>NC_080037.1:23249478-28249478 GCF_030020395.1 Manis pentadactyla | reverse complement strand
CTGTCCTCTAGAGTCCCTAACATTTTTTTGATATTGTAGTATCTGAATCATATAAGGGTATTGTCCTATTGATTACTTTGTCTCTGTATAGTGTTTTGTTATTGTTGTTGAAATCTGGGCATTTTGAGGTAGATAGTGGATGCTAGGGTAAATATTTTTACATGTGGAAATGGCCCTGCCTTTTCTTCTACTTGGCCATTAATGTGGGGGTTTGAGTCAAGCTAGTAACTGGAGTTGGGTTGGATTGTGTTTGGGATTTGTTGCTATTGTTATCCTTAGTATACTATAGGTCTTACATATATCTTGATTTTTAAAATCTCAGATATTACCTAGATTTTTACAGTTGGGGTTGGTTTGTCAGTGGGTTTTTCATAATATCTATGGCACCCTGAAGTTTAGGGATTTATTTTGTGCTGCATCTCAGAGACAATCTCTCTTCACATTCTTGCTATTCTCCCTGCAGTAGGCCATTTGTTCACTGGTAGTGCTGGTCACAGAGAATTCTCTGTCATTCTCAGTAAGCCTTGGTGTTAGGGGTGGAGCCTTCCCAATAACATTGCTTCCCCCTCCAGCTATAGGTCTATCCTGTCCCAGCTCCTCTTCCCTTTCCCTGGATGCAGTAGATTTTCACTGAGGACCTAAGGGTGACAATGCTATCTTTCCCCCAGCATTTGAAGTATTTGATTTGTAGAAGAGACAGTTGAGGAGGACCTAGGAAGGGTTTCCTTCATGTGCAGCTGCTGGTCTCCACCAAGCCAACACTGTGAGGTCTAGTTCATGTGTGATAGAAATTGTGAGAGGATCAATGCTTGTTGTTTTAAGCCCTAAGTTTTGGGGTAATTTGTTATATAGCAATGGTTCTCCATAAATGTTATCTACTAGTTGCTATCATGTTGTGGTGAAGAAACTTAGGCTCCCGTATTAAGAAGACTTGCCAAAGAAATACTTATAGCAGAGCTAGAACTTAGTCAACTCTCAGAATCTATGATCAGTAATTTTTTCCTACCACATATTTTATACTACCCTCAGCTTATTCATCTATCTCTTAATGAATGTAAATCTACTGATTAATTTATCTCTACAATTAATTTAGGGCTATGTGCTTTCAACTAGCACCAAACAAGTCATGTTTAGAAATAACCTTCCTAATTCTAAGAGCAATAGTTATAAGTTGATGTATCTGCTTAAAATTGAATGAAGGTTCATTGTGTGCTTAGAAAAATATGAGTCTATGTGAAAGGGATGATATCAGTGACTCTTTAATACTTATAATATGGTCTCTGAATAGTAAAAGAGGAATTTCCATGAACTTGCCAATAATAGGTAAGATAGTTTACTGCAAAGTAAATATAACCAGTGGAATTAAGAGAGGCTTAAGTCAAAGATTTAGGTAAGTAGGTGAAGGTCATACTGAGAGGGAAAACTTAGGGCAACTTACAAATTTTAAGATATTATATATATCTTAAGTACCTATTTAGCTATAATGTTTGACATGTGGAGATGTTTTTAGTTAGGGTGGATTAACTGCTATAAAAAAAAATCTCATTGTCTTACCAAATTAAGGTTCATTTCTCACCCACCTGACAGGCCAATATGCTAATGTATCATTGGAATGAGGATATTCTAACTAGAGCTGCTCTAGGCTGGTTTTAGGGACCCTGGCTCAGTGCACGCAGGGCCCCACTGCGTTTCAAGGGCTGAATTTCTTTAGCTAGCAGGCAAGTTAGATTCAGACTGTGGTGAATGTATGCATGCATTCAACTGACTTACCTGGCCAAAGGTCATATGCACAGATTCTGTTCTCATCCCATTGGTGAGAACAACCACGTATAGTTTTTAAGGAGCCTGGACAATGATATCTAACAGTGTATCAAGATAAATGTTGGCAAAAAATAACTAGTTTCTGTCACAGGGTGCTGTCTTTATAATTGCTTAGTATTTTTGATATTTTCCTACATCAAAAAGAAGTCAGAAAGGAATATATATGGAATTGAATGGGAGGAAGTAGTTAGAACAAATTAGCTAAATCATATCTGCAATATTGATGTCATTACTTCTTTAAGTGTTTAATATAATTCCTTGAATGCTTGATATAATTTACCAGTGAAATCATCTGACCCTTGTTTCTTTTTAAGGTTTTTATATACAAACTTAATTTTTATATAAACATAATTTTATTTTTCATTTGTTTCTTACCTTGTTGGGTAAACAATTTTGTAAATGTCAATTAGCTCAGTAGTGCTGTTCAGATCTGTATACATACTGCTATTTTAGTGTTTTGTTATAGCAGGCTGTTGAATTACTGAGAATCCTTCTCATACCATCAGACTTAATTTCATTCTTTTTAAGGAAGATATATTTTAGTTTTGTCCTCAGTAACAACAAAAGGAATTTATTTTACTTTTACACTCTAACCTTTCAGGTTCACGTGAATCCCCCAACTCTGGTTGGACTGGAACTCTAACCTATTCTTGCACCGAGCAATCTCTGTCACCCCCTCTCTAAGCCTACACGGCCATCCTCAGGTGGTCCTCATGGAGTCTGCCTTGCACATCAGCACACATCTGTCTCCTCTAGGCTTTGAGATTCCTGCCTCTTCTCCAGACTTGACTTTTGCACCCTCAGTGTACTTAGACTGCTGTGGTTTATTTGGGCTTAAGCTCCCTCCACTGTGCAGTGAAAAGTGCACCAGGCAGGAATCCAGTCCAAAGATAGGTCTAAAATGGTGGGCTTTCCTTCTTTCAAGGAATGTATCCCTGCACTGGAATTTTTGTTGTCTTGTGATTTCCCAGTTTCATAGTAATTTACAGCAGAAGGCATATCTCCATGACAGTAGAAATGACAAACTGCAGCTAAATCAGCTCTGGTGATCACTGGTTAATAGATGTTTCCTCTTACGCTCATGGTTTTAATATTTCTTAACATCATATAGTTCATGTAATATTATTATATGGATACAATGCAATATCATGGATGTTAATTTTACATCTAATCATCATAAGGCTTATGATTACTATATTGATGGTAATCATCCCATCTCACTTTTAGAATAATAAAAATCAATAGGCAATACTATTTCATCTTTCAGATGCTACTTATTTAGTAAACAGTTGCAGTAACTACTTCAAATTGTTATGATAAAAGAAAAGAAAAACAGTAAATGAGGAATACAACTTACTGAAAACCTAGTCAGGACTTTCTTTTTCTGAAAATAACCATGTGTCCCCCTGGTATGTATTTTCACATAGTTCCTTCCATAGGACTGATCCTATGGCAAATAAATGACAACGGGGAGCAGACCCTTCCTGAATTCACACATCTCTTACTCTGATGGCATGAAAAAACTGTTAACAATAATAAAGTATGATTTTGTTTTAAACCACGTTCTTCTGAAAATCCAGTTTTAATAATGAAAAAATTAAACTCAATAGAATGTAATGTAGCAAATATTAAATTATTGTAGCCTAATGGAAGTCAGAAGTCTTAGATAATGAAACTACAGTTAAAATTAAAAGTATACAGTATATTTCTACTAGTTGTCTTTGGTGTATATATGCAATTGATTAAAAGAAATTGCTTTATAAATCTTGTACTAAGGAGAGATTAGCATAACATATTTTATAACCATGAGGATATTAAAAATCTTAGTTTATTAAATTAATGAATTTTCAACTTTTTAAAAGCAACCATTTAAAAGCATTTTTACTTTGGTGGGGAAATTATTTATACTTATGATTAGTCCATATTTACATAACATATCTTATTGATTTCTATCTGTCATTTTAAGATGACATTTGAATTTCACTGATTTGTTAAGTGACGTTAGATTCCACAAGATAATTATATATAAGATATTTTAAAGTGGAAAATATGATTGATGACACACATGCATTCTACATGTTTAGGTAACAGAAACATACCTCAATTTGCCTTTAAATTCTTTAAGAAACGTTTTTTTTAAATCCCTCTATATTACTGTTATGTATCACTGCTTATAACACATCACAATATAAACTTGTTTCATCTGTATTCCATGTAATATACCTCATAGTATAAAGCAAGAAGAAAAAATGAAAAACTCAAGTATTTTCTGATGCTGACATTTTGAAAATGTCGTAGCTTATAAGTAAATAATGAAAACGATATTACATGGTACAACACTGACCTTTAGCTCAGAGATTGATATAAGTTCTTAGGCAAGTTCTGTAAAGAAACTCAAAGGTAAATTTCAGTTACTAATAAGTAATTGAAGATTGCAAAGGTCACAGCACTAGCAACAATTTAGTCTACAAGCTGGGTGTAGAATAAATTTAGTTTTCAATTATCAAATTCTCTCCTAAATGTTATTTTAGAAGCAACAGACTTGGGTAGAGTGTATTTTCTTAAGGTACCTTTGGATATTGACTTTTAAATAATGTTTTTCTTTTTTAAAAAACAGTTTTATTGAGGTATACTTGACATTTAAAATACACATTTTGCTAAGGTTGACATATGTGTACACTGTTGAAACCATCAGCACAGTCAAGATAATGAATATAACCACCATGCCCAAGTTTCCTAGTGTATTTTTGTAATCCATTTCTCCTTATCCCAGTATGCTTACAAATACATGAGAAATCTTTTTTTTTTCAGTCACTTTAGTGAGATACAACTGACATACAAAAAGCTGTAGATATTAAATGCACACAGCTTGATGAATTTGGAGGTACACACCCATGAAATCTTCAGCATTATCAAGGTCATAAATTTATCCATCATCTCAGAAAATTTCCTCTCATTGCCCCCTCCGTGATTTTTTTTCTCATATTTTGCTATCATTAATGTACAATTATATGAATAACATTATGGTTAATAGACTCCCCCTATTATCAGGTCCCCACCATATACCCCATTACAGTCACTGTCCATCAGTGTAGTAAGATGCTATAAAATCACTACTTGTCTTCTCTGTGTTATACTGCCTTCCCCATGTCCCCCCCTACATTATACCTGCTAATTGTAATGCCCCCATTTCCCCCTTATCCCTCCCTTCCCACCCATCCTCCCCAGTCCCTTTCCCTTTGGTAACTGTTAGTCCATTCTTGGGTTCTGTGATTCTGCTGCTGTTTTGTTCCTTCAGTTTTTTCTTTTTTGTTATACTCCACAGATCAGTGAAATAATTTGATACTTGTCTTTCTCTGCCTGGCTTATATCACTGAGCATAATACCCTCTAGCTCCATCCATCCATGTTGTTGCAAATGGTAGGATTTGTTTTTTCTTCTTACGGCTGAATAATATTCCATTGTGTATATGTACCACATCTTCTTTATCCATTCATCTACTGATGGACACTTAGGTTGTTTCCATTTTTTGGCTATTGTAAATAGTGCTGTGATTAACATAAGGGTGCATATGTCTTTTTGAATCTGGGATCCTGCATTCTTAGGGTAAATTCCTAGGAGTGGAATTCCTGGGTCAAATGGTATTTCTGTTTTTAGTTCTTTGAGGAACCACCATACTGCTTTCCACAATGGTTGAACTACTTTACATTCTCACTAGCAGTGTAGGAGGGTTCCTCTTTCTCCACATTCTTGCCAACATTTGTTGTTTGTCTTTTGGATGTTGGCCATTCTAACTGGTGTGAGGTGATATCTCATTGTGGTTTTAATTTGCATTTCTCTGATGATGTGGAGCACCTTTTCATGTGCCTTTTGGCCATCTGAATTTCTTCTTTGGAGAATTGTCTGTTCAGCTCCTCTTCCCATATTTTAATTGGCTTATTTGTTTTGTGTTTGTTGAGGTGTGTGAGCTCTTTATATAATTTGGATGTCATCCACTTATTGGATATGTCATTTATGAATACATTCTCCCATACTCTAGGATGTCTTTTTGTTCTACTGATGGTGTCCTTTGCTGTACGGAAGCTTTTTAGTTTGATATAGTTCCACTTGTTTATTTTTGCTTTTGTTTCCCGTGCCCGGGGAGATATGTTCATGAAGAAGTTGCTTGTGTTGATGTCCAGGAGATTTTTGTCTATATTTTCTCTAAGAGTTTTATGGTTTCATAACTTACATTCAGGTCTTTGATCCATTTTGAGATTACTTTTGTGTATGGGGTTAGACAATAATCCAGTTTCATTCTCTTACATATAACTGTTCAGTTTTGTCAACAACAGCTGTTGAAGGGGCTGTAATTTCCCCATTGTATGTCCATGGCACCTTTATCATATATTAATTGACCACATATGCTTGGGTTAATATCTGGACTCTCTATTCTATTCTGTTCCACTCATGTATGGGTCTGTTCTTGTGCCAGTACCAAATTGTCTTGATTACTATGGCTTTGTAGTAGACCTTGAAGTAAGGGAGCATAATTCCCCCTACTTTATTCTTCCTTTTCAGGATTGCTTTGGCTATTTGGGTTCTTTTGTGGTTCCATATGAATTTTAGAACTATTTGCTATATTTCACAGAAGAATGTTGTGGGTATTTTGATAGGGATTGCATTGAATCTCTAGATTGCTTTAGGCAGGCTGGCCATTTTGACAATATTAATTCTTCCTATCCATGAGCACAGGATGTTTTACCATTTATTGGTATCTTCTTTAGTTTCTCTCATGAGTGTCTTGGTTAGGTTTATTCCTAGGTATTTTATTCTTTTTGATGCAATTGTTTTCCTGATTTCTCTTTCTACTAGTTCATCATTAATGTATAGGAATGCAAGAGATTTCTGTGTATTAATTTTGTATCCCGCAACTTTGCTGAATTCAGATATTAGATCTATTAGTTTTGGAGTGGATTCCTTAGGGGTTTTTATATACAATATCATGTCATCTGCAAACAGGGAAAGTTTAACTTCTTCCTTACCAATCTGGATATTTTATATTTCTCTTTGTTTGATTGCCGTGACTAGGACCTCAAGAACTAAGTTGAATAAAAGTGGAGAGAGTGGGCATCCTTGTCTTGTTTCTGATCTTAAATGAAAAGCTTTCAGCTTCTCGCTGTTAAGTATGATGCTGGCTGTGGGTTTATCATAGATGGCCTTTATTATGTTGAGGCACTTGCCCTCTATTCCCATTTTGTTGAGAGTTTTTATCATGAATGGATGTTGAATTTTGTCAAATGCTTTTTCTGCATCTATGGAGATGATAATATGGTTTTTGTCTTTCTTTTTGTTGATATGGTGGATGATGTTGATGGATTTTTGAATGCTGTACCATCCTTGCATTCCTGGAATAAATCCTACTTGATCATGATGGATGATCTTTTTGATGTATTTTTGAATTCAGTTTGCTAATATTTTGTCGAGTATTTTTGCATCTGTGTTCATCAGGGATATATTCTGTAATTTTCTTTTTTTGTGGTGTCTTTGCCTGGTTTTGGTATTAGAGTGATGTTGGCTACGTAGAATGAGTTTGGGAGTATTCCCTCCTCTTCTACTTCTGAAAAACTTTAAGGAGAATGGGTATTAAGTCTTCACTAAATGTTTGATAAAATTCAGCAGTGAAACCATCTAATCTAGCTTTGTTCTTAGGTAGTTTTTTGATTACCAATTCAATTTCCTTGCTGCTAATTGGTCTATTCATATTTTTTGTTTCTTCCAGGTTCAGCCTTGGAAAGTTGTATTTCTTTGGAAAGTTGTACATTTCTTCTAGGTTATACAATTTTTTAACATATAATCTTTCATAGTATTCTCTCATAATTCTTTGTATTTCTGTGGTGTCAGTAGTGATTTTTCCTTTCTCATTTCTGATTTCTGATTCTGTTTTGTGTGTAGACTTTCTTTTTTTTTTTGATAAGTGTGGCTAGGAGTTTATCTATTTTTTTGTTTTATCAAAGAACCAGCTCTTGCTTTCATTGATTCTTTCTATTGTTTTATTCTTCCTAATGTTATTTATTTCTCCTCTAATCTTTATTATGTCCCTCCTTCTACTGACTTTGGGCCTCATTTGTTCTTTCTTTTCTAGTTTCATTAATTATAAATTTATACTGTTCATTTGAGATTGTTCTTTCCTGAGGTAGGCCTGTATTGCAATATATTTCACTCTTAGCACTGCCTTTGCTGCTTCCCACAGATTTTGGGTTGTTGAATTATTGTTGTCACCTGTCTCCTTATATTGCTTGATCTCTGTTTTATTTGGTCATTGATCTGTTGATTATTCAGGAGCATGTTATTAAGCCTCCATATGTTTGAGGGATTTTTCTGTTTTCTTTGTGTAATTTATTTCTAGTTTCATACCTTTGTCATCTGAGAAGCTGGTTGGTACAATATCAATCTTTTTGAATTTACTGTGGCTCTTTTTGTGTCCTAATACATGAACTATTCTTGAAAATGTTCCATGTTCACTGGAGAAGAATGTGTATCCTGTCGCTTTTGGATGGAATATTCTGTAGATGTCTGTTAGGTTCATCTGTTCTAATATATTGTTCAGTGCCTCTGTCTCTTCACTTATTTTCTGTCTTGTTGTTCGGTGCTTTGGAGTGAGTGTTGTATTGAAGCCTCCTAAAATGAATGCATTGCAATCTATTTCCCCTGTTAATTCTGTTAGTATTTGTTTCACATATGTCAGTGATCCTGTGTTGGGTGCATAGATATTTATAATAGTTATTTCCTCTTGTTGGACTGACCCTTTTATCATTATGTAATATCCTTCTTTGTCTCTTGTTAGTTTTTTTGTTTGGAAGTCTAATTTGCCTGATACAAGTACAGCAACTCCTGCTTTTTTCTGCCTATTAGTTGCATGAAATATCTTTTTTATCTGTTTACTTTCAGTCTGTATATGTCTTTGGGTTTGAAGTGAGTCTCTTGTAGGCAGAATATAGATGGGTCTTGTTTTTCTTTCAATTCAGTGACTCTATGTCTTCTGATTGGCACATTATCGATAGGTATGTACTTATTGCAACTGCAGATTTTACATTCACAATTACCAAAGGTTCAAGGGTAATTCCCTTACTGTCTAACAGTATAATTTAACTCACTTCATATGCTATTACAAACACAACCTAAAGGTTCTCTTTTTTCCTCCTTTTCTTCCTCCTGCATTCTTTGTATGTTAGGTATCATATCCTGTACTCCTTGTCTATCCGTTGACTGTCACTAGGGGTAGTTGATTTGATTTTGCATCTGTTTAGTAAATAATTGTACTACTTTGGTGTTGTTTTATTTCCTTTGGTGACATTTCTTTAGCCTTAGGAATACTTCCATCTATAGCCATCCCTCCAAAATGCACTGTAGAAGTGGTTTGTGGGGGTAAATCTCTCAGCTTTTGCTTATCTGAAAATTGTTTAATCCCTCCTTCAAATTTAAATGATAACCTTGCCGGGTTCAAGGCCCTTCTGCTTCATTGCATTAAATCCATCATGCCACTCCCTTCTGGCCTGTAAGTTTTCTGTTGAGAAGTCTGATGATAGCCTGATGGGTTTTCCTTGGTATGTGATCTTTTTTCTCTCTCTAGCTGCTTTTAAAAGTCTGTCCTTATCCTGATATTTGCTATTTTAATTATTGTATGTCTTGATGTTGTCTTCTTGGGTCCCTTGTCTTGGGAGATCTGCACACCTCCTTGGCCTGACATTCTATCTCCCTCCCCAGATTGGGGAAGTTTTCAGCAATTACCTTCTCAATAACACTTTCCATCCCTTTTACTCTCTCTTCTTCTTCTGGTACCTCTATAATGCGAATATTGTTCTGTTTCGATGGGTCACACAGTTCTCTCAATTTTCTTTCATTCTTAGAGATCATTTTTTCTCTCTGTGTCTCAGCTTCTTTACATTTCTTTTCTCTAATTTCTATTCCATTTACCACCTCTTTTACTACATCTAATCTACTTTTAATTCACTCCATTGTATGTTTCACTTCAGATATGGAATTTCTTAATAATTGAATCTTCATCTTAAATTCATCCCTGAGTTCTTGAATATATTTCTCTACCTCCATGAGCATGATTATGATTTTTTTTTTAAACTCTCTTTCAGTAAGATTGGTGAGTTCAGTTTCATTTGGCCCCTTTTCTGGGGTTTGTGAGATTTTGGTCTGAACCAGGTTCCTTTGACATTTAATAATTCTATGTGGTTCCCTCTAGTGTCCAGAAGCTCCAGTGTCTGGAGCTGCTCAATCCATAGTGTGAGGTTGGGGTTCATAGGGAATTGGTGCTGGTGCCTGGGGGTAGGAAAGAGCTGTTTCTTGATTCCTTGCTGCAGTGTCTGTGTCCAGTATCAGAGCCAGAGGGTCGAGCACACAGGTGTAAGCCTCTTTCCTTGGCATCTCTAGATGTGGTAGGTAGGGCGTCCCTCTGGATGGCCTGATGCCAGTGTAGGGACTACCGGTTTGTGAGCAGGTGCCGGCAGGTCAAAAGGAAGGTGCAGCAGGCTGTGTGTCACTGTGGGGGGCCTCTGAGTTGAGAAGGCAGCCAGGTGGATGGAGCACCTGAAGCTCCCGAAAGTTCCCAACCTGCTGGGCATAGTGCACCCAGACAACCTTGTCTTATCCCTTCTCCCACATAGCAAGCTCTGTGCAAACCCTGACCCTTCAGCAGCCCTTTCACTGCTAGGAAACCTCTTAGACCACCTGCCTTTCCTTTGTCCCAGAGTGGCCGGATATGGATCCCTGTCCTCCACAAACAGCTGGAATCTCAGTCTCTCAGGCACTCCGCCTGTCCCAGCTCCCCAACCCCACCAACCTCCAGAGCACCACACAATGTAGGTTTCTGCTTGCAAAACAGACCTCTAGGGCTGGGTGTTCAGCAGTCTTATGCTTCCATCCCCTTCCTGCTCCATTTTTCTTCCTCCCACCAGTGAGCTGGGGTGCAGGAAGGGCTTGGGTCCCACTGGATGAAGGCTTTCATATGTTACCCTGTTTCATGAGGTCTGTTCTGTTTGTGAAGTCTGTATGCAGTCTGGTGCAGTCTTCTTTCCTGTTGCTGTTTTAGGGTTAGTAGTATTAACTATATTTTCACACTACATGCAGTTTGGGGAGGAATTCTTTGTCTCACCTCTCACACTGCCATCTTGAATCTCCCCCTCCATGTTTTTCTTAATATTATTTTTTATTTTATGGTAAGAGCACTTAATCTACAACCTACACTCTTAGCAAGATTTTAAGTATAAAATAGTGTTGTTAACTATAGGCTCTATGTTATACAGAAGATTTCTAAATTTATTCATTTAGATCATTAAAACTGTATCCTTTAACCACTGCCTCTCCCTTTCCTCACTGCCCAGTCCCTGGTAACCACCATTTTACTTTTAGCTTCTATGGGTTTGAGTCTTCATAGAGGTGGGATTGGTAGCATCTGTTCTACTGTGTTTGGCTTCTTTCACTAGCATCATGCCCTCCAGATCCATCCATGTTGTCACAAATGGTAAGAATTCCTTTCTTCTGAAGACTGAATAATATTCCACTGTATATGTATGCCATATTTTCTTCATTCATTTCTCCATTGATGGACATTTATATTGTTTCCATACCTTGGCTACTGTGATGCTGAAATGAACATGGGGATAAAGATACCTCTTTGGAATCCTGACTTCAATTCCTTTGGATATATACTCAGAAGTGAGCTTGCTGGACCAAATGGTAATTATATCTTCAAGTTTCAAGGAACCTCCATATTATTTCCATAGTAGCTGCATCAATTTAAATTCCCACCAACAATATGCAAGGGCTCCTTTCTTTTCCACAAGCTCACCAATAACTAGTATCTTTTTCCTTTGATAATAATGATCCTAGTAAGCATGATGAGGTGCAATCTCATTGTGATTTTGATTTGCATTTCCCTGGTCATTAGGGATGTTGAACACTTGTTAATGCATCCACTGGCAATTGTATGTCTTCCTGGAAAAATATCCAGGTACTTTGCCCATTTTTAAATCAGACCTTTTCGTTGTTATTGTTGCTATTGAATTATAGGAGTTCCTTATATATATATTTCATATTAATTCCTTATCAGGTATGTGGTATGGAAGTATTTTCTCCCATCCTTTAGGTTGGCTTTAATTTTGTTGTTTTCTTCACTGTACAGAGCTTTTCAGTTTGTTGTAGTCCCACTTATCCACTTATCTGTATGTTTTTTCTTCTACCTGTTTTATAATTTCAGGTCTTAACAATTTACAGTTCCAAATCTTTAAACCATTTTGCATTACTTTTGTCTATGGTATGATAAAGGCCTCCATTTCATTCTTTTGTTTTTGGATAACCTGTTTTACCACACCATTTGTTGAAGAGACCATCTAATCTTCATTTTGTATTCTTGACACTCTTGTTAGTATCAGTGGACCATATATTGATGAATTTACTTTCAAGCTCTTTATTTTGTTCCATTGGTCTGTATACCTGTTTTTATGCCAGTACCATACTGTCTTCCTTCTTTCTTTTCAACTTTGATGCCTTTTATTTCCTTATCTAGACTAAATATTCTGTCTGGGATTATAATATTAAGTTGAAGAGGAGAGGCTAGAGTGGGCATTATAGCTTTTCACTGTTGAGTATGTTAGCTGTGGGCTTCTCATAAATAGACTTTATTATGTTGCAGTAAGCTCCTTCTATCTCAAATTTGTTGTGTTTTTTAAATCATGAAATGGTTTTGAATTTTGTCAAATGCTTTTTATGTATCTATGGAGATGATCATGTTATTTTCATATTTCATTCTATGTATCACTGATTAATTTCCACATGTTGAACCACCCTTGCATGGTAGGGATAAATCCTACTTGGTTATGGCATTTGCTCTTTTAAATGTAATGTTGATTCAGTTTGCTAGCATTTTATAACATTTTGTTGAAGATTTGTACATCCACAGTTGCCATAAATATTGGCCTGTACTTTTCATGTGTTGTCTTTCTCTGGGTTGGTGTTAGGATGATTCTGGCCTCATAGAAGGAGTTTGGAAGTGTTTCATTTTTTGGCAGAGTTTGAAAAAGTTGGTTAATTTTCTTTAAATGCTTGGTAGCATTTACTCATAAAGCCATCTGGTTCTGAGATTTTTTTTTTTGTTATTGGGGGGCTTTTTATTAATAGTTCAAGCTCATTATTTGTTATTGGTCTGTTCAGACTTTCTATTTCTTCATGATTCAGTCTTGATAGGTTGCAAGTCTATAAAAATTTATCCATTTCTTCTAGGATGTCTACTTTGTTGATGTACAATTGTTCATAGTAGTCTCTCTTATGATTCTATTTCAGTTATAAATATTTCAGTTCAGTGGTATCAATTATAATGTCTCCATCTTTACTTCTTACTTTTATTTCTGCTTTAATATTAATTATTTCTTCCATTCTGCTAATTTTGGGCTTAGTTTGCTCTTTTATAGTTTTTTTGAGGTGTATAGTTAAGTTTACTTGAGATCTTTTTTATTGTAGGAATTTATTCTGCTGCAGCCCATACATTTTGATATGTTGCATTTTTATTTCCATTTGTCTTGAAATATTTTGTATATTTTTATTTCTCTTTTGAACCAGTAGTTAAGAGTGCTTTGTTTAATATTCATATATTTGTGGATTTTTCTCATTTCCATTCTCTTATTGATTTCTACATTCATTATCTTGAGATCAGAAAAGAGATATGGAATGATTTCAATCTTCTTGAATTTGTTAAGACTTGTTTTGTGACCTAGCATGTGATCAATGCAGGAGAATGTTCTATGTGTACTTGAGAAGAATGTTTATACTGCTGCTTACAGGTGGAATGTTCTGTACATGTCTGCTTGGTCCATTTTGTCTATAATGTTCAGTTTGTGGTTTCCTTATTGATTATCTGTCCAGATCATCTATTTTTTATTAAAGGTGGGAGATTGAAATCTCCTACTGTCATTGTATTGATGTCTGCTTCTCCCTTCAGATCTGCCAATGTTTGCTTTATATGTTTAGGTGCTTCTGTATTGATTTTATATATACTTATAACTGTTATGTCTTCTTGATGAATTGACCCTTTTTCATCATAAAGTACTATTTAACTCTAGTAACAATTTTTTGTTTCTTTCTTTTTTTTTTTTGGAAAGGGCATATCTTGTATTTATTGATCAAATGGTTGTTAATAACAATAAAGTTCTGTATAGGGGACTCAATGCACAATCATTAATCAAACCCAAGCCTAATTCTCAACAGTCTCCAATCTTAAAGTATAATGAACAAGCTCTTACATGGTGAACAAATTCTTACATAGTGAATAAGTTCTTACATGGTGAACAGTGCAAGGGCAGTCATCACAGAAACTTTCGGTTTTGATCATGCATTATGAACCATAAACAATTTATGAATTCATAAAAAATATGAATATTTGTTTGATTTTTATACTTGATTTATATGTGGATCCCACATTTCTCCCTTTATTATTATTATTATTTTTGATAAAATGCTGAAGTGTTAGGTAGATGTAAGATAAAGGTATAAAACTTAGTTTAGTGTTGTAAGAGAGCAAATGTAGATGATCAGGTGTGTGCCTGTAGACTGTGTTAATCAAAGCTAAACAAGGGCAATAAAACATCCACAGATGCAGAATATTTCTCTCAAAACAGGGGGAGTGAGGTTCTAAGCCTCACTTCTGTTGATCCCCAATTTCTCACCTGATGGCCCCCCTGCGACTGTGCCTGTCTTAGGTTGTTCCTCCCTTGAGGAATCTTACCCATCTCTGGCTAACCAGTCATCTTCCGGGGCCATACAGGGAGATGTAAAGTTGGTAAGTGAGAGGGAAGCCATATTGTTTGAAAAGGTTAGCTTTTTACTTCTATGCAGATTTATGCCCTGTGGCTTCTATGTCCAGCATTTGTCTTGAGGTATCTTTACCACTTGGAAGAATTATGATAATCGGTAAATTCGATATGAGGCACGAATTCTATTTAAGGGTTGTAATTAGGAAGGAAGAAGAAAAGCTATAGAGGTAGCAGGCGGAAGAAAACATGTGAAGATTGATTATTTCTTTGACATATCTTCTTGTAGAGTAATTTAAGCATGTATAGGTTTTAAACTACTAATTAAATTGCACACACACATTAACATAATAGGAATACAGTTACATAACCAAAGCAGATCTATAATAACCAGCCATCTCCAGTGAGGCCAAGAAAACCAGTTAGGCACCCTAGGCATTTGTGAAAATTTGTCTATGATATGATGGATATTGTCCAACTGTACTTGAACAGTCTGAGAGAAATCAGACAAATTAAAACAGCCCATTCCTGGGAACTGTTAACATCCCATATGTTCTTTTAACAGTAAATAGTCTGTAGTTGTAGATTTTGGACCGCTACAACTTGCACTTCTCCTAATTCTTGGTTGAGTTGCAACAGTGTAGATCCAGTCAAATTTGTTGTTTTACTGTATGCACAGGCCAGCTTAGATATCTCCTTCTTCATTCCAATGGCAAGTGCAGGAACTGGTGGGATGAATGAAGGTACAACTGCAGCATCGCCTGGATCTTTGTTGAGATTTTTTGATGATCCATCCTCTTCTGGTATGACTCTTCCAGAGAGTGCTGATGTTGGAAGTTCTTTTTCATATCATATCTTAGTTCATTTTCTGGGGAGCCAAATTAGGCTTTGATCCTCTGTATAAATACAAACAGACCCTTTTCCCACACTTTGATCTGCCCTTTATACCATTGTGTAGAACTCATTGGAGGTCACCACACAGAAACTGCTGTTAGTCCATTCTTGGGTTTTGTGATTCCACTGCAGCTTTGTTCCTTCAGTTTTTCCTTTGTTCTTATACTCCACAGATGAGTGAAATCATTTGGTATTTCTCTTTCTCTGCTTGGCTTATTTCACTGAGCATAATACCCTCCAGCTCCATCCATGTTGCTGCAAATGGTAGGATTTGCCCTCTTCTTATGGCTGAGTAGTATTCCATTGGGTATATATACCACATCTTCTTTATCCATTCATCTACCGATGGACATTTAGGTTGTTTACAACTCTTGGCTATTGTAAATAGTGCTGCGATAAACATAGGGGTGCATTGGTCTTTCTCAAACTTGATTGCTGCGTTCTTAGGGTAAATTCCTAGGAGTGCAATTCCTGGGTCAAATGGTAAGTCTGTTTTGAGCATTTTGATGAACCTCCATACTGTTTTCCACAATGGTTGAACTAGTTTACATTCCCACCAGCAGTGTAGGAGGGTTCCCCTTTCTCCACAGCCTCGCCAACATTTGTTGTTGTTTGTCTTTTGGATGGCAGCCATCCTTATTGGTGTGAGGTGATTCCTCATTGTAGTTTTAATTTTCATTTCTCTGATAATTAGTGATGTGGAGCATCTTTTCATGTGTCTGTTGGCCATCTGTATTTCTTTTTTGGAGAACTGTCTGTTCAGTTCTGCTGCCCATTTTTTAATTGGATTATTTGATGATTGTTTGTTGAGGCGTGTGAGCTCTTTATATATTTTGGACATCAAGCCTTTATCGGATCTGTCATTTTCAAATATATTCTCCCATACTGTAGGGTTCCTTTTTGTTCTATTGATGGTGTCTTTTGCTGTACAGAAGCTTTTCAGCTTAATATAGTCCCACTTGTTCATTTTTGCTGTTGTTTTCCTTGCTTGGGGAGATATGTTCAAGAAGAGGTCGCTCATGTTTATGTCTAGGAGGTTTTTGCCTATGTTTTTTTCCACGAGTTTAATGGTTTCATGGCTTAAATTCAGGTCTTTGATCCATTTTGAGTTTACTTTTGTATATGGGGTTAGACAATGGTCCAGTTTCATTCTCCTACATGTAGCTGTCCAGTTTTGCTAGCACCATCTGTTGAAGAGACTGTCATTTTGCCATTGTATGTCCATGGCTCCTTTATCAAATATTAATTGACCATATATGTTTGGGTTAA
Source organism: Manis pentadactyla (assembly GCF_030020395.1). NCBI lineage: Eukaryota > Metazoa > Chordata > Mammalia > Pholidota > Manidae > Manis > Manis pentadactyla. The sequence goes on along the minus strand of NC_080037.1, from coordinate 28,232,700 downwards.
TGTCTGGAGTCTCTAGTCTGTTCCACTGGTCTATAGCTCTGTTCTTGTGCCAGTACCAAATTGTCTTGATTACTATGGCTTTATAGTAGAGCTTGAAGTTGGGGAGTGAGATCCCCCCTACTTTATTCTTCTTTCTCAGAATTGCTTTGGCTATTCGGGGTCTTTTTGGTGTTTCCATATGAATTTTTGAATTATTTGTTCCAGTTCATTGAATAATGTTGCTGTAATTTGGTAGGGATTGCATCAAATCTGTATATTGCTTTGGGCAAAATGGCCATTTTGACGATATTAATTCTTCCTAGCCACGAGCATGGGATGAGTTTCCATTTGTTAGTGTCCCCTTTAATTTCTCTTAAGAGTGACTTGTAGTTTTCAGAGTATAGGTCATTCACTCTTTTTTTTCTTTTAAAGTCTGTTTTGTCTGGAATTAGTACAACTATTCTAGTTTTCTTTTCACTGCCATAGCCCAGGGTTTAAATTTTGCAATATGTAGCTAGTGCAGGATGAGAATCTCAAGTCCTGTTACTCTGGGAAGAACACTCTCGAACTGGGAGCTGGGGAAATGGAACCCTGTGTATTTTGCCCAAAGCCTGTGTTCTGGAGTCAAGGATCTGGCTCTCTGAGATGAAGAGTGGGGAGAATAAATGGTCTAGAGTCAAATAACAGGTTCTTCTCTTTTTGAATAGACTTTTTTTTTCATTTACTTTCTGCTCTTAGGACAATTTGCCTAGGCATTAAATGCCTGTGTGAGTATGTTTTGATAACTTTCACCAATTTTCCAGGGAACAGATCAGTTGAACTCCTCAATGCTATCATGTCAAAAATCAATGACATGTTTACATTTATTAAAATGTGCTTCATACATAGGTTTTAGTTATTTATTTTTTTCTCTGTTGTTTGTACATAGTGATATTTTATAGTATAAAAAGAAAGGAAAAAATAAAAAGAGGGAATATGTCATTGAAAGTAGTATGGCACTGGAGAAACTCTTTTGGGTCTTTATTAGGTGTTTAATATAGATAAATAAATCATCATTTGATAGTACTGCTCATATTATTGAGTAATCAAAAACAAATTTTATTTTCAGTTAATACTGCTCACCTCCATCACTCATTCCCTGTTCTCATATTCTACATAATCTAGTCCACACTTATGAGAAAGGCATTTAAATTTTTTACTATCAAGACCCAGTCTACTTCTCCCACCACTCTCTTTGTAAAGCTAGTAGTCAAAACAGAATATTTGATATCCCATGTACATGTGCTCTGTTTCCATTTATATCTGTGTTTTCTCTCAAATTGAAATTGGATTCTTCATACTCCATCTAGAGAAATAGTTGTCATTTTCTAGAATGAGTTAAAATATTACTTTCTTTGTGACTAAAATTAATAGCTAGAAATTACTGAACTTCTATATGTGCCAGGCAATGTGCATACAGTTCCAAATTTGATACATTTTTTCTGTAATGAGGACATTTATTACCTCATTCATTAAATACTGACAATGAGTAAATTAAACCCAAAGTTACAGTGTCATAGGCAGTTTGCAAGTATTTCTGACATCATAGTCAGTTCTCATTTCTATTCTCATTTGGATTCCCACCAAGCTTTTCCTCAATATTTCACTTCATAACATCATCATTTTACTCTTTTTACAAAAAAATATACTTTATTGAATCCTTCATTCTCTGCTGGGAATGTTGTTCATAATGCTGAATTCATAGTTATGATCACTTTGATAATTTCTTGTAACAGAGTAACTCTTTTAAAACATTATGAAATCATTGAGGCCATTCTTTGTAAATTTGTTATCCTTAGAACCAAGAGTTCCAAAAAAACCACAAAGAAAATCACAGGAAATACTGTGGAATCCTCACGTTTTATGATTCTTGTTCTAATAAATAATTTATGAAGGTTTCAGATTTCTTGCTATAAATTAACAGTATTTACCTTTTTTCAATTAACTTAAAAATTATTCCAAAGAGACTAATAAAGTATTATTAGAAGGAAATATATAACATCCAGTGGGAATCAGGCATTGCATTTTAGTTGCATATTTAAAAATGAGGTTTGAGTGGAGAGGAGAAAAACGGTGGCATGAGAAATGTGGCAGAAATCTCTTGCCAAAACCACATATATTTTGAAAATACAGCAAATGCAACTATTCTGAAAAGAGTGACCAAAAGTAACAGTACACAAGCCAGTCTACATCTTTGAGATCCCAAGATCTCATGGAAAAGGGTAAAGTAAAAAGTCGCGACTCAATGGGACCTGATCACTCCCCCTACCCCAGCTCCCTGGTTGGAGGAAGAAAATCCAAATGGGAGAGGGATGGAAGCACAGGACTGCTAAATATCCAGACCTAGAAACCTAGAAATCTTTCCTGGGAGCACATACCCACACTGCATGGTGCTCTGGAGATTAGAGGGTCTGAAAACCAAAGTCAGAGACTAAGACTATGAACAGGTTCCCACAACAGGCCACCCTGGGACAAAAGAAAAGTAGACACTTTAAAAGACTTCTCAACAGAAGGCTGGTAAAAGGGCAAGGGTTTAGGAGAAGGAACAGGGGTACAACATTGTCCTGGCAAACTCAGCCCAGCAGGTTGGGAACTTTCAGGAGCTTCAGGCTCCCTATACCCCTAGTTGGCAACACAGCTCTGAGGCCCCTCACCCCAATAAGCCCCCTGCCACTCCTTCCTCCCATTCAGCACCTGCGCCCAAACCCACTTTCCCCACCATTGCTGCAGACAAGCTGGAGGGCAGCAACTACACAGCTAACACAAAGGTTTCTCCCTACACACAGCTAACTGACTCAGACGGCAGAGACAGGCATGGTTCCTGGGAAGCACGAAAGGGCTTTATCCTTCCTGCAAACACCCATGCCACGTGCCAGTGACCTCCACCATCACCCTAGGCCATCTCAAGGTTGGCCTCGCCCACAGGAGTTCAGGGAATTTAACCCAGAGGCTGCTTCCTGGGCGCAATTGACCAGCACAGACAGAGGAGACAGGCACTTGTACTAGCAAGCAGGAAGGGACTTTGTCCTCACAACTGAAACCTGCACCACTCTCCGGTGACCACTCCCATCACTCCAGAACTATGAAATGTATGAGAACCTTGTTCAATCCCAAATCACTCAAACACCAGAAAGAGGGCCTGGTGAGACAGAAATCACCAATCTTCCTGAAAAAGAATTCAAAATAAAAATCATAAGAATGATAATGGAGCTACAGAAAAATATTCAAGAGCTAAGAGATGAATTCTGGAGTGAGATAACTGAAATTAAAGAAACAATGGAGGGATTTAGAAGCAGATTAGATGAGGTAGAGGAAACTGAAAATGAAATCAATTAGAGAACAGGAATACAGAGAAGCTGAGGCAGAGGAAAAAGGATCACTAGAAATGAAAGAATATTAAGAGAAATGTGTGACCAATCCAAACAGAATAATTTTTGCATTACAGGGCTACCAAAAGAAGAATAGAGAAAAAGGGATAGAAAGTGTCTTTGAAGAAATAATTGTGGGACTTCCCCAATCAGGGAAGGAGATAGTCTCTCAGACCATGGAAGTCCATAGACCTCCCAACACAAGGGACACAAGGAGGACAACACCCAGACATACAATAATTAAAATGGCAAAGATCAGGGACAAGGACAGAGTATTAAAAGCAGCCAGAGAGAGAAAAAAGATCACCTACAAAGGAAAATCCATCAGGCCATCATCAGACGTCTCAGCAGAAACATTACAGACCAGAAAGCAGTGGCATGATATATTTAATGCAATGAAACAGAAGGGACACAAACCAAGAATACTCTACACAGAAAGATTATCATTTATATTTGAAGGAGGGATTAAACAATTACCAGAAAATCAAAAGTTGAGGGAATTTACCTCCCCAAAACCATCTCTACAGTTTAATTTAAAGGGGCTGCTAGAGATGGAAGTTTGCCTCAGGCTAAGTAGATTTTACCAGGGAAAATAAAGCTAGAGCAAAGGAAGTAGACCAACTAAATACTAACCAAATGCAAAATTAAATCTGCTACCCACAAAGTCATTCAAGGGATACACAAAGAGTGCAGAATATGACATTTACATACAAAGAGTGGAGGAGGAAGTAAAAGAAGGGATAGAAAAAAGAATCTTCAGACTGTGTTTATGATAGTGAAATAAGTGAGATAAGGTAGACTGCCAGATAGTAAAGAAGCTGCCCTTGAACCTTTGGTAACCACAAAATAAGTACATAGCAATTGATAATCACCCTAAGTGTAAATGGACTGAATGCACCAATCAAAAGATCTAGAGTTACAGAATGGATAAAAAAGCAAGACTCATCTATATGATGCCTACAAGAGACTCACTTCAAACCCAGATATACACAAACTAAAAGTGAAGGGATGGAAAAATATATTTCATGCAAACCATAGGGAGAAAATAGCAGGTGTTGCAGTGCTTGTATCAGAAAAATAGACTTTGAAACAAAGAAAGTGACAAGAGACAAAGAAAGACATTACATAATGATAAAGAGATCAATGCAATAAGAGGATATAACCATTATAAATATCTATGCTCCCAACACAGGAGACCTACATATGTGAAACAAAAACTAAAATAATTAAAGGGGGAAATAGAATGCAATGCATTCATTTTAGGAGACTTCAACACACCACTCACTGCAATGGACAGATCAACCAGACATAAACTAAATAAGGACACAGAGTCACTGAACAACACATTAGAACAGATGGAATTAACAGACATCTAGAGAAAACTCCACCCAAACATAGCAGGATAAACATTCTTCTCAAGTGTACATGGAACATTCTCCAGAGTAGACCACATACTAGGCCACAAAAAGAACCTCATCAAGCTCAAAAAGACTGAAATTGTACCAACCAGCTTCTCAGATGACAAAGGTATGAAACTAGAAATAAATTATACAAAGAAAACAAAAAGGCTCACAAACACATGGAGGCTTAACAACATGCTCCTAAATAATCAATGAATCAATGAACAGATAAAAACAGAGATCAAGCGATATATGGAGAGAAATCACAACTACAGCTCAACACCCCAACTTCTGTGGGACATTGCAAAGGCAGTGCTAAAAGGAAAGTATATAGCAATCCACACCTACTTAAAGAAGAAAGAACAGTCAAAAATGAACAGTCTACATTCAAAATTACTGATATTGGGAAAAGAAGAACAAATGAGGCCCAAAGTAAGTAGAAGGAGGGACATAATAAAGATCAGAGAAGAAATAAATAAAATTGAGAATAATAAAACAATAGAAAAAAATTAATGAAACCAAGAGCTGGTTCTTTGAGAAAATAAACAAAATAGATAAGCTCCGAGCCAGAATTATCAAGAAAAAAAAGAGAATCAACACAGATAAACAGAATCAGAAATAAGAAAGGAAAAATCACTGTGGGCACCATGGAAGTACAAAGAATTATTAGAGAATATTATGAAAAATATATACTAAAAAACTGGATAACCTGGAAAAAGTAGACAACTTTCTAGAAAAATACAACCTTTCAAGGCTGACCCAGGAAGAAACAGAAAATCTGAACAGACCAATTATCACCAATGAAATTGAAATGATAATCAAGAATCTACCCAAGAACAAAACCACCAGACCAGATGGCTTCACCAATGAATTTTATAAGACATTTAGAGAAGACATAATACCCATTCTCCTTAAAGATTTCATAAAAATAGAAATGGAGGGAATACTTCCAAACTCTTTCTATGAGGCCAGTATCACTCTAATACTAAAACTAAAGACACAACAAAAAAAAGAAAATTACAGACCAATATTCCTGATGAACATAGATGTAAAAATCCTCAATGAAATGTTAGCAAACCGAATTCAAAATACATCAAAAAGATAATAAATACATCATGATGACTTTGGATTCATCCCAGGGATGCAAGGATGCTACGACATTAAAAATTCCATCAACATTATCCACCACATCAACAAAAAGGACAAAAATAACATGATCATCTCCATAGATGCTGAAAAAACATTTGACAAAATTTAACACCCATTCATGATAAAAACTCTCAACAAAATGGGTATAGCAAGCAAGTACCTCAACATAATAAAGACCATATATGACAAACCCATAGCCCACATCGTACTTAACAGTGAGAAGCTGAAAACTTTTCCTCTAAGATCAGAAACAATACAAGTATGCCCACTCACCTCACTTTCATTCAGCATATTACTGGAGGTCCTAGACACAGCAATCAGACAACACAAAGAAATAAAGGGCATACAGATTGGTAAGGAAGAAGTTAAACTGTCACTTTGCAGATGACATGATATTGTATATAACAAACCCTAAAGAATTCACTCCAAAACTACTAGATCTAGTATCTGAATTCAGCAAAGTTGCAGGATACAAAATTAATACACATAAAACTGTTGCATTCCTATATACTAATGATGAACTAGCATAAAGAGAAATCAGGAAATCAGCTCCATTTACAATTGCATCAAAAATAATAAAATACCTAGGAATAAACTAACCAAGGAAGTGAAAGACCTATACCATGAAAAACTACAAGACACTCTTGAGGGAAATCAAAGAAGACACCATTAAATGGAAATACATCCCATGCTCATGGTTAGGAAGAATTAATATTGTCAAATGGCCATCCTCCCTAAAGATTCAATGCAATCCCTATCAAAATACTGATAGCATTCTTAAATGAACTGTAACAAATAGTTCTAAAATTCATATGGAATCACAAGAGACCCAAAATAGCCAAAGAAATCATGAGAGGGAAGAATAAAGCTGGGTGGATTATGCTCCCCAACTTCAAGCTCTACTACAAAGCCACAGTAATCAAGACATTTCCGTACTGGCACAGGAACAGACCCACCGATCAATGTAATAGAATAGAGAGCATAGTTATAAACCCACACATATATGGGCAATTAATATATGATAAAGAAGCCATGGACATACAATGGGGAAATGACAGCCACTTCAACAACTGGTTTTGGTAGAACTGGACAGCTACAATTAAGAGAATAAAATTAGATTACTAACTCCATACACAAAGGTAAACTCAAAATGGAGCAAAGACCTGAAAGTCACAAAACCATAAAACTCTTAGAAGAGAGCATAGGCAAACTCTCTTGAATATAAACATGAGCAACTTTTTCATGAAAATATCTCCTTGGCCAAGGGAAACAAAAGCAAAAATGAACAAGTGGAACTAGATCAAACTAAAAACCTTCTGTACAGCAAAGGACACCATCAGTAGAACAAAAAGGCATCCTACAGTATAGGAGAATATATTCATAAATGACAGATCCAATAAATGGTTGACATCCAAAATATATAAAGAACTCATGCATCAACAAACAAAAAGCAAATAATCCAATTAAAAAATGGGCAGAGGATCTGAACAGAAAATTCTCCAAAGAAGAAATTCACACGGCCAACAGGCATGGGAAAAGATGCTCCACATAGCTAATCATCAGAGAAATGAAAATTAAAATCACAATGAGATATCACCTCACCAGTTAGGAAGGCCAACATCTAAAAGACACGCAAGAACAAATGCTGGCAAGGATGTGGAGAAAGGGGAACCCTCCTACACTGCTGGTGGGAATGTAAATTAGTTCAACCATTGTGGAAAGCAGTATGGAGGTTGCTCAGAATGCTCAAAATAGAAATACCATTTAACCCAGGAATTCCACTTCTGGGAATTTACCCTAAGAATGCAGCACTCCAGTTTGAAAAAGACAGATGCACCCCTATGTTTATCGCTGCACTATTTACAATAGCCAAGATATGGAAGCAACCTAAATGTCCATCAGTAGATGAATGGGTAAAGTAGATGTAGTGCATATGCACAATGGAATATTACTCAGCCATAAGAAGAAAACAGATCCTACCATTTGCAACAACATGGATGGAGCTAGAGGGTATTATGCTCAGTGAAATAAGCCAGGCAGAGAAAGACAAGTACCAAATGATTTCACTCATCTGTGGAGTATAAGAACAAAGAAATACTGAAGGAACAAAACAGCAGCAGAACCACAGAACCCAAGAATGGACTAATAGTTACCAAAGGGAAAGGGACTGGGGTCAATGGGTGGGAAGGGAGGATTAAGGGCGGGGAAAAAGAAAGAGGGCACTATGATTAGCATGTATAGTGCATGGGGGGCACAGGGAGGGCTGTGCAACACAGAGAAGACAAGTAGTTATTTTACAGCATCTTACTATGCAGATGGACAGTGACTGTGAAGGGGTATGTGGGGGGGGGACTTGGTGAAAGGGGGAGCCTAGTAAACATAATGTTCTTCATGTAATTATAGATTAATGATACCAAAATAAAAGTAAATGAATGAATGAATGAATAAATAAAAAGAATGTGACCTTGCAGTTGGGCCCCTGCCTCATCCTAATGCTGGCCCTGGTTCTAATAAAGCTTTATTTACAAAAGTAGACAATCCATGGTCATAGTTTAACAGTTTGATTTTTTAAACTATTGCCTTACAATAGTATTTTTTCACTCAGGTCATGGGATATAAATAACCTTAAGACCATCAATAATAGTAAAATAGAAAATGATGAGTTCTGAGTATGTATTGCCTTTATTTTAATGTAATGTATTTCATTGGAATTTAATCTTCAGTAGTTACTTTAATAAAATTTTTATCTCTAATAATGACTATGTATAATAACCAGGTCACAAAATTCCTGAAAATTAAACCAGCAGAAGCCCGTGCTAGCTGGCCCTGCCATTTCGCTGCTGCCACTGGCTGAGAAGCCCTGAGTGGTAGAGCCAGCGTGTAAGGGGGAAAGTGGTCACAGAGGTCTGTAGTTTAAGGTCTAGGCCACCTCACTTTAATTTGGATGAATCGCGATTCTATTCTGTTGGAATAAACTGGAAGCATCCCCATCTCTTAAATGTGAACCACCCAGGCACCGCCCCAGCCTTTTCTGGCCCCGCCCCTTCTCCGCTAGCGCCGTCATCATGACAACTGTGTCTGCATGCTCTCCTTTCATGCTAGGTAGTCTCCTATAAAAAAAAAAAAAGAAGAAAACAAATTCTACCATTTGCAATAACATAGATGGAGATAGAGGGTTTTATGCTCAGTGAAATACACCAGCAATATATGGAGAATTTTTTGCAGAGAAAGACAAGTATCAAATGGTTTTACTCATCTGTGGAGTACAAGAACAAAGCAAAACTGAAGGAACAAAACAGCAGCAGACTCACAAAACCCAAGAATGGACTAACAGTTACCAAAGGGAAAGGGACTGGGGAGGGTGGGTGGGAGGGAGAAGTGGATTAAGGGGTATTATGATTAGCAGACATAATATGGGGGGGGCACGGGGAAAGCAGTATAGCACAAGTAGTGACTCTATAGCATCTTACTATGCTAATGCACAGTGACTGCCATGGGGTATGTGGTTTGGACTTGATAATAGGGGTAATGTAGTAATCACAATGTTGCTCATGTGAAACTTGAGCGTAAGATTGTATATCAATGATACCTTACTAAAAAGAAATATATAAATAATTAAATAAATAGATAAATAAATAAATAAAACAAAAAATAAAAGTGAAGCTTGAAATTTTCTGGAAAATAATTTTAGAAGTTACATGTGAATAATTCAAATGAGATAATTAATATAATTTGGAATTCTATTGCAGCATAAACATACATTGCTTTATTTTTCACATATTAGCAATGACAGATATGAAATGTATTTCAAACCCTGAGATAGTTCAATTTTTCACTCTTTTGCTTGTTCCCTAACTTCAATAATGTATTATTTCAAAAAGTCATTCTAGCAAAACATAGGATAATGGATACCATAAACCATTTATCTTGAAGAACGCTTTTCTAATAATTATTTTTATGTGATGTGAAATGCATCTTGCTGCAACTCATCCAGGACTTATTGATTATAATGCCCAGGCAAGCTGATGTCCATTGATTTTAGTCAAAGGCACAATATGAACCTATGTTAAGTCACTGGAGGATTTTCCTTTTATAAATCTCCTGTTTTTAAATTTGAGTATGCATATCTACTTTCATTTAAGCTTTGATAATATTAATATACCTCAGTGTGTAAGGTATGCATAACAGGGATTTGTAGCATATATGATGTAGAGAGCAACTTACTGTTTGTTTTCCTATTAAATCCCTTGCCTTCCAAATTTATCTTTCTTTACTTTTATTCAGAAATATTTACTTTCACACAAAATTGAGGTTTTTGGCATAGTTCAAGAAACATCCAATCCTCAGAGAAAGAAAAACAAAGGCTATATACTTTCTTTAAAATGCAGCATTAAATAGGAGCATGTTGCCTGTAAGTTTCATTATATAAAATGCTGATGATAGCATTTGATATTGTGTGTGATTTGTCCATGAATGCACATGTGTTTATGTGTTGAAGTAGTAGTGTTAAATAAGATATGGAGCACAGAACTATTCTGTTATCATTTAAACATATTCAACATTATATAGGTATAAAAATTGTTTAAAATATCAGGTATACTTGAATCCAATATAATACTGTATATCAACTATACTTGGATAAAAATTTCAGGTGAATTATGTGAGTTTAAAAGGCACACAATTTTGAATAATGTGGTTATTTTCACTTGTTTTTATCACTTTCCTTCTACAGCTTTTCACAATGATCTCAAATATCATTTACATTTCTTATTTAACAGGTAAGTCCCTAAAGGTGGTGTTACTGCATCATATGGTATTTCTATTTTTAATGTTTTGAAGAAACTCCATATTATTTTCCACAGTAGCTGCTCCAGTTTACATTTCCACTAACAGTGTAGGAGGGTTCCCATTTCTCTACTTTTTCACCAAAGATTATTTTTTCTTGTCTTTTGGATGTTATTTCTTACACAGTTCTGACTGGTGTGAAGTGATATCTCACTGTGGTTTTGATTTGCATTTCCCTGATGACTAGTGATGGAACATTTTTTCATGTGCCTGTTGGCCATCTGTATTTCTTGTTTAGAAAAGTGTCCATACAAGTCCTCTGCCCATTTTTAATTGGGTTGTTTTTATGGTGTGGAATTGTATGAGTTTTTTATATATTTTGGATCATAGCTCCTTACTGGATATATCATTTGTGAATATATTCTCCCATGCTCTCAAATATCATTTAGAAAGTGATATACCTGCAAATAATATAAACATAAAACTTTATTCTTTTGTGTAATATATCTCCTAGCTCATGTCTTTTGTTTTAAAAAGCAAAGCACATCTGCAAATAGATAAAAATAAACAAAGATTGAAGTAAATGTATCATCACTTTGGTGATGGAATGGAAATTCTCTTGTTTTAGGTACATAAAGCAGTAGGACCTCATAACAAGAAGAATCACAGTTCATGAATACAACATTCTCACATCAGTGAGATAACTGGTACAAACTCACCCTGGTGCAAAATCCAACACAGGCATCTTTGGATGCCAGTTGCTTTCTTCCTCTTACAGGGGGTATGACTTCAAGTAAGGATGAAATCCAGGGTTTGGTGAGGTGGATGATGGAACGAGAACTAATGGAAATCTTATTTCCTACATATTTGGAGTGTCATTAAACAGCTCCCCCTTGTCTAGTTCTTTATGGCTATTTCCTTAGCCAGCAATGCCACCTATTCAAACACCATGGGAGGAGAACTTATAGGTCCCATATGAAAAGCATAGTTGGCATCAGTTTAGTTTTGCTACTTTTTTCACATATAATCTCATTTAGTGTTCACAGAACTGTGGGTGTGGGTTTTGTTCTCTCTCTTTTGTATATAAGAAAACAGATTTTCAGAAATTAAGTGTCATGTACAAGAATCAAATCACTAATTTCTTCTGTGAGGGCTTAATCCCAAATCGTATGATACGCAGTCTAATTTTCTTTCCACCATACTGTACCTACTGTAGCAAATTTAGTAAATATCAAGGGTAGCAGATAAATTAAAAACATTATCTTCATCCTCAAAACAACCCTGAAGTTTAATTTTAGAATGTCCAGTTTTCAGATGCAAAACTGTAGCTGAGATAAAGTGATTTACTCATTCTATTAGTGGTGGCCAAAAATTATGCATATATTTGTTGGGTTGCAAAGTCTATATAATACTGTTTTTCAGTGGCAACTGTTGATTGGAGAAAGGATTTTACAAAACTAGAAATATATTATCCTGTAGGTAAGTCTGGAATTCTTTAATTAAACCTGGATTGTGAAGAGCCAATCACACACTTGGAAAGCGACAGAAATTTATAGAAACATATGAAACACTAATACAGTAATCACTACTTTGAAATTAACAAGTTGAAAATATGCACCACAAAAATTTCATCGAAACATTTAGTAATCAATACTTAACAGGTAACCAAGTATGTTACCTAAACATGACTCAAGAAATTTCCTTTCAGTAAGATGGGTATTTAAAAATATTAGCCATTTATGGGTTATCAAGTGAATCACATTAACTTAATTACACAACTAATTGATTAATAGATCATTTCTAAAAAGTGAAAAAAAAAAAAGGAAAATAAATGAACCAAAAAAGAAAATAAATTATAACTAAGGCCAAATTTCTTTTTGGTCTCTAGTCAGGGCTGCTGTTTTCTACTAAGACTGTGGAGCTGAGTTTATGTACTTTTTACCTTCTCCAAACTTCTTGAATCACTTTATCTGATCTTTCATATGTATGTGTGTGTTATATGCTCGCATCATCATCTGTATACGCTCCATGTAGCTTGAGCGTTCGGAAAGGTCAACTAACTCATAAAGATAACCATATATATAGTATTCTAATAAATTAACATATCACATGGCTCAAGTTCAGACAAATGTTAAAATATTGTATAACACTGCAAAAAATATGAAATCCTGAGAGATCAATTGAATGGAAATTTTGCCATGTTGGTTCAACCACTCTGAACTGTCAATAAAAATCACAGATAACATTTGAAAAATTCTCTTCTTTCAAGCTTATAATTACTTTAGACACTTTAACATAAATTAGAAACTACTTAAAATAGGTTTTCCCTATCTATTCCTTTACGTTGGTTTTAGCATTGATTAAAACAATAAATTAAAAGAACCCGTTGATATGTGCATATAACAGAGGTATTATATACATAAGACATAATCATACAATTTTATTTTTATACTTGTTGTGGATAAAATGAAAGTTCCTGTGGCCAGAATTCTCACTGGCCCTGGTTGGCTAAGTCATTACACATGTGTGGGCAATACATCATTATTGACTCTATATAAAGAGCTCTGCCCAGTGCTCTGGGCAACATGGTGGCATGGCTGCAAGGCTTCAGGAGAGCAGAGGAGAGGCTGGAGTGGTGGCAGCACTGAGGACAGAGGCCCAGAGGACAGCTGTGTGGGCAGAAGGGCCCAGAGGTAGGAACCAGCTTGCTCAGGCAGATTCGCTCTGTGTGGATGAGATTTTAGTTACTGACCTGCCACCATGGAAATAAAGCTGGGCATAACCCTTTCACCCCAAGAATGTTCTACTGTCATTTCTTTGGTCGTGCTGAATCCATATTGAACTTCCACAGGGCTGAAACCCACTGGCAAGATAATTGACATAGTTGGCAGGATTCATTGGTGACCAAGGAAAAAGAACAGGCTGCACTCATGGAAGGAGTATTTCAGCAGGCTGCCCCTATGGACGAGGACACATTTGAGTGTCCCCTGTGGACATGTGGTACTGTGAAGGGGTGGAGGACTGGGGTCCACCCCAAGAGAAAGCTGACTGAAATGGCATCACTACAAAGTGCTGTGGCCCAAGATAAAGCAGCCCAAGAAGGAGCACTGGCCTGAGAAGGAGCGGCATGAGAAGGAGCAGTATGGGAGTACAGGCTGCCAGGTGCTGTGGATCAGGTGAAGGAAGAGGCCCCAGAAAGAGCGGCACGAGAGGCAGCATCACACAGGCTGCCAGGTGCCATGGGGCAAGAGAAGGATGTAGAGTAACCATCAGCTCCAGAAATGGAGAGCGGCGGTTTGATGAACAGGTCGGGTGGAGGCCCTGCAGTGCCAGAGGCATCAGCCCCTCCTCAGTTGAAACCCCACCTGTTTGGAAGCTGGTGAAAGGCCAGAAGGACTTGGCAACTGTGGGTTCTTTCAGGAGAGACACAGCCCCCTCCTCAGGTTGTGGAGCACTCCCTGCTCTGCTTCTATCCTCTGGCACGAGCACAAAAGGAAGTACGGTCTGCTTCTCGAAGGAAGAATTTAAAGGGCCCCATTAAGGTCGCAAAGACCCAGATGTGGGTTGGTTTGAAAAGGCAGGAGCAGACAGAAAAAAATCAGATGACTGGAGCTATGGCGATTGAGACCAGAACAGCGGTTCTGGCTGCTGAGGATGAAGCAAGAGGCAGAGATAAAGCAACAAGATCTGCCTGTGTGTCTGCAAGACTTTTTGCTGGATTGGCTGGAGAAGGTGGATATTTTAAGGCCCACCCATGGTCCTTTTGGTTAACTACTTTGAGTAGAACTGATTTGAATACAGCCAGGATGACCACTTGGTGGCTATGGATCTCCTCAGGCTTGAGGGTTATTATAATGTGTTGTAATTTTTGTTATTTGTATATTGTCATAGCCTCTGCTGTGGTTATAGAATTTGGTTGCAGTGCTCTAGCTTTCTCACATAGGGACAATTTGTGGGGAAGTTGGGGTTCCTATGGCCAGGATCCTCACTGAACTTAAACCACCTGATGATGTAACTGGCCTGCTCCTAGGTTACCATCTCCATACTTTCAGGCAGTAAGCTATTATTGCGCTATATAGAGAGCTCGGCCCAGTGCTCTGGGTGGAGGCAGAGACACTAGTGCTTGACCTACCACCAGGAGAACAAGCCAGGTAATAAACCCTTTCACCCCGAGGAACATTTGCTGTCATTTTCTTTGGTCACATTGAATCCATAGCAAACTTTCCTGGGGCTGAAACCCACTGGCAAGACACCATTGCAGAGGATTGAGGGCACATAGATTAAGAGGAGAGAATCCTGGAGGGGTGGAGTGTGGATACAAGTTTCTGTGGCCAGGATTCTCACCTGACCCTGGTCGGCTACCTTACTACATATACATGGGCAACACATTGTTATTGCCTCTATATGAAGAGCCTTGCCCAGTGTTCTGGGTGACATGATGGCATGGCTGCAAGGCTTCAGAAGAGCTGAGCAGAGGCTGGAGTGGTGGCAACATTGAGCACAGAGACTGTGATGGCTGTGCAGGCCAAGAGGCCCAGAGAATCGCTGTGTGGGCAGAAGGGCCCAGAGGCAGAGAACAGCTTGCTGCATGTAAACTCACTCTGAGAGGATGAGATTTTAGTGATTGACCTGCCACTATGGAAATAAAGTTGGGTGTAACCTTTTCACCCCAAGAACATCCTACTGTCATTTCTTTGGTCACACTGAATCCATAGTGAACTTGCCCGGGGCTGTAGCCCATTGGCAAGAAACTTGTCCTTTAATTCTCTTATATATCACATCATATAGCTAAATAAATACATTTAATCTATGTAAATGTACACAATAAATATTGTATTTACTTAAAAATTATTGGATGTTAGAAGATACATATATAGCAGTGTCTTGCCAATGGGTTTCAGTGCTGAGCAAGTTCACTATGGATTCAATATGACCAAAGAAATTGACAGCAAAACGTTCTTGGGCTGAAAGGGTTATTCCCAACTTTATTTCCATGTGGCAGGTCAATCACTAGAATCCCATCCACTCAGAGCGGGTCTGCATGCAGCAAGCTGGTCTCTGCCTCTGGGCCTGTCTGTCTGCACAAGCATCCTCTGGGCCTCTGTCCTCAGCACTGACACCACTCCAGCCTCTGCTCTTCTCTCCTGCATCCTTGCAGCCCTGCCACCATGTCATGCACAGAGCAGTGGGCAGAGCTCTTCATATAAAGTCAACAGCCATGTATTGCCCACAGGTGTGCAGTGAGCTAGTCAACCAGGGCCAGGTGAGAATCCTGGCCCCAGGAACTCTCATTTTATCCACACTCCACCCTTCCAGGATTCTCTCCTCTCAATCTATGTGCCCTTAGTCCTCTGCAATGGCCCCTGTGCAAGGAAGCTCGAACATTGTTCTCCAGCCTCTCCAGCAAAAAGTCCTGCAGACACTCAGGCCGGACTCGTGGCTCTGTCTCTGACCCCTGCCTCTTTAGTCTTAATGGCTGGAACTGCTGCTCTGGTTTCAGTTGTTGCCTTAGTTCCAGTAAGATCCTATTTGGCTTCCCATCTAATTTCCTTTCATCTACTCCTGTCGGTATCAAATCAACCCACATATGGGTCCCTGTAACCCTCAAAGGGCCCCTCAAATTCCTTCTGTAACAGGTCTTATTTCTTTCTGGGTTCTCATTGATTCAGCTACTGTACATGTCACCTTACATTTTGTAATCACTGCCTCAAGGCGGGCTGCACTCTCAGGAAAGACAGCTTTCCTATCTCTGATCCCGAAAGAACAATTCCATCCACCCCTAAGTCCCACAGACACTGGCTCAGCCTGAGTATAAGGGTAGACCATAGAGTGCTCCACGACCTGGGGAGCACACTGCTCCTCTCCTTGGAGAAATTTCAGCTGCTGGGTCTTTATTTTCTTTACAACCACTGGGCATGCTTTCAATACAGGAGGGGACAGTGCCACCATCACCACCCCTTCATCCTTCCCCAGCTCCTCCATTTCTAGGGCTGATGGCACCTTTCTCTCCACTCCCCCAAGTGCTTCCTCTGTTACAGTGCCTCACAACAATGCCAGCTTAGTCTTCAGAAACTCTCTTACCTTCAGCTCAATGCTTCTCAGCTGATGTTCTTGTGCCACCTCTGCCTGTGCTTCCCTAGGAGTTCATCCTTTTTCTTGATGGCCTCTTCCTCCTTCAGAACACCTGGCAGCATTGCCCTCTCATATCCAATGGCACCTTGCTCCCAGTGTTCTCATGCTGCCTCCTCCCGCATCAGTGACATTTCCCTCCTCAGGGAATCCACAGAAGTCTGCAGCTTGCATTCTTGTGCTGCCATTTATTGTCTCTTCTGTAGACCTTTTTAAGACTATAAGAAGCAGCCAACCCACAGTCTCCACTGCCTCACGGGCACTCTGCTTCTCAAAGGATCTGCTTACTATACCAAGGGCCACCCCTACTGCCTCAGGTGTCACCTCCACTTGCCTCCAGTCCTGGGGTGGGACCCAGTCCTCTAGGAGGCCACCTCACACCACATACCCATTGGGGGACAATCCACTGTCTCCCCATTCACAGGGGTAGCCTGCTGAAGCACCCCTACCATAAAGGTAGCCTGTCTTTTTCCTTGGTCAATAATAAACCCTGCTGACTTTTGCCAATTGTCTTGTCAATGGGTTTCAGTGCCAGGCAAATTCACTATGGATTCAATGTGACCAAAGAAATTGACAGCAAAACGTTCTTGGGGTGAAAGGCTTATACCCAACTTTATTTCCAGGTGGCAGGTCAGTCACTGAAATCCCTTTCACTCAGAGCAAGTCTGCATGCAGCAAGCCAGTCTCTGCCTCTGGGCCCATCTGTCTGCACAGCCATACTCTGGACCTCTGTCCTTGGCACTGCCACTATTTCAGCCTCTGCTCTACTCTCCTGCAGCCCTGCAGCCCTGCCACCATGCTGTGCACAGAGCACAGGGCAGAGCTCTTTATAGAGAGTCAACAGCCATGAACTGCCCACAGGTGTGCAGTGAGCTAGTCAACCAGGGCCAGGTGAGAATCCTGGCCACAAGAACTTTCATTTTATCCACAAGCAATAACTTGGGTACAAAACCACCTGGCCTCAGAGAACTTTAGACTACATCAGGACTTTTGTTATCAAATGGGTTACACATAAGTTCAGATAGAATTTGAGTTAAGCTGCCCTTTACTGGTAGTGTCAACTATTGTGAAATGTATTTTATTGATGCCTGGACAGAATCATATACTTCAAAGTCCTTTCATTTATTCAAAACAACATATTTTTGTGGATCTTAAATAAGCTTTCTAACAAATGACTGCAAGTAGTAAATTGAATTAACTGAAACATGCTATTTTTCAACCCAATTATAGTTCTCAAAAATCAAAAAGAGAAACATCTGTTTGAACCAATTATAGAGCTGGTTGCTGACTGAGAACAGCAGGAAAGCTTGCAGTTAATCATCTGTACTCCTAAAAGGAGCCTGCTCACCAATGTGAATTACTGAAGAGGGCTTCCTGAAGGACATGATGTAGTCTCCAGGTGAAAAGCAGTACAAGTCACAGCAGCGAGAAATGGAAATTGGCACTTTAACAAAAGGAGAAGTTCTTAACACTTACATT
Organism: Manis pentadactyla; assembly: GCF_030020395.1. Lineage (NCBI taxonomy): Eukaryota > Metazoa > Chordata > Mammalia > Pholidota > Manidae > Manis > Manis pentadactyla. The sequence continues at coordinate 28,214,372 of NC_080037.1, read as the reverse complement.
GGTAGCTCAGTAGTTTGCATCAGCTCCTCACTTGAAAACGTGGAATAAAACCTGCTGTACAATAAGGTATTAGTCTTAAATACAGCAAATAAATTAGCAAATTTACTGTATCTAAACAAGGTGTTAACTTGAATAAACAGCCTGTCGAATAGATCTTCTGTTTAATTTGTGTATATGTAGCAGAGAAGAAAGCCAAACAAATTATCCAATTTGTGAATAAATATATGAAAACAAGTGGAAGCTGAGCATTTTTATTCTCCAGTACAAATAATCTGTTTATTCAAACTTCAGAATCACCTTAATAATAAATATTAGTGTGGCTTATACACGTGATTTCTGGATTATAAACATTAATTTAAAAATGAAACTAAAGGAAATCTAAATACATCCCTCCCTTCTGTCATTTTGGTTTTATTTAGTACACTTGCAATGCTGAGAATCTACTCTTCTTCCTTTTCTTCCTTTTTAATTAACTTATTCTTTTCTCTCTTCTTTGTTCCCTCCCTCCTTCTCTTCCATTCTTCCTGCTTTTCTCTTTCTTTTCTAATTTCATTGAAGAAGGAATTTTTACATTCTCTTCAAAACATAGTTCCTTTTAACTTTCTCTTTTTCTTTAATTGAAGTATTGTTGATATACAATCTTGTATTGGCTTCAAATATACAACACAGTGGATCAACAGTAAACCACATTATTAAATATTCACCACCAGTAGTGCTGTTATAGTAACATAGGATGATGTTACACAATCATTGGCTATACTCTATGTACTGTACTTCTATCCTAGTGACCAACTTATATTATGATAGAGATTTTTTCCCCTTTATCTTCCTCATCCTACTCATCCAGGCCCCTCCCCATGGTAACCACCAGTCACATCAGTGTCTGTGAATCTACTGCTGTTTTCTTCACTCTGTTTCCTTTTGTTTTTAGATTACACAAATAATCGAAATAGTATGGTATTTGTCTTCCTTCACCTGGCTTATTTCACTGAGAATAATACCCTCTAGGTCCAACCATATTGCTGAAAATGCCAGGATTTCTTTGGCAGAATAATATTCCATTGTGTGTATGTACTACATCTTCTTTATCCATTCGTCTATTGAAAGACACTGTATTGCTTCCATATCTTGGCTATTGTACATAAGAGATGCATATATCTTTCCAAACAGGGATTTTGTTTTATTTGGGTAAATTTCTACAAGGGGAATTACTGGTTAATGTGGTATTTCTATTTTTAGGATTTTGAGGAGGCTCCATACTACTTTCCACAGTGGCTGCACCAATTAATATTTCCATTAACAATATAGGAAGGTTCCCACTTTTCCACATCCTTGCCAACACTTGTTATTTCTTGTCTTTTGGATAATGGTCATTCTAACTAGTGTGAGGTTATATCTCATTGTGGTTTTGATTTACATTTCCATGATAATTAACAATGTAGAGCATCTTTTCATGTGCCCGGAGGCCATCTGTATTTCTTTGGAAAAAGTCTGTTCAGATATTCTGCCTATTTATTAAATCAGTTTTTTTTTGGTGTTTATATCTATGAGTTCTTTAAATATTTTGAATTGTTGGCCCTTACTGGATATATTGTTTATGAATATATTCTCCCAAACCGTAGGTTGCCTCTTTGTTCTGCTGATGGTGTCCTTTTCTATACAAGGGATATTTAGTCTGATGTGGATCCACTTGTTCATTTTCAATTTTGTTTCATTTGACCAGGGAGATGTGTCCAGGATAAAATTGTTCATGCTTATGTTCAAGGGATTTTGCCTATATTTTCTTCTAAGAGTTTTATACTTTCGTGTCTTACATTCAGGTCTTTGATGAATTTTGCATTTACTTTTGTGTATGGGTTAGACATTAATCCAGTTTCATTCTCTTGCATGTAGCGGTCCAGTTTCTCCAATACCAGTTATTGAAGAAGCTGCCTTTCCTCATTGTATATTCATGGCTCCTTTATTAATTGACCATATGTGTATGGGTTTATATCTTGGCTCTCTATTCTGTTCCACTGATTTGTGGGTCTGTTCTTGTGCTAGTACCATGCTGTTTTGATTTCTGTAGCTTTGTAGCATAGCTTGAAGTGAGAGAGCATAATATCCCCAACTTTGTTCTTCTTTCTCGGGATTGCTTTGGCTATTCAGGGTATTTTGTGGTCCATATGAATTTTAGGATGTTTTTTCTAGTTCACTGAAAAATGCTATGGGTATTTTGATAGCAATTGCACTAAATCTCTAAATTGCTTTGGCAGGATGGTCATTTTTGACAATACTAATTCTTCCAATTCATGAGGATGTGATAGGTTTCTGTTTATTTTTAACTTCTTTAATTTCTATCATCAGTGTCTCATATTTCAGAGTACACATCTTTCACTTCCTTGGTTAAGTATAATCTGAGGTAATTTTTTCTTTTTGATGAAATTTTAAATGGAATTGTTTTCCTGCTTTCTCTTTCTGATAGTTTGTTGTTAACATATAGGAATGCAATGGATTTCTGTGTATTAATTTGGTATCATACAACTTTGCTGAATGCAGTTATTAGTTATAATCATTTTTTTCTGGAACCTTTAGGGTTTTCTGTGTATAATATCATGACATCTGCAAATAGTGACAATTTTAATTCTTCCTTACTAATTTGGATGCTTTATCTCTTTCTCTTCCCTGATTGATATGGCTAGTTCCTCTAGTACTATGTTAAATAAATCAAGAGTGGGCATACTTGTCTTGTTCCTGATCTTAGAGAAAAAACTTTCAGCTTTCCACCATTGAATATGATATAAGCCATGGGTTTGTCATATATGGCCATTATTATGTTGAGGTACATACCCTCTGTACCCACTTTGTTGTTATTTATTTTTTGTGAAAGAATGTTGAATTTTGTCAGATGCTTTTACAGCATCTATTGAGATGATCATGTGGTTTTTATACTTCTTTTTGTTAATGGGGTGTGTGATATTGTTTAAGAATATCATACCATCCTTGCATCACTGGAATAAATCCCACTTGGTTGTGATGGATGGACACTTTTGATGTATATTTGAATTTGGTTTGGGGAATTTTGTATCTCTGTTCTTCAAGAATATTGGTCTATAATTTTCTTTTTTATAATGTCTTTGGTTTTGGTATTAGAGTTATGCTGGCCTCATAGAATAAGTTTGGATGTATTCCCTTCTCCTCTACTTTTTGGAATATTTTAAGAAGGATGGGTGTGAGCTCTTCTTTAAATATTTGGTAGAATCTAGCTGTAAAGCCATCTGGTTCTGAGATTTTATTTGTTGAGAGTTATTTGATTATCAATCCAATTTCATTATGGAGAATTGGTTTGTTCAGATTTTCCGTTTCTTCCTGGGTCAGTCTTGGAGGTTTTATGTTTCTAGGAATTTGTCCATTTCTTCTAGGTTGTCCAATTTATTGTCATATAATTTTTCATAGAATTCTCTAATAATTCTTTTCATTTCTCTGCTATCCATTGTGACTAGTCCTTTTTCATTTCCTATTTTGATTTTTATGTGTACTCTTTTTTTCTTGATAAGTCTGTTTGGGGGTTTGACTATTTTGTTTATTTTCTTAAAGAACCAGCCCTTGATTTCATTGATTTTTTTCTATTTTTTATCCTTCTTTATTTTATTTATGATCTGATCTTTATTATGCCCTTCCTTCTATTAACTTTGGGTTTCATTTGTTGTTTTACTAGTTTCTTTAATTGTGAGTTTAGACTGTTTATTTTGGATTTTTCCTGTTTTGGGGGGTAGACCTGTATTGCTATGTATTTTCCTCTTAGTAATACTTTGGCAACATCCTACAATATTTGGACTGTTTTTTATTTTCTTTTCACTTGTCTGCATGTATTGCTTGATTTCTTCATTGATCCACTGATATTTAGAAGGATGTTGTTTAGCAACCATGTTTGCAGGATTTTTTGTTTTCTTTGTGTAATTTGTTTCTAGGTTCATACCATTGTCATCTGAGAAGTTGCTTTATACAATTTCAATCTTTTTGTAATTTATTGAGGCTCTTTTTGTGGCTTAATGTATTATCTATTTTAGAGAACATTCCATGTTCTCTTAAGAAAAATGTCTATCTTGCTGCTTTTGGGTGGAATGTTCTGTAGGTATCTGTTAAGTCATCTGATCTAATGTATTGTTCATTGCTTCTGTTTCCTTATTTATTTTCTTTCTAGTTGATCTTCCTATTGTGAGTGATGTGTTAAACTGTCTTAAAATGAATGAGTTGCAATTTATTTCTCCCATTAATTCTATTAGTTTTTCTTTTTCTTTTTTGCATATTTAGGTGCTCCTATGTTGGGTGCATGAATCTTGTAATGATTGTATCCTCTTGTTGGACTGACCCATTTCTCATAATGTAATATCTTTCTTTGTCTCTTGGTACTTTCTTTGTTTTGAAGTCTATTTTGTCTTATACAAGTACTGCAAGTCGTGCTATTTCATCCTTATTAATTGAATGAAATATCTTATTCCATTCCTTCACTTTTTGTCTGTGTATGTCTTTGGGTCTGAAATGAGTCTCTTGTAGGCAGCATATAGAAGGTTCTGTTTATTTATCTATTCTGCTACCCTGTGTCTTTTGGTTAGTGCAGTCAGACCATTAACATTTAAAATAGTTGAGGTAGTTATTAATAGATATGTACTTATTGCCATTTTATTAATAGTTTTCTGGTTGTTTTTACAATTCTGTTCTGTCCCTTTCTTCCTCTCTTATAGTCTTTTGTTGTTATTTGACAGTTTTCTTTAGCATTGTGATTGGATTTCTCTTTTTCAATTTTTTGTGTATCTATCATAAGCTTTAGGTTTGTGGTTGTCATAAGTTTCAAGGATAGCCCTAAACCATATAAGTCTTTATTAAGTTGATGCTTGCTCTATTTAAAGTATAATCTAAAATACTTTTTTTCTTGTTCTTCCTCCTCCACTCCTTATGTCCTAGATGTCACTTGACTGAATTTGTGTATAATTGTTTTACTACTTTTGTTTTCTTTCAATTTCATACATGCTTGGTAAGTAATCAGTCTACTACCTTTACTGTGGGTTTATTTTCACTGTTGAAAACTGTTTAGGTATAGGAACATTTCCATCAACAGAAGTCCCTTTAACATATCCTATAATGTTTTCTTTAGCAGTTATAAATGTCAGGGTCTGGGGGTTGCTGTTGAGGTTTTGGGGCAAAACAAAGAGCAAAGAAGGTGACAGGAGTTGTCATGCAGGTGCTCAAATGAAGCCACTTCATTCTGCATAAAGCTGTACTTTTTATACTGCTATAGTGCTAAATCATGCTTACATAAGTAGTGAAGATGCACATGCATGTGGCCTTCATGGCCAGGTGTCTGGCCTTCAAGGCCTTTATCTAGCTCCTTACTCATGGGTACAACACATTGTGTTTTCAAGGTTTCTCAATGTCAAACATATCTGGGGTGAAGCAGCAAAGAGCTGTCCTTATAGGACAGTAGGGAAAGTAGGGGTGTCTTCCTTACATCCCACCCCTTTCCAATAGGACAGCAGCTGTCTACTTCTTCTTTGCACACAAAACAGCACTGTGCCCAGAGCCCACAGAAACAATATGAAGAGCAACAACAGACAAGGAGGCCACATGCCCCAGTGGCCACTATCGTTAGGAGCTACCACCAAGTGGGACCAAGCTGTGACCACCAAGTAGACAGGGGATCTTGGGATAATGATTGTATGTGAGACATTTCATCATCTACTTCCTGGAGCATGGCTTGTATTTGCTGCTGATGGTCTGGGATATAAACACAGCAGTCAATGTGCAGTAAAGCACAGGTGCCCCTTTGTGCAGCTCTGAGTATGTCCAGAGCTATTCTGTTTTGTAAAACCACCTTCCACATTTAGGTCACTTCATCTAGCAATAAGGCCAGTGAGGACCTTGTTACATTCAGGGTATGAGCAACATGCTGTGTCAGAGCTTCTATTTGTAATTCTACATCTGTAGTGCTGGTTCCTGGAAGTAAAATAGCCAGGGGGAAAACCACCATGCTGTCCATTTGTGGTGATGCCAATGGGAATATACAGCATCACAAATATGTGTGGGTCATGGCAAGGTTTGTAATATCTGTACCCATATGTATAGGCCATCCCAAGTGCAACAGCCTGTCCAATTTGCAGAGAGATAGGACCAGCCATATTCCCCACATATCCAAATGTTTTCTCCTGGCAGGGGGTCGGTCAGCACAGTGCCCACATGGGCAAGACCATCCCACCAGTGCTTAAGGGTGTGATTAACACTGACATTGGCACAGAGTTCTCTAGGTAATCAGACAACCATGTGATTGGGTATGGAAACATGCTGCTCAATGCACAGTGGAGCTATGGTTTGCAAGGTCACATGTATACTAGACATCCATCCCCGCCCATTACACAGGTATCCTCCCCAGGTGGAGTGCATGCTGATTGTCAGATCAAGTGTTTGGTTGTGCACCATTTTGCTTCACCTTCAGCATCACTGTAATTCCATGCTCCAAGGTTTTCCCACATGGGGAGGTTGGTGGGAGTGATTTTCCATGGCAGTCCAGCACTGATTCTGTGGGCAGTTCCGTACACACCCATCAGTGGGAGACATTATGTAACTGGGAAAAAGTATGGGCCCATGCCACCATACTATTGCTCTCTGTCAACCTGGGTGGAAAGACAGAGCAGACAAAGACAACATCAACGGCAAGTTCCAGTTATCCAGGAGGATGAAAGGGACCTTGTCATCTTGCAACAAAACAGTGGCTTCCAGGGGAAGTTTTCCTGGTCTGTGATACCAGACCACAGCTTCCAAAGATACTGGCAGAGTGTCAGGTCCAGCCTTCAACAGAAATTGTGGTATTGGTCACAACCTGTATGACAAAATTCACTGCTAATATGGCTGTTGCCCTCTCCAGCAAGGAAACCGTGAATTTAAAAGGCCACATTCCTATCCATTGTGTAATGTGTAGCCCATGGGTCAGCCCATGTGTCCCCCCAAACCTCATACAAGGTGACCCATTGATGTCCTTTGAACACCAAGGTCCATGGCCACATCCACTCCTCTGTGCACCCAGGAGACAGTGTGTGTGGAGCAGGAAGGAGCAATATTTCTTCCAGGAACTGTAGCTGCAACTCACTGGGGTCTTGTTTTAAACATTTCAAGATGCATGAGTGAGCCACCACCAACCTCTCTATGGGGCTTTCTCCAGTTTTCTTTGGTTGCTCATTCACCAAGCTTACTTCTATGGGTAAGTGCTTCACCCACTGTGTCCATCATAAACATTTCAATTTGCCTTTAACAGCCCATTATACCTTTCTATCATTCCAGCTGCTTGGGGTTGATATGGCATATATACTTGCCATACAATATCCTTTTGTTGAGCCCATTCTTATACCTCCTGTCCTGTAACGTGGCTTGCTTGGTCACTGTTGACTGTTAATGGATGCCCACAACTGCCACATAAGTGCTCCAAGGCCCATTTAGTAGTGTGTTGGGTAGCCTGGGCCATGGGATGGGCAAAACCCAATCCTGTAGCTATGTCCACTGCTGTGAATGCATATTTACATCCTTGATTACTGGGCAAAGGCCCTATGTAATCTACTTGCCACACCTGTAAGGGTTCTAGTGGGCAGGGGAGCTGTCCCTTGCAGGGGTACCTGACAAGGATGTGGGTAAAAGTGATGAGCACATGCTTGAACTACTTGTTTTGCATTAGCAAACATCAGTGGAATGTGCCATCTCTGGGTGACTTTACACATGGTTCTGGGCCTATGCAGCCATGGTCTCATGTCCATATAGGGGGCAGCTACAGAAGAATATGGGCCCTGGCCAGGGCCTTGGACTCGTCTTTCCCAGAGCTTACTGCTGAGCGATGTCCTGACACATGATATATCAGGGCCCCTTCCTTTAACCCACGGATCCACAGGTCCTTTCACATAGTTTGTCACCACACTGGGCAATGGCCTATTTCCCTGTCTTGTGCTGCCCACTGAGGCAACCAGACAATGAGGCCATGAAACACAACCCAACTGTCACTACAGATGGTTATCTGATCTGATTCCCTAGTCAAAACAAGACAAACCACCCATAATTCAGCCTATTGGCTGGATTGCCCTACCCCAGACTCATACCAGACCTCTTCCTGTAAGGGATGAATGGTGACAGATACCCATGTTGGTGGATGGCCCTTTGCAGATCCACCTGTATACCTGGCCTCTGCTGGTGCTGTCCCTGTCCCCTCCTCATAGGGGTTTACTGTTGGGGCTTCCATACTCAGTGAGATGGATGTGGATTTGACCATGAAGGTTGAAGTTCCCAGGATTTGCTGCAATTCCTATGAGAGAGGGCTTTTGGAGAATCTAGTCCATTGTTCTAAATAGGCTTCTCACTTGGTCAGGGTGGGTGTTTGGGCAACCTCAGTCTGGGAAGCTGTGGCCCAGGTTTGCACCCACTCCTCAATCAAGGGAGCAATAGTGACCTATACTGCTTGTATTCCCCTGATTCCTTCAGTAGCCAGTAAGATGGCATACACTGTTGCCAGCTGTTTTTCCAGCAGTGAATAGTGAATCTCTTCTCTCTTCTGCAAGTGAGACCAAAACCCCACCCATATCCATCCATGCTGGCAGACACTGTAAATGGGAAACAGTATGGAGTAGTCAGTGACTTGCAGTGTCTGGCCCTGAGACACTGCTCTTTTTGTCTCAGCAAAACCCTTTTCTACCTTTGGTGTCCAGTCCCACATTTCCCCTCACTTTATAAGTCAATGCAGTGGCTTCATCAGCGTGGCTAAGTGAGGGCTAAATATTTTCCCATACCCCAAGAAGCCCACATATGTTTGTAGCTTCTTGACAGTTTTTGGGTGGGGGTACTGTTGTGTTTTATCAATCACTGCTTCAGATAATGCCTTTGTCTTACCTGACCGGATACACCTAAGAACTTGACAGAATAACCAGGTCCCTGCACCTTGTCTTTGTTGATGGCCCATCCCCACCCTTGGAGGGCCTGGTGCAAACTGTGAGCCACAGCTTCTATATCTGGGAGAGAATCAGAAGTCAAACATTAAATCATCTGTATAATGGAACACCTGAACCAAGGGCAGATGAGGCCAGATAACCAAGTCACTAGCCACCAACCCGTAACACAAAGTAGGACTGTGAAAGTATCCTTGTGAGAGGACCACAAACATCCATTGGTGGCCCTACCATATGAAGGAGAATTGATCCTGGCTTTCTGGTGCAATGTCAATGGAAAATAAGGCATTAGCCATATCCAGTACAATGTGATAAGTCCCCAAAGTCACAGTCAGTTTGTACATCAAGTCAGTAATGTTCAATAATGTAGCATGCAGTGGGGGAGTCACTTTGTTTAGTTCCTGATAGTCCACCATCATTCTCAAAATACTGTCTGGCTTCTTCACAGGCCACACAGGTGAATTAAAGGGGCTGTGTGCTGGGAGGATGATGTGTGCTTCCTCCAACAGCAAAATGGTTTGGCTGGTTTCCTCCTGTCCACTGGGCAGCGAGTGTTGTTTAATGTTCCCTATGCAGGTGGCTTGTGGCCACACCAAAAGTGTGTGGTGGGGGTGACCTCGCTGCACCATTTTTGCAACACACACATACAACTGAAACTCCCCCAGAGTCATTTGCATCATTAAACAATGAAGTACATCCACCCCTAGAATGTATTCTGCTATCAAATATACGTAAACTGCATATTGATGTGGGGGCAAGTGTCCAATTCCAAAAATCAGTGTCACTCATTGCACCTGCACTGACTGTGCACCATACCCCTCTATGACTGCAGAGGGGCCCCAGCCCCTGTCCAGGTTGCCATAAATGAGAGTTGAATCAGCACCGCACCTGTATCCACCAGCACCAACATCCAGTGTACATTCTGTGGGGACCAGTGAATTGTAAGTTCAACAAATGGCCTCCAGTCTCTGGTGTCACAATATGCTGGGTACCTTGGCCCACCCCTAGTTGGGGAGGAAGTCAGTCAGTGCAGAAGGCCTGAATTCCTAGTCCATCACAGCATTTACCCTCACCTGCTTTGGGGACCGTGGGCGATAGTGTTGGTCTGGACACAACTGTTTTCATAGCCCCATGAAGACCTCTAAAGGCTTTCCATCAAGCTTTTCATGAGCCAGACCAGCAGTTAAAAGGTCAGTCCATACCTGCCTGCGGTTCACTTTCAGTGGTCCTACCGCAGTCATCTCTGGCGCCATTTTCACTGCTGTTTTCCCTTTCCTTGTACTGCTTCGCTGCAGTAGTTCTCATCTTGGTCACTTGAGGTCACTTTAGTTCTATGTCTCCCACATGAACTAACACCAACACTGCTTCATATAGTGTGTGGTCAGTATATGGTGCCAACCACATGGCGACAGTTCCAAAGGTACCTGCAGAAGCACTGGCTAGACCAAGATCTTTCACATGAGACATTAAGTTCTTCATCTGGGCTATGGTAATGGGGAGCAAACAAAATTTGCCTCATACCCATTTCACAGAGGATGCACACCAACTCCAGATCTGTGTTCCACTTTGTTATATGTTCCAGCATATAACCCTGGTGTATCCCACACCTCCTTTGCTGCAGCCATTAACCAATTTATCAGGGTCTTATTGCCAGTGTGGGGGTTTGTGTGCCTCTTTCCCTGCAACATATGCCACATAGAGAGCATGGCTGCTATGTTGACAAGTTGTGACACCTCAGAGGGTGAGAGCTCAGTATTCTCAGTGCCCTCATCCTACAGCCGGAACAGCCAGGCAGGCACACATTCCCCAAGTGTTTCTTCAACTGCTTGGCCAAATCCTGCAATTCCATGGCCATAGATGTCATGTATGTCATTTGCTGGCTGGCTATCCAGAGGCTACCCAGATGCCCCTCCTGCATATTTGGGTTCTTATATCACCCTACTTTGCCACACGGTAGGGCAAGCATGCAAAACCAACAATGCTGTGCTTCACTTAGGGCTTTTGGCCCACGATAACAGGGCAGTACTCACCCATCCCCGTAACACACATCAGTGGCCACCAGCCATTGCTCCAAGTCTTCTTCCTTCCATTGGAAACTCTGCACTCTCTGCTGCAACCACACAGTTTCATGAGTGGCATGGCAGACGACCATCAGGAACATCCACGCCACTTGCCAAGCCGATTCCCGTTGGGCCGGAGCAACTAGGGACTCTAGCATCTCCAATGCAGTCCATATATACTCTGGGGTCAGCTGTACAGACTCCCAATTCTCTGACGCTGCCCAAGTGTGCAAGTATGTTGCCACCAGTAACAAATAGAGTTTGGAGGCCACATCTCCTCCACCCGCCTCAGCCGAAGGACTGTTGCTTTCACAACCACCTACCTTATGTACTAATTGTCAGGGTCCTGGGGTTGCCATTGAGGTTTTGGGGTGACATGAAGAGCAAAGAAGGTGGTGGCAGTCATTATGGAGGTGCTCAAAGAAGCCACTTTATTCTGCATAAAGCTGTACTTTTTATACTGCTATAGTGCTAAATCATGGTTACATAAGTAGTGAAGATGCACATGCGTGTGGCTTTCATGGCCAGGTGTCCGGCCATGAAGACCCTAATCTAGCTCCTTATTCATGGGTACATGCTGCGTTTTCAAGGTTTCTCAAGGCCAGACATATCTGGGGTGAAGCAGCAGACAGCTTTCCTTATAGAACGGTAGGGAAAGTGGGGGTGTGGGGGGGCTTCCCTTACAATAAATTCCTTCAGCTTTCATTAATTTAGGAAATGTTTTAATCTCTCCTTCAAATTTGATAATCTTCGTAGGTAGAAGATCCTTGCTTGAAGGTCCTTCTGTTTCAGTACATGAAATATTTCATTCCACTCTCTACTGTCCTGAAAAATTTCTGCTGAGCTGAAAAGTCTGCTGATACCTGATTAGGTTTACCATATAATTAATCTTTTTTTCTCTCTCTGGCTGCTTTCAATACTCTCTCTTTATTGTTCATCTTTGTCTTTTTAGTTATTATATGTTTTGGTGTTGTCTTCCTGGGGTTCTTTTTGTTAGGGGCTCTGTGCATTTCCATGACCTATTTCCTTCCCCATATTGGGGAAGTGTTCAACAATTATTTCTTCAAAGAGAGTTTCTATCATTTTGTCTCTCTCTTCTCCTTCTGGTACCCCTATTTTGTGAAAATTGTTTCATTTGGAGTTGTCACACAGCTCTCTTACCATTCTTTCATTCCTAGATATTCTTTTTTTCTCATTACTCAACATTTTTGTGTTCCTATTAGCTTTCTTTTTTTGTAGGTTGAATCATCAATATTCCTTTTAATTTCCCTGTATTTTATATTTACCAATACAGCACCTCAATTTATGAATTTAATTTACAGCTTTTTGCTATCTTAATATTTTACCTTTAGAAATCGCCATGAAGTGATTTTAGTGAAACCAATAATTTTGCTATCTCAGTATTTCCAGGATTTTTGAACAAATTATACCAAATAGAATCATAGGTACACATTACCATATAGACTACAAATAGAAGCATTGAAAAAATATTTATTTTTGATTAGAAACAGTCAAATATTTAAAGAGTGGCAGATACATATTTTTTAATTCCATGGCAATGTATATTTATAAATATCTTGCAATCTGATTTGACCTTCTGTTTATTATTTAGGTTTCAGAGTATACTTATATAATATTGGTGTGTTTCTAGGCAATCATTTCAAGTATCCCAAAGAATATAAGAATTAATGGAATTTCTTATTTTGGTTTGCTACTTCCAACAATTTATCAAATTTGAGTTGGGCCCCAAGTAAAAGAAGGCTCTGCAACAAGTCCAGACAGCCCAAGATATCTGATGGTGCTTGAAGTGTTGGTGCCAGGTAAGGATGCTGATTGGAGCCTTGGGCAAACCATTACAGATTAATCAAAACAGACCATTAAGATTTTTAAGCCCTGTGAATAACTACTCTCCTTTTGAGAACACTCCTTGGCCTGCTACTGGGCTTTAGTAGATACTGAAAACTTAACTATGGACTACTGAGTCAACATGAAATGTGAACCGACCATCATGAATCAGGTGTTATCTGAACCACTGATTCATAAAATGGAGCAGACAGAGAGGTACTCCATTATCAAGTGGAAGTGGTATGTATAAGAGAGGGCTTTATGGCAAAAGTTAAGTTGCACAAGGAAATGACCTGGGAGCTCCTGTTATATTAACTTATCTCTTCTAGTGCACCCCTGTGGTCTCATGGGAAGTTCCTTCAATCAAATGAATGAGGGAAAAATAAACACCTTACATCTGGTTGACCAATAGTGCTGCACAATATTCAGGAACTTCTCAAAGATTGAGTTTTCTGTACTAGTTGGAGTGATTCATCTATCAAGGTGAAATTTGGTTGCTACTAAACAATGCAGGTAAAGGAAGTTATGTGTGGAATGCAGGAGATCCTCTAGGGTGCCTCTTAATACCCTCATGTCCTGTGATTAAAATCAGTGGAAAACTGTCACAACCCAATTCAACCTGGACTGGTTATTGCCCCAATCCTCCTGGAATGAAGGTCTGATTAACTTCACCATGCAGTGATCTGTGGCCGACAGAAGTGCTTGCTGAGGGCATAGGGGTTATGGGATGGTAGGAGAAGCTTATTATATGTACCAGCTTTGACTGTGTGACCAGTTGAGGAAACACAAACTGTAATATTATGAGTATTCCTTATTTTGTATGAATGTTTTGTGTGTATGTGAGTGTGTGATAAATTTTTCTCACATATACACTTCACATCACACAAAATTGTTTCTTCTTTCTCATCTTCTAATCATGTAAAATAAGATGCTTTAATAGTAATTAGTCCTATAGCTTGTTTTTAAGCTACACGATATAAATGGAGTATAAATTGGTAGAAAAATGAATATCACTCCAAGACAAAAAAGAAGCTTTGCATCCTTTCTGTGGAAAAAGTTAATCTGTTTTGGAGATTAATATAGTTTAAGGATATATGTACAGGTGCCAAGTTGGCAATGGTTGAACTACGGTAGCTTTGTGATATGTCCACTTGGCTAGGCTTAGTTACATTTTCCAGAACGTTTTTTGCTGTTTGTTTCCACTTATGCTGGAGTACAAGAGAATTTCTTAAGGGAGACTGAAGGGAGGAAATGTGAAGCCATTTTGTGGCTCACGCATGTTGTCATTTATCTGCAGACTCATTTCGTTGTTCAGAGGCAGTGGTGGGTGTGCAGTCATCCAGCCTCCCACTGGATCATCCTTTTACTTCTGCTTTTGGACCAGTGTGGGTATTTAGTTCCCTGAGGAAGGGCCTTGACCTCTATAGGGAAACCGCACAACCAAGGTGAAGGCGATAAGAATCAACATAGGTTTCAGCCTCTTCTCATGGGCTCTAGCTTTGTATATGAGTTCCTGGATATTCTTGTTCTACTTTATATACATCTTCTGTCCCTAACTGTTTACTTTGTGAACCCCAAGCAACAGTATCAGACATGGATCTTAGGGATTTGGCCTTACAAATCATTTAGGTAAGACTGTTGCATTGTGACTGTTATTGGAGCTTACAGTCCACAAGATAAGTGGCTGGAGAAAGAAGATAATAGATGTATATATTAGTGGTTCTGCTTCTTTGCTTGAATCTACACTGAAATATTTGCTTTGTATTGTAGGAATGAATAGTAATACATTGTTTCTTGGAACTATAGAAGAAACAAATATGGTGTTACTAATTTATCATTTATTTTCTTCCAGATACATCATTTAATCATAAGTTTTTCTCTGAAAGTCAGGAGTAGAATAATACCCTAAATATTGCTCTGTTAGCAATAACTAATAGAAAAAAAAAAAGAGGGAAAACTTAGGAACCAGGAGAAAAATAAATGGCTCTGAGAATCCACACAGAAATTTGTCAGCTCCTGAAAAGTCAGTGAGACTAGAACATGTCAGTTTTTCTCTTTAAAATAGTGATAGCTTCCCACCACAGAGAGGTGCTCTCACACTTGGTTCTCCAGTATTTGCAAAGCACTATAATTCTAAAAGGTTGTGCAACATTTTTAAAAACATAATATTAAACACAGGACATTTTGTTTAAAAATAATTTTATGCCACATTATGAAAACAAGTAATTCTATAGTCATTAAAAGCAATAGTTTGCCTGTGGTAAAGTTAACCTTATCCTATCCTAGAGCCGTCATGTCAAAACAATAATTCACACATATATATATGTATGTATATATATATTTCTTGACATGTTTTAAAACAACACTTCATGTACACATCATTAGTGAGGTTTTGGCATTATCTTAGCATATTGTACATGTACAGAAACTATATATCTGTCCTTTCATTTTTCTTCCTAAACTGCTTAAAACATTTTTGCTTTGTAGTAATCTTTACTTATGTTAAATAATATCACCATCTGTAAGTCACTGGTGACTGCTTAAAAGGCTATTTATAAGAAACATCCCCCCCTTTTAATTTAGCAGAATATTTTATAATAGAGGGAATATGACATCGCAGTTTGCAACCAACAGCAAGACTTAACAACTCTGCATCTGTTTCTTCTCATTGGCAAAGTTGAGGTAACAAAATTTCTACTTCACAGACTTCTTGTGCATGCTATAGAAGCTAGTCGTGTAAAGTTATCCAAATAGTGTCTGGCATATGGTAAGCACTCCTAAATGTTACCCATGATAATATTGTCTTCTGTGCTTGCTAATAAACTATGTAACCACATGAACCTAAAGGACAAGGCATAATTAACAACAAAAGGAGAAAACATATTAGTCAATGAAAGTGAAATAATGTATCTTTTAGATCTAGGCATGTACAAAGAAATATTTATATAATAATAAAAGACCATAGATGCACATAACCATTTTATAACTAGCTTATGTCCTTCACTCTAAATTTTGAAATAAAATTGTAAAGTATGATATATTTTATTCAGTAGTGTCTTCATATTCTCTTTGAATTTGTTTGGAGCCAACAGATATATCCAAGCCCATCTGATAAAGCACTGCTTTTGAAAAAGTGGGAACAGCATGTTATTACCTCTGCACGATATTTCTTTGGTAATTGCAGATAAATTGATATAAATATCTGAACTACCAGGCAAGCACAGTATTGATTGGAATTTACTATAAGAAAAAGTGATTTTTCTCTCAAGTTTTGATATAAGTATCTACTTGCTTTACTTTATGAGAAATGCAAACCTTCTCATATCAGCAACTCAAAGACTTCATGGAAAAATTGCATGATTTTTCTTTATGATTGACTCTATATTTTTTGCAAATATTTGCTTGCTCATTATTTTCTTAAGCAAGTCATAAAATTACATTTCCTATAACTGAGAGTTTTATTAATTCATCCTATCCATATATTTCTTAAGAGCAGGTCTTTCAGAACTTTCTGAACATATTCTTTTAGAAAGAAGAGCAGCGAGGTCAGATCATTTTTTTCCCTTCAACCTTATTAACTACACATACATTCATACACACAGACACACACACACACACATACACACACACTTACTTTATATATTACAAATTCATAAAAATTCTCATTCCAGTCCTGTTTTCAATTCCTATTATTTTTTGCTTTTGTTGACATATATTCTCCTTTAAGGAAATTTGATTAGCCCTTGATTCTGAAGGGAAGCTATGAACTGTGTTAATTTTAATTGTGGATGCACTGCTTGGACACCATTTAATTTTATCTAATTATTCACAATTTTCATTTTTGTCTTGAACTGATCTCAAAGGAAACAAATGAATTTATAGTTCATTTATTACTGATAGTTATCCTGAATATAACAGCATGCAGTCCATTTAGTTCTAATAATAACTTGTTTCAAATAACCAAAAACATACTTTTCTACTGATGATAATGTTTTGGATTCATCACACGTTAATAATGGATGTCAAGGTGAGAGAGTATGGTAGACTCAATCATCTTATAGAGGGGGTGGGAGGGTTAGTACTTAAATGAGGAAAACTTAATCAGGGATAACATTGGTTTATGACAATGTCAGGATGGCATTGAGCAGTTGACGTGATATGTCTTGTGCACAATTCTTCACCTTCTGCGAAGTAGTAGCATAGCCATTCAACAGTGACTTTGCAACCATGCATTCTACCTCTGAAATCAACTGGTGACTCTAGCAGCAGAATCAGGTTACCCTATGTAATTCTATGTATGTGTAAAAAATATCACTGGGACAGTAAAAACAAATTTTAATTTATCAAGGATCATATATCAAGTATATTTTATAAGTCATTTATTTAATTCTAAAACTACTTGACAAAAATTTTCCATAAATGTATTGGCACATTTGATAATTTCCTGAAGTATACATAAGTGAATATACATGATAAGTGAAAGTTTGGAGCTTCTGCAAGCAGAAAAGGTAATTAGTAATGTATAAAAATCATAACATTAATTGAATCCCTGCTCAATCCTCAATGTTTTCTCCAATCATAATTTTTCTAAACTTTTTTAAGTTTAAGGAACTTAGAGTGGTCATTTTAGAGATTATTAGATAACCATAGCCCAGATAAAACCTTTATGGAACTGGTAGCTAATGCCAGGCATATTGAATGTCATTATTTAGCTGATCAGTTGAAACATTATTTAAAACATGAAATTTTGAACAACTGTAGATCAAGTGTCCTAAAATACATGAGGCAGGTTAGTGTCTTCAGTTTCCCTCACTTTATATTTCTTCTTTTCCTCACTCTTACTGGGAGAGGAACTCCCCTTAACTCATTAAAGTTATGCTATGAAAGACTATGTAATAAAAAATTGTTTTAAAGATGCTCCACTCTGAATAATCTCAGTGAAGAAGTTATTCTTATTGAGGTTTATAAAGTATTTTCTATTATTTTTCCTCTTATAATGAAACCAAGGATTAAATTCTCATAGCTCTAAATTGGCAATATACTGCTAAAGTAAAGTCATGCCTCTCAAGCAGATGCAAATACCAATGGTGACACTGCAGGATGGAGAAGCATAAAGGTAGCTGAAGATAAAACATGAGCCATTCATTGCCTAGATCTTATCCTACGTTCTGTTGCCAGGAAACCAATAGAACTTTAGGTTATATATTGTCAGTACTTTATGTAAAAATAATTCAACACGACAAATGTGGTATTTATCTAATATGTATTTGTAGTATACCATGTAGGTACTTGGTTAACACTTGATATACTTTAATGAGTAATACTCCCAGGGTAGTGAGTCAGCATTTGAAAATTATGAAATTTTTATATTTCTACTGAAAGAAATAAGGAATGTGAAAGAACTGTAAAGTAAGATGTATATTTCAACTACAAACTGTTGAACTGTCATTATGTAAATTTCTGAGGATTTATCAGCATAAGGGAATTTAGAAATATATATATTTGCTGAATGGATAATAGTCAAAATATGTTTATTGACTAGTAAATGTGTATAGTCACCTGGCACCTGGACGGCTCTAGGGAACTCAAAGCCTACACCTTTCCAAACAGGGGTCTTGGTCTAGACCTTATTCATTCCAATGTGTCACCATGTTATGGAGGGATCTGCTGTCTTATGAGAATGAACTAGATGAATACTGCTACAACAATAGGACCCGTAACTACCATTGTTTGGGTCTACTTGTAAATGAAAATTTCTATGAGTATGGTAGAATTTAGTCTAAGCTTTTTTTTCATTGTAACATCTCACTTGGTTGTGGAACTTTGAGAGAGTATTTATAGGTCTCATCTACCTGTAATAATTTGAAGCTTCTAGTCTTACAAGTGACAATGTGAAGAAACTGACTATTCTCAGTTTCATCAGAAGGCCATTTTCAGCTCCATCCTTGATTTAACCTGATAACAGCTTGGGTTCCAGTCTCTTGTTCTTTAGGAGGAGATGAGTGAGACAACAATATTCCGACCCCATCAATCTCAAGGGGAGCCATGTCACCCTATCTGAGTGGTTTTGCAAAGGCCCTATCTTTTTACATTATACAAAGAGTCAAGTGCTTCCCATTCTTCCTTTTGGTATTGTGGTTGAGACTCAGCACATCAGGAACTCTTCTCTTAATCTCTAAATCCTCACACTTTTATAGCTTTTATGTGGTTGAACAGTTTATTTTAAGAGTAAAAAAAAACAAACAAAGCCTTGCTTTCTACTCCACTTCAAATAGTGGACTTGAAATTCAATTTGGATTGTGGGAGTGGTTGATATCTATTGTGTTTGAGTGTCAGCATAAACTGAGATGGAAATAGTTCAATTTTGATATCATACTATGTAGATTAAAATACAAGTCCTAGAGAATATTTGTGTAAGCTAAAATATTTTATTATGCAATATGTAGTGAACCAATCGATTTCAGGCTACCACTGAACTATTTACTCTATTCAAACAGTGATTTAATCCAGTAAACCAATTGATTATGCCAAAGTTTAACTTAAAAAAAGTATGTTACTCATACAAATGTAAAATGAATGTATCTAAAACATTATACCATTATTGAAAGGACCAGAGACATAGTAAAGCTAATATTAAGCACATTTATAGAACTGTTATAGGCATTTAGAAGTGACAGAATAAGGAATAAGAAATATTAAAAGTATCATGTTAAACATGACACTAGTTAATATCCTATAAGGCAATAAAACCATAAACTTGGGGTTTATAGCTTTTTATTCATGAGAAATCTGCAAGCTAAAATGTGATTTTATAGTGTCAAGGCACAAATAAAACAGTAAAGAGTGAAGTCTTGCTGAGGTATATTCTCCTGAGAATTAAATGCCCTTTGGGTGATCCTTTTAAACAATGCTCCTGATTGATACTGAAAGCATGTACCTCATTCCTTTTGCCTTATTTCCAAATTTTGGATAATTTCCTTAATAAATCACAACATATTTCTCCTGATAGGATTATGTAAAGCACTTTAACCATTTTAGATAATTAAATGGGCAAATAATGATACATACAAAGCATAGTTTGGTATGAAAGATACACATTTCATATCCCTCAATTTCTTTGGATCTCAATTTCACATACTAACTTTTTTAAGGTAAAATCTAAAACCAAAACAATTAATTAATTTTTCTAACGGAATGAACTGTTAGCAACTTTCAACAGCTTGGCTTCTTTTCAATCTCTTATTGGTTTCATTGATAGCTCCAATTCCACTCTTCATTATAAGTATACCTGCTTATGTTCATCTTTATACTATTCTGTGTACAATTTATAGCATTTTTCTCACATTTTTTTGTTGCTGAGGATTTACCTCTTTTTGATAAAAATTTACATCTTCTACTCAGCTATTAGGTGTCAAGCAATTGATATCTGATCCTAGATCCCATTTTTTTATTCTACATTCTTTCTCCTAGTAATCTGATGCCTGAATATTGCATTAAATAGCATCTCCAGAAAATTGTCTCTGAACTTATAGCTATAGTGAGACTCAGATATCACCACAATTGCTTAATAGGTATCTCCACGTAAATAAAAAAAAGCCAACTCAGTGTTAGCCACTTCTAGACCAAACTCATCATCTCTCTTTACTATTTCTCCTTCACTATTCAAATTTTAATAAGTGACCCCATGGTGAATCTAACTGTATAAAAGAGTAACCTAGGTGTTGTCCTTAATGCTTCCACTTTCTCCCTTCCCTATACAAGTCATTTAGATTTTTCAAGTTCACTTCTTAAATATCTCCCAAAGTCACTCATATTTTTCTATATCAATAACACTATCACTCTAAGATAAACGCCACCATTTCTTGCCTGGACTGATATAGATTCCTTCTAATTAGTCTCACTAATATGTATTTGCTGTTCTCCAATCAGTTCATACTGCAAAAAGAAGAACCATTTTTGAAATCACATCTGTTCAGGTTTCCCTTTAAAACTTTTCAATGGATTCCTGGTTCTCTTTGGAGAAAGAAAAGAATCCTTGATTTGGAACAGGACCTGCATGATGCGTCCCTTAGCAATGTTTAGCATAACAATTGTAAACAAAGTTACGGATCCAAACTGCCTACGTTCAAATCTAAACACTTTCCCATTTTAGCTGTATGAACTATACAAGCTGTTTTCTTCTCTGAGCCTCACTTTTTAGATGAGATATTAGTAGTACCTATTTACAACTCCAGGGGAAAGTATTCTCCAAGCCCAGGGAGAAATACCTTTGAAATAAAAATCAGACAAAGGGGCAAATAAAGTGAAAGAAACTCATTTATTGCTTATAAAGAGTCATCCACTTCTGCTCGCCCATGTCTCTCATGACTCGGCTGCAAAAAGGGGCCCCACGCAACCACTCTGGTCCAAATATGCCCTCGCTCTGACTTGTAATCACCTATTAACATGGAGGTAGACTACTTCTCTCCATCCCTTGGAAACATCTATTGATATGGAGATGCACTAATGCCAGGTGAGAGATTCTGGAAATATTGCAATTTTACCCATAGCCTACCCCTTCAGAAATCTTGCCTCACAATCTATTCGCTCCCCATCTTCCACAATGGGCGCTGTGTAAGAAAACTGGAGCACTGTAGCCAGACAAATAACATACAATAACAGCAATAAAATCATAAAAGTCCTCAAGTTGGAGGATTTTGCTAGGTTCAAAGTCCCATGCAGATTAAGACTATAGCTCACCCATTCCACAGATAGTCAGTAGCTGAACAGGTAGCAAGTTCAGAGCAATCATCACAGGGCAGCTGCAGCCAGCGAACAGGTACAGGAAGCAGGGACTGTAGAAGAAAATAACCTTAAGGGCGATAAGATACATGTTTTCAGTGACACCAGCACAGGCAAATATTGTCAGGTAGGATGTATACAAGAGAATGGTCCTGTGATAGGACCAGGACAGTGGCAGGAAAGGGATCTTGTCCTGCTCTACTACACCAGACTTTTACACTCCTCTCTGTGGCAGCTACCGACAGGTCAATATATAGGGCTATGGGAGGTACCTGGGCATAAAGATAAAACAAAACTTCCCTGTAAGATGCTTTTACCTCCGGGATATTTTGGGTGCACTACCATGATCTTTGGGGGCTGCCCTACTATTACTCCAGAAACACACAGCAGGCCAGCATCCAGGCCTTTTACCCAAAGTGCCAGAATGACCAGCCATTGCTCGTCCATATGTCAAATGTCAAGGGTCAAGTCCAGTCAACAGACTCTCCACAGTTAAATACAGTTGGGAATGGCAACAAGACGTTGCTCTGCTGGCCGTATCCTGGCTTCAATAACTTCTCTCTGGTTTGTACATACAGTTGTATAGGAGAGGCAGCATGTGCATTAGCACAGCCGCAGGGCTCAAGGCTCCTTTTCTGGGCTTCTCATTTAAACACCATAACACTGTCCAGAAACGACTTAACCATCCCTATAGGCTATTGGTGTCTGACTTCAGGCCAGATTTCAACAAACCATTGTACCTCTCTATCATGCCTGCTTCTGTAGGGTTATATGGTACATGGAACTTCCACTTTATTCCTAATTGCTGCACCCATTCTTACAATGCATTTCCAGTAAAGTGGATACTTTGATGGTTCTCAATCACATCCAATTGGCAATAGATTGGAAAGAGATGCTCTAGGCACCTTTTGGTTTCTGATCTGCATGACATGGAGGAAAAGCAACCAATAGTCCAGGAGCTGTGTCCATACAAGTCATGGCATACCAATATCCTGATATGGGCAGAGGCCTAATGTAGTCTATGTGCCACCTAACAAGTGTTATTGGCCCTTTTACTATTTTCCCATGTTGCTACTGACTTGATGTAAGTCCTTCTTAGAGCATACAAGGCACCCTTCTGGGCCCTGATGACTTCTTCAAAGGTTAATGGCAAGCCCCACCAATGGGCTACAGCCCACATTGTATTTGTCCTGCATGCAACAAATGATAATGTAACCATTGGGCTACATCAGAGGCAGGATTTCCTTCTAGACAATGCACCTGGGCCAATGCATCCCCTTCATTATTCCCTGGGGATGCCAAAGGCAAAAGACCAGTCACATGATTTATGGTAACTGTCTCAGTCTGACAGGAGGCCCATAGGTCTTGCCACAACCCTTGCCCCATCCAGTTGGCTTGGTACCATGTCAGTAAGCAACAGGGTCAAGCCCCAATGGATGGCCCAACTGTCAGTGCAGACAACTATAGGGTAGAGCTCCTGGGGGATCACAAGCCATACTGCCCACAACTCAGCCCACTGGCTGCTCTTTCCCCCTCTGTCCTCCATCCATATTGTCTCAGTCTTAGGATTGAAAGCCACAGCCCTCCACTTTGTGGGCTATTGATGATTGGAGCTGTCTGTATACTAAGCACCTTCAGGTATAGGAGCTTTTCCCTCCTGATAAAGATGCATGGCTCCCAATGGTTCAAACACAAGTTTTTCCTGCTTTCCACTGGTATCGTCACTGGCCTCAATAAGCCTTGGAGTTCTCCACTTAAGGGGCTATTGGAGATGGAGCTAAACTGTTGTAAATATGCACCCCATTTGGCCAATGTGGGCATCTGTGTCACACCATTCTGTGGCATTTGGGTGAATTCTTGCACCCACCCTGTGATGGGATAGGTGGTTATCACCTTGGGTTGAGCCGTTCGGTGATGAACTCTGTAGCCAGCAAGGTGTGGTACACAGCAGCCAGTTACTTCACTATCTAGGTGTGCCAGCCCTCCACCCCTTTTCACAGCTGTGACCAGAATCCAATAGGTTGGCGTGTCCATTCAAGGCACTGCCAAAGGCCCCATCCGTAACCATCTTTGGTTATATAAACACCCAGCTCACATGGCCTTGAGGAGTCCATTACACTCAAGACCTGTACAGTCTGGGAGAGGTAAGAGCAGCTGCACATGTTTCATCCCAGCCCCACCTGATGCCCTTTTGTACCAAGCTGAGATTTGTATGAGATTGATATTTGTGCCACATGTGGAATAAACACTCTCCAGTAATCCAAAGGCCCAAACCCTTTTGGAATACTGCCGCAGTGGTAGGGGTGGGGAAAGCCCGGACCTTGTCTCTGACTGCTTCTGGGATAACTTTAGCTTTACCTGACCAGGCAACCCCCAAGAATTTTACAGACACACCAGGTCCCTGAACCTTGGTGCTGTCCACATCCCGTCCTTTGTCCTGCAGATGCTGCAGCAGTCTAGGAACTGCCCTTTTTAAATCTGAAAGAGAATAAGATGTGAGCATAATATCATCAATGTAGTGATATAACTGCACTGTTTGTGGTTTCTTCCATGTGGCCAAGTCCTGGGCTACAAGTCTGGGACAGATGGAGGGACAGTGGAGGTGTCCCTGTGGAAGACAGTGAATGTCCACCGCCGGCCTTCCCATGTGAAGGCAAACTGTTCCTGACTTTCCTGTGCTATGATAAGAGAGAAGAAAGCATTAGCAAGGTCCACAGCAAAACTTTAGGTCCTTATCTCATGACTGAGAGTGTCCATATAGGCTGCCATAGAGGGGACAGAAGCATACAAAGCAGATGTGACTTTATTCAATGCCCTGTAATCCATGGTCATACAGCAAGACCCATCTGGCTTTTTCACTGGCCACACTGGAGAATTAAAAGGACTATGAATGGGCTTTATGAAGCCCACCTTCTCCAAATCCTGTAGAGTTTCTCCAATTTCCTTGTGTCCCTCAGGCAATTTATACTATTTAGTGTTTGTCACCTGTTGAGGTACAGGAAGTGCTACAAGTGGGTGCTTAGCATGTCCCCTCAGAACTGCCTTTACCACATGTACCCTCAGTCTGAATTCATCTGCAATGGTGTAACCACAGGCCCTGCAGGATATCTACCCCCAAAATATATTCAGAGATGGGAGAAATGTACACAGTACACTCCTTTGGGTGTAAAGGCCCTATAACCAAAGGGATTTGGGTTTTATTCACTCTAATTGCCTCACCCCCATAGCCATCTATCTCAGCAGGGGTCCAGGGAAAACATTCAGAGTTGTCATGCATCAGAGAACATTCAGCTCCTGTGTCTATCAGTGCCAGGACACATACATACATGGGGACCAATGAATTGCTAATTCTACATGTGACCTCTTGTCCCCCAAGATGGAAGCCTTGACACCCCTTCAGTAAAACCATGGTGCCCAATCATCCTCCTAAGTGTGAGGGCCCAGGCCGGGTCTGAGTACTCTCCCTCAGGAAGTCCTGCAGGGACACAGGCTGGACATGGGGCTTTGCCTCTGGCTTCCATGTCCTGGACCTCAGTGGCAGGAACTGCTGCTCTGGCTTTTATTGGTGCCACAGTTCTAACAACATGCTATTGGGCTGCCCATCAAGTTTTTCTTTCAGTACCCCGTCCTTTATCAAATCAACCCACATGTGGGTCCTTGAGACCTTCACAGGGCCCTTTGCACCTCTCCTTTCATTGGTAGCTGGTACTTCTTTCTGTGCTCCTATTGTTTCAACCTTCCCCACATCTACTAAAGTAGAAGTAGACTCACTTATGGGTTGCCCTATCTGGGGGCAAGAATAGTCACTAGGGACCCAAAGAGAGATGGGGGAGCTGTACGCAGCACCAGAGTTCTCATTCCTTGGTGAACAACTCCTCATTGGGGCTCTGGTGGTCCATATTATAGATGATATTTTTCATTGCCACCTCATGTAATACCTGTTGGAGCTCTGCACACATTTTCCAGCTAGGGGGTAAGTACGGTAAATCACCCTGATTATGCCAATCTGCTCTGAGATTTGGTTAAATTGCTGTTAACCAATCCAGAAGAGCCTTATACCCTGAGGTGTAATGGGCACTGTGCAACTGCTCCTGGAGCAAAGGGTGAGTTATCAGGGAAGCCAGTTTACCCATTTCAGAACATTTAATGTGATTTCTCTTAAACTTGTCCCAACTTCTCTAAGTAGTACCTTCATGAAATTATCTTGATTTGAACCGTCAGTTGAATTAAAAAATTCTAAAATATTAAGAGGCAGAATGATACAGAAGCTCTGCCCACTCCAGTCACTCAGGAGCGTAGGCTGATGAATACAAACACATGCTTCTGTTACCTTCAGTACAGAGGAAGAAGGTATAGTAATTAATTCATTAGCTTTTACAGCTCCCTTCTGGAATGGATAGACTTCTGCTAACATTTATCTGATTAAGTAAGACATATGACCACATCTTTCTTCAAAGGGAGCAGAAAAGTAGTGTTACCGTTTTCCTGGAAAACAAGGTGGACTAGATCACTTAAGACTGTGTTACGACTACTAAACTAAGCATAAGTAAAGACATTAAAACCTGAATGTATACAGACTGTTGGACATCGATGGTGTATTGTGATGTGAATATCATGTGTATTCTAGAATTAGATGGAAATATCTCTGGGGTCAGGTCAGTAAGGGCTGCACATATCATGCAATATTTATGCAACCACTTTTCTTAGAATTGTAAGGGAAGCATAGAAAAGAAAATCTGAGAACAAGGACCATGTCTATATTTTGGAATATTATAATTCAATCACTCTATCCTGAGCATAGATTCTTTAATGAAGGGAGATTATAAAAACTATTTACATATAAATTTGGAAATGTAATACACTGAGCTCATTATTTCAGCATCTGGAATGTATATATAACAGAGAATTGTATGATTTTCTGTATTAGGCAGATGATTCTATAACATGAATCAAGGAAATTAACAAGACTGATCAAGGTAGTTTATTCAGTCAACACTGACATAATCACAGATGCAGAGAAAAAAATAGTAAGATTGTTCACAATAGAAAATATTTTGTAAAATATCCCATAATCAGCATAAATGTTTGGAAATATTCTATCATAAATATACATATAAAGCAATATTATACATCAGATTTGGAATTTCCAAGTAATTATAAGCTAGAAAAATTTTTATATAAATCTAAATAAATTGGAAATAAAATTAGAGTGGCCAAAACATAAATGAAGAATTCTGAGATAAAGACAATAAATATATTATGCACGAATAAAATTGCATAAAATGCCTCTATGCTTTGAATGTAATTAAATTTGATTATTGACTATCACATTTATAGGTAGAGTACCATCAATCACAATAGGAAATATTTTTTCTAAGTCACAAAAATTAATTATAGTCAGTAATCTCTCCTCACTGAGACTAATGACTTTACTACATTAAAAATCAATTTATTATGTGGTGTCATGAAGGTCTGTTGAGTGTAGTGATTTTTAATGAACCTCAAAATTCCAGTTTAATTACCTGAACACTTTACATAGGCATATTAAATTGTTGTCCCACTTCTCTCTTGCAAGCAGTAAAAATACTGATGATTTGTATTTCATTTTTGTGTTAAGTGGACAATTATGTATTGAAAAACATGTTTCATAAAATTTGTCATTGTTCCAATAATTTTGTATTTAGAATATTGACAAGGGCAATGAACTGAAATACAAAAATGAAATACAGCAGGAAAAGGCAGAAGTAGAGCTGAAGTGACCCTGCGCTATGCTAAGGGATTCATCTTTCTCTTTTCCCTAAAATGTGCTCCATTGGTTCTAAGATTGTCTATGATATGCTAACAACATTTTAAGATTCCCTCGACTCATCCCCAATCACTTGCATCAATCGATTGAAATCTGATATTTCTTGTTCACAGAGTATAAGAGATAAAAAGACTTTGGAGAGTATTTAATCCACTACCAATACAGTAACTGAAAAGAGGTTAAGCAGCAAGCTTACACCACTAATATAACAGTCAGAACCTGTTTCCTGTTTTACAGATATATTTTCATGATCACAAATAAACCATAAATATACATTGAATGTTTATAATTATATTTTTTAATGAAAACACATTTTCTCCAATTAAATGAATACTATATATCTTAAACAAATCATGCTGGGACAACTAGACATCCACATACAAAAAAATAAATCTAGACACAGAACTTTACACTCATCACAAAAATTAACCTAAAGTGGATCACAGACCTAAATATGAAATGCAAACCTGTAAAACTCTTAAAATATAACATGGGAGAAAACCTAGAATATGTCAGTGAGTTTTTAGATACAACACCAAAGGCACAATCCATGAAAAAATTAATTGATAGACTGGACTTCATTTAAGTTAAAACTTGCTGCAAAATTTTAGTACCTTACAATATTAAACACTCTTAACATATAATCCAGAAATTGTACTCCTTTATATTTGCCCAAGGGAGATGAAATCATATATCCAAACAAGAAATGGCACAGATGTTTGTAGCAGCTTTATTTATAGTTGCTAAAACTTGGAAGCAACCAAGATATCCTTCAGTGGGTGACTGAACAAACAAACTGGTATATCCAGACGGTGGAATATTATCCAGTGCTAAAAACAAATGAACCAGCAAGCCATGAAGAGACAAAGAGGAGCCTTAAATGCATATTACTAACTGAAAGAAGTTGATCTGGAGAGTTTATACACTGCATGATTCCAGTTGTATGACATTTCTAGAAAATACCAAACTATGGAGATGGTAAAAAGACTAATGTTTGCCAGGGATTGGCGTAGGAGAAGAATGAATAGGTGGAGCACAGAGAATTTTAGGAGAATGTAAATATCCTGTAAGATACTATAATGATAGACATAAAATGTACCTGACTAAACAGCAATGTATCTTGTGGACTTTGGGTGATTGCAATGTCAGTGTGTAAGTTCACACCAGTTGTAACAAATGCACCACTCTGGTGGGGGATGTTGATTATGAAGGAAGCTAAACATGTGTGGAGGCAGGGACTTTAGGAAAACCCCTATTCCTTCCTATTAATTTTGATGTGAAACTAAAACATCTCTAAAAAGTAAAGTCTTAAACAAATAGGATTATTTCATTAAAAACCATATACATCCTACAACTGAAATTACCAATGGCCATATTCATTATTTTTCTTTATTCCTCCTATTCTCAGTTTCCCTCCATTTTATTGTCTTTCTCCAACACAGACACATACACACTTTTTTTAAACTTATTCATTTCGATCTAGCTATTGCACCATACATCTCCTTAGAAACATCTACATTACTAGGCTACATTTATAAACTTCAAGAAATATAACCTTACTATCATAATATAATCTAACACATAATCTGCACTTATATTTCTGTAATTGGCCCAATATATCCTTACATTTTTAAAATCCAGGAAGCAGTCAAAAATCACACATATAATTTGATGTCCAGCCTGTTCAGTCTCCTTTCTTCATTTTAGAGATTTTTTTTCCTTTTGCTCTTATTTTATTTATTAAGATATGATTGATATACACTGTTATGAAGGTTTCACATGAAAAAATAATGTGGTTACTACATTTACCCATATTATCAAGTCCCCATCCATACCCCAATGCAGTCACTGTCCATCAGTGTAGTAAGATGCCACAGACCCACTATGTGCCTTCTCTGGGCTACACTGTTCTCCCCGTGACCCCCAAAACCATGTGTACTAAACATAATCCCCCTAAGTCCCCTTCTCCCTCCCTCCCCACCCACCCTCCCACAGCCCTCCCCTTTGGTAACCACTAGATCATTCTTGGTGTCTCCGAGTCTGCTGCTATTTTGTTAATTCAGTTTTGCTTCACTGTTATACTCCATAAATGAGGGAAATCATTTGGCATTTGTCTTTCTCTACCTGGCTTATTTCACTGAGCATAATGTCCTCCAGCTCCGTCCATGTTGTTGCAAATGGTAGGATTTATTTCTTTCTTATGGTTGAATAGTATTCCATTGTGTATATGTGCCACATCTTTTTTATCCATTCATCTACTGATGGACACTTAGGTTACTTCCATATATTGGCTATTGTAAAAAGTGCTGCGATAAACATAGGGGTGCATATGTCTTTTTGAATCTGAGAAGTATTCTTTGGGTAAATTCCAAGGAGTGGGATTCCGGGGTCAAATGGTATTTCTATATTCAGTTTTTTGAGGGGCCTCCATATTGCTTTCCACAATGGTTGAACTAGCTTACATTCCCACCAGCATTGTAGGAGGGTTCCCCTTTCTCCACATCCTTGCCAGCATTTGTTCTTAGTCTTTTTGATGCTGGCCATCCTTACTCGTGTGAGGTGATATATCATTGTGGTTTTAATGTGCGTTTCCCTGATGATTAGTGATGTGGAGCATCTTTCCGTGTGTCTGTTGGCTATCTGAATTTCTTCTTTGGAGAACTGTCTCTTCATATCCTCTGCACATTAGTTAATCAGGTTATTTGCTTTTTGGGTGTTGAGGCATGTAAGTTCTTTATATATTTTGGCCGTTAACCCCTTGTCTGATATATCATTCATAAATATATTCTCCCATACTGTAGGATGCCTTTTTATCCTGTTGATGGTGTCCTTTGCTGTAAAGAAACTTTTTAGTTTGATGTAGTCCCATGAGTTTATTTTTGCATTTGTTTCCCTTTCTCAAGGAGATGCATTCAGGAAGAAGTTGCTCATCCTTATATTCAGGAGATGTTTGTCTATGTTGTCTTCTAAGAGTTTTATGATTTCATGACTTACATTGAAGTCTTTAATCTATTTCGAGTTTACTTTGGTGTATGGGGTTAAACAATAATCCAGTTTCATTCTCTTGCATGTAGCTGTCCAGATATGCCAACACCAGCTGTTGAAGAGGCTATCATTTTCCCATTGTATGTCCATGGCTCCATTATCATATATTAGTTGACCATATATGGTTGGGTTTATAACAGGACTCTTAAGTCTGTTACATTGGTCTATGGGTCTGTACTTGTGCCAGTACTAAATTCTCTTGATTACTGTGGCTTTGTAGTAGAAATTGAAGTTGGGGAGCATAATGGCCTCAGCTTTATTCTTTCTTCTCAGAATTGCTTTGGCTATTCAAGGTCTTTTGTGGTTCCATATGAATTTTAGAACGATTTTCTCTAGTTCATTGAAGAATGCTGTTGGTATTTTGATAGGAATTGCATTGAATCTATAGATTGCTTTATGCACGATGGCCATTTTGACAATATTAATTCTTCCTATCCATGAGCAAGGGATGTATTTCCATTTATTGGTATCTTCTTTAATTTCTCTTAAGAGTGTCTTGTGGTTTCAGGTCTTTCACTTACTTGTTTAGGTTTATTCCTAGGTATTTTATTCTTTTTGATGCAATTGTGAATGCAATTGTTTTTCTGATTTCTCTCTTTGCTAGTTCATTCATAGTGTACAGGAATGCCCCAGATTTCTGTGTATTAATTTTGTATCCTGCAACTTTGCTGAATTCAGATATTAGTTTTGGAGTGGATTCTTTAGGGTTTTTATGTATAATATCATGTCATCTGCAAACAGGCACAGTTTAACTTCTTCCTTGCCAATCTGGATGCCTTTTACTTCTTGGTGTTGTCTGATTGCCACGGCTAGGACCTCCAGTACTATGTTGAATAGAAGTGGGGAGAGTGGGCATCCTTGTTTGTTTCCGATCTTAAAGAAAAAGCTTTCAGCTTCTCGCTGTTAAGTATGATGTTGGCTGTGGGTTTGTCATATATAGTCTTTATTATGTTGAGGTACCTGCCCTCTATACCCATTTTGTGAAGAGTTTTTATCATGAATGGATGTCGAATTTTGTCAAATGCTTTTTCATCATCTATGGAGATGATCATGTGTTTTTTGTCCTTCTTTTTGTTGATGTGGTTGATAATGTTGATGGATTTTCTAATGTTGAACCATCCTTGCATCCTGGGAATAAATCCTACTTGATCATGATGGATGATCTTTTTGATGTATTTTTGAATTCAGTTTGCTAATATTTTGTTGAGTATTTTTGCTTCTATGTTCATCAGGGATATTGGTCTGTAATTTTTTTATTTTTGTGGTGTCTTTGCCTGGTTTTGGTATTAAAGTGGTGCTGGCCTCATAGAACGAGTTTAGAAGTATTCCCTCTTCTACTCTTTGGAAAACTTTAAGGAGAATGGGTATTAGGTGTTCACGAAATGTTTGATAAAATTCAGCAGTGAAGCCAACTGGTCAAGGGGTTTGCTCTTGGGTAGTTTTTTGATTACCAGTTCAATTTCGTTGCTGATAATTGGTCTGTTCAGATTCTCTGTTTCTTCCTTGGTCAGCCTTGGAAGGTTTTATTTTTCTAGAAATTTGCCCATTTCTTCTAGATTACCCAGTTTGTTGGCATATGATTTTTCATAGTATTCTCTAATAATTCTTTGTATTTCTGTGGTGTCTGTAGTGATTTTTCCTTTCTCATTTCTGATTCTCTTTATATGTGTAGACTCTGTTTTTTTCTTGATAAGTCTGGCTAGGGGTTTATCTATTTTATTTATTTTCTCAAAGAACCAGTTCTTGCTTTCATTGATTCTTTATATTGTTTTATTCTTTTCAATTTTATTTATTTCTTCTCTAATCTTTATTATGTCCCTCCTTCTACTGACATCTGGCCTCATTTTTTTTCTAGTTTCATTAATTGTGAATTTAGACTGCTTGTATGGGATTGTTCTTTTCCCTGAGGTAGGCCTGTGTTGCAATATACTTTCCTCTTAGCACGGCCTTGGCTGCATCCCACAGAAGTTGGGGTGTTGATTTATTCTTGTCATTTGTCTGCATGTATTGCTTGATCTCTGTTGTTATTTATTGATTGATCCATTGGTTATTTAGGAGCATGTTGTGAAGCTTCCATGTGTTTGTCAGATTTTTCATTTTCTTTACATAGTTTATTTCTAGTTTCATACCTTTGTGATCTGAGAAACTGGTTGACACAATTTCTATCATTTTGAATTTACTGAGACTCTCTTTGTGGCCTAGTATATGATCTATTCTTGAAAATGTTCCATGTGCACTTGAGAACAATGTGTATTCTGCTGCTTTTGGGTGTAGAGTTCTGTAGATGTCTGTTAGGTCCATCTGTTCTAGTGTGTTGTTCAGTGACTCTGTGTCCTTACTTATTTTCTGTCTGGTTGATCTGTCCTTCAGAGTGAGTGGTTGCCAAAGTCTCCTAGCATGAGTGCATTGCATTCTATTTCCCCTTTTAATTCAGTTAGTATTTGTTTCACATATGTAGGTGCTCCTGTGTTGGGAGCATAGATATTTAAAATGGTTATATCTTCTTGTTGGAATGTCCCCTTTATCATTATGTAATATCCTTCTTTGTCTCTTGTGACTTTCTTTGTTTTGAAGTATATTTTGTCTGATAAAAGTACTGCAACACCTGCTTTTTTCTCTCTATTAGTTGCATAAAATATCTTTTTCCATCCCTTGACTTTTAGTCTGTTTATGTCTTTGGGTTTAAAGTGAGTCCCTTGTAGGCAGCATATAGATTGGTCTTGTTTTTTATCCATTCAGTTACTCTATGTCTTTTGATTGGTGCATTCAGTCCATGTACATAAGGGTGATTATTGATACATATGTACTTATTGCCATTGCAGACTTTAGATTGTGGTTACCAAAGCTTCAAGGTTATCTTCCTTACTATCTAAGAGTATAACTTAAATCACTTAATATGCTAGTACAAACACAATCTAAGGGTTCTTTTATTTTTATCCTCCTTTTTCTTCCTTCTCCATTCTTTATATATTAGGTATCATATTCTGTACTTTGTCTATCCCTTGATTGACTTTGGGGATAGTTAATTTAATTTTGTATTTGCTTAGTAATTACCTGTTATACTTTCTTTTCTGTGGTTTCATTACCTCTGGTGACAGCTATTAAACCTTAGGAACACTTCCATCTATAGCAGTCCCTCCAAATTACACTGTAGAGATGGTTTGTGAGAGGTAAATTCTCTTGGCTTTTGCTTATCTGGATATTGTTTAAACACTCCTTCAAATTTAATTGATAATCTAGCCAGATAAAGTGATCTTGGTTCCAGGCCCTTCTGCTTCATGGCATTAAATACATCATGCCACTCCCTTCTGGCCTGTAAGGTTTCTTCTGCTGAGAAGTCTGATGTTAGCCTGATGGACTTTCATTTGTATGTGATTTTATTTCTCTGTCTGGCTGCTTTAAACAGTTTGTCCTTATCCTTGATTTTTGCCATTTTATTTACTATGTGTCTTGGTGTTGTCTTCCTAGTGTCCCTTGTGTTGGGAGATCTGTGCACCTCCATGGCCTGCAAGACTATCTTCTTCCCCAGATTGGGGAAGTTTACAGCAATTTTCCTCAAAGACAATTTCTATCCCTTTCTATCTCTCTTCTTCTTCTGGTATCCCTATAATGCAAATATTGTTCCATTTGGATTGCTCACACAGTTCTCTCAATATTCTTTCATTCTTAGAGATTCTTTTTTCTCTCTGTGCCTCAGCTTCTTTGTATTCATCTTCTCTAGTTCTTGTTTAATTTATCATCTCCTCCACTGCATCCAATCTGCTTTTAATTATCTCTACTGTGCTCTTCAACAATTGGATCTCTGACCAGAATTCCTTCCTGAGTTCTTGAATATCATTCTGTACCTCCATTAGCATGTTAATGATTTTTATTTTGAGCTCCTTTTCAGGAAGAGTTATGAGTCCATATCATCTTTCTCAGGGGTTACATTAATTTTACTCTGTACTTGGTTCCTTTGGCATTTCATATTTGTATATGGCGCCCTCTAGTGTCCAGAAGCTCTACTCTCTGGAGCTGCTCAGCCCCTGAGGTAATGTCTGTAGTCACAGGGGAGTGGGATTGGTGCTTGGGGGGAGGAATGAGCTGTTTCTTGCTTCCCATCTGCTATTCCTGTCTCCACTGCCTGAACCAGTGGGCCAAGCACATAGATATAAGCTGTTATCCCAGAGCAGCCGGATATGGATCCCTGCTTTACACAAGCGGCTGGAATCTCGGTCTCTCCAGGTATTCTGCCTGTTAGCTTTCCAACCACATAATCACGAGAGTATCATGAAAGCACCATGAAATGTATGTTTGGGCTCCCAGAGCAGATCTCTGGAGTTAGATATTCAGCAGCCCCAGGCCTCCACTCCCTCCCTGCTCAGTTTCTCTTTATCCCACCAATGAGCTGGGGTGGGGGAAGGGTTGGGTCCCACCAGGCCACAGCTTTGCTATGTTACCCTATTCCATGAGGTCTGCTCTTTTCTCCAAGTGTGTGCAGTCTGGCACAGTCCTCTTTCCTGTTGCTCTCTCAGGATTAGTTATATTAATTATATTTTCATATTATATGCAGTTTTAGGAGGAAGCCTCTGTCTCACCTCTCACGCCGTTATCTTTAAACATCTTGTGTTCCTTTTTGTCTTATTTTAAGAGTCTCAGGTAGATGATTTGTAGGATAAATTTTAATTTAATCTGTCTGTTTCCTACTAATTAGAATCATTTGTTTCTGAAGAATATTATGTAGGTAATATGGTGCCCTACTTGGTACAATTTTAGTTTGCTTCATAATTGGTAATACTGAGTTCTTGAAACATTTTTTAAGGATGGCATATGCCAGATTTCTTCATTGCAAAATTTCTTTTTTTCTCCTAAGTGATCAGTGAGATGATATTTGAATATATTGTTTGCTAACTAACCAAATGGCTTTAGCTCCCAGTGACGATTTTTGCTGATATTAATTTTAATATTGGTAGTTGCAGACCAGCTCAACTTATATAGTTTTCTTTCAAATACAGAGTCACGTTTGGCTGGCCTCTAATGCTTAAGTCACGAAAGATTTCAGAGAGTTTCTTGAACACAATAGTGATCATCAGAAGTTAAGAGATCTGAGCATCTTATTTGTTTCCTTTGGCTCTGAGCTTTTAGTGCCTTTTGACTAATTCTTAATTTTTCATTAACTTCCTGTTTATTTGGATCCCATTACAGTAAGAAGCTCATCACATGCATAGTGGCAAAGGTAGACTGAAGCCTTTCCAAGAAAAGTTTTTTTAAAATGTAAGTGGAATAAAAGAAAATGACACAGACAACAATAAAAATTAGTAGTTTCTACGTACCATACAGCAAATATAAAGTTTCCTATAGTGCATGAGTTACTTTTTGGGTGGAATCTTAAATTAATTGTATCTAGAATCTTGATTCTCATAGGAAGAGGTTGTCAGGTGTCTGAATTAGTATCTTGATCCTTTCACTCATTGTCCCACATACGCTTGGGCACATTAACATCTTTTGTGTTACAGTTTCACCACTTGGAAAATGTGAATACTAATGACTTCTGTAATAATTGTGATTGAATTATTTAAAATATTTAAAGGTACTTAAAATATGTCATGCACTTAGTAAGCATCGATGAAAGTGTGTGGATGAGACCACACAGTGTGGAAGGTGGGTTCTGCAGCTGCAAGGCCTGAGAAAGGAGTCCTGGCTTCACCTCTCTGTAGTGCAGCCTGGATGATAACTTGCAAATATTAAACTGTTGATGTTTAATTGTCCTTTTAAACCACACCTAAAGTTGAGCCGGAATACTCATTGATCCAAAGCAGGAAAGAGAAGTTTTGGCTTTAGAGTAAAGAAATATATAAAGCTGGAGTTTGTGAAGAGAGAGAGACTTTTTAAATGTGTTTTGCCTCTCAGGTGGTGTTGGTTATCCTTGATATTAAGGCGTAATCTGGTGGTCTGGGTTATTCATCTTCATTTCTACTATAGGAAAGGTGATCAGAAACTGGCTGGTAGACAAGCTGTATTATGTTTGTTTTACACACTTCTGTGAATGTGTATGTGTGTGTGTGTGTGTGTTTATACACATATATACAGAAATATTAATGTGTTTCATTGGGAGTACTACCTCAGATCCCATTAAGGGTATAAAGAATTGTATATTACATATACATGATTGTCTTTCTACAACTCCCCAAATCCTGAATTCTGAAATATATCTGGCCTCAAGGGTTTCTAATGAAGGTCTATGGGCCAGTAGAAAGGCTTTTTTCTTTTTTTTGGTTCCATCTCATGACAGCTGGAATAGGACTTTACAAACAAAGATATGTGAAAGAAACCCTGAACAGATGTTTCTCATTTACATTCTGTAAAGAGAAAACCTCATGAATTGACCTGTTCAAAGTATGCCTTTTGACACATCACTGGCTGGTAGACAGAAGTATGGAATTCAGCTACCAAGAGACCTTTAGGTCCTGGCATACATACTGAAGTTCATGCACAGCTTGAAGGTGATAATTTAGTAAGCTATTGGCACTGGCTGGTATTGTGCCTGAGTGGATCTTTATAGAAATGGCAGGTGGACCTATAACATCTTGGGTTAGTGACCTAATGGGGTCAGATCCAAACTTCAAACCATAATGCCAGTTAAGCATTTCCAGAGTTCAAAGGATAGACATGTATTCAGTAACTGCAAATTCTATTATCAGATACTAGCAGAGCACTCAGAGACCAGGGGGCCTGGGGGTGTAATGGTGGAGATGGGAAAACCAGAATGGCTCCATTTAGATATTTCAGCCACCTGTTCCTGCCTTAAAATGACTGAACATCAAGGATGTCCAAGCTCAGAAAACCACAAATTCCACCTTAAAAATATTTTAGCAAGACAGAATAGAAAAGCTTTCATTTCAAACAATCATTTCAAGTTTTTTTGACTTTATATGGTTGTACTCTTTAATTTGAACATATAGCCATCCTGTTATAAACACAATTATATAAGTCCCCCTACTTATTTGGGTTTATATTAGACTATTTTAAGACAATTTTTAAGTTAAAATAACTGCTAGTAAAATAGAAAAATACTTAAATTAAAAATGTCCTTTATTCTCATAATAATGAAATATAAGAAATTTTCATGTAAGATAATTATACTTTTAAAAGCATTTACATTTTGCCAAAGAATTTGATGAATGCTACTGAACATTTCATTAAAAATAACACAAAGAATGAGTTTTCTTAAACATTACTTCCATCATTTTATAAACAATAAAAACTGTTTTATAGTTAGAATATTAATACTCCTCTCTATAGAAATAAACTGAAAGGAAATAATAATAAATAATAGCTTCAAATGTTAAAAAATAAAAACTAATTTCTAATAGCACACTCATCAGCCATAGAAAATGCAGAACTGAAATGGAAGGCATGGTGTCTGATGCTCTGAAAAGCATTATTACTTTAGAGATGCATCAATGTAAAAAAAAACTCAGATCATCTGAAAATGCTACAGTATTAGAAAGCTTTGGGTTTTAATGCAGCTGCATTGCAGTTTGAGAAAAATTATACACTTACAAAAATGGAGGAAATTAGTTATTGGCTAATTATCACTGTAAAAGCTTAGAAAAACTATACAAAATACTTTAATATCAAGTAACTTCAAAATTAACATACAATATGTCTTTAGTTTACTTGTGATTAATAAACTCCACTTGAAGATAAGGAACCATTTAAGCATAAGAAACAAAAAAACAATTTAAACAATTTAGAAAAATACCCAGTTTATATTGTAAAGAAATAACACCACCACAAAAAAAAAAAAAAATACTCCTAGAAATAACTTTGGTAATAGAGTCTAGGTGACAATTGCTATATACTTATAGGAAAGACAGTGTACTGTGTTTACTAGTATGTACCTCACACCACATTTGTTCACCCACGACCTGTGAATGTGACCTTGTTTGGAAATTAGGACTTTGCAGATGTAATTAAAATGAAGTAATACTGAATTAGTGTGGGCACTGAATGCAATGACGGGTGTGTTTATAAGATGGAAATTTGGACAGACAGACAGAGACACACACAGAGAGAAATAGGCCAAATGATGGCAGAGGCAGAGACTGAAGTGATGCAGCAGGAATTCCCAGAACTGCCAGCAGCGGCCAGAGGCAGGGCATTGAACAGATTGTCTCTCAAGCCTTCAATAGCGGCACGACCATGCCAATACCCGGAGTTCAGACTTTTAGGCTTCTAAACAGGGCGGGAATAAAATATCTGTTGCTTGAGGCTACCCAGTTTTTGGCGATTTGTTATAGCAACCTTAGGAAATTAATATACTTGAGAAATTTCCAAAATAATAAATTTTATTTTGATATAAATCATGAAACTAAAACTTAATTAGTGCATTTCCATCTTGCCTCCATCACTGATCTTTCCTTTTTTAAAGATATCAGGTGTTTAGGGGAGAACAGTGTAGCACCGAGAAGACACGTAGTGGATCTGTGGCATCTTGCTGCACTGATGGACAGTGACTGCATTGGGGTATGGGTGGGGACTTGATAATATGGGTAAATGTAGTAACCACATTGTTTTTCCTTGTGAAACCTTCCTAAGAGTGTATATCAATCATAATGTTATGGGTCTCAGATCGGGCACGCCGCAGCAGGAGTAAGGAAACAGGTCCTCACAGAAAAGTAGATTATAAAAAGGGAGTCTTTATTTCAGCCGGCCGGCATCTGCCAAGGAACAAGCTCTCCAAGTGCAGCCCTGAACCCCTGTTAAAACATCCTTTTAAGCATTTTTACCGCATCCTGATTAGTTTTTGCAACTTTTCCGCTTTCGCCTAAATTCAGCAAGTTATATTTCTTGTTTAATGCTCGGGGGGCTTAAGCATCCCGTCTTGCCCACCTGCTGCAGGAAACGTGTGGTACTGCTGGTCTCTAACAAAGCAATGTATAGAAGCAAAAATAGCCTGGAGTTAGTTGAACATCCTGTTTCTCATGGGATTTATATATTTTCCTTTGGTTTCTCAGAAGTTGGTACGTGACTAGGGTCTGGGGCTAAGTTTACAGAGAGTGTCCTATTTTTATGTCTGAAACTACTTCAGCCTCTCACAATAACTTTAAAAAAATTTAAAAAATAGACATTGTTAGGAAAGAGTATAAAACCTAAATGTGATTTATTCCCACTAGGATGTTTAAACATTTTAACAGGAAAGTATTAACAAAGGGCCACGTGGTGGAAGCTGCTCGGGCTGAGGGTGGGGGTGTGGGTGGGGGTGGGGGAATTGATAAGGGCCTGGCTATGCCTGTTTGAGTTTTTTAAACCTACCAATAATAAGAAATGTAAAGGAAAGTTATAACGGGCTTAGGCGACGTCCAGGAAAGAATGTGAACCCTGTGGTACTCAGCCAATGAGGAACCAGGGGAGGGACTCATGTACTGGGAAATAAATTATTGGCGCCACACTCCCCAGGTGTGCCTGCCCACCAGACACCCGATCTTGCAAGACCGTCATTAAAGCCTTGCTCCGCTGTTCTCTTTGTCTCCGTGTTCACTTACTGAATTTGGACCAGTGAGTGTGCTTCTCACAGACATCAGGTGTTTGCTTATTGATTATACCTTCAAAATAAAGGTTTTGATTTTGATTATATTAGAAGAAATCCTACTCATTATTGTGCCATGGATTCATATATTCATTACTTCAAAATTCACTTACTGAGCATCTAATGTGTACTGTAGTCTAAATCTCATTTTGATTAATAATCCAAATTTTTTCATCTGTCATAAAGCTTCAAAAATCACCTGGCTAAATAGGTAATATATTAACAATCCAGATTATTTTCTTGAGTTAATGATTTTTAAAATTCTATTACTGCACTTTAGAAGAGGATGACGAAGCTTTTTCAAAAAAACTGTAATTTAACATATAGGAAAGATACCAAATATTCCTGATTGTGTAGTTGTTCAGTTTCTAGTTGCACAGAGGCAGCATATGATATACTTAGTCATAGTTTTGGGTGATTAATATTGCCATTGTAATATTTCTGCTCCTAGGTCCTAGGTGAAAGGGTATCTCACCGGGACCCTCCTTACCCAGAATGACTCAGGAGACACGGGTCCATGTAAGATTTTATTATCTGAGAGAGTGGCTGCCTCCAGAGGGAGAGAGAGAGAGAAAGAGGGAGCGAGAGAGAGAGACAGATGGAGCAGCAGCGTGGGACAGAGTGTTGTGCCTTTTATTGTGGCAGATCCGCTTGGCCTGTTGCCTTGGGGGAGGGTCGGGATGTTTAGAGGTAAGGTGGGGCAAGTCCAAGCATGATTCTCACTGCCTTATGTGCTTGGGACCATGGGGTAAATGGAGGATAAATTACTATTTTCTTATATTCCTCCCTTTTCTGTTTTATAAGTGGTAGAGGATTTGGGAAGAGGTGAAGGTCAGTCTTCAGTAACTGCTTCCTGCTGCCTAGGGGTGATGAAGTTCATTTTTGTATTGGTGGGGGGCAGTCCTTATATGAGCCCTTGGTCTGCAGTGGCGATGGCATGTTCCAGGTTTAATAAGGATCATCGTCTTTGGAGAGAGGTTGGTGATCCTGTAATATAAGCTGGTTAAAGGTTTGGTTAGAAATTTTTGCATTTGGGCTGATTGTAAAGTTTACATAGGGTGCCTGAATTATAGCATCCTTTGGGGACGTATGTGTAGGCAGAAAGAGAAGAAAGGGCTGGTGTTGGAAATATAGGTCTGGTGACAGAATGTTTTGAGACCAGGTTTAACAATCCTGAGGAATGACATATGGAGGTTGTAAGGGAGGTCTTAGGACTCCGTGTGGGCAGAAACTTCTTCAGTGATGAGTGGAAGTGGAGATAAGCATCGCAAAATGCGGAGAGTAAGAGGTCCCCTCAGGGTGGAGAAGTAGGAACCTGTGGGAGATATGGTGGGAGGGGAATAAGGTGAGACAAACGGCTTAAGGTGGGAGTTATCTAATGGGGAAGACCGATTACTGTGTATGGTCTTTGCCATTCAGGAGTTAGGGATAGTGACTTTGTTGT
The DNA here is from genome assembly GCF_030020395.1 of Manis pentadactyla. Lineage (NCBI taxonomy): Eukaryota > Metazoa > Chordata > Mammalia > Pholidota > Manidae > Manis > Manis pentadactyla. The sequence continues at coordinate 28,172,866 of NC_080037.1, read as the reverse complement.
TTGGAATGGGCTTGGTTTGGAGAAGTTTTTTCCTTTCTATGGTAATGACCTTGTAGCCTGGGGAGAGCTGAACTCCCAGGTATGTGACCTGAGCGGCAGACAGCTGAACTTTGGAGGGTGAGACCCGATAGCCTTGTTCTGAGAGAAAGTTTAAAAGGAGAATAGTATCCTGTTGAGGTTTGTAGGGAGGGACTGCAGGGGAGGAGATCATCTACATACTGAAGAAGGGTGGAGCTCGAGAGAGTAAGGGATTTGAAGTCTTGTGCTAGAGCTTGTCCAAAAAGGTGAGGACTATCTCTAAAGCCTTGGGGAAGGACTTGTTAGGTGGTCTCCGAATATGAAAAATTAACTTAAGGAATTTCCTGCCTTGATTTCTCTCTGGGATACCGGCGTTTTGGTCCGGGAGCACATCAAAAGTCTTCCTGCCCAGCCCCCAAGGTGGGCTGAGGTATTGTCTATTTGGTAAAGAATCTTGCCTCTTGAACTTCCTGGGTGTTAAAATGCAGTCTTATCTTTAAGATGGAATTCTTCCTGCCTTTTACTAGGCAGTCTACAGCTGGGTCTGCGTGCTAAATTAGTTGCTCAGTTTGCAAAATTACCTCCTCAGATCTGAAGGAGGAAACACAGCACATAGGCCTGGGCCTTTTAGTATGTTAAAGTGAATTTTACACATGGTTACAAATGATTAGCATAATAAAACATGCTACTTTTCTTTATCTGGGGAACATTAACTAATCTCACTGAAGAATGATTCTAGGCTTAATTTTCAACATAGTTTTAGTAGGGGGGCGGTTCCTAGCATGTAGTTACATTGCTCTGACTGCAAATATCCTGCCTTGCTTTTTCCAGAGGCCCTCACCTTACTCTGACTACACCCACGGTCCCTGTCTCAAAACTTGATGAGATTAAGAATGCCTGGCTGAATATGAGAACTAGAAATATGAAGACTCTAATTGAGAATCATAGCCAGGTATCATGGGGAAACTAGAATTCTAGATCGAGTTTACATCTCAATAACTAGTATTAGAACTTAGTATAGGTAAGACTGCATTATTGAAATAATACTTTTCTCTAAAATCACCCTCATTTTTCTTAGAAGTATCCAGATTAATAAAATAATTAACAGTTGGCTTGATTATTTACATAAGTGCAGCAAGGAGACATAGGATCTTATAATGTGCTTTGCTGGAACTTTTTATAAGGAATTTCAGATTGGACTTTTAAAGGGTTCTAGAGGCCAGGAAGCCAAGCCAGACTTGCCATCAGGTTGTGCCTGCAGTACCTGTAGATTTGGGTGAATTCCTCTCTTCCTGAGGTTCCCAAGACATTCCTGAGGTTCCTGAACCTGCCAGGAAGTGACCTTCCTTACTCACCTGGTAAGGCTGCTGGGAACCCTGTAAGCAAGGTACCAGGCTAGTTCTTCCAAGGGGCTTTGTTGGCTTTATAAAGTCAACCTTAGTTCCTTAAAGCTGTTCATATCTGAGTTTATGCATGTGTCTCTCAGGTATGACATTACAGTCAAAGCTTTGGTAGTATAACCAGTGTTTTCAATTGGTCTTTTTACAAGGAAAGCAAATTCTTATTGAGCTTATGCCATGAAATATAAAAAGAATACTCACTGAAACTTCTTAAATTCTGGACAGGTCAGGTAGAGAGAAGGATAAATGTTTCAATTCTGCTTATAAAGGTATTATTATTTATTAAACTGTTCTCAGCTTAAGAGAAAAAGCTTAAAACACTTTATCAACATTTGAGACAAAAAGCCACAAAATCATCTTCCTTAGTTTACTTAATCCTAATACCTGTTCTACTGAAATCTAGTTTTTACTAGTTTAAGAGTAATAAAACAGTGACTATAAGTGACAAAAGTCTTACAAATGACAATGGTTAAAGATCTGATGAGAGCTTACTGTAAGACTGTTGACATAAGGAAATTTGGATATTTCTGTAATACAAAACATTCAGTAACAAAGTTTAGCATCATTCCCTTTGACAGTGCTTTCCAGGTAAATATATATCAGATAAATAAGCCAAATTAGCCAAATACTTTTTCCAATGAGAAAAAATTCCTCTGACATGTTCCAGGGGCCCTCTGGAAAATATCAGTTAACTAGAGGTAAAAGCACCCTTCTGAATTTGATTTTTTTTTTGCACTTGCTTAACTAGGATTATAGGTTGCCATGAAGCAATACTTATCCATTTAACTAGAATGACAACAAAATACCTCAAAGGCAAGTAAAGTTAGCAAAGTTTAGCTTTTAGTCCTTTTAATATTAAGATCTCATTATCTTAAATACTCAGACAACTCATTGAGACTTTAAGCATGAGAAGCTGCTTTAATAAAACAATTAGAAAACCCTTTGTAATCTTTCAACATTTAACAGTTGACTAATAAATCTTTGTTCTTTTAACAAACAAAAAATTCTACTTTTGCTGTGTACTTGATATCGAGACTTATTTGCTTTAATTTCACACAGCATGACTATATTGATTTTCCACAAACTTTCTACAACTTTCTTTTTACATCAGTGTTCTCCCTCTAAATAAACAGCTGTACTTTAGAACAATGTTACTTTCTTTTATCAAAAGACACATTCTTCAGCATGTAGAAATGTTTTTCTTATTACTTTAAGTAGTTTTAATTAGAACTTAAAACTATTAGTTACCTTAATTTTTAGTGAACACTGAGAAGTAGGCTACTGTAGACTGTTACACTAGCATTCTTTAGATTGATAAAGTTATGAACACATTTTATAGTTTCTGCAACCATGTGCTTTGCAGCCCAATCTCTAAGCACAAAATATGTTTAAACAGTAAAACTTTAAGGTTTCAGGTTACCACAAAGATTCTCAGGCTGTTTGTAAGGTATACACTCTGTAACACAGAATTATTAAGGTGTTCACTTGCCACACTTATTTAGTTCACTCATTTCTAACAACTGTGCTAGATTATTTACAAAACCTTTACTGAACATCAAAGTCAAGCCTCTAAGCATTTTATTCTTGAAAGATTTAACAGATAACATCAATTTAAATAACTTTAGGTAAACTTAGGCAGCTGATAACCATAAGGACATGTGTATTTCAGTTCTTCTTAAATTAGCATTAATGCTTAATATTTTCTATTAGAATTTTCTGAGAGTTTTAGAATGCCCAATTTTCACAAGCACTTGTCTTTAGATCAATTTTTATTAATACCGTCTGGAGGTAGAAAAATATTTTTCATTTACACACTTAGACACAGAAACATACAGATTGAGATGTAATGATACAGTGAGAGAACAGACAGAGCTCTTGGCATGAGCTAGGAGGGGACAAGAGAGCCCATGGTGGTGCATTGTCTAGGAGTTTTATAGGCAGTTGAGGAAATTTGGGAACATGAAAAAAGCTAAGGTTGTGGACTTTATGGCAAGTAGTAGGTGTTTAGGATTGCAGGGGAGACAGAGAGAGAGCTTGGTTTGGAGGTAGGAGAAAGCCTGGATATATGGGATCTCTTTCCATTTACCCATCCACTCACAGAAGTTGTATAAGTTGCAGAGAATTTTAGGATCTGAAGAGCCATTGGGGTCCATTTAGACTGATTGTCCAAGGGATATTGTGGCCAGATCTCATTACAGTAGCAAACAAGCAGAAAAGTTTTGAAGTCTGGAGTGAGGTGAAGGGGCTTTAGATTATTGAGTAAGCACCCTAGTGGTGAATCTGCTGGAACAGAGGGGCCAGATCCCAGGTGAGAAAGAGACTGTTCAGAAGTCGCTGAGGCATCCCTGAATGATTGAGAAGGTCACAGAGAAGACCAGACACTGTATCTCTAAGTAAAAGCCTGTACCTTGCTCTCCTGCCTTGACTGTTTGTGAAGCTCATTCTTCATCTCCACAAACAAGAACCCAGCATCAGAAGGTCTGCCTTCAGCAGTAACTGTTACTGGATCTACCTATACCTGCTAAAATTTAAAATGTCCTGCTTCTTATCAGCATGTTTTATTTGCAGCCAGTCTGCCACTTTATCTCCAGATCTAAGATTGTGTTAGGCTGCAGGCATCAGGGGAAGGGGTGAGCCTGATGGACAAGCTCAGGCCTCACCAAACAAGGTGAAGAGACTAACAGTTTCCGGTCTGACAACATTCCAGAGCATGATCGGATAACCCTCCCAACCAGAGCCCTTCCCCCAAGCTAACGGATTAGTGGTAACTTTCCAGTGAAGAGTCCTGACTAAAGAGTCTGGGCATAAGCTACTCCATTTTTTTTAATGACTTTATTTTGTGAGAAACAGGTCACGCCCGCTCTGTGCATGGCCCGCTCTGTGCACGGCCCATGTCTGCACATGGCCCGCTTTTCGCATAGCCCACTCTGCACACGGCCTGCTCTAGTATAAAAGAAGAACAAACTTGTACTTTGGGGTCTCCACCTGCACGTGTGAGACCCCAGCATGCTGGCTACCCAATGAACACTCTTGCTTTTGCATCCACGCATCTCCCGGTTATTTGGAGGTCGATTACACAGACCCAACATCTGGGGGCTCGTCCAGGATCGTGCTCCCATAACCGGCGACCGTGTGGAGTGTGCGGGTAAGTGTGAGTGTGACTGCACTGTTTGATTGCCTGTTTATGTGCGTGTGTCCTTGTATTTGTGCTATTTGTCTACGGAAACCTGATCTGGCGGTCCGGAAACTAGGTGGACGCACTATTTTTCCCCGCACCTTGGTGAGCATCGAGATGTCCCTCGCTCACTTCTGTTTTATTGGACTTTATTTTTCAGTTTGGCAGGAGAAAGGAGGTCGATCTCTGATGGAGCCCTTTTATGGGAGAGACCGTCCCTCTTCGTCTGGTTTCTTTTTGGAAAGAGGCGCCCTTACATTGTGTTCTTTGTTTGTGTACTCATATTTGTCTGTCTTGTCTTCTTGTTTCTCTTCGTCATGGGCCAGTCACACTCCACTCCCTCTACTCCCCTGTCTATCTTCATATCTCACTTCAGTGACTTTCGAACCCAGGCTAAAAACCTTGGTTTTGCTGTCAAAAAAGGTGAACTTCCTATCTTTTGCAGGAATGAATGGCCTAAGTTCGGATTTGGGTGGCCTGAGGAGGGCATGTTCGACCTTCCCACCATTTTCAGGGTCAAGGACCTTGTATATGGATGTCCTGGGCACCCCGACCAGGTTCCTTACATCACCACTTGGCAGACTCTACTGGAAAGTCGACCTAAATGGTTGGCTCCCCTTCTTCCACCTTTAAAGGCGACCCTCATGGCCACTGCCTCCTCTAAAGCTCCATGCTCCTCTAAGGCACCCTGCAAGTTGAATCCCAATCCCTCGGTTCCTTCAGCCCCATCTCTTTATCCTGTCCTCCCCCCATCAGACCCCCTTTCGGAAGATCCATCCTTTCCCCATCCACCATCATATGAATCCACTCCTCCTGAACCTTCACCTATGGAAGAGGAATCTGACCCGGAGGACCCACCCATGAGTCCTCCCCATACTCGCTCTCGAGACTAACAAGCTCCCAAGAACACCCCAGGCACATTGGCCCTACCTTTGCGGGTGGCGGGCCCACCAGGTCCCAATGGCCAACAGTTCTTAGTTTATTGGCTTTTTTCCACCAGTGACTTGTATAATTGGGAAATGCAGAAACCCCCCTTCTCTGAGAAACCTAGTAAACTTATAAACTTGTTAAATTCAGTCCTTTTTACCCACCAGCCCACCTGGGATGACTGCCATCAGCTTTTACAGGTTCTCTTCACCACTGAAGAAAGAGAGAGAGTCCTGACTGAAGCCCAGAAACTAGTCCCAGGGGTTGATGGGAGACCAACCACGGATTTAGATATTATTAACATCAGGTTCCCCTTGAGTAGGCCCAGCTGGGACTTCAATACAGAAGAAGGTAAGGAGAGGCTCACTGTCTACTGCCAGATTCTGATGGGGGGTCTCCGGGCAGCGGCATGCCGTCCCACCAATTTGTCTAATGTAAGGAAAGTGAAACAGGAGCCTACAGAATCTCCTGGAGCTTTCCTTCAGAGACTGCTGGAAGCCTACAGGACATATACTCCCCTGGACCCAGAAGCTGCTGAAAACCGGTCTGCAGTAAGTTTGGCCTTTGTCAATCAATCAGCCCCAGACATCAGATGAAAGTTACAAAGATTAGAAGGCTTTGAGGGTAAAAGGTTAGCCAAACTTTTGGCAGTGGCTGAGAAAGTGTTCAATAATTGTGACACCCCAGAAGAGCGACAGACCCATGGGTTAGCTAAGATTCTGTTGGCTAATTCATTAGAAGGTCCTGCCCATAACCGAGAATTAAAAAGGCTGACTGAATGATGGGGCCCTCCAGATTCCAAAACCTCCCCCAAGGGCCGGAACTCTCTGCAAAAAGACCAGTGTGCCTACTGCAAAGAGAGAGGCCACTGGAAAAATGAATGCCCCAAGAGAGAAGCCAGGGAACAACTCAAGGTCCTCCAGATGGAAGGCTTAGACGACTGAGGGGGATGGAGTTCGGTCTCCCTCCCCAAGCCTTGGGTAACCCTGAATGTGAAGGAGAAGCCAGTGACTTTTATGGTGGACACTGGAGCAGAACATTCAATTCTTAAGAACCCCATGGGGCCCCTTTCTCCCAAACAGTTCTGGGTACAAGGACCCACAGGATCTAACCGATATTCATGGACTACCTGAAGATCCGTAGACCTAAAATTGGGACGGGTATCCCACTCATTCATGGTTATCCCTGAGTGCCCCTACCCACTTCTGGGGAGAGATTTGCTGTCCAAGGTGGGAGCCCACATCCACTTTGAAGGTGACTCGATTTCCATAAATGACCAGAATGGAGCCCCTGTCAGCATTCTTATCTTATCGCTTAATGATGAACATAGACTTTACCCTAACCCGAGAAGAGAAAAAGACAACTATGAGCTCCTCCATAAGTGGCTAAAAGAGATCCCGGAAGTATGGTCTGAGATGGGAGGCATTGGGTGGGCAAAGCATTGGGCACCAATAGTGGTCCAACTAAAAGCCACTGCCACTCCTGTCTGTGTGTGGCAGTACCCAATCCCCCAAGAAACAAAGGTGGGCATTGCCCTTCATATCTGACTCCTGCGACAGGCAGGAATTCTAGTCCCATGCCAGTCACCTTGGAACACCCCTCTATGCCTGTTAAGAAACCAGGGACAAATGACTTCCATCCAGTACAGGACTTGTGAGAAATTAATAAATGGGTGGAGGATATTCACCCCACAGTCCACAACCTTTACACCCTTTTGAGCTCTCTGCCACCTGACAGGGTCGTATACACCATCCTAGACCTAAAGGATGCTTTCTTCAGCTTACCACTAGCTGCCTCGAGTCAACCGCTGTTTGCTTTTGAATGGAGAGAACGGAGGACGGATTGAATGGTCAGCTGACCTGGACCAGGTTGCGTCAGGGATTCAAGAACTCACTGACCATCTTTGACGAGGCCCTCCATGAAGATCTGAGTGAGTACCGGTGTTTCCACCCAGAGGTGAGCCTGCTTCAATATGTAGCTGATTTACTCATAGCTGCCCAGACAGAAACAGAATGTCAGGCAGCCACTAAAGATTTACTTATGACACTGGGAAAACAAGGGTACCGAGCGTCTGCTAAAAAAGCTCAACTCTGTTTAGAAGTAGTCACCTACTTCGGAATATAAACTCAAGGGGGGACGCCGATGGCTATCCCAGGCCAGGAAAGAGACTGTTTTCCAGCTACCAAGGCCAGACCATAGACGGGCTGTCAGGGAGTTCTTGGGGACAGCGGGGTTCTGCCGCCTCTGGATTCCTGGCTCTGCTGAACTCGCCAAGCCCTTATATGAAGCCACCCGAGGACAGGAACCCTCCTTTGCATGGACGCCTGAGATGGAAGACGCTTTCATCAAAATCCGAGAGGCTCTCCTGCAGGCCCCAGCCCCAGCCCTCCCAGATGCCTCCAAGCCCTCCCACCTGGATGCAGACGAACGGAGGGGAGTGGCAAAAGGAGTTCCCACCCACAAGCTGGGCCCCTGGGGGAGACCAGTGGCTTATCTATCAAAGAAATTAGACCCAGTGGCCAGCGGGTGGCCACCATGCCTCCGCATCATAGCCGCCACTGCACTTCTTGTTAAAGATGCAGACAAGTTGACGCTGGGCCAGATTCTTGTGGTCATGACACCCCACGCCATTGAGGGAGTTTTAAAGTGCCCTCCCGACCGATGGCTGTCAAATTCGCGTGTCACCCACTGTCAAGTTCTGCTCCTTAATCTGCCTCATATCCACTTTGCTGCTAGCAAAGCACTGAATCCAGCCACCTTGCTACCAGATCCAAATCTAGATTCGCCCTCACACAAGTGCAAGGAGATCCTCAGCCACCTACAGGGAACAGGCCCCGATCTGGGAGATGTTCCCTTGTTGGATCCCAATACTACTTGGTTCACGGACGGAAGCAGCTTCATCAAAGATAGGGTAAGATATTCAGAGGCAGCAGTGACTACAGAGATGGAAGTGGTATGGGCATCCCCCCTACCCTTAGGAACATCAGCTCAGAAAGCAGAACTGATAGCCCTCACCAAAGCTCTTCAATTGGCAAAAGGTAAGCGGCTAAACATATATACTGACAGCAGGTATGCCTTTGCCACAGCCCACGTACACGGGGCCATTTACAAAGAAAGAGGACTATTAACAGCTGAGGGAAAAACTATCAAAAACAAGCAAGAGATCCGAGACTTGCTACAGGCCATTTGGCTTTCCCAGGCGATTGCTATCATACATTGTCCCGGGCACCAAAAAGGTGAAAGGCAAGTGGCCCAAGGAAATAATAAAGCAGACTTGGCAGCTAAGGACGCCACCCTAGCAGAGGTATCCAAGGCCCTGGTAGCAGCCAACCACCCTCCCAGCTGCTATTTCTCCCACCTTACCGGAAGTACCAGAGTACAGTCAGAAAGATCTGTCTGAGATCCAGAAGCGGGGACCACATTATGCTCATAAAGATGGACAATGGTATCAGGACCCAAGAGGGGACTACATTCTACCCTCCATCCTAGCTGCCCAACTAGTCTCACACATTCGTCAGGTCACACACCTGGGAGAGCATAAATGACAGAACTGCTCCGGAGCTCCCATCTCCAGGTCCAGGGCCTCTGATTATTAGTCAATCAGGTAGTTTCTCGGTGTAAGGTTTGCTGGTTGGTCAACGCGAAGGGAGGAACAACCAAAAAGGGGGTCCGAGAAAGAGGTACAAGACCTGGAGCCTATTGGGAAGTAGACTTTACTGAGGTCAAACCAGGAAAATATGGTTACAAGTATTTGCTAGTATTTGTAGACACCTTATCCAGATGGGTAGAAGCCTTTCCAACCAAAAGAGAAACTGCTGTAGTAGTTGCCAAAAAATTCCTGGAAGACATTATTCAAAGGTATGGCCTTCCCACTTTAATCTCTCAGGTAACACAAGGGCTGAGCCATATATTGGGGACTAATTGGAAGCTACACTGTGCATATCATCCCCAAAGCTCAGGTCAAGTAGAAAGGATGAATAGGACCATTAAGGAGACTTTAACCAAATTAACCCTAGAAACTGGTGGTGACTGGGTGACTTTCCTCCCCTTCGTTCTGTTCAAAGTCAGGAACACTCCATATAGACTAGGCATGACCCCATTTGAAATCTTATTTGGCAGGCCTCCCCTGATTCTTCCCAACTTGTGAGCTAATCTGTTAGCTGAGCAAAAAGATAAAACTTTCTTTCCTCCCTACAAGCTTTGTTTCAGGTCCAAGAAGCCTTACGTCAGAACTTACAGGCGGTGTACTACAAGCCTCCCCCGGAGCCCCACAATTTCCAATCTGGAGACTTAGAACTGATCAAAAGGCATCAAAAAGAAACCTTAGAGCTGCATTGGAAAGGACCTCACACAATCATCCTAGCAACTCCCATGGCGATCAAAGTTGATGGAATAGCAGCATGGATCCATTACACTCAGGTCAAGGCCACTCCTAGAGATCAAGAGTCTACATGGACAATTCGAGAACATCCGACTGACCTTCTGAGAGTAAAAATTACCTGACATGTGGCTGCTTTTTGTTCTCCAGGCTTTAACCCTGGAACTAATGGTAGCAGCAGTGGCCGGAAGTCCCCACTTCCCAAGGAGACTTGAGTGGATCATCATCAAGTCCGAAACTGGAGACATTATCAACTCTACATAACAAGAAGGACACCCTAAGTCATGGTTCCCCAATCTGTACTTTGATGTTTGTAAGTTGTTTGGGACAAACTGGGGCTTAAGAGGGGACCCCAAGTATCAATGCCCAACCCAAGGAATAAGGTATAGGACCCCAGGGTACCAAGACCTGACGCGTCAACAAAATTTCTATGTCTGTCCTGGACATAGCCGAAGTCAGTCTCAGCAGGCTAAATGTGGGGGCCCAGAACACTTCTGTGCTGTCTGGGACTGTGAGTCTATGGGAAAGATAGATTGGAAACCCTCTGTACAAGGTGATCGGATACAAGTTAACCAGTCTAAAGGGTCTACCTGCTGGAGTAACCCAGACTATAATCCGATCTGCATTCACTTCAACTCCGTAGGAAAAACTAAGTGGGAAGAGTGGAAATAAGGGAGGATGTGGGGCCTTCGCTTTTATGCAGAGGGAGCAGACCCCAGAGCTCTTTTTACAATTATGCTCCAGGAGGCCCCACTCTTAAATAAACCACCAGTCATTTGGGGACCGAACCCAGTGCCTCCTCCTCCACTCCCGGGGGAACTTCAGAAATCTACTGCAGGACCTACCTACCCTTCACCTAGGACAGATCCAAGGTCAGATTCAAAGCTAGGCCACTTAACGTTCTCCCCATCCCTAACCGGACCCAGTCTCTTCCACCTAGTAAAGGCCACTTATCACATATTAAATATCTCCAAACCAGAAGTAACTTGATCCTGCTGGCTTTGCCTAGACTCTAGACCCCCTTTCTATGATAGTATTGCTCTAGTATCCAATTTCTCTACTGAGACTGACTCCTCCAAATGCCAGTGGTTCCAAGGGAATTTTGAGCATGTTCCTAGAGTTACCCTATAGGCTCTCACAGGGCAAGGACTTTGTGTTGCCACCAACCGACTGCCTCCTTACCCTAACTTATGTAGCCAGACCCTAAATATTAATTCCGAGATCCAATCATACCTAGTAGCCCCTCCCAACCCTTGGTGGGCCTGTAAAACAGGAATAACTGCTTGTATCCATGCTGACACCCTTAGAACTTATGATGATGTCTGCATTCTTATGCAACTCATCCCCCGGATGGTAGTGCACGGTGAAGAAGAAATAATTGATAGCTATTCCCTAAATCAAAGGAGTCTAAGCAGGCAAAAATGAGAAATTATTTCCACCATAGAGTCTCTGCCATTTTGGGGGCTGAGCTGGCCGGTGCTGGTACAGGCATAGCATCTCTAGTCCTCTAAGATAAAAATTACAAAGCCCTCAGTGATGCTATCGACATTGATTTCCAAACAGTAGAACTTACTCTAGCCCGGCTAGAAGAGTCTTTGTCCTCCCTAGCAGAGGTTGTACTACAAAATAGAAGAGGACTTGACTTACTGCTCTTGCAACAAGGAGGACTATGTGTGGCCTTAGGAGAACAGTGTTGCTTCTATACCAACCACTCAGGTGTTATTCAAAATTCTTTGACTGAGCTAAAAACTAGAATTCAAAACTGGCACAGAAATAGAGCAGCCATCCAAAACTGGTATGAAAGCCTTTTCAGTTGGACCCCTTGGCTAACAACTTTATTATCAGCAGTAGCAGGTCCCCTCTTACTTCTGATACTAGTTCTTACATGTGGCCCCTGCCTTATCAATGCCCTCCTCAAATTTGTACAGAAACGGATCTCCACCATCCAGCTCATGGTCCTTAGATCTCAGTACAGGCCCTCGAATAAGGAAGACCCTATTCCTTTACTTCAAAGATTTGAAATAGAACAAAACTCAAGGGGGGAATGAAGAGTCCTGACTAAAGAGTCTGGGCATAAGCTACTTCATTTTTTTATAAATGACTTTGTTTTATGAGAAACAGGTCACACCCGCTCTGTGCACGGTCTGCTCTGCGCATGGCCTGTGTCTGTTCACAGCCCGCTTTGCAACGGCCCATTTTGCACACAGCCCTCTCTGCGCATGGCCTGCTTTGCGCACAGCCAGCTCTGCACATGGCCAGCTCTAGTAAAAAAGAAGAATGAACTTGTACTTTGGGGTCTCCACCTGCACGTGTGAGACTCCATGCTGGCTACCCAATAAGGGCTCTTGCTTTTGCATCCACATATCTCCTGGTTATTTGGAGGTTGATTACATGGACCCAACACCAGTACCTGGCTAAAGGCCAATGAGAGACCCCCACGTACCCTAGACAAGCCAATCCTTGCACCAATGTAAACCTTTGCTCTCCCTCCCCCTGCCTTCTTTATAAACTTGCTGCCTGCCCTGCTGGGTGTGACTTCCCCGGTCTGGGTACAGGCTGTAGAACATCACCCGGGGGTGACATTCAAATAAACTACCTGGCCCTTTGTTGCCTCTCTTTGCCTGCTTATTTTGGCTAAAATTTATCTTATAAATTAGAGCTAATTAAGATTTATTTTGTAGACATCAACTACTGAGGCTAGGCCAGGAGATTTTATGTTCCTTGATATTCATATGACACTTGTGAATCAGATATTTGCCTTTTTATCTGATGAATTTGAGATTAAATTTATACTGTAAAATTTTAAATTAGGTAGCATGTTAGAGTTATATGAAATGGAATGCTTATTTCCTGAGATCCTGGCTCCTCTTGATGCCTGGGTTCTTGTTCACGAAGCCGAAGAGTGAGCTTCACAAACACTCAAGGTAGGAGAGCAAGTTATAGGCTTTTATTTAGAGATAAAGTGAAAGGGCCGAGCTCCTGGCTCACACCAGGAGGGGACAAGAGAGTCTGTGGTGGTGTGTTGTTTAGGGGGTTTTACAGGCAGTTGAGGATATTTGGGAATGTGAAAAAGAGTTTAGGGGTGTGGACTTGTTAAGTGGTCCCTGAATATTAAAAATTAACTTAACATAAGGAATTTCCTGCCTTGATTTCTCTTTGGGATGCTGGCACCTTGGTCTTGGAACATATCAAATTCTGCCTGCCCAGCCCCCAAGGTGAGCTGAGGTATTGTCTATTTGCTGAAGAATCTTGCCTCTTAACCTTCCTGGGTGTTAAAATGCAATCTTTTAAGATGGAATTCTTCCTGCCTTTTACCATGTCATCTACAGCTGGGTCTGTACCCTAAGTTAGTTGTTCAGTTTACAAAATCACCTCGTCAGATCTCAAGGAGGAAACACAGCACATAGGCCTGGGCCTTTTAGTATGTTAAAGTGAATCTTACACATGGTTACAAATGATTAGCATAATAATACATGTGCTACTCTTCTTTATCTGGGAACATTAACTGATCTCACTGAAGAATGATTCTAGAGCTTAATGTTTAACACAGAGTTTTAGTAGGGGGGGTTCCTTACATGTAGTTACATTGCTCTGACTGCAAATATCCCACCCTGCCCCCTCCAGAGGCCCTCACCCTACTCTGACTACATCAATGGTCTCTGTCTCATTACCCCCTCTACAGATAGAGACTCTAGCTGCTGCTAGGGAAAGGGGGCGATGACCACTCTGGCTGCTACATGCTGAGAGGGGACACAGTAAGGGGTGCAGGTAGGTCTCCATCAGTGGTCATTGGGATGGCTTCGGAAGATGGAAGTTTCCATCCTGGGTTCTATTGCCATCACCATGTGTAGTTTTATGGCTTCTAGGCGAGATAGAATAAATCATGTTATTAGATTAAGTAAACAGGGCCTAAATATTAATATAAAGAGAATGATGAGCTCAATAAGTAGAATAGATTTCCACAGAAAGGATTTAAAGTCTCAGTTCTATATTGTAGTAGTCTATGGTACTAGTGGGTCTGACATAGATTGGACTTGCTTTTAGAGGCCCTGGAGTGAATCAGGGACATTTTGTGGATAATTTGGAATATACACACAATAACTCAATTTTGATTATGGCAAAGGTCCTTTCTTGTGCTGCTGTTAAGATGTCTAATGCTGTTCTTTAGAAAGTATCATTTAAGGCCTTTTGTCTTTTAAGGTTTATTAATGGGCCAGAATTTTACATTCGAATTAGTTATTTCAACACCTAATACTTTGTGGGCATTGTAAACATCATTTCTAAGAACTTGTAATTGTAACTAATTATGTCTCTGAAGAAGAGACACCCACTAAAGTATTCCTGAGGTATAGAAACTGGAAGCAATCTGCATATCTAACAGAATGAACTTCTATTTACTTTAGCTAAATTTTCAGTTCAACTTAAAAAGGAGTTAGATTTATTATGAAAGGAATATTAGAGAGTAGCAAATAGAAGAATAATATAGACTTCATATTGATTTTGTAGGAGGATATTTCTAACATAAAGATATGAGCATGCTGTATTTATGAGGACATTAAAACTATGTAGTATTCAGAAGTCATGGGGTATTATCTTAAGCATCTTTAGTTGTTTTTTTTTTTCTTTTTGAATAGTAATTTCAAGTCTTTTAAAGGTTCACAGGCATATTCAGTTTCTTGAGTTTTGGTGCTCTGTGCAATGGGTTCTTCTTTATCTGTGTGTCTGGGAGGTCTTGGGAAGAGTTTTTCCAGGCCTTTACTCTGAAGTGGTGAATCCAGGCTTCGATACCTGTGACTTTGACAGCAGTAGGAGAAGAGAGTATAACAGTGTGGGGCCCTTCACAGACCGGATTGAGTTGGAGAATTAGAAGGAATTGACTTAATTAGGTCTGGATCTCCTGGTTCAAAGAGGGGTACCCAAGGGGTTGTATTTTGTTCTTCAGTTAGATTTTGAAGGAATGCCTGGAATTCAGCAAGGTGTGTCACATACTGGATTCTTTCTGTGACTTCTCTGTCCATGATTAAATTATTATTTAAGAAAGATCTTCCATAGAGCATGTCAAAGGAGCTTAACCCTGAAATTTTGGAAGTTTTTCTTATTCTTAATATGGCTAATGGTAGTAGGTCAGGCCAGGGCAAGTGAATTTCTTGTGACAGCTTCCTTAAGTATATTTTTGTGATGTCATTAGTCTTTTCCACTTTGCCTGAGGATTGTGGCCTCCAGGCACAGTGTAAATTATACTGAATATCAAGGGCCTGGACATTCCTTGAGTGATGGCTGCTTTAAATGCCAGGCCACTGTCACTTTGTAATCCTTGGGGCATGCCAAATCGGGGAATAATTTCTTGAAAGAGTACTTTTATTACTTCTTTTGCTTGTTCAGTTTTACAGGGAAAGGCCTCTTCCCCTCCTGTGAATGTATCTATCCACACCAAGAGACACTGGAGTCCTTTTGGCTTTGGCATATGTGTGAAATCTATTTGCCAGTCTTTTCCTGGGTATCTGCCTATTCGCTGTAAACCAGGAAGAGTGGCTTTTTTATTTAATGGGTTATTTCTTTGACAAATCTCACAGGCTTTAGTGATTTGCTCTATGGTCTTTAATAGACCACTGCTTGCAAAAATACTTTTGGCCATCTGATAGGTATTTTCTATGCTTAAATGGAAAGTCTGGTGTAAAGTTTTAAGAACTTTCCATTCTGTACTCTGAGGTTAATAAATTTTCTCATCTTCTGTCTGAAGCCAATCAGAGGGAAGGAGAGAACCGCATTTGGAGAGGCCATCTTGCAGCTCCTTTTTACTATAGCTGGCGATAATATTAGCCAGCACACCTGTCCATAAGAGAGGGCTTGGATAGGTGTCTTATGAGTTTCTTGAGCTGCCTCTTTGGCTTTTGTATCAGCTCACCTGTTTCCTTCTGTTATTTCATCTAATCCTTTCTGGTGACCTCTGCAGTGAATAACTGCTACTTCTTTAGGCTTATGCACAGCTTGAATTAGCTGGTTGATTTCACTATGGTATTTGATAGGGGAACCTTCAGAATTTAGAAAGTCTTTTTCTTTCCATATGGCTGCATGGGCATGCAGCACTAGGTAGGCATACTTAGAGTCAGTATATATATTTACTCTTTTTCCTTTTCCTATTTCAAGGGCCTGAGTGAGGGCTATTAATTCTGCCAGCTGGGCACTCTTGCCTGGTGGAAGTGGTTGGAAAGTGACAACTGCATAGCCAGCTTTCTGCTGGCCCTGCTCAATAAAGGAGCTGCTATCTGTGAAGAGGACAAGTTCTGGGTTCTCGAAGGGGGTGTCTTTTAGGCCTTCTCTGGCAGAATAGGTTAGGGCAAGGACCTGCTGGCAGTCATGCTCAGGTCCTTCACTCATGGATTCAGGTAGAAGGGTGGCTGGGTTCAGGGTGGAGCATGTCTGCAGCTGGGTGACAGGGCTCTCAAGGAGGAGTGACTGATATTATAGTAGCCTGCTGTCTGATAGCCACTGGACCCCCTGGGGGTTCAATTAGCTGGTGATGTTATGGGGTGCATGCACTGTTAAATCTTTCCCCAGGGTCAGCTTTGTGGCTTCAGGTACTAGCAGAGCTACAGCTGCCACAGACCTCAGACAGTGTGGCCAGCCCTTAGCTCCTGGGTGCAGATCCTTGCTTAGATAGGCTACAGGCTGCTGCATTTCTCCTCTAGGTTGAGTTAGTACTCCCAGTGCCACTCCTGATCTCTCAGTAACAAATAGGTTAAACCAGTTTCCAGTGGGCAGGCTTAAGGTGGGGGCCTGGAGCAGGGCTTTCTTCAAAGCCTCATAAGCTTTAATGGCATCAGGTTCCCACTGGATTTTTATGGTACCTTCCCTTTTGGGCTTCTTTAAAGAGTTTGTAGAGGGGTTTGGCTAACTCTAAATATCTGGGGACCCAAATTCTGCAATATCCAGTGATGCCCCAAAATCCCTTCAGTTGCCTGATAGTAGAGGGTAATGGGTGACAGAGAATGGGTCTTATTCTCTCTTCTCCCAGGTCTCTGGTTCCCTGAGAGAGGTTAAGGCCCAAATATTTTACTTGCTACTGACAGACCTGTGCTTTCTGTTGGAAGACTTTATAGCCAAAGTCAGCTAGAAAGTTCAGTAATTTCTGAGTACCTTCCTGACACTCTACCTCAGTGGTGGCACAGAGCAGTATATCATCCAGATATTGGATGATTTCTGCTCCCCCTGAATTAAAGGAATCTGGGTCTTTAGTTAAGACTTGCCCAAATAGATGTGGACAATCTCTAAATCCTTGGGGCAAGACTACAGGTTAATTGGACTGAGGGATTTACAGGATCTTCAAAAACAAAGAGAAATTGAGACTCAGGTGCAAGCGGGATACAAAAGAAAGCATCTTTTAGGTATAGCACAGTAAACCATAATAATCCAGGAATCCAGAATAACAGGGTATAGGTATTAGGTACTATAGGATGTAGGGGCACAACTGCTTCATTAATGGCTCGCAGGTCCTGTACGAGGCACCAGCTTCAATCTGGTTTTTGTACTCTTAATATGGGAGTATTGCAAGGGCTGTTACAGGCTACTAAGAGGCCTTGAACTTTTAAGTTTTAATAATTGGCTTAAAACTTTCATGATCTTTTGGTTTTTAAGGGGTACTACCTTTAATGAGGGAAGTAATTAGGGTCTTTAAGAGGGACTTGCACTGGTTTGGCTGATTTTGCTTTTCCAGTGATTCCATGAGTTGCTCAGACTTCAGGATTAATGTCTATTCCACTAGGGGAAGATTTCACTTATCTTTTCTACATTCATATGTACAAAGGCTTGTACTTTAGAAAGTGTATCAAGGCCTAGAAGCAGCATCGGACTTTCTGGGATTACTAGGAAGGCATGTGAAAATAGCACTGAATCCCATTCACCACTTAAATACTGAGTAAAATATTTGGTCATGGGCTCCCCAGATACGCCTCTAACAGTAGCTGACAGGGAGGAGGGAGGGCCAGGATTATGGAGGAGGACTGAATAGGTGGTTCATGTATTGAGCAGGAAATCGATGGTGTGGCCTCCTACAGAGAGAATCACCCGGGGCTCCTGTGGGGTTATGATGGTGACAGGAGCCGGCATGGGTAGCCCGGGCCCCTTCAGTCCTGACCACATTGTTGCACGTCCGACCCCAGTTGCCTACACCTCTGAGGGCAGTCTTTCTTCCAGTGGTCTCCTTGACAGAGTGGGCAGGGAGTTGGCGGTTTGGAGTGCCTACCTATAGGGCACTCTCACTTAAAATGCCCCTCTCTGCCAGAGAGGAAACAAGTCGTTGGGGCCCGGTCCCTGGGGCTGGTCTCCCTTTCTACAACCTTGGAGGCCCAAAGTTGACTCTCTGCGAGGCCATCGCTAATGCCTCTGCCTTTTGGTTATCTCTCCTGCCCCAGTTCCTCTTTTCCTCCTAGTCTCTATTACAGAAAAATGATGTGGTAACCTTCAGGAGGCTTTCCAGAATTTGTTCTGGGCCATATGCCAATTTTTATAACTTCCTCCTGATATCTGGGACCGATTGGGTGATAAATTTATCTTTGAGAATGACTTGGCCCTCTGAGTACTCTGGAGACATATAAGTGTGCTTCACCAGTGCCTCCCGGAGCAGCTCCAGAAAGGCTGAGGGGCTTTCTTTTAATTCCTGCATCACGGCTGATAATTTAGAGTAATTTATAGGTTTTACTCATGCTCTTTTCAGCCCTTCTAAAATACAAGTTATAAATTGGTTCCTGTACCAGTTATCAGCATCATCTGTATCTTGGCCCCACTCTGGGTCAGTGAATGGCACTGCCTGACAGCCAGTGGGGACTCGGGTTAGCTCCTCTGGAGATTTGCCACTCGAATTTATAGTGTACCATTCATTGCCAAACTCTAGGGCTGCCCTGATCACTTTTTCTTTTTCCCCTCTGGTAAGGGTTTGGTTTAATAGAAGTATAGCATCCTTCCAGGCCAGCTCAAAAATTAAACTAAGCCCTTGGAAGGCTTCTATATATTTGTCTGGGTCATCTGAAAATTTATCCATGTCTTGTTTAATTTGCCTCAGGTCTTGGAGGGAGAAAGGGACATGGACCCAAGTTGGTCTCCATTCTCCACTGGCTACTTCCTGTAAGGACAATAAGGATGGGTATAACTGTCTTTTCATCACCCCCTGGGAAGCCTGATGGGGTGATTGGGCCAATGATGCTTGGGGTGTTAGTTCTCTAATGGTCTGACTTTTAGGGTTCTCAGCAAGTGGACTTAGAGCTGGATAAAGTGGGTATGGCAAAGCCAATGGGGGACAATTAGGGTTTGTAATAGGGTATGGAATTAATTCACCTTTTTGGCATAATCTTTTACTTTCTCTAAGGGCAAAGAAAGCTTGTACATATTGGAATTCTGAACATTGTCCTTCTTTGTAGCAAAATAAATCTAGCTGCATAACTGTATTATATAGTATACTTCCCTCAGAGGGCCAAGCCTCTCCATCAGAGAGTTTGTATTGAGGCCAGGCTTGTGTGCAGAAGATAAGGCACTTCTTTCTCAGGGTTTGGGGATTGAATTGCTCCCAGTTCCTCAGAATGCATGCCAGAGGTGTATCTGGCTTTAACCTTGAAGAGGAGGCTCCCATCTGAAAGAGAGAGAGAGAAAGATAGATTTCCAGTACCTGATCAGCCTCTCTCTCTGTGAGGGCGTCCCCTCACCTTGGAACTTAGGTGATAGTGGTCAATCAGCCCCTCTGCCAGGCCTACTGGATTTAACCACTCCTTACCAGCATGGCCTGCACCTTGCCTTGATTCACTTCTTGCCTTCCCACTAAGCAAGAGTCGCCTCAGAGCTCTGGATTTAGTGGGACCTTACCAGTGTGCTCCTGCTTTATGCCTTTTGGGAGTTTCCCTAGTTTTCTCTGCATGAGCTTTCCTTGAGCGCCCCCTGCCTGTCTCATAAATGCAGGGACTGAAAGACTTCTTGCTGCCAGGGCCCTGATCTAAGTCACAAGCCTGTTTTGCTTTCCTGGGGCCCAGAAAAGGAAATGCCTAGCCCCAGGATGACTGCCTCTAAGGAAATGAGATCAACAGAATAGAGCTATTTACATGTTGGTCTCAGGTTTCAGGTTGATTACTTTACAGACTTTATTTACATTACACAGGAGAAAGTGGCACAGGCCTAAGAGAACTGCTCTGAATGGGAAGCAAGGTAGCTTTTTGCTAAAGCCAGAAATAAAATTCAGGGACTGCCATGGACACTTATTGTGGGGGGGGTCTATTCTCTCAAACACCAGTTTCTGCCACTGCCTGAGAATTATCTCACTAGTCACCCACTGTAAGAAATCTGATCTGTGAGACAAGACGTCAGGTGTCATCTGCGACTTGCATAAGCAGCAGCCTAGCCAGACGTTCACTCAGCGCCGTTGGATCAATCGGCCGGAGCAGAGATCCAAGGACCACTGTCTATTAGTCCGGTCTGCCCTTGGAGTCCGCAGATTAGGATAGGAAAGTAGGAAATTGGTTCAGCCACTCCCTGACATTCCCCTCTGTCTGGAAGCGGGGGATCAAGGAGCAGCAGACACCAGGAAACCTTTCACCTGAGACTTAAGAATGGTAACCAAAGCTAATCACCTTTTAAGTGGCTAACAGGTGCCCAGACACATTTTTATTAGATAAAAATTACAGCATTTATTCAGGAATAAGAAGGTCCCCTGCCTTGCGGCAGTGAGCATCAGGTTCCGCCAAACTGATGAAATTGGAAGAGTTAGAGATACTCCCTGCCTCACTCAGAGGCCAGGGCAGCCTGAAGAAGCAGGCTGGAAGTCAGAGAGAGACAGAAAGAGAGACACTCCTCACGGATACCCAGTTGGGCTGTTGGGGTCTGATTCCACACACACGGACCTTTGAGAAGCCACTGAAGTGTAGCCTCAGCCTAGACTCTCACAGTTGACCACGGCCTTCCTCAGTCCCTCGCATCTGAGGAGATGCCTCTGAAAGGGAATCCTGGCCTCCACTCTGCTGACATTCCCAGCTCCCAAGGGAGATGGGGGATCCACTGAGGGAGATGCAGGGGAACCTGTCACTCGAGACTTTGAGATCAGCAGCCGGGCTAGTCCCATTTAAGTAGCTGACAAGCGCCCAATGTTGTGTGCCATAGACGGCTTCCTTCAATAAGGACAGTGAAAGAAAAGGCAGGCTTGGATGCTGATACTCACCTCTGAAGTTATCCCAGATGTGTCCCCAAAGATGATGCTGGGGTTCTTGTTCACGAAGCTGAAGAATGAGCTTCACAAACAGCCAAGGTAGGAGAGCAAGTTACAGGCTTTTGTTTAGAGATAAAGTGAAAGGACAGAGCTCCTGGCTCACGCCAGGAGGGGACAAGAGAGTCTTTAGTTGTGAGTTGTCTAGGGGGTTTTATAGGCAGTTGAGGATATTTGGGAACGTGAAAAAGAGCTTAGGGGTATGGACTTATTAAGTAGTCCCTGGATATTAAAAATTAACTTAACATAAGGAATTTCCTGCCTTGATTTCTCTCTAGGATACCGGTGCCTTGGTTCGGAAGCACATCAAAAGGCTTCCTGCCCAGCCCCCAAGGTGGGCTGAGCTATTGTCCAATTGCTGAAGAATCTTGCCTCTTAACCTTCCTGGGTGTTAAAATGCAATCTTTTAAGATGGAATTCTTCCTGCCTTTTACCATGCCTTCTACAGCTGGGTCTGCATGCTAGCTAAGTTAGTTGCTCACTTTGCAAAATCACCTCATCAGATCTGAAGAAGGAAAGACTGCACAGAGGCCTGGGCCTTTTAGCATGCTAAAGTGAATCTTACACATGGTTACAAATGATTAGCATAATAAAACATGTGCTACTCTTCTTTATCTGGGGAATATTAACTGATCTCACTGAAGAATGATTCTAGTGCCCAATGTTTAACACAGAGTTTTAGTAGGGGGGTTTCCTTGCATGTAGTTAAATTTCTCTGACTGCAAATATCCCATCCTGCCCCCTCCAGAGGCTCTCACCCTACTCTGACTACATCAGTGGTCTCTGTCTCAGTCTCAGACATTTCCCAAGCTCAGTGACTCATTGTTATTCCATTTTTTCCAGTTTTCTATTTACATTTTTACTCTTATTGCTATCACCAATATAATGGCCATCTCCAGGATACCTCCTGGTGTACTTCGTGGAAGAACAGGGATTTCCAACTACTGGGACTTCTTCATTTAAATCACAGTTTAAATGCTAAACACAATAACAAACCAAATGATTAAGTCATGTATCAGCCTTGTATTTCCTACAGCTGTTGTAATATATTAGCACAAACTTGGTGATTTAAACAACAGAGATAATTTTCTTATAGTACTGAAGGTCAGGAGTCTGAAATTAGCTTCACTGGTCAAAATCAAGGTTTGTCAGGACTGTACTCCTGGAGGCTCTAGAGGAGGATTCATTTCCTCACATTTGCCAGCTTCTGAAGCTGCATTTCTTGACTTTGGGCCCCTTCCTCCATTGTCAAAGCCAGCAGGAGAGCGTGCTGTGTAGTCCTCACACTGGCTGCTTCTATAGCATTGAATCTCTTCAGCATCACTTTTATAAAGACACTTGTGATCTCACTGTAGGCCCATCCAGTAATCTAGGATTATCCACCCATTTTCAGATCACTATTTTAATTACAATTGCAGAGTCTATTTTTCTATATAATGTAACACTCACAGGTTGGATGACTAGGATGGGGCTATCTTTGGGGGCCATTATTCAATCCACCCAGACCCCAATAACAATCACTTATCTGTTCAATATTTTTTAGCTTTATGTGCAAGTTTCCAGGACTTGGATGATCAAATTCATCATTTTTATTCCATATATTACCATGAGTTCACAGATCAGTATGTCACCTGTCCCAAGAAAGGTGTTCATTTTATTGCTTGACTAGAAAACTTGATTCCTTACACAACTGATATGACTAAAATTAAATATTTAAAAATCATGTCTGGTTAATAAGAGTCCTGCTGTTATTTTCAAGCTGAATTTTTCTTGGGTGTCATGATTCTTTAAATATATTTTCTTTTAGTATGGAATGAGTATTAAAGTTAACTCCTCATATTCACTGAAATAAGCATAATTTTAAAATCATTAAATATCACTGTTCTTTTTAGAGTTTGCAGTAGGGAATCAATTGTTACGACCACTGATAATAAAAATTAAAATGTTTCAAGGTTTGCAAATCTATCATACAAAGCATCACATCTGCCTTCCCTAAAATGATAAAACTTAAATAATCAAAAGCCACAAAAATGGATAGAATCATAAAAAAGAGCAAATGTAGAAAATTAAAACATAAAATATGGTTTTTAAATATAATAGAAGTATGAATAATTCTAATAATAGTCACTTTGAAACACAGGGTGACAATTAAACTAAATGGCTGATGTGTCCTCACGTTACAGGGCTTAAAATTTTGTCTTTTTCCTTTAATCCTGACTAGTTCTCCTGGATTATGTCTCAGTAGCATTCAGACAATACTGTTACAGAAATTGTTTGAAGATGAGCACAATGAATGTTGAAGGGGCTGTGAAGTAGAGAAGCCCTTTAAACATGGATAAAGTGCCATGAGTTGTAGTGGCTCTTTATTTCAAGACGTCCTAGTCCAACCCAGCGGAGAAACTGACGTTTGGGATGATAATTGCAGCAAATCAGCTTTCATGTTATTGAATGCCACTTACCTAGTGAATTTTCAGTGTTGGTCTTCTTTCCACTTACAGCTCAAAACCTCTTGACAAGGTTGCATTTCAAGTACTTCTGAAACTTTTTTCATGCTTGAAATAATACAAGTGGCTCATGCAACAGAGGAACATTTGTTTGATTGTGGGCATTCTTAATAAAACTAAATGTAGTAAGTTCATATTAGTTTCCTAACCTATCCTACACTGGCCTACGTGTTTAAAAGCCAACACCATCCTTCTTACAAAACGACACCTTACAAATATTTTGGCTACCATGAATACTTCTCTAAAAGTAGTAATTTCTGTGAGTAATGATTGCTATGAAAATTAAGTAAATGATCTAGAAGTTGTATATTAATTACAAACTGCAACATTAAGAAATTACTATCTGAAAGGTATTGAAAGCCACAGAACAAAATTTTAGCATGCTTTACTTCATAGTAAGAGACAGGGACTGGTATTTACTTATGTACACACATATGTATAGATTATGTGATATATATATATGGAATATGTATACTTTACAGTCAGATTTATTACAACTAGCTTGTGATTCTTTTGCTATTTAAAACATAGTTGAGAAATTGAAAACTAAGAAATTGAAAAAGTTCTTTTTTCAAAAAAATATTATTTTTTAATTCTGTGACTGCTGTTGTGTGATCACCTTTGATTTTGGACCCCTAACTCTTAAAGTTTTTGAAACATTTACAAAGGAAAATTGATATCCCATTTGTATTAAACTGGTAATGCCAAAATTTTCAGGTCCTAAACCTTCCCTAAACTAACTGAGATCAAATTATTCAGTCACCTGGGAATGAAAGAGTAGTCACTTAGGATACAGGTAAAACTGGCTTCTTATTAGTGGGGAGCTGAATGGCCTGGAATACAAAAACAACCACCGTGAAGACCAAGAAATACTCCTCTGTAGAGAAAAACTGTAGAAATTCCAGGAAGCAAAAACTGTTGACTTATTATTATTTGTACTTCTGGTTACACACTTTGAGAACAAGCTGTGTTCTCTCCGTCAATCAATATAAACAAATAGCAACCTAGAAATGACTATGCTATCAAAAATAGAAACAACAAACAAAAATCCAGTGTTCCTCTGTGTCTTATCTTGCTTAATTTTCATAATGATCAGATAGGTAGGTACAGTAGGACAAGTGATATGGCCAAAATCAAATAACTATCAAAAGGCATTGTCTAGGCTTGAACTTTTAGTCTGTCAGTATCCTATGTTATTTTTATAATAATTAAAATGTACATTTTATTAAGAATATAAAAAGCAGTGTAAGTGAAAGAAGTACAGTATAAGACTCTTGTCCTAATTCTTATTATTGGTTTACCTCTGTTTATGACAGAGATAGACCTCAGCAATCACAACTGTCACAACCCTAAAACTGTTCATCTTAAGCAAGCAGCACACAAATGGCTCATATATGTCACTTATTAATTGGAAATGGATTCTTAAAGAAGCTAATGCTTAAGTTACTGTACACAGATTATTGCTGACATTAAATGTAAATTCTTATTTGTATTCAATGTTAAAAATGTCTATGAAACATAACCATTCTATTTCTAAGGTGAAACTAGATTACTATATCGTATCACCATTATCAAACACAGTTTCCAAAGTGTATAAAAAGCTAAAAAATAAATTTGACAATATATAGCAAGATACTGCTAAATGTTTGGTGTTAAAAACCTGCTAATATGTCTGACACGACTTTAGAAATCTGGACCCAAGCATACATTGAAAATAAATAAACATAAGAAAGAGAATAGCCAGAAGTTTACAGTCATTAATTACAAATTGCTTGTTATTTGCTTAACCACTTAAGTTGGCTAAATTTAACAATGGTTACTGCACAAATGGCTGAACTAGAACAAATAGAAGGCCAGCTGGTTGTTTATGTTCATTTTCCCCCAAATTTGTAACTGGTATCTTACAAACTAAAACACTATAGAGTAGTTAAGCATATAGATGTTAGAGCTAAACTTCATGGGTTCATTTTTCTGCCTCTGTCCTTTTTTATCTGTATAATCTTTGTCAAATTTCTCAAACTTTCTGGATCTTGATTTTCTTTTTGAAATGCATCTGTCTTTTCTGTAGATAAGAACACTATGTACTCATGGAGTTCTCATACCTGATTTCATAAGATATTTAGAACAGTGCTTGGTACACAATAAACACTTTTATCATTAGAACATATTTGTGCTCTAGATTGAGCATTTGACACAGAGTTCCATTTTTTACAGAATAAAACACTTTGATGTCACTTCTCTTCTAATCTCCTTTTATTTTTAATTTCATAATGGCTTTATCTCCTCTTCAGAAAGTAAAATACTACCTATATTTTAAGTATATTTTAAAATAAATAAAATAGGGAAGACAATGAATTAACCTATCCTGCAGCCTTTACTTGGTATGATAAGGAAAAATTTACAAGGACAGCAATCTAGTCCAGGTGGCTCCCTTCTGCTGCTCAGCAAAAACAACAGAACCCTCTCTTAATTCCCCCTCTGCCAGGCACTCACTCCCTAACCTCACTCCCTAAACTCACTTCCCCTTGCTTGCTTGCTGTGCACATAGAAATGTCGCAGATATGAAAGCAGAAAGATATATATTGCTCCCCTTGCCTCTGTTAGGGGCTCAGACCTTGGAAGACTACTCCCCTCTGAGCCTGCCAGTGTAAAATAAAACCCCAGCACTCCAAAACCTCTGAGTGCTGTTTGGTTTTTCTGTCAGTGATCCAGTTCAGGTTTTTCAGGTTTTTCTGTAACAGGTAGGATTATATAATAAAATGAATTTATAATAGATTGATTCATTTAACAATTAATATTTACCTAGAATATGGACTCTGGAGATACGTAGATAATGTAAGGCTGGAGGCATCAGGGGAAGGGGTGAGCCTGCTGGACAAGCTCAGACCTCACCAAATGAGGCAAAGAGACCAACAGGTTCTGGTCTGACAACATTCCAGAGACTGATCAGATAACCCTCCCAACTAGAGCCCTTCCACCAAGCTAAAAGATTAGTGGTAACTTTCCAGTACCTGGCTAAAGGCCAATGAGAGACCCCCACATACCCTAGGTGAGCCAGTCCTCACACCACTGTACACCTTTGCTCTCCCTCCCACTGCCTTCTTTAAAAACTTGCTGCCTGCTTTGCTGGGTGTGACTTCCCCAGCCTGTGTTTCAGACCGCGGAACATCACCTGGGGATTGCGTTCAAATAAACTGTCTGGCCCTTTATTGCCTCTCTTAGCCTGCTTACTTTGGTTGGAATTTATTGGAATTCAGCTTACATTTGGTGCCGAAATCCCAGGAAGGAGCATGAGTGGGGGGCCCCTACCAGCCATCGGTGGCCCTGCCCCCTCCTTCCCTGACCCAGGACCTCAGCCAGCTCTCCGCTGCGTGGACTATTTTCCAGTGAGTCCCTGAGATTCCCCTGGTCTGCTTCCCTTCCTAACTCTGTTTCACCTGGTCTGTTAGAAATCGTATGTATGTTCATGGGGGCATCCGGCACCTGGGCATTCAGCCCACCCTCTGTGGGCATTTGGCCTGCCCCTGGCCCTGTGCTACAGGAGACATCCCTACCCCAGGCCCCAGGACATCTGTGGGCATCTGGCCCACCCCTGGCCCTGAGGTGTGGGAGACAACCCTCACCCAGGCTCCCAGGACATCTCCCCTGACTTGGTGCACTTGGGACACTTGGTGTTCCTCTCAGTGGGATTAGTTGGGGGATGATGCAGACATGGGGAACCAGCCCTCAAAAGCAGAGGCCCAGACACCATTGCGGTGTCTCATTTCCAATTTGGCTGCTCTGTATTTGTCCTGGGAAGTTCGCAAATGGAAGCTGGTCTTTCTTTGCTCTGAGGCCAGGCCTCAGTATCCCTTGGACGACCAATCTTGCTGGC
The DNA here is from genome assembly GCF_030020395.1 of Manis pentadactyla. Classification (NCBI taxonomy): domain Eukaryota; kingdom Metazoa; phylum Chordata; class Mammalia; order Pholidota; family Manidae; genus Manis; species Manis pentadactyla. The sequence goes on along the minus strand of NC_080037.1, from coordinate 28,145,351 downwards.
CCTCTGAGGGAACTTTCGATTTTGGCCTCCTCACCGACTTAACTAATTATTGCCATCAGAGCAGAAAGTGGAGTGAAATCCCATATGTGCAGACTTTTTGGACTCTACGCACCCACCCATATTTGTCTGTTAAGTGTACTCCTTCCCAAATTTTGTTAGCCCAGGCCTCCGCCAAAGACCGCTGATCTCTAACCCTCCTATTACTGGGAGGCTGTTCTCTGATGGGCTTGGTGGAGGATCTTGGCTAACCCCCTTCCCACTCCTCCAGGCCCACCGTGGGGGCCAGCTCCCTTCCTCAATGTATCTCTCCTCCATCTTGTTCTCCTTCTCTTCCAGTTTCTCTGCCATCTTGTTCTCCTTCTCTTCCGGTTTCTCCACCATCTTGTTCCCCTTCTCTTCCAGTTGCGCTGTCATCTTGCTCCACAGGTACCAACTCCAGGTAAAACAGATAAAACTCCCCCATATCCCAGTCCCCTGCCTTCAAGCTCTGTATCGATTCCCAAGTTGTATCCCCCACTGCCAAGGTCGCGCCCTCTGTCCCCTTCTTCGAACCCACCGCCATCTTACCACGGCTGATGCCGAAATGGTCTAGCCCTCCTGTAACCCGCTCTAAGTCACAGTGGTCTCAAGCTCACATGATGCCTCCTCTGAGGGAGGTAGCGGGGGCTGAAGGGGTAGTGCAGGTTCATGTTCCTTTTTCTCTGGCAGGCTTGTTCCAAGTAGAACAGCGATTAGGGTCCTTTTCCTCCAACCCTGTAATGTTCGCTAAGCAGTTTAAGTATCTCACTCAAGCTTACAAGCTCACCTGGCACAATGTGCATGTAGTCCTCCAATCCACTCTAACCCCTGAGGGATATGACCATGTCACGGCAGCAGCACAGCACTGTGCCAATGAAGCCCATGCCACAGATGAATGGGAACCTATGGGCAGGGAAGCTGTTCCTCTACAGGAACCCATGTGGGATTATAATACTCCAGAGGGTGAGGCGTGCTGGGATTGCATAGTTCGCTACTTATTGGCAGGTATGAACTCAACTGCCCAAAAAGCTATCAACTATGATAAGCTTAGAGAGATTACCCAGAAGCCTGATGAAAACCCATCAGAATTCCTCAAGCACCTAAAAGAAACTCTAGGAGGTTTTACTAAAATTGACCCAGCCTCAGCGTTAGGTTCCTCTCTCCTAACCATGCATTTTATAACTCAGTCAGCTTGCGACATCAGACGTAAGCTTAAAAAGGCTAAGGATGGACCCAGACCCTTCTAGGAGACCTGGTAGATTTGGCATTTAAAGTTTTTCATACCTGAGAGGATGAGAGAGAGAGGAGGTCAGCTGCCCGAATGGCAGAACAGACTCGGGCCATAACAGCTGCTCTGCAGCCGGCACATGGAGATCATTGGGGTGTCTCTGAAGATCAACTCGAACTACCAGGCCATTGCTTTCAGTGTGGTGAAGAAGGGCACTGGGCATGAAAGTGCCCCAACCAACCACGGAGACCGACCAGACCATGCCCCAGCTGTGGTAAGCGAGGTCATTGGAAAGCAGACTCTCCACTCGGGGGTGGTCCTCCTTTGGTGGCAGAGCCCTGCGGGGGATGGACGCCCTTGAAGAACTATCCTTCAGAACTGCTGGGCATCCTCGAAGACTGAAGATGCCTGGACTCAGACACCCCCATCACCCTCGCTGAGCCCAGGGCCAAGCTGTGGGTAATGGGTAAGCCCATCTCCTTCTTGGTAGATACAGGGGCTACCTACTCTGTTCTCCCCTCCTTTTTTTTTTTTTTTAATAATTATTTTTTATTGAAGGGTAGTTGACGCACAGTATTACATTACATTAGTTTCAAGTGTACAACACAGTGGTAAAACATTTATATACATAATTCGAGGTTCCAGCTATCACCCTACCAGGCTGTTACAATATCTTGACTATTTTCCTTATGCTATACATTACATCCCGGTTACTTATTTATTTTACCATTGGAAGTCTGTCCTTTTTTTTTTTTTTTTTTTTTTTTGTGAGGGCATCTCTCATATTTATTGATCAAATGGTTATTAACGACAATAAAATTCTGTATAGGGAGTCAATGCTCAATGCACAATCATTAATCCACCCCAAGCCTAATTTTCGTCAGTCTCCAATCTTCTGAGGCATAACAAACAAGTTCTTACATGGAGAACAAATTCTTACATAATAAATAAGTTACATAGTGAACAGTACAAGGGCAGTCATCACAGAAACTTTCGGTTTTGCTCATGCATTATGAACTATAAACAGTCAGTTCAAATATGAATACACATTTATTTTTTATACTTGATTTATATGTGGATACCACATTTGTCTCTTTATTATTATTATTTTTAATAAAATGCTGAAGTGGTAGGTAGATACAAGATAAAGGTAGAAAACATAGTTTAGTGTTGTAAGAGAGCAAATGTAGATGATCAGGTGTGTGCCTGTAGACTATGTGTTAATCCAAGTTAGACCAGGGCAATAAAACATCCACGTATGCAGAAGATTTCTCTCAGAACGGGGGGGTGAGGTTCTAAGCCACACCTCTGTTGATCCCCAATTTCTCACCTGATGGCCCCCCTGTGACTGTGCCTGTCTTAGGTTGTTCCTCCCTTGAGGAATCTTACCCGTCTCTGGCTAACCAGTCATCTTCCAGGGCCATACAGGGAAATGTGAAGTTGGTAAGTGAGAGGGAAGCCTTATTGTTTGAAAAGGTTAGCTTTTTACTTCTTTGCATATTTATGCCCTGTGGCTTCTATGCCCAGCATTTGTCTTGAGGTATCTTTACCACTTGGATGAATTATGATACTCGGTAAATTTGAAATGAGGCACGAATTCTATTTAAGGGTTGTAATTAGGAAGGAAGAAGAAAAGCTATAGAAGTAGCAGGTGGAAGAAAACATGGGAAGATTGATTATTTCTTTGACATATCTTCTTGTAGAGTAACTTCAGCATGTATAGGTTTTAAGCTACTACTTAAATTGAACACACACATTAACATAATAGGAGTATAGTTACATAACCAAAGCATATCTGTAATTACCAGCCATCTCCAGTGAAACCAAGAAAACCAGTTAGGCACCTTAGGCATTTGTGAAAACTTATCTATGATACGGTGGATATTGTCCAGCTGAACTTGAACAGTCTGAGAGAAATCAGACAAATTAAAACAACCCATTCCTGGGGACTGTTCACATGCCATATGTTCTTTTAACAGTAAATAGTCTGTAGTTGTAAGAGTTTGGAGTGCTACAATTTGCACTTCTCCAAATTCTTGGTTGAGTTCCAACAGTATAGATCCAGTCAAATTTGTTGTTTTACTGTATGCACAGGCCAGCTCTGATATCTCCTTCCTCATTCCCATGGCAAGTCCAGGAACTGGTGGGATGAGTGCATCTACAGCTGTAACAGTGCGTGGATCTTTGTTGGGGTTTTTTGATGATCATCTTCTCTCATGAGTCTTCCTGAGAGTGCAGATGTTGGAAGTTCTTTTTCATATCGTATCTTAGATCATTTTCGGGGTAGCCCAATTAGGCTTTGATCCTCTGTTAGTCCATTCTTGAGTTCTGGGATTCTGCTGCTGTTTTGTTCCTTCAGTTTTTCCTTTGTTCTTATATTCCACAGATAAGTGAAATGATTTGGTATTTCTCTTTCTCCGCTTGGCTTGTTTCACTGAGCATAATAACCTCCAGCTCCATCCATGTTGCTGCAAATGATTGGATTTGCCCTTTTCTTATGGCTGAGTAGTATTCCATTGTGTATATGTACCACATCTTCTTTATCCATTCATCTATTGATGGACATTTAGGTTGCTTCCAATTCTTGGCTATTGTAAATAGTGCTGCAATAAACATATGGGAGCATCTGTCTTTCTCAAACTTGATTGCTGCGTTCTTAGGGTAAATTCCTAGGAGTGGAATTCCTGGGTCAAATGGTAAGTCTGTTTTGAGCATTTTGATGTACCTCCATACTGCTTTCCACAATGGTTGAACAAGTTTACATTCCCACCAGCAGTGTAGGAGGGTTCCCCTTTCTCCACAGCCTCGACAACATTTGTTGTTGTTTGTCTTTTGGATGGCAGCTATCCTTACTCTTGTGAGGTGATACCTCATTGTAGTTTTAATTTGCATTTCTCTGATAATTAGCGATGTGGAGCATCTTTTCATGTGTCTGTTGGCCATCTGTATTTCTTTTTTGGAGAACTGTCTGTTCAGTTCCTCTGCCCATTTTTTAATTGGGTTATTTGTTTTTTGTTTGTTGAGGCGTGTGAGCTCTTTATATATTCTGGATGTCAAGCCTTTATCGGATGTGTCATTTTCAAATATATTCTCCCATACTGTAGGGATCCTTCTTGTTCTATTGATGGTGTCTTTTGCTCTACAGAAGCTTTTCAGCTTAATATAGTCCCACTTACTCATTTTTGCTGTTGTTTTCCTTGCCCGGGGAGATATGTTCAAGAAGAGGTCACTCATGTTTATGTCTAAGAGGTTTGTGCCTATGTTTTCTTCCAAGAGTTTAATGGTTTCATGGCTTACATTCAGGTCTTTGATCCATTTTGAGTTTACTTTTGTATATGGGGTTAGACAATGGTCCAGTTTCATTCTCCTACATGTAGCTGTCCAGTTTTGCCAGCACCACCTGTTGAAGAGACTATCATTTCGCCATTGTATGTCCCTGGCTCCTTTATCAAATATTAATTGACCATATATGTCTGGGTTAATGTCTGGATTCTCTAGTCTGTTCCATTGGTCTGTGGCTCTGCTCTTGTGCCAGTACCAAATTGTCTTGATTACTATGGCTTTATAGTAGAGCTTGAAGTTGGGGAGTGAGATCCCCCCTACTTTATTCTTCTTTCTCAGGATTGCTTTGGCTATTCGGGGTCTTTGGTGTTTCCATATGAATTTTTGAATTATTTCTTCCAGTTCATTGAAGAATGTTGCTGGTAGTTTCATAGGGATTGCATCAAATCTGTATATTGCAGGATGGCCATTTTAACGATATTAATTCTTCCTAGCCACGAGCATGGGATGAGTATCCATCCATTAGTGTCCCCTTTAATTTCTCTTAAGAGTGACTTGTAGTTTTCAGAGTATAAGTCTTTCACTTCTTTGGTTAGGTTTATTCCTAGGTATTTTATTTTTTTTGATGCAATTGTGAATGGAGTTGTTTTCCTGATTTCTCTTTCTGTTGGTTCATTGTTAGTATATAGGAAAGCCACAGATTTCTGTGTGTTGATTTTGTATCCTGCAACTTTGCTGTATTCCGATATCAGTTCTAGTATTTTTGGGGTGGAGTCTTTAGGTTTTTTTATGTACAGTATCATGTCATCTGCAAATAGTGACAGTTTAACTTCATCTTTACCAATCTGGATTCCTTGTATTTCTTTATTTTGTCTGATTGCCGTGGCTAGGACCTCCAGTACTATGTTAAATAACAGTGGAGAGAGTGGGCATCCCTGTCTAGTTCCCGATCTCAGAGGAAATGCTTTCAGCTTCTCGCTGTTCAATATAATGTTGGCTGTGGGATTATCATAGATGGCCTTTATTATGTTGAGGTACTTGCCCTCTATTCCCATTTTGCTGAGAGTTTTTAACATGAATGGATGTTGAACTTTGTCAAATGCTTTTTCAGCATCTATGGAGATGATCATGTGGTTTTTGTCTTTCTTTTTGTTGATGATGTGGATGATGTTGATGGACTTTCGAATGTTGTACCATCCTTGCATCCCTGGGATGAATCCCACTTGGTCATGGTGTATGATCCTTTTGATGTATTTTTGAATTCGGTTTGCTAATATTTTGTTGAGTATTTTTGCATCTACATTCATCAGGGATATTGGTCTGTAGTTTTCTTTTTTGGTGGGGTCTTTGCCTGGTTTTGGTATTAGGGTGATGTTAGCTTCATAGAATGAGTTTGGGAGTATCCCCTCCTCCTCTATTTTTTGGAAAACTTTAAGGAGAATGGGTATTATGTCTTCCCTGTATGTCTGATTAAATTCCGAGGTAAATCCATCTGGCCCGGGGGTTTTGTTCTTTGGTAGTTTTTTGATTACCGCTTCAATTTCGTTGCTGGTAATTGGTCTGTTTAGATTTTCTGTTTCTTCCTGGGTCAATCTTTGAAAGTTATATTTTTATAGGAAGTTGTCCATTTCTCCTAGGTTTCCCAGCTTGTTAGCATATAGGTTTTCATGGTATTCTCCAATAATTCTTTGTATTTCTGTGGGGTCCGTCGTGATTTTTCCTTTCTCGTTTCTGATACTGTTGATTTGTGTTGACTCTCTTTTCTTCTTAATAAGTCTGGCTAGAGGCTTATCTATTTTGTTTATTTTCTCGAAGAACCAGCTCTTGGTTTCATTGATTTTTGCTATTGTTTTATTCTTCTCAATTTTATTTATTTCTTCTCTGATCTTTATTATGTCCCTCCTTCTGCTGACCTTAGGCCTCATCTGTTCTTCTTTTTCCAATTTCGATAATTGTTACATTAGACCATTCATTTGGGATTGCTCTTCCTTTTTTAAATATGCTTGGATTGCTATATACTTTCCTCTTAAGACTGCTTTTGCTGTGTCCCACAGAAGTTGGGGCTTAGTGTTGTTGTTGTCATTTGTTTCCATATATTTCTGGATCTCCATTTTGATTTGGTCATTGATCCATTGATTATTTAGGAGCGTGTTGTTAAGCCTCCATGTGTTTGTGAGCCTCTTTGCTTTCTTTGTACAGTTTATTTCTAGTTTTATGCCTTTGTGGTCTGAAAAGTTGGTTGGTAGGATTTCAATCTTTTGGAATTTTCTGAGGCTCTTTTTGTGGCCTAGTATGTGGTCTATTCTGGAGAATGTTCCATGTGCACTTGAGAAGAATGTATATCCCGCTGCTTTTGGATGTAGAGTTCTATAGATGTCTATTAGGTCCATCTGCTCTACTGTGTTGTTCAGTGCTTCCGTGTCCTTACTTATTTTCTGCCCAGTGGATCTATCCTTTGGGGTGAGTGGTGTTTTGAAGTCTCCTAGAATGAATGCATTGCAGTCTATATCCCCCTTTAGTTCTGTTAGTATTTGTTTCACATATGCTGGTGCTCCTGTGTTGGGTGCATATATATTTAGAATGGTTATATCCTCTTGTTTGACTGATCCCTTTATCATTATGTAGTGTCCTTCTTTATCTCTTGTTACTTTCTTTGTTTTGAAGTCTATTTTGTCTGATATTAGTACTGCAACCCCTGCTTTCTTCTCACTGTTGTTTACTTGAAATATGTTTTTCCATCCCTTGACTTTTAGTCTGTACATGTCTTTGGGTTTGAGGTGAGTTTCTGGTAAGCAGCATATAGATGGGTCTTGCTTTTTATTCATTCTGTTACTCTGTGTCTTTTGATTGGTGCATTCAACCCATTAACATTTAGGGTGACTATTGAAAGATATGTACTTATTTCCATTGCAGGCTTTAAATTCGTGGTTACCAAAGGTTCAAGGTTAGCCTCTTTAGTATCTTACTGCTTAACTTAGCTCGCTTATTGAGCTGTTATATATACTGTCTGGAGATTCTTTTCTTCTCTCCCTTCTTGTTCCTCCTCCTTGATTCTTCATATGTTGGGTGTTTTGTGCTGTGCTCTTTCTAGGAGTGCTCCCATCTAGAGCAGTCCCTGTAAGATGTTCTGTAGAGGTGGTTTGTGGAAAGCAAATTCCCTCAGCTTTTGTTTGTCTGGGAATTGTTTAATCCCACCATCATATTTGAATGATAGTCGTGCTGGATACAGTATCCTTGGTTCAAGGCCCTTCTGTTTCATTGTATTAAATATATCATGCCATTCTCTTCTGGCCTGTAGGGTTTCTGTTGAGAAATCTGACGTTAGCCTGATGGGTTTCCCTTTATAGGTGACCTTTTTCACTCTAGCTGCCTTTAAAATTCTTTCCTTGTCCTTGATCTTTGCCATTTTAATTATTATGTGTCTTGGTGTTGCCCTTCTTGGATCCTTTCTGTTGGGGGTTCTGTGTATTTCCGTGGTCTGTTCGATTACTTCCTCCCCCAGTGTGGGGAAGTTTTCAGCAATTATTTCTTCTAAGATACTTTCCATCTCTTTTCCTCTCTCTTCTTCTTCTGGGACCCCTATAATACGGATATTGTTCCTTTTGGATTGGTCACACAGTTCTCTTAATATTGTTTCATTCCTGGAGATCCTTTTGTCTCTCTCTATGTCAGCTTCTATGCGTTCCTGTTCTCTGATTTTAATTCCATCAATGGCCTCTTGCATTCTATCCATTCTGCTTATAAACCCTTCCAGAGTTTGTTTCATTTCTGCGATCTCCTTTCTGGCATCTGTGATCTCCTTCCGGACTTCATCCCATTTCTCTTGCGTATTTCTCTGCATCTCTGTCAGCATGTTTATGATTCTTATTTTGAATTCTTTTTCAGGAAGACTGGTTAGGTCTGTCTCCTTCTCTGGTGTCTCTGTGATCTTTGTCTGCCTGTAGCTTTGCCTTTTCATGGTGATAGGAATAGTTTGCAGATCTGGGACGAGTGACAGCTGGAAGGACTTCCTTTCTTGTTGGTTTGTGGCCCTCCTCTCCTGGGAGAACAGCGACCTCTAGTGGCTTGTGCTGCGCAGCTGCACGCAGACAGGGCTTCTGCTTCCTGCCCGGCTGCTATGGAGTTAATCTCCGCTGTTGCTGTGGGCGTGGCCTGGCTCAGGCAGCTACTCCAAGATGGTGGAGTCGCGCTGGAGCAGGAGCTGCTGGGAGGCTATTTATCTCCGTAAGGGGCCTCCGTGCTCCCTGCAGCCCAGGGGTTAGGGTGCCCAGAGATCCCGGATTCCCTACCTCTGGATTAAGTGTCCCGCCCTGCCCCTTTAAGACTTCCAAAAAGCACCCGCCAAAACAAAACAACGACCACCAAAAAAAAAAAAAGAAAAAAAAAATTTTTTTTAATTAAAAAAAAAAAAAAAAAGTTTTTAATTAAGAAAAAAAAAAAAAGGTGGTTGTTCGTTTTTCTTTATTCTCCGGTGCCAGCCTCAGGCCTCTGCTCACTGGTCTTTCTGCCCTGTTTCCCTAGTATTGGGGTCCCTATCCCTTTAAGACTTCCAAAAAGTGCTCGCCAAAACAAAACAGCAAAAAAGCAAAAAAAAATGGTCGCGCGCTTTTCTTATGTCCTCTGGCGCCCAGCCTCCAGTGCCCGCTCTCTGTTCTTGCTGCCCTGTTTCCCTAGTATCGAGTGCCCTGCACTCTGGCCCGGATGGCGGGGGCTGGGTGCTCGGCAGTCCTGGGCTCCGTCTCCCTCCCGCTCTGCCTGCTCTCCTCCCGCCGGGAGCTGGGGGGAGGGGCGCTCGGCTCCCGTGGGGCCGGGGCTTGTATCTTACCCCCTTCGCTAGGCGCTGGGTTCTCTCAGGTGCGGATGTGGTCTGGATATTGTCCTGTGTCCTCTGGTCTTTATTCTAGGAAAGGTTGTCTTTGTTATATTTTCATAGATGTATGTGGTTTTGGAAGGACATTTCCGCTGCTCTACTCACGCCGCCATCTTCCGCCCCTCCCCCAGTCTTTTCTTTTTCTGTTCTCCCCTCCTTTAAAGGGCCTTTGAACCCTGCCAAAGTCTCCATAGTTGAGGTCATGAGAACCCTCTCCAAGCCTTTAGAGATGGGCCTGGTGGCCTGCACCTTCCAAGGCATCCCATTTACCTATTCCTTTCTAGTCATGCTTTCCTGTCCCACCCCTCTGTTAGGATGGGATTTTCTCTTTAAGTTAGGAGCCTCTATTTCCCTCCCACCTTTTAAATGCTTACAGGACACCAGAAACTCCCTCATTGCTTTGGTCAGAGAAGGAGAGTTAGACGATGGTAACCTGAGTCTCCTGACTTCCTGGACTGCTGTCAACCCAGTCGTGTGGGACATCTCCACCCCTGTGGTGGCAACCCACCACAGCCCTGTTTTAATACGCCTTAAAGACCCATCCCACTTCCCTTCTCGGCCTCAAATTCCTATTTTGCAGGCTCATTGAAGGGGACTACAGCCTATTATTAATAGTCTACTCTCGCAGGGGCATTTAGTACTGACTAACTCCCCATTCAATACTCCCATCTTGTCGGTAAAAAAGCCTTCTGGAGCGTATTATTTCATTCAAGACCTTCGAATAATTAATGAGGCTGTTATTCCCTTACACCCAGTAGTGCCTAACCCCTATACTCTTCTGTCTCAGATCCCTTCTGGTACCTCTCATTTTACCCTACTGGACTTTAAAGATGCCTTTTTCACTATACCTCTCCACTCAGACTCGCAGCCACTATTTGCTTTTATGTGGAAAGACCCTGACACCTGTCAATCTAGACAATTGACCTGGAAAGTTCTACCTCAAGGTTTTAGAGATAGCCCCCATCTTTTTGGACAGGCCCTGGCAAAAGACCTCTCGCGATATTCAGCAGGCGAGAGTACTCTCCTCCAATGCGTGGATGATCTTTTACTTTGCAGCCCCTCAAAGGAGGCCTCAGTTCTAGACACCACATCACTTTTTAATTTCCTGGCAGTCATGGGAAACAGCATATCCCCTGCCAAAGCACAGCTGTCTCTACCTCAGGTTACATACCTTAGGCTAACTCTAACTCCCACCACTAAAGCCCTGATGGTGGACCGAGGGGCTGCGATTAAAGCTCCCCTGCCACCTACTTCAAGAGCCGAGATACTATCCTTTCTAGGATTGGTGGGGTTTTTCAGACACTGGGTGCCTAACTTTGCCCTTCTGGCCAGACCGCTTTATGTGGCTGCCACGGAGACTCCTACTGGGCCACTGACTTCACCCACCGAGGTGGCTTCTGTTTTCAATCAGTTGCGGGATGTGTTGCTTTCAACCCCCCCATTGATGCTCCCTGACTTAACTAAGCCCTTTACTCTATATAAAGCAGAGAGGGCAGGAGTGGCCACCGGAGTGCTAGTACAGCCAGTGGGGCCAGGGAACCATCCCGTTGCCTTTCTCTCCAAACAGTTAGATACCACTGCCAGAGGGTTGCAACCTTGCCTCTGAACCCTGACAGCTGTGGGAAGTGTGGCCCGAGAAGCCCTGAAATTAACCCTCCAACAGCCCATTACTGTGTATTCCCCACACCAGTTACAGGATATTCTGAGTCATAAATCCCTGGCCTCCTTGAGTCCTTCAATAGTATAAGAATTCCATCTTCTGTTCATTGAATATCCACAGATAACTACAAGTCTCTCCACCCCTTAACCTAGCCTCCTTGCTTCCTGTCAGTGATCAGGCAGATCATCCCACTTATTCCTGTGTAGAAGTTGTAGAGGCTCTTAGAAAACCTAGAGAGAGCCCACAAGACGTGCCCCTTGAAAACCCTGACGACTTTTTTCATGGACAGAAGCTCAGTGAAGGGGAATAACAGGGTGCGAAGGGCAGCCTATGCAGTGGTGACTCTAGCTGGTGATAGAAGCAAACCTACTTCCATCTGGGACCACCTCCCAGAAAGCTGAATTAGTGGCTCTTACCCGGGCGTTACAGCTGGCAGCCGGGAAGAGGGCCACAATTTATACTGACTCTAAATATGCCTTCCTAGTTACACACACTCATGCTGTGATTTGGAAAGAAAGGGGCTTCCTTACCACTAAGGGAACCCCGATCATCAACAGCAGGGCTATCAGCTGCCTGATGCAGGCCCTGCAAGACCCTAAGGAAGTAGCCATCATGCATTGTAAGGGACATCAGACTGGAAACGATCCAGTAACCAGAGGTAATATGTTGGCAGATGCCATAGCCTGAAAATTAACATTCATTCGAGGCAACCCTCTGTGTTGTTTCTTTCCCCCTCTCTATTGCCCTAATACCCAGATGAAAAACAGTGACTGCTTCTACATTAAGGGGGATATTAGGAGAACATAGATGGATATATCTTGGGGGATGAATTGCCCTCCCTCAAGCCCAAGGCAGAGATGTCATATCCAATATTCATCAGTTTCTACACATTGGGCCGGAAGCCATTCACCAGTTTATCTCCCCCATATTTGCCCCTTATGGTCTCCACAAGGCCATAGATCAGGTACACCAAGCCTGCACTAACTGGCATCGTGTCTCATCTCAAGGTGCTCTGAAGATCTGGATGGCCCTCCACCAGATGAGAAGAACCATCCCTGGACAGGACTGGCAGGTGGATTTCACCCACATGCCTAAGCATAAAAAGCTCAGGTATTTACTAGTTCTGGTTGATACCTTTTCAGGATGGATTGAAGCCTTCCCCACCAACCAAGAGACAGCTTCGGTGGTGGCACAGACATTGGTGGTGCATATCATTCCCCGCTTTGGCCTGCCTGCCTCGCTATAGTCGGACAACAGGCCTGCTTTCGTCTCTCGGGTCACTCAGCTAACAGCCGAGGCTCTCAATATCACTTAGAACCTCCATATACCCTATCACCCCTAATCATTGGGTAAGGTTGAAAGGGCTAACGGTCTCTTAAAAGACCAACTAACTAAGCTGTCTCTAGAGGTAAAGCTCTCATGGCCCAATCTTCTCCCCATCGCTCTCGCTCGGCTGCGTGCTTCTCCCCGGGGACCAGCTGGACTAAGTGCATTTGAGCTGATGTATGGCAGGCCCTTCTCACTAAACACAGGCTTGCCCGCTACCTCTCCTCCTTTGGCCTCCTACCTTCCTTACTTTACACTGTTGAGGCATCTTCTTAGGGAACACGCAGACCAGCTCCTACCCCAACCTACATCATCCAACAACCCAGGAGACATAGTGATCCTTCAGCCAGGAGACAAGGTACTCCTAAGAGAACTCCAGCGAAAATCTCTATAACCCCACTGGACAGGGCCTTATACAGTAATCCTCACTACTCCCTCAGCAGTCAAACTACATGGGCATTTCTCCTGGTATCACCTTTCTAGGCTCAAACGGGTACCCAGACATGATGAGTGGGTGTCTTGTGAGGTGGGTCCTCTTAAGCTGCGGGTTAGTCATGTCAGATAAGCCCAGTGGTCTACAGGCAGAGTTATTCTTCATGGAAGTTTAAGCTCTAATTAACTCTTTATGGAATCAACTGAGAAGTAGGCACCCAAAGTTGCCCACGTGTAAGTTGTCAGGCACCAATTTAAATACCGGTACACACAGACATCTTAAACACTTTCTCAAACTCTACACTGTGCTTTCCATATGACCAAATCTCTCATACATGTATGGGGGATGTCATCCTGAATTAGACACACGTAGAGTTCATGCAGTAGGAAAAACAGCAAGAGGAGTCTCTGACAACATGTTCTTCAGAATACAAGATAAGCTATACATTAGCATTAGTGACCCATGGAATCCACACTGTGAAAAAGGAGTACAGGGCAAGCTATACGATAGTTACCAATGGTCCCCACAGGGCACAGTATACATCAAGAGGGAATGAACCACTGTAAATCCCACTCTCATGGAAGTTCTAAACACCCAGGCACAGGTATCAAGTAATATTCTAAAAACAGAACAGGTACTTAAACAAAAGATTCAGTAGGACCCCTACCCCCACTCTCTACGACCAGCAGGAGCACCACTTTCCTGAGCCAGAGTCAGTAGAGAAACAGTTTGGTTTCTTAATGCTTCACATATCCTCAGCAATGTGTCCAATGGTTTCCTCTGCACTTCCCTCCAATGCCCCCTGGTGGCGGCAGTTCCCGTTAGTTTTTTCCAGGCTCAACCAATAAACTCTGAAAAAGACTGTGGCCTCCCTTCAAACGAGGTACCAATGTGGAAAACGAGCCTTGAGCCCAAAGCTCGACATAGATCTGGGGCCACCAGAAAACGGCGTGAAGAACCATCATCCCCACTGACCTGCTACCTGACCCAGCATTCCACCATCTCAGAATTGTCAATGGGAAGCCAATGCTGACGACGGGTAACCATAGACTCTCCAATCTCCCTTCAAGGGGGCGGGTTTTTCTGGTGCAATAATATGCTTACCCAATGTATCAACAATACCACGGTAGGACCCTGCTTTTTGGTGATGCTGGTGCCCCAACTAACATTGTACAGCTAACCTGAGGTAAGACAGGCACTAGATGAATGGTCTATATATCAAAACACTAGACAGAAGAGGGCAGTTTTCTACCGGTGCTAGTGGGGGTGAGCCTAGTTACTGCAGTGGCCGCTGCCGCCACAGGGGCAGGAGTGTTAGGCCATACCTTAGTCAGCTCTCAGGGTCTAGCAAGTCAATTGGCGGCATTAGACGATAGAATGAGCCTAACCTTGGGAGAAACCTCGACCTCCCTTATTTCCCTCCAGCGATAACTTACTTCCCTTGCCCAGGTCACCCTTCAAAATCAGCGGGCCTTAGATCTGCTTACCGCAGAAAAGGGCGGAACCTATATTTTCTTGCAGGAAGAATACTGCTACTATATCAATGAGTCTGGGGTCGTAGAACAAAGCATAAAAAAACTACAAGAACTACAAAAGGACCTCCACAAAACACGAGTAACTGAAGGTGACCCTTATGGGAGGCTTCAGTCTCCCATAAAGGTCTGGCTAATGCCTCTGCTAAGCCCCTTAATAACAGTTTGTGGTTTACTCTTAATTGTCCCATGTTTTCCGTTTTTCAGAATTTCTACTTCTCACTACAGTGACTATGCTTACCATAAACTCTGTCTTCTAGTCCTTCAGGCCAGAAAGAATCTGGACTTTCTATTAGAGTTTGGCCATCCCACATGGTATAGACTGTGTTCTATTTTAATGTTGAAGCCATGAAAATGGGAAAATTACTCAGTGTCATTCCTTTTCCCACATTTTCACTTCTATCCAGTATCTGCATGCTCTCCAGTGTTGTTAGGTAATTAAAAGCAACTTTGTCAAGAGTTTTTGGTTGTATTTGGAACACTAATGTGCATGTGGTCAAAATGGTAGGGGATGGTATTAAAATTCCTACTTGTTGAACTGGTTCCAGAGAAATTTTCTGATAGTACTTTTCTAAAACTGTCACAATTTGGAAAAAAAATGGAGAGTCACTGCTACCTCTGCTTACCTGGAAGCTAGATGTTGCTGTTAATACTGTTGCTAAAGCGAAATGTCTGCTCTGTCTCTGCAACATTAGCTGAAAAAGTTTTAGGTATCTGTATGCATGGACAACCAATGAGCTGAGCCTAATTTAGGTGCAACTGCTCTACCTCTCAGGGGGCACTGATAAATTAAATATCTGATGTGTTTGTGTCTCAACAAGACTTGTATAGTGGGAAATTCCCATGCATCTAAACAGTAGTTCATATTCTGCGAACCTGCAAAATTACCAATTTTATCCGGCTATGCAGGAATAATATGGTCTTATTTATTTAAATGACCAATTAAAAAACATAAAAGGTAAGGCCAAACTCTATACCAAAACAAGCATTTTTTTAAATATAAGGGAAATATGTTGACTATAGCACATTTGAGAAATACATCCAGAAATTTTTTCAAAAAACAGAAAGAAAAATCAATAATATTTGTTGAATTAATCTAATCACATGAACCCTTTAAAGGCAGAGTTTTCTTTGGCTGGTAACAGAAACAGAAGTCAAAGAGATTCAAAGAGTGAAAATCTTGTCAGGGAATAATATTCTGTTTCTGGCTTTAAGATGGACAGAAAGGACTTGAGAGCTACTCCTAAGAGCTGAGAGCAACCTTGGAATGACAGGCCACAAGAAAATGAGGACCTCAGGACAGGACAGGAATATCCAGGAAATGGATTTTTTTAAACACCTGAATGAATGTGGAATTGGATTCTTCCTGAGATCCTCCAGATAAGATGCCAAAATCAAGGTGTTGATTTTGTTCTAAGAAGAGAATATAGTTGAGCCCATGTAGATTTCTGACCTATAGAACTGTGAGATCATGAATAGATGTTATTTTAAGCTGTTGAATTTATGGTAACATGTTACAAAGAAATAGAAAAACACAGTAGATTTCCTCACATAATTGTTCTCAAACTTTAACATTCATCAGAATCACTTGCACAGCTTGTTAAAAACACAGATTGATGGGCCCTGTACCCAGAGTTTCTGATTCAAGAGGTTTGAGCTAGGACCTGAGAAACCACCTTTCTAGTGATTCTCAGGTGCTGCTACTCTGGGGTCGGCAGTTTGAGAACCACTGCTCTATAGTGACATTCTTAACCTCGCCTCACAACTCTTAGTAATGCCTTCTTAAGAAAAGGAAAATACCTCCCCTGGTTGGTGACACTCGCAGAAGGAACAGAGATTTCTCAGTCCCTTCTGAGATCACTTTATTGTGGATCAACCAGCCTTCAGACAGGGAATATTCTGGTCTGCAGATTGCTTTGAAGTAAGTTGTTTGCATTTATGAGAAGAGGTCAGTGCTTGTCCAAGTCTGCCAGTGATTCAGTGAGGAAGTCTGTGTAATTCTGAAAGGAGTATTCAGAAGCCCACTGTGACCCTAAAACTTAACTACATCCTCCAATCCTGCTTTTGAGAAATAACAGCAATATTTGATATTTGGCTTACTATTCTCTTTGTCTCTCAGCTGGCTTGGGCTTTGGTAAAGAAATATGATGCAGTAGTTCCCCTCCATCCACGTTTTCACTTTCTTCAGCTTCAGTCACCCACAGTCAGCCTTGGCCAAGAAACAAATGATCCTCCTTCTGACTTACCCTCAGAAGCTTGGCAGTCACTTCCTGATACATCATAATATCTATGTCATTTTGTCATCTCATTTCATCTTATTTATTCCTCTCACATTGTGATCACAAGAGGAAAAAGGGTGAGTACAGTACAATGAGATATTTAGAGAGAGACCACACTCACATAACTTATTACAGTATATTGTTGTAATTGTTCCATCATATTTTGGTTATTGTTAATCTCTTACTGTGCCTAATTTATAAATTGAACATCATAAGTATATATATATATAGGAAAATACATAGTATATACATACAGGGTTCAGTACTACTGGGGGTTTAAGCCATCCACTGTAGTCTTGGAATGGATACTCCATGGATAAGAGGATATTACTGTATTATTTGTTAGTCCCATAACATTTCAACATGACAAAGTCTAGAAGAATTGGAACTCGTTTTGGCAGCCTACAGTTCCATTGAGTTGCCAAAACCTATTCTTTCTCCAGTCATAAGAGAGATATTTCTGGCAGTGGTCAATTTATAACTGCTACATCAAACTGCCTCAAAAGGAAGACATAGGAATTATCTTTGTGAGACCAACAAAGTAAAGATGTATATTTTATTGGCTGCTACTAAACAACCCAAATTAATTCAGTACAATATTACATCACATCTAAATCACATTTGTTCAAAATTCAAATCAATCTTACATTTCATAAAATTGTTTATAATTATGGATCCAGAGGCTTTTATTACAAATCTAATGATCATTCAAAAGAGAACTCATTACATGAAGTATACAAGCAAGTGAAGAGACCCAATATTTACTTTTCCCAGTATTTTGTCCAGCAACACTATATTACTCCCAAAGATATAGGGATAGAATGAAACTCTTTTTTATTGAATATCCACTACATGTAAGACTCATGTTTAGTACCTTATTTAGTCCTCCAGTAACATTTCAGGGCACTTATTTCTATCTTCATTTGACAATGAGGATCAGAAAGTAGAGAAAGTCTTCAATCATCATATGTCCTGAAGTGGATGAACAGGGGCTCAAATTGAATCTATTTGATTCACTTATGTTATTTCCACTATGCATTATACTGATAAAGAATACCATTTTAAAACGACCTTGTTGAAGTAGGTACAAATAGACTTCTTAGAAATACTCCTCTGCTGCCAAGTTGTTTTCCAAAGAACACTTTTACATAGCGTGCAGACCAGATGCTTTTTGAAATCATACCTGAAATACTGTTGTGTTGTATAATATTTATTAATATCATTATATTATAAATTACATGTTATTTATTAGTAATATATGTCTCCCTCTTTAGATTCACATATGAATAACTATTAAAACTCATTTATCATTTCATGCATTATTTTAAGACAGTTCATTTATATCATTTTTAATTACAAAGAAATTAAAAATGTAAGAAAAATAAAGATGGAAAATATAACCCACTATTAGTATATAACCAAAGACAATGATAATTTTTGTAACCAAATACTTCCTAATCTCCAAATCTGTCTTCCAAATCCTTTGGCCATTTCTATCATTGATATCTTGGGTTAAATTTGACTACTTGAGAGATTAATATAATATAATACTATTTAAGGTTTGTATCTGGCTCTAGACAAACCCTGGGTACATTTTCTAAGTATGTGACTCTAGACATATAACCCATTCTATACTTATTTTTCTCAATATTAAGTGGGAAATAATATTTGCACACTAGGAACATTTGTTGTAAGGATCAAATTTATTCTATTTTGGAATGTCCACAGACTATTCTGAGTTTAGAAAAGGCAACCTCATCTAGCCTAGGGAGATTATTAGGTAAAGATTTCTTGAGTAACTTTTAAACTAGATTTGACTTATTTAATAACGTTTAGCTGGGCAAATCCAGAGATAGAACACAGCAGATATAGGTGGGAAACTTACAGCATTTCATATTGTAAAATTAAGTGTGAGAAGGAGTAGTGTACCAGGAAGTACAAATGATAGGCATAACAATATTATTTTTATAATAATGAATAAAGCCTTTAAAGTTGCATAATATATTTTCTTATACAAACTTAGGAAATAATCACACTGTGGAAAAAGGTACAAAGATTTTTACTATTACAATTATATTAAAATTTGGAAAGGCAAGCTTAGATATCTTAAACCACAAAATACAGCCTAGTAATAATATGGTGACACTAAAATGTTTTCAAGGAATATTAAACAATACTGTAAAGTGCTCACAATTTTAATGTTAATATTAAAATGTAGAAAAAAAGATTATTTCCTTGTAGGAGAATGCCAATTTTTCCAAAAATACATGTTTATATATAAATAGTAAATTCTCAGAGATACATCTAAATGACCATTGTTTGACAGACTAAATTTTTAGGGGCAAACATATTATTAACAGTATATTTTGTATTTAGTAAATGTTATTGCAGATTTTAAACTTTCTCCTGGTTTCTTGTCAAAACTTCCATATTAGTAAAAAGACTCCAGAATAAAAAAAAATAAAATATAAAGATAAATTAAACTAATAAATATAAAGTTTCTGACTGCCTTAATTTGAGCTAAGAGTGCAAATAAGAAAAAATTGATTTATTTTTGGCGACTTAATTCAAAACTAATAACTTTAAAAACTGTCAAATTCTTAGATTAATATTGTGGCAACATTTATGAAAAGTGCATTTTTCATGAAAAGAAAACTTACAGTGCATATTATGTATTGTGGCTAAAATTGTAGTATTTCCAACATATCTCCCCTGGCTTTAATGTGTATTTATATCAACAGGTGTTCCTCAGGGGTGGAGAATAGTTCATCTCCATATCAGTGGCTAATTACCTGGGCAACCTAGGGCTTATCTGAACCTGAGAGATTAAGGGGAAGTCCTACTTGCTTCTGCCCAAGCAGGAAAAAGAGACAGCCCTAGAGTGCAGTTTATAAGCAATAACTGGGTTTTAACCTTTATTTCTCCCTTTGACTAATTTCAGTTGTAGAGGTATTTTGCCCAAGGATTTCCTCTCCCAAGAGTTACATATATTATAAAAATCCCTTACCAAATAAAATCCTGAATATTTAAAATTTTCACATACTAAAATATTAAATCTAAGGAAGGAATATATGAAATGAAATAAAATTCTTTTTAGGACATTATTCAAAGATGGAGACCAGTAAAATCAGTAAAGTCATGTTGATCCAATGGATGATTGAATTGATGATTTGGGAAGTATATTGTAACTCCTGGGAGAAAACATCCCAGGGCAAAATACATAGCTGTAACCAAAATCAGGGAAAGGGAGAAATAAAATTTAAAATATGTTTATTGCTTACAAAAAAGCCATCTGGCATCTGTCTCTCCTGAAGTGGCAGAAATGAGCAAATTCTCCCCCCAACCTATCAGGTTCAGATAAGCCTACACAGCCCATCCTTCCTCCTGTAGGTGCTGCAGCAGTCTAGGCACTGCCCCTTCGAACTCTGCAAGGGAATGAGGCATGAGCATAATATCATCAGTGTAGTGATACAGCTGCCCAGTGTGTGGGTTCTTCCATGAGGCCAAGTCCTGGGCTACAAGTCCGTGATAGCTGATGGGGCTGTGGAGGTGTACCACTGGAAGGACAGGGAATGTCCACTGCTGGCCTCCCCACATGGAGGCAAACTGTTCCTGACTTTCCTGTGCTATGTCAATAGAGAAGAAAACACTAGCAAGGTCCTCAACATAATGGTTCATGTCCAGCTCATGGCTGAGTGTGTCCAGAATGGCTGCTATAGAGGGGACAGCAGCATGCAAAGATGGTATAACTTTCTTCAGTCCTCTGTGGTCCATGATTATACACCAGGAGCTGTGTGGCTTTTTCTTTGGCTACACTGGGGAATTAAAAGAACTATGAGTGGGCATTATGATTTCCACATTCTCCAATTTCTGTATAGTTTCTCCAATTTCCTTGTGCCCCCAAGGCAATTTATACTACTTAGTATTTGTCACCCACTGAGGTACAGGCAGAGCTAAAGTTGGGTACTTAGCATGTACCCTCAGAAATGCTTTTACCATGCATACTCTCAGTCTAACCTCACCTGCAGTGGTCTGTAACCAAAGGCCTTGTGGAATATCTACTGCCAAAATATATTCAGGGATGGGAGAAATGTACACAGTATACTCTTTTGGGGTAAATTTCCTATTACCAGTGGAATTTGGGCTTTCTTCAGTCTAATTGCCTTACCTCCATAACCATCTATCAGAGCAGGGGTCCGGGGAAAATGCTCAGGGTTGACATAAATCAGAGAACATTCAGCTCCTGCATCCACCAGCACTAGGACACATTGTATATTCAGAGGGGACAAATGAATTGCTGATTCTACATGTGGCCTCTGGTCCCCACCATGTCCCCCGCAGTGTGGATCTTGACTTCTCCACCCCCAGTTGAACCATGGTGCCCAATTGTCCTCCTGTAGGGGTGAAGGCCAGGTGAATCCTGAGTACTGTTTCCCAGGAAGTTTTGCAGGAACACAGTTCAGGCATGAGGCCTTGACTATAATTTCTGTGCCCTGGACCTCAGCAGCTAGAACTGCCACTTGGCTTTAATTGGTACCATAGTTCTAATAAGATTCTATTGGGCTGTCCATCAAGTTTTTCTGTCACTACCCCAGTTTTTATCAAATCAACCCACATCTGGTCCTCAAGACCTTCGTGCGGCCCTTTCAGTCGTAGCCCATAATTCCTTCCATGCTCTTATTGTTTCAACCTCCCCCAGATCTGCTAAAGTACGAGTAGCCTCACTTATGGGTTGCCCTATGTGGGGGGAAGAGTATTCACTAGGGACCCAAAGAGAGATGGGGGTGCTGTATGGAGCATGAGATTTCTCATTCCTACAATGAACACCTCTTCAACAGGGCCCTAGGGGTCCATATTATAGACGATATTTTTCATACTCAGTTCCTGCAGGACCTGTTGGAGCTCTGCATACATTTTCTAACTATTGGGTAAATATGGTAAATCACCCTGATCAGACCAAGCTGCCCTGATGGCAGCTGTCAGACATTTCAGGAGTGTCTGATTCCCTGAGGTGTGATGGGCATTTTGAGACCACTGCCGAAGGGAAAGGTGAGACATCAGGGAAGTCATTCTACTCATTTTAGAACCCAACATAATAATATTTTTCTACCCCCATATCCCAGAGACATAAAAGTCATGTAGGCAGAGATTCTGATGGCTTCTGCTGATACCTGACGCTCATGTCCACCGGCTCATCCTGGGCATAGGGGCGGAGCATGGAGTGCTCCAAAAGCTGGGGAGGGAGTAACTCATCCCCCTGAGGAGCCTGCAGTTGTTTCATTTTTATATTTTTAATTGTATCCTGGTGGGCCTTTAATACAGGAGAGGCTGGTACCTCAGGCAGTGGCCTGGGAAGCAGATGGGCGCGTGACCCCATCTCCTCATTCTGCATCTATTGCTTACAAAAAAGCCATCCAGCATCTGTCTCTCTCCTGAAGTGGCAGAAGCGAGCAAATCTTCCCCCCCAAACCAACCTCTCAGGTTCAGATAAATCCTTGGTAGCCCAGATAATTACCCATTGATGTGGAGATTAACTACTTCTCTCCACCCCTTAGGAATGCCTGTAAATATGGAGATGCACTAAAGCCAGGCTAGATATTCTGGAAACAATGCAATTTTACCCACAATATTCTTTTGCAAATAATGATAGTTTAATAACTGAGGACGATTTAAAAGTTGAATTTTAGTATATTTGTGTGAACAATTATTTTCTTTCTGTAATTATTTAATAATATCTCTAATCAATTATCTTAGTCAAATTTAGCTCATGAACATAAAATCATTTTCAGTTATCAATAGCAAGCCCCATCTAGTTTTATCTACTAGCCTCAAAGTGGTAACTCCTGCTTTATAGATAACCAAACCAAAATAAGCAAACAGATAATAACAAATAAGCAAACCAAACCAAAATAAGCAAATAAGATAGAAAAAAGTAAAAAGAAACAAACAAAAGACAACCTGAATTAAAGAAAAATGTTAAATTAATTTAACACTACTATCCAACAAGATGATTCTATATTTTAACACTTTAATAGAAGAAAGCATGAATTATAGAAAACATTGGGTACAGAACAGTAGCTAAGAGTTCAAGTTTAGTTATTTTAAACAGGAAAGGAAATTGCTGTGAATGCATAGTTTGTGGACTAGTGGACTGAACAGAAAATTACTGAGGAAGAACCAGGCTTAAAATTTTATTGAATTCTATATGGGATTTACTATATATGTGGGATTTACCACAATTTCCAACTTTAATATTCACTTTCAAAAGAGAAAAACTATTTTCATGTGAAAAATTAGGAGAGACTCCCGGGAAAATGTCATATCTACCACAGATAATTTTCAATAACTGGCCCTTCTCTAACTTCTGCATTATCACCCTTTTTACAAATCTGCAGTTAAAAGTATTATTGAAGGTTACAGAAAGAAAACATAAGCTATTATGATCCACTAATCCTCTATCAGTACAGTTTCTCAGACTATTTGGAGTCATTTTCCTATACAGTATCAAAAAGCACAGTGAAAGACTGAGACAACCATAAAACTCAAAGGAAAGAAGCAAGCATGATACAAATCACTTTAGAAAACCTTAAAACCAATGGTAACAGGCTTTGACCAACCAGTTTTAAAAACAGAAACTGATGATAATAAATTGGGACATGTTGTTAATGCAATCAAGAGCAAAACAGAATAACAGAGGATTTTAAGAGCCAAGCAATGTTTATTTTCCATTTCTTATCTAAAGTTGGGAATAGTTAAATATACTTGCAAAATGTGTCATGCACATGAGTTTAAAGAGAAGTATTTTTGACTCATATTCTATACCTAGAAAAGCATCATTATGTTTGTTTATTATTACACTCATTTAAAAACCCAGGAAATAACAATAATTGTGTGTTTTGCCTTAAATTCTGCTTAATACAGTCAAACAGTTTTGCTGTTATATAGTAATTTAGTTATTTTTCTTATTTTGCCATTTTCCCTCCACTAGTTCAATAGTTTCTGGATTTTCTTTTTCCTCTTACTAACTCAACTTGCAGTCATTAACTGGTTGTTTATTTTTTTCAAGTTTACAGAAACCTGTGATACCTGAAGATCTCAATGTTCAAAATCCATTGGTATTAATTTGTTTCTGTTGTGTGGGCCTTACATTTACTGGTCTATTTAAATTTTCACAGTCTTATAAAACTGTGGTTTCATTAAAATCTACATGGAAACATGGTAGATTTTTATAATTTACTTTAAATGAAATTTAATTTCAAGGAGATAAGGATTTATTGAAGACCACATCACCAACATTGTACATCTTCAGTGCTACAAAATTGTGAATCTGTGAATTGCTGTGTATTATTAAAAAATTACTTTAAAGAGTTCCAAGAAGTTAATAAAAAAAGTTTCATTAGAAAGTATAGAAAAGTTTCTTCCTTTTCTATAATTGCTTCTGGACAGATTCTGCTTATCTTAAATATTATATTAGCTTCAATCAGTATAATCAATTGTAAGTTCAAAGGATAATGTATATAATTCTGCAGATGACTGTAAAATGTTCAAGAAAAGGATTTATCAGGGAAAAAGTTTTAATTTGTTTTGATGCTAGTCTTGGAAAATAAGAAGAAATTCTCCTGAGGGATATTCCTCCTTTCTACAGATACTATCAGCAATTGATGAATAGTGAACATAGAGTCCTAAAAAACAGAGAAGACTCCTTCCTATTTGTAACTTATAACTTATTGTAAAGAAAGAAATTCCTGGCCAAGGGAACAGAATATTTAAAGACGCAAGCTGTGAAAGAACTTGAGATATTCATAGAAATGCAAATAATTTGCAATGGTTGAAACAGTATATGTGGGCGAAAGATGCAGAAGAAAGGCATGGAAACATCAGAGCTATTCAAAGTAATCATTGTACTCATAGTATGAAATCATCTTTGTAATTTCTAAATTTCCATCGACTTCATGAGTATCTAAGAGTAGATACTAACCCTATGCAGTTTTGCCATGTGACATATCTTGCACATTATCTTACTTTAATATTTGTATTTCCTGTGGATATGAAATTTTCAGAAAAACTTTGATAAAAGAGTATCTATGGCTTTCTAAATTCTCAGATAATTGATGAAATCAATCTATTATAAACAGGATTTTACTAAATGCAAATGATTGTATAGTTCTCTGAGTTTTTGAGAATTCAATAAGTTTACTATTTGTTTTTCTCAGTAATTTGCTACTTTGAAGATAACTGACAGCATTGATTGTCTTTCTAAGTGCCAGGCATTGAAAAAGGGACTTTACATCTGTTAACATGAATAATTACCACACTATTACTAGGTAGATATTATCAATTCTATTTGAGAGAGAAGAAAACTGTGTCCCAAAGAAAATACATAACCTTCATAATGCAACATAAATAAGTACAAGAGCTAAAAATCAAATTTTGCATCAGGCTCTAATTTACATAAAGACACTCTCACATTTGATTTATTCATTCACACTTTTACTGTGATATATAGAACCTTGAAATTTAGAAGATTTAAGTACCTTATTTTTATTGAGATTACTTTAGCAATTATCATGGCTAGGCTTTGGTGAATTATGGATGAGAATTTACAGTCTGATATTTTCATGAGTAGTATCATTAAAAAAAAGTAATTATTTCATTTCTCTCTGAATCTCTCTAGTCCAAGCTTCTGAACAATATATATTTGTACAGGAAGTATATGAAGCATTCATGCTAAACTTTATAGTTCCTGAGGCAGGTGATGGTGGGACAGGGTCCTTGTAATTCTCAAAAATAACCCAATCCAACTCAGCTACTCAGACCTCAGCTGCTCTGACTGGTATGTGCTAGGCAAATGAAG
The DNA here is from genome assembly GCF_030020395.1 of Manis pentadactyla. Taxonomy (NCBI): domain Eukaryota; kingdom Metazoa; phylum Chordata; class Mammalia; order Pholidota; family Manidae; genus Manis; species Manis pentadactyla. The sequence goes on along the minus strand of NC_080037.1, from coordinate 28,119,869 downwards.
CTCAGGCAGTACACTTAGATAGACCTCAGCTGCTCTGATCAGTCATGCCCCAAGCAAATGAAGCATTGTACTTTAAGCCAATCAGGAGTGAGTTGTGATGTCATTAGGGGGTGGGACTGTCTCCCCTCAGAAAGCATATAACCCCCCAGACACTCTCTTGGAACCCATCCTTCCTAGCAGGAGGTTTTGCTTTTTCTTTTGCTCATTAAAAGCTTTGCTGGTTGCTCCGTACTCTTGTCTGCTGGCTACATTCTTCATCACCTCTGAGACATGATACTGGGAAAAAACAGCAATCTGACTGGTAACACTAATTAACTGTTTGATTCATTTGGAATGATTCAGTATTTGAATATGAGGTTCAATACAAAATAAAAAAAATTGCTTAATTTTGCAAATTGACCACTTATACATCAAAGTTATTCTCTAACACAAAATAAAAACTTTTGATTTATTGATCAAATAAATTTTTGTCTTTTTTTGTATCACTTTTAGTTGTTTGGGATTTCAGTTTTAGTCTAATTATAGTCTCTAATTCTAAAATCTGAAATGAAGTGATATGTTTAAAATATTTAAAAAATATTCTTTAACTTTTTTGTTATTTCCTGTCCCATAAACTTTTCCAATACTACTAGTTTGACGTCCTTACATCAAAGGCATGGTGTGCCAGGCCTCTCCCAACACAATTCTAAATAATCTTTGAATTATGAGGGATATAAGGGTCTCTAAGTCTGATCATGGCATATACAAAATATTTCATGGATGCAGTACTTAAGACTTGGTACTGTATGTTAACTAGATTTCAAGTCACTCCTCATTCTTATTCAATATTTTCATTCTTCTGGGTCTATTTACTACTGAGTATTTGTGAACCATACATACCTTTACTGTTTGTTAGAATACTGATGAAAATATCAGCTTTTATTTGTAATATTTTCTTGATTTAGATAACATGAATACAAGCAAATGAAATGAATATCTTCAGATTTTTATGTTTCCTTTACTTCCGAGCTTGAAAGGAAAACATAAAATTAATTAAAAAATAAGGAATATAAGAATATACATTTTATAAAACCATATTTTATTATATAAATCTATAACAAGATATGTGATATATATTATACATGTAAAGTTCTATACATAATATATATTGTAATATATAAGGAGATGTATGTGCACTTGGGAGATATATACCACAAACACATATAAGAATTAATATATTAGAACAGTATAATATTAGGCATATTTTCTCTATTTATATTCTATATAGCAAAATAGGCCACTGGTAATTATAGTTAAACTGCCAAATATCATCCTATTTGCATAAATATACATCTAATTTTCTATAGGGAACTTTGGATAAGCCTGTCAAGGCAACTCAACTCTGTGATTCCCTATGTGTTTAAAGAAAGTGAAGTGTAAAGGATGAGATAAAACAAGAATACACAATGTTATCACTTAAGTCCATGTGAAAGTTAAGTAGGAATCAAGGGGATACCTCTATTCAAAATCTTCCTGAATACTTATACAAAATATATTTACAGTTCCAGTTTTGTAGCTGACAGAACTTTATTAAACCTATAAATACTTATTTTAAGTTTACTAGACACTTTCCATTCCTAGTCATCCTAAATGCCTCAACCATCTAAAAACAAAGTTTCAAAACACATCTACATTACAATCAGTGGTAATTAGAGACACAAAACATGCTTATTATATATACCCCATATATAACCCTAGGGTTTAAGGAAGACAATTTATAAGTCACTGCCATAGAGGAGGGAATACTGAATTAGGAGGATGAGCATACCAGCCTTTATTTCTTATAAATCTACTGACCTCAGCTTCATTATGTTTTAAATGGGCTTGTTAAAACATTTGATGCTGATATAACAACGTACTTTTAAGATGAAGTGAGCTTCTGTATATGAAAGCAATTTAAAAATATGCAAAGTTGAAGAAAATTTATCCCGAGACTAAGATCAGTTATCACAGTTCTAATTTAATGTAGCGATCCCCATGGAAGAGTATTTCATGAACTAATCTCTAAGAGGCATAAAATAAATTTTGTTCAGGACAGCTAAACTCTTCTTTTAAAACTGGTATGCAGCTGACATTTAATGAACATGAATTTTCCAAATGTTCTCTACTTTTAATTTCATTTTAAATGCAATATATATATTTTATACCACATAATATATACTCAGAAGGAAGGAGTCTGACACTGACATTTCCTGGGACCTGGTTCAAGAAAACAAAGCATTTGAGGAATTCATGAGTCAAAATGAAGTAGTAAGTTAATAGATATCCCTATTGATAACATAAAAGATATTTATAGCCTTTAATAAATACCAAATCTCAATATAGCCTTTTAAAAATAACAAAATATTAAGGTTTAGAAGAAAATCTAGACACAAATTGTATATATTGAATCATGTGAAGATGGCAAAAGTCTAATATACATGCTATTTTTATTTTAAAGGCCAACAAGAAAGATAAATACTACTCTGACCATCTCTGGAGCAGCCACATTAAGATAATTGTTTTTCATTAACTGTTAATGATTTCTATTGTTTTGTCCTTAGATTTTCATAGCATCCTATATGATAACTATATATATGTTTACAAACCCTATATAATACTGAGTTTATTCCAAAAAATTAGGTAAGATTGGATATCATTATTCATAGAACTACCAAAACAACAAAAACAATGTCATTTCATGGTCAAAATTTGTTTCCTGTTAAATTTGCATTTATTTCACTACTAGAGATATTGAACATTTTTCTTTGATTTTTTTTAAGCATTTGTATTTCCTTTTGTTTATGTGAAATGATTTTTGTTCTTCTTTATTTTTTATTCTTTACTTCCCATTGATGAATATATGTGAGTTAATAGGATAGTTTACTGCAGAAACTGTAAGGCTGTCTTTTTAGAAGTGCTGCAGACACTGTCTGAAAACACCATTCATTCTCTTTCCTTTCCCTAACTCCAGGCACACATATACCATCTTCTCTCCCGAGGATACAAGAACACTATATTTCTAAAAGCCCTAGTTTATTTTCCCACCAATTTCTTGGGTCTTTGGGTTTGTAATCCTCATTAATTTTGAACATGATTTAGCCACTATTCCTACACATTTTATTCAACTGGTTTTTATTCCCTCTTTTTCTTGGACTCCAGTTATGTGTATAGCAAACAAGATGACTTCTTTATTTCTCTTATGAAATTTTACTTTGTAGTTTGCAGTTTGGGATGCTATATCTTCAAGTTCACTAAACATTTCTTACTTATTCTCTAATCTGGCATTCAGCCAGTAAACTTTTTCTTTCAGATATTTTTGCAGCTTTAGTAGTTAGTAGTTCTTTTGTTTTCTTTCCTCATTAAGTTTATATCTTTCTTTTAGATGTTTCTATTTAAGTTGTTTAACAACATTGTCTTCTAAATCTATGTCTGTTCCTTTTAGGTCTGATTCCAGTAGCTCATTTTTATCCCTCTTTATGGGTTACACTTCTCTGATACTTTGCATTCAGTAATTTTTGAAAGAATATTGCATATCATGAATGTTATACCAAAGGTTTCTAGATAGAATGTTGATTATTTTCATGGCAACTAAGTTACTTTCAGATCAGCCTGATCGCTTTTAAGCTTGGGTTAAGCTCATGGAAAGTCTATAATAATTTTAATCTACAAGTATTTTAGTCCTCCTTGTTTATTACTATTGATGGCTCCAGCATTCAATGAGATAGCTCTCTTGGCTTGTCAGTACTGAGACAATTTAAATTCTAGGAATTATGTAGCTTAGAGTTACCTCACAACTGCTCATTGCCTAGCTATGTGGAGTTTCACAGTACACAGGTTAGAAATCAACAAGTTTCTTAGGAAGTAGCCTATGAAGCCTTTTTTTCTTTGCATGACTCAATCCTCCTCATTTACTTAGCTCCACAAATTCCACTTGCCTTGGTCTCCCAAAACCAAGTCTCAGCTCCACAACTCTATTAAACTGCCATCTCTGCTTGGATTCAAGATGTTTTAGCCAGAAATCTGGGGGAAGGAACTATTAATCTTGCCTCATTTATGTCCTTTCCCCCAGAATTCATTGTCATGCACTCTTTATTGTGCAGTGTCAGAAAAAAAAAAAGTAGTTTAATCTATTTTGCTGTTTCTCTGTTTGTTTATGGTGGGAGTGAAAGCAAAGTATGTTTCTTCTGCTCAGTCATATGTGGAAGTTCTCAGTCATATTTTTAGAAGAGTTAAACATTTTCTTGTTTCATATATTAACATGTATCAATTCATTATTCACTTAGAAATTGCCATCAATTGAAATATTGACTTATTACAGTGTACACTTATTATAGTGTACACAGATCAAACAACAGTTTAACTTGGTTTACCCCCTTCATCCCACACTTTGTATTATTGTTGCCTTAAATATTTGTATTGCTGTTGCATTAAACCATTCATATTTTCTTACATTTATTCTCATTTTAATATTTCTCTGTGCTCTTGAATTCCTCCAGCAATTTTATATTTCTGTCTAGCATTATTTTCTTTCAGATCGAAGAATAGACTTTCGTATTTCTTTGGTGTTTTTCTTTTTTTCTGGCCTGAAAATGTCATTATTTCACCTTCAGTTTTGATTTTTAAAATCGGTTATAGATTTCTAGATGGGTTGGTAGTTTTTCCTTTCATGCAGAGCTTTAAAAATGAAATTACACTAACTTCTGTTTTCAATTGTTTATTTTGAAAACTCTGAAAAAAACCTAGTTGTGTTTTGAAAGTAATGCATATTTCTTTTCTGGCTACCTTTTAGCCTATTACCTTAAATTACACTATGCTATCTTTGGATTTCACCAGTTTTTCCACGAATGCCCTTTTTCTGTTCCAGTTTCAGAACTAGGATACCACATTATATTTCATCATGTCTCCTTATTGTCCTCAAGTTTGTGACAGTTTCTCAGTCTTTTCTTTATTTCATGATCATGCTACTTCTTGGTACAGTAAAGTATTATGGTTTTTTTGGGGGGAGAAAGGACAAAATGCCCTATCATATCTTATCAGTGGATGCATGATATCAACATGCATTTTCACTGATGATGTTTACCTTGATCACTTGGTCAAAGTGTCTGTCATCTTAATCTACTGAAAACTTTCTATTTTTCCTGTTTTCATATTCTATTCTATGGATATTAGCCACTAAATCCAGCCAAAACAAAGAGGTTATTAAGCTTACCTACTAGAGTAGAGAGTATCTACTTATATTTTTTGGAGAATGGAAGATCTACCCGTTTACTTGTTCAAATACAAATTTATGTTTGTGTGGACTCATGTATATTTATTCTTTGCGCTATAGCTCAATACCACATTGTTTATCTTATTGCTCAAACTGTTCCTGCTTTGGCTATTGGAGATCTTTTAAGTTGGCTCCTAATGTCCCTTTGATATGTTCTTATTCTTTTAGTTTCCTTTTTGAGCACTTCCTTTTTTTCTGGCATTAAAAGGTGCTCCAGTCTCATGTTGTATTTTCCTTATGCCAGTCCTAGAATCAGCTATTTTTCTGAGGATCCCTATTTCCTTTTTTTCTTTTAGAGAATTGCATTTAGAAATGAAGATTTAGTTGCTGTTGCCTGATTATTACTAGAGTATTACTGTTTTTAGGCTTTTCCAGTGGACAGAGCTAGAAACATACCTATTTAAACCAATCCATTTGTACACAAATATGTACAATTCTTACTGTGTCTGCCAATCTATGGATCTTTCTACACATACATACACACAGAAAATATTCATAATTGTTAGCCAAAACTCTGTAAGAACAAATTTCTAAAAACAGAACCATGTTATGCAGAGTTCTTTTAGTTCTAAGACATACTTTCCAGCCAAAATAAAATAGGACTTTCTGAAGTTATTTAGGTCAGTTTCTGTCTGCCACCACCTTCAATGAAGTTACAGCATACATTCACAACAGATTAATTTGTCACAGCCTACATTCCATGATGTTTCCCCTAAACTCTTGCTTGAATTTTTAAAAATTGCATACATCAAAGTACACTGTTATGTGCATGGGTTTTGCTATGAACTATGTCTTACGGGTTTCCCAAATGCACAGTCAGGTATCTGCCACCACAGTAACACAGAGACTAGTACCATTCCACAGAAAAATATCTATGTCTTATTTGCAGTCAACCACTCCCCAGTCTTCAACCTCTGGTAATCAAGGATTTATTTTCCATCTCTAAGGTTTTTCCTTTGCCAGAATGCCATATGAATGGAATTTTGCAACACTTAGCTTTTTGTTTCTGACTTCTTTCACTTGGAAAATGCTTTTAAGATCCACTAGACTTTTGTGTGTATCAATAGCTCATTTGCTTAATAGTATTTTATCACTGAATAGTGGTCTACAATTGTATTTATGTATTACAACTTTTGTTTATCCACTCACCTATTGAAGGCCATTTTGGTTGTGTTGCTTTTTAAAAAAATTAGTAGCCTTTGTTTTTAGAGAAGCTTTAGCTTACAGAAAAATTGAGAGCAAGTACAGAGACTTCTTATATATGCCTTCCTCCTCCATTCACCCCACCCCACACACATTTCTCCTTATGTAATAATATCTTGTATTAATGTGGTATATTTTGTACAGTTAATGATCTAATATCAATGCATTGTTATTAACTAAAATGCATAATTTACATTAAGTTTCACTCTTTGTGTATAAAATGTTTTTGAGAAATGTTTAGACATGTATTCAACACTACAGTACTATACAGTGTTTAAGGACTCTAAAAATCTCCTGTGCTCCATCAATTCATCTCTCCCTCTCTCTCATAATCCCTGGAACCACTGATCTTTTTACTGTCTGCATAGTTTTGCCCTTTACAGAATGTCATATAGTTGGAATCAAGAATGAGGTTTTTTTCACATTGGCTTCTTTCACTTAGTAGTATGCATTTGAGTTTCTTCCATGTCTTTTTGATAGCTCCTTTATTTTTATTGCTGGCTAATATTCCATTGTTGGATATATCTCAGTTTATTTATCCATTCAGCTATTGAAGGACATCTTGATTGCTTCCAAGTTTGGTCATTAATTATGAATAAAGCTGCTATAAATATCTGTGTGCAGGTTTTTTGTGGACATATATTTTCAACTCATATATGTAGTAAATATCAAGAAACATGACTTTTGGATTGTATGGCATAAGTATGTATACTTTTGTCGGAAACTGCCAATTCTCTTCCAAAGTGACTCTATTGTTTACATATTCACCTGCATTTGATGTTGTGTTTTGGATTTTGGCCATTCTAATAGGCTTATAGTCAGAATCTCAGTGTTGTTTTATGTTGCAGTCTCTAATGACATGACGTTGAATGTCATATGCTTTTTTCCATCTGCATTTCATCTTTGGTGGGGTGTTCAGATCTTCTGGTCATTTTTATATTTGGTTACTTGTTTTCTTATCATTTAGTTTTAATAAATCTTGTGTTTTGCATACCAGTTCTTTATCATACATACGTTTTGCAAATATTTTCTCCAGTCTGTGGCTATCTTTTCATTCCCTGTAACAGTGAGACAGTTTTACATATAACTAATTAAACTTTATTAAATTAATTGCACAGTATATGTTTTTTTATTTTATTTAAGTCAAACTAATGTTTGACTGATGTTTTCTCTCATGGATTGTGATTTTCTGGTGTCATATCTAAAAACTCCTCATCAAACCCAAGGTCACATAGATTTTCTCCAGTGTTGTCTTCTAGGAGTTTTAGAGCTTTGCAGTGTACATTTAGGTATGATTCACTTTGAGTTAAATTTTGTGAAAGGCATGAGGTCTGTCTCTAGATGCTTTTTTTTCTGTTTTCTGCTTGCTGAAATCCATTGCTCAATTTCTTAAAAAGGTTATCTTCCTCCATCAAATTGACTTTGCTTTTTGGTCAAAGATTAGTTTATTTATGTGAGTCTGTTTTGGTGTCTCTATTCTGTCTCATTATTCTATTATCTGTTCTTTCACCAGTACCACACTATCTTGATTACAAAATCTTGACAGTAAGTCTTGAGGTTTAAAGGTATCAGTAGTCTGACTTTTTTCTTCTTCAATATTATATTAGCTATTCTGGCTCTTCTGCCTTTTCATATACCTTTAGAAACCCTTTGTCAGTGTCCCCAAACTAGCAAAGCAATTTAAAATGGGATCACGTGGAATCTATAGATGAAGTTAGAGCCAACATTTTGGCAATACTGCCTCTTCCTGTTGCTGTACATGAACGAATCATCCTCAATTTACTTAGATTCTATTTTATTTTTTTCATTAGAGTTTTGTAGTTTTCCTCATGTAGTCTTGTATATATTGTGTTAGACTTACACCTAAATATTTCATTTTCACAGTCTGTCAGTATACATGATACTGTGTTTTTAATTTCAAATTCCAACTGTTCATTGCTGGTTTACATGAGAGCACTTGACTTTTGTATGTAAACCCTGTATTCTGTGACCTTGCTATAATCATTTATTTGATATAGGAATTTTCTTGTTGTGTTGATGTTAAGGAGTTCGCACTCCAGGTTGCTTTACTTTCTGGTGATTAAATGGTGCTCCTATAAGCATTCATATAGAGATGTTTTCATGAAATGAGTTCTTAATTCACTTGGGTTAAAACTATGTGTAACATTCCAGATAAAGTGGTAAGTATGTGTTAAACTTTGTAAGAAATTGCCGAACTATCTTTCCAGTGTGGCTATATCATTGTGCATTCCACTGGCAATTAATGAGAGTTTTTGTTGCTGTGCACCTTTACCAGGTTTTGGTATTGTCAGGTTTTTGGATATCAGCAATTCTAATAAGTGTGTAGTACTGTCTCATTTTTAATTTCAGTTTTCTTGAGGAAAAATGATGTTCCCTAATGAGAAAAAGTTTTATTTACCATTGATATATGTTCTTCAGTGAAATTCCTATTCAAGTATTTGGGAAACTTTTAAAATTATTCCTTTTTTATTGTTGAGTTTTAAAGTACTTAATATATTACGGTTATAAGCGGTTTATCAGATATTGATTTTCAAATATTTTTTTTCAGTGTATAGCTAATCTCTTCATTCTTCTAACAGTATCTTTTGCAAAGAAAAAATTTTAACTTTTGATTAAGTCTCATTTATCATTAGTTCCTTTCATGAATCATACTTATGTTGTTATACCTAAAAACTCATCACCAAACCCAAAGTCATGCAGATTTTCTGTTCCACAATTTTTATAACTTTTCATTTTGTATGTAGATATATGATCCGATTTCAATTATTTTTATTAACTTGAGATAAATTCTGTACATTTACATTCAATAATTCTAGCAGCATTTGACATGTCTTTCCTTTTCCACTGATTTGCTTTTATGTCTATGCTGACAATCAACTGATTATGTTTAGTGCTTCTATTTCTAGCCTTTCTGTTCAGTTTCATTGATGAATGTGTCTATTGTTTTGCCAATACCACACTATTTTGATTAACGTAGTTTTATAATAACTCTGAGGTAAGTGAATTCCAGTTTTCTCAAAAAATATGTTCTTTGGGCACTTCTAAGTCCTTTGCCATTCTATATCAATTTTACAATCAACTGATTGACAGCTACAAAGATGCATGCTGTAATTTTGATAGGTATTGCCCTGAATCTAAAAATTGAAACTGGTGGAGGGAGGGATTGACATTTTAACAACTTTGATCATTCTAATCCGTGAGCCAGTATATCTTTCCTATTTAGTTTCACGTCTTTGGTGAATAAAGTTTTTAATTCATCCTTCCCAATCTGTAGTTTCTTTTTTTTCGGTCTTTTTGGCACTAGCTAGGATTTCCAGTACAATGTTTATTATGTGAGAGAGGACATATTTTCCTTATTTGTGACCCTAGGGAAAAAGTATTTATTCTCTCACCTTTAAGCATGGTGTTGGTCATTGATTTTGAAGGTGTTCTTTACTTTTCAGGTTAAGGGAGTCCCCTAGTTTGTAGAGTTTAAATCATAAATGAAAGTTGAATTTGGTTGAACATCTGAATATTTAAAAAGTTTTTTTGTTAATATGGTCATTTTTTCTATTTACTCTCTTAATAAGGTTAATTTTACTAATAGATTTCCAAATGTTGAAGAAGACTTGAATAGGGATTAATTCCCTTGGTTTGCATGATTATCCCTTCTATGTATTTCTGGAATTGATTTGCTAACATTTTGTTGAGGATTTTTGCATCTATGTTTTTTCTTGTAATATTTTCACCTAGATGTGTTATAAGATCAATGCCTCCCTCATAAAATGAATTGCTATGTCTCCACGCCTTACCTATTTTCTACATAATTGGCAATTCTTGTTCCTTAAATGTTTCACAGAAATCATGAATGGTTTATCTTGGTGTGGAGCTTTCTTTTATATAATGGTTATAACTGTAAATTCAATTTCTATAATAAATACAGGGTTATTTATCAGTTTGTCCAGTGAGTGAGTTTTAGTATTTTATGTGTTCCAAAGAATTGGTCCATCAAACTTATTCATTTTTCTTGGTTAACCTAGTAAAAGATTTATCAACCAGCTTTTCATTTCATTGATTTTCTCTATTTTCTGTTTTCAATTTTAATTTTTTTTCTGTTGTAAAACTCATTATTTGCTTCTATTTTCTCTAAGTTATTTTTCTTATTCCATTTTCCAAGGTGCAAGTTTGGGTTACTGATTTATATAATTCTTCTTTTCTAATATGTACATTTAATATTGTAAATCTTCTTTTAATCTGAAGGTACAAGTTTTGGTAGTTTGCATTCTCATTTTTATTTAATTCAAAATATTTTTTAGTTTCTCTTGTTATTCCCTTTGACTCATGTTTTATTAGAAATATATTTTAAATTTTTAAATATTAGGGGTTTACCCATGTGCCTTTGGGTTATTGATATCTAGTTTAATTCTGTTATCAACCAAGATAATATTTTATATAAATTTATTTTATTTTATTTGTTAAGATTTATGGTTTTTAACATTGTTAAAGTGAATGGTCCATAAAAATTGATAAGAACATATATTCTGCAATTGTGTGGAGTGTTACATAAATGTTAATTAGGACAGTTTGTTGATAGTATTCTACAGTCACATATATACTTGATTTTCTGCCTACTTGTTCTATTAATAACCAAAAAGCATATAGTTGACTTTGAGCTTACTGCAATTTCTGCCAATTTCCATAATCTAACTTGTGGTATTAGACATGGAATCAATAAACTATGGCTTAATGGCCAAACACAGCTCATCACTTGTTTTTGTAAATATTGTTATGCTGAATACAAGCAAGCTCATTTATTTCTGCATTGCCTATGACTGGTTTTGTGCAATAGCAAAGCTCATATGTTCCATATATACCATATGGTCCTCAAAGTCTAAAATAATTCTTATCTAGTTCCTTGTAGAAAAGAGTAAGGAAGCACAATTTCAAGGGAACTGGTGAGTAATTTCTTGGACCATGATTGTTTATTTATTGCCATGTAACAGTTTTACCACAAACTTACTGGCTCAAAACAATACACACATTAAAGATGGTGGCGTGAGAGGAGAGACAGAGGCTTCCTCCTAAAACTGGATACAATTAGAAAACTCAATTGGTGCAACTAATCCTGAGAGAGCAACAGGAAAGAGGATGGCATCAGACTGCACATACCTGGAGAAAAGAGAAGACCTTAGTGAATGGGGCAAAGTACCAGAGCTGTGGCTCCACGGGACCCGAGCTCCTCTCCCACCCCAGCTCACCTGGGGGAGGAAGAGAAACGGAGCAGGGAGGGAGTGGAAGGCCTGGGACTGCTGAATACCTAGCTCCAGAGATCTGCGCTGGGAGCACAAACCTACATTTCATGGTGCTTTCATGAGACTCGCATGACTACCGGGTTGGAAAGTTAATACAGGCAGAGTTCCTGGGGAGACTGGGATTCTGGCCACCTGTGGAAAGCAGGGATCCATATCTGCTGCTCTGGGACAAAAACTTATACCTTTGTGACAGGCCCACTGGCTCAGGAAGGGGAGACAGGCACAGCAGCTGGGAGGCGGGGAACAGCTCTTTCCTGTCCCCAGGCACCAGTACCGCTCACCTGCGACCCCTGACATTGCTTCAGGGGCTGAGCAGCTCCAGAATAGAGCTTCTGGACACTAGAGGGCGCCATATACAAACATGAAACGCCAAAGGAACCTTGTCCAGAGTAAAATTATTAATACAAACCCCAAGAAAGATTTAAATGATATGGAACTTGTGAATCTTCCTGAAAGGGAGTTCAAAATAAAAATCATCAACATTCTAATGGAGGAATGGAAAGACATCCAAGAACTCAGGAATGAATTCAGGTTGGAGATCCAATCGTTGAGGAGCATGATGGAGGGTATTAAAAGCAGGTTGGAAGTGGTAGAGGAGACAGTAAATGAAATAGAAAGTAGAGAAGAGGAATACGAAGAAGCTGAGGCACAGAGAGAAAAAGGATCTCTAAGAATGAAAGAATATTGAGAGAACTGTGTGACCAATCCAAGCGGAACAATATTTGCATTATAGGGACACCAGAAGAAGAGAGAGAGAGAAAGGGGAAGGAAGTGCCTTTGAGGAGGTAGTTGCTGAAAACTTCCCCAATCTGGAGAAGGAGATAGTCTCTCAGGCCATGGAGATCCACAGATCCCCCTACACAAGGGACCCAAGGAAGACAACAGCAAGACACATAGTAATTAAAATGGGAAAGATCAAGGATAAGGACAGACTGTTAAAAGCAGCCAGAGGCAGAAATAAGATCACATACAAAGGAAAGCCTATCAGGCTAACATCAGCCTTCTCTGCAGAAACCTTACAGGCCAGAAGGGAGTGTCATGATGTATTTAATGCCATGAAGCAGAGGGGCCTGGAAACAAGATTACTTTATCCGGCAAGATTATCATTTAAATTTGAAGGATGGATTAAACAATTTCCAGATAATCAGAAGCTGAGAGAATTTACCTCCCAAAAACCATCTCTACAGTCTATTTTGCAGGGACTGCTATACATGGAAGTGTTCCTAAGGTTGAATAGCTGTCACCAGAGTTAATAAAACCACAATAAAGAAAGTAGAACAGCTAATTATGAAGCAAATGCAAAATTAAATTAACCATCCTCAAAGTCAATCAAGGGATAGACAAAAAGTACAGAATTTGATACCTAATATATAAAGAATGAAGGAGGAAGAAAAAGGAGGAGAAATAGAAAAGAACCTTTAGATTGTGTCTGTAACTGCATACTAAATGAGTTAAGTTAGACTCTTAGATAGGAAGGAAAGTAACCTGGAACCTTTGGTAATCACGGATCTAAAGCCTGAAATGGCAATAAGTACATACCTATCGATAATCACCCTAAATGAAAATGGACTGAATGCACCAATCAAAAGACATAGAGTCACTGAATGGACAGAAAAAAGACCCATCTATATGCTGCTTACAAGAGACTCACCTTAAACGCAAAGACATGCACAGACTAAAAGTCAGGGGATGAAAAAAGGTGTTTCATGCAAACAATAGGGAGAAAAAAGCAGGTGTTGCACTACTAGTATCAGACAATATAGACTTCAAAATGAAGAAAGTAACAAGAGTTAAAGGACATTACATAATGATAAAGGGCTCAGCCCAGCCCAACAAGAGGATATAACCATTATAAATATATATATGCACCCAACACAGGAGCACAAGCATATGTGAAAAAAATTACTAACAGAACTAAAGGGGGAAATAGAATGCAATGCATTCATTTTAGGAGACTTCAACACACCATTCACTCCAAAGGACAGATTCACCAGACAGAAAATAAGTAAGGACACAGAGGAACTGAACAACATAGTAGAACAGATGTTCTACTAATAGACATCTATAGAACTCTACATCCAAAAGCAACAGGATACACATTCTTCTCAAGTGCACATGGAACATTCTCCAGAATAGACCACATACTAGGCCACAAAAAGAGCCTCAGTAAATTCAAAAATATTGAAATTATACCAACAAACTTTTCAGACCACAAAGGTATAAAACTAGAAATAAATTGTACAAAGAAAGCAAAATGGCTCACAAACACGTGGAGGCTTAACAACACGCTCCTAAATAGTCAATGGATCAATGACCAAATTAAAATAGAGATCCAGCAACATATGGAAATAAATGACAGCAAAAACACACAAAGCACCAAGTTCTGTGGGATGCAGCGAAAGAAGTCCTAAGAAGAAAGTATACAGCAATCCAGGCATATTTAAAGAAGGAAGAACAAACCCAAATGGACAGTCTAACATCACAATTACCAAAATTGGAAAAGAAGAACAAATGAGGCCTAAAGTCAGCAGAAGGAGGGACATAATAAAGATCAGAGAAGAAATAAACAAAATTGAGAAGAATAAAATAATAGAAAAAAATCAATGAAACCAAGAGCTGGTTCTTTGAGAAAATAAACAAAATATAGAAGCCTCTAGCCAGACTTATTAAGAGAAAAAGAGAATCAACAATCATCAACAGAAACAGAAATGAGAAAGGAAACATCACGATGGACCCAACAGAAATACAAAGAATTATTAGAGACTACTATGAAAACCTATATGCTAAGAAGCTGGAAAACCTAGAAGAAATGGACAACTTCATAGAAAAATACAACCTTCCAAGACTGACCAAGGAAGAAACACAAAATCTAAACAAACCAATTACCAGCAAAGAAATTGAAGCAGTAATCAAAAAACTACCCAAGAACAAAACCCCCAGGCCAGATGGATTTACCTCAGAATTTTATCAGACCTACAGATAAGATATAATTCCCATTCTCCTTAAAGTTTTCCAAAAAATAGAAGAGGAGGGAATATTCCCAAACTCATTCTATGAAGCCAACATCACCCTAATACCAAAAACAGGCAAAGACCCCACCAAAAAAGAAAATTACAGACCAATATCCCTGATGAACGTAGGTGCAAAAATACTCAACAAAGTATTATCAAACCAAATTCAAAAATACATCAAAAGGATCATACACCATGACCAAGTGGGATTCATCCCAGGGATGCAAGGATGGTACAACATTCGAAAATCCATCAACATCATCCACCACATCAACAAAAAGAAGGACAAAAACCACATAATCATCTCCATAGATGCTGAAAAAGTATTCAACAAAACTCAACATCCATTCATAATAAAAACTCTCAACAAAATAGGAATAGAGGTCAGGTACCTCAACAAAATAAAGGCCATATATGGAAAACCCACAGCCACCATCATACTTAGCAGTGAAAAGCTGAAAGCGTTTCCTCTGAGATCTGGAACAAGACAGGAATACCCACTCTCCCCACTGTTATTCAACATAGTACTGGAGGTCCTAGCCACATCAACTAGAGTAAACAAAGAAATACAAGGAATCCAAATTGGTAAAGAAGAAGTCAAACTGTCACTATTTGCAGATGATATGATATTGTACATAAAAAACCCTAAAGACTCCACTCCAAAACTACTAGAACTGATATCAGAATACAGCAAAGTTGCAGGATACAATATTAACACACAGAAATCTGTGGCTTTCCTATACACTAACAATGAACTAATAGAAAGAGAAATCAGGAAAACAATTCCATTCACAATTGCATCAAAAAGAATAAAATACTTAGCAATAAACCTTACCGAGGAAGTGAAAGACCTGTACCCTGAAAACTATAAGACTGTCTTAAGAGAAATTAAAGAGGACACTAACAAATGGAAACTCATCCCATGCTCTTGGCTAGGAAGAATTAATATCATCAAAATG
This sequence comes from Manis pentadactyla, assembly GCF_030020395.1. NCBI lineage: Eukaryota > Metazoa > Chordata > Mammalia > Pholidota > Manidae > Manis > Manis pentadactyla. The sequence goes on along the minus strand of NC_080037.1, from coordinate 28,104,094 downwards.
GACATCCTGCCCAAAGCAATATACAGATTTGATGCAATCCCTATCAAATTACCAACAACATTCTTCAATGAACTAGAACAAATACTTCAAAAATTCATATGGAAACCCCAAAGACCATGAATAGCCAAAGCAATCCTGAGAAGGAAGAATAAAGTTTGGGGGATCTTGTCCCCCCATCTTCAAGCTCTACTACAAAGACACATTAATCAAGACAGTTTGGTAGTGACACAAGAACAGAGCCACAGACCAGTGGAAAAGAATAGAGACCCCAGATATTAACCCAAACATTTATGGTTAATTAACATATGATAAAGGAGTCATGGACATACAATGGAGAAATGACAGTCTCTTCAACAGATGGTGCTGGCAAAACTGGACAGCTACATGTAGGAGAATGAAACTGGATCACTGTCTAACCCCATACACGAAAGTAAATTCAAAATGGATCAAAGACCTGAATATAAGTCATGAAACCATAAAACTCTTAGAAAAAAACTTAGGCAAAAATCTCTTTGACATAAATATGAGTGACTTCTTCATGAACATATCTCCCTGGGCAAGGGAAAGAAAAGCAACAATGATCAAGTGGGACTACATCAAGCTGAAAAGCTTCTGTATAGCAAAGGACACAATCAATAGAACAAAAAGGTACCCTGCAGTATGGGAGAATACATTCACAAATGAGAGATCTGATAAAGGGTTGACATTCAAAATACATAAAGAGCTCATGCACCTCAACAAACAAAAAGCAAATAATCCCATTAAAAAATGGGCAGTGGAGCTGAACAGACAGTTCTCCAAAGGAGAAATTCAGATGGCCAACAGACACATGAAAAGATTCTCCACATTACTTGTCATCAGAGAAATGCATATTAAAACCACAGTGAGATATCACCTCACACCAGTAAGGATTGCCACCATCAGAAAGACAAACAACAACAAATGTTGGTGAGGTTGCAGAGAAAGGGGAACCCTTCTACACTGCTGGTGGGAATGTAAATTAGTTTAACCATTGTGGAAAGTAGTATGGAGGTTCCTCATAAAGCTCAAAATATAAATACCATTTGAGCCCAAAATTCCACTTCTAGGAATTTACACTAAGAATGCAGAAGCCCAGTGTGAAAACGACAGGTGCACCCTATGTTTATTGCAGCACTATTTATAATAGCCAAGAAATGGAAGCGACCTAAATGTCCATCAGTAGATGAATGGATAAAGAAGAAGTGGTACATATACACAATGGAATATTACTCAGCCATAAGAAAAAAAACAGATCCTACCATTTGCAATAACATGGATGGAGCTAGAGGGAATTATGCTCAGTGAAATAAGCCAGGCGGAGAAAGACAAGTACCAAATGATTTCACTCATATGTGGAGTATAAGAACAAAGAAAAACGGAAGGAACAAAACAGCAGCAGAATCACAGAACCCAAGAATGGACTAACGGTTACCAAAGGGAAAGGGACTGGGCAGGAGGGGTGGGAAGGGAGGCATAAGGGCAGGGAAAAGAAAGGGGGCCTTAAGATTAGCATGTATAATGTGGGGGGCATAGGGAGGGATGTGCAACACAGAGAAGACAAGTAGTGAGTCTACAGCATCTTACTACACTGATGCACCGTGACTGTAATGGGGTTTGTAGGGGGGGACTTGGTTAAGGGGGAAATCTAGTAACCATAATGTTCTTCATGTAATTGTAGATTAATGATAATAAAATGAGTATAAAAAAACAACACACACATTTTAATAACAGTTTCTGTGGGTTAGGAGTGTGGGCACTTATTAGTTTGGTCTTCTGCTTCAAGGTTTGTCACGACTTTGATAAGAATGCTGGTTGGATTGCTTTGTCATCTCAACACTCAGCTGGGGAAAGATCCACTTTCAGTCTCATGTCGTTGTTAGCAGAACTCAGTTCCTTTCAACTGTAGGGTTGGCAGCCTCAGTGTCTGGCTGGCTGTTGGCCAGAGACCACCCTCAGTTCTTAGATTGTTATTAGCTAGAGACTGTCGTTGGTATCTTGGCTTCCCACAAGTAGCTGCATGCTTCACTGAAGCCTAAAAGTACTGACCCACTCTAACTTGGAAAAGTGGGATTCAGTTTTTTTTTTTTAAATCTAAAGCAGCAATAGACATCCAAAAGTGTTCTAGGTGAGGTTAGAATAAGGTTATACTCTTTATAATAATAATTATGGAGAACAAATTACCCTTAATCTTAGTGGCTTCAAGCAACCATCATTTAATATCTTGTGTTTTCTGTGGACCAGGCATCTGGGCATTGCTCACCTGTGTGTCTTTAGATCAGATCTCACATAAGACTGAAATAAAATTGTCCATGGGATTAAGTCATCTCAAGACTTGTATGGGGAAGGAAGTCTGTTTCCAAGCTCACCCAGCTGGCTTTTGGCAGACCTCAAGTTCCGTCTGGGTGTTGGATGAAAAATTCAGTTCCATATCATGTGGGTGTGATATAAATGTGCCAAAGATTGCCCATGTATATTGACCCTATGTTGTTTATCTCCACAGGAGGCTACAACACTCAGCTCAAAGCCCACTGCCATAAAACTAAAAGACTCACACATTCAATTTCTTTAACTATAACTAAAATAAGCTTGTTTTTAGTCATTTAGAGACCCTCCTTTGGGCAGTTCCTGAAATTGCACCCCAAATCTGCTAGCCATACTTAAACCCCATAGCTACAAAAGACCCCAGAGCACTGCTGGTGTCTGGAGCTCTATTACCCAGAGCCTCTCCATTGGATGACTAAGCCCCTCTTTTATTCCCTAGTCCTCCTGATTCCCTTGCCCTCCTCCTCTGCGTGGTGAGCCAGTGTCGCTGTCTCTGGGAGGGCTCCGACCATAAAGGATGGCCTCTCACCCTGCAACTCTTTCTAGACACTGCCCCCAAAATGTGTGTAACACTGCATCTCATGGTCTCATGTTTCCCATGATCAGGACTTAAACTTTTCAACTCACTGCAGCAGGCTACTCTACAAGGCAGCTCACAACGGGGCAAGCAAGAGAACAATGGCTTCCTTCAGAGCAAGAAAGGGAACGAGAACACTCAACAGAAGCCTTTGTCTGTTTGTAATTTAATACCAGAAGTAACACCTCATGACTTCTGCTATATTCTATTCTTTGAAGCAAGTCAATGTTTCCAGTCCACACTCAAAGGAGGGCTTTACACAAGGGTTCACAGGAACCAGGTGTCATTGGGGCATTTTAGAGGCTGCCTACCACACAAATATGTACATTATCACACATATTTTAAAAACCTGATTATTGCCTAAATCTATATGCACTTAATAATAGTTTGTAAGAATGTTTGTGAGATCAAAGAGTGTGAATTCTGGGACATAATGTATGAAGGCAAAATTTATACTTCAGGACCTCTATAACCTAATTAAATTGGAATATTGTGTTATTAATGCCCTCAGAGGTTAAATAGAACATTGCAGTGAATATTTTTGTATTTCATATGTAAATATTTTATATAAAAATTTTCCCTGAATCTTAATATATTACCACAATATGAAAAAACCTTGAAAATTATTTTCTCTGACTTGATGAATGTCTTATTTCTATTTTATATTAAATTTTATTTAATTCACATTGCCAATTCTTGAGAATCTGACCATTGCTCTGATGGCTGTAGTGAATAAATTGTTCATTTTAAGCAATTTGGTATTTTCAGATAATCTTGTAACTCCTACTAAATTTCTGAAAACTTGTAATTTCTATCAATAGTAAAATCTTAAAGCCAACATTTTGTTGTCATTGTCAGTGATCATAATAAGCTGAAGCTTTATTATAGTGCTTTGTTCTTTTTAAGACTTTTTACTCATAAGAAACACATTTGAACTTCCAGAATTTTATGAAGTTATATTTATCTTTCACTTTTCCAAATTCAATTTTGATTTAGAATCCAAGTGAACTGAGAATTAACTCACAAGTGCAAGGTTTCTTATCCTAAAGGGCTAATTTTCTTATATGCATAAGATGTCAAAATTGCTTTCTATAAAAAATTATTTGGACACTGCACTGTACCTTTGGACACTGGACTATTATGTACACATAATAAAAATATATATGGCACCATGCTGAGAAAAATGATCCCTTCTTGTTACTGAAAATATGACGGTGTTGTATAAGGCCAAAAACAATTTTCAGTTTAGAATGTTTTAAGTATTGTTATTTAGGTTTCATTGAATTTTTAAAACAATGCAAAATCTTCTCTTATTCAGTTTGTACAAAGCATAATAATCTCACTTGGTATCTATTTGATTCCCCAGCAAATTCAAGAAGAACATGTAGCTACAATTATTCTTCTCATGAACAGAGAATATACCCCACAACAGTGAATAATATTTATATTATGGCTCTGTTCTTTTGAGATATCAAGAGATCATGAAACTATAAGTTTTCATAGCCTTCTTTTTGGAAGTGTTAGCCCTATGGGAGTCTTGTTTTTATGTCCTTCTCCAAAAATGTGCAAATTACATGATTCAGGAATTTGTAAGGATTATTGGTTATATCTTTGTTCTTTTCACTATTCTTTCCCCAACCACACTTCTACAAGAAATGGGGGAAACAAGAAAATATTAGAAGGTACTGGCAAATAGTTGTTTCTCACTTTTATTTATTCAGGATATAAAAAGCGACTCACTGAAATATCTTGGCTAAAGATTTTATAATTTTTTTGGATAGGGGAAGGGCAGTACTCTATTACTTTTATCAGAATTTTTTAAGAAAAAAAGACTTTGTGATAGAGAAAATATAATGAATTAAAGTGCTTAGTCTCTGATTCTCCCTTTATGGGTTCTAAGTAAGTTTTAAAATCCAGGTGTACCTAAATTTGCCCAAAAAGTGCTTAAAAGTTAAAGCCCTAGTGAATAAAAACCCTTTGAGAGGAGACAAGATGGCGGCATGAGTAGAGCAGTGGAAATCTCCTCCCAAAAACATATATATTTTTGAAAATACAACAAATACAACTATCCCTAGAAGAGAGACCAGAAGATACAGGAAAACAGCAAGCCTACACCCACACCTGCAAGAACCCAGCACCTGGTGAAGGGGGTAAGATACAAGCCCCAGCCCCGCGGGACCCGAGCGCCCCTCCCCCCAGCTCCTGGCAGGAGGAGAGGAGTCAGAGCGGGAGGGAGAGGGAGCCCAGGACTGCCGAACACCCAGTCCTAATCATCCACACCAGAGTGCAGACACACAGAGCGTGGGGTGCTGCATACTAGGGAAATGAAACACTAAAACCTGTGAGTGGGTCTGTGCAGCCGGCACCCCTGGGAGAAATAAAAGTGAGTGCTTTTTGAAAGACTTAAAGGGACAGGGGCCTCATGGCTGAATAGAAGCATCCCAGGACACTCAGTGCAGCAGCTGGGAACCTGGGGAACTCTGGGCGCCCTAACAACCTAGGTGGCAGCGCTGCTCTGAGGCCTCTCACTGAGATAAACAGCCCCCAGCCCATTCTGCTCCAGTGCAGCCCTGCCATAGCGGAGAGGCAGCCTGAGAGTGGCCATGCCCATAGCAAACGGGCACAGAGCTTCCTTCACAGTGGCCAGGCAAGAATCAGAAACCCCGTCTGCACACAACTGCCCAGCACAAGCTCCTAGGGGTCGCTGTTCTCCCAGGAGAGGAAGGCCACAAACTAGCAAGAAGGGACGTTCTTCCAGCTGACACATGCCAACTACCCACGACAATCTCTATCCCATGAAAAGGCAGAAGAATTTGATACAGACCAGATTAACCCAGACAGTCTCCCCTAAAAAGGAATCTGGGGAGATAGACCTAACCAATCTTCCCAAAAAAGAACTAAAAAGTAAGGTCATAACCATGCTGATGGACTTGCAGAGAAATATGCAAGAGCTAAGGAGGAATAATACAGAAATAAAACAAACTCTGGGAGGATTTAAAAGCAGAATGGATGAGATGCAAGAGGCCTTTGATGGATTAGAAACCAGAGAACAGGAACGCATAGAAGCGGAAGTGGAGAGAGATATAAGGATCTCCAGGAAGGAAACAATATTAAGAGGACTGTGTGACCAATCCAAAAGGAACAATATCCGTATTATAGGGGTACCAGAAGAAGAAGAGAGAGAAAAAGGGATAGAAAGTGTATTTGAAGAAACAAATGCTGAAAACTTCCCAAAACTGGGGAAGGAAATAGTTAATAGAGGGAATTTGCCTCCCACATACCAACTCTACAGGGAAATTTAGGGGGAATGCTCTAGATGGGAGCACTCCTAAGGCTAAATAGATCTCAACAGAGAAAATTAAATCACAGCAAAGAAAGCAAACGAACCAAATACTAACTAAAGGCAAAAAATAAAATCAACTACCCACAAAAGCAGTCAAAGGAAACACAAAAGAGCACAGAATAAAACCCCCAACATATAAAAATGGAGGAGGAGGAATAAGAAGGAAGAGAAATAAAGAGTCATTCAACAGTGTTTATAATAGCTCAATAAGCAAGTTAAATTAGACAGAAAGATACTAAAGAAGCTAACCTTGAACCTTTGGTAACCACAAATCTAAAGACTGCAATGGCAATAAGTACATATCTTTCAAAAATCACCCTAAATGTAAATGGACTTAATGCACCAATCAAAAGACACAGGGTAACAGAATGGATTAAAAAACAAGACCCATCTATATGCTGCTTACAAGAGATTCACCTCAAACCCAAAGACATGCACAGACTCAAAGTCAAGGGATGGAAAAAGACATTCCATGCAAACAACAGGGAGAAAAAAGCAGGTGTTGCAGTACTAGCATCAGACAAAATAGATTTCAAAATGAAGAAAGTAACAAGAGTTAAAGAAGGACATTACATAATGAAAAAGGCCTCAGTCCAACAAGAGGATATAACCATTATAAATATATATGCACCCAACACAGGAGCACCAGCATGTGTGAAACAAATACTAACAGAATTAAAGGAGGAAATAGAATGAAATGCATTCATTTTAGGAGACTTCAACACGTCACTCACCCCAAAGGTTAGATCCACCAAACAGAAAATAAGTAAGGACACAGAGGCACTGAACAACACACTAGAAGAGATGGACCTAAAAGACATCTGTAGAACTACATCCAAAAGCAACAGGATACACACTCTTCTCAAGTGCACATGGAACATTCTCCAGAATAGACCACATACTGGGCCACAAAAAGAGCCTCAGTAAATTCAAAAAGATTGAAATTCTACCAACCAACTTTTCAGAATACAAAGGCATAAAACTAGAAATAAATTGTATAAAGAAAGTGAAAAGGCCCACAAATATATGGAGGCTTAACAACATGCTCCTAAATTATCAATGGATCAACGACCAAATCAAAATAGAGATCAAGCAATATATGGAAACAAGTGAAGACAACAACACAAAGCCCCAACTTCTGTGCGATGCAGTGAAAGAACTCTTAAGAGGAAAGTATATAGCACTCCAGGCATATTTAAAGAAGGAATAACAAACCCAAATGACTAGTCTAACATCACAATTATCAAAATTGGAAAAAGAAGAACAAATGAGGCCTAAGGTCAGCAGAATGAGGGATATAATACAGATCAGAGAAGAAATAAATAAAATTGAGAAGAATAAAACAATAGAAATAAAACAATGAAACCAAGAGCTGGTTCTTTGAGAAAATAAACAAAATATAGAAGCCTCTAGCAAGACTTATTAAGAGAAAAACAGAATCAACACCCATCAACAGAATCAGAAACGAAAAAGGAAAATTCATGACAGACCCAACAGAAATACAAAGGATTATTAGAGAATCCTATGAAAACCTATATGCTAAGAAACTGGAAAACCTAGAAGAAATGGACAACTTCCTAGAAAAATACAACCTTCCAAGACTGACCAAAGAAGAAACACAAAATCTAAACAAACCAATTACCAGCAAAGAAATTGAAGTGGTAATCAAAAAACTACCTAAGAACAAAACCCCCAGGCCAGACGGATTTACCTTGGAAGTTTATAAGACATACAGAGAACACATAATACCCATTCTCCTTAAGTTTAAAAAAAAATAGAAGAGGAAGGAATATTCCCAAACTCATTCTATGAAGCCAACATCACCCTAATACCAAAACCAGGCAAAGACCCCGCCAAAAAAGAAAATTACAGACCAATATCCCTGATGAACATAGATGCAAAAATACTCAACAAAATGTTAGCAAACTGAATTCAAAAATATATCAAAAGGATTATACTCCCAGACCAAGTGGGATTCATCCCATGGATGTAAGGATGGTACAACATTCAAAAATCCATCAACATCATCCACCACATAAATAAAAAGGACAAAAATCACATGATCATCTCCATCGATGCTGGAAAAACATTTGACAAAATTTAACATCCATTCATGATAAAACTTTCAACAAAATGGGCATAGAGGACAAGTACCTCAACATAATAAAGGCCATCTATGATAAACCCACAGCCAACATCATACTGAACAGCGAGAAGCTGAAAGCTTTTCCTCTGAGATCGGGAACAAGACAAGGATATCCACTCTCCCCACTGTTATTCAACATAGTACTGGAGGTCCTAACCATGGCAATTAGACAAAACAAAGAAACACAAGGAATCCAGATTGGTAAAGAAGAAGTTAAACTGTCACTATTTGCAGATGATATCATATTGTACATAAAAAACCCTAAAGACTGCACTCCAAAACTACTAGAACTAATAGTGGAATTCAGCAAAGTTGCAAGATAAAAAATTAACACACAGAAATCTGTGGCTTTCCTATACACTAACAATGAACTAATAGAAAGAGAAATCAGGAAAACAATTCTATTCACAATTGCATCAAAAAGAATAAAATACCTAGGAATAAACCTAACCAAGGAAGTGAAAGACCTATACCCTGAAAACTGTAAGACACTCTTAGGAAAAATTAAAGAGGACACTAACAAATGGAAATTCATTCCATGCTCTTGGCTAGGAAGAATTAATATCATCAAAATGGTCATCCTGCCCAAAGCAATATATAGATTCAATGCAATCCCTATCAAATTGCCAACAGCATTCTTCAAAGACCTGGAACAAATAGTTCAAAAATTCATATGGAAACACCAATGGCCCCGAATAGCCAAAGAAATCCTGAGAAGGAATAATAAACTGGGGGGGATCTCGCTCCCCAACTTCAAGCTCTACTACAAAGCTACAGTAATAAAGACAATTTGGTACTGAGTCAAGAAAAGACCCACAGACCAGTGGAACAGATTAGAGACTCCAGACATTAACCCAAACATATATGGTCAACTAATATTCGATAAAGGGGCCATGGACATACAGTGGGGAAATGACAGTCTCTTCAACAGATGGTGCTGGCAAAACTGGACAGCTACATGTAGGAGAATGAAACTGGATCACTGTCTAACCCCATACACAAAAGTAAATTCAAAATGGATCAAAGACCTGAATATAAGTCATGAAACAATAAAACTCTTAGAAAAAAACAGGCAGAAATCTCTTGAACATGAAGGTGACTGCCTTCTTCATGAACATATCTCCCCGGGAAAGGGAAACAAAAGCAAAAATGAAAAGGTGGGACTATAACAAGCTGAAAAGCTTCTGTACAGCAAGGGAAACCATCAATAGAACAAAATGTACCCTACAGTATGGGAGAATATATTCATAAATGACAGATTTGATAAAGGGTTGACATCCAAATTATATAAATAGCTCACACACCTCAACAAACAAATAGCAAATAATCCCATTAAAAAATGGGCAGAGGAGCTGAACAGACAGTTCTCCAAAAAAAGAAATTCAGATAGCCAACAGACGCATGAAAAGATGCTCCACATCACTTGTCATCAGAGAAATGCAAATTAAAACCATAATGAGATATCACCTCACAGCAGTAAGGATCGCCATCACCCAAAAGACAAACAACAACAAATGTTGGTGAGGTTGTGGAGAAAGTGGAACCCTCTTACATTTGCTGGTGGGAATGTAAATTAGTTCAACCAATGTGGAAAGCAGTATGGAGGTTCCTCAGAAATCTCAAAATAGAAATACCATTTGATTTAGGAATCCCACTTCTAGGAATTTACCCTAAGAATGCAGCAGCCCAGTGTGAAAAAGACAGATGCACCCCTATGTTTATCACAGCACTTTTTACAATAGCCAAGAAATGGAAGCAACCTAAGTGTTCATCAGTAGATGAATGGATAAAGAAGATGTGGTACATATACACAATGGAATATTATTCAGCCATTAGAAGAAAACAAATCTTACCATTTGCAACAACATGGATGGAGCTAGAGGGTATTATGCTTAGTGAAATAAGCCAGGCAGAGAAAGACAAGTACCAAATGATTTCACTCATATGTGGAGTATAAGAACAAAGAAAAACTGAAGGAACAAAACAGCTGCAGAATCACAGAACCCAAGAATGGACTAACGCTTATCAATGGGAAAGGGACTGGGCAGGAGGGGTGGGAAGGGAGGGATAAGGGTGGGGAAAAAGAAAAGGGAGCATTGCGATTAGCATGTATAGTGTGGGGGGGGGCACGGGGAGGGCTGTGCTACACAGAGAAGACAAGTAGTGATTCTATAGCATCTTACTATGCTGATGGACAGTGACTGTAATGGGGTATGTGGAGGGGACTTGGTGAATTGGCGAGACTAGTAAACATAATGTTCTGCATGTAACTGTAGATTAATGATAACAAAAAAGAAATTGTGAAAGCCCTAGCATAGTGGCAGGAAGGTACACTTATGTTCCACATTTACATTTTCATCGCTTGGCCTTGTTTAACTTGCTGGTGTGATTTACTAGCTTTTTTCGAAACTAAAATGAAAGGATGAAGAAACCAAACAGGGAAGTAGAGGTTGGAATGGCAGGTAGAGATAGGAAATGGTAAGAAGTGAAATTTTCTCTTTATATTAAGACTAAATCTATTTAAAATAAAAATTATATTTGGTATCAATCAGTTTGAATTCTACTTGTTTGAGCTTCTTTACACTACATTTCAAACCCCAAATTATCAAAAGGATATATATTTTATTACAAGCCCATTGATTTCCTTGTTCAAGTGGATAGAAATCTACCCAATTTACAGTTGACTAGTGACTAAAAATTATTTATCTAAGGAGAAAACATACTGTTGATAGTATGTCTTATTACTGGTCTGGTTCAAAAACTGGCAATTTTCTTCATGCCCTAAGTGCATGGTAGGTTACTTAAGAAACCAAACTTTTCCAACAAAAACATATGCAGAGTATCACTAATTTGAAAAGTAATGTTAAGGATGAAGTAACATTTTTACCTATTGTTTTTGTAAATATATGTGACTATTTTCAATTGAAAACAAACTTAAAGAGTAGGTATTTTTGGAAATATTTCTAAATCATTTGATGCATACCTATTTTCTTAAATTAAATATACTGAACAGAAGTGACACCTTTTGATAATTTAAGGTATCATTTTGACCTGATTGTGTTACATTGAAAAACTGTCTTTGTCCACTTCCATCCTTGTAATTATCTGACTTTGTAAAACACCCTATTTAAATTTTGATTTGTCTTTTCTGACCTATTAAAAAAATCAGTTATTTATGGTATATAAATGAAAAGTAAATAAATTATGAATGACCATCATAGGTAATCCTCTTCAGAGTCAATTGTTTAGGTTTGGATGCTGAATTTTAAGCAAGTTTAGAACCCATATTTCTTTACTCTGTTAGCTGCATTTTAAAATGGTGGTGGAAGTTAGTGTAATTTCTGCAAAAAGGGAAAACACTAGAAAATATTTGAGGAGTTTATGCTGTGTTTTCAAGAGTGATGATTCTTTATTTTGGTTGTAGCATCCTTACTTTATCTTGCCAGCAAAAGACTAAAGTCAAATCCACTTTGATAAACACCTATCATTACTGTTTTTTATTTCATACTTACAAACTTTCCAACAGGAATAGAGAATATAAGAAGAGGTTGCCATCCTTAAGTAAGTCCTCTTGGCTCAGCTCCTGCCCTGGATTAAAGTCAGAAAATAATTTGTCATATCCTGAGTGAACTTTACAGAAAGTGTTCTTAGAGTCTGTGAACTGACATGTTAAAAGCAAGCTCTCAGTGGTGGTTCCCAAAACTTTAATCGAGAAAAGTGACTGCATTTGAAATAGTTTGAGTTCAAATAGAAGATGTGATAAGATGTTAGATAAGGTGTTATATTATGAAACTGTTGCAGCATATTTAATGTTTAAATAAGTTTAAATACTAGTGAGCATTACCTCTTCAGCTGTGTTAAGGATGGCTTTAGATTTTATGTTCAATACTGTGTACTCTGAGATTACATTTTGTGCCAGAGAGGCTAAAATATAGAGTTTGCAGTTTCTAAAATATTTGAATGATTTATGCTAAATATGAGCATTTGTGAGAAGAAATTAATGGAAATACTAACTTAAAATATTAACACAGAAACCAATTATCACATTTTTTTCTGTTCAAATCAGCTTTGTTTTTCATCCACAGGTTATAACAAAAAACCTTCTTCCATTCATATGGTTTTCTATTTTTTAACAGATTTTCATCTCCTCTCCTAAGAGGAAGAGATTGTCACATTTTACAAACAGCTGCTTATTCTTTAGAAGCTAAACATGCATTGCAGAACATTAATTAAATTTAATTACTGCTTATGCCAGTTTGGTTTTCTTCAATTTGTAGCAAAATGAAATGAGCTGCATCAGATTCATTCACTGATTTTATATATGTCAGATAATTTTTTACAGTAGGTTTTAAATGTCTAAGTATATTTGTTTACTTAAAGTAAAATATAAACTGAGATCATTAAGACTTTCAGAAGTTACTTAACTAACCACTGTTCTTTGAAGCTAGGTTTTTATTCACAATACTATTTAGAACAAATTGTTGAGAGAAATACACATTCATAAAGATATGTATTATGAGTTGGAGAGTATATACCATGAAATATGATTAATATTCATGAGTGTATTAGAATGTTATTTTATCATATTTTAAGACATGATATTTATTTAGTGCAAAAATTATACATATTTTTATAAGAATTTTGATCTAATATTTTTTAAGCTTAAATTACCCATGTTTTAATATTCCCTTATGTTAAAAGTGTTCATTGCAAAGCTATGGATTATTATGTGTTATAAACCATTATAGGTACTGGGTATACTCTGCTGCACAGGGCAAAAATGTTCCCTTTTTCATGGAGCTTATTTCCTCTAGTCAGTGAACTTAATTCATGGAATAACGTTGACATTTAAATGAAAAACATGAAATAGAAAATAGAATATGTAAAAATTACTCAAAAATTTAAAAGTTACTTTATTTTTTAAATACTGAAACGTAAAAGCTGTTTTGTGGGTGACATCCAAAAAATATCACTTCCTCTATGTACCTTTTTATCAAGAATGTTACTAGCCAACTTTGTAATCTTGATCCCTTTACCCATTACTCTTTTCTATATCCTCAAAGTAGAAGCACAATATCTTAATCATAATCAAAATTGTTTAGTATTGCCAGTGATATACCAATAGACAAAAAAGGAACTAAGTGCTTTAAAATAAGCTTAAATACTATAAAGTCATTATCATTAATCAATAAAAGTTTTACATAAAATGAAAATACCTATTAGAATTATCATATGAATTGTTTATTTATATAATTCTCTAGTAAATATACAGACAAGCACTAGCCAATTACTAGAAATTTGCTTTAAAATAAATTTTTTAGTTTGCTTCTTGTTTTAATTATTGCTTTGGCTACATTAATTGTTTTATAGTTTTGAGCTGAGAATACCCAGTTTCACAATTATAAATTGACTAAGTTTTTATAGTTTCTTTGGGATTTTTAGCATATGGGAAACCTACATGAGGCGGATGATGGGAAGGGCTGTTGGAGAAGGTGGCTAGGTGAAGGGCTATTGTTTTGCTTGAGGAGTCCATAGTTCAGTAAGATATAGAACAGATTAAGATTTAATTATGTAACCTTAACAATAGAAATGTGTAATACTTTTAGAAATATGGACTATGCCTTGTGCTATTACTGGTTTTGTATACTTGTTATTTTTCTTAGATTAAAAATTATTCTATTGTGCAGATACACTTTAAAGCATGGGTTTCCTTAGCCTTCTGTTTAGGAGATATGTTTCTATGCATTTATTTAAAAGGTACAAGAACTGGGAAATCCACGCTGCCACCCCACATCTTAGAAGATAGGGGAAAGAGCCCTGGTACCCGACGCGCTCTGTGGGCACAGCCAGTCTGTATTTTTCTACCTAAAATGATATGCTTGCCTCTACAATCAAGGTGATTGACAGTGTCAGTAATCAATTATATCTTAACTTTTATCATTTGGTATAGTAAGAGGATTCTTCTTGTATTCTATGACATATAACATGTTAGTTATGCTAAAAGTTTGTATAGTGTAGAGTAAAATGTAAAAATTAAGCACTGGGTATATTTTTCCTCTCCTTATGGTAATATATAAATTTTTTTTGAGGAATTTCTTGACTCAGGCTTTACCATGTTGTGCTTTCCCAGTGACAACTTATTTAGTCTTAGTATTCTGAAATACAAGATATTTTGTCATATAATAAATTCTCAAGGACTCTTCAGGATTCTAAGGCAGGTAAATTCAAGGAACTCTTAACTCACAATACACCAAAGGTTACTTTAAGATATCAGGTCAAAAATATCATACCCACCAGACAGGTATGAAATTGACTAACCTACATGTTGAAGAAAGCCTCCTTCTTCACAGGGAAGTTGAGGAAATTCTTGAGATATTTAGAGAAGCCACAAGCTTGTCAAAATGATATCTCCTGTATCAGGGTCCGGTTTAGAGAGTCCTTTTGTATCTATTAGTCCTTCCTCTACAATGACATAGGTCTTTTTATTAATTTTTAAAATCATTTTAATTGTGTATGTTCAGTTATAGATATTCCTATGCTTGTGTGATTTACCTTCAGAGTATTATTTCCTTAAATATAGTGCCTAGCACAGTGTTTTTCATGTATTTAAATGTAGCAAAAACCTTTGACTTAAATTCTAGAATAGAACTGAATTAATATTTGAATTCTGCAGGTTGTATTCCAGATTTTTGCTTTCGATTAGTAAAAATATATTTGAAATAAAGTAATAAAGTTGTTTCACACTAAGTTCACAAAATTATTGAGCCAATGTTTAAGTCTGTCAATATTTTTTCTACTAAAAAGTATTTATGAATACCTTGTATTGCTACCTTTTGTTCTTTAAAACTTCCAAGATTAGTGGAACACAATAATATGTGAAAGTAGTTAACAGAAATACTTCTTTCTGAGTTTTTTAATATACTCACCATCCATTAATTTATAAAGCCAGTAGCAAATGCTGCCTCAGGGCAAACAAATAAAGTATATAACAAAAACATCATAGATCATTTTTGAATTTCAAATTAGACTTTTTAATATTTAGTTTCATAGTGCAAAGTTAGTCTTGTGAGCTACTGCCTTATGCAGAAGTCTACATTTTAGGAAATAAACATATTTGTTGAGCTCACTCAGACTTACAAACGGTGGAGTGTACCTAAGAGTTATCCTCCTTGTGCCATGCAATCTACCCTGGGCTGCAAGTGGCAGGTGGGAGGTCTGGTGCCATTCAGTGGGACTAGTCTACTGTCATGGCTATGTGCTCCAGAAATTCCTTTCTGTGCCTTGCCCTCTCCTGAAGCCAAAACTCTTCTTAGAGAGTAATAAAGTGAGCTAGATTTGTTTGAGATTTCCAGAGCAGTTGGGCCTGTGCTGAGTTTATGGTTTGGGATTTCACCAAAGTCAACCTAGAAGAAGCTCTGGTTGCTGTGTGAGGCCATGGTTCAACGGAACTAACACAGTGGATTCGGGAGGAAGGGATGCAAGAGTCTCCTGCTTATGTGGTTTTTTCTCCTACTTAGCAGGCTCTATCTGCTAAGTCTTCCCTCCTCTTCCAAGAGTAAGGACAACCATTGTATTAACAATGATAATTATTATAATATCAATAAGAAAATGTTGATATCAGGGTATGTTTATTTGAGAAGTAGTATTTATTTTCTGTATCTTCGCTTGTGAAAATTCTAACAACTTAATATTTACTTTTACATAAGTACAAATTGATAGTGTCTATGTTCATTGCAAAATATTTGGTTTATTACAGTTATAGCATTATTATAAATAATATAAGCTATGACTGGCAAACATTCCACAAAATCTAAGTTATTACATTTTTAATTTTTATTAAAGCTGGTAAGATGAAAAATGAGAGAGAAATTAGGTTCACAAAGAAACACTTTAACCTTTAAAATACTTTTTAAAAATGAAAGAATACATCTAGATAACATGCATTTGCCTTAGTACTGCTTTCAAAGAGAGCTTTGGAAGAAACAGTTGCTAAAAGAACATGCAGTTGTCAGTTTGGTAAAAATTTAAGTAATTTTAGGTTCTTCATAAGCACTATTTATTTAATTGGAAATATATCCAAAATAATATATTTCTTCCATACTTATAACTAAATATACCTAAAGTACTAGACAGACTATGAAACTCTAAATAACACCAACTCACACTCCTTTGATTTGGCATTTGGCTCTGATTCCACAAGAAACTGTATCAGAAAACATCATCTTAGACAAAGGCAATCTTAGATTGGATTTAAGACTATGCTTTGTAAAAAGAAAAAGCAAAAGAAAACAAAAGCAAGCACACACCTGCCTAACAGAGATCATCTTGATTTGATAATGACAGAAGAGTTTGATCATATCCTCTTTGGGAGCTTTAAATATAATGCCTAGAGTTTTGGAAAAACACAGAAGCATGGGTAGTAGAATCAGAACTGAGTGTAAGAGGAGAAGCACAGACAGGTCGGTCGACCTGGGTTGTTGAGATGGAGGTGTCCCTAGAGCAGAAAAGCCAGTTTGATACTGAACTGAGGTCATCAATAGAGCCTGCATCAATAATTCCTGAAAAATGTCTTTTGCTTCCTTATTTCCGTATGTACTCCCTGACATAAACTGCATTATGAGAGACAACTTGAGAAGGACTTCATTGTTTGTAACTTAAAATAACCTACCGTATTTACACCTTCAGAAATACTGTAGGTACTTAAACCATTTGGTTCATCTTGAAATCAGAATAATTAAGTATTTCCACCAAAAAACAGTGACACCCATGAAATAAAATATAGCCATTCTATATAAAATCTTATGCAACTTGAAGTTTTGTTAATTCTGTTTAAAATAAATATTAGCTATATTGACAGGAAAGTCCTAGTGCTAAAGAGGCAATTTTGGTTTTATTTCCATCATGTTATTATGGGTAAGTTCATTCTCCTTGGTCTTTGTCCCTGCTTCAACAAAGAATTGCAAGGCAGAGACACAATAACAAAGCAGAGGGAAAGTTTTATTTGAATACACTCCTAGGGAGGAGTGGGCCAGAGTCAAGGTAGGCAGAGGCTGCCATCTGTTAGGCAGGAGGCACTCTGGCTGGGAGGCACCGCTTTGACTGACAAGGGGGGCTATTTGATTGACAGGTCCATCTATATAACCTTTCCTCTCAGTGCACACGTCCTTTTCTATGATGAAGCGTGTTTCGGGCAGACCTTCATTCTGTTCAGTTGAGCCCATGCTGGGATCAGGCTGGGACCAGTTTGGTCTGGTCTTGATAGGCAAAAAAGTCATTTACCTGCAAAGTGTTTGTTCCCTTCACATGGGACTCCCTACCTGGGCAGAGTCTGGGCAATTTTCCCTTGAACCTTATCTTCCCCTCCCCAGCTGCTCATGTCTATCTTTCTATCTACCTAATAATATAACCAGCATTTTAATAATTATGTGAGTTGGATTACACAAAATCTATAGAAATATTTTCAATGTATTTTAATCTCTATTTTTCTAATAAACCTGTTTAAAACTTTAATTTTCATTCCCATACACATATTTTAAACCAAGTGTTAGAGTTAATGTTAACAATATTGGAATTAAGATATCAAAACAGAAACTATTTTTAAATAAGTAACACTTATTTAAAAGTCTTTTTGATTATACTTTCATAATGATGAAATGGAGCAATTCTATCAAATGATAGAAATGGACTTGTTCTCCATAAACCAGACTAGAGCAAGGCCCACACTTTCCTTACACAGAGTAACTCCCTGTTACTTTTCCTAGTTGTTCAAATGTAAAGCAAATAAGCAATCAGTTTCCTAGAGAAAAGAATTACAATATCTTCATAGACGTAAAAAGACACTACGCTATTCTTGGTGGGCAATGCTAAACATTAAAGTACAATTACTTTTGTAACATCAACACTTCCTGTAAAGAGGAAAGTAATTGGGGCTTCTTTCCCTCAATATTCTTGGGACCTCCACAATGGGATGGGAAGCTTCTAATTCATGTCTTCTGGAAAGATAATTCTCCAGATTCTTAAGAGGAAAACTCACCTTGAAGGGAAGTAGAGGCTTTTGTCATGAACAATGCATAAACACACTGGTCGGACTGTTTACACAGCTGGGCTGGCACTGTGGACAGCTGGGGTTATAAGCCCTTGAGCACAATCATCTGGCACAATTCTATTCTTTAGAAACTGCTTTAGTATGTGAGAATGCTATGAATGAGTTGTTACTTTGTAACTACAACCCCAATTCAGAGTAGCTTCTAAAAACATAATCATTAAGTGTTACTTGTCTTTTGTGGCTAATTTTCATCACATGTAGGGGTAGTATCTCTTATTTTTCAGTATTAAATAATTTTGCAATGTGTTGACTTTATAAAAAGCCCCATGCAGCTCTGGTAATCAGATTAAAAATACATAAAAGTTTATGTACAGCTTTCTAAAAATATTGAGAAGAGTCAAAATAATTGCATGGGTAAATTTAAAACCAATTCATTAAAAAACCCTTAATTGCTTTCAATATCTAGTAGAATGTTAACATCATTAATTTTAATGCGTTTTGTTTGCTTAAATCATTTTTAAGTAAAGCATAAGAGGGTATGAAAATAGATGATCTCTCCCATCTAAATAACTCTTCATCTTTCTAAATGCAGGTTAAATATAATTTGGGTTGAAATGATCACTTAAATCACCTTAATTCTCTTAATAAACCCCTTTGACTTGTATATACAAAGCTTAGTTTGATGGTACACTTGACAATAATATGTGGTAAACAACTGCATTACTTTCTGAATAGGCAATAATTTATTCCTTCAGTATGCGAAGCATATTGAGGCTCTACTATATGTTGGTGCAGTTCTAAGCACTGTGTATAAAATAGTGATGAAAACAAAGTCTTTGGCTTCACAGAGTTTAAATCTAATTGAAAGGGAGGCAGAAAAAAATTTATAACTTCAGATGGTGATAATCATCTTAAAGAAAGATACAAGCATAAGAGGCAGAAAATATTGCTATTTTATATAAACAGATCAAGGAGAGACTGTTCAAAAGGTGACCCATTTAAACAGGCATCTGAGGAAAGTGAGCATGGGACTAGCAAGGCACATGGGCAAAAGTGTGTTTAGAATAGTCCAGGCATAGCAAGAAGGCCACTGTGGATATTTTGGATTAATACTGGGGTATGCTGTGGGCTGAGTTTGTTCTCAGTTCTTATTCCTCCTTCAATAAAGAATTGAAAGGAAGAGACCCAGTAGTGAAACAGAGTGGAAGTTTTATTTGAATACTTTCCAAGGGAGGAGTGGGCCAGGGTCAAGGTAGAAAAAAGCCTTGAACTTTTAGGGGAGGATCTATTTGTCACCACCTAGCTGGGAAGCACTTATTTGATTGCAGGGTGAGGTTATTTGACGGCTCTGGCTATATAGCCATTCTTCTTGGTGAGTATGTCTTTTCCCAAAATACACACAGAATAGTCCATGGTGGAGGAGCAAAACCACAATTGTATTTTATTGAGATTATGAAGAGGTATGGTTTGGGCAGGTTTTAGTTTTATTCAATTGCCCCGATGTAGGGACCTGGTAAGGACTGGTTTGGCCTGGTCTTGATAGGCAAGAGCTAATCATCCTGCACAGCCTTCCTCTTCTTCATATGGGACCTCATACTTGGGCAGAGTTGTGGCAGTTTTTTCCTTGAACCTCATCTTCCTCTGCCTATAGTTGCTCATCTGTATCTTTCTACCTAACAGTGTTATTATAGAAAGTGAGAACAGAAAATTAAAACCACAATGAGATATCACCTCATACCAGTTAGGATGGCCAAAAGACTAGAAACAACAAATGCTGGCAAGGATGCAGAGAAAGGGGAACCCTCCTACACTGTTGGTGGGAATGCAAATTAGTTCAACTATTGTGGAAAGCAATATGGAGGTTCCTCAAAGATCTAAAAATAGAAATACCATTTGACTCAGTAGTTCCACTCGTAGGAATTTACCTCAAGAAAACAAAATCCCTGATTCTAAAAGATGTATGCACCCGTATGTTTATCATTGCACTATTTATAATAGCCAATATATGGATGTCCATCAGTAGATGAATGGATAAAGAAAATGTGGTACATATACTCAATGGGATATTATTCAGCCATAAGAAGAAAACAAATCCTATCATTTGCAACAACGTGGA
This sequence comes from Manis pentadactyla, assembly GCF_030020395.1. NCBI lineage: Eukaryota > Metazoa > Chordata > Mammalia > Pholidota > Manidae > Manis > Manis pentadactyla. The sequence goes on along the minus strand of NC_080037.1, from coordinate 28,083,524 downwards.
TGGAGCTAGAGGGTATTGCGTTCAGTGAAATAAGCCAGGTGGAGAAAGACAAATTACAAATGATTTTACTCATTTGTGGAGTATAAAAACAAAGCAAAACGGAAGGACCAAAATAGCAGTAGACTCATAGACACTGAGAAGAGACTAGTGATTACCAACGGGAAGGGGTTGGGAAGGGTGGGGAGGGAGGGAGAAGGGGATTGGGCTCTATAATTCACGACCACAATATAGGTAGGTCATGGGGATGAATGCAGCAGAAAATACAATTAATGACTCTATAAAATCTTACTATGTTGATAGTTACCACAACGGAAGGGGTGAGGACTTGATAGTATGGGTGAATGTTGAAGCACTGTGCTGTGTGTTTGAAACCATAATAAGAGTGTATATCAGTGATACTTTAACAAAAAAAAAAGAAAGCAAGAGCACAGAGTTAGTCCAAGGCCAGAACATGTATTGCCATGTATAAAACTGGGTTGTGCTATGGCTTTTACTTTATGTGAGAAGGGAAGCCTAGAGAATTTTGAGCAGAGGAATTTCTTGACTTAGCAAATGAAAAACACAATATGCCCAGTTAAATTTGAACTTCAGATGAAAAATGAATACATTTAAAATTAAATATGTACCAAATATTGCATGGGATATACTTACGGTAAAACATGATATTTTAAAATTCAAGTAAACAGAGTATATTTTATTTAAAAAAAATTATTTCACTTCTATGTATAGATAAACTTTTTGGTAGGGCGGAAATAGAAGTAGTAGTAAAAGTAGTGGAATTGATAAAATTATTCATATAAAGTTTATTTGAATAGATTCAAATAAACTCATTCTCCTTTAATCTGAAGCTGCTTATAAAGCTAGTTTAAAACTAGGCTAAATAAGCTTATGAGAATTGTAGGCTTTTGATAAGTATCTGCCTTGCTTAGCTTTCTTTGGATATCATTAAATTACCTTTAAAGTAGATATAATTTATTTCATTAGGAAAATAAAATAATCTTATGTAAAAATATATATTAAATTTTCAAAAATCAGAAAGTAGACCACATTAGTTAGAACATAGAGAATTTGAATATAAAGAATGATTTTGCCCTAACAGACAAATTAGGTTATTACACTTAATAACTAGATTATACCTTATTTTTCAAGCATATACGGTACATTTGCAAACAGTATAAACATTGTATATACAAATATATTATGCCCAAAAGCAAGTCATAAAGACTTCCAAAAGTGAAATCAAAGTGGCTTTTTGAGTACAACTATATAAGAAATAAATGAGAAACTACAAATAAAATATCCCCCATATGTTTGGATATTAAAAGAAATGTGATTGTGCTAATAAAATATTTTTTTTTAAATAATTATTTTTTATTGAAGGGTAGTTGACACACAGTATTACATTACATGAGTTTTAAGTGTACAACACAGTGGTAGAACATTTATATACATAATTCTAGGTTCCAGCTATCACCCTACCAAGCTGTTACAATATCTTGACTATATTCCTTATGCTATACATTACATCCCGGTTACTAATTTATTTTACCATTGGAAGTCTGTATGCATATCAAGTTTTGTGTGAAATAGCCAAAGAAACATTTTAAAGAAATTAATAATTTTATATGTATACTTTCAATATAAAATATCACCTCAAGAAGTTGCAATGTGAAAAGCAAAATAGGTCCAAATGTGTACAGAAGAGGCCTGTGTCCCGGAGGGAGACACCCGAACAGACATGCACGTGCGGCCCGGGGATCACGGAAGCTGAAGAGAATGTCCTCAAAGAACAGTACGATGACAAAACAATGGCTTTTAGGTGAATAGGAAAAAAGAAAGAAACAGAAAGCGTAAAGATATAAATATGAGTGATGACCAAGAGTGAGTGACTACAATGGAGTAGAAACTATGTAGATAAAGTAGGGTATTATGAGCAATTTAATAGCAATACCTTTGAAAATGACAACTTCCTAAAATTAAGTATCGAAAAAATTTTAAATGAGTACTCTATTTTTAATTGAATATCAATATTTTTCCACAAAACTGAAGGCCATGTTAGCTTAACATCTATTGAATCAAACAAATAAGCAAGAAATATTTCTAATCTTATAGAAGCTCTTCTAGAGAATAGGAAAAGAAAGCTCAACTCATTTCATGAGTTGGAAAACCTTGACATCACAATCTGACAAGAATAATATGAGGAAGGAAAATTACTAATTTCACACAGGAACAAAGATATAATAATTTCTCAAAAAAATTGCAACTCCAAATCAGAAATACATAAATTGGAAAATACATCATGAACAAATTTGTTCTATTTCAGGGACTATAAGTTTTATTAATATTCAAAATCAGTAAATGCAAGTCAATATCTCAACTGTTTAAATGTGTTCACCTTAGTAGAAGCAGAAATACTATTCACAAAAATTCAACATTTATTATCATATAAAGAATAACAACCTTATGATCTTTTAGCAAATTTGGTATAGAAGAGAACTTGTTTGACCTGGCAAAGACTATCTAAAAACATAGTAAAACAATAATAAACAACTGACAACAGACCATTATACTTTCCTCTTTTTCTTCTAAAAAGAAAGCAGTCATAAAAAAAAAAAACTTCTGAAATCTCATACAACATACTTACTCACCCACCAGCATCCCTACCTTAGGCTAATCCTGGACTTTTTCTTCTATAGATGGATTTTCTGTGCTTTTATCTAATGCACATTTCTAACACGTTTGCCCAGAGAAATATGGATTGAAAAATTCTCCTCACTGATTAAAAAGTCTCTTCTTTTTTACTGGCTCTTTCTATTAGCATAAATACTTTACCACAAATTTTAAAAAATACAATGTCTATAGACCCAACATGCCTTTTAATAAAGGCAACTGTCTGCTGAATAGTAGAGTTTGGAAGGGCAGATGAAGCAAGATGCATAGGTGAGATTGGGAGTTGTTTGGGAATTAATGGGGAATTCTTTCAAAATATAACTCTTCCAAGGAAGTGAAATAGGAGTATTGGCAAAGGGAAAGACTCTCCTGTAATTTTATGGCATACAAAAGCCTCAGTCATCCTAAGGTGATTTCTGGAGCAATGATTGACCTTCAGAATTTTTCCAGTCTGAGACAAGGGCCAGAACATTGCAGCCCCATTTTAATCTATCACTGACAGGTCATTTGTCCTGGGAGAGGCTTTCTTTGGTAAAACAGTTCCCTGAAGCCAAGGTTATTGACCAGAAGGCCTGCAGCTATGAGCCAGCAGCTGTTAAATATTCCTTACAGCAGAAGATAGATGCCTAAACTTTTCAGAGATGATTCAGGTAGGAATCCACTAACAAGAGGAACCAACACAAGATTTAAAGGGTGGAAGAAAAGCTAGGTCTGGGTGTTTATTTTATTATGGGTCTGAGCCTGTGTTCTGTCAGTGGCTGTTTTACAAGACAACTCTAGCCAGCTTTCCTTTCATGGCCACACCTCACAATGAGGTGCTGGACCCCTTCAGACCCAGGAAGGGTAACAGCTTACTGTTATTGCTATTCTCTGGGTTCAGCAATATTTCTTTCATTACAACATTCTTATATACTTGTGTAAATATTATCTTAATTGACATCTCTTAAAACATCTGCATTTGATTCTCTTTCTGGCAGAACACTGATTTGGCCAATAAAATGACCAAACCTTAAGGTTGGTGTGGTTTTGTTTTTATTGTGTGTAAGATGATTTACATTTTTATCAAAGAGGACTTTTTAGGCAAAGAAGTGGTATTTATTACAAGCTGTAACTAACATTCAGCTGACTGATTAAACTGTTTGAGTTTGCACATTACACTGAATCCTGCAGCAACATGGTTAGCTGGGCTTGATAAATACATGAGTCTGTAGATGCTAGAGGATGTTCAAGGGTTTTTGATTGGCAATTCACATTTCTCTATTCTGATATGGTAATTCCAGAGGGGTCTCAGTTTGCTGAGAATAAAGGCCATCTATGCTGTGTACTGACCAAAAGACCATACATACATGGTCTTCTCTTCACTATACCTTTGGAAGCACTTCCTATAATCCTTCTCTTTTCTCCTGTATATTCACACTGGCCGCCTAGCTGATCCACAGTTAACCAGACACCCAGCTCCCGGACTTCTGCCTGAACTATCCTTCCCTCAGATAGTTCTGTGGAATGCCCCTTCATGTTATTTGTTATCAAAACCTTCCCTGGCCACTTATCTAAAACATTCCCCCACTTCCCTACTTCAGCAGAAGTACATTGCCACCTGACAAGGGATATTGGCCCCCTTACTATTGTCCCATGTTGCTGTGGGATTTGGTGTAAGTCTCTCTTAGAGCAAACATGGCACTCCTTCTGGGCTCTGCTGACTTCTTCAGAGATCAACGGCAAGCCCCACTGATGGGCTACAGACCACATTGTCTTTTGCCCTGCATGCAACAAATGCTGGTGTAGCCGTTGGGCCACATCAGAGGCAGGCTTTCCTTCCAGCCAGCACACCTGGGCCAATGTGTCTGTGTCCTCATTCCCTGGGGATTCCAAAGGCAAATGGCCAGTCACATGATATACGGAAACTGTCTTAGTCTGATCAGAGGCCCACAGGTCTTGCTACAACTCTTGCCCCCAAAGGGGCCAATGACCAACCATCCAGTTGGCATGGTACCATGGCAATAGACATGGTGACCATGATCCATATAACCCACAATTCAGCCCATTGGCTGCTCTTTCCCTCTCCATCCTCCATCCATATTGTCTCAGTCTGAGGATGGAAAGCCACAGCCCTCCACTTCAGGGGCTGTCCATGACTGAAGCCATCTGTATATCAAGCATCTTTTGATATAGGTGCTTTTCCTTCGTGATAAGGACCCTTGGTTATCAGTTGCCCAAAAGGAAGTTCTTCCTGCTTTTCACTGGTATGCATTACTAGCCCCAATAAGCACTGGAATTCTCCATTTAAGGGGCTATTTGAGAGGGTGTTATGCTGCTATCAGTATGCACCCCATTTGGCCAGTGATGGCATCAGTGCCACACCACTCTGTGGCCTTTGGGTCCAGTCTTGCATCCACAAGGCAATGGTGTAGGTGGTTATTTCCTTGGTCAGAGCTGTTCCAGTGATGGGCTCCATAGCCAGCAAGATGTGGTACATGGAGCAGCCAGTTGCATCTCTATCAAGGTGTACTGGACTTCTGCTCCTTTGCATAGCTGTGACCAGAAGCCATATTTTGGCACAACCATTCAAGCCACTCCCAAAGGTTCCACCCATACCCATCTTGGGTTACATGAACTTGATGAGTCCATGACACTCAATGCCTGAACAGCCTTGACTGCTTGCTTAGAAGCAGTAAAAGCAGCTGCACATGTTTCATCCCAGTCCCACCTGATTCCCTTTGGTACCAACCAGTATAAGGGCTTCAGAATTTGTGCCAAGTGCAGGATAAACACTCTCCAGTAGCCCAAAAGACCCTAAAACTCTTCTAATACTGTCGCAGTGGTAGGGGTGGGAAGGCTTAGAACTTGTCTATGACTGCTTCTGTTATAACCTGACCACACAACCCCCAAGAACTTTACAGACAAACCAAGTCCCTGAACTTTCAGGTTCAGAGCCAATCCTTTCTCCTTTAGATGTTGCAGCCGTCTAGGTGCTGCCCCTTCTAAAACTGCAAGAGAATCAGACATGAGTCTAATATCATCAATGTAGTAATGCAGCCACAACATTTGTAGTTTCTTCCATGTGGCCAAGTCCTGGGCTACAAGTCTGGGACAGATGGTGGGACTGTGGAGGTATCCCTGTGGAAGAGAGTGAATGTCCACTGCTGGCCTTCCCATGTGAAAGCAAACTATTCCTGACTTTCCTGTGCTATATCAATAGAGAAGAAAGCATTAATAAGGTCTACAACATAATGATACATCCTAGTTCATGACTGAGGGTGTCCATAAGGACTGTTACAGAGGGGACAGCAGCATGCAAAGGGGGTGTGACTTTATTCAATTCCCTGTGACTAATAGTCATATCATATACCAAGAGCCTGGATTTCTCACTGGCCACACAAGGGAATTAAAAGGACTATGAATGGGCTTTATGATGTCCACATGCTCCCACTCCTGTAGAGTTTCTCCAATTTCCCTGTGCCTGCAAGCAATATATACTGCTTAGTATTTGTCACCCGCCATGGTACAGGTGGTTGCTGAGCATGTCACTCAGAACCATCTTTACCATATGGACCCTCAGTCTGAACTCACCTGCAGTGATTTGTAACCACAGGCCATGCTGGACACCTACCCCCAAATATATTCAGAGATGGGAGAAATGTACACAGTGTACTTGAGAGTAAGAGCCCTATTCCCAGTGGGATTTGGGCTTTCTTCCCTCTAATTGCTGTACCCCCACAGCCATCTATCACAGCAGGGGTCCCGGGAAAACACTCAGGGTTGACATAAAGCAGAGAACACTCAGCTCCTGTGTCTACCAGCACCAGGACATATTGTACATTCACAGAGGACCAATGAGTTGCTAATTCTACATGTGGAATCAGGTCACCTTAATGTCACTCAAGGTGGAGGCCTTGGCTCTCTCTCTGTCGAACTGCAATGCCCAATCATCCTCCTGTGGGGATGAGGGCCCAGATGGAGCCTGAGTTCTGTTCCCAAGGAAGTCTTGCAGGGACACAGGCCGAATATGGGGCTTGGCCTCCATCTCCCATGTCATGGACCTCAGCCCCTAAAACCACTTCTTGGGCTTTAATTTGTGCCACCATTCTAACATGATCCTATTGGGCTGCCCATCAAGTTTTTCTTTCACTACCCTGTCCTATAGCAAATCAACACACATCAGGGTGCTTAAGACCTTCACGGGGCCCTTTGCACCTCTCCTTTCAGTCATAACCTGTACTTCCTTCCATGCTCCTATTGTTTCAACCTCCCCCAGATCTGTGAAAGAATGAGTAGCCTCACTTATTGGTTACCCTATGTAGGGGGCAAGAATAGTCACTACCAACCCAAGAAGAGATTGGGGAGCTGTGTGGAGCACCAGATTTCTCATTCTTATGGTGAGCAACTCTTCATTGGGGCTCTGGGGGTCCATATTTTAGATGATATTTTTTATGCCAAACTCCCTTAATACCTGCTGGAGCTCTGCTTATGTTTTCCAGCTAGTGGGTGGTATGGTAAATCACCTTGATTAGTCCAGACTGCTCAGCTGGCTGCTGTCAGCCAAGCCAGAACGGCCTGATTCCCTGAGGTGTAATAGGCACTTTGCAACTGATGCCGGAGCATAGATGATTCATCAGGGCAGCCAGTCTACCCATTTCAGAACCCAACGTAACAATGTTTTTTACCCCAATACACAGAGACGCAGAAGCCATGTAGGCAGAGGTTCCAATGGATTCTACTGAAACCAGATGCTCCTGTCCACCAGCTCATCCTGGGCATAGGGGCGGAGCATAGACTGCTCCACAACCTGGGGAGAGGGCAACTCCTCCCCATGAGGAGCGCACTGTTGTTGTGTTTTTATTTTCTTAGTTGAAACCAGGCAGGTTTTGTATGGGGAAGGCTGGCGCCTCCAGGAGCGGCCCAGCAACAGTTTGGCCCTCGGCCCCACCCCCCACCCTCTCCTGACATCTCCTCCACCATCTCCGGGACTGATGGCACCACTGTTCCCTCCCCCTCCTCCATGACCTCCTGAAACACGGATTCTTATGCTGCCCCCTTCTTCACTGTTAAGGTGTCTTCCAGGAGCACAACTTGTCCCCTTAATAACTGTCCCTAATTCTTACGGGCATTCCATAGATCCTCCAAGTGACACCGAAGTGTGTCTACTCCCTAACCCTTCCCACTAACTCAATAAACAGACATCCCACGATCCTGGGTGCTATGCGGCCACTCAGGGGCTCACAGCAGTCTTCTATCTCATGGAGGGTTAATTCCCCAGCTTCCAGTGTCCCCGCCCTTCCCTATTTCAGGGGAAGGCCCCATCCCCCTAAAAGGTGCTTCAATCTTGACCAATTCCCCACCAGGGGCTCCACAATTAGAAGCCCCACTGATAGGGGGCTCCTGGGTGAAGCTGCAGCCTCCACCACTGCAGCCACTGGGGTCTCCCCACCGTCCACGAGGGTGGGGCTCTGGTATCTCCCCACCATTTTAGGGGCAGCCCACCCAAGGGTTGCACCCATGAAGACAGGTTTTGGGTTCAGTGGCCCTGCTGACTATTGCCAAATGTAACTCTAGGGGGAAGATATTTTCCTAGCAAAGGTATTTGAGGCAAAATACCTTTGAACTGAAATCAGTCCAAAGGAGGAATGAAGTAGGAGAAACCTGTTTATTGCCTACAAGCAGTGATTCACTTTGCTCAGCCATGTCTCTCCTGACCCGGCTGCAAAAAAGACCCCCATTGAACCTCTCTGGTCCAGATATGCCCTCGCTGCCCTCTGTAATTAACAGTTGACCTGGAGATGGGCTACTTCCGCCAGCCCCTTGGAATCCCCTATTGATATGGAGATGCACTAAGGCCAGGACAGCGATTCTGGAAATATTACAATTTTACCCACAATTGTTAAAAACACTAATAAAAATTTTACTGTCATTAGAAAACTTTTTATTATATTGATCTTGAACTGTTAAAACCAAAGATAGCTTCTAATCCTAAATGATTCTTGATCTACTCCACAAACACTTTCACATTTGAACATAGGCTGATTAATATTTGAAAATTATTGTTATATTTTAAAAGTCTAAACAAATCTGTATAATGAAAGCTGCTAATTTCAAGATATATTTAAAACTCATGAAAAAATATAGATATATAATTATACTGAAAATTTTAAATAATTTTAAATATATTTTAAATATATTTTAAACTGAAAAGTCAACTCCAATATTTTATTGGTTGAGGCATTTAAAACTGGGAGGGTGAGCCAGTTTATTAGTAGCCAACCCCCCAAAGTACAACATTCTGTCAGGAAATTTTATGGCAAATAAAAAAATGAATTTTTAAATTATTTGTCTCAGTAGTTACAAAATAGATTACACTTAGCTTCTTTTAGACAATAATTTTAATCTCCAAAGCCAATTGCTTTTCCTGCCAGTTATTGTAATTGGTAGCAGTCTCACCTAAATTTAATGAACTTTTATCTAGTATTGTATATGTCATATATTTGAACCAATAGAATATTTTAAAATTCAGGAAAATGTATTTCATGGTGTAAAACACAATTTTAGGATTAAAAACCCTTGCAAGTTTGTTCATTTTTCTATTACTGTTCCAGATCAATAAACTTCTTTTCAGTATTTTTCTTTACACAAAACTCTATTCCCTATCAATGAACTAATAGTCACAAAAATTTAAGTAACTTTCCATTGACACATTTTTCAGTATGATTGAGTTTTTAAGTGACAGAATTTTCATTTGAACTTGGATTGGCTTATCATAAGATGAAATTTTTAATGTCTTTACTAACTATAGCAAGACAATACTATCAGAAAGACATGTACTTTTATTCTGGACAGCCTTATACACTTTAATGAGAATATTGGAAGCTTTCAGGTTTTGTTTCTTTGAATAGATTATCATTTAAATTTCTGTTAACTTGTATTTTAATGAATATTAAATATTAATATAAACTCAATGATATTATAAATAATTGACATGGTCAAACATGGAGATCTAAATATATATTATTGTAATAATCAGATAAGAAAGTACATTGGAAAAAAGAAGACATGAGTTTGCTGCCTCATTTGTCATTGTATAGGGTCCTCAAAATGAACAGTTATTAAATATTAGATATCCTTTTTGTTACATTGCTGTTATTTTAATTTAGGTCTGCATTTTCCCTTGTCTAAATATACTTCCTTGCTTTTGTTTCCTTTGCCTTACAGATTACTCTGCCTCAAGTTTTTCTCTTTTAGTTTACCTTATGTACATTGCTTCTAAATGTTTCATCTCACAATTTAAGATCTCAGTATTGCTTCAAATCACTGGTTAACACTTTTCTATTGTTGTCCTGGCCACTCACCATTTGTTCCAAAAACTGGTATCTCTTTCTACACTTCCAAAAGGCTATGCTCATTTATAGCTCAATGTCTTTGCAGATATTGTCCTTTTATATGTAAAAGCTACTTCAAAATTAGAAAGAAATAAAAGTGATTGAGACAGTTTTCTTAAATGGTAGTACCTACTAATTTGCATATCCTGTAATTTAAAATATTGGTTATTTTTTTCTGTCCTATTATTTTAGAAATATTGTTCTTCACAAAAATACTTGAATGGGTATTTTAACTCAGGGAAAAACAACACGAATGTTCACTTTAGATACAAAGTAGTAAACTAATGTAATTTACTAAACAATTTAATATGATGATCAATTCATACTTATCACATAGCAATACCATTAGCAAAACTGCTGTTGTTATACACATCTATAAATAATGTAGTTTGATGCTTCTTTAATTTCTTTGCGCTAATGAGTGGTTGAGACTCTTAAACAGACATTGCTAAGAGGTATATCTATCTCTTTGATCTATCTGCTTTATTTTCTTTCAAGATACCCTTTATCCATCATACTTGGACTTTCTGTACACTGTCCTACCTTATGCTCCACTCCACTCTGTGCCCTACAGGGTATCCTAAGCCAGACAAGCTACCCTTCTCTTTTAGGGTAGATATATTACATGAAGAGAATTATGAAGGCATCTCTGTAGTGCATAATATTCAGAGATTAAGGAATATCCATCTACAAGGAGCAGAGAAGATGGCAGAATAGATCATTGTGATAACCTCTGTGCATTTATTCACCAAGAAGGCAATTTCATCAAACACAACTCTGAAAATGATTTGAGAAATGCAGATCAGACCATTTATCCCTGGTGAATAAAATATCACATTGAGAAGGGTCTAGGGGCAGAGCCATGATCAGTTAGGATCCAAGCCCTTCCCCCATTCCAGCACACAAGTGGCAGGGAGAGGACAGAGTGAGGGGATACATGCCCAGAAATATGGAACACCAGGCCCAGGGTATCTACTCTGAGAAGATGAGAAGCTCATTGTATTGGTGTTTGAAGATTAATGGAACTTTACACTGGAAAAAGTTGGGGGGCTGAGACTCCCATAATTTGTGGAGGAAGGGCATGCCTGATCAATCCCTCTGAGAAACAACATGAAGGCACAGTCTCAAAGTGTTATTTTCATGGGAAATATTCCAGAGGAGTGGCAGTTTGAGGGAACTCGCCAGAGGACAAAGGGCAGACGGATGACAGCTTTTCAGCCTTCCCTCAATCCAGTGGGCCAGATGCTCCCAGGATCCAGCTCTGAAGCTCTCCTCCTGCCCTGACGGCTCAGCCACAGTGCTCCTCTGTGCACCTGCTATGGCCAGCACACTCAGCCGAACTTTAGCGAGTGTTTATCATATTCTTTAACTTCTCTTTTGCCTTCATAAATGTAACATAAATGTTGTAACTCTGGGGAGAGGAAATCCTAGGTAAATCTGCACCCTCTTCCACTGCATCCACTGGGGCCTCCCCACTATCTGCACTGTGGGGCTCTGGGCATCTCCCCACCATCTCTAGGGGCAGCCCACTGAAAGGTTGCACCCATTGACTACCACCAAATATAGCTCTAGAGATAGGAAATCCCAGTTCAAATAGATAAGCCCTTGGTCACCCAGGTAATTCCCCATTGATATGGAGATGATCTACTTCTCTCCACCCCTTAGAGATGTCTGTTGATACGGAGATGCACTAAAGCCAGGCAAGAGGTCCTGGAAATACTGCAATTTTACCCACAAATGTCCTTTTCCCATTCTTTGTCATTCCTGTGAACTCCCAACTTTTAGTGCCCACACAATTTTCACATTTTTGATGATTTATGACTTAACAGTTACTCTGTCATGGTCTTCTAGCCTTTAGGTCCTACTTTTAGTGCTATTCCCTCTAATATTATGGCTCATTTGTTAGTTAATCCCAGTATCTGTAAACAATAGATAATAGTATTGGTATCAGAGACTGCTGTGATGAATCACCAGAACTTTTATGATGTAAAAAAAAAAAATTCTGTCTCACAGTTTTGGGCACCAAAAGTCCAAAATTAGTATCACAGTGCCAAAATTTAGGTGTCAGCAGGCCATGCTCCCTCCCGGTGACAATCTGCCTCTTGCTTCTTGCAGCTTCTGGTACCTGCCGGTTCTCACTGACTTGCTTGCGTCTCACTCCAACATCTGCCTCCACAGGCACATTGTTTTTGTTTGTCTTTGTGTATCTCATCTTTTCTCTGTGTAATGTTCACTCTGCTTCTCTCTTATAAGGACACATGCAATTACATTTAGGGCCCACCTGCATAATCCAGTATAATGTCCCCATCTCAAAATCCTTAAAGGTCATCAGATATTTTGCCATATAAGGAAATATTCATAGATTCTGGAAATCAGATCCTTAAATTTTGGGGTGACATTTTTTTTACCCTCCCATGAACATGGTCCATATTTGGATCATTCACTTATTGTAAGTGTCTAATATTTCTATCATGTAGTTGGCCCACATACCTATCTTTAAATTTAATTGACTTGGGTTGACTTTCATATATAAACATCACTTGGTCAGCACTGATTTATGTTTAAAATTAAATACTTCAAAGCAAGTAGTGGAAGGGTTTAGGGAGAAAATAAACATTATTAAGATAGTGATATCATGTACTTTCTATTAATTTATTCTCCACTATGATCTTGTGAAATAAACATTGTTAGTTCCATATAATATATTGATGAAGAGGTTCAGAAAGGTTAAGTGATTTTCCTAATATCTCTAGGGTCAGGTCTAGGTTCAAGTCCATATTTTCCTAAGTCAAACCCATTTTTCTTCACTGAAATCATATTGCCTTAAAAGTAAATATTAAGGATAAAATAAAATACTCTTCAGGATGACTTCCATAATAGCATAAATTACATTACGAGGTATTCTTGATCATTAAAATATCAGACTTAGGATGAAAAAGTGAACAGTTTTCTATCCTTGCATATGTTAGTGATAAATGTCAACTTTAAGCTGTGACAGTCTAGCAATAAATTGTTATAAGCTCTCCCACTTGCTTTGCTGATGCTTGATATAAATGAGTATTTAGGAGAAGGGTTTTGTTTATTCCTTCATTTATTATAGCTTAAATGTTGTGAAACATTGTGAGCTGTACAATTTTACTGCCAACAAATAATGACTAGTTACCCTTGTACTGGGGTTCTAAATAAGACCCATACAACACGCAGATGTCAGTAGGATTCGGGCTCCAGGTTTTTGCCTGCAGGTAGTCATTCAAAGATAAGTGTAAAATCAAGCTTGTTCCCTCTGTAGCAGAATTTCTACCATTTGGAGTCACATACGAAGGCCCATTTCTGGACAGCAGCTATAGTTTCCTCATTAGATAGCAATCACTCTTGTATTTATAGACTCCTGTAAATCAATCCCAGGCAGGCAATAAAATGATGTTCTCTGTATTTACTTTGAGGCTAAGGCAGTAGATTCCACAGTTCAGTCTTACAAAACCATATTATGGTCTATTTGTGTCACTCGTAATGGCTTTTGACTGTCTGGAAAGTAGCATCATATGCCAGCTGTGCAAGCGCGGATTCGTGTTCCACAGTGGTTGATGCTCATGAAGCAAGTCGTGATCAAGACCAGGCGCCGATCATTATGTTCAACACCTAGTGCTTTTCTCTTTCTCTTTCTTACATCTCAGCATCCTAATGACTCCAAGTTACTTTTTCCAACTCACAAGTCTGCAGTCACCTAAATGACTAGAAGAAAGTGTATTTTCTTAGTAATAAGAAAGTTTTTTTTCAAATAAAATAAGAGCTAAACTTCAGATTTTCTTCAATAGAAGACTTTTTTCACTAACACATGTTTTAAGGACAATGAACCACTTAAAGTTGTTATGGTAATGAATATTAAGTGATTTTAGGTTTCAGCAAGTAGCTTAGTGCAATAGAGAAAAATCTATTTTACTTTAGAAAAGATCAAGAAATATGTATGAATTCCATGTATCAAAATTAACAGGGCATAAAGGACTTCAAAGCTGTAATGCTACAGACTTGCCATTAGTAAATTAAAACTGTTGTAGTTTCCACAATTTTGTTTATATGTAATGAGTGAATTATTCCTCTAAAGTAATGAAAAATCAAGCTTATCCAATGTATTCTTGAGTTACTAAAATGCTTAAAATAAAAATGTGGGAATGCAATAATTTTTCTTCATTTTTATGTTTTTTGATATATGCAATGTAATACTCAGCCTAAATTATAACATACATATAGTGCTGGTAATATATTAGAAATCAGATGAGTCAATAATATGTACAACAGGAGAACATTTAAGGATAACACTTTCTAGTTTAAACAAGAATAAAGGTTAAAGTAATCACTTTGTTAACATGAGAATGTTTATTCTATTAGCTGATACACCCTTCCTTTTTAGATATTACAAATGAGAAAAAACTTTACTTGACAGCCTACTTAAATTTCAGTGGTTTCCTACTTTCAGTTTTATGTTCAAACATGTGGGAAATCCTAGAAGATTGTGTAAAACAGTAAAATCACTGCAGCATGAATCCCAAATTATAGTTTGTCTCAATGGCTTCATTATTTACGTGGCTGGAAGCTGCCCGAGGCTGTAGCAGCACCACTTTGCACTGTTTTGTTTCTTTGCCATGCCTTGTTTATTTCATTGTGTTGTGCTGATTCTGACAGATATATTTTTTAATTCTTACTGATAGGTTGTTTTTAGTAATAATTTGTGGTAGATATAAAACATCTTATTTCAATTTTTCTTTTCTCTTTATGATAGGAGCATAAACTTTCAGTATGGTTGTGATTTGTTTCTTTGCAATTAATAAGGATTCCCACAGGTAAAAAAAAAAATCTACAAACATAGTTGAAGTAGCAATTGTTTATGTCATTAACAATGAAGTTAGATGAATTGTCAGGTATCACACAGCTAAATGGATACCTGGGGTATACTGGCAGTCCAGCTATTACAAAATCTACTCTTTCAGCCACGATATCATAGTATCTTCATAAAAGTAAGTGCCTCTTACCTGGTTGTATCAGTTAATGTCTCTTGTGCACCAAATGACCTTGTGGTTGGTTATGTTACCTTATGTAAGACTCAATCTTGCTGGCAGATTTGCCCTAGAGAGACTCTCCTTGGTGATGTAAGCAGCCATGTTGGGAAAGCCCTCATGGCAAGGAACTGTGAGCAACTCGTAACAGCTGAGGGTGGCCTCCAGCCAAAAGCTAGCAAGAACCTGAGCCCTCTGTCCTACAAGAAATTTAAGGAAACATATTCTGCCAACAATCTCAGTGTATTTTAAAGTACATCCTTAAGTACATTCTTCTTTATTTAAGCTTCTGAATGAAAACACAGCCTTACTCTCAATTTCAAACTTGAGAGACTGCTAACAGAGGAGCCAGCTAAGCCAAGCTCTGTCATCTGACCCACAAAAACTGTGAAATAATTAACATATGTTGTTACTAGGTTTTTTGTACTTTGTTACACAAGGGGTGACTAATACAAGCCCCAAATAATTGAGGCTTAAAACAATTCATTTAGCTCACAGTTGTGCAAGTTGGAGATTGGTTTCAACTCTACTGGATAGTTCTTCTGGTCTACTGATTGGCTCATGTGTCTGTTGGCTGGTAAATCAGGAGCTGCAGATGTTTCATAAGGTTTAGTCTGGGATGGATAACACCTTGGTCCTCACTCTAGGTGTACAGAGTATTCAGGAATTGTTCCCAAGATGGCAGGAAAGTTCTAAATTCTGTTTAAAAGCAAAAACTCAAATGTGCAAGATCTCTTAAAAACTTTGTGGTTTCACATTTGCTAATATTCCATTGGACAGAACAAGTTACATGGACAATCCAAATTTAAGGATTGGGAAATAGACTTTATTTCTTGAGGGAGGAAGCTGCAAAGTATGGCTATTTTGCAACCTATCATACCACATACTGGGGTTCTCCATGTCTAAGTGATGCCACAATTCACCGTTAATCAAGTCTGAAATTTCAGAAACATACTAGATTCCTCTTCTCTCACTTCCCACTTGTGGATAAAATGAGAGTTCCTGTGGCCAGGATTCTCACCTGGCCCTGGTTGACTAGCTCACTGCACACCTGTGGGCAGTTCATGGCTGTTGACTCTATATAAAGATCTCTGCCCAGTGCTCTTGGCACAACACAGTGGCAGAACTGCAAGGCTGGAGGAGAGCGGAGCAGAGGCTGGAGTGGTGGCAGCACCGAGGACAGAGGCCCTGTGTGGGATAACTCTGCAGAGGGGCCCAGAGGATGGCTGTGCGGGACAGCTGTGTGGACAGAGGGGCCCACAGGCAGAGACCAGCTTGCTGCCTGCAGACTCTCTCTGAGTGAATAGGATTTTAGTGACTGACCTGCCACCTGGAAATAAAGTTGGGTATAAACCCTTTCACCCCAAGAATGTTTTGCTGTCATTTTCTTTGATCACACTGAATCCACTGCAAACTTGCCTGGGGCTGAAACCCATTGGCAAAATACCACTTCACTCTACCTTTGCAGCATAAACAAAATTTGTTCATTTCTTTCTGATAGAATACATCCAATAGTTGATATCAACATCCCTCACTGGGACTCCTTTAGTATCCCTATAATTGTTTTCATACTTTCATTCTGTCCTTTCCCTATCCTCTGTTCATTAAACAGAACCCAGATGATCTTTTAGTAATATAAATAATATTATATAATTAGATATGCTTTAGAAACCTATAAACCAGATCACATGTAAGAAATTTTTATTAATGGGAAAAAAAGTAGTGGTACATAATGGTTGAAATTCAAAATATAATGATCACATGGCTTTATAAATCCTTTAGACCCTAATATTCTTAGAGTTTTTTAAGTGTCCACACTGACTGGTGCCTCTGAAAATAACAAAGGAAGCTCTGTCCTTCCAGATGTTGGACTTTTGGAGCTTATGCTCACATAATGCATGTGTAAAGAGTCTTGGAAATAGATAAAAGGGTAGGCTTGGTGCTGTATGCTTGCTGCCAGCTATTGAAAATGTAGAAGACAGTTCAAAGCCTCCTCCAACAGAAGCAAGAATGTAGACAAGTGAGTCTCCTCATAGAGAAAAAGGAAATGGTAACAGAAGGACCTGGGACCATCAGGTTGCTTACTGTCCCAGGCAGCTCTGTTTTGACACTTCTTCATAAACAATAATTGATAATAAAATAATGGCCCTATATTTTTATAGATATTTTTGCAGCCAATGATGGAAGATGCTAGGGCACAACTATGGCATTCAACCAAACAATATCATGTCTAAAGCTTCAGAACTCATAAATTGGACTCTGGATACTTCACTATTTGGAAGGTACTTGTCTTGCTAATGGATTTCAGGCCTAGGCAAGTTCACTATGGATTCAGTGAGACCGAGAAATGACAATGGAATGTTCTTGGGGTGAAAGCATTTATACCCAATTTTATTCCCATGGTGGCAGGTCAATCACTAGAATCCTGTCCACTCAGAGCAAGCAGATCTTTGCCTCTGGGCCTCTCTGCCTCCACAGCCATCTCAGACTCTGTTCTCCTGCAGCCTTCTAGCCCTGCAGCCAGGCGGCACCCCAGAGCACTGGGCAGGGCTCTTTATATAGAGTCAATAACAACGTATTGCCCACTCGTGTGCAGTGAGCCAAGCAGACCAGGGCCAGTGAGATCCTGGCCACAGGAACCTTCACTCTCTCCACAGACCAAATGATAAAAAATATGCAGAAGAAACAAAGGAACAAAAATGTTGATGACAAACCCACTCTAAGCTTCTAAGACAATGGATGCCCATTAGAACATAGATTATTTTATATGATTTTTACCCTCTAGAAATCTGGGGATTGTTGTGTTTTAGTATAAATTCAGGGAACAGATTGGATGTCAGACACACAAAAAAGTGAATACTATGCACAGGAGTAAAACAAAATGCTTGCAACTTAGGAAATCTTATGGCTGTTTGATGTATATGGTCAAGCATTGAGTATAACCCAAAACATTACATTAGTGCATATTCCTCTAATAATTAACAAGTAGGAGTCTTTTAGTGGTCACCTGAAAATATGAAATACTAGTTGGGATTCCTTAAGGATGCCAGTGAGGAGTGCTATGGTACACAGAAGAACACAGATTTTATATATGGGCTTTACCCCATTGTCTGCATATTAAATAGGGATCAAAAACTATGGTCTGCAGACAAAATCTGGACCACTACCTGATTTTGTAGATTGAGCTAAAGTCTTTTACATTTTTAAGTCATTAAAGAAAACAAAATTATATTACATGACTCAGTGATACTATATGAACAGTTTCTATATGAATATATGAAATTCAAATATCAGTGTCTATAGTTTTACTGGAAGACAGCCACACTTGCTTAAATATTGGCTAGGGCTTCTTTCAACAGCAAAGTTGAGTAGTTGCAATAGACATGGTAAGGCCCAGAAAGCAGAAAATATTTTCCGTCTGTCCCTTTATAGAAAAACTTTACCAATCTCTGTCCTAGACTATTCAGTATTTCTGAATCTATCTATAACTTACAACCTAACTTTATCCCTAACTTCTCAATTGTTTGTGTCAGTGGTGAGTATGGTAAATTAACCAATGATAGTACACAAAATATAGAAATGGCATGTGTACAGTAGGGATTCTAAAGATCCCTGAGTGGAACAGGTTTATACAGATGGGAAATGTGACAAAGAAGAGTTAGAGTGTCCATTTCCCTGTATTATCCCCAGTACTAATATTAGTAATAGTAATACTAATAATCACATAATAATAATAATAGTAAAACTACTGTACTATCTGACTGAAGAAAATTACATCTTCCTCAACTTGAATTTTCCTGATGACTAATAGGTTTACATCTTTTAAACATGTTTGTTAGACATTTATATTTTTCCTTCTTTGACATGCTTGTTCATCTAATTTGATCATTTTTCTGAGTGCTTTTTTATTCATTTTTTTATGTTTTAATTATTGAGTTTGAAAATTCTTTGTCAGATATGCTATACTTTTTTTGTTTTAATTTTGTTGCTCCTATTAGAATATGGAGGTATTTTTTAAAGTCAAATTATTTAATCTCTTTTGATATTTTTAAAATTTATTTTCTTTCTTAATGCTTTCCCATATGTGTTTTAAAAGTATTCTCCCACATTTTCATCCAGAATTGTTAAACTTTTAAATATTTAGTTTTCTATCCAGATTTTCCATGTGAATATAGAATAAGGTAAAGTTTTAGTTTTCAATTTGTCATTTCCAAAACATAACCAAAAATCCTAAAATAACATATTATAAATTTCTTGCTTTCTTGTGTAATTTTATATTTACATGTTCAGTTTTGTTTTTCAACTCTGAATTCTTTATGCTTAAATTACTATTTATATTGTATTTTGATACCTGGAAGGAAAATCTGATCCTTATTCTTTTTATTTTTTATAATATCTTAATATATTTACAATTTGGAGCTTCCTATTCAGGAGCATGGACTGAAAATCCTTTAGATCATGTTTTTTTATATTATATAATATGTAAAAAGTTACATCTTATATTTTTTATGTCTGTTTACCCCCACAAGCCTTTTATTATTATTTAAATATTTTATTACTCATTTGAGCATTATCTCTATTTTAATTACATGTTCTAATTGACATTGATGATATCTATTGACATTCATAGATCAAGTATCTGGCATATTTACTGAGTTCTATTTTCTAATAATAACTCATTTGAGCTTTGGATTTTCATGTTGGCCATACTATGATCTATATAATATTTTTGGCTGTATCTCCATTTTTTATTATTAATTTTATTACCATTTTTACATTTGCTAGAATTTCTAGGACAATTTTAAGAACAAATATATTCATCTTGATTTTATCTTTGCATTAATTATTTTAATGTTTCACCTTGAGGAAATCCTTGTTTTTTGGTGAGTGTAAATTTGATATATGAACTTTTACAGTTGAATAATGCTTTTTTCTATTCTTGGCTGAATTTATTTGTGTTTGAGCAGAATCATATTAAAATCTGTCAAAAGCTTTTCATAACCTACTATATTATCATTCTTTTGGTCTTTGTTAATGAAGCAAATCATGTTAATATAATCCATAACATATTTAGGTCAGAAATGTATCTTTGGTAATGATGTATTGTTTTATAACTCAATATATTAATTTGTTGGATTCACTCTGCTAATATAAATAATTTTTAACCTAAACTATAAGCAAGTTCAGCATTTCTTATATGTTATCCTTTTCTGGTATAAAAATATCATTGAAAGTCATTATTATTTTAAATTTTTACTCTTCTCTAAAGTAGCTTATATGTCATTGGAATTATTAGACTTGAATATTTGGAAAAGTCACCTATAATACCCAGTGATTATGAAATTATTAGGGGTTGGAATTTTAACTTCACTTTCACTGTCTTTCATAATTCTCTGTCAGTATGGTTTTTACTTTATCTGGAGCCAGTAAGTTAGTCAGTCCTATTTTCTTTATCTTTCACTATATTTTCAAATCTAAGGGTATGAAATTGACCAAATTACTGTCCTGTATCAGAAATATCCATATATACAGTTCCATTAACTTTCTTACTTACATTAATATTTAATTTTATTTTTTAATCCTTTTTAAAATCAAAATTCTCATATTATTTTTTGGTGTTATATTCTCAAAGAATAATGAAAAAAAATTTTGTTTCTAATGGGTGAATCTAAACCTATAAAATCTATTCTATGTGATCTTTAGTTCGGATTCTACAGAATTTAAAATATATTGATCTTGCTTTTATCATGTCTAAATATTTAAAATTCCATTTTATTTTTAGTTTTTAACAACAGAATATCTAATATGATGTTTAAGTGGATGGTGAGTGATAGGAAAATTCTTGGTGGTATCTCTTTTTCATTAACATGAAAGAATTTTCTTTGTTTAATTTTTATGTCATTGTACATCTATAATGTTACTTCAATATTTTCTTGGTAGATTTTTTTTACCTTATGGTTTTTGTCTGTCTCTTGTAGTAAGCATTCATTTATTCATTCATAATATTTTATGCCCATATTATACCTAATATTTCCTTAGGCACTGAAATATAGCACTGTATAGGGCAGACAGACATTCTGTTCTTGTGTAGCTTGTTTTATGGAGAGTTAATATTTAATCATATAAATTCAAAGTATCAGATTATGATAGATGATGTGCACAGAATTAAAATAAGATGTATCTGGCTGAGGTGTAAGATGTCAAGGGAGACTCTTTGATGTGATGATACATGATGATAGGCTGCAATCCAGGGATAAGGTGAAGATACCCTTATAAAAATTGATGATATATTTGGGTAGAGAAAAAAGTCAGCATCAATTTCTAAAATATGAGTGTTCTAGGTCCAGAAAGAATGTAGAATCTAGAATATAGTAGGTGATTATGAGAACCATATGTGATAATGTAAAAGAGATAGGAAGGGCAAGATCTTTGAAATGAAATAGAAACAGAAATGTTGCAGTAACTGTCTAAATAGATTTCTCTCTGAAAAGTTTTTGTTTGGAATCACAAGCTAATATAAAAATAATATACTGTATGTACTTAATTTTTCTCTAAATCAGAAATTCCTTTGTTTCTTTAGGAAATGCAGGAAATATCAAAACATTACTGAACTTTGATTCATTTCTGCATTTTTTAAATTACATAAAACCTTAAAACCATTAGTGCTTATCTAAAGTTTTACTCTATTAGACAAAATTGATTTTTTATGTTAGTAAAATTGATGATTATAAAATATGGAGCTATAATGCATATCAGCTTCATAAGTTGTGTAACAATTAATGATTAACTATTTTCTGGACCAAAAAGAAGATATAACTGTTGATTCACATTGATTGTTCCACATCTTTGCCAACACTGGGTAGTATGATCAGTCTCACTTTATAGTTTTGCCAATTTATTCAGTGTGTAGTTCTATTTTAGTGTGATTTTAATTTGCATTTCCTATGACAAACAATATTGGGTCTGTTTTCATATGCCTATCTGCTGTCCATATATATTTTTCAGTGAAGTGCCTGTTAAAATTTTGCCCAATTTTTAAAAGTGGATCTGCTTAATATATAACTTGCACTTGAGAGTTCTGTAAATATTTTTATATTTCAGTAAAATTTGTTAGATATACAACATGCATATATATTCTCCCTGTGTGCATTTTAGCTTTCATTGTCTTGTGCCTTTTAAGGCATATATTATTAATTTGTATTAAAACCAATTTATCAATATTTGTTTTTATGAGACAAAACTGCAGTATTTTATAATAGAGTTATGTTCCTAATGCAGTGTCACAAAGATTTTCTCTTGATGTTTTCTTTTGGAAGTGTAGTAATTTTAAGTTTCACAATTATATTTCTGATACATTTTGAGTTAATAATTTTATATGATGCAAGTTGTTAAAGTTATTCTGTTTCTTTTTTTAAACATTTGATATCCAGCTTCACCATTTTTGTTGTTCTTGTTGAGAAGACCCCCTCATCTCCATGGAATTGCCCTTTTACCTTTGCGGAAAATCAGCTGTTGGTATATATGTGGCTCTCTTTACTCTATTGATGCTATTGATCTATCTTTACACTAATATCACACACTACTGCTAACTGTATGTTTATATTAAGCCTTGAGTTAGATTATATGAAGCCTGAAACTTCATTTATATATTTCAAAATCATTTTGTCTATTCTAAATTCTTTGTTTTTACATGAGTTTTAAAATCAGCTTCTTAATATGTACAAAAACAAAAAAATATTAAACTGTGTTTAAACTGTAGATCTTACAGAAATCATGCAGTCAGATATTTTTTATTCAAATCAACAATCTTTGCTTTTACTTGAGGTGTTTAGATGATTACATTTAATATACTTTTTGTTATTGTGTTTCAATCTATTATCACACAATTTATTTTTTATTTGTTCTGTGTTCTTTATTCCCCTTTTCCTTATTATCTGCTTTTATTTTTTAAAGTGATTAAGTACTTTTTATTATTTAATTGTTTCCTTGATTGGCTTATTAACTATAAATTCATGATTTTTAGCTTAGTGGTTACTGGCAAATTCAAGTTAATTTTAACTTATAATAATCTATATTCACATGATACTAAACTACTTCACCTTAAGAATCTTACAGAAGTTCATTTCCATTTATCTTTCCTCGGGCATTGTGACATTTTTTTTCATATATTTTATTTATAGACATGTTATAAATTCCAAAATATATTTATCCAATTTATTACATCTTAAATAACTTTAAATAATATATACATCTTTCATTCATCCATATTGGACACAAGTTGTTTCCATTTGTTCACTATTGTAAATAATGCTGCAATGAACATAACGGTACATGTACATTTTGAATTAGTGTTTTCACTTTCATTGGATAAGTATGTTTCTAGTGGTAGAATTTCTGGATAATATGGTAGTTTGACTTTTATCTTTTTGATGAACGTCAAGTCTATTTTCCATATAGCTTGCAGCAGTTTACATTTCTGTCAACAGTGCACAAGCGTCCCCTTTTCTCCACATCTTTGCCAATTCTTGTTATTTCTTGTCTTTTTAATAACAGCCATTTTAACAGAAGTGAGGTTCTATCACATTGTTGCTTAATTTGCATTTCCCTGAAGATTAATTATGTTCAGTATCTTTTTATGTGCCTGTTGACCATCTGTAATGTCTTTTTGTCTATTCAGATTCTCTGCCCACTTTTAAAATGGATTGTCTGATTTTGCTATTGATTTATATGAGTTCTTTATATAATCTGGATCTTAACCCTTTATTGGATGTATGATTTACAAATATTTTCTCCCATTAAGTAGGTTGCCTTTTCATTTTGTTAATGGTTTCCTTTGCTGTGCAGAAACATTTTAGTTTGGTGTAGTCCTATTTGTTTATTTTTGCTTTTGGAGTCAGATCCAAAAAATCAACATGACTACTGTCAAGGAGCTGATTACCTAAGTTTTCTTTAAGGAGTTTGATGGTTTCAGGTTTTACATTCAAGTCTTTAATCCATTTTGAGTCAATTGTTTTCTGTGATATAAGATAGTATTCCTCTTTCATGCATGTAGCTGTCCACTTTTCCTAACACCATTTATTGAATGTCCTTTTGTGGTTGTATATTCTTGCCTCCTTTGTCATAAATTAACTGACCATACAAGTGTGGGTTTACTCTGGGTTTTATTTTCATACTGTTTTGCAAAATGTCATACTTTGTAATATACTTTGAAATCACAGAGTTTCTAGCTTTGTCTTTCCTAAGATTGCCTTGGCCTTTTGGGATCTTTTGTGGTTCCCTACAAATTTTAGGGGTATTTGTTCAATTTCTGTGAAAAATGTCATAGGATTCTCATAAGGAATGCATTGAATCTGCAGATGGCTTTGGGTAGTATGGATATTTTGCCAGTATTAATTCTTCCAATCTATGAACACACAATAACTTTCCATTTATTTGTGTTTTCTTCATTTTCTTTCATCAGTGTCTTACAGTTTTCAGCATACAGGTCTTTCACTTCCTTGGTTAAATTTATTCCTAGATATTTATTTCTTTTTAATGAAACTTTACATGGGATTGCTTTCTTAATTTCTCTTTCTGAGAGTTTCTGTTAGTGTATAGAAATGCAAGTGTTTTTTATTATTGATTTTATACCCTGCAACTTTACTGAATTTGTTTATTAGCTATAACATATTTTGATGGATTTTTACTGTTTTCTATATATAATACCATGACACCTGCAAATAGTGAGTTTTACTTCTTTCTTTCTGATTTAGATACATTTTATTTTTCTTGCCTAATTGTTCTGGTTATGGGATCCAATACTATGTTGATTAAAAGTGGTGAGAGTTGGCATCATGTGTTGTTCCTGATCGTAGAGGAAAACCTTTCAGCTTTTCACCATTGAGTATGATGTTAGCTGTGTGTTTGTCGTATGTGGCCTTTATTATGCTGAGGTACATCCCCTCTGTAATCAATTTGTTTTTGTTTTGAGCATAAATGTATCTAAATTTTGTCAAATGTTTTTTCATCTATGGAGATGACCACATGATTTTTATCCTCTGGTTTGGTAATGTTGTATATAACATTGATTGATATGTGGGTGTTGAATTATCCTTGCATTTCTGGAGTAAATCCCACTTAATCATGGTGAATGATCTTTTAATGTATCATTGAATTTAGTTTGCTAATATTTTCTTGAGAATTTTTGCATCTAAACTTAATTAGTGATGGGTATGTATTTATTGCCATTTTGTTGTTTCCTGACTATTTTCAGCTCTACTTTTCTTCTCTTATGCTCTTTCCTTGTGGCTTTATGAGTTCCTTTAGTATTATGTTTAGTTTCCATTCTTACCATCTTTTGTGTATCTACAGTAGGTTTTTTTCTTTGTGGTTATCATGAGGCTCACACATAACAGCTTATATATATAAAAAAGTCTATATTAAGTTTGATAGCAACTTAAGTTTGAGTGTACTCTAAAACTACATTTTTTTACATACACTAACCCATGTTTTGTTTTGCTTTCCCATTTTGCATCATTTCATGTATCCCTTAAGTGATTATTGTATTTAAAGTTATTTCTACTACTTTGTTTTTTAACCTTCACTAGCTTTTATATGATCAATACACTACTTTTATTATATATTTACATTATACTTTCACATCTTTTCAGAGTACTAATTAATCATCTTTCAATTTTGAAGAAGCCCTTCTAACATTTCTTTTAAGACTAATTTAGTGGTCAACTCCTTTCCCTTTCCCTTTTCTCAAAAACTCTTTATTTATCCTTCGATTCTGAATGATAACATTTTCAGGTAGAGTATTCTTGGTTGGAAGTTTTTCCTTTCAGCATTCCCAATGTTATGCCACTGCCTTGTGGCCTGGAAAGTTTCTGCACAAAAATAGGCTGAAAGTCTTTTAAGGGTTTCTTGTAGGTAACAAGTTGTTTCTCTCTTGCTGTTTTTAATATTCTCTCTTTATCTTTAACTTTCAATATTTTAATTATAATGTATCTTGTTATGGATCGTTTAGCTTCATTTTATTTAGAACTCTCTGGGATTCCTAAATCTGGATGTCTGTTTCCTTCCTCAGGTTAAGGGAAATTTTCAACCATTATTTCTTCAAATATATGTTCCGACCCTTTTTCTTTCTCTCTTCTTTCTGGAAACCCTATAATACAAGTGTGTTGTTCCACTTGATGATATTCCATAGGTGTGTTAAGATAGCTTCACTTTTTAAAATTATTTTTTCTTTTCGTTTCTGTGTTTGGGTGAGTTCTGCTGTCCTGTCTTCTAGCTCACTGATGCTTTCTTCTGCTTCATCTAGTCTGATGTTGAATCCCTTTAGTATATTTCCAGTCCATGTACTGTATTCTTCAAGGTTGTGACTTTGTTTAGTACTTTCTTATATTTTCTATCTCTTCTTCAAAAATTCTGTGTTCATCCAGTTCATTATGCATCTTTATGGCCATTATTTTGAACTCTGTAACAGGTAAAATTCTACAAATAAATGTAAAACATTTATTTCAAGTAATGTTGAGACTATCAGAACTATAAGCTTCAAAACAGTATATCAGAAAATTTACTTAGCATTATTGTTTTGCCTGGAACATGACCTGTTAGTAATAATATAGTAAGTGAGCCACTAGCAGCCTTCCAAATATGTCAGAAAACAATTTTAAGTATGCATACAATGAAGCTGAGTCTTGTATGATACATAGGAATTTGTAGACTGAGGTAATATGGGTATTATTTAGACCCCTAGACTTGGAGGAAAAATATTTGTGACAGTTGAAGTGACATGAAGCAAAACTCAAGTGATATGTGAAAAGTCTTTCTATATCACAACACAAAATTTGTATTTATTATATAGTCAAAAGAAAACCTAAAAAGATTTTGAGTAGGAGATATCACTGTTAGGTTTCTTTTGATGAAGTCTATCTTTGTTGCTCATGTGCTTAAAGGATTTGTTTTGGGGAGCATTCAGTTTTATGCACTATCATATGTTTGCCTTCCATTGCTTTTATTGTAGTCTCTAATAAATTCAACATATGAAAATGGATAAATAGTTAAAAAATGGTTAATTGAAATGTAAAACCATGATGAAAATAAAATTAATGCAAACCTTGGAATGACATTACAAATATAGATAATAATCAGGACTCCAGATCCACAATCAACACAAATGTCATAAAGCTATTTGGAAACTACTTGTAAATATTCTAACAAAGAAAGCAAAATATCAGTAACATACATACCTGGAGAGGAATTTTAAATCACTTTATTTTTTAACAAAGTCATTGACATGCTTGAAGGAAAAATAACACTTTTTGAATTATTACTTGAAAGCCAGTGATGGATGGGGTGTCTAATGGATGTATTAAAATTAACCTAATGAACACTAGCTATTGTTAGAAAAGTGAATATACTGCTGAAAGAAAGAAAAAATACATTTAGTGTTCATCGAAATTAAATACTTTTGTGCATATAAAGACACTATCAACAGAGTGAAAGGCAGCCTATGGAATGGGAGAAAATATTTGCAACTTGTATGCCTGATAAGGAATTGATATACAAAATAAATTAAAAACATTTACAGCTCAACAAAAATAACTTGATTGAAAAATAGACACAGGACTTATATAGATATTCCTCTAAAGAAGATATGTAAATGGTCAATAAACACACAAAAGGATACTCAACATCACTAATCATAGGTAAGGCAAATACAAATCACAATGAAACATCACCTCACACCCATTAGGTTGCCTATTACCGAAAATATAGAAAATAACAAGAGTTGGTGAAGATTTTGAGGAATTAGATCTGATCTGGTGAGAATTTTAAAATGATGCAGCTGCCATAGACAATGGTATGGAGATTCCTCAGAAAATTAAACAGAACTACCATAGGATCCAGAAATACCACTTCTGGGTATATTTGAGGGCAGGGACTCAAACAGATATTTCTACAAACATCTTCATAACAGTATTATTTGCAATAGTCCAAGGAACAAGCAACTCAAGTGTCCATTGATGGATGAGTGTATACACAAAACATGGTACATCTATACAATAAAATACTGTTCAGATTTTAAAAGAAGAGGGATTCTCACACAGGCTATGAAATGGGTAAATCTGGAGGACAATATGTTAATGAAATAAGCCAGGCACAAATTAGCGAATACTATATGTTTTCACTTATATGAAGTACCTGAAGTAGTCAAATCATAGAGACAGAAAGTAGTTTAGTAATTACCAGGGGCTGAAGGGGGTGAGGGGTGGAGTGTCAGTATTTAATGAGTACCAAGTTTCAACTGGGAAGAATGAAAATTCCAGAAAGAGATGTTGATAATGGTTGCATAAAAATCTGAATATACTTACCGTCACAAAACTGTACATTTAAAAATTGGTTAAAATAGTATATTTTATGTCATGTGTATTTATCACAGTAATAAAAGTGAATTGCAGTGTCTATCTGAATACAATCCACTCTGTTTTATTCAGAGAGCAATTGTTAGTTAACACTATACCTTCCATTCCACTGTTGAAAGAAATAAGCAAATATTATGAATACAATCAAATTTCTGTCACTAAATAACATTTTGGTGTGTTGTAGACAAAATGAAATCTGGTAAGGAATAAATAGCGATTTTTTCTTGGTATATTCAATAATGCATTTATTATTTAAGGATAAGTTTCATATTAAAATTTGGAATAGTACATGGGGAAAATGTTTTAATAGTATGTTTACCGTTGAAGGATGAGTTTTAAGGTAAAGTTTTAAATGACAAATGGAAAAAATAATGTATCATCATACTCAGAAACTGGTAAAGGCAATTTCTGTTATTTATAGTGTCTTGCTTATTTGAGTCAACTACTTTTACTAAGAGATAGAAGCCATTCTCCTCCACTGTGGTAATCATCAATATTGACTGTATGTAGTTATGAAACCAATAAAAATCACGCTGCTTGTAGAGACTTCTAGTTCCTTACCAAATAATCTTTTTCCTTTTTCTCAAAATAATGGAATCCCAGTTTTTCACTGTGTACATTCCCTAGGTAAATGCTGTTTCCAAGATTTACCTGCAGCTGGTTATGGCCACGTGACTCAGCACTGGCCGATGAGGTGTGAGTGAGGGAGCTGCTGTGGCTCCTGGCGAGCCTCTTTCGTACAGAGAAGACAGGCAGTGCTTCCCCCTTTCTGCTCTGCTCAGAACGTAGACATCACGGCTGGGGCAATAGCAGCCATGATGCACCTGAGGACAAAAGTTGCACAATATGATTAATGGCAGAAAAAGCTGGACACCAACGTTTGACTGCCAGCTGTCAAAATCCTCTTATGGGGAAGGAGAATAAGATGCTATCACTTTTTAAAAATTCATCCTGACTAAAACAGTAGAAGGTTACCTACAAAAGTTTCAATTCCAGTTAAGAAAGATTTAGTTTCTTTGAAGTCCCTGCTTAAGAAGGTCAGTAAAACCACACTATTGTATTTTTTAAGTTCACCTTCAGTTTCTGTTAAAAAGAGATGAAATTTCTTTTTTGACACCACTAAGTCAATAAGAGTGTGTTCTTAGACATCTTTAAACCTAATGCACTCTGTGGCACTGATTGCTGGGAATCTATGCTGTTCAGATTCACTCTATAAATTCAAATATCTTGTATCTGCTTAGATACAACCACACCACCATACAAATCTTCTAAATCATAATATTTATAACAAACCTTTTTCAAAATTTTGACAGGAAATGAAGCATAAATATCCCTATGTTGCTACATTTAGGTGGCCTTAGGGGTCTAACTCCTTTTTAGAAATAAAATACTATCCAGCTTGGAGGAATTAATTCTTCATAGAAATCACTGGGTAAAAAACAAAACAAAACACAAAAATGAATCCTCGTTTTTTCATTTCTGCTTTTCCATTTTTTTAGACATAGAATGCCTTGAATATAATAATATAAAAATCTATTTTGTGTATCTTCCTGCTAGAGTTGACTCCTACTTGTGAGAAAAATCTTGTATAAAAGGAGAAACATTGATATTAGAAAGGATATCATGAGCTATGTGTTCAAGCTATGATTTGAAGATGAATGAAGTATTTATTTATATAATTTTAAAAAGAGAAGTGACAAAGGCAGACCTTTATTTCCTGGGAAGTAAAGGTCAACTACATGACTGAGGGTTGGATTATCTCTAAATTCCTGGGTTTTATACCTAAGAATGACTGTGTATGTTGGAGAGAGTTCACCAGTGTCTACGATCACATGCTCTCATGACTGTTCCAGGAAAAGCCTTGTGACAGTATCTGGGGCAAGAATTTCTAGGTATATTTCTGGCATTTTTATAACACCAGCTCTCATAAAATCATAATAATAATTTTTCTTTTTGCTGAGATAGTAAGCTATTCAACTTAGAGATGTAGAGGAACAATTTTATTATTATATGTTAAATAGATGCTTTTCAATTTTATTTAAATTTAAAAATGTTCAGAACAGAAATTGTGAGACATTTCTTAAATTTTCTTAAATTCTTAATCACATTGTTAAAGACATAGATGCTAATCTATTTACTAGAGGAAGATCAATATATTTATTTACATTTTTTAATAATGATAATTTTTCTTTTTTTGTTTTTTTGACTTTTAGTACCTGAATTTAAAGTTTTTGTGGGTTTTTAAATAAAAAAATTATATCATGACACACAGAATAGTTAATTCACCTTAAAGTGAAATGGAAAAGTTATTTTTGATTGAAAATATGGAGGTTCTTTCCATTTTAAGTAGTGTATGATAGGGATAGATAAAGAGATCATTTGATGTTACAACCTCTTAAGCCAATATGAAATGACTCTGTGGGCAAAGATGTCCTGTTTAGTTTAATTCAGGTATTTGTAATTATTATTATTATTTCTTTCCAAGGGGATTTTTTGTACATGTTTTATGTAATTTTAGCTATATTAAGATGAGGGTTTTTTGAGTTTTTTAAAATGACCTATTTTTTAATAAGAAAAAGATGTCTTTTTATTATGTGGAGGAAGGGGAACCATCTTACACTGTTGGTGAGAATGTGAAAAGCAATATGGAGTTTCCTTAAAAAACTAAAAATAGAAATACAATTTGACCCAGTAGTTCCACTCCTAGGAATTTACCTGAAGAGAATAAAATCCCTAATTCAAAAAGACATATGAACTCTTATTTTTTATTGCTGAACTATTTACATAGCCAAGATATGGAAGCAACCTCAGTATCCATCAATAGATGAATGGATAAAGAGATATGGTACATATGCACAATGAAATATTATTCAGCCATAAAAAGAAAAGAAATCCTGCCATTTGCAACAACATTATGCTCAGTGAAATACATCAGATGGAGAAAGGCAAGTACCAAATGATTTCACTCATTCGTAGAGTATAAAAGCAAAGCAAAACAGAAGGAACAAAATAGCAGTAGACTCATAGACACTGATAAAGAACTAGAGGTTATCAAAGGGGAGGGGTTGGGGAGGGAGAAGGGGATTAAGAGGCACTACAATTTGCAGCCACAATATAGGTAGGTCATGGGGATGGTAGCACAGTATGGAGAATATTAATGACTCTATAACATTTTACTACATTGATAGACAGTGACTGCATTGGAGGGGATGAGGACTTGAAAATATGCCAGAATGCTGACACTGTGTTGTGTATGTGAAACCATCATAAGATTCTTTAATATTCAATATTTAACAATAATAATATTTAGTATTTAATATCAATGAACCTTGAATAAGAAAATGAGTGCTCCAAAGAATCCTGGTGAATGCTATCAGGTATATTATGACCCAGCTTTGCAAGTTCTGGAATGTCACTCCTACTACATTCAACTGGTTAAGCAAGTCTGTAAAAACCGTTCAGATTCGACGGGAGGGGAATCCGAATC
Organism: Manis pentadactyla; assembly: GCF_030020395.1. NCBI lineage: Eukaryota > Metazoa > Chordata > Mammalia > Pholidota > Manidae > Manis > Manis pentadactyla. The sequence goes on along the minus strand of NC_080037.1, from coordinate 28,051,537 downwards.
TATCTATCAATGGCAAGAGTAGCAAAGACTTTGTGGCCATCTTAATTTTACCACAGAAATTTTGCTGAATATTATTTGATTTATAGATGCTAAGGAGTTGTGTACCATAGAGTTGCAAATCACAAATATGATCTTGGGCAGTAGTCAGAATGAATATCCCAGTTTGGGACATTTTTAGGTCTATGACAGGGGACTAAATCTCTGTTTTTCAGCTTCTCCATTATGGGGCTCATATATCTATCTCAGACATTTTATTAAGTGTTCTGATATTTATTATTTGCCTAATATTTTGTAAAGTAGAGGTGGTAGAGGGGAGGATTCTGCATTTAACCATGTTATTCTATTTGATGCCCTTTTGATTTATCAGGTTTTAGACATTGCTAAAAAATGCAAAACAAATTATACTTCAATATTTGGATTCTCCGGATGATGTATTACATATTTTCTCTCTACATTGACTTAATTTAGTGGGGATTAATTTTTGTCAAACAATATTAAGTAATAATTGTATTTTAATGACACTGTGATTTAAAATTTGCTGTGATTTCATACACACGACAATTTAAAATAAATAGAATGGCTACTATTTCCTTTTTTAACAGATAAAAGTCAAGAGAGATTAATTTAATTCTTAAAGGTCACATTGCTAGGGCAGTTTCAGGCCTTATACTCAAGTTGTAATTATGAACAAGAAGGAGGAGCAGAATATTTTTGACATGTCATTTAGTAAGAAACTTAAACATTTGTGTAAAGAAGAGTGGGGATCCTAATGTGTTACTAAACATCAAAGTAACAAATACTGAAAAGTTTTGTTTATAAAAAATAAATTCATCATGTGAGAGGATACAATGTTAGCTAATTATGACTAAACTTGAGGATATGTGCAACTAATTTACATTTTATTAAGTGCCTTCTTGTGTCAAATTCTGCACTTAGAAAATCTAAAATGGTATCTTAACACACTGTACCATAAAAAATAATTTGGAAATTCAGAAATGACTTAGTTCTCATTATCATGCTGCTGTTTTGGAGTGCTAATAATAGCACTGGGAAACATTATATTTACATTAGCATAATTTTCATCTTGATGCCACCATTATGGTTTACCTAAGTTGAAAAATGATTGCTGCCCACTGCCACACCTGTTATCTTTTCCATGACAGCAGACAATATGATGCTACTGAGCTCTTATAAAGGTTAATTTCTATTTTCTGTAATTATGAGTGACATAGTTAGAGGAGATCACAGATAGCTGAATCACTGTGACTGTGATTACTGTTTGCTAGAAATTATGCAAATATGTATAAAAGCAAAGTCTGTGAAAAATGAAATTAGGCCCAACTTGATTTAGCCTCACACTCATATTATTAATGTTATAAATCAACTTGTAAATAAAACAACATAAAATGCAAATCTAAATGTAAATATTGTTCTTTTATGGAACACAAGTAGGATGCTTGTTAACATAACATTTTACTGTAGCAGTATTGTATTTGGTATCATTGTTGTTGAGGTATTCTGAGACACTGAAACCCAATCTTGCAAGATGTTTAATTTGAATATGATCCTATTCTATTTTTTCCTAGAACACTGCACATCAATATATCAGGCTCATTTTAGATGCCAAATATTTTATTTGCAATTATAATTTTAAAAATAATCCCTTGGTTCTGCTATCCATAAGCTTCTGTGATTTTATTTATGTTATAGTTGTATCAGCAATACCTCAATTATTCAAAATATTTTAAAATTAAAATCTTTGTTTTGAGGTCAGGTTTTCTAAATCACTAAATTTCATCACTATTATAATTCTACCCATACTTATCTTTGATATTTTCTCTAGTTCTTTCTTTGTATGACAATAGATGTGAAGGACCAAAGTACTTTGAAGAAAAATTGTAAAACATTTTCTGTTAATCTTATAGAACTGAATTTATGCTAATGTTTAAAATTTTGTAAAACTGTCATGGACAGATATGAATATATTATCATTAGCTTATTAACTATCCAAAATTGGTACTACCCAAAAATATAATAAAATCACAAAATTACATTTTATATTAAACTTATTACCTTTAAAATTCTATTTCCAAAAATTATACCACTGAATAAAAGTGATCATGTATACAATTAATATTTCATATGCACTGATATATTTACATATATGGCATATTCAAGAATATAACAATTGTTCATATATATATACGTAATATATATATATATATATGTTATATGTATATATTACACCTTCACAATGGGAAAACAAATGTTTAAATGCATGAAAGAGGAAATCATTCTATGTTTGCTTTTAAAACTAAGCTATTAAAAAATGCATTTAAACAGAATTTCATAAGAAGAATGGAACCACTAATTTATAGTTTTTTAAAATGTTTATGTTTTAAAATGTTAACATGAGAAGAAGTCACATGTTATCATAAATAATGTATTTGTGTGGAAAACAATGATATTCTCTAAAAAACAAATTTAGTGAGAAGAGTGGCATCATTTTACAATTTTGCATGTTTAATAGACTTTGTAGACAATTTCAGATTTTATTCTTTGATAATGCAGAAAAATTCAAGAATTAATAGTTTCTTGAAGTTAATTGCAATGTAGAATCTAAAGCCAATCAATAAACTTTTGAGTTTAGTAATATAAAACTCCATTAATCTATCTTATATCTCGAATGGATCTTCTAGCCATGTATGATTGGTAAAACTATATACATTGGTCATTTGGAAACTAGTGGTTCACTGAATTGTATAGATCTTCCAAACTTTCAAATAGGAACACCTTTCAATGGACAATATCATAAAATCACATTCCTTAATATATCACTGGTACTGTGAGAAGATTTTTAAGTATTGGGAAGTTGTCAAGCTCATGGTTGTAAGATACAAGTTTCCCCAAATGGTAATTTGTGCTTGAAAATCCAAATTTATCATTGGTGACATAATGATAATTTATAGTTATTTTAACTCTGTTGATGTGTCTGTTTATAAGAAACTGTTTTCTTAAAAAAAAAACCCAAAATATTCAAGTTATGTATTTGTGAATTTGGTTATTCAAGATCAATCATCTGTCATTATAAAAGGGACCAGCAAGTTGGTCAATCAATGGCTCTTCTTCCTATTCATATAATTAAACCACATAGCCCATCTTAATGCATGGTCATGTGACTAAGTACCATCCACTGAGATATAAAGGGCAGAATATTTGCTACTCCAAGGCCTCCTATCCCATTAAGATCTTCCATATGTGCTCCTCAATGTTATGTTCTTTTTGCCAGCATGGCATTGAGAGATATGGCGACCCTAAGAGCCAAGTATTGCATATGGCAGAGCTCAGTATAAAGACTGAGGTGTTGTATTACCAATCTGGAGGGATGACTACTAGTAAGAAACAGAAGCTTTAATTTTGCAAGGAAATAAATACCTGTCATTGTTTGAAACATTATGCATTTCAGGGTTGTATGTGTGTATGTGTGCATTTGAGTTTGCTTGTAGTTATATATGAGAATAGTTAGCATGATATTAACTTGTACATAGACTTAGAAATCATATGGACTGAAAAAAACTGGAGACATTTAAAAAGTGATAAGAAATGAGACTTTTTCTGATTATTTTCATAAATTCTTACTTACTTATTTTTTCCTTCTTTGGTATACTATCCATTATTAAAGCCATTCAAATAGGGGTAGGTTCATGTTTCTATTTTGGGATAACTTTTTCCATAAAATCCTTGACTCATTTTGTCTAAAATGGAAGGTTTACTTCAGGAATGCAGGGTTGGTTCAACAATGAAAAATCAATTAGTATAAATAACCAAATTAATAAATTAAAGAAGAAAAATTACCTCAATAGATGCAAAAATATATCTGACACAATTCAATACCCTTTCAAGATAAATACAACAATCCAGGTATAGTCCACACAGACACAAAAATAACAGTTAAATAAATTAATGGTGAAAGACCAAATGTTTTCTCCATGAGATCAGGAACAATGTAAGGGAATGATGTCTTAGCACTCCTATAAAATATCATACTGCAATTTATAGCCAGTTAAATATAGAAAGAGAAATAATAAATAGAATACAGAATATAAAGGAAGAAATAAAATTTCATATTTTCAGTAGATATGGTTATTTACATAAAAAATACAAAAGAATCTACAAAGCAACTTGTAGAACTAATAAACGAAATAGAAATATTTCAAAATATAATCATGTTTATATACTAGGAGTGAGCATTTATAACAACATTAAATAAACATAATCATATATTATAGCATCAAAAAATGAAGTAAATGCATACAAACCAGGTCAAATATATAAAGAATTTGTACATTGAAAACTACAAAACATTGAAAGATATAAATAACAGAACTCTGAGTATTTAATAGAGAGATATGCTGTGTTCACGTATAAATATTTTATATCTATAAGAAATCACTTTCCCTTAAATCTACAGATTAAATTAAATTCTTATAAAATATGGCATAATTTTTTGTAGAAACAACTAGATAATTCTAAAATTCATTTGGAAAGGCAAAGGAACAAAAATAATCAAGATAATCTTCATTATTAGCAAGGAGGATCCACACTACATGATTCAAAACCTACTTTGAAGCTGCATAATGAAGACACTCAAGACAGTAGGAGATCATCACAGGGTGCACACAGGTATCAATGGAACAGAGAGAGAGTCCAGAAATAGACCCACAAAAATATAATAGCTGATTTCTGACAAAGGCGTAAAGGCTAATCAATAAAGAGGAATCTTCTAAAAAAATTATGGTGCTGTATAAATGGAATATCTACATGAAAAAAAGATAAATCTTAAATTTATAAAAAAATAACTAAAATTGGATTGAAGACCTAATGTAAGATGTAAACTTATAAAACTGTCAGAAAAAATAGGAGAAAAAAATCTGACTTTGAGATAAGCAAAGAGGTCTTAGAAATATCAAATAAAAACAGTATCCAGAATTTTAAAAATGACAAAAGCCTTTATCAAAATTAAAACTTTGACTTTGTGAAACACATTTTTAAGACTGAATAATCAATACACTGGGAGCATATATCTGTAAATTACATATCTGAGGAAGGACCTATATTCTTAATATGTAAATAACTCAAACTTTAACAAAACAAACAACACAACAAAAAAGTCGGCAAATTATTTGAAAAGAAACTCCAGTAAGGAAGATATATGAATGGCAAATAAAGACATGAAAGTATGCTGAATTTCATTAGTCAGTCATGGAGAAATGCAAATAATTACAATGAATACCACTACACACATATTACAATAGCTGAAAGTTGATGAAAATGACTATAACACACTTGTAAAAACATGACAGTACACCACAAAGAAATTTGCATACATAAATTTAAAACTTAAATAAACATATTTCCTATCAGAAGTGGTCACTTCATAATATAATGCACATTTCCCTTTTCCATAGCTTTGCATGTTAGGAGATACTTTCCTAAAAATTTGCCCGTACATGCTTAAAGAAAACACAAAAATGGCATTAAACTTTATTTAACATGTGAACCAGACTTCACTACTTTGAGAAAATCTTTTGTATGAGTTTGTATGTTTAAGGACGATTTTCTATCTAAGCACAATGTAGGAATCCAGTGCTGCTTGCTGAATTATGTTTTAACATTCATTTGAAAATGTCAAAAAACATTATTTAAATAAACATTTATAATGGATAAAAAAGAGATTTGGCAGTGCTGCTTTATTCCATCCTCTTCTTTGTCTCATTGCTCATAAACTTACAAACAAGAAGACACACACACATCCAAGGGCACTCCTCTGGGCAAATCAAATGTCATCATCATTCTGGATGTGGACAGGAAGCTAGGAATTTTCCTATACTACCCCAAAAATCAACAGCAATTTTCTAATTTAAAAAACTCATTAATTATTCCCTAAGTAATTTTGTAAAACTTTAATTTATAGATAAAACCTAAATGAACTCACTAAGCCATTTCAGAGAGGCAGAAGATTGTTGATAGTATATCAAACAGGCTAATTAAAAAACAAATAATCAGACAGAAAATTTGCTCACTTCATTGTGTGAGAAACACAGTCACTTGTCCAAACTCAATAAGTGGACACAGAGACAAAGAGAACAGCGGAGCGGCACTTTAATCATGGTCTTGCAATAGGGTCTGATGAGCCGGCACACCTGAGGCAGTTGGCACAAGTAATTTATTCCCTAGCACGAGTCCCTCCCCTGGTTCCTCACTGGCTGAGTACTGCAGGGTTTACATTCTTTTACACATGTTCACCTAAGCAAGTTATATCCATATTAGGCTTTACCTTAAATTCATCTTAATTTTATTGGCTGGTTTAAAACGTTTTCCTTTTCCCAATTAGGCACAGCCTGCTTCTTATCATTCCCCTCCCCTCACCACCTACCCATACTCAGCCTGAGCAACTTCCTGGTATATTTTCACCACATGGCCCTTAATTAATACCTTGCTGTTAAAATGTTTAAACCTCCTGGTCGGAATAAATCACATTTAGGTTTTATGTTTTTTCTAACAACTGATTGCATGGAGAGAAACATATCCTTAACATATGACTATTAAATTGTCCATGAGAACTTATCCTCATGCCTGATTTTATTCAAGTAATATGTGCAAGAGAGAAACTATAAAATACTAGGATATTTCAAACATCATGGCAGGTATTCACTTTTTAAAATATGGGGAATTTTTCTTAATTCAAAAATAAAATATACATGATAAACCTCTATGGAACAGAATATATACAGCAATATGAACTGTAACTTTCCTAATCTAAAGAGTCAGATATAATTTTTATTTTCTTTTTTTTAGGCAATATAATGTTCCAAGAAATTACAAAAGGATTACAAAGATAAATAAGATGCAATATCTGCTTTTATTTCTATAATAGAAATTAATTTGGGATAGTCTTGAGACAGGGACCGTGGGTGTAGACAGAATAGGGTGAGGGCCTCAGGAAAAGCAAGGAAGCATATTTACAGTCAGAGCAATGTAACAATGGACAAAGAAGTCCCTACTAAAACTCTATGTTAAACATTAAGCTGTAGAATCATTCTTCAGTGAGATCAGTTAATGTTCCCCAGATAAAGAAGAGTAGCGCATGCTTTATCGTGCTAATCATTTGGAACCACATGTAAGATTCACTTAAACGTACTAAAAGGCCCAGGCCTATGTGCTGTCTTTCTTCCTTCAGATCTGAAGAGGTGATTTTGCAAACTGAGCAACTAACTTAGCATGCATACCCAGCTGTAGACAACATGTTAAAAGGCAAGAATTCCATCTTAAAGATAAGATTGCATTTTAACACCCAGGAAGTTCAAGAGGCAGGATTCTTTAGCAAATAGACAATAGCTCAGCCTACCTTGAGGGCTGGGCAGGAAGTCTTTTGATGTGCTCCCTGACCAAGGCGCCAGGGTCCCAGAGAGAAATCAAGGCAGGAAATTCCTTACTGTAAGAATATAGTAATTTATCCTCCATTTGTCCCATGGTCCCAATCACACAAGCCAGTGAGAATTATGCTTGAGCTTGCCTGGGGCTTCACTGGGCTTACCCTGCCTTATCTCTAAACATCCCGACCCTCACCCAAAGCAACAGGCCGAGCAGATCCGCCACAATAAAAGGCAACATGCTGCTGCCCTCTCTCATTTGTCTCTGTCTCTCTGTCCCCCAGCTCTCACAGCTCTCTCTCTCTCTCTCTCTTTATCTGTCTCTCCTCTCTGCTCTCTCTGCTGCTCCCTCTCTCTCACTCTCTCTCTCTCCCCACCCTCCTCTAGGGCAGCCACTCTCTCTTTCAGATAATAAAGTCTCTTGCATGGGCCCATGTCTCCTGAGTCATTCTGGGTAAGGAGAGTCAAGGCAAGATACCCTTTCATTGGTGCCATGACTCGGATGAGGCTCTCCCATTGACTTTGCTCTTCCTCTGAGAACCTGAGCTGTTTTGGGAACCCTCACTGCCCAATATTTCTCCATGGGCTCACCGTCCATTTCCCCAGTCACTCGTCTTCTCGCCCAACACCAGCCTTTGATTTGGTGAGTCTCCCTTTCATAGTCAACTTAAATGTCCCTTTGAAACCTGACAAGTGTCCGTTGAGTGTCCAGCACTCCCAAGGGCTCCTCTAGGACAGGGGCACTCCCAACCACGACTTTCAGAGTCACAGTTGATCCCCATTGTCAACCCTTCTCTGCCTCCCCATGGTGAGAATCCTCATCCACTGAGGCCTGGTCTCCCTTTATCTATGTATCTACTCTACTTGTAAACTCCTGGTACCAGGTACCAAGCCTTCCCAGTGTTTTCACCTCGACCCCACAGTTAGAGGTGGTGATGACCCCCTAACTGTGCCTGGTCTTCTCCGTGACCTTCTCAATCACTCAGGGATGCCTCAGTGACTTCTGAATGGTCTCGTTCTCACCATGGGATCTGGCCCCTCTGTTCCTGCAGATTCACTGCTAGAGTTCTTACTCAATAATCTAAAGCCCCTCCACTTCACTCCAGACCTCAAACCTGCTCACTACTGTAATGAGATCTAGCCACAATATCCCTTGGACAATCAGTCTAAATGGCCCCCAAATGGCTCTTTAGATCATAAAATTCTCCACGACTTATACAACTTCTGTGAGCATATGGGCAAATGGAAAGAGATCCCATATATCCAGGCTTTCTCCTACCTCTGAACCAAGCTCTATCTCTGTCTCCCCTGCAATTCTAAACACCTACTACTTGCCTTAAAGTCCACACCCTTAAGCCTTTATCACGTTCCCAAATATCCTCAACTGCCTATAAAACTCTGAGACAATGCACCACTACAGGCTCTCTTGTCCCCTCCTGGCATGCCAGGAGCTCTGTCCTCTCACTGTATCATTACATCTCAATCTGTATGTTTGTGTCTGAGTGTGTAAATAAAAAATATTTTTCTACCTCCGGATGGTCTTAATAAAAATTGATTTAAAGACAAGTGCTTGTAAAACTTGGGCATTCTAAAATTTCCAGAAAATTCTAATAAAAGATATTTAGAATTAATACTAATTTTAGTTAAACTGAATAGACATGTCCTTATAGTTATCAGCTGCCTAAGTTTACCTAAAGTCATTAAAGTTGATGGTATCTGTTAAATCTTTCAAAGAAAAATGCTTAAAGTGAAGTGTAGCTTTGTCTAATGTAAGTATTTAAGCAAGTGCCTTAAAACTTTTAACACCTTCCCAAAATCAAATTTTAAAAAGTGCTTTTTCCTCTAGTTAACTCTGATATTTTCCAGAGGGCCCCTGGAACATGTCAGGAAATTTTTCTCATTAGAGAAAATATTTGGCTAATTTGGCTTATTTACCTGCTTAATTACCTAGAAAGCACTGTCACAAGGAATGATGCTAAACTTTGTTACTGAATGTTTTATGTTACAAAAATATCCAAATTTCCTTATGACAACTGTCTTACAGTAAGCTCTCATTAGATCTTTAACCATTGTCATTTGTAAGTCTTTTGTCATCTGTACTCACTGTTTCATTACTCCTAAACTAGTAAAAACTAGATTTCAGCAGAACAGGTATTAGTTACATAGGATTAAGTAAACTAAAGAAGATGATTTTGTGGCTTTTTGTTTCAAATGTTGTTGATAAAGTGTTTTGAGCTTTTTCTCTTAAGCTGACAACAGTTTAGTAAATGACTGCCTTTATAAGCAGAATTAAAACTTTATCTTTCTCTCTACCTGATCCCTCCAGAATTTAAAATCTCTCAGTGACTATTTTTATATTTCATGGCAGTATGTTTATTTGCACAAGTTCAATAAGAATCTGCTTTCCTTGTAAGGGGATCAATTAAAAACACTGGTTATATTACCAAGGCTTTGACTGGAACGTCATACCTGAGAGACACATGTGTAAAGTCAGATAATAACAGACAGCTTTAAGGAACTAAGATTAATTTTATAAAGCCTACAAAGCCCCTTAGAAGAACTGTCCTGGTACCTTGCTTACAGAGATCCCAGCAGCCTTACCAGGTGAGTAAGGAAAGTCACTTCCTAGCAAGTGCAAGAAACTTAAGAATGTCTTAAGAACCTCAAAAAGAGAAGAATTCACCCAAATCTACAGGTACTGCAGAAACAACCTGATGGCAAGTCTGGCTTACCTTTCTGGCCTCAAGAAGCCCTTAAAAGTTCAATCTGAAATTCCTTACAAAAAGTTCAGGCAAAGTACATTTGAAAGATACCATGTAATCAATTACTCTTCTTGCTGCACATAGGCAAACAATCAAGTCAACTGTTAATCATTTTCTTAATCTGGATTCTTCTAATAAAAATGAGGGTGATTTTAGAGAAAAGTATTGTTTCAGTAATGCTGTCTTATCTATAATAAATCCTAATACTAGTCATTGAGACATAAACTCGATCCAGAATTGTAGTTTCCGCATGACACCTGGCTATGATTCTCAGTTAGACTCTTCATATTTCTAGTTCTCATATTCAGCCATGTATTCTTAATCTCATCAAGTTTGTCCTTCCAGAATAGAAAATCCAACTCTAGATGTTGCTACTTAACCTAATAACAATTTGTTCTATCTTGCCTAGAAACCACAAAACTGCAAAGAGTAATATAAATGAAACCCAGAATAGAAGTACCAACCTTCCAAGGCCCTCTCAACTGACCAGCAATAGAGACCTAGCTGCACCCTTTACTGCACCCCCTCTCATCATGAAACACCCAGAGCGGTCATCACCCCTTTTCCCAAGCAGCAGTTAAGGTCTCCATCTGTAGAGGGGAGAATGAGACAGGGACCATAGGCTTAGAATAAGGTGAGAGCCTCTGGAGAAAGCAAGGCAGGATATTTGCAGTGAGAGCAATGTAACTACATGCTAAGAAACACCCCCCCACACACTAAAACTGTGTTGAACATTGAGCTCTAGAATTATTCTTCAGTGAGATCAGTTAATATTCCCCAGATAGAGAAGAGTAGCACATGTTTTATTATGCTAATTATTTGTAATTGTGTATAAGATTCACTTTAGCATACTAAAAGGCCCAGGCCTATGTGCTGTCTTTCCTCCTTCAGATCTGAGGAAGGAATTTTGCAAACTGAGCAACTAACTAGCATGGAGACCCAGCTGTAGATGGCATAGTAAAAGAGAGGATTCTTTAGCGAATAGACAATACCTCAGGCCACCTTGGGAGCTGAGCAGGCAGCCTTTTGATATACTCCCAGACCAGGACTCCAGTATCCCAGAGAGAAATCAAGGCAGGAGGTTCCTTATGTTAAGTAAATATTTAATATTGAGAGAACACTTAGCAAGTCCTTCCCCAAGGCTTTAGAGATAGTCCCCACCTTTTTGGACAAGCTCTAGCACTAGACCCCAAATCCCTTACTCTTTCAAACTCCACCCTCCTTCAATATGCAGATTATCTTCTCCTGTGCAGTCCCTCCCTACAAAACTCTCAAGCAGATACTATTCTCCTTTTAAACTTTCTCTCAGAACACAGCTATCGGGTCTCACCCTCCGAAGTTCAGCTGTCTGCTGCTCAGGTCACATACCTGGGAGTTCAGCTATCCCCGTGCTACAAGGCTGTTACCATAGACAAGAAAAAACTTCTCCAAAACATGCCCATTCCAAATGATGCTGGGGTTCTTGTTTGCAGAGCCAAAGAATGAGCTTCACAAACAGTCAAGGTAGGAGAGCAAGGTACAGGCTTTTATTTAGAGATAAAGAGAAAGGACAGAGCTCCCGGCTCATGCCAGGAGGGGACAAGAGAATCTATAGTGGTGTGTTGTCTAGGGGGTTTTATAGGCAGTTGAGGATTTTTTGAGAACATGAAGAAACTTAGGGGTGGGGACTTGTTAAGTGGTTCCTGAATATTAAAAGTTAACCTAACTGTAAGGAATTTCCTGCCTTGATTTCTCTCTGGGACACTGGAACCTTGGTCAGGGAGCACATCAAAAGGCTGCCTGCCCAGCCCCCAAGGTGGACTGTGGTATTGTCTACTTGCTAAAGAATATTGCCTCTTGAACTTCCTGGGTGTTAAAATACAATCTCATCCTTAAGATGGAATTCTTCCTGCCTTTTACTATGTCATCTACAGCTGGGTCTGCATGCTAAGTTAGTTGCTCATTTTGCAGAATTACCTAGTCATGTCTGAAGGATGAAAGACAGCACATAAGTCTGGGCCTTTTACTATGCCAAAGTGAATCTTATGTTAGGCTGGAGGAAGGATAAACAAGGATATGCAAACAGAACAGAGAGATGCCATAGGCGGAGAACAGACCAGACCCCAAGGTCTATGCCTTATTTGGAAAGGAGACAGCTCTTCCTGAATTCCATCTTTCTGATGTGCCAACTAAGACCCGGATGTTAACCTCCTCCCTCTTGGAAGGAAAAAAAGTTTCTAGTTGTCTATTATGTCACCTTTAGCCAATCAAGCCTCTCCACACGCCCTAGGATAGCTTTCCCACTCCTCCCCCTCCTAATCCCTTATAAACTCCCACCTCCCTGACCGGGTGTGACTTCCCCAGCCTGTGACACCCAGACCACGGAACATCACCCGGGAGTGGCATTCAAATAAACTACCTGGCTCTTTGTTGACTCTCTTCACCTGCTTATTTCAGCTAAAATTTATCTTACATTTGGTGCCGAAAACCCGGAAAGGAGCATGAATGAGGCACCCCAATCGGCCACCGGTGGCCCTGTCCCCTCCTTCCCTGACCCAGGACCTCAGCCTGCTCTCCGCTGCATGAGCTATTTTCCAGTGAGTCCCTCAGTTTCCCCCAATCTGTTTCCCTCCCTAACTCCATTTCACCTGGTCCATTAGAAATAGTACGTACGTCCAGGTGGCCCACCCTCTGCAGGCATCTAGCCTGCCTCTGGCCCTGCAGTATGGGAGACATCCCTACCCCAGGCCCCAGGACGTCTGCCCTGACTTGGCGCACTTGGGACACTGGGCGCACCTCTCAGTGGGATTAGTTGGGAAGTGGCGCAGACATGGGGAACCAGCCCTCAAAAGCAGAGGCTCAGACCCCACTGTGGTGTCTCTTTTCTAATTTGGCTACTCTATATTTGTCCCAGGAAGTTCACAAATAGAAGCTAGTCTTTCTTTGCTCTAAGGCTGGGCCTCAGCATCCCTTGGACAATCAGTCTCACTGGCCCCCTGAGGGAACTTTCAATTTTAGCCTCCTCACCACCTTGATTAATTATGCCACTGGAGTGGAGAGTAGAGTGAAATCCCATATGTGCAGGCTTTTTGGACTTTGCACTCCCATCCAGACCTTTATGTTGTGTCCAATGACTCAGGTTCTCCTGGCCCAATCTCCAGTTAAAGATTGTCAGCCTCTTACTCTGCCCAGTTCTCCTTCCTTTTCAGATCCACCAGAAGACCTTAGTCGCCCACCTCCCTCAGCTCGCAATCCCCTCCCCCTCTCTCCACCACCATCTTTAAGTCCTTTGTCTTCACATGTGTCGCCGCCATATTAAAGTCTTACATTCTCAACCACGCCGCTGTCCTGCTTTCCTGTTCTGGAGGCTGCACCACCCCCTCCCCCTCTCCTTCTGCCTTCACCGCCCTCTTACCACACTGGAACACTCTCCTCCCACCCTATGGTTCCAGAAGCCATGGACTAAAAGCTGAAGAGAGGGAAGGCAATTGGATATCAGTGACTCAAGTCTTTATATCAGTTTGTCTGTCTGTGTATATGTTTTTGTGTGGGGGGTGTTGCTGACTGTAGTCATTGTATCTCAGTTTGTGCTTTTGTGTATCTAAGTGTATAGATGAAAAATATTTTATTTAAAAACAAGCACTTGTGAAAATTGGGCATTCTAAAACTTCCAGAAAATCTGATAAAAATGTGAAGCATTAATGCTAATTTGTGTTTGGCTGAGGTGGGCATGTCCTTGTTGTTATCAGCTGCCTAACTTTACCTAAGGTCACTTCCTGGCAGGTGCAGGAACCTCAGGAATGTCTTAGGAACCTCAAGAAGAGAGGAATTCACCCAAATCTACAGGTACTGCAGGCACAACCTGATGGCAAGTCTGGCTTGGCTCTCTGGCCTCAAGAAGCCCTTAAAAGTTCAATCTGAAATTCCTTACAAAAAGTTACAGCAAAGCATTTTTAAAAGAGCCTATATAATCAATTGTTCTTCTTGCTGCACTTATGCAAATAATCAAGCCAACTGTTAATTATTTTCTTAATCTGACTTCTTCTAGTAAAAATAAGGTGATTTTAGAAAAAAGTATTGTTTCAATAATGCAATATTATCTATACTAGTCATTGAGATGTAAACTCTATCCAGAATTCCAGTTCCCCATAATAGCCTGGCTAATGCCCCTACTGGGCCCCTTAATAACAGTTTGCGGTTTACTCTTAGTTGCCCCTTGTGTTCTCAGATTCCTTTGACAGCAGCTAACCCAGATGACTTATCACCACCAACCAGATGTTACTTCACTGTTACGCACCTCTTTCCACTAAACCCCCTCCTTCGGCCTAATACCAGCCTCAAACCCCCACAACGCCCCTTGTCAAGCCAGAAGTAGCCAGATTCAGTCATCGCCCATTATGACCAAAAGCCTGGAACGTTAGGCTGTAGGAAGGAAAAACAAGGACATGCAAACAGAACAGAGAGATACCATAGGGGGAGAACAGACCAGACCCCAAGGTCTGTGCCGTATATGGAAAGGGGACAGCTCTTCCTATATTCCATTCTTCTGATGTGCCAACTAAGACCCTGATGTCAGCCTCCCCCCTCTTGGAAGGAAAAAAAGTTTCTAGTTGTCTATTATGTCACCTTTAGCCAATCATACATCTCCACACCCCCTAAGATAGCTTGCCCACTCCTCACCCCTCCTAATCCCTTATAAGCCCCCACCTACCTGACCGGGTGTGACTTCCCCAGCCTGTAGAACCCAGACCACAGAACATCACCCAGGAGTGACATTCAAATAAACTACCTGGCGCTTTGTTGCCTCTCTTCACCTGCTTATTTTGGCTAAAATTTATCTTACATCTTACACATGGTTGCAAATGATTAACATAAAAAAACATTTGCTACTCTTCTGTCTCTGGGGAACATTAACTGATTTCACTGAAGAATGATTCTAGAGCTCAATGTTTAACATAGAGTTTTAGCAGGGGGGTTTCCTTGCATGTAGTTACATTGCTCTGACTGCAGATATCCCACCCTGCCCCTTCCAGAGGCCCTCATGCTATTCTGACTACATCTATGGTGCCTGTCTCACAAACACCAAGCAACACCATCCCTAACTCCCAAATGGCAGACTATACACAATAATCCTTTCCACACCAACTGCAGTTAAACTCCAGAGTCTTACTCATTAGATACACAACTCACACCTTAACCCGTTTGTCTCCCCTTATTCCCCTTCCACCAAATCTCCCACAGGTTCCTACTCCACCCTTACAGGACCTCTTACTCTCCACATTTTGCACTGCTCATCTCCGCTTCCACTCGTCAGTGAAGAAGTTTCTGCCAGCACAGAGTCCTAAGACCTCCCTTACAACTGCCATGTGTCATGCTTCAGGATTATTAACCCTGGTCTCAACACTTACTCGCTCATCAGACCTATCTCCCCAATGCCAGCCTTTTCTTCTCTTTCAGACTGTCCAAAAGATTGCACCATCAAGGATTCCCTTTGCCCTACAGGTTACTTTGCTGCCTACACCTATGTCCCCAAAAATGCTATTAATTCAGCCACCCTATGTAAACATAGCAATCAGCCCAAATGCAAAATATTTCTAACCAAACCTTTAACCAGCTTATATTACAAGATTACCAACCCCTCTCCAAAGACGATGATCCTTATTGAACCTGAAACACGCCATCGCCACTGCAGACCAAGGGCTCATCTGAGGACAGCCCCCCATCAATACATAAATGAACTTCGTTGCCCCTAATCAGCAAGAAGCAGTTACTGAAGACTGATCTTCACCCCTTCCCAAAACCTCTACCACTTATAAAACAGAAAAGGGAGGAATGTAAGAATATAGTAATTTATCCTCCATTTGCCCCATGGTCCCACACACATAAGTCAGTGAGAATTATGCCTGGGCTTGCCTGGGGCTTACCTCACCTTATCTCTAAAGATATAGACCCTCCCCCAAAGCAACAGGCCAAGCGGATCCGCCACAATAAAAGGCACCATATTGCTGCCCTCTCTCTTTTTGTCTCTGTCTCCCTGTCCCCCTGCTCTCCCAGCTCTCTCTCTCTCCTCTCTGCTCTCTCTGCTTCTCTCTCTCTCTCTCTCTCTCTCCTCACCCCCTTCTAGGGCAGCCACTCTCTCTTTCAGATAATAAAGTATCTTGCATGGGCCCATGTCTCCTGAGTCATTCTGGGTAAGGAGGGTCACACCGAGATACCTGTTCACTTACGTTAAGTTAATTTTTAATATTCAGGGACCACTTAACAAGTCCAAACTCCTAAGTTTTTTCATGTTATTGAAAAATCCTCAACTGCCTATAAAACCCCCTAGACAACACACCACTACAGATTCTCTTGTCCCCTCCTGGCGTGAGCTGGGAACTCTGTCCTTTCACTTTACCTCTAAATAAAAGCCTGTACCTTGCTCTCCTACCTTGGCTGTTTGTGAAGCTCATTTGGTTTCATGAACAAGAACCCCAGCATAATCTTTGGGGGCTCGTCCGGGATAACTTTGGAGGTGAATATTGGCATCCCAGCCTGCCTTTTCTTTCACTGTCCTTATAGAAAGAAGCCATCTGTGGCACACAACATTGGGAACTCGTCAGCCACTTAAATGGGACTAGCCTGACTTCTGATCTCAAAGTCTCAAGTGACAGGTTCCCCTGTGTCTCCCTCAGTGGATCCCCCATCTCCCTTGGGAGCCAGGAATGTCAGCTGAGTGGAGGCCAGGATTCCCTTTCAGAGGCATCTCCTTGGATGCAAGGGACTGAGGAAGGCCGTGGGCAACTGTGAGAGTCTAGGCTGAGGCTACACTTCAGCGGCCTCTCAAAGGCCCGTGTGTCTGGAATCAGACCCCGACAGCCCAAATGGGTGTCCGTGAGGAGTGTCTCTCTAATGGAAAGGCTTGACTCCTGAGAGAAGTATACAATACAATAAGGTTATGCAGCTAAATTTATTTTAAAGGTTAAGATGGAAAATAGTGAAAAGCCCTGTAAACTACTACAATATGGAACTACTTTTCTGTATTTTTTGGTGAAAATCTACTCTACTTATTGGGTTCATTATCTTCAAAAATTGGGAAGGTTTTAAACTAGGCTCCCTGAAACAGAAGAAATTTATCTTCTGCAATACAGCCTGGCTTTAAATGACTGGTGCTAGAATTGTACTTGCATTTCATTTCCAGCCTCCTGGATACACACAGTCCCTATCTGTTCAGAGCCTTCATCGGCCCTGTTAGTCTGGGGCCTATAAACCTTAACCCAGTTATGTAAACAGCTCACCTGTAGAGTGTATTATTGAAAACTGAGATACTTTGAATCAAATAAGCTAAAACCAAAGAAGGCAATTGGATATCAGTAACTCAAGTCTCTGTGTCAGTTTATCTGTCTGTGTATATGTTCTTTTTATGAAGAGTGTTGCTAACTGTAGTCATTATGTCTCAGTCTGTATGTTTGTGTGTCTACACATGTAAATGAAAGATTTTTCTACCTCCAGATGGTATTAATAAAATTGATTTAAAGACAAGCACTTGTGAAAATTGGGCATTCTAAAATTTTCAGAAAATTCTAATAGAAAATATTAAGCATGATTGCTAATTTTAGTTGAACTGAAACGGACATGTCCTTATGGTTATCAGCTGCCTAAGTTTATCTAAAGTCATTTAAGTTGATGTTATCTGCTAAATCTTTCAAGAATAAAATGCTTAGAGGTTTGATTTTGTCTAATATTCAGTAAAGGTTTTGTAAGTAATCTAACATAGTTGTTAAGAATGAGTAAACTAAACGTAGCAAGTGAACTTAATAATAATTGTGTGTTACAGTGTGTATACCTACGTACAGCATGAGAATCTTTGTGGTAACCTAAAACCTTAAAGTTTTGCTAAGTTGAGAAGATACACTTTGTGCTTAGTGAGAGAATGTTCTGTAAAGCTCATAGTTACAGAAATTATTAAATGTGTTCATAAATTTGTCAATCTAAAAAATGGTTGTTTAACATTTAAAATAGACCACTTCTTAGTGTTTGCTGAAAATTAAAGTTCCTAATAGTTTTAAGGTCTAATTAAAGCTACTTAAAGAAGAAAACATCTCTACTTGCTAAAAAAGATGTGTTTTAATAAGAGAAAGTATAAAGAATGGAAATTCATTTTGTTGAGGGTAAAAGAAGGTAATTGTTCTAAAGCACAGCTATTTATTTAAAGAGGAAGAACACTGAATGTAAAAAGAAAGTTCTTGAAAACTTGTGGAAGAATTTGATATGCTCATGCTATATAAAATTAAAGCAAATGAGTCTCATTATCAAGTACACAGCAAAATTAGAATTTTGTTTTCAGTTAAAAAGAAAAACTTCTTAAACTGTTAGTGTACTCTTATTGTTGAAAGATAGCAAAAGGTTTTCTGATTGTTTTATCAAAACAGTTTCTCATGCTTAAAGTTTCAATGAATTGAGTATTTAAGAAAATGAGATCTTAATATTAAAGGACTAAAAGTTAAACTTTGCAAAAACCGTGTAAACTTCTATATCTGCCTTTGAACTATTCTGTTGTCATTCTAGTTAAATAGATTAGTATTGCTTCATGGCAACCTATAATCTTATTTAAGCAAATGCCAAAGAAACTTTCTTTTGACAACTTTCCAAAATCAAATTCAAAAAGGTGCTTTTAAGTCTATAGTTAACTCTGATATTTTCCAGAGGGCTCCTGGAACATGCCAGAAGAACTTTTTCTCCTCATTGGGAAAAATATTTGGTTAATTTGGCTTATTTATCTGATATATATTTACGTGGAAAGCACTGTCAAAGGGAATGATGCTAAACTTTATTACTGAATGCTTTGTGTTACAGAAATATTCAAATTTTCTTATGTCAACTGTCTTATGTAAGCTCTCATCAGGTCTTTAAACATTGTCATTTGCAAGTCTTTTGTCATTTATAGTCACTGTTTTATTACTCCTGAACTAGTAAAGAACTAGGTTTCAGCAGAAGTAGATTGGTTACATAGGACTAAGTAAACTAAGGAAGACGATTTTGTGGCTTTTTGTTTCAAATGTTGCTGATAAAGTGCTTTAAGCTTTTTCTCTTAAGCTGACAACAGTTTATTAAATAACTATCTTTATAAGCAGAATTGAAACTTTAGCTTTCTACCTGATCCCTCCAAAATTTAAAAACTCTCAGTGACTATTTTTATATTTCATGGCAGTATGTTTATTTGCATAAGTTCAATAAGGACCTGCTTTCCTTGTAAGAGTACAAATTAAAAACACAAGTTATACTACCAAAGCTTTGACTGGAGTGTCATACCTGAGAGACATGTGCATAAACTCAGATATGAACAGCTTTAAGGAACTAAGGTTGACTTTATAAAGTCAACAAAGCCCCTTGGAAGAACTGACCTGGTACCTTGCTTACAGGGTTCCCAGCAGCCTTACCAGGTGAGTAAGGAAAGTAACTTCCTGGCAGGTGCAGGAACCTCAAGATTTCTTGGAGACCTCGAAAAGAGAGGAATTTTCCCAAATCTACAGGTACTGCAGGCAAAACCTGATGTCAAGTCTGGCTTGGCTTTCTGGCCTCTAGAGGCTTTTAAAAGTTCAACCTGAAATTCCTTACAAAAAGTTCCAACAAAGCACATGTGAAAGAGCCTATGTAATCAATTGCTCTCCTTCTGCATTTATGCAAATAATAAAGCCAAGTATTAATTATTTTCTTTATCTGGTTACTTCTAATAAAAATGAGGGTGATTTTAGAGAAAAGTATTTTTTTCAATAATGCAGTCTTATTCATACTAAATCCCAATACTAGTCACTAGAACATAAACTAGATCCAGAATTCTAGCTTCTTCAAAATATCTGGCTATGATATCCCAGAGGTTTCAGTTTTCTCCTATCATTTCAATTAAAGTTTTACTATTTCTAATTCTCATATTCAACTATGCATTCTTAATGTCATCAAATTTGTCCTTCTGGAAAATCCAACTCCAGATGTTGCTACTTAACCTAATAACACAATTTGTTCTATCTTGCCTAGAAGCCACAAAACTGCAAGTAGATGGAACCTAGAATAGAAGTGCCCATCTTCTGAAGCCCTCTTGAATGACCACTGGTAGAGACCTAGCTGCATCCCTTACTGGGCCCCTCTCAGCATGAAGCAGCCAGAGCGATTATCGCCCCCTTTCCCTAGCAGCAGCTAGGGTCTCTATCTGTAGAGGGGGTAATGAGACAGGGACCATAGATGTAGCCAGAGTAGAGTGAAGGCCTCCAGAGGGGGCAGGGCAGGATATTTGCAGTCAGAGCAATGTAACTACATGCAAGGAACCCCCCTACTAAAACTCTATGTTAAACATTGAGCTCTAGAATCATTCTTCAGTGATATCAGTTAATGTTTCCCAGATATAGAAGAGTAGCACATGTTTTATTATGTTAATCATTTGTAACCATGTGTAAGATTCACTTTAGCATGCTAAAAGGCCCAGGCCTATGTGCTGTGTTTCCTCCTTCAGATCTGAAGAGGTGATTTTGCAAACTGAGCAACTAACTTAGCATGCAGACCCAGCTGTAGACGTCATGGTAAAAAGCAGAAAGAATTCCATCTTAAAGATAAAATTGTATTTTAACACCCAGGAAGTTTAAGAGGCAAGATTCTTTTGCAAACAGACAATACCTCAGCCCACCTTGGGTGCTGGGCAGGCAGCCTTTTGATGTGCTCCAGGACCAAGGCGCCAGGGTCCCAGAGAGAAATCAAGGCAGGAAATTCCTTACAGTTAGGTTAACTTTTAATATTCAGGAACCACTTAACAAGTCCACACCCCTAAGTTTTTTCATGTTATTGAAAAATCCTCAACTGCCTATAAAACCCCCTAGACAATGCACCATTATGAACTCTCTTGTCCCCTCCTGATGTGAGCTGGGAACTCTGTCCTTTCACTTTATCTCAGTAAAATCCTGTACCTTGTTCTCCTACCTTGAGTGTTTGTGAAGCTAATTCTTCAGCTCCGCAAACAAGAACCCAGCATCACACCCACTAAATCTGTTATTTTTTCAGAAACAAAAACTGAAAATAAAAAATAGAACCTATTAGTATTTTAATGTGCTTGCATTTGATTACCAAAGCTGAATCCTCTATCTCTTGACATCTTAAAAAGCCACAATTCTAACCAAGCATTACACAGTGTCATTTAGGGGAAGTTTGTCAGAATACATATGCCTTGTCACACCGGCAATGTTCTAATTTAGTAGTCTCATTGTAGGACCTGGGAATCTGTATTATGAAAAAGGTACTGGGCCAGTTTGGCTAGGGAACTTCATTTGTTGCAACTACTTTCCCTTTTGCTGCTCTTAGATTTAAAGGAAAAACTTCTGCATTAGCACAGATATGTCAACTGTCAAAAATTTCTGAATCACAAACCCTACCCAACCTCAAGCTTTACTTATGTCTAGAAAAATATTAAAACAAGTATCACTGCTACTGGCTGCTGATGGACCTTGAGAAATCCTCTCCCTTCCTTAAGGCCTGATTTCTTTATCTGCACACTGTCTGACATGTATACACAGAGCACAAACGCTAGGACACCTGCTGAGGCAGGCAAAATAAACATGCCTCCTTCCCCATAAAGTTTGGAGAAGGTACATATGCCAGCATTAGTACCTGGGGACCCCAATAGCCAGATGCAGTTTCCTGAGAAATTCCCTTTTTTGCACTGTAGTGCATTTTGGAAGCATGAACCATTTGTAATATCCAGGATATCCACTTGAAGCTGGAATATTTAAGTTAAGAAATACCCTATTCATCAGGCAGCTAGAGAACCTACATGTATAATTTTTTATTCCAGTACATCTGTGGCTCATAAATCCTGAAATTCCTATCTTATTTATGACAAGGAATCTAGATATATGAGGTATATCCCGCTAAAACTATTCTTAGATAAGAACTTGGTACATAGCAACCCTAAACAACTTTGAGTTATATTCTAGCTGGGTGAAGTTCAACAATATGTTTGAAAGGATATCTAGATAAGACCAAAATTGCCCCAGGCATGGAAGGCGGAGGAATGTCATTCATCCTTTCATTAACAACACTAAAGTTTCAGAGGGAAGAAAAACACTTGAAGTTCTCAGCTTTCAGTAAACATCATTATATCTCTGAAGACTCAGGTTTTATCTGAAAAGTTTCTAGGAATTCTGAATTTTAATCCATAAGACAACTATGCTGCTTTAAAAAAGGTTAAAAGATAGTTATTCTTATCCAAACTCTTAGTAAATATATAATTTCCACTAACTTGTTGCATGTTTTCCATCTTATGACATTGAATATTTGACATTGGTCCTGGGAGAAGAAAGCTTACCATGTATGCTTTCTACTGCTGCATATCAAATTACCATAAATTTAGTGGCTTAAGACAAACAACACTCACTGAGGATATTACCTTCCATAGAGTAGAGATCAGTGCCACCTCAACTGGATTCTCTGTTCAGGTCCTCACAAATCTGTAATGAAAATGTAGGCTGGGGCTACAGTTTCATCTGAGTGTCAGGGTTCTTTTCTAAATGTATTGGTTGGTTGGAAGAATTCATTTTCTAGAAGGGGCACACATCATGGCAATTTGCTTATTCAGGACAGCAAGGAAAGAGTCTTCTGCTTCCAGTATATCTAGATTCCAAGGGCTCCCCTTGTTAGGTCAGGCCCACCCATGATGAGCTCCCTTTTGATTAACCTAGAATTAACTGATTAGGGACCTACATTACATCTGCAACATCCCATTGCCACATTTTGTTTGTTATAAAAAAATTGATGTAAGATGACAAAATGGAAACTGGGTCTTGTGACTTACCATCTATCTGGAAGCCAAGCTCATACAGTTTCATGGTGACAGATCCTATTTTCAAGACCTAGGAAGCTCTTTAGACATGAGTTGTGACAGAAAGCCTCAGTTTACCAGGTCTTGTGAAGATGTTTTCTGTGACATTTATTCTTCTCACATCTAACAATGGCCTGTCTATTGAAGTGAATGTTGAGGAATTGAGTGGGTGGAGAAAACACCAAACACCAAAACAAACAATCCCAGAGGGTGTCTGGATTGAGCAATTTCCAATCCAAGCAGTGTATATATTACACATATGTATTAGACCCTCCTTCTCCCTGCCCTATTATTTCTAAGGCACAGGACCCACACTTACCTGTGTGATCTCTGCTACTGGGCACTGAAATCAGGGCGTATGACTTCGTGAATTGATCATTATCGTTAAGCAGTTTCAGATCTGGCCCATATTAGCTTCATATCTGAGCTCAGCAAGTCCCACTCCTGGTAGATTCCTGCCCCTTCGCAAAGACAAAGGGTCGCCTTAGCCCAGCTTTTGCCCCAGGCTGTGCCGCCCTCACGGGTCATCTGTAGCGCCCTCCTCTTCAGTGGTTTATGTACTGCAGCACCTGTGCCTGCAGCGGAGCTCTATTTTATCCACAAGATCACTACCTCCTACTTCAGATCATTTTGCTTTTATTTTCCTCCATGATGAGATAATAAAACATCTTACTGAGATTTTAAATAGTTTCTTGCTTTCATGGTTGCAAGACTTTATTACAGGATATGATATTTGCACTGAGAATCACTGAGGCTCTTAAGGTTTTAGCTCTTGCTGTAGGCATTTCTCCATCTCACAGTTGGAGATGACTCACCAACCCAGCACTTCTTTACTTACTGTTGAGGTTTTATTTTCTTTTAGTTTGATGTGTGGTTAGGGAAAGGAAGCTTAACTGTTGTGTACAATCATAACATTCTGATTCATGTGCTGGAAACATTAGTCCATGACTCATACATATTTCAGCTCTAAAATTTACTACATGTGTGATTCTGAGAAAGTTTTTTAGGGTTTTGTTTTGTTTTTGATTTTAGTGTAACTGAACTTAAATTTCCTCATTGTAAAAGAATAATACTTGTAGTACTTCTCTGACAAAGATAACATATAAGTTAATTGGTTCATAAACACTTCACACAATTATTTGGAAAAATATGTATTTACTTCAGGAAGCTGATTTAAACTCCTAAAGTATATTTCCATTAATAGTCCTTATAAGGTTTTGAATATTTTGACCTTCTTTTCACTTCTAGTCTTGTTTCCTCTGATTTCTCCTTGCCATTTTGCCTTTCACTTTCTTTGCTTCTGTCCCACAGTATATAACTTGTGTAAGACATATATAAGACATAAAGTCCTCAATTCATTGTAAACACCATGGAAGATTTATTTTTCCAAGGATTACCACAGAAATATCTCTCATCTAACTCTGTTCCTATGTCATGTTGCCTGTCCTTCATCAAGAGATGGAGTATATTTCTATTTATTTTCAACTATGTGTGAGTCCTTTTGAGACAGGGACTCTGAGTTTAGGCAGAGTAGAGTGAGGGCCACTGGTGAAAAAAATAGCAAAGCAAGATAATTATGGTCAAAACAATGTAACAATAGGCAAAGAAGTCCTTATTGAAACTCGAAACTCTGTGTTAAGCAAAGTCAGAGTCACACTAATTGTCTAGGGTAAAGATACCAGACTAGGAATATGGACATCTTCAGTGAGATCAATTAAAGCTCAAAAGGAGAAACTTGGCCTGGAATATTTGAGTGAAATAAAGAAGGAAATCTCAGCATGACCAGTGACTTCAAAGTATCAGTTAGATCATGCCACTGTAAACTTTGCCTTAGCCTGCTAAAAGGCATAGCTTATTTTTAACTGTATCTATGTGCTGTTTTTCTTTTCTTTTTTTTCATTTTATTATCATTAATCTACAATTACATGAAGAACCCCCCAACAAATCCCATTACAGTCACTGTCCATCAGCGTAGTAAGATGCTGTAGACTCACTACTTGTCTTCTCTGTGTTGCACATCCCTCCCTGTGCCCCACCCCCCCGCACATTATACATACTAATCATAAGGTCCCCTTTCTTTTTCCCTGTCCTTATCCCTCCCTTCCCACCCATCCTCCCCAGTCCCTTTCCCTTTGGTAACCGTTAGTCCATTCTTGGGTTCTGTGATTCTGCTGCTGTTTTGTTCCTTCAGTTTTTCTTTGTTCTTATACTTCACATATGAGTGAAATCATTTGGTACTTGTCTTTCTCCACCTAGCTTATTTCACTGAGCATAATACCTTCTAGCTCCATCCATGTTGCTGCAAATAGTAGGATTTGTTTTTTCCTTATGGCTGAGTAATATTCCATTGTGTATATGTACCACTTCTTCTTTATCCATTCATCTACTCATGGACATTTAGGTTGCTTCCATATCTTGGCTATTGTAAATAGTGCTGTGATAAACATAGGGGTGCACCTGTCTTTTTCAAACTGGAGTGCTGCATTCTTAGGGTAAATTCCTAGAAGTGGAATTCCTGGGTCAAATGATATTTCTATTTTGAGCTTTTTGAAGAACCTCCATACTGCTTTCCACAATGGTTGAACTAATTTGCATTCCAACCAGCAGTGTAGGAGGCTTCCCCTTTCTTTGCAACCTCACCAACATTTGTTGTTGTTTGTCTTTTGGATGGTGGCGATCCTTACAGGTGTAAGGTGATATCTCATTGTGCTTTTAATTTGCATTTCTCTGATGACTAGCGATGTGGAGCATCTTTTCATGTGACTGTTGGTCATCTGAATTCCTTCTTTGGAGAACTGTCTGTTCAGCTCCTCTGCCCATTTTTTATTTGCTTTTTGTTTGAGGTGCATGAGCTCTTTATATATTTTGGATCTCAAACCTTTATCAGATCTGTCATTTACGAATATATTATTCCATACTGTAGGGTACCTTTTTGTTCTATTGATGGTGTCCTTTGCTGTACAAAAGCTTTTCAGCTTGATATAGTCCTGTTTGTTCATTTTTGCTTTTGTTTCCCTTGCCCGGGGAGATACGTTCATGAAGAAGTCGCTCATGTTTATGTCCAAGAGATTTTTGCCTATGTTTTTTTCTAAGAGTTTTATGCTTTCATGACTTACATTCAGGTGTTTGATCTGTTTTGAATTTACTTTTGTGTATGGGGAGAGACAGTGATTGAGTTTCATTCTCTTACATGTAGCTGTCCAGTTTTGACAACACCAACTGTTGAAGAGGCTGTCATTTCCCCATTGTATGTCCATGGCTCCTTTATCATATATTAATTGACCATAAATGTTTGGGTTAATATCTGAGGTCTCTATTCTGTTCCACTGGTCTGTGGCTCTGTTCTTGTGCCAGTACCAAACTGTCTTGATTACTGTGGCTTTGTAATAGAACTTGAAGTTGGGGAGCGAGATCCCCACCACTTTGTTCTTCCTTCTCAGGATTGCTTTGGCTATTTGGGGTCTTTGGTGTTTCTATATGAATTTTTGAACTATTTGTTCTAGTTCATTGAAGAATGTTGTTGTTAATTTGATAGGGATTGCATCAAATCTGTATATTGCTTTGGGCAGAATGGCCACTTTGATGATATTAATTCTTCCTAGCCAAGAGCATGGTATGATTTCCCATTTTTTAGTGTCCTCTTTAATTTCTCTTAAGAGTGTCTTATAGTTTTCAGGGTATAGGTCTTTCACTTCCTTGGTTAGGTTTATTCCTAAGTATTTTATTCTTTTTGATGCAATTGCGAATGGAATTGTTTTCCTGATTTCTCTTTCCACTAGTTCATTGTTAGGGTATAGGAAAGCCACAGATTTCTGTGTGTTAATTTTGTATCCTGCAACTTTGTTGTATTCCAATATCAGTTCTAGTAATTTTGGAGTGGAGTCTTTAGGATTTTTTATGTACAATATCATGTCATCTACAAATAGTGACAGTTCAACTTCTTCTTTACCAATCTGGATTTCTTGTACTACTTTGTTTTGTCTAATTGCCGTGGCTAGGACCTCCAGTACTATGTTGAATAACAGTGGGGAGAGTGGGCATCCCTGTCTTGTTCTCAGAGGAAAAGTTTTCAGCTTTTCATGGTTAAGTATGATGTTGGCTGTGGGTTTATCATATATGGCCGTTATTATGTTGAGGTACCTGCCCTCTATACCCATTTTCTTGAGAGTTTTTATCATGAATGGATGTTGAATTTTATTGAATGCTTTTTCAGCATTTATGGAGATGATCATGTGGTTTTGTCTTTCTTTTTGTTTATGTGGTGGATGATGTTGATTGATTTTCGAATGTTGCAACATCCTTGCATCCTTGGAATGAATCCCACTTGGTCATGGTGTATAATCCTTTTGATGTATTTTTTAATTTGATTTGCTAATGTTTTGTTGAGTATTTTTGCATCTCCATTCATCAGGGATATTGGTCTGTAATTTTCTTTTTTGGTGGGGTCTTTGTCTGGTTTTGGCATTAGGGTGATGTTGGCTTCATAGAATGAGTTTGGGAGTATTTCCTCCTCTTCTATTTTTTGGAAAACTTTAAGGAGAATGGGTATTATATCTTCTCTGTATGTCTGATAAAATTCCAAGGTAAATACATCTGGCCCGGGGGTTTTATTCTTGGGTAGTTTTTTGATTACCACTTCAATTTCTTTGCTGGTAATTGGTTTGTTTAGATTTTGTTTCTTCCTTGGTCAGTCTTGGAAGGTTATATTTTTCTAGGAAGTTGTCCATTTCTTCTAGATTTTCCAGCTTCTTAGCATATAGATTTTCATAGTATTCTCTAATAATTCTTTATATTTCTGTTGGGTCTGTCATTATGTTTCCTTTCTCGTTTCTGATTCTGTTGATGTGTGTTGATTCTCTTTTTCTCTTAATAAGTCTGGCTAGAGGCTTATCTATTTTGTTTATTTTCTCAAAGAACCATCACTTGGTTTCATTGATTTTTGCTATTGTTTTATTCTTCTCAATTTTATTTATTTCTTCTCTGTTCTTTATTATTTCCCTTCTTCTGCTAACTTTAGGCCTCATTTGTTCTTCTTTTTGCAATTTTGATAATTGTGATGTTAGACTATTCATTTGGTTTTTTTCTTCCTTCTTTAAATATGCCTGGATTGCTATATACTTTCCTCTTAAGACTGCTTTTACTGCATCCCACAGAAGTTGGGGTTTTGTGTTGTTGTCATTTATTTCCATATATTGCTGGATCTCCATTTTAATTAGCTCGTTGATCCATTGACTATTTAGGAGTTTGTTGTTAAGCCTCCATGTGTTTGTGAGGCTTTTTGCTTCCTTTGTACAATTGATTTATATTTTTATACGTTTGTGCTCTGAAAAGTTGTTTGGTAGAATTTCAGTGTTTTTGAATTTACTGAGGCTCTTTTTGTGGCCTAGTATGTGGTCTATTCTGGGGAATGTTCCATGTGCACTTGAGAAGAATGTGTATCTGTTGATTTTGGGTGTAAAGTTCTATAGATGTCTTTTAGGTCCGTCTGTTCTATTGTGTTGTTCAGTGCCTCTGTGTCCTTACTCATTTTCTGTCTGGTGGATCTGTCCTTTATAGTGAATGGTGTGTTAAAGTCTCCTAAAATGTATGCATTGCATTCTATTTCCTCCTTTAGTTCTGTTAGTATTTGTTTCACGTATACTGGTGCTCCTGTGTTGGGTGCATATATATTTATAATGGTTATATCCTCTTGTTGGACTGACCCCTTTATCATTATGTAATATCCTTCTTTATCTCTTGTTACATTCTTTGTTTTGAAGTCTATTTTGTCTGATACTAGTACTGCAACACCTGCTTTTTTCTCCCTATTTTTTGCATGAAATATCTTTTTCCATCCTTTGACTTTAGTCTGTGCATGTCTTTGGGTTTAAGGTGAGTCTCTTGTAAGCAACATATAGATGGGTCTTGTTTTTTTATCCATTCAGTAATTCTATGTCTTTTGATTGGTGCATTCAGTCCATTTACATTCAGGGTGATTATTGATAGGTATGTACTTATTACCATTTCAGGCTTTTGACTCATGGTTACCAAAGGTTCCAGGTTACTTTCCTTACTATCTGAGTCTAACTTAACTCAGTATGCTGTTACAAACACAATCTAAAGGTTCTTTCCTATTTCTCCTCCTTTTTCTTCCTCCTTCATTCTTTATATATTAGGCATCAATTTCTGTGCTTTTTGTTTATCCCTTGGTTGACTTTGAGGATAGTTAACTTAATTTTGCATTTGCTTCATAATTAGCTGTTCTACTTTCTTTTCTGTGGTTATTACCTCTGGTGACAGCTATTCAACCTTAGGAACACTTCCATCTATAGCAGTCCCTCCAAATAGACTGTAGAGATGGTTTGTGGGAGGTAAATTCTCTCAGCTTTTCTTATCTGGAAATTGTTTAATCCCTCCTTCAAATTTAAATAATCTTGCTGGGAAAAACAATCTTGGTTCCAGGACCTTCTGCTTCATGGCACTAAATACGTCATGCCACTCCCTTCTGGCCTGTAAGGTTTCTGATGAGAAGTCTGATGTCAGCCTGATGGGCTTTCCTTTGTATGTGATCTTATTTCTCTCTCTGCCTTCTTTTAGCAGTCTTTCCTTATCCTTGATATTTCCCATTTTAATTACTATGTGTCTTGGTGCTGTCTTCCTTGGTTCTCCATGGCCTGAGAGACTATATCCTTCCCCAGATTGAGGAAGTTTTTAGCAACTAACTCCTCAGAGACACTTTCTATCCCTTTCTCTCTCTTCTTCTTCTTCTGGTGTCCCTATAATGTGAATATTGTTCCGCTTGGATTGGTCCACAGTTCTCTCAATATTCTTTCATTCTTAGAGATCCTTTTTTTCTCTCTGTGCCTCAACTTCTTTGTATTCCTCTTTTCTAGTTTCTATTTCATTTATTGTCTCCTCCACCATATCCAACCTGCTTTTAATACCCTCCATCGTGTTCTTCAATGATTGGATCTCCAACCTGAATTCATTCCTGAGTTCTTGGATGTCTTTCCGTACCTCCATTAGAATGTTGATGATTTTTATTTTGAACTTCCTTTCAGGAAGAGTCACGAGGTCCATGTCATTTAAATCTTTCTCAGGAGTTGTATTAACAATTTTACTCTGGACAAGGTTCCTCTGGCGTTTCATGTTTGTATATGGCGCCCTCTAGTGTCCAGAAGCTGTAGTTTCTGGAGCAGCTCTGCTCTTGAAGAAATGTCGGGGGTCACAGGGGAGCGGTACTGGTGCCTGGGGGGAGGAAAGAGCTGTTCCCCGCCTCCCGGCTGCTGTGCCTGTCTCCACTGCCTGAGCCAGTGGGCTGGTCACACAGGTATACGTTTTTCTCCCAGAGCAGCCAGATATAGATCCCTGCTTTCCACAAGCAGCCGGAATCCCAGTCTCCCCAGGAACTCTCCCTGTATTAACTTTCCAACCCAGTAGTCATGTGAGTCTCATGAAAGCAACATTAAATGTACGTTTGTGCTCCCAGAGCAGATCTCCGGAGCTAGGTATTCAGCCATCCCAAGCCTCCCACTCTCTCCCTGCTCCGTTTCTCTTCCTCCCATCAGTGAGCTGGGGTGGGGGAATGGCTCAGGTCCCGTGGAGCCACGACTCTGGTACATTACCCCGTTAGGTGAGGTCTGCTCTTTTCTACAGGTTTGTGCAGGCTGGCGCTGTCATCTTTCCTGTTGCTCTCTCAGTATTAGTTGCGCCAATTAAATTTTCTAATTGTATCCCATTTTAGGAGGAAGCCTCTGTCTCTTCTCTCATGCTGCCATCTTTAATCCAATCTCCCTATGTGCTGTTTTTCATTTTGTAATCCTAATCAAGTGATCTGCAACCTAGGCAAAAGACTAATTTAGCAAGTAATCTCAACTATAAACAGCCCAAGCAAACCAACAACTACCCAGCCCTCCTTGGGAGCAGGGCAGGTAGTACAAGTTTGCACCCCTAGCCCTTTATCCCCATTCCTGAAATTCCTCAACTGAATATAAATCCCCTAGGCAACACACCATCACGGACTCACTTGTCCTTTCTGGTGCAAGCCAGGAGCTCCATCCTCTCATGTTACCTCTAAATAAAAGCCTCTCCCTGGCTCTCCTGCCTTGATTGTTTGTGAAGCTCATTCTTTGGCTCCATGAATGAGAACCCCGGCATCACTGTGTTTGCCTTGATTAATGGAATACATTGGGGAAGGATGATCTGCTTCTTTCAGGTATATCCAAAACTGTCCTGCCAGTTTCCATATCCTGTCTTGAAACATTTGTGTGTGAGCTGTTAGTTTCTGAATCGAGTATTCATTCTGTGAGAAACCCAAGACATATGGCGAGAACTTGTGTAACTGCTCCAGTTGACATCTCCAGGTGGTCTTCCAGTTTTCTAGCCATGTGAGTAGGATGCAATGGGTGAACAGACAGACCAGTTAAACCTTCGGTGAACTCTAGCTTGCCACTATTTGATAGCAACTATATCAAGGAATTTAAAGAACTGCAATGGGGTCTCAATTAATTCACACAACAATGTGGAAGCCAGCAATAATGGTGATCAAGTAAGATTTAGTATTTTTCTCTGTAATCAGAGCATATTTTCATGGAATTTTATTTTAGCTTATTGATTTGTTTTAGTAGCTAATTTCTAGTCTTAAGCTTCTTTTGGTACACAAGTTCTTTTTTTGTTTTGTCAGACTTTTGGATTCTCTCCTTTTATAAGTAATTCATATTATATATACAATTTCAGATAGTACATAGACCTCTGGAATCTCATTCATTAAATCTGTCCAGACAAACAGGATCCTTACCTTGAAAGATCCATTTTCACATTACTTAACTTTATAAGGTCCTTATATCCTTGATATTCTCAACTAAGATTTTCTAATAACACCATAATTCACCACAGAAAAGGTAAAAAGGCAGATTAAGGTATAAAAGTCACAGACTCAAAACATCATGGAAGATAATACCTGGAACATATATGTTACATGAGTAAGGCTGTCTTACAACAAATAGCTATTCTTAATTTTAATTTTGTAAAGGTATTCATCTATTCATTTTTTAGTTTATTAAACAATTTGTTCATAGTTTTCTCACTCATCACTTAGTAATATGGAGTTCTGGCCCTGTGCACACTACAGATGTAGAGATGAATAAGGAAACATTTATTTCTTCAAGACACTTACAGGCTGATTGGAAAGACAGGCATATAAATAAATAAATAAATAATATTGGAATTTCTTCAGTATAACAGCAGGGTTAGAGAACATCTTGTAATCACTTGCGACTTGCATTTTGAAGATAATGGGAGTTTTCTGGGGAGCAAATGAAAGGTAAACTATTCAGAAAATTGGAGGAGATGGTAATTGGCAGAGATTTGAGCTGTTGAATTATTAAATGTGAATGTCAGATACAGCTAGAGACAACCCTGGTCATGTAACCAGGCAAGGTCATAGTATGCTAGATTTTCTCTGAAAGAAAACAGGGAGCTATTAAGGGGATTTCATTAGGAGAGAGAAATAATCAGACTTTATTCCCTCCAAACAATTACTCTAGAGGCAACTGGAAGGATAGGTTTAAAAGTATGCATCAGAAGGGACACTATGAGGCCTTTCCAAAGGTGAAATATGTTGAAGAAAACCTAAGTCAAGAGAGTGGCAGTAGGAGTGAAGAGGGGAGAGAGCTTAGGAGAAATATCCAGAAGTAGAATTACCTGATCCTGAAAACTGATTCAATGTGAGGATGTGAGAGAACAAGAAGTCTTGTTTGTGACCCAGGTTATTGGTGTGAGAAACTATGTAGATTATGTTATAGATAAAAGCATAGAAGCCAGGGTGAAATGATATCTAAATATGCAGATAAAAGCATATTTCCTGGTAGAATCTTTTCAAAGGATAAACTAAATTAATAGCTGTGATTCATATTAGCTATTTGGACTTTGATATAGATACGACATTGTCAAGGGAACAAACATGATAAAATGTATATATACATTTTGGTTATCAAGAGAGATGTCTGGGAGTTATTAGCAAACAGATGATATTTGAAATGATATTGTCAGGTAAAATTAAGAGAAAGTCTGTAGAGGTTGATTGAAAATACTGAAGACAGAACTGTGGGGAATAACAGGATTCACATGGCTAAGAGGAAACCATTCCAGTGTATAATATGAGGAATAATTGTAAGAAAAATTAACAAATATTGGATAAAATTAGGGAAAGTGTCAAAAGGATAATGGAGAAAATAATTTCAAGAAGAAAGGAATAGTCAAAGGTTTAAAAGACGCGGAGTGTGCAAAGTGTGAGAACTAAATATTCAAAAGTCATTGATTATATTCTCCCAAAAAGTTGTATCCAGTGGTGGGACAAGAGCAGACAATAAATTAAATAGAGAATGGGCAGAAAGGAAATGGAGAGAGTGAGTATAAACCACTTTTTAATGAAATTGAGGAGAAACAAGCTTGGAAATAAACTCAAAATCAAATTTGTTCATGCATTTATTTGTGTATTATTAATCTAAGGTGCCATTGATTGTGTTTAGGTCAACATTACCTTACATGCTAATAAGAAAGAAAATGACATTGCCAATTAAACTCTAATTCAATATCATCTTATAACGTAGAATTTTATTAAATGTTTACATCCCTTTGGTGTATATACAAAGAGGAAACTACAAGTCAAACACCAAGGCAATGACATCTACGTTATTATTCTTGTCAACCAATCAGCAATTGTAAGACTCCACTGATCATAATAACATTGCTATACAGAAAGATGATAATGTGGAAAGTTGTGCATCTTAGAGTTCATAAAAATGATATAATATACATATAAATGTGTATGTGTGTGTGCATGGGAAGTATATCCTCATAAGCTGAAAGCAAGATCTAAAGTAAAGATTAACAAGTAACATATGCTTATAAGTGTAATCAGAGTTTTATCTTAATTATTTGATAACTGATTTCCTTATCACACAAGTCAGCATTTTATGTTGATACACATTTAACTCTAGACATGAGTAATGGAGAAGCAGAAAAAGAAAGTTCACGTTTTAGTGTGACTTTGAATATATGAGTGCATTTTGAAAGAAGGAAACTTCACAAGTAATATTTTTCAAGGCAATAACATATTTCAAGGACTTTTGGAATTTCATCTTAAATGAGAGATTAATGAAATATTTAATATAATCTTTTTTGTAAAACATTGAAAATGGTTTTCAATCCTGTTATGATTGATTTTATTTAAAAAGAAGTGTTTTAGGTTTCTCTTTTTTGCATTCAAAAAGAACTACCATTAGTATTATAAACTTGTCTTCTATCACTTCTCAGTTATCAAAGCTGGCGTTATAAATGAAGTTACTAGAAAAATATTCAAATTTAATTTACTTGGTATGACTCACCAAAAGCAGTCAGTTTGACACTTGTTAATGAGTTAAGTAATTATACCCCTCAGGTAATGAAAAATGAGTTTTTTAAAGTTTTCTTTCTCAACCGAAAAAATGTTTCAGGGTACTGAATACGTAATGGAATTGACAATGAGTTTCTTAATTTATTCTCCACTGTTAAGTTCTGAGATATAATTTGATTTAAACCAAAGGTTACCATATCTATATTAGTGCATTTTTATCACGATTATTGATTTTGCCTGAACTTACTGAGCACACACAAATTTTTTATGTGCTATTGACCACAAAAGGTGATAAAGTGGTCAAAACTGTAGATCATTTTAAATGTGGGTGAAGGAGTGTTTTCTACATTTCAGGCAGTTAAGATACATGTTTATGTGCTTATTCATATGTAAGATTGTGGAAAATTAGGGTGAGAGAATGTAGTTTGAACAAGATTGCGGAAGCATGTAATCATGTAATCATGATCTGAATTCTAAAGCTATGCTATTCCAGAGAAACAGCCGTAATTGCAGTAATTCTATATATATAGAATTTATATGTATATGCATAAAACAGCAGTTATATATATATATATAAATATATATATATATGTACATATATATTTATATATATATAACTGCTATATAGAGTTATATATATATAACTCTAATATATATATATAAATATATATATGTACATATATATATTTATATATATATTAGAGTTTATAAAATTCTCAGTTTTGAACTTGGAGAACCAAAAGACTGATCAGAATTTATATAAATGAACAATCTAAATAAAATCAACCAAACCCCAAGTTATAGGAGAAAATGGGAACTCACTTTAGGACCAAAAAAATTCAGTCCCATAAAGAAATGAGTAGTCATATACTTGGATTTATTAGATCAAGTTACTAAGGAACAAATGGATATTATTTAAGAACCAAGTAGCTACATTTTATAATAATATATTCTTAAAAAGGACATTGTCTTTGTTGGATTCACAAGCTCTATACACCTAAACAATATCCTCCATGAATTTCTTGCTCCTTTCTCCCCATGATATATGCTATCTTATCTTTAAAAACAAAGATCAACTTCTCTTGACCACATTATACCATTTGCTACTGGCCATATTAAGTTTCCTCTCTTTATTTTAAACTTCTCTATAATTATAAACTTTATTATAAAACTTTATTATAAAAACAGTTTTCAATCTCGTTCTCTACCTAACATTTTATTTTTCTTTTTTGAGAAATTTTATTGAGATATAATTCACCAGTATAAAATGTTCTCATTTAAAGGCTACAATTATATGTGTTATTATATACTCAGATATGTACAACCATCATCATTGTCAATTTTAGAACGTTTCCATCACCTCACAAAGAAACCATGATCCCTTTAGTTATCACCTTCTTATACTCCTCAAAATACTCAACTTTGCCCTAGGTAACTCGTAATCAACTTTCTGTTCCTATCGATTTACCTATTCTGGATAATTCATGTAATATGTGGTCTTTTGTGACTAGCTTCTTTCACTTAGCAAAATGTTTTCAAGATTGATCCATATCATAGCATGTATTTCTATTCCATTCCCTTTATGGCTGTAAAAATATTCCATTGTATGGGTAGATTATATTATATTTTTCCATTTTGTCAGGTGATGGACATTATGGGTTTTTTTTTTCACTTTTTGGCTATTATGAACAATGCTACTACAAATGTTCACTTTCAAATGTGTGGGAAAAGATTTGAGTTCCTCTTAGATATATACAAAGGCTAAAAATTGATGATTCATGTGGTGATGTTTGAAAAACTGCCAGATTGTTTTCCAAAATGGCTGTAACATTTCATATTACCACCAGCACTCTGTGAAGATTTTTATGTTTCCCATCCTTGTTAGCACTTGTTATTACCTGAATTATTAATTTTTCCATACTTGTGGGTGTGAGGTGATATCTGATTGTGGTTTTAACTTGCATTTCTCTGATGATTAATGATGTTGACCATCTCTTTGTATGCTTACTGGTCTTTCACATACCCTCTTTATAGCAATATCTGTTCAGATTCTTCATCCATTTTTTAATTGGCTTCTCTTTTTATTATTGAGTTAACAGTGTTCTTTGTATATCCTAAAGTAACTAGCTCAATAATAAAGTTTCCTTTTTGATTTTTATCAGATACAAAAATTTTCAAATGTTTTATTTCATTCTATGGTCTGTCTTGATACTTTCTTCTGAGGCACAAATGATTTTAATTTTGACGAAGTCCAATTTTTTGAAAAGTATTCTTTTTTGCTTATACTTATTATGTCATTTCTAAAAATCCATTGCCAAATCTGAGGTCACAAAGATTTATTCCTATATTTTACTATAATAGTTGTATAATTTAACTTGCACATTTAGATCTTGAATCCACCTTCAGACTAGCCTGTGTGATTTACACCTTCCCAAATTAGCAGGTATGCTTATGCCTATCAGTTGCCATCACCCTAAATTTAACACATCGCTGGATATATATCTACCACTTGACCCTGCAGTTAAATACCTGATTGCTATACTACTGAATACTACAAAGGACCTTTCTCCAAACACAGACTTTCTGGTACTTTGGCTACCCCAGTCTTATTACTTTGACCCCAATGGATCACTGCAACTAGACTTTGACACCACTGCTCTCTTTGTGTTTATTCAATTTGAAGTTCATCAGAATTCCTTGATGTGAAGATTCATGTTTTTCAGTGAATTTGGGGACCATTATTTCTTTGAATATTCTTTTCTGCTCTTTCCTCTTCTCTTCTGGTACTCTTACTACACATATATTAAAGTACCACATATCACTGAGTCTCAGTTCATGTTTTCTTCATTCTTTTTCTCTCTATTTATTGGACTGTATTATCTCTATCTATGTGTCTTCAAATTTGCCAACTCTTTCTTCTGCATGTTCAAATCTATTATTGAACCCATTTAGTGAGTTATTCCTTTCAATTATTATAATTCCCAACACCAGAATTTCTATTTGGTTCTTTAAAAAATTTCTCCTCTGTATATTGCTAACCTATATTTGATGTGGCATTATCATCATGCTTTCATTTAATTTTTCTTTTAATCAGGGCTTTCCTTAGTTCTTTGAATATATTTATGATGACTAATTTGAAGTCTTTTTTTGATTTGACACATGTTTTCTTTCATAGGTAGTTTATGTTGCCTGCTTTTTCTTTTTCCTGTGCATGGATCAAACCTCAATGTTTCTTTGCATGCCTCAATATTTTATTGGATATTAGACATTTGAAGATATTGCAGCAGTCTGGGTATTGATAACACCCAGGATTCTGACACCACAGGAGCAAAATGTCTGTAGAAATTTCATATGGCTTAGTAGCTTAAATATTTCTTACCAGTTTCCCTGATACATGGATCCACAAATCTCTTCATGCTGTTATGCTGGAAGGAGAACATTTTATTTTGATGCAACATCAGTTTTCCTCCATCAGTCCCCCAAAATTGCTCTTATAAACATCAATAATGATTTACAAGTCACTAAATCAAATTATCAATTAATTTTTAATTTTCATCTTATTTTACCTGTCAGCAGCATTTAAAGAATTGGGCTTCTCTCTTCTGGGGAAAAATTAAAACAATTAACAAAATTAATAATCAGTTGACTTACAGGACACTGTGTTCCTTCACTAACTCCTTCTGTTTCTGTTTGTCTTACCATTTTCCTAAAGTCTGAATATTGGAAATCCTCACTTATCATTCCTTGTTTGTCTCTTTGGTCTAAACTCACTTCCTTAATTAACACATCAGAATGCTGAATCCAAGGGTGTAGCTCTTTTGGGGGTTGAGTTTATTCTCCTCAGTTCTTGTTCCTGCTGCACAAAGAATTAAAGGCTGAGACACAGTAGTGAAGCAAACAAAGTTCTATTCAAATACACTCCAAGGGAGGAGCAGGCCAGAGTCAAGGTAGATAAGGGCAGGTTTACTTGAATAAAGCAGAGAGGAAGGAAAAACAGAGGGAGGAAAGGGAAGCTCAATGTGAACTCTGCTCAACATAGAGCACATTCCCTGACAACTCCTAAAGCCAGTGTCACTAGCATCCAGTGTCAGCTTGAATTTACATGGTGTGGGAACTAAGCCCTTACCATCCCAGGATTTGGGGGAGCTGCAGAGCACTGGATGGAGTGAGATTATGTTCTGAGAATTTCCTAAAGGCAAATAAAGGAGATTTTCAGGCAGGCTATTAAGAAACATTATTGCTGGGCAGCTACATTTGCGGGGGTCTCTTTCTGTACACTAGGTGAAGCACGAGGAGAAACCTCAGCCTGGATGGTGGAAGATTCTTGACTCTGAATAAGAAAGAATTCTCAAGCAGGTCAGAAGAGTGTAGGTAAAGAAGGAATTCATTAGAGTGAGAGCAGCAGGGAATGGCAGCTGCCTTGCAGGCTGCAGAGAACTGGAAAATGCAAGGGAAAGAGGGAAAGTTCTAGGCCTAGGGCAGATTCCCTTGCCAACTACTGAAGCCAGGGTCACCTGGCATCCTGTGTCCACCTGGATCTGCATGGCATGGGACCAGCCCCTACCACTCCAGGGTTTAGGGGAGTCATGGAGCACAGGATGGAGTGAGATTACATTCTGAGAACTTCTCAAAGAAAGGAGATTTTCAGGCAGGCTACTAAGAGCAGATAGCACAGGGGCAGTTCTGCCCAGGTCACCCAGGTGATGGAAATATGCAGGCCCAAATCTGAGCTCTTAGCAGCGCCTTCCTACTAATCAGGAGTAATGCGGAGACAGAGTGAAGACTTGGAAATGAAATGAAATAGCAAAGAGACAAAACACAGTAATTTGAGCAGTGAGAAAGATTTATTTGAGCGTATACACTTAAAGAAAGGAAAGTGTAGGTATCCTTGAAGAGGAGGCACAGTGAAAGTTTGGGTATTCTGTCTTTTAAAGCTTTTAAGAATGGGCAAAGAGCAGAGGGAGGGTTATTGGGCATAGGCTTGACTTGTGGTCTTGAGGTGCTTATTTCTGGTGAGAGATACTATGTCTCCTTTCCTTTATTATCAGTCCTCCAGCTAATTCTGCTAAATAAACTCAACACAAGGAATATATCCTGTTCCTCTCCAAGATAGTGGTTACCCTCAAACAGAGGGGACATACCAGTTAAGACTGCTTGCCTGGCCTGAAGATAGGCTGTTGGGCTATTGTATGATTACCAGAGAATATGTTAGTAATATTACTTCTGAACTCTCTGCTTTTTGAAATAGAATCTTAGCCTTAAGATGGGGTCCCTCCTGTTCTTACTATACTGTTTATATCTCAGCATTTTTTCATCTTAGGCAGGAAAAGTTAATCATGATGCTTGTCCCATGTCACTGCCCCACTTCAGCATGATCTACAGTTCAGTTCCATCCAGGTCACCCAGGTGATGGGAACTTGCAGGCTCTATTCAGAGCTCTCGGCAGCCTGTCCCTACTTATCTGGAGTAGAGCAGAGAGAGTGACACACTTGAAGAACGGAGCACTCAGAGAGGAGGCACACTTAATAAGGTTCCACATAATTTATAATTTTTATTATTATCTGTGATGACAATTTAAATTCTGTTAGAGCAGATATTTAATTATTTTTAATTTACTGATCTATCCCTAACAGTCATACATGACACACAATTAAAAATATCAAATTACAATGCATTAATTTGGGTCACCTAGGGAAATATATAGCTGAAATTATTAAAAATCCAATTGAATACCAGTAGCAAGTATGTTTTTCCATTGTTAGTTTGGAGTAATGACTTTTTGGCACTATTCGGTACTAAATTTTTAGTGGCCTGGATATTATGTTCCTCTTCACTGGAGCTTAATGAATACCATTAAATGTATGACTATCTATCTATCTATCTATCTATCTATCTATCTATCTATCTATCTGTCTATCTATCATCTATCTATCTATGTATCATCTATGTATGTATGTATGTATCTATCTATCTATCATCTATATATCTATGTATGTATGTATCTATCATCTATATATGTATGTATCTATCTATCTATCATCTATCTATCATCTATTGTCTACCTACATATCATCATCTATCTGTTAGGCATAAAGACAGAAATGAGTGGGATGAAAAGGATAAAGGGACCCTAAAGATGACTCAGGGAGTTGAACAAATAGAACCAGAGAGCCAGAAGTGACTCAGATAGTTAATCAGATGAAGCTACAGGGTCCAAAAGTGACTCAGGAAATGTCCAGGGTCCCCCAGATTAGGAACAACAGAAGCACAGGCACAGCACAGCCCCTGACCCCATTTCACCAATCAGAACAAGCCTAGAGAGCTGACTGCTGTCAATCAAGGACCTCTCTGCCCTGCCTAAACCACATAAAAGAAGCCTCAGAATAGCATCCATGTCTGCCTGTCTTATCCTAGGCAGGCCCGCTCTGCTACTCTGTGCAGAGTGTTTTAAACCTTACTTTGCTTTCTTGACTTTGATCTCTCGCCTCACTACATCCGACTTCCCTGCAACACCTAGCCGAGTCCTTTCCTTCCTAACATATCTATCAACTATCTTACATAAGGATAGCTTGATGCCAATAGAACTCTTGCTTGTGAATTTTTCACTTTATAATATAAAACTCCTATCTAAATTACTATGTATTATTCTGTATTATCTATGTGGTATCTATGTTACAATAGAAAATCTAAGAAACTAAATTAAGGCAGGAAGACTTCTTTTTAAAATTAAAAGACAGCAAGTTAGCAATT
Source organism: Manis pentadactyla (assembly GCF_030020395.1). Taxonomy (NCBI): domain Eukaryota; kingdom Metazoa; phylum Chordata; class Mammalia; order Pholidota; family Manidae; genus Manis; species Manis pentadactyla. The sequence goes on along the minus strand of NC_080037.1, from coordinate 28,010,398 downwards.
TTAAATTCTTTTAAAGAGGAAGTTTTATTATTTTTTAAAATTCAACCATCTTTTCAAACCTAGTTTGTCAAAATAAATGCCAACTGCAGCATTATGTATGGCATTCACTGAAATGATTCATTTGTGGATAAATCAGTTGCTGTGTAATGTTTTCCATAAAGTCTGGCACAGCTGGTTCTAATTTTGTCTGTAAAGCAAAACCATTCCCATTGGAGTGTTTCCATTTTGATACTAGATTTGTCATGTTTGCAAATAGTATTTTCCTCATGTTATCCACAAGAACAATAAGAGTGTAAATGTGTACACATAACACTCATTAAGTAACTTTTTTCCTAATTAGCTTGCTTCTTATTCAAGGTAAATAGATAATATTCAAAACTAAATTAATGGCCAGAATACTCTTAAGAGCAAGAAGTATGTGCTTATTTGGCTTAACCTATAATTAAATGATGACCATAACAATGTAAATGAACACATTTGCAAAGCAGTTTACATGAAATTTCCACCAACACTTAGTGAGATCATCATGATAATGAATACTTTCATCTTGCAAATGAAGGAGAGAAAAACAATATGAATTGGCTTGTCCATTAATGTCAAGATTAGGAATAATGTCCTCATTCTTTTTTGTTTTAGTTCAACACTTTCTATTTCATATATTATTCTATACTGTTGATTTTGTTTTCATTGACTTGGATATGTTTTTATACTTGGTTTGCCAGACTTAAAGTCCAAACAGCTTTAAAGTGACCAATGAATTATATGAAGATAATTACACTTGAATATTAAGAAGTCATGATTATCATAAGGCTGGAGGCACCAGAGGGAGAGGTAATTATGTCAGATGAGCTCAGCCCTCCCCAAATAAGGAAAGGGGGCAGCAAAGCCCCCAACCCCGGCCTAGTAAGGGAAAGAGACCAACAGATTCCAGCCTGATGACGTGCCAAAATCCCCGGCTGCTGCCCCCTCCCAACCTGGAAAAGGAGTAGTAACGGTCTAGCCCTTTGTCTACTGTAAAGGCCAGTGACACGTGCCTTAGGTTAGCCAATCCTCGTGCCACTGTAGACCTATGCTTCCCCTCCCCCTAACATCTTTATAAACTCACTGCCTGCCCTGCTGGGCATGACTTCTCCAGCCTGTAACTAACCAGACCGGTGAACATTGCCTGGGATTGCGCCCAGTTAAACTTTTGGCTCTTTTGTTGCCTCCTCACCTGGTCACTTCAGCTCGATTTTACCTTACATCTGGTGCCAAAACCCAGGAAGAAGATAAGGTGCAGGGCTCCTGCCCACCACCAGTAGCTCCCACTCCTCCTTCCCTGATCCGAGACCTCCGCCTACTCCCAGCACCTCAGACGGTGATTCGTTGAGTCCCTCCTTTACCCCGGTCTTTTTTCCCAGTCCTGTCTCCACCTGGTTTGATTAACTTTGAAATTGTAGCTATGTCCAGGTTCTCTGGGCATTAAGCCTGTCCTGGTCCTGAGATAGAGGAGACGTCCTCATCCGGGCTCCCAGGTCTCCAGGGAGGAGTACGATACTTCCCTGTCTCCTCCTAACCTGAGTGAGTTTGGGATGCTGGGCTCGCCAGTTTAGGGGCTCTGGGAAATGGGTAACAGATACGGGGAACCAGTCCTCATATATAAGGCTCAGACCTCTCTGTGGTGTCTCGTATCCAATCTGCTGACCCTAGATATAGTGGAGGAGATCAGTACACGGAAACTGGCCCAACTCTGTTCTCAGACTTGGCCCCAGTATCCCCTGGGCAATTAATCTCACTGGCCCCTGGAGGGAACTTTTGATTTTAGCCTCCTCAGCAACCTAACTTCTGTCACTGAACTGGGAAGTGGTCTGAAGTTCCGTATGTCCAGGCATTGTGGACATTGTGCTTCTGCCCTGACATTAATGTTAATTGTTCAATGACCCAGGTTCTCTGGCCCAATGTCCAGTTAAGGATTGTCAGCCTCTTACTCTGCCCAGTCCTTCCTCCTTTTCAGATCCACTGGAGGACCTCAGTTGCCCCCCTCCCTCAGCCTGCGATTCCCTCCCCCTCTCTCTGCCACCATCTTTAGGTTCTTTGTCCTCACTCACATCACCACTATCTTTAGGGCCCTTGTCCTCACACGTGTCACCACCATCTTTAGGTCCCTTGTCCTCACATGCGTTGCCGCCATCTTTAGGTCCTTCATTCTCAGCCATGCCGTCTTCCTGCTCCTCTCCTCTTCCAGTGTCCACGCCACCCTCTCCCCCTCTCCTTCTGCCTTCACCACCCTCTTTCCCCACTGGAAAAGGCTCCTCCCACCCTCCAGTTCTGGAAGCCATAGACAAGACTCCTCCCAGCACAGACCCGCCTCCTTTCTCTCTCAACCCTAAGCCCCTCCCCGCACCCACCATTCCCCCTTTGTATCCTCCTCTTCGAGCATTGCCGCCATCTTGTCCTTCATTTCCTGTTCCCACCCTGCTGCCATCTTATGTGCCCCCACCACCCTTAGCACCCAATTGGTCTAGCCCTCCAGTCACTAGATCCAAGGCCCAGTGGCCACCCCAAACAAAGGCCCAATTAGTAGCCCCTCTCTGAGAGGTTGCGGGGGCAGAAGGGGTTGTCTGGGTTCACATCCCTTTTTCCCTAGGAGACTTTTCCCAGATTGAGAAATGCCTGGGCTCTTTTTCCTCTAACCCCACAGTTTATACCAAAGAGTTTGACTATGACTACCTAACTCAGGCCTACGAATTTACCTGGCATTCTATACATGTTATCCTAACCTCCACTCTTACCTCTGAGGAATATGACCATGTTACCTCCACCATCCAACATTGTGCAAATGAGGCACATAACATAGATAAGGCCAAGCCAATTGGGATGGAGGTGGTTCCTCTCGTGGGCCCCCAATGGCACTATAATACCCAAGATGGGGGAACTCAGTGGGACCAAATGCTCCAGTATTTACTGGCAGGTATGAATAAGATGGCTCAAAAAGCCATTAATTATGATAAGCTGAGAGAGATTACTCAGAGACCTGATGAGAACTGAGCCTGTTTTCTTAACCAGCTCACCCAGGCTCTCTCTATACATACCTGCCTCAACCATAACTCATTGTTGGGGTCCGCGGTGTTGGCTACTCATTTTATTACCCAGTCAGCCCCAGACATAAGACATAAGCTAAGAAAGGCAGAGGAAGGGCCCCAAACTCCTCTCTGTGAACTGGTAACCATGGCCTTTAAAGTCTTTAATACCCATGATGAAGAACACGAGAGGAGGATAGCATCCCAGACCTGAGCCTTCACAGCAGCCCTACAACCGGCAGAACAGGGGTCTCATCACACCAAAAACTGGTCTGGAGCTTGTGAGCCTCCAGGATCTTGCTTCCAGCTCAGCCAGGAAAGGCCACTGGGCAGAGATGCCCCAACCCGACCAATAAGCTGACTAAACCCTGCCCAGTTTGTGGTAAGGGAGGTCATTGGAAGGTAGAGTGCCCGGCTGGGGAAGGTCGTCCCCCCACAACAGAGTCTCGCGTGAGGCAGACCTCCCTGAGGGACTCTCCTCTGGACCTGCTGGGCCTACTCAAAGACTAAAGCTGCCTCTACTCAAACACCCCTATCACCCTTGCGAGCCCAGAGCCACGTTGTGGGTAGCAGGCAAGTCTGTCTCCTTTTTTGGTGGATACAGTGGGTACCTACTCTGTTTTGCCTTCCTTTCACGGGCGTTTACATCCTTCCCAGGTCTTGGTCGTGGGTGTCACGGGAATCCCCTCTAAGCCTCTGGAGACAGGTCCGGTAGCCTGCACGTTTGAGGGCCATCCTCTTACCAACTCATTTCTAGTAATCCCGTCCTGCCCCATCCTTTGTTAGGGAGGGATCTCCTATCCAAGCTTGGTGCCTCGATCTCCCTGCCACTTAGTCATCCCCAAACAAGTTCACTCATCGCCCTAGCCAATATAAGTTGTGGCCCTGAGGCCTCCACGGACCCTGCTTTACCCAACCGATGTTAACCCAATGGTCTGGGACACCTCTACTCCCAGTAGAGTAGTGGTGAGCCATCATGCTCCAGTCCTCATCTGCCTCAAGGACCCATCCTCCTTTCCTTCTATTCCCCAATTTCCTATATCCCAAGTCCATCACAAAGACATCCAAACTATCATTAACCATCTTTTTTCCCAAGGACTTCTGGTACCAACAAATTCTCCCTGTAACACTCCCATCTTTCCAGTCAATAAGCCGTCGGGGCCCTACCGGCTCGTTGAAGACCTGCAGATAATCAATGAGGCTGTAGTCCCTCTTCACCCGGTCATCCGTAACCTTTATACTCTCTTGTCTAAGGTTCCCCTGAACACCTCCCAATTTACAGTTTTAGACCTTCAGGATGCATTGTTCACCATCTCTCTACACCCCAATTCCCGGTTACTGTTTGTCTTTACCTCAGAGGACCCAGACACCCGCTGAACTAGACAACTAACTTGGATGGTCCTCCCTCAAGGCTTCTGGGACAGTTCTCACCTTTTCGGATAGGCACTGGTGGAAGACCTGTCCCATGATGACACGGGAGTCAGCACTCTCCTGCAGTATGTTGATGATCTCCTCCTATGTAGCCCCACAAAAGATGCCTCTGTTCAAGACACGACTTCCCTCCTTAACTTCCTGGCTCAGTGGGGATATAGTCTCTCAGTTATCCACCCCACAGTGGGGATAAAGCTCAGTTATCCACCCCACAAGTTACATACCTTGAAGTGGCCCTAACTCCTTCTTCCAGGGCCCCCATGGTGAACTGAACAGCCTCCATTAGAGCTCTTCTACCACCCACCTCGGGAGCTGAGATCTTGTCATTTCTTGGACTGGTGGGGTTGTTCCAACACTGGGTCTCTAACTTTGCCTTATTAGCTAAGCCTCTGTCTGCTTCTGCCAAAGAAATGCCCTCTGGGCAACTCACTTCTCCTATAGCATTGGCCCATGCTTTTGAAGAACTACAAAATGCCCTCCTCTCCTCACCCCCGCTTATGCTGCCTAACCCTAACACACCTTTTCTCTTATATACTCAGAAAAGACGGGAATAGCAACTGGGGTGATGGTCCAGCCAGTAGGACCTGCACACTGACCAGTTGCTTTCCTGTCAAAACAACTGAATCCCACCACTAAGGGGTGGCAACCCTGCCTAGAGCCCTGGCAGCGGCAGCGTGCCTCACCAAAGGAGCTCTGAAACTAACTCTCCTGCAGGTGATAACCATAAACTCTTCTCATCATTTACAGGACCTTCTGGGCCACAAATCCTTGGCCTCTCTCAGCCCATCATGAGTGCAGGAATTTCACCTCCTATTTATTGAACACTCCCAGTTAACTTTTCATGTGTCACCATCATTACACCCAACCACCCTCCTTCCTCCTGTTAGTTCATCTGCCACGCCCAGCCACTCCTGCACGGATTTGCAGAAACCCTTTGACTCCCGCGCGAGGGTCTCCAGGACACACCTCTCACTGACCCAAACTTAACTCTGTTCATGGATGGAAGCTCACTAAGGGATTCAAATGGGTGCAGGCAGGCGGCCTATGCAGTACTTTCCTCCTCCTCAGACATAGTGGAGGTGGCTCCCCTGCCGATGCGGACCACCTCCCAAAAGGCAGAACTAGTAGCCCTCACCTGAGCCCTACAGTTGGATGCGGGTCTTAGGGTAACCATTTACACCTACTCAAAGTATGCTTTCCTAATTGCGCACAGCCATGTGATGATCTGGAAGGAAAGGGGATTCCTCCCTACCTGAGGGACCCCGATTGTAAATGGTAAAACAATTCATCACCTACTCCAGTCCTTAGGAGTGGCTATTGTTCCTTGCCAGGGACACCAGACAGGTACTGACCTGGTCACTAAAGGAAATGCTCTAGACGGTGCTACTGCCCAACAACTAACTTCGGGTCCTGGTTATTCCCCGGTATTGTTTCTCTCCCCCTCTATAACTCCTAATTATTCCAAAGAGGGAAAACAACAACTTTTAGACCAGGGTGGAATGGCTGGAGAACAGGGATGGATACATCTTAAGGACAGGATAGCCCTTCCCCAGACCCAGGCCAGGAAAATCATATCTGCAGTTCTCCAATTCCTCCATATTGGTCCAGAGGCTATGTACAGGTTTCTCTCCCCTATCTTCACCCCACCTGGGCTCCAAAAGACCATTAACCAGGTACATATGGCTTGCACCACCTGTCATCATGTTTCCTCTCAAGGCACCCTCAAATGCTGTGCAGTCCTCCACCAACTTTGGGGAGCTCTACCTGGACAGGATTGGCAGATTGATTTTACCCACATGCCTAGACACAAAAAGGCTCAGATATTTACTGGTCATGGTTGATACACTTTCAGGTTGGATCGAGGCCTTTCCTACCTGTCAAGAGACTGCATTGGTGGGGGCAAAGACATTGGTGGAACACATCATCCCTCATTTTGACCTACCAATGTCACTCCAGTTGGACAATGGACCAGCTTTCATTTCAAAGGTCATGCAACTGGTGGCTGACTCTCTAAATATCTCCCGGAAACTACACATACCCTATCACCCTCAATCCTTGGGTAAGGTGGAAAGGGCCAATGGCCTTCTCAAGGATAAACTTACCAAACTCTCCTTAGAGGTAAAGACCTCCTGACAAGATCTACTCCCAACTGCTCTCACTGATTGCGAGCAGCCCCTAGGGGACCCACCAGACTAAGTGCCTTTGAGTTAATGTATGGTAGACCCTTCCTTCTAAACACAGGCCTGCCTACAACTCCACCCCTTCTAGCCTCCTACCTACCTTACTTCTCACTCCTAAGACATCTCCTCAGGGAACACACAGACCAGTTCCTGCCTCAACCCACCTCCCCCTCAGATCCAGGAATCACAGAGGTTCTACAGCCAGGAGACGAAGTCCTTCTTAAGGAACTCCAACCTCGGTCACTCCAACCATGGTGGACGGGACCATACACGGTGATCCTTACCACTTCCATTGCTGCCAAGCTATTGGGACACTCCCCATGGTATCACATTTCCAGGCTCAAACGAGCACCCAGTCATGATAGTTGGAGGTCTAGAGAGATAGGGCCCCTCCGTTTGTGCCTTATTCACACTAGTGCTGGCCACAATGACTCATCTGGCTCTGGCAAACTGGGTTTTTAACCAGTGCATCATATCAGGTATGCTCCAACTACACCAATTGGTCCCCCGGACATGCTACTTTCAAAAGATACCTTGTCAGTGGGGAGACCAATTGTATTGGGCCACTGTAATGTTAAGAGATTTCCAAACTGGCTGCCCAGGAGGAGTCGGCAAGACCATTTGCTGGGCACAAGACCCAACACCAAATCCCCAAGGAAAGATACCACCTTGTCCCGCCCAATGCTCATCTTTCCATTCCTTCATCCAGGCTGCCTGCTATGAAAGAGTCTCGGTCTGCCTTTCATCTTCTGGACAACAGTACTGGATGGGGTGAAGCTTGGGTGATCATGCTGGATATGTCTGTCCTGAGAGACAAGGACAGCATATCTGCTGGAACCTCCGGCCACCAATAGGAAGGTCGGACGGTGGAAGTGCACAAGACTATGCTGGTACAACAGTACTTGCCCCTTCCCTCCAAGTCTCCTCTGGCCTCCCATCAGCCTTAACCCTGGCCACACTGCCCCTCCTCAGCCGGAAGTAGCCAGATTGAGTCAGAGCCCATTATAATCAAAAGGCTGGAATGTAAGGCTGGAGGCACTGGAGGGAGGGGTGAGCACATCAGATGAGCTCAGCCCTCACCAAATAAGGAAAGGGGGCAGCAAAGCCCCCAACCCTGGCCTAGTAAGGGAAAGTGACCAACAGATTCTGGCCTGATGACATGCCAAAATCCCTGGCCGCTGCCCCCTGCCAACCTGGAAAAGAAATAGTAACTTTCTAGTCCTTTGTCTACTGTAAAGGCCAATGACACATGCCTTAGGCTAGCCAATCGTCATGTCACTGTAGCCCTATGCTCTCCCTCCCCCTAACTTCTTCATAAACTCACTGCCTGCTCTGCTAGGTGTGACTTCTCCAGCCTGTAACTAACCAGACTAGCGAACATCACCCAGGATTGTATCCTATTAAACTTTTGGCTCCTTTGTTGCCTCCTCACCTGGTCCCCTGGCTCGATTTTTCCTTACAATTCTAATATCATTATCATAGCTGATGAAATTAATTTAGACTAAATATATCACAGTTTCATACTTGAACAGTTGAGGTAAAGGCAAGCTGTGTCATTTATGAGGGTAGGGTGCATTTTAGTAACAGTGCACAGGCCCTATTTCATCAAAGACTAATTTAAGTGTTACATGCTTAGTATAACAACTAAATATTTTAAGGTTTGGCTTTTTGATTTTTTCACACTTCATTTCTTATGCATAAATCTGTTTCAATAATCACAATAAAATAATGTCACATAGGCAATCTTTGTATACTCCTACAATGCTCTTTGCATCTGTTGTTTCTACTTGAGGGTTAAAGGCTATGTCTAACAACAAGCTATGTTTTAAAAAACCCTACAGCTATTGCTTATGCAAGCTAAGTTATGAGAACTACTGGTTTAGGGTGGAGGGTAAACATTTGGGGCAAAGAGTTCCCCTGACCAAGTGGCTCAAAGATAATGGGTATTTGTTTTCCCTTCAAATAAGAGTAGAGATGTAGGAGGGCAGTGCATTATCAGTCCATGGTGACATAGTTATAGGTGACTCTGTTACAGTGATCCACTTGCTGTCATTTTAAGGGTGTTGGAGGCTGGATCAACATACACACATGTATTTCAGTCTAGGGAAGTGGGTAAGGAAGAGCACAGAGCTATTAGTGAAGGTAACACAGCTCCAAAGATCACCCCTTACATCTCAATGGGTTTATGACTTAGAGTTTCTTACTCACATGAAGTCCAGAACAGATGCTCCTGTCCAGTGGCTGGTTCTCCTCCAGGAGGCTCTTCGAGAATGCAGGCTCCTTCATCAGGCTTTCATTATTCTCACATGTGAATTCCTGGTGTGTTATACTTGTCTTCTATTAGCCTGCTGAAAAGAAAGATAAGTAATTTAGGAGCTATTAATGAAACAATAGAGGTGGCAAGGATCATTTCCAGCACATTCTATTCTCTAGAATGCAGCTGAGGTGGCACCTGAATGTACAGAAGGTGGGAGTGGAGGCTTGCCAGCTGTGTGCTCAGAATAAACCCCAAAAATGTTCATTGAATAGCTACAGATTTTATGCCAACTGGCACATAATTTTGTTTTAGTTAAAGTTGTAATTGAGAAGTTTCATTTTCATTCCCTCTCCTTTCTTATTAACCTGAACTTAATCACATGACAGTGTAGGTAAAATTACAGTATTTCCAGAATCTCTTGCCTTGCCTTGGTGTATCTCCATATCAATAGGTGTTTCCAAGGTGGGGAGAGAAGTAGTCCATCTCCATGAGTAGGTGATTACAAGGATGGGGGTTGTGAGAACCTATCTGGACCAGAGAGGTTTGGTGGGATCGCTTTTTGCAGCCAGGTTGAGAGAGACATGGGTGAGCAGAAGTAGACAACAGCTTGTAGGCAATAAATGCGTTTCTCCCACTTTATTTCTCCCTTTGACTGATTTCAGCTTCACATGTATTTTCCCAGGGCTGGGAACATATTTCCCACAACCCCACCCAGTGGTAGCTAGCAGGACCTCTGAAGCCAAAGTCTGTCTTCATGGATGTGAGGCTTGGGCACCCTGCCCCTAGAGATGGCAGGAAGATATCTGAAAGCCACCCTGTGGATGGTGGGGAGGCCCCAGTGGCTGCGGTAGGGAGTCATGACTTGTCCTTTCCTCCAGGAAGAGTGGAGGCTGAGGCTTCACCTGGGAGCCCACTATCCTTAAGGCTTACAATGGGGAGCCTCTAGTGGAGAATTGGTCTAGGGTAAAGTACCTCCTAGATGTGTGGGCCCTTCCTCAGAATTGGGGAAGTGTGGAGACACCATAAACTGTGGGATTACTCCATGAGATAGAGGACTTCTCAGAGGCCCTGAGTGGCCATGTAGCAAGCAGGATTGTGGGATGCCTGTTTCGTGAGAAAGTGGAAAGGGTTATTGGCAGAAAGACACACTTCAGCATTGCACGGAAGAGCTGGATGATGACCTATAGGATGCCCTTAAGAAAGAGACAGTTATTGAGAAGATGGGTTTAGCTTCTGGAAGATATGTTAGTAGCGAGGGAGAAGGCAGCAAGAGAATTTGTGTTGCAGGAGTCCATGGGGGAGGGGAAGGAAGGAGTGGTGCTTTCAGCCCCAGAGCTGGTAGAAGAGATATCATGGGCAGATAAAGGGGTGTGTCAACCGCAACAGGATAAAGGCCAAACTATTGCTGAGACCACTTCTTGAGACACCATCCTGTATTAAAGGCCCACCTGGTTGTAGTTAAGAAAATTAAAATCCAACAACTGTGAACTCCTTAGGGGTAGGAGCCACCCCATCCCCAGGTTGTGGAGCACATGCTCTTCCCCTGTGCCCAGGATGAGTGGGTGGAAAACAACATCCAGTTCTGGCAGAAGGCACTGGAACCTCTGCCTAAATGGCTTTTGCATCTTTGGGATATGGGGGTGGAAAACTTTGTTAAGGTGGGTTCTGAAATGGTGGAATGACTTCCCTAATGATTCATCCTTCCCTCTGACTGCAGTTGCAAAATGCCAATCACATCTCAGGAACCAGGTGCTTCTGGATTGTCTGACAGCAGCCACCAGAGCAGTTTGGCCTAATCGGGGTGATTTACTGTACTTACCCACTAGCTGGAAAATGTATGCAGAACTCCAGCAGGTGTTACAGGAGCTGGGCATGAAAAATATCATCTATAAGACGGACCCCCAGAGCCCTGATGAGGAGTTGTTCACATCTCTCTGGGTTCCTACTCTTAAACCCACATAGGGAAAACCATAAGTGAGGCTACTCATACTTTAGCAGATCTGGGGGAGGTTGAAACAATAAGAGCACAGAAGGAAGTATGGGCTACTACTGAAAGGAGAGGTGCAAAGGGCCCTGTGAAGGTCTCAAGGACCCAGATGTGGGTTGATTTGATAAAGGTGGAGGTAAAGAAAAGCTTGATGGGCAGGCCAATAGGATCTTGTTAGAACTGTGGCACCGATTAAAGCCAGAGAAGCAGTTCCAGCCACTGAGGTCCAGGACAAAGCCCCATGTCTTGCCTATGACCCTGTAAGACATCCTGGGGGACAGTACTCTTGCTCCAAGTGGGCTCTCAACCCCACAGGAGGATGACTGGGCATTGCAGTTTGACTGAGGGAGTTTCAAGGCCCCCGCCTTCAGGGATATGGTTGGGACCAGAGGCCACATGTAGAATTAACATTTCATTGGTCCCCTGTGAATGTACAACGTGTCCTGGTGCTGGTGGACACTGGAGCTTAATGTTGTCTTATTTACGGTGACCCTGAGCACTTTCCCAGGACCCTGGCTGTGATAGATGGCTATGGAGGTAAGGCAATCAGAGTGAAGAAATCCCAAATTTGATTGGGGATAGGGCATTTACCCCCAGAGAATCCTGTGTACATTTATCCCATTCTTAAATATATTTTGGGGGTGTATATCCTGAAGGGCCTGTGGTTACAACCAGTGCAGGTGAATTCAAACTGAGAGTATGTGTGGTAAAGGCAGTTCTGAGGGGGCATGTTCAACGCCTGCCTGTAGCTCTGCCTGTACCTCGGGGTGACAAATACTAAGCAGTATAATTTTCCTGGGGAACACATGGAAATTGGGGAAACTCTACAGGAGTTGGAGAAGGTGGGCATCATATAGCCCACTTACAGTACTTTCAATTCCCCAATGTGGCCCTGAAAATGCTGGATAGCTCCTGGCGTATGACCCTGTATTACAAGGAATTGAATAAAGTCACATCCCCTTTGCATGCTGCTCTCCCCTCTCTAGCAGCCCTTATGGACACCCTCAGTCATGAACTAGGGACATATCATTATGTTGTGGGCCTTGCTTATGCATTCCTCTCTATTAACATGGCACAGGAAAGTCAGGAACAGTTTGCCTTCATGTGGAAGGTTGGCAGTGGATATTCATTGCCCTCCCACAGGGATATCTCCACAGTCCCACCATTTTTCATGTGCTTGTAGCTCAGGACTTGACCACATGGAAGAAACCAAAAATGGTGTGGCTGTATCACTTCATTGATGATATCATGCTCATATCTGAGGCTCCTGCAGATTTAGAAGGGGCAGTTCCTATACTGCTGCAACATCTACAAGAGAAAGGATGGGCTGTGCACTGCAACAAGTTTCAGGTATCCGGATTACCAGTAAAGATCTTGGGGGTTGTCTCTTCAGGTAAAACTAAAGTTATCCCAGAAGGAGTAATAGACAAAATCCAGGCTTTCCCCACCCCTACCACTGTGGCAGTATTACAAGAGTTTTTTGGTCTTTTGGGCTACAAGAGAGTGTTTATCCTGCACTTGGCACATATTCTGAAGGCCTCATACTGAATGCTACAAAAGGGCATCAGGTGGGTCTGAGATGAAACATGTGCAACTGCTTTTACTGCTCCTGAGTGAGAAATCAAGGCCATAGAGGCCTAGAGTGTAATGGACTTATCAACGCCCTGTGAACTAGATCTAGATGTTAATGTAACTGAAGATGGTTATGGATAGGGCTTTTGGCATCAACCTAAACATACCCACCAATGTATTGGATTCTGGTCACAACTATGGAAAAGAGCAGAAGTATGATACATCTTGATAGAGAAGCAACTGGCTGCTGTGTACCATGCCTAGCTAACTACAGAGCTCATCACCAGAACAGCTCCAAACAAGGTAATAACCACCTATTCCATTGTTGGGTTCGTGTGAGACTGGATTCAAAGGCCATGGATTGGTGTGGCACTGATGCTTCCACTGGCCAGATGGGGTGCATATTTGCAGTAGTGTGGTACAGTCTCCACTAGCCCCTTAACTGGAGAACTCCAACACTTAGTGGGGCCAGTGACACATACCAGTGGAAAGTAGGGAGAACTTGCTTTTGTGCCATTGGTAGCAGAGAGTCCTTATCAGAAAGGAAAAGCCCTATAGCAGAAGATGCTTGGTATACAGATGGCTCCAGTTATGGGAAGCCCCTGAAGTGGAGGGCTGTGGCTTTTCTTTCTAAGACTGAGAAAATATGAATGGAGAATGGAAAGGGGAAGAGTACCCAATGGGCTCAGTTTCAGGCAGTATGGTTTGTGATTACCCAAGAGTCTTTTTCCATAGTTGTCTGCACTGATATCTGGGCTATCTATTGGAGAATGACCTTGTGGCTACTAACATGGTATCATGTCGACTGGATGTTTTGTCAACATCCTTTTGGGGGCAGGAGTTGTGGCAGGACCTATGGGTCTCTGGTCAGACTAAAACAGTTTCCATCTATCATGTGACTGGCCATTTGCCTTTGGCAGCCCCAGGAAATGATAAAGCAGACACATTGGCCCAGGTGCACTGGCTGAAAGGAAAGTCTGCCTTGGATGTAACCCAATTGTTACATTAGCATGCGTTGAACATGGGGCAAAAGACAATGTGGGCTGTAGCTCATCAGCGGGGCTTGTCATTGACCTCTGAGGAAGTCAGAAGAGCCCAGAAAGAGTGCCTTTTGTGTTCTAAGAGGGACCCCACTGCAATATGGGACAGTAGTAAAGGGGCCAATACCCCTTGTCAGGTAGCAGATAGACTATATTGGGCCTCTGGTCATACCAGAAGGATGTCACAATGCTATGACTTGTGTGGACACAGCTACTTAACTGTTGGTCTTTTTTCCTGCATGTCACACAGAGCAGCAAACCACTAAAAGGGGCCTAGAGCATCTCTTTGCAGCCTATGGCCAGCCACAGGTGATTGACAGAGATCAAGGCACCCACTTTACTGGACATGTGTTACAAGAATGGGTGAAGCAATTAGGAATAAAGTGGACGTTTTATGTACCATATAATCCTACTGGGGCAGGCATAATAATGAGGTCAAGTGGTTTTTTGAATTCTGGCCTGAAGTGAGACACTAATAGTATAAGGGGCTGGTCAGTTCACTCATGGACAGTGCTGTGGCATTTGAGTGAGAAGCCCTGTAAAGGAGCCTTGAGCCCTGTGGCTATGCTAACACACCTTGCTGCCTCTCCTATACAACTGTATTTGCAAACCAGAGAGGAGTTATTGAAGCCAGGACATGGCCAGCAGAGCAACAGCCTGCTACCTGCCTCAAGTCCATTAAACCTGGAGACTGTGCTGAATGGACATGACCCTGGACATTTTGACACATGGACCAGTGATGATTGGCCCTTCTGGCTCCTTGGGAAGAAGGCCTGGAAGCTGGCTTCCTGTGTGCTCCTGGAGCAACAGAAGAATGTCCCTAAAAGTTCATGATAGTGTATCCGAATCATCTGGGAGGTAAGAGCAACTTATGGGGAAGTTTCGTTTAACGTTATGGCCAGTGCATGTACCTCCCACAGCCCTGTACACTGACCCATCTGTAACTCCCACAAGGAGGGGGTGAAGGTCTGGTATACTAGATCAGGAGGAGATCCCATTCCTGCCACTGTCCTATCATAGGACCACGTTCTTGCATGCATCCTACCTGATGGACAAGATTTGCCTCTGCTGGTGTCATTAAAACATGTATCTTATCACCCTTAAGGTTATTTTCTTCTACAGTCCCTGTGTCATGGATGCACCCCCTTGGCTGCAGCTGCTGCATGGTGGGACCCATTCAGCTACTGGCTGCCTGTGGAATATACAAGCTATGGTCTTAATCTGCACAGGACTTTGAATCTAGGTGAATCCACCAAATTGAGAATTTAATTGTTGTTGTTATTGTATGTTATTAGTCTTGTTGCTGTGCTCCAGTTTTCTCACAGTGGCCATTGCAGAGAATGGTGAGTAAGTAGATTTTGAGGTGAGATTTCTGGAGGGGTGGTCTGTGGGTAAAATTGCAACATTTCCAGAATCTCTCATCTGGCCTTGGTGCACCTCCATATCAATAGGTGTTTCCAAGAGGTGGAGAGAAGTAGTCCATCTCCATATTAATAGGCAATAACAAGGATGGGGGGAGTGACGGCTTATATGGACCAGAAAGGTTTGGTAGGGTCCCTTTTTGCAGCCAGAGGTTGTGAGAGACATGGGTGAGCAGAAGTAGGTGACTGCTTATACTGAGGAAGAAGGGAGAGAATAAAACACAGAGGCTACAAAACCAGAAAGACAGATCTCTAAGTTGGCTTCATTGCAGATGAGAAATCTTGGCCAAAATCACCAAACTGGGAATAGTGTTATATTAAGTATACAGCACGTTCAACAGGCCCTCAACAACACCCATCAATTCCACTTTGTTTTCCTGGTTAGCTCTTCTAATCTTGTTTTCCCAGTATCAGCAAAGGGTATTATACACATTTTCTAATGTGCTCAGATTTATAATTCCACCTCACCCTCACTACACCTACTTCCAACTCATATTCTCAGTATATATTTTGTTCTGATTATAAGATTAGGTAGAGAAGAGTTGTTTCATCTGTCTAATATATGACGGAAACTATATTTTTCTTCCTATTTAGTACCATGAATACAGTATCTCTTCTAGGAAATGACAATTATTTCATATCTTCTCCGATCCCAGACTCTTCTGTTTTCAGGAACTTTACTCCATTATATTTCACCCTTTTCTTATAGAGCATCAATGTGATTCTCCAGTAAAGAGAGAGATTTTGCTAAGTAGGATGGGTGAGGATAACAGCATGACCCAAAGCAACATTAAAAAAAAATATATCACAGGGCAGTTTTTGGTCTATGAAAGTTTTTAAAGTTGATACTACATGGAATTCCTCTATTTGCTACTGTAATGCAAAGAAATATAAAATATATAGAAGATATAAAATCTTTTTATTGTTCAATTTATTTTCCTGTGAAATTCTTAGAAGTTACTAACTTTAATCTCATCACCATAAAATTAAAAATTTGTTTAATAATAAAATTATTCCTTAGTTTCACAGAATTCTTCCTGGACTTCAGCATCTATAGTGTTGCCAACACGTGCCCTCACCTGTTGCTGGTACTTGCTTCCTGCGCTGTCACCCCGCATGGCTCCTTCTCCATTCCACTGAAATCATCCTTTGCGTTGTTACAGATGAGTTCCACATTGCCAAGTAAAAAAGTGCAATACTTTTTATCTCCTCACTTCACTCAATCTTTAAGAGATCTTTAATCCAATGGCTGATTATTCCTTTGTCAAATGAGCTACTGTTGTTTTAATTCCTTGGTAATGTGCATTCCTGGGTTTTGTAGTTAATTGCTGTTTCTTTTTTTCTACATTATTTTTTTCTAGACCTAAATGTGGTGCTTTGAATAACTCCCTCTTCCTCATTAGATTTCAAATATATTGAGAAATAAAAGTGTGTTAAGTAGTTGGGAGTAAAATATAGTATTTATGATAAAGTAGTCATTTAAGATTGTGGCTCATGTCTGTGGGCTACGGTCTTCGTAGTGTCAGACCCCTGGTATAGACAAAGCCAGTCAGTAACCCTGCAGAACCATACCATATCTTCTTTCAAAGGGGTAGAGTCTTCACAAAATGGCTGAGTCACAGAAAATGCTTTTTGTAGAAAGTGGCTCCCAAGAAAAAGAAAAGAGGAAATGGGAGAGCTGAACTTTAGTAGGATCATTATTCTAAACTGAATACATGTCGTTATGGGAACATGAGTGAGGAGTAGAGAGAGGGCAGAAGTGCTATGCTTTCTATCAAAGGAAGACATTTTTAATGCGTATGAATGGGTATAAGCATTCCCAGTGATAGTTAGGAACTCTGGGGGTTGCATAAAGAAATGTAAACCATAGATACCAGGTGACAAGAATGTGACAATTTCATAGAGCAAATGACATAAGGCATCTGATCAGAAAGACCTTCCTATGCTACTCAATAGAAAATAGCATCTTTACAACTTAACCATTAGTTGCTTTCCTCTTACACCCCTTATATGTTGATAAAAAGTTACTCTTTTAAGGTTTCCCTGAAGTACAGAGAAAAGTCCTTGAGTATAGTGTAGGGTCTTCATTTTATTCGACCTGTATTCCCAGTGTCTACAATAACAACCAGAATGTAGTAGGCATTGTTGAATGGATGAATAAATGAATAAAAAGAGACAATATAAGCAAAATTGTGATATCAGTAGTATGTGAAAGAAAAAGAACGTGACTAAGAGTACTATAACTTCTCATTGATGGAACAGATTACTGCTTTCTAAATTGATCAGAGAATTCAAGGAGACATAGTTTGAGCTGGATGATAAAGAATATAATTACGCTATGCTAAGTATGATGGGTGAGGATAATAGCATGACCAAAAGCAACATTTAAAAAAAATCACAAGGCATTTTTTTGGTCTATGAAAGTTTTTAAAGTTGACATTACATGGAATTCCTCTATTTACTACTGTAATGCAAAGAAATATAAAATATATAGAAGATATAAAATCATTTTATTTTTCAATTTATTTTCCTATGGAATTATTGAAAGTTACTAACTTTATTATTTAATGTTATGAATGTCTATGTTCTAGAGAAGAATATATGGTGGGGATGTGCATGTGCATATACATATGTGCATATGTATGTGTGTAATATACTTACAGATAAAAATTATTTTAGGACACGTTATGTTTATTAAAATATATAAACCATATTTTCTTAAAATATGAATTTTTATCTTAATCCTAACTTACCTCTAAAAATTACTAATGATTTTGTACCTAAATTTTCATAAACCTGACATAATAGCAAAGCATGTTTTTTCCCCAGTTACCATGTTTTACATATTTTATTGTTTTTCCTTCAAAGTTCTTTAGCATAGTAAGTTTTAAAATTTTTTCTGTATTCATAAGTATCCTAATATGAGTGACAGTATTCACTTACTATTTTATTTTCCATGGTTCTGTTAATAGCAGTATAAAGTAATGTAGCCTGAAAAATAACATATAAAAATAACCTGTGCTTATTAGCTCTAAACTGGTTCATTGAAAAATTAATGTGAGATTGGAAAATATTCTAGTATTCTTTTCCTGTCAGAGCAAAATTTCAAGAACATGGTATAATCAGGAATAGCTTAGATAAAGATTTCTGCTGCTTCTCTCCAGGAGATTCAATATTCTTCTGATACTTCCTCTATAATATAACACAAAAAGTGTCAGGCAGCTAGCAGGTATCAAAAGAACAAGACTGTGACTGAGATGGCTTTCTCTGATCTATAGACTATGTCTGATTTTTAATTTTGCATTTCATTCATTGATTGGAGCATTTTAATAGTATCATTTGATTGAATATTTCAGTTTATGAATGAAAATCGGAACTATATTGAGTTAGCTACACATGTTCAAGCTTTTAACAACAATTTAAGGACTAGAACTGTATGTACTTTTTCTTATTATACAGAATTTATCCAAAAGCCCCAGAAAGGTCAATTTCATTATTCTTATATATGGCAGATATTTTAATCAAACTCAGAACTGAGTGCAGTTACAACCATAATATTTCAACTGAGAATACTTTTGAAAAATTCACACCATCTATGGTCCTTTGAAAATTTTGTCTGTATTAGACAAGTGTCAAGGTTGAACCTAGGGGCTGCTAGGCCAAGCTCATTAGATCATGGCCCACGGTGAAACCTGGACAAAAAGAATGTTTTATCACTTTTATCTGCAAAACTTGTGTCTAACTATATTTCCACTGGTCCTGAGGTGTGCTTGATGATTTAGAGAATATTGTGTATAAGGATTTTCTATAATAAAGGGTACATACATGTTCCCTAACACATTTGGAATTATTGAGAATACATTTTCTTTGAGGTGAACATAATAATCTCTCTTGCAGTGTTTTCATTCAATTGAAGGAAGAATAGCTGCAAAAGTCAATACATGTTCAGAAATGACAATATCTCTGGTCAGAAATTTATGTTCATAATGTAATTTAATTTTGAAATTTTGTTCTGTTTTTTAAAAATACAATATTATAATTTCATAATTATTTTAATGTAACTGGACTCCAATTTTGCTCTACAAAGATTTTTGTTATTTGCATTTTCCAAAATTATGAATAATAATATAATTAAACATCAGTGATTAAATTTTTCCTTGACACTTTAGAATCACTTTTATCTTCTTGGTGTGTGTAAAATGATGGAGAATGGAAGAGCAAATATGAAGGAAGAGAGAAAAGGTTAAAGCAAGCATTAACATGAGCCTTTCTCTTTCATATTCCTATGTTTTTATTCTATATAATACATAATTAGTTTTTGCCTGTGTTAAACATTTGTCTACATAATCACTTTCCTTGGAAGTATTAGGCAAATATTAAAATAAGTAATTAATTATTCAAATTTCATAATTTTTCTATTTATTTAAATATTTCTTATCTTATTCATTGAGGAGATGTTTATTAATATAAAAATATTTATTAAGGGCTTACGCATCAAATTTGATTTGATTCTCAAAGAGCTTAAGTTATATTAGGAATATTAATCCTACAAATGTAATAAGTTACAATGTCCAAGATAACAATGATATGGCACTTAATTTCAGTCAGAGTAACACCTCTTGCATTTTCTTTGCTGTCTTACAAATATTTATTGACAATGCACTATAAGAAAGACACTCTCAAAGGAAATGAAGATACATTGGTAAGCAAAAACATCAAAAATTCCTTTCCTTTTTACTTTCTAGTGGCAACGAACCCTCAAAGTAGAGCTGCACATACATAAGCCCAGCTCAAATCACTCAGAAGAAATACCTTTCTTATTAAGAGACTAGAGAGTTGTTGGTTTAACCACCTAATATTTTCAAGGGTTTGTA
The DNA here is from genome assembly GCF_030020395.1 of Manis pentadactyla. Classification (NCBI taxonomy): domain Eukaryota; kingdom Metazoa; phylum Chordata; class Mammalia; order Pholidota; family Manidae; genus Manis; species Manis pentadactyla. The sequence continues at coordinate 27,990,577 of NC_080037.1, read as the reverse complement.
ATATACAATAAAAAACTGATGTAAGTTAAGATATAATAATCATAATATACAAATGAATAATAGTATATTCAAAAAGTTGTTAAATGTTTTGGAGTCGAGATTTCTGTACACTCTTAAAAAGGATTGTTGATCACAAAAAGCTTTTGTATATTTCTTGATATTTACAATATTAGATATTAAAACATGTGTAGCTGTTTTAAAGTAGCATAATAAACCTATTATAACATATTTTTATGAAAAAAACTATATTTTCCTAATCCAAAATATAAAAATAATGAGAAGTGGCATTGTTGTACTTTTTTTGTGGATATGATAATTTTTCACATATCTGATTAGATAATAATTGGGTACAGGAACTTCATTCAATCTATTGTGATACATTGCTTTCCTTGAAGAAAATAAAGAATGGTTCTACTGATAAAGTTATATATTTGGAAGAGGGGGGGTATTATAAAAGTTTTTTCAGATATTTGTGGATATATTTCTTTAATATGATACCAACATTCAGTTACTGTTTGTTTCTTAAAGTTTGCTTACAGTGTTGAATCTGAACCTGTTATGTAGAAGGATAGATATGAGCAGCTGGAAAAGAATAGATAAGGTTCAAGGAGAAAAAACACCAGGTAAGATTCAAAGAAAAAGCCACCCAAACTCTACCCAGTAAGTGGTTCCATATGTAGACAACAAAGGGTTATCAAGGGGGTAACTTCCTCCCCAAACAGATCACAATGGGGCACATCCAAGGAACTGAGAGCCGTGCAAACCGCACCTCAGCATGGGGAAAGGACGCGCTCACTGATTGGGTGGGGATAGAGAAAGACCTTACCAGTCAAAGAGGGGCCTCCTAGAAGAATGTAATATTATAAATACAAAGGGAAAAATATTTTCCCAGCCCAGGGCAAACTACCTATTGAACCAAACAAAGTCAAAGAGAGAAATAAAGTGGGAGAAACCGATTTATTGCTTATAAACAGTTGTCCACTTCTGCTTGTCCATGTCTGTCAGACCTGGTTGCAAAAAGGGGCCCAACCTAACCTCTCCAGGTCAGATATACCTTCTCTCTCCCTTGTAATTTCCTACTGATATGGAGATGGACTGCTTCTCTCCACTCCTTAGAAATACCTACTGATATGGAGACGCTGTAATGCCAGATGAAACATTCTGGAAATCTTGCAATTTTACCCACAGTCGCCCCCCACAGAAATCTCATCTCAGAATCTAATCATTCCGCATCTTCCATAATGATCCCAGTGAGAGAAAACTGGAACATTGTAAGCAGACTAATAACATACAATGGCTACAGCAATAAAATCTTGAAAATCCTCAAGTTGGAGGGTTCAGCTAGGTTCAAATTCCTATGCAGAATAAGTCCATAGCTGGCCCATTCAAAGCGTGGTCAGTGGTGTAACAGGCAGGGAGTTCAGAGCAATCATCACATGGCAGCACAGCCAGGGAGTGGGTCCAGGCAACAAGGATTGTAGAAGAAAATAACCTTAAGGTTGAAAAAATATCTGTTTTAATGACACCAGTATAGGCAAATTTTGTCCATCAGATAAGATGCATGCAAGAGAGTGGTCCTGTGAAAGGACACTGGCAGGAATGGGGTCCCATCTGGCCTAGTACATCAGACATTCACCCCTTTCCCTGAAGGAGTTATGGATGGGTCAGTATGTAGGGCTATGTTAGGCACATGCATTGGCCATAAACTCCCCCATAAGATGTCCTTACATTCTGGTCATTTTTGGTACATTATTATGATATTTGGAAGACACTCTGCTGTTACTCCAGGAACAAACAGGAGGCCAGCTTCTGGGCCTTTTCCCCAAGAAGCCAAAAGGGCCAGCCATCACTGGTCTTGGTCCATGTGTCAAAATGTCCATGGCCATTTCCATTCAACAGAGTCTCCAGGGCTAAACGCAGTAGGGGCTGGCAGCAGGATGTTGCTCTGTTGGCCACATCCTGGCTTCAGTGACTCCTCTTTGGTTTGCATATACAGTTGTATAGGAGAGGCAGCAAGGTGTGTTAGCATAGCCACAGGTCTCAAAGCTCCTTTTTGGGCCTTCTCATTCAAATGTCATAGCACCATCCATAAACAAACTGACCACCTCTGTAAACTATTGGTGTCCAACTTCAGGCCAGATCTCAACAAACAATTGTACCTCTCTATCATGCTTGCTCCAGTAGGATTATATGGTACATGAAACTTCCACTTTATTCCTAATTGCTGCACCCATTCTTGTAACACATGTCCAGCAAAGTGGGTGCCTTGATCATTCTCAATCAACTGCTGCTAGCCATAGGCTGCAAAGAGATGCTCTTGGCCACTTTTGTTCATTTGATGATCTGCAGGAAAATCAACCAACAGTCCAGTAGTTGTGTCCACACAAGTCATGGCATACCAATATCTTTCTGATATATTCAGAGGTCCAATATAGTCTATCTTCTACCTTACAAGGCATACTGCCCCTTTTCTACTTGCTGAAGGACTTGGTATAAGTCCCTCTCAGAGCACACAAAGCACCCCTTCTGGGCTCTGCTGACTTCTTCAAAGGTCAAAGGCAAGCCCAGTGATGGGCTACAGCTCACATTATCTTTTACACTGTGTGCAGCAAATGCTGATGTAACCATGGGTCTATATCAGAGGCAGGCTTTCCTTCTAGTAAAAGCACCTGGGACACTGTGTTTGCTTCATCCTTCTTTGGGGTGCCAAAGGCACATGGCCGGTCACATGATGTATAGAAACTGTCTTAGTCTGACCAGAGGCCCATAGGTCTTGCTACAACTCTTGCCCCCAAGGGGGCTAGTGACCAACCATCCAGGTGGCATGATACCATGTTGGTAGCCACAGGGTTGAGCCCCAGTTGACATCCCAGCTGTCAGTGCAGACAACTATGGGGGGGACTTCTGGGTGATCATGAGCCATACTGCCCGCAACTCAGCCTACTGGCTTCTCCTCCCCTCTCTGTCGTTCATCCATATTGTCTCAGTTTTAGGATGGAAAACCATGGAACTCCACTTTGGGGGCTGCCCATGACTAGAGCCATCTGTGTACCAAGCATCTTCAGTTAAAGGGGCTTTTCATTCCTGATAAGGACTCTGCTACCAATGGCTCAAAAGCAAGTCCTTCCTGCTTTCCACTGGTATGTGTCACTGGCCCCAATAAGCATTAGATTCCTCCAGTTAGGGGGCTATTTGAGAGGGTGCTGTGCTACTCTAAGTATGCTCCCTATTAGGCCAGTGTCGATGTTTGTGCCACAGGACACCATGGTTTTTGGGTCCAGTCTTGCACTCACCCCATGATAGGATGGCTGGTTATTAACTTGGTTAGAGCTGTTCTGGTGATAGCCTACTTACAGAGCAAGGCGTGGTGCACAGCAGCCAGTTGCTTACTGCCAAGGTGTTCCAGGACTCTGCTCCTTTCCATAGTTGTGACCAGAATCCGATAGTTTGGCAGGTCTGTTCAAGCCACTGCCAAAGGCCCCATCCACAACCATCTCTGGTTACATGAACATCTATCTTACAGGGCACTGATGGGTCCATTACACTCAAGGCCTATATGGTTTCAACTTACCTCTCAGGGCCTCCAAGCAGCATTCTATCTAATGGAGGGCTAATCCCACAGTTTTTGGTGTCTCCAACCTTACCCACTTCTGAGGTAGGCCCCACCCATCTAGGAGGTGCTTTCCCCCATACCAGTTCCCCACTATGGGCTCCCCAACTGGATGGCCCACAGATAAGAGGCTCCTGGGTGAAGCTGCACTTTCCATCAGTGCAGCCAGTGGGGCCTACCTACCATCCACAGGGGTTACTGGGTATCTCCCCACTATCTTTAGAGGGAGTTGCCCAAGGGCCATACCCATGAAGATAGATTTTGGGTTCAGAGAATCTGCTGACTGCCACCAGATGTAAAACTTGTGGGGGGGAATATTTTCCCAGCCCCGTGCAAAGTACTTTGAAACTAAAATCAGTCAAAGGGATAAATAGAGTGGGAGAAACCCATTTATTGCATACAAGTAGTCATTCACTTGTGCCTGCCTGTGTCTCTTGTGATCCAGCTGCTAAAAGGGGCCCCACTCAACCTCTCCAGTCCAGGCATGTCCGCGCTTCCTCTTGTGATCACATACTGATATAGAGAGGGACTCCTCTCCACCCCTTGGAAACACCTATTGATTTGGAGATGCACTAAGGCCAGGTGAGAGATTCTGGAAATATTGCAATTTTACCCACAAATACAAAGACATCCCACCTAAAATTTCAGTGCCTTTGTCTCTCTTGGCTCTTGCATGTTCCCCTCTTGCAGTGTATGCAAATAAAGTTTCACTCTGATTTCACTATTGGGTGTCTGACTTTCAATTCTAATTACACTCTTATGACTTAAATTTGCTAATAAAGAGTGAACGCATGAAATCCTAGGCACTCCACCCTCACCCTAACAAAGACATAACCCTAAATTCATGTGCCCTTCCTCTCTCTCTACCTGTGCCCTTTTCCCTGTGGTCTCAGGTGTGCCATGTACCATTCAGGATTTGTGAGTATAAATCTTGCTCTTCAAAGTTCCATGATGGCTTGGGTCCTGCAATCATAGTAAGAACCTCAAAGGTTGGTCCAGCCACAACTATGTCCTTGGTGGTTGTGGTGGAGAATATTTGTGGAGCCCTCTATGAGCAAACACAGACCCAGGTGAGCGTGTCTGGCATTTCTAGCTGGAAGCATCACTACCAATAGGCGGCTATCTGTTAAGGATTTCCTTTAAGTGATATGGTTCATTTTTAAGAAATATTTGGAAATAGCCAAGGTTGAAAAACCATAGTTTGTCACTTGTTTTTTCAAATAAAAATAAATGTTCACTAAATGTAGCTAGTTCAGATTGTATCTCAAATAATTGCACAAGTGATTACCCTCAAGATAACCATTGTGTACCAGAAGTGCTTTATGTACACTTTTATTCCATCACACAGAATATTAAAATGATGTCTAGTTGAGGGTCCAGATAGTATAATTAATATTTGCTATTGATTTTTCAAGAATCAAACTGACTTTACAACAATTATATGTGCATGGCAGTGAAGAATATAATGACTGCTGATCTATGTATCCTACTTGTCTGCTAGTAGAGAGTGATATCATGCCTTGATTTATGCTAGGAGTTCAGTAGTTTTACTCACCATTCCTCTTACATCATCAGGGTAAATGACAACACAGCAAAAATAAGGCAAGTACTATCATCATATTATTATGAAAATAGTTTTGTATTATGGATGGCTTATAAAGATCTTGAGGATCCCCTAATTAGTGCATCACATTTTAAGAATTTATATAACATAAATACCCCGAAGTGAGTCTCAGAGGGGTCATTAGGGTATTGGAAAAGGGGATGATTTATGATTTTGAATAGGGTGATCTGTTTTGAGTGTACTGAGAAGGTGATCATAGAGCAAAGATTAAAGAGGATGAGAAAGTGAGTCATAAAAATATCGTGAAAGGAACCCAGAAGGCAGAAAGCATGACTAAAAGTAATGCCCTACACATGTTTCACAAACAGAAAAGGGGCAAGTGTGACTGGAGCCGAGTGAATAATGGTTAAAATGGAGGAGATAAAGTTAGAGAAGTTACGAGTGCACCAGATCATACAAGGCTTTGTAGGCCATCATAAGGATTTTTTTTTTTTATGCTCTATGATATAGGGACATACTACTTGGTCTTGAGGAGAGGAGTTCTATAACTTGATTTAGAATTCTGAAAAAAAATCAATCTAGTTGTAGAAGATAGACAATAAGAATGCATGGGTGAACGTGCATCAATGAATTAGGAGACTATTTTAGTAATCCCGATGAGATATCATCATGGTTTGGGCCTTAATGATAGCAGTTGTGGTAGGTAGGATAAAGTGATTGAGTTATAGATATATTTAGAAGATAGGACTATCATGATTCTCTAATGAATTGGATGGATGTTTTGAGAAAAAGACTAGTCAAGAAAGACTCTAAAGTTCTTGCACTGAACTTATGAAATGACATTATTGCCATTAATCATCATGGTTACTACAGCAAATGGGAAAGTTTGAGAAAGATCAGTTTAGTTTTTACGTGCTACATTTAAGATATAAAATATTACATATGAAGTTTCTATATTAGACTGGATTGAAGGAGTGAGTTCCTGCTAGAGCTGACATTAAGGGGATCCTTCAGCGTTCGACTGGAGGGGACCCCAGAGGGCGTGAACGTGGACCAGGAGGAGAAGAGAAACACTCAAACCTGGATCATGACATTAGGAACTTGGAAGCTGGAAGAGGAAAAAGTAAAGAAAGTAGAAAAAGCAGACAGTAAAGTAGGTGTTGATTCAAAAACGAAAGAGTTCTTTAGGACAAGCGAAAAATAGTAAGGCTGATTTCCTTGTCAGATTCTGTTGACAGTAGGATGAGAACTGAGAACTGATGGTTGAATTTAATAACATTGAAACTACTGGCGACCTTGGTAAAGAATTCTCTTGGGGTAGTGTGGGCAAAATCCTGATTAAATGGGATCCAAAAGAGAATAGGATCTTTAGCTGAAAATACTGAAGTGGAAAGGCTTAAACCAGAGAGAACAGAAAGACACTTTGAAGCAAAACACAGTAGAGTGCTTTGAAATAAATCTTTACTTCAACATCACATTAAGTTTGTTATATGAATCAGGGCAAATACTAAATCAGAGCAGTAGTAATTTTAGAATTATATATTCTATTTAAAATCCTAAAAGAGGAGTCTCAAGAAGAAAATTTTAGTATGTTTAGACAGGCACTTAACACTCACAACATTATGGAAACTATAGTTTGTCAGACATCTAAGGGCATGATGGGAAGGAAAACATACTATCATTGCCGAAAGGATATTAGTTTTTTTAACATTTTGAACTCCTCTGTCAGTGGAGATTGTTTTGTAATGTGGTCAAAAAGAAGAAGAGGCACACATCAACAATTTCCTTAAAATAATTTTGTTTTTCCAAGTCTATGTGTTAAATAAAGAGAAAACAGTACAGTAATACTAACTGTATTTCAGTTTTCAATAATGCTTTGAGAAATTAAGCAGTTAGGGTAGAGAAATCATTACTTTTTCCTTCATATACAGGATTGCCTAAACTCCACTGTTACTAGTATTTTTAAAACTCTTAATTTATCTATTAATTAATTTTTTCAGCTCTTAGTATTTACGAGGCATTTTTATAGGAATTGGGTGGAAACCAGCAAAGAAAACTGCTAAAAACTTGTTCTTGTTATATATGTTGTTTTGTAATTTTAAACAAGAGGTCATGAAGACCACAATAAAACAGTGACATTTAACAAAACTTGAATATTAAATGTAATGTGACACATTTTGGTAAAATCTTTTTCTGTGTTGTATCAATCATCTCTATGTTTTTCAAGTTGGCATCATACTTTTTGAGTAAAAGATGTCTAATATTCATTAATCACAGTTGCAGCATCTGAGGTCCCCATTTCTACTCCTGATGTTCTGTGATCATCTCAGAATTATAAGACTAATTTTTAATTTTTTGACACACAATGGAAGAAAGATAAAATGTAAACTCAGAGAACAGACAGGGGCTGGAAAACCAGGCTTGGAAAATGGCTGGAAACCACACATCTCTAAAAAGTTAAGAAAAAAAAGTACAAAAATATTTGGGTTGTGGGGGTAACATGGAGATGAGAAATTTGCAGAAATCATAATCATACAAGGACAAAATATTTGAAGACAAAAATCTTGATGATTAGCATAAAATATAAGTAAACACCTCAGTGGATGGAATGATCATTGGCTCAAGGATCAGTTAACAAGCTAGAAGCTTGAGCTGAAAAGTGGTTACAGAAAACAAATATTTGTGTTTTGAACAAGATCAAAACAAGATAGAGATTGGCAATACAGAAGTTCCCAAAATGCATGTAATAATAGTTCCAAAAGATGAACAGAAAGTTTAAGGAATGGCCTAATTATACTAATAAAATAATAATTTTCAGACCTGAAGAATCACAGAATAAAAGGGCCTATTTGATTTATAAGTAGACAGTAAAAGAGAAAGAGAAAGAAGGGAAGGAGGGAGGGAGGTATGGAAGGAGGGAGAGAATGAGAAAAGCGGAATTCACGTCATGGTGAAATTCCAGTGATAGGGACAATGAGAAGAGAGGAAATAATTCCATTGTATGGAATGAAATTTATATTTGTATGAAGACTTCTATAGTCAATGCTAGATTCTAGAATATGAGAGATCATTATCTTCCAAATGCTGAAGGAAAAACTTTGATTCCAGAATTCTACATTCAGTCAAACTATAATTTACATGATAATGATCAATGCAAAAGCATTTTGGAGATGCAAAGTTAGTGAAAGTTATAAGATTCTTTATAATTCTACCTCCTTGATCTTTATATGGCTTGAGGTGACAAAAAGTGAAGAGAAAGGCTGGAATGCTTTTGCCTTATTTACTAGATTATAGATGCTCATTAAGTTTAAATATTTGTAAGATATCTGTAAGGGTGTCAATGAGTCAAGAGCAAGCTGTTGACATAAATAAACTGAATGCATATTGCTACCTGAGATCTAAAAGAAAACGTGTGGAACTAATGGAATAAATGCAAAGGTAGAAAAAATAAAAACTTATTTAATGAATATAGAACATAAATTAAAATGGTAGATGTAAGTCTAAGGATCAATAAATATAATAAATATGAATTTTAAATTCCCCTGTGAAGGACAAATTGGTTTAGGAAAATAAATCCAAATACATGCATTTTTTTCAGAGGATTCATCTGAATGAGATACAGAAAAATTGAAAATAAAGATTTTCCAAAGATTCTAGGCCAATGTGAGCAACAAGTAAGCAGCTATATTAATATTATTAAACAAAAGAAGATTCAAGGGAAAACTTAAATGTGGTAAACGATATTTCAGATTTTTGTTATTTACTGAATGTTTGTGAACCCCCAGAAATCAGGTATTTAGGTTACTGAGGTGATATTTGGAGATGGGACCTTTGGGAGATAATCAGGGTTGGACGAGGTCATGAGGGTGGAGTGTCTCTCAGGTGGGAGCAGTTCTCTTATGAAGAGATGCCTGAGAGTCTGCTGTCTCTTGCTGTATGTGAGCACAAAGGAGAGGTCATACAAGCGTATGAAGAGAAAGCAGTTGCCTTCAAGCCAAGGCAAAGGTCTCAGAATAAAACCTACCTTGAAGGCACTTGGACTTTAGATTTCCCAGCATCCAGACTGAGAAATAAACTTCCATTGTTCACGCTGCCCAGTCTGTGGTATTTTGTTACAGCAGCCTGAGCAGACTAAGGCAATTACTTTGAGAAAATAGACTAAGAATTCATAATATCTATGGATCTTCATGCAAGTAACACAGGTGTGAAATATGCAATAAAAATCCCTCTGAAATGAAGATACTGAGTGTGTTTCTTTCATAATGATAGACTGAGTAAGTAGTAGCAACAAGATTAAGGGTATGTGACTGACACAACTGAGAATCATGATCTAATAGGTTTATATGGAGCCACATAACCACAAGCCCAGGGTTTTCATTGTTTCTAAACACAGAAACACACATGAACAGTTTCCATGTATTAAGTCTTTAAAGGAATCTCAGGTAATTTAAAAGAAAAGCCTTTTATTACTGGATATGTTTTCAAAACTCAAACTGTTAGGCCAAATAGTATTTCACCATTAAATAAAAACACCCTTTTTTTTTTCTAAATTTTACATTTTTTTTGAAGTATCACTGATATAGAATCTTATATTGGTTTCAAATATACAGCACAGTGGTTCAAGTTACTCATATTATTAAATCCTCACCTGTTCTAGTGCAGTTGCTATCTATTAACATGAAAGATGTTACAGAATCACTGACTTTATTTTCCATGCTGTACAACTATCCTGTGACAAGCTTACATTATGATTGAGAATCTTTAGGCCACTTTATCCCCCTCACCCTCCCCATCCACTCACCGCTAAATAACTTCTGGACAAGAAGAAAATAAAAATTCCAATTATGATGGAAATAGTACATATGTGATATCATTAACATAAATCAGGAAAATGTATAAATGTGTACAAAAAGGAAAATGTGTAAAATCAAGATTTGACTCATGCTAAAACAAGATTTATGTTATGAAAATCTATTATATAAAAGAAACGAGGCAGAAAGAATTTTTAAAAGGCAAAAAATATTTAAATAGAATAGAACACATTTTATTGTTCAGTAAAACCCAATGCTAATATTTTGGGAAAAAGTAAACTACTGCAAGTTTGATCACTTGAACACACATACAAGTTTTGAAATAAAAAAGAAGAAAACTCATAACCAGAGTAAATAGATAAAATTATGAGTCTATTAGATATAACTTTATGCCAATAAAGTAAAATGTTTAGATAAAGTAAATGCTTTTTTCCTAAAGATAAAATAATCTATAGAGTAGTCCTTGTAAGTAATTGACAAGTCATACACACTTTTTCTTCAGTAACATACCAGGCTTTGATGATATTATTGGTGAGATCAAACATTTCTGGAAAGGAATACAGAGAATGTTGGAATCTCTCCACTTCAAGTTATATATGTGAGATTGGAGTCAAAATTAATACAAAAATAATATCATTGATTTTTTCATCCTTTTCTGAAGTTATAATCAACTGAGTCATCTCAAATATAGAGTCTAACAGGCAGTGGTTCCGACGTGGCAGGGGTCTGCATCAGGGGTTCCTTTGCTTTCAGAGGCACTTCAGGTTTGCAGATGTGAATCAGCATCTGTAATTTTTATATGCATTATACATAATTTTATATATGTATGTCTCCACAGTGTGCTAATTTGAATATTAATCCAATAAGGGAAATGGTAGCTATGGTGTCTTGATCCACATCTATACTAGCCAATCATGATCTCAAATTAAGAATATGGTTGATTATAATCTTGGTCTAATTCCCAACCGGGTATTGTTTCTACTGGATTGTTTGTAATTTATGAAAGTATGGGAAATATTTACATAAATATTTTTCTTTAACTTTTTTAGTACATTCTTTTTGTAAACACTTAAAATTTTTTAATACTAAATAATAATAAATCTGATCAGACTGATGTTACTTCATGAGTGGAGAATTCTCTTGAGGGCTGCCTTCCTTGAGTGAGAGGAAGATATTCATTGGGGGAGAATGTCAGAATCTCTGAGATGAGACATCATAAAATTCTGGGCTGATCTTCACTCATGAATTGCTGGTTAGAGCTTGTACTTCCCAATGAGTACTGAGGCTGTGTCTCTGGGAAAGTCTAAGGATTCTTTTTTAGTTTTAGTGTTAGAAGGACCTGGATATGTGATGGAAACTGCAAATCTATGCAAGTTGACAACAGAAAGATAAAACTAATTTTCAGTAGGCAGTAACCACAATCTTATGTTTAGTTTATGGAGAGAATGAAGGTGATGCAGAGTTTCTGAACTAAAATGCACTTGTTAAATGTTACCTCTATCTCCCCATGTCAGACCAAAATTGGACTCTAATAAAGCCTGCACACAACAGTGTGAAAAAGCAATTCTGAGTTATTTCCACGCATTATGTTGAATAGTTTTCTGTTGAACTACATTGCACATAACAGTCCAAATAACCTTTATGATCTGCCATAGAATTTTCCAGTATTCCTATTTAGCTTAGCTTTGGTACTTTTACATAATGATTCTTATTTTCTTGATGCAGCTATGTAATTACTCTTCAGAAGCAAGAACACCAGGCCTATTTTCTTGTTGATATTGAGTTAGGGTTCATTTTGGTGGTTACTGTAATTGCATATTACTGAATTCAGGAACACTGGCCAGAAAAATAAAATGGAAACTGGTGCAGCACTATTTTGATTCACATACTAGTTTACCTATAAATGATTTCACAACCACAACACTTCTCTGTCTCCAATGGTTTCCAAAATGCTGCAAAGGAATATAATGAAAAGTATTTTTTAACTCAAGGCAAAACAAGTGGAAGAAAAATAAAACATAAAAGGAACAAAGCACTTTCTATAATTATACTTATAAAAAATGTTTAATTTCCACTAAATATCATATGTTTTCAATTGCACTCATTTTGAATGTTTAATATTATTCATAGTTACTGAAATATGCTATTCTTAAGAAATAAATCTTATTATGACAGAATAAGCCCTTGTTTGTTAATCTAGTATGAATGAAAAAAACAAAATATATTAGTTATTATGATTGTATTTTGTAAATGTGTAAATTTCAATAACAGGATTTTCTGAGAGTATCTTTATCTAAAAAGTGACAAATGAGAGATTTATAAAATCAATGAATCTAGAAATATAAATAGTTGGTAAAGATCACAAAGAAATAAAATAACATACCCAAGTAGTTATAAAATTACCATTAGGATTTTACTGGTAGCATGGGTTATTTGATTCTTCTTATTAAAGGAAGACTTAATTTGTTATAAAATATTTATTATGTTACTACTCTGTATTAAGTTGACATAAAAATTCAAATATAAAAATGGAGTATCATTTACAATGAGACCGCAAAGTTATAAACTATACCATATGAGTGAGCACAGTCTGATTTTTCTTTATGGTCTTATTGACATATTACCAGTTTAGGTGTCTATTCATACTCTATTATAGTTAATTATAGTAAAAATTTAGGGAAACCCTTCTCAGGATCCCAGTTTGCTAATTTCCCTACTACAGTTATTATATAGCTATTTCATCATTACAAAAAATAGTCCACACAATGTTTATCAAATAAACTCTAAGCACTTAGCAGCTTTCAACTAATGTTTGCTGGTCAAAGACTTCATTAATGAGTCTATGAAAGACTTAAGTTTTGAATAAATATTTAATTCAGTCATGGATAAAAGAATATTTAGAAATATTTTTAAATATCTCAATTTCTGTGTAATGTTTGGCTTTTATAGTTATCTAGGCTGATGTAATTTTTCTGTTTCAGATTGTATTATTTCAGAGAGTTTATATACTATGTATAAAGGTCATACCACACAAAAATAAACTGTTTTACATCCAATTTTTAAAAATTATATTTTGAAGTAATTATAAAATCATAGCAAGCTTCCAAAATGATAATTGTTTACATAATTATTGTATAATGTCAAAACCAATAAATTGGAAATTGTACTACACTATTCACTGGACCACAGGCTTTATTTAGTTCCAAGTTTTTATATACACTCATTTGTGTGTGTTCATGGTGTAGTTCTATAAATTTTATAATTTTATTCCAAATGTAGATTTGTATAACAGTTACCTGCAAAAATGCTGTTTTTCCTGGGATTGTGTCTTGGAGGCAATGAAGAAAGAATCCAGCAGACAAGAGTGCGGAGCAACCAGCAAAGTTTTTAATGAGAAGTGGAAAAGAAAGAGAAAGACTCCCTCTAATCATGAGGCACACCAAAGGAGGAAGCCATTAGAGCTCAGGGTCTAAGGTTTATAAGCACAAAAATGAAGTAAACCACACAAGTGGCTGGTAGTTGTTGCTGGGGCCTGTTGGTATGGTCGAGCTGGGATCAGAGGAAAGATAAACTCCCCCTATTTCTCAGGCTGATTTTCTCAGATGGCCAGGATGGGGCTTCTTGTCTAGTGACCCTAGTTCTCTTCTGCCTGTGCCTTCCTGGGACCTTGAGCCCTATCTGCCTGCATCTAACACCTGCCTCATAACCCCCACCACAAATAAAATATACAAATATTCCATCACTTCCTAGCAACACATATGAGGTAGTTTTGAATTCAGCCTATTTTAATAAGTTGCTATCTGGTAGATTCATAATCTGAAATGGTTTACTTCAACTTGGTAATGCATTCGACTGGACTAAAATCTTCATGACCCTTGAGTTAGGTTGTTTGATTTCTCCAGTGCTTACACCAGTATTGGAGTAGAAGAATTTTCCTCTGCCCTTTAAAGGTCTTCTAGCTGGTCTAAGAATCAAACTGACATAAAACAGATTAAGAGGAGAAAAAACAAGGATTAATTACATAAATATGGGAATCTATAGACATGAGATTCCAAAGACAGGAATAGTGAGGTGAGGAAAGGGGTAGGGAAGGAAGGCAATTCACAGGAACATGAAAGAGTAAATGTTTGGTAAACAAATGCTTGATGGGTCACACAGAAACACTGGGACACAGAAAGGAATTTCGGCAGAAGACTTTGCCACGTTCCTCCCTGTGTAACACATCTAGTTCATATTATAATTTGGTTACCGTGGCAACAGTTCTCTTCCCGAAGCAGCTCCTCCGTCTAAATTCTTTCCATGCAGTTTGTGTGGGGCGGGGAGGTTAATGGTTCTCTCAATCTTTTGGGCCTTGATTGTTTTCAGCCCACATAATCTACATGTCAAAATGGCACATCTCGGGGCGGCCTGCCCTTGGCCCCACACCAGTGTCTATCACAAAGAAGTTTCTTAGTAAATAAATGATTTATTTTATTTGCTTCTAGCTCCACAGGTTACTGTGTTAGTTTGCCAGAGTTGTTATAACAAAGCACCACAGACTAGGTGGTTTAAACAAAAGAAGTTTATTTCCTCACACTTTTGGAAGATAGAAGTTGGGACTGAGTTGTCAGCAGGTTGATTTCTTCTGAGGCCTCCTTCCCGGTTTGTACATGGCCATCTTTTCTCTACGTCTCCATATGGTCTTGAGATAGAGTGAGAACGTGGGACAAGGGTTATGCTATTACAAAATCTATTTAGCCTGAGAACAGAGGCGAGCTATTCTTTAACTTAGCTTTTACATGCTGCTGTCCCTTCTTCCAGTCACCTTAGTCAATTAAGTAACATTGTTACCTCTGGAGTGTAAACAAACATGGATAAATAATGTCAAGATCCAGATTGATATAGTCACCTAAATAACACTATTCTTAAAACAAAACTTCAGAGGATATACTGATCTCCTTTATCCACCATGTCCATAGTGACCCTGAGCCCCAAACCTAAACCCTTAAGCACACCTCCTCTAAGAGGTCACTCACACTCCTGTCTGAGTCTTTACTGTTCCTTTAATTAAAAACTGTTCAGCTCCTCTTCTCTGAGGTTGCCTGCCCTCCCTCTCTTTGAGTGCATATTTTATTTTAAATAAAGCTTTCTTACTGCTCAAGCCTAATGCAGTTTTTCTCCGAATTCTTTTTCATGACAATGTTAAGAACTTGCTTACATCCACCACAGGTGGTAATTGTCTGTTATTTTGTTATTTCACTCAGTTTTATAGTCTTAAACATGGCCCTGCTCTTTATGTTCTTATGTTCTTCAGCAGCCTGACCAAACATCTCCTTTCCTTTCCTCCCTGATTTTCCTTGCTCTCCACCACCTGCGTGACTGCACGGATGAAAGGGCCGCTATTCCCGGTGCTGTGCAACCAGACACTTGCCAATACTTGTGCACTTGTTCCGCCTGATGACAAATCCTTTCCTGATCACAGTCCCTCCATCCACCTGGGGCTGAGGGTTCACCCAGCTCACCGCGGGAGACTCCACAGAGGTCTTTCTTCTTGTCTGTCTCTTAAACTTTTCTAATAAAGACACCAGTTTTATTGCATTAGGGCCACTCTAATGACCTCATTTTGAGACAGGGATCGTGGGTGTAGTCAGAGTAGGGTGAGGGCCTCCGGAAAAAGACCCCTACCCAAACTCCGTATTAAACAACTAAACAAAGACAGAGTCACACTAACGTAAAATATCAAACTAAGAATATAAACATTCTTTAGTGAAGATTAGTTAAATCTAAAAAGCCAGGAATAACCTGGCCTGGAATGTTTGAACATTCCCCAGATAAGAAAGTATCTCAGCATAGCCCATGTCTTGTTTGTGTCAATTAAATGAGGCTATTGTAAAATTTCCTTTAGCCGCTAAAAGGCCCAGTTTATCTTTAACTTTACCCAGATGCTGCTTTTCCTCCTCCAGCCCTAATCAATTCAGTAACTCAGCTCACCTTGAAAGCAAAACAAGCAGCCTAGACTGATACACTCCCAAACCAAGAAACTGCTACTCTGAGAAAGGATCAAAACAGTAAATTTCTTATGTTAACTCCACAAAATAGTCTGGAAAACTGATAAGAAACTCAGTGTCTCTTTAAAAATAAACACTTAGAGACCATCTAGTAGATCCACATCCCTAGCTCTTGGTCTCTCAACTGCCTATAAAACCCCCAAGACAGCGCACCACCACGGACTCTCTTGTCCCCTCCTGGCGTGAGCCCGGAGCTCTGTCCCTCCACTTTATCTCTAAATAAAAGCCTCTACCTTGCTCTCCTACCTTGGCTGTTTGTGAAGCTCATTCTTCCGCTCCGCAAACAAGAACCCCAGCATCAATTTTAACTTAATTACCTCTTTAAGAATCCGAACTTCAAATACAGTTACTTTCCGAAAAGCAGTGCGTTTAGGACTTCCCCTTTCCTATAAGTTGGGAGGGCAGGGAAGGGATACGACTCAGCCCCTAAGAGTCACCTCTGCTTTTCTGAATAGTGAAGTTAGTGAGATCATGGTCACTAAAAAACGGTGCTGGAAAAGAAGAGTACCATTACTCTTAGGTGCCCTATCTTTACCATTGTTCAAAAAAGAAGCCCACATGGAGTCATTTGGCCCCCAAACCAAGACTTAACTACGTCTTAAACCCATTCCAGGAATGTGATTTCTAACACTCAATCAGGAATCCTTTGATAAGCGTCAGTGAGGTAATCCGTTACTGGGCCCTCTTCACACCCAAAAGAAGAGGTAATCTGCATGCCAAGACTCTCTGCTCTTCCCTGAAATAATCCTTCCTTTTCTTTTGTTAATACTTTCCTTACCCACCCTCCTTCCTATAAAATCCTTCCATTTTGTATGATGCTTCAGAGCATCTCTCTATTTGCTAGAATGGATGCTGCCAAATTCATGAATTGCCTAATAAAGTTAATTGGATCTTCAAAATCTCAGTTGAACTTTGTTTTTTTAAATTTATTTTTAAGACAATTTTTTAATTGAAGTATAATTGATATACATTATATTAGTTTCAAGTATACAACATAGTGATTTTACAGTTATCTATGTTATTAATGCTCACCCCAACTAGTGTAGTTTCTGTCAACATAGAAAGATAATACAGAAATATGTAATATTTCTGTACTTTCATCCCCATTACTAATTTATATTATGATTGAGATTTTGTGCCTTTACATCCCTTTCACCTATTTCATTCATCCACCCCAACCTTTCCCTATGGAAACCCCCAGTCACTTCTTGATGTTTATGAGTCTAAGTCTGTTTTGTTTTGTTTTTTAGATTCCACATATCAATGAAATCATGGCAGGAAACACTACTCCTGGGCAGTACCCTCTGGAGAAGTCTCTCTCTGTGCACTGGGTGAAATCTCTACCCAGAAAATTAGACGGATGGTTTTTCATTCTGATCAGGAAAGAATATGTGATCATGCAAAGAACAAGTGCAAGCATGAAAGTGAAAATACTGGCAAGTGTCCAAGTTGCACAGCACCAGGAATAGTGGCCCTTTTATCTATGCAGTCACGCAGGTGGTGGAGAACAAGGAACAGAGGGGGAAAAGGAAAGGAGATGTTTGGTCAGGCTGCTAAAGAACATGATTATATATATATATATATATATATATATATATACACTCATATATATTTTAGCATAATACCCTCTAGTTCCATCCATCCATGTGGCTGAATAATATTCCACTGTATATATGTACTACATCTCCTTTATCCATTTAGCTTTCGACAGATACTTTGCTTCCATATTTTGTCTATTATCAATAATGTGGCAATAAACATAGGAGTCCATGCATCTTTTTGTATTAGCGATTTTGTTTTCCTTGGGTTAATTCCCAGAAGCAGAATTTCTGGGTCAAGTGCTATTTCTGTTTTTAGTTTTTTTGAGGAAATTCCATCGTGCTTCTCACAGTGACTGCACCAATTTACATTTCCACCAACAGTGCAGGAGGTTCCTTTTTCCCCATGTCCTTGACACTTGTTATTTCTTGTCCTTTGGATAGTAGCCATTCTGACTGGCATGAAGTGATACCTCATTGTGGTTTTGATTTGCATATCCTTGATGATTAGTCATGTGCTCACTTGGCATCTGTATATCTTCTTTGGAGAAGTGTCCGTTCAGGTCCTCTGCCCATTTTTTAATTGGGTTATTTGGTTTTGTTTTTTAGGTGTTGAGTTCTTTATTTATTTTGAATATTACCCCTTATATGATATGTCTTTTGCAAATATATTCTCCCATATGGTAGGTTGCCTTTGTGTTTTATTGGTGGTTCCCTTTGATGTGTAGAAACTTTTTAGTATGTTGTAGTCCTGTTTGTTTATTTTTGCTTTTATTTCTCTTTCCCAGGGAGACATATCCAGAAAAAAAATTACTCTAGCTTATGTTAAAGATATATTTTTCCTGTTTTCTTCTAAGAGTTTTATGGTTTCATGTCTCACATTTAGGTCTTTAATTCATTTCAAGTTTAATTTTGTGTATGGAGTTAGATAGTAATCCAGTTTCACTCTCTTGCATGTATCTCTCCAGGTTTTTTGTGTGTTTGTTTTTTAACACTGTTGTACCTGCTGCACTCCTAATTATGCATGGTCAGAATTACTACCTTCACTAATTCATAATTTTTGCAAGGCTATAGTCATTTGTGAATTACCAAAATATATCTCTGAGTAACCAGAAGGTGTTTAAATAGTTTGTTGTGTCATTTAAAATGTTTTATTATTTGGATATTCCCCTCTTAGGCAGTGATAAAAGAATCAAAGACACTAGTAAAACATTCCAGTTGGCAAGACTTTAGTGTATTATTTGATATCCTGAGAAAACAGAGACCCCCTGAGAATGGAGTCATAACTAGCCATATACACATGTGGGCCTGTGTTGCCACTATGTAAATGTGTAGCTGCAATATTGTGATTTATATGAAATGTATGTATTTGGTCATTCATATAACCAAAATTTATTTTCCTATATATATATCCACAGTTCTTAGCTCACAGCTCTCAAAACCTTTGGAATTTTTCTGTGATAAGAGGAAGGGTAACATCTTTTGTCATATTTGGTCTCTTCTCAGTTCCTGAAATCACTTTAGAGCAATAAAGGTGAAATGGATGTCTTGTTATTCACAACAAATCTCTTTCCACCAAAACTGGGTTTATGTTAATGATAGTGACCTCGGAAGCACCTAAGGGATGGGGCTGGTTGCAAAAAGAACCAACCTCATGATTACAGAGTTGGAACTTTCAGTCCCACTTCCCTCCCTGGGGGGGAAAGGAGAGGGGATGAAGTTTGAATCAATTACCAATGGCCAATTATTTATTTAATCATGTCTGTGGAATGAAGCCCCCCCAAAAATCCAAAAGGTGTGGGTTTGGGGAAAGCATCCAGTTTGGTGAGAACATGGAAACTGGGAAGAATGGCATGTTCAGAGAGCATGGAAGGTCTGTACCCTTTACCCATACCTTGTCCTATACATCTCTTCTATCTTCCTGTTCCTGACTTATATCCTCATATTAAACTCTCCTCATATTAATCTAGTAGTCAATACATTTCCTTATTTCTATGAGCTATTCTAGAAAATTCATCTAACCCCAGGAAGTGGCTGTGAGAACCTCTAATCTATAGTCAGTCAGATGCACAGGTGATGACCTGGGTTTATAACTGGCACCTCAGGTATGTGAGGGAGGTCAGTCTTATAGGGCTGAACCCTTAATCTGTGGAATCTGACTTTCTGGGTAGATAGTGAGATAGTGTCAGAATTGAGCTATTGAATTGAATTGAACTGTAGGACACCCAGCTGGTGTCTGGAGAATTTTCTGGTGGTGGGCGGAAATCACCCTTCATGGTGAAGAGCCTAAAAAGGTAGCCATTAGGGCTTATAGGTACCTGAAAAATCAGTTAACTACATCTTAATTTTATAAATCAGAATATAAATAAAGATAACTTGTGACTTATTTAATATAAGTGAAATTATTGGTATCCTAAGGCTGCAAGTATTTTAACCCATGCAGTAAACATGGCAGCACAAACTATTTCCATTGTCACAGATCCTGCCATTGGAATAGACAAAACACAAACAAAAAGCACCAAGCAAGAACAATAAAAAAAATCTAAGCTTAATTCTTAATTTGAATATGTAAAATTAAAAACTGCAGTGACATCCATTTAGAAGATTTATATAATTGGTGCCTGATCTCTCCACTGAATTTATGAAATCCCTTGGGTTCCAGATTCAGGAGACCTAGTATTAAGTCAAAAATCAAATAAATTATTGGCTATACAATTTCAGACTACAGACTCAATATTTTTTTTCAAATTTTTCATCTATACAAGGAGAATTAGGTCAGTGAACATCCAACAGGGTCATTTTGAAAGTCAAATAAGACTGAGTAGGATCTCTTAACTCTGAAGTGATATGCCAAAATTCATGATTATATTCCCTTCATTTTAAATACTAATAACTCATCCCATAGTTAAACAAGTGCAATCCATATTTCATTCTGATGTTTTATATTTTTCCAACAATCTACATATTTTCAACTGGAAAATCACAATCTACCAAAACAAACACGTTTTGAATATGACTTCTAAATGTATGAAACATTGAACTTTTGTGACTATTTTCCATTTTTCAATCCATGTATCATTATTTTTCTTTCTTTCTTATAGTGATAACCAAGCATTTCCTTTATGACAGGCTGGCTATCATTTTCAGCCCAACATTACAGGTGAAATTGTATCTACTCTGTGATATTCTATGTTTTGTTATATGTGGCTCCAGGAGGAAGGTGGTTCCCCACCTGGGGCAAGCTCACTATAAATCCTGTGAGACTGAAGGAAGATAAGGTAAAGGGTAGGTTGGGGATTAAAGTTTATATCTCATGGCTCAGTCTCTGTCCCCCATGGGGCTTTGCCCTGAACCCCGGATGCTCCACTCCCCCTCTCTCCCAGCATGCTTCACCCACCCGTGCTCGGTTCCTCCCCCCAGCTGTCTCAGCTATGTCACCAAGCTCCCCCTCGGTAGCTGCCACACACTCCCCTTCCTCCCAGCCCTTCTGGGAGGAACCCCATGGGTGGGTCCCTGGTGACTGGTGGGTGCCTGACCGACTACATGCCAGGAACAGAGGGGAGGAGAGAATGACGGCTCCTCTTCACCTCTTACCCCAGACCAGCAATCCCATGAGGGACTGGCAGCTCTGCCCTGTAACCTCCCATCACACCGATGGGAGGACAGGCCCCATGTGCACATCACTGTCAAGGCCAGGCAAGGATTCTGGTTGGAAACTTCCATGTATTCAACACTGTGCCAATTTTTAAATTATTGTTAGTTTTTGAAACAAAGTCAATACTTTAAATTATCCAACAGAAAGGATCTTTTCAGTTTTAGTTTAACTGTTTTGTACAATATGTAACTTGCATGTTCATTATTCCTTTATCATTAAAATTATTTAAATACATAATACACTGAGTCCACATGTAAAGCATGTAAGTGAAGGGAAATCAACATTTACCTTTTATTTTAACCTCACTTAAATTTAAGGAAATTGAAGTTATTTCATTTATACTTAATAAATAAACAACAACCAACAGCATATAATTCCACACAAAAATTTAGTCAAAGGAATATTGATACTTAACATATTTTCCTATATTATACTTCATTGTCAGAAACATAATCCTGGCTTATTTTAGAGTTAATATCAGCAGATCAGCATTTAATATTGTTTGAACTCTTCTTTAAATTGACTTGTTTAGATTAAGCATTAGTAACTATAATGTAAATTTAAAGGAGAATAAGAAAATACACACCTTATTGAAAACTAACTTGGTAAAATGTTTGGTTTATTTATGGCAGTATCTTTCAATCTTAATCAAGTTTTTCTTAGGCTAACAATAAAATTATTTCATAACTCATCAGGAAAATCTGTAACAAGGAATAATTAAAGGAATGTCAGCAGAGGTTCAAAATGTTGCTATATTGGAGAGGAAAATCTGCAAGGAATTAAAATGTTGCCAAAATGATTCATGAAGTAGACCATTTAGAACTGACTATTAGATTATTATCACTTATACTCAGTGAAAGCCTATAAATATAGATATTGCTGCAATTTGTGACAGAAAATAGAATTATGGAGAGGAAAAATCCTCAATGTTATAATTCAGCAATCATTTTGAAACCTGGTACTTGATGAATGGATTTATTATGTAGCTTGAATAATCTCTGTAACTCACATGATCAGTATTTGTCTTGAATTTGTTCTAAAGTAATAGATATACAAGTAGAGTGAAAGATAAGGAGCCAGCCATGAAAGAAGACTAGGGAAGACCAAGCCAGTTACAAAAGTCTGAGTTGGAAAACTATTTTACCATGCTAGAAGAGGAGAGTTTCACTCAGTTTATTATATCTCTTAGTCCTGCAAAATAAAAAATAGAAAGGCAAACTTAAATACTCATTCATCAGTTCATAAGCACCCATTATGTATCAGAAATTTGTCTAGTGTGGAATATGTAAGTAATGCGGTTCTGTTCAAGTTGCCCCAAAATATGCCACTCTGACATATTAATTATTTTCAGTTAAACTTATGTAAGAATCAGCCAATACAAGAAAAGCACTCTGACTTAGGGAGAAAGAAGACATCCTTACGACCAGAGATAGGGAATCTGGGACCCAGAAGGCTATGCAGACCGAACTTCGTCGTGTCAATTCTTCACTAATTTATTGTTTCTTTGTCAAAAAGGAATAAAATCTCTCTGCTATGATCACTTATTTGGGTCTTACATCTTAGAAGGCCCCTGGAACATATGTAATTAAATTTGTTTTTCTCTTGTTAATTTCTCTTTTTACTACAGTCTCAGCCAAAAACCTTGAAGGGTAGAGGGAAATAACTTTTCCCCTACATAAGCATGCTTGTGATATTTTTTCCAGCCAAAGCGTGCTTTTTATCCCAAGAGAACAGTCACTGAAGTGAATTAGTTACAAAGTCAATAGACTTCCAAATAAAAGTGTGAACAAGAAACTATGGAGTACATGCTGGGGAGAGTTAAAGTCTGACATTCATTCTAAGAAAAACTGATACTGGAGTGATAATTTGAAAGATACAATGGCATGCTGAGGATCTGTAAAAATAGTATAGACAAAGATCCAGGGGGCAATATGCACATAGGTTAGCAGGTATGAAGGCACCTCTCTGTGGAACAAAATCCCCAGTGTAGATTATTTTTGGATGATGTTATGATTAGAAGGAAAGTTATCTGACACACATTCAATATTATGACACATACAGAATGAGGTAAAACCTCATCCTTTTGTATATAATGTTAGGGTGTTATTAATTATATGTAACAGTAACACATTTACTTGTTTTTGTGCATCTTGGGATAATTACTGGTAGAAGCCTCAAATGTTGAGAGTCAGTTGCAATGCTTTGTTTACAAATATTTTTCATTGTTGCATTGTTTTCAAATTTTTTTCATTTTCTGTGAGTTCAATTTTATTTTCCTAGTTCAATTAATATTTTGGTTTCGTTTACATTAATGTCCTAGAGTCTTAATGACAAAAAAGACATAATATTTATAAAATATTAGTAAAAGGTAATGTTTGGCCTTTTATCAATAAAATTACCAAACTTGAATTAGTAGTATTAAAAAGAGATGTCTTCTATAGTTCTTACAATATAGCAGTGAACCATAAATAAACCAGCACTTTTCACTATAGTAATAGATATTATTGCTCTGGCAAACTACACTCTGATCATATGTTGAGTCTATTTTAATCTAAATCTCTATGGATGTTAGTAATTAACATGGTAACTGTTGTCTGAAATTGTGTTAATTTTTTATATTGTAAATATATTTTTTCATAACTATAGGGTTGTTTCATTTTCCTCAAAATAAGATTAATAAACATAATCTGAGAGTCATTTTCAGACATACAGGTCCTTTGTGAATACAATTTAGAGCCAATCAACTCAAGTAGAATTTTCAATTATCTTAACATATAATACTTTGTTCAAAAATGGACTGAAATCCATTGACTCTACAGAACATGTTATAGTGCCTTTTTCACGTAAAAAAGATGTTTTTTTCTGTGCACTTCATTGATTTTAAACGGCTAATTTCTGCATCTCTGTGCCTTACTCCACAATGCTACTTCCAGAAACTTATTCTTCTATTCTTCCTCAAATCATTCAGCTTTGAATCTTATGTCAGAGCAAACCACCCAGTGTGGAAGGATACTCTATGTTGCAGACATTTCCAGACACACAACTTGGCCTCATTCTTTGAAGATATAATTCTGGATTAGATGTCTAATTCCCAAAATATCTGCTTTGATAATTCTTAATGATTTAAATATCCATGTAGGTGAAAATTTCAAAACTCATGTCTCAATTCTTTCTCCACTCTACCCTCACCACTCACTTCCATGTCTTTAGATATTATACCATTACTGAAAAATTGCACCTTCTCCATAATTTAAACTTCAAAATCCCTACTCTTCTAATAACATCTCTATTTCTAGTCTCCTTTTCAAATATCCCAATCCCAACATCCTTTGACTTCCCAAGAACCTAAAATCATTGATACTACTAAATTGATATTGTTTATTACTACCAATATAGATATTATTTCTCACACTTAGCTTTCATTCCATTACTCATCATTTATTCATACTTGTACACATATCATGCGCCAGTTCAGGTCCTCCAAGAAACAGATAAAAAGGAAGGGATTGTAAGTGCAGATTTTTTGGGTAAATTCCTTTGAAGGGTGAAGTCATAGGGAACAGGAGTAGACAAAGAGAATGATACATGCAGTTCTGACATTTATGAGAAGAATGAAGGAAGGAAAGATTGACTAGGAAGTGTCTGACATGACTGCTCCCTGCTAAAAAACCTTTATCAACCCTGTGGAAGAGTTTTTGAGAAAAACTAGCTCATAGAGGAACCCTGGGTCCATCAGGAATGGTCCAGTCATGTAGTATGACCACCGTGCTCAGCCATTGCCTGATAGCAGCCTGAAGTGCGGTCCTGCTGTGGATCCAAAGGCAGCCGGAGGCTGTTAATCAGCTATATCACTGCAGATCACTTTCTTAAGGGAAAGCAGGCCATACAACTCCAGTCCTGCCAAGTACACTCAACTCTCTTAACTGTGCTTACTTTGTTACACTGTATTGGCAAAAATCCCAACTCTGGTTAAATCCAACCTTCTATGTATGTTGTAATTGACATATCTGTATATCATACCTATAGCATCTAACACAATTGATCTTTTCTACCTATAAATACTTGTCATCAAGAAAATACTGCTCTGATTTTCCTCCCTTTGCTTTGATTATTCCTTGTCAGTCTGCTCTAAAGACTTTTTTCTAATTTCTGAAGTTTTAACATTGAAGAGCCCATAAGACAGTCTTCGTACCACTTGTTTTCTCTGTCTACTTACAACCTCATGGTGATCTCATGCACTTTCAATATATCAAATGTCAGATATATGCAAATAGCCTTCAAATTTGCACCTTAAATTCTGCCCTTTTTCTTTTTACTTTAGAATTAGAAACCCACTTGATATTTCCAATAGAATATATAATAAGCATTTCCTATACTCACTGTTCCATGTTAATTCATCAGTAAGTACTTTTTTCCTAGAATATTCATTATTTAAAAAATTTCCCTTTGCTAGTCTTTCTTCTAACCTGGATTTTTTCAAAGGCATTGTATCTGATCCCCATGTCTCTAGTCTTTCTTCTCTCTAGATTTCACTTTGATATTAAATAAACTTTTTAAAGTGAAAAACTCATTGCCCAGTTTTCCAATCCATACTTTTAAATGATTCTTTTCTTAGTTTCATAAAATACAAGATCTCAATAAAACCCATGAAGTCAAAAATAACATACAGTATAAAAGGTGAAAATCACTATATACATATTTTCAGTAAATTATAGATTTGATAATGACATTTTCAGCAACAGATGTCTGATTGATCAGGAAGCTGGCCCCTATAAATTGTTTTCTAATTATCAGTTCCCATGTGAGAATGACTAAGCACTTCTCTTTACTAAGAGCATTTGTGTCAATGCATGTAAAGTTCTATTTCCATTCATCAGATATGTCCTACTCTCATTCATACATCCTATTCTCTTTTTTGCAGTTTCCCATTGACAGATAATTTTTAAACAGATTTGTTAAATTAGAATTGACATAACAATACTTGTATGTTTGAAAGATATAATTTGATAAGGCTTGAGATATAGTTACATCTGTGAAAGCATGGGCACAATTAGAAGAGAGTGAACATATCACTTCCCAAACTTTCCTTATGTGCCTTTGAAACTTATTTCTCCTTTTCCTTTGCCCCATCTCACAACAGACACTACGTATTTACTTTCTAGAACTATAGTTTGAAATTTTTAGAAATTTATAAATGGAATTATAGAAAAAAATACTCTTTTCTCTATTTCTTTCTGAGTGAAATATTATTTAGTTTTCTACCTATTCACCTGAGTACTTCTTTAATACCATCACACAAATTTTGATATGCTGTGTTTACATTTTCATTCAGTAAAAAGTATTTATTATTTATTCTTTCTTTTATTATTTGGTATACATGTTTTAGGACTGTGCCATTTAATTTAGAAATATTTGTGGGGGCTTTTCCATATATTTTTTCTGCTATTGATTTCTACTTGAATTGCATCGTACTCAGAAGTCATACTTTGTACGCCCTGAATACTTTTATATTTATTGAAACTTGTTTTAAACCTCAGAACACAGTATATCTTGGTAAATGTGTTTGTTGCATTAGAAAATAATGTGTGCTCTGCATACTCTTGTTCATTGAGGTGTTCTAAAATTTTAGTTAGATCAAGTTATTAGTGAGGGTAACATTTCCATATACTTGCTGATTTTCTGTCTACTTATTCTGTCAGTTATTGAAAGTAGGGTATTAATATATCTGATCATGCTTGTGATTTGTTTATAGTTGTAATTTGTTTATTTCTTCTTGCAGGAATGTTAACTTTTGCCTCATGAATTTTGAAAATGTGTTATTAGATTTATGCATATACACTGCTGTTAAGGTCCTTTGAAGAACTAACCCTTTTATCATTATGCAATTTTGTGTTATATATCCCTGGTAATTTTATTGTTCTGAAATTGACTTTGAAATTGCTATTTGAAGTCAAGCTTTCTTTTCCTACTATTATTATGATTATATTGTCCAGTCTTTTAATTTTAATGTATAGATACCTTTATATTTAAAATGTGTTTCTTATAAACTGCATATTGTTATTTTTTTATTGTTAGTGCATTAGTGTCAAAAGTAAACTTTAATTACTCATGTTTTCTTTTTCTTTCTTTATTTTTATTAAGGTATCATTCATATACAATCACATGATCAATATTGTGATTAGTAGACTCCCCCCATCATCAAGTCCTCCCACATACCCCATTACAGTCACTGTCCATCAGCATAGTAAGATACTAGAGAGTCACTACTTGTCTTCTCTGTGCTATACTGCCTTCTCCATGCCCCCCATATATTATGTGTACTACTCATAATGTCCCTTAATCCCCTTATCCCTCTGTTCCCACCCACCCTCCCCAATCCCTTTCCCTTTGGTAACTGTTAGTCCATTCTTGGGTTCTGTGAGTCTGCTGCTGTTTTGTTCCTTCAGTTTTTGCTTTGTTGTTATACTCCATAGATAAATGAAATCATTTGGTACTTGTCTTTCTCTGCCTGGCTTACTTCATTGAGCATAATACCCTTTAGCTCCATCCATGTTGTTGCAAATATCTTTTTGTTGTTGCATAAATCTAATAACACATGCAAATGGTAGGATTTGTTTTCTTTTGATGGCTGAATAATATTCCATTGTGTACATGTACCACCTCTTCTTTATCCATTCATCCACTGATGGACACTTAGTTTTCTTCCATATCTTGGCTATTGTAAATAGTGCTGCAATAAACATAGGGATGCATATGCCTTTTTGAATCTGTGATCCTGTCTTCTTAGGGTAAATTCGTAGGAGTGGAATTACTGGGCCAAATGGTATTTCTCTTTATAGTTTTTGAGGAACCTCCATACTGTTTTCCACAATGGTTGAACTAATTTATATTCCCACAAGCAGTGTAGGAGGGTTCCCCTTTCTCCACATCATTGTCAGCATTTGCTGTTGTTTGTCTTTTGGATGTTGGCCATCCTAACTGGTGTGAGATGATAACTCATTGTGGTTTTAATTTTCATTTCTCTGATGATTAGTCACGTGGAGCACTTTTTCATGTGCCTGTTGGCAATCTGAATTTCTTTGGAGAATTGTTCAGATCCTCTGCCAATTTTTTAATTGGGTTACTTGCCTTTTGGTTGTTGAGACATGTGAGCTCTTTATATATTTTGGATGTCAACCCCTTATTGGATATGTCATTTATAAATATATTTTCCCATACTGTAGGATGCCTTTTTGTTCTGCTGATGGTGTCCTTTGCTGTACAGAAACTTTTTAGTTTGATGTAGTCCCCCGTGTTGATTTTTGCTTTTGTTTCCCTTGGCCAAGGAGATATGTTCATATAAAAGTTGTTCATGTTTATATTCAAGATAGTTTTGCCTATGTTTCCTTCTAAAAGTTTATGGTTTCATGACTTACATTCAGCAATTCAGTTTCATTCTCTTACATATAGCTTTCCAGTTTTGCCAACACCAGTTGCTGAAGAAGCTGTCCTTTCTCTGTTGTTTGTCCATGGCTCCTTTATCATATATTAATTGGCCATATATATATGGGTTTATATCTGGACTTTCCATTATGTTTCATTGATCTATGGCTTTGTTCTTGTACCAGTACCAAATTGTCTTGATTACTGTGGCTTTGTAGTAGAGCTTGAAGTTGGGGAGCGTAATCCTCTTGCTTTCTTCTTCCTTGTAAGGATTGTTTTGTCTATTCTGGGTCTTTTGTGGCTCCCTGTGTATTTTAGAACTATTTGTTCTAGTTCATTGAGGAATGCTGTTGATATTTTGATAGGGATTGCATTGAATCTGTATATTGCCATTTTGACAGTATTAATTCTTCCTACCCATGAGCATGGGATGTATCTCCAATTAGTGGTAACCTTGATTTCTCTCAAGAGTGTCTTGTCATTTGCAGGGTATAGGTCTTTCACTTCCTTGGTTTGGTTTATTCCCAGGTATTTTATTCTTTTTGATGCAATTGTGAATGGAATTGTTTTCCTTATTTCTCTTTCTGCTAGTTCATGTTTAGTATATAGGAATGCAACAGAGTTCTGTGCATTAATTTTATATCCTGCAAATTTCTGAATTCAGATATTAGTTCTACTAGTTTTGAAGTAGATTCATTAGGGTTTTGTATGTACAAAATCATGTCATCTGCAAACAGTGGCAGTTTAACTTCTTCCATATCAATCTGGGTGCCTTTTATTTCTTTGTGTTGTCTTATCACCATGGCTAGGACCTCCGGTACTATGTTGAGTAAAAGTGGGGAGGGTGGGCATCCTTGTCTTGTTCCTGATCCAAGAGGAAAAACATTCAGCTTTTCATTGTTATGTATGATGTTGACTGTGGGTTTGTAGTATATGGCCTTTATTATGTTGAGGTAATTGGCCTCTATGCCCATTTTGTTGAAAGTTTTTATCATGAATGGATGTTGAATTTTGTCAAAGACTTTTCCAGCATCCATTGAGATGATCATGTGATTTTTGTCCTTCTTTTGTTGATTTAGTGGATGATGTTGATGGATTTTTTAATGTACCATCCTTGCATCCCTGGAACAAATCCCACTTGATCATGATGTATGATCTTTTTGATGTATTTTTGAATTTGGTTTGCTAATATTTTGTTGAGTATTTTTGCATTTGTGCTCATCAGGGATATTGGTCTGTAATTTTCTTTTTCTGTGGTGTCTGCATAGTTTTGGTATTAAATTAGTTCTTGCTTCATAGAATGAGTTTGGAAGTATTCTCTCTTCTTCTACTATTTGGAAAACTTTAAGGAGGAAGGGTATTAAGTCTTCTTTAAATGTCTGATAAAATTCAGCAGTGAATCCATATGGTCCAGGAGTATTGTTCTTGGGTAGTTTTTTGATTACTGATTCAATTTCATTGCTGGTAATTGGTCTGTTCCAATTTTCTGTTTCTTCTTGGGTCAGTCATGGAGCATTGTATTTTTCTTGAAAGTTGTCCATTTCTTGTAAGTTATCCACTTTTTTAGCATATAATTTTTCATAGTATTCTTCAATAATTCTTTGTACTTTGGGAGTGTCCATAGTGATTTTTCCTTTCTCATTTTCTCTTTTTTGATTATGTTTATGTGTGTAGATTCTCTTTTCTTCTTGATAAGACTGACCAGTGGTTTATCTATTTTCTTTATTTTCTCAGAGCACCAGCTCTTGGTTTCATTCGTTCTTTCTATTGTTTTATTCTTCTCAATTTTATTTATTTCTCCTCTGATTATTATTATGTCCCTCCTTCTACTGACTTTGGTTCTCATTTGTTCTTTTTCTAGAATCATTAATTGGAATTTACACTGTTCATTTGAGATTGTTCTTCCTTCTTAAAATAGACTTGGATTGCTGTATACTTTCCTTAGAACTGCCTTCACTGCATCCCACAAAAGTTGGGGCACTGAGCTGTTTTTTTCATTTGTCTTCATATACTGCTTAATCTGTGTTAATTTGGTCATTGATCCATTGATTATTTAGGAACATGTTTTTAAGCCTCCCTGTGTTTGTGGGCCTTTTTTTTCTTTTCACATTATATTTCTAGTTTCATACTTTTGTGATATGAGAAGCTGGTTTGTACAGTTTCCACCTTTTTGAATTTACTGAGGCTCCTTCTCTGGCCTAGTATGTGATCTTTTCTGGAAAGTGTTCCATGTGCAGTTGAGAAGAATGTGTATCCTGCTGCTTTTGGGTGACATGTTCTGTAGATGTCTGTTAGATTCATCTGTTCTACTGTGTTGTTCAGCACCTCTATATCATTACTTATTTTCTGTCTAGTTGATCTTTCCTTTGGAGTGAGTGGTCTGTTGAAGTCTCCTAAAATGAATGCATTGCATTCTATTTCCCCCTTTAATTCTTTTAGTACGTGTGGCACATAATTGGATGTTCCTTTATTGGGTGCATAGATATTATGGTTATATCCTCTTTTTGGACAGACCCCTTTATCTTTATATAATGTCCTTCTTTGTCTCTTGTTAATTTCTTTGTTTTGAAGCCTACTTTGTCTGATGCAAGTATTGCAACTCCTGCTTTTTTCTCTCTATTGTTTAAAAGAAATACCTTTTTCCATCCCTTCACTTTTAGTCTGTGTATGTCTTTGGGTTTGAAGTGAGTCTCCTGTAGGCAGCCTATGGTTGGGTCTTGGTTTTCTATCCATTCTGTAACTCTATGTCTTTTGATTGGTGCATTCAGTCTATTTATATTTAGGGTGATTATTGATAGATATTTACTTATTGCCATTGCAGGCTTTAGCTACATGGTTACTAAAGGTTAAAGGCATCTTCTTTACTATTTAACAGTCTGACTTACTTATTATGCAATTATAAATGCAATATGAAGATTCTTTTTTTCCTCCCTTCTTTTTCTTCCTCCTCCACTCTTTATATGTTAGGTGTCATATTCTGTACTCTTTGTGTATCCCTTGACTGAGTTTGTGGTTAGATGAGTTTATTTTGCATTTGGTTAGTAAATAATTGGTTTACTTCCTTTACCATGGTTTTATTTTCTCTGACAGCTATTTAGCCTTAGGAGCACTTCCTTCTAGAGCAGTCCCTTTAAAATACACTGTATTTTAAATTCCCTCAACTTTTGCTTATCTGGGAATTGTTTAATCCCTCCTTCAAATTTTAAAGATAATCTTTCTGGGTAGATTATTCCTGGTTTGAGGCCCTTCTGTTTCATTTCATTGAATATATCATGCCTCTCCCTTCTGGCCTGTGAGGTTTCTGATGAGAAGTCTGATGATAGCCTGATGGGTTTTCCTTTGTAGATTATCTTTTTTGTCTCTCTGGCTGCCTTTAATACTCTTTCCTTGTCCTTAATCTTTGCCATTTTAATTATTATATGTCTTGGTTTGTCCTCCTTGGGTCCCTTGTATTGGGAGATCTGTGGACCTCCATGGCCTGAGATACTATTTCCTTCCCAATATAGGGAAGTTTTCAGCAATTATTTCTTTAAAGACCCTTTCTATCCTTTTTTCTCTATCTTCTTCTTCTAGTACCCTTATAATGTTAATATTGTTCTGTTTGGATTGGTCATACAGTTCTCTTAATATTCTTTCATTCCTGGAGATACTTTTTTCTGTCTCTGCCTCAGTTTCTTTGTATTCCTCTTCTCTAATTTGCATTCCATTTAGCATCGCCTCTACCTCATGTAATCTTCTTTTAAATTCCTCCATTGTATGTTTCATCTAAGCTACTGTATTTTTCAAGGTTTCTGTCTCCCTCCTGAGTTCATCAATTAGCTCTTGAATATTTTTCTGTTGCTCCATTAACATGCATATGACTTTTATTTTGAATTATTTTTCAGGAAGATTGGTGATTTCAGTTTCACTGAGCTCTCTTTCTGTTAATTGAGGGATTTTGTGTTGAACAGGATTCTTCTGTCTTTTCATAATCCTATTGGCTAATGAGAAATATTAGGTTTG
Organism: Manis pentadactyla; assembly: GCF_030020395.1. Classification (NCBI taxonomy): domain Eukaryota; kingdom Metazoa; phylum Chordata; class Mammalia; order Pholidota; family Manidae; genus Manis; species Manis pentadactyla. The sequence continues at coordinate 27,957,928 of NC_080037.1, read as the reverse complement.
TGTAGGCAGTGCTCTTTAGTGCCCAGGAGCTCTGCTCTTCAGAGCTTCCCAGCACCTGGCGTGATGGTAGTGGTTGCAGGTGAACAGTACCAGTGCCTACTTTAAAGAGTGAGGTCTTTCCTGCTTCCCAGCCACAGAGCCAGCCTCCACCATCAGGGCCAGGGGGCCACATGCAGTGCGCAGTCTCTGCATTAAGCCCCTAAGTTTCCATAGGCAGGGCTGCCTTCCTACTGTCCTGGAGCCATGGCAGGGGTCGCAGGCAAGCAGCACTGGTGCTTGCCAGGTGGACAGAGCTCTTTCCTGATATCCAGCTGTTGTGCCTACCTCCACTGTCAGGGCCAGTGAGACACGTGCATGGAGCAGCCTTTGTATTAAGACCTTAAGCTACCATAGGCAGGGCTATCTTGTGGCTGGCCTGGAGTAATGGCAGGGGTCACAGGTGAGCAGCTCTGGTGCCTGCTGGGTCATAGCCCTTTCCTGCTTCCTGGCTACAGTGCCTGCCTATACCATTATGGCCAGTTGCACCAGGAGCAGCCTCTGCATTAAGCTGCTATAGTTTCTGTAAGTGGGGCTGTCCTCTGGCTTGCCTGGCATGATGGCAGGGACTTCAGGTTTGTATGCAGGTGCTGGAGGGGAGGAAAGAGTAGCAGGCTTCTTATCATGGTGGGGGGCCTTGGGGCTTCAGTGCAGCTAGGGTGATGGAGTGCCTGAATCTCCTGAAAGTTCCCAACCTGCTGGGTTGAGTATGCTGGGATGATTTTGTCCACCTGTTCCTTGTCCTGAGCAGCAAGCTCTGTGTAGTTCTTGCCTCTTTAGCAGCCTTCTCACTGTCTGGAAGTCTTTAAAAGTGCCCACTTTTGTCCCAGAGCAGCTAGTTGTGGGCATCTTTTCTCCACAAGTGGCTAGAATCTGTCTGACTTTGCCTTTCAACCCCTCTGATCTTCAGAGCACCATGCAATGTGGGGTTTGCACTCCTGGAGTAGATCTCTAGGGCTGGGTATTTAGCAATATTGGGATTCTACTCCATCCCTGCTTTGTTTCTCTTCCTCCCACCAGTGAGTTGGGGTGGGGTGAGTGCTCGGGTTCTGCTGCGTTGCAGCTTTGTTACTTCATCCTTTTCTGTGATGTAGATTTTTCATTCCCTTTTCCCAGATGTAGACTGGCTAGTGCAATCTTATTTCTGGTCACTCTTTTAGGAATAGTTGTAGTTGCTGTATTTTCATATTATATGTCATTTTTGGAGGAAATTTCTGCCTCACCTCTCATGCTGCCATTTTTTCCCCAGTAATCTCTATATTTCATTTTTAATATCCAATGTGATCATGTAAAATTATCCAAATACAAGCTGGCTCATGAAATTCTCTTGTTTAAAAATCCTCATTTACTTCTTATTGTACTTGAAAATATACACACCTTTTCATAGTCATCAAGACACAACTTTTATTTAGCTTCCTACCCAAATGTTTGCCTTGAATCTTTTCTTCTCTTTCCCCAAGATCTTTACCTCTATGTCTATGTTATCATTTAGGACTCAATTCAAAGGACATCTGGACATGGCTAGGACTGTCACAGAAATTTTGAGTAAACTTTTTTGTTTACTCAAGTACATCCAGTGAAACAAGAAATAAATTGGATGTATATAACTATGGTTAACAATAAATTTCTTTCTTGGTCTTAAGGGGAATCTTTAAATATTTGTCCTAAAACAATGTAAAAGGCAGCAGAGTCTATAGCATAGGCAACTCTGATTTGAAAAATCTTTCTGTATTTTGACTGTTGGAACACCGTATTTCAGGTAGGTTTCTGTCAGGCACATATACTCATCATCATTTCTCTTGCCATTGAATTTATTTGCATACATTTTTGAAATTGTATTAGTAAAATTAAGTGAAAATAAACTCATTTGAATTCAAATTATCTTGTTTCCAATCCACAAATTTGCATTAGTGTGTAAGATCTAGTACAGCTCACAGTATCTTAAATGGGATAAAGGCCTATCAGACAGTGAGGGCAGCACCTAGCTATCCCTGACTACCTTAGCTTACATACTCTACCCATCAGCTTCCTCAGTCATTCACATCAGTTAAATTTTCTTGATGGAATTTATCATTATCTGAACATAGATTATCTATTCATGTGTTTTTCAATTATCATCTGTCTCTTTCATGCAAAAGTTGAATAGTTAAGTTCTGTTAAAATTGAGATACTCAAAAAAATCTGAGATACTCCTATGTCTTGTTCCTTTTTTATCCCTTATTACAGAGTATAGTAACTGGTTGAAATAGATATTTACTAAATATGTTTTACTGAAGTAATAGATATAGCTAAATTCATACTTTCTTCCAGAAGGCCTTCAGTTCATTGTTATTCTTTGTTATTATATAAAAATGATAAAATATCATATAAAAATGCTGTATAATATGAAAATTATTTATGTACCTTCCTTCCGTTTTCTTTAGCATATTTATGATTTTTTTTTTACCTGCATTCATTATACTGGTGAATGTACTTGCAATAAATAAGTCTCTATGGATGAATAAATTTTATATAGTTATAATTGGGAACAACAATTGCATGATAAAAATTATCACTTATGTGGAAAGAAAGATATATTTGGACAACATACCCTTAAACCAAAATAATAAGAAGATTGGAGAAGCAAGTAAATGAAATAAATATACCATTTACAAAGAACATGTACTATTTACAAAGAACTATGTCATGTTTTGGGGGTAACTATAAACAGAAGAAGAGTATTTCTGATTATAACTCAAGAATCAAGCACTATGCCTATATTTTAATCTATTAAATAATCAATAAAAATGGGGAAACATTTTTTAAACATTTATTAGAAGTCTTTAATCAAAACTACATAGATTTTTACTTGTATGAGGCAGTGGTGTAAAAAGCACAATAATTCATGTGCTTAGTAAATAAAGATGCTTATCAAACACCTTTGAGGTCATTATTATTCCCATTTTTATTTCAATTGGGAGGTGAAGTGAACTCAAGGCAACATACCTGGTAAGTGAGAATTGAGGTGTAGCCTTGGGCTCATCCTCTGGCCTCCCTGCTGCTTCTCAAGTAATGACCTATGGCATTATATTAAATGACCACAAATTTCCTACCTACTTTTCCATATTACATCCAGAGTTGTAAGATAATGACTGCCTTGAGGTAAACTTTAACTCGAATTTACAAATATGTTCATAATGTTAAATCTGATATTTCTTTTTGAAGATAATTTCCTGGATCTTTTCATATTTTGCTATTTCCTTTGAAAAATGATATTTGGAATTTATTTGATATCTTTAGAAGATGTTTTACAAAATAGTTTACTAAGATGAACCATGCTGTGTCATCAGGTGTAATAGCATAGAAAATATTTTTAAATTTGTAAAAATCCTAATCAGTTGCTCACCAGTAGTTTTGGTGTTCTGGCAACATATAGGAATATAACTTATAACAATGTGACATTCAAAACCACATTCTAGAATAGATTGATGGTTACAGTCGACCTGGTATTCACTGAGAAGTCATTCCTATTATCTATAGAGCTATTCTGTATCCTCATCAAAATATAAAATATGATTATCTCAAATGAGATACATGTAGGGCTAGCCATTCAGTCGTATTTCACAAATAAAATGATGTTCTACATGTCTTGTTCACTTATACTGAACATAGTAATTTCTAAAGAACTATCCAGAAAATGTAGACTTGTGATAATTGTCACTTTCTGGGGCACAAAAATTTAATAAACTTGAAAAAGTTGTCTTTTTTAAAAAATAGGATCTTCATGCATTTATACTCTGAAAACTCAAGATGTAATATTTTTTTAAACCATCTACCTAGACTGCATTTGTTTTTAAAGTTATTTCACTGAAATTTAATGTACAAAAAAAAAGTGCATTAATCATGAGTGTACAGTTAAAAGAATTTTTATACAATTAACATAATCATGTAACCACCACCAAGTCAAGAAATAGAATATTCCCAGAACCTAAGAAGCAAATCTCATGTCCCCTTAAAGTCATGAATGACTTACTTATTCTCAAAAATAAGCATTGTTCTGAGATTTAACCTACTATAATATTTCTGTCTTTTTTGATATTTATATAAATCAAATATTTAAAAATATATTCTTTTATTCCCAGCCATTTTTGCTCCAAATTATGTTTTTGAAATCTTTTCTTCTGCACAGCGGCAGCTTGTTTTACTGGTATAACCCCATTCACATTAGTGTTCATAGACATTTGGGTTGTTTGCTACTTTGGGCTATTAAAAATAATATTAAGAATAATATGAAAATAATACGAAGTGAATATATATATTATACATAAAACATATATACAAATAATATATATATATAATTTTTGTTCATATGTACAATTCTATATTTTGCATAAATCTGAGTGGTTTCCTGGATCACAGAAGTATATGTCCAAATTAATTGGATAATTTCATAGCTCTCTAAAGTGGTTGCATATATTTACACTTTCACTAGCAAAATATAAGTATTCTGGTTTACCCACATATCAAGAATATTTTACATTTTTCTTTTTAATTTAGCTCTTCTGGTGAACTTATGGTAGGATATCACTATGGTATTAATTTGTATTTCCCTTATGACTGACTAATGAAATTTGACCTTTTCAAAATTTATCATGCATGTGGATATCTGATTTTAGAAATCCCTACTTGATTTTCATACCTATTCTTTTTTTTATCAAAATCTCTCTTTTTCTAATTGCATTTGAAGTAGTTCTTTATGTGTGAATAAAAGTCTTTCATCAGCTAAATTTGTTGCAAATTTCTTTTTCCATTTCATAGCATACATTTTCACTTTTTATGTATTTTTTAATAAACATAAACTTTCAATTTAAAAATAGCAATCAAGTAATAACTTACTTTAGGTTTAATTGATTTGTATCCTTTTAAAGAACACTTTATCCCAGTGTCATGAAAGGTGTACTGTTAAACCTCTACATTTTGATCTCTATTCCTTTGGAACTGATTTTTGTATACAGTATGAGTTAGAAATTATGTGTATTTTCCCATAAGCATGTCAAAATGTTAACCTCAGTGTTAATCTAGAATTTCAAATTAAATAATTCTTTACTAGATTAGTGATTATTAATAAGTGATATAAGTGATATAAATTGCTGGTGATAATGTAAAAATTGCAGAAACCCAAACATTTATTTGTGGGTTATGAAATTATATGACTAGTTGAATGAGAAATGTATGCATATTAAGTCTTTTAAAATGTTATGACCCTGTGACTTAATTCTATCTTAAGACAATACTTTAAAATAATTTGTTCACATTACAAGTTAAGAGTGTGATGCTTAGAGGCTGTTTCTGTATTATGGAATTGTAGATGATCATGAATCGATGTATTTTTGAATAACCATACTTGCAAATATTTTAGTGGCATGAAAATTAAATCTATAGTTGTGAAACAGAAAAAAATTGAAACACTAAAGATTTATTTCAAGAGAATCTTAAATCATGACTTCCCTAGAAAATGGTCCTAAGAAAAAGTAAAAAATAATTACATTTTTTAGAAGTTTATTATGACTGAAGAGGAGTGATTAAGAATCATAATACTGTGAATCAAGTTCTTTTTTAGTTCTATTTTGTTAGTTCACTATACTGTCATTTTTATTTAATGCTTCTATATATTTAGTGTACATAAAATATTTTCTCCTTACAGAATATGTTTCAAGTACTTAATTTATAATATCATAAATACTTTCCATATGATTTCTTTTCATAAATCAAATTTGATTTTTAAATTTCATCTTTATGGTTTCCACAGATATACTTTTTTTTTTTTTTTTTTTTTTAATAATTATTTTTTATTGAAGGGTAGTTGACACACAGTATTACATTACATGAGTTTCAAGTGTACAACACAGTGGTAGAACATTTATATACATAATTCTAGGTTCCAGCTATCACCCTACCAGGCTGTTACAATATCTTGACTATATTCCTTATGCTATACCTTACATCCCGGTTACTAATTTATTTTACCATTGGAAGTCTGTCTTTTTTTTTTTTTTTTTTTTTTTTTTGTGAGGGCATCTCTCATATTTATTGATCAAATGGTTGTTAACGACAATAAAATTCTGTATAGGGGAGTCAATGCTCAATGCACAATCATTATTCCACCCCAAGCCTAATTTTTGTCAGTCTCCAATCTTCTGAGGCACAACAAACAAGTTTTTACATGTAGAACAAATTCTTACATAATGAATAAGTTACATAGTGAACAGTACAAGGGCAGTCATCACAGAAACTTTCGGTTTTGCTCATGCATTATGAACTCTAAACAGTCAGTTCAAATATGAATACTCATTTGGTTTTTACACTTGATTTATATGTGGATACCACATTTCTCTCTTTATTATTATTATTTTTAATAAAATGCTGAAGTGGTAGGTAGATACAAGATAAAGGTAGAAAACATAGTTTAGTGTTGTAAGAGAGCACATGTAGATGATCAGGTGTGTGCCTGTAGACTATGTGTTAATCCAAGCTAGACCAGGGCAATAAAACATCCACGTATGCAGAAGATTTCTCTCAGAACGGGGGGGTGAGGTTCAAAGCCTCACCTCTGTTGATCCCCAATTTCTCACCTGATGGCCCCCCTGTGACTGTGCCTGTCTTAGGTTGTTCCTCCCTTGAGGAATCTTACCCGTCTCTGGCTAACCAGTCATCTTCCGGGGCCATACAGGGAAATGTGAAGTTGGTAAGTGAGAGAGAAGCCTTATTGTTTGAAAAAGTTAGCTTTTTACTTCTTTGCATATTTATGCCCTGTGGCTTCTATGCCCAGCATTTGTCTTGAGGTATCTTTACCACTTGGAAGAATTATGATACTCGGTAAATTTGATATGAGGCACGAATTCTATTTAAGGGTTGTAATTAGGAAGGAAGAAGAAAAGCTATAGAAGTAGCAGGCGGAAGAAAACATGGGAAGATTGATTATTTCTTTGATATATCTTCTTGTAGAGTAACTTCAGCATGTATAGGTTTTAAGCTACTACTTAAATTGCACACACACATTAACATAATAGGAGTATAGTTACATAACCGAAGCATATCTGTAATTACCAGCCTTCTGCAGTGAAACCAAGAAAACCAGTTAGGCACCTTAGGCATTTGTGAAAACTTATCTATGATATGGTGGATATTGTCCAAATGAACTTGAACAGTCTGAGAGAAATCAGACAAATTAAAACAACCCATTCCTGGGGACTGTTCACATGCCATATGTTCTTTTAACAATAAATAGTTTGTAGTTGTAAGACTTTGGAGCGCTACAATTTGCACTTCTCCAAATTCTTGGTTGAGTTCCAACAGTATAGATCCAGTCCAATTTTGTTGTTTTACTGTATGCACAGGCCAGCTTAGATATCTCCTTCCTCATTCCCATGGCAGGTCCAGGAACTGGTGGGATGAGTGCATCTACAGCTGTAGCAGTGCGTGGATCTTTGTTGGGGTTTTTTGATGATCATCTTCTGGCATGAGTCTTCCAGAGGGTGCAGATGTTGGAAGTTCTTTTTCATATCGTATCTTAGTTCATTTTCGGGGTAGCCCAATTAGGCTTTGATCCTCTGTATAAACACAAAAAGACCCTTTGCCTACACTTTTATATGCCCTTTATACCCTTGTGTAGAACTCGTTGGAGGTTACCACACAGGAACTGCCCTTTTTTTTTTTTTTTTTGCTATCACTAATCTACACTTACATGACGAATATTATGTTTACTAGGCTCTCCCCTATACCAGGTCTCCCCTATAAACATCTTTACAGTCACTGTCCATCAGCATAGCAAAATGTTGTAGAATCACTACTTGCCTTCTCTGTGTTGTACAGCCCTCCCTTTTCTCCTACCCCCCCATGCATGTTAATCTTAATACCCCCCTACTTCTCCCCCCCTTATCCCTCCCTACCCACCCATCCTCCCCAGTCCCTTTCCCTTTGGTACCTGTTAGTCCATTCTTGAGTTCTGTGATTCTGCTGCTGTTTTGTTCCTTCAGTTTTTCCTTTGTTCTTATATTCCACAGATAAGTGAAATCATTTGGTATTTCTCTTTCTCCGCTTGGCTTGTTTCACTGAGCATAATACCCTCCAGCTCCATCCATGTTGCTGCAAATGATTGGATTTGCCCTTTTCTTATAGCTGAGTAGTACTCCTTTGTGTATATGTACCACATCTTCTTTATCCATTCATCTATTTGTGGACATTTAGGTTGCTTCCAAATCTTGGCTATTGTAAATAGTGCTGCAATAAACATAGGGGTGCATCTGTCTTTCTCAAACTTGATTGCTGCATTCTTAGGGTAAATTCCTAGGAGTGGAATTCCTGGGTCAAATGGTAAGTCTGTTTTGAGCATTTTGATGTACCTCCATACTGCTTTCCACAATGGTTGAACTAACTTACATTCCCACCAGCAGTGTAGGAGGGTTCCCCTTTCTCCACAGCCTCGCCAACACTTGTTGTTGTTTGTCTTTTGGATGGGAGCCATCCTTACTGGTGTGAGGTGATACCTCATTGTAGTTTTAATTTGCATTTCTCTGATAATTAGCGATGTGGAGCATCTTTTCATGTGTCTGTTGGCCATCTGTATTTCTTTTTTGGAGAACTGTCTGTTCAGTTCCTCTGCCCATTTTTTAATTGGGTTATTTGTTTTTTGTTTGTTGAGGCGTGAGAGCTCCTTATATATTCTGGACGTCAAGCCTTTATCGGATGTGTCATTTTCAAATATATTCTCCCATACTGTAGGGATCCTTCTTGTTCTATTGATGGTGTCTTTTGCTGTACAGAAGCTTTTCAGCTTAATATAGTCCCACTTACTCATTTTTGCTGTTGTTTTCCTTGCTTGGGGAGATATGTTCAAGAAGAGGTCACTCATGTTTATGTCTAAGAGGTTTTCGCCTATGTTTTCTTCCAAGAGTTTAATGGTTTCATGGCTTACATTCAGGTCTTTGATCCATTTTGAGTTTACTTTTGTATATGGGGTTAGACAATGGTCCAGTTTCATTCTCCTACATGTAGCTGCCCAGTTTTTCCAGCACCACCTGTTGAAGAGACTGTCATTTCACCATTGTATGTCCATGGCTCCTTTATCAAATATTAATTGACCATATATGTCTGGGTTAATGTCTGGATTCTCTAGTCTGATCCATTGGTCTGTGGCTCTGCTCTTGTGCCAGTACCAAATTGTCTTGATTACTATGGCTTTATAGTAGAGCTTGAAGTTGGGGAGTGAGATCCCCCCTACTTTATTCTTCTTTCTCAGGATTGCTTTGGCTATTCGGGGTCTTTGGTGTTTCCATATGAATTTTTGAATTATTTGTTCCAGTTCATTGAAGAATGTTGCTGGTAGTTTCATAGGGATTGCATCAAATCTGTATATTGCTTTGGGCAGGATGGCCATTTTAACAATATTAATTCTTCCTAGCCATGAGCATGGGATGAGTTTCCATCTGTTAGTGTCCCCTTTAATTTCTCTTAAGAGTGACTTGTAGTTTTCAGAGTATAAGTCTTTCACTTCTTTGGTTAGGTTTATTCCTAGGTATTTTATTTTTTTTGATGCAATTGTGAATGGAGTTGTTTTCCTGATTTCTCTCTCTGTTGGTTCATTGTTAGTATATAGGAAAGCCACAGATTTCTGTGTGTTGATTTTGTATCCTGCAACTTTGCTGTATTCCGATATCAGTTCTAGTAGTTTTGGGGTGGAGTCTTTAGGGTTTTTTATGTACAGTATCATGTCATCTGCAAATAGTGACAGTTTAACTTCTTCTTTACCAATCTGGATTCCTTGTATTTCTTTATTTTGTCTGATTGCCGTGGCTAGGACCTCCAGTACTATGTTAAATAACAGTGGAGAGAGTGGGCATCCCTGTCTAGTTCCCGATCTCAGAGGAAATGCTTTCAGCTTCTCGCTGTTCAATATAATGTTGGCTGTGGGTTTATCATAGATGGCCTTTATTATGTTGAGGTACTTGCCCTCTATTCCCATTTTGCTGAGAGTTTTTAACATGAATGGATGTTGAACTTTGTCAAATGCTTTTTCAGCATCTATGGAGATGATCATGTGGTTTTTGTCTTTCTTTTTGTTGATGTGGTGGATGATGTTGATGGGCTTTCGAATGTTGTACCATCCTTGCATCCCTGGAATGAATCCCACTTGGTCATGGTGTATGATCCTTTTGATGTATTTTTGAATTCGGTTTGCTAATATTTTGTTGAGTATTTTTGCATCTACGTTCATCAGGGATATTGGTCTGTAGTTTTCTTTTTTGGTGGGGTCTTTGCCTGGTTTTGGTATTAGGGTGATGTTAGCTTCATAGAATGAGTTTGGGAGTATCCCCTCCTCCTCTATTTTTTGGAAAACTTTAAGGAGAATGGGTATTATGTCTTCCCTGTATGTCTGATAAAATTCCGAGGTAAATCCATCTGGCCCGGGGGTTTTGTTCTTTGGTAGTTTTTTGATTACCTCTTCAATTTCGTTGCTGGTAATTGGTCTGTTTAGATTTTCTGTTTCTTCCTGGGTCAATCTTGGAAGGTTATATTTTTCTAGGAAGTTGTCCATTTCTCCTAGGTTTCCCAGCTTGTTAGCATATAGGTTTTCATAGTATTCTCCAATTATTCTTTGCATTTCCGTGGGGTCCGTCGTGATTTTTCCTTTCTCGTTTCTGATACTGTTGATTTGTGTTGACTCTCTTTTCTTCTTAATAAGTCTGGCTAGAGGCTTATCTATTTTGTTTATTTTCTCGAAGAACCAGCTCTTGGTTTCATTGATTTTTGCTATTGTTTTATTCTTCTCAATTTTATTTATTTCTTCTCTGATCTTTATTATGTCCCTCCTTCTGCTGACCTTAGGCCTCATCTGTTCTTCTTTTTCCAATTTCGATAATTGTGACATTAGACCATTCATTTGGGATTGCTCTTCCTTTTTTAAATATGCTTGGATTGCTATATACTTTCCTCTTAAGACTGCTTTTGCTGTGTCCCACAGAAGTTGGGGCTTAGTGTTGTTGTTGTCATTTGTTTCCATATATTGCTGGATCTCCGTTTTGATTTGGTCATTGATCCATTGATTATTTAGGAGCGTGTTGTTAAGCCTCCATGTGTTCGTGAGCCTCTTTGCTTTCTTTGTACAGTTTATTTCTAGTTTTATGCCTTTGTGGTCTGAAAAGTTGGTTGGTAGGATTTCAATCTTTTGGAATTTTCTGAGGCTCTTTTTGTGGCCTAGTATGTGGTCTATTCTGGAGAATGTTCCATGTGCACTTGAGAAGAATGTATATCCCGCTGCTTTTGGATGTAGAGTTCTATAGATGTCTATTAGGTCCATCTGCTCTACTGTGTTGTTAAGTGCTTCCATGTCCTTACTTATTTTCTGCCCAGTGGATCTATCCTTTGGGGTGAGTGGTGTGTTGAAGTCTCCTAGAATGAATGCATTGCAGTCTATATCCCCCTTTAGTTCTGTTAGTATTTGTTTCACATATGCTGGTGCTCCTGTGTTGGGTGCATATATATTTAGAATGGTTATATCCTCTTGTTTGACTGAGCCCTTTATCATTATGTAGTGTCCTTCTTTATCTCTTGTTACTTTCTTTGTTTTGAAGTCTATTTTTTCTGATATTAGTACTGCAACCCCTGCTTTCTTCTCACTGTTGTTTGCTTGAAATATGTTTTTCCATCCCTTGACTTTTAGTCTGTACATGTCTTTGGGTTTGAGGTGAGTTTCTTGTAAGCAGCATATAGATGGGTCTTGCTTTTTTATCCATTCTGTTACTCTGTGTCTTTTGATTGGTGCATTCAATCCATTAACATTTAGGGTGACTATTGAAAGATATGTACTTATTGCCATTGCAGGCTTTAAATTCGTGGTTACCAAAGGTTCAAGGTTAGCCTCTTTAGTATCTTACTGCCTAACTTAGCTCGCTTATTGAGCTGTTATATACACTGTCTGGAGATTCTTTTCTTCTCTCCCTTCTTGTTCCTCCTCCTCGATTCTTCATATGTTGGGTGTTTTGTGCTGTGCTCTTTCTAGGAGTGCTCCCATCTAGAGCAGTCCCTGTAAGATGTTCTGTAGAGGTGGTTTGTGGAAAGCAAATTCCCTCAGCTTTTGTTTGTCTGGGAATTGTTTAATCCCACCGTCATATTTGAATGATAGTCGTGCTGGATACAGTATCCATGGTTCAAGGCCCTTCTGTTTCATTGTATTAAATATATCATGCCATTCTCTTCTGGCCTGTAGGGTTTCTGTTGAGAAATCTGACGTTAGCCTGATGGGTTTCCCTTTATAGGTGACGTTTTTCTCTCTAGCTGCCTTTAACACTCTTTCCTTGTCCTTGATCTTTGCCATTTTAATTATTATGTGTCTTGGTGTTGCCCTTCTTGGATCCTTTCTGTTGGGGGTTCTGTGTATTTCCGTGGTCTGTTTGATTACTTCCTCCCCCAGTGTGGGGAAGTTTTCAGCAATTATTTCTTCTAAGATACTTTCCATCTCTTTGCCTCTCTCTTCTTCTTCTGGGACCCCTATGATACGGATATTGCTCCTTTTAGATTGGTCACACAGTTCTCTTAATATTGTTTCATTCCTGGAGATCCTTTTGTCTCTCTCTATGTCAGCTTCTATGCGTTCCTGTTCTCTGATTTCAATTCCATCAATGGCCTCTTGCATTCTATCCATTCTGCTTATAAACCCTTCCAGAGTTTGTTTCATTTCTGCGATCTCCTTTCTGGCATCTGTGATCTCTTTCCGGACTTCATCCCATTTTTCTTGCGTGTTTCTCTGCATCTCTGTCAGCATGTTTATGATTCTTATTTTGAATTCTTTTTCAGGAAGACTGGTTAGGTCTGTCTCCTTCTCTGGTGTTGTCTCTGTGATCTTTGTCTGCCTGTAGCTTTGCCTTTTCATGGTGATAGGAATAGTCTGCAGAACTGGGACGAGTGACGGCTGGAAGGACTTCCTTTCTTGTTGGTTTGTGGCCCTCCTCTCCTGGGAGAACAGCGGCCTCTAGTGGCTTGTGCTGCACAGCTGCGCGCAGACAGGGCTTCTGCTTCCTGCCCGGCTGCTATGGAGTTAATCTCCGCTGTTGCTGTGGGCGTGGCCTGGCTCGGGCAGCTACTCCAAAATGGTGGAGTCGCGTTGGAGCAGGAGCTGCTGGGAGGCTATTTATCTCCGTAAGGGGCCTCCCTGCTCCCTGCAGCCCAGGGGTTAGGGTGCCCAGAGATCCCGGATTCCCTACCTCTGGATTAAGTGGCCCGCCCTGCCCCTTTAAGACTTCCAAAAAGCACCTGCCAAAACAAAACAACGACCACAAAAAAAAACAAGAAAAAAAATTTTTTTAATTAAAAAAAAAAAAATTTTTAATTAAAAAAAAAAAGGTGGTCGTTCGTTTTTCTTTATTCTCCGGTGCCAGCCTCAGGCCTCTGCTCACCGGTCTTTCTGCCCTGTTTCCGTAATATTGGGGTCCCTGTCCCTTTAAGACTTCCAAAAAGCGCTCGCCAAAACAAAGCAGCAAAAAAGCAAAAAAAAAAAAAAAATGGTCGCGCGCTTTTCTTATGTCCTCTGTCGCCCAGCCTCCAGTGCCTGCTCACTGTTCTTGCTGCCCTGTTTTCCCAGTATCGAGGGCCCTGCACTCTGGCCCGGATGGCTGGGGCTGGGTGTTCGGCAGCCCTGGGCTCCGTCTCCCTCCCGTTCTGCCTGCTCTTCTCCCGCCGGGAGCTGGGGGGAGGGGCGCTCGGCTCCCGCGGGGCCGGGGCTTATATCTTACCCCCTTCGCGAGGCGCTGGGTTCTCTCAGGTGTGGATGTGGTCTGGATATTGTCCTGTGTCCTCTGGTCTTTATTCTAGGAAGGGTTGTCTTTGTTATATTTTCATAAATATATGTTGTTTTGGGAGGAGATTTCCGCTGCTCTACTCACGCCGCCATCTTCCGCCCCCTCTCCACAGATATACTTTTTATTTGGCCTTAGCCCAAACCTAATTCTATAGAGTGCAGAAAATAACATATTATGTGTGCATATTTACCTTGCTTTGGAAGGATTCTACTCAATATGATAAGCATATACTTAATAAAAATTATCCAGGGAGCTAACTTCTTTTCCCATCAGGACCAAGCTAAACTGGTCCCAACCAGATCACAATGCAGGCACAAGTGAACAAAATGACTCACCAAAATTACACATCATCATAATATCAAAACAAAATTTTGGTTTTGTCCCCGACCCATGGGCTTTTCTGTGTGCATTTTGGGAAAAGACATGCGAACAAGAGGTATGGGTACATAACTACAACTATCAGTCAAATGACCGCACCCTGTCTATTAAAGAGGTGGCTCCCAGCCAGAACCTGATAAATGGACCCTGCCTTAAAGCTCAGGGCCTTTGTCTACCTTGACTCTGACCCCCTCCCTGCCTTGAGTGTATTCAAATAAAATATTTGTTCTGCTGCCCTATTGTGTCTCTGCCTTTGAGTCGTTTGTTTCGGTGGGACAAGAGCTGAGGAGAGCAAACCCAACCCACAGTGTGCTTGGTGCTCTGACTTGAGTCACTGCTCCTGGTCAGGCCACGTACACCTCGCCCTCATGGCTGGGGGTGCTGCTTATCTGTCTCCTGGGGGCCCTTCCCCTCCTTCTCTGTCTCTCTTGGGAAAAAACAGCCACAGCATGTGGGCATTGATAGAGTACTTAAATGCCATTAGGGTGTTCATTGCAAGAAAACTCCCATGACTGGATACGCCGGTCATGGACTTGGGAAGATTGAATTAGGCACCCTGCTTACTGCAAGACAATGTCCACGCAGCAGAAGTATACGGAACAAAAACACCCACTTCCAACCCCATGTCAATACCCCAAGTAATATTTAGTATGTCCATACAAGAGTCTTCCTTTTCTGTATTCTTGAATTTCTCCTTTTGTGGAGAAGTTGGGCTTCCTATGGCCATGATCCTCACTGAACTTAAACCACCTGATGACATAACTGGCCTGTTGCCATGCTACCGCTTCCACACCTTTAGACAATAAACTATTATCGCGCTTTATAGGAAGCTTGGCCCAGTGCTCTGGGCGGAGGCAGAGACGCCAGTGCTCAACCTATTGCCGGGAGGACAAGCCGGGTAATAAACCCTTTCACCCCAAACAGCGTTTGCTGTCAATTTCTTTGGTCACATTGAATCCATAGTGAACTTCCCCGGGGCTGAAGCCCACTGACAAGACACCTACTCACTGCTTTTCTCTTCCTCCTTGTTTTTTGCATTATCTGTTAGTTGGCTATTCAGACCGTTATCAATGCTATCAAATGCTCTGGCACAGGACTGCCAGTTAAAAATCAGACAGCCACCAATCTTAAGACTCCAATTATAGAGTTGCCTCTGACCTGCTCTGTGGCAATCTCTTGGAGACCCTCATCTCATGATTCCCTTGGCCATGAGATATGCACTGGATCTGGCCAGAGGTAGTACCAACTTGGGCTGCCCAGTGGGGAACCCCTCTCTAGTAGACGGGTCATGATTAGGTCCTTGGGAATTCCACCCAAAGCAGTCTGAGATTTCTCCCTTTACTCTCCTTCTACCAACAGCTCCCAGCAGGAGCTAAGAGCCTTCTGACTTGCCTTGACTCTATGGTCTTTTGTCCCTTTTGTGCTCAGAGTTACTTTTATTGTCATGTTTGCTCTATTTTCCATTTACAGGGTAACATAGATGTTTTCTCTTAAAGGGATCTGTAGGTCTGACTTAACCATGACCTCCTAACATGAACCCACCTTTACTGCCTATGCAGGCATCTGTGGGACCAACATAGCCCATGGCCAAAACCTCTTCCCCATCATGACAACTATTTTATCACAGCTGCCTTAGCCCATTGATTGCCCTGAGATTATCTTTCCCAACAAACTTGGTGGTCTTTCTGGGTCCAGACCTTGAAATCAGGTCTCTTCCTCTTGGTCCCAGATGAGGCTCTCAGATCTTCTGGAGGCTCACCTGGCTGTAACCCTCCCTTTATGCCTTTTAGTCTGGATGCCTACCTAAGAGCTGCCTCCCTTCTCTCTTTCTTCCTTTACTTTGACACATGTAGCTGCTGCCAAAACCATGACCAGTGGAGACCCAACAGGTATTAAAAGCAAGTTATTCTGAGGATGGCTTCCTTAGAATACTATTCTCCCATTTCCTCTGTTTACCCCTATTCCTTCCAACAAAGGCAAACAATCATAGATGCCACCCACTCATGCAATGCCACCACTTAATGTTTGAAGTCATCAGATATCTTGCCAATGGGTTTCAGCCCCAAGAAAGATCACTATGGATTCAGTAATACTGAGGAATGACAACGGAACATTCTTGGGGTGAAAGGGTTTATTACCCAGCTTGTTCTCCCAGTGATAGGTCAAGCACTAGAATTACCTCTGCATCCAACAGTTTGCAGGTCTGTAGTCCTTCTTCATCTCTGCCTCTGCCCAGAGCACTGGGCATAGCTCTTTATATGGTGACTCAGTCAATAATAGCTTATGGCCTAGTGTCTGGAATCAATAGCCTAGCAGCAGGCCAGTTACATCATCAAGTAGTTTAGGTTCAGGTGAGGTCCTGACCATTGGAACCTTCACTTTATCCACACCAGGGAATTCTGGAGTCAGGAGAATTGCCCCTTGAGGATGCTGTTCCTCCAGCAGATTTCAAGGATAAAGATACCCCAGATTATTTAATGGCTTCCCCTGGAGATGCCTAAGAGTTCTGCCTAATCAATAACTCTTTCCCTAACTGAATGCTCGGGGTCCTCCCCTAGGCTGGATCTAGATTCATGGGAACCAAAAATCAGTGAAAAGGTACCATTTCACTGGCTGTCATGACCACACAGGAGGGAGACATGCAGCTGGAGCTCTCTTTGGCGCTAAATCATGTGCTAGGCCACTACATAATGACTCTATGATGTTGGGCTCTTTACTCACTAATCTTTCTTCTCATTGATTATAGATGGGGAACCAACACTCAATTCCCTGGGACAGCCACACAAGGAACACTTCAACCCCCAGAAATTGAGCCTCTATGGAGGGTAAAGGTTTAAACAAGCCAATGCCCTCCAGGAAGGGTGACACTCAGATTCTAAGCCTTCTACAGAGGGCAGGGTTCCAAATAAGGCACTGTCCTTAGAGAAATCTCTACTCTATCCTACCTCACCCCCATACCCTGGGTCCCCTTCACTAGACTTCAACCCCCTGCTATTCCTAAATCTTCTCATATTCCAAGTCCTCCTGATGGCCCAAGATAACCCCCTGATCCAGTGGGCCACATCACTGGGGCAACAACAATTGCCTCCACAGAGAGTCGATCCCTCATGGAGGTGGTAGGGGAATTTTGCCCCCAATTTATGCATAAGTGCTTCTCTATCACTGAACTTAAACAACTTAAAATAGACCTGGGAAGCTACACTGACAATTCTGAAGTTTATATAGTTTCTTCCCAACGTGTAATAATTTCTTATGATCTGACTTAGAGAGATACTGTCTTGTCAATGGGTTTCAGTCCCAAGTAAGTTCGCTATGGATTCAGTGTGACCAACGAAATGACAGTAGAACGTACTTAGGGTGATAGGGTTATACCCAACTTTTTCTATGGTGGTAGTTCAATCACTAAGATCTCATCCACTCAGACTGATTCTGCATTCAGCAAGCTGGTCTCTGCCTCTGGGCCCCTTTGCCCGCACAGCCTCCTATCTTCAGTGCTGCCACCACTCCAGACTCTGCTCTGCTCTCCTGCTGCCTTGCAGCCCTGCCATTGTGTCGCACCCAGAGCACTGGGCAGGGCTCTTTATACAGAGCCAGTAATGATGTATTGCCCACTCCTGTGTAGTGAGCTAGCCAACCAGGGGCAGGTGAGAATCCTGGCCACAGGAACTCTCATTTTATCCACAGATGCCCAGATCATTCTGACTCAGACTCTTACAGACAGAACTAGAGAGAGTGACTTGAGGGGTAAAGAGAGTTGAAAATGTCCTACACCTAACAGATCACAATTGCCCCCTGGGGACACAACTATCCCCTCCATGGGTCCTAGATGGGACTACAATAAGTCTCACCAATGCCCGTTTATTTTATTTGCATAAAGGCTGGGCTTAAGGCTGCCAGACAGTAGGTTTCCAACTAGAGGAAAGTCTGCTGTGACCTAAGAGCCCACTGAGAACCCAGCTGCCTTTCTGGAAAGATTTAAAGAGACACTTATTAAACAGCCCAGTATGGGCCTGGACTCATGCAAGGGCACAGTCATACCGAAAGACAGATTTCACCCTCACCTCAAGAGCCTGCACTGTCTTGGGTCTTACTGGCAAGCCAACTTCTCTGCCATTTTCTCCCACTTTGTGCTGTCTGTGGGAAGGCCATAGATTTTCCCACAGATTCCTTGTAATTCCTGAATGTTCAGCCCATTGTTAGGCTGGGATAGTCTATAAAAACTGGGAACTCAAGTAACTCTGGGAAAATGGCCCTCCCAGCAGACTCTCCTACAAATGCTTGTGCTGACTGAGTAGGGTACCCCGGAGCAGAGCCCGCAGACCTGGGAGAACACTACCAGCCTCCTTTGTGGTGACTGAACTGAGAGGTCCTACAAGTTCCCACCAACCAGACTAATGTTTGTAAAAGGCAGCCTTCTGCCCACACATCTTTCAGTCTGTTCTTGAATCAGCCATCCATTAACTGTCCCACCTCACTCACAGGAGAAGACCCCCAGCTAGTCTGGGACGCAGCTCAAGACACCCTCTGTTCCAGACCCATAGGCCACCCTAATCAAATCTTTTGTGATTGAGCTTGAGCCCCACCACCTGATCGTTTCTCCCTTCACAACAGCCAGTTTAGCTGCCTGGACTAAGCTCCCAGGACAGAAATTTCTTGGTGTGGGGAAGCAGAAGCACTACAGCTGCCAGCACCATAACTTGCCTTCCACTGCCCGCCACCCCCTCCTTGGGATGGTACTGGCTGTATGGACATACCACCTATTTTTAGCTCCCTTCCAGGTGGATTAGATGCTGTCCTTTGGGTTTTACAATAACAGATATGTCCTTGGCTATAGTTAGTATGTTCTTCTCTTATTCCGTGAAGCAACAATCAACATTGACCAAAGGGGTGGGACCCCTTTTCTCACTATCAGTGGGGCTTGTGGCTCTCATAGGAACTTCAGGGGCAGCTACTGAAGGTTCCCCAATAGAGATTCAATCCCAATTATCCCAGGAAATAGCTGAGAACTTCTGGTGAATGGCTGCTTCCCTGACAGGGCTTCAGAGAAAATTAGAGTCACTTGCTGAGGTGGCTTTTCAAAAACACAGAGCATTAGACCTCCTCCCTATGTCTAAGGGAGGAAGATATTTCTACATCAGTCAGTCAGAACAAGTACAGAAAGACATCCACCAGATCTCAGATTCTGAAGATAAGATTCAAACTTTGGGCAGTGCAGTCTCAAGTGGGAAATCATGGCTAACATCCCTCCTTCTATCCTTGGTATTCTCCCTAGTTTTACTAGTCATAGCCCTTGCTGCTGGACCCCCTTACTTAACCTCTTTATTCAGTTTTTCTCTTCCCAGCTTCATGCTCTACATCTACAAATGATGATTCAAGATGGTTATCAGCCAGTTCAGACTTCTGTAAGGGACCTCTGGGTGGACCCGAACCTTCACCTGGGCACGGTCTCCCAGATCCTGGGCCACACAGGACCTGACAAATCAGCCATAAACCCCAAACCCCAACTGAAATAGCACACATTGGGACCCAGTCTGTGTACACCACCCTCCACCAGCAGGACGCAGTCAGAGTGGTCACCCCCATGTCCAAAGAATTGGGTCACAACTGCTTGAGGGGGGAATTTGCTTTTAGGTAGAAAGATAGACATGAGCAACCAGAGAAGGGGAAGATAAGGTTCAATGAAAAACTACTCAGGTAGGGGGCTCAACTTGAAGACAACAAAGTCTTTACAAGGAGATAACTTCCTTGCCTATCAGGACTGCTGGTCTCAACCAGATCACAATGCAGGCACAATTGAACAAAACTAAGAATCACCCAAATCACACCTCATAATAATCTCATTAAAATAAAATTGGGGTTTTGCACCACCCATGGGCTTTTATGTGTGGGTTTTGAGAAAAGATATGTGCACCAGGAAAAATGGGTATATACATAGAACTGTCAATCAAATGACCTCACCCTATCAATCAAAGAAGTGAGTCCCAGCTAGGACATGATAAATAGACCCACACTTAAAGTTCAGAGCCTTAGTCTGCCTTGACTCTGACATGCTCCTGCCTTGGAGTGTATTCAAATAAAACTTTTGCTGTGCTTCCCTATTGTCTCTGCCTTTCAATTCTTTTTTGCAGTGGGAACAAGGACCAAGGAGAACGAACTCAACCCACAACATTAATACAGTATTATTCTTTAAAGTCTAGACTTCATTCCATTTTTATCTAGAATCATTTTTATGTTCCAGGATCCCATCCATTATAAAACATTACATTTAGTTCTCTTTTATTCTTAAGCTCTTCTTGTGCCCATTTCTGGCTTTAATCACCAATATCTGTGCAAGGGATCTTGGCTTTGGGAGAAGTCCCTGAAAGAGCTCCCAATGGTCTTTTCAACAATCAAGCCAGACATCTCAAACTGCTCAGGACAGTTGTGACAATTAGTAAAGAAACTAACTGACTCTGGTTGTCACTATGGTAAATTGCAAACCTAAAACAGCATATAAATTCCAGTGCCCTTATTTTGTCCAAGATTTAGAAACCATACATTCTGGAGTCCCCAGAGACAGAGATCGTTTCCAGTCCCACTCCAAATATCAAAGTACCAAATACCAAAATAGTGCATTCCCAAAATGCAGGTGGTGAGATACCTCAGTAGTTCACACAGCTTGGAATTCCCAACAGTTAAGCTCCTCAAGGAAGGAACACTGTTCCCTTTGCACAGTGGCATATGAGCTCCTTGGCCTCTTCTACTTGGCTTGATGCCTCATCTCCTATCAGCATCAGTCACCTTCCTGTGAGTTTTCCTAAAAGCTCTATTCTTTCATTTACAGAATAGGATCTAGGTTCCCAGCATAAAAACTTGCATAGTCACACTATATCTTTCAGATAATCCTTATGATGTCTCATTTCTCTTCTAAAGGCAGAGAAAGTTTCAACAGGAAGGTGATATGAGAACTTAAAGAGAAGCCTTCAATGAACACAGTGACCAAAATAATAGGACCAAAAATAATATTTTAAATTTTAGAAATACTTTAGAATATTTTTGTAGTATATTTAAGGGCACATTCTTTCTTGTATTCCAATCCTGCTGACTTCTTGGTTAAATTTATTGTTCATAAACCAGTTGAGTAAATATAAAAGGTGAAGCCAGTTAGTTTTCCCTCTGCTGATGGAACTAAAAGAATGATATTTTTCTATGCTTTGCATTTGAAGTTAGGTACCAGGTAGTTCTAAAAATTAGTACAGGTAGTTTTATATATATGTGTGTGTGTGTGTATAATGCACTTATGACTTTTCAAAAGACCCAGATATGTACACAAACATGCTCATGGAAAATTAATTTGCCTTATATTTTTATTAACATTGATAGATATGTCACTTCAATAAAATCATTTGGATCTTTAAAAAATATGTTTAGGTTCTGTGCCACCAATTTTGATATCTTCTTTAAAGAAAATGTGCTACATATCTATAAAGGCAGATACTATTTTGAAAAACCTAATACTCATAGCTAAGTCAGGAAATGAAGCTGGAAATATAATGTCCATAAACATCTCAGGGCAATGTTGCTATGATGGCTGCTATGATACAGAAAATTTTGGTTAAGATAGGATATAGGAGTCCAGAAATACTTGCCAGAAAGAAAGGGAGTATTCCCTGCTGTAGCTGTGTTATAACACGCATTAACATGTCAGTAATAAACAATGACATGGCCACAAAATGTGACCATGATACATATCAACACAGTCATAAACATGAAAGGAAAAGAACAGCATAAAAAAAGGAGAAACAGTTGATAATCTCTTCCAAATGCCAATAAAAAATATAGCCTTTATTTAATAAAGCCCTTAAGCCCAAATCTTACATTTTTTTGACTTTCATGAACCCTTTAAAAAATGTTTATTTTACTTTTTTATTATGCTAATAATATCTACATTTTTATGATATTGTATAAACACTAAGTACACAATGATTTGCCAGACATAATTGCTTTTCTGTAATGATCTTGTCCCCACACTGACAATGTTCTCTTTCTATTTGGGTTCCTCCAATGCACTCTAAAATAAATCACTGAGGATAGATAGATGAAATATGAAGGAAAAAGATGAGAAACAGAAATTTAAAATGATATTTTTTATGGCTTATCTAAGCAAGTAGTAGTGGTGTTCAATTTGAATTAAGGTAGTGAGGCTGTTGTAACACAGCTGAACAGATTAAATCTATAAAGAACCTTGCAGTTCAGAAACCAAAAATAATCCTTTGGATTAGGTCACTATGAAGAGTGATGTCATGGCAGTGTTTTAAAAATTAGAGGTATTCAGATAAGCCTTAGTTAGGTCTTTAAAGATAAAAGCTTTTAAACAACAAAAAAATATCAATTGACAATGAAACGAATTACCATATAGCAGTTTGCAAACTGCTAAACAGATAATGGGTAAATATTTTTAGATGGTACTAGAGGTATGACTTTCTAAAACATAAATGCATACACTGCAAAAAATATCCTTACTGTTTATTTATAATCCCCTGAGATGAACAAATTTTACTAGAATCAATCTGTACAATAAAACAAATAAGTGATAGTTTCAATAATAAGTTTAACAATTTTTGCATTTATTATTTTACAATTTGAATTAAAACTGTTTTTTGAATTCCTAATTATAAAACAAAACGAAATGTGAAGACTTTCAGTTGTAAGCCTGTTGGGGTCCTTTAAATCATTTTTATCTAAGAAAATCTCAGTATTATCAGTGGTGCAGAAGTCACTGAGTTAATCAAAATCAATTAGCTCTCCTCAGTAGTGTGGTGTTGTTATACTTAAATTGAAGCATTATGTTCTGGAAATATGAAACTCTTTAGCCTCCTTTAGTAATTATTTTCTTTGCATTTAAGTCATGGCAACATAGATTATTCTGACCTAACTAGACATAAAATTAAAGGGTCTCTTTGAGGCAATAAAGGACTTGGTTTGGCAGAACTTTCATATGACCATTGTCCCTCCTCTTTTCTAACAATACATTCTTGATCTACAAAGGGCTTTTTAACTGTTTGATCACAGTGTGTGAGGGTTTTATTGGAAAATTTTATCTACTTTAAGTGACTTATAAACTTACTGACTCAAAACTTGATTTTAATACCACTATGCCTGCTGTTGATCACTTCTTTCATGGGGTTATTGAGTTGAGAGATTAAGGAAGGTTGAAAATAAGGATGATATTTCAGAAGGACCTTTGACCACAGACTCATGAGATTTAAATATTGTGTAAGGTGGATTAGAATATACTTTCCAAAATTTTTTTATTAGTCAAATATGTGTGGGAGGTGGAGCCAAGATGGCAACAGAAGTAGAGCAGCAGAAATCTCCTCCCGAAACCACATATATTTATGAAAATATAACAAAGACAACTCTTTCTAGAATAGAGACCAGAGGACACAGGACAACATCCAGACCACATCCACACCTGCGAGAACCCAGAGCCTCACAAATGGGGTAAGATACAAGCCCTGGCCCGGTGGGACCAGAGTGACCCTCCCCCCAGCTCCCGGCGGGAGGAGAGGAGTTGGAGTGGGAGGGAGACGGAGCCCAGGACTGATGAAGACCCAGCCCCAGGCATCCGGAACAGAGCACAGACACAGTGCATGCGTGGGGTCCTGGATGCTAGGGAAACAGGGCAGCAAGACCGGTGAGTGGGTCCCTGAGGCTGGCGCCCAAGAACAAAGAAAAGCGAGCAGCTTTTCTGTTTTTGTTTTTTTAAATTATTTATTTAATTTTTTTTTTTTGGTGAGTGCTTTTGTAAGTCTTAAAGGGACAGGGACCCCAAAACCTGATGGAAGTGTCCCGGACAATTAGTCCAGAGGCAGGGAATCTGGGGATCTCTGTGCACTCTAACCCGCTGCACAGCAGGGTGCACGGAGGCCCCTCATGGAAATAAATAGCCACCCGGCGGCTTCCCCTCCAACGAGGATCCACCACATTGGAGCAGCCGCCCGAGCCAGGCCATGCCCACAGCAACAGCTGAGATAAACTCCATAGCAGCTGGGCAGGAAGCAGAAGCCCTGTCTGCACGCAGCTGCCCAGCACAAGACAATAGAGGTCGCTGTTCTCCCAGGAGAGGAGGGCCACAAACCAACAAGAAGGGAAGTTCTTCCAGCTGTCACTCGTCCCAGCTCTGCAAACTATTCCTATCACCATGAAAAGGCAAAATTACAGGCAAACCAAGATCACAGAGACACCAGAGAAGGAGACAGACGTAACCAGTCTTCCTGACAAGGAATTCAAAATAAAAATCATAAACATGCTGATGGAGATGCAGAGAAACATGCAAGAGCTAAGGGATGAAGTCCAGAGGGAGATCACAGATGCCAGGAAGGAGATTACAGAAGTGAAACAAATTCTGGAAGGGTTTACAAGGAGAATGGATAAGATGCAAGAGGTCATTGATGGAACAGAAACCAGAGAACAGGAACGCATGGAAGCTGACAAAGAGAGAGATAAAAGGATCTCCAGGAATGAAACAATATTAAGAGAAATGTGTGACCAATCCAAAAGGAACAATATCCGTATTATAGGGGTACCAGAAGAAGAAGAGAGAGAAAAAGGGATAGAAAGTGTCTTTGAAGAAATAATTGCTGAAAACTTCCCTAAACTGTGGGAAGAAATAATCGAACAGACCACGGATACACAGAACTCCCAACAGAAAGGACCCAAGGAGGAAAACACAAAGACACATAATAATTAAAATGGCAAAGATCAAGGACAAGGACAGAGTTTTAAAGGCAGGTAGAGAGAAAAAGGTCACCTATAAAGGAAAACCCATCAGGCTATCACCAGACTTCTCTACAGAAACCTTTCAGGCCAGAAGAGAATGGCATGATATATTTAATGCAATGAAACAGAAGGGCCTTGAACCAAGGATACCGTATCCAGCACGATTATCATTTAAATATGATGGAGGAATTAAACAATTCCCAGACAAGCAAAAGTTGAGGGAAATTGTCTCCCACAAACCACCTTTACAGGGCATCTTACAGGAACTGCCTAGATGGGAGCACTCCTAGAAAGAGCACAGAACAAAACACCCAACATATGAAGAATGGAGGAGGAGGAATAATAAAGGAGAGAAGAAAAGAATCTCCAGAAAATATATATAACAGCTCAATAAGCGAGCTAAGTTAGGCAGTAAGATACTAAAGAGGCTAACTCTGAACCTTTGGTAACAACGAATTTAAAGTCTGCAATGGCAGTAAGTACATATCTTTCAATAGTCACCCTAAATGTTAATGGGCTGAATGCACCAATCAAAAGACACAGAGTAATAGAATGGATAAAAAAGCAAGACCCATCTATATGCTGCTTACAAGAAACTCACCTCAAACTCAAAGACATGTACAGACTAAAAGTCAAGGGATGGAAAAACATATTTCAAGCAAACAACAGTGAGAAGAAAGCAGGGCTTGCAGTACTAATATCAGACAAAATAGACTTCAAAACAAAGAAAGTAACAAGAGATAAAGAAGGACACTACATAATGATAAAGGGCTCAGTCCAACAAGAGGATATAACCATTATAAATATATATGCACCCAACACAGGAGCACCAGCATATGGGAAACAAATACTAACTGAACTAAAGGGGGAAATAGACTGCAATGCATCCATTTTAGGAGACTTCAACACACCAGTCACCCCAAAGAATAGATCCACCGGACAGAAAATGAGTAAGGACACGGAAGCACTGAACAACACAGTAGAGCAGATGGACCTAATAGACACCTATAGAACTCTACATCCAAAAGCAACAGGATATACATTCTTCTCAAGTGCACATGGAACATTCTCCAGAATAGACCACATACTAGCCCACAAAAAGAGCCTCAGTAAATTCCAAAAGATTGAAATTCTACCAACCAATTTTTCCAAACACAAAGGGATAAAACTAGAAATAAATTCTACAAAGAAACAAAAAGGCTCACAAACACATGGAGGCTTAACAACATGCTCCTAAATAATCAATGGATCAATGAATAAATTAAAAGAGATCAAGGAATATATGGAAACAAATGACAACAACAACACAAAGCCCCAACTTCTGTGGGACGCAGCAAAAGCAGTCTTAAGAGGAAAGTATATAGCAATCCAGGCACACTTGAAGAAGGAAGAACAATCGCAAATGAATAGTCTAACATCACAATTATCGAAACCTGAAAAAGAAGAACAAATGAGGCCTAAAGTCAGCAGAAGGAGGGACATAATAAAGATCAGAGAAGAAATAAACAAAATTGAGAAGAATAAAACAATAGAAAAAATCAATGAAACCAAGAGCTGATTCTTTGAGAAAATAAACAAAAAATAGATAAGCCTCTAGCCAAACTTATTAAGAGAAAAAGAAAATCAACACAAATCAACAGAATCAGAAATGAGAATGGAAAAATCATGACAGAGTCCACAGAAATACAAAGAATTATTAAAGACTACTATGAAACCTATATGCCAACAAGCTGGAAAACCTAGATGAAATGGACAACTTCCTAGAAAAATACAACCTTCCAAGACTGACCAAGGAAGAAACACAAAAGTTAAACAAACCAATTACGAGCAAAGAAATTGAAATGGTAATAAAAAATCTACCCAAGAACAAAACCCCTGGGACAGACGGATTTACCTCAGAATTTTATCAGACACACAGAGAAGACATAATACCCATTCTCCTTAAAGTTTCCAAAAAAATAGAGGAGGAGGCAATACTCCTAAACTCATTCTATGAAGCCAACATCACCCTAATACCAAAACCAGGCAAAGACCCCACCAAAAAAGAAAATTACAGACCAATATCCCTGATGAATGTAGATGCAAAATTACTCAATAAAATATTAGCAATCCGAAATCAAAAATATATCAAAAGGATCATACACCATGACCAAGTGGGATTCATCCCAGGGATGCAAGGATGGTACAACATTCGAAAATCCATCAATATCATCCACCACATCAATAAAAAGAAAGACAAAAACCACATGATTATCTGAATAGATGCTGAAAAAGCATTTGACAAAATTTAACATCCTTTCATGATTAAATCTCTCAGCATAATGGGTATAGAGGGCAAGTACCTCAACATAATAAAGGCCATATATGATAAACCCACAGTCAACATTATACTGAACAGCGAGAAGCTGAAAGCTTTTCCTCTGAGATCGGGAACTAGACAGGGATGCCCACTCTCCGCACTGTTATTTAACATAGTACTGGAGGTCCTAGCCACAGCAATCAGACAAAACAAAGAAATACAAGGAATCCAGATTGGTAAAGAAGAAGTTAAACTGTTACTATTTGTAGATGATATGATATTGTACATAAAATTCCCTAAAGACTCCACTCCAAAACTACTAGAACTGATATTGGAATACAGCAAAGCTGCAGGATACAAAATTAACACACAGAAATCTGTGGCTTTCCTATATACTAACAATGAACCAATAGAAAGAGAAATCAGGAAAACAATTCCATTCACAATCGCATCAAAAAGAATAAAATACCTAGGAATTAACCTAACCACAGAAGTGTAAGAACTATACCCTGAAAACCACAAGTTACTCTTAAGAGAAATTAAAGGGGACACTAACAAATGGAAACTCATTCCATGCTTGTGGGTAGGAAGAATTAATATCGTCAAAATGGCCATCCTGCCCAAAGCAATATACAGATTTGATGCAATCCTTATCAAATTACCAGCAACATTCTTCAATGAACTGGAACAAATAGTTCAAAAATTCATATGGAATCACCAAAGACCCTGAATAGCCAAAGCAATCCTGAGAAAGAAAAATAAAGTAGGTGGGATCTCACTCCCCAACTTCAAGCTCTACTACAAAGCCACACTAATCAAGACAATTTGGTACTGGCACAAGAACAGAGCCACAGACCAGTGGAACAGACTAGAGACTCCAGATATTAACCCAAACATATATGGTCAATTAATATTTGATAAAGGAGCCATGGACATACAATGGCGAAATGACAGTCTCTTCAACAGATGGTGCTGGCAAAACTGGACAGCTACATGTAGGAGAATGAAACTGGACCATTGTCTAACCCCATACACAAAAGTAAATTCAAAATGGATCAAAGTCCTGAATGTAAGTCATTAAACCATAAAACTCTTAGAAAAAAACATAGGCAAATACTTCTTAGACGTAAACATGAGTGACCTCTTCTTGAACATATATCCCCGGGCAAGGAAAACAACAGCAAAAATGAACAAGTGGGACTATATTAAGCTGAAAAGCTTCTGTACAGCAAAGGACACCATCAATAGAACAAAAAGGTACCTTACAATATGGGAGAATATATTTGAAAATGACAGATCAGATAAAGGCTTGATGTCCACAATATATAAAGAGCTCACACACCTCAACAAACAAAAAACAAATTATCCAATTAAAAAATGGGCAGAGGAACTGAACAGACAGTTCTCCAAAAAAGAAATACAGATGGCCAACAGACACATGAAAAGATGCTCCACATCGCTAATTATCAGAGAAATGCAAATTAAAACTTTAATGAGATAACACCTCACACCAGTATGGAAGACCTCCATCCAAAAGACAAACAACAACAAATGTTGGCGAGGTTGTGGAGAAAGGGGAACCCTCCTACACTGCTGGTGGGAATGTAAATTAGTTCAACCATTGTGGAAAACAGTATGGAGGTTCCTCAAAATGCTCAAAATAGACTACCATTTGACCCAGGAATTCCACTCCTAGGAATTTACCCTAAAAACACAGCACTGAAGTTTGAAAAAGACAGATGCACTCCTATGTTTATCATAGCACTATTCACAATAGCCAAGAAATGAAAGCCACCTAAGTGTCCACCATTAGATGAATGGATAAAGAAGATGTGGTACATATACACAATGGAGTACTATTCAGCCATAAGAAGAAAACAAATCCTACCATTTGCAACATGGATGGAACTGGAGGGTATTATGCTCAGTGAAATAAGCCAAGTGGACAAAAAGAAATACCAAATGATTTCACTCATCTGTGGAGTATAAGAACAAAGAAAAAACTGAAGGAACAAAACAGCAGCAGAATCACAGAACTGAAGAATGGACTATCAGGTACCAAAGGGAAAGGGACTGGGGAGGATGGTTGGGTAGGGAGGGATAAGGGGGGGAAGAAGAAAGGAGGTATTATGATTTGCATTCATAATGGGGGGGTGGGAGAAAGGGGAGGGCTGTACAACACAGGGAAGACAAGTAATGATTCTACAAGATTTTGCTATGCTGATCGACAATGACTGTAAAGGGATTTGTGGGGGGGACCTGGTATATGGGAGAGCCTAGTAAACATAATATTCTTCATGTAATTGTAGATTAATGTTAACAAAAAAAAAGAAAGAAAGGGGGGATTACTCCTTGATAGGATAAAACTAACTATAGATCAATGATTAATGCATGCTTTAAATATCCTTAATTTTGATCATTTAAAGGGTGTCAGATGATCAGCTATGGAAATATATTTTTCTGATAATATTCCTTTCTCTGAAAAGAAAAAAAAGCAGTTCCTGTTTGGTGATCTCCAATAAGTTCTTCACAGTGGTGGAAAGGGCATATCAAAGTGTGGGCAAAGGGTTTGTTTGTGTTTATACAGCGGATCAAAGCCTAATTTGGCTACCCAGAAAACGATTTAAGTTACGATATGAAGAAGAACTTCCAACATCAACGTTCTCTGGAAGAGTCATTCCAGAAGATGATCATCAAAAAACTTCAACAAGATCCTGGTGCTGTTGCAGTTGTAGCTGCATTCATCTCACCAGTTCCCGGACTTGCCATGGGAATGAAGAAGGAGATATCTAAGCTGTCCTGTGCGTACAGTAAAACAACAGATTTGACTGGATCTATACTGTCTGAACTCAACCAAGAATTAGGAGAAGTGCAAGTTGGAGAGCTCCAAAATCTTGTGACTATAGACTATCTACTGTTAAAAGAACATATGGGATGTGAACAGTTCCCAGGAATGTGTTGTTTAAATTTGTCTGAGTTTTCTCAAACTATTTAAATTCAGTTAGACATTATCCATCATATCATTGATAAGTTTTCACAAATGCCTATGGTGCCTAACTCGTTTTCTTGGTTTTACTGGAGATGGCTGGTAATTGTACGTCTGCTTTGGTTATGTAGCTGTAGTCCTATTATGTTAATGTGTGTGAGCAATTTAATTAGTAGTTTAAAACCTATGCATGCTTATGTTACTCTACAAGAAGATATGTCAAAGAAATAATCAATCTTCCCATGTTTTCTTCCGCCTGCTACTTCTATAGCTTTTCTTCTTCCTTCCTAATTACAACCCTTAAATAGAATTCATGCCTCATATCGAATTTACCGAGTATCACAATTCCTCCAAGCGTTAAAGATACTTCAAGACAAATGCTGGGCATAGAAGCCACAGGGCATAAATCTGCAAAGAAGTAAAAAGCTAACCTTATTAAACAATATTGCTTCTCTCTCACTTACCAACTTTACATTTCCCTGTATGGCCCCGGAAGATGACTGGTTAGCCAGAGACGGGTAAGATTCCTCAAGGGAGAAACAACCTAAGACAGGCACAGTTGCAGGGGGCCCATCA
Source organism: Manis pentadactyla (assembly GCF_030020395.1). NCBI lineage: Eukaryota > Metazoa > Chordata > Mammalia > Pholidota > Manidae > Manis > Manis pentadactyla. The sequence goes on along the minus strand of NC_080037.1, from coordinate 27,927,060 downwards.
GGTGAGAAATTGGGGATCAACAGAGGTGAGGCTTAGAACCTCACCCCCCCTGTTCTGAGAGAAATCTTCTGCATCCGTGGATGTTTTGTTGCCCTTGTCTAGCTTGGATTAATACTTATTCTATAGGCACACACCTGATCATCTACATTTGCCCTCTTATAGCACTAAATTATGTTTTCTACCTGTATCGTTCATCTACCTACCACTGCAGCATTTTATTAATAATAATAATAACAATAATAAGGGAGATATGTGGGATTCACATATAAGTCACTTATAAAAATCAAACGAATATTCACATTTGACCTGATTGTTTATAGTTCATAATGCGTGATCAAAACTGAAAGTTTCTGTGATGACTGCCCTTGTACTGTTCACCATGTAATAACTTATTCACTATCTAAGAATTTGTTCACCATGTAAGATCTTGTTCGTTGTGCTTCAGAAGATTGGAGACTGTTGAGAATTAGACTTGGGGTTGATTAATGATTGTGCATTGAGTCCCCTATACAGAATTTTATTGTTGTTAACAACCATTTAACCATTTGATCAGTAAATGTGAGAGATGCCCTCTCAAAAAAAAATGGTAGCATAGAAAATTATGAATACATTCTGATATAATCTGTATGTTACATGTGGACAGGAATGACAGAATTTGCAAGAGTAACTGTGGCATTACTAATTTACTTTCTTTTTTCAAAAAAAATATGTGTGTGTGTGTGTGTGTGTGTGTGTGTGTGTGTGTGTGTGTGTGCATCACATTAAACTCCATTTCACTCCAATCCACAATATTCCACCACATTCTATTGTGTTCCATTCCATCAAAGAACGCTCCATTCCCTTCCAAACTACTCAGGTACCTTCCATTGCATCACATTATGCTCCATTTCCCTCCATTCCACAACATTCCACCATGTTCTTTTGCATTCCATTCTGTCAAATAAGACTCCATTCCTGGCTATAATCCTGGCTAAATTATAAATATTATTTTGGTGAAGACATTTTTTGTTGCCAACTAAAGGAACCAATTGTAGATACTTAAGTACATATATATCTAATGTTGTCAAAAGGCAATTATGTTCTTAGACTTAAGAAACTAGTGGCTAAGAGACAATAAATACACTCTCTACCTCTATCTCTAATTATATATCATTAGTGATCATTTAGGGGAAATCAAAATGACATAAACTTTTCTCAGCATAAGAGAATTATCAAACAAATCAAACTGGACAATAATTTAGTGGGAGTTAGATAAAATTGTATGTCCTATGATATATTTGAAGAGTTCAGTAGAAGTTCATTTATCAGAGAGGCAACTAAAACAACGTTTACTTAATGTAGACCGGTTCTTTCCATTAGTAAATGTTTCTTCTATTCAATTTAAAATACTAGATATTAATAAAGTTGTTCTCATTGTATTACAATGATACCAAATAAGAAAGACAGCAAATAATTTTATAATTTTTACTGTGTTGAACACATTATAGAAGCTTTATCAATATTAATATATGTAATCTTTAGAAAACCCTAAGAGACAGTTACTCTGCTGATCTCTATTCACAGGTGTGTAAATGGAAGGTCATGGAATTCAGGGTGATCTAAGGTCACACCACTAGTGAGAAGCAAGATCAGGATTCTCTCATAATCAGGTTGGCTCCAGATTTCATTTCCTTTGTCATTATATTATATTATATTGCCTTTCAGAATGAGTTGAGATGATGCTATTTATTTATTTAAAAAAATCAGAATTTGGACTTAAATGCAAGGTAATATATCATTTACATTTGATTTTTCATACAAAGGTTTAGAATTTCTTATAAAAAAAGAGTAGCTGCTTTACTAGGAAGATAAATTATAATCACTATGTATCACTGTAATCCACAGATATCTATACAAGGATCTAGGTGAACAAATCTGACTAAAGGTGTCTAAGATTATTACTGTTCAAGACCTGTACAGGATACACAAAGCAGGATTTGAAAATAAATGTAGGTATGTGAAATTTTAAGCAAAGCAGGGAAAGATTTATAATTATTCTAGAGGAAACACTTCTATACTGAGCAGACATATGAGCTCATATGGGAAAGATTTGGAAGACATTACCTTTTTACCAGGTATGCTGGAATGAGATGGAAGGAAGGTAGAGAATTGACAAAAGAATTTAGTTAAGGTCACAGTAATAGATTATGACAAACCAGAATCTAGTCTTAAACTGACTGTAGTCATGCGAGTCATAAACAGTTTGGTCAGCACAGTTCTCAGCAATAGGCCAGTGGTATATAGGATGAAATATCAAACAGCATATGTTGAGCAGTGTTCCAGAAAGTCTAAAGACTGAAACAGAATCTGCATACATGATCAGGTTTAAAACCAATTGTGTGCCAGCTCTGCCGAAAGTAATGAAATTTCCCAATTCATATGGAAACTTAATCACCTATGCTTGAAAATAGATCACAGTGCTTAGCACAGTGTTTGGTGTATAATAACAAGTTAAAACTAAATTTAAAGTACTCCTGATGAATATAGATACAAAAATACTCAACGAAATATTAGCAAACCGAATTCAAAAATACATCAAGAGGATCATACATCACGATCAAGTGGGATTCATCCCTGGGATGCAAGGTTGGTGCATTTGAAAATCCCATCAACATCATGCACAACATCAAGAAAAAGGACAAAAATTATATGATCATCTCTATATATGATGAAAAATCATTTGACAAAATTCAACACCCATTCATGTAAAAATTCTAAACAAAATCCATCAGCAACTGTATGTATTATATATGTATCATGTATGTATGGAAATTAAATATTGTGTATATATAGGTAACAGATTTCTGCTTAAATATGGTGAGTTGAATAGATGTGATTACTTCCATACCTTCCTGAATTCTTAGAGAAGTTAAAATAAAATGTTGAAAAAGTGACTAACCTTAAGGAGGTAAAGAGAAATGGAGAGAATGCAACAGTGGTAAAGAAATGCTGAAAAAAAAGATGAACACTTGATGATACCAGAATAGTGAAAGCAGAAATAAAAGTCCCAAAAGATGGATAAAATAACAAGTAGTTAGTTCATATTGTAGAAAACTGGAGAGGTAAAAACTATAAGAAATTAAGTGTAGGACTGAGAACTTGCTGCTGCAACAGATTTACTTAAAGACATTTAGGATCAGTTAGACCCCACCCCTCCATCCCACCTACCCCTGAACCCAGATCTGCCACTCATCACAACAGGGAGAACAGAAGGGTAATTCTCAGCAAAAACTGCCAGAGGGGTTCCAAGATATTTAGCACATTTGAGAACACGATTTAGGTGTTACATTGAAAACAAAAAGAGAAAAGGAAACTTTATGAGATATAGAATAGGAAGAGTTACAGCCTCACCCTTTACTTCAGGCCTGGCACTCTATCAGGTTTCTATCCTACATATCACCAATCTCTGACACCCAAGTAGGTAAAAGAGGCAGCATTTACTACAGGGGTTAACTCTACAGGTTTGGTCCTTGCTGGATCACTTTACTCTTAAGCTCAAGGGTATATATTTCCTGACTATAAATACAGAGCATCTAATTATCTCCTCATTACTTTACTCTAAAATATCTCATGAGAGCCAGGGATCACCATATTTTTAAAGCAGTCTCCATCATGAAAGAGGATAGTAAACTAAGAGAAAGCACAGCAATTTACAGGGAACAAATGATGAAGGGATGAGGGTAATCACCAAAACAAACTAAAATTAACATACTTCAGAGATGAGAGAAAATGTTACCTTCATAAACAGGACACGATACTGTGGAAAAAGCAAAAACAAAAACAGAGAACATATTTCAGATGAGTTTCCAGAGTTAAAAGGCTGGTCACATTCTAGTGATTAGAAATCAGACCTGCATGGGACTTTGAAGCAGCTATATGAAATTGTAAAAGACAAGGAGTACTTGAATAATCCAGAAGAAAAACAATTGCCAATTTTGAGTTATATACTCAATCTCTTGATTAATGGGCCTGCACAATAGATATTTTTAGACACTTAAGTTGTCAAAATACTTGTTTTAACTATTTTTTCTCAAAATGATTCTGAAAAGGAAGCCTAAGTGATAGAACAAATTCAAGAAATTGCTGGAGGGATGTCTAGGGTAATGGTAAAGCAGATGATACAAAAAGCCTAAATCCTGTGGGTCCAGATCTCTGAAAGTCAATCTCCAAGAAAAAAACAAAGCAAACTAATAGATTACCTGAAGTTTTTGATGGTACTGAGATATTTTACATAATTGGTTTGGGAAGATGTAGTAATTTAACAAGTAATCAAATCTAAATTTAAACAATTTTTAATCCTAGAGAACATATAATGCAATTAATAATATAATTTTAGAATATACTTTATCTGTCATTGAATATAGTGATGAAATTATTATATAACTTTAGTAAGAAAATAAGGGAAGAAAATGCTTTCATGAATATGTATGATTGCATGTGAGTGTGTTCTACTTACATGTCCATGTGAATAGTCACGAAGAAGGGAATGTTGTAAGAGCGTTTAATTTTCTTCTTCTATAATGGAAAAGTTTTAGTGTCTAAAACTGAAAAATCAAGAGAAAGCAGAATAAGTAATATTGAGGACTTGTAGGTAGATAAGTAAATAAATGGCAGAAATAAGATGATTGCTTCTGAAAAATATTATTTGGATAAGGGATTGAGTTTTCATTTTAGATCTGGCAATATCACATGCTTTTTAAATAATGTAAATGTGTTACTTTCGTAAAAGAAATTTTTTAAAGCAGCATTAAAATGTTGAAATTTGTTGGAAGAAAAAACAAGTCATCAACAAACACTTACTGAGACTTTGACATACCAAAGTTTCATTTTCATAAAAGGGATCTTGCATTAGACTCAAATGATTACTGGTTCTTTTGGGGAAGGACTAAAGCTTAGAAGCTAAGACTCTGACATAAATGTTATTTTCTCTAAGAAAATTGCTCTGAACCCATAAGAGTATGTCCAGTGTTCATCTTATATGCCTCCATAACACCCTAAAAATTCCCATATTACACACACATATTTATATATTGCCCTCAGGATGTATTATTGGATTTTCATTGAATAAATAAGATGCCCTCTCTAGTAGAAATATTTTGTCTGCTTCAACAGATAGAAAACTACAAAGTTAGTCATTAGGTCTTAGAATTATATCATTTGACTTTTGCTCACTGTTTAATCTTCTGGATTGTAAACTATTTTACAAATCTAAAATTATTTTGAAAGTTATTTCTACCAGAGTTTCTTGGCACATAGAAGGCACAATTACAAGCCAATGGCTGTTTGTGAATTTGTATCATAGCCCTGTTTTCATTAGCTTTTGTAGGAAGCACACACTTAGAAACAAAATATAATAACATTGGTTTAAAAACAAAGCATTCATTAATCTTTGATTTAATTTCTAGTCAGTATTCATTTCTAGTTTCTTCCAAGTTACAGTAGAACCTAGCAAATAAAAAAACAAATCACCAAGCCTGGCAATATTTAAAATATGAATGTCACTTTCCAAATTCATTATTTTCTTTTCCTCAAGGCAACAGACAGCTAAGCTTTCATGACAAGAAAAATAGTTCTTCTGTGGTCATTTCTATGCATTAAAAGATTTTCAATTTTCAAGATATTATTCCAGCTTGGTCTAATAAATGCTGGAGGCATACACAGACTACTTACACTATGATTTTTCTACAACTGAATGACTTTTACTATATTATTCCAATATCCACCAGTACATCTGATAAGAGGAGAGTCTTTTCATTTTTAAATGTTGTTTATTTCATTAATGTAATATATGACAGGGGCTCACATTTTGGAAAACCGTAGTTCCAGGGGAAATATGTTCCCAGAGCAGGGCAAATAAACTGGTGAGACCAAAATCAGTCAAGGCCAAACCTAGGTCAGGAGAAGATCGTTTATTGCTTACAAGAAGCCTGGTCCCATTTGTCTCTTCTAGCTCCCACTCTCACTCACGTCTGGGCCTGACCTCACCTCTCAACACACCCCTTCTAGGAGGAAATATGTGGGCAGGTCCCCAGTGACTGTCAGGTGCCAGACCAATTACATAGCAGAAGGGAGGAGAGGACAGCTTCTCTCCACCACTTGGAAACAACTATTGATATGGAGATGCATTAAGGACAGGTAAGAAATTCTAGAAATATTGCAATTTTACCCACAGCCCACCCCTCCAGAAATCTTGCCTCATAATCTACTTGCTACACATCTTCCACAATGGCCCCTGTGTGAGAAAACTGCAGCATTGTAACCAGACTCATAACATACAATAACAACAGCAATAAAATCATGATAATCCTCAAGCTGGAGGATTCAGCTAGGTTCAAAGTCCTATGCAGATTAAGTCCATAGCTCACCCATTCCACAGGTGGTCAGTAACTGAACAGGTAGGGAGTTCAGAGCAATCATCTTGTAGCAATTGCAGCCAGGGGCAGGTACAGCCAACAGGGATTGTAGAAGAAAATAACCTTAAGAGCGATAAGATACATGTTTTAATGACACCAGCATAAACAAATCTTTCCAATCAGGTAGGATGCATGCAAGAGAGTGGTCCCGGATAGGACATTGGCAGGAATGGGATCTCGTCCTGGTCTCATATACCAGACATTCATCCCCATCCTTGCGGGTGTTACAGATGGGTCAATATTTAGGGCTACAGGAGGCACATGCACTGGCCATAAAGATAAAACAGAACTTCCCCACAAGATGCTCTTATCTCCTGTATGTTTTGGGTAAACTTCTGTGATCTATGGGGGCCACTCTGCTGTTACTCCAGGAGCACACAGGAGGCCAGCTTTCAGGCCTTTCCCCAAGGTGCCAGAAGGGCCAGCCATCACTGGGTCGTGTATCAAAATATCCAGGGCAACGTCCACTCAACAGAGTCTCCAGGGTGTAGTGCAGTCGGGGCTGGCAGCAGGATGTTGCTCTGCTGGCCATGTCCTGACTTCAATAATTTCTCTTTGGTTTGCACATACATGTGTCACATGTTCACAGGGCTCAAGGCTTCTTTCTGGGGCCTCTCATTCAAACACTGTCATAAGCAGACTGAGCAGCCACATAGACTATTGGAATCTTACTTCAGGACAGATTTCTATAAACCACTGTGCCTCTCTATCACGGCTGCCCCAGCATTATATGGCACATGAAACTTCCAACTTATCGGTTAGTGATGCACCCATTCTTGTAACGCATATCTAGTAAAGTGGGTGCCTTGACAGCTCTCAATCACCTGTGGCCAGACAGAGGCTGCAAAGAGACATTCTAGGTTCCTTTTAGTCATTTGTTGATCTGCATGATGTTCAGGAAAATCAACCAACAGTCCAATAACTGTGTCCACACAAGTCATGGCATACCGAAAACCTTCTGATATGGCAGACATCAAATGGAGTCTATCTGCCACCTGACAAAGGGTATCAGCCCCTTTACTATTGTCCCATGCTCCTGCAGGACTCAGTGTAAGTTCCTCTTAGAGAATTCAAGGAACTCATTCTGGGCTCTGCTGACTTCTTAAAGGGTTAACTGCAAGCCCCACTGATGAGCTACAGGCTACACTGTCTTTTGCCCCGTATGCAACAAATGCTAACATAACCACTGGGCCACATCAGAGGCAGGCTTTCCTTCTAGCCAATGCACCTGGGCCAATGTGTCTGCTTCATCATTCCCTGGGGATGCCAAAGGCAAGTGGCCAGTCACATGATACATGATAACTGTCTTAGTCTGACCAGAAGCCCATAGGCCTTGCCACCACTCTTGCCGCCAAAGGGCTGGTGACCAAGCATCCAGTTGGCATGGTACCATGCTGGTAGCCACAGGGTCAAACTCTCATAGATGGCCCAGCTATCTATACATACTGTTGGGAAGGCTAATGGGTAACCACAAGTCATATTGCCCTCCACTCAACCCATTGACTGCTCTTCCCTTCCTGTCCTCCATCCATATTGTCCCAGTCTTAGGATGGAAAGCTGCAGCACTCCACTTAAGGGTCTAGTGGTGAAGGTGATACACTGCTGTAAATATGTGCCCTATTTGGCCACTGTAGGCATCTGTGCCATGTCACTCCACAGCCTTTGGGTCCAGTCTTGCACACACACCCCATGATAGGATACCTGGTTATAATCTTGGTTGAAGCTCTTTGGTGATGGGCTCTGTAGCCAGCAAGACATGATACACAGCAGCCACTTGCTTCTCTATCAAGATGTACCAGACTTCTGTTCCTTTCCAGTTGCAATCAGAATCCAATATGTTAACAGGTCTGTTCAAGCCACTGCCACAAGCCCCAACCATAACCATCTTTGGTTACATGACCATCTATTTCACAGGGTATGGATGGGTCCATGACACTCCAGGCCTGTACCGTCTTGCCTGCTTAGTCAGCAGCAGTAAAAGCAGCTGCACATGTCTCACCCCAGTCCCACCTGATGCCCTTTTGCACCATCTGGTATAAGGGCTTCAGAATTTGTGCCAAGTGCTGGATAAACACTTTCTAGTAGCCAAAAAGACCCAAAAACTCTTGTAATACTGCCACAGTGGTAGGGGTGAGGAAAGTCTGGGTGCTGCCTATTACTGTTTCTGAGATAACTTTAGTTTTACCCAACCAGAAAACCCTGAAAAACTACTGGTAAACCAGGTCCCTGAACCTTGGTGCTGTTCACAGCCCATCCTTTGACCTGTAGATGCTGGATCAGTTAAGGAACTGCCCCTTATAAATCTGCAAGAGAATTAGATGTGAGCATGATATCATCAATGTAGTGATACAACAGCACCATTTGCTGTTTCTTTCATGTGGCAAAGTCCTGGGCTACAAGTCAGTGACATATGGTGGGATTGTGGAGGAATCTCTTTGGGAGGACAGTAAATGTCTGCTGCCAGCCTACACTCCTGAAGGCAAACTGTTTCTGACTTTCCTGTGCTATGTCAATAGAGAAGAAAGCACTAGCAAGGTCCACAACATAATGATATGTCCTTAGCTCATGACTGTGGGTGTCCAATATAGCAACTATATAGGGGACAGCAGAATGCAAAGGGAGTATTATTACTTTATTCGTATCCCTGTAGTCCACAGTCATATGCCAAGAACTATCTGGGTTTTTCACTGCCCATGCTGGGGAATTAAAAGGACTATGAGAAGGCTTCATGATGCCTACATTCTTCAACTTCTGCAGAGATTTTCCAATTTCCTTGTGCTCCCAGGCAATTTATATTGTTTCATATTTGTCACCCACTGAGGCACAGGCAGAGCTACTGGCAGATGCTAAGCATGTCCCCTCAGAACTGCCTTTTACTACATGTGCCCTCAGTCTGAACTCACATGCAGTGGTCTGTAACCACATGCCCTGCAGGATATATAACCCCAAAATATATTCAGGGATGGGAGAAATGTACACAGTATACTCCTTTGGGGATAAATGACCTAATACCAATGGGATTTGGACTTTCTTCACACTAATTGCCTTACCCCCATAGCCATCTATCACAGCAGGGGTCCCAGGAAAATGCTCATGTTTGCCGTAAATCAGAGAGTACATTCAGCTCCTATATCCATCAGCACTAGGACACTTTGTACATTAATGGGGAACCAACGATTTGCTAATTCTACATGTGACCTCTAGTTCCCACCACAATCCCCAAGGTGGGAGCCTTGATCCCCCCCTCAGTCGAGCTGTAAGAACCGGCCATCCTCCTGTGGGGCCAGAGGCCCAGGCAGAGTCTTAGTAATTAACCCCAGGAAATCCTACAGTCACACAGACCAGACAAGGGGCTTTGCCTCTGGCTTCTGTGCCCTGGACCTCAGTGGCTGGAACTGCTGCTCTGGCTTTAATTGGTGCCACAGTTCTAGCAAGATTCTGTTGGGTTGCCCGTCGCATATTTCTTACACTGCCCCCACCTTTATCAAATCAACTCATATCTGAGTCCTCAAACATTCATGGGGCCCTTTGACCTCTCCTTTCAGCTGTAGACTGAACTTTCTTCCATATTCTTATTGTTTTAATCTCCCCCAGGTCTGCTAAAGTATAAATAGCCTCACTTATGGGTTGCTCTAGGTAGGAGGGGGCAAGAATAGTCACTAGGGATGCAAAGATGGATGGGGGAGCTGTATGCAGCACCAGTTTCTCATTTCCATGTTGAACTGCTACTCATCATGGCCCTCGGGGTCCATATTATAGATAATAGTTTTCATGTGCAACTCCTGTAAAACATAGTGGAGCTCTGCATACATTTTCTTGCAACTGGGGAAATATGATAAATCACCCTGATTAGGCCAAACTGCCCTAAGGCAGATGTGTCTTGTCAGCCAATCCAGAAATACGTGATTCCCTGGGGTGTGATGGGCATTTTGCAGCTGCTGTTGGAGAGATGGGTGAGACATCAGGGAAGCCAGTTTGCCCATTTCTGACCCAGACAGAACAATGCTGTGCACACCCATAACCCAAGACACAAAAGTCATGTAGACAGAGGATCCAAGTGTTTCTGCTGAAACCAGATGTTCAAATCCATGAGCCCATTCTGGGTGTATAAACAGAGAATGGACTGCTCCACAGCCTGGGGAATAGGCTGCTCCTACCTCTGAGGAATCGAATTTTTGCATTTCTATTTTCTTAATTACAACCAAACAAGTCTTTAATATGTGAGGGGCTGGTTCCTTGGGCAGTGGCCTTGGCAATAGTCCCACCCTCACTCCCACCCACCTCATCCTCCCCTGAAAGCTTCTCTATGATCTCCAAGGCTGGAGGTACCCCTCCTTCCTACCCCTCTTCCCTGGTCTTCTAAAGCTTGGATTGTCCTGCCACCTCCTCCCTTGCCACCAGTGTGTCTGTCAGCAGCATGACCTCAGTTCTCAATAGCTGTCTTCCCTTCTTAAGGGCATCCCATAGCTCATTGTCCAGCTCATCCAAGCCCAACTCTTTCCAATAACTTGAGAAACAACCACCCCACAACTCCTGCTGCCATGAGGTCACTCAGACCCCCTAGGCAGTCCCCTATCTCACGGAAAACCAGTTCCATGGCTTCTGGTGTCTACACCCTTCTCCGGTTTTTGGGTGGGGCCCACTCCTTTGGGAGATGCTTCAGCCTAGACCAATTCCCCACTAGGGGTTCCCCAAATAGAAGCCCCATGGATGGGGGTTCCTGTGTGAAGCTGCACCACCCACAGTGGGGTTTCTGAGTGTCTCTCCACCATCTCTAGGGGTAGCCTGTGCAAGCATTGCACCCATGAAAACAGATTTCAGGTTCACCAATCCTACTAATTACACTTGATGTAGCTCCAGGGGAAACGTGTTCTTAGAGCAGGGTGAATAAACTGGTGTAGTCAAAATCTGTCAAGGGAAAAGCTAGTTAGGTAGAAACCTGTTTATTGTTTATAAGAAGCCTGGCTCCATTCACCCACTCTAGGCCGCTGTTTTTCCTTGCATCTCAGCCCTCATGCACCTCTCTGTCCACCCATTCTGGGAGGAACTCCACGGGCAAGTCCCTGGGGACTGACAGGCACCAAACCAATTATGCAACAGAGCGAAGGAGAGCACAGCTTCTCTCTATCCTTGGTAAACAACCATTTATATGGAAATAGATCAAGGCCAGGCAAGAGATTATGGAAATATTGCGATTCTACCCAAAAATCTCACCAGTCTTTCCCCTAAAGGAAGTTGAACTGTGTCAAACAGAGAAAAAAGTAATCTCTCTTTCTTTCCATTGCCTAATACCCTTGTTAGATTCATACTGCTAACTGAGCCCTACAAATGAATCCAAAGACAATTTAATGTAGCAATTTTCTGCAACACTGTTAAATATTATATTAGTACAAAGCCATAGTAATCAAGACAATTTGGTACTGGCACAAGAACAGATCCATAGACCAGTGGAACAGGCTAGAGAGTCCAGATATAAACCCAAGCATATATGCTCAATTAGTATATGATAAAGGAGCCATGGATATATAATGGGGAAATGACAGCCTCTTCAACAGCTGGTGTTGGCAAAACTGGACAGCTACATGTAAGAGAATGAAACAGGATTATTGTATAACCCCATATACAAAAGTAAACTCAAAATGGATCAAAGACCTGAATGTAAGTCATGAAACCATAAAACTCTTAGAAAAAAATATAGGCAAAAATCTCCTGGACATAAACATGAGCAACTTCTTCATAAACATATCACCCTGGGCAAGGGAAACAAAAGCAAAAATGAAAAATCAAACTAAAAAGCTTCTGTACAGCAAAGGACACCATCAGAAGAACAAGAAAAAACATCTTACAGTATGGGAGAATATATTAATAAATGACAGATCCGATAAGGGGTTGATAGTCATCAGAGAAATGCAAATTAAAACCACAATGAGATATCACCTCACAACAGTTAGGATGGCCAGCATCCAAAAGACAAACAACAACAAATGTTGGCAAGGATGTGGAGAAAGGGGAACCCTCCTACACTGCTGGTGGGAATGTAAAGTAGTTCAACCATTGTGGAAAGCAGTATGGAGGTTGCTCAGAATGCTCAAAATAGAAATACCATTTGACCCAGGAATTGCACTTCTAGGAATTTCCCCTAATAATGCAGCAGCCCAGTTTGAAAAAGACAGATGCACCCCTATGTTTATCGCAGCACTATTTACAATAGCCAAGAAATGGAAACAATCTAAGTGTCCATCAGTAGATGAATGGATAAAGAAGAAGTGGTACATATACACAATGGAATACTATTCGGCAGTTAGAAAGAAACAGATTCTACCATTTGCAACCACATAGATGGAGCTGGAGGACATTATGCTCAGTGAAATAAGCCAGGCGGAGAAAGACAAGTATCAAATGATTTCTCTCATCAGTGAAGGATAAGATCAAAGCAAAAACTGAAGGAAAAAAACAGCAGCAAACTCACAGAACGTAAGAATGGACTAATAGTTACCAAAGGGAAAGGTACTGGGGAGGATGGGTGGGAAGGGAGGGATAAGGGGGAAAACGGGGCATTACTATTAGCACACATAATGTAGGGGGGTGGGGACATGAGGAAGGCAGTATAACAGAGAAGACAAGTAATGATTCTATAGCACCTTACTACGCTGATGGACAGTGACTGTAATGGGGTATGTGGTGGGGACTTGATAATAGGGGGAGTCTAGTAACCATAATAGTGTTCAAGTAATTGTGCATTAACAATATAAAAAAATTCTGTTAGTGTCTCTAATTCTTTTAAATCTATTAAAATTGATCTCTAAAATTACTTTCAATTCTAAAAAGTATATACCAAGTATCATGACTAGAATAGAAGAAAGAAGCATTTATCTGAATCCTTTATACTTACCTTAATCTGAATAGACAAATCCTCAAATTGATGGTGATTTTTCCCCAGCATTTTCTTTCAATCTAGACCTTTTCTTCAGTTGTTTTTATCTTACTACTCAGTCTTAATTCTGGAATATTTATCTTAAACTTACCTCTTCTTCTTATACAGTTTTCTGGGTTATAAATATATTATTGTTATCCCTACTTAATTTGACTTCAAGGCACTGTCCTTGAACTCTCTTTCCGTTATTTTAAAATAGTCAATTCATTTGCATGGAGCTGTGACAAAATTAACAAAATGTATCTGACTTAACTACAAATGGAGCTTCTAGAATTTACAAATGTAAACTCTGTCACTTTTTAAATAGATTCACTTTTTAATTCTCACCATTAGCCAATGGCATATATATTTTACCACTTTTCAATTTAACAGAATTTTTTAAAGGTGCAGGAATTTCTCCAAGGCCTCATAGCTATTAAGTAGGAAGTTAAGATTCTAGTCTAGTATTTTTGACTTCAGCATGCCTGTGTTTAACCTTTATGCTATTGTATGTAAAATGTTATATTTGTATACTGTTCATCTTTAAAATGTATAGTAATTATTTCTTATGGACTTTGGAATATCTTTGCCTCCAAAAAAAAGTACAAAATAAAGTGGTCTGGTGAAATTACACAACTTTGCTTAAGTGAACACAAAATATTAAATTTTTTATTTTGTCTTGTAGTGTTTCTAATCTGGTTGAGAAGAAAGACATGTATTAATTAATCAAACAGATACAACATAAGTCAACATATAATCATGTGACAAAATTGAGTTGACCCATAAAATTTGAAAAGAAAAAAATCTGAATTGAGTAGCTTTTAGTAATAAAATAGCTGCCATACATATATTTCTATATGAATGCAGGAAAAAAATGATGTTTGGATGACATTGTGACTGTACTAAATTCCATCTAGTTGTAAATGTTAAGATGGTTTTATTTTATGTGAATTTTACCTCAATAAATAATTAATTTGCATATATTATTTTATGCGCTATATATAAAATGAATAGAGAGCCAATCATTACTTTCAGATAGGTCTTAAGGTATAGAGAAATTATATGCTCTGAATTCAAATACTTCACAATGTTATAAAATTTCAACATCATTAAAAATGCTCATACATTAAAAATAAAGAATAAAAATCACTCAAACTCTTGTTGAAAACAAAATTCATTCAATTAAGTAAATTTTGGTCCATAATTGTACTTAATATATGCTTATCATTGAAACAAGAAATAACAGGTAAGTGTTTCTATTCCTCTTCTAATTATACTGGAACTGGCAAGGATTTCTTAGATGTGTGTGTGTAAGAATAAGTAGAATTATTTGTAGTTTTTGCATGCAGACGACTTGTCCAAAAACAAAATGTACAAATGCATAACCATAAGAAGAAAGAATAATTTTGAGGGAAAACTTCAAAAAGAACACAATATCTTAAGAATCATATATTTAAATGGCAATTACATAATCTACTGAGGGGCATCTGTAGAGCAGTGAATCAACAGTTTATTTTCCCATTTTCACACAGGTAAATCATCTACAATACAAGCAGAGCTACTCATATTTAAAAGTTATTCTGAATTTTGATCAGAAAAAAATTATATAGTAAACCAAACATTAAAACTGACTTTAAAATTATAGTACAAATCTAAAAGATTTCAGCTTCCTTCTTAATAAGGTGTACTGACACAACTTTAGTCACTAAAATTATATTTTCAACATTGTTATGGAGTTGTTATTCATAATCTCTTTACTTAAATTGAACTCAGCTTTTTTCAGCATATTTATGTAAAACATCTTTCATAACTCGATCAACCACACCTTGAAAACTAAAAAGAAGTACAAGGATTTGTTAAATAATAATTTAACATCATACAAATCTAATAAGATGTTGGCTGGATCTTTTCAAATGCTGAAAGGTTTGAACAGAATTGATTTTTCCATCATGCATTATGATTTCATAGATGGATAAAATTCACAGATACAACACAGATACTTTTAAATATTCAGTTTCAAACTAGGAACTTCTAATACTTTTCTTGAAATATAATTTAATATGAAAAGAAAATTTTAAAATTAAAAATAAATTTAAATCACTATTATATTTTTTTCCTTTTCTTCTGTTCTCAGAAAGACACTCCAATTATATGTAGCTCTGTGACTGATGAAAGAAGCAAAGGGAAAGTAAGGTGAAAACTTTCTCCAAAGAAAGTGATTATTCAACCTTGATGAATATTAAATCTTGATAAACAGATCAATTATAAATAGCTCTATATGTTCACTCAAAATTGTATGTTTGCAGTAATGAACTGCATATCACCATTAGGGAGATTAGATATAAATCACTGAGATTTGATAAAATGAAATACAATTATTGTTATTATTTGCCTTAGGTGTATATGAAATCATATAATGATTTCAATTTGTTTCAAGGCACATAGGGAACATAAATCTTGAGTTTAAAAGAAGTTACTTTTTTGCTCACTTTTATTTTTACCTTTAAACTTTGAGGCTTTTCTAGAAGTAGTACCTTATGTATTGTATTGTAATACAAACAGAGTCCTACACAAATGACATTATATTCTCTGATCAATGAATCTAAATTCTATCAGTTTATTTACATTGGAACAAAAGCACCCCCTAGCAGTGATCTAATATTTTTATCTAAATGTCCTGTTTTAGTTAGTTACATGAAGATAAATACTGTGTGTTTAAAAAGATATTCATTCTGAAAATATTTCTGAAGGTTAATTTTTCACAAAGGTAATCAAATTGACTCTTATTTACTTTCACTAATCCCCTGCAGAAATCTTAAGGCACATACCTTGGATTCATACAGTAAAATAATCTCAAATCTCTTGAGGGTATTATGATTGGAGCCTTAGAGAATATTGCTTTCCTTAAAAAATTATGCATTCTCTTTCATTTTTTGTCTTTTGTTTTTACTCCAAAGCAAAATCCAAATTTTCTTTCTAGAGCCAAGTTTAAAATGTTTTTCAAAAGTAAGGGAATTGCATGATGTAAGTCCAGGGGAAAAAAATCCCAGGGCAAAATACCTTTGAAACCAAATCAGTCAAAGGGAGAAATAAAGTGGGAGAAACCCATTTGTTGCTTACAAGCAAAGGTCCACTTCTGCCCTCCTGTGTCTCTCATTACACGGCTGCAGAAGAAAAGACCCCACCCAACCTCTCTGGTCCAGATATGTCCTCACTCACCCTTATAATTTATTATTGATATGGAGATGGACTACTTCTCTCCACCCATGGAAACACTTATGGATATGAAGATGCATTAAGGCCAGGTGAGAGATTCTGGAAATGTTGCAATATTACCCACAGCCCACCCCTCCAGAAATCTTGCCTCACAATCTACTTGCTCTACATCTTCCACAATGGCCCCTGTGTGAGAAAACTGGAGCACTGTAACCAGACTAATAACAAACAATAGCAACAGCAATATAATCATGATAATCCTCAAGCTGGAGGATTCAGCTAGGTTCAAAGTCATATGCAGATTAAGTCCATAGCTCACCCATTCCACAAGCAGGCAGTAGCTGAACAGGTAGGGAGTTCAGAGCAATCATCATGTGGCTGCTGTAGCCAGAAGACAGGTCAAGACCGCAGACACTATAAAAGAAAATAAACTTAAGGGCGATAAGATACATGTTTTAATGACACCAGCATAGACAAATCTTGTCCATTAGGTAGGATGTGTGCAAAAGAGTGATACTGAGATAGGACATTGGCAGGAATGGGATCTCGTCCTGGTCTCGTGCACCAGACTTACAGTCACCTCCCTGTGAGAGTTACAGATGGATCAATATATAGGGTTATAGGAGGCACATGCACAGGCCATAAAGATAAAACAAAACTTCCCCATCAGATGCTCTTATCTCCTTATGTTTTGGGTAAACTACTGTGATCTATGGGGTCCACTCTGCTGTTACTCCAGGAACACACAAGAGGTCAGTTTCCAGGCCTTTTCCTAAAGATGACAGAAGGGCCAGCCATTGCTGGTCCATGTGTCAAAATGTCCAGGGCCACATCCATTCAACAGAGTCTCCAGGGTTTAATGCAGAAGGGGCTGGCAGCAGGATGGTGCTCTGCTGATCATATCTTGGCTTCAATAACTCCTCTTTGTTTGACACATGCAGTTGTATAGGAGAGGCAGCAGGTGCGTTAGCATAGCCACAGAGCTCGAGGCTCCTTTTCGGGTTTCTCATTCAAATGTCATAGCACTGTCCATAAATGAACTGAACCGCCCTGTAGACTATTGGTGTTCAACTTCAGGCCAGATTTCAACAAATGATTGTACCTCTCTATTATGCTTTCCCAAATAGCGTTATATGGTACACGAAACTTCCACTTTATTCCTAATTGCTGCACCCACTTTGTAAGGCATGTCTAGTAAAGTGGATACTTTGATCACTCTCAGTCAACTGCTGCTGGCCACAGGCTGCAGAGAGATGCTCTAGGCCCCTTTGGTTCATTTGCTGATCTGCATGATTTGCAGGAAAAGCAACACATAGTCCCGTGGCTGTGTCCATATAAGTCATGACATACTGATATCCTTCTGATATGGACAGAGGCTCAATACAATCTATCTGCCACCTGACAAGGTGTACAGCCCCTTTACTATTGTCCCATGTTACTGCAGGACTTGGTGTAAGTCTCTCTTAGAGCACACAAGGCACTCCTTCTGGGTTCTGCTGACTTCTTCAAAGGTCAACATCAAGCCCCACTGATGGGATACAGCCCACATTGTCTTTTGCCCCATGTACAGCAAATGCTGATGTAACCATTGGTCTATATCAGAAACAAACTTTCCTTCTAGCAATTCACCTAGTCCAATTAATATGCTTCATCATTCCCTGGGGATGCCAAAGGCAAATGAGCAGTCACATGATATAAGGCAACCACCTTAGTTTGACCAAAGGCCCATAGGTCTTGCCACAACTCTTGGCCCTGACAAGGCTGGTGACCAACCATCCAGTTGGCATGATACTATATTAGAAGTCACAGGGTCAAGTCCCAATAGATGGCCCAGCTGTCAGTTCAGATAACTATAGGGGAGGGGTCCTGGGTGATCACAAGCCATACAGCCTGCATCTCAACCCACTGGCTGCTCTTCCCCTCTCCATCCTCCATCCATATTGTCTCAGTCATAGGATGGAAAGCCACAGCCCTCCACTTCAGGGGCTGCCCAGGACTGGAACCATATGTATACCAAGCATCCTTACATATAGAGACTTTCCCTCCTGATAAGGACTCTCAGATATCAATGGCTCAAAAGCAAGTTCTTCCTGCTCTCTACTGGTATACGTCACAGGCCCAAATAAGCACTGGAGCTCAACACTTAAGAGGCTAGTAGAGAGGGTGCACCACTGCTGTAAATATTCACCCATTTGGCCAGTGTAGATGTCTGTGCCACACCAACCTGTGGTCTCTGGGTCCAGTCTCATACATACTTGATGATGGGATACATGGTTATTACCTTGCTTGGAGCTGTTCCAGTGATTACCTGTGTAGCCAGCAAGGCATGGTACAGAACAGCCACTTGCTTCTCTGTCAAAGTGTACTGGACATCTGATTCTTTATACAGTTGTGACCAGAATCCAACAGGTTTGTGGGTCTGTTCAAGTCTCTGCCGGAGACCCCATCCATAACCATCTTCCAGTGCATGAATATCTAGCTCTTAGGGCCTTCTTGAGTCAATTACACTTGTTTAAGTCAATACTGCTTGTTTAGCAGCAGTAAAAGCAGCTGCACATGTTTCATCCCAGTCCCATCTGATACTTTTCTGTACCACTCGGTATAAGGTTTTCAGAATTTGTGCCAAGTGTGGGATAAACACTCTCATGTAGCCCAAAAGACCAAAAATCTCTTGTTATACTTCCACAGTAGTAGGGGTGGGGAAAGCCTGGATCTTGTCTATGACTGCTTCTGGGATAACTTTAAGCTTATCTGACCTGACAACCCCCAAGAACTTTACAGACACACCAGGTTCCTGAACCTTGGTGCTGTTCACAGCCCATCCTTTGTCCTGTAGATGTTGCATCAGTCTAGGAGCTTCCCCTTCCAAATCTGCAAGAGAATCAGAATTGAACATGATATCTTCAGTGTAGTAGTACAGCCATGCCATTTGCTATTTCTTCCATGTGGCCAAGTCCTGGGCTACAAGTCCATGACAAATGGTGGGAATGTGGATGCATCCCTGTGGAAGGACAGTGAATGTCCACTGACAGCCTTCCCATATGAAGGGAATCTGTTCCTGCCTTTCCTGTGCTATGTCAATAGAGAAGAAAGCATTAGCAAGGTCCACAGCATAACGATACGTCTGTAGCTCATGACTGAGGGTGTCCATAAGGGCTGCTATAGAGGGGACAGCAGCATGTAAATGGGATGTGACATTATTCAATTCCCTGTAGTCCACAGTCATATGCCAGGAGTCATCTGGGTTTTTCACTGGCCACAATGGGGAATTAAAAGGACTATCAGTGGGCCTTATGATGTCCACCTTCACCAAATCCTTTAAAGTTTTACAATTCCCTTTTGCCTCCCAGGCAATTTATACTGCTTAGTATTTGTCACCTGCTGAGGTGCAGGCAGAGCTACCGGTGTGTGCTTAGCATATCCCCTCAGAACTGCCTTTACTGCATGTACCCTCAGTCTGAACTCACCTACAGTGGTCTGTAACCACAGTCCTGCAGGATATCTACCCCCAAAATATATTCAGGGATGAGAGAAATGTACACAGTACACTCCCTTGGGGGTAAACAACCTATCCCTAATAAGATTTGGGCTTTCTTCCCTCTAATTGCCTTACCCCCATAGCCACCTATCACAGCTGGGGGCCTGAAAAAATGCTCAGGGTTGACATAAATCAGAGAACATTCAGCTCCTGTGTCCACCAGTGCCAGGACATGTTGTACTTTCACAGGGGACCAATGAATTGCTAATTTTACATGTGGCCTCCAGTCCCCACCATGTCCCCCAAGGTGGGAACCTTGATCCAACCCCTCAGCCAAACTGTGACACCCAATTATCATCCTGTGGGGCTGAGAGCTCAGGCGGAGCCTGAGTACAGTCCTCTAGGAAGTCTTGGAGGGACACAGGCTGGACATGGGGCTTTGCTTCTGTTTTCCATGCCCTGGACCTCAGCAACTTGAGCTGCTTCTCTGTCTTTAAGTGGTGCCACAGTTCTAACAAGATCCTGCTGGCTGCCCATCAAGTTTTTCTTTCACTACCCCCGCCTTTATCAAATCAACCCACATCTGTGTCCTTGAGACTTTCACAGGGCCCTTTGCACCTCTCCTTTCAATCGTGGTCCATACTTCCTCCTCTGCTTTTATTGTTTCAACGTCCCCCAGATCTGCAAAAGTACAAGTAGCCTCATTTATGGGATGCCCTATATGGAGGGTGAGAATAGTCACTAGGGACCCAAGGAGACATGAAGGAGCTATATGGAGCACTGGACTTCTCATTCCTATGGTGAACAACTTCTCATTGGGTTCCAGGGAGTCTGTATTATAGGTGACATTTTTCATGCCCAGTTCCTGTAACACCAGCTGGAGCTCTGCATACATTTTCCAGCTAATGGGTAAGTATAGTAAATCACCCTGATTAGGCCAAACTGCCCTGATGGCAGCTGTCAGCCAATCCAGAAGCACCTGATTCTCTGAGGTGTGTCAGGCAATTTGAAACCACTGCTGGAAGGAAGGGTGAGTCATCAGGAAAGCCAGGCTACCTATTTTAGAACCCAACATAGCAGTGTTTCGACCCCCATATCCCAGAATCACAAAAGCCACGTAGGCAGTGGATCTGTTGGCTTCCACCGAAACCAGACACTCATGTCCACCAGTATAGGGGTGGAACATGGAGTGCTCCACAACCTGGGGAGGGGGCGTTCCTCCCCTGAGGAGACTGTGGTTGTTTCATTTTTATTTTCTTAATTACAACTGTGCAGGCCTTTAATATGGGAAAGGCTGGGGCCTCGGATAGTGGCCTCAGCAACAGATTGGTCCTCTGCCCCTTTTAATTACCTATTGATTTTGAGATGGATTACTTCTCTCCAGCCCTTGGAAACAGCTATTGATGTGTAGATGCACTAGGGCCAGGTGAGAGACAGGAAATGCTGCAATTTTACCCACACATGGTATAACAGCTTGGCATGAAAAAAGAGCCTAGAGAATAGTACTTAGGAGTGTGATATTTTTTAATCCTTTGATATAAATTGGGGAATTAATGGCTGACAGGGTGTCTAGGTATCCATACTGAATGTTCTCAATACTTTTTTGCGTATGCTATGTGAAGTCAAGCCTGCTCTGTTTAAATACATTTATGGTTTATATTTTTATTTTAAGCCTATTAGATTTGTACTTAGTCACTGCATAAATATTGGACAATGAAAGCCACTGTTTATTCATATGGTTTATTAGAAAGGAAATGATTTGGAAAAAGGAGAAGATATGAAAAATATACATGTTCTAATGATCTACATATCTTATTTCATCTTAAAATTTTAATTTAGCTTACTGGGAAAATATATACTGATTTTTTTCTTAGATATATGTTTAAATTATATGTTAAAATTAAAATTTTATGCTTAAATCTTGTAAATCCATGTAGATTGGTTATATTTATATAAAATTCATCCCCCTCTCAAATTCATGTATAATAATGACTCAAAGTATACTCATGCAACAGTGGTCTCCCTATTGATCCTTGAAACATATTTTTAATATGGCCTTTTTATTATTTTAAATGTGGAAAAAGAACCAAAGCATATGCTTGATTCTCACCCATTCTGAACTTCATTTTATAAGTGATCATCATTTTCAAATTTTGTTTTTCTTTTGCTAATTATTGGGAGTAGGAAAGAATCTATATATATGTTTGATAGCTGATAGAATGTGTAGCTGGTGGAAAGGCCCATTGAGTTATTCTGAATAGGCAGGCAACATAAATATTGGGAGAGTTTTATAGAAAAGTCCCTAAACCATATCTCTTCTTCAATTTCATAGGACTGTTCAATTTGGCCTCACCTGACTGAACTGGTTCTCTCGTTTTCATACCCCTCTAGTTTAGCCTTCTAGGTGCCAACTCTTTTTGTAACCTCCTTAGAACTTGTAAGTCATTCCCAAATTCATAGCAGAGCTGTAATTTCAGTTTTTCTTCTAATTTGCTAAAGACTGTGGGCTTTTAAAAACATTCATTGAATGAAGTTTTGAATATTGAGTAATTAATGTAAGAACACTTTATAAGACATATTTACTTATACAAATTTGTAAGGTTTACAAAAAGAATTACCTTTAAATATATAAAATGATCAAAATTAATTTAGTGTTTTAAAGTGCCTTACCCCAGTGAAATCCTAGAAAATCTTGAATATAATTTAGCCTTTCTTTCTGGGTTTACCCTTCTGACGAAAATGGGAACAGCAGCATAAATATGGCTATCATCTGGCCTGCACAATATATCTTATTATTTTACTAATATTTGTATAATGCACTTTGAACTGATTCAATTTCCTTTATGCCTTTTGTAAGAATAATAATTTTTATTTCTATTTCTCACATATTTTTTTAGTTGGAGTCAAAATTGTATATATGTTGGGAAAATCAGTTTATTTGATTAGTAGATGATATATTTGACTAACTCTTATTTTGCTACTGCCAATCTCATTTCAGAAATATTATTACTCTTCCTATTATTTGCTTCTAATTTCTATTATTTTTAACAATTTCTGCACTAACATTATGAATCTCTATCCTGCCTTTCAGTGGTATAATTTATTAGGTGCTTAACTATTGCACCTAAAATTGTGTAATAAAAAGATGAAAATACTCACAAACATGGGAATTTAAAAAATAATTTTACAAAACCGTCATACAGAGAAACCAATGATACACATAGTCAAGGTTATCCCTTATTAAGCTATGAAGTATGAAGTTTGTTTTTGGTGCTTTTCCTCACTTTCTGAACTTTCCTTTTAATTACATAATTTACATAATTTACATTACATAAGATGTTTACTTTCTCAATCGTGAGGCTTTTTCCTCCTCTCCCTCGTTTGATCTTTCTCTCAGTTCTTTCCTCATGTTATTCTTCATTTCTGTCATTGTATTTTTTCTTGTAGCCCACCAGGCTCTAGAAAGGTTTTGAAGTGGCGAATAGTAAGATGACATTGCTAAAACGTCATCTTTTTAAAAACCACTATGTAACTAAAAATTTATGGTGGATACTAATTAAGTATGAAATCAAATTATGAAAAACTTTGAGATTTTAAAAAATGCTTATCAAATATAACAATATTAAAGGGGATAATTGGTGATGTTTTATGGCTCATTAATTACAAATGATGGAAATATTTATAGTTTTACTTTTCATAGTCACATTTCGACTAATTTTTAGGAAACTCATCTCAGTTTCAATGCTGATTTTTTTCTTAGATATGTTAAAATTATACGTTCAAATTAAATTTTTATGCCTAAAATGCTACAAATTCATGTTCATTTGCTATGTTAATATAAAACTAATCCCCTCCTCATATTTGTGTATAATAATAACTCAAACTATACTTCTTATGCAGAAACGGTCTCTTTAGTGATTTTATTTTGCTATTCTATTCTTCTAACAAGTTTGATATATTTTTAAATTTTTACTTCAGAATTATTTTAGAATGATTAAGAATAAGTAGCAAATAATAGGCCTTTGATTAGAAATCACCTTAACTGTAGGAAGATATACATATGATATCCATGTATACCTCAATTTTTCATGAGGGAAATTTATGATTAAGGAAGGATTCATCTGATACATACATAGCTTCTCATTACTCTTAACGGCAGTGCTCTTAATATACTCCTTGAAGCAACACAGCGTGATCAGGATCTTTCTCTCAGATTCTTTTATGGCTTTATGGTTTAATGTGATAAACTAATCCAGGTTAATTTGATCTCCATTACATAATGCTCAGACAGAGGCTATAGGGCTTCTAACATGTGGGGTGAAACTTGTA
Organism: Manis pentadactyla; assembly: GCF_030020395.1. Classification (NCBI taxonomy): domain Eukaryota; kingdom Metazoa; phylum Chordata; class Mammalia; order Pholidota; family Manidae; genus Manis; species Manis pentadactyla. The sequence goes on along the minus strand of NC_080037.1, from coordinate 27,902,672 downwards.
AGATTTTCAGGTTTATTAGTAGAAGCAACTATGCAATAACCATTTTTAGGAGAAATACTTGGAGTGTGACCTTTGTTAACTTTCCGATCACATTCCTTTATTGTATTTCTATTTATCAGTAGGACCATCCACTTAGCTACTGTTTCTAAGCTATGACTATACGTGACTTATGACGAATTGAATGTGATTGATGTCAGCCTGATAATGTCCTAATGTGATATCATTTTTATAAAGGGCATAAATATTATGTAAATAAATAGAGGCAATGTAAACTGAATTGTGAAAATTCATGCTTAAAAAGAATTCTGTTATAGTTATGTTATTCATTCAGCAAGCATTTATTCCTTACCAGGTGAATTGCAGCCTCTGCCTCTTCAGATGGCATCTAATTTCTTATAGATGTAAATCTTATTTTTCAATTTTCCTGAGATATAGAAATAAAAGTAATTAAAATAGTAAGATTCTTTCTTCTCTGGGTGAAAAAAGATATCCAAATACAAATTACGCATGTACCCTATATAAAGCATGGTTATATGAAAAAAAGTCACATTCCAGGAACAGTTATGTGAGGAAATATGTTTTGATAGCATTAACATGTCCTTCAAAAACCTTACATAAGCTCTCAAATTCTGTTCTGCACTGGCCAATCTGGATTTTAATTGTAGTTGCATTTTAAAATATGCAGGCAGTAGAATTGCAGATTGGCAGAAACATTCAAATATGTATTGCACTAATCCTTACTGATGAAATCCATTTGTATGCAGACCTAAAAAAACACTGAATGAAATTTCAGATTTAATCCTTTTAAAGAGCTCAAGGATAATAGTACTGAAAAGAATACTTATTGTGAAGTATTACTCATGACTTGATTTTATTTCCTTCATTGTCTTGGATACAAATTATACATTGATTTTTATATTCTATCTCTTGTCATATATTTTACATGCTTTCTTTGTAGATGATTTAAGAAATATGAGCTGTGAAATACTTATGTATGATCTGTTTTAAAAAATATCAATGGTATCAATGCTGTGCCTCTTGAAGCCAAATTGCCATGTGCAAAATTACCCTTTAAAATATGAAAATTTCTTTGTATTTTATGTTTCTACCCAGATTTTTATTGTGTATAGATTTTACAATTGTATATTACTTATTAAGCAGAACTGTAATGGTAATTTTTTAATTAATAACTCAATTACTGTTTCTATTTCTTACAGTTACTTGAGGATTTCTTCAGAATTCTTAAATTAGAAATGCAATTTATAAACCACCAAATGACTTATTAAAAACATAATAGTGCATCATATGTTCCTGAACATGAAATTCCATGGCAACTGTGGCTTGTGTTACTTGATAGATCAGCAAAGGTTACCTTGCAAAGGGTGTGGCATGGTTATTGCTCATGTGTCATTTATCTGGAGTTATGACAAACAGTTTCAAAACTTATTAACACAAAACAATTATTTGAAAATAAAGTAATGATTAAATTTTATTCATTATTTCCTTTATTTATAGAGATGCATTTTATTCTCTAGTATTGGAATAACAACCATTTTATCTCCTGATACTGACTTACAGGGAGTACATGTATCGTGTCTGAGACAATATCTGGGTTCAATGGAAAGACTACAGTGAATCCAGGAGGGTAAATTGTGGGATGGATAAACCACTATAAACCGCCCTATTCTGGTAACTATGAAAAGAAAGCTTATCAGCAGATGCTGGCCACTAAAATATATTGCATATTCTGAAAAAGTGTTTTCTGATTTATTACTTCTAGAGTTCTATGATCCATAAATTTCCATGAGAGAATCTTTTTTAACCACTGAATTCTTAATATGTAATTTAAAACACACCTTTCTGAACTAGAATTGGGTGGCACATTTTTCACCTCTTCTTGAAATAATATTAAAGACTTCTTACTCTGGTATTGATTTCCAGTTGAATAATTACATCATCCTTAAAAAATAGTAAAACACAAATTCCTTTTAATTGGATCTGTTTATTGTTGAAATTAATTTCTAAAAATCAAAAGGAGAAAATTTGTTGTTACACATTAAAAAGCCAAAACACTTGTAATCAAATGGGAAAATTAGTTTTCAACAATCCCGGGAAATGCAGTCAAGAAAGTAGGGCTATTGACTAAAATGGCATTGATAATTGCATTGTTGTCTGTTCTCAATATTCAAATGGCTGAGACCTTGATGCCAGTGGATATTTTCTTTCCCTGGCGTGTTCCCTGGGCTGCTCAGGTGCCACTTGACAGCCACTGAAGTTCTGCGTCAGGATCCTGTGTTGATTCCTGCTCCGAGGGTCGTTAGTGCGGGTGCCGCCCTCCTTCACTTCCCTTGCAGGGTACAGCTTTAGACTGTCATGACATAGCGCGAATCATTTTCTGTCTAAAGTGGTTCACTCTTTCAATATTTTAGCTGCTTTCCATAAAGAAATAGCAAACTCATCATGATTTCCCCTGTTAATGTATCAGGGAAGATTTTAATGAAGTGGTCTGCAAAAGAAATTTGCCTCTCTACATGTTATCCAGTTTGTCTGGAAAATGATCAAACATTTTTTTTTTCTTATATCCATTCAGTATAGGTTTCTGACTATTTAGGGAATTAAATGACAGGTTCAGCAGCTGTCTTTAAGATTCAAACTTCTTACTAAAATTCAGTCCCCAGGTTTTGCCCAGGGGATAGATTTTTGTTGAGACCCATAGAGGGCTTATGTAAATAAAAAACTATCAGCCTGCCTGGTAACTAGAAACAGCATATCTATAAATTAGTGCTTATTCTGTAGCCCTATTGAGCCTTTAGCTGGCAGAGAAGAGAAACTGATGTAATAAAAACACAAGAAGATTCAACAGTTTGTCCTCTTGAACTAAAAGCTAAAATTTTCCTCAGTATGATTTAGGATATCAGTGTCTTTAAGTTATTGCAATAGGCTTGTAAATGTTTTCCTTAAATTATACATTCAAGAAAAGAATACTGAGTTCTGATTATATGCTAGATACTTTTCTATGCACTGGGAATACATTAGTGAACAAAAGACATAAAATATCTTACCTCATGAAGCTTAGATACTAGAGGGAGTGGAAAGATGATATAAAATAAACACAATGATTAAGTATATTGCATTACATTTTAGAGGTTGAAATGATATTGCAATAATAAAAGAGAGCAGGGTACAACTCCTGTGATGTTGGGTGGGGAAGGAGTTTGAAATGCTGAATAAAGTAGTTGGAATAGAGCCAGTGAGAGGTAAAATTGATCTAAGACTTGTAAAAGACAATACAGCTCATCGCTATGATGTCTGAGGAAAAAGTGGTCCAATCAGAGGAAACAGTGCACAGGCCTGAAATACTCTTGTACATTAAAGGATCCAGCATGGCTGAAACAGAGTGGGCAGGGAGGGGAGCTGCACAATTCAGGGAGGAAAGATGGGTAAGGATCCGGGACAGGTTTTGCAAATGATTTAGCATGGTGCTGACTTCAAAGGCATTTAAACGGTATCTGTTATTATGAAAGAGAACCCTGGGTTATAGAAAGAGAGTAGATTAGTTTTCTATGGCTCCCACAACAAATTACTACAAAATTGGTGGCTTAAGGCAATAGAAATGTCTTCTCTCACCGTTTTGGAGGCTACAGGCTGAATCAGTATCACTGGACTGAAATCAAGGTGTCAGCTGCCTCCAGGTTCTGGTGGCTGCCGGTATCGCTTGGCCTGTGGCCACATCACTCCAGTCTTCTGGGCCAGCATCTTTAAGTCTCTCTCTTCACTTTCACATAGACTTCTCCGTTGTGTATGTCGAATCTTATGCCTCCCTCATAAGGACACTTGTGATTGCATTTAGGATCTACCTGGATCATCCAGGAAAATTCAACTTGAGCTCCTTAATTTAATCACATCTGGAAGCTACTTTTCCCTTATAAGAAAACACAAATTCTACAGATTAGGACCTCATATCTTTAGGTGCCATTATTCAGCCTATCATAAGGAATTAGAGAATTTGTGTATTATTACAATTTTTAAAGAAATAAAAGTAACTAAATTTTGCCTGTAAAATTTATTGAGACCATTTTATCACACCTAAGATAGACAATATCAGCCTGCAAGATTTCTAGTAATTTATGTTTGTCCACATCACTGCTATATAGAGGAAGTTAAGCAATGCTCTTGTAAAAGCCTTATTCACGGAGAGAGAAGCTTTTTTTTTTATAGGATCCAAAATTAGCATTGTTTCTAATAAGCTTCTCACAGGTTCCTCTCCTTCCCATCACAAGAAGGCATGTGAAATATCAGTTTATATCGGGAAAGTTTTCAATAGGGGCAGCCTATTGCTGTGAATTTAACCAATCTCATTCTTGTAAACTACTACTTGTTCATTCAAGCATATCCGCTAAATAACTTAGGACTTTACTAGATTTTGCTGGCCTTGGGTTTAAGACATATCTAGGGCCTGTACACTATATACTATGTATCTTTCCTGATGCCTCATAGGTCTGCAAGCATATGCTGCTGTTTAATTTATTTTTAAGCAGAACATTATTCAGTCATATATCAAATAAAACAATATTATTCAAAGGAATGTGTTATGCCAAACCATCCTGTTTTGAAAAACCCTGTGAAATGAGTGAACAAAGGAATAAAGTAGAATATACCGCTATCTATTTTCATATTAGAGTTTCACATGATCCCTGTCTTATCAAGAGAGCCTAGCAATGTTCCAGGAAAGCCTTATTCAGGGAGAGAGTCCAGGGTTTAAAATGATCACAAGTGATTAGCATTTTATATGTTTATAGGACCTGTAGTCTTCTGTCTTAATGAGGCATCTGTTGACATATAAGGGGTATAGGTTAATATGTTCTCCAAGCCCTACCTGGGACTCCAAGGTCAACAATGGGCATAAAAGGTATTTCCTGGACAATAACCTCTCTGGCCCCATGTCCCTGGCTCTGGATATATTTATTTCTCTGTCCCCTATAGATTGCACTGTGACCACAGGCCTGCCCTTTTGATCTGCTTTCTAGAAACTTCACAATGTACCTACCTGGACACACCAGGAAGCTTTGCCTCTGCAGTTTTGAAATATTGAATCCTATTTAAATGCAGTACATCATGCTGTTCTCTTGTTAATTGTGCTATTTTGATTGTCTAAAAACTGTTTCAATGTTACCTCCTCTATAAAATCAGATCCACATTAAAAGGTAATGGGAGCTAACACTAATTCTTACTGTACCGATTATGAAATATGCTCCAGTTTCTCTTTTATGAGTAAATCACATCAATGGCTTGCATTTCTCTAACTAATCATTTGGGCAGGGATTTTTTGTAGGGAGGGAGTGTACTCCTTACATTTCTGTACTCTTGGTTATTCTGAGTCATGTGTGAGAAGAATATAGAATAAAATACATGTATTTTACATCATGTAGTCCCTAGCACAAAGGGGACTTAAAAAAAATTATTTCATGATGACAATGATTTAGCAAAGTGTCAATCACTTGATTTTAGCACAAATAAATTCCACTTCAGTTTAGCAGAACTAACTTAAATGTGATTATTTTAAATAAAATAAATTATTGCAAAATTCAGAATATCAATTGGATGATTATAATACAATCATATTGGAAAACTATGTAGTATATAACACTGATGTCTATAGCAACTTTCATAATATAATTATGTAGCCAGTAGATGGCACTATTTGCTTTACCAATAACCACTGACCACTCCCTTTACTTTTATAAAAGATTCCAGTAATAGTTTACGTTTAACTATTTTAACGAAATTCCAAAGTTGGAATATCTAGCTACCAAGTGAATTATTTTGATTGCTTATGATAGTGACCTTCTTGCTTTAATTTCATGGAGCAGCTTTGAATAAGGGTCCAAACATTTTTTTCCCCCAGTGTTATGTTTAGCTTGAGACCTTAAGCTGACAGAGGCCAAGAGCTCTTACAAGCATACCTCACAGATATTTCAGGTTTGGTTCCAGACCGTTGCAATAAAGTGAATATCATAACAAAGTGAGGCAAGTGATTTTTTTTTTGCTTTACCAGTGTATAAAAAGTTAAGTTTATGCTATGCTATAGTCTGTTAAGTGTAACATAGCATTAGGTCTAAAAATAATATACATATATTAAGTAAAAATTACTTTACTACTGGAAAATGCTGACCGTAATCTGAACTTTCAGAGAGTCAGAATCTTTTTGCGGGAGGTGGGTCTTGCCTCACTGACGGTGGCTGACTTACCAGGGCGGCATTGCTGAAGCTTGGGGTGGCTGTGACAATTTCTTAAGACAACAGTGAAGTCTATTGCATTGATTAACTCTCCCTTTCATAAATTATTTCTCTTTAGTATGTGATGCTGTTTGACAGCATTTTACCCCAGAGCTTCCTTCAAAATCGCTGCTCAAATTCTGCCACTGCTTTATCAACTAAGTTTATTATATTCTAACACTTATTTGTCATTTCAATGACTTTCACAGCATCTTCACCAGGAAAAGATTTCACCTCAAGAAATAACTTTCTTTGCTTGCCCATAAAAAGAAACTCCTCATCTGTTATAGTTTTATCATGAGATTAAAACAATTCAGGTCCACCTCTAATTCTAGTTCTTCTCTTGCTATTTCTACCACATCTTTACTTACTCCAGTGAAGTGTTGAACACCTCAAAATCATCCAATCATCCATGAGAGGTGAAATCAACTTCTTTCAAACTCCCGTTAATGTTGATATTTTGAGTTAACCATGAATCATGAATATTGAAATTGGAATGATAAATCCTTTCCAGAAGGTTTTCAATTGACTTTGCCCAGTCCATCAGAGGAATCACTATCTACAGGAGCTATAACTTTATAAAATATATTTATCAAATAAGAAGACTTGAAAGTTAGCATCAAAAAGAATAAAATACCTAGGAATAAACCTAACCAAGGAAGTGAAAGACCTATACCCTGAAAACTGTAAGACACTCTTAAGAAGAAATTAAGGAGATCACTAACAAATGGAAACTCATCCCATGCTTGTGTCTAGGAAGAATTAATATTGTCAAAATGGCCATCCTGCCCAAAACAATAAAGAGATTTGATGCAATCCGTATCAAATTACCAACAGCATTCTTCAATGAACTGGAACAAATAGTTCAAAAATTCATATGTAAACACCAAAGACCCCAAACAGCCAAAGCAATCCTGAGAAGGAAGAATAAAGTGGGGGGGGGATCTCACTCCCCAACTTCAAGCTCTACTACAAAGCCACTGTAATCAAGACAATTTGGTACTGGCACAAGAACAGAGCCACAGACCAGTGGAACAGAATAGAGAGTCCAAACATTAACCCAAACATACATGGTCAACTAATATTCGATAAAGGGGCCATGGACATACAGTGGGGAAATGACAGTCTCTTCACCAGATGGTGCTGGCAAAACTGGACAGCTACATGTAAGAGAATGAAACTGGATTACTGCCTAACCCCATACACAAAAGTAAATTTGAAATGGATCAAAGACTTGAACATAAGTCATGAAACCATGAAACTCTTAGAAAAAAACATAGGCAAAAATCTCTTGGACATAAACATGAGTGACCTCTTCTTGAACATATCTCCTCAGGCAAGGGAAACAAAAGCAAAAATGAACAAGTGGGACTATATCAAGCCAAAAAGCTTCTGTACAGCAAAGGACACCATCAATAGAACAAAAAGGAACCCTACAATATGGGAGAATATAGTCATAAATGACAGATCCAATCAAGGGTTGACATCCAAAATATATAAAGAGCTCACACACCTCAACAAACAAAAAGCAAATAATCCAATTAAAAAATGGGCAGAGGAGCTAAATACACAGTTCTCTAAAGAAGAAATTCAGATGGCCTACAGACACATGAAAAGATGCTCCACATTGCTTGTCATCAGAGAAATGCAAATTAAAACCACAATGAGATAACACCTCACACCAGTAAGGATGGCTACCATCCAAAAGACAAACAACAACAAATGTTGGCGAGGTTGTGGAGAAAGGGGAACCCTCCTACACTGCTGGTGGGAATGTAAATTAGTTCAACCATTGTGGAAAGCAGTATGGAGGTTCCTCAAAAAGTTCAAAATAGAAATACCATTTGACCCAGGAATTCCACTTCTAGGAATTTACCCTAAGGATGCAGCACTCCAGTTTGAAAAAGACAGATGCACCCCTATATTTATCGCTGCACTATTTACAATAGCCAAGAAATGGAAGCAACCTAAATGTCCATCAGTAGATGAATGGATAAAGAAGGTGTGGTACATATACACAATGGAATATTACGCAGCCATAAGAAAAAAACAGATCCTACCATTTGCAACAACATGGATGGAGCTAGAGGGTATTATGCTCAGTGAAATAAGCCAGGCAGAGAAAGACAAGTACCAAATGATTTCACTCATATGTGGAGTATAAGGACAAAGAAAAACTGAAGGAACAAAACAGCAGCAGAATCACAGAACCCAAGAATGGACTAACAGTTACTGAAGGGAAAGGGACTGGGGAGGATGGGTGGGAAGGGAGGGATAAGGGCAGGAAAAAAGAAAGGGGGCATTACGATTAGCATGTATAGCTTGGGGGGGCATGGGGAGGGCTGTGGAACACAGAGAAGACAAGTAGTGATTTTACAGCATCTTACTGCATTGATGGACAGTGACTGTGAAGGGGTATGTGGGGGGGACTTGGTGAAGGGGGGAGCCTAGTAAATATAATGTCCTTCATGTAATCATAGATTAATGATACAAAAAAAATAAAAATAAAAATAAAAAAAGAAGATTGGAAAGTTAAAATTACTACTTGATCCATGGGCTACAGAATGGATGATGTGTTAGCAGACGTGAAAACAACATTTATCTCATGTATCTGATTGGGGTATTGCCAGTAAGCAGTAATATTTTGAAGGAATCTTTTTCTGAGCAGTAGGTCTCAACAGTGGGCTTAAAGTATTCAGTAAATCATGTTGTGACTGGATGTGGTGTCATGCAAGGTTTGTTTTTCCATATATAGAGCACAGGTAGAGAAGATAGAGCATAATTCTCAAGGACCCTAGGAATTTTGGAAAGGTAAATGAACATTGCTTTTAACTTAAAGTCACCAGATGCATTAGCTCCTAACAAGACAGTCTGCCTGTCCTTTGAAAATTTGAAGGCAGGCACTAACTACTCCTCTCTAGCTATGAAAGTGCTAGAAGGCATCTTCTTTCAATATAAGGTTGTTTCATCTACAGTGTGTTGTTCATTGTAGCCACTTTAAAAAATAATCATATGTACATCTTCTGGATAACTGTGCATTCTAGGTCATCACTTGCTGCTTCACCTGCTTTTTTCCTTACACCTCATTAACCAACCTCTGCTACCTTCAAACATTTTTCTGCAGCTTCCTCACCCCTCTCAGCCTTCATAGAATTGAAGAGAGTTAGGACTTTGCTCTGGATTAGGGTTCGGTTTATGGGAATGTTGTGGTTGCTTTGATCTTCTATCCAGATGACTTAAACTCTCTCCATATTATCAAGGTTTTTTGGCTTTCTTGTCATTTATGGTTTACTTGAGTAGCACTTTAAATTTCTTTGAAGAACTTTCCTTTGCATTCACAACTTGGCTAACCATTTGTTGCAAAAGCCTAACTCAGTTTTTGACATGCCTAACTCACTAAGGTTAATCATTTCTACCTTCTGATTTAAAGAGAAGTGTGACCTCCTTTCAGTTGAACACTTAATGGACATTTTAGGGTTATTAACTCACTTAATTTAATATTGTGTCTCAGGGAGTAGAGAGGCCTGAGGAGAAGGAGAGAGGAGAGGGAAGGGGATGGTTGTTTGGTGGAGCATTCAGAACACCCCCAACATTTATTAAGTTGTCTTATATAGATGCAGCTCGTGGTATCCCAAAACAATTACAATATGAGCACCAAAGATCACTGATCATAAATCTCTGTAACACACATAATAGTAATGAGAAAGTTTGAAATATGAGAACAGAACTACCAAAATGTGACACAGTAACATAAAGTGAGCAAACTCTGTTGGAAAAAATGACACAAATAGACTTTCTCAATGCAGGGTTGCCAGAAATCTTCAATTTGCAAGAAACACAGTATCTGTGAAACACAATGAAGCCAAGTACAATAAATTAAGGTATTCCTGTACAAGCATATTTATTTTACTAAGAAGATTTTTTTTACTATTTATAAGTGATTTTAAAGTGGGAATCTGAGATAGATTATCTAATGTGGTCTGATTTGACAGGATTTATTTCAACCTCCAAGTCTTGACAGTCACACAAGTTTTATATTGATTGAAGCCACAAAACAAAACAAAACATGAAGTGGTATATTTCATCAAATGAGAACTGTGTGGAAGAATCAAAACAAATTGTTCTATAGAGAGTAGAATAGTACAATAAAGAGTACGACTGATAACATCATACATAAATGCACTATTTTATATTAATGTAACATTAGCTGATATAAATTATATGTGATGGTTCATTTTATTTGTCAGGTTGTCTAGGTTAGAGCCTCAGTTGTTTGGTAAAATACTAGATGCTTCTGTGAAGGTATTTTGTAGACGTGATGATATTTACAATCAGTTGATTTGAAGTGAGGAACATTCTACTCATTAATGGGGATAGGCCTTATCCAATCACTTGAAGGCGTTAAGAGCAAAAGCTGAGGTTTCCCAGAGAAGAAGGAATTCTACCTTAAGGTTCTACATGGAAATCTTGCCTGAATATAGATTTCATAGCAGCCTGCCCACCCGCAGTTGTGTGAGCCAATTTCTTAAAATCAATCTCCTTCTCTCAAACTATTACTATTGTTACTGTTTGAAGAACCCTGACTGGTATATAATATACATATAAATTTACATAAATTCATGTTTAATATTTAAAGACACTGTATCTAGGAAATGAGACCTGGTAGTAATGAAATGGAAAAGACTGCATGTTGGCAAAGGAAACAACTCATGAATTTAAAACAGTTATTAAGGAAGAAAATCACTGTTATTAATAGGACAGAAATTCAGATTATGGGAGAACATAGAAATTTCCCTAAAAGCTCAGGAGAAATAGAAATTGAGATTATAAATTTATTAGAAAAGATTAAACATGGATGACAGATCTAGGAGTTCCAATATATGGGTGATGAGTTTTCCAAAAGGAAACAATTTGCAATAAAGGGGTCATCAGTGGCAAGATTAATGATGGATTGTTGGGGCACATGGGACATCAGGAAAAAAACTAATGAGATAAGATGGCCTTTCATCAATGAAGGAGAAAATTTGTTTACCTGCAGTGGAAAAAACACCACGTAACTTTAGATATCCCAACAACATTGAGTGCCAAATGATATTAAGCAATAAGCAGAACTGTGGAATATCAACAGAGAAAGGAAAGTGAACCAAGAATTTTATGCCTGAACAAAATATCTTTCATGTTCAGGAGTAAAATAAGATAGTCACACTTATGCAAGGCATAGAGCACATGCTTTCACTTAATTCCGTTTTTGTCACAGCTGTTCTCACTGGTACTGCTGGGCTGCTCTCAGTTCCCTAAATGAGCCACAGTCTATCTCACCTATTCCGTGAATCTGTGCCTATTGCTTCCTCTGTCTGGAACACTCTTCTTTGTCTTCCACTTTGTTCAGCCTTGCTATTTCCTCAGATCCCACTTGAAAAAAAACACTCCAATTTTTCTGCACAGAAAAGCCTACTCTCAGTCTCCAAAAGCAAATTAGGAATTCCTTTTCTGTGTTCCAATGTATGATTTTTCTTATTTTTTACTGAGGTACAATTATATACAATAAAATGTATCCATTTTATGTAATTTCATTAGTTTTGAAAAATCAGTATATTCAAGTAACTATCCTAATTATCAAAATATGGAACATTTCATCACACCACAAAATTCCCTTGTTGCTCTCTCCAGATAGTATCTCACTTCCACCTCAGACAATCACCAGAAAATTCACTTCCTACCACATAGAATATTCACCTTTTCTAAAGTTTCATATAAGTGGAAACATACAGCATGTATTCTTTTGTACCTGGCTTCTTTTGTTCAGCTTGATGGATTAGAAATTCAATGATGTTATATGAGTAGCTCCTTCTTCTTATTGCTGAGTAGTATTCCATTGTATGAATATACCACAATTTGTTTATCCATTTATAAATATTGACAGATATTTGACTTGTTTCTAGCTTTTGTCTATTAAGAATAGAGAACATTTCACCATTCATGTTTGTGTACTTTATGTAGTCATAAAATGACACAAAACCATGTGATTTTTAAAATATCAAAACTGAGAATTTATGCTCTCATAAAGGAATTTAATTAGTCATATTCATCAAGACTCCTGTTTGGACTTATTCTTACAATCTTATGTCTTCTATTTATGATTATTTTTCCCCTTCTCTTTCTGTATTTCTTTTCCTTTTAATTAAAAAAAATTACATGCAGTAAAATACATAGACCTCCAAGATCTCTGGGGAGTGCAATTTAATGTGTTTTGACAAAATCTGCCTTTTTTAAAAAAATAGATTTTCATTTCTACTTCTCCCTTGTTGTTAAGGAGACATACATCTTATATTAGTAAGGATCAGGGTTGGCTGATATTGTCACCCTATTGCAAAACTTATTTTACCTAACAGTGTTCCCACAGAAAAAGACATTAACTATGCAGTAAAAGTTCTGGTTAAGACAAATTGTCTTGACTTTGATCACCCAGGTTAGAAGTAATGACCATGGCAAAGGGAATAAGGATGCGCTGATTGGTCCAGCCAGGAGCACGTGTCTATTCCTACTATGGGTTGGGGAGGAGTGAGCTGCAATCCAGTCTTAGAACGTGGTATTCTGTTACAGGAAAGGGAAGGCATCATTGTCAAACCTTCTTCTATCCATTAATAAATGCATATTCCTACATATACTTTTGTAGTTTAAACCAGGCATCACACTATACCTGTTTTACAATTTTTCTTCATCTTAACAATGACATAGTTATTCTCATGTAAATAATATAGCTGTATTTCATTCTTTTAAAGAAATGTTCATATTTCATAATATTGAGATAGTATAGTTAAAACCCTTTTGATGAATATTTAGATTATTTTGGATTATTTTTATTACAAACAGCGGCACAGTAAACATCCTTCTGTATACCTCCTTGTGAAAAGACATGAATGCTTCTTTACACATTTATATCACATTATTCAAGTTAACATATTTTAAAGTAAGTTATGCAACTTAAATAACCATGCCTATAAAGTTATATGCCTATAAATAACCAAAAACCAGAAATACATTCACAGAATATCCATCATTTTTTATTTTAATGCATCTTGCTGAACTGTCGTTTAAACGGTTATACCTATTTACACTCCTATGAGTACCGCATAAATACCTATTTCGCAACCCCCTCATCACCACTTGCTATATATACTAGAAAATCTGTTGAATTATTTGTTTTAATTTGGAGGATGGATGTCTTGCTTAGAAACCAGTAATTGTAGAATTTTAAAATTTACAAATATTAATATTTTATTTTATGGTTTTTGCATTATGCTTCTTATTTAATCAGACTTTCTCTATCCATAAGGTCTGACAATTTTTTCTCTATTTTTTTGCATTACCTCGTAATTTAAAACTAAGAAAGTTTTGGTTTTTGATCCACTTGAAATATATTCTCATGAATGGTGTCAATATGAATCTAAATATTTTTAAATGGATAGCTTAACTTGCTGTTATAATAATAACTACCATTTACTTAACAACATTTACTTGTGCCAGGTACTTTTCAATATAATCCCAACTTTATTGGGGTTGGTTTGAGGATTAAAAAAAATTTTAAAGAGGGGGGCAAGTAAGACACCAACTGGTTATTTGTCTTCCCCAATTCATGTAGATATTAACTGGCAGAATCAGAATTTTAACTCTAGTGGAATGACCCTAAACTATTCACCTTTCTGTTTCCTTTTCCCACAGATTTAAAATACCATTTTAGTAATATATAAAATCCTCATAATCACATGAATTTGCTTATGGATTTTCTATTTTGTTTCAACAATCTATTTGTCTATTCTTATACTACACATTTAACAAATCCAATTCAATCATGTTATCCACATACTTACCATCGTAGTAACTCCCTGTGGACCTCAAGATCAAGTCCATGCCTTTTAGCATCCCTCCCTCCGCCTACTTCTGGAATCTTAGATATAGATGTACTCCTTTCTACCATTATTTCCTATGTTTTAATCATAACAAACCTCCAGCAGCTATCTGAACAGAACAAGCATGTTTAGTCCGTGAAACATTTGTGTGTCAATGCCTCTGTTTATATAGCCTCTTAGGCTTCATCTTTTATGTCTCATTTATTGGGCAAGCACCTATTCACTTTAAAGTATTAATTCAAACATCACCCTCTCTAGCCTTTCCTCCCTCTCCATTCCAAACAAATAAAAATATAATATTATTTTCTCTTTTTTGTGTCCCCTGAGGACAGCATTTATTCATTTACATATTTCTCTTCCCAACAAAGAGATTTTCTTGGCAGCAGGACCATATCTTATAAGTACATATGTATGGACTGAATACATACTGTTGAGTAAGTTGGTGTAAAATGAAGACCATCAGATTATTGAGCAGTTATCAGAGCATCTGATTTATGAAAGGAGGCAAATACTTTTAAATGAGACAAAAATGTCATTTTCAAAACATCACAAAGTGAGTGTACTTTATCATACTCAAATAGCTCATAACAAAGCAGTTGGGTAACTGAAATGAGGATTCATGTGACAGCATGTTTAATGAAGTAATAAAAGAGAAAAATCAAAGGGATCCAGATAACTTTCCTCGTAAGAATTAAAACAGGGAATCGCTATAATTACTGGGTATTTGCCTGATATTGGGCCTGTGTTTAGAACTGTCAATGCTGGGACTTCAGGGATATTCTAGATTTTTCCATTGCGGTCTGGTCCTGTGGCCACAGTGTAATACTTGCTGAGTTGCCCTCTGTACTAAGTAGGTACCTGCACAGGTTCCTTTGTCTGTGAAAGGTAATTGTTTAAATTTTGGACCCATGTCAACCCTTAGAGGCCTCTCATAGTCCCGCCCCGCTTCCTCAATCTCAGGCATTGCTCAGTTATGTAAGTGATACACTCAGCGTACAGATAACCCACTGCTGACAGCCTCAGTCCAGCTTGGCTTTGATGGAAAAGTTGGTGAAGTTGCTATCAATCAGGATATGGTAAGATGGGCCCATCTACGTATATGTATTAGAAGAATAAACAGGAGGTCATTGGGAAACTTCTCTTTTACTGGAATCTATCTTTATTTCTTTTTTACACCCGCTTCAGGTTTTGATATGACTTTTCTCAAGCCTCTATTTCTGAGACTCTGCATTTGTTTCACGGCGATATGCTTCCTTGCTGACGTCTGCTTCCTGATGTTCATGCCCCGCTCGTCTGTTTCTTCCAGGCCCACAGCATTTCAAGTTGCCCTATATCGTAGCAGTTAACATGTTGCATAGTAATTGACTTTTTTTCTACTTCTTCAACTTGAGATAACTTTATACAGTTGTATTCCTGAAAAGTAATAAAATGACTGTCACTCAAAAGGTACCTTTTCTGAATTAATTTAATTACTTTAAAAATTACTGAAGTATGGAAAGTGATATTAACCTACAGGCTAATTAATATTAACCAGTAGGTGAATATTAATTAGAATACAAAGTCCTTACAATTGTGGATGTAATGTTATTAAAAAATTGGACCAAGGCGAGGCCATTGGTATTGGCAAGTATATTATTAATACGTTCATATCTATTTTATAGTCCACAGAGTAAGAGATTGGATATGAAGGACAAGATGTATTGTATACACACTTAAGGCCAAACCCAGCTGCTTTTGTGTTTTGTTCCTACATCTTCTTTAGTTTCTTGAAAAGGGTTTACAAGAGCTGTGTAGTCTCAGGATCACCAGTGAGCCTCCCAGGAGATTTCAGGCCTTGCTGGCATTACATGCATGGTGACCCACTTGCTCACTTCTGGAGGCAAAGACAAGGCTAGACGTGACCAATTGTACAGCCTAGTGCGTGACTCTATTTTCTCACAAATCACCCAAATTTAGAAGCCTCAAAAGAAAACATAAAGAAAAACCTGTGAATTGGTGAAGTAAAAGAAAAAAGAGGTTATAAACAACTTTTTTCTCTTCAGAAGAGGTTTTGAAAGGCAAATCTTTAAATCCTGTCTCTAGTGTTAAGAGCACAGACAACCTAGTCTACTGTTGCAAACAATAATCATAACAATTTCAACTTTGATCTCACCATGTACCGGGTGCTTTGAACTATTTGATTAGTTGTCATGGTAAACTCTGTAAATACTGAGAGCATTCTCAATTTATATGTGAGAAAACTGAGAATACAACAGCTGTGGAGTAAGTTAGACTATGAGCACATGACCTAGATGAGTGGGTGCTGACACCTAGAGCCAGGCCCTTTTACCCCAGTGCTCACACATAATAACTATGTTAATAGTATAACTGCAATACTGCTCTCCAAAAATCAAAGTATATCTTGCAAAATACATTCTAACAAATATAAAACTTTAATAAAATCGCAGTATTAATTCATTACATGAATTATAAAAATTCATGATTTTTCTTAAAAAATAAGAAAATGCCCAATTGTCTAAAAAAGTAGAAAAACAGTATAACGTGAGTAAAAAACAAAATGAAAGGGCTGTCAGTTTTATGTTTAAAAATTCTCTAAACAGATAGAGTTTTAACAGAAATTCCTTTAAAATATTCAGGGTTTGAACATTCAGGGTACAATTACTTTTCACGTTAATTGAGTTTCTATCAGAACAAATAAGACAAGTGAGAACTTCGAATTGATTTTTGTAAAGTCAGCAAATCTGACAGTGATAGAGCATAAAAACAGAAAATAGCATTTCACATGCAATGATATGGTGGCATAAACTTCAAGAAATAATTTTTAGAAACTAAAAACTTTCTCACTTTTGCATCTTTAAAGAGATATCTCTTACTCATTATACCTTTTTCCAACATTACTCCTCACATAATTGGGAAGGTTTCAATACCTGTACTAAATCATCTGTTCAGAATTAAGATAGCCTCCTTTTATTTTATTTCAAGCAATGAAAAAATCTGATAATTTCATATCTGCCAATGACATGCAAGATTGGAACAGAAAAAAAGCAAGAGCTGTTGTTGTTCTATTGGCAACAGTGATTAGATCCTTGACATTTAGAAAAATGGCAGCCATAAAATTTTGCTCCTGTGAGTTCTCCTGTGAATCATTTGCTTTATGGCTGCAGCGGTTGAAATTGTTAGTGAGTTTCCTGTGATTCTAGCACTTCCAGGCTTCTCACACAGGTGACTCCTCCAACACTTTTATATGACTCTAATTCTCTGTATTAAGTCCCTTCCAGCCTGAAATATCTAGAGTGATTAATCATATTTGCTAGAGTCTTGACTTTTATTTGTCCTTGAAGTGGTCCTTGCAAAAAGATTTTAAAATGCAATTTCAGAAAGGTATCTGACCTATTCATATTTGTAGGTAACAAAGATCTCACCATCAGTCAGGAATGAATCCTGATAGTCCATGACATGTTATGGAAAAACAGGTCAATAAATTATTGGCTTTATTTATCTGGGATAACATGTCCATTAAAGACAATGATTTTGGAGAGCAATGTAATACTATTGTGGAAATCTTTATATATATATTGTGGGTGGGCTGACATTTCTCATTAGATAAGAGAACGTAACAGAAAATAGATAGCAAGCTCATGCTCTTTAGTCCTTAGTTTAAGATGTTGTTGGAAAACTAGAGGGATTTTTTATATGAAAGTTAGGGTGCTTATTGGCAAATATTGGGACTTTGATAACAGGAACACAGATGCTTGGGTAGCTTGCAATGGATTCTCCTACCTTGAAGTCATTGTTGGGTTTTTGTTTTTTCTTTTACTAATAAACAAATTCTACCCAAGCAGTTACCTTTCACATAATTTATGCCATGATACACATTCAGTATCTTATATCATGGCATTGACACCTCTGAGTCCTTTGTTATAATCTAGGCCAAAGCAGCTTAGATTGGCTCACCATCCCATGGTAACATTGTGCTGTCTACTATACTGATCTAGCACATTGGTTGCATCATGCTGATTGGGAATGTCGATCATGAAATGTAATTTTGATAGCTGCTTTTTAAGGAAATATACCTGCCCATTAAAACTGAGGTACTGTTTATTGGCAAACTTTTTAGGGACCCTGAGGACCCTGATATTGGTGATATAATATGATACTCCTCCAAAGTGAAAAATAAGTTTATATACATTTTCTGTACAAAGAAAATGAAGTACAATGATAATTGAATTCCTTTGGTTTGGAAAATAGTATACATCAAATTAGAGTGAACATCTGTGGTAGACAGAATAATGTCTTCCCCATAAAGATGCCCACATTCCAATCCTCTGAACCTGTGATTATGTCACCTTACATGGCAAAGGATACTTTGCAGACATGATTAAGTTAGGGATTTTGAGAAGGAGAGATTATTCTGGACAGTCAGTGTGGGTAAAATGTGATCATCGAGTTATTGTAACAGGTGGGAGTGGTGTGCTTTCAAGATGGAAAAATGGGCTGTGAACTGAGAGGAAGGGTGATAGGGAATGCAGGCAGCCCTCGAAGCTGGAAAAGGCAAGGGAACTAAAAACCTCCAGAAGGAACACAGCTCTGTTAATGCCTTGATTTTAGACTTCTGGACTCAAGGACTATAAGAGAATAAATTTGTGTTGTCTTAATCCACTAAATTTGTGATAATTTGTTACAATAGCAAAAGGAAGTTGACACAGCTAAATTAACTAATTTATTGAATAAACTGTAAAACTTCCCGCTTTAAGAACCAGAACCAGAACAAGAGGAAGCTCTGCAGAATACAACCACCCAGCAAATTATGGTTTAGTCTCTTCTGTCTGTGCCCCATGGAGGCCCTCATAAGCCTCAGAACAATCACAAAAACAGACTCATATATATATGTGCACACACATGCAATATATGTGTATATATATCACACATCAATATAGTTTCTTTGATATATGTTACACATACATCAATATATTTTCTATATTAATATATATTTGACATATTTATGTATATATATTTATCAAAGATATGCTCTTTCTGTAATTGAATACTCATATTTTGGGAAATACTTCCAGATTTCATTTTGGGCACTGGTAGATATTCAAAGCCTTTCTATGGAATTTCAAGTAACCATGTGACCCGAGCATGTACTTTGAACTCAGCATTATCTGATCTACCAGGCCATAAAGATGAGCATTTTCAACAGTATCCTGTCAGTAGGTAGACAGGTTTTAGAAGTCAGTCTCTTAAGCTTATCTTAAAGACACAAGAAAATTTCATGTTTGCTGAATCTGAATCACACAGCACCTACTTCAGATCAATTGCCACCTCTTCTCCAAGCCACTCATGTATCCTCATGGGGAATGCCAAGTCAGTTGACTGAAAAAAAACTGGGTGTGGTTTATACATATAGCAACAACAAGTTTGCTACTAGCTCAATATAAGCAATGAAAAAGGTTGAATACCTCTAACAGGTATAAGTCCAAGAATTTCTTCTTATCCAATTTTCCTGGAAGGATTAATGGACAGTGATATGACAACACTCTATCTAATAAATTTGCAAGACTATCCAGGATTTGTAAGGGGAAATTAATGGATTGGTAAAAATAGCACAGGAAGTGTGGGGATGGACTTTTCAGAGTAAGAACAGAGAGTAGAGCTATTTGTGTTCCAAGTGAGTGGAACACATTAAAAGGAACCTATGACAAAAGAGATTTTCAAGAATTGAATGGAAACATTATAGATTAATCACCTTAGGTTTGACTCTTGGACTTGTGAATATATGTTTACCACTCAGGTAGAGAAGGAAGTTAATGCCTTGGATCAAAAAAAAAATGAATGCTATCCTGCCATTGACTCTCAAGTACGCCTAAGTGCTTGGCGGTACTGCTTAGTGCTTGATTTACCACCAACAAAGCCAATAATGAGGACTGGATACTCATGAGAGGATCAGTAAGCCACATGATGGCTGGTTAATCATGTTGAATATCTTCTGTCCTGTTATTTTATCTTATCAGTATCATATTTTCTCATATAATTTTTCCACTGTGATAGACACTCTGGATATCAATTTCCCTTTCTTGCTACCAGTGTGTCTGCCAGCCCCATTGTCTATGTATGCACCACTTTACTGCCAGTGAGCATATTCCACAAAATAATGCTTTTGATCAAAGGATTCATTATGCAGCAAAAACAGCTAGATAGATAGACACAGTAATAAGAATAAGGCAATTAGTTCATGACCATGAGAATCTCTGGTATAAATGCATATTCCAACTTTAAGAAATAGCTGATATTATAGAATTGTGGGGTGGCACACTAGAAGTTGAGTCACAATACCTGCTAGGAAATAAGTGTGGTTGGATTGCTATGATAGAGTCAAAATAAAGTATTACTTCATTATTAAATATTATTTATTAGAACACGTGTAATTTAAAAGATTATATAATAATTAAAAATTATTGTTATTAAATAAAATAAATAGTCTCTGTCCCTAATTTCTGACATATAGTTTTTAAATCCTTGGAATCTCTGATGGGATGAGTGTCTTTTGTGTGCCAACAAGATGACAGGTGGCTAGGGGTCCCTAGAAATGTTTGGCCTGAGGGCTGTGCCCAGGATAACTAGGACATGATTAGAGGTTGGAACTTTCAAACTCCTTCCACTCCCCAACCCAGGCAGATGAGGAAGCTCTAGATTGAATTAATCACTAATGACAATTATTTAATTTTATAATCATATGTATATAATGGAAACTCCATAAAGACTCCTAAAAGATGGGATCCATAGAGTTTCTGGGTTGGTGAGCACATTAAGTTACTGGGAGGATGGTACGCCCTGAGGTGGCTTAGACACTCCCCTGC
This sequence comes from Manis pentadactyla, assembly GCF_030020395.1. Classification (NCBI taxonomy): domain Eukaryota; kingdom Metazoa; phylum Chordata; class Mammalia; order Pholidota; family Manidae; genus Manis; species Manis pentadactyla. The sequence continues at coordinate 27,881,627 of NC_080037.1, read as the reverse complement.
AGCCCCTCCCACATCCCCCTATGCCTCTCTTCCATTTGGCTGCTCTTGAGTTGTATCTTTTATAACAAACTGGTGAATGTAAGCAAATAATGTTCCTGAGTTTTGTTATCCATTCTCTCAAACTATCAAACCAGAAAAGGGGATCATGGTGAGACAGGGACCGTGGCCTAGAGTACGGTGAGGGCCTCTGGAAAGAAACAGAGCAAGATAACCATTGTGGCATTTGCTTTGGCCTGCTGGGGGGCCCAGCTTGTTTTTCTAACTTTACCCATGTGCTGTGTTTCCTCCTCCAGCCCTAAACAGATGATTTGTTGCAACTTGGGCAATGTAGCAAGCAAGCCCCAAACTACTGCAAGTGGAAAACAACATAGTAAAAACAGGAAGGATTCCATCTTAAAACCCAATTAGTTAAAAAGTAAGACAATAACTCAGCCCACCTTGGGAGCAAAGAAGGTAGTCTTGAGTGATATGCTCTTAGACCAGGAAGCTGCTATCCTGGGAGGAAATCAGAGCAGTAAAATTCTTGTAAATAACCAGGAAGACTAATAAGAAACTTAGTGTTTCTTCAAAAGTATTTGGGACCACTTAGCAGGTGTAAATCCCTAGCCCTTTGTCTCTCAACTGCCTATAAAAACCCCTAGACAGCGCACCACCCCGGGGCTCTCCTGTCCTCTCCTGGCCTGAGCCGGGAGCTCTGTCCTCTTGCTCTCCTACCTTGACTGTTTGCGAAGTTCATTCTTCGGCTCTGTGAACAAGAACGCCAGCAATGGGAACCCCCAATAGCCAGTCAGTCAAAAGTACAGGAGGCCTGGGACTTTTGACTGCTGTGTGAAGCATGGAGCAGTGTTTTGACAATGAGCCTTTTACCTATATGGTCTGTGCTAACTTCGTGTAGTTAGTGACAGAATTAAGTGGAATTATTGAACACCCAGTTGGTGCCTGGATAAGTGAGGAATTGGTTGGTGTGAGGAAAAAAAACAAATATTTATTTGTTGTGAGAAGTTCTGTGAATAAAATGGACCAATTGCTGTCCTATGAGACGTGTTATATTGTCTGACCTAGCACTATGGAAGATGTGTTCTCCCACAGTTATTGATCTAGAAACCTTAAGTGCAATAGCAGTAGCTCCACTACCATTAAACTAATAGACCACAAGTATTGTGATCTAATTTTGCAACAGTAGTTTATTATTTTGGGGTGAAAAGAGGAAGACAATTCCCTCTGGGGACATAATGGTTCCATTTGAGGGAAAGTTAGAACTTTTGGGTGGATGTTTATGCTTCTCTTTCCACTGAGCAAATATATCAAGAAGAAGGTACAGAACAGGCTGAGATTACTGAACTTGATTTTCCTTTATACAATAATGGTAAATAGTACATGTTTCCAACCCAGAGCAATCCGTAGCAAGTGTTCATTATTAATCAGAGTGTATGGTGACCCAACATGTGCAGGAGGAGTAAAAAATGTGTCACAGTTTTCATGAATGAAGGTGTGGTCAAGAAACATGATCAGCTGTGATGGTGAGGGGGGAAAAAAAAGAATAAATAGTGGAAGAATAATGTTATCAAATTCAATAATAGCCTAGTGGCCAGTTGCAGAAACAAATATTATAGTAGCTATGAGTATTTACCTTTGTTATTTCGTTTGTAAATAGTAAACCAATCTGTACAGAATTACCTACATTTTTTCCTCTTCTCCTACTGTAACTGTTTCATATGCAGGATGTTGCTTGTGAACAATCATACAAGTAAGTCAAATTATTAAATATTAAAAAAGATAATAGTGCCTGAAGAAAAGAAATAATCATAGCTTGAATATAGTAACTAATGAAATTGTTTTATTCTCTATGAAGGGATTTATTGCAACAAATACAGTTGCATCATACTATGTGGGCCCCTGACACCACAGTTTGGCTTTAGTTCAGTACTACAGAATTTAGTATTCTGAATATTTATTAGAAAATGCTCTTTGGACCCATAACTGAGGGAGAGGAAGGGAACGGCCAGGATGGGCCAAGGGGGAAGCCGAGCTGCAGTCGCCAGAAGTCGGCTCGCGCCGAGTGTGCATCTCACACGGCCCATCAGAACTTCGACACACTGGCTCAAAACTACCCAGAATTCTTACCTCTGTGATAAGCCCTGAGTGCGCACTGGCCCTGGATGCAGAACACTGAGTGAGACAACCTCTACAGCAGTTGAGGCAATCCTTGGAAAGACTGATTCCGCTCCCAGAATCCAAGCCACAAAGTCTTACATGGAAGTGGAGGGGATTCGAGTAACATATCTCTACTCCATGTCCGCTAGACATGCTATAGATGTTGTAGTTGTTTGACTTTAACTATGGGTTCAAGGGTATAATTAAGCATAGGCAAAGGGGTAAACTGTACCTATTTTTCTACTGGCAACTTGGCACCATTTATTCATTATGCTTTATGGTCTGCTGCTAGATCTGGAAGCTTGAGAACCACTTCTGCCAGTTGGAGAGAATCATGTGGGAATTCGAATGTGGAAGAGCAGCAGAGGCGTGGCTGCAGCAGAGAGATGAGTGGTCTTTGGGGGATTAAAGTTTTTGCCCGTGGCTCCCAGATATTGTCCTGAAAATCCCCCACTTTCATAGTACAGACAACTGAGAAAATCGGAGAGAATTGGCTGTGATTCCTGATGTTTTGATTTCTTGATGCTTCCTTTTCCAATTCTTCCTATAATCATATACCTCTCTATTCTATATTAAACTGCTTTGAGTTTGAAATATTTGAGATGTTTGCTTCCTCTTTTCCTCAAGTCCTCTGGGTTTATTAAACTGCCTTAGTTCCTCCTATGTCATGCCTGCTGCCTTGTCATCATTAACTGCAAGCTCTCAATAATATCAGTGTAAAGAAACCCAGCTTCTGACAACAAATTTCCAAATTTCGAGCTGTATTCTTTCAGAAACTAGCACGATTCTAGCAATTATAATTGAAGTACCCAGCATTGACAATCCACTGTTCCTGCCACACCCGCTTATATCCTTGCATTTTACTTAACTAGTTAAGAATCTGTAGTCTGTCGTTATAATTACTCACTTACTTTGCCCTCAGCTTTCTCATTCCTTTCTCACATAAAAATCCCAAGCCCGACTGGGTCCACCTCTCCTGAGGAAAAGTCACACTAAATTACATCAAATCCATGGCCAATAGCCTCAGATACATTCTTGGTATTACTTGGAAATCCTACCACATAACCCAATTTACTTTCTCAGCCTCCTGGATTATTATTTCATAATTTCTGTTTTTCATTCAAATCTGAAAGTTTCTCATTCAAGTTCACTCTCAAAAGAAAATGTAGGCAATCTAAAGAGAATTTCCCCAAACTCCTTCTAGCATCCCCCGACCGTATAATGCGGGCCCCATGGGCCTTCTCTCCTCCTGCTGTTGCGGATGGACCACTTATTCTTTGATCAGAGGAAGACTTTCACTTGAGCTCCAGATTCCATCTCTCCCACTTGCTCAGGACCATTGCTCCAGAAAGTTTCCTGTCTCTGTTCTGTGCCATTAAGTTTTTCTCTTTAGAAAGAATGATCCTCAAGAATCCTTTACAACGGCCGACACATGGTATCACCTCTCCTTGTAAACACAAACGCTCCTCTCTTTACCCCACATCCATACTACAGGTGCCCCCCCATCGCTCTACTCCTACTCACAGCAAAACCCCTTGGCAGTGTTGTCTGTACCTTCTTGTCTAATTCCTTCCCTCCATTCATTCTTAATCCTTTTTAACTAGACTTTCAACTCCACTATACCAAAGGAAAAACAAAAAAGAAAAAGTCACAAACAGCTTCCATGTTACTAAATCCAATGGTTTTCTCTCGGTCCTAATTTTATTTGTTCTCTCCACTGCAATTGCTACAGTTGAGTCATCCCTGTTCTTGGAAACTGCCTATACTTGCCTTTGTGGAACACTGTGCTGCTTCCTGGAGACTGTTTTTTAAAAAAAGAAAGGCAGACTGCCACATGCAGCATCTTATTTGGATGTTCCTGGAGTCTTGGAGGCTTGGCTACTCTACATTCTCCTACAAAAGGACCCTGAGGGATCAGAGGTTCCAGCAGGGCAGCACGGCTGCCAGCACACCTTTGGAGGTAGAAGGTCCTCTTTATCTGAGAAAGTTGTCCTCTTCCATTGCGTGAGTGGCTTTGGGAGCAGTGAGGGAAACAGGCCCCTCATCCAGGTCAGCCAGACCAACCCTGGCAATAAGTTGGGTGACAGATCTTGTAGCCAGGTGGCCCTTACATCCCATGAGACTCTATAAACATTCATTATTATCTGCCTACACTCATACCATGTTGATGTCTTCAAATTCACATGCTCTCGTATGGTATGACTCTCATGTCTGTATCTTCTGCTTAGACCCCTTCCTTAAGTGTCCAGCTGGGTGAGCCGCCCCCAGCACATCTTCATTTAGATGAGAAGCTTCACAAGCATACCTGTTCCCAGCAGAGCTTCAGGTCCCCATCTCTGCCAGGCTGTCTCCTCATTCTTTTCTCTGTTTCAAGAATAACCTGCACCCTAACCAGCTGCTCATGCTAAAAGCTCTGGAGGTTTCTTTGACTTCCTCTTTTTTTTTCTTTCTTGCAACACTGGGGTAAAAACTCTTTGCAAATTCTGTCAGTTATACTTCTGACACATTTCTATATAACCACTTGCCTGCCCCTCCACCTCAGCCACCTCGGCCACGCCTCCAGTGTCTCTTACTTGGGCCACTGCGATGGCTTTCTGATCATTGCCTTGCTTTTGCCTTTGCCTCCCAGAGTGATCTTTTAAAATTCTACCCCAAATAATGCTCTTTTTAAATCAACATCCTATCAATGCTTTTGGTTTGCACAGTTTGCTCATCGGCCACACCTCCCATTTTATTTTATTTTTCCATGTCATCTTCTTTTCTCTTCCAGCTCATCAGCCTCATTGCTGTTCTCAGAAAAAACCAGATACACGGTGTTGTCTTTTGTGTGGTCTGCGCCTGAAACGCTCCTTCCCTAGGTATTTCACGGCTCACTCTGACCTATTTTTAGGCCTTCATGCAAGTATTTCCTTCTCAGTCACATCCTCTCTGTCCATCTTATTTAAAACAGCAACCACATACCACTCAGCACTTTTATCTTTTATTTCAATTTCTTTCTTCATTTTTCTCTACAGCACTTATTAGCATATGACCTACTATCACTTGACTTATTGTTATTCTTTCCCCCATACAATATAAGCAACATAAGAGCAGGGAATTTTATCATTTTCCCCCTACTATTATGTTCTTATCACATAGAATAGTGCCTTCAACTATAATGTTTGCAATAAATATTTACTGACTGCATGGCTTGTAAAATAAACACATCAAAGGACAAAACATTTTGATCATACCAATTGATTACAAAGTGCCGTTTTATGATATTCAAAATACATTTTAATTTTAAAAAGATAATTCTAAGTAAATTGGACAGTAATAATCCATTTCTAAGGGACTTATAATATCTATTTCAAACTGATAAATAATATAAAATAAAAATGGACAAGACATTCCAATATAACTTAGCAGTTTATCACTTTATTATCAATGTTCCCAAAATAGTCCCCAATTTAAAATGAAAAAAATAAACTTAACTAATATAATCAAATAATAAAATAATCCCTGTATATTAAAGGAATGATCATATTAACATTACAAGAATTTAATTAAAAAAGCAGCACTGCAAAACAAATTATTAATGAATGACAACACAAAAAATATAGAAAAATAATTTAAACTCAGGCATTTTTCTTTTAAAGTCCAAACTTGTAACCACTCTACTACATTCCCTTATCCTTGAGAAATTTTGAAAACAACCTTAATATTCAATGATTAGACCTTAATTCAATAAAATAACTATATTGAAAAATAATATGGTAGAATTAAAAATATACATTCAAGTAATAGGATATATGAGAAAATAAAATAGGTTAGAAAACACAATGTTAGTATGACCAAATTTGTTATAAAATAAAATAGTTTAGACTTGAGGGAAGTAGATACAATATTAACAGCACTGCCCTTTGAGTGGTGAAGTTACTGTAAATTTTTGTATTTTTTCTTCAAAAATGTAGGATTTAAAAATTTCCAGTATGAACAGCCATTATTTTTAACTTCATAAATAAAAGTAGAACATTGTATTAACCAAAATTTAGTTAAAATTGCTTCCTTTTTTCCTAAGCTACAAAAAGTTAGAGAAAAATCAATTACCTAATTCAGTAATCTATTCATCTGTAGTGACTGGTATTGTTCCTTAGACAGTTTTGTTTTTGTTTGGAAATAAGAATACATTTCTGCAATATGCTTTTAGATAAGTTACTTGAGGTTTTCTTAAATATGGTTAAGAGAAGATAAAATGTAGATCATGATAGTAGAAATAACATTCCTACTAGCCCGGCAATCATATCAACAGACTCATGTACTGCCGTTGTGTATTCAGGACACAGATTGTCTGCTCTGTGTATCGTCTATTGAAAGGGCAAGTGCTGACCATAACGCACACTTCCTGGACGTGTTCTTATCATCTAGATAGCGTGTACACAGACAACACGAACTAATTCCAACGTTCACTGAGGCAAAATATTACCAGGAAGGCGAAGCTACTAAAATATAAAGCATATAAACTGTTTGCAAGCATTCACGACTTTATGATTATCAGGTATTCTGGATGTTCCACACTACTGCTCCTCCCCATTAGTATAGATAACTGAGAGATGAGTATTATATTGTTAGAAAAAAGATAAACAACTTGTTTCTACTTCATTTCATCTAAGTAGTAACTATACTTCAAGGTATTTAGAGGGAAAAGGAATCTTTTCATAATGCATTCTACCATCATACATTATATAGTGTACTTGAGCACAATGATGCCCTGAATTGGATGAGTGCCTTCAAAGCTCTCAGGGATTCCCCTATGTTTTCTTATTTTATACGTATATATTTTTCCCCATGAGATTATAGAATCCACAAGGTCAAGGATTTACCTGCTTTATCTGCCGGTGTCTCTGAGCAACTGTTACAGTTCTTGGCACAAACAGGCATAGCTTAACTTGTCACTTTAAGTACTTCTTTTAAAGACTAACTTGTTTCATGATTAAGTTCATAAGTTAAAGAAAAACTAGAATATTACCCTATCTAAAGTAGAATTTTATGATATTATGCTATATTTAAGTTTCCTAATTTTATATAATATTTAAATTACCTGGTTTATTTTGTTTCTATGATATTAACTGAAGATGAGATTTGTTTAGTTCTGAGTTCCTTTCAAGTTGTTTCATTGCCATTGCATGAAAAAATTCATTTGTGAGATCTTTTTCAGAGATTTTAGTTCACAAATCTTATATTAATTCATATTATATATCTCCAAATCTGTTGATAACTCTATTGGCCTGTGGTGGTCTCCTATTTGTTTTCCCTATCAGTTACATTTGTATTATATTTGATTTCGTCAATCATGTCCAATTTTATTTTTGTTATATGTCAGACTTTGTATTTTCAATGTTATTTTTAGAGATTATGTGCTTTCTGCAATGACTTTTTTCTCCAGAGATGGGTTATATTTATTTTCATGGAGCACTAGCAGTCCAGGGTAAGGTTAAGTACATTTAAGGATTTGAAATGATTTGAATTTTTGGACTACAGTCACTGGTGGCTTCTTTACTTCTTGTTTTTAAAAACAGCTTTATTGAGTTATAATGATATACAAAAATCTTCATGTATTTAATTTAAAATTAAGCAGAGGCTTAATATGGATGGCCCTGTGTATTGTTCCTCTGTCAGTTCCACCAGAACATACCAGGGTCAACTAAATGGAAGACAAAAGACAAATGGAGCTAAACCATTTTTACCCCAGCCAAAATCATCCTAGACTAACTGACAACCAGCTAAACCCTAGATATGCAAGTGGATCCAGCCAAGATCAGCATATTCTCCTAGCTTATTTCCTGTTGACCCAATACGCACAAACAGAACTTTTACTGTTCCATGTCAGTGAGGTTTAGTGACTGCTTATTATGAAATATTATTTTGGCAAAGACAATCTGATACACTAACTTGTGAAAATGTTATTGACTGTGAACCTTAATTGTGTTAAGATCAGCTTATAAATGTATTTATTCCTATCTTTGTTTTGTTCAAGTGTTTATAACATAAAGGCAGATATGACTCTCATCTGCTACACCCTAAAACAGTCGTTCCAATAATTCATGGCTGTGCTCATTGTTACTTTTTGATAAATATCTGATTGGTTGGTACCCATATTTAATGACTAAATATTTAAAATATCATTCTGATGTTACATTATTTTATAATTAGCATTTAAATGGGATAGCATCTTGTTCACAACAATTGTATGGATTGAGGGAGTTCTACTTAATATTCAAATATACAACATTACTGTTATCCACCAAAAGAATCAAAAAAAGGATGTATAATTTTTAAAAAGTCAAAATATCCCACTGTGTAAAATGAGTTCAAGTAAATGAATAAAGTCAAGAAGATGGCTAATGAGAGAGCTTTTGGAAAGGCTGTCATCACATATTTCCTCTGTGGTCCTAGTGTTCCATTTGTTTTCAGTGAAGCATTAGAACAACCATTTTTAAAAGAATTATCAATAGGAATTCTCTGAAGAAATTGTTTTCAACAGAGGTTGACAGCAATTTAAAAATGGGTATATAGCATTTTTGTTTATGTGGAATTAGAAGAGACATTAAAAAAATAGAAACAACAGTAATTTCAGCAGTATAGAAAAACGTGTATAAAATATTTTAGATTTGTTTTAAGACATTTATCTATTTAAAATTAGCCGGTCATGCTTCTTATTTGTCATAGCTGTGCTCTTTATTGAACTCCTAACTAAAAGTCATTTAATTAATATTTAAGACACACCAGACATTAACCTGGTTATGTCATAGATGCTACAGATCTGAAATCAAATAGTCCCTTCCTCCAAAGTGCCCTAACCTTTAAGAGAGACTAGTAAAATGCAATTAAAATATACTCACAAAATCGCAATGGCAAGCATATGTTTTCATGTCATTGATGCACAAGGGGAAGCCACAGGCTTGGCTTTCGGAGAATATGACTAAGCATAAAGGTTATCCAAGTATAGTTACAAAGAGAGAAAAGCAATCAGTAGGAAAGATGGAGATGTCCCATGATTGATTTCACACAAAAAAGTCCGAAGACAAGTAAAATTGTAAAATCTTTTAGTAGTGTAGGCTGAGCAACTCATGAGACTGCCCTAAGAAGCTACATAGTATTTATCAAAATAAAGTAGGTTTATTTTTTTGCTTTTTTCATTTTACCTCTTCTTCTTGACTTTATCTTGTATCTTGACTTTAATCTGTAGGTATACAGTTGTGCTATGACATGAGTATAATTTCACATGAAACTCATTTAAAATTTAACTGATTAATTTGCATATATATTTGACATAAGTGGGCACATTTAAAAATTTCAATGAAATGCAGTGATTCATTAGTGTTTACTTGAAGAAAGACAATTATTAAAAACTAAGAGCATATTGTTATTTAGTGCATTTTTCAGATTAAAAATAAAATTCGGACTAGAATTTCCATTACTTCAACATTTTATTTGAAGAAAACTAAAATATAGGAAGTTTTTGTTGTTCATATTCAGATATTTTTCAGTTATTATAATTTTCAGGGCTAGAATTTCCACTAGAGTTTTCTTAGAGTTACCATTGTTCTTACTAAATTCACCAATAGTTGTTCCATTATATCATCTCTTTTTTTGAATACCATTAAAAAATTATTTTATAGTCCTTGTCTTCTAGATCCATTTTCTTGGTTATATGTAGATCTACTCCTACTTAATGTTCTTTTCTTTCAGTGCTATGTCACATTTTGCTGATTCTTCTGCCACGTAACTTATTATAAGGAAGATATTGAATATGATAGCACAGTACAAGAAAATGTAATAATTTTGTTTTTTTTTCAGATAGTACAGACTCTTTTCTTTGTATTACTATGATAGCCTTACGCTGATCACTAGATTCCTTCAAGATTATAGATGAGCTGAGACAGGGCAGCAGCTTTAATTAGATTTAGTTCTCATTTCCTTTGGTTTATCACCAAGATGCTAAGATCTTTAATCTTTTTAATATTTCAGCTGAAAATAGGTTGAATTGCAGTTTGAAGTTCAACAAGAAGATTCAGTTTTTTCAGGACTCCTGAATCCAAGCAACATGAGAAAGTATGGGACTGCATGAATTTGCTCTCCTAATACCATATAAATTATCATTTTATCTTTTTAAAATACATTTTCTTGTTACTGTGGAAGCAGAACTTTATCATACTCTTCTAGATTCTGACTGGAGAACAAAGTTTCTACTGTGCGATGAAAATATTTTTCAGTGCTTACACTGTTTTTCAGGTGTATTAGGATTTTTTTCAGTAGAAAAAAATGTATTATATATTTCCATATATTCAGGGTGATATTTATTTAAGTTGATTTATATATTACTTAATATCATACCATAGACTAATGGGCACTGAATATGTTAGTAGTTTTTAAGTATTAATTCAGCATTGCAACCTTAGAGAAACATTTATCAAGTAATTTAAAAAGAATAAAGATTTTCTCCTTTTTATATGAAACAACAAACTGATGTGAATTAGTATTCAATTTGTGAAATCATCACGTTTATAGGAATAAAAGGGAATTGTAGTAGCCATCATAATCAGATCCATTAAACAAAAATATTAGTCATCACTGAGGACACATTTAAAAACAGAGAAGTTTTTGAGTTAATTTTACAACAATAACTATTGACTTGCATTTTTCCTCTTTTACTAAGCACATTACACTTCTATGATACTTCTATCTTCACACACACTGACACATTCCATAGGTTATACTGTGTTTTGCAAAATTCTTCAGGAAGTTTACTGTTTCTTCTGGAAAAAAAATCATTTGCACTACATCTTAATAATTGCTGTCCTTACTAGAATATAGAATGTAATAAAATGGTTTATATTGATATTATCATTCTCTACGGAGAGAATATTTTTCCTACTTCTATAAAGATAACAACATGGGATGAATACCTCGATTTTATAATGCAAATAATCTGTATTCTAAACAAACCAGTGAAACTTTCAACATCTTCACTAAAATAGAGCTAAACATCATTTTCCTTCAAAGATACTACATGAGTAAATGTGTTTCATTTGCTTAACAGTGAGCCTCATATACCACCTTACTTGGACAAAACTAAGTTTAAACCTTGGTCTGGGATCACTGTATCAGGAAAAATGAAAAAAAAAAAGTATTGAGGAGGGAAAGATATATAGTTGTGTAATGTAATGTATCCTCTTCCAATTGCTAATTTCCATTTTTCAATTCTAGAAAATTTACCCTCTGAGTCTCCACCTCAGTTCCTCTCACATTCAAATTTAGGATTCATCTGTTTAACTTTAAAACCTTGTTTAATATATATTTTGAGTAACGCCTTTTTTGCTTGTCTATTTCAATTTTAAATGAGACCACTATTGTCAGGGTGATAAGGAGGATGGCATCAGTAGGTAACACTATTTTTCCTTGCTGACTTCTGTAAATTGATGGCAGTAAAATGCATATTTTGATCAGAAGAAATATATCAAAGTGGGTCTAACGGCTCGAGAATTACAAACCTTAATCAGAAATTACTTCTGTTACTGAATAAGTGACTCTGGATTGTCAAACCCAGTTTATAGTCTCCTAAGGTTACTAGTAGGAGGTCAGATTAATTCACTTACCAGCTCTGCTCCAGGATTTGTCCCTAGAGAATTTTCCCCCAAAGCCACTTTCATAGAATTTATTTCCCATTGTCATTGGGTGCAATTCTTGGTCACATTAATCATTTCATCAGTGCAAAAGGAAGGTGTTATTTCACAGCCCTTTGATGCATGACCTGCGCACCTGCATGCCTGTTCATTTTATGAATTCAGGAAGCTGGCTATAGAGGGAAAATATGTGCCTCAGGATTCCAGTTCCCACATGAATAGGGCCGCAGCTTTTCTCTTATACTTTCTGCTCCTCTTTCGCCTTCTCCTTACTCTTCCCTTTTGGTGGGCATTTACATAAAACACTTCAATTCTTCCTCTAAATTCCCCAAAATATATTTTTTTCATAACTGAATATTTCCTACAGAGTTGATTTTTTTGGTTGTTTTTTTAGCCACAACTGAGCAAGGATATCCTTTATCATAATAAAGTGATCAATTCAAGATAATTGTTTGTTGCCTAGTCGTATAGAACCAATTTATCTGACCATATAGCCAAGCTATTGGCTATAGATCAAGAATGTAAGTATCCAAATACATCCTGGAGAGTGAGACCTCCAATTCCATTGCTAAGTATTCAGTTCTCATTTCTTGCCTTGCTTTTTCCTTCAAGGTTAAACTGTATTGAAAACATATTCTTGCTGATTTCCAAATAGCAGTGCAGCCCTAAATTCAGGAAATCCAATCAGGACACCAGACAGTCTGCTTTGCCTTAGCTGGGAGAAAGCCAGTGTGTCAGGCCGAACGGCTACCAGTGTAACAGGTCTCATAAGCCTTCCGTTTTTGGCGCCACGGACAAATAAGTGTTTCTGAACCTCCCTGGAGAGTCCTCCCACTATGTCACTTCTGCTTTGTGATGGGATCTTGCTATGGGACTTTCTTCCTATCTAAAGATCTTTCCCACACTATTTAAGAGAGGATCAGAATTCCTGGCATAAAAGTCATCTGATGTATCCCCTCAGTATCAGGAATAGTCTGGATCAAAGTACAGCAGGAAAAAGCAAGAAATTGTCACATAGACCATAATAAACAGCTCTTCAGGCAGATTTCTAGTCCAAAACACTGAAACATTTTTCACTGAGAAGACCTACGAATTTCTACCAAAGGTCCTGTTCTGTATAGGGTCTGATATGTCCAATATCAGTTAGAAGTTATATCTAAGGAACTAACATAATAGCCTTTGCTACTCTCCTCTCTATAACTGTTCACCGAATCTATGAGGCTTTACCAGGTACACCTAGCTTGTTGCCCATCCTCTAAGTCTTTACCATATGTGTACAATTGAAACAATTGGAGAAACCAATTTATGTAGTTTTGGATAGTTTACCGATAACCTTCAGGGATGATCAACCTTACAGACTGACCAGATAGAGCTTTTAAAAATGTTATTAGTGGGAATTAAATTGCTGGTCTCAAACATTTCTTTAATCAAAACAAAGATTTCTTCTTAGACTCTTGGAATTCTAAATTGCTTTAATGTTTACTAACAAAAAGAAACTATGCAGTTCTAACTTTCATATTTAGCATGGCATATTGAGACTGAGTAGAGGGAATCTCGGCCCATATCCCTAATAAAAAAAGGTAAAGGTGACATGTTCCATTCATATGTAATTTCTATCTCAATTATTCATTTAAATAAAGGCATTGCAGCAGTAGAATATTTTCAATGCCACTTTCCAATTCCCAACTTCATTGTTACCTTGGTTTCTTCCTTAACAGTGTTGCCATGCTAGTTTCATAACAGGGCCTTTTAAGTTATCCCTCCTGTCTCACATAGGAATTGAGCTCCCATTTTTAACAATCCTAAGGAGGTTGCCTTGAGCCTTTGGGCCACTTTATCCTGTGCACAGCCCAAGATCCCCTTCCCCATGTGAACTGGGCAAGCACATGTCAGTCTGTTCCTTGCAGTCATTGTTGCTTTGTTGCTTGCTTGCTTGTGTGGTGTTCTAAACTATTGCTTTAATTAGAGGATGTAAATGCAGGTCTTTCTTCAAACAATTGTTTTGTTAGATGATGATACTTACATTGTATTTGAATTCCTCCAACTAGGGCAAGCAGAAGAGATTTAACATGGAACTCCAAGAACTGAGACTAGAGCCCAAAAACAATGTATTCCTTACTGAGAATCATATCATTTTCATTTTTGCCTCTGTTATTCACAAACCACTGGAACTGAGCCAATTTTACTGGATAAAGTGGTTATAATTTCCCTTCCAGTCACTTTATCTTGTCCCTACCTATCCTCTTTCTTTTATATGCCATCCATCTTTTTTTTCATCATGCAGCTCCAAGCACAGTAACTGAATGAGCAGTAGAGTCACTGCCTCTTGCAAATCTTTTTGCCTTTGCAAGGGCAGACTTTATGTAAAGTATACAAGTTTAACAAGCCCCAAATCTGTTATCAACACTGATCTGCTATCATCTGTGACAATGGTATTAATGCGGTTGTGTACCTCTGGTTACCATAAAAACAATCTAGGGCCTCTAGATTATGTAATGTCTTTTTACTTGCTGCAAGGGTATTTTATATATATATATATATATATATACAGTTAGGAAGGCATACAGCAATTACCCCCCACAACAAAGGACTGTGACCCCCACTTAATCCCGTGCTGTTGACTAGTTGTCATACTATCTCAGTGAGTCTGCTTACAAAAGTTTGTTTCCACATCATGATTGATCATCTACCCAAATAATCTCTTTTATTTAGTAGTACATAGAATTTGTAATGTGCCAATTGTAAATTTCCATACCAAATAGTTCACTCGGCTACTGATGGTATTCCTTTGTTGTACCCCAGCTTTATAACAGAATACCCTTGTGATTCACTGGCCAACTTCACCTCTAACTACCTGTACGGTTTTATGATGACCAATAGCCCTGGTAGTTATTTTGAGATTGAACATGGCATCTCTTCAAGCACACACATAAGTATTAGTCATTCTTCCTGGGACAGGAAAAACCAGCATTACGGCTGCCGTCTCCTCTCCTTTTAATGTTATGTCTTTGATCCAGATTGTTAGCACAACAGAGAACAGAATAGTTATACTATCTTCCTTTTTGCCTGCCTCTCATGATCTAACCAGGTTCCCCAATTTATTCTAAATATAATTCCTCTAGATTCAATTGATTGAATTTATGCCCCATAATCTACCCCAAAGTTTTTATTTCTCACACCAAGGAAGGTAGGCAGCCATCCTGACGTTAAATGTTCATTATATTTTTTTCCATTTCCTTCTTACATTTGACAGAAAGGACAAAAAAGGCAGTCAAGCAGACAAAGTTACTAAAGCACACAAAGTATCAAATTAGGCTTATCTGAATCAGAGGCTTCTAAGTATTATGTTGTATTTTTAGTATCAAGGATACAACAATCAAAAGATACAGATAAAACAGGGATTTCCTCTCAGTAGATTTGAACAACATAGTTAACTAACAAATTTTAACTAGGTGATATATGCAATTCTATCCCAACCTTTATGAGAATTCATTACTTTCAAATACACAAAGAACTTTTACAATACTCGACTAAATACTGGGCCAAAAACTAATTTTACCAAATTTTAAAGTGTCATTCACATTGCAATCTTTGACTACAGTACAATTAAGTTTAAGAAAATGAATTAAGAAATGAAAAAATAAGTCATAGTATTCTGGGAATTTAAAAACACATGTCTGGATAACTTGTAACTAAAAGAAATCATAATGGATTTTTAGATAGTTAAACAAAATACATAGAGAAAAATGTAGTTTTAAATGTTTGTGTTATATGAGAACACATTCTAAAAAATAATGAATAAAGTTTATTATAAGAACAGAATTAACTCTAGTTAAGTAGAGAAATAATATAACAGCAGGAGTTAATGATATAGATAAAAACTGCACAATAGAGAATATAAACAAAAGTGAAAGTTTGCATTTTGAAAATAGGCAAATCTGTGGTGTAACTGATTAAGAAAAATTGAGACACAAATGACTAATTAAAATGATTTTTTTAATTTTAATTTTTTGAGTATAGTTGATATACAGTATATATTGATATCAAACATACAACATACTGATT
The DNA here is from genome assembly GCF_030020395.1 of Manis pentadactyla. Taxonomy (NCBI): domain Eukaryota; kingdom Metazoa; phylum Chordata; class Mammalia; order Pholidota; family Manidae; genus Manis; species Manis pentadactyla. Next base: position 27,865,743 of record NC_080037.1, on the reverse strand, counting down.
TGACAGTTATCTATATTATTGTGTGCATACCCCTTTTAGTGTAGTAGTTACTACTTGTCAACATAGAAAGATGTTACAGAACTATTTACTATATCCCCTCTGCTATATTCTTTTATATTTGTGTGACTAATTCATATTATGATCGAGATTTTGTGTTTCTTTATCCCCCTCACCCTCCACACCCACTTTCTTTAACCGCCCCACCCCCATGCTAACTACCAGTCACTTCTCAGTGTCTGTGACTCTGCTGCTGTGTTGGTTCATTTTGTTTTCTTTTGTTTTCAGATTCCACGTGTAAGTGAAATCATACAGTATTTGTCTTCTCTGCCTGGCTTATTTCACTGAGAACAATACCCTCTAGGTCCATCTATGTTGTTATAAATGTCAGGATTTCTTTCTCTTTTATGGCTAAATAATATTACATTATGTATATGTGCCACTTCTTCTTTATTAATTCATCTATTGATGGACAAAATGATTTTTGAAAAGGAGACAACTAAATCTATGCCAAAGATAAAAACAATTAATTATTAATATAAACAATTTTGTCAATAAATTTCCAAAGTTCGCATTTCCCCAAAGATGGCTAAAGAAAAAGAAAGACAAATAAATATATATGATCAACAAAATTAAATAATTATATATAAAAGAATTAAATTAAATCCCTCAGACCATGCTATTCCCATCAGTTAAAATCTGAAGTTTGGAAAGCAAATTTTTTAATATTTTAGAGTAAAATATAAAAAATATGTTTAAGGCACATATTGGGGTAAAAAAGATTATTCATCTTAAACTGTCCCCTTAGAATTATATGATATCAAACACTCAGAGAACCAATCCTTGATGCAATCATGTATCCATGCTGGGACTTCTCACCATGCTCCATTTTTTTTTTTTTAGTATTTTAGCTTCTATCTTGATGTCAAGTTCTGTGTTTAACTGATGATTTTATTAACTATTTAATTATGTAACCATATTTAAAAAATCCTACCTTTTCATCTCCGGCTTTTCACTGTCCACAGTCCTGTCCTGAGTGCTTCCTTAGCCAATCACTCTTATTGTCGTACCCTGGCTATTTCATTACTAGTAACTGTAATTTCACTCATACCACTCTCTCTGGCCACTATCTCTGTGTCCAGCAATTCATTAATCAACACAACCAGAACCTAAAAATCCATTGATCATCTCTTTTCTCACCCTTCATCCCCATCATGGTTTCATTGCCCTTTTGAAAACAAATTTTATAGACAATAATTATTATCTTTTCATGTATATTTCAATTCCACTGACACTCTCATTTTCTTATTTTCCTTAAATAATAACACTCTCATTTCCTTATTTTCCTTAAATAATAACACTTAAATAAGAAAGCCACTTCTTTTATTCTGGCAACTGTACAACTAGTGTAAATAAAGAAAAATAAGCAACCTAAAATTCACTTGAGTGAGCTCTTTAATTCATTCATCAAACATGGCACATCGCCCTAGTACAAGCCCTCTTTCACTCTCCTAGGTAATTATTTCCCTCCTTCTCCTCACTCATCAAACATTCAATACCTCTTCCTCCATTTTCTGACAGGGTATGGCTTTGGTTCCTATTCACTGAGGAAAAAGCCCTGTACAAAATGATATTCCACAAGTTCCCACCAGCATCAGTACCCTCATATCCTGCCTTCTGTCTTTTTAATATGAATCAGCTAACAAAGCTCATGGCAAAATCCTAATCCTCCACATTTTGACCAAATCTCATAACTGTAACCTACACAAATATTTTGATCCACAACCTAATTCCTATCACAAATTCTGTTTCTCTTTATTTCCTAAAATCCACTCTAATAAGTCTTTAGTCACCAACAACTAATTGTTAGCTTAAACTATTAACGACATCTCCAAATGAGCCACTTAATTCCACCTGTTGTGCGTTTCCTTGAGTCCCTCGTGTGGAGCCGCGGTCACCAGCCTCAGTCACTAGATGCAAAAGCAAAACAGGTCTTTATTGCTTGTTCGAACTAGGGTCTCAGTGGCCCGTCAGAACACAGGACTCGGTCTGAGACCCTGAACAAAGTTCCCTTTTTGCTTTTATACTTTTGGAAAACAGGTAGCGGCCTTCCAAGGGGGGAGGTTTATTGGTGACCTTAGCTGATTGGCTGAGGAGGGTCAGGGTCTTGTTGCACAGGTTGCTGGGCATGGTTTCCATGGGAATGGGCGTGGCTTGAGCGGGAAACTTCTTACTCAAGATGGAGGACACAGAACAAAATGGAGGCAGGGGGTCATGTAGGGGACATAGTTATTCAAGATGGAGGACACAAAATGGAGGCAGAGGGTCTCACACACCCACTTTGTTATCATTAATCTGGATTCTCTTTGGAATAATGCAATATTTTCTAACTAATTAGTTACCTCTTCTTCCCTCAATGCATTCTCTAAATTTCCACCAGAAATAATTTAAGTCTCCTGAAACCTTTCAATAGCTTCTTATCTCTCTCAGAGTAAAAGTTAAGGTTCTTACAAAGACCTATGAAACTCAGTGTGCCTCATATGTTATTCTATACAGATGTATAGGAATCATGTATAAGAATGTTCTCATCAGTGTTATAAGAGATATTTTAGTATCAAGAGGTCAATGAATTATCATATATATGTACCCTTTGGAATATGAGTTACAACATACACCAATCTGATTAGATAACAAACTATTTGTTAAAGGCATGGAATTAATAAGCACAAAATTTCTAATCTGGAAAAAGAAATGGTGGTGAGATAAGAAAATGTACAAATGAAGATGTAACAGTATGTACCCAGTTTGTAAGATTGGAAGTGATTTACAGGTATGAATTTTATCATTATTTATCATAATTTTTTACATATGCACTTTATATATATATATATAATACATATGTATATTAGCTTTAGAAAAGCTATTTTATTACATATATAAGAGATTGTCTGATTAATGTCAGATTTTTTTTTATAACCTAACACTTAGTGAGTACACTATAAATATTTAGAACTTTTTGTTCTTGCCTTTTGGTTCTCTGCTTAATTTTCACCCTGGAAACTGATTGTTATAATAAGGATAACAAATGAGTAACGGAAGAGTTCCAACATAACCAATTTAACAGCATAAGACTTTTCAAATGTATTGCAAAAGATTACATCAAAAACCATATTGAGAGTATGAATAATTAATAGTAAGAGAAAAAATACTTCAGAAACTGTATAAATTAAGTTTTTCATTGCAGAAACATCCTAAATGATTACCGGAAGGGACAGATGATACCTAACAGTTGATGCATAGTCTAGTGGGGAAATATACTGGTCAGGGTAAGGCAAATAGGATGGCCATTATAAATTTACTTGATTACAGCTTGTGGCTTCAGAAACAGAAATCATTTTAGTAAACTTGGAAAGGATTTTTTAATCCAACCTAATACTGGGGGTAAAATAATTAAAGAGAACAGTCTCTCAGCTGCTGCATCCAGTGGTAATAATACAAGATGAAAACACAGTGGCAGTGAAGGGAGAATCTCTTTACTGGGTTCACTCCTCCCATTGCAACCAAAACCATAACTGTGTAATGTCCACCGTCATTGGAGTGGACGTAACATTAGACAAAAACAGAGTACACTGAAGAAAACAAATACAACAGGATTTCCAGCTTGGTGCATAGGGTAATATTAAATTTGTATTTTCCTCCCTTCCAAGCTATCTATCTAAATATGATATTTTGCATATGGTAGATATTCAATGTATTTTTTAAAGAATATAAAACTGATTCTGAGTTATATAAGTTGCCAGAATTGAATTAGAATATATCTCAGCTTTATGTGATGCAGCTTAATTTGGTAGAAAAAAGTACAGTATTCGGAGTCAATGGACCTAGACTTGAATCCTCGGTCTGAAGCCTATTAGTCATGTTATCTGTTTTCTCTGAGCCTCTGTGACTTCAGTGTAAGGCAATCTGCATTACATTTCTCTGCCCTGAAGGATTAGTGGACAGTAAATGCCTGACAAACAATAAGTACCCAACAAATGGTAGCTAGTATGACCATATGAAAAAACAAAGGTCCTTCCATATAGTAAGATATTATGCTTTAATATTTTTTCCTTTATACTGTATTATTTATAGTACAATTTATTTAAGTACTTTTTAAAGGTTTTACTATGACCTGCTGTATTAGAGCACTGCGTTTTGGCACCATATGTAATGTTTCTATGATTATATTGCATGATGTTAGAGTATTTTTTATTTTGTTTTAGTTTTCATGTATGATGAAATAAAAAATAAATACATTTAAATCCAGATACATTGTTATATCTATGTCTATAGAATTAATTTGTAAAGCATGATATCAATCTTTCAGTTATCCAGTAAAACCATTGCTAGTATTTCAGAGAATGTGTTTCTCTTATTTACGGAAAAGTTTATAATAGCTTAAAAATATATGTTTTTATAGCTTTAGGTTAAATGATGGTAACTTTCATACACCATTTAGAAATGGTTCCAACAACCACTTGCCTTCTGAGTTTTTTCATGAAACACATACAGCTCCTGCTCTCTGTTTCCTCCTCCTTCCTTCTCCAGAGGGGCTAAAGGAATATAAATTCACCATCTGCTCTAAGACATTCTGGCTATAAAGTCTGCAGTTAAAGCTATGTTAATAGCTCAGTTCAAACAAGAATGATTCCTTAATTTTCATTTCTTATAGGGTAAGTTAATTAAATCCATTAAAGCCATTTTATCACTCTACAAGGCTACTCGGGTTCTTGCTTGCTTCCATTTTAAAATTCCAGACTAAATTCTACATATCTGTTATCCCCATAATTCAATTTCTAAAAGCTTACTTTTTATAGCATCCTGGCTCACATATTTAACAGTTAAAATACATTTTAAATATTTTATTTTAGATAGGGAGGTTTTTACTGAGATAGAAATTTATTTGATATACAATAGAAATATATTCATTGAGGAAAATAACTCATCTAGGAGTCTGTTTGTGCCCAGTACCATGCACATTAGGGAGTATAATACATAGGACCCCAAAAATGAAAAGTGTAATTCTGGAGTTGCTTAATCTTTTTTGAGACAAAACCCATAAGATGCTCCCCAAATACAACATAACAAGTACATTATTGGGCACAGTTATAATTTTGTATGGTGAGAAACTGCCAGGACTTTGTCCTCAGTTTCTAATTTAGTGGAATAAAGAGTAAGATGTTCATAGGTTCAGTTTGCAACAAAGTGCTTTGGGGATATAGAAGAGGGGTGAAATATGATTGGGAGCATTGGGCAAACTTTATTGGGTAAATCCTAAGTGATTAATAAAATCTGTCAGGCTGAAAAATATAATAGTGCAGAAATGTCAAAGGAAACAGCAGGTTATTCATTTAGTGATTTTCTAAACCCATGAGTGACTCAAAAGTTAATAATTCTGTAGGATGCTCCAACATTTCAAACCAAAAGCTCATTCTGGTATACACTTGACAAGGATTTATTGATGGCTGACTATGTGCCTGGGGATATAGTGGTATTCAAAGTGTACTGAGTTTATTCTGGACTGAGAAAGAGTAAAAGCAGGTATAGGTGTGGATGGGATAGGATAAGGTGGTATGGGATCACATAAGAGGGGCATCCATTCATGTCATTTAGGAGACTCAGTAAAATATGTATTTAAATTAAGATCTTTTAAAATTGTTGCAGATGTGTGTTAATGAAAACTTCAATTGATAGACGAAGAGGCTGCATACATCTTCTTCCCCAAAATGTTGTATTATTTTCCTTTGAAACTATCACACTACTGGCTGAAAGACCCCATTTAATAAAAACATACAGACTATTATGTGATTTTAATTTAAAATTTTTGATAATCTCAACTTGGAGTATTTTGAAAACTTTAGCAGTGGTTGGTGCATTTCTTTGAAAACCACAGAAACATAAATCTTAAACATATGTTTTTTCTTGGAGTCTGTGACTAACCACTAGTAAAATAAGTAAATTTTATTTGGAAATATGTTTGAGATGTTTTCTGCCTAATTTTTTCTAACCAAAATTTTCTATCAAAAATTCGATATTTTTTTTCAAAAATTTTAAAGCACTGTGCCCTATTTTATGCATAGATGTAGAGGTATTCATATTTTCATATTAAAGATCACTTTGATTAGTGCAGCATTAATTTTAGTTTTTAAAATCTGAGGATACACATTCTAATGCTGTACTTTGAGTAATTCCTACACATTTCTCCGATGAAAGAATCTATTGTCTGTATCACAACTCATTTTTTCCCCAAAACACTTGCACATTCAAAATTTTAAAACCAGAATTCTACAATGCATTTATAATAATAAATGATTATATTAATATTTTATTGTATTTATACATTTTATTGTATTTATACATGTATATATTACAGTATAGTAGTAAAGTACAAGTGATTAAATTTAAAATATTTAACCTAATTAAGTCTGACTTTAAATTAGCATTATTCTGGAAAATGTAATCATTTCTTATTTCTGAGACAGAAGAACATTGCTAAGAATTATTGGGAAATAGAAACCAGTGAGCTTTTTATCCCCTCCACCCCCATCAAAAGAAAATTGTTTATTCCACAGATATTTTTAGCACCACTATTTGAGGCCAAGAACTTTTCTACATAATGAACATACAGATGTGAATAAAACCAATAGGGTAGCAAAGTCATAACCCTGGAAGTCATTTGGGGATTCTCTTTCTTCTTCACTAATCCATGATCATTCACATATTTATTTATGCATCACATTTAAAAGTATTTTGTTTTCCTATTTGACAGTCCCATTACTAGGTAGTAGGAATTAAACAGTGATCAAAAAATAAGCTTAGATTTGCCCTCTTAAAAATTTTGTGAAGGAAAGACAATTTATATACATAATCATGAAAATAAATATATAAATGTAAATTATATTTAATACAATAGAGGAAAATTAAATGAAAATATGAGTGATTGCTAAAGTAGAGATGGGTTTTACTGAATAACTGACAATTAAAAATGAAGATTGTCTAGAAAATAGTATTAATTATAGGGAAAGATAATTCCAGGCAAGGGGCAACATCTTTACTGCTCTATTTAAAAACTCTGAAAGAGAAAGGAATGTGGCCCATTCAAGGACCTGAGAAAACATCTACTGAATCTTGGGTGTGAGGAACAAGGGGAATGGACATCATATGAGGTACATAGGAGTGGGTTGTAAGGGACATTATAAGATATGTTGAGTGTTTTGTATTTAAAGATATTAAAGTAACTACAATGCAGACTTAAAAATGCAAGAAAAAACAGTAAAACTGAGTTTTCTAGGCAGTACAATTATTAAATAGTCATCTAGAAGTAAGCTCCTTTTGAAGTATTTTAAATAGCTAAGCTATTCTTGTATAACCTTAACTCCAAATCAGGCCTTAGTTCCTGTTCATTTCATAGTGCTTTCACAAAGCTGCTAACTTTAACAGACACTAAGGTGAAGTAGTATATTCCTGTCCTTTAATAAATATAAAACTATTCATTTTAATGAGTGGTCTTAAAAATGCAATTTTCTTCATTAAATGTTTTAAAGGTTTTGGTTAAAGATGAAACACTGATACCTTTGATTGTTCTTGCTATCCAAAATATACTCCCTCTAAAGCTTTATGTAAAGTATTATTAAGGCCTACAGAATGGAATAGGAAAATCAGGTTTTATGTTAGTGCTAATGTTAATTGTAGCTTATAATTATTTTACTTTTGCCAATTTTTGGTAGAATTTTGTTCATGTTATATGCATTTCGGGGTATATTTTTAAATCTTTCAATTACAATTTAAAAAATTGGTCAGAAATAGAAAGCAAAAGATAGAAACAAATACATCAGTAATCCCAAATTAAAGGTATTAAAATCTCTACATTAAAAAATTAAGCTGGATAATTTTTCTTCATTAGTTTCACAAATGCACATAAACATGAAAGGTTTGAAATTATAATGTTGGGGAAATATAAAGATTGCAAATTATAATGAAAATGATGTTGTAAAAGCTATATTTGTATCATATAAATAGACTTTCAAAAACAAAGCATTACATGTGACAAAGATTATTACCACATATTTTATAACATTTCTAACTCATCAGAAAAATATAACAACTTCACGATGGCAATGAGCATAAAAGAAAACTGCAAATAAAATAAATAGGTACAAATATTTGAAAAGACAAAGCAGAGTAGTGTGTCTCACATAGTCTTTGAACAGCAAGGACCATATCACAACATTTTGTGACAAAAACTTAGATCACTCCATTTTGCTAAAGAAGTGACAACATATTTTCATTTTTTTATGACATCTAAGCACCAAAATGTACTTGGTGCAGTTTGTAAGCAGAAAAATATTGAAGGTAGATATGTGCAAAAAGGTTATTGGAAGGAAGTAGATAATGTAAGAGTAAAAAAAAATATCATTCATGATAATTAGTTGCATTCGTTTGATGTTGGCCTTTAAAACTAGGAAAATATGGATCAAAAATTTAATTTTTCTATGTGAATTCCTATTAAAATTTCTAGTAAAGTTGCTTGTTAGTGTTGAAAAAAAATTTGTGAAATTATTTAAATATATTTTTAGAAATAATGAAAGAAGTTTATTCAATCCAGTTGGTGAATGTTGTTGATTTTTTTTTTGTTCAACTATTACATAATAATCAAAGATCTGTAAATTAATACCAAAATGTGATAACATTTTATACTTAGACAATACCAAATTTTAGAAAGATGTGGAGTAACGGAAGTATATACACTGCTTGTGGAGTATAAATCTGGTGAATATTTTGCAAAACAATTTGTAACTGTATTTAAAACTTCAAATATACTATTAATTCACAATTCTTTCCTTAAGTGTATACTCTAAAGAAATTCTTCCATGTATATAGAAGACATAAAAAAGCATCAATTTTCATGACAGCAAAAATTTTATTAATTAATTAATTTTAGAATATCCACACAGTAAATATTTTGCAAGACTGAAAATGGGTTAAACAACCTTTATAAATGACAACATGAAACAGATTTGAGAAATGCAATGCAAGGGGGAAAAGACATATAGTAAAAATGCTATGTTCAGGATATCCCTTCAAAGCTCAAAAACAATCAGAGCTAAATATTATTCAGATGGTGCAGTAGTTCAGTTCTATATGCATCTGTACATAACTAGCTTAAAAACATACAGCTGATAAACACATAACTGCTCAGGTCTGTGAGACTTCTGAGGTATTTCAGGAAGATAGGATGGGAAGAAGCACTTTCAGAAATCAATTTTATTGTAGTGTTCTATGACTTAACATTGTAGGTGAATTTATTGGTATTTGTTTTATAAACTGTCTAGATTTTTAACATGTATAAAATATTATATAGTAATAAATGCTAAGAATGTTTCATTTGCTTTAAATTCCTCTGCTCCAACCGATTTATCCAAATGCTTGTTATACTTTATAGGAAATTACCTAAAGATATTTGTCACCCATTTTTCTGCAACATCATTGCTTATAGTAGGTTGTTATTATTATTGACATTGACATCTTAAATTTCTAGTGCATAAGCTTCTAAGAAGTAATAGGTATTTAGACAGTGAGGTATATACCCAATAATTAAAAATTTTAGTAACCTCTAACTTTTTGATAATAAATTTCAAAATGAGAAAATCTAAGTATATTTTAAATAAAGAATGAAGGCATCTTTTGCTTTTAATACCAATTTTTTTTAGTTCTGTTGCTATTCTATCCTTTCTAGATATGTTTCATTTTTTAGGCATACTTGGTTTAGATACACAATATAGGTTTTTAATTTCCAATCTACATATTATATGCTAGTTTTTCATCTAATCTGAATAATTATTACTGTTTCCATTCATTGTGCAGAGTGGAAAAAACAATATGCTTATAATTTATGATAATTATAAAAAGAAGGAAACTGGGTAATTCTTTCCTGGAACTCATGTAAAAATTTAGATTCCAAAGACCTAGAACCTGAGTGCATTAAGATATTTACAATTTTTTGAAAGATTTGTATTGTTACCATAAATGAAAACATGAGTTTGTGTACTAATGAAAAACATAGAATCTCAAATGAAATAAAATAACCCTATGTTAATAGTACTTATATAAAAAATTTGGCAAAATAAAATGAAAATTTCATGTTCTATAAAACTATAGGAAAATTATATTTTCCAGACTGTCTATATATTTGAAATCCAGTTTTTTCTTCACAGTCAAGTATCATTATTTGATGATGTAGAAAATATGTAAATAATAAATGCATTGTTTGAATCTTACATTTTTAAAATAACACAAATATACATGAGACTAGATCATTAATGTATTAAAATTCATACCTCTAGCACTTCAGATTTTTTCCATTGAGAGTTATATATTCTATATAATATCTAGTAGTTATATACTTATTTATAATATATATATATATAAACAGTGAAACAGACATATTCTGTTTAGCACTTACATATTTATGTATAATAAATTGAGTTCTCTTTGTGTCCTGTGACCATTTAAACACTATGCTTTGTCCTCTAACCAAAGATCCTTTCATTCTGTAATTATGTTAAAACCAGAAAGGTGACTGGCCACATTTGTCAGATATTAAAAACTATACCATTTTCTTCTTCTGAGTTTGAACACTGACTTTAGAAAGTTTTGACTTACCTTTTAAAGTAAATGACTTTTTATTTACTAACTACAATGTAGTCACTTTCTACATCTCAGTTATATATACATATACGTACACCCATATATAGTAATATATGTTAATATATAGAAATATATATACATGTAGCATATTAATAGGCATATTACTCTCTAAAAGTCAATAGTGTGTATAGCAATATATATACATGTGCTATATATATACATGTATATATATATATCTACTCTAATATATATTTGGTAATACACATAGTACCTTGCAAGACCTCAGTTACTGATGATATGAATTAATATTTGCTTTGGATAATTGGCAGTCTGAAAAAGTTTAAGATTTGTAATATATTATTTTGGTATGAGGAAATCATTTCCTCACTGATAAAGAATTTTGTGGGTTACTGTATGTTTTACTCTGATGGTCATGACAACATGTAGTTTTATGCTGCTGTATGTTATTCTAAAACAAAATGGTATTTCTATTTTCAGTTTTTTGAGAAGCCTCAATACTGCTTTCCATAATAGCTGCACGAATATACATTCCTACCAACAAGGAGGGTTCCATCTTCTTCACATCCTTGCCAATACTTGTTATTTCTTGTCTTTTGAACAGTGGTCATTTTAACCCTTATAACCCAGTAACTCCACATCTAGGAATTACCTGAAAAAATACAAAATCCCTACGGCGGAGTCAAGATGGCAGTGTGAGTAGAGCAGCGGAAATCTCCTCCCAAAACCGCATATATTTTTGAAAATACAACAAAGACAACTCTTCCTAAAAGAGAGACCATAAGACAAAGGACAACAGCCAGACCACATCCACACCTGAGAGAACCCAGCGCCTCGCGAAGGGGGTAAGATACAAGCCCCGACCTGGTGGGACCCGAGCGCCCCACCCCCCAGCTCCCGGCGGGAGAAGAGCAGGCAGAGCGGGAGGGACACGGAGCCCAGGACTGCCGAACACCCAGCCCCAGCCATACACACCGGAGCGCAGACATAGAGCACATGTGTGGGGTGCTGTAAACTAGGCAAACAGGACAGTAAGACCTGTGAGCAGGTCCCCACAGCCAGCACCCTGGGGACAAAGAAAAGCAAGTACTTTTTGGAAGTTTTAAAGGGACAGGGACCCCACAGCAGGATGGAAGCGCCCTGGGACATTTAGCCCAGCAGCAAGGAATCCTGGGGAACTCTGGGCACCCTAATACCCGGGATAGAAGGGCAGCTCAGAGGCTCCTCATGGAGATAAACAGCCTCCCGGCCGTTTTCCCTCCAACACGGCTCCACCATATCACAGTAGCGGCCATAGGCAGGCCACGCCCACAGCAACAGTAGAGATTAACTCCATAGCAGACGGGCAAGAATCAGAAGCTCCATCTGCAGGCAGGTGCTCAGCACAAGTCACTAGAGGTCGCTGTTCTCCCAGGAGAGGAGGGCCACAAACCAACGAGAAGGGACATTCTCCCAGCCATCACTTGTGCCAGCTCCGCAAACTATCTCTGTCGCCATTAAAAGGCAGAATTTGAGGCAGACAAAGATCACAGAGACAATACCTGGAAGGAGACAGACCTAACCAGTCTTCGTGAAAAAGAATTCAAAATAAAAATCATAAACATGCTGACAGAGAGGCAGAGAAATATACAAGAGTGAAGGGATGACGTCCGGAGGGAGATTACAGAAGTGAAACAATCTTTGGAAGCATTTATAAGAGGAATGGATAAGATGCAAGAAGCCATTGATGGAATAGAAACCAGAGAACAGGAACACAGAGAAGCTGACACAGAGAGAGATAAAAGGATCTCCAGGAATGAAACAATATTAAGAGAACTGTGTGACCAATCCAAAAGGAACAATATCCATATTATAGGGGTACCAGAAGAAGAGACACAAAAAGGGATAGAAAGTGCTTTGAAGAAATAATTGCTGAAAACTTCATCAAACTGGGGAAGAAATAATAGATCAGATGACAGAAGTACACAGAACTCCCAATAGAAAGGACCCAAGGAGGACAACACCAAGACATATAATAATTAAAATGGCAAAGATCAAGGACAAGGACAGAGTTTTAAAGGCAGCAAGGGAGAAGAAAAAGGTCACCTATAAAGAAAAACCCATCAGGCTAACATCAGACTTCTCAACAGAAACCTTGCAGGCAAGAAGAGAATGGCATGATATACTTAATGCAATGAAACAGAAGGGCCTTGAACCAAGAATACTGTATCCAGCAAGATTATCATTTAAATATGATGGAGGGATTAAACAATTCCCAGACAAGCAAAAGTTGAGAGAATTTGCCTCCCACAAACCACTTCTACAGGGTATTTTAGAGGGACTGTACAAGACGGGAGCACTCCTGACTAAACAGATGTCACCAGAGAAAATTAAATCACAGCAAAGACAGCAGACCAATCAAATACTAACTAAAGGTAAAAAATAAAATCAACTACACACAAAAAGCAGTTAAAGGAAACATGAAAGAGCACAGAATAAAACAACCAATATATAAAGAATGTAGGAGTAGGAATAAGAAGGGGGAGAGGAAAAAAATCTCCAGACAGTGTATATAACAGCTCAGTAAGCGAGATAAGTTAGGCAATAAAATACTAAAGAGGCTAACCTGGAAGCTTTGGTAACCACGAATATAAAGCCTGCAATGGCAATAAGTACATATCTTTCAATAGTTACCCTAAATGTTAATGAACTGAATGCACCAATCAAAAAACACAGAGTAATAGAATGGATAAAAAAGCAAGAACCATCTACATGTTGCTTACAAGAAACTCACCTCAAACCCAAAGACATGTACAGACTAAAAGTCAAGGGATGAAAAAACATATTTCACGCAAACAACAGAGAGAAGAAAGCAGGGGTTGCAGTACAAGCATCAGACAAAATAGACTTCAAAACAAAGAAAGTAACAAGGGATAAAGAAGGACATTACATATTGATAAAGGGCTCAGTCCAACAAGAGGATATAACCATTCTAAATATACATGCACCCAACACAGGAGAACCAGCATATGTGAAACAAATACTAACAGAACTAAAGGAGGAAATAGAAAGCAATGCATTCATTTTAGGAGACTTCAACATGCCACTCACCCCAAAGGATAGATCCACTTAACAGAAAATAAGTAAGGACATGGAGGCACCGAACAACACACTAGAACAGATGGACCTAATAGAAATCTATAGAACTCTACACCCAAAAGCAACAGGATACACATTCTTCTCAAATGCACATGGAACATTCTCCAGAATAGACCACATACTAGGTCACAAAAAGAGCCTCAGTAAATTCCAAAAGATTGAAAATCTACCAACCAACATTTCAGACCACAAAGGTATAAAACTAGAAATAAATTCTACAAAGAAAACAAAAAGGCTTACAAACACATGGAGGTTTAACAACATGCTCCTAAATAATCAATGGATCAATGAACAAATTAAAATAGAGATCAAGGAATATATGGAAAGAAATAACAACAATAACACAAAGCCCCAGCTTCTGTGGGATGCAGCGAAAGCAGTCTTAAGAGGAAGGTATATAGCGATCCAGGCACACTTAAAGAAGGAAGAACAACCTGCAATGAATAGACTGACATCACAATTATCGAAACTGGAAAAAGAAGAACAAATGAGGCCTAAAGTCACCAGAAGGAGGGACATAATAAAGATCAGAGAAGTAGACAAAATTGAGAAGAATAAAACAATAGAAAAAATCAATGAAAGCAAGAGCTGGTTCTTTGAGAAAATAAACAAAACTGATAAGCCTCTAGCCAAACTTATTAAGAGAAAAAGAGAATCAACACACATCAACAGAATCAGAAACGAGAATAGAAAAATCACGACAGACTCCACAGAAATACAAAGAATTATTAAAGACTATTATGAAAACCTATATGCTAACAAACTGTAAAACATAGAAGAAATGGACAACTTCCTAGAAAAATACAACCTTCCAAGACTGACCAAGGAAGAAACACAAAAGTTAAACAAACCAATTAAAAGCAAAGAAATTGAAACGGTAATCAAAAAACTAACCAAGAACAAAGACACCCGTGCCAGACGGATTTACCTCGGAATTTTATCAGACATACAGAGAAGACATAATACCCATTCTCCTTAAAGTTTTCCAAAACATAGAAGAGGAGGGAATACTCCCAAACTAATTATACGAAGCCAACATCACCCTAATACCAAAACAAGGCAAAGACCCCACCAAAAAAGAAAATTACAGACCAATATCCCTGATGAATGTAGATGCAAAAATACTCAATAAAATATTAGGAAACCGAATTCAAAAATATATCAAAAGGATCATACACCATGACCAAGTGGGATTCATCCCAGGGATGCAAGGATGGTATAACATTCGAAAATCCATCAACATCATCCACCACATCAACAAAAAGAAGGACAAAAACCACATGATCATCTCCATAGATGCTGAAAAAGCATTCCAAAAAATTCAACATCCATTCATGATAAAAACTCTCAGCAAAATGGGTATAGAGGGCAAGTACCTCAACATAATAAAGGCCATATATGATAAACCCACAGCCAACATCATACTGAACAGTGAGAAGCTGAAAGCTTTTCCTCTGTGATTGGGAACAAGACAGGAATACCCACTCTCCCCACTGTTATTAAACATAGTACTGGAGGTCCTAGCCATGGCAATTAGAAAAAACAAAGAAATACAAGAAATCCAGATTGATAAAGATGAAGTTAAACTGTCACTATTTGCCAATGACATGATATTGTAAATAAAAAACCTTAAAGACTCCACTCCAAAACTACTAGAACTAATATCAGAGTACAGCAAAGTTTCAGGATACAAAATTAACACACAGAAATCTGTGACTTTCCTATACACTAACAATGAATAATAGAAAGAGAAATCAGGAAAACAATTCCATTCACAACTGCATCAAAAAGAATAAAATACCTAGGAATAAACCTAATCAAAGAAGTAAAAGACCTATACACTGAAAACTACAAGACACTCTTAAGAGAAATTAAAGAAGACACTAACAAATGGAAACTCATTCCATTGTCTTGGCTAGGAAGAATTAATATCGTCAAAATGGCCATCCTGCCCAAAACAATATACAGATTTGATGCAATCCCTATCAAATTACCAGCAACATTCTTCAACGAACTGGAACAAGTAGTTAAAAATTTCATATGGAAACACCAAAGACCCCGAATAGCCAAAACAATCCTGAGAAAGAAGAATAAAGTAGGGGGGGATCCCATTCCCCAACTTCAAGCTCTACTACAAAGCCACAGTAATCAAGACAATTTGGTATTGGCACAAGAACAGAGCCACAGACCAGTGGAACAGATTAGAGACTCCAGACATTAATCCAAATATATGGTCAACTAATATTCAATAAAGGAGCCATGGACATACAATAGGGAAATGACAGTCTCTTCAACAGATGGTGCTGGCAAAACTGGACAGCTACATGTAGGAGAATGAAACTGGACCAATGTCTAACCCCATACAGAAAAGTAAATTCGAAATGGATCAAAGTCCTGAATGTAAGTCATGAAACCACAAAACTCTTAGAAAAAAATATAGGCAAAAATCTCTTGGACGTAAACATTATTGCCTTCTTCATGAACATATCTCCCTGGGCAAGGAAAACAAAAGCAAAAATGAACAAGTGGGACTATATTAAGCTGAAAAGCTTCTGTACAGCAAAAGACACCATCAATAGAACAAAAAGGAACCCTACAGTATGGGAGAATATATTTGTAAATGACAGATCCAATAAAGGCTTGACATCCAAAATATATAAAGAGCTCATGCACCTCAACAAACAAAAAGCAAATAATCCAATTAAAAAATGGGCAGAGGAACTGAACAGACAGTTCTCCAAAAAAGAAATTCAGATGGCCAACAGACACATGAAAAGATGCTCTACATCACTAGTTATCAGAGAAATGCAAATTAAAACCACAATGAGATATCACCTCACACCAGTAAGGATGGCTACCATCCAAAAGACAAACAACAACAAATGTTGGTGAGGTTATGGAGAAAGGGGAACCCTCCTACACTGCTGGTGGGAATGTAAATTAATTCAACTATTGTAGAAAGCAATATGGAGGTTCCTCAAAATGCTCATAATAGACTTACCATTTGACCCATGAATTCCACTTCTAGGAATCTACCCTAAGTATGTAGCACTCCAGTTTGAAAACGACAGATGCAGCCCTATGTTTATCGCTGCACTATTTACAATAGCCAAGAATTGAAAGCAACCTAATTGTCCATCAGTAGATGAATGGATAAAGAAGATGTGGTACATATACACAATGGAATATTATTCAGCCATAAGAAGAAAACAAATCCTACCATTTGCAACAACATGGATGGATCTAGAGGGTATTATGCTCAGTGAAATAAGCCAGGCAGAGAAAGACAAATACCAAATGATTTCCCTCATCTGTGGAGTATAAGAACAAAGGAAAAACTGAAGGAACAAAACAGCAGCAGAATCACAGAACCCAAGAAGGGACTAACAGTTAACAAACAGAAAGAGACTGGGGAGAATGGGAGGGTAGGGAGGGATAAAGGCTGGGAAGAAGAACGGGGTATTATTATTAGCATGTATAATGTGGGGGGTGGGGAAAACAGGAGGGCTGTGCAACACAGAGAAGACAAGTAGTGATTCTACAACTTTTTGCTATGCTGATGGACAGTGACTGTAATGGGGTTTGTAGGGGGGGGACTTGGTGTAGGGGAGAGCCTAGTAAACATAATATTCTTCATGTAATTGTAGATTAATGATAAGAAAGAAAAAAAAAGGGGGGGATCAAACCCTGATAGGATAAAATTAACTGCAAATCACGATTAATGCATGCTTTACATATCCTTAATTTTGATCTTTTAAAAGGTGTCCGATGATCAGCTATGGAAGTACATTTTTCTGATAATATTTCTTTCTCTTTAAAAAAAAAAGCAGTTCCTGTGTGGTTGTCTCCAATAGATTCTTCACAATGGTATAAAGGTCATATCAAAGTGTGGGCAAAGGGTTGGTTTGTGTTTATACAGAGGATCAAAGCCTAATTTGGCTACCCAGAAAACAATTTAAAATACGATATGAAGAAGAATTTCCAACATCAACATCCTCTGGAAGAGTCATTCCAGAAGATGATCATCAAAATACTTCAACAAAGATCCTGCCGCTGTTGCAGTTGTAGCTGCTTTCATCCCGCCAGTTCAGGGACTTGCCATTAGAATGAAGAAGGAGATATCTAAGCTGGCCTGTGCATACAGTAAAACAACAAATTTGACTGGATCTATACTGTCGAAACTCAGCCAAGAATTAGGAGAAGTGCAAGTTGCAGCGCTCCAGAATCTTGCGACTATAGAGTATCTACTGTTAAAAGAACCTATGGGATGTGAACAGTTCCGAGGAATGTGTTGTTTTAATTTGTCTTATTTTTCTCAAACTATTCAAATTCAGTTAGACAATATCCATCATATCATTGATAAGTTTTCACAAATGCCTAGGGTACCTAACTGGTTTTCTTGGTTTCACTGGAGATGGCTGGTAATTGTAGGTCTGCTTTTGTTATGTATCTGTATTCCTATACTGTTAATGTGTATACACAATTTAATTAGTAGTTTGTTAAAACCTATACATGCTTATGTTACTCTATGAAGTTATGTCAAAGAAATAATCAATCTTCCCATGTTTTCTTTCATCTGGTTCTTCTAAAGCTTTTCTTCTTCCTTCCTAATTACAACCCTTTAGTAGAATTCATGCTCCATATCGAAAATTACTGAGTTTCATAATTCTTCCAAGTGGTAAAGCTACCTCAAGACAAATGCTGGGCATAGAAGCCACAGGGCATAAATCTGCAAACCTTTTCAAGGAATATTGCTTCTCTCTCACTTACCAACTTTACATTTCCCTGTCTGGCCCTGGAAGATGTCTGGTTAGCCAGAGACGGGTAAGATTCCTCAAGGGAGGAACAACCTAAGACAGGCACAGTCGCAGGGGAGCCATCAGGTGAGAAATTGGGGATCAACAGAGGTGAGGCTTAGAACCTCACCCCCCCTGTTCTGAGAGAAATCTTCTGCACCCGTGGATGTTTTGTTGCCCTTGTCTAGCTTGGATTAATACCTAGTCTATAGGCACAGATCTGATCATCTATGTTTGCCCTCTTACAGCACTAAATTATGTTTCCTACCTTTATCTTGCATCTACCTACCACTTCAGCATTTTATTAAAAAAAATAAGGGAGAAATGTGGGATTCACATATAAATCAAGTATAAAAATCAAATGAATAATCATATCTGACTTGATTGTTTATAGTTCATGATGTGTGATCAAAACTGAAAGTTTCTGTGATATGACTGCCCTTGCACTGTTCACCATGTAGGAACTTATTTGCTATGTAAGAACTTGCTCACCATGTAAGAACTTGTTCGTTATGCCTCAGAAGATTGGAGACTGTTGAGATTTAGGCTTCTGGTTGTTTAATGATTGTGCATTGAGTCCCCTATACAGAATTTTATTGTTGTTAACAACCATTTGATCAATAAATATGAGAGATGCCCTCTCAAAAAAAAAATCCCTATTCAGAAAGGTATATGCACCTCTATGTTTACTGACATATTATTTACAATAGCCAAGATGTGGAAGCAACTAAAGGGTCCATCAATAGATGAATGGATAAAGAAAAGGTGGTACATACACACATGGAATGTTATTCAGCCATTAAAAAGAAATCCTGCTATTTGCAACAACACAAATGGACTTAGAGTGTATTATACTAAGTGGAATAACACAGGTGGTGAAAGACAAATACCATATGATTTCACTTATTTGTGGAAAATAAAAAGCAAAACAAAATGAACAGAATAGCAGTAGACTCGTAGACACTGAGAAGTGACTGGTGGTTACCATGGGGCAAGGGTTGAGTTGGTAGCTAAGGGGAATAAAGAGGCATAAAAATCTCAATCATAATCTAAGTTGGTCTCAGGGATAGTACTGCAGCATGATTCAGTAACATCTTTCTATGTTGACATATAGTAACTGCACTAGTTGGGGTGAGGATTTAATGCGGGTAACTGTTGAATCACTGTGTTGAATACTTGAAACCAATATAATATTGTATACAACAAATATGCTTCAGTAAAAAAGTGCTTAGAAAAATAAAACCAAGTGGTTACCTAAACACTGGCAATTCTTATATATAGTTTTGCCCTTGAAACTGTACTGAACTATTAAGCAGCAATTTTGCATTCTGGTTGTGGCTCCCTTTGCTAAAATCAAGAGGCCAAGAAATTTGCCATGCACTCTAGAGCATCTCAGCACTGGAAAGAATGTGAGCACTCAAATGCTCTGAGTAAACTGAAATAACTTAAGGCAATTTAATTACCAATATAACATGTTTAATATTTTTCAGTAGAAAAACCTGTGGTACAACTAAACTATAAGTGAAATTAAAATCACAAATGTTTTTCATTTTCAGTATCTATATTTTATAATAAAAAGTCAATCATTTTAAAAATAGTACCACTTGGAGTTCTTTGTGTATTCAGTGGGGTACTTTGTATGTGCTTCAGATAAACTGTATAAGTTTATCTTCTCTAGTATATCATAAATAACTGTGGACAAGGGATTTATCTATTTCTTTAACTTTTCTCAAAGCAACATAAAGCTTATCTCAAGAGATTTGTATTTGCATAGGTAGGTGGATTTATTTTCAGGACTATTTCTATTCTGTTACCCTGTATAACTAATCTAGCTATTTCAGTAATGTGTACTAATTAAAATTTAGGCATGGAATCAATATGTAACCTAACAAATATCTATTCTCATGTGTTTGTATGTTAAATCTTTGCATGCTTTTTTACATTTTCTGTGTCCAGGAAATCTAAGAAATGACATCAAGATAATGAGAAATATTTATGCTTTATAAAGTAAATGGGAAAAATAGATATTTTGCAACTTTCTTGTATAAATTGGTTGGTTTCTTAATAAGCATGCCTTTTTAATTTTTTTGGCCCAAGGGAGCAGGTATCAATGATGAAATCTCTTGGTTAGGTAGAGGAATAAGAATATTCCTTTAGCATTAATAAATATTCAGTGCTATTCTGGTAGTTGAAAACACAATCTATGGAAGTGTAGATGGAATCTAAAAAACTGGATTGGTGGTCAAAATCTGCTTCTGGATAGTTGGGAAAATTAAAATAATAGCTTCCTTCACCTCAGCTTTTATTTTAAAATGATGCTTTTGAATGATATTTCACTTTGAAATCCTTAAAGATGTACAGATATGTGATGTTATTTGAAGTTAAGAACAACCTATAGTAATATCACTGTTTCCTAGAATTATCTACCCTTAGCTTTAGATTTTTTTCGCCACATGTGTAAACATATTTTCGTTGTTGTAGAAGCACACTCTGCTTCTATGAATGTGACTATATTAGGTATCTCATAAAAGTCTAATCATACAGAATTTGTCCATCTCACTTATTTCACTTAGCATAATGTTCTCTAAATCCAGTCCATGTTGTCTAAACTGTCAGAATTTCCATTTTTTCTAAGACTAAACAATATCCCGTTTTTTGCATATATCACATTTTCTTTATTGATGCCTCAGTTGATGGATGTTTAAGCTGTTTCCACATCTTGATTGTTGTGAATAATGCTGCAGTGAACATGGGATCACAGATATGTTTTTGAGATCCTGATTTTAATTATTTTTAATAAATACCTAGAGGTGGAATTGCTGGATTATATGGTAGTTCTATTTTTAATTTTTTTAGGAAACTCCATAGTATTTTCCATAATGGCTGCACCATTTTGCGTTCCCACTCAAACTGTACAAGTGTTCAGATTTCTCCAAATGCTCACCAACATTTATTATCTTTTGTTTTTTGATAATATCCATCCTAATATGTGTGTGATGATATTTCTTTGTGGTTTTCATTTGTGCTTCCGTGATGATTAGTGACACTGAGGACATTTTCATATACATAGTGGCTATTTGTATGTCTTGTTTGGAGAATTGTCTATACATATCCTTTGCCTATTTTCCAATATATTTTTCAGGATTTTTTGTTTTTGTTTTTGATTTTTTGCTATTAAGTTGTAGGAGTTTCTTATGTATTATGGATGTTCAGTTTTTATTAGATAAACGGTTTGCAAGTATTTCTCCCATTCAGTAGTTTACCTTTTTGTTCCGTTGCTTGTTTCATTTGTGGTGCAAAAGCTTTTTAGTCTGATGAAGTCTCACTTGTCTATTTTTGCTATTGTTTCTTGGATTTTTGGTGTCATAACCAAAAAATCATTGTCAAGACCAATATCAAGACACTTTCCTGATGATTTCTTCTAGGACTTTTACAGTTTCAAGTCCTTCATTTAAATATTTAATCCATTTTGAAGTGACTTTTCTGTTATTAAGGATACAATTTCATTATTTTTCATGTGAATATCCACTTTTCCCAACATTATTTTTTGAGGATACATACTTTCCCTACTTTGTCTACTTGACACCCTTGTCAAAAATCAGTTGGTCATATATATGTGAGTTTCTTTCTGGGATCTCTTCTGTTCCACTGGTCTAAATGTCTATCTGTGTTTCAGTACCATAGTCTCTTAATTACTGTGGCTTTGTAATATATTTTAAAATCAGGAAACATGGTGTCTCCATCTCTGTTCTATTTTTCTTGATTATTTTGAATAATCTATTCTAATTATTATTCCAGGTCTTTGGAGGTTTCATATAAATTTCAGAATATTTTTCTATATCTGTAAAAAAAGCCATTGGGATTTTGATGGAGCCAGCTAGCACTGTATCTGTAGATTCTTTTGAATAGCACAGTATGGAGGTTTTAATAACATTAAATACTCCAATCCATGAATCTGGGATGTCTTTCCATTTACTTGTATCTTCTTTAATTTCTTTCATAAATATAAAGTTTTCAAAGTACAAGTATTCTACCTCCTTATTTTTTCCTAGTATTTTATTTTTTACAATCTGCCAAGACTGAACCATAAAGAAATACAAAACATGAACTGACCAATAATGAATAAGGACAATGAAACAGTAATTAAAATCCTCGATGTAAATTACTGGTTAGTATTACAGAAAGTGGAAAAATATCAGTGTTTTCTGGTGCAGGTATTTTGTGTATCAATAGAAAACTAGTATTGGTCTTTAAAGAAATGACTCACTACTGGTATTATTTATAAGAAGTAAAAATTAAATAGGCTACCCAACCACTCAGGTTAGTGACTTTGCTTACCTATTTTGATATTTTTAAAAATGGACACAATTTTTTAAATTATTAAAATACTTGTGTCCTTATAAATGCCTCATATTTTAGATATCCTTTTTGCTCAATTTTAGAAAGCAAGCATTTATTTTCCTGAAGTCAAAGTGAGAAAATTGGAGCTTAGGATGCTTATAATTTCCAAAATTTGTAATTTGTAAAATGTAGCAAACTTTGTATTCATTCCAGAGGCTCCTGATTTGGTCTAGCATTCTTGTCCCTAACACACACATAGCCTTCCTAATGGATTCCAACTATTCTCATCACTTTTCTAGTACAACTGTTCCCAAAAGATCAATGAAGTATATTTTGTAAAACCATATAGATGCAACTCTCACAGCCTCTTCACTTGTCAGCTTTTAAAAGCTTTCTCAGCCTTTGGGAAAATAACAAGTTGTGATTCAACTTGGAAATCTTGAAAGCTAAAGGCCACTTACTGCTTTAATGCTCCACACTTCTGCACCTGATCTGGTGGGAACATGCATATAAACACACATGCAAACAAGTGCATGTGCATACATTTGTGTATGTGATTTTGTACTTTATTAATTTATATATAAATGTAATAATATGCTAAATTGTGATATCATGTACAGTGTTATACTCAATGTGCTAAATTTTACATCTAGAACATAGATAATTTTAACCATAAGCTACTTACTTTATAGCAATATAGTGATTACTGGAATTATAGCAACTACTGACTAATATTATTTTAGTTTATATAATATGCTAGGCAATGTACTAAATATTAGCCATAGGTTATCCTTTCTCAAATTCTAATACAAATGCTTTGAGAGACATGTTAATACTCATTAAAAAAACAGAAAACGAATGTGTTAGTTTTCAGAGACTGCTATATTACCACAGACTGGGCATCTTAAGTAACAGATATGTATCTTCTAACATTTCTGGAAGCTAAAAACCTGAAATCAAGGTTTTAGAAAGCTTGGTTTGTTCTGAGGCCTCCTTTTATTACAGGCATCCACTTTATTGCTGTGTGCCCACATGGTTTTTCCTCTCTGTACACGTACATGTCTGATTTCTCTGTCTGTGTCTTCATCTCCTCTTCATATAAGGACACCAGTTGTAACTCTGATGGAAGATATGGTCCCACCCAGGGGCAAATAACCTTTGAAACTGAAATCAGTCAAAGGGAAAAATAAAGTGGGAGAAACCCATTTACTGATTACCAGCAGTCATCTGCTTCTGCTCACTCATGTCTCTCCTGACCTGGCTGCAAAAGGGCCCCAGCAGACCTCTCCAGTTCTGCTGCATGCTCTCCCTCCTCTCCATTGGTAATCATCTGTTGATGTGGAGGTGGACTACTTCTCTCTACCCCTTGGAAACACCTGCTGATATGGAGACGCACCAAGGGCAGGCACCAGACTCTGGAAACAGTGCAGTTTTGCCCACATCAGCCCTATTGGATTGGAGCCTACCTTAATGACCCTTTCTTAACATAATTACCTCCTTAAGGTCCTATCCCTAAATACAGATTCATTCTGAAGTACTAAGGGTTAGCACTTCAACATACGAATTTAGAGGAACACAGTTGGGCTCATTATAACCAAAGATAGAAAAATTGAGGCAATTTGATTAAAATTTCATAGCTCTTGAGTGTCAGAGCTGAAATCTGAATTGTATGTATGTCTTGGTTCCAAAGCCAATCCATGTTCCATGATCTTAATCACAATGCTCTTTAGCCCCGTTTCATGAAAAGTAAAACCAAGGATAAAATTTATATCGTATGCTCAAAATTATACACAGCTATTCAACAATAGTAAAGAAAATTTTACCTTTAATATATATTGGAGAACTCATTCTCTACAACTATGCTATGAATTACAGGCAGAATGACTTAATCAGTGGGATATTCCATAAATATGGTTGACTGGCACATCTTGTTTTTACTTTGGCCTCTTAAGAATAGAATAGAAAAAACTTTAAATTATAAGAATTTAAATCAAAACCTTTTTCTTTTAACTGTGTGGACTTAGATGACTAGAAAAGAGAGCCAGGTATCTAACCCCTTACTCCTCTCCAGAAACCAACTGGATGGACTAGTGTTTAAAACACTCTGATGCCTTGGAAGCAATTACTATAAATTTGTTAAATGAATAAAGGATATACATCGTGAATATGCATGTAAAACAATATGAAAAATTACATTACTACTGGAAATTAAAGGAGGGAAAGCACATTTTTAAAACATATAGTGCCAGGGTTCCTGAATTAATGAAGATGTGAGGGATTAAAATAATTACTTTCCTGAAAAGATAGTAGGCATATTAGAATAGAAAAAGAGAACATGCTCAAGGGATTGTTGTGATTTTTCTTAAATTAAGAGTTCAAAGAATAGAGCTACAGGTGGAGCCAGGGGCAGATGGGTTGCATCCTGCTGTTGCATACCCAGAGCATTCATACTAGTCATTCAAAGAGTACAAGAGCAATTGGAACTAGCAAAACCAGGCAGCCTCTAGGGACCTGGATTATCCTTGATGCTGAGTCTTTCACCACTAATAAGACATTCAGCAGTTAAAAACTTTGTCGTGGTATACACTTAGAATAGTATCATGAGAGGAAAAACAAATATTGATATATGAATATAGTTCTTAGAACGTCAGCTTCACCACGCTGACTAGTTGTTTAGGTATGAATTTTTCCTGTTGGGAAAGCCCACAGCACACCTTCTCTCCCCAGACTCCTAGTTTATTAATTGTTTGAATGAATAATTATATTAGTTAATGCTGGAATTAACTATAGCTCTAAGAAAAAAAGAACAATAGTAAGATTTTTTTTCCTCACCAGCTGTCATGCTTGCATGTACATGACTGATGGAAAAATTCTGAGTGTCTGTGGAAACAATAACTTTAAGAAGATTCTAAACAACCCTATAAAAAATCATTTTGAAGGAGGCTATCATAATAAGAAAAATGATTTCACATAATACCTGCTTTTTGGTTTCAAGAAAAGATGGATTCTATAAAATGAGATAAAAGATGATATTACCAAGTTAAAATTTTGAAGTGAAATGCTCATTATAATTAAAATAATGGAAAATAACAGGTGTCGGTGAGTATGTGGAGAAACAGGAGCCCTTGTACATTGCTAGTAGGAATGTAAACTGGTTCTGCTGCTACCAAAACAAGTTTGGTGATTCCTTAGAAATGTAAACATGGAATTACCGTATGACCTAGCAGTTCCACTCCTAGCTGGACAACCCTAAGTACTGAAGACATGTACTCAAATAATTGCTTGTACAATTATGTTCACAGAAGCACTATTGTCAATAGCTAAAATGTCAAATGGAACACAACAAAAGTGTTAATGGATTAACAAATTGTGGTATGTATGTACAGCAGAATTTTATTCAGTCATAAAAGGAACTAAGTACTCTTACATGCTAAAACATGGAAAACGTTATGCTAAGCAAAATAGGCAAGACACAAAAAGTCACATATTATATGATTAAATTGATATAAAACATCCAGTATATGTACATACACAGAGACAGAAGCAGATTGGCAGAGACTAGGCAGAGAGATAAATGGGGAATAACTGTTTAATGGGTACAGGGCTTTATTTTGGGGTGATAAAATGTTTTGGAAATAGAAGCAGTAGTTACACACTGTGAATGAAGTATAACTGAATTGTTCACTTTTGAATGGTTAATTTGTTGTTTTGTGAATTTCACATCAATAAAAAAATAAAGTAAAAGAAAAAGTGAGGTAAAAATTAATTTGGATGAGTCAAGGCAAAAAAAATTAATGCTTTAGAGAATAAGAAAGAAAAGCTGGTAGACTGCTAAGGTGAATGAAGAATTGAGAATATTGTAGAGGAAGCAAAACAAAACCAAACAAAATATATTCATATTAACAATTCCCAAAGAAGAAATTTTAAAAATTAAAGTAGAAAATATTCAGTGGTATAATAGAATTATAGTTACCAGAGCTTCTGAAAAATCTAAATATATGTATAAGAATACCTCACCAACTATTAAACAAAAAGTAAATTCTTACAAAGAAATAAATCCTTCAAATAATTTTAATACAAAAATATATCCTGCTCTAAGTAAGTTATATAGATGTTCTACAAGGTAAAAATATCTACATATAACTCTTCCTTCAGGCATTTCTTCATCTAACTTAATGTAGGAAATTCAAAATTATAATGTTAAAAGTGTTGAGGAGAGGTATTTGTTACCAATAAAGCTGTATAGCATGCATACATTTTTGTATCTTTCCTTAGATTTACAAAAGTGATTAAAAGTATACAAAACTGAACAAAGTGATTGATCATTAGATAAAAGAAAATATTTTAAATACATAACATATAAAACATGTAAATACAGTAGTAATTAGAGAAAACAAATGAAACTTTAATGTTTTCTCTGATCAAATGGCACAGATTTGGAACTCCTCCTCATTAGGATCAGCAGTGCGCCCTCCGAATCTCAACTATTGTGAGTACAATTTAATAACCCAGCCATTTCATTCCTAAGGATTTATTCACTAGAATTCTTCCTGAAAATGCATTGAAATATGTATACAGATATGTTTATTTTAGCATTATTTATAATGGCTAAATGATAACATTACAACAATGGAGTAAATTTCAACATCCAGGATGTCTGGCTAGAATATGGTAGATCTAACAGTAGGATACTCTTCAACAATGAAAGGTAGATACACAATAGATTTAAATTCCAATTGTAGTTTTTGTATGGCAGAAATCCCACAAATTTAGAGCAATTTGTTCAACATGATTTATTTTGAAATACTTTATCTGTGTATACACATTATGTATCTTATTTACATAAAAGGATGTAATGAAATATGTATCGTCATAAAATTATAGTTTGCTTGTTAAATATGGCAAAGTATCTGGAGAACTACTTTCATGAATAAGAATTATCATAGGTCAGCTTTGGACAGTAGGATTGAGGTGGAGATATTCATGTTATATTGTATGATTATATATACGCCTATAATCTTTTCTTTAATTGTTGATACTGTTATTAAAATCATATAAGGAAGAAGAAAATATTAATTTTACTTAAACATAAATTGTCAGGTATGTGATTTTGTAAGAGATTTCAAGTGTTAATAGAGCTCTTGGAATGAATATACATATTGTAAAGATAACAAAATATGCAGAAACACTAGATTATATCACACACAAAATTCATGAGGTAGAAAGGGAAAATATGAATGAATGAATGTTTTAAGTAAGGCACAATTAGAACAAATGTAAAAAATTGAATATTGCCAAAAGACACAGTATCTGCAAAACTTAAGTGATAGCTCTTTTATATTTATAATTTTATATTCAAGGAGCTATTAATTTCTATTTAGATTAATTTTTCAGAAGTTTAGGTTATATTTCAAAATAATAATTTCATTTCACAAAATCTGATGAACACCTGATAAAGATATATAGAGAGAGTGGGAGAGAGAGATTGAGAGTTTTGGACCCTACTAAAGGGACATAAAATTTCTAAACAATATCTTAGCTTATGTCATCATATTTTTTATTAAAAAAGTTATAAAATATTGTCATCTATAGTTCATTATGGAAAACAAACAGGGTTTAATATGAGATTATATCTATGCATGTATATCATGTTCCAAAGGTCCTCAAATCAACACCTCTCTTAAGAGATCAGTATCACTACAATACTGATGTGATTAATGATACTATCACAAAGTTACTAGCAGCCTAACAATAATAATGATGTTAATCTTGGTGTTATGACTGGCTCACAAAATCCTTCAACATTTCAATCAGTAATCCACTTAAAAATCATTTGAGAAAGAATTATATGTTTGTTCAAAATATATGTTGTTATAAAAAACACCATCTTTTAACACCTTCTGAGATTTGAGTATTTATTGACTTTGAAGAAAACACTGAAAGGAAGGGAGTGCTCTTTTAAGACAGGCTGAATTATCATACCTCTTGATGCCATAGGAGATAAAATTTATATGGAAAAAGAAGACATTGACAGTTCTGAATTAAAAGTGTTTCAGAAAAGGTAAATTCTGATTCAAGATATTTTAGGAATATTTCACTTATTTACTTATATTGTCTTAATATATGCATGAGTCATATACATTAAAATCTATTTCTATATAAATATAAAAGTGCTCTTTCAAATTTTCAGTAAATTTCCAGTGTTAAGAAAGAAATGTTTTTCCCATGTAGCCTATAAATGAGTAAATATAAGGTTGAAATTTGAAGTATGAACATTTAATGGTCATGGTACATAGAAGTAGATATTATAAAAATTATGTTTTAAAATGAAGATACATGCTTATTAAACTTTAGAGAAATATCAAAGAAAAATAGTGTCCCAAATGTAACTCAATTCAGTTATATACTTTCCAGGAATTTGTATTTATAAATGAATAATCAATATCGATTTTAATTGTGGCCTTAAATTAATATGGAAAGACATGCTGAAATGGAGATCTATACAAGTAAAGAGTCCAGAAATCAGTCAGTGAAATAAGGAGATGGGAAAAGAGAAGTTGGGAAGACAAAATGAGTCAGTCTTCCATACTTCTAAAATGACTAACAAAAATAAAAATACAGAGAAAATGGGAGAAAGTACACATTTCACTGGGATAGAGAAAACTTTCCTAGAGATTAAGAATGACTTTTAATTTTGAAAATATATACTGTCATGAGCAAGATAAATGAAATAAATCCATTTTTAATGAACATAATAAATGTGACTCCCAAACACATGAACAATTTATAATCCATAATTATGAACTAATCATACTGCTGCAAACTAAGTACTACACCCATAAATAAACAATGGAATAAAGAGGAATCACCATGGAAATTAATAAAAATTGACATCAGAGTACTAGAGAACAAACTTGTTTAATACAAGGTGCATTACAGAAAAAGCAGAGAGAAAAATCTATTAGCTAAGTACTCAACTTCATAATGTAGGAGACCTTTGAGATAAACTGAAAGCAAAATCTAAAAAGATATGAATTGAAATCATAATATTGGAAAGGTCTGTGTATTGTTGCTTTATTTTGTTTCCATCTTCTTCAGGAAGTTTCTGAGATCCAAATTTTAAATTTGCAATGCCACATAAATGAAAACATAAACAAATCTCTTCATTCTTAACTCCAATATTATATAAAAGAGCACTGAAAACATAATAGTCATAGTTTGAGGTTCTGTTATTTTTGTTTTGTTTATCCATCACCAAAGATTAATTTTAGTAAAATACCATATTTACAAATTAAGAAATAAAATGTAATATTGTATTAAACTTGAACAAAATAAAGCTTGATGAAATACATAAAGCAGTTTACATTTTAAGATATTATTTCAAATCTGAACAAAATGGCCAAATATTGCATTATTAATACAAATATTGCTCTAGAAAATATCACAATTCTGACATTAAAATTTGCTATAAAAAAGGAGGGGGGCGGAAGATGGCGGCGTGAGTAGAGCAGCGGAAATCTCCTCCCAAAACAACATATATCTATGAAAATATAACAAAGACAACCCTTCCTAGAATAAAGACCAGAGGACACAGGACAATATCCAGACCACATCCGCACCTGAGAGAACCCAGCGCCTCGCGAAGGGGGTAAGATACAAGCCCCGGCCCCGCGGGAGCCGAGCGCCCCTCCCCCCAGCTCCCGGCGGGAGAAGAGCAGGCAGAGCGGGAGGGAGACGGAGCCCAGGGCTGCCGAACACCCAGCCCCAGCCATCCGGGCCAGAGTGCAGGGCCCTCGATACTGGGAAAACAGGGCAGCAAGAACAGTGAGCAGGCACTGGAGGCTGGGCGACAGAGGACATAAGAAAAGCGCGCGACCATTTTTTTTTTTTTTCTTTTTTGCTGCTTTGTTTTGGCGAGCGCTTTTTGGAAGTCTTAAAGGGACAGGGACCCCAATATTAGGGAAACAGGGCAGAAAGACCGGTGAGCAGAGGCCTGAGGCTGGCACCGGAGAATAAAGCAAAACGAACGACCACCTTTTTTTTTTTAATTAAAAATTTTTTTTTTTTTTTTAATTAAAAAAAATTTTTTTCTTGTTTTTTTTTGTGGTCGTTGTTTTGTTTTGGCGGGTGCTTTTTGGAAGTCTTAAAGGGGCAGGGCGGGCCACTTAATCCAGAGGTAGGGAATCCGGGATCTCTGGGCACCCTAAACCCTGGGCTGCAGGGAGCAGGGAGGCCCCTTACGGAGATAAATAGCCTCCCAGCAGCTCCTGCTCCAACGCGACTCCACCATTTTGGAGTAGCTGCCCGAGCCAGGCCACGCCCACAGCAACAGCGGAGATTAACTCCATAGCAGCCGGGCAGGAAGCAGAAGCCCTGTCTGCGCGCAGCTGCGCAGCACAAGCCACTAGAGGCCGCTGTTCTCCCAGGAGAGGAGGGCCACAAACCAACAAGAAAGGAAGTCCTTCCAGCCGTCACTCGTCCCAGTTCTGCAGACTATTCCTATCACCATGAAAAGGCAAAGCTACAGGCAGACAAAGATCACAGAGACAACACCAGAGAAGGAGACAGACCTAACCAGTCTTCCTGACAAAGAATTCAAAATAAGAATCATAAACATGCTGACAGAGATGCAGAGAAATACGCAAGAGAAATGGGATGAAGTCCGGAAAGAGATCACAGATGCCAGAAAGGAGATCGCAGAAATGAAACAAACTCTGGAAGGGTTTATAAGCAGAATGGATAGAATGCAAGAGGCCATTGATGGAATTGAAATCAGAGAACAGGAACGCATAGAAGCTGACATAGAGAGAGACAAAAGGATCTCCAGGAATGAAACAATATTAAGAGAACTGTGTGACCAATCTAAAAGGAACAATATCCGAATTATAGGGGTCCCAGAAGAAGAAGAGAGAGGCAAAGAGACGGAAAGTATCTTAGAAGAAATAATTGCTGAAAACTTCCCCACACTGGGGGAGGAAGTAATCAAACAGACCACGGAAATACACAGAACCCCCAACAGAAAGGATCCAAGAAGGGCAACACCAAGACACATAATAATTAAAATGGCAAAGATCATGGACAAGGAAAGAGTGTTAAAGGCAGCTAGAGAGAAAAAGGTCACCTATAAAGGGAAACCCATCAGGCTAACGTCAGATTTCTCAACAGAAACCCTACAGGCCAGAAGAGAATGGCATGATATAGTTAATACAATGAAACAGAAGGGCCTTGAACCAAGGATACTGTATCCAGCACGACTATCATTCAAATATGATGGTGGGATTAAACAATTCCCAGACAAACAAAAGCTGAGGGAATTTGCTTTCCACAAACCACCTCTACAGAACATCTTACAGGGACTGCTCTAGATGGGAGCACTCCTAGAAAGAGCACAGCACAAAACACCCAACATATGAAGAATTGAGGAGGAGGAACAAGAAGGGAGAGAAGAAAAGAATCTCCAGACAGTGTATATAACAGCTCAATAAGCGAGCTAAGTTAGGCAGTAAGATACTAAAGAGGCTAACCTTGAACCTTTGGTAACCACGAATTTAAAGCCTGCAATGGCAATAAGTACATATCTTTCAATAGTCACCCTAAATGTTAATGGGTTGAATGCACCAATCAAAAGACACAGAGTAACAGAATGGATAAAAAAGCAAGACCCATCTATATGCTGCTTACAAGAAACTCATCTCAAACCCAAAGACATGTACAGACTAAAAGTCAAGGGATGGAAAAACATATTTCAAGCAAACAACAGTGAGAAGAAAGCAGGGGTTGCAGTACTAATATCAGACAAAATAGACTTCAAAACAAAGAAAGTAACAAGAGATAAAGAAGGACACTACATAATGATAAAGGGCTCAGTCAAACAAGAGGATATAACCATTCTAAATATATATGCACCCAACACAGGAGCACCAGCATATGTGAAACAAATACTAACAGAACTAAAGGGGGATATAGACTGCAATGCATTCATTCCAGGAGACTTGAACACACCACTCACCCCAAAGGATAGATCCACTGGGCAGAAAATAAGTAAGGACACGGAAGCATTGAACAACACAGTAGAGCAGATGGACCTAATAGACATCTATAGAACTCTACATCCAAAAGCAGCGGGATATACATTCTTCTCAAGTGCACATGGAACATTCTCCAGAATAGACCACATACTAGGCCACAAAAAGAGCCTCAGAAAATTCCAAAAGATTGAAATCCTACCAACCAACTTTTCAGACCACAAAGGCATAAAACTAGAAATAAACTGTACAAAGAAAGCAAAGAGGCTCACGAACACATGGAGGCTTAACAACACGCTCCTAAATAATCAATGGATCAATGACCAAATCAAAATGGAGATACAGCAATATATGGAAACAAATGACAACAACAACACTAAGCCCCAACTTCTGTGGGACACAGCAAAAGCAGTCTTAAGAGGAAAGTATATAGCAATCCAAGCATATTTAAAAAAGGAAGAGCAATCCCAAATGAATGGTCTAATGTAACAATTATCGAAATTGGAAAAAGAAGAACAGATGAGGCCTAAGGTCAGCAGAAGGAGGGACATAATAAAGATCAGAGAAGAAATAAATAAAATTGAGAAGAATAAAACAATAGCAAAAATCAATGAAACCAAGAGCTGGTTCTTCGAGAAAATAAACAAAATAGATAAGCCTCTAGCCAGACTTATTAAGAAGAAAAGAGAGTCAACACAAATCAACAGTATCAGAAACGAGAAAGGAAAAATCACGACGGACCCCACAGAAATGCAAAGAATTATTGGAGAATACTATGAAAACCTATATGCTAACAAGCTGGGAAACCTAGGAGAAATGGACAACTTCCTAGAAAAATATAACCTTCCAAGATTGACCCAGGAAGAAACAGAAAATCTAAACAGACCAATTACCAGCAACGAAATTGAAGAGGTAATCAAAAAACTACCAAAGAACAAAACCCCGGGCCAGATGGATTTACCTTGGAATTTTATAAGACATACAGGGAAGACATAATACCCATTCTCCTTAAAGTTTTCCAAAAAATAGAGGAGAAGGGGATACTCCCAAACTCATTCTATGAAGCTAACATCACCCTAATACCAAAACCAGGCAAAGACCCCACCAAAAAAGAAAACTACAGACCAATATCCCTGATGAACGTAGATGCAAAAATACTCAACAAAATATTAGCAAACCGAATTCAAAAATACATCAAAAGGATCATACACCATGACCAAGTGGGATTCATTCCAGGGATGCAAGGATGGTACAACATTCGAAAGTCCATCAACATCATCCACCACATCAACAAAAAGAAAGACAAAAACCACATGATCATCTCCATAGATGCTGAAAAAGCATTTGACAAAGTTCAACATCCATTCATGTTAAAAACTCTCAGCAAAATGGGAATAGAGGGCAAGTACCTCAACATAATAAAGGCCATCTATGATAAACCCACAGCCAACATTATATTGAACAGCGAGAAGCTGAAAGCATTTCCTCTGAGATCGGGAACTAGACAGGGATGCCCACTCTCTCCACTGTTATTTAACATAGTACTGGAGGCCCTAGCCACGGCAATCAGACAAAATAAAGAAATACAAGGAATCCAGATTGGTAAAGAAGAAGTTAAACTGTCACTATTTGCAGATGACATGATACTGTACATAAAAAACCCTAAAGACTCCACCCCAAAACTACTAGAACTGATATCGGAATACAGCAAAGTTGCAGGATACAAAATCAACACACAGAAATCTGTGGCTTTCCTATATACTAACAATGAACCAACAGAAAGAGAAATCAGGAAAACAACTCCATTCACAATTGCATCAAAAAAAATAAAATACCTAGGAATAAACCTAACCAAAGAAGTGAAAGACTTATACTCTGAAAACTACAAGTCACTCTTAAGAGAAATTAAAGGGGACACTAACAGATGGAAACTCATCCCATGCTCGTGGCTAGGAAGAATTAATATCGTTAAAATGGCCATCCTGCCCAAAGCAATATACAGATTTGATGCAATCCCTATGAAACTACCAGCAACATTCTTCAATGAACTTTAACAAATAATTCAAAAATTCATATGGAAACACCAAAGACCCCGAATAGCCAAAGCAATCCTGAGAAAGAAGAATAAAGTAGGGGGGATCTCACTCCCCAACTTCAAGCTCTACTATAAAGCCATAGTAATCAAGACAATTTGGTACTGGCACAAGAGCAGAGCCACAGACCAATGGAACAGACTAGAGAA
This sequence comes from Manis pentadactyla, assembly GCF_030020395.1. NCBI lineage: Eukaryota > Metazoa > Chordata > Mammalia > Pholidota > Manidae > Manis > Manis pentadactyla. The sequence goes on along the minus strand of NC_080037.1, from coordinate 27,830,500 downwards.
TCCAGACATTAACCCAGACATATATGGTCAATTAATATTTGATAAAGGAGCCATGGACATACAATGGCGAAATGACAGTCTCTTCAACAGGTGGTACTGGCAAAACTGGACAGCTACATGTAGGAGAATGAAACTGGACCATTGTCTAACCCCATATACAAAAGTAAACTCAAAATGGATCAAAGACCTGAATGTAAGCCATGAAACCATTAAACTCTTGGAAGAAAACATAGGCGAAAACCTCTTAGACATAAACATGAGTGACCTCTTCTTGAACATATCTCCCCGGGCAAGGAAAACAACAGCAAAAATGAGTAAGTGGGACTATATTAAGCTGAAAAGCTTCTGTACAGCAAAAGACACCATCAATAGAACAAGAAGGATCCCTACAGTATGGGAGAATATATTTGAAAATGACACATCCGATAAAGGCTTGACGTCCAGAATATATAAGGAGCTCTCACGCCTCAACAAACAAAAAACAAATAACCCAATTAAAAAATGGGCAGAGGATCTGAACAGACAGTTCTCCAAAAAAGAAATACAGATGGCCAACAGACACATGAAAAGATGCTCCACATCGCTAATTATCAGAGAAATGCAAATTAAAACTACAATGAGGTATCACCTCACACCAGTAAGGATGGCTGCCATCCAAAAGACAAACAACAACAAATGTTAGCGAGGCTGTGGAGAAAGGGGAACCCTCCTACACTGCTGGTGGGAATGTAAGTTAGTTCAACCATTGTGGAAAGCAGTATGGAGGTACATCAAAATGCTCAAAACAGACTTACCATTTGACCCAGGAATTCCACTCCTAGGAATTTACCCTAAGAATGCAGCAATCAAGTTTGAGAAAGACAGATGCACCCCTATGTTTATTGCAGCACTATTTACAATAGCCAAGAATTGGAAGCAACCTAAATGTCCATCAATAGATGAATGGATAAAGAAGATGTGGTACATATACACAATGGAATACTACTCAGCTATAAGAAAAGGGCAAATCCAATCATTTGCAGCAACATGGATGGAGCTGGAGGGTATTATGCTCAGTGAAACAAGCCAAGCGGAGAAAGAGAAATACCAAATGATTTCACTTATCTGTGGAATATAAGAACAAAGGAAAAACTGAAGGAACAAAACAGCAGCAGAATCACAGAACTCAAGAATGGACTAACAGGTACCAAAGGGAAAGGGACTGGGGAGGATGGGTGGGTAGGGAGGGATAAGGGGGGGAGAAGTAGGGGGGTATTAAGATTAACATGCATGGGGGGGTAGGAGAAAAGGGAGGGCTGTACAACACAGAGAAGGCAAGTAGTGCTTCTACAACATTTTGCTATGCTGATGGACAGTGACTGTAAAGGGGTTTATAGGGGAGACCTGGTATAGGGGAGAGCCTAGTAAACATAATATTCGTCATGTAAGTGTAGATTAGTGATAGCAAAAAAAAAAAAAAAAAAAAAGGGCAGTTCCTGTGTGGTAACCTCCAACGAGTTCTACACAAGGGTATAAAGGGCATATAAAAGTGTAGGCAAAGGGTCTGTTTGTGTTTATACAGAGGATCAAAGCCTAATTGGGCTACCCCGAAAATGAACTAAGATACGATATGAAAAAGAACTTCCAACATCTGCACCCTCTGGAAGACTCATGCCAGAAGATGATCATCAAAAAACCCCAACAAAGATCCACGCACTGCTACAGCTGTAGATGCACTCATCCCACCAGTTCCTGGACCTGCCATGGGAATGAGGAATGAGATATCTAAGCTGGCCTGTGCATACAGTAAAACAACAAAATTGGACTGGATCTATACTGTTGGAACTCAACCAAGAATTTGGAGAAGTGCAAATTGTAGCGCTCCAAAATCTTACAACTACAAACTATTTATTGTTAAAAGAACATATGGCATGTGAACAGTCCCCAGGAATGGGTTGTTTTAATTTGTCTGATTTCTCTCAGACTGTTCAAGTTCATTTGGACAATATCCACCATATCATAGATAAGTTTTCACAAATGCCTAAGGTGCCTAACTGGTTTTCTTGGTTTCACTGCAGATGGCTGGTAATTACAGATATGCTTTGGTTATGTAACTATACTCCTATTATGTTAATGTGTGTGTGCAATTTAAGTAGTAGCTTAAAACCTATACATGCTGAAGTTACTCTACAAGAAGATATATCAAAGAAATAATCAATCTTCCCATGTTTTCTTCCGCCTGCTACTTCTATAGCTTTTCTTCTTCCTTCCTAATTACAACCCTTAAATAGAATTCGTGCCTCATATCAAATTTACCGAGTATCATAATTCTTCCAAGTGGTAAAGATACCTCAAGACAAATGCTGGGCATAGAAGCCACAGGGCATAAATATGCAAAGAAGTAAAAAGCTAACTTTTTCAAACAATAAGGCTTCTCTCTCACTTATCAACTTCACATTTCCCTGTATGGCCCCGGAAGATGACTGGTTAGCCAGAGACGGGTAAGATTCCTCAAGGGAGGAACAACCTAAGACAGGCACAGTCGCAGGGGGGCCATCAGGTGAGAAATTGGGGATCAACAGAGGTGAGGCTTAGAACCTCACCCCCCCATTCTGAGAGAAATCTTCTGCATACATGGATGTTTATTGCCCTTGTCTAGCTTGGATTAACACATAGTCTACAGGCACACACCTGATCATCTACATGTGCTCTCTTACAACACTAAACTATGTTTTCTACCTTTATCTTGTATCTACCTACCACTTCAGCATTTTATTAAAAATAATAATAATAAAGAGAGAAATGTGGTATCCACATATAAATCAAGTATAAAAACCAAATGAGTATTCATATTTGAACTGACTGTTTATAGTTCATAATGCATGAGCAAAACCGAAAGTTTCTGTGATGACTGCCCTTGTACTGTTCACTATGTAACTTATTCATTATGTAAGAATTTGTTCTACATGTAAAAACTTGTTTGTTATGCCTCAGAAGATTGGAGACTGACAAAAATTAGGCTTGGGGTGGAATAATGATTGCGCATTGAGCATTGACTCCCCTATACAGAATTTTTTTGTCGTTAACAACCATTTGATCAATAAATATGAGAGATGCCCTCACAAAAAAAAAAAAAAAAAAAAAAAAAAAAAAGGACAGACTTCCAATGGTAAAATAAATTAGTAACCAGGATGTAATGTATAGCATAAGGAATATAGTCAAGATATTGTAACAGCCTGGTAGGGTGATAGCTGGAACCTAGAATTATGTATATAAATGTTCTACCACTGTGTTGTACACTTGAAACTCATGTAATGTAATACTGTGTGTCAACTACCCCTCAATAAAAAATAATTATTAAAAAAAAAAAAAAAATTTGCTATAAAGATAACCATACCAGTTGAGTTTGTTTTTGGATGTGTTGTATATTTTCTTTCCTGTTTTTTTTAAAATGAGATATAATTGACATATAGCAGTATGTATCTTTAAGGTGTACAATTTGTTGATTTGATATACTTATCCACAGTAATATGATTACCACTGTACTTTTTGCAAACATTTCTTCTTTTTTATTTCTTTTAATATTTTATTAAGTTATTATTGATATACACTCTTATGACAGTTTCACATGAAAAAACAATGTGGTTACTACATTCACCCATATTATTGTGTCCCCACCCATACCCCAATGCAGTCACTGTCCATCAGTGTAGTAACATGCCACAGATACACTATGTGCCTTCTCTGTGCTACACTGTTTTCCCCGTGATCCCCCAAACCATGTGTACTAAATATAGTACCCCTCAATCCTCTTCTCCCTCCCTCCACACCCACCCTCTCACACCCGTCTGCCTTGGTAACCACTAGTTAATTCTTGGAGTCTCTGAGTCTGCTGCTATTTTGTTCCTTCAGTTTTGCTTTGTTGTTATACTCCACAAATGAGGGAAATCACTTGGTACTAGTATTTCTCCACCTGGCTTATTTCACTGAGCATAATGTCCTCCAGCTCCATCTACGTTGTTGCAAATGGTAGAATTTACTTCTTTCTTATGGCTAAGTAGTATTCCATTGTGTATATGTACCACTACTTCTTTATCCACTCATCTACTGATGGACACTTAGGTTGCTTCCATATCTTGGCTATTGTAAAAAGTGCTTCAATAAACATAGGGGTGCATATGTCTTTTTGAATCTGAGAAGTTGTATTCTTTGGGTAAATTCCGAGGAGTAGGATTCCCGGGTCAAATGGTATTTCTATTTTTAGGTGTTTGAGGAACCTCCATATTGCTTTCCACAATGGTTGAACTAGCTTACATTCCCACCACAGTGTAGAAGGTTCCCCATTCTCCACATCCTCACCAGCATTTGTTGTTCTTCGTCTTTTTGATGCTGGTCATCCTAACTGGTGTGAGGTGATAGCTCATTGTGGTTTTAATTTGCATTTCTCTGATGACAAGCGATGTGGAGCATCTTTTCATGTGTCTGTTGGCCATCTGAAATTCTTCTTTGGAGAACTGTCTGTTCTTATCCTCTGCCCATTTGTTAATCGTGTTATTTGCTTTTTGGGTGTTGAGGTGTGTAAGTTCTTTATATATTTTGGATGTTAACCCCTTGTCAGATATGTCATTTACAAATATATTCTCCCATACTCTAGGATGCCTTTTTGTTCTGTTGATGGTGTCCTTTGCCACACAGAAACTTCTTAGTTTGATGTAGTCCCATGAGTTCATTTTTGCTTTTGTTTCCTTTTCTCAAGGAGATGCATTCAGGAAGAAGTTGCGCATGCTTGTATTCAGGAGATTTTTGCCTATGTTGTCTTCTAAGAGTTTTATGGTTTCATGACTTACAATCAGGTCTTTGATCCATTTCAAGTTAGCTTTTGTGTATGGGGTTAAACAATAATCTAGTTTCATTCTCTTACATGTAGCTATCCAGTTTTGCCAACACCAGCTGTTGAAGAGGCTGTCATTTCTCCATTGTATGTCCATGGCTACTTTATCATATATTAATTGTCCATATATGGTTGGGTTTATATCAGGGCTCTCTAGTAGTCTGTTCCATTGATCTATGGGTTTGTTCTTGTGCCAGTACCAATTTGTCTTGATTACTGTGGCTTTGTGGTAGATCTTGAAGTTGGAAAGTGAGATCCCCCCTGCTTTATTCTTTCTTCTCAGGATTGCTTTGGCTATTCGGGGTCTTTTGTGGTTCCCTATGAATTTTAGAATGATTTTCTTTAGTTCATTGAAGAATGCTGTTGGTATTTTGATAGGAATTGCATTGAATCTGTAGATTGCATTAGGCAGGATGGTCATTTTGACAATATTAATTCTTCCTATCCATGAGCATGGGATGTACTTCCATTTATTGGTATCTTCTATAACTTCTCTCATGAGTGTCTTGTGGTTTTCAGGGTGTATGTCTTTCACTTCCTTGGTTAGGTTTATTGCTAGGTATTTTATTCTTTTTGATGCAACTGTGAATGGAATTTTTTTCCTGAGTTCTCTCTCTGCTAGTTCATTGTTAGTGTATATAATTGCCACAGATTTCTGTGTATTAATTTTGTATCATTCAAGTTTGCTGAATTCAGATATTAGATCTAGCATTTTTGGAGTGGATTCTTTAGGATTTTTATGTACAATATCATGTCATCTGCAAACAGGGACAGTTTGACTTCTTCCTTGTCAATCTGGATTCCTTTTATTTCTTTGTATTGTCTGATTGCCATGGCTAGGACGTCCAGAACTATGTTGAATAGAAGAGGGGAGAGTTGGCGTATTTGTCTTGTTCCTGATCTTAAAGGTACAGCTTTCAGCTTCTCGCTCTTAAGTATAATGTTGGCTGTGTGTTTGTCCTATATGGCCCTTATTATGTTGAGGTACTTGCCCTCTCTACCCATTTTGTTGAGAGATTTGATCATGAACGGATGTTGAATTTTGTCAAATGCTTTTTCAGTGTCTATGGAGATGATCATGTGTTTTTTGTCCTTCTTTTTGTTGATGTGGTGGATGATGTTGATGGATTTTCGAATGTTGTACCATCCTTGCATCCCTGGAATAAATACTAGTAGAATGATGGATGATCTTTTTGATGTATTTTTGAATTCGGTTTGCTAATAGTTTGTTGACTATTTTTGCATCTACATTCATCAGGGATATTGGTCTGTAATTTTCTTTTTTTGTGGTGTCTTTTTCTGGTTTTGGTATTAGAGTGATGCTGGCCTCAGAATGAGTTTGGATGTATTCCCTCTTCTACTCTGGAAAACTTTAAGGAGGATGAGTATTAGGTCTTCACTAAATGTTTGATAAAACTCAACGGCGAAGCCATTTGGTCTAGAGGTTTTGTTCTTAGTTAGGTTTTGATTACCATTTGAATTTCATTGCTGGTAATTGGTCTGTTCAGATTTTCTGTTTCTTTCTGGGTCAGCCTTGGAACGTTGTAGTTTTCAAGAAAGTTGTCCACTTCTTCTATGTTATCCAGGTTGTTAACATGTAATTTTTCATACTATCCTCTAATAATTCTTTGTATTTCTGTGGTGTCAATAGTGATTTTTCCTTTCTCATTTCTGATTCTGTTTATGTGAATAGACTCTCTTTTTTTCTTGATGAGTCTGGCTAAGGGTTAACCTATTTTGCTTATTTTCTTGAAGAACCTGCTCTTGCTTTCATTGATTCTATTGTTTTATTTTTCTTGATTTTATTTATTTCTGCTTTAATCTTTATTATGTCCCTCCTTTTACTGACTTTGGGCCTCTTTGTTCTTATTATTTTGTTTCATTAATTGTGAGTTATGACTGCTTATATGGGATTGCTCTTCTTTCCTGAGGTAGGCCTGCATCGCAATATACTTTCCTTTTAGCACGGCCTTGGCTGCATCCCACAGATTTGGGTGTTGAATTATTGTTGTCATTTGTCTCCATATATTGTTTGATCTCTGTTTTTATTTGCTCATTTGATCCATTGGTTATTGAGGAGCATGTTGTGAAGTCTCCATGTGTTTGTGGTATTTTTCATTTTTTTTGCATAATTTATTTCTAGTTTCATATCTTTGTGGTCTGAGAAACTGGTTGGCACAATTGCAAACTTTTTGAATTTACCAAGGCTCTCTTTGTGGCCTAGTATATGATCTATTCTTGAAAATGTTCCACGTGCACTTGAGAAGTATGTGTATCCTGCTGCTTTTGGGTGTAGAGCTCTGTAGATGTCTGTTAGGTCCATCTATTCCAATGTGTTGTTCAGTGCCTCTGTGTCCTTACTTATTTTCTGTCTGGTTGATCTGTCCTTCAGAGTGAGTGGAGTGTTGAAGTCTCCTAGAATGAATGCATTGCATTCTATTTCACATTTCAATTCAGTTAGTATCTGTTTCACATATGTAGATGCTCCTGTGTTGGGAGCATAGATATTTATAATGGTTATATTTTCTTGTTGGATTGACCTTTTTATCATTATGTGATGTCCTTCTTTGTGTCTTGTGACGTTCTTTCTTTTGAAGTCTATTTTGTCTAATACAAGTACTGCAACTCCTGCTTCTTTCCCCCTATTAGTTGCATGAAATAACTTTTTACATCCCTTCACTTTTAGTCTGTGTATTTCTTTGGGTCTAATGTGAGTCTCTTGTTGGCAGCATATAGATAGGTCTTGTTTTTGTATCCATTCAGTGACTCTGTGTCTTTTGATTGGTGCATTCAATCCATTTACATTTAGGGTGATTATCGATAAGGCTTTAGATTCGTGGTTACCAAAGTTTCAAGGTTATTTTGCTACTATCTAAGAGTCTAACTTAACTCACTTAATATGCTATAATAAATACAATCTAAAGGTTCTTTTATTTTTCTCCTTCTTTTTCTTCCTCCTCAATTCTTTATGTATTAGGTATCATATTCTGTACTCTTTGTCCACCCCTTGATTGACTTAGGGGATAGGTAAATTAGTTTTGCATTTGCTTAGTAATTAGCTATTTTACTTTCTTTTCTGTGGTTTTATTACCTCTGGTGACAGCTATTAAAACGTAGGAACACTTCCATCTATAGCTGTCCTTCCAAAATAGACCTCACAGTTTGTGGGAGGTAAATTCTCTCAGCTTTTGCTTATCTGGAAATTGTTTAATCCCTCCTTCAAATTTAAATGATAATCTTGCCAGATAAAGTAATCTTGGTTCCAGGCCCTTTTTCTTCATTGCATTAAATACATCATGCCACTCCCTTCTGGCCTGTAAGTTTTCTGTTGAGAAGTCTGATGGTAGCCTGATGGGCTTTCCTTTGTATGTGATCTTATTTCTCTCTCTGGCTGCTTTTAGTAGTCTGTCCTTATCCTTGATCTTTGCCATTTTAATTATTATATATCATGGTAGTGTCTTCCTTGTGTCCCTTGTGTTGGGAGATCTATGGATCTTCATGGCCTGAGAGACTATCTCCATCCCCTGATTGGGTTTTTTTTTTCAGCAATTACCTCCTCAAAGACACTTTCTATCCCTTTTACTTTCTCTTCTTCTTCTGGTACCCCTATAATGCTAATATTGTTCCATTTGGATTGGTCACACAGTTCTCTCAATATTCTTTCATTCTTAGAGATACTTTTTTCTCTCTGTGCCTCAGCTTCTTTGTATTCCTCTTCCCTAGTTTCTATTTCGTTTATCATGTCTTTCACCATATCTAATCTGCTTTAATACCTTCCATTCTGCTCTTGAATTATTGGATCTCTGACCAGAATTCATTCATTAGTTCTTGAATATCGTTCTGTACCTCCATAAGCACGTTAATGATTTTTATTTTGTACTCCTTTTTAGGAAAATTCATGAGATCAATGTCCTCTTTCTCAGGAGTTATATTAGTAATTTTACTTTGGACCAGGTTCCTTTGGTGTTTAATATTTGTATATGGCATCTTCTAGTGTCCAGAAGCTCTACTTTCTGGAGCTGCTCTGTCCCTGAAGCAATGTCATGGTCACAGGGGAGTGGTATTGGTGCCTGGGGGGAGGGAAGAGCTGTTTCCTGTTTCCTATCTGCTATGCCTGTCTCCACTGTGTGAACCAGTGGGCCAAGCACACAGGCATAAGCAGTTACCCTATTCTGTGAGATCTTTTTCTCCAGTTGTATGCAGTCTGGTGCAGTCCTCTTTCCTGTTGCTCTTTCAGGATTAGTTGTATTAATTATATTTCCATATTATATGTGGTTTTATGAGGAAGCCTCTGTCTCACCTCTCACACCACCATCTTTAGTCCCCCTAACATTTCTATCATGTCACATAATTGAAGTTTTCTTTTTGTGGTGATAAGAATTAAAATCTATTCTCCTAGCAATTTTGAAGATAATAGTTTAATTTTAATTTGGCCTTATTCGATCTATTAACCTAGCCCACATTTTGTGTGCATAGGGATATGATGATTTAATAAAAAGAATATACTAATGTTGCATAGAAACTTAGTGTCTCTAAATTTAGACATCTTAGAATCTCATTTTCAACTCTTCCTTCAATAAAAAGTAAGTGATTAAACGGTTCAATTGCATAGTCAACTGGCAACAATCTAACACATTCAAGGAGGGGATTAATTTCAACATAGAACAAAGATACTAAAATTAACCTACCAGTAAGTAATTGTTTTATGTCTTGTAAATACAAATGCAATAATTAATTTTGTTTAACCTTTCTGATTATGAGCTTTGAATAAGGACATTTCAAACTTCTATTAGAAAAAAACATTTTTTAAATTTGATTATGAGTCACATTTTAAAATCATAATGTTAATATTTTTAAACAAATGAGAAGTTCTAATTAAAAAGCATAAACCTATATAATAGAGTAAAACAAATAATAAAGTACCATTTGAAGTCTCACCATCAAGATTGTTAGCTAGCATTTGGTAAATATAATTTCAGATACTTTGGTATGAGTTAAAAAAAGAAGTATAAATTGATAAGAAGACACAAATTTTAATCTCAGAATGGGCCCAAACCAGTTTTTGGAAGACCTAAGAGTAGATGCCTGCTCATTATCATTTCTGGTATTACAAAAATGGTATCTTTAATTCATTATGTTAATTTTTGTAATTATAATTTCATAAGTATTTACACTTGATTTATAAAGTTGAACAACTTTAGTGATATCCTGTTAATTAATATAGCCTCTTCTTGATTAAAGTCAGAGTTTGGAGCTTTTCTTTATTATTTTTCTCCATGTACAAGTTATATTTTTAGGTCTAAATGTTGTCCTGGAATTAATGGAAGGCCATCCACTTTTGCTGTTATATGAATCAAGATTAGCCAGGACACTTAAAGTAACACACAAATTCAAAATCCCAGTGATTTCATTTCTTACTTACAGTAGCTATTCATCAAAGTTCAGCCTAGAATTCTGTCTGACATTGTCATCAGCCTTTCTCTTGTACAGAGATGTCGCTATTTGAAATGTTGCTGGTTGTCGTGGCAGAAGAACTCTGGAAAACCTCACACTAGCAATTAGATGCCTACTCTACACAAGTGTGCCCAAACTTACCACACTTAATTAGTATAATACTGGAAGTGCTAGATAGAGCAATCATGCAAGAATAATAAATAAATCATCTGAATTAGGAAGCATCTGTTTGTCGATGACACAATCTTGTATGTAGGATATCCTAAAGACTCCACCAAAAAATATAGAACAATCAATGAATTCAGTAAATTTTCAGAATCAAGACAGAAATTAGTTGTGTTTATATACACTAACAACAAACTACCTAAAAAAACATATAAAGATAACAATACCATTTAGAGTAAAATCAAAAACAATAATATACTTAGGAATAAATTTAACCAATGAGGTGAGAGATTTGCACAAAGAAAATATTACTTTCATGAAAGAAACTAAAAAGAAACACTGTGTTAATGAATCTGAATAATTAATTTTGTTAAAATATTCATACTCTCCAATGCCATCTATAGATCAATACAGTCCTTAGCAAAATTCCAATGGCATTTTTCACAGAAAAAGAAAAAAGCAATACTAGAATTTGTATAGAACTACAAAAGACTCTAGATAGCCAAAGAAGTCTTGAGAAAGAAGAGGAAAGCTGAGGGCATCACATTTCTGCTTCCAAACAATATTACAAAGCTAGAGGAATCAAAACAGTATGGTACTGGCATACAAATACACAAATAGACCAATGGCACACAATAAAAAACCTAGAAATGAATATACACATATATGGTTAACTAATAATTGACAAAGTCACCTAGAATGTTCAGTTCAGAGGATAGTCTCTTCAGTGAATAGTGCTGGAGAAACCTGATATTCACATAAAAAAAGAATGAAATTGGACCTGTATCTTACAACACTCACAAAAACTAACTCAAAGTGGAAAGGAATTTAAGACTTGAAACCAAAAATCCCTAGAAGAAAGCAAAGATTAAAAGCCCCTTGACATTTGTCTTGGCAATGATTTTTTTGATATGCACTAGCAAAAATAAACATGTGGACCTACATCAAACTAAAAACATTCTGCACAGCAAAATAAAGTATCAACAAAATAAGAAGACAATCTATTAAATGGAAGAAAAATGTTTGCAAACCATCTATCTGATGATGAGTTAATATCCAAAATATGAAAGGAACTCATAGATGTCAATTAATATGAAAATAATCTTATTAAAAAATGAACAGAGGAAATGCATAGACAAATTTCTAAAGAAGACATACGAGTTGTCAACAAATACACAGAAAGATGCTCAACATCAATAATCATCAGGGAAATGCAGATCTCAACTCTAATGAGATATCACTTGACATCTGTTAGAGTGGCTCTCATAAAAAATGATAACAGATAACAGTGTCGGTGAGGATGTGGAGAAAGGGGAGACTTCTATACTATTGGTGGAAATGTAAATTAGTGTAACTGGTGCAGCCAATCTGGAAAACAGTATGGAGGCTCCTCACAAAATTAAAAATAGAGCCAACATATGAACCAACAATCCCACTTCTAGGTATATATTCAAAGGAATTGAGAACAGGATATTGAAGAGTTAGATGAACTACCATGTTCATTGCAGTATTACTCATAATAGCCAAGGTATGAAAACAACCTGCATGTCTGTCTACAGATGAACAGATAAAGAAGATGTAGTGTTTGTTTGTATGTATGTAAATATATATATATAAAGAGACATTTTAGAGAATACCTAGTCCCTCAAGACTATCAAGGTCATGAAAGACAAGGAAAGATAGAGAAATTATCACAGATCAAAGTTGACTAGGAATGGCAAATAAATTATTAAATGATGTGGAACCCTGAAATAGATTCTGAAATAAAAGAGGACAATAATATTTAAAAATTAAATGCAAATAATGAGTTTAGTTGATACTAAAGTATTAATGTTAATTTATTCATTTTTACAAATACACCATGTTAATGTAAGATATTAACAATGAGACAAAATGAAGTGTATGTGGTAACTTTTTCTACACAGCAAATTTTCCTAAAGTCTAAAATTAATAAAAAGTTTGTTTTAAAAGTATGTTAAAATACTTTTGCTTGCACGCTATCACATTTGTTATGAATATTAAGAGTCACCAATCAATTAAATATTTGTTGTATGCTAAATTCATACTTCTCTTGAAGTAATGAATACAATTTGTTTGATAAGGAAAAGGCAGAGTGGAAACAAGAAAAACATGAAATGTAAAAATAGCTTTCAGACTTCCAAATAATTAAAGCACAATATTTATTTTAATCATGACTATGTGTTTAATATGTAACTTTCTTATGACTGGCTTACCACCTAGGAGATTTGATATGAGGGGGGATGTATTCAATATGGTTGATTTGAATATTGGAGACATGAAAATTATCATTCTCTTGTAAAGAATTGTATGTCCTCCTCCAGACATGTGACTTTGATTAGTGTGAACCATTCCCTAAGTATCTATTCATTTCTGAATGACATGGTGAAATTATTTCTGAAAAGTTAAAGTTCACAATAGATCCTGAAATAGAGTTCCACCTAGGAACTACAACCCTGTAGGGGTTCTTCTCTGTCACATATGGTTCTAAGTGCCATGTTCTTATATTTAGAATGCATTAGTTTATTTAAAAATTATTTCCCCACTGAAACATTATGAATTAGAGATTACTTAAGTTAGGTAATTCTGTAAACACCACAACTATTTTCTCTCTCTCTCTCTCTCTCTCTCTCTCTCTCTCTCTATATATATATATATATATATATATATATATATATACATAAATATATATTGGATTGTCTTAGGTTATTATAACTGATTAAAAAATGATTAGTATGGATATAATTGGGGTTAAAGATAGTAGCATGAGAGGTGAGACAGAGGCTTCCTCCTAAAACTGCATATAATATGAAAATATAATTAATATAACTAACCCTGAGAGAGCAACATGGAAGAGGACTGCGCCAAACTGTATACACCTGGAGAAAAGAGCAGACCTCATGGAACAGGGTAATATATCAAAGCGGTAGCCAGTAGCAGGATCAAAGCCCCTCCCCCACCCCAGCTCACCAGTGGGAGGAAGAGAATCTGAACAGGTAGGGAGTAGACGTCTGGGACTGCTGAATACCTAGCTCTGGAGATCTGCTCTGGGAGCACAAACCTACATTTCATGGTGCTTTCATCATACTCTTGTGATTACAGGGTAGGAAAGCTCGGAAAGACAGAGTTCCTGGGGAGACTGGGATTCCGGCTGCTTGTGGAAAGCAAGGATCCATATCAGGCTGCTCTGGGATGAAAGCTTATATCTGTGTGCTTGACCCACTGGCTCAGGCAGTGGAGACAGGCATAGCAGCTGGGAAACAGGACTCTTTCCTACGTCCAGGCACCAATACCACTCCCCTGTGACCCCCGTCATTGCTTCAGGGGCTGAGCTGCACCAGAGAGAAGAGCTTCTGGACACTAGAGGGTGCCATATACAAATATGAAGAACCAAAGGAAACTGGTCCAGAGTAAAATCATTAATAAAACTCCCAAGAAAGCTTTAAATGACATGGAACTTGGACTCTTCCTGAAAGGGAGCTCAAAATAAAAATTATTAACATGCTAATGGACATCAGGAAAGATATCCAAGAACTCAGGAATGAATTCAGGTCAGAGATAAAATCATTGAAGAGCATGATGGAGGGTAATAAAAGCAGGTTGGATACAGTGGAGGAGATGATAAATGAAATAGAAATTAGAGAAGAGGAATGCAAAGAAGCAGAGGCACAGAGAGAAAAAAGGATCTCTAAGAATGAAAGAATATTGAGAGAACTGTGTGACCAATCCAAACGGAACAATATTAGCATTATAGTGATACCAGAAGAAGAAGAGAGAAAGGGATAGAAAGTGTCTTTGAGGAGGTAATTGCTGAAAACTTCCCCAATCTGGGGAAGTAAATAGTCTCTGAGACCATGGAGATCCACAGATCTCCCAACACAAGGGACCCAAGGAAGACAACACCAAGACATATAGTAATAAAATTGGCAAAGATCAAGGATAAGGACAGACTGTTAAAAGCAGCCAGAGAGATAAAAAAGATCACATACAAAGGAAAGCCCATCAGGCTAACATCAGACTTCTCAGTGAAAACCTTACAGGCCAGAAGGGAGTGGCATGATGTATTTAGTGCAATGAAGCAAATGGCCTGGAACCAAGATTACTTTATCTGGCAAGATTATCATTTAAATTTGAAGGCGGGATTAAACAATTTCCAGATAAGTGAAAGCTGTGAGAAATTACCTCCCATAAACCATCTCTACAGTCTATTTTGGAGGGACTGCTATAGATGGAATTGTTCCTAAGGTTTAATACCTGTCACGAGAGGTAACAAAACCACAGTAAAGAAAGTAGAACAGGTAATTACTAAGCAAGTGCAAAATTAAATTAACTATCCCCAGAGTCAATCAAGGGATAGACAAAAAGTACAGAATATGATACCTAATATATAAAGAATGGAGGAGGAAGAAAGAGGAGGAGAAACAGAAAAGAACCTTTAGATCATGTTTGTAATAGCATGTTAAGTGAGTTAGGTTAGACTCTTAGACCGTAAGGAAGTTAAACTTGAACCATTGGTAATCTCTAATTTAAAGTCTGCGAAGGCAATAAGTACATACCTATGGATATTTACCCTAAATGTAAATGGACTGAATGCACCAATCAAAAGACACAGAGTCACTGAATGGATACAAAAACAAGACCTATCTCTATGCCGCCTACAAGAGACTAACTTTAAACTCAAAGAAATACACAGATTAAAAGTGAAGGGATGTAAAAAGATATTTCATGCAACTAATAGGGAGAAAGAAGCAGGAGTTGCAGTGCTTGTATTAAACAAAATAGACTTCGAAAGAAAGAACATCACAAGACACAAAGAAGGACATCACATAATGATAAAAAGGTCAATCCAACAAGAAAATATAACTATTATAATATCTATGTTCCCAACACAGGAGCACCTACATATGTGAAACAGATACTAACTGAATTAAAAGGTGAAATAGAATGCGATGCATTCATTCTAGGAGACTTCAACACTCCACTCACTCTGAAGGACAGATCAACCAGACAGAAAATAAGTAAGGACACAGAGGCACTGAACAACACATTGGAACAGATGGACCTAACAGACATCTACAGAGCTCTACACCCAAAAGCAGCAGGATACACATTCTTCTCAAGTGCACATGGAACATTTTCAAGAATAGATCATATACCAGGTCACAAAAAGAGCCTCGGTAAATTCAAAAAGTTTGCAATTGTGCCAACCAGTTTCTCAGACCACAAAGGTATGAAACTAGAAATAAATTATGCAAAAAAAATGAAAAATACCACAAATACATGGAGACTTCACAACATGCTCCTCAATAACCAATGGATCAAATGAGCAAATAAAAACAGAGATCAAACAATATATGGAGACAAATGACAACAACAATTCAAGACCACAAAATCTGCAGGACACAGCCAAGGCTATGCTAAGAGGAAAGTATATTGCGATGCAGGCCTACCTCAGGAAAGAAGAACAATCTCATATAAGCAGTCATAACTCACAATTAAACTAGGAAAAGAAGAACAAATGAGGCCCAAAGTTAGTAGAAGGAGGGACATAATAAAGATTAGAGCATAAATAAATAAAATAGAGAATAATAAAACAATAGAAATAATCAATGAAAACAAGATCTGGTTCTTTGAGAAAATAAACAAAATAGATAAATCCCTAGCCAGACTTATTGAGAAAAAAAGAGAGTCTATGCACATAAACAGAATCAGAAATGAGAAAGGAAAAATCACTACAGACACCACAGAAATACAAAGAATTATTAGAGAATACTGTGAAAAATTATATGCAAACAAACTGCATAACCTAGAAGAAATGGACAACTTTCTAGAAAAATATAACCTTCCAAGGCTGACCAAAGCAGAAAGAGAAAATCTGAAGAGAACAATTACCGGCAATGAAATTGAGATGCTAATAAAAAAACTACTTAAGAACAAAACACCTGGACAGATGGTTTCACTGCTGAATTTTGTCATACATTTAGTGAAGACCTAGTATGCATCCTCCTTAAAGTTTTCCAAACAGTAGAAGAAGAGGGAACACTTCCAAACAGATTCTATGAGGCCAGCATCACTCTAATACCAAAATCAGACAAAGACACCATGAAAAAAGAAAATTACAGAACAATATCCCTGATGAATGTAGATGCAAAAATACTCAACAAAATATCAGCAAACCAAATTCAAAAATACATAAAAAATATCATCCATCATGATCAAGTAGGATTTATTCCAGGGGTGAAAGGATGGTACACACTTTCAAAAATCCTTCAACATCATCCACCACATCAACACAAAGAAGAACAAAAACCACGTGATCATCTCCATAGTTGCTGAAAAAGCATTTGACAGAGTTCAACATCCATTCATGATAAAAACTCTCAACAAAGTGGGTATAGAGGGCAAGCACCTCAACATAACAAAGGTCATATATGACCAACCCACAGCCAACATCATACTTAAGAGCAAGAAGCTGAAAGCTTTTCCTTTAAGATCGGGAACAAGACAAGGATGCCCACTCTCCCTATTTCTATTCAAGGTAGTACCGGAGTTCCTAGCCATGGCAATCAGAAAACAGAAAGAAATAAAAGGCATTCAGATTGGCAAGAAAGAAGTCAAACTGTCCCTGTTTGCAGATGACATGATATTGTACATAAAAATCCTAAAGAATCCACTCCAAAAATGCTAGATCTAATATCTGAATTCAGCAAAGTTGCAGGATACAAAATTAATACACAGAAATCTGTGGCATTTGTATATACTAACAATGAACTAGCACAGAGAGAACTCAGGAAATCAATTCCATTCACAGATGCATCAAAAAGAATAAAATACCTATCAATAAACCTAATTAAGGAAGTGAAAGACCTATAACCTGAAAACTACAAGACACTCTTAAGAAAAATTAAAGATAGCAATGAATGGAACACATCCCATGCTCATGGATAGGAAGAATTAATATTGTCAAAATGGCCATCCTGCCTAAAGCAATCTATAGATTCAATGCAATTCCTATCAAAATACCAACAGCATTCTTCAATGAAGTAGAGAAAATCATTCTAAAATTCATATAGAACCACAGAAGACCTCGTATAGCCAAAGCAAATCTGAGAAGGAAGAATAAAGCTGGGGGCATTACGCTCCCCAACTTCAAGCTCTACTACAAAGCCACAGTAATCAGGAAAATTTGGTACTGGCACAAGAACAGATCCATAGACCAGTGGAAGAGACTAGAGAACCCTGATATAAACACAACCATATATGGTCAATTAATATACGATAAAAGAGCAATGGATATACAATGGGGAAATGACAGCCTCTACAACAGCTGGTGTTGGCAAAACTGGACCACTACACGCAGTAGAATGAAACTGGATTATTGTTTAACCCCATACACAAAAGTAAACTCGAAATGGATCAAAGACTTGAATATAAGTCATGAAACCAAAAAACTCTTAGAAGACAACATAGGTAAACATCTTCTGAATATAAGCATGAGCAACTTCTTCCTGAATGCATCTCCTAGAGCAAGGGAAACAAAAGCAAAAATAAACTCATGGGAGTATATCAAAATAAAAAATTTCTGTACAGCCAAGGACACCATCAACAGAACAAAAAGGCATCCTAGAGTATGGGAGAATATATTTGTAAATGACATATCTGACAAGGGGTTAACATCCAAAATATATAAAGAACTTACACACCTCAGCACCCAAAAAGCAAATAACCCGATTAACAAATAGGCAGAGGATATGAAGTGGCAGTTCTCCAAAGAAGAAATTCAGATGGCCAACAGACACATGAAAAGATGCTCCACATCACTAATCACCAGGGAAATGCAAATTAAAACCACAGTGAGATATCACCTCACACCAGTAAGGATGGCCAACATTAAAAGGACTAAGAACAGCAAATGCTGGAGTGGATGTGGAGACAGGGCAACCCTCCTACACTGCTGGTGGGAATGTAAGCTAGTTCAACCATTGTGGAACGCAATATGGAGGTTCCTCAAAAAACTAAAAATAGAAATACCATTTGACTCCGGAATCCCACTCCTTGGAATTTACCCAAAGAATACAACTTCTCAGATTCAAAAAGACATATGCATCCCTATGTTTATCACAGCACTTTTTACAATAGCCAAGATATGGAAGCAACCTAAGTGTCCATCAGTAGATGAATGGATAAAGAAGAAGTGGTGCATATACGCAATGGAATACTATTCGGCAGTTAGAAAGAAACAGATTCTACCATTTGCAACCACATGGATGGAGCTGGAGGACATTATGCTCAGTGAAATAAGCCAGGCGGAGAAAGACAAATGTCAAATGATTTCCCTCATTTGTGAAGTATAACAATGAAGCAAAACTGATGGAACAAAATAGCAGCAGACTCGGAGACTCCAAGAATGAACTATTGGTTACCAAAGAGACGAGGTGTGGGAGGGGAGAGGGGAGGGAGGGAGAAGGGGACTGAGGGGTATTATATTTTGTACACATGGTGTGGGGTCATGGGGAGAACAGTATAGCACAGAGAAGGCACATAGTGGATCTGTGGCATCTCACTACACTGATGGACAGTGACTGCATTGGGGTATGAATGGGGACTTGATAATATGGGTAAATGTAGTAACCACATTGTTTTTCATGTGAAACCTTCACAAGAGTGTATATCATCACACCTTAATAAAAATAAGTAAAAAAAAAGATTTGTATGGACAATCAGTTAAACTATTTGACAGTGTATATGTTATATTGCTTTGGAGTAATGATTTAACTTTAATTTTTCTGGCATAGAATAGAAAATAATTTGATAAAAGAAATTGCACTTTTTTCCACACATGTTTATGAATATTCTCATCATGCTTATGCGTATTTCTTTTCTGTTATCAGTGAAGTTTTGAGCCACAGGTGCATTATATTTGTCTTGGTAAGTGCTTTGTCTAGAAAGCATTCATAGGCTAACTCGAATTTAGGACTTTTAAAAAGTTACATCCAGACCTTGGTGGATTAAAGATCAGAGTAATCTGCTTCCTGCTTTTATATATTAGAAAAAATACCACAGACCAAAGTGTAAAAATATTCAGATACTGCTACTTTTTCAAGCTATAAAGCTTTAATTTACTTTCAATAATAACAGAATTTGCAAATGTCATGCCAAGTAAGTTTCATTCATACTATGTTTTCTAAAATGCATCCTCCTCCAGAGTTTAACATCAGTGTGTAAAATATGTATTACGACAAATAATATATCATGTAAGAAAATAATATAGGACTATTTTGATGCCATCATTAATTGAATTGATATTCACATTACTTGTCCATAGTTTAATTTTCTTATGAGCCATTAATTTATAGATATATTTATATTATTTCCCCTAAGTTACTGTGAATATAAAGAAGAATTGAATTTGTGCTTTACCCTCAAGAAATTCAAAACTGGGGCAATTGAGGTGTGAAGAAATAAATACAAAATTATATAATACATTTGAAAGACAATATGAAATGTAAGGTATGTTACTAGAGAGAATATAAGCACTGCTACCTATCTTATCATACAACAGGCATTTCTGTCTTCCAGAAGTTACTATTGTATCTCTAATTTTTAAAAATGGGGGATAAAGTGGTAATTTCTCTCAATCCTGATAGTTTGAATGAGAAAAGCCCTGGGATCACTGCACCCACATCCCACATCATAGTGTCCCCCCATAACCAAGCAGCTTGCTGAGAGCTGGCTGTTGAAGAAATGTTAACCACCTAAGCCAGCTCTCATTCTTTCATCAAATAGGGATGTCTATGCCTTTTGATTTGCTCTTTGTAAAATCTTTGACCTCTATCTGCTTTTACTCCAAACAATTTCATCCAATCACTGGAAGAGAAACTATATAAATACAAAAGATCACTTCTGTCTTCTTCAACATTTAACTGGAATGTATATTAACTGGACCTGAGATCAGCATTGAAAGGTTTTATATATATATATATATATATATATAGTAAAATAGTTTAAATTACCAGCTGAGCACTAAATATTTTGCATGTTAAACTTACTGATATATTTTTAATCCTAAATTGAATTTTCCATACCAATAGTTTTAAAAATGTATTTCCTACTGAGTCCCAGATTTTTTATTAAAATGCACACAGAAAGTTAGTGATTTTATAATAAAGTATTACATAGTGCAAAACCAGCTGTGTGGTTAAACAAGTATAAATTAAATCTAAGGACCATTTCATGAGAATGGACTCACATTTTAAAGATTAAGCTATATATCTGTTTCTTTTACAAAGTTAACACTGGCCTATTTTCCTTATCTAACCTCAGTCAAACTGGGTACTCCATCTTTTAACAGTTAGAGGACCTTGTGTTGGGAAGAAAAGTCCTAGGAATTTGTTCCACAGTTCCTTAAACTCTTAGACATGATGTGAAGATGATATTAAAATAGATAATTGTGCAGAACATCTTATAGGACATTTTGTTAAATGTGCAGAAGAGAAAACTGCTATAAATCAATACCAAATTATCACATCAGATTTTTGGTCCACTTTTTTCTTATGTTTGTAAAATAAATGTTCATTAGTACACAAAGGAGCATTTTATGAGTCAAAAATTATTGTGTCTGCTAAGAAGATTTGGTGCTGTACTAATGGATTTATTTTTCAACTCTTCAGTTCATCCATGTAAACTGATATGCCCCTATATGCCCAGGGCCTAAAGCCATATGGGAAGAAAACACTGATGAATTTTAGTAAGTTCCCTTTATTTTCTTGATATACTTCTATGTAATAATAGCAATACGAGGAGGAGAGTTTTCATAGGGCAATTGATCAACTCAATATATACATATGCAATACATATTGTTATACTGTATATATTATGCTACATACATAGTACATATAATATATATGTATATATCTGTATACACACTGTATATACATAGTACTATATATAGTAAATATATATGGTCATACTTTATATATAGTTGTAATATGTATTATGTGTGTATGTTCTATAGTCAAAATCATAAATTTTTCTAACATATATATTTATATTTATCAGTGTTTTTTGGTCATTTTGTTTTGTTTTTTATCTTTACCAATGTTGGAATAGTTTGCAAAACCTTTTGGCAGATAGTTACTGGTTAAAGAGAAAGTATCAATATGAAGATGCAGTTAACATGACCTTGGGAACAAGAAAATAAAGCACCCCCAACTCTAACAACTTATTGAGTTACCAGCAGTTACTGATTGAGTTACCTGCTTGCTACTTAGCTTTAAAATTTGCATATATTTTTACAGCTCTATTCAAATCAGCATATAAGAATAATGTACACTTACATTTATTGACAAATTGTAGTTGCATATTTTAAAGTCACAAATTTATCTCATATGTTTACATAGATAAATCATAAGTGGACAAACACAAGAGTGTTCAACTTATTTTATGACAATTTTTTTCCCTTCACACTGAGCACAAACAATCTATTGTGATGAAGGACTGGAGAAATTTAAGAACAGATAGTGTAAAACATTATCAAACTTTCGTGCTAAGCCAAATATTATAATAAACCATAGAATTACTAGGAGTAAAAATGGTGCCAAATAATAGGCAAGGCTGAAATAATTATTCTGGCTCATGAAAATTTCAAATATCTTCAATATTAATGTATCTATGCAATATTGTAGATATTTTCACTTTCTACTCTGAATGTGTTGTAGTTTAATCAATAATCTGAGAATGTGCACTGAGTATGGCACTTCAATAAGAATCTAATTGGTAGTATTTTTCCTTCAGCAAAAATTGTCAATTAATGATACTATATTGACTAACCTAACCCCATAATAAATACTTATAAGAAGCCATTAATCTATGGTACAACTGTGCATAAACCCACTCCATGCATAGTTTTCTTACTAAAACATGATAAAATTATTCTTTGATAGCTTTATGTTTTTTAAATTATTAAATATATTTAAAATTTTATACTCCTTTACTTTTTGCTACTTTGAATCTTGTATTAGTTATCAAATATGAAGTAATAGACTTAAAAGATAAAAGGTTTAGATAATAAAACTTTAAACAATCAAAAAAACATTTACTTTTTATAATACCTTACACATCTTATAGAAGATACTGCATATATCCCAATCAATTTAAGTATGGCAACTTAAAAACTTTGAAGAACTACTGTACATTCTGCCTCTTAAAGTTGATATTGATGTAAGTCATAAAAAAGAAGAAACCTATCCCTCAATGTTAGCAATTTAATGATAAAATAACTAAGTAATATTTATTTTGGGCATCCCATTAAAAATTAAAAATAAAATTATTCTGAGAACTAAAATTACTTATTAAGCACTCTCTGAGCCAATTATTGGATTACATTTAAAAATAATGAGGACAGAGAAGTTAAAACTGACAACAAATATTCAAATAATTATGAGAATTCAATGAAAAATTACATGCCAATAAATAGGACAATGTAGAACAAATGGACAAATTCCTAAAAATGTATGATCCTCTAAGACTTCCTTAGAAGAAACAGAAAATCTAAACAGACTGATTACCAATAATGAAATTTAATTGGTAACCAAAATTCCCAGCAGGCAAAGTCTAATACCAGATGTCTTTACAGCTGAATTCTACCAGACATCCAGACATTTAAAGAGCTAATACCTCTACTACTTAAACTATTCAAAAAATAAAAAAACTGAAAAGGAGGGAATATCTCCAAATAATTCTATAAGGCCAGCATCACTCTAATAAGAAAACAAAAGACAGTTTAAAAAAAATAAAATTATAGACCAATATCCTTGATGGACAGAAATGCAAAAATTCTCAACAAAATATTGGTTAACTGAATCATCCATCACAACCAAGTGGGATTTATTCCAGCGAAGCAAGGATGGTATGCTATTCATAATTCAGTGTGATGTACTGCATTAACAACAGGGAGGATAAAAATAATATAATCATCTCAATAGATACTGAAAAAGCATTTGACAAAATTCATCATCCATTCATAATAAAAACTCTCAAAAAATGGATATAGAGGGAACATACCTCAACATAATATAGCTTATATATGACAAACCTAAAGCTAATGTCATACTCAAAGGCAAAAAGCTGAAAGGTTTTCTACTAAGATCAGGAACAAGTCAAGGATGCCCACTCTCACCACCTTTATCACTGACAGTGACAGCCATGGCAATCAGGCAACATAAATAGATAAAAGGCATCCATATTGGTGAGGAAGAAGTAAAACTGTCACTATTTGCAGATGATATGATACTATATATAGAAAACACTAAAGACTCCACTAAAAAAATATTAGAATTAATACCTGCTATTATTTTTTAGCTTAAGGTTGAAGCCTTTTCTTCATTTGGAAATTATTTTTTGTTGTTTCCCTTAGAGTAAATTAATAGTTTAGTAAATTACATTCCTGCATATTCTTATATTCTTTAGTTTTCTATATGTAATTTGAAAATTAACCTTGTTTACCATTTCTCTGGATAAATCAATAGCTAATTGAGCATAAGGCTGAAATTGACTCTATATTAGACCTGCTTGTGTAACCCAAGCAGTCTAGCCTCAGAGACTCCAGTCTTACTCACCATGCTGTCAGGTATCTTTTAAATCTTTACATCATACAGGCTAATGGCTTTGTAGCTCTGGGGGAAGGGTGTCCCCAGGCTGGGGTCTCCCGTGAGACTAGAAAACCAAAACAAGTCAAAGGAAAGGGTAGGTTGGGAGAAAGTCTTTTAGTTCTTACAGTTGCTCACACTCACTAGCGAGGCCAGGCCCCATCCATCTCCTTCAGTTGCTGCTTTTGCTCTCCCTCCCCTGCCTGCCCCTTCTGGCAGGAATTCCATTGGCAGGTCCTTGGTAACTGGCAAACACCAGATCAGTTACATACCAGAAACAGAGGGGAGGAGAGAATGGCCATTGTCCCTCCACCCCTCACCCGGATTGACAGGAGGTTCTGCAGTGGTAAACACCTATTGCTTGGTGGTAAATAGACTAAGGCCAGGTGGGAGATGCTGGAAATTCTGCCATTTACCCCAGAGGCATTCACTTTTGTTTTTGTATCTTTTTGTTTTAATTTGTTGTTCTTAGCCATACTGCCTTTCTCAAATGAAATCCTAAAATGTGTAAACAGAAGAATGTAGATAAAAATAAGTGTAGCTCTTGTATTTGAAGCAGGGTGGGGGCCCTAGTACCTGGGAACATGAATTTCTCCTTCCTCTATCTTCCTCTGGAATTGTACAGCTCTCAAGAGGATATGTGAAATGCCTCTTTAGGTTACACTTTGAAAATATTACTCCAGATAAAAACTAATTTTTGAAAAAAATGAGGTATTTATTTATAAATGTATATATATTTAAAAATATTATAGTATGCAACAAAGTATATAATTCAATGCCCTTTCCCCCCATATGTTAGGTCTTAGGAATATGTAAATATTGACATGCCCACCAGGTATTCTTTATTTCCCATAGTCAATTCTCCGTGCTAATGATGACTGATTATGAGAGAGCAATGTTTGCCATTTCTAATATCTGATATTTGGACTCTGTGTTTACCAACTTGCCCAGATGTCTGTAAAATGCAAAATTTTCTTCATTCCTAATATGCTTCTCTGGTTAAATTGTGAAGTGCATTCCCCAAGACCAGTGAGAGAATAAACATACTTATTATTTAAGGACAACAAGAAAACAAATAAAA
Source organism: Manis pentadactyla (assembly GCF_030020395.1). Lineage (NCBI taxonomy): Eukaryota > Metazoa > Chordata > Mammalia > Pholidota > Manidae > Manis > Manis pentadactyla. The sequence goes on along the minus strand of NC_080037.1, from coordinate 27,805,266 downwards.
CTCAGTAAGACAATGAAATCTTTAGAAGCATGGCCATGTATTTCTAACTCCTCTGGGCCTATGTCCATTCCACTCCCATCTTGTGGGACCGTAAATGAAATATAAATAAAACTACTACTGAGAATTGTTCTAAAGTGACACCAACCCTCTCCCTCTACCTCTAAGAATACATAGAATTATAGTAAACACAATAAATTCCACATTTCACTGAAGCTACACTGGAAAGTGGTAGTAAATGTAGTTTCCTTGACCATCTCTCAGGTTTGTGGGAAAGGGTTATATCAGGTAGTGTGTTATAATGATTACTATTCCCTACAGCAGTATTGCACTAGCCTGCATCCCTGAATTCAGCCTTCGTTGTGTCTTTGCCTACTACTATTAAACTATGTTGTTTCTAGGTGGAAGTTTCTAGAGCTTGCACCTGCATTTACATATTCTTCAATATTAACAGCAATGCCAGAGAGTGTGTGAATCTTGAGTAAGGACAAAAACAATGCAGGGGAATTGTGAAGAGTACAAACATGGGTGAAAAACAAGCTATTTTGATTATATATCACTGAGATTTGAGGGCTGTTTTTACAAAGTGTAATCTAGCTAATACAAGATAGTATAGGAATATGATATTATCTTGTTTTACAAACAAAGAAACATTGCCTTAAAACTCCAGCCAATAAGATTATACTGGCCACTAGAGGATACTGCTTCTCTTTAATCTGGCAGTTTCAATCTTGTTTGATAAAGCTCCAGAGTTCTCTAGGGACTAAATGGAGTAGGTGTGGGGTGGGAGAGTTTGTGAGGTGGAGGAAAAGTGGGCCTTAAGTCTGTTTCAACCATTTCAGTGCTACTTTCATCAGCCACTTCTCCTACCCTCAATGCATTGAGATTCTATGTAAGGTTTTAATTAACTATATTTGGCTTCTGTCAATTTATTATAATATGCTCTGTCTGAAGGAACTTTTGTGATTAGAAAGGGAATAGTAAATAATCTTTAAAGAGCAAAATTCAAAGAAAAATGGTTTTATTGTGTCTTCAGCCTAGTCCATTAAGATCGCCCCACTCAGCACTTTCAGACACCTGGTCACAAATGCTAATTGTTACATTACTCAACTATAATTTCCTTGAGCTTTTCATGAGGGTTTTTCTCATGGGAATGTCTGCCCTGATTAAGGGAAATGAAAGTTACACTTTCCTTGAGAGTTACATTTCTCTTTATACATTCATGATTTGCCATTTTGCATTTTTCCTTTTCATTAATGGCTTGCCATTTGGTCAGCATGTCAGTCTCCTGTGAATTTAGCTAATGTGAGCCATTTCCACTAGGGCCACTCTCCTCCAAACATATGCAAATACTACAAACAGATCCTAGAATTTATAATTGTACCTCAGACTGCAACCCTGAGGTCCTGTCTGGGAAGGGAGCCAGATTATTTATATGACAGGTATCATCTCTACCTCACTGATCTGTAGCTTTAATAGAAGGCTATCTCATTTATTCTTTGTTAACATTTTCTTGACTTTTAGCACAGTAAAAAGAAGTGAGGAGCTTACAAGCTCTGCTCTCACCAGAATATAAATTTCATTAGGAGAGTAAATATTGGGATTTGAGAGTATATGCTCTTTTTTTTTAGAGTGCTAAAACACACTTTAGGAGAGATTTATGGTATCTTTGTGTCCAGAACAACTACTGGCACCTCTAAATGTTCCTAACCTTTCAAGAAAGCTAATTTAGTATCAGAACCACCAGCTGCCTGCTTCAGAAATTTCAATCTTACTAGGCCATTTTATTAACATTAATATTTGAAGTACTAAAAGTGGTGTTATTATTTCCTGCAGTGCTACACCTAAATAAACCATAATTTTAATACTTTATGATTCAGAACTAGTAAACAAACCATAAAAGAAGATTAATAAGTGCCAGCACACATTATGAAATGGGAATTTTTCACAGTAAAATTCCAGTCCTGGAGCTAATACATAAAAAAAAAGAACTATGTGACTACTATTTCCCTGTCTCAGGTGAGTTTTCTAAAAAGTAGTTTATATCAGAAAGTTAACTATCTTTGGGCTAAAAAATGCAAACAATTCTTAAATTCAGGTTCTCAGAAATTAAATTTTGAGACATCATTCAAAGGCTTTAGAATGGCAAACTCAGTGGCAAAACAAATACCAGGTTGAAGTTCACAAAACAAAACAACACAAAAACATAAATATCCTGATTTTTCTCAATAATCTTTATTATTATTTATTTAAACTGAACTTGACTAAGAAATTTGTCACTGAACTGTCTAGGAAGCAAAAAAAGAAACCTTTGATAAATTTGTATTGGTAGAGTTTGATTTTAGTGTCTTTATTCTCCAGTTAGACTTTCTCTTTTTCTCAAAAGCTCCCAAGTTGGAGAAATGCTTGAAATTATATTGTTTTAAATATTTCTTCAGCAGAGCATGTTTCATTAGTAACGTAAGTCTATTTTGATTTTAAGTAATTTTACCTAAAAGGTAAAGACAATAAACAATAATGTAATCACTAGTCCAGGCATTTCCTGAGCATATAACTTTATATTATTTTAATCTCTTCTTTTTCCAATTCTCTAGTAAACAATTAAAAGAGGGTTTTAGTTGTTCCACATTGTCAAATGGAATGCTGTGGTCAAAGTCTCCAAATTTGTTTCTTTTTAAAAAAAAAAAATTGTTGTAACCTATATTTTGAATATAATCTTGTATCACTAGATGCATTTTATATTTAAAATGTCAAACAAGTTGAAATATATGACACAAAATTAGAATATACATACATGGATATACTACACACTTTTGGTATATCTTATCTTGGAGGTAGTCCTTTAAGGAATATATAAAATCACAATATATTAATTTTTTTAGAACCTGGAAATAACTCTATTTTCCTTCTCCATCATTTTGAATTCATGTGTATAATTGTTTTAAGTCATTTGGTTATTCATACTTTCACTCTTTGATTCAGATTTTCTGTTTTTCTGATATTGACTCCTTGATTGACTTTAATTCTTATGCCTCAGTTAAAAAAATAGTTTTCTTTATGGTCAAAGGATAGAGTTAACCTTGAACAATAAATTTGTTATTTTTCAATAGCAGTCTTCAGGTATGAATTAGAAACAGAACTAGCTCTTTGCATGACTGCTTGATGAGAATTGCTGTCTAGTATGCAATTCACTGTGTAGCTCTGTGTTCAAAAGAGGACAAGAATGATTGCATTTGAAAATCAATGAAAAGAATGACATGTGAAACTCTTTGTTATTAATGTTCTGCTGGATAGTCAGTTATCTTAAAGAAGAAATATTTTAGAAAATTGAAACAGTAAAAATGCAATTCAGAACAATGACTTTTTCATCCAGAAGTTACTGAGGAATATAATGATTAGAAGAGCCCAGGGTTGTGTTAAAAAAAATAAAGTACACTCCTCTTGATACAGAGAAAATCATATATTCTCAACCATGTATAAAAATGTGTTTTTCCTTTTACATATAATACCTTTTGGTTTCACTGTCTTTGGTAAACATATGTTTAGAATTAGCTACCCCCCCATATTTAATAAGTATAAATACACACGAACTAGCCACAGAGTCTACCTAGTTCTTTCATAAGCATTGGTGCAACAACTGATTGTAGCATCTCTTGTTCAGAAGAATTATAGAGGTGTAAAATATCCTAAATTTGGGTGGCAGGCAGAAAGGGAAGATAGATGGATGCCTCCACTTTAAACATTTCAAATGATTTGTTTAAGATGTCAACAAAAATATATACTTGTATAGGTAGACATTAGGTCTCAATAAAAATTACAGCAGATTACAAATCTGTAAGGTTATGTAACATTTCAAGCTTTTAGCATTTATGGCTTCTCAGCAAAACACTTGGAGTCTTAGAAAAAGATTTGTGTTTAATGCAAATATTTTTCGTATATTTCAATAGAAAAAATAATCTATGATTTTAAAAATATTTATTTATTTTTATCTTTTTACACACAGCCAATGTTCCTAAACATTTTACTCTTTCAATCATGAAATGGTTAATAAGATATGTTGAACAGCTGTCATTTCCACATTAAAATGTGTATTAAGTACTCTGTACTTTCAAGAATGTTCACTTTGACTTTTGATTTAATGGCCATCTGTGCATTTTTGCAAATATGAATTATCTTAGAGACCTAGGATAGGGAGCAACCTTTTAAATAAAAATTCAGTGAAACAAGCCAATTACAGCAAGACAAATATTCTATAACTGTAGTTACATGAGGTATGTAACACAGTTAATAGAATCAAAGAATGGACTGGTGGTTGCCAGGACCTGAAGAGAAGAGGAAAAGAAGAGTTATTAATCAAAATGCACAAAGTTTTAGTTAAGCAAGATGAATGTTTATAGGCCTGTTGTATGACATTGTACTGGTAGTCAAAAATATTGTACACTTAATAACTTGTTAAGAGAGTAGACCTCATGTTAAGTGTTAATTTTTATTTAACCACAATAAAATAAATTAAATCTTAAAAAACTTAAAAAGCAAAGCATAATGCAAAATATTAATGAGTTATAATAAAATTAAAGATTTATCTTTAATAAAGCATATCGCAAAATAATAGAAAGATAAATTTAAGAAAATATTTACAATATTTAAAACTAAAACATGATTAACATTTAAAATATACAAACTTATGCAACAAGAACTCAGACTTAGGAGAAAAATAGATAATTGATATAGATACACAATTCATAAAAGGAAACTTAAGTAGCAATAATGCATCTATTCAAAAGAATATTCAAACATGAAAATTAAAATTAAATGATATCACTTAATATCTACTAAACTGGCAAAAATTAGAATAAAAAATTCAAATTTTTGGTCAATAATGGGAATAAAGGATCCTAATGCATCACTGGCTGGAAGCTGTAGAGAACAGCCATTCTGTAGATCAATCTAGCAATACTTAAGCAAATTAAACATAGACATATTTATAATATAGACATATTCTTACTGAGTTTAGAGCACAAATAAATCCCTACAGTGTTCTAAAGGGGATATGTAAAAGTATATTCACTGAACATTATGATTCAGGGATTTAGAGTGATACATCTTTCTATTATTAGAGAATGGATAGATAAAATATGGTAGGTGCATACAATTATTTATTATGCAGCAATTAGAAGCAAATGAATTATATGGACACATAGCAATAGAGTCATGTTTAAAACAAGATTGCTATATGAAAACAAACGTGGAGAAATAAAAACAAACATGGAATTAAATATATGCCCATGAAATAGAAATTACATTTTGTTAGAGCATACATAAATAAGAAATATACATAATTAACACAAAATAAATGATGGCAGATTATAATAGGAGAATCAACTGCAATATGGCAACAAAATGGGATCAATCAGATTGAATAATAGAGGATCCTATTAGTTCCAAATGTAGAGAGAGAAAACTTTTCTCTCTTCCGTTCTAGGTTCTTTTGATTGCTGTATTGATCAAGCTGATGTAAGACAGGTTAACAGGAGAAAAACAAGTTTAATGTTGCACATATGGGAGCCCTACAAAGACGTGAGAGGCTCTCAGTCATGCAGGCATTTGAAGTTTATATGCAGTCCTGGGCGAAGGAGAAGGGGCTAGGGATCTGGGCCTTCAAATGTCAGGAAAACAATTCACAGCAAAATATAAGAGCAGATGTTTGGTGAACAAATGTGTGCCATTCCACAAAATAAATCTTCCTGATGTAAAAAGTATCTATGGTAATAGCTCTTTTCCTGGTAGAAGCCCCCATCTAAGTTTTTTTAGGCGGTTAAAGGGGAGATACAAAGCTCTTCTTGAGTCTATTATATCTTGCTTGTTCATCTGAAAATAATCCCCATACCGAAGAAACGTATTCTGGGGGCCTGCCCTGAACCCCATCACAATGATAAACTTAAATTGAAATTTAAAAAATATATAGTAAAATGAGTAATTGAACAATTATCAAACTGTTTAATATGGAAATTTACGAATATTTCCATGCTTGCCTTCTTATCCACATAACTGTATACCTATAACCCTCTAATTATTTTTTCCTAGGTGTTTTGTATTTTTATTGTTATGAATAGGATTAAGGTCTATTATATTTTTAGTTTGTCAAGTATGCTGTTTATAGAAAATTATTTTATTAAGGATTTTTAATCAAATATATTATGAATTACTATATTAATCATGTTTATGTAATTTTCTTAGATTTTGAAAACAAGAATTTCTTCTGTAGAAAAAAATAATGCTTTTATTTTCAATATTTTTAAGATTATTTTTTGGTAACTGAATCATTTTGAGATACAGCTATTTTAAATAAGCCATCACTGTCTTGTTATTTGTTCCTTTTTCAATATATATATATATGTATATATATATATGGCTGTTTGTTTTTCTTTATAACTGAATTGTTGGGACATAAAAACTATTTTAAACGCAAATTGGTGATTTCTGCCATCAATATCTCGTTATCTATGATTTTGCCTTTGTTAAGAGATAGATAATTTTTGTCGTATTATAAAATATTTTTTTTTATTCATAGTTGATGTAGCTTTTTCTTTGCTTTCTGTATGATCCCCTCAATAGCAATCTGATATAATTAATCTCTATGAAACATAGTGGGGTAGGAAGCCAAGTCAAGAAAAGGGGCAATTTTTCTTTAAGGTTTTAAGAATGCAGAGGAATACCAGGGTGTTTGAGTTTGAAGCAATGTAACAATTTGGCCCCCCACCTGGACCCAGTGATATGGAATAGCTTGTTGATCATAGTCATGGAGGCCCATTAGTTTACAATAGGGTATCTGGTACTCTTTACTGAGATGAGTTAAAACACAACTGCATTCTGGCGGAACCTGTCGTACACTAACAACTCCCCCTGCAGCATGCCTGGGCGCTGCCTCTGCTCCACCCTTGTAGTGAGTGTATGAGAGGCATGGCCCCGCTGCGCTCAGGGCTCAGTCCTTGGATGTGAATCCGCTGAGCCAGTGCTGCCGCTAATGAACTGCTTCTCGCCAAATGTCTCGGTGTCCCGACTCCTTGTTTGTAGTTCCCACGGTTCCAGCAACAATAGGAATTAGACTTTTTTAATAGAAAAGTTCTAAAAATTATAGAGATTGTTACATAGACTATTACTTGGCATGCTCCCAATCATATGTAGGATTTATAGGTACCCCTAGGTTGACTAAGGGGACAGAATATATGAGTTTCCTTTTATTGTGTAACACATTACAAAAAACTTATTTATTACCTCACCTTTTTTGTAGGTGAAAATTCCAAGCATGGCATACCTGGATTTGCTCAGGGTCTCTCCGCCTCAAAATCTTTTGTCTTTAGTTGAAGATAGTATTTAGCTGATGGCTTTGCCCACTCAGGGAGTTGCTCAGCTTTTCTGGCTCTTCCCCAGTATACAGGGGCATACAAGTTTTTAAGCTTTTGAATGTTTTTCTCCTGTTAATCTGTTTTACATCAATTTAATTATTGGACCAGCCAAGAAACCTAGAAGATAAGAAGGGAAAACTTTTCTGCCTTTACAGAGGTTACCGGGAGAAGCACAGTAAACAAAAGTAAGGCTTTTGTGTGGATCTGTCAGTGCCTTCCCCACTGATGAGCTTGTAGATGTGGAATCATTCCCCTCTTCCTAGTACAGCAACAGAGAGGGAGACACTCTTACAAATGAAGACTTTCATTATAAATGTAAATGTCTCTTACAAAAGTATAACTTGTACTTGGATTTCAGAGTTTCTTTCAAGTCTGCTGTTTAAAAAAAACAATTGGCCTAAAATCATATGGCAAAATATGCCAGGGAGGCACCTTTTGGTATGACAGATTCTGCTGCCCTTCATAAGGATTTGGCTTTTAGACTAAAATAAGTGAATAAGGATATTATTTGGTAGTCAATTGGCTATATGTAAGAGAACATTTATTTGAAGTACTTGAATAATACAGGTTTCATTTTCATATAACAAACATTCTTTTCAGATGAAGGTTTAGGAGATAGTTTCACAGGAGACACGGGGAAGAGGTGGAGGGAAGACAATGGGCTGAACATGCTGGTTTGTGCCATAAACTCAATAGTGGCAGCTCAGAGTACTGAGGGCCAGGGCTTGGGAGCAAGAAGCAAGACATACCAAATGAAAGGTCTTTTGGTTTCTCTTTTGATCCACCTTTTATTCTTATTATACATTCTTGCTTTTTATTCTCAGAGCAGAGAAAACATTGTACAGCAATTAAGCCATATGCAATTTTCTTTGCTTTCTAGATTCAGTGGAGTGTTTTTTTCCACTAAGCTTCCAAGACTTTTAGTTATCACTGATGGGATAATGTTGGCATGGCTTGTAGCATTCACTATTGAGAGTTGGGTGTTATGATTTGCTAGGCCTGAGCTACATGTTTATCACTGTGGGTTATGGGAAAGAGGGCTTGGGGTACAAAAACAAGGGAATCAAAACTGAGAACATTTCAGCAGTATTAACAAGGGAAGAAGGGTAAGGGTATTTTCTAAAAAGGATTTTTCCAAATATACTGTTGATTCAATTTTGTGAGTTGGAGCTGTTATATTTTTTTTCCACATTACATTTTTAGGTTCATTACATTCTTTTTATCTCAATCAGTATTCTATTTATTTGTTTTAATTCTTTCATGGTTCATTTCATCTGTTGCAGTTCTCTTATATAACAGTTAATTTCCGAGTACTGCTATATAAAAATTAAAAAATTTTGAGTGGAACACAATGCAGGGGTATAATAAAATTATATTTAGCTACCTCTTTAAATAGCTTATACTCCTTATCCTTCTCATTACTCAAGTAAAAAGTCTCTTTTACTACATGTTTCAAACTATTCTTGCTGGCCTTATACGGGTATTTTTATTTTGTATTTCCTCTTTTTAAATGAAGAGAATTTGATATATTGGGTATATTATTCTCATCTCTGCATGATAGCAGTTAAAATCTACTTCAGGTTAAAGCCATTATGAAAAGGCAAGCAAAATAGAATCCACATGGGGAGAGTAGGTGGAGGCCCATGGTGTGTAGACCAGAGCAGGAATTGGAGCTCTAGCAAAGCCAGGAAATCATCTTCATAAAAGGGCTAGTAGGTGCAGAGTAAAGTGGGATACCATGGTTAGGGGCAGTCTGGCAGGGCTGAAGGAAACCAGGCTGGTATGCAAGAGGTGGGATGGGGGAAGGGAGTTGGAACTGAGTGCAGTTAAGGCAACTGAATGGACATGGGAGCTTGGTTATATACAGTTAGGTTGACCTTTTTTAAGTACCTACATTGAAATCAATGGAAGTCATATCTCTCACTTTCAGAAAAAGGAGTTTGAAATATGGAAATGGAGCTAGCTAGTATGAGCAATGTCATAATTTTTGTATGTCAATATAAGTGTGTATATATTTATATAGATAATATCACATCATTGTGTCTCTTTACAAAGTCTACTAACCAGTTAATCCTCTCCTATCCATTCTGTCAAAAATAACAGTAGCATCAATCATGATTCCAAAGTCTGCAATGACAATAGTACATATCTAACGTTAACTACCCTAAATGTAAGTTGAGTGAATGGACCAATCAAAAGACACATAGTTACAGAATGGATAAAAAAGCAAGACCCATCTATAGGTTGCCTACAAGAGACTCACCTCAAACCCAAAGACATACACAGACTAAAAGTGAAGGGATGGAAAAAGATATTTCAGGCAAACAATAGGGAGAAAAGAGCAGGTGTTACAGTACTTGTATCAGACAAAATAGACTTCAAAACAAAGAAAGTTACAACATACAAAGAAGGACATTACATAGTGATAAAGGGGTCAGTCGAGCAAGAGGATATAACCATTATAAATATCTATGCATACAACATAGCACCAAAATATGCACAAAAAATACTAACAGAATTAAAGGGAGAAATGGAATGCAATGCATTCATTTTAGGAGACTTCTACACACCACTCACTCCAAAGGACAGATCAATCAGACAGAAAATAAGTAAGGACACAGAGACACTGAACAGCACATTAGAACAGATGAACCTAACAGACATCTACAGAACTCTACACCCAAAAGCAGCAGGATACACATTCTTCTCAAGTGCACATGGAACATTTCCCAGAATAGAATACCTCCTAGGCCACAAAAAGAGCCTCAGTAAATTCAAAAGATTGAAATTGTACCAACCAACTTCTCAGATCACAAAGGTATGAAACTAGAATTATAATGTGCAAAGAAAACAAAAAGGCCCACAAACACATGGAAGCTTAATAACATGCTCCTAAGTAATCAATGGTTCAATAACCAAATACAACAGATATCAAGCAATATATGGAGACAAATTAAAACAACAGCTCAATGCCCCAACTTCTGTGGGACACAGTGAAGGCAGTTCTAAGAGAAAAGTATAGAGCAATTCAGGACTATTTATAGAAGGAAGAACAATCCCAAATGAACAGTCTAAATTCACAGTTAATGAAACTGGAAAAAGAGGAAGTGAGGCACAAAGTCAGTAGAAGAAGGGACATAATAAATATCAGACAAGAAATAAATAAAATTTAGAATAAAACAATAGAAAGAATTAATGAAACCAAGAACTGGTTCTTTGAGAAAATAAACAAAAATGATAACCCCCTAGCCAGACTTATCAAGAAAAAGGAGAGCCTACACACATAAACAGAATCATAAATGAGAAAGGAAAAATCACTCTGGACTCCACAGAAATACAAAGAATTATTAGAGAATACTATGAAAAATTATATGCTAACAAACTGGATAACCTAGAAGAAATGGACAACTTTCTAGAAAAATGCAACCTTCCAAGGCTGACCCAGGAAGAAACAGAAAATCTGAACAGACCAATCACCAGCAACAAAATTGAATTGGTAATCAAAACACTACTTAAGAACAAAACTCCTTGACCAGATGGCTTCACTGCTGAGTTTTATCAGACATACAGTGAAGACATAATACCAATCCTCCTTAAATTTTTCCAAAAATTTCAAGAGGAGGGAATACTTCCAAACTCATTCTATGAAGCCAGCATCACTCTAATACCAAAACAAGGCAAAGACACCACAAAAAAAGAAAATCACAGATCAATATCCCTGATGAACACAGATACAAATATACTCAACAAAATATTAGCAAACCAAATTCAAAAATACATAAAAAAGATCATAAATCATGATCAAGTGGGATCTATTCCAGAGATGCAAGGATGGTACAATATTTGAAAATCTATCAACATGATCCACCACATCAACAGAAAGGACAAAAATCACATGATCATCTCCATAGATGCTGAAAAAACATTCAAGAAAATTCAACGTCCATTCATGATAAAAACTCTCAACAAAATGCATATATAGGGCAAGTAACAACATCCTAAAGGCCATATACAGCAAACCAACAGCCAACATCATACTTAACAATGAAATGCTGAAAGCTTTTCCTCTAAGATCAGGAACAAGACAAGGATGTCTACTCTCCTCACTTTTATTCAATATAGTTCTGGAGGTCCTAGCTACAGCAATCAGACAACACAGAGAAATAAAAGGCATCCAGGTTAGCAAAGAACAAGTTAAACTGTAACTGTTTGCAGATGACATGGTATTGTACATAAAATTCCCTAAAGAATATACCCCAAAACTACTAGAACTAATATCTGAATTCAGCAAAGTTGCAAGATACATAATTAATACACAGAAATCTGTTGCACTCCTATGTACTAATGAACTAGCAGACAGAGAAATCAGGAAAACAATTCCATTCACAATTGCATCAGAAAAGTAAAATACCTGGGAATAAACCTAACCAAGGAAGTGAAAGACCTATACTCTGAAAACTAAACGACACTCTTGAGAGAAATTAAAGACACCACTAAATGAAAATACACCCAAGCTCATGGGTAGGAAGAATTAATATTGTCATAATGGCCATCCTGCCTAAAGCAATATACACATTCAATGCAATCCCTATCAAAATACCAAGAGCATTCTTTGATGAACTAGAAGAAATAGTTCTAAAATTCATATGGAACCACAAAATTCACTGAACTGGGGATATTAAGCTCCCCATCTTCATGCTCTACTTCAAAGCCACAGTAATCAAGACAATTTGGTACTGGCACAAGAACAGACCCATAGATCAATGGAATAAAATAGAGTGTCCAGATATAAATCCACACATATGTGGCCAATTCATATATGATAAAGGAGCCACAAATATACATTGAAGAAATGACAACCTCTTCAACAACTGGTGCTGGCAAAACTGGACAGCTACATGTAAGAGAATAAAACTGAATTACTATCTAACTCCATATACAAAAGTAAACTCAAAATGGATCAAAGACTTGAATGTAAGTCAGGAAACAATAAAACTCTTAGAAGAAAACACAGACAAAACTTACTTGAATATAAACATAAGCATCATTTTCATGAAATATCTTCTTGGGCAAGGGAAACAAAAACAAAAATGGAGAAATGAGACTACATCAAACTAAAAAGCTTCTGTACAGCAAAGGACACCATCAGTAGAACAAAAAGACATCCTTCAGTTTGGGAGAATATATTCATAAATGACATATATGTTAAGGGGTTAACATCCAAAATACATGAAAACCTCATCTGCCTCAACACCCAAAAATCAAATAACCCAATTAAAAAATGAGCAGAGGATCTGAACAGACATTTCTCCAAAGAAGATATTCAGATAGCCAACAGGCACATGAAAAGATGCTCCACATCACTAATCATCAGGGAAATGCAAATAAAAAACACAGTGAGATATCACCTCACACCAGTTAGGATGGCCACCAACAGCACCCAACCCTTGTAAAAAAAGTATTTAAGATGTTCACAAACAAAGGGGCTTTGGAACAGTTTATCAGAACCCACCTTTGTGGGCTTCTCATGGTCCATGGTCCTCAGTAAGACTCTAAATAAACTTTTTCTTAAATGCAATGGTCATAATTTCAGCCAACAAAATGTAGTTACCAAAAATGATATATTATGAAATTTGAAATTATGTGAAATGTGTACCCAAATGAATACTAATGTTTTATTTATCCTATTTTTTCCTGTCCTTTATATTGATGAGCATTTATCAATTGGCTTCTTAAGTAATGGTCGTGAAGCAGGGCAGATTTTGCTGACCCAAAATATTTCTCTTTGGCATAAGGATTATTTAAAGCTAAAGGCAACCAAACCCAACAGATTCAGGAAAAGTTCTTTACCTCCCTCTTCAACTGCCTAAATTTACACTGGAAAGGGGGCCCATATCAGCAACAAAGATATTACCAGAGATATCTTTTTACCTAAGAAACTTATCTGTATAACAAAGGCAATATTTATTTTCCAAACATCTTTCACCTTCCTATAAATGACCTCCATTCCCTTTGTTCACTATCACTTTCCTTACCTCAGGATGTTATAAAATCCTCAATTATCTGGCTGTCTTTTGGGTCACATTTTTATGGGGTTTCTGTACATGTAAAATTGTTTGTTTTTCTCCTGTTAATCTGTCTTACATCAATTTAATTATTAGACCAGCCAAAGAACCTAGAATGGATGAAGGGAAATTTTTTCTGCCTCTTCAATTGTTTGCTGTGGCTCCTGGAGGAAGGGGGTTCTCTGCCTGGGGCAAGTTATTTATGTACCAGTGAGCCCAAAGGAAAACAATGGTGAGAGGTAGGGGAAAGGGCTTTTACTTCTCATGGCCCTGTCTCTCTCTCAGCATGCTCCGCCCCCACTCGTTTGGCTCTATTAGCAAGCTCCTCTGTCCCTGTGGATTCAGTGTGCGCTCTGCTTCCCCCCACCTCTTCTCTTGGAGGAACTCTGTGGATGGGTCCCTGTTGACTGGTGCATGCCTGACCAATTATGTATCAGGAATGCATGGGAGGAGAGAATGGGTGCTTCCTCTCCACCCCTTGCCCTGGACCAGGATAAACATCACATTGATGTGCCAACAGGTCCTTATGTGCATATTAATGTCAAGTCTAGGCAAGAAATTCTGGTTGAAAACTTCTATTTACCTCATTTGTCTAATCATTTATGGCCAAAATAAATGATATAAATACCTGAAGGGTAGATTAACTTGAAAATTGTTATGATTTTATTATGGTAATTAAAAACAAATGAAAAACATCATATTTTAGTATGGAATTGTTATTTTATAAAAGGAGATGAAACCCAGGTGATTTAGGGAGACAGTAAGGTATTAGGTAAATGGGGATGTTGCCACTTACAAAGATCAGTGAAGTAGTAAGCAGAAGAGACTTGACTTGCATTGTCTATATTCAACCTTCTTCCAGTATTTAAAATAAAAGTGAAAGTAGCCAATATATAAATCTAATTTAAAATGTAAAAAAATAATCATACCTAAATGTGTGTATTGACTTTATTACCTTTTAAATCAGTTCATTCCATTTTAAGACAAACTCAAAGAACATTGTTTTTCACTATTAGACAGTATTTTTCTCTTCCTCTCACTATTAACTAACATTTCAGTTGGATTGTTTGGGCTCCACCCAAAATATATAGAACCTGTTTTCCACATGGCAACAGAGAAGTACTGGAGGATAGATATTATTAATTACATTCTTATTGATAAACCAATATGTTTGGCCATTCAGAGGATCAAAATATATTTTTCACATATATTTGGTCTTTATCCATAGCTCCTAGCTCTCAGCTCCCAAAATCCTTAGAATTCCCTGAGATATAAGAGCAATGGGATCATCTTTTGTCATAAAATTTGGTCTCTTTTCCTCACTTTCTGAAATGGCCTCCCAGCCATAAAGGTGAAATGAATGTCCTGTCATTCATAACAAGCCTCTTTCCACCACAACAGGTCTATGCCAAGAGAGCCAACCATGTGATCAGAGGGTATGCCGTCACACTGAGTTATAAATCTCTGAGGGGAGAGGAGCTGGAGGTTGAAACAATTGCCAGTGTACAATGGTATAATCAGTCATGCCTATGTAAATGAAGCCTCCATAAAAACCCAAAAGCACAAGGATTGGAGAGATTTCCAGGTTGGTGAACACCTAGAAACTGGAGGAGAGTGGAATGCTTAGTTAGGGTATGGAAGATCCATTCTCTTTCCCACGCTTTGCCCTGCATCTCTTCCATCTCACTGTTTCTGAGTTACATCTTTTTATAATAAACCAGTAATTTAGTAAGTAAAACATTGAATTCTGTGAGTCACTCTAGAAAATTATCATACCCAAGGAGGGGTCATTGGGACCTTCAATTTTATAGCTAGTCAGTCAGAAGCAGAGAGGACAACCTGGACTTGCAACTGACATCTGTAATATGTGTGTGGAGGGGAGCATTCTTAAGGGGCTGAACCCTTAACCCAGGGGACATGATGCTACCTCTGGGTAGAAACTGTCAGAATTGAGCTGAATTATAGGACATCCAGTTGGTGTCCAATAATTGCTTGTTAGTTGTGTGGGGAAACCTCTACATCTTAGATATTGGATATCTGAATCACTTTAAAACTTCAAATTTTATTTGTTCAAAATTACTATTGTTTGTTTAATCAATAGCTCTTCATTTAACACTGTTTTAATTTTCTTCATCATGCTTACCCCAATGAATCAATCTATAGTATCACCTCTTTTCTTAATCTAAATTAAAATAGCAACCTGATTATCCATGACTGTGCTTGAATATTTTAATACCTTTTGACTTTTCATGGAATGTAAATGTGATCAATATATTGATTATGCCACTATTAGTATGCAAAATTTAGACCCTGTCACTTAAACTAGCCTACCGTAGTTATCAGTATGTATGAAAACATATGAATTATTTTTTTCCCAGTAGACAGCTCTGAGAAAATCCTAATCCAGAAAGGCTCTTGGACAGACAGTGTTAAATAATAGAAGGGAAAACTATTTTATTTGTTTCTAGGACAAACATAATAAATCATAAACTTAAAGAGCATTTTTTCATGGTTATAATAATCAGGAGGCCTGGGTTTTTCTTTTGATATGTCACTAATGTAAAATGTTAAATTATGCATGCTATTAGCCACTCTATGTCAATTTTCCTTTTTGTAAAATGGTAAAGTAATGTAAGCACTGAGGTGAATATATATGGTTTCTGCTAAAGGTGGCAGACATTGTGAATGCCTTTCAAAGATGAATAATATTCAAAGTAGTGCCATTATAAATCACATTAATTTGATAATTCTAGAAAGATTTAATTCTGCTTTATTAATTTGAATATAAAAGCCTTCTTCAGATCCTAATAATTAAAATGTATGATTATACTAAAACCATAAGACTTCAAATATTTTCTGTTTTTAATTTCACTTTCCATAAGTTTGATGCTTCCTCACCTAAAAGGAAAATATAGTGTCATAAATATTTTTAAACAGTAATGTGTTACATACAAAATGTGTTACAAACAAAAGTTTGAATAGATTTTAAAATTAAAATGGGCTTAATAAAAACTTTAAACTATGATTTCTGATAATTACATTGTTTTTTTTTTTGTTCACCCTATTTGCATAAACTTTATTCTTCCTTAAAGTTCTTTGTGGAGAGTGGTCTTTCACAGGGAGGCTATTCTCCATTCCTTATGTGATGAACACTGTTAAAGAAAAGAGATATTCTATAACACTATTAAAGCACAGTGAGGTAGACTTTATTCAAGGGGAGGCTGTCCCAATAGGCGTAGGAACCACAGCAATGGACTTTTACAGTGAAAGAGAAAAATTGGGGTCAATTCTACATACAGAATGGGCAAATGGAACTTACAGCCAACATTAAGATGGGTTTCAGTGAATGAACTATTACTGAGAGGAAACATCAAGGTAAGCCCAGGGAAAAAGGGGGATATGAGGAGGGAATCCAACCAAAACAGCCTTACAGGATTTTGGGGGAATGCAGGCCAAGGTGATCAGATGTCACGTGGAGGATGGTAGAGGATGAGGAATCTGATCAGGTATCCAGGGTGAGAGATTCTGGTTCCATTAACTTGTCAGGAATCTGGCTAAAATTGGACAATGCAAAGAGGAACACAGAAGTAGGCCTTGTTGGAAAAGTTCAGGGGAGCCTGAATAGAGTTTGGTATAAAACAGTTGTGAAACCTACTCATTTGTCAGGAGTCAACTTAAATATCATTTTTTCAATGTAACCACCTTAGATCCCCCAGATCACAGAATCTAACATATCTCTTCTACCCCACAAATTATCTCTCTCATAGTATCCTATAATTTTCCTTTGTATCATTTATTTTAACTCTGTGTCTGTATAGGTTTATTTATAAATTTAATGCTTGGTTTATCATTCTGAGCTTATTAGCATCATATGTCCACCATAGGTGTTTTTACCAGGGAATATTTAACACCTAGCTCAGGCCTTTCAATATTTTTTTGACAAGTTAAAAAAGATGGAAAATGAATTAAAGAAATGATTAATGCATTTATCTGACATTTAACTAATTCTCTTATAATATCAATTTGGTAGATTGTTACAGATGGCTTTAACAAAGTCTAGCATTATTCATCTGTAAATATGTATTTGATTATGTACAATGCGGTTCATGATTTTTGAAGAGAGAAGCTTAGGTGCTTAGGTGTCTAACCAATGCTCATTCCTCTTTTCTTTTCAGTAACATGTTCTCCTTTTTATTAATGCATTCGTCCTTTCACCACGTCTGAGGTAAAAAGGACTCTACCCTTTTTTTCAAAATGTAACACCTGGTTGGTTCTAAAGCAAAGATATTCCAATTCCCTTTGCTAGTGATTGGTTTAGGGGTTAGCATATGATCCACTTCTGGCCAATGACATACACTGAGAAGTCTACTGGTATTTATGGTCAGTTTCCTCTTTTTTTTAAGGAGAGACAGGAAAACGAGTTCCCTTCCTCGAGTAGTTACTGTGTCTTGACATGACCTCAGACGTTACTGTGACATTAAAGGGAGGCAGGTCGAGGACAAAGCTGTCAGTAACCCTGGCGACAAGAAAATAGAGAAGTAATCTGGGTCCTTGATGTCATCATTGTGCTACTGAGCTCATCAGCTCTAAAGACACCTACCTCACCCTAAAGGCTTTTCTTGTATCATCAGTCAAAAGCCTTCAAATGGGTTTTCAGAACACTTAATGTGTAATGGCTCAGAATTTATGGTGGTGAATAATATTTCAATGAAATATTTCATCTGCATAATTATCAATGTCACTTTGGTCAGTGAAGCTGTTATGTAAAATGGAAGAAAGTTTAGCTGGATTTGGTAAAACTGAAGAATGAAAGAGAGTTTAATTGGATTGAGTAAAGTGAAAATTATGCAATTATCTACTGTTTTCCCATTGTCTTCATCGTAAATTACTTTATGCTAAACAGCTTAATTGCTATACCACAGCTGGAATTGAAATTATCATCTGACACTGTGGGAGTCAAAATGTGTTATGGGATCAAACTTATGAACTTGTTTCTTTTTACAGTGAATTAGTTACAATACTGAAGCTCTAATGACTAACATTGAAAAAAATTAGCATGCGTAGCATATGCATGACATAAGATATCTGCTTAATTTTCAATACACATAACATTTAAAGTTTTCATGTGCTCTTCCCTAACTTTATTACTGAATTTATGAAACTCTGTGATATCATTGACTAAATTGTTATAAACCATTAATAATAAACATAGGTTATTTATATTGTTTTATGTATAGATGATACTGCTCTATGGCTTTACATGTATGAACATATTTTATCTAACAACTTTATGAGATAAGTACATTTATTATACTCTTGGAGATGAACAAATGTCAAGCACAGAGAGATTACTAATCACCCTGGTCACTCAGCTATGAGGTTGTGCAACACAACAGTTTGATTTTACTTTTATCCTTTGTGTTGATTCCTTCTCAATACAAAGAACACATATGAATAGGAACTAGACAATGAGTAGTTTAACTAGACAGTGACACATTTTTCTTCTATTAAACACATGGTTTGTTTAGTATTTGAAAAAATCTTTTACTTGCATGGAATAAGATATTCTTTCACAGCACTAGTGCACAAATTTATTTTATTAAATTGAATACATATTCACTGTTTTTAAGAGGTATATAGAAATTTTGAGAGTTACATAAGAAATTTCTATACTTGGAAATTCATCTTATATTGCATATGGAAAATTTCTTTTAAGAAACAGTCATAGATATTGATAACTAATTGTAATTACTAAAGTTATGATTATTGTCTGGTCTATCTACAAAAGTAAGTTTTGGATTAAATTGTCAATGCAGTTCACTGTGTTTCCTTTGCAGATGCATCAGTACTTAGTTTAAAATCTATTTAAAGAATAAGATCTTGAGCAAATTACTTCTTCAAATGATAGACCATATTCCTTGATTTTTCGTATATTCTTTGATTCCTTTATCATCTCATTTTCTGCATAATTAAAACATTTTCTTAATAGTTTTCATTGGGATTAAAATGTATAACTTAAATTAACAACAATTTTATTGAATGAACATTAACTTAGCTTCTAGTATGAAAAACTGCTCTTATGTATCATGATCCTTCCACTTTTACATTCTTACTGTTCCTTTTAATTTTATATTCTTATGATTACAACCTTTTACATTGTATGTCTATTAAGATGGACATAATTATTGTTATATGCATCTGTCTTTTAAATCAGGTAGGTAAAAAGTAGGTGCTTCCAAGCAAAATATGCAGTAACATTGGCTTTTATACTTACCTGTGTAGTTAATTTTCCCAGTATTTTAACTTTCTTCATATGACTTCAAATTACTCCCTAGTGTCTTTTCTTTCATTCTGAAGAACTCCAGCATTTTCTTGAAGGGAAATTATACAAATAATCTCCTTCAGCTTTTGCTTATTTAAGGAGGTGTTACTTTCTACATCATTCTTGATAGTTTTTCCAGATACAGAATTCTTGTCTGGCAATATTTCTCTTATAGCATTTTAAAGATGCTTTCTCACTGCCATTCTCTATCTACATTCCTGTTGACAAATCAGCTGCCAATCTTACTGAGTAGCCCCTGAGTGTGATATTACTTATCTCTTACTGCTTTCAAGATTCTACTTTATTTTTCAGTTTTCTACAGTTTTATTATAATGTGCCCTGGTACAGATCGCTTTATTTATCCCACTTGGAGTTCACTAAGCGTCTTAGATTTGGAGATTTATGTGTTTCAAGGAATTTGGGAAATTTTCAGCCATTATTTCTTCAATATTCTCTCTGCTTATATATATATATATATATATATATATATATATATATATATATATACATATGTATATTTTCCTTTTGGATTTCCCATAATGCATGTTGGTATGATTGATGTCCTATAGGATGCTTAGGCTCTGCTTATTTCACATTATTATATGTTGTTTCTTCTCCTCAGACTAAATTTTCTTACATTCAAATTTGTTGATTCAAGTCTTCTGTCTCCTCTAATCTGCTGTTGAACCACTCTAATAAAATCTTCATTTCAGCTCTTCTATTTATCACCTCCAGA
This sequence comes from Manis pentadactyla, assembly GCF_030020395.1. Lineage (NCBI taxonomy): Eukaryota > Metazoa > Chordata > Mammalia > Pholidota > Manidae > Manis > Manis pentadactyla. The sequence continues at coordinate 27,784,740 of NC_080037.1, read as the reverse complement.
ATCTTTTTCCTTCCCATACTGTCTTACCTCTTTGTTTATATCCTGTACTTCTTAACACATTGTTCCCCTCGTTTCCTCTAGCTTTTTGTCAATGGTTTCATTTAGCTATTTGAGCATATTTAGGAAAGTTGATTCAAAGTCTTCATCTAGGAAGTCTAACATCTATACTTCTTCATAAATAATTTCTATTAATTCTATTTTCCTATAAATTGACCATACTTCCTTGTTTCTTTGAATTATTTGTAAGCTTTTATTAAAAATTGAACATTTTGAATATTATCATGCAAAAAAAACAAGAGCAAGGGGAAAAAGAGGGAAAAAGAAAACAGAAAAAGGAAAGGAGGGAGTGACGGAGAGGGAGAGGTAGAAGAAAAGGAAAAGAAGGGCAAAGAAGAGAGAAGGGAAAGAAGGGAAAAGAAACGAGAAGAAACAAGCAAAGCAAAATAAAAATACCGCTCTTCAAGTCTTTGCAGATAGACTGTGTTAGAGCACTTCTTCACCTTTAATCACTCTCCCTAGATTACACTTCGTTTTTGTTCTGAGTCTAAATACCAGCCACAGCTGAAAGCATAGGGTCTTTTCAGGTCTCTTGGGAACATGTTTATTGACCTGAGCATTTATCTGTCCATATACATAGCAGCTTTTTAAAAATATCCTTATTCCCTCAAAATTCTCTCTCCCTCTCTTTTTCTCCCAAGATTTTGGTATGTTTATTGTTTTCCCTCTTTGTTTTCTCAGTCAGGAGCATCTTTTTCATTTGGCTGTCATTGTTTTTGAGGACTTCAGAGCATCCCTTACCTGATCGAGTTCCCCATTAGGCAAAACAAAGGGGAGTCCATTGGCTGTTCTTCAGGAAGAAACCCCAGTCAGTTAAAAATAGATAAACACAATTCTCTGGTAACAAAGTCTACTTTGCTCTCTCACGAACTAGCTATCCAAACCAGGAACATGGGTTGCCTTATTCAAGACAACCACCAAGCATTAGTTGATATGCCAGAAATAACTCCTACCCTGTTTCAAAGGCCTTTATCCTGGCTAAACATTTGTTTGCTGCTATAAACCTTAGAATATCTTTCAAAGTTTCAGTAAGGTTGATTCTGCCAGTTTCTGTGTCCTTTTATTTATTTATTTTTTTCCAGTGTCTCTGGAGATGGATAGCCCTTAGAGTTTCCTATTCCTCCATTTTTTCTGACACAACTGGACTATTTTTACAAGCAAAATTTTATTGGAATAGACAGAGACATCTGTTTATGTATTGTCAAGGCTGCATTCAAACTATATTTTTAAATTTGAATATTTGTGAAAGAGACTATAACCTGCAAGTTCTAAAATGTTTAATAACTGGCTCTTTAAGAAAAGTTCACAGATCCCTGTTTTAAAATTTTCATTATACCTAAACATGAGGCAAGACAAAGAGAGCATTCCTTCTTCCTTCTTAATGCATATGTCCTTCGTTTTCATTGCTTTATACAGTTGCTTCAAGAAGACCAGTAAAATGTTGAATAGAAATATTTAGGGGGGTATTTTTGCCTTATTCCTAGCCTGAGAAGGAACATATTTTTTTTGACCTGAAAGTATTATGTTAGCTATGTATGAATCCATTTCCTTTTTCTTTCTCCAATGCCTCCTTCATTGGAACATTTATACTCTTAAGCAAATTTTGAATATATTCAGCTATTGCTTTCTTAAGTATTTTACTATTCTTTGCTCTCCTTCTGGAACTCAATAATACATATTCTAAATCATTTGATAATTTACTACAGCTCACTGAAGCTCAGTTGAAATTTCAGGACTATATGTTTAATTCTAGTTTTATTGATATGTTCTCAATTCACTTTATTTGTCCTTCAGTGCCTAACCTGTAGTTAATCAAAACTAGTGAATATTTTATTTTAGATTTTATATTATATCTTTAATAATTATATATATATATACACACACAAAAGTAGTTCCATACTATGTAAAGTACCTTTTACATCTCTTTTGTTGCTTTACAAATGTTCATTGTTTCTTTATAAGTTTTAGCATATGTATAGTAATTGTTTGAAAGTCATTGCCTACTAGTTCATTATCTTTATAATTTACAGGTATATTGCTTTTGACTCATTTTTCTCTTGATTTGGTTAATATTTTCCTATTTGCATGTTTAATATTATTGATTCATTTATTGACAGTATGAATATTATTATATGTCTGGATTTGTTTCCTTTATTTGTCTTTATGGAAGAAAAGAGATAAACAAGTCAGTGAAATGGGGAAAGATATTAGAATATGTAAATATGCAGTTAACAGTAGTGAAATATTTGTCAATAAAGGATGTCCAACTTCACAATCATTAAAGGAAATTAAATTTAAAACAACAAATACGTACTTAAAAGCAAGAAATAGACTTTATGTAGCTTACAAGAAACTAAAATGAACATAAATGTTTTAAAGTAAATGAATTTTCAAATATTGTGATATAGGCAATCTATGAAAAGGTTAAGGAACTGTCAAATACATAAACATTGATATCAACAAATGCCTAAAACAAGTTAACTGAAAAATGGCAGTTGCATAAAAGTATGCAATAGAATGAGATTGACTCAAACACATATATGTACACATGCACAGCACAACTACATATTTCTATAGGTAAAAATATTATATAAATACATTCAAAATGGTCTTGAGAAACTCATTTCAAACTGATAGCAGTGGTTAACTCTAGAAGACAGGAAAGAAAAGGTTAAATGCTTGAATATAGATTAAATAGTACTCAAAGTGGGAGTTTTCAATTTGTTATGTGTATAATTTACTTTTTTTTATTGAATCACAAGTGTTTAATATAAAAATACACTGGGTAATTAAAAATTAAATAACCTAATTGGATAAACTCTAAAACTAAGGATTTACTCTGAGGAGGGGAGAGTAATGGTAGGTCAGTTATTGAGAGCAGATGAATATCTTTGAGATATTTGTTTTAATGATTTTTGCATACTTAACTAAGGTAATGTAAAAGTAAATTACTTTTGTGTTTTTCAAATAATATATACATATACAATTGTGTTACACAGGGGTCAGTACATTTTTTTTGGTAAATACTAGCAAATAAATATTTTTGGCTTTTGAGGTATATATGGTCCCTGTCATAACTACTTCTCTTTGCCATTGTAATGAGAAAGCTCATATTGAAAATATGTAAATGAGTGAGTTTGGCTGTGTTCCAATAAAACTTTATTCACAAAGTAAGTGGGGAGAGACAGATTTGGCTTTTATGCTCTGTTTGGTCTATCCATGGTATAAGAATACTTCTAAGAATTTTAGGAAATAAAGGTGCTGTGTATATCTGATTATTTTCTAATCATAGTGACATAGTATCCATTTTTTATATGAAATCTATAGCAACCCATCATGTTAATTTACAAATGTTGTTAAAGTTCTATTTCAATAATGTAACTAAAAATATATTCACTTTTAGTAGTTTAAAAGATAATATATGTATCAAAGTGCACTTCTACTAATTTAAATAAACAAATGAAACACCCCTCAAAATATGGAAAATATATATAAAAGCATTAAACACAAAACATAAATTCATAAAGAAACACATACATATTGGAAAACTAGTTTCATACAGAGAATAGAGTGAGAATAATTTTAAGACACACTTGGAAATGTATTTCTAGAAAATTTCACATCATTTTTAATTTTTGCAAGCAGTTGTAAGGTGCCTGTAAAATTATAATTTGGTATAGATGAGTTAGTATGTCATACAAAATACCCAAACAACATATCATAATATTTTGGTCAACTAAAGTTATGTGTTTGAACTAGAACACAAACCAACATGTTAATAAGTAAAAACTCTTTTGAATTCTTTATTTTTAAAAGTGATTTATGATGTTTTAAAAAGTTAATGGACCATTTCTTTATTCTACCTGGAAAAAAAATTCTATCTTCTAATTTATTAAAACAACTCAACCTCCTTATACCTAGTAGCTTTAAGAAAGGAAAAAAGTAAATCTTAAATAATGGATCCAGAAGACAAAAATTATCACTCTAATTTAATGAATAGCTATTATATGCTGTTACATTTGCATATGCTATCTAATTAATCTGTAGAACAAAGTTCTTTGGTAAATAATATCATCCTTGTTTTACCAATATAGCACAGGAGGCTCAGAAAAGCAATCTTTACTATGATTAAAATGATAATAAATGATGGAAATGAAATTCTTTGGAATGGTGCTCCTTGTGAGTTCTCCTCAAAGGAGATTAAATTATCCCACTTGCTCTCATCTGAACAGAAAAATTCAGAAGAAAAACAAATATGTGGGGAAAATATCAATATTACTTACTGTTCAATTCTTCACATCTGTGGTAAAGAGAGTGTGGGTAAAATTGCAATACTTCCAGAATCTCTCACCTGGCTTTTGTGCATCTCCATATCAGTAGGTGTTTCCAAGGGGTGGAAAGAAGTACCATAATAGGTTTACAAGGGCCAGAGAGGGCATGTCTGGACTGGAAAGATTGGATGGAGCCTCTTCTTTTGTATCCAGGTTGCAAGGGACATGGGAGAGCAGAAGTAGAATGCCTGTAAGAAATAAATGGGTTTCTCCCACTTTATTTCTCCCTTTGACTGATTTCCATTTCAAAGGTATTTCGCTCCAGGATTTCCCGCCCTACCAATGTTAACAGTGAGGAACTATCGTATTTTGGTAATTATTTTCATAGAACTTCATTGTACTTTTAATGAAAAGCTTTTAGCTCTGTTACCTCTGGCAAATTTACTTAACCTCTATATTTGTCTTATATGTAACAAAGCAGCATAAATGACAGCAGTTCATAGTTCCAGGCAGTTTTGAAAATTAAATGAGAAGGCAAGGGAGATAGATATTTTACATCAAAATTCAGTGTGAAAATAATGCAGCATAAAAGTTAGTTATAATACCTTAAATCACCACTATGTTGGTTTTAGAGTCCCTGACACACAGTGATACAGAGAATATGATGACTTCACTATATTTAGTATGTAAACAATAACTTTATTGTTAAGAAAATTTTCTCCCCAAAATATTTTGATGTGATCATACTGTTGGGAATTAATTCTCCATGAATCTTGCATTTCTGCACATCTTTTTATTTAATTATTCATTTATTCATTCATTCATTCATTTATTTATATTAAGGTATGATTGATATACACTCTTATGAAGATTTCACACGAAAAAAAAAATGTGGTTACTACATTTACCTACATTATCAAGTCCCCACCCATACCCCACTCACTGTCCATCAGTGTAGTAAGATGCCATAGATCCACTATGTGCCTTCTCTGTGCTACACTCTTTTCCCCGTGATCCCCCACACCATGTGTACTAAACATAATACCCCTAAGTCCCCTTCTTCATCCCTCCCCACCCGCCTTCCCACAACCCTCCCCTTTGGTAACCACTAGTTCATTCTTGGAGTCTCCAAGTCTGCTGGTATTTTGTTCCTTCAGTTTTGCTTCATTGTTATGTTCAACAAATGAGGGAAATCATTTGACATTTGTCTTTCTCCACCTGTCTTTTTTCACTGAGCATAATGTTCTCCAGCTCCATCCATGTTGTTGCAAATGGTAGGGTTTGTTTCTTATGGCTGAATAGTATTCCATTGTACATATGCACCACATCTTCTTTATCAATTCATCTACTGATGGACATCTTGGCTATTGTAAAAAGTTCTTCGGTAAACATAGGGGTGCACATGTCTTTTTGAATCTGAGAAGTTGTATTCTTTGGGTAAATTCCAAGGAGTGGGATTCTCTGGTCAAATGATATTTCTATTTTTATTTTTTTGAGGAACCTCCATATTGCTTTCCACAATGGTTGAACTAGCTTACATTCCCACCAGCAGTGTAGGAGGGTTCCCCTTTCTCTGCATCCTTGTCAGCATTTGCTGTTGTTAGTCTTTTCAATGCTGGCCATCCTTACTGGTGTTAGGTGATATATATTAAAAATACTATTGTAGTTTTAATTTGCATTTCCCTGATGATTAGTGATGATGAGCATCTTTCAGTGTGTCTGTTGGCAATCTGAATGTCTTCTTTGGAGAACTGTCTCTTCATATCCTCTGCCCATTTTTTAATCAGATTATTTGCATTTTGGGTGTTGAGGCTTGTAAGTTCTTTATTTTGGATGTTAACACCTTGTCAGATATGTCATTTACAAATATATTCTCCCATACTCTAGGATGCCTTTTTGTTCTGTTGATGATGTCCTTTGCCATACAGAAATTTGTTAGTTAGATGTAGTCCCATGAGTTCATTTTTGCTTTTATTTCCCTTGCTCGAGGAAATGCGTTCAGGAATAAGTTGCTCATGGTTATATTCAGGAGATTTTTGCCTATGTTGTCTTCTAAGAGTTTTATGGTTTCATGACTTACATTCAGGTCTTTGATCCATTTCTAGTTAACTTTTGTGTGTGGGGCTAAACAATGATCCAGTTTCATTCTCTTGCATGTAGCTGTCCAGTTTTGCCAACACCAGCTGTTGAAGAGGCTGTCATTTCTCCATTGTATATCCATTACTCCTTTATCATATATTAATTGATGATATATGGTTGGTTTATATCATGGCTCACTAGTCTGTTCCATTGGTCTATGGGTCTCTTCTTGTGCCAGTACCAAATTGTCTTGATTACTGCGGCTTTGTAGTAGAGCTTGAAGTTGGGGAGCGTAATGATCCCAGCTTTATTCTTCCTTCTCAGAATTGCTTTGGCTATTCAAGGTCTTTTGTGGTTTCATATGAATTTTAGAACGATTTTCTCTAGTTTGTTGAAGAATGCTGTTGGTATTTTGATAGGAATTGCATTGAATCTATAGATTGCTCTAGGCAGGATGGACATTTTGACAATATTAATTCTTCCTATACATGAGCACAGGATGTGTTTCATTTATTGATATCTTCTTTAATTTCTCTTAAGAGTGTCTTGTAGTTTTCAGAGTAGAGGTCTTTCAGTTCCTTGGTTAGGTTTATTGCTAGCTATTTTATTCTTTTTGATGAAATTGTGAATAGAATTGTTTTCCTGATTTGTCTTTCTGTTAGTTCATTGTTAGTGTACAGGAATGCCACAGATTTCTGTGCATTAATTTTGTATCTTTCAATTTTGCTTAATTCAGATATTAGATCTAGTAGTTTTGGAGTGTATTCTTTAGGGTTTTTTATATAAAATATCATGTCATCTGCAAACAGGAACAGTTTAACTTCTTCCTTGCCAGTCTGGATGATCTGTATTTCTTTGTGTTGTCTGATTGCCATGGCTAGGACCTCCAGAACTATGTTGAATAGTAGTGGGGAGGGTGGGCTTCCTTGTCTTGTTCCTGATCTTAAAGGAAAAGCTTTCAGCTTCTCACTGTTAAGTATGATGTTGGCTGTGGGTTTGTCATATATGGCCTTTATTACATTGAGGTACTTGCCCTCTATACCCATTTGGTTGGGAGATTTATCATGATTAGATGTTGAATTTTGTTAAATGTTTTTGCAACATCTATGGAGATGATCATGTGGTTTTTGTCCTTCTTTTTGTTGATGTGGTGGATGATGTTCGTGGATTTTTGAATGTTGAACCACCCTTGCATCCCTGGGACGAATCCCACTTGATCATAATGAGTGATCTTTTTGATGTCTTTTTGAATTCAGTTTGCTAATATTTTGTTGAATATTTTTGCATCTATGCTCATCAGGAATATTGGTCTGTAATTTCTTTTTTTTGTGGTGTCTTTGCCAGGTTTTGTTATTAGAGTGATGCTGGCCTCATAGAGTGAATTTAGATGTATTCCCTCTTCTCTTTCGCTTTGAAAAACTTTAAGGAGGATGAATATTAGGTCTTCACTTAATGTTTGGTAAAATTCAGCGGTGAAGCCATCTGGCACAGGAGTTTTGTTCTTAGGTAGTTTTCTGATTACCAGTTCAATTTCGTTGCTTGTATTTGGTCTGTTCACACTTTCTGTTTCATCCTTGGTCAGCCTTCAAAGGTTGTATTTTTCTAGAAAGTTCTCCATTTCTTCTAGATTATCCAGTTTGTAGCATATAATTTTTCATAGCATTCTCTAATAATTCCTTGTATTTCTGTGGCATCCATAGTGATTTTTCTTTCTCATTTCTGATTCTGTTTTTGTGTGTAGACTCTCTTTTTTTCTTGATAATTCTGGATAGGACTCTATCTGTTTTGTTTATATTCTCGAAGAACAAGCTCTTGCTTTCATTGATTCTTTCTACTGTTTTATTCTTCTCAATTTTATTTATTTCTGCTCTAATCTCTATTATGACCCACCTTCTACTGACTTTGGGTCTCATTTGTTCTTCTTTTATTATATCATTAATTGTGAGTTTAGACTGCTTATATGGGATTGTTCTTCTTTCTTGAGGTAGGCCTGCATTGCAATATACTTTCCTCTTGGCATGGGCTTGGCAGCATCCCACAGATTTACGGTGTTGAATTATTGTTGTCATTTGTCTCCATATATTGCTTGATCTCTGTTTTTATTTGCTCATTGATCCATTGGTATTTTTTAGGAGCATGTTGTGAAGTCTCCATGTGTTTGTGGTATTTTTCATTTTTTTGCATAATTTATTTGTAGTTTCATACCTTTGTGGTCTGAGAAACTGGTTGGTACAATTGCAAACTTTTTGAATTTACTGAGGCTTTTTTTGTGGCCTAGTATATGATCTATTCTTGAAAATGTTCCATGTGCACTTGAGAAGAATGTGAATCTTGTTGCTTTTGGGTGTAGAGTTCTATAGATGTCTATTAGGTCCATCTGTTCTAGTGTGTTGTTCAGTGCCAATGGGTCCTTATTTATTTTCTGTATGGTGGAGCTGTCCTTTGGAGTGAGTGCTGTGTTGAAGTCTCCTAAAATGAATGCATTGCAGTCTATTTCCTCCTTTAGTTCTGTTAGTATTTGTTTCACATATGCTGGTGCTCCTGTGTTGTGTGCATATATATTTAGAATGGTTATATCCTCTTGTTGGACTGAGCCCTTTATCATTATGTAATGTCCTTCTTTATCTCTTGTTATTTTCTTTGTTTTGAAGTCTACTTTGTCTGATACTAGTACTGCAACACCTGCTTTTTCTCTCTGTGTTGTTTGCCTGAAATAGGTTTTTCTGTCCCTTGACTTTTAGTCTGTGCATGTCTTTGGGTTTGAGGTGAGTCTCTTGTAAGGAGCATATAGATGGGTCTTGCTTTTTTATCCATTCTGTTACTCTGTGTGTTTTGATTGGTGCATTTAGTCCATTTACATTTAGGGTGTTTATTGAAAGATATGTACTTCTTGCCTTTGCAGGCTTTAGGTTCGTGGTTACCAAAGGTTCAAGGTTAGTTTCTTTACTATCTTACTCTCTAACGTAACTCACTTATTGAGCTATTATAAACACTGTCTGGTTATTTTTAATTTCTCTCCTTTCTTATTCCTCCTCCTCCATTCTTCATATGTTGGGTGTTTTTTTCTGTGCTCTTTTCTGTTTCTTTGACTGCTTTTGTGGGTAGTTGATTTTATTTTTGCCTTTAGTTAGTATTTGGTTGGTCTGCTTTCTTTGCTGTGATTTTATTTTCTCTGGTGACATCTATTTAGCCTTAGGAGTGCTTCCATCTATAGCAGTCCCTCTAAAATACCTTGTAGAGGTGGTTTGTGGGAGGCAAATTCCCTCAACTTTTGCTTGTCTTGGAATTGTTTATTCCCTCCTTCATATTTAAATGATAGTTGTGCTGGATACAGTATTCTTGGTTCAAGGTCCTTCTGTTTCATTGCATTGAGTATAACATGCCATTGTCTTCTGGCCTGTCAGTTTTCTGTTGAGAAGTCTTATGATAGCCTGATGGATTTTCCTTTGTAGGTGACCTTTTTCCTCACTCTAGCTGCCTTTAAAGCTCTGTCCTTGTCCTTGATCTTTGCCATTTTAATTATTATGTGTCTTGGTGTTGTCCTCCTTGGGTCCCTTGTGTTGGAAATTCTGTTTGCTTATGTGGTCTGAGCAACTATTTCCCTATTTCCTCCCCTAGTTTGGGGAATTTTTCAGCAATTATTTCTTAAAAAACACTTTCTATCCCTTTTTCTCTCTTCTTCTTCTTCTGGTACACACATAATGCGAATATTGCATAATTTGGATTGGTAACACAGTTCTCTTAATATTGTTTCATTCCTGGAGATCCTTTTCTCTCTCTCTGCCTCAGCTTCTCTGTGTCCTTTTTCTCTTGTTTCTATTCCATTAACAGCCTCTTGCACCTCATCTAGTCTACTCTTGAGTCCTTCCAGAGATTGTTTCATTTCTGTAATCTCCCTCCGGACTTCATCCCTTAGCTCTTGCATATTTCTCTGAAGATCCATCAGCATGGTTATGACCTTTATTTTGAATTCTTTTTCGGGGAGATTGGCAAGGTCTATCTCCCCAGGCCCTCTCTCAGGGGTTGTCTGGACTACTTTGTCTGGACTAAATTCTTCTGCCTTTTCATGGTGATAGCGGTGGCTGTAGGCCAGTAGCACGTGTGTCAGCTGGGAGAACAAAGTCCTTTCCTGCTTGCTATTCGCCTTGCCCTTCTCCACTGCCTGTGCTGGTTATTGGTTACCCACACTCCTGGAGCAGCTCCTGGGTTAATCCCCTAAGCTGCTGTGGGAATGGTCTCTGTCACAGTAGCACAGAGCCCTGCAGGAAGTGGCAGGCATGCCGGGTGCACTGTCCCATGATAGCGGCACCCCTGCTGGGCAGCTGTGTGCCAACAGCAGCCTTTGGGTCTGGCCCAAGAGGCTGTGCGCCAGGCTGATTGGCTGCTGGGGGTGCGGCTGCTCCTGGGCCCCTCTGGCAGCACCACATGCTCGTGCAGGCCTCTCAGGTGCCACTGCTGTGGGCTCGTGCAGGCTGTTCCCAGCCCCCTTTGGCGCCGCCACCGCAGGCTCGTGTGGGCTGCTCTGTCACCACCACTGCTGGCCCACGCGGGCTGGTCCTGGGCCACTCAGGTACCACTGCTGTGGGCTCGTGCGGGCCGCTCTGTCACCGCCCCACCAGTGGTCCACACGGGCCAGCCCTGGGCCGCTCAGCTGCCACCACCATGGGCTCACGCAGGCTGCTCCCAGACCCCTCTGGCACCGCCTACCCCAGTGCTCACTGCCGCTCTCCCACTACTGGGCCGGTGTGTCAGTGTCCACGCCAGTTGGGGGATTGACTGGTAGGCTGCTTAGCACTGTGAGGGGCTTCAGAACTGTGCTGACGCCCAGGGGTTAGGTCGCCTAGAGTTCCCTGGATTCCCAGGTGCTGAGGTGCATGTGTTGGGACGACTTCTTCCAGCTGTGAGGTCCTTGTCCCTTTAAGACTTGCAAAAAGAACTCGCTTTTCTTTTGTCTCAAGGGCACCAGTTGCAGGGACCTGCCTGCAGGTTTTGCTTTCCCGTTTCTCTAATATCCAGCACCCCGTGCACCATGTGTCTGCCATCCTGGTGCAGATTTCTAGAGCTGGTTGTTTAGCAGTCCTGGGCTTTCACTCCCTCCCCGTTCTGACTCCTTTCTTCCCACCGGGGTCTGGGATGGGGGGCATTCAGGTCCCGCTGGGCTGCAGCTTGTATCTTACCCCTTTTGTGTGATGCTGAGTTCTCGCAGATGTAGATGTAGCCTGGCTGTTGTACTGTATCTACCGGTGTCTCTTTTAGGAATAGTTGTATTTGTTGTATTTTCAAAAATATATATGTTTTTGGGAGGAGATTTCCTCTGAACTTCTCATGCCACCATCTTGGCTCCTCCTCCCGTCCCACAGATTTTGTGGTGTTGAATTGTTCTCATTTGTCCCCATATAGTGCTTGATCTCTGTTTTTATTTTGTCATTGATCCATTGGTTATTTAGGAGCATGTTGTGAAGCCTCCAGTTGTTTGTGGGATTTTTCATTTTTTTTGCATAATTTTTTTCTAGTTTCCTACCTTTGTGGTCTGAGAAACTGGTTGGTACAATTTCAGTCTTTTTGAACTTACTGAGGCTCTTTTTGTGGCCTAGTATATGATCTATTCTTGAAAATGTTCCATGTGCACTTGAGAAGAATGTGTATTCTGCTGCTTTTGGGTGTAGAGTTCTGTGGATGTCTGTTAGGTCCATCTGTTCTAATGTGTTGTGCAGTGCCTCTGTGTCCTTACTTATTTTCTGTCTGTTGGATCTGTCCTTCGGAGTGAGTGGTGTGTTGAAGTCTCCCAGAATGAATGCATTGCATTCTATTTCACCTTTCAATTCAGTTAGTATTTGTTTCACATATGTAGGTGCTCCTGTGTTGGGAGCATAGATATTTATAATGGTTATATCTTCTTGTTGAATTGACCCCTTTGTCATTATGTAATGTCCTTCTTTGTGTCTTGTGACTTTTTTTCTTTTGAAGTCTATTTTGTCTGATACAAACACTGTAACACCTGCTTTTTTCTATTAGTTGCATGAAATATCTTTTTCCATCCCTTCACTTTTAGTCTGTGTATGTCTTTGGGTTTAAAGTGAGTCTCTTGTAGGCAGCATATAGATGGGTCTTGTTTTTTTATCCATTCAATGACTCTATGTCTTTTGATTAGTGCATTCAGTCCTTTTATGTTTATGGTGATTATTGATAGGTATGTACTTATTGCCATCGCATACTTTAGATTTGTGGTTATCAAAGGTTCAAGGTTAACTTCCTTACTATCTAAGAGTTAACTCACTTAATATACTGTTACAAACACAATCTAAAGTTTCTTTTCTTTTTCTCCTCTTTTTTCTTCCTCCTTCATTCTTTATATATTCAGATTCATATTCTGTACTCTTTGTCTATCCCTTGATTGACTTTGTGGATAGTTGATTTAATTTTGCATTTGCTTAGTATGTAGCTCTTCTACTTTCTTTACTGTGGTTTTATTTCCTCTGGTGACAGCTATTCAACTTAGAAACACTTCCATCAATAGCGGTTCCTCCAAAATAGACTGTAGAGATGGTTTGTGGGAGGTAAACTCTCTCAGCTTCTGTTTACCTGGGAATTGTTTAATCCCTCCTTCAAATTTAAATGATAATCTTGCCGGATAAAGTAATCTTGTTTCCAGGCCCCTCTGCTTCATGGCATTAAGTACATCATGCAACTCCCTTCTGTTCTGTAAGTTTTCTGCTGAGAAGGCTGATGTTAGCCTGATGGGCTTTCCTTTGTATGTGATCTTATTTCTGCCTCTGGCTGCTTTTAACAGTCTGTCCTTATCCTTGATCTTTTCCATTTTAATTACTTTGTGTCTTGCTGTTGTCTTCCTTGGGTCCCTTGTGTAGGGGTATCTGTGGATCTCCATGGCCTGAGAGACTATCTCTTTCCCCAGATTGGGGAAGTTTTCAGCAACTACCTCCTCAAAGACACTTTCTATCCCTTTCTCTCTCTCTTCTTCTTCTGGTGTCCCTATAATGCGAATATTGTTCCACTTGGATTGGTCACACAGTTCCCTCAATATTCTTTCATTCTTAAAGATCCTTTTTTCTCTCTGTGCCTCAGCTTCTTTGTATTCCTCTTCTCTAGTTTCTATTTCATTTATCGTCTCCTCCCTCATATCCAACCTGCTTTTAATACCCTCCATTGTGCTCTTCAATGATTGGATCTCTGACCTGAATTCATTCCTGAGTTCTTGGATGTCTTTCTGTACCTCCATTAGGATGTTGATGACTTTTATTTTGAACTCTTTTTCAGGAAGAGTCACGAGGTCCATATCATTTAAATCTTTCTCGGGAGTTGTATTAACAATTTTACTCTGGACAAGGTTCCTTTGGCGTTTCATGTTTGTATATGGCGCCCTCTAGTGTCCAGAAGCTCTATTCTGGGGCTGCTGAGCCCCTGAAGCAATGTCGGGGGTCACAGAGGAGCGATACTGATGCCTAGGGATAGGAAAGAGCTGTTCCCCGCCTCCTGGCTCCTGTGTCTGTCTCCACTGCCTGAGCCAGTGGGCCGGGCACACAGGTATAAGCTTTTGTCCCAGAGCAGCCGGATGTGGATCCCTGCTTTCCACAAGTGGTGGAATCTCAGTCTCCCTAGAACTCCACCTGTCCCAGCTTTCCAACCCTGTAATCATGATAGTATCTTGAAAGCACCATGAAATGTAGGTTTTTGCTCCCAGAGCAGATGTCCAGAGTTTGGTATTCAGCAGTCCCAGGCCTTCCACTCCCTCCCTGCTCCAATTCTCTTCCTGCCGCCGGTGAGCTGGGGTGGGGGAAGGGCTTGGTTCCTGCCATGTCACAGCTTTGGTACGTTACCCTGTTCTGTGTGGTCTGCTCTTTTCTCCAGGTGTGTGCTTTGTGGCACAGTCCTCTTTCCTGTTTCTCTTTCAGGGTTAGTTGTATTAATTATATTTTCATATTATACGCCATTTTAGGAGGAAGCCTCTGTCTCACCTCTCATGCTGCCATCTTTAATTCTCTCCATTTCTGCACATCTTGTATCAGATTTTGTTCTGGACTCTCCAAAGATCTTAAGACAGCAGCCCATGAAGTTAGAGATATTGTCTCCCTCTGAGGTCAGAGTTCACAACTGTTTCCTGAAAAATTCAGGTAATGTCCCTTTTTGGGGAATTGTTAGCCATTTTTTAAAAATCAACCCTCATATACAGTTGGAGGTTCCTAACACCCAGGCCTTTCAATTGTGACACAAACAAACCAAGTGTGCAACATCCATGTAGGCCCATTCTCCAGACACTGTGTGGGACTGGGAGAGGGTTGACAAAAGGAACTAATGTGAACACGGAACTCTCACTTCCCGCTGATCCATGAGAGGTGAAGAACTTTGTCTCTCATCCAAGAGTCTTGTGTTTTCTCTGTGCTGTGTTTCTCAAATGTGGCAGTTGAGTTTGAAGGAAGGAATGACTTGAAATCCTACATATTTCTAAACATAGATGAGACTGAAATTTTATGCAGAGAAGATGAGTTTTTGTTTTTATTACTCATGATTTCATTTCCAGAAATTAAAAATTTATCTGATCTCCAGATAATTGTTCCTGGCTAAAATATAAACTAGATATTTTGGGCCATTTATCTTAGTTAATTTAGGTCTGTAAATTGAGCTTGGGCAAGTCACTGTTTGCCCATGGATAAAAATAATCTATGTGGTAATTGACTTCTATGGAGCATAGTAAGGAAAGAGGAGTAATTTTGCCATTTTTCTGAAAGCAGTTTGAAAAAAGAGAAACTAGTTAGAAGTCCAATTTAGATGCAGCCTTTCAGGAAAAATTGTAAGTCCTTTTAAATTCAATTTCGTCTTTTTCTTCAACATATAATTACCATATTTAAGGTACTACTTGTAATCAGCCATGTGGTTTCTCAAAAAATTTTGATCAATTTTTTCTCTCCCATTTTGAAATTTTTTTTCATTTGAACTCTAGATAAAGTAATCAGAACCATCTTTCACAACAGAGATACACATTAACTTTAAAAATGAAATTCACACTCCATGAGGCTAGATTCTTTCACTATAAGAGGTGTTCAAGAACTGAGGGTGTTGGCTAACATGGCAATGTTCCTTCAAGGTACATACCCAGCAGGTTGACCAGTAGATAGAATTAGCACATATAACTGTTAATCCTCTTTCTTGTTGTCTTGGTCTCCTGCTTCCCTTAATTTGTTTTTTCCTTCACTTATTCTCTATCCCTCTCTGTTAAGCAACTGTTTATGTTTTATATGCCAATGATAAAAATCCCATATTCATTTTAAGAAATTAATTATTCATTTTATTACATGCGAGTATTTAGAGATTGTTATAATACCTAAATAGGTATAATAATGCCTAGAGTATTATTAAGTGTGTTTTTCTAAAACTCAATGTTATAATAATATAAATTCATAAAGAGCAGAATCTTACAAAAATTAATGGAAATCAGATATTAGTTGATCCAGTGAATCAGAAAACCTGGGTTTGAAATGTGGCTTCACAATTTTATTCAGTATATAACACTAAAAGATTATTTAACCTTCAGTTTTCTCATCTCTAAAATGGAGACATAGCATGAATTTATAGTACAGTCATGCATTTAATAAGATAGCATGTATACAACATATAGAATTGTGGGTAAAATTGCAGTATTTCCAGATTACCTTGCCTTGTTTAAGTGCATCTCCATATCAATAGGTGTTTCCAAGGAGTGGAGAGAAGTAGTCCGTCTTGGACTGCTTGTAAGGAATAAATGGGTTTCTCCCAGTTTATCTCTCCCTTGGACTGATTTCAGTTTCAAAGGTATTTTGTCCTGGGATTTTCCCCTGGAGTTATAAAAATAATGTCTGGCATATGTATTGATCTTAATATTGTTAGGTACTACTATTACAGATGAAACTAGAGACTGGCCATAGGTCACAAATTTGGAAGTAAATCACAGATACTTTTAATGCAAATGGCCAGATGGGTCCTCATAAATTTCTAAAATAGCTTCTAAATCCTTGCTAGTTCATTTATTCTCAGTGTCACTTTTGTTCTTGTTAGGTATATGTTATTGTATTAAAATTACTTTAAAAACTAACAGTTGTTTAAAATTAACAGTTGCTGCATGGAGCATGTATTCATTAACATAATAGATTTTTAAAATTTCAAATTAATTAAAATTTGTCATCTTCCATTTTTGGTTGTTTTAATGTTTATCTTTTCTGCTGTTTGTTTTAATAAGGGTATTTTATTTTAGCCTAATTATTAAAACCCATTTGTTTAAAGACTGTAGAAGTTAATTATACTTATTATCTATTATCTATTAGGCTTTTTTAAAGAATAGTTAAAAGGGGACTTTATCTGGAAGCATAAGACAGTAATAACATAAAAGCAAAAAAAAAGGCAAGTAGCCTAAAATTAAAATCCATTCTTTAGGGGTTTATAATACAGGTACATGAAGAAAACTATGGAAACGGGGAATCTGAACCAGGTGAGCAGGAACAAATAAGGCAAAGCAGAGTAGGTGTTTGTTTCTATATTTAAATGAAAATGAAGGGAAAGCAGTACTTTAGCATTAATTTTTGTCTGACGTGCTGCTTCATTCATAATGCTTCTCCATTTGCTCTATTATTGAAAGATTTAAAAACTAGTTTTCAGACTCAGTCTGCATGCCAGCACACTTCTAAATTGTTCTCTTCATGCTGGTTCTCTGGCTATTATTCACACACATATCTTGTACCAGCTTTATGTTTACCATTTCTGAAATGTATGTGTTTTTCCCATATGTCCGAGGTATTAACTATTTCTTTCACATCACCAGAAAAACTTCCCAGTGTTATTTATTTATTTAAAAATTGTTCACGTTTTTTGAGATATTATTGACATAACATATGTAAGTTTTAAGGTAGACAACAAAGCATAATGATTTATTACATGTATATATTGCAAGATAATTACCACAGTAAGCTTAGTTAACACTTCCATCTTCCCACATAATTAACATTTTTTTGTGGTGATAATTTTTAAGATCTACTTTTTAACAACTTTCAAGTATTTAATGTAGTCTTAGTTACAGTCACCGTGCCGTAAATTAGATGAACAGAATTTATCAATTTTATAGCTGGACATTTGTACCCTTTGACCAGCATCTTCCCAGTTCCTTCATCTCCTGGTCCCTGAAAACCACCATTATACTAATTCTTGGTGTTTGGCTTTTTTAGATTCTACACATGAGCGAAACATAAGAGTATTTGTCTTTTTCTGTCTGACTTATTTCTATCAGCATAATGTCCTCAAGATCCATCCATGTTGTTTCAAATGGCATTTCCAATGTAATTTAACACTTTCCAGATTTACCTGCAAACCATAATAGAAGTGATGTGTCACAAATGAGTTCATAAATCTGTACTTTTATCAGTTTCTGTTCTTTCACTCTTGCTCTTTATTTAACACAATAATATCATGTGCTATCCCTTTAAATTCTAAGCTGGTGTTCTGTGTAAAGCCATGATTCTTCCCTCCTTAATGCAGATATTAGTGAAACAACTTTATTAATATTCTGAAATATCAGGTAAATGCCAAACTCTTGGAAAATGATTAAGACGAGAATTATATTGGATTTCAAGAGCGGGAAACTTGGATGGTCACCACCCTGAATTTACTAATGAATATTGTAGCTTTGGGTTCTCTGATAGAGATTTTTTTCTTTCAGGTTAGTTTGTTTTCATCAGCTCAGACTTTGCCAAGAGATCAAATTCTTGTTGGATCTTTCAGAATGCTTCAATTTCCTTTTGTTAAATAATTAATAATAATAATAAGAGCAATACATCAAAACCCATCTGCAAATATAGAATGAAGGTCAAAAGTGAAAAGCAAATTTGAAATATACTTCAAAAGAGAAAGAAGAGATTAACAAAAAGTGAACAATAATCAAGTTTTCTCAATTCACAAGTTTTTATTTTGCATTAAATTAAACCTTGAAGTTTTGGAATAGTCTTTTCTACAACACATAATTGTTGTTTTTTGTGTGTTTCTAATTAGAGTTGCCAATTTAATGCAAGATGTATAATTTTAATTTTAGATAAATAAATACTGCATAGGGCATACTTTATGTGAAATTCAAATCTTATTGGGTGTTATTATTTCTTTATTGATCTGTCAACTCTAGTAGATATGATGAGCTGAAAGTTACTAAGATAAACAGTTTTGATATAGGAAAAATGTTTTGACATAATCACGGGTTTTATACCTTAATTTATTATAAATTAGAATTGTAATGAGTTTTAGAGACACATAACTCACCTCTTTGTTAGGTATTAGCTCCTTATGAAATAATGTTGTCCAGATAGGTATTTCATAGAAATTTATCCTTAGTTTATGCCTGAGAGTTTAATTTAGGTATGTTCCCACTTTATTTCAAAAATATTTAAAGTACAGATATAAAAATAGAGAGATTGCAGCAATCAGATGAGGAAATGGAAGTGACAAGAAAAAAGTGCCTCATTAAGTACTAGTCTCTTTCATAGTATTCCTAGAGTATGATAATAGCCACAATATTTTTGTCAATTCTAGTTTACCACCTGTAGTTGTTTTAACTGTTCTCCATCCAGCATAAATATATCCTACTTTTAATTCTAATCACTCTCTCCTTATTTATCAATGCCTTCTTTTCCCATCTGGCCAGCTCAGAAATATGTTAAACTACTACACTCCATGTTCTGAAAATTGTATAAAGGCTGCTTAAGATGGTGTGTCAGCTTTTTGAACAGATACACTATGTGATTGAACTGATTTATATTGTTTATAAATTTAGCTAAAAGCCCCAATTCCTTGCTCTACATTTTCTCTTTTAAATCTCTGTTTTCTTCTACTTTGGTGGTTGGTTTGGATTTTTAAAAAATGAGATAATTTGCAATTATCTCTGTAACAATAGCTAATATTCTGCCAATCAAAGTCACTCATCTTGTTTGCAGTGAAATCTGTTTCTTTTACCTCTTTCTCAAATTTCTCAAGTCACTAATAAAAAAATAGTGTACAACATTGCGGCAGCAGGCAAAATAGTGACTCTCCCAAATATCCACAGCCTAATCCCTAGAACCTGTGAAAATGTGATTAAGATAGGACCTTGAGATGGTGAGTTTATACTGAACAATCAAGCAGAGCCTAACCTAATTGTTATGGGTCCTTAAAGTCGAAATTTTCCTGCCTAAAGTCAGAAGTACATGTGAGTGTTGAAGAATGGTCAAAGAGATGGGCTGTTGCTCACTTTGCACATAGAACAAGGAGGCCCCAAGCCAAGGAAGGTGGACAACCACTACAAGCTGGAAAAGAAATGGGAACATTCTCCTCTAGAACTTCCAGAAAAGATGTCTCAATTTTAGACCAGTGAGACCCATTTTGGACTCCTAACTGATAAAACTGCAATACAAAAATTTGTTTTTTAAATAATAATAATATTAATAAGGGAGAAATGTGGGATTCACATATAAATCAAGTATAAAAATCAAATGAATGATCATGTCTGACTTGATTGTTTATAGTTCATGATGTGTGATCAAAACCGAAAGTTTCTGTGATATAACTGCCCTTGCACTGTTCACCATGTAAGAACTTGTTCGTTAAGCTTCAGAAGATTGGAGACTGTTGAGAATTAGGCTTGGGGTTGATTAATGATTGTTCATTGAGTCCTCTATACAGAATTTTATTGTTGTTAACAACCATTTGATCAATAAATATGAGAGATGCCCTCTCAAAAAGAAAAAAAAATTTGTGTTTTTAAGCCAGTAACTTTGGGGTAATTTGACAACTAAATCTATAGCTATAAGACACTGTTACAATTACTTCATTTGATTGATTTATAATCAAAAGTCATTCAGATCACTTGTTAATAATTGCTTAATTATATATTTAATTTACCTGCTTTACATAAGCTCTAAAGTAGAATATCTAGTTTTGAAAAATGGCATTTTACATAATTTTATTAAAATATAAATTGTTAAAAAATAGTTATTAAAGTTAATAGATTATTTGGTATTTACCCAATAGTTCTTGGATATTGGAAAAGGTATCATGCTTGAAATTAAAATGGAATGAAAAATTAGTAACCAAATAAAATACTTTGAAGGATTTAAATGTAAAATCAAATAGGATATAAGTAACATAACATGAAATAGAAAACTGTTGTCTTAAAGTTTTTATTTTATTTAAGCAAAAAATTTTAGCACTGATTACAGAGGATCAAAATTTAAAATATTATGAATTAGGTCTTTATTAGCATGATTAGAAAGTCATTAGTGTTCTGGAATCTTCATGACAGTGCCATTTGTGTATGTTTTAAGAGGTTATAATTTAGACTGACACTTTTTATGTCATACTGATTGAATGTCTTGCTCACTTCATGTTTGGAATAAGTGCACAAATTACAGAGCTTTAGACTTAAATGGCATAGGATATTTATAACACTTGTAAATGTACATGGTATATATATATATATATATATATATATATATAGTATATGGCAATATACATATAATGCAGTGAGGTTATAAGTGGTTTCAGGAATGTTTATGGCAAAAATCTCAAGATGCTTATATATTACATAATAAGATTAGCTTGCTGTATCATTCATAAATTTAAAGATAAAAGTAAATCAAGTGGATGCATCCTCTGACTTCTTGGGCACGATCAGTTAGGGACAGGTCCTATGTTCCCAATTAGAAAGACTATAACAGACACAATGATTGAGACAAATGAAAAGCCATGAGAGTTCACGAAGATTCAGCAGGGGGCAAAAAGTGCTACTGAAATAAATACAGAAAAACTGGAATAAATCAATATTTACATGAAAGGTAGTGTAGTTTAGCAACTTATTTCTGAAATTTTTTTGCATAGGGTACTTTAGTTTTCTAGCTGTTTTAACATATTACCACAAGCTTGTGGTTCAAAACCTTTGTTTAGTCATTCTTTTATTTGACCATGAGGAGGACAATCTTACTTTGGTCAACTGTTAGATTCTCTGACACCCCAATTTGGAATGTGTTTTCTTTTCTCTGTTTAGCTAGAAATTCTGCTCTCTCACTTAAGCTAATACAAGACCTTCTTGACTTCAGATTCAAAAGATTATCATTTTGATTACAAAAACTATTAATACAGGTTTCAAATGCTACAAATCAACAAGCACACTTGGATGATACATAGATAAATTTTAGATGGTAATAATTTTCACTTGGTATAATTATCATTCTTGGCAATAGGTTTGCATATCTAAGTGTTAGCATTTATTAACATTTTCTCTGAGCAATCAACTAATAGATGTATTTCACATCCATATGTACAAAGGCAGTGAGTGTGGTAAGAATACAAATATTATATAGACTTGCTTTGCTACTCCTAAGAGAAATACTAAAGTGACTATGAAGATTTAGTATTAATGTTTTCACCCCAAAAGGAATTTTCTTTTCCTCTAAGTGTTTTTTATAGTTTCTTTGTTGTCAGATATCAGCCCTTTGGTAATACTGAGAACATAGTAAAAATAATAGAAAAACAATGTTTTGAGGTTATCTTCTTTGCAATGGTACCTTCAAGTAAGGAAAGTTAACTGCTGAGCACAGCAGTGCTCAAAGAATTCATGCAGTGAGCAGCTGCCTTCTTTGGAAAAACATGTGTTTAAAAATACCTTCTGCTCCAGGTAATTTTGCTTTTACAGCCCAATAAGTTTCAGCTGCTCTCAAGGACAAAACTCAGGAAATCAAGATGTTTCGACAGAAACTGTTCCTAAATAAGTTTAATGGACAAAATTAGTGTTTGGCTGTGTCTACATAAAACTAGTAGATCAATAACTTTGATTATACATTCAATCCTGTCAAAAATTATTTAGGCTCATTACCATGTTCAAGCTAAAAGTTTTATTTGACTGGCCAATCAGACTGACCATTTATAGAAATATATCAAAATCTTTACATTCCCTGAGTTTTGAATTTTTAATTAAAATCAATTAAAGTCGTAGTTTGAAGCCATCACTTTAAAGGTATGGAAGAAAGGATGACTCTTTTAAATACAACACAGAGAACATAGTGATTTTTATGATCATAGTGCTCTTTGATAGCAAGGGATTTAGATGGTATACTCAAAACTGGAGTAAGTAGTTACAGATAAAATATATAAGAAGTTAAGACAAAATTATTTTTAAATACTTATATGGTTACTTAGTTTTATTCATCATTGAGAAAATGTGATATTTTAAATTATAAATATAAATATATAAATATCAAAAGAGTTTCTTTTAAATTTTATGCTTTATATGAAATATTATTAAAATAAACCAAAGATAATTCTTTCAGTATAAATAAGTAATATGAATGAGCATATATTTTATTTTTTGTTGCTAATTTGTTATTGTGTAGTTAGATCCTGAGATTTGCATCATTATTTATGCCTTTGAATTTTGAAAACATAATTTCAGAACACAAAGCAATCTGTTTATAACCCCTCCTCCATTTTTATCTATCATAGCTCAATTGATTTCAAGAGATTCAAAGAGAGTCTACTGGAAATACATATATTAGTATGGATCAACTCTGTGCAGTTGACTTAATAAACAAGGGACTTAATAAATTATGAGTCAGTTTTACCAAACTTACCACATAAGTCACAATAAAAGTTTTAATTATATAAACAATTCAATCCAGTGGATATTTGAACACCTATTGTTGAATGCCATTAAGATAAACATTTAATCCACACTGCTTTCAAAGTAATCTGTTTAGACTCCAGCAGCTTATTCATTTATAACACAATGCAATAACTAAATGTTACTACCTAAACAGATGTGTGGTAAGAAAGACATATTAAATTATACATATCGAAGTCTTAATAGAGTGGTACAAATTTGTAATGATCTATAAATTTTGAGATACAAACATTTCACCATTTTCCTAGGTGGTGATTACTATGAATAATAATATAATGAATGTTATAATAATTCAAAGGGACAGGCAATACTGCAATGACAGTTAACCAGTAAGGCATTATGGAAGGGATGGTAACTCAAACTGACTTTGACATATAGGAGAGGTTTTCATAGACTGCCATGAAGAATTATGGGAGAGACAAAAATATTAGCAGAACATCTGAATCAAAAGGCCAACAGTTTTTCAAAATTAGATTGAATAAAATATTATTTCAATTGAAAGTAAAATGAGCTTTATGTATTTATGCATCCATGGCCCTATTGATTATGAAACTGGAAAATATACTGGGACAATTTTGAAGGCTTGAAAAACCAGTTTACATTTCTAAACTAATACTTGCGTGGAAATAGAGGAAACTTCTTGACTGGGAAACCAGTCATGGTTAAGTCCTGATCTGAAAGAAAGAGTGAATTGATTTTTTTTTCATAATAAATAGATATTTATATAAGAATGAATAATAGGTTAGGAGACAGCAAGAGCAATGATAAAATCATGGATATCCAGGAAGTGCAGTGCTATAAAAGCTATGGGAGCTAGCAAGGAAGAGACTGACCCGTTGTTCTTAGGAAATAATTGTTGAAGATGTGATGTTCCTTTGGGGAAGTTAGACTTTAATTCAGATGTGTGTAAAGGTAACTATCACTGGAAAAATTTAAACATATACATACTTCAATCACCATAAAGCAAAGAATGGCATACCGTGGGATGGAAGGCGACCAATGAAAGACTGAGTGGAATAAACATAATAGTAGCAAAATGTTTGTGTTGGGTGATGCTTTGTGCTTTGATGTGTAGTAACAGCATTAAGTATAGGTAACAATGAAGAATATAAACTGCAGGGATGTGGACACATGACAGAATTAAAATTAGATTGGCATTTTGTTTTGGGTGAAAATTTTGCCCAACCTCAGTTTTCCAACTAGAATTTCTTCTGTTTGATAGGCATTGTTCAATATTTTTGATTCTGCCATGATTTTCCCTACTATGATTATAGATGAGATTTAGTATGCCTTCTCACCTGGCACCATTAGACAGCCCCACACACATTTAAGCTCTTGACACTATGCCAACTCAAGTAAAAATGTTGAAGCTCCAATCTGTTTTGGCTCCCATGCATGGTTTATTTAAAAAAGTAGAAGGGGTAAATATTCGTTGTCAAGCCCTAATCCACATTTAAATATAATTTTTTGAGAATATGTCATTGTCTATTTTATTTATGTCATTACAAACACAAAAATCTAGGTATATTGAACTGATAAGCACTCCTCAAACCTCAGTAGCTTTTAACAAGAAAGATTATTCTTTCTCCCTCTGCATGTCCATTGCTGGATCGTGGGACTGTACTTCATGTCTCATCATTCTGGGATGTGGACTGACAAGGTAACTGCCATTTTGGACCTTGGAGTTCACTGTGGCAAAGAAAAAGGTAGTTTAGAAGGACTTAATAAAGAAATAAAATACTACCGCCTAGAAAAGACACTCCTCAATTCACTCATGTTGATTAAAACTATTCCTAAAGTCACAGCAAATTATATTTGGCAAGTATAATCCTATTACTTTCTTGAAGTACTGACACCTGGAAATGTTTGACAAATAACAGTAATGTTTACCAAAAATATCAAAGAACACCGCTATGAAGTCAGATGTACTTATGTTCAAAGTCACCTGACAATTTGAATTCAGAGCTACAGTTCCAGTACTGGCAAAATGAATCATAGTATCCTCTGGTATTATTACTACAATTGCACTTGATGTATTAAATGACAATCCAATAATAAATCACATTTCAATGAATAGCAGTTATTAAAAACCTTGAGTAAATGTATCAGATCTTAACCATGTTGTACATTTTCCCACTTCTGAATAGCCTGTCATAAGTAACTGATACTATGACACTTTTCTATTTGGCAGAATAAATCACTAAAAATAATTTTAGGAGAACTTGATTTCTTTAAAAATGATATGATTGAACTGCCTAAAATGTAAATAATCACTTCTTTAATCATATTTAATGGAAATTTAATTTTTCTAGGTTGGATTTTAAAAATCTGGGTAGAGTTCACACGTTTTAAAATGTTGTGAGTCACTCTGTTCAAATGGCACCTATCCCTTTTTAATTTATGTAGCAGGGATATTTTAGTGCTCTTCACCTCAATTTCAAATGCCACAAAAAATGATTTCCCTAAACAGCATGTCTTCCTCTAGTCTTAAACACAATCTAGCACATGTTCATTTGACTTAGCTCTTTTAAAGCCAAGTTTAAACTCATATACTTATCTGTACATTTTCTACTGAATTATTTCTGTATATTCCTAAATTTAAAAAATATACAACTGACTCAACTGTATGGCTGACTTATAAGAATTCAATGTTAAAAATTAATCCATCATTTATAAAATCAAGAGTAGTTCAACTTGACACTAACTTTTCATTATCATTGTTATTTTTCTCCCATATTAATTTGGTCTTTCCATATTATAATATTTAACATATTAGGCTCTTGATAGAATCCTTTTAAAATTTAACCACACAGTCTTTTGCAGGTGAAAGAAGTCTCATATTTATATAGCAATGGTTTGCTGTATCAGGATGATGTGAACCTACCTCATTCTGTTGATGATCCTGGGAATGGGAGAGAATTTGAGGTGAAAGGAGAAAAGTTTGTGGACAGAGATGCTGCCTCCTTTGATGGACAGCTTGGCCTAAGGAAAGCAGAGCTGCCAGTTTCACTCACCGATCTGGAAATACAAGCCATTTAAGTAACACTGAAAGCCAATGAACTAGAAATGCTGCAGTTACACTATTTATATAATCAATTATTTAAAAGGATATTGGAAATAACCATTTCAGCAAAATAGCATGTACTGTGATTGCAACAGCAGACAAAAACTTGTGTGTGTGTGTGAGGTGCCATTAATGTTTCCTTTAATGTGATAATGTGGGTTTTTTTCCAACATACGGCAGAAAAAAATGTTTGAACTTTAAGTTCAGAGGAAGATATTCTTAGACTACGCTTCCTAGTTTCAGTAAGTGTCAGTGTTCTAACCTAATTTGTAGATCATTAAAATTTTAATAAAATAATTCAAATTCTTTTTTCCTTAGAATGAAGTTAGTAAGATTCTTCCTAGGTTATCTGATTTTTTTGCATTTTCTTTTGAACACATTTTATTCTTTACAGCTTGATCTATAAATATACCACCTAATTGCTGTGACCTTTTATGATTGTTATGTATTAGATAGAAAATATCTGTTTCCTAACATTAATTTTACCACCTATCATCTAGTAGGGGAATTATTTTGAAAAATATCTAATGCAAAATATGAAATAGTTGAATTCATGAGGAAGGGAAAAATGTTTTCGGGGTGTTGTGGGTTAATACAATGTTCTTTTTAAATATAGCTGATGCAGATATTCCACTGCCTTTAGAAGCTAATGGTGTATGTTATATCTTACTTAATGTATTTAGAATTTCTGGTGAAATAATAACACTCTCAATGCACCATTTTCCTATAAATAGACTCCTTTAGATACTCCAACTGGATTATGGATGTGGATGTCAGAGTCTGAGTGTCTGGGTTTAAATCCAAGGTACACAAATTATTATTTAAAACTGGTAAAGTGTGTAAACTCTATTTCCCTCAGTTTTATCATCTTTAAAGGAGGATGACAATGTATATGGATTATTATGCATATAAATCATATAAATATTATTCATGTATAGTTTTAAAAATAGTATTGTTATTCTTCGTTGTATTATTTATCATAATCAGTTACATCAAATTCATAAACTTATGTGTTATTCTGTGTTGTAAACTTCAGCCCATGTACTTAGCTTCATTCACAAATGCTTCTTAAGTAAATTCAGTAAGTATATTTTTGTTTTCTATAAATCTTAAAACCTTATGTTAGAGAATAACCTTTGATATTTCAAAGGTAAATTAACCTACAGCTAAACCACTTAATAGTCTTTTCTGGTAGCTTAACCAGATTTTTTAAAAAAAGATGTATTTTCAAAATAAAATGGATTTATAACTGTGTATTTGTACAAATAATGTCATTTACAAGTAAAATTAATGACATAGTGCTGTATGCATCAGCAGGTTATATGTCAGTAACAGAATAGTGGGTGAGTAGCTCACAACAAAGGGAGAGGTTTCAGTAAATAGGTGTCAATATTTCAGTTCAAGCCTAGGAACAGACCTTCATGAAGTCCACTCAGAGAGTTTGGGAGGCAAAATAAATGTGGATACAATTCATTGCCTGCTAACAAATTATGTGATAGGGCATAATGGGTCTGTAGTTTAGACAGTAATCAAACCAAACTTTGGAGGAAGAAGTCAGGAATGAGACTGAGTCAAGTTCAAAAATCACCGAGAACCATGGCACAGAACATACTGGAAGACCACAGCAGAAGAATGTGGGGATCTCTGGATATTAGGCTGAAAGTTTGTGGTGAATCTTCTCTCCAAAACCAAGTGCAAAACTGGACAAAACTGGCAGGTTTTAGTCTCTGGAAAATGACCAAAATAAGTCAAAACTCCATCTTGGTTTTCTTATAAACTTTCTGGCAATATCTTCTTACTCTTCCTAACTGAATCTGCTTCTTTTGACAGATCATCAGATACCAGTATTGTGACAGTTTTATGTTTCCCTCTTTCTTTTTCAAGCGTGTCCCACATTCTTCAGAGCTCATCCAGTCTTATAGCTTAAAATCATGTATATCAGTGATTCCTGCCTAGTTATTTTAAAGTCTTATCTTTTTAGCTCAGGATTAACTTTTATCCATAAGGTACATCAAATTATTAAACAAATTACAATATTTTTCAAATAACATGTAAATAACACAGTCATTATCACCATTAACACACACACAACCTGTTCTCTGCTTTCTATGTCACATTCAGTTTAGTTGTGCTATACGTCATGTACTGATTGATGCAAGTTTGAGGTTGTCATGGTATCTTCAATCTCTCTCCTGCAGCACAAACAATCAATAACTCCTTTCCCAGCTCTCAATACCTGCTGTCTTGCCAAAGTTCAGGCATTCATTTTATCTTCCCTGAATAATTTTGATTGTTTCCTATTTCTTCTCTTACCTCTAATACTGCCTCCATTATTCACCAAAACCTTTCATAAGTTGTAGATATTTGATGAAGTCTTTTATTATTTCAGTCTGTACAATAAACCCATCTACTGGTCACACACCATACTTATTTAATTTTTATCTGCTCATATTGGCACAGAACATGTCTTAGTCATTTCTAGTTTGATAAAATCTAACACAATAGCATGTTTTATTAGAAATGAAGACACATGTAGCCATTACTGGCTAAACCAATATAAATTTATTTTTTAAAAACGGTTCTTTTAATTCAACCTACTATCAAATGCAATTACTTTTATCCATAAGGTACATCAAATTATTAAACAATTGTTTTTTGTTGAAATAGAGCAAATCAGGCATTATCAGAGTAGAAAAGACAAAAATCTTATTTAAACATACTGAATATTTGCTGAATAGGCTGCTTTTAGCTATAAGGGGAAGAAAAGCTCCAACTAGGTTAAATAAGGGGAAATTTATTATTCAGAAAAAAATAAATTTCAGAGGCATACGTAGAGAGCTGGAGGTAGGTTTAGCTTGTCTATTTACATTGACTTAATCCGCAGTCTTAGAGTAACTAGCTATCTCAGTTTCAGATATCATATTTCAGTTCTGACTCTTTATGAAGCAAAAATAGAAAACATGAATTTCTATGACTCCTTTTTAGAAGTGAGGAAAGATTTTTCTTTTATAATACCCTTAGCTAATTTCTTGTTATTTTTGATTGGTCTTTATTGGGTTACCTGCCCATTCCTAAACCTGTAATTGTTAAAGAGAAAAAGATTATCATGTTTGGTTTAGAAGATTAACAATCTAACTCCTGTAATTTATCTCAGGGGATAAGGTGGGGAAGGTGTAATAGAATGGGGAGGGCAGTATTGCCCAGGGTCATGTAAGAATGTCTGAGCAAAACTAAATTTTTTTTGTAAGAAATAAATGGGAAATGGATGCAAGAAAAACAATCAATAGTGTTCACTATGCCTAAGAATGAATTACACACTAGCCTAACAATAAAGACTATAGGTCTCTTACTGAATCCACCTTCTTCTTCGCCTATCTGGTGGAAAGCACATTTTTAACAGGCTATACAGGAGGAGTAAAATATATACTATATTAAATTTTTTCCTCTTCTTATTTTTTCTAAATTCAGCCCTATTTTTCCCTCCACTTTTCCCATATTGTAATACTAATTTTTAAGAACTGATCTTCCTTTGAAGTTACAGAATCATTTGACTTGAAAGCTACATGGTATATGTATATGATGAAACAATTAAAAAAATAGTATTCTTTGGGTTTTCAGGTACTTTGTGATATTTTATTTCATGGTTCACTCTTCCAAAACCCTGAACTCTGCTCTTTCTTAGCCAGCACTGGTTTTGCAAGTATCTTTTCAAGTTGAATAACTCTTTGGAGTTGTACAAAAGCTTAAAACACTGAATTTTTTTTTTTTTTTGAGAGGGCATCTCTCATATTTATTGATCAAATGGTTGTTAACAGTTAACAACAATAAAATTCTGTACAGGGGACTCGATGCACAATCATTAATCCACCCCAAGCCTAATTCTCATCAGTCTCTGATCTTCTGAAGCACAACGAACACTTACGGTGAACAAATTCTTACACAGTGAATAAGTTCTTACATGGTGAACAGTGCAAGGGCAGTCATCACAGAAACTTTCGGTTTTGATCACGCATTATGAACTATAAACAATCAGGTCAAATATGAATATTCGTTTGAGTTTTATACTTGATTTATATGTGAATCCCACATTTCTCCCTTATTATTATTATTATTATTATTATTATTATTTTTAATAAAATGCTGAAGTGGTAGGTAGATGCAAGATAAAGGTAGAAAACATAGTTTAGTGCTGTAAGAAAGCAAATGTAGATGATCAGGTGTGTGCCTATAGGCTAAGTATTAATCCAAGCTAGACAAGGGCAATAAAACATCCACGGATGCAGATGATTTCTCTCAAGACACGGGGGATGAAGTTCTAAGCCTCACCTCTGTTGATCCCCAATTTCTCACCTCATGGCTCCCCTGCGACTGTGCCTTGTAAAACACTGAATTTTTAAAAGACATTATTAAATGATTGTACTGGTGCTAGCTTTTGTGTTTGCACATGTGAGGTTTAACCTTCTCTGATAATTAGTTTACACAGCAGTGAAATGATGTAGTTATAATTTAAGATAAGCTGATGTCTTAGTCAATTTTTTACACAAGATAATAACATTTGCTTCCCCAAAATGAAGCTCCATGGATGTAATATCTATTTCATCTCCATGCTATTTTATTTTAGAAAGTAGATTTATCTCCTCTGTTGGTAAATTGGAGGAAAATTCCATTATAAATAAAATTATGTTTATTACTGTGATGTATTTGATAGAGTTGCTATTTTAAAATTACTTGAAGGTTAATTATTGTTTTTGTAGGAAAGAAATTTAGTCGATAATATAGATTATTTTGCTTTCCTAGGAAATTTTATATTTAAATTAGCCATATTTCTATATAATTCAAATTCAGCATTATATTTTGTGCCTTATAAAATAAGTGAAATCTAAATTACTGTATTTTGCAGAATCAGTACTTGTAAAATGATATCTAGGGAACTGCATGTCTACATACCAAGCAAAATGTAACATTTGTAATATTGAACTTACAAACAGTGATTTTGTTGGGCTAGAGATGGATAAGTTTTCATTAAAATGTTAAGTAAGAACAGAATAAAAAATAAGAGGCTATGTGGAAATTTTCACTGTGTCCTGCATTGCTAAATCCCATTCACATATTTCTAATTCTTTTATTTCAACCAATAAATGAAATACTGGAACGATGGCAGCAGAATTTAAGATACCCCTTCAGATGCTCTTTCCATACCCAGCTCTTTAAAAACGGGATGTTTACCATAATAATTCCAATTTCAGGACCACTCTCATACCACTTTGGAAATGCTATTCTTTCTGGGAAAAAACAAGAGCAATATTTGAATGAAAAGGATTCCTGCGCAGTGCTGATGGTCAAGAAGTGGCTTTCTCTAGGGGGAGCTTCGGTGGCCCTGAAGAGGACGGAGAGGCAGAATCATTCACCAAATGTGTCACCAGGGCACAAAAAATATTATGCAGCAAAGTTATTTCATTGAAAATATGTATATATATCAATATCCAGACTGAGTTTTCATGGATGAGAGAATCCCAATGTGGTAACTGCTAGAGTGATTATAAAAGTTCATTAAACCTAATTACAATTTTAATTTTACAATAATATGCCCCTGTGGTTAGCAGTCATCCAAGGCCAGATTTAGATTTCAAGGTGGCTCCAAGATGGAATGCAACTTGGCTCTTGAAAGATCCCAAAATGCAAAGGGTATAATCAGAAGTTTGAACATGGGAAATTTAAAATATAGAATTATTTACTAGTGATAGGGACTAAATGGGGCAAAGGACTTTCTCTAAGAAATACATTAAAGATAAATGAAGAAAGTAGCTATTTCCTCTGGGACTGAAGGAGAGTGGGTAAGAGAGGACATGAGTGCTTGGAAGACTCCCCCACTAGCCTCTCAATGCTGAGATGCTGACTTTGCTGGAGAGGGTGTGACTACCACAGGAATATGTACACTGTTGTTGACAAAGAAACTTTCCAGAATTCTGGGCCAAAGTGGTTCTGAAGGAGCAGGTTACTGGGTGATGGAGAAACTTGCTGGAAAGTGTCACAGTCTTGAGCTGAGTCACAGGCATGGCCCACAAGGCAGTGGAGAAATTCACTGGATAGTCAGTTGTGTCAGAACTGGTACAAAAAAGGAGCGTCCTAGGTAGCTGAGAAACTCACTGGATGAGTTAATCTATGAGAATTATTCAGTAACTGATAGACAAACTTTCTGGACAGTGCAAGTGGACTAGAGTTGGTCCAAAGAAATGGACCCTTAAATAGGCCAAGCAATTCATTAGTGCACGTGGGTAGGGTGGGAGTGTCTGCTAGGACTACTGAGGTGAGTGCTAGCACCCTTCAGCACACTGACTTGCAGCCATGCTGATGAAGAAACAGTACCTTAAGACAAGAAGTCCTTGCTTTTGCTACAGCCTCCCAGCAGCACTCCCGTGTCCTCTGTTGACATAGCTTCTCTCTAAGCAAACTATCTGTTGATGGCATAACACCAGTATTAAACAGAAAGGCAAAGGGAATGGACTGAAGCTGAGAGGCAGTAAACTGATAACTATTAGAGTGCCTGTTAGTGGGGCTAACATGTTATTTCCCTTCTACTTGGATGTAGGTTATAAAATCCTTGTTATGTTTTACAGACCACTCCATTTTTTGTGTTGCTGTTCAGTTCATACCTTACATGTTGCTTCAGATTCTTTTGGTTTCCCCTTGTTCTTGGCCTCTCACCCCTGGTTCCACCTGAGACACCTTGGTGGTGACCAAAGCTGTGCATGTGCCCATTTCCTTCCCCACACACTCCTACATAGGCCGGATTAGCTTGCACAGAGAATGGTGCGTTGGTGGGGTTTCCTTTCCTTGGGATGAATTTTGAGTAATGAAGGGCAGCAAAGAAGAAAGAACTAGAAAATTGATTATTTCTCCATCTCCCTGCAGTGGACTCTTCCAAGGATACCAGCTAGATCATTTTAGGAAAGCACTGAGCTTGATAATAAAGTAATTTATTTATTTTTTCTGTTATTCTTTGCAACACTTTATTTAGCATCTTTCTTAAAGTTTGGCTCCCTAAGCACCAATACATTAATAATAAGTCTTTCCTTCAGGTTTTTGTTTGCTTTTTAACTTGCTAGTTTACTATCAGTACCAGGAGTATTTCATGAGAACAGAGTCAAGATAATCACAAATAGAGGCCTCACTGCTCCTGAAAAGGGAGGTAGCAGTTGTCCTTGGCGAGAAGCGGCATTGCACTTTGTAAAGCTTACCCTTGTGATTAATTTGTATAGGAATATTTAGACTTAAAGATGTGGGGATATCAAGCAACCAAAACACTTCATATGGGAAGGAAAGATGATAATGATGATGATTGTGGACTTGATTAACTTATTTTGATGTTATTTTAAACTTTAAAATAATAAAGTGATAAATTTAGGGCAGTGAATTTTGATGCCAGGGCACTTGAAAAGCCATGCTGTCCCCCAGAGCATCTGAAAGCTTAAGGAGTGTGGGTGATAAATTGAGTTTGGAACCAAACCCATTTTACAGATGGTTCAGTTTGTTTGTGGGCCCAACCCGTGATTATGTCCCTGATACATATTTAATTAGGCACAGATGTACACATATACTCACATGTATACAACTTGAAACTACCTAACAATACATCTATCAACTCAGCATCTAACATTATCATTATATATAAACACTAACCTATGGATTAGGAATATAGTAGGAAAGGCAAAGTGAAGACCTAGGAAATACCTATCACCCTCCACCTTATCCTTGTAAAAGAAAATAAAAAGAGATACTGTGTTCCTGAATTAATGCAGAGACTGAAGATGCTGTCAAATATTTGAAAGGCTCAGAGTGGTGGTCTTCATTGAACTGACCTATCTGACATCTTAACACAACAGAGAGATCATGATAGAAGCCAATGGAATAATGTAAAGTTAAGAAGAGTGTAGCCTTTATTGAAACTATTCTGTTTCTGTGGTATGTTTATTGGTGCAGAGCGATACTCTGTCTAGCATTTAGTCTGTGCCAGTTTACATTAAAATCAGCTCACTTTTATATAGTAAGGGAAACAATACATTTTTACTGTATTGTTTCAGGCTATAATTCTCTTGCTCTTAATTAGGATATTATCTGCAGGAAACTTGGTACTACTCACCTTCTGAGCAGCACCATTCTAGTTGTCTCTACTGATGGTACATTTGGGATGAGCCATGAGCAGGGAGAGAAGGAACATGTAAATTTGCCCAAACTCCAAGTCACTCATCTTTGCTTACATTCTCCCTGAAAACACATCAAAGGCCTCAAGATGACCTATGACCAATTGAACAAAGAGGAAAGGGCTTTAGTCCAAACTCCATTTCCTGATGAACTGGTGTTAGCATTCAGTGGAAATGAGTTGCTATCATGCTATTGCCACATCAAGGTAGTTCTGAAGGACAGAGGTGAAGGAATCTTTAGAAGGTAGAATCGCAATAAATATACCTAGTTATCCACTTTATATGGAATAAAATTATCCTGGTACTCATATGCACTACCTTGCACACAGAGGTAAATATGGACAGTTTGCCAGTCCCCTGGCAAGAACAAACCTGGAAGACTGGTGTCAGGTAGGTCTTAAAGAGGAATATATAGATAGATTTGTGTTGGTGAATGCAAAATCTGTGAGCCTTTATTTCATGAAAAGTTCAAGATATAGAGACTATAATGAGGAGGTTTTTAACCACCAGGTAGAGAAGATGACACATACTGTGGAAATTAGGTAGCTTCTCTCCTGTGCCATCTAAATAATTTTACAGTGGGACCAAGGACAAAGTAGAGGGACAAGGATGAGGACCATACATTGTTCTAACAAAGTGTAACCCTCACTAAGCCATCTAGCTGTTGATATCCATGAATGCCCAACCTGACAGAGGAAAGGAAGGTGATGAGCCCTTGATACTGCAACAGAAACCCTGCCTACTAACAGACAGTTGGTCAGTTATATTAGACTCTGCACTTTGAAGGGAACATCTATTCATTTTTACCAGAATTAATACATATTCCATAATTCCATACGTAATACATAGGCATTTCCTGACTGTGGTGTCTCTACAACATCATCATCTGAGGGCTGACAGAATACCTGATTCATGATCAAGGCATAAAATGCTGTGCTGCTTCAGACCAAAGGGCACATTTTTACACAAAAGAGTTGGAGCAATGGGCTTAGGATCATGAACACAACTATTTTACCATATGCTCTATAAACAACCAGACTGATAAAAAAGTTGAAGGCGTATGTAAGTTTTCAGGAGAACACCTAAGGGAGTTACAGTGCTGCCTTCCAGGACACACAACGTGCATGGCACCATTTGTTAAACATATGGTAGCATGTGTTTGATATGCCAGTAGCCAGATTGAAAGGACCATAGAGCTAAGAGATTTAAACAGGATAACACATCTGAGCATCACAACCAGTGAGTCTCTTGAACTTCTCTTCACATGGGCTTTCAGTTTCAGTAGAAAAGATGTATTAGTTTTAAGGGGAAAATATTTTTGTCAGGAGGCACGATAATGGTGATGCTGAGTTAGAAACTGCAACTAACACTTGTCCACTAGGATCTCCCCAGGCCAGTTGAAGTGTTGGCCAAGAGTGAAGAAAATCTAGAATGGGTAATGATGTGATGAAGGGAGTTTCATCATGGAAGCTGTAGCTTTTGTTTTATTGTTGTTTCACAGTAATGTTCTTTCTTCAGTTTTGTAGGAGATCCCAGCTGGTCTGCACATAGTCTCTATCTGACTTAACTTACAAGAAGTGCTTCCCAAAAGTGGCATCCCATTTTGCAGTCAGGGTCGAACCCACATACAGAAGCAGGAGGACACAATCAGATCTGAATACTACAAAGAATGGATTACAGCAGCGCATCTGTATTGCATCCTGTTTTCTAATCCTTATCTGTCTCCTGGTCTTTTGGCCCATGCTCAACCCCAGTAGCTCCCACAGAGACCAACTTTGTACAGACCTTCAAGGTTTTATCTCCTAAGGCCAATATACAGTGTTTGGCTCCTTAAATTAATTCTGTACTCAGATTTAGCACCATTTTTCAGTGTGGCAACACCGTGTCATAGAAGTTGCCTAAGGGCAAAGCAACACCTCGTAAGTATGAAGTTAACTCCTTGTAGGGCAACCTTTGACCACTAAGGAGGCAGGTAGCTTAAAATGTCTCAAAGATACATCCTCTCCACGCTCTCTTTGAATAGACTATCTAGAAGCTAATTCAAATTCTAATTCTAAAAGCGTAGAGTTTCAACTGACCACAGCCATTGCTTTACCTGAAGGGGCAGCCAGCTTAGTAACATACCACTTCACATGTGCTTCTCATTGTTCCCTGCTTCATAAAACTTCCCCCTCACTCTCTCTGCCCACTGATTGCACCCAATTAGTTAATTGGGTAATTTGGGGAGAAACTTGTTTTTTTCTCAGGTTCTGTTTTCTAGAGAACTTTGACTAAGACACAAGAAAATATATTTGAATGTAAATCTCCTCAAATACATTAAAGCATGTAGATTTTTATCATAGTTTCTAAGTCAGGTCAAGTAAAAGTAGGGTAGTGCATTGTCTTAAAATATGTGATAAATATAAATTATCTTTTTACATTTTGGAATAAGAGGAGCCATATCTTTTCTTTTAAAGATCTATATTTTTTAAAATAT
Organism: Manis pentadactyla; assembly: GCF_030020395.1. Lineage (NCBI taxonomy): Eukaryota > Metazoa > Chordata > Mammalia > Pholidota > Manidae > Manis > Manis pentadactyla. The sequence continues at coordinate 27,747,917 of NC_080037.1, read as the reverse complement.
TGGTTAAATTAAACAGATCAGTGAAGTTGCTATTAGCAGATTATCATAAAAATGGTTGATAAAGTCCACTTCTTACAAAATGGTTTATATTTGCCACTGAATAAACAGTGCTTCTTTATAACAGGTATAACAAATATAATTTCTTATTACTATCATCCACATTCTTGGTCAAAAGTAGGAGTTGAGTCCTTGAAACTACTATATTTATTTTCCAATATCATAAGAAAGCTCTTTTCACTTCTTAAATGATCAATAAAGAACACATCTTTATGATAAACTCAAAAACAATTACTATAGGTATAACTTAACTTATTGCTACTAGACTATAGATATTCAGCAATATCTTATCCATCTAAAAATAAATATGCAGGCTGTGGTTTTTACCTTGAAACCAATCTATGCTGAATAAAACAAAACTTACTACTGGGAGAAGTGTATCTCTCTAAAATACAAGAAGTTGACCTGATTGAATAGATTCTATCAGCCTGGTCTCATTTATATACTAACTATGTTTATTAGTTTTTAACACACACACACATACACACAACATTGTTGCATAGAAATGGATTCCAGATAGCCTTTAGTATTTACAATCTTCTGATAAAAAACACTGTAATTATGGCACACAGTTCTTATAAAACCATTGTCAACCACTGAGAAAAGTTCCTTTCATGTACATTTATTTTACACATTATAACACTGTAGGAACAATGAGTAAGAGTGTACCTCTCTGCTTTTGACCTTCATACATGCCATTACTTTTATAAGAAAAGTAGTCTAAAATGTATTTATCATTATCACCATTATTATTCAAAAATAGTGTGACTGACAGGAGCCTTTCCCATTATTTTTTTTTCAATTGTGAGTTCTCATTCTTGACCCAGAGGCAAAAATGATATGCAAAGTGAAATAGTTGAAAGGGGAAAAGTACATCTTTCTGAATATAATAACTCTCCCACTCAGAGAAGCTGCAAAGGGTTCTTTGTTACTGGAGGCATCCCTGCATGGATGATGAGTTATCGCATTTACTTAAGGAAAGCAGTAAGTGGCACAACTTCCCTGCCTTTGTTGTGAGGCATCCTGGACAACTGTGACATGAGTATATTATTTATATACAGGAGAGTGGTGTCTCACCGCAACAAAATCATCAGTTCAAAAATAAACTTTCAAACAATATTGTTGAATCCAGTAATTGTCCCTCCTGAATTTTATTTAACAACAAAATCCTAAAATAATAGATCTTTAGCGTCTGAGGGTTGTTTTTCACAGTCTTTTCCTCCCTTGCTCGCTGTGTCATCCTGCATTTGCTCTTTTTCAGCGGCAGTGGTCTCACGGCTTCACAACGAAAAATGAGTGGACAAGGATTTGACAAGGAAAAGAAAAACAATTAGGAATTACTATTACAAACATGATGAAATATTAATTTAGCTCAACTAGAGAAAGTTTAAAATATGAAATGTAGACTATTTTTAAATAAAGAGTTTCAGTCATTTCTGGGCATCCAGCAATTAAACTTAATGCACAAATGTTGCCAAATAGGATTAATTCACAAATAAGGCTCATTTTAAAATTATAACTGGTGTACAAACAGTTTGCTTTTAATTTAATTGAAAAGATTTTGTACCTTTAAAAAAGGAAAGTCAATGAGATGATTAAATCTTATAGTGAATGAAATAAAGGTATCCACATATTTAAAAAAGGTGTTTCTTTAAATAGAACATTTTCTCCTTCATATTTGTTCACATTACTAATTTACATGTCAAATCTTTTGTTTTTTAATGAATAGTGCAAGGATTCACTCTAACCTATTGCTGTCTGAATCAGCACAAATCATTTTGACATTATCCATAGTAGACAACCTAAAATATTATTAACTTTTATTTGTGGGTATAAACCCATTTTAGGTGCTATTAATGATTAAATCTGTTTGAATGCTTGGCTTAACCATAATCGTATACATCTGAAAGGTGTATTTTATGAGCAAAATTACACAACAAAAAAGTTCTAAAAATTTTGTTGTACCAAACCATTAAATTCAGAAATGTGATTTTTGTATGAATGATTTTACCTTTTAGTGAAAATGTACACACCCTCAGAAAGATGAGAAGCTTCACTATTTCAAAATGTTCCTAAGAAATTAAATGCTTTTAATCATTGCTTAGTATACACATGTATAATAGTAATTTATTTATGTGCATTATTTAAGCCGCTATTTATTGTATTTCTCATTAGAATAAAATATCAAATTACTTTTATTAACACTTAAACTTGCATGCTGTGTTTTTTATACTACTTTTACTACCAACAGTTCTTTTCTAAACATTTGCATGAACTGTTTTTGTACCTATTATTATGTAATCAATTTTATTCACATAAGATAATATGAATAGTTTTATAACATCAAATTGAAGTTCTGATAGTAATGAATTATGTGTAATTAAACTGTCACCTACTCAAATTTTTGAGATTTGGACTAATATTACAAGTGGCATTGTAGATATATTCCATTAACATAGCATTTAAAGTACAAAAAATTAATTTTTTAGGTAAAAATTCCAGAAACAAAATTGTATTAAAATAGAATTTATTTTTATATGATACTTTCTCCTTCAGAAGCACTGCAAATTTAAATGCAGACATGTAGAGGACACCACTTTTTTCATAATCTTTCTTAACTAATTGAATTTATGACATTCATAAGTTCCACAAACCAATCTAATATTATAATTTTCACTTATTGACCATAAATGATTTTAGAATTTTGCATACCTTACATGCCCATTGATCATTTGTATTGAATCTTCTATGCCTCTTCTCTCAGTTCCTTGACCATTACCCATTATAAGAATTAACATAGCACCTTAGTATATTATAGTGTACATATTCCATATTTTTAATTCAAAAGTTTTGTTTTAAATTTAATTAATGAAGCTACATAGAACCCTCTCTAATTTAAGATTTTTGCCTTTTATAATGTATAGTAACTTGCCACATCCCAAAGTTAAATAAAAAGTACCATCAGTTTTCTCTTAGTATATATGGATCATTTTATATGTAAACATTTATTTCACTTGTAACTACTTAGAGCATTTTTAAGAAAATAATTGAATTTCATTGTTTCTGTAAACAGCCAGTTGCTCACACATCAGTTGTAAGATAAAACATTTACTACATACCACCATGAAAACAATTGCTTTATTCAGAACACTTTTTGACAATGACTTGTCTGTATGTTTGCATCTGAGTTATAGTCACTGTCATTATTAAAAATTTTTGAAGCAATAAAGTCATCTCATTATTTTTCTGTCGATAGTTTTCTGGAATGTTGTGAAATAGTGATTTTTAGTGACATTTAAGGATATTTTAAGCGCTAATTAATGTTTCACTGAGACTATTTCTTTGAACAAGTAAGTTAATTATTATAACTTGAAGAGAATTGGCCTCTTTCTCTCAAAAAGCAGTCTTAATTCATCCTACCCAAAAATCAAGAAATGAAATAGAATAAGTTTCCATCTCTAGCGATGGGATATTAATAAAAAACTATTGATTGTTTTCAGAAACTTTTACAATCATGCCTGACCTTACAATATGAGTGACCAAGATTTCCATGATTATTTTTCAAACAAATTAAACTTATTATTTTAACTATATGAAATTGATTTTGATATGAAAATATTTTCAGACAATTTATTCTAAAATTTCATATTTGTGTCTTTTACATTTTAGATAAACTTTATATAAACTTGGAGGATGGAGCTAAGGTTTTTTTGTTTTTCTTATGTGGCTATTCAGGGGATCCAGTGTCATTTGTTGAGATGACTATTCTTTCTCCTTTTAATTACTTGGCATTTTTGTTGAAAATCAATTGACCTTATACATCTATGTCTATTTCTCTGTTCTCCATTCTGTCCACTGGTTCATGTCTGTCCTAATTGCAATGCCACATTGCTATTTTTTATTGTACTATCATAGTGAATATAAAAATTTGATGTTAAAAGATTTTCAACTTGTTACTCTATTTCAAAATTCTTGAAATAACATTTTAAGTCTTTACTTTTTCCCAACTTATACTTGAGTTCCAGTCTACAGATCTTTCACATATTTTGTTAAATTTATTCCTAAATATTTCATATTCTTGTGCTACTATAATTGAATATTTATCAGTAAATATATTTTCTAATTGTTGATTGCTACTATATTCAAATAAAATTGATTATTTTATATTAACCATTTATCCTAGAAATTCACTAAATTCACTGAATTAAGTTGTACATGCTCATGCCTTTTGTAGGTTCATTAGGATTTTTTAATTTGATAATAATATCTATGAATAAAGATTGTTTTAGATCTCCCTTTCCAATCTTTAAATTTTTCATTGCGTCTTGTTTTATCCTCTATGTGGTAAATGCATTATATACCCAATTTCGCAGTAACTTTAGCTGTGATACTTTTATCCACAGCTAGCAAAGATGCAAATGACTGAATCTACTTAGAAAACAGGTTGCTAGTTTCCTTAAAATATAGAATATACAGCTATCATATGGCCTGGTCATTTAATAGCTAGGTATTTATAATAGCTAGGAAAATATAAACTTATAAAAATATTCATAGTAGCTTTATTTATAATTGCTCCCAACTTGAAATAAACCAAATTTCCATCAAAAAATGAATAGATTAACAGACTTTAATATATCTACACAATGGAATATTTCTCAGCAATAAAAAGGAATGCACTATTTACACATATAAAATTAATCTCCAGATATGACAAATGAAAGAAAACAGGAAAAAATAGATTGTGTACTGCACTATTTCATTTATATATAATTCTAGGAAACTGAAATTGATCTAGAGTAACAGAAAGCATATCAGTGCTTACCTGTAGACAAGATGAGAGGAATGAATAACAAAGGGACATAAGAAAATACATGGTTGATGGATTTCTTAGTTATCTAGATTATGGTAATTTTTTTCTTAAGTGTGTATATAAGTCAAAGCTTGCCAAAATATATACTAAAATTTAGAGTTTATTGTTTGTCAAATATACCTCAATAAAGCTATAAAAACAAATAACAAGTGCAAGAGATAGTAAGTAGCCTAGGACCATTTTTTCATTAAATTATTATTTACATGTAATAAAATTCGCTCAGTTTAAGTAAACTTTAATGAATTTGTATAATTATTTATAGTAATATATGGTTATACTACAAATATATAGTATAATGACAATAGAGATTTCCCTCATCAGAAAGTTTCAGTCATTGCACTCTATCCCTGGCTTTGGTCATTCTCTGATCTGCCTTTAGTTACTATAATTTCCCCTCTTTCCTAGAACTGCATATGTCTGAAATCACATAGTATATAATTGTTTGTGTTGGAGCCCTCACTTGGCGTCATGTCACATTACTTGTCCATGCTATTACATGTACTATTATTATTATGTTTCTTTTTATTTCTGAGTATTATTTTATAGCATTCCTACTCTGGAATTCCTTCAGCCATTTACAATTTTATGGGTATGTATGTTTGTTTCCAGATTTTGGCTATTATATATCTACATCTTTGTGTGGGCATGATTTCATATCTCTTGGGTAAATACCTAGGAGCAGAAAAGTGTATGTTCAACTTTATAAGATCTTGCCATGCTGCTTTCCAAAGTGGCTAAACCACTTTGCATCTGCATCACTAAAATTTCCGGCTTATTCACAGGCTTATTCACAGTTGGTATATCAGTCTTTGGCTTTGTTCTAGTGGGTGTATCTCTTTGTTTTTATAGTTTTCATTTCTCTCATGAATACTGATTGTGAGCACATTTGCTGTGTTTACTGACAGTTTATATATATGTTTTTAACTTGGAAATATATGTTCAACTAGTGTGACCATTTTTTATTGGGTTGTTTATCTTCTTATTGAGTTATAAGACTTCTATAGTTGTTCTGGATATAAACTTTGTCAGATATGTGCCTTCAAAAATTTTCTTCAAGTACACTTGCTTTCTTATTATCCAAATAATATCTTCCAATGTGTAAATGTTTTAATTTTTTAAATTCCCTTTCATCATTTTTTATTAACATGTGCTTGTTTTTGCTATCTTTGAAAAATCTTTACCTAATTCAATAATAAAGATTTTTCTCCTATATTCTTCAAAATAGGATCCCCTTTATGGCTTATTAGTCTAGATAGATGATAGAAGTCTGGGCCAATACACCATGTATAAGGTAGGACCTTCATACTACCTCTGTGTAAATCCAGTACTTTATAATAAATCGTTTACAGTGTGTCTACCTCATTTGTCCAACCAGCACCATAGTGTGTATTCCTTACATACAAAAGAATATTGATCAGTGATAGAGTCATGGAACTATATTCCCAGCTCTAAAATTCAGGATTCAGGCTGCTTTGACCCTGCTGGGGGCACAATATGGTAGCAAAATTTGAATAAATGACAGTTCCAATTGCAGGCAGGCCAGGACAAGAAAGTGACTCAAGACTCAAAATGTCAGAAACATACTTGAGTAGCATCTGCCTCTGGATTCACAAATCAGATGTTAGTCCTGTCCTATGAAAGAAAAAAAGATGGAGAAAAAGAAGTCTTCTCCTGAAATTTAGTTCCCTGAGAGGAAAGTCTCTCTGTTTTGTAGCCCCTACTCTACTGGATTGCACCAGTGATAGGTAAGGAGTTATTTATGGATTTGGTGCATATTATTCAAATTTACTCTGTACCTAATTATTTTTTAATGTATTAATTTTGACAGCTTGGTGGTTTTACCTAGTATACTGATGGACCTCTTATTTTTCATAACTGATGAATTTATTTAGGATGTTAATGTAGCAATGTCCTCTCTCCAATCTACTTGTTGTCTAAACCAAGGGAAGCATGGGCCAACACAACATGTGTAACGCAGAATTCACTAAAATTCACCGAAATTTCTACTGATATTAGTATTTGCAACATGTGTATTGTATATGTTTTACAAGTTCCTGCAATTTCTTGGCCATTTTATTTTTAGTTCTGGGACTAAAATTATTACCCTGCATTTCACTAAAAAGGGAAAGTCAGAAAGAAAAGCTAAGTTATTTTAAGGTTGTTGTTTTTAAAGTTAGTTCTTTAGTTCAGTAAGTGGAAAATCTTTTGGTGGAGAGATGTTGTGTTTTTGTAGTACCTGTATTTTAAGATTATACTGATATATCCAACCTACTGCTAGCAGTTGGATTATAAACTTTGAGAGTGAATACTTACAGTGTTGAAATCACGGAAGGATGAATGGAATTGTCAGATAACAAGAATATAAAGAAGAGTAGAATGTTTGTGGAACTTTATATATTTTGATAAGTATAATTAAGAAGTGCTATCAAAACAGGGAATGTTAAAGTGTGGATTATAAGAGTAGAAGAAAAAATTTGATATATACACTGTATTGAAATATAAGTGAGAATTAGGGCACAAGTGAGAGAGAAAGGTGCTGTCCAGTGGAAAAAGGTAGGTCCACTTTTAAATTGAAAATTATAAAAATTTAATTTAAATTTAAATTTATGTTTTCAATTTAAAAAAGGATTAGATAAGAAACTTGGGTTATCACTGATGACACTTCAATTATATGGTTGTTGAATCTAGATATTTAAATATTATGGAATGTCCTGAAACTATTGAATTGACTATGAAGTAAATAATTAATAATATTGTTGCATCCAGGTTTTCTTTATAATAAAGTTTAAATACTTATTAGCTTTATCTTTCAGAAAATTTCAGACAGTTTTAGAATATTGCAATGCAAAACATTTTAGTGCTTATGGGTGACAAAGAATCAGTATCTGTGTGAAAAATAAGCAAAAGAGAACATATATGTTCGTGTGGTTGTCTTTGCTTTTACAGAGGAAAAACTTTTGCAAATTTTTCACCCCATTTTTGCTATCAACATAAATTAGCTCCTGACCAATTTAAGTCTGATCCGTCTGCCTTGCTCATGGTTGTGTTAGCTTTAAATCCTTTCTACAAATAAGCTTTAAGCTCTGCTCTTTCTGCTGACATTCTCACACATTGCCATCCAACAGCAGGTGGCTGGGGATTCTAATAAAGAGATTTTTCACAAATCAACAAAAGTCTTTGGCCAGGAGCTGTAGTTATTGAGGGAAAAAAAGGCCCAAACCATATGTTTTGGTATCCTGCATGCTGCTGTGATAGGAAGTTTTCACATCGTTTAGTCATCCTGTTCCATATCTCAGTGTGATTCTTCACTGTGTCAGCAGCTCTGTGCTTAATCAGCTAAAGTCAGACTCCTCTGCATTAAAGAATGCACAGGTTTTTAAGTAAAATATCATATTTTCTCTTTCCGACTTTGGCTCAGTATGCTCTTAATGAACGGACATAAGTCTATGGTTTTCAAGTTTTATCACTTGCATGGATTTAAGATAAATGAACCTCATTATGCATTAGTCCCAAAGCATAAAATATAATATGATGTTTTTAATAAGTAAATGCATAATACAGGCCAAATTCTAATGTGAACTGAACTATAAACAATTATAGTTTTTCTTGTAATCAAGATTAGGGCCTGAACAGGTATATTATAAGAGTTCAACAGCAGCTTTAAATGAATTTGACTTTATGAGCAACAGACTTAAATGCAGCTAAAATATATATCTATGATTATAGCTTAATTTGTGTATTAAGTTATGTAATTGCCGTACTGCAATGAGACAGGATTATTATACAGCAAATTGTATGTGATAGTCTGTGTCTGCTCAAATAGCTCCAACACTTTTTAAAAATAACCTTAAATAGAGGTCAATTTCAAAGCACTTATGCATTGAGACTTACATTTGAACCTGCTTTCCACTTAGCACATCTTAACAACGAAATTCAAATTAACTACAAAGATAAAACATGCACATAAATTTCAATCTATACGCAATTTAAATTTATGGCCCCAATGCAATCCTAGAAGTTGTATTATGACTTAGATCTTGCAAAGTGGATGATACTTTCCCATAAAGACAATTATAAAATTGCAGGAGTTTGCATTCCTTACAAATTTCTCTACATAAAATCATAGCATTGAAAACATGCTCTTAAAGCAAAGATAGAGCAATCATAGCTTTGGCAGGTATCTGGAATAGTGAAATTTAGTATAAATTACATGAAATGGACATAGATATGTTATAAACTTCACTTATACAGTGTTTCTAGTGTATTTTATAATGTGCGTAAAGGAAAAATACTCTATGCTTCTATCATAAATTTGATCCATCATGGTACCCATTTTAGTATAAATATTAAAGAGCAATTAATAATGCTTTTGTTTTTCTACAGAGGTCCTTTATAAAACTATTTGTTTGCCCATGTGAAAATAAATGCAATTTAGGGAAGTTTGAACTGATTTCCATTTTTCTCTAATTAAATGCTGTTCTATTTGGAAGAAGCATTTAAACTCTTTCAGCTTGTCTTAAATTCACTTCAAGTTTCTCTAAAGGCATTCAATAAATATTTTACTGTTTGTCATAATAGATTCACTTCCCTTCCTCCAAAAATTTTTACAGGCAAAGAAAAATCCAACATATTTTTGTTCCAAGTTCACCTTCTTGATTTAATTAAAACTTTTTTTCAGGCTGTATCAGAACAAATATAGGTCTTCTGAGTACAACTGCTGTTGAAAAGAAATCTCTTTATATATATTTTATATGTTGCTTAACATAAATCTGTATTTATATATAGTTATAAACAAGGAACAACCTATTCAGAACCTTTCAAGATATACTCTTTCTCTTTTCACAGACACATACACACACACACACAATTCAAAAAACTATATTTTCTTCTTTCATTAGACATGGTTAGGAAAAAATAGTCAGCACATACTCAATTGCCTCTGACTATTTTTTCCTAACCATGTCTAATGAAAGATGAAAATCTTTCATTAGAAATTAGAAATAAGGCATTAGAAATGTTTTAGTTTACTTAACAGGCATGCTAGAAGCCAGAAAAGAGTGAGGAAATGCTTTCAGTGTTGAAAGAAAATTTAAAAAGATGAAAATCTTTCATTAGACATGGTTAGGAAAAAATAGAGGCAATTGAGTATGTGCTGACTAGGTATCAGTGCAAATGGAAAGAGAAGTGAAGAGAAAGAACTGCACACTGCAAGCATTATTCTCCATAGGCAGAAAACCATGGCTTCCTCTTTTTACAGTTGTATGACTGGGTCAGTGTGGCATTGGCTAAGAACTTCTAAAATACCTTTGTAATGCCTCACTGTTTTTTCAAGCAGAGACAAGAATCACTAGCTGTGAAGGAAAACTCTCTCACATGAAAGGCCAATAACTAATCCATAGACAGATAAAATAACTTGAAGGAAAGAGATAAGACTAATTGGGAGATGAGCACTTTTTGTGGGGCAAGATTATTAACCTTCTCAGACCCCAGATAGGTCAAGTTCAAAAAATATAGAAGTCAGTAAGAATGAGACAGAGAAAAGGAACAATCAGAAATCAATCATCACAGAGTGATTATTGATGTAGACCAGAGCTGGCCAAGCAAAGCATGGTGATTAATCACCCTATGTACTAAACATCTATAATTAGAAATGTTTTAGTTTACTTAACAGGCATGCTAAAAGCCAGAAAAGAGTGAGGAAATGCTTTCAGTGTTGAAAGAAAATTATCTTACACCTAGAAGTCTATATTCTCTGAACATGAACATAAGTGTGAGGGTAAAATTTACAGACAAAGTCCTGATAATGGAAAAAATAACCTGTAGGTCAACTTATTAAGGGCCATTTTTGTCAAAGTTGAAGTTACCCTGCACTAAAAAATTAATTTAAATAGAGAAATAGAGGACAATCAATACTTTTTTTGCTAGCAATTCAGTTGTATGACAAAGAAAGAAATAAAGTATTAGATGAATGGGAATAGACATAGGATTGAGGAAGAAATTTTAGGTTTTATTTTCATTAAATAAGAAGTTGAGCATGCTTTTTAAAAGGGGGAGAGCTAGATTAGTAGAAGAATTATAATAAAGATAAAGAAGAAATAAGGGATGAAAGAATGACAAAGAGAAGAAAGTCCATGGAAGGAAATAATAATATAATACCTATAGCACAAGAAGAGACATTAACATTGGATATCATAGATAGCATTTCACTTCTTTCACCGCAACTGCAAAAAATTATGCAAGGATGGTGAGGCTGGTGAAGAATTTGAAGGTTAAGATAAAAATTGTGGGTCATTCTTGCCAGATGGGTTCACTGGTATCACAAGACATGAATTCAACTGCTTATAAAGATGTGCAAGGAGAGACATGAGAGGTGTTACCAGCCTGAAGAATTTTCTTCTTAAGAAATGCAGCTCAAAGGCAAACACAGTAGACAAAACATGCACTCTAACCAGGTGGACTGCTTGACTTTTGTCTTTATATTATTCTAGCTGATTTCTTAACCTTTGTACGTTCGTTTCTTCATCTATAAACCAGGCAAATAATAATATTTACTTCATAGTATTGTAAAAAATGAAAATTGTTTGTACATGCACATATGTACTATGTTGCGAATGGTTCCTGGGATAGAGCAAGAACAAAATAAGTATTAAAAAAATAGAATTCTAATTAAGCTTTTATTCAATCCAAAATCTAGAGTTTTCTTTTAACTTACTCATGAGCAAACAGTTTGAAGCTGTCACAGTAACATGTGACCCCTTTTTTTTTAAATGCCCAGCACTTACTTAGGCTACATTTTGTTTTAGACATTTAGAATAGATAATATAATTTCAATCCACATGAAGAATAACAGAGACTTGTAACATTTTGCTTGGTCAAACTGCACCCCTTCTCACTCCCCGACCCTTAACACCACTGTCGGACTTATGTATCATCGGAAATTAGATTCTCAGAAAGCTGACTGGAAACTTTTTGCAAATAGACAGCTGGGACCCTACTAAAAATCCTCCACAAAATGCATCTTAGTCACATGAACTTCTGACATTTTGAGAATGTTATCTAGTCTAAGATTTAACTTTTTTCTCTCTCTTACTTGCACTCCCTGATGTGGGATAGTTCAAACAGGAGAGGAAACACCAGACCAAAAATGTAACTGAGGTGATGCTCCGATCTCTTCTGGATTTGGCTAAATTTAAGCTTCCAGGGGCAATGCTAAATGCATCACAGTTTGTCCGGTGCTTGGTCTATGTTTTCGACTTTGACTTAAAAATACTTCACAATTTCAAAAATGTTAAAATAGGATATTTGTATCTTAAAAATGAGACAACTTCACAATAATCTTACTTAGCTTCATATATGCTGTTTAAAACTAAGCAAGAATTGTTTGGCAGAGGACAAAGCAGTGAATGGTGTAGCTGAACTTGAGATAAGTAGCTCTAGAAGAACATGTTTGATTATATGGAACATTTAAAAGCTGATATTAAGAGCCATACCAAAGAGATATAAACTATTTTAGAGAAACAGCTAATTTAACTACAATATAATTACCTAATTACCTCCCAAAGGCCACACCTCTAAATATTATCATCCTGGGGATTCAAGTTTCAACATATGAGTTTTGAGGGGACACAGACGTTCAGTCTGTGTATGTGTCTGAATTAGCATAGAAAAACTTGTAAAAGCCTCTAAAAAGAACCATATCATGGTAAAAATACTGAATCAGAGTTCACATATCTGCATCTGGACCTCAATGATGGACTTCAGATGCCAAGGACTGGATGTCTGTGCCCCCTCAGAATCCATAGGCTGAAGCCCCGATCCCCAAACAGGGATAAATCAGAGCCTCATGCTGAGATCACTGCACTAACAAAAAGAATAAGAGAAAAGGGCTTTCTCTCTGCTCTCCACCACGCGAGGACACAGCATGAAGATAGCTATTTGCAAAACAGGAAGGGTCATCACCACTACCTGACCATCACAGCACTTTGGTCTGAGGCTTCCCTGCCTCGAGACAATCAGAAATAAATTTCTCGTATTAAACTACCCAGTCTATGATATCCTGTTATAACATCCTCAACTAAGACATCAAGTAATAATAAAAACACAAGAATCTTAAATCCAACCTAAAATATTAGCCGTATTACCTGAGTGTGACCTCCTTTATAAGGCTCATCCTGGCCACATTTCAATATTTCAAAGAAACATTTTGGAATCATCTTCTAAATTAAGTTTCAAAGGTTACATTTTTACATTTTATATTTTCTTAAAATGTGATTGATCAATAACTTCTCTTCCCATGAATCTTGCAAAAAATTTTACAATAGCTTATTCCTCATTTTTATGAGTTCATTATCTAATATATATAATTATTTTTAAAATTTTATGTTACTTCATCCATTTTTAGAGTCAATGTTTAAGATATACTTTTCTATTTGGTTTATCTATTTTATCCAAATAAATAGCACATTTTGTAGGAACACTCTATGGAGCTTTTCAACTTTAGGTTAGAGAAATCAAAGAAGCATAAAAAGAGGCTTATCATGAAGAAATACAGAATAAACAGTCTATTATGAGACTTGACAAAATGGGTGCAATCAGCAGCACACTGCTCAATGAATATTTTAATATTCTTGGCTGTACCAGTGCTTATAGAAACTACATCATTTTGTTCTCAAAATAAAATTTTGGTCTAATGTTGAAGAAGATATGTCTTTCATTGATTCTCCTCTTCAGCCTTGGTTACAGTGCTTCTGGAATTCAAAATGAGGGTTCACAAAACTGGTATTTTTGTTCTATTAATGTTTAATTATTGGGTATAATTTTACAAAAGGAATAAAACACTATTCCAAGAATAATGATGGCATTTAGGGGGAAAAAGATAATTTAGCTTTTCAGTGAACTTTTTGTAACAGCAATTCTATTTGTAGAAGCTATATAATTGTGCCAGTTTATCAGTTTATCACATGGTTTAGTTAGAAATCTTTACCATGGTCTGTGTTTCTTAGTCTTCACAAAGACCATTAGTATTTATTAAAGTCATGCCTATGCGTTTAGGTTAACAAAGAAATGGATTTTTTTTAGGTGAGTTCATATTTTCAGCACTAATAATATATATATAAGTGTCTTCTTGGAAAAATATAGCAGTTATGATATTGGTAGTACTACTTGTTAAGTTTTGCTATTCAGAATGAATGCACTGAATAAATCTTTCTAGAAAAATAATATGTTTCATGAATCTGAGAAAAAAAGTTTCAAAACCATCATGAATTTTGTAATAAAACTCAATAGAATCAAAATCCAAAACCTAAACTTCATGAACTGTTAAAATAATATGCATCCCTCATTAATAAGAGTAAACATTAAAATAGCAGTAATATAATCATTGAAAGGGAGTACTCACTTTCAATTAAGCATTATGTATTTAAATGCAAATTTTTGTATGTGTATATTTAGACACATTCACATACATACATATGTACACATATTTACATATAATACAGAACCTTAATTCAGAAGATATTAAGGAGGGCTATAAATATTAACTTCTACTTCTCTGGTCCTCACCACTCCTCTTATTTCTGCCCTCCTATTGCTCTTTCTTCAGTGTCCATTCGTATCAACCATGGAAGAATAAAAAACAGATACACATAAACCTTCATTTCCCCTTTTTGCATGCACAAAGTATGGTGAATGATTAAATGGGAAAACACGAACCACTTTTTGTACATCTGTATTGGTTCATTTACTTTTGTAAATACCCATCTTGCATCAAATTGAGTGATTCAAATGATTGAAAATAAGCTCTTTTTATAGCATATGGATACATAATAAATAAATATATTAATTAAATGTTAGTATTTAAAAGAGGTGAAGTGGCCCTACATGGTCACACCTGAAAGTTAACAGTCTTTCATATCGTCTCCAGTTACATTTGCTCTATCAGCAAGTATATCTGGGCACTTGGAACTGAGGATGACTCAAAGCTTTAGCCTGAGCAAGTAGAAAAAATTACCATTAACTGAGATAATGTAGTTTGGGAGAAGTGCAGTCCTGTATGGTAGAAGAGAAATTGAAAATCAGGAGCTCAGCTTGGCACCATGTTCATTTTGAGAGACCCATTATATAGCTGAGTGAAGAATGTTGAATAGGAACCGACTATGAGTGAAGAAAGTACATAGGGATCCTGATAAATATAACAATAACTAGAATATATTAACCCCTTGTTATATAATCTTTAAAGGAGAAAAAATAAAGCTAGGAAAAAGGAGTGTGTGTGTGTGTGTGTGTGTGTGTGTGTGCGCGCGCGCGCGCATGCACACACAATATGAAGTAGGTGATCAGAAAAAGATATCACTTATCAGATAAAATAACCACTATCATTTTATTTCAGAAGATAAAAATCAAAACCAATGTATTAAGTACCTTAGTTCAGCTCGCACAGTCACTAACAGTAGAGGCACAGTTTCACCAAGGTCGGATAGGTACATAGAGGCCAGGATTTCAGCACTTGTGGCCAACTGCTTCCTCCAGAAGGGCAAGTATTCACGAGTAGGTACTTCCCCTTCTGGAGCTTAAGTATTGCCCACTGTCTCAGGCTACCTTTCCTTTATTTATTTATTTTCTGAAAACTGGAGCATAAATCAGACACCTGAAGAGATTTTTATATACAGATTGTCAGGCCCCATCCCCAGAAATTGTGATTCAGTTTGTCTGGGGTGTATCCCGATCATTTACATTTCTAACAAGGTTTCTGAAGATGCTGATGCCTCTGGTTTGGGAAACACAGCTGAGAACCAAGCTCTACGGTATTGAATATTTATATACAATTTTGAGAACTCCCAAAACAGTACTGATATAGATAGTCTTCTTTAAGGAACTTTGGCTTAATATAATCATGCCAGGCTTCATACAAAGAGTCCACGCATCTTGAATGTGTTAACAAAATGATTTTCTGGCATCACCCCCTTTACACAAGGACATCTTTCCAGAAAGAGACAGGCAAAACCACAATGACAATTTCATAACGAGTGAGATCAAGCTGAGAGCAGGCTATGTCTTGCAGGCAGAAAAGGGGTGTCACACTCAATTAGCTATCTGCAACTATGGTGAAAGGGGTCAGGTGAATCATTGTATTACCAACTCAATTTTTTCCCTTGTAGTTCAAAAGCTGTTTACCATTGGAGAAAGGAATGCAAAGAATGTGAAGGATTCTAATGACCGTGGAAAAAGGTGGAGAAAACTACTCCTCTATACAAGCATTTCTCAATATAATTTTGCCCTTATATGTCATCATTTGATGATATGAGAAAATGATTTCTTAGTTCTTATTTTTCTCTGTAAACTGTACTTATTATTCCCCTTTTTTATTATTTTCTTTTTCAATTTTACTGATAAAAACTTGTAGTCGAATTTATAATTCACTTCAGTAGAGCTGTCTTTAGTGACTTCATGAAAAGCTGTTAACATACTTTCTGTCTTGCATCATTTGATGTTCTGCTAAATTTCCCACAGAATAATTTCAGTGGAATATTTAGTAATGTTGCAAGCAGAAACGCTCCTGATGATACTCCTTTAAAGAAATATCTCTTGAATTTCTTTTAATAGGTTTAATCCCTACATTTTCTATTCTTTCTTCACTTTTTTGGCTTGTGGGAAACAAATGTAGAGAATAAATTTTCTGAATACCTTAATATATCATACTCTTCTAATGCTAAGTAGAAAGATAAAATATATTAGTGATGCATGTCTGAAACTAAAGTCACTACAATGTAGTTTCTAAAAGCTCAGTTTGAAAGACTAGCATAAGATGTCTGAATTAATTAACAGTCCTGTATATTACAATATACTGGTGGCATTAAATAATCTAGGCTGCCAGCCATGCTCAAAGAGTAAATTTGCATTTCTATCCCTTATTTCTCTCATTTCATTTATTTTTGACACTTTTTTCCCAGAAGTATTAGTTGATAATACATAACTTCTCAAAGTTTAATTAGGAGCAAGACTTTTTTCTTTTATTAGTAAACAACCTAAATACTTATTATTTTTCATTTTAAAAATAAAAAATTATACTAATTTCAAAATTTAATTTTTCATGTGAAATATTGTTCTTCATGGACTACATCCTTAATCTCTCTTGTACCAAAGAGAATTATTTATGACACAGACCTGCACTTTAATAAATATATGAAAACATGTTTTATGTTGAAAGTCCTAAGAAAGGGTGTTTTTAAAATCTGAAACCCCTTGTTTATTTAGCAGTTTAACATGAAATACATTTGATACTTTATTATTTTCTTTTCAATTTTACTGATTGATACTATTTTATTATTTAATTCAAATCTACATTTTTAGTTCAAAATATATATGCAATTTTTAATAGAGCTGGTATTACATAATTCAGAAGTACTAAAATATATTGCTTTTAAATTTTGTCCATTAATTTCCCAGTTCTCTTCCCAGAGAGAGCTGCTTGCTAATATCATTTATTTTATCTCTTGAACTCTAATCTATGCATTAAACAATGTTTTTACATATATTTTGTTGTTTTATTTTAGACAAATTACATCAACTATACACATTGTTCTATTTCTATACACATTGTTTTATTTCTATTTAAACTTAATACTACCTCTTGTAGATCTTTCTACAATAGAACGAACATAGTTTCCTCAGTTTCTTTAATGATTTGGAGGTATTTCATGGGTGTGGTGTGATTCATGGAGCTCTATATGTTATATTCCTTACAATATTTTTTAGAAGAAAAAACTTCCCTGTGAATAATACTATATATACACATTATTTATAAACTTTCAATTATATCTACAGTTAATTAAATAGTAATGGAATTTCTAGATCAAAAGCTATACTTTAGTTTTGATAGAAATTCATAATGATCAACCAACGAATTTTCAATTTCATTCCCACCATGTGAAAATAACTTAGCAGAAGAGTGAATTATCAAAATTTCCCAGTACAATAAGGTAGAAATTTCATCTGTAATTTAGCATTTCTCTCATTGTGATTGTCTTGAGCACTTTTTTGTATTAGGAATAACTTGTTTGATTTCCCATAAAAATATTAGGAATCCTTTCCATTTATTTCCCCAGTTGCACTGTTGAAATCAATCATAGTGGTTCACAGCAGCAAATTTTATGTGTAACATATGTATAGTATATAATGAAAACTATTGATAGTTGATTCCTTGACTTTCAGTAAGAGAAATTTCATATATATTGTCCTTTTCTGAGCACCTGGGATACACGAGCGGATTATCTAGGCTCTCACAAGGTTATGGTCAAGCTGTGGGCCAAGCTGAAGACATCCGATGGCTCACCTGGTGTTAAGGAATTTATTTCTGAGCCCACCTCTGAGTGGTTGTTGTCAGGCCTCAGTTCCTTTCTGGCTGTTGGCCTGAGGCTTTTGTTCCCTGGCAATTGGGCCTCCCAAAGGGGTTGCTCAAAACAGCAGCTTGTTTCCCAATGAGGAAGAGAGGGAAAAAAAGAAAGAAAAGAGAAAATCAAGACAGAAGTCCCAGATTTAATAACTTAATATTGGAAATGATATAACATCAATATCAATTCTGCTATGTATTGTTGTCCATATACAGCAACTCTCATACAACATGGGAGGGGCTTACACAGGTTGTGAAAAATAAGAGTGGGGGTCATGGGAGTCATTATAAAGCCACTACACTACCACGGTATGTCCTCTGGCCCACAGTGTTTCATGTTCTTCCATGTACAAAAAGCAGTCACCTCACATTAGGTGCACAGATATCTTATTTCACAACAGCATCAGTTCCAGGTTCAGAATTTTCTATCTAAACCATTTTTAAGTGTGGTTGAATCTTTCATTCCCCCAGTTAGTTCATCAACAAGTTTTAGGACAAGTTTATGTCAGATTCTAGGGTATATAGCGATGGCCAGAAAGAGAAATTTCACAGTGCTTTTGCTTTAGGGCACCAGCAAATATTTTTATTTCTGGAATAGAAAATTTGTGTCTGATCCTGAGGATGAAAGGAGTATAATTTTAGCTCTCTAAGCCATAGATTCCTCTTCTGAAAATTCCTTATATTAAGGCATACTGACATATATTGATATAGTGAAAATTTGATTAAAATAATGAATCTCAAACTTTAAAGAACTATTTATCTCCATAATCTTGACCTGTCCACTCACTCACATCAGTGGCATTTGTTATTCATATGATGATTATTAATGAGGAAGGTAAGGCTAGACAGTGAGTAGGACTGAGAATCCCTGAATTAGGTAAATTAATTGAATGATATTTATAAATCTTAAAAGATAATTAAGATATAAAATATTATTACTATTTCTTTTCTTCTTGGCTACAAACACATCTCTCTCCTTTTTACTCATATTTTCAAAGCCATATTTCAGGCTCTAGGACATCATAGAATTTACCACAATATATTCTATCTCTACTTTTTATTTTTCCCATTGTCACTTCACTATTATCAATACTTTACTTGATCATTAGGTTAAAATGTTACTTTTCTGAAGTTACTGATCATATTAGACTAAAATATACTACTCTTGCCCCTGTAGGAAAAAGAGACATTGACGTCCTAATCCCCTGGAACCTGAGAATGCTAACTAATTTGGCAAAGCTTTGCAGATATGATTAAGTTAAGGGTCTCAAGATGGGGAAATTTCCCTGCATTGTCAGTGTGGCCCCTAAATTCTATTACATATATCCTTACAAGAGGAAGGCAGAGGGCGATTTCATGCACAAACACTTGTGCACACACAGGAGGAGGTGATGTGAAGATGAAGCAGAAAGATATTTGAAGATGCCGGCCTTGAAAATCGGAGCGATGCCGCCCAGCCCAAGGAATCCCGGCAAGCACAAGAAGACGGAAGGAGAAAGGAATGGATTCCCCTCTCGAGCCTCTGGAGAGAGGGTAGCCATGCCGAAACCTAGATTTTGGACCAGTGATGATGATTTTTGACTTCTAGCCTCTAGAACTATGATAAAAATTTATTTCTGCTATTTTAAGCCACCAACTTTGTGGTAATTTGTTACAGTAGCCACAGGAAAACAACACACTCAACAAAGCTTTCAGAAGTGATTTACTTGTTC
Source organism: Manis pentadactyla (assembly GCF_030020395.1). Taxonomy (NCBI): domain Eukaryota; kingdom Metazoa; phylum Chordata; class Mammalia; order Pholidota; family Manidae; genus Manis; species Manis pentadactyla. Next base: position 27,727,891 of record NC_080037.1, on the reverse strand, counting down.
AATGATTTATATAATATTCCTTAGACTGTCATTAAGGCCCTCATAAGCTGGGCCTGCTGCAAACTGTTTATATTTATTCCAAATGTTGGCAAACTGTTTCTGGAATAGATAAGATTGAAAATATTTTAGGTTTTGTTGGCCTTTACTTTTCTTTTTATTTAATTTTGCCTATTTACTGTATTTGCCTTTTCTTAATAGTGCTTAGAGTCTCTTATAAAACTTTCTCCCTCTAATCTGTAGTGCCATTGCATTTGTTTGTTTTTACAGGAAGAAGCAGTTATGAACAAGTTTTTCCTCTCTGGCATCCATAATTTCTCTAGATAACCAAGCCTCAATCTGATATTGTGTATTTCCAGATAGGCCCTAAGGACTGGTTATTTGTAATACAGGTCAGTGCTGCAAATGACAGGACACACTCCCTCTGGGCATTTCCTGTGGCACATAAATAGCTGGAGACAGTTTGTATCAGGAGGAAAAAGTACAGCAAAGCATAGAGCTAAGTGGTATATAGCAAAAATCACAGAAAACTTTTATTGAAGCATTTCTGAAGTACAATCCACTCATTGCTTATGCCAGTTAAAATTGTATTTTCTGTTACTTTCAAACCAAACCATACTGTTTTACATAAAGTTGTTAACAGGACATAAAGTCAGTATAATAAACAGTAGATCCTCAGGTATAGGATTAGCTGAACCAAGGAGACGAACCGGAAGACCAACAGCACACTGTGGGAATGTGGATTTACTACACTTCTGTTATAGTGAAATGGTTGCTTATACTGTGTCCTGTTTTATACTGAGGCTCAGACCATTCACCTACAATAGATGTAGCATTTAGGAGCTCAGAGGGAAAAAAAAGGTTTCTAATGCATGTTGGCAATTCCTAAAACCTACCGTGGTGATCTAAGAAAGAAATAAACTGAGGTCAGTACTTTGAAAGCAGAAAGGAAATTACAGATTTTCTAAGAGACCCTTTCAGTTTGTAGACTCCTGACCAAAATGAACCAGTTTTATAATCTGGAGATGGAGAAATTTGAAAAATTTAATTCTCTGCCCCATGCCAAGGTCTGCATTACAGAGATATCGAAGCAGGACTGAGTTGGATGACAGTATTCTCAGGGCTCTTAGCCAGTCTGGTCTGCTAACTATCAGTGTGGGCCTAGACAAATCTTTTAAGATCTGGGTGTAGATTTTTCCACACTGTGATCCAAGTGAGCCACACCTCCTGCAGCCACATAGCAGAACTGCCTGTCCTCGTGGTCTGGCCTGCCTGGCCATGCGGAATTTGTACACCACGGATCTAGGGAGCAGTGGAGAAAGCAGCCACTGAGTAAAATGTTGTATTCCTAATGTTCTTACTGAGATTGAGTAGGTGTTCTTGAATATATTTCTAGAATGTTGCCTGCTCAGTCTTTACATGATCATTTGTGACAACTTTGCCCAGTTTTGTTGTTGTTTGTTTGGGAAAGGATTTGCCAAGGTCTTTTCTCAACTGTGCTGGAAGTCCATCCCAGTGACTCCCTAGGATGCATCTCCACCAGGCAAGTCCTTCGGTCAGGGAGTCATCCCTGGGGTTTTGGAAGAAAACAGGTTTTGTCAGTTAATCCCCAAAGGTTCGTGAGGTCAACCCACACCTCCTTTTATTAAGTCCTCACGTCAGTATGGCTTTTACAATGTCCTGATCTTATCCCACAGCAACTAATGGTGAACTGTTGGTGCAGGTTAAGGCAATGCTTGTCTTCATACAAAGGCAAGGGGAGCAAAAACACAACAGAAATGTCCTCCCCCAATTTGCCCTCTCAGTGCTACCTCACAACCATCCCTCACCCTGTGTTGCAACCATAACTCTTAGACACCCAGCCTAATTCATCATACTTACCATTTGCAGGGTTTTTTAAATGATTTATTGATTTCTTTTTTAATTTTTTAGTTTTGAATTCCACAGATCCTTGCTCCTTTTTGGCTTCTATAATTTTGAGGGTTGGATTGGTGAATTACAGAGTGAAAGAAAATAGCCCATCCCACTGAATGTGTTCACTCTTCATTATCTGTTGAATTTATTTTGAGTCAGATTATCAATTTTGGTTCCAACAGTCAATGGTGTTACCCATTTTCAACTATCCTAATCATACAAAAGATACATGAAAATGTGTGTTCCAGGTAAACTATGATGGACCCTGAAAACACTGATACAGCTTCCCCAGTCCTTCCTGCCTACATTTCCTTCTCCATATTTAAAACAGGTCCCTCAGTGGTGCACGTGTCAAGCACTTTTCAGAAAAAGAGCTATTTGGGTCTTGAAATATCTCCATTTACTACTCCAGTAATTACATGGCTGAACCTGACATTTTCTAGCAGGCCATGTCCAGTGGATATTAGATGCATGGGATATAGGAAGATTAGCAAATTCTCAAGATGATGTTTGAGAAACAATGACCTAAAGGGAGATGCATGTTTTAGTTCAGAAAAAGTGGGGGAGGAACTCTTTTTAAAGAAGGTGGTGTTTATTTACAATAGAAAGAAAGGGGGAAACTGTAAATGGCAAGCTGTTTTATGTTTATTTCCTCTCGGGTGCTGAGGATGGTATAAAAGTCCTGATTTACAGCATATGATGATTTTTGTGGTGTAAAAAATTATCATCCTGGATGATTTCAAGCTACCAGCGTGATGTCCCAGGGGGTTTGGAGCAGGAGAGGAATATACATAGTTGTTGCTCAGTGAACCAGTTTGAGCCGAAGTCAACATGCCACATAAATCCCAGTGCTGTTTATCATGAGCAGCCCAGACACATCAGGATCATCACACTGAAAGCATTTCATAGATTAAGACTGCCCATTATCTTTCTCTGTTAGCAATTATCAGGAAGGTTGATTAGCATGTTTATACATAATTTTGTCAAAATCATTTTTTTATTTTACTTTCTCCTCAGACATTATTATCAAGCAAAAGAGAATGGGCCACACTCCAGACGCTGATCCTTTTCTTCTCACTTGTAAATTTGCCTTTTCAGTTCAGTCTTAGAGATAAGATAAAAGTACATATACACATTTTATTCAGAATTTGCATGTATGTTTTCAATTCTTCGATAAAGACATGCTTAAAGGGAATTTCCATTTTAAAATTGAGATGCCTATATGTCTGTCTATATTATTTTATTGTATGTGTTGTGTTATTTTATAATATATTATATTATTATTATTTATTTTATTTTAATCCCACAATTTTCTTATGAAGTTCAATACCTACTAAGAAATGAAAATTGTCAGTTTTTGACAGTCTCTTTTTGGTTGTGTTTCTTTTAAGTCAAATAATTGTGTCTTTGTGTAGCAAAGGATTTTTGACAGAAAAGGGAATACAAAATTTGGTTTAAAAGATTAAACATAACAAAGGGAACTGATAATGGACATGAGGAAATTATAGCTGTAACATGGAGTTTTGGAATTGTTCAGAACAGGAACACAAATAGGAAGCTGCTATGAAGTATTTTAAGAGCAGAAGAAATAGTAATAGGCAAACCTTCAAGTTTTCAAAATGGATTAAAATATTGAAACTACACATGAAAAATATGAAGTGATAATAAGAGTGTTACAGATGAAGGAAAAGTAGTTCTATTTGTTGTAATTTGCATTTTTCCAGTCATCTCGTTAAGATTATGAACATTTTTTGAGAGCCATACTACAACTATTTTTATTGAAATGTGTTCAAAGGAAATAAATTAGTGTTTCTCTGGCATATTAATAATAATTATACTATAATACAAAGAAAAGACTCATATTTTCTCTTGTTAATAATGTATTATTACTAATCCCATTCTTGTGAAAGGAACGTATTCGATATTCTATAACTTAGCTGATTCTTGTTTCAAAACTTTTTTTCTCAGTGGCTGAAAATGAATTTCATTGTATTTGTGATTCTCTCAATTTCAATATTTCTAAATTTTCCTATGAGTCATGGTACAAATGGAGCATATTGTAAATGAAAACATTTGTTTGCAGAATAATTTTCAGAATTTTCAGCCTTGTCTAAAATGTTTTGGATGCACTGGCTTAAAAACAATATGCAATTAAAATTAATTTCACTTGTTTCTTTATACTATGTATATGTGCACACGTATATATCTAACACATTATCTTTAGTATTTTTGTACAATATTTCTGTTGACTAATGCTGGAATCTGACCATGAGAATGGAAAGCTAACAAAAGATAGAGGAAAAGATTATTCAGGCTGTGGAGTTTAGGAAATGCTGGGAAAATTATTGCGTTGAAAATATTTGTGCAATAAAATCACAATGTCCAGTGGACAATAAGATAATAAATCCTACATTCAAGTTATGAAAGTAGTCACTTATCAACACTTAAAAGGTGAGCAAATGGAGGCGGAAAAAGGAGTATGTTCTTTATTCTATGAGCTCCTATAAAATTGAGTAAAAATGGTGTATAAGTGGAATTCAGGATGGTAACTAATGTATACTTATATTACTAATGTATTTTTGTTCTTGTTATTGTCATTCACAGATAAGGACAGTTTTTCTAAACAATAGCTATCAATAAAAGGATAATTTAAAAGTAACTTCAAGTAAGGGGAAACTTCACACATACTTTAGATGATAAAAGGACCAAGCAGGAGAAATGCTTTGCTTAGCTGGCATCTTAGATTTTACTGCCATCAGTATGGCCACTATGTTTAAAATCTTGTCTCATGTGTAGCACCCACTATCAATTTGAAAATTTTAGTCATTATAATGAAAATAAATAACAAGAAAAATACTAAAGCTGTAAAATATAGCCCTGAAAATTAAAGTCTATGAATGATGCCTACTGAGTTTGTATGGTGTACAAGCAAGTGTATGATATTTTGCAAGGCTGACAGGGGAAATTACAGTAATTAGGTTGTAAGTATTATGCAGCAGATGGTAGGAATAAAAAACTGCTATTCATTGTTTTTTGTTTTCATTTTGAGATTTTTAACGTGTGTGTGTGTATGTATGTGTATGTGACAATCGCTTAGAATCAACAAAATACTATATATTTTTTTCATTGATTTGTGAAATCAATTTACTACTGAGACACATAAGATGAACAAATGTTAGTGTGCAACTAGATGAGTTTGATATAAGTATACACTCATGTAACCATCCTTGGATGAAGATACCAAACATTCTCACTATTTTTTTACCCTTCAATCATTTCACCCATCCCCCCACCTCCCTCTCCTGTGGTGACCACGACTGTGTTCTATGGGTGTATGAGTCTCAAATACAGTATTTAATACACTGTTGATTGGTACTGAGCCCATCATTTAAAACCATTCACATTATAAGTTTATGGAAAGAGAAAATTTAATATTTTTAATGACCAGTATGCACAAATATAACTACCATTCACTAAAAACAGAATTTGTATGCATTTTAGGGTAATTGGTAGGTATTTTTAAGCAATGTTTGACAGAAAATAGAACCCTAGAAGTCTGTTAATATTCTTGTTACACAGGGATTAGGAATATTTCCCTTTTTTATAATTTTTCATTGAATTCCAACACCTATTATAACATCAAAGCTGGTCAGATGGGGGTTACTACACTTTTCTATCTTTCCTGCTTTAAGAAGCTAAGGTTCTGAATGGAAAAGGTATGTGTTCTAATGGAATTCTCCCTTGGGGCACATCAAGTCATTTTATACAATGACACACTAAGAAAGGCAATTTATGATGTGTGACTGACTCTAATGCGACTTTTCTATCATTTCATTTGTTTTCCATTAGTCAGAAAAAAGACATGAACCAAATAGAAACTTTTTATTGTACTCCACAGGAGTCTTCTAGCATATTAGGATTCTGGTGGAGCACAGTGTTTTATAAAGCTTATGGGAAGCACAGATGTTTAAAACATTTTTATCTTCAAATTTCTATCAAGAATTTTGAAACTATTCTTAAGGGGGCTTTAAATATTTTTAAAAATTGCAAGTGCCTTATATAAATATTTTAAAATAAAAACGTTTACTTAAGCAGTTTAATAGTACTTTTAAACAATTTTCAGTGATCATAATTCAGGTTTCCAAACATTTGTTATTCAAATATAAATCAAATTAAATCAGGGCTGATGGCTCTGATTGTATAATTTAAATCAATCAAATCCTATTTTTAGTTATCCATTTTCAATCATAATCTTTATGTCCTTTATTTGATTTTATTATCAGCCAAAGACATACAAACATATCTGTTAAGAAAATATTGCTTATCATCATATGTAACATATTTTGACCATTTCCATAACATCTTAAGTCCAGCTGTTTTTTTCTGTTTAAGGTGTGTCCATCACTATTGTTCCTTTTACACTCTCTGGTTTCAAACCCATTTCTTGGATATTATTTTTATTAGGTCTTTATTATTATTATTAGTCCCACTATTTATTCTACCTTTTCTCATCCTCCATTTAGTCTTCACATTTACATTCCTTGCATTATTTGAGATAGGCTGTAAGTCTCATGTTATTCATTCACTGTTGTGGCTCATTGGATTCTCTTTGGTACTGAAGGAAGGGATAAATAATCTTACATAAGGTAATATATGGGTAAAATTAACAAATAAAATAATGATCCATTAAAAATAACAATGTACTTTGGAGTTTATACCATATATGGCATTAAAAGTCAGATAACAGTAGCAAAACAATATGAGAAAGTACAAATTGTTTCAAGATATTGTATATTCCATGCTATGTTCTGAAGTGGTGAAGCACCTTTATATGGTATATTTTAAAAGCCAATTATGCATGTTGTAATCTGGCGTACTGTTCAGAGATATGTAAATAAGGTAAAGAGAGGGAAATCATCTTTAAATTATTTAATTTTTCCTAAAGAAGGCAAGAAAATTGTGAGGAATAAAAGGAAAACAAAGAAAAAACTGAAATTAGTAAAAATATTCTCTTATGGCATCATTATATTAAACAATGTCAGAAAAATGCAAATATGATTAAATATTTCAGTTAAAAATAAGTACTATCAAACTGGATATAAAAAAGAAGTAAAAGAAAAAAGTAGAAGTGTCATGACATAAATAAAGAGTAATCACCAAATAATAAGTGTTGCAAATCAGACATCTTGCACTATCAAACTGAACACTAAGAATCTGAATCTGAGATTATTTTAGTTGTCCCTGAACATATCCCCCAAATACATATGTTCCTGCAGGGGAGTTTTTATATTTTTATTCTCTGTAAAAGTTTATATTTTTCCACCATTTCATCCCCCAATTTGGGGAGTAAAGTTTTTCCCCTGGTTATTTTTAATGAAGGTTTACAGTTGGTGTAACTATAAATTCAAATGCATTGTAAGAAATAACATAGTAAGATCCTATGTACCCATTACTAGTTTCTCTAATCGAAATATCTTGTAGAAATCTAGTGCAGCATTAAAACAAGGAATTGACATTGATAAACTGAAGATACAGAACATGACAAGGACCATTCAGGTTTCCTTTTTACAGTCACACCCATTTCCTTCTCAACTGTTCTCCATTCCTACAGTTTTATTCATTTCAAGAATGCTATTAAAATGAAAAATTTGATATTAGGTATTTTTTTTCTTCTATTCAGGAAATAATGCTCTAAAGAATATCCAAGTTCATACGGGTGTCAATAGTTTGTTTTGTTTTATTGCTCTGCAGCATTCCATAGTTATGGGGTGTATACCACAGGTTGTTTTACCATTCACCTGTTAAAAGATATCTGGGTCATTTCCAGTTTGAGGATATTATAAAATAAGCTGTATGAGCAATCATGTATAAGTTTTGTGTGAAAATAAGTGAGAATAAGTTTTCATTTCTTTGGGATAAATGTCTAGAAATGCAACTAATTTTTTCACATTAGAATGATACTGTCATAGCTTTTTAAAGTACTCTTTATCAAGATAAGGGAGTTCACCTGTATTATCCCCTCTTCTGTTTTCTGTAGAGATTGTGTATAATTGGTGTTAATTCATATTTAAACTTCTGATGGAATCCTGAAGGGATTTTGCTAGATCCAGTCCCACCAGAAATGCATGAATGCATGAGTGGTCCAGTTCTGCATTTTCATTACCATTTGGTTATATATATATATATATATATATATATATATATATATATATATATATATATATATATATATATAATAGAAATATATAGACATGAGGGAGGAGCCAAGATGGCAGCATGAGTAGGGCAGCAGAAATCTCCTACCAAAACCATATATATTTTTGAAAATACAACAAATACCATTATACCTAACAGAGAGACCAGAAGATACAGTACAACAGCCAGGCTACACCTACATCTGCGAGAACTCAGCATCTCATGAAGGGGATAAGATACAAGGTGTGACCTGGGGGTACCCGAGCACTCCAACCACCCCAGCTCCCCGGTGGGAGGAAAGGAGTTGGAGCAGGGAGGGAGAGGGAGCCCAGGACAGCTAAATAATCTGCACCAAGAGCACAGACACACATTGCATGGAATACTGGATATTAGAGAAATGGAAAAGTAAAATCTACAAGCAGGTCCCCACAGCTGGCTCCCCTGGGATAAAAGAAAAGCAAGTGCTTTTAGAAAGTCGTAAAGGGACAGGGGCTTAATAGTTGGATGGAATCATCCCTGGACACTCAGCCCAGCAGTCTGGGAATCCTGAAGAAATTCAGGCACCCTAAGCCCCTGGGTGGCAATGCAGCTTTGAAGCCCCTCACGGCAATAAGCAACCTGCCATTTGTTCCCCGTGGACAGCGCTGCCCAACCACAGCGGTGGAGCAGCCAGAGAGCAGCCCCACCCACAGAAACCACCCAGAGTCTCTTCCCAGCGCACAGTTGCCTGAGCCAGACCCAGAGGCTACTGCTAGTGCACAGCTGCCCAGCACAGACAGAGGAAGCCGTGGCAAGGTGCTAAGGGGTGCTATCCTCGCAGGAGAACACACCCAGTGTGCCTGTCTCTCCCCGCAGGGCTCTGGGCTACCCTGAGGACTGCCCTGCCCATGGCAGCCCAGGGGATTAACACAGAGGCTGCTCCCAGTGTGCGGATAACTGGCACAGACAGTGGAGAAGGGGAAGGCAACCAGCAAGCAGGAAGGGACTTTGTTCTCCCAGCTGACACACGTGCCACCTGCTTACGATTACCTCTATTGCAATGAAAAGGCATGAGTTTCAGCCTGAGAACCTGATAAGTCAATGGGGCAAATTCCAGTCAGAAATCTGGAAGGCTGCTAATCTAAGAAGGCCCAAATTTTCAATTAGGGTCCTAAAACAGGAAAAGATCAATGTCCCAGCTCTACAGGTCAAGCAAAAGAAGTTCCCTTGTGTGGACCTAAGTTTCCAACTCTGTTGGGTTAATACCAAGGAGTTCAATTGCCGTATCATATGATAAATATATATATAATTTATAAGAAACTGCCAAACTGTTTTTTCAAGGTGCTGTACCACTTTGCATCCCCACAAGCAATGAATGAGAATTCCTAACTGCTCTACATCTTTATCTGCATTTCCTGTTGTCAATGCTCTGGATTTTGGCCATTCTCTTAGTTGTTCCATGGTACATCATTGTTCTTAGATTTGCATTTCCCTGATGATATGTGATGTGAAGCATCTTTTCATATGTTTATTTGCCATCTCTTTATCTTCTTTGTTGAGGTGTCTGTTAAGGTCTTTGACTCATTTTTTTAAATCAGGTTGTTTGCCTTACTGTTGGGTCTTAACAATTCTGTGTATATATTTTTTAAATAATAGTCCTTTACCAGATTTTTTTTGCAAATATTTTCTCCCAATCTGTGTCTTGTCTTCTCATTCTTTGAACATTACATTTTGCAGAGCAGAAGTTTTTAATTTTAATTGTCTGGCTCATCCATTATTTCTTTCATGGTTAGTGCCTTTGGTGTTGTATCTAAAAGTTATTGCCCTACTTAAGATCATAAGGTTTTCTCCTGTTATATTCTAGTACTTTTTTATCTTTGAGTTTTACATGTATCTACACTGAGTTAATTTTTATGAAGGATGTAGGTCTGTGTCTAAACTCCTTTTTTTTCCCAAGTGGATGTTTAGTTGTTCTGGTAACATTTATTAAAAAGATTGTCTTTGCTTTATTTATTGTATTTGCTCCTTTGTCAAAGATCAGTTGGCCATATCTATTTAAGTATATTTTTTCTATTCTGCTTCATTGATCTCTTTTCTATTTTCTTGCCAATATCATGCTGTCTTGATTACTACAACTTTATAGTAAGTCTTGAAGTTTGTTAGTGTCAGTCTTCCCACTTTATTAGTCTCCTTTAATATTGTGTTGTATTTTTTTTTCAAGTACAATAATCAGTGTATTTTTCTACCAGACTAAACCATACAAGCTACTCTGGGTCCTTTGTCTCTCCATATAAGCTTTACGACTAGTTTATCAATATCCAAAAAAAAAAAAAAAACTCACTGGGGTTTCGATTATGATTCTATTGAATCTTAGAACAAGCTGGGAAGAGGTGCCATCTTGACAGTACTGATTCTTCCTATCCATGAACAGGAAATATCTCTTCATTTATTCAGTTGTTTTGATTATATTGATCAGAGTTTGGTAGTTTTCCTCATGTAGATTTTATATATATATATTTTATTAGATTTATATTTAAGTATTTCTTTTTTCTGGGTGCTAATGTAAATGGTATTGTGTTTTTAATTTCAAATTGTACTCATACATTCTTGTTACATAGGAAAACAATTGACTTTTGTATATTAATCTTGTATTTTGCAACCTTGCTAAAATCATTTATTTGTTCCAGTATTTTTGTTAAGTCTTTTGTATTTTCTGCATAAATAATCATGTTATTTGTGAATAAAAATATGTTTTTCCTTCCCAATATGCATGCATTTAACATTTTTTCTTGTCTTTTTATGTATTAGGTAGATCTGTTATTATGCTGTAAAGGGATGGTAAGAGGGAATATCTTGCACTGTACCTGATCTTACTGGGAAAGCTTTGACTTTCCCTTTATTAAGTATGTTAGTTCTTGGGTTTTTTTTTTATAGATGTTCTTTACCAACTTGAGGAAATTATTCTCTATCCCTAGTTTACTAAGAGTTTATGTCATAAATGGTGCTGGATTTTGTCAAATGCTTTTTCTGCATCTATTTATGTGATAATGTGATGTTTTCCCTTTTTTATCCTGTTTATAAATTGGATATATTTTTTAATTTGTAAGAAAATTCAAATAAATCCTTACATTTTTTGATTTTTGATTGTTGAACCAGTCGATGTCCTACTTGGTCATGGTGTATAATCCTTTTAATACACTTTGGTTCTGTTTGCTGATATTTCATTGAGGATTTTTACATCTATGTTTATGAGAGACATTAGTCTATAATTTTCTTTTTTTTGTAATGTCATTGTCTGGTTTTAGTGTTAGGGTAATGCTGGCCTCATAGAATGAGTTAGACAGTATCTCTTCTCTATTCTGACAGAGATTGTAGAGAACTGGTATAGTTTGTTCCTTAAATGTTTGGTAGAATTCACCAATGAACCCAATTGATCTTAGTGATTTTGTGTTGGAAGGCTATTAATTATTGATTCAATTTCCTTAATAAATATAGGAGTAATCACATTGTTTATTTCTTCTTGTATGAATTTTGGCAAATTGTGTTTTCCAAAGAATTAATTCATTTTTATCTAGTTTATCAAATTTATCAAATTTACCAAATAATAATAGAGTTATTTGTATTCTTCCATTACCCTTTTAAAGTCCATAAGGTCTGTAATTATGTCACATAAAACTTAGTTTTTCCACATTAGAATGATACTATCATAGCTTTTAAAGTACTCTTTATCAAGTTAAGGAAGTTCCCCTGTATTATCCCCTCTTCTGTTTTCTGTAGAGATTGTGTATAATTGGTGTTAGTTCCTATTTAAACTTCTGATGGAATTTTCAAATGAAAGTATATGGAAATTTCTATTGGGGGATTTTTAATTATAGATTCAATATCCTTAATAGTTACAGGGATCTATTTTATATTATAATCTCTTTCATATTGGTGAGTGTGGTCATTTCTGGTGTTTTTTTTTGTGAAATTGATTCATTTTTATCTAAGTTGTTTAATTTATGTGTGTGGGGATTTATTTGTATTTCCTTATTGTCTTTTTAATTTTTTGCAAAATCTATTGACACCCATTTCCTTCCAAACATTAGTAATTAGTGCCTTTTTTCTATCTCTGTCTCTTATTTTTGCCAGTTTTGCTAGAAGTGTGTCAACTTTATAGATCATTTCAAGGAACCAGATCATTGTTTTTTCACTGATATTTTTCTGTTTTCAATAATTTATTCCTGCCCTTATCTTATTATTCACCTCTTAGGCTCCTTTGGGTTTATTTTACTTTTCTGTTTTGCTTTTCTTTCTCTAGGCTCATGAGGAAGAGAGCTAAGACTATTGATGTTAGAATATATTTTTTTAATATGAGTATATAATGCTATGTATTTTCCTCTCTCCCCTGCTTTAAATCTACCTACCTCTTTTGATATATTGTAATTTCATTCTCATTCTGCTCAATGTATTATTTACTTCCCCTGGCCCTCCTCCTGAGTTTTATAAGGACTCCTCTGATTACATTGGTTGCACCCAAATAATCCAAGATAATCTCCCCATCTCAATATTCTTGTCATAATCATATCTACAAAATTTATTTTTCTATATAAGGAAACATATTCACAGGTTCCAGGGATTAATATGTTGGAATCTTTGTGGGTAGGGTATATTCACTATACCACAGTGGAGTATAAGACCTGAAGAAAAGGGATCACCCAGTAGAATCTAGCTGCATGCCTTGTTGAACAGTAACTGGAAACATTGTGGAGACAGAATCACTGCCAAAACCATCATCAAAATACAGAAGGAGAGTGTCAGGGTCCAGGGCTTGCTATTGAGGTTTTGGGGCGATGTGAAGAGCAAGAAGGAGGCAGGCGTCATCATGGAGGTGCTCAAAGAAGCCACTTTATTCTGCATAAAGCTGTACTTTTTATAATGCTATAGTGCTAATTCAAGATAAGTATTGAAGATGTGAATGCATGTGGTGTTCATGGCCAGGTGTCCGGCCTTTAAGGCCCTTATCTAGCTCCTTATTCATGGGTATAGCATGCTGTGTTTTCAAAGTTTCTCATGACCAGGCATATCTGGGGTGAAGCAGCAGACAGCTGTCCTCATAGAACAGTAGGGAAAGTGGGGGGCGGGGCTTCCCTACATCTCACCTTTTTTTAAATAAGACAGGAGCCATCTGCATCTCCCTTGCACACAAAGCAGAGCTCTGTTCCCAGAGCCCACAGAAACAACATAAAGAACAACAACAGACAAGGAGGCCACATGCCCTAGTGGCCACTATGGTTAGGAACCACTGCCAAGTGGGACCAAGCTGTGACCACCACATAGACAGGGGGTCTTGGCATGAGGCTTATATTTGAGATGCTTTATTATTTATTTCCTGGAGTACGGCTTGTATTTGCTGCTGGTGAGTTAATGTGCAGTAAAGCACAGGTGCTCCTTTGTGCAGCTGTGAGTATATTCAGAGCTATTTTATTTTGTAAAACTACCTTCTGCATTTGGGTGATTTCATCTAGCAATAGGGCTAGTGAGGATTTGTTATATTTAGGGCATGGGCAACATGCTGTGCCAGGACTTTTATTTGTAATTCTACATTTGTGTGCTGGCTCCTGGAAGAAAAATAGCCAGGGGGTAAAACCACTATGATGTCCATTTAGGACGATGTCACCAGGCATATACAGCATCCCAATTATGCATGAGCCACAGCAGGGGTTGTAGTATCTGTCCTGATATATACTGTGGCCCCAAGTACAACAGCCTGTCCAATTTTCAGGGAGATAGGACCAGCCATATTCTCCACATATTTAAATGTTTTTTCCTGGCAGGGTGTCAGTTGGCACAGTGCCTGCATGGGCATGACTGTCCCATCAGTGCTTAGGGGTGCAATTTATACATTGGCACACAGTTCTCTGGGTAATCAGCTAGCTCTGTGATTCAGTATGGAAACCTGCTGGTCAAGGCACAGTGGAGTTATAGTTTGCAAGGTTACATGTATACTAGACATTCATCCCCACCCATTACACACAGTACCCTTCCCAGATGGAGTGTGTGCTGATTGTCAGATTAACTGTTTGGTTACGTGCCGTTTTGCTTCATGCTTGGCATTAGTGTGATTCCATGCTCGAAGGCATTCCCATGCAGACAGGGTGGTGGGAGTGATTTTCCACAGCAGTCCAGCAGTGATTTCCGTGGGCAGTTCCATACACACCCAGGAGTGGGAGACATTATGTACCCAAAAGTATGGGCCCATGCCACCATATTACTGCTCTTAGTCAACTGGGTGGAAAGACAGAGCAAGGCACCATCAATGGTAAGTTCCAGTTCTCCAGGAGGATACAAGTGACCTTGTCATCTTGCAACAAAATAGTGGCTACCAGGGGCGGTTTTCCTGGTCTGTGATACCAGATCATAGCACCTAAAACACTGGTAGAGTATCAGATTCAGCCTACAACAGAAATTGTGGTATTGGCCACACTCCCATGACCAAAGTCCTTGCCAATATGTCTGTTGCCCTTTTTGACAAGGAAGAAGTCAATTTCAAAGGCCACTTTTTTATTTATGGTGTAATGTGTACCCCATGAGTCAGCCGTCCCCCATATCTTATACAATGCGACCCATGGATGTTCTTTGAACTTAAGGTTTATGGCCATGTTTATTTTTTTGTGCGACAAGGAGACAGTGTACATGAGGCAGTAAGGAGCAATGTTTTTTTCAGTAATTGTGGCTGCAACTTACTGGGGCTTTGTTTTAAGTATTTTAAGATGTATGGGTCAGCTACCAATTTTTCTATGGGACTTCCCCAGTTTTCTTTGGTTGCTCATTCAGCAAGCTTACTGCTAGGGGTAAGTGCTTTACTCACTGTGTCCATCCTAAATGTTTCAATTTGTTCTTGAACAGCCTGTTATACTTTTTTATTATTTCAGCCATCTGGGTCCAATATGGCACATCTAATTACCATACAATGTTCTGTTGTGGAACTCACTTCTGTACCTTTTGTTCTGTAAAGTGGCTCCCTCAGTCACTGTAGATCATTAACGGAAGTCCAGAACTGGCACATAAGTGCTCCAACGCCCGTTTAGCAGTTTGTTGTGTAGGCTAGGCCAGAGGATGGGCAAAACCCAATCCTGTAGCCATGTCCACTGCTGTGAGGACATATTTACATTCCTGATTACTGGGCAAGGGCCCTATGTAATCTACGTGCCACACCTGTAAGCGTTCTGGTAGTCAGGGGAGCTGTCCCTTTTGCATGGGTACCTGATAATGATGTGGGTAAAAGGAAGTGCATTGAGCGCATGCTTGCACTTCTTGTTTTCCTTCAGCAAATGTTAGTAGAAAGTGCTATTTCTAGGTGACTTTACATATGGCTTTAGGGCCTACATGCCCTAGTTTCTTATTCAAACTTGGCCCCATGTCCATAGGGGTCAGTGTCCAAAGCACACAAGCCCTGGCCAGGGCATTGGCCATGTCATTCCCAGAGCTTAGTGCTGAGTGATGTCCTGACACGTGATACATCAGGGTCCCTTCCTTTAACCCATGGGTCTGCAGGTCCTTCCACATTGTTTGTCCCCACAGTGGGCAAAGGTAGATTTCCCTGTCCTCTTCTGCCTACTGAGGCAGCCAGACAGCGAGGCCCCAAAACACATCCCAACTGTCAGGATAGTTATCTGAACTGATTCTCTAGTCAAAACAAGTCACACCACCCATAACTCAGCCCATTGGCTGGATTGCCTTACCCCAGACTCATACCAGACCTCTTCCTGTAGGGGCTGAATGGTGACAGACACCCATGTTGGTGGACGGCCCTTTGCAGATCCACCTGTATACCTGGCCTCTGCTGGTGGTGTCCCTGTCCCCTCCTCATAGGGGCTTACTGTTGGGGTTTTGACACTCAGTAAGGTGGGTGTGGGCCCGACTGCAAAGGTTGATGGTCCCAGGACTTGCTGCAATTCCTGTGAGAGTGGGTTTTCGGAAGATCTAGCCTGTTGTTCTAAATAGGCTCCCCACTTGGTCAGGGTGGGTGTCTGGGCAACAGCAGTGCGGGGAGCTGTAGCTCAGACTCGCACCCACCCCTCAATTGAGAAGGCAGTAATGACCTGTATTGCTTATTGTCCCGTGATTCCTTCAGTAGCCAGTAAGGTGGCATACACTGCTGCCAGCTGTTTTTCCAAGTGACTAGTGAATATCTGCTCCCTTCCACAACTGAGACCAAACCCTATTGGGACTTTGTGGGCCCCGTGCTTCTGCCATAATCCACACCCATATCCATCCACGCTGGCAGACACCATAAGCAGGAATGATATGGAGGGGTCAGTGACTAGTAGTGTCTGGGCCTGAGCCACTGCTCTTTTGTCTCAGCAAAAGCCTTTTCTACCTCAGGCATCCAGTCCCATGTTTCCCCTCACTTGATAAGGCGATGCAGCAGCTTTAACAGCATGGCTAAGTGAGGGGTAAACATTCTCCAATACCCCAAAAAGCCCACATATGTTTATAGCTGCTTAACAGTTTCTGGGCAAGGGTACTGTTGTATTTTATCAATCACAGCTTCAGGTAACACCTCTGTCTTACCTGACCAACAACACCCAAGAACTTGGCAGAATAACCAGGTCCCTGAACCGTCTTCAGTGATGGTACGTCCCCACCCCTAGAGGGCCTGGTGCAAACTGCGAGCTGCAGTTTCTAGATCTGGAAGAGGATCAGAAGTCAACATTATATCATCTGTATAATGGAACACTTGAACCAAATGCAGATAGGACCAGGTGGCCAGGTCACTAGCCACCAATCCATGACACAAAGTAGGACTGTGCAAGTATCTTTGTGGGAGGAACACAAACATCTTTTGGCAGCACTCCCATGTGAAGGCGAGTTGATCCTGGCTTTCTGGTGCAATGTCAGTGGAAAAGAAGGCAATAGCCAAGTTTAACACAAAGTGATAAGTCGCCAAAGTCACAGTCAGTTTGTCCATCAAGTCAGTAATGTTCAGTACTACAGCATACAGTGGGGGAGTCACTTTGTTTTGTTCCCAATATTTTTCTCTCATTCTCCAAGTGCTGTTTGGCTTTTTCACAGACCTATTGATTAATTAAAAGGGCTGTATTCTGGGCAGATGATGTGTGCTTACTCCAATCACAAAATGGTTTGGCCAATTTCCTTTGTCCATCAGGCAGTGGGTATTGTTTGCTGTTCACTATGTGGGTGGCTTGTGGCAACACCAAAGGTGTGTGGTGGCGATGACCTTGCCTACCATTTTTACAACATGCACGGGCAACCACAACTCCCCCAGTCATTTTCATCATTAGATGGGCAGTACATTTACCCCTAAAATGTATTCCACTATTGGATATACATAAACTGCATATTGATGTACGGTGAGTGTCTGACTTCTGAAGTCAGAGTCACTCATCTCACCCACCCTGTTTGCCCACCATACCCCTCTTTGACTGCATAGGGGCCCTGGAATCTGTCCAGGTTGCCATACAGGAGAGTTGAGTCAGCACCTGTATTCACCAGCTGTACATTCTGGGGGGACCAGTGAATGGCAAGTTCAATGAATGGCCTATGGTCTTTTGGGGTTTCAATATGCTGAGTGCCTCAGCCCCACCCCTCATTGGAGAGGAAATCAGTCAGCACACAATAAGTGAGCTCCTGGTCCAACACGGCACTCACCTTCACCTGCTTCAGGGGCAGTGGGCAATAGCACTGGTCTGGACGCAACTGTTTTCATTGCCCCATTTATACCTCTGAAGGCTGTCCATCAAGCTTTTCATGAGCCAAACCAGCAGCCAAAAGGTCAGTCCATACCTGTCTGTGGCTTACTTTCAGCAGGCCTACACCGGCGCCATTTTTGCCACTGTTATTTTTCCTTTTCCCGTGTGCTGCTTTACAGTGGTAGTTCTCACTTTGTTCACTTGAGGACGCTTTACTTCTATGTCCCCCAAGCGGGCTAATGCTGACACTGTTTCATATATTGGGAAGTCAGTAATATGGAGCTAGCAACGCGGAGACTGTTCGAAAGTTACCTGCAGGACCATTTGGCAAGAACAAGATCTTTCATATGAGACATTAACAGTTCCTCATCTGGACTGCGGTAATGGGGAGCAAACATCATCTGCCTCACACCCACTTCATGGAGCCTGCGCAACACTGGGTATGTGCTCCACTTTGTAACATGTTCCAGCATGTCCCTCGGGGTATCCTACAGAACTTTTGCTGCATCCATTAACCAATTTATCAGGATCTTATTGCCAGCGTGTGAGTCTGTGCACCTAGCACCCTGCAATATGTGCCACATAGAGGGCACAGCTGTTATTCTGGCAAGTTGTGATACCTCAGAGGGTGAGAGCTCAGTATTTTCAGTGCCCTTTTCCCATAGCCACAACAGCCAAGCAGGCTCAAATTCCTCTAAATCTTGCTTATACTGTTTGGCCAAATCATGCAGTTCTATGCCTGTATACGTCATGTACGTCGTCTGCAGGGTAGCTATCGGGGGGCCACCTGGCTGCCCCCCTGCAACTATGGGTTCTTGTATTTCCAAACATTGCTGCACAGTGGGGTGGGCATGCAAAGCCAGTGGTGCTGTGCAGCACTCCTGGCTTTCAGCCCATGATGACAGGGCAGTACTCACTGACCCCTGTAATATACACGCAGCAGCTGCCAGCTGTTGCTCCAACTCTTCTTTCTTCCATTGTAGACTCTGCACTTGCTGCTGCAACTCTGTAGTTTCACAAGCGGCTTGGTGGACAACCACCAGGGACATCCACGCCACTCGCCCAGCTGATTCCTGCTGGGCCAGAAGAACCAGGGACTCTAGCATCTCCAATGCCATCCATCTAGCTTGGGGTTGGGTGTATGGACTCCTAGTCCTCTGGCACCACTCAAGCAGTCAGGTGCATTGCCACTGGGTAATAAATGGAGGCTTGGGGACACATCTTGCCCACCCACCCCTCCACGGCCAGGGAAGCTGAAGGACCATTGCTCTCCCGACCATCTCATCCTGCTCACAGTGCCAAGTGATGGGGTCCAGGGATTGACACTGAGGTTTTGGGGTGAGACAAAGAGCAAAGAAGGAGGCAGGAGTCATCACGGAGGGCACTTAAATCACTTTATTCTGCTTAAAGCTATACTTTTTATACTGTTATAGTGCTAATTAATGTTTACATAAGTATTGAGAACATGCATGCCTGTGGCCTTCATGGCCAGGTGTTGGCCTTCAAGGCCCTTATGCAGCTCTTTACTCATGGGTACAACACGTTGTGTTTTCAAGGTTTCTCAAGGCTATCCGGGGTGAAGCAGTAGACAGCTGTCCTTATAGAACAGTAGGGAAATTGGGTGTGTAGTGGGGTGCTTCCCTTCAGAGAGGGGACAATACTATGGTTTCTCTCTCACTTCACATGCCAATCTTTTGTTAACACCTCTCAGTATTGAAAGACAGATGACATTAGGCCTGGGGAATGCATCTTGGATGTGTTAGCTCCCATTGATATAAAACCAAATAGGGAGAAAATATAATATCTTAGTGGAATTCCTTTACTTTCAGGAAAATGAAAAATTTCAAAGTCAAAATATATAGTTTCATAATGCCAGAATAGCTCATGCTATTCTAGAAAATGAAGATACAGAAAATAATAAAGAGACATGTTTGGTGTTCTAGTTCTTAATGGCTTTTATAACAAAATAGTTCTGTTGTAAAAGCACTTTGTAAAGGTAATAAGTCCTTTAATAAACAGTGGATGTTTTTATTAAATATGCTTTCATTAAAAATTTCATAAGAATTCAGTGCACTTATTAAAGCTTTTAAAGGGAACAGTTTTACAAATGTTATGCTATTATATGACAATCATACTCTGTTCCAACATCACTTCTGTAATCAATGTCCAGAGGTTTTATGGCCTAAGAACTTGAAAGCCTTGTTATTTAATTCCTGCTTTTGTTTTCTGGAAATACTAATCCAGTTTAAATCAGAATAGACCTTTATTTAATAATGTATCATTGCACTATGTTCTGTGGTAACCCACTTTTAATTATATGCAAGGTGCCAATGATAGTGTGTTAGAGAATTAAGCACTGCTTAGGCAGAGCTCCATCTGTAAGCAGTTAAGCACAGTTGCAATAGAAACTGGCACCTGCAACACATATAAAGTCAATTGAACTAAATTTACTTGAATGGCTCTGTTTAGAGGGTGAAACAGAAAATGGATGGCCACTGTTTCAGAATGGAAATGAAATTGCAATAACAACAGAAATAGGTTCAATTTAGACAGGTGAATTGGAAATCTAGAATTAAAATAATTAGCCTCTCTAAATAATGGCTCTAACTATGTTACAGCTACAGGTTTAATCTGTTTATTGACAGTGAAATAGCATTGAAGAGCTAAAATATTTGGAAAAAGAGTCACTGTATGTGTGTAGAATAACTATATCTTGACATATTGTGGATAAAATGAGAGTTCCTGTGGCCAGAATTCTCACCTGGCCCTGGTTGACTAGCTCAGTGCACACCTGTGGGCAATACATGGTTGTTGACTCTATAAAAAAGAGCTCTGCCCAGTGCTCTGAGTGCAACATGGTGGCAGGGCTGCAAGGCTGCAGGAGAGCAGAGCAGAGGTTAGAGTGGTGGAAATGCTGAGGACAGAGGCCAAGAGGATGGCTGTGTGGGACGACTGTGCAGGCAGAGAGGCTCAGACGATGGCTGTGCAGAGAAGCCCAGAGGACCACTATGTGGCCAGAGGGCCCAGAAGCAGAGACTGGCTTGCTACATACAGACTCGCTCTGAGTGAATGGGATTCTAGTGACTGACCTGTCACTTGGAAATAAAGTTGGGTATAACCCTTTCACCACAAAGAGCGTTTTGCTGTCATTTTCTTTGGTCATACTAAATCCATAGCAAACTTGCCGGGGGCTGAAAACCCATTGGCAAGACAGGCATACATACAGTTACTTCCTTGGTTTATTTTATTTAATGTGTGCATTAAAATAGCATCATGTGTATTTCTTTGTGTGTTTCAATTTTGGGGGAAACAGGGTTATTTTGATTCTATTATTGAGTACACCTTCTCTTAGAAGCTACATCTACTTTATCAATAATCCCAAAAGTAACTGCACAATATAGGTGTTATATAATATCACAAATATGGAAACCAAGCCTCTAAAATTAGGAAACAATATAAAGCGTACCAGAGCTAAGAACCCATGTCTGTTTGCATGGAAGTACTTTTTGTTTGTTTATTTGTTTTAATAAAACACCCATTTAAATATTTCATTAGTACAAAATTTTGTGACTAAACAAACTGTATATTTTGCAACATTCAAAGTTAAATTTCTTTCTGCAAAATACCCATTTGAAATCCTTTGATTTCATTTTAAAGAAGAAATTACTCCGGCAGAGCCAAGATAGCAGCATGAGTAGGACAGTGGGAATCTCCTCCCAAAAACATATATATTTCTGAAAATACAACAAATACAAATAAACCTAAAAGAGAGACCAGAAGACACAGGTCAACAGCCAGACTACATCCACACCTGCGAGAACCCAGCACCTGGTGAAAGGGGTAAGATACAAGCCCCAGCCTGGAGGGAACCAAGTGCCCCTTCCCCCATCTCCCAGCGGGAGGAGAGGAGTCGGAGCGGGAGGGATAGGGAGCCCAGGACTGCCGAACACCCAGCCCCAGCCATCTGGACCACAGCACAGACACAGTGCATGCATGGGGTGCTGGAAACTAGGGAAACAGGGCAGCAAGACCTCTGAGCAGGTCCTGAAGCTGATTCCCCTGTGACAAAGAAAAGTGAGTGCTTTTTGAAAGTCTTAAAGGGACAGGGATGCCACAGCTGGATGGAAGCATCCTGGGTCACAGTCCAGCAGCTGGAAATTCCAGGGAACTCTGGGCTCACTAACCCCATGGGCAACAGCTCTGAGACCCCTCACGGAGGTAAACAGCCAAACAGCCCCCCCATCCATTACCCCTCCGGGGCCCCGCCATAGCAGAGCAGAAGCCTGAGGCTGGCCATGCCCACAGCAAGGGAGCTTCCTCCATACAGGCCAGGCAAGACACAGAGACCCAGTCTACACGCAATTGCACAACACAAGCCACTAGGGGTCGCAGTTGTGCCAGTAAAGAAAGGCCAGGAGCTAGTGGAAAGTGTGGCTCTCCCAGCTGACAGTCAATAGCACCTGTCAACATGAAAAAAGGCAAAAACATTTGATCCAGAGAAGACTAACCCAGACAGCTTCGGCATCTGCTACATCTTCCCTTGAGAAGGAACCTGGGGAGATAGATTTAGTCAGTCTTCCTGAAAAAGAATTCAAAACAAAAGTCATAACCATGCTGATGGACTTGCAGAGAAATATGCAAGAACTAAGGAAGGAGAATACAGAAATAAAACAAGCTCTGGAAGGACTTCAAAACAGAATGGACGAGATGCAAGAGACCATTAATGGACTAGAAAACAGAGAACAGGAACGCAGAGAAGCTGATGCAGAGAGAGATAAAAGGATCTCCAGGAATGAAAAAATTTTAAGAGAGCTGAGTGACCAATCTAATTGGAACAATATCCCCATTATAGGGGTAACAGAAGAAGAAGAGAGAGAAAAAGGGATAGAAAGTGTCTTTGAAGAGATAATTGCTGAAAACTTCCCAAAACTAGGGGAAGAAATGGCCTCTCAGACCACAGAGGTACACAGAACTCCCATGACAAGGGATCCAAGGAGGGCAACACCAAGACACATAATAATTAAAATGGCAAAGATCAAAGACAAGGACAAAGTATTAAAGGCAGCCAGAGAGAAAACAAAGGTCACCTACAAAGGAAAACCCATCAGACTATCATCAGACTTCTCAACAGAAACCCTACAGGCCAGAAGAGAATGGCATGATATACTTAATGCAATGAAACATAAGGGCCTCGAACAAGATTACTGTATCCAGCATGATTATCATTTAAATATGAAGGAGGGATTAAACAATTCCCAGACAATCAAAAGTTGAGGGAATTTGCCTCCCACAAACCACCTCTACAGGGCATCCTACAGGAACTGCTCTAGATGGGAGCACTCCTAAAAAGAGCACAGAACAAAACACCCAACATATGAAGAAAAGAGGAGGAGGAATAAGAAGGGAGACAAATAAAGAATCATCAGACTGTGTTTATAATAAATCAATAAGTGAGTTAAGTTAGACAGTAAGATAGTAAAGAAGCTAACCTTGAAGATTTGGTAACCACAAACTTAAAGCCTGCAATGGCAATAAGTACATACCTTTCAATAATCACCCTAAATGTAAATGGACTGAATGCACCAATCAAAAGACACAGAGTAATAGAATCGATAAAAGAGCAAGACCCATCTATATGCTGCTTACAAGAAACTCACCTCACACCCAAAGACATGCACAGACTTAAAGTCAAGGGATGGAAAAAGATATTTCATGCAAACAACAGAGAAAAAAGCAGGTGTTGCAATACTAGTATCAGACAAAATAGACTTCAAAATAAAGAAAGTAATAAAGGATAAAGAAGGACATTACATAATGAAAAAGGGCTCAGTCCAACAAGAGGATATAACCATTATAAATATATATGGACCCAATAGAGGACCACCAACATATGTGAAGGAAATACTAACAGAACTAAAGGAGGAAATAGAATGCAATGCATTCATTCTGAGAGACTTCAACATACCACTCACTCCAAAGGACAGACCTGCCAAACAGAAAATAAGTAAGGACACAGAGGCACTGAACAACACACTAGAACAGATAGACCTAATAGACATCTACAGAACTCTACATCCAAAGCAACAGGATACACTTTCTTCACAAGAGCACATGGAACATTCTCCAGAATAGAAAACATACTAGGCCACAAAAATAGCCTCAGAAAATTCCAAAAGATTGAAATCCTACCAACCAACTTTTCAGACCACAAAGGCATAAAACTAGAAATAAATTGTACAAAGAAAGCAAAATGGCTCACAAACACATGGAGGCTTAACAACACGCTCCTAAATAATCAATGGATCAATGACCAAATCAAAATGGAGAACCAGCAATATATGGAAACAAATGACAACAACAACACAAAGCACCAACTTCTGTGGGACACAGCAAAAGCAGTCTTAAAAGGAAAGTATATAGCAATCCAGGCATATTTAAAGAAGAACAATCCCAAATGAATGGTCTAATGTCACAATTATCGAAATTGGAAAAAGAAGAACAAATGAGGCCTAAGGTCATCAGAAGGAGGGACATAATAAAGATCAGAGAAGAAATAAATAAAATTGAGAATACTAAAACAATAGCAAAAATCAATGAAACCAAGAGCTGGTTCTTCGAGAAAATAAACAAAATAGATAAGCCTCTAGCCAGATTTATTAAGAGAAAAAGAGAGTCAACACACATCAACAGAATCAGAAACAAGAAAGGAAAAATCACGACGGACCCCACAGAAATACAAAGAATTAATAGAGAGTACTATGAAAACCTATATGCTAACAAGCTGGGAAACCTAGGAGAAATGAACAACTTCCTAGAAAAATACAACCTTCCAAGACTGACCCAGAAAGAAACAGAAAATCTAAACAGACCAATTACCAGCAATGAAATTGAAGCAGTAATAAAAAAACTAGCAAAGAACAAAACTCCCGGACCAGAAGGATTAACCTCGGAACTTTATCAGACATACAGAGAAGACATAGTACCCATTCTCCTTAAAGTTTTTCAAAAAATAGAAGAGGAGGGAATACTCCGAAACTCATTCTATGAAGCCAACATCACCCTAATACCAAAACCAGGCAAAGACCCCACCAAAAAAGAAAACTACAGACCAATATCCCTGATGAATGTAGATGCAAAAATACTCAAAAAAATTTTAGCAAACCGAATTCAAAAATATATCAAAAGGATTGCACACCATGACCAAGTGGGATTCATCCCAGGGATGCAAGGATGGTACAACATTCGAAAATCCATCAACATCATCCACCACATCAACAAAAAGAAAGACAAATACCACATGATCATCTCCATAGATGGTGAAAAAGCATTTGACAGAGTTCAACATCCATTCATGATAAAAACTCTTAGCAAAATGGGAATAGAGGGCAAGTACCTCAACATAATAAAGGCTATATATGATAAAACCACAGCCAATATCATACTGAACAGCAAGAAGATGGAAGCTTTTCCTCTGCGTTTGGGAACTAGACAGGGATGCCCACTCTCCCCACTGTTATTTAACATAGTACTGGAGGTCCTAGCCACGGCAATTAAACAAAACAAAGAAATACAAGGAATCCAGATAGGTAAAGAAGAAGTTAAACTGTCACTATTTGCAGATGACATGATATTGTACATAAAAAACCCTAAAGACTCCACTCCAAAACTACTAGAGCTAATATCGGAATTCAGCAAAGTTGTAGGACACAAAATTAACACACAGAAATCTGTGGCTTTCCTATACACTAACAATAAACTAATACAAAGAGAAATCAGGAAGACAATTCCATTCACAATAGCATAAAAAAGAATAAAATACCTAGGAATAAACCTAACCAAGGAGGTGAAAGACCTATACCCTGAAAACTACAAGTCACTGTTAAGAGAAATTAAAGAGGTCACTAACAAATGGAAACTCATCCCATGCTCTTGGCTAGGAAGAATTAATATCATCAAAATGGCTATCCTGCCCAAAGCAATATACAGATTTGATGCAATCCTTATCAAATTACCAACAGCTTTCTTCAATCAACTGGAACAAATAGTTCAAAAATTCATATGGAAATACCAAAGTCCCCAAATAGATTAAGCAATCCTGAGAAGAAGAATAAGGTGGGGGTGATCTCACTCCCCCACTTCAAGCTCTACTACAAAGCCACAGTAATCAAGACAATTTGGTACTGGCACAAGAACAGAGCCACAGACCAATGGAACAGAATAGAGACTCCAAACATTAACCCAAACATACATGGTCAACTAATATTTGATAAAAGGACCATGGACATACAATGGGGAAATGACAGTCTCTTCAACAGATGGTGCTGGCAAAACTGGACAGCTACATGTAAGAGAATGAAACTGGATCACTGTCTAACCCCATACACCAAAGTAAATTCGAAATGGATCAAAGACTTGAATGTAAATCATAAAACCATAAAACTCTTAGAAAAAAACATAGGCAAAAATCTCTTAGACATAAACATGAGCGACTTCTTCATGAACATATCTCCCCAGGCAGGGGAAACAAATGCAAAAATGAACAAATGGGACTATATCAAGCTGAAAAGCTTCTGTACAGCAAAGGACACCATCAATAGAACAAAAAGGTACCCTACAGTATGGGAGAATATATTCAAAAATGACAGATCTGATAAAGGGTTGACATCCAAAATATATAAAGAGCTCACACACCTCAACAAACAAAAAGCAAATAATCCAATTAAAAAATGGGCCGAGGAGCTGAATAGACAGTTCTCTAAAGAAGAAATTCAGATGGCCAACAGACACATGAAAAGATGCTCCACATCGCTTGTCATCAGAGAAATGCAAATTAAAACCACAATGAAATATCACCTCACACCAGTATGGATCACCATCATCGAAAATACAAACGACAACAAATGTTGGCGAGGTTGTGGAGAAAGGGGAACCCTCCTACACTGCTCGTGGGAATGTAATTTATTTCAACCATTGTGGAAAGCAGTATGGAGGTTCCTCAAAATGCTCAAAATAGAAATACCATTTGACCCAGGAATTCCACTTCTAGGAATTTACCCTAAGAATGCAGCACTCCAGTTTGAAAAAGACAGATGCCCCCCTATGTTTATCGCTGCACTATTTACAATAGCCAAGATATGGAAGCAACCTAAATGTCCATCAGCAGATGAATGGATAAGGAAGATGTGGTACATATACACAATGGAATATTACTCAGCCATAAGAAAAAAACAGATCCTACCATTCGCAACAACATGGATGGAGCTAGAGGGTATTATGCTCAGTGAAATAATCCAGGTGGATAAAGACAAGTACCAAATGATTTCACTCATATGTGGAGTATAAGAACAAAAGAAAACTGAAGGAACAAAACAGCAGCAGAAGCACAGAACCCAAGAATGGACTAATAGTTACCAAAGGGTAAGGGACTGGGGAGGACGAGTGGGAAGGGAGGGATAAGGGTGGGAAGAAAAGAAAGGGGGCATTATGATTAGCATGTATAGTACATGGGGGGCATGGGGAGGGCTGTGCAACACAGAAGACAAGTAGTGATTTTACAGCATCTTTCTATGTTGATGGACAGTGACTGTGAATGGGGGTGTGGGGAGGACTTGGTGAAGGAGGGAGCCTAGTAAACACAATGTCCTTCATGTAATTGTAGATTAATGATACCAAAATAAAAAAAAATAAAATAAAATAAAGAAGAATTTACTGTCAATATAGTTTGAAATTTTCAATCACACCAAACCCTAATGTACATATTTTAAGAGTGATAATTAGGGAAAGGGTAAGTTTGAATTTATATTATACATGATACTATACAAGCAATATACAGTAAATTGTATTAGGAATGTCTTGCCTGAGGGTTATCGCCTCCAGGAAAGTTCACTCTGGATTCAGTGAGAACAAATAAGAACGGAATTTAGAGGTAAAAGTGTTTAAAACAAGGTTTATTCTCATAGTAGCAGGGTGAATGATGAAGTCCTGGCTACCTCTGGGACAGTCTGCAAGCCGCAAGCCTGTCTCTTTCTCTGCAAGCACTGGTGGAGCTCCTTATACAGTAACATTGACAATAATAACCTGACAATAACACTAACCATCATTGTTGACAGGTGTATGTATAAGCATTAGCCTACACAGTAGGCCAATTACATCATCAAGTAATTTAGGGTCATGTGAGGATCCTGGCCATAGGAACTTTTCCTTTCCCTACAGGAAGTATTCCCTGAGGAGGTGGCTTAACTATTTCATATAAGTAGAGACCCACATTTGAGAAAAAATATGTTGGTAATTATAGTTTTCAAGTTCCCAGATTCTGGGAAGACTTGCAGCAAGTTTCAAGGGAGAGTAATTTGTATGACAGAAGGAAATAAATCTGGAGAGGCAGAGATGTTAAATATATGAAGTGACCTTATCATGTTTCTCCCAAATTTTCAGTGAAATCTATAATAGGTGAATATGTATTTTATATATGTATACTATATATTTTATTAATACAGGTATTTTATATATATATTTTATACATATGTATATATATATATATATATATATATGGATTACTTATTAAAACCAGTGAAAGACAGAGTCACTGATGTGAGTTAAAGAGGCACAAAATAAAGAGAACATGCATGGATAGAAGGGAAACACATTCCCACAAAACAGGATGACTGGAAATCATTCACTGTCAACTTTATAAGAAGCTGTCAACTTGTTAGCATTGACTACAAGGTCATTCATAATCTAGGCCAAACCTAACTCCTGTCTATTTTCTTTTAGTTACTTTGCCTTTTACAATTAACACTAACCATTTTAGATACCCACCTTTCTGAGAATGTGCCTTATTCTTCTGTGCATCTATGGCTTTATACAAGAAGCTTCCTCTCCTGAAATCCCCCAGCCCCAGCCCTTCCAACCCACCTCTTCCCCAGAATAACAGCTTTCAACCTTTCCTAAGTACCAGGTTATTGTTTCAATTTTATTTCAATCTACCCTAATATATCATGTGGTTAATATATATCATGCAATTTTATATATTTTTAACATCTGTCTATTAATCTATCTCCCTGACTTGAAAGTAAAAAAATCAAAGTCAGGCCCTTGTGTTATTACTTATACAACTACCAATTAACATAATAGATACATAAAATGTGTTGAATGAAAGAAAGAATAATTTACTTAAACAAATAGTTTTTTTGAGAACTTCTTAACAAAATTATTCATTCATCAACAAATACATGATATGCTGGTGACAAAACCTGTCAAAAATGAAAAAGCAATATTCTTTATGGTGCAATTCCTCTTTTCTATTAAAATATTACAATATATAAAATATTGCAAATACATATCATTTTCTTTTATTCTCAGTATTATAGTCTACTTTTTTAGGTAATTGAGAAAATAACTTGCAGGACTTTTGAAATATTAAGCTGGGACATTCACAAGAACAATGAAACCAAATCAGTATTATTTCTTTTGGCAACATTTCACAAATAAATATGTAGAGAAACTCTAGAGTAAAAAGATCTTTACTGGTTGCCAAATGCCTTGAAGGGTACATACAAAATATTGTTTCAATGACTTATACTGACTTTGATATAACCTACAGTTTTTCTCTAAATGCTCTATGTAAATGTACTTATCATACCTAAGTTGTTTCCTCCTGTATTACAGGAAGCATTGCAGAAAGAGAGGAATTGATCAATTACATATTCACAGTGTGATGGCCACAGTTGATAAACATTTATCATTGAATTTATTTTATGTATATATATATATATATATATATATATATCATTAGATTTATTATATATATATATATCCTATGCCTTTATTTGTTCTGTGGTTCCAATTCTTTCTAGTTTTCCTTTTAGTTGATTGGAAAAGAAAATAATGGAATATTAGTGATAGGAATCTATGGTATCACTCTCTAAATCTCTGAGTAAATGCTTTCAAGCAAGATGATAATTTACTTTGGAGCATGGCACATACCATCTCAGTCACCCATTATGTCTCCCAGGGTTTGGGGAATGGGGGGGTCTCAAAGTCTGGTCTACTAAACACCTGCACCAGAATTCCCTGGGAAGATTGGTATAAATGCAAATTTTGCATCTTATCCCATGACAATTAAGTGATAATCTTTGAGTTTGAGATCCAGAATATATCTTTCTAACAAGATCCTTGATGATCTTTATGTAGTTGAGAAGTACCAGCCTACTAGCATCTTTGCATGAGTTTAATAAATACCTCTGTTTTCCTGCTCCTTGCTCATGACCAAGTTATCAATTTAAATTAATGTCTCTGTGAAACTATAACATTCCCCTGAATAAATGAAGAGTATGACATAGTTTATGTTTTTAGGTAAATAGAAAAATAAAATTTTTCTTTTATTTTCAGTAAGTTTCAAATATCCATTAATGATGCCCCCATAACAAGCACACCTGTGATATAGGCCCAAATCTTGGCCAAAACAGGATTGGCAAGTAGTCCATAGACATCAAGTTCTCCTTATGATACTATGGTCATTTTATTCATCAACACCTTCTAAGCCACAAATACAAAACCCCATCCACAAAATGAATAATTTAGAGCTGATTTTTCACCTCTCCCTAAAAGACCCTCAGGACTGATCTTTTCACATCTAGATCTCTAGGATCCTAGGGACAATGTGTTCCAGCCAAATCATCACATACAGCTTTGGGACATGTGAAAATTCTTCCGTTCTCCCTTCTAAAGTTGAAGATCTGTCACAAGCAAAATCCTCTAATAACATTAATAACTTCACATTTAATATTAATTACATTAATCTTTCCTTTGACATTTTTGCTCACTCTGAAAGTGTTTCCCTTCCTTTGGCAATCAATTATCCTATGGCTCACTAAATAACTGAATTTAATTTTCCCATAATCTTTACACTTCTGGTCCTGGATAAGGGTGAATTCTTTCTTGCTGTGAATCCAGACACTCTTGTGATGTACCCCCATTAACAACAAAAAATGGTTCTGGAAGTACATTCCATACACGCCCATCTTGATGCAATTATGTACCTTCACTCTGGTCAGTTCCTCTAATTCATAGCCCCTAGATTATTGTCACTTTCTCTAGCATAAATTTTGCATCACATTTGGTGACTTAAAAATCTGTATAAAGGATGTTTCCACACATATGGCTTATCAGTCTTTAGGGTTCCTCACTTCCAATGATTGTGCCTTCTCTTTCACATTAGCCACCAACTCTTAGAAAAGTCCACATTAAATCACTAATATCATTTATAAATTTAAAAAATTTTTCACCATCTTTTTCATTTTCCAAGCATGTCTGTCAGAAAACATGCAAAACTGATTGAATAAAATGTCTTAGCAGTAACTAAGTAGTATTAGCAGTAACTAATATTAACAGTAATATTTCCAAGAAGTATGATTAACATTTCATAAATTGACATTTCAATATTTTATTTATTTCTATTTGTTTTAAATGTTTTAAATGTTTAAGTTTTGCCTGGCAAGGAAAGTAAAGTAAATATGTATGTAGTATGAACACACACACACACACTTTATTCCAATTTACATAAGGCCCATGGATTTATTCCTTAGTGCTGTTAGTGTGGTATGTTCAAATTAATCCACCATGCAGATATAGAATTTTTGGTAAAATTATTTTTTCATAGTTCTATTTCTTCTCATATGTATCATCAGAGAGATAAAATTGAGGACCAAATTAATACTGCTGAAACTGCTACTTCTGGCAAGATGAACTCACAAGGGTAAGAGTTACCTTCCTGTCTGAAACAAACAAACAAAAAGCACTGAAATATATGAGGCAATGGTATTTTAGATGTTTTGTATTAGGCAACTTTGTAAAGTGAGTCCTGAGAAAAGGAAAACTTCAAAGCTTAGACTTACATTTATCCTGATAATTGTTTTGAGAGAGTTTCCAGGATTTAGGGAGAAGGGAATGCAAGGGGAGCCCAGAGTTGCTTTCTTTGAGCTGAAAGACAGATCTGAGATTCCAGGGAGACCAAGGTGGGCAGTTAGTGGAACAGATTATTAGAGAGGAGAGAGCTGTGCAGGGAATGAGAAAGAACCTCCTAGATCAGAGGACGCTTTCCCTCAATTAATCAGGTTGTGATGCAAATGGCCAATGCATGCATGTAGTGAAAAGTCCAGCAAAGAATGACTGGAAAGTAATACAGAGAACAGTGGCCAGCATTTACAGAGCCAAGATTAGGGCCTCTTCCTGCCAGTCACACCAGAAGAGCTCATTTCAGAGAATGTTGGGTAGAGTTTCCAACAACTTGCCTCAATAGTCAGTAATAATTAGTCCTAGGCTGAGTCCTTCAATGGGGCAGTCAACAAACCAAAAAATCAAGATGCAAAATGAATAAACTGTTTCCAGTTAACTTCACTAAAAAGGAGGAGAAGGATGAAGAGAGGCTGAGAAAGAAGAAGAAGTAGAGCTCAAGAGTATTTACAGGAATCATCAGCTATACTGCCACAGTCCTCAGAGCTCACACAGCCTCTTTTGCGTGATTTTCTAGTGGTTGAAGCAATAGGACACTTGAAGGCAGGAGCACCAAGGAATATGGGTGAGATTTTAAAGCTATTGCAGTTATATTTGAAACTCATTTTCTTGTTTCTGCATGAATTTTGGTATGGGATTTCCTGAGAAAATTATGGAAACCACATGATGAATTTGTGATTTAGAGAAGAAAATAGTATAGGAGAAACAAATGGAAGCATTGAGGATTCCACTAAACAAATTCAAATGCGCGCACACACACACACAAACACACACACACACATATAACTACTGAAACATCAGCTAATATAATTCATTGATATGTTTGAGATGTGAGCATGATTAATCCCATAACTTCCGGATTTAATATCCCAGTTTCGCATATGGCAAAACTGAAGGAAAATGATAAAATACTAAAAACTAATTAGCACTTGTAGGCATAGCTTCTGTTCCTGTCATAGTGTTCCTATTGGATCCAATTAATTTAGCTGTGGCAATTGGTATGCAGCAATGAGTCAAACTAAAATATTTTCTGGGATTTTCCACAAAGACCACAAAATTCATGTCAGTGATACAACTGACTGTTGGTTGATCCTAAATGACCCAAGTAAATCAATATGAAATAGATGAGTATACTATTACTATCCCATAGCAAGAAGTGTCTAAGAATTGAAAGCACAATGTGTATGTTTTGATCATTCTAGAGTTATTTTTGTATATGTTTTTTAGCTCTAAATATTTTATATTTTTTACCTTACAAAGACAGTTAAGCTATATTGAGAATTGTAATGTATTCCTTTTGGTTTTGATGAATGTATTTACAAAGTAATGTGGCACCGTGATAAATTTTCATGTCTTTACAACAAGACAGCCATAAAAGTAATACTTGGAAGAAATGTTATTCATTAGTTAGAGATTTTAAGTGAATAAATAAAAGTATTTGGTGTTAAAAACTTTTAATTGGTTTTACAAATTTAAGTTAATAAAGAAGCACAAATTCTCTGAAATTGTAGTGATTTCTCATTTCCATTTAGAATGGAAAGCCTTCCATTAAATATCCTAGACATTTTGATTTATGAAAAATAAGATAATTAATAACCTTAAGGTAACATTATCTTAACAATGGATTCACATATTCATTAGTGTTATTTATTTTTTAAATTTTAAAATAAAGCTCATTTGAGGCCAGTCACATTCATCTTTAAAACAATTTTGATCTTTCTAATATGGCAATTTAAATTATATCCATAATTATTGATTTTGAATACAAACAAGACAATCTTTCTAAGTATTTGACCAATTCAAGCTTTTCCATACAGTGTCTGAAATATATCAAGACTGGAAGAGGACAAAAAATTACACAGACACCTAAGAGTAGAGTGTAGTATTGAAATGCAGAGTGTATTCATATTTGCAGGTTATAGCTTATAACTAAGTCTTTTTATAAGACCTGCTAATCAACAACTCATTACTGATCATTATGATCTATGAAGAGAAAGGTATTCAAATAGTGCTTAGGAATAGAGTATGTTAAATTCCATTAACTCTAAAACACTGCCAATCATAAGAACAGATACATAGATCAATGGAACAGAATGGAGAGTTCAGAAATAACCCATGCATACATGGTCAATTAATATTCGGCAAAAGAGCCATGAATATACAATGGTTAAAAGACACTCTTTTTACATAAATGGTGTTGGTAAAACCGGGCAGCTACATGCAAGAGAATGAAAATGGATTATTCCCTAACATCATACACAATAGTAAGCTTGAAATGGATTAAAGACATAAATATAAGACATGAAAGCATAAAACTCTTATAAGAAAACATAGGCAAAGATCTCTTGAATGTAAGAATGTGCAATTTTTTTCTGGACATGGGAAACAGAAGCAAAAATAAACAAGTATGGCTACCAGAAACCAAAAATCTTCTCTACAGCAAAGTACACCATCAACAAAACAAAAGTCAACCTGCAGTGTGAGGGAATATATTTATAAGTGATATATCTGTAAGGAGTTAACATCCAAAGTACATAAAGAACTCATATGACTTAACACCAGAAAAACAAAAAACCTACTTAAAAATGGGCAGAGGACATGAATGGACATTTTTCCAAAAAAGACATACAGATGCTCAACAGGCACATGAAAAGATTCTCCACAATGTTAATCATCAGGGAAATGAAAATCAGAACCACAATGAGATACTGGCTCACACCAGCCAGAATGGCCACTATTCAAAAGACAAGAAATAATGAATATTGGTAAGAATGTGGAGAAAAGGGAAACCTCCTACACTGTTGGTTATAATGTAAATTGGTGCAGACACTGTGGAAAGCAGTATGCAGGTTCCTCAAACAACAAAAATAGAAATAGCATGTAATCCAGTAACTCCACATTTAACAATTTACCTGAAGAAACAAAATCTCTGATTCAAAGAGATACATGCACTGCTAAGCTTATTGATGCATTATTTACAACAGCCAAGATACGAAAGAAACTAAGTGTCCATCAATAGGTAAATGGATGAAGAAGTGATACATATATACAATGGAATATTATTCAGCCATTAGAAAGAAATCCTGCCATTTTCAACAACATGGATGCATCTAGAGTGTTTTATGGTAAGTGAAATAAACCATGTAGAGAAAGACAAATACAGTATGATTCCTTTATATGTGTAATCTAAAAACGAAACAAAACAAAGGAACACAACATCAATAGACTCACAGATACTGAGAAGTGGCTGGTGGCTACCATGAAGGAGGGGTTGGGGCAGGTGAGTGAAATAGGTGAGGGGGATAAAGAGGCATAAAATGTCGATCATAATATAAATCAGTCATGGGATGAAAATACAGTATAGAGAATATAGTCAGTAGTTCTGTAAAATTTTTCTATATTGACAGATAATAATTACACTAGTTGGGGTGAGCATTTATTTAATAATGTAAATGTATTAAATTTATTTAATAATGTAAATAACTGTTGAATCACTATGTTGTATACTTGAAACCAATACAGTATTTCATATCAACTATAATTCAATAAAAAAATTTAAAAATTAAGAAAAATAAAACACTGCCAAGTATACGATGTGTCATTATTTCACATATATTCCAGAAGGCAAACTCCCACAAAATAAACTATGAAAATTGCTTTGTTATTACATATGTATTACCTTTATTTTGTGCATATAGAATGAGGTCTTTTATGAGAGTTATTTAGGGGTTTCTACAGAAAGAAAAAGAAAATATATATTCAGTAAATTTAACATTTCTTTAAAAAAGCTCATCTCTACGAGAACATTGTTTAACTGATAGCTGATTCTGGTACCTGATAAAGATACCATCTTCGGTGCCATACAGAACAGGGAGCAGACTGCATGCACAGTAGCATGAAGTCCCCATCACACAAATATAGCTCCCAATGTCACTCTCATCAAATGGGGTATGTTCGGTCTTTGAGACAAAAGCATCATAGGAAACAAAAGGGTAGAGAGACTTCCAATGCAAAACACTTACTACTCAAGTTATTCCTTAAAGGGTATGGATCTATTTCTATTTTAGTGCTGTCAAAATACACAAATTACATATTTTTTTAAATCTTAGGAACTGGTTTTTAAAACTTGGAAACATTCTAGGCTTAATAATTAATACATAGTAGCCTCACAAGGATGCATATTTCTCTACAAACTGGATACATGGTTTCAATGGTTATTTCAAGAAGCTTAAATGAAGATAAATATACCTTCACTTTGTTAATACTGGAGTCTAGTTGTTAAACCTTTCCACTAGTATCTGTCATATTATTTAGTCTATTTTTATTTAGGTTTACCGACATCTCTTATGGATTGTTCTTTAACCTCCATTTCTTGAAGTATTAATATTCTTCATTGCGTTTCTTCACAATGTCACTCATAATGGGCTTTAAATAAATTTGATAATATTCCATCAAAAATTTCTAGGGGATTTTAGTAGGGCTAGGGTGATGAAAGTATAAATCAGAGTACCATGTTACCAAAACTAGAAAGGATTCATTGCTTTTAACCCAATATCAAACCCTCATGAAATATAGTTCTGTCCCTGATAGTTCTCTAGTAAAAATTATTAAAATAAATGACATTAAACTTTTGGTAGTACTCTATCATTTAAAGGGTTTCCTTCTGGCCTCCAGCCCTGCTTCTCCTTACAGATGAGGAATCCATGGAGTTAAAGAGTAGCACCCACACTGGTTGGTTTTCTTCGTGCTTCCAATACTGGAGCAGAACTCTGAGGGGGCAATAGTTCTAAGCCCTAATCTTGCCTTTCAGGTTTTTATGGAAGTATAATTTTTAAGGTAGGAGGATAGAATATACGTTGTGTAACATTTTAATGATTCATATATTTTAATGACCTTAATTTTTATACTTGAGCCACCCTGCAGGTATCAGGGGCTGGTCTTATTTCAGGATTCAGTAAATAAAATGGCCAACATACTCATGAATTTTCCTTTATTCTGGTTGAGGTAAATAAAATGGATTATGTTTATATATATTTATTGTTTGAATACTTTTTCCAAATTTCTTTTCCTTCTAATCCTGTGATCACTTATCCCTTCTTTAGTTGAGAAATTCATAATAAAACTGTATAAAGTGTGCATGAGTATTTTAAACCTTTTTTCTTTGACTCATTCCTTTCTCTTGGTAGTAAAATGCAGCATGCTAATTTTAAAATGCAATTTACACTGTATATTTTTTTCAGATTGTCACAATTTTCACCTCCTAAAACTAATGAGGTGTTTGAGCTACTTCCTTCCAGGCTTCTCCTAAGGTGAGTTACTGATACCTGCGATGCTTCATATGCTGTAGCACCAAATAATGAGGTCTCAGACTCAGACACCCGATTGCCTTTTACACTATTATTTCTAAACAAAACAACTGGAATGTTCTTTAGTAATTTTGAATTTTGGATTCTTATTAAAGATAATTATTTACTTATTAGTTCTTATATTTTCTTTTATCTAACAAACTGATAAAGAAATCTGTGGATAGAGCTATATACCTCTTGTGGAATTAATAATTACCAAATAAATGTCTTTATTCAAAGTTCAGTTTCAAACAGAGGCATATAATCAAGATTATTATTGACTATTATTTTATGTTCAGTATTTTTCTGAATTTTAGAACTTAAAGCTTTACTTCAAAAATTTAATGATCATTTTAAGTGAACATATCGTTTATATTTTCCATATATAATTGAAATTTCTAGTTGATTTGTAGTTGAAGAGGAATTATCAAATTAGAAATGATCATTTTAATTTAGAAATTCTAAAATTTGAGTCATCACTATTCTCCAAAATTATACTTAATGCTTTTTCTTTAGCCATAGGGAATAAAATCACAGTCAATTTGTACCATAAAAATTAAAAACTATAAGAAAAAAATATGTATTAATTAATTCTAAGTTGATTGCACTGAGCTTAGACATATAGTGACTTTATAATTTTTTTGGTAGGGCCTTTAGAAGGAAAAACATATTCTCTATGTTGTGTTCCTCAAGTTTGTGGGGCCCTCCTGCATGTTGTGTCATATTTTCTTATGTTCTAAGATAAATAAATTTCATACCGTTTAAAAAATATCATGCTTTGAAAATATATTGAATGTAAAGCAATGTAAAGCAGATGATTTGGAATTTCTGATTTAATATCTAGTCTATAAAATTAGTTTCTTTTTCTCAAGTGAATAATTTAAGCTTCTATCACAGGAAATTAAAAAAATAAACAGGAAAACAAACCAAAACAATTAGAAGGAAGGAAGTAATAAGGTCAGAAATGAATGAAACTGAGAATGAAAACAACAGTACAGAAAATCTAAGAAACCGAAACTACTTATTTGACTAAATAAATAAGCAAAATTCATTAAATATCTGGTTAGTTTGACCAAGAAAGTCAACAGAAAAGATTCAAATCAATTACATGAAGCATTAAAGAGGAATTATCACTATGGACTCCACAGACATCAAAAGATCAATGAGCAAATACTAAGGAGAACTCTATGGGTAAAATGACAAGGTAGATGAAATGCATCAACTCCTTGAAAGACACAAACTATAAAATCTCACCCAAGAAGAAATAGATAACATGAATAGCACTAAATTTGTAACTAAAACCTTTCTGAAAAAGGAAATACAGGCTTAGATGTCTTCACTGGTAAAGTATACCAAGGGAGAATTAATGTCAGTTTTTAAAATGCCTTTCAAAATGTTTAAGAGGAAACAACACTTCTGTCACTTTATGAGGCCAGCATACTTGGCACACCAACATAGATTTAAAAAAAATGTTATTCATAAAAATAAATTTTAAAATTCTCAAGAAAATAATTAAAAGGGTTTACACTAGGAATGCAAGACTACTTCAATATTTGAAGATCAATTAGTGTAATCCATCAGATTAATAGGGTAAACAAGAAAAAGCAGAGACTCATAAGCAATAAGTGAAGAAAAAGCATTTGATAAAATTCACCATCCATTCATGATTTTTAAAAAATTCTCAGTGAACTTGGAATAGAAGTGAACTTCTTCAATCTGACAACGAAAAAACTATAAATATCTAAAACAAAACAATGTCTTTCTTCTACAGTCCATATCCAGGCAAGGATATCCTCTTTAACCATTCCTATTCAGACCCTTTCAAGTTCCTATACATAATTTCACACTTATTATTAATATTATTATTATTACTCAAGAAACCCCAGAAATAATATTTGGATGCACCTTCATCTACACTTCATGATCTCAGTTATAGGTCTGTCTCACTATAAGATATGAAAATACCAATTACACCCTTATTACCCTTCCAGCTAAGGGGCTCAAGTGATTTCTGGGCTCTGACAACCAAACCAAAGACTAATTTAGAGTCAGTCACAGCCTCTATTTTGACCACTTCAGAAAACATGATTTCCATGGTTTAGCCATTTTCTGGAGCTCTTAGTGAAAGAATCTGTGTAGTGGAGCTCTTGCTTCTTCCATGATAGCAGGAACATTTTCAGAATGGGTGTTTAGGTCCCAAAATAGTAGGATGCAAACTATAGCAGTCAGTACTCAGTGGGAAGGGCACTAGTTTCCTTACCAGACTAGGTCTGCAGATTTATTCTTGCTCTTGGACTTGTTCCTGATTTGAATACACTGGGCTTAGTCCTCAATCTTCCTCTTTTAGAAGTTACCTACTGTCCTGTCAATAAACTTCTATTTTGCTCCAGTAATGACACTGGATGATATATTCCATTTCTTTTTAATAGCTACCAGAATACCTAAACATTGTTTTAAGATTATGCAAAGATATCTATTATGCAAAATAAATATTTTTATAGTCTAGAGTTAAATACGTAAAATTTGAATCATAGCTCTAGTATGTATTCTATTTGAATCTCACTTGTTCCATCTGCAAAAAAGAGAATCATTAACCAAAGGATTGTTAAAGGAGAATGCTTTTACACTGTAGTAATGTGTTCTAAAAAGGAAAGCTGGATTTCTTTTTGTGTGAACATTCTATTACAAGTTGTCTTGCCAATGGGTTTCAGCCCCCGGCAAGTTCACTATGCATTCAGTGTGACCAATGAAAATGACAGTAGAACGTTCTTGGGGTGAAAGGGTTATACTCAACCTTATTGCCACGGTGGCAGGTCAAATATTAAAATACCGTTCAGTCAGAGCGAGTCTGCATGCAGCAAGCCAGGCCGGTGCTCTGTGCCTCTCTGTCTAAAGAGCTGTCCTCTGGGCCTCTCTATACACACAGTCGTCCTACAGAGCCGTCCTCTCGGCCTCTGTCCTTCGTGCTGCCACCACTCCAGCCTCTGCTTTGCTCTTCTGTAGCCTTGCAGCGGTACCACTGTGTTGCTGAGAGCACTGGGTGGAGCTCTTTATATAGAGTCAATAGCAACGTATTGCCCACATATGTGTAGTGAGCTAGCCAACCAGGGCCAGGGGAGAATCCCAGCCACAGGAACTGTCATTTTATCCACACAAGTACTCCAAAATTTAATATTCAATGAGTTATTTTTTGGTTGTTGTTTTGTCCACAGAACAAGTCATGATGGGAAAGAAAATTAATTACAAGGTTTTTGGCAATAGTGACTGTGGTGACTCCACTGTTAATTAAAATGAAAGAAAGTTAAATTATTCATAATGATAGAGTAAGAGATATATATCAATGAAAGGAAGAAAAATTTCTTTTTTTATTTCAAAGTTACAGATGGAGAGAAAAAGAAATCCAGTGATATGTCATGAATTTTAGTTCACTGTGTGTATATACACAGAATATATAAAATACCCTGAGAGCTATCAAAACTAAATACACAATGTACAGCAAAGTAAATATGAATACTTGTCCTATTTTTTTTTTCAAAAATGGATAAATCAGTACACATTCTGGGAAAAAAAAGATCAGCCATTTAAAGTTCTAAGCATGGTAATAAAAAAGAATTAAATTAACAAATGCTGTTTCATGCCTACCATTTATACTCTTCAGAAATAAAACTCTATCACTTAAATAAAATATTTGAAAGCTCTCTTGTATACTTTGAAGTAATCTAATTAAAACCTTAAGAGGAAATTGATTTTAAAATGTTACATCATTCATTTTCACAATCATAAATTTTCACTTGAGATCTTATTTTTTCTAATATAAGCGTATAATGCTATAAACTAATTATAAGTGTATTTCTCAAATTTGACATGTATTTTCATTTGATTCAAAATGTTTTCTATTTTCCCTTGAGATTTCTGCTTTGATCCATGGATTATTTAGTAGAGTTTTGCTTGATTTTTAAATACTTTAGGTTTGTAGATATATTTCTGCTATTTACTACCCTTTGAGCAATACTGATTCTTTCCAGTTTAATGCTTGTTTTGTGAACTCAAATGTGATCTATCTTGGTAGGTGAGGGCATTGCTAAATCATGCTGGTCAAATATTTGTAGTGTAGAATGGTTTTATGCATTGGAGAATGTTCTGTTTGTAGGTCTTCTGCCATTAAATGTTAGTAATTTATAACAATCATTTTGCAATGACTTGCAAATTTCCCTCAAAAATGTTTAAATGCCTGTGGGAGAAATGATTCCTCCTATTGAAAATAACTGATTTAAACAAATATGAATATTACAAGTATTTATTAAATTAGGTGTTTGCATTTTACATATTTTAGATTTATTGATCATTATTAATTCATTTGGTTTTTGTCACTTAGAATTAATTATTTTATGTAGAAAAAGGAAATTCAGGAGAAAATTATCAGTGAATTGGTGTTTTAATTTTGCTTTCTTCTCTCTATGTGTTCTTCATGTGTATATGTGTGTATATACTAACACATGTTAACCATTATTAATATTGGAGATTTTTATTTTTCTTTCATTTCCATTTCTATTTGCAGAATTAATAAAAACTATACAAACATTAGAAAAAAATCCCTCTTTCCCCAGATTTGTAACTTTTATTGTGGTGAAATTGATGTGAGTTCCTTAAAGAAAATAAATACTTTTGAGTTTTTGTCTAAGGGAATGTAGTTTGAGCAAGTGTCTCATAATTGGTGGGGTGAGCAAATTGTGAATCATTTGAGAATATAATAGCTTTGAGGAAGCGATTCTGATCAGCTGCACTGGATTGTCTGGCCCATCATTCCTTCTGCTTTGTCCAATGCGCTGTCATGGTTCACAAGAGCACATTTCCACTTTTCATAATTAGAACAGTTCACCTGAGATAACCAACAAAGGAGACATCTACTGTATAAAAATTTTCCTTTGCAGAGAGGAGATAATATTATTATTAATAAATTTAGAAAAAAATTCCCTTATTTTCCTGTCTGATAAATGGTATTTCAAACTTCCTCTGCTAATACTGATGGCAATGATTGAAAAAATTACAAATGGTTCATCCCTCTGGTGAAATAAGTGTACCTTCATAGCTTGTCATATTAGCCTTGTACTCATAGAGTTAATACCATGATAACTGATTGATAATAATTATGGTTATTTAATTTTCTCATATTTTAAACAACAAAGAGTAGTGTGAAAACTGGATACTTGGTGAATACATAATTTTATTAAAACAAATTAAATTGAACTATTCACTTTCCTCAACTCTGATAAATCAAATAACTCAATCAACATGCAATACATTATTAAGATCAAACTTTGCTTTGACTCCAATAAATGACAGCATGTTTCACAAAATCAATTAATATTAATAGTATTACTACTATTATTAACACATATATTTTTTGAGGGTTTACTCTGTGTTAGACACAATGCTTCATTATCTAATTTAATCTACTTTAAGCTTCACAATAAAATATAGGTTAGTACAATCTCTAACAAATGAAAGGCCTACAAATTGAAATCTGATCTAACTGTTCTAAAAGTTTCCATCCTCTAATAATTCTATATGACCCTCGAAAGACAAAAGTCTGTTTAGCCTAGAAGGTTGGGAGTGTGAAGAGAATATACAACAAGGAAGTGATAAAAGAATGCAAAAGCTTGGGGGCAACAAAGAGCATGGTTTCTTTATAAAGAGGTGGATAGAGGATAAAATTCAAAGTGCATAGTTACTTAAGAGTGACACACTCATTGGCAATCTCAGGGAAGACTGCAAATAAATCATGGTAAGTAGCCTGGACTTAACTCTGAGAGCTTCAGGGAATTATCGAAGGATTTTAAACAGACAAATAATAGCCATATTATGCTTCAGAAACATTTTTTTATGATTAATGTGTTGTCAGACTATCAGACTGGAAACAGAATAAGCATTTATGAAATTGAGCCTGTATTAAAGCTGGTGAATGGCCAAAAGTCTTTCATTGGGTCATAGAACCACAGAAGTTTTTGTGGTTTATTAGAAAGTTAAATTTAGGAATAACAGCAGTTTCTGGATAAGATGTTAATTTTTGTTTGTTTGACAAGGGCTTAAGTAACAAGAAAAATGTGGAGGGCACAGAAATGTGAAGACTTTGGTTAAATTTATCTCTGTTACACTTTTTTCACTTCTGCAGAATTCTGTGCTGTGGCCAGTTTCTGCATACAGCTTTCTTTCATAAACTTCTTTCCCTACCAGGTTTTAATTATGTGAAAATCCAGTTTTCATCTGGACCCACTCCCTCATTCCTTTAAGGAAGACAAGCTTTCCTACTCTCCTCTGCCTACTGTTGCTTTTGAAGTCAGCAGGACGAACCTTGCTGCATTCACCTTGTGCAATGTGTCTGCTTTACAGCAGTAAGGAATTCCAACCTTGTTTCCACATTTGCTTACACTTTGGATATTCTCACCACCTAACTACACCTCAAAAACCTGTGTTTTCATGGAATTCTTACAAATGTTTTCCAATTATTTTTCTGTCACATTGCTCTTTATCAGGAGGGAAAATTGTGAGTCAGTCTTGGCATTGTTTTTAAAACTGATGTTTACTAAGCAAATGCATCTATCTAGTTCCAAGCCTCAGTGCTGATTTGTCCATCCTTTGTACATGTTGTGAATCACTTAAATAGAGATAATAATTTGGGAGGTATAATTAGCACTTAAAGCCATGGCATTACCTTATTCAGAATTTTTCCCCCTATACTTTCAATGTCTTCCTTTCCACTATTTTCTCCTGTTCAGCTCCCAAATATACATGTCTCTTTATCTGAAAACCTAATTTAGTTCTACATTGACTGTATGGTACTACCCTTCTACCCTTCCATATTTCTTCATTACTTTATCATCAAGATTTTTCAAATATCATAGTTATCAGGTCCATATGTCCATTTCCAAGTTTATCTTCATTATTCCACCCACTCAGACTAGGTATCTACCCAATAATTCCACTGAACCAACTATTATCCAAGGCAACCATTGCATTCAGTTCCTGTTTTTGATACATTTGATGCACCTGTAATTAAATTCTCAGGTCATGGGACTTCTATAGCACTTGTATAACATATCTTGCCATTTAATCATATTCTACTGTTTTTACTTTTTTGTAAGCAACATATAATGCAAACCTTATTAGTCAAATGCTGTTAAGCATCTGCAGTGATGGAGTCTCTCCTACTTTTATGCTACTTACTGATGATGAAAGGGATCCATTTAATCTCACAGGGACTTAGCAAATAAATGAGGTGCTAGTGGGTTGTAGCTTTTAAAAAATATCAAGTATTCTGTTCACAGAATTTCACTTTCAGATACCT
This sequence comes from Manis pentadactyla, assembly GCF_030020395.1. Taxonomy (NCBI): domain Eukaryota; kingdom Metazoa; phylum Chordata; class Mammalia; order Pholidota; family Manidae; genus Manis; species Manis pentadactyla. Next base: position 27,683,408 of record NC_080037.1, on the reverse strand, counting down.
TAATCATAGGCATCATCACTGCCTATGGTTTGCTCAGTAGATACCTCGAGAGATTAGAAATTTGTATTCCTAAAATGATGCCCTTGTTGGCTTTTGATACAAGACTCTACTTATCTCCTATTATTTCTCATCATTAATTTTCAGTCTCATTCAGTGGATTTTCCTCCTCTGTGTGCTTCTTATATATTGCTACAACCCATGTGCTCCCCTAAATCCATGTTATCATCCTATTCTAATGCACTTACCACTTTTAACTTTTTTCTCCCATGATTTCAAACATAGTCTCTTTGTATGTGATTTTAAAGATTATTTGTTTGCCTGTGTGTCTTCAAAAGTTTTGTCTCATATCATAATGCTTACTTGACAACTCCACTAAAATGTTTTGATCGGTATCTCTCTACTATCCCTCTATTTCTTTTCTTGATTACAGATATTTCCCTCCATTCAGTCATTCAGGGAATAAATTTGGGAATTATCTTTCAATCTTGACTTTGTTTTTACCTCTGTTCTCACAAGTTCCAGGTTTTGTATGTGTGTATTTTTTACCTTTTCTTCATATGTTAAACTCCACAGCTAATGCCTTAGATCAGTCTCCCATTTCTTATATCTCAACTATTGTCATAATCTCCAAAATTTTTCCTTGCTTCCTCCATTTTTCCTCTCCATGGCTCACAGAATGATTTTTCTAAATTGTAAAACTTACAATTTTATTCCATTTCTTTAAAATCTTCAATGGATTAGTTTCCTAAAGAACAAAACCCAGACGTCTTAGTGCCTTTTGCCAGGCCCTCCATGATCTCTGCTCCAAGTGCCCAACAGGGCTTTTCTTGCTTTACTCCAAACATCCCCATTTCAACCTTATTAAAATATGTACAGTTCTGTAGTGCATATTATTTTATGGCTCAAGTGCCTTTTTTGGGTAAGTCTTGATTTACAAAATGATTATTTACTTACCATCAACATTCAACTTATTTGTTACCTTTCCTGAATTCTTCAAATGAAATAATTAATTGCCCCTTTGTGACCTCACTGTGACCTATACATTCTACAACAAAAACCTCTTATTGAACTTGTTTTCCTATCGATCTCACTTTACTTAGTCATGTGAATTATTCAGTCAGCAAATAATGAGAATTTTTTTGGTAGGAGTAGGGTATATGAAGATAAGTAAGACAAATTTTGGGGAATCACAATTATCTAGAGTAATTTTTGTTTCCTCCTAATCACAGGATTGACCACAATTTTAACAGACTTGAGAAATATGTGTTATATATAATGTACATACTACTCATGATATGATTATTAGGAATGTTAAATAGAAAGACAGACATGAGCTGCTGGAAAAGAAGGTAAGGCTCAGGGAACAAGCAGCCCAAACCCCAGGCAGGGCTTCCATGTGAAGAGAGCAAAGGCTTTGCAGAGAGAGAACTTTCTCCCCAACCAGATCTCAATGGACGGAAGTAGAACTGTCCAGATCGCACCTCAGCATGGGAAAGATGTGTTCACCGAGAGGGATGGCTGTACAGAAAGACCTGTCAATCAAATAACCCCACCTTGTCAGTCAAAGAGGCATCTCCTAGCCAGAATGCAATATATAGGCCTCCTGCCTAACAGGTCAAGGCCTTTGTCTACCTTAGCTCTGGCCTGTTCTTCCCTTGGAGTGTATTCAAATGAAACTTTCCCTCTGCTTCACTGTAGTGTTTATGCCTTTTAATTCTTTGTTGTGGCAGGGATAAAGAGTGAGGAGAATGAACTCAACCCATAACATAAAGAGTCATAAGAAATACATATGTTTGGTCATTCATATGACCAAATATATGCATTTCCCAGGTCTTCATTCACAGATTCTGAAAACAGTGCAGAGTCTTAGTGTGAAACGGGTGTCTTTTCTTGTTAGTGAGGGACTTTTCGACCCCTCTCAAGGTTAGGGGCTGGAGGCTGAATCAACCAATGGCCAGTAATTTCATCAATCATGACTATACAGTGAAGCCCTCACTAAAACCCTGAGATAAGCTCATCACTCTCTGTTCTCCGGAATCATGTTCCTCAGTCAGAGAGAGCTTCTATGCTTGGGGAACCAGAACACCTCCATGTGCCACCCAGCCATACTGCAAGCTCCACCAGGATAGAGGCTCCTTTATTTGGGACCTTGCCCTATGTCTTTCTTCATCTGGCTCTTAATATGTATTCCTTATTAAATTAGTAAACATAAGTGTTTTCCTGAGTTCTGTGAGCTACTCTAGCAAATTAATCAAACCTAAGGAGGAAGTCATGGGAACCTCCAATCTGTAGCCGGTAGGTCAGTGTGGAGAAAAGAGAAGTTTTTGACTAGAATTCCTGCCTGGCCTTGATAGTGCCCATTGTATATACATGTAAGAGCCTCTTTTCATATCAATGGATGTTTAACCTGCCACAGAGCCACTAGTCAGTTACAGAGGAGTGGAGAGGCTGTCCACCCCTGAGTTCCTGTATGTAATTGGGCAGGAACCTGCAGTCACCAGGGACACATCCAGAATTCCTCCTGGGGCAAGGTGCTCAGTAAGGAGCACATAACTGCCAAAGAGAGAGGGCTTGGGAGCTGAGCAAGTGTGGGCAGAGTGCACCAGGAGAGACAGAGCCAAACACCAGTGTTCAGATCCTGGAGAGAAACTTAGATGTCAGAATAAACCATTTCATTTATAAACCTTGCACTTGTTTTCCTTCAGTATCGCTAGATTCAGAAAGAACTTGCCCTGGTTGGGGAACCCCCTTCTCCTGGAGCTACAGTCAAAAGCACAAGTAATAGCCTGGGGCCTGTGACCAGCATCTGGAGTGGGGGTAGAGGGCAGTCTTGTAGGATAGAGTCCTTAACCTGAGAAATCTGGTGCAGTATCTAGGCAGATAGCATCAGAATTGAGTTGATTTCTTGGACATGGTGCTGGTGAGAATGTTGTGTGTATGTGAGAAAACCTCCCACCCACAACACATATGTTGTTATGAACCCAAAAAGGGTTAAGCACACTCATTTCACTATTATACATATATTATGTGTATACTGCCAAAATATTCAGTAAAACTATGATTAAATTAGTAAATTATTGAATTATTTATTAGCAGATGATTGTATTAGTAAATAAAATTAAATGCTCCCAATCTCTTTTTATATAAATTAATCCTGTTTACTCTCTAAAGTTGATTTGTTCCATGAAACTTTCCTAGATTACTTCATGAGACATGAATCACAATCTAGTTGTGCTGTTATCTATGTTACCTTGAGCCATTAATATTTCTAGGTTTTTGAGTGGTGATCCCTACTTAGTGGGCTTATTGTACAGTCTCAGGGAGATGACATTTAAAACATAGTACACATTAGGGGTTTAATGTATCTTTTGTTGATTAAGTCCCCAGAATTTTCTTATAAATTAAAAGGTATTAGTTCCAGCCATGTGGGCTATAGCAGTTTTTTCTTGCTTATTTTTACTCCTTTGGGTATTTCTTAATCCTACTAGTAGAAAATTTACTTGCAAGATAAATAAACACATCTTTTGTTTTTTTACATTTGCCTTTATCTAGCATTTATATTTTTATATTTCAAAGTTGTCTTATATTTCAAAGTTGATTAAAGTAATTTATTTTTGGAATCAATACATTTATTTTCCATGTGCTAGCCCCTTCACTTAACAAAATACAAACACTCCCATCCTGCATACACAAACACAACTCACATACAAGGTTCCTGGATAAAGGATTCTTCCCTTGAATTGTGACAGTATATTACAAGCTAAATTTAAAATAAAGAAAATGCTTTTTAGTATTAGTATAAATGGAAAAAAATCCTGTTCACATTTTGAAAAAAACCTTAAACAATCCAGAAGTAAATTCAATCTGAAAGTATAAGATTTATATACAAAAAATATAAATTTTATAAAAGAATATAAAACAAAACTGGAGCACATGGAAAATATACTATGTTCCTAGATGAGCATATCAGTATAAAAATATGTAGTTGTTTACATCAAGATAGATGTGATGGAAATTGGAGAAATAGAGTATGGAAGTCAATTGTTAACATTGTTATATAGTGTTGCATTGTTTTTTTATTAATTATGCTTTCTAGAAAGAATAATTATGGAATGTGCTGTGAAGTAAAGTAGTACTTTATGGAAGTCAACAAATAATGGCTAAGAAACAAACTCCTGGAGATTAAGGTGGAGGGAAGCTAACGCTGGGTGAATCGGACACTCAACACTCAGCACTTCTTTCAAAAAGTAACACTATGATGTTACCAGAACTCAAATAATGTTCTATGGATCAATACCATTATGATCTAAACTAAAATTCTTTTTACCTGGAAGTATATACCACTGAAAATTGTTTAAATTTCTCAAAGGCAAACATGAAGAATGATAGAAAATACATTTGTTTTGCAAGGAAATGTACCATCACACTAAATATTTTATAGAACTAATAACAGTCTGGTTTCAAAGAGCAAGTCCTAAGTATAGAATCGCACAATTTAGTATAATACTAACCATCTTTTAGCAATGACACACTTAGTTTCTAAAATTACTCTTTATAGATTAAAAAGTACTTATTTTTATTCAGTCTCTTGAAGTTTTTGAACCAACGAATTTCATTTAAGAATAAATCAACTAAAACATATTTCCTACAAATTACAAGTTTAAAAGGGCTAGGATATTATTTTAAGGACAGTTTTGTTTCTTGCTTAGAATTAAAAGGGCATATAACAATATGATCAAAATGAGAAATAATACATGCTTCAGACAGTATCTTCTCCTTAGGATGGAATAGTTTCCTTATTTTTGCTCACATAAGCAGATTGTGGAGTCAGAGTTTTGTTTCACCTCACTAGAGAGCTGAATGGTCCCTTAGCACCCATGCTTTAAATTAAGTAAGCAATCAAGGTCCCTAGTTCCAATGTAGCACTTTAATAGCTCCTTGAAAGCTTAATTAACCTCAGGCATATTCATAAAAGTTCAAAAGAAGTCCCATGAATCCTTTACATAAGTACCTACACTACTTGTGTAACATTCATTTTTAAAAGGAAGACTATTTTTAGTGCAAGGAACTCCCTCTTTTTCAAAGGATCCATATAATAATGGGATAGAAGTAGATGAAGAACAGCTTTCTCCTGCCCCATCCCTACACTTCATGCTGATGTGACACCACAAATATTGCTTTTTTAAATGTTTGAAGGGAATTTTCCTGAGCGTTGATTACAGTGTTCTTTTTTCTTTATTGTAAATAACACCACTACTGTCTGACCCCATTCCTACTTTTACTACTATTACAATTACTACTATTAATAAAATACTTAATGTGTGCCTGATACCACTGGGCAACATTATTGCAGTCACTGTTTTAAGCAATAGTAAGCTGAGACAATGCAGTTAAGTATGACAAATAAAAAATAATCCACAAAATTAGTACACAGTCTCTCTATAAATCAAGACAGAATCAGAAAACATGATGCAGACATTTCCTTTCTACTTCCATTCTTCATCCAAGTTGTTCATTATTATCATAAATACCAATGGAAAACCAGTTTGATTCTTGGTTTAAAAATGCATTTAGCTTCCCTGATGTGTAGTTTGGCATATTGCCATCTTAATAGTGCCCCTAATGTTCTTTTATTGTGTAAAGTGTCTTTCCCATTTAAATCAAGATGAGCTTCTTTTAGAAAAAGAGAAATAATGCATGCTCTAAAATAGTCTGGGCCAGTAAAATGTCTTATTAAATATTATTTTTTCAAAAATAATTATGTACTTTAATACTTTTAAGTGCTATATTTTGTTCTAAAATTAAAAAAAGAACTAAATGCATCTTCCTAAGATTTAGAAATCACAATTTGCCTTAGATTTCACTTTATACAGTAAATATTTTTTCTTTGATTAGAAACAGTACCACAAAAACTAAGACCTACAAAAACTACAGAATAGGTGATTCTTTCTACTGAGGGTTTTTAGCAGAAATCAGACAGTGTAATAAATGACTTACATATTTTATCACAGTTAATTCACCCAAAATAGTATCCTTAAGGAAACACAGCCTTAGACAAGTTAATTTTCAAAAGCCTCAAAGCTAGGAGGAGGTGAAGAAGGTTTCAAATTCACATTTTTCTGATCATTCAGCCTATGCTATATTGCCTCCTACCTCCACTCTTAAGTGGGTTTCTCTGAACATGTAAAATGCTTTCACATAATGGCTTTTCATTTACATATTTCAAGAAACAAAATAATATAAGCAAAGAAACATCATAATGCCTTCCCAAATAAATAGTATTTCTCTTGTAGATTTACTCTTTGGGAACATGCAAAAATTGCTTTGGTAAAATCCTGAGGAGTGAAGTCAGGATTGAAAGGGTACCTCACCACGACCCTCCTTGGCCCAGAATGACTCAGGAGACACAGGCCTGTGTGAGAGATTTTATTATCTGAAAGAGAAAGTGGCTGCCCCTAGAGAGAGAGAGCAGCCGGTGGTTCAGAGCATTGTGTCTTTTGTAGGGGCGAAATGGAAAAGTAGCACCAGGCCTGTTGCCCTGGGGGCAGGTCGGAATATTCAGAAACACGGTGGGGCAAGTCCAGACAAGCCCCAGGCAAATTTAGGCACAACTCTCACTGGCCTATGCACTTGGGACCATGGGGCAAATGGAGGAAAAATTACTACATTCTTATATTCCTCCCTTTTCTGTTTTATAAATGGTAGAGGATTTGGGAAGGGGTGAAAGTCAGTCTTCAGTAACTGCTTCCTGCTGATTAGGGGTGATGAAGTTCGTTTTTGTATTGATGGGGGTGGTCCTCGGATGAGCCCTTGGTCTGAAGTGGCGATGGCATGTTCCAGGTTTAATAAGGATCATCATCTTTGGAGAGGGGTTGGTAATCCTGTAATATAAGCTGGTTAAAGGTCTGGTTAGAAATGTTCTTCATTTGGGAGTGGAGTGTCTTTTGAATACAGTTAATAAAACAAGGGGCTACGAGCAGAATCAGAAGGATTAGGAGAAAGGGAGTAGGTGGAAGATTTGCCATAGTTGACTAGGGATGGACCAAGAGGCGTTTTGGGCTAGCTGTTGTCTTCTCTTTTCCAAGTCTTCCTGTAATTGTTTGATTTTGCTTTTTACTATTCCAGACTGGTTAACATAAAAAATAGCATTCTTCCTGAAGATATAGGCAGAGTCCCCCTTTTTCTGCCATTAGGCGATCTAATCCACAGCGATTCTGGAAGACTACAGCACCTAGAGAATCCAGTTGGGTTTGAAGGGTTAATATGGATTCAGCTACTTGTTGAATATCCCCTATTAGTTGATTAGACAGCTGTTGATAATAAGTAATGGATGTGGTTATTACAGCAGTTCCCATAGCTATGCCTGCCGTGATCCCTAAGGTGGCTAGTAGGGGAATAAATTGAATAGCACGTTTGGGTCGGGGTCTTACACTACATATGAGGGGTATAGGGACTTCTTCGTCCCCTGGGACAATGTCTATGGATGTAAATAAGAGGACCAAAGTGCATGTACCTCTCTATCCAGGGGGAAGGCAGCGATAGACAGCTGTCCCACACAGGAGGGAGGTTTCAGAGACTGGTGGACAGTGAGCCTTTGCAGATGGTGAGTAGTTGAGAGTTTGTCTGCACTGTTCTTTCTGTAATTCTCCTACAGAGGTGTTTCCCGTTGAGGTAAAACACCTCTGGGAGAACTGAAAAAGGGGCACTCTAGAAAGCTTGGGTGAGACATCGGCCAGGTCTGGGGAAGTCTCATTGAGCTGTATTGAACTGTTGAATTGTAGAGGACTAGCTATTAAATGAGAGAAGCCTGCTTTCAAACATATCCTGTACCCCTGAGCCAGAGAGGGATTGGTAAAGTTAAGTAAGTGATGGGTAGTATTAACTATTTGAGTTAGGAGAGGGTCTTTAGGTATGAGTTTCCATCTGATGGACAGATTGAGGGGACGCCTGGTGGGATTGAACATATTGTGAAGTATTTGGGGCAATACTGTAAAGACATATTCCCGACGGGCTTGGTCCTGTACTCCATCCCTGTCTGACATGCCTATGTGGGTAAAGAAGTTCCAACAATAACTGTGGGAAGAGGCACTAGTTCCCCTATTACTCCAGGGGCACTGCCTGATCCTATCCTTACAGTTGGATTTCCCAGTCCAATATTTCTGATTGCCATGTTTACATAGGGTGGCTGAATCATAGCATTCTTTGGGGGCATATGTGTAGGCAGAAAAGCAACCTGTAGGGCAAAGGGAATCCTTGATGGTGCAATCTTTTGGACAGTCTGAAAGAGAAGAAAGGACTGGTGTTGGGGAAGATAGGTCTGGTGAGAGAGTAAGTGTTGAGACCAGGATTAACAATCCTGAAGCATGATGCATGGCCGTTGTAAGGGAGGTCTTAGGACTCCGTGCTGGTGGAAACTTCTTCAGTGATAAGTGGAAGTGGAGATGAGCATCGCGAAATGCGGAGAGTAAGAGGTCCCATCAGGGTGGAGAAGTAGGAACCTGTGGGAGATTTGGTGGGAGGGGAATAAGGTGAGACAAGTGGCTTAAGTTGGGAGATGTGCATCCGATGGGGAAGACCCTGGAGTTTAACTGCAGTTGGCATGGAAAGGATTACTGTGTATGGTCCTTGCCATTTGGGAGTTAGGGATGGTGTCACTTGGTGTGGTGGGGATAGGAGCACAGAGTCTCCTGGGTGATAAAAAGTAGGAGAAGTGGTGTCTTGCAGTTTTGGTGTATAGAGGTCAGCATGGGACCAGAGTAGAGAGCGAATGTGTTGAAGTAAAGGGTTGATGAGGTGAGGTGGAAGGATAGGAGGTTCAGAGTTGAGACATGGAGGAAGCACAGGGTGGCCATACATGAGCTCAAAACAAGAAAGTGTAGCAGGTTTTTTTTGACAAGGCCTGGATTTGAAGTAGGGCCAAGGGAGGAGTTTTATCCAGTCAAGGTGGAGCTCCAGGGATAATTTAGTAAGGATAGATTTGAGGGTTCTATTGTTTCTTTCCACCTTACCTGAAGATTGTGGGTGATAGGGGATGTGAAAATGCCATGGAATAATAAGGGCTTTAGTGGTTGCTTGGGAGATATGAGAGGTAAACTCAGGGACATTGTCTGATTGTAAGGAAGTAGGTATCCCAAAGCGTGGGATAATTTCAGACAGTAGGACATTGGAGACAGTCTGGGCTCGTTTGTCAGTTGTGGGTAAGGCCTCAGCCCATCCTGGAAATGTGTCCACCAGTACTGAAAGATACAGGTGGCGTTTTACTGGGGACATGTGAGTAAAGTCGAGCTGCCAATCAGTCCCGGGAATGAGCCCTCGTGCTTGATGGGTAGGAAAGGCAGGTGGAAGAGAAGGTGAGTTGGGATTGACTTTTTGACAGATCTCACATGAGGTGGTGAGTGTTTTGAGGAAGGCAGTTTCTGAATGAGAAAGAGGCAGGTAAGTTTTGAGAAAGCATTGTAAAGATTGGAGGTTGGGGTGAAATAAGTAGGAGAGTATGGCCTCAGTAGAAAGTGGGCTGATAGTTGTGGAAATGGATTTTTAGGGCCTGGAAAGAGGGCACCTATTACAAGGGCTAACGCTGCCTTTTGGGCTGCCTCATCTGCCCTGTTGTTACCAAGGGAGATGGATGACTGATCTCACTGATGGGAGTGGAAATGCACTAGGCCTATGGCTGTTGGAAGATGTGAGGCTTCTATCAGTGGTATGATGTGTTTGGCATTGGCAATAGGGCTGCCCTTGGTGTTGAGGAGTCCTCGTTCTTTCCAGATTGCTGCGTGGGACAGTAGGATATGGAAAGCATATTTAGAATCAATATAGATAGTAATAGAGGACCCCTGTGCCAAGGTGAGGGCACGGGTGAGGGCAATCATTTCTGCTTGTTGGTTTGTAGTGTTAGGAGGTAAGGGCTTTACCTCGATAGTTTTGTCCAGAGAGACAATGGCATATCCTGCCCATCGAACACCCTCATGGATAAAGGAACTGCCATCAGTAAAACAGGTATATATGCCTGAGGAAGGGCACCCTCCTGAATGTGGGAGGGACAGGGTAGTAGTTCATCTAGAGTTTGTAAACAGTTATGGAAGGAGGTTTATGATCCTGCCTGTGGATCGGGAGATAATGGAAGAAGGGTGGGGAGATTAAGGGGAGGACAGGTTTTGAAATTGAGGGAGGTGTTCTCAACTAGGGCAACCTGAAGTGATAGATCCCTGCAGGGGGAAAGAGTCTGCAGGCCTTTGTAGGTAAGGAGTTCGGAAAGAGGATGAGGGGAAAGAACAGTTGTGGTTGACCTGAAGGTGAGTTTTTTGGATTCTTGAATGAGGACGGCAGCTGCTGCTAGGACTCGGATGGAAGGAGCCCATCCCAGAATAGTAGGATCTAGTTTTTTGGAAAGATAGGCAATTGGGGCAAAGGAGGGTCCTAATATATGTCCCAGAACTCCCAGGGTGAAGCCCTGCCTTTCTGAGACATATAGAGAAAAGGGATTTGTGAGATCAGGCAAGTGTAGAGCAGGGTCTTGTAGAAGGGCTGGCTGGAGTCTATAGAAGGGCTTAGCCATGGGCGTCAGGAGGGGCTCAGTGAGAGGTCCTCAGGATGCTTCACATAGGGGGGCAGCCAGGAGTGAAAAGTTGGGGATCCATGAACAAAGGAACCCAGCAAAACCCAGGAAAGAGAGAATTTCATCTTTGTTGTTTGGAACGGGCATGGTTTGGAGAAGTTTTTTCCTTTCTATGGTAATGGCCTTGTAGCCTGGGGAGAGCTGAACTCCCAGGTATGTGACCTGAGCGGCAGACAGCTGAACTTTGGAGGGTGAGACCCGATAGCCATGTTCTGAGAGAAAGTTTAAAAGGATAATAGTATCCTGTTGAGAGGTTTGTAGGGAGGGACTGCACGGGATGAGATCATCTACATATTGAAGGAGGGTGGAGCTTGAGAGAGTAAGGGATCTGAGGTCTTGTGCTAGAGCTTGTCCAAAAAGGTGGGGACTATCTCTAAAGCCTTGGGGAAGGACTGTCCAGGTTGATCGAGTAGAAGTCTGGGTGGCAGGATTGGTCCAGGTGAAAGCAAATAGATTTTGAGAGTCGGGATGGAGGGGGATAGTGAAGAATGCATCTTTGAGGTCAAGGACAGAAAAGTGAGTGGTGGAGGCAGGAATGGTGGACAGTAAAGTACAGGGGTTAGGGGACCACAGGTTGGATGGGAACAACGGCTGCATTAACTACTCTCAGGTCCTGGACAAGCCTGCAAGAACCATTAGGCTTTTTAACTACCAGTATAGGAGTATTGAAAGGGGAATTGGCTGGTCGTAGTAGCCATTTGTATAAAAGTTCCTGGATAATTGGCTTCAGGCCCAGTAAACTCTTGAGGGGCAGTGGGTATGAGGTTGAGAGGGAAAAGAGGTGGGTTCTTTAAGTCTGATCATTACTGGGGTGCAGGGGGTGATGGAGGGGGTGAGGGTGTCCCAGACTACAGGGTTGACCAGATGGGGTGGCAGAGGTAAAGGAGAGGGAGGTGGGTTTGCAGCGGGTTGGAGGGTGAGTAAAAGTGGGATTGAAGGTGAGTCGGGGTTGAGGTGTGATCCAGGAGCTAATGTAATGGAAGCTCCAACCTTGTGTAATAGGTCTCTTCCGATAAGGGGGATGGGACACTGGGGAATCACCAAAAAGGAGTGAGAGAGGGCAAAGCCTCTAAAGAGGCAGTGAAGCATGAGAGTTTGTTAAGGTTGATGAGGTGTGCCCCCTACCCGACTATAGAGGACTGTGAGAGGGAGGTAGGCCCCCAAAACTCCTTCAGGACTGAGTAGGTGGCCCCGGTGTCCAAAAGGAAAGAGATGGGCCTACCCACTACCACAGCGGTTACCCTGGGCTCCTGTACAGTGACGGTAGTGGTCGGGTGGAGGAATCCCGGGCCCCCTCATTCATCAGTTGCCAGACCCAGAAGGTCTATGTGTGGAGTGTTAGAGCTGGATGGCCTGGCACCTCTTGGTGTGTGAGGACAGTCAACAGCCCAGTGTCCCTCCTGATGGCACTTAGGGCATGGACCAGGGGGCTTCCGGGGATTTGGGCAGGCTCTGGGCCAATGACCTGTTTGACCACATTTGAAGCAGGGACCAGGAGGTCCTCCTGGCTGCTTCTTAGGAAGTGGGGATACCCGAGTACTAGTGGTTGGGGTAGGTTGAAAGGCCTTAGCCAGCATTTTATATTTTTGTTTATGGGCCTTTTCATCTCTTCCATTGTATACTTTGAAGGCCACTGCCAGGACTTCTGCCAGAGGAGTTAAGGGTCCCTTCTCCAGATGTTTAAGTTTAGCCTTAATATTGGGGAAACTCTGGGTGAAGAAGTAGGTCGTTAATAATTGTCTCCCATCTGGGGTCTCAGGGTCTAGGTTTGTATATTGTAAAAGAGCTTTGGTGAGGTGGTCTAAGAACATAGAGGATTCTCATTTTTATCCTGAAAAACCTCTTGGAGTTTTTCATAGTTAATGGCCTTATTGGCTGACTTCCTGAGACCCGCCACAAGGCAGGTGATGAATTGATCTCGACTGGTGACTCCCCCTGACGTATTATAGTCCCATTTAGGGTCTCGGTCAGGAACCACCTCAGCACCAATTGGATGAGCTGAAGTAGTTTGGTGCATCTCATCAGCATGAGTTCTAGCCTGTTCCCAGACTCGTCTATGCTCCTCGGGCAAAAGTGTGTCAGATAGGATCATGTGAATATCGTGAAAGGTAAGATCATATCACTGAGTTAGGTACTGGAACTCTTTTATGTAAATAGCTAGGTTGGAAGTGAAGGAACCTAATATTTTCTCAATTTGAGATTGGTCATAGAGAGAGAAAGAGACATGAACCCAGGTGATGCCCTCTGTACTGGCTACTTCCCGTAGTGTGGCTAGGATCTGGGCTCAAGAGTGAGTGACGGGAGGACTTGGTAGGGGATCCCAGGATGGGAGGGAAACGTTGCGGTAGAGGAGGTGGGGTTGTTGCCCCTTCCCTGATGGGAGCTTGTGGTGGGAGACTGGGCAGGGATTGAGTGGGAGGAGGCTGGGCAGTTTCCATGGCTGCACCAGGAGGACTGGGTGGTTGAGGGGGAGGAGGAGAAGGAGGAAGTGCTGAGGAGATTTGGGGTTGGTAGGGTGGGGGTTCATCAGCGGGGTCAAAGTCCAAAGATGTAGTGGGATCTGGTTTGTGGGAGGGTGAGGACTTTAAGGCAAGTAGTAGGTGTTTAGGATTGCAGGGGAGACAGAGAGAGGGCTAGGTTCAGAGGTAGGAGAAAGCATGGATATGTGGGATCTCTTTCCATTTGTCTGTGTGCCCACAGAAAAGTTGTATACGTTGCAGAGAATTTTAGGATCTAAAGAGCCACTGGGGGCCCATTTAGACTGATTGTCCAAGGGATATTGTGGCCAGATCTCATTACAGTAGTGAACAGGCTTAAGAGGTTTGAGGTCTGGAGTGAAGTGTAGGGGTTTAAAATTACTGAGTAAGCACCCTAGCCGTGAATCTGTGGGAATGGAGGGGCCAGATCCTATTGGGAGAACAAGTCGCTGAGGCATCCCAGAGCGATTAAGAAGGTCATGGAGAAGACCAGACAGTTAGGGGGTCATCACCACCTCTAACTGAGCGGTCGAGGTGAAATGCCGAGGAGGCTCAGTACATGGTACCAGGAATTTATGAGTAGATAAAGGGAGATTGGGCCTCAGTGAATGAGGATTCTCACCATGGGGAGGCATAAAAGGGTCGACTTTGGGGATCAACTGTGACTCTGAAAGTTGTGGTTGGGGGTGCCCCTGTCCAGGAGGAGCCCTTGGAGGTGCCAGACACTCAACCATCACTTCCCAGGTTCCAAAGGGACATTTAAGTCAACCATGAATGGGAGACTCACCAAATCAAAGGCCAGTGTTGGGTGAGAAGACGAGCAACTGGGAAAATAGACAGTAAGCCTGTAGAGGAGGATTGGGCAGTGAGGGCTCCCAAAGCAGCTCAGATCCCAGAGGAAGAGCAAAGTCAATGGGAGAACCTCATCTGAAGTCATGGCACCAATGAAAGGGTATCTCGCTGCGACCCTCACCCCAGAATGACTCAGGAGACATGGGTCTCCCCCAGAGATTTTATTATCTGAAAGAGAAAGTGGCTGCCCCGAGAGAAAGAGAGAGAGAGAGAGAGAGAGAGAGAGAGCAGCCACGTGGTACAGAGCATTGTGTCTTTTGTAGGGGTGAACGGAAAAGTACCGCCTGGCCTGTTGCCCTGGGGGCCAGTAAGAATGTTCAGAAACAAGGTGGGGCAAGTCCAGACAAGTCCCAGGCAAGTCTAGGCACAACTCTCACTGGCCTATGCGCTTGGGACCATGAGGCAAATGGAGGATAAATTAATACATTCTTATAAGGATGGCTTCACCCTTTGAGTTAGACACATGAAAGGATGGAGTCATCACACTTCAGACCTGTTTATATTATCTTGTCTCATTTATGCTATGACACCCACTTCCTCAACCTGGCTTTAATTCACCTGATTTCTCTAAAAACTGTCTTGGCTATGTTATTGTTTTTTCCTTGACTAAGAATTCCATGGGGAAGAAAGGACAATAATCTCAAACTGCTTCTGAGACACTTTAACAGACATCTCTACATTTATTATAGAAACTCGATCACAGTTGTTAGAATTTTAAGTCTTTCTCCAAAGAAAATTACTCAAGTTCGGCATAACTACTACTCTAAAAAGGAAGGTTAATGTTTGATTATAAATATTTCATAGATTTATATATGTACTTAAAGGTACTCAAGTGAATAGGAAAAGAGTCATTTTTCATTGTGATTATTAATCAATCAGCATTTAGGCTTTCAAATTTCACTTAAATATATAAAGTTTGAATAGAGTATGTCCAAAAAAAGTACTTAAAAAGTAAAATAAAAGTAAAAAGTAAAATAAAAATAAAAAGTAAAATAAGTAAAAAAAAAAGTATTTCATAAATACTTTATCTTCATCATCTTTTTTTGGTATCATTAATATACAATCACATGAGAAACATTATGGTTACTAGATTCCCTCCATTATCAAGTCCCCACTACATACGCCATTACAGTCACTGTCCATCAGCATAGTAAGATGCTATAGAACCACTACTTGTCTTCTCTGTGTCGTATGGCCTTCCCCGTGCCCCCCACCCCCTACATTATGTGTGCTGATTGTAATGCCCCTTTTTCCCCCTTATCCCTCCCTTCACATCCATCCTCCCCAGGCCCTTTCCTTTTGGTAACTGTTAGTCCATTCTTGGGTTCTGTGAGTCTGCTGCTGTTTTGTTCCTTCAGTTTTTTATTTGTTCTTATACTCCACAGATGAGTGAAATCATTTGATACTTGTCTTTCTCCACATGGCTATTTCACTGAGCATAATACCCTCTAGCTCCATCCATATTGTTGCAAATGGTAGGATTTGTTTTCTTCTTATGGATGAATAATATTCCATTGTGCATATGTACCACAGCTTCTTTATCCATCTATTTACTGATGGACACTTAGGTTGCTTCCATTTCTTGGCTATTATAAATAGTACTGTGATAAACATAGGGGTGCATATGTCTTTGTGAAACTGGGCTCCTGAATTCTTAGGGTAAATTCCTAGGAGTGGAATTTCTGGGTCAAATGGTATTTCTATTTTGAGTTTTTTGAGGAACCGCCATACCACTTTTCACAATGGTTGAACTAATTTACATTCCCACCAGCAGTGTAGAAGGGTTCCCCTTTGCAATACTGCTGTTGTTTGTCTTTTGGATGGTGGCCATCCTAACTGGTGTGAGGTGATAACTCATTGTGGTTTTAAATTTGCATTTTCTCAGGTTAATGAGGTGGAGCATCTTTTCATGTGCCTGTGGGCCATCGGAATTTCTTCTTTGGAAAAGTATTTGTTCAGCTCCTCTGTCCATTTTTAATTGGATATTTTACTCTTTGTTTGTTGAGGTGCATGAGCTATTTGTATATTTTGGATGTCAATCTCTTATCAGATATGTCATATAAGAATATATTCTCCCTTAATGTAGGATGCCTTTTTGATCTACTGATGGTGTCCTTTGCTGTGCAGAGGCTTTTAGTTTGATTTAGTCCGATTTGCTCATTTTTGCTTTTGTTTCCCTTGCCTGGGGAGATATGTTCATGAATATGTTATTCATGTTTACATTGAAGAGAGTTTTGCCTGTTTTCTTCTAACAGTTTTATGGTTTCATGACTTACATTCAGATCTTTGATTCATTTCGAATTTACTTTTGTGTATGGGGTTAGACAATGATCCAGTTTCATTCTCTTAAATGTAGTTGTCCAGTTTTACCAACACCAGCTTTTGAAGAGGCTGTTGTTTTCAAATTGTATATCCATGGGATATTTAGAGATATATTAATTCACCATATATGCTATGCTTGGGTTAATAGCTGGAATTTTTATTTTGTTCCACTGGTCTGTGGTTCTGTTCTTGGGCCAGTACCAAATTGTCTTGATTACTGTGGCTTTGTAGTAGAGCTTGAAGTTGGGAATCAAAATCCCCACTGCTTTACTCTTCCTTCTTAGGATTGCTTTGGCTATTCAAGTTCTTTTGTGTTTCCATATGAATCAGCTGTTGGTTTTATTAATTTTTTCTATTGTTTTATTCTTCTCAATTTTATATTTTTCTTGTCTGATCTTTATAATGTACCCCTTCTGCTGACTTTGGTTCTCATTTTTTCTCCTTTTTCTTATTGTTTCTTCTAATTATGAAATTAGAATATTTATTTGGGATTGTTATTCCTTCTTTAAATAGGCCTGGATTGCTATATACTTTCCTGTTAGAACTGCATTCGCTGCATCCCACAGAAGTTGTGGCTTTGTGCTGTTGTTTTAATTTGTTTCCATATATTGCTTGATCTCTGTTTTAATTTGGTCATTGATCCACTGATTATTTAGGAGCATGTTGATAGGGCTGTATGTGTTTGTCAGGCTTTTGTTTTCTTTGTATAATTTATTTCTAGTTTTATAACTTTGTGATCTGAGAAGTTGGCTGGTAGAATTTCAAACCTTTTGAAATTACTGAAGCTCTTTTTGTGGCCTAGTATGTGGTCTATTCTGTGAAATGTTCTGTGTGCACTTGAGAAGAATGTGTATCCTGCTGCTTTTGGGTGTAGAGTTCTGTAGATGTCTGTTAGATCCATCTGTTCTAATGTGTTGTTCAGTACCTCTGTGTTATTACTTATTTTCTGTCTGGTTGATCTGTCCTTTGGAGTGAGTGGTGTGCTGAAGTCTCCTGAAATGAATGCATTGCATTCTATTTCCTCCTTTAATTCTGTTATATTTGTTTCACATGTGTAGGTGCTCCTGGGTTCCGTGCATTTATATTTATAATGGTTATATCCTCTTGTTAGACTGAGCCCTTTATCATTATGTAATGTCCGTCTTTGTCTCTTGTTACTTTCTTTGTTTGAATTCTATTTTTTTCTGATACAAGTACTGCAACACCTGCTTTTTTCTCTCTACTGTTTGCATGAAATATTTTTTCCATTCTTTCACTTTTAGTTTGCGTATGTCTTTGGGTTTAAAGTGAGTCTCTTGTAGGCAGCATATAGATGGGTCTTGCTTTTTATCCATTCTATTACTCTGTGTCTTTTTATTGGTGCATTCAGTCCACTTACATTTTGGCTGATTATCGATAGATATGTATTTATTACCATTGCAGGTTTTGGATTTGTGGTTACCATAGGTTCAAGTTTAGCCTGTTTCGTATCTGTCTAACTTATCTCACTTATTACTCTATTATAAACACAGTCTGATGATTCTTTATTTCTCTTTCTTCTTTTTCTTCCTCCTCCACTCTTTACATATTAGTGATTTTATTCTGTACTCTTTGTGCTTCCCTTGACTGATTTTGTGAATAGCTGATTTGATTTTGCCTTTAGTTAGTATTTTGTTGGTCTACTTTCTTTGCTGTGGTTCTTTTTTCTCTGGTGACAGCTATTTAATGTTAGGAACACTTCCATCTATAGCAGTCCCTCCAAAATACACTGTAGAGATGGTTTGTGGGAGGTAAATTCTCTCAGCTTTTGCTTATCTTGG
Source organism: Manis pentadactyla (assembly GCF_030020395.1). Classification (NCBI taxonomy): domain Eukaryota; kingdom Metazoa; phylum Chordata; class Mammalia; order Pholidota; family Manidae; genus Manis; species Manis pentadactyla. The sequence continues at coordinate 27,665,343 of NC_080037.1, read as the reverse complement.
AATTGTTTAATCCTTCCTTTAAATTTAAATGATTATTTTGCTGGATACAGTATTCTTATTTTGAGGCCCTTCTGTTTCATTGCATTGAATATATCATGCCTTCCCCTTTTGGCCTGTAAGGTTTCTGTTGAGAAATCTGATGATAGCCTGGTGGATTTTCCTTTGTAGCTGATTTTTTTGTCTTTCTGGCTGCCTTTTTTTTTTTTTTTAGTTTTTAATGTATGATTGATATGCACTCTTATGAAGGTTTCACATGAAAATCTCTGGATACTTTTAATACTCTGTCCTTATCCTTGATTTTGGCATTTTAACTATTATATGTCTTGTTGTCCTCCTTGGGTCCCTTGTGTTGGGACATCTGTGGACTTCCATGGTCTGAGAGACTATTTTTTTCCCCAGCTTGGGGAAGTTTTCAGCAATTATTTGTTCAAAGACACTTTCTATCCCCTTTTTCTCTCTCTTCTTCTGGTAGCCATATAATGCCAATATAGTTCCATTTGGATTGGTCACACAGTTCTCATAATATTCTTTCATTACTAGAGATCCTTTTATCTACCTCTGCCTCAGCTTCTCTGTATTCATGTTCTATGATTTCTATTCCATTATTAGTCTCTTCCACCTCGTCCAGTCTTCTTTTATGTCCTTCCATTGTTTGTTTCATTTCTGTTATCTCCCTCCTGAAATCATCCCTTAGCTCTTGAATATTTCTCTGTGCCTCCATCAGCATGTTTATGAATTTTATTTTGAATTATTTCTCAGGAAGTTTGGTGATTTCTGTCTAACCAAGCCCTCTGTCTGGTGTTTGAGGGATTTTGAACTGAACAAATTTCTTCTGCCTTTTCTTGGCAATGGGAGTGGTCAATGGCAAGTGGCACATGAGTCAGCTGGGAGAACAAAGTCCCTTCCTCCTTGCTGGTAGCCTTGCCTATCTCCACTTTCAGTACACATTAACTATAGACAAGGAGCAGACCTCTGGCTTAATTCCCTAAACTGCCATGGGTAGGGTGGCCCTTGGAATGGCCTAGGGCACTGGTGGTGGTTGCAGGCAAGCAATGATTGTTCTGATGTGAGAACAGAGCCCCTTCATGCCTTCTGGACTCTGTGCCCTTCTCCTCTGTCTGTGCTCAGCAGCTGCATCCTGGAAGCAGCCTCTGTGTCTGGGCTGGTTAGCCATGTGCAGTGGGAAGCCTCTGTGTGGTTGCTCTAGGCTGGGCTGCTCCCTGGCTGTTCCACAGCAATGATGGATCAGCCTGTTTGCTTGCAGTGCTGGCGGGGGTGGATGGAAGGATGGCAGGCTGCTTGTCATCACAGTGTGCTCCAGAAATGCATTGCCATCCAGGGGGTTAGGGCGACTGAAGTTCCATAAAGTTCCCAGCCTTCTTGGCTGAGTGTGCCAGGATGATTTTGTCCACCTGTTAAATGCTTGTCACCTTAAGACTTTTAAAGCACCCAGTTTTCTTTTGTCCCTTGGCAGCTGGTTTTGGCAACCTGTTTGCAGTCTTAATCTCAGACCTTGCTTTTTTGATCCTCAAATATCCAGTGCACCATGCAATCTGTGTCTGTGCTCCAGGGACAGACCACCAGGACTGTTTATTTAGCAGTCATGTGCTTCCACTCCCTCCCCACTATGATTCCCTTATTCCCACCCATGAGCTGGGATGGTGGGAGTGCTCAGGCCCCACTGGGTCATAGCTTTGTATACCACCATTTTCCATGAGATGTTGGGCTCTCGCAGATGTAGCCTGGCTTGCGTACTATAATCTTCTGTTCACTCTTAGGAACAGTTGTATTTGCTGTATTTTTGAAATATACATGGTTTTGGGAGGAGATTTCCACCACCCTATTCATGCCGTCATCTTGAGAATCTCCTCCTTATCATTCTCATCTTGTATTAAAAGGTAAAATTTCTGTCATTTTATTTTAATTATTACATATAAAAATGAAAGATGGTTTACATTTGTGTTTGCATATATGTTTGTGTGTATACATTTTTTATGTAGTAATAGAAACTGGTCAAAATGATTTACTATTTCCTGACCTTTGCAAAGTTCTTAATTCTTAAAATGAAAAATAACTCTTTTAACATTTGAATTTAATAAGATAATTTCAATAGAAATCTGCTATTCCTGGTAGTTCAGTATTCTTCAAATAGCCTTTTAATGTTTTTGTACATTTCCACTTCAGGATTCATAATGCTCTGAGGTAAAACTAACACAAAGCAAAACCAAAACACTGCTACAGAAAACTGGAAAACCTGGAATAGATTGCTGATGGAAGAACCAACTGGCACCCTGAGGTCTTGGAGGGCAGAGGTTTTTTATTTATTTATTCATTTATTTATTTATTTTGTATCCTGCAACTTTGCTGTATTCCAATATCAGTTCTAGTAGTTTTGGACTGGAGTCTTTATGGTTTTTTATGTACAGTATCATGTCATCTGCAAATAGTGACAATTTAACTTCTTTAAAAATTCGGATTTCTTGTATTTCTGTGTTCGGTCTAATTGCCGTGGCTAGGACTTCTAGTACTATGTTGAATAACAGTGGGGAAAGTGGGCATCCCTGTCTTGTTCCCATTTGCAGAGGAAAAGCTTTCAGCTTCTCACTGTTCAGTGTGATGTTGCGTGTGGGTTTATCATATATGGCATTGATTATGTTGGGGTATTTGCCTTGTATACCTATTTTGTTGAGAGATTTTTATCATGAATCGATGTTGAATTTTGTCAAATGCTTTTTCAGCATCTATGGAGATGATCATGTGGTTTTTGTCCTTTTTGTTGATGTGGTGGATGATGTTGATGGGCTTTCGAATGTTGTGCCATCCTTGCATCCCTGGGATGAATCCCACTTGGTCATGGTGTAGGATCCTTTTGATGTATTTTTGAATTCGGTTTGCTGATATTTTGTGGAGTATTTTTGCATCTGTGTTCATCCTGGATATTGGTCTGTAATTTTCATTTTTGATGCCTCGTTGTGTGGTTTTGGTATTAGGGTGATGGTTTCACAGAGTGAGTATGAGATTATTCCCTCCTCTTCTATTTTTAGGAAAACATTAAGAAGAATGGATATTATGTCTTCTCTGTATGTCTGATTAAATGCTGAGGTAAATCCATGTGGCCCAGGGGTTTTGTTCCTGGGTAGTTTTTTGATTACTGCTTCAATTTCTTTGCTGGTAATTGGTCTGTTTAGATTTTGTGTTTCTTCCTTGGTCAGTTTTGGAAGGTTGTATTTTTCTAGGAAGTTGTCCATATCTTCTAGGTTTTCCAGCTTGTTAGCATATAGATTTTCATAGTATTCTCTAGTAGTTCTTTGTATTTTTGTGGTGTCCGTCATGATTTTTCCTTTCTCGTTTCTGATTCTGTTGATGTGTGTTGTTTCTCTTTTTCTCCTAATAAGTCTGGATAGGGGCTTATCTATTTTTTTTATTTTCTCAAAGATTCAGCTATTGGTTTTATTGATTTCTTTTATAGTTTAATTCTTCTCAATTTCATTTATTTCTTCTCTGATATTTATTATGTTCCTCCTTCTAATGACTTTAGGCCTCATTTATTCTTCTTTTTCCCATTTTGATAATTTTGAAATTAGACTATTCATTTCTGATTGTTCTTCCTTCTTCAAGTGTGCCTGGATCGCTATAAACTTTCCTCTTAAGACTGTTTTTGTTGCTTCCCACAGAAGTTGGAGCTTTGTGTTGTTGTTGTCGTTTGTTTCCATATATTGCTGGATCTCCATTTTAATTTGGTCACTGATCCATTGATTATTTAGGAGCGTGTTGTTAAGCCTCCATGTGCTTGTGGGCCTTTTTCTTTCTTTTTACAATTTAGTTTCAGTTTTATACCTCTGTGGTCTGAGAAGTTGGTTGGTAGAATTTCAATCATTTCGTATTTACTGAGGCTCTTTTTGTGGCCTAGTATGTGGTCTATTCTGGAGAATGTTCCATGTGCACTTGAGAAGAATGTGTATCCTGTTGCTTTTGGATGTAGATTTCTGTAGATGTCTATTAGGTTCATCTGTTCTAGTGTGTTGTTCAGTGCCTGTGTGTCCTTTCTTATTTTCTCTCTGGTGGATCTGTTCTTTGGAGTGAGTGGTGTGTTCAAGTCTCCTAAAATGAATTCATTGCATTCTATTTCCTCCTTTATTTCTGTTAGTATTTGTTTCCCATATGTAGGTGCTCCTGTATTGGGTGCATATATATTTATAATGGTTATATCCTCTTTGTTGGGCTGACCCCTTTATCATTAAGTAATGTCCTTCTTTATCTCTTGTTATTTTCTTTGTTTTGAAGTTTATTTTGTCTGATACTAGTACTGCAACACCTGCTTTTTTCTCCCTGTTGTTTGCATGAAATATCTTTTTCCATCCCTTTACTTTTAGTCTTTGCATGTTTTTAGGTTTGAGGTGAGTCTCTTGTAAGCACCATATAGATGAGTCTTGCTTTTTTATCCATTCTGTTACTCTGTGTCTTTTGATTGGTGTGTTCAGTCCATTTACATTTAGGGTGATTATTGAACTATATGTACTTATTGCCATTGCAGGCTTTAGATTCTTGGTTACCAAAGGTCCAAGGTTAGTTTCTTTAGTATCTTGCTATCTAACTTAACTCATTTATTGAACTATTATAAACACTGTCTTGTAATTCTTTATTTCACTACCTTTTTATTCCTCCTCCATTCTTTATATTTTGGGTGTTTTATTCTTTGCTCTTTTGTGTGTCCTTTAACTGCTTTTGTGGGTAGTTGATTTTATTTTTTGTCTTTAGTTAGTATTTGGTTGGTCTGCTTTCTTTGCTGTGATTTTATTTTCTCTGGTGTTATCTGTTTAGCTTTAGGAGTGCTCCCATCTAGAGCAGTCCCTCTAAAATACCTTGTAGAGGTGGTTTGTGGGAGGCAAATTCCCTCAACTTTTGCTTGTCTGGCAATTGTTTAATCCCTCCTTCATATTTAAATGATAGTTGTGCATGATACAGTATTTTTGGTTCAAGGCCCTTCTGTTTCATTGCATTAAATATATCATGCCATTCTCTTCTGGCCTGTAAGGTTTCTGTTGCGAAGTCTGATGATAGCCTGATGGGGTTTCCTTTGTAGGTGACCTTTTTTCTCTCTCTAGCTGCCTTTAAAATTGTGTCCTTGTTCTTGATCTTTGCCATTTTAATTATTATGTGTCTTGGTGTTGTCCTCTTTGGGTCCCTTCTGTTGGGAGTTCTGTGTACTTCCGTGGTCTGAGCAATTCCTTCCCCAGGTTTGGGAAGTTTTCAGTAATTATTTATTCAAATACACTTTCTATCCATTTTTCTCTCTCTTCTTCTTCTGGTACCCCTATAATGCTGATACTGTTCCTTTTTGATTTGTCACACAGTTCTCTTAATACTGTTTCATTCCTGGAGATCCTTTTATCTCTCTCTGTGCATCAGCTTCTATGCATCCATGTTCTCTGGTTTCTATTCCATCAATGGCCTCTTGCATCTCATCCATTCTGCTTTTAAATCCTTCCACAGATTGTTTTATTTTGTAGTTTCCTCCCTACTTTGTCTACTAGTATTTTTTTTTTGTTTTTATTTTGTATTTTTCTCTGCAGCTCCATCAGCATGGTTATGACCTTTATTTTGAATTCTTTTTCAGGGAGATTGGTTTGGTCTATCTCCCCAGATTCCTTCTCAGGGGAGGATGTCTGGGTTAGTCTGGTCTGTATCAAATTCTTCTACCATTTCATGGTTATAGATTTAGTTGTGGTGATCTGGCGCATGTGTCAGCTGGGAGAATGCCCCTTCTTGTTAGTTTGTGGCCTTCCTCTCCTGGGAGAACAGTGACACCTAGCCCCCTGTGCTGGGCAGCTGTGTGCAGATGACATCTCTGATTCTTGCCTGGCTGCTCCGAAGGAATCCTTTGCCCTGCTGCTGTGGGCATGGCCGGCCTCAGGCTGCTGCTGTGCTATGGCAGAGCTGAGCTAGAGGGGGAATGGGCAGGAGGCTGTTTATCACTGTGAGGGGCCTCTGAGCTGTGCTGCTGCCCAGGGGGGCTAGGGCACCTGGAGTTCCCTGGGATTCTCAGCTGCTAGTTTGACTGTGTTGGGGCACTTCTGTCCTGCTGTGGGGTCCCTGTCCCTTTAAGACTTTCAAAGGCCCTCACTTTTCTTTTGTCCCAGGGGCACTGTCTGTGGGGACCTGCTCGCAGGTTTTGCTATTCCGTTTCCCTAGTTTCCAGCACCCCATGCACTGTGTGTCTGTGCTCCCAGTGCGGATGGCTAGGGCTGGGTGTTTTGCAGTCCTGGGCTCCCACTCCCTCCCCACTCTGTTTCCTCTCCTCCCACCCAGAGCTGGGGTGAGGGGTGTGACCCAGGCTGTGGCTTGTATCTTACCCCCTTCGTGAGGTGCTGAGTTCTCGCAGGAGTAGATGTAGCCTGGCTGTCATTCTGTGTCTTCTGGTCTCTCTTTTAGGAATAGTTGTATTTGTTGTATTTTCTAAAATACATATGTTTTTGGGAGGAGATTTCTGTTGCTCTACTCACAGCACCATTTTGGCTCCTCCTTGAGGGTGGAGGTTTATTTTATGCCCACATGCTTAGAGGAGTGTAATCTCCAAAGGTCTGAGCCCCAAGTACTGCAGGGCCATGTCTTTTACACATTTACTACAAAGCTAAAGGCAGATTCAACACCCTGGAACTGTTGCAGTAGGATCTATTAGGTCACTATAGTGTATTCAGGAACCAGTATATTTTAATCCATTTCTATAAAGGTTACCTGGGTACCATATTATAAACTAATGGGCTTCCATGACTGATTTATAAGCTGTTCCATACCACTGAGTCCTGGAGAGGATACCCAAGCACCTTGTGGTTCCTTTATATTCTGGAGGCCTTAACAGGAACTTTTGTTTCCTTGACTTTCTTAGCTTTCCTGGCTTCCTACCAAACCTGGAGAGGGGGAGGGATTTGATAACTTTCTTTATATTTTCTCATCAGCACTACCTGTCATAGTGTGATCTCAATTTGTAGTATCAATGCTGAAAGACTTACTCTATAGCAACAATTGGCTGCAATGTAAATGAATCATCTTCAGCCACATTCAGCAACCTGAATGAAACTTTCAAACATGGTGTGGAGTGAAACGAGAAGAGCCAGAAAAGAACTGCATATTCCATGTTTCCATTTATATAAAGTTAAAGAAAATAAGAACTAATGATGGAGTTAGATATTAAGGTAGCAGTTAATTGGGGAGAATAAATGGAATAGTAATAGATCCTGATGTACTGGTGTTTACCTGGCCCTGTTCACTTTGTAATATATTCTTTAAGCTGTAAAATTATAGATTATGTACTTTTTTTAATGCATGTTATATTTCAGTATAAATTTTTTTTTAATTTTGGGGAAAGAATCCCAAACCCTTGGGGAGAAAATAAAAGATATTTTCATATTCAACCAAGCTATGTTCAGCCAAACAGACTCACATGTGCATGATGTAGGTAAGAAAGGGTTAATACCAATGCCTTCAGACAAGTGAGGAGTGAAGGCTCTTGGTTTTTTAGGGATCGCTCTGTTGGCGCACCAGACACAGTTATGTTTTGCTTGCATTATTCCAGTTACTTAGTAGTCAGGCTTGGTTTTGAGGTCATTCCAGGGATTTTATGACCCACCAAACATCCTTTTAAGTCCCTTTCTGCTTAAATTTGCTCGAATAAATTATGATGTTTACAACTAAGCAACTTAATTATTTAAAAAATTACTTTGACAATGAAACTGGATAGTCTCATAAAGTTCCTAGTTTTAGAATTTTAAATGAATATTCCTGATCTGCTCTTTCTCCCAACTTAAAATAGTAAAAGTTGTAACCCTTTGCTGACAGTTAGATAATTATCCTGATGCATCTGATATCTAGAGTTCTTATGATAAAGGAACCACTTTTAGTAGCCAGTGTCTAGTGCCAGGGGAGCATCTGAATTGAGTGGCTAAATGTTTGGGCCTCAGGAGCAAGGATGCAGATCAGGATGCTAGAAAATAAATAAATAAGTGTAAATATATTTGACAATCCAAACATTAAAAATAGGAAGAGAATACATTATCTGTGAGTTTGGGACAGGGAACATTAGAAATATAAAGAAAAAAAGAAATTTGGAATAATTCAATTTAATATGATGTAATTAAAACATTACACAAATAAGCAGACACAAATGAGTTGAAGTTAACTATTAACCAAACCAATCATAACTTCATTTTAAACAAAGAATTATTATAAATGTGAGGATAGTGTTGAACATATATTGGCTTTACTCATGCTCACTTGAGTTACTGTACAGTTTACACTTTGAGTGAATTATTGGTTTTGTATAATCACAATATGTTCAGGTCAATATTAAAAGCTTATTATTTAATAAGTACAATCCTATTTGAATGTTAGGATGTCTAGGTTGTTTATTTTAGTATGGAATAATTATGGGTGTTCTTAAAGATATTTAGGAGTGTTTGTTTTTATTTCATGAATAGTTTTACCTTATAACTTGTGTCTGTGTAGTGTCACTTTAAAATTACTCAAACCTTGATATTGGGAGCTAGAGATGAGGAATCCAAATGACGTTAAATGCTTTGGTCACACGACATAGCTGGCAATCTGAGGATGTGGCATTAAATTGCTATTATGGTAATAAATTTTATGTTCCTTATTAATTTTAGATCTTTCCTCTTCTAAAAATAATCTGATTTAATGTAGTAGAGTAGGAACTTAACACACAGTTATTTACCAACACTGAAATAAATATGTAGTACTTTGAAAAATAGATCAGAGAATGGGTATTTCTGTTGTCACTGATGAAATATGGATTTGAAGAAATTTTGTGAAGAGATGAAAATTAGAAGGGAAATGGATGAAATAGTGGATTGACAATGTAGAATCAGGATATTGCTGGGGAGGTTGCTGATTATAACAATAGCAAATACCAATTTCTTCAATTCAATCATATACTAAATGTCCTATTCCATACAGGATATTTCTATTTAATAAAAAATTTTGTTACCTGAATTACTTTTATTCTTGCCCAAAATGAGAAAGCTGCTAGAGTGCTTTGAGATAATCATGTTTATTTTGTGTGCTATTGCAGACATTTGTGCACTAGATTAACACATTATTAAACTCTTTCTCTATTGGTATTTGTTCTCAATTAAAGTTTTTGTTTTCTTTTCCTGTGAATAAAGCCCTCAAGTGTTCATTGGATAATAAAACTCTGTCTCTTAAAATTAACAAAGTGGCTGTTTATACTTAAAAAGTAAAGTTCCTCTCTTTTTTGGAGGGCTTCTAAACAACACTCTTTTGTTTAACAATTTGTACAGGTTTCTACTCAGTTGGATATTATCTAGCTTAGGATTACTATAACATTATTTAAATTAAGTGAGTAATTTATTAAAATAGCTCATAGGTCTCCTGGAAACATTAACTAATTTCACTTCATTTTGATCTCTTCTTTCAGCAGGCCATGCATCCAAAGTTTTTCTTCCAAAACAGAAAATGTGTGAGAAGTGTTAACTGCACACAAATATTAAATTATTTTTTTTAACCAAATGATTTACCTCAATTTAGATAGGTGATGGATAGATAAATGATAGATGAGTTAGATGATAGTGGTAAGAGAAAGAGGTTAGATAGATAAATAGACGGATAGATACAGGGTAGGGCAACATTAGCTTTGGTTGGTGGAATATGAAATTAGGGTTCATAGCATTGATTTGAAATCTAAATTAGAATGATAGAAATAGAAGGACATTTAAGTTGTCAAAGACTTTCAGTAAATTCAGCAGTATTGAAAAGCGGAGGAAAGTAATCAAGATGAATTCTTCCTAGGAACAGACTGTGTGAATGACTGGATCTCACTTTGCACAGAATCTTACTAATATCATCAAATGTGGTAGACATCACAAAAAAGGATAGCCCAAATAAACTACACAGTTCAACCCTCCCTAAAATGCACAGTATGCAAGAAAACTGAAAGAAAAAAGCTATCATTGACAATATCCAGTGATCTTCAGCAGTATACAGAGATTTTAGAGAACAGAAGTTGAAAGAGAAATGCAAAAGTCATCTATGAAGGCAATAGTGGCAAGGGGAGAGATACTTGCAGAGGGTTCCAGGTGAACTCAATATGGCCCAACAATAAAACAAATTTCTTGCAATTAGCACACCCACTGTTATCAGTATTTTGGTTATTATACAGAATTAGCAAGTGATATTAAACAGTAAATAGATGAAGCATTTTAATATTGGAAAATATTATCTATATTACTATAATGTATCATTGGGTGTTATACATTGAAAATAAAATATCTACTTAAACTAATCTATTAGTTAACATTTATTAAGCACTAAGAATTATATTTGTATTATTACACTGTTACACACATAATAATTTGATAATTATCATACTTTGCCAAGCTTGCTGGGTACTGAATAAAGAAATATAATTAACATTTTTATATTATAAAGAACAGTTTAGAACTCATAATAGAAGGCTCTATTTAACATAAATAGAGAAATGATTAAATTCCTATACATAAACAAGAAATGTACAGAAACTATATAAAATACAGAGAACACTTTTGAGAACCAAATGGAAAGAAACACTAAGCAGGAAGCCAGTAATTGTTCATGAGTAAGAACAATGTAAGCAATATGTTAATTATCCCTAAATAAGTAAATAAAATTATATGAAACCAATAGAAATAACAGGGTATTTAATATTTGGATGTTTACATAATATTACTGAAATTTAATTGGAAAATTATGCACATGATAATATCTAGGAAATCTCTGAAGAGACACTAGCAAGTTACTGTACTGTGTTTAATTAAACACCAGTTATTATGATTATGAAAATAGTAGTGATGATGCCGAGGTTTTGTTCGTGGAGTTGAAGAATGAAATTCATGGACAAGCAAGGTAGGAAATTTATAGATAAAGTTTTATTTAGTATAAGAGAAAGCATGGAACTCCCAACGGGAGCAGGGAGGGTCAAGGCTGCCCTGTGGGGCTCAGGGCTCTAGGGTTTTATGCTTGTTGCAGTGGGAGTTTCCTGTATGTTCAGCCCCATGCTCCCTACGTGTTAACCTATCTCTATTGTAAACTAATGGCCCTACTTTGACTATGGTCAGCAAGCAGTTCCTTGTCACTGGGTCCCAGTGGGGGGTACATTGTTTCAACCTCAAGCATTCTGTTTTTCTCTACATTCCTGGAGTCTCACTAAGACTCTCTCTTTTTCCAGGGCCCACACTGTACTCTAACTGGGCAGGGGTTATTCCCTGATGTTTCCCTATATCAGTGAGATTATGGAAATATATCAAAATACCTTTAATGCAATAATCCACCAGCACCAGGACATATTGTACATTCTCAGGGGACCAATGAATTGCCAATTCTACATGTGGCCTATGGTCCCCACCTCATTCCCCAAGGTGGGGGCCTTGACACCCACCTCAGTCAAACTGTGATGCCCAATCATCCTCTTGTGGGAGTGAGGGCCCAGGCGGAGCCTGAGTACTGTCCCCCAGGAAGTCTTGCAGGGACACAGGCTGGACATGAGGCTTTTACTCCAGCTGCCATGTCCTGGACTTCAGGGGCTGGAACTGCTGCTCTGGCTTTAATTGGTGCCACAGTTCTAACAGGATCCTATTGGGCTTCCAATCACGTTTTTCTTTCACTACCCCCACCTTTATTGAATCAACCCACATCTGGGTTCTTGAGACCTTCATGGGGCCCTTTGCACCTCTCCTTTCAGTCTTAGCCCATACTTCTTTCCATGCCCTTATTGTTTCAACCTCGCCCAGATCTGCTAAAGTACAAGTAGCCTCACTTATGGGTTGTCCTATGTGTGGGGCAAGAATAGTCACTAGGGACCCAAAGAGAGGTGGGTAGGTGAATGGAGCACTAGATTTATCATTCCTTTGGTGAACAACTCCTCATCAGGGCCCTGGGGGTCTGTATTATAGATGATATTTTTCATGCCCAGCTCCCATACCACCTGCTGGAGCTACGTTTTCCAGCTAGTGGGTAAGAATGGTAAATCACCCTGATTAGGCCAAACTGCCCTTATGGCAGCTGTCAGCTAATCCAGTAGTGCCTGATTCCCTGAGATGTGATGGGCACTTTGCAACTGTTGGAAGGAAGGGTGAGTCATCAGGGAAGCAGTCTACCCATTTCAGAACCCAACATAACAATGTCTACTTCCCCCATATCCCAAAGATGCAAAAGCCATGCAGGCAGAGGTTCTAATGGCTTCCCTGTAAACCAGATGCTCATGTCCACCATCTCATCCTGGGTGTGGGTGTGGAGCATGGAGTGTTGCACAACTTGTGAAAGGGGTGACTCCTCCCCCTGAGGTGCCTACAGACGGTGTGTTTTTACTTTCTTCATTACAAACTGAAAGGCCTTTAATATGGGATAGACTGTTGCCTTGGGTGGTGACCGCAGAAGTTTGGCACTCAGCCCCAAGCCCTCTTCCTCTCATGACATCTACTCCACCATCTCCAGGGCTGATGGCACCAGTCTTTCCTCCCCCTTCTCCCATTGCCTCCTGCAACCATGGATTCTCCTGCTGCCTCCCTCACTACTACTGTATCTTCCAGGAGAGCAACCTGTCTTCTCAATAACTATTTCTCTTCCTTAAGGGCATCCCATAGGTCATCACCCAGCTCCTCCAAGCAATGCTGCAGTGTGACTCTCTCCTGCTGAAGTCTCTTTTTCTCTTCAATAACCCTTTCCACTGTCTTGAGTAACAGACATCCCACAATCTAGGCTGTTACACGGCCACTCAGGGTCTCTGAGCAGTCTGCTATCTCAGAGAGGAACTAATCCCACAGCTTCCAGTGTCTCCACACTTCCCTAATACTGGGTAAGTCCCAACCCCTCTGGAAGGTGCTTTAATCTAGAACAGTTCCCCAATAAGGGCTGCTCAATTGGAAGCCCCATAGATAGGGTGCTCCTAGGTGAAACTGCGGCCTCCACCACTGCAGCCACTGGGACCTCCTCACCATCCACAATGGGTGGTTCTGGGTATCTCCCCACCATTTGTAGGTGCAGCCAGTCTAAAGGTTACACCCTTGGAGTGAGATTTCAGGTTCAGAGGTCCCGTAAACTACCACCAGATGTGACTCCAGGGGGAAAATATTTTCCAGGCCCAGGACAAAATACTTTTGTACTGAAATTGGTCAAAGGGAGAAAATAAAGTGGAGAAATCTGTTTATTGCCTACAAGCAGTCATCAGGTTGTACTCATGTCTTTCATGACCCAGCTAAAAAAAGGGACCCCAGCCAACCTCTTTGGTATTGATAAGCCCTTTCTCCCCTTTTAATTACCTATTGATATGGAGATGATACTTCTCTACACCCCTTGGAAACACCTATTCATATGGAGATGCACTAAGGCCAGGTGAGAAATTCTGGAAATGTTGTAATTTTAACAACCAGCCCAGTCCTCTCAGCTCTTCCCTATTTCAGGGAAATTCTATTTGTTTTGGAAATGTTTGAAAAGTTATAATTTAAGATTTTCATTTTCATCTTAAGTTGCATCTCTGTCATCCTGGAAAATTATATCCTCAATGCACTGTATTTCATCTTAGCTATCCACTGACATTTCGTGAGCTACACATTGTGATTTCTGTCATAGTTTTCTCAGGCTGCTATAACAAACATAACACCAACTGTGTTACTTACAAGCAACTGATATTTATTTCTCACAGCCTAGGAGGCTGGAAAGTCCAGTCAAGAGGTTCTGGAAGATTGTGTCTGGTGAGGACCCACTTGCTGGTTCACAGATGGCCAACCATTCTCTGTGTATTCACATCATGGAGGGGGTGAGAGAGCTCTCCAGAGATCCTAAGGTCGGCAGTCCCATTCACGGCGTTTACACCTTCATGAGGTGATTACTTCCCAAACACCCTACATCCTTTCATCACATTGGAGTTTGGTCATCAACTTGATGAATTTTGGAGGGACACAAACATTGAGTCAGAGCAGGTCAGTACGTCAATAACCTATGATAAACTGTTAATCCCTCATTGCCCTAAAAAAAATTCACTCTTGAAATCTTCCTTCATATTGCTCTTAAATATGCCTCCCTGTGAATTATATGTATTCTCTGATTGGGGGATATTACTCTTTTTGTTTTTAAATTTTTATCAATTTTTAAAAATCAAAAAATACATATACTTAAGATGTACATGATAATATGATATATGTATACATAATGAATTGATTACTACAGCCAACTTAACATATCATTTCTTCACACAATTACAGTGTTTTGAGTGTGACAAAAATACCTAAATCTACTGTTAGCAGATTTCCTGTATCAAACACAGTAGATCAGCTCTCCAAATTTATCCATATTACATTACTGTAACTTTTCACACTTTTACCAACATCTCCCCATTTTCCTCACCTCTCTGCCCCTGGTAACCATGGCTTTAGTCTCTACTACTATGTGTTTAACTTTTTTATATTCTTCATGCAGTATGGAAGCATTCAGGCTTTTTTTCTGTGTGTCTGGCTTATTTAGTGCAATGCCCTCTGGTGTCATTCATGCTGTCACAAACGACAGGAACTCCTAGATTTTTAAACCTGAATAATATTGTGTGTGTGTATATGTATAATTTTCTTTATCCATCCATTCATCTTCCTACTAACACTAAGCTTATTTCCATATCTTGGCCCACAACTCTTTCCAGGATCTCAGAGGATACCTGTCATATCCCAGATGCTGGCTGATTGGAAATCTAATTCTTAGGCAGCAGCCAAGAAAACATGCATTCACATCTCTTCCAGGGAAAAACTGGGAGCTATGATTTTTGCCTGCTCTCTCTATATGGATCTTGGGAAGATAGTCATGGAAAGTCTCCTATTTCCACTTAAAATTGCCTCTATTTGTTATGGTCCCAGTGGACTAATACGTTCCAAGTCCCATCAGCTCTTTGAACTAGGTGATTTGGAGACCAATCCTTTGGATAGCAGTCATTAAATTTAGGGTACTAAATGTATCCTCCAAACCCTTCACTCCTCAGAGAAAAGCTGAGGGTTGAGGGTTCTCTCACAATTTTAAGTTGCTGTGCCAGGATAAGAGGTTCATGGCATGGATTTATTTCAGCTTTTTACACCCTTTATATGTGCATATATTCTAATTTTTCCAATGTGTAGGAGTGTCTCAACTAGTTTCTGGGTTTTTCTTAAAGAGAATGATCCATGTGTAGCTGATTTTTGGTGTATCCATGGGAAGAGGGAAAATTAGAAGTCTCCTTTTCTGACATCTTGCATAAAACTCTGATAGTACTTATTTTAAATACACATATGTATGATGTAACTTGTTTCCTTAGTCTAAAGATAAAACCTATGTTATATTTTAAAAAGTACAAAACCTTTTATTTAATGAAGATATAATATAAATGACAGGATTCAAAAGTGACAGAAGCGGTAGTAATCAAATCCCTAATTTAGTTTTTATATACAAGATTAAATGTTCTTATATATATTTAAAAAGAAGCACATAATAGCCATAAGCATATAGATCAACCTATAACTAAAAGATATTATAATAATGACACTTATTAGTTATTTTAAATATTCTTATGAAATACGAAGTATATATTGAGTTTGAATTAATTTTCAAAACAGATTATTTGCAGATATAAAAGCAAGTGATAAAGTGTGCATTATTTTATATTAGTAAATATTCTCAACATGCCTTTATCAGAATTTTCATTTAAAGATTTGTATAACCCATCAAAAAACAAAAGCAAAATAGAAAATTGTTGCTATTAAAAAATGACAAAATCAAAATATTATCATTATAAGAATAAACAATATCAATTTTAACTCATTATGGAGCATGTATTTTCAATATTTTCCTTTAATAACATTTCTTCTTTAAACCTATACTTATGATTACTTTTATGTAAAACTAATCAATTTTCCAAGTTAAATTCTATTGTATAAAAATTTATTTTCTGCCAAAAATATAAGAGAATAAGAGGAACAGAGTATTAACTACATTTATGCAGAAAGTGAATCTACTTTCTGAACACATAGGCTGTCATTTTACTCATCACATCTCTAACTAGATGACTAAAAATACTCAGATTCTCTAAGAATCTCAGAAACTATATTTGTTTCTTGAAATTTTAAAATTTACAATCAGTTAAAAAACAGGAAAATTATTCTTGTAAGGACAACTCATTTTTGCTATGTGGAATTTCATTACTCATCATAATAGGGCAAATTGGTAGCAGTTTTACATGAAATTCAGATGTGAACAGAAACAGATAAAACTATTGGCTGTTTATAAGGGTCTTTTGAGTATTTAGCTTATCAGTTAATATGCAAAGTGACTATTTTCATATATAAATATGGTTTAAGTCACAGAGTATATATATTTATTTATCAAACAAGTATTTAATAAATGAGTTTTATATAGTCTACTGTTTAACTTCCTGTTCTTGCATTTATATCTGTGTGTGTGTATGGGGGGGTGTTACAGCAGTGTCTGTCTTGGGCCCAGAGGATATACCCAATAGAATATACATATACTTTTTAATCTTCAAGTAGCCCATTAGTTAGTACAAGTATCAGGCAAGTTAATTCCCAACAGCAAATTTATAGAATGGAGCATAAATTGAACTGACAAGGGAGAACTGGACTGAGAGCAAGTTCAGTGATGGTAGGTATAATATGTCTAAGTGTAAATTAACAACTTCATGTGAAATATGGTGCAATGTAAAAGTTAATTGTGAATGAAGAAGGTCTTTTCCCTATCACTTCCTGGAATCTCAGAAAAGGATGCAATTTCTACTATAAGACATGAAAAGAGATTCCAGTATTGGAAGTGCAGTATTGGAGAAATGTTCCAAAATATCATAAAGAAAAAAAAAATGCTGTGAGATAAAGTACAGTTAGGAAGAGAAGGAAACCTGTCTCTGCCTCTTGTAAAAGAGAGAAACAGAGATACAGGGAAGAAGGAGATGAAGAAGGTGGAGAAGAGGAGCCAAAGGAGACGGAGAGGGGAAGGAGGAAGAGAGGAGGAAGGGAAGCAGGTGGAAGAGAATAATGGGGCACTTGCATTTACTAAAAGTAATGTGCACTAATTGTGGTGTATTTGGAGAATATCAAAAGGCATGAAAATAAAATTAAAAGCACCCACAAGCCCAACATCCAATGGAAATGATCATTAATGTTGCAGCAAATGAGATTTTAGATATATATTTTTACATGTGTGACAGAGGTGGCTCTAGTGCTTTTTTCTTCATCTTGAGCATGCAACTGGCTTACATTGTCCATCTTTTTTGCAGTTATTTGAAACTTTGTACCTGAATTTTGGCACTGGATCAACTGCTTGTCCAGAATTGTACAGTGAGGTTGTACTTTCTGTAGGCTGATCCTCTTTTTTTCCTGCAGCTAGGTCCTACAGGATGTTAGGAGTTCAAAGGGGAAGGGCAGCCCTTCTTAGAGAGCTACTTGACCACAAATTCTTCTATTGAACTGCTGCTGCATGAGAGAAATAACTGTTACTGTGAAAAGCCTCTGACATTTTTTTAAATGATTGTTTGCACACTTTTAGTGATAAATTAATAATTTTATCATATGTGAGATATATAATTTTACCACATATCAACTAATTTAATGTTTCACATAGTAAGCTGAACAAATAAGTAAGCACTCATTTCACAAAGCAGTGATTTGGGAAAAGATTCCCAAATTCAATAGTAACCTCTTATAAACACTTATATGTGCTTTGAAGCACATTACCCATATGTGAAATGAAAGAATGCAAAGTAAATCTATACTGAAATGATTGTTTATATTTAATTTTGAATGTTACTTTCCTTAGATATCACATGTTCAATAAATATTTAATTTAAGTTGGCTATTCTGTAAATATTTACTATGCAAATAAAAATGCTTCCATGAAATGGTATTCTCTATTAGAGAAAAATGTTAATCATAGAAAATACCTTTTTATTGAAGAATAGTTGATACACAATATTATATTGGTTTCACATATACAACACAGTGGTTCAACAGTTACACATATATTTAAATCCTCACCTCAATTAGTACAATTATCTGTCAACATGGAAAGATGTCACAGAACCACTGGTTATATCCTTCATGCTGTGTTTTCATCCATGTGACAAATATTTTAATTTAAAACATTTACATTTATTTTTTTCCTCAAATATGATTCCTTCTGAAACCCTCAGACCTAGAAGAGCAATGTAACTCTTATGATGCACATCTACAGTAGTATCAATGTGACTTTAAGGTCACCTTGAACTCTAAGAAACAGTCTCAAATTTTTCAAATTGAATAAAGCCATAGATGGATAAATATTGTTAAAAGGACTAACAAATGATAAAATTGGAATCTCATAGAAGTGAAATGGCCATATCTTAAGATTCAATCTGTAATAAAACCCAGTTTTCTTCCAAAGACTAATATCTTCCATGTCATCGTACTAGAAAATAGATAAGATTTAGGAAGAGAAGGTGAAGGTTATGAGAGTAATGTGTGAAGAGGAGAAGGATTTAACTTCTTGAGTAATCATAAGAACTATTTAGTAATATATGCTGTAAAGGAACAGGAGTTGAAATTAGTAAAGGCAAACATTACTTGGAATAATTATTCAATGTTTAAGGCAAAAAGAGAAGTACTATTTATTACCTACTAAGCAATAATTCCTTTGGTTAATATCTAATTTATTTCAATATGTTAGTCATTATTATCCCATTTTATAGAAAATACTTGGAGACATGCAAGCTAATAATGAAACAAGAACATAATTTCTCTAATCTTGCATCAATATTCTTTAATGGGATCACTATGGTAAGAGAATGGGGAAGTCATAGTTCTTTAAAAAAAAGAATGTTGGGCTGATTACAAAGTTTGCATAAAGATTGGTTTCAAATTACATAATGATATGCAATGTAAAATGTGAGATATGAAATTACAGAAGGCTCATAATTTGTCCATTAATAAGATGTTTGGATATTTAGTACCTTTAAAAAAACAGATGTCATGTGACTGAATACTGTGTGGATAAATGGCAGAATTTGCAGAATCTCCTTCCTGGCCCTAGTCCATTTACATATCAATAGGTGTTTACCGCTGCAGACTCCCACAGCCTCAGGGGTCTCACCCGGGAATCCCCCTGTGAATTCCCCTGGGGATCTCCCTGTGAGTGGTGGGGATTTACCCAGGGGGATTCCCCTGTGGGGATGTGGTGTGGGGTAAAGTGCATCCTAGAAGAGTGGGCCCCTCTCCAGAATTGGGGAAGGGTAAGGACACCAGAGGCAGTGGAGTTGCCCTCCATGAAATAAGGGAGATGTTAGTAGCCACAGGGTGGCAGGATATGTAGGGTGGCTGTTTCTCACAGCATTGGAAAGTGTTACCAAGGAGAGAGACTCACTTCATCGTTGATTGGATGAATGGGGAGATGAGTTGTGGGATGCTCTGAGACAGGAACAAAAGCTATTGAGAACTGAGATCATGCAGCTGAGAGACTTTACTAGCAGCATGGGAGGTGAAAGAAGCTTGAGGGGCCGGGTGGGGTAGATCCCTTTCCCCAAATGTGAGCAGTGTCCTGAGTCCCCATTGGGTGATGGCTGCCCAAACAGGTGAAGCTGGCGGCTGGGCCAGATACATGAGGCAGTGTGTCCTCTTCCTGACCAGGCTGGTTCCTTTCCTGCTGGTGCCGCAGACTCTAGGCGAGCCTGGCTCTGGTCCATGCAGCCACTCAAAAAGCTTAATTCTTCACTCTCAGACTAAGATAACCTCTCTTTATCCAATATCCAACAGCACTTGGTAAAAAAAGGGATTTACAGGCTTCAACACATTTAGAAACACTAACTTTTTCAAGCTTTTAAAGGTATTTTAAATTATACCTGACATTAAGTACTGAACACTTTTCCCAAAATTTTGAAGTCATGGTGATAGGTGGTAAAGATGAAAACAAGTAAGCCATCCAATAGCAGGACTTTAGAAACCTGACTCTAGGTTTCTGGCTCACATAGGAGATGATATAATAAGAATCAACATGGATGGGGCAGAATATAATATAGAGCCACTTTGGAGACTAATTTAATGATACTAAAGGCAAAAGAATGTTAATTTATAAATCTGAAGATGTCAAGAATGTTTTACGTTTACAGTCCCCCAAAATATGTGGTTACATAAAGGCAGATAATGAAGAGTTGCTTCCAAAGTGCTAGTAGACAGGGAGCCCACCAGATGAGCTTGTTCACTGGGTGAAGAGAAGAGCTGACCCTCATCCACGAAGAGCACACGGAGATTATTGGTGGTGGTGGATCATCACTTTTACAAATACATGGGCAGAGGGGAAAAGAGTACAACTACAAATTACTTGATAGAACTAATTGACAAGTTAATGACATCTGTTGGAACACCTTATGGGACAATGCACGTTTTAAAGGCTGTGGAATACAGATAGAGAAGATTCACATTCTCAAGTCTCCGCAAGAGCTAAAACCTGACAAAAGGCACAGTATGGCAAATAGTTATCCAAATGAACAAAACATGCTTGGTACGCAGGTGGATTCAGTCACGGACAGCCCCTGAAGCAGAGGGCTGTGGCTTTCCATCCAAAGACTGAGAAATATGGATGGAGGATGTGGAGCGGAGAGCAACCAGTAGTCTGAGCTGTGGGCAGTATGGCTCATGGTCACCCATGGTTGTCTGCACTGACAGCTGGTCCGTCTATTTGGGTTTGATCCTCTGGCTGCCAACATGGTACCATGCCAACTGGATGGTGGTCACTGACCCATTTAGGGACAAGAGTTGTAGTAAGACCTATGGGCCTGTGGTCAAACTAAAGCACCTACCATACATCATGTGACCAGCCATTTGCCTTTGTCATCCCCAGGAATGATGAAGCCAAAACACATTGACGCAGGTGTATTGACTAAAAGGAAAGCCTGCCTCTGATGTAGCCCAGTGGTTATATCAGCATTTGTTGCACACAGGGCAAAAGACAATATAGGCTATAGCCTGCTAGTGGGGGTCTGCCTTTGACCTTCAAAGAAGTCATTAGATCCTGGCAGGAGCGCCTTGCGTGCTCTGAGAGGGATTTACACCAAGTCCTGCAGCAACATTGGACAATAGGTAAGGGGCCGATACCCCTTGTCAGGTGGCAGATAGACTGTATTGGGCCTCTGCCCATATCAGGAGGATATCAATATGCCATGACTTGCGTGGACACAGCTATTGGCCTGCTGGTTGCTTTTCCTGCACATTGTGCAGATCAGCAAATGGCTAAAATGGGTCTAGAGCATCTCTTTGCAGCCTATGGCCAACTGCAGGTGATGGACAGTGATCAAAGCACCAACTTTACTGGACATGTGTTACAAGAATGGGTGCAGCAATTAGAGGTAAAGTGGAAGTTTCTTATACTGCATAACCCTACTGGGGCAGACATGATAGAGAGGTAGAATAGTTTATGAGGCAAGAATTTTAGAAAGGTGGATTGTGGGAAAATGGTATAATTTCCAGGATCTCCCACCTCAACTTTTCCATTTACATATCAATAGGTGCTTACTGCTTCAGCCTTCCACAGCCTCCAGGGCAATGGGTGGCGAAATAATGGCCATTCTCTCCTCCCCTCTGTTCCTGGTATGTAATTGGCCTGGTGTCTGCCAGTCATCAAGGACCCACCAATGGATTTCCTCCCAGGAGGACAGGTGGGAAGTAAAGAAGTGCTGTGAGGGCAGAATGCAAGTGGCCAGAGGAGATGGATGGGGCCAGGCCTGGCTAGTGAATTTGAGCAAGCTGTGAGCTATAAAACCGTTTTCTCTCAACCTATCCTTTCTCTTTACTTATTTTGGTTTTACTGGTTCCATAGGGGATTCACCCAACCCAGGAACACCCTTTCCCCCTGGAGCTACAATTGTTTGCCATTTCTTCCAGTGGTGAAGAATAGAGCCCAAAGGTGAACAAACAGCAGAGATGGCTGATAACTTGTAAGGAAGTATAGTGGGATTTAAATTTTAATTTATACAAAAATAAGCAACAAATACCCAGAAAGAGCTAATCGCAATCTTACTATAACTTTAAAAAACTAGAAATGCTCATCGAAAGTTTAGCTAGAAAAATGTGGTAACTCCCTTCCGACTAAGGTTTTTCAGTCCTGCTAAAATCTTTTAATTACAAGGAATTTAGTTAGCTCCGTACTCATTAAAGAGGCAATTGCTTCATACAGGTTGTGCTAGAATGATATGAAAATGACAGACATGAGAAAAAATATTTCACATTTTCATGAGTTATTTTAATTTATATTCTGAACATGAAGGCATTTAAATCACTATAATGGTTAAATGAATAGAACATAAGACTGACCTTACAAGAAAATAGGTACTTGTACAATTGCTTTGATGGCATAAAACTGAATTCAAATATATATAAATATATACTTAAACATATTTTAGTATTTAATGTACTCACCTTTGGGAACGTTTCTTATAAAGAGTATTTAACAAATATGCTATGAAGGTCCCATGTTGTGAATTTTGCTAAGATAAATTTGGTGTTTGGATATATTAATGGCAGTGTTTTGTGGTTCTAGCCTTGAATGATATTCAGAAGTTTAATTATTAGACAATTTTATTTCACATAGCCAAAGCTGTATGGGGAGCCTAAATATTGTGGGCGATTTTTTCAGATTTCCACTACTTTACTCATCATTCTTGATGACCAAACAGGTAATTTTTCTTCCCTGGGTTATGCTATCAATCCCTGATGCCCTAAGATTTTCCATGTCTGCATACTCTCATTTTACCAATGGTGAGCTTCTATGAATATATCGGTTTCATAATATTAATCCTTTCCAAGTGCTGCACCAGCTACAAAATACATTATCTGGTTATATTTTAAACTCAAGTTGCTGAAGTTTACCCTTTCATCTAGACATGAATAATTCTCCATACTATAACTTGAGTTAAAATGGGCAGACATTAAATCAGTTTATGTTGAAATACCAAGTTGGAAATAGTTAAGGGAAGAAGAGAAGTGTGGCAGCAATCATGCACAGCAGAGTTTAGTTTCGCAATCTGCTGTTGGGAGGATCTAATACCCTTTCACTTATACAGTATATTCTTTAGCACATTTTTAGCTGTATTCAATTTATGTAGAGCAATTCTAGTTAAGTTAAGCAATTCTAATTAACTATGATTTTTTTTTCTGAAACAACCACTAACAGTAGATTCAGATGGAAAGGATTTTACCAGCATAGCAGTAGATTACAACATATTGAAGGAAAAAAATTACCATGTTTGTTGTCAAAACTGATCTTGAATAGAGATGTCCAAGACCAAAAATTGAGTGAAAAACAAAAGTTGCTGGAACAGTATATTACATTGAGTAGAGAGATGGAATGATCTTTGGTCTCCTTAAAAGGAGACAAATACCATCATTGTTGTCCTACTCTCATGATCTCACCTAAACTTAGTTACTTCCCAAAGGCCCCACATCCAAATACTACTACCCATGGGTCTAGGGCTTCAACATATGAATTTTAGGGATACACAATCAGTCCATAACAAGTTTACTACTTCTCAATGGCTCCAGATGTCTGCCATAATCTCAGGTATAAAATGAAGTATAATAATGTCAAACAGAAAGTAAAGGGGTTGTTATACCCTAGCGTCTCTTTGTATCAAAGGAAACCTTCATCAGATTTCTCTTGGTCTGTGTTTTGTCACATCCTATTCGCTAAAATTTCAACCAATCAATGCAAAGGTAATGGAATTACCATGATTGATTTATATTAATCAAGATGCATTGCCTGAGGCTCATGAAAGGCTTATTCTTTTCTGAAACAACTTAACTGAGTTTATATTAATTAGAAATATGGTAGGGGGAATGGGTGTTTTTAGACAAGTGATAGTATCTGACAGTCATTGACTGCCTGAGTAACCTTGGGCAGTCACTTTCTCTCTGCTAAGTTTCTTTATAAATTAATTACGGGTTGTGTTAGTTTTTATATAAAATGGAATAGTTCCAAACAACAAAAATCTACAATCTTACAGTTTATGAGGTTCACTGTAGCTGGTGATTGTGGTTCATAGTCTCTCATAAAGTAGAAATCTGTCCATTAGCTACCTGCAGTCATCTGGATACTTAATTGAGGTAGGAATATCCACTTATAAGCTCACTTCGATGTCATTTTCATGAGGGCTCACCACCTCTCTGGTGTCTGCTGGAGACCTCAGGTTCTCATCATGAAGGCCCCTTTAAGGGCTCTTTAAACATGGCATCTTCTTCCTCCGGGAGTGATTCACAAGATGTAATGAAACACAGCCCAGACAGAGGCTGGATGGAGATAATAGCAATTCATGAGACAAGACTTGCAAATCATGAAGCTTTTGTAACTCAGAAAATAATATATTTTCATTCATGAGAGCTTTGTCTACTTCCCTCAAGTAGCATGCTATTCATGCAAATTTTATCTGAGGCTAGAGATAACATTTTTCTGAAGGCAAAATATTCATATAAGAATCTCTCACAAATTATATCTTTGCAAAGAGTTGACAAACCTGAACTTTGAGAGATTATTTGGGCTTGAAAACATCCTTTACTTATCATTTAGACTCATTTCTCCTCACTCATCCTTTTCCCCTCAGAATTCCCCCAAAATTTTACTGATTTCATTTCAAGCAGTACAAAAATACAAATATTTGTCTTCAGTGAATACATTTAGAATTCACTAGAAATATAGATTATCATGAACACAGAAGAAAAAGAGAAGAGAAAGATGAAAAGTACACTCATCATTAGGATCAAAATAATTTCCTCTTCCTGTTCAGAAGAATGATTAGATCTATAAGACTACTAGATATATGACAAAAGTTGAGATATTGCTAAAACATTGGAAGCTTTTACAGATAAAGTATTTCAGTTGTTTGTCTATTAAATATCCTGGGTCTAAGTTTCCTTAATAGCAAAATGATCGAAAAAATCAATTGGCTATCGTTTAGGTCCAACGCCTGGAAAGTAGTGTGGCTTTTAAAATGCCATTGAGTTAATTTTATTATGTCTGCATTTTAGTTCATATGTAGTCATAATGAAACACGTACAAAAATTTTAAACAAATTAATGATGCTTTCCCCTTTAAACAAATTATTTATTAATATTCATAGAAGAATCTCATAAACAGCTTTATTTTTCAGTCCGCATTGCTAATATTTGAGCATATGATTTTTAAATAAAAATTTTATTTGTCAGATAAAAATATATGTTCACAGAAATAATGTGTCATTTTTGCAACATTATCTGAAATGAGATTATTACCTATGTTACTGTTCTATAGAAATTTAATACAACTAAGGAAACAATGAAATAATTTTCTTTAATAATTACTAACTTTGTCAATGATATCATTAAGTAGTTATTTTGCCCCATTTCCAAACAAAAGAAATGGTCTTACAAATGAGAATTTTTTATGTAAAAATCTCTTTATTTGTATGTACATTTATTTATTTCTTACTTTTTTATTTTTTATTAAAGTATCATTGATATACACTCTTATGAAGGTTTCACAAGAAAAACAATGTGGTTATTACATTCACCCTTTTTATAGAGTCCCCCCATGCCCCATTACAGTTACTGTCCATCAGTGTAGCAAGATGCCACAGAGTCCCTATTTGTCTTCTCTGAGCTACACTGTCTTCCCTGTGACCCCACACACACCATGTGCACTAATGATACCCCTCAATCCCCTTCTCCCTCCCTCCCCACCCCCCGACCCCTCCCCTTTGGTAACCACTAGTCCCTTCTTGGAGTCTTCTGCTATTTTGTTCCTTCAGTTTTGCTTCATTGTTATGCTCCACAAATGAGGAAAATCATTTGATATTTGTCTTTCTCCACCTGGCTTATTTCACTGAGCATAGTACCCTCCAGCTCTGTCCATGTCATTGCAAATGGTAGGATTTGTGTTTCTTATGACTGAAGAGTATTCCATTGTGTATCTGTACCACATCTTTACCCATTCATCTACTGATGGACACTTCGGTTGCTTCCATATCTTGGCTATTGTAATAGAAATGAGAATTTTTTAACACAATTTTTAAATCAATGTTTATTTTACTAATTGTGATTGTTATAATGAAAGCTAATATGATACAATAACTTTATCTTATATATTATGGCCATTAAAATTGTATAACATAACAACTTTGCTGATAGGCCTCAATAGATTTGTATAATATTTTTTGATGATAATATTAATAGGATTTCTCTAAATATACATGGTTTAAATTATTAGAATAATAAGTGAACTCTTTGTACATTCATAATTCAAACAAAATTTTTAGTGTTACTGTACATCACTTCTGTTCTTGGGGAAGAAACACACTCTTGGGACTTATTAATATAATATATTCTGTAACATAAATTATCATACATGTGTTACAGTTAAATAGTACATCTCTGTAGTTTCTAATCTAGACGTTTATTTAAAAATAGAATCATTATGCTGGTTTTGAAACAGTAACCTTTTTGGTAACATTCAGATATTTTTTACCTTAATTTCATTCTATTTAGCCTGTTCGAGTCTATTATATATTTCCTGGGTAAACATAGGAAGAGAAAAAAAAACTATTTTACTTTTGAGGACCTGTGCTTCTGGCCATCAGGTAGTAATGGAATTTCTCTTCTTTAAAGAAATAATCAGTGAAATGTATAATAAGCAGTTGCAAATACTATAAAACAGGCAGCACAGTAAATCGATCCTTAAGTGAAATGAAGTGGATAATTCTCCATTAGTCCAGTTTATTGCCTGGAGTGAACTCCCATGTTACAAAACAGAGGGACAACTCAGAGCTTGGTGGGTTTGCTGAGTTGGGGAGACAGTTCAGAGAGGCTTAGATGGGTAGGCTTTAGAGGACACAGTAGTGGAGAGGAGGGTGCTGCAAAACGAGGGATCTCAGGATATGTGTATAACTGTCTGCTTGACTGTTGAACAGACTTTCAAACTCTGCATGAATGGGAAGAAGTTACTCCAGCTGGTGAAGGAACCACAGAGAATGAGTAGACAGTGTAATCCCTGGAGCTCACATAAAATTGTGGCTGACAAGTACATGCTCCAATCAGCCAGAGTGAAAAAACCTCCTAAAACATGTGGTATCTCACAGAACAGTCAGAATGATTTTATTTTACTTATTGTGTAAAATTGGGGCTTAATAAAGACTTCTTGGAAACTGTTTTATCAAGGCTTAAAAGTAGATCTCTAGAGAATTAAATGCATTAAAAATTAACCACACTTGAATAAAGTCTAATCATATTTTAAGAAGTATAACAAAATCTAGCAACAACCAGAGTAAAATCCACAATGTATAGCATCCAATTAAAAAATCAACGGGCATGCAAAGTAGAAAAATATACCCATACCAGGACAAAATTAGTCAATGGAAACAGACATAGAAAAATTGAGATGATAGAAAAGACAGACATCAATATTAATACATGTAAGTAAATATTTATAAGTAAATTCTATACGGTAAGAAAGTAGAAGAAATATACGATGTGGAGAGAAATTAAAAATGAAATTACTAGTGGCAGAAATATAAAATCTGAAATGAACAATACACTGAAAGGGGATCTGCAATAAAAAAATACACTGAATGGGGCTAACAGTAGATTAGACATCATAGAAGAAAAGGTTCACCATATTTAAGAGACATAGCTAAAGAGATTACCCAAATAAATCACCACGATGTAATGGTCACTGGCTAATATGAAGGCATCACCAGTACTGCATTCCTCTCTGGAGGCTCTAGGGGAGAGTCAGTTTTCTTGTCTTTTCCCACTTCTAGAGGCTGCCTGCTTTCCTTGGATGGTGACTCCCTTTCATCTTCAAAGCCAGCAATGGCCATTCAATCTTCTCCACATAGCCTCACTCTGACAACAAGTCTTCTGTGTCCAGGGTCTACATTTAAGGCCCCTTATAATTATCATCAAAAATCCATAAATACAAGAATTAAAACCACCAAATAAATAATAGCATTGAGTAAAAGTATATTATGTATGAAAGGTAAAGATGGGCTGGGAACTCAACAGTGCAAGCAGGTTTATTGCTGAACCTGAGAGGGACCCCTCTGTCCTGGCCACCAGAACAAAGGAGGTGTCTCTTACAGGCTGAGAGGCTTTTGATGGCCAGGTTTTTTGGTGGGGAGGGGTCAGGGGAAAGGGGGGCTTGTGGCTTGCTGACGTGTCCTTTGGAGAATACTTGTAACCTAAGATGAAACCTAGGTCTCTCTGACATGGTGGGGGGGCTTATTCAAAAGGGTGGTACTCCTGTCCAGATTCTATCTGTGTATGTAAGAACAGTTTGCAAACCGGGATTTTTCAAAAATAAAAACTGTTGCAGAATGGCTTATAAAGAGAAGATGAGGAAGTTTAAAAGTTTAATATTTCTAATGACTGGTTATTATGGGAGTTTCTAGATGGCAGGGGATTGGTTAAAATGCCATTTTTAGGAAGATGACAACTTTCTTTAATGATTATAAGAGACATGTACATAAAACTGTTATGTTTTGCTTATGTTCATGACATAAGCTATATTTAATTTTGCTTATGTAGCTTAAATAGTTTTGTCTGCTCAGTGAATTCTCATCTGGTCTCAAATTTATATTTAATTTTCACATCACATTGAGCCCTCCTGGATAGTCTACAATTATCTGCCTACCTTAAATTCATACTATTAGCAAGCTTGATTCCATCTGCAACCTTATTCCCCTTTTCCATAAACATAAGCACATCAGAGAGCTGATTTCAGAGGAGAACCAAATACCTTGACTTCCAAAGAGTAAAAAGCCCTTGAAATAGTGGGACAGCACATTTCAATTTTGCCAGAAAAAGGGAGAAAGTAGCAAGTATCTTAAAAGCAAATTAGAAGAAATCAGCTGAAAGTTTAAAGACATGCAAAAGACAAAGCTAAGCTGTTAACGCTTCCAAACACTGGAGTGGGAGGGAAGGGAGTGAAGCAGATATAAGACAACATAAAAGCTTAAAAAGCTTTTTCCTATGCTTTACACTGAGTGCTCTTGGAATCTGCAATTCAATGTGTTTTAACACCACAAGGCTTGATATAAAGAGTGTTAAACCATTCAAAAGGCCTTAGACAGTGCATGGAAAGCCTTCCTGGATGTCACAAATGTTCAGTAAGTGATTAGTGATTGTGAAAGAATGAGCACAAATTGCATTCATAAACCTGTAATCTTTTTTTTTTTTTTTTTGTGAGGGCATCTCTCATATTTATTGATCAAATGGTTGTTAACAACAATAAAATTCTGTATAGGGGAGTCAATGCTCAATGCACAATCATTAATTCAACCCAAGCCTAATTTTCATCAGTCTCCAATCTTCTGAAGCATAAGAAACAAGTTCTTACATGGAGAACAAATTCTTACATAGTGAATAAGTTACATGGTGAACAGTACAAGGGCAGTCATCACAGAAGCTTTCGGTTTTGCTCATGCATTATGAACTATAAACAGTCAGTTCAAATATGAATACTCATTTGATTTTTATACTTGATTTATATGTGGATACCACATTTCTCTCTTTATTATTATTATTTTTAATAAAATGCTGAAGTGGTAGATAGACGCAAGATAAAGGAAGAAAACATAGTTTAGTGTTGTAAGAAAGCAAATATAGATGATCAGGTGTGTGCCTGTAGACTATGTGTTAATCCAAGCTAGACAAGGGCAATAAAACATCCACGTATGCAGAAGATTTCTCTCAGAACAGGGGGGGTGAGGTTCTAAGCCTCACCTCTAAGATCCCCATTTTCTCACCTGATGACCCCCCTGCGACTGTGCCTGTCTTAGGTTGTTCCTCCCTTGAGGAATCTTACCCATCTCTGGCTAACCAGTCATCTTTTGGGGCCATACAGGGAAATGTAAAGTTGGTAAGTGAGAGAGAAGCCTTATTGTTTGAAATGGTTAGTTTTTACTTCTTTGCATATTTATGCCCTGTAGCTTCTATGCCCAACATTTGTCTTGAGGTATCTTTACCACTTGGTAGAATTATGATACTCGGTAAATTTGATATGAGGCACGAATTCTATTTAAGGGTTGTAATTAGGAAGGAAGAAGAAAAGCTATAGAAGTAGCAGAAGGAAGAAAACATGGGAAGATTGATTATTTCTTTGACATATATTCTTGTAGAGTAACTTCAGCATGGATAGGTTTTAAACTACTACTTAAATTGTGCGCACACATTTACATAATAGGAGTATAGTTACTTAACCAAAGCATACCTGTAATTACCAGCCATCTCCAGTGAAACCAAGAAAACCAGTTAGGCGCCTTAGGTATTTGTGAAAACTTATCTACGATATGGTGGATATTGTCCAACTGAACTTGAACAGTCTGAGAGAAATCAGACAAATTAAAAAAACCCATTCATGGGGAATGTTCACATTCCATATGTTCTTTAAACAGTAAATAGTCTGTAGTTGTAAGATTTTGGAGCACTACAATTTGCACTTTTCCTAATTCTTGGTTGAGTTCCAACAGTATAGGTCCAGTCAAATTTGTTGTTTTACTGTATGCACAGGCCAGCTTAGATATCTTCTTCTTCATTCCCATGGCAAATCCAGGAACTGGTGGGATGAGGGCATCTACAGCTGTAGCAGTGCGTGGATCTTTGTTGGGGTTTCTTGTTGATCATCTTCTGGCATGAGTCTTCCCGAGAGTGCTGATGTTGGAAGTTCTTTTTCATATCGTATCTTAGTTCATTTTGGGGTAGCCCAATTAGGCTTTGATCCTCTGTATAAACACAAACAGACCCTTTGCCTACACTTTTATATACCTCTTATACCCTTGCGTAGAACTCATTGGAGGTTACCACACAGGAACTGCCTTTTTTTTGGTATCATTAATCTACACTTACATGATGAATATTATGTTTACTAGGCTCTCCCCTATACCAGGTCCCCCCTATAAACCCCTTTACAGTCACTGTCCATCAGCATAGCAAAATGCTGTAGAATCACTACTTGTCTTCTCTGTGTTGTACAGCCCTCCCCTTTCTCCCACCCCCCCATGCATGCTAATCTTAATTCTCCCCTACTTCTCCCCCCCCTTATTCCTCCCTACCCACCCATCCTCCCCAGTCCCTGTCCCTTTGGTACCTGTTAGTCCATTCTTGAGTTCTGTGATTCTGCTGCTGTTTTGTTCCTTCAGTTTTTCCTTTGTTCTTATATTTCACAGATGAATGAAATCATTTGGTATTTCTCTTTCCCCGCTTGGCTTGTTTCACTGAGCATAATACCCTCCAGCTCCATCCATGTTGCTCCAAATGGTAGGATTTGCCCTTTTCTTATGGCTGATTAGTATTCCATTGTGTATATGTACTATATCTTCTTTATCTATTCATCTATTGATGGACATTTAGGTTGCTTCCAATTCTTGGCTATTGTAAAAAGTGCTGCGATAAACATATTGGTGTACTGATCTTTCTCATACTTGATTGCTGCATTCTTAGGGTATTTTTCTGGGAGTGCAATTCCTGGGTCAAATGGTAAGTCTGTTTTGAGCATTTTGATGTACCTCCATACTGCTTTCCACAATGGTGGAACTAACTTACATTCCCACCAGCAGTGTAGGAGGGTTCCCCTTTCTCCACAGCCTCACCAACATTTGTTGTTATTTGTCTTTTGGATGGCAGCCATCCTTACTGGTGTGAGGTGATACCTCATTGTAGTTTTAATTTGCATTTCTCTGATAATTAGCAATGTGGAGCATCTTTTCATGTGTCTGTTGGCCATCTGTATTTCTTTTTTGGAGATCTGTCTGTTCAGTTCTTCTGTCCATTTTTTAATTGGGTTATTTGTTTTTTGTTTGTTGAGGCGTGTGAGCTCTTTATATATTCTGGATGTCAAGCCTTTATTGGATGTGTCATTTTCAAATATATTCTCCCATACTGTAGGGATCCTTTTTTTTCTATTGATGGTCTCTTTTGCTATACAGAAGCTTTTCAGTTTAATATAGTCCCACTTGTTCATTTTTGCTATTGTTTTCCTTGCCCGGGGAGATATGTTCAAGAAGAGGTCACTCATGTTTATGTCTAAGAGGTTTTTGCCTATGTTTTCTTCCAAGAGTTTAATGGTTTCATGACTTACATTCAGGTCCTTGATCCATTTTGAGTTTACTTTTGTATATGGGGTTAGACAATGACCAGTTTCATTCTCCTACATGTAGCTGTCCAGTTTTGCCAGCAACATCTGTTGAAGAGACTGTCATTTCGCCATTGCATGTCCATGGCTCCTTTATCAAATATTAACTGACCATATATGTCGGGGTTAATGTCTGGATTCTCTAGTCTGTTCCATTGGTCTGTGGCTCTGTTCTTGTGCCAGTACCAAATTGTCTTGATTACTATGGCTTTATAGTAGAGCTTGAAGTTGGGGAGTGAGAACCCCCTACTTTATTCTTCTTTCTCAGGATTGCTTTGGCTATTCGGGTTTTTGGTGTTTCCATATGAATTTTTGAATTATTTCTTCCAGTTCATTGAAGAATGTTGCTGGTAGTTTCATAGGGATTGCATCAAATCTGTATATTGCTTTGGGCAGGATGGCCATTTTGACAGTATTAATTTTTCCTATCCACGAGCATGGGATGAGATTTCATCTGTTAGTGTCCCCTTTAATTTCTCTTAAGACTGACTTGTAGTTTTCAGAGTATAAGTCTTTCACTTCTTTGGTTAGGTTTTTTCCTAGGTATTTTATTTTTTTTGATGCAATTGTTAATGCAGTTATTTTCATGATTGCTCTTTCTGTTTGATCATTGTTAGTGTATAGGAAAGCCACAGAATTCTGTGTATTGATTTTGTATCCTGCAACTTTGCTGTATTCCAATATCAGTTCTAGTAGTTTTGGGGTGGAGTCTTTAGGGTTTTTTATGTACAGTATCATGTCATCTACAAACAGTGACAGTTTAACTTCTTCTTTACCAATCTGGGGTCCTTGTATTTTTTTGTTTTGTCTGATTGCCATGGCTAGGACCTCCACTACTATGTTAAATAAAAGTGGGGAGAGTGGGCATCCCTGTCTAGTTCCCGATTTCAGAGGAAATGCTTTCAGCTTCTTGCTGTTCAATATAACATTGGCTGTGGGTTTATCATAGATGGCCTTTATTATGTTGAGGTACTTGCCCTCTATTCCCATTTTGCTGAGAGTTTTTATCATGAATGGATGTTGAACTTTGTCAAATGCTTTTTCAGCATCTATGGAGATGATCATGTGGTTTTTGTCTTTCTTTTTGTTGATGTGGTGGATGATGTTGATGGGCTTTCGAATGTTGTACCATCCTTGCATCACTGGGATGAATCCCACTTGGTCATGGTGTATGATCCTTTTGATGAATTTTTGAATTCGGTTTGCTAATATTTTGTTGAGTATTTTTGCATCTACGTTCATCAGGGATATTGGTCTGTAGTTTTCTTTTTTGGTGGGGTCTTTGCCTGGTTTTGGTATTCGGGTGATGTTAGCTTCAAAGAATGAGTTTGGGAGTATCCCCTCCTCCTCTATTTTTTTGAAAACTTTAAGGAGAATGGGTATTATGTCTTTTCTGTATGTCTGATAAATTCCGAGGTAAATCCATCTGGCCCGGGGGTTTTGTTCTTTGGTAGTTTTTTGATTACCACTTCAATTTCGTTGCTGGTAATTGGTCTGTTTAGATTTTCTGTTTCTTTCTGGGTCAGTCTTGGAAGGTTGTATTTTTCTAGGAAGTTGTCCATTTCTCCTAGGTTTCCCAGCTTGTTAGCATATAGGTTTTCATAGTATTCTCTAATAATTCTTTGTATTTCTGTGGGGTCCGTCGTGATTTTTCCTTTCTCATTTCTGATACTGTTGATTTGTGTTGACTCTCTTTTCTTCTTAATAAGTCTGGCTAGAGGCTTATCTATTTTGTTTATTTTCTTGAAGAACCAGTTCTTGGTTTCATTGATTTTTGCTATTGTTTTATTCTTTTCAATTTTATTTATTTCTTCTCTGATTTTTATTATGTCACTCCTTCTGCTGTCCTTAGGCCTCATTTGTTCTTTTTCCAATTTCGATAATTGTGACATTAGACCATTCGTTTGGGATTGTTCTTCCTTTTTTAAATATGTTTGGATTGCTATATACTTTCCTCTTAAGACTGCTTTTGCTGTGTCCCACAGAAGTTGGGGCTTAGTGTTGTTGTTGTCATTTTTTTCCATATATTGCTGGATCTCCATTTTGATTTAGTCATTGATCGATTGATTATTTAGGAGCCTGTTGTTAAGCCTCCATGTGTTTGTGAGCCTCTTTGCTTTCTTTGTACAGTTTATTTCTAGTTTTATGCCTTTGTGGTCTGAAAAGTTGGTTGGTAGGATTTCAATCTTTTTAATTTTCTGAGGCTCTTTTTGTGGCCTAGTATGTGGTCTATTCTGGGGAATGTTCCATGTGCACTTCGGAAGAATGAATATCCTGTTGCTTTTGAATGTAGATTTCTATAGATGTCTATTAGGTCCATCTGCTCTACTGTCTTGTTCAGTGCTTCTGTTTCCTTACTAATTATCTGCCCAGTGGATCTATCATTTGGAGTGAGTGGTGTGTTGAAGTCTCCTAGAATGAATGCATTGCAGTCTATTACCCCCTTTAGTTCTGTTAGTATTTGTTTCACATATGCGGGTGCTCCTGTGTTGGGTCCATATATATTTAGAATTGTTATATCCTCTTGTTGGACTGAGCCCTTTATCATTATTTAGTCTCCTTCTTTATCTCTTGTTAGTTTCTTTGTTTTGAAGTCTATTTTTTCTGATATTAGTACTGCAACCCCTGCTTTCTTCTCACTGTTGTTTCCTTGAAATGTGTTTTTCCATCCCTTGACTTTTAGTCTGTACATGTCTTTGGGTTTGAGGTGAGTTTCTTGTAAGCAGCATATAGATGGGTCTTGCTTTTTTATCCATTCTATTACTCTGTGTCTTTTGATTGGTGCATTCAGCCATTTAACATTTAGGGTAACTATTGAAAGATATGTACTTATTGCCAGTGCAGTCTTTAAATTCGTGGTTACCAAAGGTTCAAGGTTAGCCTCTTTAGTATCTTACTAGCTAACTTAGCTCGCTTATTGAGCTGTTATATACACAGTCTGGAGATTCTTTTCTTCTCTCCCTTCTTATTCCTCCTCCTCTATTCTTCATATGTTGGGTGTTTTGTTCTGTGCTCTTTTTAGGAATGCTCCAATCTAGAGCAGTCCCTGTAAGATGTTCTGTAGAGGTGGTTTGTGGGAAGCAAATTCCCTCAGCTTTTGTTTTTCTGGGAATTGTTTAATCCCACCATCATATTTGAATGATAGTCGTGTTGGATACAGTATCCTTTGTTCAAGGACCTTCTGTTTCATTGTATTAAATATATCATGCCATTCTCTTCTGGCCTGTAGGGTTTCTGTCGAGAAGTCGGATGTTAGCCTGATGGGTTTTCCTTTATAGGTGACATTTTTCTCTCTAGATGCCTTTAAAACTCTTTCTTTGTCCTGGATCTTTGCCATTTTAATTATTATGTGTCTTGGTGTTGTCCTCCTTGGATCCTTTCTGTTGGGGGTTCTGTGTATTTCCATGGTCTGTTCGATTATTCCCTCCCCCAGTTTGGGGAAGTTTTCAGCAATTATTTCTTCCAAGATACTTTCCATCTCTTTTCCTCTCTCTTCTTCTTCTGGTACCCCTATAATACGGATATTGTTCCTTTTGGATTGGTCACACAGTTCTCTTAATATTGTTTCATTCCTGGAGATCCTTTTGTCTCTCTCTATGTCAGCTTCTATGCGTTCCTGTTCTCTGATTTCAATTCCATCAATGGCCTCTTGCATTCTATCCATTCTGCTTATAAAACCCTTCCAGAGTTTGTTTCATTTCTGCGATCTCCTTTCTGGCATCTGTGATCTCCCTCCGGACTTCATCCCATTTCTCTTGCGTATTTGTCTGCATCTGTGTCAGCATGTTTATGATTTTTATTTTTTGTCAGGAAGACTGATTAGGTCTGTCTCCTTCTCTGGTGTTGCCTCTGTGATCTTTGATTGCCTGAAATTTTGCCTTTTCATGGTTATAGAGATAGTTTGCAGAGCTGGGACGAGTGACGGCTGGAAGAACTTAACTTCTTGTTGGTTTGTGGCCCTCCTCTCCTGGGAGAACAGCGACCTCTATTGGCTTGTGCTGCGCAGCTGCGCGCAGACAGGGCTTCTGCTTCCTGCCCGGCTGCTATGGAGTTAATCTCCGCTGTTGCCGTGGGCGTGGCCTGGCTCGGGCAGCTACTCCAAAATGGTGGAGTCACGTTGGAGCAGGAGCTGCTGGGAAGCTATTTATCTCCGTAAGGGGCCTCCCTGCTCCCTGCAGCCCAAGTGTTAGGGTTCCCAGAGATCCCCGGATTCCCTACCTCTGGATTAAGTGTCCCGCCCTGCCCATTTAAGTCTTCCAAAGAGCAACTGCCAAAACAAAACAATGGCCACAAAAAAAAAAAAAATTTTTTAATTAAGAAAAAAAAAAAAAAGTAGCCACTCGTTTTTCTTTATTCTCCGGCGCCAGCCTCAGGCATCTGCTCACCGGTCTTACTGCCCTGTTTCCCTAGTATTGGGGTCCCTATCCCTTTATGACTTCCAAAAAGCGCTCGCCAAAACAAAACAGCAGAAAAAAATAATGGTTGCTAGCTTTTCTGGTGTCCTCCAGCGCCAGGCCTCTGGTGCCCACTCACTGTTCTTGCTGCCCTGTTTCCCTAATATCCAGGGCTCCCCGCTCATGCACTGTGTCTACACTCTTACCCGGATGGCTGGGGCTGGGTGTTCGGCAGTCCTGGGCTCCGTCTCCCTCCCGCTCTGCCTATTCTTCTCCCGCCGGGAGCTGGGGGGAGGGGCGCTCGGCTCCCGCGGGGCCGGGGCTTGTATCTTACCCCCTTCAGGAGGCGCTGGGTTCTCTCAGGTGTGGATGTGGTCTGGATATTGTCCTGTGTCCTCTGGTCTTTATTCTAGGAAGATTTGTCTTTGTTATATTTTCATAGATATATGTGGTTTTGGGAGGAGATTTCTGCTTCTCTACTCATGCCGCCATCTTGTCTCCCCCCTGTAATCTTTTATCTTTGGTGAAATTCTTAAGCTGGACAGAGAAGCTGCAAATTCTCTTGTCTTCAAGAACCTAAGAAAGAGATAGAAATAAATTCATTCTAGGAGTTGAGTTAAAAGAAATTGGTCTACTTCTGTAGGAGGATAGGAAACTCCCTGGCACCCAGGATAAAGTCAAAATTCCTTTGAAGCTTGGAAGGAAGAAAATGAAATGTCTATCCTGGGGAAGGGACAGTAAAAGATCTGGGGCACAGGATTCTATACCTAAAGTAAACAATGGTCTTCTGTCCCTGTAGGATAAGCAGGAATCTTATGCCCAAGATGAAAACAGAAATGCAATAGAGTTTGACTATCACTGGCTGGAGGAAAAGGAAAGCTAAAAATAACATCAGCCCCAAGGAAATTGGACTCCAACTAGGATTGTAGCTGTACCATGACAACAGAGAACACAGTTGCCCCAGCACAAACTTTTTATGAAGTAACAGCACTTAATGTACCAGTGGGGGATGGCCAGCAACATGAAGAAAGATCCTGTCTGTGGTTCAGGTGAGCAGCCATGGGTGACATCTGAGGTGTTGGCAACAAACTGGGGTGAAACCTTCAGAGACCGGACCTCTACCCTAACACAAGGCATCCATTAGAAGATACTGAAATACATGGTGACTTGAAGGTAATGATAGTGACAGTGTTATAGAAACTCAGCTCAACTTCTGATTATATTGACTGGAATCATCACCCTAACCACCTGACAGAAATATATCCAGGTATAAATATTATTTACATCAACTGAGGTCCCATATCAAGTATGATAAACATGATAAGGTAAAGAAGTATATTGTAAATCCCAGGATAACCAAGATAAATATTTGTTAATCATTTTAAAATTAGTATTTATAATATATAGTTACAAATGCACCACTGGTA
Source organism: Manis pentadactyla (assembly GCF_030020395.1). NCBI lineage: Eukaryota > Metazoa > Chordata > Mammalia > Pholidota > Manidae > Manis > Manis pentadactyla. Next base: position 27,627,317 of record NC_080037.1, on the reverse strand, counting down.
TAAGTCTAAACTTATTTGTGAGGAAGAAACAGTGGAAAATTAATACACTTTATGAAACTATATAAAGAAAGTCTTGACTTAGAATTTTAAAGGTTTTTCTAGTTAGATTTTATTATTAAAGAACACAACTCAGTTCAGTTGTTTCTACTGGTAAACATTTTATGTATATATTTACATAAAATAACAATAAAAATAACTATACCTCTAAAGTAATTCATGATGATTACTATTACACTGTGTTAGACTTTGCTTGATTAAATCATTTGATTAGAACTCAGATTTGAAAATCACTACTTATACGTTTTCCTTAATTTCAGTAGTTAAAAAGTACAGCGTAGGGAATTAAAAAGAATGGGAACTTAACAAAAAAGGAAATAATATAAGAACACAAGAAATCAATCAGTCTTAGCTGGAAATCTAACTACTTGAAAAACCACAGTTCACAGTTACATTACTTTTTGCCTTTTAGATAATCTAGTTAAGCTTTAAGAGCATGTTTTTTTATATTAATGAAAATGAGGCAGACAACCTTTTGGCTAGAGAGCTTTACAAAGGGCAAAATGGCTAGCCTTTATGGAAATTGAATGTTAAAATTAAATTCAAACAAAACAGAAAAAGGAGTCATTCAGCATCTATATTAGGATATATAGGGAGCAAGATGGGTAATTTAAACCATTTAATATTTTCTCATTTAACATATCACAACCTTTAAAATAAAGCTGCTTTTTTTCAAGTGGACCATGTTATAAACATACTAAGAACTAAAATCCATGGATTTCTGAAATATTATTAGACAAAAATTGCACAAATTGTCCATTCTGTATACATTGATCTAATTGGACAGATCAGGTGTAAACAGTTTCTACTTACACTCTGTAGGTAGAGTATCTGAAAATAAAGCTGAATTAGTTTACTTATTTTTAAATAAAAGTATGTTTACAAGGTCAGCTTCACAGGTATATGGAAATAAAAATACAGGACCGATTATTTTTACTTTTTGTGAAAGGTAAAACAAAAAAGAAATATTAAGTCTTATAACTTGTAAGCTGTTCTCACAATCATAAATGTTTCAATTAAAAATAAGTATCTGTCATAACTAGGAAAGCTAATGTGATCTTAAGGCAATAACAAGTTCCAATGATTCTGTAAGTACAAATTCAATGAAAGCTTAGAAACTTCATTAGGTTTGTATATGAATGAAAGACAATGTTTTTGTTCTGTCTTGTTTTCAGTTACTTCCTTATCTTAGTTTCTGATTCATTCAACCAGATTTTTTTTAATTACATGAGAAATAGATTGTGTTTCTGAGTAAGCATGAACATATTTTTGTTTTGTAAGCTGGGTTATACCCTGTTGTTAATAGTCCTTAAGAAATATCATTTGTAAAAGAAAGAAGTAATACTTTTATTCAGACCATTAAAAATTACACTGATTTTATTTTAAAAAGCATTTACTCTCAATTATTAGGGAAATATTTTTTAAAATAGTAAAAAAAGTCTTAAAAAGAATGAATATACATTTTTGAAGCAAATTATGTATTTTGCTAAAATTAGCTTATGTATGACAAGCTATAGATAATATAAAATATGGTTACTTTATTTGACTTAAACAATTAGTTTCTGTATGAAACAAATCCTATGTTAGTGAGCAAAATTAATTAAAGCTCATTTTATCCTTATAGAGTCTTATCTCTTATTCTTGATTTGCTTGTGACATTTATATGTTTATAAACTCATCACATGGAGTTTCATAGCCTTCTCCTGGGTTAGATACTCTGCACCCAGATGTTAGATACTCTACATCTGGCAAAAGATAGCGTAATAAAACATGGCAAAACTTACAGAAGGCTTATGGGGCCAGCTCCAACATGGTACACAATAAGTTCACATTTTATTGCTTTAAACTCAGTTACAAAACCACACCTCACAACAAGGTAGACTGACAAATGTAATATGGCTGTTTCTGGGATAAGAAAGAGGAAACAGCGCTTCTGATCAACAGTAGTCTTTTTCATACATATTAAACTAATTCTGATCTTAAATAGGGTTTATTGGATCTCCTTCCAATCATTCCAGAAATTATGAATTCATTAATTATGTCATTCAACAAATATACATTATGTGACTTCTGTGTACCTGGGATGCTTATTAACTGTCCTCTCTATATAGGCTAAACAGCCACCCAGTCAGCCTGACACAAATGAAGTTTCTTGAGGCTTTCATTGTTAAAATTGGAATAATCTTAGGAAAACCAGAAAAGTGAACAATCTAAACAAATATTAATTAAATTATCATTCAAGACATATCTTATTGGTTTCTACTAGTACTCCATGCTTATTATAAAATATTAGAAAATGCAGATCAAATGAAAATCTGCATATGACCAAGTGTTAATGTTTTGGTACATAGTTCTTGCTTTTATATATATATGTGGACTCATAAAACACATACTAATATTTTTCTTCATAGAGTTTGATTATACTTAGAATGGAGTAAATATGTGTCTCTAACATCATTGTAATGACTTCACAGCATTTTAATAAATGAGCATGTAGTTATCTATTCATTTCAGCTTTTGACACCTACAAACTGAATTAGCAATGTTGGTATGTACATTTTTGAGCATTTGCATCAGGCAAATAATAATGAATGATCACATGGCACACATATTCCTTTTATTGGGAGAACCTTATAGGAAGCAAAGCAATAGTAGATACACCATTACATTCTGAGTAAAACTAAGCTTTCTAACTCAGGATGTCAGGTTTGCAATCTATTAGAGGCAGCTCCAGTTTCTTGTCTAATATATTAGGGGCCGAGGAAAAAGACTTTCTAATTCATGTTGTGAGCCATTTTCTTAGCCGCCACTACTGTGGGTTTTGTTTCTTGCCACCCTTTATTAAAAACAAAAACCAGCATACAAAAGAAGGACAAAAAAATCAATGTGTACAAATAAATGGAAAAAATAAGAGAGGAAAATGATTTTCTAAAATATAAAGGGAGATTAAAAAGTTGAAAATTTATAGAGAAAAGAAAAAAATTGTAAGTATTAAAATGTCATTTATTATTAAAGCACTAGTCTTCCCATAGGGACTAAAGTTTACTTTTTTTAAAGCTAGAGAATATAACCTTGAGATTTAAAAATTATTTCAAAGACCTAAAGTTAAAGAACTTAACAATCAGATAAAATACAGAATATCAGTATTAAAAAATTAATGTTAAAAGAGATCTTATGACAACTTGTGATAATTTAAGATATTATATTAAAATAACTTTGATGAATGTATGTACAAGATAAGAAAGATATGAAATGTTACATATAATTTTGTAGCTTTCAGCACCAAGTAAGTCTTTATTTTTTGAGGCTAGTTTTGCCCCTAAGAGCAGAGTCAGATTTCCCCAACTATAGTTATGTTAGATTCTATTTTGTGTGTGTTTGCTGATAAATGCATAACAGCAGGTAGAGGGAAGGGAATAAAGGAAAGGGAATGTAAAAACAAGGGTACATATATAGCATATGAGCTGCAAAGTGTGTGGAATAATTTGTCTTCTCCTGGAGAAAATTACAATGCTTAAGAGACAGACACTGGTCCAGAGAGAATGAAAATGACCAGAGTAAAGAAGAAGGAAAGATGATTTTCCATTTTAATGTAATTTTTCTTCAACTTCAGTGGACCTCAGGATGAACCTGAGAGGCTGTACAAATTCAGAGTTCAGGCCCTTGGAAAAAATATTTTAAAAAGTCCATATTTTTATCCAAGGATTTTCAGTTTTTATGTTCCCCAGGTTAATCTGAATTTAATAAATATTACTCAACTCTATACTTTCAAGTACAGTCTGGAAGTCCAGGGAATACCATCCCTCCATTTATCAAGCAAAAAATGGAGGGCCTTTATGGTATTTTAAAGATGTATTTTCCATAATCATACTTTTGAAAAATTTCAGTGTACTTGGTACTAGACAGAAGAGGAGTAGGCATTTTCCCCAAAACCAAAATAATATGGAGTACTTCACTGATTGATTTACCTATTATAAGATCTTATAATTAATTATCAGAAGGTAATGAATTAACCAAAATACATTTCCTGCTTAAAACAATAAGTACAAATTCTTAAAAGTACATACATATAAGTGTTACAGACTGAGTTTGTTCTGCTCAGTTCTTGTCCCCTTGCAACAAAGAAGTGAAAGGCAGAAGCACAATAGCAAAGCAGAGCAAAAGCCTGTCTTGTCTCCATGTGGCTCCCCTGGCTGGGCAGTTTGGGCAGTGTTTTCCTTGCACTTTGCCTTTCCCTTCCCCAGCTGTGCGTGTCTACATTTCCATGTCACATAAGCATCATGGTATCAAGTATAATTGCTGCTTAACAACAATATTAATATAGAGACGTAAGGAAGAACTTGCTAACAAAATTAGCCAGGGCTGAATATTGTGGTATAAATATATAAAATAAACACAATAAATCCAAAAAGGAGGTGGAGCCAAGATGGCGGCGTGAGTAGAGCAGCAGAAATCTCCTCCCAAAACCACATATTTTTATGAAAATATAACAAAGACAACTCTTATTAGAATAGAGACCAGACGACACTGGACAACATCCAGACCACAGCCACACCTGCAAGAACCCAGCGCCTTGAGAAGGGGGTAAGATACAAGCCCCGGCCCGGCGGGAGCCGAGCGCCCCTCCCCCCAGCTCCCGGTGGGAGGAGAGGAGTCAGAGCAGGGAGGGAGAGGGAACCCAGGACTGCTAAACACTCAGCCGTAGCCATCTGCAACAGAGTGCAGACACAGTGCATGTGTGGGGTCCTGGATACTAGGGAAACAGGACAGCAAGACCTGTGAGCGGGTCCCTGAGGGCAGCGCCTGAGGGCAAATAAAAGTGAACAGCTTTAAAAAAAAAATTATTTATTTATTTATTTATTTATTTATTTTCTTGCGAGTGCTTTTTGGAAGTCTTAAAGGGACAGGGCGGGACACTTAGTTCAGGGGCAGGGAATTGGGGGAACGCTGGGCACTCTAACCCCCTGGGCAGCAGGAAGCACAGAGGGCCCTCACAGAGATAAATAGCCTCCACACTGCTCCCCTTCCAAAGCGGCTCCACCATATCAGAGTAGCGGCCTGAGTCAGGCCACGAACACAGAAACAGTGGAGATTAACTCCATAGCAGCCGAGCAGGAATCAGAAGCCCTGTCTGCGCGCAGCTGCGCAGCACAAGCCACTAGAGGTCGCTGTTCTCCCAGGAGAGGAGGGCCACAAACCAACAAGAAGGGAAGTCCTTCCAGCCGTCACTCGTCCCAGCTCTGCAAACTATTCCTATCACCATGAAAAGGCAAAGCTACAGGCAGACAAAGATCACAGAGACAACACCAGAGAAGGAGACACACCTAACCAGTCTCCCTGACAAAGAATTCAAAATAAGAATCATAAACATGCTGACAGAGATGCAGAGAAATACGCAAGAGAAATGGGATGAAATCCGGAGGGAGATCACAGATGCCAGAAAGGAGATCGCAGAAATCAAACAAACTCTGGAAGGGTTTATAAGCAGAATGGATAGGATGCAAGAGGCCATTGATGGAATTGAAACCAGAGAACAGGAACGCATAGAAGCTGACATAGAGGGAGACAAAAGGATCTCCAGGAATGAAACAATATTAAGAGAACTGTGTGACCAATCCAAAAGGAACAATATCCATATTATAGGGGTACCAGAAGAAGAAGAGACAGAAAAAGGGATAAAAGATGTATTTGAAGAAATAATTGCTGAAAACTCCCCCCAAATTGGGGGAGGAAATAATCGAACAGACCATGGAAATACACAGAACTCCCAACAGAAAGGACCCAAGGAGGACAACACCAAGACACATAATAATTAAAAAGGCAAAGATCCAGGACAAGGAAAGAGTTTTAAAGGCAGCTAGAGAGAAAAAGGTCACCTATAAAGGAAAACCCATCAGGCTACCATCAGACTTCTCAACAGGAACCCTACAGGCCTGAAGAGAATGGCATGATATATTTAATGCAATGAAACAGAAGGGCCTTGAACCAAGGATACTGTATCCAGCACGATTATCATATAAATATGATGGAGGGATTAAGCAATTCCCACACAAGCGAAAGCTGAGGGAATTTGCCTCCCACAAAGGAACTCTACAGGGTATTTTAGAGGGATTATACTAGATTGGAGCACTCCTAAAACTGAACAGATGTCACCAGAGAAAATGAAATCACAGCAAAGAAAGGAGACCAACCAAATACTAACTAATGGCAAAAAAATAAAAGCAACTACTCACTAAAAGCAGTTAAAGGAAACACGAAAGAGCACAGAATAAAACAATCAACATATAAAGAATGGAGGAGGAGGAATAAGAAGGGAGAGAAGAAAAGAATCTCCAGACAGTGTATATAAGGGTTCAATAAGAGAGCTAAGTTAGGCAGTAAGATACTAAGGAGGCGAATCTTGAACCTTTGGTACCCAGGAATATAAAGCCTGCAATGGCAAAAAGTACATATCTATCAATAGTCACCCTAAATGTAAATGGACTGAATGCACCAATCAAAAGACACAGAGTAATAGAATGGATAAAAAAGCAAGATCCATCTATATGCTCCTTGCAAAAAACTCACCTCAAACCCAAGACATGCACAGACTAAAAGTCAAGGGATTGAAAAACATATTTCAGGCAAACAACAGAGAGAAGAAAGCAGAATTTGCAGTACTAATATCAGACAAAATAGACTTCAAAACAAAGAAAGTAACGAGATAAAGAAGGACATTACATAATGATAAAGAGCTCTGTCCAACAAGAGGATATAACCATTCTAAATATATATGCACCCAACACAGGAGCAGCAGCATATGTGTAACAAATACTAACAGAAATAAAGAGGGAAATAGAATGCAATGCATTCATTTTAGGAGACGTAACATGCCACTCACCTCAAAGGATAGATCCACTGGGCAGAAAATAAGTAAGGACACAGAGGCACTGAACAACACAGTAGAACAGATGGACATAGTAGACATCTATAGAACTCTACATCCAAAAGCAACAGGATATACATTCTTCTCAAGTGCACATGGAACCTTCTCCAGAATAGACTAGCTCACAAAAAGAGCCTCAGTAAATTCCAAAATATTGAAATTCTACCAACCAACTTTTCAGACCACAAAGGTATAAAACTAGAAATAAATTCTACAAAGAAAACAAAAAGGCTCACAAACACATGGAGGCTTAACAACATGCTCCTAAATAATCAATGGATCAACGAACAAATTAAAATAGAGATCAGGGAATATATGGAAACAAATGACAACAGCAACACAAAACCCCAACTTCTGTGGGACGCAGCAAAAGCAGTATTAAGAGGAAAGTATATAGTGATCCAGGCACACTTGAAGAAGGAAGAACAATCCCAAATGAATAGTCTAGCATCACAATTATCAAAACTGGTAAAAGAAGCACAAATGAGGCCTAAAGTCAGCAGAAGGAGGGACATAATAAAGATCAGAGAAGAAACAAACAAAATTGAGAAGAATAAAACAATAGCAAAAATCAGTGAAAGCAAGAGCTGGTTCTTTGAGAACATAAACAAAATAGATAAGCCTCTAGCCAGACTTATTAAGAGAAACAGAGAATCAAAACCAATCAACAGAATCAGAAATGAGAGTGGAAAAATCATGACAGACTCCACAGATATACAAAGAACTATTAAAGACTACTATCAAAACCTATATGCCAACAAGCTGGAAAACCTAGAAGAAATGGACAACTTCCTAGAAAATATAACCTTCCAAGACTGACCAAGGAAGAAACACAAAAGTTAAACAAACCAATTACGAGCAAAGATATTGAAACGGTAATCAAAGAACTACCCAAGTACAAAACGCCCACGCCAGATGGAAGTACTTCGGAATTTTATCAGACAAACAGAGAAGACGTAATACCCATTCTCCTTAAAGTTTTCCAAAAAATAGAAGAGGAGGGAATACTCCCAAACTCATTCTATGAAGCCAACATCACCCTCATATCAAAACCAGGCAAAGACCTCACCAAAAAATAAAATTACAGACCAATATCCCTGATGAATATAGATACAAAAATACTCAATAAAATATTAGCAAACCAAATTCAAAAATACATCAAAAGGATCATACACCATGACCAAGTGGGATTCATCCCAGGGATGCAAGGATGGTACAACATTCGAAAATCCATCAACATCATCCACCACATCAACAAAAAGAAAGACAGAAACCACATGATCATCTCCACAGATGCTGAAAAAGCATTTCACAATATTTAACATACATTCATGATAAATACTCTCAGAAAAATGGGTATAGAGGGCAAGTACCTCAACATAATAAACGCCATATGTGATAAACCCACAGCCAATATCATACTGAACAGCGAGAAGCTGAAAGCTTTTCCCCTGAGATCGGGAACTAGACAGGGATGCCCACTCTCCCCACTGCTATTTAACATAGTACTGGAGGTCCTAGCCACGGCAATCAGACAAAACAAAGAAATACAAGGAATCCAGTTTGGTAAAGAAGAAGTAAAACTGTCACTATTTGTAAATGATATGATATCATACATAAAAATCCCTAAAGAATCCACTCAAAAACTACTAGAACTGATATCGGAATACAGCAAAGTTGCAGGATACAAAATTAACATACTAACAATGAACCAATAGAAAGAGAAATCAGGAAAACAACTCCATTCACAATTGCAACCAAAAGAATAAAATACCTAGGAATAAATCTAACCAAAGAAGTGAAAAACCTACACCCTGAAAACTACAAGTCACTCTTAAGAGAAATTAAAGGGGACACTAACAAATGGAAACTCATCCTATTCTCGTGGCTAGGAAGAATGAATATCATCAAAATGGCCATCCTGCCCTAAGCAATATACAGATTTGTTGCAATCCCTATCAAACTACGAGCAACATTCTTCAATGAACTGGAACAAATAGCTCAAAAATTCATATGGAAACACCAAAGACACCGAATAGCCAAAGAAATCCTGAGAAAGAAGAATAAAGTGGGGGCATCTCACTCCCCAACTTCAAGCTCTACTACAAAGCCATAGTAATCAAGACAATTTGGTACTGGCACAACAACAGAGCCACAGATTAGAGAATCCAGACAAACATATATGGTCAATTAATATTTGATAAAGGAGTCATGGACATACAATGGCGAAATGACAGTCTCTTCAACAGGTGGTGCTGGCAAAACTGGGCAGCTACATGTAGGAGAATGAAACTGGACCATTGTCTAACCCCATACACAATAGTAAATTCAAAATGGATCAAAGACATGAATTTAAGTCATGAAACCATAAAACTCTTAGAAAAAAACAGGCAAAAATCTCTTAGACATAAACATGAGTGACCTCTTCTTGAACATATCTCCCCGAGCAAGGAAAACAATAGCAAAAATGAACAAGTGGGACTATATTAAGCTGAAAAGCCTCTGTACAGCAAAAGACACCATCAATAGAACAAAAAGGTACCCTACAGTATGGGAGAATATATTTGTAAATGACAGATCCAATAAAGGCTTGATGTCCAAAATATATAAAGAGCTCACCCACCTCAACAAACAAAAAACAAATAATCCAATTAAAAAATGGGCAGAGGAACTGAACAGACAGTTCTCCAAAAGAGAAATACAGATGGCCAACAGACACATGAAAAGATGCTCCACATCGCTAATTATCAGAGAAATGCAAATTAAAAACACATTTATGTATCACCTCACCTTTAAGAATGACTACCATCCAAAAGATAAACAAGAACAAATGTTGGTGAGGTTGTGGAGAAAGGGGAACCCTCCTACACTGCTGGTGGGAATGTAAATTAGTTCAACCATTGTGGAAAGCAGTATGGAGGTTCCTCAAAATGCTCAAAATAGACTTACTATTTGACCCAGGAATTCCACTCCTAATAGTTTACCCTAAGAATGCAGCTCTCAAGTTTGAAAAAGACAGATGCACCCCTATATTTATCGCTGCACTATTTACAATAGCCAAGATATGGAAGCAAACTAAGTGTCCATCAGTAGATGAATAAAGAAGATGTGGTACATATACACAATGGAATATTACTCAGCCATAAGAAGAAAACAAATCCTCCCATTTGCAACAGCATGGATGGAGCTAGAGGGTATTATGCTCAGTGAAATAAGCCAAGTGGAGAAAGAGAAATGCCAAATGATTTCACTCATCTATGGAGTATAAGAACAAAGAAAAAACTGAAGGAACAAAACAGCAGCAGAATCACAGAACCCAAGAATGGAATAACAGGTAAGAAAGGGAAAGGGACTGGGGAGGATGGGTGGGTAGGGAGGTATAAGGTGGTGACAAAGAAAGGGGGTATTATGATTAACATGCATATGTGGGGGTGGGAGAAAGGGGAGGGCTGTACAACACAGAGAAGACAAGTAGTGATTCTACAACATTTTGCTATGCTGATGGACAGTGACTGTAAAGGGGTTTGTGGGGTGCACCTGGTATAGGGGAGAGCCTAGTAAACATAACATTCTTCATGTAATTGTAGATTAATGATAACAAAAAAAAAGAAAAGTGGGATTACTCCTTGATAGGATAAAACTAACTGCAAATCACCAATTAATGCATGCTTTAAATATCCTTAATTTTGATCATTTCAAGGGTGTCAGATGATCAGCTCTGGAAGTACATTTTTGTTATAATATTCCTTTCTCTTAAAAAAAAAAAAAGCAGTTCCTGTGTGCTGATCTCCAATAAGTTCTTCACAATAGTATAAAAGGCATGTCAAAGTGTGGGCAAAGGGTTTGTTTGTGTTTATACAGAGGTTCAAAGCCTAATTTGGCTACCCAGAAAACGAATTAAGATACGACATGAAGAAGAACTTCCAACATCAACATTCTGTGGCAGAGTCATTCCAAAAGATGATCATCAAAAAACTTCAACAAAGATCCTGGCGCTGTTACAGTTATAGCTGCATTCATCCCACCGGTTCCTGGACTGGCCATTGAAATGAAGAAGGAGATATCTAAGCTGGCCTGTGCATACAGTAAAACAACAAATTTGACTGGATCTCTACTGTCGGAAATCAACCAAGAATTAGGAACTCAAGCAAGATGCAATGCTCCAAAATCTTGCGACTATAGACTATCTACTGTTAAAAGAACATATGGGATGTGAACAGTTCCCGTGAATGTGTTGTTTTAATTTGTCTTATTTTTCTCAAACTATTCAAATTCAGTTAGACAATATCCATCATATCATTGATAAGTTTTCACAAATGCCTAGGTTGCCTAACTGGTTTTTTTGGTTTCACTGAATATGGCTGGTAATTGTAGGTCTGCTTTGGTTATGTAGCTGTATTCCTATTATGTTAATGAGTGCACGCAATTTAATTAGTAGTTTAAAACCTATACATGCTTATGTTACTCTACAAGAAGATATGTCAAAGAAATAATCAATCTTCCCATGTTTTCTTCCGCCTGCTACTTCTATAGCTTTTCTTCTCCCTTCCTAATTACAACGCTTAAATAGAATTCGTGCCTCATATCGAAATTACCAAGTATCATAATTCTTCCAAGTGCTAAAGATACCTCAAGACAAATGCTGGGCATAGAAGCCACAGGGCATAAATCTGCAAAGAAGTAAAAAGCTAACCTTTTCAAACAATATTGCTTCTCTCTCACTTACCAACTTTACATTTCCCTGTATGGCCCCAGAAGATGACTGGTTAGCCAGAGACGGGTAAGATTCCTCAAGGGAGGAACAACCTAAGACAGGCACAGTCGCAGGGGGATCATCAGGTGAGAAATTGGGGATCAACAGAGGTGAGGCTTAGAACCTCACCACCCTGTTTTGAGAGAAATCTTCTGCATTTGTGGATGTTTTGTTGCCCTTTTCTAGCTTGGATTAATACTTAGTCTATAGGCACACACCTGATCATCTACATTTGCTCTCTTAGAACACTAAACTATGTTTTCTACCTTTATCTTGCATGTATCTACCACATCAGCATTTTATTAAAAATAATAATAATAGAGGAGAAATGTGTGATTCACATATAAATCAAGTATAAAAATCAAACGAATAATCATATTTGACCTGCTTGTTCATAGTTCATGATGTGTGATCAAAACCAAAAGTTTCTGTGATGACTGCCCTTGCACTGTTCACCATGTAAGAAATTATTCACTATGTAAGAACTTGTTCACCACGTAAGAACTTGTTTGTTATGCTTCAGAATATTGGAGACTGTTGAGAATTATTCTTGGGGTTGATTATTGATTGTGCATTGAGTCCCCTATACAGAATTTTATTGTTGTTAACAACCATATGATCAATAAATGTAAGAGATGCCCTCTCAAAAAAAAAAATCCCCCCCCAAAAAATAAATAAATCCCAAAAGGAAGTATTTTTATCACTACTTGTCCAATGTCCACACCTCAGTGTCTCTAAGGTGAGTTATGCACATTTTACCCTGGTTTATATGTAACAAATCACTTGAGTTAAAAATATTAAGATTCCCTTTCTCTCAAGGAGTCTGCAACTGAAAATTGTGTGACTTTTACTTTCAATTTTAATATTAATTTTACCTTAATTTATATTATGGCTTCATAATATCTACTTCCTTACTCATGACTATAACCATTACAATTACAAGAAGAAAATCTAAAATATCACAAATCACACCCATTTTTGAATTTCAAAAATTCCCAGGGGAAGGACGTTTTATAAAAACTAGGTATGTGTACTTCATCAGGATATGCAGATATAAATGAAGAAAGAATAGGCTGTGGTAGAATTATGTTTTTCTTGTCCCACTCTTCATCATCTCATCGATATTTTAAAGCCTCTGAGTTGCAAAAATGTTTAGTTGAACTTTCAAAAATAATTTTATTAGGGGGGAAGATAAATACAAGCAGCTGTGGAAGGGAAAGAAAAGGTTAAAGGGAAAAACTGCCCAATTTCTGCCCAGGTAGGGGGTCCTAAATAAAAACAACAAAGGCCTTGCAGAGAGATAACTTGTCTATCAGAACCAGGCCAAACCAGTCCTTACCAGGTCTCATGCAAGCACAATCAAACAAAACTATGAACCACCCAGAAAACACCTCAACATAATCTTATTAAAATGAAATTTCAATTTTGTTCCACATCATAAGGACTTTTCAGTGTACATTTTGGGAAGAGACATGTGCTCTGAGAGAAATGGATATATAACTAGAGCAGTCAATCAAATGACCTCACCTTGTCAGTCAAAGAAGTGGTTCTTGACTGGGTCATGATAAATAGACCCTCCCCTAAAAGTTCAGTGCCTTGGTCTACCTTGACTCTGGCATGTTCCTACCTTGGAGTGTATTCACATATAACTCACTCTGTTTTGCTGTTGTGTCTCTGTCTTTGGTCTTTGTTTTGGCAGGGACAAGAACCAAGAACATACTCAACCCATAACAACACCAGGGAACCAGAACTTAAAATACCAGCAGTACAAATTTTCTGGGTAAACAAGAGTGAATTATGTACTATATTTGTTTCTACTCAAGGCTGCTCATTAAAAGATTCTTCCTTATCCAATTTCAAATTGAGTTTTCTAAATCAAAAGTTGAGAAGCATTAAAGTTTATAATGAAATATTATATTGTAATTTATTTAGGTTTTTTAAATATAATAACTACTATTGGTAGTTCCTTTTGCCATAAATTCATTATTATCCTGAAGCTACAGTAATAATCTGAGATTGGAAAAACAAAAATAAAAAAATAGGCAAGTAAAAAGAAGAAATGGGGTAGTGTTTAGTAATACAGTAGAAAGAGTATGTAAGGACTATTGTAACTCCAGGGGGAAAATATGCTCCAAGCCTGAGGCAGATAACTTTTGAAGCATAAATCTGTGAAAGGGAGAAATAAAGTGGGTGAAACTCATTAATTGCTAACAAGCAGGCATCCACTTTTGCTCAACCCATGTCTCTTGCAACCCAGCTGCAGAAAAGTGACAGAAAGTGATGCAACCTCTCTGATCAAGATGTACCTTCCCTGCCCCAACCCTTGTAATCTCCTCTATTAATATGGAGATGGCCTACTTCTCTCCACCCTTTGGAAACACCAACTGATATGGAGATGCACTAAGGCCAGTAAAGAGATCCTTGGAAATATTGAAATTTTACCCACAGCACACACCTCCAGAAATCTCACCTCACAATCACAATCGACTTGCTCTTCATTTTCTGCAATGGCCCCTGTATGAGAAACTGGAGCACTGTAAACAGACTTATACAATAGGAACAGCAATAAAATCATGATAATCATCAAGATGGAGTATACGTCTAAGTTCAAAGTCTTATGCAGATTAAGTCCATCGCTTGGTCATTCCACAGGTACCAGTAGCTGAATGGGTAGGGAGTTCAGAGTAATCATAATGTGGAAGCTGCAGTCATGGGGCAGGTCCAGGCCACAGGGACTGTAGAAGAAACTAATCTAAAGGGCAATGAAGTACATGTTTTAATGACACCAGCATTGACAAATTCCTTCCACCACATAGGATGCATGCAAGAGAGTGGTCCTGTGATAGGACAATGGCAGGAATGGGATCTCATCCTGCTCTAGTACACCAGACCTGCACTTCCCTCCTAGTGGGAGTTAGAGATGGGTCAGTATATAGGGCTATGGGAGGTACACACACTAGCCATTAAAATAAAACAAAATTTCCTCCTAAGGTGTTCTTACCTCCTGGATGTTTTTTGTACACTACCATGTTCTTTGGGGGCCACTCTGCTATAATTCCTGGGATACACAGGAGGAATTTTCCCCAAGGTGCCAGAAAGGTCAGTCATCATTGGCCCATGTGTTGAAATGTCCAGGACCACGTTGATTCAACAGAGTCTCCAGGGTTTAATGCAGTTGGGGAATGTTTCTCTGCTGGCCCTATCCTGGCTTCAATAACTCCTCTTTGGTTTGCATGTACAGTTGTATAGGAGAGGCAGCAATGTGTGTTAGCATATCCACAGGGCTCAAGGCTCCTTTTCAGGGCTTCTCTTTCAAATGCTGTAGCACTGTCGATAGTGAACTGAAATCTAACATCAGACCAGATTTCAACAAATCATTTTACCCCTCTATCATGTGTGCACTGGTAGGGTTATATGGTACATGAAACTTCCACTTTATTCCTAATTACTGGACCCATTCTTGTAACACATGACCAGTAAAGTGGGTGCCTTCATCACTCTCAGTCACCTGCAGTCAGCCTTATACTGCAAAGAGATGCTGTAGACCCTTTTTGGTCATTTGTGATTTGCATGATGTGCAGGAAAAGGAGCCAACAGTCCAGTAGCTGTGTTCACACAAGTCATGGCTTACCAATATCCTTCTGATATGGGAAGAGATCCAATATATCCTATCTACCACCTGACAAGGGGTATTGGCCCCTTCAGTATTGTCCCATGTTGCTGTGGGACTAGGTGTAAGTCCCTCTCAGAGCACACATGGCACTCCTTCTGGTCCCTGCTGACTTTTTCAAAGGTCAACAGCAAGCCCCACTGATGGGATACAGCCCACATTGTCTTTTGCCCTGCATGGAATAAACACTAAAGTAACCATTGACTACCTCAGAGGCAGGCTTTCCTTGTAGCTGATGCAACTGGGCCGATGTGTCTGCTTCATCATTCCCTGGGGCTGCCAAAGGCAAATAGCCAGACACGTGATATACAGTCACTGTCTTAGTTTGACCAGAGGCCCATCGGTCTTGCCATGACTCTTGGCCCCAAAGGTGCTGGTGACCAACCATCCAGTTGTATAGTACAATGTCAATAGCCACAGGGTCAAGCCTTGATAGACAGCCCAACTGTCAGTGCAGACAACTATAGGGGAGGGCTCCCAGGTGATCACGAGCTATACTGTCTGCAACTCAGTCAATTGACTTCTCTTCCCCTCTTCATCCTCCATCCATATAGTCCTAATCTAAGGATGGAAAGCCACAGCTCTGCACTTTGGGGATTGTCCACACCTGGAGCCATTTATATACCAATATTCAGGCATAGGGGCCTTTCCCTCCTGATAAGGACTCCCAGTTACCAATTGCTCAAGAGCAAGTTCTTTCTGCTTTCCTCTGATATACGCCACTGGCCCCAATAAGCATTGGAGTTCTATGCTTAAGGAGTGATTGAAGCTGTAAATATGCACCCCATTTGGCCAATGTAGGCATCTGTGCCACACTACTCCATGGCCTTTGGGTCCAGCTTCGCACCCACCCCACAATGGGATAGGTGGCTATTACCTTGGTCAGAGCTCTTCCGGTGATGGACTCTGTAGCCAGCAAGGCATGGCACACAGCAGCCAGTTGCTTTTCTATTAAGGTGCACTGGACCTCTGCCTCTTTCCATAGTTGTGACCAGAATCCAGTAGTTTGGTGTGTTCATTCAAGTCACTGCCAAAGGCCCCATCCATAACTACTGAGTGTTCCTTAGCCTTGTTAAATTACATTGGGCTGAAATAGTTATGATCCCTTTCTGTTACTGGGAAGAAATTCCTGTTGGTATATTTTTGAGAGTAAAAGAGTTTCTTCATGGAGTGAACAATTACAGAATATTTCAGGTTGTATTTATTGTCTCTGTGGAAATAAATTCCCACAAAACTAATAAGCTCCATTTTCTTTGTTTTTGCTCAGTTGTTTAAACAAGGTACCATAGGCCAACAATTGTGCAGACATAGTTAAAAGCCTGAAGACACTGGTCTTTTACTTACTGATCTCATTTTTATGCCCACTACCACCACCTACCTCTTTTGAGGCCATCAGAAGCAAGAAACACTCAGTCTGATCTTTGCTGCTGTGCTGGCCCCTTGTGTCTGATGCAGAACTCTTGTGAAGGTGCTTAAAATTTTCCTGAGGCAGCATTGTTAATGACACCACTCTGAGCAACTATTATTGTTTCTCTTTGGTATGCAGACAGTTTTAAAACAGCAAAACTAAAATTGTAGGGCAAAGATCACCCTGAGAAGACATGTTCCTTTCATTCTGTTTACAAATTGAATAGTTCTAGGATTTTGCAAAAACAGTAGAAGCATCCAACATTCAGGTGATAACACCATGGCACTGCTGACTAAAGTTTTGAAAAAATACTTTTCTAAAATGCAGTAAAGATGATCATTTTGTTAGCTTACAATATTTGTCTTGATTCCTACTAAGTTAATCCACAGATTTTTATTTAAGCGAATCATTATGTATATAGAATACAGTGATTTATAAAACCGTGCCCAAGTATGGGATTCTATATTAATTAGGATTAGATTTGGTTATGATTGAAAAATTAAATAAAAGGTCAAATGACAGAGCATGCACTGGTAATATTTAAGTCTCACAAGTAAAAATTCAGAAGTCAACTGTTTAAGGGCCAATGGTATTATGATATTCCATAGCATAAGTCATCAGAGATTTAGGTTCTTGCCAGTTTGCCCTTGTGCCTTCCTTGAGATGTAACCGTAATTTTATTTTTTCATGTGTCAGCCTTCATTTTAGAATTTTCATGCCTATGTTTTTGTTAAGTAATTTTTATTGTCAAAGAATACAGGTAAAATCACAGCTTTTTTTAGTTTGTAAAGGTACAAATTCCTAGAAATCATTAGATCTGTGTTACTGGATCCAGGAGGATGGAAAACCTAGGTGTTGCCAAAAGTAGTGCCATCCTATCCCTAACCCTAGCCATTAAGGTTTCAGGCTAATATTGTGTAGACAGGCATAATGTGACTTAAACAATATCAGGATATATTGCCTAAATTCCAGCTACCATACCATGGATATCAAGCAATGCCCATTTGTAAATTGTTCTCAGCAAACTTACATATATTTTTTGTAAACCTTAAAATTTCTTCAGTCTTATTTCCATGACAACCTTAAAATAAAAATTCCCTGAGGAAAGATGTTTAATGTGTAGCATGCCCATCAGTCTTTTTTGCATATTTATATTTCATGTTAGCTGGGTCACTAGTTGCCATATTACATTCATTAGAATTCCTATATATCTAGATTTTTTTTTTGCTAACTTGTGCAGTGGCTTTGCATGGGTATGGTAACTCCATCCAAGATCATGTTGGAAAATAAGTAACTTTTTTGGTTACAATGATTGGAGATTATTATTGGAATTGTGTTTTCAAGGGCCAGGAATTGTAGATTTCCTGAAATTCTCAGAAGAGTCATATAAATATATATTCCATGTAGGTAATATATTGGTTATGGTTATTTGATACTAAATCAGATAATTGATTTACTTGTTTTCATTGCTAATAGAAATGTTTTTTTACATAGTTCTAATATCCACTGAGTATTCCAGGAATATATTTACATTAAAATGTTTGTGTGTTGTTTAATTTGGGTCTTTAAAAAATTTAACAAAAGTTATTTACAGTTTAGATGAAAGTACCATATCATAGATAACACTGTCACTCATGATAAGATGATAAATGTATCAGGCTGCATTCTGTTATAGTAGTTTGCATAAACCTTCTACTACTTATATGTTTGTGACATTTCTTCTGAATAGTATTAAAATAAACATACAATAATTTAATTCTCTATTATTTTCTAGCTAATCCCTTTGTTTGTCTCCAATATTTCCTGTAAAAAATCTTCTGTTTACTTGCTATATAATCCGAATATTTGTGTTCCCTCAAACTTTGTGTGCTGGAATCCTAACCCTCAAGGTGACGATGTTAACGAGTAGAGTCTTTGGGATGTTATTAGGTCATGATAGGGGAGTCCTCATGAATGGGATTAGTGCCCTTGCAAGAGTCCTGAAAGAATTCCTTCCTCCCTTCCACCATGCAAAGTCACGACTAGAAGGCGCCGTCTAGGAAGCAGGACGTGGACCACCACCACTGCCATGCTGGCACACTGATGTTCTGCTTCGAGCCTCCAGAACTGTGAGGAATAAATTTGTTATTTATAAGCTCTCAGTATTTAGTATTTTTGTTACAGCAGCCAAAACAAAAACAATACTTTGGGTGAGTGCAAGACTTCTGTCCTCTAAAGTTTGGGGATGGATGGTATTAAAAATCTTTGACCACTGTCATGTCCTGAGCAATTGCCTTATCTTACAGAGGCCAGCAATAACCTACATACTAGGCTGTACAAATGTGTATTGGAAGAGCAGTATTCATGAGCGTGAATGTTTTTGATAATTGGTAAATATTCCATGAAGTATCAAAATGTGCTCTACTTATTTATATTACCAACAGAAGAAAGTGAGAGTTCTCTTTTCTCCATGTAGTAATACCAGACTTGGATATTTTGTGAAATAGCAATTAGCACATCATAATGATTTTCCTTGCATTTCCTTAATGATTAAAATATAAATAATATATTTTCCTGAATAAAATATGAAGCTGTTTTTGCTTCATATTTGAAGATTTTTGATATTTTCCAATTTCAAGAACATCACATCTTTTTCTTATTTCAGCGGAACATATATAGTTTATACTTAACTATTTGTCATCGCTGCTTCAAGTTTTTTGCTTATCAAGGACAGACAGACTTCAGCAAAAGAGAGACACATTTCAGCCTTGCTTGGAAGAGCTGAGAGATGACCTATGGGATGCCTTTCAGAAAGAGAGAGAGTTATTGAGAAGTCAGGTCATGCTGCTGGAAGGTACATTAGCAGCGAAGGGTGAGGAGGCTGCAGAATCCACACTGCAGGAGGCCATGGGGGAGAGAAGAATGAGCAGTGTCTTCAGCCCTGAGGTGGTGGAGGAGGTGTCAGGTGAGGACAAATGGTTGAAGCTGAGGGTTGAACTTTAGCAAGGCCACCGCCCGTGGCAATAACCTGTCCTGTATTAAAGGCCTGCCTGGTTGTAATTAAGAAAATAAAAATACAACAACCACGGGCTCCTCAGGGGGAAGAGAAGCTCCCTCCCAAGGTCATGGAGCACTAAATGCTCCACCCCTATACCTAGGATGAGCTGGTGGACATGAGCATCCAGTTTCCACACAAGATGTTGGAACCTCTTCTAGCATGGCTTTTGCTTCTCTGGGATATGGGGGTAGAAAACATTGTTATGTCGGGTTCTGAAATGGGAAGACAGACTGCCCTGATGACTCACACTTCCCTCCGGCAGCAGTTGCAGAGTGCCCATCATACCTCAGGGAATCAGGTATTTCTGGAATGGCTGACAGCAGCCATTAGGGCACTGTGGTCTAATCAGGGTGATTACCATACTTACCCACTAGCTGGGAAACATTTGAAGAACTCCAGCAGGTGTTATGGGAGTTAGGCATGAAAAATATCATCTATAATATGGACCTCTAGAGCTCCAATAAGCTGTTGTTCACTGTAGGAATGAGAAATCTGGTGCCCTCATCTCTCTTTGGGTACCTAGTGACTATTCTTGTCCCCCACATAAGGCAACCCATAAGTGAGGCTACTCATACTTTAGCAGATCTGGGCGAGGTTGAACCAATAAGAGCATGGCAGGAAGTATGTGGCCTACCATTGAAAGGAGAGGTGCAAAGGGCCCTGTGAAAGTCTCAAGGACCCAGTTGTGGGCTGATTTGATAAAGGTGGGGGTAGTGAAAAAAACTTGATGGGCAGCCTAATAGGATCTTGTTAGAACTGTGGCATCAATTAAAGCCAGAGCAGCAGTTCCAGCCACTGAGGTCCAGGACACAGACGCCAGAGGCAAAGCCCCATGTCTGGCCTGTGTCCCTTCAATACTTCTTGGGGAACAGTACTCAGGCTCTGCCTGGGCCCTCACCCCCACAGGAGGATGATTGTGTGTTGTGGTCTGACTGAGGAGGGGTTAAGGCCCACACCTTGGGGGCCACGGTAGGGACTGGAGGCCACACATATATTTAGCATTAATGTACAATGTGTCCTGGCACTAGTGGACACGGGTGAATGTTCTCTGATTTATGGCAACCCTGAGCCCCCTGCTGTGATAGATGGCTATGGGGGTAAGGCAATCAGAGTGAAGAAATCCCAAATCTCATTGGGGATAGGGCATTTACCTCAAATGGAGTATACTGTATACATTTCCCCCAATTCAGAACATATATTGGGGGTAGATACCCTGTGGAGCTTGTGGTTACAGACCACTGCAGGTGAGTTCAGACTGAGTGTACCTGAGGTAAAGGCAGTTCTGAGGGGACATGCTAAGCACCAACATGTAGTTCTGCCTATACCACAGTGGGTGACAATTTATACTGCTTAGTATAAATTGCCTGGGGAACACTAAGAAACTGGAGCAACTCTACAGGAGGTGGAGAATGTGGGTATCCTGAAGCCTATTCATATTCCTTTGAATTCCCTTGTGTGACCACTGAAAAAGCTGGATGGATACTGGCATATGACCATGGATTACAGAAAATTGAATAAAGTCACAACCTATTGCATGCTACTATCCCTCTGTACAGACTTTATGGACACCCTCAGTCATGAAATACAGGTGTATCATTATGTTGTGCACTTTGCTAATGCTTTCTTCTCTATTGACATAGCACAGGATAGTCAGGAACAGTTTGCCTTCATGTGGACAGGCCGGTGGTGGATGTTAATTGTCCTCCCACAGGAATATCTCCATAATCTCATTTGTCACAGACTTGTTGCCCAGGACTTGGATACATGGAAGAAACTGAAAATGGTGCAGCTGTATCATTACACTGATGACATTATGCTCACATCTGATTCTCTTGCAAATTTAGAAGGGGCAGTGCCTAGAGTGCTGCAACATCTGCAGGACAATGGATGGGCTGTGAACAGCACCAAGGTTTGGGGACCTGGTTTGTCAGTAAAGTTCTTAGGGATTTTCTGGTCAGGTAAAACCAAAGTTATCCCAGAAGCAGTCATAGACAAGGTCCAGGCTTTCCCTACCCCTACCACTGTGGCAGTATTACAAGAGTTTTGGGGGTTTGTGGGCTACTGGAGAGGGTTTATCCTGCACTTGGCACAAATTCTGAAGCTCTTATACCAGATGGTGCAAAAGCACTTCAGGTGGGACTGGGGTGAAATGTGCAGCTGCAGCTGCTTTTACTGTACAGCCTTGAGTGTAATGGACTCACAAGGCCCTGAGAGCTAGACGTTCATGTAACAGAAGATGGTTATTGATGGGGCCTTTGGCAGTGGCTTGAATGGACACGCCAACCTATTGGATTCTGGTCACAACTATGGAACGGAGCAGAGGTCCAGTACACTTTGATAGCAAAGCAACTGGCTGCTGTGTACCACGCCTTGCTGACTACAGAGCCCATCACTGGAACAGCTCTGAACAAGAGAACAACCACTTATCACAAGGGCCATGGAGTGACGTGGCACAGACACCTAATGTATATCATGTGACTGGCCATTTGCCTTTGGCATCCCCAGGGAATGATGAAGCAGACACACTGGCCCAGATACATTGGTTAGAAGGAAAGCCTGCCTCTGATGTGGCCCAACGGTTACATCAGCTTTTGTTACATACAGTGCAGAAGACAATGTGGGCTGTAGCCCATCAGTGGGACTTGCTGTTGACCTTTGTAGAAGTCAGCAGAGCCCAGAAGGAGTGCCTTGTATCTTTATGAGGGACTTACTCTGTGTTCTGCATCAGCATTGGACAATAGGTAAGGGGCCAATACCCCTTGTCACATGGCAGATAGACTATATTGTGCCTCTGCTCATATCAGAAGGAAACTGATATGCTATGATTTGTGTGGACACAGCTACTGGAGCATTGGTTGATTTTTCCACATGCTATGCAGATCAGGAAATGACCAAAATGGGCCAAAAGCATCTCTTTGCAGTCTTAGGCTGGCTGCAGGTGATTTAGAATGATCAAGGCACCCACTTTATTGGACATGCATTACAAGAATGGGTGCATCAGTAGGAATAAAGTGGAAGTTTCGTGTTTCATATAATCCTACCGAGGCCAGCGTGATAGAGAGATACAATGGTTTGTTGAAATCTGGTCTGAAGTCAAACACCAATAATCTGTGGGGTTGTTCATTTCACTTACTGAAAGTGCTATGGCGTTTGAATGAGAAGCCCCCAAAAGGAGCCTTGAGCCCTGTGGCTATGTTCACACACCTTGCTGCCTCTCCTATACAACTGCACATGCAAACCAAAGAGGAGTTATTGAAGCCAGAATATGGCCAGCAGAGCAACAGCCTGCTGCCAGCCCCGACTGCCCTAAACCCTGGAGACTCTGTTGAGTGGACATGGCCCTGGACATTTTGACACGTGGACTAATGATGTTTGTCACTTCTGGCAGCTTGGGGAAAAGGCCTGGAAGCTGGCCTCCTCTGTGTTCCTGGAGTAGCAGCACAGTTGCTCCCAAATATCATGGTAGTGCACCCAGAGCATCCGGGAGGTAAGAGCATCTTATGGGGAAGTTTTTAAAAATACGTGATGGCTGATTTGTAGACATAAATATTTGACATTTTTAAGTAGTAATCCAAGAACTTCTCTAAGTTTAAATCATCAATATTATTATCAAATTATTTTCCACACATATATACATCCAACTTATTTCATTTATAGAATACAAGTTAGTATTAAGTAACAAATGTTGTTTTGTCCTATTTATACTCAGTTTGTTAAAATCTCATCTAAAATGATTTTAGCTCACTCACATTTGGAGGTGCTTTTTTTTGCAATAAATACTGTGCCTTGTTATGTATTTGTTAAATTTAGCAAAAGCTTCACACCAGCAATTATTTTATTTCCTTTTCAAAATGTAGTTTTATTGTAGTACCTTCAATAAAATGCACAGATCTTAGTGTACAGCTTAATGAATTTTTACATGTGTATAAATTCATGTAGTCATCACCATCAAGATACCGACATTCTCACTAATCTTTTTCCATTTGGTCTGTTTCACCCATCATTCTTCTCCTATCACCTCTGGTAACCACCAGTCTGTTCTCTGTGTTTATGAGTCTATTTCAGTTTTGCTATTTTATTCTTAATTCTACTAGTGATGTGACCACTAGTTCTTTTGTTTTCCTTCAGTAAAAGGAAATTTGTTTTTGTAAAACAAAGCAATTAGTTATACTATATGGATATTTACTCATATTCAGTTTTAGAGTCTTTAAAAGCTATTATGTTTTGTACAAATCTAAAAAATGGAATCTTCTTTGATTTGGTATGCTCATGTATTTTTCATCATTTATTTAATATTTTGAGACTATTGTGTATCTATAAGCAGTTGGAAGAATTAATACAGTGATCCTGTGTACTCTTCATTCAGTTTCCCCCAATAATAATTTCATGCAAAATCATAGGATAATATTATAAACAGGATATTGACATTGATCTGGTGAAGATAAAGAACACTCCCATCACCACAAGAATCCCTCACAGTGAAGTTTTATGTCTTTCAATTCCTTCTCTGACCTCCACCCCCTCCTAAACCCCACCAATCACTAATATGTTTACTTCTATATTTTTTTCATTTCAAACAATGCTGTGTAATCACTTTTAAATAATATTTTTCAAGACTTGGTCCTTAATTTCCTTCTCCAGATAAGTCAATCTTATTAACTGCACCCACTATAAACACTTCAGAATCATATTATGTAGGTAATTATGTGATATTTGTATAACATTCTATTTTCACTAGTAAATAAATGTTTATCATTCCCTTATTATTTTACATATTTAACTAACTACTTTTAAAGTTATCTCAGTCAATCACAACTAGTAGTCCCTGAGTGTGTGTTATAATCAGTTTTTATTCTGAGCATTTTATATGCTTATGTAACAATTCTCATAGCAACTATTAATCTATTTTATGGGTAATAAAGCTAATGATTATCAAACAATACTCAGTTCTTGGACTTCAGATCTTCACTAGAGTGTTTTGTGCTTTAGGTGGAGTCATTTTTATTTTTACTTTTCTTGAGATACTTGAATTAACATTGTATAAGCTTAAGATGCACAATGTCATGGTTTAATACATTTTTAATTGCAATGTGATTATGACCAGAGTGTTAGCTAATACCTCTATCATGCCACACTATTATCATTTCCTTTTTGTGGTGAGAACATTTAAGATCTAATCTCTAAGCAACTTTGAAGTATAGTAGTGCTATTGACTATAATCACTGTGTTGTATATTATATCTTCTGAACTTATTTATATTACAGTTGCAAGTTTGTACCCTTTAACAATATAGCCCTGATCCCCTGGTAACCACCACTCTATGCTTTATGACTATGAGTTCTTTTTCTCCAGATTCCACATATTACTGATATGAGAGAGTATTAATATTTCTCTCTCTGGCTTCTCTCACTTAGCATAATGCCCTCACAGTCTATCCATATTATCACAAATGGCAGAATTTCCTTCTTTTTCATGGCTGAATAATATTCCTGTGTGTGTGTGTGTGTGTGTGTGTGTGTGTGTGTGTGTGTGTGTGTGTGTGTGTGTCACAGCTTTTATGGACACTTAGCTTGTTTACATGTCTTGGTTATTGTGGATAATGCTGTGATGAACATGGAAATGCAGTATCTTTTCAATATCTCATTTTGATGTGGTATTGCTGGGTCACATGGTAGTTTTATATTTAATATCTTGTTACATCCATACTAATTTCCACAGTGTCTGTGCCATTTTAAATTCCCGCTAACAGTGCACAAAGTTTTCTTCACATCTTCATCAATACTAGTTATCACTTGTTTTCTTCATGACAGACATTCAAACAAATGTGTACTCATATCTCAGTGTGGTTTTGATTTTAATTTCCCTGATGATTAATGTTGAGCATCTTTTAATGTATCTGTTGGCCATTTAGACATCTTCTTTGAAAAAAAAAGTAATTATTTTCTTCAGATTTTTTCTTTGTTATTAAGTTATATGAATTCTTTAAATATTTTGGAAATTAGCCCTTAATCCCATTTGTGGTTTGTGAATTTTTTTTTTGCACTCTGTAGATTGCCTTTCATTAGATTGTTTCTTTTTCTGTGCATAAGCTTTTTAGTTCTGTGTAGTCCTACTAGTTTATTTTTGCTTTGGTTGCTTGTACTATTGATGTCATATCCAAAAATCATTGCCAAGACTCATGTCAAGGATATTCTTATTTAGGTATTATGTTAAAGTTTGTAATCTATTTCAAGTTAGTTTTTGTGAGTGGTGTCTGACAGGATCTGATTTCATTTTTTTTGCACATGGTTACCCAGTTTCCCAGGCACCATTTGTTGAAGTAGCTATAACTGCCTAATTGTGTGTTTTTAGTTCCCTTGATAAATACAAGGGGACCATATATGTGAGGGTTTATTTCAGATCTTTCTATTCTGTTCCATTAATCTATGTGTCTATTTTTATGCCAATACTATACTATTTCAATTACTATAGTGTTGTAGTATAGTTTAAAATCAGGAAGCATGATTACTCCACCATGGTTTACTTCTCAGGATTGCTTTGGATATTTGGGGTATTTTATGATATAAATTTTAGGATTTTTTTTTATTACTGTGAAAAATTTCATTTGAATTTTGATAGGGGTTGAATTAAATCTATTTACAGCTTTTGGTAGTATGGACATTTTAACAATATTATTTTTTTCTGATTGTTGAATATGGGATCTTTCCATTTGTATCGTCTTCAATTTCTTTCATCAGAGACTTGTAATTTGAATTGTGTAAGTCTTTTACTCCTCATTAACTTTATTCCTAAGTATTTTATGGTTTGAAGTTATTATGAATGGAAGAGTTTTCTTCATATCTCTTTCATATGTTTCATTATTAGTGTATAGCAATGGAACAATTTTCAGTATGTTAATTTTATATCCTTCAACTTTAACGAATATTCTAAATATTTAATATTCTAAATATTCTAAATATTCTAAATAAATCTAAATATTCTCACTTTCTTTTAGTTTCCACTTGCATGGAATATCTTTTTCCATCTATTCACTTTGAGCTTATGATTGTCCTTATATCTGAAGTTAGTCTCTTGTAGGCAGCATGTAGTTGAATCTTGTTTTTTAATCCATGCAGCCATTTTGTGCCTTTTGATTGGAGAATCGTTGTATTTAAGAATAAGTATTGATATTGTTTCTGATGTCTGAGCACATTCATTTAATGCTCTCTTAAATTTGTATCTGTCTCTTTCCCAATTTCCTGTTTTTCCCAGTCATGGATGTCCATTCACATTTGGTTTACTGTGGAAGAGAAACAAGTTTCTCTAGTAGTGTCCTGCACAGCTTGAATGCTGGGCACCCACTGCTCTCCCTTTACCCAACAGAAGTCCCTGCTGGCTACTTAACGCCATGCTCTGCTGCCCTGGAAGAGTGGTGGTGCTGGCAAAGGTCCTCTTTGCCAGCATCTCTAAACTGTTATTTCCTTTTTCTCCAGCAGAGTATTGGGAGTGTTGAGATCTCTCCTTGAGCAACCTGGACTTCTACAAGGGCTCTCCCATCTGTGTATTTGCCTAAGTCAGTGTTTTCCAGGTGTTTTCAAACAGTGACCAGGAGGGGTTGAGGCTGATTTACAGGTTCTTGCTGGCTGCACAGCTCATTCCACGGTGTGTGTACATATCCCCTAATGCACAGATAGGCAAGCCTCCTCCTGCGTCTGTTGGCTTATGGTGTTGGATCCCTCAATGGCCACAGAGGCACCTTTATTCCTGGATGTTCCAAAGATACTCCTATGTGTTTTTTCCAAAATAAGATAAAACAGCAACAAAAAAAGTATCACATTTGCAAGGGGCATAAAGGAGAAAATAAAAGGGTGGAAAAATTTTTTAAATATAAAATTAGGTATTCTGCAGCAAATAAAGACAGCACAAGAAACACACCACAATTCACTTTTCAATTTCTGAGTAAGGTCATAGTCTTGGATTTCTTTCAGAAAAAGCAAGGAACAAAACAACTGCTCAATATTGATTTACTGTCCATATTTATTATATTTACTATAACATAATCAGCAATTCAATAATCATTTTTCTTAAAGTCAAAATTTAAGACTACATTCACTATAGATACAATATAATTTACAAATATGTGTGTATGTATCCATCCAAATGCCAAGTTTAGTGATATATATTAAAATGTTGCATCCTGTTAATAATTTGTTCATTGTGACAATGATATGAATTGTATAGTCTGACTAAGTAAGTTTAAAAACCTAACTTTGGCAATTGCCTTTGGCAGAGCTGGTCAACCCTTCTTCTTGTCTCATTTTCTTACAAGGAAAGGAGGTTTAAAGTGAGGAGAAATATATTGAAAATTCCTATCAGGAACCTAGTAAAATATATATGATATCAATATCATTACCTATGAGTGACAATGTTTATGTTTTAATTTTTTATGGTTTCCTATTAATTTGGTTAATTTGGCTAGTTGTGGATTATAGAGAAGAAAGATTTGCAGTAAAACAAAAGATATTCTATAATAATCAACAATGCTTAATGGGTATACAGAAACCATGGACAAATTTGTTGATGGCTTTCATAGACAATAAATGAATTATAAAAGGAAGATAATAATAGCCCGACCATAAAAGCACTGCTGTCTAAGTTTACTTACCCACAATGATAAAGTGTACTTTGGAAAAATATATTTAAATGTATGCTCACTTTGGATTGTTCCCAATTTTTGCCTTTCAGAGTCTCTGACTCCTGTCCTCTCAGGTTTTCCTGATGGTGTCACACTAAGCGGATATCTCTCTGATCCAGTTATAAAAGTTCCTAGAAGTGGCTGTTCTGAAATGCCATGAGTAGTTCCTAAGGCAGCCAACCGGTGGTCAGAGGAGGCCTGCCTCCTTGTTGGGGTCTGGGGATTACTGCTGAGTTTTGGGGGTGGCATAAAGAGCAAAGAATGTGACGGGAGTCTTCATGGAGTGTGCTCAAAAGAAGCCACTTTGTTCTGCAGAAAGCTATACTTTTTATACTGCTATAGTGCTAATTCATGGTTACATAAGTAGTGAAGACATGCATGCATGTGGCCTTCATGGCCAGGTGTCTGGCCTTCAAGGCCTTTATCTAGCTTTTTTCTCATGGCTACAACATACTGTGTTTTCAAGTTTTCTCAATGCCAGACATATCTGGCTCTGTATAAGACCAGACTTATCTGGGGTGAAACGACTGACTGGACAGCTGTCCTCATAGAACAATAGGGAAAGTGGGGGAGGGGGTTGGCTTCCCTACATGCCACCCCTTTCTATTGGACAGCAACCATCTGCTTCTTCCTTGCACACAAAGTAGAGCCTTGTGCTCAGAGCCCATAGAAACAACATAAAGGACAACAACAGACAAGGAGGCCACATGCCCCAGTGGCCACTGTAGTTAGGAACCACCACCAAGTGGGACCAAGCTGTGACCACCAAGTAGACAGGGGTTCTTGGGATAAGGCTTGTATCTGAGACATTTCATCATCTATTTCCTGGAGCACAGCTTGTATTTGCTGCTGGGGGTCTGGGATATAAACACACCAGCCAACATGCTGTAAAGCACCAGTGACCCCATGGGCAGCTGTGAGTATATCCAGAACCATTCTGTTTTGTAAAATCACCTTCCACATTTGGGTGACTTCATCTAGCAATAGGGCTCATGAAAACCTTGTTATATTCAAGGCATGAGCAACATGCTGTGCCAGGGCTTGTATTTTTAATTCTACATCTGTACTGCAGGCTTCTGCAAGGAAGATAGCCAGGGGGTAAAACCACCATGCCATCCATTTGGGATGATGCCAGTGGGAACATACAGCATCCCAATTATGTGTGGGCCTCGGCAAGGTTTCTAGTATCTGTCCTGATAAGTATGGGCAGCCCCAAGTAAAATAGAATGTCCAATTTTCAGGGAGATAAGACCAGCCAGATGCCCCACATACCCAAATGTTTTCTCCCAGCAGGGGGTCGGTCAGCATGGTGCCCACATGGGCGAGACCATCCCACCAGCACTTAGGGGTGTGATTAACGCTGACATTGGCACACAGTTCTCTGGGTAACCAGCCAACTGTGTGATTGGGTAGGAAACCTGCTGTTTAGTGCACAGCAGAGCTATGGTTTGCAAGGTCACATGTATACTAGACATCCATCCCCACCCATTATACATGGTCCCCTCCCCAGATGGAGTGTGTGCTGATTGTCGGATCAACTGCTTGGTTGTGCACTGGTTTGCTTCACCTTCAGCATCACTACAATTCCATGCTTGAAGGTGTTCCCACATGAACAAGTTGTCAGGAGCGATTTTCCATGGCAGTCTGGCAGATATTTCCATGGGTAGTTTCATACACACCCAGGAGGAGATATTATTTACCTAGGCAAAAGTATAGGCCCATGCCACCATACTATTGCTCTCTGTCAAACTGGGAGGAAAGGCAGAGCAGGCAAAGACACCACAGTGGAAATTCTCAGTTTTCCAGAAGGATACAAGTGACGTTGTCATCTTGTGACAAAACAGTAGCTGCCAGCAGCAGTTTTCCTGGTCTGTGATACCAGACCAGAGCTCCCAAATACACTGGCAGATTATCAGGTTCAGTCTTCAACAGAAATTGTGGTACCGGCCACACCTGCATGACCAAAGTACCTGCCAATATGCCTGTTGCCCTATCTGGCAAGGAGGCAGTCAGTTTAAAAGGCCACTTTCCTATCAATGGGTTAACTTGTGACCCACAGGTCAGACACTTTCCCCATAGTTCGTATGTGAGATTGATGGATATCCTTCAAATGCCAAGGTCCACGGCCACAGCCACTCCTCTGTATGGCCAGGAGACAGAGTAAGAGGGGCAGGAAGGAGCAATGTTTCTTCCAGCAACTCTGGCTGCAAGTCACTGAAGCCATGTTTCAAATATTTCAAGATGTATGGGCAAACCGCCAACAACCTCTCTGTGGGGCTTTCCGCAGTGATCCTTGGTTGCTCATTCAGCAAGCTCACTGCTACAGGTAAGTGCTTCACCCACTGTGTCCATCCTAAATGTTTCACATTGTCCTTTTTTTTTTCTTTATTGAATGGTAGTTGACACAGTATTACATTAGTTTCAGGTGTACAACACAGTGGTTCAACATTTATATACATGATAATTCTAGCTACCATCTATCACCATACAAAGTTGTTACAATATTTTGACTATATTCCTTATACTATACATTACATCCCGGTTACTTATTTATTTTACAATTGGAAGTCTGTACTTTTTTTTTGAGAGGGCATCTCTCATATTTATTGATCAAATGGTTGTTAACAACAATAAAATTCTGTATAGGGGAGTCAATGCTCAGTGCACAATCATTAATCCACCCCAAGCCTAATTTTTGTCACTCTCCAATCTTCTGAAGCCTAACGAACAAGTTCTTACATGGAGAACAAATTCTTACATAGTGAATAAGTTACATGGTGAACAGTATAAGGGCAGTCATCACAGAAGTTTTCGGTTTTGCTCATGCATTATGAACTATAAACAGTTCGATTATGAATATTCATTTGATTTTTATACTTGATTTATATGTGGATACCACATTTCTCTCTTTATTATTATTATTTTTAATAAAATGCTGAAGTTTTAGGTAGATACAAGATAAAGGTAGAAAATATAGTTTAGTGTTGTAAGAGAGCAAATGTAGATGATCAGGTGTGTGCCTGTAGACTATGTGTTAATCCAAGCTAGACAAGGGCAATAAAACATCCACATACACAGATTTCTCTCAGAAAAGGGGGGGTGAGGTTCTAAGCCTCACCTCTGTTGCTCCCCATTTTCTCACCTGATGGCCCCCCTGTGACTGTGCCTGTCTTAGGTTGTTCCTCCCTTGAGGAATCTTACCCGTCTCTGGCTAACCAGTCATCTTCCGGGGCCATAGAGGGAAATGTAAAGTTGGTAAGTGAGAGAGAAGCCTTATTGTTTGAAAAGGTTAACTTTTTACTTCTTTGCATATTTATGCCCTGTGGCTTCTATGCCCAGCATTTGTCTTGAGGTATCTTTAGCACTTGGAAGAATTATGATACTCGGTAAATTCGATATGAGGCAAGAATTCTATTTAAGGGTTGTAATTAGGAAGGAAGAAGAAAAGCTATAGAAGTAGCAGGCGGAAGAAAACACACATTGTCTTTTAACAGTATGCTATAACTTTCTATCATTCCAGCTGATTGGAGTTGATATGGCATGTGTAACTGCCATAAAATGTCCTGTTGTCAAGCCCATTCTTGTATTTCCTGTCCTGTAAAGTGGCTCCCTCGGTCACTGTTGACCATTAACTGGCACATAAGTGTTTCAAGGTCTATTTAGTAGTGTGTTGGGTAGCCTGGGCCATGGGATGGGAAAAACACAATCCTGTAGCCACGTCCACTGCTGTGAATGCATATTTACAACCCTGATTGCTGGGTAAGGGGACTACATAATCTACTTACCACACCTGTAAGGGTTCTGGTGGGCAGGGGTGCTGTCCTTTTTTGCAGGGGTACCCAAGATAATGTGGGTAAAAGTTAGCACATGCTTACACCACTTGTTGTACGTGAGCAAACCAGAAGAATGTGCCATTTCTGGGAGACTTTACACATGGTTCTATGATCTATATTCCCTAGTTTCTTATGTAACCATGGTCCCATGTCCATAGGTGGCAGTTCCTGGAGCATACAAGCTGTGGTCAGGGCATTGGCCATGTCATTTCCAGGGCTTAATGCTGGGCGATGTCCTGAGTTGTGATACATCAGGTCACCTTCCTTTAACCCATGGTTCCAATGGTATTCCCACATTGTTTGTCCCCACAGCGGGTGATGGCTGATTTCTGAGTCCTGTGGTACCCATTGAGGCAACCAATGAGGCTACAAAACACAGCCCAACTGTCAGTACAGAAGGTTATCTGACCTGATTCTCTAGTCAAAACAAGACAGATCACACATAATTCAGCCCATTGGCTGGATTGCCCTACCCCAGACTCATACCAGAATTCTTCCTTAAAGTGCTGAATGGTGACGGCCACCCATGTTGGTGGATGGGCTTTTGTAGAACTATCTGTATACCTGGCCTCCACTGGTGGCATTCCCATCCAATCCTCATAGGGTCTTACCATTGGAGCTTCCACACTTGGTAAGGTGGGTACAGGTTTGACTACAAAGGTTTATGGTCCCAGGATTGCTGCAATTGCTGTGAGAGAGGGCTTTTGGAAAATTTAGCCCATTGCTCTAAATAGGCTCCCTACTTGGTTAGGGTGGGTGTGTGGGCAACCCCATTTGGGGGAGTTGTGGCCCAGGCTTGCACCAATCCTTCAATTGGGAGGGCAGTAATACCTGTACTGCTTGTATCCCCATGATTCCTTCAGTAGCCAGTAAGGCAGCATACACTGCTGCCAGCTGTTTCTGCAACAGCAAATAGCGAATCTCTGCTCCCTTCCATGACTCAGACCAAACCCTATTGGGACTTTGCAGGTCCTGTGCTTCTGCCATAATCCACACCCATATCCACCCATGCTGGCAGACACTGTCAGCAGGAACAATATGGAAGCATCAGTGTCTAACAGCATCTGGGCCTGAGCCACTGCTATTTTTGTCTCATTAAAAGACTTTTCTACCTCTGACATCCAGACCCATGTTTTCCCTCACATTATAAGGTGATGCAACAGCTTTAACAGCATGACTAAGTGAGGGGTAAACATTCTCCAATACCCTAACAAGCACACATATGTTTGTAGGTGTTTAAAAGTTTCTGACTGGGGGAACTTTAGTATTTTATCAATCACTGCTTCAGCTAACACTTTTTTGTTACCCAACCAGACACACCCAACAACTTGACAGAATAACCAGGTCCCTGCATCTTGTCTTCATTGATAGCCCATCCCCACCCCTGGAGGGCTTGGTGCAAACCATGAGCCACAGTTTCTATATCTGGAAGAGAATCAGGTGTTAACATTATATAACTGATAAAATGGAACAACTGAACCAAGGGTTGATAGGAACAGGTGGCCACGTCAATAGCCACCAAGCCGTGACACAAAGTAAGACTGTGCAAGTATCCTTGTGGGAGGACCACAAATGTCCATTGGTGGTCCTCCGGTCCTCTGGTGTCCCAATATGCCAGTTACCTCGGCCCCACCCCTAGTCAGGGAGTTAATCAGTCAGCGCATAAGGCACAATTTCCTGGTCCACCAAAGCATTCAACCACAACCAACTTGGGAGCAGTGGGCTATAGAGTTGGTTGGGTCTCCACTGTTTCCATAGCACCATCAAGACCTCTAAAAGCTGTGCACAACACTTTCTACAGCCAAAAGGTCAGTGCATACCTGTCTGCAGCTTACTTTCAGTGGTCCTACCATGGCTGTCTCTGGCACCATTTTTGCTATTATTTTTTTTCTTGTGCTGCTTTACCACAGTAGTTCTCACCTTGGTCACTTGAGGTGGCTTTTTTTCTACATCTCCCAAGCAAGCTAACGTAGACACTGCTTTGTATTCATATTCTCAGCACCCTCATCCCATAGCCACAACAGCCAGGCAGGCACAGATTACCCCAAATGTTGCCTACATTGCTTGGTCAAATCTCACAATTCCATGGCTGTATATGTCATGTGCATCATTTGCCATGTCACTATCGGGGGCCATCATGCTGCCCCCCTGCATCCAAGGGTTCTTGTATCTCCATATGTTGCCTCATGGCAGGGCGAGCATGGAAGACCAATGGTGCTGTGCCACACTCAGAGTTTTTGTCCCACAATGACACAGAAGTACTCACCGATGCCCATCACATACGTTCTGCGGCTACCAGCCTTTGCTCCAAGTCTTGCTCCTTCTGTTGAAGACTCTGCACTCACTGCTGCAACCCTGCAGTTTCGTGAGCAGCATGGTGGATGACCATCAGGAGCACCCATGCCATCATCCAGCTGATTACCGGTGGGCCAGAGGAACTAGGGACTCTTTTGTCTCCAACATATAGCCTCCGGGGTTGGCTTTATGGACTCCCAATCTTCTGGCACTGCCCAAGCAGTCAAGTATGTTGCCACTGGGTACCAAATAGAGACTGGGGTCACATCTCCTCCACCTGCCCCTACACATCCAGGGAAGCCAAAGGACCATTGCACTTGTGACCACCTACCTCATACTGACCACAGCACCGAGTGTCAGTGTCCTGGGGCTGCTGTTGAGGTTTGGGGGCAAAGTGAAGAACAAAGAAGGTGGTGGATATCATCATGGAGGGTGCTCAAAAGAGGACACTTCAATCTGCATAAAGCTGTACTTATACTGTTGCATAAGTATTGAAGATGTGCATGCATGTGGCCTTCAGGGCCAGCTGTCTGGCCTTCAAGGCTCTTATCTATCTCCTTATTCCTGGGTACAACACACTTTGTTTTTAAGGTTTCTCAGTGCCAGGCATATCTGGCTCCATACAAGGCCAGACATTGGGGATGAAGCAACGGACACTTTCCTCAAAGAACAGTAGGGAAAGTGGAGGTGGGGGGGACTTCCCTACCCTCTTGTAAGCAACACAACAGTGGAAAGCACAGTGAAGGCTGTTTTATTACTTTTGCATTTGCCTCCCACAGAGGAAAGTGCATTACTTGCTGCTACTCACTTTCTTTCCATTTCTAGAGATAATATAATGCAAGTCAGATTACCTCAGAAATCATATCTCAAAGGCTGAGGCTTTGAAAACGCCCTGAACACTCATTGGTTAGAGAATGTGTCATGAAACTTCTGTGGATACAAATGGAGCATTAGATTTATTTACTCTAGTAGTAAAAGAAAATGTCCATGGGGACTCATATGAGATACGGTATTTTAAAATTATTGTAGTAATGCCAAAAATACTCTTCATGTTATGTATAATATAAAATATCCACTTTTCTCAGTGATTCAATTTTTTAGTTTTAATTGTACAAAACAACTGTTTACTTAAAAATTGTAGAATCAAGTTGAACAGTATATCTGACTTTTTAATAGTGATTATGTACATTTGATAATATCTACTGATTTATAATTTTTTAATTACATAAGTAAATGATAATATTGGGGAAAGACATGTTCATGATCAGATAAGTGAACTTGTCAGTGATAGGGCCAAAAACAGAAATTATATCACCTGAAATTTTTCTGAGAATCTGTCCCTGTACACTGTGCAGTTTTTCTTCTGCACTTAAACAATGCAACTTTTTGCACCTGTCAGAGCACTTCTCAATATTATAAACAAAGAATTACAACAAGAAAGCTGAGCTCATACTGCTTGAATAATGTTTAGTATGAAATATTCTAAGGTAAACATTTCACTTTGATATGTCAATTATTTTCCTGCTTTGTATTTCAAATTTACTATTTTTTCTTTTCCACTGCCTAAAAGATACTTTGAGTATAATTGTTACTAATAGCAGGATAATTATGATTTTCAAAGCTTTATTAGATTTATTATACAAATCCCCAATGCAAGTATATAAATAAGCTATATTTTTTGCTGCAATAAAAATGAATAACACAATAACAATTTATTTAAAATTGTGTAAGAGAATTATAGGTAACGTAATTATAATTTCTTTAAAATTATGGAAGAGTATTATATATCAGTGATAAGACAGAAATCTTAAATAATTGTACATCAATTTTAGTGATGATTAACTGCACTCAAATGTGCCATTAATGCAAATTCTTACCTATACATGTAATTTCATAATATTCTTATTATTTACCTTTTTTAATAATAAGCAGTATGTACTCTTTTTTAAATATTTGAGGAAATACAGGAGATTGCTATTTTTGTGATTTTTTGCTATAGTAACAGAAATCATCAACAGCTCAGTGGCTTACAAATGCATTTTTTTCTTTGCTTACATTACATAAAATATATGGGTCAACTACACTGGTCTCCTGGTTTTCTGGGATTAGCTGGCATCAGCTCTATGTGTCTTCTCATTTTGTATCTCAGTTTGAAGGAGTAATGACTATGTCATTTTATTTGTGTGGTGAAAGGCAGGGGTAAGAAGTTCAACAAACTATAAAAGTACATTAAAAATTTTGCCCAGCTATAACAAATGGTATAACCTCTCACACCTCATTATTCAAAGCATGTCCAATGTCCAAGTTTTCCAATTCAATGGTTTGAGAAAGTGTATTATGTCTCCAGAGAAGGATGGCAAAGAATAAGAAGGAATGAATAAATGTGAAAAAATAAATTAGAGTGATTATCCTCCAGTTCACTTTTTCTTACCTATTTTTGAGTCTTCAAACTATAAACCTGACAATTGCAGGTTGTGTGCGTATTAATATTTTATCCCTGGTGTCATGAGGGAAAATTCTCAGATAAAAAAATTTTGATAAACTAATATTTAGTTTTTTCATGTGAAGACATATCAATAGTTCAGAAACCTAGTTCTCAGGCTGATAAGGATAAGCAAGAAGCTAAAAAGGATTATCTGTTCAAAAGTAAGAAATTATATGAGGTATTGCATCTAAAGATATAACCACCATGTATTTTAATTGCCTAAATTTTAAGGTTGTTTTTAAAAACACTAACCTGTGTATTTCCTGATGAAAAGAAATTAAGCTGGAATTATGATCAGTTAATAAATCATTCAATTTTATAAAGTTGGTATTTGCCAAAATACATATCTGAAATCGACACAGTTAAAATAAAGAAGGAGGGGAGAAAATAACTTCTGTAACTCAATGCTTCCAACAATGGTGGCACAAGTTCCTATAATGGTGGGTGATTCCCATAAATAGAACATAAGTATGAAACTGAACAAAGTTATCAAAGACAGCTATTACACGACACTAGAAAAATTATCAAAGCTAGACAACAGCTTGAAAAGTGTTTCCTTCTGGAGAAGAACTACTGCTTCTTCAATAACTGCATTTGTGGGTTTCTTGACTTAAACCATTCCCATATTCCTAGAAGTAGATGTCTTTTTCCAGAGTGGGTGACAGAGAAGAGACAACATTAATGGGAAGATTTTAGGAAAGAGAGTTATAGAAAGATTGAGATTAAAAATAATAGCAATGGCAGCTACAAGTGAAAATTATTCTCACCTACCTCAATGACTGCTAGAAAAATGGGCAACAGACTCCAGAGGATGATGATGAAAATTGAAAATCAGGATATTTTGTAAATTTGATGTATTTTTAATGTATTTCTCAACACAAGGATTAGGCAACATAAAGTGGAAACTTTTGAGATGAGGTGTCTAAATATAATTCTTTATGAGTATTAGTTTACTTTTAAAGTATGCAGGTATAGAGGAGACCACTAGGGAGCCAGAATAAATGCCTGAGAAGAGATATGAGCAACTGTACTTTGCAGGAAAGACAAAAATAATTGTCTTTCTAAATAAATACTAGTAATTCTCACAAGAGCTAATTACCATATGAGTCAAACAACAGTATTTCTGTAATGTCAATTTTCAGGCAAAAAATGGTACACATCACAGAAACAGGAATATGAAAACTATACTTAGGAAGAAAAGCAGTAAGCAGAAACTGATTCTGAGTGGAACCAGGCAATTAATTTAGCAGGAAAAGCCTTCAAAGAAAAAAAACTTGTATCCATAAAAAAGAGGG
This sequence comes from Manis pentadactyla, assembly GCF_030020395.1. Taxonomy (NCBI): domain Eukaryota; kingdom Metazoa; phylum Chordata; class Mammalia; order Pholidota; family Manidae; genus Manis; species Manis pentadactyla. The sequence goes on along the minus strand of NC_080037.1, from coordinate 27,588,885 downwards.
TGTTATTCTATTATTGAGTCAACAAATACAGTAAGTTAACAGAAAAATGGAGACTTAAACACCGAAATGGTAATTCTAGAGATAAAAAGTTCAACAATAGAAATGAAACTTTTCCTAGATAAAATCAACAGCAAATGTGAGATTGCAAAAGAAAGCAGCACATAACTTTATTATAGATCAGTTATCCAATCAGAAGAACACAGAAATAAAGATTGAAAGAAAATGAATAAAATCTGTAAATCTGTTAAAACATATCAAGTGTTTCAACATTTGTGAAATTGTATGGAAGAGAGAAAAAAAGAAGTAGAAACAATGCTCAAAATGATAATTGCCAAAAATTCCCAGATTTGTTTAAAAAACATATTCAGATATATGTGGAAAGATGTGGAAGTCTGAGTAATACCCCCAAAAAATGTTCATTTAATCTCCAGAATCCATGAATGTGTAAACTTACATGGCAAAAGGGATTTTGCAGAAGTGCTTGAATTAAGAATTTTAATATGTGAAGATTATTTTGCATTACTTAGGGGGTAACACAATGTAATCCCAAGGGTCTTTATAAGAGGGAGCTAAGAGGGCCAAAATACTGACAATTTAAGCAGAACTGAAATGAGTCACTTTGAAAATGGAAGAAAGAACTACAAACCTGGGAATACAGACAGACTCTATAAATTGGAAAAACAAGGAAACAGATTCTCCTCCAGATCCTGCAGAAGGAATACAGACACATTAAAATCTTGATTTCAGTCTCATAGGACTCATTTTAGACATACAACCTCAGGAACTACATGACAGTAAATTATGCCGCTGTTAGCTATTAAATTTGTGGTAATTTGTTTCAGCATTTGTAGAAAATTAATATAGATATATACTTACAGCAAAAGTGGTAAAAGTGAAAAACAAAGACAAAATAGTTAAAATAGCAACAGAAAAACAACATATCACAAAGATTATAACAATGATACTTTTAGCTGTTGACTTCTAATCAGAAAAAGTAGAGGCCATAAGACATTAGAAAAAACCCTGTAGACTCCTTTTATTTATCTAGGATACATTCCTAGACCCCCACTGCATTTAAGAGACCCTGGCAATAAACTGATTCAGGTGACCATGCTCTCGGGGTGATCAGGGTGTTGGCTCTGGCCACATCAAAGTCACAGAGCTCATTCCTAGCCTGCTGGATGTGCTGCTTGTTGGCGCCGACATCCGCAGTGAACAAAAGTGTGTTCTCTCCTATCTTATACCTGGCCAACTCAGTAGTCAGGGGAGATTGGTGATGGCATAACAGTCAAACTGTTTTCTCTTGGGGGTGCTCCTCTAAGGATATCTGGGCTTCCTTCAGAGCTGCAGTATGTTGGGCTAAATTGCCCAAAAATTCAGCCCAAAAAAAGAAGAAGATACTTTCGTGTGGCTGGGGATGCCTTCAAACACTGCCTTCCTGGACTTCAAACCCTCTGCTTTGGCTTCAGATTTGGGGGTGCCAGGATATTCCTTCTTCAATTCTGGCACCATCTTTGTGAAAAGGTTGCCCCTTTCTTAAATAGGAATGTTAATTTTGATTATCCTATAATCCTTCTATCTTTTTATGTTGTGTGTATTGGAGATTGTTAAACGTAATAATTAGTCTAAAGATTGTAAAAGTCTAAACTGGGGTTATGATGACACTAAAGGACAAATAAATGTTATCTGGAGAATATGAAAAATAGACTAATATAATCGTCTCTAGGTATAATAACTTGACCAGATTTTTTAAAAAGATGAACATGTTTTTGGTTTAATACTGCATTATCATTTACATAAACAACACATGGCCTTTTAAATAAGGCTTATTTGGTGATATAAAGTCAAGATCCATGGCCACAATTATAATTTATAAATAATATCCTTGTAAGCTACTGTTTCATCTAGAATGTACATTTGACTTAAAGAGAGTCCAATTATCTGACTTCAACACATTGATGTTTATTTGACTCATGCTATAAGAAGTCCCTGAGTAGGTGAGTAGGCAGATCAGGTACGGTGCCACAGTTAAAGTTTGTCATTAATAGTCTAGGTTTCCATTATAATTTTATCAGAAAATCCTTCTCAAGTAGCAAGAGGACTTCAGCTTCTCCAGGTTTTGAATCTATATTCCAGAAAAAAATAAAATGAGATTGCCAAAAACCTAAAGATTCTGTATCATATATATACTATTTCAGATGTTTTCTTCAAAGCACCTCCTCGTTACTTACACTTACATAGTTTGGCTGGCACTATGTGTGTATTGGAACGGAGGAAGATTTTCATTATAAAATGGGTTGCCTAGCCTACCTGATCCACAATAGTACAGATGAATGGCCCAATGTATACCTTTAACTAGCATGAGCGTTTCCAGGACTTTTCAAACTAAAACTGTTCAGGTAAATAACTTACTGGGAATAAAACCACAATATATATGTAGATAATGTACATCCAGATGAATGAGAACCAAATGGACATTCAATGAGAGACAAGAAAGAGTGAGCCATTTGTTCCTGAGACTCAGCTGCAAAATCTGTTCTGATTGCCCAAGGTTGTTTATACATTCTTTATTTTATCATTTAATATGAAATTCTCTTTTTTGGTTTACTACATTTATTGCATTTTCTAAAATTTTGACCAATAGATCAAGCAGAAGAATCTTGATCTTTACCCTCATTAATATTGGTTTATAATTTATGCTGTTTTCTCAAGTAAGGAAGATAATCAAGCATCCTTTTCATCTGATATAGATATCAGTTAAAAAATTTTGAATGTGATTTGACATGACGTATATGCACTCTATATGTATTGGAAAGCCAAACAGTGTAGTGTTTTTGAGTTATATCAGTTGAGGTAACAGATTATGCTGCAGTAACCAATGTTAAATTCCTTAGTGGTGAGAGACGGCTCAAGGTGGTGGCATGAGTAGAGTGGTGGAAATCTCATCCAAAAACCACATATATTTTTGAAAATACAACAAATACAACTACTACTAAAAGAGAGACCAGAAGATACACTATAACAGCCAGGCTACATCTTCATTTGCCAGAACTCAGCATCTCATGAAAAGGGTAAGATACAAAGCCGTGACCCAGCAGGACCCTAGCACTCCCCCAACACCAGCTCATCAGCAGGAGGAAAACAATCAGAGTGGAGAGGGAGTAGATTGCACCTGGAGCACAGACACACTTCGCATGGTGTACTGGATATTAGAGACATGGAGAAGTAAAATCTGAGAAGGACACTGCGAGCAGGTCCCCACAGGTGGCTGCCCTGCTACAAAAGAAAAGTGGGCACTTTTAAAAGTCTTAAAGGGACAAGGGCTTAACAGCTAGACAAAATTGTTCTGGCACACTCAGCCCAAGAGGCTAGGAATCTTATGGAACTTCAGGTGCCCTAACCCCAAGGGTGGCAACGCAGCTCTGAAGCCTCTCACAGCAAAAGCAGCCTGCCATTCATTGTCCCCTCCCCACTGGTGCTGCAAGCAAACTGGCTGACCAGCTACAGCTGCGGAGCAACCAGGGAGCATCTACACACAGAACAACCACACAGAGCATTCTCTAAGAGTGAAGCTAACTGAGACAGATCCAGAGGCTGCTGGAACAGGCAGAGGAATCTGGAGCAAGGTACAGAAAGCACAAAGAGGTGCTATTCTCACAAGAGAACACTCCAGCATGTCTGCAACCCCTGCAGTGCCCTAGGCTATCCCAAGGGCTACCCTGCCCACAGACGCTCAGGAGTTTATCCCAGAGGCTGCTTCCAGTGTGAAGGTAACTGACACAGGCAGTGGAGAAGGGCAAAGTATCCAGCAAGGAGGAAGGGACTTGGTTCTCCCAGCAGACACACACGCCACTTGCCCATAATCACTTCTATTGTCATGAAAAGGCAGAAGAATCTGGTCCAGTCAAAAATCACTCAGACAACCCCAGAGAGAGACTCTGGTGAGATAGATATAACCAATATTCTAGAAAAATAATTCAAAATAAAAGTCATAACCATGCTGATGGAGCTGCAGAGAAATATACAAGAACAAAGGGATGAAGTCTGGAAGGAGATAACAGAAATGAAACAATCAATAGAAGGACTTAAGAGAAGACTGGATAAGGTGCAAGAGACTGTTAATGGAATAGAAATCAAAGAACAGGAATACAGAGAAGCTGAGGCAGAGAGAGATAAAAGGATCTCAAGGAATGGAAGAATATTAAGAGAACTGTGACCAATCCAAATGGAACAATATTTGCATTACAGGGGTACCAGAAGAAGAAGAGAGAGAGAAAAAAGGGATAGAAAGTATTTTTGAAGAAATAATTGCTGAAACTTCCTCAAGCTGGGGAAGGAAATAGTCTCTCAGACCATGGAAAGCCACATATCTCCCAACACAAGGGACCCAAGGAGGACAACACAAAGACATATGATAATTAAAATGGTGAAGATCAAAGACAAGGACAGGGTATTAATGGCAGCCAGATAGATAAAAAAGAACACCTACAAAGGAAATTAGCCTCCCGCAAACCACCTCAACAGGATATTTTAAAGGGACTTCTTTAAAGAATAAAACACCTAACATATAAAGAATGGAGGAGGAAGAATATGAAGGGAGAAAAATAAAGAACATCACACTGTGCTTAGAATAGCATAAGAAGGCAGTTAGACAGTTAGATAGCAAAGAAGCTACCCTTGAACCTTTGGTAACCACAAACCCAAAGCCTGCAATGGCAATAAGTACATACCTATCAATAATCACCCTAAATATAAATGGACTGAATGCACCAATCAAAAGGCATAAAGTAATAGAATGAATAAAAAAGCAAGACCCATCTATATGCTGCTTATAAGGGACTCACATCAAACCCAAAGACATACACAGACTAAAAGTCAAGGGCTGGAAAAAGATATTTCATGCAAACAATAGGAAGAAAAAAGCAGGTGTTGCAGTACTTGCATCAGAAAAAAATGGACTTCAAAACAAAGAATGTAAAAAAAGACAATGAACAATATTACATAATTATAAAGGGATCAGCCCAACAAGAGGATATAACCATTATAAATATATATGCACCCAACACAGGAGCACCCACATATGTGAAAAAAATACAACAGAATTAAAGGAGGAAATAAAATGCAGTGCATTTATTTTAGGAGACGTCAGTATACCACTCACTCCGAAGGACAAATCAACCAGACAGAAAATAAGTAAGGACACTGAGGCACTGAACAACAAGCTAGAACAGATGGAAATAACAGACATCTACAGATCTCCACAACCAAAGGGAGCAAGATACACATTCTTCTTAAGTGCACATGCAACATTTTCCAGAATAGACCACATACTAGGCCACAAAAAGAGCTTCAGTAAATTCAAAAAGATTGAAATTCTACCAACCAACTTCTCAGATCACAAAGGTATAGGATTAGAAATAAACTGTACAAAGAAAAGAAAAAGGCTCACAAACACATGGAGGCTTAACAACATGCTCCTAAATAATAAATGGATCAATAACCAAATTAATACAGAGATCAAGCAATATATGGAAACAAATGACAACAGCAGCACAAAGCCCCAACTTCTGCGGGATGCAGTGAAGGCAGTTCTAACAGGAAAGTATATAGCATTCCAGGCCTATTTAAAGAAGGAAGAAAAATCAGAAAAAAATGAATACTCTAAAGTCACAATTACTGAAACTGGAAAAAGAATAACAAATGAGGCCCAAAGTCAGCAGGAGAGATATAATAAAGATTGCAGTAGAAATAAATAAAATTGAGAAGAATAAAACAATAGAAAAAATCAGTGAAACTAAGAGCTGGTACTTTGAGAAAATAAACAAAATAGGAAAACCCCTAGTCAGACTGATTAAGAGAAAAAGAGAATCTACACACATCAACAGAATCAGAAATGAGAAAGGAAAAATCATGACTGACATCACAGAAATACAAATAATTATTAGAGACTACTATGAAAATCTATATGCTAACAAGCTGAATAATCTATAACATATGGACAACTTTCTACAGAAATACTTCCTTCCAAAAATGACCAAGGAAGAAACAGAAAATCCCAACAGACCAATTTCCAGCAACGAAATTGAATCAGTAATCAAAAAACTACCCAAGAACAAAACCCCCCAGTCAGATGGATTCAAGACTAAATTTTATCAGACATATAGAAAAGACATACCCATTCACCTTAAAGTTTTCCAAAAAATACAAGAGGAAGGAATATTTCCAAACTCATTCTATGAAGCCAGCCACATTCTAGTACCAAAATCAGGCAAAAACACCACAAAATAAGAAAATTATAGACTAATATCCTTGATGAACAAAGATGCAAAAATATTCAGTAAAATATTAGCAAACCGAATTCAAAAATATATCAAGAGGATCACTCACCATGATCAAGTGGGATTCATCCCAGGGATGCAATGATGGAACAACATTCGAAAATCCATCAACATCATCCACCACATCAACCAAAAGAAGGATGAAAACTACATGACCATCTCCATAGATGCTGAAAAAGCATTTGACAAAATTCAACATCCATTCATGATAAAAACTCTCAGCAAAATGGGTATAGAAGACAAGTACCTAAACATAATAAAGGCCATCTATGACAAACCGACAGTCAACATCATACTTAAATGTGAGAAGCTAAACGCTTTACCTTTAAGATCAGGAACAAGAGAAGGATAGCCACTCTCCCCACTTTTATATGACATAGTACTGGAGGTCCTAGCCCTGGTAATCAGAGAACACAAAGAAATACAAGGCATCCAGATTGGTAAATAAGAAGTCAAACTGTCACTACTTGCAGATGACAAGATATTGCACATAAAAAACCCTAAAGACTCTACTCCAAAACTACTAGAACTAATGTCTGAATTCAGCAAAGTTGCTGAATATAAAATTAATACACAGAAATTTGTTGATTTCCTATACACTAATGATGAACTAGCAGAAAAAGAAATCATGAAAACAAGTCCATTTATAATTGCATCAAATATAATAAAATACTTAGGAATAAACTTAATCAAGGAAGCGAAAGACCTGTATCCTCAAAACTACAAGACACTCTTAAGATAAATTAAAGAGGACACTAACAAATGGAAACTCATCCCATACCCTTGCGTAGGAAGAATTAATATTGTCAAAATGGCCATCCTGCTGAGAGCAATATACAGATTCAATGCAATCTCTATCAAAATACCAGCAGCATTCTTCAGCAAACTGGAACAATAATTCTAAAATTCATATGGAACCACAAAAGACCCCAAATAGCCAAAGAAATCCTTAGAAGAAAGAATAAAGCAGGGGTGATCTTGCTTCCCAACTTCAAGCTTTACTACAAAGCCACAGCAATAAAGAAAATTTGGTTCTGGCATGAGAACAGACCCACAGACCAGTGGAACAGAATAGAGAGGCTGGATATTAACCCAAACATATATGGTCAATTAATATATGGTAAAGGAGCCATGGACATACAATGGGGGAAATGACAGCCTCTTTAACAGCTGGTGTTGGCAAAAAAGGCAAAACTGGACAGCTACATGTAAGATAATGAAACTGGATCATTATCTAACCCCATGCATAAAAGTAAATTCAAAGTGGATCAAAGACCTGAATTTAAAAGTCATGAAACCATAAAACTCTTAGAAAAAAGCATAGGCAAAAATCTCTTGGACATAAACATGAACAACTTCTTCATGAACATATCCTCCGGGCAAGGGAAACAAAAGCAAAAATGAACAAGTGGGACTATATCAAGGTGAAAAGCTTCTGTACAGCAAGGAACACCATTAATAAAACAAAACAGCATACCACAGTGTGGGAGAATATATTCATAAATGACATATCCGATGAAGGGTTGACATTCAAAATATATAAAGAGCTCATGCACCTCAACAAATAAAAAAGTAAATAATCCAGTTAAAAAATGGGCAGAGGGAGGGAGGAGCCAAGATGGCAGAGTGAGTAGGACAGCAGAAATCTCCTCCCCAAAACATATATATTTTTGAAAATACAACAAATACAACTATTCCTAAAATAGAGACTTGAAAATACAAGACAACAGCCAGGCTACATCTGTGAGAACCCAGTGCCTCATGATGGGAGTAAGATACAAGCCGCGGCCCAGCAGGACCTGAGTGACACCTCTACCCCAGCTCTCCAGTGAGAGGTGAGGAGTTGGAGGGGAGAGGGAGAGGGAGCCCAGGACTGCTAAATACCCAGCTCTAGTCATCTGCACTGGGAGAGCAAACATACAGTACATGGTGTGCTGGATACTAAGGAAACAGAAGAGTAAAACCTGCAAGTGGGTCCACACAGCCAGCGCCCATGGGAAGAGAAAAGCGAGTGCTTTTTGAAAGTCTTAAAGGGACAGGAGCTTCACAGCTTGATGGAAGCATCCTGGCACAGTCAGCCTAGCATCTGGGAATCCTGGGGAACTCTGGGCACCCTAACCTCCTGGGCAGGAGGGCAGCTCAGAGGCCCCTCATGGCATTAAACAGCCTCCTGCTTGTTCCCCCTCCTGCACAGCCCTGCCATAGCAGAGCAGCAGCCTGAAAGAGGCCATACTCACAGCAACCACACTGAGTTTACACCACAGTGGCCCGGGCAAGAATCAGAGACCTCATCTGAACAAAGCTGCCAAGTACAAGCTGCTAGTGGTCACCATTCTCCCAGGAAAGGAAGGCCAGCAGCAAGTGGAACAGGACTTGGTTCTCCCGACTGACACACATGCCAACTGCCCACGACTACCTTTATTGCCATGAAATGGCAGAAGAATTTGAACCAGACCACAATAACTCACATCTACCCATGAGAGGAAAACTGGGGAGATAGAGTTAACCAATCTTCCTGAAAAAGAATTCAAAATACAGGTCATAACTATGCTGATGGACTTCCAGAGAAATATGCAAGAGCTAAGGAAGGAGAATACAGAAATAAAACAATCTCTGGAAGGACTTAAAGGCAGAATGGATGAGATGCAAGAGGCCATTAATGGAATAGAAATCAGAGAACAGGAATGCAGAGAAGCTGATGCAGAGAGAGATAAAAGGATCTCCAGGAATGAAACAATATTAATAGAATGGTGTGACCAACTGGAATGGAACAATATCCACATTATAGGGGTACCAGAAGAAGAAGAGAGAGAAAAGGGGATAGAAAGTGTCTTTGAGAAATAATTGCTGAAAACTTCCCCAAACTGTGGGAGGAAATAGCCTCTCAGACAACGTAAGCACACAGAACTCCCAACCCAAGGGACCCAAGGAGGGCAACACTAAGACACATAATAATTAAAGTGGCAAAGTTAAAAGACAAGGACAGAATATTAAAGGCAGTTAAAGGCAGCCAGAGAGAGAAAAAAGGACACCTACAAAGGAAAACCCATCAGGCTATCATCAGACTTCTCAACAGAAACCTTACAGGCCAGAAGAGAATGGAATGATATATTTAATGCAATGAAACAGAAGTGCCTTGAACCAAGGATACTGTATCCAGCACGATTATCACTTAAATATGAAGGAGGGATTAAACAATTCCCAGACAAGCAAAAGTTGAGGGAATTTGCCTCTCACAAACCACCTCTACTGGGTACTTTACAGGGACTGCTCTAGACGGGAGCACTCCTCAGGCTAAATAGATGTCACCAGAGAAAATAAAATCCACGCAAAGAAAGCAGACCAAACAAATACTAAGGCAAAAAATAAAATCAACTACTGACAGAAACAGTCAAAGGAAACACAAAAGAGCACAGAATAAAACACCCAATATATAAAGAATGGAGGAGGAGAAATAAGAAAGGAGAGAAATGAGCAATCACCAGACAGTGTTTATAATAGCTCAATAAGTAAGTTAAGTTAAACAGAAAGATACTAAAGAAGCTAACCTTGAACCTTTGGTAACCATGAATCTAAAGCCTGCAATGGCAATAAGTACATGTCTCTCAATAATCACCCTAAATGTAAATGGGCTTAATGCAACAATCAAAAGACACAGAATTACAGAATAGATAAAAAAGCATGACTCATCTATATGCTGCTTACAAGAGACTCACCTCAAACCCAAAGACATGCACAGACTAAAAGTCAAAGGATGGAAAAAGATATTTCGTGCAAACAACAAGGAGAAAAAAAAGCAGGTGTTGCAGTGCTAGTGTTAGAAAAATAGACTTCAAAACAAAGAAAGTCACAAGAGATAAAGAAGGACATTATATAATGATAAAGAAGTCAATCCAACAAGAGGATATAACCATTATAAATATATGTGCACCCAATACAGGAGCACCAACATATGTGAAACAAATACTAACAGAATTAAAGGAGAAAATAGAATGCAATGCACTCATTTTTGGAGACTTTAACACACCATTCACTCCAAAGGCCTGATCCACCAGACAGAAAATAAGTAAGGACACAGGGACACTGAACAACACACTAGAACAGATGGACCTAACAGACATTTATAGAACACCACACCCAAAAGCAATAGGATACACATTCTTCTCAAGTGCACATGGAACATTCTCCAAAATAGACCACACAGTCGGCCACAAAAAGAGCTTCAGTAAATTCAAAAACATTGAAATTCTACCAACCAACTTCTCAGACCGCAAAGGTATAAAACTAGAAATAAATTGTACAAAGAAAGCAAAAAGGCTCACAAACACATGGAGGCTTAACAACATGCTCCTAAATAAACAATGGATCAATGACCAAATTAAAATAGAGATCAAGCAATACATGGAAACAAATGGAAGCATCAACACAAAGCCCCAACTTCTGAAGGACTCAGTGAAAGCAGTCTTAAGAGGAAAGTATATAGCAATCCAGGCATATTTAAGGAAGGAAGAACAATCCCAAATGAATAGTCTAAAGACACAATTATCAAAATTGGAAAAAGAGGAACAAATGAGGCCTAAGGTCAGCAGAAGGAGGGACATAAGAAAGATCAGAGAAGAAATAAATAAAATTCAGAGGACTAAAACAATAGAAAAAAATCAATGAAACCAGGAGCTGGTTATTTGAGAAAATAAACAGAATAGATAAGCCCTTAGCCAGATTTATTAAGAGGAAAACAGAATATACACACATCAACAGAATCACAAACGAGAAAGGAAAAATCACAATGGACCCCACAGAAATACAAAGAATTGTTAGAGAATACTATGAAAATCTATGTTAACAAGCTGAATAACCTAGAACATATGGACAACTTTCTACAAAAATATTACCTTCCAAGACTGACCAAGGAAGAAACAGAAAATCCCAACAGACCAATTTCCAGCAACTAAATTGAATCAGTAATAAAAAAACTACCAAAGAACAAAACCCCCCAGTCAGATGGATTCACGACTGAATTTTATCAGACATATAGAAAAGACATAATACTTATTCTCCTTAAAGTTTTCCAAAAAATAGAAGAAGAGGAAATACTTCCAGTGTCATTCTAGGAATCCAGCATCACCCTAATACCAAAACCAGGCAACGAACCCACCAAAAAAGAAAATTACAGTCCAATATCCCTGATGAACATTGATGCAAAAATACTCAACAAAATATTAGCAAACCGAATTCAAAAACACATCAAGAGGATTGTACACCATGACCAACTGGGATTCATCCCAGGGATGCAAGGATGTTACAACACTCGAAAATCCAACATCATCCACCACATCAACAAAAAGAAAAACAAAAACCACATGATCATCTCCATAGATGCTGAAAAAGCATTTGACAAAGTTCAACATCCATTCATGATAAAAACTCTCAGCAAAATGGGAATAGAGGGCAAGTACCTCAACATAATAAAGGCCATATATGAAAATCCCACAGCCAACTTGATATTGAACAGTGCGAAGCTGAAAGCATTTCCTCTAACATTGGGAACAAGACAGGGATGCCCACTCTCCCCACTGCTATTTAACATAGTACTGGAGGTCCTAGCCATGGCAATCAGACAAAACAAAGAAATACAAGGAATCCAGATTGGTAAAGAGGAAGTAAAACTGTCACTTTTTGCAGATGACATGATATTGTACATAAAAAACCCTGAAGACTCCACTTCAAAACTGCTAGAACTGATATCAGAATACAGCAAAGTTGCAGGATACAAAATTAATACACAGAAATATGAGGCTTTCCTATACACTAACAATGAACTAATAGAAAGGGAAACCAGGAAAACAATTCCATTCACAATTGCATCAAAAAGAATAAAATAACTAGGAATAAACCTAACCAAGGAAGTGAAAGACCTGTGCTCCGAAAACTACAAGACATTCTTAAGAGAAATTAAAGAGGACACTAAAAAATAGAAATTCATCCCATACTCTTGGCTAGGATGAATTAATATTGTCAAAATGGCCATCCTTCCCAAAGCAATCTACAGATTCAATGCAATCCATTTCAAATTACCAACAGCATTCTTCAACGAACTGGAACAAATAGTTCAAAAATTCATATGGAATCACCAAAGACCCTGTATAGCCAAAGCAATCCTGAGAAAGAAGAATAAAGTGGGAGGGTTCTCACTCCCCAACTTGAAGCTCTACTACAAAGTCACAGTAATCAAGACAATTTGGTACTGGCACAAGAACAGAGCCACAGACCAGTGGAACAGATTAGAGACTCCAGACATTAACCCAAACATATATGGTCAATTAATATTCGATAAAGGAGCCCTGGACAAACACAATGGGGAAATGACAGTCTCTTCAACAGATGGTGCTGACAAAACTGGACAGCTACATATAAGAGAATGAAACTGGATCACTGTCTAACCCCATGCACAAAAGTAAAATCAAAATGGATCAAAGACCTGAATGTAAGCCATGAAACTATAAATCTTTGAAAAAAACATAGGCAAAAATCTCTTGGACATAAACATAAGCGACTTCTTCATGAAGTTGGGCAAGGGATACAAAAGAAAAATGAACAAGTGGGACTATATCAACCTGAAAATCTTCTGTACAGCAAAAAGACATTCTACAGTATGGGAGAATATATTTGAAAATGACAGATCTGATAAAGAGTTGACATCCAAAATATATAAAGAGTTCATGCACCTCACCAAATAAAAAGTGAACAATCCAATTTAAAATTGGCCAGAGGAGCTGAACAGACAGTTCTCCAAAGAGGAAATTCAGATGGTCAACAGACACATGAAAAGATGCTCCACATCACTCATCATCAGAGAAATGCAAATTAAAACCACAATGAGATATCACCTCACACCACTAAGGATCACCACCATCCTAAAGACAAACAACTATAAATTGCATGGTCGTGGAGATAGTGGAACCCTCCTACACTGCTGGTGGGAATGTAAATTAGTTCAACCATTGTGGAAGCAATATGGAGGTTCCTCAAAAAGCTCAAATGAGAAATACCATTTGACCCAGGAATCCCACTTCTAGGAATTTACTCTAAGACTGCAGCAGCCCAGTTTGAAAAAGACAGATGCACCCTATGTTTATCGGTGCTCTATTTACAATAGCCAAGAAATGGAAACAACCTAAGTGTCCATCAGTAGATGAATGGGTAAAGAGGTGGTACATATACACAATGGAATATTATTCAGCCATAAGAAGAAAACAAATCCTACCATTTGCAACAACATCGATGGAGCTAGAGGGTATTATGCTCAGTGAAATAAGCCAGGTGGAGAAAGACAAGTACCAAATGATTTCACTCATATGTGGAATATAAGAACAAAAGAAAAACTGAAGGAACAAAACAGCAGCAGAATCACAGAACCCAAGAATGGACTAACAGTTACCAAAGGAAAGGAACTGGGGAGCATGTGTGGGAAGGGAGGGAGAAGTTGGGGGAAGAAGAAATGGGGCCTTATGATTAGCATGTATAATGTTGGGGGGGCATGGGGAGAGCTGTGCAACACAGAGAAGAGAAGTAGTGATTTTTCAGTATCTTACTATGCTGATGGATATTGACTAATGGGGTATCTGGGGCAGACTTGGTGAAGGGGGGAGTCTAGTAAACATAATGTTCCTCATGTAATTGTAGATTAATGATACCAAAATAAAAAAAGAAATGGGCAGAGGGTCTAAACACACACTTCTCCAAAGAAGAATTTCAGGTGGCCAACAGGCACATGAAAAGATGCTCCACATCAATAATCATCTGAGAAATGCAAATTAATACCACAATGTGATATCACCTCACACCACTCAGGATGGTCACCATCCAAAAGACAAACAACAATAAATGTTGGCGAAGATGCGGAGAAAGGGGAACCCTCCTACATTGCTGGTGGGAATGTAATTTATTTCAACCATTGTGGAAAGCAGTATGGAGGTTCCTCAAAAAACTCAAAATAGAAGTACCATTTGACCCAGGAATTTCACTCTGAGGAATTTACCCAGGAATGCAGCATCCCAGTTTGAAAAAGACATGTACACCCCTATTTTTATCACAGCACTATTTACAATAGCCAAGAAATGCAAGCAACCTAAGTTTCCAACAGTAGATGAATGGATAAAGAAGAGGTGGTACATATACACAATGGAATATTATTCAGCCATCAATAAAAAAAAGAAATCCTACCCTTTGCAACAGCATGGATGGAGCTAGAGGGTAAGTCATGAAAATAAATCAGTGATATAAGCCAGGTGGACAAAGATAATTATCAAATGATTTCACTCATATGTGGAGTATAAGAACAAAGCAAAAACTGAAGGAACAAAACAGCAGCAGACTCATATAACCCAATAATGGACTAACAGTTTTCAAAGGGAAAGGGACTAGGGAGGATGGGAGGGAAGGGAGGGATAAGGAGGAAAAGGGGGGATTATGATTAGCAGACATAATGTGTATGTGGGTGCACGGGGATGGTTGTACAACACAGACAAGACAAGTAGTGATTCTATAGCATCTTACTACACTGATGGATAGTGACTGTAGTGGGGTATGTGGTGGGGACTTGATAATATGTGGCATCTAGTAACCCTAATGTTGCTCATTTAATTGTAGATTAATGATACAAAAAAAAAATTCCTTAGTGGCTTATAACCATGAATATTTTTTCCTATGAGTTCATCTGAGGTTGGCACTAACTCTGCTCCACACTGTCCTCACATTAGGCTTCAGGCTAACTGAGTGACCCTTATCTGTAATTTCACTAGTCTTGTGGAAAGGAAAGGTGTATGATGAACCATTTACCAGCTCTTAAGTTTAGCTTTTGATTGGTAGTAGCACATGTCATTTTTACCAAAATTCCTAAACCAAGGCAAGCTTTAGGATGACTCCTAAATTCAAAAGGGCAGGGGAATCAGTGAATAGTTAGAACAATAACAGAATATTGGACAAGAACAGAAACTCTGGAGATGTCATAGGTTAAATTCTGAATTTCATTTAACAACAGTGTTACTTGAAACAAGTTAACTAACTTCTCTGTGAATCACATTCTTAATTGAAAAAGTACACATAATTCTAGCAACAACTCTATAGAATTGATGTGAGAATTCAATAACATAATGACTGGAACATGCATAGTACATCACCTGTCTCAAAAACATCAGTTTTATAAAAATAAAAACATCATGTGATATTGAATTCATATTTTGATTCAATGCATGAAAATTGAACTAGATAAAAATAACATATATTTTAGTTCTAATTTATCTTCTTTTAATGAAATTGCCACCCAAAGATCATGCAGCTAAATACTTTGTCAATAGTAAATTGTTTGCCTGGGGCTTTCATTGTCCATTCTCTGTTTTTTCAGTAGTCTTCAGTCTTTTTACTTATTTTCACTTTGATTAAAATTAAGACTCATCAGCTACTTTTAAGATATAACATTAAACCTCATGCTGCAAATAACAAAAACACAGCATTTTTAACAAAAATGTTCCCATGGAAGCAGTCTAACCAGTATGAAACGATTGCAGTGATTCATTTTAGTAACTGTACACTCTGCAATATAGAAGTCTTTAGTGGTGGTGTTGCTACTTAGGAGTTAACCTTTATTTTATCCTCTGGAAATACATTTTTGAATAATTAACCCCTTGATAAAGTTCACTTTTTCTTGTCTCTATTTACATAGAAAAAACCTTAAATTAGTTTAGTTATGTGTTTATCATTCTGACAGTCAAACAAATTTTTATTTACTAGAATTATCAGTTTCTGTATCATAGTTCAATTTACAAACCACAAAAAATTAAAACTATGTCTAAGAGGAACTTCACAGCATATTGTCTTTCAAGCCAAAGAAAAACTTCCTTTTGCTGCTGTTACTGGACTTTGGACTCTCATTACCTGGATTTATCACTCTGTCTGCCCTGGCTTCTTCATTCACCACTGATGCTCCTACTTGGCCAGGGACAAGAGGGACAATATTTTCTCTTGTTTTGTCAAAAGAGAGATTTAGTCTCATATTTTTCCATTGATTACTTATGCAGAGTGATTTAGCCAAAGATAATTGTCTTTTTTCAATTGATTTTCTCTGACTCCAAACCAGTATACATCAGTTTTTGTAAGCGGCTAATTGTTTATATTTTATGTCCAATAACTTTCTAAACAACAATATATGAAAATTATAATTGAAAATTTTAAAAGTTTAGATATCACATTTATTTGAATATAAAGAAGAAATTCACACTATACAACCTGCTTTAATTCTATACTTCATAAATTTATGAATACTTATATATTTATGAATTTGTACAACTATCCATAAGTAAATATGAGAGATATCACTGAAACCTTAAAATCTGTTTTAGACAATTTGTAGGAAACTACTTCTTATAGTCAAAGATAAGGGAACAAGAGATTCTATGATCAAATAATAATTCATATTTATAACACCTGTGAGAAATAAAAAATGTATTCCCTTTTTTTATAAGTCATGGTTAGTTGGGGTTGTTCCAATATAGCTCTATAAAGTGTGATAAAACTAGCTAGAAAATTAAATAAAATGAACTATAATTCAACAAAAATGCATGCTTGGAATTCATTAATATCAGGATAGTTATGACATTTCTATTTCATACTTCATGAGAATTAGCATTGAGTTATTTACATTTTTATTTAGTTTTATTCTATTATTGCTATACATTACAATTTGTATAGAAAGGCATATGTACATAAAGCATACTAGATTTATATTGATAATGTCATTTGTTTATTTTTTAATTGGATGAAAAGACCTGTAGCTGTCTTGCTCCTTAATTCTGTTCATGGATGTCTTAGATAACAGAATTTAAAATTCATGGGGCTTGAAGCTAGGTCATTTAACAATATGGCATTCCAATTGAAGAAAAGACTGGATAGGAGAATTTATTGAAACATAGATTAGAAAAATAGAAAAAAAGAAGCAAAGGTAAATAGCACCTATCTAATCAGATTTCTTTTTTAAAAAGGTAGCATATGACCTGTCTATCTAATCTATATGAATAATTACTTTTTAAAGCTTGAAAATGATAATCAAACACTACTTACAGTATCTCCTTAAAGTTAAAAGCAGAAAAGAAAGGTTTTAGTTGTTTAGCTTAAAGGGATTTAACACAGAAACTATGTAAGCATGCAAATTAGAAAAAATAAAGAATAAAGAAAGGAAACAAATTCCACACATTTAATTGCTGCCCAGAAGTAATAACAGATTGGTGTTGCTATAGCTAGAGGCACAGTGGTGGTACGTAGCCCCTTCACACCTATCATGGCAAGACCCCCACTCAATATCTAAAGTGAAAAGTAAAGCTGAGTTCATTGCTTACTCTAATAGGCAATTGCTCTACTGCTCTAAGCATAGCAGATGGCAGACACTAAAGATGAGTTTGGGAACATGTGGAGTTCACAGGTTGGTTGATTTTTAGAGGTGTGAGTCTGTATTATCTGTAGATATGTGGTTACTCTGGTGAAAGTGTTGTTCACTGTAGTTCTTGGAGACTTGTTTTATTTGTGTAACTTCCTGATTGACAGACATTCATAAATGAGGGAGTGAAACTGCAGAGTGGTTTACTGAGTTATTTTTTATTATCAAATATATACAACAGGGTGGCTCAAAGTCCACATCCCTCTCCACTGTGGACCAGCCCACTCTCCTCACTCTTGGTAATCAGTAGTCATTTCTCAGTGTCTATGAGTCTAATCCTGTTTTGTTCCTTCTGTTTTGCTTTGTTTTTATATTATACAAATAAATGAACTCATGTGGTATTTGTCTTCTCCACCTGCTTATTTCACTAAGTGCAATACCATCTAGATCCATCCATGTTATTGCAAATGGCATGATTTCTTTTCTTTTTATAGCTGAATAATATTCCATTGTGTATATGTACCACATCTTCTCTATCAAGTCATCTATTGACGGGACACAGGTTGCTTCTATATTTTGGTTATTTGAAATAGTGTGGCAATAAACATAGGGGTGCATATATCTTTTTGAATCATGGATTTTGTTTCCTTTGGGCAAATTCCTAGGAGTGGGATTACTGGGTCGAATGGTATTTCTACTTTTAGTTTTTTGAGAAACCTCCATACTGCCTTCCAGAGTGGTTGGACCAATTTGCAGTTCAATCAACAGTGTAGGAGTGTTCCTATTTCTCCTCATCTTCACAAGCATTTGTTGTTTTTCTCTTTTAGATAGTGGGCATCTAACAGGTTTGAAGTGATATCTCACTGTGGTTTTAATTTGCAGTTCCTGATGATTAGCTATGTAGAACATTTTTTCATGTGCCTGTTTGCCATTTGTATTTCATCTTTGAAGAAGTATCTGTTCAGGTCCTCTGCCCAATTTTTGATCAGGTCATTTGTTTTTTCAGTGTTTAGGCATACAAATTCTTACATATTTTTGGATGTTAACTGCTTATCAGATGAGTCATTTAAGAATATAATCTCCCATATTGTAGGATGCCTCTTTGTTCTACTGATGGTGTCCTTTTCTGAACAGAAGTGTTTAGTTTGATGTAGTCACACTTCTTCATTTTTATTTTCTTTCCCTTGCCAAAGGGGATGTGTTCAGGAAAAAGCTGCTCAAGGTTTTATTCAATAGAATGTTGCCTATGTTTTCTTCTAAGAGTTTTATGGTTTCATGATTACATTTATGTCTTTGATCCATTTCAAGTTTAGTTTTGTGTATGGAATTAGAAAATAATTATGAATTTTTTGAGGAACATACATATTGCTTGCTTTCAACAATGGTTGAACTAATTTACTTTCCCACCAGCAGTCTAGGAGTGTTCCCCTTTCTCTGCATTGGTGCCAGCATTTGTTGTTGTGTGTCTTTTGGATGTTGGCCAAAAAAAAAAGACAAGTATTAAACGATTTCCCTCATTTGTGGAGTATTACATCAAAGCAAAACTGAAGGAACTTAACAGATGTAGACTGACAGACTCCAGGAAGGGACTAGCGGTTTCCAAAGGGAAAGGGTTTGGGAAGGTGGGTGTAGAGGGAGGTTGAAAGGGATTAAAGGGTATCATAATTAGTACACATAATATAGGGGAGGCACAGGGAAGACAGTGTAGCACAAAGACTAGAAGTGACTCTACAGCATCTTACTACACTGATGGACAGTGACTGCAATGGGGTGTGGGGGACTTGATAATATAGAAGAATGTAATAAGCACATTGTTTTTCATGTGAAACCTTTATAAGAGTGTATATCAATGATACTTTAATAAATATATATATAAAAAGAAAGAAATAGTGATAGAAATAGCCTATTGCTTTCTGTTTCTCTAAAGAATCCTCACTAAAATATATAATATATAAAATGAAAAATTTACTGGATAACTTAAACAATAAATTAGGCATGGCAATAAAAAAGATGAGTGACCTTGAAGACAAGATAAATGAAACACAGTAAAAGGAAAAAAAATCTGAGCAAAGCATTGACAGAGCATGAGGGAGCTGTAGGACAAAAGTTCTTACATACATGTAGTTAGAGTCCCAGAAAAAGAGTAGGGAGGGTGTGGGCATTTAAAAAAATATGATGACCAAATATTTCCCAGATTTGATTAAAAAAATATATATATACCCATATATCCAAAAATCTCAATGAATTTCAATCAGGATAAATACAAAGAAAAGCACACAAAGGCACATCACAATCAAATTGCTGAAAACCAATGATGAAGTAAGAAAAACCCTTCAATGCAAGCAGAAAAAAATCTTATCCTGTGGTAAGGGTCAAATTGATGATATGGCTGTCATACCCATTGTTGAAAACTGAACAGATGAAGAGGCAAATCTTTCCAATTGCATAAGCTGACTCAGGAACAAGAGACTTGAAGGAGCGCTCTCGCATCTAAGTCTGTTGGGCACAGTTTACCTGTGCTCAGCTACCCCAAAACTTAGTGGCTTGAAGGAAGTAGGGGCCAATGGGGACAAGAGAGGAAAGAAAACCAGCAAACTTAAAATCTATGTCTAAAATATAAATGTATGTATGTGGCTACAAAATTAGGACTCGAATTTCAGATATAGTATAAATAACAGGTAGATGTTTGATGGATTTATGGATCGGACTGTGAAATGGAATGAGCCGTGGCATATATTAATGTAAATAAAATATCTTAGGAACAGTGACTATTGGCATTTAAATTGAGTTTAGAGTAAGTGCCTGGCACTGACTTTCAAACTAACGAACTTTTGTCTCAGGGTCCAGGTAGCAGAAACAAATAATTATTGTAAAGACAGAAATTATGGATCTTGGCAATTCAATGGATGTGAATGCAACTATGGAATATGGAAGGGATAAAAATGATTTCAAAATCCTATAGGACCTAGAAAGTAATGTCAACAAAAATAATTAAGTGCAAGAGAATAGATTGAGTTAAAAAAACACCATTTATAACTTCTTATACATGATAGGTATATTTAACAAATTAGAGTTGTTGTAAAAGGTACTTACATTCCCTTTTGATATGAAAGTTATTTCAGGGAAAATATATAGATTAGAGGGAGTAAGCCCTTTACCAGTCAGTCCAGTCAGACATTATGGGTGGACCAATTGGTGGGGACCACAGGCAGGCTAGCTGTCCTGGGTCAGCTGGTAGAATCTATTGGAGGTGATGGGTACATTGTGACATAAATCATGGTGATGGTTTCATAGACATGTACTTATATCCAAACTCATAAAGTTATATACATTAACTAGGTAAGCTTTTAATACAGTAACCATAGCTCAATAAATTGGTTAAAAGGAAAAGTGAGAGTGACATGCAGTATTAAAGATGTATAGGCTCAGTTTTCTTTGCATCATTAAAAAAATCATTCAGCAATTTATTTGTTAATTATATGCCAAATAAATTATATTCTGTGACAATTAAAATAAGTGGAAGACAGATCCATTCATTCAATCTAATAGAGCAGGTAAGACTTAAATTAGCCACCTAATAATGTAAAATAATGCATAATTAGGGGCCCAAAGGCTTGGTACACATGAAAAATGTATTTGAGTTCAGATAAAGATGAATATAGCTTAATATTGTTAAAAAATCAGATAATTAAAGTAATATTCACATAAGAACTTGAAGGCTGTATTTAGTTAAGCAAAGGGCCACAGTTAGACATTCAAGATAAATGTTAAGGACTTCCAAGAAAGGCTTAAATTCAGGTATGTCATTTTTATGGGGTAAATTGAAACAGCTAGAAAGAAGTCTTTATTTTAAGAAACACTGTGAGATTGGCTAAAGAGAGTGGATTTGATTTTTCAGAGTATTAATTGATAAGTTATGTAGTATGCCCTACATCTTCTTTGTAAGGGAGAGACATTGGTATAATTTAAACAGGTAAAAGACAGGATGCAATGGACATATTAGAATGGATTTGTTAGGGAAGAGGCCATAGAAGAAAATTAATTAGGAAAGAGCTGCATTAATTTACATATTTACTAAGATGTTACAATTAACATGGAAAGCAAATTGGTTCACTTATAGGGCAGAATGGTATTAGATGTGAAGGAAAGTTGGAATAAAAATATATTGCAAAGTGTGATTCATAGGTGTATTGTATTAATGGGAGTGCTTGGTTTATAGTGAAAACAGAGAAATTCCTAAATTCTTTTATGAAAGAGCAAATTGGAAGAAGACAGGGTATTTAGGAGGAGGAAAATGAGTAAAAACTGATTGTATCAACTGAAAAGGATGAAAACTATCTGGATGAAGAAGTTTTATAAAAAGAATAAAATATGGGAACAGCATTTGGTTGAAAGATTGATGCTTAAAAGTTAAACTTGAGTCATTATTTGTTTTCATTTTCTCTTTAAAAACAGAAAAATTAAAATATCAAGTCCTCATAAACAATTAAATTATATTAATGACTAGTATTTCTTATGTTGTATGTATCTAGAACACAGTTTATTATCAATAATTATGTATAATTAAACCTAGGAAATATTGTCAACTAGATATGTATAGAAATTGGAATGTATTTAAACATCAACTAACTGATGGTACATTGTGCATAAACCTATTTTAAATCACTCAAAGAGAGACATTACTATCTTTTGTAAGAGACCATTGTATTTTCAGAAAATAGGGCTAGCATAGTTTAGTATTATAAAACCATTTTGTATAAACTTTCTCCAATGAACAATATATGTTCATCTCTTTTTGCTTACCTTTGCTTCAATTAGAAGACTAATTCTCTTACTAATATATATTTTTAAATATTTTAAACTGAGGTACATGCAGTAAATTGCACAAGGCTTAGTGTACAGCTCAATGCATTTTGACATGTGTATACACTCATGTAACCATCATGCAGATCAATTTATCAAACATTTTCATGAATAGTTTTCCCCTTTCACCCATCTTCTTACTTCCATCCCCTATGGCAACCAACAGTCTGTTTTATGGATCTATGAATCTTTCAGTTTTGCTTGTTTGTTCATTTGTTTTGATTTTTATATTCCGCATATAAGTGAAATCATATGGTATTTGTCTTTCTTTGACTTATTTCACTTAGCATAATACCCTCTAAGTCCATCCATGTTGTTGTGAATGGCATAATTTCATTTTTTTTCTGAGTAAAATTCCATTGTATATATTTACCACACTTTTTTGTCCTTTCAACTGTCAATGGGCATTTAGGTTGTTTCCATATTTTGGCCATTGTAAATAATGCTGTGATAAACATAGGAGTTTATTTGGGTAAATTTACAAGAGTGAAATTGCTGGGTTGTATGGTATTTCTATTTTCAGTTTTTTGAGAAACCTCCCTAATGTTTCCACAGTGGCTGTACCAATTTACATTCTCAACAGCAGCATAAGAGAACCCCCTTTTCTCTACATCCTTGCCAACACTTGTTATTTCTTGTCTTATTGATATTAGACATTCTGATTGGGATGAGTTGATAACTCATTATTGTTTTGATTTGCATTTCCCTGATAATTAGCAATGTGGAGCATCTCTTCATGTGCGTGTTAGCCATCTGCATTTTTTCTTTGGAGAAATGTTTGCTTAGGTCCTCTGCCTATTTTTTAATTGAATTATTTACATTTTTTGGTGTTATGTTAGTTTTTTAATGTATTTTAGATATTATCTCCTTATCAGATATATTATTTATAAATATGTTTCACCATACAGCAAGTTGCTTTTTTATTTTGTTGATGGTTTCCTTTGCTGTGGAGAAACATTTTAGTTTGGTGTAGTCCTATTTGTTTATTCTTGCTTTTGTTTCCCTTTCATGTAGAGACATAGTCAGAAAAATAGTCACTAAAACTTTTGTGCCATTTAGCTTTGCTTAGTTTAATTTAAAAATTGGTTTATGCATTAATCTTACATTTATGACATATGGATATTAATATCTATCTTTAATAAATAACATAATTTCAAAAGCATGTAGTATAATAACTAGAATTCAATATTTGATTTTTATAAGATTGAATAATATATAATCTTACAATCATGATATTTCAGCATTGTTAGCTCTATTTCTCAAAATCATATTGTCTATCCCTGAACTCTTAAATATACTAAACATTCTCTCTTGCCAGGCTAAATGTTATTCATTCTTTCAGTTGTACCTCATGTCATAAATCGGTAGTACATAGATATATGAAACTTTTTACTTATGAAAAAACAATACAGGGCAGTCAAAAGGAAAGTGAGCTTATATCTTGATTAGAAGTTAGCTAAGATTTAGAAGAGAAGGTAAGATGAGGCTGTCACAGATAAATTAGCAAATGGTTTGAGAAGTTCTGACTACAAAGCAGAATGGGTGGCAATTTGAAGAAAAAATGAAATTAGAACATTGGTTTCTATAAGGAAGAGCTCTAAATCTAATGTGTCTTATTAAACTTTTAATAATTAGTCATTTCTTAAATTCAATATCTCCTATGATTTCAGTGAGTTACAGAAAGCATGTTAGGATACTTGCTAGATAGCTCATCAGTAAACCACAATCCCATCATCCCCCTTTCCATTGTTTATAATTTCAGTGACTCCTGTCTGTCCCACCCAATAGGGAATGGACATCTGGGCAAAGATGACTGTTATTTTCCTATGTTATATCCCCTAACCTCTCATAATGCCTCATAAAAAATGTTGAATGAATTAATATATACATAAAATGTTTTAAAGTTATAGAGGGCATTTCTAAATTAGATGCCTTAAAATTATTAAAGATACTTTCTTCTTGGAGGAATTCCATTTTTTTCAATAAAAACTATTAAAATATTACACATTATTACTTAATTACATCATTCACAGATTTTTGTTTTATTTTATGTTTGTATGAAAAGTGGTCAGCTCTTTCTTTCTCTGAATTAAAAAACAAATTGTTTAGCCTTTAAAAAAATTGACTGAACAATGTTTCATTATTTTTCTCCTTATTTTCTTCTGAACATTTTAGTTTACTGATAATACACTTTAATTGATAATTTCTAGCCCAGCAGTTTATTAATCCTCCATTCCAACATTTGCACAGCCATTAGAAAAAAAAGAAAATCAATAGTCTAGATGAGTACCAACCATATATACATTTTATCAATATATAGATACTGCTTTGCTTCATCATTTCTTATTGAAGATTTTCTCAGGTTTATTGAGTGGGAAATCTGGAAAGAAGTTGGGAAAATTGGAAAGAAGTATGAACTGTAAAACAAGAAGATAAATGAGATTGCTTTAAAAGGAGGTTAAGTGGATTAATGTCATGATTAATGTAACTATAGGATCTTTTGAGGCTGTATAGAGAAGAAGAATTTGAAAAAAAGCTATATAAAATACAAAATAAGATTATAAAAACTTTAAAATCAAACTGCTTATTTTGCATCATTTTAGATTCCTAAAAAATGTGAACTTACTGTGCAAATTAAAAAACTAGGTACATTCCCTAAACTGACCAAAATTTTATCTGTACATGATTATAGACTATAGGTGCAGTGATGTACAGAAAATCTCAAAACTTTATTTAAAGATTTTATAGCAATAATGAAGTAGGCCTACAAATTAAAAGTTACCAGGTTTAAATTAGAAGATGAAATTCATAGGTCCAAACTTAAGGAAAATGGTAAATAATTTCCCTGATACTATTTCACTAATATCACCATTTTCATGTTATTTCTGGTAACATTAAGCCTGTCATTAGGCTGCAGTCTGTTAGCTGATTTACTGTTCTATGATTATTTTCTTTCTAAAGCAATTTTTAAAATGATCAGTGAAAACTTAATTTTTCTATTGATTCAAAAGGTTTCAAAGCCTTGTATATCTCTGGGAGGAGGGGTTTCCCTGCTTGGGGCAAGTTCCAAACGAATGTGATGAGACCAGAAGAAGGTAAGTGTGAGAGGTTGGGAATGAAAGGGTTTTCTCACTGCTCAGTCTCTCCTTGGTTCCAACCCTGGCTACTTGGCCCTCTCGACCTGCTTGAACTTGGCCATGCTACCACACTGGGTGGAACTCTGTGAGCCTGTCACCAGTGACTGGCAGGTACTTGACCAATTACATACAAGGAATGGAGGGGAGGAGAAAATGGGTGCTTCCTCTGCAGCCCAGCCCTGGATCAGCAAACTTGTGACCGAACAGCGTCTCTGCCACTGGTAAACATCCCATGAATGTGCAAACATGCTCTTATTATATACACTTTGGGTACTATTACAGCCAGACAGGAATCCTGGTCAGCAAATTCCATTTTCCCCACACCTTGATATAGGAAAGGAGCTTATTTTTACCAGGTAGAAATTATCTCTCACTCATCGTGGCATACCTTGAATGCTTTGGAGTGCCTAGCACATAAATTTTGTGCCCATTAAGTTCAAGTCAAAGAGAAGATATTGAAAAAAGTGGTCCTATCAAGCACACACACACACACATGTGTGCACACATACACACACTTTCATTGTTTATGAGAAAAATGGAAACTATAAATGTGATAAGTGTTGGGAAGAATATAATCATAGTAGTGTTCATATCTTTTTTGTATATATAAAAATGGTAACCAAGGCACAAAACTTTTGATTTTTATGCACACATTATGGAAAGATCACTACAATTGAGCTAAATAACATATCCCTCATCTCTACATAATCATTTTATTAGTGTGTGTATGTGTGTGTTGAAAATATTGAGATCTTAGCAAAATTCAAGTTAAAACTCAGTATTGTTAACTATGGTCATCATGCTCTACCTTAGACGTCCAGAACTCATTCATTTTGCATAACTGAAACTTGGTACTCTTTGACCAACATCTAATGTCCTTCTGCCCACTCCCTCTGGCACCTAGTATCCTGCTGTCTCCTTCTCTGAGTCTATTTTAGATTCCATATATACATGAGATCATGTAGTATTTGTCTTGGCTTATTTCACTTTTCATAATGCCCTCCAGGTTATCCAAAATTCAACATCTATTCATGATAAAAACTCTCAACAAACTGGGTACAGAGGGCAAGTACCTCAACATAATAAAGGCCATATATGACTAACCCACCGCCAACATCATACTTAACAGTGAAAGCTGAGAGCTTTTCTTCCAAGATCAGGAACAAGACAAGGATGCCCCTTCTCCACACTTTTATTCAACATAGTTCTGGAGGTCCTAACCATGGCAATCAGACACCACACATAAATAAAAGGCATCCAGATTGATAAGGAAGAAGTTAAACTGTTACTGTTTGCAGATGACATGATATTATACATAAAAAAAACCTTACAGAATCCATGCCAAAACTATCAGAACTAATAACTGAATGCAGCAAAGTTGTGGGATACAAAATTAATACACAGAAATATGTGGCATTCCTATATACTAATGATGAACTAGAATAAAGAGAAATCAGGAAAACAATTCCATTCACAATTGCATCAAAAAAGAATAAAATACCTATTAGTAAACCTAACCAAGGAGATGAAAGATCTATACCCTGAAAACTACATGACACTCTTGAGAGAAATCAAAGACACCACTAAAAGGAAATATATCCATGCTCATGGATAGAAAGAATTAATATTGTCAAAATGGGCATCCTGCCTAAAGCAATCTACAAATTCAATTCAATCCCTATCAAAGTACCAACAACATTCTTCAATCAACTAGAAAAAAATTCTAAAATTCATATGGAACCACAGAAGACTACAAATAGCCAAAGCAATCCTCAGAAGGAAGAATAAAGCTAGAGGGATTATGCTCCCTGACTTCAAGCTCTACTACAAAGCCACAGTAATCAAGACAATTTGGTACTGGCACAATACATACCCATAAATCAAATGAATAGAATAGAGAGCCCAGGTATAAACCCAAATAAATATGGGTAATTAATATACAGTAAAGGAGCCATGGACATACAATGGGGAAATGACAGCCTCTTCTACAACTGGTGTTGACAAAACTGGACAGCTACATGTAAGGGAATGAAACTGGATTACTGTCTAACTCCATACACAAAAGTAAACTTGAAATGGATCAAAGACCTGAATGTCAGTAATGAAATCATAAAACTCTTAGAAGGAAACATAGGCAAAGATCCCTTGAACATAAACATGAGCAACTTTTTCCTGAATGCATCTTCTTACACAAGGGAAACAAAAGCAAAAATAAACAAGTGGGACTACATCAAACTAAAATGTATCTGTACAGCAAAGGACACCATCAGTAGAACAAAAAGGCATCTGACGATATGGGAGAATATATTCATAAATGACATATCCAATAAGGGGTTGACATACAAAATATGTAAAGAACTCACACACGTCCACACCCAAAAAGCAAATAACCTGGTTAAAAAAAAGGGAAGACAATCTGAACAGACACTTCTCAAAGAAGAAATTCAGATGGCCAACAAGCACATGAAAAAATGCTGCATATCTTTAATCATTAGGGAAATGCAAATTAAAACCACAATGAGATATCACCTTACACTAGTAAGGACAGCCAACATCCAAAAGACAAGCAACAACAAATGCTAATGAG
This sequence comes from Manis pentadactyla, assembly GCF_030020395.1. NCBI lineage: Eukaryota > Metazoa > Chordata > Mammalia > Pholidota > Manidae > Manis > Manis pentadactyla. The sequence continues at coordinate 27,560,532 of NC_080037.1, read as the reverse complement.
GATGTGGAGAAAGGGGAACTCTCCTACTGTTGAAGAGAATGTAAATTATTTCAACCATTGTGGAAAGCAATATGGAGGTTCCTCAAAGAACTAAAAATAAAAATACCGTTTTACTTCTAGGAATTTACCCAAGGAAAACAATATCGCAGATTAAAAAAGACACGTGCACACCTATGTTTATCACAATATGACTTACAATAACCAAGATAGGGAAGCAACCTAAGTGTCCATCAGTAAATGAATCGGTAAAGAGGTGGTACATATACACAATGGAATATTATTCAGCCATGAGAAGAAAACAAATCCTACCATTTGCAACAACATGGATGAAGCTAGAGGGTATTATGCTCAGTGAAAAAAGCCAGGCAGAGAAAGACAAGTACCAAATTATTTGAATCATTTGTAGTGTATAACAACAAAGCAAAACTGAAGGAACAAAACAACAGTAAACTCACAGACTCCAAAAAGGGACTAAGGTGTAGGGGTGGCTGCATGGCAAGGGAGAGGGAAGGGGATTTAGGGGTATTATGATTAGCACACATAATGTAAGGGGTTATAGGGAAGACAATATAGCAAAGATAAGACAAGTAGTGAATCTATAGCATCTTAATATGCTGATGGACAGTGACTGCATGAGGTGTGTGGGGGGGACTTGATAATATGGATGAATGTAGTAATTACAAATGTTGCTCATGTGAAACTTTCATAAGATTGTGTATCAATGATAGCTTAATAAAAAAAAGACAAATATCAAAGAGCATCTGTGGAAAATCATCACTAAGAATGCTATGTTGTCCATCTTAACCTTCCATAAGAATTTGAAAATAATTTTAAAATGTAAATGCTTAACTTATATACATTAACTTTTGGTTCTGTATACCAGTAATAATACTGTATAAAATAACAATACTGACTCAAACAATGAAATAATATATGTATATATTATATTATATATGGTATATTAAATATATACATATTATGCATAAAATAGTATATATGCTTATACATGAATATATATGTTTGCATACATATTTCATATATGTTTATGTACATATATATACTTTTATATGCATAACATCCAAATTCTGAATTATTGAATGTGCTATTCAGAATTTCTAGGATTTGGAATTGCCATTAGGAGTTTTATTAGGGGTTTATTGCCGTTAGGAGAATAACCTCTTTTTTCTATAGTTAATGCAGAAGAAACTTAAAAATAATTCAATCTACATACTAATGACATAGGCATAGAGGAAAAACAACAGGGCTATGGTGTCTACTTCAGTACTTCTGTAAAGTTCAGAGACATGCCAATAATAAAGAACTAGGTTATTGTTTTGCTTTGTTTTCTTTTCGTCAGGTTGTTCTGATTTCCCAAATCCCATTTAATCCTTATATTTTAAGGTGTTGCTGTCACTCTTTGAAGGCCGATAAAGGCCGTGTTTCATCGTGTCTGAGGACTGCATGTCTGCTATTTGGGTCTTTGTCCATGATCAGATAATGGGTTAGAAGTTTAGGGTAGAGGAATTAATTTTAATTACTCTAAGACTCAGGGAATTTCTGAGTATATTATGCTCATGCACTCAGAAAATTGTTTTGCATATGCTAGAAAAACTAATACCATTTATCAGAGAATTATCACCATTAATGTGGAACCTCAACAATAAGGGAATTTAAGGTTTAATGTCTTAAATCATTCAGTTTCCTTATAAAACTGACTCAAAGAAGGACTTTATGTAAGGAATTGATACACAAAATTCACAAAATATTACCATGATCTGGAGAATGTATTTTAATAGAGGAATTATTATCATGCCTAACAAGGTAGAATAAAATGAGCATTTCAGGCATAATAAGTGTTCATATAGGACTGATTAACAATGGTGAATAAATATTGGAATATATTGCAAATACGAAAATCATATGAAATATGCTGAATAAACTAATGTGTTAAAAAGAAAGGAGGTAGAATTAGAAACCATCAGAATATAGCTGTCTTCAGATACAAAACTCAGGTACATGAGAAATTAAGGGCCGTTGCAGGTATGGCCTCATCTGTTAAAGCAGGACTGGCTTTCTCCACCCTTCCTCATTCATCAAGCAAGTCAAATCACATAGAAAATCACATCTTTGAAGACCTAGTCAATGTTTTAGATTAGATGCTGAGTTTTCTAATGTGTTTACCTTACAGCAACCAGACTCAGTGCTATCATGTTGCCAATGTAATCATTCCTCAACTGTTCTCAAATATCATGGATCCAAGAGATTGTTGCTGTAGAGGGACAATTAGTGGCCACAGACTGTGGCTGTATTTGCCAATGAATTAAGACAAATATGAGGGAGGGCAAGGGAGTGTCAACTGTTAGCAATTTGTGTTCTCTCCCAAGAAACCACTTTCCCTCAGTTTCTAACAGCTTCAGAGGACTAATAATAATAGTAATAATGATTATATATATATATAATAGAAGAAAAGAGCTGATGTTTGTGTTTATATATGTATTTATTTTTTGGCAAAGGTGAGTGGAGGAAAAAACTATAAATTAAATTGGCTTCTACGAGGCATAAATATTGACTGCCATTTTATAAATGTATAAATTCCTCACCTTTTGTTTAAAAAATAAGACAATAGCTGAAGCTGATGGGATCAAAAGTATTAACCTGAAAGGTTACCCAGAATCTTTGGCATGATGATTCTGTCATTTAACCTCCCAGGTCTATACATAAAAGACCAAAAACAGACAATGTATATTGGTTAATCCTTTTTTTAATGAAATATAAAATAAAGTTTTATTACTGAAAAAATATAATTTATTGAAATATAAAATATGTTTTTATGATGTAAAGAATCCTTGGTTGAGTAATTAATTAACTAAATTATTAGTGCGGGAAATAGCAACAAAACTCAAACTGCAAATATATTTATTAAATAATAATTTCTTAAATCTGAGATATTTATTTCAGTGGCTTAATTGCTGTCCTCCTTTCCTCGTCTGTCTTCTCTTTCCACAGAAGCCAATACTCTTGTAAATCTTTTCTAGACTTACCATGAAATAAAACATCATGCGCATCTTGGCTTGAAATGGACAAAGTAGGAGAGTAGTGAACTTCTACCCTTTGGGATCTTCTTTTATTTCCTACCAGTAAGGACTGTTTGGTTATAAGGGTTAAAGATTAATTCAAGGGCAAAAGAAGAAAAACAAAAAAAGTTTTGGACTAGTGATCTACCTAAAATTGTTATGTTTTTACATAAGGAAACTGAGGAAAAAGGGCTAAATGTCTTGCTTCCAGCTATACATATTAGATTTTAGAAGAACTGTACTCAAGTTATTAAGAGAGTGATTGCAATCATTTTCCTAAACTTTCTTCAGTGTAAGTCTGAAGGGAAAATGATGTACTAGTGGTAATAACAGTGTGCTGAACAATAGAGTACAGATTTGTGCCTTTTAATACATTGAATATGCTTTTAGCCCTCACCCTGAAGTCAAATCAATTTAAATTTTGCAACTGGTAGAGTACAATTATCAACATTTTTCTTGTATCCCTTGCTTTTTAATATGACTGCACATAATGGTTTAAAAATTATATTCATTCCATCTATATTCATGTGACCTCTAGAGTTTTATTGGAAGTAAGGCAGCAGTAAAGCAATTAACTTGAATTACCAACATGCTTTAATTTGAGAAAAATAATTCTGAAGAAGTACTAAAGAAACAATATTGAATATGTGTTTTATCTAATATGTTAGCTATTTACACTATTACTTGAAACTGTTTTCAGCAGTTATCTTGATAATTTAAAAATTCTATGACAAAAACAATTCTCAGATGGCACTGGGACCTATTAAATCATTAATTGAACAAATTGTTATTTTTGCTTTTTTGTTTTATTTAAACAATTTGTATTATAATTTAATTTTTGTTAATAAATTAAATAAAAATACATTATTAATAACTGAATATAAGTCATTAGCAATTTATTATTCTACAAATACTTATTTAGGACTATTTTGTTCCACAAGATGTAAAGATGAATCAGGCCCTTAGTGATGTCTTCAGGGGGAGTGCCCAATCTCCCCTAAGAGAAAAGGACCTATACAAAAATAACTATAATATGAGGAAGAATGTGAGGAATGTCTTACAAGAAGGGTAAATTAAATCTACATAGGCTTAAGAATGGGAATCATTATACCTGAGTTTGGGGAGAAGGTATTTTGTTCAGAACTTGAGAGGTATTTGCAAAACTGGTCAATGACAGTGAGAAGACTTTGTCATAGTTGTGTCAGGTTATCTAAGGTTAATGTGGGGCTAAAATTAATTTAATCAGTCCTAATGTCTGTTTTTCTCTTATTTTTTATAGAAAAGCAAACTAAAAGACTGGAAGGCGGTGAAAAGATAACTTAGTCTAATCACTTTTTTAGTATAATGAATAAATTCAATTTCAAAATGTTCAAGTGACTTTCCAAGCTCATGCAACTAATGTCAGAACCAGGTCTAGAAAAAACGGATGAATAAGCATTACATATTCATGTATTTAGAATTTTAGAAATTGTATATGTAGTTAATTCCAGGTTTTTGCATACTTTCTGCTAGAAACCCTCTTTGCCTTCTCTCTCTCCATGTTGGTTTTGATAATGTGTATCCAAAGAAGTCTCATAGCATTCTCTTGATCTAAGTCTTCTTTCTAGTTACAGAACCTCCTCTCCTCTGTTCCCTTTTCATCTAGCACTTTATCAGGTTTATTATAAATCACCGTCTGATTCTGCTTGCTGTCTTCCTCTCTTCAGACTCTAGGCTTCCTGATGGCCGACTCTGACCTTCATTTGTTGTCACCTCAAAACCTAGAAAGATATTTAATACATAATAGGCAGTCAACATATTTAATGGATACAAATTTACAAAATTGTATGCTGAATTATATTGATCTTTGTTGTCTCTAATGCATATATTTTTATCTCATAAACCAGATTTTTGCTGTCTAAGAAGGGCTATATTTTATATCACATAACTCAGTGTTAAATGCATTCACACATATCTATTGACTGGCTTGTGTAAAAAATTAATATTTAAAAAAATTTTAAAGCTAAAATAAAAGAATGAGCATTATGAAATATACAATTTAATATATATTCCATTCATATTATATTCAATTTATAATATGTATTGAATTATAGTTGCTATATTATTCAAACAAATAGTTGGGTAATAAAATGGAATTCTTATTATTGAATATATTTAATATATTATATTTTTCCTTAGAAGTCAACATTTAATGATAAAGACTAATCTATGTCATGTTAAACTGAATAATCACATTCAACTATGTACATTTGAATCAATCTATAATTAATGATCATGAATAAGCTAATGATGTTTACTAACTTTTAAACTTTAGCAACATAATCAATCTACGGGAACTTTTATTTAATATGAATTGGCTGATTGAGTGGAAATTCAATACATGGTTATTGAATCCATTTATCTATAATATTACACTATTATAAAGTCCTGGAAAATTCAAGGAATAGACTTAAATAAGTATTTTTTGATATATTGATTCTTTGCTTGGATTTCATACAGTGTAAAGATTACTCAGGGAAATGCAATCAAAACCACAATGAGAAATCACCTCACATCTGTTTAAATGGCTATTATCAGAAAGACAAGAAATAACAATGTGTTGGCAAGGATGTGGAGAAAAGGAAACTTGTGCACTATTGGTGGGAATGTAAATTGGTAGCCATTATGGAAAACAGAGTGGTTGATTCCCTCCAAAATTAAAAATAGAAATAACATATAATCCAGCAAGTTCAATTCTGGATATGTATCCAAAGGAAATGGAAAGACTAACTCAAAAAGATATATACATAACCATGTTCATTGCAGCATTGTTTATGATAGCCAAGACATAGAAGTGTCTAAGTGTCTCAGTGGGTGAATGGATAAAGACAAGGTGGTACACACACACACACACACACACACATGAATATTTTTCAGTTATAAAAAAGAAAGAAGTCCTGCCATTTGCAACAACACAGATGAACCTTGAAGGCATTATGCTAAATGAAATAAGTCATGCAAACACAAAAACTATGATATCACTTATATGTGAAATTGAAATATAATGAGTAATAATAAATACATTTCCGATTTATATTGGTCATCATCCAGTTTCTGAAACCACTGCAGAGTCTTAAAGGTGAAATGGGTATTTTGTCATGTTAAGAGACACCCAAGGGCAGGGGCTAGAGATTGAATCAGCCAATGGCCAATAATTTAGTCCATCATTGCTGTGCAATGAAGCCTTCACAAAACCCATGAGAAGAGTTTATCACTCTCTCTGCTCTGTCCTGCTCTGCTCAGTTGGATTCTGCTTCTCAGTGGGGGAGAGCTTCTATGTTTGGGGAACCAGAACACACTCACATACCCCTGAGCCAGGCCACTAGCTCCAGGAGGATAGAATTCCTTTATTTGGGACCTTGCCCTATGTTTCTCCTCATTTGGCTGTTAGCTTGTATACTTTATTAAACTGGTAAATGTAATTATTTTTCTGAGTTCTGGGAGCCACCTTAGTAAATTAATTGACCCTACGGGGGAGGTTCTGAGAACCTCCAATCTGTAGCTGGCAGGTCAGAAGCACAGGGAACTGCCTGGAGCTTGCAACCTGCATCTGAAGGAGGGGGGTGGAGGGCAGCCTTGCAGGATGGAGCCCGTAGAGAATCTGGTGCTGTCTCTGGGCTGATGTCATCAGAATTTAGTTTGAGTTCTGCAACACCCTGCTGGTGTTTTAGAATTAATTGGTGTTAGTATGTGTGGGAAGAACAACCTGACACATAATTACTACACACATTGGAATTGGGTACAGGAGCCCAAATGGAGTTATACTACTATTACTGAGGTATATGATATTGTTAATGTTATACATATATATAGGAAAACACTTCACCATTGCATTTGCTGTTGGTGCTTGCCATAGGTAGGGAGTGGGAGAGTGGGTGAAATGGATGAAGATGGTCAGATGGTCTAAAAAGGTCCTGTAGATGTAATGTACAGCATGGTGACTATAATTAATAATATTGTATTATGTATTTGAAAGTTAATAAGACAGTAGATATTAAAAGTTTTCATCAGAAGAAAAAAATATTTGTAACTATGTATGATAATGGATGTTAACTAAATTTACTCTGATGAGTATATCACAATATATACAAATATCAAGTAATGTTATATGTTGAAAATTAATATGTTATGTGTTGATTATATGTCAATAAGAATTAGATTCTGGGACACAAAGTATAAATGACAAAATGATAAACTTACAAATAAGTTGAAATTCCTACCTTGTACTATCATGGAGAAAGTTGGTTAATATCAAAATTTTGTAGGTTCCATGCTATATGACAAATATATTTGGAGCTTCTCTCACTAAAGCTCCTTTTGAGCCCAGGTGAGGTACAAGTTTACAGAGTACAGCTCTATATTTACTACATAAAAATTTTATTACATGAAGTTCTATCATATTCACAAAACATATTTTAAAATTTTGCTATAAATAATATAATGGTGAGTATTTCCTACAAGTCGTTTTGTTCCTTATAAATCACCATTTACTAGAAATATTGTCAAATATGTATATTATTGATGATTTAACATTTGTTTTTGAAATATTAAGTACAACTTATTATTTATAATTTATCATCTCAACCTTATAAATGTCATCCAAGTTCTTATAATTCTTGCAAATTAAAATTTTAAGAACATAACTAACCTAGTGTTACAATAATACATTGTAACACAGATCCAACTGGTAAAATAAATGAAAATGAGAAAATGAAATATTAAAATTAGAAATGAGAAGAGTTTATGAATATTTGAAGATCTAGTGATCTACATAGAATATGCAAGAAAGTCTAACAAAACAGAATGAATAAAGCAACTTCTGTAAAGTTGTTGAACATAACAATATACTAATAATAGCCTTTTGCCTACAAAAATTTCTAACTAAAATTTATAATAGAAAAATAGCATAGGTATGTAACAAAAAAGTAAGAATTTTATCATATAGAATAAGGAAAGACTTCACCTACTAATAGAGTGTTATGTTGTTTAAAGGTACATTTTGATTTTCATAACCTATAAATAACAGAAGCCTGCTTTTAATGATCTAATCCAATCCTTAATATTCCTCTGTTTCCTCTAAAATAAAGCACTCAGTTCATTTTATCATGCTACCAATAGAACTTGGAAGAAATAACCCTCATTAATCTTCACCCATTCTTAAGTAAACTTATATGAAATAATGTCATATAATTATTTGGACTATATTTTACCATATTTTATTATTCTAAATAATTTTGAAAGAAAACATTGTATGTTATTTATGATATGAATCAATAAAATCCCTCATATATGCATGTATATACACACATAAAACTAGAATTAATGTTTATAATTATTAATGTCATGTGGAGAAAGCAAATTGATAGTATATATGGTAAATGCTTTTTAAAAAGGAAATGTTTATTTCAGACTATTTTTCTTAACAACTTTCTTATTTTAAGGAGGAGATTTAATATGAGGGGAAATTTTTAAGATAATTCATTACAATTTAGAAAAGTAATGAAAAATGACCTTTAACTGTTCTTCTTTAAATGTTTAAATGCCTTAAAATTTATTGGAACAATTCATAACATATTATATCTGATCTAAGAAAGGAAAACATACGACCATGTCCTGAAAATTAGATGTGCCTAATAGAGTGTTTAAGGTCATGGAGGAAAATGATATTTAGAGTCAAACAGTATTTGGAATTATGACACCAGGCAGTAGAAAGTTATTCACCTTAGCTGCCAGTGGTTATTCTGTTTAGCTGGAATTTATGCAGGTGGAGATGAAGGCTAGAAGTTAAACAGCTCAAAAAACCAGCAGCACTACTTTATTCACATTTTATTGCTGGAAATGGAGTCATACATTTAAAAAAGAAGCAGAAAGACTTATGAGAGGGAGCATTTCAAGGAGTATAAAATTATAGAATCACTATAATGGATACATGAAACTAACAGGATATTGTATATCAATTACTTCAATAAACAACAAAACAAAACAGAAGCAGAACATGTCAAGTGCCCCAATCTCCAGTACTAATCAGGTTTTTCCAAACACCCACCCAATGACCACATGCACTTAGGGCAAGAGAATGGCTCACTAACTAAAGGTGCACACTCAGAGCAGGGTTAGGAGCAACGATGATTGGATGCTGAGTATCCTAAGTACTCAGATTAGGCCAGAGATCATTTATTTCTTTGGTATCCTTACCCTTCAGACTACTATTATCAGAAAACTAGGAAGGACGAGGTCAACCCTTTATGTGAAAGTAATGTGACCAAACATAAGATGAACATTAGATAAGGTGGTGGAGAAAAGGGTGTTTCCTCTTCCCTTATTATAATGAGAATTTGAGGAGCTTAGTTTTTCTCTTTATAAATCTCTAATATATGGCTTTGATGGAGACCTGTCAGAAGTTTGATTGACATGGATGATAAAGGACATGGTGATAATTTCTGAAAAAATAACTGTTTATAATATACTTTACCTTACCCATTATGCACAAAAATTATATTTTAATGTAAGACTAATTTTACTACAATATCCACCTCCACCTAAAGGAATGATCTATTGGCAAAACAATATAAAACAGAGATATGGGCTTGGGTACAGGGGAATTTAATTTTTTTCCAAATATATCTATAATGCTGATGACATAATTTTAAATTTCTCCCTCTTAGGGTTAGTTTTTTGATCTCTCAGATGTAATTTCACTTTTTTTTTAAGAATTATGTTTAACCTTTGTCTCAAAGAGGAGTTAGCACTATCACTGTTCAAAATTCTAAAAACAAATTTTGCAAAGAGTTCCTTTGAACCTGCTAATCATTCTTAGACGTTTGTACCTCAGTCATATGATTTTATCCCTTACAGGCTTTACTCAATGTCACCTTCATTGTGAGACCTTTGCTGGTCACAGCCTTAAATTACAGACCACTCTTCCCCCAGCATCTTTCTTCCTGTTTTGTTTCTTCTAAATATCTTACCACTATTTAAGATGTAGGAAGATCACGGGAGATGGCGGCGTGAGTAGTTCAGAGGAAATCTCCTCCCCAAAACATATATTTATGAAAATACAATAAATACAACTATTCCTAAAAGAGACACCAGTGGATGCAGTACAACAGCCAGGATACATCTACATCTGCGAGAACTCAGCATCACACGAAGGGGGAGTAAGATACAAGCCATGGCTAGGCGGGACCCGAATGCTCCCCCACCCCAAAACCCAGCAGGAAGAAAGGAGTTGGAATGGGGAGGGAGTGAAAGCCCAGGACTGCTAAACAACCAGCTCTAGAAATCCGCAACTGGAACGCAGACACAAGGTGTACAGGGTGCTGGATATTAGAGAAATGGAAAAGCAAAACCTGTGGGCAGGTCCCCACAATCAGTGCCCCTGAAACTAAAGAAAAGCAAGGGCTCTCTGCAAATATTAAAGAGATAGGGACCCCATAGCAGGACGAAGTTGTCCTGGCAGCTGGGAATACCAGGGAAACTTAGTCACCCTAAACAGAGGCAGTGCAGCTCTGAAGCCCCTCATGGCACTAACCAGCCTGCAAGTCGTTCCTCCAACTGGGGCGGACCCCAACACACGGGCCCAATAGCAGGAGAGTGGTAGCACTTGCTGGGGACAGCAGCGCTGGAAGCAACCGAGAGCAGATCCATGTGCCACAGGAGAGGCTTGTTCAAGCCCTCAGTGAACAGCCCGGGCATGGCTCACGTGTACTGGCAGCACTGAAGCCAGAGCCCAGTAGAAGCTTGTGTGGAAGAGCCCCAAGCGCACCTCTAGCAGAGCCAGAGGGAGCAGGTGTGCTCCCAACAGCTGACTGGAATCCCAGCCCAAATACACAGCCACCTGGGCCAGACCCAAAGGCCACTGCTGCTACACAGCTGCCCAGCAGGGTCACCGTTAGCACAGAGGAGCACTCCTGACGTGCCTGCCACTCCCCATAGGGCTCCGAGCTGCTCATATGGACACCCTGCCCACAGAAGCTTAGGAGACTAACCCAGTGGCTGCTCCAGGAGTGCAGGTAACCGTCACAGGCAGCGGAGAAGGGCAAGGCATCCAGCAAGCAGGAAAGGACTTTCTTTTCCCAGGTGACACATGCAAAACCTGCCTACAGTCACTGCTATCACCATGAAAAGGCAAAAAAATCTGGTCCAGTCCAACCTAGTTACACCTGAGAAAGGATCTGCAGAGGCAGACCTAATCAGTCCCCTTAAAAAGAATTCAAAAAAAAATCATAAACATGTTGACAGAGCTGCAGAGAAATATGCAAGAGCTAAGGGATGAAGTCCGGAGAGGGATTACAGACATCCGGAGGGAGATGACAGAAGTCAAACAAACTCTGGAAGGATTTATAAGCAGAATGGATAAGACGAAAGAGGCCGTTGATGATGGAATAGAAACCAGAGAACAGGAATGCATAGAAGCTGATGCAGAGAGAGATAAAAGGATCTCCAGGAATGAAACAATATTAAGAGAACTGTGTGACCAATCCAAAAGGAACAATATCCACATTATAGGGGTACCAGAGTAAGAAGAGAGAGAAAAAGGGATAGAAAGTGTCTTTGAAGAAATAATTTCTGAGAACTTCCCCAAACTGGGGGAAGAAATAATTGCTCAGACTACGGAGGCACACAGAACTCCCGAGAGACGGGATCCAAAGAGGACAACACCAAGACACATAATAATTAAAATGGCAAAGATCAAGGACAGGGACAGAGTATTAAAGGCAGCTAGAGAGAGAAAAAAGGTCACCTACAAAGGAAATCCCATCAGGCTATCATCAGACTTCTCAACAGAAACCCTACAGGCCAGAAGAGAATGGCATGACGTATTTAATGCAATGAGACAGAAGGGCCTCGAACCAAGGATACTGTATCCAGCATGATTATCATTTAAATATGAAGAAGGGATTAAACAATTCCCAGACAAGCAAAAGTTGAGGGAATTTGCCTCCCACAAAAAAACTCTACAGAGTATCTTGGAGGGACTGCTCTAGATGGGAGCACTCCTAAAAAGAGCACAGACCAAAACACCCAACATATGAAGAATGGAGGAGGAGGAAAAAGAAGGGAAATAAATAATCATCAGACTGTGTTTAGAACAGCTCAATAAGCGAGTGAGGTCAGACAGTAAGGTAGTAAACAAGCTGACCTTGAACCTTTGGTAACCACAAATCTGAAGCCTGCAATGGCAATAAGTACATATCTTTCAATAATCACCCTAAATGTAAATGGTATGAATGCTCCAATCAAAAGACACAGAGTAATAGAATTGAGAAAAAAGCTAGACCCATCTATATTCTGCTTTCAAGAGGCTCACATCAAACCCAAAGACATGCACAGATTAAAAGTCAAGGGTTGGACAAAGATATTTCACGCAAAAACAGAGAGAAAAAAGCAGATGTTGCAATACTAGTATCAGACAAAATAGACTTCAAAATAAAGTAACAAGACATAAAGAAGGACATTACATAATTATAAAGGGCTCAGTGCAACAAGAGGATATAAGTACTATAAACATATATGCACTAAATACAGGAGCACCAATATATGTGAAACAAATACTAACAGAATTAAAGGAGGAAATAGAATGCAATGAATTCAATTTGGGAGACTTTAACACACCACTCAAATCAAAGGACAGATCCACCAGACAGAAAATAAGTAAGGACACAGAGGCACTGAACAACACACTAGAACACATGGACCTAATGACATCTACAGAACTCTACATCCAATAGCAACAGGATACACATTCTTCTCAAGTGCACATGGAACATTCTCCAGAATAGACCACATACTAGGCCACAAAGAGAACCTGAGTAAATTCCAAAAGATTGAAAAACCCTACCAGCCAACCTTTCAGAACACAAAGGTATAAAACTAGAAATAAATTATACAAAGAAAGCAAAAAGACTCAGAAACACATGGAGGCTTAACAACATGCTCCTAAATAATCAATGGATCAACGACGAAATTAAAATGGAGATCCAGAAATATATGGAAACAAATGACAACAACAACACAAAGCCCCAACTTCTGCTGGACGCAGCAAAAGCAGTCTTAAGAGGAAAGTATATAGCAATCCAGGCATATTTAAAGAAGGAAGAACAATTCCAAATGAATAGTCTAAAGACACAATTATCAAAATTGGAAAAAGAGGAACAAATGAGGCATAAGGTCAGCAGAAGGAGGGACATAAGAAAGATCAGAGAAGAAATAAATAAAATTGAGAAGAATGAAACAACAGCAAAAATCAATGAAACCAAGAGCTGGTTCTTCGAGAAAATTAACAAAATAGATAAGCCTCTAGCCAGACTTATTAAGAGGAAAAGAGAGTCAACACACATCAACAGAATCAGAAACAAAAATGGAAAAATCACGACGGACCCCACAGAAATACAAAAAATTATTGGCGAGTACTATGAAAACCTATATGCTAACAAGCTGGGAAACCTAGGAGAAATGCACAACTTCCTCGAAAAATACAACCTTCCCAGACTGACCAAGGAAGAAACAAAATCTAAACAAACCAATTACGATCAAAGAAATTACATCAGTAATCAAAAATTACCCAAGAACAAAACCCCCAGGCCAGATGGATTTACCTCGGAATTTTATCAGACATATAGAGAAGACGTAATTGCCATTGTCATTAAAGTTTTACAAAAAATAGAAGAGGAAGGGATACTCCCAAACTCATTCTATGAAGCCTACATCACCCTAATACCAAAACCAGGCAAAGGCCCCACCAAAAAAGAAAACTACAGACCAATATCTCTGATGAACGTAGATGCAAAAATACTCAACAAAATAATAGCAAATCGAATTCAAAACTACGTCAAGGGAATCATACACCATGACCAAGTGGGATTCAACCCAGGGATGCAAGGATGATACTACATTCGAAAATCCATCAATATCATCCACCACATCAAGAAAAAGGACAAAAACCACATGATCATCTCCATAGATGATGAAAAAGCATGCAACAAAATTCAACATCCATTCATGATAAAAACTCTCAACAAAATGGACATAAAGGGCAAGTACCTCAACATAATAAAGGCCATATATGATAAACCCACAGCTAACATCATACTGAACAGCGAGAGACTGAAAGCTTTTCCTCTGAGATCGGGAACAAGACAGGAATGACCACTCTCCCCGCTGTTATTCAACATGGTACTGGAGGTCCTACCCACGGCAATCAGACAAAACAAAAAATATAAGGAATCCAGATTGGTAAAGAAGAAGTTAAACTGTCACTATTTGCAGATGACATGATATTGTACATAAAAAACCCTAAAGACTCCACTGCAAAACTACTAGAACTAATATCGGAATTCAGCAAAGTTGCAGGATACAAAATTAACACACAAAAATCTGTAGCTTTCCTATACACTAACAATGAACCAATAGAAAGAGAAATCAGGAAAACAATTCCATTCACAATAGCATCAAAAAGAATAAAATACTGAGGAATATACCTAACCAAGGAACTGAAAGACCTATACCCTGAAAACTACAAGACACTTTTAACAGAAATTAAAGAGGTCACTAACAAATGGAAACTCATCCCATGCTCCTAGCTAGGAAGAATTAATATTGTCAAAATGACCATCCTGCCCAAAGCAATATACAGATTCAATGCAATCCCTCTCAAATTACCAATAGCATTCTTCAATGAACTGGAACAAATAGTTCCAAAATTTATATGGAACTGGGAAAGACCCTGAATAGCCAATGCAATCCTGAGAAGGAAGAATAAAGTGGGGGGATTTAGCTCCCCAACTTCAAGCTCTACTATAAAGCCACAGTAATCAAGACAATTTGGTACTGGCACAAGAACAGAGCCACAGACCAATGGAACAGATTAGAGACTCCAGACATTAACTCAAACATATATGGCCAATTAATATTTGATAAAGGAGCCATAGACATACAATGGGAAATAGTCACTTCAACAGATGGTGCTGGCAAAACTGGACAGCTACATGTAAGAGAATGAAACTGGATCACCATCTCACCCCATACACAAAAGTAAAATCAAAATGGATCAAAAACCTGAATGTAAGTCATGAAACCATAAAACTCTTAAGAAAAAAACATAGGCAAAAATCTCATGGACATAAACATGAGTGACTTCTTCTTGAACATATCTCCCCAGGGAAGGGAAACAAAGGCAAAAATGAACAAGAGGGACTATATCAAGCTAAAAAGCTTCTGTACAGCAAAGACACCATCAATAGAACAAAAAGGTATCCTACAGTATCGTAGAGCATATTCAAAAATGACAGATCTGATGAAGGATAGACATCCAAAATATATAAAGAGCTCACACCCCTCAACAAACCAAAAGCAAATAATCCAATTAAAAAATGGGCAGAGGAGCTGAATAGACAGTTCTCTAAAGAATAAATCCAGATGGCCAGCAGGGACATGAAAAGATGCTCCACATCGCTAATCATCAGGGAAATGCAAATTAAAACCACAATGCGATGTCACCTCACACCAGTAAGGATTGCCATCATCGAAAAGACAAACAACAACAAATGTCGGCAAGGTTGTGGAGAAAGGGGAACACTCCTACACTGCTGGTTTGAATGTAAACTAGTTCAACCATTGTGGAAAGCTGTATGGAGGTTCCTCAGAGTGCTCAAAATAGAAATACCACTTTACCCAGGAATTCCACTTCTAGGAATTTACCCTAAGAATGCAGCACTCCAGTTTGAAAAATACAGATACACCCCTATGTTTATCGCTGCACTGTTTACAGTAGCCAAGGTATGGAAGCAACCTAAATGTCCACTAGTAGAGGAATGGATAAAGAAGATGTGGTACATATACACAATGGAATATTATGCAGCCATAAGAAAAAAAACAGACCCTACTATTCACAACATCATGGATGGAGCTAGAGGGTATTATGCTCAGTGAAGTAAGCCAAGCAGAGAAGGACAAGTACCAAATGATTTCACTCATATGTGGAGTATAAGAACAAAGGAAAACTGAAGGAACAAAACAGCAGCAGAATCACAGAACCCAAGAATGGACTAATAGTTACCAAACGGTAAGGGACTAGGGACAATGTGTGGGAAGGGAGGGATAAGGGTTGGCAAAAAGAAAGAGGGCATTACGATTAGCGTGTATAGTGCATGGGGGGCACAGGGAGGGCTGTGCAACACAGAGAAGACAAGTAGTGATTTTACAGCATCTTACTACTCAGATGGACGTGACTGTGAAGGGGTATGTGGGGGGGACTTGTTGAAGGGGGGAGGCTAGTAAACATAATATTCTTTCTGTAATTGTAGATTAATGATACCAAAAAAAAGATGAAATGTGTTTTCCTTACACATCTTATATATTGAGTTCTATGACAAGATTGGATCCTCCATTCAATCAAAGATTTCCTTTTTTGTTTTCAGTCAAAACTCCAGCATCTAGCATAGTGTCTGACATAGAAAGTGCTCATTAAATATTCATTGAATGTATAAGTCAAAGAGGAAGGGATAAATAATTGTGTTGGCATTTTCAAGAAGTGAAGAAAAGCAAGATGTTTCATAAACTAACATTAACATCTTACTAGAAAGGAAACAAAATTAAAAACATGTGTCTTGATTTCATGTAATTCTTTCAATATTGGAAGGTAAGATTTAAATTGAACATATTTAATGAAATATCATTTTTTTTTTGAGGGGCGGAAGATGGCGGCGTGAGTAGAGCAGCGGAAATCTCCTCCCAAAACAACATATATCTATGAAAATATAACAAAGACAACCCTTCCTAGAATAAAGACCAGAGGACACAGGACAATATCCAGACCACATCCACACCTGAGAGAACCCAGCGCCTCGCGAAGGGGGTAAGATACAAGCCCCGGCCCCGCGGGAGCCGAGCGCCCCTCCCCCCAGCTCCCGGCGGGAGAAGAGCAGGCAGAGCGGGAGGGAGACGGAGCCCAGGGCTGCCGAACACCCAGCCCCAGCCATCCGGGCCAGAGTGCAGGGCCCTCGATACTGGGAAAACAGGGCAGCAAGAACAGTGAGCAGGCACTGGAGGCTGGGCGACAGAGGACATAAGAAAAGCGCGCGACCATTTTTTTTTTTTTTGCTTTCTTGCTGCTTTGTTTTGGCGAGCGCTGTTTGGAAGTCTTAAAGGGATAGGGACCCCAATACTAGGGAAACAGGGCAGAAAGACCAGTGAGCAGAGGCCTGAGGCTGGCACCGGAGAATAAAGAAAAACGAACGACCACCTTTTTTTTTTAATTAAAAATTTTTTTTTTTTTAATTAAAAAAATTTTTTTCTTTTTTTTTTTTGTGGTCTTTGTTTTGTTTTGGCGGGTGCTTTTTGGAAGTCTTAAAGGGGCAGGGCGGGTCACTTAATCCAGAGGTAGGGAATCCGGGATCTCTGGGCACCCTAACCCCTGGGCTGCAGGGAGCAGGGAGGCCCCTTACGGAGATAAATAGCCTCCCAGCAGCTCCTGCTCCAACGCGACTCCACCATTTTGGAGTAGCTGCCCGAGCCAGGCCACGCCCACAGCAACAGCGGAGATTAACTCCATAGCAGCCGGGCAGGAAGCAGAAACCCTGTCTGCGCGCAGCTGCGCAGCACAAGCCACTAGAGGCCGCTGTTCTCCCAGGAGAGGAGGGCCACAAACCAACAAGAAAGGAAGTCCTTCCAGCCGTCACTCGTCCCAGTTCTGCAGACTATTCCTATCACCATGAAAAGGCAAAGCTACAGGCAGACAAAGATCACAGAGACAACACCAGAGAAGGAGACAGACCTAACCAGTCTTCCCGACAAAGAATTCAAAATAAGAATCATAAACATGCTGACAGAGATGCAGAGAAATACGCAAGAAAAATGGGATGAAGTCCGGAAAGAGATCACAGATGCCAGAAAGGAGATCGCAGAAATGAAACAAACTCTGGAAGGGTTTATAAGCAGAATGGATAGAATGCAAGAGGCCATTGATGGAATTGAAATCAGAGAACAGGAACGCATAGAAGCTGACATAGAGAGAGACAAAAGGATCTCCAGGAATGAAACAATATTAAGAGAACTGTGTGACCAATCCAAAAGGAACAATATCCGTATTATAGGGGTCCCAGAAGAAGAAGAGAGAGGAAAAGAGATGGAAAGTATCTTAGAAGAAATAATTACTGAAAACTTCCCCACACTGGGGGAGGAAGTAATCAAACAGACCACGGAAATACACAGAACCCCCAACAGAAAGGATCCAAGAAGGGCAACACCAAGACACATAATAATTAAAATGGCAAAGATCAAGGACAAGGAAAGAGTGTTAAAGGCAGCTAGAGAGAAAAAGGTCACCTATAAAGGGAAACCCATCAGGCTAACGTCAGATTTCTCAACAGAAACCCTACAGGCCAGAAGAGAATGGCATGATATATTTAATACAATGAAACAGAAGGGCCTTGAACCAAGGATACTGTATCCAGCACGACTATCATTCAAATATGACGGTGGGATTAAACAATTCCCAGACAAACAAAAGCTGAGGGAATTTGCTTTCCACAAACCACCTCTACAGAACATCTTACAGGGACTGCTCTAGATGGGAGCACTCCTAGAAGGAGCACAGCACAAAACACCCAACATATGAAGAATCGAGGAGGAGGAACAAGAAGGGAGAGAAGAAAAGAATCTCCAGACAGAGTATATAACAGCTCAATAAGCGAGCTAAGTTAGGCAGTAAGATACTAAAGAGGCTAACCTTGAACCTTTGGTAACCACGAATTTAAAGCCTGCAATGACAATAAGTACATATCTTTCAATAGTCACCCTAAATGTTAATGGGTTGAATGCACCAATCAAAAGACACAGAGTAACAGAATGGATAAAAAAGCAAGACCCATCTATATGCTGCTTACAAGAAACTCACCTCAAACCCAAAGACATGTACAGACTAAAAGTCAAGGGATGAAAAACATATTTCAAGCAAACAACAGTGAGAAGAAAGCAGGGGTTGCAGTACTAATATCAGACAAAATAGACTTCAAAACAAAGAAAGTAACAAGAGATAAAGAAGGACACTACATAATGATAAAGGGCTCAGTCAAACGAGGATATAACCATTCTAAATATATATGCACCCAACACAGGAGCACCAGCATATGTGAAACAAATACTAACAGAACTAAAGGGGGATATAGACTGCAATGCATTCATTCTAGGAGACTTCAACACACAACTCACCCCAAAGGATAGATCCACTGGGCAGAAAATAAGTAAGGACACGGAAGCACTGAACAACACAGTAGAGCAGATGGACCTAATAGACATCTATAGAACTCTACATCCAAAAGCAGCGGGATATACATTCTTCTCAAGTGCACATGGAACATTCTCCAGAATAGACCACATACTAGGCCACAAAAAGAGCCTCAGAAAATTCCAAAAGATTGAAATCCTACCAACCAACTTTTCAGACCACAAAGGCATAAAACTAGAAATAAACTGTACAAAGAAAGCAAAGAGGCTCACAAACACATGGAGGCTTAACAACACGCTCCTAAATAATCAATGGATCAATGACCAAATCAAAATGGAGATCCAGCAATATATGGAAACAAATGACAACAACAACACTAAGCCCCAACTTCTGTGGGACACAGCAAAAGCAGTCTTAAGAGGAAAGTATATAGCAATCCAAGCATATTTAAAAAAGGAAGAGCAATCCCAAATGAATGGTCTAATGTCACAATTATCGATATTGGAAAAAGAAGAACAGATGAGGCCTAAGGTCAGCAGAAGGAGGGACATAATAAAGATCAGAGAAGAAATAAATAAAATTGAGAAGAATAAAACAATAGCAAAAATCAATGAAACCAAGAGCTGGTTCTTCGAGAAAATAAACAAAATAGATAAGCCTCTAGCCAGACTTATTAAGAAGAAAAGAGGGTCAACACAAATCAACAGTATCAGAAACGAGAAAGGAAAAATCACGACGGACCCCACGGAAATGCAAAGAATTATTGGAGAATACTATGAAAACCTATATGCTAACAAGCTGGGAAACCTAGGAGAAATGGACAACTTCCTAGAAAAATATAACCTTCCAAGATTGACCCAGGAAGAAACAGAAAATCTAAACAGACTAATTACCAGCAACGAAATTGAAGAGGTAATCAAAAAACTACCAAAGAACAAAACCCCCGGGCCAGATGGATTTACCTCGGAATTTTATCAGACATACAGGGAAGACATAATACCCATTCTCTTTAAAGTTTTCCAAAATATAGAGGAGGAGGGGATACTCCCAAACTCATTCTATGAAGCTAGCATCACCCTAATACCAAAACCAGGCAAAGACCCCACCAAAAAAGAAAACTACAGACCAATATCCCTGATGAACGTAGATGCAAAAATACTCAACAAAATATTAGCAAACTGAATTCAAAAATACATCAAAAGGATCATACACCATGACCAAGTGGGATTCATCCCAGGGATGCAAGGATGGTACAACATTCGAAAGTCCATAAACATCATCCACCTCATCAACAAAAAGAAAGACAAAAACCACATAATCATCTCCATAGATGCTGAAAAAGCATTTGACAAAGTTCAACATCCATTCATGTTAAAAACTCTCAGCAAAATGGGAATAGAGGGCAAGTACCTCAACATAATAAAGGCCATCTATGATAAACCCACAGCCAACATTATATTGAACAGCGAGAAGCTGAAAGCATTTCCTCTGAGATCGGGAACTAGACTGGGAAGCCCACTCTCCCCACTGTTATTTAACATAGTACTGGAGGTCCTAGCCACGGCAATCAGAGAAAATAAAGAAATACAAGGAATCCAGATTGGTAAAGAAGAAGTTAAACTGTCACTATTTGCAGATAACATGATACTGTACATAAAAAACCCTAAAGACTCCACCCCAAAACTACTAGAACTGATATCGGAATACAGCAAAGTTGCAGGATACAAAATCAACACACAGAAATCTGTGGCTTTCCTATATACTAACAATGAACCAACAGAAAGAGAAATCATGAAAACAACTCCATTCACAATTGCATTAAAAAAAATAAAATACCTAGGAATAAACCTAACCAAAGAAGTGAAAGACTTATACTCTGAAAACTACAAGTCACTCTTAAGAGAAATTAAAGGGGACACTAACAGATGGAAACTCATCCCATGCTCGTGGCTAGGAAGAATTAATATCGTCAAAATGGCCATCCTGCCCAAAGCAATATACAGATTTGATGCAATCCCTATGAAACTACCAGCAACATTCTTCAATGAACTGGAACAAATAATTCAAAAATTCATATGGAAACACCAAAGACCCCGAATAGCCAAAGCAATCCAGAGAAAGAAGAATAAAGTAGGGGGGATCTCATTCCCCAACTTCAAGCTCTACTATAAAGCCATAGTAATCAAGACAATTTGGTACTGGCACAAGAGCAGAGCCACAGACCAATGGAACAGACTAGAGAATCCAGACATTAACCCAGACATATATGGTCAATTAATATTTGATAAAGTAGCCATGGACATACAATGGCGAAATGACAGTCTCTTCAACAATTGGTGCTGGCAAAACTGGACAGCTACATGTAGGAGAATGAAACTGGACCATTGTCTAACCCCATATACAAAAGTAAACTCAAAATGGATCAAAGACCTGAATGTAAGCCATGAAACCATTAAACTCTTGGAAGAAAACATAGGCAAAAACCTCTTAGACATAAACATGAGTGACCTCTTCTTGAACATATCTCCCCGGGCAAGGAAAACAACAGCAAAAATGAGTAAGTGGGACTATATTAAGCTGAAAATCTTCTGTACAGCAAAAGACACCATCAATAGAACAAGAAGGATCCCTACAGTATGGGAGAATATATTTGAAAATGACACATCCGATAAAGGCTTGACATCCAGAATATATAAGGAGCTCTCACGCCTCAACAAACAAAAAACAAATAACCCAATTAAAAAATGGGCAGAGGAACTGAACAGACAGTGCTCCAAAAAAGAAATACAGATGGCCAACAGACACATGAAAAGATGCTCCACATCGCTAATTATCAGAGAAATGCAAATTAAAACTACAATGAGGTATCACCTCACACCAGTAAGGATGGGTGCCATCCAAAAGACAAACAACAACAAATGTTGGCGAGGCTGTGGAGAAAGGGGAACCCTCCTACACTGCTGGTGGGAATGTAAGTTAGTTCAACAATTGTGGAAAGCAGTATGGAGGTACATCAAAATGCTCAAAACAGACTTACCATTTGACCCAGGAATTCCACTCCTAGGAATTTACCCTAAGAACGCAGCAATCAAGTTGGAGAAAGACAGATGCTAAACACCCAGCCCCAGCCATCCGGACCAGAGCGCAGACACAGTGCGTGCGTGGGGTGCTGGAAACCAGGGAAATAGGACAGTAAGAACTGCGAGTGGGTCCCCACAGCTTTTGCACCAAGAACAAAGAAAAACGAGTGCTTTTTGGAAGTCTTAAAGTGTCAGGGACCCCACAGCTGGAGAAAAGCATCCCGGGACACTTAGCCCAGCAGCAGGGAACTCTGGGCACCCTAAACCACTGGATAGAAGGGAAGCTCAGAGGCACTTCACAGAGATAAACAGTCTCCCTGCTATTTCCCTTCTGACACGGCTCTGCCATATCAGTGCAGCAGCCTGAGGCAGGCCACGCCCACAGCAACAGCGGAGATAAACTCCATAGCAGCCTGACAATAATCAGAAGTCCTGTCTGCACGCAGCTGCCCAGCACAAGCCACTAGAGGTCGCTGTTCTCCCTGGAAAGGAGGGCCACAAACCAATAAGAAGGGTTGTTCTCCCAGCCGTAACTCATGCCAGCTCCACAAACTATCTCTATCGCCATGACAAGGCAGAATTTGAGGCAGACAAAGATCACAGACACAACACCTGAGAAGGAGACAGAAGTAACCAGTCTTCCTGAAAAAGAATTCAAAATAAAAATAATAAACATGCTGATAGAGATGCAGAGAAATATACAAGAGCTAAGGGATGAAGTCCAGAAGGATACTAGAGATGTCTGGAGGGAGATTACAGAAGTGAAAGAAACAGAGGAAGGATTTATGAGCAGAATTTATAAGATGCAAGAAGCCATTGATGGAATAGAAACCAGAGAACAGGAACGCATAGAAGCTGACATAGAGAGAGATAAAAGGATCTCCAGGAATGAAACAATATTAGGAGAACTGTGTGACCAATCCAAAAGGAAAAATATCCACATAATAGGGGTAAAAAAGAAGAAGAGGGGAAAAAAAGGGATAGAAAGTGTCTTTGAAGAAATAATTGCTGTAAACTTCCCCAAACTGGGGGAGGAAATAGCTTCTCAGATGAAGTAAGCACACAGAACTCCCAACACAATGGACCGAATGCAGACAACACCAAGACACATAATAATTAAAATAGCAAAGATCAAGGACAAGGACAGAGTTTTAAAGGCAGCTAGAGAGAGAAAAAAGGTCACCTACAAAGGAAAACCCATCAGGTTATCATTAGATTTTTCAACAGAAATCTTACAGGCCAGAAGAAAATGTCATGATATATTTAATGAAATGAAACAGAAGGGCCTTAAACCAAGCATACTGTATCCAGCACGATTATCATTTAAATATGAAGGAGAGATTAAACAATTCTCACTCAGACAAGCAAAAGTTGAGGGAATATGCCTCCCACAAACCACCTATACAGAGTATTCTAGAGGGACTATTCTAGACGGAAGCACTCCTAAGACTAAACAGATGTCACCAGAGAAAATAAAATCACTGCAAAGAAAGCAGACAAACCAAATACTAACTAAAGGAAAAAAATAAAATCAACTACCCACTAAAAGCAGTTAAAGGGAACACAAAAATGCACAGAAAAAAACAACCAACATATAAAGAATGAAGGAGGAGGAATAAAAAGGGAGAGAAGGAAAGAATCTCCAGACATTGTATATAACAGCTCAATAAGCAAGCTCACTTAGGCACTAAGGTACTAAAGAGGCTAACCTTGAACCTTTGGTAACCACGAATCTAAAGCCTGCAATGGCTATAAGTACATATCCTTCAATAGTCACCCTAAATGTAAATGGACTGAATGCACCAATCAAAAGACACAGAGTAATAGAATGGATAAAAAAGCAAGACCCATCTATATGCTGCCTACAAGAAACTCACCTCAAACCCAACGACATGTACAGACTAAAAGTCAAGGGATGGAAAAACATATTTCATGCAAACAAGAGAGAGAAAAGCAGGGGTTGCAGTACTAGTATCAGACAAAGTACAATTCAAAACAAAGAAAGTAACAAGAGATAAAGAAGGACAATACATAATGAAAAAGGGCTCAGTCCAACAAGAGGATATAACCATTCTAAATATATATGCACCTAACACAGGAGCACCAGCATACGTGAAACAAATACTAAAAGAACTAAAGGAGGAAATAGAAGGCAATGCATTTATTTTAGGAGACATCAACATGCCACTCACCGCAAAGGATAGATCCACTGGACAGAAAATAAGTAAGGACATGGAGGCACTGAACAACACAGTAAACAGATGGACCTAATAGATATCTATAGAAGTCTACATCCAAAAGCAACAGGATATACATTCTTCTCAAGTGCACATGGAATATTCTCCAGAATAGACCACATACTAGGCCACAAAAAGAGCCTCAGGAAATTTTAAAAGATTGAAATTCTACCAACCAACTTTTCAGACCACAAAGGTAGAAAACTAGAAATAAACTCTACAAAGAAAACAAAAAGGATCACAAACACATGGAGGCTTAAAAACATGCTCCTAAATACTCAATGGATCAAGTAACAAATTAAAATAGAGATCCAGGAATATATGGAAACAAATGACAATAACAACTCAAAGCCCCTACATCTGTGGGACTCAACAAAAGCAGTCTTAAGAGGAAAGTATATAGCAATCAAAGCACACTTAAAGAAGGAAGAACAATCCCAAATGAATAGTCTAACATCACAATTAACAAAACCGGAAAAAGAAGAACAAATGAGGTCTAAAGTCAGCAGAAGGAGGGACATAATAAAGATCAGAGAAGAAATAAACAAAATTGAGAAGAATAAAACAGTATAAAAATCAATGAAACCAAGAGCTGGTTCCTTGAGAAAATAAAGAAAATAGGTAAGCCTCTAGTCAAACTTATTAAGAGAAAAAGAGAATCAACACACATCAACAGAATCAGAAACGAGAATGGAAAAATCACGACTGTCTCCACAGAAATACAAAGAATTATTAAACACTACTATGAAAACCTATACGCTAAGAAACTGGAAAACCTAGAATAAATGGACAACTTTCTAGAAAAATACAACCTTCCAAGACTGACCAAGGAAGAAACACAGAAGTTAAACAAACTAATTACAAGCAAAGAAATTGAAGTGGTAATCAAAAAGCTACACAAGAACAAAACCCCCGGGCCAGACAGATTTACCTCAGTATTTTATCAGACATACAGAGAAGACATAATACCCATTTTCCTTAAAGTTTTCCAAAAAATAGAAGAGGAGGGAATACTCCCAAACTCATTCTATGAAGACAACAACACCCTAATACCAAAACCAGGCAAAGACCCAACCAAAAAAAAAAAATTACAGACTAATAACCCTGATGAACATAGATGCAAAAATACACCATAAAATAATAGCAAAATGAATTCAAAAATATATCAAAAGGATCATACACCATGACCAAGTGGGATTCATCCCAGGGATGCAAGGATGGTACAACATTCGAAAATCCATCAACATCATCCACCACATAAACATAAAGAAGGACAAAAACCACATGATCATCTCCATAGATGATGAAAAAGCATGCAACAAAATTCAACATCCATTCATGATAAAAACTCTCAGCAAAATGGGTATCGAGGCAAGTACCTCAACATAATAAAGACCACATATGATAAAACCACAGCCAACATCATACTGAACAGCGAGAAGCTGAAACCTTTTCCTCTGAATTCGGGAACAAGACAGGGATGCACACTCTCCCCACTGTTATTTAACATAGTACTGGAGGTCCCAGCCATGGAAATCAGACAAAACAAAGAAATATAAGGAATCCAGATTGGTAAAGAAGAAGTTAAACTGTCAGTATTTGCAGATGATATGATATTGTACATAACAAACCCTAAAGACTCCACTCCAAAACTACTAGTATTGATATCAGAATACAGTAAAGTTGCAGGATACAAAATTACCACACAGAAATCTGTGGCTTTCCTGTACACTAACAATGAAACAATAGAAAGATAAATCAAGAAAACAATTCCATTCACAATTGCATCAAAAAGAATGAAACACCTAGGAATAAACCTGACCAAAGAATTGGAAGACCTATATCCTGAAAACTACAAGTCACTCTTAAGAGAAATTAAAGAGGACACTAACAAATGGGAACTCATCCCATGATCTTGGCTAGGAAGAATTAATATAGTCAAAATGGCCATCCTGCCCAAAGCAATATACAGATTTGATGCAATCCCTATCAAATTACCAGCAACATTCTTCAATGAACTGGAACAAATAGTTCAAAAATTCATATGGAAACACCAAAGATCCCAAATAGCCAAAGCAATCCTGAGAAGGAAGAATAAAGTATTGAGAAACTCACTCCCCAACTTCAAGCTCTACTACAAAGCCACAGTAATCAAGACAATTTGGTACTGGCAGAAGAACAGAGCCACAGACCAATGGAACAGAATAGAGACTCCAAACATCAACCCAAACATGTATGGTCAACTAATATTCAATAAAGGGGCCATGGACATGCAATGGGGAAATGACAGTCTCTTCAACAGATGGTGCTGGCAAAACTGGACAGCTACATGTAAGAGAATGAAACTGGATCACTGTCTAACCCCATACACAAAAGTAAATTTGAAATGGATCAAAGACTTGAATGCAAGTCATGAAACCATAAAACTCTTAGAAAAAAATTAGGCAAAAATATCTTAGACATAAACATGAGTGACCTCTTCTTGAACATATTTCCCCAGGCAAGGGAAACAAAAGCAAAAATGAACAAGTGGGACTATATCAAGCTGAGAAACTTCTGTACTGCAAAGGACACCATCAATAGAACAGAAAGGTATCCTACAGTATGAGAGAATATATTCATAAATAACAGATCTGAAAAAGGGTTGACATCCAAAATATATATGGAGCTCATACATCTCAACAAACAGAAAGCAAATAATCCAATTAAAAAATGGTCAGAGGAGCTGAATAGACAGTTCTCAAAAGAAGAAATTCAGATGGCCTACAGACATATGAAAAGATGCTCCACATCGCTAATTATCAGAGAAATGCAAATTAAAACTACAATGAGGTATCACCTCACACCAGTAAGGATGGCTACCATCCAAAAGACAAACAACAACAAATGTTGGCGAGGTTGTGGAGAAAGTGGGACCCTCCTACACTGCTGGTGGGAATGTAAATTAGTTCAACCATTGTGGAAAGCAGTATGGAGGTTCCTCAAAATGCTCAAAATAGACTTACCATTTGACCCAGGAATTCCACTTCTAGGAATTTACCCTAAGAATGCAGCACTCCAGTTTGAAAAAGACAGATGCACCCCTATGTTTATCGCAGCACTATTTACAATAGCCAAGATAGGGAAGCAACCTAAATGTCCATCAGTAGATGAATGGATAAAGAAGATGTGGTACGTATACACAATGGAATATTACTCAGATATAAGAAAAAACAGATCCTATCATTTGCAACCACATGAATTGGGCTAGAGGGTATTATGCTCAGTGAAATAAGCCAGGCAGAGAAAGACAAGTACCAAATGATTTCACTCATATGTGGAGTATAAGAATGAAAGAAAACTAAATGAAAAAAACAGGAGCAGAAACACAGAAATCAAGAATGGACTAACAGTTACCAAAGGGAAAGGGACTGGGGAGGACAGGTGGGAAGGGAGGGATAAGGGTTGGGAAAAATAAAGGGGGCATTACGGTTAACATGTATAGTGTGTGTGGGGCACGGGGAGGGCTGTGAAACACAGAGAAGACAAGTAGTTATTTTACATTATCTTACTATGTTGATGGACAGTGACTGTGAACGGGGTGGGGGGTACTTGGTGAGGAGGAAGCCTAGTGAACATAATGTCCTTCATGTAATTGTATATTAATGATACCAAAATGAAATAAATAAATAAATAAATAAAGGGGAAAAAAAAGATGTTGTACATATACACAATGGAATATTATTCAGCCATTAGAAGAAAACAAATCCTACCATTTGCAACAACATGGATGGAGCTAGAGGGTATTATGCTCAGTGAAATAAGCCAGGCAGAGAAGGACAAGTACCAAATGATTTCACTCATATGTGGGGTATAAGAACAAAGGAAAAACTGAAGGAACAAAACAGCAGCAGAATCACAGAACCCAAGAATGGACTAACAGGTACCAAAGGGAAAGGGACTGGGGAGGATGGGTGGGTAGGGAGGGATAAGGGGGGTGAAGAAGAAGGGGGGTATTATGTTCAGCTTGTATAATGTGGGGGGTGGGGGAAAGGGGAGGGCTGTGCAACCCCGAGAAGACAAGTAGTGATTCTATAACATTTTGTTATGCTGATGGACAGTGACTGTAATAGGGTTTGTGGGGGGGCTTTGTGTAGGGTAGAGCCTAGTAAACAATATTCCTCATGTAATTGTAGATTAATGATAACAAAAAAAAGGGGGGATTACTCCCTGATAGGATAAAATTAGCTGCAAATCAATGATTAATGCATGCTTTACATATCCTTAATTTTGATCTCTTAAAGGGTGTCAGATGATAAGGTATGGAAGTACACTTTCTGATGATATTCCTTTCTCTAAAAAAAAAAAAGTAGTTCCTGTGTGGTGATCTCCAATAGGTTCTTCACAATGGTATAAAGGCCATATCAAAATGTGGGCAAAGGGTTTGTTTGTGTTTATACAGAGGATCGAAGCCTAATTTGGCTACCCAGAAAACGAATTAAGATACGATATGAAGAAGAACTTCCAACATCAACATTCTCTGGAAGAGTCATTCCAGAAGATGATCATAAAAGAACTTCAACAAAGATCCTGGTGCTGTTGCAGTTATAGCTGCATTCATCCCACCGGTTCCTGGACTTGCCATTGGAATGAAGGAGATATCTAAGCTGGCCTGTGCATACAGTAAAACAACAAATTTGACTGGATCTATACTGTCGGAACTCAACCAAGAATTAGGAGAAGTGCAAGTTGCAGCGCTCTAAAATCTTGCGACTACAGACTATCTACTGTTAAAAGAACATATGGGATGTGAACAGTTCCCAGGGATGTGTTGTTTTAATTTGTCTGATTTTTCTCAAACTATTCAAATTTAGTTAGACAGTATCCATCATATTATTGATAAGTTTTCACAAATGCCTAGGGTAGCTAACTGGTTTTCTTGGTTTCACTGGATATGGCTGGTAATTGTAGGTCTGCTTTTGTTATGTATCTGTATTCCTATTCTGTTAATGTGTATATGCAATTTAATTAGTAGTTTGTTAAAACCTATACATGCTTATATTACTCTACAAGAAGTTATGTCAAAGAAATAATCATTCTTCCCATGTTTTCTTCTGTCTGCTACTTCTATAGCTTTTCTTCTTCCTCCCTAACTAAAACCCTTTAGTAGAATTCTTGCCTCATATCAAAAATTACCAAGTATCATAATTCTTCCAAGTGGTAAAGATACCTCAAGACAAATGCTGGGCATAGAAGCCACAGGGCATAAATCTGCAAAGCAGTGAAAAGCTAACCTTTTCAAAGAATATTGCTTCTCTCTCACTTACCAACTTTACATTTCCCTGTATGGCCCCGGAAGATGACTGGTTAGCCAGAGACGGGTAAGATTCCTCAAGGGAGGAGCAACCTAAGACAGGCACAGTCACAGGGGGGCCATCAGGTGAGAAATTGGGGATCAACAGAGGTGAGGCTTAGAACCTCACCTCCCCTGTTTTGAGATAAATCTTCTGCATCCATGGATGTTTTGTTGACCTTGTCTAGCTTGGATTAATACTTAGTCTATAGGCACAGACATGATCAACTACATTTGCCCTCTTACAGCACTAAATTAAGTTTTCTACCTTTATCTTGCAACTACCTACCACTTCACCATTTTATTAAATAAAATAAGGGAGAAATGTGGTATCCACATATAAATCAAGTATAAAAATCAAATGAATACTCATAACTGACTTGATTGTTTATAGTTCATTATGCTTGATCAAAACTGAAAGTTTCTGTGATATGACTGCCCTTGCACTGTTCACCATGTAAGAACTTATTCACTATGTAAGAACTTGTTCTCCATGTAAGAACTTGTTCGTTATGCTTCAGAAGATTAGAGACTGTTGAGAATTATTCTTGGGGTTGATTAATGATTGTGCATTGAGTCCCCTATACAGAATTTTATTGTTGTCAACAACCATTTGATCAATAAATATGAGAGATGCCCTCTCAAAAAAAAAAAACACTGTACCAAGGAAATTTGGTTCAGCATCTCAAAATGCTTTTACCACCAGAATGGCATAAAACCTGAAGTTAGAATATTAACATTCCTCACCAACACTATTAATGGTCAAAAGGTTTTTTTTAAGAGAAATAAAGAAGAGCTGAAATTATTCCTTTGTCTTACCATACTGTTTTAGTTCATTTACTTAGTTCTGTAAGTAAATATCAAAATAAAAGTACAGTAACTAAGAGGTTCTGATAAACATCTTCCTTCAATCTTGAATCTGAAATGTTCATCAAGGAATTACATTCAGTACATGTTCAATAAATAGTTTTTATCAGTAAACAAGTTATTAAAAACAAGGAAATAACATTTGAAAATAATATTTTAAATACATAAAGACTTCATAATCATTCAGAGAGAGATAATTATTATTAAATTTACACTTATTTATTTATTCATTCATTCCATTAAAGAATTTCACCTCACATATAGTTGTTATTTCCTTAAGTTTTGTCTGGAGAAGAATTTGGGACAATTGATACTTGGAGTTTCCCATGCTCACTATTTCGCATATTCTATAGCTGTTTTGCAGTCTAGCATATCACTCTGTTGTCTGTTTAACCTTCCAAGTAGTCAGATTACTTTCCGGCAGCAAGAGTGGGGATTTGTCATGTTCTTTCGTGTAATATCTGGGGATCTCTCTCTGTGCCCAGTTTGATGCTCAGAAGTTAAAAATTAATATATTTGAATATTATTATGTTTGTTTTCATTAGCTGTGTAATTTAATAAAGATATGCTTTCTTAGTCTACTCTGTGGCTATACAACAAAGTAACTCATGTGGGCATGTCAGAATAAGTGCTGGATTCTTTTTTTGAATTGCCCAGCTTTCAAGATAATGCATTGTTTATAATCCTCAGAAGAGTACTGAATAGTTTATTTTTCTAATATTTTTCAGATTCATATGTTTAAATATACTGCACTTCTTATGTTTATTAAATCCGGAAGTGTTCTGATTTAGCCACTGGGGAGTCCTTACAGTTTGGCACCTAAAACTTTTTGCTTAAATGCCGAAGATACATTTTTCTTTTTCTTGAGGCCATAATTTTACTAGAATGTTCTTAGTATTAGAAGCTCTTGGTTACTATTGTCATGTAAACATTGCTCTTTCAATATGCAGTTTTAAATAATGTTTTATTTTAGAAAGCTTTGTTGAATTAGTTTTAGTATTTGTTGTTCCTTTTGCTCTTTTTTCTCAGGTACCCTATATATTCTGGATCTTCTCCTATCTTCTTTATTATCACTTTCTATATAACTTATTTTACATTTTTTTTGAATTTTTGAATATGTAAACTGCTTTTCACCTTTACTGTTTTTAATGCATTATTTGTTGAATACATATGCTTTTAATTTACACTTTATTTCTAAAATGATTTTCTTTTAACTCTAATTGTTTCTAAAATTTTTGCCATATCTTTTAAACATTGTCTAGCTATAATTTATATTTTTGGATCTCACACTATTTTCTTAATGTCTTTGAACTTGCTTTCATATTCTGTCACAAATTTGATCTTCCTTTTGAGCAATTTTTTGACATATGCTCATTGTCTGTAAGGATGTTATTTCCCTTCTTACTCTTGTTATACTTCACTAATTTTTAAAATTTAACCTTAATACTTTCATGTTCCTAATTCTTATGTGAATTTGGTTTCACCAACATTTTAGTAGATGATATCCTAATTGCATAGTGCACTCTTATGTATGTGTCTGTGCATGAGTATGTGGAAGTGTGTGTGTGTGAGGGAGAAATAGACAATTTGTTGAATAGTTTTTGAGATGTCAAGGCTATATCCCTCTACCACTTTTATCTGGACCTTCTCTTTAACTTGACTCTATTTCCTTTGCAGTACTTAATTTTAATTTCTCCCCTATGTGGGTCCACTCCTGAACAGGAGCCCAGAACCCTGAAAGTTCATGGAAGCTAAACTATTCTAGACCACTTTGTTCTCACTGTATACTCTTTCTACCATCAGATGTATCGCAACATCTTCTTATTTCAGCTGTTATTTTCCTTTAGATAATTGGATTCCCTGTGATTATCCTTCAGCTATTTCATAATTTTCCCATTTTCATCAGATGTCCCATGCTTCCCTCTGCTTTCTTCCATACCAACATCAATAACATGCTAGTCGTGTGGTTGTTAGTGGTTATCGCAAGTTTTGCCCATGAGTTTTTGTTTTTTCCTACCTAATTTTAATGTGCTAACCAGATATACCTAAAAACTGTTACTAAAACTACCTAAAAACTACAATTTTCTAGAAATACCTTCAGTTAGCCCTTTAAACTTACATCTAGCCTGCCAATCCAGATATCAGTCCCTAAACAAACAACAGGAAAAAGAAATTTTCTAAAGATAGCTCACTACAAACACATTCTTGCTAGTTTGAGACTAAATGTTGCTTGATAATCCTCTTGTTAATTCCTTATTGATTTATAGGCTCAGCTTCTGCTACATGTGCAACTAATCCTGTCTTTAGTAAGACTTTGAGGTTGGAGGAACTAAATTATATACAGTAAAAATTTGGGAAAGAAGGGGCAAAAATTTATCTTTCAATTTCATTCTTGCAATTTAGCTCTAACAAATGGGCTTTTTTATGTGGACATCTTACAGTTCACATTATCCAACTAGATGTCTGCGCATATGTCTAAGTATTATGCAATGTATAATACTAGTTTTTCAGGACTCTGTGTTTGCCAGATGCCTACCCATTTGATCAAAACCCTGTTCTTATTTATATATATTTAGTGATGGTGATACAGTAATAATTGTAATAGATGTCAAATTCTGATCCCCCTCCACATTCATGCCATCACCTGCCCCACTTTACAGCAACAATGAAATGCTGGAAATCTCACATTCGTTGTTGAATCCACTGTTTATCCTCTTGTCAGTAAGTATGACTAATGTTCTTTGCCAGAATATAATTAATTTTTTATTATTCAGAGATATTAATGGTGTCAAAACAGTAATAATTGTAGTACACATTGTATCTCAACACCCCTTCCCATGTTTATGTTGTCTCATGCCCCACTTCATAGCAATGATGAACTTTAGGGAATACTGGTATCACAGCAATCTCTGGAGGTGAGCCTAATAGAAAGGAAAAGAATCAGAGTTTTTTTTTGTTAGAAATCTTGTGACACAGATATTCCCATTTAACAAGAAGTAGAAGTTACAAATAAAACTTAAATGATATAATTATTATGTTGCTATAAACCAACATAAATGCATACATACACACACCTTATATTCATAAATATTAATACATATACATAAATACCTATATATGTGCAACAGTGTTGATTTTATAGTAGTTTAATCAACACTAATATCATATATATACAAATTAAATCTTATTTAATTGATGATGATTTACAGCCGTTCTGTAATCCACTGCTCTTACAAAGCATATAAACTAAAATTATGTATTAAAATACATAAAATTGTTTCAGTCTACTACACTACCATAAATGTAGAATTTATGAAAAATACACCAACAGAATCTTTCAGGCACATCCAGCTTGGTTTCACTTGGTTGATTTTACTAATAAGAGAACTCATTTTCTACATGAAAAAATGACAGTTGTGCTTTTCCTCTTGCTATGTCTGTGTTCCTACTGTGAAGACTGCTGAAAATTATATTAACATTTATCCATATACTTTTGGAGAAGAAAAATATGCTTCTTTGTGAAACTCAGTTCTGTAGAAACAGTTTTCAACACAAAAATTAATTCAAAATGGATTCAAGACTTGAAATGAAGACCTGAAACCATAACTCCTAGAAGAAAACAGGCAGTGACATAGATCTTGGTGATGGTTTTCTTAATTTGATACCAAGGGAAAAGCAACAAAATAAAAAAAAAACAGATGGAACTACATCGAAGTAAAAACTTCTGCACAGCAAAGGAATCCACCAAAAAATGAAAAGGCAACCTACTGGAAGGAAGAAGATAATTGCAAATCATATATCTGATGAGGAGCTGATATCCAAGATATACAATGACGCACAACTCAATAACGAATAATAAGCCCACCAAATATCTGATTAAAAATGGGAAGATTTGAATAGATGTTTTCCCAAAAAAGATATGCAGATGGACAAGTATATGAAAAGATGCTCAATATTATTTATCATTAGGGAAATGCAAATCAAAATACAGTCAGGTATCACCTCATACCTGTTAGGATGGCTATGATAAAAAAGACAATAAATAACAAGGGTTGTTGGGGATGTAGGCAAAAGGGAACCCTCCTGTACTGCTTGTGGAAGTATAAATTGGTTCAACCACAATGAAACAGTACAGAGGTTCCTCAAAAATTTAAAAAGAGAACTACCATATGACACAGGATTTCTACTTCCGGTTATTTATCTGAAGAAAATGGAAACAATAGTTTGAAAAGATAAATACACCCCCATGTTCATTACAGCATTATTTATAATAACCAAGATACAGAAACAACCTACTGATGGATGAATGGATAAAAAATGAGGAATATTATTTAGCCATAAAAAAGAATGAACTCTTGCCATTTGCAACAATGTGGTTGCAACTCAGGGGCATTAAGGTAAGTGAAATAAGTCAGACAGGGCAAGGTGAATACCATATGATTTCTCTTATTTTTGGAATCTAAAAAAAGAAGCAAAACCATAAATCAGGCTCATAGATACAGAGAAGAGACCTGTGGTTTCAAGAGGGAGAGGTAGTTGGGGATGGGATAAAGGCATGAAATGTTCTTTTTTTAAAATTTAAATGCTGTGAGTACAACTTTAAAAATGAGAAACTAATACTTTTTCTGTAATAATGTTTTGGTTATTCAGGATTAATTAAAATAATATAATCTTCAATTTTAATTTGAGATTGTGGTCAACAAGTACACCAAGTCAAATATTAAAAGTACTTTTTCAATGATTAGAGGCAAATCCTCATTAATTGTCACTTATCTTCTTGAGGCTTTACTAGAAAAGATATAATAAAATTGTGAGTTCCCTGGAACTGTAGAATGTTGAACATTACAATTAGAAATATTGATTAAATTACTCCTACAAATGATTTGTTACTGTTCACATATAAATGGAAGATATTCACACTGAGCTAGCTTAAGTAAATGGGTGATTTAATTAGAATGCTTACTGCTCTCAGTTGAGGACACAGAGATAGTTTAGCCACAGATTACTGGAACAGGTGCTTGATGAAAAAAAAAAAAGAGCTTATCCTCTCTGTTGTTTTTTCCTATCTGTAATGAGGCTTAATTCCTTCATCATCTGAGCGATCAGTATAGAAGGAGCCATACAACTGATAGCACTTAGGTTCAGATTTTCTATGTTTTTATCACAAGATCAGAATTACCCATTTTGTATAAGCTTAAATTTCTGAAAAGAAGTCAAATCAGAGATGTCTACTACTGTTTACCCTTTGGCCATTCACACATATGTATATACATACACAGAAACATAAATTCACATAAATATACTTCTCTCTCATATTCAAATCCAAAAATGTTCCAGATAACCCAATACAATTATCCTATATGTAATTCAAAACCATATCCAGGAGGAAATATCTATCTAAGATATTAGTATTTGGGTGTGATGTCCATTCCTGTCAAGCAGATCTGAAATAATTCAGAATAGAGTATAAAACAATTGATATATTCTTGCCTCTTCTACCACAACCAAACCATAAGTGAAGAAAATATAAAAGGATGACTGAAAAAAATCTTAATTAAAATGTAGTTTGCAAGAACTTATTCACTATGTAAGAACTTGTTCACCATGTAAGAACTTGTTCGTTATGCCTCAGAAGAATGGAGACTGTTGAGAATTAGGCTTGGGGTTGATTAATGATTGTGCATTGAGTCCCCTATACAGAATTTTATTGTTGTCGACAACCATTTGATCAATAAATATGAGAGATGCCCTCTCAAAAAGTAATGGTTAAAAAAAAATGTAGTTATAAAGAGAAATGTTATATCTGGATTGTAGAGTATTGTTTGCATTTCTGTATTTCATCTTTCAGTGATAAACAAATCTTTTTATTCTGCATGAGGCACATTTCTTTACTTTCTGGTTGCCTTGGTCAATGGAAGAACTGAGGTCTGAGGGAGTAAGAGGCTGGTTACTGTCATAAGACACATGGTTGGGTCGGATACTACATTTTTGAGCGCCCCTCACCTTCATCCCATGCAGGAATCTAGGATACATTGCAGTGTATTATTTATCATAACATCCATAGGAAAAAAGTAGCTGGAAGTATATTAAAGTGCTACTTAATATGTGTAAAATGGAACAATTTCTAGTTCTCTTGGGGGAGATTGACTCAGTTTCCTCTACAGGCATTTCATGTTTTCTTATCCCATTCCAAAATTGAAGCCAGTTTATAGACCTGGGTCACCTTGGTTGAGGGGATAAAAGATTCCTTGTAGGACTTGATAATGTAGTCAGAATAAATCGTTATTCAAGTTTCCCACAGTAGCTCCTGTAGTCATTACTAAGAAAAGGAAAATATTTTGAATTTCATGGAGTCATAAAGTAGTAACTCAAAATTCATGCCAATCCTTGGAAACTATCATACTAGTCACAAGTGAAGTTTCATGACTTATGGAGTGTTGGTAGAGCCTGTTTCCAAGT
Source organism: Manis pentadactyla (assembly GCF_030020395.1). Classification (NCBI taxonomy): domain Eukaryota; kingdom Metazoa; phylum Chordata; class Mammalia; order Pholidota; family Manidae; genus Manis; species Manis pentadactyla. Next base: position 27,523,219 of record NC_080037.1, on the reverse strand, counting down.
TGGTCCAGTGGGGTCATGACACACTACTACATTCTAGAAGGTATAGAAAGAAAAGATTTAGTTAAAAAGCAGGAAAGATTCCCTGGCCCATGGAAAGATGTAGAAGGAATGCCCAAAAAGGAAGTCCTTGGACCCACCTCTCATCCTTATTCCTTTAGATTAAAAGGAAAAGAAAAGAAGTAGTAAAGTATCTGAATGGTACTGAATTAATGGATTTAATTCAATTAAATCCTAGATTTAAAATCAAGGACTTTAAAGATTGGTTATTCATACCCCATACATCTTTACCCCACCTTTTGCCTGTGCAAACATCAAACAGCTTGTGGAACATGACTATGCATTATTATAAACTAAATCTGGAGTTGACCCCAATTCCAGCCATGGTTCCATATGTGGTATATTTGCTGGAGCAAATCGCAATAGACTCAGACATCTGGTAAGTACTTTTTGACATAGTAAATGTATTCTTTTCAATTTATATCAGAAAAAGTAATCAGAAGCAATATATATTCATATGGTAAAACATGTCTTTTATATGTATCAGTTTTCTTACAACTGTGTTACCTAGCTTGTTTGATATTCTGTACAATAACACCTTTGACCAACAAATTTATTCTATAACAATGATATAACCACAAGGAATTTACAAATATGTACTCATCAACAGAAGGTAACTGACTTGATTAGAGTAATGGGATAACATGCTAAATAAGATACAACATGTATGAGGTCAGGGAGATTTCCTACAGTATGTGGATGTATATTCCCTTAACTGTTGACCAATATATGATTAGAGTCTTCTCTCAACCTTTTCTGAAAACAAGGCAGGGGATGGTAGCATCTCTTTTCACAATTATGCCTAATAATTTTCTTTAAAAATATTTTGTTCCTATTTCTGTGAATTTAGAATCAATAGGTTTTGATGACCTAGTATCCAAGGAGGAGATGCTTAGACCAGAGAACATAACTATAGCTCCATTAATTTGGAAGCTAACACTATACAAGGCCATTTTGAATTCTTCAGGCACTTTGTCCAAAAGAATAAAGAGTTTCCCTACTGGCTGGTTGCTTGGTTCAAAATATAAATAATCATTTCATTGATGCCTCATTGAGTAAGAAGTACTATATTTGGAATTTATGGGGTTCCAGTCAGTACTTTGTGCTGCCTTGCCAAATAATCTTAGTCAATGGGAATTTGCAGTAGCCCATTTAAGGACAAACTACTATGACCTTGGATCCTTTATATAAGTTTGAGATTAGTCCAACTGATGCCTATAGTAGATTAAAGATAATTTAAATTCCTTGTCACTTGTCCCTTTTAGAAGTAAGTAGAAATTACCCTTCCTTTGAATCAGCTAGTTCTAATAATAACTTTGATCAGTAGAGCTTAAGGGAAATGAAAATGTACCAGAATGAGCCCAGACTTCAAGAAACAGACATATTATACTTTTTGTCTCTTGGAACACTTACTCTGGAGGGGGCCACCTACAATGTAAGAAACTCAGCTAACCTAAGAGTGTGAAAGGTGTAAACAGTCCAAACAGCTCAAGCTCTCAATCATCCCCATTGTTATGGATTGAATTGAGTCCCCCAAAATCATGTGTTGAAGACCTAACTCCAAGTATATTAAAATATGACCTTGTGTGGGAATAACGCCATTGTAGGTGGTTAAGGTGAGGTCATACTGGAACAAGATAGTCCCTTAATCCAAAGACCGGTATACTTATAAGAATAACATTAAATATGAAGAGTCAGAAGAAGACAACCATGTGACAGTGTAGACAGAGATTGGAATGAGGTACTTACAAACCAAGAAATTCCAAGGGTAGCCAGAAAACATGGAACCTATCAGAGGCAAGGAAGCATTTTAATTCTCAAGGGGGCTATCAATTTCCAGTTATCAGTTCTGTGGTGAGAAAATTCTGGCTTAACTGGAGTAATTAGTTCTGCACTTTCAAAAAATGATGATCTATCTAAGTTTGTTTTTGATTTTGTTCTGTTTTGCTTTGGTAACTTTTACCTGTGACAAGAAGAGCCCCTGATCTCTTGTTCTATTGGCTCCTGGAGTTGGTACTGTCCTGTATGTGAGCAGAAGACCATGTTGTATTGGAAACACAGATCTGTCTGTTAGGACTATGTGCCCACATCCTGACTCTACTCTCCCACTAGCAGTGGGAAGATATTATTTTATCAATGCTTTTTTATTCAGTTTCATTACCTTAGAAATGATATTAAGAATTTTGCAAAATTCCCTCATTTTAGAACCCCTTATTTAAAATGACACTGTCATAATTGCTGTTAATAATTCAATTTTACTAAACTATTAGCACCATAATAACTGTATTAACGCTTTTTTCTATAGTCATCTGGGATACCTACATAATATTGTAGTTCACAGCATGTCTCCTTTGTCAATCATAAATCCTCCTGGAGCAACTGTCAATCGAGTTTTGTGTTCCATTTATCATTTTGAGTGAGAAAAGAACAAGTGGTCCTTAACCGTCTCAGTCAGCTTTTGCTATTCATCGACTGATCTATTTATAACTGTAATATCATCAATTTTTCAAATTTAGGTATAGTTCCAAAATGACAACTTTGGACTTTTAAATAATTATTTAAGTTCCTTTTGCTGACCTTTGTCCTTCTTCTGTCTGAGTAAGTTCTTACTCAACTGAAATACAACAAATTAAATGGTGCTCCTCTTTTGAAGTGAGTGTATCTTCTGACAGTTTTTGATTTAAACTGCACTCTTATTTTACTACTCATTATATTCCTTGTACATTAGTGGCAATGAAAAACTGCTTGATATATATCTGTATGTGTGTGTGATGCATTGTTTTTTCTTTGTAGCATAACCAGGAAGTTATGGGGCTTTTTAGAAACATTTCTTCCCCTGGTCATTGAGTTTACTTGCCATAGTGGTTGATATTATCCATTTTTCTAATAAACACTATACATGGACTGACCTTTCCAACGTCTTAGAAACATTTTCCAGTTACTTATTCATTGCCTACTGTAGGGAAAAATGGAAGTTACCATGTCTAGGATCCTCACCTGATCCTAATATACTCATCCATTGTATACATGTGATGATGTAATACTTAGCCTACTGCACAGGAAGATGCTTGTATACCCCTTTGCAATAAACCAAATTATTGCCAGTGTTGCTGTACAAAATAGTTAGGCCTTGTGCTGAGGAAGACAGGGGAAGAGAGAGCATGGAGGGCAGGAGAGCAGAGGCTGGGAGTAGAGACAGAGCTTGGAGCACAGGCAGTGCCTGGGTCAGAGCCTGAGCCAGAGGCAGACAGATACTTGCTGCTTGCAGACTGCTGTGTGCAGAAGTGATTCTAATAATCAACCTACTGCTGTGAGAATAAAGCCTGCTATGAGTCACTTTTTATTTCCAACATTCTGTTATCATTATTTGGTCTCATCAAATCCAGAGGGAACTTGCCCAGAGCTGAAACTTCCTTTGGCCCAGAGCTATTCCCACATTAAAATTGATGTTAACAGTGCTATGACTCAATTAATGGACAATATTAGGATATAAATGATCTTATTAAGAAAAGGTAGTCATTACTTGATTCATATACTATTTTAGTGGAAATGACTTTAAGTGTGAAATTCTGTTGAACAAAATGTCCTTTTTTAAAAAAATTTCATAGTGTTGCTACTATGGTTGAATTTTTATCACAAATATTCCTTATTTTAAAATAAAAACAAAAGTGGCATGAAATTAGTTTCCACAGTATGAAATTATTTACAACAGCAGTAGACCAAGTTCTCAGATAAAGGCGTCAAAATCTGTCTGGAAGGATGGGTATTTATGCAGCTTGACTCTATTGCAGCTGGAGGTAGACAGCTGGTTATTATATACACTTAATTTACTGGAGCAGTAAATACTGCAAGTGAAGAGATCAATTCACCAAAGGTCTATGGTTCAACAGGTTTAGCACTTCACGTTGAAAATAAAATGTGGAATAAATTAGGAAAAAAGCATTCCCACATTGCCTCAGTAATAAAAGAACAACCACAGTGGAAAAAGGCACTAAATGAAATGTCTGATATAATCATATGGATGATAATAAACCCAGTCTTGATCTGCTTTACGATGCTATTGTAATAATATTAATGATGTTTATGTAACAATCCCTGGACAAATGACAAATCTCTTTTCAATATCAAATTACTCATTTTTAAAGGAAAATAAAATAAAAGTGTTTCCTACTTACAGGACACTACAGGAAAATTAATTTAATGAAATTCCAGAGCATTTAGAAAAGAGAAAAATAGTTTGTAAAGAGAACAAAGAATTTTATGCTAAGCTTTAGGTTCAGTCATTTGAATTAAGCCAACACATTCAGCTACTGTTTTAGAGTACAAGTCCAGTCGTTTAAGAAATAGCTCTTTTCAGTGTATTAACCATTAAGGAAAATGTTTACAGAATGCTGTCTCGCCTCTAATCTTAAAGGAATCATTTAAATCTTTCATATAAAATACTATGTATTAGTCCCACTTGTTCATTTTTGCTTTTGTTTCCCTTGCCCGGGGAGATATGTTCATGAAGAAGTCGCTCATGTTTATATCCATGAGATTTTTGCCTGTGTTTTTTTCTAAGAATTTTATGGTTTCATGACTTACATTCAGGTCTTTGATCCATTTCGACTTTACTTTTGTGTATGGGGTTAGACAGTGATCCAGTTTCATTCTCCTACATGTAGCTGTCCAGTTTTGCCAGCAACATCTGTTGAAGAAACTGTCATTTCCCCATTGTATGTCCATGGCTCCTTTATCATATATTAATTGACCATATATGTTTGGGTTAATGTCTGGCATCTCTATTCTGTTCCACTGGTCTGTGGCTCTGTTCTTGTGCCAGTACCAAATTGTCTTGATTACTGTGGCTTTGTAGTAGAGCTTGAAGTTGGGGAGCGAGATCCCCCCACTTTATTCTTCCTTCTCAGGATTGCTTTGACTATTTGGGGTCTTTGGTGTTTCCATATGAATTTTTGAACTATTTGTTCCAGTTCATTGAAGAATGCTGCTGGTAGTTTGATAGAGATTACATCGAATCTGTATATCGCTTTGGGCAGGATGGCCATTTTGATTATATTAATTCTTCGTAGCCAGGAGTATGGGATGAACAAGTGGGATTATATCAACCTAAAAAGCTTCTGTACAGCAAAGGATACCATCAATAGAACAAAAAGGTATCCTACAGTATGGGAGAATATATTCATAAATGACAGATCCGATAAAGGGTTGACATCCAAAATACATAAAGAGCTCACACACCTCAACAGACAAAAAGCAAATAATCCAATTAAAAAATGGGCAGAGGACCTGAATAGCTAGTTCTCTAAAGAAGAAATTCAGATAGCCAACAGACACATGAAAAGATGATCCACATCTCTAGTTATCAGAGAAATGCAAATTAAAACCACAATGAGATATCACCTCACACTAGTAAGGATCACCATCATCGAGAAGACAAACAACAACAAATGTTGGCGAGGCTGTGGAGAAAGGGGAACCCTCCTACACTGCTGGTGGGAATGTAAATTAGTTCAACCATTGTGGAAAGCAGTATGGAGGTTCCTCAAAATGCTCAAAATAGAAATACCATTTGACCCAGGAATTCCACTTCTAGGAATTTACCCTAAGAATGCAGCACTCAGTTTGAAAAAGACAGATGCCCCCCTATGTTTATTGCTGCACTATTTCCAATAGCCAAGATATGGAAGCAACCTAAATGTCCATCAGTAGATGAATGGATAAAGAAGATGTGGCACATATACACAATGGAATATTTTTCAGCCATAAGAAGAAAACAAATCCTACCATTTGCAACAACATGGATGGAGCTAGAGGGTATTATGCTCAGTGAAATAAGCCAGGCAGAGAAAGACAAGTACCAAATGATTTCACTCTTATGTGGAGTATAAGAACAAAGGAAAACTGAAGGAACAAAACTGCAGCAGAATCACAGAACCCACGAATGGACTAGTAGTTACCAAAGGGAAAGGGACTGGGGAGGATGGGTGGGAAGGGAGGAACAAGGGTGGGGAAAAAGAAAGGGGGCATTACAATTAGCATGTGTAGTGTGGGGGGGCATGGGGAGGGCTGTGCAACACAGAGAAGACAAGTAGTGATTTTACAGCATCTCACTACACTGATGGACAGTGACTGTGAAGGGGTATGTGGGGGGGACCTGGTGAAGGGGGGAGCCTAGTAAACATAATGTTCTTCATGTAATTGTAGATTAATGACCCCAAAATAAAAAAATTAATTTAAAAAACTTACATGATAAAAAATACTATGTATTTTTTTCTGCACCATCTTCTTATATAATCATCAAAAGCTCAATGAGTACAAGGTCACTGATGAGAATAACCACTAAATAAGGGTCATCATAATTAAACAATTAGGTAAACCATTCTTATTCATGTCTGATAGCTCATGACCACTATTTTTTATTTAAAATCAGCTTTCTTAAACTAAATTTTAAATTTAATGAACTTCACTGCTTTTTTAAAGATTTCAATGGGTTCTGACAAATGTATACAGTGTGTGACCACTACCAAAATCAAGACATAGAACATGCCTATCACCTTAAAAGTTCCCTGTGCCCCTTCGCACTTCATCCCCATCCCCCAGACCCATCACTTGACAAAGGCCATTCTGTTTACTGTATCCACAAATTTTTCTTCTCTAGAATGCCATTTAAACAAATTATTCGGTATGTATCCTTTTCTGTACAGCTTCCATCACTTAGCATAATGCATTGAGATTAATACATGTTGGGGCATATGTCATAAATTTTAATATTTTTATTACCGAAAAAATCATAATTCCCTAAGATGCAATAAAATTTTCAACTTCTGATATGATTTTATCTTTTCTATTGTTCAGTTCTTTTAAAATCTTGCCCTTGTTTTTAGAAATGTGCTTGGTGTTCAAAGGAGGTTTGAGAGTGAAGCAGGAGGTGGATCTTACTAGACATAAATATCAATTGCCTTCGCTAAAATAACATAAAACCTTTTCATTATTCTTGCTTGCTGATTTTGTTCAACTTGGAAGTAACATCTTAGTCATCATATATCATTTTTAAAGTATAATACACATATCCTCAAACTAAGCACAATGTAGTATTTTAAATATTAGTATTAAGTAAATCATAGTATTTAAATAGTAATAATTAGTAATAGTAACTATATAACAAATAACAGTAATAGTATATAGTAAATATTAATATTTAAATATTAAAATTTTGAAAACTTAGTTTACCTTTTTCAAAACATTTCAGATACTGTCTCATTTTAACCTGATATTAAACTAGTTAGCTACTTTTCAGGTGAAAATATATTTTATTACTTAATATATTTCGTTATTATTTAATTGCTGTATACATTTGTCAGAACCATTGAAATCTTTACAAAACAGTGAAGTTTATTGAATTTAAAATTTAGTTTAATAGTATAATGTGGAGGGGGGGCACAGGGAGGGCTGTGCAACACAGAGAAGACAAGTAATGATTTTACAGCATCTTACTACGCTGATGGACAGTGACTGTAATGGGGTATGTGGGGGGACTTGGTGAAGTGGGGAGTCTAGTAAATATAATGTTCCTCATGTAATTGTAGATTAATGATACCAAAAAAAAATAGCGGTCATGAGCTATCAGACATGAATAAGAATCGTTTACCTAATTACTTAATTATGATGATCCTTATTTAGTGGTTATTCTCATTAATGACCTTATACTCATTGAGCTTTTGATGATTATATAAGAAGATAGTGAAGAAAAAAATACATAGTATTTTATATGTAAGATTTGAATGATTCCTTTAAGATTAGGGGCATGACAGCATTCTGTAAACATTTTCCTTAATGGTTAATACACTGAAAAGAGCTAATCCTTAAACGACTGGACTTGTACTCTAAACCAGTAGCTCAATGTCCTGGCTTAAACCAAATGACTGAACGTAAAGCTTAGTATAAAATTCTGTGTTCCCTTTACAAACTATTTTTCTCTTTTCTAAATGCTCTGTAATTTCATTAATTTAACAAAATAATTTGCATACGCTTGTTTTAAAATTTCAATGTACTACATTTAATTTCAAAATTTCTAAGGTACAGTCTTGTTATTTAGAATCACTTATTTTTAAAGAAAAAGAAAGCACTAAAACAAAAGAAACATAGTCTTATCATAAATCTAGTGTCCTTTGGTCTATCCTCAATCTTCTTAAATAAGCAGAAGTAGAGATGTTAAGACAGCAACTGGCCAATGTAATTAGTGAGAATTGTTGTGTCTCACTATATGGCATTTTTTTGCCTGTGTTTTTCATTTTAATGCTAACTATTCTTTTATGTATGATCACTAACAAACATGGCACTTAAATAATAACTGTAACTGTTATACTAAAAATTACAGTATTATTTTGGTGTCTAAATAGGCAACGAACCATCTTTCCTCATTCCCTGGAAACATCTCAGCTGTTGATCTGTCTTATTTCTCCTTTCCCCTCCCTTTCTCTCTTTCACTCTCTCCCTTGACCCACTTTATTTTCTCATTCTCTCAATCGCTTTGTCTTTCTGAGATCACACTAACTTTGTTTTGCTCTCATTTTGTCCTTTTTCTCTATGTTTTACTGACTCAATTCTTACTCCTAATGTCAATGAAACCCTTAGATTTCAGCCCCTTTTCATTATTCTCACTTTTATTTTCAGACCTCATTCACCATAATGTATTTATATATCACTTCAGCATTTGTAACTTCCAAATATAAAAATCTTGTCCTGAATTTTTAGTCAGAATCTGATTTTGAATTTTCATGCAGAATGTCTTCACCTGAAGATTTTAGTCTCAAATTAAGCCAGCATAAAAATTAACTCCATATTTTACCATAATTACATTCTTCTCTGGGTTTCCCAGTCTCTTCTTAGAGTAGTACTCTGTCTCTTAATTAGTAGGTTCTAAAATGATGTAGCATTTTTCTTCTTTTGTTCTTCCTTTAGTCATTTAATCTCTTCAGATTGTTAAGCATCTACATCTATCCTTAGCATAGTCACTGCATTTACTGCAGGTTAGGCCAATGTTACTCCAGTTTTGCAATTGTCTGCATTGTTCTTTTTCTAGTCTTCTCCAAACCATATGGCATGTTTAAATACATTAAACTTAGAAAATACCACTTTCTTTGTTCTTTACTATGCATACAAATTTTAATGTCTATTTTAAATGTCAAATTTCAAACTAGGAAAATTTACTAATATAGGCTGGAAGTTGGTTGGCTGTAAATAGGAAAGGATTCTGTATTATTCAATCAGGTTTAGTGGCTTAATGATGAGTAATGGTTTTAGATTTCACTGTACTGGAACATATAAAAAAGGTGAATAAAACATGTAATAAATATGTCAAATGCAATTTTTTGTCTTGGCCTGTGGGACTCCATTTAGGAATTTAATAGTAAATCATAAAGAACTTGTACCAGAAGTTCCATTCAGGATCTTGGGAGCCACACAAGCCAATCAAAAAGAGCCAGGTAAGAGGAGCATGCTCCCCAAGTCAAGGGCAACACTGAAGAAAGAAGCAAGTGCTGAGTTAAATTATGGTAAGAAGCAAGAGTTTACATATGTTACAAAATAAAGTTTTACTGATTGGACTTGCTCTTAAATGCTACAGTTTATTAAAGCAACATGGAATTCCTTTGCAAGTCTCATTTTAGGGAACTCTGTTTGGTCTTAATGGGAAGCAGTCAGATTAAACACCAAAGTTTCAGATTACATATCTGTTTAATTAACCAAGCTCTGTAAGAATGATTTCCAGTGACAATGCCACTTCCTAATTAAAACTAATTCTTTTATAGGTCAAATTCCAAAGTTATTGTTGTTCATAATACTAAATGACCACATAGTAGGTTTGACCAGGGTATAACATTTACTCCCAAATTCTCCCTAAAAAGAAATTCTCAAGTTACTTTCAGTACTCAGAACATTGTCTTGTAAGTATAAAAAACTTAAACTTAACTGAACCTTTAAAGTAATAGATGATTCTGTAATCAAAAATATGAACTGCCCTCATGCTCTACCTGAAACAATTTTTTCAGTAAAATTATCCAAATTGAACAAATCATTCTTTCCATATCCAAGCATTTTCTAGTTCATAATCCCTCCACACATAATGATTTTCTCTTGCCTTCTATTAATGATGATTTTTATGCTTTGAAGCCGATAAATTGAATAAAGCCTTAACTAATAGTTCTATTTCAGTAAATTATTTTTCTTCTGAAATGCAACAGAATATTTTATCTTTATTACTCAAGCATCATTTAGCACTGTTTATTATTATTGTATTTTTAGTATATTTTTTATCTTCAAAGTGCAATTGTAAGTTCCTCAAAGGAGAAATATTATCTTCTATGTCTCCATCCCTTGGATAATGTTGATTGTAATCTGTAGGGAGTTGTTGAGGAAAAGTTTAATATTTTCATGGCTGATAGAATGATTTCTGTTCCAGTGCATTAAAGAGTAATGCATGTTTTAGTGGAAGTTTATTAATATCTATGTATAAGAAAAATATTGTCCCTAAGAAATGCAATACAATGGCCAGATATCACAGTGATGATAGCATCAAAATGCAAATCAAAATATAAAAGTTCTAGCTTTAGTTCTACTCATAAGCTATGATGAATCACTTCTTTGCCACGAATCTCTTAACCAAAAACCAAGAGACTATTTACTCATATAAGATTTTATTATTCTGGGACTAGATTATCCCTACAGCTCTTTCAGCTCTCAAATCTTGGTTTTAAAATTTACCTATTGAATTTGTAACATGTCATCACTTTCTAACCGTTTCATACAAGAACTTACTTTTTTGAAGAATGATTCTGAGTCATCTCAATTTATATATATTTGTGTATGTGTGCTGTGCCTTCATACTTCTCTCATTATAATGGTTTAACATAATTAGTACTTACTATGTTCTGATATTATCACTAATTTTATTATTCTAATAGCCATAGAAAATCATGCTGCTAATTTAAATATCCATTAATGCTTTAGATTAAAACCAATATGAGGGGGGAAATTAATAAATAAAATACTAGTTCTCTTAATATTTTCTTAAATCAACCTCAGTAGAAAGTTTCAGTCAAAAATATGTTAGTATTAACACATATCAAGTTAATTTAAAAAGCTGTGAGCTACAGAATCAGTCTTAAAGGTCTTATACAGTCTCCTAAACAGAAAGAACTGTGCTTAGAAATAAATTATACCTTAAATCTAACTGAAAAGAAAACAAGCAATCAGAATACTGAAGGATAGCTGTAATTTACTCCACATGGTTTTATGCAGAAAAGGTATTATGTATTATGTACTGACAACCCACGTTTCTCTATTTTCTAAAACTTCAAGTAAACAATCATCATCTGTTCATTACTTTGTAGGATTCTAATCAGGTGTTTTTACAAGCACAAACATGTTTCATAACAGCAGAGACAGATAAAAAAGACCAGTAACTTTCTCCACTTTAGAAATCATATGTCTTCAAGTTGAACATTCTTAAAACTTTTTTCCTAACAATATTCCATATCATTATAACACTTTTGTGTTACTTCTCTTTCTTCAGTTAACAACTACTCTTAATTTAGTTTTATCCATGAATTTAATTAGTATGCAATGTGACTTTACATATTATTAATTGAGAGATAAATATGGAATCAACTGTGCTGGACCTGTTTTAAAAAGTGCTTAAACTTATCAGCATCCTAATTCATAAGAAATTTAAAAAGGGACTGTAGAAACCTAAAACATGAATATTTTCTATATTAGTTTTACATATGTTCTAATTGCTTATGAAGTATAAATGTGGTTCATAAAGGTAATAAAATACTCTTAAAATCAAATATTCATCTTTGAAAGGATCACTTTTCTTTATTAAGGGGAAAAAAAATCTGACCTAAAATCAGACTTCAGAAACAACAAAAAAAGGAAAATCAGGATGTAATCATAGGTTTAAAAAATTTAATAAACATCAAACAAGGATTGTTTGTCTAATAACAATTTTTCCCATTCTTGAAAGAATCCTTGACATTCTGGGGAAATAAGGGAATGAAATGGTACAAAGCAGAGAGAATCCAAATTAAATATCATGTACTTAAAATAAAGATGTGAGTCATTCAGGTGTTCATATTTTCAGTTAAATTTGACTATTTTTAATGTAATGAAAAATACATTGATTGATTTCATTGTTGATGAAAGCCTTTCATGGAAAATATGCAAAACTGGGTATTTATTTTATAAACAGCCCTTTCTTTTCCTTATCTATAATACAGTCCCTCTACTCCCATCCATAACCTAACATTTTCCTTTCAGTATAAGAACCCTTCGTAAGAAAATTAAAAAACTAAAACTAAAACTAAAACCATGCAAGAAAACCCCAATTGTTATTACAGGGACTTTTATTTCAAACATAAAATGAGAAGTCTTCAGAATTCAGGCATCACTAAGAATGTAAAATATTTAGAGAAAACAACTGTCATTGATGACTTCTGAGGTGATGCTAGCAAGCAACTATTTCAATATCAGAACCCAAACTCCTCTGTTAATTTTCCAGTCCCCTAAGTGGCTGGAATCATCCATGAGTTCCTTCCCTCTGTTTCAGGAGGTTCCTATGTTTCCTATTTCTTAGTTGGGTGCACAGCATCCTACTGTGACACAAACCCTCAGATCAGCTGTCAGGTAGTTGTGAAAACAAAGGCATAGGAAAGTAATCTCAACTTTGAAAACACTCATACTCATAAAAACATAGGAATCAAACCTTTTATAATCAAATGCTATAGTTTATCATTTACCTTATATAAACTTTAAATAGCAAGTTGTAAGTTATGATTACTGTGGTTTACTACTATTTAGGGAAGCCCTGATTGTTTTGGCTCAGTTATGATTTACTAAATTTTACTGTACTCCACAAAATAAAGCATAATTAGAAGTGGATAGATTTCTTTCTTTCACAATTAATGAGAAAAATCTTAATTTTGCAAGACTATACTTGTTTCATGTTTATCAAGGAAAAGTTAATACTTTTATAAGAAAATAAGAAGCTATATATGTACAATAAAACATGCAATCATGAAGATGAAATTGTGCCTCAGTTGAGATCATTTTTAAGAAAGAGGATGTTAAAGACAGTTGATCAATAATTCGGTCTTTTGTGTCTTTGAAGAATCTTATACAATCTACCCACTGTTAAATTCCAGATAAATATATCTCTGCCTTTAAAACTTCATTGATTATTCCTAGCAAATTTAATTATTATAAATTATCACTTCTAATTACTATCAGTGTTGCCCCCAAACAATTTGATTTCTGTGAAATACTGTTTTTATTTAATTACATACTGTCATGTGTAACACTTTTCTAAATGGGATATTTATCTTTCTAATTACATTGCATAGTTTGTTCATGAGAATATTTTTTTCAGTGGTTAAACTTAAATATTTTGAATCAGACCATTGTAGGTTTCAACACAGTTTCACACATTTACTTTCTGTATGACCTTTGATTATTTATCCCCGTTTGGCTCTTGTCTTCTCACATGAAACTACTAGCTTTAATACTACAAACCTCTAAATGTGATGAACATTGAATCAGATAAAGAATATAAAACACCCATTACAGTGTCTTCAACACAGTAGCTACTCAGTTAAAAATAGCTATTGTTGTGTGGATGATACCAAGCAAAACTTAGCCTAAGATATTATTCAAAATTGTTCCAGTGCATTGTACTTTACCTTTTCAGTATTATCTCCTTGAAAACACCCAAAAAATGTTTCATAAAGAAGATACATAAGGGTGTCAACAAACCTGATTACCATGATTAACATATGGGCACTGAGAGGTACCAGTTCCTCTGGCTAATCCCACCGTGCACAATATCACACACTTCCTGGAGACAGAGGGCACCAGCCAGGGCCTCCTGGTCTTCATACTCAGAAATGGCTTTGACATAGTATCTGTTCCCAGAACTCTTGAAACCCATGGACTTCCCATGGACTTCCCAGAGGTCTATCCAGCTGTATTCCCCTGGCTGAGAGTTTGTGGTGCTGACCCTTCCTAGTCTTATTTGGAGGACTAAGAATGTGGGAGTCTTTGTTGAAGAAATATCATGTTGGAAAGGAAAAGGTAAGCATGGACGAGAGAAAACACTTCTGTTTCTCCATAGTATCCCTACAGTGTCCATTGCTACTAGAAATTAGTAAAAATATGATTATGTCTCCTTTCCCAGTTTTTACACGGTTATGACAGGACAGAGGTTTTGCCTCTGTGATCAAAGCTCTAGTGACGATTCTTCCACAGTTCCATTTCTCATCCAAGCCCCATTAACAATGCTGCTTGCTCTTGCCCCTGGCCAAATGTGGTAATGCTTCCCCTTTCAAAGATTTTATAAGTGCTTCAGTAACCCTTATGGGTTACCCATACCTTTTAATATGGTCTCCTAATTAAATTCTCTTCATCCAGGTTGAGTGTGCCTTATTTTTTTAAAAGTTTTAATTAAGGTATTATTGATATACACTCTTATGAAGGTTTCACATGAATAAACAATGTGGTTACTACATTTACACATATTATCAAGTCCCTACCCATACCCCAGTGCGGTCACTGTCCATCACTGTAGTAAGATATCACAGATCCACTATTTGCCTTCTCTGTGCTACACTGTTTTTCCTGTGATCCCCCACACCATGTGTGCTAAACATAATACCCCTTAGTCCCATTATCCCTTTCTCACCACCCGCCCTCCCATACCCCTCCCCTTTGGTAACCACTAGTCCCTTCTTGGAGACTGTGAGTCTGCTGCTATTTTGTTCCTTCAGTTTTGCTTCATTGCTCTACTCCACAAATTAGGGAAATCATCTGGCACTTGTCTTTCTCTGCCTGGCTTATTTCAATGAGCATAATATCCTCCAGCTCCATCCATGTTGTTGAAAATGGTAGGATTTGTTTCCTTCTTATGGTTAAATAATATTCCATTGTGTATATGTACATCTTTATCCATTCATCTACTGATGGACAATTAGGTTGCTTCTATATCTTGGCTGTTGTAAAATTGCTGCAATAAACATAGGGGTGCATATGTCTTTTTGAATCTGAGAAGTTATATTCTTTGGGTAAATTTCAAGGAGTGGGATTTCTGGGTCAAATGGCATTTCCATTTTTAGTTTTTTGAAGAAACTCCACATTGCTTTTCACAATGGTTGAACTAGCTTACATAACCACCAGCAGTGTAGGAGGGTTTCCCTTTCTCAGCATCCTCGACAGCATTTGTTGATCTTAGTCTTTTTGATGCTGGCCATCCATACTGGTGTGAGGTGATATCTCATTGTGGTTCTAATTTGCATTTCTGTGATGATTAGTGATGTGGAGCATCTTTTCATGTCTATATTGCCATCTGAAATTCTTCTTTGGAGAACTGTCTCTATATCCTCCGCTCATTTTTTTATTGGTTATTTGCTTTTTGGCTGTTGAGTGGTGTGAGTTCTTTATATATTTTGGATGTTAACCCCTTGTCGGATATGTCATTTACAAATATATTTTCCCATAATGTAGGATGCCTTTTTGTTCTGCTGATGGCGTCCTTTCTTGTACAGAAACTTTTTAATTTGATATAGTCCCATGTGCTCATTTTTGCTTTTGTTTTCCTTTCTCGAGGAGATGGGTTCAGGAAGAAGTTGCTCATGCTTATATTCAGGACATGTGTGCCTATGTTTTTTCTAAGAGTTTTGTGGTGTCATGACTTACATTCAGGTCTTTGATCTATTTCAAGTTTACTTTTGTTTGTGGAGTTAAACAATAATCCATTTTTTTCTCTTGCATGTAGCTGTCCACTTTTGCCAACACCAGCTGTTGAAGAGGCTATTTACCCATTGTATGTCCATGGATCCTTTATCATATATTAATTGACCATATATGGTTGGGTTTATAGCAGGGCTCTCTAGTCTGTTCCATTGGTCGATGGTTCTGTTCATATGCCAGTACCAAATTGTCCTGGTTACTGTGGCTTTGTAGTAGAGCTTGAAGTTGGGGAGCATAATCCCTCCAGCTTTATTCTTCCTTCTCAGGATTGCTTTGGCTATTCGGGGTCTTTTGTGGTTCCATCTGAAATTTAGAACGATTTGCTGTAGTTTGTTGAAGAATGCTGTTGTTATTTTGATAGGAATTGCACTGAATCTGAAGATTGCTGTAAGCATGATGGCCATTTTGACAATATTAATTCTTCTTATCCATGAGCATGGGATCTGTTTCCATTATTGGTATCTTCTTTGATTTCTCTCATGAGTGTCTTGTAGTTTTCAGAGTATAGGTCTTTCACTTCCTTGGTTAGGTTTATTCCTAAGTATTTTATTCTTTCTGATACAGTTGTGAATGGTACTGTTTTCCTGATTTCTGCCACAGATTTCTGTGTATTAATTTTGTATCCTGCAACTTTGCTGAATTCAGATATTAGATCTACTAGTTTGGAGTGGTTCTCTAGGGTTGCTAATGTACACTATCATGCCATCTGCAAACAGGGACAGTTTAACTTCTTCCTTGCCAATCTGGATGCTTTTATTTCTTTGTGTTGTCTGATGGCCGTGGCTAGGACCTCCAATACTATGTTGAATAGAAGTGGGGAGAGTGGGCATCCTTGTCTTGTTCCCAATCTTCAATGAAAAGCTTTCAGCTTCTCACTGTTCAGTATAATGTTGACTGTGGGTTTGTAATATTTGGCCTTAATTATGTTGAGGTACTTGCCCTCTGTACCATTTTGTTGAGAGCTTTATTCATGAATCAATGTTGAATTTTGTCAAATAATTTTTCAGCATCTATGGAGATGATTGTGTGGTTTTTGTCCGTCTTTTTGTTGATGTGCTGGATGATGATGATGGATTTTCGAATGTTGTATCAGTCTTGCATCCCTGGGATGAATCCCACTTGATCGTGATGGATGATCTTTTTGTTGTATTTTTGAATTCGGTTTGCTAATATTTTTTGGTGTATTTTTCATCTATGTTCATCAGGGATATTGGTCTGTAATTGTCTTTTTTTGTGGTGTCTTTGCTTGGTTTTGGTATTAGAGTGATGCTGGCCTCGTAGAATGAGTTTGGAAGTATTCCCTCCTCTTCTACTCTGAAAAATTTAAGAAGGATGGGTATTAGGTCTTCACTAAATGTTTGATACAATTCATCGGTGAAGCCATGTTGTCCAGGAGTTTTGTTCTTAGGTAGTTTTTTGATTACTGATTCCATTTCATTGCTGGTAATTGGTCTGTTCAGATTTTCTGTTTATTTTAGCCTTGCAAGGTTGTATTTTTCTAGAGAGTTGTCCATTACTTCTAGGTTATCCAGTTTATTGGCATATAATTTTTCATATTATTCTCTAATAATTCTTTGTATTTCTGTGGTGTCCATGGTGACTTTTCTTTCTTATTTCTCATTCTGTTTATGTTTGTACTCTCTTTTCTCTTCATAAGTCTGGCTATGGGTTTATCTATTTTGTTTATTTTCTTGAAGAACCAGCTCTTGCTTTCATTGATTCTTTCTATTGTTTTATTCGTCTTGATTTTATTTATTTCTGCTCTAATCTTTATTATGTCCCTTGTTCTACTGACTTTGGGCCTCATTTGTTCTTCTTTTTCTAGTTTCATTAATTGTGAGTAGAGTGCTCCTATGGGATTGTTCTTCTTTCCTGAGGTAGGTCTGCTTTGCAATATACTTTCCTCTTATCACAGCCTTCATTGCATCCCACAGATTTTGTGGTGTTGAATTGTTGTTGTTATTTGTCTCCATATATTGCTTGATCTCTGTTTTCATTTGGTCATTGATCCATTGGTTATTTAGGAGCATGTTGTGAAGCCTCCATGTATTTGTGGGATTTTTCATTTTCTTTGCATAATTTATTTCTAGTTTCATACCTTTGCAGTGTGAAAAACACAATGGTACAATTTCAACTTTTTTGAATTTACCAAGGTCCTTTTTGTGGGCTAGTGTAGGATGTATTCCTGAAATGTTCCATGTGCACTTGAGAATAATGTGTATTCTGCTGATTTTGTGTGTAGAGTTCTATAGATGTCTTGTAGGTCCTTCTGTTCTAATGTGTTGTTCAGTGCCTTTGTCTCCTTACTTATTTTCTGTCTGGTTGGTCTGTCCTTCAGAGTGAGTGGTGTGTTGAATTCTCCTAGAATGAATGCATTGCATTCTATTTCCCCTTTTAATTCTGTTAGTATTTGTTTCACATATGTAGGTGCTCCTGTGCTGGGTGCATAGATATTTACAATGGTTATATCTTCTTGTTGGTTTGTCCCTTAATCATTATGTAATGTCCATCTTTGTCTTTTGTGACTTTCTTTGTTTTGAAGTCCATTTTGTCTGGCACAAGTACTGCAACTCCTGCTTTTTTCTCCATTAGTTTCATGAAATATCTTTTTCCATGTCTTCACTTTAAGTCTTTGTATGTCTTTGGGTTTGAAGTGAGTCTCTTGTAGGCAGCATACAGATGGGTCTTGTTTTTTTATCCATTCAGTGACTCTATGTCTTCTGATTGGCGCATTCAGACCATTTACATTTAGGGTGATTATCGCTAAGTATGTACTTATTGCCATTGCAGACTCTAGATTAGTGATTACCAAAGACTCAAGGTTTACTTTCTTACTATCTAAGAGTCTTACTTAACTCTCTTAACATGCTATTATAAATACAATCTAAAGGTTCTTTTTTTTTTCTCCTTTGTCTTCCTCCTCCATTCTTTATATGTTAGGTATCATATTCTGTACTCTTTATCTAGCCCTTGATTGACTTTGGGGATAGTTGATTTCATTTTGCATTTACATAGTAATTAACTCTTCTACTTCCTTTACTGTGGTTTTATTACCTCTGGTGACAGTTATTAAACCTTAGCAACACTTCCATCTATAGCAGCCCCTCCAAAATAGACTGTAGACATGGTTTGTGGGAGGTAAATTATCTCAGCTTTTGCTTATCTGGAAATTGTTTAATCCCTCCTTCAAATTTAAATGATAATCTTGCCAGGTAGTGTATCTTGGTTTGAGGCCCTTCTGCTTCATTGCATTAAATACATCACACCATTCCCCTCTCACCATAAGATTTCTGCTGAGAAGTCTGATGATAGCCTGTTGGGCTTTCCTTTGTATGTGATCTTATTTCTCTCTGGCTGCTTTTAATAGTTTGTCCTTATCCTTGATCTTTGCCATTTTAATTACCATGTGTCTTGGTGTTGTCTTCCTTGGGTCCCCTTGTTGGGAGATCTGTGCACCTACATGGCCTGAGAGACTATCTGCTTCCCCAGATTGGCGAAGTTTGCAGCAATTACCTCCTTAAAGACACGTTCTATGCCATATTCTCTCTCTTCTTCTTCTGGTACCCCTATAATGTGAATATTGTCCTTTTGGATTGGTCACACAGTTCTCTCAATATTATTTCATTCTTAGAGATCCTTTTCTCTCTCTGTGCCTCAGCTTCTTTGTATTCCTCTTCTGTAATTTCTATTTTATTTATTGTCTCCTATACCATATCTAATCTGCTTTTAATACCCTCCATTGTGCTCTTCAACAATTGGATCTCTGACAGGAATTCATTCCTGAGTTCTTGAATATTTTTCTGTACCTCCATGATTTTTATTTTGAAATCCCTTGCAAGAAGATTCATGAGGTTGATTTCATTTGTATCTTTCTCAGGGGTTATATTCATAATTTTACTTAGAACCAGGTTACTTTGGCTTTTCTTACTTGTATATGGGGCCCTCTAGTGCCCAGAAGCTCTACTCTCTGGAGCTGCTCAATCCCTGAAGCAATGCCAGGGGTCACAGGGGAGTGGTATTGGTGCCCTCTTCTGTGAGGTTTGTTCTTTTCTCCAGGTGTATGCAGTTTGGTGCAGCCCTCTTTCCTGTTGCTCTTTCAGGATTAGTTGTATTAATTATATTTTTGTATCATATGTGGTTTTAGGAGGATGACTCTGTATCACATCTCATGCTGCCATCTTAGCACTCCCCACTGTTTGCTGAATCATTTGAACTATTATGTTTAATACATGGTCCCATCCAGTGACACATGGAGTTACGATGATTCTTTAGATCTCCAGGTATACATATATGATCTCAGAATCTGTGAATAACAGTCCTCTAAAATGGGTATCCTACTTTCCCTAGTGCAGTTATCCAAGTAAATGTCCATGAGTCCCTCTTAAGGACAAATGGTCTGGAGGAACCATTACCATGTGTTTTGCAATGGTGTGGTATGAAGCCAAGACAAGAAAAAGGACAATGCTTCTTTAAGGCTTTAAGAGTGCATAGGAATACCAGGGTGCTTGAGTTTTAAGCAATGTAATAATGTACCCCCTCACTGGGATCTAGTGATAGGAACAGTTTGTGGATCATAGTCATGGAGGTCCATTTGTAATAGAGTATCCCGGTCCCCTTTATTAAAGGAGTTTAAAACATAAATAGCCTTCTGGCTGAACCTATAGTACAGTAACAGCTCCCACTGCAACATTCCTTGGGGCTGACTCTCTTATACCCTTGTAGTGTAAATGAATGTGTAAAAGTCATGGCCCCACTGCACTTGGGGCTCAGCCTTTGGATATGAAACCACTGAGCCAGTGCAGCACTGAAAAACTGCTTCTCATGAAATGACTCAGTGTCCTGACTCCTTGTTCATAATTTCCACAGTTCCTGCAACAATGGTATTGCAAGGTCCTTTCTCTCAGAGATCAAACCTCCTTTCATAAAAGTCTTTTGAGTATGAGCAAAAGCTTTGAAATATAGGCAAAAATTTGTAACTTTTTAGGGGATTACATAGGCACTATAGGCACTGTGTTCTGTTTATTATCTCTATAAATATCTGTGGGATAGACAGGCCTTGTGGGCCACTAAACTAACCCTTTGCTCATTACAATAATTACATCCACCTGGCTTCATGTAGTTAATACATTTATTAGGTCTCTACAGTTTGGGGGCATATCATCTTTACTCTTATTATGTTGCTAGTTCTATAACTGCCTTCCCTACAACCAGCCATGGCTCACAATGGCCAGTGCTGAATCATGTGGAATGTAGCCATTTGGTATGACATCCTGCCTGATATATTATAACCTCAAAAAGCCCTTCATTCTTAAGCTTTTTATACCTTTCTTCTATTGGCTGCAGTGAGCATTTTGACATCACCTAGCAAGTTCATTGTTTTTTTTCTCAGCTGGTAGGAACTATCCTTAGCTCTAATTCATGCCATACACTGGGACCCTTGATAGGGTATTTATTAAAATGTATATTTTCAACAGTTTCTCCTAAATAAATAAATTCTGCCATATTCAAATGTATAGTCTGACCCCCTGGATCAATAGCTCTCAGAATTAGGACTTATCAGTTCTATACAGGATGTTCCACCCAAAAGCAGCTGGGTACACATTTTTCTCAAGGGCACATGGAATGTTCTCCAGAAAAGATCACATTTTAAGGAACAAAATGAGCCTCAATAAATTCAAGAGGATTCAAATTGTATCAAGCATTTTTTCAGGTCACAAAGGTATGAAACTAGAAAACATTTATATGAAGAAAACAAACAAAAAAATCCCACAGAAACACATAGAGGACAAACAACATTCTTCTAAAAAACAGTGGATCAATGAGCAAATCAAAACAGAAATTAAGCAATACATAGAGACAAATGAAAAAACACAATCGTTCAAAATATGTGGGATGCTGCAAAAGCAGTTCTAAGAGAGAAGTATGTAGGAATGCAGGCTTAGCTCAAGAAACAACAATAATCTCAAATAAACAGTTTAAATTCCCAACCAAAGAAACTAGAAAAACCAATGTTAGTACAAAGAGGGACATAATAAAGATCATAGCAGAAATAAATAAGATGGAGATTAATAAAACAATAGAAAATATCAATGAAACCAAGAGATGGCTTTTTGAGAAGATAAATACAATAGACAACCCCCTAGACAGACTTATCAAGATAAAAAGAGAGAGGACACAAATAAAACAAAATCAGAAACAAAAAGGAAGTTACAACTGACACCACAGAACTATAAAGAATTATTAGACATTTTTATGAAAAATTATATGCCAATAAATTAGGCAATCTAGAAGAAATTAACAAATTTATATAAAAGCACAACCTTCCAAGACTGATCCAGGATGAAGCAGAAAATCTGAAAAGACCGATGACCAATAATGAAATTGAATTGGTAATAAAAAAACTCTCAACAAAGAAAAGTCCAGAACCAGGTGGCTGGAAAGCTGAATTCTACCAAAAATATAAAGAGCTAATACTCATCCTTCTTAAAGAATTCCAAATAATAGAAGAGGAGGGAGTACTTTCAAACTCATTCTATGAGGCAAGGATCACTCTAACACCAAAACCAGACAAAGACACCATAAAAAAATAAAATTATAGACCAATATTCCTGATGAATATAGATTTAAAAATCCTCAACAAAATAGCAATGAACCAAATTTAAAAGTATATCAAAAGGATCATCCATCATGATGAAGTGAGATTTATTCCAGGGATGCAAAGTTTGTACAATATTAATAAATCAACCATTGTGATGCAGCACATTAACCAAAGAAATGATAAAAACTATATGATCATCTCAATAGAAGATGAAAAAGCATTTGACAAAATTCAACATCTATTCATGATAAAAACTATCAACAAAATGTGTACAGAGGGAGCATGCCTTAACATAATAAAGGCCATATATGACAATCCCATGGCTAATATCATACTGAGTGGAAAAATGTTGAACACTTTTTCTCTGAGATTAGGAAAAATAAAAGATGTCCACCCTCACCACTTTTATTCAACATAGTACTGGAAGTCCTAGCCATAGCAATCAGTCAAGATAAAGAGATAGAAGTCATCCAAATTGATAAAGAAGTAAAATTCAATATTTGAAGATGACATGATACTATGTATAGAAAACCCTAAATACTCCACCATACAACTATTAGAACTAATAATTGGATTTAGCAAAGTTGCAGGACACAAAATCAATATAGAGAACTTTGTGGCATTCCTATGTACTAGCAACAAACTAGTAGATGGAGAAATCAGGAAAACAATTCCATTTATAGTTGCATCAAAAAGAATAAAATACCTAGGAATGACCCTAACCAAGGAGGTGAACAACCTATACTCTGAAAACTATAGGACACCGATGAAAGGAAGATTACTGATATCTCATTATGGTTTTGGTTTGCTTTTTCCTGATGATTAGTAATGTGGAGCATCTTTTCATGTGTCTGTTGGCCATTTGTATTTCTTCTTTGTAAAAATATTCATTCATACCCTCTGCTCATTTTTTTAATCCAATTGTTCAATTTTTTTGGTGTTGAGTTGTGTTAAGTTCTTTAGAACTTATTTTTCAGAGTACAAGTCTTTCACCTCTTTGGATAGGTTTATTCCTATGTATTTTGTTCTTTCTGATGCAGTTGTGAATATAATTGTTTTCCTGATTTGTCTCTCTACTAGTTTTTTGCTAGTATATAGAATGCAACAGATTTCTGTATATTGTTTTTATAACTTTCAAATTTGCTGAATCCAGTTATTCTAAGTTTTTTGGTGGAGCCTTTAAGGTTTTCTATATGTAGTATCATGTCATCTGCAAACTAGTTAGAATGGCTACCATCCAAAAGACAATAAGAAATGTTGGTGAAGATAGGGAGAAAAGGGAACCCTCCTACATATTGGTGGGAGTATAAACTGGTGTAGCCACTTGGAAAGCAGTGTGGGGAGTCCTCAAAAAACTAAAAAATAGAAATAGTACAGGATCCAGTAACTCTACTTCTAAGAACATACCCAAAGAAAACAAAATCCCTGATTTGAAAAGATATGTGCAATATATATTTATTGCTACATTATATACAATAGACAAGATATGGAAGCAGAAGTGCCCATCAATAGATGAATAAAGAAGATGTACATATACACAGTGGAATATTAGTCAACCATAAAAAGAAAGAAATTCTGACATTGGGACAACATGGATAGATCGTAGAGTGTATTATGCTAAGTGAAATTATCCAGGTGGAAGAAGATAAATACCATATTGTTTCACTTATATGTAGAATCTAAAAACACAACAAAACAAAATGAAGAATTCTCAGAATTCACTCCTGTTTGTCCAGCCCCCGTGACTGCTGGTACATGCTGATTAGGTCAGTTGAGATATTATTCCTTTATTTTCTTATGAGGTTCAGCAAATACCCAGTTGACTTGTGCCCAAACTTAATATTAGTTATACTCCATAATGTGCAGCAGGAAAGGACCAGCTGATCCTTAGGGGAAACATACTGTCTTATAGGACAGAGGACTCTTTATGCTTTTAAGTTAGTACAGAGTGCTTGCTCTTTAAAGGGAGAGATTATCCATTTTATTCAAGCTCTGAAAGTTCAGAAGAGTCTAAGCATTCAAAATTTCTCGAGCGTCCACTTAGATGTACTCATCTCAATTATCAGATTTCCATTGCTTTCTAAACTTGCTTTTGATGATGGTGTAAGAGACCTTCCTTGATTGGTTCTCTTGACAATCTCTAAAGTCTGAGCTCTTTTAACTTGTAAGTCCTAGTCCTGGTCTACATCATTCTATAGCACTTTGTTGAAGCTTGATTTTAATCTTTGTTAAGGAGAATCTGTTTCAGTTTTCCTCTTTGTCTAGTTTACCTCTATGTTTTCTAAACAATTTTGAGATTCTACAGATAGAGACTATATGACAACATAACATCTTCCATATGCTTTAAGTTCTTTTTTAAAATTTAGGTATGTAAAATAAAATGCACAGATCTTAGTGTAGAGCTTGATGTATTTTGACATGTGTATACACTCATGTAACCACCATATCAAAGTATCGAACATTCCTACTAATTGTTTTCCCTTTACCTACATGTTCTAAATTCTCTTCACATACACGTAAATCTGGCATGAAATATTTATAGTCATATTTGGATAATAGCTTCATGATTTTATTTCCTATTTACACTTTTGTTAGTTACATGAAATCAATGTTATATTTTGAAAAGTGGAGTGGTAGCCTATAAAGATGTAGGAGACTTTAAGTCATCATATTGAATTAGTTGTAGGATACATTGGGATTGACAGGCATTGTTACCAGTTCACACAGGTGAAAAGTAAAGGCAATCTTGATTGTATCCAGCTATAAAGGTGCAGTGAAAGAACAAAGGGTCACATGAGAAATGTAAGTCACAGAAGGCTGATTGACAATTAGATGTTCAGTGTAATTAGTATAGTGGCATAGCACTTTAGGGTAAAATGGGGACTAGACTGGTGTGAAAAATGATAAGGAAATATTTCCAAGTATTTATTGAGTACTTTCTATGTTCCATGTTCTCTTCTAGATATGTTGGGCAGAATAGGGAATAAACATAAATTTCTCCTCTTGGTGGTGGTGAGAGACACATATAAATAAAATAACATGACCTCTTTGAGGAGGGAATATTTCTTTTTTTTTTCTTTGATTCATGTTTTTTGGAATATTTTTTTCTCTCCTCTCTTATTTCCAAATTTTCTGGTACACCGTATTTAAGAGATCAGTCTTAGAAGTGGCATACATTCATTTGTCAATTCATTCCTACAGTCTTTGTGTAAGTTCTCATGTATTTGGGTTAAATCTGCCATACTAATATTCATTTCTTGTTTATCTATGTTTCTATTCCTCTTTTCACTGTTCTTGCTTTATTTTTGATAAATCAATTCCACTTTTCTACCTTTATGTTTGATATTCAGTAGTTACTGACAGCAGCAAAGAGACTTCCTTTATTACAATCAACCTTATATTGGTATTTTTACCATTTTTGGGCTAATTCAAGAACTCTAAAACATCATACTCAGTTTACCCTTTGCAAACTTTTAGTTCTATCATTAGCATGTACAATATTTTAATTCCACATAAAGCTTAAATCACACAATACAGTTCTTAATAGTTTTTAGAAATTCAATAATTTGATTTTGCACATATTTACACTTTCTGTTGATTTATGTTACATCCTCTATTATCAAGTTTCTATCTGAGAAAATTATTTTTCTATATAGTGGATTCTCTTTATCTACTTTGCTGCAAGTTTTACCGGTAATTAATTCTCTTTAATTTTCATTTTTGAAAATGCCTTTATTTCTTCTTTATAATTTAAGGCTGTATTCATTGCATATATCATGTTATATCAGTATTTAATTTTTGTCAGCATGCTAAAGATATAATTCCACTTTCTTTTGGCTTCAGTCATTTCTTGAAAATCCAGCTCCCAGTCTACTGGTTACTATACTGATGCTTAGGTGTCTATTTCTGGCTGTTTTTAAGATTTTATTTTTTCTTTGGTTATCTGGAGTTTTACTATAAAGCATTAGTGTGATTTTCTTTGTATTTATATTGTTTGAGGTTGACAGAGTTTCTTTAACTTTAATCTGCCATTTGTGTCTTTTTTATGTCATTCTGGAATATTCTGTGACAATCTTATATCACAATTACTCCTTTTTGAATCTCTCTTTTTCATTATAGGATGTGATCTGCATATATGTATAAATCCTATCAATTTCTTACCTTCTTACGTGTATTTTTTTCTTTCAATTTCTTTATGTACTTCAATTTTGATATTTTCTACTGATATACTGGGTTTTCTAACTTATTAAGTTTGCCTAACAAATCTTTAGTTTCCTCTACTGCATTACTCACCTCTATAACCTTCATTGGTTCTATTTTATATATTAAATTGTCTTCATATATTTTTCATTTTCTTCCTGTAATTTATTGATATTCCTCTTAGTTATTTAAAAATCCATGTAGATAACTCTAATATCTTGATTATATGTGAGCTGTTTCCAGTGTGTCTTTTTTCCATTGTTGTTTTGGTCATTTGAACATTTTTCTTGACATACATATTTAATAATATATTATTGAATAACATATTGTGCTTGAAAAACTGTGCAGACATAGATCATATCACCTTTCTCAAAAAACACTTAATCTTCTGATGGCCTTTAGAATAAGTATGAGTGAGTACTTTGATAATCTTAAAGAAGCCGATTTTAGGCTTCGTTGATACCTAAAGCTTTTTCTTGTTTGTTTTCACATTCAGGGCATAGTCCTTTTTCTGAAAGCCGAGACCTTCCCTGAGGGTCGTAGCATTTTCTAGTCTCACCTGAGAGCAGGGAGTCGCCAGCATCCCTCTTATCACAAAGGCTTGATGTGGCATATAAGCTCTGTCTTTCTTACCAGATATGACTTTTCAAGTCCCAGTCTTCTGCTTTTTATTCAACTTTAGGCCCATGTGATAAGAACTGGGAAAAGCCATAAGAGAATAATTGCTTCTCTTTTCTCTAGGATAATGGCCCCTGTGCTGGTGTTCTCTGATGCCTTCAGCTATCAGTTTCAAATATTATATCCAGATTTTATAATTCAGTTCACTCTCTGTGGGAAAACCAGTCTGATACACACTATCCTGGTAAAGAGCAGAAGACTACAACCCATAGCTTAATAATGAACAACGAGGCAAATGTGACAATCTGAGGAAAAAGCATACCACCTAGAAGGGTAAATGGATATAAGATCACTGACTTAGGAAAAAGAATTGTCTGTTTTAAGACAATGAGAAGGCCATTATAGCTAGAACAGAGTTGAATTTAGATGAAATTGGAGAAGTATTCTATAGATCTTAAGCACATAAGAGATTTGGTTTTGTTCTATATGTATTGATAAGCTATTGGCAGCTTAAGAAGAGGGGTTATTTGAACTAATTTGCATTTTAAAAATATCAATGTCCACTTTCATCCAAGATGAAGTAACATGAACTGGAATTACTCTCTGGACTGAAACAAGAACAAAAATTTAATAAAATATATGAATCAATGGTTTTTAAGACATCAGATATTAGGCAATGAAGGGCAGTAATCCTTGAGAGACAAGAAACAAAGGAGATGAACCCTAAAATTGCACCAGCTTACCACCTGAGGGCATACACTGGCTACCAGAAGAGGGGAAGCCTATGTGGGGCTCACTGGTCTTACTGAGGCAAGAACACAGAAATTATCCAGGAACGTCTAAGGGACTAAAACTCATGGAGGAGAGTTCCAGATAGAAGGCAGCTATGAAAGAGATCTCTAGAGATATGAAGTCCCGACCCCTCAAGTCTTCAGGTGGTGCCCAAGCCTGGGTTAGAATCTCCAGAAACTACTTGTAGCCCTATATAGTCAGGAACATACCAAAAAGGGATTTTTGAGGGCTGTAGTTCAGATTAGTTAAATTGACACATTCAAAAGCCTTCTCACTGTGTGATTTCATTTACATAATACTGTCAATAAGGCAAACTCATCTATAGTGACAGAAAGTAGATTAGCAGCTTGGGAATCTGGCATGTGATACTGAAATATAGGATTTAGTGATAAAAAAATGGGCACAAAGCTATTTTATAGTGATGAATTTATTCACTAATTTGACTGCATCGATGGTTCCACAGGTGTATACATCTATCAAAACTTAAATTATATACTTTAAGTGCTATTTATTTTATTTAAGTTATGTTTAAGCCATAAAAATGTACTTCCAGCTGATAAATCTTTGGGTCACTGACAAAGAAAGGAAGAAAGAGATGAATTAAATTTTTTTCAATAGTATGAATAATTAGAGAATGCATTTGACAAGGCTACAAGCCATTTAAATATTTACAAAGCTAGATTTTGGATCTACATTGGGAATTGGGGACAGTT
Source organism: Manis pentadactyla (assembly GCF_030020395.1). Classification (NCBI taxonomy): domain Eukaryota; kingdom Metazoa; phylum Chordata; class Mammalia; order Pholidota; family Manidae; genus Manis; species Manis pentadactyla. The sequence goes on along the minus strand of NC_080037.1, from coordinate 27,494,443 downwards.
ATAGTAATGAGAAAGTTTTAGAGAGTTGTGTAGTTATATAAAATTCAATAGATATTTATCTAAAGCCCATTTTGTGCCAGCTTAGATCAAGACACTAGTAAATGGAGTCTGCCATGACTAATTCAAGTTAGCAGTGGTATAACAGATTTTAATCAGAACAACAGGGAAAGAACGTCAGGGACAATGGCTTCCAACAATGAAGTAAGTGAAGTAATAAGAGAAGGAAGGAATCTACTTAAAAGAGTCTTCAGGGAAACTGTACCTCCTAGAACTAGCTAAGATCCAGTTGATGAAAGAACACGATAAGGCATTTTTTTTCTGGATAATATTGAGGATGTAGTAATTTGGTGGATCACAAAGAGGAATTCAAAAGGACACAATAAGTGCTTTGACAGAGGGAAGTGGGATTTTATTTCAGAGGAGAAGTATAAAATTTTAGGAATGAAAGGACTGAGATAGAGAAAATACAAAGAAGGACTTTAAAAAATCTTATCTGCCACAATTATAAAAGGAGTTAAAATAGGTTAAATAACATTAAAACTAATATTATTTTCCTATAACATATGTACTATAGTGTATATAGAGTCAGGCTCTTTCCAGGTCCATGGTAAAAAAAAAAAAGAAAGGAAAAGCAGCAAATAATGTATGCAAGACCTTCTTCTCTAAATCTTAAATAAACATGAATGGAAAGCATATGCAAAACACAAAAAAGTAATCTATATCATCAGTCTATTTTCCATGTACTTGGCTTGATAGCTTCTGACAGTCCTTAATTACCTGGTGAGTTTTCAATATATGCATCAATTACCTTTATCTATATTTCACACTGGCCTATTGATATCATTCATCTTATAGAGTCTTCAGCCTGTCAAATATTTAACAATATATTATGTATTTTTATATTTAGTTTTTATACCTTTTTTACTAGATGCTGTAAAGTAGTTGTATTGTTTTATTCATGCATGACTGCATACAAATTCAAAGATCTTAGCAGCATTTTAAAATTACAGTGAAATCATCATGAGGACCAGATATTGTTAATCGCCTTATTTCTCCAAACTGTCACTAAACCATGCAAAGTAGAGATATTGAATACAAGTATCACAGATATTTATAAATACATAGAATGAATACAAGCTTATTTCATATTAGCTATGTGAGGATCTGGGAAAAATTGTGAGCTAGCGTTGAAGACAAAAGCTTAAGAAAGAAGTAAAAATAAATATAATGATAGTCAAATTTTGCAATTTACTTTTTAGTAGATGTAGGCAGGGATAAATCAGAAAATTTATTTTGTGGTTCTCTTTTTAATATATTTTTTATTAAGGTATGATTGATATACACTCTTATGAAGGTTTCACATGAAAAAAAAATGTGGTTACTACATTTACCCACATTATCAAGTTACCACAAATACCCCAATGCAGTCACTGTCCATCAGTGTAGTAACATGCCACAGATCCACTGTGTACCTTCTCTGTGCTACACTATTTTCTCCATGATCCCCCACACCATGTGTACTAAACATAATACCCCTCAATCCCCTGCTCCTTCGCTGCCCACCTGTTCTCAAACACCCGTCCCTTTGGTTACTAGTTCATTTGTGGAGTCTCTGAGACTGCTGCCATTTGGTTCCTTCAGTTTTGCTCTATTGTTATACTCCACAAATGATGGAAATCATTTGCCATTTGTCTTTCTCCACCTGGCTTATTTCACTGAGCATAATGTCCTCCAGCTCCATCCATGTTGTTGCAAATGGTAGCATTGTTTCCTTCTTATGGCTGAATAGTATTCCATTGTGTATATGCACCACATATTTTTTATCCATTCATCTACTGAAGAACACTTAGGTTGCTTCCATATCTTGGCTATTGTAAAAAGTGCTGCAATAAACATAGGGGTGCATATGTCTTTTTGAATCTGAGAAGTTGTATTCTTTGGGTAAATTCCAAGGAGTGGGATTCCCAGGTCAAATGATATTTCCATTTTTAGTTTTTAGAGGAACCTCATATTGCTTTCCACAGTGGTTGAACTAGCTTACATTCCCACCAGCAGTGTAGGAGGGTTCCCCTTTCTCCACATTCTTGCAGGCATTTTTTGTTCTTAGTCTTTTCCATGCTGGCCATCCTTACTGGTGTGAGGTGATATCTCATTGTGGTTTTAATTTTCATTTTCTTGATGATTAGTGATGTGGAGCATCTTTTCATGTGTCTGTTGGCCATCTGAATTTCTTCTTTGGAGAACTTTCTCTTCATATCTCTGCCCATTTATTAATCAGGTTATTTGCTTTTTGGGTGTTGAGGCATGTAAGTTCTTTATATATTTTAGATGTTAACCCCTTGTCAGATATGTCATTTACAAATATATCCTCCCATACTATAGGATGGCTTTTTGTTCTATTGATGGTGTCCTTTGCTGTACAAATCTTTAGTTTGATGTAGTCCCATGAGTTCATTTTTACTTTTTTTTCCCTTTCTTGAGGAGATTCATTCAGGAAGAAGTTGCTCATGCTTATATTCAGGAGATGTGTGCCTATGCTGTCTTTTAAGAGTTTTATGGTTTCATGACTTACATTCAAATCCAATCCAATTTCATTCTCTTGCATGTAGCTGTCCAGTTTTGCCAACACCAGCTGTTGAAGAGGCTATTTCCCCATTGTATGTCCATGGCTCCTTTATCATATATTAATTGACTATATATGGTTGGGTTTATATCAGGGCTCTCTAGTCTGTTCCATTGGTCGATGGTTCTGTTCTTGTGCCAGTACCAAATTGTCTTGATTACTGTGGCTTTATAGTAGAGCTTGAAGGTGGGGAGTGTGATGTCCCCTGCTTTATTCTTCTTTCTCAGAATTGTTTTGACTATTTTTGGTCTTTTGTGGTTCCATATGAATTTTAGGATGATTTTCTCTAGTTTGTTGAAGAATGCTGTAGGTATTTTGAGGATTGCATTGAATCTATAGATTGCTTTAAGTAGGATGGCCATTTTAGCAATATTAATTCTTCCTATCCATGAGCACAGGATATGTTTCCATGTATTGGTATCTTCTTTAATTTCTCTCATGAATGTCTTGTAGTTTTCAGAGTACAGGTCTTTCATTGCCATAGGTTAGGTTTATTCCTAGGTATTTCTCTTGGTGCCACGTTATTGTTAGTGTATAGGAATTCAACAGTTTTCTGAGTATTAATTTTGTATCCTACAACTTTGCTGAATTCAGTTATTAGATCTAGTAGTTTGGGAGTGGATTCTTTAGGGTTTTTAATATGCAATATCATGTCATCTGCAAACAGGGACAGTTTAACTTCTTCCTTGACAATCTGGATGCCTTTTATTTCATTGTGTTGTCTGATTGCCATGGCTAGGACCTCCAGTACTACATTGAATAGAAGTGGGGAAAGTGCACATTCTTGTCTTGTTCCCTGTCTTAAAGGAAAAACTTTCAGCTTCTTGCTGTTAAGTATAATGTTGGCTCTGGGCTTGTCACATATGGACTTTATTATGTTGAGGTACTTGCCCTCTATACCCATTTTGTTGGGAGTTTTTATCATGAATGGATGTTGAATTTTGTCAAATACTTTTTCATCATCTATGGAGATGATCTTGTGGTTTTTGTCCTTTTTGTTGATGTGGTGGATGATGTTGATGGATTTTTGAATGTTGTGCCGTCCTTGCATCCCTGGCATAAGTCCTAGTTGATCATGATGGATGATCTTTTTGATATATTTTTGAATTTGGTTTGCTAATATTTTGTTGAGTATTTTTGCACCTTTGTTCATCAGGGATATTGGTCTGCAATTTTCTTTTTTTTGGTATTAGAGTTATTCTGGCCTCATAGAATGAGTTTGGATGTGTTCCCTCCTCTTCTAATTTTGGAAAACTTTAAGGAGAATGGGCATTAGATCTTCACTAAATGTGTGAAAAAAATTCAGCTGTGAAGCAATCTGGTCCAAGAGTTTTGTTCTTACATAGTTTTTTGATTACCATTTCAATTTTGTTGCTGGTAGTTGGTCTGTTCACATTTTGTGTTTCTTCCTTGGTCAACCTTGGAAGGTTTTATTTTTCTAGAAAGTAGTGCATTTCTTCTAGTTTATCCAGTTTGTTAGCATAAAATTTTTCATAGTATTCTCTAATAATTCTTTGTATTTCTGAGGCATCCATAGAGATATTTCCTTTATCATTACTGATGCTGTTTTTGTGTATTGACTCTCTTTTTTTCTTGATAATTCTGGCAAGGGGTTTATCTACTTTGTTTATTTTCTCAAAGAACCAGCTCTTAGGGGATCATGGGAAGATGGTGGCATGAGTAGTTCAGAGGAAATCTCCTCCCCAAAACATATATATTTATGAAAATACAATATACAACTATTCCTAAAAGAGACACCAGTGGATGCAGTACAACAGCCAGGATACATCTGCTTCTGCGAGAACTCAACATCACACAAAGGGGGTAAGATACAAACCATGGCCAGGTGGGATCGAACGCTCCTCCACCACAAAAGCCAGTGGGGAGAAAGGAGTCGGAAAGGGGAGGGAGTGAAAGCCCAGGACTGCTAAACAATCAGCTCTAGAAATCCACATCTGGAACACAGACACAAGGTGCACGGGGTGCTGGATATTAGAGAAACAGAAAAGCAAAACCTGTGGGCAGGTCCCCGCAACTGGAACCCCTGAGACAAAAGAAGAGAGAGTGATTTCTGCAAGTCATAAAGAGACAGGGACCTCATATCTGGACGAAGTTGTCCCAGCAGCTGGGAATACTGGGGAAACATAGGTGCCCTAAATGGAGGCAGTGCAGCTCTGAAGCCCCTCATGGCACTAAACAGCCTGCCAGTCGTTCCTCCAACTGGTGCAGACCCTGACACATGGGCCCAATAGCAGGAGAGTGGCAGCACGTGCTGGGGACAGCAGCACTGGAAGGAACTGAGAGCAGATCCATGCACCACAGGAGAGGCTTGTGCAAGCCCTCAGTGGCATGACAGAACATCCTGGGCACAGCTCACATGTACTGGCAGCACTGAAGCCAGAGCCCAGTAGAAGCTTGTGTGGAAGAGCCCCGAGTGCACCTGTAGCAGAGCCAGAGGGAGCAGGCGTGCTCCCAGCAGTTGACTGGAATCCCAGCCCAAATACACAGCCGCCTGGGCCAGACCCAAAGGCCACTGCTGCTACACAGCTGCCCGGCAGGGTCACTGTTACCACAGAGGAGCACTCCTGACATGGCTGCCACTCCCCATAGGGCTCTGAGCTGCTCTGACGGACACCCTGCCCACAGCAGCTTAGGAGACTAATCCGGTGGCTGCTCCAGGAGTGCAGGCAACTGTCACAGGCAGCAGAGAAGGGCAAGGCGTCCAGCAAGCAGGAAAGGACTTTCTTCTCCCAGGTGACACACCCAAAACCTGCCTACAGCCACTGCTATCACCATGAAAAGGCAAAACAATCTGGTCCAGTCCAAGCTAGTTACACCTGAGAAAGGATCTGCAGAGGAAGACCTAACCAGTCCCCCTGAAAAAGTATTCAAAAATAATCATAAACATGCTGACAGAGCTGCAGAGAAATATGCAAGAGCTAAGGGATGAAGTCCGGAGGGAGATGACAGAAGTGAAACAAACTCTGGATGGATTTATAAGCAGAATGGATAATATGCAAGAGGCCATTGATGGAATAGAAACCAGAGAACAGGAAAGCATAGAAGCTGATGCAGAGAGAGATAAAAGGATCTCCAGGAATGAAACAATATTGAGAAATGTGTGACCAATCCAAAAGGAACAATATCCGCATTATAGGGGTACCAGAGGAAGAAGAGAGAGAAAAAGGGATAGAAAGTGTCTTTGAAGAAATAATTGCTGAGAACTTCCCCAAACTCGGGGAGGAAATAGTTGCTCAGGCTCAGGAGGCACACAGAAATCCCGAGAGATGGGACCCAAGGAGGACAACACCAAGACACATAGTAATTAAAATGGGAAAGATCAAGGAAAATAACAGAGTATTAAAGGCAGTCAGAGAGAAAAAATAAAGGTCACCTACACAGGAAAACCAATCAGGCTATCATCAGACTTCTCAACAGAAACACTACAGGAAAGAAGAGAATGGCATGATATATTTAATGCAATGAAACAGAAGGGCCTTGAACCAAGGATACTGTATCCAGCACGACTATCATTCAAATATGATGGTGGGATTAAACAATTCCCAGACAAACAAAAGCTGAGGGAATTTGGTTCCCACAAACCACCTCTACAGAACATCTTACAGGGACTGCACTAGATGGGAGCACTCCTAGAAAGAGCACAGCACAAAACACCCAACATACGAAGAAGGGAGGAGGAGGAATAAGAAGGGAGAGAAATAATCATCAGACTGTGTTTATAACAGCTCAATAAGCAAGTGATGTGAGACAGTAAGATAGTAAACAAGCTAACACTGAACCTTTTGTAACCACAGTTCTAAAGCCTGAAATGGCAATAAGTACATAACTTTCAATAACCACCCTAAGTGCAAATGGAATGAATGCAACAATGAAAAGACACAGAGTAAGGGAATGGACAAAAAGGCAAGACCCATCTATATGCTGCTTTCAAGAGACTCACCTCAAAACCAAAGATGAAAAGTCAAGGGATAAAGAAAGATATTTCATGCAAACAACAGAGAGAAAAAAGCAGGTGCTGCAATACTAGTATCAGACAAAATAGACTTCAAAATAAAGAAAGTAACAAGACATAAAAAAGGACATTACATAATGATAAAGAGCTCAGTCCAAGAAGAAGATATAACCATTATAAACATATACGCACCCAATACAGGAGCACCAACATATGTGAAACAAATACTAACAGACTTAAAGGAGGAAATAGAATGCAATGCATTCATTTTGGGAGACTTTAACGCACTACTCACTCCAAAGGACAGATCCACCAGACAGAAAACAAGTAAGGACACAGAGGCACTGAACAACACACTAGAACAGATGGACCTAACAGACATCTACAGAACTCTACATCCAAAAGCAACAGGATACACATTCTTCTCAAGTGCACATGGAACATTCTCCACAATAGACCACATACTAGGCCACAAAAAGAACCTTAGTAAATTCCAAAAGACTGAAATTCTACCAGCCAACTTTTCAGACCACAAGGTATAAAACTAGAAATAAATTGTAGAAAGAAAGCAAAAAAGGCTCACAAACACATGGAGGCTTTACAACATGCTCCTAAATAATCAATGGATCAATGACCAAATCAAAATGGAGATCCAGCAATATATGGAAACAAATGACAACAACAACACTAAGCCCCACCTTCTGTGGGACGCAGCAAAAGCAGTCTTAAGAGGAAAGTATATAGCAATCCAGGCATATTTAAAGAAGGAATAACAAGCCCAAATGAATGGCCTAATGTCACAATTATTGAAATTGGAAAAAGAAGAACAAATGAGGACTAAGGTCAGCAGAAGGAGGGACATAATAAAGATCAGAGAAGAAATAAATAAAAGTGACAAGAATAAAATAATAGCAAAAATCAATGAAACCAAGAGCTGGTTCTTCGAGAAAATAAACAAAATAGATAAGCCTCTAGCCAGACTTATTAAGAAGAAAAGAGAGTCAACACAAATCAACAGTATCAGAAACGAGAAAGGAAAAATCACGACAGACCCCACAGAAATACAAGGAATTATTAGAGAATACAATGAAAACCTATATGCTAAAAAGCTGGGAAACCTAGGAGAAATGGACAACTTCCTAGAAAAATACAACCTTCCAAGACTGACCCAGAAAGAAACAGAAAATCTAAACAGACCAATTACCAGCAACGAAATTAAAGCGGTAATCAAAAAACTACCAAAGAACAAACCCCCTGGGCCAGATGGATTTACCTCGGAATTTTATCAGACATACAGGGAAGACATAATACCCATTCTCCTTAAAGTTTTCCAAACAATAGAAGAGGAGGGGATACTCCCAAACTCATTCTCTAAAGCCAACATCACCCTAATACAAAAACCAAAGAACCCACCAAAAAAGAAAACTACAGACCAATATTCCTGATGAACGTAGATGCAAAAATACTCAACAAAATATTAGCAAACCGAATTCAAAAATACATCAAAAGGATCATACACAATGACCATGTGGGATTCATCCCAGGGATGCAAGGATGGTACAATATTCGAAAATACATCAACATCATCCACCACATCAACAAAAAGAAGGACAAAAACCACATGATCATCTCCATAGATGCTGAAAAAGCATTCGACAAAATTCAACATCCATTCATGATAAAAACTCTCAACAAAATGGGCATAGAGGGCAAGTACCTCAACATAATATAGGCCATATATGATCAACCCACAGCTAACATCACACTGAACAGCGAGAGGCTGAAAGCTTTTCCTCTGAGATCAGGACAAATACAGGGATGCCCACTCTCCCCACTGTTATTCAACGTGGTACTGGAGGTCCTAGCCATGGCAATCAGGCAAAACAAAGAAATACAAGGATTCCAGACTGGAAAAGAAGAAGTCAAACTGTCACTATTTGCATATGACATGATATTGTACATAAAAAACCCTAAAGACTCAACTACAAAACTACTAGAACTAATATCGGAATTCAGCAAAGTTGCAGGATACAAAATATGTGGCTTTCCAATACACTAACAATGAGCTAATAGAAAGAGAAATCAGGAAAACAATTCCACTCACAATAGCATCCAAAAGAATAAAATACCTAGGAATAAACCTAATCAAGAAAGTGAAAGACCTATACCCTGAAAACTACAAGACACTCTTAGGAGAAATTAAAGAGGTCACTAACAAATGGAGACTCATTCCATGCTCCTGGCCAGGAAGAATGAATATCGTCAAAATGGCCATCTTCCCAAAAGCATATACAGCTTAGATGCAATCCTTATCAAATTACCAACAGCATTCTTCCATGAAATGGAACAAATAGTTCAAAAATTCATATGGAAACACTAAAGACCCCGAATAGCCAAAGCAGTCCTGAGAAAGAAGAATAATGTGGGGGTATCTCACTCCCCAACTTCGAGCTCTACTTCAAAGCCACAGTAATCAAAACAATTTAATACTGGCACAAGAACAGAGCCACAGACCAGTGGAACAGAATAGAGACTGCAGACAGTAACCCAAATATATATGGCCAATTAATATATGATAAAGGAGCCATGGACATACAATGGGGAAATGACAGTCTCTTCAACAGATGTTGCTGGCAAAACTGGACAGCTACATGTAAGACAATGAAACTAGATCACTGTCTAACCCCATACACAAAAGTAAACTTCAAATGGATCAAAGACCTGAATGTAAGTCATGAAACCATAAAACTCTTAGAAAAAAACATAGGCAAAATTCTCATGGACATAAATATGAGTAACTTCTTCATGAACATATCTCCCCAGGCAAGGGAAACAAAGGCAAAAATGGACAAGTGGGACTATATCAAGCTAAAAAGCTTCTGTACAGCAAAGACACCATCAATAGAACAAAACGGTGTCCTACAGTATGGGAGAGCATATTCATAAATGACAGATCCGATGAAGGATAGACATCCAACATATATAAAGAGCTCACACACCTCTACAAACAAAAAGCAAATAATCCAATTAAAAAATGGGCAGAGGAGCTGAATAGACAGTTCTCTAAAGAAGAAATCCAGATGGCCAACAGGCACATGAAAAGATGCTCCACATCGCTAATCATCAGAGAAATGCAAATTAAAACCACAATGAGCTATCACCTCACACCAGTAAGGATCGCCATCATCGAAAAGACTAACAACAACAAATGTTGGTGCGGTTGTGGAGAAAGAGGAACCCTCCTTCCCTGCTGGTGGAATGTAAACTAGTTCAACCATTGTGGAAAGCAGTATAGAGGTTTGTCAGAATGCTCAAAATAGAAATACCCTTTGACCCAGGAATTCCACTTCTAGGAATTTACCCTAAGAATGCAGCACTCCAGTTTGAAAAGCACAGATGCTTTTATCACTGCACTGTTTACAATAGCCAAGATATGGAAGCAACCTAAATGTCCATCAGTAGATGAATGGATAAAGATGTGTACATATACACAATGGCATATTACACAGCCATAAGAAAAAAACAGATCTTACCTTTCACAACAACATGGATGGAGCTCTAGGGTATTATGCTCAGTGAAATAAGCCAGGCGGAGAAGGACAAGTACCTAATAATTTCACTCATATGTGGAGTATAAGATCAAAGGAAAACTGAAGGAACAAAACAGCAGCAGAATCACAGCTCCCAAGAATAGACTAATAGTTACCAGAGGGAATGGTACTGTTGACTATGGGTGAGAAGGGAGGGATAAGGGTTGGGAAAAAGAAAGAGGGCATTACAATTAGCATGTATAGTGTGTGAGAGGCATGGGGAAGGCTGTGCAACACAGAAAAGACAAGTAGCAATTTTACAGCATCTTAGTAAGCATATGGACAGTGACTGTGAAGGTGTATGTGGCGGGGACTTGGTGAAGGGGAGAACATAGTAAACATAATGTTCTTTCTGTAATTGTAGATTAATGATACCAAAATAAAAAAAAAATACCCCATTTGAGAGCTGTTTCATGTTGGGATCCTGATGAAGCCACAATTTTTTTCACTAAGCCAATATTCAGTGTCTACATTATTATGACCATGTGAAATATGATTCACTTTTAAGGCAAGCAGGGATTGATGACAGTATCGACATTCTTTTTACAACTTTTTTGGTTTGTATGTGTGTTGGGGAGAGCAATTAATATTTACCTTTTAAAAAAACATGTGCTTTCTGAGGGACAGTGGGTTATGGCAGGGTCTCGATAATATGGGTGAATGCAGCAACCAAATTGTTTTTCTTCTGAAACCTTCAGAGGAATGTATAGCAATGACACCTTAATAAAATATAATAATATAAAAAAAAGAACCAGCTCTTGCTTTCATTGATTATTTCTATTGTTTTCTTCTCAGTTTTATTTATTTCTCCTCTAATCTTTATTGTATGCTTCCTTCTACTGACTTTGGGCCTCATTTTTTCTTCTTTTTCTGGTTTCATTCATTGTGAGTTTGGACTGCTTATATGGGATTATTCTTCTTTCTTGAGGTAGGCCTGTATTGCAATTTACTTTCCTCTTAGCACAGACTTGACTGCATCCCACAGATTTTGCGGTGTTGAATTATTGTTGTCATTTGTCTCCATATATTGCTTAATCTCTGTTTTTATTTGGCAATTGATCTATTGGTTATTTATTAGCATGTTGTGAAACCTCCTTGTGTTTGTGGGATTTTTCATTTTCTTTGCATAATTTATTTCTAGTTTCATACCTTTTTTTGTCTGAGAAAGTAGTTGGTACAATTTCAATCTTTTTGAATTTACTGAGGCTCTTTTTGTGGCCTAGTGTATTATCTATTCTTGGAAATATTCCATGTGCACTCGAGAAGAATGTGTATTCTGTTGCTTTTGGGTTTAGAGTTCTGTAGATGTGTATTAGGTCCATAGCTCTATTGTGTTGTTCAGTGCCTCTGTGTCCTTACTTATCGTCTGTCTGGTTGGTCTGTCCTTCAGAGGGAGTGGATTGTTGAAGTCTCCTAGAATGAATGCATTGCATTCGATTTCAACTTTTAATACTGTTAGTATTGGTTTCACATATGTGAGTGCTCCTGTGTTGGGAGCATAGATATTTATAATGGTTATATATTCTTGTGGAATTAACCCCTTTATCATTATGCAATATTCTTCATTGTCTCTTGTGACTTTATTTGTTTCAATGTCTATTTTGTCTGTTACAAGTACTGCAACTCCTGCTTTTTTCTGTCTGTTAGTTGCATGAAATATCTTTTTCCATCCCTTCACTTTTAGTCTGTGTATGCCTTTGGGTTTAAAGTGAGTCTCTTGTAGGCAGCATGTAGATGGGTCTTGTTTTTTCATCCAGTGACTCTGTGTCTTTTGATTGGTGCATTCAGTCCATTTACATTTAGGGTTATAACCAATAGGTATGTACTTATTGCCATTGCAGACTTTAGACTTGTGGTTACCAAAGGTTCCAGGTTACTTTCCTTACTATCTAAGAGTCTAACTTAACTCTCTTAATATGCTGTTACAAACACAATCTAAAGGTTCCTTTCTTTTTCTCCTCCTTCTTCTTCCTCCTCCATTCTTTATATATTAGATATCATATTCTATATTCTTTGTCTATCCCTTGATTGACTCAGAGAATAGTTAATTTAATTTTTCATTTGCATAGTAATTAGCTCTTCTACTTTCTTTACTGTGGTTTTATTACCTCAGGTGACAGCTATTAAAGCTTAGGAACACTTCCATCTATAGTGGTCCCTCCAAAATAGACTGTATAGATGGTTTGTTGGAGGTAAATTCTCTCAGCTTTTCCTTATCTTGAAATTATTTAATCCATCCTTCAAATTTAAATGATAATATTGCTGGATAAGGTAATGTTGGTTCCAGGCCCTTCTGCTTCATGGCATTAAATACATCATGCCACTTCCTTCTGGCCTGTAAGGTTTCTGCTGAGAAGTCTGATGTTATCCTGATGGGCTTTCCTCTGGCTGCCTTCAATAATCTGTCCTTATCCTTGATCTTTGCCAATTTAATCACTATGTGTCTTGGTGTTGTCTTCCTTGGGTCCCTTGTGTAGGGGGATCTGTGGATCTCCATGGCCTGAGAGATTATCTTCTTCCCCGGATTGGGGAAGTTTTAGCAACTAACTCCTCAAAGACACTTTCTATCCCTTTCTCTCTCTCTCTTCTTCTTCTGGTGTCCCTGTAATGTGAATATTGTTCTGTTTGGATTGGTCACACAGTTCTCTCAGTATTCTTTCATTCTTAGAGACCCTTTTTTCTCTCTGTGCCTCAGCTTCTTTGTATTTCTCTTCTCTAGTTTCTATTTCATTTGTCTCCTCCACTGTGTCCAATCTGCTTTTAATATCCTCCACTGTGCTCTTTAATGATTGAATCTCCAACCAGAATTAATTTCTGAGTTCTTGGATATCTTTCCATACCTCCATTAGCATGTTGATGATTTTTATTTTGAACTCCCTTTCAGGAAGAGTCATAAGGTCCATGTCATTTAAATCTTTCCCCTGGGGTTATATTAATTTTACTCTGGCCAAGGTTCCTCTGGCATTTCATGTTTGTATATGGCGCCCTCTTGTGTCCAGAAGCTCTACTCTGGGGCTGCTGAACCCCTGAAGCAATGTCGGGGGTCGCAGGGTGAGCAGTATTGGTGCCTGCGGGGAGGAAAGAGCTGTACCCCGCCTCCCGGCTCCTGTGCCTGTCTCCACTGCCTGAGCCAGTGGGCCGAGCACACAGGTATAAGCTTTTGTCCCAGAGCAGCTGGATATGGATCCCTGCCTTCCACAAGCAGCTGGAATCTCAGTCTCTCCAGGAATTCTTCCTGTCTTAGCTTTCCAACCCCATAATCACGAGACGATCATGAAAGCACCATAAAATGTAGGTTTGTGTTCCTAGAGCAGATCTTGGGAGTTAGGTATTTAGCAGTCCCAGGCCTCCATCCCCTCCCCCGCTCGGTTTCTCTTTCTCCAGCAGGTGAGCTGGGGTGGGGAATGGTCTTGGGTCCTATGTGGCCACAGCTTTGGTACGTTACTCTGTTCCATGAGGTCTGCTCTTTTCTCCAGGTATATGTATTCTGGTGCAGTATTCTTTCCTGTTGCTCTCTCAGTATTAGATGTATTAATTATATTTTCATATTATATGCAGTTTTAGGAGGAAGTCTCTGTCTTACCTCTCACACTTCCATCTTTAATCCTTCTCCTATTTTGTGGTTTTTGAAAGAACTGAGTGACAGAAGACCTGAGATTATCATTTCAGAGAGATTTCTGCAAAGTACTCTGGCAAATCTGAATCTAGGAAGTGTAATAACTCTTTATAATAATTATTTTTTAATTAAAAAAGGAATGTTCATTACTTTAGTAAATTCAGTAGGATAATTACATTTGCTTTTATATAATTTAAAAGAGAAAAATATGTTATTTTAAAATAATTATGGTTTACACTTCATTCTTCTATACCAGAAAAACAATAAATTTCTTAGAGTCCAGCGATAGTATGGAATACTTTGGTTCTGTCTGCAGACAACCAGTTGCTAAAACTAATGGCCTGGATGTCTGCAATATCCATATATCATTCTCAGGTGAGTTGGTTCACCTTCGCTCCAATAAATTTTATAAATTATAAATTTAAATTTAAATGCTGCCATATTATCAGCATTACTTGGTATATGTAATTGTCAAACTTGTATTTTTATTACTGTTACGGTTTTTGAGCTCTAGGTTCTTGTTCTTTCCAAGGTTTTGAAAAATATATGACTCCACTCTATCCATGAAAATCCAGATATCATATTAAACCATTTATAAGATAATGAAGAAGTACTGGATCAAGTTATTATGTTTGCCAATTGAATTAAACCAATGAATGCAATTGCCCATACCCCTATCATAGCCATGGTTTGAAAGGCTATGAAGAACTTATTAATAAGGAACCACTTATTGGTTGAAGAAAATATAGTGTAACTCATAACTAGCTTTAGGTCATGCGTGTAAAGGCTAGATACAGAACACTGGATAAATCATACCTGGACTCATTGAGCTGAAACAAATTTGAACATACTTCAGTTTGTATATTATCTTAATTTGGATCCTAAACAATGAAGCAATTTCAACTGGCATTATGCAAGATTGAGATAACATATTGCTTTAGATATACACTACCCATTTAATAGCAACATGTAAAATAACTGATCAACTATTGATCAGTAGAGAAGTAAGCAGATGTAGTATATATAGGCTCAATTTTGAGTTGAACGGAGGTAGATGAGAAGGCAGCAAAGGTAAGTGAGGAAGGGTAATATGTGAGATTCTCTCATTTCTAGTCACCTGATTCTGTTTGGCTTGCTAAATTTTAATATTAAATCTATGACATTATTACTTATTAATCTTATTTCAATTTTTAAAACATTTCCCCAAAAGTCATCTTATTTCATCCTAACAATGTGAGAGTGAATTAGACAGGATATTATTTTTCAAAGGAGAAAGGTAAGTTCCACAGAGGTTAAGTGACATGCTTCAAATTAAATTATTCACAAACCTAGTTACAAGATGATATAAAGAGTCCATTAACAGGCTTTGCACAGTGAATTCCTTCAAACTGAAAATTCTGAAATTTTACATCTAAATTGGAGAAAATGTCTTGATTTATATCATTCATCATTACCTTTTTAACACCTAGGATGATTTTAAAATCTATGTTATTATTATCTGTAGTATTTTTTAAATTATTTTAGATTTTTATTTAATTTTGGATTTCCCCAAATCAATTCATAATCAAATTATCCAAAATCTTTTTCAGTAACTCTTTAGTCCAAATTATCTCTTGTCTGTATGATATAAATTAACAACTTGTTTAAACTTCCAGTTTGGTAAAGAAACATTTAGTGCATAACTATTATGTCCATGGCAGTAATATATGTCTTAAGCATATTTGATAAAGATAGAAAACTCCCTTAGAGAGTTTCCTGTCTGGCCAGTCACCCCCAGCTGCAGCATCTGCCACATCTCCTTGGTTGGGACTTTCTCTTCAATATTTGGTAAATCTGACCCAGCTACTGCAGTTTTCATTCCACTGCCTCACTTGACGTTTTTATTATGTTTTCAATTATTATTTTATCAGGCATCTTCTGACTGGACTATCTGTTTGTGGTCACTCCTGCATATAATCACATCTGCATGTTCCCGAGTCTTTTTTTTTTTGTGAAAACTAATGTGTGATTACTAACATAGGGTAATGTCCTCAGATACTCTATTATTTATAAAAGTGGATCCAACCACTTTTATGTATCAAATGATTATTACAATTAAGATGATAAATGACAAGAAGACATAAGCATATCAGCAGAGTACAGTTCCCTTAATATAATGGTGGTATTTTAAAATTATGACAGTAATAGAAGACAACATTTATATAGTATTTACTCTAAACAAGTCACAGTTCTAAGTATTTTTAATAATTAATATATTTAAACCTAAAATTAACTATGGAAGCACACATTATTATTAGTAGTAGTATTAGTAGTAGTGCAAGTAATTGCATTCTATAGAGGACAAATATTGATAAGGAATGCCATTTGTCTGGGTAAATGGTTACATAGTTCAGTAAAAACATGAGTTCTTTGTTGGTGACTCAAGTTCCTCTTGCCTTAATTTTCCTTGAAAACACACACACATTGATTGGAATGAGAATTCCATCAAGTGTTTATAAAAATCTCAGTCTGGGCTATGAAAGTGTTGGAAAGGAATGGCTTTATATTCCTATGACTATTCTTGTGGCAGTCTTTCAGGGATTCTCACTACTTGCTGGCTTGGTGTGAGAGTGTAAGTCATAATCAGTTGACATGATTGTCCACCATAAGTACATCTTACCATTGTGATATTCACATCTACCCTCCTCCCTAACATGAGCAATTGTCCGAATCAGTTCCAGGATAGTCTAAAGACTTTAGCCTGGATTGTTTCATGTCATCTCTGAATATTAGTGGGAACTGACATCTGCCTGCCAGGAGAGATTTTAGGCCTTCCTTATATTCTTGTACCCACAAAACTGGAACCCTGCTACAATCACTTTTTATTCTTTTATACTTGTTACATAGGCTTCCTCAAACTCTAATGATTTTTCCCTGCAAATGCAGAATTACTATATTGTACATTTAAATTTCCTGTTTTCCATTTGGAGTTCTGTGTCTGGTCCTAGGAGAAATCTAATCATCTTAGGATATAGCACACCTATAATTAGGCAATTCCTACTGTGTCCCCATTGAACTTTTCTTTTAACGCAATGGCTTGTAATTGCTCTTTCAAGTGTGTTTTTTTCCAACTAGATTAGTATCTCTTCAGGGCAAAATCATTTCAAATTGATCTTAGTACCCTTGGTTCTTATGACAGCTCCAGGCATATTTTAACTTTTCACTAAATATTTGGCTAGTCCTTTTAGTAATGGATTATTTACTTAAACATCATAGAAAAACTGCTAGAAATTTATCTACCATCAGTCATAATGTGATTCCCTGTATTTTTCTGGCAGTTTGGAGGTTTCTTTCTTTTTTGTTTTTTGGTAAAAAGTATTTTTTCTATTTATTTTTAATGATGGTAATGAGGATAGATAAAAAGAACTAAAATATTTTATGTTGTGATAAAAATGTAATACCCTATAATAATATTATATATTAACTATTTAAAATGTCTTTTTCTGTTAAAATTAGGTTGTATTTTTAAAAATTAAAAAATAAATAACCATAAAATGTAAGAAGTAGGTATTCATCAATAACATGACTTCAATCAATTTGACTATAGATGCAATATATCCCTTGCTGACACTATAAAGTTTTACTATACAAATATCCTCAGGAAATTTAAAACTTAACACCTCTTATCATGAACCTATGAAATATAACTAAGACTATCAAAAATATTTTTATATTTATTTTAATCTATCCCTTCTCCTGAATTATTATAGCAGTCTCAGTATAGTATATCTTACTAAAGTCATTTCATCTATTTTAGGAAATATAATTTAAAAGATTAATTGGAGTGTCTGATACAGGTATGTTGAATAAGGCAGTAGATGGAAATTAGTTTACTTTAAAAATATGCCATTGGGTGATCCATTTTTGAATCATTGCTGTAAACACTATTTGTTCTCTAGATTATTCTCCTTGGTTTCCAGCACTCTGACATGATAGCTTCACAGCATTAGAAAGAATACTTTGGACCAGGTTTAGTCATTTGACATTGAAGAAGTGCCTGGCCTAACAAGAGAGACTCTAATTCAATGGTAAAAACTTGGGCTTGGGCATAATGAAATTGAGTTCAAATACTGAGTTCTGTAGAGAGATACTTTATTTCTAGACGTGTTTCTACTTGTAAAAATGGTACCTTTTCTAGTGCTGTTTTAAGGATTAACAACAGTAGTTAATATTGAGAATTTACATGGTATTTAATTTAATTTTAATTATATTAAAAAACAAAATTTGAGTACATTTTAAAGATCTTATTGGCTTTTTTCAATGATTCATGAATCAGGAAGCAGCCCATCTAGGAGGCAAAGGGCTCTGAAGAACTGTACAGAATGAAAGACTTTATAGGCAGAAGGGAACAGGAAAAGGAAATTATACCAGCCAAAAAAAAGGATTGGTTCTAGCAAGGTCACCTTCCTTTCAAGGACAGCAGGGCCTATCAAGCAGATTATGTAACTAGTGCTGACCAGATAATTTTTGATTGATTTAATATTCCATTTCTGGGAGAAGTCAAAATTGTAATTAAGTTAATTCTCAATTTCATGATGTAGGGCTTGTATAATTGAGCTCATTTTGGGCCTGTTGTGTTTTTATGACAATAATCATGGGAAGTTGGTACTATTTTTATTCTCATTTTATAGATATGGAAACAGGAATTTAAATATTACAGACATGTGCCCAAGGTAATGTAGCTAATAAACAGAATGACTGGGATTCTGAGCAATTGGGCCTAAGTCATTTTAAAAATCAGTGAAAATTATCCAGTAAGAATTCCAAACTAATAATTCTTATAATCATCATTAGTACTGAAACTAGCTTATGAAAATTAACTAAGCTCAGTAAGACAGAATAACAAAAGTTCTTTCTTTCTCTACGACTGTTTCTGTTGAATCCTGTTGATCCATGTTTTAGCAGAATCTTGGGATAGAGGTGCTTCACTACCTCATAAGTACTGAAAATAATTATCCATGACAAATGGAGTCGGCTGCCCTGGTGATTGGTAGCCCTCCCATGTGCACCTTTATGTAGGGCTCAAGCTCCCTGTGCAGCAGCACGGAGGCTGCTGTGTTTTGTAGATGCTGCTGCTGGTATCTTTTGATGCAGGTTACTCCTCCAAGACCTTTGCTGACAGACAGTGGGGGATAATCTAGCCCCCAGCTTTTCCTCTCTGGAGTGCTGAGGGCATTCAAATAATTGTGAAAACACATAAATGCTGACCCAACTGCAGATGTTCTGAGTTCTGTGAATGTCTGCATTTGATTCTGGGGTAGGTGCTATTGGAACAATTCCATCATGTAGAGAAGCATCTTTACTGAGGCAGCAAGTACCAAATGAAAGCAAGAACTGGTTAAAGAAAAAGCGGTCTGTG
This sequence comes from Manis pentadactyla, assembly GCF_030020395.1. Lineage (NCBI taxonomy): Eukaryota > Metazoa > Chordata > Mammalia > Pholidota > Manidae > Manis > Manis pentadactyla. The sequence continues at coordinate 27,475,243 of NC_080037.1, read as the reverse complement.
GAAGGAGGAAGAAAGGGAGAGACAGACAGAGAGAGAGGTGGACCTTTCCTGAAAAGGAGCAGAATATAATGAAGCTCTTCATGAAACGGTTAAGATTTATTTAGGGCTATGCAATTTGTAGCTGACACACACTCCATACTATCTGTACTCATTCTCCAACTATGGATGGTGTGGGAAAGAGCCAGATGAACAATAATGATAGCGATGTGCATATCTGTTGCCCCATTTCCATCAACAGCTCACGGCAGCTGTCTGTGCTCAGACTGAATCAGCCAGAACTTAAAAGCAGGTCTTAGACTCACAGTGCTGACCTCCAGTGTACACCCCAGTGTTTGTCCTTAGACTGATTACCTGTGATTTTGACCTCAGGTTGTTGCAACTGTTGTCACTGGTATTCTTGTTCCCAAGGACCTACAGTCCAGTGTTTGGACAGGTTAAATTTTGCAGTAACAGCTTTATTAAGCTCTTTGCTTACATTTTCTAAAATTAATTCAAACCTGTGTTTGGGTTGATGGGATGTATATCATCAAAACTACATACACACTCTGAGGTTGACAATCTTTATGGTTCTTAGAGCCTGTCACAGAGAGGAATATTGTAGATATACAGGAGGTGGCTCTGAGGACAGGGTGAGGATGATGACATCCTGTGGTTTAAGAAGAGGAGAACCAAGGAGTTTGATTTTACTGAGTCATAATCATTTATCACATGATCAAGGTATCAGACCAAAGCATTTATTATGAAGCAAAACAAAATGAAGCCATAAGCACAGCTGCCAAGAATACAGTTGGTTTGCGGTACTGTTGTATGATCACACGTCTGATTGCATCCCCAAGTGCATGAGTTGTTATGGGAAAGTGCTTGAAAGACTGAAGGAAAGACACAGAGATGCTGCATGAGACATGAGAGTTTATTGGCACTCAGGTACAGGGAGTACAGAAGTGGCCGTCTGGATGAGGTTGTGCACTGCCTCCTGCTATCATGGACTGGGAGGTGATTACTTACATGGGATGAGGAGACAGAGCCTCCATGCTGTGCTAGAAGTGATCATTCTTGTGTGACCAGCATCCCAAGGAACAAAATGTTGCTCAGAGGGGTCTGCTTCCCAATAAGATATTTCCATAGGTAAGGCAGGCCAGGATTTGGCCAGCCCAGGCCATCAATATGCTGCATAATTAGCATACTATCTGAAGGAGGGTCCATGTGGACACCTGGGTATTCTGGGACAAAAGGTCAGGAGTGGGCAGTGCTTCTCCCTACAACTGTTGTGATGAAAGAAGTAGATAAAAATTTTTAAATATGAATGCAGCTAGGTTCAAGTGGCCAATACAACTTCAACCAGTTTGTCTGGCTACATCATTCTTGTCATATTACTTAGAAATTTACTGGTTAGACTTCAGAAACCACTTTTGAGATAGACAAATATATAATATGTCCTTGTTCTTTGCCAGAGTGGAAATTACCCTGTACTAGCAAGAAAACCTCAAGATATTTATTTCTATTCTTATGTAATTCTTGAATGAATAAAGATACAGAGCAAAAAAAAAAACCCTTAAATTAAAATTGTAAATTTATGTTTAATTGGACAATTTTGAGAAGACTGTTGATTATTTGTTATTTAAATAAACTTTTTGATACTTGAAGTGCTTCGTTCTTAGATTCTAAGTTGCCTAAGCATATTTATGTTATGAAAAAATGTATGTGCTTCAAATCAAATCCTTTTTCAAGAAAACGGATGAACAGTATTCTGTCAAATCAGCATTTCCTAGTGATCCGTCTGATCACCACTGTGTTTATATGTGTCAGAGAAGAGCTGCAATGGACGAGCATGTTATTTTATTCATGACTTACTTAGTGACTACCCACTGAAGCCTCAAAATGTCCAAATCTTTTTTACATTAGTATGAAATTTTTGACTAATGAAACAGTATTGTTCTTTTCAAATTAAAAAAAGAGTAGACATTAATACAAGGCAAATCTATAATCTCATATTTGGGCTTAAGTTAACTTGCAGAGGGTCACTTGGTCACTTGCTGTATTTAGGAAAATAATCTAATATAAATCAAATTTTCAACTCACCTCCAATTTAAAGAATCTGCTCAATTCCTCTGCTGTTCTCAGGTCTGACAAGTAGCAAGGGACCAGCTCCAGGTAAGAAGGAATCATGTCTGTCCAATTGTACTACTCCACTCCCCTTCCGCTGCCCCTTCTGTTTTCTGCTTATGTTGCTTCAGGGCCAGGCAGAACTGGAGAGTGAAATGTAAAAGCTCCCTCTCACACATCCACACTTGCAATTTTTCCCAGGGATTCCATTTTCATACTCATTTGGTTTAAGCAGGAGGCAGTTGATGCATATAGCATTCTCTGTTCATGTCCATTCCTTTTAAAAATCGTTACTTTCTTTTGAATCTCTCATATTCTCTTATTGGCTTAGGAGTGATGGTGGTATATTACATATACCACCACTTTTTTAAAACTTCAGTTGAAATTATGAGACAAAAGAAACCTTTCATATACAATTAGCATGCAGTTGTATTATTATCATCATCACCATCATCGTCTTTGTAATTTTTATGTGGACCTTGAAGAAACTTAGAAACAGCTGTGTGGAATCATATATATATAATTCAGGAGATACGGTAGAAAGATAATTACATTTTAGTATCTCCAGGAAGCTGGTAGTCCAAATCAGAGGAAGTCATTACCTTCCTAGGAAAGAGAAAAGGCCAGATCTCAATAATGTAGTAGAAAGGATAGTATTTTAGCTATGATTAATGTATTCCTCTTTGTTCTGTATGTTGATCCAAAAAATGATTTGAGAATAATAGTGCTGTGAATAAGATTTTTAACCAACTTTCTAAGTATAAACAATACAAAACCAAAATAGGTATAAACATTTTAAGCCACATTGTGAACAAACACCTTGATATATTTGGTCATATGCTTGCAAAGCATAAGAGAAAAGTCTAGGTTTTCAGTTATCCTTCCTATTTATTCTGTCTATAGCATAGATTGATGATAGATTAGATGATAGATAGATGAGAGATATAGAGATATTGTATATGTCATACACATTTTAAGTTCTGGGAACAAAACACTCCTACCCTGAAGTTACTCAATTTCCAAGGTGTGTTAAGAATAATATTAGCATGTTTATATATAGCACGTTCTTTAATAAACTATGTACATACATGGATTTTGCAGCTTTATATTATTTAAACTATTGCCAAGGAACCACACTGCTCTAGTTGATTTTCCCTGTATCTTACTCAATTACTTAAATACTTAATGAGTTCCTACTATGCACTTTGTAGCAAATAGGAATATCTGTCACTTTACATAGTGCTTGCAGCCCTGTAAAATCTGTGTTTATTAAAACTGTGCCAAAATGTCTTGTATTTCCATGTCAGATGGAATTAGTTTAAGTAGGCCTGGCAGATGTCTTGAATAGTTGTCAGGTACTTAAATGTCATGTGGGACTTAGAACAAATCTTTGTTTTGGAGGGAGTTTCCATATCTTGCACAATTTTTAACATATCTGTTCTCAGGCTACTGAATCCAAGTGATGTCCCCCAAATAGCCCTACAAATTTCTGAAGCACACCCCATGGGATGATATTTTTCTTCAGAGATTTATTGTTTTATAGAATGTTTAACTCTTTCTTTTGTTATAACAATGATTGTTGTTTACACTGAGTACGTTTTACAAAGAAAGATAATTCTGACTTGTATCTCAATAAGAAGTTCCAACATGTAATTCACATTAAGGTTTCATCATCAAAACAAGGAAGTTGCTCCTGAATAATATTAAGCACCCAGATAATCAGTGGTTACGTTGGATCCAACTGACTACATGGTTAGGGATTTTCACATCTAGTCTTTCACTCTGTATGGGTTCAAGTCTTTCTAGTTTGAAATTTGAGGTATTTCAAAGTTTCATGCTAAACCAAATGTAGGTCATTTCCAGGAGAAACTTAGGTTTTTAAATTATGCATTAGCTTTCTTTATGTCCCCCCTGCACTTCTTCTGCCCCATACACACAACAAAATCCTTCACCCTAGAAATAACTTAAATAAAGCTCCTCTAATTTTCTGAGAAAAAGTAGACACTTTGTCTTTTATCCTCAGAAAGTAGCAGCATTATAGGGTTGTGGAGTAGATATAGTTTACCCCATATATATATTTATATTTACATACATATGTGTGTATGTGTGTGTTTATGTGTTATTTTTAATATAAGAAGAATTTAAGATTGGGTGATATCTTCTTTAACTGTGTGGTAAAACATTAACAATTTTGTGTGTTTTCAGCATTTAAAAGGACAATCAAAAATTTATGACAAAATTATTATTTAGGTCTCATCCTAATAAATCAAAATACTTTTACAATTCACAAAAAGTGTATTTTTGTACAAATAAAGATTTATGTCCATAATTAAATGTCCTTAGGAGTACTTTGGAAGCTTTAAATTAAACTTAACTTACATAGAAGATCATAAAATGCAATTAAGGTCATTCATATGTCACTAGTATTTTGCTTAATTTACATATTAAGATTTAGAGATCAAATATAATTTCTAAAGATAATTGGTTCATTCTAGAAATATAATTAACCAATAATAGAAATAAAAGGTCATAATTTCATTAAAAGAAAGATTAATATTTGTACAACTGAAAACTGAAATTGATTTAATGTACTTTGTTTGCCTTTTGTGATTCTTCTGGGAAAGGAATATAATACATAATTTCACAACCATCTACCACAAAATTACTTTCAAGCAAGAAAGTTATTTTCTAGTATGTGAGATAATTTTATGACTGTTAGATTTTTGGTGAACTATTTCACCTATTAGATTCCTCAGTAAGGCTTTATCACAGCTGAGTAGAGATGTGGACCAAATTTCATTTAGGCTCAGAATAACTTTTTAATAAAACCATTATATCTTACCTAATATTTAATTTATACTAATGAAAACAGCATTACATTTTTATTTATGTTTATATTAATTTAATTTATATTTATATAATATGTTTAATATATTTTTATATTTTTATTTAATATGTTTAATGAAGCTGCCATAGTAAAATTAAACACAGTATCTTAATAATTTCCTCAATTCTTATTTATTTGACTTGCATGCTAAATATCTAATGTAAACATAATAAAACAAAATAGTAAAACTATTTCTGTAACTGCAGATTTTTAAAGTGAACACTATTTAAAATCAACTATACATAAGTAAAAATTGTCCTAATAATTGTGAAAATATAAAACTGAATTTTTTATTTTCTAAAAAGAAAGGCATTGTTCATAAAATGGATTTATTATGTGAGAGTGGATATATTTTTAAGTGAAATGCAAAAAGGATAAGATGTTTTTCTTTTCTAATGTTTGCTTTTTTCATTTTATTTGTTTTTCTAATGCTTGCTTTTTTCATTTTATTTGGAATGTCAAGATAACTTATCACTTGAGAGAGCAGTTTTTCTCTCCTGGTGGGTTTTTCTATTATTAATATTATTTTTATTTTGGTATAACTAATGTACAATTACATGAAGAACATTATGTTTACTAGGCTCTCCCCTTCACCAAGTTCCCCCCACAAACCCCATTACAGTCACTGTCCATCAGCAAAGTAAGATGCTGTAGAATCACTACTTGTCGTCTCTGTGTTGCACATCCCTCCTTATGTCCCCCCAACATTATACATGCTAATCATAAGGCCACTTTGCTTTTTCCCCACCCTTCCCACCCATCCTCCCCAGTCCCTTTCCTTTTGGTAACTGTTAGTTGATTTTTGGGTTCTGTGATTCTGCTGCTGTTTTGTTCCTTCAATTTCTCTTTGTTCTTATACACCACAGATGAGCGAACTCATTTGGTACTTGTCTTTCTCTGCCTGGCTTATTTCATTGACCATAATACCCTCTAGCTCCATCCATGTTGTTGCAAATGGTAGGATTTGTTTTCTTCTTATGGCTGAATAATATTCCATTGTGTATATGTACCAAAACTTCTTTATCCATTCATCTACTGATGGACTTTTAGGTTGCTTCCATATCTTGGCTATTGTAAATAGTGCAGTGATAAATATAGGGGTGCATCTGTCTTAAAAAGAGGCTTGACTTTGTCTAATAATTGGTACAAATTTTGTGAACAATCTAGCATGATTATTAAGAATGAGTAAACAAGTATAGATACATACTTTGTGCTTAGTGAGAGACTGTGCTGTAAAGTAAATTTGCTTAATCTGCATAGGCTGAATCCTCTGGTTTGAGGATTACCATGATTTTATTGTTGTTACTATTGTATGTCATTTGTTGGATTGGAAGAGGGGGAACAAGTAAATTGTAAGGCAAGATTTCTGGAGGGGTGGCCTGTGGGTAAAATTGTAATATTTCCCGAATCTCTCATCTGACTTTAGTACATCTGCATATCAACAGACATTCAAGAGTGGAGAGAAGTATGGCTTTAAGGCATTTGAATCATTCCTCAGAGGTGGAGAGAAGTTCATCTTAATATCAATGGGTAATTACCTGGGCAACCAAGGGTGTGTCTAAACTGAAGAGTTTGAAAGAGAAGGGCTGGCTTGCTTCTTCTAGAGCAGAGGAGAGAGATGGCCCCGGACTGCAGTTTGTATGTGGCAGGGGGCAGTTTTGCTTCTTCTGGAGCAGGAAACAGAGAAGGCCCAAGACTGCAATTTGTAAGCAATAAATGGCTTTTAAACTTTATTTCTCCCTTTGACTGATTTCAGTTTTAAAGGTATTTTATCCCAGGATTTTGTCTCCCCAGACTTATAGGAGCAGAATGAGAGGGTATGGAAGGTGTGGGGAGAGAGAGCTGAGAAGCTGGGATTCAAAGCAGCAAGAGACTGAGCCACGACAATAAACCTTTAAATCCTTTCATGTCCGTCCCCTTGTCCTTGTTTCCATTTGGTCCCAGAGGATTCCTATACAGAACTTGTCCCAGGTTCGGAAATTCCTTCTTCTTGGAGCTACACCATGAAATAAACAATTGGTAAGTTGTATTTTTGAAAGATTCTGATAATAGAATCTTTCAAAAGGTAAAAAAGAGACTAAGCAAAGATATTTGCAAAAACACCCATTTGATAAAAGGCCAGTATCTGAAGTATTCCAGCGCTTATTATAATTCAACCTAATGAAACAAACGTATTATTTAAAAATGAACAGAAGAGAGGATTTTTTTAAACCTGGCTTCCTTTCAAAATGTCTGTTCAAGGATCACTTTCAAAGAGCCTTTTTGAAATGTGTTGGCTCTGAATAAATTTGTCACTCTCCCTACTTCTTTTTATTTTTAAATCCTGATAATATGGTGGATTATTTTGATTGATTTAAAAATCCTTGCATCCTTGTTCTAAACATCATTTGGTCTTGAGTAGTTATTTTATATATTGCTGATTTCTATTTAGTAGTATTTTATTAAGTATATTTGTGTCTAATTGATGAAGTGTTTTTTTTTGGTTTTACATTTTTTTTTCTTCACTGTTTTGTGTGTTTTGGTATCAGGATAACACTAGCTATCTAAATTGACTTGGGTAGTGATTCCTTCTTTTCTATTTTCTGAAAATGATTGTGTAGAAGTAATGTTAATTTTTATTTAAACACATTTGGTGTTATTCTCCAGTTAAAGAATTTGGAACTAGAAATTTATTCTTGGCAAGTTTAAAATTATAATTCAATTTCCATGGTATTTAGAGGATTATTGAAATGATCTCTTTATTGGATGAGTTATAATAGTGTTTCCTGAAGTCCTGGTCAAATATGTTGTTATATAAATGTGTGTAAAGTTGTTTATAGTATTCTTTTGTTATCCTTCTGTCTGCAGGTTCGTAGTGATATCTCTTGTTCCAGTCCTGTTAACTTAACTTCTGTTTTCTTTCTGTTTTAATCTGCCAATCATATTAAGGGCTTCCCAATTTTATTGATCTTTTTGTTTCATTGACTTTCTCTATCATTTTTCAATTTTCAGTTTCATTGATTTATGCCTTTTTATTTATTATTTCTTCTTATCTGCTTTTCTTTTTTCTAGGCTCTTGAAGTGGAAACTAGAAGACTGGACTGAGGGACCCTCAATGACCCAAGAGGTTTATTAGCTCATGGCGAGGTACAAAGTGATTAATGACAATAGCAACTGTATTCTGACAGCCAAGTGCCACCTGGCTTCATGACAGTGTCCCGTAGGACATCCCGGAGCTCACATTTCTTAATGGACTGCTGAGAAATAAATCCCTTCAGCTCAAGACCGTAACACAAAAGGATTCCAGAGAAGCCTGGAAAAGAGAGCAGCTTAGAAAGCCCTTTTATCGATGTTGAGAGGGGTTGGAAGAATTGAAACTGTGGGACAATTCGAACTTCCAAACCCAGGTAAGAGGGAAACAAACAGGCAGGCCGAAGTTCCAGGTAGGTTTCCGGGTCTGGGGCAGGAGAGGCGAGGTGGAAGTGGCTGGACCTGAGAGCACGTGTGCCTTTTCTTTCCCCCTCCCACCTCTCTCGTGGAGGACCAGGTGGATGGTGCCTCGCTGGCCACATCGTGGTGACCCAGTGAGTTGGAATCCTTGTTAACAGTGTCCCCATAGGACCGTTGTTTTCTTGAAGGCATACCCACGGCTTTGTGAATCTTCACCTTGATGGCAGAGAGCTGGTCTGTGAGTGGGAGGGAGGCCAAATTCCCTACCATCCTGTGTCTTATCCTGCATGTTGGGCACTTGGGCTTTGATGGGCACAGGACCCTTGTTTCTGCTTAAGAACTTCTCCATCATGAGACTGCCCTCCATCTGCAGTGTTCTGGAGACAGGCTCATCTTCCATGGCAGGCAGAGGGTAGACAGCGGGGAAGGCAGGGGCTGTTGGTCTGGAGGTGGGGCAGGTGCTACAGGTGAAGAAGGCACAGAGGCTCTTGGCACAGTCATAGGGATGGGCAAGGGTGCCATGGTAGGAGAAGCCAGAGAAGGCACGGCCACCATGCTGATCCGGGGGTATGGTGATGGGCAGCATGGGGTCATTACTGAGCCCAGGCACACTGGGAGCACAGATGCCACTGAGGGCCGGCACGTGACAGGACGACAGACACAGCTGTGGCATGGATGGGAGGTCAGGACACTGGGGTGATTGGGGTGATGCCCGAGCCCAGCTGGGGTTGTGGGCTCTGAAGATGTACATGGTGACTGCAAGAGGGTCTCGCTGGACTTGCTGGAGCGAGTCGACTCTGGTATCTTCTTCCGCAGCAGGCCCTTAGCCTTGTGGATGGCTTCAATGGACTCCTGGAGAGTGATATTGGGCCGGGCAGTCTGCTGGTCTGGGCCATGCTGCCCAAGTGGCCTTCCTAGGTCATCTTTTCCTCTCACTTCTAGTTCTCCTCCTCACTGATCTTACCAATGATCATTTCCCCTATACCAAAGACATCAGTATACAGATGTGCCAACTATTTCAAGCTCCCAGTATCCAGACCTGGTGCATGTCCTTCATTCTCTTCGTTTCTTGCTTATAGTGATCTTGCTGCTCAGCCAGCCAGTCAAGAAGCCTGGGCACGTGTGTTCCTGTATTTCTCCAGCATGGATCTTCAAATCTGCAATGGAGGACACAAGATATTCATCTGGAGCAGAAGCTGGAAGCAGCAGTTTGGAAGCTTTTGAATTGTCTGTATTAAAAAGATCTATATACATGGCGGGGCTCTTCTTTTTAATGCATACGTGAGGTGTTATCCTATCTCTCTCAATGCTGCTTTAGCTTTATCTCCAAAATTTGATATGTTGTATTTTCATTGTCATTCACTTCAATGTATATTTCCTTTAAGATTTTCTCTTTAATACATGAATGAATTAAAATTTTGTGTAGTTGTCAAGTGTTTTGAAATTTTCTTGTTATCTTTCTGTTGTTAATTACTAATTCAATTCCACTGTGAGTAGAAAATATACTTTATATGATTTCAATTCTATTAAATTTGTTGAGGTTTTTTTAATGGCCCAGGGAATAGTACATTTTATCTTTAAGTTTTCAGAAGCTTAGTTATGAAGGTTCTTGTGAAGTATTTATTTGGGTTTATTTGGTTTGACATCCACTTCCCTTCTTAAATTTATAGGTATGTGGGATTATTTTTTCCAAGTTGGGAAGTTTTATACCATTATTTCTTTGAGTACCTTTCCAGACTTGCTCCCATCTCCTTTTCTAATTCCAACAAGATAAATGTTAGATTTTAATAATTAGTCCCACAGGTCATTGGTGCTCTGTTCAATTCTTTACAAGCTATTGTTTTCTACTGTTTAAATTGGGAGATTCCAATTTCCTAACTTCCATGTCATTGATTCTTTCTTTTCTCCCTTTATTCTGCTCTTGAGAACATGCATGGAGATTTATTTCTGTTGTATAGTTTTAATTCCAATTCTTGCATTTTTGGTTCTTTGTATGAGATGATTGAAACTTGGACATTTTTGTATTATATTGTGAGACTCTGGATATTATTTAAACTGTCTGTTTAAGTTGGCTTTTTTAGACACTTTGGAAAGGGAAGCATCTCTAGTTACTGCCCTTAGGTCAGGAGTAGAATTCCAGATTTACCTCTGGTTTTCAACTGATAAAATCCTCAGTCTCTTATGGTCCTCCTCTGTGCCACCTAGTGGTGAGGGGAAGGACACCGCACTACATATAGATGACTTCAGAAGTCCAAGCTTCTCATGTGGTCTCCACTAACATCATAGTGGGAGAAAAACCATATGGATTTTTCTCTACAGGGAGATCTCTGATAGCACTCTAGCAATAGTGTTGGAAAAGCTTACTACACTTTCATGGAGATGGAATGGGGTCTAGGCTCCCAATTCAGCACCTGTTGGCATAGATGGAGGTGAGAGTCAGGTATTTTCTGTGTTGTTTAACTGAAGGACAGCAGTTAATATCTACTATATCTGTCTTGCTAGGCTGTTCCTTTTTGTTCCTTTAGCTAGAAAAAGCAGGCTTTTGTTGGAGTTCTTTGGCCTGTGCCTTTTGGCATTCCCAGGTTACTAGGTTCTTCTTCTTCAAGTCTGGTATATGTGAGGTAAAAAGAAAAGTCAAAGAACTCATCATTGTGCTTTTCTTTAGGTGCTAAGATTCCTGCATGTTTCAGTATTATATTTGTTTTATATACAATGTCCAGAATTTCGCTGTATTTATGAAGACAAATAGGACAGAGTATTACACTTCATCTTTTCAAAAGCAGAAGTTAATACTTTTAACTTTATTTACTTATTATTATTATTTTTTTTAAGTACATTTTTTTTTGGTATCATTAATCTACAATTACATGAAGGACATAATGTTTACTAGGCTCCCCCCTTCACCAAGTCCCTCCCACATCCCCTTTCACAGTCACAGTCCATCAAAATAGTAAGATGCTGTAAAATCACTACTTGTCTTCATTGTGTTGCACAGCCCTCCCCGTGTCCCCCCAACACTATACATGGAAACTGTAATGCCCCCTTTCTTTTCTTCCCACCCTTACACCTCCCTTCCCACCCGTCCTCCCCAGTCCCTTTCCCTTTGGTAACTATTAGTCCATTCTTGGGTTCTGTGCTTCTGCTGCTGTTTTGTTCCTTCAGTTTTCCTTTGTTCTTATACTCCACATACGAGTGAAATCATTTGGTACTTGTCTTTCTCTGCCTGGCTTATTTCACTGAGCATAATACCCTCTAGCACCATCCATGTTGTTGCGAATGGTAGGATCTGTTTTTTTTTTCTTTTGGCTGAGTAATATTCCATTGTGTATATGTACCACATCTTCTTTATTCTTTCGTCTACTGATGGACACTTAGGTTGCTTCCATTTCTTGGCTATTGTAAACAGTGCAGCGATAAACAAAGGGGTGCATCTGTCTTTTTCAAACTGGAGTGCTGCATTCTTAGGGTAAATTCCTAGAAGTGGAATTCCTGGGTCAAATGGTATTTCTATTTTGAGCATTTTGAGGAACCTCCATACTGCTTTCCACAATGGTTGAACTAATTTACATTCCCACCAGCAGTGTAGGAGGGTTCCCCTTTCTCCACAGCCTCGCCAACATTTGTTGTTGTTTGTCTTTTGGATGGTAGCCATCCTTACTGGTGTGAGATGATATCTCATTGTGGTTTTAATTTGCATTTCTCTGATGACAAGTGATGTGGAGCATCTTTTCATGTGTCTGTTGGCCATCTGAATTTCTTCTTTAGAGAAGTGCCTATTCAGCTACTCTCCCCTCTTGTTGGACTTTCCCCTTTATCATTATGTAATGTCCTTCTTTGTCTCTTGTTATTTTGTTCTGAAGTCTCTTTTGTCTGATACTAGTACTGCAACTTAATGCTTAATTCTCCCTATTAGTTGCATGAAATATCTTTCTCCATCCCTTTACTTTCAATCTGTGTATGGCTTTGGGTTTGAAGGCAGTCTCTTATAGGTAGCATATAGACAAGTCTTATGTTTTTATCCCATCAGTGACTCTATGTCTTTTGATTGGTGCATTCAATCCATGTACATTTAGGGTGATTATCAGTAGTTATGTACTTATTGCCATTCCAGGCTTTAGATTTGTGGTTACCAAAGTTCAGGAGTAATCCCCTTACTTCTAACAGTCTAATGTAACTCACTTAGTATGTTACTACTAACACAAACTAAAGGTTCTTTTATTTCCCCTCCATTTTTTTCCTACTCCATTCCTTATATATTAGGTATCATATTCTGTACTCTTTGTCTATCCCTTGACTGAGTTTGTGGTAGTTGATTTGATTTTGAATCTCATTTGTAATTAATTGTTCTACTTTTTACAGTGGTTTTATTTCCCGGGGTGACAGCTTCTTGGCCTAATGAACACTTTCAACTATTGCAGTCTCTACAAAACACACAGTAAAGGTAGTTTGTGTGAGGTAAATTCTCTCAGATTTTCCTTATCTGAGAATTGTTTAATCCCTCCTACAAATTTAAGTGGTAATCTTGCCAAGTAGAGTATTCTTTCTTGGGGGCCCTTCTGTTTCATTGCTTTAAATATATCATTCCCCTCCCTTCTGGCCTGAAAGGTTTCTGTTCAGAAGTCTGATGATAGCCTGATGGGTTTTTATTTGTATGTGATTTTTCTTCTTTTTTAAAAAATTTTTTTATTAAGGTATGATTGATATACACTCTTTTGAAGGTTTCACATGAAAAAACAGTGTGGTTACTACATTTACCCATATTATCAAGTCCCCACCCATACCCCAATGCAGTCACTGTCCATCAGTGAAGGAAGTTGCCAGAGATCCACTATGTCCCTTCTCTGTGCTACATTGTTCCCCCTGTGTTCCCATACACCATGTGTACAAAACATAATACCTCTCAGTCCCCTTCTCCCTCCCTCCCCACCCACCCTCCCAAACCCCTCCTTTTGGTAACCACTTGTTCATTCTTGGAGTCTCTGGGTCTGCTGCCATTTTGCTCCTTCAGTTTTACTTAATTGTTATACTCCAAAATGAGAGAAATCATTTGGCATTTGTCTTCCCTGCCTGGCTTATTTCACTGAGCATAATGTCCTCCAGCTCCATCCATGATAATGCAAATGGTAGTATTTGTTTCTTTCTTATGGCTGAATAGTATAGTGTATATATATATATGTACCATACCTTCTTTATTCATTCATCTACAGATGGACACTTAGGTTGCTTCCATATCTTGGCTATTGTAAAAAGTGCTGTGATAAACATAGGGGTGCATATGTCCTTTTTAATCTGAGAAGTTGTATTCTTTAGGTATATGCCAAGGAGTCAGATTCCTGGGTCAAATGGTATTTCTATTTTTAGTTTTTTGAGGAACCTCCATATTGCTTTCCACAATGGTTGAACTAGCTCACATTCCCACCAGCAGTGTAGGAGGGTTCCCCTTTCTCCACATCCTCGCCAGCCTTTGTTGTTCTTAGTCTTTTCAATGTGGCCATCCTTACTGGTATGAGGTGATATCTCATTGTGGTTTTAATTTTCACTTCCCTGATGATTAGTGATGTAAAGCATCTTTTCATGTGTCTGTTGGCCATCTGAATTTCTTCTTTGGAGAACAGTCTCTTCATACCCTCTGCTCATTTGTTAATCGGGTTATTTGCTTTTAGGGTGTTGAGGTGTGTGAGTTCTTTATACATTTTGGATGTTAACCCCTTGTCGGATATGTCATTTACAAATATACTCTTCCATACTGTAGGATGACTTTTTGTTCTGTTGATGATGACTTTTTAGTTTGGTATAGTCCTGTGAGTTCATTTTTGCTTTTGTTTCCTTTTCTCGAGGAGATGCGTTCAGGAATAAGTTGCTCATGCTTATATTCAGGAGTTGTTTACCTATGTTGTCTTCTAAGAGTTTTATGTTTTCATGACTTACATTCAAATCTTTAATCCATTTCAAATTCACTTTTGTGTGTGGGGTTAAACAATAATCCAGTTTCATTCTATTGCATGTATCTGTCCAGTTTTGCCAACACCAGCTGTTGAAAAGGCTGTCATTTCCCGCATTGTATGTCCATGGATCCTTTATCATATATTATTTGACCATGTATGGTTGGGTTTATATCAGGGCTCTCTAGTCTGTTCCATTGGTCTATGGGTCTGTTCTTGTGCCAGTACCAAATTGTCTTGATTACTGTGGCTTTGTAGTAGAGCTTGAAGTTGGAGAGCATAATTCCCCCTGCTTTATTCTTCATTCTCAGGATTGCTTTGGCTATTCGAGGTCTTTTGTGGTTCCATATCAATTTTAGGATGATTTTCTCTAGTTCATTGAAGAATGCTATTGGTATTTTCATAGGGATCACATTGAATCTATACATTGCTTTAGGCAGGATGGCCATTTTGACAATATTAATTCTTCCTATCCATGAACACAGGATGTGTTTCCATTTATTGGTATCTTCTTCAATTCCTCTCATGATTGTCTTGTAGTTTTCAGAGTATAGGTCTTTCATTTCCTTGGTTAGGTTTATTCCTAGGTATTTTATTCTTTTTGATGCAATAGTGAATGGAATTGTTTTCCTGATTTCTCTCTCTGCTAGTTCATTGTTAGTGTATAGGAATGCCACAGATTTCTGTGTATTAATTTTGTATTCTGCAACTTTGGTGAATTCAGGTATTAGATCTAGTAGTTTTGGAATGGATTATTTTGGGTTTTTAATGTACAATATCATGTCATCTGCAAACAAAGACAATTTGACTTCTTCCTTGCCAATCTGTATGCCTGTTTTTTTGTGTGTGTGTTGCCTGATTGCCATTGCTGGGACCTCTGGTACTATGCTGAGCACAAATGGGGAGAGTGGGCATCCTCTTGTTCTCTATCTTAAAGGAAAAGCTTTCAGCTTCTCAGTGTTAAGTAAAATTTTGGCTGTGGGTTTGTCATATATGGCCTTTATTATGTTGAGGTACTGGCCATCAATACATATTTTGAGGGTTTTTATCATGAATGGATGTTGAATTTTGTCAAATGCTTTTTCATCATATATGGCGATGATTATGTCATTTTTGTCTTCCTTTTTGTTGATGTGGTGAATGATGTTAATGGATTTTAGAATGTTGTAACATCCTTGAATCCCTGGCATAAATCCTACTTGATCATGATGGATGCTCTTTTTGATGTATTTTTGAATTTGGTTTGCTAATATTTTGTTGAGTATTTTTGTATAAATGTCAGGGATATTGGTCTGTAATATTCTTTTTTTGTGGTCCTTTGCCTGGTTTTGGTATCAGAGTGATACTAGCGCCATAGAATGACTTTGGAAGTATTCCCTCCTCTTCTATTTTTGGAAATCTTTAAGGAGAATGTGTATTAGGTCTTCACTAAATGTTTGTTCAAATTCAGTGGTGAAGCAATCTGGTGCAGGGGTTTTGTTCTTTGGTAATTTTTTGATTACCAGTTCAATTTCTTAACTGGTAATTGGTCTGTTTAGATTTTCTGTTTCTTCCTGGGTCAGCCTTGGAAGGTTGTATTTTTTCTTGAAAGTTGTCCATTTCTTCTAGGTTTTTCAGTTTGTTAGCATATAATTTTTCATAGTATTCTCTCATAATTCTTTGTATTTCTGTGGCATCCATAGTGATTTTTCCTTTTTCATTTCTGATTCTGTTTATGTGTGTAGACTCTCTTTTTTTCTTGATAATTCTGGCTAGGGGTTTACCTATTTTGTTTATTTTCTCAGAGAAGCAGCTCTTGCTTTCATTGATTCTTTCTATTGTTTATTCTTCTCAATTTTATTTATGCTCTAATCTTCATTATGTCCCTCCTTCTACTGACTTTGGGCCTCGTTTGTTTTTCTTTTTCTAGTTTCATTAATGGTGCATTTAGACTGCTTATATGGGATTGCTCTTCTTTCTTGAGGTAGGCCTGTATTGCAATTTACTTTCCTCTTAGCACAGACTTGACTGCGTCCCACAGATTTTGCGGTGTTGAATTATTGCTGTCATTTGTCTCCATATATTGCTTAATCTCTGTTTTTATTTGGCAATTGATCCATTGGTTATTTAGGAGCATGTTGTGAAACCTCCTTGTGTTTGTGGGATTTTTTCATTTTCTTTGCATAATTTATTTCTAGTTTCATACCTTTTTTGTCTGAGAAAGTAGTTGGTACAATTTCAATCTTTTTGAATTTACTGAGGCTCTTTTTGTGGCCTAGTGTATGATCTATTCTTGGAAACGTTCCATGTGCACTTGAGAAGAATGTGTATCCTGTTGCTTTTGGGTGTAGAGTTCTGTAGATGTCTGTTAGCTCCATCTGTTCTATTGTGTTGTTTGGTGCCTCTGTCTCCTTACTTATCTTCTGTCTGGTTGATCTGTCCTTCAGAGGGAGTGGAGTGTTGAAGTCTCCAAGAATGAATGCATTGCATTCGATTTCCACTTTTAATAGTATTAGTAGTGGTTTCACATATGTGGGTGCTCCTGTTTTGGGAGCATAGATCTTTATAATGGTTATATCTTCATATTGGATTGACCCCTTTATCAGTATGCAATGTTCTTCTTTGTCTCTTTTTACTTTCTTTGTTTTGAAGTCTATTTTGTCTGATACAAGTACTGCAACTCCTGCTTTTTTCTTTCTGTTAGTTGCATGAAATATATTTTTCTATCCCTTCACTTTTAGTCTGTCTATGTCTTTGGCTTTAATGTGAGTCTCTTGTAGGCAGCATGTAGATGGGTCTTGTTTTTCTATCCAGTGACTCTGTGTCTTTTGATTTGTGCATTCAGTCCTTTTACGTTTATGGTGATTATTAATAGGTATGTACTTATTGCCATTGAAGCTTTCGGTTTGTGGTTACCAAAGATTCAAGGTTAATTTCCTTACTATCTAAGAGTCTAACTTAACTCACTTAGTATGCTGTTACAAACACAATCTAAAGGTTCTTTTCTTTTTCAGCACCTTTTTCTTCCTCCTTCATTCTTTATATATTAGGTATCAAATTCTGTACTTTTTGTCTGTCCCTTGATTGACTTTGGGGATAGTTAATTTAATTTTGCATTTGCTTTGTAATTAGCTGTTCTACTTTCTTTACTGTGGTTTTATTACCTCTGGTGACAGCTATTAAACCTTAGGAACACTTCCATCTATAGCTTTCCCTCCAAAATAGACTGTAGAGATGGTTTGTGGGAGGTAAATTATCTCACTTTTGCTTATCTGGAAATTGTTTAATTCTTCCCTCAAATTTAAGTGATAATCTTGCTGGATAATGTAATATTGGTTCCAGGCTCTTCCACTTCTTTGAATTAAATACATCATGCCACTCCCTTCTGGCCTGTAAGTTTTCTGCTGAGAAGTCTGATGATAGCCTGATGGGCTTTACTTTGTATGTGATCTTGTTTTTCTCTCTGGCTGCTTTTAATAGTCTGTCCTTATCCTTGATCTTTGCCAATTTTATTACTATATGTCTTAGTGTTGTCTTCCATGCGTCCCTTGTGTTGGGAGATCTGTGGATATCCACGGCCTGAGAGACTATGTCCTTCCCCAGATTGGGGAAGTTTTCAGCAATTACCTCCTCAAAGACACTTTCTATCCCTCTCTCTCTCTCTCTTCTTATTCTGGTATCCCTATAATGTGAATATTGTTCCATTTGGATTGGTCACACAATTCTCTAATTCTCTAATGTGAATCTCAGTCTCTAGGAATTCTTTTATTCTTTGAGATCCTTTTTTCTCTCTCTCCCTCAGCTTCTTTGTATCCCTCTTCTCTAGTTTCTATTTCATTTATCATCTCCTCCACTGTATCCAACCTGCTTTTAATACCCTCCATCATGCTCTTCAATGACTGGATCTCTGAGAGCAATTCATTCCTGAGTTCTTGGATAACTTTCCATACCTCCATTAGCATGTTGATAATTTGTATTTTGAACTCCCTATCCGGAAGAGTCATAAGGTCCATGTCATTTAAAATTTTCTCTGGAGTCATGTTAATTTTGCTCTGAACCAGGTTCTTTTGCTGTTTCATATTTGTGTAATGCGCCCTCTCATGTCCTGAAGCTCTACTCTGGGGCTTCTCAGCCCCTAAAGCAATAACGGGGGTGGCAGAGGAGTAGTATTTGTGCCTGGGAACAGGAAATATCTGTTTCCTGCTTCCTGGCTACTATACCTGTCTCCACTGCCTGAGCCACTGGGCCGGTCACACAGGTATAAGCTTTTGTCCCAGAGCAGCCATATATGGATACCTGCTTTCCACAAGCAGCTGGAATCTCAGTCTCTAGGAATTCTGCCTGTTAGGTTTCCAACGCTGTAATCACCAGATTATCATGAAAGCACCATGAAATGTAGGTGTGTGCTCCCAGAGCAGATCTCCGGAGCATATTCAACAGTCCCAGGCCTCCACTCCCTCCCTGCTCCATTTCTCTTCCTCTTGCCTGTTAGCTGGGATAGGGGAAGGGCTTGGGTCCCACAGGGCCACAGCTTTGCTGTTTTACACTGTTCCATGATGTCTGCTCTTTTCTCCAGTGTGTGCAGTCTGGAGCAGTCCTCTTTCCTGTTGCTCTCTAAGGATTTGTTTTACCAACTATATTTTCTAATTGTATATGGTTTTTGGAGGAAGCCTCTGTCTCTCTTCTCACGCCACCATCTTTAATCCTCTCATTCTGTATGTGATCATTTTCTGTCTCCTTACTGCTTTTAAAAGTCTGTCCTTATCTTCCTTGGTCTTTGCCATTTTAATTATTATATGTCTTGGTGTTGTCTTCCTTGGTTCCCTTTTTTGGGAGATCTGTGCCCCTTCATGGCCTGAGAGACTGTCTCCTTCCCCAGACTGGGAAGGTTTCAGCAATTATCTCCTCAAAGACACTTTCTATCCCTTTTTCTCTCTCTTCTCTTTCTGGTACCCCCATAATGTGAATATTGTTCCATCTGGATTAGTCACACAGTTCTCTCAGTATTCTTTTATTTCTAGTGATCCTTTATTCTCTCTGTGCCTCAGCTTCTTTTTATTCCTCTTCTCTAATTTCTGTTTCATTTACCATCTCTTCTACTACATCTAATCTGCTTTTAAATCCCTCCATTGTATGTTTCATTTCAGATATGGAATTTCTTAATGATTGAATCTCCATCCTAAATTTGTCCCTAAATTCTTGAATATTTTTCTTTATATTCATGAACATGTTTATGATTTTTCTTTTGAGCTCTCTTTCAGGAAGACTGGTGAGTTCAGTTTCACTTGGGCCTTTTTTGGGGGGTTGTGATATTTTGGTTTGAACCAGGTTCCTTTGATGTTTCATATTTGCATGTGGCCCCTCTAGTGCCCAGAAGCTCTAGTCTCTGGAGCTGCTCAGCCCCTGGAGTGATGTTTGGGTCATAGGGGAGCAGCTCTGATGCCTAGTGTGAAGAAATAGCTGTTTCTTCCTTCCTGGCTGCCGTTCCTGTCTCCACTGTCAATACCAGTGGGCCAAGCACACAGGTGTAAGCCTCTGTGCTTTGCGTTAGCTTTCATAGGTGGGGCCTCCCTCTGGCTAGCCAGATGCCAAGGCAGGGACTGCCAGTTTGCAAGCCAGTGCTGTCATTCAGGAGGAAGGCTCAGCAGGCTGCATATCACAGTAGATGGCCTGGAATCTGAGTAACCAGCCAGGGGGATGAATTGCCTTAATCTCATCAAATTTCCCAACCTGCTGGACAGAGCGTGCCCAGACAACCTTGTCCACCTATCAATTCTCTCGTGTAGCAAACTCCATGCAATCCCTGTACATTCAGCAGCCCTCCCACTACTAGGAATCCTCTCAGACCACCCACCTCTCCTTTATCCCAGAGCAACTGGATGTGGATTCATGTCCTCCACAAATGGCTGGAATATCAGTTTCTCTAAGTATTCCACCTGTCTTAGATTTCCAAACCCACTAATCTCCAGAGCACCATGCAGTGTATGTTTGTGCTCCCAAAGCAGATCTCCAGGCCTGGGTTTTCTGCTGTCCATGGCTTCCACCCCCTCCATGCTCCATTTCCCACTGGTGAGCTGTGGTGGTGAAATGGCTTGTATCCCACTGGATCAAGGCTTTGGTACGTTACCCTGTTTCATGAGGTCTGCTCTGTTCTCCAGGCATATGCAGTCTGGTGCAGCATTCTTTCCTTTTGCTTTTTTAAGATTAGTTGTATTAACTATATTTCATATTATATGTGGTTTTAGGAGGAGTTCTCTGTCTCATATAGTTGGGTGTTGTTTGTCTTTTTTAATACACTCCCTTTTAATTGATGTCTTTAGACCATTCATATTTAAAATAATTACTGGTATACTTGGATTGACATAAACTATGTAATTGTTTTCTATTTATTGACAGAGTCTTATTTTGCTGTATTTCTTGATATTAGTTGAACATTTTACATGATTCCAGTTCATCTTTCTTTTTAGTGTATCAATTCTCTTAGAGTTTAAAGTGTTCACTTTTTACTAATCTAAAGCATCCATCAAATGTCATTCCATTTCATGTGCAGTGTGACTCCTTCATAACAGTGTCTGAACTCCTCTCTTCCATCCTTCATGTCATTGCTATCATTCTTCTCGTCTTCCCTATGCTGTTATCACCAACTGTTGCATGATTTAAATAAACATTGTATTCAGTGGGATACATATTTATATTCAACAGGATTGTTGTGTTATATAAGGTCTGCAAATGTTCCTTCAAAGTACTTTTAAATTTTATTTTAGTAGATGCTCTGGTGGTATTACTGACCTGTTATCAATACTGTAACTTGTAAATGTTTTTGATCTTGCATTCTGAATCATTTGAATGTTTTATATTGGTACTCTCTCCCATCATTTCTCCAAGGAATAAATTTACTGTAACTATCAAATAAATATACTGATGATCACTGCCATAAGAAACTTAAGTGTGACAATTTATTAACAATATGCTGAGTTCTTAGTTTTCAATGTAGTATAACAAATTATAATCTATAAGGAAACATCTTCCTAAGGACTTTAGGCCTAAAGATTATTTATTTCTGCTGCACAATCTAATGATCTGTCAATCATGGTCATTCTACTTGTTGAGCAATATAAGTCAAAGTGAAAAAGGCTGGGCATTCTAGCTTCCATTTCCTTTTTTTTTTTTTTGAGAGGGCATCTCTCATATTTATTGATCAAATGGTTGTTAACAACAATAAATTTCTGTATAGAGGACTCAATGCACAATCATTAATCAACCCCAAGCCTAATTCTCAACAGTCTCCAATCTTCTGAAGCATAACAAACAAGTTCTTACATGGTGAACAAGTTCTTACATAGTGAATAAGTTCTTACATGGTGAGCAGTGCAATGGCAGTCATATCACAGAAACTTTCAGTTTTGATCATGCATCATGAACTATAAACAATCAAGTCAGATATGATTTTTATACTTGATTTATATATGAATCCCATATTTCTCCCTTATTATTATTATTATTTTTAATAAAATGCTGAAGTGGTAGGTAGATGCAAGATAAAGGTAGAAAATATAATTTAGTGCTGTAAGAGGGCAAATGTAGATGATCAGGTCTGTGCCTATAGACTAAGTATTAATCCAAGCTAGACAAGGGCAACAAAACATCCACAGATGCAGAAGATTTCTCTCAGAACAGGGGGGTGAGGTTCTAAGCCTCACCTCTGTTGATCCCCAATTTCTCATCTGATAACCCCCCTGCGACTGTGCCTGTCTTAGGTTGTTTCTCCCTTGAGGAATCTTACCCATCTCTGGCTAATCAGTCATCTGCTGGTGCCATACAGGGAAATGTAAAGTTGGTTCCATTTCCTTTAAAGCTATTTTAAAATATGTCTATAAGTAAAGTTTTTGTAAATCAACACTAACTTTGGGAGGTGAGAGCTGTGTATAACTGGTAAAGTTTCAAATACATAATTATATATTTAATCATATAACAAGTGACATTGCAAATACCCTTTGAGATTACCTTCAAAGTATTTTCTTTTTTAAAAAGAGCTAGTTGTTTAAGAGAAATTATAAAAATTAATTTCATGATTGGAAAATCTATCTTAAATGTAGAATTTCCTCTAATTTTGCAATAAACAAGCTTACCAATTTTTCATTTCCTTTAGGGAATAGGTTTTCATTATTGGAACTGTCTAGAGACGGTATGATTGAAACTTTGAATCTGTGCATAATCAGATCATCTCATTATTTTGATCTTTTGAGACAAACCTCTAGACCATCATGGACATTACACTAAGAACAAGCTTAGGAAGTTCAGTTTTAACCCCAAATTGCTCACATTTCATATATGCCCTACACAAATCTAAACATACTGCTAGTATGCCCATCTTTTGCCCATAAAAATTTACACTATGAACTTTCTACGACTGACAGATTATTTTATTGTATGCATTCCATGAAGTTAGTGTATCAAGTATTATTATGCTTGGAAAATTTTGGTCTTAAATCATGTGTTTTCTTTTTGATTGATTTAGTCTCAATATTTTGAGGTTCATATTATCCTCTGTTGTTTTGTCAATTTGTTATTAGTTTGCAAATTAATATTTCCTTTCTTCTTTAATCTTAGGGGTGAGAATATTGCCCAACATAGGAATTCAGTTTCATATTAAACAGAATTAATATTAAAATATTTGCATTGCACCTGTTAAATGCCAAAATATTATTTTAAATGAAGCAGATCTTTAAATATTAAAGGTTATATTAACTTAAATTATTATATTACTTAAATTATGTTAACAAACATTTCAATATTAAATATATATGTTTCCAATTACATGTAATTGTTACATGTAGACATTTAAAATTTTATATTTAAAAAATTGATTAAAACAATCATACAATATTATTTTGTTATGAGACTTTTATTAAATTGGTAGTTAGATATACTAAAGATTATTATATGTACAAAGGTTACATTACAAATTTAATTATTTTTCAATTAAGACCTGAAGCATTGTTTACTATAATAAAGTCCCTATTAACTCCACATAAGAAATAGCACCTTCTATAACAGTTACTAGGTGAAATAATTAACTTAATTTAGTAAATGCCAACATAAAATGTAAAAGTCAAATATGTGATTTAGTTTACTTTAAGCTATACTAGAATAGCAAATGTAACTTGTTATTAAGACTTTATTTTTAAAGCACTTTTAGGTTTACTTTTGAGAGGAAGGTCCTGAGAATTCCCATATCCCTCCAACCACACACACACAATCCAAGCCTCCCACATTATTGACATCACTTACCAGAATGGTACATTTTTTACCAAGGTTGAACCTTCATGGACACATTTTAATCACCCCAAATCCATATACCTTCACTCTTTGTGTTGTACAATCTCTGAGTATGCACAAATGTTTAATGATATATATCTACTATTATAATATACAGATTCTTTTTACTGCCTTAAAAATCCTCTGTGTTCTGCCATTAATCTCCACATGCTACCCACCCTTATTTAGGGCAACCACTGATCTTTTGGTCTCCATAGTTTTGCCTTTTCCAGAATGTCATGTAGTTGGAGTCCCATGTTATATAGCCATCTCTGATTAGATTTTCTCACTGAGTAACATTTACATTTCCTCCAATATTTAAGTCTCCTTGGCAACATATTCCTTCAATTTTTGTTTGAGAATGTTTTTGCTTTTCTTTGACATTTGAAATATAATTTCACAGAATACAGGATTCTAAGTTGTTGTTTTCTCTCAACACTTTAAATATTTCTGTTCACTATCTTCTTGTATCTTCTTATGGGACAAAACAAACCCAGGTCCAGTTGTCCAACAGCAAGCCAAAAATGCCACTGGAGTGTAGTGAAAGAATGAAGGTGAGTTTCTTGCAAGGCACCAAGCAAGGAGAATGGAGAGCAAATGCTTGAGGTCCCAAACTCCCTGTTCAAGTGTGGGTTTTTCCAGGACAAAATTATGAGTGAAGGTCACAGGATACATGAACAGCTTGTGCACATTCTTCTGATTGGTCAGTAAGGAAATAGGGGACTATGTCAGTAATTTTAGTTGTCAGTCTTTTGGCTCCAACAGTCTGGAGTCTACATGCTTGTGGTCAGTAAGTGGTCCACCTAATGGGGTCAGAGTTCCTGAAAACATTTCAAGGATACCCGTGTTAAGAGTTTTTCAGAACCTTTTGAGGGGGAGCAAGGGGTCCTATGACTAATTCGTGTTTATTGAGTCTGCTTTACTGCATTACTGAAACCTTCCCTTTTTTGAATTCCCTGCTTTATATAATTTCCACATCTGGATCAGCACAAATTGAGGGATTTGAGCTCCTGTTTGATTTGTTAATGAGAACTATGAGGAGTTTCTCCAAGGAAGGAGTGGGGCTACCTGCTCAGTTTCAATGCTTTCTGAGAAGAAATTGAATGTATTCTTTTGTTGTTGTTCCTCTAGAGACAATGTATTTGCCACCCCCTACCTCCACGGGCTTCTTTTGGGGCTTATTTCTTTATCTTTGATTTTCTGTATTTTGTAAAAGTAATGCCAAGGTGTAATATTTTTTGGTATTTATTCTGCATGGTATTCTCTGAGTTTCCAGGATCTTCGGTTTGATATCCAATATTAATTTAGTGAAATCATTATTGCTTCAAACGTTTCTTATGTTTCTATCTCTTTTTCTTGTCCTTTTTATATTTATGAGTGTTGCACCTTTTGTAGTTGTCCCACAGTTCTTAGAATTTTTTTTCTGTTTTAGCAGTCACTGTTCTCTTTGCTTTCCAGCTTTTGAGGATTCTATCAATATACCCTGCAGTTCAGAGATTCTTTCATTACCTGTGCCCAATCTACTAATAAGTCCATTAGGAATATTCTTTGTTTCTGTTAATTTTCTTTTTTTTTTCTCAAGCATTTCTTTCTGGTTCTTTCTTAGGATTCCCATCCCTGTGCTTGCTTACATTGCCTGTCTGTGATTCTACACTGTCTACTTTACCCACATGCCAGTCTGACAATACCAACATCCTTTCCATTTCTGGTTCTGATGCTTTCTCTATCTCTTCAAATTGTTGCGTTTGCCTTTTGTTATGCCTTGTAATTTTGTCGAGATAGCCAGACATGATGTACTGGGTAAAAGGAACTGCTGTAAGCAGGTCTTTAGTAATGTGGTGGTGAGCTGTGAGGGGAGAGGAAGTGTTCTACAGCTCTGTGGTTAGGTCTCAGTGTTTAGTGAGTCTGTACCTTCAGACATAAACTTCAGAAGTGTTTCTCAGTTTTTTTTTCTTTCTTAGGTGGGTCAGGATGCCTGATATGGCCTAGAGTTGGGTATTTCTCTATCCCATGTGGGAGGCTAGAAATAGCTGGAGTTGGTTATTTCCTTTCATCCAGATCATTAGGCTCTGCTAATGCTCCACCAAGTTAGGTTCTGAGTCACTACTTTCCCCTGAGGACAGGCCTAGCTAAGAAGAGAGTGCTATGGTATATTTCAAAATGGTTTATCTTTTCCAGACTCCTGCCAGAAGATGAGAATTTTATTTTTATTTGATATTTACTGTGGGACTCTGGGTGAGCTACTGGAGGTAAATTTCTCAATACTGTGGAGTGCCCCATGGCTGGGTCCCCCTGGAGATTTTAACTCTCAGTCTTGTAGGAGCTGAGCCTCCAGCACTTTCCCATTTACAGTGCAGGCTTTCCTACCCCGACATGGGCTCCTGCTGAGTCTCTGCTCCAGGGAGTTGTGCCTCCTGCTCTTGCATGTGGGTCTCTTCTGTCTTGGGGCGGTAGTATTCCTTATGTTCTACCCATTCTTCTGAACCCAGGAACAGTTGTGATTTTTCAGTCTGTTCAGCTTTTTTACTTGTTAGGATGGAGTGATAACTCCCAAGTTCCTTACATGCAGAACTGGAAACCAGAAATCAATTTGCTCTTGAAAAGAAAAATCTTTACAAAAATGAGAAGAATATTCTATTAGTGTTATAATTCAAATAGGTTTTGCAAAAAAAAAACATTTTGCTTAATTTATCTGTAACTCTGAGGGGAAAATCTGTTTCCCAGACTGGGGCAAATTACCTTTGAAGCCAAAATCAGTCAAAAGGAAAAATAAAATGGTAGAAATCCATTATTGCTTACAAGCAGTTGTCCACTTCTGCTCACCTGTGTCTCTCATGACCGGCTGCAGAAAGGGACCCCAGCCAGCCTCTCTGGTCTGGATCACCTGTTGACAGAGAGAGGGCCTACTTTTCTCCACCCCTTGGAAACACCTATTGGTATGGAGATGCACTAAGGCCAGGTGAGAGATTCTGGAAATATTGCAATTTTACCCACATTATCACAGAAAAGTACTTTTGTAAAAAAGCTCTCAGTATAAAAAAGCTCTCCTAAATTGGAAACTCAGGAGATATATATGCATGACAGGATTAGATATGATGCTCCAAATAAGTTTGCAAGAATAATGATGAATGAGAATTTAAATTTAGTAGGACAAATTGTGAATTGTACTTCAAACTTCAGAGTCAAATATAGCCAAAGTGGAGGAAGAAAAAATTGGATGGGGGATAATATTTATTCATGCATTATCCTGTTGGATTATAAACCAAATGCCCTTTATACATTAGTTAATTAAACACTCAAAATTACTTTAAAAGCTAAATATTGTTACTTGAATTATAATCTATTTAAGCAAAGGCATGGTAAAGTCACAATTTATTAGTGTTGTGAAATGAGATGTCAATTTAGATGGCCTGACTTGAAGGAGGAACTTTCAATAAACCTATGTATGAGACATGCTTCTAATAATTGCTTTGAAAAAAAGAGTATTTCAAAATATTTATTCAGAAGTTTTCAAACTTGAACAGAGGCAGATAACTGGCAGTTTTGTTAACACTGTGTGATAAATATATCTTTGTTGAGGTCCAAGCATTCCTTAGCATATTTCCACTTTTTTGTGCTCTAACAAGGCTTCAATTTCTGTTCTTATTTCTTCTATTCCCTAAATTTGATATATGTGTGTAATCTCAGTTCCATATCCTTTAGCAAATATAAGAGTAGAACAAAATTCCCTTTTGTATTAATACTTAATCCAGTAAACCATTGCTTCGGTTTTTATAACTACACATTATAGACCATACATATCTCTCAATAATTTTGGCTAATACTTAAATGGGAACATTTATATTTAATCTAAAAAATATAAATAAAATATATGTATAAACACACACACGTTTCTTAAAGTTCAGGTTGTTTTCAAAATTCAACAGGTAGCAATCAGTGGTTGTAGCTTTTTGAAAAATCCCTTGTGTATCTATAAACACTGTTTGTCTTAAATATTGTTGGCTTGAAGAAAGGTGTCACAATGTCATAATCAGTGCAATGATATTTTGTAGCTCTGTGCTTGATCAGAATGCATTTCCACATTTTCTTGTATATTTGATCTATACTTCTGTTAATGTGTACAATGCCTATCAAATAACTCAAAAATATGCAGAATAAACTTGTAGAAAAAGAAAACAAACGGAAAGTGAAAAATTATATATAAATAAAAAGCAATTATTAATAGTACATTGATCTGATGGTGGTCAGAGTGCTGTGGTTTAGCAATTAACATCAAACATCTAACACAATAAATTGTTTTTTATGTGTGTATGTTTTGCTATAACAGTTATTTTTTGGGAAATAGACTTGAGATTTGATGTCAATGTATAAATTACCTAACTGTGAAGTAACACTCCAGTTAGTTAGTTTTTCCTATACAAACTAAATATTCACGAAGAATTTGCTGTGTTCAACAGAAAACACACACCATATTATTTTTAGAGTCCCAGTGCACTAGCATCTTTCTTTCCAGTACTTTAAATATTCATCTCATTTTTCAGACTAATTCATGAAAAATGTAGTTTTTCCCAATATCGTGTGAGAATCTAAGCTGATAATTCAGCAATTCTCTTCTTTTTAATATAAATATTTTGGTATTTTTGTACTTATGCCCAATAAAATTTACATGTAAATCTTTAATTGAATGATTTCTATACCTTTCACACTTTCATTAATACATTAATATTAAGTAAGTGTTTTGTTTCATCATGATAAAAATTCCCAAGAACTAGAAACACCTTCCAAAAACCGATAATAATAAGGGTTTAAAATAAGTATATTTTAGGACAATAATCTTCAGAGACTTGGTGGCTTTTGTTTGTTTTTTGTGTGTTGCATTTAATACTGTATAGACTTTATACCATGACCAATATTCTGAAAGAATATTACAATTATTTTAATGTAGTTATTTTATTTTTGTCCTAAAAACTATATGGTATTCTTCTAAAGCCAAATATATTATTAAGATGTATAGTCTTGATATAATTAAATTCCTAGTCAGTTCAGTAGATGAAATAGAATGAAAAACTCAAATATCTTTTTTTTTATTTTTTTGCATAAACATATAGGATGAGTTTGGGAAACATCTTTTTATATATATTCAGGTTATGTCCGATTCCAGCTAGAAAAAAAATCTGCAAAGATGTGTTAAGGGAAAAATTATATATGTATATACAAACGCATGCACACACAGTTTTTGCTGTGTTAAATGTAGTCTGTCCCTTGTTTGAAAGATTTTGTTCTCTTACATTTTGCTCTTATGAATTTTCACAACACTGAGTCTCATTTCTCAATGAGTCTGTCAAAAACCCCACATTTATAAAAGTTGACTATTTGAATCATTAGCTCTTTTCTTATAACTATAACGATTAAAGTAGTTGCCAGAAAAGAGTAACATGGTTATCTTATTTCCCTCCTATTAGTACTATGATTGACAGAGCTGAATTGTAAATTTATTATCATTTTGAGATAAATAGCATATTTCTTTGTTTTATTCGATCATTTTCAAATATTTTATATATTATCCATTATAATTCTTAATTTAAGTTCCAATAGCAATTCTTTACTTTTAATCTTATATTGTTTTTCTTTTGCCCAAATTTTGTCCAGGTGACAAAACTGAAAGGAAGGAATGAAAAGAATTGTTTAAATTATATTTCCATGGCGTAGCCAAAGTCTAAAACTGCAATTAAAAAGAAAAAGAATTTGTCAGGTGCCAAATAGAACAAGGCAAAATCACAAAATGTTATGAAAAGGAAAAGAAATTCATTGGGGTATTTTACATAATTGTACATGACTTTGACTTTACCAGTGAAATAATGAATAATGAAAATGAGGTAATATGAAGAATAAATATGTAAGAAATATTAAGTGGTTGATATTTTTGACATTGTATTTAAGTGTCTTTGTCCATTGTTTGATTCCCTCACTATGAATTTAAATAAGTATTATGGCCTCTCAATTTCTGATTTTTATGATTGCTTCTTTCTGTAAAGTGTGTTGACTTTTAATTTTAACTCTATTAAAACTGTTCTTATGTAAGCATCCAAATGTTTGATATTGTGCAAGAAGATTCATGGTAGGCTTTGGAAGACTTCTTTTCTGCTCTCCATTTTAATTATCCATTTTGAATAACTGAAACTATCAATTTCAGGTATTCATTTAAGCTCTCCTTGATTACTTAAAATATTATGAAATAGTTTAACAGTAAAGGCAAAATTAATCTGCTAGAGTTATTTTAAATGCAGATTGGGTAAAAGAAAAGGCAAAGGCTGAAATTTTGATAAATTGCTGATAATTATTCAACAACAAGAAAACTAGCAGTGTAGTTAGGCAATTGTTCCTTATCACAGCAAATTCATAACAGTTAAATGATTCAGAATTAAGATTTTTAGCTTTCAGCTTGAGCTCTATGTAACACTGTTCAAAATCTGCTATTAACAATGTTGGGAAGAGGCTATCCTTGTAGAACAGAAAATTGACAGAATCAGGTTTTTTCCTGAGTGTTAAACAACTTAATAAATGGTGAGTTTAGAGAGTTGAGCTCTCCTCAAGGTTGTTTTAATTTTATTTTACTACCTATTATAGAACATGCCTGGGGACTCTTTAACTTTTCCATTCTTTAGCATGAATGTATGTAACTGTGGTGTAGTAGGTAATACCTTAAATTGTTGGTATAGCCTTGAGTTACCATATGGTTTCACCTTCAGATGGTGGTATACAAAAATGAGCTTGCATGCCTGGAATCTTCTGACTTGATAATTTATTTATTCTGCATAGGTCAAATTGAGCAGCCAATATCAGACTCAACTCTATGAGAAGTCTGTAAACATTGGATTATTAGAATCCCATATAACCTAATTCTTACATTTTATCATTTGATTATGAGCTGATCTGCGGCAAATTGGCTACTGAAGTAGAAACACGATTGTGGGCCTGATGTATTTGGAGGCATATTTTCTTGATTTTGCTCTATTTCATCAATATTTATTTTATTCTAGAGATTGTGTGAAAGGGCAGCTGTACTTGGGGAAAGTCCAAGAAGTAGAAAGTATGAAAATTCTAATCAATTTCTCAGCTGTACTGTTGCCAAGAGCCACAGCTTTCATGTAAGGAAATAGTCTTTCCTTTAACTTACACTAGTTTCAAGGAGCAATGCCCACAAGATGAGAGCTCTAGATGCCAGTGACACTGGCCACAGAAAAGTTGCTTCCTCTTCTGTGACTGGGATGCATTGTTAAGTATGGCCTCCAATAACTAAATGAGTCCATGGCACCTATTTTCAACATTTCTCTACCAAAATACCAAACAATACTAGAAATAAAATGTGTGTGGGTGTTGTAAGTACCTATCAGTGTGCTGGTATGATTTTATATTTTAGGCTATTGATAAAACCCTGAAGAATTTCCCTATAAAATACATTGTTCAGGCAATATCTTTTGTTACATTGATACATACCAAATATACAACCTTCACACATATATAAAAATCTCAGTTTAACAACAAAACTGTAAAATAAAAGCCTTTGGTCACAATGAAATAAAAAACAATTAGTAAATAATTTATAAACTAAAGAATAATTAAATCAAAATTGAAACCTAATTGCTACTATTAAAGTCACACTCAGTCAGAAATGAAGAAACTAAGCATGTTAAACATTAACCAGCTAATTTTTTAAAAGTTAATGATTAACTTCAAGTAATTGTAAGACATAAATAAATCAACAAGAGATTAAAAATAAAGACAGAAATTAATCAACCAAAACCAAAACAAAATGAAGTAAATCTGTAAAATTGATTAAAAAGTCCAGAAACTGATAGTTTTTTTAAAAACATAGTGGTTTCTTACAAATCTAATCAAGAAAGAACAGGAGTACCTAAAATGGAGAAGCTAAAATGTGTGTGTGTGACTTAGATATGCAAGTAAGTCAATGAATCTGAAAATCTGATGAATTATGCTTATGTAGGGCCCAAAATTAATAAAAGTATTCCAAGGAAGTACAGATAACTTTAATGTTTCAATACGCAGGGTAAATAGTCACACACACACACACACACACACACACATCACTGAATAATATTTACTAAAAGCAAGTGAAGTTCAAATTAAGCTTATGTGTCATTTACTTATTTCTATGAAGAACAATAATCCTCCTTTTATAAAACAGATCTAGAACATGGAGAAAGATAGCCTCCATTAAGTTTATACAATCTCATTTCCAAGCTCAGTCACCCAAATTATTAAGGGAGGTCTGAAGAGAAAGTTGAGGATCTCTTCAAGCCTTTTCTGAACATGCATCCTGCTCTGGGCATATGCATAAATTTTCCATATTCCTGACTATACATATGTGATTATCAATGCCATAACCTTTCAAAGAGTCTTTCTTAATACTTTCCTCCAATGCATTTGGCATGTCTTTTATTTTCCCTAATATTGCAGTCATTTGCAACAAGCAACCCTGGGCTCATTTGTCTTTTAAGGTTTTCAGGGAAAGCCCCTAGGCAGCCACTTCTCTGCCCTGCATTCCAAGTTAGGTGAAACAGAGGCAAGTGCATTTGTAAGCCCTTCAGTTTCCCACCAGTTTTCTGAGACCAGTTTGCTCTGCTCCCTCTGAACCAGGGACTAGGGCGCCACACTGGGACCACGAGCTGCCATCCTCAAGAGCACTGCCGGGCCAAGAGAGAGGTGGAACCCAGAAAGTGAAAGCACCTCAGGGCTTTCCAGCTGTTGTTCAGTCACCTTGATTCACTCTACTTGGTTGCCTTGACTTTTTCCAGAGTTTCAAAATGTTAATTCAGATAGTTTGTGCTAACTTTCACCATGTTTGTTACCAGATAACCACTTGAAGCTAAATAGTTCACCATTTTCATTGCCATTTCATGCAAGTTACTAGCATACTTTTAACATTAAAAATACAATAAATACTATTTGGAATAAACTCCAGTAAATTGTCTAATATCTGTGTATGGGGTACGTGTGTGTCTGTCTGTGTCTGTGTGTCTGTGTGCATTATTACATTTTTTCCCTCAGTGTTCATCATTTTCTAATTTACTCCTATTGAAGTATTTTATCTCATATTTCATTAAGATGACTCTATCTTTAAAGAGAAATAAATAGAAGGTCAGATAACATCACTTATATTGATT
Source organism: Manis pentadactyla (assembly GCF_030020395.1). Taxonomy (NCBI): domain Eukaryota; kingdom Metazoa; phylum Chordata; class Mammalia; order Pholidota; family Manidae; genus Manis; species Manis pentadactyla. The sequence continues at coordinate 27,442,400 of NC_080037.1, read as the reverse complement.
CTATAAAATATGTAAGATGTTTATAATCTCCCATTTCACTTTCACCTCAAGCATGTGTTTGCTTAATATAAAACACAATTCTTATAGTTTAATTTCAGGGCACTTGGACAAATTGCTTGTAGTCTTCCCAAGATAGCCAGACAATTGGGGATAAAATTTTAAAGATATAAGATTCAATAATATAGCTTTTCTCATTAGGTAACTTTAAATGTAGTAGAGGGAAAAAAGACACATAAAGGGATTTACTTACATTACAATATAGTGAGCAATATAAATATATGCACAGGATTTTATGGTAGCACAGATCAGCACTTGACATAAGTTGGTGTTTAAAGCAATGCTGACTAAGAGATAACTTGAAAGATGAATCTTGAATTATTGAAAAATTGTTACAGGCAGAGAGTGGCATGAAAAAGGCACAGAGATACAAAAGATGATCATGGTTATAAGAAACTACCACTAGAGCAAATCAAAGGTAGACCATTAGTAGTGACTATGAGGAAAAACAACATGGATGCCAACTTACAATTGTTGCATAGATAGCAATATTATTATCAGGGGAAAAAGATACTTCAGAATGATTCTTTATGTCTTCCTAAATTAACCTAGTTTATCTGTTACTTGAAGTGAAAAGTCAGAATGGTAACTATTAGAGAAGTAAGGATTGAGATATAAAGGTCATTGCCTGTCTTAATTATAATACAAGATGCCCACTGGGGCTATGGATGAAAAACATTTTCTCATCAGCATTTCCCAAAACATTGCTGCCAATGTGTGTCTGAGGAGCCATTCATGATGGAGTGGCAGGCCTTGGACAATGACACAGACTAGGAGCTCATTAGTATGTGTTAACCATGTGCATGATTCTGTGTTCTTTACCATTCATTTAAGAAAAAATCCTTTTTACTTTTGGATTTTTATTTTGAGATTCTTGGTATAATTTCACTTAATTCTTCCCTTTAAACTTTTGAAGATAAAAGTCTATAATATTAAATGCTTGAATATAAGAGGGAAATTATATATAAAATTAAAAATAAAAACATGTTGCCTCCATTTCCTAAAATAACTTGTAATTAAAAAAATGCCTTTACCTTGGAATTACTTCTGGTGATTTTCATTGTATATCTTATAGATATTTCATGTTCTAAGCTACACATTCGGATATAAGACTGTACATGTCTCTCACTTTCATCAGAAGTAATTGAATTTGAATTAAAACAACCTTTCATGTTCAAATTAAAGAATGTATAATAGATCAATAATTTCTATATCTCTGTATCAGGATTGAGGATAATTCTTATATTACATATAACATAAATAAAACCCAAAATATAATTGTAATATTTGGATTATCTTCACATACATAAAATATGATTTAGAGAAAAATATAGAATGGATTCTAAACTACACAGTATATGCAATTAGTAGCCATTATCTTTTAGCTAGAGATTTTTGTGATTATTTTTCTGTCTTTATAATTTATTCCACAGTCTTATTCTATACTTAATAGTCAACCCCTTCCTTAAATCTTATCAATTCTTCAGTTCTCATCTAATCCTGTCTTTTTCTGCTTTTCACCTTAATCTTGTCTTCCCCAGCTTTTCACAGTTATCCCAGAGCATCTGTATCTTACTCTTTTTATATCCCATAGATAGCATTTCCAAATATCAATACTATGAATTTGAAAATTTGATATTTTCAGTCTGTCACACTTTTACGTACTAGCATGTGTGCTGAAGTTGTTTCTTGCTATATCTGTTCTAAAGTTGTTAACTTCAGTTAGGATTATTTTAACAGAATGGAACAGAAAACAACACAAATTATCTTAAAAGCTAAATTTCTCTTTCACAAAAGAGAAGAGCTAGAATGATGACTGGCTCTTTGGTTGGTCAGCATTACAGCTAAGCTGCAGGTTTAGGGACTGCAGAGTTCTTCCCACCAACTCATTCTGTCACTCAGAAGGTCAGTCTCATTCTCTTCATAACTGTGGAACATTTATGAGGATCGGCTGGGCCAAACATTCTCATAACAGTTTTTAAGGCTATCCATTTGTCTTAGTCCACTCAGGCCACTATAACAAAATACCATAAACTGACTAGATTGTAAGCAACACAAATTTGGATGGAAAGTCTAAGATTAAGACCCTGCAGATGTTTTGTCTGGTAACAGCCCACATTCTGGTTCATATATGGCACCTTATCGCTGTGTCCTCACCTGGTAAGAGGGACAAACAAGTCCCCTTAGGCCTTTTTTATAAGGGCTACACCCTCATGACCTAATCATTTTCCGCCTGCCCCAACCCCACCCACTTATCAGTACCTTGGGTGTTAGTGTTTCAAAAGCGGTTTTGGACAAGACACAAACATTCAGACCATAGCACTACTCATCCTTTTGATAATGAGGAAAGATTCCCAAATTTCACTAACTGGGCTGGAGACAGTCTGTCTGTTGTTGGGCAGTCTCTGTTGACAAAAATGTCATTGAAGGGTAGCATTAGGTTTACATTCTCCAATAAACAAACAAACAAAAGCAAAGCAGAAAAGAAAAACTATCAAGGGACATCACATAGCCATCATTTACCATCATCAAGGTCTAACCAAAAAAGAGTACCCTATATAATTTTTTACATTGGGTTAGAATGGTTTGAATTAAACATCAACTACAATGTTTACTTACACTGCCTCAAAGTCCAGAGCTGGTCAAGGTGATACCCTAAACCATCTTCTACCTTAATATTTCCTACTTAGGTTGATATAAAATATATTATCAATGTAGAACTACTTAGTTTTGCCAATTCAGCATACTATCAATTACAAAACTTTTCATGAAAATGAAAATACTATGTCACTTTTTAAATTGTGAGGATAACTATGTTATAAATACAAAATGTCCATAAGGTACATTGGAGCAGAATCTATATTTCAGTAGATTAGAGAAGACATAATGTCCGCTTTTTTCTGTAACAATATAAAAAATGAATTAAGAAGGTAAATTGGGGGGATGGGCGGAAGATGGCGGCGTGAGTAGAGCAGCGGAAATCTCCTCCCAAAACCACATATATCTATGAAAATATAACAAAGACAACCCTTCCTAGAATAAAGACCAGAGGACACAGGACAATATCCAGACCACATCCGCACCTGAGAGAACCCAGCGCCTCGTAAAGCGGGTAAGATACAAGCCCCCGCCCCGCGGGAGCCGAGCGCCCCTCCCCCCAGCTCCCGGCGGGAGAAGAGCAGGCAGAGCGGGAGGGACACGGAGCCCAGGGCTGCCGAGCACCCAGCCCCAGCCATCCGGGCCAGAGTGCAGGGCGCTCGATACTAGGAAAACAGGGCAGCAAGAACAGTGAGCAGGCACCAGAGGCCGGGTGTCAGAGGACATAAGAAAAGCGAATGGCCATTTTTTTTTTTTCTGTTTGGTTTGGCGAGCACTTTATGGAAGTCTTAAAGGGATAGGGAGCCCAATACTAGGAAAACAGGGCAGCAAGAACAGTGAGCAGGCACTGGAGGCTGGGCGACAGAGGACATAAGAAAAGCGGGAGACCATTTTTTTTTTTTTGCTTTTTTGCTGTTTTGTTTTGGCGAGCGCTTTTTGGAAGTCTTAAAGGGATAGGGACCCCAATACTAGGGAAACAGGGCAGAAAGACCGGTGAGCAGAGGCCTGAGGCTGGCACCGGAGAATAAAGAAAAACGAACAAGCACCTTTTTTTTTTTTTTAATTAAAAATTTTTTTTTCTTTTTTTTTTTTTTTTGGTGGTCGTTGTTTTGTTTTGGCGGGTGCTTTTTGGAAGTCTTAAAGGGGCAGGGCGGGTCACTTAATCCAGAGGTAGGGAATCCGGGATCTCTGGGCACCCTAACCCCTGGGCTGCAGGGAGCAGGGAGGCCCCTTACGGAGATAAATAGCCTACCAGCAGCTCCCGCTCCAACGCGACTCCACCATTTTGGAGTAACTGCCCGAGCCAGGCCACGCCCACAGCAACAGCGGAGATTAACTCCATAGCAGCCGGGCAGGAAGCAGAAGCCCTGTCTGCGCCCAGCTGCGCAGCACAAGCCACTAGAGGCCGCTGTTCTCCCAGGAGAGGAGGGCCACAAACCAACAAGAAAGGAAGTTCTTCCAGCCGTCACTCGTCCCAGCTCTGCAAACTATTCCTATCACCATGAAAAGGCAAAGCTACAGGCAGACAAAGATCACAGAGACAACACCAGAGAAGGAGACAGACCTAACCAGTCTCCCTGAAAAAGAATTCAAAATAAGAATCATAAACATGCTGACAGAGATGCAGAGAAATACGCAAGAGAAATGGGATGAAGTCCAGAAGGAGATCACAGATGTCAGAAAGGAGATCGCAGAAATGAAACAAACTCTGGAAGGGTTTATAAGCAGAATGGATAGAATGCAAGAGGCCATTGATGGAATTGAAATCAGAGAACAGGAACGCATAGAAGCTGACATAGAGAGAGACAAAAGGATCTCCAGGAATGAAACAATATTAAGAGAACTGTGTGACCAATCCAAAAGGAACAATATCCGTATTATAGGGGTCCCAGAAGAAGAAGAGAGAGGAAAAGAGATGGAAAGTATCTTAGAAGAAATAATTGCTGAAAACTTCCCCACACTGGGGGAGGAAGTAATCGAACAGACCACGGAAATACACAGAACCCCCAACAGAAAGAATCCAAGAAGGGCAACACCAAGACACATAATAATTAAAATGGCAAAGATCAAGGACAAGGAAAGAGTGTTAAAGGCAGCTAGAGAGAAAAAGGTCACCTATAAAGGGAAACCCATCAGGCTAACGTCAGATTTCTCAACAGAAACCCTACAGGCCAGAAGAAAATGGCATGATATATTTAATACAATGAAACAGAAGGGCCTTGAGCCAAGGATACTGTATCCAGCACGACTATCATTCAAATATGACGGTGGGATTAAACAATTCCCAGACAAACAAAAGCTGAGGGAATTTGCTTTCCACAAACCACCTCTACAGAACATCTTACAGGGACTGCTCTAGATGGGAGCACTCCTAGAAAGAGCACAGCACAAAACACCCAACATATGAAGAATCGAGGAGGAGGAATAAGAAGGGAGAGAAGAAAAGAATCTCCAGACAGTGAATATAACAGCTCAATAAGCGAGCTAAGTTAGGCAGTAAGATACTAAAGAGGCTAACCTTGAACCTTTGGTAACCACGAATTTAAAGCCTGCAATGGCAATAAGTACATATCTTTCAATAGTCACCCTAAATGTTAATGGGTTGAATGCACCAATCAAAAGACACAGAGTAACAGAATGGATAAAAAAGCAAGACCCATCTATATGCTGCTTACAAGAAACTCACCTCAAACCCAAAGACATGTACAGACTAAAAGTCAAGGGATGGAAAAACATATTTCAAGCAAACAACAGTGAGAAGAAAGCAGGGGTTGCAGTACTAATATCCTACAAAATAGACTTCAAAACAAAGAAAGTAACAAGAGATAAAGAAGGACACTACATAATGATAAAGGGCTCAGTCAAACGAGGATATAACCATTCTAAATATATATGCACCCAACACAGGAGCACCAACATATGTGAAACAAATACTAACAGAACTAAAGTGGGATATAGACTGTAATGCATTCATTCTAGGAGACTTCAACACACCACTCACCCCAAAGGATAGATCCACTGGGCAGAAAATAAGTAAGGACACGGAAGCACTGAACAACACAGTAGAGCAGATGGACCTAATAGACATCTATAGAACTCTACATCCAAAAGCAGCGGGATATACATTCTTCTCAAGTGCACATGGAACATTCTCCAGAATAGACCACATACTAGGCCACAAAAAGAGCCTCAGAAAATTCCAAAAGATTGAAATCCTACCAACCAACTTTTCAGACCACAAAGGCATAAAACTAGAAATAAACTGTACAAAGAAAGCAAAGAGGCTCACAAACACATGGAGGCTTAACAACACGCTCCTAAATAATCAATGAATAAATGACCAAATCAAAATGGAGATCCAGCAATATATGGAAACAAATGACAACAACAACACTAAGCCCCAACTTCTGTGGGACACAGCAAAAGCAGTCTTAAGAGGAAAGTATATAGCAATCCAGGCATATTTATAAAAGGAAGAGCAATCCCAAATGAATGGTCTAATGTCACAATTATCGAAATTGGAAAAAGAAGAACAGATGAGGCCTAAGGTCAGCAGAAGGAGGGACATAATAAAGATCAGAGAAGAAATAAATAAAATTGAGAAGAATAAAACAATAGCAAATATCAATGAAACCAAGAGCTGGTTCTTCGAGAAAATAAACAAAATAGATAAGCCTCTAGCCAGACTTATTAAGAAGAAAAGAGAGTCAACAGAAATCAACAGTATCAGAAACGAGAAAGGAAAAATCACGACGGACCATACGGAAATGCAAAGAGTTATTGGAGAATACTATGAAAACCTATATGCAAACAAGCTGGGAAACCTAGGAGAAATGGACAACTTCCTAGAAAAATATAACCTTCCAAGATTGACCCAGGAAGAAACAGGAAATCTAAACAGACCAATTATCAGAAATGAAATTGAAGCGGTAATCAAAAAACTACCAAAGAACAAAACCCCCGGGCCAGATGGATTTACCTCGGAATTTTATCAGACATACAGGGAAGACATAATACCCATTCTCCTTAAAGTTTTCCAAAAAATAGAGGAGGAGGGGATACTCCCAAACTCATTCTATGAAGATAACATCACCCTAATACCAAAACAAGGCAAAGAACCCACAAAAAAAGAAAACTACAGACCAATATCCCTGATGAACGTAGATGCAAAAATACTCAACAAAATATTAGCAAACCGAATTCAAAAATACATCAAAAGGATCATACATCATGACCAAGTGGGATTCATCCCAGGGATGCAAGGATGGCACAACATTCGAAAGTCCATTAACATCATCCACCACATCAACAAAAAGAAAGACAAAAACCACATGATCATCTCCATAGATGATGAAAAAGCGTTTGACAAAGTTCAACATCCATTCATGATAAAAACTCTCAGCAAAATGGGAATAGAGGGCAAGTACCTCAACGTAATAAAGGCCATCTATGATAAACCCACAGTCAACATTATATTGAACATCGAGAAGCTGAAAGCATTTCCTCTGAGATTGGGAACTAGACAGGGATGCCCACTCTCTCCACTGTTATTTAATATAGTACTGGAGGTCCTAGCCACGGCAATCAGACAAAATAAAGAAATACAAGGAATCCAGATTGGTAAAGAAGAAGTTAAACTGTCACTATTTGCAAATGAGATGATACTGTACATAAAAAACCCTAAAGACTCCACCCCAAAACTACTAGAACTGATATCAGAATACAGCAAAGTCGCAGGATACAAAATCAACACACAGAAATCTGTGGCTTTCCTATATCCTAACAATGAACCAACAGAAAGAGAAATCAGGAAAACAACTCCATTCACAATTGCATCAAAAAGAATAAAATACCTAGGAATAAACCTAACCAAAGAAGTGAAAGACTTATACTCTGAAAACTACAAGTCACTCTTAAGAGAAATTAAAGGGGACACTAACAGATGGAAACTCATCCCATGTTCGTGGCTAGTAAGAATTAATGTCGTTAAAATGGCCATCCTGCCCAAAGCAATATACAGATTTGATGCAATCCCTATGAAACTACCAGCAACATTCTTCAATGAACTGGAACAAATAATTCAAAAATTCATATGGAAACAAGAAAGAACCCGAATTGCCAAAGCAATCCTGAGAAAGAAGAATAAAGTAGGGGGGATCTCACTCCCCAACTTCAAGATCTACTATAAAGCAATAGTAATCAAGACAATTTGGTACTGGCACAAGAGCAGAGCCACAGACCAATGGAACAGACTAGAGAATACAGACATTAAACCAGACATATATGGTCAAGTAATATTTGATAAAGGAGCCATGGACATAAAATGGCGAAATGACAGTCTCTTCAACAGGTGGTGCTGGCAAAACTGGACAGCTACATGTAGGAGATTGAAACTGGACCATTGTCTAACCCCATATACAAAAGTAAACTCAAAATGGATCAAAGACCTGAATGTAAGCCATGAAACCATTAAACTCTTGGAAGAAAACATAGGCAAAAACCTCTTAGACATAAACATGAGTGACCTCTTCTTGAACATATCTCCCCGGGCAAGGAAAACAACAGCAAAAATGAGTAAGTGGGACTATATTAAGCTGAAAAGCTTCTGTACAGCAAAAGACACCATCAATAGAACAAGAAGGATCCCTACAGTATGGGAGAATATATTTGAAAATGACACATCCGATAAAGGCTTGACGTCCAGAATATATAAGGAGCTCACACGCCTCAACAAACAAAAAACAAATAACCCAATTAAAAAATGGGCAGAGGAACTGAACAGACAGTTCCCAAAAAAGAAATACAGATGGCCAACAGACACATGAAAAGATGCTCCACATCGCTAATTATCAGAGAAATGCAAATTAAAACTACAATGAGGTATCACCTCACACCTGTAAGGATGGATGCCATCCAAAAGACAAACAACAACAAATGTTGGTGAGGCTGTGGAGAAAGGGGAACCCTCCTACACTGCTGGTAGGAATGTAAGTTAGTTCAACCATTGTGGAAAGCAGTATGGAGGTACATCAAAATGCTCAAAACAGACCTACCATTTGACCCAGGAATTCCACTCCTAGGAATTTACCCTAAGAACGCAGCAATCAAGTTTTAGAAAGACAGATGCACCCCCATGTTTATTGCAGCACTATTTACAATAGCCAAGAATTGGAAGCAACCTAAATGTCCATCAATAGATGACTGGATAAAGAAGATGTGGTACACATACACAATGGAATACTACTCAGCCATAAGAAAAGGGCAAATCCAATCATTTGCAGCAACATGGATGGAGCTGGAGGGTATTATGCTCAGTGAAACAAGCCAAGCGGAGAAAGAGAAATACCAAATGATTTCACTTATCTGTGGAATATAAGAACAAAGGAAAAACTGAAGGAACAAAACAGCAGCAGAATCACAGAACTGAAGAATGGACTAACAGGTACCAAAGGGAAAGGGACTGGGGAGGATGGGTGGGTAGGGAGGGATAAGGGGGGGAGAAGTAGGAGGGTATTAAGATTAACATGCATGGGGGGGTAGGAGAAAAGGGAGGGCTGTACAACACAGAGAAGGCAAGTAGTGATTCTACAACATTTTGCTATGCTGATGGACGGTGACTGTAAAGGGCTTTATAGGGGAGACCTGGTATAGGGGAGAGCCTAGTAAACATAATATTCGTCATGTAAGTGTAGATTAGTGATACCAAAAACAAAGCAAAAAAAAGAAAAAAAGGGCAGTTCCTGTGTGGTAACCTCCAACGAGTTCTACACAAGGGTCTAAAGGGCATATAAAAGTGTAGGCAAAGGGTCTGTTTGTGTTTATACAGAGGATCAAAGCCTAATTGGGCTACCCCGAAAATGAACTAAGATACGATATGAAAAAGAACTTCCAACATCAGCACTCTCTGGAAGACTCATGCCAGAAGATGATCATCAAAAAACCCGAACAAAGATCCACGCACTGCTACAGCTGTAGATGCACTCATCCCACCAGTTCCTGGACTTGCCATGGGAATGAGGAAGGAGATATCTAAGCTGACCTGTGCATACAGTAAAACAACAAATTTGACTGGATCTATACTGTTGGAACTCAACCAAGAATTTGGAGAAGTGCAAATTGTAGTGCTCCAATGTCTTACAACTACAGACTATTTACTGTTAAAAGAACATATGCATGTGAACAGTCCCCAAGAATGGGTTGTTTTAATTTGTCTGATTTCTCTCAGACTGTTCAAGTTCATTTGGACAATATCCACCATATCATAGATAAGTTTTCACAAATGCCTAAGGTGCCTAACTGGTTTTCTTGGTTTCACTGGAGATGGCTGGTAATTACAGATATGCTTTGGTTATGTAACTATACTCCTATTATATTAGTGTGTGCGCAAGTTAAGTAGTAGCTTAAAACCTATACATGCTGAAGTTACTCTACAAGAAGATATGTCAAAGAAATAATCAATCTTCCCATGTTTTCTTCCGCTTGCTACTTCTATTGCTTTTCTTCTTCCTTCCTAATTACAACCCTTAAATAGAATTCGTGCCTCATATCAAATTTACCGAGTATCATAATTCTTCCAAGTGGTAAAGATACGTCAAGACAAATGCTGGGCATAGAAGCCACAGGGCATAAATATGCAAAGAAGTAAAAAGCTAACCTTTTCAAACAATAAGGCTTCCCTCTCACTTACCAACTTCACATTTCCCTGTATGGCCCCGGAAGATGACTGGTTAGCCAGAGATGGGTAAGATTCCTCAAGGGAGGAACAACCTAAGACAGGCACAGTCGCAGGGGGGCCATCAGGTGAGAAATTGGGGATCAACAGAGGTGAGGCTTAGAACCTCACCCCCCTCATGTTCTGAGAGAAATCTTCTGCATACGTGGTTGTTTTATTGTCCTGGTCTAGCTTGGATTAACACATAGTCTACAGGCACACACGTGATCATCTACATTTGCTCTCTTACAACACTAAACTATGTTTTCTACCTTTATCTCGTATCTACCTACCACTTCAGCATTTTATTAAAAATAATAATAATAAAGAGAGAAATGTGGTATCCACATATAAATCAAGTATAAAAACCAAATGAGTATTCATATTTGAACTGACTGTTTATAGTTCATAATGCATGAGCAAAACCAAAAGTTTCTGTGATGACTGCCCTTGTACTGTTCACTATGTAACTTATTCATTATGTAAGAATTTGTTCTACATGTAAGAACTTGTTTGTTATGCCTCAGAAGATTGGAGACTGACGAAAATTAGGCTTGGGGTGGATTAATGATTGTGCATTGAGCATTGACTCCCCTATACAGAATTTTATTGTCGTCAACAACCATTTGATCAATAAATATGAGAGATGCCCTCACAAAAAAAAAAAAAAAAAAAAAAAAGGACAGACTTCCAATGGTAAAATAAATAAGTAACCGGGATGTAATATGTAGCATAAGGTATATAGTCAAGATATTGTAACAGCTTGGTAGGGTGATAGCTGGAACCTAGAATTATGTATATAAATGTTTTACCACTGTGTTGTACACTTGAAACTAATGTAATGTAATACTGTGCGCCAACTACCCTTCAATAAACAATAATTATTTTAAAAAAAAAAAAAAAAGAAGGTAAATTGATTTTCTGGAAAAGTGATAAAATTAACTGGAGATTATTTTAGGACTAAAATAAAAGAGCTCTGACCAGAAAGAATAAACAAAGCAATCATATAATATACTTGCTCAAATATGTACTTGTGCCCAGTCCTTAGTGGTTAATAGTATTATCTTAATGATTATTTACAAATTGAAGGTCATTATTTTTCCTTATGTGTTTTTTATTTATCATTAGGGAATGGTGTTGCATAAACCTGTTGTATCAGTTGGAAAATGGTGCTAGGTAATGACAGAGCAGTCTACACATTCTGGATATAGACAGAAAATAACTAAGAAAGAGCAAAAACATACTGCTAAAATGAGATGTGGGAATTCTAGAAAGCTACATAATAGCTATTAAAATTCTGAATTTGATAGTACAGCTCTTATGGTTACTCTTATTTTGAGTAATGCTGAATAAAGCATGTAGCATAGTCCTTTTTAGTTTGGTTCCACTTTTAAAGCATCTATAATCTTTTCAATGTCTATGGCTTGAAATTACAGTTATAAAGGGTTCAGTGGCATTATTACTTCATAGGAAATAGTTACTCATATTATAAATAAATGAATAGATTTACTTCAATTCTAATCTTCTCTTGAGGGAATTGTAGCTGACTTGGTAAAGATGATGAATAATTTGCTCTCTCTTAGATGAAAAGTGACATTGTAGGGTCAATATTTGTATCATTATGCAGGGAAATATAAAGTAATTTACACTTGGATTGCTTTCAGCATGTGGTCTCACAATAATTTTTGAAAACGTAAGCAGGAAAAAACAAATTTTTAAAAATTTTGGTACAAATGAAAGGATGACTTACTTGAAAATTGTCTGAAGCAGGGTAAAATATGGATCAGACAGACAGAAAAAGGGAAAAAATCCCATAAGTGCTAATTTATATCTGAAGAGAAAGTTGAATATTACTTCCCACTTCTTTTTTTATTTAGTCAATTTGTAAATCCACACACACACACATATATATATATAATATTTAATAAATAAATCATATACTCTAAAGTGACAGATATATGAACATAAATTTATATATAAATAATAAATGCACAGATGTGGAGCCAACATGGCAGCATGAGTAGGACACTGGGAATCTCCTCCCAAAAACATATATATTTTTGAAAATACAACAAATACAACTAATCCTAAAGGAGAGACAAGAAGACACAGGACAACAGCCAGACTACATCCAAACGTGCGAGAGCCCAGCGCCTGGTGAAAGGGGTAAGATACAAGCCCCGGCCCGGCGGGACCCGAGCGCCCCTCCCCCCAGCTCCCGGCGAGAGGAGAGCAGTTGGATTAGGAGGGAGAGGGAGCCCAGGACTACTAAACACCCAGCCCCAGCCATCCGCACCAGAGCGCAGACACAGTGCATGAATGGGGTGCTGGATACTAGGGAAATGGGGTAGCAAGACCTCTGAGCTGGTTCCAAAGCTGATGCCCCTGACAAAGAAAAGCGAGTGCTTTTTGAAAGTCTTAAAGGGACAGGGACTTAAAAGCTGGACGGAAACACAGGTCACAGTCCAACAGCTGGAAATTACAGGGAAAACCGGGCGCACTAACCCCCTGGGAAACAGCTCTGAGACCCCTCACGGAAGTAAACAGCCAAACAGCCCGCCGTCCATTAGTCCTTCAGGGAGCGGTGAAAGCAGAGAAGCAGCCTAAGGCTGGCCATGCCCACAGAAAGGGAGCTTCCCCCACAATAGCCGGGCAAGACACAAAGACCCAGTCTACACGCAATTACCCAACACAAGCCACTAGGGGTCGCAGTTGTCACAGTAAAGAAAGGCCAGGAGCCAAGCGGAAAGTTTGGCCCTCCCAGCTGACAGTCAATAGCATTTATCAACAAGAAAAGGCAAAAAAATCTGATCTGGACAAGACTAACCCAGACAGCTTCAGCATCTATTACATCTTCCCCTGAGAAGGAATCTGGGGAGATAGATTTAGCCAGTCTTCCTGAAAAAGAATTCAAAACAAAAGTCATAACCATGCTGATGGACTACCAGAGAAATATGCAAGAACTAAGGAGGGAGAATACAGAAATAAAACAAGCTCTGGAAGGACTTGAAAACAGAATGGATGAGATGCAAGAGACCATTAATGGACTAGAAAACAGAGAACAGGAATGCAGAGAAGCTGATGCAGACAGAGATAAAAGGATCTCCAGGAATGAAAGAATTCTAAGAGAGCTGAGTGACCAATCTAAAAAGAACAATATCCACGTTATAGGGGTACCAGAAGAAGAAGAGACAGAAAAAGGGATAGAAAGTGTCTTTGAAGAAATAATTGCTGAAAAATTCCCCAAACTAGGGGAAGAAATGGCCTCTCAGACCACAGAGGTACACAGAACTCCCATGAAAAGGGATCCAAGGAGGGCAACACCAAGACACATAATAATTAAAATGGCAAAGATGAAAGACAAGGACAAAGTATTAAAGGCAGCCAGAGAGAAACAAAAGGTTACCTACAAAGGAAAACCCATCAGGCTATCATCAGATTTCTCAACAGAAAACCTACAGGCCAGAAGAGACTGGCATGATATACTTAATGCAATGAAACAGAAGGGCCTTGAACCAAGACTACTGTATCCAGCATGATTATCATTTAAATATGAAGGAGGGATTAAATAATTCCCAGACAAGCAAAAGTTGAGGGAATTTGCCTCCCAAAAACCACCTCTACAGGGCATCTTACAGGGACAGCTCTAGATGGGAGCACTCCTAAAAAGAGCACAGAAAAAAACACCCAATATATGAAGAAGGGAGGAGGAGGAATAAGAAGGGAGAGAAATAAACAATCATCAGACCTTGTTTATAATAGCTCAACAAGAGAGTTAAGTTAGACAGTAAGATAGTAAAGAAGCTAACCCTGAACATTTGGTAACCACAAACTTAAAGCCTGCAATGGCAATAAGTACATACCTTTCAATAATCACCATAAATGTAAATGGACTGAATGCACCAATCAAAAGACACAGAGTAATAGAATGGATAAAAAAAGCAACATCAATCCATATGCTACTTACAAGAGACTCACCTCAAACCCAAAGACATGCACAGACTTAAAGTCAAGGAATGGAAAAAAGATATTTCATGCAAACAACAGAGAGATAAAAGCAGGTGTTGCAAAACTAGTATCAGACAAAACAGACTTCAAAATAAAGAAAGGAACAAAAGATAAAGAAGGACATTACAGAATGATAAAGGGCTCAGTCCAACAAGAGGATATAATCAATATAAATATATATGCACTCAATACAGGAGCACGAATATATAAGAAACAAATACTAACAGAACTAAAGGAGGAAATAGAATGCAATGCATTCATTCTGGGAGACTTCAACACACCACTCACTCCAAAGGACAGATCCAACAGACAGAAATTAAGTAAGGACACAGAGGCACTGAACAACACACTAGAACAGACGGACCTAATAGACATCTACAGAACTCTACATCCAAAAGCAACAGGATACACATTCTTCTCAAGTGCACAGGGAACATTCTCCAGAATAGACCACATACTAGGCCACAAAAAGAGCCTCAGTAAATTCTATAAGATTGAAATCCTACCAACGAACTTTGAAGACCTCAAAGGCAAAAAACAAGAAATAAACTGTATAAAGAAAGCAAAAAGGCTCAGAAACACATGGAGGCTTAACAACATGCTCCTAAATAATCAATGGATCAATGACCAAATCAAAATGGAGATCCAGCAAAATATGGAAACAAACGACAACAAAAACACTAAGCCCCAACTACTGTGGTGGGAACACAGCAAAAGCAGTCTTAAGAGGAAAGTATATAGCAATCCAGGCATATTTAAAAAAGGAAGATCAATCAAAAATGAATGGTCTAATGTCACAATTATCGAAATTGGAAAAAGAAGAACAAATGAGGACTAAGGTTAGCAGAAGGAGGGACATAATAAAGATCAGAGAAGAAATAAATAAAAGTGACAAGAATAAAACAATAGCAAAAATCAATGAAACCAAGAGCTGGTTCTTCGAGAAAATAAACAAAATAGATAAGACTCTAGCCAGACTTATTAAGAGGAAAAGAGAGTCTACACAAATCAACAGAATCAGAAACGAGAAAGGAAGAATCACGACGGATCCCACAGAAATACAAAGAATTATTAGAGAATACTATGAAAACCTATATGCTAACAAGCTGGGAGACCTAGGAGAAATGGACAACTTCTTAGAAAAATACAACATACCAAGCCTGACCCAGAAAGAAACAGAAAATCTAAACAGACCATTTAGCAGCAACGAAATTGAAGAGGTAATCAAAAAACTACCAAAGAACAAAACCCCCGGGCAAGATGGATTCACCTCGGAATTGTATCAGACATACAGGGAAGACATAATACCCATTCTCCATAAAGTTTTCCAAAAAATAGAAGAGGAGGGAGTACTCCCAATCTCATTCTACAAAGCTAACATCACGCTAATAACAAAACCAGGCAAAGACCTCACCAAAAAAGAAAACTACAGACCAATACCCCTGATGAACATAGATGCAAAAACACTCAAAAAATATTACCAAACCGAATTCAAAAATACATCAAAAGGATCATACACTATGACCAAGTGGGATTCATCCCAGGGATGCAAGGATGGTACAACATTAGAAAGTTCATTAGCATCATCCACCACATCAACAAAAAGAAATACAAAAACCACATGATCATCTCCACAGATGCTGAAAAAGCATTTGACAAAGTTCAACATTCATTCATGATGAAAACTCTCAGCAAAATGGGAATAGAGGGCAAGTACCTCAACATAATAAAGGCCATATATGATAAACCCACAGCCAACATTATATTGAACAGTGAGAAGCTGAAACCTTTTCCTCTGAGATTGGGAACTAGACAGGGATTCCCACTCTCCCACTGTTATTTAACATAGTACTGGAGGTCCTAGCCACGGCAATCAGACAAAAAAAAAAAATACAAGGAATCCAGATTGGTAAAGTAGAAGTTAAACTGTCACTATTTGCAAATGACATGATACTGTACATAAAAAACCCTAAACACTCCACCCCAAAACTTCTAGAACTGATATCGGATAATAGCAAAGTTGCGGGATACAAAATCAACACACAGAAATCTGTGGCTTTCCTATACACTAAAAAGGAACCAACAGAAAGAGAAATCAGGAAAACAACTCCATTAACAATTGCATCAAAAAAATAAAATACCTAGGAATAAACCTAACCAAAGAAGTGAAAGACTTGTGCTCTGAAAACTACAAGTCACTCTTAAGAGAAATTAAAGGGGACACTAACAGATGGAAACTCATCCCATGCTCGTGGCTAGGAAGAATTAATATCATCAAAATGGCCATTCTGCCCAAAGCAATATACATATTTGATGCAATTCCTATAAAACTACCAGCAACATTCTTCAATGAACTGGAACAAATAATTAAAAATTTCATATGGAAACACCAAAGACCCCGAATAGTCAAAGCAATCCTAAGAAAGAAGAGTAAAGTAGGGGGTTCTCACTCCCCAACTTCAAGCTCTACTATAAACCCATAGTAATCAAGACAATTTGGTACTTGCACAAGAACAGAGCCACAGACCAATGGAACAGATGCGAGAATCCAGACATTAACCCAGACATATATGGTGAACTAATATATGATAAAGGAGCCATGGAATTACAGTAGTGAAATGACAGTCTCTTCAACAGATGGTGCTGGCAAAACTGGACAGCTATATGTAGGAGAATGAAACTGGACCATTGTCTAACCCCATATACAAAAGTAAACTCAAAATGGATCAAAGACCTGAATGTAAGTCATGAAACCATTAAACTCTTGGAAGAAAACATAGGCAAAAACCTCTTAGACATAAACATGAGTGACCTCTTCTTGAACATATCTCCCCGGGCAAGGAAAACAACAGCAAAAATGAACAAGTGGGACTATATAAAGCTGAAAAGCTTCTGTACGGCAAAAGACACCATCAGTAGAACAAAAAGGAGCCCTACAGTATGGGAGAATATATTTGAAAATGACACATCCGATAAAGCTTGACGTCCAGGATATATAAAGAGCTCACACGCCTCAACAAATAACCTAATTAAAAAATGGGCAGAGGAACTGAACAGACAGTTCTCTAAAGAAGAAATTCAGATGGCCAACAGACATATGAAAAGATGCTGAACATCGCTAATTATCAGAGAAATGCAAATTAAAACTACAATGAGGTATCACCTCACACCTGTAAGGATGGATGCCATCCAAAACACAAACAACAACAAATGTTGGCGAGGCTGTGGAGAAAGGGGAACCCTCCTACACTGCTGGTGGGAATGTAAGTTAGTTCAACCATTGTGGAAAGCAGTATGGAGGTACATCAAAATGCTCAAAACAGACTTACCATTTGACCCAGGAATTCCACTCCTAGGAATTTACCCTAAGAACGCAGCAATCAAGTTTTAGAAATACAGATGCACCCCTATGTTTATCGCAGCACTATTTACAGTAGCCAAGAATTGGAAGCAACCTAAATGTCCATCGACAGATGAATAGACAAAGAAGATCTGGTACATATACACAATGGAATACTACTCAGCCATAAGAAGAGGGCAAATCCTACCATTTGCAGCAACATGGATGGAGCTGGAGGAATTATGCTCAGTGAAACAAGCCAAGCGGAGAAAGAGAAATACCAAATGATCTGTGGAGTATAAGAATAAAGGAAAAACTGAAGGAACAAAACAGCAGCAGAATCACAGAACTCAAGAATGGACTAACAGATACCAAAGGGAAAGGGACTGGGGAGGATGGGTGGGTAGGGAGGGATAAGGGGGGGAAGATAAAGCGGGTTATTAAGATTAGCAAGCATGGGGAGGTGGGAGAAAGGGGAGGGCTCTACAACACAGAGAAGGCAAGTAGTGATTCTACAACATTTTTCTATGCTGATGGACCGTGACTGTAAAGGGGTTTATAGAGGGGACCTGGTATAGGGGAGAGCCTAGTAAACATAATATTCATCATGTAAGTGTGGATTAATGATAACAAAAAAAAAGAGTAAGAAAGAAAAGGGGGATTACTTCCTGATAGGATAAAACTATCTGTAAATCAACGATTGATGCATGCTTTAATTATCCTTAATTTGGATCACTTAAAGGGTGTCAGATGATTGGCTATGGAGGTACATTTTTCTGATAATAATCCTTTCTCTTAAAAGAAAAAAATAAAGCAGTTCCTGTGTGGTAACCTCCAATGAGTTCTACACAAGGGTATAAAGGGCATATCAAAGTGTGGGCAAAGGGTCTGTTTGTGTTTATACAGAGGATCAAAGCCTAATTGGGCTACCCTGAAAATGAACTAAGATACGATATGAAAAAGAACTTCCAACATCTGCACTCTCTGGAAGACTCATGCCAGAAGATGATCATCAAAAAACCCCAACAAAGATCCACGCACTGCTACAGCTGTAGATGCACACATCCCACCAGTTCCTGGACTTGCCATGGGAATGAAAGAGATACGTAAGCTGGCCTGTGCATACAGTAAAACAACAAATTTGACTGGATCTATACTGTTGGAACTCAATCAAGAATTAGGAGAAGTGCAAGTTGTAGCGCTCCAAAGTCTTACAACTACAGACTATTTACTGTTAAAAGAACATATGGCATGTGAACAGTCCCCAGGAATGGGTTGTTTTAATTTGTCTGATTTCTCTCAGACTGTTCAAGTTCAGTTGGACAATATCCACCATATCATAGATAAGTTTTCACAAATCCCTAGGGTGCCCAACTGGTTTTCTTGGTTTCACTGGAGATGGCTGGTAATTACAGATATGCTTTGGTTATGTAACTATACTCCTATTATGTTAATGTGTGTGCGCAATTTAAGTAGTAGCTTAAAACCTATATATGCTGAAGTTACTCTACAAGAAGATATGTCAAAGAAATAATCAATCTTCCCATGTTTTCTTCCGCCTGCTACTTCTATAGCTTTTCTTCTTCCTTCCTAATTACAACCCTTAAATAGAATTCGTGCCTCATATCGAATTTACCGAGTATCATAATTCTTCCAAGTGGTAAAGATACCTCAAGACAAATGCTGGGCATAGAAGCCAAAGGGCATAAATCTGCAAAGAAGTAAAAAGCTAACCTTTTTGAACAATATTGCTTCTCTCTCACTTACCAACTTTACATTTCCCTGTATGGCCCCAGAAGATGACTGGTTAGCCAGAGACGGGTAAGATTCCTCAAGGGAGGAACAACCTAAGACAGGCACAGTCGCAGGGAGGCCATCAGGTGAGAAATTGGGGATCAACAGAGGTGAGGCTTAGAACCTCACACCCCCTGTTTTGAGGTAAATCTTCTGCATATGTGGATGTTTTATTGCCCTTGTCTAGCTTGGATTAACACATAGCCTACAGGCACACACCTGATCATCTACAGTTGCTCTCTTACAACACTAAACTATGTTTTCTACCTTTATCTTGTATCTACCTACCACTTCAGCATTTTATTAAAAATAATAATAATAGTAATAATAATAATAATAATAAAGGGAAAAATGTGGCATCCTCATATAAATCAATTATAAAAATCAAACGAATATTCATATTTGACCTGATTGTTTATAGTTCATAACGCGTGATCAAACCAAAAGTTTCTGTGATGACTGCCCTTGTACTGTTCACCATTTAAGAACTTATTCACTATGTAGGAATTTGTTCACCATGTAAGAACTTGTTCATTATGCTTCAGAAGATTGGAGAGTGACGAGAATTAGACTTGGGGTTGATTAATTATTTTGCATTGAGCATTGACTCCCCTATACAGAACGTTATTGTTGTTAACAACCATTTGATCAATAAGTATGAGAGAAGCAAAAAAAATAAAAAATAAAAAATAAAAATAAAATAATAAATACATATACATTTATATATTTATAAATAAATATATAAATATAAAGTGACTCTAAAGAAGCAACAGAGTTTGTTTTACTATTATTAGAAATGACTAAAACAATAATAAAAAGGAAATGATCTTTTCCAAAGTCACTTGATACAGGTCTTACTCTTTGAGTAAAATTATTTTTCCTAAGTCAAGAGACTTCAAGTTCTGCATAAGTCCATTTCATTCCTCCCTCTAATTACACACACAAAAAAATCTCCTAGTCAAAACCCATAAATTAATCATAAGAGGACACTAAAAGGTCATGAAAAGAATTTAGAACTGGCTTAAGACTTGAGGAATAAGTCCAAGGCTTGTTCCCTAGGATTTTTTATGCCTCTCTAAATAGTACAGCCTGAGCAATAGAAAAATACACAACCCATAAATTCCAACAGACACAGTTAAAAAATTAGATCCAAGTGAAGCCTGCTTTCTCTAGCCAAGAGACCGAGAAGAGAGGTGATGCACCTTTGTGTTAACCCTCTATTCGTACCTGCTAGTTCTGAAGATGAGCGTACCTCAAACATCATGTCCCCCTACCCCACGTGAGCGTGCACTGCTGGGGCAGAGACAATGAGTGGGGCCTTGTCTTCCAACTTCCCTCTCATCTGAACAGCAATGAGGTAGCATGTTTTCTCCACAGTACCTGTGGACAGATCTTTGACTTTATCTCCACTTTTGCAGTAAAGGAGAGAACCTTTCCCCTGTGAAGCCTGCCAACAGTACTCTGACTCGGCATTCCAAGAACCATGACAATCTCAAGTAAACTACAAAGAAAAATGTAGTCATCAGAATCAAGATATCACAGATGTTGAAATTATCTGTCAAACATTTTAAAACAGGTATTATAAAAGTTGTCCCAGAAGCAATAAAACAAACAAAACCTCTTGAAATATATTCAAACACATAAAATATTTGGAAAAAAATAACAGTTGAAAATAACAAAGTGGATATATTATAAGTGAAAAATACAATTAACAAAAAAACTTCATGGGAGGGGCTCAATAAGATAATGGATATGACAGAAGAAACTTGAAGATAAATAAATAGAAATTTTCTAATCTGGAAAAAATAGTGCTAAAAATTAAATGGAATTTCCAGGATTTACGAAAACATAACTGAAGTTATTTTTTTTTTCATATCTTATAAGTTCCAGAAGGGGAGAAAACAAAATTATCAAATTAAAAATACATTTATAAAAAATAATGACTAGCACCCTTCCAAATTTGATGAAAGACATAAACCCAGAAATTCAAGGTGAGTGAACACCCTACAGGGAAGATGCTTGCTGAGTGGGAACCACATAGCATTTACTCGGCCCTGAGAAATTCTTCCTACAAAGGCTGACATTTACTTTGGCAACATTTTGCAGTTAAGTTTAGATAATTATAAATATGAATTCTAAGATCTATTTTGTTCACCAAATTATAAGTTAGGTCACTTTAACTGCTAGTTTTCTACTCATTAAAAATTTTCAGTAACCTGGGGTAACAATCACTATTCAGAAACTTGTTAAATCAGAAATTTATTAATGGAACTATTAGCAAAGTCAGAATTGGCTTACTTGAATCTTTCTCTCTTTCCCATTTTATCCCTTCCTGTGGTTGAGCATAAGTATGAAATGCCCAAAAGTACATGGAAGGATGGAGCAGAAAAGAATATATTTGAATAACTCACAGAACTAAGTATAATCCAAACTTTGAGTCTTTCCTGCTTCTATGAGATATTAATAAAGCCAAATGGAATCTCTAGAACTGGGTGAAATCAGTAATCCTGACATTCTTTGTGAATTCTCCAATGTAGTTCTTCATATTATGTACTAACTGTGTTCCCTGGTCCTGTGAAGTCAAATAGCTCTTTTTGTATGAGTTAGATAGAAGCGCTAATCCTCACCTATTTACAGAAAACAGTTCAATAATATTTGTATTTTGTAATGAAATAGCTGATAATTGAATAGTGAATGAAGAAAAGGAGAGGACAACCTGAGTCTTGTTCTCATCCACTATTTTATTAACACACTAATTTTCTTCATTTTAGCTACTGTAAAGCATAGCTAAATCAAGAAATCTCAGTCTCCTAATCTGATGTGCTGTGCTCTACAGCAAGGATCAAAAAGAAAGAAAACATAGAATTTATTTGTATAATCCAGTTACTTCAATTTTAGATGTCTACTCATCCTGATCATGTTTCCTCACCCTAAGAAGTAGATTTTTTTGCTTAGCATTAGGAAAATCTCCCCTTCCCTAAACTCCTTCTTGGGGATTGCCTCCTGGCTGAATATCATGATTTTCATAAGTTGAAATGCACTAATCCCTCTTTGACAGCACTGGTTCCTGTCATTTTGTTTCATATATTAGCACAACCAGGAAGGGCTTTTCTGCATCACAAACATTTATGGATATCTAAATAGTTATGAAATGTGCATAGCCAAATACAAAAAGCAGTATTTTTATGTTGCTTGGAAGAGGGAATAAATTGTGAGTGTAAGTGTCTTTCATAATTCTTTCGTCCTCCCAGGTAGGGCCCAGCAGGTGTCTGAGGTGCCTCTGGCTGGGCAGTAGCATCTTCAGGTGGGAGGCTGGCCTTCTGAGGATGCTCCCCAGGACCCGCATCTCCTGCAGCAGGGAAATCAACAGCGCACTTTTACACTCATAGGTCGGATCTGCTCTGCGCTTCAGTTCTGCCATGTTCAGGCTGAATATTCTGTAGAACCTAGCCAATATTTTCTTCTTTGGGATTCAACCTGAAGAGGGCACATTCTATTAGGTGATATTGAGTTTGACACATTCACTTACTATGTGACTCTGTAAATTTATTTACTCTTTCTTGATCTTAACACCATCACCTATAAAACCATCAATATTGTTCTTGCTGCAGCAAAACCAAATCCTAACCTTAGGAAATTAGAAAAAAATTACTCCCTTGATTTCTTTTCTGAAATCTACCCAATGTGTATGTGATCTTTTTGACTCTGGAGTATAGTAACAGTGAGTTCTTTTTATGGTGACCTCTGTTCTATAGAAAAAAATGCAATAGAAAGCTTATTCAGTCTGAATTCCAAATCTGGTCTGGATGGCGTTTCTGCTGAGAGGGGTGACTTAGCGGTACTTGCATCACCTTTACCTCCCCATATTAAGCTTGTTTTCCCAGCTTGCACATTACCTCAACCATGCGGCATGACTCACTGAGAGCAGAAGGAATTGATTCTCTTTTGAATTTTTTTTCCTTCCCTCAGGGCAAAAATGGGAAGGGAGAAGTGAAGGCAAAATGGGATATTCATGTCTCTTGTATAGCTTTCCCAAGAACATTTCTATGTTCAGCATCCTGAAATGATAGATGCAAATAGTCCCGTTTTGCCATTTTCACAAATGGCTTGGAAGACAGAAATGTCTCTTATACATGTATATAAGTATGCTTTTTTTATTCCTGTTAAAATATCTTAAGATAAATAATACATTGGCTTCTTCTATCTAAATTACCATCAACCCATTCAAACACTTTCAGGAATTCTACCCTAATTTATTGATTTGGGATCATATGCAATTCCAAATGCAGGACCTAGCATTAGGGTCACTCAGTTCTCTTTCTCTAGTGCATGGTTTATTGGCAACATTTTAGCATAATATGGCAACTGCTACTCAGAATCCTATCTCAAGTTTCTACAAATGCCCATTTTTTGTTTGTTTGTTTGTTTTGTTTTTTGTTTTCCTCTGCATTTTCAGTTCTTGCTTGATAGCCAGTCACACAAGATGTCTTACCTTCAGGAAATTCTATGTTGACAAATGAGGCAGGTGGAAAAAACCCACTCAAATGTGCTAAGAGTGATCAATTGTTAAAACCATTTTTCTTGGATATACTCTATTCCTTCCTCCACTCTTGCTTCATTGCACTCCCTGAGCAAATAACTTTGGATGAATCCAGTGTTCTGCTTAGCCCACACCTGTGCCCCTGCACCTGGGTGTCGCTGCAAAATAAATTTTAAAAATCAGAATTCTTCCTTTTATTTTTGTTATCTTGAACATCAATAGAACCTTGACACTGCAAGCCAATCATGGTTTATTTCTCTAATCCATTCACTCCACCTAATTAACTATCACACTGTTCTCCTTTCTTCTAAAACCTTTAATGTAACTCCTGAATCATTACTCCCAACTGATGATGATCTTGATTCCTTTTTTAAGAAGCAAATCAAAGCAATTCTAAGAGCACTTCATGAGGCACCTGACCAAACTACCCACCTACCTTTCCTCTTATTGCTATAGTTGAACTGTTTCTGCTCCTTTTCATGTCATCATCCCCTTTGCTTATGAATCTCATCTTATTATGCCTACTCAAGGATGCAACTCATAGTCGTCCCTTCATCTTCTCCTCTGCTTGATCATATGAGACAGCATACAAGTAATGCATTTTTTCTGTTATTACAAGAAAATAACGTTTTTACCTTTAGAAACCCCCAAACTCTTGATGCATTTATTTGCTCCCTTTGGCAGCAAAGTTCCTAAAGAGTCACCTAGTCTCTCTGTCTCCAGCTTTCCTTCACCTGCTGTTTCTTAAGTCTTCTCTTGAGATTTTCCTGAACAATCCTCTGAAAGTGGTCTGTGGTCCCCGTGAGCACCGTGAGGCTCGGCACAGTGGACTCTCATCTTTGTCTTCCTTGAGCTGTCAGTGAGAATCATTTCAATGGTAGACGAGTGGCTCTTCCTAGAAATCTAGAAATTCACTTGGCCTCTAGATCATTATTTCTGATTTCCACCTCTATGACCTTAATAAAGAACATTCAAAGAATCAGCACCCTCTGTGAGCCACACCAAATGCGTGGAGTGATAACAGAAGAGGAACAACTGGTTTGTGCCAACTCCTGCGCTGTCCCGGCTCATCCCTCTTATCCCAGGCCTCTTGACGGCCACGTGCTCACCCTCCACACGCCTCCTCTCTATCTCCAGTCACTCTGCTCATGAAATCATCCAGGGCCTTGGGCTGACAGGTTTTATGACTCACTTCTCCGTCAGGATCTCCCACACAGTTCTCCAGGGAATGTCAGACTTGGACTTCCACTTGAATATCTAGTAAACCCTTCAAACTTACATGTCAAGTTGAACTTCTCACCTTTCTTTCCCCCACATCTCTCTCCAAATCCTTCCTCATAATCTTCAACATTTCCTTTATTGACAGTTATATCCTTGTAGGCCAAATACTTGCAGTCATAACTGACTATTCTCTTTCTACCATAATTCTAAATAATCCATGAGAAAACCTGTCAGCTGGAATCTGATTACCTCCCACTGTCTCTGTAGTCACTACCATGGGCTGAACTGCCAGCATCTCTGGACTTGATTGTCACAGTAACCTCTTATGTTCATCCTACCTGTGCTTTTGTCTCCATAGAAACTCTTTAATACATCACACAGAATGGTCCTATTAGTGACTAATTTAGATCATACCAGTCTCTCCTCAGATTCTCCCAGTGAATCTTTATTTTATTCAGAGTAAAAGCCAAAGGTTTCGCAGTGACCTACCAGACACTACACAATCTGGAATCATGGTGATTCTGCAACTGATTCTACTCCAGTAAATCTCACCTCTTTGATGTTCCTTAAACAATCCAACCACTCTTTTGACACATGATATTTTCACTGGCTGCACCTTTAGACTGGAGGGTTGGCTCTAATATATCCATATGGTCATTTTTCTCATGTGTTTCTTCTCATTGTTTAAATATTATCTCAATGTTGTCTACTATATATAATTGTATAAATTTTACTTTTGCATTCTTGGTTTCTATTTTATTTTTTCTCAAAGCATTTATCATAGTTTATTATACTATTTACTTAGGAATTTTACTTTGTATTTCCTGTTTCCTTTCACTGGAAAATAAGTTCCATGTGGATAGTTAGCAATTTTTGCCAGTTCCATTTAACAATATATTCCTAGCAAATAGAAGAGTGGCAGACACATATTAAGTGCACAATAATCTGTTTTGAATTAACGCGTTAATTATACCCTACCTCTTTTCCATTCCAGAAAGAACTATAATTTCTTAAAACACTAGGTTCTATCATTATGTCTAAAATGCAATTTCAAGAGACAATTTACAAAGGATTGTTCTCCTTAATAAAGTCACATTACACTGTGTACAGTGGATTTTCTATCTGAACATCTGCTTCCAGGTTCTTATGCTATTGTTAGACTGAGTCTAGTGGTTGGAAATCATAAGGGAAATACACTGTTGATTCACTTCAATGATAATGACTTTATATGATAAATACTTTATGTCAAAGGATGTGAGAAAGTAACCTGACTTGTAACATGTTATTTAGAAATTTTGTGCTTATTCATATTTAGGTAAACTTGCCCCAAATCACTCTATTCACAATTTGGTTAAAGTCCTTTACTTTTTCTACAGCTTCAGAAAAGTTTCATGCTTATTATCTCATGCATCATTTTGAATTTCTCCTATTTTACTTCTCTAAGGACCCACAAATGACATTTGGTCCTTTTTTGGGTAGGAAATATACTCACATTGTATATATGAACTTACTAAATATCTGGATCATAGTTCTGATTGAAGGAATTTGCTATTATGAGAAAAGGTGACTTTTGCTACCTTTTTTAAATCCTGCATTTCTTCTACTTCAGAGTCCATCTTTTCTCCCTTATCCATTTTCCAGAAGTTTTTGCACCTGACATGCCATCCCTGTCAAACTCGGGTTTTGGAAAAAATTAGTCCATTCCCACAGTGTACATTCATATTACATGAGCAATCATTTCCTGAATAAGCAAAATTGGAAATTAATAAACCTTTTTATTATATGCTTTTATATTTTTAAAAATATGTTAATCAATAGAAGAAAATATTGATTAACTTTATAAAATAAAAAGTTTAGCTGTTTTTATTATCCAGTATAAATGCCATTTTCTTGGAAGAACTCCTTTTATCTTGCAGAAACTTGACTCCCCCTGTTTTCTTCCTCAGAAACTGCCATCATGTCTCTATTAGAGTGCCTATGCCATCACATGGTGATGTTTCCACCCTGGAATTTTCTCCCACGGTAAAGTGCCCTAGCCTGAGCCACAGTTTGTGTTCTAGGAGCTCAACTAATGTTTTAAAATTTATTTAACAAGTGGATCAATCAATATTTACTAAAGAAGTGTTGAATACCACTAATATAGTTCATTTTCTTTAGGCCATGAAATATATTCAAGAGTTGTCAGGCTTGTTTCTGTTTAGTTGTTTGAAAAGGCAAAAATGTTCAGCCATTCCCGGTGTTAAGGCTGGAATAATGTGGTGGTGAATTTCCATCATGAACTCTCACTTGGATTGCTGTGGGTAGCAAATTCTTAAAGCTCTGTGCTCATTCTAGCAAACCCATATCTACAAACTTAGGAGGATGAAATATCAAGAGTCAGATCACCAAAAATTCTCTACATTTTATCTTTTTTTATAAATATATATATATAATAAGAAAAATTTCAGGAAGAGGCTCAATCCTTTAAGACATTTTAAAAGTATTAATAACTCATAAGTCACATGCAAAACAAACAAAACATGTTTGATGCTTCAATAAATAATAATGAAGTATAGGACTAAAATAGAAATTGATCATATATACTTTTTATCTATTCTGTCATCAAACTTAATAACATGTAACATTCTTATTAACCCAGCAGTCTCATTTATTTTATTATTCTCCAGAATGTCTACTTGCTAGCGTTCAGCGATTCGTCCCTTGCATTTACATAATTAAACACAGTCTCACTTCTCTGTTTTATAAGCAAAGCATTTTTTTCCTATTTTTGAAAAGGTATGACAGGGATTTAAATATCTATTTTGGAAGAGAAGTATCGCTTTGTCAAAAGGCTAATTCCTACAAAAAGAAGCTCCAAGTTTTTCAAGACTTACGTAATAGAACTTCAAAATCTAACTGAA
The DNA here is from genome assembly GCF_030020395.1 of Manis pentadactyla. Classification (NCBI taxonomy): domain Eukaryota; kingdom Metazoa; phylum Chordata; class Mammalia; order Pholidota; family Manidae; genus Manis; species Manis pentadactyla. The sequence goes on along the minus strand of NC_080037.1, from coordinate 27,414,231 downwards.
AAGGGGGAGCTACTGACGCCACTTTCTTAATAGACAAATGTTAGTAGGTAAATAAACTAAAGAGTAGTATCTTTGAAAATGTTAGTGAAAATGATTTTTATGATATCTATTTAAATAAAATGTTTAATTAATTCATTAAAACCGTAATGTTACAGAATAGCTCAGTTCTTAGGTTACCAATGTAATATAGCATGGAAATAATTATATTAATTTTATTAATTAGCATATTAACAGTTTCAGGTCATTGAAAATATTGCTAGGGCTATATAGATAAAACAAATAATACATCACATTTTTCTATCAAGAGGCACATGGTAATTTTAATTTAATTGATTTTCCTATAACTACACTTGGAGATGAGTTCATTTGCTAACTTCACGTTTGGATAACTCCATACATTCGTGTTTTCAAAATTCTCAGCATGTTACCTGAAGCTTTGTTGAGTTTAACAAAGCCACTGAATATTTTGTAAAGTAAAGGTACTGAAGCAACTTTTAGACTTTCAGCTCACAGCCTTTGTACCCTCATCCTTAGGACGAAGTCAGAGTGGGCTCTGCAAGTGCACCAAAATTGCTAGATTTCATAACCTGACATTCTAGACATCTGGCTCATTTCAGATCATTTACCTTTCTTTTTCATGTGAATCCTCCTCCTTTTCTTAAAAAATTACCTTCTGAGCAAATTTATCATTAGGTTGAACTTCAATTCTACAAAATTAAGTTGTTTTTAACTTCAAAGTATCTGGCACAAGTAGAATCTTCTTTTAGCTCTCTTTAATTCGCTCTGTGTTTCCAGCTGGAAAAGAGGCTGTGAATCATTCTTGATTTCTTTTGCACCTCCAAATTTTGCTCTGTAAATTCTTTACATTTTTATGCTCTAAGAATATTTTTAAATAGTGTTTCCCATTTCTACTGCTGTGACTTCAATAGCCTCTTCCTGAAACTATTTTCCACACTGTTGTCTAGTGAACTTCTAAAAAAAACAGATTCTGCATTTTCTTCAGGAAACATTTCAATGTTCTTCATCCCCATTTATAACCAAATCCCAATTATGTCTCTGCCCCAAATGTTTTGGACATAATATCTGGTACAAAAATATAATTTGCATGCTTCCTGGGAAAAAGTAGCATCACCTCTATGGAGAATTTTATTTATGTGATTTATACTGTTCAGAAAAACTTCAGAGTCAGTCTCTCACAGATCTTCAAACTTTGGAATTAGAATGAAGAAAAAGAACATTCATGTAGAGATACTGGTAGAAGGAAAAAAACAATAAGACTGAGTAGAAGGATAAACTAAGGGAACTAACATTAATTTCATAATTTGCACTTATTTTCATTTTCATTTTCTCTTTCATTTTTACAATGAAATATATTATTTTGCTTTCAACTTTCTTTTTGTTGTTAGTGTCTCTGTCTTGGATTACTTCAAGGTATAGGTACCCCCTGTTATCTGAACATAGAATATTTCTATGAAATCTTTCATTAGCCAAAATGGTGTACAATGAAGAAGCAATTACCATTAATTTTTCTGGATGTTTTTGATTTTCCAAGACCTAAAATACAACTTCTTAGGTTTTTCTCATACTTTAGAGCATACTTTACAAATGAATATATAAAACAAATTGAAATAAAGCACAGGTGCTTACACAGTTCAAAGGTATGGCAGCTTGTTGCCGAGATGGTGAGTGCATCTCCCGGGAAAGGAGAGGTAATGCCACTCCACCTCTACAGTGATTGGCTGCCAAGCAATGCTGAAAGTTGTTTCACTTCACCTGTTTTTGGAAAAGCAAAAATCCTCTTCAGATTTCTTTTAGTTAGAAAAATCAGGTACTAATGTAGATCATTTGTACAGCCAAGTGCTGTAACACAAACTTTCGGGAAGCATGTGATACTAGTATGATAATTTCAAAAATAACTTATAATAAAGGACCATGGCACTTACCTATTTTTTTAGAAATTAATAACATAGCTTTTGTTGATAAAAGTCAGTCAAGTCCACCACATTGCACGCTGCACTGTGTCCCCATATGTAAAAACATGTCTCAGATTTATAAAAGGCTTATCTCTACAGAGAAATAAAAACTAAATTTTAATATTTGAATTGTGCCTACAAAGCCAAAATTGGCTTTCTATTCTCTAAGAAAGTCTATATCATGAGGAACATGTGCATGATTTGTGATTTATTGTAGTAGAGATTTGGCTTAACATTAAAAGTTTTATTGATGTAGTTTGGTTATTACTTTTTTAATTCTACTTTTTATTATTGTGTTTGTATCCATATGCTATTATATAGGTGAGTTACTAACAATAATTCCACAGTAATGCATATAAGGAAAAAATTAAATTTGTGCTTATGTATGTACATTATTTAGAGCATTTGAGTACTTATATGAATTTAATGATTAAAAAATTGAATTAAATATGGTATAGTATTCTTGTATATTATACATATTATGCATCTGCACTAGGGAATGAATTTTATATACACATTTTATAATATTTGTGTGTGTGCTTGTGTATCTAAGAAGAATGAATTAATTTCAGGTTCTGAACTAGGGCAAATTGCTGACTGATGATGTCATTCTCTGAAGTAAGAAACAAATGTTTAGTAACTAATTTGTGATTTGGAGGAAAAGGTTTTAGTAAATAATTCTTCAGGAGGTTGTGAGGTCATCTATAGGAAATATATAAACTAAAAAGAGTAAAGAAAGCCTTAAAACAAAGTCCCCAGGGACTGCTGACAAGGTAAAAAGCAAATTAAATTCAAGGCCCAACAAAAGGGATTGAGAGAAGAAATCAGAGAAAAAGAAAAATAATTAGTATTTTGCAAATCAAGAAAAAAAAGTATTTTAAGAACATATCATTCTTAAATAGGTGCTATAGGTACATTAACTAAGATAAGACATTAAAAAAGCTTTTTGCTAGGTTTAGCAATTAGGCAAGTGTGGCTTTTTCAAGAGCAGTGTAACTCTGGGGTGGAATCTGGACAATGATTAGAAAAATTAAGGAGTAAATTTAGAAAATAGTATTTAGACTGAATATGGAGCCCCAAAAATGTCTTGTTTGTTGATTTGTTGACTAAGTGTTGTTTTGATCTAGTTTAAAAGTAAAGGTGAAAAAAACTTGCTCTTCCTGGTCTGGAATGTAAGAAGCTTGCGAGCCATCACTCTCATCATCACAAGAATAAAAGCCTGAAAAACTGAAAATCAACAACTTTTTTTAGATCTAGTAGAAATTTTAGGTCCAAACACAAACTGCTATCCTCAATATTAGAGAGATGGTTTGGATACAGAAAATCACAGCTTCTCAGAGCAGAAGACCAGAAGCAAAAAAAATTATTCTCTGCAGGAACTAGTACCAGTACAAGAAAACTTAAAACTGTATTTGATGAAATTGTCAGTGGCTTGGTGTGAACAATTTGGAAATTAAAATTCCAAGGGAGGAAAGTCTTGGGTCCCCACCACACTCATACCAACTCACATACTTTTGTAAGTTGAACCTCCAAGATCCCTACCATGTTCTTACAGTAAAGAACTGAGAAAAATCCTGTATGTTTCCATTTCACAGCAGGGAGAAGGCAAAGTAGCCACTTGGAAATACACTCAGAGCATCTTGTCTTCTTAGTAATTACTGCTTCAGGGTAAAAAAATAAATAAATAAAAAGAAACAAGGATGAGTAGAAAACAGTACAAATATGTTAGGTATTATTCCAACCACATAAAAATCACTTTAATATCAATCTCTAAGAAAACCAATTAAAAGACAGGAACTGTCAGAGTAGATTTAAAAAATGACCCAAATATATGTTGTTTACAAGAAACCCATAGTAAATATAAAGAAAAAGAAAATGGATTAGCTATAGTAATTTCACAGAAAGCTAAGTTTAGAGCACAAAAAAAATCAGCACTAAAGAGGCACATTATGTAATTATAAAGAAGATAATTCCCCAAAAGACATAACTGTCCTTCTTAACATGTGTATGTGTGGGTGTGTGAATATATATATATTCATTCATTCATTCTTAGCTGAGGTGTCTGTCCCCAAATTTAATTGGGTTGTTTGTTTTCTTATTGTTGAATATTAAGATTTCTTTGTAAATTTTGTATACTAGTACTTTATCAGATACCTTTTTCAATGACTATTTAAGTCTTTGGCATGACTTTTTATTCTTTTACCATAGCATAAATTTTTAATTCTAATGAAGTCTATAGTAAAAATTTTTTTTTATGAATAATAGTGTTTTGGTCTTGTGTCTAAAAATTCATCACCAAAGCCAAAGATACTGATTTTCTCTTACCTTCTAGAACTTTTAGGCTTTTAAGTTTATTATCCATTTTGAGTTCGTTTTTCTGAAAAGCATAATGTCTATATTTAGATTCATTATTTTGCATGTGGTATCCAGTTGTTTTAGCACTACTTGTTGAAAAGACTGTCCTTTATTGAATTACTTTGGCTTCTGTGTTGAGTAGGAGTGGTGAGAGAGAAAATCCTTGCCTTGCTGCTGATCTTAGTGGAAAAACATCTAGTTCCTCACCATTAAGTATGATGTCATTTTTAGATTTATAGATGTCCTTAATCAAGTTCAGGAATTTCCCTTCTATTCCTATTTTGCTGAGATTTTATAATCCATAGGTCAAGTGCATTTTCTACATCTATTGATACAATTATATGATTTCTTTAACCTTTTGATATGATGGATTATACAGGTTAATTTTTGAATGTTTAATTGGCCTTGCATACCTGGAATAAATTCTACTTAGAGTGATGTATAATTTTTTGTATACATTGTTGAATTTCAAAATATTGAAATATTTTGTTGAGGATTTTTGCAATGATGTTCATGATAGATATTAGTCTATAACTTTCCTTTCTTATAATGATGTGTCTATTTTTGTTATTAAGCTAATGCACGTCTTACAGAATAAGGTATAGAATATTTCCTCTGCTTTTGCTTTATGTAAGAGATTGTGAAGAATTGTTATAATATTTTCCTTAATTTTTTTTCAAACAATTCACCAGCGACCCCACTAGACCTGGTGTTTTCTATTTTGAAAGTTATTAATTATTTATTCCATTTAATACATAAGTGTGGGTAAAATATTCCATTTAATACATAAGTGTGGGTAAAATTGCAATATTTCCAGAATCTCTCACCTGGCCTTAATGAATCCACATATCAATAGATGTTTCCAAGGGGTGGAGAAAAGTAGTCCATCTCCGTATCATTAAGTAATTACAATAAGGAACAAGGGCATATGTGGACCAGAGAGGTTGGGTGGAGTCCCTTTTTGCAGCCAGGTCGTGAGAGACACGGGAGAGCAGAGTTGGACAACTGCTTGTTGGCAATAAATGGGTTTCTCCCACTGTATTTCTCCTTTTGACTGATTTTTGTTTCAAAAGTATTTTTCCCAGGGCTGGAAAAATATTTTCCCCCCAGAGTTACATCTGGCATAGCCGGCTGGCCCTCTGAACACAGTCTGTCTTCATGAGTGTGACCCTTGTGTGGGCTACCTTTAGAGATGGTGGGGAGATACCTGGAAACCCCACCACCACCATGGGTAGTGGGGAGGCCCCAGTGGTTGCAGCGGTGGAGGGTGCAGCTTCACCAAGGAGCCCCCGTCTGTGGGGCTTCCAATTGGGGAGCCCCTGGTGGGGAATTCGTCTAGGATAAAGCACCTTCTAGAAGGGTAGGGCCTTCCCCAGAATTGGTGAAGGGTGGAGACACCAGAACCTGTGGAATTAGCCCTCCATGAGTTAGAAGATGGTTTAGAAGTCCCGAGTGGTTGTGTAGTAGGGATGTCTGATTCTCAAGATAATGGAAAGGGTGATTGAGGAGACAGAATTCAGAAAGGGAGAAACACACTTCAGCATCGCTTGGAGGAGCTGTGTGATGACCTATGGGATGCCCTCAAGAAAGAGAGACAGTTATTGAGAATACATGTTGTGTACCTTGAAGATGCATTAGCAGTGAGGGATGAGGTAACAGGATAATCCATGTTTCATGAGGTGATGGGGAAAGGGGAGGAAAGAGCAGTGCCTTCAGCCAAGGAGATGGTAGTGTGAATGTCAGGAGAGGATAAGGGTGTGGGGCCGAGGACATAACTGCTACCAGGGCCACCGCCTGAGGCACCAACCTGTCCTATATTAAAGGCCTGGCCAGATGGAATAAACAAAATAAAAACTCAACCACAAGCTCCTCAGGGGACGGAGAAGCTCCCTCCCCAGGCTGTGGAGCCCTCCATGCTCCACCCTTATTCCCAGGATGAGCTGGTGACATGAGCATCCAGTTTTGGCAGAAGCCATCAGAACCTCTGCCTACATGGCTTTTGCCTCTGTGGGATATGGGGCTGGACATCATTGTTGTGTCAGGTTCTGAAATGGTTAGACTGGCTTCCTTGATGATTCACCCTTATGTCCAGCAGAAGTTGCAAAGTGCCCATCACACCTCAGGGAATCAGTGTTTCTGAACTGGCTGACAGCAGCCATCCAGACAGTTTGGCCTAATCAAGGTGATTTACCATGCTTACCCACTAACTGGTAATCATATGCAGAGCTCCAACAGGTAGTACATGAGTTGGGCATGAAAAATATTATCTATAATATGGACCACCAGGGCCCCGGTGAGGAGTTGTTCACCAAGGAATGAGACATCTGGTGCTGCATACAGCTCCCCCATCTCTTTGGGTCCCTAGTGACTACTCTTGCCTAGGGCAACCAATAAATAAGCCTTCTCATACTTTAGTAGATCTGGGGGGAGATAGAAACAATAAGAGCACAGTAGGAAGTATGGGCTATGACTGAAAGGAGAGGTGCAAAGGGCCCCATGAAGATCTAAAGAACCCAGATGTGGGTTGATTTCATAAAGGCGGGGGCAGTAAAAGAAAAACTTGATAGGCAGCCCTATAGGATCTTGTTAGAACTGTGGCACCAATTAAAGCCAGAGCAGCAGTTCCAGCTTCTGAGTTTCAGGACACAGAAGCAGGAGGCAAAGCCCCATGTCCAGCCTGTGTCCCTGCAAGACTTCTTGGTGGACAGTATTCAGGATCCCCCTGGGCCCTCACACCCACAGGAGGATAATTGGGCATCTTGGATTGGCTGAGGGGATGGATCAAGGTCCCCACCTTGGGGGAAATGGCAGGGACTGGAGGTCACATGTAGAATTAGCAATTCATTGCCCCCTGTGAATGGACAACATGCCTTGTTTCTGGTGGACACAGAAGCTGAATGTTCTCTGATTTATGCAAACCTGAACATTTTCCCAGGATCCCTGCTGTGATATATGGTTATGAAGATAAGGAAATTAGAGTGAAGAAAACCAAAATCCCACTGGGGATAGGGTGTTTACCTTAAAAGGAGTATACTGTGTATATTTGTCCCATCCCTGAATATATTTGAGAGGTAGATATGCTGCAGGGCCTGTGGTTACAGACTACTGCAGGTGAGTTCAAACTGAGGATACATGTGGTGAAGGCAGTTCTGAGGGGACATGCTCAGCATCTGCCTGTAGCTCTGCCTGTATCTCAGCAGGTGACAAATACTAAGCAGTGTAAATTGCCTGGATGGCAAAAAGATATTGGAGAAACTCTACAGGAGATGGAGATGTTGGGCATCATAAAGCCCACTCATAGTCCTTTTAATTCTCCAGTGTGGCCTATGAAAAAGCCAGATGGCTCCTGGCATATGACTGTGAACTACAGGGAATTAAATAAAGTCACACTCCCTTTGCATGCTGCTGTCCCCTCTATAGCAGACATTCTGGACACCCTCAGTCATGAACTGGGGACATATCATTATGTTCTAGACATTGCAGTGCTTTCTTCTCTGTTGACATTGCACAGGATAGTCAGGAACAGTTTGCCTCCATGTGGGGAGGCTGGCAGTGTTCTCTGCCATCCAGAGTCCTGCCACAGGGATACCTCCACAGTCCCACCATCTGTCATGGACTGGTAGCTCAGGACTTAGGCACATGGACAAAACCACAAACAGCACGGTTGTATCACTGCATTAATGATATTAAGCTCACATCTGATTCTCTTGCAGATTTAAAAGGGAAGTTCCTAGACTGCTGCAATATCTAAAGCAGAAAAGACAGGCTGTGAACAGCCTCAAGGTTAAGGGACATGGATTGTCTGTAAAGTTCTTGGAAATTGTCTGGTTGGTGAAATAAAGTTATCCCAGAAGCAGTCATAGACAAGATTAAAGCTTTCCCCACCCCTATCACTATGGCAGTATTACAAGAGTTTTTGGGTCTTTTGGGCTACTAGAGAGTGTTTATCCTGCATTTGGCACAAATTCTGAAGCCCTTATATGAGTGAATATGAAAGAGCATCAGGTGGAACTGGGATAAGACATGTGCAGCTGCTTTTACTGCTGCTAAATGAGCAATCAGGCCATTAAGGCCTTGAATGTAATGGCCTCATCGAGGCCCTGTTTACTAGAAGTTCATGTAGCCAAAGATGGTTATGGAATGGGCCTTTAGCTGTGACTTGAACTCATGCCCCAACCTTTTGGATTCTGGTCACAACTATGGAAAGGAGCAGAGGTCTGGTACACCTTGATAGGGAAGCAACTGGCTGCCCTATACCACACCTTGCTGGCTACAGAGCACATCACCAGAACAACTCTGCCCAAACTAATAACTACCTATCCCACCACATGACTGGACCCAATGGCCATGGAGTGGTGTGCAGAGATGCCTACCATGGCCAAATGGGGCACATACTTACAGATGCATAGCACCCTCTCCAATAGCTCCTTAAATGAAGAACTCCAACACTTATTGGGACCAATGACATATACCAGTGGAAAGCAGGAAAAACTTTCTTTTGAACCATTGGTAGCTGAGAGTCCTTATGAGGAGGGGAAAAGCCCATATACTTGAAGTTGCTTGGCATACAGATGACTCCAGTCATGGGCAGCCCGCGAAGTGGAGGGCTGTGGCTTTCTATCCTAAGACTGAGACAATATGGTTGGAGGGTGGAAAGGGGAAGAGCAGCCAATAGGCTGAGTTGTGGGCAGTATGGCTCATGATCACCCAGGAGACCTCCCCTATAGTTGTCTGCACAGACAGCTGGACTGTCTATAGGGGTTTGACCCTATGGCTACTGACATGGTCCCATGACAACTGGATGGTTGGTTATAGGCCCCTCTGTGGGCAAGAGTTGTGGCTTCAAGACCTATGGGCCTCTGGTCAGACTAAAACTATTACCATATATTATGTGACTGGCCATTTGCCTTTGGCATCCCCAGGGAATGATGAAGCAGACACACTGGCCCAGGTGCACTGGCTACAAGGAAAGTCTGCCTCTGATGTAGCCCAATGGTTACATGAGCATTTGTTGCACACAGTTCAAAAGACAATGTGGGCTGTAGCCTGTAGGTGGGGCTTACCATTTACCTTTGAAGTAGTCAGCAGAGCCCAGAAGGAGTGCCTTGTGTGCTCTAACAGGGACTTACACTGAGTCCTACAGCAACGTGGGTCAATAGTAAAGGGGCTGATACCCCTTGTCAGGTGAAAGATAGACTATGTTGGGCCTCTGCCCATGTCAGAAGGACAGCTGAATTCTCTGTCTTCTGAGTATCATGATTTTATTGCTGTTGTTATTATATGTTATTAGTCTTTTTACAGTTCTCCAAGTTTCTCACATAGGGGCCATTGTGGAAGATGGAGAGTGGGTAGATTGTGAGGTGAGATTTCTGGAGAGGTTGGCTGTGGGTAAAATTTCAGTATTTCCAGAATCTTTTGCCTGGCCTTAGTGGATCTCCATATCAAAAGGTGTTTCCAAGGTGTGGAGAATAGCAGGCCATCACCATATCAATAGGTAATACAAGGGGGAGTGAGGAATATGTGGACCTCAGAGGTTGGGTGGCGTCCCTTTTTGCAGCCAGGTCACGAGACACATGGGCACGCAGAGTTGGATGACTGCTTGTAAGCAATAAATTGGTTTCTCCCACTGTATTTCTACCCTTGACTGATTTCTGACTCAAAGATATTTTGCTCCTGGCTAGGAAAATATTTTCCCCCCATAGTTACAATAAAGAACTAATCACATTATCTTTATCTATTTCTGTGGTGAGTTTTGGTAGATTTTGTCTTTAAAAAATTGATATATTTCATAATGATCAAATTTGTATTCATGGAGATTGCTCAAAATAGTCCTTTAATATCTCTTTATGAAGTTCATACTGTCAATAAGTGATAGCCTCTTTTTTATTGATATTAGTTTCTTCTTTTTTCTTAATCTGCCATATAGGTTTATCAACTACTGTTCTTTCAAATAAGCACTGTTTTCACAGATTTTCTGTCTTATTTCCAATTTCATTGATTCCACTATTTTTTTAATTCTTTCTTTTCTTCTGCTTACTTTGGATTTATTTGAAAATGATTAATGCATAAAATGAAATAGAAACAAATTCTGATACATATCAGACACCTCCAATGAGGATATTTTGGATGCTACTAATTTACAAGTGATGCATTTATTTTATTTGTGTTGGACAAGGCTGGGCCAACTGTTTAGGTGCTGGAGGGGAAGATGGGTCGCAAGAACAGTCCTTTGGAAGATGGCATTGGAAATTTATTTTTTAGACAATTAGTTCTACAAACGGACTTTTAAAATTATTAATGTTGAAATTGTTTGGACTTCTAAATCATCCATATAGTTATTGCCATTGAATTTTGCCACAGATGTCTTTAAAGAAGTAAGATAATTAATTTTATCTGTATTATCAAAATTCAGACAACTTAGACCTAGAAATCTAACATACCTTTTAAGAAAGCATAGAAATATAAGTATTGATACTGCTATACCTAAATATTTTGTATTTGACACTTTGCAATTTGTTTAATAGATGCAAAAATGTTGCACACTGATTTTTTACAAATTTTTAATCTATGTTGAAGTTGATTTTTACTATTCTCTAATGCATAACATGTTCCTGTGATTTGTTCTGTTCTTTAGCTAAAAATAATATTGGGTATTTTTAGAGTAGTATACAAGATATTTACATAAGCTTGAATAAAATATATAAACTGCTTCAAAGATGTGGATGTAAATGTTCTTAAAGAAATAGATCTGGATTGTAAATATGATCCTAAATGCTTTCATATAATATCCTGTTCTTTCTTGCACCTTCTTTTATGTTATAAGGAAAGGCTATTCTTACATATAGGTTCTTATGTGTATTCTTACATATATTCTTACATTCTTAAATATATGTAATTAAAATGTAATTATACAGTTTCCTCATATATAAGAAAAAGTTTTACTGAAATGAGCAGAAAAATTTTAATCTTTGCTGACTCCAAATTGACAAACAGTGGTAGCTAGAGAGCTGTTCTGAGATGAATTCTAAGACCATGCTTATTAAGAATGCTGAGATAACTGGGAAATCCCACAGTGTGCTCAGAAAAATGTATTCATGTTACATGTTTTTGCATATCCTATTATAGTCGGTGTCCAAATTTCAGGGCTTCAACATATATAAATATATATATAGGATAACAGCTTTCAATTACTATACAACAATCAGAAACACAGATGGTGATCAGTGCATATTTGCTAGGTAGAAAAAGTTTTAGGAATTTTTTTTGAAGTGTGTATCTAGAACCACCAAGCCCTGAAATATCTGATGTGTTTGAAAAATGTGAAGATTCATGTGTAATATGACATGCTTTTGATAACAAGGTCTGTTTGTGGGGAGAAAATCTGTACTTACCAGACTCCCCGTGATTCTTGTGCATACTATTTGAGGTTTGATTTCGAAATCATCAAACATGTTCTCCTTTCAGCTACATTAAGCAGTAGACTATTAACAACTTGAATGTTGGTACAGTATCTTTTATGCTTTATGTATCACCTCCTAGCACAATTTGACCTACTTAAGTGTCTTTGCTTATTACTCTCACTATCACTTCAGAAAGCACACTTTTATATCTACTGTTCTCATGCTTAATCATCGCTCAATTTTTTATTTCTCTTTAATAGTAACTCCAAATGTTTGTAAAGTGTATTTCAAACAGAAACCTTATGGCAGTGTAAGTGAAAGTTCTCTTTGCTAAAGCATGTACATTTACTAAATACTAGGAAGGATACCTTTTCTAATTTCTTCATCTAGACAGGCAATTTTTCTCTCTGAAAGTGGATATTTTTGTTATTTACCTACATGTGTCGGGTGTGCTTGCTCAGACCCTGTTATCACATATTAAAGTCTAGTGTCAGAATACACATCTAAGTGTTTTCTTATCCAGCCTCAAAATACCTTTAGCATATTGGTTGCTTTTCTTAGGGTAGGGCACAGCTGTAACAACAACAATCAAAAATAAATGGTGATTCAAATAGAACAGAAATATATTTCTTGTTCCTGTAAATAGACCAAAGCGATTCAAAATTTCTTTCCATAGGCGACATGAGGCAGCTGTCCAGGGGTATTCAGGGACGTCCAGTTATTCTGGGATAAAAGCATAGGAAGAGTTTCCATTCACTCTTTATAGGTGGATTTCAAGTTTACCCTGGGCGGTGTCATACAGCCCGCAGAAGGAGAAAGAGCACGAAGCCCCCATAGGTATTTTTGTTTTGTTTTGCTTGTATATGACTCAGTCTTAGAAGTATCACACGTCACCTTTCCAAGAAGGTCTGAAAAGTAGTACTGTTTACAGGAAGAAGAAATAGGGTTAATGCCTATATGGCAGCCTCTGCATTATGCGTTGTTATTTTAGTGACTGAGAAAACAAACTTAGTAAGTTTAAGAAATTGGATTACCCTTATGTATTTAACAAGTTTTGAAATTGGGCTTTGATGACTTTTCTGACTTCTAAAACCAGAGATATTAAGCATACTTCAACAGATGCTTCAAGATTTAGCTTTAAAAAATCCCCTGTGAAGATATTCCTGAATAAATCAATTTATAGAAGACATGCAATATGCCAGACGCTGGGATGAGCTCTAAGAACTCTGTGGAAATGGAACAAAAATCATCAGTGTACTTTTTTACCATATGCCTCTTTGACTTTTTAATTCAATTTATTACCTGGGGGAAGTCCTGATTATGCCAGAAATTTAATAAAATAAAACATTTAAAATTTTCGTTAGGAAGAAATTAATCACCAATAGCCATCAATAATACATTTATTTACACATTATAATCATGTTGATATGAGATGGATATTCAAACTATACTTTCAAATTTACCAGTGGGGAATATTTTATACAACCAAAATTCATTGATGTGGGTATTTAAAGATTCTAAGTTGTAAGTTATTAAACAACATGTGTCTATGAAGGAATCACCAACTTCTTCTTCTGGGAAACCCTGATATTTTTCAGTAACATGGCAAAGTATACATTTGACGTTGACAAAGGTTAAAATTGGAAATCTTAAAGGTGTGTTTTACTGTAGCAAACAAAGCATTACAATTGCTCTTGATTAAAATAAGATTTGTTTATTTAAAAATGCTATATTTGTTGGCAACTTATTTAAAAAAGTTAAAAGCTGCTTTTAACTGCTTTAAACAATTATTGGCATAAACCTATAATTGTTTTAAAAAAAGATTATTTGGTTTGGGAAACACACACACACGTACTCTTAATACTTTGCTGTTTCCTTTAAAAATAGTTCAGGGCTTGTATTTTTATTTGCACATATATTTATGTACATATATATATATATATATGCATATGTTTATGTGTGTATATATGCTGCTTTACAAACTGACATCCCACTTCTAGGAATAATAGTACGATAGAGATGAAAATTCTAGTTACTAGTAAAGGGGGCAGTGACATTTTAATTGCTTTATATGATATATTGGGATGAAACTAGAAATTAGATATGTGATTTATTTAAAATTATAAATAATAAATAGTATAATATTGAACAGTTCTCTGTCATTCTGGACTTAAATTTCCTCATTCTTATAGGAGTATTTGCACTAGAATTAGTTCATTCTCTCTGACGTCTGTTCAAGGTCAAATAACTTTAGGTCTTTATTCATTACAGCCCATGTTTTAAATAATTTTTGTTATTTAAACTATTCCTGTTTTGACTTATTATCTTATCATAGAGAGATTGCTTATTTAAAAATATTTCATAATACACATTATTATACTTTTGATTCCCCCTTTTAGGGGAATACTGAACATATATGTATTGTTGACAATGGCATATGCAATTCTTTTGGATAATAAATTAGAGAATATTTTCTACTCTACTGTATTGAAGAAAATAGAATATTTAATTTGAAGTAATACTAAATTATTTCAGTACTAATTGATCTTTAGCAAGTAGACTCTCTGAGGTTCAGCTTTCTTGCCTTTAAAAATTAATAGCTCTGGGGAGGCAGAGCCAAGATGGCAGCGTGAGTAGAGCAGCAGCAATCTCCTCCCAAAACCACATATATATTTGAAAATACAGCAAACACAACTCTTCCCAAAAGAGAGACCAGAAGACACAGGACAACATCCAGACCACATCCACACCTGCGAGAACCAGCACCTCACGAAGGGGGTAAGATACAAGCCCCGGCATGACGGGACATGAGCGCCCCTCCCCCCAGCTCCCAGCGGGAAGAGAGGAGTCGGAGCGGGAGGGACAGGGATCCCAGGACGGCTAAACACCCATCCCAAGCCATCTGGACCAGAGCACAGACACAGTGCAAGTGTGGTGTCCTGGAGACTAGGAAAACAGGACAGTAAGACCTGTGAGCTGGGCCCTGCACTCGGCGCCCCAGGGACACAGAACAAGTGCTTTTTGAAGTCTTAAAGGGACAGGGACCCCACAGCTGGATGGAAGCATCTTGGGACACTTAGTCCAGCAGCAGGGAACTCCGGGCACCCTAAACCCCTGGATAGCAGGGCAGCTCAGAGGCCCCTCACAGAGATAATCAGCCTCTTGGCTGCTCCCCCTCCAACACAGCTCCACCATATCAGAGCAGCAGCCAGAGGCAGGCCACACCCACAGCAACAGCAGAGATAAGCTCCATAGCAGCCTGGCAGGAATCAGAAGCCCTGTCTGCGTGCAGCTGGGCAGCACAAACCACTAGAGGTCACTGTTCTCCCAGGAGAGGAAGGCCACAAACCAACAAGAAGGGAAGGTCTTCCAGCCATCACCCCTGCCAGCTCTGAAAACTATCTCTATCCCCATGAAAAGGCAAAATTTGAGGCAGACAAATGTTACAGAGACAACACTACAAAAGGAGACAGACCTAACCAGTCTTCCTAAAAAGAATTCAAAGTAAAAATCATAAACATGCTGATGGAGATGCAGAGAAATATACAAGAGCTAAGGGATGAAGTCTGGAGGGAGATCACAGATGCCAGGAAGGAGATTACAGAAGTGAAACAAACTCTGGAAGGATTTGGAAGCAGAATGGATAGGATGAAAGAGGCCATTGATGGAATAGAAACCAGAGAACAGGAGCGCATAGAAGCTGACACAGACAGAGGTAAAAGGATCTCCAGGAATGAAACAATATTAAGAGAACTGTGTGACCAATCCAAAAAGAACAATATTCGTATTATAGGGGTACCAGAAGAACAAGAGAGAGAAAAAGAGATAGAAAGTGTCTTTGAAGAAATAATTGCTGAAAAATTCCCCAAACTGGGGGAGGAAATAATCGAACAGACCACAGATATACACAGAACTCCCAACAGAAAGGATCCAAGGAGGACAACACCAAGACACATAATAATTAAAATGGCAAAGATCAAGGACAAGGACAGAGTTTTAAAGACAGCTAGAGAGAAAAAGGTCACCTATAAAGGAAAACCCATCAGGCTATCATCACACTGATCAACAGAAACCTTACAAGACAGAAGAGAATGGCATGATATATTTAATGCAATGAAACAGAAGGGCCTTGAAATAAGGATACTGTATCCAGAATGATTATCATTTAAATATGAAGGAGGGATTAAACAATTCCAAAACAAGCAAAAGTTGAGGGAATTTGCTTCCCACAAACCACCTATACAGTTTATTATAAAGAGACTATTCAACACGGGAGCACTCCTAAGACTAAACAGATGTCACCAGAGAAAATAAAATCACAGCCAAGAAAGCAGACTAACCAAATACTAACTAAAGGCAAAAAGTAAAATCAACTACCCACTAAAAGTACTTAAAGGAAACATGAAAGAACATAGAATAAAACAACCAACATTTAAAGAATGGAGGAATAGGAAGAAGAAGGGAGAGAAGAAAAGAATCTCCAGACAGAGTATATAACAGCTCAGTAAGCAAGCTAAGTTAGGCAATAAGATACTAAAGAAGCTAACCTTGAACCTTTGGTAACCACGAATCTGAAGCCTGCAATTGCAATAAGTACATATCTTTCAATAGTCACCCTAAATGTAAATGGACTGAATGCACCAATCAAAAGACACAGAGTAATAGAATGGATAAAAAAGCAAGACTCATCTATATGCTGCTTACAAGAAACTCACCTCAAACCCAATGACATGAACAGACTAAAAGTCAAGGGATGGAAAAAAATATTTCAGGCAAAAAAACAGACAGAAGAAAGCAGGGGTTGCAGTACTAGTATCAGACAAAATAGACTTCAAAACAAAGAAAGTAACAAGAGACAAAGAAGGACATTACATAATGATAAAGGGCTCAGTCCAACAAGAGGATAAAACCATTCTAAATATATATGCACCCAACACAGGAGCACCAGCATATGTGAAACAAATACTAACAGAACTAAAGGGGGAACTAGACTGCAATGCATTCATTCTAGGAGACTTCAACACGACACTCACCCCAAAGGACAGATCCACTGGACAGAAAATAAGTAAGGAAACGGAGGCACTGAACAAAACACTAGAACAGCTGGACCTAATAGACATCTATAGAACTCTACATCCAAAATCAACAGGATATACTTTGTTCTCAAGTGCACATGGAACATTCTCCAGAATAGACCACATACTAGGCCACAAAAAGAGCCTCAGGAAATAACAAAAGTTTGAAGTCCTATGAATCAACTTTTCAGACCACAAAGGTATAAAACTAGATATAAATTCTACAAAGAAAACAAAAAGGCTCACAAAAATATGTAGGCTTAACAACATTCTCCTAAATAATCAATGGATCAATGAACAAATTAAAATAGAGATCAAGGAATATATGGAAACAAATGACAACAACAAAAAGCCCCAACTTCTGTGGGTTGCAGTGAAAGCAGTCTTAAGAGGAAAGTATATAGCAATCCAGACACACTTAAAGAAGGAAGAACAATCCCAAATGAATAGTCTAACATCACAATTATCGAAACTGGAAAAAGAAGAACAAATGAGGCCTAAAGTCAGCAGAAGGAGGATCAGAGAAGAAATAAATTTGAGAAGAATAAAACAATAGAAAAAAATCAATGAAACCAAGACTTGGTTCTTTGAGAAAATAAACAAAATAGATAAGCCTCTAGCCAAACTTATTAAGAGAAAAAGAGAATCAACACACATCAACAGAATCAGAAACGAGAATGGAAATATCACAACAGACTCCACAGAAATACAAAGAATTATTAAAGACTTCTATGAAAACTTACATGCTAACAAGCTGGAAAACCTGGAAGAAATGGACAACTTCCTAGAAAAATACAACCTTCCAAGACTGACCAAGAAAGAAACACAAAAGTTAAAGGAACCAATTACGAGCAAAGACATTGAAACGGTAATCAAAAACTACCCAAGAACAAAACCCCCGTGCCAGACGGATTTACCTCAGAATTTTATCAGACATACAGAGAAGACATAATACCCATTCTCCTTAAAGTTTTCCAAAAAACAGAGGAGGAGGGAATACTCCCAAACTAATTCTATGAAGCCAACATCACCCTAATACAAAAATCAGGAAAAGACTCCACCAAAAAAGAATAATACAGACCAATATCCCTGATGAATGCAGATGCAAAAATACTCAATAAAGTACTAGCAAACCGAATTCAAAAATGTATCAAAAGGATCATACACCATGACTAAGTGGGATTCATCCCAGGGATGCAAGGATGGTACAACATAAAAAAATCCATCAACATCATCAACCACATCAACAAAAAGAAGGACAAAAACCACATGATCATCTCCATAGATGCAGAAAAAGCATTTGACTAAATTCAACATCCATTCATGATAAAAACTCTCAGCAAAATGCTTATAGAGGGGAAGTACCTCAACATAATAAAGGCCATATATGATAAACCCACAGCCAACATCATACTGAATAGAGAGAAGCTGAAAGCTTTTCCTCTGAGATCGGGAACAAGACAGGGATGCCCACTCTCCCCACTGTTATTTAACATAGTATTGGAAGTCCTTGCACGGCACTTAGACAAAACTAAGAAATACAAGGAATCCGGAATGGTAAAGAAGAAGTTAAACTGTCACTATTTGCACATGACATGATATTGTACATAAAAAACCCTAAAGACTCCACTCCAAAACTACTGGAACTGATAATATTGGAATACAGCAAAGTTGCAGGATACAAAATTAACACACAGAAATCTGTGGCTTTCCTATATACTAACAATGAACCAATAGAAAGAGAAATCAGGAAAACAACTCCATTCACAATTGCATCAAAAAGAATAAAATACCTAGGAATAAACCTAACCAAAGAAGTGAAAGACCTTTTCCCTGAAAACTACAAGACACTCTTAAGAGAAATTAAAGGGGACACCAGCAAATGGAAACTCATCCCATGCTCTTCGCTAGGAAGAATTAATATCATCAAAATGGCCATCCTGCCCAAAGCAATATACAGATTTGATGCCGTCCCTAACAAATTAACAGCAACATTCTTCAACGAACTGGAACAAATAGTTCAAAAATTCATATGGAAACACCAATGATCCCAAATAGCCAAAGGAATCCTGCGAAAGAAGAACAAAGTTGGTGGGATCTCACTCCCCAACTTCAAACTTTACTACAAAGCCAAAACAATCAAGACAATTTGGTACTGGCACAAGAACAGAGCCACAGACCATTGGAACAGATTAGAGACTCCAGACATAACCCAAACATATATGGTCAGTTAATATACTATAAAGGAGCCATGGACATGCAATGGGGAAATGACAGTCTATTCAACAGATGGTGCTGGCAAAACTGAGCAGCTAAATGAAAGAGAATGAAACTGTACCATTGTCTAACCCCATACACAAAAGTAATTTTGAAATGGATCAAAGACCTGAATGTAAGTCATGAAACCATAAAACTCTTAGAAAAAAAACATAGGAAAAACTCTCTTAGACATAAATATGAGTGACCTCTTCTTGAACATATCTCCCCGGGCAAGGGGAACAACAGCAAAAATGAGCAAGTGGGACTATGTTAAGCTGAAAAGCTTCTGTACAGCCAAAGACACCATCAATAGAACAAAAAGGTACCCTATTGTATGGTAGAATACATTTGTAAATGACAGATCCGATAAAGGCTTGACATCCAAAATATATAAAGAGCTCACACAGCTAAGCAAACAAAAAACAAATAATCCAATTAAAAATGGGGAGAGGAAATGAACCGACAGTTCTCCAAAAAAGAAGTACATATGCCCAACAGACACATGTAAAGATGCTCTACACCGCTAGTTATCAGAGAAATGCAAATTAAAACCACAATGAGATATCACCTCACACCAGTAAGGATGGCTACCATCCAAAAGACAAACGACAACAAATGTTGGCGAGGTTGTGGAGAAAGGAGAAGCCTCCTACACTGCTGGTAGGAATGTAAATTAGTTCAACCATTGTGGAAAGCAGTATGGAGGTACCTGAAAATGCTCAAAATAGAAATATCATTTGACCCAGGAATTCCACTCCTAGGAATTTACCCTAAGAATGCAGCACTCCACTATGAAAAGACAGATGCACACCTATGTTTATTGCAACACTACTTACAATAGCCAAGAATTGGAAGCAACCTAAGTGTCCATCAGTAGATGAATGGATAAAGAAGATGTGGTACATATACACAATGGAATATTATTCAGTCACAAGAAGAAAACAAATCCTACCATTTGCAACAACATGGATGGAGCTAGAGGGTATTATGCTCAGTGAAATAATCCAGGTGGAGAAAGACAAGTACCAAATGATTTCACTCTTATGTGTAGTATAAGAACAAAAGAAAACTGAAGGAACAAAACTGCAGCAGAAGCACAGAACCTGAGAATGGACTAATAGTTACCAAAGGGAAAGGGACTGGGGAGGATGGGTAGGAAGGGAGGGATAAGGGCGGGAAGAAGGGAAAGGGGGCATTACGATTAGGATGTATAGTGTTGGGGGGGCACGGGGAGGACTGTGCAACACAGAGAGGACAAGTAGTGATTTTATAGCATCTTACTATGTTGATGGACAGTGACTGTGAACGGGGATGTGGGGGGGACTTGGTGAGGGGGGAGCCTAGTAAACATAATGTCCTTTATGTAATTGTAGATTAATGATACCACAATAAAATAATTTAAAAAAAAAGAGCAGAGTAACTGAACAGACAGTTCTCCAAGAAAGAAATTCAGATGGCCAACAGACACATGAAAAGATGCTCCACATCGCTAGTTATCAGAGAAATGCAAATTAAAACTACAATGAGGTATCACCTCACACCAGTAAGGATGCCTGCCATCCAAAAGAGAAACAACAACAAATGCTTGCGAGGTTGTGGAGAAAGGGGAACCCTCCTACACTGCTGGTGGGAATGTAAATTAGTTCAACCATTGTGGAAAGCAGTATGGAGGTTCATCAAAATGCTCAAAATAGACTTACCATTTGACGGAGGAATTCCACTCCTAGGAATTTACCCTAAGAATGCAGCACTCCACTATGAAAAGACAGATGCACACCTATGTTTATTGCAACACTACTTACAATAGCCAAGAATTGGAAACAACCTAAGTGTCCATCACTAGATGAATGGATAAAGAAGGTGTGGTACATATACACAATGGAATATTATTCAGTCATAAGAAGAAAACAAATCCTACCATTTGCAACAACATGGATGGAGCTAGAGGGTATTATGCTCAGTGAAATAAGCCAAGCGGAGAATGAAGTTCCAAATGATTTCGCTCATCTGTGGAATATAAGAAAAAAGGAAAAACTGATGAAACAAAACAGCAGCAGAATCACAGAACCCACGAATGGACTGACAGTTACCAAAGGGAAAGGGACTGGGGAGGATGGGTGGGTAGGGAGGTATAAGGGGGGGAAGAAGAAAGGGGGTATTATGATTAGCATGCATAATATGGTGGGTGGGAGAAATGGGAGGGCTGGGCAACACAGAGAAGACAAGTAGTGATTATACAACATTTTGCTATGCTGATAGACAGTGACTGTAAGAGGGTTTGTGGGGGGGGAGCTGGTATAGGGGAGAGCCTAGTAAACATAATATTCTTCATGTAATTGTAGATTAATGATAACAAAAAAAAAGAAAGAAACGGGGGATTACTCCCTGATAGTATAAAACTAACTGCAAATCAATGATTAATGCGTGCTTTACATATCCATAATTTTGATCTTTCAAAGGGTGTTGGATGACCAGCTGTGGAATTACATTTTTCTGATAATATTCCATTCTCTTAAAAAAAGAAAAGCAGTTCCTGTTCGGTGATCTCCAGTAGGTTCTTCACAATGGTATAAAGGTCATATCAAAGTGTGGGGAAAGGGTTTGTTTGTGTTTATACAGAGGATCAAAGTCTAATTTGGCTACCCAGAAAACGAACTAAGATACGATATGAAGAACTTCCAATATCAACATCCTCTGAAATAGTCATTCCAGAAGATGATCATCAAAAAACTTCAACAAAGATCCTGGCGCTGTTGCAGTTGTAGCTGCGTTTATCCCACCAGTTCCTGGACTTGCCGTTAGAATGAAGAAGGAGATATCTAAGCTGGCCTGTGCATACAGTAAAACAACAAATTTGACTGGATCTATACTTCGGAACTCAACCAAGAATTAGGAGAAGTGCAAGTTGCAGCGCTCCAAAATTGTTCAACTATAGACTATCTACTGTTAAAAGAACCTATGGGATGTGAACAGTTCCCAGGAATGTGTTGTTTTAATTTGTCTGATTTTTCTCAAACTATTCAAATTCAGTTAGACAATATCCTTCATATCACTGATAAGTTTTCACAAATGCCTAGGGTGCCTAACAGGTTTTCTTGGTTTCACTGGAGATGGCTGGTAATTACAGGTATGCTTTTGTTACGTAGCTGTATTCCTATTATGTTAATGTGTGTACGCAATTTAATTAGTAGTTTGTTAAAATCTATACATGCTTATGTTACTCTACAAGAAGATATGTCAAAGAAATAATCAATCTTCCCAAGTTTTTTTCTGTCTGCTATTTTTATATCTTTTCTCTTCCTTCCTAATTACAACCCTTTAGTAGAATTCGTGCCTCATATCGAAAATTACCGAGTATCATAATTCTTCCAAGTGGTAAAGATACCTCAAGACAAATGCTGGACATAGAAGCCACAGGGCATAAATCTGCAAAGAAGTAAAAAGCTAACCTTTTCAAAGAATATTTCTTCTCTCTCACTTACCAACTTCACATTTCCCTGTATGGCCCCGGAAGATGACTGGTTAGCCAGAGACGGGTAAGATTCCTCAAGGGAGGAACAACCTAAGACAGGCACAGTCGCAGGGGGGCCATCAGGTGAGAAATTGGGGATCAACAGAGGTGAGGCTTAGAACCTCACCCCCCACTGTTTTGAGAGAAATCTTCTGCATCCGTGGATGTTTTGCTGGCCTTTTCTAACTTGGATTAATACTTTGTCTCTAGGCACAGACCTGATCATCTACATTTGCCCTCTTATGGCACTAAATTATGTTTTCTACCTTTATCTTGCATCTACCTACCACTTCAGCATTTTATTTAAAATAATAATAATAATAAGGGAGAAATGTGGGATTCACATATAAATCAAGTGTAAAAATCAAACAAATAATCATATCTGACTTGATTGTTTATAGTTCATGATGCGTGATCAAAACTGAAAGTTTCTGTGATATGACTGTTCACCATGTAAGATCTTATTTGCTATGTAAAAACTTGTTCGCCATGTAAGAACTTGTTTGTTATGCTTCAGAAGATTGGAGACTGTTGAGAATTAGGCTTGGGGTTGATTAATGATTGTGCATTGTGTCCCTTGTACAGAATTTTGTTGTTGTTAACAACCATTTGATCAATAAATATGAGAGTTGCCCTCTCAGAAAAGAATAAAATAAAATAAAAGCTCCATCTTAAGAATTTTGTGATACTTAAATGTGTGAATGGAAATTTATTGACTAGTCTTTATATGTTCCTTTATAAATGATATGTACTATATATAACATCCACTGAGAATTGTTTTTATAATAACTTTCATTGTTCATAACAGTTTAGACTAATAGAAGATGCAGAGATGGTACAGAAAGTTTCCAAACATTTCTCACTTAGATCCCTCCAATTTTATTTCATATTAATGGTGTATGTTTTTACAATTAGTGCGCCAACAATTATAAAGTATTATTAACCAATATTACTTTTCTGTTCCATGCTAGCCACAAAAGTGAATTACATTCAGTTATCACTCCTCTTCAGGCTCCTCTTGACTGTTACACTTTCTATGACTTGCCTTGATTGTGATCATCTTGATAATTTTAAAGAGTAAGGGTCAAATATTCTAAGAATACCTGTCAATTTTATTTGGTGTTTTTTTTTACTTTCACGTTTAGACTGGGTTATGACTTGGGAGGAAGAATTTTAATGCTATTTTTGTCACATCGTATCAAGTAGGCACACTTCCAACATGACATCACTCTTGATGTTAACTCTGATCATCGGGATGAGGTATGTCAGATTTCTGCACTGTAACATTTTTCTTTTCTGACCCCTCTTCATACTGCACCCTCTGTGCAGCGCAACACTTAAATGGTGAGTTATGCCTCAGCTTAAGGACAGAATATCTACACAAACTATGATTTATTTATATAAGTTCAGATTCATGGGCATTTATTCTCTTGTTAAGGTTATAATTCAATACTTCTTTATTTTATTTTTTGTCAATTATTCAAGTTCTAGCCATTTAGAGTTCTTTCAATTGCCTTTGTATCCTTTTTACATAGTCTTGTCATTGCTGATTGTTTTCTTCTTGTGTATTTCTTTCAGCTATTCCTTATGTTTCTCTCTCTGCAGAATACAGGAGGACTATGTTGTATGCCTCCAGGTCCTAGTATCAGCCATTTTTCCGATTGCACAGGATAATTTTATTGGGGACTAGCACTGACCAATATTTGGGCAGATAGTGCACTCACTGTTACTGTGGAACACTGCTTCTAGGTTTTATCTGCCAAGAAAGCAAGAGTAAGTGCACATTAAAACCAGTATATATACACATATCTACAAATATTTTTATTTATATCCACCTGTATCGATAAGATAAATATGAACTCATACTGATACCCCCAAAACTTATCAACTATCACATGGGTTATTCTAGTTTCCTCTTTCTGCTTATCTGTAAATTCTCACTGTATCTGTGAAAAACCTTGCGCCCATGTTCCACCAATCATTTACCTAATTGTTCAATTCCAAAATATATGCGTAGCACTATCAGAAACATAAACCAGTACTCTGTGGGAAACACCTTATTAAATAGAGTTCAGTGCTTATGCAAGTTTCTTTTGTCTTTTTACAGGCTCCACCATTTTCAGTTACTTAGGTCAGCACTTTTTCATGCACTCCCTTCACAGATTGTTTCATACATTTGTAATACAGTTACTGTTTTATTCTTTCTGCAGTCCATCCTAGGATGTTATACATATATACATTGCCTTTGTATCCTTTTTACATACTCTTGTCATTGCTGATTGTTTTCTTCCAGCTATTCTTTATTTTCTCTCTTTATAGAATACAGGAGGATCATGTATGCCTCCTGGTCCTAGTATCACATATATATATATGTATATATATATATGTGTGTGTGTGTGTGTGTGTGTGTGTGTGTGTGTTAAGGTTATGCTCTGAATTTCTATGTGCACTGACAAATTCACAGTGGCATGTATCTACTAGTGCTGAATCTTAGAGAATTGTTTCACTGCTCTAAAAAGATCCCTTTTGCTGTAAGTATTCAACCCTTCTCCCCAATATTAAGCACCAGGCAACCACTGATCATTTTAGCATTTCTATCACATTGCTTTTGGGAGTTATTTTTCAAGAAAAATTCCTGCTATAATTTGTGAAGATAATTCCTTAGTAGTTAATCTAATTAGAAATATATACCAAATTTGTTGTTCCATCCATAGGTATACATACTGTAGTGCTGATGAAAAATAGTCCAACTGATGTGCACATATCCTCAAAGACAAAAGTTCAGTGGTAACCACAGAGAAAAATAAATTCTATCTTGTAGGCAAAGTGAGTGAATTCTTTTTTTTTTTTTTTTTTTTTTTTATTGAAGGGTAGTTGACAACAGTATTGCATTACATTAGTTTCAGGTGTACAACACAGTGATTCAACATTTATATACATGATAATTCTAGGTACCAGGTATCACCATACCAGGTTGTTACAATATTTTGACTATATTCCTTATGCTATACATTACATCCCGGTTACTTATTTATTTTACAATTGGAAGTGTGTTTATATATATATATATGTATATATATATTTTGTGAGGGCATCTCTCATATTTATTGATCAAATAGTTGTTAACCACAATAAATTTCTGTATAGGGGGGTCAATACTCAATGCACAATCATTAATCCACCCCAAGCCTAATTTTCGTCAGTTTCCAATCTTCTGATGCATAACGAACAAATTCTTACATGGAGCACAAATTCTTACATAGTGAATAAGTTACATGGTGAACAGTACAAGGGCAGTCATCACAGAAGCTTTCGGTTTTGCTCATGCATTATGAACTATACACAGTCAGTTCAAATATGAATATTCATTTGATTTTTAAACTTGATTTATATGTGGATACCACAATTCTCTATTATTATTTTTTTTAATAAAATGCTGAAGTAGGTAGATACGAGATAAAGGTAGAAAACAGAGTTTAGTGTTGTAAGAGAGCAAATGTAGATGATCAGGTGTGTGCCTGTAGACTATGTGTTAATCCGAGCTAGACGAGGGCAATAAACATCCATGTATGCAGAAGATTTCTCTCAGAACATGAGGGGTGAGGTTCTAAGCCTCACCTCTGCTGCTCCCCATTTTCTCACCACATGGCCCCCTGCGACTGTGCCTGTCTTAGGTTGTTCCTCCCTTGAGGAATCTTACCCATCTATGGCTAACCAGTCATCTTCCGGGGCCATACAGGGAAATGTTAAGTTGGTAAGTGAGAGAGAAGCCTTATTGTTTGAAAAGGTTAGCTTTTTACTTCTTTGCATATTTATGCCCTGTGGCTTCTATGCCCAGCATTTCTCTTGAGGTGTCTTTACCACTTGGAAGAATTATGATACTCGGTAAATTCGACATGTGGCACGAGTTCTATTTAAAGGTTGTGATTAGGAAGGAAGAAGAAAAGCTATAGAAGTAGCAGGCAGAAGAAAACCTGCGAAGATTGATTATTTCTTTGACATATCTTCTTGTAGAGTAACTTCAGCATGGATAGGTTTTAAACTACTAATTAAATTGTGCACACACATTAACATAATAGGAATATAGTTACTTAACCAAAGCATACCTGTGATTACCAGCCATCTCCAGTGAAACCAAGAAAACCAGTTAGGCACCTTAGGCATTTGTGAAAACTTATCTATGATATGGTGGATATTGTCCGACTGAACTTAAACAGTCTGAGAGAATTCAGATAAACTAGAACAACCCATTCCTGAAGACTGTTCATATTCCATATGTTCTTTTAACGATAAATAGTCTGTGGTTGTAAGATTTTGGAGTACTACAATTTGCACTTCTCCTAATTCTTGGTTGAGTTCCAACAGTATAGATCCAGTCAAATTTGTTGTTTTACTGTATGCACAGGCCAGCTTAGATATCTCCTTCATCATTCCCATGGCAAGTCCAGGAACTGGTGGGATGAGTGCATCTACACCTGTGACAGTGCGTGGATCTTTGTTGGAGTTTTTTTTTTTTTTTTTTTTGCTGATCATCTTCTGTCATGAGTCTTCCCGAGAGTGCTGATGTTGGAAGATCTTTTACATATCGTATCTTAGTTCATTTTTGGGGTAGCCAAATTAGGCTTTGATCTACTGTATAAACACAAACAGACCCTTTGCCTACACTTTTACATGCCCTTTATATCATTGTGTAGAACTCATTAGAGGTCACCACATAGGAACTGCTTTTTTTTTTTTTTTTTTTTAATCATTAATCTACACTTACATGACGAATACTTTGTTTACTAGGCTCTCCCCTATACCAGGTCCCCCCTATATACTCCTTTACAGTCACTGTCCATCAGCGTAGTAAACTGTTGAAGAATCACTACTTGTCTTCTCTGTGTTGTACAGCCCTCCCCTTTCTCCCACCCCGCTATGGATGCTAATCTTAATACCCCTCTTTTTCTGCCCCCCCTTATCCCTCCCTACCCACCCATCCTCCCCAGTCCCTTTCCCTTTGGTACCTGTTAGTCCATTCTTGGGTTCTGTGATTCTGCTGCTGTTTTGTTCCTTCAGTTTTCCTTTGTTCTTATACTCCACAGATGAGTGAAATCATTTGGTATTTCTCTTTCTCTGCTTGGCTTGCTTCACTGAGCATAATACCCTCCAGCTCCATCCATGTTGCTGCAAATGGTTGGATTTGCCCTTTTCTTATGGCTGAGTAGTATTCCATTGTGTATATGTACCACATCTTCTTTATCCATTTATCTATCGATGGACATTTAGGTTGCTTCCAATTCTTGGCTATTGTAAATAGTGCTGCGATAAACATAGGGGTACACTGGTCTTTCTCATACTTGATTGCTGCATTCTTAGGGTAAATTCCTAGGAGTGGAATTCCTGGGTCAAATGGTATGTCTGTTTTGAGCATTTTGATGTACCTCCATACTGCTTTCCACAATGGTTGAACAAGTTTACATTCCCATCAGCAGTGTAGGAGGGTTCCCCTTTCTCCACAGCCTCGCCAACATTTGTTGTTGTTTGTCTTTTGGATGGCAGCCATCCTTACTGGTGTGAGGTGATACCTCATTGTAGTTTTAATTTGCATTTCTCTGATAATTAGCGATGTGGAGCATCTTTTCATGTGTCTGTTGGCCATCTGTATTTCTTTTTTGGAGAACCATCTGTTCAGTTCCTTTGCCCATTTTTTAATTGGGTTATTTGTTTTTTGTTTGTTGAGGTGTGTGAGCTCTTTATATATTCTGGACGTCAAGCCTTTATCGGATGTGTCATTTACAAATATATTCTCCCATACTGTAGGGTCCCTTTTTGTTCTATTGATGGTGTCTTTTGCTGTACAGAAGCTTTACAGCTTAATATAGTCCCACTTACTCATTTTTGCTGTTGTTTTCCTAGCCCGGGGAGATATGTTCAAGAAGAGGTCACTCATGTTTATGTCTAAGAGGTTCGTGCCTATGTTTTCTTCCAAGAGTTTAATGGTTTCGTGACTTACATTCAGGTCTTTGATCCATTTTGAGTTTACTTTTGTATATGGGGTTAGACAATGGTCCAGTTTCATTCTCCTACATGTAGCTGTCCAGTTTTGCCAGCACCACCTGTTGAAGAGACTGTCATTTCGCCATTGTATGTCCATGGCTCCTTTATCAAATATTAATTGGCCATATATGTCTGGGTTAATGTCTGGATTGTCTAGTCTGTTCCATTGGTCTGTGGCTCTGTTCTTGTGCCAGTACCAAATTGTCTTGATTACTATGGCTTTATAATAGAGCTTGAAGTTGGGGAGTGAGATCCCCCCTACTTTATTCTTTTACTCAGAATTGCTTTGGCTATTCGGGGTCTTTGGTGGTTCCATATGAATTTTTGAATTATTTGTTCCAGTTCATTGAAGAATGTTGCTGGTAGTTTCATAGGGATTGCATCAAATCTGTATATTGCTTTGGGCAGGATGACCATTTTGACGATATTAATTCTTCCTAGCCATGAGCATGGGATGCGTTTCCATCTGTTAGTGTCCCCTTTAATTTCTTTTAAGAGTGACTTGTAATTTTCAGAATATAAGTCTTTCACTTCTTTGGTTAGGTTTATTCCTAGGTATTTTATTTTTTTTGAT
Source organism: Manis pentadactyla (assembly GCF_030020395.1). Taxonomy (NCBI): domain Eukaryota; kingdom Metazoa; phylum Chordata; class Mammalia; order Pholidota; family Manidae; genus Manis; species Manis pentadactyla. The sequence continues at coordinate 27,385,045 of NC_080037.1, read as the reverse complement.
GCAATTGTGAATGGAGTTGTTTTCCTGATTTCTCTTTCTGTTGGTTCATTATTGGTATATAGGAAAGCCACAGATTTCTGTGTGTTGATTTTGTATCCTGCAACTTTGCTCTATTCCGATATCAGTTCTAGTAGTTCTGGGGTGGAGTCTTTAGGGTTTTTTATGTACAGTATCATGTCATCTGCAAATAGTGACAGTTTGACTTCTTCTTTGCCAATCTGGATTCCTTGTATTTTTTTGTTTTGTCTGATTGCCGTGGCTAGGACCTCCAGTACTATGTTAAATAACAGTGGGGAGAGTGGGCATCCCTTTCTAGTTCCCGATCTCAGCGGAAATGCTTTCAGCTTCTCGCTATTCAATATAATGTTGGCTGTGGGTTTTTCCTAGATGGCCTTTATTATGTTGAGGTACTTGCCCTCTATTCCCATTTTGCTGAGAGTTTTTATCATGAATGGATGTTGAACTTTGTCAAATGCTTTTTCAGCATCTATGGAGATGATCATGTGGTTTTTGTCTTTCTTTTTGTTGATGTGGTGGATGATATTGATGGACTTTCTAATGTTGTGCCATCCTTGCATCCCTGGGATGAATCCCACTTGGTCATGGTGTACGATGGTTTTATGTATTTTTGAATTCGGTTTGCTAAAATTTTGTTGAGTATTTTTGCGTCTACGTTCATCAGGGATATTGGTCTGTAGTTTTCTTTTTTGGTGGTGTCTTTGCCTGGTTTTGGTATTAGGGTGATGTTAGCTTCATAGAATGAGTTTGGGAGTATCCCCTCCTCTTCTATTTCTTGGAAAACTTTAAGGAGAATGGGTATTATGTCTTCTCTGTATGTCTGATAAAATTCCGAGGTAAATCCATCTGGCCCGGGGGTTTTGTTCTTTGGTAGTTTTTTGATTACCGCTTCAATTTCGTTGCTGGTAATTGGTCTGTTTAGATTTTCTGTATCTTTTTGGGTCAGTCTTGGAAGGTTGTATTTTTCTAGGAAGTTGTCCATTTCTCCTAGGTTTCCCAGCTTGTTAGCATATAGGTTTTCATAGTAGTCTCTAATAATTCTTTGTATTTCTGCGGGGTCCGTCGTGATTTTTCCTTTCTCATTTCTGATAGTATTTATTTGTGTTGACTCTCTTTACCTTTTAATAAGTCTGGCTAGAATCTTATCAATTTTGTTTATTTTCTCGAAGAACCAGCTCTTGGTTTCATTGATTTTTGCAATTGTTTTATTCTTCTCAATTTTATTTATTTCTTCTCTGATCTTTATTATGTCCCTCCTTCTGCTGACCTTAGGCCTCATCTGTTCTTCTTTTTCCAATTTTGATAATTGTGACATTAGACCATTCATTTGGGATTGCTCTTCCTTTTTTAAATATGCTTGGATTGCTATATACTTTCCTCTTAAGACTGCTTTTGCTGTGTCCCTCAGAAGTTGGGGCTTAGTGTTGTTGTTGCCATTTGTTTCCATATATTGCTGGATCTCCATTTTGATTTGGTCATTGATCCATTGATTATTTAGGAGCGTGTTGTTTAGCCTCCATGTGTTTGTGAGCCTTTTTGCTTTCTTTGAACAGTTTATTTCTAGTTTAATGCCTTTGTGGTCTGAAAAGTTGGTTGGTAGGGTTTCAATCTTTTGGAATTTACTGAGGCTCTTTTTGTGGCCTAGTATGTGGTCTATTCTGGAGAATGTTCCATGTGCACTTGAGAAGAATGTGTATCCTGTTGCTTTTGGATGTAGAGTTCTGTAGATGTCTATTAGGTCCATCTGTTCTAGTCTGTTTTTCAGTGCCTCTGTGTCCTTACTTATTTTCTGTCTGGTGGATCTGTCCTTTGGAGTGAGTGGTGTGTTGAAGTCTCCTAGAATGAATGCATTGCATTCTATTTCCTCCTTTAGTTCTATTAATATTTGTTTCAGGTATGTTGGTGCTCCTGTATTGGTTGCATATATATTTATAATGGTTATATCCTCTTGATGGACTGAGCCCTTTATCATTATGTAATGTCCTTCTTTGTCTTTTGTTACTTTCTTTATTTTGAAGTCTGTTTTGTCTGATACCAGAATTGCAACACCTGCTTTCTTCTCTCTGTTGTTTGCTTGAAATATCTTTTTCCATCCCTTGACTTTAAGTCTGTGCATGTCTTTGTGTTTGAGGTGAGTCTCTTGTAAGCAGCATATGGATGGATCTTGCTTTTTTATCCATTCTATCCCTCTGTGTCTTTTGATTGGTGCATTCAGTCCATTTACATTTAGGGTGATTATTGAAAGGTATGAATTTATTGCCATTGCAGGCTTTAAGTTTGTGGTTACCAAAGGTTTAGGGTTAGCTTCTTTACTATCTTACTGTCTAACTTAACTCACTTGTTGAGCTATTATAAACACAGTCTGATGATTCTTTATTTCTCTCCCTTCTTATTCCTCCTCCTCCCTTCTTCATATGTTGGGTGTTTTGTTCCGTGCTCTTTTTAGGAGTGCTCCCATTTAGAGCAGTCCCTGTAGGATGCCCTGTAGAGGTGGTTTGTGGGAGGCAAATTCCCTCAACTTTTGCTTGTCTGGGAATTGTTTAATCCCTCCTTCATATTTAAATGATATTCGTGCTGGTTACAGTAGTCTTGGTTCGAGGCCCTTCTGTTTCATTGCATTAAGTATATCATGCCATTCTCTTCTGGCCTGTAGGGTTTCTGTTGAGAAGTCTGATGATAGCCTGATGGGTTTTCCTTTGTAGGTAACCTTTTTTTTCTCTCTGGCTGCCTGTAATACTTTGTCCTTGTCTTTGATCTTTGCCATTTTAATTATTATATGTCTTGGTGTTGCCCTCCTTGGATCCCTTGACATGGGATTTCTGTGTACCTCTGTGGTCTGAGAGGCCATTTCTTCCACTAGTTTGGGGAAATTTTCAGCAATTATTTCTTCAAAGACATTTTCTATCCCCTCTTCTCTCTCTACTTCTTCTGGAATACCTATGATTCTTATATTGTTCCTTTTCGTTTGATCACTCAGCTCTCTTAAAATTCTTTCATTCCTGGAGATCCTTTTATCTCTCTCTGCATCAGCTTCTCTGCGTTCCTGTTCTCTGTTTTCTAGTCCATTAATGGTCTCTTGCATCTCATCCATTCTGTTTTGAAGTCCTTCCAGAGCTCCTTTTCGTTTGATCACTCAGCTCTCTTAAAATTCTTTCATTCCTGGAGATCCTTTTATCTCTCTCTGCATCAGCTTCTCTGCGTTCCTGTTCTCTGTTTTCTAGTCCATTAATGGTCTCTTGCATCTCATCCATTCTGTTTTGAAGTCCTTCCAGAGCTTGTTTTATTTCTGAATTCTCCTTCCTTAGTTCTTGCATATTTCTCTGCAAGTCCATCAGCATGGTTATGACTTTTGTTTTGAATTCTTTTTCAGGAAGACTGACTAAATCTATCTCCCCATATTCCTTCTCAGGGAAAGATGTAGCAGATGCCGAAGCTGTCTGGGTTAGTCTTGTCTGGATCATATTTTTTTGCCTTTTCATGTTGACAGGTGCTATTGACTGTCAGCTGGAAGGGCCAAAATTTTCACTTGCTACTGGCCTTTCTTTACTGGGACAACTGCGACCCCTAGTGGCTTGTGTTGGGTAATTGCGTGTAGACTGGGTCTTTGTGTCTTGCCTGGCCGGAAGGGAGAAATTTCCCTTTCTGTGGGCGGAGTTTGTCTCAGGCTGCTTCTCTGCTTTCGCAGCGCCCGGAGGGGTAATGGAGGGGGTGCTGTTTGGCTGTTTACCTCCGTGAGGGGTCTCAGAGCTGTTGCCCAGGGGGTTAGTGCACCCGGTTTTCCCTGTAATTTCCAGCTGCTGTACTGTGACCTGGGTTGTTTCCGTCAAGCTGTTAAGTCCTGTCCCTTTAAGACTTTCAAAAAGCCCCCGCTTTTCTTTGTCACAGGGGCATCAGCTTCGGCACCGGCTCAGAGGTCTTACTCCCTGTTTCCCCCGTATCCAGGGCCCCCTGGGCACGCACTGTGTCTGCGCTCTGGCCCGGATGGCTGGGGCTGGGTGTTCGGCAGTCCTGGGCTCCGTCTCCCTCCCGCTCTGCCTATTCTTCTCCCGCCGGGAACTGGGGGGATGGGCGCTCGTGTCCCGCAGGGCCGGGGCTTGTATCTCACCCCTTTCACCAGTCGCTGGGTTCTCGCTGGTGTAGCTGCAGTCTGGCCACTGTCCTGCGTCTTCTGGTCTCTCTTTTAGGGCTAGTTGTGTTTGTTGTATTTTCAAAAGTATATATGTTTTTGGGAGGAGATTCCCACTGTCCTACTCACACCGCCATGTTCTGGAGGAACTCTGAATTCTTAAATAATGCAAGAAAGTTAGTAGGTTTTCATCTACTGTTTAAGGAACCTCATAATTTCACTTAGAAACTGATTTCTAAAAATACAAGGTGAAAAATATGTTTTATTAAAAATAAATCCATAACTCATGACTAGGAAATGCAACATACTTGCATTAGCCTTATTTAATTAAGCAGCATTTTAAAAAAAAGTTAGTAGTTCTATTAATAAAATAATGTTAAAATATATAATGACTTTTAATTACAGGTAACCTCTATTAGCCACTTTCTAAGAGCCATGGGTTATGCTAAGTGCTTTATATATATATTGATCCTTCAAAAATTAACCACTAAAAATGGCCAAATAAATGAACAATCATGAAGTAGGTTTAAGCATTTTCATCCCATATGATGAGAAATCTAGTATCAGGATTATTAACTCCCCCAAACTCACACATCTAACAAACCCAAATAGTTAATTTCAGGGTCTTTATTCTTAAACCATGTCAAACATTTTTTCTTGCTTCCATGTGATTTCTTTTTTTACTTTATATTTAGATATGATTAATGGTAGTTTCAATATTTCTAATGTTATCTGATAATTATTATGATTATTAATAATGTTATTATTGAACATTTTAATTTGAGCATTTTGACTAATCTTCTTTTGATCCAACCTATTTTTTGCCTAAGTAAAACAGAGATAGGCCTTACAAAAGTAACAATTTGGTTTCTTTAAAGAACACAGAGTTACTTAAATTTTATATCACTCATTAAAATCACTACTTGTATTAAGACAATATTATGTGCTTCATAAGGTTACAAGAATTTTAAGGCAAAAAATGCTATTATGCTACTTTCATATCTAAATTTGAATACAAAATTATCATGGTTTTGATTAACTGTTTATTTTACCCATAATACTATATAATTTCATCTGATAGTAATACATAAATATATTTATAATATATATATTTTTAATTTTTTTGTAACATAAAAATATAAATATATTCCTTTTGTCAGTAGTAAATATTTCTGACAAATAGCAGATAATGCTCCATGTTTCTATTTTGTAATGGGAGAAATTAAAAGAGGGCCACAATGAAAATTGTATATTGAGCCAAACAGATTACTATGCTTTTGGTGACAAATCACCCCAATTTTCCAAATCAATTGATTGGAAAAATGCTAACAATCCATTAAATAGCTATTAAAAGAGAATATCTAAAAAGGTATAATTCATATTTCTAAGACATTTGATAAAAATTTTTAAACAAGAAAGATTGTGATTCCAAATGGATGCAAAGTAATATTAATACCATAAAGATAAAAAGAAGAGTATTATTAGTAATGGAGAAAAGGATAATTGTCATTTTAATTTAGAAATTATATCCATTACATAATAAAATAATATACCTTGTAGAGATTGTTCTAAATGTTTTCCTTTAATTTAATCATTGCTTAAAGATTCTTTTAATTGATAGATCCATAATCAAGCTAAGAATATCAATGTGGCTAACTTTTCTATCAGTAAGCTGAATATTGCCTATGCAATATCCTGATGCCTATGATTGTAAGTGGGTCAAAGGTAAACCCTTTATCAATGACACTAACATATGCAAAGCTGTCACAATGTCTTTAAAATGGTCTTATTTCACAGTGTATTTAGAGAGTACACTTTGTTCTCGCTTTTGAGGTTATAATAGACTTAGAATTTTGCTAAACCTAACGTTTCAATTTTAAAATAAACACCTAATGGACAATTTAAGAAGGTAACATTTTAAAAAGTGAACTTCTTAATTGTTAGTGTATTGGATGCTCTCTGAGGTACCCCTCCCACCCAGTCCCTAACACATTTTCGGCCCCTATCTCCCCTGCTCTGTACTCAGAAAGATTACCAATCCCTGCCAGTTGCAGGGGAATGGTGGTAAAGATGCATCCATGTTTAAGTTGCCAATACTCTTTGGGATCCAATAAAAATACTTGCTCCTCTTTTCTTTTCAACAAAATGGCTGTGATAGTTTTCCTTTAAAGTAGTTCTCTAGACATGTTTTCATTCCTTGTTTTTACCTCTATCAATGTGTGCTCACACTTTATAGAAAGTCTCCCCATTGAAGTTTCATTGTTTGAAATATTTGGAATGAATTCTAACTCCTACTGAAATTCAGCCTAAACTGTCTAGAAATAATCACTTTTTTAAGTTTTAGTGAACATTATCTTTGTATGGTGTATACACCGTGTACATAACTGTACCTAGGTGATCATCTATCCTGCATTTTTAATCTGCTTTTATTTTTCTTTAGTGTGGTACAATGATTAACAGAACTTCCTTTGGAGTCAGAACTTCTGGATGAAAAAATCCCACTTTTTATAATTTCCTAGCATGGGGCCTTAGCAAACATTTTTATATATTTTGTGTCTCAGATACTTTGAAATGTGGACTATAAGAGTATCTGCATCATTAAGTATTTCTGAGTATTAAGTGACTTAAGAAAGAGAAATAATTTGGAAAACTATTGTATAAAATTCAATAAATTATAGAATTTTTGGGGGGTTACTTTATGTACTATTGTCACTAATGTTGTTACCATTACCATCACCTTCCCATTGTAAAACGCAATGCCAAGATGCTCAAAAAAGATGAATTTATACACTTATCAAGAATGCATAAGAATATACATTCTAACATATCCCTGGGAACACTGCTGTTTTTCCATATTTTAAATTTTATCTTCTAATTTCTTTTATAGGAGAAAATAACTTATTTGTATCATGTGGTAACTAGTGAATATAAATAAATATACATTTTGTATTTGCATTTCTTTTTAACTTAAAATTTCTAGTATTTGTTCTGGATAATTCTCAATGAAACTTTTTTATTTCACAATTTTTTGTTTTAATAAAAAATGAAGTTAACCCTTTGTCATTAGTAGTGTACTCATTTTCTGGTATTTCATTTTTCTGTCAAATTTACTAATGGTACTTCACAATTTTATAATTACATCTGCTCAGCAAATCATTCATGAGGATTCTGGTTTATGTGGTATATTTAGAAAAATGTTTGAACACAAAATTGTTTTATTTTATCCATTGTACTTCTGGTAACTTTTTTGGTTTTATTTTTATTTTGGTAATGGTATAAATGCTTCTTAATATAAAACATATTTTTATATAAGGAGTAAATGTAGGATGACATTTTCATGTCACTTTTCTCAGCTTCTTTCCTTCAGTGATTTGAAATGCCATCCAAAATTTTCATACGAATTTGACTCTATATCTGTGTTGTCTTGATGTGACACATTTTGCAAAATGTATATAATCAGAATTTTTGGTTTATTAGAAAATTTTTCTTAGTTTATGATAAGGATGTTATGTGGTTGTTTCATTTGTGGCAGTTTTATTTATCACTTTTTCACAGTAAATTAATTATTTCATACTCTGTATTCTCATATCAGTTTCTGATTGCTACTCATGTGAGAATTTTTGATAAGTTCCTTCATTTCTATACATTTTTATCCTTGTTTCTCTCCTGAATTTTTGCATTCTTATTCTATCTTCTTTTTAACAAATCATCTTGACCATTTTATTATGTAACTAGGGGAATTCAATTTATAATAACCATTGTAGTGTCAATCTGTATAGAATAATACTAAATAAAAAATAAAACACTCATTAAATATTTATAGAATCAATGAATGTATGACCAAAAATATAGAAACTTATTATGAAATCAGTGCCTTATTTTGTATTGATGATCTCTATCATGGGGACTTAGTGGTCCAAAACAACAGAAAAATCTCAAATATAAATATGTATGTGTAAACAAAAAAGACACTTTTAAATTACTTCGAGTAGGTGGTTGGTGTGTTTTCTTCCTTAAAGTTTCAAAATGAATGAAGTGAATTTGTTTTAACATATTTTCTTGGAGGTCCAAAGTACTATTTGTTTTCTATAGATACATACATTGTAAAAAGAGAGAGGTTTTAGGGAGTTTACACTGAAGACATTTATATACATAAATAAATTCACAGAAATATATTATACAAACAACTTCCAAAATAACAATTATCTGGGAAAAAATATATATGTGTATATATACATATATATATATATATATATATATAAATTTATATTTCCAATTCTATTAAAATGGATTGAGGACCATACATATTTCAATACACAGCCATGGTGTTCTTCATGAGCATTATCACCTTTTATATGGAGCCTTATTTATCACCACAATTCAAATGTACTTGGCAGTACATTCACTGCTTTTACAATACATTTGGTTATGGATGCTGACCATGAAGATAATTCTATTCATAATTTCTGCAAGTTGCCTACATTCTTCTTAAAGACAGCAATTTTAGGAGATAAGTTTCTTTTGTACACACCACACTAGGTTTAAGTGCACACAGGTATTAAATTATAAGTACATCAATGATATTTAAAAATAATGGAGAGTAAATTTAACGAGTGTTAAAAATCTCACATTTTCAGCCATACAAAACTTAATCATTACTTTTAAAGTAATGTTATATTAAAGAAGTATTTAGCAAGAGTGCTACTTACTAAGGAAACTACACTCCATGAAATTAAATATAAAATAGAAACTTTTGGAAAAGATATCTAAAATACACCCTGGATATTTTGCATTAGCTTCTCTTGACTTTATTGTTGGTATTGGTATCTTTTGGAATACATTTTTAACAGCAGATCCAATACAATTTATCCAAGGCAGTAAAATTGTGCAGTAAATTTCAAAGTTTTGCTAATGTAGTGGATATGAACCCTGGAAAATCTTGTGAAGCAAATGTCTTTAAACACCATGAATCCAGTTGTGCCAGAGAAAGCTATGACAAAGTTGTGTAAAATAGTTACAATATTTCTACATTTACTGCTCTTTCTAATATAAACTTTATTAAAATTAATACTTATTCATACAGCATTTATATTGATTTTTATTTATAAATAAATCTAAATAATTATTATTTAAGATGAAATTAACATCAAATAGAGAGCTTTTTTAAACTTAGATCTTCTCATTATAGTTACAGTCTCTATGGAAGCCAGAATATTTTAGTGTTCATAAATCAGTTGAATTTTAAACAAGATTAATTCATAAATTGTGATGGAGCACACAATTTCCTTTAAACTTCTACAAACATTTGAAATAAATCACTGTCCTTAATATTTTTGTATTTTCTTAATAGATTTCATAGATAATGTAAAAATACCTTACTTTGTAAAAGAATGAAATGATGTAAGTAAGCATTGCTCATTGACTGCCCAATATAATAATAATAACAATAATTGTAGTAATAGCTATTGTAGAATAAAGTGACTGTTATGAACTAGGCTCTGTTCTGTTTTACATATAGTATACACTTACCCTCATAAAATGCTATATAGTAGATCCTATTGACAGCACTATTTTAGAGAGAAGGAAATTGAAACACAGAGTTTATATGATTTGCCTAAGACAACATATCTAGAGAGTGGAATACAATTATAAACCAGGCAGTCCCATAACTCACCCCATTAAAACCATATTTGGCACTGTAGCATTCAAGATCATACACTATGCATTAAAATAACTTGTACTTATGAGACATTCATTCTGATTAATAAAATGAGTGAAACTATTATCCTAAAGTATAGCATTCAACACGGGAGACGTTGAAGCCACGAGGACCAGCACCATCAGATTCGTCGTGGTGGTGGGGCTCTCAGTGGGTGTTAAGTTTCTACAAACAGCACCTGCAATACCAACTTTCTTCTAAAGTCCTTAAAATTCCAAATGGAGCTTGGATAATTATGAGATTACAAAACACATGAATATCCATTTGAAAAATCACAGGCTGGAAAGAAAAGGGCCACAAAGAAGCCTTCAGAGGTTGGGACACAGACGTGTAGTGTTGAAAACCGCAGCGTGATCAGAAGTTTTAAGGGGAGGGGAAGTGGAGCTAATGGAGGCAAAGGCTCTCCCTCTCCCCACGTCAGTTTTGCTTAAGGCTTTTAATTTAACCAAAGGACACCTCTCAGCTTGTAGAATAATTGCTCCCTCAACAGGGTTTCAGTCTATTATGGCTTTGCACTGCAGCAGCAAAAATGTTCAATATATCGATAAAAATTTCATCCAAGTAAAAATTTTTGCAACACCTCCCTCCTCCACACACACACACACACACACACACACACACACACACACACACACACACACCAATTACTCTTCTAAAGTTAATTTATTACTTGTCTGTTAATACTTGACTAACACTTAATTGGAGACCTAGATCCAAAAGAATGAAAGTGAATCTTCATTCCAAAATGAAAACAAAAATGAAATGAGTAATTGAAGTCACTATGTAGTTTAGGCCAACATACATCGGAGGGAAAAGGGAAGAGCAAAGCTAGGTAACAGAACATATTCACTTGGAGTAAATGTCTGTAAAAAAAGTGCAGTGGGACACCAGAATAAAAGTACCTAGGGATTCAGTGTGCGCTTCCAGAGGTGGCTGATCTTCTACAGCACATGGGCACATGCAGGAACATTCCTGTCATTCCCATTTTAGAAACTCCACTTCAAAGTCAAAGATGAGGATGGCATTTGGTGGGATGAGAAGAGTCGGTTTGATTCTCTGACCCAACCGGGACCACACCTTCTAAGCCTCAATTGCCTCCTGCTTGCTTAGCAAAAACTTAATTTCTTTTTTTGTCCCAGGAGGAATCAAATAATTTTTTTCCATCTCCAAGCATGTGCATGTAAGTCAAGACTGGACACTCCAAATGTGTGCCTATCTTGGGGACATCTTCACGTGCATACCCCTGACCACTGGGCTGTGTAGACTGAGAGAGGACATGGTGGAGGTTCTGTGGCTCTCATTGCTTTGATCTGAAATTCCCTAATGACAAATGATGTTGAATATCTTTACATATTCTTATTAACTGTCTTCTTTGGTGAGATGTCTGTTCAGATCTTTAGCCCATTTTCAAACCAGGTTTTTGTTTTGTTATTGTTGAATTTTAAGTGTTTGTACATTGGATACAAGTCCTATTTCAGATATGTGTTTTGAAAATATTTTCTCCCCTTCTATTGCTGCTTTTTTCATTGTCTTAACAGCTTATTTCACAGAGCAGAAATCTTAAGTTTTATGAAGTCTATCTTACTTTTTATTCTTTCATTGATCAAGTTTTTGGTGTTGTATTTAAAAGCTTATCCCCCAAATCATGTGTATTTCTCCTGTTTTTTCTAAAGAAGTTTTACAGTTATGCTTTTTACATTTAAATCTGAATCCATTTTGCTTTAATTTGTGAATGGTGTAAGATCTGCATATATGTTCATTTCTTTTTTGGGATTCCAGTTGTTCCAGCACTATTGTTGAAAAAGCTAGACTTTGAATTATTTATTTTGTCAAAATTAGTTAGCAGTATATTTGTGCATTTATTTCTTTGTTCTCTAACTGGTTTCACTGATCTTCTGAAAGCATTACTAGTTATTTGATATATGGCTACTTTACTGATTATTTTACTTATTCAAGTAACTATTAAGTTATGTGTGTATACACACACTCACACACACACACACACACTGTTGTGGCTTATTACATATAGCCTAGATGGAAGTAATTCATCAGATATATAACATAACTACTCTATTCCTATCTGAGTCAGTATTTTATGATCTTAATGACTTTGTTTAATAAGCCCAGTTCATGATGATATTTGTTTGTTTGTTTTGTTTTGTGTTAGTGCTTTCTGTGCCTGCCCTGTGTAAGAAATATTTGCCTATGTCCAGATCATGAAAATATTTTGTTATTATTTCATACAGTGTCTTTTATGTCTTTATCTTTTATTTTGGGGTCTGCCATATATCATATTTTGGATCCTTCGTACATTAGTTTTTGTGTGTTTGTGAGATAAAGATCGTGGCTCACTTATGTTTCTCAACAGTTTTCAATTTTTCAAGCACCATTTAATGGCAAGTCTCTTCCCCCATTTTATTTCTTTGAGACTATTGTTGAAAATCAAGATACCATGTGTATGGATCTGTATCTGATTAACCTGTTCCATTGATTTATTTTGTATTTATTTATGTTAATTTTTTTGTTATTCTTTTTACAATCCCTTACTACTTTTTTACTGCATTTTTATAGTGAGTCTTGAAATCCAAGATTTTATCGGCTCTTCTGAATTCTTCACATTTCCATGTAATTTTAAGATTAGACTATAAACAAAGTGTTTCTAGGATTATGATTAGGATTGTGCTGAATCTGCAGATAAATTTGGTAAAAATCAATATTTTAAATGAGATTTTAAATGTCACTGACAATCGTTTTTTAGAATTATTTCTAAATGTTTATGCTATTTTGTAATAGTACTATTTTCTTTTTTGTTTTTGAATGATTAGGTGCTAATATGTGGAAATACAGTTATTTTTGTATATTGACTTTGATCTTATGACACTGATAAGTTTACATATTAGTTGTGGTAATTTTGTTGTAGATAGTTTTAGAGTTTCTATTTAGGATTGTCTTTTCCAGTCTTTATGGTTTGTTTTCTCATACTATGTTTAGTATCTATGATATCTAGTATAATGTTGAAAAGAGCGGGTAAGAACAGACATCCTGATATTAGGGGAAAATATCCCGTAACCCACCATTAAGTATTATGTTACTTACAGATTTTTAAAATGCATTTATTGAATTGAGAGTACTTTTCTATTTTTATATTTCTGATATCCATATTTTTATCACAATAATGTATTGAATTCTGTCAATGCTTCTCCTGCATCTACTGGGATGAAAATATATTTATTCTCTTTTATTCTATTATTGTATTAATTTACATTGATATTTTTAAATAGTTAAACCAATGTTGCTGCATTACCATAAGATGATTGATGTGTCAAAATGGACTGAAATAAATCACAGATTGTTGCCAACATCAAACTTTAGGATCTATTGAAAGGATTCAGACAATATAGAAAAATTAGTTTCTTTCTGAAGAGGCCAAACCCATCAGTAGTTTCTAAGCATTCCTTTCTCCCACATTGGGATTATGAACACATGAAAATTTAATGATGTGTCCATAAAATTATAATTATATAAAGTATTTTTTAGTATTTTAGTATTTTCTTGACTAGCTTTTATTTTCCAGCTGGCCATGTTCTATAAATCCTTAAATTCTGGGTTTATTTATAATAAGAGGGTGAGATAGACAAGTCATTTCATGCCAAAATGCATTTATTTAAAAGAACTCTCAAGTGTAGTCCCATTTGTAAATGCTGTTAGTTTTTGTACAGAGGGTCTGGTTTGGTTCAATCATTGCCTCTGCAATCCCCAAATAGGAGGGAATAACTCTTAGCACAACTCTAGTTTTCCTTCCCAGTCTACCCTCTGATCTTGGCCAATATCTTGTAGCTAAATACTTATATGTCTCTTTTCATAATTTGTCTTAAAACAAATTTCCTGAAAACATTTCCAAGATTTTATACAAATAAGTCTGTGAACACTCCCATAAGCCATCTAATGGAAAATGGGAATTATTCTTGTTATATATCATTTTTGTCAATATTATCTCCTTTCAAATATCTTTTTTTATCAGATAAATTATTCTGTTTTTCTGTCATCAAGGAATATTTGGACATGTTTGTATATATCAATGAAGATATGTATTATTTTTCTAAAGCTTTTTTCTGGCAATATGTATTGATATGTATGATATCAATCAAGGGCTTCAAATAAATCCCCAAATACTTTCTCATTATGATTGAATTTATTTAACACTGAGGTTAATAAAGTAAAACAGATACTTCAATATATTTGACATACCATGCATAAATTAAAATTATAGTATATATTTCCCTTCATGTACTTAAACTATGTATACATAATTCTAATACCTGGAGCGGTTACTAGAGGCCATTAGAAAACAAAAACAAAACTCTAGATTCCATCTGTTGTTTGGACATAACCATAACCATATTTCTCACACCATAGCACAAATTCTTACTAACACAGACTTTCAGGTAATGTAACACTGTCCATTTGTTCCCCAGTTACAATGGAATAGTATTGATTCTTAGTATTATTCTTTTAATTCTGACAATTTGAACCATGAAGGAAATAATTTCATTTCTTATGTCTAGTACCTGGGTACTTAGAGAGCAATAATAAAGGCCTCTCTGTTTTATTCATTCTGCCACAGCTTAGTCTTGTAATATTGTCCTCATAAGTGTATCTCCCTGGCATAGACCTCTAACACACCTAACCACTGACCTCTAAGGAGATGAGATCACACAGTGATTAAACTCTCTGATCACTGTTCCTAAGAAATGGTACAAACCTTTCCCATCATTCATGCAAATGAATCCTATCAGATATATGGCTTATCCACTGAATTCTTAAATGCTTCATTATCCTTTTGAGCTGACTTCCATTTGCAAACTGTGTTCTGGAAAAATGCTACTTCTATCATCCATATCTAGTTCAACAATTCTTCTCATCATGACATTACATATGTAATATAGAAACTCTGACATTGGTAAACTAGGTACACAGTGTTCATCCTAAGTTATGGTAAATTCCTTTAAACTCTATATTTGGCACATTCCACAGCTGGAGTGTCAAAATATTTCCCATAATTGCTCCTGAAAGGAGCCTCACTGGTGAATACTAGTTATCCTATTACTCTCTAAAACTCTCTGAGTAACATTTCCACTTTATTTGAAAGCATTATAACCCGAATAAAATTTGTGATCCAAACATCATATTTCTTTCATGTTACTTGAAAGAAAATATAGTTACATAGACCCAAAACCACATATCAATTGATCAATCCAACTGGCTACTAGTCAACAGAGCCATGAGTGGATAGTACGTCACATCTTTTCTCTAGGTTATTTGGACCAAGATTTAGTCAGCATCCATAAATCAGCATATTTCAATTTCCTAATTTTTAGATAAAATAACTCAGATTGTTTCTGTTAGCACTAGTTAAGAGCACCAGATCTGAGCAAATATAGTGTGTATTATCAAATGCAGTACATTGATGTCTTGCTTTTAAAGTGCTCAGTATTGCATCCTTCTTATGACTTAAGCACATATATGTTTCATTACCATTTGCTGTGTTTTCTCTTGATTTCCACTGAGAAACCATCTTAAAACATATTTTCCCTCCTTTGGTAGAGTTTTTGGTTTGATTATATGTGGGTAAAATTGTAAGTTATGCAGAATATCTCATCTGGCTTTAGTACATATATATATCAAAAGGAGCTCAAGGGTGAAGAGAAGTATGGCATTAGTAGATTTGCATAATTCCTCAGGGGTGGAGAGAAGTTCATCTCCATACCATTGGGTAATTATCTGGGCACGGAGGGTTTATCTGTACCCGAGAGGTGAGGGGAGGGCTGGTTTTGCTGCTTCTGGAGCAGGAGAGAGAAATGGGCTGGACTGCAGTTTGCAAGCAATAAATGGGTTTTAAACTTTATTTCTCCCTTTGACTGATTTCAGTTTTTAGAGGTATTTTGTCCCAGGGTTTCTTTTTCCTGGACATACACTATAATACTCTGTACCCATAAAGCAAAAACTGCAATTGGTATTTGCTGGACCTATCCTTCGCTCCATCCCTGGGAGATCTTGAAAGATTTGATGAATTAAGAATTACAGGACTTCCCCTGCCTTAGATAATGGGGACAAAGTCAGAGTATGTACTAATCTGGATATATGGGGGGAGGTTTTGACCCATTCTAAAGTTCCCTTAAGAATGCATAATATTATATTTAGCTTATGGAAATCTAGTTCATTAATGTTTATTTTGATTTGTACATGAAAGTACAGGCCTTAATCTTGGATATGGAGATCAGCCAAGACAAATAAAACCTTTGTGAGATTGGAAAAGGTATAAATAATCTTAATCATTCATTCTCTTCTCCCTGTCCAGTTGGACCTTGACCACATATTACGGTCTATCATATTTCAATTAAAATATACCTGTTTACTTGACTCCGCCTGCCTGTTTAGCAGTTTTTGCAACTTTTTTTCAGTAAGTTGTATTTTAAATTGTTCATTCTATTTTTTAATGAAATGACAGTTTGGGGGTTGATAAAAGCTATATTATCTACATGTATTATTATATTTCCTTGTTTTTTATACATTATAATAGCTGTAAAATGTGTAGCTTAATCAATGGAAACAAATTTAGATGGGGAAAGTAATTGATCTACGATTTGTTGTTCTACATTTTTCTTGTGTTATATCCATAATTTCTTCTGCTACTAGATGGATACACAAAATTCTAGAATAGAATGTATTAATTTCAATTGATCACTCAATATTTATTTATAGCCATCAAAGTGCATAATGCCAATAAAAGAAGTCAGTTATGAGGAAGCCATTGAGTTGGTGGAATTTTTGCCTACAGACTTTGCTGAATCACCAGGTATAATCCTTGGCATATTAGTGCCATCAGTGAATGTGAAGGAAATGTACTATTGTTTCCTCTATGCATGCACCCTATTCCTCTTTAGTCTAAAATAGTTTCTCTAATATTGCTAGTATTTTTCCTCAACATGTTTTGTAGATTTCATCAGTGAAATATTCTAGACATCAAGGTTTATTTGTGAAAATATTTTCAGTTTTGAATTTAATTTTTAATAGATACAAGATAATGAACATTCTGTATTTTTTCTTGCCAATTTTTAAAAGTAGTGCTCTTGAATTGGTCTGCTCTAGGTTTTATGAATAAACTATCATAATATACCTTTATTCATAATAAAGGTACATATATATTCATAATATACCTTTATTATGTTAATATTATGAGTAGCATCCCAGTGATATTTTGTGTCATTCCTGATATTGGTACACATTCTCTATTTTTTTCTTTAACCGTATTTGCTAATATTTATCTATTTTGTTAATCATTTCAAATAACAATTTTTTGGCTTCTTTATACTTTTCTATTTCTATTTTTCTATTATTTCTATTCTATTTAAGTTTCCATTATTTCTTTAATTCCTTTTTGATGCAGAAACTTACAGTATTTAATTTAATATATTATTTTCTAATATGTGCATGTGAATTTCCTCATTTCTGTTTATTGCTTTAGATGCAGCCAACAAATGTTGACATGTTGAATATTTAAAAATAATATAACTCTAGTTTTTCAGTTTGGATAGTGCACATTTTTCAACAACAAAGTGATAAGACAAGTGTTTTTTTTTATTTTTAATATTTGCTAACAGATATACAGCATACCCAGGGCTTTCAATCTACAACATATCAAAGTTTCCATCTGTTAGGTTTTCTCTGTGCTCAGTAACTTTCTTTGTCTGTTTAAGTATATTTTGTGGGTGGGAGGAGGGAGTCTTATGCACAGAAATTCCCTCAGTTTTTTATTTTTCTGAAAGTAGCTTTGTTTTGCCTTCAGTTTGGAGCCTTCTTTATTTTTTATACTGCCTATAGAATTCTAAGTTTACAGTTTACTTTTTTCTTTCATTACTTTAAATATATTTATCTTCAAAAATTTTCTTAGGCTTCACTGTTTATGGTGAGAAGTAAACTTTAACCTTTGTCATTGTGCTTTTTAATGTAAAATGTACTTTTTGCCTCTGGCTTTGTGAAATTTCCTGTCTATGGGTTTTGAGAAGTTTGTCTATGATATTTATAGGTTTTTATTGGTAGTTGTTTTGTTTTTGGTTCACTAAATTGAACTTAGAGATGGGGATTGTTGTTTTAATTAAATCTAGAAAGTTTTCACCTATCACATCCTTCTCATTTTCCTCTCTCTGCAGTCTTGTTTGGACTTCATTTATGCGAGGCCAGTTGATAGTGCCCTCAGGGTGACTGATGCTGTGCTTCTTGAAAAGTTTTCTTTCTGGTCCATACATATATTGGATAATTTATTTTGACATCTATTCAGGTTTTCTTTTCCTTTTTACAATATATAATATGTTTCTAAGTTCATGCAGTGGACTCCGTATTTCAAGAATTTTATTTTTCAATAGTAAAATTTGTTTTTGTTTTTTTAGAGGATACATTTTTCTCCTGAAATTTTGTACTCTCTTAATTTCCTTTAATCTTCTTCAGTAAATTATTTAACATATTGAGATATATGTTTTATAGTCCTCACCTGGTAATTCCAACATCTTGGTCATTTATCTGTCACTCTTGAGTGTGCTTTCTTTTATTATGTGTCACATCCTTTTTTTTTTTTTGCTTGTATATTTCTTTTATTAAAGTATCATTGATAGAGAATCTTATATTGGTTTCAAATATATAACACAGTGGTTTAACGGTTACCCATATTATTAAATCTTCACCCTCACTAGTGGGGTTGCTATCTATCAATATAGGAAGATACACAATCATCGGCTAAGTTCTCCATGCTGTACTATTATCCTCTTGACCAACTTTTATTATGGTTGAGAATTTTTGTTCCCCTCTATCCCCCTAAACCTACCCACTCCAACCCCTCCCCCATGGTAACCACTAGTCACTTCTTAGTGTCTGTGAGTCTACTGCTATTTCATTCATTCTGTTTTTCTTTGCTTTTAAAAATTTCACGTGTGTGTATAAAAGAACAATGGAAACTGAAAATGTAGCTTTTATGTTCTTGTTTATTACAAAGGGTGCAAGCTTTTCCTCTACTTAGTAAGTAGCTAAGTAAATAGAGGTGCTGATCACTCTGAATCCACCTGAAGTGGAGTGAGTCTGGGGCTATGCCACAAACTGAGTTAAAATGAGTTGATCCATGGATAGTCCAATCCCTAACTTCCATTGAAGATCTAATCTCTTTTAATTAGTCAGATCCATCAGAGATGATTTGTACTCCGGTTGTGATTGTTTTAATTTACGTGTGTATTAAATTCTGGCTTGGTCCTGAACCCATGGTCCACAAAAGATTTCTCTAAATTCTCAGTCTTCTCTACGCCCTCCTCTGCTACTGCCTGCTGAGCACTGTTGTTTGTTTATGGTCTGACGGATGGACTGTCCAGCCCATTGATTTATTTTTGGCTTTGGTATATTTTAAAAGCACATTCAGCTGCTTTTAATTTATTTGAGCAAAAGCTCTCCATCTATGGCAGCACCCCTCTTCCATCTGCCCATGTCCAGAGAAGACATTTGACCTTGGTATAGAAGCTGACCTGGACCTCTGCTTGTCAAGGACAGTTTTTGGAATCCAGGTCATAAATTATTCATATAATGGTCACATAAAATATATACATATATATATGGGTTTATTTATAAGTTTTTTTTCTTTTTACCATGGGAGTGGAGGCCTTTAACATCTGCATGTATTTTAACTGGGAGCAGAAGTCTTCTCTATTACTTTTACTATGCTGGCTATATCTAGGGAACGAATTTTTCCAAGAAGGTTAATCATAGGAAAACATATCACATGAGGTAAAAAATTAATATAATTAAAACATTTTACAGTAGTTATCCTCCCCTGAAAATTTAGAATTCTTCTCTATTACACTGAGACATATGTATTTAAGACAATTAGAACTATGAAAAATTTGAAAGATATTTTTAATCCTTGCATGTTATGGAGAGGGAAATGTGGCAATAGGTGACAGATTAAACTTCACATAAAACAGCAAGCTTTGTGTGTGTGTGTGTGTGCTTGTATTCAAGATTTTCCTCAAAATGTGTGGACAGATTCCTCATACATCACTCATACATCACTGGGCCATATTCAGATATTTGGAACTTTTTTGGCATTCAATGAATGTGAACCAGGAATGTTAAAATCTTGCAATGAAGGGACGATCCTTCATAATCAATAAGTGTTCCATCCAAATTGTAAATGGTGATACCACTGAAAAATATGATTTTGTGTAAGTTAAACATATTGCTATGTCATCACCCTTTTATTGTCATGTCTCTGGTTATACACTCTGTCAGATGAATAAGGCTACCATATTTAATTGACACTTGTCTCATCAGTGATCACATACAACCATTCCAAGGTGAGCACAGTATGCGCTGTGTTCTACAAACTTATTTATTTTAAATATAACTCTATTATTGCAATAAATAGCAAGTGAAGAGGAAAGAGAAGCCAATAGAATATACTGATAAACTACAAATGTTTGCTAACTGAAGACAGCCCTCCATGGGGACTTTGGGCTGCATTGTTTTACTGGTCTATGCTCACATTGCCTGCATCTTTGATTTTAAACAGCCCAGCACTTTGTTGTATTTTCTTAACATTTCATTGTTTATTGAATCTAATTCTTCTCTTTTTAAGAAAAATATGATTTCCTTAAGAGATAAAAACACATATCATCCAAACTTTGTAACCTGTGCACCAGCTTGAACATAATAGGTTAATTTTTAATTGACTGAAAAATAGAGTAAAAATATTTGAAAGTGAAATAAAATAGTTTTCTGGAATATCAGTTATTCTTAAGTTTATTATTCAAGTTAGCTGACATTATGTTTATTCCAATTTAATATCAAAGTTTACCTTTTAGGTTTTTCTAATTCATTAAAAATGGCTGCCACTTATTGAATATCCTACATATGCATTTTTTATATTAAAACTATTTTCTATTTTCATACACACACAAACTGTGAAGTGAGAATAGCTGCTCTTATAAATTTATGCCCAAACTCATCAAACTGTGCACATTAAATATGTGCAGTTCTTTGTACATCAATTATATAACAATAAAACTGATAAAATAAGGAATTGAAGCTTGGAAAAAGTAAGTAAGTTGTCAAATTATAAACACCTCATAAGTAGCTTAGCCAGGTATATCTGATTCTAAAGCACACACTTTTTGTAGGAATTACGACAATTCCCTCTGAGTCTTTACTAAGAATTTTTAATAAGAATGTAATATTTTCTACTCTTGAATACTTTAAAGAAACTAAATTATGTTTTTCTGCTACATTTTTTCTTTATTAGATTCACAATTCTAAATCTTGACACATAAACAGGAAAATATTTCATTAGGTACCACAGACTAGAACCACATCTGTTGAAAGTTTAGGGAATTCTCAAAAAAATCTTCACCAAGACAAGATTTAAAAGAAGGACATGTCTGAGACTCATTTAGATCCCTTGAGGGGTATTTTTAATTATTCATATCTTGCTGCACATTTTTTTGGAACTTGAAATCAATCAGATTTCCATTATTTTCTCTCAGTGTTTCTACTTTTTCTCACAAACACCTATCAGGTAGTTGCTTTGGCTAGAATTGAACAAACACAGGTGTTAAAATTATCAGTTTCCTCATATGTTTTCTACCTCCTTCTGCTCTGGAAAATAATTAGGTTTCTGTAAAAGACACATTTTCCCAATTCATTACACCTAAACAAACTGCCAGGCAAAATATGCTGCCAATATATGAGCCATTGCTGACTTCCCATATGTATTTTGCAAGCAGGTGTTTCATTTGCAGCTTGCCAGAAACAAACTGTTTTTCAGGTGCATAGAGAATATCATCTTTGTGCAAAAAAGAATAGTAATAACTATGCCTAGTAGAGTCTTTTCCAATAGGAGAGCAATATGGAGCTGGATAAAGGATTGAATTGAGCACACCGTGTTTAGCAGCCTAAAGTGTATCCATCCAGTTGGACTCCATGTTAATTACTCAACGCAGACTGGGTGGAGATAAAATACCAGCACAGAGCAAGCAGATGGGGATTAACATTGTTAAAGTACCTTTTATGTAAAACACAGTGTTTTCCCCTATCCCTATGAGTTAAGCGCAATTATATCTACTCAATAAATGGCAACACTGGCTCAAATTTTATGCAACTCTCTCAGAGTCACACAGTTAGTAAGGATTGTAACAGATTGCGCCATGTCAGTGTGATTATAAACCCTAATTTCAAGGAATTGAATTCTGCTTTGGTTTCTATTCTCTTGGAAGCTGCACTCCCAGGAATTGAGACACTTTCCATGAAGTTCTAAATGTGAATGGGATTGTGCCTTCCTGTTGGGAGATTGGCAGAAAAGGACCAATAGCTTTTCTCTACTTTTCCAATATATGGAACTCAGCCTGAATGAATCGCAGCAGAAATGTCTATTCATTTTATCTTTCCTTTCATGCTGACCATGTGCCTATGGTTAGGATTGATTCATAGCTCCTATGCAAGCATAGAGCCAAATGACAATTTGTATTCATTTTTTGCTCTTAATTTGTACATATATTTCCACCAATAATTATTATATCTTACATAGACTCTCAAGATACAAAGCTTCCCATCTCAGCCCAAAAGTAAAATACCATTGTGCTGATCTACAGGAAGGAGGCAACTTAGCATCAATCGTAGCTCAGGCTGCTGGTTTGATGGATCTAATTTTGAACCCAACTGCATCCCTTACCAGCTGTGAGCACAACCTGAGTACCTAACATTTTTGTTTCATTTTCTATTTAGTGACATTAAAGGTAAATTCCTACCTCATTGGGTTCTTTCGAACATTGAGATAATATAACTAGTAACTTTAAGAATGTATCTTATCTAGTACATAATGTAGTGTAAGCCCTGACAGTTGTTTTTTCTTTTTTTTTGTAATGTGAGTGCCTGCCTTAAGCACTTCAAAGAGCCATGCACTTCAAAGACAGCTATCTCAAACAAACACCATGCCAGCCACTCCACTGGAAGAAGAGCCAGGCCCTGCCCACCCAGAGGCTCCTTTGTTTCAGAGATCTCCGCTGGTCTTCCTGACTGACCTGTACAGCAGAGCCCCAGGCCTGTGAGAGACCTCCGCACTCTCTCTCTCACTGCAGGCTCCCTCTGTGGCCCCAGATCTGCCGTGTAATTTCCAGGACTTGTAAGTAATATGTCTTTTTTTCTCAAAGTTTCCTGATGGTTATTGCTGAGTACATCTTACAATCATAATAAGAAACCCATGGGCCCATCTAGACACAACATTGGCTTAGTGATAGTCT
The DNA here is from genome assembly GCF_030020395.1 of Manis pentadactyla. NCBI lineage: Eukaryota > Metazoa > Chordata > Mammalia > Pholidota > Manidae > Manis > Manis pentadactyla. Next base: position 27,361,854 of record NC_080037.1, on the reverse strand, counting down.
GAGACCAGCATAAAGCCATAATGATGATAATAAACATTTGTCATTTCCATTGCAATTAGAATCTATATGTCTGGATTTTATCTGCATTCTTGAGCAACATTAGAATAAATGTGGAAAACTGATAAAACATAAACATTAAAACTTTTAATGTTTCAGTTCACCTCTTTTCATCTCAATTCACCTCATATAATAACACTTAACAAATCTTCATTTAATCATTTAATGTATTGGTTACTTAAAAAATATGCCGAAGGAAGTTTCTATGTAACAAATTGACAACGATGAGCTTTGTACGCATGCAGTTTTGGCAGCCTTTGCCTCATTCTTGAAGCTTCACAAAGGTTAACTAGTGAGGAGCAGCTTCCCTGCCACAGGTTCTGTAGCAGTTTTATTTTGAATTAATATTATACACAAATTCCCATGGTATATGAGAAATTTAGCACTACAGAGTCCCCATTTAATGAATTAACAACTTTTTTACTCTTCTCTTCATATAGTCTACTTCTAAATATTTTATGACATCCATAAACATTATTATGTTTGCATTAATAAACAATACATATTTATATAAAAACATGATAATGTTTATATTAACTCACAAATTTTTCATTTCTTTTGCTCCTCATTTCTTGGGCTTCCTGCTGGAATAAATTTCTTTTAGCCTCAATAATTTCTTTCAGTTAATTTTTCATTTTATCTTTTACATTATTTAGTTTTAGAATTGCCTTTGGTTCTTGTTTGAAAAGACTTTCTGCTGAAATTTGCCTTCTGTTCATCCATTTTATTCAACTTTTTATCTGAATCTTTAGCCAATTTTTAATTATTTGTAATAAAGTTCTTGTTTGTTAGTCCAACCTAAGGGTTATGTATGGACAGCTGCTATTAGCCCTAATTTGTGTTGATTATGGGTCATGTTTTCCTTCTTTGCACATCCTATTTTGTTGTTATTGTTTTCTTTTGTTTTTTAATTAATTCCTGCTAGATATTATGTGTAAGGGAAAAATGAAGACTGAAATAAAGGGTCTGCTCCCCCCTCCCAGAGAGCTTATGTCATTTCATATTTTTTGCCAGAGTATCATTTAGAAAGATTCTATAATTGAGTTTGTTGGCTCAAAAGTCAAATGCATAGACAATTTTTCAAGATATAAACAAACGTATTTTTAGATGAGTTGTAACCTTTTGTATTCTCTCAAATAATGAAATAATGCTTGTTCTGGTTGATAGCCATGGTTTCAGAATACCCTGTCAAACTAATGTATTTTTTCCAATCAAAGGGGTGAAAAATGAAATCTGAGCATTGCTTCATTTGCTCTCCATTTTAGTTCTTATAAAATATCAATTAGAGTCCTTTATACATTTCAAATGTTTGTTTGTTTTTAAAAACTATAGGTAGAGTCAATCAGAGAGACGCAGTGGAAAAAGAAGCAGGAGAGATGAGACAGAAGGGGTGGTCAGAGAAATTTAAAAGCATGAGGACTAGATCAGTGACTGTGGTGGAAGGGAGGCGTGAGTCAGAGAATCCAGCCGCTAGGAGTGAAGCGTAACCCCTGTCAGCAGCCAGCAAGGGAACAGGCACCTGAGTAGTGCCACCACAGGACACCGACTTCTGCCAGCAACCTGAGCAGCCTGGGAGCGGACCTGTTGGTAAGATCCCTGCTTCGTGGGACCCACGGAAGAGGAATTAGTGGAGCCTATTGGACTTCTGATCTTTAGAACTATGAGGCAATAAATTTGCATTATTGGATACACTAAATTTGTGGCAATTTATTTATGTCATTTTTTTCTACAGGTGGAAAAGAATAAGAAACAATATTTCTAAGGAATAATAATGGCTAAGAAGAACAGGACAGAACAGGATAAGGTAGCAAAAATTAATGGTTTCTAGCTATTTATAGGAAAACTATAGTGCCAAAGAGAATTGGAAAATCGGAAATAATGAGAGATATTGTCAGAGAGTAAACTGTTAGGATTTAAAATGAGAGCTCAGAGAATCTGTATAGTAGCAAATTATACAGTGATGCTTCAGAATAAATTATTGGATGCTAATGAAACTCCCTATAGTTTAGGAGGTCAAGGAAATATGGGGCTGGTTAATTAAATGAGCCCCTTGACTTGAGCATTGAAATAACCTCATTGTTGAGATGGAGAGGAAATTCTGAGACACTAGGCAAAGCCTCAACAAATATGTTGGGATGACAAAGAATTTTAGTGGGAAAAAAACTAAGAGAGGCAAGTAATTATAAAGTCAAATGAAAAATTCACAATAGAGTGATATTTATACCAAAGAATTAAAAAAAAGAATTCCCATATTTTAGCATCCTTTTGGCACTTTTATTTTGCAGAACTTTATTTTATGAAATATTGCAGTAGAGGAGTATGTTTTTATATAACTGTAATTTCCAGTAAATGTTGAATGTGATTAATAAACAATTCTGGATGATATTTTCAAATAAATCATACAAATTAAATTTAACAGATTTCTATTAGAAACTATCATTTTTTAAGAAATATTAAACCTAAAGAAATTCTAAGAAACTTAACAAATATATTCTGGTTAAAAGGCTTTCTTCATATTCTGTCTTTAAGCTTTCCATATATCAGGAAAATACCCCTGCATCTCTTGCACCGCTTCCTACCCTTCATTCATATTAAAATTCTTAAACACTCCCAAACAAGTCATGTTCTATATAATTCCTTAAAATGCTTGAATACTCTTAAATTAGCCATGTTCCATATGAGTCCTTCATGCCTGATCACGTGGCTTTACCCCTTTCTAGTTACTCACTTTCCTAAAACCACACCTGCACGAGTAATTCCCAAACATCATTCAAGAATCATTATGTGGGGTATTTGTCTGTCCAGCCAAGTCTAGATTATATGCCCTTACTTTTATGACCTTTGCCTCCTATGCATAACCTCTACCTTACTATTTACTAGGAATTATTACAAAAATTATGTTTATTTGTCTATAAACCAAACATAATGAGATCCTAGATGTCTGCATTCTTAAAATTCATAGGGTAGTTTATGCTCTAGACAAATTCAAGTATGCTAATAATTGAATAAAACATTGATGATGATCATATCTGAAAACCAATAAATGCATAATATATGAACATTTTAAACATGCAAAAATTACTTAGATTGCTAATATGTTATGATGAACAAAATATAATGTGTAGAATATGGAAGGCATTGTAATTTGCATAGATATGCTCTATTACTAGAAAAAGATACAAGTGAGAATTTAAATAAGACATATAGGTTTATATTCATAGTCACAGTGAATGTATGCAGACCTAGAATATATTGTGATTTGTTATGCCTATAATGTTTTAACAGTTATGGAGAGAGATTGCTTAGATTGGTAGTATCTGTATGGAATTTGAGGGAAGGGTAGATATTAGAAAGAGATGAAACTGAAAGGCCATTTTAATTCAAAACACATATGAATCTGGCTTATCTGAAAAGGAATTGGCTCTAAATTTTATCTCAAGATAAAATTATAGTGTGAGGTACTGATTTTGACAATGTGATTTTTTAAAAGAAACTTAACCCTCTTGATTGTCAACTCTTGCTTAATGATGTGCAGACTGAGTTATATCAATATGTGTCTTCAAAAAACTCATATACTAAGGAATAACGATTACTGGAGAATATGATACTCTCTTTAGTAACAGTTTTGAGCTCTAAATTCCAGTTTGCTTAAATATAAATATAAATATAAGTGCTGATTAAGACATAGCTACTTCAGTTGTAAAGTGATGCATAATACAGTAGTACCACTCAGCACACCAAAATGAAGGTACAATATGAAAATTAAATGAATTGTATTATACCACTCTGAACACTGCTGATCTAAAATTAGACTTTGAAATATATTATGAACCTCCAAAATCAACCAAAATCAAGTGTGATCAATGACGACAAATAATAATGTCATAGCTTGAATAAAAATCTCTAACCTCTTAAATTTTCCTTGCTTCATGAAAATATATACTTCAGTGGATTATAAAGTACAATTTGGTGATGTCAATATTTGTGGAAAACCAGGAACAAAAATGTGGTACTTCCATTCATTTAAAATACTTTTGCTCTCAGTGCTCATCCCCATAATGGAATCTGGACCTCAGCTCTCTACTACTCCATGAACAGAGTAGAAATAATGCTTCAGATTAGTTATTGCCTGTTCATTCAGGGTGTATACCAAACTTTATGAACAATGAAAGCTTTAAAATATAACATATTTTGGGGCGGAGCCAAGATGGTGGCGTGAGTAGAGCAGCGGAAATCTCCTCCCAAAACCACATATATTTATGAAAATATAACAAAGACAACTCTTCCAAGAATAGAGACCAGAGGACACAGGACAATATCCAGACCACATTCACACCTGCGAGAACCCAGCGCCTCGTGAAGGAGGTAAGATACAAGCCCCGGCCCCGCGGGAGCCGAGCGCCCCTCCCCCCAGCTCCCGGCGGGAGAAGAGCAGGCAGAGCGGGAGGGAGACGGAGCCCAGGACTGCCGAGCACCCAGCCCCAGCCATCCGGGCAGAGCGCAGACACAGTGCATGCACGGGGCCCTGGATTCTAAGGAAACAGGCCAGCAAGACCTGTGAGCTGGTCCCTGCAGTCGGCGCCTGAGGACAAAGAAAAGCGAGCGCCTTTTTTAAAAAAATTATTTATTTAATTACTTTTTGTTGTTGTTTTGTTTTGGCGAGTGCTTTTTGGAAGTCTTAAAAGGACAGGACGGGACACTTAGTCCAGAGGAAGGGAATATGGGGATCTCTGGGCGCTCTAACCCCCTGGGCAGCAGGGAGCAGGGAGGCCCCTTACGGAGATAAATAGCCTCCCAGCAGCTCCTGCTCCAACGCGACTCCACCACTTTGGAGTAGCTGCCCGAGCCAGGCCACGCCCACGGCAACAGCGGAGATTAACTCCATAGCAGCCGGGCAGGAAGCAGAAACCCTGTCTGCGCGCAGCTGCGCAGCACAAGCCACTAGAGGCCGCTGTTCTCCCAGGAGAGGAGGGCCACAAACCAACAAGAAGGGAAAGTCTTCCAACTGTCACTCGTCCCAGCTCTGCAAACTATTTTTATCACCATGAAAAGGCAAAATTAAAGGCAAACCAAGATCACAGAGACAACACCAGAGAAGGTGACAGAACTAACCAGTATTCCTGAAAAAGAATTCAAAATAAAAATCATAAACATGCTGACGGAGATGCAGAGAAATATGCAAGAGCTAAGGGATGAAGTCCGGAGGGAGATCACAGATGCCAGAAAGGAGATCGCAGAAATGAAACAAACTCTGGAAGGGTTTATAAGCAGAATGGATAAGATGCAAGAGGCCAATGAAGGAATAGAAACCAGAGAACAGGAACACATAGAAGCTGACATAGAGAGCGATAAAAGGATCTCCAGGAATGAAACAATATTAAGAGAAATGTTTGACCAATCCAAAAGGAACAATACCCGTATTATAGGGGTACCAGAAGAAGAAGACAGAGAAAAATGGATAGAAAGTGTCCTTGAAGAAATAATTGCAGAAAAAGTCCCAAAACTGGGGGAGGAAATAATCGAACAGACCAAGTAAATACACAGAACTCCCAACAGAAAGGAGCAAAGGAGGAAAACACCAAGACACATAATAATTAAGATGGCAAAGATCAAGGACAAGGAAAGAGTTTTAAAGGAAGCTAGAGAGAAAAAGGTCACCTATAAAGGAAAACCCATCAGGCTATCATCAGACTTCTCAACAGAAACCCTGCAGGCCAGAAGAGAATGGCATGATATATTTAATGCAATGAAACAGAAGGGCCTTGAACCAATGATACTGTATACAGCACGATTATCATTTAAATATGATGGATGGATTAAACAATTCCCAGACAAGCAAAAGCTGAGGGAATATGCTTCCCACAAACCACCTCTACAGGGCATCTTAAAGGGACTGCTCTAGATGGGAGCACTCCTAGAAAGAGCACACAACAAAACACCCAACATGTGAAGAATGGAGGAGGAGAAATAAGAAGGGAGAGAAGAAAAGAATCTTCAGACAGTGTATATAACAGCTCAATAAGCGAGCTAAGTTAGGCAGTAAGATACTAATGAGGCTAATCTTGAACCTTTGGTAACCACAAATTTAAAGCCTGCAATGGCAATAAGTACATATCTTTCAATAGTCACCCTAAATGTAAATGGACTTAATGCACCAATCAAAAGACACAGAGGGATAGAATGGATAAAAAAGCAAGACCCATCTATATGCTGCTTACAAGAAACTCACCTCAAACCCAAAGACATGCACAGACTAAAAGTCATGGGATGGAAAAACATATTTCAGGCAAACAACAGTGAGAAGAAAGCAGGGGTTGCAGTACGATATCAGACAAAATAGACTTCAAAACAAAGAAAGTAACAAGAGATAATGAAGGACACTACATAATGATAAAGGGCATACCCAACAAGAGGATATAACCATTCTAAATGTATATGCACCCAACACAGGAGCAGCAGCATATGTGAAACAAATACTAACAGAACTAAAGGGGGAACTAGACTGCAATGCATTCATTTTAGGAGACTTCAACATGCCACTCACCCAAAAATATAGAACCACCGGGCAGAAAATAAGTAAGGACATGGAGGCACTGAACAACACACTAGAACAGATGGACCTAATAGACATCTATAGAACTCTACATCCAAAAGCAACAGGATATACTTTGTTCTCAAGTGCACATGGAACATTCTCCAGAATAGACCACATACTAGCCTACAAAAAGAGCCTCAGTGAATTCCAAAATATTGAAATTCTACCAACCAACTTTTCAGACCACAAAGGTATAAAACTAGAAATAAATTTACAAAGAAAACAAAAAGGCTGACAAACACATGGAGGCTTAACAACATGCTCCTAAATAATCAATGGATCAATGAACAAATTAAAATAGAGATCAAGGAATATATGGAAAAAAATGACAACAACACAAAGCCACAATTTCTGTGGGATGAAGCGAAAGCAGCCTTAAGAGGAATGTATATAGCGATCAAGGCACACTTGAAGTAGGAAGAAAAATCCCAAATGAATAGTCTAACATCACAATTATCAAAACTGGAAAAAGAAGAGCAAATAAGGCCTAAGTCAGCAGAAGGAGGGACATAATAAAGATCAGAGAAGAAATAAAGAAAATTGAGAAGTATAAAACAATAGCAAAAATCAATGAAACCAAGAGCTGGTTCTTTGAGAAAAAAAACAAAATAGATAAGCCTCTAGTCAAACTTATTAAGAGAAAAAGAGAATCAACACAAATCAACAGAATCAGAAATGAGAGCGGAAAATCAGGACAGACTCCACAGAAATACAAAGAATTATTAAAGACTACTATGAAAATCTATATGCCAACAAGCTGGAAAACCTAGAAGAAATGGACAACTTCCTATAAAAATACAACCTTCCAAAACTGACCAAGGAAGAAACACAAAAGTTAAACAAACCAATTGCGAGCAAAGAAATTGAAACGGTAATCAAAAACTACCCACAACAAAACCCCCAGGCAGGACGGATTTACCTCGGAATTTTATCAGACACACAGAGAAGACATAATACCCATTCTCCTTAAAGTTTTTGAAAGAATAGAAGAGGAGGGAATACTCCCAAACTCATTCTATAAAGCCAATATCACCGTAATAACAAAACCAGGCAAAGACACTGTCAAAGAAGAAAGTTAAAGACCAATATCCCTGATGAATGTAGATGCAAAAATACTCAATAAAATATTAGAAAACCGAATTCAAAAATATATCAAAAGGATCATACACCACGACCAAGTGGGATTCATCCCAGGGATGCAAGGATGGTACAACATTCGAAAATCCATCAACATCATCCACCATATCAACAAAAAGAAAGACAAAAAAACACATGATCATCTCCAGAGACGCTGAAAAAGCATTTGACAAAATTGAACATCCATTCATGATAAAAACTCTCAGCAAAATGGGTATAGAGGGGCAGTACCTCAACATAATAAAGGCCATTATGATAAACCCACAGCCAACATTATACCGAACAGCAAGAAGCTGAAAGCTTTTCCGCTGAGATCGGGAACAAGACAGGGGTGCCCACTCTCCCCACTGTTATTTAACATAGTACTGGAAGTCCTCGCCATGGCACTTAGACAAAACTAAGAAATACAAGGAATCCGGATTGGTAAAGAAGAAGTTAAACTATCACTATTTGCAGAAGACATGATATTGTACATAAAAAACCCTAAAGACTCCACTCCAAAACTAATGGAACTGATATCGGAATACAGCAAAGTTGCAGGATACAAAATTAACACACAGAAATCTGTAGCTTTTCTATATACTAACAATGAACTAATAGAAAGAGAAATCAGGAAAACAATTCCATTCACAATTGCATCAAAAAGAATAAAATACCTAGGAATAAACCTAACCAAATAAGTGAAAGACCTATACCCTGGAAACTACAAGTCACTCTTAAGAAAAATTAAAGGGGACACTAACAAATGGTAACTCATCCCATGCTCGTGGCTAGGAAGAATTAATATCGTCAAAATGACCATCCTGCCCAAAGCAGTATACAGATTTTATGCAATCCCTATCAAATTACCAGCAGCATTCTTCAATGAACTGGAACAAATAATTCAAAAATTCATATGGAAACACCAAAGACCCTGAATAGCCAAAGCAATCCTGAGAAAGAAGAACAGAGTAGGGGGGATCTCTCTCCCCAACTTTAAGCTCTATTATAAAGCCATAGTATTCAAGACAATTTGGTACTGGTCCAAGAACAGAGCCACAGACCAGTGGAACAGACTAGAGAATCCAGACATTAACCCAGACATATATGGTCAATTAATATTTGATAAAGGAGCCATGGACATACAATGGCGAAATGACATTCTCTTCAACAGATGGTGCTGGAAAAACTGGACAGCTACATTTTGGAGAATGAAACTGGACCATTGTCTAAATCCATATACAAAAGTAAATTCAAAATGGTCAAAGACCTGAATGTAAGTCATGAAACCATTAAACTCTTAGAAAAAAACATAGGCAAAAACCTCTTAGACATAAACATGAGTGACCTCTTCTTGAACATATCTCCCTAGGCAAGGAAAACAACAGCAAAAATGAACAAGTGGGACTATATTAAGCTGAAAAGCTTCTGTACAGCAAAAGACACCATCAATAGAACAAAAAGGTACCCTACAGTATGGGAGAATATATTTGTAAATGACAGATCCGATAAAGGCTTGACATCCAAAATATATAAAGAGCTCGCCCACCTCAACAAACAAAAAACAAACAATCCAATTAAAAAATGGGCAGAGGAACTGAACAGACAGTTCTCCAAAAAAGAAATACAGATGACCAACAGACACATGAAAAGATGCTCCACATCGCTAATTATCAGAGAAATGCAAATTAAAACCTCAATGAAGTATCACCTCACACCAGTAAGGATGGCTACCATCCAAAAGACAAACAACAACAAATGTTGGCAAGGTTGTGGATAAAGGGGAACCCTCCTACACTGCTGGTGGGAATGTAAATTAGTTTAACCATTGTGGGAAGCAGTATGAAGGTTCCTCCAAATTCTCAAAATAGACTTACCATTTGACCCAGGAATTCCACTCCTAGGAATTTATCCTAAGAACGCAGCACTCAAGTTTGAAAAATACAGATGCACCCCTATGTTTATCACAGCACTATTTACAATAGCCAAGAATTGGAAGAAACCTAAGTTTCCATCAGTAGATGAATGGATAAAGAAGATGTGGTACATATACACAATGGAATATTACTCAGCCATAAGAAGAAAACAAATCCTACCATTTGCAACAACATGGATGGAGCTAGAGGGTATTATGCTCAGTGAAATAAGCCAAGTGGAGAAAGAGAAATACCAAATCATTTCACTCATCTGTGGAGTATAAGAACAAAGAAAAAACTGAAGGAACAAAATAGCAGCAGAATCACAGAACCCAAGAATGGACTAACAGGTACCAAAGGGAAAGGGACTGGGGAGGATGGGTGGGTAGGAAGGGATAAGAGGGGGGAAGAAGAAAGGGGGTGTTGTGATTAGCATGCATAATGGGGGTGGGAGAAAGAGGAGGGCTGTACAACACAGAGAGGACAAGTAGTGATTCTACATTTTGCTATGCTGATGGACAGTGACTGTAAAGGGGTTTGTGGGGAGGACCTGGTATAGGAGAGAGCCTAGTAAACATAATATTCTTCATGTAATTGTAGATTAATGATAACAAAAAAAAAAGAAAAAAAAGTAGGATTACTCCCTGATAGGATAAAACTAACTGTAAATCAACGATTTATGTATGCTTTAAATATCCTTAATTTTGATCATTTAACGGGTGTCAGATGATCAGCTATGGAAGTACATTTTTCTGATAATATTCCTTTCTCTTAAGAGAAAAGAAAAAAAAGAGCAGTTCCTGTGTGGTGATCTCCAACAAGTTCTTCACAATGATATAAAAGGCACGTCAAAGTTTGGGCAAAGGGTTTGTTTGTGTTTATACAGAGGATCAAAGCCTAATTTGGCTACACAGAAAACAAATTAAGACACGATATGAAGAAGAACTTCCAACATCAACATTCTCTGAAAGAGTCATTCAAGAAGATGATCATCAAAAATCTTCAACAAAGATCCTGGTGCTGTTGCAGTTGTAGCTGCATTCATCCCACCAGTTCCTGGACTTGCCATTGGAATGAAGAAGGAGATATCTAAGCTGGCCTGTGCATACAGTAAAACAACAAATTTGACTGGATCTATACTGTCGGAACTCAACCAAGAATTAGGAGAAGTGCAAGTTGCAGCGCTCCAAAATCTTGTGACTACAGACTATCTCCTGTTAAAAGAACATATGGGATGTGAACAGTCCCCAGGAATGTGTTGTTTTAATTTGTCTGATTTTTCTCAAACTATTCAAATTCAGTTAGACAATATCCATCATATCATTGATAAGTTTACACAAATGCCTAAGTTGCCTAACTGGTTTTCTTGGTTTCACTGGAGATGGCTGGTAATTGTAGGTCTGCTTTGGTTATGTAGCTGTATTCTATTATGCTAATGTGTGTGTGCAATTTAATTAGTAGTTTAAAACCTATACTTGCTTATGTTACTCTACAAGAAGATATGTCAAAGAAATAATCAATCTTCCCATATTTTCTTCCGTCTGCTACTTCAATAGCTTTTCTTCTTCCTTCCTAATTACAACCCTTAAGTAGAATTCGTGCCTCATAATGAAATTACCGAGTATCATAATTCTTCCAAGTGGTAAAGATACCTCAAGACAAATGCTGGGCATAAAAGCCACAGGGCATAAATCTGCAAAGAAGTAAAAAGCTAACCTTTTCAAACAATATTGCTTCTCTCTCACTTACCAACTTAACATTTCCCTGTATGGCCCCGGAAGATGACCGGTTAGCCAGAGACAGGAAAGATTCCTCAAGGGAGGAACAACCTAAGACAGGCACAGTCGCAGGGGGGTCATCAGGTGAGAAATTGGGGATCAACAGAGGTGAGGCTTAGAACCTCACCCCCCTGTTTTGAGAGAAATCTTCTGTTTTGTTGCCCTTGTCTAACTTGGATTAATACTTAGTCTACAGGCACACACCTAATCATCTACATTTGCCCTCTTACAGCACTAAACTATGTTTTCGACCTTTATCTTGCATCTACCTACCACTTCAGCATTTTATTAAAAATAATAATTATAAAGGGTGATATGTGATATCCACATATAAATCAAGTATAAAAGTCAAATGAATATTCATATTTGAACTGATTGTTTATAGTTCATAATGCATGAGCAAAACCGAAAGTTTCTGTGATGATTGCCCTTGTACTGTTCACCATGTAAGAACTTATTCACTATGTAAGAATTTGTTCACCATGTAAGAGCTTGTTTGTTATGCTTCAGAAGATTGGAGACTGTTTCGAATTAGGCTTGGGGTTGATTAATGACTGTGCATTGAGTCCCCTATACAGAATTTTATTGTTGTTAACAATCATTTGATCAATATGAGAGATGCCCTCTCAAAAAAAAATAACATATTTTAACATTTGAATTACCTATCATAAGCTTCTAATAATTTATTGAATTAAATGAATGTGATACATACTTATTCACTGAAAAACATTACTCTCTCTTATACAAATATTTCTGCTTCTAGCATTTTGACCAGCTTTTAGATGTTATATATGAGCACTTATCAGCTTTTATATCTAGTGATGATTGTATGGTTATTTTTTATTAACTAAAATAAATAGTTGATTCCAGTCTTTCCAACTTGGCCTATATATAGTATGCACGTGCACATGTACAAGGACATGCACAAGTACAATGTATATATGCCACAAAAATATTCATAAGGGAAAGGATTAACAGATTGCATTGACTGTTTCCCACTTTTATTTACATATGTAAATAGAAAGGTATGTGATGCAAGATACTTGGTGTTTTTAGGACTATGTTAGCTTGAGAGCGAATTCTCATAATATGCCAGATAAGGAACATACAATCTTATCTCTAACAAGATAAAATTCTGCCTTTACCTAAAAGTAAAAGAGAGTAGACAGGTGCCTGAAACAATATTGGGTTACAAATACTTCTAAAAATAGATTTAAAGAGAAATCTAATCTTAAGATATTTGAAAGAACATTTGTAATTAATTATAAAATTTACATTTAGGTTATAGAAAAAATAAGCTTATATGCATGATTGTGCATTAGTCCACATAATATGCTTTCGAAAGTAAGTTTTACTGCTAGCTACAAAGGAGAGTATTGCATAATAAAATTAGTTTCAAAAAATGTTTTTAAAATTGAATTTGTCTCTTGTGTTTGAAAAGTGGACATGTAAATATGTGACATATGTATATTTTTTAATCACACTGAACAAGAATACCACGCAGTGGTTTGTTTCTCATAATAAGACACATTATTTATGAATCCCAAAGAAATTCAAAGAAGTACACCCAGAAAAAACCATAAGAATGTAACTCAGTATTGGCAAAACAATAATGATAATTATGTTAAAAATAAGCTTTATCATTGACATATATAACCATTACAACAAATACGTATAACATCACTTTGCATGTGTGTGCATATATATCTGTGTGTGTGCATATATATACATACATGCATATGTATATGTATATATGTGTGTATGTGTGTATATACATATGTCTGACTGTGTGTATATATGTATACACAACTATCCATCTGATCTTTTCTATTACTGATGAGGAAACCCAGTAATTTATCCATATACCCAGAATATCTAGTAGGTAGATAGCTGACACTGAGGAAGTGAGAGAGAGAGAGATAAATACATTATGAAGAGGGAAACAGTGGAATGACTGCCAGATGATCCCACAGCACTTCCCTGGCTCCTAGCGACCCTGGGCTGGGCAGCGCCACGCCGCCATCACAGGAGACCCTAGCCCCACTTTGATTTCCCCAAGAATACCTCCACAACCACTATCATGGTTTCTTAGACAAAACACACAATTGTGTCCAAAAGATCGTGTAGGCTAATGGTCATCACTTGCCGCATTTCTATATACTCAGTCACATAAAAGAGACTGAGACCCCAGATCATTTCTCAGATATCATTGCATCTCCATGGAGACATGACCTACGGAGAAGGCCAGTCCCGCACCATCTCCCACCTCAACCACTGTACCGTCTTCTGAGATTCTTGGCCTTCCAGGAGTACGATACCTTGTAACTTCAACAATTTTTTTCTCATTTCATTTGAATCTGTGCTGTAACTGAAATCAAAGCTTCCTGAGATCGGTGCTTGTTTCTTCTTCTTCTTTCTCTACACATCTCTTCAGAAGGGGTGATTTTATCCCACAAACCTCTCTTGCCACTTTTTCTGATGGCAGTCTATTATTATTCACTTCCAAGCCCCTTTCTTCTTCTTCTCCTTCTTTTACTATGTATTTACTTTTGTCTCTCTTCTGTCTGTTCCTTTTTTCTCCCTCAGAATCATTTATTGTGTTTGCTGTATCTCAAATTCTCTTATCTTTTATTATTTAAGGTAATTTTGTAGGCAGCTTCCATACCAATACTTAATTACTCAAAAGTAGCACAACAATCTCCTATTTCAATGTTTTTCGTTTTTTCTTCAGTTTGTGAATTCCACTTTTAAGCTTAGGAAGACTTAAACTCCTCAAGGACTCCTGTTTTTATATAATTTCTGAGTTTTCCACCTAGAAATTCATCTTAATCTCTCTCTCTCTCTCTCTCTATATATATATATATACATATATATATAACTTTTTATATATTTATAATCATATATTTATAATTTTATTTTTAATAATATATTTATATATTTTTATAATTTTGTATTCTGATTGTTCAAATTGAATATCCTTTATTTGTAATCACTTCTGATGGGCAGTTATTATTCATTTTTGAATCATTTGGTCTCAAGTATAGTTATTGGAATGCCCTTATTAGTAGGACTCCTGCAGGTGATGTAAAACACTGTGGTCCCTGCTCTGTGAATTTAGGGCTTAAGGGTCAACCATCAGCCCTCTCCAGAGAATGCTGTCTGAGACAACTTTCAGTTGATATCCCTTTAGAGATGAGATAGAAATAAGTTTCCTGTAGAATGCAAGTTTCACCTCTCCAATCAGTTTTATCTCATTTTCATGAATCACAAACTCACACCAAATCACACAGAGTTGATACTGAAATCATTCTTTGAGGCACACATCCCACAAATTTCAGATTCCTCCAAGTACTTTTTCTTCTTTGGTTCTGAGACTCTCTCCAATTGACTTCCCAAATTACAGGGTTTGTGCATTGATTCAGTTCTCTACACGCGATCTCAGAAGAGTCAGCAATTGTATCAACACTATTTCCTCAGGATCTCAGCAGTTCTCTGGATCAAGAGAGTCAAGCATTTCGGAGTTGGGGATGGAAAACAAGGAAATGATGTTTGGATGCCATGTATGTACATATCCAAACTGCTGACTCTTTTACTTCATTTTATTCTACTGCATTGTATAACTCATCTCTCAAGGATAATTGTTGATATTTAAAATTGGGATATAAAAATATTTTTATCTCTGTATTCTACTGCCTTCACAAGAGGAAGGACTTCAATAAACTGATTTCTTTACTTTTGATTTTGTGTTTGTTAAAAAAAACTAATAATTTTATCATAGTCATGAATTCAGGAATGAATGTCCTAAGATGCATGATATCTGAAATCCTTAGTCAGGAAGACTTGCAGGCTTAAGGTAACTAGGTGGCTGGGGGATGGAACCATCTGAAGGTTCATTTGCTCATATGCTTGTTGCCTGCAGTGAGATGATTCTAAGACCAGTCTTCCGACCACAGCACCTTCACGTAGTCTCTCTCAGTGGCCTGGCTTCCTCACAGCACTGTGCCTCAGGGTTGTCAGGTTGACTCCCAGGCAGTTTAGGCTCCAAGCTTGGCTATTCTGGTGAACAAAGCCGAAGCTGCCGTCCTTTTCATGACAGCCTTGAAAGTCATACAGCATCACCTCCCACACAGTCGCTTGGTTGAAGCAATCATGAGACATTCCAGATTCCAGGGGAGAGGATGTAGATCCCCTGCACCCTACATGGGAGCAATATCAAAAAATTTTGATATTCTAAAGGAGATACTATTTTATCTTCAATTCACATCTTACTTTAAGAAATTAATGCAAGGCATAGAATTCAGAAAAATTGAGGAAAGTGCTTACATAGCCAAATTTTGCATATATTTGGGGAGTTCATTCCCTCCCTTCTCATTTCATTCAGAAAACAGTCTCAGAGTGTCACAATTAATTGATACTTATCCCATCAAGAGAGACTCTATGTCCCTTCCTCTGAATCTAGGCTGCTTTGTGATTGCTTTATATGCTGGAGTACATATTTAGAAAGGAAATGGAGATTTATTTTTTTAAAAAAAGTTATTTAAACTAATAGCAACATCAAGAAAAAATTATCATCCATTTCTCCCAGCCCCTACCCCCGCCTTTGGAAACCACCAATTTGTTCTATGAATCTATGAGCTTGGTTAGATTTTTATTTACATTTTTAGATTTCACATAGAAGAAAGATCATATGGTATTTGATCTACTATTGATTATTGGGGCTTAATGAAGTCAATAAAGAAATTCCTTCTTCTGCAAATAATAAGAAAATAAATAATACTTTAAGAACGAAAATTTCAGGTTTACTAAAAATAGAAAGAAAACTTCAGCTTTATTTCTGGTATGGTTCTTGGAGGATATGCCTTTGACACAGGGCAACAATGGGGTCCCAATGCTGAACTACAAAATTAGATTGATTCACACTATCAGACAGCACTGCAAAGCCACAGTTCTTCTCTGCAAACAAGACTTTGTTGCTAAGATTACTGCATGACCTAGATCAGAAGAGAAACTTAAATTTGTAAAATAGTTGTCTGTAAATTTCAATAGGACTTCCTAGATGTTTTACAGAAAAAAAATTAGTCAAATATTGAAAACTGGATCTTTATATCACATTTTCCTCTACAATTCAACAGATGTTGGAATTCCTTAACATTTCATTATAGGTTTATCTTCCTCTCATCTTACACTTTATGGTAAACTCACTCTAAAACTTTAATTACCATCTATACTCATATTATTCATAAATGTTTATCTCCAGTCTTGGACTTTACAGATTATTTGATAGAACCTCTTGGTGGTTCCAAAGTTTCTTCAAAGTCAACATGTGTGGAGAAAGCAGTGTTATGACGTTCCCTCTCCTTACATTCCCCACTAACAAACTAGCCATCTTTCACTATTCCTTGTCTAAGTGAGTGATATCACCTAATAAAGAACACTTGAAATTTCAGAATCATCCTTAATTTATTTCCTTTTTCCCACTCCCAATATTAGATCCATCATTAATCCATGTCTAAGTGACCTTCTACATATATCTTAAATTCATCCTTTTATTTTACTTAACTTGCCATAACTTTGCCTTGTTTGTATATCAAATGATATTTTAGCTGTTCTCCAAATGTCCTCTATAACTAAAGATATGTTTTTGAAATGCAAATATTTCCCCTTCATCAGAAACCACCTACACCACCAACCCTTTTCTTGCCTCAAACTTGTGCTTATTGTGCTTAAAACCCTTTTATGACTTTTTACAAATAAATACTAACACCCTGAATAATCTATCTTGCCTATCACCACAGTCTTTTATCTCCAAATTCTTCCCTCATCCTTTTGTTCAAATTAACTGGCATCCTCATGTACCTGTAGTTTACCATCTCCTTTCCATTATAAAACCTTTGCAGATGTTATGTCTTTAGTCTGAAACTCTTCCTTTACTTCACCTTACTAACTGCTTTTACTGCTTTTAAACCCTTCTTATTGTAACTTTTATGTACATCCTCAAGGAAACATTCCTTAACTTCTTAACTTATTAAATCATAAATTATAAATTCTACAAGGACCATCTATTTTTATTTGTACATATATTAGCTGAAGTATTCTTATATTTACTTAAAATTTTTGTTGATATTTTGTGTTGGAATATTCAAAAATTATAGACCCCATAAGATTAGGGACCAAAACTCTCTTCTTTACGAACTATTTTATTCCAAGTGTCAGGCATAGTAAATGCACATTATATAATTCCAAAGTGAAGAAATAAATACTTCCAATATAGCAGCATAAATTCAAATATATTCACGCAAGTGAATATCCTTGTCAAAATAACACTTATTCAGAGAATTCTACTTTTTAAAGGTAATATAAATATAAAAAACAAAGCTTCCATATCTATTATGATTATTCATTAAATCAACAAATAGTACTGAGAACTCATAAGCAGGGATAATACTAAATTCATGTTGGTCTGAACAAAATACAAATATGGTCATTGCTTTTGATTTATTGAACAAAGACAATGATACTGTTTTAACAATAGACGTTTTTATAGGAAAAGTGTGGTAAACTGTGAAATTAGATATAGAAAGGGTCATTGCATAATTTTGGAATGAGAAAATGTATTCCAAAGTATTTTTAATCTGAGATCTAAGTCTTATAAAAAGAAAAAGAAGAAGAGGGGAAAAGAGAAAAAGACTTTCTGGTACAGAGAAAAGAAAACTCGGACTCTGGCACACCAGAAAGAATGTGGGACATTTGAAGAACTGAAAAAAATTTAGTAAACTTTTAATAGTTTTCTTAAACCATAATTCACATATAAACGCTGCAGATACTTCATGCTTGATGAGTTTGGATATATGCATACATCCATGAACCAATCACCACTCCCAGTGTAACAGACATATCCATCACCTCCAAGATTTCCTCGGGCTTCCCATTTTTGTGGTAAGAATACAACATGAGATTTACCCTCTAAACAAATCTGTATGTACACAATACAGTATCAGGAATTGAAGCAGATTTCTGGAACTTGTTAATCATGCATAACTAAAACTTTATATTAAATGAACAAAAATTCTCCATTTCCCCTCTCTCCAGCTCCTGCTAAATACTAGTCTGTTTTCTGCTTCTATAAGTATGACTGTTTTAGATACCTCATATAAGTAGAATCATGCAGTATTTGTCCTTCTGTGACTGGCTTCTTTCACATAGCATAATGTCCTTCAAGTTTATCCATATTGTTTCAAATTGCCAGATTTCCTTCTTTCTTAAGGCTGAATATTATTCCATTTTGTATACCATATTTTATTTGCCATTCATCTGTCTGTGGACCTATATGTTATTTCCATATCATAGCTATTATGAATAATGCTGTAATACACATGGAAGTGCAGATATCTCTTCAAGATCCATATTTCAATTCTTTTAGTTTTATGCCAAGAAATGAAATTGCTGGTTCATATGGTAGGTCTATTTTAATTTTTTGAGAAACCTCCATTCTGTTTCCCACAGTGATTACACCATTTTTCATTGCCAATAACTGTGCACAAGGTTCTAATTTCTCCACTTTAACCTACATATTATACTTTATTTTTTCTTTTGAAAACAGGTATCCTAATGGGTAGGGGGTAATACCTCATTGTGGTTTTATTTGCATTTTCCTTGTAATTACTGATGTTGAGCATCTTTTCACATGCCCTTTGGCCATTTGTATGTCTTCTATGGAAAAATGTTAACCAGTTTCTTTGCCCATTTTGTAAATCAGATTGTTTTTTTTTTTGTTTGCTGTTGAGATGTAGAAGTTTCTTATATAATTTGGATATTAAACTTTTTCCATATATATGGTTTGCAAATATTTTCTTCCATTCTGTAGGTTGCCTTTTTACTCTGTACATTGTTTTCTTTACACTGAAGAGCTTCTTAGTTTGATATAGTTCCATTTATATAATTTTGCTTCTGTTGTTTTTGCTTTTGGTGTCATATCTAGTAAGTCATAGCTAAATACAATGTCATGAAGTTCTTCTCATGTTGTCTCCTAGGATTTTTGGATTTTTGGGTCTTAAATTCAAGTCTTTAATCCATTTTGAGTTGCTTTCCATGTATGGTATATGATTCAGGTCCAATTTCTTGTTTGCACATAGGTATACACTTGTCTCAGCATCATTTGTTGAAGAGGGTTTCCTTTTCCTGTGTTTACTCTTAGAATTCTCATTGAAAAATCTTGACCTTGAAAGTGTGGGTTTATTACTTGGCTCTCCATTCTGTTTCATTTGTTTATTTGCCTTGTTTTAAACTAGTACCATAATGTCTTAATTACTGTAGCTTTGTAATATATTTTGAAATAAGTAACTGTGATACCTCCAGCTTTACTCTTCTTTCTCAAGATTGTCTTTTGTGATTTCATATTAATTTCAGAATTGTTTTCTCAATTTCTACAAAAAATGTCATTGCTATAGAGATTGCACTGAATGTGTAGATTGCTTTGAGTAATATGAATATTTTAACAATATTAAATCTTCTGATTCATGAACATGAGAAGGTTTTCCATTTACGTCTTCTTGAAATTCTTTTATCAGTGATTTGTATCCAAGACCTTCACCTCCTTGGTAAAGTTTACTCTTAAGTATTTTATGCTTTTTGTTTCTATTGTAAATAGGATTATTTTCTTATTTCCTTTTTGGATAGTTCACTGTTAGTGTTTAGAAACAAACTAATGTTTGTATATGAAAGGCAGTAATAAAATGATCTCTGTTAAAGATTATATACAATATGTAGAAAATCTAAAGGCACCACAAAAAAGCTTTAGAACTAATAAATGAATTCACAAATCAATAAAGTTGATACAACACAGAATATACTGAGATTGAAGGGAAAAGAAAGCCTCAAAGCTATCTGTAGATTAAGACTTCACTCCACAGTATGCTTTTGGTGGATACATCAACCAAAGAAAACTCCTATACTATTTCAACAGAAATATATTATCCATTCGTTCTGACTCCAGTGTTCTTATACAGAAAATTATAATAAATGATATATAGGATAGCAGGTGAATAAATTGAATTAAGGAAGAAAAAACTCTAGGAAAACTTCTAGTTAAAGAAATGAAGAAAATCAATAAAACATGAAATGTTACAAAAAAATAACTAGTAATGAATGCTAATAAAGAAGCTCTGATTATATAAATTCCATGTGGAAAATATATAATGGAAATTATGTAATTTTATAAATACTTTTTTAATCCAAAGTAGTTTTTGGAAAAGAGCCTGCTTGCCTAATTTTGAGTAAAATATTGGTTTCAGGGAACAATGCTTTGTGCTGTTATACCATAATACTGATGTTATCTATTTTCAAGTTTTCACAAAACAGAACTGAAGTTATTTTAGATTACCTACTGTCAGATATGTTTAGCTTTATTTATTATAAATTTTAAAATATTTAGAATCACCATGAGAAACATGGTGGAAAACAGAGGCAAGGTGGAAACTTCCTCCTACTCACACCAATGAAGCAACCACAGCAAAAATAATTAACACTGAATATGCCGTGAAGACTGCAGAACAGACCACCAACACCTGGGGAAGAGGATAAGACCACACAGAGAAGGGTAAAGCGTCAGAGCCACCATGATGTGAAACTCAAGCCCTCCACTATCCCAGTGCACAGCAGTGGGGAGAGGGGCACAGCTAAGGGGGGATGAGAGCTCAGGAACTCTGTACACCTGGCCCTGGAGCTCTGTTCTGGGAACATGAGTCCACATGCATTGGGCTTTGTTGACAAATGGGACTGGACACCAGAAAGAGAGTACTCTTGGAGTCTAAGACTCCTGCCACCTGCGGAGAATTGGCTCACTTTGTTGGTCCCACTGATACCCAGCACAGACGTGACAGTTTGAAAGATTTATCAACAGTAGGAAGGATGCCAGAGGGCCAGCCCAGGGGTTGGAAGGAGCTCTCTGTGCAGGATAAAGGATAGGTCAATGGCATGTCCCCCAGCTCTCCATCAGTCTAACAGCCAGATGCTGCCAGGAGCTGGAGCCCCAAACACTCCATCCTCTTCACTGGTGGTTCAGCCCTGAGGCAAATCTCTGTGCACTAGCCCATCTTCCCAGCCCCTTTGGCCCAGCAGCTGTCACACTTTGTTGCCCGACAGGTGAAGGGAGGCTTTCCCAGCTTTCCCAGTCCTCTCTCAGCCCAGCTAAGGAACCTCCAAATACTCTTTCCTTTAGCTGGAAAGCCAGCCCCATGATGTGCTCCACTGAGCACCAGCTCTGTCCACCCCTCTAACACAACAGCACTATCAATGCTGCCCAGCAGGAAGAGGGCAGCCTCACCCACACCGATCCACAGAGAAGCACCTCCATATAGCTCACAAAGGAACTGCTGAAGCAAGCACTCAAGCACTGCTGACCAAGATCAGCCACTTCCAGAAGACAGGCAGAAAGGTGGTCCCCCCTAAAGCCCACCAACAGCAACTGTGGCTCCACCACTAAGGAAGACCAAGCATGGGAAAGTAAAGAGTCTTGAGCTTCTGGGCACCACAAGATGCCTTCTTCACAAAGTTATTACTCTCTAGACCAGAAAGCATAGCAGATCCATCTAACAAAAAAGGAAAAAAATGAGGAGGCAGAGGAATATTTTCCAAGCAAAAGTACAGGATAAGGTAACAGAAAGAGAGCTTAGCGAAACAGAGATCACCAAACTTCTTGAAAAATGTTTCAAAGTAACAGTCATAAATATCCTTAATGATATGTGGAAAAGTATTATCTTAGGGAGGACTTCAACAACGAGATTTGAAAAAGCCATTCAAAGTTAAAGAATACAGTAACTGAAATGAAAAATACAATGGAGTGAATGAGTAATAGACTGCTGCAATCAGAGGAGACAATGAATGAAATGGAAATTAGAGCCTAGGAAAACAACGAAACCAAGGAACAAAGAGAAAAAGGAATCTCTAGAAATGAGAAGGTGCTACAAGAGCCCTCTAACAACTCTAAATGAACCAGTAGTAGCATATTTGGGTTATTGGAAGTAAATGAGAGAGAGAAAGGAGTACAAAGTCTCTTTAAAGAAATAATTGGTGAAAACTTCCCCAATCTGGAGAAGAAAATAGACACCCAGGTCTAGGAAATGTGGAGAATCCCTAACAAAAAACAACTCCAGGAAGACAACATAAATATATATAATAATTAAAATGGCAAAAATAAAAGATAAAGAAAGTATTAAGTAGTATGAGAGAGGCAAAAGTTAACAATAAGGGTAACTACATCAGGCTATCAGCCAATTTCTTAGTAGAAACCTTATAGACAAGAAGGGAGTGGCATTAAATATTTAATATATTGAAAGAGAGAAACCTTCCAAAAAGAATCCCTAAATTAATAGGAGGGACACAACAAAGATCAGAGCAGAAATAAGTAAAATGGGGAAGAATAAAACAGAAAAAAATCAATGAAACCAAGAACTGGTTCTTTGAAAAGATAAACAAAATAGATAAATCCCTAGCTAGACTTACCATGAAAAAGAGAGAGGACAAATAAAATCAGAAATGGAAAAGGCAGTTATCATTGATACCACAGAAAAATAAAAAATAACTAGAGATTTCTATGAAAGATTATATGCCAATATATTGTACAACCTATAAGAAATGGACATTTTCCTAGAAAAGCAAAACCTTCCAAGACTGATCCACGATGAAGCAGTAAATCTGAACAAACTAATTACTAGTAATGGAATTGAATTGGTGATCAAAATCTTCCAACAAACAAAACACCAGTACCAGATAACTTCACAGATTAATTCTACCTAACATTAAAAGAAGAGCTAATATCCATCCTTCTTAAAGTATTCAAAAACAGAAGAGGAAGAACTACTTCCAAATGCATTCTATGAGAAAAGTATCACTCCAATACCAAAACTAGACAAAGACACTACAAAAAAAGAAAACTATAGACAAACAGCCCTGAAGAACTTAGATTCAAAAATCCTCAACAAAATATTATCAAACTGAATTCAAGTACGCTAAAAGTATCATCTATCACTACCAAGTAGTATTTATTCTGGGGATGGAAGGATCATACAATATTCATAAATCAATATCATATACCGCATTAACAAAAAGAAGGATAAAAACGTATGAACATCTCAGTCAATGCCGACAAAGAATTTGACAAAATTCAACATCTATTCATGATGAAACTCAACAATAGGTATAGAGGGACTGTACCTCAATAAAAATAAAGGCCATCACCACAAACCCACAATATACAACATACTCAATGGCAGAAAGCTGAAAGGTTTTCCTCTAAGATCAGGAACAAGACAAGGATATCCACTCCTACTACTCTTATTCAACATAATAGTGGAAGTCCTAGCCATGGCATTTAGACAGATACAATGATAAAAGGCATCCAAGTTGGTAAGGAAGAGGCAAAACTCTCACAGATGACATAACACTATGTATAGAAAACTCTAAAGACTCCACCAAAACACTATTAGAACTAGTAACTGGATTCAGCAAAGTTGCAGGATAAAAAATTAATATATGGAAATTTGTTGAATTCCTATACACTAATAACTAGAAAAAGAGAAATCAGGAAAACAGTTCTATTTATAATTATCTCAAAAAGAATAAAATACATAGGAATAAACCTAACCAAAGAGGTGAAAGACTTGTACAATCTAAACTGTAAAACACTGATGAGAGAAATTAAAGAAGACACAAATAAATGAATGTTTATCCCATGCTCATGGATAGGAAGAATTAAATGGCCATCCTGCCCAAAGCAATTTACAGATTTAATGCAATCCCTATCAAAATACGAGCAGTTTTTTTCAATGAACTTGAGCAAATAATCCTAAAATTCATATGGAACCACAAAAGACCCTGAATATCCAAAGCAAACCTGAGAAAGAAAAGAAAAATTGGGGACACTCTGCTACTTGGCTTCAAGCTATACTACAAAGCTACATAATCAAAATATGGTACTGGGAAAAGAACATACCCATAGATCAATGGAAGAGAATACAGAGCCCAGAAATAAACCCATACATATCTAGTTAATTAGTATATGGTAAAGGAGCCATGAACATGCAATTGGAAAAAGACAGTCCTTTCAATAAGTGGTGTTAGAAAAACTGGACAGATACATCAGAAGAATGAAACTAAATTAGTGTCTAACTCCATACACAAAAGTAAACTCAAAATGGATTACAGACCTAAATGTAAGAAATGAAACCATAGAACTCCTATTGGAAAACATAGGCAAAAATTTCTTGAACATAAGCATGAGCAATTTCTTTCTGGACACATTTCCCCAGCAAGGGAAACAAAATAAAAAACAGGTAGGTCTACATCAAACTAAAAAGCTTCTGTTCAACAGAGGACAACATCAGCACAACAGAAAGGAAACCTACAGTGTTGGAGTACATATTTGTAAATGTTCATCTCATAAGGGGTTAACATCCAAAGTTGGTAAAGAAATTATAGGATGCAGCACCAAAATAATAAATAACCCAATGAAAAAATGGGTAGAGGACCTGAACAGACACTTCTCCAAAGAAGAAATACAAATGGCCAACAAGCACATGAAAAGATGCTCCACATCAGTAATCATCAGGGAAACGCAGAGATACCACCTCACACCATTTAGAATGGCCACTATCAAAAGACAACAAATAAAAAGTGCTGGCAAAGATGTGGAAAAAAGGGAGCCCTCTTTCACTCTTGGTGGGAATGTCGTTTGGTGCAGCCACTGTGGAAAGCAGTATGGAGGTCCTTCGAAAAACTGAAAATAGAACTACCATATGACCCAGGAATTCCACTTCTAATAATTTACTGAAAGAAAACAAAATCCTTGATTTGAAAGATATATGAACCCCTATGTTTATCACCGTATTATTTATAATAGCCAAGATATGGAAGCAACCTGAGTAGCCATCAATAGATGAATACATAAAAAGGAGGTGGTCCATATATACAATGGAATATCATTCTGTCATAAAAAGGCAAGAAATCCTGCCATTTGCACCAGTGTGGATGGACCTAGAGGGTATTTTGCTCAGTGAAATAAGCCCGGTAGGGAAAGACAAATACCCTATGATGTCACTTATTTGTAGAAACTAAAAACAAAACAAAATAAATAAAATAGTAATAGACTCATAGAAACTAAAAAGTGACTGGTAGTTACCATAGGCAAGAGGTTGGGATGGGTGGGTGGAGAAGGAGAGGGGTAAAGGGGCACAAAAATTTTCGATCATAGTATAAGTTGGTCACAAGGTCGGTAGTACAGCATAGAGAATATGGCCAATGATTCTGTAATAGCTTTCTATGTTGACAGATAGTAACTGCAGAGTTGGGGTGAGGAGTTAATAGTGTGGTTAGCTGGTGAACCACTGTGTTGCATTCTTGAAAGTAATAAAATATTTTATATCAACTATACCTCAATAAAAAATAGAAAAGTTTGAAAGAAAATTAAATTAGTGAATTTATAATTATTGTCTGAGTAAACTAATTTTAATATTCTAAACATGGTAATTTTTCAAATAAGCTGAGTCATGCGTAATACAATTTTAATGATCCTTAACAAATCCTAGTCAACTGAGTTATGAATAATTAAAGTTTATAGCCTTAAATGGCTTTTAGATCTGAAATGGTAATAAAAATAAAATTGAAATATATTTTATCTACTCCCAAATTTAATTTGCCCTTGAGCATCTATATTCCACCTGATAATTATTTTATTTTCATATTTTCATAATTTCTATCAATTGCTATATTTTTCTGTAGTGGTATCCTGCAGAATAAAATGACCACTTAGCATATGGCCTTTTCTTTTTACTTTTGTGCAGCACCCTCAAATCTCTTTGGACAAATATCCAACCACATCTAATTTTTTCAGGGTATATATCCTTAAATTTTGTGAACATTCAGTTCTTTTTATGGAAAAACTATATGTGGAAAATAACAATAATAACTTATGATTGTTCAGGAATTCACAGTCTTGAGGAAAAACAGATATGAAGTCATTCTGATATGAACTAATCTTTGCTTCACATTTTATTGTTTAAAAAAAGGAAGGACTTCTGCACATGACTGAGTGAAGAGGTAAGGATGTAAAGACAATACTATTTATGCAAATTAAATAATATAAAAAAATCACAACAACAGTACATATTTTGTTAGTATAAAAAATTGAAATTTATTTCAAAAGGAAATTTTGATTGGGAAGAGGATGAGTTTGTGACTGTATGAAATGTGAACCAATAAGGAATCAGATCAGGCATGTAATTGTTCAGGATTAACTATGAGGTGTTCAGTGAACCACATTTTATGATTAAACTTGCTGTATCTCAAGTCATAATATAATCCAAATAATTGTTTGTATTTCAGTTGAGTTTATCCTGCCATTATTGCATGATTATTGTAATTGATGCCCATTCTATTTTGATTAGTTAGGCGCTTATTAATTCTCCTACTTGTACAGTAACATTTTACTGTAAAATTAGAAGAATAATCAGTCCTTTCCATTATAAATATGCATATGTCTATTTTTTTTAAAGATTCTATTGTTTAGAAAATTCATTTGCCCAAATGTTGCTTCTTTAAACCAAAATACATTTTCAAAGAAATTCAGTTTAGGTTATTTTCTATCAAAACTTAATATATTTTTAATAATCATACTGAAAATGAAAAATATATTTGAACAATAAATATATGTACACTGTGAACTTAATTATCTAATTAGTAATTAAGTGAACTTAATACACTTAATTAAATTTAGTGAAGAATCATTTTACAAAAAAAAGGTTTTGGTGTTCACAAATTATTCAGGCAGTTATTAGCTTGAATTATGTAGAACTGTACTTGCAGTTCAAAAGCAATAGAGCATAGCAGTCTCATATGGTTTGAACTTTCTTTCAGTACGAATTATAATGAACCATAGAGCACTAAAACTGAAAAGTAAAAGCACAAAGATATATCAGAAAAATAATAAAACACTATCTGACCTGCTTGTTATGACTACTAATTGAATATCATCTTTAAAAGAGACAACAACAGTTAAATGGAAACTTTACTCTTCTTTTGGTTTTGTTTCATTTTGTGTACATTTTCTCATTTTAAAAAGAATTGAGGCACAATTGGTATATACCATTATATTAGTTTCAGGAGTACCACATAATAATTTGATATTTTTGCACACTATAAAGTGATCATCATAATCAGCCTAGTTACCATCTCTCACCATACAACTGACCCCCTTTGTCCTATTTACTTACCCCAAACCACTTCTCCTCTGAAAACCATGAATCTGTTCTTTGTATCTATGAGTTTTGCTTCTCTTTGTTTTGTTTATTTGTTTTGTTGTTTAGCTTCCACATGTAAGTGAAATCATACAGTATTTGTCTTTCTCTGTCTGACTTATTTCACTTAGCATAATGCCCTCAACATCCATCTATGTGGGTGTAAATAGGAAGATTTCCTACTTTTTTATGTCTGAGTAGTATTCTTTTATATATATTTGTAAAACTTCTTTATCCATTCATCACTTGAATGAATGGATAAACTTAGGTTGTTTTCATATCTTGGCTATTTTATATACTGCTGTAATGAACACAGGGATGCATATGTCTTTTCTAATTAGTGTTTTTTTCCCTCAGATAAATACCCACAAATAATAAGCTGGATCATATGTAGATCTATTTTTAATTTTTTGAGGTGCCTCCTTACTATTTCCATAGTGGCTGCCCAATTTACATTCCACCAACAGTGTATAAGACTTTTCTCCACATCCTCTGCAGCACGTACCCTTCTTGGTAATAGCCATTATAAAAGATGTAAGGTGGTATATCACTGCAGTTTTGAGTTGCATGACCACACCTCTACCTCTCCTACCCATCTCAATGGCCTTTTTATCTCTTGTGGAGGGAGCTATTAACCTACTTTTCAGTTCTTTTTCAGTGGGAATTATTCCATATGTAGCCATAAATTTGGTCTGCCTGGGGTGGATGTAAATTCAGGGTCTTCTTATATCACGATCTTGGACTTCCCCCTTCTATATCTTACTCTTCCACTTTAGGGAAATTATCATATTGAACATCAAATCTCTAAAAAATCAAATGCAATTGCTCTCTTTGTCTAATTCCATATTAGAATGACTTTATTAAATTACAATATGATACCATATTATTGACATATCTATATGTATATATATATATATATATATACACTATATAAATAAGCAAACAATTGTGTTAAAAATAAACAGCGTACACTTTTAAAACTTTACTATGGTAAACAATATTGCATTGAACATTTTTTAGAATTATCAGATTTTGAACTGTTTTTCTTCCTTCACTCTCTTTTGAAATATACTAATAATACTATATTCCCAAATTGACAACTATTATTATCTTTATTGGCACACTTTTAAAAATAACTGGGTGCTTATGGATAATGTAGATTTGCCTCTTACTGAAAATAGTATCCAGAACAATGGCCTGCATCTCCAAGTTACTCAATAAAAGGTAAATGAATTAAATCAGACCTCTAATCATCATTTCATATATTATAAAAATAGCTAATCCTAAATGAATTAATGTCTTATTTCACAGGAATATATAAATAAGATATAAATAGGTTTCCATTTTCCACCCTTGTAACACTGTCTCTACTTTTCAGGCTTCAGAGGAAGTTTTTAGACATGGAGTTAGTTGAAATACAGACTAATTCATTAGTCAAATATAGTTTTGTATTTTTGTAAAATTGTGGGATATTTCAGAAAAATCACCAATGAAATAAAAAAATTTAAATAAAATTTTTTAAATGTTATATTTATGAAAGTAAAGAATAAAGATAGAGGAATGCAAGCATTAGAAAATTGGAAGTGCTGTAGGCAATAATAATTGGTTATTCATATTTATATATTGTTAAATATTTATATTGTAAGCTTTACTACTTGATGTCATGAAATCTAAAGCTCAAGGACTTTAGCTTGATAGTAGTTTACTTAGATTTTATTTTCATAGAACCTAAAATAAAGTTTCTATGAAGAATTTTACACCACATGATGAAAATATGAATATGAATTAATAAAAACATTTTGAATGTGGTGATGTTACGGGAAGTTGTCAGAGAAATATTAAGTGGCAGCTATCATCTTACAAATGAAGAAATTGATTTTGAAAGTCATTTTCAAAAATTTAGGACAGTTATACTTTCCACATGTTCAGTGTTTTTAAAAATCATATTAGTAGTACATGTTAAATATGATAGAGAAATTGCAAATCTTTGGCAGAATTCAGAATGGGAATCTTCTAATTTCAAAACATACAACTATACAAAGAGATTATAATAATAAAATTTTGTGAAATAACTCTTATAAAAGATTTATGTTAGTTACATAAAAATGCAGAATTTTATGACTGAAATTATATACTCAAGATTAGAATCAGAAATATTTTAAAACATCTGATTCATTTTGTCTTAAATTACTATATTTGATAACCCATGAGCATTTAAATTTAACATACCCTATTTTCAAAGAATTGTAGATGTTCATCTTACTGAATTTTATGCCAGAATACATCAAATATACTAGACAGTTTTATATTTCTTTATCCTCCCCTCTTCACTTTGAGAAGCTACCGTGCCCCATTGTAAGCAGTCTTGGTTAGACAATCATTCAAAGTCACTTTTTCTCTACTGGCCCAAGGATGAGAGATGGGTGTATCACCATACTAAGCCTATGAACATCTTCTAAAATCTGAATACAAATGATATACAACAAGAAAAACTTGGAGTTGTTTTCTCTAAGGAGGCATCCTGTGGAGATGTCCTGTTACTGCAGTGTTTCTAGAGCTCCAGACCTGCCTGTCTCCTGTCCCAGAGGCTGGTCTGAGGCCTACCTGAGCAGCTTTTCCTTTTGTTTCTGTGAAATACCCCAAATCCATTTAATAAATCGCTTTTTCCTTTAAGTTAATTGTATTTGTTTGATATTGCTTGCAATAAAATGACATAAATATGAAATGTTTGTAGGCATTACTTCTGACAAAAATACATTGTCAAATATAAAATACATTCTGACATTTTCATATCAAAACTTTTATAAAATGCCCATCCTAATAATTGTGTTATCAACATACCTAAATAACACTAAAATATATGTGTTATCACTAGCTCTTAATATTTATAGAAACTCATTCTGGATATTTATATGTGGTTGTATCTAATTTATAGATACAATTTAGTTTTATTTTTGTTTGAAAGTATTTTTATTAAACTATATTTCTAGCAGGCCCTCTGCCTATCAATATAGAATTTTCCTAAAGTTCCTGTCTTTTAACAACTGTTTACCTGTTTGGGGCAGTTTGTTGCTTTTCTTCCTTCACGGAGAGAGGGCAACAATATGCAAGTTGAAGAGCTCTGTTTTCTGTCATCTTTTTGCATTACCTCATTTTCCTAAAAAATAGTGGTGATTTATCTTTTCAGTTTTCTTGAGGGTCTAAAGACAGTTTAAAAAATAAACAAACAAAACAAAAGCATTTTGTCATCTCACAATTTTCCCTGTAAACACTGTGACTTATTAATGTAGTCTTCTTGTATACTTCCTTAGGTGTGTATGTCACTATGATGTCTACACATGTCTCTTGAAACCCATGTTCACTGGATGCAGCCCCTGTCCACCTTTATTTTAGATGTGTCCTACTCTACCCCTGATTGGAGCTATTTGTTATTTATAATCTTTCTTGAAATACATTAGATTTTGTAGTTATTCTCATGTTCCTTCCCCATCTTTTCTTCATTAGCAATACCACCACAGTTATCTATAATTAGTGAGTAGGATGTTTAGAGAAAATAAAAATGAGAAATTTAGAGCAGAGATTCATACCAAAGAATAAGGTAATATTTTTTTAACTAGTCAAAATGTGTTATAATATAATCTATCACAATGACAACAGTTAATGCCATTTATCACTTCCCACATCATACCTGGCCTTTGCTATGAATCTTCCTCATCTCAAGAAATGTAATCCATCCAGTTCTTCAAGCCAATTTTGCAGGAGCAATTGCAAATTCTTCCCTTTCTTTCTTCAGCAACTTCCAATCCATGAGCAAATCCTGTCAACAGCATAATATTCAATTTATATTTAAAATCCAATTGTTTTAGGTATGATCCTAATTCAGGTGATCAATTTCTGACATAAATTATTATAATAATCCAAATTCTCTCCATCCTTTTTTCATGGCCTCTTCCAATGCATTCTCTACTTATGTTCGAGAGATTTCTTGTCAATTATAATATATTAGATCTCTCTACGAACTCATCAATGACTTTCATCTGCACTCAGAATAAAAATCAAGTGCCATATCATAGTCTATACAGTCCAACATAATTGAGTTGTATTGTGTGTCTCCCACCACACCTGTGACATGAGATGACTTGTTTTTATTCCTTGCATTCTAGCCTCACTGAGTTTATTTAAATTGTTCAAACATGTCAAGCTGATGACCATGACTTGTTTTCTCCCCATCCCTGCAATTTTCCCTGTTACATTAATTCATTGTCCAATACTCTCACCTGGACTGGTTTTTATGTCTATCATCTTCCTTTCCTTCAGATCACAACTTCCTAATACTCCTGCTATCCACCCTAGGGAAAAAGGTATCCTTCTACAGTCTTTTTACTGCTACCAATAAAACTTCAATTCAAAGCATATATTCAGACACTTAATAGATGCTTAATTGCTTGTTGAGTAAATGGCACAGCCAACATGAAGTTTCTCATTACTTTCATCCTTCCAATATGTCTCTATTATCTTGATGTATGCATGAACATATGTATATACATATATGTGTAATTGGGTATACAATATGTGTGTGTTTACATATGCATGTACACATATGCATTAATCAGAGTATAACTTTGTGGCATATAAATATTAAACAGCTCTACTTTTTCACTAAGCACTGCTTTTACTCAAAACCCTTCCTAGTTTCCTTAATCATTACTTTATTACATACCATAACTTTCAGGTCAGTTTCAATTTTTCTCTCCTGAGGTGTAATTGACATCTGCCATTATATTATTTTCAGATATACAACAAATTGATTCGATACTCGTATCCACTATGAAATGATCACCACAGTAAGCCTAGTTATCAGCTGTCACTTCCATAGTTACAAATTTTTTCTTTTTTATTGTGATGAGGATTTTTAAGATCTTATTAATTTTCAAATATTCAATACAGTATTATTAACAATGTCACTGTACTGTACATTGAAGATTATTACATATTTATATTATAGTTTGAAATTCGTACCTTTTTACACCCTTTAAACTTTTGCCCACCTTCAACTTCCCTTCTGATGCTTATTGTCCCATAGAAAATAGCAGAAGTACAAATTTCTCCACCACTATTTTATTTCGTTTCTGTCATCTCATTCCAATTTTTTGTTATCCCTTTCCATAGATTGGCACTGAAGGAAAAACAGAAATTCTCTTATTAAACAGACACCTCACAGAGCAATAAAATACACCCACATCTTCCTGACATCCTAATCATTTACCAGGTTTTTTTCCTGAAGCTGCTATCATTTGCTGGCTTGGTAAAGAAAGATGCACTCCAATTGAGTGAATGGGGATGGATAAGCCAAACTTTCTCCCACTTAGACTTTTAATTCACAGTTTCTAATTTCCCCCATCTATCCTTTCAGTGTTCTGTTTACATATAACTGTGGAAATAGGGACTGTCTTAACCTGGTATTCCTTCAAAGGAAGGCCCTGCAACAAGGATTTAGGTTCAGATTAGTTGAAAGGTAACCTCAGAGAACACAAATGAAGAAGAGAAGGACAAAATGAAGGGTAAGCAGAAAAGCCAATAAAGGGGGTGTCACTAAGTTTACTATTGTGTACAAGTAGGGCTCATGCTAAGTGGGGAATGGAGAATCCATTGGAGATTCCAATTCTATTTGTGTATTTGTTGAAGATGGTCCTCAAGTACGAAACTCCTCAACAATTCACAGTTGGTACCTCTCACAGCTCAATAAGCTCTGTGGTGACAGGGAAAATACTTAAAAGCAGGAAGAGAAGAAGGAAGGGGAAGGTAGGTAACTATCAATGCATCACAAACTGCCTACCACAGCAGACGTTAAACTCAAGTGAGCAGAGAAGATATGGGTGACCATCAATCAGCATTGTCTACTACAGGGCCCAGGCATAATTACACAAACTCTAGGTCACTTATTTATAAGCCCTAAAGTGAGTGTGGCCAAAAGTAGCTATAGCTTTCTTTATAATGTGTCATTATATAGAATAGAAGCCTCTTTCCCTACTTTAGGTCTTATTTACCAATTTCAAAGCAAAAGGAATTCCGCCGCACATTCTGTTATATAGTTCAACATCATTATGGATTCCCAGAAGCCAATGAAGCAGAAAGGAATTCCATGAAAAATAGGTAACAGCTGTTTGCTAGAATGCATCTAATAATCCAAAGAGTGGTGAAAAAAAGAGCTTACAGTCTTTGGAGTCTTTATTTTAGATTCAGGTTGAAAGAGGGATGGAAATGACAAAAACAAATTCCTCTGACAGGAAAGAATCCGCAGTGACATTTAAGCATAGCTTTCCACGAGTGCAATCAAGATCTACATTTTAAAACATCAATTATAACTCTACGTTATCTAAAAGCACGTATCCTTAAACCTTCCTATTAATAGCCTTTTTGGTGACATAGCTTCTCTTTCTGTCATATGTGAATAAGGTAGAAACTAGTGATGATACAAATTAAACAACATTTCCTAGCAAAGATAAAAGGTAAAAGTAGAAATAACGCTGTAAAGTTTGATGTACCATAACTTATGTAAGTCTCTTTACCCTTTTCCTTTGGGAATTATTTTAAAAGTATGTCTGGATATGTGATAAGGATTGCCTTTCTGCGTATATGCTGAGTTTGGAAATTGCTTTTTTATCTCGGCAGCTGACTGCAGCTATATTTATGTTACCAGAAAGAAGTCCTGGAACACAGCCCAAGAGCCAACATTGAAACACTGCCTCTAAAATCACAGTTCTAGTAGGAGGGACAAGTTCGATGAATGAATGAATGATAGTTGCATACTTACATGAATTGAAGTTTCATAATTACAAACAGGAAATATAGAAGAAATACTTAAAAATTTTTCATAGAAAACAGAGATTTAAAAAACTTTGGACAATTCTGAAACAATACCAATTAAAACAGTTTGTCCTAAGTTGTCTAGGGAAATAATCGCTAAAAGTGTTTCATAGGATGCTATCAGTACACACTAAAGGTAATTCTATATGTAACAGTAAATTTAAAAACTCTGCATTGGAACAAAATGGAAAGGACTGTTCATATGCTCATTTTTTCACCAAATGTGTACTAAATACCAAGGACTGTCATGTTTGTAAGAAGTATGAGAATGAATAAATTTCAACTCTAATACAAAATAATGCAATAAAAATTATCATACAAGTATAATATGGCTATTCAATGTGATAACTATATTTTGCACTTATGCTATGAAAATACAAACTAAAAATACTAGTTTTCATTCATTAGTGTGAGGAAATACATAGAAATACATTATCACATAGTACATTTTTATAAATGTAAATCACAAATGTCACAGAAAATTTGGATTAATTGATAGAAAACATATTTTCAATTTTGTAGTGTTATCATTATCCTAACAAAAATGGAATAGAATTGAATGTAAAATATGTCCAAAGGAATGTAAAGTAGAATTTCATATTGGTATTATTATAATAAAAGTAATAAAATGAAAACAAAATATATCTAAATGTATTGATTTTGACAATGTAATAGTCATGGAATAATTTGTGGCCTTAGATATTTATAAACAAATCAGTAAGCAAAATTTTGAAAAATACAAAGTTTTCAACTAAAAAAAAAAAAGAACATGAAAGGAAATAAAAAGTGTTAACTAATAAGCTGATAAGATTAGAAACCAAAAAATAAAGGGATATTATATTTTTAAAGCTAAAAGTGGATTCTTAAAAATAAAACTGAAATAGAACAACTTAGGCAAACAAGTTCAAGGAAAAAAGATACAATCTACAGACATTTAAAACATATCTGTAAATATAAAAGAAATCAAATTCATTTTAAAGTACATTATAAATAACAGACTAATAGAATTGAGAACTTATATGAAATTGGCAATTTCATAAAATAAAGTGTAAAATTGTTGAAAGAAATAGGAAACGCTCTTCATGAAAACCAAGTTTGTGATATCAGTAAATTATCTCTCCCTCAAATCAGCCACCAATCTCAGTCAGCTCAAAATGGATATGATAAATGTATCCCAATCAAAATAATTAATCATATTTTGTGCAAAGCTTTGTGTTTTATTTTACACAAACCTAAGAAATTACGTTTATGTAATAAAGTTAGTCATCATTTTGTTACCCTCTTCCATTCATACCACATCATATTTTACAAAATCAGAACAAAAAGTCTTGCCTTTGGACCTATAAGGGAGGAAAATATTCTTTAGCCCTTTTAAGGTCCCTGGATGGGTCTGAAAATTAAACCGACAGACAGATTAACAAATTGAAAGCATATGAATTTATTTAATATACATTAGTGTGACGTGGGAACCTGATTCACAAGGAAATGAAAACTGAAATAAATGGACTTGAGTATCCTTATGGTAGGTTTGATGAAGAGTGGGCAGTCAGAGAGAAATACAGCAGGTTAGAGAATGTGAGGTTTAAGTGTAATAAACTGGGGGAAATTAAGCAGTCTGTTTGTTCAGAGAAAACGAAGCTCCTTTTCTCCGGGTAGAGGGGCCATCTTTCATGGGAGGATTATGATCTGTTTCAGGGGAGAAGAATGGAGGCGAGGGTCAAAGTGAACTTCCCACTTCTGCTGTTTTCTCAAATTCTTCAGCTTAACATGTTCAATATGCCAATGCGCCGTACTTTGGGAAAGCCTATGCTGAATCCCACCAGGCTGCTGTGTAAGAATATACTGTAGGGAGGCAACTGCAGGGACATGGACTGGTCAGAAGGCCTCAAGACATTTTGTTAAAGAGTTTAAATCTGTTTGCCCTCTCCTGCAAGCCTCTGAGAAAAATATTATTTTCTCAATTTTGCCCTTCCTGACCATCATATTTAATGCTGCCACCTGCCCATTCCCCACACTGCAAACAAAACTTCCAGCTTGAGATGCTAAGACTCTGACTCCCTCTAACCTACTAGACAATTTCTCTGTGTAGGTATTCTGGTATGTCTCCCAATATTATAGTTTCTAAAACACCAGAATCATTTTCTTTTTGCTCATAATAGGCATACTACAAATCCCTCTTATTGAATAAAGACTGAATTTTGTAATTTTAATATTTTAAGACATATTCTATTTTTTCTGGCTCTGTTCATTTTTGTGATCTATGTTTTATTAAATATGTCATATATTTAAAGATAAGCACTATATTAATTTTACATTTTCCCCCTCAATTTCACACAAATAAAACTTCGTATTAGAAGGAAAACAAACAAAAAATCCAAAATTTGAAATAGAGTTCAATTTGGTGATTTCAATCATATAAAATGTATGTGATGGTTGAACACTGGTATACCACAAGATAAATTATATGAACAACTGGTATTTTTCTGCCAGATTGAAGATAGAAAGTGATTCATTTATTTCTATTACATTTTTCATCATAGTTCAAGTTGTTGACATTTTAAGAAGTAGTGTATTTAGAAACTGAATTTCTAAGGAGATAATCGCTCAGAATAAAATTGATCTTTTCCTCTTGGACAAAGATTATTTCCTTGATCGGTCAGGCTCCTCTGAGTCGATGTTTTGACTCAACCCCATACTTTGGGATGTCTATAGAGCCCAGTCTTTGCAAGAACCATGTTGAGTCACTTTGACCAGAATGCCTCCTTCTGGCCCCCTGGCACAGCGTCAGATTCTCGAGCCCGACCACTGCTCAGGTCGTGGTGATCGCTCTGGCCTACGTATAATGCAAATTCTGTTAGGTTGGCTTAGCCAGAATCCCCCATTTCCCCTGATGTTTCCTGTTATTAATTTTCCATCCACCAACCTCTGCCCCACAACCCTGCTCTTTGACTATAAATTCCTACTTTTCCTTGTTAAGGAAGGAAATTGGAGTTTAGCCCAATCTTCTCCCCACAATAAAACCCCTTTGCAGTATTCCCTTCATAGTACAATAGTGTCCCTGAATAAATCACCTTTATTGTTTTAGCAAATGTCATGAATAACATTTTCTTTGACATCTCCAAAGTTAGAAAAAATACTGGTGAACATCCAGATGCCTCACTGTGGGCCAAATATGTTCCAGGCCTAATATAAAGTCAGACACATTCAGAACTGGCTGTGAAACTGGCAGAGGCTAAGCTTACGAATTATGAACTAAGCACCTGCTGTAGAGGTGGGACCAGGGAAGGAAGAGCAGTGATTAGTACCGTGCCATTCATCAGTCATTTTTCTAATTTAAAAAATGTGTAAGTGTAAATAGTTATGTTTGAACTAATTTATGTATCACTTTTAAAAGTTAAATAAAATTCTGATTCATTAAAGAAATAAAATCATAATCTTAACCTTGTCTTCTGTTCCTAATAAATGGACAATGGTGTATATGTTTTCAAAAGAGTTAAAATATTTCTGAAATCATTCCAATGGTTCTCATTTTATAGAGTTCTCATTTTATGGTGTTTAATATACATTTAGAGCCATATGTCTCTTCTCATTTGAAAGTCAGATGGAATGAGTTGAATTAAAAAAAAAGATTTTGGCATTTAGATTGTTATCTGCATATAAATGAATGTGTTAATTCCACTTTCCGGATTCACATATAAAGGGATCTGCGCAGTAGTCAATGTTAATTCTGGAAGGTGGACACATTATTATTGAGTACGAGAAGCTTACCTGAGTATATTTGAGAAATGCTGTGAATAGCAGATGTGAATCATAAAAACAGTCCAATTTTTATATCAAAGAACAAATAGACTGATAGACAAAAAAGTTGAGAGACAAATGCAAGAATACTTGAAATATCTGTCTTACAAATGTGTTAAATTCATAAAACAAAATATTAATTATTATATTTTAATCAAGTAGATTCTCAAGTTTAAACATTACACTCAAGTTCGGCTCCTGGACCTTGTCACAGGCACAAAAGTAAGCTCGACTAATATATAAATAATATCACCATTTGTCTTCAACTTAATGCTTACTGTTCTTAATTCAATTCATTTTCTTGTGGCCTAAGAGGTTACCTTACCGTGTAAAGGCCCAGTAACAAAATTCGTTTTATTCAATTAAATTTTTAACTGTAATTTTAATGGGAATGGCTTCAACACTATCTAACCCTCCATTCTGGCAGGAACAGAAATCCTAGCTTTAGTTCTTTAGTGTTCATCTCTTCCTGTGTCCCTTTTTGTTATTAAGGGAGGAACCAGAGGAAATTGAGGGATGAGACCCAACTATTTTAAGTTCAAGGATCGGGTTTCCAATAAGATATTGCTGGCTTCCTTTAATGTTAAATACAAACAAGAACAGTGAATATGCAAGTGTAGTGAGAGTATAAAAAGAATGTTAATCAGGATCATGTATTGCACTATGGAATTTAAATATTATCAAAATACTTTCTTCTTTGCTATAATCGAAAGAATAATAGATTGTTAAAAACCTGTAGGTTTATGGGCTAAAAAATACTGCCTTTTTAAACGTCCATGACAGGATGTAACTAACACTCCTCAAAAATTTCACTTAGGTCCTTTTGTTTTTCAAGTGATAGATTAGAAATACTTATGATTTTATGAAGATGCTGCTCTCACTGTTTATACATACTGTGTATTTTATACACCTTATATTAGACCTTAGAATTTGTTGGAGGTTTGTTGTTACTCTTGTTTAAAAGGAAAGACTCATATATTTATTTATATTATTGTCCTCTCATTCTGACTCTAACCAATTCTTACTGCTAGTTTTCTTATCATTCAGTAAGATGTTGAATTTGGGGATATATTAGGTCTGTTGTATAGAGTTAATGATTATTTTCCCAGAGGAATATTTTCATATTTACTTAATTTATTTAAGTATTTATGTTTTTGTGTGTTTAAAATTTATCTTTAAGATAAGAATGCTTCTTGTATTTAGATGTACATTGAGATCTTCAAATACTATATCCAAATGTTCTTTTTAAAAACCTGAATTTAGGCTCCCTTTAAAATACAATTTCATATATTTATCTTAATTGATGTATTCCTAAAAGCCTACATTAAAAATATTATTTTCAATAGTTCATTTTTTTCACTCATATATTTTTAAGCCTTTATCTTATCTTCCTATCTTGGAAATCAAAGATCAATCTGGCACATGTACCCACTAACTTCAATAACACTATGTACTATTTAAAACTTACTAGCATATATGTGCCATCTGTTCCTAATTTAAATATCACACATTGAGATTTCTAAATTTGCACATCTTAAGACATTCTTATTTTTTGATTTTCTAGAACTTTCTTCATGTTCTTAAAGTTTGCTAAACACAATAAAACAATTTTAGTTTTT
Organism: Manis pentadactyla; assembly: GCF_030020395.1. NCBI lineage: Eukaryota > Metazoa > Chordata > Mammalia > Pholidota > Manidae > Manis > Manis pentadactyla. Next base: position 27,321,822 of record NC_080037.1, on the reverse strand, counting down.
CAGATGTGAACTACAATCTAAGTGAAATTATGTTGTGAATATGGGAAGTGAATACAATGCTGCAGTGAAAGAGCAGAGATAGGCAGAATTCGAAGCTAAATCTTTGTTTTGTCACAATTTTGTGACAATGTATATATGTATATGTGTATATATATATATGCACACACATAGTATTAAAGTATTACATATATATGTAGTATTAAAGTTACACAAGCTTTATAGTATATAAAGTTACTATATGTCCTTCACTGCATAATATTTACAAAGGAGAAAATAACTAACTGGTAAAGTTTCTGAGAGGATTAATATTCATAAAATAATAATGAACAGTATTGCTATTGCAAACAATCTAAATGTTTTATATGCTTTAACTCATGCCTCATAACAACCCAATGAGATAGATAACAATTGTTATTTCCATTATGTAGATAACAAAACTGAAGCAAAGAGAGGTAACTGCCTGATGTGCCATAATAAGTAATAAAAGGGGATTTTAATCCAGATAGTCTGGGTCCTACATCTCAGTGATCTCTTGTCTCTCAGGTGCCAATTCATTGCTGATCAGTGCTTTGCACATTTTTCATTGTTTGGTAGCTAATATTATTTATATTCCATGAAGAATAAAAAAACAGTATAGCAAATGTGACATTTTAAAAATGTAGATTGTGTAATAAAAATTTTCTATTTATATTTTTAATATGTCTTGATATTTATTACAGTTTTGGTGAGCTTTACTGCTGCCATCATGTAATTCTCATGTTCCAAGTAAATGGCAAAAAGTAAAATATGTTTTAGACAAGATTCTAAGTATAGTGGCAGAATTGATAGTGGAAAGCTTTTTTGTATTAGCCAAAAATATAAAAATTAAGGGGAAGAAATTTACTGAAGGCAAACTCAAAGGTCATTTTTTGGCACAAGTTCTGTCACAGAATCCCTTCCACCTCCATTTTTTTTTCATTTCTATTTAAACATTTTGATGGCATTAATTTTCCCGAAAAACTTGACTAAGTACAAATTGACTCTCTGTATCAAGAAAAATGAAAGAACATTCTTGCATTTCTGTGTGTCAGTATCTGAATGCCAATACTTACAATATTAAACAGATCTGTCTTGAAACCATGTCTATCCCCTATATTTTGTTGATTGATTTAAATGAATTAAGCAGTTGTATAGAAGTACATGCACTAAATCATTGATTTACATATTAATCATTTAAGATGCAGGTTAAGAAATGTAATTTCTCATGTTTCACTTCACAAAAAATCTGATTCATGATATTAATTATACCACTCTCCTTTAATATATTATTTGAAAGACATATAATCAACAACTTCAATACTTGAACATATTGCAAAAGTTATTTTTTTCATAATTTGTACTTGTTTCAACTACATTGATAAGTCTATCAATATAGGGACCTCTCAGTTCTTGATGTACTTTTGTTCAGTGATTATATCTCCTATTCTGACTCAGCCAGTGTTCCATGATCATAGATGAAATCTTGTTATTATCCACAGCTGTGCCTTCTCCATAATATTGATTCCTTATATCTCTCTTTTAAACCAGTATAATTGATGTTTCCATACCATCCCTCTCTTCCTCTTATTTCAAAAATCACTTGAGCACCCTGGGACCTCTAGTCCAATGACACATCTTTGACATTATTTTTTCTATCTTTATTTTCAATCTTTCCTATCTTATTTACACATGATGCATTAATATAATTTATAATTAAATGGATTATAACAATTAAACAGCTGCTAAATTATTGACATCAATGTATTCTTCCCCCTGGAATTTACCTTAAAACAGTCTTGCCTCCCTTCGTGTTCACCAGAGTACTCTTTTAAAGTTCATCTGTGATCAGAATATTGCTAAATCCAAAGGTCAATTATCAGGACACATTTTACTGGGTTTATCAGAATCATTTATCAAAGACGATGATTCCTTCTTTCTTAAAATATTTTATTCATTATTTTCCATTTTGTTGAGATTTTTCCTCTTACCTTAATGGCTATCGCAACTCCAGGGGAAAGATTCTGGGGCAAAATACCTTAGAAACTGAAATCAGTCAAAGGGAGAAATGAAGTGGGTGAAACCTGTTTATTTCTTGCAAGCAGTTGTCCACTTCTGCTCTCCCGTGCCTCTCGTGACCCAGCTATAGAAGAAGAGGCCCCACCCAACCTCTCTGGTCCAGATATGCCCTTGCTTCCACTTGGAAACACCTATTGATATGGAGATACACTAAGGCCAGGTGAGAGATTCTGGAAATATTGCAATTTTATGCACACACATATTTTAATTTTTGTTGATTTCTCCTCACTTCTCTGAGGTTAGAAGTTATTTCTTACTTCTCTCGCTATGTTCTTACCACACATATTATTTTTTATTTGCATGGCTTTTAAACACCTCCTTGTGTCTATGAGTCTCAAATATTTACTTGTAGTCCATACTTCTCCTGTGAGTCCCATATCAATATATGCAAATATCCAAGAGATGTCTCCACTCATATCTAAAAGAAGGCATCTCAAACATGTAGTAAAACAAAAGGGAACTCCTGATTTTCATCTAAAGTATAGTTCTGCTGTAGTCTTTCCCAACTCAGAAATGGCAACTCTATTCTTCTATCACTGAGGCCAAAACTTATAGTCCTCTTCAATATTTTCTGTTATTAAATACTGTATCTCAGTCTCTTTAAACCTATGTGTATATGTGTGTCTGTGTGTGATATTGGCCACTGTCCACCACCTCTATCCATGAACATTCCAGATAAGTTAACCAGTAACTGTTATTACAATAGACATAATTTAGGTCCTTTCTCCTACTTTTGGCTTTTATTCTCTATATTCAACAAAGTATCGATCGGTTACCTTGCAGTATCTGAGGCATGTTGTTGAATCAAGTCTCTTATACTTTTTCCATCTCTCTGAAATTCTCTTTTCCTAGCTATTTGGGTAGATATTTGGATGACCTTCTCTCTTATGTCATTCAGTTTCTCTCCTTTATCAGAGAATTGTTCCCTCACTCTCTTATATGTGTCAGTTATCATTTATTGCTTCTCAGTTCCAAACCATTGTTTATTGCTTGAACTGTGAAAATGGATCTTGCCCCTTTAAATATTTTCCTTGTCTAGCTAGGAGTCTGGTAAAACTTTGTCAATAGCACTGAAGGGAAGTGGAAAAGAGTACTTTTTATAGTTCTGGAATGCTCTATCTTCTTCCTGACACTTGAAGGTTTTCTGGTGAGACCTTGTATCTTCCACCAAGCATGCAGCATCTTCATGATATTAGTGTAATGGCCAGCAACACTCAACAGCCAGCAAGTTCCCCTAGGGCTCCCCTAAGATAATTTTGTACTAAAATACTTCTGGTGAGACAACTCTCAGTGGACAATCTCTCTAACATTCTAGAGGAAAAATTTCCAGGAAAATCCCACTGGTGTGGAATTAGATGATGTGTTTGCCATTGAATGAGTCACAACAATGTCCTCCTCAACAGGGACTGGATCACAGCACTGGGTGAAGGGTGAGGGGCCTCTTCTCTTTGTGTTCTATCACAGCCCTAGAAGTAGTGGCTGCTCCTAACATCTAAAATCTCTGTATTCTTTAGATTTTCCTTAATTTCCTAGTAGTTAATATCTCATTATTCCAACCCCTTTTAGAGTTAACAATTCTTATTTGCTGTTATTTATTTTTATTTTGGTATCATAGATATACAATCACATGAGCAACATTGTGGTTACTGGATTCCCCCATTATCAAGTCCCCCACTCATACTCCATTACAGTCACTGTCCATCAGCACAATAAGATGCTATAGAAATGCAATGAACCAGAAGGGCCTCGAAAAAAGAATAGTGTATCCAGCACAATTATCATTTAAATAGGAAGGAGGAATTAAACAATTCCCAGACAAGCAAAAGTTGAGGGAATTTGCCTCCCACAAACTACCTCTACAGGGCATCCTACAGGGACTGCCCTAGATGGAAGCACTCCTAAAAAGAGCACAGAAAAAAACACCCAACACATGAAGAAGGGAGGAGGAGGAATAAGAAGGGAGAGAAATAAAGAATCAGAAAACTGTGTTTATAAAAGCTCAATAAGCGAGTTAAGTTACACAGTAAGATAGTAAAGAAGCTAACCTTGAACCTTTGGTAACCACAAACTTAAAGTCTGCAATGGCAATAAGTACAAACCTTTCAATAACCACCCTAAATGTAAATGGACTGAATGCACCAATCAAAATACACAGAGTAATAGAATGGATAAAAAAGCAAGACCCATCCATATGTTGCTTACAAGAGACTCACCTCAAACCCAAAGACATGCACAGACTTAAAGTCAAGGGATGGAAACAGATAATTCATGCAAACAACAGATAGAAAAAAGCAGGTGTTGCAGTACTAGTATCAGACAAAATAGACTTCAAAATAAAGAAAGCAACAAAAGATAAAGAAGGACTTACATAATGATAGAGGGCTCAGTCCAAAAAGAGGATATAACCATTATAAATATATATGTACCCAATACAGGAACACCAACATATGTGAAACAAATACTAACAGAATTAAAGGAGGAAATAGAATGCAATGCATTCATTTTGGGAGACTTCAACACACCACTCACTCCAAAGGAGAGATCCACCAGACAGAAAATAAGTAAGGACACAGAGGCACTGCACAACATACTAGAACAGATGGACCTAATAGACATCTACAGAACTCTACATCCAAAAGCAACAGGGTACACATTCTTCTCAAGTGCACATGGAACATTCTCCAGAATAGACCACATACTAGGCCACAAAAAGAGCCTCAGTAAATTCCAAAAGATTGAAATCCTACCAACAAACCTTGCAGACCACAAAAGCATAAAACTAGAAATAAATTGTACAAAGAAAGCAAAATGGCTCACAAACAAATTGTGGCTTAACAACATGCTCCTAAATAATCAATGGATGAATGACCAAATTAAAATGGAGATCCAGCAATATATGGAAACAAACGACGATGACAACACAAAGCCCCAACTACTGTGGGACACAGCAAAAGCAGTCTTAAGAGGAAAGTATATAGCAATCCAGGCATATTTAAAGAAGGAAGAACAATCCCAAATGAATGGTCTAATGTCACAATTATCGAAATTGGAAAAAGAAGAACAAATGAGGCCTAAGGTCAGCAGAAGGAGGGACATAATACAGATCAGAGAAGCTATAAATAAAATTGAGAAGAATAAAACAATAGCAAAAATCAGTGAAAACAAGAGCTGGTTCTTCGAGAAAACAAACAAAATAGATAAGCCTCTAGAAGGACTTATTCAGAGGAAAAGAGAGTCAACACACATCAACAGAATCAAAAACGAGAAAGGAAAAATCACTACGGACCCCACAGAAATACAAAGAATTATTAGAGAATACTATGAAAACCTATATGCTAACAACCTGGGAAACCTAGGAGAAATGGACAACTTCCTAGAAAAATACAACCTTCCACGACTGACCCAGAAAGAAACAGAAATTCTAAACAGACTAATTACCAGCAACAAAATTGAATCGGTAATCAAAAAACTACCAAAGAACAAAACCCCCGTGTCAGACGGATTTACCTCAGAATTTTATCAGACATACAGATAAGACATAATACCCACTTTCCTTAAAGTTTTCCAAAAAATAGAAGAGGAGGGAATACTACCAAACTCATTCTATGAAGTCAACATCACCCTAATACCAAAACCAGGCAAAGACCCCACCAAAAAAGAAAACTACAGACCAATATCCCTGATGAATGTAGGTGCAAAAATGCTCAACAACATATTAGCAAACCAAATTCAAAAATACATCAAAAGGATCATACACCATGACCAAGTGGGATTCATCCCAGGGATGCAGGGATGGTACAACATTCAAAAATCCATCAAATCATCAACCACATCCACAAAAAGAAAGATAAAAACCACATGATCATCTCCATGGATGCTGAAAAAGCATTTGACAAAAGTCAACATCCATTCATGATAAAAACTCTCAACAAAATGGGAATAGAGGGCAAGTACCTCAACATAATAAAGGCCATCTATGAAAAACCCACAGCCAACATCACACTGAACAGCAAGACACTGAAAGCTTTTCCTCTGTGATTGGGAACAAGACAGGGATGCCCACTCTCCCCACTGTTATTCAACATAGTACTGGAGGTCCTAGCCACGGCAATCAGACAAAACAAATAAATACAAGAATCCAGATTCGTAAAGAAGAAGTTAAACTGTCACTATTTGCAGATGATATGATATTGCACATAAAAAACCCTAAAGACTCCACTCCGATACTACTAGAGCTAATATTGGAATCTAGCGAAGGTGCAGGATACAAAATTAACATACAGAAATCTGTGGCTTTCCTATACACTAACAATAAACTAGTAGAGCAATCAGGAAGACAATTCCATTCACAATAGCATCAAAAAGAATAAAATTCCTAGGAATAAACCTAACCAAGAAAGTGAAAGACCTATACCCTGAAAACTATAAGACACTCTTAAGAGAAATTAAAGAGGTCACTAACAAATGTAAACTCATCCAATGCTCCTGGGTAGGAAGAATTAATATTGTCAAAATGGCCATCCTGCTCAAAGCAATATACAAATTCGATGCAATCCGTATCAAACTACCAACAGCATTCTTCAATGAACTGGAACAAATAGTTCAAAAATTCATATGGAAACACCAAAGACCCCGAATAGCTAAAGCAATCCTGAGAAAGAAGAATAAAGGGTGGGGGGTGATCTCACTCCCAATCTTCAAGCTCTACTACAAAGCCACAGTAATCAAGACAATTTAGTACTGGCACAAGAACAGAGCCACAGACCAATGGAACAGAATAGAGACTCCAAACATTAACCCAAACATATATGGTCAACTAATATTTGATAAAGGGGCCATGGACATACAATGGGGAAATGACAGTCTCTTCAACGATGGTACTGGCAAAACCAGACAGCTACATGTAGGAGAATGAAACTGGATCACTGTCTAACCCCATACACAAAAGTAAATTAGAAATGGATCAAAGACTTGAATGTAAGGCATGAAACCATAAAACTCTTAGAAAAAACATAGGCAAAAATCTCTTAGATATAAACAGGAGTGACCTCTTCTTGAACATATCTCCCCAGGCAAGGGAAACAAAAGCAAAAATGAACAAATGGGACTATATCAAGTTGAAAAGCTTCTGTACAGCAAAGGACACTATCAATAGAAAAAAAAGGTACCCTACAGTATGGGAGAATATATTCATAAATGACACATCCGATAAAGGGTTGACATCCAAAATATATAAAGAGCTCACACACCTCAACAAACAAAAAGCAAATAATCCAATTAAAATATGGGTAGAGGAGCTGAATAGACAGTTCTCTAAAGAAAAAATTCAGATGGCCAGCAGACACATGAAAAGATGCTCCACATCGCTTGTCATCAGAGAAATGCAAATTAAAACCACAATGAGATATCATCTCACACCAGTAAGGATGGCTACCATCAAAAAGAAAAACAACAACAAATGTTGGCAAGGTTGTGGAGAAAGGGGAACCCTCCTACACTGCTGGTGGGAATGTAAATTAGTTCAACCATTGTGGAAAACAGTATGGAGGTTCCTCAAAATGCTCAAAATAGAAATGCCATTTGACCCAGGAATTCCACTTCTAGGAATTTACCCCAAGAATGTAGCACTCCAGTTTGAAATAGACAGATGCATCCCTATGTTTATCGCTGCACTATTTACAATAGCCAAGAAATGGAAGCAACCTAAATGTCCATCAGTAGATGAATGGATAAAGAAGATATGGTACATATACACAATGGAATATTATTCAGCCATAAGAAAAAAAGCAGATCCTACCATTCACAACAACATGGATGGAGCTGGAGGGTATTATGCTCAGTGAAATAAGCCAGGCAGAGAAAGACAAGTACCAAATGATTTCACTCATATGTGGAGTATAAGAACAAAAGAAAACTGAGGGGACAAAACAGCAGCAGAAGCACAGAACCCAAGAATGGACTAATAGTTACCAAAGGGAAAGGGACTGGGGAGGATGGGTGGGAAGGGCGGGATAAGGTCGGAGAAAAAAAGAAAGGGGGCCTTACGATTAGCATGTATAGTGCATGGGGGTCACGGGGAGGGCTGTGCAACACAGAGAAGACAAGTAGTGATTTTACAGCATCTTATTATGTTGATGGACAGTAACTGTGAACGGGGATATGGGGGGAATTTGGTGAAGGGGGGAGCCTAGTAAACATAATGTCCTTCATGTAATTGTAGATTAATGATACCAAAATAAAATTTAAAAAAAAAAAGATGATATAGAGTCACTACTTATCTTCTCCATGCTATACTGCCTTCCCTGTGCCCACCCCCCTATGTTATATGTGAGAATCATAATGCCCCTTATTCCCCTTCTCCCTCCCTTCCCACCCACCCACCCTACCCAGTCCCTTTCCCTTTGGCAACTGTTAGTCCATTCGGGGGTTCTATGATTCTGCTGCTGTTTTGTTCCTTCAGTTTTTCCTTTGTTTTTATGCTTCACGGATGAGGGAAATCATTTGGTACTTGTCTTTCTCCACCTGCCTTGTTTTACTGAGCATAGTATCCTCCGGCTCCTTCTATGTTGTTGCAAATGGTAGGATTTATTTTCTTCTTATGGCTGAATAATATTCCACTGTGTATATGTACCACATCTTTATCCATTCATCTACTGATGGACACTTAGGTTGCTTCCATTTCTTGGCCATTGTAAATAGGGGTGCATATATCTTTTTGAAACTGGGATCCTGCATTCTTAGAGTAAATTCCTAGGAGTGCAAATCCTGGGTCAAGTGGTATTTCTATTTTGAGTTTATTGAGGAACCTCCATACTGTTTTCCACAATGGTTGAACTATTTTACATACCCACCAGCAGTGTAGGAGGGTTCCCCTTTCTCTGCATCCTTGACAACATTTGTTGTTCTTAGTCTTTTCTATGTTGGCCATCCTAAGTGTTGTGAGGTGATATCTCATTGTGGTTTTAATTTGCATTTCTCTGATGATTAGCAATGTGGAGCATCTTTTCATGTGCCTGTGGAACGTCTGAATTTCTTCTTTGAAGAATTATCTGTTCATATCCTCTGCCCATTTTTTAATTGGGTTATTTGATTTTGGGTATTGAGGCATGTGAGTTCTTTATATATTTTGGATGTTAACCCCTTGTCGGATATGTCATTTACAAATATATTCTCCCATACTCTAGGATGCCTTTTTGTTCTGTTGATGGTGGCTTTTGCTTTTGTTTTGCTTGCATGAGGAGATGCGTTCAGGAAAAAATTGCTCATGTTTATATTCAGGAGGGTTTTGCCTATGTTGTGTTCTAAGAGTTTTATGGTTTCATGAGTTACAATCAGGTTTTTGATCCATTTCGAGTTCACTTTTGTGTATGGGGTTAGACAATAATCCAGTTTCATTTTCTTGCATGTAGCTGTCCAATCTTGCCAACACAAGTTGTTGAAGGGACTGTCATTTCCCAATTGTATTTCCATGGCTTCTTTATCATATATTTATTGACCATATATGGTTGGGTTTATATCTGGGCTCTCTATTCTGTTCCATTGGTCAATGGGTCTGTTCTTGTGCCAGTACCAAATTGTCTTGATTACTGTGGCTTTGTAGTAAAACTTGAAGTTAGGGAGCATAATCCCCCCTGCTTTATTCTTCCTCTCAGGTTTGCTTTGGCTATTCAGGGTCTTTTGTGGTTCCATATGAATTTCATAACTATTTGCTTTAGTTCACTGAAGACAGCTGTTGGTATTTTGAAAGGGATTGCATTGAATTTGTATGTTGCTTTGGGCAGGATGGCCATTTTGACGACATTAATTCTTCCTATCTTTGAGCATGGGATGTGTTTCCATTTACTGGTATCTTCTTTAATTCCCACATGAGTGTCTTATAGTTTTAAGGGTATAGGTCTTTCACTTCTTTGGTTACGTTTATTCCTCTGTATTTTATTCTTTTTGATGCTACTGTGAATGGAATTATTTTCCCGATTTTTCTTATGTTAGTTCATCATTAGAGTATAGGAGTACAACACATTTCTGTGTATCAGTTTTGTATCCTGCAACATTGTTGAATTCAGATATTAGATCAAGTAGTTTTGGAATAGATCCTTTAGGGTATTTTATGTACAATATCATGTCATCTGCAAACAGTGTCAGTTTAACTTCTTCTTTATCAATCTGGATGCCTTTTATTTATTTGTGTTGTCTGATTGCCATGGTGAGGACCTCCAGAACTCTATTGAATAGAAGTGGAGAGGGTGGGCATCCTTGTCTTGTTCCTGATCTTAAAGAAAAGCTTTCAGTTTCTCACTGTTATGTATAATGTTGGCTGTGGGTTTGTCCTATATGGCCTTCATTATGTTGAGGTACTTGCCTTCTATACCCATTTTGTTGAGCATTTTAACATGAATGGATGTTGAATATTGTTGAATGTTTTTGGTATCTATGGAGATGGTCATGTGGTTTTTGTCCTTTTTGGTGATGTGGTGGATGATATTGATGTATTTTTGAATGTTGTACCATCCTTGCATCCCGGGAGTATATCCTACTTGATCAAGATTAATGATTTTTTTGACATATTTTTGAATTCAGTTTGCTAATATTTTGTTGAGTATTTTTGCATCTATTTTCAGCATGGTTATTGGTCTGCGATTTTCTTTTTTTGTAGTGTCTTTGCCTGGTTTTGGTAGTAGAGTGATGCCGGCCTCATAGAATGAGTTTGGAAGTACTCCCTTTTCTTCTACTTTTTGGAAAACTTTAAGGATAGGTATTAGGTTTTCAGTATATGTTTGATAAAATTCAGCAATAAAACCATATGGTTCGAGGAGTTTTGTTCATCAGTAGTTTTTTGATTACCAATTAAATTTCCTTGCTGGTAATTGGTCTATTGTGATTTTCTGTTTCTTCCTGGGTCAGCCTTGGAAGGTTGTATTTTTCTAGAAAGTTGTCCATTTCTCCTAGGTTTTCCAGTTTGTTGGCATATAATTTTTCATAGTATTCTCTCAATATTCTTTGTATTTCTGTGGTGTGTCCATAGTGATTTTTCCTTTCTGTTTCTGTTTCTGTTTATGTGAGTAGACTCTCTTTTTTTCCTGATAAGTCTGGCTAGAGGGTTATCAATTTCTTTATTTTCTTTAATAACTAGCTCCTGCTTTCATTGATTTTTTTCTATTGTTTTATTCTTCTTGATTTTATTTATTTCTGCTCTAATCTTTATTATGTCCCTCCTTCTACTGACTTTAGGCCTCATTTGTTCCTCTTTTTCTTGTTCATTAATTGTACATTTAGACTGTTCATATGGGATTGTTCTTCTTTCGTGAGGTAGATCTGTATTGCAATATATTTCCCTCTTAGCACGGCCTTTGCTGTGTCCCACAGGTTTTTGCAGTGTTGAATTATTGTTGTCATTTGTCTCCATATATTGTTTGATCTCTGTTTTTATTTGGTCATTTATCCATTGATTATTCAGGAACATGTTATTAAGCCTCCATTTGTTTGTGGGCTTTTCTGTTTTCTTTGCCTAACTTATTTCTAGTTTCATACCTTTGTGATCTAATAAGTTGATTGGTACAATTTCAATCTTTTTGAATTTACTGAGGCTCTTTTTGTAGCTTAATATATGATCTATTCTTGAAAATGTTGACTTGAAAGGAATGTGTATCCTGTTGCTTTTGGATGGAGTGTTCTGTAGATGTCCATTAGGTCCATGTGTTCTAATATGTTGTTCAGTGCCTCTGTCTCCTCACTTATTTTCTGTGTGGTTGATCTGTCCTTTGGAGTGAATAGTGTGTTGAAGTCTCATAAAATATATGCATTTCATTCTATTTCCCCATTTAATTCTGTTAGTATTTGTTTCACATGTGTAGGTGATCCTGTATTGGGTGTATAGATATATATCATAGTTATATCCTCTTGTTGGACTGGCTCTTTTATGGTTATGTAATGTCCTTCTTTGGCTCTTGTTACTTTCTTTGTTTTGAAGTCTATTTTGCCTGATACAAGTACTGCAACTCCTGCTTTTTTCTCCCTATTAGTTTCATGAAATATCCTTTCCCATCCCTTTACTTTCAGTCTGTGTATGTCTTTGGGTTTGAAGTGCCTTTAGGCGACATATAGATGGCTCTTGTTTTCTTATCCATTCAGTGAGTCTATGTTTTTTGATTGGTGCATTCGGACCATTTACCTTTAGGGGGATTATCGATAGTTATGTACTTAGTGAAATTGCAGGCTTTAGATTAGCATTTACCAAAGGTTCAAGGGTAATTCCCTTACTATTTAACAGTATAATTTCATTCACTTAGTATGCTATTACAAACACAACCTAAAGGTTCTTTTCTTTTTTCTCCTTTATCTTCCTCCTCTATTCTCTACATATTAGGTATCATATTCTCTACTCTTTGTCTATCCCTTGATTGACTTTGGAGTAGTTGATTTGATTTTGCATCTGCTTAGTAATTAATTGTTTTACTTTGTGATTGTTTTATTTCTCCAGGTGACATCTATTTAGCCTTAGGAATACTTCCATCTATAGCAGTCCCTCCAAATTGCACTATAGAGGTGGTTTGTGGGAGGTAAATTCTCTCAGCTTTCGGTTATCTGAAAATTGTTTAATCCCTCCTCCAGATTTAAATTTAGTCTTGCCTGATAGAGTATTCTTGGTTTGAGGACCTCCTGCTTCATTTCATTAAATATATCATGCCACTCCCTTCTGGCCTGTAAGATTTCTGTTGAAAAGACTGATGATAGCCTGATGGGTTTTCCTTTGTATGTGATCTTTGTTCTCTCCCTAGCTGCTTTTAAAAGTCTGTTGTTATCTTTGACCTTTGCAATTTTAATTATTATATGTCTTGGTGTTGTCTTCCTTGGGTCCCTTGTGTTGGGACATCTGTGCATCTCCACAGCCTGAGAGACTATCTCCTTCCCCAGATTGGGGATGCTCTCAGCAATTACCTCCTCAAACACACTTTCTATTCCTTTTTTCTCAGTCTTCTTCTTCTGGAACCCCTATTATGTGAATATATTTCCTTTTGGATTGGTTACACAGTTCTCTTAATATTTTTTCATTCTTAGAGATCCTTTTATCTCTTTGCATCCCCAGCTTCTTTGTATTCCTCTTCTTTAATTTCTATGTCATTTACCATCTTTTCCACTACCTCTAATCTGCTTTTAAATCCCTCCATTGTATGTTTCATTTCAGATATGGAATTTCTTTATGATTGAAACTCCATCCTAAATTCATCCCTGAGTTCTTGAATATTTTCTGTATCTCCATGAGCATGTTTATAATTTCTATTTTGAACTGTCTTTCAGGAAGATTGGTGAGTTTAGTTTCATTTGGTCCTTTTTCTGTTTTTTGTGAGACTTTTGTTTGATCTATGTTCTTTTGATGTTTCATATTTGTATGTGGCACCCTCTAGTACCCAGAAGCTCTAGTTTCTGGTGCTGCTCCACCCCTGAAGTGATGTTTCAGGTCATAGGGGAGCAACTCTGGTGCCTCGGGGAAGGACAGAGCTGTTTCCTGCTTCCCAGCTGCAGTGCCTGTCTTCATGGTCAGAACCAGTGGGCCAGCACACAGGTAGGTGTAAGTCCCTATTCTTTGCATCTATAGCTGCCATAGTCAGGGCCTCTGGCTGGCCTGACACCAGGGCAGGGACTGCTGTTTGTGAGCCAGTGCTGGAAGGCCAGGAGGAAGGCACAGCAGGCTGCATATCACAGTGGAGGCCCTCAGAGTTGAGTAACCAGCCAAGGGGATGGATTGCCTGGAGCTTTTGAAATTTCCTAACATGCTGGGCAGAGCACACCCAGACAACCTTGTCCACCTATCCCTTCTCCCATACAGCAAGCTCAGTGCAAACCCCACCCCTTCAGCAGCCTTCTCACTGCTAGGAAGCCTCTCAGATTGCCCACCTTTCCTTTCTTTGTCCCAGAGTGGCCAGATGTGGATCTCTGTCCTCCGCAAATGGCTGGAATCTCAGTCTCTCCAAAATCCCACCTGTCTTAGCTTTCCAACCCCACTATTCTCCACAGCACAATGAAATGTAGGTTTGTGCTCCCAAATTAGATCTCCAGGGCTGGGTGTTCAGCGGTCCTAGGCTTCCACCCCCTCCATGGTGTGTTTCTCTTCCTCCTACCAGTGAGCTGGGGTAGGGGAAGGGCTTGTGTCCCGTCAAATCAAAGCTTTGGTACATTATCCTGTTTTGTGAGGTTGGTTCTGTTCTCTAGGTGTATGAAGTCTGGCGCAGCAGCCTTCTTTCCTGTTGCTCTTCTAGGATTAGTTGTATTAACTATATTTTCATAATATATGTTGTTTGGAAAGGAGTTCTTTGTCTCACTTCTCCTGCTTCCATCTTGAATCCTGTCTTATAGTTAATAATTCTTCAGTTTGAACTTTTCCTGTTCAAATTTTTGAGTGGTTTCTGCCCCCTAGTCATAGAGAACTTTCTTGAACACATTATGTAAAACATCAATCTCCACCCATGAGCATTTTTAATCTACTTCTCCTGTTTTATTTGTCTCCAAGACAACCATCTGATATTCTGTGAATCTGACAGACATTGTCTGTCTCCCTTACCACATAACATGAAGCCCATGTGCTATAGATACTTTGTTGTTTTCATTGCTATATCCATTGAGTATAAAACAGTGCCTGATATTAAATTAGCATTTAAGATATATTTATAAAATGAATGAATATTGTCCAAGGCAAATATATGGAAAATAAATAAATAAATCACTCACATTATAATCTCATTCTAATGGACATTAAAGATATCTAAAGGGGCAAAATTACTGTTTAATATATTTTAAAATCTATATAGTGATAAAATATGTTTAATGAAAAATTAAGATTTTTAATTCTCTAATAAGATATTGTGAAATGGGAATGATTTTCCTTTTATGCATAGTAAGTATCATGTAATAACAGTAATTGAAAGACACTGGTAAATGAATAACTTTTTAAAAAATTTTTTATTAAGGTATGATTGATGTACACTCTTATTAAGGTTTCACATGAAAAAACAATGTGGTTATTATATTTATCCATATTATCAAGTCCCCACCCATACCCTAATGCAGTCACTGTCCATCAGTGTAGCAAGGTGCCAGAGATCCAACATGTCCTTTCTTTGTGATACACTGTTCTCCCCATGATCCCCCACACCATGTGTACTAAACATAATACCCCTCAGTCCCCTTCTCCCTCCATTGCCACCCACTCTCCCACACCCCTCCCCTTTGGTAACCACTAGTTCATACTTGGAGACTCTGTGTCTGCTGCCATTCTGTTTCTTCAGTTTTGCTTTACTGTTTTACTCCACATATGAGGGAAATCATTTGGCATTTGTCTTTCTCTGCTTGGCTTATTTCACTGAGCATAATGTCCTCCAGCTCCATCCATGTTGCAAATGGTATGATCTGTTTCTTTCTTATGGCTGAGTAGTATTCCATTGTGTATATGCACCACTTCTTCTTTATCCATTCATCTACTGATGGACACTTAGGTTGCTTCCATATCTTGGCTATTGTAAAAAGTGCTGCAATGAACATAGGGGTGCATATGTCTTTTTGAATCTGAGAAGTTGTATTCTTTGGGTATATTACAAGAGGTAGGGTTCTGGGGTTAAATAGCATTTCTATTTTTAGTTTTTTGAGGAACCTTCATATTGCTTTCCACAATGGTTGAACTAGCTTACATTCCCACAAGCAGGGTAGGAGGGTTCCCATTTCTCTGCATCCTCGCCAACATTTGTTGTTCTTAGTCTTTTCGATGCTGGCCATCCTTACTGGTGTCAGGTGATATCTCATTGTGGTTTTAATTTACATTTCCCAGATGATTAGTGATGTGGAGCATCTTTTCATGTGTCTGTTGGCCATCTGAATTTCTTCTTCGGAAAATTGTCTCTTCATATCCTCTGCACATTTGTTAATTGGGTTATTTGCTTTTTGGGTGTTGAGGTGTGTAATTTATTTATATATTTTGGATGTTAACCCCTTGTCAGATATGTCATTTACAAATATATTCTCCTATACTGTAGAATGCCTTTTTTGTTTTGTTGATGATGTCCTTTGCCATACAAAAATTTTTAGTTTGATGTAGTCCCTCTTGTTCATTTTTGCTTTTGTTTTCCTTTCTCGAGGAGATGGGTTCTAGAAGAAGTTGCTCATGCTTATATTCAGGAAATGTTTGCCTATGTTGTCTTCTAAGAGTTTTATGGTTTCATGACTTACATTCAATCATCTTTAATCCATTTCAAGTTTACTCAATAATCCAGCTTCATTCTCTTGCATGTAGCTGTCCAGTTTTGCCAACACCAGCTGTTGAAGAGGCTGTCATTTCCCCATTGTATGCTCATGGCTCCTTTATCATATATTAATTGACCATATATGGTTAGGTTTATACCAGGGCTCTCTAGTCTGTTCCACTGGTCTGTGGCTCTGTTCTTGTGCCAGTACCAAATTGTCTTGATTACTGTGCCTTTATAGTAGAGCTTGAAGTTGGGGAGCGTAATTCCCCCTGCTTTATTCTTCTAAGGATTTCTTTGGTTATTCGAGGTCTTTTGTGGTTCCATATGAATTTTAGGACAATTTTTCTCTAGTTCATTGAAGAATGCTGTTGGTATTTTGATAGGAATTGCATTGAGTCTATAGATTGCTTTAGGCAGGATGGCCATTTTGACAATATTGATTCTTCCTATTCATGAGCATGGGATGTGTTTCCATTTATTGGCATCTTATTTAATTTCTCTCATGAGTGTCTTGTAGTTTTCAGAGTATAGGTCTTTCACTTCCTTAGTTAAGTTTATTCCTAGGTATTTTATTCTTTTTGATGCAATTCTGAATGGAATTGTTTTCCTGATTTCTCTCTCTGCTAGTTCATTGTTTGTGTATAGGAATGCCACACATTTCTGTGTATTAATTTTGTATCCTGAAACTTTGCTGAATTCAGATATTAGGTCTAGTAGTTTTGGAGTGGATTCTTTAGGGTTTTTTATGTACAATTTCAAGTCATCTGCAAACAGTGTCAGTTTCACTTCTTCCTTGCCAATCTGGATGCCTTTATTTCATTGTGTTGTCTGAATTCCATGGCTAGGACCTCCAGTACTATGTTGAATAGAAGTGGGGAAAGTGGGCATCCTTGTCTTCTTCCCGATCTTAAAGGAAAAGCTTTCAGCTTCTCCTTTCTCACTGTTCAGTATAATGTTGGCTGTCGGTTTATCATATATGGCCTTTATTATGTTGAGGTACTTTCCCATTTTGTTGAGAGTATTTTTCATGAATGGATGTTGAATTCTGTCAAATGCTTTTTCAGCATCTATGGAGATGATTATGTGTTTTTTGTCCTTTTTGTTGATGTGATGGATGATGTTGATGTATTTTTGAATGTTGCACCATCTTTGCATCCCTGGCATAAATCCAACTTGATTATGATGGATGATCTTTTTAATGTATTTTTGAATTCAGTTTGCTAATATTTTGTTGAGTATTTTTGCATCTATGTTCACCAGGGATATTGGTCTGTAATTTTCTTTTTTTGTGCTCTCTTTGCCAGGTTTGGTATTAGAGTGATGCTGGCCTCATAGAATGAGTTTGGAAGGAATCCCTCTTCTTCTATTTTTTGGAAAACTTTAAGGAGAATGGGTATCAGGTCTTCACTAAATGTTTGATAAAATTCAGTGTTGAAGTCATCTAGTCAGGGAGTTTTGTTCTTAGGTAGGTTTTTGATTACCAGTTCAATTTCATTGCTGGTAATTGGTGTGCTCAAATTTTTTGTTTCTTCCTTGGTCAGCCTTGGAAGGTTGTATTTTTCTAGAAAGTTGCCCATTTCTCCTAGGTTATCCAGTTTTTAAGCATATAATTTGTCATAGTATTCTCTAATAATTCTTTGTATTTCTGTGGTGTCCATAGTGATTTTTCCTTTCTCATTTCTGATTCTGTTTATTTGTGTAGACTCTCTTTTTTTCTTGATAAGTCTGGCTAGAGGTTTATCTATTTTGTTAATTTTCTGGAAGAACCAGCACTTGCTTTCATTAATACTTTCTATTGTTTTATTCTTCTCAATTTTATTTATTTCTGCTCTAATCTTTATGTCCCTCCTTCTACTGGCTTTGGGCCTCATTTACTGTATTTTTTCTAGTTCCATAATTGTGAGTTTAGATTGCTTCTATGGGATTGTTCTTCTTTTTGAATGAGGTCTGTATTGCAATATACTGTCCTTTTAGCACAGCCTTAACTGCATCCCACAGACTTTGTGGTTTTGAATTATTGTTGTAATTTGTCTCTATATATTGCTTGATCTCCATGTTTATCTGGTCATTGATCCATTGCTTATTTAGGAGCATGTTGTGAAGCCTCCATGTGTTTGTGGGATTTTTCATTTTCTTTGAATAATTTATTTCTAGTTTCATAGCTTTGTGATCAGAAAAACTGGTTGGCACAATTTCAATATTTTTGAATTTACTGAGGCTCTTTTTGTGGCCTAGTATCTGATCTATTCTTGAAAATATTCCATGTGCACTTGAGAAGAATGTGTATTCTGTTGCTTTTGGGTGTAGAGTTCTGCAGATGTCTGTTATGTACATGTGTTCTATTGTGTTGTTCAGTGCCTCTGTGTCCTTACTTATATTCTGTCTGGATGTCCTTAAGAGTGAGTGGAGTGTTGAAGTCTCCTAGAATGAATGCATTACATTCTATTTCCCCTTTTAATTCTTTTAATATTTGTTTCACATTTGTGGGTGCTCCTGTGTTTGGAATCATAGATATTTATAATGCTTATATCCTCTTGTTGGATTGACCCCTTTATCATTATGTAATGTCCTTCTTTGTCTCTTGTTACTTTCTGTGATTTTAAGTCTATTTTTTCTGATACAAGTATTGCAACTCCTGCTTTTTTCTCCCCATTAGTTGCATGAAATATCTTTTTCCATCCCTTCACTTTTAGTCTGTGTATGTCTTTCGGTTTAAAGTGAGTCTCTTGCAGGCAGTATAAAGATGGGTCTTATTTTTTTTATCCATTCAGTGACTCTATGTCTTTTGATTGGTGTATTTAGTCCATTTACATTTAGGTTGATTATTGATAGGTATGTCCTTATTGCCATTGCAGTCTTTAGATTTGTGGTTACCAAAGGTTCAAGGTTAATTTCCTTATTATCTAAGAGTCTAACTTAACTCACTTAATATGCTGTTACAAACGCAATCTAAAGGTTCTTTTCTTTTTCTCCTCCTTTTTCTTCCTCCTCCATTCTTTATATATCAGATATCATATTCTGTGATCTTTGTCTATCCCTTGATTGACTTTGGGGTTCGTTCATTTAATTTTGCATTTGCATAGTAATTAACTTTTCTACTTTATTTACTGTGATTTTATTTCCTTTGGTGACAGCTATTAAACCTTAGGAACACTTGCATCTATAGCAGTCCCTCCAAAATAGACTGCAGAGACGGTTTGTGGGAGGTAAATTCTCTCAGCTTTTGCTTATCCTGAAATTGTTTAATCCCTCCTTCAAATTTAAATGATAATCTTGCCGGATAAAGTAGTCTTGGTTGCAGGCCCTTCTGCTTCATTGCATTAAATACATCATCATGCTACCCTCCTGGCCTGTAAGGTTTCTGCTGAGAAGTCTGATGTTAGCCTGATGGGCTTTCCTTTGTATGTGATCTTATTTCTGTCTCTGGCTGCTTTTAACAGTCTATCCTTATCCTTGATCTTTCCCTTTTTAATTACTATATGTCTTGCTGTTGTCTTCCTTGGGTCCCTTGTGTAGGGGGATCTGTGGACCTCCATGGCCTGAGAGACTATCTCCTTCCCCAGATTGGGGAAGTTTTCAGCAACTACCTCCTCAGAGACACTTTCTATCCCTTTCTCTCTCTTCTTCTTCTGGTGTCCCTATAATGCGAATATTGTTCGGCTTGGATTGGTCACACAGTTCTCTCAATATTCTTTCATTCTTAGAGATCCTTTTTTCTCTTTGCCTCAGCTTCTTTGTATTCCTCTTCTCTAGTTTCTATTTCATTTATTGTCTCCTCCACCTTATCCAACCTGCTTTTAATACCCTCCATCATGCTCTTCAACAATTAGATCTCTGACCTGAATCCATTCCTGAGTTCTTGGATGTCTTTCCGTACCTCCATTAGAATGTTGATGATTTTTATTTTGAACTCCCTTTCAGGAAGAGTCTCGAGGTCCATATCTTTTAAATCTTTCTTGGGAGTTGTATTAATAATTTTACTCTGGACAAGGTTCCTTTGGCGTTTCATGTTTGTATATGGCGCCCTCTAGTGTCCAGAAGCTCTACTCTGGAGCTGCTCAGCCCTTTAAGCAACGTCGGGGTCGCAGGGGAGCGGTACTGGTACCTGGGGGAACTAAAGAGCTGTTCCCCGCCTCCTGGCTTCTGTGCCTGTCTCCACTGCCTGAACAAGTGGGCTGAGCACACAGGTATAAGCTTTTGTCCCAGAGCAGCCAGATATGGATCCCTGCTTTCCACAGGCAGCTGGAATCCCAGTCTCCCCAGGAACTCTGCCTGTATTAAGTTTCCAACCTGGTAGTCATGTTAGTATCATGAAAGCACCATGAAATGTAGGTTTGGGCTCCCAGAGCAGATCTGTGGAGCTAGGTATTCAGCAGTCTCAGGCCTTCCACTCCCTCCCTGCTCCGTTTCTCTTCCTCCTGCAGGTGAGCTGGGGTGGGGGAGGGGCTCGGGTCCCACCGGTTCACGGCTCTGGTATGTTACCCTGCTCCAAGAGGTCTGCTCTTTTCCCCAGGTGTGTGCAGTCTGGTGCCATCCTCTTTCCTGTTGCTCTCTCAGGATTAGTTGCACCAACTATATTTTCTAATTGTATCCAGTTTTAGGAGGAAGCCTCTGTCTCTCACACTGCCATTTTATGAATAACTTCTTAAAAGAGCAAATTTAACCTATAGCCTATTTTAAGATGTCAACTTTGATGTCCCAAATATAATTGTTGAATTCGTACTTTATTGAGGATTTGTGTCGATTTTTATTACTGGAAAGAGTTGAGAAAAGATGTTGTAGTGTCATTAATTTTATATTAAATTGCTATAATAGAAAACATTTCTTAGAAAATTAATTTATTAGTAAATCTTCTAGTGTGATGATAAACAAATTTCACTGGGAACATCTACCCACCTCTTAGTTATTGGTACTGGTCAAAGTTTCCTGATTCTCAGTGCAGGTTTAACCACATCTGAAACTGTTATGGTAAGTGCCTCTTCCTTTTCCTCTATGTTTATTAGACTTCTTTTCAAACAAACACATATAAAAGGCAATACAAATAGTTTAATAAAGACAGTGCATTCTCCCATATATATAAATTAAAAACTGTTACCACATTTGTCTCATTTAAATAACAAACCTTTTAAAGACACATTTCTTATTCATTTGGCTCTATTGTTCATAATGTCAGAGCAACTAAGCTTTGGAAATCTCTAGATTAGTAAAAGTTTTAAATTATTTTCTATCTAGTAGAAACAAATTGAAAAGTCACTTACTTTTGAAGATTCATTGTTTATGCACAGAATTGAACTGAATCATCTCACAAGACATATAAATGTGTATTTATTTCTGACACTTCTAGTTCATGGACTTTCAATCTCAAGTTAAAAACAAATTAACTTTCAAAGCTTCAAAGACACAATGACATTCATTCTCACTCTGCTGAAGCTACATCAGTTGTAATTGATGGAAAAAAAATTGAAATGCAGATGTCAAGGCCCCCTGAGCATTAGATTCAGTGGCTACTTACTGGAAAAGTGTATTGGGTCATAACTTTAATAACTTACACATATCTGTTTTAATTAGTCCTTGGCAGACTGAATGACCTCTATAAAGCAGTTAAGGAATATTTCCATTCTGTCAGGCCCCTGAATAATGCCCATGACTGACACACCACTGTCTCTCTTCCCAGAAACAAACATACTTACTCCAGGATGTACAAGGAAAAGCTCAATTAATATCTGGCCTTAGCATTTTTTGGTTTACCCAACTTGCTCAAGTTTCAGGTACTTCTAAGCAAATAATCTATATATCATTAATTCAATTTAGATTTCAGTTTCTGAATAACTTTCCCAATATATATCAAACTGGTAATCTTCTTAGATTTTCTGTCACTATAGAATTGAAGACTCTTTTATCATATCAGATTGCTATCTTTACTATATAAACTTTGAAAGTTAATATTATTAAATTTTTATAAAATATAACTGGGTTTTAATATGTGTAATTAATATGTATAAAATGATTCCCTGGTTGTTGTTTTTTTTACCATAACTTTGCAACAGGGGTACCATTTTCATGCATTTTTTAAAACAAGTGATGGTAATCACTGCCCTTGCCAATATAATGTTAAGTTTAATGTTAAATTTAATGTTCATCTTTTTACTATTCCTGAAAACAGAAGTTAACGCATAGTAAAAATAAACAAAACAGAAATAATACAGCCAAGAGAAAAGAACCATAGAAAAGTATCTTGCTGCAAATATCTAGTTTACTAAAACTTTTCTTCATGTACTTTTCAATAATCTCTTCCAGCCGCTATGCTGTAAGGAAAAATTAGAAAAAGAAAACCTCCCTGTAGTCCTTTAAAATAACTATATGCTTCTAAAACAGCTCTATGTTTTCCTGAATAGATAATTTAATTAGGTGGCTTCAAGACTCTTCAGTTTTATCTCCAAATGCACCTTGGGTATTCAACAGGACCATGCTGATTTTTTTCTTTCTAGTGCATTCTGCTCATTTTAATTTGTTTCTGCAGATATGAAGTGAAAAAGGGGAACATTTTATAAGGAATTGGAATTTCTACAAATCTGAGAAAGAATAAAGGAAGAAAGAACACAAGTGCTCAGCAAAACATTAAGGTCAAGCACTTTATTGTTAATAATGAGTGTTTGCATAATACTGTCTAGTCTATGATGCCTCTTACTCTATTTGCTGTGTAATGACATCAATAGCACACACCTCTGCCTGTCTCTTACAATAATACCTTTGTCTCTGAGTTGAAAAATTAACACCGTCATTTTAATATAGAAAATTCCACACATTAAATATCATTTAACATACGTGACTATATATTATATGCATACCTCTGGTGATATATATCAAATGACCATTGGTTAAAAATAAGTATATATTTATTAGTTTCCCATGAAACAATTTCACTACTGTGTGTTTGACAGAGATTTTGTTATATTTTGATTTGTGTTTAGTATTTGTTTTGTTTTTAATATTAAATAGATAAATGTGTAAATAATAGAAAGAAGTAATTCAGAGAGAAGATCTGACACAAAGCCAGAATAACAGTCACAAAACTCCAGGATACCTAGATAGCACATTTCCAACCCTTTTGGTTAACATACAAAAAGGCTATGAACATCTATGGAGGACAAAAATCTACTTGATTAGAAATATGAAGCCCATAGTAAATGATTGCACAAAGGATATTTTACATATATATACACATATATATAATTTTCTTAATAATCTAATATCATTGTGAATAGAGTTACATAACAAATAATTGAGTACCTATTACAAAGCCCAGAAGAGTATTTGATATTTCAGAAATATACAACCTCTACCTGCCAAGGCTAATTGGGGATATATTCCTAAGTTTTATAGAACTATAGAATAAATCAGTAAAACTTGGAGATAATTCAAAATAAAGACATTAATGATTTGTGTGACTTTTGATTAAAGTGATAGGGATTCATTGACAAAGAGAATTTTAGTGAAATGTTCAGAGTTGATTTTTTTGGAGAAACAGTGATAAGGACTAGGACTTGAAAGAGAGTAAAAGAAGGAAAGACATACTGAAAGAGTGAGACAATGAGAATGTTGCCACCCATTCCTTCCAGGAGATATGTCTAGAACAAAGTCAGTATATTCACTTATGAAAGCACACCCTCCCCAACCAAGGGGCTAAATTTTCACTTAGGCATCTCTAGTATTAATTTCATATAAAGTGGTTACTTCTTTATCTCTAAACAGACAAGTAATGAGGGAATATGTTTTGGGCTTCTTCTTAAACACTGACAATTTTATGTCCAGTGTTTTTTCATTTTAAAAATTCAGGACCAAGTATAACACTTTGCTTTTGATAGTTATTAATGAATGTGAATAAATGAGATGCCTGAGTATCCTGAGGCACTTTCTCATTTTAATAATGATAATGAGTAGTTGGAGGAGGTAGTGGACAAGAAAGGAGGGAGAATGAAGAGCAGATGTGAAAGCAGAAGAAGTAAATGAAAAGAACCACAATTACAATAGATAGCATATCCTGCTATGGATCTACATAAATGATAACTTAATTCTCCCAGTGTCCTATGAAGAAAATGCTACCAATGAATAAATCAATATAGCATTTTAAAGCAATTTGAGTGAGTTAAATATCCTGAAACAAAATGTCTGTGTGATTCCACAACACTTTCCCTAATAATTGCACTTTACATTAAAAAAAAAAACATAACCTCAAGTACTTTCTTTTGGTCACCTAATTCTAAAACAAAATGGA
This sequence comes from Manis pentadactyla, assembly GCF_030020395.1. Lineage (NCBI taxonomy): Eukaryota > Metazoa > Chordata > Mammalia > Pholidota > Manidae > Manis > Manis pentadactyla. Next base: position 27,297,222 of record NC_080037.1, on the reverse strand, counting down.
ACTACAAAAATAAAAGAATAAATAACTGAATGGCATCTTCTGTGTAACAAAAATCTGAACAAAATAAAATAACAGTAAATACTCCCAAAAAACAAACTAGAAATTGTGTCAAAAGTACATGAAGAATACCAGAGCAGGTCAATTTTTATTGTAAACTTGAACAAAACAAAAGGAAAGATTATGAAAATGTATGATGACTAAACTTGATAAATTCTGGTTTTGAAAAATTATGAAAAATATTCAAAGAAGTGGAGGTGTCACTAAGATTAATCTGAAAGATCTAGCAGGAAAGTAAATATTCTCTGGGTGAAAGGAATAAAGAAAGGTCACTTTTTTGCCTTTGATGAAAGTGCTAATTCCAGAATATTGAGCTCCTTGTAAGTAAACACATGGAAAAAAAGAAAAAACAATATATATCTGCATATAATGGAAGAATTAAAGAATCATTAGTGGGAATAAAACATTAACATTTTTCATGTAGGGAAGAATAGTATTTAACACAGCTATGATTCTGAAGTATTTCCATTGACACAGTTTTTCCTATTCCAGTCTTACATAGGTATATTAAGTAATCTAGTAATTTTTAAAATTCACAATGTTTTGGCTTATTATTATAAATATGTGAAAGATTTTAGAGTTTGATTTAGTAAAAATAAATAACGTTACTGATAGTTCTTTCATTTCAAAGTATAAATATAAGACAGTAACTAAAAACTGTCAGTAGGTAACCAATGATAAAATGCACACATACTTTCTAAAACAAATTGCTGAATCTTTCTATAAAGAATTTAGATGTCTGGTTAGTTTGTAGTCTGCCTTTCACTAGGTGAGAGAAGACATTATGGACACCAATAATATATCACTCAAAGCTTTTTACAATAAATAAATAAAATAAATAAAAAATATATATAAATAAATATATACAAAAACATAAAACTTTAGATTAAAATAATTTTGAGCTGCAGAATTAGATATGCTGATTTTGTTCACTTAAACCTGTCACTAATCCCTGGTGTTTTTCTTCAAATATAGATTGAAAGTTAAACATTGTGAAGTTTTTTTATTCTTGTAGTTCCTTTATATTCATCACAGCTCCAGTTAGTTCTCTCCATTCATATGAAACCAAAAATTTGACATTGGTACATGGTATGCATAAGAAAGTGAAAAGGCAGTGAACTCCTACTGGGTAGCATTCCTTTTACCATGATTTGAGAATATATTTCTCCATGAATTGGTAGTTGTAAATATAGAGCTATTGAGATTGTGTTTCTATTATAGAAAAAACTCAAGTGTATTAAATTATATTAAAAAATATCCAGTAATCCTGCCTTATTTTTCTTCAGAACACTGCAGCTCTGTAAGATATGGGACTCTGATTTGTTTGCTGCTATAACCTAGAGCCTCAAATAGTAGCTAAGATAAATAAACTTTCAATAACTGTTTGATATAAAAAATAAATTTAAATTTAGTTTGTTTCTAATGTTTGCTGTCATAAATCATACCATAGCAAGCATCATTTTCTATAAAAATTCAGGTGAGTTCCTGAGTATGTTTCAAAAATAAAAGTGTTTTATCAATGTAGTTAAACAAAGGATATGTTTTTTATATATACATATGTATATATATAATCATTAAATAGTTTTCAGTCTTCAAATTGAAAGACTATGTAAGATATGGTTATTTTTCTTGGCCAATGAAATATTAAATATCAAGCTATATGCTGATAACTAATACATCTAAGAAAAGAATCCGGTGATCTTCAATAATGTATTAAGACTTTACTTGTAACAAGATATTTATAGTCTATATAAAAGATAATTCTATCCATGTTTTCACTCTTGTAGAGTACAAGAAAGGCAAATACAAGAATTAAATTACTGGTTTTTCCTTTGTCTTTTGCATAACTTGCTTCTCTAAATGTCTATTTGCAAGATGATAAATCACTAGTAAAATACAAATACTGAAAATAGAAGTTATAAGTTCTGATACAAATAAAAGCAGATGAAACATATATTATAGTGAATAAGAAATCACCCTCAGAAAAACCAAATCAGCTTTGAACCATTGAGCTTCAAGTGGTATAACTAAAAAATTTTAGAAAATCACAGTAGTGGAGATGACCAACTGATGCAAACATAATAATAAAGTTGCAGGTGTCAGTCTCACATTCATGGTTCATACCAAACAGAGTGAATTTAATATCAGATATCTAGCTTTTCCTGGCCCCTACGTACAAAGATAAAATACCACTTGTGTAAAAAAGCTTCCCTAAAAACTTTCTATAATATCGCCCTCTCACAGGACCTTGTGAGTTTTCTTCTTACACAATAATGTAAAATTTTATGGTTGTTTAATATTTTATCTCACTCACTGTATTATAAGACTCAAGACTGTAGGCACATTACCTCTTTGTTCACCACTTCACTTCTCATATTAGTACTTAATGTTTAGAAAATATTTGTTGAATAATTAAACAAATGAATAATAGCTGAAAAAACATACTCAAGGTTAATTATATATGTAGTATGCAACTAAATGTAGTATTGCTATAGTCACATCTGTTAGGACACTAACATAAACTCAGTGACCTAAAACAACAATCATTTAACTTAATGGATCCAAGGGTTGTCTGGTGAAGGATAAACATACCTGTTTCAAGCCATAGTATCTGAGGTGTCTGTGCTTCTTAGGTATACTGATGGATTGATCAGCTGAAGGGACTCTCTCCAGAATTTGCAGTCCACCCTCCAGTCACTCCTTAAGCCACTCTTTCCATGGCATGTCAGAGTGCAGGAGACCCTATTTCTGACTCCCAGTATTCCATTGGCCACAGAAAGACACATGACTAAACTGAATTTGAAAGATGGAATACACTCCAATGTTTTGGAAGAACCTGGAGTATCACATGGTAAAAAATAAATGTGGATACAGGGTAAGGTCAAATATTTGGGCAAACTTTTCAATCTATTACTCTACCCTACATACAATCCCAATTACCTCTAAATTATTCAAGTGATTAGGGGCCACTCCATCTCCTAAACACAATTCACTCTAGAATTTGCTTATGTTATCACTGTTTAAGCAGAATGAAATTCATGGAGGACATTAAGGAGCTTCAAGATATTTGCAAAAATCAGGGTCTCAAGAATGGCTACTGTACAGCTTGGAACAACACAGCCTAGAAAATGACACAGGTCTTCTCTAACAGATAGTCCTATGAAGTAAAGGATGTAGAAAGAATTTCAATTACAGCTCCTCCAAAGAAGAAAATTTCCCCATTTCGGATCTGGTCTTTGCTGCTGTGGTTGCCATTTCACATTGCTCACATTGTAGTATGAGTCTGTCTTTTCCTGGTGATGTTGGTAAGCAGAGCACGTATCAGATGGAGGAAGTCTGGAAAATAGTCTTTTGCTTTCTATCCTCCAGGAAGACTCTCTAGAAAGGAATTTCCATGGATGTTGATAAATTAATCTGCAGTTGATACCACAGAGCCCTCTTTTCCTTTTTCCTACCTACCTGTGGGGTATGGAAATGTTACTGATGGGGCTATGCACAGTTCTTGACTTGCTGAGATATTGATAGGGATCCCCAGAGGGCACCATGGGACTACTGGATGGGGTGCAGACACTGGAATGCTGGGGTCTGCTGAAAGACTTGATCATTGAAAGACGCAAGTCTCCTGCTCCTATTGTTCCTATGACCCTGAAGGTGTTTTTCACACATGCTGTTTTTCCAGTTTAACCAAGCACATAGCACACATAGAACCTTGCTTTGCATCTCTGATAATAATCAACACGTCAAAGCCTTTGATTATATGAAAGGTTTAAGGTTAATCACATTCTGTAACTTTCTGAACTCTTGTGATCTGCACCTGTGGTATTTTTAATAATGATGTAAAGATCTGAAAGCACACAATAAATATGAAAGTGAACAGAGTAAAAGTGTCTTCGCCTCCAAGCACCTATCCCCTTGCATTCTCCTCTCCTGCTGTAAAGTAAGGTGTGGAGTAATCTTTCATCTGTCGTTTCAGGGATTGCTGGCCATTCCTGGCACCTACCCAGATCTAACCTATTTGTAAAGTTGACAGTTTGATCTGCAAAATAAATCATGAGAATGAGCAAGTTCTACATTCTAAGCCAATCATAATTACTTACACTTAAATTACTGTAATATTTCTTAGAATAGTTTGCTAATAATTTTGATTTTTACATCTATTCTCCTTGATCATCCAGAGTGACTTCTTAAACTGTTGAATCATGGTATAGAACACATGGTATAGGTTGTGGTGGTCATTTTACATTTGCCACAGTATATTGATTCATTACCTAAAATGGGTGAATCTTATCGTATACTTCAATAAAGGTGATTGAAATACAAGTGTCAGTAAGATCCCACTCACCCATGCTTAAAGTCCTTGAAAGACTTCTCATTCAAGATGAAGCAAATCCAGATTTCCTTTGGTAGGCTTCATGGTGATACATGACCTCGTGGCCTCTTACTATTTCTCTGGCCTCTGATCCTGCATAGGTTTTGCCTTTGTTCTGCAAACAAAAATTTCTGGCCTGCCTGAAGTTTTGCTGTTTCCTTTATTTTTAACTGGTTCTATTTTCTTACTGTCAGACCCACTGAAGTCTTTCCTGGCTACTCATACACATTAAGAGGTGTCTGTCCTTCCTCAGGCAACTATCAGTTATCAGTATACTTATCACTGTCTTATTTATTCACTTATGTTCTCAGTTATTATTTTTCTTTCCTTCAGGAACAGGTAAACTTACCCAATGTTCTTGTTATGTTGACTATAGTGACTGTATGACCTAAAAGAACTTATGGTATATAATAGGTACTGAAAAAGAATTTCTTGGGAAAAATACAATAATAAAATAGTGATCCTTACTGTGGGGAGAATGGCAGCTTTCTTCAAACAATGAAATCTGTTTCATATCCACCATCTCTAGGAAGCAAACATTAGTCCTTTTTGATTTTGGAAAAGCTTAAGTAGATCCATTCTTGACCAAGAGGAAGGAGGAATCATATTTTCTGTAAGTGTTGTTAATTATTTAATACACAGCTTTTATAAATGTAAAGTTTATTCTAATGTTTTCCTTATTGTCCACAAAGGATATTTATAAAGTCAACAAATACCCAAAGGGGAGTAGATACATGAATCCATGGACATTCAAATTTTAGAGATTTAAAAAGAAGCAGAAAATGAGATTTTAGTTTAAGGGAGAAAGACTGCTGTGAGGGTCATAGATTGAGTGCTTCAGAGGAAGGCTGAATCCAATTCCTCTACAGCTTAAATCTCTTCTCAAGTTTGGGGAGCATCATATCAGTATCCACAGCCTATCCCTGGGCTCAGTAGTCTTTATGAGGATGGAGAGTGTACTTCACTTAGCAACAGCCCCCCTCAGCAGCTCTCTGTGCAGCATAGTCAACCCCACCCAAGTCCTCATTTGTGTCCCAGAACTCTCACCTCTGTATCTGACATCTATACTGTGTATGCAAATTAGAGGAGAGTAGATTCTAACTTTACAAAATCATTTCACAAGTGTATCTGGATATCATATAAGGTAATTCTATAAAAATTATCAAAGCTATTCATTCATTTGATAATTTTGAAATTACTTATAATGCACATATTCTCTAATTGTATGATTATATTAATAAAATTATTTGTATCATAGATTTGAGAGTGTAGAAAAATGCTATATACTACAAATTAAGTGGCAGGGGAATAAGCAGAAACTTAGTAAAATACCTTTATTTGCAATAAGAGATGTTATCCAGGAAAGCAAAGGTTGATTTTTAAAAATACCTATCAACCTTTGTGTATCTAGAATATTAAAGAAAGTGCCTTGCTTCTGTCCTGTTTTGTGCACAAGATGTCCAGTGATTCTTAACTCCATCAAGTATTGAATTGTACATACATTTCAGTTTAATCTGGCCTGTCAGTATATGGAATTTTCAAGTCAAGGTTGACTTACTTCATAAACTAACAAATTCTATGCTTTAGAGCTCTAGATTTTGTTTTCTAGTTTGCAGATTCAAGTTAAGTTGACTTTATACTTCACAATCTATTTACAAAAAAGTTAAATAAACATGAGGTTGCTTACTTTGCATTTATGCCTTCTTTCTCTATGATTCTGCTTACTACCTTTTAAAAATCTCTCCTTTCTATATTTTTTTCCATAGCCCTACTCTTTCTCAGATCATTTCCAATCTTTCTGGCTAGTTATTCTTGGGATGCCTCTGCTTTTGTCCTTCTCTCAGCTCCTAAATGTGACTTTCCTTGGTGGACCATCCTCTATTTGTCTACACTATCCCTGGAAAGTTTCATACATGTAAAAATGTTTAATTCTAGAGAGGAGGAGCCAAGATGGTGGTGTGAGTAGAGCAGCGGAAATCTCCTGCCAGAAACATATATATTTTTGAAAATACAACAAATACAACTCTTTTTAAAAGAGAGACCAGAAGACACAGAACAACAGCCAGATTACATCCACACCTGTGAGAACCCGGCACCTCATGGAGGGAGTAAGATACAAGATGCAGCCTGGTGGGATCCGAGCACCCCTCCCCCCAGCTCCCAGTGGGAGGAGAGGAGTCGGAGCGGGAGGGAGACGGAGCCCAGGACTGCTGAACACCCAGCCCCAGCCATCCGGGCCAGAGCACAGACACATAGTGCATGGGATGCTGGACACTAGTGGAACGGGGCAGTAAAATCTGCAAGTGGGTCCCTGCAGTTGGCACTCCTGGGACAAAGACAAGCGAGTGCTTTTTGAAAGTCTTAAAGGGACAGGAACCCCACAGCATCATGGCACAATAAGCTCAGCAGCTGGGAACACGGGGAACTCCGGGCGCCCTAACCCCTGGGTGGCAGCACAGCTCCAAGGCCCCTCAAGGAGATAAACAGCCTCCCACCCATTCCCGCTCTGGCACAACCTTGGTAGAGAAGCCCACAGCAACCACATGTGGAGCTTCCTTCACAGCGGCCAGGCAAGAATCAGAGACCCCATCTGCATGCAACTGCCCAGCACAAGCCACTAGAGGTCGCTGTTCTCCCAGGAGAGAAAGGCCACAAACTAGCAAGAAGGGACGTTCTCCCAGCTGACATGTGCCAACTACCCACGACTATTTCTATCGCCATGAAAACGCAGAAAAATTTGAGACAGACCAGGTTAACCCAGGCAGTCTCCCAAGAAAAGAAATCTGGGGAGATAGACCTAACCAATCTTCCTGAAAAAGAATTTAAAAGTAAGGTCATAACCATGCTGATGGACTTGCAGAGAAATATGCAAGAGCTAAGGAGGGAGAATACAGAAATAAAACAATCTCTGGAAGGATTTAAAAGCAGAATGGATGAGATGCAAGAGGCCATTGATGGATTAGAAACCAGAAAACAGAAATGCATAGAAGCTGATGCAGAGAGAGAGAAAAGGATCTTCAGGAGTGAAACAACATTAAGAGAACTGTGACCAATCGAAAAGGAGCAATATCCAATTATAGGGGTACCAGAAGAAGAAGAGAGAGAAAAAGGGATAGAAAGTGTCTTTGAAGAAATAATTGCTGAAAACTTCCCAAATTGGGGGAGGAAATAATCGTTCAGACCACAGAAATACATAGAACCCCCAACAGAAGGGACCCAAAGAGGACAACACCAAGACACATAATAATTAAAATGACAAAGCTCAAGGACAAGGACAGAATTTTAAAGGCAGCCAGAGAGAAGAAAAAGGTTACCTACAAAGGAAAACCCATCAGGCTATCAACAGACTTCTCAACAGAAACCTTACAGGCCAGAAGACAATGGCATGATATATTTAAAACAATGAAACAGAAGGGCCTTGAACCAAGGATACTGTATCCAGCATGATTATCATTTAAATATGAAGGAGGGATTAAACAATTCCAAGACAAGCAAAAGTTGAGGGAATTTGCATCCCACAAACCACGTCTACAGAGTATGTTAGAGGGACTGCTCTAGATGGGAGCACTCCTAAGGCTAAATAGATGTTACCAGAGAAAATAAAATCACAGCAAAGAAAGCAGACCAACCAAATATCAACTAAAGGCAAAAAATAAAATCAACTACCCACAAAAGCAGTAAAAAAAAACACAAAGGAACACAGAATAAAACAATCAATATATAAAGAATGGAGGAGGAGGAATGAGAAGGGAGAGAAATACAGAATCATCAAACAGTGTTCATAATAGCTAACTAAGTGAGTTAAGTTAGACAGGAAGATATTAAAGAAGCTAACCTTGAACCTTTAGTAATCATGAATGTAAAGCCTGGAATGGCGGTAAGTACATATCTTTCAATAATTACCCTAGATGTAAATAGACTGAATGCACCAATCAAAAGACACACAGTGAATAGAATGGGTTAAAAAGCAAGACCCATCCATATGCTGCCTACAAGTGACTCATCTAACCCAAAGACATGTACAGACTAAAAGTCAAGGGATGAAAAAACATATTTCAGGCAAAAAACAGCGAGAAGAAAGCAGGGGTTGCAGTACTAATATCAGACAAAATAGACTTCAAAACAAAGAAAGTAACAAGAGATAAAGGACACTACATAATGATAAAGGACTCAGTCCAACAAGAGGATATAACCATTATAAATATATATGCACCCAACACAGGAGCAACAAAATATTTGAAACAAATACGAACAGAATTAAAGGAGGAAATAGAATGCAATGCACTCATTTTAGGAGACTTCAACACACCACTAACTTCAAAGGACAGATCCACCAGACAGAAAATAACTAAGGACACAGAAGCCCTGAACAACACACTAGAAAAGATGGACCTAATAGACATCTACAGAACTCTACACCCAAAAGCAACAGGATACACATTTCTCTCAAGTGCACATGGAACATTCTCCAGAATAGACCACATACTAGGCCACAAAAAAAGCCTCAGTAAATTCCAAAAGATTGAAATTCTACCCACCAACTTTTCAGACCACAACAGTATAAAACTAGAAATAAATTGTACAAAGAAAGCAAAAAGGCTCACAAACACATGGAGGCTTAACAACATGCTATTAAATAATCACTGGATCAATGACCAAATTATAGTAGAGATCAAGCAATATATGGAAACAAATGACAACAACACAAAGCCCCAACTTCTGTGGGAGGCCATGAAAGCAGTCTTAATAGGAAAGTATATAGCAATCCAGGCATATTTAAAGAAGGAGGAACAATCCAAAATGAATAGACTAATGTCACAATTATCAAAATTGGAAAAAGAAGAACAAATGAGGCCTAAAGTCACAGAAGGAGGGACATAATAAAGATCAGAGAAGAAATAAATAAAATTGAGAAGAATGAAACAATAGAAAAAAATCAATGAAACCAAGAGCTGGTTCTTTGAGAAAATAAACAAAATAGATTAGCCTCTAGCCAGACTTTTAAGAGAAAAAGAGAATCAACACACATCAACAGAATTGGAAACAAGAAAGGAAAAATCACGACGGACCCCACAGAAATACAAAGAATTATTAGGGAATACTCTGAAAACCTATATGCTAACAAGCTGGAAAATCTAGAAGAAATGGACTTCTTAGAAAAATACAACCTTCCCAGTCTAAACAAACCAATTACGATCAAAGAAATTAAATCGGTAATCAAAAAACTACCCAAGAACAAAACCCCCAGGCCAGATGGATTTACCTCAGAGTTTTATCGGACATACAGAGAAGACATAATACCCATTTTCCTTAAAGTGGGGGAAATCTTGCTCCCAAACTTCAAGCTCTACTACAAAGCCACAGTAATCAAGACAATTTATTGCTGGCACAAGAACAGAGTCACAGACCAATGGAACCGAATAGAGACTCCAAACATTAACCCAAACATATATTGTCAATTAATATTCTAGAAAAGAGCCATGGACATACAATGGGGAAATGACAGTTTCTTCAACAGATGGTGCTGGCAAAACTGGGCAGCTACATGTAAGAAAATGAAACTGGGTCACTGTCTAACCGCATACACAAAAGTAAATTCAAAATGGATCAAAGACCTGAATGTAAGTCATGAAACCATAAAACTCTTAGAAAAAAACATAGGCAAAAATCTCTTGGACATAAACATGAGCGACTTCTTCATGAACATATCACCCCAGGCAAGGGAAACAAAGGCAAAAATGAACAAGTGGGACTATATCAAGCTGAAAATCTTCTGTACAGCAAAGGACACCATCAATAGAGCAAAAAGGTACCCTACAGTATGGGAGAATATGCTCATAAATGAAAGATCCGATAAAGGACTGACATCCAAAATATATAAAGAGCTCACACACCTCAACAAACAAAAAGCAAATAATCCAATTAAAAAATGGGCAGAGGAGCTGAATAGACAGTTCTCTAAAGAAAAAATTCAGATGGCCAACAGACACATGAAAATGTGCTCCACATCACTAATCATCAGAGAAATGCAAATTAAACTACAATGAGATATCACCTCACACCAGTAAGGATCATGCCCATCCAAAAGAGAAACAACAACAAATGTTGGCAAGGTTGTGGAGAAAGGGGAACCCTCCTACACTGCTGGTGGGAATGTAAATTAGTTCAACCATTGTTGGAAAGCAGTATGGAGATTCCTCAAAATGTTCAAAATAGACATGCCATTTGACCCAGGAATTCCACATCTAGGAAGTAAACCTAAGAATGCAGGAGCCCAGTTTGAAAAAGACAGATGCACCCCTATGTTTATCGCAGCACTATTTACAATAGCCAAGAAATGGAAGCAACCTAAGTGTCCATCAGTAGATGAATGGATAAAGAAGGTGTGGCATATATACTCAATAGAATATTATTCAGCCATAAGAAGAAAACAAATCCTAGCATTTGCAACAACATGGATGGAGCTGGAGGGTATTATGCTCAATGAAATAAGCCAGGCAGAGAAAGACGAGTACCCAATGATTTCACTCATATGAGAACAAAGAAAAACTGAAGGAATCAAACAGCAGCACAATCACAGACCCAATAATGGACTAACAGGTACCAAGGGAAAGGGACTGGAGAGGATGGGTGGGAAGGGAGGGATAAGGGCGGGGAAAAAGAAAGGGGGCATTACGATTAGCATGTGCAATGTGTGAGGGGGGAATGGGGAGGGCTGTACAACACAGAGAAGACCAGTAGGGATTCTGCAGCATCTTGCTATGCTGTTGGACAGTGACTGTAAAGGGGTTTGTAGGGGGGACTTGGTGAAAAGGGGAAGCCTAGTAAACATAATGTTTTTCATATAATGGTAGATTAATGATACCAAAATAAAAATAAAAATAAAAAGTTTGCTTATCTTCTATATTCCAGACCAATATTCACCTATATAAAAAATTACATTTCTGTTCCAGAATGCTCTTTTACTTCTGGACATGCATATTAATGCAACTCTTCCTGGACATTTTTAGCGGTATACCCTACTGGCATAACATATGCAGCTATTTTGCAAATAATGATATTTTCTGTATTCCCAATATAAGTGGAATAACTTTCCAATTTTCTACTTTAGTTAGGACCTGTGACTTACTGGGGATGTTGTCTCTCTCTTACTCCCCAGATCCTATCACCAATTTCGATTTCTGTGGCTTATTTCATTATGGTGCTCTTCTCTTTATCTAGACCACTGCTGCTATTACTTAAGCACATTTCTCTCTGTCTACCTCAATAGTCTCTGTGTCATCTCTCCCTCCTTATTCAAATGCTGTTTTCCTAGAATCCAGCCGTCACATTGCTGCTGAAGTCATCTTCTTGGAATACAATCTGAACGTGCTGATCCTGTGGTCATGAATATTTAACAGCTCCCCAGACTTCCAGAGTTTCTAAATTCATTCACATAAAACCCTTTGTTATCCTTATTTTTCTGCCAATTTATCTGATCTTTTCTCTTCCTTTCATATCTTATACGCATGTGCCCACATACACACACACACACACACACGTACACACACATATACACATTTTGCTCCAGTAGCTCTGAACTACTTGAGGTACTCCACCTTTGCAAAAGCTTTTCCTTCTTCTTGTCAACCTAGACTGCCCAACATGAAGAACTCTACGAAAACTTGCCTGATTCTTCACCACACATTTAAGCACACCTTTATGCAAACACTGTACATATGTAATTTCCTGTGCACATATCAATTATTTCCTTTTATAATTTACTGTTTTTATAAAATCTCAATCTTCTTATGATACTATTCCACCTTGAGTATAAAAACTATTCTCTCTCACTCTTTCCTACAACCTCATAAAATATCTGAAAGATATAACATTCTCAGCAATAATTTGTTAAAGAAGCAAATATATTACTTAAATGAAATTATTATATTTCACATTTGAATATGATTTATATATTTTAAAAATATTTTGTACTCTTTATAATCATTGTTAATATTTTTATATCTATAATTTATTTTTATTTTAGTGTTTATTTCAATATGATCATAGGGAATTTTCTGGGATACATATATTATACTACCAAGTTTATGCATTCTCATGGAGTTCTCTAGCAAGGACACATTTTTCCCTGTCCAATAAGTGTTCTCAATACATTGGAACTGTTTATTTTATAATTCACTTAGCATGTATTCTGACATATTTTAAATTCATGAGATAACCACATGAATGTCATAAGTATTTTACATAATTTTTATTGTAATGTGATGTGTTTATGATGCCATTGAACTAATATCTGAGCTATGCATTACTGAAAGGTTAGGAGTCCCTTGAAGTATGTCTTATTTGAGATCTTTGAAACTAATAGGCAAAAAACATATATTTGAGTATTATGAGCAACTTGTTCATTAGGGAAAAAATCCATTTCAGGATCAAATTTCACACTGAAGAGTTTTATTTTTTGAAGATGATTAAGAATTTTTTTATTTTATAAATTTATGATTAGATACTTAGCAAAATGGAAAGATAAAGAAATTTAGATATATATGTGCATTTGTATTTATTTTAATAATTCACTATTTTAATAATCTAGCAAATCTGTAAAATAATTGAAACTGTTCAATACAGGTAATATGTCAAAAGAACTCAACATAATATCATAGAGAATTTCTTAATTTCATTAACAAAATTAATATTATATGAGAGGCAATGAAAATGGTCTTATGATTATGAATTCTGAAAAATATTCAGAATTTACCTGATGAGAATAATCACGATATACATTTTTTAAATATTTGAAATTTGTATTAAGCTGTTTATTTGCTAAAGAGGACTAGCCAAACACACTGAGACAAGTTGGGTAAAAGTTAATGTTTGTTTTAAAATAGTTGATCCATCCAACTATAATTTTCCTAAAAGAATACATTCACAGTAAGTTAGAATGATTCACATAATTATAGAAAATAAATTTTAGATCATATTATTTTAGAATTGTAGATTACGTAGTCTAGTTTACCCTCCAAAGGATTATAGAGTGACTTCTGGAAATTGTCCTTGGAGAGGAAAAGAAATGAGCAGGTAAGCCTTATTTCTTCTTTAGCTAGACACAAAAAAGAAAACTTATCTGGAAAAATGTAGTCACTGCTTCTACTCTGAAGACCACAAAATATGCAAGAGACCCAGAGATACTTGTCTTACCACACATGGTTGCAGTTTCATAATGGTTGCAGTTTCATATGTAATAAAGATGAATAGACTTCTTGCAATTAAATCAATGTTGGTATATTTTTATTTGAAAAACAGTGAGGTTCCATAAATTTCTACAGTGGTGAGCTCTGCAAAAATTCTCCTTTGAACATTACAGTGGTAACATCAAGTCTAAAAAAATAGATTTTAGGAGACAGGAAAACCCATTACAAGCTTTTGCACACTTTCTTACAAATAATTTTTTACTGCAGTATACTTGATTGAAACATACTTGTTTCAAGTATTCAACACAGTGGTTCACCAGTTATCCATATTGTTAAATCCTCAACCCAATTGGTGCAGTTATTATCTGTCAACTTAGGAAGATGTTGCAGAATCAGTGGCCATATTCTCCATGAGGTAGACCATCCCTGTGACCAATTTATATTATGTTTGAGAATTTGTGTGCCCTTTTATCCCCCCCACACTCTCCAACCATCTACCTCAACTCCTTCACCATGGTAACTATCAGTCACTTCACAGTATCTATTAGTCCACTGTCCTTTGGTCCATTTTGCCTTGTTTAATTTTTAGATTCCACAAATAAGTGAAATGCTATGGTATTTCTAGAGAAAGCTCCAGGAAGCATGGTTTATTTCCCTAAACATAATACCCTCTAGGTCCACCCATGCTGTCACAAATGGCAGGATTTCTTTATTTTTTGTGAATGAATAATATTCCATCATATACATGTACCATCTCTTGTTTAGTCATTCATCTATTTTTAAACAACTTTATTATTTATAAATAAACTGCACATATTTAAAGCATTTAATTTGATTAGTTTTAATGTATATATACAACTATAAAACTATCACCACAATTGTTGTTAACAACCATTTGATCAATAAATATGAGAGATGTCCTCTCCAAAAAAAAAAAGTATCACCACAATCAAAATAATAAATAGATCATTTGAGGAAAATGTTTATTTGTGGTATTAATATTTCTCTTCCATCTCTATCTACTCTACTAATCTGGGGAAACAGTTAATCTTTTGTCACGATACATAAGTTTGCACTTTTCTACAATTCTATATGCCTTTAAAAACATTGTATATACCCTTTCTCTAGCTTCTTTCTACTGGCATATTTATTTTGAGGTTCATTCATATTGCTGTGGTATTAATTGTCCCTTCCTTTCTATTGCTCCATTACATTATAAGAATGTAGCACAGTTAACTTACTCATTGGGTCATTGATGGGAAGTTGGGTAGTTTTTAGTTTGAGAATATTACAAATAAAGATATTAATAACATTGTACACAGCATTGTGTGGACATATTTTTAAAATTTATTTTGAATAAACACATAAAAATAGAATAAAGGGAGCATATGATAGTTTATTTTTAACTTTTTAGGAAACTGTACATATATTTTTTAAAAAGCTTGTACAATGTCATTCTTATAAATTGTACAAGAAAGTTCATTCCAGTTTCTCCATTTCCTCTCCAACTTACCAGTCTTCCTAATTCTAGTCACTCTAATACATTTCTCTCCTTGTACCTCATTGGGGTATTAATCTGCACTTCCTTTATAAATAAAGGTGTTTAACTCTGTTCCTTCTAGTTAATATCCATTTATATATTATCTTTGGTTTGTTCAAATCTTTTGTCCATGTGTTATATTGTTTCCTTATTATAGAGTTTTCAAGCTCTTTATACATTCTGTAAGCATAACCTTTATCAAATGTTATTTGCAAAGATATTTTTCCATTGTGTGACTTATTTTTTTTATTACTTGAATATGTATTTAAAGAGGAGAACATTTTAAATTTAAGTCCACATTATCATTTTAATTTTTATGGTTCTTTAGTGTCTTATCTAAAAAATCTATACTTAAACCAAGTCACAAACATTTTCTCCTGTGTTTTCTTCTACAAAGTTATCTTTTATACCTGGTTTACTAAGAATTTTTATCAAGAATGCATTATCTGAAGTAAAGAAAATCAGTAATTCCAAAAACAGATGGACCCCCTATATTTACTGAAGTGTTATTTAAAATAGCCAAAATATGGAAGGGACCTAAGTGTCCTTCAAGAAATGAATGGATAAAGACATTGTGGTGTGTGTGTGTGTGTGTGTATACATATGTATACACACACACACACACACAATGAAATATTACTGAATGAAAAATAATGAAATCTTGCCATTAGCAAGATGGATGGACCTAGAGGGTACTATGTTAAATGAATTAGTCAAACTGAGAAACACAAACACCTTAGGATTTCCCTTACATATGGAATCTAAAAAAAAAAACAAGTATACAAACAAAACAAAAATAGACATAAACACAGACAATGGACTAGTGGCTATCATTGCAGGCATGGTAGGTAAAACAGTGAATGAGATAAAGAGGTACAAATGTCAAATTATAAAGTAGTCACAGGGATTGAACTATAGCATAAAGGATAGAGCCAATAATATTATAATACCTTGGTGTGGTGACAGATGCTAGACTTATCATGAGAATTTAATAATGTATATAATTATTGAATCACCATGATGGACATCTTAAACAAGTGTAATATTGTAGATAAACTATGTTTAAATAACAAAATTTTTTAAAGAAAAGAAAGAATGCATGTAGGATTTTGTCATATGCTTTCTTATATCTATTGGGATGATCATATGGTTTTTATTGTATCTTCTAATGTGATGAAGTACATTCTAATGTGAAAACATCTTTAGCTTCCTAAAAATATGACAGGTCAAGATGTACTATCTCTTTAGATACCACTGCATTCAGCTATCTAAAATTTCACTTAGAGCTTTTTCATCAATGATAATGAGAGACAGTCTCTACCAATGATGTTTGCTATATAAACATTTCGATAAGATTAGTGTACTGGTGATTTCAGAGAACAAACTGAGTATTTTTCTCAACTCACCAATATTCTAGAATTGTACCTATCAATCTATGTATTCATATATTCTGAGTATATACAGAACATTATTTATTTAAATGCTCGGTAGAATTCACCAGTGTAGCCCAGAGTATATTTTTTGGGTTTTTTTTGTAGAATTTTAAATACAAATTCAATTTTATGCACAATACAGGAATATTCACATTATATATTTCTTCTTTAGAGAACTTTGTTGGTGTGGGTCTTTCAAAGAATTTGTATATTTAATCTGTTGTTAAATTTATTTGCATGGATTATTCAAATAATTATTTATTTATTTTTTAATATCTGTAGAATCTCCAGTGATTCCACAAATTTTTCCCCCTAATGTTGGTAATTTATCTCTCTTTCTCTTTGTGTGCATGTTAGGTGTGTGCAATTGATTCAAGTAAAAGTGTACTTATCAACATTATTGATCTTAGCAAAGAAAGAGCTCTTTATTTCACTGTTTTTACATTGTTTTATTTTCTATTTTATTAATTTTTACTCTTGTCTTTATTATTTTTTATTTTTTCATTTCATCTACTTTGAGCATTGTATGCTCAACTTTTCTATTTTCTTGGTTTGAAGCTAAGGCCATTTATTGAGATTTGTATATACACATGCATATATATATATATATAATATTTAAATCTCTCTAAGTAGAAATTTAGCAACATCCCACAACTTTTGATATACTGTACTTTCAAGTTTCATTTATTTAAAAAACTCATTATTTTTAATTTAATCAATATGCTATTTAGAAATTTTAATTTACTTTCCAATGGTTGTGGATATTATTATCCATTTCTAATATAATTCCACTGTGGCTGGAGGACATAAGTTGTATGAAAAATTCTTATAAAATTAGGAGACATTTTTATGTCCAAGAATATGTTCTAGCCTGTTAAATTTTGTCCTGTTTTCTCATTTGTGTCATTTCCAACAAAATATGTGATGAAATTCCTATTTTGAGACCTCTGTAACATGTCTCCTTTTTATAAATTGTGTTTCTATTATTACTTTTGGAAAATTTAATCGTAATGTTCCTTATTGTAGTGTTCTTCATCTTCTTCTTGGAGTTTGCTGTGCTTTTTGAACCTTAGTAGGTATAGTTTTCATGACATTTGGATACAGATTTCAGGCATTATTTCTCTATATTTTTCTGATCCTAACCACTCAGTTCTTTTGGGGCTGCATGTTTAGCAGGCTGCTTTCAGTTGCCCCATAGCTCAAAAATATTTTGTTCATGCATGGTGAACAAGTTCTTACATAGTGAATCAGTTCTTACATGGTGAACAGTGCAAGGGCAGTCATATCACAGAAACTTTCGGTTTTGATCACGCATCATGAACTATAAACAATCAGGTCAAATATGATTATTCGTTTGATTTTTATACTTGATTTAAATGTGAATCCCACATTTCTCCCTTATTATTATTGTTATTATTGTTAATAAAATGCTGATTTTAAAAAAATTATCTTCTCTGGCCTTATTTATTTTGGAAAGTTTCTATCGCTATGTCTTCATGTTTACTAAAAGTTTTTTATAATATTTAGCCTGTCCTTTATCATAACCAACGTAATTTCATTTCAAACATTACAATTTTCATTTCTAGAACTTTTAAAGTTTGATTTGCATTGTTCTTTAACTTCTTTTTTTCTACTTACCTCTAGGACATACAGAACACAGTTAAAAATTTCTTTTAAAGTCAGTTTATACTACTTCTAACACTTGGTTAATTTTTCCTTGCTTCTAAAATTGTGAATTTTGCATAATTGTTGCTAAATATATTCATTTCTATAGTATTATGCTTTATTTTGAAATTTATTTAAATTCATTAGAAATGTTTTGATTCTCTGGGTCTTATTAACAAAATTCACTTTTTGGAATTTTGAAGTATTCTTTTATAGGTTAATGATTGCCTATTACTGAAGCAAGACCCTGCTGTTTACAATACTTGTTACCACATAAATTTTGAGATTTTCCAGTCTGGGTATGAAATCATTCAGTATTTCTGGCCCTGTATGAGTACCATGCCCTGCTACATGCAATCCTTCAAATTCTTCTTTCCCTGTCTTCAGGTAGTACCTCATACACATGCACTATACAGCATTTGGTGAGATGCTTGAGGGGGCCCCCTGCAGATGTCTATAATTCTGTGTCTTTGAAACACTCTTCTCTCTGACTGTTAGGAACTTTACTCTTGAGCTTTCTGAACTCTCAGCTGTGTCTCATCAACGGATTCCTCAGTCCACTGAATTAAGATCTGTCTGAAATCAGGATGACTGACTCCAACATACAAAGTAATGTATTATTTTATGTAAAATTCAGTTTATGTCATTAGCTTTCAGTAAGTATGCATACATTCTTACAATACTTCAGTAATAACTTTCTTGTAGTAAAAAGTATACACCATATTTGATATGTTCAAAGTGGAATTTTCCTTGAATGGTCAAGTTATTTTAAATTATTTTTGAAGCAGTTACAAAGTACTACACAGTGTTTATACTGTAATGTCTTCTTTCTATAGAAGATGCAATAATTTTCTTATATATGTATATATCAAACAAATATGTATTTACCTTTCTTCTAGGATATATTTTTATATATTTCATAAGTTTAACTATATAATAAGGGCTCTAATCCTTTACTTAATTCTTCTTTTTCAATAAGGAAAAATAGCATGTATTTATATAGATAAACTTGAAATAATTAATTACAACAGTTGATAAAACACTAATCTCAGGAAAACAATTTCTTCTCTTACATGATTTCCCACTTCCCCTCTTTGTCAACATGAACATTAGGTAATTTCCTAAAACCTCTAGTTTAGGTTCCTTCAAGATCAAACTTCTGCCAGTTATCCAGAGGATGTTCAATATTTTTTACACATACTCTCTCACTTCTTCAGATGGTTCCATACTGAAACTATTGTTTTGTCCCAACCTCACTGTTAATCAGTATGTTAGGCAAACTTGTACAATGTGTAAGAGGCATTAGGGCCACTCAGAGTACATGTGCCCTCATTAAGAGACATTGAGGACCTTGACCCATGGATTAGAGATTTCAATTATCTCTAGTGACAAGGTTGATGAAATGATATAACATTTAATGAGAACCTAATGTGCAGCAGCCTATCACCTCCTTTATTCTTTTCATAGCTCTAAAAAACAACCAAGATTTTCCATGTTTTATAAATGAAGAACTGCAAATTAAAAGGAATTAGGTAGCCTATATTTGGTAGGCAATCAACAAGCAACACTGCTGAGATTTTAATCCAGCTGTACTTGGCAACAGTTTGTAGTTGACTGAAGTTGTTGAGGTTGATTGCATTATTCCTCAAAATAAGTCCTCAGCAAGGATAAGAATGTCATTGCTCTGTAAGCTGCCTTTCGGTTGCATGTTATATTTAAATTAACTCTTGCAAAAGGTCAATGAAAAGCACATAATGGCTTTTCCTTTGTATATTTCTTTCATAAATTTAAAATGTCAATATTCTATACCTGCAAGAAATGTGTTGAAATGTTTTAATAAATACTCTATTATTTTTTATGGTAAGCTCTATACTTCCCACATTCTCTGTGTATCCATTTAAATTTATGTTCTGGTATGCTTATGATCTGTTCTTTTATCAGCCTGCAGACATAAGCCATGATTCTTAGAGTAATAATAGTTAAAATCTGGGCTCAAGTTACAATAAAAAGAAACTGCAAAACTCTATGTCCTTGATCTTTAGAAAAAGTTAAAAAACTCTGAGAATAAATCTGAATGCCAATATCAAAAGGATGTCATTTTGATAAAAAATTTACAATGGTGTGTTTAATCTAATATTAAAGGTAGTTCTGATTTCCCCTTTAAATATAATGTTTCTAATTATCAGTAATTGAAACTAATTTTGGTACACAGCTTTTATTAAACAAGACAAATGATACTTGAAAAATGGCATGACCTTTCATTATTGCTTTGTCAGGACATTTCTCTAGACAGGTTTATTCACTTTCAAACCTTTCTGCATCTTCCATGAGCTCAGTATGGTAGAGCTTGTTTTTGGTGTGACTCTAAACTTGTACATTCAAAAGGAGGATTTATAATTTACTACAGACAGCAAGGTATTGTGGTGTGAATTAAATAACAAAACAGAATTTTTATTGTAGCAAGATACCTCATACACATTTGAGAAGAAAGTTTTAAAGGCAAGAAGAATCATGTTTGTGTGCAGTGATAATTTGGGATTTTATTCTTCTAAATACTCTGGCAATGGTTGTATTTTTCAGAGCTCATTTGATATGATCATATATAATACTAACACTGAATCAGTATTGGATAATTACCACAGTATTAAGAATGAGCAAATATGTTGAAATTCATGACTGCATTCCGAGGAATAATTGTTTAACTTGCCTTCTTAATTAAACCTCCAGAGGTAGCTAGTGTCTACTCCGGCATATTTAGTCCTATCTACTTCTTTAAGTCATTGTAACTTAATCTGTGATGATAACTTAATAAAGGAAAAAAACGATGTTGAAAATAGAATGAATTGTTTTAAACATAAATGGTTTGGAGTTAATATTATATGAATGAATATTTGTATTCTCATCCAGGGCTAGCTATCAACTCACATGAATTTATTCTTGTAGAAATTATAGAATGACTTTCTTAAATGGGAGGAAAGAGATCAAGGGATAAATAAGATAATTTTGTCATCCTGTGCTTCTTTATAGACACTGTTCCTTTGACATTTTTTACACAACAGAAAAGTAAGCAAAATTAACAAAAACAAAGATAAGAATTCAGTGCCAACATCATAAAAGGCTTTCAAATCGATGTACTATGTGTAAAGGCAGATTTCATTGTATAAATTTGAGGAAAAGGCATGCAGTTCATCGTATTCCTCTGATCTGTGATCTCAGTTACAAGAACTGCTTTTCTTTCAGGGCCAGTACTCCCCTTGCCGCCTGGGTCTGTCACCCAGACCCAGTGTCCAGAGCAGGACCTCGAGCTCTGGGTTTCCAGAATTCTTTCCCATCAGCATCCATTAATGTATTTTAAAATATCATAATGTCTTCAATACTATGTACTTTTACCTTTTTCTGTGATGATGAAACACTATATATGTAATTAATGCTATTGCCATTAAAAAGGGGCATAATAACAATAGTATGTATAACATGACATTTATGAAAATAAAATGTGTATACATATTAGTTACTTAGGGAAACATATGAAAGGTCTAAAAGAACATACACTACCCAGGAAATATCTCTGGGAGGGAAGCAAAATTTAATGAGGTGAAATGGAATATCAAGTTTTTGTCATAGACATTTATTTTCTAAATTTAATGAAGCACATAGTTTTTAATTAAGATGTATAAAACAAGTGCCTTGCAAAATCAAGTCCTCTAAAAATAAAGCTAACTATAAAGTTTTGATTATAGAACTAGATGTGAACATCACAAACATCGAAAATATATCATGCCTATTTGTATGTTAGTAACTAAGACTTCAGAAGACCAGTTTATCATTCCTGCAAGCCAAATGCTTCAGCATAGTAGGGAACATGGTAAGACTAATGAATTCCATAAGCACGGACACATCGGCACCCTTAATCTGCTTTGAAGTGAATCCCTTTGTCAGCAACAATACTGTGTGGATACCATGGCAGCAGTTAAGACAGCCATGGTAGTTTGGGTAGAAGGACTGCAGGAAAGGAAGGCAGACACATTCTCAAGGTAAGTGTATATTCCAATAAAAACAAGATGTCACCCATTCCATATAGAAGTGCTCTTATCTAGTCAACCTGCTACCAGGTATTGACAGATCACTGCAGAGAATGGTGCCATATCAGGATTCAGTGTCCGTCTCTATTGTAGGAATGTTGTACATTTAACAACTCTGTTCCAAGTCAGCCTTGGTGAATGGAAATCAATTGCTACTAATCCAAGGCTCACCTTCTATCCTTTGTCACAATAACCATGTTGTTTTTGAGTCACTGGACAATGACACAAATGGTTACGGAAGATATTGTTAGGTATCCACAAAATAGACCATCTTATTCAGTTGGTTATTAAAATCCCCCTCTGTTGAAGTCATTTATTTTTAGTAACTCACATGGAACACAAATATCTTTACATCCTGCATTCAATGAGGTTTATAGCTTCCCCAAAAACTCTTTTTTTTTCGAAGTGTGTGTTTTCTAAACCCTTGACCATACAGCTAAACCATAGGCCACATCTTATGTGTAGATATAGACTTTGCCAATTAGCATTTCTCCTATGCAAAAATGAACAGTTTCACTGAATGAAGTTGGAGGATTTCCCTTCCCAACTGTCTTTTAGACATGCTCCCACAAAGAGACACTAATGCAACTGCTGTCAGCTTTTGGGTGGTCCCTTCATATTGTGCAGGATTGTCTATCCTGTGCTTAGGAAGGTGATATATCTGTAATGAGGGCCATGGGCATTTGAGCTGCTCACTCATGCAACTTCTTTTCTTTCCATGTTTCAGTACTCAAGCCCCATCTCATAGATAGCACTTTTGTTTGATAATGGGCTGCTGTCACACATGCCCAACTTTATGCCATTGTATATCAAAAATCCTACTGCATCATGACAGCTCATGTTGCATGGTAAGTTGGTGGCCCATGGTTAAGTATTTAGTCTCTACTAAGGCCCATTAGTAAGCCAAAATCACTTGCCCAAAAGACTAGTTATCCACATATGATGTCTGGACTTTACAAAAAAACATTAGAGATGTGAGATTCTCCTTTAGGGACCTGCCAATGGCTCCAAACGACGTTTCTATTTGCTAATGATAATCCAAGTGCCATCAGATTTGCCTGCTCATATGGCTTAAGCGGCAAATCAGTTTCAGCTCCTGCCGCTGGTGTCCCAGTCTTCCTCTTCTGACTGCCTGCCCATGGTCATTAAACTTCAGTTGGATGATGAATTTTCTTTCAATGTTGATGAATATTGTCTTGACATGTGAGTAGAAATAAGATATATAATGTTTCTACATTTTATTATCATTACATATTTATCTGTTCCTGTCCTTAAGCAAATAGTGTTCTCGGATGTTTCCTTTATTACCCATAGTTTACCACAATCTAACATTCATGCCTCGTGTATAGTAAGTACTTCAGTTAAATTTTTGAATTAATCTGAATTTGATATATATTTCTGATAATTATCCACTTACAAATACAGATTGCCCACATGCATGTATGTGTATGCACACATATATACATAGTAACTCATATACACAGAGTTGTGAAGAGAGGAATCACTAAGCAATAACCTACTCATTGTCTTTCCAAATGAAGGTATATTCAATAATCTTTCTTTTGGCCAAGTCCTGGTAATTGGAGATATTTGAAATCATGCTATCTGACTAATTTCATGTCTGCTCATCTATATATTTACTTTAAATTCCCTATCCTATTTATAATAACCACACTTGGAGAATCATACAGGGATAGCATTTCTTAGATGAACTAAGGTCATCACAAAATCACAAGGTTATACATTAACAGTTTCTCATGAACATATTTTAGATGATTAATATGATTAGTCTGAGTAATTGTAGGATTAGTACATTTGCAGTTTGGTCTAATTAGCCTTTGAACAGACTGATGGCTCAATTCAAGAGCTAATAAATAATCTGGCTGAATACTACACATTTTTTATACTTGATTTAATTAATACTCAAGATTTTGTCAAATACCTGGGCTAAAGGCTAAAACTTAGCCTATTAGTTTTCAATAATCACACTGCCCTAATGAATATTTATCCCTTCTTAATAATTGATTATTTTTGTTTAATATACACTTTGATGCTTATGACATGTTCAGATATTTTCATTTACTTGCATGTAAATAAGTATCATTAAAAGGCTTCTGTGTGACTGTATCATAAATTATTAATTCTAGGAAATGTAGAAATACTGCACAAAAGTGCATGAAATTAGACAGAAATTTTAGCTGTCATCTGCCAATTTCTTGTAGAATTTACCAATAGTTTTCATTTGCTTTTGACAAATAATTCTGACTACCCCAAAATTTTCATTTTTACTTTATTAATTGGTAGCATAATAAATAAAAGTTTTTTTTAAAGTATTCATATGCATTGGTCATGGAGATAGAAATGCAGCATGGAAAATACAGCCAGTGGTTTTGTAACATCATTCTATGTTGACATAATAACTGCACTAGTTGGAGTGAGGATTTTATAATACGTTAATTGTTGAATCACTGTGTTGTATGCTTGGAACAAAAATAATATTGTATATCAACTTCATCTCAATAAAAATAAGTTAAATATTTACAAATCTGTGTAAAAAAAATCAAATAATAATAATAGTAATAACATATGTGTACTTGTTTTTTATATTCTACAAAGTAAATCTATCTATGTTCTATTTAGATTTAATTAAATTTTCAAACTTTAATTTATAATATATGGAAATCTTGACACTAAATTAAAGCCATTTACTATCATAAATCCACTGATGGATAGCATTCAGCTTAGGTAGTGAGTGAAAACTACTAAAGTGTAAACTGTTCAGGTCCTTCACCCATTTTTAAATCAGGTTATTATTATTATTATTATTATTATGGTGCTGAGACATATGAGTCCACTATATATTTTGTATATTAACCCCTTATTGGATAAATTGTTTACAAATATATTCTTCTATAATATAGGTTGCCTTTTTGTTCTTCTAATGGTGTCCTCTACTGTATAGAAGCCTTTTAATGTAGTCCCACCTGTTGATTTTTTATTTTGTTTCCCTTACCCAAGAAGTTGTATCCAGGAAAATTTTCTCATTCTTATTTATGTTCAAGAGAATTTTGTCTATGTTTTCTTCTAAGATTTTATGGTTTCAGGTCTTAATTCAGGTCTTTGATCTATTTTGAGTTTACTTTGTGTATGGAGTTAGACAGTAACCCAGTTTCATTCTCTTTCATGTAACTGTCCAGTTTTCTCAACACCAGTTATTGAAGAGACTTTTTCCTCCAACTGTATTTTAATGGTTCCTATATCATGTATTTTAATTGACCATATATGCATGGGTTTATTCCTGGGCTCTCTATTGTATTCTACTGATCTATGGGTCTCTTCTTGTGCCAATACCATACTGTTTTGACTAGTGTAGCTTGACGTCAGGGATCAAAATACGCCCACCTTTGTTCTTCTTTCTCAGGATTACTTTGGCTGTATGGAGTCTTCTATGGTTCCATATGACTTTTAGGATTATTTGCTCTACTTTGTTGAAAATGCCATTGATATCTTCATAGGGATTGCATTGAATCCTTAAATTGTTTGGGTAGGATGGCCATTTTGACAATATTAATTCTTCCTATCCATGAGCATGGGGTAGATTTCCCATTTGTGTCTTCTTTAATTTCTCTCATCAGTCTCATAGTGTTCAGAGTGCAGTTTTGTCACCTCCTTGGTTAGATTTATTCCTAGTTATTTTATTATTTTTGATGCAATTGTGAAAGGAATTGTTTTCTTGATTTCTCTTTGTGCTAATTCACTGTTAGTATATAGGAACACAACAGATTTCTGTGTATTAATTTTTTATCCTGTAACTTTTCTGAATCCAGTTATTATTTCTAATAGTTTTTTGATGGATTTTCTTTATATAATATCATGTCAGAGCAGAAATAAATAAAGAAGAATAAAACAATAGAAAAAGAGCAATGAAATCAAGCACTGGTTCTTTGAGAAAACAAACAAAATAGACAAACCCCTACTCACACTTTTCAAAACTAAGAAAGATTAAACAAATAAGAAAATCATAAATGAAAAAGGAATAATCACAACAGATACCACAGAAATACTAAGAAATATTAGAGAATTTTATGAAAAATTATATGCCAATAAATTGGATAACCTAGAAGAAATGGAGCAATTCCTAGAAAAGTACAACCTTCCAAGACTGACTAGGAAGAAATTGAAAGTCTGAACCAATCAATTATCAGTAACAAAATTGAATTTGTAATAAAAAAGTCTCAACAAACAAAAAATCAGGACTAAATGATTTTACAGCTGAATTCTACCAAACATTTAAAAAAGAGCTAATACCCATCCTTCTTAAAGTGTTCCAAAAAGTTGAAGAGAAGGGAATGCTTCCAAAGTCATGATATGAGATCAGTGTTTCTCTAGTAAAAAAACCAAAGACACTACAAAAGAATAAAGTTTTAAACCAATATCCCTGATGAACGAAGATGCAAAAATCCTCAACAAAATATTAGCAAACTAAGTTCAAAATATATCAAAAGGATCATCCTCCACAACCAAATAGATTATATTTCAGTGATGAAATGATGGAAGAATATTCATAAATTAATCAATGTCAAACATTAACAAAAAGGGGGATAAAAACTACATTATCATCTCAATAGATGATGAAAAAGCATGTGACAAAATTCAACATTATAATAAAATCTCTCAACGAAATGGGTATAGAAGGAATATACTTAAATGCAGTTATGACCAATATAATCAAACCACAGATAACATGCTCAATGGCAAAAAAGCTGAAATATTTTCTTCTAAGTTCAGGAAAAAACAAGAATGCCCACTCTCCCCACTCTTATTCAGCATAGCACTGGGGGTCCTAGCCACGGCAATCAGGCAAGATAAAGAGATAAAAAACATCTAAATGGGTAATGAAGAAGTTGAAAAAGTTACATTATGATCATTACATTCAGGTGTAAAGGTAAATGAAACTAAATTCGTGTATTTAACCTGCCATCTTTAAGAGAAAGTCCTATTTTAAATTTATATTTTGATATGTAAAGAAGTTCTGACAAACTTAAGAACATTTTTATAATGTAGAAAATAAATACTTGATGGGATGCTTTAAAAACTTCTTTTTTTAAATCATATAGCCCAATCAAAGTGAAATACGTTATTATATACTGCTGCTAAATTGGCTATGCATCATTGCTATCCAATCTAATTTGCTTAACAAAGTTAAAAGTTGTTATTCAGGAGACTTCTTGACTGACATTAGTTTATGATGGTGAGTTAACAGAATATGTTATTTGTTTTGCATAGACTAACCATTGTAAGTAATGAAGAATTCATTAATAGCAAAGTCAACATAACCACCATTGCAGTCAAAGAGTAAAGGAATGTATGTACCATCAAGCTATCTTTTTCATAAAGTGGATTTTCCTCCCAGAGATATAGCAAAATAGCACATAGGAGCAACCATTATATTCTCTAGTTATTATTACATTATGTTTTCCTAAATCAAGGGTATTCGATAGGAGCAATCTAATTACAGAGTACAGTATTATAAAAACAAAAATTAGATTAACAGTTTTATAAAATCGACTTGAATTTGAGTGTAAGTTTTAAATGTATATGTAGGAATTTTACAACTTATTTATAATGTTTAATGTCAACAAATGTTTGAATAAGTCTCAATAATGAATTTCAATTTGCTGTGAGAATTTGTAAATAAATGTCACAAAATTGCTCCATGTTTTTCTTAATTGTAAGAGAAAGTATTGGAAGAGATAGTGCTTAATTGCTATTAAGCAAATAGATCAGAATTAATGAATAACTGAATACAATCATCACATGAGCATCAATGATAGTTAAATATTTATTTCTCATACCATTTGAATATCCAGTAGTGTCTTTACAGGTAAAAGTGAGTCACCAATCACGTGGCTCCTATTAAGCATTATGTATAAGTAAAGTTATTTTTAGGTCACTACTGTAACTTCCTATGATATTAAAAAAGAAACAAAATGATGTGTAACAGAAAAAGTTCTAATGACAAAAGCAATGATACAGTATACATATTACTACACAAGATTGCACTAACATTATTATTGTGGAATTTATCCACAAACCTAGACAATATAATATTTGTGATCTAAATGATAAAATTAGAATGGATTAAAATGTTATTAATGATATATAAAAATTCTCAGTAGTTCCTCAAAATCATGATGCAGTCAGTATGAATAGAATTACCCTTAGTAGTCCCTGGTTACCTATTGTTTATAAAACCACTGAATTCTCATTGTATTTTAAAAAATGAACTTATTTCCAGTAACTGAAAAGTGTATTCCCTTTTTTATTCTGAGGCAATATTGACACTTAGCCAAAATAAGCAGAGCAAGATGGCAATTATTTCCAGCTTGGCTGTTGCCCTTCGCTCCAAACCCAGAATAACTAATGATAATAACTAAAAAAGATGTGTTGGGTTGATATATGAGAAAAAACCTCTGAGGACAGGAAATTTTTCTTCCGTATGAATTTGGGTCCTGCTTGGTAAGTGCTCTAAATTACTCCTCATGAACATGAGGATCTGAGATTAGCTTAATGATTGATGCCATTTATTTCCATTCTCAGTGAATTCAAGAAAGATATTTTTAAAATACTACTCATGATATCCTAAGGTTCTTCATGAATTATATAATTTAAAAATGTCAAACAGAAATAAAAATAAGACCCCTTGCTGAAAGTGAACTCACAATAAAAATAAAAATAAAAGAAGAAATGGAATGCTAAATATGCCAACAATGTTAACAAAAATTAAATTTATTCCTGAAAAAATAAATCATTAGGAGGCGGAGCCAACATGGCGGCGTGAGTAGGACAGTGGGAATCTCCTCCCAAAAACATATATACTTTTGAAAATACAACAAACACAACTAGCCCTAAAAGAGAGACCAGAAGACGCAGGACAGTGGCCAGACTGCAGCTACACCAGCGAGAACCCAGCGACTGGTGAAAGGGGTGAGATACAAGCCCCGGCCCGGCGGGACCCGAGCGCCCCTCCCCCCAGCTCCCGGAGGGAGAAGAGCAGGCAGAGCGGGAGGGAGACGGAGCCCAGGACTGCCGAACACCCAGCCCCAGCCATCCGGGCCAGAGGGCAGACACAGTGCGTGGGCAGGGGGCCCTGGATACTGGGGGAACAGGGAGTAAGACCTCTGAGCGGGTGCTGAAGCTGATGCCCCTGTGACAAAGAAAAGCGGGGGCTCTTTGAAAGTCTTAAAGGGACAGGGACTTAACAGCTTGACGGAAAAAACCCAGGTCACAGTACAGCAGCTGGAAATTACAGGGAAAACCGGGCGCACTAACCCCCTGGGCAACAGCTCTGAGACCCTCATGGAGGCAAACAGTCAAGCAGCCCCCCCATCCATCACCCCACCGGGCGCTGCGAAAGCAGAGAAGCAGCCTGAGACAAATTCCGCCCACAGAAAGGGAAATTTCTCCCTTCCGGCCAGGCAAGACACAAAGACCCACTCTACACGCAATTACCCAACACAAGCCACTAGGGGACGCAGTTGCCCCAGTAAAGAAAGGCCAGTAGTAAGTGAAAATTTTGGCCCTCCCAGCTGACAGTCAATAGCACCTGTCAACATGAAAAGGCAAAAAAATATGATCCAGACAAGAATAACCCAGACAGCTTCGGCATCTGCTACATCTTCCCCTGAGAAGGAATCTGGGGAGATAGATTTAGCCAGTCTACCTGAAAAAGAATTCAAAACAAAAGTCATAACCATGCTGATGGACTTGCAGAGAAATATGCAAGAACTAAGGAAGGAGAATTCAGAAATAAAACAAGCTCTGGAAGGACTTCAAAACAGAATGGACGAGATGCAAGAGACCATTAATGGACTAGAAAACAGAGAACAGGAATGCAGAGAAGCTGATGCAGAGAGAGATAAAAGGATCTCCAGGAATGAAAGAATTTTAAGAGAGCTGAGTGATCAATATAAAAGAAATAATATAAGAATCATAGGCATTCCAGAAGAAGTAGAGAGAGAAAAGGGGATAGAAAATGTCTTTGAAGAAATAATTGCTGAAAATTTCCCCAAACTAGGGGAAGAAATGGCCTCTCAGACCACAGAGGTACACAGAACTCCCTTGACAAGGGATCCAAGGAGGGCAACACCAAGACACATAATAATTAAAATGGCAAAGATCAAAGACAAGGACAAAGTATTACAAGCAGCCAGAGAGAAAAAAAAGGTTACCTACAAAGGAAAACCCATCAGGCTATCATCAGACTTCTCAACAGAAACCCTACAGGCCAGAAGAGAATGGCATGATATACTTAATGCAATGAAACAGAAGGGCCTCGAACCAAGACTACTGTATCCAGCACGAATATCATTTAAATATGAAGGAGGGATTAAACAATTCCCAGACAAGCAAAAGTTGAGGGAATTTGCCTCCCACAAACCACCTCTACAGGGCATCCTACAGGGACTGCTCTAGATAGGAGCACTCCTAAAAAGAGCACACAACAAAACACCCAACATATGAAGAAGGGAGGAGGAGGAATAAGAAGGGAGAGAAATAAAGAACCATCAGATTGTGTTTATAATAGCTCAACAAGCGAGTTAAGTTAGACAGTAAGACAGTAAAGAAGCTAACCCTAAACCTTTGGTAACCACAAACTTAAAGCCTGCAATGGCAATAAATTCATACCTTTCAATAATCACCCTAAATGTAAATGGACTGAATGCACCAATCAAAAGACACAGAGTAATAGAATGGATAAAAAAGCAAGATCCATCCATATGCTGCTTACAAGAGACTCACCTCAAACCCAAAGACGCGCACAGACTTAAAGTCAAGGGATGGAAAAAGATATTTCAAGCAAACAACAGAGAGAAGAAAGCAGGTGTTGCAATTCTGGTATCAGACAAAACAGACTTCAAAATAAAGAGAGTAACAAAAGACAAAGAAGGACATTACATAATGATAAAGGGCTCAGTCCATCAAGAGGATATAACCATTATAAATATATATGCACCCAATACAGGAGCACCAACATACCTGAAACAAATATTAACAGAACTAAAGGAGGAAATAGAATGCAATGCATTCATTCTAGGAGACTTCAACACACCACTCACTCCAAAGGACAGATCCACCAGACAGAAAATAAGTAAGGACACAGAGGCACTGAACAACACACTAGAACAGATGGACCTAATAGACATCTACAGAACTCTACATCCAAAAGCAACAGGATACACGTTCTTCTCAAGTGCACATGGAACATTCTCCAGAATAGACCACATACTAGGCCACAAAAAGAGCCTCAGTAAATTCCAAAAGATTGAAATCCTACCAACCAACTTTTCAGACCACAAAGGCATTAAACTAGAAATAAACTGTTCAAAGAAAGCAAAAAGTCTCACAAACACATGGAGGCTAAACAACACGCTCCTAAATAATCAATGGATCAATGACCAAATCAAAATGGAGATCCAGCAATATATGGAAACAAATGACAACAACAACACTAAGCCCCAACTTCTGTGGGATGCAGCAAAAGCAGTCTTAAGAGGAAAGTATATAGCACTCCAAGCATATTTAAAAAAGGAAGAGCAATCCCAAATGAATGGTCTAATGTCACAACTATCAAAATTGGAAAAAGAAGAACAAATGAGGCCTAAGGTCAGCAGAAGGAGGGACATAATAAAGATCATAGAAGAAATAAATAAAATTGAGAAGAATAAAATAATAGCAAAAATCAATGAAACCAAGAGCTGGTTCTTCGAGAAAATAAACAAAATAGATAAGCCTCTAGCCAGACTTATTAAGAGGAAAAGAGAGTCAACACAAATCAACAGTATCAGAAATGAGAAAGGAAAAATCACAACAGATACCGCAGAAATACAAAGAATTATTAGAGACTACTATGAAAACCTATATGCTAACAAGCTGGGAAACCTAGGAGAAATGGACAACTTCCTAGAAAAATACAACCTTCCAAGACTGACCCAAAAAGAAACAGAAAATCTAAACAGACCAATTACCAGCAACGAAATTGAAGCGGTAATCAAAAAACTACCAAAGAACAAAACCCCCGGGCCAGATGGATTTACCTCGGAATTTTATCAGACATACAGGGAAGACATAATACCCATTCTCCTTAAAGTTTTCCAAGAAATAGAAGAGGAGGGGATACTCCCAAGCTCATTCTATGAAGCTAACATCACCCTAATACCAAAACCAGGCAAAGCACCACCAAAAAAGAAAACTATAGACCAATATCCCTGATGAACGTAGACGCAAAAATACTCAACAAAATTTTAGCAAACCGAATTCAAAAATACATCAAAACCATCGTACACCATGACCAAGTGGGATTCATCCCAGGGATGCAAGGATGGCACAACATTCGAAAGTCCATCAATATAATCCACCACATCAACAAAAAGAAAGACAAAAACCACATGATCATCTCCATAGATGCTGAAAAAGCATTTGACAAAGTTCAACATCCATTCATGATAAAAACTCTCAGCAAAATGGGAATAGAGGGCAAGTACCTCAACATAATAAAGGCCATCTATGAAAAACCCACAGCCAACATTATATTGAATAGCGAGAAGCTGAAAGCATTTCCGCTGAGATCGGGAACTAGACAGGGATGCCCACTCTCCCCACTGTTATTTAACATTGTACTAGAGGTCCTAGCCACGGCAATCAGACAAAACAAAAAAATACAAGGAATCCAGATTGGCAAAGAAGAAGTCAAACTGTCACTATTTGCAGATGACATGATACTGTACATAAAAAACCCTAAAGACTCCACCCCAGAACTACTAGAACTGATATCGGAATACAGCAAAGTTGCAGGATACAAAATCAACACACAGAAATCTGTGGCTTTCCTATATACCAACAATGAACCAACAGAAAGAGAAATCAGGAAAACAACTCCATTCACAATTGCATCAAAAAAAATAAAATACCTAGGAATAAACCTAACCAAAGAAGTGAAAGACTTATATTCTGAAAACTACAAGTCACTCTTAAAAGAAATTAAAGGGGACACTAACAGATGGAAATGCATCCTATGCTCATGGCTAGGAAGAATTAATATCGTCAAAATGGCCATCCTGCCCAAAGCAATATACAGATTTGATGCAATCCCTATGAAACTACCAGCAACATTCTTCAATGAACTGGATCAAATAATTCAAAAATTCATATGGAACCACCAAAGACCCCGAATAGCCAAAGCAATCCTGAGAAAGAAGAATAAAGTAGGGGGGATCTCACTCCCCAACTTCAAGCTCTATTATAAAGCCATAGTAATCAAGACAATTTGGTACTGGCACAAGAACAGAGCCACAGACCAATGGAACAGACTAGAGAATCCAGACATTAACCCAGACATATATGGTCAATTAATATTTGATAAAGGAGCCATGGACATACAATGGCGAAATGACAGTCTCTTCAACAGATGGTGCTGGCAAAACTGGTCGGCTACATGTAGGAGAATGAAACTGGACCATCGTCTAACCGCATATACAAAAGTAAACTCAAAATGGATCAAAGACCTGAATGTAAGTCATGAAACCATTAAACTCTTGGAAGAAAACATAGGCACAAACCTCTTAGACATAAACATGAGTGACCTCTTCTTGAACATATCTCCCCGTGCAAGGAAAACAACAGCAAAAATGAACAAGTGGGACTATATTAAGCTGAAAAGCTTC
Organism: Manis pentadactyla; assembly: GCF_030020395.1. NCBI lineage: Eukaryota > Metazoa > Chordata > Mammalia > Pholidota > Manidae > Manis > Manis pentadactyla. The sequence goes on along the minus strand of NC_080037.1, from coordinate 27,263,165 downwards.
TGTACAGCAAAAGACACCATCAATAGAACAAAAAGAAACCCTAGAGTATGGGAGAATATCTTTGAAAATGACACATCCGATAAAGGCTTGACGTCCAGAATATATAAAGAGCTCACACGCCTCAACAAACAAAAAACAAATAACCCAATTAAAAAATGGGCAAAGGAACTGAACAGACGGTTCTCCAAAAAAGAAATACAGATGGCCAACAGACACATGAAAAGATGCTCCACATCGCTAATTATCAGAGAAATGCAAATTAAAACTACAATGAGGTATCACCTCACACCAGTAAGGATGGCTGCCATCCAAAAGACAAACAACAACAAATGTTGGCGAGGCTGTGGAGAAAGGGGAACCCTCCTACACTGCTGGTGGGAATGTAAACTTGTTCAACCATTGTGGAAAGCAGTATGGAGGTACATCAAAATGCTCAAAACAGACTTACCATTTGACCCAGGAATTGCACTCCTAGGAATTTACCCTAAGAATGCAGCAATCAAGTATGAGAAAGACCAATGTACCCCTATGTTTATCGCAGCACTATTTACAATAGCCAAGAATTGGAAGCAACCTAAATGTCCATCGATAGATGAATGGATAAAGAAGATGTGGTACATATACACAATGGAATACTACTCAGCCATAAGAAAAGGGCAAATCCAACCATTTGCAGCAACATGGATGGAGCTGGAGGGTATTTTGCTCAGTGAAACAAGCCAAGCAGAGAAAGAGAAATACCAAATGATTTCACTCATCTGTGGAGTATAAGAACAAAGGAAAAACTGAAGGAACAAAACAGCAGCAGAATCACAGAACTCAAGAATGGACTAACAGGTACCAAAGGGAAAGGGACTGGGGAGGATGGGTGGGTAGGGAGGGATAAGGGGGGGAGAAGTAGGGGGGTATTAAGATTAGCATCCATAGCGGGGTGGGAGAAAGGGGAGGGCTGTACAACACAGAGAAGACAAGTAGTGATTCTACAACAGGTTGCTACGCTGATGGACAGTGACTGTAAAGGAGTATATAGGGGGGACCTGGTATAGGGGAGAGCCTATTAAACAAAGTATTCGTCATGTAAGTGTAGAGTAATGATTAAAAAAAAAAAAAATGCAGTTCCTATGGGGTGACCTCTAATGAGTTCTACACAATGATATAAAGGACATATAAAAGTGTAGGCAAAGGGTCTGTTTGTGTTTATACAGAGGATCAAAGCCTAATTTGGCTACCCCGAAAATGAACTAAGAAACGATATGAAAGAGAACTTCCAACATCAGCACTCTCGGGAAGACTCATGCCAGAAGATGATCATCAAAAAACCCCAACAAAGATCCACGCACTGCTACAGCTGTAGATGCACTCATCCCACCAGCTCCTGGACTTGCCATGGGAATGAAGGAGATATCTAAGCTGGCCTGTGCATACAGTAAAACAACAAATTTGACTGGATCTACACTGTTGGAACTCAACCAAGAATTAGGAGAAGTGCAAATTGTAGCGCTCCAAACTCTTACAACTACAGACTATTTACTGTTAAAAGAACATATGGGATGTGAACAGTGCCCAGGAATGGGTTGTTTTAATTTGTCTGATTTTTCTCAAACTACTCAAATTCAGTTAGATAATAACCATCATATCATTGATAAGTTTTCACAAATGCCTAGGGTGCCTAACTGGTTTTCTTGGTTTCACTGGAGATGGCTGGTAATTACAGGTATGCTTTGGTTATGTAACTATACTCATATTATGTTAATGTGTGTGCGCAATTTAAGTAGTAGCTTAAAATCTATACATGCTGAAGTTACTCTACAAGAAGATATGTCAAAGAAATAATCAATCTTCCCATGTTTTCTCCCGCCTGCTACTTCTATAGCTTTTCTTCTTTCTTCCTAATTACAACGAATTCTTATATAGAATTCGTGCCTCATACCAAATTTACCGAGTATCATAACTCCTCCAAGTGGTAAAGATACCTCAAGACAAATGCTGGGCATAGAAGCCACAGGGCATAAATATGCAAAGAAATAAAAAGCTAACCATTTCAAACAATAAGGCTTCTCTCTCACTTACCAACTTAACATTTCCCTGTATGGCCCCGGAAGATGACTGGTTAGCCAGAGACGGGTAAGATTCCTCAAGGGAGGAACAACCTAAGACAGGCACAGTCGCAGGGGGGTCATCAGGTGAGAAATTGGGGATCAACAGAGGTGAGGCTTAGAACCTCACCCCCCCTGTTCTGAGAGAAATCTTCTGCATATGTGGATGTTTTATTGCCCTTATCTAGCTTGGATTAACACATAGTCTACAGGCACACACCTGATCATCTACATTTGCTCTCTTACAACACTAAACTATGTTTTCTACCTTTATGTTGTATCTACCTACCACTTCAGCATCTTATTAAAATAATAAAGAGAGAAATGTGGTATCCACATATAAATCAAGTATAAAAATCAAATGTGTATTCATATTTGAACTGACTGTTTATAGTTCATAATGCATGAGCAAAACCAAAAGTTTCTGTGATGACTGCCCTTGTACTGTTCACCATGTAACTTATTCACTATGTAAGAATTTGTTCTCCATGTAAGAACTTGTTCGTTATGCTTCAGAAGATTGGAGACTGACGAAAATTAGGCTTGGGGTGGATTAATGATTGTGCATTGAGCATTGACTCCCCTATACAGAATTTTATTGTTGTTAACAACCATTTGATCAATAAATATGAGAGATGCCCTAACAACAACAACCAAGAAAAAGTACACACTTCCAATTGTAAAATAAATAAGCAACCGGGATGTAATGTATAGCATAAGGAATATAGTCAAAATATTGTAACAACTTGGTATGGTGATAGCTGGTACTTAGAATTATCATGTATATAAATGTTGAATCACTGTGTTGTACACCTGAAACTAATGTAATGTAATACTGTGTGTCAACTACCCTTCAATAAAAAATAATTATCTAAAAAATAAAAAAATAAAAAAAAATAAAAAATAAAAAAAATAAATAAATCATTAAAGAAGTGTGTGAAAAATGATGTTTAAAATTATAACTGACAACATAACTTACACTTAAAAGAATGATAAATTATGCAACAACAGTGTAATTAGATATTGGTAGAGAGCCAAATCTAAAAACAAGTCATAGGCAGAAATTTTGGAAATGAAATAAAAACACACCTTTAATACAGAAAGTGAATTACTGAAAGAGATGATATTGCACTACTTATAAATGACTTGAAATGAAAATGAAACATCAAGGATATGATATACACAATATTGTCAATAGTAAACCTCTCTGGAAAGTGAGATTGTAAGGTATGCTAGAGCAAACAGCTAGCTCAATTATAGTCACCATTCTGTAGTTCTTAAAATTATTGGTAGGTGTTCATTTTCTAACTACGCTTCATAGTTATTATGATCAATATAATTTTTATACAATTGATATGACATTAATGTATTAATGTAATTAATGTAATTCACTAATATGAATATATTGCATTAATATTAATAAAACACAATAAAAATAAATTGTAGATAGTTTTTGTTAACCAATTATTTCACAACTATTATTAATCATAGGTAAAGCTTATTAAAGGTATGTCACATTAGTTCTCCATAACATCTGAAGTTAAAAACCGGTAAAAAGTGTTGGGGAATAAAAAATAGAGAACATCAGAATACTAATTTCAAAAAGCTCAAAAATGTCAAAAAATATGTTCAAAAAATAATAGGGACAAATGGGATAGTAGCAAAGCTATTATAGTACTATTGGTACTATAGTACAATACAATTATAGTATATTTATCACTATGATAAATATAATTCCAATCAATAAGAGAGAATACGTATAGGATGGGGGGTCTTATTTGTCCTACAAAATACAACTTATTTTAATAGTATGGTTACTAAGACACTATAGTACTGATATAAGAAATGATAAAGAGAAGACTAAAGGAAAATGAAAGAACAGAAAGCAATAAGAACATGGAAACATAATTTATGATAGATGGCATCTATTAACTAATTGGATCATGATAAATATTAATTACAGCTTAAATGAAAAATAGGTTTCTAATGAATACACTAAACAATAATGTACTAATGAAAACAAATCGTTAAAAATGAAAATAGTCATCTTAAATCTTTTGGAAAATATATGGTAGAGTACTTTTGATCTGTCTGTAGGGAGGAATTTCCTTAATAACAACAAAAAAACCTAAATATATAAAAGACAATTAATCAATGAATATGGCTGTATTAAAATTAAAAATATTGTCAAAAAATAAACTATAGAAAATAACTCATTGATCTGGAAAGACTATGAAAACACTTCACTGAATGTAACCAACAAATATTAATTCCAAAGACATACTTATTATATATATATAGATAAGAAGATAAAAACACAATTGATAAATCTTTGGATTGGCAGAAGTCTACAAAAGAATTAACTAGTCAGAAAATAAACAAAAGGATAATCAATTTCATTGTTAATCAGAATTGCAATTAAAAGTATACGATACATTATAAACCTATTATATTTATTTAATATTAAAAGTTTGGCAATACTCATTTCTGATGTATATATAAACCAAAGGTAATTCTAACACACTGTTGGCATATAAATTGCAAAATTTAATACTACTGTTGGATTATATTTACTCAGTATCTGGTAAGGTTGAGGATACCCTTATCCATGACTGAAAAATTCAATTTCCAGGTATATATATATACTAGAATTACTCTTACTCTTCTTTTTTCTTCCAAAATGGCAATGACACCTTGGCTATGTATCCACAGGACAGTATCAGAATAAATGAAATGTTGGTGTAGCTAACCAGATGTGCCTGGCCATTCAGTTCTTTTCTCTCTAAATCATTGTGAGTTAAATGCATCTCCAACCATTAATGGAGCTGCTCTGTGGAGTACCAAAACATGGAAGCAATTAAAAATTGTCTTATGGATTCCAGGAAACAAAAGCAAAAAATAATGGAAATACCTTTTAAATTGGACACTCGTTTTTATATAAACCAGAAGTGACACAATTTAGGAGCTTGCCTGCAACTGGTTCCCATCCACAATTTCAGACAACAGGGGGCTGAAATTCCAAAGGATTCCACGACATCTGAGACTGTACCTAAAAATAAAAATAAAGTATTATCTAATACAGAAATATAACATGACCTAATTTAATGAATATATTTACTTAAGAAGATAAATAACTGTATAAAAAATATCAAGAAGGTGTAAAAACCTAAGTAAATAATAAAAAAATTAAAGTATGAATAAGTAATTTAAATAATAAATAGAATATTGACAAAAATAAGTTGGATACAGATAAAGAATACATTTTAAACCTTAAAAGTAGAAAAACTCTATCAGAGGATATAGAAAAAGATAGCTATAAAAATAGAAAAGATAAAAGGAAACTATAATAAGGAGTATAGTTGCAGAAGTGTCAAAACTGGGGCTATAGGAGCTCTAGGATAAAAAGTCATAAAAGAGAAATCAGAATATTTACTAAGAAATAGAGATGAAAATTGAAGATCAAAAAGGCACATTAAAGTACCAAAATGGAGACAAAGGAAAACATAGAACATAATTTTAGCAAATAAAAAATATGTTGTAAATGTTAAAGCTTCCAAGAAGAAAAGAGATCTTCTACAAAGAAACAAGCATCTGTACAAATCAGGCTTCTCAATAGCAAATTTGAATGAAGACAATATAATATTCTTAATGTATTTAAGGAAAATAACTTTGGACTTAGAATTTCATCTGCTGAATTGTCTTCAAATATGAGGGAATAAATCATATGTACTTTTTTCTTAGATACCCTCCTCTTCAGAAGAGTTACCATATAAATATTCACATTTAAATATATATTTGGAGGAATAGTGAAAGTAAAAATTATACAACTATGAATGGTAAGGATATACGAGAGGTAATGTGACCATAATTCACTATTCTGTTTTCTCTAAAAAGTAATCAAGAGAAAAGAAAGACAAAATAGGAGGTGAATGGTACAGAAGTGATTCCAGGAAATAGACCCCTAAAGATGGAAATCTGGAATTGGTTTTCTGAGTTGGTTAGATCAGAAGAGATAAATGGTTTTAATTTAATGGAAGTAGAATACTGAAGTCAATGGCTTGCAGTAGCGAATCATTCATTACTTAAATGAACTGTAATTTTCCAGAATGAAGTATCTATTGATATAGTTTAAGGAAAACAACAGCTATTGCAACAGATTTTGATGCAACTGTAGACAGCAAGGATTGTTGGGTTAGGTGGATGGCTACTCCTTACTAACTTGCAGATATCAGAGTGAAGAAAGTGAAAAATTCAGCGGGTGCCAGACAACCACCGGACTTCTATAAATGCTCTAAAAATATCTGTTTCTTAGAAATGCAGAAAAATATATATATCTGAAATCAAGAACTCATGTCTTACCATTTTGCAAGTTGCAAAATTGTTATGTGATTTAAAATGTTACTTTGTGTGAAATTGATACTATTGATTAGGAATTAGAGGAGTAATGTTGGTAGATTCCAATTAATCTGAGAACATTTCATCTCTTTTGCATCCCTTCCCTGTCCTTTAGGGAGATTAGATGACTTACTTCAAAAGTCTCTAATGCCTTTACCTGAGCCAGATTCTTGCAAAGGGATGCTGATTGTTTCAGGAACACCAAGTCTCATTACATGGTGACCCATAGCTAGAATAGGATTCCGTTGGAATCCACAGTATTGAATAGAAAGGCCGACCCAGGAATATGAAGAGATATAAATACTGAAAGAATTTGTTATTTTGTAAACTGAGTTTATAAACTAGATGCATTTTATGGGATACATTGGTTATGTGATTTCATTTTCATACTATACATAGGGCAGGTCAGGCAGACAATTTTTTTTTTTTTAGGTTGAATGCAGAGTCCATGCTTTTAATTTTATGCTTTTACCTGCAAAAGTGACCTTAGTTTCTGCTATATATATATATTTTTAATTTTGGTATCATTAATCTACAATTACACGAAGAACATTATGTTTACTAGGCTCCCCCCTTCACCAAGTTCCCCCCACATACCTCTTCACAGTCACTGTCCATCAGCATAGTAAGATGCTGTAAAATCACTGGGTAAATACAGGAGGAAAAGTTGAGTGTTCAAGGAGATAGAATTGCAAACTGCACAATTTATTGTGTCATGAAAGAAGTTTTTGACTCTATTTTTCATGCTTTTTCGGTATTTTTGGAAACCAATGGGGCATCTCAATTATGAGAGCTATGCTTTCTATTGTTCTGCAGGATGCAGGTTTTTTAGTCTAATAATATTGCAGTCTACCCCCCAGGGATAGGTAAGCATCTTCCCTCCTTGTCCAGCTCCCTACATATCCCTCTGTCTGAAACACAAGAAGGCCTCCTTTCTCATCTCCACTAACTTCACTTTGTGATCGCAGAATAAAGGAGTAGAGTTTGTGGTTTGTGTGTGTGAGGTGATGTGTAAGGATTGAAAACACAGTGGTACTTTAGCAGCATCTATTTTTCCTATACGTAACAACCCACTTAAACTTAGGCCCTTCAACTTGTAGGATTGCCTCTTCCCAAAACTCCCCATTTATCACTCTTTCTACTACTTTATTTAGAAACCTTTTGCTCATGTTTCAAGACAAAAATCATTGTTATTTTCTACAGGATATTTTCCCTTATTCCTTTAGTTTGGGTCACATTTTTCTTTAGGCCTCAATAACACTCAGAGACTACATTTATCATAACTTTACTCAAGCTTTATACACGGGATCCCTCCCTTCAGTTACCTCTGCTCTGGGCCCCTCTCTCTTATATTTTTGAGTCCCATGCAGGCACTGAATGGTGGTTGTTTTGTGAACAGTTACAGGTTCTGATAGAGTTGACATCTGTTATATTTGCTATTTCTTTTGTTTGGTTTTCCGTTTTGCAATTGTATGAATAAAAAATATGATTAAGACAATGACTTAATTTTCTATAATTAATCTAAATAGGAAATAAACCCTATTAAGACCTGTGACTTCACTTTATTTGTTATTAAACACTTAACTATTTAAGACAAAAGATAATTATTTTAGGATTTTATCATGAAACCAATCTCAAAAGAATAAGAATAATTAGCCTCTTTTCAAGTCATATCATGTACAAGTAGAATGTTTTAATGTTGAAATTGTATTCCATCTGTCATTGGAAGGTTGATATACAGTGATATAACTATATTTTATTGACTATTAGAAGAATATAAATATGGAATATGTTGTAACATGAAGTATTAAAGTATTTATGTGATTCCAAAAGTTTTCCTTTTTTAAATAATGGAAAAGGTATCCAATATTTATTGGTGTTATTTTATACATATTTAATTAACCTAGTCTTAGTTCTTTTAACTCTATAGTACTTTTTTATTATGGTGATTAAACAGTATTTAAACTTATTTTTTCCTCTCTTTCAATGATAGCCAAAGGGAAGAAACCAGAGAATATAATAAATAGTAAAAATACCACCTGCTTATGATTTCTGGCTTTTTCTAGCAATAGTTACATAGTACATTAAAGAATCTGGCACAAACTGTTTTATGCAGCTTGGACAGCTGTGCTGCCCTAGATATCTTCAAATGTGGCAGTTAAATACAGTCATTAATATTTCTATTTATATAATTTTCTTGATACATAAATACTAGTTTTTTATAAGTGGTAATATATAAATACCTTGAATCTGTTTGAACTATTTAAATCTATATATTACTAGGATACCTAAATAGTTATGTGACTTTTACAATCATCAAATATTTATGAGTACTTATAATGACATTATTAAAATGTATTCCTTATACTGTCACCAATGAGTATAGTCATTTGGTGAATTTAAAATGAAGAAAACATTTCCTGGAAGTCTTAAAAGCTGCTAATGTGAGGCATTAACCATTTTTCATATGAAGAATAAATAATTTGTCTAGTTTTATATGGAGTTTATGCTTGTAACAACTGTCTCTGGATTCATGAATCATGAAAGTTAAGAACAGGAGAACATATGGTGGCTTTTGCATATTTTCTCTAGAGAGCTCATTCTAAAGTTTTTCAGAATTTATCTTAAACTTGACAGCATTTCTCATCTTGTTTTCATAAAGAAGAAAAAATATCTTTTTGTGTTTTTGTTTTTTAGGTACTGGAGAGAAAAACTACAAAGGTAAATTTTAGTTATGTTCATTTATATGTATCAGAATATACTTATATAACATTTCATATTTTGCATACAAAACATTTACTGATTTTTCAACACAACCATCTGATTAGGTAAGAGCCTATTTTAAAGATTAGTAAGAAAGTTTTAGCAATAGACATTGCCTTTGGTTTAGATTATATGAAAACTGACTCATCCCTAACAAGTCATGAACAAGTCACAATCTTCTTTAATGAGCTCATATTATCTCAGACACGCAAGATGAGAACATCAGCAATCATATCATAATAAGCTAAACAGATGTATAGTACTATTAACAATAGTCATTGGGATCTTTTTATGTTCCTGGTCCTAACCTAAGTCTCTTACGATCTTTACCTCATTTAGTCATGACAATGTATCTATGAAGTATGTTATATTACCATTCCACTATGCAGTGGGATTAAGTTATTTTATTTAATTTTACTAAATTTTCTTCCATTAGTAATAACAGAAGGTAGGATTAGATCCAGTCCCACAATCTGACAACAAAGCCCAAAAGTTCATGGAAAGGGACACATGGAAGAGCCCAGTTCCAGTTATACTACTAGGTAACAAAGGTATTAATATTCTTTTTGATTATCATCTTTGAGAAACTGTTCCTAGATGGGTGCAAAATGGAAGGAAGCTCTAGGTTATGCATATAAAAGACACTACAAACCCTGGTCACATCAAGAATTTTTTTAAAAATTTATACTGAAAACCTGTTCAATATGTCAAAATTAGCTTATATACATATTTTATTGGATTTTAAAATATCAGCATTACTAAAAGTCAAGGAGAAAGCACACTGAAATTAAAGGGGTGAATGTTTCTACACAAGTTTTGTAATTAGATAAACATTGACAATAAAAAGCATATCAATAATTCCAAATATTTCACTTTTCTCATATTACTCACCAAATTCTGTTATTTTTTCATGTAAATTTACCTGTATTGTCTCCTTTCTCCATTCATACAATTTGACTCACTCTTTCTATCCTCACTTTCATCACATTTTTGGACATATTGTACACATAAATTACTTGTACCAACACACTAATTTGGAACACATCATAGTTTTATCAGATTTTTTGTTTGTATTGTGACTTTTTTTGTTTGCAGTAAGTAATACATTTCTCACTACATCCATGTGCATTCTTGGCTACACTTCATGAAATCAATATAAGATTATAAATCAATGATACACCAATAAAAATAATAGCCTTTGCCATTTTCAGGAAAAATATCAACTTGAGCTTCAGTCTTATTATTCTCCAATTTACCTCTTCATTTACTGAGAAACTCCCATAAAAAGTTCAGTTTTCTGTTTGGGAGAGTTATTAATTACAAAAAAGCATTATGTTATTGGTGACAAATATATATATTTATTCAATCACCAAGCCTATGAAAAGATGACAGAAAAAATCTTCAAACCAAAAAATAGTAAATTACATTTTTAATATTGATTTGTGAAACAGTAGTGTCAATAAACTCAATAAACTATAACTGCTTTGAAGAACTCTTTGCAGTTCAGAAAAAAGTGATATTTATTATAACTTTATTTTCCTCTATGTAAAAATGACATAAAGATAATTCAAATACTTAAATACTTGTTAAATTAAGCCTTATGTAAATGAAACATTGAAAAAGTTGGAAAGCTATGAGAAATAATACAGCGGTCTTAGTAATATATGATTCAATAAATAAATTCAATTGAAATGATAAAAATAAGTGTTTATGTTTTAATTTTTAATCTTGAGTAAGAAAGATTTTTTATTTAATATCTATCAATTTACTATTGTAATTATTTGGCAAGATTCTAGAGATATTTGTGGTATTTGTTACAGTATTAGGGTTGGAAGGAAGCAAGAAAAAGATTAGAAAGAAAATACTGTGACTTGAAGTTTTATCTGTCTTTAAAGAACCTAATAACTAGTAAAGAAAGAAAAGTCATTCACTAATATCTACAGCATGAATGAAATGTAGGTAAGATAATATACTAGATGATATTATTTATATTATTTTATGATTATCCAATGAAATTAAGAAAATCTGCTACCTCACATGTAAGCTAAAAATTTATTTTCAGAGTCTTGGGTTTTTGCCACAATGACATAGACAGAAATAGTATATCTGAAGAGTTTGTACTTTTATTTTCTTAGTATGACTCAGTTGGAGTTTTCTTTTCAGATGTTTAAAAGTCCTTGGCCTTTCATTTTCTATGAACTGTTTTCTTATGTTTTGTTATTCCTCCCCCTTTATTAGTAGGATCTTTTAAATATTTATGATATGTTTTGCATTTTGCTTTCAGACTTTGGTGTTTTGTTCCTGTAGGATTTATTTTTTTATAAGGCCAGTTGAGTCCTTTTACATTTTCATGGTTTTAATCATGTTTAGATCATATGTAATTTCACTACTTCAGTCTAAGGTAATGCATATAACCTCCATATTTCTTCTAGCATTTCTATGGCTTTACATTTATTGCTTTGATCACTGGAGTATTTTTCTAGTTCGTGTTCTGAGATATAGACCCTTTCTTTACCTTTCTTTCCTTCTCTTCTTCTCTCTTTTCTTTCTTTTCCTTTCTTTCTCTGTCTCTCTTTTTTCTTTCTCTTTCTCTCTTTCTTTCTTTCTCTTTCTTTCTTTCTTTCTCTCTCTTTCTTTCTTTCTCTCTTTCTTTCTCTCTTTCTCTCTTTCTTTCTTTCTTTCTTTCTATTTGGGTATGCTTCTTAATATTCTCATCGGATCATGCAGCCTACCTATTCATGTGCCAGTAACACTTTCAGATCTTTTTCCTCCATACTCCCCAGAAGAGAAGAAACTACTAAATTTGGGTGATGCTTACAGAAACTCTCTCTCAGATGGTGCCTTTCTCAGTAAACCCACAAACACTTGGGATCTGTGAAGTCCTTCACTTCTGAACATTTCTACTTGCAAAGAGAGCTAACCAACAGCCCATTTGGCAGTGCTCACAAGCACTTAGATTTTCTGTCTCCTACTTTCACTGAAAATATATTTCTGGGGTTTTATTTCTTATTCTATATTTTCCTTCAATACTTTTTTGAAAGTTCTAAAGGTTTCCCAAGTTGAATATTTGGAAGGACTCTCCAGATTCTACTTTGCATAAACACATAAGTATTTTATTTAAAGGCTAAGGATAAAATGCAGCAAGAGAAAGAGTGCAGGCAAGAATTGTGAGATCCTGGTGCAAACTCCTCAGGGTACTTATTCACTCAAGGCCAATACTTGTCTGGGCTGGGTCATGCAGATCTCTACAAGGGATCATTGCTTGAGAGAGTTAAAATACAAAGTTTTTTTGTTTTACTTTGTTGTGATATTCAAATGCCTCTCTGGCTGTGTATCCAAACTAGTTTCTCTCTTCTTACTGTGTAGGCCAGTGAAAACAAGCAGGCAACCAGCTGCCCCTGGTGGTCGGCAGGGGAGTTTTGGACTTTAAACAGAACATCATAGTCTCATTGCCCTTATCCTTGATCTGAAGTCAGACAGACCTCCCTAGATGTGAAGACAGAGCTGGCCAGGGCAGGAGGGAGTCACTCTATCTGCCAGAGAGAGGAGAGAACATTCAGAGCTTGGCTGTCACAATGTTTCTAGTAAAACTTGAAACTACTGTGTGCGTTTCCAATGTTGGCATAGTCATATTACCCTCCAAACTACTGTGTTATGCTTTCACCAGCAATGTGCAAGTAGCCTCTGTCCACATTCCTATCATTGCTATTGGTTACTGATCTTTAATTTTTTGTCTATATGATAAATAAAAAATACTTTCACAAATTTAATTTATATTAATTTTATTATGAGGATCATACTTTATGTTTAAGTTCCCATTGTGCTCCTTTACTTAATGTCCTATAAATTCATATTTCCTCCTCAAAAAAATTGTTTTTAATGTGTAGTGCAAGTATTTTTCATATTTGTCATTGTCTTTTTATTTTAGTATAGTTACTTTTACTTTTATCTTGCAAACATTTAATTGTATTTTCAAATAATTATGGAGGGAGAAAATTATAACAAATAGACTAGTATTCATATTAGGGTTAAACTCTCTTTTAAAAACAGATTTTACTAATAAATAAAAGAACTGCATATGTTCCTGGCAAACTTTTTTATTAAATAATTTTGACTATGCTTGAAGATGTATGTCGAGAGGGTTTAATACATTTTTTTTAGGATGATGATACAACTTCTTGCCCAGAAGCATTATATGAGTCTGAACTATCCTGCTATTTTCATAAATGAGCTCAGTGTTTTATAATACACATACTATAATTTATATCTCAAACAAAAATTTCAGAACATTTTGGAAGTGATAATGATAATGTATCAGTGATTCACTGATTTGAACATATTAGCTTTATGATATGTCCAATCATCAAATAATGAAACTGTAGGTGTTTGCTGAGAAAAGGGGGGCATATTCAATAAATGTTAAAAAACATTGAATGAATTTATGATTAAAATAAGTTTATAAATGTCTTATTGATTTCAATAGTGAAAAATTCACTGAGTTTGAATATAGATTCAACTTGCCAAGTAGACTGGTATGTCTTTGACTAAATAACTTATTAGCTTTCTAAATTTCTCCCTGTGGTGATTCAACAACTCTTTTAAAAGGTTGGTGGATTTTTAAGATAATTAATCTAGGTAAATTAGTTTAAAATAATGAAATAGAGCCAAACTGGAAAACTACTCTGTTAATGTATAGTTTCTAGAAATTGCTCACTACCTTTCTGATCATAAATAACACCAGCTAGTGTTATAGACTACATTTTTGTGTCTGCTGTCCCAAATTCATATGTCAAAACTCTAACCTCCAGTGAGACGGTATTAGGAGACATGGCTTATGGGAAGCAATTAGATCATTAGGGTAGAGTCCTCATGGTAAGAGCACTGTCTTTATAAGAAGAGGAAAGAGCTAGCCTTTTCTCTTTCTGGCATGTGAGGTTAAAACAAGAAGATGGCTCAATATAAACTATGAAGAGGATATTTACCAGAACACAAATTAGCAGGTACCCTGACCTTGAAGCTCCAGGCTCCAGAACTGTGAGAAATAAATATTTATTATTTAAGCCACCTTGGTTATATTCTACAGCCACAACAATCAGATGAGATAAAGAAATAAAATGCATCCAAACTGGTAAGGAAGCAGTAAAACTGTCATTATTTGTAGATGACATGATACTACATATAGCTAACCCTAAAGACTCCATAGAAAAACTATTAGAACTAATAGCTGGATTCAGCAAAGTTGCAGAATACAAAGCCAATATACAGAGATCTATTGCATCCCTATGTGTTAATTACAAGCTAACAGGAAAAGAAATCAGAAAAATAATCCATTTGCAATTGCATCAAAAAGAATAAAATACCTAGGAATAAACCTAACCAAGGAAGCTAAAGACCTGTACTCTGAAAACTATAAGAGAATTAAAATAGAAGCAAGAATTAAAACTGAAAGAAACTGCAGCAAACACAAATAAATATGTTTATCCCATGCTCATGTTTAGGAAGAATGAATATTATCAAAATGGCCATCCTTCCCATTGCAATCCCTATCAAAATACTAATGGGATTTTTTATTGAACTAGAGCAAATAATCCTAAAATTCATATGAACCCACAAAAGCCCCAAACAGCCAAATCAATCTTGAAAAAGAAAAACAAAGCTGGGGATATTTTGCTCCCTTATTTCAAGCTGTACTATAAAGCTACAGTAGACAAAACAGTGTGGCACTGGCACATGAACAAACCCACAGATCAATGGAGAGCCCAGAAATAAACCCACACATATATGGTCAATTAATGATAAAGTTGCCCTGAACATACGAAGAGGAAAAGATAGCCTCTTCAATAAGTGGTTTTGGGAAAACTGGACATATACATGCAATAGAATGAAACTGGATTACTGTCTAACTCCATACATAAAAGTAAACTTGAAATGGATTTCAGACCTAAATGTAAGATGTAAAACCATCAAACTCTTAGAAGAAAACATTGGCAAAGACCTCTTGAACATAAGCATGATTTTTTTTTTCTGTACACATCTTCCTGGGCAAGGGAAACAAAATACAAAATGAGCAAGTGGGACTACATCAAACTAAAAAGTTCTGTACAGCAAAGACACCATAAATAGAATAAAAAGTCAATCTAAACTATAGGAGACTATATTGATAAATAATTTATCTTTTAAGGGGTTAACATCCAATATATGTAAAGAACTTATACAACTCAACACCAAAAAGGCAAATAACCTGATTAAAAAATGAGCAGAGCACCTGAAGACATTTTTCCAAAGAAGAAATACAGATGGCCAACAGGCACATGAAATGATGCTCCACATCACTAATCATCAGGAAACGCAAATCAAAACCACAATGAGATATCACCTCTCACCAGGCAGAATGACCACTATCTAAGACATGAAATAACAAATGTTGACAATAATGTGGAGAAAGGGAACTCTCCTGCACTGCTGGTGGGAATGTCAACTGGTGCTGCCACTGTGGAAAGCAGTATGGAGATTCCTCAAAAAACTAAAAATAGAAATACCATATGACCCAGTAAATCCACACCTAGGAATTTTCCTGAAGAAAACAAAATCTCAAATTTTAAAAGATATATTCACCCCTTTCTTTTTTTGCCACAATACATTTGCAACAGCAAAGATATGGAAGCAACCAGTGCCCATCAGTAAATGAATGTATAAGGAGAGGTGGTACATATGCATAGTGGAATATTATTCTGCCATAAAGAGAAAGAAATTCTGCCACTTGCAGCAGCATGGATGGACATAGAAGGTATTTTGCTAAGTGAAATAAGCCAAATGGGGAAGCACAAATACCATATGATTTCATTTGTATGTGAAATATAAAAACAAATTAAAAGAAAATGAACAAAACAGCAGTAGATTCATAGACACTGAGAAGTGACTGTTGGTCACCATAGGGGAGAGATTGGTGGGGTGGGTGAGGGGAATAAAGAGGCACAAAACCTCAATTATATTATAAGTTGAACATGGGGATGGAAGTACAGCATGGAGAATATAGTCAATGGTTCTGTAACATCTTTCTGTGCTGACAGATCGTAACCGCACTAATTAGGGTGAGGATTTAATAATATGTGGAACTGTTGAATCACTGTACTTTTCTACTGAAACCTATATAATATTGTATATCAACTATACTTCAATAAAAAATAAATTAATAATTTTTATAAAAGAAGAAATCTGTCTGAAATGTAGTCAAGCTTAGGGGACAGTTAATACCCTTTAGGTAAGGTCCTTGTTTTTTCTTATAAATACTTGAGAGAAAGGCAAAACTAAAAAAGAAAATTGATTGAGCTGATAAGAGATGTACTGTTGATCATTTTATGTATTGCGTATGCATTATTCATCAGGAACATTTGCATTAATGAAGTAGAAAAAATAATCCCTAAGTATTCCCCATAATATCTTCCTATTAACACATGATTTAGAATTTTACATTTTTATGAAGAATAAGTTAAATAATGACTGCAAATCACAGCTTCTGGATGATATTTATATTTTACAATTATACTGTATGTTATGCTAGCTATTGTTTTAATTGTAAAAGCATGATGGTCTGGAAATAATATTTAGGCATGCCAGATTTCCTCATTTGTTTGAATACCCACCCAAATACCAGGGATAATTATGCCATAGACATACAGGTTTCTAATCATTCATTATTTTTAAGCATATTGCCCTGGCTAAATTTAAAAGAAGTTTATTAAAATATAATGGTTTACGTTATATGGCATTTGGATGATAAATCCATTAATGACTACCCAACAACACATTTCTCATTGAGAAAATATAATTTGCTAGCTACAAGAGTGTAAACAAAAAGGTCTTGGCCTCAATTTTCAACCTAAAAATCACTGTGTCACACTGTAAAGATTACTTAATGCTTCTATGCATGACTATTTCATATGTAAAATTAAACTAGCCATATTATCTATTTCCATAAATGTTCTGGATATAAGTGAGATTTTATATAAATGCTGTTTACAGTTCAAGTGCATATTAGGTGCTAGGTATATAAGAGCAAGCTAGCAGTTGCTAAAACGGTGACCACAGTAGCAACAGTAATAACAGTGAAATACTCGGCATTTCAAGAACAGTTTTTGCACTGTACTTTGGTATATTGATTAGGCAGTTAATACATTGGTTATCTTGTTTCAAGTTGGTTACCTTCACCTGTAATATAATTGGTTAAAGTCTCTCAAGTGTTCATGACATCTATAGTATTCCATAGATGTTCTTAAATTTTTGTAAGGACTTGTATCTCCTTTCTTGTCTAGAAAACAATATGCTCTTTCTCCGAACCTTTGTCATTTCATTCACTACTCTTTCCAAAGGACGTAATATCAGGGAGCATTACTAGAGAAAATGACCATCTACATAAAATATTTCACTCTTGCTTAACACTTCATAGGCATACTTCATTTTATTTCATTTCATTTTATTGCACTTTGCAGATACTGCATTTTTTACAAATTGAAGCTTTGAGACTTCAGTAAAGAAAGTAACTACAGTAGAAATACCAGGAGAACTAGATTTAGAAGTGAAGCCTGAAAATGTGAATAAATTGTTGCAATCTCAGGATAACACTTCAATGGATGAGGAGTTGCTTTTTTTGGATGAACACGTTCTGGTTTCTTGAGATGGACTGGATTTGTAAAGATGCTATGAAGATTATTGAAATGATAAAGGATTTAGAATATTACACATAGTTGAAAAAGCAGCAGCAGGGTTTTAGAGCACTGAATCTAATTTTGAAATAAGTTCTGTGAGTAAAATATTGTCAAACAGCATTGCATGCTACAGAGAAACTATTCATGAAAGGAATAGTCATTTGATACTGCAAACTTCATTGTTATCTTAAGAAATTGCCACAGCCACCCCAGCCTTCAGCAACCATCACCCTATTCAGTCAGCAGCCAGCATGATCACAGGAAGACTATCCATCACCAAAAGATTATGACTCCTGGAAGCTCAGATGATCATTACCATTTTTTTCGCAACAGAGTATTTTTTTACTTAAGGGTATGTACATTGTTTAGACCTAATGTGCACACTTAACAACTACAATACAGCATAAACATAACTTTTATATGCACTGGGAAATAAAAAATAATTTGACCTGCTTGATCATACTGTTTGCTTTATAGCAGTGGTCTGGAGCCATACCCACAGTATCTCTGAGGTTTGCCTATTTTTTTGGTGGGGGGCATGTTTGACTATAATAATTTTAGAGGTATTAAAGGTTGTAGAAAGGAATTAGAATGGATAAAGAGCAGTCCTGAAGCATTGCAAAAAACTTATTTATGACTTTCCTAGTTAGAGATAGAACCTTCCCAGGTAGAAATTCTCCAAGAAACTTGATGGAATTAGTGGAAAATTTCATTCTTATTACCAGGAAGATAGAAATCAATGTAGAGTAAATGCTATTAGCCAATCAATATTGGAGATTAACAGGCCGAAAGGTAAGCATATGTGTGTATGTATATATTGCTTTTTAAACAAAAAGAACACTTGCAGAAATTTGGAACTATGTCTTAATAAAAAAGGCCACTCATTAAAGAATTTATACTGAAAAAAGCAACATAAAACTGCATGACCAATATCTGATGAGCCTACTTTGTTAAATGGTGCTCTGCTTAAAAGCCAAAATTCATATCCAACGAGATATAGGTAAAATAGCTGAAAATGTAGCCTGAGCTACAGATTTTGAACTGCAATTTCATGAAAAGAATAAAAGAAAATCTAGTCATAAATTTAAATCAAGGCTATTAAAGACCTATGCAAAGAGACTAATGAAAGAACTGAAAACACACATATGGGGAGATATCCCAAGCTCATGGATTATTAAACTGTCCATACTAGCCAAAGTGATCTTGCAGACTCAATGCAACCACTATCAAAATTCCAATGACATTTTTTCACAGAAACCGTGAAACAAACCTAAAATTTGTATGAGACCACAAAACCGCAAAGGCCAAAATAATCTTGACAAAGAAGAGCAAAGCTAGAATCATCACATTTTCTAATTTCAAATAATATTCCAAAGACACACTGATTAAAACACTGTGTTCCTAGCATAAAAGCAGACACAGACCAATGCACAGAATAGAGGCCAGACATAAACCCATGCATGCATGATCAATTAATGTGCAGCAAAGGAGCTCAGAATATGCAACATGGTATCAGAGTCTCCTTAAAAATGGTTTTGGGGAAATAGGGTTACTGCATGCAAAATTAATGGAATTGGACCACACACAAAACCAACTCAAAATGACTTAAAGGCTTGAACCCATAAAACTCCTAGAAGAAAACACAGAGGGTAAGCAATTTGCCCTCTTTGACATTAGTCTTGGCAAAGTTTTCTTTGGATTTGATACAAAAGAAAAAACAACAAAAGTAAAAATAAACAAGTGACACTACTTCAAACTAAAAACTCCTGTGTAACAAAGGAACCTATCAGCAAAATAAAAAGGCAACCTGATGGAGTGGGAAGAAATATCAGCAAATTATGAATCTGATAATGGCTTAAAATCCAAAATATATAAAGAACTCATACAATTACTTAGTAAAAAACAACTCAATTAAAAATTGGGCAAAAGATATGAATGGACATTTTACCAATGAATACATCCAAAATGGCCAACAGTACATGAAAATGTGTTCAACAAAACTAGTAATCAGGGAAATGTACAACAAAACCACAGTCAAGTATCATCTCACACTTGTTATAATGGCTATCATCAAAAAGACAAGAGAGAAGTGTTGGTAAGGATGTGGAGAAAGGGAATACTTGTGCACAACTGGTGGGAATACAAAGAGAAATATAAAAAAATAAGCAGGAACCCCTGCCCTCAGGATGCTTATATTCCAATGGGGGTATAGATGAAGCAGATGGCAAATACATTAATAGAACAAATTACATTAGTAAGGAAGATGTGATAGTGAAAAATAAACCACAGAACTGAATTAGCAATTATTGGGAAATTGAAATATTAGAAAGTATGGTCAGGGTTGAGTCAATATAAACATTGCACTTAGGAATAGATGTAAAGTAGGTGAAATTGCTAGCCATACAAATATTTAAGGCAAATGTGTCCAAATAGAAATAGCAAATGCCAAGCCTAGAGTGAGGGACAGCAGGGAGGGCAGTCTAAGTGGATCATAATCAGCAAAGAAACTAATAGTAAGACATTTACTTTATACTTATATCGCCAGGTCAGGGCTATTACTTTTACTCTGAGGGAATGCTGACAATTTGAACAACGAAATGACATGGTTTGATTCTACTTAATCAGATCACTCTAGGGGGGCATTTTGAAAGATCAGACTTACAGGGCCAAGGAGAATATCAGGGAAATTCAGTAGGAAGTTATTGCATATTCCAAGTAATAGATGATAGTTGCTAAAAGGATTTATTGGTGGATTGAGGTATGAATTTGAATAAATAATGAAGAATGACAACAAGTTTTTTTTCTGAGCAACTGAAAGATGGATATGAGGAAAGTTATAGCTGATTTTAGGTGAAGTGGTGGGGAAGAAATCAGAAGTTATATTTTAGACATGTGAAATTTGAGACGTCTCTTAGAAAGCCATGTGGAGATGTTTAGTAGATATTTGGGTTCATATATCTATACATAAATCTGTGTATCCATGTATCTATATACCTACGTACCTACCTATTTTATTTTAGTTTTTTTTTCATTTAATTGTTTCACTTTTTATTCTTTTTATATGGTTATGTCTAACTAAATTTCTACTTTAACTTTTTCATTTTAGCAGTTTTTATTTCTCCTATTTCTCTTTTGGGTCTGTGATTTTTGTAAACAGAAGTCAAGAAACATGGCTAGAAGGTGTTTTTTAAGAGTTGATGTCACAAAAAAGGAAGCTTTGAAACACATTTCTGGCTTTCCCAGTGACTCACTCTTTGACAGATTACAATTTCCCCAGTGATGGTTTTCAGAATCTTCTTGTTTCCTGATTCGAATCATTCAGGGATTTTGCCAGTTGAAAAGCTCAACTTGCCAGATGCAGAGTTGACTATTCCACTGAGATTATGCCTACAGAGAGAGTGTAAGCTACAGAAATAAATCATTATTTGACAGTTTAAGGATCATGTTTAACATGTTCCTGTATATTTTCCAAAAACTAAGATTTTTCCATGGAATAAAAATAATTGGTAATGCTAAACATTCAGATATAGATATCCATATTTCACATGTAAATTAGCAATATATATGTGAAACTTGTGTAGATTTTTAGAAATATTGATGTCCCATATTAAGAAGTTGGAAACTGTTGCAGTTTTTAGTGAAAGATTTGGCTGGTAAATTGACTCCATGAATAAATCAGGATTAAGTCTGGAAAAGAGTAATGTTAAAAGATTTTTAAGCAACAGATATATATCAAACACAGGGAATCAGATACTTATGAAATTGTCTAGGAAGTAAAGATTTGAAAGCCAAGGTGAAATGTTTTAGTTTTAGATCTTACTCAGTAGTTTTCTCCTAGATAATCAGGAAGTTGCTGCTTCTCCCTTCCCCAATGGGCCAAAACACTGTCACCATTTGTTGCTCCTGCCTTGTGGCAGCAAAGCAAATGAATGCCAGAGAAATGACCTAAAGCTACTAGGGATAAAAAAAAAGCCAAAAACCTCACTTTTCCGAAAGCCCACACTTCTGCTCACCGTTACCAGTTGAAGATTACTATGGCATCTACTTCCCTTCAACATTATGAAACTCGAGCAAGTTTATCTTGTTGGTGGAACTTAAATCTTATCTAGAAATTTGGTGCAAGAATATTGGGATAAGAAATTCTCAGGCTGACAGTCATGATACCAGAAGGAAGAGCTTATAAGGATTTTGGAATTGATGTTCTCTGACAAAATTCAATTATTTCCCAGTGTTCAACCCAAACCAATGGCTTATATTTTAACTTCTGAATAAAGGCACAATTAACAAGAACATGCTTTGATCTAATATAACATAACATTCCTCATTTAATGAATATATCCTAAAGCTCTTTCCTCAAGGTAGAGATCCACAGTTGACTAAGTTACTGTATCCCTCTCTGGTTGATCGTTACGTTTGTTTGTTCGTTTGCTTTTCTAGTTAAGATACAAGCATACAATAATCAGAGATAAAATTATAAGGTAAATGAGCACTTTAATATCTTTCCATGTATTCTTTAGGAAGAGGGGAAATAGTACTTAATATATACCAATAAAAATGAAATTATATGCTCAGCTATTGCTAAATGCCTGCAACTAGTCATGAGGTGTTACTGATTTTTAACTTGTTTCTTTAACTAGTCTCTCTTTTGGTGTAAAGTGACATGGAAAATATGATTGAGATTGTTGTTATTTTGACTCAGACCTTTATATTTTCCATATGATACGATGTGGAAGATACTTTAATTACCCCCTGGGAATATTGCCGCAACTAGCAAACATTAACTCTCTCTTATATCTTAGTCTAGTGAGAAATATTATATAAAAAAGCAGTTACAAATGAATGTCTTAAGTGTATTGTTGGTGGACAAATAGAGCAATATTAGTTAGAATGTTTAATCTTGGATTTAATTTTTAAAACCCTTATATTGCTTTTAAAATGTATGTTTTTACCTCAAATAACACTAGATTGTAAGTATCGATCTGTTTCAAGAAATCCCTGCTACATCCAGAGATTGATTTGATATTGTTAAGAGTCTGACTTTCACTTGTTCCCCATTTTTCATTCTGTTGTCTGTTATCAGCTTCTTTTTATAATATTTTCCTTTGTCATTTTGGGAAGAAAAACCATAAAGTATTTTGATTAGCCACCTATGGACCTGGTGCCTTTTCTTAGAATAACCGCTGACTTCGGGGTGATAACAGATCCTTTAAAATAGCCTGGCAAATATGCCTACCCCAGTGGAGGAGGAATCACTGCTATTAGCAGATCCTCCAGAACCATACTGAGTGAGGGGATGCACAATTCACAATGGAAAAAGGCGTGATACTACAGAAAGAGAATGGGAATGGGAAACTGGGCAGACAAAATCAAGGGATATTAGCTGGAATCCTTTCACTGCTATGGATGACTTCTGAAGAATAAAACACTCTGCTATTTGAGAAGTGAAGAGATAACGAGTAGTTAATCTTTTAAATGTAAAGGGTAAGCTGGATGAATAAAATGTGTTAGGCAGAGTGAATGCTATGAGTTAATGAGCAAAGTTAAAAGATAAAATTTTGTGAAATCATAGATGTGTATTATGAAGGGGGAAGAGGCCAAGCATATTAAAATATGCTTGGAATGAGAAAAGATGGTGTATTATATTACCAGTCTGGAGAAAAATATGGATGGACCTAAGAGCCATTTACTGAGGGAAAGGTTTCTTCTTTAGGCAATAGACACTATTCACAAATATTATACCCTCTTCTTACCCTTACCCATGCAGTTTGATTATCTGTCATATTTCTTCATACTGAATCACCCTTAGAGAGACTATCATGACCTATCTAGTAGATAGCAATTCCCATAATTTTTCCCCTAACCATGCTTTACTTTTCTTTATACTCCTTACAAATACTTTAATCATTTTGTTTTACACATTTATTTACTTATCAGTTTGTCTGTGTTTCCTGTGATTCCCTTGAAAGCAAGATTTGATTGCTTTGTTCACTGCTAGATCCCAGATAGAATAGCAACTACTACACATTTTTCATAATAGCAATGTTTCAACTGGTATAATCATAGGCTGCACCTCAAAACAGAGGTTTAACAGATACCGTAGTATGATAACTGTTATCAGCTTCTGGTAATATACCAGCGACTGGTAATATGCAGCTTCACACACACATGGTCCCACTTTGTTTTGTGCCTAGAACAGCTCTATACGTTCATCAGCAGTAGTAAAGCTGACTGATGTTTGGATCACCTGTGTTTTGCCCTTATCACCTGTCAGAAAACATCATTCTGGTTCTTTCAGTGGGAAACACTGGTGGTGAAGTGGAAAGCATTCACTGAAAATGCTTTTAGTTCCCAGCGTTTTGTAGATAGAATGTGAATATGGGGGTAGTACAGGAGTGGTTTGTGATTAGGTCGTCACTGCACACAGCATCAGTTCTTCCCTTGAAAAGAGGCAGAGGCATGGGCAACCTCAGGGACTCTTTACTGCAGCCCACAGACTGGCAATTAATCTGCTGTAGAGGTTGTCATCTTGTAAATTGTGTAATAAAGTCCTTCACTATTATTTCATATGGAAAATTGCTTCTGACAAGCTTTTCTAAGTTGAACACTTTTTCAAGAACGCCTTCCTTCGTTGCCAAGGCGCGACTGTACATCATCCTCACCTTCCCCTCTGCTTACTTCCAGCCTTGGAATCATTGCTATAGAAATATTTGCATCCTTAACAATGTGGTTTTAGAGACAATTTACATTTATGGTTAGATTGGAAGTATTAGAGGCCAAGTAAAGGAGTTTTCAAAGTATTTTTGAGGCTCTTTACTAAACAAAGGGTTGTTATTTTATTTTATATTCCTCAAGGATACTTTCTTCCTCTTTTGGTCTCTTTCTTGCATCAATAATTGTTTGTAAACAGAATTTGTTTTATAAATTCTATCCCTTAACATCATACAATTCATGTTGTTTCACATGAAAAATATTTTCTTAAGTCAAAAAATTCATTTTAAGTATTGTGACTTTTTAATATCTTGAATACCAATTACCCTCTGTATAGTGAATTTCAGAGCTCATTTTGAATAGGGTGTTTCTCTAACACTCTCTTATATTGTATATTTTGTTAAAATGGCCAACATAAATAGTGGTCTGGGGAGATTTCTTACCCTCCAGCCTTTCAAGACATTCTCAAGGTCATGTACTGCAATTTTCTAGTTGTTTTTGTGTTGTTAAAAACTCTTAGAGGATTAAGCAAGCAAACATCAATAATGTGCTCCAGCCTGTGCCTGGAATTTCAAAGTTCTAATGAAGAATACTCTTGGAAGTATTAAATCTCTGGCTTCAATTCCCAACTCCAGTTACTACATTCCTGCCATTAATATTTCTATTTTTTTATTAGAGAAAAACAAATTTTCTCTAATTTACATTTAAGAAATACGTTTGATTCTTGAGAGGTGACAGCTTTAATCTTCCTGCTCTACCTTCTTGAAGGTGCCTGATTCTGCTGTTTCTTAAGTTTGCACAACAGCAGAAACTTCTGGTATGTTGGCTCCATATTTTGTCAGTGTCTCATTATTCAATGCTTCAAGCCCAGCTTAGTAACCACCACCATAACTCTTTCCTTGATCTTTCCCTTTCATGGGATGGTTACCATTTCCGCCTTCCATTCTTTTCTTGCCCATTACACAAAACTCATTTCTCTCTTTCACAACTCATAGTTTACAACCTTCATCTTTACCTTAGGCAAGAACTGTTCTTTCTTTCATTCCTCTGTGATCACTAACAATGTATTCATTTATTTATGAACTTATCAAAAAATATTGAATCCCATGTTTATACCTGCCTTCTCCTATATTCTGCACATGTGTGGCTACTCTACTGTCTTTGGATTCCTATTAGCAGACACTGTGGCTTCTTTACATTTGCAACTTCCTATCTTTCCACTAACTTTCAAAGACCTAACATTTAAACATTAAGTAGGCATTCTGTTTGTCGTGTACATATGAAAAAATGTTGAGCTGCAAGGAAATAAGGCTAATGAGAAATAGTAATTCAGAAATTTGTTTCAAAACTTTTAATACTTATATAGCATTTTAATGTAATATGGTTGGATAATGTTTAACAAATTTTACAAGTAATTGAATTCTGCTACAAGCACATATGCTTGGAAGAGGACTCTAAGTTCTACGTGAAAATGTTGCCCAGCTGACACCTTGATTTTGGACTTAAGAGAACTTGAGCAGAGAGCCCAGCAATGCACTGCCTGAACTTCTCTTCTGAACAGCTGTGAGGTAGGAAATGGGGATTGATTTAAGTCATGAATTGTGTGACAATGTCTTATTCAGCAATAGAAGACTACTACATTTATATAGAGAAACAGTAAAAAGGGAGGAGAGTGAGGGAGAAAGAGAAGAAAGAAGAGGGTGGAGAGTGCTTACATGAGAGAAGGTTAAATAGTATAAACAGAACTAACGATTCCTTCTCCTGCACTTAGGGAGATTCTACCATAGTGAGTATATGATGATTCCATGCTTCCTTCAGATACTCAGATGTTCACATTATGGAGATTAATTTTTTTTAATGAAAGTCATTTTCTATTAAGTATTGTTTCAAACACAAGCCAGTAGCATCATCTAATGTTCAAATTTTAAAAATTGATCTGTTTTAACATTGGAGGAAAACAGGACTGAGTTGAATTTATTAAGAAATGCACATAATTAATGTGAGGGATAAGTATGGACATGTATTCAGTATAGATGATTTAATACACTCTCAAGATAATTTTTACTTAAACATAATCGTTGTTTTATAAATTGAATTACAAGCTATATCTTGTATTATATCTAACTTCATTATGGTCCAAAGTCTGTACTGTTAAGAATTCAACAGAGAAAAGTGGTGCTAGTTAATTAAAATAATTCATCTTCTCAAAATTTATGAAGTGAGAAAAATATGTTGTCATTTTTGTATGTGTAGAAACCCTCCTAAAAAAATTCAGACAACAAATGGTTTTGCAAATGACTTTATTAATCCATGTGATCAGAATGTTGTTTTGCAACTTGGTTAATTTTTATGTATTCACCACATAAAATGTGTCAAGAAACTTTTCTTAGCTCCCCACTTTTGGTTAGGTTCTGCTTTATGTGTTTACATTGCATATGGAATATCCCTGTCTTGAACCCTCTTACAATGTTTTGAAATTATGTATTTTCTCGACCTTTTCACCCAGTGAGGTATAAGTTTCTTGAGGAAAGAGGTCGGGAATCATTCTCTATTGAATGTTTAACACAAAGATATACTCAATACTTGTTGAAAATGCCATTTTTAAATTCAAAAATTAACTTTATCACAACTTATATTTTTAATTTTAATCACATTCATATTTAGATATTTTCAATGCAAGAAACACGGGTGATGACAGAGATACAGAAAAGACTGTGCATCAGTTCTGCATTCAAGGCACTCACACTGCAGGGGCATGAAGCCACAAATCATTGAAAGAGTACTTGATAACATTTCACCCTGTTTGTCATTTCATTTTACAAATATAAGGAGTTCAACTTGGAATGATTTTGTAGATCCCTGCTCAGTTTAAAACTTTAATTAAGTGATTACCATTCTATTTCCTATGGGAACTCACTCAACTTCTTTGATTTTTCTTCATAATTCACATCTCTGAGAGTAAGAACACTGGTTAGAGTAATTTTGTATCCCAGTAGGAGCAACTATATATTTTCTCATGTGATTAATGCCACATGCAAGTCTATTGGTGAGCAGTAACCTGTGCTTTGTAATTCTTTTAATTTCACTTATATTCAGCTAGAATATGAGTCAGTTTTTCTCGGCTTCTGCACCCTAGCTGATCGTTAGAGAGTAGAGAAGCTTATTTTCACATCCATAGGTGCAGGCTTGCCAGCTAAAACATCTTCTTTTTGTAAAGGTATTTTCTGTCACTACTATTCAGCAGAAATAAATCTCTTCATTTCTCATGTTTACCCAGCAAACTTTCTTTTGCCATTATTTTTATTGTAAATTATTTGAATTCTTTTTAAATAGCCCAGATTTGGACTACAAATTAAAACTTAAGAAAAAAGTTGCCAAGAGGACATGTTTTGGAAACATTGTGTTTACTATGTTTGTCAAAAATTTACGTACTACTGATATGCTCCATTTATCTTGGCATCTGTTGCCCAATTTCTTAACTATAAATGAGCACATTTTAACTTTCACTGCCTGTTCTCCCAAGCAAACAATGATAACTGGCCTTGTGATCTTGATTTTAGAGTTGAATGCCATTTAAATTTTAATTTGGGTATGGTAAGCTGTAACTTATATATGTGAGTTTTTAACATACATGTCTTTAATAAGACGGTGAAAAGTTTGATGAGCATCCTTGTTGTCAAAAAATATAAGAGGAATCAAGTGAAAAAAAACAGGATAGCAAAGCCTGTGGTTTTCAAAAATTAAAAATATTCTTTTGTATAAATCGTTTGCTCCTCACAAGAGTGTGGAAAGGCAAAGTATTTTCTCTTGTTCTTCTTGACGTCTACACTATGTGCATCCTTCCAATTTCAGTTTTTATAGTGTTTATCATTTGTAGACAAAAGGGTTGCATTAATAGCCAGTACTTAGAGATCTTTTATCAATTTGTTGCCTAATTTTTATTTATGTCCTTTTAAGCTAACTTAGATCACAATGCTATTTTTGACACATCTCTCATTATACTTGTTGGATAATTAAGTCCAGTATTTCTGGTTTTATAATTGTAAAGATTTTTAACTGTATTGCATCACATTTTCTGTTTTTGAAGCCAGTGAGGATTAGGGACTGTGTCGTGCACTCCATTGACTACAAAATGCTCTTCACCCAAACTGCTCAGCAGTGCCGGCCCCTGCCAATGCACACAGTTCATAAGCTGACAGATCCAGGAAACTGTATTTCCTTAATGCATAAATAGCGTAGGTTCATCAACATGCTGAAAATCACTTTCTTTATGAATTAACTAATTATATAATTGAATATATTAGATGTACAAGTTCATACACACAAGAATTATCTACTTACCTAAATTATTTTATTAATCATTCTATTTACCTCTATACTCGTACCATGCAGGTATAGTAACCTAAATAATATATTTAAAATGGAGTGTTTAGATTCATTTGTGGTTATTATTACTTAATGCTTGTCTTTGAGAGGCAAATATGCTGTTTTATGTTACTGTAATTCACCTGAGTTCATTACTATGTAATATTCCACAATTTATTTTTATATGATTATATATTTGGTTTATTTCCAGATTTTTGCCATACAAATACTCTTGGTTGAAAAATATTACTTGTACATGTGTGTTAAGGTGTATTCTGGAAGTAGAATGGTTGGAGCATAACAAATGTTTACACTGTACTATACTATATAATATCAAACTGTTTCCAAAGTGTTTATATCAATCTACATTCCCATCAACACCACAAATAATTCTTGTCAGGAATATGAAATCACTTAAGGGCCCAAGTGGTCTTCAGAGATACTAGTATTTGTCCATCTGTTAATGGGAGGTCATGAGTAAATGAGTGTTTCCTTGTATTATATGTTGTTTATTAAAACATCCATACTGCATGTGTGTGTATGAGCTTGTCCATCTAACATATTCATTTCACTGTGCAATGCCATGTTCTTATTCATCTTCATCATTACAGACTTGATTTTGCCAGTATCGTTACAGAGAACTT
Source organism: Manis pentadactyla (assembly GCF_030020395.1). Lineage (NCBI taxonomy): Eukaryota > Metazoa > Chordata > Mammalia > Pholidota > Manidae > Manis > Manis pentadactyla. The sequence goes on along the minus strand of NC_080037.1, from coordinate 27,233,489 downwards.
GTGGTTTTAATTTCCTTTATCTTAATTATAGTGGTATAAATATTTTCTTATTTTCTGGATAACTGTGTTTCCTTTTCTCTGAAAAGTCCTTTTATGTATTTTAGCTACTCTTAATTGTTTTTATCTGTTACCCTTTTAATTTATAGGAGTTCATTATATTTGCAAGGTCATTACTTGGTTCTTTATTTTGCAAATGCTTTCTCCTATTCTGTGAATCATATTTTCATTACTGTTTTCTTGTCTTTAAATGAACAGAAGTTCATTTTTTTCTACCACATATTAAATGTTTCTTTTAAAAGAAATTTAAATGAAATTCTTGCTATGAGGACACAAGACATTCTCATATATTTTCTTCTCAAAAGTTTAGATTTGTCCCACTTATATTTAAATCTTTCATCTAGCAACAATTTATTATTTATGTATATGGCAATAGAAAGGAAATTTTTTAAAAAATTTTCCACCAGCTTTCTTGTTCTTACTATTTTCTTATTTTATACTATTTCTAGTTATTTTCAGTGTCATCCTTGTCATATCCAAATCTGTATCTGGGATTACTATTTGTTGCTTGATATAATATCTTAGTCTTAGGTAAATATCCAAGTATTTTATTTTTGTATTCCTTTATAAAGCATCTTGATAACAGAAAAAAGTGATTATTTGAAGAGTTTATACCTCTTTATTTGTGCCTTGACTATAATGGCTTCTTTGTATTCAACATAGATTTTAGAGGAAGTTTTTTTTTCGTGAAAAAACAGAGATTTTGATTCTAATTTTCTTGTACAAAGAGTGTCACTGAAGAGACTGGACATAATAATGATAATATGCATATCTAAAAATATATAAACCCATTGATTGATTTGTATATTCACTAAACTAGGTTATAATTCTCTACATAAATCTTGCACATGTGTAGTCTTACACTTTCTCTTATATAAGCAATTTATTTTCTTTTGGATTGTATTTTTTACTTATAAATGTATAAATGTATAAGTAAAAAACATAAATGCAATTTAGCTTATAATCTAGATATATTGCTTAATATTGCATTAATTATTTTATATTTTTGATACAGACAATATTTTCTAAAAATTATAATGAATTCATTATTTTCTTTCAAATCCTTATATTTTTCACCTTATTGCATTGACTACAATCTTCAATAAAATGATGAATGGAATGGCTCATAGTGGACATTTTAGCATGTCGGCTGATCTCAAAGCAAAATTCATCATTTAAGCATTTAACATATTGTTTGCTAGTTCTTCTTTAGATTCCCATTTTACAGTTTATATGTTTCTTTATATTCCTAGTTTGGTACAAAGGGTTCAATACATGTCTTTCAAAATTAAAAAACAATTTTAAATTTAGATGATTGCATAGTTTTCTCAACTTCACTGTGTTATGTAGAAGTAGTAAAATTATTTTCTAATGTTGAACTAACCTTGCATTTCTAAAATAGATACTTGTTTATAACCAGCATTTGGACACTATTGCATTCAATGTGCTAATAATATTTTGTTTAGAATTATCAAATTGATCATTGGGAGTAACCTTTATTTCTTCATACAATATATTTATTTGCTTTTATTATTAAGTTTATATTGGAATTATAAAATAATGAGCATACTTTCATTATTTAAAATTGTTTGAATAGTCTTAATAACATGTGTTCCTTAAATAATTGTTAAAATTCTCTAATAAAACACTAGTTTTTGTTTTCATTATATGGAGTAACCCCATTTCAATTTATTTGTTATAAACTATTTAGATTTTCTATTCCATCCTGTGTCACATTTATTGACTTTTATTTTTATTTTTTGGAATTCAGCCATTCCACCAATATTACTTATTGTTCTCCTTTCTTTGCATTTAAATATTTGCTTGAACTATGTAAATGTTATGAGTCTTTTCAGAGTACCAACTTTTGCTTGCTGATCCTATTTATTATATTTCAATAATACTTATTACTTTAAGCTTTTATAGCTAATATTTTCTTCTATTTCATTTTGTGTTTTTTTATTCTAACTTCTTTGAATGCTAACTTATTTCATTTCATCTTTCCCTTAAAATTAAATACATGTTTTTTATTTCTCTAGGTACCACTTCAGCTTCAACACAGATGTTTCACTATGCTGTACTTTCATTACCATTCAGCCATATTATTTTTAATTCAAATTGAAATTTAATTATTCATTATACTTATCTCTATACTCTTACCATGCATGTATACTTACTTAAATAATGTATTTAAAATGGAGTGTGTGAATTCATTTGTGGTTATTTCTCAATGTTTGTCTTTGAAAAGCAAACATGCCACTTTATGGTACTATAATTCACCTGATTTCATTGCTATGAAATATTTTGCAAGTTATTTATTTTTTGAAGTGCATTTAGTTTATATCTAGATTTTTGCTATTAAAAATATTGTTAGTATGAAAAATCTTACTTGTATGTGTTTGTAAAAGTTTATTTTGGAAATAGAATGGTTGGAGCACAACAAATGTTTATATTGTAGTACACTGTATAATATCAAATTGTTTCTAAAATGTTTATATCAATTTGTGAATATGGTCTCCTGACTAATTTTTTCCACTTTAGATCTACAGTGATTTATAAATACAAGCATTAGATACAAATGTTTCATATACAAAATAAATTTTTATTTACCACCTTGAATTCATTTTTCAACATTAATTCTTGCATTTGAGACCTTTATTGTAGGTCTGTCTATATAACTATAGTTCTGATGCCAGGGTTCTTGTTTGCGGAGCCAGAGAATGAGCTTCACAGCCAAGGTAGGAGAACAAGGTACAGGCTTTTATTTGGTGATAAAATGAAAGAACAGAGCTCCCGGCTCACGCCAGGAAGGGACAAGAGAGTCCATAGTGGTGCGTTGTCTAGGGGGTTTTATAGGCAGTTGAGGATTTTTCGAGAACATGAAAAATCTTAGGGGTGGGGACTTGTTAAGTGGTTCTTGAACATTAAAAATTAACTTAACTGTAAGGAATTTCCTGCTTTGATTTCTCTCTGGAACACCAGCGCCTTGGTCTGGGAGCATATCAAAAGGCTGCCTGCTCAGCTCCCAAGGTGGGCTGAGGTATTGTCTACTTGCTAAAGAATCTTGCCTCTTGAACTTCCTGGGTGTTAAAATGCAATCTTATCTTTAAGATGGAATTCTTCCTGCCTTTAACCATGCCAACTACAGCTGGGTCTGCATGTTAAGTTAATTGCTCAGTTTGCAAAATCACCTTGTCAGATCTGAAGGAGGAAAGACAGCACATAGGCCTGGGCCTTTTAGCATGCTAAAGTGAATCTTACACATGGTTACAAATGATTAGCATAATAAAACATGTGCTACCCTTCTTTATCTGGGGAACATTAACTGATCTCACTGAAGAATGATTCTAGAGCTCAATGTTTAACATAAGAGTTTTAGCAGGGGGGGTTTCCTTGCATGTAGTTACATTGCTCTGACTGCAAATATCTCGCCTTGCCCCCTCTGGAGGCTCTCACCCTACTCTGACTACATCCATGGTCCCTGTCTCAGTTCTATATGTAGAATTTTCTAAATGAAGTTCATTCTTTAGAAGTTTCTTTACTGAAAGTCTACTGTTAATACACTTACTTCTCAGTCCTTTGTTTGTGTGAAATCTGTTTAACATAACTTATTTTGATAATTTCACCTGGTATAAAATTCCAGAACTAGAGCTATATATCCAAATATTTTGAGGTTATTGTCCTTTCCCTTTGATTGACTGACTGATTGATACTGAGAAAATATACAATGAGGAAAAATTACTTGTCTGCTGTTTGTTGTTCTAACCATCTTCTTTTTCCTATAGACCCAAACTATCAGCATGTCTCTCCTGGTTTCCTGTGGTGAAACTCTGTTCTCCCTGTAACCCTCCTGCCCACCTTCTCACATACATACATTACCTACTATTACACAGCAGTTGGATTGATCCCTTTAAAGTTTCAGATAAATCACTTGCAAGCTTGGAATCTCCTAGAGAGCTCTCCTTTTTATGCTGAATCAAAACCCAAATCATGACAAAGGTCTGGCCCCACAGGGCCTGGCTCCGTTCACTCTCTCATCTTATCTCCCTTTTTTCTCTCTTTTGTTAACTTTGCTCCAGGCTGTCTGGTATCCTTGTTCTTCCTTGACCAAGCTTACTTATTCATAGAATATTTTTCCCCCAGATACTCAAGACTTAACTCCTTCTTGGCCTTTAGATTTCCTCAAATGTTTACTTCAAATAGAGTACTGTCTTGACAACCTCATTTAGAGTCTCTGGGCTTACTCTTGGCACCCCCAGTGTACCTGACATGGCCCTAATGTTACTAGATTAATAACAATAATATTATTAATAATAACCTAATATTAATAGCCTCAATATAATGTACTTAATTATTATGCATACTGTTTATTTTCTATATCACTAAATATGCAATGTAAGCTCCATGAGGGCAAATTTTATCTATTTTATTAATGTTGCCCTGTGTCTTGAGTGTTGCCTGGCATGTAGTTAGTAGTCATTAATTTATTAAATAAATTCTTCAATGTTTCGCTACAATTTTTTATCTGTTTTTTTCCATAATTACAACCACTCAAGTTTTTGTCAGGACATTGAATGTTGAATCGTGGTTGAATAACACATGTCAAGAATTCTTTCTATACACCCTTAAATCCCTTCCACCCTTTAGAGACCAGCACAATAAAGACACATCTCTCACATCCTCAGTTCTTTGGATGAAGTTAATTCTTAATTCCTATAATTCCTTAAGGGTGAGATTAGAGCTGGGATTGCACTTCTTTGCTTGTGATTCAGTGAGAACTTTGTTTTGGCCCTGTAGAGAACAGTGTCCGTGGAGTAGGGAGGAAAAACCAAGTACCTTGGCTTTATGTTTTTCCCTGCAGAGGGTCTGTTTTCTTCTACAAACACAGAGGGAGCCATTTCTCCAGCTAGGAGTAATCAGGTGAATTTGGGGGTTCGAAATGATCTCGATTACTGCCCTCCCATGTTTCCACACCCTACAGGCCCCGTATGGACAGACTAGTCCACCTGAGAAGATTGTCTCATTTGCAGGTCTGTCAACCTCATTGTCAGCTTCTAAACAAGAGTTTTGGTGAATTCATTCCACAGCTGAAGGAAATGAGCATCAGACTATTGCTTTCATTGAGGCTTTCTGACATTTAGAACATTGCACAGCTAGGCAAGCAACTGTCTTCAACTCGGCTTTTTTGTTTTATAAAGTTTTAATATGGTCAGATGATACAATCCCAGAAGAGGAGGGTTAAGAAACAGACTGGATAAATTTCTAGAAGTAGAATAACTGGTCATATGGTATTTCTAATTTTCATTTTTTGAGACACCTCCATACTGCTTTCCACAGTGGCTGCACCAATGCACATTCCCACCAACAGGGTAGGAGGGTTCCTTTTCTCCACATCATCTCCAACACTTGTTGTTTCTTGTCCTTTAGATAGTGGCCATTCTAACCACTGATAGGTCATTGTGAGGTGTGTGAGGTGATAGGTCATTGTGGTTTTGACTTGTATTTTCCTGCTGATTCGGGATGTGGAGCATCTTTTGATGTGCTTGTTGGCCATCTGTATTTCTTTCTTGGAAATATGTCTGCAGAGGTCCTCCACCCATTTTTTCATTTGGTTATTTGGTTTTTGGTGTTGCCTCCTATTAGTTGTTTATATATTTTAGATGCTAACCTCTTACCATATAAATTGTTTATGAATATATTCTCTCATATTGCAGGTTGCCATTTTGTTCTGTTGGTATCCTTTGTTGTACAGAAGCTTTTCAGTTTGATGTAGTCCCCTTTGTTCATTTTTTACTGTGTTTCCATTGCCTGGGGAGATGTGTGTAGAAAGACACTGCTCATGTTTACATTCAAGAGATTATTGTCTATTTTTCTTCCGAGGGATTTATGGTTTAATGTCTTACATTTAGGGCTTTAATCCATTTTATTTTGTGTATGGAGTTAGGCATTAATCCAGTTTCATTCTCTTGCATGTAGCTGTCCAGTTTTTCTGATACCAGTTATTGAAGAGACTGTCTTTTCTCCATTGTATATTCATGGCTCCTTTTTCCAAAGAGGAAATACCGATGGCCAATAGGCACATTAAAAGATACTTCACATCACTCATCAGAGAAATGTAAATCAAAACCACAGTGAGATATCACCTCACACCAATCAGAATGACCACTATACAAAAGACAAGAAATAGCAAGTGTTGGAGATAATGTTGAGAAAAGAGAAAACTCCTGCACTGTTGGTGGAAATGTAAATTGGTGCAGCCATTGTAGAAAGCAGTATGGAGACTCCTCAAAAAACTAAAAGTAGAAATACCATAAGACCCAGGAATTCCACATATAGGAATTTACTCAAAGAAAGCAAAGACCTTGATTCTAAAAAATATATGTACTCCTATGCTTATTGCCATATTATTCACAATAGCCAAAATATTTAAGCAACCAAAGCATCAATATACCAATGTAAAGATGTTGTGTAACTTATAAATAGTGAAAATTTATTCAGCCACAAAAAAGAAAAATATCTCACCATTTGGGTGCATGGATGTACCCACAGGATATTTTGCTAAGTGAAGTAAGCCATGCAGAGAAACACAAATACTATATAATTTTACTTATTTTTGGTATCTAATAGCAAAACAAAATGAACAGAATAGCAATAAATTCATAGACACTGAGGAGTGTCTAGTTAACCATATTAGGATGAAACCTTAAATATAGAAATGTTAACATATTTATCCAAGGCCATATTGCTAATAAGTGGCTGATCTGGGAACAAATCCCAGATATTTAGGGCCAGAGACTAAGTTCTTAACAATTACCTGGTACTGTATCATATTTGATTGATGGCATGACTATTTCTTTAAAAAATAACATATTGGAAGATGAAGAGAAAGTATTGACTAAGAGAATGGGTTAATATAGATTAAGCCATTTAGATATTATGTGCAAAGGCCATGGGATGTAAGTGAGTAAGGTATTTCAGAAGAACATGAAGGAAAGAACAGCTGGTTTTTGGATAAAAATAGATTATGATGCAAGAAAGAGCTGGATGGATTCAAGCTATGTTAGAGTAAGTCTTGAACAATACACAGAGGTGGGGGAAGGGCTTCTAAAAGCCTGTTCCTCCAGTCACCCCCTCCAATCCTGTGTTTTACTGTTATATATTTGCATCTTGTTTTAAACCACAGCTTCCAAGTGATCATTACCATTACTAATTTTTTTCCTGTGTGTTTTTTTCATGAAGAATAGCTTTAAATATTTTCTTCATATATCAACTATGATTATTAAGGATCATAGAAGTTTATTTTTACTTGATCCTGGAATAATATTTCAGCACTATATACAATACTTGATTAAATCAGAAAACTTTGTCCTAGTTCCTGTCTTGGCAATAAAGCCCAAACCACTAACTCTTGGATCCAATAACTTCCTAGGGTAGCTACAAGAACGTTAGCTCATGAGTCAATGCTGTAGTTCTCAGCTCTTTATTTTCTTCGGAAATACGGGAATTTCCTTTTCTTTTGTACTCCAGCATACATTTCTACAGATACTTTTATCATATTTTATCTTGTATTTTATGTTTTGTGAGCACTACAACATAGCCTAGTCTACCACATTATAGGCAGCTCAAGTTTCAGTGATGATTTCTGTGAAGCTAAATAGCTATAACAGGGTCATTGAGATTATACTTCCATTTAGAGATATGTTTTAAGATATATTAACATTTTGATAAATCTTTTAAAGGTTTTCTCTCCTAAAATATTAAAGTTATTTTTTTTGAGAGGACATCTCTCATATTTATTGATCAAATGGTTGTTAACAACAATAAAATTCTGTATAGGGGACTCAATGCACAATCATTAATCAACCCCAAGCCCAACTCTCAACAGTCACCAATCCTCCGAAGCACAATGAACAAGTTCTTACATGGTGAACAAGTTCTTACATAGTGAATAAGTTCTTACATGGTGAGCAGTGCAAGGGCAGTCATATCACAGAAACTTTAGAAATAGGTATGCCATTTGTAAAATGATTATAATTGTGCCACAAATCCTACACGACAATTCTCCAGTCACTCTTAACTTTAACAAGAACATATTTGGTAAAGTTAGTTCATATACTGGGACCCAAAAATGGAGGTTGCCCTGTGACCAGTCTAATTCACAAATATATAAGCCTAAGTCACCCTGCACTGATGGGAAGTATCCCACTGTCGCTGAAAGCTAGCCAAACACGACCCTCCGACTCACCTCACCTTAAGAAACAGGATTGGCTGGCTTTATAAGAAAATCCTAGACCTCCTAGCCAATCATGTGTTGTTTCTTTGTTACCTCTTCTTACATCTTCTTTTGACTCAAATTGCTCAGGCAGATGCTCTGCTGCTTATGGGACACTTACCCACCTTCCCAATCCATGGATTGTCTCCCTTGAATGAAGGACATCAAACTTTCTATTAAACTGTTTTCAGTTTGCCATTTGACACACTTCGTTTGCTTTACAAACTTAAGGAAAAGACCACAGGTCAAAATATATTTTAATTTCTTGATTATCAATAATATAACTTAATATAGCTTAATGTTTCCCAAGTTATTGGTTGAGAGATTTATTTTATTATATCCTTAGTTCATATTTCCTATATCTCTTCATGAAAACATTAGTCATACTTTAGAAAAAATGACTGCTCATGAGTATCATCAGCTATCATATTTCCACCAATGGGTAGAATTTCTTCATATATTTTATATATTAATCAATTTGTACTGTATCTTAAAAAGTATAGTTATTCATATTGACCAAATTCACATGTCTGATGTATAAAAGCAGAAAGTCAATTCTTCAGTCCTTATGCCTCCTTTTGGCTATTACTTGTCTGTTTTCCACTTTTTAATCAAATGATTCAGACATTTTCAACTAACTATTCTCACGTATTTATGAAGTAAAAAGATGAACAATTTCCTACCAAACCCATGTTTTCCCTCTTCAACTCATCTGAGTAGAACATTTTGATACCATATCTTCCTTTAACACTATTACAAAATTACCAAATATGTTGAATTTTCAAAACCCACTGGGTAACCGATGTTCTTATCTTTTCCAGCATCTCAAAAGCCTTTGGCACCTTCGTTCACTACTTCTTCTTTCTCAAAGTTGTTTCCCTTATTGGCTTCCTCCTTGTCTGTCACCAGTCTCCTTCACAGTGACCGATGTCTCACGTGCTGGACATGCTCTCTCTCACCTGAGCTCAAAATGCTTGGAGAGTGAACTACTTCTCTACTCATGCCATTTCTGAAACTAGTAACTATTAATAAGGCTGTTTATATCCAAATTGAAATGTAAGTCGTTAGTCCTGATTTCTTCTTTGAACTCTAAATTTCTATCTGCCGTTACTGAGCACACATCCATTTGGATGTCTGTATGGGTATGTCAAACGTTCCCAAAACAGAAAAACTTTTCCCATCTCCTCCAGGCATGCTCTAATTCCAGGACCGACCTAGGTACATACCATCTATACATTTACTAAGCACATAAACTTCAAAGGTATTCTATAATCGGTTCACTCTTTTAGCTCTCTTTACCAGCCAATGTTTTTGTCTATGAATCCATGTCTTATTATGTCTATAGTTTTCATATGGTGAATTACCCCAATTCAAACCATCATATAATCTCTTCTAAACATTTTTTTGAAACTCCTAATTAGTCTACTTCTTTCCACTCCAGTAGTAAATTTCCACACAGCTTGAAGAGTGGTGTTTGAAAACTAAATAATTTAAAAGCATTTTTCTACAAAAACAATTAAAAAACAAGCAAAAAAGAGCGAAACAATATATTTCAATATCTTCCCTTAATAAATATCAAATTTCTCGTGTGGCATAAACAACTCTGAATAGTCTAAAGATCCTATTCTGCCAACTACATCACTCATGGAAGGGGAGCCGTACCTCTGTGCTCCAGCCACAGTGCCTATGCTATTTTTCTCTTATTTAAACACGTAAATCTTATTTCCATCTCTGGTAGTTTATATTACTGTTCAAGCGTCCCACAAAGCAGTGATCTCAAGTATAGTAGTGGGTGATTCTTACTGAAGAGAGGAATGTTGTATGTTCTTTACTGTTTAGTCTCTCTCCTTAGTACAACTTTCAGTTTGAAAAAAATATGTGCCTCTTGTAAATATACAATGTATTTTTTAAATAATCAATAACATAAATCTTACAATTAAACATGTTTTTTATTTACTGGTGTTATTTAGGAACACGAACTAGACTGTGGTGAGAAAAAGGAAAAGGTGTTAGTTTTAATTTAGATGTAAAATTTCTTTCCTAATAGATCTTTAATTTTTACTTGCCACTTTTACCTTAATTTTATTTTATGGTATTTCCTTGTTTATTTTTTAGAAGTTATTTCAGTGTTCTTAATAAGTGTGGGCATTATTTAATCATTATATCATTTTATGTTTTTATACTCTTCCATGTCATTCTAATGAAGGGACCTAATGGAATCAAAAAGGAAATCAACAAATATAAAAAAAATACAGAAATACATAAATTTTGAACAACAGGTAATTAAATTTCAGATTTTCATTCAATACAAAATGTTTATATTTATAATTTTTTGAAATAATGTGTTTCCATATTTTAAGTTCTGTGTTGGACAGAGCTTCAATTTGCTGATCTCTATGATATTTTTAGACCTTTGTGTTTATAACAGACTGTTTCTTCATGTCCCCAAATCTTTTACATCCAGTATTTAAAACTATTTGATCTGATGGAATGCCACTCTTTAATTTTTATTCTTCTTGAGTATTAAACACTGTAAGAGTGATACATTTGAAAATAAATCTCTAATAAGAAGGTTCCTTCAATACTGCCAACAAATTCTCACAGGATCTTTTTATGTTCAGTACTAGTGACTCATTTTTGTATTTTCATCTAATTGACATATTTTTCAATCATCATAATTCCTGCATACAGTTTCTGACCACACAGGCTCATTATTACACTAACAAGGAAATTGAATTAATAATCCAAACTTTCTTTCCTGAAAATGAATCAGAGCAGATATTAAATCTAAATTATAATTTTCAACATTAAAATACCTTATTATAATTAATGCTGTCATTTCTCCAGATGTCTTTTTCCCTAAATAAACCAATATTATAATGTATGCAGCCCATTGAAAAAATAAAGCATGAGCTACACAGTGAGATGAGTTGGTTTCAAAAGCCAAACTTATTATTACAAATGTGACCTTAGGCGATGTAACCAATGTCTCATAGCCTCATATTTAAATGAAAATAATACCTACTTCACAAAGCTGAATCATGATTAGTGAGATTACATATATAAAATATTTCACTCAGTTTTGGCACATTTTAATAATTAGTACTTGAAAATACTTAATAATCTGAAGTGAAACCATACTATTCCTTATGATTTCTCCCTCTAAATCTTCTAAATTCACATAAAACCGTGATCCAACTCAAGGAGATAAGTAAACAAAAAAAGAAATGTAGAACCTACATTGACTTTAGAACAGGAAAAGTGTTATAGCATTAAGATTTTAAGACAATTCACTCCCAATTATAATTCCCTAGGAAAAGACAACTGCAGGCATGAAGTTTTAGGGTAGAGCTTCCTTCTTTGCCCTGGAAAGAACCAGTCTAGCCCAGCTCTGTTGTACATAACAGAGAGGAAGATGAAATAAAATTAGCACAGAGCTTCGGAAAAGGGGAAGCAAGCAGGATTAGACATGTATGTGGCAGAACCGCCATTGAGAGTTGACGGTAGGATACCTGCTGCTCTGCTCAGTAGCTGAGCTGTTAAGTGCTATGCACCAGCCTAATTGGGCAAGAAATGTGGAGTTGCCAGATTATAGGAAGTAAGTATACAGAATGCCCATTGAAATTTGAATTTCAGAAAAGCAACACTTTTTTCTTTTGTTTTGTATAAGTACACCCTATGAATGATTTTGAGATATATTTGTCCCAGAAGAAGATATTTATTGTTTTTTGAGATTCAAATATAACAGGATAGCCTGTTTTATCTGGCAACCCTACAGGGTAACCACATTATTATTCCTCAAAAAATATGAGGTTCCTAATTTATTATTAAGGTATGCAGTAATCCTGCATTTTCTACTCTATGTTAAATTTTCAATCTTTTTCATATTTTGTGATATAATGGATTTTGTATCAATTTCTTTTCCCCAAGAAGCTAATCTATTTTATATTGATATATATTGGGTTTTCCTCCAAAATTTTTATACTGTAACAAAATATCCTTTATTTAAAAGTGCTTCAATCTGTAAATCCTTTAACCATGGGAAAAAAATAAAAAGAAGAACTCAGCATGAACCTTGGGTTACTCATTTTTAAAAAGAGATTTATAGAAAACAGGAAAATGAAATGAAAAAATTGTATATTCCTATTGAACTCTCTTTAAGCATTATTTAATACCAAATGTTTTGATTGAAGGCCTACAGCTCTACATGATTCAGAGAAATTTCAAAATTAATTGTGGAAATTAATAACGAATTATTTATATTCCAAAAGATATAGTACTTAAAGCAATGTATAAACAATAGACCAGAGTTTTTTTATTATTTCTCTTAGTGACTATTTGGTGTTCTATTTCTTTTTTGAGTCTGTGTGCTTAGAAAACTTTAGGTTCATCCTCTATTTCATATAATCTTTCAGATATTGAAGTATTTTTGGCTATTAATTTTGAACACAGGACTTGTCAGCTTCCATAAATGTTATTAGGTCCATCTGTAAAGTATGGGAGATATGTAGATACTTTTTATTTAATGTACCATAAAATAGTAATATCTTTTTTCTATAATTCTAATTCCAACATAAATTTTTCTTCTTTAATCTGAATTAGGGCTTGACAAATTTTTTCTATAAAAGCCCAGGTAGTAAATATTTTAAGTTTCATGGGATACACATCCTCACTATTAACTACTCAACTTTGGCATGGTAGTGTAAAATCAGACTTAAACAATGGAAAAATAAATGAAACTGGGATAGTCCTAGAAAACTTTACACACACAAAAAAAAGAGAAGAATGTATTTGGATTCTTGGCTGTTGTTTAAATATTTCTAAAGGTATATTCAGTAGAAAGAAATAAAATATATTTTCAGTTGACCCAAGAGTTGCATTTTCCTTCCTGTCTTTCTCACGATTTTCTATCATTTTTATGTCTTCACTTTAGGCACAAACTCTTGCCACTCTAGGCCTTTGTCTGATACATTACAATCCTCTACTAGAAATCAGTCTAAGACAGTGAAAAAACAACTAAAGAAGCCAACAAACGTTTTGTGCAGGGGGAAATAGATGGCAGAGTAAGAAGGCAAGGCAGAACTACCTTCTTCCACATACTACAAGGGAGCAACTACAGCGAATACAACTAACGCTGAAAATTACCTGAAGACTGTGGAACAGACCATTTACACCTGGTGAAGAGGAGAAGAACACACAGAAAGGGTAAAGTGGCAAAGCCATGATAAATCAGGTCTAAAGTCCTTCCCCCATCCCAGCCCATAAGTAGGTGGGAGAGGAACAGAGCTGGGAAAGGATAAGCACTCAGGAACTCTGCACATCTGGCCCTGGAGATCTGCTCTGAAGACACGTTCACTTTGCACTGGGCTTTGGTGATTAACAAGGCTGGACACCAGGGATATCTGGAGCATTCTGGGAGGCTGAGACTATTGCTACTTGTGGAGGACAGACATGCTCCAGTGGTCCAACTGAGATACAACACAGAGGTAGCAGTTTGAAAGATTTACCAGTTGTCAGAAGGGGGACAGAGGGTGAGGCTTAAATGGAGCTACCTCTGCAAGAGAAAGGGCAGGTGGGTGATGTATCCCCAACCCTCCCTCATCTCAAAAGATTGGGTCCTCATAGGAGCTAGCCCCAAATGTTTTATCCCCCTTGATGGTGGTGTAGCCCTGAGATGCTTCCCTGTAAGCCCACCTAACCAGACTGCTCAGTCCAACAGCTCCTAGTCTGCTGCCTTGCAGGCAGTGGGAGGCTTTCTAGCTTTCTTAGCCTTCTCTCAGCCCAACTGAGGGGGGCTGCCTGTGGAACCAGCTTCAAAGCTTCTTACTCCTTGCTGGAAGCCCAACCCAGTGAAGTACACTCAGCCTTCACACATCTTTAGCTGAGCAGCCCCATCATCACTGCATGACAAGCAGAGGTGGCCCTGCTAACAAAAATCCCAGAAAAATCCCAACTGTTCAGCTCAGAAAGGGACAGCTGAGGCAAGCTGCTACCATGACTAAGATCAGCCACTTACTCAGGACAGAAAGATTGCCCCACACAAAGCAGTCCCAGTGGCAGAACCAGACACATGGCTCACAAAGGGCCTCTGCTGATAAGGATTGACCACTGCTGGCAGACAGGAGCAAAGGCAGTGCTGACCATCACCCACCAAGAGCAACAGCGGACCCACCACAAAGTGGAGCCGGGCACTGGCGAGGAGAGTCTGAAGCTTTTTGATGTCATAGGACACTTCTGCAAAAAGACGTTACTCTCCCCAGACCAAGATGCATAGTGAATCTATCTAACACAAAGGAGGAAACACAGAAATACAGACAAAATGAGGAGGCAGAGGGATATGTTACAAACAAAAGTACAGGACAAGATACCAGAAATGGAGCTAAATGAAATGGAGATTACTTATTTTCTTGATAAAAATTTCAAAGTAACAGTCATAAATATGCCAACTGGTCTATGAAAAAGTACTAATTACGCCAGGGAGGACTTCAAGAAAGAGATAGATTCGAAAAAGAGCCACTCAGAATTGAAGAATACAGAATTGAAATGAAAAATACAATGGAGTGAATGAATAGATGGCTGAAATTAGAGATGACATACAATGAAATGGAAGTTAAAGAACAGGAAAACAACATGGCTGAGGAACAGAGAGAAAAAAAATCTCTAGAAATGAGAAGATGTTAAGACAGCTCTGTGACAACTCCAAATAAAACAATATTTGCATAATATGGGTACGAGAAGGAGAAGAGAGAGTTAAAGGAGTAGAAAGTCTCCTTGAGGAAATAATTGCTGAAAATTTTTCCAATCAGGGGAAGGAAATAGATCCCCAGATAGTAGAAATACAGACAGCCCCTAACAAAAGGAACTTAGGAAGAAAACACCAAGACATATAATAGAATGACAAACATTAAGGATAAAGAGAGGGTATTGAAAGCAGCTAGAGAGAGGCAAAAAAAAGGAAGTTACTTAAAAGGGAAATACCATCAGGCAAGAAGATGACTTTTTAGAAAATTTGTAGGTCAGTAGGGAGTGACATGAAATATTTAATGTATTGAAATGAAAGGATGTTCAACCAAGAATCCTTTACCCATCATGGTTCTCATTCAGGATTGAAGAAGAGATAGCAATTTCCCAGGTAAATGAAAAATAAACGAATTTACCAAATCTAAACTGGCATTACAGAATATGTTAAAGGGACTTCTGTAGATGGAAATGTCTTTATACCTAAATATTTTTCACCCGTGAAAATAAATCCACAGTAAAACTAGTAGACCAGTTACTTACCAAGAAGGTATGAAGTTAAACAAAGCAAAGAAAAACAAAACAAATATAGTAAAACAAACTGTAAACAAAATCAATCAAAGCATACAAAAAAATACAGATTATGACATGTAATATATAAATTTTGGAGGATGAAGAATAAAAAAGCAATTTAAGATTGTGTTTGAAATAGAGTGACCAACACTTTCATATAGACTGTTATGTATTTAGGAAACTATCCATGAACTTATGCCACAACCACAGAGGCAATAGTAATACAAAAAACATTTTAAAAAATATATCCAATCACAACACTAAAGAAAACCATGAAAGGACAAGAGAAGAGTGTAAAGGAGGAAGAAAGGAACACAGAGGATCTACAAAAACAAGAAAATAATTAATAAAATGGGAGTAAGTACATATTTATCAATAACTACCTTAAATCTACATGGACTGAAAGGACCACTGAAAAAGCATAGGATGGAATGATGGATAAAAAATAAAACCAATTTTTATGCCACCTACAAAAGACTCACTGGAAATTTAAGACATAGACTGAAAATGAAGGGATGGAAAAATATTTTAGTTTTGTAAATAATAGAAAAAATCAGGAATTGCAGTACTTAGACAAAATAGACTTGAAAACAAAGTAAGAAGAGACAATGAAGGATATTACATAATGATAAAAGGGTCAGTCTAACATAACAATTATAAATACCTATGAACCCAACATCAAACCCACCACATATGTAAAATAAATACTAACTAAAGGGAGAAGTAGACTGCCAAGGCTCAATCATATTAGGGGAATTTAACACACCACTTACATTAAAGGACAGATTAACTAGACAGAAAATAAGTAAGGAAACAAAGGCACTGAACACACACTAGATCATAAGGACTTAATTGATATCTAAAAGCAGCCAGACACATGGAACATTCTCCAGATGAAATCATGTATCAGCACACCAGAAGAGTCTCAATTAATTAAAAAAGATTAAAATTGTTTCAAGCACCTTTTCAGATCACAACAGTATGAAACTATAAATAACACAAAGAAAACAAATAAACCATACAAACACATGGAGGCTAAACAAGATGCTTCCAAAAAATCAATGGATCAGTGAACAAATCAAAGAAGAATTCAGAAAATACTTGGAGACAAATTAAAACAAAAATACAACAGTACAAAATATGAGGGATGCCACAGAAGTGGTTCTAAAACAGAAGTATGGAGCAATACAGGCCTACTTCAAGAAACAAGAACAATCCCAAGTAAAGAGTCTAAACTCATAAAGAAACAAGAAAAAGAGAAAATGAAACCCGAAGTGAGTAGAAGGAAGGACATAATAAATATCAGAGTATAAATAAATAAAATAGTGAATAATAAAAGAATAGAAAAAAAATCAGTGAAGCCACGAGTTGATTCTTTGAAAAGATAAACAGAATAGAGAAACTCTCCACAAGTCTTACCAAGAAAAAAAGAGAACACAGGAAACAAAATCAGAATTGAAAAAGGAATAGTTACAACTGACAACACAGAAATACAAAGAATTATTAGAGGAGTCTATGAAAAATTATGACAATAAATGGGACAACCTAGAAGAAGTGGACAAATTCCTGGAAAAGTACAATGTACCAAGAACTGGTAATCAAGAAACTGATAAAAAACCGAAGTTCAGTACCAGATGTTTTCACACCTGAACTCTACCAAACATACAAAGAAGAGCTCATATCAATCCATCTTAAAGAATTCCAAAAGTAAAAGAGAAGGATATACATCTAAACTTATTCTATTAGGCCATCAACCTTCTAATGCCAAAACCAAAAACACTAAAAAAAGCAAATTTTGGACAATATTCCTGATGAACACATATGCAATAATCCTCAATGATACATTAGCAAACCAAATTCAAAAATACATCAAAACAGCCATCCATCACTGCATAGTTGGATTTATTCCAGGGATACATGGGTGGTATGATATTTGTAAAGCAATCAATGTGGTACAACATATTAATAAAATAAAGAACAAAAACCGTATGATCATCTCAACAGATGCTGAAAAAGCATTGACAAAATTCAACATCCATTCATAATAAAAACTCTCTGCAAAATGGGTATAGAATGAATGTGCCTCAACATAATAAAGACAATACATGACAAACTCGCCGATAACATCTTTTTCAATGGCAAGAAGCTGAAATCTTTTCCTTTAAGATCAGGAGCAAGACAAGGATGCCCACTCTCCCCACTTTAATCAACATAGTACTGGAAGCCCTAGCCATGGGAATAAGATAAGATAAAGATATAAAATGCATCCAAATTGATAAGAAAGAAGTAACACTGTCACTATTTTCAGAAGACATGATACTATATATAGAGTATATATACTATATAAAGACCACTGAAAAACAATAACTGGATTCATCAAAGTTGCAGAATACAAAATTAATATACAGAAATGTGTTGATTTTTATATACCTGCAATGAACTAGCAGAAAGAAAAATCAAGAAAACAATTCCATTTATAATTGCATCAAATAGAATAAAATACTGAGGAATAAACCTAATCAAGGAGGTGAAAGAACTTACACTAAATAGTATGACAGTCATGAAAGAAACTGGAGAAGAAACAAATAAATGGAAATCAATCCATGCTCATGGATAGAAAGAATGAATATTGCAAAAATGCCCATCCTTCCCAAGACAATTAACAGATTCAGTGAAATACCTATCAAAATACCAATAGCATTTTTCAGTGAACTAGAGCAAATAATTCTAATAATCATATGGAACCACAAAAGAACCCAAAAAGCCAAAACAATCTTGAGAAAGAACAACAAAGCTGGGAGGTATTATGCTCCGTGACCTCAAGCTACACTATAGTAATCAAAACAGTATGGTACTGGCACAAGAACAGACCCATAAATGGAATAGAATAGGGAGCTCAGAAATAAACACATACCTATATAGTCAATTAATATATGATAAAAGAGCCATGATTATACAATGGGGAAAAGACAGTCTTTTCGATACTTGGTGCTGGAGAAACTGGACACTTACATGCAAGAGAATGATATTGGACTACTGTCTAATTCCATACACAAAAGTAAACTCTCAATAGATTAAAAACCTAAATGTAAGACATTAAACCATAAAATTATTAGAAGAAAACATAGGCAAAGATCTCTTGAACATAAGCAGGAGCAATATTTTTCTGAAAAAAATCTCCTCAGGCAAGGAGAACAAAATAAAAATGAACAAGTGAGACTAATCAAACTAAAATACTTATGTATAGGAAAGGACACCATCAACGGAACAAAAGAGCAACCTACAGTATGGGAGAATATATTCATACACAATTTATCCAATAAGGAATTAACATCCAAAATAGATTTTAAAAACTTACAGGACTCAACAGCAAAAAAAACAAATAACCCAATGAAAAAAATGGGTGGAGGACTGAACCGAATTTTTTCAGAGAAGAAATACAGCTGGCCAACAGGCACATCAAAAGATGCTCTACATTGCTCAACATTAGAGAAAGGCCACAATGAAAACCACAATGAGATATCACCTCACACCAGTTAGAATGGCCTTTATCCAAAAGACAAGAAATGACAAGTGTTGGCAATGATGTTGAGGAAAGGGAAACCTCCTATGCTCTTGGTGGGAATGTAAATATGTACAACCACTGGGGAAAGTAGTATGGAGGCTCCTCAAAAAACTAAAAATAGAAATGCCATAGAGCCTGTAATCCCATTTCTATGAATTTACCCAAAGAAAACAAAATCCCTGATTCAAAAAGATATGTGTACCCCTATGTTTATTGCCATACTATTTACAGTAGCCAATATATGGAAGCAACCAAAGTGTCCATCAATAGATGAATTATAAAGAAGATGTGGTACTTACAAACAGTGGAATATTATTCAGCCCCAGAAAAGAAAAGATCTGACTGTTTGTCAAGCAGGGATGGACCTACAGGTATTTTCTAAAAATAAATAAGCGAGATGGAGAGAAACAAATATAAAATCTCACTTACTTGTCAACTCTAAAAACAAAAAAATCAAATTAACAAAATAGCAGTAGACTTGGAGACACTGAGGAGTGACTGGATACCATGGGGGAGGGATTGGGGTGGGAGGCTGGCTGGGTGGGAAGGGTGAGGGAGATAAAAAGGCATAATAATTCTCACTTCTAATATATTGTTGTTCATGAAGATGGTAGTACAGCATAAAGAATATAGACAATGGTTCTGTAACATCTTCCTCTGTTGACAGAGAGTAACTGAACAAGGTGGGGTGAGGATTTAATAATATGGGTAATTGTTGAACCACAGTATTATACAGTAGAAAACAATTAAGATTTTCATCAATAAAAAAAAGATAGAAATGAAAAAATAAACCAACAATCAAAACACACACTGTGGGTAAAATTGCAACATTTACAAAATGGAAATGGACTCTCGCCTGGCATGAGTCCATCTCCATCCATATCAATAGGTGTTTCCAAGAGGTAGAGAGAAGTAGTCCCATTCCATATCAATAAGTAACTACAAGGGGGGATGAGGGCATATCTGGACCAGAGCGGTTGAGTGGGGTCCATTTCTGCAGCTGGGTCACAGGAGACATGGGCAAGCGGAAGTGCATGACTCCTTGTAGGGAATAAATGGGCTTCACCCACTTCATTTCTCCCTTTGACTGATTTTGGTTCAAATGTATTATGCCCCAGGCTGGGGAGATATTTTCCCATTGAAGTTACATGTGGCAGTAGTTGACAGGACCTCTGAAACCAAAATTTGTCTTCATGGGAGGCCTTGGAAGGGCTTCCACTGAAGATGGTGGGGAGGTACCCGGAACACCCCCTGTGGAAGGTGGCGAAGGTCCGGTGGCTGCAGTGGTAGAGGGTTCAGCTTTACCTGGGTGCTCCCTATCTGTGGGGCTCCAATTGCAGAGCCCTTAGTAGAGAACTGGCCTGGGGTAAAGCACCACCTAGAGGGGCGGGCCCCTCCCCAGAACTGGGGAAAAGTGGAGACACCAGAAGCTGTGGAATTAGCCCTCCCTGAGACAGAAGACTTACCTGAGTTGGGCATGAAGCAGCCAGAATTTGGGGATGTACATTTCTCGAGATAGTGGAAAGGGCTATTGAGGAGAGAGACACATTTCGGCATTACCTGGGAGAGCTAGGCAATGACCTATGTCATGCAGTTAAGAAAGAGAGACAGATATTGAGAAGACAGGTCATGCTCCTGGAAGACAGCTTAGCAGCAAGGCTGGAGGCAAAAGGAGAATCCGTGTTGCAGGAGGCCATGGGGAAGGGGGTGGAAAGAGCAGTGCCTTCAGCCCTGGAGATGGTAGAGGTCTGGCAAGGATGAGGAGGTGGGGCCAAGAGCCCATGTTTTGGACAGACCACCGTCCATGGCATCAGCCTTTCCCATATTAATGGCCTGCCCAGTTGTGATTAAGAAAATAAAAATGCAATAACCAAGAGCTCTTCCAGGGAAAGAGCCACCACCTTCTCAGGTTGTGCAGCACTCCACACTCCACCAATATAACCAGGATGAGCTGGTGAACATGAATATAGGCAGAAGCCCTTGGAACCTCTGCCTACATGGCTTTTGAATCTCTGGGATATGGGGGTGGAAAAGAGTGTAATGTCAGGTTCTGAAATGGGTAGACTGGCTTCCCTAAGAACTCACCCTTCCCTCTGTCAGTGGTTGAAAAGTTGCTCATGTTTATGTCCAAGAGATTTTTGCCTATGTTTTCTTCTAACAGTTTTATGATTTCATGACTTACATTCAGGTTTTTGATCCATTTTGAGTTTACTTTTGTGTATGGGGTTAGACAATAATCCAGTTTCATTCTCTTGCATGTAGCTGTCCAGTTTTGCCAACACCAGCTGTTGAAGAGACTGTCATTTCCCCATTGTATATGCATGGCTCCTTTATCATATATTAATTGACCATATATGTGTGGCTTTATATGTGGGTTCTCTAATCTGTTCCATTGGTCTATGGTTCTGTTCTTGTGTCAGTAACAAATTGTCTTGATAACTGTGGCTTTGTAGCAGAGCTTGAAGTTGGGAAGTGAGATCCCCCCTGCTTTATTCTTCCTTCTCAGGGTTGCTTAAGTACTAAGTTCTCATGTGAAGATCAGAAAACTGTATGTGTATACCATATTCTTCAATGATTTCCCTTTGGTATTTTTGAGATTGCCAGATTTTAACATAGCTAGTGAAGTATTACTAATAATGGAAAGAAGCTACCTTCTTCTACGTTAATTATTGCACATATTAATAAATAATCCCTATTCCATAGTGTGTATTTTTCATAGCAATAGAAATCAAAATCCAGTCTTTCAAGATTCACATTGTCATATGCAATGATTTGTTTATTGCAGTTAAGAACTATTAATTAATCTTCCACAACATCCAGTGATTTCCATATGTTATCCAGAGATAAAGTTTAGTATTTCCATCTGCAATCTCAGTAAGTATTCTGAATTTCCCCAAGTGTTTTTCCTCTATAAATTTAATTAGTGATGCGTAAAAGAGAATTATTCTACACAAAAAGTACCGTTATGGTATGGTAGGATTTATACTTTTCTCTGCCTTCTTGTGCTTTTTCCTGTTGGATTGGACTAATCATGATGAAGTCCAGTGGATTAATTTTCATAGCACTGTGTTGAAAATATGTTTTTAGATTTATTTCATAGTAACTTTTGTTAGCTGAAATAAACTATTCAACTTCTCTCTTTTATCTAGTTATATTAATTTTTATTACTACTAGTTTATTTAGAAAAGTGAAATATTATCAGCAGTTATATATGCCTTTCTTTATCAGTGAATAGTTAATATCTAGTTTCATCACTGTAGCCTATCTGGAATAGTGAACCCAGCTTATCAATTAATATGGTTTTATAGAGTCTTGTTTTTATGAATTTTGATATCATTTATTGAAAAAAGTGTTTTAATTAGTTAAAGGTAGAGTGTCGAGTAATGATTAAACCACTGACTGACAAAAATAATGTTTACTTTTGTGGGTATGTCATGTTTCTTTTGCTTACATATATATGTAAATTGCCTATATATATAGTGGCTTCATATAGCAAAATCAATGTACATTATACAAATGTATCCATAAGACAATCTACGTCTAAACAGAATATTTTCAATAGATTATACACACCACACACATACACATGTATATGTACTTCTAGGACAAGGAGAACATTTTCCCATAATTAGCACTGTCAGTGAGCTTTTACACACTCAAGGTACTTAGTTGATTTTTGCATATGGTATAATACATGGGTCCACTTTTATTCTTTTGCTTGTGGATATCCAGTTTTCCAAACACCATTTACTGAAAGATTGCGTGTAAAATTGCAATATCTCCAGCATCTCTCACCTGGCCTTCGTGCATCTCCATATCAATAGGTGATGACTAAGGTGGAAGGAACAGGGACATACCTGAACAAGAGAGGTTGGTTGGGACCCTTTTTTGCTGCCTGGTCACAAGAGACACAGGCAAGCAGAAGTCGATGACTACTTGTAGGCAATAAGTGGGTTTCTCCCACTTTATTTCTCCCTTTGCTGATTTTGGCTTCAAAGGTAATTTGCCCTAGCTGGGAAGATATTTTCCCACTAGAGCTACACTTCCTTTTCCCATTATTCTTGGCACTCTTTTCAAATATCATAGCCATATAGGCATGGATTTATTTCTGGGTTCTTTATTTAGTTCCACTGGTCTATATATTTGTCTTTTCTTTATTTGGCATACATAAGTGTGTGTTATAAAAAATGTGAAAAAGTGTCTACTATAACCTAAGTATAATTATTTCAACTGAGTACTATCTACTTGGCCAAGAAGACATGAGTGAGGGTAGAATAAAGACATTTTCAGATCAAAAACTATATCCCTTGTGAACTTTCAGGAAGCTTCAAAAGGATATGCTGAATCAAACCAAAGAGGGAAGACACTGGATCTAGGAAACCAAGAAAAGTAAATGGAGATACTGATACAATATATGTGAAGCAGACCAAGAGAACAACTAATTCTCCAGGGTTAAAGGGATGGACAAAGAGTTCCAGAAGTACTTTACTAAGAAAAAACAAAATTTGATAGATTACTTGATTTATTTGATCTTGTAGAAAACACAGTTCCATGCGATTTTGCAATATTGGTGGAGTTTGACAAAAAAGATAGTTATATACATAGAAACTAAGCACAACAAAATAAGTGAGAGATGCACACAAGAAAAAGAGAGACTATTTAGTTTAATGGGAAAAATGATAAAATAAGAATAGTAATCAAAATCAAAGCGTACTATTTGAGCAGTTACTGGATGAAGAGGATGGGCTGGGGAAGAGAGGAAATAAAGGAAAGCAAACCTAACAAAATTAAAAATAGATAATTTATAAATTATATAAAAGAAAAATAATACAATACTTAGATATTTGAAATAAAAACAAGAATAAATAACTTAAAGACTTGAAAAAAGTCAAAGGACTATAACAACAGCAATAAAAGCCCCATGTTCCACTCATTCCACTGGATTCTACTCCTGTGAGGCAACAACTTCAAATTCCCAAATGTCTGTCTTAAGGTCAATACCATATTCTTGCTTTGTAATATAAGATGCTAAATGTCACCAATCATCAGAGAAATGCAAATCAAATCCGTAATGAGATATCACTGCATACATTCAGGATGGCTACTATTAAAAAAACAAAAGGTAAACATTAGTGATGATGTGGAGAAGTTGGAACCCTTGTACACTATTGGTGGGAATGCAAAAAGATACAACAGCAATGGAAAACAGTATGGTGGATCCTTAAAAAGTTAAAAATAAAAAATAAATTATCAAATATAAAAGTAGTTCCATTTCTGGGTGTATCCCGAAAAACTGAAATCAGGGTCTTGAAGACATTAGCCCTCCTTTATTCACTGCAGCACTATTCACAATAGCCAAGATACTGAAACAACTTAAATATCCAGTGATGGATGAATGAAGAGTATGTGGTATATACATGTAATAGAATATTATTTGCCTTTAAAAAGAAGGAAGTCCTATAATATGCTAAAACATGAATGAAGTTTTCAGACATAAAGCTAAGTGAAATAAGCCAGTCAAGGAAAATTACTGCATGATTCCACTTATATAAGGGCACCTAAATACTCAAACTCATGGAAGCAGAATAGAATGGTGGTTGTTGGGGGCTGTGAGGAGGGGAACTGGAGAGTTGCTAATCAACAGATATGCAGTTTCAATCACAAAAGATAAGTAAGTTCTAGAGATCATAGTACAGCACTGTGTCTGTTATTACCAACTCTTTATTGTACACTTAAGCATTTGTTGAGAGGGTTAATAATATGTGTTCTTACCATAATAATATAATAAAATAAGAAGGTGCTCAGTAAATGTGTTGAAATAGTAAGGACAAATAACTGAAAAATATCATCTATGAAACTGTCATTGAAATATAAGTGTATTCTAAAAAAATAAATGTATATTTGAAGCTCATTTTCTTGAGAAGACACCTATTTTTTGAAATGTGGTAAAGGAAAAACTAGCACACATGTGTACACACACACACACACACACACACACACATGACATTTGTACATTTAATTTATAGGAAAGGTTAATTGCATTGCACTGATAGCATGGCCTGCTCGAGTGTTGAATCCAAGGAGCATAAATGATTTTTAAGTACACAGCGAGAGAGTGCCTACCCTTCCCCATGGTGATTCCTAAAGCTTTTGTGCTCACTCAAGCAATAAGAGATGTTATACATTCCTACTGTGATTGTTCTCAGCATCCCTGAAATATAATCCCTAAAGAGCATGAGACAAAAACTCAGTAATAAATGGATTCCTAATATTAGCAATCTAAACAAAAAAGTAACATTATTGGCTTCCTTCTTAAAAAAAAAAATGTAAAGCACCTGTAACCTAAACATATTGTTATAATGCCTTGAATCACTGTCATCTTATTCTATCCTAGTCAAGTTACAAAAATTCTGCTCTATTGAAGATATTTTTAATTGTAATAACATTTTCTTTCTTTGGAGAAGAGTAATTTTTTGGCAAAAAGTGAAATAATGGAGTAAATGTAATTTGGAATACTGTGTATTGCATAGCTGTTACTAAAATATAAACATACCATTGCTGCCGCTGTTATGATACTTGAATTCATTTAAAAGCATGTATTGATATTTTCTGCAGATGATCTTTTTATATTGCCTACTAATTTCCCAAATCAATTCTGGAAAGTGATATACTATTGAAAAATGAGGCTTTAAAACTTTGAACTTTTAGGAATACAAAGTGTATATTTGAAAACAAGAATAAAAATCATGTTAACTTGCTCCTTTCCTAGACTGATGTTTTTATTATAATGATTCCTTACTTTGTCGACAAAGAAATTAAGGATGTAAATGAGCTGATCCACCATGCCATTCTTATGATCGTTTGTTATATGAAGATTACCATAAAAAAGTCACAAATTCTGCTACTTTTGAAGTTTCTTTTGTGTATGATGCCTTCATCCAAGAATCTTCAGAAAATAAACCCATTTATTCTTAGGATATGAGACTTCTGTTGACCAACTATTGCCATACTAACCTTAGTTCCTTCCTTTGTGAATATAAAAACAAAGAACATATATTGATCCAAGAAAATCTGCATCTCTTTTTGATGTTCTAATAATCAATTAAGTATTAATAAAATATTCTAAATATATGCTGTTTCCTCAATTTTAGTCATCTAGTGGATATTTTATGCTATCATATTGAGATTGTAATTTTCACTTCCTTTATGACACTGAGCATTTTTCCATTTGTTTGGTATGCAATATCTTCTTTTGTGAAATGGCGGTTCAAATCTTCATCTGTTATTGTATTAATTATTAAATTCTTGGAATTCTCTATACATCCTAGATATAAAGCCTTTTCCAGTTACATGTCTTATATTCTTCCCAGTCTATAACTTCGTTTTTTTCCTTGTCAGAATCTATGAAAGCAAAACCTTTTTATTTTGATTCTATTTTGTTAGTTTATATTTAATGCATTGTATGATGTATTAAGAAACATTTTATGAAATTAAAGTCATTTAGGTTTTCTTTAACACTTAATTATAAAATGTTTAGTGCTTTAAATGACGCATTTGGGTTTATGATCTGTTTTAATTTTTTTTTAAATAGAACTTGAGATAAGGACCAACAAAATTGATTGTATATTCAGGGGATACAATATTGAACATGAAATCTAAGCTAGGTGGAAGGAGGTGAGGCTATGTGGAATGAATATCTCTAATAAGTTATTACAATCAATGAATTTTGGGTCCCTGTGGAGTTTAAATTTTCATATTTGTGGTACTACAAACAGGACAAGAAAAAATAGGTCATAAGCAGGTGGTAGGATATTGGAAGAGAGATTATAGAGCAGAGATAGCTACTGGTAGTGATGTGCTAAGGGCAGTTTTTCTTAAACTTACAGATGTGGGAAACATAGATAATATCAATATTTACATAGCATAGAGGATAAAACATAGGGGACTTTTTATGGAGACTTGGCTAAATATTAAAAACGTGCACTATATATTTAGGATAGGAGAAGATATTAAACATTATTAAATATTGACTTTGTATACATTTTCAAAAATTGTAATTATAATCTGAAATAGTTTCCATGAGTATTTCTCCATATCCTGTAATTATATTCTCCATATCCTGTAATTATAATCTGAAATAGTTTCCATGAGTATTTCTCCATATCCTGAACAATGATCTAATCATGATCACTTGAAATTTTTGAAAATTTTCACCTATAAGAATATTATTTTCATGGAATACAAAATGTAAAATTATTTTATTAATACTCAAAATTTGAAACAGTTTAAATACTTTTAAATGATTTTACAATACTTAACTATCATTTCCTTTTTCAATTAAGAAATGAACATAAAATTTTTTTAAATAATGTAAGTGAATTTGGAAATGAATATATTCCTATGAAATAATTAAAAATTATTATTCTGCAATTTATAAAGAGAATTTAGAGCAATAGTCTTGTAAGCCATATAAAATTGCATAAAGTACAAACTGAGTAAATAAATGCCAGATTAAGCAAAGATCAGGGACTGTAATATGCACATGTTCACTCCTGCTTCTTTAGTTCCCCTCCCAGGCAGTTGTATCCCGCCATTGATCTCTCTTCTCTATGTGCTTGAAACATAAACGAATCCAGCCTAGCAGAGGAGCCTTTTCCGTGATGAACACTGTCTGTTCTGCCGCTGTCTACTGGAGGTATCCTAGTTCTGGAGAGTTTTCTTAGCCACACTTGTAGTTACGGTTGAATAAGTAACGCTGGCTATGGGTACTCTTGGCTAACTTTTGGAGCTGTGTAATGGCCTCATTCTCGCTCTGCTTAGACATACTTTTAAAGAACCCCAGAGGCGACTTTTTGCATGCTCTGGACACCTTGACATTTTGTATGCTCTCCTAAGTGCGGAGAAGATAATTACATCAAAACAATGGTCAGGACACTCTGGTTAACAGCCATGGAGGTGGGTGAATCAAAGAGTTATAAGAGAAATTTTTTTTTAAAAAAGCAATTAAGGAACTAAGAAGCTCGAGTATTGACAAGCATGCTGAAATAATCAAGAAAATTGACAGGCTATTTGTGTAAGGAAGCAACAGCAGAAGTGTTATTTAAGAACTACAAGTAATATCCTAAGAGGTCTACAGACGAAAGGTTAGAGGGTGATAAAATCTGAAGGAATGGACTTTAAAGCAACTGGTTGGAAGGAAAATAATTAGATAATGCAAATATATGAGAAGAAACCAATAACTCAATAGAAGTATATAATCTGTATGATAAAATCATAAATATATGAAAAGATTCTTAAACTCAATTGTAAGAGAATAATTAAATTTAATCTACTCTTACATATTATTTATCAGAATTAAAAATAAAAAATGTTTATGGAAAGCTGCTTAAAATCATTAGGTAAAGAAGAAAAACTCATGCAAGTTTGCTTGTATTATAAATGGTATACCATCTACGGAGGAAAATTTAACAAACTTTCCCAAATTAGAAATAAATGCTTATATCCTTGATCAAGCAATCATACTTATAATGCTTAGTCCTTAAATAATGCTTGCATATGTTTGAATAATTAAAATATAAAAATAATAGGTAACTAAAATTCTTCAAAGGAGATTGATTAAACTCAGTTACATCCAGATGTATGCTATGTAGTAATTTTTTTAAATAGTTAGCTTTATGTGTACTGATAAAGAATGATCAGTGAGCTTCACTGATGATAAAACAGAAGCCCTAACAATATACATATTATGGCATTATGAATTTATACATATATATTTATAAGATATATTTATATTCCTATACATTCATAGAATATATCTTCAGAAGAACAGACACACCATATCATACACAAATATGAAATCAGTGTTTGCCTTTGTCAATATGAACTGAATGATTAATGTTCAGAGAAGATAGAAGATTTAAATTTCATGCATAAAATTTACCTTTTGGATTTTTGTATCTTTTGTGTTAAATATTCATAACCATTTAAAATTAAAATATAAAATTAAAATAAAAAATTTGAATTGAAATTAAAAGATGATTTAAAATAAAAAGTTTTATATAAGAAATGCAATATTACTAGTATAAGCTATAAAAATACTGTAAGTATTAAACTTATTCTGTAATTATTTATGTGTTTGGAAATGAGTGCATGAGAAGTAGATAATGACAATTGGTATATAAAGAGTTATTTGAAGAAATG
Organism: Manis pentadactyla; assembly: GCF_030020395.1. Lineage (NCBI taxonomy): Eukaryota > Metazoa > Chordata > Mammalia > Pholidota > Manidae > Manis > Manis pentadactyla. Next base: position 27,204,084 of record NC_080037.1, on the reverse strand, counting down.
ATATATGTAATTATGTTGTATATTACTATCTTGGAAAATCCTAAGAGGTCTACAGATAAGCAGTAGAATTTCCTTATGGTAGAATTACATATATTTATTGAAAGTGATGATGATTGTTTTCTCATACTAATCATTGTCTAAAATATGCCGATCACCTAGCATTTAACTGACAATGTATACTCTAATCATTATTAAAACAAACATATTATTTTATAAATAAAGAAAGTAAGGCTCTAAATAATTACTTTACTTACTGTAAGTAACAAAGCTAGAAAATTTAAGAGCTGGATTTAGGCTACCAGATGCTTTTGGCTTATAAACTCAGTGCCCTACTTATTCCTTTTTAGCAGTAGAATAAAGAATGAATTAGGAATTAAAAGACCTGAGCTCCAGTCTTGATTCTACTTTTTACATTGTAATCATGGTTTCGTTCCATAATTTTAAAAGGTAAATGTTCGCAGTGAGGCAGCCAACTTTGGGAGTAAAAGTATCTTGACCCAGAACATACATAATATTATTCACATTTAAAAAATCTGAAATAGAAATTTTAAAAGTAATTTAATTGACCAAATATGTTTGGGCTAAACACATTTGACATAAAGTTTAGAAGGCACTAATGACCAGGAAGTATATTGTGCGCAGTACATTTTTTGTGAAAATGAATTGTTAAAAGTCAAGAATGGGAAAGTCCATTAAAATATGATAAATATTGATTAAATTTGTGATTTAGAATGATTCGGATAATAATATGGAGAATATTTTCTAAATGATGAAACTGAAAAAGGAGAACTTCTACACTGTTAATGCAATGTTTCAGGACAAAATAGTGAAGAGACATATAAAACAGACTGATGATCTTAAATTCAGAGTCCTTCGTGGATGTGAGCAGAAAGTAACATCTGAGAGGGAAAATACTGCTTGGTCTGATGTTTGAGAGTTGATTTTATAAACTCTCAACTAGAAACAAAGGAGTGGACCTCAAAGAAACCAGCATACAGATCTCGGTGGACCATATTCTTGCAAGAGGGGGTACCGGGCCACAGAGCACAGCAGAGGCTTTGACTATTCACAGAGTTGAAAAGGTGGCTCTCAGTAGCTAGAGAGAATGGTTGGCAGTTTTTCTGAGTTTAGTTCCTCAGCAACTTATCCAGTCTGGCCACAGAGCCTGTCCTACAACTTCAACTGGGCAGGGCGGCAAGCCAGCAGCTCTGGCCAGCAGCTAAGCACAGCCTCCAGCCACATCAAACTAGGGAGCATAGCCAGAGACCCTGGAAGCCAGAGCCTAGCCTATGGCCAGGCCTAGGCACGAATCCAAGCCAGCATCTCCAGCCAACTGTGGAGCATAATCTGTAGCCCCACCCAACCAGGGAGCCTCGCCGGAGAAACTTTCCAGGCACAGAGTTTCTCCTACAGCTCTGCTCAAGCAGGAATCCTGGTTAAAGACCCCAGACATCCATGGAGGTCCATCCTATGGCCCCATTAAGGCACAGATCCAAACCAGTAGCACTGCAGATCTGAAGAGCACGGTCTGTCACCCCACTTTACCATGCGTCCTGGATGGTGATTCTGCATGGCAGTAGAACCCTACCAGTGGCCATGCTCAGCCACAGAGCCCAACACACAGCTTTGCGTGGCCCATATCCACAGTCCCATCCATTGCTGAGCAAACCTTAAGTTTGACCCAGGAATGGAACACAGACACTGACCCATCCCAAATGCAGTCAATAGCCTATAGTGTTACCTCACCAGAAAGCATGGACAGCAAGTTTGCCTGACTATGCTGCAGACGCCAGGCCCATCTGACTGCTGGAGTAGTTGGAAGGCCCACCCAAACAGGGATCCCAGCTAGCAACTTTGCTTATCAGTGGATCCGAGCCTGTAGCCCCACTCAATTGCAGAGCATGGTGGGCAGCCCCATGCGATCATGCAGCACAGCCTAAGGCTGAACTTGCCGAAGGTGATTGCAGAACTCAGTTATTGCACAACCTGACCAAGGAGTATAGTCAGAAGCCTCCTCCTGTCCTCCAATCATGGACAATAGCCTTATACAAATAGAAATGCCAAAAGCACTAACTGATTTTGAAAATGCCAGATGGTCAGCCCAGAACCCCAGCTTGGAAGAACTGCTGAAGCACTTTCCCTGGAAGAGAAAACCTGTAAATGCTAGACGAGGAGAATGCTTCCCTAATGCACAGATACTAATCTAAGAATATAAGGGTCATGAAGGATTAGGTAAACTTGATACCATCAAAGGAAACTAATAAAGTTCCAATAACTGGCAAAAATAATGGAAATTTATGAACTGACAAATGATTAGGAATAATACCCTTTAAAATGTTCAGTGAACTACAAGAAAACAGACAACTAAAAAAAAATAAGAAAACAATACATGAACAAAATGACAAGTTGCACAAAGACAAAAACCATGAAATAAAAACCAGAGAAATCCTAGAGCTAAACAGTATGACTCAAATGAAAATTTCAAAAGAGACCTTGAACAAGAGGAAGAAATGAATCAGTAAACTTAAAGATAGGTTATTGGAAATTATCTAGTCAGAGAAGCAAAAATAAAAAATAATTTAAAAGACTAAAGAGATTGTGGAACATATAGGATACCATCAAATGAAAAATTACATGCATTATAAGAATCTCACAATGAAGAGAGTAAAAGGAACAGAAAGAATATTTAAAGAAATAACAGCTGAAAATTTCCCAAACATGGGGAAAGAAATGGATATTAACATTGAGGCCCAAATGTTTCCAAATAGGGTAAACCCAAAAAGGGCTAGATTGAGATACAATGTCATTATTTGTAAAGAATCAATGACAAAGATTTTTAAAAGCATCAAGAAATAAGCTGCTCATCACTTACAAGTCTGCAAGTGTATATTTTGACTGAAATTTTGCAGGAAAGAGAGAGTGTGGTAATGTATTCAAAATGGTGGAAGAAAAAAATAACCTTGTCAACCAAGAATAATGTATTAGGCAAAGAGCTTCAGAAATGAAGGAATAATAAAGACATTTGCAAGCTAAAAAAAGAAGGTGCTGAGGTAGTTTTCCACCACCAGGTGTATCTAACAAGAAATGTTTAAGAGAGCTCTTCAAACTGAAATGAAAGAAATATTTAAAAGCATATGAATGTTTAAAATTAACTGGTAATAGTAAATACATAGTTAAATAAGATTCTTTAATATTGTAACAGCAATGTGTAAATAATTTTCTCCTCTAGTTTAAAAGTAGAAGACAAATGTATTAAAAGTAACTATAACTCCAATAATTTGTTACTGGGTACACAATGTTAAAAGAAGGCAAATTACAACCTCAGTAGACTAAAATAAGTGGTGGAAAGAAGTAAAAGTATAGAGTTTTGTAAGCTATTGAAGTTGAGTTGTTATCAGCTTATCAGAGGATGCAATAACAATCAGGTGTTTGACATAAGGCTCATGGTAACCACAAAAGAAAAACTGTAGTAAATAAACAAATATTAAGAGAAACAAATCAAAGCACACCACCATAAAAAAGCAACAAATCACAAAGGAAGAAAGGAACAAAGGAACTATAAAATAGTAAGATAATAATTAGCAAAATATCAACAGTAAATCCTTAACAATAATAAGTTTAAACGTAAATGAATTAAATTATCTAATCAAACAACAGACTGGCGGCCTGCATGGATAGTAAAACAAGGTCCAATGATATGCTGCCTATAAGAGAATCACTACAGCTTTAAGAACACACATAGGTTAAAAGTGAGAGAATGAAAATATACACTTCAAGCAAATGATAACCAAAGGGAGCAGGGGTGGTTATACCTATATCAGACAAACAGACTTTAAGTCAAAACTGTAACAAGAGACCAAAAAGCCATTATAATGTTAAAGGGATCAATTAATCAAGATGTTATAACAATTGTAAAAATTATGCATCCAATAGTAGAACACCTAAATATATAAAGCAAATAATAAGAGAACCAAAAGAAGAAATAAACATCATATAATAATAGTGGGGACTTCAGTACTCCACTTTCAATAATAGGTAGGTAATTCAGACAGACAGTCAGTAAGGAACTAGTGGATCTGACCAACACTACAGACCGAACGGACCCAACAGGCGTAAAGAACACTCTACCCAACCACAGCAGAGCATATCTTCTCAAGTAAAAATGGAACATTCTCCAGGGTGAGCATATGTTAGGACTCAAAACAAGTCATAACAAAAATTGGAATCATATCAACTGTTTTTTTTCTCACCACAGTACAATGAACCTAGAAATCAATAACAAGAGGAAGATTGAAATGTGCAAATATATAGAAATTAAACAGTGTACTTCTGAACCAGTGGGTCAACAAGAAATCCAAAGGGAAATCAAAAAATATTCTTAGACCAATTAAAATGGAAACACAACATACCAACATTATAAGATGTAGTAAAAGTTGTTTTGAGGAAATTTTATAGCTATAAAATAAATAACCATATTAAGAAAAAAGGGAATATCCTAAGTAAACAATTTAATTTTATACCTCAGGGAATTAGAAAAGGAAGAAGAAATTAAACCCAAAGTTAGCAGAAGTGAGAAAATAGTATAGATTAAAACAGAAATAAATGAAATAGAAAAGAAAATCAGTAGAAAAGGTCAATGAAACTAAAAGGCTTTTTTAAAAGATAAACAAAATTGAAAAACTTTTAGCTGAATGAACTAAAAAAAGAAAGAGAACTCAAATAAATAAAATTATAAATGAAAAAGGAGATATTACAACTGATACTATGAAATACAAAGGATTGTAAGAGACTACTTTGAATAATTTTATGACAAATAAATTGGACAACCTAGAAGAAATAAATAAATTACTGTATAATACATACAACATACAATTACCAGTGCTGAAGAGGTAGAAGATCTGAACAGATTAATAACATGAAGGGACATTTAATCAGTAATCAAAAACTTCCCAATGAAGAAACGAGGGATGGCTGGCATCACTGATAACTTCTATCCAACATGTAAATAAAATTAGCACCAATCCTTTTCAAACTCTTCCAAAAAGATGAAAAGGAAAGGACCAACCCAAAACTTATTTTAGAAAATGATTACCCTGATACTAAAGCTATATAAAAGGAACATAAGAAAACAAAATTATAGGCTATTATCCTTTCAAATATAAATTTTAAAAAATTCTACAAAATATTAGCAAAATGAATTCAACAGCAAACTAAAAGGATCAGTCAAGTGGGATTTATCCCTGGGTTGTGAGGATGGTTCAAAATACTCAAATTAATACACATGATACACCACATTAATAGAATGATAGATAAAAATCATGATCATCTAAGTGTATGCCAAAAACAGCATTTGACAAAATTTAAATTCTTTCTAGATGATAAAAACTCTCAATAAATTGAGTATAGAAGAAATGTACCTCAAAGTAATAAAGGCCATATATGACACACCCACAGCTGATATCATACCCAACTTTTCACGGCTGAGATGAAAAGCAAGACAAGGGTGCCCATTCTGCTCATCCTTAGTCAGCACGGGCCTGGGAGGCCTGGCCAGAGTCACTACGCAAATAACAGAAATAAAAACCATCCAAATTGTAAAAAAAAGTAACATTCTTTCTGTTTGCAGATGATTTGATCTCATATGTAGAAAACCCTAGAGATCACACTAAAAAACAATTAAAACTAATAGATTCCATGAGGTTGCAAGATAGGAAACTAATACAGAAAAATTCAACTGTATTTCTATACAGTAATAATAAACTACTAGAAAGAGAAATTAGAAAAATCCCATTTACAATAGCATCAAAATGAATAAAATACTTAGGAATAAATTTAACCAAAGAGGGTGAAATACCTATACACTGAAAACTATAAGATATTAATAAAAGAAATTTTGGAAGTCAAAAATATATGGAAAGATATCCTATGTTCATGAGCCAGAGAATTAATATTTTAAAATGTGCATATTCCCAAAATATCTAAAGAGTCAATGCAATCTGAATCAAAATTCCAATTTTATTTTTCACAGGTGTAGAAAAAAACAGTCCTAAATTTCATATGCAACCACAAAAGACACCAAATAGACAAAGCAATCTTAAAAAAGAAGAATAAACGTGGAGGCATCACACTTCCTGACTTTAAATTGTGCCAACACAGAGCTATAGTGATGAAAAGAGTAACAACACTGGCATGAAAACAGAAAGATAAATCAGTGGAACACTATGGAAGCCCAGAAGTAAACTATGCATTTATGGTCAACTGATTTTTGAAAAGAGTACCAAGAATAAAAAAGGAGACAAATGATAGTATCAGTAAGTTTTATTAGGAAAACTGGATATTCACAAGCAAAATAATAAACTTTGTCCCCTATATTACACTAATGACAAAAATTAACTTGAACTAGAATGACTCAAATATAAGACCTGAAATTGTAACACTGCTCGTAAAAAATAAGGGAAAAATCTCCTTGTCATTGGTCTTGGCAGTGATTTTTGGTTATGACACCAAAACCACAAGCAACAAAAGCAAAATAAACAATTGGGACCACATCAAACTGAAAAGCTTCTGTACAGCAGAAGAAATATCAACAAAATGAAAGGCAATCTACAGGATAGGAGAAAATACTTCTAAACTATATTTGGTAAGTGTTATCCTATAACTCAAGGACACAAAAACCAAATAATCCTATTAAAGTTGGACAGAGGATCTAAATAGCATGTTTTCAAAGAAGACATACAGATTTGCCAACAAGTGCATGAAAAGATGTTAAACATGACTAATCCTCAGGGAGATGCAGTTCAAAACCACAATGAGATGATGAATCACACCTGATGGGATGACTATTGTCAAAAAAACAAGAGATAATAAATGTTGGCAAAGATATGATGAAATGGAACACTTGTCCACTTTGGAGGGTATGTAAATTGGTACAGTCACTATGGAAAAGAGTATGAAATTTCCTAAAATATTGAAAATAGGAATACCATATTATCCAGCAATCCCACTTGTGGGTATATATCTATCTGAAGGAAATCAAATTACTATTTTGAAGAGATATCTGAATTTCCAAGTTCATTGAAGTAGTATTTACAATAGCCAAGACCTGGAAACAACCTAAGTGTTGACAAATGAATTCATAAAGAAAATGTGAGATTACGTTATACATGTATATATATATATATATATATATATATATATATATATATATCTCAGAATATTATTAATTAATAAAAAAAGAAGGAAATCTTGCCATTTGCAACAATTTGAATGAAGTAAGGCATTGCACAAAATAAGCTAAGTTTATTTTGAGAGAGAATACAAATACTGTATGATCTCATATGTGAAATCTAAAAACAATAAACTCATCAAAGCATATGGTTAATTTGGTCGTTTCAGTGACTTGCAGTGGGGAAAATGGAGAGATGTTGGTCAAAGGTGACAAACTTTCAATTATAAGGTAAATACGCTCTAGGCGTATAATATGTGACATGGTGATGATGGTCAACAATATTGTTTTTATACTTGAAATTTTCTAAGAGAATAGATCTAAGTGTTCACACCACACCCCTCCACACACATGCACACACATGGTAACTATGTGATGTGACAGATGACAGACATGTTAATGAACCTTATTAAATCATCATTTGATAATATGTATATATATCAAATAATCACATTGTATAACTTAAATATACGTATTATTATCTGTTACTTATATCTATTTAAGTTTGAAAAAATAGTATTTAAGTGTTTCACATAATAAACACCAGGGATTACCATAATTTATATGCATACTTTTATGTTGTTACTATAATAATACATTTTTAATGGGTGAACTCATTGAATTAGTGATTCTTGTTCTAAATTCCACTTCTGAAAATAAATACTTCAATTATTTCTAATGTGTTTTCATAGAACTTTTCTTTGCTCTAGGAGAAAAGCTAAATATTTATTCTGTTTAACTCAGAGTTCTCTCCCACCCTGTTACAGTAAAATGATATGAAATGCTCAATAATGTCCTATCACATAATGTATATTATGCAAAATAATATTTTCTAGCTACCATCATGAAGATGAAAAATTTCTCTTATGGCAAATATTTCTCTGTATTCAGATATTTATTTATGTAAAAGCTGTTCTGGACATTGAGATTTTTTTCACACTTCCTTGTTTTCACTTGAAAATTAATAAATGATTCATGTTATTAGAAAGGTATACAATTAGAGCAGATATCAAAACTTAGAGATGTTAATTAATGATACCATGATACAGGTGTAGCTAACACATACATAAAGCTCGCCATTGTCCAGACACTAATGTAAATGTTAATTCATCTAATCATCACAAAAATCAAACTGGCATATTAGTACTGTCTTTAAATTTTGTAGGAAAGGAAATTGATAAACAAAGAGACAAAGAAATTTGTATGAATTCCCATAGCAGCAGGGGTGAGACCAGGAACCAAACGCCAGCAGTCGCCACTGCCCCTGCGTCCCGATTCCCCTCTCGTGGCACCGCATTTCTAGTGTGGGACCCTGGTGAGTCGTCCTGAAGATCCTTCTAAAGTGGAATTGTTTTGGATAGTGGAACTATCACTTACTTAGAGAAAAACATGGTACTTATTTGTTGTATAGTTAGTCCTTCAATCTTCTCCACTGGAGTTTGAGTTACCATTTCCAGTACATTTTTTAATTGCAAGAAAATTATTAAGACAGTCCCTAGGTTCTTGGCGCAGTTACATACTCCCCACTCTACATATGCTTTATTCTTCCATAGTAAAAAAAGTTTAGCATGGCAAATGTAGTTAGGTATGTTTATGAAACTAATTTCTGGCCACTGAGTTACATGACTAGCAACAGTCAGTGCTTAAAATAGGCTCTGCGCTTAACATGATCGCCTTTTTTTTCCTCTGACCCCTGGCATATTTACAGTTGGCTGTGGAATGATCCGAAGTAAAGCAGCCGCCCTGGGCATATAGATAGAAGCCAGATGCTGAAAGTGCCCAAGCTCCAAAGTCATTGTCTTTGCGATCATTAGCATGCATAATACAAATTTTCATTTATCAACATTTTTACTTGTTAAAATAAAAATAATGATGAAACTTCTATACACTTTAGTGTATCTAGCAGTGTTTCACTGGAATTTGATGCATTGTATATTATACAAAATAATATTTTCTAGCTACCATCATGAAGATGAAAAATTTCTCTTATGGCAAATATTTCTCTGTATTCAGATATTCAGTGAAAGCCAGGCTTTATATTCAAAGAAATATTAGAAGCAATCAAGAGCTTCAGCTATCAATATAAAAGGCAATTTTTGTAGCTTTTATCTATCAATGGTTATTATTTCAAATTTGAGGTCTTACTTAGAGGTTTATTTTTAGTAAATATAGTGAAATTGGGCTTTTTACAAATTATTTTTATATATTTTTTTTAGTTTTCAAAATGATTTGTTTATTTAATCATTTTCTCTTTATTAGTTATTGCGTTATCACAGGGCCAATGAAATTAAGACCATTAAGAAACACATTTTGATTATAATATAATCCTTCATAGGTGTCAGAATATCAAAAATTTATAAAATAGAGAATGCAAACTCATGTGTAAAAATTTAACCATTTAAACTTTTCAAATGACATAATTGTAATACAAATTATTTCAAAATAACAAACAATCATATTTAGCATATAATAGCATGAAACATCATAATTTAAATATGTGTAAGCTCTTGGTGTGTGGTACATACGAGGTACTACGTACAAAAATACAGAAGAAAATATAGATCAACAGCACATATCATATATTTGAAATGTCATCATTTGTGAAGATGTACCATTAGTTTTTATACAACTTAGAAAAATCCTTTAAAGTATGATACAGTGCAAAGAACCCTGCACAACTAATGAATTGCTCCTATCTCTCTAATTGTTATTTTTAATTTATTTTTAAATTTATTCCATGGATTTTCTAATTCATCTTGCTTCATTTGTATTGTTTAACATGTGATAGGCAATCTCTGTGCATATACTCAGTAATAAACATAACCCATTTTTATGTACCTGCAAATATTTGTTTTCCTTTTTTAGTCACCCTTGCCGGTTGCTTTAAAAATAAAAGGAATTCTAGTCGTTTTTCTAAAAATGAATGTTGCTTTGATTCTATCAAATTGTGCTTCTCTGCTCTGTTTTCCTGATTTTTTATACAATAATCTTCTATGGTGATGTTGAAATAGTCCAATCTCATTGAAGACTTAAATGGTAATTCAATTTAACATGTTGATTGCCAAAAGTGCATATAATTCAAATGAAGTGAGGACAATGTGAAAAGCTACAACCAAATTCACAGATTATTCACATGATTTTCAAATACCAAATAAAACTAAACTAAAATACACAAAATATCTGTTTTCTGCTACATCTCTTTCCCAAATTCCAATGTCCTCCAAGCACCTGAGGTAATCCTAATACCAGCACCAGTAATTACACATTTAAAATAAATACCAGAAACAGAAAACGACCATTTAACCAACTCCCCACTAAACATTATAGATTTAATTACAAAGTGACATATTTAAGGAAAAATATCTTTGTTGCAGGGCTAGTAAGAATAACTGCAAAACCGAGATGAAGTATGAACCCGCTGACACTTGAAAGCCTGCGAAAGCATCCCAGGCAGCTGATGTGTAAGGGCCGATGTAGCGCAGACAGGAAATCCTGACATTCTCCTCAGCTTTCTCCGTGAGGCACTTGCTGCTGCTTAACTGGTACCAGCTTAGAGAGCCAGAAAATCAGAACTATGGCAGCCTCATGCAGCTGGACACCCTGGGGATCAGGGACAGCAAGGTGCCTTGGACTTCAGAGGTCAAGATCCCAGAGGAATCAGAGCCGAAGTGATGGGTCTGATACTGTGTCTTAACGTTCTCCTTAAGCTTTTTGTCATTTTCACATTTTTGCTGGTCAAGAGCTATGTAAATGAAGCAAAATGTGATAGCTAAGAAACTAAAAAGATAAGCAATTGTTCTGCTTTTGGATAGGATGGGGCAGATTACAGCTGATCAAAATCACAGTGAAAAGGACAAAGATTTCCAGAATGACAGTGTGAGGTGCCCTACAGACACTCTTCCCAGAAAAATGAACATTTATGGGTGAAAATGACAAATGTATAAAATTTATGTCTCTGGAATTTGTCCTAAGAGCATTCAATAGAGAAACACATATTCATAAAATCTGACAATTTCACAAGCAGCAGGGAGCCATGACATGCCCCCTATAAAAATATTTGATGGATCAGAAAGATAAAAAACATGTTCAATGCAGTAGACATCTTTCTTCACCTAAGTTTTTTTCAAATATGCTTAATGGCTAAAGAAAAAATTCTGACACTGATATTTTCCATTTATATAGATGTAATATTTTATAAATTGTACATGTGTATTTCATTATTTTGGATATAAACCAATAATACGATTATTTATTTTAATGTTCAAATTATTCCAACTTCCACCATTAGAAGGTTTCCACACTGAGTTCTCTTGTCCGTTTGACATGTCCCATCCATTTTTCTCTTTTTAGAAATTCTATGTTCTACCAATACAAGAGGTTCCAGACTTATTTCTGCTGTCCCAACCCTAGTATTTTCTATTTCTCCAAGTAACCCTGATTCCTTTCATTGCAGAATGTTAATTAAAAACAAAGATATAAGACTGGTTCATTGCTAATGAAATTTTGCTGTTTTTAAACCTCGGTGAACAGAGGAAATGCATGTGTGGATACTAATCCATGAGTAAACATAGCTTGCATTTTTATATCAAGCAACAAATCCCTTAAAGCAATTTAATTATATGTTTGAATTGTATTTATTTGGAGTAATTGAATATATTTGGAGTAATTACAAGAAATGTGTGTGTGAGAGAGAGAGAGTATTCTCCCTTCAGCTTTTGGGCACTGATAAGCCCATCAAAATATTCTTCATCTCTGATAACATATTACTCAGTTTCACCATTCTAAATTGCCTTATTTCATTGTTCTCTCTCACTGGTAAACTTCTCTATCTGAATATTTGTTTATCTTTTGCAATTTGTAAGTAAATTATATTAGTTTTTTCTAACATCTCTGCCTGATAATTCCAAAGTTTTCCATCTCTAGATCAGGTTGCATTGACTCTTTCCTCTCTTGATACTGTGTTAAACTTTCATGGGTTTTTTTCATAAATTTTTCTAACATTTGGTTTGACTATGGGGTTTTTTTAGAAGACCAATGGAGACAAGTAAATAATGTTAATATGTAATAATAATACTTATGCTCAGAAAAGATTATGTCTCTCCTTTTGTCAGGCTGTTAGTATGAGTGATGAAGTCAATTTAGTCTGGATTTGAGCTGGGTCTGGGCTGCATTGTTCGGGAGCCGAATCTTCCTTTAGTGATTTGAACTGCACATCTCCTGCCTAATGCTCAGCCTCCAGCAATCCCTGCAGCTGCACGTCCGGGCCTCTGTCACATCATCTGACCACCCCAGTGAACCGTGTCCCTGTCTGGTATGCAATATGAGGCCCAGGACACCTTTAAGGGTTTCTCTTTACTACCATTTATCTTTAGACTTCAGCAGACCTTCTGTGCTGAATCGTTAGTGGGCAGTTTTTTTCAGCTTCTTTGATCACCTTTGCTCAGCACATGGCTTAGAATGTTCACGGGTTTGGCTGCCTCTCTAATACCAGATTTTGGCAGGATTAAGTATTCATCTTTTGAGGCCTCTCTCAGCTTTCCTCCACCCCCGCAAAGGGAGAAAGCTGTTGCATCCTTCTCAGACTGAGGCTTGAAGTGCCCAGAAACTGTCTTCCACTTCTGCTCTGTCCTCGGACTGCAGCACTTTTTTCTCAGAGGAAGTCTCTTTCAGGCCCCAGCTATGCTGCAATCATGCTCACAAGCTGTCTGTAGAAGTCTATATAAAAAAGTGGAAATTGCATGAGGATTCCTGTTGTGTCTGGGCCTCCAGGGATTCTAAACTAGCATGTCAGACCACCCTCAGGTTTTACTAATTTGATCAATTTCATCAGTGTTCTTACTTGTAACTATGGCAGTTTCTTTTACATCCTGCTGCTCTGCCAAGAATGAAAGCTGCTGTGGGTCACTCCTCCGCCAAGATAGACTTGTCACTATTTGAATTTTAACTAACTAGATTCTTTGCCAAATAAGTTATAAGATGTTTTGCTCATGTTTGAGTGCTAGAGAGTTCTCTTGTACTATATCCTAAGCAAAAGCCGTTTTGTTTTAAAATCTGAATAAATCCAGAACCTCAGAAACTACACACTTTGGATTTGTTTTAATTATCAACAGCTTATAGACGTGAATTTTAAAACGACATTTTATTTCAAATTTCTTCTACAATGTATCTAGACCACAATATTCGGTGACCACTATTCTAAGGCACTTCCTGACAACTGCTATGCCCAAGTGATTAAAGAACAGACTGAATACAGAATGCTAATGTAGGCATATGTCAATAAAACTAGACTTCTCAGGAATAGAGATTCTGGCCTCCCCTACCCCCAAATAAGCAACTCTAGCTATTTGCAAAATGCATGGAACATAGGAAGTATGGTGGAAAAAATAAATTCAAAATATTAACTATGACCAGTTGCATTAACTGTAGCAACAGTTTCCTGCCCCCTCCTCCCACCCTCGCCACACCCGCTACACACGTCATATGAAGAAGCTGCGCATCAGAGGTTGTTCGCTGAGCTTTGAATTACAATAATGATTCTCACGGAGGGCTAAAGTAACTAAAAGAATATTCAGATACATTTGGAAAAATGTTTAACTTTCATTTCTGGGGAGCAGTTTTATGTTAATGACAAAATTATGAGGAAGGTGCAAAGGTTTATTTAATACCTTTGCCCTTACACATGTACAGCCTCCCCGATTATCAACATCACTCACCAAAATGGTGCATTTGTACCAACGATGAGCTTATATTGTCACATCATGATCAGTGAAAGTCCACAGTTTACTCTAGGCCTCACTCCTGGTGGTGTATGTTCTATGGGTTTAGACAAAAGTGTAATGGCATGTATCCACCACTGTAATATCATATGGAGTATTTTCACTGTACTGAAAGTCTTCTGTTCTCTGCTTATTCATCTCTCTCTCACTCCAAACCCTGGTAACCACTGATCTTTTTATTGTTTTCATTTTTTTGTGCGTGACCATTTGTTCTTGAACTCCTTAAGTCCAGTGATGGATCTTGAATCTCACTCGTAGAGCCATCTGTCAATTTCGTAATACTTACACTTCCTTACATTAACTCCATTTCTGCTTTTTATACCTAGAATGTTTCTATTTCTACCACTTGTTTATACTGACACGCTAGGAATTGCTCATATAAAAGAATAGAGAAAAGAAAACTATAAATTTTAACTCTACAGCTTTTGGACCCCCCCAAATTCAGTAACTTCCTTCCAATCTAAACTCTGATGTGATATGAGATGAAACAGTAGAAGAGATACAGTGACAGAAACCTGATCATGATTGCATACAATAATAAGCATGAGTGGTTTTCTTATGAGTGAATTGTTTTTGCAAATACTGGAATCAGTCAAAAATTCAAGTAGACTATATTTAGACACACATTTAGACATAAGAAAAGTACAGCAATAAAATATGATTTTTTAAAATGTGATTTTTCTCATAAAGCATTTCCACATTTCCTATGGCAAAATACTATAATTGTAACCCTTATATGACTTATTAACATTACATGGGAGATGCCTGTAGGAAGCATTTCACATGATCTGAAAAGCATCCCACTTCAATATGCCAATGTTCCTTCTCAGCTCTCGTGATTAAAATGATGGGAATCTAGCCTCCAAAAATAATCTAAATATAAGAATAGCTTCATGCGCTGCTGAATCAGACACTCGGGGGTGCCGGCCAGGCGCCCTGTGACTTAGCCAGCCCCCCGGGTGACTCTGATAACAACTCCAAGTCAGAGGCTGACTGCCACAGAGGGCTCACTGGACTGACCCCACACTGCATCTCTGTGCCGTTGGCTTCCTGACTATGCGCAAGTCCTGAGCCTCACTGTGTCTGTTTCCTTATTTAAAAATCAAGTGTAGAGGGGCGGAAGATGGCGGCGTGAGTAGAGCAGCAGAAATCTCCTCCTAAAACCACATATATCTATGAAAATATAGCAAAGACAACCCTTTCTTGAATAAAGACCAGAGGACACAGGACAATATCAAGACCAAATCCGCACATGAGAGAACCCAGCGCCTCGCGAAGGGGGTAAGATACAAGCCCCGGCCCCGCGGGAGCCGAGCGCCCCTCCCCCCAGCTCCCGGCGGGAGAAGAGCAGGCAGAGCGGGAGGGAGACGGAGCCCAGGGCTGCCGAGCACCCAGCCCCAGCCATCCGGGCCAGAGTGCAGGGCGCTCGATACTGGGAAAACAGGGCAGCAAGAACAGTGAGCGGGCACTGGAGGCTGGGCGACAGAGGACATAAGAAAAGCGCGCGACCATTTTTTTTTTTTTTTTTTTTTTTTGCTGTTTTGTTTTGGCGAGCGCTTTTTGGAAGTCTTAAAGGGATAGGGACCCCAATACTAGGGAAACAAGGCAGCAAGACCGGTGAGCAGATGCCTGAGGCTGGCGCCAGAGAATAAAGAAAAACGAGCAGCCACTTTTTTTTTTTAATAAAAAAAAATTTTTTTCTTTTTTTTTTAATTTAAATTTTTTTTTTTTTTGTGGTCGTTTTGTTTTGGCGGGTGCTTTTTGGAAGTCTTAAAGGGGCAGGGCGGGCCACTTAATCCAGAGGTAGGGAATCCGGGATCTCTGGGCACCCTAACCCCTGGGCTGCAGGGAGCAGGGAGGCCCCTTACGGAGATAAATAGCCTCCCAGCCGCTCCTGCTCCAACGCGACTCCACCATTTTGGAGTAGCTGCCCGAGCCAGGCCACGCCCACAGCAACAGCGGAGATTAACTCCATAGCAGCCGGGCAGGAAGCAGAAGCCCTGTCTGCGCGCAGCTGCGCAGCACAAGCCACTAGAGGCCGCTGTTCTCCCAGGAGAGGAGGGCCACAAACCAACAAGAAAGGAAGTCCTTCCAGCCGTCACTCGTCCCAGTTCTGCAGACTATTCCTATCACCATGAAAAGGCAAAGCTACAGGCAGACAAAGATCACAGAGACAACACCAGAGAAGGAGACAGACCTAACCAGTCTTCCTGACAAAGAATTCAAAATAAGAATCATAAACATGCTGACAGAGATGCAGAGAAATATGCAAGACAAATGGGATGAAGTCCGGAGGGAGATCACAGATGCCAGAAAGGAGGTCACAGAAATGAAACAAACTCTGGAAGGGTTTATAAGCAGAATGGATAGGATGCAAGAGGCCATTGATGGAATTGAAACCACAGCACAGGAACGCATACAAGCTGACATAGAGAGAGATAAAAGGATCTCCAGGAATGAAACAATGTTAAGAGAACTGTGTGACCAAACCAAAAGGAACAATATCCGTATTATAGGGGTTCCAGAAGAAGAAGAGAGAGGAAAAGAGATGGAAAGTATCTTAGAAGAAATAATTGTTGAAAACTTCCCCAAACTGGGGGAGGAGATAATCGAACAGACCACGGAAATACACAGAACCCCCAACAGAAAGGATCCAAGGAGGGCAACACCAAGACACATAATAATTAAAATGGCAAAGATCAAGGACAAGGAAAGAGTTTTAAAGGCAGCTAGAGAGAAAAAGGTCACCTATAAAGGAAAACCCATCAGGCTAACATCAGACTTCTCAACAGAAACCCTACAGGCCAGAAGAGAATGGCATGATATATTTAATACAATGAAACAGAAGGGCCTTGAACCAAGGATACTGTATCCAGCATGACTATCATTCAAATATGATGGTGGGATTAAACAATTCCCAGACAAACAAAAGCTGAGGGAATTTGCTTTCCACAAACCACCTCTACAGAACATCTTACAGGGACTGCTCTAGATGGGAGCACTCCTAGAAAGAGCACAGCACAAAACACCCAACATATGAAGAATCGAGGAGTAGGAATAACAAGGGAGAGAAGAAAAGAATCTCCAGAGAGTGTATATAACAGCTCAATAAGCGAGCTCACTTAGGCACTAAGGTACTAAAGAGGCTAACCTTGAACCTTTGGTAACCACGAATCTAAAGCCTGCAATGGCTATAAGTACATATCCTTCAATAGTCACCCTAAATGTAAATGGACTGAATGCACCAATCAAAAGACACAGAGTAATAGAATGGATAAAAAAGCAAGACCCATCTATATGCTGCTTACAAGAAACTCACCTCAAAACCAAAGACATGTACAGACTAAAAGTCAAGGGATGGAAAAACATATTTCAAGCAAACAACAGCGAGAAGAAAGCAGGGGTTGCAGTACTGATATCAGACAAAATAGACTTCAAAACAAAGAAAGTAACAGGAGATAAAGAAGGACACTACATAATGATAAAGGGCTCAATCCAACAAGAGGATATAACCATTCTAAATATATATGCACCCAACACAGGAGCACCAGCATATGTGAAACAAATACTAACAGAACTAAAGGGGGAAATAGACTGCAATGCATTCATTCTAGGAGACTTCAACACACCACTCACCCCAAAGGATAGATCCACTGGGCAGAAAATAAGTAAGGACATGGAAGCACTGAACAACACAGTAGAGCAGATGGACCTAATAGACATCTATAGAACTCTACATCCAAAAGCAGCGGGATATACATTCTTCTCAAGTGCACATGGAACATTCTCCAGAATAGACCACATACTAGGCCACAAAAAGAGCCTCAGAAAATTCCAAAAGATTGAAATCCTACCAACCAACTTTTCAGACCACAAAGGCATAAAACTAGAAATAAACTGTACAAAGAAAGCAAAGAGGCTCACAAACACATGGAGGCTTAACAACACGCTCCTAAATAATCAATGGATCAATGACCAAATCAAAATGGAGATCCAGAAATATATGGAAACAAATGACAACAACAACACTAAGCCCCAACTTCTGTGGGACACAGCAAAAGCAGTCTTAAGAGGAAAGTATATAGCAATCCAAGCATATTTAAAAAAGGAAGAGCAATCCCAAATGAATGGTCTAATGTCCCAATTATCGAAATTGGAAAAAGAAGAACAGATGAGGCCTAAGGTCAGCAGAAGGAGGGACATAATAAAGATCAGAGAAGAAATAAATAAAATTGAGAAGAATAAAATAATAGCAAAAATTAACGAAACCAAGAGCTGGTTCTTCGAGAAAATAAACAAAATAGATAAGCCTCTAGCCAGACTTATTAAGAAGAAAAGAGAGTCAACACAAATCAACAGTATCAGAAATGAGAAAGGAAAAATCACGACGGACCCCAAAGAAATACAAAGAATTATTAGAGAAAACTATGAAAACCTATGTGCTAACAAGCTGGGAAACCTAGGAGAAATGGACAACTTCCTAGAAAAATATAACCTTCCACGATTGACCCAGAAAGAAACAAAAAATCTAAACAGACCAATTACCAGCAACCAAATTGAAGCAGTAATCAAAAAACTACCAAAGAACAAAACCCCCGGGCCAGATGGATTTACCTCGGAATTTAATCAGACATACAGGGAAGACATAATACCCATTCTCCTTAGAGTTTTCCAAAAAATAGAGGAGGAGGGGATACTCCCAAACTCATTCTATGAAGCTAATATCACCCTAATACCAAAACCAGTCAAAGACCCCACCAAAAAGAAAACTACAGACCAATATACCAGATGAACGTAGATGCAAAAATACTCAACAAAATATTAGCAAACCAAATTCAAAAATACATCAAAAGGATCATACACCATGACCAAGTGGGATTCATCCCAGGAATGCAAGGATGGTACAACATTCGAAAGTCCATCAACATCATCCACCACATCAACAAAAAGAAAGACAAAAACCACATGATCATCTCCATGGATGCTGAAAAAACATTTGACAAAGTTCAACATCCATTCATGATAAAAACTCTCAGCAAAATGGGAATAGAGGGCAAGTACCTCAACATAATAAAGGCCATCTATGATAAACCCACAGCCAACATTATATTGAACAGCGAGAAGCTGAAAGAATTTCCTCTGAGATCGGGAACTAGACAGGGATGCCCACTCTCTCCACTGTTATTTAACATAGTACTGGAGGTCCTAGCCACGGCAATCAGACAAAATAAAGAAATACAAGGAATCCAGATTGGTAAAGAAGAAGTTAAACTGTCACTATTTGCAGATGACATGATATTGTACATAAAAAACCCTAAAGACTCCACCCCAAAACTACTAGAACTGATATCGGAATACAGCAAAGTTGCAGGATACAAAATCAACACACAGAAATCTGTGGCTTTCCTATATACTAACAATGAACCAACAGAAAGAGAAATCAGGAAAACAACTCCATTCACAATTGCATCAAAAAAAATAAAATACCTAGGAATAAACCTAACCAAAGAAGTGAAAGACTTATACTCTGAAAACTACAAGTCACTCTTAAGAGAAATTAAAGGGGAAACTAACAGATGGAAACTCATCCCATGCTCGTGGCTAGGAAGAATTAATGTCGTTAAAATGGCCATCCTGCCCAAAGCAATATACAGATTTGATGCAATCCCTATGAAACTACCAGCAACATTCTTCAATGAACTGGAACAAATAATTCAAACATTCATATGGAAACACCAAAGACCCCGAATAGCCAAAGCAATCCAGAGAAAGAAGAATAAAGTAGAGGGGATCTCACTCCCCAACTTCAAGCTCTACTATAAAGCCATAGTAATCAAGACAATTTGGTACTGGCACAAGAGCAGAGCCACAGACCAATGGAACAGACTAGAGAATCCAGACATTAACCCAGACATATATGGTCAATTAATATTTGATAAAGGAGCCATGGACATACAATGGCGAAATGACAGTCTCTTCAACAGGTGGTGCTGGCAAAACTGGTCAGCTACATGTAGGAGAATGAAACTGGACCATTGTCTAACCCCATATACAAAAGTAAACTCAAAATGAATCAAAGACCTGAATGTAAGCCATGAAACCATTAAACTCTTGGAAGAAAACATAGGCAAAAACCTCTTAGACATAAACATGAGTGACCTCTTCTTGAACATATCTCCCCGGGCAAGGAAAACAACAGCAAAAATGAGTAAGTAGGACTATATTAAGCTGAAAAGCTTCTGTACAGCAAAAGACACCATCAATAGAACAAGAAGGATCCCTACAGTATGGGAGAATATATTTGAAAATGACACATCCGATAAAGGCTTGACGTCCAGAATATATAAGGAGCTCACACGCCTCAACAAAAAAAAACAAATAACCCAATTAAAAAATGGGCAGAGGAACTGAACAGACAGTTCTCCAAAAAAGAAATACAGATGGCCAACAGACACATGAAAAGATGCTCCACATCGCTAATTATCAGAGAAATGCAAATTAAAACTACAATGAGGTACCACCTCACACCAGTAAGGATGGCTGCCATCCAAAAGACAGAGAATAACAAATGTTGGCGAGGCTGTGGAGAAAGGGGAACCCTCCTACACTGCTGGTGGGAATGTAAGTTAGTTCAACCATTGTGGAAAGCAGTATGGAGGTACATCAAAATGCTCAAAACAGACTTACCATTTGACCCAGGAATTCCACTCCTAGGAATTTACCCTAAGAACGCAGCAATCAAGTTTGAGAAAGACACATGCGCCCCTATGTTTATTGCAGCACTATTTACAATAGCCAAGAATTGGAAGCAACCTAAATGTCCATGAATAGATGAATGGATAAAGAAGATGTGGTACATATACACAATGGAATACAACTCAGCCATAAGAAAAGGGCAAATCCAATCATTTGCAGCAACATGGATGGAGCTGGAGGGTATTATGCTCAGTGAAACAAGCCAAGCGAAGAAAGAGAAATAACAAATGATTTCAGATATCTGTGGAATATAAGAACAAAGGAAAAACTGAAGGAACAAAACAGCAGCAGAATCACAGAACTCAAGAATGGACTAACAGGTACCAAAGGGAAAGGGACTGGGTAGGATGGGTGGGTAGGGAAGGATAAGGGGGGGAGAAGTAGGGTGTATTAAGATTAACATGCATGGGGGGGTTGGAGAAAAGGGAGGGCTGTACAACACAGAGAAGGCAAGTAGTGATTCTGTAACATTTTGCTATGCTGATGGACAGTGACTTTAAAGGGGTTTATAGGGGAGACCTGGTATAGGGGAGAGCCTAGTAAACATAATATTCGTCATGTAAGTGTAGATTAGTGATACCAAAAACAAAGCAAAAAAAAAAAAAAAAGGGCAGTTCCTG
Organism: Manis pentadactyla; assembly: GCF_030020395.1. Taxonomy (NCBI): domain Eukaryota; kingdom Metazoa; phylum Chordata; class Mammalia; order Pholidota; family Manidae; genus Manis; species Manis pentadactyla. The sequence goes on along the minus strand of NC_080037.1, from coordinate 27,182,707 downwards.
TGTGGTAACCTCCAACGAGTTCTACACAAGGGTATAAAGGGCATATAAAAGTGTAGGCAAAGGGTCTGTTTGTGTTTATACAGAGGATCAAAGCCTAATTGGGCTACCCCGAGAATGAACTAAGATACGATATGAAAAAGAACTTCCAACATCTGCACTCTCTGGAAGACTCATGCCAGAAGATGATCATCAAAAACCCCAACAAAGATCCACGCACTGCTACAGCTGAAGATGCACTCATCCCACCAGTTCCTGGACTTGCCATGGGAATGAGGAAGGAGATATCTAAGCTGGCCTGTGCATACAGTAAAACAACAAATTTGACTGGATCTATACTGTTGGAACTCAACCAAGAATTTGGAGAAGTGCAAATTGTAGCGCTCCAAAGTCTTACAACTACAGACTATTTACTGTTAAAAGAACATATGGCATGTGAACAGTCCCCAGGAATGGGTTGTTTTAATTTGTCTGATTTCTCTCAGACTGTTCAAGTTCAGTTGGACAATATCCACCATATCATAGATAAGTTTTCACAAATGCCTAAGGTGCCTAACTGGTTTTCTTGGTGTCACTGGTGATGGCTGGTAATTACAGATATGCTTTGGTTATGTAACTATACTCCTATTATGTTAATATGTGTGCACAATTTAAGTAGTAGCTTAAAACCTATACATGCTGAAGTTACTCTACAAGAAGATATGTCAAAGAAATAATCAATCTTCCCATGTTTTCTTCCGCCTGCTACTTCTATAGCTTTTCTTCTTCCTTCCTAATTACAACCCTTAAATAGAATTCGTGCCTCATATCAAATTTACCGAGTATCATAATTCTTCCAAGTGGTAAAGATACCTCAAGACAAATGCTGGGCATAGAAGCCACAGGGCATAAATATGCAAAGAAATAAAAAGCTAACCTTTTCAAACAATAAGGCTTCTCTCTCACTTACCAACTTTACATTTCCCTGTATGGCCCCGGAAGATGACTGGTTAGCCAGAGACGGGTAAGATTCCTCAAGGGAGGAACAACCTAGGACAGGCACAGTCACAGGGGGGTCATCAGGTGAGAAATTGGGGATCAACAGAGGTGAGGCTTAGAACCTCACCCCCCCTGTTCTGAGAGATATATTCTGTATACGTGGATGTTTTATTGCCCTTGTCTAGCTTGGATTAACACATAGTCTACAGGCACACACCTGATCATCTACATTTGCCCTCTTATAGCACTAAACTATGTTTTCTACCTTTATCTTGCATCTACCTACCACTTCAGCATTTTATTAAAAATAATAATAATAAAGAGAGAAATGTGGTATCCACATATAAATCAAGTATAAAAATCAAATGAGTATTCATATTTGAACTGACTGTTTATAGTTCATAATGCTTGAGCAAAACTGAAGGTTTCTGTGATGGCTGCCCTTGTACTGTTCACCATGTAAGAACTTATTCACTATGTAAGAATTTGTTCTCCATGTAAGAACTTGTTTGTTATGCCTCAGAAGGTTGGAGACTGATGAAAATTAGGCTTGGGGTGGATTAATGATTGTTCATTGAGTATTGACTCCCCTATACAGAATTTTATTGTGTTAACAACCATTTGGTCAATAAATATGAGAGATGCCCTCACAAAAAAAAAAAAATGTATACACTCCCAATGGTAAAATAATAAGTAACCAGGATGTAATGAATATAGTCAAGATATTTTAACAGCTTGGTATGGTGATAGCTGGTACCTAGAATTGTCATGTATATAAATGTTGAATCACTATGTTGTACACCTGAAACTAATGTAATGTAATACCGTGTGTCAACTACCCTTCAATAAAAAAATAATTATCTAAAAAAAAAAAAAAGAAGAAAAATGAATAGCTTCATGCATTCCAATATTCCTCCATTTCTTTTGTATTAATATAAGTGGAATTTATCCTTCTGGTTAAGAAAGACAGTATGACCATTCTAAATTATGGAATCATTTTTTTGAAGTTAATATTCTGGGAAAATAAATTCTTATTCTATACTGATTGAATAAAAAGTATGACAAAGCTATAAAACAAACAAAACTTCATATGGAAAGTGGGATAAAGCATTACTTAAATATTATAATGTATTTTTTTCTCATATTGGCTAAACTGTGTTTTAGAGAAAATACTTTGTTATTATTTTTTAAATGATTGTTTATTGACAACCAAATGTCATGAGAAAATACATAAAACTAAACATCACACTAAGTGTGGCTCCTATAGTAATGGAGCTTATGATGTAGTTGGAAGGATAGCCCTTATTCAGACCTCCCTATGATTAACATAATTTTTATAGCAATCTGAGAAACTCAAAAGTGTAAGATTACAAACGGAGTGAGTGTTATATATCCAGAAGCAGAAAGTAATGCCTAGCTGACATCCCACAAGTAAACTTCAGCCTGTAATCACAGGCAACTGAATGTCACCACCAGTCTGAGTGAACCTGAACGTGACTGCAAGGAATTTATCCCTGTATATACCTTGTTTTCTGTCTAGCAGGTCCAAGAGCACAGCAACCAGCTGAACTGTGCTATACCCAGACTTCTGACACCTGGAAATTGAGAAAATAAATGGTGTTATTTTAACTACTAAATTTATGCAATATTTTTAAAGTATCAACAGAAACGAATACAATAACCATGAATCCATCTGATTTACATAAAAATATAAAGGACAAATCCTCCTTACAAAACAATTTCAAATAGCAAATATAGGAGTGCAGGAAAAAGAAAATCACCCTTAGAATACCTCAACAATAATTGCTGTAGGCATGACAAGTGATGAATGATAAAATTTGTGAAAAAACATTGAAAGAAAAACAGTATATTTGCATGACCCCAAAGTATCTCTCTCAAAAGATATGTTAATTTCTGTGGTAACCTTAACAAATGTCCACAAATTATTTAATAATCCTCTTACCATGATATAGAGATTAATTTTCCCTTAAGTATGGATACTTAAATATTTCCATTTCTTAACATTTAAAATAATATGTGATAAAATATAATGATATGATAAGCACAGTAGTTCCACTGAGTCTGGACAAAACATCAAGAAAGGTCCCAGACAGTAGACACACATATAAAAACTCAATAGGATGCATTCTTACAGTCATTTGATAAACTTTGGCCCAGAAATTAGTCCTGGAATTTGAATAATTGAATCACTAAGTAAAGTAGTCAAAAATGGTATCAAAGTCATCTGATATCAGGTAGACTGGCAGTTGTTGATGGAAGTAATTGACAAATTATTGCACAGCTTGAATCACGCTAAATTAATATCAAAGAGAGCCAAGCAGTGATAAATGGACTTGAGATAGGCAACAAGAGAAACTGAGCATATTGCCAAGGTTAAGGCAAGGGACTATGAATGACAAGTGCATTAAAATAACAGATATGACAGAGATTTAAAGAAACAAGGAAGTAGACACAACTGGTTATAAATCTAGAATAAATTAGTTCAGCAGCTCAAACAACAAAATTGAAAATATTCAACTAAATGAATCACAGATTCAGAAGCTTTTTTATTTCCCCTCTACCTAAGGACTCAGTTTAGAACCTGCAGTGGAAATTATCTCTCAGGTGATGTTTCAGAGATCTGCAGCCATAGACCTTGAACATAAAAGATGACAGGACAATATGAACAATATTCCCTGATGGGCAGTGGAACAAATCCGTTCACTTCAAAAAAATAAGTAAATAAATAAAGAAGGGGATAGAAAAACGATGTAAAGAAATGAGTTTCAGCCATTTAAATTGGTGGGTTAAATCATTATATTACAGGGAAATTAAAAGTAAATAAGTATTCTTAGGTAGCCTTCAGTAAAATGTTGTAAAAGTCAAATGAAATAATATAGAAGGCACGTTTGTGGAAACTTCCTTTTTATTGTTTTAAATTGGGAATTTATTTCTGTTTTGGATGAAAGAGGTCTTGAATATATGATATTATTAATAAGATATCTTTATTAATAATTTATCAAACTTGATGCTGGAGTTTTTGTTTACAGAGTCAAAGCATGACCTTAGCAAACACCCAAGGTAGGAGAGCCAGGGAGAGGCTTTCATTTAGAGGCATAGTGAGAGGACAGAGCTCCTGGCTTATGCCAGGGGGGAACAAGAGATCCCGGAGTTGCACGTTGTCTACGGGATTTATAGACAGTTGGGGATTTTGGGGACCATGATAAAGGACTTAGGGGTGTGGACTTGTTAAGTGGTCTTAGAATATTTATCCTTGATGGGACATTAAGACCCTTTTTTCATCAGTCCTCCAGGTAATTCTGCAAAAATTAAAATAAGAAATTTATAGCAAATTCCTTCCCAGAATAGCAGCTATTTGGTCTGGGAGCATATCAATCATCAATCAAGACTGCCTGCCCTGCCCTCAGCGTGGGCTGAGTTTTGTTAAAGAGTTTGAAAGATGGAATCTTTTAAATCTAAAATCTTTTAAAATCTAAGATGAAATCTTTCTTGCTTTTACAATGTTGTTTGTGGCTGGGCTTGTTTGCCATTATTAATTGCTCAGGTTGCAAATCACATGATCAGGCCTGAAGGCAGAAAAACAGCGTTTAGGCCTGGGCCATTTAGCATGCTAAAGTGAATCTTACACATGAGTACAAATGATTAGCATAATAAAAACATAGGCAATACGGAGTATCTGGGGAATATTAATTGATCTCACTGAAGAATGACTCTAGAGCTTAATGTTTCGCATGAAGTTTTGGTAAGGAGTTTCTTTGCATATAGTTACATTGCTCTGACCATAATTATCCTGTCTTGCTTCTTCCGGAGGCCCTCACTCTACTCTGTCTAAACCAATGGTCCTTGTCTCAAACTGAGCACTTACTATATTACTCAGAAATGCAAATCCCGGTTTAGTGGAGAATCAAATTCTCAAGTGTACTGGGGACAACTGTTGGCAACTGACTAGATTTATGGACATTTAACAACCTTTGTAAGTCAGCTGAGACAGAGGCTACTTACTAACAGCTGAGTAGGTACCTTAGAGTTAAGATTTAAAAAAATATTTATTCAAAGTCCTGATTCATTAAGTGTAACTCACAGTCATGATGGAGATAATTAGGATAAGAAAGTACTGAGTGAGATGTAAGGCTCAAGAAAGTCATAAAATTTCAAATTACCTCCTCTACAACTAAGCTATATTTACAATTTGCTAAATGGAAAAACATCCAAGTATGTTGAATTCAGAATGGAATTTCCTTAATTTATTCATTTACAATGTTCAACTAGACCAAAGTCAGTAAAATTACAAAGGCAAAGACATATTTAACAAAAAGCCATATATTGATATTAAATTTTAGAGCAATTTCAAAATTCTACTTTTAATAGTGCAATTCCTTGCAAAGAATCATGATAGAGAATTCATTTTATTAATAAAGACTGTAACTCTGGGAGAAAAATCCTGGGGCAAAATACCTTCAAAACCAAAATCAGTCAAAGGAAGAAATAAGTGGGAGAAAATTCTTTATTTCTTACAAGCAGTCATCCACTTCTACTCACCCATGTCTCTTGTGACCCAGCTGCAGAACTCCACCCAACCTCTTTGGTTCAGATATGCCATTGGTCACCCTTGTAATTACCTATTGATATAGAGATGGACTACTTCTCTCCACTCCTTGGAAACACCTATTGATATGGATATGCACTAAGGCCGGGGAAAGATTCTATTACTGAGGGGAAATAGGAAACTGGACAAACTCTACAGGACTTGGAGAATGTAGACATCATAAAGCCCACTCATAGTCCCTTTAATTCCCCCAGTGTGGCCAGTGAAAAAACCAGGTGGCCCTTGGCATATGACCATGGACTACAGGAAATTGAATTAAGTCACACACCCTTTGCCTGCTGCTGTCCCCTCTATAGCAGCACTATGGACACACTCAGTCATGAACTAGAGATGTATCATTATGTTGTGGACCTTGCTAATGCTTTCTTCTCTATTGACATAGCACAGGAAAGTGAGGCAAAGTGTCTTCACATGGGAAGGCCAGCAGTGGACATTCACTGTCCTTCCATGGGGATACCTCTACAGTCCCACCAGTGGTCATGGACTTGTAGCCCAGGTTTTGGCCACATGGAAGAAACTGCAAATGGTGTGGCTGTATTACTACACTGATGATATCATGTTCACATATGATTCTCTTGAAGATTTAGAAGGGGTAGTTCCTGGACTGCTGCAACATTTACAGGAGAAAGGATGGGCTGTGAACAGCACCAAGGTTCAGGGAACTGGTTTGTCTGCCAAGTTCGTGGGTGTTCTCTGGTTGAGTAAAACTAAAGTTATCCCAGACACAGTCATAGATTAGGTCCAGCTTTACCCCAGCCCTACCACTTCAGCAGTACTACAAGAGTTTTTGGGGTTGTTGGACTACTGGAGAGTGTTTAGCCTGCACTTGGCAGAAAATCTGAAGCCCTTATACTGGTTATTATGAAAGGGCATCAGGTGGGACTGGGATGAGACATGTGCAGCTGCTTTTACTGCTACTAAGTGAGCAGTCAAGGCTGTACAGGCCTTGAGTGTCATGGACTCATCAAGGCCCTCTGAGCTAGATGTTCATGTAACTGAAGGTGGTTATGGAGAGCGTCTCTGGCAGTGGCTTGAATGGACCTGCAAACCTATTGGATTTTGGTCACAACTATGGAAAGGAGCAGAGGTCTGGTACACCTTAATAGAGAAGCAACTGGCTGCTCTGTACCATGCATTGCTGGCTATGGAGCCCATCACTGGAACACCTCACTCTGACCAAGGTAATAACCAACTACCCTATCATGGGGTGGGTGCAAGACTGGACCCAAAGGCCACAGAGTGGCATGGCACAGATGCCTACACTGGCCAAATGTGGTGTATATTTGCAGCAGCATAGCACCCTCTCTACTAGCCCCTTAGGTGGAGAACTCCAATGCTTACTGGGGCCAGTGACCTATACGAGTGGATATCAGGAAGAACTTGCTTTTGAGATATTGGTAGCCAAGAGGAGAGGATTAAAGATGATGGCATGACAGGTGAGACAGAGGCTTCCTCCTAAAACCGCATATAATACAAAAATATAATTAATACAACTAAACCTGAGAAAGCAACAGGAAAGAGGTCTGTGCCAGCCTGCATACACGTGGAGAAAGGGGCAGGCCTCACAAAACAGGGCAATGTATCAATGCTGTGGCCCGGCGGGACCCGAGCCCTTCCCCCACCCCAGGTCACCAGCAGGAGGAAGAGAAACAGAGCAGGGAGGGAGTGCAAGCCTGGGACTGCTGAATACAAAAGAACTGAGATATGCTCTGGGGGCACAAACCTACATTTCATGGTGCTTTCATGAGAGTCATGGTTATTTAGCTGCTTCTGATTACTGGGTTGGAAAGCTAAGACAGTAAGAATTCCTGGAGAGACTGATATCCCAGACAATTGTGGAAAGCAGGCATCCATATCCAGCTGTTCTGGGACAAAAGCTTATACCTGTGTGCCCGGCCCACTGGCTCAGGTGGTGGAGACAGGCATAGCAGCCAGGAGGCAGGAAACAGTTCTTCCCCTCAGGCACCAGTACCGCTCCCCTGTGACCCCCGACATTGCTTCAGGGGCTGAGCAGCCCCAGAATAGAGCTTCTAGACACTAGAGGGCTCCATATACAAACATGAAACGCCAAAGGAAACTGGTCCAGAATAAAATTATTAATACAACTACCGAGAAAGATTTAAATGACATGGACCTCATGACTCTTCCTGAAAGGGAGTTCAAAATAAAAATCATTAACATGCTAATGGAGGTATGGAAAAATATTCAAGAACTCAGGAATGAATTCCAGTCAGAGATCCAATCATTGAACAGCACAATGGAGGGTATTAAAAGCAGGTTGGATATGGTGGAGGAGACAATAAATGAAATAGAAACTAGGGAAGAGGAATACAAAGAGGGTGAGGCACAGAGAGAAAAAATGATCTCTAAGAAGGAAAGAATATTGAGAGAACTGTGTGACCAATCCAAGCAGAACAATATTCGCATTATAGGGATACCAGAAGAAGAACAGAGAGAGAAAGGGATAGAAAGTGTCTTTGAGGAGGTAATTGCTGAAAACTTCCCCAATCTGGGGAAGGAGATAGTCTCTCAGGCCATAGAGATGCACAGATCTCCCAACACAAGGTACCCAAGGAAGACAACACCAAGACATATAGTCATTAAAATGGCAAAGATCAAAGATAAGGACAGACTATTAAAAGCAGCCAGAGAGAGAAATAAGATCACATACAAAGGAGAGCCCATCAGGCTAACACCAGACTTCTCAGCAGAAACCTTACAGGCCAGAAGGGAGTGGCATGATGTATTTAATGTAATGAAGCAGAAGGGCCTGGAGCCAAGATTACTTTATCCAGCAATATTATAATTTAAATTTGAAGGAGAGATTAAACAATAAGCAGAAGCTGAGAGAATTTACCTCCCACAACCATCTCTACAGTCTATTTTGGAGGGACTACTGGAAGTGTTCCTAAGGTTTAATAGCTGTCACCAGAGGTAATAAAACTACAGTAAGAAAGTAGAACAGCTAATTACTAAACAAATTCAAAATTAAATTAACTATCCCCAAAGTCAATCAAGGGATAGACAAACAGTACAGAATATGATACCTAATATATAAAGAATGGAGGAGGAAGAAAAAGGGGGAGAAAAAGAAAGAACCTTTAGATAGTGCTTGTAATAGCATATTAAGTAAGTTAAGTTAGACTCTTAGATAGTATGGAATTTAACCTTGAACCTTCGGTAACCATGAATCTAAAGCCTGCGATGGCAATAAGTACATACCTATCAATAATCACCCTAAATGTAAATGGACTCAATGCACCAATCAAAAGACATAGAGTCACTGAATGGATAAAATAACAAGACCCATCTATATGCTGCCTACAACAAACTCACTTTAAACCCAAAGATATACACAGACTAAAAGTGAAGGGATGGAAAAAGATATTTTATGCAACTAATAGAAAAAAGCAGGAGTTGCAGTACTTGTATCAGACAAAATAGACTTCAAAACAAAGAAAGTCACAAGAGACAAAGAAGGACATTGCATAATAATAAAGGATTCAATCCAACAAAAAGATATAACCATTATAAATATCTATGCTCCCAACACAGGAGCACCCACATATGTGAAACAAATACTAACTGAATTAAAAGGGGAAATAGAATGCAGTGCATTCATTCTAGGAGACATCAACACTCCACTCACTCTGAAGGACAGGTCAACAAGATAGAAGATGAGTAAGGAGACAGAGGCACTGGACAACATAATAGAACACATGGACATAACAGACATCTGCAGAACTTTCCACCCAAAAGCAGCAGAATACACATTCTTCTCAAGTGCACATGGAATATTTTCAAGAATAGATCATAAACTAGGCCACGAAAAGAGCCTCAGTAAATTCAAAAAGTTTGAAATTGTACCAACCAGTTTCTCAGACCACAAGGTCTGAGAAACTATACAAAGGAAACTAGAAATAAATTATGCAAAGAAAATGAAAAATCCCACAAACACATGGAGGCTTCACAACATGCTCCTAAATAACCAATGGCTCAATGACCAACTAAAAATAGAGATCAAGCAATATATGGAGACAAATGACAACAATAATTCAACCCCGCAAAATCTGTGGGATGCAGCCAAGGCCGTGCTAAGAGGAAAGTATATTGCAATGCAGGCCTACCTTAGGAAAGAAGAACAATCCCATATAAGCAGTCTAAACTCACAATTAATGAAACTAGAAAAAGAAGAACAAATGAGGCCCAAAGTAGGAGGGATATAATAAAGATTAGAGCATAAATAAATAAAATCAAGAAGAATAAAACAATAGAAAGAATCAATGAAAGCAAGAGGGGGTTCTTCGAGAAAATAAACAAAATAGATAAACCCCTAGCCAGACTTATCAAGAAAAAAAAGGGAGTCTACATACATAAACAGAATCAGAAATGAGAAAGGAAAAATCACTATGGACACCACAGAAATACAAAGAATTATGAGAGAATACTATGAAAATCTATGTGGTAACAGACTGGATAACCTAGAAGAAATGGACAACTTTCTAGAAAAATACAACCTTCCAAGGCTGACCAAGAAAGAAACAGATAATCTGAACAGACCAATTACCAGCAACGAAATTGAACTGATAATCAAAAAACTACCTAAGAAAAAAATGCCTTGATCAGATGGCTTCACCACTGAATTTTATCAAACATTTACTGAAGACCTAATACCCATCCTCCTTAAAGTTTTCCAAAGAGTAGAAGAAGGAATACTTCCAAACTCATTCTATGAGGCCAGCATCACTCTAGTACCAAAACCAGGCAAAGACCCCACAAAAAATAAAATTACATACCAATATCCCTGATGAACATAGATGCAAAAATACTCAACAAAATATTAGCAAACCGAATTAAAAAATATATCAGAAAGATCATCTATCATGATCAAGTGGGATTTATTCCAGGGATGCAAGGATGGCACAACATTTAAAAATCCATCAACATCACTGCCACATCAACAAAAAGGACAAAAACCACACGATCATCTCCATGATGCTGAAAAAGCATTCGAAAAAATCTGTTCAGCTACTGTCTGCCTGTGGAATGGGTGAGCTATGGACTTAACCTGCATAGGACTTTGAACCTAGTTGAATCCTCCAGTTTGAGGATTATCCAGATTTTATTGCTATTGTTATTGTATGTTATTAATCTGGTTACAGTGCTCTATTTTTCTCAACAGGGGCAATTTTGGAAGATGGGGAATGTGTAGATTGTGAGGAGAGATTTCTGGAGGGGTTTTCTGTGGGTGAAATTGTGATAGTGCCAGAATCTCTCACCTGGCCTTAGTCCATCTCCATATCAATAGGTGATTACAAGGGCGAGCAAGGGCATATTTGGACCAGAGAGGTTGGGTGGTGCTCTCTTCTTCTGCAGCTGATTGGAGATAGATGTGGAATGACTGTTTGTTGGAAATAAATGGGTTTCTCCCACATTATTTCTCCCTTTGATTGATTTTGGTTTTAAAGGTATTTTGCGTTGGGATCTCCCCTCCTGGAATTGCAGTTAGACTTCTCACATTTATCTTCTTTGACACTGAAATTGATAATTAAGTTAAAAGATCATAATAAAAATAAGTAATATTAAATAAAAATAATTATTATGTTAGCAAATTGCTAGAATTTTTGGCTGTATGCATTTTTAGCATTCAAAATTTACATCTTTTGAGTTCTCTGCATGATTTGTTTGGTTAATTGATTTTGTACAATTTTCCAGATTTATGTTTATTTATCCATTCATGTAATGCAAATGATGGACAGCTCATGAAAACAACATTTATACTTTGCCTAGTTGCTTTGAATAAAAATAAGTTCTGGATAGAAGATTAAACCTTTGAGACATAAAATTTATTTCTAATCATGAAACTTAATCCCTCAGCACATTTTAGAGGTTAAAAAGTTAGGCTTAATGCACAAGTGAATTGGAAATTAATAGTTTATTTTCTCAAAATTATACAGTATGAACACTATCTCAATGTACAATGCAAGATGTACAATATATTACTTCAAGTTAGCTAAAAATGAAAAGTAGAAATATTGTAAATACAGTGATTTATGTATAGCAAGGAAATATTTCACATCACTCTTTTCCAGAACACTGTGTCAATTTGATATGTATCAACTATATCAAAATTAAAGCTTTTAAATAAATTACTTAACTGCAATTTGTATTTCAAAATTTAAAGTAAATAGAAAACTTTAAAAATTCTAAATGTAAGGAAAAATAAATCATGTGGTATGTTCTCATAAAAAATTACCATCTCCTATGGTTATGTTATATAACATTCCCTTGTGGCCATCTGGAGGGCGGTTCTACCGTTTTCCTTGAAGTAAGCTGGAATCTTATAGAATGGCCCCATATGGCCACAAGTCCTTGGCTAAGACTTAGGAGAAGCCCCTAGGAACTGAGAGCAACTCCTGACCAACAGAATATTAAGAAAATGAACATCTCAGATCTGTAGCCACAGAGCTGTTAATTCTGTTAATAATGTAAATGATCTTGGAAGGGCATATTTATTTCCAGATAAAAGTACAGTTTTTGAACATCTTGATTTCAGCCTAGTGAGCTCCTGAGCAGACATCCGTCCATGCCATGACCAGACTTCTGTCCTTCAGAAACCGGGGAAGTAAATGAATGATTTTATTATACCATTAGCTAAGAAATTCCTAATATGTAGAAGATTGTTTTTTTTTATACATCCATTCACCCATGCTATGCATCCATTCAACAGTTACAGGTCACTATTGTGTATGTTTATTTAATCTCTCTATCACACTACATACAAAGACAGTATTTCATTCACCTCAGTATCTTTAATAACACCTTGCAGGATACATAGTATATGCTTAACATATACATACAATATGGTATATGCTTAAGAAAATGTTGAATAATGAATAAATACATAAATAAAGAAACGTGTTAGGAATATGCAGGGTGGACTTAGGAGGGTTTAAATGGATATATTGGGTAAAGAATACATATACAAATACATATATATATGTGTGTGTAAATTACAGTAGTTATATAAATAAGTGCAGAGTCATTTCTTCACTGTCAATTTTGAAATAAAGACCACTTTTAGGCATTTCTCTTTGGATATTACAGGCTGCGAAGAGACTGAATTGTTATCAGGGTTATGAATAAAAATTTTCATTTAAAAAGTAGCTATGCCAGAGTATCTTTCATTTGTAAAAAGTTAACACAGATATTCTTTGTTTATACAAATAATCAAAGTAAAGTGGAATCTAATTGAATTCAGTGAATGAGATTTTCTGTGGCAAGATATTCTAAAAGCTCACTGGTTAATTGAAAATGCTTACTTGCATAATTATCCCAGAAACTTATGCATAGATAATGTTGAATCATAATGCAGAATTCTATGAAGTAATCCTGCACACATTTTAGAATCATTAGTTATGTGTATATTTGGAAAACAAATCTACAGACTGTGGGTGGGGTGGCTAAAGCTAGTAATTAGACTGAGGAAATCAATTTAACTGCCAAATATTGACAGATTCATTTACTGTTTGTACCATTGGTCTCTGGTTTTACTACATGTCCTAAAAGATTTTTTTTTAGAGAAAGATTAAAATGTGTAAGAGTGATGAAGTAGAAAAGGATACACATTTCTTAAACTAACTTATTTAAGCATATGTAATATTTATTATATGAACCCCATTTTCTTATGAGACTAGGTAATGCATGTAGTGCAGTTACATCAAAACACAAAAATCACAGGTTTGATTTCATTGCCTCTCTTCAAATTCCTTATTTTTTGTTAGGTTTACAAAAGGTATGAATTAGTTATTACATGTGAATAACTAAATTTTTCTTACAGAATGGAAATAAATGAATTTGATCACCTCTGAATCTAATGGCATTTATCAAAAGAAAGTATTAAATATTTTTTAAAATATCAGAAGTTGGTTAAAATACTGCGAACTTGAGCTTGTTCTTTAAATTTTGCTGGTGATGTTATGCAGACTGAATATCAATGTTAAAGTGAAAACAAATCCTGAATTTAAATTTCTCTGCTTGTTGTATATAACATGAGCAACTAACATATTTTTCCCAAGAATTTATATTCCATTCCTGTAAAATAATTTTTTCACAGAAAAGTATAAAAATATTTCAAAACACTTAACATTTTGAGTAAAAAATATCTACTTCTTTTCAAAGCAGTCTTTTTGACTTTTGTAATGTACCTTCTAAAACATATTTCCTTAAATCTAAGTAAAATGTGTGAGGGCTAATTATTGTCTAAATTATCATTTTATTTACTTCTAAAAGTTGAGCTTTATCACTAGATTTCAAGACAGAAGTTTCCAGTGGGCACTGAATACAAGTGTCAGAGACTGCCCCCAAGGGCATTGGCTGCCTGGTGCCTGCCATGTCAGTGGTTATCACCTCCCTCATTAAATGGCCCACTTCCCCAGTTTTGTAAGGACATCTGCCTGAAATTCTAATTTGAGAGTACTTTCTGTTCCCAGTAGTTACCCTGGTTGGTACAGTAGCATCCAACATATACTTTTTTTCATTCACAATTCTATGGTGCTTTGTGTACCTAGCTACGGTTTCTTCTTTTCCTGTTTTATGATATTTCACTGTATGGATTTATTATATATCCACTGGTTAAAATATATATCTGCTTGTTTCTCATTTTTTGTTCTTATAAATAACAATACTATGAATTTTCTTGTATAGATATACGAGTTTCTCTTGGATAAGAAATTTGCAGTGAACTATTCAGTCATAGATGATATTCAGAGTATGAAAGTATAAATTGTTGCAAACATTTTTTGGAAAGAGGTGTATTTAATAATAATAAGCAATTGGAATCTGGAATTGAAACATTTTTACATCTAAAATTATCATAATTAGATATGCATAAGTTGGAACAAATATTTGAACCAGTGCTATGGTTTAATAAGAATGGAGCATAAATTCCACTAACACCACAGAAGTGCTAAGCATGTAGAAGGCATTCTACAAATATGATGCAAAAATATGTATATGATATTATCTGTAATGAGTATTACATTCAAGGGAAATGCTTATGAAATAATTTAAGCTTGGGAGCATGAAAATATATTCAGTTTTTTTTCCTTCTTTATTTGATTGTATACACTTTTATTTTAATGTGAATTTTTGTATTACCTAAATATACAACAGTTAGGGTGCAATATTATAATCAGAACCTCTTCTCTTTCTGTAGCTGAAAGTTAAGTAGATAGCTACAGAATATAAAATCAAACTCATTTTAGCTCTAATCCATTAAGAATTCTCTGATTCAAGGCTCAGGTCTTGACTCTATTTCTGACTTTCTGTGTATAATTCTGTCTATGCGTTGATTATTTTTATAGTTTTAATGACTATTTCTAGTCTTTCTGCATATTGCTCCAAATCATTAAAGTTATTTGGAAGTTCTTAATACTTCATAGAATTACAGTCCCTTTGTAGGAATAGGAAGGAATAGGAGACATGAGAAGATAATGAACTAGAACATAATATGATCACTAGACTTAATTTTATCAAGGAATAATTAGCTTTGAAGTGAGGCAAAACAAACTTCGATGTAATTTGTAGCATTTAAATGTAGGTAAATTTGCTGTTTTCAATTCTGAAAAGAAATCTGAAGATGGTGATGTTCCTCTTGTAGTGCTGAATGTACTATAGGTGCTAAGTAAAAAGTAATTTCATATCTTCAGGAAACAACTGAAAGTCTTCTCAATTATGTGAACTCTCACATCAAAATATAAGGCTCTCAAAATAGAGTGTATTCTGTTTTACTGAGCAGTCACAGACAGACTGAGAAATTTACTTGGGAATGGAAATAGACTCAGGAAAATAATAGCTACAAAGATAGGAATTTAGGGTTGGTTAAATGACCTGAAGAGATTTGAAGGCAAGAATTAAATGAGCAGTGAAGAATAATAGTCTTGAAGAGCATGGCATGCAGTAACAAAGAGTGTTTTTTAATAAATTTCTACCTGAAGGTGAATGAAATAAAGCTTCTGTTGAAATCCATGTATTAAGAGACAAGTGATTAATTCAATAAGATATAAATAATGATTAAAATATTTTGTTTTGAGTTAGCTTTTTTTGAATGCCTTGGAGATATTATGGAAAGAAAAGGGTAATCTCATGAATTTAAATTTCCATTTTGAGTTATGATCAGATATTGTGCAGACTTTTATAACTTCCCTGAAATACTGTCTCAGCTCTTATTAGTTATAGTACAAATATGTCAGAGAATCAGTCACAGATTATAAGCCTGCAGTGTGCCAATTACAATTCACAGACTTGTCAGTTCTGTAATCAAGAAGTTAGGTTTTGAAAGCGGTGAGACCACATGGTGCATTCTGATGAATCTGTGTGCTTTGAACCTAATACTAGCTAAGTTGAACCCCTTTGCCGAGAGAAACAATCCCGCTTCCCCATTCTAAAGTTAATTACCTTTGTTAACTTTAGATCTCACTTGGGCAGTGGTCTTGCTTAAGCAGTGGCCTTATGAACAACTTTCCTTAAACCTACTTCTAACATTGCTTACTGCTCTAATACCCATATTAGATTTAAGTCCAAGCAAATGTAATTTAGGGAATGGGTGCCAGTAGAAAGTCTGCGTAAGAGTACAGCACATACACCAAAAATCTAGTATGATTACAGCAAGTTATGTTATCAAAATCTTGGGAACACAAGCAGGAATAAATTCTAAGGATGGTAATTATGGAAAGAAGGAGCATAACATTGAATGAGGCTGAACTTGTCAAAATGGATTCACTTATATAGATTCAGTATTCTGGATTTATTTGTTAGGTTCATACCTGGAAGTGGCTTTACCTATTAGTTGTCTTTTTCTTTTTTTGATTAAAGTGTGAATTTAAAATGGCCTATATTAAATGAGCTTAAAATAGCACCACTCCATGTAATATATAGGAAGTAAATACAAAGCTTATGGAAATAGGAAAATTGATATGTGTGCAAATTGCTTAACACCCCAAAAAAGCATTTTCTCTTGGATTGTGCAGAAAACACTCTTTTTCAAAAGGCATTGATAAATGCACTGGAGGTTGGTAGCCTGTGGGGATAATATCTTTGAGAAGTTTTGCAATATCTGCCCACTGAAAGCAGGGAATGACTGTGACAGAGGCCCTACTCAAACAGGTTTACTTATTTCAATAGAGTAAATTCCTGAAATCACAGAGAAAACCTTAAATACTTGATACATAGGCTTGTTTAGCATAATGGAAAATGGGGCTGGCTCAGTAAGCAGCATTTTCACCTGCAAAAATTTTTGTCTGTGGCTATTTGATGATGTACTAAAGTCTGAAACAGATGGAGTACCTAAAAATTCCTACTTGTATTACAAAATCCCTAGGTCTGATGATCAGTGACTGCATAATTTCATTAGATAATCATTTCCTGACTTGAACCAGTAATAGAACAGGTTGAATGAACAAAAATCCATGTCTGTCTCATTAAGAGAACTACATCACAATATATTTTCTTCTTATTTTCTCTCTATATATGTATTTTTTTCTTGTATTCTCAACAATTTATTTATTAATTTCTGTGAAATGATCTGAGGTCCTTTAACGGGACTTAAATATCCAGGCTTCTAGAGATCTACTGACCTTATTTAAGTGAAAAAAAAAAAATTGGAGACTAAAATTCCACTGTGCTACATGAGTTAAGTTATCTAAGGTATTAATTTTAACAGAGAGAGAACAATTGATGAAGTTCTAGCTGGGTTTATCAAATAAAATAAGTTTCAAATTTAAGGATTTCACTCTGAATTTATCTCTTCAGATTATAAATATATCATGGAAATTAACATAAAGACAACTTGAAGAATCTTCATTTTGGTGCCCTGGCCCAAGAGGACTATGTTTAAAATTGCCTTAAGATTTCACTCCCATGATTTATAGATGTGGAATATACATGCTAATTTCCCTCTGCTATAATATTAACTCAACATATTTTACCAAGTAATATGTGACATAAAATAATAACTAGGAATTGTTAGGACTCATACTTGAGGAAGCTAACATCTCCAATATTATTTGATGTTTGTAATTATCCATACAGACCAAAACTTTTTCCATAAAATGCCAATGATTTAGTATATTCAGATACAGTTCAAGTCACATATTGATACCCCTTTTCTTCCTGTGCCAACAAAGTTAGTTTATTTCTCCAATTCTAGGGATCATAGCCACAATTTATCAAATACTATTTTTCAAAAATATCATGGTCTATGTTTATTAAGAAGATGTATGCATATAATAAAGCATAGATTTATTAAAAACTAACAGTTAGCAGAATTATTTGCAACCTTCAAGTGCAACCAGTACTATAAATATGAATTCTGACCTGGCTTTTTTAATTAAGAGAATTCCTATCTACTTACTTTGAGGAAATTATTTCAAAGTCTCACTATGAGCATATACATAAGCTCCACTGCCCCAAAACAGGTAATTTGGGAATTGGTGCATTCAAAATATTTTGACACAGCAGACAAAATAGTTCTATAATAAAAAGTGATATACAATAAAAATGCCATTGCAGTAACAAGAGTTATCTAATATTTGTACTTGCAAAACTTTTAGTATAGATCCCTTTATTCCTTTTTCAACAATCACATTGCTGACAACATAAAATATAAATTGTGTCAATCATAGTCCTTTGTTATAGTCAGAAAATCTTTTGTTACATACATTCTTGATAATTATAAACATAAAGTAAGATTTAAAATTTTCATAAAAGGACTAAACTTTCTTGTTTGTGTTTATACAGAGGATCAAAGCCTAATTTGTCTACCCAGAAAACGAATTAAGATACGATATCAAGAAGAACTTCCAACATCAACATTCTCTGGAAGAGTCATTCCAGAAGATGAACATCAAAAAACTTCAATAAAGATCCTGGCGCTGTTGCAGTTGTAGATGCACTCATCCCACCGGTTCCTGGACTTGCCAGGGGAATGAGGAAGGAGATATCTAAGCTGGCCTGTGCATACAGTAAAACAACAAATTTGACTGGATCTATACTGTCGGAACTCAACCAAGAATTAGGAGAAGTGCAAGTTGCAGTGCTCCAAAATCTTGCGACTATAGACTATCTATTGTTAAAAGAACATATGGGATGTGAACAGTTCCCAGGAATGTGTTGTTTTAATTTGTCTGATTTTTCTCAAACTATTCAAATTCAGTTAGACAATATCTATCATATCATTGATAAGTTTTCACAAATGCCTAGGGTGCCTAACTGGTTTTCTTGGTTTCACTGGAGATGGCTGGTAATTGTAGGTCTGCTTTGGTTATGTAGCTGTATTCCTATTATGCTAATGTGTGTGCGCAATTTAATTAGTAGTTTAAAACCTATACATGCTGAAGTTACTCTACAAGAAGATATGTCAAAGAAATAATCAATCTTCCCATGTTTTCTTCCATCTGCTACTTCTATAGCTTTTCTTCTTCCTTCCTAATTACAACCCTTAAGTAGAATTCGTGCCTCATAACAAAATTACCGAGTATCATAATTCTTCCAAGCGGTAAAGATAACTCAAGACAAATGCTGGGCATAGAAGCCACAGGGCATAAATCTGCAAAGAAGTAAAAAGCTTACCTTTTCAAACAATATTGCTTCTCTCTCACTTACCAACTTTACATTTCCCTGTATGGCCCCGGAAGATGACTGGTTAGCCAGAGACGGGTAAGATTCCTCAAGGGAGGAACAACCTAAGACAGGCACAGTCGCAGGGGGGCCATCAGGTGAGAAATTGGGGATCAACAGAGGTGAGGCTTAGAACCCCACCCCCACTGTTTTGAGAGAAATCTTCTGCATCTGTGGATGTTTTGTTGCCCTTGTTTAGCTTGGATTAATACTTAGTCTATAGGCACAGACCTGATCGTGTACATTTGCCCTCTTATAGCACTAAACTATGTTTTCTACCTTTATCTTGCATCTACCTACCACTTCAGCATTTTATTAAAAACAATAATAATAATAATAACAATAATAATAAGGGAGAAATGTGGGATTCACATATAAATCAAGTATAAAAATCAAACAAATATTCATATTTGACCTGATTGTTTATAGTGCATAATGCGTGATCAAAACCGAAAGTTTCTGTGATGACTGCCCTTGTACTGTTCACCATGTAAGAACTTGTTCACTATGTAAGAACTTGTTCGTTATGCTTCAGAAGATTGGAGACTGTTGAGATCTAGGCTTGGGGTGGATTAATGATTGTGCATTGAGTCCCCTATACAGAATTTTATTGTTGTTAACAACCATTTGATCAATAAATATGAGAGATGCCCTCTCAAAATAAAAAAAAGGACTAAACTTTCATCTGATTTATGATGAAATATGAAGCATTGATATTTGTAGAGAGCAAGATGATCTTACTGTGGCAGTCTCTTCAAATATATTATAAAGACTGTCTCTAATCACAAATTACATGGTAGCTATAGATTCCACAACATAATAAAAAATACACATATGAATATTCAGGAAAACGGGCTGTCTTAAGATGGGATTTAGAAAATAACACATAATGCCCAGCTCCTATAGGTATATTCTCTCATAACATAACAGTGACTACCCAGCTACACAGAGACAAGGCTTTCAGTAATTCAGGTAACTAAAATTACACCAAACACTGAAATTGCAATGTAAAAGAAGCAAGGTACTTTACTGAAGAAAACTGCTAAGCCATTGGAAGTCAACTTATATTTTAGAAGATCCACTCCAATTTTTTTCTTACTTTTAATTTACCACAAATTTTAATTAGAAACTTAGACATTATTTCACAAACTAAAATAATCTGTACATCATAAATGTAGAATTAATCGGTGTGGTAGAAAATAGCTCTTGTTAAGTGTGTTGAGCTCTTATGAACACATATTCATGTCAACAGTATAAAAAATATTCCTACTTTTCTATTTCTTATGACCATTTCAGGTAGTGTGCCTGAGAACTAATAACATTTATGTACTTTTTAAATGTGGAGGAGGAAAAAAACATGCTGGAATAAAAAAAAAACATGATGGAAAGTGAAAACCTTCTCTCACACACCAAGGAAGGAACTATAACAAATATACTAGCCCTGAAAATAACCTGAATACTGCAGAACAGACCACCTACACATGGTGAAGAAGGGAAGACCATATAGAGAAGTGTAAAGGGGCAAAGCTGTGATCAGTTGGGATCCAAGACCTTTGCCCATCACAGACCACAATCAGGAGGGAGAAGAACAGAGTTGGGAGGGGATAAATGCTCAGGAACTCTGCATATCTGGCCCTGGGGATTTGCTCTGGAAACAAAAGTCCACATTAAATTGGACTTTGGTGACTAATTGGGCTGGACATGAGAGAGATTCAGAGAACTCTGGAAGACTGAGACTCATGCTGCTTGTGGAGGACAGGCATGCTCATGTGGTCCCACCGAGAACAAACATAGAAGCAGCAGTTTGAGAGATTTACCAGCAGAGGGAAGGGTGCCAGAGGGATGAGTGTTGGATGGAGATCTTTCAGAAGGAGAAAGTGCAGGTAGACAACATTTCCCCATCCCTCCATAAGCCCAAGCAGTTAGGCACTTTCAGGAGCCAGCCCCCAACACTCCATCCTCCTTGCTGGTGGCTCAAGGCCAAGGGGCTTCCTTGTGCACACACCAGCTCACCCAGCCTGCTCATCCCAGAAGCTGTCAGACTTTTCTGCCTGGCAGGCAAAGGAAGACCTTGTTGACAGGCAATGTTGGGTCTATGGGAGCCAACTCCAAGCCTCCATACAACTAGCTGGCTGCCCAGACCAGTGCACTGTGACGACCCTGCCCGCTTCTTTAGCCCACCACCGGCACTATCTATGCCAGGCAGGCAGAGTGTGGCCCAACCCACAGCAATCCCAGCAAAGCCCCATACTCAGCTCACAAAGGGCTGGCTGAGGCAATATGCCACCTATGGCAGAATGAGATCAGCAACAGCCTGCAGACAAGCAGAAAGGCAACCCTGTCCATACACCACCAGCAGCAACTAAGGCTCCATCACAAAGGAAAATCAGAAACTGGTGAGTAAAGAGCCTTGAGCTTTGGGCACCACAGGATATCTTCTTCATAAAGTCATTACTCTCTAGTTGAGGAAACATAGTAGATCTCTCCAATTACTGCAAGTAAAGGAGACAATGAGTGATATAGAACTTAGAGAACAGGAAAACAATGAAGCTGAGGAACAGAGACAAAAGAGTCTCTAGAAATAACAGGGTGCTAGGAGTGCTGTGTGGCAACTCCAGATGAAAGAACATTCACAAAATAGGGGTACCAGAAGGAGAAAAGAGAGACAAAGGAGTAGAAAGTCTCTTTGAAAACATAATTGCTGAAAATTTCCCCAATCTGAGGAAAGTAATAGAGACCCAATTCCTGGAACACAGAGAACCCCTAACAAAAGGAAACCCAGGGTGATGACACCAAGATACATAATAATTAAAATGACATAGATTAAGAATAAAGAGATGGTATTGAAAGCAGCCACAAAAAGAGAACACAAATTATTTATAAGGGAAACCACATCAGACCATTAGCATATTTCTCAGCAGAATTTATACAAGCCAGAGGGAGTGCCATGAACTATTTGATATATTTAAACAGAAGGGCATTCAACCAAGAATCCTCTACCCAGCAAGGTTATCACTCAAAATTGAAGGAGAGATTAAAATTTTTTCAGATAAACAAGGGCTAAAGAAATTCATCAACACTAAATAGACATTACATTATATATTAAAGGAACTTCTGTAGATGGAAATGTTCTTAAGCCTAAATATTTTCACCAGTGAAAATAAACCCATAGTAAAGGTAGCAGACCTATTACATAGTAAGTTAGTATGAAATTAAAACAAAACAAATCAAAAGAAGTAAAATCAATTATATACAAAATCAATCAAGGGAGACGAAAGAAATGCAGATTATGACATGTAACACATAAAGTGTGAATGAGGAAGAACAAAAAGAAATACTTTTAGATTGTGTTTGATAAAGAGCAAACATTAACTTTATATAGACTGTTATATAATTAGGAAACTATCCATGAATCTTATGATAACCATAAACAGAAATACCCACAAACACATAAAGGCTAAACAATATGTTTCTAAATAATCAATGGATCAATGGACAAATCAAAGATGATATAAAGCAATACTTGGAGATAAATGAAAACAAAGTACAGAAGTTCAAAACATGAAATACTGCAAAAGTGGTTCTAAGAGGGAATTACATGGCAATAGAGCTTACCTCAAGAAACAGAACAATCCTAAATAGTCTAAAATCACAACTAAAGAGACTAGAAGAAGAACAAATGAAACCCAAAGTTAATAGATGGAGTGGCAAGATGAATATCAAAGTAGAAATAAATAAAATAGAGAATAATAAAACAATAGAAGAAAAAACAGTGAAACCAAGAGCTGGTTTTCTATGAGAAGATAAACAAAATAGACAAACCCCTAGGCAGACTTATCAAGAAAAAAAGAGAGCACAAATAAACAAAGTCAGAATGCAAAAGGTATAGTTAAACTGACACCACAGCAATAGAAAGAATTATTAGAGAATTCTATGAAAAAATATGATTATAAATTGGACAATACAGAAAAAAGTGGACAAATTCTGAGAAAAGTGCAACATTCCAAGACTGACCTAGTATTAAGCAGAAATGAAATTAACTTGGTAATCAAAAACCTCCCAACAAAGAAGGTTCACACCCTGATGGCTTCATAGCTGAATTCTACCAAACATTTAAAGAGTTAATAGCCATTTTCTTAAAGCATCAAAAAATTAGAAGAGAAAGGAATACTTCCAAACTCATTCTATGAGACCAGCATCAGTCTAATGCCACAACCAGACAAAGACACTACACTAAATTTAAATTGTAGACCAATATCATTGATGAACATAGGTGCAAAAATCCACAACAAAATATTAGCAAACCAAATTTAAAAATACATCATAAGGATCATCTGTCATGACCAAGTGGGATTTATTGCAGGGATGCAGGGATGGTACAATATTTGTAAATCAGTCAGTGTGACATAGTACATTACCAAAGAAAGAATGAAAGCATGTGATCATCTCAATAGATACCTGAAAAGCATTTGGAAAAATTCAACACCCATTCATATGAAAAACTGTTAACAAAATGCATTTGAGAGAATGTACTTCAACATAATAAAGGCCATATATGACAAACCCACAGATAACATCATACTCAATGGTGAAAAGCTGAAATATTCTTCTCTAAGATCTGGAAAAATGATGTGCACTCTCACCACTTTTATTCAACAAAGTACTGGCAGTCCTAACCACAGCAGTCAGACAAGATAAAGAGATAAAATGTATGCAAATTGGTAAGGAAGAAGTAACACTGCCACTATTCACAGATGCCATGATACTATATATTGAGAACACTAAAGACTCCACTAAAAAACTATTAGAATTAATAACTGATCATCAAAGTTGCATGATACAAAATTAATACACAGAAATCAGTTGCATACTTATATACTAACAATGAACTAGCAGAAAGATAATTCAGAAAAACAATTTCATTTACAAAGAAGAGTAAAATAACTGGGAATAAACCTATTGAGGAGGTGAATGACTTGTACTCTGAAAACTATGACACTGATGAGAAAAATTAGAGAATACACAAATAAATGGAAATCTATCCTATGCTAAAGGATAGGAATGAATATTGTCAAAATGGCCATCCTGCCCAAAGCGATTTACAAATTCAATGTAATCTCTGTCAAAATACCAACATCATTCTTCAATGAACTGGAACAAATAATCCTAAAATTCATATGGAACCAATAGAAGACCTCAAGCAGTCAAAGCAATCATGAGAAAGAGTAACAAAGCTGGGAATATTATGTTCCCTGACTTTGAGCTGTACCACAAAGTTACTGTAGTCAAACAGTATTGTATTGGCACAAGAACAGAGCCAAAGATCAATGCAATAGAGTAGAGAGCCCAGATATAAACACTCACATTTATGGTCAATTAATAAGTGATAAAGGAGCCTTGAGTATAAAGTGGGGAAAAGACAGTCTTTTCAGTACCTATTGTTAAAGAAACCACAGTTATATACAAGAGAATGAAACTGGATTACTTTCTCATTCCATATACAAAAGTAAACTCAAAAATGGATTAAAGGCCTAAATGTAAGCCATGAAACCATAAAACTCTTAGAAGAAAACATAGCAAAACATCTCTTGAACATAAGCATTAGCATATTTCCTTGACACAGTCCCTCAGGCAAGGGAAACAAAATGAATAAGTGGAACTACATCAAACTAAAATCTGTACAGAAAAGGATACTATTAGCAGAACAAAAAGGTAACCTAAAATATTGGAGTATATATTCATAAATGATTTATCCAATAAGGGATTAATATCCAAAATATATAAAGAACTCACTGGACTCAACACCAAAAGAACAAATAACCCAATTAAAAAATGGGTGGAGGACCTAAACAGACATTTCTCCAAAGAAGAAGCAAAGATTGATGATAGGAACATGAAAAGATATTCCACATCACTAAGCGTCAGGCAACTGCAAATCAAAACTACAAAAGACATCACCTCACATGAGTCAGAATGGCCACTATTCAAAATACAAGAAATTACATGTGTTGGGGAGCATGTGGAGAAAAGGGAACCATCCTATGTACTGTTGGTGGGAATGTTTATGTGTGCAGCTACTGTAGAAAACAGTATGGGGGTTCCTCAGAAACCTAGAAATAGAAATGCCATATGATTCAGTAATTCCACTTCTAGGAACTTACTGAAATAAAACAAAATCCCTGATTCAAAAAAATATATATACCCTTATATTTATTGTTGTATTATTTACAACATCCAAGATAAGGAAGTAACCAATGTGCCGATCAATAGATGAAAGGATGAAAAAGATGTGATCCATATACATAATGGAATATTATTCAGCCATATAAAGAAAAAATTCCTGCCATTTGTGACAGCATAGATGGGCTTACAAGGTATTATGCTAAGTGAAATAAGCCAGGCAGAAAAAGACAAACACCTTATGATTTCAGTTATTTGTGAAATCTAAAATCAAAATGAAACAAAACAAAATGAACAAAAGAGCAGTAGACTCATAGACGCTGAGGAGTAACTAGTAGTTACCCTATTGGAGAGGTTGTGATGGGTGGGTGGGAAAGGTAAGGGAGAAAAGGGGGCACAAAACTTCTCAGTTATATTATAAGTTGGCCACAGAGAGAGCAGTACAGCATGGAGAGTATAGCCAGTGATTCTGTAGTATCTTCCTGTGTTGACATGTAGTAACTGCACTAGCGGAGCTGTGAATTTAATAATGTAGGTAACTGTTGAACCACTGTGTTGTATACTTGAAGACAATGTAAGATTGTATATCGACTATATTTCAAAATATAAAAATTTTCAAAAAAAAATTGCATGGTGATTTTGAGTGACTTCTCTGATGGAAATGAATAGGTAATGATTTGTTATCGATAATACTGATCAAATAGTAGCAAAAAAGTGAAATTGCTTCAGAAAATTGAAAATATTCAATCATTGTAATCCATAAATTTTATTATTGAAAATAAGCATAACTACATTAATTTATTTTCTACCAAAGTTAGAGGTTTGAAATATCTGACCTATTGTCATCATATGCTGGAATTAATTTATGAAACATTCAGCCTTTAGGGGTGTACCTCATATTTATTAGTCAAACACTGCTTTAGTGAATTTCATTGAGGAACAATACACCTCATTAAAAACGAATAGGAACTGACTTTAGTGTGAACCTCAATGAATTTTTACATATATATGCACCTGTGGAACAACCATTTAAAGCATAGGGTCTCATAGTCTCCACTGGTTGCCCCTTCCCAGTAAATATCAATAACCCAAATGTAACTTCTTTTTGGGGAGCTGTTATAACCATGGATTAATTTTGTTTATTCTTAAATTAGAAATGAATAAAATTACACAGGGTATTTAATTTTATTTCTGGCATTCTTCAACAGTTTTATGTGTTAGATTTTTCCATGTTACATGTAGTAGGATTTTTTAATGTCATTTTTTATTAGGAATGTAATAATTTGTTTTATGAAAACACTCCAATTTATTTATCCATTCCACTATTGACAGATTTTTGAGTTTCCAATTATTAATATTATGCTCTAGACATTTTTTAACACATTCTGGTTTATATTTGCACTAAGGTTTTTTGAGCATAAACCTAAATGTTAGCTTGCCAAGACAAAGGAGAGGAGGGAGTATGATTAGCTTAATTGTATACCATTGAATGTTTTTCCAAAATGGTTGTGCCAATTTATAAACTCTCCAACATGTTGCCCCACATACTGATCAATAATTATATTTTAAATCTTACCAATTTTAGTTATTTTAGTGCATCTGCAATGCTTTAGTTTTGTTTTCAGTTTTCATTTTCCTAAGAACAACTAATCTTCATCACTTTTTTATTTGTTTATCATTTGAACATCCTGGAAGTGCCTGCTCTATTCTTTTGCCCATTTACAATAGCAAATATTTTCTGTATATTTCTTTTCTATTTTTTCTTTTTTGTGGAGTTCTATGTATATTCCGGACACATTCGTGTTGGAAATACGCTCTACCAATGTGTGGCTTAATTATTCCCTTCTAATTTCTATCTTTGAATAAAGTCTATTATTTTTAATACGTCAAATGAATTGATTTTTTATGGTTGGTATTTTCATATAATTTTGAATGTCATAAAATATTTTCCTATAGTTATTTTTTCTTTAGTGCACTCCATTATTCCAGTATTATTTAGCATAAACATCATCCTTTTTTCTATTGAACTGAATGGCACGTTTATTGGTAATTCAGTGATTGAATGTTTATGTGAATGTTTGGGACTCTTGTCTGATTAGCCCATTTTTCTTTCTTTGAACCACTAACACATTTCCAGAAATACAGTTCCACCAAATGTGTTCTCTTTCAGTATTATCTACTATATGTCTTCTGAGTGTATGTGTTTGTGTGTGTATGTGTATTAGCCTCAGTTTTGTCAAATTCCTCTAAAATTCTGCTGGTATTTAGAAAGGACATCCATTGAATCAACAGATCAATAAAGAGTAATTACATATTAACAATATTTAATGTTCCAATCAATTAATATGGTTTAGCTCTACATTTACTCAGTTCTTCCTTTATTTAATCTCAGTAATACTTGGTAGTGTCTTGGACTTGCTCACCTTTGTTAGAGATATTCCTTAGTATTTGATAATGTCAATGTTATTTTAAGTGGCACATGTTTCAGTTAATTACCAAAGTGTGGTTACCAGTTACAAAAATATATTTTAAAAAAATTTTCCTTGTATCCAGTAGCACTTATAAAGTCTACTGTTTTGTTTATAGACTTAAATTTTCTACGTGTTCAATCATCATTTGCAAATAATGACAGGGATTTAGTTATTTCTCCTATCTATACCTTTGGCTTCTTTTTTTATTTTACTCACTAATTCTAGTAGAGTAGGTATGATAGCAGCAGACATCCTTGGCTGTGTCTACCAGAATTATTTTAAAATTCATGTTTGGTAACTTCAATACATGATTCACCTTCACAGCTGCTTTCATTTTCCAGTTTTTCTCTGTGCTTTCCGTACATCGTTCCTTGGTCCTTTGTGTGTGTTTGTGTGTGCCTTAGACGTTTTGATTGGGTGACAGATGTTTTGAATGAAAACTGCAATCTCTGCCTACTATCTCTCTCAGTGAGCTTTTTTTCTTGCTGCAAGCAGATGTGCTTGATGCCTTTGAGACTTGGTTTTGGCCTCTGTTAGGCCAGGTGTGTTTAATCAGCCCTTGCAGAGTATTATGAGCCTTAAATCATAACTGGTTACCTAGGATGTTTACCAAGACCTAAGACTCCTAAATATTGGTAGGGTCTAAATTCAACTCTTTTTCTCCCCACTACTCATCAAATGAAATCTCCCAGAGTTTTTGGTTCTAAGCATCTTTAATTATTAGCATAAAAAGTGCAGCTTAAGAATTATATGAAAAAGTAAAGGAATTTGTATATGGATTTTGGCATTTTGCTTTCTGAGAAGTTTTCCTAAGATTCCTCACTTACATACCGATACTTTGGAATACTCAAACTCTAGAGCCTCTTTTTTCAGCTCGTAAGGTAACTTTGCATTTTTAGCAATATGATTAGTCTGATTAAAGCTACCCTAAGATGACCAGAATAATCATTACACTTATAAGATACTAGTAAACCTCATGATTATGTGCATTTAAAACTGTTACCAAACCATTTCTTTAACCACATACTGTGATGAGTTTTTGTTGTTTTAGAATAGATTTCCTTTCTTTTGATTTGGCTTGAAATTAGGCATGTCTGTTCATCTTTTAATCATTATGCCATTGAATAGTGCTATCTTTTCTCATTTACCTTTGTATTTTCCCTTTGTTTGCCTTCAGTTAGATTGATAAAACATTTTATATTTCTATCATCCCTTCTCTAAAATTATATGTAAAATATATATTGCTTTTCTGCATCAATAATTCACTTCCTCCTCCCCTTTTCCTTCTTCTTGTTCTTTGCTATTTCTTATTTTTTAAATAAAGTACAGTATACACAGAGGAAAACAAACTATAACAATATCAAAGATCAATATATCTTCACAAGTAAATATATGGATGCAACCAGCCCCCATGTGAAGAAACAGAACATTACCATAATACCACTTGGATCTCTTTTATTATCAAGAGCGTCTTTATGCCCTCACCTATATTTTAAAATATTATTGATTTATAAAATTTCTTCATATGTATTTGGATATAAATTCCTTCACTATACATGGATTAAAAATAATTTCCTCCCTTTATATGGGCTATATTTCAGTTTTCTAATAATGTGTTTGGTGAACAAATTTCTTACTTCAATTTCATTCAATGTTCTAAAATTTTTCATCTATGGTTTTTTAGAT
The DNA here is from genome assembly GCF_030020395.1 of Manis pentadactyla. NCBI lineage: Eukaryota > Metazoa > Chordata > Mammalia > Pholidota > Manidae > Manis > Manis pentadactyla. The sequence goes on along the minus strand of NC_080037.1, from coordinate 27,153,091 downwards.
ATAAACACTTATTTCTTGGACATTTGCTTTTAAATGTGCAGTTCTTTGAGTTTGATTTTTGTGTATGGTTTAGGGACTAAGATCTATTTTTTCCAATGTTACCCAGAATAATTTATTGCAAAGATCATGCTTCCACCATTGGACATAATGTCATCTTTGCCATAAATAGGTTATGGTACATAGTCTGTATCTTATTTCCTTAGCTGATTTCAACATGCTTTTACCAGCACACACTGTCTTGATTACCATGACTAGAGTGTTCCTTTTATCTTCAAGATCACTAACTATTCTTGACCTTATTGAGTCTTTGAATCCATTCATATGGTGTTCCCTTCCATTTGTGTTTTTCTTAATTTTTCTCAGCAGTGCTTTTTTTTAGTTTCCAGTATAGAAGTTGTGTACTTATTTTATTAGGTATTGCTATTAGTTTGCTTTTGTACATTTAATTTTCCATTTTAAATATTACATATACACTAATAAATACACACTATCAATATTAAACGTAACTCAAATCCTTGACTTTATTCAATTCACTCATAAATTTGAAGAGATTTTCAATACATGTTTTTACTATCTTTTACTATCTTTGAAATATGTCTTTCTGTCCAATATTTATGTTATTTATTGCACTTGCCTTATCATTCTTCTAGGAACTCTGGTTAAATATCAATAAAACATTCTACACTTTCTTCTCTATAATAATTTGGAAAAACATAAATTACATTTCAATATTTTACTAATTATTCTTATTTTAACTTTGAATTAAATCAAATATAGAAGGAAGCACACATTTTATGATTATATATCTCAATATATATTTCACCAACAGACATGTGGTAATAACAAGAGATGCACAGAGGTGTACCTAATTTCTCAGTTGATCTCAGGGAATTTCTTCCCCAATATTTAACCCTTTGAGTATACTTGCTATAGAGTAATTTTATGTATTAATTACACTAAGGACATTTTCTTCCAATTTTAGAGTAAGAGTTTCTTTATTGAATATGAGTTAAAGTTGATCAAATTCCTTCTCTGCAGTTTTTAAGAAGAATCATACACATAATGCATACAAATGTTAATGAAAACAAATTATTGGCAGTAAATAAACTATGCAGCTAAATCCCTATTTAATCACTGTAATATATGTTCCAGATTATATTCCTAACTGCTCAGATGTCATTCTTCTAGAGATTAGGTAAAAAGATTGTATTTAATTTCCAGAGCAGTGACTGCCCTGAAAATTCAGATATTACTGAATTACATATTCTCAAGATAAATTCATGTGTAATTTTGCATACACTTGAGATGTGGTTGAACGGTTCTCAAAATATCATTTTTGCTGTAATAAATCAAATAATTGCATATTTAAAAACATTATTCTAACAGCCTCAGAGAGCTATGTAAGCAATGAACATGACATGAACTAAAATTCCAGACAGGGAAATCTTTGTTGAAATGAGATGCTGATGGCTGATTTTTCTACAGAGACATTCATTTATTTAAAATATGGTATGAAGATCTCTCTTGATGTAGATAAAGAGCACACTTTTGAATGAGGAATTCAGTTAAGCTATATATTTATCTCTAAAATACCAATTGTAAGATGGTTCCTGGACCAATGCAGGTTTTATTTTTTATAAAACAGACAGAAAGAGTCTTTTAAATTTCCTAAAAAACATTGAGTTGTGATAATCATATAAGGGTTATATTAGAATAATGTCATAGCAAATTGACAGAGGTAAGTTTTTAAACTTTCTGTGGATGGAAGGGCTGAAATCATGTTAGTAGTAGGGGGCAAAGGAAGTGACACCGGCAGGCCGTCCCCCGCCTGCTCCATTCAATTTGTCATTCCATGAAAACAAAGGCTCTCTGCAGATAACTGCCATGAATCCATTTAAAATGCTAAATAAAAAGTAACATATGTCAAGAATGAGCTGTAATTACAGACCAAATTGGGGCACTCTTATTTATTAATGATTTTTTCATTATTTTATTCCTTTACTTTCCAGAAAATTAATACTAACTTTAATAAACATAATCCCATAAATTGCAAGTTCACATATGTGTAAATAAGATACACATATATGCACATACAAATTTTCATAAAAAATCCAGTTACTTAAAGTGTTAAAACCTAAAAATTACATTTTGCCACAGAACAGTATTGGATAAGAAAAATTACATACCTCCATGTATCACATTTCATACCTTCTGAAGTAGCAAAGTGTTATCTTCCTTAAGGTAGGAACTAAAGCACAATAGTTTCCTGCTGTATGTTTCTGGAGCTACAACTCTCCAAGAAGGGAACAATTTTAAAGCTATCATTGAATACCAAGCTTTATTTTCTCTGAGTTTCAACCATCAATGATAATCTGCAGAAAGCCCAAAGTTTAAAAAGTAAATTTTAAATTGAAGATAAAGAGAATCAAAAATACTAGAATCTGGGCGATCTTGCAATCTTACTGAAATGGACATTGAGTCCCAGAGTCTAAAGATCTTGCTTGAGGTAAAATATATAGTCATTGATAAGGTCAGGTAACATCACCAGGACTCTGGAGTCCCCCTTCAGTATCTCTTAAATACATCTTCAGTTTTCAAAAAGAATGACATATATACACACACAAACAGACACACACACACACAGACACAGACACACACATATATATGCAAAAATTATATATATATGATGCATTTAGTATACATTTATATTTACATTTATATAGAAATAAATCAAGATAATTTCCTATATTGTTGTCTTATCACTTTCTTCCTGCTTCTGCTATGACTCATGGAGGAAACAAGAGGCACTCTTAATTTCTGTAATGATAAATAGCTTCTGCCATTACAGTCATATGAATTTATGTATTCCTAAAAGTGGAATCTAAATTCCTGATTGCTTCATTAAACTGATAAACTGGACTAACTATATAGAAAGAAGTGCAGTATTTCATGCTTCTCTCTCCAAAATGTCAATTTCCCTGCTCCCTTTACTATAGGTTCTTCCTTGGTCTTTGATAAAAATGCACAGAAAAATATACTTTCTAAGAAGGAAATATTTGTGGCTCCCTTACAAGACTTCTTTTTACCTCTAAGGCCTCAAATGCACACTTTAGCTGCAGTTCTATTTAGTCATATACTCTTGACTTAAACTGACCAGCTTTGTAATTACCTCATTCTGAAATAAAAAGTAAAAGAAACTATTTTCTAAACTCAGCATACTTAGAATATATTTTTTCCTAATTCATTTAATTCTCTGTTTGAAATCTGCTTACTAATATTAAATGTTCATGCCCCGTGATTGTTTTCCCTCATGTAGTTCAAGTAAAAGGAAAAAAAAAACCCAGTTCTCTGTGCTATATTCTGAATCACAAGTGATCAAATACTTAATTACAAAAATATGTGTTTGGTATGGGTTTTATGTGCCACCACGTATGTATTAGGTTAGTTTATATGCCTGGAGTGTCTGCCAATATCCTAAATGGAAAGCTCATTATTTCAGATATGGCTACTTCATGTGCTTTAGTTGCATTTTTAATTGGTTACAAGAAGACTTGCTAATATGCTTAGCATAATGAATGGGTATCCAACTGTGAAATTATTGGCTTCCTAAATAAATAACAATATGAGTTGTAAAATGATATCTCTATGTTGAGATTAATAATATAGATGAATTGTTTAAAATAATTAGAAGTACTCTTTGTTCCTGAATGAGCAGGGCTTACACATCTTGCAAGCTAGGTAGCATGTAATTTTAGGGATAAAACCCAAAGCTGGATGACTACTTGTCTGTGTCCAAACATCAGATTAAAGTGTTGGTAGCTTGATATTGATCCTAAAAATAAGAGACTTTTGCCTGTAGAATACTTTTTCTCTTGTAAGAATGAATCATTTAAGTAAATTTTAGTTAGATTGCATAAAGAACAGAGTTCTTTATTTTATTTTAATCAAGCCTCTGGAACAGAGTGTATGTAGTGTTTTATACTAGTTTGCCAACAAATGTAATGTGTGCTCAGCAAATACCAGCATGGTGCAAGGGTTTGATCCTCAACTCTCATTCATTAGTATCTAGCAGAAATTTTAGAGACCTATCGCTAAACACAGGCTACTTTTATTTTATACTAAAGTGATGCAGGCCAGTTCACAACAGAACAATCTTGAAATACACAAAGAAAGATTACTTGTCCTAAACTTCCTGAGATATGCCATGAATCATGTACCTCAGAAATACATTGGGATGGCAGATATTGTGGAATAATTTCCCCTGACCCTGATTATTTCATGCAATCTTCCATTAAATAAGTCCAATGTGTCTTTGAGATATCAACTTCCTGTGTTCAACAGGAATAACTAAACTAACAAAATTCATTAAGGAATCAGCGGAGTCACAATTGTACATTGGGAAATATGTAAGAAATAGAGTGAGCAAGGAGCCATGAACTCATATTCAAAGGTTAATTTAGGCCTATCTTTAAATTGATAATCTCCAGGCAGAAATCAGACACAACTGAAAAGAGTATCATTAATTTAGTGCACAGAGTTAGGATGTTCCTGTCAACACAGTTTTACCTAATTCCATTAACTGTGTGGGTAAAACAAAAGGTTGGGGTAAAACCACTGTACTCCCTGTTGAATTGCTACAACATAGGGCTAAACTCACTTCTTTTTCATAATAAAACTATGCTTCAACAAATTATAGGCTCAGGAGGAAAAATTCTGAGCTATTTTAGTCTCGTTTTTCTGTAACATAAGTATTAAGTTACATATATATGTGACTATTTTGTTTTTTATTGGAATATTCATTATAGCATTTCCTTTTTCATAATGGGCATGCGTAATTACTTCTAAGTATGAAATATTGGAAAAGTTTTGTTGAGAATAAAATAAAAGTGACAACTAGGAAATACATCTTCTGCATTTATTCCAATTTCTTTAAAGTGTATGCATCTACTTAAATATATAGAAAAACCATTGTTTCACCATGAAAGTATATAATTCTTAAATGTTCCTATGACATTACTAGAAACAATGGCTGGTTCAAAGCTGTTTCTTCTAAATTAATACAATTATTCATTAAATCCTATATTAACAGATTTGCAAATTTGTGTTCTATAAAAATATTATTCCCAAAATTTTCCCAAATATTTCTTTTGATTAATGTCCAAACTTCATAAAGCTTAGGAGAAAAGTTTAAAATAATTAAATAAAAATGGGATGATTTCTGGTGTTGTCTTATTTTAAATATAAGTTGCTGGAAGACCAACATCATATTCTCTATAGTTACTAATATCTAGTCAGCAATTTTTAATATTCATAAAACTAAGTTCATAGCTACTTTGCATAATATGTAAGAAAATGCACCTTTGGGCACACACTGCAGTTGATCCTTGAACTGTGCATGGGTTAGCAATGCTGATACCTATGCAGTCAAAAATTCATGAATAACTTTTGACTCCCCAGAAAATTAACTACTAGTAGTCTACTGTTGACTAGAAGCCTTACAAATAGCATGTTTACACATATTTTGTATATGTATTATATATTGTATCTTACAAAAAGAAGCTACAGAAAAATAAAATATTTTTCAAATTGTTGCAAAACTCTTAATTTTTTTCCAACATATTCATTGAAAAAAATTACATATAATGGGCCTGTACAGTTCAAACCCATGTTGACCAGGGACCAACTGTATTTCCTTATCCACTCATAGTTTTAGAAATCTATTACTTATTCATGGAACATAACCTAATGGCTAATTTAAATCAGATTGAGTCTGTAAAAGGTTTTGAAAAATAGAAACCTAAATATTGTGATTTACTTTTAGGCATTAAAAGAAACATAAACCAAGTGATGTTTTATTTAAATGTACTAGGAAAGAGGAGAATTCATTGCCCTCCCTGCAGTAGTCCATCACCAGAGCTTTTTCACTTCTAATTTAAGGCTGTGATCCTGATTAAAATAAAAATATTAGGATACTTTTAAGCAGAGTATTGAACTCCAGTTCTTAGCTGGTCCAGGCAGTTATGATGTAATATATAAATGGTGAGTTTAGAAAATAGAAATCATGTTAATAACTTTTGAAATAATAAAAACAAAACACCATATTTATTTCCAAGGTAGGTAAAATGTAAATATTGGTTTCATTTTAAAATCCCATCCCAAAACTATGACTATCACAGATGTACAGCAAATGGCTTGAAAAAAAAATGGAACAGTGCATTTTTTTTGGTAGATTTTGAGAAGGTTTGATAGCTTTAAAAGATGATCTTTTCGTTTTAACAAAAAGGACTAGAAGAGTGAGGAGATTATGGGACAAACCCATTTTGAGGATTAGTTTCACATTAAAAAGCTTTATATAAGGTTGTTATAAATTAAATAGGAGAGCACAAACTGTGTCCACTCTGACCCAAACCTTTTTTAGAGTAATGAAAAAAAGGTATAACTGGTTCATGACAAAGGATTCATTTATCTTTTCCAGAAGCACATTCCCTGTTAGAATGATGGAACAACTTATTCCAGACTGAGCTAAGACATTGCCTTTTGAATATCTCTATGTGGGGTTGGGGTACTACTATTCAGAATGTAGAAAACACAGTGAATTGTTGAGAGGCAATGTATGGTTCTCTGTGCCCAATAATATTAAAGAGAGAATATCAAAGGAGAGGACCCTGGCATCCACAGACTCACTTCTCCATTAGTGATCCTCATTTTCCGCAACATTAATTGGTGCTAGACTTAGAATCCTGTTTTCTAGAAGTAAATGATTCTGACAAGGAACAGTAAGAGGTCACTGCCTGGAAATTGCAAGTGCCACTCAGAGCTCCATTTATCAAATACCACTTGGCCATTTATCAATATATAAAAGGAGTTACATTATTGACTGGGATCTTCATACTAAATAGCAAAATGAATCGAGGGTTTTAAATACAAAATGGGGCAAAGGCTCTGTGTCTGCAGCCCAGTAGATGCCCTTGGGCTATCACTTAGTATGTCTTTCTCAGTAACAGCTGTTAATGGACAATGGTAATAACCATATAATCCAACAAAGGCATTGCAGTTCTAGCTCACCCCACCAGCAAGTAACCCAACCAGCCAAGTTACTGGTTAAAGACAAGGGAATACTGTGATGGATGAGAGAGTAGATGATTATTAGTTTAAGCTTAACAACCAGCCTGCCCTAAAAACAGCTCAGAAACCTGCAACTTTGTGTTTGCTTTCCAGCTTTCTCTGCTTTATTCCTTTTTACTCTTTTTCCTGTCCTGGGATTTTAATGCACAATAAATAAAGCGTCAACATTAAGTTTTGTTTCAAGATATATTTTCTGAGAAACACACACAAAGGAATTCCCTAGGACAAAGCAATATTGATGGATTGTAGGCAATTCCATGACTGAGCCCAGAAAATGAAATCCTATTTAATATAAATCCGATAGGTGGCAGTCTGGGAAACATGCTTACATTTACACTAATCAAATATCTGGTAAATATCACATAGCTATAGTCTTTATTCATTAATATCCTTTACATAATCAATTTCTCCTTTTCAAACAGTTTCGATTTAATTCAAAGACATCTGAAGCCCGTATTTTCTTTAAATGTTCAAGTATAGAAAGTCTACAGAATTAAAAGCCCATCTTCTATGTAGCAAGCAAATCAAAGAGTAATTAACATAGAACAGACAATGGAATCCCTTTACAAAAGAAGTCATTTGGGATCATAAGTGCCCTTTTAACTGTTGTTCATGTTATAATAGACTTCATTATGCAACCTCCATAGGTTTTTCTAAGGTCAAAAGAACCAACTGTGTGTGTGTGTGTGTGTGTGTGTGTGTGTGTGTGTGTGTGTGTACCTTTTCCCCCTTAGCATTAAAAAGTCATTTAAACTCTTTTTCCCTGGTCTATAGAGATTATATCCTGATTTTAGGCCTGGCAAGAACTTTCAAGTTAAATTGTTGGGGAAACGTGGTGTATTTCCCTCAGGTCTTGTCCCCACCGCAACAAAGAATTGAAGGGCAGAGACACAGTAGTGAAGCGGCGTAAAAGTTTTATTTAAAGTCACTTAAAGAGAGAAAAAGTGCAGCAGGTGACCTCAGGGAGGAGAGGCACCTTGAAAGTTTTTAAGTCATATTGAAAGAGAGAAAGTCTATGCACTTAGAAAGTGTGGGCAACCTCAGAGAGAGGAGTGTGCTGAAAGGTTTAGGGTTCCCCCTTTTGAGGATTTTTCAGGAATGTGATAAAGGGCTAGGGGTGCAGATTTAATTTAACACAAGGAATTTACTGCTCTGAGTCCTCTTTGAGATACTGCATCTTAGTCTGGGAGCTTTCAAACAAGACTGCCTGTCCTCCGCCCCCAAGATGAGTTGAGTTATTGTTTGTTTGCTAGTGAGTATATTAAGAAACTTACTTTTCAACTAATTGGGTTTTAAAATGCAGTCTTATCTTTAAGATGGAATCCTTCTTGCTTTTACTGTTGTTTATGACAGGACTTGCTTGCCATGTTAACTGCCCAGGTTGTAAATTACTTAATTAGGGCTGGAGGAGGAAAAGCAGCATCTGGGTAAAGTAAAAAAATAAGTTGGGCCTTTTAGCAGGCTAAAGTAAATCTTACAATAGCATGTTCTAATTGACACAATAAAGACATGGGCTATGCTGAGGTACCCTCTTTTATCTGGGGAATATTCAAACATTGCAGGACAAGTTACTCCAGGCCTTCAAGCTTTTTATTTTTAACTGGTTAACTCTTTGAGCGTCTTTTAGTGGACTTTCCTGCCCTTATTATCTTTTCACACCACTCATATCTATTTTCCTGCCTAATAAAATCACCTTATTGTAGCAGTCTGTGAGCATCCACCTATACCAACAAAATGTACAAGGTTTCAGGCACTTCTTAAATAGTGTTAAGACTTTTTCAAGAGTTGGGAAGAGAAGGAGTCAGTAAGTAGGGGGAGATAAAAGGACTGAAGGTGAATTAAATAATCTTATGTATAAATTAGAGGAATATTTAAAGTCCACTCTCTTACATGAATAAATACCTATTCTCCTTTATTCTCCCACTCACATTCCACTAATTTAACTCATTTTCTTATAGTACTCTATGTAACATTTTGCTCTTATCTCATTCACCTGCAAGTTTTACTCTATTATTCCACTTCTCATTTATTTTTTCAATCAGTGTATGTAAATTTGAAAGTTGAGTATATTATATACTTTCTACTAAATACTTGATATTCAGGGTTCCTGGCTCAGTAGTTTATACTACTAGTAAGAATATAAGCATCCTTTATACCCCACTGCTCAAAAAAATAAATAACTACAAGTTATTGTAAAAATAATAATGTAAATTTTTAATTAAAACTTAATAGTCATATTTTCTAAGAAAAAAATGAAATGTCTTCACAGAGGAAATATGGATTAATCTGAGACTTGAAGAGTGAGTTGTACATAACACAAATTGAATATTCGTAAATGAAAATTAAGGTATTATGATTAGAAGTTGTCTAGAAGATTATGTTATAAATATATTCAATTTCTTTCAATTTTATTATTGTAAATCCGGGGAAAGGAAATCCTGGGGCAAAATACCTCTAAAAACCAAGATAGTCAAAGGGAAAAATAAAGTTTAAAACCCATTTATTGCTTACAAAACTGCAGTCTGGCCCATTTCTCTTTCCTACTACAGCAGCAGCAGCAAAACTGGCCCTCCTCTCTCTTCTCAGGTACAGATAAGCCCTCCTTTGCCCAAATAATTACTATTGATATGGAGATGAACTTCTCTCCACCCCTGAGGAATGATGCAAATGCACGAAAGCCACACTTCTCTCCACCTCTGAATGCCTATTAGTAGGTAGATGTACTATAGCCAGGTGATAATATTCTGGAACTGTTACAATTTTACCCACAGGCCACCCCTCCAGAAATCTCGACTTACAATTTACTCATTCCCCTTCTTCTGACCAATATAATAACATGCAATAGCAACAGCAATAAAATCTTGATAATCCTTAAACCACAGGATTCAGCCTATGCAGATTAAGTAAAGGTACTTTGCAGCACAGTCTCTCACTAAGCACAAAATGTGTTTCTATACTTGTTTACTCATTCCTAACAACCATGCTAGATTGCTCACAAAACTTTTACCAAACATTAGACAAAGTCAGTCCTCTCTTTAAGCATTTTTTCTTGACAACAGCAACACAATCATGGTAATTCTCAATCCAGAGGGTTCAGCTAGGTTCAAAGTCCTGTATATATTAAATCGAAAGCTCATCCAGTCATCATGCAGCAGCTGCAGCAGGGGGCACATCCAGGACACAAGGACTGTAGAAGCAAATAACCATGATTGTGGGGGGGCCACTTTGCTGTTACTCCAGGAATACACAGAAGGCCAGCTTCCAGGCCTTCTCCCCAAGGTGCCAGAACAGCCAGCCACTGCTGGACCATGTGTCGAAATATCCAGGGCTGCATCCATTTTCTTCTTAATTGCTGCACCCATCCTTGCAACACATGTCCCAAAAGTGGGTGCTTCAATCACTCTTAATCACCTGTGGCCAGCCATAGGCTACAAATAGATGCTCTAGGCCCCTCTTGGTGGTTTGCTGATCTGCACAACATGCAGGGCACTCCTTCTGGGTTTGGCTGACTTCCTCAAGGATCAATGACAAGCTCCACTGACAGGCTAGAGCCCACATTGTCTTTTGCCTCGTGTGTAACGAATGCTGATGTAGCTATTGGGCCACATCAGAGGCAGGCTTTCCTTCTAGCCAGCTCACTTGGGCCAATGTGTCTGTCCATCATTCCCTGGGGATGCCAAAGGCAAATGGCCAGTCACATGATATACGGTAGGTGTCTGTGCCACACCACTCCATGACTTTTGGGTCCAGTCTCTCACCCACCCTATAATGGGATAGGTGGTTATTACTTTGGTTGGAGCTTTTTTTCGGCGATGGGCTCTGTAGCCAGCAAGGTGTGGAACACAGCAGCCAGTTGCTTCTCTATCAAGGTACCAGACATCTGATCCTTTCCATAGTTGTGACAAGACTCCAGCCAGCAGTAGTGGCAGAAATAGTAGCCTTAGGCTCAGGCCACAGGCTGGGATCAGTGAGGCCAGCAGTGGTGGTGATAACTCCATGACCACACGAGTGTAGGCACATGTCCCTTGGCACAAGCACCACTTCTCTCCATTATTTCTAGGGGCAGCCCTCCCAAAGGTCACACCCATTATGACAGGTTTTGAGTTCTGAGGAATCCTGCTGACTGTGCCAGATGTAAGTCCAGGGAAAGGAAATCCTGGGGCAAAATACCTCTAAAAAAATGAGATAAGAAAAAGGGAGAAATAAAGTTTAAAACCCATTTATTGCTTACAAACTGCAGTCCACCCCATCTCTCTCTCCTGCTCCAGCAGCAGCAAAACCGGCCCTCCTCTTTCTTCTCAGGTACAGATAAGCCCTCCATGCACAGATAATTGCCCATTGATATGGAGATGAACTTCTCTCCACCCCTGAGGAATGAGGCAAATACACTAAAGCCACATTTCTCTCCATCTCTGAAAGCCTATTGATATGCAGATGAACTAAAGCCTGGTTAGATATTCTGGAAATGTTACACAATTTTATCCACAATTTTAAATTTAGTTACAGACATATTCTGAAACAATGAGCAATGAGATCATATTTCTTATATATGCTGGGAAATAAAATGCAAGTACTGTGTGTTTGTACGTCTGCCCAAGGCTTTTACTTAGAGCTGAATTAAGTATTAAAGCCAATCAAACATGCCTCTTATATCAAACACTCCATAGCTGAGCACATTTTCCACAAGCATATTACTTACTGTGAGTTATTGTGAGAGTACATCCAAGATGGAGAATAAATTTTATTTTTGTCATGAGGCTCCCTCCTTCTTGACAAGCTGCTCCTGAACAACATAGCAGTTACTATAAACTATAGTGTCTCCTGTTAACATTTTCTTACCATATTAGGTATTTGCTTCTTTTTGTAATCTTACTGTATAATTGGTCTTCCAACTTTTCTTCCTCTGTATATGTTGGTAAAATACATTTGGTATTTCATTTAGACTGGGAAGTTGGGTTCCTTGTTTCCCATAGTCATCTAAGCACTTCAACCTTACTTACACATCTCTAAAATAAAGGGTGGATGTAACAACTTATAGCTTAGTCTTTTACAGTCCTAAAATTCAATGATTCATTTAATGACTTCTAAATCAATTTAGGATTATTTTGATTTTCTACTTCTTACTTTCATTTACTGAGAACTATTCATATACTGAGAACACAGAATTAAATTACCACTGTAAGATAAATTTCAGCTGAAATAAGCAGGTGAAGAGAGGCAACAAAGGGCCAGGTAGTTTATTTGAATGCAACCCCCGGGTGATGTTCCGCAGTCTGGGTGTCACAGGCTGGGGAAGTCACACCCGGTCAGGGAGGTGGAGGCTTATAAGGGGTTAGGAGGGGGAGGAGTGGGCAAGCTATCCTAGGGGGTGTGGAGAGGTATGATTGGCTAAAGGTGACATAATAGACAACTAGAAACTTTTTATCCTTCCAAGAGGGAGGAGGCTGACATCCGGATCTTAGCTGGCACATCAGAAGAATGGAATTCAGGAAGAGCTGTCCCCTTTCCATATAAAGCATGGACTTTGGGGTCTGGTCTGTTCTCCCCCTATGGCATCTCTCTGTTCTGTTTGCATGTCCTTGTTTTTCCTTCCTTCAACCTAACATTCCAGCCTTTTGGTCATAACGGGTGATGACTCGATCTGGCTACTTCTGGCTGACAAGGGGCGTCGTGGGAGTTTGAGGCTGGTATTAGGTTGAAGGAGGGGGTTCAGTGGGAAGAGACGCATAACAGTGAAGTAACATCTGGTTGGTGGTGATCCGGGTCATCTGGGTTAGCTACTGTTGGAGGAACTTGGGGACACAAGGGACAACTAAGAGTAAACCACAAACTGTTATTAAGGGGCCCAGTAGGGGCATTAGCCAGGCCATTATGGGGAACTGGAAATCTGGATCAAGTTTACATCTCAATGACTAGTATTAGGATTTAGTATAGATAAGACTGCATTATTGAAACAATATTTTTCTCTAAAATCACCCTTATTTTTATTAGAAGTAGCCAGATTAAGAAAATAATTAACAGTTGGCTTGATTATTTGCATAAGTGCAGCAAGAAGAGCAATTGATTACATAGGCTCTTTTAAATATGCTTTGCTGGAACTTTTTGTAAAGAATTTCAGATTGAAATTTTAAGGGCTTCTGGAGGCCAGGAAGCTAAGCCAGACTTGCCATCAGGTTGTGCCTGCAGTACCTGTAGATTTGGGTGAATTCCTCTCTTCTCTGAGGTTCCCAATACATTCTTGAGGTTCTTGCACCTGCCAGGCAGTGACTTTCTTTACTCACCTGGTAAGGCTGCTGGGAACTCTGTAAGCAAGGTACTAGGCCAATTCTTCCAAGGGGCTTTGTTGGCTTTATAAAGTCAATCTTAGTTCCTTAAAGCTGTCTGTTCATATCTGAGTTTACACACGTGTCTCTCAGGTATGACGTTCCAGTCAAAGCCTTGGTAATATAACCAGTGTTTTTAATTGGTCCTCTTACAAGGAAAGCAGATTCTTATTGAACTTGTGCAAATAAACATACTGCCATGACATATAAAAATAGTCACTGAGAGATTTTAAATTCTGGAGGGATCAGGTAGAGAGAAAGATAAAGTTTCAATTCTGCTTATAAAGAGTCATTTACTAAACTGCTGTCAGCTTAAGAGAAAAAGCTTAAAATATTTTATCAGCAACATTTGAAACAAAAAGTCACAAAATCATCTTCCTTAGTTTACTTTATCCTATGTAACCAATGCCTGTTCTGCTGAAATCTAGTTCTTTACTAGTTTAGGAGTAATAAAACAGTGACTATAAGTGACAAAAGACTTACAAATGACAATGGTTGAAGATTTCATTAGAGCTTACTGTAAGACAGTTGACATAAAGAAATTCAGATATTTCTGTAACACAAAACATGCAGTGACAAAGTTTAGCATCATTCCCTTTGACAGTGCTTTCCAAGTAACTAAGCAGGTAATTATATATTAGATAAGTAAACTAAATTAGCCAAATACTTTCTCCAATGAGAAAAAGTTCTTCTGACATGTTCTAGGGGCCCTCTGGAAAATATGAGAGCTAACTAGAGGTAAAAGTGCCTTTTTGAATTTGATTTTGGGAAGCTGTTAAAAGTTTTAAGGCACTTGCTTAAATAGGATTATAGGTTGCTATGAAGCAATACTTATCTATTTAAACAGAATGACAGCAAAATACCTCAAAGGCAAATAAAGAAGGTTACACAGTGGTTAGCAAACTTTAGCTTTTAGTCCTTTTAATATTAAGATCTCATTTTCTTAAATACTCTGACAACTCATTGAGATTTTAAGCATGAGAAACTGCTTTGATAAAACAATTAGAGAACTTTTTGCAATTTTTCAATATTAAGAGCAGACTAACAGTTAAGAAAACTTTGTCTTTTTAACTGAAAACAAAATTCTAATTTTGCTGTGTACTTGATACTGAGACTCATTTGCTTTAATTTTATATAGCATGACTATATTAAATTCTTTCACAAACTTTCTACAACTTTTTTACATTTAAATTTCTCCCTTTAAACAGCTGTACTTTAGAACAAAGTTACTTTCTTTTATCGAAAGACACATTCTTTAGCATGCAGAAATGTTTTCCTTATTACTTTAAATAGTTTTAATTAGAACTTAAAACCATTATGTACCTTAATTTTTAGTGAACACTGAGAAGCAGCTATTGTAAACTGTTACACTAGCATTCTTCAGACTGATACATCTATGAGTGTATATTATCATTTTTGGAAATGTGCTTTAGAGCACAATTTCTTCTGAGGCACAAAATATGTCTATATAACTTAGCAAACTTTAAGAATTTTGGTTACTACAGAAATTCTCAGGCTTTTTGCAGATATATACACTGTTATAAATTAATACAGTATTATTATTAAGATATTTATTTGCTAGGCTTGTTTACTTATTTTTAGCAACTATACTAGATCACTTACAAAACCTTTACTGAATATTAGACGAAGCCAAGCCTTTAAGCATTTTATTCTTAAAAGATTTAGCAGATAACATCGACTTAAATGACTTTAGGTAAACTTAGGCAGCTGATAACAACAAGGACATGCCCGCTTCAGCCAAACCCGAATTAACATTAATGCTTAACATTTTTATCAGATTTTCTGGAAGTTTTAGAATGCCCAATTTTCACAAACGCTTGTTTTTAAATAAAATATTTTTCATCTATACACCTAGACACACAAATGTACAAACTGAGATACAACTACAGTCAGCAACACCCCCCCACACAAAAACATATACACAGACAGACAAACCGATATAAAGACTTGAGTCACTGATATCCAATTGCCTTCCCTCTCTTCAGCTTTTAGTCCATGGCTTCTGGAACCAGAGGGTGGGAGGAGCGTGTTCTGGTGGGGGAAGAGGGCGGTGAAGGCGGAAGGAGAGGGGGAGGGGGTGATGCAGCCTCCAGAATAGGAAAGCAGGACAGCGGCGTGGTTGAGGATGCAGGACTTTAAGATGGTGGCGACACGTGTGAAGACAAAGGACTTAAAGATGGTGGTGGAGAGAGGGGGAGGGGATCACGAGCTGAGGGAGGCGGGCGACTGAGGTTTTCTGGTGGATCTGAAAAGGAAGGAGGACTGAGCAGAGTAAGAGGCTGACAGTCTTTAACTGGAGATCAGGCCAGGAGAACCTGAGTCATTGGACACTTAACATAAAGGTCTGGGCGGGAGCACAAAGTCCAAAAAGCCTGCACTTACGGGATTTCACTCTACTCTCCGCTCCAGTGGCAATAATTAATCAAGGTGGTGAGGAGGCTAAAATTGAAAGTTCCCTCAGGGGGCCAGTGAGATTGATTGTCCAAGGGATACTGAGGCCCGGCCTCAGAGCAAAGAAAGACTAACTTCCATTTGAGAACTTCCCGGGACAAACATAGAGCAGCCACATTAGAAATGAGACACCACAGTGGGGTCTGAGCCTCTGCTTTTGAGGGCTGGTTCCCCGTGTGTGCGCCACTTCCTAACTAATCCCGCTGAGAGGAGCGCCCAGCGTCCCAAGCGCACCAAGTCAGAGGAGACGTCCTGGGAGCCTGGGTGAGGGACATCTCCCCCACCGCAGGGCCAGGGGAAGGCCAGATGCCTACAGAGGGTGGGCCACCTGGATGTACATACGATTTCTAATGGACCAGGTGAAAAAGAGTTAGGAAGGGAAACAGACCGGGGGAAACTGAGGGACTCACTGGAAAATAGTTCATGCAGTGGAGAGCAGGCTAAGGTCCTGGGTCAGGGAAGGAGGGGCCGGGGCCACCGGTGGGCGGTCAGGGCTCCGCACTCAGGTTCCTTCCCTGGATTTCAGCACCAAATGTATGATAAATTTTAGCCAAAATAAGCAGGCGAAGAGAGGCAACAAGGAGCCAGGTAGTTTATTTGAATGCAACTCCCAGGTGATGTTCCATGGTCTGGGTGTCACAGGCTGGGGAAGTCACACCTGGTCAGGGAGGTGGTGGCATATAAGGGGTTAGGAGGGGAAGGAGTGGGCAAGCTATCCTAGGGGGCGTGGAGAGGTATGATTGGTTAACGGTGACATGACAGACAACTAGAAACTTTTTTCCTTCCATGAGGGAGGAGGCTGACATCCGGGTCTTAGTTGGCACATCAGAAGGGTGGAATTCAGGAAGAGCTGTCCCCTTTCCATATAAGGCATGGACTTTGGAGTCTGGTCTGTTCTCCCCCTATGGCATCTCTCTGTTCTGTTTGCATGTCCTTGTTTTCCCTTCCTCCAACCTAACAATCACCCACAAGAAAACACTGGATTAGCATTGTTTAAAATTATATTTATTTTTGAAATTAGGGTATGTAAGTACATAACATTATAGGTGCTACATTAAATAATTTAAAGTGATAACAAATTGATCAATATCTGTAAGTGTTCAAATATTGACTTAAATATCAAAATGTTAAGAATTGCACAAAAACTGTTGAAAGTAATGTAACTTTCTATTATAAAGTTATACTAATTAACTGTAAGGCTGGAGGCACCGAGGGAGAGGTGAGCACGTCAGAAGAGCTCAGCCCTCACCAAATAAGGAAAGGGAGCAGCAAAGCCCCCAATCCCGGCCTAATAAGGGAAAGAGACCAACAGATTCCAGCCTGATAACATGCCAAAATCCCCAGCTGCTGTTCCCTCCCAGCCTGGAAAAGGTGTAGTAACTTTCTAGTCCTTTGTCTACTGTAAAGGCCAATGACACGTGCCTTAGGCTAGCCAATCCTTGTGCCACTGTACACCTATGCTTCCCCTCCCCCTAACTTTTTCATAAACTCACTGCCTCCCCTGCTGGGCATGACTTCTCCAGCCTGTGACTAACCAGACCGGTGAACATTGCCTGGGATTGTGCCCTATTAAACTTTTGGCTCCTTTGTTGCTTCCTTGCCTGGTCATTTCAGCTCGATTTTACCTTACATCTGGTGATGAAACTGGGAAGGAGACAAGGTGCAGAGCTCCAGCCAGCCACCAGTAGCTCCCACTCCTCCTTCACCGACCCGGGACCTCTGCCTACTCTCAGCACCTCGGACAGTGATTCAGTGAGTCCCTCCTTTTCCCTGGTCTGTTTCCCCAGTCCTGTCTCCACCTGGGTTGGTTAACTTTGAAATCATAGCTACATCCAGGTTATCCAGGCATTGTGCCTGTGCTGGTCCTGAGATAGAGGAGACGTCCTCATCTGGGCTCCCAGGTCTCCAGGGAGGAGTACAATACTTCTCTGTCTCCTCCTAACCTGAGCGAGTTTGGGATGCTGGGTTCACCAGTTTAGGGGCTCCGGGAAATGGGTAACAGACATGGTGAACCAGTCCTCTAAATTGAAGGCTCAGACCCCTCTGTGATGTCTCATATCCAATCTGATGACCCTAGATATAGTGGAGGAGATCAGTACACGGAAACTGGTCTGTCTCTGTTCTCAGACTTGGCCCCAGTATCCTCTGGACAATCAATCTCACTGGCCCCCAGAGGGAACTTTTGATTTTAGCCTCCTCACCGACCTAACTAACTTCTGTCAACAAACTGGGAAGTGGTTTGTAGTCCCATATGTCCAGGCCTTTTGGACATTGTGCTCCCACCCTGACCTTTACATTAAGTGTTTAAAACCCAGGTTCTCCTGGCCCGATCTCCAGTTAAGGATTGTCAGCCTCTTACTGTCTTACTCTGCCCAGTCCTTGCTCCTTTTCAGATCCGCCAGAGGACCTCGGTTGCCCACCTCCCTCAGCCCGTGATCCCCTCACCCTCGCATTGCTGCCACCTTTAGGTCCTATATCCTCACACGCATTGCCTGCCGCCATCTTTAGGTTCTTTGTTCTCAGCCACGCCATCTTCCTGCTCCTCTCCTCTTCCAGTGTCTATGCCACCCCCTACCCCCTCCTTCTGCCTTCACCACCCTCTTTCCCCACTGGAACAGGTTCTTCCCACCCTCTGGTTCCAGAAGCCATGGACAAAACTCCTCCCAGCACAGACCCGCCTCCTTTCTCTCCCAACCCTACAACCTCACCACACCTGCCGTTCCCCATTAGTATCCTCCTCTTCCGGCATTGCCGCCATCTTGTCCTTCACGTCCTATTCCCACCCTGCTGCCATCTTATGTGCCCATGCTGCCCTTAGCACCCAGTTGGTCTAGCCCTCTGGTCACCAGATCCAGGGCCCAGCGGACACCCGAAACAAAGGCCCAACTAGTAGCCCCTCTCCAAGAGGTTGCAGAGTCAGAAAGAGTTGTCCAGGTTCACACCCCTTTTACCCTAGGAGACTTATCCCAGATTGAGAAATGCCTGGGCTCTTTTTCCTCTACCCCCGCACTTTATACCAGAGTTTGACTACCTAACTTGGGCCTATGAACTTACCTGGCATGATGTACATGTTATCCTAACCTCCACTCTTACCTCTGAAGAATATGACCGTGTTACCTCTGCAGCCCATTGTGCAAACGAGGCACATAACATGGATCATGCCAAGCCAATTGGGATGGAAGCGGTTCCTCTCACGGGCCCCCAATGGGACTATAATACCCAAGACGGGGGAACTCAGCAGGACCGAATGCTCTGGTATTAACTGACAGGTATGAATAAGATGGCTCAAAAGGCCATTAATTATGATAAGATGAGAGAGATTACTCAGATGCCTGATGAGAATCCAGCCTGTTTTCTTAACCAGCCCACCAAGGCTCTTTCTATACATACCCACCTCGACCTCAACTCATCACTGGGGTCCACAGTGTTGGCTACTCATTTTATTACCCAGTCAGCCCAAGACATAAGATGTAAGTTAAAAAAGGCAGAGGAGGGACCCCAGACTCAACTCCATGACCTGGTAACCATGGCCTTTAAAGTCTTTAATACCCATGATAAAGAACATGAGAGGAGGATAGCATCCCAGACCTGAGCCTTCACGGTGGCCCTACAGCTGGCAGGACAAGGGTCTCATCACACCAAAGACCATTCCGGAGCTTTTGAGCCTCTGGGATTTTGCTTCCACTGCAGCCAGGATGGCCACTGGGCAAAGAGATGCCCCAACCTGACCAATAAGCTGACTAAACCCTGCCCGGTTTGTGGTGAGAGAGGTGATTGGAAGGTAGAGTGCAAGGCTTGGGAAGTTCGTCCTCCCATGACAGTCTCAAGGAAGGCAGGTCCCCTGAGGGATCCCCTCTGGACCTGCTGGGCCTACTCAAAGACTGAAGCTGCCTGGACTCGAACACCCCTATTACCCTTGCCAAGCCCAGGGTCACGCTGTGGGTAGCAGGTAAGTCCATCTCCTCTTTTGTGGACACAGGGCCTACCTACTCTGTTTTACCTTCCTTTCATAGGCATTTACATCTTTCCCAGTTCTCGGTCTTAGGTGTCATGGGAACCCCCTCTAAGCCTCTAGAGACAGGTCCAGTAGCCTGCATATTTGAAGACCATCCTCTTACCCACTTATTTCTAGTCATCCCTTCCTGTCCCATCCCTTTGTTAGGGAGGGATCTCCTATCCAAGCTTGGTGCCTCAATCTCCCTGACGCTCAGTCATCCTCATCTAAGTTCACTCACCACCCTAGCCAGTATAAGTTGTGGCCCTGAGGCCTCTGCAGGCCTTCCTGTACCATCGACCAATGTTAAACTGATGGTCTGGGACACCTCTACTCCTGTAGTGGTGAGCCATCATGCTCTGGTCCTCATCCACCTCAAGGACCTGTCCTCCTTTCCTTCTAGGCCCAAATTTCCTATTTCCCAAGCCCATTGCAAGGGCATACAACCTATCATTAATCGTCTTCTTTCCCAGTGGCTTCTGTTACCAACTAATTCTCCCTGTAACACTCCCATCCTTTCAGTCAAGAAGCCATCGGGGGCCTACCAGCTCATTCAAGACCTGCGGATAATCAACGAGGCTGTAGTCCCTCTTCACCTGGTTGTCCCTAACCCTTATACACTCTTGTCTCAGGTTCCCCCAGACACCACCCACTTTACAGTCTTAGACCTTAAGGATGCATTCTTCACCATCCCTCTATACCCTGATTCCCAGTTACTGTTTGCCTTTACCTGGGAGGACCCAGACACCGGCTGAACTAGACAACTGACTTGGACAGTCCTCCCTCAAGGCTTCTGGGACAGTCTTCACCTTTTTGGACAGGCACTGATGGAACATCTGTCCCATGATGACACGGGTGTCAGCAATCTCCTGCAGTATGTCGATGATCTCCCTTTATGTAGCCCCACAAAAGAGGCCTCTGTTCAAGACACAGCTTCCCTCCTAAACTTCCTGGCTTAGTGGGGATATAGAGTCTCTCCATAAAAAGCTCAGTTATCCACCCCACAAGTTACATACCTTGGAGTGGCCCTAACTCCTTCTTCCAGGGCCCCCATGGTGAAATGAACAGCCTCCATTAGAGCTCTTCTACCACCCACCTCGGGAGCTGAGATCTTGTCGTTTCTCAGACTGGTGAGGTTTTTACAACACTAGGTCCCTAACTTTGCCTTATTAGCTAAGCCTCTGTAAGCTGCTGCCAAAGAAATGCCCTCTCCCCTACAAAGGTGGCCCATGCTTTTGAAGAAATGTGAAGTACCCACCTCTCCTCACCCCTGCTTATGCTGCCTAACCCTAACAAATCTTTTCTCTTATATACTATAGAAAAGACGGGAATAGCAACTCGGGTGCTGGTCCAGCCAGTAGGACCCGGACATCGACTGGTCACTTTTTTGTCAAAACAACTGGATCGCACCACTAAGGGGTGGCAACCCTGTCTTAGAACCCTGGCAGCAGCAGAGTGCCTCACCAAAGAAGCTCTGAAACTAACCCTCCTATAGGTGATACCCATATTCTCTTCTCATCATTTACAGGACCTTCTGGGTCACAAATCCTTGGCCTCTCTCAGCCCATCATGAGTGCAGGAATTTCACTTCCTTTTTATTGAACACCTCCAGTTAACTTTACAGGTGTCACCATCATTACACCCAACCACCCTCCTTCCTCCCGCCGGTTCATCTGCCACACCCAACGACTCCTGCTCGGAGCTGGTGGAAATCCTTTGACTCCTGTGTGAGGGTCCCCAGGACACGCCTCTCACTGACCTGGACTTAAGTCTGTTCGTAAATGAAAGCTCAGTGAGGGATTCAAATGGGTGCAGGCAGGCGGCCTACGCTGTAGTTTCCTCCTCCTCAGAAATAATGGAGGCAGATCCCCTGCCGATGGGGACCACCTCCCAAAAGGCAGAACTAGTAGCCCTCACCTGAGCCCTATGGTTGGCCACGGGTCTCAGGGTAACCATTTACATCGACTCAAGGTATGCTTTCCTAATCATACACAGCCATGCGGCGATCTGGAAGGAAATTGAATTCCTCACTACCTGAGGGACCCCAATTGTAAATGATAAAACAATTCATCACCTACTCCAGGCCTTACAGGAACCCAAGGAGGTGGCTATTGTTCATTGTTGGGGATACCAGACAGATACCTACCTGGTCACTAAAGGGAATGCTCTAGCCAATGCTACTGCCCAACAACTAACTTCGGGTCCTGGTTATTCCCCGGTATTGTTTCTCTCCCCCTCTATAACTCTTAATTATTCCAAAGAGGAAAAACAACAACTTTTAGACCAGGGTGGAATGGCTGAACAACAGGGATGGATACATCTTAAGGACAGGATAGCCCTTCCCCAGACCCAGGCCAGGAAAATCATATCTGCAGTTCACCAATTCCTCCATATTGGTCCAGAGGCTATGTACAGGTTTCTCTCCCCTACCTTCGCCCCACCTGGGCTCTGAAAAACCATTAACCAGGTACATATGGCTTGCACCACCTGTCATTATGTTTCTTCTCAAGGCGCCCTCAAACACCATGTGGCCCTCCACCAGCTGCGGGGAGCGCTACCTGGACAAGATTGGCAGATTGATTTTATCTGCATGCCTAGACACAAAAATTTCAGATATTTATTGGTCATGGTTGATATATTTTCAAGTTGGACCGAGGCCTTTCCTACCTGCCAAGAGACTGCATCTGTGGTGGCAAAGACATTGGTGGAACACATCATTCCTCATTTTGGCCTCCTACTGTCGCTCCAGTCAGACAATGGACCAGCTTTCATCTCAAAGGTCACACAACTGGTGGCTGACTCTCTAAATATCTCCTGGAAACTACACATACCCTATCACCCTCAATCCTTGGGTAAGGTGGAAAGGGCCAATGGCCTTCTCAAGGATCAACTTACCAAACTCTCCTTAGAGGTAAAGACCTCCTGGCCAAACCTACTCCCAACTGCTCTCACTGATTGTGAGCAGCCCCCAGGGGTCCCACTGGACTAAGTGCCTTTGAGTTAATGTATGGTAGACCCTTCTTTCTAAACACAGGCCTGCCTGCAACTCCACCCCCTCTGGCCTCCTACCTACCTTACTTCCCACTCCTAAGACATCTCAGGGAACACACAGACCAGTTCCTGCCTCAACCACCTCCCCCTCAGATCCAGGAAACACGGAGGTTCTACAGCCAGGAGACGAAGTCCTTCCTAAAGAACTCCAACCTCAGTCACTCCAACCACAGTGGACGGGACCATACACGGTGATCCTTACCACTCCCATGGCTGCCAAGCTATTGGGACACTCCCTGTGGTACCACATCTCCAGGTTCAAATAAGTGTCCAGTCATGATAGGTGGAGGTCTAGAGAGACAGGGCCCCTCCGTTTGCACCTTACTCACACTGGTGCTGGCCTCAACGACCCATTTGGCTCTTGCAAACTGGGTCTGTAACCAGTGCGTCATATCGGGTATGCTCCAACTACACCAATTGGTCCCTCGGACATGCCTCTTTCAAAAAGTACCTTGTCAGCAGGGAGACCAATTGTACTAGGCTGCTATAATGTTAAGAGATTTCCAAACTAGATGCTCAGGAGGAGCCGGCAAGATCATTTGTTGGGTATGAGACCCTCCCTCACATCCCCAAGGAAAGATACCCCCTTGTCCTGCCCAATGCTCATCTTTCCAGTCCTTCATCCAGGCTGCCTGCTATGAAAGAGTCTTGGTCTGCCTTTCATCTTCTGGACAACAGTACTGGATGGGGCAAAGCCTGGGTGATCATGCTAGATATGTCTGTCCTGGAGACAAGGACAACATATCTGCTGGAACCTCCGGCCACCAATAGGGAGGTTGGATGGTAGAGGTGCACAAGACTATGCTGGTACATCAGTACTTGCCCCTTCCCTCCAAGCCTCCTCCTGCCTTCCATCAGCCTTAACCCTGTCCATGCTGTCCCTCCTCAGCCAGAAGTAGCCAGATCAAGTCGGCACCCATTATAACCAAAAGGCTGGAATGTAAGGCTGAAGGCACCAGAGGGAGGGGTGAGCATGTCAGATGAGCTCAGCCCTCACCAAATAAGGAAAGGGGGCAGCAAAGCCCCCAAACATGGCCTAGTAAGGGAAAGAGACCAACAGATTCTGGCCTGATGATGTGCCAAAATCCCCGGCTGCTGCCCCCTCCCAACCTGGAAAAGGAGTAGCAACTTTCTAGTCCTTTGTCTACTGTAAAGGCCAGTGACACGTGCCTTAGGCTAGCCAATCCTCATGCCACTGTAGACCTATGCTTCCCCTCCCCCTAACTTCTTTATAAAGTCACTTCCTGCCCTGCTGTGTGCGACTTCTCTGGCCTGTGACTAATCAGACCGGTAAACATCGCCTGGGATCGCGCCCTATTAAACTTTTGGCTCCTTTGTGGCCTCCTTGCCTGGTCATTTTGGCTCAATTATACCTTACATTAAGTACTTATAAATTATTTTAAATTATATACTTTTCTTAGTGCAAAAATCTAAAAACAATTTCAGTTGACATTTTGGAGAAACAGAGTGAGAGATTATCATAAAACTATTATGCCTTATTTTCCAGAAAAATTGAAAATGTACATGTTTTCTCTTCTTTAATTTAGATATCCATAGAGGCACTGCAAGTTTGTTAGGTAAGGCCTTACCAGCATCTTACCCTCATTTTTTAGATTTAACCAGCATATATTGAGCACTAAATATATTCAGACACAGTTAATTTAGTAAGCATTTTTTCAGCACCCTTTATGTGGCAATCATTGCCTTCTTACAGGTGGCAGAATTTGTAAAAGAAATACATCAAAAATCCCTGTCTCCATTCTTTCTAAAGGAAAAAGAGAGAAGACAGATAATTCACAAGTAAGTTAGGCCATGTATTATAAGTTGGTAAATACTATGGAGACAAATAAGGGTAATGGTTTTAAAGAATGATAGAAAATAGTTGATGGTCACCAATCATGGATGGTTGATTTTTTAAGAGGAATCAATCAGTAAGACCACAATAAAAATGTGACCTTCCATCCCAAACATTAAGAAAGTAAGGAGTGAACTAAGAAGATATATGGGAGAACATTTAAGCACTTGGTTTCTGGGGAATTGGGAGAAAGCAATTATCAAGTGAACAATATACCTTGTTGGTATATTTTGGGGGCAGCATGGAGTCAGTATTGCCAGCACAAAATAAGAAAAGAGGAGTAGAGAATGGCATCAGAGATATAATAAGTACTATGTATTTTGGGGCACTAACAATTGCACAAAATTTGTCTCTTATACTGAATGAAACAGGAAGTCTTTAAACAGCTTTAGGAACAGATGTAATGAGTTAAATTGTCTATTTCTTTACATCAACACCCACAGAGAACATCTGTTTCTCTATCCTTCTCTTTTCCTCTCACCGGCTCTCTCCCTTCCTTTCCTTCCTCCCTATTGTTCTCTCCCTTCCCTCTCCTCTTCCCCTCCTTCCCTTTCTCCTGCTTCTTGCTTCCCCCTCCCTTTCCAAAACTTTTTGATGAAAAAGTGTTTCATAATCATTTCATAATCTTTTCTATAAATACTTCTATTGTATTAAAGGTCATATCCTGTTAATATATTTAATGGAGACTCTGTTTATTATTCTTTACATCAAGTGTATTAACTCCTAGACAATCAAGTATTTTGTGTTGTCCCAACTGGGATTTTGTCTTACAATTATGTTTAAATTCTGTTTTCTTTTTAATCATAAATTATTACTATTTCAGTAAGCACATATCTTCCTGATGATTTCTATTTTGTTATTTTTGCATAGTTTTCTTCAAGTGGTTTATTTCAAACCACTGAAATATCAATCCAGCAAAACTATGTTTTTTAAATAGATATCTTCTGAATTTCTCTCATCAAAACTTGTTGCCCCACCTCAGCACTTCACGAATCTGAGGAAGAAGTGAGGCTGGTTTCTTTCTCATACTAAATTGAGGTTTATTGAACTTCTTTCCATTTTAACAAGCAAGAACATGTGTAGGATTTTGTTAGTAAAAAACTATTTTATTCAGTTGCATGCCATTTTCTGTCATTCCCATTATTTAAACACCGGTTTTACCAACTTTTTCAACTCCTGTCATATTACATACTTCACCATGAACTCTGATTCATTGATATAACTATATGTTTCACTTCTGTCACTGCATCCATCTACATCTCTTGTATTTACTACCCTGTTTGTCCTTGGTCTGTCATTTACAACACTCTTATCAAATGACATGAACTGCCTAATTTTCTTTCATAATCATCTGGCAACTAAATCAGGATGAACTTTTTCAATATACCTTCTTAAGACTGTGCCAAAGAAGCTGAAAATAGTTGGAGAAATTTCTGCTACTAAGATCAGTAATATATTGCCAAACTTATCCTATCAATACTCATTGCAGGTGGGGTGGCAGAAAGATGGCAGTGTAGGGTGGCGAGGTGAAAAACTTTCTCCTATCTACACACCAAGGAACTACAGCAAACAACTAACTCTGAAAAATGTCTGAAGACTGCAGAACAGAACACGTGCATCTGGTGAAGAAGATCCACTGAGAAGGGTACAGGAGCCCTGGTTGATTGGGACCCAAGCACATCTCCCATCCCAGCCCACAAGTAGAAGGGAGAAGAATGGAGGGGGATAAGATAAATTCTCAGGAATCTAGCATACCTGCTCTTTGGAGATCTGCTCTGAGAGTATGAGTCCATATTGCTCTGGGCTATGATTGCTAATTGGGCTGGACAGTGGGGTGAGCTGAAGCACTGTGGGGGATGAGACTCATCATTGCAGAAGACAGGTGCATTCTGTTAGTCCCACTGAGACCCAACACTGAGGCGGCAGTTTGAAAGATTTTCCATCAGTTGGACAGATACTGGGGGGGTTAGATGGACTCTTTCCAGAGAAAAAAGAGCAGGCAAATGACACTTTCTCAGCCCTCCCTCAGCCCAATTGGTTAGACACTTATTGGAGACAGCACCAAAAATCTCCATCTCCCTCACTGACAGCTCAACCCCACAGCAGTGCTTCCCAGAGTATCCACAACACATGGCCACTTGGCTCAACAGTGTTATGATTTTGCTGACTGGCAGGTGGAGGGTGGGCTAAATGTTCCCAGCCCTCCTTCAGCTCAACTGGCCTGACACTTGTAGGACATAGCTTTAAAATTCCCACTTGCCCTATGGCTCAACCACAGCACCCCATGGCATGCCTGTCCTGCCTAGGATGCTGGGCCCAATAGTGGTCTGCCATCTCTGACTGGCAGGCAAAGTATGGCCTCACCCACAAAAAAATCCAAAAGAAGCACATGACGTCGCACTAACAGCATGTGAAGGCTGGCTGTGGGGATCTGCCATTTCTGGCAGACAGGAAGAAAGGTGAGCTCCGCTTAAGGCCACCAACAGCAACTGCAGCTCAGCTGCAGAAGAGAACCAGGCACTGCTGAGCAGAGTCTTAAGCTTCTGAAATGCCCACAGGCTGCCCACTTTATAAAGGCATTGCTTTCAAGACCAGAATACATACAAAGGAAGCAATACAGAAACCCAGACAAAATGAGGAGGCAGGGGAATATGTTCCAAAGAAAATAACAGGATAAAAGACCAGAAAAGGGGCTAGATGAAATGGAGATAATCAACCTTCCTGATAAAGAACCAAAGTGGCACTCATTAATATGTTCACTTAAATGAGGAAATCAATTCAGGAGATCAAGGAGAACATCAATAAAAAGATAGAAAATATTAAAAAGAACCATTCAGAGCTG
Source organism: Manis pentadactyla (assembly GCF_030020395.1). Classification (NCBI taxonomy): domain Eukaryota; kingdom Metazoa; phylum Chordata; class Mammalia; order Pholidota; family Manidae; genus Manis; species Manis pentadactyla. Next base: position 27,125,429 of record NC_080037.1, on the reverse strand, counting down.
AAGAAAACGACTAAAAGAAAAAATACAACAAAGGGAATGAATAGCAGACAGCAGGAAAAAGAGGAAATAATCAGCATGATGGTAAATAGAGAATAGCAGAGTAACCAAGCTAGGGAACAGAGAGTAGAAAGAATTTCTAAAAATGAGAAGATGTTAAGGAGTTGTGTGACAACTCCGAAAGAAACAATATTTGCCCAGTAGGAATCCCAGAAAGGGAAAAGAGAAATAAATGAGCAGAAAGTTATTTGAAGAACTAATAGCTGAAAACTTACCTAATCTGAGAAAAGAAATATGCATCTAGGTGCTGAAAACACAGATATATATATAAGAGGAACCCTATGGAGACAACACAAAGACACATAAGAACTAAAATGGCAAACATTAAAAATAAGGAGAGATTATTAAAATCAGCATGAGAGAACAAGCAGTTACCGATAAGGGAAACTCCATAAGGCAATTAGCAGATTTTTCAGAGGAAATATTACAGGCCACAAGGGAGTGGCACAAAACATTTAAAGGGAAGAGTCTGCAGCCAAGAATTCTCTACCCAGGAATGTTATCATACAGAGTTGAAAGAGGGATTAAGTTTCCCAGGTAAATGAAGGTTAAAAGAATTCATGACCACTAAACCAGTTTTACAGGATAGGTTAAAGGGACTTCTGTAGATGCAAATGTTGTTAAGTCTAAATATTTATCATCAGTGAAAATAAACTTATAGTAAGTGTAGTAGACCAATCACACAGCAAGCATTAAGTTAAAAAGCAAAATTAGTAAAATCAGCTATACACAAAATCAGTCAAGGGATATGCAAAAGATGTAAGCTGTGACATCTTACACATAAAGTGTGGAAGAGGAAGCAGAATAAAAAAGAAGTACTTTTTGTATTTTCACTATTTTGAAATAGTGACCATAAACTTTATATAGGATATTATATACTTAGGAAAATATCAACCTTATGTTAACCACAAGCCTAAAACATATAATAGATACACAAAATAATTAAAAAACAGAAACCCAACCACAACACCAAAGAAAACCAGCAAATAACAAGACAGGAAAAAAAGGTCAGAGAGAGCTTACAAAAACAACCATAAACAATTACTAAAATTGCAGTAGATACAAACCTATCAATAATTACCTTAAATGTAAATACACCAAACAAAAGATATAGGGTGGCAGAATGGATAAAGAAATAAGACTCTCTCTATGCTGCCTACAAGAGACTCATTTCAGACTTAAAGACATACATAGACTTAGAGTGAAGGGATGGAAAAAATATTTCATGCAAATAATAGGGAGAGAAAAGCGAGAGTAGCAGTAATTGCATACAAAATAGGCTTAAAAACAAAGAAAGTGACAATAGACAAAGGACATAAAATAAAGATGAACAAATCAGTCCAAAAAGATGATAAAACAATTACAAGTATCTATGACCTAATACAGGAGCACCTTAATATATAATGCACATACTAACAGACCTTAAGGGAGAAACACAATCATATTAGAAGATTTTAACACCCCATGTACATCATTGGAAAGGCCATCCAGACAGAAAATCAATAAGGAAACAGTGGTATTGAACAACACATTAAACCAGATGAACTTAACAGATATATACAGAACATTTCACCAAAAAGTTACATAAACATTTTTCTCAAGTGCACATGGAATATTCTCCAGAATAGATCACATAGGAAGACAGAAAAAGAGCCTCAGTAATTTCAAAAAAATTGAAATGACATCAAACACTTTTCAGACCACAATGGCATTAAACTAGAAATTAATTACATGAAGAAAACCAAATAAATGCAAACATATAGAGGTTAAACAACTTGCTTCTAAATATTGGGTCAATGAACAAATCAAAGATGAAGTAAAAAAATAAATGCAGACAAATGAAAACAGAAACAAAACAGTTCAAAGTAATTGAGATGCTGCAAAATTAGTGAGAGGGAAGTACATAGCAATACAGGCCTACACCAAGGTCTACAACAAGAACAATCCCAAATAAACAATCTAAATGCACAACTAAAGGAGCTAGAAAAAGAACAAACAAAGCCAAAAATTAGTAGGAGGGAGAAAATAAAGATCATAACAGAAATAAATAGAGAGCAAAAAATAGAAAAAATATCAATAAAACCGAGAGTGGGTTTCTTATTTGCATTAATGTGGATGGACTTAGAGGGTATTACACCAAGAGAAATAAAAAACGAGGCAGAGAAAGACAAATACCATATGATTTAACTTATAGATGGAATCTAAAAGCGAAACAAAACAGCAATAAATGCACAGACACTGAGAAGTGACTGGTGGTTACAGAGATAAAGAGGCACAAAATCTTAATTATAACATAAATTTGTCACAAAGATGAAAGTATAGCATAGGGAATACAGTCAATATTTCTGTAACATTGTTCCATGTTGACAGATATTAACTACATTAGCTGGTGTGAGCATTTAATAATGTAGATAAATGTTGAATCACTATGTTGTATACTTGAAACCAATATAATATAGAATGTCAACTATACTCCAATAAAAAAATACTTACTGCGTAAAAGTATATGAAGTCCTTCTACAATGCTCTACTGGGTTATATTTCCTTCTTACTATTATGTAAATTGTATCTCATTCTCTTTTCTGAAGTACTCTTATCTTCAGCATCTCATTTTCTTATCTTCAGCAACTATTATTGGTTACTGATTAAGCCATATCTTACAATGTAAATGGCATTGAATGGGGATGTTTTATATTCTGACCATCAAATCCCTGAATAAGCCTACATTTGCATATATTTTTTCCATTTTTTCTACTACAACAGGGAAGCATCTTTTTATTTATTTATTTTGTTGTCATTAATCTACAATTACATGAAGAATATTATGTTTACTAGGGTCCCCCCTTCACCAAGTCCCCCCCACAAACCCCATTACAGTATAGTACACTACAGCGTAAGATGCTGTAGAATCACTACTTGTCTTCTCTGTGTTGCACAGCCCTCCCCATGCCCCCCCACATTATACATGGTAATCATAATACCCCTTTCTTTTTTCCCACTCTTATCCCTCCCTTCCCTCCCATTCTTCCCAGTCCTTTTCCCTTTGGTAACTGTTAGTCCATTCTTAGGTTCTGTGATTCTGCTGCAGTTTTGTTCTGTCAGCCTGTCTTTGTTCCTATACTCCACATATTAGTGAAATAATTTGGTGTTTGTCTTTCTCTGCCTGGCTTACTTATACCCTCTAGCTCCATCCATGTTGTTGCAAATGGTAGGATTTGTTTTCTTCTTATGGCTGAATAATATTCCATTTTGAATATGTACCACATCTTCTTTATCCATTCATCTACTGATGGACACTTAGGTTGCTTCAATTTCTTGGCTATTGTAAATAGTGGCTTTTGGATGTAGAGTTCTATAGATGTTTATTAGGTCCATCTGTTCTAGTGTGTTGTTCAGTGCCTCTGTGTCCTTACTTATTTTCTGTCCAGTGGAACTATCCTTTGGAGTGAGTGGCATGTTGAAGTCTCCTAAAATGAATGCAGTGCATTATCTTTCCTCCTTTAGTTTTGTTAGTATTTGTTTCACATATGTTGGTGCTCCTGTATTGGGTGCATATATATTTACAATAGTTATATCCTCTTGTTGGACTGAGCCCTTTATCATTGTGTAATGTCTTTCTTTATCTTTTGTTACTTTCTTTGTTTTGAGGTCTATTTTGTCTGATACTACTGCAACACCTGCTTTTTCTCCCTGTTGTTTGCATGAAATATCTTTTTCCATCCTTTGGCTTTTAGTCTGTGCATGTCTTTGGGTTTGAAGAGAGTCTCTTATAAGCACCATGTAGATGGGTCTTGCTTTTTTATCCATTCTATTACTCTGTGTCTTTTGATTGTTGCACTCAGTCTATTTACATTTAGGGTGATTATTGAAAGATATGTACTTATTGCCATTGCTGACTTTAGATTCATGGTTACCAAAGGTTCAAGGTTATCTTCTTTAGTATCTTGCTGTCTAGCTTAACTCACTTATTGAGCTATTTTAAACACTGTCTGGTGATTCTTTATTTTTCTCTCTTCTTATTCCTTCTCCTCCTTTTTTTATATCTTGGTTGTTTTATTCTGTGCTCTTTTGTGTTTCCTATAACTGCTTTTGTGGGTAGTTGTTTTTATTTTTTGCCTTCAGTTAGTACTTGGCTGGTCTGCTTTCTTTGCTGTGATTTTATTTTCTCTGGTGACATCTATTTAGTCTAAGGAGTGCTCCCATCTAGAGCAGTCCCTCTAAAATACCCTGTAGAAGTGGTTTGTGGGAGGCAAATTCCCTCAACTTTTGCTTGTCTGGAATTGTTTAATCCCTCCTTTATTTTTAAATGATAATCGTGCTAGATAACAGTATTCTTGGTTCAAGGCCCTTCTGTTTCATTGCATTAAATATATCATGTCTTTCTCTTCTGGCCTATAAGGTTTCTGTTGGGAAGTCTGATGATAGCCTGATGGGTTTTCCTTTGTAGGTGACATTTTTCCTCTCTCTAGCTGCCTTTAAAATTCTGTCCTTGTCCTTGATCTTTGTCATTTTCATTATTATGTGTCTTGGTGTTGTCCTCCTTGGGTCCCTTCTGTTGAGGGTTCTGTGCTCTTCTGTGGTCTGATCTATTATTTCTTTCCCCAGTTTGGTGAAGTTTTCAGCAATTATTTATTCAAATACACTTTCTATCCCTTTTTCTCTCTCTTCCTCTGGTACCCCTATAATGCAGATATTGTTCCTTTTAGAGAGGTCACACAGTTCTCTTAATATTGTTTCATTCCTGGAGATCCTTTTATCTCTCTCTGTGTCAGCTTCTATGCATTCCTTTTTTCTAGTTTCTATTCCATCAATGGCCTCTTGTCTTATCCATTCTACTTATAAATCCTTCCAGAGATTGTTTCATTTTTGTAATGTTCTTCCAGACATCATCCCTTAGCTCTTGCATATTTCTCTGCAGCTCCATCAGCATGGTTATGACCTCTATTTTTGGTTCTTTTTTAGGGAGATTTGTTAGGTCTGTCTCCTTCTTAGGGTTTGCCTCTGTGATCTTGGTCTATATCAAATTCTTCTGCCTTTTCATGGTGATAGAGGTATTTGTGGAGAGCTGGCATGTGTGTTGGCTAAGAGAAAGTCCCTTCTTGCTGGTTTGTGGCCTTCCTCTCCTGGGAGAAAAGTGACCCCTAGCCGCTTGTGCTGGGCAGCTGCATGCAGGCGGGGTTTCTAATTCTTGCCCAGCCACTGTGGAGCTCCACAGCTGCTGTGGGCATGGCCAGCCTCAGGCTGCTTCTCCAATATGGCAGAGCCGCGTTGGTGGGGGAACGGGTGGGAGGCTGTTTCTCACCATGAGGGGCCTCCGAGCTGGCTGCTGCCCAGGGGTTTAGGGCACCTGGTGTTCCCTCTGATTCCCAGTTGCTGGGCTAAGTGTCCTGGGATGCTTCCATCCATCTGTGGGGTACCTGTCCCATTAAGACTTTCAAAAGGCACTCGCTTGTCTTTGTCCCATGGGCGCTGGCTGTGGGGATCTGCTCACAGTTCTTACTGTCCTGTTTCCCTGGTTTCCACCACCCCATGCACGCTCTGTGTGTCTGTGCTCTGGTGCGGATGGCTAGGGTTGGCTATTTAGCAGTCCTGGGCTCCCTCTCCCTCCCACTCCAACTCCTCTCCTCCCGCCGGGAACTGGGGTGGGGGTTGCTGTTTGTATCTTACCCCCTTCATGATGCGCTGGTATCTCGCAGTTGTGGATGTGGTCTGGCTGTTGTCCTGTGTCTTCTGGTCTCTCTTTTGGGAATAGTTGTATTTGTTGTATTTTCAAAAATATATATGGTTTTGGGAGGAGATTTCAGCTGCTCTACTCACGCCGCCATCTTGGTTCTCTCCCCGGGAAGCATCTTTTATGAAGACCAATCCTTCTTAACTTTTATAAATTTCAAAATGTCAGTTATCTTGTTTTTATAAGATACATAAAATCACTGTCTTTCTGTTGTATTATAACCATCAGTGCCAAAACAGGTAGTTCCATTTTTTCACCTTTTTCATCCTGTTTTTATTCTCTCTGGCTTATTTACCTGTCATTCTCTTTCTCTCTCTCTCTCTTTCAATTTCTTCTCTATTGGACTTGTATATTTATGTTTCTCTTAGTAACATTAGTAACACTGAGAACACTTTTATTTTCTTCTTACAGCCTATCACTAGATGGTCCCATCAATTCTCATTGATTTAAATAAAAAGTCTATGTTGTGATACCTTCACAATTCACTTTGGCCTTAGAACTCTGAAACTTCCACTCCACCACTGGCCTTTAACCATCATCCACTTACACAAAAGCTTGGTGATATGAATTGAATTTTGCCCTTCCCCCAAAATTCATATGTCAAAACTCTAACCTGTAGTACCTCAGAATGTGGCCATATTTGGTGCTACAGCCTTTAAAGAAGCACTTCAGTTAAACTGAGGCCCTCAGAATATGTTCTAATCCAATATACCTGGAAGAATTTAGGACACAGGAGAGACTCCAGGGATACACATTCATAGGGAAAAGGCTACATGGGGGCACAGCAAGAAGGTGGCCATGTGCAAGACAAGGAGAGAGGCCTCAGAAGAAATCTGCCTGCCAACATCTTTATCTTGGAAATCCAGTCTACAGAACTGTAAAAAAATAAATTTCTGTTGTTTAAACCACCCAGGCTTTGTTATTTTGTTATGGTAGTTGTCTTGCCAATGGGTTTGAGCCCATGCAAGTTCACTATGGATTCAGTGTGAACAAAGAAATTGACTGCAAAACGCTCTTTGGGGTGAAAGGGTCTTACAAAACTGCCGTCCGGCCCATCTCTCTCTCCTGCTCAAGCAGCAACCACACCGGCCCTCCCCCTCACCTCTCCCATGTATAGATAAGCCCTCTGTTGCCCAGGTAACTACCCATTGATATGGAGATGAAAGATTCAAATGCTCTAAAGTCTACTTCTTTACACCTCTGAATGCCTCTTGATGTACAGATGTACCAAAGCCAGGTGAGATATTCTGGAAATATTACAATTTTACCCACACAGCCCAAGTAAACTAATAAACAGGGAATGCTTAGATCATCCTATTGCTCCCACTCCCACAGTTAATGCACTGTATCAACTCCACAATAAGTGTATCTTTATGATAATAATAATGTATAATACAATAATCTCTAATAATTATATAAAGATAATAATAAAGTGGGTTTGCTTCTTTTCTCTATCATTATTTTCATCAGCTTAGACCAGGCCACCATTATCTTTCACTTCATATGCTAAAACTGAGCTCTTTGCTATCACATTTACTCCAAGTTAAATGCTTCTCATCATCAAAAGTGTCCATTTAAAACATTAGTTAATCTTCAACTGAGGAACACTCTGCAGAACAACTGGTGTGTACAACAAAAAATATCAAAATTATGAATGAAAAAGAAAGGCTTAGTAACTGATCCATTAAAATAGACTGAACAAAAAATTGAATGTCATTTTTAATATTGGATTAGATCCTGGATTAAAGAAGATAGCTATAAATCACATAATTTAAAAAATTCACAAAAACTAAATAACGTTCAATGTCAATTTTTCTAATTTTCTGGCTTATTTAATAAAATTTTATTTTCTTAGTAAGCTTTTTCTTATGAAGAAATCATGTTTAAAAGTGTCCTGACTTCAATTTACCTTCAAACTATTCAGGAAACAATTACATACATTTATATACATATATATATATCTATATAAATGTATATATAAAGTTGATATAAATATGTAAATATGTGATATATTGTATATTATATAAGTACATACATACACTCACACAAACATGCACAAAGAATATAAATGAAACAAAATATGAACAGTTGATGAAGCTAAGCCAGAAATATATAAATGCTTTGTTCCATTCCTCAACTTTTCTCTAAGCTGAAAATTTAAATGAGAAGCTCAAAATATGATATATCAAAAACACTCTATTAGAAAATGTTATGGTAGAACATATACACAATGGAATATTATTTATCCATAAAAAAAAGAGAAATACTGCCATCTCTAGCAACATGGATGGATCTAGAGGACATTATGCTCAGTGAAATAAGCTTGGCAGAGAAAGACAAATGCCATATGATTTCACTTACTTGTGGAATATAAAAACAAAACATAATGGAAGGATCAAAAAAGCAGTAGACTCACAGACACTGAGAAGGGACTAGCCGTTACCAAGGGGCAGGAATTGGGATGGATGCAAGGGGGTGGGGGAGAGGGATAAAAGGGGCACAGTAATTCACAATCACAGTATAAGCTCATCACAGGACTGTTGAGCCACTGTGATGGACATTTGAAACTGACATAAGATTGTGTATTAACACTTTAATAAAATAAATAAGTAGAAGGCAGAGTTATCATCACCATCAAAAAAAAGTTACTGTGTACTTAAATCTTCCAATGGCCTCCTATTGCACTTAGAATGAACCCCAGCTCCATGCTGACCTGCAAGGCCAAGCGTGCTGTGAACTTACCCGTCTCTCCAGGTGCGTCTCAGCTTCAGCTGCTCTAACTAAACTACAGCTCTAAGGACACTGTGGTGAGGATTGTAAACATACTAATGCATTTTTTTCTCTTTACCCAGAAAAAACTTGTCCCCCTCATCCAAAACTAGCTTCTTCTTACTTCTGATTATCGATTTAAGTATTACTTACCTCAGATAGTCCTGATTTACTGCCCTTAGAGCATTTAATGAGTTTGTCTCTGTTTCATGATTTTGTTTTACTATTTTTTTCTGCACTATTATATTCTGAACAACCACTCTGATGCTTGGCCTTATTAAGTGTTTATCAAATGTGTAGATATATAAATTTGAGATCTGATGTTTTATTTGTTTTCCCAAATGGACTGCAGTACTTAATGACCAATATTTTAATAATAACACTCCAAATTTTTTCATTTAACCTCCAACTTTATCATAGGTTCATATATCATTTATATTTTACTCCATTTCTTTATTTTCTGTTCCATTCCCTCAATAATTTGTCATTTCCTACATAATTCAAAAATACTTCTTTTACATTTTTTGTTCTTTCTTACCTGATATAAATTGCCCCCCCCTTATTATGTGACATTTTAAAAACTTATTTCTTCTTATCATCTGGTACATATTTGAAAGGAAAATTTTCAAAATCCTACTTACTATTTCCAAGCTTTGTTTAAACAATTTTGCCTGAGGCTATATTGAATTTATATGACACTATTGAGAATTTTTACATTTTTATGATATTGAATTACACTATCCCCCAAACAAAGAACATTTGCCCCTCATTTTACTTTTTATTCCAGGCATAATCAGCTATTTTAGAAAATAATAAATATTGAATGTCAGTTAACCTTAGCTTATCTGCACTGTTTTAATATCAAAGTCTTAAGCAAACATGATATCTGGATGACTACCCATATTCTATACTCCATGGTTCATTCTAGTCTATGACATTATGAATAACCAGAAAAGGCAAAGGTAATATCTAATTTATTTGATAAATCAGCAGCACTCAGAATGAGGGGGAAAAGTGACATATCAGTATAATCCAGATTTTCTGTTTTTTAGACTAAATTGAACATTTTACACAAAACAAATTCTCTACTTTATCAACTAAAGTTTGTGTGAGTGTGTACACTGTAGAAACCCCTCTGAAATTCTGGGAGATTTCCCAAATTGAAACTATTTGAGAGAGGTATGGATCTAAAGTTGATTTCCAATTATTTTATCTGTGTATGGTTTCTTTTAAGCATTAAAATGCCATTACCATGAGAGTATTCTCTCTCTCTGTCACATGTGCCTAAACACACAGGCGCGCGTGCGCGCGCGCGCACACACACACACACACGCACACACGCACACACACCCCTTCCAGTTCTTGCCGACTTGAGATATTCCCCCTGAAAGGGATTAATTAATTAAATATCTTACTAATTGTGATAAACATACTATAGTAATCTAAAATGTTTTAATAGAGAGAAGTGGATGTGAGGAATATGGAAATACTATATTATCTTTGCAATTTTTCTGTAAACCTAAAACTATTCTAAAAGTTTATTTAAAATATTTTGCATTATTTAACATTTATAAGGAGTGTAAATAATAATATTTTAAATAAATATCAAATTGAATTTATATCTAAAGGTATAAAGATGTGATCATAATATATTATTAATCTAACATGCAGCTAAATATTTTTGTTAGTATTTTGGATTATTGAAACAATATTTAAATATGAACTTAAAATATAACTTTGCAGGGTGAATGCTCTCTTGTAAAAATCAGGACACTATTTTCTTCATCGGGCTTTAATAATTTAAATAGTATAGTCATGTGTCCATTGAAGGCTGATAAGTATTCACCTACAGAATAGCATAGGCATAACATTTTATCATTTTGTCATTTGGGGATGGTGAGATTAAAACAGATTATAATGTATTGAAATATTTGTAATTCCTTTTGTGACTTGGTCTCTCCTTAGATTACATATATTTTTAATATCTTTAGTAACATTTATTTATAAAATCATTTTTTAACTTCAAGTTTCTAAATATATTGAGTATGCATAACATTCTTATACTAATTTTCTATCATTTGTTGTTATTTTCTAATTATTTTCTCATATTTACAGTAATTTTATCATTTTCTCCTATTTTGTTTCTATTTCTTCATTTGTTTAGACTAGTGATTTTCTCATTAATTTAATGGTTTATTTTATTTTATTTGTGAATATTGTATTAACCGAAATGACATTTCTTTCCTTTCTTGGTACATATGTTCATTCTAAATTATGGTCTATGTTTGTTAGATTCTGCTATACCCTGGGAAAATTAATCAGTGAACCAACATGGGCCTTACCTTTAGGAAGCCAAGAGTCAATAATAAGAGATACATAGGAATCACATAAACAAACAAAAAATCAGCATAGACTGTGATAAATCCTTTGTAGGAAATGTTAAGGGTTATGTAACACAATCGTCTAACCTAGATAGAATAAATGGAAAGATAAAGGTAAAATGCTTCATCAAGAAATAATTTTTCAATATTATGGAAATTTTCTTTCTGGACTAAAATATAATAAATTTTATGAGCGAGCTATGTGTTCCTAGAATAAAGAAGTGGCTTCTTTTGCTCAATGTTTGGCGATACATAAATACATAATTTAGAGTTTCTTTCTTCTCTCTCTCTAAATATACACATACACACTCAATTGTTTTTTAACACTTGAGGTTTTTGAGTTTCTCTTGTTTTTGAGTTTCTTTTATTTATTTGTTTAACATATCTCAAATCCCACCAGTATTGTTTTATGTAGAGATATCTGTGCTTAGTCTTTTGATTCTATGTCAATATCACATGGAGGTATATAAAGGTTATATCTGCAATGCAAAGTATATAATTTACATTTATAAAGGGACCAGTTAATGAAAGTAACAAAATTTAAACTCTAAAAGTTAGCTGTAAGAAAATTTCATAATAATATCACTTGTCCTTATTCCTTTTATATGCATATACTTGGATAACGTACAAGTCTCTATTTTTTCTTTTACAATTTATCTATCTTTAAATTTATATATATATCAACACATATACATGCATATACATATATTTTCAACAGTTTTAGGTTCACAACAAAATTGAAAGAAAGGTACCCAGACTTTCACCCCCCTCCCTGTGGGAGTTACAGATGGGTCAATATACAGGGCTACAGGAGGTATATGTACTGGCCATAAAGATAACACAAAACTTCCCCATAAGATGCTGTTACCTCTGGTTCGTTTTGGGTGCACTACCATGATCTTTGGAGGCCACTCTTCTGTTACTCCAGGAATATACAGGAGGCCAGGTTCCAGGGATTTTCCCCACGGTGCCAGAAGGGCCATCCATCACTGGTCCATGTGTTGAAATGTCCAGGGACACATACACTCAACAGAGTCTCCAGGGTTTAATGCAGTCGGGGCTGGCAGCAGGATGTTGCTCTGGTGGCCATATCCTGGCTTCAATAATGCTTCTGTGGTTTGCACATACAGTCGCAGAGTAGGGGCAGCAATGTGTGTTAGCATGTCCACAGGGCTCCAGACTACTTTCTGGGGCTTCTCATTCAAATGCTGTAGCACTGTCCATAAACTAACTGACCAGAACAGTAGACTATTGGTATCCTACCTCAGACCAGATTTCAGCAAACTATTGTACCTCTCTATCATGCTTACCCCTGCAGGATTATATGGTACATGAAATTTCCACTTTATTTCTAATTGCTGCACCCATTCTTGTAATGTATGTCCAGTAAAGTGGGTGCCTTGGTTGCTCTCAATCAATTCTGGACAGCTATAGACTGCAAAGAGATGCTCTAGACCCCTTTTGGTGGTTTGCTGATCTGCAGAATGTGCAAGAAAAGCAACCTACAGTCCAGCAGCTGTGTCCACACAAATTATGGCATACCAATATCCTTCTGATATAGGTAGAGGTCCAATACAGTCTATCTGCCACCTGACAAAGGGTATCAGCCCCTTTACTCTTGTCCCATGTTGCTACAGGACTCTGCATAAGTCCTTCTTAGAGCACATAAGGCACTCCTTCTGGGCTCTGTTGACTTCTTCAAATGTCAATGGCAAGCCTCACCAACGGGCTACAGCCCACATTGTGTTTTGCCCCATGTGCAACAAACACTGATGTAACCATTGGGCCACATCAGAGGCAGGCTCTCCTTCTAGCCAGTGCACCTGGGCCAATGTGTCTGCTTCATCATTCCCTGGGGATGCGAAAGACGAATGGCAAGTCACATGATATACGGTAGCTGTCTTAGTCTGACCAGACGCCTATAAATCTTGCCATAACTCTTGCCCAGAAAGGGGCTGGTGACTATCTACCCAGTTGGCATGGTACCATGTCAATAGCCACAGGGTCAATCCCTGATAGACGGCCCAGCCGTCAGTGCAGAAAACTATACGGAAGGGCTGCTGTGTAGTCGTGAACCATATTTCCTGCAACTCAGCCGATTAGCTGCTCTTCCCTCTCCATTCTCCATCCACATTGTCTCAGTCTTAGGATGAAAAGCCACAGCCCTCCACTTCATGGGCTGCCCATGACTGGAGCCATCAGTATACCAATATTCAGGCATAGGGGATTTTCCCTACTGAGAAGGATTCTCGGCTACAAAAGCAAGTTCTTTCTGCTTTCCACTGGTATATGTCACTGGCCCCAGTAAACGTTGGAGTTCTCCACTTAAGGAACTAGTGGAGAGGGTGCTTCACTGCTGTAAATATACACCCCGTTTGGCCAGTAGATTTTGGGTCCAGCCTTGTGCCTACCCTGTGATGGGATAGGTGGTTATTGTTGCTTGGTTGGAGCTGTTCCAGTGATGAGCTCCATAGCCAGCAAGGCATGGTACATGGCAGCCAGTTGTTTCTCTCTTGAGATGTACTGGATCTCTGCTCCTTTCCATAGTTGTGACAAGAATCTAATAGTTTGGCATGTCTGTTCAAGCCAGTGCCAAAGACCCCCTCCATAACCATCTTTGGTTACATGAACATCTAGCTCACAGGCACTTCATGAGTTCATTACACTCAAGGCCTGTATGAGCACTTAGCAGCAGTAAAAGCAGCTTTACCTGTTTCACCCAGTCCCACCTGATGCCCTTTCATACCAAGCAGAATAGGGGCTTCAAAATTTGTGCCAAGTGTAGGATAAACACTCTCCAGTAGCCCAAAAGACACAAAAACTCTTTTAATACTGCCACAGTGGTAGGGGTAGGAAAAGCTTGGACCTTGTCTATGACTGCTTCTGGGATAACTTTAGTTTACCCAACTAGACAACACCCAAGAATTTTACAGACAAACCAGGTCCCTGAACCTTGGTGCTATTCACATCCCACCCTTTCTCCTTTCTCCTGTAGATATTGCAGCAGTCTAGGAACTGCCCCTAATAAATCTGCAAGAGCAACAGACATGAGCATGATATCATCAATGTAGTGATACAGCTGCATCAATTGCTGTTTCTTCCATGTGGCCAAGTCCACGGATACAAGTCCATGACAAATGGTGTCTGTGGAGCTATCCCTGTGGAAGGACAGTGAATGTCCACTGCCAGCCCTCTCTGTGAAGGCAAACTGCTCCTGCCATTCCTGTGCTATGTCTATAGAGAAGAAAGCACTAGCAAGATCCACAACATAGTGATGATACATCCCTAGTTCATGATTGTGTCCATAAGGGCTGCTATAGAGGGGACAGCAGCAGGCAAAGGGGGTGTGACTTTATTCAATTCCCTATAATCCACAGTCATATGCCAGGAACTGACTGGCTTTTTCACTGGCCACACTGGAGAATTAAAAGGACTATGAGTGGAATTTATGATGCCTGCCATCTCCAACTCCTGTAGAGTTTCTCCAATTTCCTTGTGCCCCCCAGCCAATCTATACTGCTTAGTATTTGTTACTTGCTGAGGTACAGGCAGAGCTACAGGTGGGTGCTTAACATGTTCCCTCAGAACTACCTTTACCACATGTACCCTCAGTCTGAACTCACCTGCAGTGGTCTATAACCACAGGCCTTGCAGGATATACACCTCACAAATATATTCAGGGATGGGGCTTTGGGGGCTAAACACCTTATCCCTAGTGAAATTTGGGCTTTCTTCACTCTAATTGCCTTACCTCCATAACCATATATTACAGCTGGGGTTCTGGGAAAGGGGTCAGGGTTGCCATAAATCAGAGAACACTCAGCTCCTGTGTCCAACAGCACCAGGACACTGTTTACATTCATGGGGGACCAATGAATTGATAATTCTACATGTGGCCTCTGGTCCTCACCACATCCCCCAATGTGGGGAACTTGAACCCCAATCAAACTTCAATTTCCAATAGTCATCTTTTGGGGTGAGGGCTCTGTTAGGCTGGAGGAAGGAAAAACAAGGACATGCAAACAGAACAGAGAGATGCCATAGGGGGAGAACAGACTAGACCCCAAGGTCTGTCCCTTATATGGAAAGGGGACAGCTCTTCCTGAATTCCATCCTTCTGATGTGCCAACTAAGACCCGGATGTCAGCCTCCTTTCTCTTGGAAGGAAAAAAGTTTCTAGTTGTCTATTATGTCACCTTTAGCCAATCATACCTCTCCACGCCCCCTAGGATAGCTTGCCCACTCCTTCCCCTCCTAACCCCTTATAAGCCCCCACATCCCTGACTGGGTGTGACTTCCCCAGCCTGTAATAAGCAGACCACGGAACATCACCCAGGAGTTGCACTCAAATAAACTACCTGGACATTTGTTGCCTCTCTTCACCTGCTTATTTTGGCTAGAATTTATCTTACAGGCTCAGGTAGCGTCTGAAGACTGTCCCACAGAATGTCTTAGTGGGACACAGGCTGGACATGGGGCTTTGTTTCCAGCTTCCGTGTCCTGGACCTCAGCAGCTGTAACTCTTGTCTGACTTTAATTGGTGCCACAGTTCTAAGAATATCCTATTGGGCTGCCCATCAAGCTTTTCTTTCATTACCCTGCCCTTCATCAAATCAACCCAAATCTGGGTCTTTGGGACCTTCACAGTACCCTTTGCACCTCTCCTCCATTCACCGCCCATACTTCCTTCTGTGCTTTTATTGTTTCAACCTCCCCCAGATCTTCTAAAGTACAAGTAGTCTCACTTATGGATTGTTCTATGTGGGGGCAAGAATAGTCACTAGGGACCCAAGGAAAGATGGGGGATCTGAATGGAGCACCAGATTTCTCATTCCTACCATGAACTACTCCTCATAAGGGCCCTGGGGGTCCATTTTACAGATGATAATTTTCATGCTTAGCTCCCATGACACCTGCTGGAACTCTGCATACATTTTCCAGCTAGTGGGTAAGTATGGTAAATCAACCTGATTAGGCCAAATTGCCCTGATGGCTGTTGTCAACTAATCCAGAATCACATGATTCCCTGAGGTATGATGGGCACTTTGCAACCACTGCTGGAGGGAAGGGTGAGTCATCAGGGAAGCCAGTCTACTCATTTCAGAACCCAACATAACTATGTTTTCTACCCCCATATCCCAGAGGTGCAAAAGCCATGTAGGCAGAGATTCCGATGGCTTCTGCCTATTTCAGACGCTCATGTCCAGCAGGTCATCCTGGGTATAGAGACAGAGCATGGAGTGCCCCAGAACCTGGGGAAGTGGCAGCTCCTCTCCCTGAGGAGCCCACAGTTGTTTCATTTTATTTTCTTAACTACAACTGGGTGGGACTTTAATACAGGACAGGGTGCAGCCTTGGGCAGTGGCTCTGGCAACAGATTGGCCCTCAGCCCCACCCCCTCATCCTCTCCCAACATCTCCTCTACTATCTCTAGGGCTGAAGGCACCACTCTTTCAACCCCCTCCCCCATGCCCTCCTTCAACATGGCTTCTCTTGTTGCCTTTACCTAGCTGCTGCTAGGGAGTCTTCCAGGAGCACAACCAGTCTTCTCAACAGCTGTCTCTCTTCCTTAAGGGCATCCCATAGGTCATCGCCCAGCTTCTCCAATCACTGCTCACATATGTTTTTCTCCTGCTGAAGTATCTCTCTCTCCTCAATAATACTCTCCCGTAGCTCAAGGAAAAGAGACCCTACAATGCCATCTGTTACATAACCACTCAGGGCCTCTAAGCAGTCTTCTCTCTCCTGGAGGGCTAATCCTGCAGCTTCCATTGTCTCCACCCTTCTCCAAGTCTGTAAAAGGCCCCACCCCTTTAGGAGGTGCTTTACCCTAGACCAGTTCCCCACTAGGGGCTCCCCAATTGGAAGCCTAACAGATAAGGGGCTCCCAGGTGAAGCTGAAGCCACTGGGGCTTCCCCACCACCTACAGTGGGGGTTCCAGGCATCTCCCCATCATCTCCAGGGGCAGCCAGCCCAAGGGTCATACGATGTAGATAGACTTCAGATTCACAAATTCTGCTGACTATGCCTAGTGTTATAAGGAAGTAATGGTTATAATGCCTAGTTAGGTAAACTTAGTATTAGATGACAGGTGGAGATGTAAATGCATTGATTGTCAAGATTGTTTTCTGAAAATTTCAGTTAAGAATGGAATTTGAGAGATGATTTACCAGGGTAGTATTTCCCAACTTTTTCATACCATAGTGTAGAATAAAAGTGATAATATGTGTAATTAAAAATTGTTCTGGGGCCAAACATACCAAGAAAATCATTTCTAAATATATTAACATAGAAATGTATAATATTTAATTAAATGTAATTAAATGTGTATTTTATTATAGTAAGTGAAATATGTGAGTTTGTTTACACCACATATTTTTAGCATTGTATTTTCTTCTTTAATGGGTATATTCAATCCTGATCAAAAAATTTAAATTATGAACTTTAAATTATCCACCCTACCCTTCCACTCAGATTTGCTGCTACCATGGCCCACAAAGCACTTTTTGGCACCTGGAGTACAAACTTTTCCAGGTGCTCCTTGGTGGGCCTCTTACTCTATGATCAAGAATAGTGCCCTTTGAAGCTGGCTTCTAAAGTAAATTTCCAACTCCTAGAGTCTTCCTTTTATCACTTTGGTACAATTTCTCCTGGATACTATAATGCACATTGTAGAGCATGTTTACCTAAACTAATGAATCATGAATCACAAATACAATGGTTTATTGCTAGAGGAAACTTAGTCCAAGAGATTAAAACCATTCAAAATTCCTTCAGGCTACCCTTACACTGTCAAATCACTATTTCTAGTTGTGTCTGTAATTTGATTGCAAAAATACAATGAGGATGCCCTTTTTGTTTTGTTTTAAATTAGGTAATTTAAAAAATATATACAGGAAGTATAATTTAAAAAGAAGATGAAGCTCTTAACCACTAATATAACTGGAGGGAAGGTGGGAAGGATCATAGATAATTGTTCGGTTGATGGAATAGAATAACAAGTCCAATTAATTGGTTTTTTTGTTGTTTTGTCTGTTTCATTTTTGTTTTTGTTTTTATTTTTGAGGAAGTGAAATGTTTTGGGAATGATAGAGTTGATGTTAAAAGTGGAATTGAGGAGAAACTGTTAAAAATTTGGAATGTCCTTTTTTGGAACATGGTAGGGATAACTGATAAGTGTCATACAAAAGTGCAAATACTGCAAGTAGCAAAATGAATTCAAAACATCACTCCATTGGGCAGGGTTTGTATTTGGGAGTGGCTGTTGGAGGTGGGTGTTGGTAGATTTAGGTGTGGGTGTGTGGGTATGCTTATATATTTTGTCAGTAAGATTTTACATAGAGTAGGTTTATTTTTGATAAAGTTTTACTAATTCCTTGGGGTTTATTTGGGAAGATATGTTTACTGAATACAGACCAAAAGAGTTAAGGTTAGAGAGGGAGGTTTGCAAATGTGATGTAGGTTGTTTCAGGAAAAAAATGAGGAAAAACCAGTTAGGAGAAAAAGGAGGTGACAAAATTTGGAAATATTGATGGTGTTAAAATATATGGAAAATAAAGAAGTTATAAAATCACTGTGATTGTATGTAGAAAATGAAATCTTTTAAATTTTAGAAGATGTATGACAAAAATTAGTCTCTAAAGGCATAGAAGGAAAAAAGTAATTTGTTAAAAGAAATCAACAAATTCAAGTCAAGGATTCTTTTTACCCATATTCTAAACTTTTTAATTTTACTACCACTTTTTGTAGGCCCCATCTAACACTTAGAGGATGTATGGATCAATCCACTTCTCTTCCAAAGTAGAGGATAATAAATGTTGATGAATAATCATAGTAACTGTCATAACTCTCAAGATAAATGCCACCAGGCCTTTCTGCAATACCCAGAGAAGGGTCAGTACATCACTGTTCTGGGTTCTCATCATAACTTAAAGGGAAACATTCACTATGTCCTGAGCCCCTGACGTCCCATAAATGAAAGAAGAGGATGTCCTTAAATTCCCTGCAACAAGAACCCACTTAAGTGGCACCCTCTTGATTTCCAAATGGAGTAGTCATCTACAGTCATAACAGTGATGGCATCACCTCATAAAGCTGAAGAGAACCTGAGAGACGCTTCTGCTCACAGCTCTGGCCACTGTTGCCATTGAAACTTTGGCTGATGTCAATACCACATCCCCTAGGAATGCTGGCCAGCAAGCTGTGCTGGAGGTGGCTGTTGCCACTGGAACCACTCTTATCTCTGGCCACTTTACTTCTGGAAATATCACTAACAAGATCCAGGCAGCCTTCCTGGAGCTACAACTTCCAATATTTACTAATCCCAGTACTAAGGACCACCGCACGGACACATCTTACTTTAAACTGCCCACTCCTACTCTGCGTAACCCAGACTCTCCTTTGCAATAGGTGGACATTGCTCTCCTGGACAGCAATAAAGGAGCTCACTCAGTTGGTCTGATGTTGTGTACAGTGGCCTGGGAGTTTCTGTGCATGCGTGGAAGTATCTATCTGTAAAGATCCATGGAGGTCATGCCTGATCTCTACTTATATAAAGATGGAGATTTAAAAGGAAGGATTTAAAGTAAGAGATATAAAAAGATTAGGCTGCTCCTGAGAAGCTGTGATCAAAAAGGAAATTTTCCAGTAAGTAGAGGATTTCTGCTCCTGAGTTTATTGCCGCTCAACCTAAGTTGCAGACTAGTCTGAAGGCATATAGGTGCTTTCCGTACCTACCCAGCACGTCCCTCCTGAAGACTAGAGCCCTTACACTACCACTGAGGACGGGTCTGTGGCTTCCACTGCTCAGGCCATATCACTCTTTTTAAAAAATTGAGGTTTAATTGCCATATATCATATTAGCTTCAGATGTACAACATTATGATTTAATATTTGTATACATCACAGAATGATCACAATAAGTTTAGCTTTCATCTGTCACCAAACTCATTACAAAACATTTTTCTTTGATGAAAAGCTTTAAGATCTATTATCATATCAACTTTCACTATGCAAAATGTATTCATGAACTTGGTTTTTATTTTTATTCTTCAATTCCATATATAAGTGAGATCATATGGCATTTGTCTTTCTCTGTCTTACTTATTTCTTTTAACATAATGGCCTCAAAGTCCATCCATGTCATAGCAAATGGCAAGCTTTCATTCTTTTTTATGGCTGAATGTTACCTCCTATATATATATATATATCACAATTTCTTTTTTTCAGTATCATTATACATGTATACATGTAGTGATCTCTGAATTGTTAATCCACACAATAAGAAACAACTTTACCAACTAGAATACAGTGTCATGTATAGTTCCTTTTGTCTTTATACTTAAACTTTCCATTTACTTCCAAAGTTACTTAGGTCAGCACTTTTGTCCCCCATCCCCATTAGTGAAGTTATTTGTAATGCAGTAGATTATTTTGTCATAGTCTACCAATTGAAATTCAGGCTTTCTCAGTTGATTTAAAAAAATTATACATTGTGCTATAAAGTTCAATGGGTTTTGACAAACAAGTATTGCGTATTCACCACTAAAGTATCAGAATAGTTTCATCATCTTAAAAATTCTTGTGCTTCATCTATTCAATGTTATGTCCTCTCCAAACCTCTGGAAACTACTGATATGCTTTCTGTCTCATTTTGTCTTTTCCAAAATGTCACAGAAATGAAATCATACAGTGTGCACCCTTTCCTGACTGGCATCCTTCATAGATCATTCCTTTTTTTTCTGATGTTTCTTTTTTTCTTAATCAAAATATAGTTGATACATAGTATTATATTGGTTTCAGGAGCACAGCATAGTGATAGACAAATATATACATTACTAAATGTGCACCATGATAATGTAATTGTCATCTGTCAGCATACAAAGTTATTACAATATTACTGGTATATCTCATATACTGCACTTTCATCCCAATGACTAATTTATTTTGTAATTGGATGTTTATGTCTCTTCATCCCCTTCACTGCAACTTATTTATACATTAATCCATCAGTAGACACCTGGGTTGTTCCCATATTTTGGCTATTGTAAATAATGCTTCAGTTAGACTGGGAGTGCAGATATCTATTCAAATTAATGTTTATGTTTCCTTTAAACAAATACTCAGAATTGGAATTGCTAGATAATATAGTAGTTCTAGTTTTATTTTTTGAGGAACCTATGCACTGTTTTCCAGAGTTGCTATGCCAGTTAATATTCCCAATACTGATCTGCTTTCTGTCTATTTTTGTCTTCTCCAAAATGTCACAGAAATGAAATCATACAGTGTGCACAGTGATTCTCTTTTTTCCACAACCTCTCCAACATGTTATTTTTTTATCTTTTTGATACTAGCCAGTCTAATAAGTGTGAGGTGATATCTTACTGTGGTTTTGATGTGCATTTCCTTGATGGTTGGTGATGCTGAACATCTTTTCATGTGCCTGTTGGCCATCTGCATATCCTCCTCTGTTGTGGACATATTGTAAGTATTTTCCTGGGTCATTGAAAAACATATAGTCATTACAGGAAAACTAAAACAATGGCTGAGACAGATCTCAAGATGAAAACTTCACTAACAAATGAAGTATAAACTTCTGTTAGAGAAATCATATACCAGGCAGGAATATTTAGACTAAGAAACCCTTGGCAAAAGTGAGGTGTACTGAGCTGTAGGATGGAGAGCCTGAACACTGGCTCCTATAAGGCTGCATTGTGAAAACTGGTGTTTGTGAAAGTGGGCAATGAGTGTTTTCATACCACTCAGCCCAATTCTTCCTTTGAGCCCACTTTGAAGCACAGAGAAAAATTACCTGGATCCACTAAAAAATATTTTCTGTTTTACAATTGAACCACAGCTTTGAAATTTGAAAACGAAAAATGTGTGCTCTTTGTTCTGTAGTTCTACTCTGATAATTTTTGTCCCAAAGATTATATGTTTATAGACACATAACATATGTTTATAGACACAGGGCTCAGAATAAGGATTAATACTTTAAAAAATCAGTGAAACACCAAGAAAGCCCATATTAGTTAATATTAAAAATATAATCTTATCACATGTGTATTGCAGCTAGAAAAAATGTTAGCTAATTAGAATTGCTCTGAGTTTTTCAGCTGAGTATAGTAGTTTTTGGTTTATTTCTTATATTTGCAGGATTACTATGGGGATGCCATACTGAATGAATACCTACTTCAGTGGATACTCCACATGCTTGATGCCTTGATGCACTGACAACTAAAAAGACCCAGGATTGCATTCATATTTAGATTTTGGAAAAATAAGATCCCTTTCATTTGGAACAGGTAAGCTGTGAAGCAAAGTTCTCTAAATTTTGCTTGTCCTGACACAGATCATTTCTATGAAGAATACTGACATATACAAGCAGAACTAAGAGATGGAGAGAAAGGCAGAACCCTAGAAATCATTTTGTGCTCTGCAATCTAGTCTTGTGTCAGCTTGCCCTATCACTGGACATTTCAGTTATTTGTTTCATTGTATATCCTTTATTGAACAAGACTGAGGTTGGATCTTTCTCTTTGTATTGAAAGCACTCTGTGTAATATAAAATGCAGGTATATGGACACAGAATATGGTAGGTGACAGACTTAAAATATATAACTGATTTAATTTGGGATATAGGGGTAACTGAGGAAAGAGGTTTGGGACACTGTGAGGAAATATGTGAAAATGTTGTAGTTGGTTAAATACTTATAGCCAAAAAGTTGCAGTATAAAAAGGTCCTTATGAAAGCAGATAAAAATACATACTTCTTTTCATTTATGGTCAGGAATTTTGAATAGGAGCAGTCTCTATAATTATGTGAATTGTATACCTGCAGATTTATCTTTTTGCTTCAGGATAAAGTTAGTGATGGCAAACTTGAGCTTGAATCTTGAATAAGATCTAGAGATAAAAATAGGATCCAAAGAAATGGAAAAAGTTTGATCTCCTACATAGGCTCTCTCTGTCCATTACTGTACTGATGTGGCTATTGAGCACTTGAAATGTGCTTTGTGTGTACAGAACACACTAGAATTCAAAAATTTTGTACAAAGAGAGTAAAATATATCAGTAATATCATATATCGGTTATATGTTGAAATGATACTTTGGGATTTGGATATATTGGGTTCAATAAAATATATCAACAATTTCACCATTGTTTTAATTTTTTCAATATGACTACTAGAATACTTGAAATTATATATATGTCTGTCCTTTGTGGTTCACATTTTATTTCCTTTATATATCACAACTCTATATTTTTCTAAATATTAGGTTGAATAATATGGAATTCTAACATAACTTAACTCTAACATAACTAAAATTATGTTTAATTCTAACATAACAAGAAGTTAGCTTCATTTTCAGTTACTGTCAATTGTATTATAACCAGGATCCTAGAGACATATGCCACTTGACTTTGGTTCTGTTTTGTATGTGAAAAATATGATTAGAGCATAAAAAACTATGCTGAAAAAATTTTAAGTTTGGTATATTTCTTAGGCATATCATGGCTTATGTTCTAATAAATGTTTCATATCACTTTTGATTACCATATTCACATTTTTTCCCTATTGTCTAGAATAAATACCTCAATTTGTAATGACCATCTCCCAATGTGTGAAAATTTTCTTACACTAAATATCAGATTATCCTAATTTTGACTCTCAAGTTGTGCATTGTGAATTCTATTTTCCAATTCAAATGTCAGCTGTTTCAAAGTACTAGCATGTATTTCTATGAAACAGATTAATGAAAATAATTTTTAAGTGCATTGTATGACCACCTTGACTATGGAAGCTGACTGTCAATAAATTTATCAATTTCTCTTGCACTATGGGATTAGGATTGGAATGCCTAGCAAATTCATGCATATCAAAATTGACTGAATGAGAAATATATGAAAGAGAAACAGAATAAGGTTTTCAGATTTAGAGTTATGAAAAATTATGCTATCTGGAGATATACTAAAATAGTTGGCTTAGTAGTGAAGAAAACATCTTCCCAGTTTTCAATTTTATTCACAGCTCTATTTTTATGTCATCTGAAATTAATGTAAAGTAACAAATACACATAATTGCAACTGTTTAAATGCATGTAAGAAATTTTATGTGTATTCTTAAACATCTATAAAGTTACTATATTATAATTTTAAAGTAGTTTTCAATAATACACATAATTTATAACTAGAAAATACATTTAAAAAATGTTAAACATAAGACATGTACTTCAATTCAATATGTGTCTAAGCTTGTTGATCATCATTTCCAATATATTTTTGAAAATTTAAGGAGAGCGACATCAGCAAGGTGGCAGAATAGAAAGCTATGGACCCTCCTTCACCGTGCAAACACAACATTCAGCATCCATTCACAAATTCACTTTTTGAGAAGTTAAGAAATTAATTGAAAGGCTCATGAACCTTAGAAGAGTGAAAAATCACACTGGAGTCAGTAGAGACATTAAGAACACTCTCTTGAAGGAGTCCCTGCCCATCACAGCACTATATTATCAAGAAGAAACCCTATAACTCCAGGTCCACTCATGGAAGGGCACAGATTAGTATGTGCAGCCAATGTCCCAACTTTTCTGAAGGTCCTACACAGATAACTTGCCTCTGTCTTAAAAATATTGTAGATCTTATAGGTGTGTCAATAGCTAGCCACCCAGGAAGAAATGGAAATATTAGCTTAGGCCAGAAGAATACAAACACCCTCTGCAATGCTCAGCACAGTGCAGGTAGATATAAAAGTCACAGCTCTTAGCTCCCTTCTGTGGAAGGAAAGAGCTTATCTGTGTATTCAGCACCAAAATTATACCCCAGCTATAAAACTACCATCTGTCTTGCCACATTTGAAGCTCTGACAGATCCAGCATAGTCTAGCTGTCTAGGAGAGAATATACAAAACAGCTTGTGCTTATAGAAGCCATAGATCTTACCCCTTGCTCAGCACAGAGTGGAAGAAAAATCCCAGCTCCCAGATATTCCTGGGGCAGGAAATCCTTGATCTATAATCCAGTATTACAACTCCTATAGAACTAGCCAAATAAGTACCGTCTGTCCTACCATTATTGATGCTCTGATGGGTCTAGCATAATCTAGCTGCCTGGGGGAGATGAAGGATAGTAATTTTTACTGGCAGATGCAATAAATACTTTATCATGCCTAACACAGAGTGAATAAATGAAAAATCTCAGCTATTTATTTCGCTTTGCGGAGGGAAAGAGTTTATATGTGCATACAATACTCCAAATCTCTGGGGTTGCCCATAGAATTAACATCAGATTAGTCAGGCTTGAACCTGCCATATCCGGTACAGTCTAGCCAACAGAGAGAATGGAAATATCACCTTGGATGGATAGATACCAGAGATTCTCCCTCCTGCTCAGCATGGAGCAAGCAGATATGTTTGCTTTTATAAATAATGTTATCTACTGCTTCCTGGGGCTAAAGGCATTTGTAGAGAACCTCTAGCCAGGAAGATTGGTGGAGGTATTCTCCTGTATATGTCTAACCCATGAAGACTGGGAGAGGTGTATGCTTTGTCTAATGTGAATACAGCACAGAGAGTCAAGGAAAGTGAAGTATCAAGCTAAGGTGTTTCAAACAAAAGAACAAGCTAAATATTCATAAATGGACCCAGATGAAATGGATTATATAATTCGCTTAAAAGAGAGTTCAAAATAACTATCATAAATATACTCAAAGCATTTGGGAGAACAATGTATGAACAATATTTGAATTTCAATGAAAAATAGAAAATATTAAAAGTGCCAAATAAAAATAATGGAGCTGAAGAGCACAGTAATTAAAGTGAAAATTTTACATAGAGAAGTTCAACAGTAGACCAGAATAAGGAGAAGAGAGGCCATGTTTGGAAACAACTCAGTGGATCAAAAAGAAGAAAAGAATGAAGATGAGTGAAGAAATCTTAAGGGACTTATGGGACTCAACTAAATGAAAAAACATATGCATTATGAGAATCCTGAAGGAGAAAAGAGAGAAAATATCAGAAAGGTTTTCAAAGAAATAAGGGCCAATGAGCTTCCAAAATCTGGTGAATGAACTGGAAAGTGAGATCCCAAAACTCAGAGCAAAGGGGAAGTGATGAATCCAAAGGTATCCACATCTAGTCACATTATGTAGTTAAATCACCAAGTCAGATAGAAGGTATTTTTAAAACAGAAAGGTAAAAGTGACATCCCAAACAAGGGAGCCCCCATAAGATTATCAGTGGATTTTTCAGTAGAAACCTTGAAATCCACAAAGGATTTGGATGATATATTAAAGGCGCTGAAAGAAGAAAGTTGTCAACTAAGAACATTCCACACAGCAAAACAAGGATAAGACAAATACTTTTCCAAATGAACAAAAGTGGAAGGAATTTACCACTATTAGACATGCTTTACAACAAATTTAAAAGTTTTTTTTTCAAACTGAAACAAAAGGCCACTAAGCAACAGACAATAGCATAAGAAAGCATGAAATTAATTTATAAGAATAAATGTATAGGGCAGCAGAGGCAAGATGGCAGCGTGAGTAGAGCAGTGGAAATCTCCTCCCAAAACCATATATATTTTTGAAAATACAACAAATACAACTATTCCTAAAAGAGAGACCAGAAGACACAGGACAAGACCCAGGCTACATCCACACCTGCGAGAATCCAGCGCCTCACGAAGGGGATAAGATACAAGCCATGGCCTGGCGGGACCTGAGTGCACCCCCCACACCAGCTTCCGGTGGGAGAAGAGGAGTCAGAGAGGGGAGGGAGAGGGAGCCCAGGACTGCTAAACACCCAGCCCCAGCCATCCGGGCCAGGAGCGCAGACACACAGTGCTTGGTGTGCCGGATACTAGGGAAACAGGACAGTAAGACCTGAGAGTGGGTCCCCACAGCTGGCGCCCCTGGGACAAAAGAAAAGCGAGTGCCCTTTGAAAATCTTAATGGGACAGGGACCCCACAGCTGGACGGAAGCGCCATGGTGCAATCAGCCCAGTAACTGGGAATCCTGGGGAACTCCAGGCACCCAAAGCCCCTGGGTGGCAGAGGAGCTTGGGTGCCCCTCACAGTGATAAACAGTTTCCCGCCTGTTCCCCCTCAGGAGCGATTCCTACAAAGCACCCATGTCCATGCCCACAGCAACTGGTCAGAGCTTCTTCCACAGAGGCCGGGCAACAATCCCTTCTGCGTGCAGCTGCCCAGCACAAACTGCTAGGGGTCGCTGTTCTACCAGGAGAGGAAGGCCACAAACCAGCAAGAAGGGGCATTCTCCCAGCCAACACACGCGCCAGCTCCCCACAACTACCTCTATCACCATGAAAAGGCAGAAGAATTTGATCCAGACAAAATCGCAGACTTAACCCCTGAGAAGGAGATATACCTAAGCAATCTTCTTGAAGAAGAATTCAAAATAAAGGTCATAACCACGTTGATGGAGCTGCAGAGAAAAACGCAAGAGCTAACAGACAAACTATTGAGGGAGACTACAGAAATAAAACAATCTCTGGGAGGATTTAAAAGCAGAATGGATGAGATGCAAGAGGCCATTGATGGAATAGAAACCAGAGAACAGGCACGCATAGAAGGTCATGCAGAGATATAAAAGCATCTGCAGGAATGAAAGAATATTAAGAGAACTGTGTGACAAATCAAAAAGGAGCAATATCCGCATTATAGGGGTACAAGAAGAAGAAGAGAGAAAAAGGGATAGAAAGTGTATATGAAGAAATAATTGCTGAAAACTTCCCCAAACTGGGGAAGGAAACAATCGTTCAGATCACAGAAGTTCACAGAACTCCCAACAGAAGAGACCAAAGGAGGACAACACCAAGACACATGATAATTAAAATGGCAAAGATCAAGGACAAGGACAGAGTTTTCAAGGCAGCCAGAGAGAAAAAGGTCACCTATAAAGGAAAACCCATCAGGCTAATATCAGACTTCTCAACAGAAACCCTACAGGCCAGAAGAGAATGGCATGATATATTTAATGCAATGAAACAGAAGGGCCTTGAACCAAGGATACTGTATCCAGCACGACTATCATTTAAATATGAAGGAGGGATTAAACAATTCCCAGACAAGCAAAATTTGGGGGAATTTGCACCCACAGACCACCTCTACAGGGTATTTTAGAGGGACTGCTCTAGATGGGAGCACTCCTTAGACTAAATAGATGTCACCAGAGAAAATAAAATCACAGCAAAAAAGCAGACCAACCAAATACTAAGTAAAAAAATATAAAAACAACTACTTACAAAAGCAGTTAAAGGAAACACAAAAGAGCACAGAATAAAACAACCAACATATAAAGAATGGAGGAGGAGGAATAAGAAGGGAGAGAAATAAAGAATCATCAGACAGTGTTTATAATAGCACAATAAGTGAGTTAAGTTAAACAGGAAGATAGTAAAGAAGCTAACCTTGAACCTTTGGTAACCACGAATCTAAAGCCTGCAATGGCAATAAGTACATACCTTTCAATAATCACCCTAAATGTAAATGGACTGAATGCACCCATCAAAGGACACAGAGTAATAGAATGGATAAAAAAGCAAGACCCATCTATATGCTGCTTACAAGAGATTCACCTCAAACCCAAAGACATGCACAGATTAAAAGTCAAGGGATGGAAAAAGGTATTTCATGCAAACAACGGGGAGTAAAAAGCAGGGGTTGCAGTACTAGTATCAGACAAAATAGACTTCAAAACAGAGTAAGTAACAAGAGATAAAGAAGGACATTGCATAATGATAAAGGGTTCAGTCCAACAAGAGGATATAACCATTATAAATATACATGCACCCAACACAGGAGCACCAGCATATGTAAAACAAATACTAACAGAACTAAAGGAGGAAAGCGAATGCAATGCATTCATTTTAGGAGATTTCAACATACCACTCACTCCAAAGGACAGATCCACTGGACAGAAAATAATTAAGGACACAGAGGCACTGAACAACACACTAGAACAGATGGACCTACCAGACATCTATAGAACTCTACATCCAAAAGCAACAGAATACACATTCTTCTCAAGTGCACATGGAACATTCTCCAGAAAAGACCACGTACTAGGCCACAAAAAAGAGCCTCAGTAAATTCAAAAAGATTGAAATTCTACCAAAAAACTTCTCAGACCACAGAGGTATAAAATTAGAACTAATTTGTACAAAGAAAGCAAATAGGCCCAGAAACACATGGAAGCTTAACAACATGGTCCTAAATAATCAATGGATCAACAACCAAATTAAAATAGAGATCAAGCAATATATGGAAACAAATGACAACAACAACACAAAGTCCCAACTTCTGTGGGATGCAGTGAAAGCAGTCTTAAGAGGAAAGTATATAGCAGTCCAGGCATACTTAAAGAAGGAAGAACAATCCCAAATGAATGTCACAATTATCGAAATTGGAGATAGAAGAACAAATGAGGCCTAAACGAGGGACATAATAAAGATCAGAGAAGAAATAAATAAAATTGAGAAGAATAAAACAATAGAAAAAGTCAATAAAACCAAGAGCTGGTTTTCTGAGAAAATAAACAAAATAGATAAGCCTCTAGCCAGCCTTATTAAGAGAACAAGAGAATCAACACACATCAACAGAATCAGAAACGAGGAAGGAAAAATCACTACGGACCACACAGAAATACAAAGAATTATTAGAGAATACTAAGAAAACCTATATGCTATCAAACTGGAAAACCTAGAAGAAATGGATAACTTCCTAGAAAAATACAACCTTCCAAAACTGACCAAGGAAGAAACACAAAATCTAAACAAACCAATTACCAGGAAAGAAATAGAAGAAGTAATAAAAAAACTACCAAGAACAGAACTCCCAGGCCTGATGGATTTACCTTGGAATTTTATCAGACATACAGAGAAGACATAACACCCATTCTCCTTAAAGTTTTTCAAAAAATAGAAGAGGAGGGAATACTCCCAAACTCATTCTATGAAGCCAACATCACCCTAATACCAAAACCAGGCAAAGACCCCACCAAAAAAGAAAATTACAGACCAATATCCCTGATGAATGTAGATGCAAAAATACTCAACAAAATATTAGCAAACCGAATTCAAAAATATATCAAAAGGATCATACACCATGACCAAGTGGGATTCATCCCAGGGATGCAAGGATGGTACAACATTCGAAAATCCATCAACATCATCCACCACATCAACAAAAAGAAGGACAAAAACCACATGATCATCTCTATAGATGCTGAAAAAGCACTCAACAAAATTCAACATCCATTCATGATAAAAACTCTCAACAAAATGGGTATAGGAAGCAAGTACCTCAACATAATAAAGGCCATATATAATACACCCACAGCTAACATCATACTGAGCAGTGAGAATTTTAAAGTTTTCCTCTGATATCTGGAACAAGACAGGGATGTCCACTCTCCCCAATGTTATTTAACATAGTTCTGGAGCTCCTAGCCACAGCAATTAGACAAAACAAAGAAATACAAGTAATCCAGATTGGTAAAGAAGAAGTCAAACTGTCACTATTTGCAGATGACATGATATTGTACATAAAAAACCCTAAAGACTCCACTCCGAAACTACTAGAGCTAATATCGGAATTCAGCAAAGTTGCAGGATAAAAAATTAACACACAAAAACCTGCGGTTTTCCTATACACTAACAATAAACTAATAGAAAGACAAATCAGGAAGACAATTCCATTCACAATAGCATCAAAAAGAATAAAATGCCTAGGAATAAACCTAACCAAGGAAGTGAAAGACCTATACCCTGAAAACTATAAGATACTCTTGAGAAATTAAAGAGGTCACTAACAAATGGAAACTCATCCCATGCTCATGGCTAGGAAGAATTAATACCGTCAAAATGGCCATCCTGCCCAAAGCAACATGCAGATTTGATGCAATCCCTATCAAATTACCAACAACATTCTTCAACAAAATGGAACAAATAGTTCAAAAATTTATACGGAAACACCAAAGA
Source organism: Manis pentadactyla (assembly GCF_030020395.1). NCBI lineage: Eukaryota > Metazoa > Chordata > Mammalia > Pholidota > Manidae > Manis > Manis pentadactyla. Next base: position 27,094,490 of record NC_080037.1, on the reverse strand, counting down.
CCCCGAATAGCCAAAGCAATCCTGGGAAGGAAGAATAAAACCGGGGGGATCTCGCTCCCCAACTTCAAGCTCTACTACAAAACCACAGTAATCAAGACAATTTGGTACTGGCACAGGAACAGAGCCAGAGACCAGTGGAACAGAATAGAGACTTCTGACATTGAATCAAACATAAATGGTCAATTAATATATGATAAAGAAGCCATGGACATACAATGGGGAAATGACAGTCTCTTCAACAGATGGTGCTGGCAAAACTGGACAGCTACATGTAAGAGATTGAAACTGGGTCTCTGTCTAACCCCATACACAAAAGTAAATTCGAAATGGATCAAAGACCTGAATGTAAGTCATGAAACCATAAAACTCTTACAAAAAAACATAAGCAAAAATCTCTTGGACAGAAACATGAACTACTTCTTCATGAACATATCTCCTCGGGCAAGGGAAACAAAAGCAAAAATAAACATGTGGGACTACATCAAGATGAAAAGCTTCTGTACAGCAAAGGACACCATCAGTAGAACAAAAAGGTGCCCTACAGTATGTGAGAATATATTTATAAATGACAGATCTGATAAAGGATTGACATCCAAAATATATAAAGAGCTCACTCACCTCAATAAACAAAAAGCAAATAATCCAATTAAAAAATGGGCAGAAGAGCTGAACAGACAGTTCTCCAACGAAGAAACTGAGATGGCCAACAGTCACATGAAAAGATGCTCCACATCAGTAGTTATGAGAGAAATTAAAACCACTAGGAGATATCACCTCACACCAGTAAGGATGGCCACCGTCCAAAAGACAAACAACAACAAGTGTCAGGGAGGTTGTGGAGAAAGGGGAGCCCTCCTACACTGCTGGTGGGAATGTAAATTAGTTCAACCATTGTGGAAAGCAGTATGGAGGTTCCTCAAAAAGCTGAAAATAGAAATTGCATTGGACCCAGGAATTCCACTTCTAGGAATTTACCCTAAGAATGTAGCAGCCCAGTTTGAAAAAGACAGATGTACCCCTATGTTTATCGCTGCACTATTTACAATAGCCAAGAAATGGAAGCAAGCTAAGTGTCCATCAGTAGATGAATGGATAAAGAAGGTGTGGTACATATACACAATGGAATATTATTTAGCCATAAGAAGAAAACATATCCTACCATTTGCAACAATATGGATGGAGCTAGAGGGTATTATGCTCAGTGAAATAAGCCAGGCAGAGAAAGACAAGTACCAAATGATTTTCCTCATATGTGAAGTATAAGAAAAAAGAAAAATGGAAGGAACAAAATAGCAGCAGAATCACAGAACCTAAGAATGTAATAACAGTTACCAAAGGAAAGGGACTGGGGAGAATGGGAGAGTAGGGAAGGATATGGTCAGGGTAAATGAAAGGGGACATTATGATTAGCATGTATAATGTAGGGGGGCCATGGGGAGGGCTGTGCAACACAGAGAAGACAAGTAGTGATTCTATAGCATCTTACTACGCTGATGGACAGTGACTGTAATGGGGTTTGTGGGAGGTACATGGTGAAGGGGGACCCTAGTAATCATAATGTTCTTCATGTAATTGTAGATTAATGTTAACAAAAAAAGAATAAATGTATAGATAAACAGACTACTATGTATTATGTAATGATGGTGGTAAATCCTCTTCTAGTATTCTGACAAAGCTAAAACTAAAATTATGTTAAAACAAAAAATATGAATAGATGTAAATTGTGACAATAACAAAGTATGTATGGAGAAGGGAAATTAAAATTTGAACATTTTACATGCAATTGAATTTAAGTTGCTAACAGCTTAAAGTGGACTGTTACAACTATATTTTAAGTAATAAATAACAACAGATGCACACACACAGACACACACACACACATTTCTTCTTTATTTCTTAAGGAAGAAATAGCAATACAGTAATAGATAAGTTTAATACAACATATTCAATACTTGGTAAACTGCCAGGCGAAAATCAACAAGGAAACAGGCCTTTAATAACACCTTAGACAAAATGGACCTAGAGACATATAAAAGACATTCAGCCCAACTTCAGCAGAATATACATTCTTCTGAAGTCCACACAGGTCTTTCTCAAGGATACATAATATGCTAAGTAACAAAATTAGATCTAAAATTTTGGAAAGAAGAAATCATGCAGCATAACTTTTCTGACCATGATGGAATGAAACTAGAAATCAAAAGCATAAAGGAAACTAGAAATGACAAAAATATGGAATTAAGCAACACACTGTGGTATATAGATTAAGTCAAAGAAGAAATATAATAGGAAATTGGAAAATACCTCAACAAAATGAAAATAAAAATTCCAAATCTATGGATACATTTAAAAAAACTTCAATAAACAATATAACTTTCCAACTCAGGGAGCTAGACATAGAAGGAAAAACTCAGCCAAAATTAGGAGAGGGAAGGCAATAACAAAGATCAGAGCAGAAATAAATGAAATAGAAAAATGTCAATGAAACCAGAAGTGCTTTTGGAAAAAGTAAACAAAGTTGACAAACTTGTAGGTAGACTAAGTAAGAAAAAAGTAAGGAGATGAAATAAATAAAATCTTAAATGAAAGAGAAGAAAATTGATATCAGATAAACACAAAATATATGTAATAAACTACTTTGAAAAACTATATACCAACAAACTGGATAACCTAGAAAAAATAGATGAATTCCTAGAAACATACAATCTGTCAAGACTAAATCATACATCTACCAAACTAAGAACATCTAGTTCATGCAATGTAGTAACATGAAATCTATTAAGACTAAGAACAGGCTAAACAGACCTATAAATGTGGCTATTGAATCAGTAATCAAAATATTCCAAAAAGGAAAAGCCAATGATCAGAATACTTCACTGATGAATTCTACCAAAATTAAAGAATATTTAGTGACATACTTTCTCAAACTATTCCAAAAAACTAAAGAGAACACTTCCAAACTCATTTTAGAAGGTCTTTATTATCCTGATACCAAAGCCAGATGAAGATAGCACAAGAAAACTACAGGCCAATATTCTGATAAATATAGATGCAAAATCCTCAACAGACTACCAGGTAACTGAATTCAAAAGCATATTAAAAGAATCATTCACCATGACCAAGTGATGCAAGGATGGTTAAACATATGAAAAGCAATTAAAGTGGTATACCACTAATATAACAAATGATAAAAATCCCATGATGGTCTGAATTGGTGCACAGAAAGTATTTGACCGAATTCAATACAAATACACTTTCATGACAAAATTTTTCAACAAGCTAGGAATAGAAGAAAAACTCCTCAACATAATAAAGACCATATATAAAAGGCCTATAGATAACAACATCTTTGAAGATGAAAGCCTGAAAACTTTTATTCTAAATGCAGGAAAAAGGCAAGAGTGCCCACAAAAAGAAGGTATGTTTCTATAAACTAACAAACACCTATTTAAAAAGAAAGTTATGAAAATAATTCCATTTACAATAGCACCAAAAAAATAAATCCTTAAGAATAAATTTAACTAAGGAGATGAAAAATTTAGATGCCTAAAACTTTAATACGTAATACATTGATGACATTATCAAATGGAAAGTCATCTCATGTTTATGAACTGGGAGATTTAATGTTAAAATATTTGTATTACACAAAACAATCTATAGATTTAATGTAATACCTATCAAAAGGCCAAAGGCATTCTTACAGAAACAGAAAACAAAATTCTAAAGTTCATGTGGAACTGCAGAAAGAAATTGAAAATCCATAGCAATTTTGAGCAAGAACAAAGTTGAAAATTGGTTATAGACCAATGAAACAAAATGAATAATCCATAGCAATTCTGAGCAAGAACAAAGTTGAAAATTGATTATAGACTAATGAAGCAGAATGAAGAATCCAGAAAGAATGCATGAATTTATGGTCAACAGATTTTTGGCAATGCTTCCAAGAGCACACAATGAAGAAAGATAATGTCTTCAACAAATGCTGTTGAGAAAACTTGATCCCTAGTTTCAAAAGAATGAAATTGAATTCCTATCTTACACCATATACAAAATGGATTAAAGATATAAAAGCATGAATTGAAACTGTAAAACACCTAGAAAAGTAGAGAAAGTGTATCATGACATTGGTCTTGGAAATAATTTCATGAGTATAACACCAAAAGCATAAACAACAAAAACAAAATAAACAAATTGGAATATATCAAACTAAAAGTCTTCTGCACAGCAAAGGAAGCAATCAACAGAGTGAAAAGGCAACCTACAGAATTGGAGAAAATATTTGCAAAGTATGTGTGTGATCAAGGGTTAATCACCAAAATATACTAAAAGGGGTGTAAAACTAAATAATAAAAAATAACAAAAATAAACCGATTAAAACATGGACTAAAGACTTGAATAGACATTTCTCCAAAAATATGGACAAATGGCCAACAGGCATATGAAAAATTTCTCATTGTAACTGGTTATCATAAAAACTAACATGAAAACCAGAGCATATCATCTCACATCTGTCAGGATGACTATTATTTTTTTTGTTATCATGTGTTAGTGAAGATTTGTAGAAATTGGAACCCTTACACAGTGGGAATGAAAAATGGTACAGCCACTGTAGAAAACAGTATAGAGTTTCCATAAAATATTAAAAAATAGAACTACTATGTGATCTATTAATCCCACTTCTGGGTCCTTATTCAAAAAAGTTGAGATTATGTGTTCACTGTGTTCATTGCAGCATTATTCAGAATAGCCAAATTGGAAACAACCTAAGTGTACATTGACAAATGAATGGATAAAGAAAATGTAATATAGACATACAGTGGAATACTACTCAGCCTTTAAAAAAATGGAAATTCTACAAATATGCTACAAAATGGATGAACCTTGAAGGAATTATGCTAAGTGAAATAAGTCGTTCACAGAAAAACCAGGAGGAGGGGCGGAAGATGGCGGCGTGAGTAGAGCAGCGGAAATCTCCTCCCAAAACAACATATATCTATGAAAATATAACAAAGACAACCCTTCCTAGAATAAAGACCAGAGGACACAGGACAATATCCAGACCACATCCACACCTGAGAGAACCCAGCGCCTCGCGAAGGGGGAAAGATAAAAGCCCCGGCCCCGCGGGAGCCGAGCGCCCCTCCCCCCAGCTCCCGGCGGGAGAAGAGCAGGCAGAGCGGGAGGGAGACGGAGCCCAGGACTGCCGAGCACCCAGCCCCCGCCATCCGGGCCAGAGTGCAGGGCCCTCGATACTGGGAAAACAGGGCAGCAAGAACAGTGAGCAGGCACTGGAGGCTGGGCGACAGAGGACATAAGAAAAGCGCGCGACCATTTTTTTTTTGCTTTTTTGCTGTTTTGTTTTGGCGAGCGCTTTTTGGAAGTCTTAAACGGATAGGGACCCCAATACTAGGGAAACAGGGCAGAAAGACCGGTGAGCAGAGGCCTGAGGCTGGCACCGGAGAATAAAGAAAAACGACCACCTTTTATTTATTTATTTATTATTTTTTTAATTAAAAACTTTTTTTTTTTTTAATTTAAAAATTTTTCTTTTTTTTTTTTGGTGGGCGTTGTTTTGTTTTGGCGGGTGCTTTTTGGAAGTCTTAAAGGGGCAGGGCGGGTCTCTTAATCCAGAGGTAGGGAATCCGGGATCTCTGGGCACCCTAATCCCCTGGGCTGCAGGGAGCAGGGAGGCCCCTTACGGAGATAAATAGCCTCCCAGCAGCTCCTGCTCCAACGCGACTCCACCAATTTGGAGCAGCTGCCCGAGCCAGGCCACGCCCACAGCAACAGGGGAGATTAACTCCATAGCAGCCGGGCAGGAAGCAGAAACCCTGTCTGCGCGCAGCTGCGCAGCACAAGCCACTAGAGGTCGCTGTTCTCCCAGGAGAGGAGGGCCACAAACCAACAAAAAAGGAAGTCCTTCCAGCCGTCACTCGTCCCAGTTCTGCAGACTATTCCTATCACCATGAAAAGGCAAAGCTACAGGCAGACAAAGATCACAGAGACAACACCAGAGAAGGAGACAGACCTAACCAGTCTCCCTGAAAAAGAATTCAAAATAAGAATCACAAACATGCTGACAGAGATGCAGAGAAATACGCAAGAGAAATGGGATGAAGTCCGGAAGGAGATCACAGATGCCAGAAAGGAGATTGCAGAAATGAAACAAACTCTGGAAGGGTTTATAAGCAGAATGGATAGAATGCAAGAGGCCATTGATGGAATTGAAATCAGAGAACAGGAACGCATAGAAGCTGACATAGAGAGAGACAAAAGGATCTCCAGGAATGAAACAATATTAAGAGAACTGTGTGAGCAATCCAAAAGGAACAATATCCGTATTATAGGGGTCCCAGAAGAAGAAGAGAGAGGAAAAGAGATGGAAAGTATCTTAGAAGAAATAATTGCTGAAAACTTCCCCACACTGGGGGAGGAAGTAATCGAACAGACCACGGAAATACACAGAACCCCCAACAGAAAGGATCCAAGAAGGGCAGCACCAAGACACATAATAATTAAAATGGCAAAGATCAAGGACAAGGAAAGAGTGTTAAAGGCAGCTAGAGAGAAAAAGGTCACCTATAAAGGGAAACCCATCAGGCTAACATCAGATTTCTCAACAGAAACCCTACAGGCCAGAAGAGAATGGCATGATATATTTAATACAATGAAACAGAAGGGCCTTGAACCAAGGATACTGTATCCAGCACGACTATCATTCAAATATGATGGTGGGATTAAACAATTCCCAGACAAACAAAAGCTGAGGGAATTTGCTTCCGACAAACCACCTCTACAGAACATCTTACAGGGACTGCTCTAGATGGGAGCACTCCTAGAAAGAGCACAGCACAAAACACCCAACATATGAAGAATCGAGGAGGAGGAACAAGAAGGAAGAGAAGAAAAGAATCTCCAGAGTGTGTATATAACAGCTCAATAAGCGAGCTAAGTTAGGCAGTAAGATACTAAAGAGGCTAACCTTGAACCTTTGGTAACCACGAACTTAAGGCCTGCAATGGCAATAAGTACATATCTTTCAATAGTCACCCTAAATGTTAATGGGTTGAATGCACCAATCAAAAGACACAGAGTAACAGAATGGATAAAAAAAGCAAGACCCATCTATATGCTGCTTACAAGAAACTCACCTCAAAACCAAAGACATGTACAGACTAAAAGTCAAGGGATGGAAAAACATATTTCAAGCAAACAACAGTGAGAAGAAAGCAGGGGTTGCAATACTAATATCAGACAAAATAGACTTCTAAACAAAGAAAGTAACAAGAGATAAAGAAGGACACTACATAATGATAAAGGGCTCAGTCAAACAAGAGGATATAACCATTCTAAATATATATGCACCCAACACAGGAGCACCAGCATAAGTGAAACAAATACTAACAGAACTAAAGGGGGATATAGACTGCAATGCATTCATTCTAGGAGACTTCAACACACCACTCACCCCAAAGGATAGATCCACTGGGCAGAAAATAAGTAAGGACACGGAAGCACTGAACAACACAGTAGAGCAGATGGACCTAATAGACATCTATAGAACTCTACATCCAAAAGCAGCGGGATATACATTCTTCTCAAGTGCACATGGAACATTCTCCAGAATAGACCACATACTAGGCCACAAAAAGAGCCTCAGAAAATTCCAAAAGACTGAAATCCTACCAACCAACTTTTCAGACCACAAAGGCATAAAACTAGAAATAAACTGTACAAAGAAAGCAAAGAGGCTCACAAACACATGGAGGCTTAACAACACGCTCCTAAATAATCAATGAATCAATGACCAAATCAAAATGGAGATCCAGCAATATATGGAAACAAATGACAACAACAACACTAAGCCCCAACTTCTGTGGGACACAACAAAAGCAGTCTTAAGTGGAAAGTATATAGCAATCCAAGCATATTTAAAAAAGGAAGAGTAATCCCAAATGAATGGTCTAATGTCACAATTATCGAAATTGGAAAAAGAAGAACAGATGAGGCCTAAGGTCAGCAGAAGGAGGGACATAATAAAGATCAGAGAAGAAATAAATAAAACTGAGAAGAATAAAACAATAGCAAAAATCAATGAAACCAAGAACTGGTTCTTCGAGAAAATAAACAAAATAGATAAGCCTCTAGCCAGACTTATTAAGAAGAAAAGAGAGTCAACACAAATCAACAGTATCAGAAACGAGAAAGGAAAAATCACGACGGACCCCACGGAAATGCAAAGAATTATTGGAGAATACTATGAAAACCTATATGCTAACAAGCTGGGAAACCTAGAAGAAATGGACAACTTCTTAGAAAAATACAACCTTCCAAGATTGACCCAGGAAGAAACAGAAAATCTAAACAGACCAATTACCAGCAATGAAATTGAAGCGGTAATCAAAAAACTACCAAAGAACAAAACCCCCAGGCCAGATGGATTTACCTCGGAATTTTATCAGACATACAGGGAAGACATAATACCCATTCTCCTTAAAGTTCTCCAAAAAATAGAGGAGGAGGGGATACTCCCAAACTCATTCTATGAAGCTAACATCACCCTAATACCAAAACCAGGCAAAGACCCCACCAAAAAAGAAAACTACAGACCAATATCCCTGATGAACGTAGATGCAAAAATACTCAACAAAATATTAGCAAACCGAATTCAAAAATACATCAAAAGGATCATACACCATGACAAAGTGGGATTCATCCCAGGGATGCAAGGATGGTACAACATTCGAAAGTCCATCAACATCATCCACCACATCAACAAAAAGAAAGACAAAAACCACATGATCATCTCCATAGACGCTGAAAAAGCATTTGACAAGGTTCAACATCCATTCATGTTAAAAACTCTCAGCAAAATGGGAATAGAGGGCAAGTACCTCAACATAATAAAGGCCATCTATGACAAACCCACAGCCAACATTTTATTGAACAGCGAGAAGCTGAAAGCATTTCCACTGAGATCGGGAACTAGACAGGGATGCCCACTCTCTCCACTGTTATTTAACATAGTACTGGAGGTCCTAGGCACGGCAATCAGACAAAATAAAGAAATACAAGGAATCCAGACTGGTAAAGAAGAAGTTAAACTGTCAGTATTTGCAGATGACATGATACTGTACATAAAAAACCCTAAAGACTCCACCCCAAAACTACTAGAACTGATATCGGAATACAGCAAAGTTGCAGGATACAAAATCAACACACAGAAATCTGTGGCTTTCCTATATACTAACAATGAACCAACAGAAAGAGAAATCAGGAAAACAACTCCATTCACAATTGCATCCAAAAATATAAAATACCTAGGAATAAACCTAACCAAAGAAGTGAAAGACTTATACTCTGAAAACTACAAGTCACTCTTAAGAGAAATTAAAGGGGACACTAACAGATGGAAACTCATCCCATGCTCGTGGCTAGGAAGAATTAATATCGTCAAAATGGCCATCCTGCCCTAAGCAATATACAGATTTGATGCAATCCCTATGAAACTACCAGCAACATTCTTCAATGAACTGGAACAAATAATTCAAAAATTCATATGGAAACACCAAAGACCCCAAATAGCCAAAGCAATCCTGAGAATGAAGAATAAAGTAGGGGGAATCTCACTCCCCAACTTCAAGCTCTACTATAAAGCCATAGTAATCAAGACAATTTGGTACTGGCACAAGAGCAGAGCCACAGACCAATGGAACAGACTAGAGAATCCAGACATTAACCCAGACATATATGGTCAATTAATATTTGATAAAGGGGCCATGGACATACAATGGCGAAATGACAGTCTCTTCAACAGGTGGTGCTGGCAAAACTGGACAGCTACATGTAGGAGATTGAAACTGGACCATTGTCTAACCCCATATACAAAAGTAAACTCAAAATGGATCAAAGACCTGAATGTAAGCCATGAAACCATTAAACTCTTGGAAGAAAACATAGGCAAAAACCTCTTAGACATAAACATGAGTGACCTCTTCTTGAACATATCTCCCCGGGCAAGGAAAACAACAGCAAAAATGAGTAAGTGGGACTATATTAAGCTGAAAAGCTTCTGTACAGCAAAAGACACCATCAATAGAACAAGAAGGATCCCTACAGTATGGGAGAATATATTTGAAAATGACACATCCGATGAAGGCTTGACGTCCAGAATATATAAGGAGCTCACACGCCTCAGCAAACAAAAAACAAATAACCCAATTAAAAAATGGGCAGAGGAACTGAACAGACAGTTCTCCAAAAAAGAAATACAGATGGCCAACAGACACATGAAAAGATGCTCCACATCGCTAATTATCAGAGAAATGCAAATTAAACTACAATGAGGTATCACCTCACACCAGTAAGGATGGCTGCCATCCAAAAGACAAACAACAACAAATGTTGGTGAGTCTGTGGAGAAAGGGGAACCCTCCTACACTGCTGGTGGGAATGTAAGTTAGTTCAACCATTGTGGAAAGCAGTATGGAGGTACATCAAAATGCTCAAAACAGACCTACCATTTGACCCAGGAATTCCACTCCTAGGAATTTACCCTAAGAACGCAGCAATCAAGTTTGAGAAAGACAGATGCACCCCTATGTTTATTGCAGCACTATTTAAAATAGCCAAGAATTGGAAGCAACCTAAATGTCCATCAATAGATGAATGGATAAAGAAGATGTGGTAAATATACACAATGGAATACTACTCAGCCATAAGAAAAGGGCAAATCCAATCATTTGCAGCAACATGGATGGAGCTGGAGGATATTATGCTCAGTGAAACAAGACAAGCGGAGAAAGAGAAATACCAAATGATTTCACTTATCTGTGGAATATAAGAACAAAGGAAAAACTGAAGGAACAAAACAGCAGCAGAATCACAGAACTCAAGAATGGACTAACAGGTATCAAAGGGAAAGGGACTGGGGAGGATGGGTGGGTAGGGAAGGATAAGGTGGGGAGAAGTAGGGGAGTATTAAGATTAACATGCATGGGGGGGTAGGAGAAAAGGGAGGGCTGTACAACACAGAGAAGGCAAGTAGTGATTCTACAACATTTTGCTATGCTGATGGACATTGACTGTAAAGGGGTTTATAGGGGACACCTGGTATAGGGTAGAGCCTAGTAAACATAATATTCGTCATGTAAGTGTAGATTAGTGATACCAAAAACAAAGCAAAAAAAAAAAAAGTGCAGTTCCTGTGTGGTAACCTCCAACGAGTTCTACACAGGGTATAAAGGGCATATAAAAGTGTAGGCAAAGGGTCTGTTTGTGTTTATACAGAGGATCAAAGCCTAATTGGGCTACCCTGAAAATGAACTAAGATATGATATGAAAAAGAACTTCCAACATCTGCACTCTCTGGAAGACTCATGCTAGAAGATGATCATCAAAAAACCCCAACAAAGATCCACGCACTGCTACAGCTGTAGATGCACACATCCCACCAGTTCCTGGACTTGCCATGGGAATGAGGAAGGAGATATCTAAGCTGGCCTGTGCATACAGTAAAACAACAAATTTGACTGGATCTATACTGTTGGAACTCAACCAAGAATTTGGAGAAGTGCAAATTGTAGCACTCTAAAGTCTTACAACTACAGACTATTTACTGTTAAAAGAACATATGGCATGTGAACAGTCCCCAGGAATGGGTTGTTTTAATTGGTCTGATTTCTCTCAGACTGTTCAAGTTCAGTTGGACAATATCCCCCATATCATAGATATGTTTTCACAAATGCCTAAGGTGCCTAACTGGTTTTCTTGGTTTCACTGGAGATGGCTGGTAATTACAGATATGCTTTGGTTATGTAACTATACTCCTATTATGTTAATGTGTGTGCGCCATTTAAGTAGTAGCTTAAAACCTATATATGCTGAAGTTACTCTACAAGAAGATATGTCAAAGAAATAATCAATCTTCCCATGTTTTCTTCTGCCTGCTACTTCTATAGCTTTTCTTCTTCCTTCCTAATTACAACCCTTAAATAGAATTCGTGCCTCATATCAAATTTACCGAGTATCATAATTCTTCCAAGTGGTAAAGATACCTCAAGACAAATACTGGACATAGAAGCCACAGGGCATAAATATGCAAAGAAGTAAAAAGCAACCCTTTTCAAACAATAAGGCTTCCCTCTCACTTACCAACTTCACATTTCCCTGTATGGCCCCGGAAGATGACTGGTTAGCCAGAGACGGGTAAGATTCCTCAAGGGAGGAACAACCTAAGACAGGCACAGTCGCAGGGGGGCCATCAGGTGAGAAATTGGGGATCAACAGAGGTGAGGCTTAGAACCTCACCCCCCCTGTTTTGAGAGAAATCTTCTGCATACGTGGATGTTTTATTGCCCTGGTCTAGCTTGGATTAACACATAGTCTACAGGCACACACCTGATCATCTACATTTGCCCTCTTACAACACTAAACTATGTTTTCTACCTTTATCTTGTATCTACCTACCACTTCAGCATTTTATTAAAAATAATAATAATAAAGAGAGAAATGTGGTATCCACATATAAATCAAGTATAAAAACCAAATGAGTATTCATTTTGGAACTGACTGTTTAGAGTTCATAATGCATGAGCAAAACAGAAAGTTTCTGTGATGACTGCCCTTGTACTGTTCACCATGTAACTTATTCATTATGTAAGAATTTGTTCTACATGTAACAACTTGTTTGTTATGCCTCAGAAGATTGGAGACTGACAAAAATTAGGCTTGGGGTGGATTAATGATTGTGCATTGAGCATTGACTCCCCTATACAGAATTTTATTGTCGTTAACAACCATTTGATCAATAAATATGAGAGATGCCCTCACAAAAAAAAAAAAAAAAAAAAAAAAGGACAGACTTCCAATGGTAAAATAAATAAGTAACCGGGATGTAATGTATAGCATAAGGAATATAGTCAAGATATTTTAACAGCTTGGTAGGGTGTTAGCTGGAATCTAGAATTATGTATATAAATGTTCTACCACTGTGTTGTACACTTGAAACTAATGTAATGTAATACTGTGCGTCAACTACCCTTCAATAAAAAATAATTATTTAAAAAAAAAAAAAAAAAGAAAAACCAATACTACCAGTTTCCACTTTTATGAGTTGTCTAAAGGAGTCAAAATAATAGAATCAAAGAATGGAAAAGTGATTGCTAGGAGGTGTGGGAGGAGGAAGTAGGGAGCTGCTAATCAAGGGACATAAAGTTTCAATTTTCCAAGTTAAATAACTTTTATCAGATCTACAACATTGTTCTTATACTTACCAATGGTTTATTGTGCACCTAAACATTTGTTAAGAGGATAAAACTTATGTATTTTCACAGTTCCATTTTCTTGTTTACCATTTGTTTCTGTTAATGGGCACATCAGGTACAGAAATAGTAGGTCTGTTGATAATGGGCATCTCACAAGTCAAAGTCACAAAGCTGGTGAGCATGGATCAAGCACTGAAGAGCAGTGAAAGTACTTGACACCTAAATCTAAAACTGTACTAGGAAAATTTTCACATAATTGATTAGATTGACATTAGGTCATGAAACAAACTCAAGAAAATTTCCATGCAACCAGTATACTTAAGAACATCATATTATCCCCAACCCAGTGGCATATATTTAGTAGATATTAATTTGTCTCTGAGAGGTCCAAGGTTTAGTTAAAGAAATGGGGTTCTCAAGTTTTAAAGCGTTCAGCATGCAACATTCCAGCATAACTTCTCCTTTTATATCTAAGGACTGTGGTCCCAAAAGCAGTAAATACCTATCCCAAGTGGCAAAATATAACAAAGACAACATACAATTACAATGTCATTGTTGGTGTTGTTAAAATTGCAATATTTCCAGAATCTCTCATGTGGCCTTGATTCATCTCCATATCAAAAGGTGTTTTCAAAAGGTGGAGAGAAGAAGGCCATCTCTATATCATTAGGTGATTACAAGAGTGGGGTAAGGAGGGTATAACTGGACCAGAAAGGATTAGTGGGGTCCCTTTTAACAGCTGTGTCATGAGAGACATGGATTAGCAGAATTGGCTGACTTCTTGTAATCAATAAACGGATTTCTCCCACTTTATTTCTCCCTTTGACTGATTTCAGCTTCAAACATAATTTGCCCCAGGCTGGGAACTTATTTTCCCCCTGCAGGTACATCTGGATCTCTGAACCCAAAATCTGTATTCATGGGTGTGATGTTTGAATGCGCTGCCCCTAGGGATGGTGGGGAGGCCCCAGTGGCTGCAGCAGTAGAGGGTGCAGCTCCACCCAGGAACCCCATATCTGTTGTGCTTCCACTTGGGGAGGCCATAGTGGAAAATCAGTGTAGGGTAAAGCACCTCCAGAGGACAGGGCCTTTCACAATTGGAGAAGGGTGGAGACACTGGAAGCTGTAGAATTAGCACTCTGTGAGATAGAAGATTTCTTAGAGGTCCTGAGTGGCCATGTGGCTGCTGGGATTGTGAAATTTTTTTCTCAAGATAGTATAAAGGGTTATCGAGGAGAGAGACACACTTTGGCAGCAGAGAGACACAATTTGGAGTCTCCTGGAGGAGCCGGGCAATGACCTATGGGATGCCCTAAAGAGAGAGAGACAAATATTGAGAAGATGGGTCACACTCCTTGAAGATATATTAGCAGCAAAGAAGGAAGCAGCAGGAGTATCTGTGCTGGAGGAAGCCTTGGGGGCGGGGAAGGAAGGAGCAGTGCCTTCAGGAGATGGTAGAGGAGATGTTTCGGGAGGAAGATGGGGTGGAGCTGAGGGCAGAACTGTTGCTGAGGCCACCACCCAGGCACTGGCCCCTTCCCATATTAAAGGCCCACCCAGTTGTAATTAAGAAATCAAAAACACAACAATAGTGGGTCCCTCATGGAGATGAACAGCCGCCTCCCCGGGTTGTGGACCACTCCATGCTCTGCCCCTATGCCCAGGATTTGAGGCTGGACATGAGCATCCAGTTTTGGCAGAGGCTATTGTTATGTCAGGGTCTGAAATGGGTAGACTAAAATGTTCCAGGAAGTGAGGCACAAAGCCCTATGTCTGGCCTGTGGCCCTGCAAGTCTTCTTGGGAGACAGTACTCAGGCTCCATGTAGTCCTTCAACCCCCTAAGAGGATGAATGGGCATTGCAGTTTGGCTGAGATGGGAGATCAAGGCCTCTACCAGGGGGCCATGATGGGGACTGGAGGCCACATACAGAATTGGCAATTCATTGATCCTCTAGGAATGTACAGTGGGTGCTGGTGCTGGTGGACACAGGAGATGAATGTTCTCTGATGTATGGCAACCCTGAGCATTTTACTGGGCCCCCTGCTGTAATAGATGACTACGAGGATAAGGTAATTAGAATGAAGAAAGCCCAAATCCCATTGGAAATAGGATATTTACCCCCAAAGGGGGATATTGTGTATAGTTCTCCCTTCCCTGAATATATTTGGGGGGTAGCTATCCTGCAGGGCCTGTGGTTACACCACTGCAGGTGAGTTTAGACTGAGGGTACATGTGGTAAAGGCAGTTGTGAGGGGACATGCTAAGCACAAACCTATTGCTCTGCCTGTACCTTGGTGAGGGACAAATACTAAGCAGTATAAATTGCCTGAGGGGAACAAGGAAATTGGAGAAACTACAGAAGTTGGAGCAGGTGGGCATCATAAAGTCCATTCATAGTCCTTTTAATTCTCCAGTGTGGCCAGTGGAAAAGCCAGGTGGCCCTTGGCATATGATCATGGATTACAGGGAACTGAAGAAAGTCACACCCCCTTTACATGTTGATGTCCCCTCTATATCTGCCCTTATGGACACATTAAGTCATGAGCTAGGGATGTATCATTATGTTGTGGACCTTGCTAATGCTTTCTTCTCTATTGACACAGCACAGGAAAGTCAGGAATAGTTAGCCTGCATGTGGGAAGGCCAACAGTGGACATTCACTGTCCTTCCACAGGGATACCTTCACAGATATACCATTTGTCATTGATTTGTATCCCAGGACTTGGCCACATGAAAGAAACTTCAAATGGTGCTGTTGAATCACTACATTGATGATATCATGCTCATGTCTGATTCTCTTACAGGCTTAGAAGAGCAGTTCCTAGACTGCTAAAACACGCACAGGAAAAGGATGGGCTGTGAACAGCACCAAGGTTCAGGGACCTTGTTTGTCCATAAAGTTAGTGGGTGTTCTCTGGTCAGGTAAAACTAAAGTTATATCAGAAGCAGCCCAGTAGACAATGTCCAAGCTTTCCCTATCCCTATCACTGCAGTAGTATTAGTTCAGGTCTTTTGGGCTTCTGGAGAGTGTTTACCCAACACTGGCACAAATTCTGAAGCTCTTATACTGGTTGATACACAAGGGCATCAGGTGTGGCTGGAATGAAACCTGTGCAGCTGCTTTCACTGCTGCTAAGCAAGCAGTCAAGTCTGTACAGGTCTTGAGTGTAATGGACTCATTAAGGCCCTGAGAGCTAGATGTTCTTGTAACTGAAGATGGTTATGGATGGGGTCTCTGGCAGAGCCTTTAGCAGATGTACCAACCTGTTGGATTCTTGTCACAACTATGGAAAGGAGCAGAGGTCTGGTACACCTTGATAGAGAAGCAGCTGGCTGCCTTATGCCATGAATTGCTGGCTATGGAGTCCATCACTGGAAAAGCTCCAACCAAGGTAATAATCACCTATCCCATGAGGGGGTGGACATGAGATTGGACCTAAACACCACGGAGTGGCATGGCACATACACCTACAATGGACATATAGGATGCATACTTAAAGCAGTGTAGCACCCTCTCCAATAGCCCCTTAGGTGAAGAAATCCAACACTTACTGGGGCCAGTAATGTATACCAGTATAAATCAAGAACTTACCTTTGAATCATTGGTAGCTGAGAGTCCTTATCAGGAGGGAAAAGCCCCTATACCTGAAGATGCTTGGTATACAGTTGGCTCCAGTTGTGGGAAGTCCCGAAAGTGGAGGTCTGCGGTTTTCTATCCTAACACTGAGACAATATGGATGGAGGATGGAGAAGGGAATAATAGTCAATGGGCTCCTGTGGGCAGTATGGTTCATGTTCATCCAGGAGCCCTCCATTATAGCTGTCTACACTGAGAGCTGGGCTGTCAATCTGGTCTTGACCCTGTGGCTAACAACATGGTACCATGTGAAATTTTGGTTGGTTACTGGCCCCTTTGGGGCAAGAGATGTGGCAAGACCTATGGGCCTCTGGTTAGCTGAAGAGAGTTACTATATATCATGAACCTGGCCATTTGCCTTTGGCATCCAAGGGTATGATGAAGCAGACACATTGGCCCAGGCACTTTGGCTAGAAGGAAAGCCTGCTTCTGATATAAACCAATAGCTACCTTTTTCAGGGCAAAAGACAATGTGAGCTGTAGCTCACCAGTGAGGCTTGCTGTAGACCTTAGAAGAAGTCAGCATATCCCAGAAGGAGTGCCTTGGGTGATATAAGAGTGACTTACTCTGAGATCTGCAGCAACATTGGACAATAATAGTAAAGGGGCCAATACCCCTTGTCGGATTACAGGTAGACTATATTGGACTTCTCCCCATATCAGAAGGATATCAGAATGCCATGGCTTGTGTGGACACAGCTACTGGATTGTTGGTTGCTTTTCCTGCATGTTGTGCAGGTCAGCAAACCACCAAAAGTGGCCTAGAGCATCTCTGCAGCCTATGGCTGGCCACAAGTGATTGAGAGCGATCAAGGCACCTGCTTTACTGGACATGCATTACAAGAATGAATGCAGCAATTAGGAATAAAGTGAATGTTTCATGTACCATATAACCCTACAGGGGCAGGCATGATAGAGAGGTACAATGATTTGTTGAAATCTGGCCTGAAATCAGACACGAATAATCTGTGGGGCTGGTCGGTTCACTTATGGAAAGTGCTATAGGGTTTGAATGAGAATCCCTGAAAAGGACCCTTGAGCCCTGTGGACCTGGTAACACACATTGCCGCCTCTCCTATACACGTGTATGTAGAAACCAAAGAGAAATTACTGAGGCCATGACCAGAAAAGCAACATCCTGCTGCCAGCCCCAACTACGCTAAACACTGGAGTGCTGAGTGTATGTGTCCCTGGACATTTTGATGCATGGCCCAGTGATGGCTGGCCCTTCTGGTGTCTTGGATACAAGGCCTGGAAGATGGCCTCCTGTGTGTTCTTGGAGAAATAGCAGAGTGTCCCCCAAAGATCACAATAGTGTACCCAAAACATCCAGGAGGTAAGAGCATGTGATTGAGAATTTTTGTCTTATCTTTATGACCAGTGCATGTGCCTCCTATAGCCCTATACATTAACCCATATGTAACTCCCACAGGGAGGGTGAAAGTCAGGTATATTAGACCAGGATGAGATCCCATTCCTGGCATTGTCCTATCACAGGACCATGCTCTTGCTTGCATCCAACCTGATGGAGAAGATTTGCCTATGTTGATGTCATTAAAACATGTATCATATTGCCTTTACATTTATTTTCTCTACAATCCCTGTAGCCTGGACCTATCAACTGGCAGCAACTGCCATGGGATGATTGCTCTGAACTCCCTACCTGTTCAGCTACTGACTGCTTGTGGAATGGGCGAGCTATGGACTAAATCTGCCTAGGATTTTAAATTGAGCTGGATCCTCTGGCTTGAGGATTATTATGATTTTATTGCTGTTGTTATTATATGTTATTAGTCAGGTCACAGTGCTCCAGTTTTCCTGCACAGGGGCCTTTGCAGAATATGGGGAGCCAGTAGATTCTAAGGTGAGATTTCTGGAGGGGTGGGCTGTGGGTGAAATTGCAACATTTCCAGAATCTCCTGCCTGGCCTTAGTGCATCTCCATATCAATAGGTGTTTCCAAGGGGTGAAGAGAAGTAGTCCATCTTCATACCAATAAGTGCTTACATGGGGGAGGGAGAGCATATCTGGATGGGAGAGGTTGGGTGGAGTCACTCTTTGCAGCCTTGTTATGAGAGACATGGGCGACCAGAAGTTGATGACTGCTTTCAAGCAATAAATGGACTTGTGTCACTTTACTTCTCCCTTTGACTGTTTTGGTTTCCAAAGTAATTTGCCCTGGGCTGAGGAAATATTTTTCCCACAGAGTTACAGAAACCCTGTAAAATTCTGGTAGATATTGGGGCTACACATGTTTTAAAATTATCATTGATATACAATCTTATGAAGATTTCACATGAGCAAAATTGTGGTTTCAGCATTACAAATATTATCAAGACCCCACCACCACCCCACTGCAGTCACTGTCTATCAGTGTAGTAAGATGCTACAGAGTCATTACTGGTCCTCTGCATCCTTAATGCCTTCCTCATGACGTACCTATATTGTGGGTGCTAATTATAATGCCCCTTAGTCCCCTTCTCCCACCCTTCCCACAATCCACCACAAACCCCTCCTTTTGTAACTGCTAGTCCTTTCTTTGAGTTTCTAAGTCTACTGCTATTTTGGTTCTTCAGTTTTAATTCGTTGTTATATTCCACAAATGAGGGAAATTTTTTGGTATTTGTCTTACTCTGCCTGGCTTATTTCACTGAGCATAATACCCTCTAGCTCCATCCATGTTGTTGTGAGTGGCAGGATTTCTTTTCTTCTTATGGCTGAATAATATTCAATTGTGTATATGTACCACCTATTCTTTATTCATTCATCTACTGAAGAACACTTAGGTTGCTTCCATATCTTGGCTATTGTAAGTAGTACTGCAATAAACAAAGGGGTGCATATGCCTTTTTTAATAAGGACCTTTTTTTCTCTGGGTAAATTCCTAGGAGTGAAATTCCTGGGTCAAATGGTATTTCTATTTTTAGTTTTTTGAGGAACCTCCATATTATTTTCCACCAATTTACATTCCCATCAAGAGTGTAGAAGGGTTACCCTTTCTCCACACCCTCACCAGCATTTGTTGTTCCTTGTCTCCTTGTCTTTTGGATGTTGGCCATCTTAACTGGTGTGAGGTGACATCTCATTGTGGTTTTAACTTGCAGTTCCTTGATAATTAGTGATGTAGGGCATCTTTTCATGTGCCTGCTGGGCCATCTTGAATTTCTTCTTTGCAGAAGTGTCTGTTCAGATCCTCCACACAGTTTTTAATAGGGTTATTTACTTTTTTGGGTGTTGAGGTGTGTGAGTTTTTTATATATTTTGGATGCTTAGCTCTTATCGGATATGTCATTTATGAATGCACTCTCCCATACTTCAGGATGCCTTTTGGTTCTACTCATCTTGCCCTTTGCTGTACAGAAGCTTTTTAGTTTGATGTAGTCCCATTTGTTCATTTTTGCTTTGGTTTCCCTTCTCTGAAGATATGCGTTCAGGGAAAAGTTGCTCATGCTTATATTCAAGATATTTTGCCTATGTTTTCTTCTAAGAGTTTTATGTTTTCATGACTTACATTCATGTCTTTGATCCATTTCTAGTTTACTTTGTGTATGGGGTTAGACAATAATCCAGTTTATTCTCTTACCTGTAGCTGTCCAATTTTACAAAAACCAGTTTTTAAAGAGGCTGTCATTTCCTCATTGTACATCTATGGCTTCTCTATCATATATTAATCAGAGATGTATGTGTGGGTTCATATCTAGGATTTTTATTCTATTCCATTGATCTATGGGCTTGTTCTTGTGCCAGTACCAAATTTTTTTAATAACTGTGTCTTTGTAGTTGAGCTTGAAGTTAGGGATCATAATCCGTCCAGCTTTATTGTTTCTTCTCAGGATTGCTTTGGATATTCAGGGTATTTTGTAGTTACATATGAATTTTAAAACTATTTGTTCTGGTTTGTTGAAGACTACTGTTGGTATTTTGATAGGGATTGAATTCAATCTGTAAATGGCTTTAGGCAGGATGGCTGTTTCGACAATATTAATTCTTCCTATCCATGACCATGGGATACACTTTCATTTATTAGTGTCTTCTTTAATTTCTTTCGAGTGTTTTTCATTTTTCAGGGTAAAGGTCTTTCACTTCCTTGGTTAAATTTATACCTAGGTTTTTCATTATTTCTGATGCAATTGTAAATGGAGTTATTTTCCTGATTTCTCTTTCTGCTAGTTTTCATTAGTATATAGGAATGTGACAGATTTCTGTGTATTAATGTTGTATCTTGCAACTTTGCTGAATTCAGTGATTATTTCTACCAGTGTGGATTGTTTAGGGTTTTTTATGTACAATATCATGTCATCTGCAAACAGTGATAGTTTAACTTCTTTTTTCCCAATCTGGATGCCTGCTATTTCTTTGTATTGTCTGAATACCATGGCTAGGACCTCATGTTGAATAAAAGTGGTTAGTGTGGGCATCCTTGTCATGTTCCTGATTGTAGAGGAAAAGCTTTCAGTTTTTTGCTGTTATGTATGATGTTGGTTGTGGTTTTGTTGTATATGGCCTTTATTATGTTGAGGTACTTGCCCCCATACCCATTTTGTTGAGAGTTCTTATCATGATTGGATGTTGAATTTTCTCAAATGTTTTTCAGCATCTATGGAAATGATCATATGGTTTTTGTCCTTCTTTTTGTTGATGTGGCGGATGATGTTGATGTATTTTTTAATGTTGTACCATCCTTGCATCCCTGGAATAAATCCTACTTGATCATGATGGATGATCTTTGTGATGTATTTTTGAATTTGGTTTGCTAATATTTTGTTGTGTAATTTGCATCTGTGCTCATCAGGAATATTGGCTGTAATTTTCTCTTTTGTTGTGTCTTTGGTTTTGGTAGTAGTGATGATTGCCTCATAGCATGAGTTTGGAGGTATTTTCTCCTCTTGTACTTTTTGGAAAACTTTAAGGAGGATGTAATAGCTCTTCTCTGAATGTTGGGTAAAATTTAACATAACACCATCTGTCCAGGGGTTTTGTTCTTAGGTAGTTTTTTGATTACCAATTCAATTTCATTGTTGGTAATTTGTCTGTTCAGATTTTCTGTTTCTTCCTGGGTCAGTCTTGCGGGATCCACTTTTTACTTTAGATTCTACTCACTCAGTGAAACTGGGGTTCTTGGTCGCGGAGCTGAAGAATGAACTCCATGAACAGACAATGCAGGATATTTAGAGAGTTTTTATTCAGATACAGAGAAAAAGCTTTATAAGGATAAGAGAAAGTATGGAACTCCCCACAGGGGCAGGGAGGGGCAAAGCTGCCACTTGGGGTCTCTGTGTCTAGGGTTTTATGCTTGCTGCAGTGGGAGTTTTCTGTAGACTCAGCCAGAATGCTAGGAAGTATGCAATTCAATTCAAAACAGGGGCATTTAATAATGATTAAGGGTCAAATTTTTGAAAAGAGACAGTAAATTCTTACTATGTTTTTACCTTATAACAGAGCTTCACAACAGTTAATGTAAATTATGGTAGAATTGAAATGATAAGTAGATAAATGAACTATTATAGTTTCAAGTTCAGCACTCCTCATAAGTATATGGGTATATTAATAAAAAAAGAAGACAAACACACTAATTAAAAATAGCCAAAATAGACAACTCATAAAAGTGAAACAATGTAAGATATATATGATATATAAATGGTGAAGAAACTCAATATCATTAAATATCAGAGAAAGTAAATTCAAACCACAATAAGATGCTATTACACAGCCAATAGAATGATTAAAATATGAAAGACAAAGACAAATATTTATGAAAATTAGTTGAGAAGTAGTTATATAATTTCTCCATTTCCAATAGAAAATGTAATATGGTACTACTAATTTGTAAGAGAGTTTGGCGGTGTTTTATTTACCTACAAATTCTTAGCAGATTGTTTTTAAAAAATGCAAGAACTGGGACAATCCAAATGTTCATCAACAGCAGATAGAAACACAAAATGGAGTTCCTCCATATAATGAAATATTACTCAGTAAAATAAATGGTACACAGTAAGCCATGAATGAATCTCAAAACTATTGCACCAAGTGAAAGTCAAAAGTCATACATACTATATGATTTCTTCCCTATGAATTCTAAAATAAGCAAGTATAGTCTGTTAGGTCAAGTTTGTGGACTTGGTACCAGAAAAAACTTTTGGGGTGATAGAAATATTTTGTCTAGATTGCGCGTTGGTTACACAGATGTGTTGATTTTGTAAAATGTATTAAATGGTATTATTAAATATTCAAAGTTGCATATTTGTTATGCAAATTGCATCTAGGTTAAATTGATGAGGAAGAAGAAGGAGGAGGAGGAGGAACAATAAGGAAATGTATAATGATTACTATAAAAGCAGCTATTAATAAATTAAATGCTAAGTATCTTGATTTTCTTACACTCCTAATACTAACTGCACCACTAAGTTCACACTTGAGTGTCAAAAATAATTGCATTAATACTTAATTTTTTTCATGAAAAAGGCTGTTATTACATTGAACAATGGAATGCTCCCAACACTCTAAATATAGAAAATCATTTCATTCTCTTATGAATTTAATTGTATATTTTTGTTTCTAAATGTATTGAAGTAAAAAAGAAAATTCCATTGTCTAAGAGTGGGGCACACATAATAAATATATATAAAATAATCCTTTAAGGTACTATGCATATTTTATTAAGGGTTTGTAGTAAGGAAAAACAAAAGTTTAAATCCTAACTCTAAAATAAAATAATTCATTTATTTCAGCCAAAATACTATGCTATTAATATCTCAGCAACATTTTTTATCCCTCCAACAAAATAATCCTCCAATTTGATTTTAGACAAAGACACAATGTTTCAAAATATCAAGACCAAGTGTTATTCAAAGTATTACTAGAGAACAAAACCAAAATGAATCTATATATCTGTCTATCTATCTGCCTACCTATCTATATGTATCTATCATTCTATCTACCTACCTACCTATATCTTTCTCCATAATACTATCATTAAACAGATTGTTTTCTGTTTTAAAAAATTATTAATATTTTAACTTTTCATAGTGCTGTAACCCTGAAAATAAAATATATTGTACAAAATGTATCTGAACCTGAAATATCCAGCAGACCCTTAAACAACCTGGGTATTGGAATTTTGTCAGAAACCCCATGCAGTCAAAAACTGACATAACTTGTGACTCCCTAAAAATCTTACCTACTAATAGGCTACTGTTGACTGGAAGCCTTACCAATAGCATAAACAGCCAATTAACATATATTTTGTATATCATATGCATTCCTATAATAAAGTAAGCTATATAAAAGTTGTTTTTCAAATTGTCTCAAATCTTCAAAAAAAAGTTTCCTATGTATTTAATGAAAAAGTCCATATGAAAGTGGACCCTTACAGTTCAATCCCATGTTGTTCAAGGGTCAACTGTAATCTCAGAAAGCACTTCATAGCTTATTATATATTTGCTGTGCTTCAGTAATGTCTATTATATTTTACAAATATATAGACACCTAAGTTAGAATGAATCCAATCTATGCAGCAAATAAGGAGTGATAACACCTTGTTAAATCTCCTGCTTCATCAATGATCAGTTATACCTATAGTTGAAACATTCAAAAATAAAAAATTTAAAGCCAAGATCCACAGTCCCCATGTCTAACTTGTTTCACTTATAAAATATTTCTTAATATACAGTGGATACAGTAGTGTTTACTTTTGTGCTAATTAAATATCTGTGATCATTCATGCAGTTAACAAGCAAATATTAGTCTATAAACCAAATGTTTAAAAATAATTACTGATTATTCCATCCCAAAGCTCAAAGGTGCCTAGTATATAATGTACTTTTAACTGATTTTTGTGGAAACTGTGAAATCAACATTTTGATTCTAAATTTGCTGATCAATATCCACTTTACTTTAAATGTAGCTATCTCTAAGAGAAAGCAATAAAATCAAATGCTAATAAATGATCATTCATTGACTTTTTTTATTTATTCAGCAAGTATGTCTGGTTATTTGTGTCAGTCTTGCTGATAGATCCTGTATTATAGTAGGTAAAGCAATGCTCAGCAATGCTTTCCTCAATAGTCTCTCAGGTTAATAAGAGAAATAAACATGAGAATAAGTAACTGGAAGGCAAAAATTGCTAAAAGATCTTATAAAGTTTGTCATCAAAGGAATATTTTGTTCAGAATTTCCAATTTCCTTGGTGAATTAACAACTTTATTATTATCTTTGAAGTAACATTAGAACTTATTTTTACATGGTCAATACAAACTTGGAAGTCTGGTTAAATTTCATCAGGACAAAAAGCAAGCATGAATGTGAGACAGGAATTAACAGAGCACTTTGGAATCTATAAGAAATCCAGTGTGGTTGAATAGACTACATTATAAGATGACATAGGAAATGTAGTTAAATCCTATTCTATAACACAATATTGATAAATATAACTTTAAGATAAAAAGTTAAGAAATATGTGGTGTTTTTTAATTTAAAATTAAAAATTTAAGATAAAAAATTAACCAAATGCGGTGTTTCATATCTTTGGATATGAATTTCCAGAATCAAATATACCAATTTATGTTTCGTAATTGCCCTCTGTAACTAAAATCTCATGTGTTTTAAGAAAATAATTAAGGCATAATTTTAAAAGAAATGAGAATTTATTGAGGGGCTTCATTAACATATACTATGAAATAAGTACTATATTTTCATTTTAGAAATAGAACATTTATTCATTAAACATAAATACATGGTCTTTGGTTACTTGTTGACAGGTTGACCATAACTCGGCAAGGGTGACATAAGTGGTATGTTCAAACCCAAGTGTATGCAATACTAAATTTTATCTTTAAATATTAAATGAGACATATAGTCTGTCTTTCATCAATCACTGTGATCACCAATAATGTAAAAACATAATTAAAGGTGTGGTTTGAAACAAACAAGGATTTATCTGATTGTCCATTTTTACCTACATTTTCATTAGATACTTAAAGTGCATAGTCCATATAGACACAGTTACAGATGAGTGAAGAACCCTGAGTAGAGGAATCATCTCTTAAGATGTAGCTTTATATCACTTTAGTGCTATTAAGCTTTGTTTAACAGTAGCACTATATTGCTCACATACAGCTGACTTATTTGCTTATAATATACTTATTGAGTACTTACCATACGCATGGACTCTCGCTAAGTACAAAAGTAAACAAGTCAGTTATTACCCCTTCTTCATAGAGTTAGGCATTCAAAAAAACAAGCTTACTAATCTTATATTTAGACCTGTAGGCATTAAGACCTGGAGTGAGTATAGGCAATTATAATCCAACCTCTTAATTTCATAGCTGAGAATACCTACAACTAACCACAACTCTTAAATGTATTCTTGGCTTATTACAGATTTCTAAAACCCAGACCTTTGAACTACCAAGCCAATTTTATTTTCCCTGTAATGCCATACATTGCTTTTTATCTGGCAAGGGATTGGTGTGTTGTTTTTCTCCTCAAGAGTATGCCCTTACACATGAATATTTGAACCTGTACACTTCATTATTTAGATTTTCTTAAATATGTCAGGATAATATTGAAAATAGAGACTATATTATGGCTTGATTACATAGTTCTTAAAATTAGTAAAGATTTACAAAAAAAACTAAGAGAACAGGAGAAGCATGGAACTGTTTCTTTAGTGTAATTTGCATGCAAGGATGAAAAGTAAGTATGATATAATTAACATCCTGAAATGTTAGTATAAATGTGTTCCTTTCAACTGTAATCTTCAAGGTACACATCTTCTAATCTGGTAGTTCATAGTTACCATGGAGTTATAATCTATAAAGTTTTTTACTGAATGTCTACCATATTTATTTATTGCTCTGTGAGTGAGTGTAAGCCCTATAAAGCTGTTTTGTGTTTTTTTCTCCTTAAACTACAGAAATATAATTTGAAAACTCATTTTTGTAGAAGTATTTGACATACTAAAGTAACATGAATACCTCACAATCATTTTCAATAAAGTCCAGATAAATAAAAATATACTGGAAAACATACCATAGTTTATCTCATCATCTTAATTTGTTTTCAATCAGGATATTAATTTTATTTTGAATTTAAAATTAAGGAAACACATATTTCATTTTTATTTAGGTGATTCTAGAGATAAAATAGAAGGTGTACACTCTAAGAGTAAAGCATGTTATTTTTACTAACAAGCACCAAAGACTTTGGGATATTAGGAAAGAGGTATGCTTGATAAATTATAAAAATTGAAAGATTCTTAATTAAGTCAGTTTGTATTTTATTCCTTTTTAAGTAAAAATAGAAACTCATTTATCCAGTATTTTTACCAGAAAATAATTGATAGGGTTTTTTAAATGCAATGCCCAGGCATAATATAGTAAATTAAGATGTAAACAAAAATAGGAAACAGATAAAAGGAGAGAACAAGTTGCAAACTAAGAAAAATAATAAACCAAAAACAGATTCTGTTAAAAATACATCACATCTAGCAAAGGAATTTGCATGTCCATTAATAATAATAAAACATCATATTTTGCTGAGTTATGAAAGCAAGTGTTGATCAGACAAGCCTGGGACACTGACTGCAGCTACAGTGCCAACTAATATTGCATTTTGTATCACACAAAGAAAAAACAAATCTAAAGCAGTTGAATAGTTTCCTTCTTAAGCATGTGATTAGAATCTGTACAACCAAAATAAATAACTAAATTTTGAAACTAGAACTGTGCTGTGTAAACACAGATGGTATTATCTGAAAAATGTAGTAAGATATGGACTTGAAGTTTGCAAACCAATATATACACATATATATATATGAATTTACTACCTGCTAAGCAAGCACTAAATAGCCAGTTTATATTTATGAATCCATTGAATTGAATTGTTCAGCAGAGCCAAAATGAATATTCTTATATT
The DNA here is from genome assembly GCF_030020395.1 of Manis pentadactyla. Classification (NCBI taxonomy): domain Eukaryota; kingdom Metazoa; phylum Chordata; class Mammalia; order Pholidota; family Manidae; genus Manis; species Manis pentadactyla. The sequence goes on along the minus strand of NC_080037.1, from coordinate 27,066,673 downwards.
TGCAGCAATGTAGTGGTCAAAGTGATCCTATGAATAGCTTATAGGAAACTGTTATTCATTTTTTACTTCAAAATAGCTTTAAGGTGGGTATCATTAAAATTGAAAGCACAGAGAAAATATTTACATTGATAATTTTTATTTAAAGAAAGGAAATTGACAATGTGATTTCTGATATCTCTAATTTTGAAAATAAAATGAAACAGGACATCATGCCAAACTATTTTCAGTCTATATCAAGTAAACAATAAAAAATACTGTGTTCTGAATATGAAATATATTATATCTTAATATATTAAAATTTTCCTAGTTGCTTATTATGGTTTGCAAACAAAAGCACATTTCAAAACATAATAATCATTTCTGGGCATTTAACACTCAACACATTTAATTTGCTAATTTGATATAAAATATGATGTAGAGTGCCATACTATAGGAAATAAAATAGGTTCTCCCTGCCAAAAAAGAATAAAGCTCTAAATAAAATATATTTAAGTACTGGGGAAGAAACATTTCTTTTATCCTTTGAGGTTCTTCTAGCTGGTCTAAGAGTCATATTTACATGAGACAGATTAACAGGAGTAAGAAACAAAGTTTAATTACATAGGTACAGGGGCTCAATAAAGAAATTGAGATTCAAAGACATGATCAAGGCAGGCAGCTTTTATACATCTTACACAAAAAGACAATAAATCTTTGCAGAATTGATAAGACAAAGAAAACTTATGTTTGGGAGCTTAAATTAGTAAGAAATCCTAAACAACCCTTGTGCTGGGGTAGTAAACTGGTGCCAAAGTACTAAGTTTTGTTTATTACAGCCTTCTCGGCACTAAGTTCCCTTTCTCTGGGGATAAGGATGCCTTTAACCCTCCAGGTGCAAGGAGAGCGCCTTTCACATGGGAGATTTATTTCCTGATGTCAGCAGTGGGCAGAGGGTCAGAATATGCCTCCTGTATCAGCTGTTTCTCCAGTCACTTTTAATTCAAAGCATCAATAGGCCACTGTGGCACATTTTGGGGCAGCTTTGCCCTTGACCTCTCCATAAGGATAGGGCTCCAACATGGCAAATGGAAGGTATTTCTGTTTTTCGGTCTGTATTTTTATGTTACAGTTTTTTTCACTTCAAACTTTCAAGGCAATCTGCAGTTGTAGGCTACAGAAAGACTTCATCTAACAGCATCCACATGTAATAATAATAATTATAGTTAACATTTATTTTATATATATACATAGATTAACAAATAAAACATAAATTTCATTGAATTAGATACTGTATTTACTGCTATTTTACAGTGTGGAAACTTAGTCTCACAGAAGTCAAGCAATTTAGTTATGATAATTCAGTGAGTCAGGTGGAAATGAAATTTGCAGCTCAGCTTTAAAAGCTCATACTTTTACTTACTGTGCTATTCTTAATGCTTTATATGAAGCATAATATATATGTGTAAGTGTATAAATATAATACATAAAGCATATATAAAGTATAGCAAAAGTATACTTATTTTTTTTTAAATTAGACTTACTTTTAATATAACATTTTGAATTTTCTTACAGCTGGAATTAGGTCAGAAAAATGTTTCATTTAAATATACATTAAAGTATATCCAGAAATAAAGGCATAAAAATGTGAAAACTGGCTATTATAACAGCTTTTTTCTGTATTTTATACATATGTAACTTTCTAAATTTTCAACCAAGCACTTGTGTTACTTTTACAATCGGGAAATTTTTGGTATATATAGATATTTTTATGTCCAATAGTTTCAATAACAACAAATTTGAAAAAAACATATATACTTGATTGTTGGGATAAGAGAAACTATCTACCTTAACTGCAGGTGGTATAAGTGCTGTGTTCAGCAGAGGCTGACTGAGTGATTTATTGGAAATTAGGAAATGTTTCCAGAGAATAGATGATAATTCAGTTGTCAAGTCTCCAATTAACTGCTGCCAGTAGATTCATCAAGTGTAAGTTAAAGTAGATAAGAATTTCATGAAGGAACTATTTTGATCTGGAAAACATGACTACTTACAGAAAAGCTTACTGATGCTACTATTGATTTCTGTTAGATCAAAGTAAAATTTATTGAAAAGATTAAAGGGTTAATTGAGAAGTTACCATTATCCATATGATGACTGTTCTTTCTTCCCATCAGATTACCCATATGTGGCTTTAGTTTCCATATAATTGGCATAACTGATAATGTAATTATTGATTTAATGGCAATATTTATTTGTTGCCTTATTTTAGATAATGGGATTTTATTTTATTTTATTGTTTATTAAGGTATTATTGCTATACACTCTTATAAAGCTTTCACATGAAAAACAATGTGGTTACTACATTAACCCATATTATCAAGTTCCTACCCATACCCCAGTGCAGTCACTGTCCATCAGTGTAGTAAAATGCCACAGACACACTATGTGCCTTCTCTGTGCTACACTGTTCTCCCCGTGATCCCCCACACCATGTGTACTAAACATAATGCCCCTCAATCCCACTTTGGTAACCACTAGACCTGTCTTGGAGTCTGTGAATCTACTGCTGCTTTGTTCCTTCAGTTTTGCTTCATTATTCTACTCCACAAATGAGGAAAATCCTCTAACACTTGTCTTTCTCTGCCTGGCTTATTTCAATGAGCATAATATCCTCTAGCTACATCCATGTTGTTGCAAATGGTAGGATTTGTTTCTTTCTTATGGATGAATAGTATTCAACTGTGCATATGTACCACTTCTTCTTTCACCATTCATCTACTGATGGACACTTAGGTTGTTTCCATATCTTGGCTATTGTACATAGTGCTGCAATAAACATATGGGTACATATGTCTTTTAGAATCTGAGAGTTTGTATTCTTTGGGTAAATTCCAAGGAGTGGAGTTCCCAGGTCATATAGTATTTCTATTTTTAGTTTTTTGAGGAACCTCCATATTGCTTTCCACATTGGTTGAACTAGCTTACATTCCCACCAGTTGTGTAGGAGGGTTCCCCTTTCTCCACATCCTCGCCAGCATTTGTTGTTCTCAGTCTTCAATGCTGGCTATTGTTACTGGTGTGAAGTGATATCTCATTGTGGTTTTAATTTGCATTTCCATGATTATTAGTGATGTGGAGCATCTTTTCATGTGTCTGTTGGTGAACTGAAATTCTTCTTTGGAGAAGTGCCTGTTCATATCCTCCGCCCATTTTTTAAACAGGTTATTTGCTTTTTGGTTGTTGAGGCATATGAGTTCTTTATAGATTTTGGATGTTAACCCCTTGTCAGATATATTGTTTACAAATACATTCTCCCATACTGTAGGATGCCTTTTTGTTCTACTGATGGTGTCATTTGCCATACAGAAGCTTTTAATTTGATGTAGTCCCATGTGTTCATTTTTGCTTTTGTTTTCCTTGCTCAAGGAAATTTCCTTGTTCAAGAAGTTGCTCATGTTTATACAGAGGAGATTTTTGCCTTTGTTATCTTCTAAGAGATTTATGGTTTCATGACTTACATTCATGTCTTTGATCCATTTTGAGTTTACTTTTGTGTATGGGGTTAAACAATAATGCAGTTTCACTCTCTTGCATGTAGCTGTCCAGTTTTGTCAACACCAGTTGTTGAAGAGGCTGTCATTTTCGCATTGTATGTCCATGGTTCTTTTATCATATATTATTGGCCATGTATGGTTAGGTTTATATCAGTTATCTCTAGTCTGTTCCATTGGTCTATGGGTCTATTCTTGTGCCAGTACCAAATTGTATTGATTACTGTGGCTTTGTAGTAGAGCTTGAAGTCGGGGAGCATAATCCCCCCAGTTTATCCTTCCTTCACAGGATTGCTTTAGCTATTCAGGATCTTTTGTGGTTCCATATGAATTTTAGAACTGTTTGCTCTAGTTCATTGAAGAATGCTGGTGGTATTTTGATAGGGATTGCATTGAATCTGTAGATTGCTTTAGACAGAATGGCCATTTTGACAATATTAATTCTTCTTATCCATAAGCACAGTATGTGTTTTGGTTTATTGGTATCTTCTTTAATTTCTCTCATGAGTGTCTTGTAGTTTTCAAAGTATAGGTCTTTCATTTCGTGGTTAGGTTTATTCCTATGTATTTTATTCTTTTTGATGCAATTGTGAATGGAATTGTCTTTCTGATTTCTCCCTTTGCTCATTCATCATTATTGTATAGGAATGCAACAGATTTCTGTGTGTTAATTTTGTATCCTGAAACTTTGCTGAATTCAGAAATTAGATATACTAGTTTTGGAGTGGATTCTTTAGGGTTTTATATGTACAATATCATGTCATTGCAAACAGTGACAGTTTAACTTCTTCCTTACCAATCTGGATGCCCTTGACTTCTTTGTGTTGTCTGATTGCCGTGGCTAGGACCTCCAGTACTATGTTGTATAAAAGTGCAGAGAGTGGACATCCTTGTTTTGTTCCCAATCTTAAAGGAAAGGCTTTCAGCTTCTCACTGTTAAGTATAATGTTTGCTGTGGGTTTGTCATATATGGCCTTTGTTATGTTGAGGTACTTGTCCTCTATACTCATTTTGTTGAGTTTTGTCATGAATAGATGTTGAATTTTGTCAAATGCTTTTTTGGCATCTATGGAGATAATCATGTGGTTTTCATCCTTTTCGTTGATGTGGTGGATGATGTTAATGGATTTTCTAATATTGTACTATCCTTGCATCCCTGGAATAAATCCTACTTGATCATGCTGGATGATTTTTTAATATATTTTTGAATTTGGTTTGCTAATACTTTTTTTGAGTATTTTTTCATCTGTGTTCATCAGTAATATTGGTCTATAAGTTTTCTTTTTTGTGGTGTCTTTGCATGGTTTTGCTATTAGAGTGATGCTGGCCTTGTAGAGTGAATTTGGAAGCATTCCCTCCTCTTCTACTTTTTGGAAAACTTTAAGGTGGATAGGTATTAGGTCATCACTAAATGTTTGATAAAATTCAACAGTGAAGCCATCTGGTCCAGGTGTTTTGTTCTTAGGTAATTTTTTTATTACCAATTCAATTTCATTGCTGTTCAGATTTTGTTTCTTTCTGGGTCAGCCTTGGAAGGTTGTGTTTTTCTAGAAAGTTTTCCATTTCTTCTAGGTTATCTAGTTTGTTAACATATAATTTTTATAACATATAATTCTTTGTATTTCTGTGGTGTCTGTAGTGATTATTCCTTTCTCATTTCTGATTCTGTTTATTTGTGTAGACTTTCTTTCTTGATAAGTCTGACTAGGGGTATATCTATTTTGTTTACTTTCTCCAAGAACCAGGTTTTGCTTTCATTGATTCTTTCTATTGTTTTATTCTTCTTGATTTTATTTATTTCTGCCTTAATCTTTGTTATGTCCCTCCTTCTACTGACTTTGGGCCTCATTTTTTCTTCTTTTCCTAGTTTCATTAACTGTGAGTTTAGGCTCTTCATATGGGATTGTTCTTTCCTGAGGTAGGCCTGTATTGCAATATAATTCCCTCTCAGCAGAACATTCCCCGCGTCCACAGATTTTTTTTGGTGTTGTATTATTGATGTCATTTGTCTCCATATATTGCTTGATCTATGTTTTTATTTGGTCATTGATCCATTGGTTATTTAGGAGCATGTTGTGAAGCCTCCGTGTGTTTGTGGGATTTTCCATTTTCTTTGTGTAATTTATTTCTAGTTTTATACCTTTGTGGTTTGAGAAACTGGTTGGTAAAGTTTCAATCTTTTTGAATTTATCAAGGCTCTTTTTGTGGCCTAGTACAGGGTCTATTCTTGAAAATGTTCCATGTACAATTGAGAAGAATGTGTATTCTGCTGCTTTTGGGTGTAGAGTTCTGTAGATGTCTATTAGGTCCATTTGTTCTAATGTGTTGTTGAATACCTCTGTGTCCTTACTTATTTTCTGTCTTGTTGATCTGTCCTTTGGATTGAGTAGAGTGTTGAAGTCTCCTGGAATGTATGCATTGAATTCTAGTTCCCCTTTTAATTTTGTTAGTTTTTGTTTCACATATGTATGTGCTCCTGTGTTGGGTGCATATATATTTATAATGATTATATCATCTTGTTGGATTAACCCCTTTACCATTATGTAATATCTTTCTTTGTCTCTTGTGATTTTCTTTGTTTTGAAGCCTATACAAGTACTGGAACTCCTGATTTTTTCTGCCTATTACTTGAAGGAAATATCTTTTTCCATCCCTTCACTTTTAGTCTGTGTATGTCTTTGGTTTGAAGTGAATCTCTTGTAGGCAGAATATAGTTGGGTCTTGTTTTTTTTATTCATTCAGAGACTCAATGTCTTTTGATTGGTGCATTCAGATCATTAACTTTTAGGGTGATTATCAATTGGTATGTACTTATTGCCATTGCAGGCTTCAGATTCATGGTTACCAAAAGTTCAAGGTTAATTTCCTTACTATCTAATAGTCTAACTTAACTTGCTTAGTATGCTATTACAAACACAATCTGAAAGTTCTTTTATTTCCTCCTTTTTCTTCCTCCTCTATACTTTATATATCAAGTATCATAATCTGTACTATTTGTCTTTCCATTGATTAACTTTTGGGGTAGTTAACTTAATTTTGCATTTTCTTAGTAATTAACTGTTCTACTTTCTTTACTGTCACTCTGGTGACAGCTATTAAACATTAAGAACACTTCCATCTATAGCATTCCCTGCAAAATACCCTGTATAGATCGTTTGTGGGATGTACATCCTCTCAGCTTTTGCTTTGCTGGAAATTGCTTAATCCCTCCTTCAAATTTAAATGATAATCTTGCCAGGTAAATTATTCTTGGTTCCAGGCCCTTCTGCTTCATTGCATTAAATATATCATGCCACTCATTCCCTTCTGTCCTGTAACAGTTCTGTTGAAAAGTCTGATGATAGTCTGATGGGTTTTCCTTTGTATGTGATCATTTCTCTCTCTCCTGTTGCTTTCAATATTCTGTCCTTATCCTTGATCTTTGCCATTTTAATTATTATATGTCTTGGTGTTGTCTTCCTTGGGTCCCTTGTGTTGGGATATCTGTGCACCTCCATAGCGAGAGATACTATCTCCTTCCCCAGATTGGGGAAGTTTTCAGCAATTACCTCCTCAAAGACACTTTCTATTCCTTTTTATCTCTCTTCCTCTTCTGGTGTCCCTGTAATATGAATATTGTTCCATTTCGATTGGCCTCACAGTTATCTCAATATTGTTTCATTCTTAGAGATCCTTTTTTTTCTCTGTGCCTCAGCTTCTTTGTATTTCTCTTCTCTAATTTCTACTTCCTTTTTCATCTCCTCCACCATATCTAATCTGCTTTTAAAAATTTCCACTGTTTGTTTCATTTCTGATAGTGTGTTCCATAATGATTGGATCTCTGACCAGAATTCATTTCTGAGTTCTTGAATATTTTTATTTATCTCCATGAGCATGTTTATGATTTTTATTTTCAAATCTCTTTCCAGAAGATTCATGAGTAGGTCGATTTCATTTTGCTCTTTCCCTGGTGTATTTATAATTTTGCTTTGATGTTTCATATTTTTATGTGGTGTCCTCTAGTGCCCAGAAGCTCTACTCTCTGGTGCTGCTCAGTTCCTGGAGCAATGTGAGGGGTCGCACGGGAGCAGTGTTGGTGCCTGGCAGGAAGAAAGAGCTGTTTCCTGCTTCCCAGCTACTATGCTTGCCTCCACTTCCAGAACCAGTGTGTGGAGCACACAGGTATAAGCCTCCATGCTTTGTGTTTGTATCTGCTGTAGGCGGGGCTTCCCACTGGCTGGCCTAATGCCAGGCAGGGTTTGCCAGTTTGTGAGCCAGGTGTGGGCTATCCAGGATGAAGGCACAGAAGGCTGCATATCATGAAGGGGAGCTTTGGAGCTGCTTAGCCAGCCAGGGTGTTAGAGTGCCTGAAGATTGTAAAAGTTCCCAACCTGCTGTGTAGAGTTCACCAATTTTGTGTACCTGTCCTTTCTCCTGAGCAGTAAACTCCATGAAATCCTTGCCCCTTTAGCAGCCCTCTCACTGTTAGGAAGTCTCTCAGACTGCCCACCTTTCCTTTGTCCCAGAGTAGCCGAATGTGAATCCCTATTTTCCACAAGTGGCTGGAATCTCAGTCTCTACAGGTATTCTGCCTGTCTTAGCTTTCCAACCCACCTAATCATGAGAGCACCATGTAATGTAGGTTTGTGCTCCCAGAGCAGATCTCCAGAACTAGATGTTCAGCATTCCCAGGCCTACACTCCCTCCCTACTCCATTTCTCTTCCTTCTGCCACTGAACTGGGGTGGGGGAAGGGCTTGTGTCCCACTGGGTCATGGCTTTGGTACATTACCCTGTTCCATGAGGTTTATTCTTTTTTCCAGGTGTATGCAGTCTGGTGCAGCCCTCTTTCCTGTTGCTCTTTCAGGATTAGTTGTATTAATTATATTTTTGTATTATATGTGGGTTAGGAGGAAGCCTCTGTCTCACCTCATCTCTTGATCCAAAGATGACATGTTGGGATTTAAAAAATTTTATCATTCAAGCCCCAAATATCTCTATGAGATAAACACTATTTTTGCAAATAGTAAAAAACAAAAGAAAACAAAACCCTTTATTGTCAAACATTGTATTATACTGAATATTTATTTGCAAAAATTAAACCAGTCAACTATTTATATTTCCAAAAGGCTATTCTCTTTTGTCTCATCTGTCTTATGTAAAATTGTGTAAAGACTTTCTAGTTTATTTCATGCATGGAAAAATTCCCTGGCCAGTAAGAAAAGTTTAAAAAGCCAAGTTAAGGGACATCTAACAAGGGGTAGGAAAAAAGTTAGAAAATATAAGCATAGGAACTACCTCAGGTGTGAGGAGAACAAAAGGTTACAACTACAACTCTTGGCTTAATCTGGAGGCTGGTTGGGGGAATCTTTTTCCCTAACGATTGGTCATCAATAAAAATGCCATTGCCCCAGACTTAGCCAACTGACTGACAAGAAACTACATATTCCCATATACATATATCAGTATGCCATTAGCCTCTTAAGTAAGATGTGTAATGTCCAGGAAGGACAGAACAACAGAGCAGTGGCCCTGGTCATAAGAATATATATAAAGAAGACAGCAGAGAATAACAGGAGTTGCAATTGTAGCTAGATACCCATGACATTTAAGAACAGTTAAGGATTTATTCAGTCAAGGAGTTATCTGCTCCAGTATTCAAGGCTAGTCTTCACTGAGGCCTTTCAGTTTTTAAAGAGATTTTTTTCATTCAGCTTCCCACTAACACCTTGTCAGGGACCTGGATTAGTTTCACATTCACAGACAGGGCTGTGATTTGGCTAGTGGAAAATGACCAAAAGCCACAGGACTACTCTTGTCTGCCTTTAATACCCTTATTGTGTCCTAAGAGTAAGGCACTGGATTTCTGTTCATACAAAAATTTCCCAAAGACTCTTGTATTTACCCTTCAAAGAACTTTCCTCTTATACCAAATCTATATGGCTCATGCACAAGAAATAGAGGTGTAAATGCAACTAGATAAAATCTCCTTTCATGTTTATTCACTATAATAAAGGTCAATGATAATGGAATGATCAAAGGTTTTTCCTCCAAAAAAATAGACTATTTTATTTCTAGGCTGCTATTAATAATAGTATGGTGTTTTGAAACTCAATTTTCTCAACTTCAATTTCTTTCCTTATTGTGAAAATCAAATAGGCTCTCTATACAACAGTGTTAAATAGCTGGTGGTTCTTAGTATTATCTGAGTGAAATAAATAAATAATCAAAACAAAAATATCATATAATATGTTAGAAAATGACATATTCATAGCTATTCTCCCAGAATAATCTTGTCAAAAACTTGTGCCTTCCTTCTATAAGAAGTGTTGAAGGTAACACGAAATTGTTTCCAAAATCAGGTTCTCCTAGAAAAAAGAAAAATAAGTCAATGGTTTGCAGTTTTCCTCAAAAGAATTTTACACATTGCTAGGTCCAGTTCAGTGAAATGTGCTGATGTTGCTTCATTTCATCTGGTAAAATGGGACAGTGGAACTTTTTTTTTTCAAATCATTAATGAGGCAAAATTGCAAATGCAAAGTTAAAAGAAAAGTTGAGTTTAACACATTGCTTAGTAGCTTAACTTCTTTTCATTGCAAAAAACTCTATTTGTCACCTTACATAGCAAGTGTACATCATTGGATTTTAAGTAAAGAAAATTTTATTATAAAAAAAGACTCAAATAGAGGCTGTGGTGAAATTTCAAGAAAGCCATTTAAGAAATATTTACTTTTTATAGTAAATTTTATTTTTCTTTCTTTTTGGAGGTGTCACATTAAAAATTCTAGACTGAAGTAGTTAAGAAAATGAAATACCTTACTTAGAATTTCAAATACATATATTAAATTTACTGTTACAAATGCACTATTAATTTACAAAAATCATATAAATAAAATAAATCATAACATAGGGCCATTTTCTGCATTGCTCAAGTGTATGAGTTACTGAATGGTTCTGGATAGACATTCCATTCATGGTAATTTTATTAGCATTTTCCCTGATAAAACAACTTTGAAGTATCCAATATGTGTGAAGGATATTTTTAAAATTTACCACTACTGTTTTTTGAGATGTATTCTAAAACATAACTTCTTTTTCTCTGGAATCTGCTCTCTCTGTACAACATAGGTCTTTCTTTCCCTGTGAATACAGAGGGTAGAACATGAAGACAAGAATTATTATTCCTAGGCCTTGAAACCTAATGAAACATTCCTGCTGGAGTTTGAACTCATTTGAAATCAATGACTCCTTTTTTCCTTCCATGGAAATGTCTCTGTTATCCTATGTATGTCCCACAATTGTATTTTGAAGTAGACATCTTGTTTTTTAGTTTTTCAGTACACAAATGTAGATAAATTTTGCCCCAGGATAGATCATACTCAGAAATTTACCAATACATGATTTATGTGCTAAAATTTGGGATACTTAGGTTTTGAATTTTGAGTTGACCCTCATATGGCTTAAGACTCTTGGACAGTTTGGAATGGATTGAATGTGTTTTCATACAGGGTTGACACAAAATTTTAGGGACCAGGGAGCAGACCATAGTTACCTAATTGTTTCCATTCCACACAAGTGATATTTGTGTTCTAATCCCTGGACTGTGCATCTAAGTTTAAATGAAAAAAAAAAATAACAGATGTGGTTAAATTAAGGGTCTTGAGATAATCTGATGCTGGTTTATCTTTTGGGTCCTAAATGCAATCACATATAACCTTTTAAGAGGGAAGGAATATGAAATTTGACATGATCAGAAGGAAAAGAGAAAACAATGTGATCACAGAGGTGAAATTGATGTGTCTGCAAATTATGAAATGCCAGCAGCCACCAGAAGCTGGATGAGATGAGGCACAAACTTTTCTCTGGAGCTTCTGGGAGTGTGATATTGCCAATATCATGATTTCAGCACAGTAACACTAATCTCCAGAACCATGAGAGAATAAATTTATGATTTTTAAGACAACATATTTGGGATAATGTGTTATATAGCAGCCCAAGATACTAATACAAAGGAAGGTCTGCTTAAATTTATGTTGCCTATCCATGTCCTGTGGTCTCAATGAAGTAGATGTGACAGGAATGGCTATCTGATCAAATTGGCCCCAATGATACAGTCTTCCATTAAAAAGTTGGCATAGGAACTAGGTAACTATCTTACATTTTCTCCAGTAACTTAGGTATTTACCATGTGAACATGAATTTGTCATGACTTTGTCTACAAGGATTTCTATGCACTATTTCTTGATTAGATATTTTCACAAATTATAGGCCTCTGCTGGAAAAAGAGTTCACCTGGTATTCTTAAAAGTGAAAAAATATATGTAGTCTCTCAGAATCTCAGATACCCCTATTACATAAATGATGCTCAACCAGTAAGAGATACACATAAATGATAATTTTTTAACCTGTAGCTAAGGTTTATTGTAAAAGGAAGTTGTCACACCTATTACCAGCAGCAAATAGGAAAGATATGTGGAAATATCTAGTGTTAGCATTGGTGGTGTCAGAGCGCCAGGTGTGGAAACCAGTGTTAACAGACAGTGGCAGCCATAGCTTCAACAGATCAACTCAGCTGATTGCTCATTTATGCTATTACTTTGACTGCGTATCTGTATTTATCCCTGCTGTGTTCTATAACAGTTCCTAAAACTGTCACAAAGAATCAAATATCATTTCAGTAAATTTCCTTCCTTGGTGCAGTAGGAAACTGGGATGATACAAGAGACAGGGACTTTCTGAACTATGTAGAAAAAAAAGTGTGCAAATAGTAAAGAGTATGTCATTTGAAGATGGGGAAAATGGAGGCAAGAGTTAGAAAAATTATTTTCCTGCTTCTGGTTCTAGTTCCTTTTTTACATACAATTGTACTTTTGCATTGAGTTCTTATAAAAATTCTATACCCCTTATTTGTAAGCTTAACTTTCTTGATTTCCATTTTTGGCATTTGAAGTGTGTTAACTACAATGAATTAAAGTCTGAATTCAAATATAGCTGTCTTACAAATTTCATACTAGAACTTTTTGAGATTGAGATTGCAGAATCTAAAATATAAAACACTGAATTTCAACCACTTATTAATTTTAAGTGATAAAACATCTAGCATGTATAAAATCAATAAATTGCTTTGCAATTTGGTAGTGATATAATTGTATAGAAATATCTACATTTTTTAAATCAGAATCTCAGTTCTTTCCTACTGCTTCATTTTAAAAAATCTTGCAGGGCTATACTTTTAACTTGTTAAGTATTTTTACTAATTTTTAACTATTTTGTGATATTATATCCTAAGTTGCCTAATGTGGGATCATGCAGTAATTTTAATGAGATGATCTATTATAAAAACATTGTGGTGTTAATTATTCGATTCAGGTATATTTTTGTATAAAGTTGAGTATTGTTGAAACATATTGTTCATTTCCTCAATATAGTTATTTATCAAATGGATGTTTGGATAAGTTATATTACACAGAAATATAGTAAGCTGTTCTTTTATTATTACAAGTATTCAGAAGATTTGATTCAACAGTTTTATTCACAACTAGGCTGAAATGAACACATGCACAGTTTATTTAAAGTATTTAATAAATAATTACTAAATTTTTAATTAACAAATAATATAAAAGTTCAAATTATAAAAACTCAAACAAAAAAAGAGTTATTTGGATTTCTCATATTGATGGTGATGGTTGTAGTGGTGGTGGTAGTGCATGTGGTGGGAGGAGGGCATACATAAAACCAAATGTAGTAAAGATAATGAAAGTTATTTTCAGAAATACAATATATTTTTGGCTTTGTACAAATCATTCAAATTCATGAAAATGTAAAATGTGAGATAAAAAAACATGTTTGACTTGATTCATGATAGAAAAAATACTAAAAATGTATTTAATTGACTATGTCATGATCTTGACAACTGATTTTGGCTGCACATGTTCAAGTTTAGATCAACCACTCTAGCAATGATGGACAGGGATTATGCTAAACAGTTATAACATGAGTCGAATGCCGTTGATGCTGAATATTTATGTTGGATTTAAATTCCATTGAATACTAATATTTAGTTTGTTTGCACAGACCAAAAAAAAACAGGTTTTATCTTTGGTATGTTCCAGTTTTTGATTTAGGAAATATTTCTTAAAGCAACTATAGATCATTTATTTGTTTTATGCATTGTAGAGAGTTGGCAATATATATATTATTCAATCAAAATGTATTATTTTCCCTGAGGTATCTGTTTTCATTGTCATCAGGTAAGAGCCAACAGTTAATGACTTTATGACATTTTAAAATTTGTGGATTAAGACTGAGATTAAAGATGGGGGTATGAGAGGTTAGACAGAGGCCTCCTTCCAAAACACATATAATATGAAAATATAATTAATACAATTAATCCTGAAAGAGCAACAGGAAAAAAGGCTGTCCAGACTGAATACACCTGGAGAAAAGAACAGACCTCAAGGAATAAGGCAACGTACCAAAGCCGTGATCCGGCAATACTGAAGCCCTTCCCCCACCCCAGTTCACCAGAGGGAGGAAGAGAAATGGAGCAGGGAGAGAGTAGAAGCCTGGGACTGCTGAACACCTAGCCCTGGAGATCTTCTCTGAGAGTTCAAATCTACATTGCATGGTGTTCTGGTGATTAGTAGGGTTGGAAAGCTAAGGCAGGTGGAATACCTAGAGAGGCTGAGATTCCAGCCACTTGTGGAAAACAGGGGTCCATATCAGGCTGCTCTGGGACAAAAGAAATGTGGGCAGTCTAAGAGACTTCCTAATAGCAAAAGGGCTGCTAAAGGGACTGCTGAGGAGAAAGGACAGGTAGACAAAATTGTCCGGGTGCACACTGCCCATCAGGTTGGGAACTTTCAGGAGCTTCAGGTGCCCCATCCCTCTGGCAGGCTACACCGCTCAAGGCCCCCCACCATGATATGCAGCCTGCTGCACCTCAGTCCCAGCCATCCCACACCTGGCTTGCAAACTGGCAGCCCCTGCCTGGCATCAGGCCAGCCAGAGGGAAGCCCTGCCTGTAGTAGCTACAAACACAAAGCAGAGAGGCTTATACCTGTGTGTTCAGCCCACTGGTTCTGGCAGTAGAGATAGACATAGCACCTAGGAAGCAGGAAACAGCTCTTTCCTTCAACCAAGCACCAGCACTGCTCCCCTGTGACCCTTGACTGCAGGGCTAAGCTCCAGGGGCTGAGCTCCAGGGGCTGAGCACCTCCAGACTAGAGCTTCTGGGCACTAAAGGGTGCCGCATACAAGTATGAAATGTCAAAGAAAACTGGTTAAAACCCAAATCCCAAAAACAACAGAAAAAGGATCAATTGAAACTGAACATGTCATCTTCCTGAAAGAGATTTCAAATAAAAATCATAAACATGCACATGGAGGTACAGAAAAATATTAAAGAACTCATGAATGAATTTCAGAGGGAGATAAAATCATTATGAAATACAACAGAGGGATTTAAAAGCAGATTAGATATGGTAGAGGAGACGATAAATGAAATAGAAATTAGAGAACAGGAATACAAAAAAAGATCTCTAAGAATGAAAGAATATTGAGAGAAATGTGTGACCAATTCAAGTGGAACAATATTCACATTATAGGGGTACCAAAAGAAGAAGAAGAGAGAAATAAGGTTAGAAAATGTCTTTGAGGAAGTAATTGCTGAAAACTTCCCCAATCTGGGAAAGGAGATAGTCTCTCAGGATATGGAGATCCACAGACCTCCCAACACAAGGGACCCAAGGAAGATAACACCAAGACAAATAATAATTAAAATGGCAAAGATCAAGGATAAGGACAGAATGCTCAAAGCAACAAGAGAGAGAAAAATGATCACATGCAAAGGAAAACCCATCAGACTATAACCAGACTTCTTAGCAGAAACCTTACAGGCCAGAAAGGAGTGGCATGATGTATTTAATGCAATGAAACAGAAGGGCCTTGAGCCAAGAATATTCTACCTGTCAAGGTTATCTTTTAAATTTGAAGGAAGGGATTAAAGATGGCAGCATGAGTGGAGAGACAGAGGCTTCCTCCTAAAACTGGATACAATTAGAAAATATAGTTGGTGCAACTAATCCTGAGAGAGCAATAGGAAAGAGGATGGCGCCAGACTGCACACACTTGGAGAAAAGAGCAGACCTCAGTGAACGGGGTAACGTACCAGAGCTGTGGCTCCATGGGACCCGAGCCCCTCCCCCACCCCAGCTCACTGGCGGGAGGAAGAGAAACTGACCAGGGAGGGAGTGGAAGGCCTGGGACTGCTGAATACCTAGCTTTGGAGATCTGCGCTGGGAGCACAAAACTACAATTTATGGTGCTTTCATCATACTCTTCTGATTACGGGGTTGGAAAGCTGGGACAGGCAGAGGTCCTGGGGAGACTGGGATTTCAGCTGCTTGTGGAAAGCAGGGATCCATATCCAGCTGCTCTGAGACAAAAGCTTAATCTGTGTGCTCGGCCCACTGTTTCAGGCAGTGGAGACAGGCACAGCAGCCGGGAAGTGGGAAACAGCTCTTTCCCCACCCCTCAGGCACCAATACTGCTCCACTGTGACCCCCAATATTGCTTCAGGGACTGAGCAGCTCCAGAATAGAGCTTCTGGACACTAGAGGGCGCCATATACAAATATGAAATGCCAAAGAAACCGGTTCCAGAGTAAAATTATTAATACAACTCCTGAGAAAGTAATAGGGAGCAAAATGATGGAACTGCAGTACTTGTATCAGACAAAATAGAATTCAAAACAAAGAAAGTCACAAGAGACAAAGAAGGACATTACATAATGATAAAGGGGTAAGTCCAACAACAGGATATAACCATTATAAATATCTATGCACCAAACACAGGATCACCTACATATGTGAAACAAATACTAACAGAATTAACAGGAGAAATAGAATGCAGTGCATTCATTTCATTCTAGGAGACTTCAACACTCCACTCACTCCAAAGGACAGATCAACCAGGCATAAAATCAGTAAGGAGACAAAGGCATTGAACAACACTGAACAGATGGACCTAACAGACATCTAAAGAACACTCCACCCAAAAGCAGCAGGTTACACATTCTTCTCAAGTGCACATGAAACATTTTCAAGAATAGATCAGAAACAAGGCCACAAAAAAGAGCCTCGGTAAATTCACAATGACTGAAATTGTATGAGTGACCTTCTCAGAACACAAAGGTATGAAACTAGAAATAAATTATGCAAAGAAAATGAAAAAGCCCACAAACACATGCAGACTTAACAAGATGCTCCTAAGTAACCAATGTCTCAATGACCAAATAAAAACATAGATCAAGCAATATATGGAGACAAATGACAACAATAATTCAGCACTGCAAAATCTGTGGGATGCAGCAAAGGCCATGCTAAGAGAGAAGTATATTGCAATACAGGCCTGCATTAGGAGAGAAGAACAATCCCATATGAACAGTCCAAACTCAGAATTAATGAAACTAGAAAAAGAATAACAAATGAGGCACAAAGTCAGTAGAAGGAGGGACATAATAAAGATTACAGCAGAAATAAATAAAATTGAGAAGAATGAAACAATAGAAATAATCAATGAAAGCAAGAGCTGGTTCTTTGAGAAAATAAACAAAATAGATAAAACCCTAGCCAAACTCATCAAGAAAAAAATAGAGTCTACACACATAAACAGAATCAGAAATGAGAAAGGAAAAATCACTATGGACACAATACAAAGCATTATTAAAGAATACTATAACAAATTATATGATACAAAGAATTATTAAAGAATACTATAACAAATTATATGATAAAAACTGGATAACCTAGAAGAAATGGAAAACTTCCTAGAAAAACACAACCTTCCAAGGCTGACCCAGAAAGAAACAGAAAATCTGAACAGACCAATTACCAGTAATTAAATTGAATTATTAGTAGAGTAACTACCTAAGAACAAAACTTCTGGATAAATGGCTTCACCCCTAAATTTCATCAAACATTTAGTGAAAACCTAATACCCACCCTCCTTAAAGTTTTCCAAAAAGTGGAAGAGGAGGGAATACTCCCAAGCTCATTCTATGAGGCCAGCATTACTCTAATAAAAAAACAGGCAAAGACAACACAAAGAAAGAAACCTACAACCAATATCCCTGGTGAAAATAGATGCAAAAATGATTCAACAACATATTAGCAAACCGAATTAAAAAATACATCTAAAGATGACCAAGTAGAATTTATTCCAGGGGTGCAAGGATGGTGCAACATTAAAAAATCCATCAACACCATTCACCACATCAACAAAAAGGACAAAAATCACATGATCATCTCCATAGATGCCAATAAAGCATTTAACAAAATTCAAAACACATTCTTGATAATAACTCTCAACAAAATGGGTATAGAAAGTAATTTTCTCAACATTATAAAGGCCATATATGACAAACCCACAGCCAACATCATACTTAACAGCAAGAAGCTGAAAGCCTTTCCTTTAAGATCAGGAATAAGACAAGGATTCCACTTTTATTCAACAGAGTTCTGGAGGTCCTTGCCATGGCAATCAGACAAAAAAATCAAATAAATAGTATCCAGATTGGTAAAGAAGAAGTTAAACTGTCAGTGTTTGCAGATGACATATTATTGTATATAAAAACCCTAAAGAATCCACTCCAAAACTACTAGATCTAATATCTGAATTCAGCAATGTTGCAGGATACCAATTAATACACAGAAATCTTTTGCATTCCTATATACTAATAATGAACAAGCAGAAAATGAAATCAGGAAAACAATTCCCTTCACAATTGCATCAAAAGAATAAAATATCTAGGAATAAACCTGACCAAGAAAGTGAAAGACCTGTACCATGAAAACTACAAGACACTCATGAGCAAAATTAAAGAAGATAGCAATAAATGGAAAAACATCCTGTGCTCATGGATTGGAATAATTAATATTGTCAAAATGGCCATCCTGCCTAAAGCAATCTACAGATTCAATGCAATCTCTATCAAAATACCAACAGCATTCTTCAGAGAACTAGAGAAAATAGTTCTAAAATTCATATGGAACCACGAAAGACCCCGAATAGCCAAAGCAAGCCTGAGAAGGAAGAATAAAGCTGGAGGGATTATGCTCCCTGACTTCAAGCTCTACTACAAAGCCACAGTAATCAAGACTTTCTGGTACTGGCACAAGAACAGAACCACAGACCAATGGAACAGAGTAGAGAGCTCAGATATAAACCCAAGCATATATGGTCAATTAATATATGGTAAAGCAGCCATGGACATAAAATTGGGAAATGACAGCCTCTTCAACAACTGGTGTTGGCAAAATTGGACAGCTACATGCAAGAAAATGAAACTGGATTATTGTTTAACTCCATACACAAAAGTAAACTCAGCAAGGATCAAAGACCTGATTGTAAGTCATGAACCATAAATGTCTTAGAACACAACATAGGCAAAATTCTCCTGAATATTAACACAAGCAACTTTTTCCTGAATGCATCTCCTCAGGCAAGGAAAACAAAAGCAAAAATGGACACATGGGACTACATCAAGCTAAAAAGCTTCTGTACAGCAAAGGACACCATCTGCAGAATAAGAACACATCCTAGAGTATAGGAGAATATATTTGTAAATGATGTATCCGACAAGGAGTTAACATCCAAAATATACAAAGAATTCCCATGCCTCAACACCCAAAATCAAATAACCCAATTAAAAAATGGGCAGAGGATATGAACAGATAATTCTCCAAAGAAGAATTTCAGATGGCCAACAGGCACATGAAAAGATGCTCCACATCACTAATTATCAGGGAAATGCAAATTAAAACCACAATGAGATATCACATCACACCAGTCAGGATGGCCAGCTTTGAAAAGACTAAGAACAACAAATGTTGGCAAGGATGCAGAGAAAGGGGAACCCTCCTACACTGCTGGTGAGAATGTAAGCTAGTTCAACCATTGTGGAAAGCAATATGGAGGTTCCTCAAAAAACTAAAAATAGAAATACCATTTGACCTGGAATTCCACTCCTAGGAATATACCCAAAGAATATAATTTCTCAGATTCAAAAAGACATATGCACCCCTATGTTTACTGTAGCACTCTTTACAATAGCCAAGCTATGGAAGCAACCTAAGTGTCCATCAGTTGATGAATACATAAAGAAGAAGTGGTACATATACCCAATGGAATATTATTCAGCCATAAGAAAGAAACGAATTCTACCATTTGCAACAACATGGACGGAGCTGGAGGGTATTACACTCAGTGAAATAAGCCAGGCAGAGAGAGACAAGTAACAAATGATTTTTCTCATTTGTGGAGTATAACAACAATGCAAAACTGAAGGAACAAAGCAGCCGCAGACTCACAAACTCCAAAAATGGACTAGTGGTTACTAAAGGGGAGGGGTGGGGCAGGGTTGGTGAGGCGGGAGGGAGAAGTGGATTGAGAGGTATTATGATTAGTACACATGGTGTGGAGTGGATCATGGAGAAGACAAGTAAGGACTCTCTGGCATCTTACTACACTGATGGACAGTGACTGCAATGGGTATGGGGCAGGACTCGATAATATGGGTGAATGTTGAAACCACATTATTTTTCATGTGAAACCTTCATAAGACCATATCAACGATAACAAAAAAGTGTAATAAAAATGTACATTAGATGGGGAGTCTAGTAAACATAATGCTCCTCATGTAATTGTAGATTAATGATAGCAAAATAAAAAAATGAAAGAAACAAAATTAAGTCAAATATTTAAGTATAGTTTCTGAGGTAGAGCAGGGAAATGGGACAAGGGTCATGCCACTATAAAATCTATTTAGCCTGGGAACAAAGGTTTACTTATTCCTAATTTAACCTTAATGCTGTTACCCCTTCCTCTAGTTTACCTTAATCAATTAAGAAACATTGTAACCAGGACAGGAAACACGTCTCTGGGGTGTAAGCAACCTACTTGGATAAAGAATGCTAATCCGGACCAATACAGTCACCAAAATAACCTTATTCTTAAGATAAAACTTCAAAGGAAATATTGACCACCTATATACATCATGCCTCATACCAAGCCCTAATCAAGAAGTCCTATAAAAAACAAAACCCTAAACCCTTAAGCATGCCTCCTCTCTGAGGTTGCCTGCACGCCTGAGTGTGTACTATCCCTTTAAATAAAACTTTCTTGCTGTTTTAGCCCCGCCCCCCCGCAAAAAGAAAAGGATGTGCAATTGCTTCTGGGAACACACCAGCCAACTGCTAACAAGGCACTTCCTGCCACACGGAGGTCTGGCCCAGGCTGCTCTGCAAAATGAGTCAGGGCCCTTCACATAGAACACAGATCCCTCTGTGTGCTGAGACGCTTTCTGAAGTCTTCGAAAGTGCCGGCTCTCCTCTGCAAGGGGTTCATTCCATTGGAAGACTGAACTGCAATATTACAACTGCTTTTTTTTACTGGTAAGGGAAAAAACAAGAAATACATGTAAACGCACAGAGCAGTGACAACTGTTCCAAATGTGTTGAAAAAGAGAGAAGACAAGAAGGCAATATAAAGGATTCAAAATGGGCTCCTTATAGAATGTTCATAGAATTCATATTACAGAACGGGTACAGTCCAGCTGGCGCTTCAGAAAGGGGATGCTCTGTACACCTCTGTGTCCTCGTTTCCCAGTGTGATGTGCCTCACGTGCAGTAGATACTTGGAAATTTTACTCGAAAGATTAAATGAATCAATGAAAAAATTGTACATTAGTTCAACAAAATAAATCCGCACATACATAGTCACTTGAGTTTTGACAAATGTGCCAAGTCCAGTTAATGGTAAAAAGAAGTCTCTTCAACAAAAAGTGTGGGGCAATTGGATATTCACATGAAAATGAATGAAGTTGGATTGCTCCTTCACATCATATATAGAAATTAACTCAAAATTGGTCACTGAACTAAATATAAGAGCCAAAAAACATAAAACTCTCAGGAGAAAACATCAGAGTGGATATATTTACAACTTTAGATATGGTGATGGATTTTTATATAGAACATAAAATCACGAGCAACAGAAAAGAAGAGATAAAACTGACTTAATTAAAACTAAATTGTTTACTTCTAGACATTATCAAGAAAGTGAAAAGACAATCTACAAAATGAGAAAAAATATTTGCAAGTCATATCTGATGAGTTAGATATACAGAATATATAAAGAACTGATATAACACAAAAATTATAAAGGTAAATAAACCAACTTATAGATGGGAAAAGGAATTCAATAGACATTTTTCTGATAAAGAAATGGCCTATATGCGCATTAAAAGATGCTCAACATCATTAGACATCAGGATAATGCAAATAAAAATCTTGAGATAACATTTCTTTCCTAATAGGAGACAATAATCAAAAGATGGAAAATTACCAAGTGTTAGTAAGGATGAGGAGAAACTAAACACTCACAAAATGTCAGTGAAAATCTAAAATGAAGCAGCCATTGTGGAAAGCAGTTATTTGCTTCCTCAAAAAGCTAAAATGCAATTACCAGTAATTCCACTACTATGTATCTACACCAAGAAAACCTGAAAATAAGAACTGAAATTGAAACTTGTACAAAAATATTTGTTAAGTTATTATGCACTTTTTGGTGGAAACAACCCATGTTTTCATTAGAAGAATAGATAAATATAATGTTATATAAATATACAATGGAATATTATTCATCTTTAAGAAGGAATGAAGTTCATTCTGATACATATGACATTGATGAATCTTGAAAACATTATGGTATGTGAAATATCCTAGACACAAAAGAAAAAATATTTTATCATTCCACTTATATGAAATATCTAGAATAGGCAAATACATAGAGACATGAAGTAGATTAGAGGGTACTTTGGGCTGGAAGCAGGGAAAATGGGGATTTATTTCTGAATAGACACAGTTTCTTTTTGGAATATTTAGTATAAAAGTACTTTGGAAATAGTGGTGAAAGTTGAACAACATTATGAATGTAACTAATGCCACTACAAAGCACACTTTAAATGGCTAAAATCACAAATTTTTTGTTATACATATTTTAGTACAAAAACATTTTTTAAAAGGATAATAGATCTAAATGTAAAACATAAAATTATAAAACTTCTGGAAGATAACATAGTGACTTTGGGTTTAGTGATAACTTTTTAGACAAAACAAGAAAAGCATGATTTATTAAAAAAACTGGTAAATTGTACTTCATTTAAATAGGAATATTTTTCAGGTACTCTGCAAAAGACACTGTTAAAATAATAAAAATAAAATTTGTACTTGTAGAAAATCTTTGCAAAACACCTTTGGAGAAGGGGTGATATCCAAGCTACACAAGGAGACTTTAAAATTCAACAATAAGAATTGAACCCAGTTTAAAATAGGCAAAATATTTAAACAGATATGTCAACAAAGACAAACAAATAGAAAATAAGATTGAACAATGAAAAGATACTCAATATATATAGGGAATTGAAAGATTAAACAGTGAGATAAAACTACCCACCTACTATAAGGACTAAAATCCAAAAGGCTGACAACAACAAATGCTGACAAGCATGTGGAGTGACAGGAACTCTCATTGTGAGTGTGATTGCAAAATGGTGGATCTGTTTTGGAAGACATTGTACAGTTGCTTAGGAAATTATCATAGGCTTACCGCAAAATACAACAATTATGTTAGTAAATACTTATCCAAATATGTTGAAAACTGTGTTCACACAAAAACATTCACACAGCTTTATTTATAATTGCCAAAAATTAGAAGAAGCCAAGATGTGCTTCAATAGCTGAATGGATAAACAGTGATACATCCATACAATGGGGTATTATTCAGAAATAAGAAGATATGAGCTATTAAGATATGAAAAGACATGGAGTAACTTTAAAGGCATATTGTTATGTGAATGAAGCCAGTCTGAAAAGGCAGCATACTCTTCAACTAAAGAACATTCTGAGAAACAAAATCATAAAGAAGGTAAACTATAGGCACAGTGCTGTTCAGCAGATCTCTAGAACTTACTCATCTCGCATAAACAAAACTTTACACCAATTTAACAACTCCATTTTCACTTCCGCCTCGTCCCTGGTAACAGTTGTTCTAGTTTCAAAACATTCTGCTCCTATTAGTTTGGATATTTTAGATATACCCTCTAAATGGAATCATAATATTTGTCCCTGTGACTGCCTTATTTCACTTAGCATAATATCCTCCGGATTCATCAATGGCATCTCAAATGGCAGCATAATAGGAATCCTGAAGAGATCGTCTTCACTCCCACCTTCACTGTAGCGTCACAATAGCCAGGAAATTCAACAGCCCAAGTGTCCATTGACAGATGAACTGATAAAGAAAATGTGTTGTACATGTGGAATATTATTCAGTCTCAAAAATTAAGGAAACCTGTGTATTCTTATAAGGTGACCTCACTTCTTTAGGTAATTTGAAGAATTTCTACTTTTTGTACTTAAGGTCCCAATTTAAGCAACAATGTAAAATAAAATTTATGGTTACATAAATAAAAACAATTTTTTCTCCATATTATATACAAATAGGTACATTTTAAACTATTTTGAAGTTTTGAGTTTTAGGAATATTTTTCTTAAAAAAATTTTATGTGGTGGTTACAAAATTCACATTGGATGCCATGGAAAATGTCTCTTTAGAAATGGGCAGTCATTCTTCAGGGTAGGGGAACTTAGAACAAATTTTCATCAAGTTAGAAGGATATATTTGAGTTGGTGTGACTTGTAATGTGGTATATCACACAAATGATACATATTCATTGCATAGTTTGAAGGAACAGCTCAAAAATACGGAATCTTCCTTGAGAGAGGTTGAGAATACAGGAATATTTTAATAAAATTTTATAAATATTTGTATCAAACATATAAATATAGGTTAGGATAGATGAGGTGACTTACAAAAATTTATTATACAGACCCTCGGGGCATTTGAAAAAATAGAGACATCAACAGTGTCAGTGCAGCACTACAGGTGTTTAAGGTTTACTGACTTCCAAGTGAGAAATTCATGTTCTGTGTACTAAGAAACTGTGGAGCAAAAAATAGTGATTTTAAATATGAGTGTGAGATTGAATGCAGTTTATGTAGATACTTGGACTTGCAAGTTTTTATTTGCCATTGGGATATTTTTCGTATAGGCAACACACGTAGCAAACTCGAGAATGAAGTTGTTTAACATGGCACAATAATATTGATCTCCATGATATGGCTCATTTAATTATAATATATTGAATGTTAAGAACACTTATTTCTATGTTTTAGGATTTGTACTTTTCACCATGGGTCAAAATTAAGAACTGAACAAACACTGAATTACATATATTTGAATAATATATTGATAATCATCCCAATTGTTCACACTGTTGAAAATTTGCTAGGAGAGTGGTGGGGACATCTTCTTTAGTTTATGCTGACCTGTAATTTATTATTTACTGATACAAAATTAATAATATAATCCACCATAAAATAAAGATAAGTAAAAATCAAATATATAAAGGCAGGAGAGAAAAAAAGAATACAGTAGAGAAAATGTACAGAAAATGTGTCTAAACTATCAGAGATATCTTCTCAAACCTTGTGTTACTTTGCCTACCAAAGTGCACGCAACTAAAATACATTACTGTTTTTTTCTGCTCACAAGTTATGGGTCTCATCAACTAAATTTTTCAAAATATTTAGCTAAAATAAATAAATGTGGTCAAGGACCTAAACAAAAGTTTTACAAAATATAGCACTTAGAAAAAATGTCTAAGCTACAGCTGTTTCTTTAAATAAACTGAGCTGAGACTTTTTCATTAATATTATAATTAGGCCATGAGGCACTAATGATTGTAAATTAAATAGCTTTGTAAATATTTTCTGTCACATATTTGTGTCTCTTTTGAAAAAAAGATATGCTTAAAGCTTTTATAAGTAGCTTGAACTCCATAGAACTCGAATAGGATAGAGCTGGATGGAGCGAAAGTCAAATATTTGTAACCATGATAAAATACAATGTCTTGTAGAGTTTTGAAGACCCAATAAAATTGATTGGTCATCAAAAGAAATAATTAAAGTTATATTTAATGTAAATTTTAATTTACAAAAGAGAAATTTTTACTTTCAGTTCAAAAGCTAGAATTAGATAGACTACCTACCTTGCTTCCAAACCACATTAAACAAGATAAAAAAATAAAAATTTCAATTTCCTTTTTTTGTTTCCAAGTTGGATTTCTTTAAGTATACTTGATACACAATCTTATATTGGTTTATCAAGTATAAAACACAGTGTTTCACCAGTTACCCACATTTTTTAATCCTCACCCCAACTGGGCAGTCACTATCTGTCAACACAGAAAGATGTTACAGAATCACTGGCTCTGTTCTCCATGCTGTACTACCATCCCATGACCACCCTATATTATGACTGAGTATTTCTGTGCATTTTCCTTTGAAGGAATTTATGCTGTTAGAAGAGAAAAAGGTTTCACAAATAAAAATATAACATACATCACTCCATTCATTTAAAATAAAGTTTATGTAGTATATAATCATTTGTGATTATAACATACAAGGGATTAATGAATATACAAGTACAGCCAATTCAACAAAATTTATTATATAATATCAGATGCACCATCCTAGGCTCTGCATACAAAGAGATAATGTTGGTGTTCTTGTCCTAAGTAGTCGGTAATCTGGACTTTTATTTGTGGTAGTGAAGTGAAAGGTTAAAACAATTAATTTTTAAGTCTAATACTATACAGTGTTTAAAATATAAAGATCTGCAAAAGTGAAGTTAACCTTTTTTTCTAGAAACATCTTTGGAACTTGAGAGAAGATTGGTTAGAGAAAGTGATCTGATCTTTAATCAATACAAAAGAACCATTTAGAAAAACAAGTAGAACCTTAATGGCAGAGTAAGCACTATGTGAAAATGTAAACGCTCTTTGACAGGATGCAAGTAGAGAGCCGCAATAAAGTTAATGCATAGGTGTGAGGTGACCGAGTGTAGGACCCAGAGACAAAAGGTCCTTGTAAATCATGATAAAAATATTGGATGTTTCTGTGGCAATGAGGAGACATCGAGTGTTTTTAATCAGGGAAGTGATGGTAGATTGCAACAACAGTAACCAATTCTCTTTCATTAAGAGTTATCTATTTTTTGCCCTTTGCATTTGGGTTGGCCATGGGACTTGATTTGGCCAGAAGGATATTAGCAAAACTGACACAAGCAGAGTCTTGAAAACTTGGCCCGGTGGGGAAGGCTTTCTCTGTTGTTTTTGGAAACCTATGACGGATGCCATGAGATGAAGCCCAGGTTAGCCTGGTCGATGCCAGACGGATGAGTAAAGACATCGTAAACCTCATGGCCTCCAGCTAACCTACCAATGGAGAACAGATGAAGAAGATAACCTCTATTGTTAACTGAGCAAATCCAGACCAGAAAAACCGTGCATCTTACCCATAGTAACTGCATGTTTTAAGCTACTAAGTTTAGGATTTGCTTATTTGACACAATGCAGCAAATACTGACTGATGCTAGCATTCACTACATTTTTTAAAAGTACAGAATATAAGCTGATGGAATGAAAAACAGAAAGTAGATAGCAGGTTAGAGGTTAATATTGTCTTGTGAAAAGGTGGACAAAGCCAGAATTTAACTATTTTAATGATGGTGGGTGGAAGAAAGAGCTCAGGAGTCTGAGTCAGAGCTAGAACCAATAGGACTTGTGATCAATTAAATAGCTTCAAGGGAAGCAAAATGTCAATATGACCTGAGGATTTCAATGCAGGACAAATCTGCACAGCTATGTTGTCCAAGCAGGTGAAGAGAATCAAACAAAATGATTTTGATTGAGTTTATGATATTCAAGGCATTCTTTATCTCTAAAGACCATCCTAACAAATCTAAATTGCTTCTGCAAATCTAAATTTCACTTACTTGGATGAAATTAAGATTTTATGATACCTTATTGAGGAGAAATGAACATGTATATTCATTGGGTGGCCAAGAAGTCAAGATTATACAATCTCCTATAATCTACTCTTGGCATATCCATCAAAATTGAATCAATACCATAAGCAATTAATTTACTTGGTCTTGGTTGAAATTTGAGTGAAATGGACTTGCCACTTTAGGACAAAGTTTAGCTTAAAGGTAAAGGGCAGAACAAACAGTTTTTAAAAACTTTTGTATTCTGCCCCAACTTTTTACCCCTTTTTAGGAAGAATGTGTCTGTATCTGTTTGCTTGTGACACAAAGTGAAATGACTGAAATAATTCTACCTGCTTTGGATATCTGAGATCTCCTTCAGAGCAGATCATTTCACCATGTGATTACAATTAGTGAAAGGTTTACTGAGAAAATTTAATTTTCAAATATAAAATTTTAACTTTTAAAAATTGAAAAAATTAAAACTATCTCACAAATTTATCACTCACACTGGTTGGCAAGAATGAGAACTAAGCCACTCTGGAGGAGATAACCAATTGTGAATCAGTTATCAGGAGCCTAGTGACAGATATTTGGTTATTAATACACATTTGACACCGTTGATCTATTAGCCACCTATGGCTGTATCTAAAAATTAACTAAAATTGACTAAAACCATCAGTTAGAAATCTTATAGAGCCACATAGGTCAATTGCAAACCAATGCATATGAAAACTAGGTGATGTGTCCTGCTGGCTATGACCTGAAAAACATGGATATTTTCTTAAACTTAATCAAATCATGAATGAATTTTACTGGATTCTTAATCATTTGTTCATGAGATAAAAATACATATGAAAAATATCCTGTTGTTCTAGCTAAAAATGCTCTTCCTAAGGGCTCTCTCTGCTAAGGGTCCCTGAAAACCAGCAGTACAATGAACTGTTTCAGAAGTGTGATTCACATTAGCTGAAACAGATTAAGACATTGGTCACCTTAACATTGGTTTTTCTCATGTACTTTATGGAATGTAAAGATAGAATGCACATTGTAATCTCTAATACTTAAAATATGGATAGGACTGTTCTACTAAGAAGATGTCTCATGGAATTTAAAAAGCAATTTAAATGCATGACTAGAAGACTTTCTCATGAAGCTCTTCTTCCAGAAGATACTGATTGAGGCAGCTACACCTGTAGCTGGCAGAGAAACTTTATGAGCTATTTGTCTACATTGCTCAGCATATACAGCAGCACTAAGATAAATACCATAGTGAGTATTCTTTCATTTCCCAATAGATTTCCCAATGCTATGTTATTCTATCATTTATATTATATAATAAGATATCTCATTCAAAGTGAGATTTATCATTGAAATGATTTAGAATATCAAACATCAAGAGGAAAAAACTAAAAATGAATTTTATTATAGAATTTATCATACTTTAATCAGTTTTATTCAGTATACAAATATACTTCAGAGCACATAAAATTAATAATTTGAGAATTATTTGAATGCTGTATGCTTTCCTTTTCTACATTTTGAATATTAAGGGAATGATGCTTTTGGGGAGAAGTGATACCTTTAAAAGCAAATTGCCTTTACTTTCAAAGCTAAATGAAACTATCTAAACTTTTTTACTACGTATGATTTTCTCTACATTATTTCTCTGAGCATCTGTTCAAAAAGTTTATGCTTCACTTTGCTACCATTATTTTTAAAATGTATGATTTCTCCTGATTACCTAAATGAAAGAAAACATCTTATACATTTTCTGGAATGTTTTGGTTTCAGAGATTCATTCTGTTACTAACATAGCAGATTATCCATAGGCAACCTGTTTTCTGCTTTGTAAATGTGTAAAATGATCATTTAAAAATATTCTTTAATTATACATTTAAAAGTTGCATCATAAAATGTCTTGCTATAAGCGGATAATCATTTAGGGGAAAAAATTGAAACTTCCATTTGAATAGGGAGATTCATACTGAGAACTTATAAAGGTTATAAAGGAAAACTTTGTAATTATGCCTAAATCCACTTGTATTGATATTGGTGCTTTCCATGCATCCATTATTTATATATTGCTACTGTACACATTCTTCAAAGATATTTAAAAGGCTCAGTTATAGTATATATCCTACAACAGTTCATTTGTGTTTGGTTCTTTAAAAATGGGTGTTTTGGGAAATGAGTTGCATTTTGGTTGTTCCTATAACCTCATCACAATGTTATAATATACATGAGCAGAGGAAACCAACTAGTGAGCTGTGAATAATTTTGAATATTTAATTTAAACAATACCAAAAAATCACAATTCTGTTAAAATGTAATGGACATTGAAAATGCATTGTAAGACAAAGAGATATTATTATTTAAACAATATAGTCGAGTGTTCCAATTCCTTTTTATAGGATACTTCAGTGAATAATTCTGTTACAGAGAGGTATGTATATAATTGCTCAAATGCATCTCACAAACATTTTACCCTATGAATTAGTATTCTAGTTAAACATATTACAAATATTTTATCTTACATTACTAAATACCCATTTCAATGAAATATTCTGTGAAAATTATAAGGATTCTTAATATACCATGGCAATTTAAGAATAAGTTCCAAATTGTGACATTATCGTTTATGGTATCAGTTTTACATTTTGAATCAATAACTGTATAGTTTTATTTATGTAATATCAAATTATGATCTTACATAAATTAGTCCAAAATAACCTAAATTAACCTAAAACGAGCCACAAAATGTTTTTATTATCACTTTTATATCGTTATTTAATAATGCACTAGTAGAATAAGTATTATAGCTAATTACTTGGATGATCAGAAATATTGTTTCTTTTTATTTTTTTATTTTTTTACTGATTGGCTTACAAGTGTTTCCTAGAGTAAAATACATGGCACTATTCTTCTCTGCCCCATTTGCTAGTACCTTCTCCTTAAAGCCTCTGATTATGAGTGTTCAGTTCATATTAAGATATAATCTAGTACAATTCCTTCACCTTACAGAGGATGAAACTGATGTGTAGAGCCTTAGTGAGATGAGTACAGGTCACAGAGCAGTTAGTGGCAAAGAGGAACATTTCCAAAGTCTAATGTATGCTCAGAGTTTGCACATTTCAATTCTAAGTAGACCACCTTAGGAAGGGAATAAAAATATCAAAATAGAGCAAACAAGTGGGATTCACAAAAAAAGAAAGAGGATGGATAATAATTAAAATCGAAGTATTAAGAATATTTAGTTTTGTATTGTTTTCTGATTTCACATCACATAGATATATTTTAGGATAAGTATAAATAAATGAAATATTTATAAAATCTGATTTGATAAAGAAATCTATTTAAATGTTCCCTGGTGCCCACTTGTTACTCCTCAGCACAAGCGGGGGACCTGAAAGCCTCTTTAGGCCAAGACGTCCTCTTTAGGCCTCAGTTTCCCAGTCAGATTGTGAGGCAATTCTATGTGCCTCCCGCGGTATACAACCCAAAAAGAGGTGATAATTAGGGCATAGTTAGCTTGGGAAAGAGTCTGCCGAACCCTACTGGGTGACTCCGTGTTGCCAGCTTGGGACAGAAGCAGCAACGTTCGCTCTGCGTTCCCCAGGCCGACGCCGCGTGTTCTTCCCAGCACGCAAGGGGCTCATTGGTTCCCCTCCTCGGACCGAGAGCCCCAGTCAGCGCCCGCCCCAACCCTGTCCCTCTCCCACTATTCCTGCAAAGACAACCAGTTTAAAACTCTGGAGGCAAAGAAGAATCTGACATATGAAAGAATGACAAACAGCCTGCCAAAGTGCAGAGTTTGTGACTTGTAGAGTCTTCAAAACACTGGACCCTGCACTTCGTATCTTTTATTCACATCTAAAGGTGTATGAGATGGGCTTTGGGGAAGGTCTCTATTCTGGAGACCACATCACTTCGGAAAAAGCCCCAAAATACGTTACTAAATTTGTTTAAACTTACTTCAGGCTGCTTTCATGGTCTAATGGCTAAACCAGGAGATCCTACCCATTCATAGTTTGTTCTTTTTTTAGCTGGGTTTGGGGGAGGTCCTTTTTTTGGAAACTCAACTTGGGAATTACTATGTCTCAGAAATAAGTCTTTGTGTCGTGTCCACTCTCTAAGTTTCTTCTTGATGGCCACTTGCTCTCTGCCTGAGCACAGTCTGAAACACTGCCTGGACGGCAGGTGCTGGGACCCGCTCCTAGACTCAGGCTGCAGCCCAATGCAGCTTCGCCGTGACGCGCCTTGCCTCCCAGAAGTTCATGACAGCGACGTTTAGGGCGGGCCTGGGAGATCAGGGCTCCCCGGGCCCCAGTCTCACCTGTGATGCTTTCCTTACGCTTTGTTTGGGCTCACCTCTTCTTCAGTTGGGATACAAATACCATCCAGTTCAAAACAGAAGACAGGAAAGTTTGTGTCTGCCATGTCTTCCTAATTCTCTGCTTTTGTGGAATCAGTGTCAACCTCAGTTCATGTTTTAATTTTGTGACATCGCTGAAAGTGATAAAAAGTTCTTTTCTACCATGTTTTCTATTAATGCAAATAAGTAGGATATTACCTGAGTCCCAGGTAAAACAGACTGTATTTAGGTTTTGCAGGCCTGCAGTAAAAGCGTCACTTACTTCTCACTCAGCATAGTGGGTCTTTATTTCTCTCGATTCATCATTTCCACATTTTAGTCTTGTATTAAATTATAAATATTTCACGATTCTTTTAGAAATAAGTGATAAAAAATCCAACCCAGATGATTTAAGCAATAAAGTAGTATAAGCACTATTCATGGGAAAAGGTAAGGCACCCAAGGTTGAGGATACCTTCCAGGGGCAGCTTATATAGGGGTTAGCATAAGGTCTGGTAGCTCTCACTCATACTCTGGACTCAGGTTTCTCTAATCTTGTTCAATTTGCAAACAGGCTATATATACATATTTTTTATTCAATTGCACAAAACAGCATGATGCTACCCAAAGAAGGAGAAACGAATTCTGGGCAAGCCAGAAAAACAGCTGCCGCTACAGATATCAGAATCCCTTTATGTGCTCTTGTCCTCTACATTTCACACTTCTGTCTTCCCCAGTAAGTCAGTAAAACTAGGTTCACTTTATTATTCACTTTAGGCAAAAAGTAATATTTCCCTTAAGACATTTTTATATTAAGTTGAAGCTTTTGTGGATTTTTTATTATTCATTTTTTTTAGAATTGTGAATTCATTTTTATTTAAATTGCAGTTAAACATCTTTTGTATGTTTTTAATAGCTGATATTTATTGTATATTTATATGTTGGGCACTGTGACATCATCTTTAATTCATCTAATATTCATCAAATCTTGTGAATTGTGTGTTATAATTTTTAGCTGAAAAAAGAATGAAGCACAGAGAAATTAAAATGCCCGAAGTCAAAGCTTTGCTTCCTGAGTTTGACCCAGTGCTTTCTGCAGAAGAATGTACCTTCCTAATCACTGCTGAAGTGCCTCATATTTATCGATTTTATCCCTTATTTACCCGGGCTGTGTGTTACAGATATCCTTCCTGACTTTTTGTCTGTTGTTTATTTACATTGCAAGGTTGTTGTTTTTCAGGCACCAGTCATTTATATCAATATTATTTCATATTGTTTCTGTCTCTATAAAGCCCTGAATTCTTATACTACAAGAGGATTGATCTTGGTACCATTCTGATGTTCCTATGGTTTCTTTTTTATTCACCATATTTCATGTATTGGAATTTATTTTGGTTTGTGGAATGATTTGTGAATATATTTTATCCAAAGCTTAGCCTCTTCTATCAGTACCATGTACTTAGTATTGTATTTATTTCTACCAATTTTACAGGCCACTTATGATCAAATAAATTAGCACATGTAACTTTTTGTTTCATTTCTGAAACTCTCATTTTTGACATACTGCCAGGAACACATGGTTTTAATTATGTCGGCTTTAAAATTCCTTAAAATGCCTAGTATAAAATGTTCCCATAAATTATTATGCTTGTAAGAAATGTTCCAATTTAACATTCTTATTGGAATTTCATTAAATGTATATATCTTAATTAAAGACAGATGATATCTTTAGAAAAGCTTCATTTTTAAGTTCAGAAATATGGTTATTCAAGTCTTTTTTTAAAGACTTAAACTTCTTTACTTTCTTTATATAGATATTCCACATGTCCTAAAAATCATTCCCAGAAATTTCATAAATTGCTTTTTATTGAAAATGGTTCACTCCTTCAGTTTAAGGACATGATTTTCCAATCAAAAAGATTTTCATCACACAGTTGGCTCCCAGGCAACATAGGCGTTAGGTGTGCTGGCCCTCCACAGCTGAAAACCCACTCATAACTTTTAACTCCTCCAAAATTAAACTACTAATAGCCTACTGTTAATTGGAATCCTTACTGATAATAAAAACCAATAAATTTATTAACATTTATTTTGCATGTTATGGTGTATTCTTAAAGTAATCTAGAGAACAGAAAATGTGTTTTTGAATTTCCACAAATCTAAAAAATGTTTCCAATTTATTTATTGAAAAACAATTACATATAGTGGTCCTGCACAGTTCAAACCCATGTTGTTCTATGGTTAACTATAAAACCTTTTTGAAATTTATAAATGATATTTAACTATGCTTTAGAAAGTGATTCATTGACAGTAAGAATAAGCACATTTGCCTTTCCCTTAAAAAAATTTCACAGAAAATTGTCTTTCTAAAAAGGTTTCCAATATCCAAATATCCATTTTAGCCACTCATTTTCTCTTTAGTCATTTGTTAAATCTGTAAGGAATGCTTTCAAACAATATAATAATTCATTATTAAATTTCCTGTTCTGTGTTAAACAAAACTAAATCTAAAGCAACAGTTTTATTGACCACATAATCAACAAATCAACTTAAATCTAATTCATAAAAAGGCAAAAGTTAATGGAGATTTAAAATCAGATGGTCCATTATAACATATTCCTACCTGCATGTCTGCCAGTATTCTCACTGTCCAACTATTCTTCTGGTATATCCTGTTATGACCTAAAGCATACTTCTGATTATAGCAATCTCCAGTTGAGAAAGTTCTGTGGATCTACACAGGTTGCTGAAATAAAAACAAGTTCTTTAGTATTGTTTTTAAGTTTACCTACATTATACTTAGAATGCGCTTAGGTTTGTTTCTCACTAATAACCACCATTAGCATCTCAAAATGTGTCATAAAAATGCCATTGATAGTGTCACTCGTGGTGTGTGTAATAATTTTAGGTGACCAGATGTACATTTTTATGTCCATATATTCACATTCTCATATACACATACAAAGATATTTCAGATTTATATAATTCATGTAAGTAAAAGTTGATTAAAGAAAACTATTAAGTAGACTTTTTAACTATGTGTTATGAAAATATGGCCACTTATTTAATATGATACTCAATATCTGTATGTAGTGTTTACTGTCCTTTAAGAATTCATCACTTCTAGAAAATTATTTACTTTCTGTCTTCTATACATTCTTCATGCTCTCTTGCTGCTAAAACTTTGGTTATTCTTCTACCTGTAAAGATCACATTCTATTATCACTGCTCATCCAAATGTTATCTTCCTTCTGCCTCAAACAAATGTACAGAGCAAGGACTGCCTCTTTTATTTAGCACTTTGCCAAATGCATTGTATATATTAGAATCTTCTGTAGGTACTTAATAATTGCATGAAACATGTCAATATCCACAGCAAAACTGAAACAAATTTTCCTATTTCCAAATTTTGTGTCATCTTCCTTAAAGCAAACCATGGATCCCAGACAGCTTCACTGGCAAATTTTAGCAAAGATTTAATTAGGAAACTCTTTCAGAAAAAACAAACCTTCAGAAAATAGAGGAGGAATAAAGACTCCCAAGTCACTTGATGGTTGACCAGACAAGAAATTTCAAGATAATAATGTCAAATATTCCTCCCAAAAATAGATTCAATAATGCAATAATTCCTATCAAATGTGGCAAATCAAAGATAGGATAAATAATAAGGTAGTATACCATGATGAAATTGAGTTTATAACAGAATTAAGAGATTAAATTAAACATTCAAAAACAAAACAATGCAATACCATAACTCCAGAAGAAAAGAAAAAAAAACAAACAATCATCTCAATAGATACAGTATGCACCTATGATGCAATTCAACACCACTCATGTTAAACAATTCTTAGAAGCTAGAAATGGAAGGGAAAATTCCTCCATCTGATAATGTGGATCTATGAAAAACCTATAGGTAGCTTCTCTGATGATGAAAGATAGTCTTTTTCTCTAATACTGTGACCCAGACACATCTTTCAGATATTTCTGCTCTCGCCTTTCCTATCAACACTGGGAAACCTATACAGTGTATTAGGTGAGAAAATGGACTACAGGCCCAGAGTTTGGCAAGGGAGAAGAAAAGCCGCTTTTGTTCTCAATGTGGTTATGTGCATGGAGATTCTAGAACTCTACCATGAAGGTGCTGGAATTAATATCTAATGAGGGCAAATAACACAAGCTCTCTATTAGAGGAAAAAAATTAACTGTATCTTAAAACTATATTAAAATACAATGGACTTAGAATAGTCTAAACAAATTTGAATAGTTTATTCCACCTGATTTAAAGATTTACCTAAAGCTAGTCTTGATTTCAGTGGAATAGGTATAAGCATAAATATCTTTAAAAATGAAATGTCTTAGTAAACTAGGAATTGAAAAGGATGATGTTAATTTGGTAAAGAATAACGTGATAACAGAATTCTAAGTTGACCACCCAAGACTTCTGCCCCCTTGTGCATGCACCCTGAGTAATCCCTTGTTCTTAAATGTGGAAGGGACACTAATCATAACATAAAAATAATTTCATTACTGTAATTAGTTTACTTGTATGACAAAGGGGAAGGAATTTCAAAGATTTAGATGTGATTCAGATTCCAATAGAATCACTTTGAGTTAAAGAAAAAGAGATTGTTCTGGGAACCCTAATGTTTCCAAGTAAATTGTTAAAGGAATTTGGGCCTTTCCTGAAGAAAAAGATTCCAATTGGAAGAGTGTGTAACAAGGACCTGACAGGCACCCCGGGAGACCTGCCCCACAGACAACCACCAAGAAAATGGGGCCGGCATTTCCTCAGCTGTAAGGGACAGAATTCTGCTAACAACCTGAATGAGCACCAAAAGATCTTTCTCCAGTGGAGTCTCCAGGTGAGGACTTGACCATTTCATACTTTTATTTAGCCTTTTGAGGCCCTGAGCAAAGGAGGCAAAGAAAATACGCCAGAGTTCTGATTCACAGAAACCATGACTTAATAAATATGTGTTGTTTCAGGCGACTGAGTCTGTGGTAATTTGTTATATAACACTTGAAAACTAATGCAAGTATCAACAAAATAAATACACAGAACTGCTATATATGTCATTCATAATAGAAAAACATAAAGAATATTTCTTTTAAAGTCAGGAATAGAGAAAGAATTAGTACTTTTTTTTCCAGCACTTTGCTGGAGGTCCTATCCAGTACACTGTGTCAAGAAAAATTATTACACCTAATTGGGACTTCAAAAGGAACAATTTAGTCATTATTTGCAGTATGATTTTCTACCTGAAAATCCTAGAAATTCTGTAAATGTATATTATTATTACTAAGTTCAGCCAGGTTGCTTGATTTACAAATGCAAGAGACAGGTGTAAATATGGAATATGTTAAAGTACATTGCTTGAAGTAATATTTGCTATTATTACCTATAATTTGCTAAGGACTGTACCTGCATTATCTTTATGAGAAAAAAATATATTTTACTAAAAGACATTAAAGAAGACTCCTCAAAATGAGAAAATACATAATGTCTATGGTTACAATGACACATAAAAATGTTCATTCTTTCTAAATCAATAAAAAGTTTCATTGAATTTTGGACTAATTCCTAATAGGTATTTTTGTAAAACTTCACAAATGAATCAAAAGGTTATGTGAAAAAAGCATAGGGACAAATAAATATATCCAGGACACCTTTGAAAAAGAAAAAACAATCAGACTGTCCTATCAGATTTCAATGCTTATTATAAACAGTATGAATAATAAGACAGTTTAATATTAGAATAGATGTAACAAATGGCCTAAAAGAACAAAATTAAGGACATGGAAACCAACAAATACTTTTATGGGAACTTGATATTTATAGACATGTCAATGCAGGTAAGTTGACATAGACAATTCAATAAATGCGAAATGGTTATATAAGTGAAAAGTAAAATAAATTTCATTTTTCTTCACAAAGAGTTCTATGTTATTTGGATTAAAGACCTAAATGCAAAAATAGAATAAAAATAAAAATAATTAAATTGTTTTAGAATATAAAGGGAAGATATCTTTATGACTTCTGGAGAGGGAAAGACTTTCTTAAACATGACATAAAAATATATTAAGAAAAACATGAATTAAAAAAAAAACTGTGAGTCTATACTTACCATAATAATAACAAACTGAGACATAAAAATTAATACACATGTATTTCACAAATGATTAATAGTCAGAATAAACACAAGACAAATATACACCTCTCTATCCCTCACACAACGTAACAATTAAAATATGCAAGAACTAATGTGGAAGATAACCCACATCCTACCATGTGTGTGTTGGAGATGCCTTAGTTTTCAAAAGCTGAATGTTAGTATTTCCTGCCAACTCCATGTTCAGTGATATCACCATGGCAGCTAGAGGGAGAATATAAACTGGCAAGTGCTTCTTCAGTACATCAGGGCTTTCTCATGAACAATGCTCAATATTGGCCGTAGATCTGTTGTGGAGATTTATACAACCATCTGAAGAATTGCAAAAGATGTTTTGCAAAGGTTAATTTGATATAAACTTTATTACTGCCAGACTGATACTTATAAAAAGACTTGACCGTATGGCCCCAGAAGATGACTGGTTAGCCAGAGATGGGTAAGATTCCTCAAGGGAGGAACAACCTAAGACAGGCACAGTCGCAGGGGGGTCATCAGGTGAGAAATTGGGGATCAACAGAGGTGAGGCTTAGAACCTCATGCCCCCTGTTTTGAGAGAAATCTTCTGCATACGTGGAGGTTTTATTGCCCTTGTCTAGCTTGGATTAACACATAGTCTACAGGCACACACCTGATCATCTACATTTGCTCTCTTACAACACTAAACTAAGTTTTCTACCCTTATCTTACATCTACCTACCACTTCAGCATTTTATTAAAAATAATAATAATAATAATAATAATAAAGGGAGAAATGTGGGATCCACATATAAATCAAGTATAAAAATCAAACGAATATTCATATTTGACCTGATTGTTATAGCTCTTAATGCGTGATCAAAAACGAAAGTTTCTGTGATGACTGCCTTTGTACTGTTCACCATGTAAGAACTTATTCACTATGTAAGAATTTGTTCACCATGTAAGAACTTGTTCATTATGCTTCAGAAGATTGGAGACTGACGAGAATTAGGCTTGGGGTTGATTAATGATTGTGCATTGAGCATTGACTCCCCTATAAAGAATTCTATTGTTGTTAACAACCATTTGATCAATAAATATGAGAGATGCCCTCTCAAAAAAATAAAATAAAATAAAAAGGACTTGACTGTGTAACACAGGTAGTGCTGGCTGGAACAACAAAGAAAAAAAAGAAAACTTCTTATCCTTCCCCTCTGGAATCACTTGCTCCAGAGTCAAAGTCCATCATATTGTATATCCAAAGGACACCTGACAAAAGGACTGTAAGACATCTTCCTGTGCACTTGCAACACAGGGGTTAGCAGAGTGGCATTTTGTTCTTATAAGTTAAGCTAAATTTTGCCTCCAGCAAAATTCAGGAAGTGAGTTTTTCCCCTATAGAAAAGGTATGAGATACCAGGAATCCTAAACAAATACCTACCACACAGGGAAGACTCCCACCAATTCAGCAAACATTAACTGTCTCATATATTAAATATAGCCTTGGATCACAAATTTTGGGAAATCTCATACACTAGTGGTGATGATGTTAATTAATATGACAGTTTCAGGAAGTAAATTATAAATATCTAATAATATTAGAAGTGCTCAAAATGTATACCATATGTGCAAAAAGACAAATAATAGCCATGGTAGTATTGTTTGTAAAAACAAATTATTGAGAAAAATCTGATTGTCAATATGAGAATGAATAATTAAGTTGTGATTTTTTTATTGCAATGGAATTCTATACAGCAGTGAAAAATTATTGCTACAGATACAATAGGGATGAACTACATAAACATGATAAAGCCTGATAGAACATGATAAAGCAAATTGAATATATACAGTTTGATATTGTTTTTATAAACTAATAAAAAAAGAATATAATACCTTTTCTATAAATACACATATTTAGTATAAAATTAAGTTAGAAAGACATGGTAATGATAAACATCAACATTTGAATATTTGTGTTCTTGAGGAAGGGTCATTAGAATGATGTTTAAAGTTATTTATTTTTGGAAAAAGATGGAATACATAGGATGGTTTAGCTTAAATAGCATTTATATCTTCAGCTAATTAATAAGTAATTAGAGGGTTAGTATATTATGCATTAAGTTTTGTATATAAAGGTATTTCATGGTATTTTTTAAATTAAAGTATCTTTAAATAATAGCAAATAATTTCCCATGAGATATTTAATGTAATCTTACTGGAACTATATAAAGTTTTGAGTATTACCAAATTCCATGAAATTGCATCTTAACAAAAAGCTTTAGACATATACAATCTCTGTATTAAAAGCATATTTTAATAAAATTTGGTAAGTGGGACATGACACACATCTAGTGATAGCAGGTCTGTTTCACCCCACACATGAGGAGACTCCCACTAGGAGACTATTCCCTCCATACTCGAGCAAGGGGTTTAAAGTATTCCTTCCTCTCCCTTCAGGCACTGTAAGTGGTTTGTACTGTTTGCTAACATGCTGTTCACACATTATTTTGATTTTCCAGATAGAGTTCCCGGAGTGGAAAACACCTTCTTTGGGTCCCGGAGGCTTTACTTCCTGGTCCTCATGATGTGAATTCCATGCCTCCTCCCATTTCCAGAACTTTTTCTCTGTTCTTCTCCGATTCCAGCTGCCATTTAATAAAATATTAATTTTTGCAGGGCAAGACCAGCCCAGAAAGCATATCTCCAAAATCTTCATCTGGGAGCTGGATATGATGTACTTGAGATTGTTGCATGTTTATTTTTATTCCTTTGGATAAGAAAAAGATAGAAGCCAACTAGATGAATCCTTGACGTGCAGTTACGACCCTACGACCTGGTTTATCCGTAGAAAACACGACAAGGGG
Organism: Manis pentadactyla; assembly: GCF_030020395.1. Lineage (NCBI taxonomy): Eukaryota > Metazoa > Chordata > Mammalia > Pholidota > Manidae > Manis > Manis pentadactyla. The sequence continues at coordinate 27,025,873 of NC_080037.1, read as the reverse complement.
GCAGCATACCAGTGTTAGTGAGACCGCGACGAGTGACGTCTACCCACCGCCAGATCCGTGATCTGCACGATCTTCATCTGATATTAGACTGCACTGACTATCTCCATTTTGTCCCTGATGTGATTCCATTTTACTTTAGATCTATTTTCTAAGCTTTTAAAATTATGAAATAACATAATTGGAATTAACCTTAAAAATTGTCTCACCATTCTCTCTCAAGACAAGAATTCCCTGTGAAATATACATAAAAGATGATCATCTAATTCCCAGTCTGTTTTGCATATGGAAGAGCTCAATCCACTCTTTGATTGAAATTCTCCAATTATCACTTTTTTATGCTGAACTTAAATTTGCTTCATTTTGACAACCACCTACAGCTCTAAATTGTCTTTCTTATTTACTGAAGGAGCAATAAAACTTGCCATTCTTTCCATATCCTTTGCCATACTTTCATTCCTGCTCCTCCTGGGGAAAGAAGCATATGAAATGCTGATGAGTCAGGATTTATAATCAACAAAGTCTTAAAGGTCACCATACAATCAGATCAACTGAAAAATAACACAGGAAAGGTCCAAGTGATAAATAAAAACTTCCGTAGAAAAAAAAAAAACGTCAAAACTCTTTGAAAGTAAGCTCAAAAAAAGTATTTTCATTTTCTGTCCTATGAACAGGGTTTATGGCAATGGGAAATAGTTATTAAATAGTCTGATAATAAGGATGATTGGAATGTCAAATAATCTCACATAAAGATGAGTATAGTTTTTCAGAAACATTAGCATTTTAATGTGACTTAAGAGCAATATTTAGTAGATTACTTATCCAGACTATATATGAATTTTATAACCTTTTAAATTGGATAATTTTTTTCTATAATGATGATTTTGGCTTATTATAAAGGCTAAATATGTACACTGATGAAAGCTTCATAAAAAAAAGCATGTATAAAAATAAAATGGAAACCATATAAGATAGTCAAGGTAACATTTTTACTGTGAAAATGAGTAAAGGAAAATTCATTTAAAATGGGGTCAGAAAGCCCTGGAAGATGAATATGCATGTATCATTGTAGCCTGCATAACCAGGAAGAAGAAGAAAGATAATTCTTATCTTGACAAGAGAGGACACATTTCACATAAGAATTTTATCTCCTGTTTTCAAAAAAAAAAATTAGTATCTCTCCCTGCCTCATCAACAATGGACTAAAACTATTTGCAGCCAATGAGAAACCCCTTAAACTCTTGTTCTTCCCCCAAGACAGCGCTCCCCAACGCCCTTCTAACGCCTAACAGCAGCTGACCTTGCCATTACCTCCTCGACCTGCCTGTGGTTCGCCATAGTTCACTCTTTCCAAATTACAATTCCTCTTATATTTCCTAATAGATTCATGCTGCTAGTAAAATAACTGGCTATCATATATTTAAGGTTGACATTACAATAGCAGTGAATGGCTTTATAACTAGGCTTTGAAACAATCCAGTTCCAGGGCCTAGCCTATTTCTTCCCAGTAACTTCTTTGAAAAATCAACTTGCTTCCTTTTAATAATTGCCTCTAAAGCAGTTAAAGATTGAAGGATTACACACACACTCTCTCTCTCTCACACACACACACACACACACACACACACACATACATACCACACACTCACACACACACACACACACACACATCTACAGATATAACTGACTTGCAATAAAATATTTTGAACTTTGAAATTAAAACTCTGTTTGGTATATTATTGATTGTATTTTAAGAGATGTATTTTTCTGGAGAATATCATATTTCACAATATATTTCACAGGAGTTGTCTTGACCCAGTTTTGAGATCATGTTTAAAAACTCTCAGTTTCATTTTACAGGCAGTTTGCTTAGCCTGCACCCCAACTACTAAGACTTCCCATACAGGACTCTTAACTCCTTGGTCACAACATACATACATACCCAGCTGCCATTAAATCTCAGATGCCAAAATCTAGTGGGACACTTCTTCTTTAAGCCTATGGAATATTCAGCCAGTTTACATCACAAACTACCTCCTACACAGACCCAGCTTGCTGTTAACTCCCTTTTCTTTGGGGGGAAATAACTAACCCCTTTGTGGTACTGTGTGGCAGCCTTCTTTCCTCCAAAGATAGAAGTATTAAAAATTCTGCTTGTCATCTATCCTGTGGTCATTGTGTTATGTCCTGTCATCATCAGAACCTAACAAACATTGAAATAAAAACATGGCCCCTGTCATTTGTGTATATGTATACACACACATTATATATTATGTGTTATATATAAAGTATACATATGTACTTTTAAAACGGTCATTCTCTACAAAATTGAAGTGTCCATCATTGTAAATGCCTTGGTGTTATGAAAAGGTCAGAGCACATTCAGCGGGTCCATTCATTTCACTTTGTGTGTTTGGAAAAGATGTGATGAGAACGTGGCGCCTTTGCCTTTTTCCTGGATCAGACTTTGCTGCTCCGACTGCTGAAACGTCCTGATAGAAGTGCCTGTCCTTGATTTAACTAGAGAGAGAGAACGTCTCATTCTAAAGAAACCCATATTACTTAAATAAAACCAATTCCTGGTCCCTCCTTCTCACGATAGGAAGGCACTAGAATTTGCTGAGTATAGAATTAATAAATCAACTCTTCTGTTTGGCTGAGAATCCACCCACCGTCTTCCTCCCTTTGTTTCAACATGCTTAAGGCAACATTAAAGCTTACTTACTTTTTTTTTTTCAAAGTCTGACAGTCTGTAATTCTATGTAAAGATTCATTCAACTAGGAAACAAAGGTACACAAAAACTACTCACTGAGAACTCTTTTGGACTAGAAAATTCATCTGAGATATACATTTTTATTTCCTTCCGTTCTAATATAAAGTTCTATGTGTAATACTAAAATTGGGATTTTATACTACGTTCAGTTTTGCATGCCTATGTAATCAACTACTTTGTGAACTTTTTTTCCATGTAAAAAAGTATTCTTCAAAAACACAATTTCTATGGCTGCATGACATTCCATCATTTATTTAACCAGTCCTTGATGAATTAGTTGATTATATGGTTTTCATAATTCTTCCTTTATGTATAAAGATGACATAAAATTATATTTAATTTGGCCCTATGGTTTTTCTTTAAGATTGTATTTCTATAAGTAATTTACTGTGACAGTTAATATATTTTAAGGCTTAAAATATATTGTTTTCCTGATAGATCCTACCAATGTATACTCCCATCAGAACATTATAACCAGTCTATCTTGAAGGTCCATTTTCAAGTCTAACAATTTTCTTATTCTAAAATAAATGTTTACAAAACTTAATAATTACCTCTTTTAAAATAACAGGATATAAAAGAGAGAAAAGGAAGGATTTGGTAAATAAGCATAAAAGAACATGTTTACCATGTGTTTGTAGGTGAAAAATATGAAACAATTATTGTGGACAGGATATAGCTTTATAGTCAGACAAACTGGAAATAAATTCCATCACTATTACTCAGAGTTGTGTAACCTCGAATGAGTTTCCTAACTTCTCTATACATCCAGGTCTCATTTGTAAAACTGATTATTCTAATCAGTGTCGTTAGGTAGTCATCAGGGTTAAATGAGAAAAATTAGTGGCCCAGAGCAAATCCTAAATATATAGTAGCTGCATCATGTCACCACCATAAGTTGTTCAAAAGCAATACAAAAAGCAATCTATAAAATGCATCAACTTCTTTTGTGCAGAAAAGAAAAGGAAACACAATTGATTTTAAACGTTTCACTTGGTTGCTGTAGATGATAAAAATGTGTATTTCTAACCCAGTGAATCTCTTCTTTTTAAATCCAGCATGGTGGGGGAAGTGTGTATAGAGCACAGCAGTAAAGCTGCAAGTGCTTTGCACATTATGACAGAAGTCTTGCTTTCTTTTCCCCCATAACTCTCAGTAACTATGTTCAAAATCATTTCTTAAGTCAATGCATTTGGAACAGATGAATAGACTTTGATTCAGTGAACAATCACTTGGTCTGAATAATTATTCTGTGAAGGAGAATTGCATGTAGTTTAGGCACCATTTAAAAATCAATGTTGTATATAGATTTCCTGGGTCCTAATTTTTATCTCACATGTCCCTGCTAATATCTATTTAATTGTTTCTCACAAATGTAACTTTATTACAAGAGAAACTTGCTAGAATATCTACTATAAGTGAAAATTATATTGAGATAGCCGTTTTTGCTATCTGCTAAACATAGGCCATTATTGTATAATTTGGTTATTTTGGAGGTTGCAAGATCTGTCTTTCATATTTCTGATAACAGTGATCATTGTTTTTATTAAACAAGAATAACATCACAGAATTAAACATTCTCTTATTGAGGCCCTAGTATGTGGTTTTACTGAGAGTAAAGCTGTGAAAATAATGCGAGTTATTTGTTTCCAGAAACACAGGCAATAAAAATGAAAATGCAAAACTAAAAAGATAATTTCAAATTTTGATAAATGCCATGAATGAAATAAACAGCTTCAATGTAATAAATCATGGGTTGGTCAGAAGTATATTCTAAAGGACAATGACATTTTAGGTAAGACTTGAGTAGAGAAACGGCCATCTCATTAAAGGACATGGGGAAGTTCAACAGGTCATAAAGTAGGGATGGATTTGGTCTTGTTCTGGAGAAAGGTTGATAATAGTGAGTAAGGAGGAACAGTAGACTGTGACATTTGGAATACAGTTAAGGGGGAATCATGTAGGAATTTGTTGGCAATGGTACAAGTTTGCATTTTGTTCTGATTTCAGAGGAAAGTCATAGAAAATTTTCAATCAGAATGGCATGATCTGATGTATGTTTAGTAGACAACTTTTGCTGCTCTGTAGTAGATGTCTGTGAGGTGGGCAGGGATTGAATCAGTGAGAGGAAATCATGGGGTTGCCTAGAGTGGTGAATAGTGATGAAGAGAAGTGGAGACGCAGGATGTATTGTGTAGGCAAGGCAGGAAGGGCTTCTGATAGATGGAATTTAACAATAATATTTACCCATTACTTAATGTCAGAATTATGTTGGTTTTTAAAATTACAAAATTTTTATGTAGCAGCTGGTATATAATCCCTGTAAATCCACAGTCCTGAAAATCTACATGTAATACATAATATCTAAGTAGAATTAATATAATTCCTACTAGAGTTCTGATATAAAATCAATCTATAATTTCACAGACATTTCAAGTAATGTATTGTCACTGACATTATTATATAAATATAATGAGTGACCATTGGTTACCCAAATAAAATAAGGAATTGGAAAAAAGAAAGTAATAAGTCACACATATAATAAAAGCTAGGATCATATTGTAAACTCAGAACACCCCAATAAGGATGCCTCCTTCCTTGTTCCTGTTTCCCTGAAGCTTTAGGCAGATCAAGTATCAAAAGAAGAAAAGCATGTTCAGATCTTAGCACCAGTCATACCTAAAGGGTCCACCATAGAAAAGCCAAGGGAATCTCTGTGGGTGATGGATCTTAGCAAAATAGTTCAGCTACATTTAAGCTAAACATTCAAGCATCACAGAAATGCCCTTAAATCATAGCCTTGAATGCTGAACCAGCCACTTGCTTCCATGAGTGGGTCTTCCCTCTCCTTTCTCAGCGTGCCTCTCGAGAAGGACCGTCAAGAATCTTTGTCTTCACCTGCGGTGGAGGGCAGCACGCCTGGACAATCATGGTCCAGGGCTTCACTGAAATATCCTCTTATTTTTCCTAGTTCCCCACTAAAATGTAAAAGATCTAAATTTCTTTTGCAATCCAGTCTCATGATATGTTCATGATTTCCTACTTTGTTCAAAGAATAAGGAAGCCTAGAAAATAATTAAATTAACTTGTTCTTAGGCTTAGCAGAAATGGGACATAAAACTTCAAAAATTTATAATTAGACAAAACACAGTCTATTATTTAATGCGTGCCCTACCTAAGAAGAGAAAAATCACTCTCTCCTGATAGAATACAGACCAACTGAACTTATCCTAGCCCCCTCACAAAATACTGATTAATAGTGTTCCTGGATCTAACTGAGTATTGCAGCAATGAGTGCCAATTTTTTCTGAGATGGCAGCACCACTTTATGAATTGACTCATCCTGAGTAAGATGCCCTCTTCTCTAATAGCCCAAACATGATCAGGGATTCTATAATCCAATGAAAATTCTTAAATAGTCTCTTTCCCTAGCCATCCCAAACCACAAAAGGCCCTTTTGTCTATTTGTGCATGAAAACTCTGGGCAGTCCCCTGGAGTTTTAACTTTATTTTAACTAAACTATTATATAACCATTACTTACCATATGCTCACTATCAACCTAGTTGCAAAAGCATATGTCTCGTCTTTGGGGCAATAACTGATACTGCAAAGCCTGTTGACCCTTCTGGCGGATGAGTTCCACGCTTCATGCTTGATCTCACGGCTCCTCATTCAGTACAGGCATTTTTTCTGACTGGGAATCTACAACCCTCTTCAGCCTCAGGAGATTCTGTTGCTCTGTCCCTCGCATTAGTATTCACCACAACACCCTGAAGCCTGCCGCTGTTGGACGCCTACCAGAAGAGAGGGAGCCTTATGATTGTCTGACCTCAGTTAGGCAGCTTTCTTTGCCACATTCAGTTGTATTAGCGACTCTTACTGAGAACCCTGACCTAGTATACTGATCAATGCATCCTACCTCAAAACTGAAATGGTTAATAAGGAAGCGTGTACGTTCATTTAAGCTCTCCCCAGAATAATCTTCGACCTGAAGTCAAGTCAGCCCAGACGGAAGAACTTAACGGCACTTACTAGAGCTTGTCAAAGGGAAGACTAGAAAATTAACATGAATACGGGGTTATAGACTGAGATGCGTCCTCTCCTAATTCATGTGCTGAAACCCTAACTCTCACTATGACTGTGTTTGAAGATGGGGCTTCTAAGGGGCCAGTTAACGTTGAATAAGGTTGTAAGAGTGGGAACTTAGTCCAATAGAACTGGTGTATTTATAGGGAGTATAGGGAGATATACCAGGGATTGGAGCACAGGGATAAAATACTGAGGACACAGTGAGAAGACAGCCCACCGCAAGCAAGGACGGAGGCTTCAGGGGAACCCACCCTGCGGACAGCTTCATCTTGTGCTTCTAGCCTTCCAAATTCTGAGAAAATAAATTTCTGTTGTTAAAGCCACCCAGTCAGTTATTTTTTTTATGGCAGCCCTAACAGACTAATATATATAAACCTCGGGGACACTTTTGGAGTACTACACAGCTTTGGAATGCTTTAGAAAAGCAGAGGCTTTCTCACTTAAGCATTTCTCACTTTCTCACCATCCAAACCAGACAACGGAAGGACATTTTGGGTGCAATTATAGATATAACACCAAGAGCTAGCTATTATAAAAGTTGAGGCCCATGTAAAAAATGATGCTCTCACAGATAACTATGCCAAACATGTAACCTAAACCAAAATTATAACCTTAACTGATGAATTCCTGGAAGGATCCAAAGGTGCTGTTGTAAAATACCAGTATTTACCCCCTGACTTTGAGAAGTAATGAAAACAGAAAACCTAGTTGTACCCTTCACTCAGGTAATTCCCATGATGGCCGCTTGGTGGCACCAGTAGATTTCAAACGGGTGTTGTCTGATTCCTGCATGACGCCCCTTACCATGGTATACACAAACTGATGACTATCTTAAATCAACATCGGTGTCCAAACTTTTAAGAAAAATCTGAGGTTTTTTGAGGTCATGTGTCACTTATCAATGGCACAATCTTGGAAAAACTGTAAAATTGGGATATGGCCAGGAACCATTATAAAATAATTCTGTTAAGTCTTCATCAGCTAATAAAAAACTACACTGTCCTTGCCACCCACAATCTTCTGAAAACTTTGAAAGAACCAATGCATCCTAAAAGTAAAATTAGCAAAATTAGGAACACATTAACTCCCTTGGCCAAAGGTACTTCCACTAGCACTCATGGCCACGTGGTCCACTCTCTCGGGAGTATATTGGTCACCCTCCCATGAACTGGTAAGTAGAAAGCCCACATGCCTAGAGATTTCACTTTCAATACTAGACTCTGCCATCATCCAGATATGGCAAAATATTGAAAAGGACACATCTACTAAAACTAGTCTTATCACCAACAGACTAAGTCCTCTTACCCAAAACATATTTATAAACAGCCTCTTCATGATCTTCAACCAGAATATTTTGTCTATTGTTATGACATTAGAAAAAAAATGCTTTTTAAATTCGCTGGAAGGGACTTTTTCAGATACTGATAACAAATAAAGCAGTAATATTCCAGGGAGTCAACCCTTGAGTCTTGTTTCAAAACTAAAAAAGCAATTTAGAATTGCACACAATTAAAAGCTACAGCAGTAGGAAACCTGAAAATGAGAATTTTCATTTTTCAGAGTTCTCTAGAAACATTAATTTTCAAAAGCAGACAGTTGACATAAGATCTTCAAAACAAGTGGATAAGCTCAGAGTAGGTAGCTTCTGTCCAACATACAGGACCAAGACTCCTGTCTGATACTTGTTTTGTTTTTTGTCTAGCTGTAATAATCCTTCTTATTATCTATAGAATCCTTGTTTTTATCCATTCATAATGGCCTCTTTTTTCTTTTTTGTTTTATCTCATTATAATTGCTATTTCAAAACATTCTCATTCTAACATCATTCTTAAGTTATCTCAAACAGTAACCATGGCCCTGGTTTTACTGACTGCTGGACATGTCATCCACCACTAGACCCTTTTGGAGTACTATAGACATCGTACTCTGATAAAAGTCTCTGGGTAATTCTGGTTTCATCAAAGGAGAACATGAGGAATTATAACCAACAGAGTTCCATTCCACCTACATGGGCAAATGGCCTTAAACAAATCATCTGTGAATTTGCTTGTGTTCCTCTCTCACAAGAAAAAAATCAATTGTTACAATCTGATAATTAAACCCCAGATAATTCTAAATTTGAATTCAACAGCCTTTGTAGGTTAATCAGTCAACTACTTGCACTGTGGAAAATACTAACATAGTTCCACATATGTAACCCAGATGATGCCAGACCTTAGTTCCAACTTCATAATATGAACCATTCCTTTTTTTTTCCTGAATCTCCATCAACTTCTACCAATGCTGTTTTCTTTGTGACCAGGGTGCCTGGTCCGGTTTGCCTCAGACTACCACATCATGCATTCTAAGTAATAATCCAAAACTTGTGCTTATACAATGACCCTAATATTATAAATCATCAGAGCTAGAAATTCTTAGTCAGACACAAGCTCCAAATGATGCTACCCTTATTCAAGTACTCTACCAGGGGGAATTATTGATTCACTGTTCATGTAAACAATCAGAGCAGTATTCCCTTGGTAGAATAATATAAACATAAAAGACTGTAAGAAACTTATCACTTATTCTAGAAGAATTTATTATCAGTACCACTCCTAGGTAGAATACAAATCAGTCTCAGTTCCTTGGAATAAGCAGTAGTAAAGGATGATATCACTGTTTTATATTTCTGGTTGGCTAGTCATGGTAGTGCCTGGGCCATTGCTAATATTTCTGTACTTGGATCAATAAAATGGGCAAGGGGAAACAGACTATATAGCATCTTAAAGGCAGAGTTAATTGGCTTTCAAAGGCTGATCTTCATGGATGGTGGGGATTTTTTTTTCCCTATGAATGAGGTTAGGAAAAATGAGGTTCCAGATACATGGACTATTAATTATTCTTGTTTTTGTTTTAATGATCATATGCTTGTCTGTTTCATTCAGTCCATGCCGGAGTCCAGCTCCAGCAAGTCCAGGAGTCCCCAAGGAGGAACGGCGTCGGCGACTGAGTGAGTGAGGACACGGACACCAGCAAAAGCTGAGCCTGGCCTGCTTATTGACAGAAGCCTCAGGCAATATGTAGGGGACTGGTTACATGACATCATCACAAAATCATCATAAGGCATGTGTCATTCAGTGATTTATGACATCATCTACTTCTCGGAATGTTCCCCTGCTTCCCCAACCATGAAAGATCATCATGTTTTCTTCCTCAAGAATTTTCTGTAGCTCTCATACCTTTAGATTCTAATCTCAGGTTAAACTTCTACAAGGTGCCACACTGCTTTCTGGATGGGTCTTAAACCTGCTTAACTGGACTCTCACTCGGGCTCGCTGTGGGCCGTGTTTTCCCCACAGTTCCCTGGAGCCACTCACAGTAGAATGAGCAGCACCCGCTCTGCTGGCTGTAACAACGCTGACCGCGATGTCTATAGCAATGATTCCTAAGGGAACTCTTACCAGGATTTTTGCACCTGTTTCCCTGACCCACACCCCACGTTGGTCACCTCTTGTTTCCCTGGGGGCCAAGCTGGCCTGGGAGTTGAGCCCTGAAGTCACCTGAACTGCCTTCTATTTCCCAAGTTGATAACCACCGGCCTGAGGGAAATGTGCAGGGTCACAGCTGAGTTTTATGATCGCTTTAAGACTCCTAACAGTCTTTCCTCTGGGGGCTTTTTCTGATTCATGAGGGCTGTTCGGACGGGGGAATGGTCAGATTAAGCAATAGAAGAGGTATCAGTAGCCTCCCCTCTGGAGGCCCGCTGGGCGGCAGCCACCCACCGGCCTCCCGGGCTGTGCCGTCGGGCACGTGGAGTAGGTCAGATCCTGGCAAGTCCAGAACTGTTAAGACTTCTGTGTATCTACACTTTCATGAGATGATTACTATGATGACATAACAATAACAATATAAAAAGGCAAAAATGTATGAAATTGGATTGACTATGGTGACAACAGAATAATCCCCAAGTAATGCAGATCTGAATCTCTAGTTCCCATCTATGAATCGGTCAACATCTTACAAGATAGTGAATGACCAGAAGGGAAGACTGTAAGGCTGAATATACAGACAATGGCACATGATACATGACAATAGAATTCTGACCCAGGACCTCTGCAACAATTGATTGAAATGGTGAGGACTTGGTCAATGAATCCAGCTTCTTTAATTTTTGCTCCTGCTTCCAAGTCAGGACCAAAAAGGGAAAGTCAAAAAGACTTATAAAGCTAATCCCTAAGATGCCTCATTTCTAGTTAGCCCACCTCAGGCTCCCCACAACCGAAAACCTCCAGTCAGTATGTGCCTGAAGACATTTTCTTTCACAATGTTTCCCTCTAAAGCTCTTTCATTTCCCTGCCTGCTTTTGAGACTCTGCCAAATGCAACTGGTAGTGGCTCTGGCTGACTACCTTGCTCCATAGCAACTGAATAAACAGCTTCTGTTTTCTCACATTCCAGTTGTCTTTATTTCCATAACACATATACACACAAATATTTTTGACATGGCTTCATATCCAAAGCTGTGTGTGAGTTTTTAAACCTTTGGTTTAGAAATATACATTCTATGTGAATACAAGAAAACTTAGCCAGCTTGTATAAACATTAATGTTGTAATATTTGTTTTCTTATTGTCTCCAGCATTTTTGTTTGGTTTGGTTTGTTGGTTGGTTTGTTTTTGTGCTGCTTCATTTCAATAATGTGCACTGAGATTTTAATGATCTGAAAAAAGAAAGTTTCTCATCATAAAAAGACATACTCTACAAAATTTGGAAGCACATTTAAGAAGAAAGTGAAATAAATATCACTTAAAGTATCACTAAACACTGGCTACTTATTTTTGTGTATTTTTTACAGACCCTTTCTTACAATGTAAAAATGTCATTATACTAAATATGCTATTATTATATTGCTTTTTTAAATTACTTAAATTATATTAGCAGCTTGTTTTATTTTACTAAATATTCTGTTAAATGTGCATTTTAAAGTATTTTGTAGCATTCTTTTATTCTGATGCATCATAAGATTAATTTTTTAATGGGAAATCTTGGTACCTGAGTGTTGCTTTGTAAACATTATTGCCAGGAGTCCAGAAGATGACTTGAAATGAGAGAAGACTGTGGGGCAAAGATCACTGAAAGCTTGAGTAACTGATATGGCAAATGGACATCTAAACTAGTTAAAATATACAGTACACAACTTTACCCATATTTATCTCCTCATAGACTTTTTCATTTTCATTTTTTCTTATTGTGAGAATTTCTACCCACTTTTGATATCTTCTTATTTTCACACTACTGTCAAAGAAAGAGTTGGTAAGATTGTAAACCATTAACTGTGAATATAAAAATAATAAATGTGAATGTAAATTATATCATTTATGAGAACCTTTTAGTGAATATTCAGTAAGGAGAAATTATTTATTTTATAGAGTAAAGTTCTTTAAATTTATATTCTTTACTATTAAGGACAATTTATTCAGAGATTTGTGATGCCAGTCTTCCATGATGGATATTTTTGTGTTTCATTCTTGCACCACGTTGGGATGATCAGTAATGAAAGAAAGGCAAATTACAAACTCCTAAATTTACATAAGAAAGGACTAGCAGTCCATAAATAATTATTTTTAAGGAGCTGAGGGTTGAGGGTACAGGAGATAGAAAGAGCCAGGCAGGAGAGAATTAAGACAGTTTTAAGAAAATGTTGGAGCTTTCAGGGGAAGTTTGGAGAGAGGAAAATATATTCACATTGGACTTTTATGAAATGTTATACAATCCAATTCTTTCATCTACTGTTTCACTGGGATATATTGATTAATGAGCAATCTTAATTTTTGTACATATGGTGGATTTTGGTTTAGGTGTCTTCTGAATGTTTACTATGCCTAAAAGAGCCTTAATTTCTTACAATTTATATATGTTGTTGAAAATTTCCTCTTGTAGAAATGTATCAAAAAGGTAACAAAATAAAAACATCTACTTGAAATTAATGCTGCTTTATTTCTGAGTTTGCAAATGTTTTTCTCTGTGATCAGGCCATCCATATTTGCATTATTGCCTATAGAAAGAAGTTGGGTTGATATCCTCACACAGAAACTAGAAGATAGGGGTGCTATCTTCCTTGATTATTACATTTTAGAGGGATGTTTACCATACCAAAGAAACTAAGTATGAGGCAGAGTTTTCCCACAAACTGGAGAAAGATGAGTTTCCCACATAGACTAGTTCGGTCATCTTCCACAAGATACTTTCATCTGGCTTTTTTTGTAACAGTTGATAGTCCTAGTTGTGTTTAAATTTAGGTAACATTTGATTTCCCTGAGCATTAACACAGTTGTATGAGTAATTTCCACAATTTTGAAATCCACCCTAAAGGGAATTCATTCTTAAATTTTACTTTAGAAACATATAATTCAGTGATTCTGAATATATAATTTCATAGTGTGTTTCTAAAGCATTGATAATCCACAAGCAAAAAATAATAGGTGACCGTAGAGATAAATATGTTTAAATACTACACTCCTGTAAAACTAGAGTCCTGTCAACTATTGACTCTCTAACAGATAGCAAGAATAAGTTGTTGATAAAAAAAACTAAGCTTACCTCCTCCAATGAGGAGGAACATTAACTTGACTGTGTGTTACAGTGAACTAGAAGGAGAACATCAGCAATACACATTAGAGGATTTTAGGTTCTGCATAAGTGTGGTTTCAGCCAGGTATTACAATGCGGGGTGTGACTGTGACTGAACAAAGTTTGCTACTAAGAGTTTAGGACTGATAGATAGCAATGTGAGGGACTTAAAAGTGACTCCTCCCTAAGTAAATTGTTTTTCTCAAGTCAATGTTTTGCCCACATAAGTCATCTATTGGTCTGAGAAGTGTGCTACTTGTCCATTCCATCAACCTGTTGCCCTAAGAATAGCCATATTTGAACAGTCAGATAAACCGACTTTTAAGAACTTTGCAAAGTAAATTATAAATTTACTTCCTGGCTTATAGTCTAATCCTCCTGGACAAGAATGCCAAGGTCATGTTCCATATAAGCAGCCTAAATTTTCAACACAATAAAAATTATAGGAGAATATTCCTTGGTTGGCACAGGCCATGCTGCTCATGCTGTTTGACAAGATCCAGGCATGAGGAGGAATCCTGAAAACAGGAAACCTCATAGCTGGCCCCTGCTAATTCCAGGACTTATTTTTGCAGTTATGATGTTGGTGATTGGGCTCATATATGGGAAATCTTATGTATTTAAGATTTATTCATCTTTAATAAATAACATAACCGAAAATATTGATCAAAGCAGCAATTCCGGAAATGAAAGCAGTGTTACGGGACCAACTGTTCCAGGCATGCTGCCACAGATAAGTGAGGCAGAACAGCCCAGGCCTCTCAGAACTAGATGCAGTTTGTTCCTCCTTTTGTAACAATTGAAACATGATTAACCAGGAGTTATGGGAACCTGGGCCATAGAAAAACCCCCATAGAAAAACCCATTTTCCCAAGAAATTTATATGAAACAGCAAAGTAATAAAGATTAATAGTTCCCACTGCCCAGGGCCCCCTTATGTTGCTTATAATATTAGAAGACACCTCTAGTATTCCCCTCGAAGAAAGAATTTATGAGCAAAACAAGAAGATTTACATTTATAAATATCCAATACAAATATCCAATACATTTATAAGTATCCAATATAAAATATTACTATATTAATGGTAAGATAGTAAAAGCAGATTTAGTGTTATTATATGAAAGATTAAAAAGGACTAGAAGGCCCTGGTGCCTGTAGATGCAGGAGGAAAGGTGTAAACATCTGAAATTGTGGAATGAATATTATGAAAGAATAAGGTGATTTTATTGTATTCGTAGGAATGTTGAGGAATGTTAAAACTTATGAGTGATAGGAATACCATCCCTAGACTTTATGTAAGCCTCAACCCACATGTGTAGGATAGGATTTAATTAATAATATAGTTTACACTTAATAACCAAAAGGTATATAGCTTGCATTTTATATAATCTGCTTAAATTTTATATAGCCTTAGACACATATCTTAAATTTTATGCTATGCTTAAAAGCAGACATTATAAACCACATGCTGCCACACACCATTTTCCAGTCTAGCACCTGGCATGTAACCTACATCTCTGGCCAAAAAGGTTAAGGGTAAGTTAAACATTAAATGTTACAAGAAAGCTGTTCAAAAAAATGATAACATCTGTAATGAGCCGGAATTATACAAAAACTGAAAGGAAAAAACATTGTACCACCCATGATCAAAGAAAATGTGTAACATTATGTAAACCTTATAAAGATATAAAAATAAAGACCCTGCCGCTTGATGTCAGGAGATGTCACAGCCTTGATCGGGTGTTTCGTCTCCTCGCTCATCTTCTCACTCGGCGACGTGGTCCTTTCCTAGGGACCCACACCTTGGCTGGAGCTGGACTCCAGCACTTGGTGAATTAATGTCATTACAGATTTCTGCATATATCTGAGGTCTTAGCGAAATGACTTACAGTAACTAGTTAATTCTAGAAATGTCAGTACTCTTTTATGTCTCAGTGCTTCCCAGTTATCATACTTTATTATAAATAACAAACCAAAATCTAAAACGAGCTTAATGGTTTTCCTTTTTATTGAGTACCCTCCATCTCTTTCTCCCTTATGACTTTAAGAATATACAAAATATCCTGTTTTTATATACATATATTTTAACTGTTGACTTCACAAAATACTACAAGACAATATAATCTTAAATCCTTTGAAACATTTATGGAGCTTCTATTTCTTTTCCTTTTAAACAGATGTTATTTTTCCCTATATACAGAGTTCAGATGTTTATGAGTTTCTTCAGTTCACATTTGCAAGTCAATGGTGGACATGCATATAAATGAGACTATTTCGCTGAAATTGCTCAGTGCCATAAGCAAATGTGAAGTGTGCACACATAACACAAAATTGATACTACTAAATGTTAATAAAGTTGATTTTGAAATAGTGCCTTTATGTTCTCAGGGATATTGAAAATATGTATTTGTTTTTGTGAACATGTTTATATGGTCCTTAAATTTTTACTTTTGATAGTTGCTCAAGATGTACGTATTGAAATAATATTTGTTTTGCAAAGTTCTATTCTTTCTTCATACATGTATGGCATATTCAGCGCTTCCAAGGAGATTAAACTCATTAAACTCAAAGCCACAAGGACTGAAATTAGATATTCATATGATGTCTATGGCTTTAAAACTCTTAGCCAAAGTGTGAAAAACAAAGAAAATAAGGTGGATGTTTTGTTCTTTTTTAATTTAGCCTTAAGACATTTCTTCCACAGAAATCAAACAAGTAAATAGATCTTATTGATCTTGTTTTGATTTGGTTTTGGAGGGAATATTATTTGAATGTTTCATGAAAAGTGCTTTGCTATCCAGTGAAAACAGTTTAAAAGCTACTGACTTACAGGAATTAAAATACCTGAACAAGGCAAAATGTCTGATGATTACTGAGTGATATATGCAGCCAAATTCAAGAAAGGAAAAGTAAAAGGAAAAATAAAATATATTGGTCCCACATCTGAATTTGTGGTGTCAGCATTAAAGAAAGTTTTTTGTATTTCCTGGTATCTCTGTGTTTTATTATTCGACATTTTGTACAGTTATTTTCCTCTCCATACCTCTTACACATTGTTCTTCAATGACTTATCCTACATATTTTTCTATTCATAGTCCCTTCCTCATTATGTATGCTGTTGTTATACAAATCGAATAGGCATCTTCAATTTGACACTCCAGTTTCATTCTTTTTTCCCTCTGATTGATTCTTTACGAATCTTCTCTTTCCTATGCCCTAAATCTGAATTAAATTGTAAGTGCATGAAGCAGTTAAGTCATCTGATATACAGCTGGGTTCACCCCATTGGAAGCACTGTCAAGGTAAAGAAGAGCAGGAGAGAAGTTTTATCAGGTTTTTACTCCCCAGACTTTTGCTATGCCAGGTTACTTCAGAGCTAGAGCATCTTTTCAGGCATTCGCCTCTAAAGTTAATCACTAATTTCCTTAGTCTTCCCTTCCTTTTAACTCCTTAGTCCCAGGTATCTGAAACTGACAAGTAGGAACATATAATTCTTTGCTTTGGGAGGAGGCTGTTGTTTGCATTGTAGCGTGTTTAATGGCATATTTGGCCTTTGCTCATCACATTCCAATAGCAACCCTACAGTTGTACAGTCAAGTGTCCCTTAATGGTGAAATCTTGCTCTTTTGAGAATAACTGCTTTTAGCCAAGTCTGTGCATTAGTCAGGGTTCTTGAGAAAACAAAGCCAATAGGTGATAGATAGGTGATAGAGATAAATAGGTGATGATAGATGATATATAAATGTAGATAGAAAAATATAGGTATATAGCTATAGATATATATCTGGGTATGTATCAGTTACATATATGTGTTTGTGCATATATTATATATATATTTATATTTATAAATATATACATAAATAAAGATTTATTATAACAATTGGCTCAGACAATTTGGAGGGCAAGGGGTCCCATGATCTGCTATCTGCAACCTGAAGAACCCAAGAGGCCACTGATGTGATCCAGTCCAAGTCCAAAGGCCTAAGAACCAGCGGGGATCATGATCTAAGTCCCAGCCCAAGTCCAAAGGCTCAGGAACCAGGAGCACTGAAGCCTGACGGCAGGAGAAGACGCACATCTCAGCCCAGGCAGAGAGCACACCGACCCTTTCTCCTCACCTTATCAGCTCTTCTGGCCCTCAACAGATTGGATGATGCCACCTGTGTCAGTGAGGACAATCTTTCTACAAATGGTCATCTCCTTCTGAAATGCCCTTACAGATACACCTACAATAATGTTTTCCAACTATCTGGGAGTCCTTTAGTCCAAACTGATACATAAAATTAACCATCACAGGCTGTGAATAGTTCCTCTCTGATATTAGCACTGGTGTGCCAAATATTTTTTTGTGTCCAACCTCCCTCACATCTATGTAAATGGTCTCTTTCTTAGACTCTTTTCAACTTCTCCATTTGAATGTGTGTTTCTTTTCTGAAGTGATCATGATAATGGAATAATTGACCCCAGGATTGTCCTTGAGAAACATACATTTAAATGGGATTTACATATTTGGGGCTTATGTACAAAGTCTCCTTACTGGCTGTGAATAAAACACCAGTAATCTGAGTGGTTTTGTACTATTCCTCAGACTTGTCTGTGATGTGATGGGAAAAGATGTGGATGGAATGTGAGGCCTTCATATACAAATGAAATTGGTACTTAGTTATAACAGAAGACAGGTATTAGAAAAGCTGGTGTCAGTTTATTCTAATGTTATTAAAGATAAAAGGAAAAATTGAAGTACATGATTGTACAAATCAGAGCCTGAAAAAAAATTAGAATTCGTCTATTTCACCCATCCCTCCACCTCCCTCCTCCATGGTATCCAACAGTCTGTTGTAAGTATTTATAGGTCTATTCCTTTTGTGTGTGTTTGTTAAAAATTGAAAATTGAAATGCCACATGACTCAAAAATTTCACTTCTGGGAATTTACCCGAAGAAAAAAAAAATCACTAAATTGGAAAGATAATATACACCCCTATGTTTATTGCAGCATTATTTACAATAGCCAAGATAGTTAAACAACCCGGTGCCCATTGGTAGATGAATGGGTAAAGAAGAACTGGCACATAGACACAATGGAATATTACTTATCCATAAAAAAGGAAACCTTGCCATTTGCAACTATGTGAGTGGACCTGGAGGGTATCATGCTATGTGAAATAAGCCAGACAGAGACAAATATCACATGATTTCAGTTACAGCTTGAACATAAAAAGACAAATTTACCTTTGTTTATTGCCTTCAGCCCTATGAGTTACCATCGTTCAGACAGGAAAGAGTATCCTGCCCCAGGGGAAGGCAGTGTGTTCATCAAATTGCTTCACATGTTCATATGCAGTCATGCCTGCTGATATGTTTATCTAGATAATGTTATAGGACTTCACCTAAAAGTGACAAGAAAGCACTGGAAGACATACACATGGCAGAAGAGTCTAACTGTACTGCATATATGCATAAGGCTTTATGAGGTTGAATTTAACAATACGGAAACACCACTTCAGGATTAAGGATTCAATATTTTTGTCTGAGTACCTACAAATGTTATTAGTAGTCTTCTAGGTTGGCTAGTGAAAATCAGCTCATAGCAGCCTATGTGCACTGAGGCTGAAATGGTGGGAATAGCTTCGTGTCGCAGATGGGCTCATAAAGCGACCTTACGGTTGTTGACCCCTCATGATCACGCCCTCTGTGACCTCCACTCCTTGAGTGTAAGTGAAACCTGTGACTTTTCTCACCAGCAGAATAAGGCAACAGTGACAGGATGTATATTTCACTATGTCATGTGAGAATTTAATGTCTATCTTCCTGGAAAGTTTCTCTCTCTCACTTCCTCTGTTTCTCCACCTCCTTCCCTCTTTCTATCTCTATTGCTGGTTTTGAATAAACAAATGTCTATTTTGGGAAACTCGTGTGGCAAAGAAATGTGGGCCAAAAGCAAGTAAGAAGTGAACTTCTCTGTCCTACAACTGAAATCTGCCAACGTCAGCGATCTTGGAAGAGTATGCTTGCCCAGTTGGGCCTCAGTTTGGGTTGTAGCTAAAACTGCAAGAATCAACTAGTCCACGTCAGCACTCTCATCTCACATAAACTCTGAAATAATAAATGTGTATTACTTTAAGCCACCACACTTGTGGCAGTATTATTACACAGGAATAGAAAACTAATGCTGTCGACATCCTTTGTGGATGAAGGAGTCTGAATGCTCAAGGGTATTAAAGTTTTAGAGTTAATCTATTATAAGAAAATTACTCAGCCTTCCTCTTACCACAATGGGTGGGCCCCTAGGACATTTCTTTGACCAAAACCTCAAGAATTAATTAGTAATTAGTCATAGGAACACTGGTGTCCTTCATACCTCAGGAGTATTCTCCTTTTATTGTAGAGAAGATGGTAGGGATGCTGCAAAGGAACTGTTTTCTGATTTCAATAGGAAGAATTGGATGTTTAAGTTGTAGTAGAAATTTTATTATCAGAGATAAGCATCTCCATCCCCTATATTATCTCTTTCAGTTAGTGATACATCCATTCACCTAATCACATGAACAAAAATCACAATTGACAGCCACTGTCCTGTGTTCCATCTCCCCATCTGTAATATCATTGGCCCATGTGACGGCTTTCTGCTTGTGAACTAGCTAAGCTGAACTACGTTTCCCAAATTTTTTTTCATTGAATGTTTACAAGGCAGTTTTTCCCACAACAGAAATTTCTGTGGGAATTGGAAAACAGAAAAGGAAAACATCTTTTATGCTCTGAAGGTGACTGTTAGGCCAAATGTTCTGACTTGCAAAGTGTGCCTGACCTGCTGGGGCTCCTCGTTGGTGTGAGGCAGCAGCGGTTCTGCACCTTCTCCAGAACTGCCAGTCTTCTCCATCAGCTCCTCTGATCCCGACCCAGGCCTGTGTGATGCCCCGTAATGAAGGGCACCAGTCTGTCCCTCCTAGTAGATCGGAGTCGGGGCAGTGCATCTGGTTATTCACTTTGCCAGAAAGGGGAGATGGCCAGAGGTATGGATCTAATGGTTTGGCAGGGACTTGGAGAAAACTTGGCAACAAGGAGTTCTGGCAAAGAGGTATGTGCATAGAGCACTCAGAAAGGGGAGAGAATATAAAGATATTTGTGTTCCATGAAAATGCTCAAAAAGGATTAACGATTAAACAAGATGAATTATCCTGTGGATGACAGAATTTTTCCAGCTACCCCTTGTCTTGCTTAATAGACTCTTGTACAAAATGGACATTGTGGCAGGGAGGGATGTCTTAAAGGCCCTCTCGTCATCAAATCCTAGCCAGCTACAGCCGCTGCTCTGTGTCCGACACGCCGACTTCAGAACAACACTAAGTTTCCATGTCCACCATTTCCTGGTAAAATCACCCAACTTCCTAATGGCAGGTTGATAATGATAGAGCAGTTTTATTTTGAAAGGAACAGAATATTTTTCTCCCTGAAATAATCACTTTGGTTATAGATTTGGCTTCTCTGACATAACTCTTTTGTTCAACCCAAAATATGTGCCCCTACAACACACAGCATTCAATGTCTTCATTACACACAATGTAAATTCTGACCAAGGGGCTAACCTTCCAGCGAGTGAAGCACGACAACTGGGTTGGTAATTGCGGAGTTCACCGTTCTTATCATGTTTGCATTACCATAAAGTAGCTGCCCTGATTAAATGACAGGATGGCTCTTCTAGTATACACCAGCTGGGTGGCAAAGCTTGGCTGGCCCTCTAGGGTGTCATTCAAAACCAGTACCAATATATATGATGTTCTTCATAAAGTCGGGATTCATATGTCCAAGAGTCAAGGAACAGAAACTAGAGTGCATCTTTTCACCATCATCCTTACTGATCTTGTCATTTCAAATCTGTGGATCTCAAGATCTTATTTCCCCAAAGAGAAATGATTCCACCAGGGGACCCAGCAAGAGTTCCTTTAAACTTGAAGACAAGACACCATCTGGACACTGGCTTTCTTTGCCACTGGTCAACAAGCAACACATTGACTACTGCACTGGACAGAGGGACTGACTAAAGGGAAACAGCTGCTAGCACACTTCGGAGATAATAATTATGTCTGAAAATCAGAAGATCCATAGGTGTTTCTAAACATCACCATGTCCTATGATCAGAGAAAGTGTAAAACTACAGCCACACAATGCCAGGAGCACAAATAGCCCAGACCCCTAAGGAATGAAGCTTTGGGTTAACACAAAGCAAGTATTATGACCACAGATTTACCTGTCAGAGAAAAAGGAAAATGTATTGAATAGTAAAAGAAGAATGTCATAAGAATCAGGTACAACCATGTATCCAGTTGTAGAAATGAGGACAGTAATTGTTATGAGTTCATTACTATTTGTAATTGTTATTGTTCCTTATTCTGATCATAATGTATTTATATGTATTCTAACCGTCCTTTTTACCTTTTCTTTCCTTCCACCAGTTAATCTGAAGATGTGAATTTTAGGTAATTTTATATCTAATATTTAAGTTACAGCCTATTAAAAGGGAGAGTGTAACTCAGCACAGGAATGAACATCTAAATATCATCTGAAGAAAGAAAGGTAATTTGTATTCTTCATGATGAGTGAGCATTTTTGGATATATGTAGCCAAGCTGTGTCATGTTAATCAGAACCATAATTTTCCCATTTTACTTATTTGAAAATTAAGTTATGATTAAAAGTGGTGGGTATTGATGCCATGTTGACAAGCATGGACTTGGGTGACTTTACATTTTGTCAAATTAGTTAAGCTGGAATTGGATTTTCCAGAATCTTTCCTTACATGGCTCTGTGTTAGAATTGGCCAAAGAGAAATTAGCACAAGATTTAGAATGTGCAACAAAAGTGGCTGCATTTTAAAATTCTTAACATTGGGGAAGGCCAGGTCCAATGGCCATTCCCAAACATTGTCACTTATCTGCTGCTAAACTTGTGATGTGGGGCAGCAGCCCTATTCACCAAACGTAGCTCCCACCAGATCCTCTAGATTCTCCAAAATCATGGGCCAGATACACGAACAACCCAGTGGTGAAGGGTACAAGTTCAGTTTGTTGGTCACCTGTACCACTGGAGTTGAAGATGGTGAGAGAGACATGCATCTGTGTTTTCAGATTGTCATTGTAATTCCCAGTGTGTCCTTAGTCTTCCACTTTCTATTTTTCTCTTCCCTTTTCAGTTGATGGCTCTGCTTGGTTCAAGTCTAACACCAGATCCAGAAGCAACTTCCTCACATAGACTACTTGACCAACTCCCGCAATTATATAAGGTATAATATGCACAATACACTCTTTATTCTCTATCTCTTTAAGGGGTTCTGATTCTCTGATCAAACACCAACTAACACCCCCAGTTTTAAGCTCTCTCTTGCCAGTTTTCTGTAGCATCTCAGCTCTGAATTCTGTATTTATGTGTCTTTGCAGTGGGTGAAGGGTATAACACACACAGATTAAGTCTATTCGAGTTTTATGGGAAAGAATACTTTCCAGGATGAGTCTATATCATGGTGTAGTCATGGATATTATGACACTACTATTAAAATGTTATTAAACACCCTTCCTGCTGTGGCACCACAAGGTTTCACTAATAACCACTCTATATTTCCCAGTATTTAGGCAATCCTTAGAATATGACCTTAAAGTATGACTTGGTATAGCAATTGACTATATTTCGGAAAAGAAGTAATCACAATACAATCTGGGGAATTGCTATAGCTCCTTTAGTTAATCTGTTGAAATCTATTTTCAGTGAAATACTTTGAACTACTTGCTCTTGATGTCATAAAACTTACTTCTATGTTTTTCCATTAAAAATGTGTTTAATCGGAATATAGCTAGTTTATTTAAAATCTGGATTTGTATGAAACATATATGATTCTTATTTTTGCAATACTAACTTCCCCATCACGAAAGTCTAAAACTTAGTGTTAAAAAAAATCACCTGGGGACTTTAAGAAACATACATTATTTGACCTTATCTCCTGAGAATTGGATTCTGCTGATCTATGGGGCCCAATACACACATTCTGGGGAGACTGCTGAATCAAACTGAGTGAATTGAGTAAACTGCATTAAGCTTCTATTCAGTTTTCTCTACTGCAGTATGCAAAACTTCTATAGATGCTACATCTGAAACTGAAAGCAAAGGACCCCACTGATTATTTTTTCTGAAACTGCTCTTAATCTAACACACATTTTCAATGATGAATAGACATCAGAGGGGACGAGAATATAGTTTGAAGCTATAACTGTTCAGGATAAAGGGACAAATAATAAAAACTGAAAAATGTCTTAAACTAGTAAGAATACCTTATGTTTTTGCAGTGCTTATGGTTTCAAAGCACTTTCAAATAATATTTAATTTGATTTTAGCAACTTAATAAGGTTAGAATGGGATTTGTATTGCTCTTTCCATGCCTCATGGGTGAAAAAGCAAGGTAATGACACAAATGTACTTCACGTCACATTTTGGTCAGGACTGAGCTGATCACATGCTGAGGGATCTCCAGGGGCAGAGACAGAGAGCACACAGGAGCAGGGGGATGTGATGTATTCTATTTCTGGCAGTTAAAAACCTTTGAAAGTCAGAAGTAATCAGAATGTTCTCCTTTAGAGAAAGGTATTGAGAACAGTAAAATAATCCACCCATTTATGGAGAACTAAAGTTTATGTTTTAAGAGAAAAGTAAGAAGATAAATAGAAAGGAAACTCATTTTGATACCAGTTTTTATAATTCACTAAATAAAATTAAAAATTGATAATTAATAGATTATATTGTGCATAACTTATTTGAGATACAGTTCTAATGAGATTTTGTTTCTATCTACATATTCTGAGACTATATCAGTAACTTCGTACCTCTGCCTATTTAATTTGTAGTCAGTGTTAATGACTTGTTCTAAAGTGCAGTGGGAAAAAAATTTGCATAAATTTGGATGATGAGGATTAAAAAATACATAATATAAATGACAACTTGGAAACAAAAACATTTGTATTCTATAGGTTTTCAAACATAAAAGACAATTTTCAACTATTTGTTCTTAAATGAGTGTAGATTTCATAGTTTATGACAGAGCTAACGATGGAAAGAATTGTAATAGAAAATGACTCCCTACATTGGTATGTCTAGAAACATATATTTGAAATTTAAAAAATTGAACACTATTAGACTCCAATGATTATATAGAATATCATCAAACACAATTTTTAAAACATTCTATTAGTTTTTCAAAAAAAGTTTCTGATTTTCAAAAAATAAAAAAAATATCGATTTTGAGCTCTTAGAAAATAAACAAAAATTCTGGTACAATATTATGGCATTGGACATATAAATAAGTGTGTTTCTTGTATTAATTACTATTAAAAGAATTCCTAAAACAGCCTTAAAATTCAATATCCAGAACTATGAAATTTGAACTGTCATGAAAATAGCTGTTTTGGTTTTCTCACACAATTTAAAGTTATAGAGATTTAAAAAAAGCTCTATAAAATATTTGAAATCGTAAATGAACATGTGATACATTTAAAGATAGCACACATTTCTAGATATTTACTGTGAACTCAGGGATCCTGTGAATGGTTTAAACACAGTTTGTGAAAAGTATGGCTTTGTTAACCACACAGCTCTAAGATTCTAATGCTGACTTAATAAAGTAGAAATTCTTCTTTGTCATCTTCACCAATCAGTCAGTTCAGTTGGCTGAATTCATTTAACTAATGAATAAACAAGCTAGGAGTGGAACTGTGGATTTGTGAATCCCAGTTAGCGTGCTTTCTAGTACACTCCTGTTGTTAACAGAGAGCTGGTTATTCTCTATAAGGTGGAGCTCAATCTCAGCACCAAAAATCAGTATGTGTTTTCCAATACCACCTTCCCTATTCCTATTGTTATTGAAGAGTAATTATCAGACAATACATCAATAAATTTTTAATGAGTCATTTTGTCCTACTAAATTATGTTTTTTTTATGGTTAGTTATGTTTTCTTTACCTTTGTATCCTCAGATTGTACTGCCCTTTCTGGAATATAATAGGAGATCAATAAATGCTTGTTGAAATAGTGAGTAAATGCAATATATTAAGAGAAAGATTATAAACTTGACAATCCACATGCTTTAATTAACTAGGAAAATTGGACCATCTGCTTCCTGAAGACACTTGCCTGGCCCCACCTCTGTGACTTTAATCACATAACTCTAAACATCAGAATGTCCTTCCCTATACTTCTGCTGGGGTGTATCACATGGCTGACTGGGAGCCGCAGCTCCGTGCCACTGAAGATTGTACAGCATGTATATCACTAGGTGGGAAAAAGATCAAAAATCAAAATGCAATATATTGTTTCTTCTAAATGTGTCTATCTTTCTCTCCTATGTTGTAAGTTGAAAACTAGTAAGTCGAACCATCATTAAATCAGGGACCATCTGTACATTGAACATGACTTATTTAATACAGAATTTCGGGATGAGCTAAATACTATATAAAATTGACTTTTAATCACCTCATACATTGGATCTCATCTACTCTTGAGTACTCAGGGACATCAAACCAACAATTTGCCCCTCTCTGTAGATAATCTTGTAATTTTTCCTTTTTTATGAATCATTGGCATACAGATAAAGACAGGCAATATAAAATATGATTAAAAAATAAATCAAAGCAAAGCAAAGCAAAGCTTTCTATTAACTCAAGATCATCCTTGAGAGGTCTCACAATTTCTCTCCTTACCTTTACATCAAAACTTCTAAAAAAACATTACTGCACTAAAGAATTTCATTTTCTCTATTTCTAACATCTCTTAGACCAAAATCTAATTCGACTTTCTGTTTTGTTCTCTGTAACTATACACACTTCCCAACCTCCCTGAACGTCAGTGCTGACCTGGCTGTCGCCAGCAACTCGGCCCGAGGCGCAGCCCTACCCACTCAGCGTCCAGCAGAGGGCGCCTTTTTGTTTGTTGTGAGTGACCTGAGTCCACTGGCTTTAAATGCATATGTGCTCAAAACTCCCAAAGAGCCCCAATTTCAAGCACTGAACTTCAGACCACGGCTCAGCTTCAGACTTACGACTAGTAAGAATCTTTGGCTTCATACGCTCGCAAACAAACAAACCTCACCTGCATCTGTCAAAACATGTTCTAAATACCTTCTGTCACACCTTCCTGATTAAAATCAATGGCGATTACCCACTTCAAGTGAGTCAGGCAAGTACTCTGTAAGAAAAGGTAATTATAGGCTGATCTCTCTCATGAACTTAGGTACAAATATCTTGAAATAGTTAAACTGAGTCAAGCATTATGGAGGAATGGAGATACCTCATAGCCAAAAGATATTTAAGCTAAGAAAGTGTATTTGCTTTAGCATTTTGTAATCATAAATACAATTCACCACAGTAAGAGGATGAGATAAAATTATGTGATCTTGTCAGTACAATAAGTATTCAAAAAGCTCAATACTCATTTAGAAGAGAATGGAATTCAATTACTTAATGTTTTCTACCAAACTCTGCAGAATTGTGAAATATTGAAATCAGAAATAAGAAAGGTTATTTCCATTCATTATTGTACTGGAGAATCTAGCTCGTAAAATTAGACTAGAAAAATAAATAAAATGAGTAAGATTAAAAAGGAAGAAATAAATACCATTATTTTGAGTTGGAATGATTATATATACAGAAAATATAAAGGAATCTACTGGAAAATTATTAGAATAAGTAAGTTAATTTAGTAAGTTTATGGCTACATGTACAACATAAAAAAACCTATATTTTATCACCAACAATTGGAAATATCTTGTATTACAAATATTTGTTATAGTATCAAAGTGTACATTAAGCGTGAGCAATATTTAAAAAGATGTGCAAGAGTTTAACACAAAAGGTATAGACAAATTATATTTTTATATGCTTAGGTTTATTTATAAAGTTTTCTTAATGAGTATGTTGTCATGTTGCCAGAAAGGCAAAAATATAAAAGTATGAGAATCATAAGAGCTAAAACTATAAGATTCAGAAGAATATAAAGGAGTATCTCTCTGTGGACTTGGATAAGGAAAGTCTTTTTATATGTGTCACCATAAGCACAAGCTGCAAAAGACAAAAACAAAAAATTTTGGACTTCACCAAAATCCACAACTTTGTTCCTCAAATGACAACATCAACAAAGTGAAAAGCATCTCAAAGAATGGGTGAGATAATTTGCAATTGTATATCTGATAAGGAAACTATGTCCAGGTCATATAAAAACTCTTGAAACTCAATAATAAAAAGACAAATAGCCCAAATAAAAAAGTCAGCAAAGGATCTGAGTAGATATTTCTATAAGAAGATATGCAAATGAGCAATAGACATGTAAAAATATTGTCAATTAAACATTAGTAGCCCTTAGGGAAATATAAATCAAAACCACACTGATAAACCTCTTTACATTCAAGATGGCTACAATTAGAAGGACAAAGAAAACAAGTTGTGGACAGGATGTGGAAAATATTCCACCTTCATAGAGTGCTGATGGGAATGTAAAGCAATGCAGCAGCTCTGACAGTCTGACCATCCCTCAAAAGGTTAAACTTAGAGTTTTCAGATGATCCAGCAATTCTACTCCTAGGCACATACCTAGGAGAAATGAAAACATGGCCACACAAAACTTATATGAACTACTGTTTATAGGAACAGTATTCATAATAACAGAAACATTCAAACAACCCAAATGACTATCGACTGTCGAATGAATAAACGAACAGTAGAATATTACTGGGCAATGAAATACTGATACATGCAATAGAAGGGACGAACCTCAAAACATTCTGCAAGTAAAAGAAAATATCACACAGTGTATGATTTTACACTAATATTGTACATAATATTTTATAAAATGTACAGAATAGGCAATTATATAGTGATTCCCAAACAGGTATGTTATTTATTTTTGGAGCAATGAAAATGCTCTAAAATTAGCTGTGGTCATGGTCGTACGACTCTGTGAATATGCTAAAGATCACTAGATTTTATATTTTAAACGTCAGAATTCTATAGTACCTGAATTATGTCTCAACAGAGTGTTAAAAAAAGGAAAAGAGAAATCTGATTCATACAAAAATCTTGTGAAAACCACCTCTGGGAAGGAGCTGCAGAGTCGCCTCAGTGAAAGCAGATCAGTAAGTCCCATGACCTGGCTGGGGTTGCGGGGGACGTGGAACGACCACTCAAGTGTACAGGGTTACTTTTGGGAGCAGTGAAAATGCTCGATTATTGGTCGTAGTGATGTGTGCACAACACACAACTCTGTGAAACTTTGTGAAAACGCTCAAAACCATTGCATTGTATACTTTACTTAGATTAACTGTATTTTATGAGTTAAATCTCAAAAAAACTGTTTGAAAAAGCAATACACATAAAATATATATTTGTATTTTTTGTGATTTTTTTTGTTCATATATGTATTACATTTGTTTGTGCATCAGTTAGCTATTGCCGTAATAATACTTCATAAACAAAGCTCTGTAGCCTAAATTAAATAGTCAACATTTATCTTTCTTGTTAACAAATCTCATTTGGCTTGTGGTTGCTTCATCAAGATAATCTTGATCAATTATGCTTCTTATGATCCTTGTTCTTTCTGAAGATGTGGGCTACCTAAGTTTTTCATTCTCATGGCAAGAGAAAAAGCACTAATGAGAAAGACCACTTAGCAAATATGCTGTGTCATGTTTGCTGAAATCTAGTGGACAAGTGAGTGGGAGGTAAATCCAGTTTCTAGAGGAAGGAACAGCACAGTCACCTCCAGTGGTATGAGACTTGGAAACAGAAAAAGATGAATTAGAACAATGCTACCAGTACTGTTTACTGCAGTTAATTTCTCTCTCACACACACACACACACAAACACACTTGCTATTTAAAAATGCAAAGTATGTATGTATCAAAGGGCTAATAATATTTAAATGATTGAAAGAGAGTTTAAGGCTTTCAAAATGCGGCATCATACATTGTTCTTCCATATCCGTGATTAACACAGGGCTCTATTTACACAGTTGTCATCAGACACAAATGAAAATGACTTTCAGTTGCCATATGATCCTTAAACTACACCTCTGGATTGCTTTCATTTTTTATATGAATTAGTTACTTATTACCAGAAACACAAAATTATCTCTCCCTCTTTTTTTTTTTGAAAGGCTAGGAAAAATGTTAATCTCACTGTGTTTGTTTTTCTTTTTCTCAATTGCAAAGTACGTTTCCATTATGACAGTTTGGATTTTTATATGAATAAATAATATTTGGCAAGAAAACATATTTTTAAGAATCTATTAATGAATTAAATCATTAGACCTGTATGAACGCATATATAAATGTGCTACCCAGCAAACTTTTAAGATAATTCTAACATTAACATGCAATTTTAATTACTTTCAACTATATAGTACTTATAACCATTTGAAATATTTATATTGTTCATCAAATGTCATTAATAATATTGGTTTGCTTATACTTAACCTCTTTCAATCTAGCAGTTTATCACAACCAGTTGTACAAAAAAAAAAAATTACTACCTGATAGGTATAAGTTTATGAACTGTGTTCTCAATACCTTATCAACTATTACTTGGTAGTTTGCTTTATTATCACAAATGCAACCATATTAAATTGTAAGGTGACTGAAGAAAGGTACTATTTCAAAGTCTAGTGAGAATCCCTGTCACCGTATTGTTAGGTCACTTCCCTTTGTTGTCAAAAGAATTTCTTGCCATGGAATTTGATATTTTAAATGACACCTGCAAAGGAAAATCATAGCTGCACCACATGAACTGTCAGGTGTTATGTTTTCTGACCCTCTGGTCATTTTGATGGTTTTTGGTCTCTTGTTTATTGCAAGGTTTAGAAAAAGGCCTCCAGACAAAATTATATATATATATATATATATATATATATATGTGATGTGAAGTAGGAAAGAGCAGCCATGAGTTTCACAATGACTCATGATGCCTAATACTTGTGCATAAACACAGGAAAACACACATACATCAATTATACACATTGTGTTAATCTTTCATACATATATGTATATATCAGAATTAACATGAAACTGAAATTTATCTACGTGGATAAAGTCTCTACATACCATGGGCAAATTTTAACAGAGATACAACTATTTTTTAAGTAAAAGAGTATTTTATTTGTTTTACATGTATTTGCAATATAAATCATATTAATGTATTTATATTAGGAAATGTGGGGATTTTTATAAGTCCATAAGTGACATCATCTTGACTACATCTGGAACTGTCTTATCAGCCCTATTCATATTGCTGTTGCCAGTACAAATCAACTAAGATTTTGTTCATTTTTAATGATCCAGCTTAATGCTCAATTCTGGGTCCCAGTTCATTAAATCTGGATGAATCTCTTCATGTTTCTCTAGTGATTTGCTTATTCCTCTATTTGAATCTCTCAAATTATATAACTTTATCCTGAGAGCATGAATGTCAGTTGATGTAATCATATTCTTCTAGTACATAGTATACAACCTTTCATAAAATACTGGTAGTTTAATAATTTGGTCACTTTAATGTATCTTACTTTTAAAGTAAGGATAGTGATTTAGAATATTATCTTTTTCTTAGGGAATCCTATTACATTGTTCTAGTTCAGAAACGTGGTACAACACTGAAACCATAGAAAGGAGTATTTGACAAAAAAATCTACAAATCTCTTTTAGAACATGAAGTACATCTTCAAATTTAGTATAATGTCTATATGACTATCTGTTGAAGACTATATAGTTTATCTTTCCTGTCAGTACATCTTGTTCATGTTCATTATTATCTGTTTTGCCATTTACAGAGGGGCTGTAAATCCTACATGAAATTCTCAATATAAAGAGTAAAGAATTTTTTTTTCTTTAGCAAATGGGGCCTCTGTTACCAACATGGATCCCGAAGACCTACAGTGGGTGACATTGTCAAAAGAAGGGATACCTCACTGGGAATGAGAGGAAAGTAGTAATGAGTCCTTGGTTGCACAGTATCCAGAAAGATCCCAGCCCACGTCTCCCTTGGCGCTTGACCTGCAGGGGAGCGGGCTGCCACCCCAGTGGGCTGACGCACCTGGAGAGTCAGGGACGAACCAACTTCACACTCAGCTTCCTGCCCAAATCCAAACCAATTCTGTTTCTTAGCCAAACAACATAAAAACAACTTGGGGAAAATATAAGAAAACTCACTATTATCTTAATAATGACAAATTTCATAAATGAGTGAAAACAAACAGAAATACATTCTTTAATACCAACAGCCACATTTTCTTTAAACAGTATTTACTGCATTTTATTTGGCATTGAAACAGTACTTAATATGTTTAATTCATCTCATTAAGTGAGCATCTACAGTGTGCTGTGCATATCATCTTAATAAGAACCACATTAATATTCTGTCCAGGTGGCATTAATAACGCCATTTTACAAATGACTAGAGTCGTCTAAAATATGTATGGCAATTGACAAGGAACACAAACCATCAAGTGATAGAGCTGAACTTTGCCAGCAGAGCTGTCAGAATCTAAGGCCATGTTCTTTCATTGGTTAAGCTCTGGTAATTTTTAGAATGCTATGTTCAGGGAAAGATCAGAGCTTCACCAATATATGCATATCAATTTACTGTAATGGGAACTTACTCTCTATAGCAACATAAAAAAAAATTTTTTTTCACCTTTGCCCCAACTGATCTTCTGTTTTACTGTCAGTCTTCACCACTGCTTAAATGACTTTATAAAAATAGAATGAAAACATTCTGGGCGTAGAAGTAAGGTGCAGAAGTCCTCTCTGCAACTTGTAAACAAACAGCAGTTATATGAAACAACCATAATGTAATTGTAAGGAAAGCTGTCCCTGACTTACTTTCCATCTACAGTTAATCACGGGCACGTTTAAGAACATTAAAAAACTTCATTAAGTATGTTTATAAAAGTAAAGATAATTCTAAATTTAAACTGTTCTGCAAAATGAGTTTGCATGATCCTTAAACTCAAATAGCTTCCTTCTTCTTTTGTCACTCGGAAGTAGAAAACTCGACAGAACGATTCAGGCTTGCACGGCATAATTTGAACTTTACAGGCATCACTTCTAAAGGACACTTCAGCTAACAAAACTGTTGTTAAATTGAACAGTGAAATTTACATTAAAGTTCACTAAAGCTATCTACACTTTATGCCCCTGACATAACTCACTTAGTCTAAGGGGACCACCCTTTTCCTGTCAATCTTCATTAATTGCTCACTGAGACTTGCTGTTTTGAAAGGAGTTATTTCATCTTTGCTTAATTATGCCCTCATTTACCAATTACAGCTACCATTCATTCATTCTAATCCTTTTCTCAGCTTGTAGATGATCTCATTGTCTTAATTTGTATTAAGGTGATAATAAATAAGAAATTAGTGTAGATCTTTTTCTTTTTTTTTGAAAGTAAATTTTCATTTTGAAAGTTTTAGGAAGAAAATTTTAAGTTTTAATCTTCTAATTCTTTCCTCAACTATCTCCCTACTTACATACCCAAGCTAGAGAAAGAACATTCTGGAGGGTGAAAAATAACCTGGTTACTGCTTAGATTCTCTTGTACAATACTAGGTAGAAGCCAAAAATTGTATGTGATGCTTGCTAAGGATAAATGATAAAAACAGGGATAATATGGAGTAGATTAAAGAGGAATAACTGGATGTGAGTTAATAACATAACAATTGTAGTTTAAAGCTTACTCTTGTTTGAGAAAACTGGTGATCAAGCAATGGCAATATTCACAAGGTAACCCATTTTATATTCTAATTTCATATAGGCACTTGGCAGTCTTCAGAGACCATTTTTATTCTTGATCAGCACATAAATTCCTTTAGATGAGAGATTTCTTTTTGTATACAAGTAGTTTATTTTGAGAAATGACCGTAAGTAGCAGACATGAGGGGCACTGGAAGCCTGAAGAAGACAGGAGTTGGTTGGAGGGCGCGGTGCAGAGTGGGGCGCTGCTGCGGGCCCCTGGGGCTCCGTCCCACGGGCGAGGGCCCAGGGCCATGCAGAGTGTCTGTCAGTCAGATCGTTCACCTGAGTCGCCAGCAGAATTCTGTTTCTCTGTGGACTCCTGTCTTCCAACAATCAGTAGATATTAGATTAAAGAATTTTAGTGACTGTATTCTGAATCCATTAGTGTCACATTTTAGTGATGTACTTTATGAAGTTCAGACTCAAAATCAAATTACATTTCTTGGCTGAAAAGTAATGTGTCACCACAAAATGGTACTGTAAATTCTGGTTAGCAATTAAGGAAGGAAAATTATTAGATTCCCACCTTGTTTCAAACAAGCAAATAAATTAAGTGTAGACAATAATAGTGATAGCAAAGAATACTCAGCAGGGGAAAAGCAAATTGGTTAACAAATATCTGAAGGTGATAGTGTTTTCTGTGTCTCTGAGTGATGGAAAAGACTGTAAAGGAGATGACTGATGACCAAACTTTCTAAAGCTGAAATGTCATGTAAGTAAAAATTGCCCACTGTCCTTGTTAAGAGAAAACTTTTCTGGGTATATGATAGGATTAGTATTTTTAAAATAACAAATACTCTAAACTAAAATATATAAAAAAACTGAACAATATTTATGTGAAAATAGGAAGTTCAAAAAATTTTCAAAAGTAGAATTTAAGTAAGAAAATACATGGAAAAATGTTCAAGCTTTCTATTAGAAAAACACACACTAAAATAGGCAATGTTTTAATATTTTCTAACACTACATGCAAGGAAACCCCCCTGCTAAAAGTCTATGTTAAACATTGAGCTCTAGAATCATTCTTCAGTGACATCAGTTAATGTTCCCCAGATAAAGAAGAGTAGCACATGTTTTATTATGCTAACCATTTATAATCACGTGTAAGGCTCACTTTAGCATGCTAAAAGGCCCAGGCCTACGTGCTGTCTTTCCTCCTTCAGATCTGATGAAGTGATTTTGCAAACTGGGCAACTAATTCAGCAAGTAAGCCCAGGCATAAACAACAAATTAAAAGGCAGGAAGGATTCCACCTTAAAGATAAGATTGCATTTTAATACCCAGGAAGTTAAGATTTTAAAAATTCTTCACTTACTCTTTAGCAAACAATACCTCGGCCCACCTTGGGGGGCTGAGCAGGTGGCCTTGTTTCATATGCCCCCAGACCAAGATGCTGGTATCTCAGGGAGAAATCATCAGAGGAAGTTACTTGTGTTAAGTTAATTCTAAATATTCAGAGACCACTTAAGTCCACACCCCTAAGTTTTTTTCATGTTCTCGAAAAATCCTCAGCTGCCTATAAAACCCCCTAGACAGCGCACCACTGCGGACTTTCTTGTCCCCTCCTGGCGTGAGCCGGGGGCTCTGTCCCTCCACTTTATCTCTAAATAAAAGCCTGTACCTTGCTCTCCTACCTTGACTGTTTGTGAAGCTCATTGTTCGGCTCCGCAAACAAGAACCCCGGCATCATTTACAATAACTAAAATACAGCATTTTTGGTAAGGCCTTTCTATGATTCCATTTAAAATTTTAACCTCACACGCCAACACCAAGCACAAAGACCCACACTCACAATAGACTTCCTTAACTTAATCTGCTATATTCTTTCCCATAGCATTTGTCACTGTCATTTATGTTGAATGTTGTACTTACTAGTTTTGTATGTTCTGGACTTCTCTCTTCCACGAAGGCAGAGACTCTCAATCCTATTGCTGTCTCTAGCCCTTACCATCATGTCCACTTTGTAACTGTTGTTTAATAAATATTGTTAATTTTGTAGGTGAAAGAATAGAGAAAATTCTTGTAAGAACGTTTCTTACAGAGGTAAACTTAGGTCCACAAGTACAACCAAGCATAACTGAATCTAATGTACTTTTTGCTAAATAATCCATTACAAAAACTTTGAAAATATGTGCATATTTTTGCCATAATTCAAATTATCAAGATTTTTTCATGTGAGTTTAGATTTTTTTCTTGATGAGCTAGGATTTTATCAGATATTGGTTTGACTAATTCTAGGTTCAGAAGCCCAAATAGTATATGTGTAATTACTGGATCCGACTGTTTAATCGGTTCATAGGAATAAGGTTTAATTAGTTTAAATCAATAATTAGCATATAGCTGTCATTAATCCTCACAGTGTGTTAAAAAGATAAAAGGCATTAGTGCAAATGCTAAGATAACATGTAGAGATCTTATTATATATGTTTTGTTTTATTCAGTGTCTTCAGAACATTGATTTTGAAACATGGGCCACCCTCCTGCTGTATTGAAAGGAAGTATTAACACAGCAATTGTTACTATAAAATGTTTGCCATACAATGAACTCTGAAGCCTAATTTACCTTGGACAACTTAATCTCCTTATGTTCTATGGGGAGGAGTCCTGACTTCATAAATTTGAATTTGAGAGTGTAGTAGGTTATCAAAAAATGCTGAGTATTTTTTGGAAGAAAGGTATGATCTGTGTATGTGTGATAGATTCAGAAAAACTATATATGTAACGTGTGCCATTCAGCCATCGAGCATCAGCGCAAAGCGCACTGTGCCTGCGGTCCCTTTGCCGAGTAGCTCTGCTTGTGCTGCTTCATTTCTTTTACATTTTCACCAGTTTCACAAGCCTTCTCTCAGCGGATCTTTTAAAAAGACCCCCACAACTTTATTTCACTATAAAAATGAATAATCTTTGAATCTATGAGTATAATTGTTTTCATTTTTTCTTGTTCTCCATATTTATTCAGTACTCCATGTGGGAAGGGTAAGCAGAGTGCAAATTTAGTCACACAGTTTTAATTTTAAGAAGTATACTTCTAGTGTACTAACAGGCAAATTATTCATTTTCCAGCATATTATGAAGCAGGAATTTTCACATAAATATTGAATATTTAACACTAGATACTCAGTATTACCATAAATTTGTTACATATAAAAAATGTCAATTGAATCAGTATAGAGCACAACTGATCTGTTGGTTTGGATAAAAAATGTCATATAAGAGGGACATTTAGTTTTAATTTAATATTTAATATACCCCCTACTAAATGTGCAAAAATGTGTT
This sequence comes from Manis pentadactyla, assembly GCF_030020395.1. Taxonomy (NCBI): domain Eukaryota; kingdom Metazoa; phylum Chordata; class Mammalia; order Pholidota; family Manidae; genus Manis; species Manis pentadactyla. The sequence continues at coordinate 26,989,322 of NC_080037.1, read as the reverse complement.
AGGGTTATGCATTAGTATACATTAGTTATACACTTGTGTAATTTATTTCTTTCCTTACAATGTAGACTGATGTTTGAAATATAAAATAAACTTTCTTCTACTTTGGTATTTCAGATTTACTGTCTAAAAGCTCTAGTAACTCTAGTATTTGTATTACTGTTAAAAAAATTTAGCTGTTGAATTAGTAAAGATAAAATCAGAAATATTTTTAAATTATTAAAATTACTTGATTTTAAAATTCAACACATGCTATCTTCATTAAAATATAGTCTACTGATGATACTATACCACTTTTTAAGAATATAAACTTCAGACAATAAATTAGTATTCAATCTCTTCACTATTTTTATATTCTAGCATTTTGCTCACTTGAGAAGAATTCAAAAGAAGTAATTATTTCTGAGATGATACCAAAAACATGCATTTTCTAATTTTATATTATTCTATAAAACTCTTTTAAGGCTTTTTATTCTTACATCATGCTCTCTTTGCATCATGACAATATAGCTGCTTCCTGTCTCGCTTACCACACCACTCCTCGGCATTAACAGAAAAGTAAGCGGTCATAGTTTACAGCTTACATACTTTCCCAATATGTACAGAAGATTCACAAGATGGAGATACACTACTTTTACATCCCAGAACTTAGAGAAGATATGAAAGCATTGGCTACTTCTAATTTAGAACTATTTATTGTGTGACTTTTGCACAGGAGTCTTAAATATATAACATGGCTGAAGGTCATTGCTAACCCAAAGAAAATCTTTTGAAAATTAAAAACAAATTAATTTTTTAAAAAGAAGCAAAAAACAGCCAAAAGCAACAATGACAAAAACACCTATTACTGAAAACACTTTAGTTTCCCCATTTGGAAAACTATAGTTATAAATAAAATATTCAGTGATGTGTCTGATGTGACTGGTGCCTGTGAGGTATACATCCTGTGTGCTGTGAAAAACTGCACAGCTATAACTCTGGTCAAGTGTATCTTCATGGAGCTATTACTACTAGTTTAGGCAAAATCTGTAAACTTATTATTTATATTATAATTGCATAACCATGAATATTTTATAGTAAGGAATATATCATTAATCAGTTAATTAATATTTCCATATTGATATAGAAGAGCCCAAGGAATATTAAATGGACAAGAACAATATGTGCATAAAACATTTTTATTTAGAGACAGTAAATGAATAAGTAGATATTTAGGTAGATAGGTAGATGGACAGATCAATAGGTGATAGATGATAGATACACAATACATACATACAAAATGTCAATAATTATTACTTATTTAGTGGGGTTATTGGGATAAAGCTCTACTTTGTATGCTTTTCTTTCTACTTACTTTTCTGTAATGTTTCATGTACCAAATGCTACCTAAAACAATTAATAGTACCAAAAATATATAAGAAAAGCAACTTTGTCATGAATTACAATAAAAATGATGAGATTACATTTGTTCTTCTAAAGTTAAAACAGTCTTTAGAATCTGTTGTTAAGAAAAATAAATGAAAGGAAATAAATCATGAAATTTAGATTGAATGTTTTAACCTTTTACTTTTTTCCCATTAAATCCCTTTTACTAGTTTCCTCTGCTACACCCACTCACAGATTAATCAGCAAATGTTCTGACTAAAAAAACCATGTTGATTAAAAATGATTCAATGAAAGCTACAATACAGCATGTGCACACGTAAGCTTATGCAAGAAAGAAATTTAATCACATTAAAGGCTGTCCTTTAAAAATCTGGCTGTTTTCAGTAGGGCATTTTCTCATGGCTCAGTCTCTTCAGATTTTATGTTCTTTATTTTCTCTAGTCAGTGCCAAGGGGAGTCTATATTTTTATTCTATAATAAAGAAAAACAAATAGTGATAAAAACAGAAAATACTAGAAATCCAAAAATAAATCTAATACATGTCATCATGTACTTCATTAATAAATGTATTCATTTGTTACCCACAAGATAACTATTATCCTTATGGATCATGAGTTTTCATGTGCTTGTTTCTTTAGTTAAATAGTGTTTTCTTAGCTTGTACTTCTACCTGAAATACAAAATATCCCCACTTGGTTTAGAAGAAATCTGTTTCTTGGTTTATCTCCCAGACATTGTTGATAATGTTTCATCAGGAAAGACTTTTGAGGAATAGAAAACTGGAGAAGTTTTAGTAAAGTTGTTAATAAGGACTAAAAATTGTCTATGTTGTGAAAAATTTATGGTGTACATACTGAGTAAACATTCTACAGCACATTTTTGGGTAAAATGTTAAAGTTTGGTCAAATACCATGATTGGACTTTTTTGAAAATCCAAATACCCTACTTTTGTATAATAGAATTTAGATAGTATATAAAGGGATCAATTACTTTTACATCAGAAACAGGTATGTGTGATTTATATGTAGGAATCCAAGCACATGAAATGTCTGAGGGTACTGCAAGAGGGAAATTCAAAGACAAACCAAAATGAAAGCATATACTTGGCCACAAATGAGGAAGCAATGAGGATATCTGTAATATCTCAGAATAGTGAGTTCTCCACAGTGAGGTGGTTTAATACTGTCTGCACATTTTCACACACTAGTCAAGCAAATAAGACTTGGAGAGAAACTGCAAAGTAGCCTGATTTAAGTAGATTTATTTCTGAGGGAATAGTGAACAAAGGAGCAAGATCCTGACCAGATCATTCACTCTGTGCTGTCCCCTAGTGGCACATTCTTCCACAAATATCTTTATTAAAATACAACGCAACTGTAAAAACCATTTCATGGAGGTTTTGTCCTCCCTACGCACTGCTCCTTGAGCATGTAGGGAGTGGCTGTATGGGTACACCCTGTTTCTCTGCGCTTCACCTTGTTGTCTCACAGGTGCCACATCTTTTAAAGACTGAAGGTTTGTGGTCACACCCTGTGTGAAGCAGGCTGTTGGTGCTACTTTTACAACAGTATTTGTTCGATTTGTATCTCTGTGTCTCATCATGGCTAAATGCAATAAAATATTTCAAATGTTTTCATTATTGTTATATTTGTTATGGCTATCTGTGACAGTGATTACAACTCACTGAATGCTCCAATGATGGTAAACATTTTTTAGCAATGAGGGCTTTTTAAAATCAAGGTATATGCATTGCTGTAGACCACAAAACATTGTAAACATAACATTTATATGCACCAGAAGCCAAAAATATAAAAAATAACTTATTGCAATATTTGCTCTGCTGTCCTGGAACCAAACTCACAGTATCTTCAAGGTATGCCTGTATAGTAGATTACAATACATGGAACATATTCAGTCAACTAGCATATAGTATCTATATAGTAGTCTCTCATTGTTCAGATTATTGACATTTATACTAAATTATGTAGGATTAGAGTTATGGAATGGCATCATATTTTTTCAGTTTTAAAGGAACAACTCCATCCTCCATGTTAGCTATTTAAGCAGAAACTGTTGGTTCCAGAAATCCAAGTTAGAGATTATGGTGTAGAGAAGATTGTGTTAGCAGCATAGACAATGAAAAATGCTCCGATACAGCATATATTACAAAGGTAGAATGAATATATTTTCCCACAGTAGAGTGAGTATGGGGTTTAAGGTGTTAGGTATGAATGAACAAAAGAGTCTTGTAGGAATCCAACAACTTCTAATGGAATTATCAAATGAGAGAGGAAAGGATGAGATTACAAGAGATTAAGATAAAATTGGGAATGTAATCTGAGACGTATTATATTTGTTATTTTAGTTAATCAGTTATATATATGAGTTTGGAGTTAGGGAAAGAGAGGGTTGGAGACATATACATTTTGGATTTGTTTGCATGTAGTGGTTATTTGAAGCTCTTGGGAAGGAAGATATTAACAAAATAATAATCACAGATAAAGAGGAGAGAAAGGGTAAGTGCCGAGTTCTGATGCAATTCTACATTAACCTCCATGGGTGACAGGAGGAAGCAAAGGGTAAGAGGATGTGAGATCCAAAAAACTTACTGAAGGAAATTCATTATGATAATACATTGTTTCAAATGCTAAGAAACACTTAAATTAACCTACATTTGGATCAGGATGCTTTCCTGTCATCTTGGTAATCTAAATAGATTATGTCTGTGTAGGTACAATTAATCTAATATATGGAGAAGATGCAGCTGATACATCTGAATTCCTAAATCTCAGTTTCTCTGGGAAAATTCACATCCTCCAAAAGCTATACTTCTCTTCACAGTCACTAAAGAGAATCTGAATGATTGCTGTCTTTCTTCTGGGTATTTGCAAGGCTTAGTTGAAAATATAGTTTTAAAAAGAGGAGAGAAAGACAGAGGGAAACAGAGAGACAGGTGAAGAACAATTGCTCCTGCAGTGAAAACTGTCTAATATCCTCAAACACAGATAATTGACTCACTCAAACTACTTGGTTAGATCATCAACAACAACTCTATATGAGACTAGGAAATGTCTTAGCTGCTGAAGGTAAATTGGTGAGCAAAATTAAGAATAACTGACTTCAGGGAATATACTAAGGGCCGAGATAGATATTAAGCAAATAATGATGCAAAGACATTCTTAAACATCTTAGTTTACAGATACCTACAAATATTTGAGTACAAAACAAAGCAAGAATGGAATTTTCCTAATGTCAACATAATCTACCCTAACGTGTTGGTTATAACTCAGTAAGCTTTAAGATCAGGGATAGCCTTGAGATTATGGACAGGCTTCAAATGATTTCTCTGAAACTGCATGCAAAATCTTGTGAGTGTGTGAATAAACAATTTTCCCCCAGTGATTAGGCTGATAGCTGTCATCTTTTGCCAAACAGTCCTTTGACCCCAAGAGTTTATGAACAATACTGCAGATGAATGTTAAAATGCTATTTCAAACATCCTGCAGTTTCTAAATAGCCAGATGTTCGGAAGCATGAGGACACATATATGGATGATTGACTAAATTTCAGTTTCATATGGATGTTTTGACAGCAAGTACTCTGTGTAAAAAATGCAAATTAGCTCATTAGTTTGGAGATAAGGCAATTAATGCTGGAATACAACCAGGCAATAGGATTCAAAGGATGAAATGAGGATTAAAATTCTCCTTACTTGAAGGTTGATAGGTTTTGCTTAAGATTTTGTAAGGTACGTAAGCTAGAGGGATAACAACTTCAGTGGAATTTAATTAAATACCCACTATTTTCAAACTTTGTTAAATCTTAAGATATTGATAAATAAACTTAAATAGTGTAATAATATATAGAATTTTTAAGAGTATAGAGCAGAAAAATACTTGAGGTTCCATTTTGTTCTGTTTCCCACTCCAACCCCCATTTTATCAATGGGGAACAAGGTATCCATTAATTTACTTAATCACAAATATTACTTCCCTCTGTGTGTGTGTGTGTGTGTGTGTATATCACTGTGCTAGAAGACAGAATAAAAGCAAAGAGAGACAAGGTCTGGCTTCAGGTTCCCTTCTAATTTTAGTGCCTGGAGATTTCTCCTTGATTGCTTTTGAATGTTCTGATTTATAAAGAACTGTTTTTTGAGAAGTATGGCAGAGAATGTTTTTAGTCTGGTCAGTGTGCCTTCCTGAGTGAATGTCTCAGACACTGTTCTTAGACCTCAAAGTCTCCCTTTCCTTCATCAAAGAAATACAATTCCCTAAATAAAATGTTTTGTTTCCACTCTTTACCCAAACTAGCATTCAAAACTTTTGAATGAGTTTTTCTATATAGCCATTCAGGTTTCTTTCTGTTGTTAGGATTACATGCTGATGTTCTTGTAATGGTTCAAAATGAGTCACAAATGGGGGCTGTCACAAAAGTTGGTACAGCAGAAATAATGGAGCTGGTTGTTAGCACCTTATCAGAAGTTCTGGCCTGTAAGTCTTTCTCCAAAATAATTTATTTGTTCTGTACAAAAATGCACATTCTTCCTAAGTTATGCATTTTAAAATATTAAATTAGCAATATGTTTTGTGCTAATGAATTATGGCCTTTACTCATAGAGTAAAAAACAAAACAAAACAAAATTCCCACAGAACATTGGCTTAGAAGGTTGGTTCTAAGGGAGAGATTCTCTGTTCTGTCACTCCCTCAGAATCTTGACATAACAATTATTTCCTAGGATTCTCAGGATCACTTTCCACAGAAACTTCCCACATATTTCTTGAGCCTCTTCATTAAACTTAAAAATAAACTGCACAAATTACAGAAAATTCTGAGAAAATTGACCTTTGATATTTTGTATTTTTCCCTGAGAAGGCCAATTGATATCGCCTTGTGGGTAATTTGAAAGGAAAAGGTATTAGAGAGGAAGAAAGGACTCAGCATACAGTGCCTAATACTATAATATAGTCCTTGTATTTTAATATCCTAAGATTTAGTCCTTTCAGCTAGCTCAGGCAAAAATTTATTTCTTAATATTTTCACATTAAACAGCCAAAACAGCTAATTTATATGATTGGATACATTTTTATTCAATTATTTGAAATGAACAGACATTTTTTTAAATCTTCAGATGGAAACAATGTAATAAAATATTAAATAATTATGTGTCTTAAGTATGTTACTTAGAAACATTTCAATCATTTTGTAAATGTATTAGTAGAAATTATCAGACAGCCATTTTTAAGATTTCAGGGATAACTTAAATCCTAAAAGTCTATTTATGTACTTCTGAGAGTCCTAGAATTATAAATATAAACTCACTAAAGAAACAGATAAGTGCCTACAGGTTGAGGAATGCATTTTCTAAAAGATTCATAGTGAACAGCCTGGCTTCTGATCTGCTATGTTTTTCTTGATGATAAATTTCCAAAAATCCTGTGCTTGCAGTGGGACTGACAGTTTGGTAAGGAGACACCCTGACCGATGCTTTAATAAGACTGATATAAAAAGAAAAAATTTTTAAATATAAGGGTAATCCTTTGCATTTTAGTAAATAACAAGAGAGGCATAAATTTCATTTTTCTTTACTCTATTTTGCAAAAACATATCTTTGCAACCCTGTAGTCAATTACTTGCAGCAAATATCCATGACATCATGCAGAATATCATACAGAACTCTGTTAAGGAGAAATGGTTCTAAAGGACTATCAGTATGGAAAACTCTTTTAGCTTTCTACATGAAATTCTAAGCTTATAAATTGTCTTCCTTATATGATAGCATTTATCCGTTTCAGTTGTTTCTGGAGATGCTATTAGTCTACCATGTTCTAGGGAGAAATACATGTATTTTTCAAATATAAAATTTAAGCCTAAAAATAATATCTGTGAATAGGTTTTACAAATTGTAAATTATCAACCATACAAACATATTAGTTGTTAATTATTAACTGATATCACTGTTAATAATCAATAATAAATATGTTTTCAGAATAAAATATATCTTCTTTGAGAAAAAAAGCCAAATATAGTAATATATGTAAGTTTGTATTGTCAACATACTAAGTTATGGTGTCCTACTTCTGTTAGTTTACAAAGGTTTAATGGAGGGAAAAATACTAGTTACAGAAAACATAATAAATGGGCTTAAGTTTTCTTTTCAGAGCACTGAGAAAATTAGCCATAACTTTGCCTCAATATGGAGGTGATTGAAGTTTATTTTTATTTTAAAAGGTTTAGTAGTTCTTCTTTTCTGTTTTTTATGATTGCGAATTCATGACAAACCAAAAATGATTAAATATCAGCCTGATACAATTAAAATGTTCTTAATCTTAAGAATTCATGTTGTACATCTGGGTAGCTCTAGATTTTGAGTGGAGGATTGTACATAGTGAAATATCATTTAAAGATTAGGTGGAATAACTTAAGTCCTGATTCTTGCATGACTTTCTATGTGTGTATATATATATATATATATATATGTATATATATATATGTGTGTGTGTGTGTGTGTGTGTGTGTGTGTGTGTGTGTGTGTGTGTGTGTGTTATATTTTTAAATTCTTGGAAAAGAACCATTATGCATTGGGCCTGAAACATGGGAAAAAGATAACTTGACATTCCATTTTCTCTTTGGAATGGGATCATTCTTCTTCACAATAATAAAGATTAAAAAATAAAGTCCTCTTTAGATACATGAGAATAAAATCCTGGGAGAAATACTATGCTAAGTATAGTAAGTGTATAATCTCAAAATATTTGATAATGAATGCTACCTAAGCAATAATTGGCTGGCTTTTTTCTCTAACATTCATTAAAATATATATGAATATGAAACCACAGTCTTAGTTTTAGAGAATATACAATTCACTCAGCATTACACCTGAGTTTTCTGATGTCTTTTTTTAAATCTATCTTAGTAAAATGAAAAATATTCCTTTAAATTAGGCATATTCTCTTGAGTGTTTAATTAACTTTTAAATTGCGAAAACTGCAGTGAAAGAAATGCAGGTTTATTTCCACAAGAAATTAACTCTCTGTTATTTGAGGAAAACTGAAATCTATACTACCAAAAAGCCAGAAAGCAAACCAAATTAAATCTTCTACAGAAACAAACTGCAGCAGTTTCTTCCTGTGAACTCCAAGTCAAAAATTAATAAATTATTAGATTTACTGCAAAAACAAAACATGTACTATCCATGTTGACTTTCATTCAGTTCCAACACTTGAATGATGACAGATTCTTTGGATGACAGCATATGTGGAAAAATGCTATAATAGGTTTGCTTTATTTTTTATTGTGGTGTTACTTGTTCTTTTTTAAGTTTTTGTCATGTAATAGGTGTAAAATGATAAGATTTAATATAGAATTGGAAAGCTGTTCATGATGTAACAATGGAACAGAAAAATGAGGTATTAGAAGAACCATGATTTTTGCCACTCAAAATCTTGTTTAAATCTTAGAAATGAAGCATTATCCTATACATCCTTCCCCAGGATGGTAATCATCTTTGAACATTGTATAACAGATTCTTGATAGCTCTAATATTCTTTTCTGTGATATAAATTAAGATTTCAGTTTTGAATAATATTTTTGGAGGTGACAAAAGTAGTACTCTAGGCATAGTACAACAAATCTTATTTTCTAGTTGAGGGTACTGAATCTAGAAAATTGAATACATTACATGAATGACTGATAAACATTTTAGAATGAGAGGATTTCCCCAAGTTTCCCTTTCTCTCATCCCTGTGCTCTTTACAGTACATCATTTTGGATCTTTCTGTTCCATTAGATAAGAGTGATTATTATTTTAAAAAGAAGATGCTTAGAATAAATCAACATTGTGTGAGAAAGCAAGTACTGAAAATGTAATCCTTATTGTAACATCATCAGGTAGGCAAAGCACAGGGTGTTGGGTTACAGATTTTCCCATTCATTCATTCATTCATTCATCATTCATTAACCAAGAAACCCACTAGGGAAATTTTTATGTTATTAAGAACAGTAGATTGAAAGACTGGGATGAAAATGGCTAACTTTTATGTATTTGACAATCAATAATGTCAAGGTCCCTAGGTAAGTTTCAATGATTCTGTGAAGTAGCAATTTTTTTAAATTTCAAACACTGGTATTTCACCTGGTTCATTTACAATGATTTCAAAATGTCAAAAAGTCAAAGCTTAGCCCTGAGTTGACTTTTAACATTATTAAGATCATTCTCAAATAACAACCTAAGGCATTGTACTCTACTCCCACACACCCATATAAAATATGCATGAACACCTTATAAACACACTCACACACACATGCAAACATTAGGTCATATAAGAGTCAATAGAAAGGAGTATTATTTCACCTACTTTGTACTATGTTTTTCACTATCCCTGTAATCTACCATCTCCTCTAAGCATAGATATATATATATATATAAGATGAGGTTTTAAGGCTAAATAAAGTTTACTTGTATGAAGTTCACATTTACTATTGTTTTCATTACTGATACATCTTTACCAGGTTTTTAGCTGGAATTTATCAGTAGGGGTCTTTGTTTGTTTGTTTATTCCTCTCAGATTCTACAGGTTACTTCTAACATAAAACATGATTTCACGGAGGTAGTTAAGTCTGCTCTCAGTGATTATAGATTCCTATAATAACGACAAATCATTATAAGGTCAATTTAAGCTGTTGTTCCATTTCTATTTGTTATTTATCAATATGGCAAGAAAATGCAAGAAAAATGATATCCTGGAAATTTCAAGATATATTCAATAAATTAATAAAAATAATAGTATGCAATAAAACAAAAAAATCAACCTGATAACATGTAACTGTTTAAAATACATTAAATACTTAAGTATTAAATTAGTACAAGATTATGCTAAGACCTGAAATGCTACAAGAGAGTAGGTATTTTATTCAACATAAACATAGATCAAAAGTCATTCTGCATAATTTATTATACTGTTTAAAACCCATCTATGCAATTATTTAGGATTTTTGCCTGTTTTCAAATAAACATCAAAAAGCATATTTTGATTTTAAGTTAACTTCTAGGTAGAAGTGAAGGCATGCGTATTTTTCCTTTTTATCCAATTTTTTTGTTAACTTTTTTTCCTAAAATATGTTCCACAGATATTAAACTCAGATGTCATATAAGCAGCAAACTTATATTTATGTTTTACTCTTTATTGGTACATACTATTGTTTAAAACAGCAAAAATGTTTTCTTGGATTACTAACTGACAATTATTTATTATATATAAAATATCATGCCAAAATGTCCTTTTGGAGTGATGTCAGTATCACGGCAGATACTCCTCCTATCTGTTTCCCCTTTCAACAACTAAAATTTGTCCTCCTTAAAATAAAGTGTCTGTGTGGCCATTGTGGAATCTAATACTATATGCTAAGAAACCCAGGAGAAATTTTACCCATCTATGCATTACTAATAGCCAGAGGCATCGTATGGGCTGTGGAACTAGCCAAGAGCCTTTGAACTGGATTTGGGCCCTCTCCTCCACAGGAGAGGAACACCTGAAGATCGACTTTGGAAGACACCCACAGATGAAAGAGCCATAAAAAATAAGGAAATCCTGCTATTTATGGCAACATGGATGGACGTTGAGGGCATTATGATAAGTGAGATAAGTCAGACAATGAAGACAAACATATTATTCTATCACTTATATGTGGAATCTAAAAAAGCCAAATTTATGGAAAAAAAGGAGTAGAATGGTGTTTATCAAGTGCTGGAGTGTGGAGGAATTACGGAGGTTCAGCTCAAAGGGTACAAACTTTCACTTAGAAGATGAGTAAGTCCTGGAGAGCTAATGTGTAGCATTGTGATTATAGTTAACAATTCTGTCTTATATACTTCAAAGTTGCTAAGACACTAGATCTTAAATGTTCTCACTACATAAAAGGAACAATCGTGATGTTATAGATGTGTTAACTAATGTTATGGTGGTAATCATATTGAAATATATACATATGTCAAATCTACATGTACAACTTAAACTTATACCATGTACTATGTCACTTATATCCCAATAAAAAATTTAATGAAATAAAAATCTCTTTTTATCCACCAAATAAATCTACTAAATTAACATAAGGATAGTGGATGATTTTCATCAAACTGAAATGTGAAAAAAAAATTAAAGAAATTTAAAGTAGAATATATTGGTGTGAACTAAATGCAAAACTCGAAATTATGTTTAGTTACCAATCCACTTCCACTAACTTTTCTTTACTCTTTTATTTTCCTCTGGAAATTCAAAGCTTCACACCTAAAACAGCAATATGCCTATGAATTATTAGAAAACTGAGGCAAATATGTGGGGCAAAGACCAGCCCCAGGCAAGCTATAAAACTATAAAAATGCATCTGATATGCTTTTCTCCTCCCTCTGTGCCACATCAGTTTTTCTACTTTATATTTCTATTTCTTAAACACAAAGCAAAATAAAAACAAAGCAAATATAAAATGTCCTTCCATGTTATAACTTCCAATAATTGAATAGCAGGCAGTTATATTTTTGCTTCTTATTACTGAATATCTATGTTAGAAATCTGTCTACTATTTTAGATTAATAAAAAATGTATAATGCAAAATGCCTATTAACATGAACCTAGAATTAGCATTTAGGATTTCGATCTTAAATAAATTTTAATTAATGTTTCCTCTGATTTGCAAACCATTCTGAAAAGTATAATTGAGACATTTTATTGTTGTAAATGTAAATCTGTGTTCTGTATTGTAAATGAAAGCCAAAGCAATTTTATATCTGCCTCTACAAAATTTTTTACTTCAAATAAATCCCTTGATTAATATTTTGTTTTAGATTTATTTCTTAAATTTTCTATTTTGGAAATTCGCCCTTTCAAGTTTAACTAGCTCTAAGGAATTTCATTCTGTGACTTCCACAGAAATTGCAAAACTATAGGGGAAGGAGGTGGTTGTCAACATGGTCTAGAGGGACCTGATACACCTCAAATAGGCATCTAAGCTTACATGTGCTTATCAGTTTTGAATGCAAACATCCAATGTTTCATCAGTTCTTAGCACAAACCCATTGTATAATGCTTTGCTCTATTTAGGTGTTTATTATTTATTAGATAGGCTTTTAAATTTTAAAGAAGTAGTAAATAATGAGTTTTTTTGGTATGATTAATACACAATTACATGAGCAGCATTGTGGTTACTTGATTGCCCTCATTATCAAGTCCCCACCACATACCCTACTACAGTCACTGTCCATCAGCATAGTAAGATGCTAGAGTCACTACTTGTCTTCTCTGTGCTATACTGCCTTTCCTGTGCCCACCCCTACATTATGTGTGCTAATTGTAATGCCCCTTATTCCCTTTATGTGTACTCCCTTCCCACCCATCCTCACCAGTACTTTCCCTTTGGCAACTGTTTGTCCTTTCTTGGGTTCTGTGAGTCTGCTGCTGTTTTGTTCCTTCAGTTTTTCCTTTGTTCTTATGCTCCATGGATGAGTGAAATCATTTGGTACTTGGGTTTCTCTGCGTGGCTTATTTCACTGACAATAATACCCTCTAAAACCATCCATGTTGTTACAAAAGGTGGGATTTATTTTCTCCTTATGGCTGAATAATATTCCATTGTGTGTATGTACCACATCTTCTTTATCCATTCATCTACTGATGGACACTTAGGTTGCTTCCATTTCTTGGCTATTGCAAATAGTGCTGTGATAAGCATAGGGGTGCATATGTCTTTTTGAAACTGGGCTCCTGTATTCTTAGGGTAAATTCCTAGGAGTGGAATTCCTGGGTCAAATGTTTTTTGAGGAAACTCCATACTGCTTTCCAAAATGGTTGAACTAATTTACATTCCTACCAGCAGTGTAGGAGGGTTCCCCTTTCTCCACATACTCGCCAACATTTGTTGTTTTTTGTCTTTTGGATGTTAGCCATCCTAACTGGTGTGAGGTGATATCTCATTGTGGCTTTAATTAGTATTTCTCTGATGATTATCGATGCGGAGCATCTTTTTATGTGCCTGTTGGCCATCTGAATTTGTTCTTTGTAGAAGTGTCTGTTCTGATCCTATGCCCATTTTTTAATTGGATTATTTGCTTTTTGTTTGTTGAGGTGAATGAGCTCTTTATATATTTTGGATGTCAACCTGTTATAGGATATGTCATTTATGAATATATTCTCCCATACTGTAGGAAGCCTTTTTGTTCTACTGAAGGTGTCCTTTGCTGTACAGAAGCTTTACAGTTTGATATAGTCCCACTTGTTCATTTTTATGTTTGATTCCCTTGCCCATGGAGATATGTTCATGAAGAAGTTGTTCATGTTTATATTCAAGAGAGTTTTGCCTATGTTTTCTTCTAAGAGTTTTATGGTTTGATGACTTACATTCAGGTATTTGATCCATTTCAAGCTTACTTTTGTATATGGAGTTAGACAGTAAAAGAGTTTCATTCTCTTATATGTAGCTGTCCAGTTATGCCAACACTAGCTGCTGAAGAGGCTGTCATTTACCCATTGTATATCCATGGCTCCTTTATCATATATTAATTGAACATACATGCTTGGGTTTATATCTGGACTCTCTTCTGTTCTACTGGCCTATTGGTATGTTCTTGTGCCAGTACTAAATTGTCTTGATTACTGTGGCTTTGTAGTAGACTTGAAGTTGGGAAACAAGATTTCCTGAGCTTTATTCTTCCTTCTCAGAATTGCTTTGGCTATTCAGGTTCTTTGTGGTCCATATGAATTTTAGAACTATTTGCTCCACTTCATTGAAGAACGCTATCAGTATTTTACCAGGGATTGCATTGAATCTGTAGATCGCTTTAGGCAAGATGGCAATTTTGACAATACTAATTCTTCCTACCCAAGACCATGGGATGAATTTCCATTTATTAGCACTCTCTTTAATTTATCCTAAGAGTGTCTTGTACAGGAGGTGGAGCCAACATGGCGGCGTGAGTAGGACAGTGGGAATCTCCTCCCAAAAACATATATATTTTTGAAAATACAAAAAATACAAATAATCCTAAAAGAGAGACCCGAAGACACAGGACAACAGCCAGACTACAACCACACCAGCGAGAACCCAGCGCCTGGTGAAAGGGGTAAGATACAAGCCCCGGCCCCGCAGGAGCCGAGCGCCCCTCCCCCCAGCTCCCGGCGGGAGAAGAGCAGGCAGAGCGGGAGGGAGATGGAGCCCAGGACTGCCGAACACCCAGCACCAGCCATACACACCGGAGCACAGACACAGTGCATGCGTGGAGGGCTGGAAACTAGGGAAACAGGGCAGCAAGACCTCTGAGCGGGTGCCGAAGCTGATGCCCCTGTGAAAAAGAAAAGCGGGGGCTTTTTGAAAGTCTTAAAGGGACAGGGACTTAACAGCTAGACGGAAACAACCCAGGTCACAGTCCAGCAGCTGGAAATTACAGGGAAAACCAGGAGCAGTAACCCCCTGAGCAACAGCTCTGAGACCCCTCACGGAGGTAAACAGCCAAACAGCCCCCCCTTCCCCCCCCATCCATTACCTCTCCAGGCTTTGTGAAAGCAGAGAAACAGCCTGAGACAAACTCCGCCCACAGAAAGGGAAATTCCTCCCTTCGGCCAGGCAAGACACAAAGACCCAGTCTACACGCAATTACCCAACACAAGCCAGTAAGGGTCGCAGTTGTCCCAGTAAAGAAAGGCCAGTAGCAAGTGAAAAGTTTGGCCCTCCTGGCTGACAATCAATAGCACCTGTCAACATGAAAAGGCAAAAAAATATGATCCAGAAAAGACTAACCCAGACAGCTTCAGCATCTGCTACATCTTCCCCTGAGAAGGAACCTGAGGAGATAGATTTAAGCAGTCTTCCTGAAAAAGAATTCAAAACAAAAGTCATAACCATGCTGACGGACTTGCAGAGAAATATGCAAGAACTAAGGAAGGAGAATTCAGAAATAAAACAAGCTCTGGAAGGACTTCAAAACAGAATGGACGAGATGCAAGAGACCATTAATGGACTAGAAAACAGAGAACAGGAACGCAGAGAAGCTGATGCAGAGAGAGATAAAAGGATCTCCAGGAATGAAAGAATTTTAAGAGAGCTGAGTGACCAATCAAAAAGGAATAATATATGCATTATAGGAATACCAGAAGGAGAAGAGAGAAAAAAAGTTATAGAAAGTGTCTTTGAAGAAACAATTGCTGAAAACTTCCCCAAACTAGGGGAAGAAATGGCCTCTCAGACCACAGAGGTACACAGAACTCCCATGACAAGGGATTCAAGGAGGGAAACACCAAGACACATAATAATTAAAATGGCAAAGATCAAAGACAAGGACAAAGTATTAAAGGCAGCCAGAGAGAAAAAAAAGGTTACCTACAAAGGAAAACCCATCAGGCTATCATCAGACTTCCCAACAAAAATCCTACAGGCCAGAAGAGAATGGCATGATACACTTAATGCAATGAAACAGAAAGGCCTCGAACCAAGACTATTGTATCCAGCACGAATATCATTTAAATATGAAGAAGGGACTAAAAAATTCCAGACAAGCAAAAGTTGAGGGAATTTGCCTCCCACAAACCACCTCTACAGGGCATCCTACAGGGACTGCTCTAGATGGGAGCACTCCTAAAAAGAGAACAGAACAAAACACCCAACATATGAAGAAGGGAGGAAGAGGAATAAGAAGGGAGAGAAATAAAGAATCAGAATCATCAGTTCGCGTTTATAATAGATCAACAAGCGAGTTAAGTTAGACAGTAAGATAGTAAAGAAGCTAACCCTAAACTTTGGTAATCACAAACTTAAAGCCTGCAATGACAATGAATTCATACCTTTCAATAATCACCCTAAATGTAAATGGACTGAACGCACCAATCAAAAGACACAGAGTAATAGAATGGATAAAAAAGCAAGACCCATCCATATGCTGCTTAAAAGAGACTCACCTAAAACCCAAAGTCATGCACAGACTTAAAGTCAAGGGATTGAAAAAGATATTTCACTCAAACAACAGAGAGAAGAAAGCAGGTGTTGCAATTCTGGTATCAGACAAACCAGACTTCAAAATAAAGAAAGTAACAAAAGACAAAGACGGACATTACATAATGATAAAGGGCTCAGTCCATCAACAGGATATAACCATTATAAATATACATGAACCCAATACAGGAGCACCAACATACCTGAAACAAATATTAACAGAACTAAAGGAGGAAATAGAATGCAATGCATTCATTCTAGGAGACTTCAACACACCACTCACTCCAAAGGACAGATCCACCAGACAGAAAATAAGTAAGGATGCAGAAGCACTGAACAACACACTAGAACAGATGGACCTAATAGACATCTACGGAACTCTACATCCAAAAGCAACAGGTTACACATTCTTCACAAGTGCACATGGAACATTCTCCAGAATAGACCACATACAAAGCCACAAAAAGAGCCTCAGTAAATTCCAAAAGATTGAAATCCTACCAACCAACTTTTCAGACCACAAAGGCATTAAACTAGAAATAAACTGTACAAAGAAAGCAAAAAGGCTCACAAACACATGGAGGCTAAACAAGACGCTCCTAAATAATCAATGGATCAATGACCAAATCAAAATGAAGATCAAGCAATATATGGAAACAAACGACAACAACAACACTAAGCCCCAATTACTGTGGGACACAGCAAAAGCAGTCATAAGAGGAAAGTATATAGAAATCCAAGCATATTTAAAAAAGGAAGAACAAGCCCAAATGAATGGTCTAATATCACAATTATCGAAATTGGAAAAAGAAGAACAAATGAAGCCTAAGGTCAGCAGAAGGAGGGACATAATAAAGATCAGATAAGAAATAAATAAAATTGAGAAGAATAAAACAATAGCAAAAATCAATGAAACCAAGAGCTGGTTCTTCGAGAAAATAAACAAAATAGATAAGCCTCTAGCCAGACTTATTAAGAGGAAAACAGAGTCAACACAAATCAACAGTATCAGAATCGAGAAAGGAAAAATCACGACGGACCCCACAGAAATACAGAGAATTATTAGAGAATACTATGAAAACCTATATGCTAACAAGCTGGGAAACCTATGAGAAATGGACAACTTCCTAGAAAAATACAACCTTCCAAGACTGACCCAGAAAGAAACAGAAAATCTAAATAGACCAATTACCAGCAACAAAATTGAAGCGGTAATCAAAAAACTACCAAAGAACAAAACCCCCGGGCCAGAAGGATTTACCTCGGAATTTTATCAGACATACAGGGAAGACATAATACCCATTCTCCTTAAAGTTTTCCAAAAAATAGAAGAGGAGGGGATACTGCCAAACTCATTCTATGAAGCTAACATCACCCTAATACCAAAACCAGGCAAAGACCCCACCAAAAATAAAAGTACAGACCAATATCCCTGATGAACGTAGATGCAAAAATACTCAACAAAATATTAGCAAACCGAATTCAAAAATACATCAAAAGGAACATACACCATGACCAAGTGGGATTCATCCCAGGGATGCAAGGATGGTACAACATTCGAAAGTCCATCAACATCATCCACAACATCAACAAAAAGAAAGACAAAAACCACATGATCATCTCCATAGATGCTGAAAGAGCACTTGACAAAGTTCAACATCCATTCATGATAAACACTCTCAGAAAAATGGGAATAGAGGGCAAGTACCTCAACATAATAAAGGCCATCTATGAAAAACCCACAGTCAACATTATAATGAAAAGTGAGAGCTGAAAGCACTTCCTCTAAGATAGAGAACTAGGCAGGGATGCCCACTCTCCCCACTGTTATTTAACATAGTACTGGAGGTCCTAGCCATGGCAATCAGACAAAACAAAAAAATACAAGGAATCCAGATTGGTAAAGAAGAAGTTAAACTGTCACTATTTGCAGATGACATGATACTGTACATAAAAAACCCTAAGGACTCCACCCCAAAACTACTAGAACTGATATCGGAATACAGCAAAATTGCAGGATACAAAATCAACACATAGAAATCTGTGGCTTTCCTATACACTAACAATGAATGAACAGAAAGAGAAATCAGGAAAACTCCATTCACAATTGCATCAAAAAAAATAAAATACCTAGGAATAAACCTAACCAAAGAACTGAAAGACTTATAGTCTGAAAACTACAAGTCACTCTTAAGAGAAATTAAAGGGGACACTAACAGATGGAAATGCATCCCATGCCCTTGGCTAGGAAGAATTAATATCGTCAAAATGGCCATCCTGCCCAAAGCAATATACAGATTTGATGCAATCCCTATGAAACTACAAGCAACATTCTTCAATGAACTGGAACAAATGATTCAAAAATTCATATGGAACCACCAAAGACCCCAAATAGCCAAAGCAATCCTGAGAAATAAGAATAAAGTAGGGGGCAACTCACTCCCCAACTTCAAGCTCTATTATAAAGCCATAGTAATCAAGACAATTTGGTAATGGCACAAGAACAGAGCCACAGACCAATGGAACAGACTAGAAAATCCAGACATTCACCCAGACATATATGGTCAATTAATATTTGATAAAGAAGCCATGGACATACAATGACGAAATGACAGTCTCTTCAACAGATGGTGCTGGCAAAACTAGACAGCTACATGTAGGAGAATGAAACTGGACCATTGTCTAACCCCATATACAAAAGTAAACTCAAAATGGATCAAAGACCCGAATGTAAGTCATGAAACCATTAAACTCTTAGAGAAAAACATAGGCAAAAACCTCTTAGACATAAACATGAGTGACCTCTTCTTGAACATATCTCCCCGGGAAAGGAAAACAACAGCAAAAATGAAAAAGTGGAACTATATTAAGATGAAAAGCTTCTGTACAGAAAAAGACACCATCAATAGAACAAAAAGGAACCCTACAGTATGGGAGAATATATTTGAAAATGACACACCCGATAAAGGCTTGACGTCCAGAATATATAAAGAGCTCACACGCCTCAAAGAACAAAAAACAAATAAACCAATTAAAAAATGGGCAAAGGAAATGAACAGACGGTTCTCCAAAAAAGAAATACAGATGGCCAACAGACACATGAAAAGATGCTCCACATCGCTAATTATCAGAGAAATGCAAATTAAAACTACAATGAGGTAACACCTCACACCAGTAAGGATGGCTGCCATCCGAAAGACAAACAACAACAAATGTTGGAGAGGCTGTGGAGAAAGGGGAACCCTCCTACACTGCTGGCGGGAATGTAAATTAGTTCAACCATTGTGGAAAGCAGTATGGAGGTACATCAAAATGCTCAAAACAGACTTACCATTTGACCCAGGAATTGCACTCCTAGGAATTTACCCTAAGAATGCAGCAATCAAGTATGAGAAAGATCAGTGCACCCCTATGTTTATCGCAGCACTATTTACAATAGCCAAGAATTGGAAGCAACCTAAATGTCCATCGATAGATGAATGGATAAAGAAGATGTGGTACATATACACAATGGAATACTACTCAGCCATAAGAAAAGGGCAAATCCAACCATTTGCAGCAACATGGATGGAGCTGGAGGGTATTTTGCTCAGTGAACAAGCCAAGTGGAGAAAGAGAAATACCAAATGATTTCACTCGTCTGTGGAGTATAAGAACAAAGGAAAAACTGAAGGAACAAAACAGCAGCAGAATCACAGAACTCAAGAATGGACTAATAGTTACCAAAGGGAAAGGGACTGGTGAGGATGGGTGGGTAGGGAGGGATAAGGGCGGGGAGGAAAAGAGGATAATTAAGATTAGCATCCATACTGGGGTGGGAGAAAGGGGAGGGCTGTACAACACAGGGAAGACAAGTAGTGATTCTACAACATTTTGCTACGCTGATGGACAGTGACTGTAAAGGGGTTTATAGGGGGGACCTGGTATAGGGGTGAGCCTAGTAAACAAAATATTCGTCATGTAAGTGTAGATTAATGATAAAAAAAAAAAAGCAGTTCCTGTGTGGTGACCTCCAATGAGTTCTACACAATCATATAAAGGGCATATAAAAGTGTAGGCAAAGGGTCTGTTTGTGTTTATACAGAGGATCAAAGCCTAATTTGGCTAACCCGAGAATGAATTAAGATACGATATGAAAAAGAACTTCCAACATCAGCACTCTCGGGAAGACTCATGCCAGAAGATGATCATAAAAAAACCCCAACAAAGATCCACGCACTGCTACAGGTGTAGATGCACTCATCCCACCAATTCCTGGACTTGCCATGAGAATGAAGAAGGAGATATCTAAGCTGGCCTGTGCATACAGTAAAACAACAAATTTGACTGGATCTATACTGTTGGAACTCAACCAAGAATTAGGAGAAGTGCAAATTGTAGCACTCCAAAATCTTACAATTACAGACTATTTACTGTTAAAAGAACATATGGGATGTGAACAGTCCCCAGGAATGGGTTCTTTTAAATTATCTGAATTCTCTCAGACTGTTCAAGTTCACTTGAGCAATATCCACCATATCATAGATAAGTTTTCACAAATGCATAAGGTGCCTAACTGATTTTCTTGGTTTCACTGGAGATGGCTGGTAATTACAGGTATGCTCTGGTTATGTAACTATACTCCTATTATGTTAATGTGTGTGCACAATTTAATTAGTAGTTTAAAATCTATACATGCTGAAGTTACTCTACAAGAAAATATGTCAAAGAAATAATCAATCTTCCCATGTTTTCTTCCGCCTGCTACTTCTATAGCTTTTCTTCTTCCTACCTAATTACAACCCTTAAATAGAATTCGTGCCACATATCGAATTTACCAAGTATCATAATTCTTCCAAGTGGTAAAGATACCTCAAGACAAATGCTGGGCATAGAAGCCACAGGGCATAATTATGCAAAGAAGTAAAAAGCTAACCTTTTCAAACAATAAGGCTTCTCTCTCACTTACCAACTTTACATTTCCCTGTATGGCCCCGGAAGATGACTGGTTAGCCAGAGACGGGTAAGATTCCTCAAGGGAGGAACAATCTAAGACAGGCACAGTCGCAGGGGGGTCCTCAGGTGAGAAATTGGGGATCAACAGAGGTGAGGCTTAGAACCTCACCCTCCCTGTTCTGAGAGAAATCTTCTGCATACTTGGATATTTTATTGCCCTTGTCTAGCTTGGATTAACACATAGTCTACATGCACACACCTGATCATCTACATTTGCTCTCTTACAACACTAAACTATGTTTTCTACCTTTATCTCGTATCTACCTACCACTTCAGCATTTTATTAAAAATAATAATATTAAAGAGAGAAATGTGGTATCCACATATAAATCAAGTATAAAAATCAAATGAGTATTCATATTTGAACTGTCTGTTTATAGTTCATAATGCATGAGCAAAACCAAAAGTTTCTGTGATGACTGCCCTTGTACTGTTCACCATGTAACTTATTCACTATGTAAGAATTTGTTCTCCTTTTAAGAACTTGTTCTTTATGCTTCAGAAGATTGGAGACTGACGAAAATTAGGCTTGGGGTGGATTAATGATTGTGCATTGAGCATTGACCCCCCTATACAGAATTTTATTTTTGTTAACAACCATTTGATCAATAAATATGAGAGATACCCTCTCAAAAAAAACAAACAAACAAACAAAATATACATATATACACACTTCCAATTGTAATATTAATAAGTAACTGGAATGTAATGTATAGCATAAGGAATATAGTCAAAATATTGTAACAACTTGGTATGGTGATAGCTGGTACCTAGAATTATCATGTATATAAATGTTGAATCACTGTGTTGTACACCTGAAACTAATGTAATTCTGTGTGTCAACTACCCTTCAATAAAAAATAATTATCCAGAAAAAAAAAAAAAGGTGTCTTGTAGTTTTCAGGGTGTAGGTCTTTAACTTCCTTGGTTCGGTTTA
The DNA here is from genome assembly GCF_030020395.1 of Manis pentadactyla. Lineage (NCBI taxonomy): Eukaryota > Metazoa > Chordata > Mammalia > Pholidota > Manidae > Manis > Manis pentadactyla. The sequence continues at coordinate 26,967,037 of NC_080037.1, read as the reverse complement.
TTCTTAGGTAGTTTATTTTATTTTACTTTTTTGATGCAATTGTGAATGGAATTGTTTTCCTGATTTCTCTTTCTGTTAGTTCATCATTAGTATACAGAAATGCAGCAGATTTCTGTGTATAAATTTTGTGTTCTACAATGCTGCAGAATTCAGATATTATATCTAGTAGTTTCAGAGTGGATTCTTTAGAGTTTTTATGTATCATATCTTGTCATCTGCAAATGGTGACTGTTTGACTTCTTTCTTACCAACCTGGATGCCTTTTATTTCTTTGTGTTGTTTGATTACCTTGGCTAGGACGTCTAGTACTTTGTTGAATAAAAGTGGGGAGAATGGACATCCTTGTCTTGTTCCTGATCTTAGAGGTAAAGCTTTCAGCTTCTTGCTGTTAATTATGATGTTGGCTGTGGGTTTATCATATATGGCCTTTATTATGTTGAGCTACTTGCCCTCTATACTCATTTTGTTGAGTGCTTTTATCTTGAATGGATGTTGAATTTTGTCGAATGCTTTTTCAGCATCTATGGAGATGATCATGTAGTTTTGTCCTTCCTTTTGTTGATGTGGTGGATGATATTGATGGATTTTTGAATATTGTACCATCTATACATCCCTGGGATGAATCCTACTTGAGCATGGTGTATGATCCTCTTGATGTATTTTTGAATTCAGTTGGCTAATATTTTGTTGCATATTTTTGTATCTATAATCATCAGGGATATTGGTCTGTAAGATTTCCTTCTTTGTGCTGTCTTTGCCTGATTTTGGTATTAGAGTAATGCTAGCTTCATAGAATGAGTTTGGAAGTATTCTGTCCTCTTCTATTTCTTGGAAAACTTTAAGGACAATGGGTATTATGTCTTCTCTGTATGTCTTATGAAACTCTGTGGTAAATCCATCTGGCCCGGGAGTTTTGCTCTTGGGTAATTTTTTGATTACTGATTCAATTTATTTGCTGGTAATTGGTCTGTTTAGATTTTGTGTTTCTTCCTTGGTCAATCTTGGAAAGTTGTATTTTTCTAGGAAGGTGTCCATTTCTTCTAGGTTATCCAGATTGTTAACATATAGTTTTTTTTAGTATTCTCTAATAATTCTTTGTATTTCTGTAGGGTATATAGTGATTTTTACTTTCTCATTTCTGATTCTGTTTATGTGTGTAGATTCTCTTTTTTTCTTAATAAGCCTGGCCAGTGGTTTATTTATTTTGTTTATTTTCTCAAAAAACCCCTCTTGATTTCATAAATTTTTTCTATTGTTTTATTCTTGTCAATTTTATTTATTTATTTTCTGATCTTTATTATGTCTTTCCTTCTAATGCCTTTGGACCTCAATTGTTCTTCTTTTTGTAGTTTCAATAACTGTTAATTTAGACAATTCATTTGGGATTATTATTCCTTCTTTAAATGAGCCTGGATTGCTGTATACTTTCTTTTTAGAACTGCCTTCGCTGCATCCCATAGAAGTTAGGGCATTGTGCTGTTGTTGTCATTTGTCTCCATATATTTCTGGATCTCTGTTTTAATTTGTTTATGGATCCATTGATTATTTAGGAGCATGTTTTTAAGCCTCCATGTGTTTGTGAGCCTTTTTGTTTTCTTTGTACAATTTCTTTCTAGCTTTATACCTCTGTGATCCAAGAAGTTGGTTAGTTCAATTTCAGTCTTTTTGAATTTACTGAGGCTCCTTTTGTGACCTAGTATGTGGTCTATTCTGGAAAATGTTCCATGTGCACTTGAGAAGAATGTGTATGCTGCTTCTTTTGAATGGAGTATTCTTTAGCTGTCTGTTAGGTCCATCTGTTCTAATGTGTTGTTCAGTGCCTCTGTGTCCTTACTTATTTTCTGTTTGGTTGATCTGTCCTTTGGGGTGAGTGGTGTGTTGAATTCTCCTTAAATGAATGTATTGTATTCTATTTCCTCCTTTACTTCTGTTAGTACTTGTTTCACATATGTAGGAGCTCCTGTGTTGGATGCATAGATATTTATAATGTTTATATCCTCTTGTTGGACTGACCCCTTTATCATTATGTAGTGTCCTTCTTTGTCTCTTGTTACTTTCTTTGCTTTGAAGTCTATTTTGTCTGATACAAGTACTGCCAACACCTTCTTTTCTCCCTATTGTTTGCATGAAATATCTTTTTCCATCCCTTCACTTTTAGTCTGCTTATATCCTTGGGTTTGAAGTGAGTCTCTTTTAGGCAGCATATAGATTGATCTTGCTTTTTTATCCATTCTATTACTCTCTGTCTTTTGATTGGTGCATTCAGTGCATTTACATTTAGGGTGATTATTGATAGGTATGTACTTATTGCCATTGCAGGCTTTAGATTCCTGGTTACCAAATGTTCAAGCGCAGCTTCTATTCTATCTGGCTAACTTAACTCACTTATGCTATTATAAACACAGTCTGATGAATCTTTATTTCTGTCCCTTCTTTTTCTTCCTCCTCCACTCCTTATGTGTCAGGTATTTTATTCTCTACTCTTTGTGTTTCCCTTGACTGATTTTGTGGATAGCTGATTTTATTTTGCCATTATCTAGTATTTGGTTGGTCTACTTTCTGTGCTGTGGTTTGTGTTGTTCTGGTGACAGCTATTTAACCTGAGGCATACTTCCATCTAGAACAGTCCCTTTAAAATACATTGTAGAGATGGGTTGTGGGAGGTAAATGTCCTCAACTTTTGCTTATCTGGGAATTGTTTAATCTCTCCTTCAAATTTAAATGGTTAACTTGCTGGATACAATATCCTTGGTTCAAGGCCCTTCTGTTTCATTGCAATGAATATATCATGCCATCACCTTCTGTTCTGTAAGGTTTCCGCTGAGAAGTATGATGATAGCCTGATGGGTGTTCCTTTGTAGGTGATCTTTTTTCTCTCTGTGGCTGCTTTTAATACTCTGTCCTTGTCTTTGATCTTTACCATTTTAATTATTACATGTCTTGGTGTTGTCCTCTTGGGTCCCTTGTGTTGGGAGATCTGTCGACTTCCATGATCTGAGAGACTATTTCCTTCCCCAGATTGGGGAAGTTTTCAGAAATTATTTCTTCAAAGACACTTTCTAACCCTTTTTATCTCTCTTCTTCTTCTGGTACCCCTACAATGCAAATATTGGTCCATTTGGATTGGTCACACAGTTCTCTTAATATTCTTTCATTCCTAGAGATCCTTTTATCTCTCTCTGCCTCAGCTTCTCTGTATTCCTATTCTCTGGTTTATATTCTATTAACAGTCTCTTCCATTCATCCAGTGTGCTCTTAAATCCTTCCATTGTTTCATTTCTGTTATCTCTCTCCTGAATTCATCCCTTAGCTCTTGAATATTTCTGTGTAGCTCCATCAGCATGCTTATGACTTTTATTTTGAATTGTTTTTCAGAAAGACCTGGTGTTTGAGGGATTTTGGACTGAACAAGATTCTTCTGGCTTTTCATGGCAATGGGGGTGTTTTCCAACAAGTGGCATGTGTGTCAGGTGGCAGTACAAAGTCCCTTCTTGCTTGCCGGTCACCTTGCCTGTCTCCGCTGTCTGTGCCAGTTAACTGGGCACAGGGAGCAGCCTCCAGGTTAATCCCCTAAGCTGCCTTGGGTGGGGCAGCCCTTGCATTGGCCTAGGGCATTGGTGGGGGTTTCAGGTGAGCAGCGTGTATTCCTCCATGAGAACAGAGCCCCTTTGTGCCTCCTGGACTCTGTGCCCATCCCCCCTGTCTATGCTGGTCAAGCACACTGAGGGAGCAACCTCTAGTTTAATCCCCTAAACAGTTCTCTTAAGGATTACCAGGGCACTGGTTGGGTTGTAGACAAGTGACAGATGTTCTGCCACAAGTATAGAGCCCCTTTGTGCCTTCCAGATTCTGTGCTTGTCTACACTGTCTGTGACTGTCAACTGTGTGCAGGGAGCAGCCTCTGGATCTGGGCCGGTTAGGCGCACAGAGAGAAGTCTCTGTGTTAAGCTGTGTGGTTGCTGTAAGTGGGTCTGTTCCCTGGCTGTTCTGCAACAATGGTGGGTCAACCAGTTTGCTTGCAGTGCTGGCCATGGTGAAGGAAAGGAAGGCTGCTTATCGCCATAAGGGCGCCTTGGAGCTGCATTGCCAACCTAGGGATTAGGGCACCTGAAGTTCCTTAAAGTTCCCAGCCTGCTGGGCGTAGTGCACCAGAACAATTTTGTCCACTTGTTAAACTCTTGTCTCTTTAATACTTTTAAAGAACATGCTTTTCTTTAGTCCAAGGGCAGCCAGCTGTGGGAACCTGTTCTCAGTCTTAGTTTCGGATTTTGCTTTTCTGTTCTAATATTCAGAGCACTGTGCGATGTGTGTCTGTGCTTCCAGGGAAGATTACTAAGGCTGCTTTTTAGCAGTCCTGTGCTTCCACTCCATCCCCACTCTGATTCTTTTCCTCCTACCAGTGAGGTGGGGTTGGGGGAGTGCTCATGTCTCACTGGGTCACAGCTTTCTATTTTACCCTATTCGATGAGATGTTTTGGTTCTCACAGATATAGCCTGGCTGGTGTACTGTATCTTCTGGTCACTCTTTTAGGAATAGTTGTATTTGCTGTATGTTCAAAATGTATATTGTTTGGGAAGAGATTTCCACCATCCTACTCATGCCGCCATCTTTTCCTCTCTCATAAATAACGATTTTGAATGAGCATAGTTGACAAGGCAAATTTTTAATAAAATGCAGTAAATTTAAATACACATTTGTGATGTTATAAAAGACAGATGTTTTGAGGAATATAAAAAAGAGTACTTGAAATCTTCATGAGATTTTATGTTAATTATACATTAAAAAATAATAGTACTTACATAGAATACTTACATAGAATGATGCAGATCAGTACATGGGTTATTAATGGAATGAAAAAATGAGAAATTAATCTAAACACAAAGCATGTGGAGTCAGATTAATTAACATAAAAGGATTAAAATGATGAGCATCTTTCAAAGAAATATAGGTAAAAATCAGGTTGGAGAGAATCAAGATGCCACAGCAGAATTTTAGAGTGTCTATACTCTCAGTAGCCTGGTAGGGTGTAGTTTTCTGTTCAGCATGTCATGAAGTGTAGGCTGGGGCTACAGTTCTCATCTGGGACTTGGGATTCTTCTAAGCTTGCTGGTCTTTGACAGAATCCGAATCCAGTATGTTGTAGCTATGGGTCCCCAATTCCTTGGGGACCCATAGTCAGCCAGACACTGTGCTTCCAAAGGATGCTTGCATTCCTTCTCACCTGGCCGCTTCCATTATCAAACCAGCATCAGTATGTGAATCCTTCTCAAGCTTGGGATATCTGACTTTTTCTTCTGCTGCCAGCCTGAGAAAATTCTGCTGTTAAAAAGGCTTCTGTGATTAGATTTACTCCATCAAGATAATCTCTGTCTTAAGGTCAACTGTGATGCAAGGTGTTTCACGATTACAAAAACTTAAGAAAAGCTTAAGAATACATGGACTGAATATATAAATTGGCATACTATGTAGATCTATATAGGTAGATTTATTTTTAAGCTTATATATATTTATATATATAGTATGTATAATATATAGTGCAATATATTATATGTAAACATTCTTTTCTTTTTAAATTTATTTCTTACATTTTTGGTATATATGTGTGTGTGTGTGTACACACACACATATAAAAGCCATAGGAAGACATATCATAATCTTGTGTAGAGAAAAGATAGTATAGCTGTTATGAACATAAACCTTGAAAAGAAACTGTAGGGTTCAAATCTGAGATACAGCTTACCCTAAGAATGAAATTACTTAAGTTTCATGTGTCTCAATGTTCTCATCTACCGCACAGGAAAAATATAACAGTACCTATTTCACAGGACTTTTTTGAGTACTTAAGGAGCTAAAATTGCACTTAAAACAGCACATAGTAGCTTCAGATTAATTTTTAAATGTATAATTTCATTTCAAATCAAAATATAAACTTTTGGACAATTGGCAAAGATCATGAAGTTTATTTGAAAGATTACATATAAAGGAATAGTCAGCAGCCTTTGTTAAAAAAATCTGCAGTTCTGTTAGCAAAATACACAGTAAAACATCAAAGATGTAAGTTATTCTAGCACAGAAATAGACAAATTCATTCACTTATTTACTCTATAACAGGCACTTTTATAGGACCTGCAAACAGATAAAAAAAACCAAAATAGCCAAAATCCCTGAATAGAACTTACATTTGGAATAAATGAAAAAATATAATTTATTGTGTTCTAAGAAGACTGTGAGCTTGGCTATAATAATTACTGTTTTATGGGATAAATGAACCACTAGAGATAATTCATTTTAGTTTGAGAGCATGATTTGGTAGAGCTAATTCCTGGGTATGTCAATTGCTAATCAAAAAAGAGCATAAGCTTTTTAAAATAAGAGTTGATTTACTTACTTGGTATCTTCTGTAGCATTTAACAAAGTTACAGAGTAAAGACCCTTCATTCAATGAATGTCCAAATGAAATATGTGTGAACTAATAACATTCAATATGTCTTTCAAAAGTTATGAAGAAATGGGTATGTTTCTCTACTTAGTTTTAATCAATATTCACTCAACAAAGAAAGTGTGAAGAAGCAAATTTCTCTGAACTGAAATTGAAATATACAAAACAAAACGCTCTGTTTATAAGAATATTGCAGAAATAATAAGGTAAAATAAAGTTCAGATTAGGAAATAAATTGAATTACAACAATTATATGTCCAAGTTTTTCCAATGAATAACTATTTTATATCAGGCAAATTCATATTGTCTAATTTTAAATCAATGTATTTAAATTAAATATTAAAGCTTAAATTTTTTGAATATGTATAATTATATTTTTATATAACACCAATATTGTTTACATGGACTAAAAATAGAGAAGTGTTTTCCCTTATTTTGGCACTCTATTAGCAGCTCTACATTTATTTTCTCTTTTGAACTTAACAACACATTTGAAGAAACAGATGAAAGAATTTTAGTTCACTGAGGGCATGCAATTAACCCAACACTACAAATTTATGAAGTTTTTGAGTTGGGATTGAAAGCAAATTTATGTTTCTCTAAAGCCTATGCTTCTTAGCATATATTTTCTGTGATTGAGAAAGGAAGAGAGAACAGAGGTAGAGAAGATAGGGAGCAAGAGAAGGAGAGAAATAAGTAAAATTATTACAATAATTATTAAATTATAATGAGATTAATTTATAAAAATAACATATATTTACTTTTTATATCATAGGTACTTTTTAAATGCAGAGCAATGTGTCACATTTAAAAACTATTATTTAAGTAGTTTCACATGTATTTTTACTCATAACCTCTTGAATTTGTATAATTCTTAGGATTATGTGTGTGAGGTTCATCTTTGTTGATATGGCTGACTCTATTTCCTTCATTTCAGTGGAAATTGAAGTTGTTTTAAACTTTGATATTTAAACAGACAGCTGCATGAAACATTGCTCTGTGCCTTGTTGGGTATAGTGGTGAGAGTTTCTCCAAGGTAAATAAGCATTCTAGAATTTCTGGGGAGTAGATTATATACATCTTTAACTTGTGAGATATTGCCAAATTGATGTTAAAATTGTTTTGGCAGATTTGGACTCCTACAATCATGCAGACATTTCCTTTTTTCCACATTCTCAACATCAATGTGTATTTTCAGATTCTTTCTTTTTCCATTGTGAGGCTACATAGATTTTTTGACAAGTATTGATTTCTTCCGGTTACCATTTCTACATAATCCTTCATACTCACCTATAAGAAAGCTTTCTATTTGGAGTTCTCCTTTCCTTGAGCAGCAAAGAGTAACCATTTTAAAGGTATGAAAGAATTAGATGATATGTTTAAAAGGGCCAACATATGAACATGTAACTTTATTAGAGGCAATCCTGTAAAGGAAGCCTATTTGGTAAACTTAAAATAGAACTAAAGAAAACATTCAGCAGTCTGGGCATTATTACCTAGTGTCTGGGGAGCACCACCAGCTTGATACCAATTATCTGTGACAAAACTCCTTTGATTGTCATTTAGTCCACTCCTTAATGAATAAAAAGAAACTGGGAATTTTATTTTCATATAATTGGAAATATTTCTATCTCTCTCTCTTTTTTACTATATAAAATAAATGACCTTTATGTCCTCAGTGATGGTTTATCAAAATCCCAGAAAAAAGGTGCCTTGAATCTGAGCTGTCAAATGTAAAGGGCAAACCAACTGTAAGCTAGTAAAATACTCATGATGTCAGTAGTTTGTATTATCATTATTTATACTATGTTTGCCATTTTTCTTTCTAAGAGATCATTAAACTACCAAAAGTAACTATCTAGCAACCCATTAATTAGAAATAGATATTTAATATTAACTTTATTGCTCTTTGTACATTATAAACAATTTTGGATTCTGTATTTTTCTGATGGATATGCCAACATACCAAATTTTAAATAATTTTTCTCACTAAAAACTAAAACATAATTTTTTAAGGAATAATTAACATATGTATTATCTTTATTAAATAGACAAAAATACAAGAAACAATGTGGAACTAACATTCAAACTCAACTATTTTATATAAAATGTAATTAGATTCATTAAAAAAGCCCACTTTAATACATGCAACTTGCAAAATTTAATGATCTATAACCACATGTTTAATCATGTTTCCCATGAAAATTAAATTGTTGAAAAAGTATTTCTTTAGTATTAGCTTATTTTCATTTTGTTATGTATAAGCAATTTTATTATTCCTTTTAAGGGAATAAAATACTGCCAGTTTATTTCCCTACAGCATAAAGCAAATCAGTTATTGAGTTGGTTTTTTAGATTGTACTATTACATACTTTTTTAAGTGACAATATACAAGAAATAAAGTATTTAAGAAGTTAAATTTTGAGCCTCCCTATCAAGGTTTATGAGAATACATGTTAAAGGTGAAATATATTTAAGATGATTTGCAGTTGGAATGCAATTAAAGATGGCGGCATGAGAGGTGAGACTGAAACCTCTTCCCAAAACCACATATAATATGAAAATATAACAAATACATCAAATCTTGAAAGAGCAAAAGGAAAGAAGGCTACAGCAGACTGTCTACATACATCTCGGGAAACAAGAAGACCTCAAGGAAAAGGGTAACATATGAAAGCGATGATCTAAAGAGACCCAAGTCATTCCCCCACCCCAGCTAACTGGAGGGAGGAAGAAAAATGCAGAGGGGAATGGGTGGAAACCTGGGACTGCTGAACACCCAACGCTGGAGATCTGCTCTGGGAGCACAAACCTACACTACATGGTGCTCTGAGATTAGTGGGGTTGGAAAGCTGAGACAGGCAGAATACTTGGAGAAACTATGATTCCAGCCTCTTGTGGAAAACAGGGATCCACATTCAGCTGCTCTGGTACAAAAGAAAGGCTGTCAGTCTAAGAGACTTCCTAACAGTGAGAGGGAGGCTAAATGAGCAAGGATTACATGGAGCTTACTGCGCAGGAGAAAGGACAGGTAGACGAAATTGTCTGGGCTCACTCTGCCCAGAAGGCTGGGAACTTTCAGGAGCTGCAGGTAATCCATCCCCCTGGCTTGTTACGCAGCTCCGAGGCTCCCCAATGTGATATGCAGCCTGCTGCTCCTTAGTGCCTGGCGGCACAAGCTCACAAACTGGATGGCCCTGCCATTGCCCAAACCAGGCAGAGGGCAGCTCCACCTATAGCAACTACAAATGCAAAGCAAAGAGAGAGGTTTCTCCCTGTGTGCTCAGCCCACTGTCCCTGGCAGTGGTGGCAGGCACTGCAGGCAGGATGCAAGAAAGGTGTCTTTCCTCCCAATAAAAAGTAACCATTAGATTGTATACATAATAGCACACTAAGTGAGAAAATTAGACTGTTAGATAGTAAGAGTTACCTTTGAATCTTTAGTAACTATAAATCTAAAGCCTGCAAAGGCAGTAAGTACATACCTATTGATAATCACCCTAAATATAAATTGTCTGAATGCACCAATAAAAAAACACAAAGTTACAGAATGGATAAAAAAGCAAGACCCATCTATATGCTGCCTACAAGAGATATAATTCAAACCCAAAGAAATACACAGACTAAAGTGAAAGGATGGAAAAAGATATTTCATGCAATAGGGGGAAAAAAGCAGGAGTTGCAGCACTTGTATGAGATAAAATAGACATCAAAATAAAGTAACAAGAGAGAAAGATGGACATTACGTAATGATAAACAGATTAGTCCTACAAGAGGACATAACCATTATAAATATCTATGCACCCAACAAAGGAGCACCTACATATATGGAACACACACTAATTTTAGGAGACTTCAATGCACCACACAGCATAAAGGACAGATCAAACAGACAAATAAGTAAGGAGACAGAGGCACTGAACAACACATTAGAACAGATGGACCTAACAGATATCTACAGAACACTCCACACAAAAGCAGCAGAATACACATTCCCGTCAAGGGCCCAAAGAATATTTTCAAAAACAAATCATATACTAGGCCACAAAAAGAGCCCCAGTTATTTCAAAAAGGTTGAAATTGTACCAACCAGCTTCCCAGAACACAAAGGTATGAAACTAGAAATAAATTATGCAAAGAAAACAAAAATCCCATAAAACATGGAGTCTGAACAACAAGCTCCTAAATACTCAATGGATTAATTACCAAATAAAAACAGAGATCAAGTAATATATGGAGACAAATGACAACAATAATTCAACACCACAAAATCTGTGGGATGCAGTGAAGGCTGTGTTAATGGGGAAGTATATTGCAATACAGGCTTACCTCAGGAAAGAAAAGCAATCCCATATGAACAGTATAAACTCACAATTAATGAAACTAGAAAAAGAAGAACTAAAGAGCTACAAAGTCAGTGGAAGGAGGGTCATAATAAAGATTAGAGCAGAAAAACATAAAGAATAAAACAATAGAAAAAATCAATGAAAGCAGGAGCTGTTTCTTTAAGAAAAATAAACAAAATAGATAAACCCTAGCCAGGCTTATCAGGAAAACAAGAAAGTATACACAAATAAACAGAACCAGAAATGAGAAAGGAAAAATCACTAGGCACACCACAGAAATACAAAGAATTAATAGAGAATACTATGAAAAACTATATCCTAACAAACTGGATAAACTAGAAGAAATGGACAAATTTCTAGAAAAGTACAATCTTCCAAGGCTGACCCAGGAAGAAATAGAAAATCTGTAAAGACCAATTACCAGCAATGAAATTGAATTGTTAATGAAATCTACCAAAGACCAGATGGCTTTATCACTGAATTTTATCAAACACTAAATAAAGACATAATACTTATCCTCCCTAAAGTTTTCCAAAAAGTAGAAATGTAGGGAATACATCCAAACTCATTCTATGAGAACAGCATCACTCTAATACCAAAACCAGACACACACACCACAGAACAGAAAAATCACAGACCAATACCCCTGAGGAACATAGATGCAAAAATCCTTAACAAAATGTTAGCAAACCAAATTCAAAAATACATCAAAAAGATCAAGAAGGATTTATTACAGGGATGCAAGGATAGCACAATATCCAAAGATCCATCAACATCATCTACACATCAACCAAAAGAACAAAAAAAACACATGATCATATCTATAGATTCTGAAAAGGCATATCACAAATTTCAACATCCATTCATGAGAAAAACTCTCAAAATGGTTATAGAGGGCATGTACCTCAACATAATAAAGGCCATATATGACAAACCCACAGTCAACATCATACTTAACAACAAGAAGCTGAAAGCTTTGCTTTAAGATCTGGAAAAAAGACAAGGATGCCCACTCTCCCACTTCTATTCAACATAGTTCTGGAGGTCCCAGCCACAATAATCAGATAACGCAAAGAAACAAAGGCCTCCCAATTGGTAAGGAAGAAGTTAAGCAGTCACTGTTTGCAGATGACATGATATTGTACATAAAAATCCCTAAAGAATCCACCCCAAAACTACTAGGAATAATAAATGAATTAAGCAAAGTTGCAGCATACAAAATTAATACAGAGATCTATTGCATTCATTTACACTAATGATGAACTAGCAGAAAGAGAAATCAGGAAAACAATTCCATTCACAATTGCATAAAAAAGAATAAAAAACCTAAGATAAACCTAACCAAGGAAGTGAATGACATATACCCTGAAAACTGCAAGACACTCAAGAGAAATTAAAGACATGAAGTAAGTGGATACACATCCCATGTTCATGGATAGGAAGAATTAATATTGTTAAAATGGCCGTCCTGACCAAAGCAATCTACAGATTCAATGCAATCCCTATCAAAATACCAACAGCACTCTATGACAAACTAGAACAAATAGTTATAAAATTCATATGGAACCACAAAAGACCCTAAATAGTCAAAACAATCCTGAGAAGGAAGAATAAAACTGGAGGGATTATGCTCCCTGACTGCAAGCTCTACTACAAAGTCACAGTAATCAAGACAATTTGGTACTGGCACAAGAACAGACCCATAGACCAATGGAACAGACTGTAGAGCCCAGATATAAACACAACATACATGGTCAATTAATATGTGGTAAAGGAGCCATGGACATAGAATTGGGAAATGACTGCCTCTTCAACAACTGGTGTTGGCAAAAGAGGACAGCTACATGCAAGAAAATGAAAATGGATTATTGTCTTAACCCATACACAAAAGTGAACTCCAAATGGATCAAAGACCTGAATGTAAGTCATGAAACCATAAAAGTCCTAGAAGACAACATAGGCAAAAATCTCCTGAATTCTACTCCTAGGAATTTAACCAAAGAGGTAAGGTCTCAGATTTAAAAAGACATATGCACACCTATGTTTATTGAAGCACTATTTAAAATCCATCAGTAAATGAATAGATGAAGAAGCAGTAAATATACACAATGATATACTATTCAACCAGAAGAAGAAAACAAATCCTGTTATTTACAAAAACTTGGAGCTAGAGGGTATTATGCTCAATGTAATAAACCAGGCAGAGAAGCATAGTACCAAATGATATCCCCCATTTGTGGATTGTAACAATGAAGCAAAACTGAAGGAACAAAAACATCAGCAGACTCAGACTCCAAGATGAGACTAGTGGTTACCAAAGGGGAGGGGTGAGGGAAGGTGGGTGGGTAAGGAGGGAGAAGGAGATTGAGGAGTATTGTGATTAGTGCACTTGGTGTAGGGGGGTCACGGGTGAGACACTGTAGTGCAGAGAAGACAAGTAGTGACTGTTTGGCATCTTACTATATTGATGGACAGTGACACACTGGGGTATGGGGTGACTTGATATTATGGGTGAATGTCGTAAGCACAACATTTTTCATGTGAAAGCTTCATAAGAGTGTATATCAATGATACCTTAATAAAAAAAAAAGGATGATTTTCAGTTGTAAAGAAACATGTATTAAGAATTGAGGAATTTCCAAATTGGGTTAGTTATATTGTATCAACAAAATGAGCCTTACTAAAATAAAGAGTTGCTCTTATAGTTTATGAGATTTGAGTAGGCTCAGGTGACTGTCAAAATAAAACACCAGCAAAATTAGCTTTCTCATGTAAATGACCTGTTGACAGTTTGAGAAACTAAATCCAATGTTTGAAAACTATCAGTGCTTATTAAAATCTTCACTTTTATAATAAAGGCAGTCAATGCAACACTGTTGATAGAATTATTCCAAGGGAATTGCATGTGCTCCTTTCAGTCATAAATGCTACTAATATTTATTTGTCAGTAGCTGTCATGCGAAATAAAACAAGAAATGGGGACTACTTTTCATCTAGACAACAAAATACAATGACCAATCAAATCACTATTCAGCTATGGCTTAAATCCAGTTTGTAGCGTTTATGGTTCAGAATATTTGATAAGGACCCTTTGCATCCCAGTATTTGGTCTGTACATGAGCAATGTATTTGGGAGTATTTATGAAGTATTAATTTAAATTATTTGTGATATTTGGACATTTCTTAATATTTTTGTATTCATTAAGTTGTTCTATGAATGCATTTCCAGTGTCTTTAGTGATATTCGTGTAGGAATCTCAGTTTACTGATAAATAATTTTCTGTTTTAATCCAGCTTTCCCTATTAATAAATGCTGGTGTTAAGGCTTAAATGAAGGATTTTGCTCTTTTCAGAGAATTATGAAAAATCAATGAGAAAGAGAAAGTAACAATTTTTTTTTCAAGTAATTTCAGGGAGAACTGTGTCAGTTTATAACAGTAAATTGTAGAGAATCAGTTGGAAATTATAATTCCAGGGCTGACAATTTTGTACAGGGGTTTTCCAGTTACTTTGACTTCCCTCAATGGAAATAGTTTTGGACTATTTAAAACTATTAAACTAATTAAAACTATATTAAACTGAGTAAATTTAAAGATCCAATTGGCTTTATGTAATGATTCATAAATCAGGAAGCATCCCCTCTAGCAAATATACAGTACAGGAACTCCATTGAACTGCAGAAGAGGTTTTTAAAGATGGAATGGTGAGAAGGAAATTATTAGCAAAAACTGCATTGTTTTAGGCAAGGTTGCCCTTCTCAGGGGAACGGAAGGAGTCTACAGGGGATTACTGCCTACTGCTGACCTGGAAGTTCCAGTTTGGCTGGTTAAAGGAAACATTCCTGAGGGGCAGAAACTGCAGTTAGGTTAGATATTAAGATTAGGTGGGGCTTTAACATAGATGACTCCATTTTGGACCTCTGGTTTTCTTTTTTAGCCACACAGTTATATACTTATCTTCTTTTTTGTGTGTATCTAAAAATATTCCCCAAGTATATACACATTCAGTTCCTTGGTGGGCAGTTTGCTACCTGAAATGATTATCTCATATTCTATTTCCTATGAAGGAGTCTAGCCTAAGACCCTCTAGGACAGAAATGAAAATCCAATGTAGGAATTTGTCAGTTAATTAATATTACTTACATTTTTTTATATTACAAGCCTTACATAACTAAATTGCACAGCAAAATTTAACTTTCCTCTGTGAGAAGTAAAATGTTTTTCTGCATACATTAGCAAAGATTTAATCATTAACTCTAAGTGGTTGCATTTGTTCAGTTTTTGTTTTTTATTTTTATTTCAATTTTAAAACATTTGTGTAACATTTGAAAGTGTAAAGCTAACTGACAATGATTTTTCCTATTAGGAACTCATAAATGTAATGATTTGGCTCTCAAAGATATATATTTTGTCATTACTGGGAACTGCTTTGAAATGTTCTAAATAATTAGATAATGCTGGAAATTACACTGCTTTTTTAGAGTAAAAATTATAAAATCATCACATAAGTATTAAGAACAAGGATGGTAAGTCACCCTACTTGACTGCATTCAGATTAAATTTATTAACATAGATAAAAATAAAATGTAAGGATACAATCAAGGATTATGAAACAGCACAGAAAATTAAGAGGATTTTTCACTCTGAAAACTTTGCCAGGTTTTACCCTGTGGCTACTTAGAGATGAGTGTACCACAGACAAAGAATCAATTGTCCAGTTACACAGTCAGCTATTCTGTTATAATGGAGGTAGATGCATATAACTTCCATTTTCTTATATTATGCAATCTAATCAATCTGATTATAATGATTTTAATATGCGACATGTTGGAAGGAAAACAAATTTTAAAGCAACAAAATAAGTTTGTAGGATTTCAATAGCTATGTTACTCTTGTCAAATCAAGTGTATAAGGTTTTTAAATCAATAGGCTTATTTTTTAAAGCAGCTTTACTTTTCCAGGGAGTTGTAATATACTGCCTTTCTCCACTCACAATTTTCCTTATTTTTAGCATTTTTTATTAGTGTGGTACATTAGATTTGATGTACCAACACTGGCACATTATCATTAAATAATGTCCTTGTTAACATTATGGTTCATCCTTGGTCTTAAACAGTTCTATGAATTTTGATAAATGCATGATCACATCATGAATTCAGCATTACAATATCATATAAAATATTTTCGTGGCCATAAAAATGCCCTGTGCTTCACTTATTTCTCCCTCACCACCACAGTCACTGAAATTTAACTATATAGTTTGCCTTCTTCAAAGTATTACATAGTTGGGATCAAATAGAATGTAGCATTTTCAGACAGTTATTTCACTTAGCAATAATCACTGAAGATTCCTCCATGTCTTTTTGTGGCTTGGTAGTTTATTCCTTTTTATCACTGAATATTATTCCATTGTATGGATGTTCTACTGTCTCCTTACCTTTCAGTTTGGGGAAATTATAAATAAAGCTAATACAAACATTTATGAGCAGGATTTTTGTGGAGAAATCTTCAACTCACTTGGTTAAATCCCAGGGAGTAGGTCCTTTGGACCAAATGGTAAGAATATGTTCAGCTTTATAAGAAATTACCAGTTTGTCTTACAAAGTGTCCATCCATTGTATATTCTCTCCTGTAGTGAATGAAAGTCTTGGTGAACATCCTCATAAGAATTTGGTAGAGTCAGATTTTAATTTTAGTATATATAATAGGTGTACAGTAGTTAGTCAGTATAATAGGTGTATAGTAGTAGTTCATTGTTTTTGGATTTTTTTCTTTTTTCTTATTAAGGTATTATTGATATACACTCTTATGAAGGTTTCACATAAAAAAGACAATGTGGTTACTACATTCACTCATGTTATCATGTTCCCACTATACCTCATTGCAGTCACTGCCTAACAGTATAATAAGATGCCACAGTTATTATTTGCCTTCTCTGTGCTACACTGCCTTCTCCATGATCCCCACCAAACCATGTGTGCCAATCATAATACTCCTCATTTCCCTTCTCCTTACCTCCGCACACCCTCCCCATGCCTCCCCTTTAGTAACTGCTAGTTCCTTCTTGGAGTCTGTGAGTCTGTTGCTCTTTGGTCCCTCAGTTTTGCTTCATTGTTACAATCCACAAATGAGGGAAATCATTTGATACTTGTCTTTGTCTGCCTGGCTTATTTCACTGAGCATAATGTCCTCCAGCTCCATCCATGTTGTTGAAAATGGTAGGATTTATTTCTTTCTTATGGCTGAATAGTATTCTCCTGTGTATATGTACCACTTCCTCTTTATCCATTAATCTACTAACGGACACTTAGGTTGCTTGCATATCTTAGCTATTGTAAATAGTGCTGCAATAAACATAGGTGTGCATATGTCTTTTTTAATCTGAGACCTTGTTTTCTTCAGATAAATTCCTAGAAGTAGAATTCCCAGGTCAAATGGTATTTCTATTTTTAGTGTTTTGAGGAACCCGCATATTGCTTTCCACAATGGTTGAACTAGCTTACATTCCAACCAGCAGTGCAGGAGGGTTCCCCTTTTTCCACATCCTCACCAGCATTGGTTGTTCTTAGTCTTTTCGATACTGGCCATCCTAACTGGTGTAAGGTGATGTCTCATTGTGGTTTTTATTTGCATTTCCATGATAATTAGTGATGTAGAACATCTTTTTCATGCGCCTGTTGGCCATCTGAATTTCTTCTTTAGAGAATTGTCTGTTCATATTCTCTGCCCATTTTTATTTGCTTTTTGGTTGTTGAGGTGTGTGAGTTCTTTATATATTTTGAAGATTAACCCCTTCTCGGATACGTCATTTACAAATATGTTCTCCCATACTGAAGGATGCCTTTTTGTTCTGTTGATGGTGTGCTTTGCTGGACAGAAGCTTTTCAGTTTGAGGTTGCCCCATGTGTTTATTTTTGCTTTTGTTTCCGTTGCTCGAGGAGATGCCTTCAGAAAAGTTGCTCATGTTTATATTCAGGATATTTTTGCCTATGTTTTCTTCTAAGAGTTTTATGGTTTCATGACTTACATTCAGGTCTTTGACACATTTGGAGTTCACTTTTGTGTACGGGGATATACAATAATCCAGTTTCATTTTCTTGCATGTAACTGTCCAGTTTTGCCAGCACCAGTTGTTGAAGAGGCTGTAATTTCCCCATTGTATGTCCATGGCACCTTTATTGTATATTAATTGACCATATTTGCTTGGGTTTATATATGGGCTCCCTAGTCTGTTCCATTGATCTATGGGTCATTCTTATGCCTGTACCAAATTGTCTTGATTATTGTGGCTTTGTAGCAGAGCTTGAAGTCAGGGAGCATAATCACCCTCAGTCTTATTGTTTCTTCTCAGGATTGCTTTGACTATTTAGGGTCTTTTGTGGTTCCATATGAATTTTAGAACTATTTTCTTATGTTTGTTGAAGAACAGTATTGGTATTTTGATAGGGATTGCATTGAATCTGTAGATTGCTTGAGGCGGGATGGCCATTTTGACAATATTAATTTTTCCTATCCGTAAGCACAGGATGTGTTTCCATTTATTGGTATCTCCTTCAATTTCTCTCATGAGTGTCTTATAGTTTTCAGAGTATATGTCTTTCACTTCCTTGGTTAGGTTTATTACTAAGTATTTTATTATTTTTTTGCAATTGTGAATGGAATTGTTTTCCTGATTTCTCTTTCTGCTAGCTCATCATTAGTGTACAGTAATGCAACCAATTAATATTCATTAATTTTGTATCCTGCTTCTTTGCTGAATTCAGATATAGAGTTAGTAGTTTTAGAGTGTATTCTTTAGGGTTTTTAATGTACAATATTATGTCATCTGCAGACAGTGACATTTTAAATTCTTCTTTAAAATTTGCCTTTTATTTCTTTGTGAGTCTAATTGCCATGGTGAGAACCTCCAGAGCTATGTTGAATAAAAGTGGAGAGAGTGGGCATTTGTGTCTTGTTCTTGATCTTAAAGGAAAGGCTTTCAGCTTCTCTCTGTTACATATGATTTGGCCATGGGTTTGTCATATATGGTCTTTATTAAGTTGAGGTACTTGCCCTGTATACCCATTTTGTTGAGAGTTTTTATGAATGGATGTTGAATTTTGTAGAATGATTTTTCAGCATCTATGGAGATGATCATGTGGTTTTTGTCCTACTTTTTGTTGATGTGGTGGATGATGTTGATGGATTTTCTAATGTTGTACCATCCTTGCATCCATGGGATGAATCCCACTTGATCATGATGGATGATCTTTTAGAGGTATTTTTGAATTCGGTTTGCTAATATTTTGTTGAATATTTCTGCATCTATGTTCATCAGAGATATTGGTATATAATTTTCTTTTTTTTGTGGTGTATTTGCCTGGTTTTGGTATTAGAGTGATGCTGGCTTCATACAACGAGTTTGTAAGTATTCCCTCTTCTACTTTTTGGAAAACTTTAAGGAGGATGTGTATTCAGTCTTCCCTAAATATTTTATAAAATTCAGCAGTAAAGCCATCTGGTACAGGAGTTTTGTTCTTAGGTAGTTTATTTGATTCAAAATTCAATTTCATTGCTGGTAATTGGTCTTCTCAGATTTTCTGTTACTTCCTGGGTCTGCCTTGAAAGGTTGAATTTTTCTGGAAATTTTTCAATTTTTCTAGGTTATCCTGTTTGTTAGCATATAATTTTTCATAGTATTCTCTAATAACTCCTTGTATTTCTGCTGTGTCCATAGTGTTTTCTTCTTTCTTATTTTTGATTCTGTTTATGTGAGGAGACTTTTTTTTTTATAAGTCTTGCTAAGGTTTTTTCAATTTTGCTCATTTTCTCAAACAACCGGCTCCTGCTTTCATTGATTCCGTCTATTGTTTTATTCTTCTTGGTTTTATTTATTTCTGCTCTAATCTTTATTATGTTCCTCCTTCTGCTGACCTTGGGCCTCATTTGTTCTTCTTTATCTAGTTTCTTTAATTGTGAGTTCAGACTGTTTTTATGGGATTGTTCTTCTTTCCTGAGGTAGACCTGGGTTACAATATACTTCCATCTTAGCACAGCCTCTGCTGCATCCCATGGATTTTGTGGTGTTGAATTATTGTTGTCATTTGTCTCCATATATTGCTTGATCTCTGATTTTATTTGGTCAATGATCCTTTGGTTATTTAGGAGCATGTTGTCAAGCCTCCATGTGTTTGTGGCTTTTTTGTTTTCTTTGTGTCATTTATTTCTATTTTCATTCCTTCATGGTCTAAGAAGCTGGTTGGTACAATTTCAACCTTTTTTAACTTACTGTGGCTCTTTTTGTGGCCTAGTATAGGATTTATTCTTGAAAATGTTCCATGTGCACTTGAGAAGAATGTGTATCCTACCACTTTTGGTTGGAGTGTTCTGCAGATCTCTGTTAGGCCCATCTGCTCTGTGTTGTTGAATGCCTCTGTCTCCTTACTTATTTTCTGTCTGGTTGATCTGTCCTTTGGAGTGAGTGGTTTGTTGACGTCTTCTAGAATGAATGCATTGCATTCTATTTCCCCTTTTATTTAGCTAGTATTTGTTTCACATATGTAGGTGCTCCTGTGTTGGGTGCATAGATATTTATAATGTTTGTATCCTCTTGTTGGATTGGTACCCTTTATCATTATGTAATATTCCTTTTAGTCTCTTATAACATTTTTGTTTTAAAGTCTATTTTGCCTGATACAAGTACTGCAATTCCTTCCTTTTTCTCTTTATTGGGTACATGAAATATCTTTTCCCATCCCTTCACTTTTAGTCTGTGTATGTCTTTAGGTTTGAAGTGACTCTCTTGTAAGTAGCATATAGTTGGGTCTTATTTTTTTATCATTCAGTGACTCTATGTCTTTTAATTAGTGCATTCAGACCATTACATATAGGTTGATTATCGATAGGTATGTAGTTATTGCCATTGCAATCTTTAGATTCGTGGTTACCAAAGGTTCAAGGGTAACTTTCTTACTATCTAAGAGTCTAACTTAACTCACTAGTATGCTATTAGAAACACATTATAGAGGTTCTATTTTTTTGCCCTCCTTTTCTTCCTCCTCCATTCTTTATATATTAAGTATCATAATCTGTACTTTTTGTCTATCCCTTTTTATTACCTCTGGTGACAGCTATTTATCTTTAGCAACACTTCCATCTATAGAAATCCTTCAAAATACAGTGTTGAGATGGTTTGTGGGAGGTAAATTCTCTCAGCTTTTGTTTATCTGGAAATTGTTTAATTCCCCCTTCAAATTTAAATGATAATCCTGCTGTATATTCTTGGTTCAAGGCCCTTCTGCTTCATTGCATTAAATATATCATGCCACTCCTTTCTGGCCTTTAAGGTTTCTGTTGAGAAGTGTGATGATAGCCTGATGGGTTTTCCTGTGTATGTGATCTTTTTTTCTCTCTCTGGTTGCTTTCAATATTCTGTTCTTATCCTTGATCTTTGCTACTTTAATTATTATATGTTTTGGTGTTGTCTTCCTTGGGTCTCTTGTGTTGGGATATCTGTGTAACTCCATGGCCTGAGAGACTATCTCCTTCTCCAGATTGGGGAAGTCTTCAGCAATTATTTCCTCAAAGCCACTTTTCTCTCTCTTCTTCTTCTGGTACCCCTATAATATGAATATTGTTCCATTTGGATTGGTCACACAGTTCACTCAGTGTTCTTTCATTCCTAGAGATCCTTTCTTCTTTCTGTGCCTCAGTTTCTTTGTATCCCTCTTCTCTAATTTCTATTTCATTTATCATCTCCTCCACTGTATGTCATCTGCTTTTAATACCCTCCATTTTGTTCCTCAATGATTGGGTCTGTGTCCTAAATTTGTTCCTGAGCTCTTGAATATTTTTCTGTACCTCCAGAAGGATAATTATGATTTTTGTTTTGACATCTCTTTCAGGAAAATTGATGAGTTCAGTCTCACTATCTCCATTTTCTGGTGTTGTTGAGATTTTGCTTTGAACCAGGTTTCTTTGCCATTTCATATTTGTATGTGGGGCCCTCTAGTGCCCAGAAGCTCTAGTCTTTGGAGCTGCTCAGCCCTGGAGTGATATTGTGGGTCACAGTGTTGTGGTGCTGGTGCCCTGTTCCATGAGGTCTGTTCTTTTCTCCAGGTGTATGCATTCTGGCACAGGCTTCTTTCCTGTTGCTCTTTCAGGATTAGTTGTATTAATTATATTTTTGTATTATATGTGGTTTTAAGAGGAGGTCTCTGTCTCACCTCTCACACCACCATCTTTTTCTAGTAGTTCATTGTTTTAATTTGTAACTTCATAATGGTGTATGGTATCTTTTCATATGCTTATTTTCTATCATTATGACATCTTTGCTTCAATTATTTTGCCAATTTTTAATTGGGTTGCTGTTTTATTGGATTATTTTTGATTTTTAAGAGTTCTTTGTATATTTGGAATACAAAGCCTTTATTAGATATTTCTTGCAAAATAATTTTCTCTGTGAAAGATTTATCTGAGGCTGTCCTTTCATTATCTAAACAAAATCTCTCACAATATAGAAAGTTTTAATTTTAGTTTGGTCCAAATTATTTTTTCTTTCCTCTATCATGCTTTGATTTTATACCTAAACTCATTACCAAACCCAGAGTCACACAGATTTTTCTACTGTTATCTTCTTAAAGTTTTATAATTTTTTGTTTTGAATTTAGGACTATCATCATTTTTAGTTAATTTCTGTGAAAAGTGTAAGATCTGGGACTAGATTCATTTTTCCACCTGTGGATGTTCAGTTGTTCCATCACCATGTGTTGAAAAGATTGTCATTTCTCCATTAACTTGCCTATGTTTCCATCATCAAAGATCAGTTGAATGTATTTGTGTGTGTCTATTTCCAGCCTCTCTATTCTATTTAATTAATCTATTTGTCTGTTCTATTACCAATATCTCAGTGTCTTTATAATTAGCTTTATAATAAGTCATGAAGTTGAGTAGGGTCAGTCCTTCAACTTTTATCTTCAGTATTGTGTTGTCTATTCTAGTCCCTTACCTCCTTTAACATCAACTTATTGACATCCACAAAATATCTTTATGAGATTTTTATTGGGTTTATATATAAACTATAGAAAAAATAGGCCAGGAAAAATAAAATATTTAATGATGTTGAGTCTTCTTATCCATAACTACAGATATTCCTCTATTTATGTAGTTGTTTATTTCTTCATCAGAGACTTGTAGTTTTCTTCATGTAAATCTTGCACATATTTTATTAGATTAATACCTGAATAGTGCAAATTTTTAGTGTTAATATAATTTTAGAATTTCAAATTCTAATTTAGTGATGGTATACAAGAAAATGGAAATTTAACTAAAATAGAATTGAATTGAAATTTTAACAGGCAACTGAATGCTGTATATTTAATTTATGTACTTCAACTTTGTTATAATCACTGATTAGTTCCAGGAGTTATTTCACTGATTCTTTAGAGTACTCTTTACATAGGAAAAACTCCTAAATATTTATATTAATATCTACCATATTTGTGACTATTTCTTATTTGTTACCCTTGTTCTTTTTTTTCTAATTTCACTCTTTTTCTACCATTTTTAGTTTGAAGTATTTTTATGTTCCTATTTTTCTTCTTAGAATATCAATTATGCTTTTTATATTAGTTGTTGTCTAGTTTCTGCGATACAGATTTACAGCTAATCTAAGTTCACTTTTAATTACTATGCCCTGTAAATGCTTTGTAGGTAGTGTGGATGCATAAAACAGTGTTCCCAGTTCCTCCCTCTCACCCTTAAAGTGGTTGTCATTCATATTACTTGCCCAAAAGCTATGAAAATCTTTATATTGTTGCTATTATTATTTTGAACAAACTATCTATTAAATCAATTAATATAGGAAAACGAATTTTTTTTTTTCTCTGAGGCTCTCTATGTAAATCTGAGGCTCTGGACTTTATCATTTCTTTCTCTCTGATAATTTGTTATTAACATTTCTTGCAAGATATGTATACTCATTGAAATTAAATGAAAAATGAAATGATAAAACATTTCATTGTTTTGTCTGAGAAAGTCTTTATTTATCCTCCACATTGAAGGATACTTTTGCTAGACTTACAGTACAAACTTTTAGGGTATTTTTCCAATGTTTTAAATATTTCATTCCACTTTCTTCTTGCTTGCATGATTTTTTAAATAGAATTCTTATTCCTATAGTGGTAGGATATTTTTCTCCTCTGGGTTCTTTCATTAATTTTCTCTTTGTTTTTGGTTTTCTACAATTTGAATATGAAAATCCTAGGTGAAGTACTAAAAACTCTAGTGTTTTTGAGTATTATACATACTATTTCTATAAATGCATATGATATGGCTCTTGACTTTAGAATAATTTGATACTGAAGCAAGTTAATCTGATTATGAATCAAGAGCTTTAGTTTTTAGCCCCAGATATGCTATTATTAATTGTATGATAATAGATGAACTTTTAAAATTATTATAATGTCTAAAATCAAAAGCTATGTATCAATAGCTTTGATATATAAGATTTTTTTCAAATCTAAAATTATGCAATTATGCATGTCTTCTTGAACATTTCTAATTAAGAAATACTCGTTGTACTTTTGCCAATATAACACTGTTGTATTTTATCTGCATCCACAGGTAAGTTTCACTTATATTTTAACTACACTAAGATATTTCTAGGCATATAGTAATCTCATGTCTGAACGTCATTATCAAGTATTGTTTAAACCAGAGACTGGACTTCATATACTGGCATACCTTGGAGATATTTTGGGTTCAGTTACAGACCAACATAATAAAGTGAATACCACAAAAACAGTAAAATGAATTTTTTGATTTCTGAATTAATATAAAAATTATGTTTACTGCAATGTACTGCAGTCTACTATGTACAATAGCACTTAATCTAAGAAAAAACAATGTACATACCTTTATCAAAAATACTTTATTGATGAAAAATGTTAACCATCATCTGAACTTTCAGTGAGTTGTAATCTTTTAGTTGTAATCAAGTTGATGCTTGTTGACTGATTAGGGTAGTATTTGCTAAAGGTTGGGGTGACTAAGGTAATTTTATAAGTAAGATAAAGAAGTTTGCAACATTAATTATCAAACTTGTCACTGCTTTATTATCTATGAGGTTTGAACTCAACTTTCCAAACCCTTGTTCATGTCAACATTTTGACCTCTTCCCTTGAATCATGAATGTGCTTAATGGCATCTAGAATGGTGAATCTTTTCCACAATCAGTTTATTTTGCCCAGAACCATTAGAAGAATCACTATCTAGTCAGTTATAATCTGACAAAATGTATTTCTTAAAGAGTAAGACTTGAAAGTCAAAATGACTTGAAAAATGGGCTGCAGAATGGATGTATTGGCAGGCATGAGAAAACATTAATCTCGTAGTATGTCTCCATGAGAGCTTTTGGGTGACCAGGTTAATTGTCAGTGAGCAGTAATATTTTGAAAAGAATTTTTTTTTTCTGAGCATTTCTCAACAGTGGGCTTAAAATCTTCAGCAAACTATGTTGTAAACAGATGTACTGACATCCAGGCTTTGTTGCTCCATTTAAAGAGCACAGGCTGAGTAGTTACTTTAATCTCAAGGGCCCTAGGATTTTTGGAACGGTAAATGTGCATTGGCTTCAATTTAAAGTCGTTAGCTTTGAAAGATCCTAAGAAGAGAGCCAGCCTGTCCTTTGAAGCTGTGAAGCCAGGCACAGATATCTCCTTTCTAGCTATGAAAGCCCTAGATGGCATCTTCTTCCTATAGAAAACTCTCAGATGCATTAAAAATCCGATATTATCTTAGCTAGATCTGGATAACTTGCTGTACCTTCTGCATCACCACTAACTGCTTCATCTTCTGCCTTTATGTTATGGAGATATCTTATTGCCTTAACGTTCATGAACCAACCTCTGATAGCTTCAATTTTTCTTCTGCAGCTTCCTCACCTGTCTCAGCTTTCCTAGAACTGAAGAAAGTTAGGAGCTTTTACTGGATTAGATTTGGGCTTAAGGGAATGTTGTGCTGGTTTTATCTTCTCTATGTCAACAATAGGCTGGTTTGCTTTTATCATTTGTGTGTTCACTGGGGTAGCACTTTTAATTTCCTTCAAGAACTTTCCTTTATGTGCATAGCTCAGATAATGCTTTGGTACAAGAGGACTAGATTTTGGCCTGTCTTGGCTTTTGACATGCTTTCCTCACTTAGCTTAATCATTTCTAGTTTTCTGTTTAAACTGAGAGATGTATGACTCTTTTCTTTCACTTGAACACTTACAGGCCATTTAAGGGTTAAGTGGCTCAGTTTCAATATTGTTGTCTTAGAGAATAGGGAGGCCTGGGTAGAAGAAGAGAGATGGGGCAACAGCCAGCTGATGGAGGAGTCAGAACCTACGCATTTATTGGTTAAGTTCTCTGTATTTTATGGGTGTGGTTCCCATCAACCCAAAACAATTACAATGTGATATCAAAGATCACTGATCATAGATCACCATAACAAACATAGTAATGACAAAGTTTGCAATATTGCAACTTTGCATTTGCAAGAATTACCGAAATGTGACAGAGGACCATGAAATGAGCCTATGTTGTTGGAAAAATAGACTTGTTCAACTCAGGATTGCCACAAATGTTCAATTTGTAAAGAACACCATATCTGTGAATCATAATAAAGCAAAGCACAATAAAATGAGGTACACCTGTATGCTTTTTATAAAATAAGATAGTAAGTTTTTGTGTGTGGCCCTACGTAATACCCCCTAACTATAGGAACTGCCTGGGAGGAGTCCAGCTCCATGTTAAAAACCTCTGCGTGTTTTATTTTCAGCCCTGATCATAGGCCATTACAAGGACTTTACTGGACAGGATTTGTTGGTGAAAGTCGTCCTTATCAGCCTTGGTGCACAGCCAGTGTGCTGCAGTGCCTGGAGGGAGTTGTAGTTAAGGACACAGGCCCCTCTAGTGACCATGCTCTTTGTATTTGCATTCCCAGGGCCTGCATCAGAGGTCAAGGGTGGAGGTCTTCTGGATCCTCTGCCAGCCTCTTCATTCAGGATGGGGGGAGGCAGTTGGAAGGGGAAAACTTTCTCCACTCTAACTTAGTACCAAGTACTCCTACACCCCTGTACTTCCCCACCTCCCCTCCCGCAGACCTCAGACTCCATAGAACTGCGGGAGCCTTTGACAGGGGCCCCCAGAGGAGTGCTGGTCCACCTGATCCGGAACAGGGTGTCCCTTCCATGGAGGAAAGTGAAACAGAGGCTGTCGGTGCATTCGCCAGTTTAGAACTTTATTTATAACTACAGTGTGTGATTAAAGGATTGATTCATTTTTGTTTTGATGCTTTAATTGGCTACTCCTGGCAGCTCGGCCCCCTATCGCCCTTTCTCTTTGCTGTCAGTCAGTAGCTCATCCAAGGTTGACAGTCTGTTGAGGTGGGATGAGACCATGTTGTACCCAACTTGTACTTTCTATTTAGGCAAGTGTGGGTAAGAAGGCTCTCAAGCTTAGAAAAATTCTCATTAATTTGTTTTCTCACAGACTGAGTATACATTTTATTCCTCAGTCTCTAATATTTAGGTTGAAACACCACTGAAGTGGTGGAAAGGGATAAAAATAAGGTCAAAGTCTCTTATCTCATTAGCTCTGATAACATGAAATACTTACATTACTAATAGGAAGTGTGGGTGATTTCCTGTATTTTCACAGTACAGAATTATCAGATTTTGAATTCATTTAATATAATAACAAAACAAACTGCATAAACCTTTCTCTTTTCTCATGAATAGCTAAAGTTTCTACAGTTTTGGTGTTTTGTAATATTCCATTGTGTGAATGGTGCCTAAAATATTTTTCTAATAGTCTGTTTAGATTTTGGGATGATTCATTTAGCTCATAAAGAACAAGGCACTTATGAGACTTTTGTGCATGTTTACTGGTTGGATGGTCAAGACTTTCTTTAGGATATGAACCTGCTAGTGCAAATGCTGGGTCTACACACAGAACATGGGCTTGCTCATTTTTAAAAGTTAAGGCCAACTGTTTTCCAACAACACAATTTAACTTCATAAGGACTTTCCAGTATTGTAAGGTCCCAGTGATCAAAATACTTATCAACACTTGTATTGAAATACTTTAAATTGTTTTTTTTTCTTCATTTTAGATGGTATAAATGATTTTATGACTGTGATTCTAATTTGCTGATTAACCATGGGGTTCATCAATTTTTCATGATTTTTGGTCATTCAGATTTCCCTTTATACTTTACCTTTTTTCTCTTAAATTGTCCTTTTCTCATGATTTTGAATTTTTAGTATAAACTGAACATTTTTTTGTTAGGATATAGTTGATATACAATATTATATTCATTTTAGATGGGCAACACAATGTCTTAATAGCTGTATATATTACTAAATACTCTCCATGTTAGTTATCTATGTAACAAATATCTTCCAGTTTGAGGATTGCTTATGTCTTGATGAAACAAATTTCTTAATTTGATGTAATGAAATTAAAAATAGTGCTTTTGCTTCATTTTTAATGAAAGCCTTACTTTTAACATGGTCAGAAAGATATACTTGTCTGTTGTTTTTTTTTAGTATTTTAAATATTTATAGTTTAAATTCTAGGTCTTAGTGCACCTGGAATTAACTTTTCTTTGTGTGGCAGGCATCCAACTAAACATGGGTATATAGTGCCATATGTCACTGAATAGCCCATTCTCAAAAATGCTTTCAAATTAAAATATTTAGACATTGCTTTTGGCATAGGATTTTGCTTTGATACTAATGGTTTTGAAATGTTACGTTGCTCAGAAGTTTAATAAATTTTAAAATTGATTTAATTTTTAAAGAGAGCATGTCAATAATTTAACTTTGCATATGATTAGAAATAATGCCTGTCATATGGACTATATTATGTAGATAATTGAAACATGATAAGTCAAATACAGATTTGGCATTAGAAAATACTAGATATAGCTACTATATGCATTTTTGATATAAATGATTTTATGCATATTTCAATGAAGTTACATATATGGGTCAATAATCTCTCTTTCTGACTCAGAAAAACAGATGCAAATCCCTCTTTTGGTAATTCAGAGCTCACATTACTTTATTATCAATGCTTTCATCATTCTTTCAGCAAGGAAATACATAATATAGTTTAACTCAGTATTTTCCCAAATTGACTGATATTAGAGCTTTGGTTTTGTTTGTTTTTTGTTTTGTTTTATGCTACATAACTGTTAATAATCAGTGGAATTTTTTTTTACAAGTATTAACTTAGGTCATAGTTTTTAAAACATATTATTATCATTTTAAAAGATATTTGAACCTAACTAAAGCTGCAACACTAAAAAAACTAAAAGAAAACAAAAAGAGGAGAAAATTTATCAAATAATATAAAGTAATAAAGATTGCCAATATGAGCTACCATATTTCTCTTGAGGTGAACGGAGCAGAAGAAAAATAGGCCAAAGAAGTTTCATCATAAATTTAGTTTTAAAAGTGTTCACAGTTTTGATGTTTGAACTTCAAAACTATCCTTTTTTAGAACTTGGTGATAACATTATGTGATTTTAGTCATTTCTGATTTCCACCCTGTGCCATTTAATCATACACACCGCATATCATTCTACATTGCACACAGTAAACATTCAAAAATATGTATTTGAATTAAAGGAAAAATTATCAATAAAACGTATTTTTAAGATATAATATTGCTCAATATGAAATAGATTCTATCCAATGTTAGTTACATATTGTAGAGATTGGATCTTTTCACTTAGTAAAACAATATTAGACAGTACTAGGTACAAATACATTTTCTTTAAACAGATTTATAAAATGAAACATTTGTTTTCAGAAAAAAAAATCATAACATACTGTGAGGTCTGAGTAAATGTCATAAATGTTAATGTAATTTTGAATATCTTTTAAATAAAACATCACACTTGCTGAGAGTGATAAGAAACCTTCATCTCCATTTTAATTGCTTACACATTGTGTAATTCACAATTTGTTAAAATGATTTTAAAAACCATAATAACAACAGGCATGCATTCTTAAAGCAATAGGAAAGCTCCTGAAGGCAATCACAGAAACTTGTAATTTACTACAAAGGAAATCAAAGAGGCCTGGTGACAACAACAGAATCACATTTTTACTGTATTTTAAATGGTGATTTGTAAATGATGGCTAGATTATTGCATGTCCAGGAAACACTGAAGTTTTCCAATTTTATCTGAAAGAGTCATAAACCAGCACTTTGAGAGAAATTAAAAAGAGCAAAGATATAACATCTAAGTTCAGCGCCTACAAAAAGACATTGAATTATATTCAATAAATGTGTAATTGGTTCTTACTTTATAATATTATAAAAGCAATGTATACTGTCATGATTGCATAATCCAGTGTGTGGGGAACACAGAAAAAATGTAACTTCCAAAAAGATGAGTAGCTTAATACTTGTGAAAGTGAAGAATTTTGTCACAGCACATAGGTAGAATGTGTAATCCATATGAAGGGGAAATGTCTCTTGAAATGAAATATTCTGACACCTTCTTTTAAAAATAATGAGTATGAAACATAGAAACCTCTCATTTGACCAATATGACAATATGTATTTCATTAAAAAGAAGTTTCATTGAAAATAGATAGGGAATTTTATACTATACATTATTTGCTTGCATACTTGTTTAAAATACAGTAAAAAATTTGACCAAATCATTGCTTATTCATGACCAAGTTGTATCCAGAACCTTTCTTTCCTAGTTCGTTCATCAAGTTGAGTGATTTTGTCTTTTATTAGTCCACTATTTTCATATTTTATATTTATTTCATTTTCATCACCTATAGGAGTCAACACATTTGAATGTAAATAAAGTTCGATCTTAGCATTGATCACTCCTGCAGAAGAGATGTCTGGAATCATGCTATCCAACATGGTAGCCACTAGCTACATGTGGCTATTTAAATTTAAATTATTTAAAAATAAAATTAAAAGCTCAGTTGGTTAGCCACATTACTCTCATTTTAAATGCTGAATAACCACATATGGTTTCTGGCTACATTATTGGAAAGTGCAGATCGTAGAACATTTCCTCAAATTACATAAAGCTGGACAGCATTGTTAGAGAATAGACTGGCAAACGCAGAATTTTGTGTAGTAGGAGAGTGTTTGAAAGCCAACAGTGTCATAGTGTTTTCCTCTCACACGTAACCTAGCTGACTGATTTATTATTTGCTCCTAAAATGAAACTCATTTCGTTATATCAAATGACAATTTAAATTCTGGACTTTAAATTTAATCATCTAATAAAATGGTTCCATTATTTTTTCTCCAAAACTTTGTTGAAATTGCTTCAATTGTGTTTTTTTTTTTTGAGATGGCATCTCTCATATTTATTGATCAAATGGTTGTTAACGACAATAAAATTCTGTATAGGGGACTCAATGCACAATCAGGCACAGTCGCAGGGGGGCCATCAGGTGAGAAATTGGGGATCAACAAAGGTGAGACTTAGAACCTCACCCCCCCTGTTTTGAGAGAAATCTTCTGCATCCGTGGATGTTTTGTTGCCCTTGTCTAGCTTGGATCAGTACTTAGTCTATATGCACAGACCTGATCATCTACATTTGCCCTCTTACAGCACTAAATTATGTTTTCTACACTTATCTTGCATCTACCTACCACTTCAGCATTTTATTAAAAAATAATAATAATAATAATAATAATAATAATGGAGAAATGTGGGATTCACATATAAATCAAGTATAAAAATCAAACAAATAATCATATCTGACTTGATTGTTTATAGTTCATGATGTGTGATCCTATTGATAATTTTTATGTATCATCAAGTAAGTGTAAAGATTTGTAATAAATGAGCTAGACAGAAATTTTTCAATTATAACTCAATAATAAATGTGTGTGGAAACTCTTAAGAAATAATGATGTCCCACTTCAAAAAAATTAAATAAGAATCTCTTAGGGTGGGACCTAGATATCACTATTTTTAAAAACTCCCACAGAATTAAAATATGTACCTTTGGTTGTGAAGAAGTAAAAGATACATTCTTATGTGGCAACTATAGGCTTTTTAGATTAATTTTGGATGTAATCTTGATTCCCTAATGTAAACCACCCATGGTCATTCATTCTACTCTTCCCATATACATACATACACACACACACACACACACACACACATACATATACATATATATGTTTACATGTATCTGTATATATGCATACATATATTTACATTTATATATACCCATGCACATACACATACATGCACACACATACACACATACATAAAATGCCTTTATGTTACCATAATTTGTTTTAAATTTATGTGTTTAAATGTTTGTTCTCAGGTAGTTTTAGTTTTATAGGAAGTAACAAAGATACAGACAATGTCTATACAATCTGCCTTAGCTTCCCCTATTCTTATATAAGAAGCTTCCCCTTCTTATATTGCTGTGGTACATTTTTGAAAATTAATGAACCAATTGGATGCATTATTATTAACTAAAATCCGCCCTCCATTCAAATCTCAGTTTTCCCTAATATCATGTTTTTTCAGGATTTTGTCTAGAATACACATCACATTTATTTATCATGTCTAAGGATCCTGTCTTTAGAGCTGTAATGGTTGCTCAGATTTTCTTGTTTTCCATGATCTTGACAGTTTTGAGAAATACTGATAAGATATTTCATAGAATGTTTCTCAATTGGGATTTTCTCACGGATAAACTACGTTTTTGGGTGTGGTGAGGAAGACAACATAGGAAGTACCATTTTCAGTGCAACATTCAAGGGTACGTGATATAATTTTGTCTTATTGCTAAAGATGTGAATGTTGATCTCATGACTGAAGTAGTATTTGCCAGATTTTTCCACTGTGAAGTTGCCCTCTGATCCCCTCTTTCCAAACTATACTCTTTGAAAAGGAATCATTATGCACAAGTCACACTTAAGGAGTAGGGAGATATGCTCATCCTTAGGGAAGAATAACTACGTAAATTGTTTGCAATTTGTGTAGGAGATATCTCTAATTCTCCACCATTTATTTATTTATTTATTTATTTATTTATTCTTTAATTTATTTGTATTTGTTCAGAGTGATGGCTATTCATTTCATATGTTGAATTATAATCCAATAGTAATTTACTTTATTGCTCAAATTGTTAGAACTTTGGCCATTGGAAGCTCCAAGTTGCTCCCTATGTCCCTTTAACATAGTCCTTTGAGGGTTTCCCTTTGTTTGCTTGTTTTTAATGACTTCCTTGTCTTCTCATACTACAGACGCTCCAAGCTTATCTTCTCTATTCTCTTCCAGTCTAGAATCACCATTTTGTTAAACAAATGCAAATTCCTTTTATTAGAGAATGGAGACCTAGGTGCTAGTTGTGCTCTTTGCTACTGGGGTGTTCTTGCTTCTTTGCCCTCTCAGCTGAGAGAGCAATGAAACACATGTATGTATACTAATTCATGTATGTAAACATATATATATATTTCAGTGTGTAGTCATCTGTATACATACTAAGCTAAAAATAAGTTCATATTGATGTCTCCAACTCTAATCCATTACAACGTGGATCATTCTAGTCTCCTCCCCTTGATTATCTGTAACCTTCATTTCTACAGTGAGAAACCTGGCTCTGACCATCCAGCATCCATTTACTTCATTATTCAATTTTATCATACAAGTAGTGTTATCAGAGTTGCTAACTGATACCCATGTGGGAAACAACTTTGCCAAACAAAGTACAGTGTTTATGTGTAGTTTCTTTTGCTTTTTGTCTCATAGATTTCACTCATTTCCCAAACTACTCAGGTTAGTACCTTTTCCCCTATTCTTTTCACTGATGTTTCATATATTTTGTCACATTCTGCATTCCAGCCTGCTATCCCCCAGTCTCCTGAATCATTCTTTTGTTTGCATGCATTAAGGTTTGCTCTTTTGCTATAAATTTCTTTGAGTTTCGACAAACACAACATTTTGTATTTCCCATTAGAGTATCATATTCAACAGCTTATCACTTAAATCCTATAATTTCACCATTCAACCATTTCCCTTCCATCTAGACCCCTGGGAACCACTGATCTCTCTGTTCCACTTTTTTTTTGCATTTCAGGAAATTTATATTGACCTATATTCAAGTTAACATATTTTCCTCATCTTGTTGAGTCTACTTATGAGTCAATGGAAAATATTCATATCTGTGACTGACTGGTTTTGATACCTAGAATTTCCTCCCCTCCCCTTTTTCTAATAACTATTAATCTCTCTTTTGACATGACTTATTTGGACCTCCATATTGCCAAACTTTCTCATCAGAAATATTAGCTTAGTTATATTATAATATTTTATAACAATTTATTTTGTTATCTGATAGTTCCAAGATCTGTCATATCTAACTTTAGTTCTGATAATTGCTTTCTCTCTTCAGACATGTTTGTTCTTGCTTTATGATATGGCTTATAATTATAAAAATGTTCTTTAAAGTGATATTCACTGTGATAAAGATGTGTTTAGAGTAAGATTTTATTTTACTCTTTTTATGTTGGGCTGTTTCATGCTTCTTGTACTTACAGACATCAGAGACTACAAATTACTCTATTAGGCTTGTTTTTTCCTCACTTGGGAATCTTATTTATATTGCTCCTCAGAGAAAGTCTATGTCTTGCAACTGTTGTCTTGTCCACTGTTGTTATTGCTTAATGCTTGTCAGTGTGGACATAGTTTGTGGAGGAGTTGGGTATCATATGATTTTCTAAATAAGCTTCAGTCTTGTGTTTTTTATCTGTTCTTGTTCTTATTACTCCTGTAGAACTTGTTTTCACAGAACTGGTTCTTTTTACTCCCTTGTGTTTACATTTCAGGGAATTATTTCTTTCTCATAAAAGCTCCCAATAGGCAGTCTTGGGGTGACCTGGTAGATTCACAAGCATCTGGATCACAAACTCTTCTCTCTTGATCTTACTATTTTGTCACCATGTGGCTCCCATATCTTAGTGTGAGGTGGTTACTTAATGTCCTCACATCACATCTAAGTGTCAGGAAAGAAACTTGTATTTCTGCTGACTGGAAGTTGGTCAGGTGATTTCTGCTAATATCAAGAAAATTTTAGAAAGTTAGTACTTATTCAGAATGCTCAACTACTCATCTTAAGTCTAAGAGTTCTGCTTCAGGAAGAAGATGGAAATATACCTGTGGAGTATCAAACAGCCTCTGTCATGCTACCTGAAATATATTTCTTTTATTATTTTCTTTTGTAATATTATATTTAATTTCTTATGTTTTATGTTTATTTTAGCTTTCTCTTACTATATTACTTGAAGTTCTATCATCATTGAACTTATGTTTTTCTCACTATGCTATCTATAATATCTCTTACAGTATCTGGTGAAACAGGAACTTTGCAAATTTTTATTGAATAAATAGAGATATCAGGAGAGATGTTGGTTATCTATTTCATGAAATATCTAATCTTATATTCTGAAATATGTTTTTAGTTTCCATTATCTTTTATATTATTTTTAATAAAGATTCTAATATTAATACTGCATATTATCAGGAAAGAACTATATTTTCTGAAAAATGTGCTATATCAGCAGATAAATTACATGGTAATATAAAAGTTGATTTTTATTGTGCATTTAATATTTGTTACTACATCACCTTTAAAATATATAGATAAGTATCTTTAAAATGAAACTATTTTATTTACTTGCACATTTCATATGCTTGAGGTTAAGTAGAATTCTAGTTTAAATTCTTGCACTTTTATTCCTTACAAACAAAATAAACTACATGAGTTTCTTGGCTATACGAAGCAGGCAATACAGGCTTCTGTGTTCATTGATGCACATCAAGTCCCTGGAACATTTGGCACATTCTGCATGTAAGTTGCAGAAAGCATGGAATGGAAAAAGAATAGCTTTTATATGTCATCTATTTCTTATATAGTAGCAAAAATTTTAAAGTTGTTATGTATTATCATATTTAATGTGCAAACTTTAAAATATGTTTATACAAATTTGAAGAATTCAGTGACCCATTCTTGAGTCCACAGACACGTTTAAAAATTGACATAAATATAAAATTAACATGTAAAATTCACAAGCTATTTTTTGACAGCTAAAATATAGGGGATGGATAACATGTTAGAAATGGTGCAGTGTTTACCACCAAGGAATGTGCTGACAGCATTGGTTTTAAGAAAAAAACATGGTTGTCATCACTACTAGTCAGCATTATTTTTAGGGCATATAAAACAGTGCAATAATACAAGAAAAATAAATAAATAATCTATATTATGTGAACTAATATTTATAAAATATTCAAGATTGACTAGCATATAGTAAGTATTACATAAGAGATTTCAAGTGGCATAATTATTTATTGGTGATAATATTCACCATCTGGAAGATACCCAAATAATTGAGAGATAATTTTGTGTCATGAGGAGCTTAGTAAGGAGCCTAATTAGAAGATGAAAGTCACTGTACTATGAAATTATATAAGTACAACATAATATATAAGAAAACCGCTCTGCTCTTGCATAATTTACATTATAATGTATACGAGTGTGTGTTAAAGGGTGCAGTGGATACCAATGCCGTAAATGAGTAGAACAGATTGCCTTCTCTGAGCATAGCTCAACAGTATCTCCCACCCTATATGCTACTCTACAATCTGAACTTGATACTGTTGCAGTCAAAATGGGGACCATAATACTTCTGTTTGAATCTGGGCAAAATTGTATCTCCATTGAAATCAGAAAGATGATGATCTATTTCTTCCAAGGCTAGGTCACAAAAGGTGAAGCAACTTCTGTTTTCTTTCTTGGAACACTTAGCTTGGTGCCCTAAACTGTAAGAAATCCAATTGTTCTAAATCCTCCATATTGTAAAAAAGATCAAACCAACTCTGGCTGTAAGGCACCATGGAGAAGCTTTAAGGAGAAGCTACACGAAAAGAGAAATTCCTGGGTAGCCTCCAGATGCTTCAGCTGCAGCCACCATCTGTCTGCAAATACTTGAGCAGTTGAGGCAATACCACCTATGCTAACTCCTCCTGAAACTATAATCCACAAAAGCCATAAATGATAACAACTTAAAGAATTGTTAATTTTTTTAAATCAGTGAATTTTGGGATTATTCACCAAGTAGCAATCCAAAAATGGAATAATGAGTAAATGAGTTTATTAAATAATGATGAATTATAAAGAAAAGCAGCAACAAAAAAATGTAGCAAGAAAGATGGATCACAAAACTGTGAGGTCAGTTTTCAGTTTTTGAAATCATGGTCATGGTAGTCACTATTGAAATGATATGAAGGCAAAGGTTTGAAAGGGGGGAAGGAGTTGGTGCAATGGATCACAGTTTTCATCAGAAATCTAGAAACTCCATTTTGTTTTAAGTTATTTCTGCATTTTTAGTTCTAATCCATCAGGATATCTGACTATAGCAAGAGTTCCTGATAATATCTTTTATCAACTACTATATAAAGTGGTCCATTTGCCTTAAGAATTTGTATTTTTGTGTGCAACACACAACCAAATTCCAACACTGTCTATAAATTGCATAGTTAAATTGTTTCTACTGAGACTAGTTTCCTTTAATTTCTATATCATATGTATGCTCACTTAGTTTTTAAAAGCTCAGTAAAGTATATCAGGATATATTAAGCATACAATAAACATTAATTCATTATTTTTATCTTTCACCTTTTACAATGCTCCCTTCTCCTTCAAGGTCGTTATATTTCTTGTCACCATTTGACAGAAGTGGCAAATTGAGAAGAAAAATATAACACATATATTTAAACTCAAGGTATGACTTTTATAATACATGAAAATTTTACTAGAAGCAAGCACTCTAATTTTCTCTTTTTAAACCAGTGTTCCAAAAATTGTAGTACAATGACTGTTTGTGTCTGGATCATCTCGGTCACTTGTTTAAGAATGTGAAGTCCTGGGCTCCACCCAGTCTTACTTTATTACAAGACAGGTGGTGAGAATACAGTTTTAACAAGGCTCTGGATGAGTCTGACCCACAGTTGTAGAGCCATTACTTTAAACGTTTTAGCTGGAATTGAGTAGAGATTGGATATGTGTATAGTGAGATCTTTATTTCATAAAATTTGCTAGCTCTTATCATAGGACAACATAAAAAATTAATGTTTGTAGTTTGT
Organism: Manis pentadactyla; assembly: GCF_030020395.1. Lineage (NCBI taxonomy): Eukaryota > Metazoa > Chordata > Mammalia > Pholidota > Manidae > Manis > Manis pentadactyla. The sequence continues at coordinate 26,929,069 of NC_080037.1, read as the reverse complement.
TTTCATTTTTTGTATTAAAAATATTATTGAAAACTTCAAAATTTATTGGGTATTCAGGAAAAAAGAGGTGTGATTTTCAGGAAAAATTAAAACCTAAACAAAATGTAGGTTAATGTGAAATCCTGAAGAATTTTGTCATTATTATCCTCTGGTACAAACACTTAAGAAGGGAAAAGAAAAAACAAATTAGAAAATTAGACAAGAGCTTTTTATAGTTATAGTTGTTTTTGGAAGAAACTTTTAACTTATTTTGAGATTAAATTAATTATCACCATGAAGAATTGTTACCTTATGAAAAAGAGCCAAGTCAAAGCATGAACATTTAAATCTCTATTTTCTAAATCAAAAAACATATTCAGTAACCCTGTGTCCCCAGCTTGGGAAGTGCATTTCTTTTTTCTCCTTTGGGATTAATTAGAATTTTCCTAAATTTATTAATCCTTGGGTCCTTCCTAAGTAATTCATATCTGAAACTTGGCAATTTAAATGTGTTCTTACATTTTCCTTCCCTTTTTGGCCAGCATTATTCACCTTGATGGCAGTAAACGGCAGAAAGATCTTTCAGGGAACAAATTGTCATAGTCCCTAGTAACCAAAATCACTTCACAAAACCCATTAGGAAAATGGGTAATGCTAGCAGGCAAGAGAGATGAAGTAACATAGATAAATAATCCCGTAGTTTACTTCTGTAGCCCACTGACACTCAACTCATGAAATAAAGTGTAGTGCCGTTCTCAAGATTTCAGACTCCATGCAGCTCCCTGTACCCGTACATCAAATACTTGCCTATATAGTCTCTGTGACTGTCATTTACACAAACTCCTTGCAAATCCATGCAATTTCTCCTGGCTCTTGTAGTCTCAATAATGTCAAGACCATCTGATCTTTCTTCTTGTATCATGGCTTTCACTCCATATGTTTTATCAACTGAGATAAGCTTGGTGGCTGACTAAATAGTTTATCTAATTCTACTGATTCATTCAACAATAAATAACATATATAAATTCATATATCATACCTTTCCTTTGCATGAAATAATTTCTCCAATAGTCTATTTTTAATTTTTTTCAGATTTTTCAAGAAATAATGGACAGACGTCACTATATAATTTTAAGGCATAAATTATTATGGTTTAATTAATATACAAACATTATAAATGATCACTACAGTAGTTCAGCTAACAGCCATCTTCTCATATATATACAATAAAGTAAAAAGAAAACATTTCCTCATTGCAATAAGAACTCAGGATTTACCATTAAAAACTTTCTTATATATCATACAGTAGTGTTAGCTATAGTCATTACATTGTACATTGCATCCCTAGTATTTATTTATCTATCATTTAGCTGGATACATTCTTCCAATTCCCTCTCCTTCTACCTTCTGCCCCTGGAAACCATAAGTCTGATCTCTTTTTCTATGAATTTTGTTTCTGTTTAGATTCCACATATAAATGGAATCATGCAATATTTGTACTTCTCTGAATTATTTCACTTAATTTAATGCCTTAGAAATCCATCCATGTTGTCACAAATGATAGGATTTTCTTTTTTGTGACCATATAATATTCCATTATGTATAGATGATAGATAGATAGATAGATAGATAGATAGATAGATAGATAGATAGATAGATAGATAGATAGATAGATAGGTTGATAGATACATACCACAACTTCTTTTTCCATTCATTCATCTGTGGACATTAAGGTTGTTCCCATATCTTGGCTCTATTGCACATAATGCTGCTATCAGCACAGGGGTGTTAATATATTTTCAAGGGTTTTTTTTTTGTTACCTTTGTATATATTCCTCAAAGTGGAATGGTTGGATCAGATGGTAGCTCCATTTGTAATTTTTTTTAGTATTTTCCATATTACTCTTTTCCACAGTGGCTGTACCAATTCATAATCCCACTGAGAATAAAGAAGCATTCCCTTTCCTCCACATCCATGCCAGCATTTGCTATCTATTGTCTTTTTGATAATGATCATTCCAAGAGACATAAGGAGATATTTTATTGTGGTTTTGATTTGAATTTCCCTAATGACTACTGATGTTGAGTATCTTTTTTATGTACCTGTTGGCATTTTGTATGTTTTCTTTGAAGAAATGTCAAAATATGGTCCTTTGCTCATTTGGGGGGGATTATTATTTTATTCACTTTTATTATTACTTTGCTACTGAGTTGTATGAGTTATTTATGTTTTAGATATTAACCCCTTATAAGATATACAGTTTGAAAATATTTTGTCCAGTTCTATAAATTTTTTTTCACATGGTTGATGATTCTGTTAACTGTACAGAAGCTTTTTAGTTTGAATCAGTCCTAAATAGTCAATTTTTTATAAAATAAAGTTTATTTTGTGCTTTAGATGTCAGATCCAAAAAATCATCACCAAGACTTATGTCAAGGAGCTTTGTTCCTATATTTTCTTCTAGAGGTTTCATGGTTTTAAGTTTTACATTTAAATCTTTAAACCATTTTGAGTTAATCTTTTTTGTGACTGATGTGTGATAGAGGTCCAATTTCATTTTTTTACATGCAAATAACCAATTATCCCAGCGCCACTTATTAAAGAGACTGTCTTTTCTCTGTTGAGTATTCTTGGCTCCTTTGTCAAACAAATACCAGTTTACTGTATATTCTTGTGTTTATTTCTGGACTCACAATGCTGTTCCATTAGTCTGTTTGTCCATTTTTATACTAATTCCACACTGTTTTGATAACAAGAGCTTTGTAGTATAGCTTGAAATCAGGAAGTGTGATACCTCCCACTTTGTTCTTTCTCAGATTTCTTTGGCTATACTGGATCTTTTGTGGTTCCATATAGATCTTGGGAAAATATTTCTACTTAAAAATATGCCATTGAAATCTTGATAGGGATTGCATTGAATTTATCGTTTTAGGATTAGCATTGACACTTTATGTCAATATATGACATAGTATTGTTTTAACAATACTAATTCTTACAATCCACCAACAAAGAATACCTTTCCATTTATTTGAGTTTTCAATATCTTTCATTGATGTCCGTGTTTCAGTGTAGAGATTATACCTCCTAAATTAAATTTATTACTAATTATTTTATTTTTGGATGTTATTGTAAATAAGGTCAGTTTATTTATTTTACACATTTTGTGTTAAGTGTATAGAAATTCTACTAGTTTTGTATTTTGCAACTTAACTGAAATCACTAATTATATTTAACAGTTGTTTTCATTGAGTCTTTGGATTGCGTATATGACAATTTTACTCTTCTTTTCCAATTCTGATACCTTCTGTTCCTTTTTCTTGCCTGATTAACCTGACTAGGACTTCTAGTACTATGTTGAATACGAGTGGTAAGTGAGTGCCCTTGTCTTATTTCTGATCTTAGAGGAAAAGTTTTCATTCTTTCACCACTGAGTATAATGTTATCTGTAGGCTTGTCATATATGTACTTTATTATGTTGAAATCTGTTCCTTCTATGCCTAATTCATTGAGTTTTTATTATAAAAGGATTTTGAATTTTGTCAAATGCTTTTTTGTATACCTACTGAAATGATCATATGATTCTTTCCTTTCATGCTATTAATATAATGTGTCACATTACATAATTTACATATGCTCCACCACCCTTGCATTCCAGGATAAATCCCACTTAATCAGTGAATGATATTTTTTATGGGCTCCTGAATTCAGCTTACTAGCAGTGATAATTTTTGAAAAAGTTTGAGAAAAATTGGTATTATTCTTTAAATGTTTGATAAAATTCACCAGTGAAGCTGTCTGGTACTAGGTTTTTCTCCATTGAGATATTTTTAATTACTGACTCGACTCAATATTCTTGCTACTAATTGCACTATTCATAGTTTCTACTTCTTTCTGAATGATCTTAATAAGTCCTTTATTTTTAAGAATTTTTCTGTTTCTTCTAGGTTATCCAGTTTTGTGGCATATGGTTGTTTATAGTAGTTCTTATAATCTTTTGAATTTCTGTGGTATCAGTTGAAATGTCTTTTTCACTTATAATTTTGTTGAATTGAGTCCTTTTTCTTTTTTCCTCAGTCTAGTTAAGGGTTTGTCAATTTTTTTTATTTTTTCAAAGAACGCACTTTTAGTATGGTAAATTTTTTCTATTATTTTCCTATTTTCTATTTCATTTATTTCTTCTGCAATCTTTATTACAATATTTTTTTTCTGCTTGTTTTAGGTTCAGTTTTTCTTCTTTTTCTAGTTAAGGCATAGAGTTAGGTCATTTATTTGTAATCTTTCTTACTTCCTAATATAGGTATTTTTTGCTACAAATTTCCCTCTGAGAACTGCTTTTGCTGCATCCTATAAGTTCTGGTATGTTGTAGTTCCATTTTCATTTGTCTCAGTAAACTTTTTCATTTCCATTTGATGCATTAACTGTTCTGACGAGTGTTAGTTTCCATGTGTTAGTGAATTTTCCAGTTTTACACTTGCTGTTAATTTCTAGTTTCATGCAATTGTGGTCAGAGGAGAATCTTGCTATGATTTCAATCTTCTTGTATTTGCTAAGACTAGTTTTGTGGTCTAACATATAGTCTATCATAGAAAATGATCCAGGTGAGCTTGAGAAGAATGTGTATTTTGGATAGAATATTCTGTTTATGTCCGTTAGGTTCTTTGGTCTATAGTGTTACCTCTCAATGACTGTGATCATGAATAATGTGTTACATTTAACTGTTTTTTCTCTTTGCTTACCTTTATATAATATGCTAATAAAGCATACTTTCAGGATTCTTCAAAGAAACCAAACCAATAGGGTGTGGGTGTGTGGGTACAGAGAGAGGGATTCATTATAGGAAATTGACTAATGCAATTATAAAGGTGGACAAGCCTCAAGAACTACAGTGGACAACTGGAGACACAGCAAAGCCAATGGCACAGTCTGGCCACAGGCCTTCAAGTCTGAGACTCGGGAAGAGCCAACACTTCAGTCTGAGCCTGAAGGCAGGACAAAAACAATGTCATAGTTCAGAGATGTCAAGTAGGTGCCATTGCCTTAGTCACTTTGCTAGTCTTCTTGATCTCTTTAGGTCTTCAGTTTTTAGATGGGACCCAACCACATTCAATAGGACACTGTGATTTTTGGTTCTACTGATTCAAATGTTAATCTCAACTGGAATCACCTTCATGGATGCACCCAGGGTAATGTTTGACCAAATGTCTGGGCACACATGGCCAGTCAAGATGACACATAAAATTAACAACCACACAAAATGAAGTGAAAGACATAGACTGTTACAGTATTTTTAATTGATAATTGTATGGTAGAAAAATATGGAAAAGCTTTGACTTTTAACTCATTTTACTATCACAGTTTGACATAAAAATTTGGCTGTGATTTTTTTCTCTCTTTACTGGTGTCAGTAAGTGTATACACTCCAACTCTTTATTAGACAAAGAGAATACATTTATATAGCCTAAGTAACAATGCAATAACTACTAACATGACCTTGAAATCAGGTGAGACTTACTCTTTACTGGTTCCACTGCTTTCTTTAGTGTATCGTTACTTCCAGGTTCTAGTCTAAATGGTATTGCCATTAATTTTCCTTCTCTCTACCATTCTTTCCCTAACAGCCTCCTCTGACCTTACATATCCGTTTCTTCCTGTAAAACAAAACAAAACTACATCTTTTACTAGTCCCTGAATAATGCACACTGATACCCAGCATTCCTCTTTAAATGAAGCTTTAGTCACAGCTTTCACTCAGGAAGGGGTTGGTGAAAAGGGCATGAACTTTAGAATTAGACAGGTCTAGGAAAGATTCCCTGCTTGTAATTCCTACTTCTGTGATATTTTTAAAAGGAGTTAACTCTTTCAAACTTTACTTTTGTCATTTTTAAGATGGAGACAAAAATTCTGTCTCAAACTTTGTAATAAGAATTCAAGACATATTTGTTGTAGAAGACACATAGTATCCTCTACAAATATAGGTGCTCTGCTCCAGTATTTACTAAACATCTATGACATATGAGGCACTATGGCTGCCATCATGGAAGTTGCATGGCCTCTGCCATTAAAAAGCTCACAATCTAGTGAGGAGGCAGAACGAAGAAAAATAAAAAGTCTATAAATAAGCAAGCCTATTGCAATATGGTTATTCAGAAGGCAGGTATCAATTTCAGTCTGAAAAGGATCAGGGATGGTTTCTTGAGGTGATAAAAATAAGCAAAGATTTGGAATTTTCAGGGCTTTCCAATAGAAAGAGGGATGGGCAGTTTCAGCATATGTAACATGAAAACTGAAAACAGAGGTGGTAACATCTCATAAGGATCTCTAAGGACAGAAATCTATTTTATCTAGAATGGGACTTGAAGTGTCCAAAGGAAACATAGAATTAATAGGGGACCTGAGTAAAAAAGGTCTAGGCACAATAAATACATTAATGTGTTTAAACTCTTATAAAGTAAATATGTTGGTGCCACCATTTTAAAGATGAAATAGAAGTAAAAATTAACATGCCAAAAATAAAAGCATTTAATTTTCTGAATCAAGTTTCATACCTTGGGAAACTAGCTCTATATCTAGTGCTTTAAACTGGTCTGTATTTATTCCTCTCTACCAGTTCAATGCATTAAAACATACACTTGTGGTTTTTCTAATTCTTTCCTTTTTCTCATATGAAGGCCAGTTAGATATGATGTCCTTATGCTATGCTATTAATCCAACTTACTGATCCCCAGGTCAATGTATCATTAGTTTTCATGAGATAAAATTAGCTACATGAAAAAATAGGAGATGAAATATAATTAGAATCGAAAATAATTCTCCAAGGTTAACAGATTTTATATTGCCATAAGAAATCTATTTTCCTATATAAGTCTGTGTCCTGGTTAAAATCCTGTGTGACTTTCCAAGCCTGATCATAAGCATTACAAAGGCTTTACCTGAAAAGTCTCATGGGTGAAAACTCTCCACCCCACCACAGACGTGGTGCACAGATGGTGAACTTTAGTCTCGGGGGAGAGTCACAGTCAGGAACTCTGAGTCGTCAGGCTCTCCACATACTTGTTTTCCTAGCCCCAGTGCCGTTATTTCTAGATCTCTTTATCTGAGGTCTTTGGCAAAGATCTTTTTCAGATGCTTCTACCAAAGCCTCCTTCCTGGGGAGTAGGAGAAAACCCCGAAGACACATTTCCCCACTTTGACACAATGCTTTTCTGCTCCAAGGCTTAACCCCTCCAGTCCTCACCCACCTCCTCAGGTCCATAAAACCTCCAGAGCTTCTTGCTTGGCTCCCTCAAAAGTGAGATGACCTTCACCTCTGAGATAACACACTTGACCCTAGACTGTGAACCACTCCATGGGGGAAATGGAACAGACCGATGATCTGATTTCATACTGTTGTTTATGCCATTACAGTACATGATTACCTCTTTCATTTTTGACTTGTTGCTTTAATCGGCTACTCCAGTACTTGACAACTTAGTCTTCTCTCTCCCAAATCAGATGAACTCCTGATATAGACAGAAAATATTACAGATAATACACTAGAAAATGAAACAACAATCTTCAAGGCATATAAGTAAACACAACTAAAGGAAAAAATCTAATTAAAATTGAAGACACTTGAATTAATGAAGAAAAATATTTATTTACCAAATGGCACTATTACATTCTCAGTTCTGGTAAAAGTAACAATACTTTCTAAATGACTCTATAAATTCAATTCACTCTCAATCAGTTTTCTAACTCTCCAAAGTTCAGTTGGAATAGGGAGGGCTTAAACAAGATTAAAGCAATTCCATGAAAATATAATGTTTTCCATAATTCTAATTCATAAAACTTTCACTGATCCCCACTTATGGATTATGATGATTTATTTTGTATATTTATTATTAAGTACCTTGTAGGTTTTAACTTTCAGTCAAAATGTATGCTCTATATTTTTTTTTGAGAGGGCATCTCTCATATTTATTGATCAAATGGTTGTTAACAACAATAAAATTCTGTATAGGGGACTCAATGCACAATCATTAATCAACCCCAAGCCTAATTCTCAACAGTCTACAATCTTCTGAAGCATAATGAACAAGTTCTTACATGGTGTACAGTACAAGGGCAGTCATCACAGAAACTTTCGGTTTTGATCACGCATCATGAACTATAAACAATCAGGTCAAATATGATTATTCGTTTGATTTTTATACTTGATTTATATGTGAATCCCACATTTCTCCATTATTATTATTATTATTTTTATTATTACTATTTTTATTTTTATTTTTATTTTTAATAAAATGCTGAAGTGGTAGGTAGATGCAAGATAAAGGTAGAAAACATAGTTTAGTGCTATAAGAGGGCAAATGTAGATGATCAGGTGTGTGCCTGTAGACTATGTGTTAATCCAAGCTAGACAAGGGCAATAAAACATCCACGTATGCAGAAGATTTCTCTCAGAACAGGGTGGTGAGGTTCTAAGCCTCACCTCTGTTGATCCCCAATTTCTCACCTGATGGCCCCCCTGCGACTGTGCCTGTCTTAGGTTGTTCCTCCCTTGAGGAATCTTACCCGTCTCTGGCTAACCAGTCATCTTCCGGGGCCATACAGGGAAATGTAAAGTTGGTAAGTGAGAGAGAAGCAATATTGTTTGAAAACGTTAGCTTTTTACTTCTTTGCAGATTTATGCCCTGTGGCTTCTATGCCCAGCATTTGTCTTGAGTTATCTTTACCGCTTGGAAGAATTATGATACTCGGTAATTTTGTTATGAGGCACGAATTCTACTTAAGGGTTGTAATTAGGAAGGAAGAAGAAAAGCTATAGAAGTAGCAGACGGAAGAAAACATGGGAAGATTGATTATTTCTTTGACATATCTTCTTGTAGAGTAATTTAAGCATGTTTAGGTTTTAAACTACTAATTAAATTGCACACACACATTAACATAATAGGAATACAGTTACATAACCAAAGAGATCTACAATTACCAGCCATATCCAGTGAAACAAACAAAACCAGTTAGGTACCCTAGGCATTTGTGAAAACTTATCAATGATATGATGGATATTGTTTAACTGAATTTGAATAGTTTGAGAAAAATCAGACAAATTAAAACAACACATTCCTGGGAAATGTTCACATCCATATGTTCTTTTAACAGTAGATAGTCTGTAGTCACAATATTTTGGAGTGCTGCAACTTGCACTTCTCCTAATTCTTGGTTGATTTACGACAGTATAGATCCAGTCAAATTTGCTGTTTTACTGTATGCACAGGACAGCTTAGATATCTCCTTCTTCATTCCAATGGCAAGTCCAGAACCTGGTGGGATAAATGCAGCTACAACTGCAACAGTGCCAGGATCTTTGTTGAAGTTTTCTGATGATGATCTTCTGGAATGACTCTTCCAGACAATGTTGATGTTGGAAGTTCTTCTTCATATCGTATCTTAATTCGTTTTCTGGGTAGACAAATTAGGCTTTGATCCTCTGTATAAACACAAACAAACCCTTTGCCCACACTTTGATATGCCCTTTTTACCATTATGAAGAACTTATTGAAGATCACCACACAGGAACTGCTTTTTTTTAAGAGAAAGGAATATTATAAAAAAAATGAACTTCCGTAGCTGATCCTCAGACACCATTTAAAAGATCAAAATTAAGGATATTTAAAGCATGCATTAATCATTGATTTTCAGTCAGTTTTATCCTATCAGGGAGTAAACCCCCTTTTCTTTCTTTCTTTTTTTTCTTTTGTTATCATTAATCTGCAATTACATGAAGAATATTAAGTTTACTAGGCTCTCACCTATACCAGGACCCCCCCACAAATCCATTTACAGTCACTGTCCATCAGCATAGCAAAATGTTGTAGAATCACTACTTGTCTTCTCTGTGTTGTACAGCCCTCCCCTTTCTCCCACCCCCTCTATGGATGCTAATCTTAATACCCCTCTTTTTCTGCTCCCCCTTATCCCTCCCTACCCACCCATCCTCCCCAGTCAATTTCCCTTTGGTACCTGTTAGTCCATTGTTGGGTTCTGTGATTCTGCTACTGTTTTGTTCCTTCAGTTTTTCCTTTGTTCTTATACTCCACATATGAGTGAAATCATTTGGTATTTCTCTTTCTCCGCTTGACTTATTTCACTGAGCATATTACCCTCTAGCTCCATCCATGTTGTTGCAAATGGTAGAATTTGTTTTCTTCTTATGGCTGAATAATATTCCATTGTGTATATGTACCACCTCTTCTTTATCCATTCATCTACTGATGGAAACTTAGGGTGCTACCAGTTCTTGGCTATTGTAAATAGTGCTGTGATAAACATAGGGGTGCATCTGTCTTTTTCAAACTTGAGTGCTGCATTCTTAGGGTAAATTCTGAGGAGTGGAATTCCTGGGTCAAATGGTAAGTCTAATTTTGAGCATTTTAAGGAACCTCCATACTGCTTTCAACAATGGTTGAACTAATTTACATTCCCATCAGCAGTGTAGGAGGTTCCATTTTCTCCACAGCCTCTCCAACATTTGTTGTTGCTTGTATTTTGGATGGCAGCCATCCTTACTGGTGTAAGGTGATACCTCCTTGTGGTATTAATTTGCATTTCTCTGATAATTAGGGATGTGGAGCATCTTTTCATGTGTCTGTTGGCCATCTGTATTTCTTTTTTGGAAAACTGTCTGTTCAGTTACTCTGCCAATTTTTTAATTGGATTATTTGTTTTTTGATTGTTGAGGTGGGTGAACTCTTTATATATTTTGAATGTCAAGCCTTTATTGGATCTGTCATTTACAAATATATTCTCCCATATTGTAGGGTTCCTTTTTGTTATATTGATGGTGTCTTTGCTGTACAGAAGCTTTTCAGCTTAATATAGCCCCACTTGTTCATTTTTGCTATTGTTTTCCTTACTCAGGGAGAATGTTCAAGAAGAGGTCACTCATGTTTATGTCTAAGAGATTTTTGCCTATTTTTTTTCTAAGACTTTCATGGTTTCATGACTTACATTCAGTTCTTTGATCCATTTTGAATTTACTTTTGTGTACAGGCTTAGACAGTGATCCAGTTTCATTCTCTTTCATGTAGCTGTCCAGTTTTGTCAGCACCGTCTGTTGAAGAGACTGTCATTTTGCCATTGTATGTCCATGGCTCCTTTATCAAATATTAATTGACCATACATGTTTGGGTTAATGTCTGGAGTCTCTAATCTTTTCCACTGGTTTGTGGCTCTGTTCTTGTGCCAGTACCAAATTGTCTTGATTACTATGGCTTTGTAGTAGAGCTTGAAGTTGGGGAGTTAGATCCCCCTTACTTTATTCTTCATTCTCAGGATTGCTTTGGCTATTCAGGGTCTTTGGTGTTTCCATATGAGTTTTTGAACTATTTGTTCCAGTTCGTTGAAGAATGTTGCTGGTAACTTGATAGGGATTGCATCAAATCTGTATATTGCCTTGAGCAGAATGGCCATTTTGACGTATTATTTCTTCCTAGCCACGAGCATGGGATGAGTTTCCATTTGTTGGTGTCCCCTTTAATTTCTCTTAAGAGTGACTTGTAGTTTTCAGAGTATATGTCTTTCACTTCTTTGGTTAGGTTTATTCCTCGGTATTTTATTCTTTTTGATGCAATTGTGAATGAGTTATTTTCCTGATTTCTCTTTCTATTGGTTCATTGTTAGTGTATAGGAAAGCCACAGATTTCTCTCTGTTAATTTTTTATCCTTCAACTTTGCTGAATTCTGATATTAGTTGTAGTAGTTTTGGAGTGGAGTCCTTAGTTTTTTTTATGTACAATATCATGTCATCTGCAAATAGTGACAGTTTGACTTCTTCTTTACCAATCTGGATTCCTTGTATTACTTTGTTTTGTCTGATTGCCATGGCTAGGACCTCCGTACCATGTTAAATAACAGTGGGGAGAGTGGGCATCCCTGTCTAGTTCCCGACCACAGAAGACAAGCTTTCAGCTTCTCGCTGTTCAATATAATGTTGCCTGTGGGTTTATCATAAATGGCCTTTATTATGTTGAGGTACTTGCCCTCTATACCCATTTTGCTGAGAGTTTTTATCATGAATGCATATTGAACTTTGTCAAATGCTTTTTCAGCATCTATGGAGATGATCATGTGGTTTTTGTCTTTCCTTTTGTTGATGTGGTGGATGATTTTGATGGATTTTCGAATGTTGTACCATCCTTGCATCCCTGGGATGAATCCCACTTGGTCATGGTGTATGATCCTTTTGATGTATTTTTGAATTCAGTTTGCTAATATTTTGTTGAGTATTTTTGCATCTACATTCATCAGCGATATTGGTCTGTAATTTTCTTTTTTGGTGGGGTCTTTGCCTGGTTTTGGTATTAGGGTGATGTTGGCTTCATAGAATGAGTTCGGAGTATCCCCTTCTCTTCTATTTTTTGGAAAACTTTAAGGAGAATGGGTATTATGTCTTCCCTGTGTGTCTGATAAAATTCTGAGGTAAATCCATCTGGCCCGGGGGTTTTGTTCTTGGGTAGTTTTTTGATTACCGTTTCAATTTCTTTGCTCATAATTGGTTTGTTTAACTTTTGTGTTTCTTCCTTTGTCAGTCTTGGAAGGTCGTATTTTTCTAGGAAGTTGTCCATTTCTTCTAGATTTTCCAGCTTGTTGGCATACAGGTTTTCATAGTAGTCTTTAATAATTCTTTTTATTTATGTAGATTCTGTGGTGATATTTCCGTTCTCATTTCTGATTCTGTTGATTTGTGTTGATTCTCTTTTTCTCTTAATAAGTTTGGCTAGAGGCTTATCTATTTTGTTTATTTTCTCAAAGAACCAGATCTTGGTTTCATTGATTTTTTCTATTACTTTATTCTTCTCAATTTTGTTTATTTCTCCTCTGATCTTTATTATGTCCCTCCTTCTGCTCACTTTAGGCCTCATTTGTTCTTCTTTTTCCAGTTTCGATAATTGTGATGTTAGACTCTTCATTTGGGATTGTTCTTCCTTCTTCAAGTGTGCCTGGATCGCTATATACTTTCCTCTTAAGACTGCTTTTTCTACCTCCCACAGAAGTTGGGGCTTTGTGTTGTTGTTGTCATTTGTTTCCGTATATTCCTTGATCACTATTTTAATTTGTACATTTATCCATTGATTATTTAGGAGCATGTTGTTAAGCCTCCATGTGTTTGTGAGCCTTTTTGTTTTCTTTGTAGAATTTATTTCTAGTTTTATACCTTTGTGTTCTGAAAAGTTGGTTGGTAGAATTTCAATATTTTGGAATTTACTGAGGCTCTTTTTGTGGTTTAGTATGTGGTCTATTCTGGGGAATGTTCCATGTGCCCTTGTGAAGAATGTGTATCCTGTTGCTTTTGAATGTAGAGTTCTATAGATGTCTATTAGGTCCATCTGTTCTACTGTGTTGTTCAGTGCCTCCGTGTCCTTACTTTTTTTCTGCCTAGTGGATCCATCCTTTGGGGTGAGTGGCGTGTTGAAGTCTCCTGAAATGAATGCAATGCATTCTATTTCCCCCTTTATTTCTGTTAGTATTTGTTTCACATATGCTGGTGCTCCTGTTTTGGGTGCATATATATTTAGAATGATTATATCCTCTTGTGGGACTGAGCCATTTATCATTATGTAATGTCCTTCTTTATTTCCTGTTACTTTCTTTGTTTTGAAGTCTATTTTGTCTGATATTAGTACTGCAACCGCTGCTTTTTTCTCTCTGTTTTTTGCCTGAAATATGTTTTTCCATCCCTTGACTTTTAGTTTGTGCATATCTTTGGGTTTGAGGTGAGTTTCTTGTGAGCAGCATATAGATGGTTGTTGCTTTTTTATCCATTCTATTACTCTGTGTCTTTTGATTGTTGCCTTCAGTCCATATACATTTAGGGTGACTATTGAAAAATATGTACTTATTGCCATTGCAGTCTTTAGATTCATGGTTACCAAAGGTTCAAGGTTAGCCTCTTTAGTATCTTACTGCCTAACTAAGCTCACTTATTGAGCTGTTATATACACTGTCTGGAGATTCTTTTCTTCTCTCCCTTCTTTTTCCTCCTCCTCCATTCTTCACATGTTGGGTGTCTTGTGCTCTGCTCTTTCGTGTTTCCTTTAACTGCTTTTAGTGGGTAGTTGATTTTACTTTTTTGCTTTTAGTTAGTATTTGGTTGGTTGCTTTCTTTGCTGTTATTTTACTTTCTCTGGTGACATCTGTTTAGTTTTAGGAGTGCTCCCGTCTAGAATAGTCCCTCTAAAATACCCTGTAGAGGTGGTTTGTGGGAGGCAAATATCCTCAACTTTTGCTTGTCTGGGAATTATTTAATCCCTCCATTATATTTAAATGATAATCATGCTGGATATAGTATCCTTGTTTCAAGGCCCTTCTGTTTCATTGCATTAAATATATTATGCCATTCTCTTCTGGCCTGTAAGGTTTATGTTGAGAAGTCTGATGATTGTCTGATTTGTTTTTCTTTATAGATGACCTTTTTCTCTCTAGCTGCCTTTAAAACTCTTTATTTGTCCTTGATCTTCGCCATTTTAATTGTTATGTGTCTTGGTGTTGTCCTCCTTGGGTCCTTTCTGTTGGGAGTTCTGTGTATTTCTGTGGTCTGTTCGATTATTTCCTCCCCCAGTTTGGGGAATTTTTCAGCAATTATTTCTTCAAAGACACTTTCTATCCTTTTTCTCTCTCTTCCTCTTCTGGTATCCCTATAATACAGATATTGTTCCTTTCGGATTGGTCACACAGTTCTCTTAATATTGTTTCATTCCTGGAGATCCTTTTATCTCTCTCTATGTCAGATTCTATGTGTTCCTGTTCTCTGGTTTCTATTCCTTCAATGGCCTCTTCCATCTTATCCATTCTGCTCATAAATCCTTCCAGGGTTTGTTTCATTTCTGCGATCTCCTTTCTGGCATCTGTGATCTCCTTCCGGACTTCATCCCATTTCTCTTGCGTATTTCTCTGCATCTCTGTCAGCATGTTTATGATTCTTATTTTGAATTCTTTTTCAGGGAGACTGGTTAGGTCTGTCTCCTTCTCTGGTGTTGTCTCTGTGATCTTTGTCTGCCTGTAGCTTTGCCTTTTCATGGTGATAGGAATAGTCTGCAGAACTGGGACGAGTGACGGCTGGAAGGACTTCCCTTCTTGTTGGTTTGTGGCCCTCCTCTCCTGGGAGAACAGCGGCCTCTAGTGGCTTGTGCTGCGCAGCTGCGCGCAGACAGGGCTTCTGCTTCCTGCCCGGCTGCTATGGAGTTTATCTCCGCTGTTGCTGTGGGCGTGGCCTGGCTCAGCTTCTGCTCCGATATAGTGGAGCTGTGTTGGAGGGGGAGCAGCCAGGAAGCTATTTATCTCGGTTAGGGGCCTCCGTGCTCCTTGCTGCCCAGGGTGTTAGAGTGCCGAGACATCCCAAGTTACCCTGCTGCTGAACTAAGTGTCCCAGGACGTTTCCATCCAGTCTTGGGGTCCCTGTCCCTTTAAGACTTCCAAAAAGCACTCGCAAAAAAAAAAAAGAAAGAAAAAAAAAGCCACTTGCTTTTCTTTGTCCCCAGGGCACCGTGCTCCGGCACCTGCTCACCATTCTTGCTGCCCTGTTTCCCTAGTATCCAGGGCCCCGCACACGCACTGTGTCTGCGCTCTGGTGCGGGTGGCTGGGGCTGGGTGCTCGGCAGTCCTGGGCTCCGTCTCCCTCCTCCCTCCCCCTCCAGCTCCGACTCCTCTCCTCCCCCCGGGAGCTGGGGGGAGGGCTGCTCAGGTCCCGCCAGGCCGGGACTTGTATGTTACCCCCTTCGCGAGGCGCTGGGTTCTCTCAGGTGCAGATGTGGTCTGGATGTTGTCCTGTGTCCTCTGGTCTCTATTCTAGGAAAAGTTGTTTTCGTTATATTTTCATAAATATATGTGGTTTTTGGAGGAGATTTCCGCTGCTCTACTCATGCCACCATCTTGGCTCCATCCCCCTATGCTCTATATTTTTAAATAGGGATAGAAAAATACAAGACTGATTCACTAGAGGTTCATGTTTTTGATCTTTTTAATTCAGTTTGGTGAGGCCTATAAATTAAAATATTAAAATAATGATTGTCCTTTATAGAATTGATTATAATTTTTAAAAGTACAAAAATTTATGGGACATTTTTAATTTTATGGAGATTTTAAAAGATGAGCAGAAGAGTGAAGAGAAAAAGTATGAGGGATGGGTGGAAGGCAAAGGGATATAGAAACGAGTCAAGCAGAGAAAACTTTATATTCTAGAAAGATAATTAATCTTTATTAGCTCTATAAACAGAATAGTAAAGAAACAGTAAATTTAGACAATGGCCTTGTTATTGCCTGAGTTTTTAGTGAAATTATCAGGGAAGTTTAACTGAGTTAGAGTGTAGTTATGTTAGAGTAGATAAGCTGGACACAAGCAGAAAGAGGGAGGGGAACTTAAGTTGGGTGCCTGTTTACATTCTACACGTTCTGTACAAGCTGCTGCCACAGAATGGGGAAGGAGGGCACAGATAATAGACTGGCCAAAACTGCTGGTTCCAACCTGGAGGGGAAGGTGACCCTGACTTCATCTCCAAATACATTACACCTCACCAACAGTGAAATTCTCATCTCCCTGTGCCCTGTCTATGACAGTTCTGAGGTGAACCAAATATAGTAAAAATCACCCCTTACCTGAACTCTATGAAGACTCCACCTGTTCTTTTTGAGACCTACCCCCACTTAAGACCATTCATCTACCTTCATTAAAAAAAAGCCCCCTATTGTTCTCTCAGCACAATTTCCTTTGGTCTTTCTATGCCCCAACTTTCTGGGCATGTGCTCTTTCCTTTGTTAAATTCTAAATCTTCAAATAATTTCTTAATGCTCAATTGCTTTTCTGTGTCTATTGAATTCTTTCTCCCATTGAGACCAAGGACATGTCTCTGGTAACAGTACATTAAAGATAAAAGGCTTAGTCTACATACATTTAACCTCATTTGCTAGTGATTCAAGTTTCATGAAACAAAAGTTTCATAGAATCAGTGGTCAGTCAGGGATTATGCTTCATAAAAAATGACACATGTTCATTTTAAATACGGAAATGATAATTAAGAATTATTGATATGAACAATTTTTAATTGTATACTTTTGTAAACAGATTTGATTTTTAATTGTATGATTTCCCAAATATATAGTTGTTACTGTTAATTACTATTGTTAATTATTTTTACAAGCTGATTATGTATACTAAACTGTGTTTTTTTAAAAAAGCTATTTGCTTAATGACACAGATTCTGAAACCAGAACACTTGGGCTGAAAACTTGGCTCTGCTATTTGTCAACATTTATGAACCTTCAGCAAGTTTATAAGTTTTTATCTAAGAATTAAACCTCTTAATATTGTATATTTCCTTATTCTTAAGAATACATTTAGAATTAAAATACATGCTGTCTGATATAGTTACTTTTATATCAAATAATGTAATTTGTAGCTTCACAAGGACTTCCATAAATATAGTGATTACTGATATCATGATATATTTCAACTTATATTCTTTTATGCTTTTCATTAGTACCATTTTATTCATTATATTTAACTTAATTTATAGTTAGGTTTTTTTTTCATTCTATTTGCCCCTTTTACCAGTTTGAAAATTATGTGCTCTAATTTTCACCCTTGGAATTTTGCCATTTTATAGTAGTAGACTGTAAAAAATTGTAAAGTGAATCACTATCTAAGCTTCCTCCTAAGCAGGGTTCTTGATTGTTCTTTTTCTTCTCTTTTCTCTCAGTTTATATGCCAATAAAATCACTTGTATTTCTCCAAACATTACTTAAATAAATCATATTGTTCAATGTTTTACCGTAGAGTTGTTGTTTATGAAGTTTAATTTTAAAAATGGGTTGTCATTATCAAATTAGATAATAAAAGTCAACAGATTTCTTGAGCCAGCAAAAACAATAAATTAACAAAATATAGGAATTATTTTTAATGTGAGGTCTTTTAATTAATATATTCACTAATTATTAAATTAATTTTAGTTAAAACTTTCAAAAATTCAACATAATTAGAAGTGTCATGTTAAACAGATTAAATATGATAAAAGCATTAAAATGAGATCCACAGAAATGTTTGGTAATGATTCTCAAAAGAACCACTGAAATATTCAAATATTTATTTCAAATAATGTCTGTGGATTATACATATTCCATTCTAGATTTTCAGAGTTTCTACTTCTTTTTTATTTAACTATATATAGTAATTGTTGAAAAATAGAGGCTTATAGGGTGCAATAGTCTATTACTTCTTACTTGACAGCTGCAGAAATATCATTCAGTTTGTTTTTTGACTCTTATTCCAGTGAAGACCAATAAGCCTAGAAAGACTCTACCGTCACACTTCTGAAATATTTTTTTTCAACTTTTATTCTTGGCTTCTGTGATTTCTTAAATCTAAAGAAAGGCACCATCTGCTGAACATAACTATTACCAAGAGACTTCAGTTCACTTTTCACCAGATTCTTAAAGAAGGAAAAATTTTCAACTCAAGAGAAAGGAACTTAATGATGATGAATCTTGAAGCATATCTTTAAGTATAGCTCCAAATATTGGGCCTGAGAGTTTATATGTGTTTCAACCGTAAGGTTACAGAGAAATTCACTAAGAACTTAAGGAAGTGTTTCACAAACCAGGCAGCACACAGTCTATAACCTGAGTACTAAGTGTTTTGACAAGGGTGTGATTGCTGCAGTCATATAGCCCAGGATATTAAACACTTTGGAATCATGTATCTCAAACAAGGTCAGAAAAGAAAATGCCAGCAGAGCTAAGGCTTTGATTTGTTTTACTTGAATTTTAACTCTGAAAATTAGTCTCAAAATAGCATTTTATTATATATATAAAAGCTCATTGCTGGTAACCATACCATACAAGAGAAGAAAATTAGGACTTCATGAGTATTTTCAGTTCATTTAGCACATTTTGGCATTTTTTTTATAAATAAAGAGAAACTATACCCATTGTCACTCTGCCTTCAATTTTCCTTTCTCAAATTAACTTTCTCTGGAGAATGGAAGAATAAGTTATCTTGGGGCATCAAAAATGTTCATTTAAGTGTGAAGATATATATGTATTCTTTTTATACATAGTTACATAGACAAATATACCTTGTTATTAACAAATTTCTTTACTGTCATAAAATTCCATAATCTTAATTAGATACATTTATTATTCATACTTTGCTAAGAAGCAGTAACATAAATGCAAGGGACTTACATTTTATTCCCAATTTCATTTGCCATAGGAAACTCAATGAAGTACAATTCAAACATCATGGTGACATGATAAATTACCAAACATCAAACTTCAATTTTAAATATTTATATACACACTAAATAGGGAAAGCATGACAGGATTCCTAAAAATGAGATACAAGCAATATATGGACAGATTGACATTAAAAAATGTATGATTGTCATCACTGCTATTCAAAATTATTTAAATATTTATAAAAAGAGTACAATGAGAGAAGAAAAACTGCCAATAGATATTACATGAACTAATATTTACAAGTTTTTCAAAGTAATTTCTAGTATATTCTAGATGCTACTTAAGAGATTTCAAGTGCCATCATTATAGATGTTAAAATTCACTGTCTGGAAAACCACAGAGAACTGAGTGAAACACAGTTTTTGTTATAAGGAATTTAGTCAGGTACCTGATTAGTATATAAAAGTCAATAACTTCCTATGTAATTATATTAGCTAATTAGAATACTTATGCAAATTACACCTGTTCAACATAATAACAAAATCTATTTTTTGATAACCAAAAAGAATTAGAAGAGAAATAAAAATTAATAGATTACATTGAATAACTAAAGAAATCAGGAATTATATCATCTTGGGGGAGATAATATAAAATTACTACGTAGACATACTAGAGATTTTAATCCTTCTAATAAAACTATATCTTCATGTTAATCTTAGTGTAAAAATACAATTTTTTGATAATTTGGTAAATTAAATATGATGTTTGCCAGGAAGATTATATGAGCAAAGTAATAAAGATGATTTTGTTAAAGTAAAACTATGAGAAAAAATTTATAATGATATTTTAAGACTTGTTATAAACATATAAATTGCATCATTAATCATTAGAAAAAGAGGTAAATATATGAAGAATAAAATTCAAAAGTGGTTCTATTACATATTG
Source organism: Manis pentadactyla (assembly GCF_030020395.1). Lineage (NCBI taxonomy): Eukaryota > Metazoa > Chordata > Mammalia > Pholidota > Manidae > Manis > Manis pentadactyla. The sequence goes on along the minus strand of NC_080037.1, from coordinate 26,908,934 downwards.
ATCATTTATATTAAAGTAACATTTGCAGTGTATATAAAAGGATGTATTATAAAATAAAATTATTATAAAATAAATATTGATTTTGCCATTGAAATTAATATATAAAAATATGACATTAAAAATTTTTTTAATTTATAAACTTTAAAGCAGAACTATATAGCTAGCTAATATCTCACTTTCAAAGTCCTTTCCAAGAGAATAAGAAATTCATAATGAAAAAGAAAAACACTAATACATAGAAACATAATCGTTTGTGCATAATAAAAGGTAAATACAAACAAAAGAAAAAGAAATGATGTAGATAAAATATTTACACAAAATATTTATTAAAACTAAAATATGAACCTTGGTACAGCAATATTACTAAAGTACAGAAATTATTAAGACTATGCAAGCTTTCTTTCCAGTAATATTCTTTTCTTCTCCAGAATGTTATCTGGAATCCCTCAGTAAATTTAGTTTAAATATCTTCTCAATCTGGGGCAATTTATCAGTCTTTCCTTGTCTTTTAGGACTCTGGAAAATTTGAATATGGTCATATATTTTGTAGGATGTCACTTAAATTTGGATTCTTTGTCTTATTCTCATGAACAGATGAAGTTATGCATTTTGGGGGAGATGATTCACCCTTAGCACATCATATTAAGGGGTTCATGTTGACAATATAAGTTACTCATGATGTTAATATTTCACTTATATTTGGAGTCTGAAATATAGAACAAATGAACAAACAAAACAGAAATAGACTCATAAACGCAAAGAACAGACTGGTGATTCCTATAGAAGAGGGAGTAGGGGGATGGACAAAATAGGTGAAGGGAATAAAAAGGTAAAAAATTCAAATTATAAAATAAATTAGTCATGGGGATGATAGTACAACATAGGGAAAAGTATCAATATTGAAATACCTTTTTATGTTGAAAGATGATAACTACACTATTATTGTGAGAATTTAGTAATATAGTTGTTGACTATGTTGTATACCCGAAATCAGTACAATCTTGTATATTAACTATTTCAATGAAATAAAGTAATTTATTAAAAAATAACATGATCACTAAAGCAGTGAGGATACACTACTTTCCTCTTTCTCATTACTATAATTTTAAAGTTATTATTTCCTTTCTTACTATTTTTGGAGAGATACTTTGAAATTATACATATCATTCTTTTGAAATTTTGCCCACAAATTTCAGCTTCTCTCAGTGGAGCTTGCCTGCATCAAATTATTACCATGGTGCTCTGATGGTAATTTTCTATTTCCCTCATCCTTTCCACATTTTTTAATTGAAATTCTTTTCAAAGGAAAAATATTCTACCCTTTCTAAAATGCATTGTTATGCATTATTAATATTAGTATGTAGTCATAGACATATTCCTTCAGATTATGGAAAAATAAGAGTTGTGTGTGTATATTTAATTTTATTGAAATTATTCCATCTTTGTCCATTAGGTACTTGTTCAGGATGGCTTTTGTGCTCTTTATAATATGGCTCTATAATTATAGTGTGAACACTTCCTCAATTTCTGGCACCACAGAGGAGTTTCTTTTATTTTCTTGTCTTTGACCAAATTCAATCAGTTCTCTGAAGAACTCTTGATTCTTTTATTGGGGAAATGTATTTGGAATACCAGATTTGGATGCTGGGTACACATATTACTAAGGGAGTTTCAATGCATCTGGGCAATATCAAAAAGTTAGAGCTAGGAGATGTTTGCATGTATGATAACTCCAGTCACATACATATTTCTATTTGTTATGGCTCCAGTTTTCTGTATGTACATATAAAATAAAACGAGTGCATACTGATATCTCCAATACCATTTCAACACATCCAGATTTATTCTTTCCTTCCTCCTTTCCATCTTTGTAACTTTTTTTCTCTCAATGAGAAAGCTGGCCATCATTTTCCAGGAAATAAATACTTACTTTTAACACTGGTATGCAAATTAAGTAGGTTCCAAGTTTCTAACCTAAACCACTGTGAGACCCAAGTTTGCCAATTGTAATAGAGTGTTTCTCTAAATATGTGTTGTCTGCTTGCATACATGCTGTTAAAAAGTTTTGTCTTTAGCCTTACAGCTCACATTAAATAACCGTTCTCCAAAGTTAGTTTAGCTTTTCCTTCCCCTTTGCCTCTAGTGTGGTAATGTGATTCATTAAACTTAATATGCCACTATTTGTATTCCTTCTTTACCACTACATTATTGTATATTCACATACAATTAACTTTCTTTGGTGTGGAGTTCATTTTCGACAAATGCACAGTGCTATGTATCTGACATGAGTCCATTACTCTCTATTCCCTACTGCTACCCTGTCGTGAACAACCATTCTCCCTCCCTTCATTTCTTTGTAACCTCTGATGTCTCCTTTTCTGTAAGTTTTCATTTTCCAGAGTGTCATAAAAATGCAGTCATATAATTTGTAACCTTTTGGGTCCTGCTTCTTTACTTTTTAAGAAGTATTTTTTATCTACTCATATTGTGTGAATAAGTAGCTTTTTTTTATTGTTGAGTTATATTACATTGTATGGATGTATCACAGTCTATTCACTATTTGTTTAAAATATTTGACAATTTTAAACAAAACTGTGTAAGTATTCATATACTTATATTTTAGAACATTGTTTTTCACTTATTTTAATAATTACCTAGAGATGGAATTGCTGAGTTAATGACAAGTATAATTTAACATTATAAGAATCTACCAAATTTGTTTTAAAATGGTTGTATTATTTGGTATTCTCATCAGGATAATATAATAGTCAAATTAATTCCATTCTTGCCAGCACTTCGTTTTACGAGTTTTATTCTTTTTTTTTTTTTCAAGAATTGGCTTACATTATAGCTCATTTCAAAATATTCTTGAATTCTTCAAGTTTGTTTTTTTCATTATAACTTCTCATCAGTTACACTGTTGTACATATGTATGCAGAGCTATATACTTGTTTCTTTGTGAATAAAGGCACCTTGTCTCAATGTTCTTTTGATTCTAGTGTATATCAGAATATTTTGGAAAATAATGTGCTCATTATTATGCACTCAGTATTACAAAAAAACATTTACCTAGTAAATAGGTATTTTGCTAGATATTGGAAATACAAAGATCAAATAAAATGAACTAATCTTGAGGTTTTAGTCCACTGGCCAAGTAGTGGGGAATAAACAATTGCATTTCTATAATCTAATATATGGTATTTTATATTTATTATATCCATTAATTCAATGAATTGTTATATATTTATGAATGTGTCTTTCTTCCTCATATAACTTGCATTTAATCAACACAGATCTACCAAAGGCATACAGATGGGTTTTGCAATAATAGATTACAAGTTTTACAATACTGAATACAAAAATGTATCACCTGCATCATTCCCAACAATTAAATTTGTGAAATTTGGATGCTCCCAATACTCTTCTCATGTTCACAGGCTTCTGGCTGGCAATATCATCTTTTAAACTCTGACATCTACTGTCTTTTACCCTGTCAGTTGCTATGACACGGCTTCCTGTATAAATCTTATTTTCAATTTTGAGGCATCTATCCTTGCATCAGCCTTTGTAGCTCTCTTTTCACATTGACTTTGGTGCCATTTTTGACAGCTCTTCATTTTACCGCTAATGAAATAGATGGAGAGATATGCTCTTTGCTCATCAGACCAACAGACAAACAGGTACAACCCACAGGTAAAATTTTATTTATTTCTAATTTTAATTATTTTGCTGAGCTTATTGTATAGGGTTTTTATGAACTCTATGTGAATGCTATAAAAGTTTTTATAACCTTTTTGTGAACTCTGATTTTTCATTTGGAAACTTACATATGTCATCCAGGGCATATGTCAAATAATACTTTAAGTGTCACTATAATGTAATGAAACTCAAATTGGTTTGTTGTACGAAATAGTAAACTTTAGTCAGGGTTGTGCACCTGGATTCTGTCTCCCTTAAGCAGAAAAATTTCCATTTCCATGTAGCAGATTATCTTCTTTGAAAAAGGTGATTATTGCTGAGCAATTTGGAAAATCTTCATCTTGGTAGTTACCAGTAATTTGTAGGTTAGTCCAATAGTTATCAACCAAAGGTAGTTTAACCAGTCCTGAAGGGAACTTTAGAAATATCTGGTGATATTTTTCTTTATCGCAACTGGGAGTGCTACTGGCATCTAGTGAGTAAAGCTATTGTCCTACATTGCACAAGACAATCCTTGACCATAAACACTCATATTGTCCAAAATTTCAATACAGCTGAAGTTTAAAAAACTGGTGAAATCATGTACACATCTATGAAATTCATTTGACAACTGACAAAAATAAAACATCCTCTCATTCCTAATGGCCTGAGCAATGTGACAGCCTCATTGTGTGCGAAAAACTATCACAATTTCTGTTATATAATATATATCATTAACTATCTTACAAAAAAACAAATGATATGTTTTCTCTTCCAAGTAAGGGGACTCTTTACCACTCAATGAACACCAAGTAGATGTTTTGAAACAAATAGAACATTACCTTCTGTACTATAAAAATTTTATGTTTACAACTAGACTTAATCATTCTCCCTTTGCATGAGAATATCAATAATTACTTCAGAAAAGTAAGTGCAGAGCTTAATTTATAATTGTGGTCAGTTAATTTGCACAGGATAACTGTCCACAAAGGTTACTGGTATTTGTTCAAATTATAGCACTGAAAGGGCAGCCTCTTGGACTAAACTTTAGGGAGGGAGGCATCCTCAAAGAAGAAATATACAGAATTATATAGCAGACTAAGCATATGTTAAAGAGGTGAATCAATCATACTGTGTTTAAATTTCATTTAACTTAAATCTAAATTGTGTTTTATGGCATTTATGGCACAATTTTGCCTTGTAATTATTGTAATTCTATGTTGTTTTTATATTCCTTATTTTCTATTCCACATTTAATTTGTTTCATAAGAAATGTGGAAATAATAAAAATTTAAAAATTAATAATGCAAATGTATTCAGAAGCTCTTTATAATCTGGTTAATGTTAAGCTCTAGAATTATTAATTTTAATTCATTGTATACTTTATTTTTAAACAGGAAGCTGGATTTTGTGACTTTTTTAGTAATACATTTCTTGACCTAATTAGTAACACATTTCTTAGCTTACATCTAAGTGCTATAAATCAATAATGTAGGAAAATAACAGACTATAAAAACTATGAACAATTATAAAGGAAATCAATATTTAAAAGTAGAAGAAATAAACATTTTAAAATAATCATGCTTTCAATAGAAGATTCAGATATTTTCATTGGGTGTTTGCTGAAAAGTAATTTAATAGAAAATTAAATAGTTAATAATGTAATTGAAAATCTAATTACTTATAACTGTATGGCCCAAAAAGTACTGTAACTTCTCTACAAATATCTAATATATGTTAAGACATACATTTATGGATATATTTAGTGAAAACATTGTGGAGAAATGCCATAAAATTGCTTATCATCACTATATGCCAAATTATATGACACATTTAACTCTATGCCAGTTCTGTCCAACAGAAATTCCTGAAAAGATGGAAATGTGTTATTATTGCCGTGTTCAATATACTAGCCCTTAGCCACATGTGGCTCCTCAACACTTGAAATACCACTAGTGTGAAAGAGGAACTCAATTTTTATTTCTATTAAATTTTAATAAATTAAAATTGAAATAGCAACACATGTCTAGTGGCTACTCTGTTGGATAGCATAGCTCTACAATATTAGTTTAATTACCTGTCACTTTATTATCATTGCTCATAAATTAGTAACGTAAATGATTTTGATTTTGTCAATTTTCATGGAAAGTAACTTATTTCTATGGGTGTCATTCTTAAGAATTTTATGACTAAGTTTATTATGAATCAATAAGTGAGTAAAAAACAGCCACTATCAACTTGATCTTGAATCACCCTTAAATGCACCACTTCTTGTTCAATGTATGAGAGTTTCTCCTGTGTAAGGACTACAAACTAAGCACTTTTAAATTAAACAGCCCTATCAGATATCTTTTTGAGAAATTCACCCATGAAGAGCATCAAAAATTATGATGTTATTGCTTATTCATTTTATGGCTCCTTTTTCCTTAGTGGTATGTGCTATTTTTATACGCAACTTTAATTACCTTCCCTGAAACTTACCAGCCTAAACCTTTTCTGCTTTCTCTGGAAATGAGACACATCAAGTGTTAACCAAAATTCACTAGAAATTTTGCTGATGATATGCATTTAAAAGACAACCTGAAGCATTGTGCAGACACAAAATTCCATTGTGTTCAGCCATTCTTAACATGTGAAATGATCCCGCTCCTTTCATTTTCCTAAAAACATACACACAGAGTCCATAATAGGGACTCAATAACTTTGGACAAAACTCTGGAGCTATTTGCATATCCTGTGATTCTTGGAACACTTGATAAATGTTAAATGACACTCATTAGAATTTTAACAAAAGATTGAATAACATTTTAAAGCTATGTCACAAGAATACATTTAAAATTCTATAGGAAGACCAAAAATCTTTTTATGATGTGGTATGGGAAAACTTAAAATCTTTATAACCTGGTCATAGATTTTCTAATTTAAATGAGTTATGAATTATTTTTTCCATTGTTGATTGAAAAATGGGCAAATATATATTTTTATTTTAATGCAGACCTTTTGTTTTGGACTGAAGTTATAGTAATGACAATAAAATGAAAAAAAAATCTAACTTTACTTTGCATATAACACCTACCTACACACCACCAAAAAAAGAGATTAGCTAGTTGTCTTAGGAAGATGACTAAAATTTTGTTTAAATTTGGCTAGATCTTGATTTTGTCAGCATTTTTTTGTGTGTGTGTCTATGTGCGTATGTGTTTGCAAGTATGTATAGTTCACTGAATAACATTTATTCACTGTAGTTATTTGTGACTTTAGCCTGTATACTTTCAAACTGCAAGCAGAAAGTTTTTACTATCCAAACATAACAACTATACAATTTACAAAAATGTTTCACAAGAAATAATGGGATAGCTTAACAATCCAAAGAAATGCAGGAGATAAAAAATGACTTTGCATCTAATTTTTCTCTATAAAACATCTTCAAATTACAGATTATTTTAAGTCAAAGGAAAATTACTGATACAGTAACAAGTTGTTGTCTTATGTTTTATAGTTCAATTGAGCAAACATTGTAGTTCCATAGAAATTTTTCTACAGATTTTGAGGCTCAGAGATAGAAAAACTAGTTTTGATTAGAAATGTAGCATGGTCACAGAATGTGTGACAATTAAGTTTTGTGTTTCAACTCTAAGAATTCATATTTATAAGAGTAATCAACCTGTCTCAATTTATTTAATTGACTAAATATTGGATAATGTTGGGGTAATATAAATTTTGGAAACATTCTCCATTTTATTTTACAAATATATGTAAATTAAATATTTTATACTATATATCAAGCTCATCTTCACTGTGAGTGATATAATATGGTTAATATGTGCCCTAACATTCTGGTTTTGGCTTGTGTATTAAGCTGTGTTGCATGAAAGTTTGTGAAATGATTGAGCTCCTTGGATCTGTAGATGGATGGTTTTCATTTTTTAAATAGCTATAGTCTAATTTTTCTCAAATGTTTCTTGAAACACTTTCCCTTTCTATTTACCTTCAGTAAAGATTATGCCCCTTCTTTTTTTTCTATTTTTATATCATTAATATACAATTACTTGAACAACATTATGGTTACTAGACTCCCCCTGTTATCAAGTACCCCCCATATACCCCATTACAGTCACTGTCCATCAGCATAGTAAGGTGCTATAGAATCATTACTTGTCTTCACTGTATATACTGCCTTTCTCATGTCCCACTTCCTACATTATGTGTGCTAACTTTAATGCCCCATTTTCCCCCTTATCCTTCCCTTCCTACCCAACTTTCCTAGTCCCTTTCTCCTTGGTAACTGTTAGTCCTTTCTTGCGTTCTGTGAGTCTGCTGCTGTTTTGTTCCTTCAGTTTTTTCTTTGTTCTTATACTCCACATAGGAGTGAAATCATTTGATACTTGTCTTTCTCCACCTGGCTTATTTCACTGAGCATAATACCCTCTAGCTCCATCCATGTTGTTGCAAATGGTAGGATTTGTTTTTTTTCTTATGGCTGATTAATATTCCATTGTGTATATGTACCACATCTTCTTTATACATTCATATACTGATGGACACTTAGGTTGCTTTCATTTCTTGGCTATTGTAAATAGTGCTGCAATAAACATAGGCGTGCATATGTCTTTTTCAAACAGAGCTGTTGCATTCTTAGGATAAATTCCTAGGAGTGGAATTCCTGGGTGAAATGGTATTTCTATTTTTGTTTTTCAAGGAACCTCCATACTGCTTTCCACAACTGTTAAACTAGTTTACATTCCCACCAGCAGTGTTGGAGGGTTCCCCTTTCTCCACAACCTCATCAACATTTGTTGTTTGTCTTTTGGATGGTGGTGATCCTAACTGGTGTGAGGTGATATCTCATTGTGGTTTTAATTTTCATTTCTCTGATGATTAGCCATGTGGAGCACTTTTTCATGTGCCTGTTGGCCATCTGAATTTCTTCTTTGGAGAACTTTTCAGATCCTCTGCCAGTTTTTTAATTGGCTTATTTGCTTTTTGTTTGTTGAGGTGCATGAGCTCTTTATATAATTTGGATGTCAACCCCTTATCAGATATGTCATTTATGAATATATTCTCCCATACTGTAGGATGTCTTTTTGTTCTACTGATGATATCCTTTGCTGTACCGAAGCTTTTTAGTTTGATATAGTCCCACTTGTTCATTTTTGCTTTTGTTTTCCTTGCCAGGAGAGATATGTTCATAAAGAAGTTGCTCATGTTCATGTCCAAGAAACTTTTGCCAATTTTTTTTTCTAAGAGTTTTATGGTTTCATGACTTACATTCAGGTCTTTGATTCACTTTGAGTTTACTTTTGTGTACAGGGTTAGACAACAATCCAGTTTCATTCTCTTGCATGTAGTTGTCCAGTTTTGCCAACACCAGCTGTTGAAGAGGCTGTCATTTCCCCATTGTATATCCATGGCTCCTTTATTGTATATTAATTGACCATACATGCTTGAGTTTATATCTGAACTTTCTGTTCTTTTCCACGGGCCTATGGGTCTGTTCTTGTACCAGTACCAAATTGTCTTGATTACTGTGGCTTTGTAGTAGAGCTTGAAGTCAGGGAGCATAATTCCGCCTGCTTTATTTTTCCTTCTAAGGATTGCTTTGGCTATTCAGGGTCTTTTGTTATTCCATATGAATTTTAGAACTATTTGCTCTAGTTCATTGAAGAATGCTGTAGGTATTTTGATAGGGATTGCACTGAATCTGTAGATTGCTTTAGGTAGGATGGTCATTTTGACATTAATTCTTGCTAGCCAAGAGCATGGGATGAGTTTCCATTTGTTAGTGACCTCTTTAATTTCTCTTAAGAGTGTCTTGTAGTTTTCAGGATATAGATCTTTCACTTCCTTGGTTAGGTTTATTCCTCAGTATTTTATTCTTTTTGATGCAATTGTGAATGGAATTGTTTTCCTGATTTCTCTTTCTGCTAGTTTATCATTAGTGTGTAGGAATGCCACACATTTCTGTGTATTAATTTTGTATCCCGCAACTTTTGCTGAATTCAGATATTAGATCTAGTAGTTTTGGAATAGAGTCATTAGGGTTTTTTATGTACAATATCATGTCATCTGCAAACAGGGTCAGTTTGACTTCTTCCTTGCCTATCTGAATGCGTTACATTTCTTTGTTTTGTCTGATTGCCAGGGCTAGGACCTCCAAAGCTATGTTGAATAAAAGTGGGAAAAGTGGGCATCCTTATCTTGTTCCCATTTTTAAAGGAATAGCTTTCAGCTTCTCACTGTTATGTATAATGTTGGCTGCAGGTTTGTCAAATATGGCCTTTATTATGTTGAGGTACTTGCCCTCTATACCCATTTTGTTGAGAGTTTGTATCATGAATGAATGAATGTTGAATTTTGTCATATGCTTTTTCAGCATCTGTCGAGATGATCATGTGGTTTTGTCCTTTTTGTTGATGTGGTGGATGATATTGATGGATTTTTGAATGTTGTACCTTCCTTGCATCCCTGGGATGAATCCCACTTGATCATGATGGATAATCTTTTTGATGTATTTTTAAATTCGGTTTGCTAATATTTTGTTGAGTATTTTTGCATCTATCTTCATCAGGGATATTGGGCTGTAATTTTCTTTTTTTCTGGTGTCTTTGCCTGGTTTTGGTATTATAGTGATGTTGGTCTCATAGAATGAGTTTGGAAGTATTCCCTCTTCTAGGTTTTGAAAAACTTTAAGGAGGATGGGTATTAAGTCTTCACTAAACGTTTGATAAAATTTAGCTGTGAACTGTCTGGTCCAGGAGTTTTGTTCTTAGGTAGGCTTTTGATTACCAGTTCAATTTCTTTGCTGGTAATTGGTCTATTCATATTTTCTGTTTCTTTCTGGGTCAGACTTGGATGGTTCTCTTTTTCTGGAAAGTTGTCCATTTATTCTAGTTTATCCAGTTTGTGAGCATATAATTTTTTATAGTATTCTCTCATAATTCTTTTTATTTCTGTGGTGTCTGTAGTGATTTTTCCTTTCTTATTTCTGATTCTGTTTATATCTGTAGACTCTCTTTTTTTCTTGGTAAGTCTGGCTAAGGGTTTATCTATTTTGTTTATTTTCTCAAAGAACCAGCTTCTTCTTTCATTAATTCTTTCTATTTTATTCTTCTCAATTTTATTTATTTCTGCTTTAATCTTTATTATGTCCCTCCTTCTACTGCTTTTGGCCTCATTTGTTCTTCCTTTTCTAGTTTCATTAATTGTGAGTTTTGACTGTTCATTTGGGTTTGTTCTTCTTTCCTGAGGTACACCTGTATTGCAATATATTTCTTTCTTAGCACCGCCTTCTCTGCGCCCCTCAGATTTTTGTGTTGTTGAATCATTGTTGTCATTTGTCTCCATATATTGCTCGATCTCTGTTTTATTTGGTCATTGATCTATTGATTATTTAGGAGCATGTTATTAAGCCTCCATGTGCTTGTGGGCTTTTTCATTTTCTATGTGTAATTTATTTCTACTTTCATAGCTTTGTGACCTAAGAAGCTGTTTGGTACAATTTCAATCTTTTTGAATTTACTGAGGTTCTTTATGTGGCCTAGCATATGACCTATTCTTGAAAATGTTTCATGTGCACTTAAGAAGAATGTGTACCCTGTTGCTTTTGGAAGGAATGTTCTGTTGATGTCTGTTAGGTCCATCTGTTCTAATATGTTCTTCAGTGCCTCTGTCTCTTTACTTATTTTCTGTCTAGTTGATCTGACCTTTGGAGTGAGTGGTCTGTTGAAGTATCCAAGAATAAATGCATTGCATTCTATTTGCCTCTTTAATTCTGATAGTATTTGTTTCACATATGTAGGTGATCCTGTGTTGGGTGCATATTTATAACAGTTATTTCCTCTTGTTGGGCTGATCCATTTATCATTATGTAATATCCATCTTTGTCTCTTGTTACTTTCTTTGTTTTGAGTTCTATTTTGTCTGATATAAGTACTGCAACACCTGCTTTTTTCTTCCTGTTAGTTGCATGAAACATCTTCTTCCATCCCTTTACTTTCAGCCTGTGTATGTGTTTGGGTTTGAAGTGAGTCTCTTGTAGGTAGAATATAGATGGGTCTTGTTTTTTAATCCATTCAGTGACTCTATGTCTTTTGATTGGTGCATTTAGACCACTTTCATTTAGGGTGATTATCAATAGGTATGTACTTATTGCCATTGCAGGCTTTAGATTCATGGTTAACAAAGGTTCAAGGATAATTCCCTTACTATGTAACAGTCTAATTTAACTCACTTTGTGTGCTATTACAAACAGAACCTAAAGGTTCTTTCTTTATTTTTTCTCCTTTATCTTCCTCCTCCATTCTTTGTATGTTATAAATCATTTTCTGTACTCTTTGTCTATCCCTTGGGTGACATCTATTTAGCCTTAGGAACACTTCCATCTATAGGAGTCCCTCCACAATGCACTGTAGAGGTAGTTTGTGGGAGGTAAATTTTCCCAGCTTTTTATTTTAAAATTGTTTAATCCCTCCTTCAAATTCAAATGATTACTTTGCCAGGTATAGTATTCTTGGTTCAAGGCCCTTCTGCTTCATTGCATTAAATATATCTTGCCACTCCCTTCTGGCCTGTAAGGTTTTTGTTGAGATATCTGATGATAGCCTGATGGGCTTTCCTTTATATGTGATCTTTATTCTCTCTCTAGATGCTTTTAAAAGTCTGTCTTTATCCTTGATCTTTGCCATTTTTATTATTATATGTCTTGATATTGTCTTCCTTGTGTCCCTTGTGTTGGGAGATCTGTGCACGCCCATGGCTTGAGAGACTATCTCCTTCCCCAGATTGGGGAAGTTTACAGCAACTACCTCCTCAATGACACTTTCTATCCCTTTTTCTCTCTCTTCTTCTTCTGGTACCCCTATAATACAAATAATATTCCGTTTAGATTCATCACACAATTCTCTCAACATTCTTTCATTCTTAGAGATTCTTTTTTCTCTTCGTGCCTCAGTTGCTTTGTATTCCTCTTCTCTAATTTCTTTTCCATTTACCTTCTCTTCTACTACATCTAATCTGCTTTTAAATCCCTCCATTGTATGTTTCATTTCAGATATGGAATTTCTTAATGATTGAATCTCCCACTTAAATTCATTCCTGAGTTCTTGAATATTTTTCTGTACCTCCATAAGCATTTTTATGATTTTTATTTTGAACTATCTTTCAGGAAGATTGGTGTGTTCAGTTTCATTTGACCCTTTTTCTAGGGTCTATAAGATTTTCATCTGAAGCATGTTCTTTTGACTTTTCATAATTCTTTGTGGTGCCCACTAGTGCCCAGAAACTCCAGTCTCTGGAGTTGCTCAGCCCCTAGAGTGATGTTGGTGGTTGTAAGGGAGCAAAACTGGTACCTGGGGAGGAGGAAAGATCTGTTTCCTGATTCCCATCTGTGGTGCCTGACTCTGGTGTCAGAGCCAGTGGGCCAAGCACACAGGTGTAAGCCTCTGTGCTTTGCATCTATAGCTGTTGTAGGCAGGGCCTCCCTCTGGCTGGCCTGACACCAGCACAGTGACTGCAGGTTTGTGAACTGGTGTTGGGAGGCTAGGAGGAAGGCACAGCAGGCTGTATGTCACAGTAGAAGGCCTCAGAGCTGAGTAGGCAGCCAGGACTGCCTGAAGCTCCTCCTCAATGTTCCCAACCTACTGGGCAGAATGCACCCAGACAATCTTTTCCACCTATCCTTTCTCCTGCTTAGCAAGCTCTGTGCACACACCACCCTTTCAGCAGCCCTCTTACTGGTAGGAAGCTTCTCAGACTGCCTGCCTTTCCTTTGTCCCAGAGGGGCCAGACATGGATCCTGTCCCCCACAATGGCTGGAATCTCAGTCTCTCAAGCACTATGCCTGTCCCAGCTCCCAAATACCACCAACCTCCAGAGTCCCACACAATGTAGGTTTGTGCTTCAAAGCAGACCTCCAGAGCTGGGTGTTCAGCAGTCCCAGGCTTCCACCTCCTTCCCCGCTCTGTATCTCTTCATCCACCAATGAGCTGGGGTGGGGGAAGGGCTTGGGTCCCACCTGATTAAGGCTTTCATACGTTACCCTTTTTCATGAAGTCTGCTCTGTTCATGAGTTCTGTGTGCAGTCTGGTTCAATCTTCTCTCCTGTTGTTGTTTTAGGGTTAGTTGTATTAATTAACTACATTTTCATACTATCTGTGGTTTCGGCAGGAATGCTCCATCTCACTTCTCACTCCACCATCTTGAATTGGTTCCCCTTCTTTTGACATATTACTGAAGTGAGATGGTAAGGTAACATTGAAGTGTTTGAGTTAGATTGAGGCCTTTTATGCAACTTTGATTTCATTTGCTGTATGCTTTCAAATTTTTTGAGGAGGATTGAGAAACTTCCCTCAGAAAAGCTCAGAACCTGATTTATTGCCTTGTACATGAGCTATCTCTGTGTTTTACAGCTAAACTCCAGCTTATTATCTTACTCTCTCTCTCACTTTCTCTCTCCCTCTCTCATACAGAAACACACACACACAAAACCCAGCTGCCAGCTCCTTAGATCACTGAGGAGTTTCCCTTGCCTCTCTACAGCTTTCTGTGCCTTTACAGTTTTTAATCCATCTTCAGACTTAGCCTTTAAAGCAGAAATGTTTTATTTTCTGTGAAGGCCTGGCACACCTCAGATGTATATTTTGAACACACTTGTTTCACCACAAACTTAATCTGCTGGGATTATTGAGTGTCACAGATAAATTTCTCAGATCAATCCTGCCCTGTCTCTTAGGAAAAGTAACTGACATCCCAAATCACCTTGAGTATATCACTTTCAGAAACTTTCTGCTCTTCTCCACCATCACCTATTTAATTTGGAAAAATTCAACTTACCCATTTTGGAAGAGAAATATGTATAAGAACTTTCTACAGTTCTTCAACAGTCTCAAAACATCTGGGAGAATGTATAAAATGTTAAATTCTCTAGGGAGTCAATTATTTCCACTCTGCCTCGGTCCCTTCTCATACTTCATGCCTTCCCACATGCTTAGCAACAGTAGTAAACATTCAATGGATTAGCTTGCATGAAATACAAAGAGGAAGTGTGTTCCTCTGAGAAAAGAGACATTACCTTTGTATTATGACATACTAAAAGAGAACCTTGTGTAGGGGTTATATCCTTACATTAGTGTTTCCCATAATGTGGTATAATCAGGTAGGAAATTGTTATAAATGAAAAATCCTCAAGCCTCATCGAACCTATTGAATCATAAACTCTGGGACTGCTACCTAGAAATATGTGCTTCAGATGATTCAGATGAACAGGGAAGTTGAAAAAACACTACTCTTTATGATTGGGATTATACATGTTAGCAGGAATAGAAGCAGTATCTAGCATGTGTGCCTTTATGTGTGTGTAGAATTCAAAGATTAGTGTGTTAATTTCTACCAAATATTTTATAGTTTTAATTATTAAGCAAAAGTATATTTTAATGACTAAAAGTTCCCTCCCTTTTCTGATTAATATTACTGCCATTTAAAATTCCTACTGCTTCAGCTTTCAGAGTCTCAATTTTCCAGTGTGTCATAATAATAACTAAGCCTTAGGGTCATGATAGAGATAAATAAAGAAATGTAACTATATAAAACACTCAGTACAGAGCTTATGTAAATTGCAAATACGGTCATTACTTTGACTTTAAGAGTTATACCTGGTGAAATATTTTAGTAGAACTAATTATCTTATTGTTGGTTTGCACAACATAGATGAAACCTTACTATTTTATATTGTAATGTTGAGGATGTCATGTTTCTGCTTTATATTTCATTGAACATCTCTATTACCACCTAAAATAAATTTCCATGCTTTCTGTGTTTTCCAAATACATTAGTAAATTAAAGCTCTTTTGTTACAGAACATGTTACCTAATTAAAATTCTTTGAGAATGCTAACTGTAGGGACAGTAAAAGTAACCTTGTATTTACTGAAGATGATATAGACACTAAAAAATTTCAAATCGAAATCACTTGGCCAGGAAACTAAAGATGGTGGTGTGAGGGGTGAGACAGAGGCCTCTTCCCAAAACCACATACAATATGAAAATATAGTTAATACAACTAATCATAAAGAGCAATAGGAAAGAAGGCTTCACCAGACTGCATACAACTGGAGAAAAGGAAAGACTCATGGAACAGGGTAACATACCAAAGCCTTGATACATAGGGACCCAAGCACTTCCCCAACCCCAGCTCACAAGTGGGAGGAAAAGAAACAGAAAAGAGAGGGGGTGGAAGCCTAAGGACTGCTGAACACCCAGCCCTGGAGCTCTGCTCTTGGAACACAATCCTACACTGCATGGTGCTCTGGAGATTAGTGGGGTTGGCAAGCTAAGACAGGCAGAATACTTGAAGACACTGAGAATTCAGCTGCTGGTGGAAAACAAGGATCCACATCCAGCTGCTCTGGAACAAAAGAAAGATGGAAATTCTGAGAGACTTCCTAAGAGTGAGAGGGCTGCTAAAGGGGCAAGGATTGCACAGTTTGTTGCTCAGCAGAAAGGACAGGTGGACAAAATTGTCCAGGTGCACTTGTCCAGCAGACTGAGAACTTTCACAAGCTTCAGGTGTTCAATCCCCTTGACTGGGTATGCAGCTCCAAGGCTCCCCACCATGATACACACCATGCAGAACCTTCCTCCCAGCTGGCAGCAGTTCATGAAACTGGCAGCCCCTGCCTTGGCATCAGACCAACAAGGGGGAATCCCTGCTTATGACAGCTACAAATACAAAGCATAGAAGTGGAGACAGACACTGCACCCAAGGAGCAGGAAACAGCTTTTTCCTCATCCAAGGCACAAGCAATGCTCCTCTGTGAACCTGGACATTGCTCCAGGGGCTGAGCAGGTCCACAGAGGAGAAATTCTGGACACTAGAGTATGCCACATAAAAATAGGAAACATCATAAGGGCGGAGCCATGAAGGTGGATTGAGTAGAGCAGGGAAAATCTCCTCCCAAAACCATATATATCTATGAAAATAGAACAAAGACAACTCTTACTAGAATAAAGTCCAGAGGACACAGGACAACATACAGACCACATTCACACCTGTGAGAACCCAGTGCCTCGCAAAGGGGGTAAGATACAAGCCCCATCGCGGCAGGTCCCGAGCTCCCCTCCCCCCAGCTCCCAGCGGGAGTAGAGGAGTCAGAAGGGAGAGGGAGCCCAGGACTGCTGAACACCCAGTCCCAGCCATCCGGACCACAGTGCAGACACAGTGCATGTGTGGGAACCTGGAAACTAGGGAAACAGGGCAGCAAGAACGGTGATCGGGTACCGGAGGCCGGTGCCAGAGGACAAAAGAAAAGCGAACGGCCATCTTTTTGTTGTTGTTGTTGTTGTTGTTGTTGTTGTTTTGTTGTGGCGAGTGCTTTTTGGAAGTCTTAAAAGGACAGGGACCCCAATACTAGCGAAACAGGGCAGCAAGACCAGTGAGCAGGTATTGGAGGCTGGTGACGGAGAAGAAAAGAAAAACGAGTGGCCATTTTTTTTGTTTTGTTTTGTTTTGTTTGGCGAGGGCTTTTTGAAAGTCTTAAAGGGATAGGGACCCCAAACTAGGGAAACACGGCAGAAAGATTGGTGAGTGGAGGCCTGAGACTGGTGCCAGACAATAAAGAAAAGTGAGCGGACTTTTTTTGATCATTCTCTTATTTTGGCAGGTGCTTTTTGGAAGTCTTAAAGGGGCAGGGCGGGACACTTAGTCCAGAGAAAGGGAATCCGGGGATCTCTGGGCACTCTAATCCCCTTGGCTTCAGGGAGCACAGAGGCCCCTTACAGAGATAAATAGCCTCCCGGCTGCTCCCCCTCCAACACAACTTCACCAGTTTGGAGTAGCTGCCCGAGCCAGGCCATGCCAACAGCAACAGTGGAGATAAACTCCATAGCAGCCGGGCAGGAGCAGAAACCCTGTCTGCAAACAGCTACCCAGCAAAAGCCACTAGAGGTCGCTATTCTCCCAGGAGAGGAAGGACACAAACCAACAAGAAGGGAAGTTCTTCCAGCCATCACTTGTCCCAGCTCTGCAAGCTATTCCTATCACCATGAAAAGACAAAATTACAGGCAAACTAAGATCACAGAGACACCAGAGAAGGAGACAGACCTAACCAGTCTTCCTGACAAAGAATTCAAAATAAAAATCATGAACATGCTGACAGAGATGCAGAGAAACATGCTAAAGAAATGGGATGAAATCCAGAGGGAGATCACAGATGCCAGAAAGGAGATGACAGAAATGAAACAAACTCTGGAAGGATTTACAAGCAGCATGGATAAGATGCAAGAGGCCATCGATGGAATTGAAACCAGAGAACAGGACTGCATAGAAGCTGACATAGAGAGAGATAAAAGGATCTCCAGGAATGAAACAATATTAAGAGAACAGTGTGACCAATCCAAAAGGAACAATATCCGTACTATAGGGGTACCAGAAGAAGAAGAGAGAGGAAAAGGGATGGAAAGTATTTTGGAAGAAATAATTGCTGAAAACTTCCCCAAACTGGGGGAGGAAATAATTGAAGAGACCACGGAAATACACAGAACCCCCAACAGAAAGGATCCAAGGAGGACAACACCAAGACACATAATAAAATTAAAATGGCAAAGATCAAGGACAAGGAAAGAGTTTTAAAGGCAGCTAGAGAGAAAAAGGTCACCTATAAAGGAAATGCCATCAGGTTAACAGACTTCTCGACAGAAACCCTACAGGCCAGAAGAGAATGGCATGATATATTTAATGCAATGAAACAGAGGGCCTTGAACCAAGGATACTGTAACCAGCACGACTATCATTTAATTATGACGGTGGGATTAAACAACTCCCAGACAAACAAAAGCTGAGGGAATTTGCTTCCCACAAACCACCTCTACAGGGCATCTTAGAGGGACTACACTAGATGGGAGCACTCCTAGAAAGAGCACAGAACAAAACACCCAACATATGAAAAATGGAGGAGGAGAAATAAGAAGGAAGAGAAGAAAAGAATCTCCAGACAGTTCATATAACAGATCAATAAGCGAGCTAAGTTAGGCAGTAATATACTAAAGAGGCTAACCTTGAACATTTGGTAACCACGAATTTAAAGCCTGCAATGGCAATAAGTACATATCTTTCAATAGTCACACTAAATGTAAATGGACTGAATGCACCAATCAAAAGACACAGAGTAATAGAATGGATAAAAAAAGCAGACCCATCTATATGCTGTTTACAAGAAAATCACCTCAAACCTAAAGACATGTACAGACTAAAAGTCAATGGATGGAAAAACATATTTCAGGCAAACAACAGCGAGAAGAAAGCAGGGGTTGCAGTAATAATATCAGACAAAATAGACTTCAAAACAAAGAAAGTAACAAGAGGTAAAGAAGGACACTACATAATGATAAAGGGCTCATTCCAAAACGAGGATATAACATACTGAATATATATGCACCCAATACAGGAGCACCAGCATATGTGAAATAAATACTAACAGAACTAAAGGGGGAAATAGACTGCAATGCATTCATTTTAGGAGACTTCAACACACCACTCACCCCAAAGGATAGATCCACTGGGCAGAAAATAAGTAAGGACACAGAAGCACTGAACAACACAGTAGAGCAGATAGACCTAATAGACATCTATAGAATTCTACATCCAAAAGCAACAGGATATACATTCTTCTCAAGGGCATATGGAACATTTCCCAGAATAGACCACATACTAGCCCACAAAAAGAGCCTCAGCAAAATCCAAAGTATTGAAATTCTACCAACCAATTTTTCAGACCACAAAGGTATAAAACTAGAAATAAATTCTATGAAGAAAAAAAAAGGCTCACAAACACATGGAGGCTTATCAACAAGCTCCTAAATAATCAATGAATCAATGAACAAATGAAAGTAGGGATCAGGGAATATACAGAAACAAATGACAAAAACAACACAATGCCCCAACTTCTGTGGGACGCAGCGAAAGCAGTCTTAAGAGGAAAGTATATAGCGATTCAGGCACACTTGAAGAAGGAAGAACAATCCCAAATGAATAGTTTAACATCACAATTATCGAAATTGGAAACAAAAGAACAAATGAGGCCTAAAGTCAGCAGAAGGAGAGACATAATAAAGATCAGAGAAGAAAGAAACAAACTTGAGAAGAATAAAACAGTAGCAAAAATCAATGAAACCAAGAGCTGGTTCTTTGAGAAAATAAACAAAATAGAAAAGCCTCTAGGAAAACTTATTAAGAGAAAAAGAGAATCAACACAAACCAATAGAATAAGAAATGAGAATGGAAAAATCACAACAGACTTCAAAGAAATACAAAGAATTATTGAAGACTGCTATGAAAACCTGTATGCCAACAAGATGGAAAACATAGCAGAAATGGACAACTGCCTAGAAAAAATACAACCTTCCAAGACTGACCAAGGGAGAAACACAAAAGTTAAGCAAACTAATTACAAGCAAAGAAATTGAAATGGTAATCAAAAACTACCCAAGAACCAAGCACCCAGGCCAGATGGATTTACCTAGGAATTTTATCAGATACATATAAAAGACATAATATCCATTCTCCTTAAAGTTTTCCAAAACACAGAACAGGAAGGAATACTCCCAAACTCCTTCTATGAAGCCAATATCACGCTAATACCAAAACCAGGCAAAGACTACATCTAAAAAGAAAATTACAGACCAATATCCCTGATGAATGCAGATGCAAAAATACTCAATAAAATATAAGCAAACCTAATTCAAAAGTATATCAAAAGGATCATACACCATGACCAAGTGGGATTCATCCCAGGGATGCAAGGATGGTACAACATTCGAGAATCTATCAACATCATCCACCACATCAACAAAAAGAAAGACAAAAACCACATGATCACCTCCATAGATGCTGAAAAAGCGTTTGACAAAATTCAACATCCATTCATGATAATAACTCGCAGCAAAATGGGAATAGAGGGCAAGTACCTCAACATAATAAAGGCCATATATCATAAACACACAGCCAACATTATACCAAACAGCAAGAAGCTGAACGCTTTTCCTCTGAGATTGGGAACTAGACATGGATGCCCACTCTCCCCACTGCTACTTAACATAGTACTGGAGCTCCCTAGCTACAGCAATCAGACAAAACAAAGAAATATAAGGAATCCAGATTGGTAAAGAAGAAGTTAAACTGTCACTATTTGCAGATGACATGATATTGTACATAAAGAACCCAAAAGACTCCACCCCAAAACTACTAGAACTGATATAGGAATACAGCAAAGTTGCAGGATACAAAATTAACACACAGAAATCTGTAGCATTCCTATACAACAACAATGAACCAATAGAAAGAGAAATCAGTAAAAAAATTCCATTCACAATTGCATCAAAAAGAACAAAATACCTAGGAATAAATCTAACCAAAGAAGTGAATGACATATACTCTGAAAACTACATGTCACTCTTAAAAGAAATTAAAGGGAACACTAACAAATGGAAACTATCTCATGCTCATGGCTAGGAAGAATTAATATTGTCAAAATGGCCATCCTCCCCAAAGCAATATACAGATTTGATGCAATCCCTATCAAATTACCAGCAACATTCTTCAATGAACTGGAACAAATAATTCAAAAATTCATATGGAAACACCAAAGACCCCGAATAGTCAAAGCAATCCTGAGAAAGAAGAATAAAATAGGGGGGATCTCACTCCCCAACTTCAAGCTCCACTACAAAGCCATAGTAATCAAGACAATTTGGTACTGGCACAAGAACAGAGCCATAGAACAGTGGAACAGACTAGAGACTCCAGACATTAACCCAAACATATATGGTCAATTAATATTTGATAAAGGAGCCATGGACATACAATGGCAAAATGACAGTCTCTTCAACAGATGGTGCTGGCAAAACTGGACAGCTACATGTAGGAGAATGAAACTGGACCATTGTCTAACCCCATATACAAAAGTAAATTTAAAATGGATCTAAGACCTGAATGTTAGTCATGAAACCATTAAACTTGTGGAAAAAAAAATAGACAAAAACCTCTTAGACAAAAACATGAGTGACCCTTTATGAAAATATCTCCCCGGGCAAGGAAAACAACAGCAAAAATGAACAGTGGGACTATATTAAGCTGAAAAGTTTCTGTACAGCAAAAGATACCATAAATAGAACAAAAAGGAACACTACAGTATGGGAGAATATATTTGTAAATGACAGATCCAATAAAGGCTTGATGTCCAAAATATATAAAGAGCTCACATGCCTCAAGAAACAAAAATCATATAATCCAATTAAAAAATGGGCAGAGGAACTGAACAGACAGTTCTCCAAAAAAGAAATACAGATGGCCAACAGACACATGAAAAGATGCTCCACATCACTAATTACCAGAGAAATGCAAATTAAAACTACAATGAGGTATCACCTCACACCAGTAAGGATGGCTGCCATCCAAAAGACAAACAACAACAAATGTTGGCGAGGTTGTGGAGATAGGGGAACCCTCCTACACTGCTGGTGGGAATGTAAATTAGTTCAACCATTGTGGAAAGCAGTATGGAGGTTCCTCAAAATGCTCAAAACAGACTTACCATTTAACCCAGGAATTCCACTCCTAGGAATTTACCCTAAGAATACAGCACTCAAGTTTGAGAAAGACAGATGCACCCATATGTTTATCGCAGCACTATTTGCAATAGCCAAGAATTGGAAGCAACCTAAATGTCCATCGGTAGATGAATGGATAAAGAAGATGTGGTACATATACACAATGGAATACTATTCAGCCATAAGAAGAGGACAAATCCTACCATTTGCAGCAACATGGATGGAGCTGGAGGGTTTTATGCTCAGTGAAATAAGCCAAGCAGAGAAAGAGAAGTACCAAATGATTTCACTCATCTGTGGAGTATAGGAACAAAGGAAAAACTGAAGGAACAAAACAGCAGTGGAGTCACAGAACCCAGGAATGGACTAACAGGTACCAAAGTGAAAGGGACTGGGGAGGATGGGTGGGTAGAGAGGGATAAGGTGGGGGGGAGAAGAAGGGGGATATTATGATTTGCATGCATGGGGGGGTGGGAGAAAGGGGAGGGCTGTACAACACAGAGAAGACAAGTAGTGATTCTACAACATTTTGCAATGCTGATGGACAGGGTCTGTAAAGGGGTTTATAGGGGGCACCTGTTATAGGGGGGAGCCTAGTAAACATAATATTCTTCATGTAAGTGTAGATTAAAGATAACAAAAAAAACAGAAAGAGAGAAAAGGGGGATTACTCCCTGAAAGGATAAAACAAACTAAATCTACAATTAATGCATGCTTTAAATATCCTTAATTTTGATCACTTAAAGGGTGTCAGATGATCGGCTATGGAGGTTCACTTTTCTGATAATATTCCTTTCTCTTAAAAAAAAAAAAAGCAGTTCCTGTGTGGTGAACTCCAATGAGTTCTACACAATGGTATAAAGGGAATATCAAAGTGTGGGCAAAGGGTCTGTTTGTGTTTATACAGAGGATCAAAGCCTTATTTGCCTACCCAGAAAATGAACTAAGATACGATATGAAGAAGAACTTCCAACATCAGCACTCTCTGGAAGAGTCATACCAGAAGATGATCATTAAAAAACCTCAGCAAAGATCCAGGCGATGCTGCAGTTGTAGCTGCATTCATCCCACCGGTTCCTGGACTTGCCATGGGAATGAAGAAGGAGATATCTAAGCTGGCCTGTGCATACAGTAAAACAACAAATTTGACTGGATCTTTACTGTTGGAACTCAACCAAGAATTAGGAGAAGTGCAAGTTGTAGTGCTTTAAAATATTACAACTACAGACTATTTACTGTTAAAAGAACATATGGGATGTGAACAGTTCCCTGGAATGTGTTGCTTTAATTTGTCTGATTTCTCTCAGACTGTTCAAGTACAGTTGGACAATATCCATCATATCATAGACAAATTTTCACAAATGCCTATGGTGCCTAACTGGTTTTCTTGGCTTTACTGGAGATGGCTGGTAATTATAGATCTGCTTTTGGTTATGTAACTGTATTCCTATTATGTTAATGTGTGTGCACAATTTAATTAGCAGTTTAAAACCTATACATGCTTAAGTTACTCTACAAGAAGATATGTCAAAGAAATAATGAATCTTCCCATGTTTTCTTCCACCTGCAACCTCTATAGCTTTTCTTCTTCCTTCCTAATTACAACCCTTAAATAGAATTCGTGCTTCATATCGAATTTACCGAGTATCATAATTCCTCCAAGTGGTAAAGATACCTCAAGACAAATGCTGGGCATAGAAGCCACAGGGCATAAATCTGCAAAGAAATAAAAAGCTTTCCTTTTCAAACAATTTGGCTTCTCTCTCACTTACCAACTTTACATTTCCCTGTATGGCCCTGGAAGATGACTGGTTAGCCAGAGATGGGTAAGATTCCTCAAGGGAGGAACAACCTAAGACAGGCACAGTCACAGGGGGGCCATCAGGTGAGAAATTGGGGATCAACAGAGGTGAGGCTTAGAACCTCACCCCCCCCTGTTTTGAGAGAAATCTTCTATATCCGTGGATGTTTTATTGCCCGTTGTCTATCTTGAATTAACACATAGTCTACAGGCACACACCTGATCATCTACATTTGCTCTCTTACTACACTAAACTATGTTTTCTACCTTTATCTTGCATCTACCTATCACTTCAGCAATTTATTTAAAAAAATAATAATAATAATAAAGGGTTGAAATGTGGGATCCACATATAAATCAAGTATAAAAATCAAACGAATATTCATATTTGACCTGATTATTTATAGTTCATAATACGTGATCAAAACCAAAAGTTTCTGTGATGACTGCCCTTGTTCTGTTCACCATGTATGAATGAACTTATTCACTATGTAAGAATTATTCAGCATGTAAGAACTTGTTCATTATGCTTCAGAAGATTGGAGACTGATGAGAATTAGGCTTGGGTTGGATTAATGATTGTGCATTGAGCATTGACTCCCCTATATAGAATTTTATTGTTGTTAACAACCATTTGATCAATAAAATTGAGAGATGTCCTCTCAAAAAAAAAAATGAAACATCAAAGGAAATTGGTTCAAACCAAAATCTCACAAACACCAGGAAAAGGGCCAAGTGAAATTAAACTCATCAATCTTCTTGAAAGAGATTTCAAAATAAAAATCATAAACACGCTCATGGAGGTACACAAAAAATATTTAGGATATCAGGGTAGAATTAAGGACTGAGATTCAATCATTAAGAAATTCCGTATTTGAAAGGAAACATACAATGGAGGGATTTAAAAGCAGATTAGATGTAGTAGAAGAGACAGTAAATGGAATAGAAATTAGAAAATAGTAATACAAAAAACTGAGATACAGAAAGATAAAAGCATATAGAGGAATTAAAGAATATTGATAGAAATGTATGACCAATCCAAACTGAACAATATTCACATTATAGGGGTACCAGAAGAAGAAGAGTAAGAAAAAGGGATAGAAAGTGTCTTTGAATAGGTGATTGCTGAGTACTTCCCCAATTTGGGGAAAGAGATAGTCTCTCAGGTTATGGAGGTGCACAGTTCTCACAACACAAGGGACCCAAGGAAGACAACACCAAAACATATAATAATTAAGATAGCATAGCTCGAGGATAAGGACAGAATATTGAAAGCAGCCAGAGAAAAAAGATTGCATACAAAGGAAAACCCATCAGGCTATCATCAGCTTTCTCAGCAACAACCTTACAGGCCAGAAGGTAGTAGCATGACATACATAATGCAAAGAAACAGAAGGGCCTTGAACCATAATACTCTACCCTGCAAGAATAATATTTAAATTTGAAAGAGGGATTAAACAATTTTCAGATAAGCAAAAGTTGAGAGAATTTACCTCCAATAAATCATCTCTACATGGCTCTTTGGAGGTACTGCTATAGATGGAAGTGTTCCTAAGGCTAAATAGCTATCATGAGAAGAAATAAATCCACAGTAAAGAAAGAACAATTAATTACTAAGCAGATGCAAAAGTCAAATCACCTGCCCTCAAAGTAAGTAAAGGGATAGACAAAGAGTACAGAATATGATATTTAAAATATAAAGAGTAGAAGAGGAAGAAAAAGGAGAAAATAAACCCTTTAGATTGTGTTTGTAATAGCATATTAAGAGAGTTATATTAGACTGTTAGATAGTAAGGAAGTTACCCTTGAACCTTTGGTAACCAGGAATCTAAAGGCTGCAATGGGAATAAGTACATACCTATCAATAATCACCCTAAATACAAATGGTCTGAATGCACAAATCAAAAGACATAGACTACCTGAATGGCTAAAAAACAAGACCAGTCTATATACAGTCTACAAGAGACTCTCTTCAAACCCAAAGAGATAAAGACTGACAAAGACTAAAAGTGAAGGGATGGAAAAAGATATTTCATGCCACTAACAGGGAGAAAAAAGCAGGAGTTGCAGTACTTGTATCAGACAAATTAGGCTTCAAAACAAAGAAAGTAACAAGAGACAAAGATGGACATCACATAATGATAAAGGGTTCATTCCAACAAAAGGAGATAATAATTATAAATATCTATGCACCCAACACAGGAGCACCTACATATGTGAAACTCATACTAACAGAATACAAGGGGGAAATAAAAAGCAATGCATTCATTTTAAGAGACTTCCACACACCACTCACTCCAAAGGACAGATCAACCAGACAGAAAATAAGTGTGGAGGCAAAGGCACTGAACAACACATAGAACAGTTCAACCTAATAGACATCTACAGAACACTCCACCTGAAAGCATCAGGATAAACATTCTTCTCAAGTGCACATGGAACATTTTCAAGAATAGATCATATATTAGGCCACAAAAGAGCCTCAGTAAATTCAAAATATTGAGATCATACCAACAAGCTTCTCATAGCATAAAGGTCTGAAACTAAAATTTAATTATGAAAAGCCCACATGGAGGCTGAATAACATGCTTCTGAATAATCAATGAATCAATGACTAAATAAAAACAGTGATCAAGCAATATATGGAGACAAATGACAGCAATAACTCAACAGTGCAAACTCTGTGGGACACAGTGAAGGCCATGCTAAGAGGGAAAAATATTGTTAAACAGGCCACCCTCAGGAAAGAAGAACAACCCCATATGAGCAGTATAAATTCACAATTAAAGAAACTAGGAAAAGAAGAAAAAAATGAGGCCCAAAGTCGGTAGGAGGAGGGACATAATAAAGAATATAGCAGAAATAAATAAAATCAAGAATAAAACAATAGAATAAATGAAAGCAGTAGCTGGTTCTTTGAGAAAATAAACAAAATAGATAAACCCATAGCCAGACTTATCAAGAAAAAGAGTCTACATACATAAACAGAATCAGAAAGGGAAAATCACTATGGACAGCACAAAAATATAAAGAGTCATTACAGTATACCATGAAAATTAATATGCTAACAAATTGGATAACCTAGAAGAAATAGACAACTTTCTAGGAAAACACAATCTACCAAGGCTGTCCCAGGAAGAAACAGAAAATATGAACAGAAAATTTACCAGCAATGAAATTGAATTGGTAATCAAAAAACTACCTAAGAACAAAACCCATGGTCCAAATGGCTTTACTCCTGAATTTAATTAAACGTTTAGTGAAGGTATAATACCCATCTTCCTTAAAGTTTCACAAAATGTAGAAGAGAAGGTAATATGTCCAAACTTATTCTACGAGGCCAACATCACTCTAATACTAAAACCAGGCAAACACACCACTAAAAAAGGAAATTACAAACGAATATCCCTGATGAACATAGATGCAAAAATACTCAACAAACTCAACATTAGCAAACCGAATTTTAAAATACATCAAAAAGATCGACTATCATGATCAAGTAGGATTTATTAAAGGGATACAAGGATCATACAACATTCAAAAATCTATCAGCATCATACACTACATCAACAAAAGGACAAAAAACACATGATCATCTCAATAGATATTGAAAAAGCATTCGACAAAATTCAACATCCATTCATGATAAAAACTCTCAACAAAATGGGTATAGAGGGCAAGAACTGCAACATAATAAAGGCCTTATATGACAAAGCCACAGCCAACATTATACTTAACAGCAAGAAGCTGAAAGCTTTTCCTCTAAGATCGGGAATAAGACAAGGATGCCCATTCTCCCTACTTTTATTCAACATAGTTCTGGAGGTCCTAGTCATGCAAACAGACAACACAAAGAAATAAAAGGCATTCAGATTGGTAAGGAAGAAGTTATACTGTCACTGTTTGCAGATGACATGTTTTGTACATAAAAAAACCCTAAAGAATCCACTCCAAAACTACTAGACCTAATAATTGGATTCAACAAAATTGCAGGGTACAAAATTAATACTAAGAAATCTGTTGTATTCCTATACCCTAAAGATGAACTAGTAGGAAGTGAAATAAGAAAACAATACCATTAATAATTGCATCAAAATAATACCTAGGAATAAACTTATTGAAGGAAGTGAAAGATCCATACCCTGAAAAGTACAGGACACTCATGAGAGAAATTCAATACCAATAAATGGAAATACATCCCATGCTCATGGATAAGAAGAATTAATATAGTCAAAAAGGCCATCCTGCCTAAAGCAATCTACAGATTCAATGCATTCCCTATCAAAATACCAAAAGCACCCTTCAATGAACTAAAACAAACAGTTCTAAAATTCATATGAAGCCAACAAAGACCCTGAATAGCCAAAGCAATCCTGAGAAGGAAGAATAAAGCTGAGGGGATTAGCCCCCCTGACTTCTAGTTCTACTTCAAAGCCACAGTAATCAAGACAATTTGATACTGGCACAAGAACAAACCCATTCATCAATGGAACAGAAAAGAGAGCCTTTTCTGTTATGTTTTCAATCATATATGGTCAATTAATATATGAAAAAGAAGACATGGATATAGAATGGGGAAATTATAGCCTCTTCAACAACTGGTGTTGGCAAAACTGTACATCTTCATGTAAGAGAATGAAACTGGATTTTTGTCTAACTCCATACACAAACATAAACTTGAAATGGACCAAAGACCTGAATGTAAATCATCAAACCATAAGACTATTAGAATACAACATAGGCAAAAATCTCGAATATGAAATTGAGCAAATTTTTCATGAACAAAGCTCCTTGGGCAGCAGAAACAAAAGCAAAAATGAACACGGACTGCGTCAACCTAAAAAGCTTCTGTACAGCAAAGCACACTATCAACAGTACAAAAAGGCATCCTACAGTGTAGAAGAATATATTTATAAATGACATATCTGACAAGGGGTTAACATAAAAAAATATATGAAAATCTCACACTCCGCATCACCCAAAAAGCAAATAACCTGATTAAAAAATGGGCAGAGTGGATGGGGGGGCATGGGGTGGGCTGTACAACACAGAGAAGACAAGTAGTGATTCTACATCTCACTACACTGATGGACAGTGACTGTAATGGGGATTGTGGGGGGGAGTTCGTGAAGGGGGGAGCCTAGTGAACATAATTTTCTGCATGTAATTGTAGATTAAAGATAACAAAAAATTGGGCAGAGGATATGAACAGACAATTCTCCAAAGAAGAAATTCAGATGGTCAACAGGCACATGGAAAGATGCTCCACATTGTTAACTATCAGAGAAATGCAAATTAAAACCACAATGAAATATCACCTCACACCAGTTAGGTTAGCCAACATCCAAAAGACAAACAACAACAAATGTTGGTGAGGATGCAAACAAAGGGGAACCCTCCTACACTGCTGGTGGGAATGTAAACTAGTTCAATCATTTTGGAAAGCAATATGAAGGTTCCTCAAAAATCTAAAAATAGAAATACCATTTGAACCAGGAATTCCACCCCTAGGAATTTACCCAAGAAAATAAGTTGTCAGATTAAAAAAGATATATGCACCCATATGTTTATTGCAGCACTATTTACAATAGCCAAGATATGGAAACAACCTAAGTGTCCATCAGTAGGTGAATGGATAAAGAAGATGTGGTACATATACACAATGGAATATTATTCAGCCATTAGAAGAACACACATCCTACCATTTGCAGTAACATGGATGGACCTGGAGAATATTATGCTCAGTGAAATAAGTGAGGCAGAGAAAGACAAATACCAAATGATTTCCATCATTTGTGGAGTATAACAATGAAGCAAACCTGAAGGAACAAAATAACAGCAGACTCACAAACTCCAAGAAGGGACTAGTGGTTACCAAAGGTCACGGGTGGGGAAGGAGACACAAAGGGATTGGGGGGTATATGATAAGTTCACATGGTGCATGGAGGATCATGGGAAAGACAGTGTAGCACAGAGAAGACGAGTAGTGCCTCTGTGGCATCTTACTATACTGAAGGACAGTGACTGCAATGGGGTATGGGTGGGGACTCAGTAATATGGGTGATTAAAGTAACCACATTGTTTTCTTTGTGAATCCTTCATAAGAGTGCATATAGATAATACTTTATTAAAAAAAAGAAAAAAATCACTTGGCCAAAAAAATATATTATTTTATATAAACTTATTAAAATGTACCTCTTTATACATCCAACTTTTATTTATGGAGTACCTCATGTACTAGGCATGGTACAAGTCCCTTGGGAAACATTAAAGAACATGGAAAGAAATATTTTGTAACTCATGTAGTTAAAGTCTATAGAAAATGTCAAATTAAATTACTTCTCCAATAATTATAGTTTTGATCATAAGAAGCAAGTATGTATTTTTTCGTGAGCACTTAACTAAAAAAGTTTTTTTAAAACCTGATTTATTTTTTAGACTTTATTCCTCCCTTCACTCTTCTTTTTCCCTCCTCTTATTTTTTCTTCCTTCTAATGTTCATTAGTAATAGTATCAGTCATTTATGGTTTTTATCTGTATATATATCTCAGACTTATTGTTGTTTAAAGTGGGAAAACAGGCAACTCTTGATTTTAATGTTAATTCATAATGCTTTTTGGAGAAAAGTTTACAATGGCTATAAAAAACCTTATTAACTGGATTAAAAATTTCCAAGTTATATATTAAAATATTACTATTATTCTAACTCAAAACCAAAGGGAAAACACTAGCAAATTTACAGTGGTATGGCAAAAATGTCATCTTATCATTGATAAAGAATGTAATAACTGTAAGTGATCACAGTTATGTGTACTATAGCATTATCACAGAACTCATACATGGGTAGGATGAATAGCTCTTCCCTTTTATATTACAAGAATTTATTAATTTATAATATAAAATGAAAGAATAAATGCAATTTTAAAATTCATTTTATTATCATTAGTCTACAATTACATGAAGAACATATGGTTACTAGACTCCCCCCTTCACCAATTCCTACCCCCCGCAAACCCCATTACAGTCACTGTCCATCACCATAGTAAGATGCTGCAGAATCACTACTTGTTTTCTCTGTGTTGCACAGCCCTCCCTATGCCCCCCCCCACATTATACATGCTAATCATAAGGACCCTTTCTTTTACCCTGAGCTTATCTATCCCTTCCCACCCCTCCTGCCCAGTCCCTTTCCCTTTGGTACCTGTTAGTCCATTCTTGGGTTCTGTGACTCTGCTGCTGTTTTGTTCCTTCAGTTTTTCTTTGTTCTTATACTCCACATATGAGTGAAATCATTTGGTACTTGTCTTTCTCCACCTGGATTATTTAACTGAGCATTATACCTTCTAGCTCCATCCATGTTGTTGCAAATGGTAGGATCTGTTTTCTTCTTATGGCTGAATAATATTTCATTGTGTATATGTACCACATCTTCTTTATCCATTAATCTATTGAGGGACACTTAGGTTGATTCCATTTCTTGGCTATAGTAAATAGTGCTGAGATAAACATAGGGGTGCATCTGTATTTTTGAAACTGGGCTGCTGCATTCTTAGGGTAAATTCCTAGAAGTGGAATTCCTGGGTCAAATGGTATTTCTATTTTGAACTTTTGGAGGAACCTCCATACTGCTTTCCACAGTGATTGAACTAATTTGCATTCCCACCAGCAGTGTAGGAGGCTCCTCTTTCTCTGCAACCTCATCAACATTCGTTGTTTGTCTTTGGGATGGTGGCTATCCTTACTGGTGTGAGATGATACCTCATTGTGGTTTTAATTTGCACTTCTCTGATGACAAGTGATGTGGAGCATCTTTTCATGTGTCTGTTGGCCATTTGTATTTCTTCTTTGGAGAAATGTCTGTTCAGATTCTCTGCCCATTTTATAATTAGATTATTTGCTTTTAGTTTGTTGAGGTGCATGAGCTCTTTATGTATTTTGGATGTCAATCCTTTATTGGATCTGTCATTTATGAATATGTTCTCCCATACTGTAGGATACCTTTTTGTTCTATTGATGGTGTCCTTTGCTGTACAGAAACTTTTCAGCTTGATATAGTCCCACTTGTTCATTTTTGCTTTTGTTTCCCCTGCTTGGGGAGATATGTTCATGAAGAAGTCACTCATGTTTATGTCCAAGATATTTTGCCTATTTTTTTTCTAAGAGTTTTATGGTTTCATGACTTACATTCAGGTTTTTTAACCATTTGGAGTTTACTTTTGTGTATGGGGTTAGACAGTGATCCAGTTTCATTCTCTTACATGTAGCTGTCCAGTTTTGCCAGCACCATCTGTTGAAGAGACTGTCATTTCCCCATTGTATATCCATGGCTCCTTTATCATATATTAACTGACCATAAAAGTTTGGGTTAATATCTGGGGTCTCTATTCTGTTCCAGTGGTCTGTGGCTCTGTTCTTGTGCCAGTACCAAACTGTCTTGATTACTGTTGCTTTGTAGTAGAGCTTGAAGTTGGTGAGCAAGATCCCCCCCACACACTTTATTCTTCCTTCTCAGGATTCCTTTGGTTATTCGGGGTCTTTGGTGTTTCCATATGAATTTTTAAACTATTTGTTCTAGTTTGTTGAAGAATGTTGTTGGTTATTTGATAGGGATTGCATCATATCTGTATATTGATTTAGGCAGGATGGCCATTTTGAAGATATTAGTTCTTCCTAGCCAAGAGCATGGTATGAGTTTCCATTTCTTAGTGCCCTCTTTAATTTCTCTTAAAAGTATCTTGTAGTTTTCAGGGTATAGGTCTTTCACATCCTTGGTAAGGTTTATTCCTGAGTATTTTATTCTTTTTGATGCAATCGTGAATGGAATTGTTTTCCTGATTTCTCTCTCTATTAGTTCATTGTTAGTGTATAGGAAAGCCACAGACTTCTGTGTGTTAATTTTGCATCCTGCCACTTTGCTGTATTCAGATATCAGTTCTAGTAGTTTTGGAATGGAGTCTTTAGGGTTTCTTATGTACAATATCATGTAATCTGCAAATAGTGACAGTTTAACTTCTTCTTTACAAATATGGATTCCTTGTATTTCTTTGTTTTGTCTAATTGCCATGGCTAGGACCTCTAGTACTATGTTAAATAACAGTGGGGAGAGTGGGCATCCCTGTCTTGCTCCCGATCTCAGAGGAAAAGCTTTCAGCTTCTCGCTGTTCAGTATGATGTTGGCTGTGGGTTTATCATATATGGCCTTTATTATGTTGAGGTACCTGCTGTCTATGCCCATTTTGTTGAGAGTTTGTATCATGAATGGATGTTAAATTTTGTCGAATGCTTTTCAGCATCTATGGTTTTTGTGATTGATGATGATCATGTGGTTTTTGTCCTTCTTTTTGTTTATGTGGTGGATGATGTTGATGGATTTTCGGATGTTGTACCATCCTTGCATCCCTGGGATGAATCCCACTTGGTCATGGTATATGATCCTTTTGAAGTATTTTTGAATATGGTTTGCTAATATTTTGTTGAGTATTTTTGCATCTATGTTCAGGGATATTGGTCTGCAATTTTGCTTTTTGTTGGGGTCTTTGCCTGGTTTTGGTATTAGGGTGATTTTGGCTTCGTAGAATGAAATTGAGAGTATTCCCACCTCTTCTATTTTTTGGAAAACTTTAAGGAGAATGGGTATTATGTCTTCCCTGTATGTCTGATAAAATTCCGAGGTAAATCCATCTGACCCAAGGGGTTTTTTCTTGGGTAGTTTTTTTATTACTGTTTCAATTTCTTTGCTGGTAATTGGTTTGTTTACATTTTGTGTTTCTTCCTTGGTTAGTCTTGAAAGGTTGTATTTTTCTAGGAAGTTGTCCATTTCTTCTAGGTTTTCCAGCTTCTTAGCATATAGGTTTTCATAATAGTCTCTAATAATTCTTTGTACTTCTCTTGGATCCATCATGATGTTTCTTTTCTCGTTTCTGATTCTGTTGATGTATGTTGATTCTCTGTTTGTCCTAATAAGTCTGGCTAGAAGCTTATCTATTTTGTTTATTTTCTCAAAGAAACAGCTCTTGGTTTCATTGATTTTTTTCTATTTTTTTATTCTTCTCAATTTTATTTATATATTCTCTGATCTTTATTATGTCCCTCCTTCTGCTGACTTTAGGCCTCATTTGTTCTTCTCTTTCCAATTTTGATAATTGTGATGTTAGAGTATTCATTTGGGTTTGTTCTTCTTTCTTTAAATATGCTTGGATTGCTATATACATTCCACTTAAGACTGCTTTTGCTGTTTCTCACAGAAGTTGGGGCTTTGTGTTGTTGTTGTCATTTGTTTCCATATATTGCTGGATCTCCATTTTAATTTGGTCGTTGATCCATTGACTATTTAGGAGCATGTTGTTAAGCCTCCATGTGTTTGTGAGCTTTTTTGTTTTCTTTGTATAATTTATTTCTAGTTTTGTACCTTTGTGGTCTGAAAAGCTGGTTGGTAGAATTTCAATATTTTGGAATTTACTGAGGCTCTTTTTGTGGCCTAGTATGTGGTATATTCTGGAGAATGTTCCATGTACACTTGAGAAGAATATATATTCTGTTGCTTTTGGGTGTAGAGTTCTGTAGATGTCTGTTAGGTCCATCTGTTCTAGTGTGTATTTCAGTGCCTCTGTGTCCTTACTTATTCTCTGTCTGGTAGATCTGTCTTTTGGAGTGAATGGTGTGTTGAAGTCTCATAAAATGAATACATAGCATTCTATTTCCTCTTTTAGTTGTGTTAGTATTTGTTTCACATATGCTGGTGCTCCTGTGTTGGGTGCATATATATTTATAATGTTTATATCCTCTTGTTGGACTGAACCCTTTATCATTATGTAATGTCCTTCTTTATCTCTTGTTACATTGTTTGTTTTAAAGTCTATTTTGTCTGATACTAGTACTGCAACACCTGCTTTTTTCTCCCTATTGTTTGCATGAAATATCTTTTTCCATCTCTTGACTTTTAGTCTGTACATATCTTTGGGTTTGAGGTGCATCTCTTGTAAGCAGCATATAGATGGGTCTTGTTTTTTTCATCCATTCTGTTACTCTGTGTCTTTTGATTGGTACATTCTGTCCATTTACATTTAGGGTGATTATCAATAGGTATATATTTATTGCCATTTCAGGCTTTTGATTCGTGGTTTCCAAAGGTCCCAGGTTACTTTACTTACTATCCAAGAGTCTTACTGAACTCACTTAGTATGCTGTTACAAACACAATCTAAAGGTTCTTTTCTATTTTTCCTCCTTTTTCTTCCTCCTTCATTCTTTATATATTAGGTATCAAATTCTGTACTTTTTGTCTATCCCTTGATTGACTTTGGGGATTGTTAATTTAATTTTGCATTTGCTTCATAATTAGCTGTTCTACTTTCTTTACAGTGGTTTTATTTACCTCTGGTGACAGCTATTCAACCTTAGGAACACTTCCATCTATAGCAGTCCCTCCAAAATAGTCTGCAGAGATGGTTTGTGGGAGGTATATTCTCTCAGATTTTGCCTATCTGGAAATTGTGTAATCCCTCATTCAAATTTAAATTATAATCTTATCAGATAATGTAATCTTGGTTTGAGGCCCTTCTGCTTCATGGCATTAAATACATCATGCCACTCCCTTCTGGCCTATAAGGTTTCTGCTGAGAAGGCTGATGTTAGCCTGATGGGCTTTCCTTTGTATGTGATCTTATTTCTGCCTCTGGCTGCTTTTAACAGTCTGTCCTTATCCTTGATCTTTCCCATTTTAATTACTATATGTCTTGGTGTTGTCTTCCTTGGGTCCCTTGTGTTGGGAGATCTGTGGATCTCCATGGCCTGAGAGACTATCTCCTTCCCCAGATTGGGGAAGTTTTCAGCAACTACCTCCTCAAAGACATTTTCTATCCCTTTCTCTCTCTTCTTCTTCTGGCATCCCTATAATGCGAATATTGTTCCGCTTGGATTGGTCACACAGTTCTCTCAATATTCTTCAGTCTTGGAGATCCTTTTTCTCTCTGTGCCTCAGCTTCTTTGTATTCCTCTTCTCTAGTTTCTGTTTCATTTATTGTCTCCCCCACCATATCCAACCTGCTTTTAATACCCTCCATCGTGTTCTTCAATGACTGGATCTCCAACCTGAATTCATTCCTGAGTTCTTGGATGTCTTTCCATACCTCCATTAGGAGGCTGATGATTTTTATTTTGAACTCCCTTTCAGGAAGAGTCACGAGGTCCATATCATTTAAATCTTTCTCGGGAGTTGTATTAACAATTTTACTCTAGACAAGTTTCCCTTGGTGTTTCATGTTTGTATATGGCGCCCTCTAGTGTCCAGAAGCTCTATTCTGGAGCTGCTCAGCCCCTGAAGCAATGTCGGGGGTTGCAGGGGAGCAGTACTGGGGGTAGGAAAGAGCTGTTCCCCGCCTCCCGGCTGCTGTGCCTGTCTCCACTGCCTGAGCCAGTGGGCCGGGCACACAGGTATAAGTTTTTGTCCCAGAGCAGCCAGATATGGATCCCTGCTTTCCACAAGCAGCCGGAATCCCAGTCTCCCCAAGAACTCTGCCTGTATTAACTTTCCAACCCTGTAGTCATGCGAGTGTCATGAAAGCACCATGAAACGTAGGTTTGGGCTCCCCGTGCAGATCTCCGGAGCTAGGTATTCAGCAGTCCCAGGCCTTCCACTCCCTCCCTGCTCCGTTTGTCTTCCTCCTGCAGGTGAGCTGGGGTGGGGGAAGGGCTTGGGTCCCATGGAACCACAGCTCTGGTACGTCACCCCGTTTGGTGAGGTCTGCTTTTTTCTCCAGGTGTTTGTAGTCTGACACCATCCTCTTTCCTGTTGCTCTCTCAGGATTAGTTGCACCAACTATATTTTCTAATGGTATCCAGTTTTAGGAGGAACCCTCTGTCTCTCCTCTTACGTAGCCATCTTTTTGAATAAATGCAATTATATTAAGAGTTCTTAATTAAAAGCTTCTGTCTTCATAATATAACCAGTAATTACATTACATTTTGTCACCAAATAGCTAAGAAAATTTTGAGTAGCCTTTACAAATCAAGCTAGAGGAGATGTTATATTATAATAACTTTGATAATATGCTTTATTACCTTAAGATTAAAACCATTTTTATTTTATTTCTATAAAGCATTGTATTAAGGGAAAATATTGCCACACATAGTTACTCTAGTTTGGGAACTATAAGCTCAATAAAAGTTAATTACAAAGCTTAGCAATGTTTTGATTTACCGAATAGTTTTTTATTTACCTTGGAATTGGTTCTGTTTGAAATAATAGAACTTCTCATAACATGTACATAGGGATTAAAGTGTTTGTCTTGAATTTTTTAACAGTATTTTGGCATTGGAAAACTTATATAAAAATAAAAAAAGAACCTACTATGTTACAAACAAAGTGGTATTTTTTTCAATTTGATAAACTTTACACTGCCTCAAATATTTAATACACAATCCTAGAAATAATCATACTTGGAACCTGAATGCCAGTTAATTAGTACACTACCAAATTAAATAAAAATATTTATACCATTTAAATATTACATTTACATATTACTAGAATATTTTTAAAAAGCACATTTTTATAATCTGTACAACTTTCTATGTGATATCAAAATCTATTTTATTTCATCATATTCTAGTTATTTCATAATATTCATGGTAGCATATGTGTCTGCTATTTCTTTAGAGATCTTTCTTATTAAACAGAATGCATAATTTTTCGGTGATTTGAGACTTTTTCTTAATTTATATTAATGCTTTCAAGCATCAACTACTAAACTTCATTTCTGCCTGCTAGTAAACCATGTTTTGTATGCTTGAATTTCATTAAATATACTGCCAAGGTGTGTTTCACTGCAGAAACTACACTCCTTCAAAGCATTTATATTTTAGAGTAGAAACTTTTAATAAGAGACACAATATTAACAACACAAGGTTGTGTATACTTGAAGTTGGCAAACTACAAAACACTTAAAAGTACAACAGTTAGAAAATAGCTGTTGACAAGAGATTACATGTTTTTCTGTCTCTAGGTAACTTTAAATTCTAAAAGCAACTCTAATACTTGAGCCATTATAATTGTATTTATATTAATTACTAATTGATTTTATTTAGTTCACTAAAAGTAATTTAATCAGAA
This sequence comes from Manis pentadactyla, assembly GCF_030020395.1. NCBI lineage: Eukaryota > Metazoa > Chordata > Mammalia > Pholidota > Manidae > Manis > Manis pentadactyla. Next base: position 26,870,752 of record NC_080037.1, on the reverse strand, counting down.
ATATATATTATTCAAGGAATAAATTCTTGGAAGTTAATTTTAGGTCAGATTATACAAAACACAAAATTATTAATATTGAAAACAAAAAATGTTTTAAAATCTTTGTGACACAATACATGTCATGAAAGACTTCATATCTACAACAAAATGTCTAAAGATTGCATGTAAAGTGTACAGAATGATTAAATAAACCCACTTGTACTCATTGTTCAGATTAAAGAACATTTTAAAAACAATTGAAGTATCTGTGTGTCTCATGTTTGAAGGTGTTTTTACTTTTCCTCTCAAATAAAGATTCTTTTTTAGAAAACTTTTAGGTTCACAGTAAAATTGAGCAGAAAGTGCAGAGAGTTCCTGCATACCCTCTCCCTCCACAAACATAGAGCCTCTCCCACCATCAAAATGAGTCCCAAGAGTGGGATAATTTTATAATTGATGAATCTACGAGGCCACTTCATAATGACCCCAAATCCATCGTGTACCTTAAGATTCACTGTTGGTGTTGTGCATTCCACGGGTTTGCGTAAACGAATAATGGCACATACCCACCACTGTAGTATCATAGAGACTAGTGCTACTACCCAAGAAGCTTTCTGTGCTGTGCTTATCTGAACCTCCCTTTACTGCCTCAGCAACTGAGATCTTTTTACTGTCTCCATAGTTTTGCCTTTTCCATCATGTAATAAAATAAAGTTGTAATCATGCAGCATTTAGCCTTTTCAAATTGCCTTGTTTTGCTTAGTAATATACAAGTTTCCTCCATGTCTTCTCATGGCTTGATACTTCATTTCTTTTTATTTCTGAAGAGTCCATTTTATGGATCTATCACAATTTGTTTACCCGTTTGCCTACTGAGGACATCTTGGTTGCTTTCAATATTTGACAATTATGAATGAAGCTATTAACATTCTTGTGTAAGTTTTTGTATGGACATAAGCTTCCAACTTCTATCAAGGGTAAATATCATTTAACATGATTACTGAATTGTATGCCAAGAGTATCTTTAGTTTTGTAGTAAACCTCCGAACTGTCTTCTTAAGTGGCTGTATCATTTTGCATTCCCACCAGCATTGTGTGAGAGGTCCTGTTACTCCACATCCTTGCCATCATTTGGTGCCAGTGTTATTGTGCATAATGTTATTTCATTGTTTTTAAGCATACATTTCTCTGGTGACATCTGTGAAGCATCTTTTCATATTATGCTCTTTTGCCACCCATATAGCTTCTTTGTTTCCCAGTAGTTTTAAAACCATCTGTTTGGAATTACTTGAAATGGGAATGTGTTCCTTAAGGGTATGAACATAAAAATGGTTTACCAAGTAAAACCATATAACCATATGGAGATTATAAGTAAGCAAACAGCTGGATTTACAAATATTTAATATGGTCTTTCATGAAATAATAAACTCTTGGAATTATTTGGACAAAAAAATGCAATTTCCTTGTGAGACATGTGAAACAAATTCTGCTATCATATGGCTATTTCCCATGAGGGAAACTACTTATTTTGCACTGGATGTGAACAGGTAGTTTGATGTTCAAATTTGTTTAAAACAGTGAAGAAAATATGGCATTTAGGTTCAAACTTATGATCAGACATTGAATACATAAAATTTTGCAGAATGAAAATCATATGCTAGAATTTTTAGTGATAAAATATACTCCTTTGATATAATAAATAATACAAAAATAAGCCTAAATACTAAATACATTTTCTTCATTTTATTTAATACTCCAGAAATTATTTCCCCCAGATAAGCTGTGTCTTACCATACATTCAAAATAACAGAATTAGATATCCACACTTTTATTCCCTTATTCTGCTGTTTATTTTCAGAGAATTTACACACATCCGCATTCACACTTTTATAAATACACACCCAAAAACATATACTAACACATTTTAACAGTCAGGCCAACTGGACAAAACAGTTCTTACCACTCAAATTATATGAGGCTCACTCAACTTTTCACAGGTTAATTACACATTTATAGTTTTGGAGATAATCACTTAATCAAGTACTTATTCATATATATTAAATCACTGTGAAGGTAGAAGCTATGAGAACTGTCCTGTTATTTTGTTACTCAACTGCCACAACAAAGGTTATGTGACTCAATTGATTATATTTATTTATTTACTACTTTTAATGGTGAGTGGCTCTTGGAAAAATTCTGAACAAAGCATTGTTTAAGCTTTCCTTTTCTTTTCTTTTTCTGGATTATTGAAGTGTCCATGAAAAATAGATGTGTTATGTATTTGAACTGTATGATATGATATTTATATATACATTGTGAAATAGTAAACATAATCAAGCTAAACTCACATGGTAGCTACATTAAAACTGCATAATGAATTAATTTTTACTTAAATGTAAAATGGGATTAAATTTTGGATTAGATGACGTAATAGGATATTCTACTCAAATGTCTGTCCCTACATTTCAAAGGATATAAATTTTACTTCATGAGATTATTTCATTAATTTGGGGATATTTGCTAACCAAGTTCAAGCTCTCTAAATGACAATAGTACATCCTAATTATTGTGAAACACAGTTTTTATTTTCAAGTTTCCATAATATCACATTAAAGAGTTATGCAACTCCCATTGAGAACTGCTGAGTGAATAAAAAAAAAATTTTCTGCTTTTCTTACTTTCCATAAAATGTAAACAATATAATTATAGTTAGATTTTTTTGAATCCCTTTAGATTTGTTAACATCACTATGACTATGTTTACCTGTATATTTTTATCCTGTATGGTGTTTCTAGCCTCTGCAGTATCTTCTGAAGGACTCTAATAGCTAAGGACTTGATAAGATATATGCTCAAGTTTTCAACAATTATATTTCATAGTAAATGCTATATAATTTTTGTTGCACTTCCATAGGTGATATCCTTATTTATGATATATAAATATGCAGTATTATGATCAATTAGGTTGGGACACTCCAAGTATTTAAAACAATAATGATTGCAGTGGATTGAATTATATGAAATATTTTCAAGTCCATGAGTTTATAATAATGCACAGGAAAACAAACTAAAATATTTTCAGTCAACCTTGAAAGTTGCCTGGCAACAACTCATTCTGAAACTGTTAATAATTTTTTAAATGCAAAGGCTATTTTTATAATTCCTCCTCCCATGTGCTCCCTTTACTCATTTAATTCTAGTTTTTTTCAGTTATACATGTAGTTTAAAAAGTCATAGTTCTAAAAGGATTAAAATTGTAAAAACAAAGAAACAAAACAGTCTCTTGTCTTACCTCTCCTCAAACTTGCTGTTTACTCTTCCACAGAGAAGTCAGTGTTTTAACTCCACCTTGGAATTTTTACCTTGATATTTCTGAAAAATACTATAATTTTTATCTTTCACTTTTAAACAAAATGCCATGGCTTCTTACTATAGAAATGAGTATTTAGCTCTCCTACTCATAACCTCTAACCTGCACACTGTAGACATGTCATTATTATTATTTATATATGTTTATGAGTGTATGTACATATCACATTCACTAATGTTACATATATATAGTAACAAAATATATATATAACAAAAAAACAATTACTAATGGTACACTATAATTTCCTGATATACTACTTTCTTTCTGGGGATATTAATTGCTTATATTTTCCCATTTTTTAATTTGTGCACATGTCTCTAGTTGGTGTATAAATCTATTTGCAACATTATCAAATACAACAGTTGTCAGTTTCATTACTTATTCTTTCTTGTAGATATATCTCTAATCATTCATTCTCCCAATTCTAGGCCTGCTACAATACCAACTTTCTAGTATCTAGAAATCATCACTCACCTTCATTTGTGGTGTTCCATTCAACTCCATTTTTTATTTCCTGAAGACCATGTGTTCTTCCTTGGTTTACTTCCTCATTTTGATGGCACAGGTAGTTTGCTAGATTCTAAGAAGTGGTACTTCGGGACTATAGTTGTTAGTCTTTCCTTGTCTGAAAATATATTTTCCTACCTTCACTTTTGATGTATAATTTGGCTGATAGTACAATTCTAATTTCTATATCCTCAGAAATTTTAGTTATTTGCCATTATCTCTGTACTTCCAATGGTAGTGTTAAGAATTGCAACCATTTTTATTTGTTATATTTACCCATATACATCCTAAAGTTCATAAGATCTTGATTTTACTATACAGTTTTCTGAAATTCCCAACAATATGTTTCATGGAGCTGTTTTAGAATAGATTTCTTCTACATTCAAGGGTGCTTTTTTCAAATCTAAAGAATACTTTATTTCATAGCAGTAGACTTAAAGACCCTGAGAAGTGACTAGTTGTTACCAAGGGGAGAGGTTGAGGCAGGTTGGGTGGGAAGGTGAGGGGAAGAAAGGCGCACAGTAATTGACAATCACAGTATACAAGTTGATCATGGAGATTGTAGTGCAGTATGGAGAATATAGTCAATGATTCTGTAACATCTTTCTACATTAACAAAGACTAACCACACTAGAGAGGGTGATGATTTTAATAATATGGGTAGCTGGTGAACGAGTGTGTTGTACATGTGAAACCAATGTAAGATTATCAATGATACTTTAATAAAAAAAATTTAAAGAATAGTTTATTTGGATCTGGAAATTTTTTATTTGATTTAATACTAATTTTTGTTTTAATTTATATTCTCTAAACCCTTTAAATAAAAGTAAGCTTTAGAAAAATATTTCAGAGCAATGAATCCCCATACATAGGTCAGCTTGAAAACCAGAGCTGAAACTCTGTTGATTCCCAACATTGACAGACTTATGTTTAAAAAAAATTTTTTTAAGAAAATTTCATAGGAAGAATATTTTCTAAATTTAAACATGTAGAGATATGCATTCTGAATTTTAAAAGTGGGTTCAATGGAGGTCTACATATTCATGTTGTACCTATATTGATAATTTTTTAATTTTCTAAAATAATAAATGAACTGTTTGTAAAATATATCTTCTAATTGTTTATAGGTATGTAATCTGATTATAAAATTATATCTGTGAAGAAAAGTTAAAATATTGTTTCTTTTGTTATTGGGTATTTACTGTTGAATGGTAGTATAAAACATTTTCATGAATAATATGAAAAGTCATCTGATAATCACCAAATATTACAGCCATATGTAATCAACAAAAAGCTTATAAAATGAAGTTAGAAATATAAACTCTGATAATATATATGCCCAATGGATATTTACAGACATTTATTGAAATAAGAAAATGTTTCTGCCCTTCTTTTATATGTTAAAATTTGAGTTTCTTAGACTATCAGCTTTGCTAGTAATTCCAGCTCATAGATATCAATGTCAGACCCACTGAGTTCTCTGTTCTAACATGGTTATGCATTTGTTTATTCCTTGGGATTGCAGTGAAAATTGCATAGTGCTATGTGATTGAGCAAACAGATGCAGTATTGAGTTAAGACAAGCTTTCTTTAACTGAGCATTAGCAAACGTTTTTTTCAAGAAAGAATATGACCTAAATAAAAAACTAAAAGTATAAGTTAAAATATATAGATAAATAAATAGCTACTTAAAAGAATAAAATATTATAAGAAATAGTCTGAAGAACTCTATGACAAAAATTAGATGCCTTAGATAAAATAGGTAAATTCCTACAGAGACATGAAATACTAAAACTTAAGTATGAAGAAATTAAAAGCCTGAACAGACCTACAGCAAGTAAAATGATTTAATCAGTAAGAAAAATCTTACAACAAAGAAAAGACCAGCTTTATTGATAAATTCTATCAAATATTTAAAGAATTAATAGCAGTTATTGTCAAGATCTTCAATAACACTGTAGGAGGGAAACCTCTCTTACTCAATTATGAGGTCATTTTACCCTTGATAACAAACCATAAAAAAAAAAGAAAGTTGTACACCACTATGTCTTATGGATATGGACACAAAAATCCTCAAAAAATATAAGCAAGATGAATCCAGAAACATATAAAAATGATTATATGGTCAAGTGATATTTATCTCAGGAATATAAGGGTTGTTTAACATCAAAAAAGCAATTAACGTGGAAAGAATGAAGGATAACTATCATGTAATCTTAAGAATGCTAAAAAAAAGCATTTGAAAAATTATAATATTCTCTCATGATAAAAACATTCAATAAAATAGGAAAGAAAGGAAACTCTCCCAATTTCATAAATGTGTGTCTAGAGGAATCTGCAACAAACATAATACTCAAGGTGTAAGACTCTAAAAGTATTTTTTCCTTAAGATCAGGAATGAGACAAAGATGCTAGTTCTTGTCATTTGTAGTTGGCCTTGTACTGGAGATTCTACCAAGGTAGTCAGGGAGGAAAAAGAAATAAAAGGCATTTAGATTGGAAATGAAGTAAAATGATCTCTGTGTAGATTGCATGATCTTCTGTGTGTGTGTGTGTGTGTGTGTGTGTGTGTGTGTGTGTGTGTACCATAAGACATCAAAGAAAAAAACTATTGGAGGTAATAAACAAATTTAACAGGTTAAAGGTTCACATTTAATGTAAAAATCATTTTATTTCTATACACTAACAGAGAATAAGCCAAAACTTTAATTACAAATTCCATTTACAACAACATGAAATAAAATATATTTAACAAAAGAAGTGCAAAATTTATTTCCTGAATACCTCAAAATATTCCTGAAAGAACTTAAAGTTCTAAATAAATGAAAAACACCATCCCACATCCATAGCTTGAAAAACTTAATATTGCTAAATTGGCAATGCTTCCCCATGTGAACTACAGATCTAACACAATCCTTAGCAAAATTCCAATTAATTCTTTTTCCCAGAATTTGACAAATTGGACCTAAAGTTCATGAGGAAATTCCATGAATATTTACAAAATTACATTGAAACTAAAGTGTAAATTTGAAGAATCCTGAGTTCCCAACTTCACAAATGGCTATTAAGCAACAATAATTAAAGAGCTTTATAATTGCTTAGGCATAGATATATAGATAAATGGAAGTAAAATGAGGGCCCAGAAATAACTCTCACATTTATTGTTATTGATTTTTTAACAAATGTACTAAAATAATTCAATGGGGAAAGAATAATTCTTAACAAATGGTCCTAGGACAACTGGATATCTACAAGCAAAATAACCAAAAAATGAAAACAACCAAAATGTCTATCAACTGATGAGTGGACAAATAAAGTGTGGTGTATTCATACAAGGGAATAATATTTGGCAATAAAACAGAATGCATATATCCTATAACACAGATAGATCTTGAAGGCATTATGGTAAGTGAAAGGATCCAGATACAAAAGACTATGTATAATATTATTACATTTACATAAAATGTCCCAAACAGTTAAATCTATAGATGCAAAAGATACAATAGTGGTTCTTGGTGGAAAGGGGAAATAGGGAGTGAATGCTAATAGGTACAGAATTTCTCTTGGGGTGGTGGAAATTTTCTAAAATTAGATGGTGGTAATGTTTGCATAACTCTCAAAATACACTTTAAGGCACTGAATTGTGTACTTTACAAGGGTGAAAAGAGTGAATTTTAAGGTGTGTGTGTATAATATACATGTGTGTGTGTATGTGTGTGCAGAGAGACTGAGATCTAAATCTATTTCTTTCATGATAATGTGGGACAACACTGTATCGTTCTTGTTGCTGTAACAAACACTTATATGCAATGTATCTAATAGAATGGCTCATTTATAACAGACCATAAAAATACCTGGCTACATCATTTTGCTCCTATCCTCATTCTTCTTTTTTTATCATTACTTTGTATTAGTTGTATCATTATAATAGTCATCTATTTCTGCTATAAAAATTGGCAGTATTTAAAAACTTAACTTTATTCTCTTTGCAATTGTTTTCCCTTCCAACCATTTGTGCATTAATCAACAAATTTGAGTTTTTACAGTGTGGGAGAATTGCTTTTAATGCATTTAGTGCCCCAGAGATGTTTAACAAAAAAGCTTTTTTCTCTAAGTATTCTCTATGAAGATAGTGATACAACACAGGCATACACAATGTGTCTGCATGGAAGAGATGCTGGGATATGTAATTTGAAGGACATGGGATTAGAAGTTAGATGAACACATTCTGAAACTTAATTATATAGTTGTGGAACCAGCTTTCTGTATGATTATACATGTATAATTGCTTTTTATCTCTGTGTCCTCATGTAAAAGAAAGAAAGAATATAGTAACACATAATCTTCAAAGATCCTGCAAACTGTATAACATGTAACTAATAACCAGTGGTATATACTATGGAGGAAAATACTAACATCATCAGGAATAAGAAAAGTGTTGTAGAGATGTTAAACATTTAACTGAAATACACATAATATGTAAAGTTTCAATAAATGTTAAAGAACCATGGGAAGGAGCACTGAAAAAGAGGACACAATAAATGGCACAGGAAGGGAGAAGAATCAAGACAGGAAAGAAACAAGATAATAACATGGAAATTATTAAAGAAAGTTTGTTTAGATCAAAAAGAGAAAGTAAAAGATTATATTTTCATAAATTTTACTTTAATTATCATATAATAATCTATGCAGAAGGTTTCCACTCATCCAGATTCCACATACCAGGTTCCCTGGCGCTATTTGAAAAATCAATTTCTACACCTATTCTTTAGTTCTTTTGCCTACATAAATTAGAAAACTCCAAAAATTATTTATCTGACACTTCGTCCTATGGTCTAACTTTTGATGGCCATTTCTCACTTCTCCCTTGCCTTCATGGGGTAACTCAAATCAACTGCATTAAAAGACTTTGAAACATTGCAAAATGAGAGCCATAGAAAATGAGGGTAATTTGCCCTCCTTTTCAGAAATGTGCTGCTGATAATCTGCATCAGCAGCCTCATCACCAAGGGAAGGACAGAATACAATCTGTGATAAGATTTAGCAGGAGCCATCCCTCTGGGTACTCATGCTTTCTGTATCATTCCAAGTCTGAAGATCCCCATCTTATCCTAACGATGTTCTACTTTTCACACAGGATACCTGGCAGGACTAAATCTAAGTGAAACTGTAATTTGCGACCCAGCAGGACCAACAGATCAGTGTTTGATTTTGGCTGTCAGGTATCTCAGTTTTGCAGCTTCACAAGATAAGAAGTTCTTTTATCACTGCTATAGAAAGTTTCATGGTTTCTGCCAATGTCTTGAGCTGATATTTGACTTTTTCTTTTCTTTTTAAACTTACCTTATCTTTGAGGCTGCACCCCACTTCCTTGATTTCCTCATTTGTTCACACTGTTGACTAGCAATGACACAGTCCTTAACATTTTAGATCTAGTGGGTTCTTATTCCATATGATTATTAAGGGTAATTAAATTTTCTCTTGCTGCCATGGGGCAAGGTTCACTGCATTCTATTGAGGAATACTTATGATAGTGTGAATGCCTAGTTAGCTACATAACCAATGCAAGATTACTGACATTTCCTAAGGATCTGCTCCCTTTAATGCTTTCTGGGTAATGAAGCCATTCATTAGTTGTCAGGGAGTTGGGAGAAAGGAATTTCTAACTTCTTTCTGTTTTTATAGTTGAAGATGGGCCCTGCCTCTCGTTAACTCTTAGCTATTATGGAATTCCACAAATTGATAAGGCCATTTGGATGCTGGACAAACAAAAGTAACAAATATTTACAAACAACACATCACTTTGGATGACAAAGAGGGCCCTTTATTACATGAGTCCTATTTTATCTTATACCTCTCACTGTCATGTCTACTTAATTGCATCTCCTTGGAAATACATGTCTTTCATGTGCTCTAATCTGTGCCCATGTTGTTCCTTTTTCTCCTCTAATTCTATTCAACAACTTAAATAGGTCTTCTCATTCTTGATGATTTAATTCTACAAAACTCACTCTCCTCATCCATAAAATTATGTGATTGATTTCTCCCCTATGGCATCACGATTAAGCCACTGTTAGATGATCATACTGCTATATGCCTCTGTGACTCTCCCTCTCTCTCTTCCTCCTAGTCAGCCCTCTTCCCTCCCCTAACCCATGTGGCCTCTCATTTCAGGCCTTTAAGAGAAAGATAGATTTCTCATATTTTCAAGGTTCTTAGTATATAGTACAGGATCTGGCTCACTCTCAGTACTTATCAAGAGTTCAGTGGTGTGAGTATATGGTTAATAAATTAATTAGTTTAAACTCACATATTAAAATGAAGATATGGAGGACTGACTAAATTATCTGCTTTATATCAGTTCATGTAAACTAAAACTCTGGTATTCAGCCATCAAACTCAGTATTATTTCTACAACACTAAGCTAAATCATTTGTATATATGAAAAAAGAAATGAAAACCAATCAGAAACAGCAAGAAACTGTACCCAATACATTTGTACCTAAAAAAGACAAAGAAAACATTCTGATTCATATTGGCCAAAGTACATTTACTAATAATGTTGGAAAAATTATTCTGATATCAAATAACTTGAGATATATTTAAGGGACATTCTGTTCCTAAATTAGAAAATTAGATAGCAAAATTATATGCTGCTAGACAAATGAATTGTTTGTGTCTGTCAATCTATAAAACAATATACACTCTGAATATCAATCCTTTGATTCACCAATGGAGAGTATAAGGAAATCGTTGATAGTGTCATCATCATGGAGAAAACAAAATATACCCAGATATGTATGTATACACTAACATATGTGTGTGACATAATGAGACTACTTATGGAAAAAAGAAAAATATGGAAAGTTACCAATTATATATGAAATTGAAAATAAAATCATAATCAAGACCAGTAAGTTTAACTAGGTTGAATTCTAATTATCTCCTTCCTGCACAGTATTCAAATATTTCTCCTGCTTAATACTACTAAAATAAGCATTGTATCAATTTTTCAAAAACAAACATACATATAACCTAACCTCAACTTTCCTGAAGAAAGTTCATTAAGCTTTAAAGAGCACAGTTCTATCATGAGACTTCAGTGCCCTAATTGGAAATTTGCTTTCAAAAAGCATTAAACCCACATAGAAATTTAGGAATCAGCCAATATTTTTTCTTCACCACATATTCTACAACTAAGAAAAAATTATCAGATAAGTTATATCAACTCAAATTCCAAAATAATTTGTCTAAAATATCTCTCAGTCTCTACTGATGCCATTATATTCAGATCTCTCTTATCTCCAGGGTAGATTCCCATAAGGTCTTTACATTTTTCTTTCTGCTTGTATTCATTCCTGCTCACTAAAATCATTGACAAGCACACAATCAAACCACATCACTTTTGTGTAGCCCACCCCATTTTGTTTTACTTGGGGAAAATAAACACCAGCACTCTTGACTTCAACCCTAAATCACCAACCTCATTCCAAATCACTCTTGCCCTTGTGCATAAAGTTTTCCCACAGTGAACTAAAAACTGTTTTGTTTTCCTGAAGTTGACTGTATTTGCTGTCCTCTTTATTTGGAATATTCATCCTCGTTTTTAATTATTTATTATTTATTTTGCTATCATTAATGTAAAATTACATGAACAACATTATGGTTACTAGACTCCCCGTCTTATCAAGTACCCATCACATACTCCATTACAGTCACTATCCATCAGCATAGTAAGATGCTGTAGAATCACTACTTGTCTTCTCTGTGTTATACTGCCTTCCCTGTGCCTCCCACCCCCTATATTATGTGTGCTAATTGTAATGCCCCCTTTTCCCCCTTGTCCCTCCCTTCCCATCCGTCCACCCCAGGCCCTTTCCCTTTGGTAACTATTAGTCCATTCTTGGGCTCTGTGAGTCTGCTGCTGTTTTGTTCCTTTAGTTTTTCCTTTGTTCTTATACTCCACAGATGAGTGGAATCATTTAATACTTGTTTTCTCCACCTGGCTTATTTCACTGAGCATAATACACTCTACCTCCATCCATGTTGTTGCAATGGTAGGATTTGTTTTCTTCTTATGGCTGCATAATATTCCATTGTGTATATATACTACATCTTCTGTATCCATTCATCTACTGATGGACACTTAAGTTGTTTCCATTTCTTGGCTATTGCAAATAGTGCTGCAATAAACATAGGGATGCATATGTCTTTTTCAAACTGGGCTCTTGAATTCTTAGGGTAAATTCCTAGGAGTGAAATTCCTGGGTCAAATGGTATTTCTATTTTTAGTTTTGGAGGAACCTCCATATCACTTTCCACAATGGTTGAACTGTTTTACATTCCCACCAGCAGTGTAGGAAGGTTCCCCTTTCTCCACATCCTCACCAACATTTGTTATTGTTTGTCTTTTGGATGTTGGCCACCCTAACTGGTGTGAGGTGATATCTGATTGTGGTTTTAATTTGCATTTCTCTGATGACTAGTGATGTGTGGAGCATCTTCTCATGTGCCTGTTGGCCATCAGAATTTCTTCTTTGGAGAAAAGTCTATTCATATCCTCTGCCCATTTTTTAATTGGTTTATTTGCTTTTTGTTTGTTGAGGTGTGTGAGCTCTTTATATAATTTGGATGTCAACCACTTATCAGATATGTCATTTATGAATATATTCTTCCATACTGTAGGATGTCTTTTTGTTCTACTGATGGTGTCCTTTGCAGAACAGAAGCTTTTTAGTTTTATATAGTCCCACTTGTTGATTTTTGCTTTTGTTTCTGTTGCCCAGGGAGATATGTCTATGAAGAAGTTGCTCATGTTTATGTCCAAGAGATTTTTGGCTATGTTTTTTTCTAAGAGTTTTATGGTTTCATGACTCACACTTAAGTCTTTGATCCATTTTGAGTTTACTTTTGTGTATGGGGTTAGACAGTAATCCAGTTTCACTCTCTTGCATGTAGTTGTCCAGTTTTGCCAACACCAGCTATTGAAGAGGCTGTCATTTTCCCATTGTATATCCATGACTCCTTAAGGTATCATATCTTAATTGAGTACACATGCTTGGGTTTATATCAGGGCTCTCTAGTCTGTTCCATTGTTCTATGGATCTGCTCTTGTGCCAGTACCAAAATGTCTTGATTACTGTGGCTTTGTAGTAGAGCTTGAAGTCAGGGAGTGTAATTCCCCCTACTTAATTCTTCCTTCTCAGGATTGCTTTGGCTGTTCAGTGTCTTTTGTGGTTCCATATGAATTTTAGAACTATTTGCTCTAGTTCATTGAAGAATGCTATTGGTGTTTTGATAAGGATTGCATTGAATCTGTAGATTGACTTAGGTAGGATGGCCATTTTGACAATATTAATTCATCCTATCCATGAGCACGGGATGTATTTCCATTTATTGGTTTCTCCTCTAATTTCTCTCATGAGTGTCTTGTAGTTTTCATAGTATATGTCTTTCACTTACTTGGCTGGATTTATTCTAAGGATTTTTATTCTTTCTGAGTGTGAATGGAATTGTTTTTCTGATTTCTCTTTCTGTTAGTTCATTGTTAGTGTGTAGGACTGCAACAGATTTCTGTATATTAATTTTGTATCCTGCAACATTGCTGAACTCAGATCTTAGATCTAGTAGTTTTGGAGTCGATTCTTTAGGGTTTTTTATGTACAATATAATGTCATCTGCAAACAGGGACAGTTTGACTTCATCCTTGACAATCTGGATGCCTTTTGTTTCTTTGTGTTGTCTGATTGACTTGGCTAGGATGTCCAGAAATATGTTGAATAAAAGTGGGGAGAGTGGGCATCCTTGTCTTGTTCCTGATCTTAAAGGAAAAGCTTTCAGCTTCTCACTGTTAACTATAATGTTGGCTGTGGGTTTATCATATATGGCCTTTATTACGTGGATGCACTTGCCCTCTATACCCATTTTGTTGAGAGATTTTTTCATGAATGGATGTCAACTTTTCTCAAATGCTTTTTCAGAATCTGTGGAGATGATCATGTGGTTTTTGTTCTTCTTGTTGATGAAGTGGATGATGATGATGGATTCTTGAATGTTTTACTATCCTTGCATTGCTGCGATGAATCCCACCTGATCATGATGGATGATCTTTTTTATGTATTTTTGAATTTGGTTTGCTAATATTCTGTTGAGTATTTTTGCATCTGTGTTCATCAGGGATATTGGTCTTTTCTTTTTTGTGATTTTTTGCCTGGTTTGGTATTAGAGTGATGTTGGCTTCATAGAGTGAGTTTGGGAGTATCCCCTCCTGTTCTCCTCTTTGGAAAACTTTTAGTAGGATGGGTATTAGGTCTTCACTAATGTTTGATAAAATTCAGCAGTGAAATCATGTGGACCAGGTGTTTGGTTCTTAGGTACTATTTTGATTACCAATTCAATTTCTTTGCTGGCAATTAGTCTATTCATATTTTCTGTTTCTTCCTGGGTCAGCCTTGGAAGGTTGTATTTTTCTAGAAATTTGTCCGTTTCTTCTAGGTTATCCAGTTTGTTACCATATTATTTTTCATTCTTTGTATTTCTGTGGTGTCCATAGTGATTTTTCGTTTCTCATTTCTGATTCTGTTTATGTGTCTAGGCTCTCTTTTTTTCTTGATAAGTCTGGCTAGGGATTTATCTATTTTGTTTATTTTCTTGAAGAACCAGCTCCTGGTTTCATTGATTCTTTCTATTGTTTTCTTCTTCTCAATTTTATGTATTTCTGATTTAATCTTTATTATGTCCCTCCTTCTACTGATTTTTGGCCTCATTTGTTCTTCCTTTTCTAGTTTCATTAATTGTGAGTTTAGTTTTTTCTTTTGGAATCGTTCTTCTTTCCTGAGGTAGGCCTGTTTTGCAATATATTTCCCTCTTAGCATGGCCTTGGCTGTGTCCCACAGATTTTGTAGTGTTGAATTATTGCTGTCATTTGTCTCCATATATTGCTTGATCTTTGATTTTATTAGGTCATTGATCCATTGAGAATTTAGGAGCATGTTGTTCGGACTCCATGTTTTTTGGGCTTTTTGTTTTCTTTGCATAATTTATTTCTAGTTTTACACATTTGTATTCTGAGTATAATTTCAATGTTTTTGAAATAACTGGGGCTCTTTTTTGTGGCCCTGTATATGATCTATTCTTGAAAATATTCTTTGGGCCCTTGAGAAGAATGTGTATCCTGCTGCTTTCATGTGAAGTGTTCTGTAGATGTCTGTTAGGTCCATTTGTTCTAATGTCTTGTTCAGTGCCTCTGTGTCCTTACTTATTTCTGTCTGCTTGATCTGTTCTTTGAAGTGAGTGGTGTGTTGAAGTTTCCTAAAATGAATGCTTTGAATTGTATTTACCCCTTTTGATTCTGTTACTATGTGTTTCACATATGTAGGTGCTCCTCTGTTGGGCACATAGATATTTATAATGCTTATATCCTCTTGTTGGATTGAGCACTTTATCATTATGTAATGTCCTTCTTTGTATCTTGCTACTTTCTTTATTTTGATGTCTATTTTGTCTGATAGAAATATTGCAACTCATTTTTTCTCCCTACTGCATGAAATGTCTTTTTCCATCCCTTCACTTTTAGTCTGTGTATTTCTTTGGGTTTGAAGTGAGTCTCTTGTAGGCAGCATACATATGGGTCTTGTTTTTTTATCCATTCAGTAAATCTATGTCTTTTGATTGGTGTATTTAGACCATTTACATTTAAGGTTATTATTGCTAGGTATGTACTTATTGCCATTGCTGGCTTTAGATTTTTGGTTACCAAAGGTTCTTGAATAATTCCATTACGATCTAACAGTCTAATTTAACTCACTTCATATGCTATTACAAACACAACCTAAAGTGTTTTTTTTCCATCTTTTTCTTCCTCCTCCATTCTTTGTATGTTATGAATCTTTGCCTATCCATTGGTGACATCTATTTAGCCTTTGAAATACTTCCATCTATAAGAGCCCCTCCAAAACGCACTGTAGAGGTGGTTTGTGGGAGATAAATTCTCTCAGCTTTTGCTTATCTGGAAATTGTTTAATCCTTCCTTCAAATTTAAATGATAACTTTGCCAGATAGAGTATTCTTGGTTCAAGGCCCTTTTGCTTCATTGCATTAAATATATCATGCCACTCCCCTCTGGCCTACAAGGTTCCTGTTGAGAAATCTGATGATAGTCTGATGGGTTTTCCTTTGCATGTGATCATTTTTCTCTCTCTGGTTGCTTTCAACATTCTGTCCTTATCCTTGATCTTTGCCATTTTAATTATTATATGTCTTGGTGTTGTCTTCCTTGTGTCCCTTGTGTTGGGAGATCTGTGCACTTTCATGGCTTGAGAGACTATCTCCTTCCCCAGATTGGGGAAGTTTTCAGCAATTACCTCCTTAATGACACTCTCTTCTTCTGGTACCCCTATAATCTGAATATTGTTCTGTTTGGATTGGTCACACAGTTCCCTCAATGTTCTTCCATTATTAGAGATTATTTTTTCTCTGTGTGCCTCAGCTTCTTTGTATCCCTCTTCCCTAAATTCTATTTCAGTTACCGTCTCTTCTACTACATTGAATCTGTTTTTAAATCCCTCCATTGCATGTTTCAATTCAGATATAGAATTTCTTAATGATTGAATCTCCATCTTAAATTTGTCCCTGAGTTCTTGAATATTTTTCTGTACCTCCATAAGCATGTTTATGATTTTATTTTGAACTCTCTTTCATGAAGATTGGTGAATTCAGTTTCATTTGGCCTTTTTCTGGGTTTTATGACATTTTGGTGTGAACCGAGTTATTTTGATGTTTCATATTTCTATGTGGTGCCCTCTGGAGCTGCTCAGCCCCTGAAGTGAGGTTGGGGGTCATAGGGGAGCAGGATTGGTACCTGGTGGGGAGGAAATATCTGTTTTCTGATTCCCTTCTGTGGTGCCTGTCTCCAGTATCAGAGCCAGTGGGCCGAGCACACAGGTGTAAGCCTCTGTGCTTGGCCTCTTTAGCTGTTGTAGGCAGGGCCTCCCTCTGGGTGGCCTGATGCCAGCACAGTGACTGCAGGTTTGTGAGCCAGTGCTGTCATGCCAGGAAGAAGGCTCAACAGGCTGCAAGTCACAGTGGAGGGCCTTGGAGCTGAGTAGGCAGCTAGGGTGATGGAGTACCTGAAGCTCCTCAAAATTCCCAACCTGCTGGGCAGAGCGTGCCCAGACAACCTTGTCCACCTGTCCCTTCTCCCATGCAGCAAGCTCTGTGCAAACCCTGCCCCTTCAGCAGCTAGGAAGCCTCTCATACCACCTGCCCTTCCTTTGTTCCATGGCATCCCTCACAAATGGCCAGAATCTCAGTCTCTCAAGCCCTCTGCCTGTCCCAGCTCCCCAACCTCCAGAGCACCGCACAATGTAGGTTTCTGCTCAGCAAGCACATCTCCAGGGCTGGGTGTTCAGCAGTCCCAGTCTTCCACCTCTTCCCTGCTCCATTTCTCTTCCTCTTGCAGGCGACCTGGGGTGAGGGAAGGGCTTGGGTCCTGCCAGATCAAGCCCTGTTCATGAAGCCTGTATGCAGTCTGGTTCACCCTTCTTTCCTGTTGCTGTTTTAGGGTTAGTTGTATTAATTAACTATATTTTCATACTATTTGTGGTTTTGGAAGGAGTTCTCTGTTTCACCTTTCACACTGCCATCATGAATCTCCCATCCTCATTTTTTAAATGTATGGCTTCTTTCATCTCACAAATGTTGGTCCAGGTCATATTATTAGAGAGGAACTTCATCTCCATATGCAATGTAGGCCCTTACAAAGTTACTCTGTTATAATGCCTTGATTATTTCATTCTTAACATCATATTATGAAATATTATTTAATTGTATTCATTGTGAATTCTACTTGGAAAGACTACATAAGTCATGGTTCTTTAAGAGCTTAAAGCCATATTAAAAAGATAGACAAGTATATAAGATGTATGTCTAATATCATGCTGTTAAGTTTTCTTCTCCATAATACTGTATTTCCATTTCAGATAATAATATGATAATATAGTGTACAAATTAATAGGAACTTGGGTATATTACATTTTCCATAAAAATAAGTAAATTTCACTTTTCTAATACATGCTTTCATATAAAGCAGAGAGAAAAATGAGAATCATTTAGAAACATTGAATAATTATGATTTTTTAACAAGCGATATATTCTCAAAAGCTGTAATATTTTCTACACTGTATAAGTTTTTGCATATTAAACATAAAGAAAAGTTCACTGTAGACAAAAATTTTTAAGACTTCTGATTAATAAACACAGTAGGATTTCATTATCTTATTATCAATATACATAAATTATAATTTTAAATTCTAACAAACCAGTGACTTATTAAAAATAATGCAACACATGCAGAGTTTTGATTTTGAAGAAGTATATATATTTTTTATTGAAGCATAGTTGATATAAAATCTTATATTGGTTTCAAATATACAACACAGTAGTTCCACTGTTACACACATTATTAAATCCTCATTCCAACTAGTGCAGTTACTATGTGTCAGCACAGAAATATGTAACTACATTTTTTAAACTAATTACTTAATAAGTCAAATTATACAGTAACAACAGGATTTTTATATATGTCTATTGAATTAAATACACAACACAAACAGCATCTGTCTTTTGCTATTAAGAACCATAAGAAAATAAGAGTATGCAATATGGTTGCTAATCAAAAAATAAATATGTAATAGATTTCTAGTATACTGTCCCCAAAAAAGAATAGACAATTTTGTAAGTTTTTGAGAGAGATACATAAAATATCTAGGTACACATTTGCCAACTACTGTAAAGAATTAATGTAAAAATTTCAAAAGTTTAATGAGGAACTTATATTAACACTTGAACACACAGTGTTCAATAAAAAGTTTCTAGTGTTGAAGCTAATATATTGATTTAATATTTTTACAAAATAATAAATCATATTCTAAAAAACACAGTTATCTAAAGGAAAATTTAAGTTTATTAGAAGTACTTATTGATATTTTTAGGAGAATAAATATGAGTAAACAAGCAGGAAGCTATTAAAGATACATGATATTTTGGAACCTATACCAACATATGTCAAATTTTTATAATATTACAGTAATGAAAAAATTGTGGCACTGATACCTGTTGAAGAATAAATAGAAAATAGAAATTCTAAATATAGACCAAAAAATGTTCATATTATGTATACACTGAAGGTTACAAATTAGAATTAAGTGAAACAATGTAAAATTCAGTCAAAAAATTAGTAAACTACATAGCTGTTTGGGAAAAGCAGGAATTAAAAGTCTACTTATAATTTAAGCCTATCATCACAGGATAAAGTGCTGATGATTAATGTAGTAATTATATATAAAAGGGCTTAAATACCAATATTTTTAACCTATGAATATTCTTTACATGTCTTCAAGTAAAACACAGAGTGAAATAGAAAAGTTGTCAAAGGGAATGAGATATCCATACAAATAATAATGCCTAATAATTGAAAATATATCCTGTATATATTATGATATATCATGTATCACTCTAACCAATAACTACAAAATGAAATAGCAAACATTTTTGAAAGTTTGATTGCTTTATTTGTATTTAATAGGTAAAATAATCTTTGAATATACCAGTAAGAACCCTTTAAGGTATTTCTCTGTCTCTTGCAATTATTTGTTTCCTCCAATTCATAAGTACCCTTGTTCATCGTTGTATTTATCATTCAAGTCTTCTTTGTCCCTAAGTGAGCCCAAGATGAGAGTTTATATTCATAAATGAAGGATTTTTTTGTTTCACCTGGCAAGGGTTTTTTAAAATTATGTGCACCCATGTAAAGTTTCTGAGAATAGGAATAAATAAATTGTGCAAACGTGCATACCCTATTGACACGAATGCTTAGTTAATCAATGTAGTATATGAATAAGACTTTAGATTTCATAATAGTCAATGTGTGTGAGATGGCATTTACACTGGATACATGGTAATTTAGTGTTCAAACCTTCCTAGTGTATACGACCTTCCTTTTTAACTGCTGGAATTTTGCAATTCCTAAGTTAACTCAGTTATGTCTCTATTGCTAAAAAGATAGGTGATATATATTTTATTGATCATCACTAAAATATTCTGGAATTTTACAATAACATATATACGTTGTGTGAAAACTACTTTAAAATATTCCATTTTTGGTTAAACACCAATTGAATTGAAAAATCACCTTATAGGCATCTATTTTCTATCAGTTAGCAAGTTATGTGTGCAGAAGGATCACCTTAGCTATGAGAAAGATGAAAATCAGAATTGGTTTGTAAATATCAAATAGCAGTTATGGTAATAGATTAAAATAGAAAACCTCTAAAAAACTATGCAATCAGGAAAATATTTAAAAGTATCAACAAAGTAATAGAAATGGAATACAATAAATCCTAATAGAGAACTAAAATATTTAGGGCTGAAAGGATTTGCAATACTTATTTAGAAGACTATAGTCTAGAATTTACAGCATTACTTTAAAATACTTTACAAAGAAAGTCCATTCAAAATATAAATAACGTAATGAGGAGGTAAGAGTCTATTCCCAATCTTTTCAATAAATTGTCTGTTTAAATTGTAGATTTTTTCTCACCTTTTTATTCTTTATTTATCCTAACAGTAAAAGTGCTTTTTGATTGAAGTAAAAAAAATTTTTGATTGAGATTTGACATTTTGGGAGAGACTTAATGCAAGTAAATAAAAACCATGTATAATAATGTTATTTACATGATATTTCTGCATATTCAGTAATCCCAAATAAATGGATAACAAAATATTACTAAGCAGTGATCTCAATTTGGTGAATGCATGCAGATAAAATAAAGCTGACCTGATAAATTCATGAAAAAAAGACAATTCAGTTGCTTGAAA
The DNA here is from genome assembly GCF_030020395.1 of Manis pentadactyla. Lineage (NCBI taxonomy): Eukaryota > Metazoa > Chordata > Mammalia > Pholidota > Manidae > Manis > Manis pentadactyla. The sequence continues at coordinate 26,850,022 of NC_080037.1, read as the reverse complement.
AGCAGACCATTCTTATAAATTAAACATTCCCAGACAGTACTGAAATATTATTTATATATTTCATTAACTATTCTTCATTAAACAATAAGGCCATGTTAGACTTGTGTATTAATTCTTAGATTGTCCCAATTGGTATATTGCAACTGGTTAGATTTCACAGATGTATATTGAAGAAAGGTATGAGATTGACATTAGAGTAAAACTGAGCTAAAAATTTAAAATTTATTCTATAGTGAATCCAATAATTGAAAATAACCTTAATCTATATATGTAAGGAAACACTTCCTAAAATAAAACCCTACCTGATTACAATTGTTTATTTTTTCTGTTCGATATAGGATTTTTTTCTACTTAATATAGATTTTGGAAAAGAAAAGGAGGAGCATTAAAATTATTTTTTATGCATTTCTATTTTTCAGCTCCACATGGAAGGAGGTTGAGAAGTCCCCACTCCATCCTAAAAAGTACAAAACTAAACAGACCAAAAACATCCAAAACTCTAAGATCCCTAAGAAAGAGGGCAAACACAGGACAAGTCTCTGCTCCCCAAATTAGAAAGACAGGTGAATACAGTGAGCAGTGGCTTCCCAGAGCACAGACTCAAAAGGAGACACCACCTCTGAAACCAGAGTAGGGAAAGGAAACTAAATTGAAATTGCCGAATTGCCGGAGGCTCAGGGCTGCACCTGCGAGAGTCAACAGCACTAGTGGGGTCCTGTCGGAGAGGAGCGATGCTCTGAGTTACCTCCAGGAGCTCGGAAGGGAATCTATGGGATGTAGTGCTTAGAGGGAAATTTATAACATTGAATTCACCTGTTAGAACAGAAGAATGATCTAAAATCAATAATCTAAGTTCCACCTTGCAAAACTAGAAAAAGAAGAGAAAATTCAATCCAAAGTAAACAGGGAAAAATAATAAAAATTAAAGCAGAAATCAAGGAAATTGAAAACAGAAAATCAATAGAGAAAATCTATGAAATCAAACTTTGTTCTTTGAAAAGTCAATAAAATCAATAAACATCTGGTCAAGTTAATTGAGGAAAAAAGAGAGGAGACACGCACATCGCTTTCCTATCTACCGCCAGTGGACAAGTGGGGCTTGAAACTGAAACACAGTACCATTTATATGGACTTCCGAAAATGAAATACTTACATGTAAATCTAACAATATATGTACAAAGTCTACATAAAGAAAACTATAAATCTCTAGTGAACAAAAAGAACTAAATAAGTGGAGACTTATTTTATATTCATGGATAGAAAGAGGCAATATTGTCAGGATGAGAGTTGTTCCTAACTCCATCTATAAAGCCAATGTAATTCCATTCAAAACACCAGCAAGATATTTTATTGATATCAACAAACTGATTCTAAAGTTTATATGAAGAGTCAAAAGGCCAGAAGAGCATTAATTAAACACAATATTAAAGAACAAAGTCGGAGGACTGATGAAATCAGCCTCTAAGACTTGCCATAAAGCCACAATGATTAAGACAGTGTGGTGACAATAAAGTAATAAACAGATTTATAGAACAGAATAGAGAACCCAGAAATAGATTTCCATAGATAGAGTCAACTGATCTTTGAAAAAGAAGAAAAGGCAATACAATAGACTAAGTTAGTCTCTTTAATAAATGGCGCTGGCATATTAGGGAGTTAATGTTTAAACACATGAATCTAGGCACAAACCTTACACACTTCAAAAAATTAACTCAAAATGGATCACAGACCTAAATGTAAATTGCAAAACTATAAAACTTCTAGAAAATAACATAGGAGAAAACCTGGGTGACCTTTTTAATGGCAATGCCTTTTCAAATACAGCACCAAACACCTGATCCATGAAAGAAAGAATTCATAAACTGGACTTCTCTAAAATTAAAAACTGTTCTCTGAGAAAGACAATGTCAAGAGAATTAGAAGACAAGCCACAGATTGGGTGAAATATTTTGCAAGACACATATATAATGAAGAATTACTTTCCAAAGCATACAAAAAATTCTTTAAACTCAACAATAATTAAAAAAACAACCTAATTAAACAATGGGAAAGAAACCTTAAGAGACAACTCACCCAACAAGACATACAGATGGCAAATCAGCATATGAAAGATAATCCACACCACATGTTATCAGGGAAATGCAAATTAAAGTAACATTGAGAAACCACTGCACTTCTGTTAGAGTGTTCAAAATTCAAAATATTGACAACAGCAATGCTGGCAAGGATGTGGAGCAATGGGAACTCACTCATTGCTGGTGGGGATTCAAAATGGTACAGCCACTTTGGGAGACAGTTAGGCAGTTAATTAAAATTGACCATACTCTTATAATACAGTCCAGCAATTACACTCCTTGGTATTTACCCAAAAGTAGGAAACATGTCCACACAAAAACTTGCACATAAATGCTTATAGTATGTAGTTTTATACATAATTGCCAAATATTGAAAGCAACCAAGTTGTCCTTCAGTAGGTGAATAGATAAATTTAAAAAATTGAATACTGCTTAATTTGAACTTTATGACACTCTAGAAAAGGCAAAACCATACAGACAATAAAAGGATCAGTGGTTGTCAGATTGGCTGCAGGGGGTGGAGATGAAATAGAGCACAGGGTATTTTCAGGGTAGAGAAAATACTATGGATGATGGATATATGTCGTTATATTTTTGTCTGAAACCATAGAATGTACAACATATAAAGAGAAACCTAAGTAAACCACAGACTTTCAGTGATTAGGCTGTGTCAGTATAAAATTCATTCTAGGTAAAAATAATGTACCGTTCTGGCAAGTGATGTTGATAGGGAGGCTACGCATGTGTGGGAGCAGGGAGTAAATGGGAAATCCCTACTTTTCCCTCAATTTTGTTGTAAACCTAAAACTGCTCTAAAAATTAAAACCTTTGAGTACAATAAGGGAAAATTATATATATGATATACATATACGAATCAGGCCAAATAGGTCCTCATGATTCCTGGGGCATTACTCCAGAACTAATCAACAATCGTTTTTGTATCCCTACTTCAGAGCTTTTCTCACATTGAAACTAAATAAAATATATAAATCATGCACATTCCCAGAGAAATTAACAAACACTCTCCTATTTAATGCAGGGTAATTGAATAAATTCTGTATTCATGATATTTTACATCAGTTCCAGCCACTTAGCAAGTGTGATAAATACAAACAGGCTCTTTAAGGTTTTTACTAATAAAACAGAAAGCAGAAAAGGCTTTGATTTGCATATATTCATATGATATAAGAACTATATTGCACTTGTTACTTTGCCAGATAAAGAAAAAAATATAAGGTTGTTTTTCATAGTTCATATATTTTGATTTTGTGTCAGTTTAATCATTTTTCTATTAGTGCTCCCAAAAGACAAGATAGGTTCTTGTCATTGAGCCAAGAAATCAACAAGTTGGGAAAATGCAATTAACTCAAGCACCTTTCTTAATCAAGAGTTACTCTGATTACACATTCTTTGAGCAGTATATACTTTATTTTACTTAGGACACCAAGCCCCATTATCTCTGATTATAAATGAACTTAATCAGTTTGCTTTAGATAACTATACCTGGAATCAGTCATACCAGAGCATACCTCAGGAAGCCTCAGAAAACTACATTTAACATTAACTAATATACTCCATAAAAATTAGTATTTGAATGAAGCATGACATTATAGGATATCTTGCTCCCAAAACTAAAATGTTCATTGATTTTGGAAAATTTAAATATACATTCAAGGATTGATTTATTAGAATTAGCTGGTTGCTTTGATTAATGCAGATGGAAGAAAGTTAAATTGTTCTAGTTTTCTTTTAAATATTAGTATTAATTAGGACAGTAGTATTCTATGGAAGTAGATTTTTTAAAGTAAAAAAAAGAAACCAGTAAATAAATTATGCAAATTGATCCAAACTATGTATTGTTAAAATATACAGATAATTTTAGTGTTTGAATGGCTAGAAATATGTGGATTTCATCTATATCATTACTTTTTAGTGAGCACAATACCAGGAACTTTACAGTTATTGCCTCACTTTAACATAAAATGACCTATAATTATTGTCATCCTAAAGTACTGAAGTCAAATTCTATTGGCTCTATCTTCAGAAAATAATGGAAATCTGTCTACTTTCATTTGGATTAGTGTAAAATTTTCATATTTGCTTTCCTGTATCTTTCTTCTCCTGTATCTTCTCCCACACAGCAGCCACAATCATCTTCTAAATTCAAATATGCATTTAAGAAACATTAAATCTTTTATTATTTCTAAAGTCAGCATTAAGATTATTGGTATGAATTCAACTTAATCAAAATTATCGTTCACTTCACATAAAACACATATTTTCCTTAAAATTTCACCATGTGCTGTGGAGTCCTTGCTTATTTATCAGTTGGATCTGTTTATTGTATTATACATTGGTATTAAATATTGCAGAAAATCTAGCAGAGAATAGTTAAAGGTTAAAATGAAAACCATGCTTTTTTCTTTTTAATCAGATTGTTTGATACACATAAACCATTAGCTTGTTCAACTACACTCACATCAGCTTTTTCGAAGTGTTAATAAAAAGTAAAGCTTCTAGAGTGCACATAAAGTAGCCACTCTGATTCTTTTCTTCTTTCCTACATTAATCCTTAACAACCCAACCCCAAATACTATTATCTCTATGTAAGGGAGAGGAAAAAGCAAAAATGAAACTGACCATTGGTGCACAATTCCTCACTTGATTATATATTAATCTTGTTTTTGGGAATGTCTTCCTTAAAGTTGAGTTAATCATATGCTAAAATTCATGGCATATTCACATCATTTGTCAGGCTGTGTTGTCTACTCTTCTCTTCAATTTGTGATTTTCCCTTTAACTCCATCCCAATCCCATTTTCCACAAACACAAATTTCATCTGCTTTTTAAAATGTATGTATTCTTTCAAAATATGTAGTATTGTTAGCGTCTATGCTTTCCTAAAACTTGCATAACTGTGTTAGTCCTTATTTCCTATTTTGTACTCTTCCATGTTACTGTGTGTGAGCATGTGTGTGTGTGTGTGTGTGTGTATGTATATATATATTTTTGTATATATATACAAGTTTTATTTGTATTTTAACAACCATAAGTATATAGTTGCTTTTAACTGCAAATTATCTGTTGGTTTATATCCACCACATTTCTAATTAACCACTTGTCTAACTATGAACACCTAGTGTGTTTTCCAATGGTTGTCTTACACAAATTGCATTGCAATAAATATTCCTGTCCACATCCCTTTACAAACTGCATATTTTTTAATTTCAGGTATGTAGTCAATGTTAAGAATCCTGGGGTATAAGCTATATGTACATTCAATTTTATGTACTTTGCATGCAGCTTCCTCTCATTCTGAAAACATTTGCCTTTATAACATACTTTACCTTTGTCAGTTTGATAGACATCTGCAGTGGCATATCATTGTGTCATAAATACAGGGAGTGCTGGAAGTTGCAATGTTAGAGGGTCACAATGACTATTCATGCCTCACAATCAGAAGGCAGCCGGCACTGACAGGTTTTCAGGGCAGACAGATCTTGAAGGAAAAAGGATTTTGAAGAACATCTGTTAAAGTAAGGCATACTTGTTTTCAATGTTACTGACCTAATTTTGACACAGTATTCTAAAGATCATTAGAATTGCTTAGATCATATTTAATAAGTATATATTTGAACACATATAGTACCAGGAAATTCAACTTCATATTAAAATTGATTATTGGAGGGGAAAAGATCTATGAAACATATTATTAGCTGATTTTGTACGTCAAGTTGAAAACCAAGATGAGAAGTTTGGATTTTATTTTTCAAGTAATTGGAAGCTATAAAGATTTTTTATATGGAATCTTTGCATTCCTATTGAATTGGATATGTTTGAGAATGATGTTAGTAAATAGACATATAATACTCCCCACAAAGATACCAAGAAACATGTATAAAAGAAACAAGTTGTGTTTATCCTTATTTTTCTGAGCATATAAGTCTGCTGCTAAGAATGTCTTAATTTATCAGAAAGAGAAGGTCAGAGGAGAGTTTTAGGACTCAAGTTATGACAGGTTGGAACCTGGGAGAACTTGGGTGAGAACAGAGATAGCTTTGGGGGAACAAGTAACATTTGGGTGAAATGGTCAGCGAGCAGTTGCTTTCAAATGGCTTGAGAACACAAAGTGGTGGGACTTTTCATGCTACTTGTTTACTGTTAAGTCTTATGGTCTTATCTTTCCAAAGCTGCTGAGTCAAAGGGCTAGTTCTTGCTTGTTTCACATGTTATGTTTCTAGTACTTTATTTTAGTATTCAAAATCATTTCACAAAATGTTACCTGGGATGTTATTAGGGCTTATTCAAACAGAGAGCATGATAATTTCAGATCATTTCTGAGATTTAAAAAAATATTTGTCTATCTGTCATCTATCTATCATCTGTCTATCTATCATCTATCTATCATCTGTCTATCATCTATCTATCCACCTACCTACCTACCTACCTACCGTCATCAAAGGAAACCAGAATATCTTGCACCAAAATATTCCTCTTTGACATACAAGTTATTCTGAGCTAAAGGCAATTAAGAAGCAAAATCTTAGACAAAGCTTTCTTTTTCAGCCTAAAGACAGGATATAAAATTTCTTTTTCTGGAGACAAACTCTTATCTGCCTAGAGACGGCACCAGAGGAACTATGAACAAAGGACACCATCAGTTTCCACCATGTATTTACCTTCCCACAGTTTGCCATCCTTTGATCCATAAAATTGCTTTCCTTTTCCTGTCATTTCTCCATGAATGTACTGTTTTTTGTTGAAGATGTTATATTATCTTGAATTCTAAGCGACCTCTTTGAATAACTTTGTTTTAGGTTTTTCCCAGGATGTGCACTGCCTTATTATTGTTTTTCTCTTGTTAATCTTTCTTTCTTGTTAAAGAATCCCAGCTGAAATAAGCAGAGGCAAATTTTTGCCTCCCCTACATTATCATCTATCTATTACTATGCCTAGTTGGAGTCACAAGTAGATGTTTTATAATAAAAGTCCCATAGATAATTGCTACAGAACTCTACTTCAGTCTTTATAAAATACGCTACAATTATGTACATTTTGATGCTCACCAGTTGTATCAATTGTCCATAAAAATCTATGCTTCATTCCTTTTGATGGGAAAGAATATTACATGGACTGTTTTTGCTTTTCAAAGTTCCATCTATAACTTTGGAGATATGGTATACCTATTTTATGGTTTAACAAATTTAGCACACTTATTTTAATACACATAAGTATATACCGATGAGCTAAAAATACTTAATACACATATTTAATGTGTATACACTTTAATATTTTAAGATGTCAGTTCATCAATATGACATACTTATAAAAACAGTTAAAGGATGCATCATATTTATACTGTGGTCTTTATAATTCAAGGTATGTTAGATAATTTGAATGTTACACTAAATATCTGAGCTGTGAGGACATTTTCTTCTGCAAGGTGCAAACTGAATCACTAAAAGTTGTTGACTAATATAATTTACATTATTTTTTTAAGTGATTGTTTTCTGTAATTTCTGTATACTGTAATTCCAATGAGGACAAAAAACATCCTTTTGATTTGAAGTTTAAAAGTAGTATAATAGCTCATTGTTCTTTACTTGCATATTTTTGCTCCATCATCTGGATTCTAGTGTAAATTATTTATACTTCTGTGATTTATCCATGCCTTCATTTGGCATTTCATCTTATAATATACCACTTTATTTGTTTGCAAATCTAATTCCCTCATCAAATTGTAGGATTTTAAATGAATATGTATGTCTTAGTTTTCTTTATATTCTTATGTTTCAAATAAAAATCCATGATTTTGACCACATATACATGGAGGGCACTATTTAATTTTTATTTTTATAAGTCACCTACTTTAATCTTTATAAATTCCCTGAAATTTATTTGGATGTGAAAACTGAAAATCATAGAAATTAAATAACTTATCCCAACAAATGCATGTAGCAAGTGGAATAGCCATAATTCAGGTACGTGTCTGTCTGTGAATCTGATTTCCATTCCATTGTGCCACAGCCCTGCCTACAATCTGGCCAGCCTTTCCTGAAGACACGAATCATTTAGCCAATAAAAGTTAGGTCTTCAGAGCAGTTTGAACACAATGAAGTCTTTTCTAGCCTTTATAAATTAGATATTTTATGAATAATAAATTCTACCACACAAAAACTGGATTTCTGAACATTTTTTTAAACTAGAAGACCTGGCCAACTGCAGTGGCAGTAGCCTTTAGCACTTGTTAAGTCTTAGAATGAAGCACATCTTCTACCAGCCACTCCCGCATAAGTGTCTGACATGAAGGACCAAAGGACCCGCTCTAGTCACCACCCGTCTTGCTTCAGTCATTGAGGTTGACTGCTTGGCTCCTGCAGGCATTTGCATTCATGATGAATATTATACCATAACACTCTTACAAGTGTATTGTAAGGAAGAAAAGCCCAAGAAAGAAGGAAATGTATATGAAATGTATATGTAAAAATAAGAAGGGATGGAAAAGGCAGTATTGGGTAAATGGAAGTTTTCAACCAGAATTTCCCACCTGGCTTTGAGAGTGGTATGCATGTAAGGGGCTATTTCCACATCAATGTGTTACCACCACCCACCCTTCATGGGGCTGGTCTGGGGCAAGGGGTGGAGAGAAAAAGCCATTCTCTCCTTCCCTCCATTCCAGGCACTTAATTGGTCAAGTGCCACCAGTCACCAGAGACCTGGCCATGGAACTCCTCCTGGAAGGGGCAGGGGAAAGTGGAGCATGTGCACCGCAGCTGCAGGGAGAGATGGAGATGGCTTGCTAGTGGGGCTGGAGAGGAGGGCTTGGGAGCATGCCAGGCAAGAGACAGAGCCATGAGAAATAAAAACCCTTTCCCCAATCTCTCACCCCTGTCATCTTTCAGTTTCATTGGCTTCATAGGGAACTTGCCCTGGGTGGGGGAACCTCTTTCTCCCAGAGCCACACTTTGGTGTAGCATCAGCAGGATCCAGTAAACCCAAAAAACTGTCCTCATGGGTGTGGTTTCAGCAGGCTTCTGTAGATGGTGGGGAGACTCCCAGGGATCCCTATATGGATGGTAGAGAAATACCCTGGGATCCCCCTCTGGATGGTGGGGAAACATCAGGGGATCTAGGGTGATTTGCCTCCTAGAGGAGTTGGTCCTTCCCCAGAATTTGGAAAGGGTGGGGACCCTGGAGGCAGTAGAGTTGACCCTCTGCAAAATAGGAGACTCCATGGAGGGACTGAGTGCCCATGCAGCTGCTGGAACTGGGGGCTGGATATTTCTTGCAGCATTGGAAAGGGTTACCAAGAGATGACATGCAATTCTGTGGGAGAGGGCAGAATGGGAACTTGAGTTGTGGGATAGTAAAAGGAAGGAAAGAAGGCTATTAAAAACTGAGATTACACTGCTGAGAAACATACTAGTGGTGTGGGAAGGGGGAGCAGAAAAATGCAGGCTGCAAGAGGCCATGGGGTATGTGAAGGAAGGGATGGTGCCTTCAGTTCTGGAAATGATAGATGAGACATGAGGGGGGGAGGAGCTTGGGAAGGAGGAGCCATGGAAGGGTGAAGGGGTGGGGCCAAGGCCAGAACTGGAGTCTCAGCTGGAGGTACCAGCCCCTTCCCTTTTGAAAGCCTGTCTCGTTGTAGTTAACTTGGACATCCTGACACATGATTCAGTGATGACTGGTTCTTCTGGCACCTTGGGGACAATGCCTGGAAGCCGGCCTCCTGTGTGGTTCTGAAGCAACAGCAGAGTTGCTCCTAAATATCATGGTGGATTACCCAAAATGTCCGGAAAGTAACAGCACCTTAGTGGGCAGTTTTGTCTTATTATTGTAGTGAGTGCATGTGCTTCCAGTAGTGCTATACCTACCCTGTTCCTGCCACTGTCCTGTCACAGGATCCTCTCTGCATGCTTCCTACCTGCACTGTCCTACCACAGGACCACTATCTTGCACGCATCCTATCTGATAGACAGGATTTGCCTATGTTGGTGTCATTAAAACGTGTCTCATCCCCCTTAGGATTATGACTTTGTACAGCCTTTGCAGATTGAGCACGCCCCCTAACTGCAGCTGCTGCTCGCTGAGTAACTGCAGCCCCTTGCTGGCTCAGCTGCTGGTCAGAATGTGTGAGTTGGGGCCTCAATCTGAGCAGGACTTTGAATGCAGCTGGATACCCAGGCCTCATAGTTTCATTGTTACTGCCTCATAATTTCTGTTCTTATTTGTCTGATTACAGTGCTCTAGCTTTTTCACACAGGGGCCATTGCGGAAGATTGGGGGCACATAGATTATAAGGTAAGAATTCTGGAGGGGTGGATTTTTTCCAACCAGAATTTCCTGCCTGGCCTTAATGGTATTCATAGAAGGGCCTAATTCCACATCAATGTGTTACCAGCACTGATCCGTCTTGGGGCTGGTCCTGGGCAAGGGGTGGAGAGAAAATTATCATTATCTCCTCTCCTCTATTCCTGGTGTAATTGGTCGGGAGCCTGCCAGTTACCAGGGACCCGCCCATGGAGCTCCTCCCAGAGGGGTGGGGGAAAATGGAGCACCGTGCCATAGCCACAGGCTTGGAGGGAGCTGGCTTGAGGGGGGCAGACCGGGAGGACGCGGGAGGGTGCCCCGGGACAGGCAGGGCTGTGAGGAATGAAGACACTTTCCCTGAACTCTCACCCTACCTTCTCATCAGATTCATAGGGAACTTGACCCAGGTGGGGACTGCCTTCCTCCCACAGCCAGACAGACAGACAGACAGGAAGGAGGAAAGGAGGGAAGGAAGAAAGGTAAGAAGGAAACAGAAAGAGAAAAAGAGAAAGGATGGGATGAAAAATGAAGGGAGAATGGGAAGATATAACTGTTCTTTTGGTGTCAAAAAGAAAAGAAAAAAGAAAGTAAAGAATGTTATAAAAAATATCTAGGTAAAAATTTTCTTATAATAATTGAATTGATTTCTTTTAGCAGAATTTAATTTTTCCCCTATTAACAATTGTTTAACTTTTTTCTATTACATTGTAAGTCTTTCTTTAAGTGTGTAATGTGTCATCTTAGATATCAATGGAACAATTTAATACAAAATAACTATAGTGTAATTATACTAGATATTATAAATGTAAATATGAAATTAGAGAGAAGAAAAATCTGGATAAAGTAATAATATTTTATGCTGTTAGACTTTAGCATATGCACCATTTTATATTATCTGCCTAATTTTCATTTATTGGCATAAACACAAACCACTCTTTAAAATGAGACATTCCCATGAAAGTAATAGAAATGACTGTTCAATAGTGAAAGACCAGAAAATGGTTAATATGAAGGAAATATAAAGGTATAATAGTATGTAATAAGCAGGATAAAGACAAAATTAATTTAGGTCAGGGAATTTGGGTGGCCACCACCTAAGCCATTGGAAAATTCAGAGGTATTTACTGTTAGAAGCAGTAACCTAGAGTTTTGATAAGTTCTTACTGGGCATAGAGTTCTAGAAGGAAAATGGGAGGCAATTTGAAATACTTATACACTGTAGTCTCATTATACAAGTAAGTGAAATAATTGGTAATGCCATTTACATGATGTAAACAAAGCTAAAAATAAAATAACAGGCAGTGAAACCTCACTTGACAACAAGATCATTCAAAAGGCTTGCACAGTACTTAAAGGAAGCAAACCAATTTAAAGAAAATAACTTAAGGAGTATTATCAAAGGGAAAATAACCATCTCATATTTATGCATGCAGCATAATGAACTGAAAAACATAATAAGGCAAATACATTAAATTAGCATAATGTTGTTTCACTATTCAAATTTATAAGTTGGAAATTGATTTTGTCTCAATTACTGCTTTCTCCCCAGATTTTACATATTGTATTTTAAATTTATGCTTCTGTTCAAATTTGATGCTGTTCATTCTTTTTCATGGACATTGCCATGTTATGTAATATGTGACTGGAGTCTGTCTTTTAAGTTTGCTATTACTGAAAAATTACTCGTGATTAAATTTGGCATATGTAGACAATAGATTTAATACATTTACTTTTGTTATTTTAGAATAAAATTTGGATTTTATAGCCGCACATCAAGAATACTGTTTGACTAAAATTCCAACCTTTAGTAATATTAATCTATATAATAGTAATTAGAGTAACAATTATTATCATTCTTTGATCAAAATGAATTTAAAAAGAAATACATAATTTTTAATTTTTAACATGTTTTAAGTAGAAAGACATCATTTTTCATTTTTGAATTTAAAGAACATTCTCACACTCCCATAAATCCTCTCAAATGAAGAAGAAAAAGACACATTGTTGGTAACATTTGAAAATTCAAATAAACTTATACATACTGATTCATGAAGAATAATTCTCCCACAGTAACAGTCATACAAATAACTCATTACACATTTTGAATTATGTTTTTAGTAAACCATGGAAATTAAAGAAAATTGAAAATCTGACATTGGGGCACTCCATTTTTTTATGGTGTGCAAGTGATCACACCAGCAATAGAGCTGGGTATCTTTGTACTGTTAAGTCATAACACTCAGTACATATTTCTTTATATCTTCCTAGCATGAGCCTTAAAATTGATATTAAGTTAGGCAATTTAAAATATACTTTTAAAGGTACTATGCTAAATAATATCCTACAAATGTCTTAATATTAACTATTGAAAAATATCACCAACTTTATACAGCCTGAATGACTGTCATACTAACCTGTAGAACTGCAATGTAGCAATCAATGATACAATTTGTTTATTAATTATTCCACTTGATGTATTTTACTATATTCATTATGATTTAATGTGTTATATATGAGGAAGTTTAAAGTACCCTGACAGCTCAAGTTAATTCGTAGGCCTTATTTTTTTAAAATAACTAATTACTATTTAATTAGTGTGCTTTTTAATTAGACACCTAGGTTGCTGATAAGAGAAGACATGGTTAAGTTTTTTAGGTATAAGTAGCTCTAATAAATAAGGTTTACCAGAAAAAATAACTAGCTTCTGTAATGATTGGGTACCAGAGTTAGTTGGTGTTGATGGCTCTAAACCAAGCATTTATCAGAATAATGAAATGTTCTCTTCTGTAATTGATAATTGTTAGCACTTATTAAGTCCTTCATATGTGTCAAACCCTATGCTATTCAGGTTACACATATAATTCATTTAATTATTAGAAAATTCATAAGGGGGGTTCTATGATAATTTTAACCTTAAAGACAAAGCAACTGAGGCACACAGAGCTTCATTTATTTCTTAAGGTTCATACCTTAAGTGGGTGAGTCTTGATTTGAATTCAGGCAGTCTGATGATCAAATTCTCACCCATAGCCACAGTACCAGTCTGTGGTACACTGAATGAAAAGGAGGATAAGGAAGAAAATAACTACCCAGAAATAAATCAATAATTGTAATTACAAAGATTTCTTTAATTTCACATTTTTGAACACAAATTAAACTTTTTTTGAAAATTTTGCTAAATATGAAATTACATGGAAGTAGTGATGCTACTTTTTTATCTTTAATGGCCCTTCTCTCAGTTTAGGAAGAAGAAAGCACAGTATACTTTATGAGCTATCAATGTAAGCCATGGAAAACTCAAACACACACACAGACCTATGAAGATAAACCCACTACATACAAACACTGTTGACAACATTACTACAAAAGTTCAAGCACTTCATTCCTAAATTTCAATGAAAGACTAAACAATGAAGAGAATTATCCATTTTTATCTCTGAGGTAGGTATTTACTATTCCTCTAATAATAATAATTTTGCCCACATTTAAGTTTTAATCTGTGATTTTATGGATAATATAATTTTCCAAGAATTATGTTGTTTTGCAATAAAACATCAAATTAGCTATCAGCACTGCCTATTGGATCTCATTCAGCTTTGTTTTAAGTTCAATCAGTAACTGAGTTATTCCCAAATTCATAACTCTAAGCCAGAAATTTAACTTGAAATCCATCTGCACGTCCAGAGTCTATGTCATACCTTCACTTCAATGATCAGTAAGCATCTTAAACTTCACGGACCTCAGACAAGCACCTGAGTTGTGTTTCAAATCTGCTTTTCCAAAAATATTTCCCACCTCAATTAATGACAGCTCTATTCCTTAAGTAAGCCAAAAATCTTATAGTCGTCCTTAACACTGTTTCTCCCACAATTCCAAATTCATTCTATCAGCAAATACTTTCTCAATCCTAAAATACCCTCAGAGTCCATCTATATCTCCATAGGTACTCTTCTACAACTCCAGGCTGGGTCTCCACAATCAGTCACCTGAATTATTGGAATAGATTACTAATTTAATTATTTGTTTCCATTTTTGTGCATACGGAGACTATTTTACACAAGGCAGCTAAAATAAGGTTGGTAAAATGAAGACCAATAAGTGCCATCTCATTATGATCTCACTGAGTTAGGATATGGTAAAAATAAAAGCCCTTATAATGTATTACAGTCCCCAAGTAAAGTGGTAACTATTGCCTGTTTTATTTGAGGTATTTCTACTCTCCCCCATCACATTCTGCTCCAATGACACTGCACCTCCTCCCCAACCCCAGCTGTTTATTGACCATCTCCATAAACATTCACCTTGACATCTGCTTTAATTCTTTATTTGGCCTGGAATGCTCTTCCCCATATCAATCTCTCACTTCCTGAAAGTCTTCTATTCAAATTTAATTTTATCAAAGTGGACTTTCCTCAACACTCTGTCAAAATTCATAATTGATTCTGAGAAAAAGATGGTGACATGAGAAGTGAGGCAGAAACCTCCTCCCCAAACCAAATATAACATGAAAATACAGCAAGTACAACTAATCCTGAAAGAGCAACCAGAAGGAAGATTTGCAACAGATGGCTTACATCTGGGGTTTAAAAGAGAAGACTTCACAGAAAAGGGTAAAGTAGCAAAGCCACAATCTGGTGGCACCTGAGCTCTCCTCTCACCACAGCTCACTGGTGGGAGGAAGAGAAACAGAGCTGGAAGGGAGTGGAAGCCCAGGACTGCTAAACACCCACCCCAGAGATGTACTCCAGGAGCATGAACCTACATTACCTGGTGCTCTGGATATCAGATGGGTTGGAAAGAAAAGGAGGAACACTCAGAGAAACTGAGATTCCAGCTGCTGGTGGAGAACAGTACCTACAACTGGCCACTCTGGGACAAAAGAAAGGTGGACACTTTGAAATTCTTACCAACAGCAAGAAGGCTGCTAAAGGGGCAAGAATTATGCAGAGTTTTCTGCTCAGGAGAAAAGACAAGTGGACAAAATCATCCCAGTTCAGCAGGTTGGAAACTTTTAGGAGCTTTAAATGCTCCATCCCCATGGCTGGCAAAACAGCACCATGGCCCCCACTGTGATGCACAGCCTGCTGCTATTCCTCCTGCCCAGCACTGGTTTGTAAACCCACAGCACTAGTGATCATGCCAGGCAAGCTGGAGGGCAGCCATGCTTACAGGAGCTACAAGGGTGTAATGCAGAGATTCTTCCCTGCACCCTCATCCCACTGACCCAGGCAGTGGAGGCAGGCACTGCAGCCAGAAACCAGGAAAAGAGCTCTTTAATCCCAGCAGGCACCAACACCAATCACCTGCAACCCCTGCAGTTGATACAGGTGCTGGGCAGCACCAGAGAGTAGAGATTCTGGGCACTGGAGGACACCACCTACACAAAGTTATCATTCCATATTATTCATTGGAATTGTGAAATGCAAAAGAACAATATTTGTGCAAACCAAAATTCATCAAACACCAGAAAGAAGACTTAGAGAAACTGAAATCGCCAAGCTTCTTGATAAAGATTCCAAAATAAAAATCATAAACATGCTCACAGAGCTACAGATAAATATTCAAGATCTCAGGGATGACTTCAAGAAAGAGACAGAAACTTTGAAAAATACAGTATCTGAAATGAAACATACAACGGAGAGATTTAAAGCAGATTAGAAGTGGTAGAGGAGACGGAATATGGAATAGAAATTAGAGAACAGGAATAAAAAGAAGTTGAGGCACAGAGAGAGAAAAGAATGTCTAGGGATGAAATAGTAATAAGGCAACTCTTAAGACCAATCCAAGCAGAACACTATTCACATTATAGGAGTACCAGAAGAAGAGAGAGACAAATGGATAGAAAGTATCTTTGAGGAAATAATTGCTGAAAACTTCCCAAATCTGGGGAAGGAAATAGTCTCTCAGGACATGGAAATGAACAGATCTCCCAACACAAGGAAGACAAAACCAAGACATTTAATAATTGAAATAGCAAAGATTAAGTACAAGGAAAGAGTATTAAAAGCAGCCAGAAAGAGAAAAAGGATCACATACAAAGGAAAACCCATCAGGCTATCATCAGACTTCTCAGCAGAAACTGTACAGGCCAGAAGGGAGTGGCATGATATATTTAATGCAATGAAACAGGACAGCCTTGGACCAAGAATATGCTACCCAGCAAGATTATCATGCAACTTTGAAGTAGGGATTAAACAATTTCCAGATGAGCAAAACTTGAGGGAATTTACCTCCCATAAAAAGTCTCTACAGTGTATTTTGGAGGGACTGATATACATGGAAGTGCTCCTAAGGCTAAATAGCTGTCACCAGAGAAAATAAAACCACAGTAAATGAAGCAGGCCGATTAATTGCTAAGAAATGCAAAATTAAATAAACCACCCATAAAGTCAGTCAAGGGATACACAAAGAGTACAGAATATGACATTTAACATATAAAGAGTGGAAGAGGAAGAAAAGAAGGATGAAAAAGAAAAAAAAACATAAGAGTGATAAGATTGTGTTTGTGACAGCATAATAAGTGAGTTAAGTTAGACTGTTAGGTGGTAAAGAAGCTGCCCATCAACCTCTGGTAATCATGATCTAAAGCCTGCAATGGCAATAAGTACATTCCTATTGATAATCTCCCTAAATGTAAATGAAGTGAATGTACCAATCAAAAAACATACAGTTACAGAATGGATAAGCAAACAAGACTTACCTATATGCTGCCTACAAGAGACTAATTTCAAATCCAAAGATATTCACAGACTAAAAGTGAAGGGATAGAAAAGATATTTCATGCAACTAATAGGGAGAAAGAAGCAGGAGTTGCAGTACTTATATCAGACAAAACAGACTTCAAAACAAAGAAGTAACAAGAGACAAAGTAGGACATTACATAATGATTAAGGGGTCAGTCCAACAAGAGGATATAACCATTATAAATATCTATGTACTCAACATAGCAGCATCCACATATGTGAAACAAATACTAACAGACTTAAAGGGGGAACCAGAATGTAATGCATTCATTTAAGGAGATTTCAATGCATCACTCACTCCAAAGGACAGATCCACCAGACAGAAAATAAGTAAGGATACAAAGGCACTGAACAACACATTAGGACAGATGGACCTAACAGACATCTACAGAACACTCTACCCAAAAGCAACAGGATACACATTCTTCTAAAGTACACATGGATAATTTTCCAGAATAGATCACATACTAGGGCATAAAAAGAGCCTTAGTAAATTCAGAAGGATTGAAATTGTACCAAACATCCTCTTAGACCACAAAGATATGAAACTAGAAACAAATTATGTAAAGAAAACAAAAAGGCCCACAAACACATGGAGGCTGAACAACATGCTCCTAAATAATCAATGGATCAATGACCTAATTAAAACAGAGATCAAGCAATACATGGAGACAAATTAAAACAATAACTCAACACCCCAACTTATGTGAAATGAAGCCAAGGCAGTTCTAAGAGGAATGCAGGCTTATCTCAAGAAGAAAAACAACCCTAAATAAACAGTACAAACTCACAATTAATGAAACTAGAAAAAGAAGAACAAATAAGGTCCAAAGTAAAAAGAAGAGGGACAAAATAAAGATTAAAGAAGAAATAGATAAAATTGAGAAGAATAAAATAATAGAAAGAAGCTGGTTCTTTGAGAAAATAAACACAATAGATTAACCTCTAGCCTGTCTTATCAAAAAAAAAGATAGTGTACACAGATAAACAGAATCAGAAATGAGAAAAGAAAAATCACTATGGACAACACTGAAATATAAAGAATTATTAGAGAATACTATGAAAAATGATATGTTAACAAATTGGATAACCTAGAAGAAATGGACAGCTTTCTAGAAAAATACAACCTTCCAAGAATGACAAAGGAAAAAACAGAAAATCTGAACAGACTAATTACCCGCAATGAAATTGAATTGGTAATCAAAAAAACTACCTAAGAACAAAACTCCTGGACCAGATGGCTTCATTGCTAAATTTTATAAAATATTTAGGGAAGATTTAATACCCATCCTCCTTAAAGTTTTCCAAAAAGTAGGAGTGAATACTCCCAAACTCATTCTATGAATGAAACTCTAACACCAAATCAGTTAAAGACAGCACACAAAAAAATATTATAAACCAAAATCCCTGAAGAACACAGATGCAAAAATACTCCACAAAATATTAAATGTTATTAATTTTTATGATGCAAATCTATTTTGGAATTGCTGAAATAGCAGATTTCTAGAAATATTTTAACCCCAAACCTTTAAACTTCTTAAACAAAGTTTCAGATATACATTAAATTTGAAATATTATTAGATTTTTTGTTCAACATAGGAGATTTAAACCTAAAACAAATTTAAGATAAATGAGGATTTAAAGGAAATATTCTTGAAAAAGAATATCATAAATGTTCTAAATCCATGTTTTTGAAATAATTTTTTTCTTTTCATTTTTCTTTATCTATTTCTCTTCTTTTGCTCTCTTTCCTTCTCTCTCTGTGTCTCTCTTTTTCTTTTTTTGTTTACTTACATAATTACAAATGCCTAGTTTATCTTTGTTCTAATTTCCTGTTTACACTTTCAAAACGTTTTATCCTCAGGCTCTTTGCAAACTGACTCTCCTGATTCAGTTCTTCTCAGATTTCCTCTGACCACAATAACTGTGATCAGTTCTTATGATCACTCTTTATTTTTATTCCATTTTTTTATGGTATCAAACATAAAAATAGTGTTACTTGTGCATTTTCTTACTAGCTTATTTCTGCCCTTTTCCAGAAAAATGTAAGCTTGATGAGAGAGCGTCCTTCTCTCATGTGTGGCTGCCCATCTGCCCATATATGTTCTTAAGAATGCAACCTAAGTGTTCTTTAATAGAAGAATGGAAAAAGAATGTGTGGTACATATACAAAATGTAATATCATTCATCCATAAAAAGAAAAGAAATTCTCCCATTTGCAACAACATGGATGGACCTAGAGGGCATTATTCTTAGTGAAATAAGCCAGGCAGGGAAAGACAAATACCACAGATTTCACTTATTTGTGGGGTACAAAAAAAAAAGAAACAGAAGAAACTAAAAGCAGTAGACTTATAGACAGCAAGAAGGGACTAGTGGCTACCAAGGAGGAGGGCTTGAGGCAGGTGGAAGGGAGGGTGAAGGAGATAAAGGGGCACAGTAATTTGGTATTACAATATAAGGTAGTCATGGGGATGGTAGTACAGCATGGAGAATATAGTCAATGATTCTGTATTACTATTTTAAGAAATAGCAACTACATTGGAGAGGGTAAGGATTCAATAATATAGGTAACTGTTTTACCACTGTGTTGTACATTTGAAACCAACATAAAATTGTTTATTGATACTTTAGTTAAGAAAATAAATGTTTTTTTTGGAAAAAGATCTCTGCATTAGATTACATGTCTGTAGCTCTCTGTGGGTAGGTTCCCCTGATTGCTATTTCTTCATCTCTAAGTACAAAAATTGCATCTACCTGCCATCTTGAAATTTACTGCTATCAATTGTCTACTATTGTTTTTGGGTCCAATTTTCCTCTTTTCTATCAGTTTGTAGCTCCGTGATGGCATTTTTCTCTCTTAGCCCTGTCAACAGAAGAAAGCTGCCACCAAAACTATTCATGATTTTGGTGATCCTCTCATGAGAGATTCTTTTCTGCGCTCTCCTATTGAACGTGATGATTTCGTAGGTCTTCTGTTCTTATATAATATATTCACTTTAGCACACTCACTTCCCTAAATGTTTTAATTTCTTAACTCACCATCTTCCATTGAAATTCCAGTGTTTCTACAACACTTAATGTGACCTCTCACTCCATAATCCTGGGAGCCATCTTAGTAATATGACTGTCTTGTCTTGTTTTTTTATGGTCTTTTGAGACTATTATACCCTGAGTCCTATAAGCATGCTCACAAATCAATAAATATTCTCCTATCCAAATGTATGTTCTGTATACTTGGTACAATTACATGTGTTTGGCTCCTGCCAGTAAATGTTGGTCAAATTCTGAAGGTACTTTGAGGTATAGTTGATTTATTCCTTTATCAGGATGAGTTTGTCTGCAATAATTATGCTGTGACTTAACCATAGTCATTAGCTTAGTGGCTAGGAGGGAAGGTGGGAACAGATATGAAGGCTCACTTTGTCCTAAGGGATGCCTTTGCATTGTCTTTTAGCAATGCAGTCTTTAATAGAAAATTGTGGTCCAATCCACTTCTGCAGGTCCTGGGGAAGTTCCAAGAAACTGAGGATTCAAGATTTTTGGATGCGTAAACCCAGGAGTCCTTATTACATACATGAAGATCCTATTCTTTTCCAACCAATGCCCTGACCTAGCGATAGCAGACCTACGTCAGTTGAGAGTTTAGGCTTTCTTAGAATCTGCTACTCTTATCATTAGGTTAGGGGCCCTGCTCTTAGATTTCTCTTCCCTCTAGCTGCAGCAGGCAAGAGCCTCTTTAAATGCTACTTAATGGCCTTGTGACTTTCACATTCAGCTACGAGTTGCTGACAAACAATTTTCAGCTTTTCCTTATTTTTTTTCAAATGCATCATTTACACTTAACAATAACCACATAATCACACTATTTTTATAGTTATTCTCCACCAACCACCCAGTATTAGTTAAAAGCCAGATACATTGCACATTCCCTTCTACTGGAACTCCATCTCACCTTATTGCAGCAGCTGCAATTGTTATAATTGTAATGCTTCCTTGTGCTGGGTACTATATACATTCCGTTTATCAGTGATGATGGGGTTCTCATTCCCAGCAAGTCTCTAGGTGATCCAACTCCAAAATCCCATTTTAGTGTCTGCTTTCTGATCCTATTGCAGGATAATTTGGAATAGAAACAGGTAGAGGGAGAAGTTGGATTCAGATGCAGTCCCTGTCAGGGCCTAGCTGACCCCGCAGAGAGCTCTGAAGCTGAGAAAGGGCTTTAGAATGACCCCATATTCAGTAAGAAGGCTGGTATACTCTCACATGAACCTGTCAGTTGGTGTGGGATTTCCAGGAAAAGGACTGACATTTGATGAAACAACTCTTTTCAGAGGAGCTGATAGCTGAGTAGGAACTGCTAATAGCACCCCAGGTCATGGGGAAATAAACTCTCAGCCCTGAACCTAGATGTGGTGGTACATGAAATGATTCACCTCAGAGAGTTAAGGGGAGTGCCAGCAGGGTACCTGCAGTGCTGTTGTAATCAGAAGTAAGAGAAATGTAAGTTCAAATTTAATATCTTAGTTTTAGAGTTAACTATGTGATATCTGAGAGTATATGTATTACAGAAAGATAGCTATGATTCAAGATCTGAACAGAGAAACTTAGACTAAAGATATAGATTTTAAATTTATAAATATACTAGTTGTTACAGTGATTTAGGTGAATTCAACTAGGAAATCACTGACTAATAGCTCCCTGGTGACCAGTAATATTTAGAGAAAAAAGTACATGGGAACATGAGTGTGAAGTGTGAGGTAGCAGGATAGTTATAGACAAAATTCATGATTTCCATTCTTAGATTTATTCAAATATTACTTGATATTTAAATAATAGTTATTTAAATTAACTAACTTTGATATTTACCTAGCAGACCTTTAGTAATGTTTATTGATTTGATTGAAATTAGAGTAAATGAGTGATAACAAGATATACATTGCAATTTGAAATAAAAGTTAAGTGTAGGACTTGAGAAAAATTTTTATTTTTCATAAATTTCTGTAACTTAAATTGACTCCTTTACCCCTTGTTTTATAACAAAACTCTTCCAGTGTATTTTTAAGAGCTTTTACTTCTCTATATATTTTATAAGACTAAAAAGGATTCCATATGATTCAGTATTTAACTAATAAATGAAGACAGTTGAATGAATTAAGCACATGTAAAATCTTTCATAGATTTTTGTTGCATTTTAATTATAAGGATGTCTATAAATAAGATGTTTATTTACAATTGCTTACTGGTATCACAGTAATATAAAATAACTAAGCAAATAGGGAATAATAATACCACTAAACCAATAAACCTAAAAAGTAAATAAAAATACAATTACTTTCATCATAAACTTATATAACTCCCCAGATTATACTGCTGAATTCTGACTTAACTACAGTAATCTTATATGTACACCTTCTCATGGTGGCTAAAAAGACAAGATAACATGAATAGACATTTTTATCTACTTAATATCTTAAATTTACATTCAAAGCACAGACTATCCAAATCAAACTAAGAATGAAAGTATCTTTTGGAGACAGGTACTATTTTTATTTCATTTCATTTCATGCTTTGGAGCAGACATTTGTCAAATTCCATGTATTTATACCTTTCTCTTCTAGTTAAGCTTTGCTACTCACACTCCTATAAAAGTTCATACTATGTTATGCATTAAACCCATCCCCACAAAAATATCCAAAGCTATTGAACTAAAGGTGTTACCTTACTGTACGCATTCAAATCACTGGCTAATCGAATTCTCAATCTTCTGATATGTTGAACAAAAGCATATTCTTAAGCAGACAAAAGCGTATTCTTAAGCAGATATACAAGACAGAAATACTCATTTTTAATAGAAACACTAAATAATTAAAAGAATAAATTAAAAACGATGAAAAAAATGTATAAGAAACCAGTTTACCTGTTTTCCAGACTTACTGTGTACCAGATAATCAATACTCTGGTAATGTAAGAGGGATAGATACATATGTGAAAGGAACTGAATAAGACACTCAGAAATAGATGTGTGGAAATATGCCTGAGGGACGATAGGCTATTCAACAATAGGTTGTGGTGGAACAACTAGATATTTGTAGGCAAAAAAGTAAAAAAGTAAATAAACAAATGAACATCAGCATAAAAGTCACATCTTTTACAATAATTAACTAATGATAGATCACAAAGTTAAATGTAAAATGTCAAACTATAAAGCTTTTTAGAAAAAAATAAGAAAATTTAGTGCTAGGTAAATAATTCTTAGATGATACCCCAGGCCCATTCTACACAAGGAAAATTTCATAAAGGAGGCTTCATCTAAAGGAACTTTTTCCTCTGTGAAAGAACCTGTGAAGAGAATGAATAGATAAGCTACAGACTTGGAGACAATATCAGCAAACAGCATATCCAGCAAAGGTCTAGTACATAGAAGACATAAACAACTCTCAAAATTCAAACTAAAATTTTTGAAAGCACATAATTTAATTACAACATGGACAAAGAGCAAGAAGCAACATTTGACAGATGATATACACGTGGCAAATAAACTCATGAAAGGGTATTCGACTTCATTAGCCGTTAGGGAAATGCAAAGTAAAATCACAACCGGATGCCAGCAGACACATAATGAGAACGGCTTTAGAAAGCTGGCAGCACTGACCGCTGGAGAGCATCGCTGGGACGCTGCTGGTGGAGCCAGGAAGGGGCAGAGACACGCGGGAAACCACTCTGGCAGCTCCTGAAAAACAAGCCTGCAACTGACGCATGAACAACTGCGATCCCGGGCATGTATCATGCAGAAACAAAGACGTAAGTTCCCAAAAGCTTTCGCAAATATTTACAGCAGCTTCATTTCAAATCGTCAAAAACTGGAAACAATTCAAATATTCCTAACAGGTGAATGGCCAAACAACTTTGATGCATCCCTAACATGGAACAAAACTCGGCAAGGAAAAGAAGCAAACACTTCGTACATACTACAGCCTCTATGAATCTCCAGAGAATTACACTGAGTGAAAAAAATTCAATCCTAAAATGCTATATACTCTATGATTTCACTTATGGAATGTTCCTGAAACAACCTAATTACAGAAATGGAGAACAGATTAATGGTTGCCAGAGATGAAGGTGGGGTGCAGAGGGAGAGAAGGAGGTGATTATAAAAAGGCAACATGAGGGATCATAGTGGTGATGAAATTGTACTGTATTCATGTCCTGGTCATAATATTGTGTTATAGTTTTGCAAGAAGTTACTACTGGGAGAAAGTAGCTAAAGGATACACAGGATTAATTTCTGCATTATTTTTTTCAACTGAATGTGAAGCTACAGTAATGTTCAAATACAAAGTTTAATTTAAAAATGCAAAAAGAAATTAGAAAATTACCTAAAATTAAATTAATTAGCATATTGCTCAAGAATCTCCTTGAGAGAAGTCTGGTTATATTGAACAATGAGTATACTGTTCCCCCAAAAAAGTGCAAATGCTTAAACATATTGATTGTCATATTAAATTCACTAATTCAGTTTTAAATATTTATCTTACTAATATACACAGGTGTTTCTAAATGAATTTCTTTTACTAAATCTATGATTTTCACTTTGAAATATAATTAGCAAAATGACCTTAGCATAATATTCAGGGAAATGCACACTTCATCTTACATACTGAGAAGAAATTTGAGAAAAATCGTTCAAATGTTCTCCTCTTTTTCTTTCAGTGAGATATAACTGACATAGTGAACATTGCATCAGTTTCAGCTGTCCACATGGTTCAATATTTGTATGAACCAGAACAAGTCTGTTAAATCCATTGTAATATCAGTTTTCTAATATGTATTTGTTTCACTTGATTAGAATTGAGATGCTAGCTTACAGTAGATTTTCCATGCCTGCATTCTATTGTTTCTGTGATAAAATTTTTGGCAGATTCATTCAATTTAGCATGCTGGATTCCCCTTTTTTAAAAAGAAGTCTTTATTCATCAGAATAATTTATGTTCAATGCAGCTTTCAGGAAAATCAACTACTTCTCTAGATTACTTTTATATCATTAAGTGTTTATTCATCTTAATCAAAAAATATAACAAGTGTACAATCAGCATAAATGTAACTTTAAGAATGCTTCAGAAATTTGTTTATAGAACTTTAAAAAAATAGATGTAAAAAATATTGGAGATTATGGTAAATACAGCAAAAATTATGGTAAGAAAATGCAATGTTTGAATGGGTTCTTTAATTGCACAGCATTTTACATTTAATTTCTTATCTGAAATAGTTTTACTCTTGCTAGTTTTCACTGTTTACTTGTCATCTGTAATTGTTTTGATAAATGTTCATCCAACAACTCATTAAATATTTCATATTTTCTGTGCAATTTATTAACAATACATTTGCTTACTATGTGTTTTATAATTAATTAGTATTATGTCATTCAACAATCTTATTAAAGTTATAAGCTACCAAATTTGTGAAATAAAAATATCACTTTTTATTTTAAAGAAAAATTACTAATGAACCACTTCCATGGAAAGAATTATTCAACTAAAACAAATATAGAGTATCAATATTGGCCTAACCCTAGATTCAAATTTTGAGGCTTTATATAAAGTCTCCCAGAAAGGCCCTATCCTCAACAATTTTTTGTCCTTTGCAGCTATTTTCTCCATATGCATTGTCATTTTCTCATATATTATATATTTTACTGATTTTTTGCTGATATATTTTAAATAATAATGACCATATAATTCTAGCAGTAAGTTGTTGAATGAAAGCATCAGTTTAATTTTTTAAAACATTTAAATAAACTGAAAATTTTATATACTGGAATATATATTAGAAATATACTATAGGTCACAATATACACTTACTTGAAATCCATACAGTATATGGAAATGGTGAACCACTGAAGGCATTGCCAACTTAACAAGGCATGATATAAGACTACTGTTAAAAATGTTATTTTGCAACTTTATAATGGCCATTCTAGCTAATTCACTATCCTGTCAACACCAGATTATATTTTAGAAAACTTGAGAAAAAACCAAAAAGTTATAATTCCTTATAAAACCCTAAAAGCTAAGATTTTCAGAACTAATATTTTGGAAATTTATCACTTTCTAAGGATCACATAACTATTAAGATATGAATATATGTTAACAATTTCAGTCATAAGAAAGATAACACTTGTAAAAAATATCTGCACTGTGTGTATGACAAAAGCATATGTATATGCATGTGTGTGCATTTGTAGACAAAATAACACATATGGAGTCACTTATTAAAGTTAAGTATTATAAACAATAAGTAAAATACAATGAAATTATTAAAAATAAGCAATTGCAGTGAACAACTATCCTTTTGGAAATTTACCATGGTCATGCTGTCACATGGCAAATGCAATTTTCTAAAAATAATACTTACAACATGGTTTCATTCATATCAGCAAAACAAATGTACTTTTATTAATTTTCAGAATTCTGATCAATTTCATTTCACTTAAAACATTTTTAAGTCACAAGAAATTTGGTGAAATAACAGTTCAAGTACCTTCCTGCCCTTGTGGGTCTATTAGCTTGGCAATTGAATAAACAGACTTTGCTGTGTTGGCAAAGTTTGATTTTTCTGCAGCATGAGCCTGGTATATCTAAGCAAAATTTCATTCACCCAAATTATGTGTTTTCTTATTCTACAGAATATGAAAATGCATAATGCATAACCAGTTACATAGGAATGCTTAAACAGCATTAACACTTGGCTTGATTATAATAAATTAAAGGTATCTTCAGTTTTGTTTAAATAACATAACAATTACCATTATTATTCCTGGGAAGTCTGCTAAGTGTGCAAAGACAGCTTAAATTTTAAAATGCCCTTTATTGAGCAGTTAACATTGAGAGTTATAGAACAGTTTTTCAACTATTTGTAGCAAGTATTTCTGTATAGCCGCTCTTAATCTTACAATGAATTCCCATATTTAATAAACTATAATCTAAAAAGTATTTCCAACATAAGAACTACTTGGTTAACACATATAATCTAAAAGTGTATACTATACCATGTGCTGGCTCAGAATCCTGATCTTTAATTTTTATTTTCTCATCTGGAGGATGCCTTAGTTTAAAGTACTGTTGCACAGCAAAAGAGGGACTCATCTTCAAGTCCTGTTTTAATTTTATCTGTTATCTGAATTATATGTCTACTTCTTAAAGCATGCAGAACATATATAATGCATGTTTAGTTTCAAACCACCTGGAGTTTAGTCAGTTTTGCCTATCTCTTCAGTTGTCTCAGTTCATTTTCCAGGTAATATATTTCTGTTATCCAGAATCCCTACTTTTTCCTAAGGTTGTTATTTTCTTTCCTCAATAATCTTTCCACCACACTCAGAAAAAACAACAAATGAAACAAAGCACACTATGATGATAAACCAACAGCACAGCCTGGCACCTTCAGTGAGAGGACATCAACTGCTGGAGCCAGGAAGTCTCCCAGCAGCACAAACCTTTAGGTCCCACTTTGTTTCTGTTGCAAAACCCCCTTCTTTCAACTTGTAAAACCAGCATCACCAGATCATTTTCTAAGGGTACCTGTACTGCAAAGGCAAACCATCCCTGGATATCTTAGCTCACATTCAATTTTCCTCAGCTTAAGCTCAGAAACATAGTTCTTAAAATTGAATGACGGCATATAATAGCTGTACTTTCCAATTTAAGAAATACTTTGTTAATACATATTAATGAGAAACATTAATGATCATTATAGAATTAAATATTTATGAAACATAGCTTCATCCATGATATTTAACAATTTTCTCTGTTACTTGAATTCCAAAATAATCGCACTGAATACATACTGCCTGTTTCAAATAAATCAAGACATTGTGAGAAATATTTTGTAAGTCGATGGTGTTGTAGTCACACAACATCGTGGATGAGCTAAATGCCATGGAATTGTTCACTCTAAAATGGTGACTGTGCATATGTGAATTTTATCTCAACAAATTATTTTTTTTAATATTGCTCATCCTCATATTTATCTTTTATAAATATCCCAGTGAATTACTGATTAAAATAAATCTTATTTACTGAATTTGTGAATTCATTAATTATTTAAAACAATTTTTCTGCTCTACTATCACTTTTCTCTTTGGAACTTCAATTATATGTAAAGTAGTGGGAAGGCAAGTCCAGTAAAACTTACTGTATTATGAGCAGAAGTAGAAGCCATCACTTCATTCTGAAAAATGTCAATAGTGTATATAATCAAGTAAACCCCCACCACTTTGCGTGTTTATATAGAAGGAAATCATTCAAATGAGCAAATGTTTTATTGAAAATTAAAGCATCCCTGAAACAAGCCTACTCTGCCTGTGCAAATCCAGTATTTCCGTTTCCTGTCTCTGAACTGATTGCCTTCCTCCCCTCTCCCTGTCAGCTGCTCTCCGTCGCTTAGATTTCAGTTAAACCATTTTTGTGTTGTGACTACCAAATCCACAAATTTATTTTCATTTGTACTTATATTCTCTTTTTCTACCTTTACAAATGAAGAAGTACACCTTTCTTCTCAAATTCCAGTCTATTCATATTTATTCTGAGTTTTAACTTCACTTGATATTTTTAGTTATTTCTACTCTTTTCTGGATAATCTAGAAAATATGCAAAATTCCATACAGACATAACAATAAATCACCCATCTCAATCATAACACAAAAAAAATAAAATAAAAAAGGAACAGTCTCACTCATTACCTTCTAACATTACCAGGATTTTCATATTAATTTTAAAATAAATATTCACAAGAGACTCATCTACATTAACTTTCTTCACTTTCCGTATATTCTTTTCACTTTATTCCAAGATCATTTGTAATAGTTTGCACATCAGTGAACTTATTTGACTGATCAAGGAAATAAAAAGTTGAGAAAATTTGAAAAAAATAAACATGATAATTATTGAAAAAGGGATTATTTTTTATTGACTGGATAGCTTTTTTTTTTTTTTAGGGCATCTCTCATATTTATTGATCAAGTGGTTGTTAACAACAATAAAATTCTGTATAGGGGAGTCAATGCTCAATGCACAATCATTAATCCACCCCAAGCCTAATTTTCGTCAGTCTCCAATCTTCTGTTGCATAACGAACAAGTTCTTACATGGGGAACAAATTCTTACATAGAGAATAAGTTACATGGTGAACAGTACAAGGGCAGTCATCACAGAAACTTTCGGTTTTGATCATGTATTATGAACTCTAAACAGTCAGTTCAAATATGAATATTCGTTTGATTTTTATACTTGATTTATATGTGGATACCACATTTCTCTCTTTATTATTATTATTTTTAATAAAATGCTGAAGTGGTAGGTAGATGCAAGATAAAGGTAGAAAACATAGTTTAGTGTTGTAAGAGAGCAAATGTAGATGATCAGGTGTGTGCCTGTAGACTATGTGTTAATCCAAGCTAGACAAGGGCAATAAAACATCCACGTATGCAGAAGATTTCTCTCAAAACGGGGGGGTGAGGTTCTAAGCCTCACCTCTGTTGATCCCCAATTTCTCACCTGATGGCCCCCCTGTGACTGTGCCTGTCTTAGGTTGTTCCTCCCTTGAGGAATCTTACCCGTCTCTGGCTAACCGTTGACTGGATAGTTTTTAAATTACAGCATAATGCACTAAGCATCACTGCTTAAAGGATTCAAAACTTTGATAAACTGAATTTTGATGTAAATGTAAATTATAGCTGACATTAAAAATACTTTAAAAGCTAGAAGTGTAAAGTATATTTCCTTTAAAATCCAACAGCTATAGAGACTTCTTTTACTAAGAGTCAGTAAGTCTTCCCAAGCTTAACATAAATATTCGAACATAGGAGAAATAACTCTCAGTTAAGGGTAAAGAAAGGAATACTGCAAGTTGATAGGATTTTATTTGATTGTAAAAATCCAAAATATAAACATTAGCAATTTTAAATCTGCAGTGCAATAAATGGTATTCTATGATCTAATAATATATTTGCTAGAATGCAAAAACGTTTAAAATTAAGTAATTGAGTAACATAATTCAACACATAAACAAATTAAAGAAATGAAAAAGCTAAATACTAATAATCATTTATAGCTGGACACTTAAAAATGTGCTGAAGTATATAAAAGAAGTCAGTGATATAATTAGATATATATCGTATTTAAGCATGGTAAAAAACCAGTTATGTAAAATATCATTTTTCCATGAATTATCTTTTAAATTTACTCCGATAATTTTTTTTGAATTTGTGTTGCATGATCTCCCTCTCTCCCTCTCTCACTTTCTCTCTCTGTCTTCCTCCCTGACATGTATGTTTGAATTTCAGGAAGTGACAAGTGAATAAACAAGGCAGCAGGTCCTTGATTTATTCAATGTCAAAACTCTATTATAAAGACAAAATAATTAAAATAGACATTCATCAATAAGCAAATAAATAAAAGCAATGGGCATAAAGTCTGAAATCAGAATATATTCATTTATTACTTGTGCTTGTATATGTGTATGTATGGGTGTATATATATATATATATATATATATGTATATATATGACATATATATGTATTAAACATGCCTGCATGTGCATTTGTGTGTGTGTGTGTATGAACTCGGCATAGGAAATAAATGACATGAATGACATGATTACAAGACAGTATTGAAACTATGCAGTCAATGTTATGGAAAAGTTAGAATCCAGGTCAAAAATGGAAAAGTGAATTCCTACATGCCAATTAATTCCAACATGATGAAAATTCATGAGACAAACAGAATTTCAAGACAGGGGAGTTTGATTTTTAATTCATGAAGAAAAAGGCAACATAAGAGAAAATATGGGGATATATTAAATATTTAAATAGAAATAGAAAATTTTGGAAAATAATATAACCAAAGTTAAAACACTATATACAAAAAGATTTTTTAATACACAATAAGATACAAATAATATCTACATATAAATATGAGTGTATTTATATGTATACACATACATAATTGCCAAATTAAAAAACACAGCCCCATTAAAATGTGTGTAAAAGATGAACTAACTAAAAAAAAAGAATGCTAAAGTAACAAATAAATGTTTGAAAATATGATCATCATAATTTGCCTGGGAAATACAAAAACAAATTGTAAAACAAGGTAATATCATTTTAGGCTATTGTATTTGAAAAAATCTTTTAAGCTGAAAAAAGCAAACATTACTGAAGACATAGAACAATAAGTAATTTCATGCACTGATAGACTATATATATATATATATATATATATATATATATATACGTATATATATATATATATATACGTATATATATACATTATTAAAAACGCTTTGAAACTCCCTGGAATTATACTTGGAAAAATGTCTCACATGTGCACAAGGGACCATTTATCAGCATTGGTGTGCAGATAAATGTTTAGCAAATAGCTCAAGTGTGATACCAACATGAATTTTGGATATGAGTTTTGTTTATATTAATAAGCAAGAAAAATGTGAAACAACTAAGATGTACAGTAAGCCTTCTGTCATTCATTAATCATATGACCAAATTATTTCCTGAATCAGACAACAGTTTTTAACATTGGAAGAAAATTTTTTTCACATTGTGTGCCAGTAACAACATAAAGGTTACACAGAGCATAAAGTTTATTTTAATCTGCCTAATTAACATTTTTCCTTTATTGTTTTAAATAAATCTATGAAATAAAACAATAAATCAAGTCTTATCTGTAGTGTTTGCCAATTTCCTTGGCATAAATATACTCACAATGGCCTAATTCAATCTAGCAATGTAACACCATTGAACGTGGAGTTGGGAAAGTTGTGTAACAGCAGCCATTATATAAAATTTTTATTACAGATATATAATAAACATAAAAAAATAGGTCACAGATAATAGCAAAATACAATAAAACAATTAGGAAGTGATCAGCTTAGAGCACTTTCTACCTTTTCAAAAAATATAAACCATTTAAATGGAAGACTATAATTCAATTTTTAATCACAGTGTTTTAATAATTTTAATAATTGTTTGCAACAATTAAAAAACTTGACAATAGATTTTTGTGAGTTGGCAGGGGCCAGATCCAGCATACCACTTCATGTAGATTATCACTTGAAAATTTTCTGTGATACTGAGATATTGGAAACAAACTATTTAAGAAATAATTAGATATTGGATTAGTCAATTGATAAGGTAGGCACTATAAAGTAATATAGTTTTCAATCTTGAATAAATTCATCACCTCAGTGCCAGGTCTTTAGTATTGATGTGAATACTGTGACCAGACTAGTAGAAAGGCCTTGTTCACTGAGGTTAACTCTCTTTCAATTATTTTCTTCAGGAATCAGATAGATAGACAGATAAATAAATAGTAAATAAATAAATAATGTTTTCTTAAAAACCACTTTCAAATTGGGCAACAGAGTGAAAAGCAAATACAAAACAGGTTTCATTAGTGGATTATAACTCAATTTTACCACATTGAATATTAATACATTCTGTCTTTTTCTTCTAGTTGTGATACAGAAATCTTGCAGTGATAAATATATTTGCAATTAGAAATCACTTCTTAAATTATGAGTCGAGGGTTGATTCAAATATTCAAAACTATGTAGCATAGCAATATACTTTAGCAATAACCACCAAACAGATGATGCCTTTCCCAACAATCTCATATGATAAGTGAAGGTTTTGTAGTAGAGTGTAAAAGAAAAAAGAAAAAGGAAGAAACAATGACAGAACAATGACAGATCCAATCAACCTATGACTTAAGGTATTCATTATAAATTGATTATTGAAAACCAGAGCAATCTATAGTTTTATTATCAATATTCATTTATTAATTTTCACTGGTACTTTCAGTTGGTGATCACACTGTGTGCAGAATCTTCATGTCTTGCAACTTTGAGAATATCTTCTCTAGTGTCACGATTCTGAATTATTCTACAAGTTCATGGACTAGAATGTGTCCTAATAAAACTTTTAAGACTTTGAGTCAATCAGTCCCAAATCCAAGAAATCATCAATTCTCTTTCTTGCAACCCACATCCCACCTATCAAGAAGTCTTCTGCAAATATCCAGAGCATATCCAAATGGCACCACTTCTTAATATGTCCAAAACTATTCTAGGCATTATCATCTTTTATTTTGGGTTATTTTTCAAGAAGTTCCCGGGCTCTACCTTGTTACTCTTTTACCACCATCATCCACTGCCGAGATCTCAGACACAATTACAAGTACCCAATGGCAGTCCCTCATAACTATAATGAAATAATAAGTTTCCCATCACATGAAAGGTCATTCATGATGTACCCACTGCCTGTCTTCATATGACTTTCCATTTCTGCTCCCTCTCATCCAGTAGATCAAGAAAAACTGCTGCCCTTCAAACACACACAACCTCTTCTCTCCCTATGCTCATAGTGAAATGCTCCCTTTGGGAGAAATATTCCACAAAAACAGTCTGCTGCCCTATCATTCATGTCTCAGCTCAGTGTTTAATAAATGTTTGCTTTATAAATGGATTCAATTGGGATTCAGGTGATCAGTAACCATTGACCACTATCATTTCAGTATCCTTAACTTTATGTGTCTTGCCAATGGTTTATAGTCTGAGGCAAGTTCGCTATGGATTCAATATGACCAAAGAAAATGACAGCAAACTTTCTTTGAGGTGAAAAGATTTATTACCCAGCTTGTTCTCCTGGCGGTAAGTCCAGCACTAGTGTCTCTGCTTCCGCCCAGAGGACTGGGCTGAGTTCTATATAGTGCAGTAATAGCTTATTGCCTAAAGGTGTGGAAGCAGTAACCTAGCAACAGGCCAGTTACATCATCAGGTGATTTAAGTTCAGTGAGGATTCTGGCCATAAGAACCCAACTTCCCCACACTCCACCCCTCCAGGATTCTTGCCTTACAATCTATATGCTTTCAATTTTCCACAATGGTCCCTGTGTGAGAAGGCTGGAGCACTGTAACCAGATTCCACAACAGCAACAGAGGATAACAACAACTTAGAGATAATAACAAAAATTAAGATACAACAAGATTTTGATACAGTTAACAAAAATTATAATAATCCTCAAGCCAGAGGAGGTTCCTAATAACAAAAAGTATAATAATCGTCAAGCCAGAGGAAGTTCCCAATCCACAAAGACCTTAGGAGTGATGAGACACATGTTTTAATGACACCAACATAGGCAAATCTTGTCCATCAGGTAGAATGCATGCAAGGGAGTTGTCCTGTAATAGGACTGTAGCAGGAAGGGGGTCCCTCCCAGGTCTAGTATACCATACCTTTACTCCTTTCCCCATGGGGGTTACTTAAGTGTCTATATATAGTGTTACTGGAGGTGCATGCACTGGCCATAATGATAAAACAAAAGTCCCCGGTAAAATGCTCCTACCTTCTGGCTGTTCAGGATGTACTACTGTAAACTTTGGTGGCCACTCTGCTGTTATTCCAGGAATACACAGGAGGCCAGATTCCAGGCCTTGTCCCCAAGGTGCCAAGAGAGCCAACCATCATTGACCCATGTGTCAAAAGGTCCAAGGCCATGTCTACTCAATGGAGTCTCCAGGGTTCAGTGCAGTTGGTGCCGGCAGCAAGATATTCTGGTGGCCGAACCCCTGCTTCCATGATTCTTCCTTGGTTTGTATTTACAGTTGTAGAGGGGAGGCAGCCATATGTGTTAACATGTCTATGTGGCTCAGGGCTCCCTTTTGCAGTCTCATGCTCAAATGCTGTAGCACCATCCATAAGCAGACTGACCATCTGCGCAGACTATCGGTATCTCACTTTAGTCTGGATCTTAACAAGCCATTGTGCCTCTCTATCATGCCTGCTGTGGTAGGACTGTATGGCACATGAAACTTCCATTTGATTCCCAGCTGTCGCAGCCATGCTTGCAGTGCATGTCCAGTAAAATGGGTGCCCTGATCACTCTCAATTACCTGTGGTCGGCCATAGGCAGCAAAGAGACACTCTAGGCCTCTCTCGTTCATCTGCTGCTCTGCACAACAGGTAACAAAAGCAAGTCAAAGTCCAGTAGCTGTGTCCACACAAGTCATGGCATACTGACATACTTCTGACACAGGTAGAGGCACAAAATAGTCTATTTGCTACCTCATGAGGGGTATAGGCCCCTTAGCTGTTGTCCCATGTTGCTGTGGAACTTGGTGTAAGTCCCTTTTGGAGCACACAACACACTCCTGCCAGGCTCTACTAACTACTTCAAGGGTCAAAGGCAAATCCCACCAACAGGCTACAACCCACATTGTCTTTTGTCCCGCATGCAACAAAGGCTGATGTAACCATTGAGTTACATGAGAGGTAGGCTTTCCTTCTAACCAACACATCTGGGCCATTTTATCTGCTTCATCATTTACTGGGGATGCCAGTGGCAAATGATCTGTCACACGGTATACTGTAACTATTTTAGTCTGATCACAGGCCCATAAGTCTCGCCATAATTCTTGCCCCCAAAGGGGTTGGTGACCAACCAGCCAGTTGACATGGTAACAGGTTGGTAGCCACATGGTCAAGCCCCAATAGACAGCCCAGCTTTCAGTGCAGACACCTATAGGGGAAGGCTCCTGGCTGATCACAATCCACTCAGCTGCAACTCTGCCCATTGGCTGCTCTTCCCCTCACCGTCTTCCATCCATATTGTCTCAGTCTTAGGATGGAAATCTATGGCCCTCCATTTTGGGGGCTGCCCATGGCTGGAGCCATCTGTGTACCACACATATTCAGGTATAGGGGCTCTTCCCTCCCACTAGGGACTTTCTGCTACTAATGGTTCAAAAGCAACTTCTTCCTGCTTTTCACTAGTGTACATCACCAGCCGCAATAAGCATTGGAGTTCTTCACTCAGGGGGCTACTAGAGAGGGTACTACACTGCTGTAGGTAAGCACCCCACTCGGCCAGTGTGGGCACTGGTGCCACACCACTCCTTGGCTTTCGGTCCAGTCTCATACCCACCCCAAGATGGGATAGGTGGTTATTACCTTTATTGGGGCCATTCCAGTGATGGGTTCTGTAGCCAGCAAGGTGTGATACAGCAGCCAGTTGTTTTTCTATCAAAGTGTATCATACCTCTGCCCCTTTCCAGAACTGTGACCATAATCCAATGGATTGGCAAGTTCATTCATGCAACTGCCAGAGACCCCAGCCATTATCATCTTCAGTCACGTGAACATCCAGCTCACAGGGCCTTGATGGGTCTATCACACTCATTTTTCTGTAGTAAAGGCAGATGCACGTCTCATTCCAGTCCCACCTGAGGCCTTTTCATACTAACCGGTATAAGGGCTTCAGAATTGTGCCAAGTGCAGGATAAACACTCACCAGTAGCCTAGAAGACCCAGAAACTCCTGTAGCAGTGCTACAGTTGTAGCGGTAGGAAAGGCCTGGACTTTACCTATAACTGTTTCTGGTATAACTTTGCTCTTAACTGACCAGATGACCTCCAAGAATTTGACAGCAAACCAGGTCCCTGAACCTTGGTGCTGTTTACAGCCCATCCTTTCTCCTGTAGTTGTTGCAGCGTTCTAGGTGCTGCACCTTCTAGATCTGAAAGAGAATCAGATGTGATCGTGACATCATCAATACAATGGTACACCCAACCATTGGCAGTTTCTCCCATGTAGCCAAGTCCTGGGCTACAAGTCAATGACAGATGGTGGAGCTGTGGAGGTATCCCTGTGGAAGGACATTGAAAGTGTATTGCTGTCCTTCCCACATGAAGGCAAACTGTTCCTGACTTCCCTGCTTAATGTCAATGGAAAAGAAGGTGTTAGCAATTTTTACCACATAATGTTATTTTCCTAGTTTATTGCTGAGGGTATCCATCAGGCCTGCAATAGAGGAAACAGCAGCATGTATAGGGAGTATGACTTTTTCAATACTCTGTAATCCACAGTATGCCAGGAGCCATCTGGCTTTTTTACTGGCCACACTGGGGAATTGAAGGGACTATGGGTGGGCTTGATAACACCCACCTTTTCTAGTTCCTGGATAGTTTCTCCAATCTCTTTATGCCCTCCAGGCAGTTTGTATTATTTGGTATTAGTCACCTGCCAAGGCTCAGGCAAAGCCTAGCATTTCCCCTCAGAACTGCCTTCACCACATGTACTCTCAGTCTGAACTCACCTTCAGTGGTCTGCAGCCACAGAACCTGTGGGATATCAATCCCCAAAATATACTCAGGGATAGGAGATATACACAGAGTATACTCTTTTGGGGGTAGACACCCTATTGCCAAAGGGATTTGGGATTGTTTCCCTATGATAGCCTTACCCTCGTCTCCATCTGTGATAGTGAGGGCCCTGGGGAACCACTCAAGGTTACCATGAATCAGTGAACATTCATCACCTGTGTACACCAAAGCCAGGACACATTGTGTGTTCACTGGGGACCAAAGGATAGCTATTTCGACATGTGGCCATGTGGCCTCTGGTCTCCTTCTAATCCCTCAGGAGAGATACCTCATCCTTCCCCTCAGTCAAACCATGTTCCCCAATCATCTTCTTGTGTGGGCTCGAGAGAGGTTGGCTTGCTCTCCAGCAGGAAGTCTTGCAAACACACAGGCCAGACTTGTGGCTCTGTCTCTGACCTCTGCCTCTTTGGTCTTAATGGCTGGAACTGCTGCTCTGGTTTCAGTTGTTGCCATAGCTCTAGTAAGATCTTATTTGAATTCCTGACTAATTTCCTTCCATCTTCTTCTGCCTGTATTAAGTCAACCCATATCTGGGTCCTCATAACCTTCATGGGGCCCTTTAAATTATTCTTGTGAATAGCAGACCTTATTTCTGTCCATGTTCTCATTGCTTCAGCCTCTCTTAAGTCTGCTACTGTCCTGTCATCTCATTTATGGGCTGCCCTAAGTGAGGAGAAGAATGGCCACTAGAGACCCAAAGGAGGATGTGGAAGCCATTTGAACCACAATATTTCTCATCCCAGTAGTGAAAATGTCTTCATCTGGGCCATAATTCTCTGGACTACAGATGGAATTTCTTATGCCTGTCTCTCATAACACCTATTGGGGTTAAGCATACATCTGCAATCTAACAGGAGAGGATGGTAGTTTACCCTGATTGGGCCACACAGCATGAGGTGCAGCCATAATCCAATCAAGGAGGGAGTGATTCCCAGATATTACAAAAAGTCTGATGTGCATTTTGTAATCGTAGCCTCAAGGCAGGCTGCACTGTCAGGGAAGCCACTTTCCCATCTCTGAACCCAATAGAACAATTCCATCCACCCCTAAGTCCCACAGATTGCAGGAGCCAACCTGACATTGACTCCTAGGGATTCTGACTAAACTGGAAGCCCAAATCCACCAGCTCAGCCTGAGTATAGGGGCGGACCATAGAGTGCTCCACGACTTGGGGAGGGGGCTGCTACTCTCCTTGGGGAAGTGTCAGCTGCTGGGTCTTCATTTTCTTTATAACCACTGTTTGTGCTTTCAGTACAGGAGGGGTCAGTGCCTCCGGCTCCACCCCTTCATCCTTCCCCAGTTCCTCCATTTCCAGGGCTGATGGCACCTTGCTGTCCCCTCCCCCTTGGGCCTCCTCTGCTACAGTGTCATGAGCAATGCCAGCTCAGTCTTCAGCAGCTCTCTTACCTTCACCTCAGTGCTTCGCAGCTGGTGTTCTTGTGCCACCTCCACCTGTGCTTCCCTCAGAAGTTCGTCTTTTTCTTTGATGGCCTTTTCCTCCTTCAAAGCACCTGGTAGTGCTGCCATCTTTTTCTGTAAGGAATTTTTTACCTTTTCAACAGCACCTCACTGCTGGCATCCTTACCTCCTCTTGCATCAATGCCATCTCCTTCTTCAGGGAATCCACAGAAGTTTGCAGCTTGTATTCTCGTGCTGCCATTTCTTGGGTCTTTTACAGGAGTATGTCCTTCTCTTCTGTAGACGTTTTTATACTGTGAGAAGCAGCCAACCCACAGTCCCTGCTGCCTCACGGGCACTCTGTCTCTCAAAAGACATACTTACTATACCAAGTGCCACCCCTACTGCATCAGATGTCACCTCCACTTGCCTCCAGTCCTGCAGTGGGGCCCAATCCTCTAGGAGGCTAGCCGCCTCAGACCACATACCCATTCGGGGACAATCCACTATCTCCCCATTCACAGGGGCAGCCTGCTGAAGCACCCCTCCCATAAAGACAGCTTGTCTTTTTCCTTAGTCAAAAATGAAC
The DNA here is from genome assembly GCF_030020395.1 of Manis pentadactyla. Classification (NCBI taxonomy): domain Eukaryota; kingdom Metazoa; phylum Chordata; class Mammalia; order Pholidota; family Manidae; genus Manis; species Manis pentadactyla. The sequence continues at coordinate 26,810,671 of NC_080037.1, read as the reverse complement.
TGTGTCGACTTCGTCAATTGTCTTTCCAATGGGTTTCAGCCTTAGGCAAGTTCACTATGGATTCAATGTGACCAAAGAAAATGACAGCAAACGTTCTTTGGGATGAAAGGGTTTATTACCCAGTTCTCCAGGCGATAGGTCGACCACTAGCATTTCTGCCTCTGCCCAGAGCACTGGGCCGAGCTCTCTATATAGCACAATAATAGCTTGTTGCCTAACAACAGGCCAGTTACATCATCAGGTGGTTTAGGTTCAGTGAGGATTCTGTCCATAGTAACCCAACTTCCCCACACTATGCTAACCAAGTGAAAATATAATTGTAATGAAGAAAGGGACTCATACTACCAAAAGTTGTAATTTTCAGGGTTATGAAATTTAATGACAAAGCATAAAATTATGATTGTAAACAACAATATTTATCTCTTCCTTGATAAACTTCCTTGACACCATAGAAAAAATGAAATACTGCTGCAGTATTTAGAATTCAGAGATGTATCTTCAGGCTCTTATATATGAGGTATGGGATTGGACAATGATAAAGATGACTAAAAGTTCAGACTTGTGGTCATTTCAAAAAACTCATTGTTTCTTGCACCAGTTCTGAATTAAGTGGAAAGTGATGGAGACACTTGGGGTCCGTTACCCAGATATTTATTAGGTGTCTACTATGTTCCAGGCACTATTCTAGGTGAAAGGAATGTCAAATATACTAAAAGTTGCATGACTTCTATACACTAGCTTCAAATTTATGTCTTTAAATTTCTGAAAGTATTCATAAAGAGATAATCAAAGAGCTTAAATTAATGAGAATCTGGCTGTGAATGTACTATACAAAGAGCATGAAACCTAAGTAATCCAAAAGAGCTATGTCAGCCTGAGAGCCGTTAAAATGATCTAGTTTCATTAAAGGTGTGTCTCTTTATATGTAGTTGAGGTTATACTGAGTAGCACACAGTTTTTCTTTTTACAAAATCACTATGGAAACTACCACAATAGATTATAAAATGCTTAACCCTCTATTATAACACTTTTACTTTGTGTGTAGATTTTTTTTCCTTCTTGCAAATCTTTCAGTTCTGCTAAATAGGAAGTACTGATATATGCCTATAAATCTGTTAAAGGAAATAATTAAAGTTAATTCATTTTTAGGAAAAGAAAGCCTTTGAACTCAGTGACTGATTAAATTCAGGCCTATTTCTTTACATATTGAGTATTAAGGTCATGGGTTATTTTTCTTGGAAATTTTGCCCTTTTTTGGAACAAATTCAATTTTTTATTTGGCCAAAAGTGTCACTAATGAGTGATGGACAGGTAGGCATGCACAAACTAAGGCAGCACAACCCCATTAATAAACAAGCTAATCAGGGCTATACTTTTAAATAAAGAAATATTAATTAAAAAAACAGAGATATAAGTAAAGTTTGTATCTTACTTCCCATTTAAAAAAAATCAACAGCCTATTCAAATGTTGTTTAGAGAATGATCATCTGAACTTCTCTAATTTGGAAACAAGATCAATACAAAAATAATATTTCTATTCTATGCATGTTTTATATTCTACATTGTATGTATAATATAACCTTTCTTAAAATTTCAGTTGGTTTTGAAGCTATTATTGGTCTATATCATACTTGATTCCACTGCATGGGTGTGTATGTGTGTGTATGTTTTAAATGGCATTTTTCATAAAAATGCAATATTTCCATCCCTAAGGGGTTTAGCCCAGGACAAGTTCACTACGGATTCAGAGACAGAGTAATGACAATGGAATGTTGTGGGTAAAAAGGAGAACATATCAAGCTTTATTCTCATGATAGAAGGAAGAGTGCTATAATCCCACCCACCTTTGTCTCTGCCCCTGGCTTAGACTCTGCCCCAGGCTCTGCTCTCCCGTCTGCTTCTCTGCTCTGCTCTCTTCTCCAGGATCTCTTCTCTAGCATCTGCTCTCCTGCTTTCTTCTGCCCTTAGCACTGGGTAGAGCTCTTCTTATAGCAATACAGATAGTAATGACTCATTGCCAACAGGTATGCAAGCACATACCTGCATAGTAGGTTAAGTATTTACCTCATCACACATACACAATGTGTATCAGGTGAGGATCCTGGCCATGGACTTTCCATTTTCCCTATACCATAACTTAATATTTTTATGCTTTATATTACATCTTCTGAAATTCTAACATGAGTCACTATTTAAGATTGCATATTGTCCAGAAAATTTAAATTCCTATGGCCAAGATCTTCCCCTGAACCTAAAATACTTGATGATGTAATTGGACTACTGCTAGGCTATTGCATACCTGTAGGCAATAAGCTATTATTGACTAAGATAGTGTATAAAGAGCTCTGCCCAGTGCTCTGAGTGGGGGCACAGATGAAGGAAGGTTACAGACCTGCAGACTATGGATGCAGATGTAATTCCAATGTCTGACCTACCTCCAGAACAAAGCTGAGTGAAAAACCCTTGTTCCATTATCATTCCTTGATAGCACTGAATCCATAGTGAACTTGCACAGGGCTGAAACTCATTGACAAGACAATTGGAGATGTTGGAAGTTTTCACTGTTGATCAAGAAACACAACAGGCTGTCCTTATGGGACAGGTGCTTCAGCGAGCTGCCCCTATGAATGGGGTGACATTCAAATGTCCCCCAGTGGGCATGAGTTCTGAGGTGGCTTACCTCCTGGAGAGCTGGGCCCCACCCCAGGAATGGAGGCAGGTCGAGGTAACAACAGATGTGGTAGCGGTGGCCTTGGTATAAGAAGGTACACTGAGAAACAGAGTGCCCCAGAGGAGGCAGGAACTGTGGGTTGGCTGTTTCTCACAGTATTAAAAAAGTCTACAGGAGATGGGATTAAATATAGTGGCATGAGAGGAGAGAGAGAGGCTTCCTCCTAAACTGGATACAATTAGAAAATTTAATTGGCACAACTAATCCTGAGAGAGCAACAGGAAAGAGGATGCGTCAGACTGCACACACCTGGAGAAAAGAGCAGACCTCAGCGAACGGGGAAACGTACCAGAGCTGTGGTTCCGTGGGACCCGAGCCCCTCCCCCACCCCAGCTCACCAGAGGGAGGAAGAGAAATGGAGCAGGGAGGGAGTGGAAGGCTTGGGACTGCTGAATACCTAGCTCCGGAGATCTGCGCTGGGAGCACAAACCTACACTTCATGGCGCTTTCATGAGACTCGCATGACTACCAGGTTGGAAAGTTAATACAGGCAGAGTGCCTGGGGAGACTGGGATTCTGGCTGCTTGTGGAAAGCAGGGATACATATCTGGCTGCTCTGGGACAAAAACTTATACCTGTGTGCCCGGCCCACTGGCTCAGGCAGTGGAGACAGGCACAGCAGCCGGGAGGCGGGGAACAGCTCTTTCCTACCCCAGGTAGTACTCCCCTGCAACCCCCGACATTGCTTCAGGGGCTCAGCAGCTCCAGAATAGAGCTTCTGGACACTAGAGGGCGCCATATACAAACATGAAACGCCAAAGGAACCTTGTCTAGAGTAAAATTATTCATACAATCCCCGAGAAAGATTTAAATAATATGGACCTCATGACTCTTCCTGAAAGGGAGTTCAAAATAAAAATAATCAACATTCTAATGGAGGTACGGAAAGAAATCCAAGAACTCAGGAATGAATTCAGGTCGGAGATCCAATCATTGAAGAGCATGATGGAGGGTATAAGAAATAGGTTGGATACGGAGGAGGAAAAAATAAATGAAATAGAAACTAGAGAAGAGGAATACAAAGAAGCTGAGGCACAGAGAGAAAAAAAGATCTCTAAAAATGGAAGAATATTGAGAAAATTGTGTGACCAATCCAAGAGGAACAATATTTGCATTATAGGGGTAACAGAAGAAGAAGAGAGAGAGAAAGGGATAGAAAGTGTCTTTGAGGTGGTAGTTGCTGAAAACTTCCCCAATCTTTGGAAGGACATAGTCTCTCAGGCCATGGAGATACACAGATCCCCCTACACAAGGGACCCAAGGAAGACAACACCAAGACACATAGTAATTAAAATGGGAAAGATCAAGGATAAGGACAGGCTGCTAAAAGCAGCCAGAGGCAGAAATAAGATCACCTACAAAGGAAAGCCCATCAGGCTAACATCAGACTTCTCAGAAGAAACCTTACAGGCCAGAAGGGAGTGGCATGATGTATTTAATGCCATGAAGCAGAAGGGCCTGGAACAAAGATTACTTTATCTGGCAAGATCATCATTTAAATTTGAAGGAGGGATTAAACAATTTCCAGATAAGCAAAAGCTGAGAGAGTTTACCTCCCACAAACCATCTCTGCAGTCTATTTTGGAGGGACTGCTATAGATGGAAGTGTTCCTAGGGTTGGAGAGCTGTCACCAGAGGTAGTAAAACTGCGGTAGGGAGGGTGGAGAAGCTGATTGTGAGGCAAATGCAAAATTAAATTGACTATCCTCAAAGTCAATCAAGGGATAGACAAAAAGTATAGAATTTGATAACTAATATATAAAGAATTAAGGAAGAAGAAAAAGGGGGAGAAACAGAAAAGAACCTTTAGACTGTGTTTGTAGCAGCTTACTAACTGAGTTAAGTTAGACACTAAGATAGTAAGGAAAGTAACCTGGAACCTTTGGTAACCACAAATCTAAAGCCTGCAATGGCAATAAGTACACACCTATCGATAATCACCCTAAATGTAAAAGGACTGAATGGACCAATCAAAAGACATAGAGTCACTGAATGGATAAAAAAGCAAGACCCATCTATATGCTGCTTACAAGAGACTCACCTCAAACCCAAAGACATGCACAGACTAAAAGTTAAGGGATAGAAAAAGATATTTCATGCAAACAATAAGGAGAAAAAAGCAGGAGTTGCAGTACTAGTATCAGACAAAATAGACTTCAAAACAAAGAAAGAAAGTAACAAGAGCTAAAGAAGGACATTACATAATGATAAAGAGGCCATTCCAACAAGAAGATATAACCATTATAAATATATATGCACCCAACACAGGAGCACCAGCATATGTGAAACAAATACTAACAGAACTAAAGGAGGAAATAGAATGCAATGCATTCATTTTAGGAGATTTCAACACACCATTCACTCCAAAGGACAGATCCACCAGACAGAAAATAAGTAAGGACACAGAGGCACTGAACAACACACTAGAACAGATGGACCTAATAGACATCTACAGAACTCTACACCAAAGCACAACAGGATACACAATCTTCTTAAGTGCACATGGAACATTCTCCAGAATAGACCACATACTAGGCCACAAAAAGAGCCTCAGTAAATTCAAAAAGATTGAAATTGTACCAACCAACTTTTCAGACCACAAAGGTATAAAACTAGAAATAAATTGTTCAAAGAAAACAAAAAGGTTCACAAACATATGGAGGCTTAAAAACACACTTCTAAATAGTGAATGGATCAATGACCAAATTAAAATGGAGATCCAGCAATGTATGGGAAAAAATGACAACAACAACACAAAGCTGCAACTTCTGTGGGATGCAGCGAAAGCAGTCTTAAGAGGAAAGTATATAGCAATCCAGGTATATTTAAAGAAGGAAGAACAAACCCAAATGAATAGTCTAATGTCACAATTATCAAAATTGGAAAAAGAAGAACAAATAAGGCCTAAGGTCAACAGAAGCAGGGACATAATAAAGATCAGAGAAGAAATTAAACAAAATTGAGAAGAATAAAACAATAGAAAAAATCAATGGAAACAAGAGCTGGTTCTTTGAGAAAATAAAAAAAATAGATGAGCCTCTAGCCAGACTTATTAAGAGAAAAAGAGAATCAACACACATCAATAGAATCAGAAACGAGAAAGGAAACATCGCGACGGACCCAACAGAAATACAAAGAATTATTAGAGACTACTATGAAAACCTATATGCTAAGAAGCTGGAAAACCTAGAAGAAATGGACCACTTCCTAGAACAATACAACCTTCCAAGAATGACCAAGGAAGAAACACAAAATCTAAACAAACCAATTACCAGCAAAGAAATTGAAACGGTAATCAAAAAACTACCCAAGAACAAAACCCCCAGGCTAGATGGATTTACCTCAGAATTTTATCAGACATACAGAGAAGATATAATACCCATTCTCCTTAAAGTTTTCCAAAAAACAGAAGAGGAGGGAATACTCCCAAACTCATTCTGTGAAGCCAACATCACCCTAATACCCAAACCAGGCAGAGACCCCACCAAAAAAGAAAATTACAGACCAATATCCCTGATGAATGTAGACGCAAAAATACTCAATAAAATATTAGCAAACCAAATTCAAAAATATATCAACAGGATCATACACCATGACCAAGTGGAATTCATCCCAGGGATGCAATGATGGTACAACATACGAAAATCCATCAACATCATCCACCACATCAACAAAAAGAATGACAAAAACCACATGATCATCTCCATAGATGCTGAAAAAGCATTTGACAAAACTCAACATCCATTCTTGATAAAACTCTCAGCAAAATGGTTATAGAGGGCAGGTACCTCAACATATAAAGACCATATATGATAAACCCACAGCCAACATCATACTGAACAGCAAGAAGCTGAAAGTTTTTCCTCTGAGATCAGGAACAAGACAGGGTTGCCCACTCTTCCCACTGTTATTTAATACAGTACTGGAGGTCTAGCTACAGCAATTAGACAAAACAAAGAAATACAAGGAATCCAGATTGGTAAAGAAGTTAAACTGTCACTATTTGCAGATGACATGATATTGTACATAAAAAATCCTAAAGACTCCACTCCAAAACTACTGGAACTGTTATTGGAATTCAGCAAAGTTGCATGATACAAAATTAACACACAGAAATCTGTGGCTTTCCTATACACTAACAATGAACCAATAGAAAGAGAAATCAGGAAAACAATTCCATTCATAATGGCATCAAAAAGAATAAAATACCTAGCAATAAACCTAACCAAAGAAGTGAAAGACCTATACCCTGAAAACTACAAGATACTCTTAAGAGAAATTAAAGAGGACACTGAGAAATGGAAACTCATCCCATGCTCTTGGCTAGGAAGAATTAATATAGTCAAAAATGGCCATCCTGCTGAAAGCAATATACAGATTTGATGCAATATCCCTATCAAATTACCAGCAACATTCTTCAATGAACTGTATCAAATAGTTCAAAAATTCATATGGAACCACCAAAGACCCTGAATAGCCAAAGCAACCCTGATAAGGAAGAATAAAGTGGGGGGATCTCATTCCCCAACTTCAATCTCTACTACAAAGCGATAGTAATCAAGACAATTTGGTACTGGCACAAGAACAGAACCACAGACCAGTGGAACAGATTAGAGACTCCAGACATTAACCCAAACATATATGGTCAATTAATACTCAATAAAGGGGCCATAGACACACAATGGGGAAATGACAGTCTCTTCAACAGATGGTGCTGGCCAAACTAGACAGCTACAGGTAAGAGAATGAAGCTGGATCACTGTCTAACTCCATAAACAAAAGTAAATTCAAAATGGATGGAAGACCTGAATGTAAGTCATGAAACCATAAACCTCTTAGTAAAAAACACAGGCAAAAATTTCTTGGACATAAACACTAGCGACTTCTTCATGAACATATCTCCCTGGGCATGGAAACCAAAAGCAAAAATGAACAAGTTGGACTATATCAAGATGAAAGGCTTCTGTACAGCAAAGGACACCATCAATAGAACAAAAAGTACCCTACAGTTTGGGAGAATATATTCGTAAATGACAGATCCGATAAAGGCTTGACATCCAAAATATATAAAGAGCTCATGCACCTCAACAAACAAAAAGCAAATAATCCAATTAAAAAATGGGCAGAGGAGCTGAATAGACAGTTCTCTAAAGAAGAAATTCAGATGGCCAACAGACACATGAAAGGATGCTCCACATAGCTAATTATCAGAGAAATGTAAATTAAAACCACAATGAGATATCACCTCACACCAGTAAGGATGGCTACCATCCAAACGACAAATAACAACAAATGTTGGCGAGGTTGTGGAGAAAGGGCAACACTCCTACACTGCTGGTGGGAATGTAAATTAGTTCAAACATTGTGGAAAGCAGTATGGAGGTTCCTCAAAATGCTCAAAATTGACTTACCATTTGACCCAGGAATTCCACTTCTAGGAATTTACCCTAAGAATGCAGCACTGCATTTTAAAAAATACAGATGCACCCCTATGTTTATCACAGCATTATTTACATTAGCCAAGAAATGGGAGCAACCTAAGTGTCCATCAGTTGATGAATGGATAAAGAAGATGTGGTACATATACACAATGTAATATTATTCAGCCTTAAGAAGAAAATAAATCCTACAATTTGCAACAACGAGGATGGAGCTAGAGGGTATTATGCTCAGTGAAATAAACCAAGCAGACAAAGACAAATACCAAATGATTTCACTCATCTGTGGAGTATCAGAACAAAGGAAAATCTGAAGGAACAAAACAGCAACAGAATCACAGAACCCAAGAATGGACTAACAGTTACCAAAGGGAAAGAGAGGGGGGAGAATGGGAGGGTAGGGTGGTATAAGTGTGGGCAAGAAGAAAGGAAGTACTATGATTAGCATGTATAATGTGGGGGTGGGGGAAAGGGGAGGGCTGTGCAACACAGAGAAATAAGTAGTGATTCGACAACATCTTACTATGCTGAATGACAGTGACTGTAATGAGGTTTGTAGGGGGGACTTGGGGTAGGGGAGAGCCTAGTAAACATAATGTTCTTCATGTAATTGTATATTAATGATAACAAAATTTAAAAAATGTTAAAAAGAAAAAAAGTCTACAGATGAGAGGAATGTGCTCTCCTTTAAGGAATGCCTGTTGTCCTTGCAAGAGGCAAGAGAAGCACCAGCACAAGAATGAGAGTTGTGAACTGCTGTATATTCACTGAAGAATGAAATGGCATTGATAAAGGAGGAGGCAGCACAAGAATGCCAGCTGTGAAGTCCTGTGGAGGAAGTAAAAGATTTGTTAAAAAATGAAATGATGTTGCCACAAGGTACTTTGGAAGAGGTAAAGGCCATGAAGGAGAAAGACATACCTCTGCAAAAAGCACAGGAAGAGGCAGTGTGAGAATGCGAGCTGTGAGGTGCAGTGGAGGAAGTGAAAGGTTGTTAGAGAATGAAACAGGAGCACTTCAAGATGCTCTGAAGGAGGCAAAAGCCATGAAGGAGACAGACGTACCCCTCTGAGAAGTACAGGAAGAGACAGCATGAGAACACCAGCTGTGAAGTATTGAGGTGAAGGTAAGAGAGCTGTTGTAGACTGAGCTAGCATTGCTGCGAGGAACTGTAGCAAAGGTAAAAGGTGTACCAGAAGATGCACTTGGGGGAGTGGAGATATATGTGCCATCAGCTCCAATATGGAGGAGCTGGGGAAAGATGAAGGAGTGGTACCAGAGGCACTGACCCCTCCTCTATAGAATGCATACCCAGTGGTTGTAAATAAAATAAAGTCACAGCAACCAAGGGTTCCTCTGAAAGATGTGCAGTCCCCTCCCCAGGTTCTGAAGCACTTTATGCTCCGCCCCTGTACTCAGGCTAAGCTGGTGGATTTGTGCTCCCGGTTTAGGCAGAAGCCCTCAGAGTCAATATCAGCTAGGCTCCTGCATCTTTGGGACGGATGGAATTGTTCTGCCTGGATCAGAGATGGGAAAGCTGGCTTCCCTGGCAGTTCATCCTGCCTTGAGGCCGTGATTATAAAATACACAACGGACCCCAGGATTTCACTTCCTCCTTGATTGGCTTATGGATGCACTTCATGCTGTGTGGCCCAATCAGGGTTACTTACCATCCTCCCCTGCTAGACGGTACAGGTATGCTGAGCTCCAACAGGTGTTATGGGAGCTAGGCATGAAAAGTTCCATTCATAATCCAGAAAACTGTGGCCCAGATAAGGAGTCTATTAGTGCAGGTATGAGAAATGTTGTACTTCAAAGGGCTCCCACATCCTTCTTTGGCCCCTAGTTGCCATTATTGTCTCTCACTTAGGGAAGCCCATAAGTGGGGTTACCCATATGGTAGCAGACTTGTGAGAGGCTGAAGCAATGAAAGCAAGGAAATAAATAAGTTCTGCTACTCAGAGGAAAATTTTAAAGGGCCCCATGAAGGTCATGAGGACACAGATGTGGGTTGATTTAATAGGGGCAGGAGCAGACAGAAGGAAATTAGATGGGAAATCAAGTATAATCTTACTGGAGCTGGGGCAACATCTGAAACCAGAGCAACAGGTCCAGCAACTGAGAATGAAGACACAGAGGCCAAAGACAGAGCCACAAGTCCAGCCTGTGTGTTTGCAAGGCTCCCTGCTGCAGACCGAGCCAACCTCACTTGGGCTCACATAGGAAGATGATTGGGGAACAGAGTGTGACTGAGGAGAAGGTCGAGGTACCTGCCCAAGGGACCAGGGGGAGACTGGAGGCCACATGTTGAACTGTCTATCCATTGGTACCCAGTGAACGTACAATGTGTCCTGGCTCTGGTAGTCACAGGAGCTAAATATTCACTGATTTAGGCAAACCTGAGCAGTTTCCTGGGACCTCCACTATTATAGATGGTTACAGGAATAAGGCTATCAGAGTAAAACAAGCCCAAATCACTTTGGGAATAGGTTGTCTACCTCCAAATGAGTATGCAGTGTATATCTCTCACATCCGCTAATATATTTTGGGGACTGATATCCTGCAGGGTCTATGGTTGCAGACCACTGCAGGTGAGTTCAGACTGAGAGTACATGTGAGGAAGGTAGTTCTGACAGGACATGATAAGCCCTTGCCCATAGCTTTGCCTGAGCCTTGGCAGGTGATGAATTCCAAACAATACACATTGCTTGGAGGGCATAAAGATATTGGAGCAACTCTCCAGGAACTAGAAAAAGTGGGTATTATAAAGCCCACCCATAGTACTTTCAATTCCCCAGTGTGGCCAGTAAAAAAGCTGGATGGTTCCTGGCATATGACCATGGATTACAGAGAATTGAATAAAGTCATACACCCTATGCATGCTGCTGTCCCCTCTAATGCAGACCTGATGGATACCCTCAGCCATGAACTAGGAACATACTATTATGTAGTAGATCTTACTAATGCCTTCTTTACCATTAACATTGAGCAGGGATGTCAGGAACAGTTTGCCTTCATGTGGGAAGGACAGCAATGGACTTTCATTGTCCTGCCACAGGGATACCTCCACAGCCCCACCATCTGTCATGGACATGTAGCCCAGGACTAGGCAGCATGGAAGAAAACACCAGTGCTGCAGCTGTACCATTATACTGATGATGTCATGCTCACATCTGATTCTCTTTCAGATCTAAAAGGTGCAGCACCTAGACTGCTGCAACTGCTACAGAAGAAAGGATGGGTGGTGAAGAGCACCAAGGTTCAGGGACCCAGTTTGTCAAACAAAGTTTTAGGGATTTTCTGGTTGGGTAAGCCTAAAGTTATATCAGAAGCAGTCATAGACAAAATCCATGCCTTTCCTAAACCTATAACTGTGGCATTGTTACACGAGTTTTTGCATCTTTTAGGCTACTGAAGAGTGTTTATCCTGCTCTTGGCACAAATTCTGAAGCTCTTATACTGTTTGATATGAAAAGGCATTAGGTGGGAGAGGAGTGAGATATGTACCTTTACTACAGCAAAACAGACAGTCAAAACCGTGCAGGCCTTGAGTGTGATAGACCCATCAAGGACCTGTGAGCTGGATGTTCATGTGACTGAAGACAGTTATGGCTGGGGTCTCTGGAAGTGGCTTGAACAAACTTGCCAACCTGTTGGATTCTGGTCACAACTCTGGAAAGGGGCAGAGGTACAATACACCTTGTAGAAAAACAATTGGCTACCATGTATCACACCTTGCTGGCAACAGAACCCAACACTGGAATGGCCCCAATAAAGGAAATAGCCACCTGTCCCATCACTGGGTGGGTACAAGACTGGACCCAAAAGGCATGGAGTGGTGTGGCACAGAAACCTACACTGGGCAAGTGGGGTGCATATTACAGCAGTGTAGTGCCTGCTCTAGTAGGCCCTTGAGTGAAGAACTCCAATGCTTATTGGGGTCAATGACATATACTAGTGAAAATCAGGAAGAATTTACTGTACAACATTAGTAGCAGAATCCTTATTTGTAGGGAAGAGCTGCTATACCCAAAGATGCATGGTACACAGATGGCTCCAGCTGTAGGCAGTTCCCAAAATGGAGGGCCATAGCTTTTTCATCCAAGACTGAGACAATATGGATGGAAGATGGTGAGGGGAAGAGAAGCCAGTGGGCAGAGTTGCGGGCTGTGTGGCTTGTGATCAGCCTGGAGTCCTCCCCAGTAGTTGTCTGCATTGACAGATGGTACTGTGGCTGCTAACATGGTACAAAGCCAACTGGATGGTTGATCACTGACCCCTTTGGAGGGAAGAATTGTGGCAAACTTATACACCTGTTGTCAGACTAAAACAGTTACAGTATATCATGAGACAGGTCATTTGTCATTGGCATCCCCAGGAAATGATGAAGCAGATGAATTGGCCCAGGTGCACTGGCTAGAAGGAAAGCTGGACTCTGATGTCACCCAATGGTTACATCAACATTTGTTGCGTGTGGGGAAAAAGACAATGTGTTCTGTAGTCTGTTTGAGGGGCTTGCCTTTGACCTTTGAGAAAGTCAGCAGAGCCCAGCAAGACTGCATTGTATGCTCTAAACAAGACTTACACCAAGTTCTAAAGCAACATGGGACAATAGCTAAGGAGTCGATACCCCTTGTCAGGTGGCAGATAGACAATATTGGGCCTCTGTCCATATCAGAGGGGTACCAATATACCATGACTTGTGTGGACACAGCTACCTGACTTCTGGTTGCTTTTCCTACATGTTGTGCAAACCAACTGATGACCAAAAAACGTCTGGAGCATGTCTTTGCAGCCTATGGCTGACCACAGGTGACTGAGTGATCAAGGCACTCATTTTCCTGGACATGAACTGTAAGAATGGGTACAACAGTTAGAAATCAAGTGGAAGTTTCATGTGCCATACAATCCTACCATAGTGGGCATGACAGAGAGGTACAATGGTCTGTTAAAATCTGGACTGAAGTCACATACCAATAGTCTACAGGGATGGTCAGTCCTCTTATGGACAGTGCTATGGTATTTGAATGAGAAACCCCAAATGGGAACACTGAGCCTTGTAGACACATGAATACATATTGCTACATTCCCTCTACAACTGTAAGTACAAACCAAGGAGAGATCACTGAAGCCAGGGTTTGGCCACCAGAATAATATCTTGCTGCCAGCACCAACTGCACTAAACCCTGGAAACTTCATTGAGTGAATGTGGCCTTGGACATTTTGAAACATGGACCATCAATGGCTGGCCCTCCTGGCACCTTGGGAGAAGGCTTTGATGATGGCCTCCTGTGTATTCCTGAAGTAACAGCAGAGTGGCCCCCAAAGCTCACAGTAGCGTATCTTGAATGGCCAGAAGGTAGGAGCATCTTACCAGGGAGTTTTGTTTTATCATATGGCCAGTACATGCACCTCCAGTAGCACTATACAGAGACCTCTCAGTAACCCCCACAGGGAGAGAGGTAAAAGTATGGTATACTTTTAATATGTATAACTGTATGTTCCTGAAGAGTGTTTATCCTCCATTTGGGACAAATTCTGAAGGTCTTATACTGTTTGGTATGAAAAGGGCACCAGGGGTCCACCTGAATAGGACCTCCTTCCTGCCACAGTCCTATCACAAGACCACTCTCTTGCATGTATCCTACCTGATGGACAAGATTTGCCTATGTTGGTGTCATTAATACATGTGTCTTATGACACTTAAGGTCTTTGTGGGTTGGGCAGTTGGACACACACTCTAGCAAAAACTGCTCCTTGCTGGGGTGCATGGAGCTCCCTGTCCGTACCAATACTATGTGCAAGTCATGAACTCATCTGAGTAGAACTGGCTTTGAATACAAGTGGAATAAACTCCTCAGGGGTAGTTACAATGCCCCAGCTTTCTCACACGGAAACCATCATGGAAGGCTGAGCATGTAGGTTGTTAGGAAAGAATCCTGGAGGGGTGGAGTGTGGGGAAAATTGAAGTTCCTATGGCCAGGATTCTCACCCGAACCTAAACTACTTGATGATGTAACTGGCCTACTGCTAGGCTACTGCTTCCACACCCACAGGCAATAAGCTATTATTGACTAAGTCAATATATAAAGAGTTCTGCCAAGTGCTCTGGGTGGGGGCAGAGATGAAGAAAGAGTACACACCTGCAGACTGTTGCATGCAAACATGATTCTACTGTTTGACCTATCTCCAGGAGAACAAAGCCAGGTAAAAATTCCTTTAACCCCAAGAATGTTCCATTGTCATTCTTTGGTCCCACTGAATCCATAGTGAACTTGCACAGGGCTGAAACCCATTGGCAAGACACATATTGATAACTTTTTAAGTGTAAATTTTTAAGTAACTAATTAAATGTCAGTAATGTGTGATATTTTAAGTATCTTTATGACCAAGATGGATATTGGAAAATTCATCTATGATGAATTTTAAAACTCATTCTCTCAGTCATGGATGCTCATTACCCTATGTAACTCTGAGGGGGAAATTCCAGGGCAAAATGCCTTTGAAACCAAAATCAGTCAAAGGGAGAAATGAAGTGAGAGAAACCCATTTATTGCTTACAAGCAGTTGTCCACTTCTGCTGTCTCTCAAGACCTGGTTGCAGAAGAAGAGGACCTCACCCAGCCTCCCAGGTCTGTATATGCTCTCAGTGCCCCTTGTAATCACCTATTTATATGGATCTAAACTGCTTCTCTCCACCCCTGGAACATACCTACTGATATGGAGATGCACTAAGGCCAGGAGAGATTCTGGAATGTTGCAAGTTTACTCACACCCTACTTTAAACAGAACTTGTTTTTTCTATTAAATTATAATAATTATTTCCTTTTTCCCCTAAGGATATTTTCAATGGGCAATTAATGTTTGTATTGAAGACAAAGCTATCAGTCAGTTGATCCCATGACTAGTGGATCCTGATGTCTATATTTCAGAAAATGTGTATAATACATCAAATATTACAGCATTTCAAGACATCTTAATAATTTGGAAATATATGGCTTAATTTTCAGACTCTCATAACCATATTGGTATTCTAACTGCAAGAGAACCTATGTAACCCTCACCTGTGTAGTTTATTCTTGTTAAAAGTAGACCACAAACATATTCTTAGACAATCTCATTTACACAGACTGAAATTGTTTTCATGAAATTTAAAACTTTCTAAAGAAGAACTCCAACTGGGAATATTGTGAGTATTTCTATAAATCATTTTTTTAAAGAATTCTGTTTTAAAAAAAACAGAAATTATCATCCTTGTCCAATTAAACACTAAATATAAAACTCAGAACAAAATTTGAAACAATATTCAATAGGGCACATTACCTAAGATTTTATCACTTGGATGTAGTGGCTTTGTTGGAAGTAATTTTAAATTAAACTTAGCATATTATTCAAATATATTTAATGTATTAAATGTGCTTTAATTTTCTCAATTAGAGTAATTTCTTATTCTATGTATTTTTCAATTAAACAATGTAAACTAGTGTTATAGTTACTTATTTGACATTATCTTTGTGAATAGTAGAGGAACAATTTAATTAAAGCTCACTAAAATTAGCCTGATATTTAGTAAAGAGATATTTTATTTTCAAAAAATTATTGATACCATGCTCAAACATAGCTAAACAATATATGTATTCACAAATTTGAAAATGCATTAATGAGTTTTAATAAGGAAAAGAAACATAATATATATAAACTTTTATACGGAGTTGCGTATAAGGATATAAGGACAGTTTATCTCTGGCTAACAGGAAGAACAGCACCCCCAGCTGATATTCTGGTATCATTTCTCTTTATTTAACTTTTTAGCAAAAACTCTAATTTCTGCCTTTACTGACTGTAAGTCAGGGAAGAGGAAATCCTGGGGCAAAATACCTCTAAAAACCAAAATCAGCCGAAGGGAGAAATAAAGTTTAAAGCCTGTTTATTTCTCACAAACTGCAGTCCCAGGCCGTCTTTCTTCTCTGCTCCAGCAGCAAACACACCGGCCTCCCCCTCACCTCCCGGGTACAGATAAGCCCTCTGTTGCCCAGGTAATCGCCCATTGATATGGAGATGAACTTCTCCACCCCTGAGGAAAGATGCAAATGCACTAAAGCCGTACTTCTTTCCACCTCTGAATGCCTATTGATATGCGGACATACTAAAGCCAGGCGAGATATTCTGGAAAAGTTACAATTTTACCCAGACTGATCCTTGTTCATTTGTCTTTTCACAGTTTATTCTTACTGCCTCACTTATTAGGTAGTAAATGATCAGTAAATGTTTGCAACCAACTAAATTAAATTATGCTCACTTCCTTTGCAAGTAATTGAACTATCAAGGTTGTCCCACACACTGCAGCTAATAATAAGCAGCAGCAAACACTTATAACATTATCAACTCTTCAAGGAAAGCTTCATTCACATAATTTATATATATTCAATAAAGACAAATTAGAATTGTAGTGAAAGAGATTTCAGAGATACGCAGTATGTACTGTCTACACATGCCTCCACGCTTAGCCCTCGCGCTCCGAGAGCCCTGCTCCAGGTGCCCCGGGATGATGAAACTAGGGGTGGAACCCTGAGCCAAGGCAGGCCCGTCAGATTCCCTGAAATGAGTTTTTGGAAATGGGATAGAGAAACTTAGTTGTTTAACTGAGGAACTAGAAGAATGGGTAGACCAGGGAGTTAAGATTACCAATCTAGGAATAGATTTATGACTGATAACTGAAAACCGAAAAGTGAAGTGGGCATGCGGTTTTCAGAGACAATAAACTGAAACAATGCAGAGAAGCAGAGCATCGAGCCCCTGTGGCCCCAGGCAGAAAGGAGACGGAGATAATGATTTTCCAGCCCCGCGAGGCCCCACCATACTTCCGCACTTCCCTTTTGAGATATTCTCACACTTTTTCAGTACAGTCTCCTTCTAGTCTTAATGTGTATGTATTTTTCTATTGAACAAAGCTAACCAAATTAGATATATACACTTAAAAAAATGCAACATGAACAATTTTCAGTAAATTGTTTTGGCTAAAGTGTTTAATTCAAGGTAAGATCTGATTGCTCTTTCAATGCAGTGCTGAAAACCATGAACTTTTAAATTCTTGGCACGTTTGGAATTATTTAGAACATAGCCACCTTATATTTGGGCAAGAAAACAAAACAAAGGCTTCCTGAGGGAAGTTACTCTTGGAATGTGCTGCATCTAGTGTCAAAGATAAGGATATCTGTGAATAAAATGTCATAAACACTATTGTAATCCTAATTCTTCACCTGATGTCCAAAAACAGCGTAAACTCCTGCAAAACTGAGTATTCATACATCATTCTCCAGTTACTGTCCTTTAATCCTGAAGACAGAAATAAAATTAGAAATAAATTGTGTACATTTTGTTTCTATTCATGCTCAAAAGCACTTTAAAACACAGTAGGGAAATCTAGAATCACAGTTTTATATAAAATAAAAAATATTATTTGACTTAAGCAAACTATATTCTATTTTGTCTTGCTTCTTTGTTTTCACTGCTCCTAAGGCCTCCTTTTGGGGAGTACCACCCCCATTTTTGGTCTCTGAGCCTGCAGAAGACCCCTAATATAACCATAATTCAGCTAACCACGCAGGAGGCCCCAGATCATGCACAATCACATCACTGAATTCAGAAATATACTGCTTTCATCAGGGTTGTAAGTCTTAGGAAATTGTTTTAAGGCTGTGTTTCCTGATTTGATTACCCCATATCTTACACTGCTGTGCACAAGTGTCTAGAGAACAACTGCATGCATATGTATTCTCTATTTCAAAAGCATTAGGTGTCTTGTCTTTGAAACATTTGAACCCTCTCATTGAGACATGTTTGGCAAGGTATGACCCAGAGCAGTGATATGCCGATATATAACTATTCTGCTGAAATTCATGCTGGAAAACAGTATCTAGCTTTGAGGAATGCAGATTACTCTTTTTTCCATTCTCACAGCCTCTGCTTTAGCATGAGACTTCAACAGTTGAAGTGTGCAATTGTACAATACTATTCTAAGCATATTGGAAATTCCATGGGGAGGAAAGCAACTTCACTGGCCCAAAGCCAAACTCCTAGTTAAGAAAGAACATGGATTTTTAAGTAAGCAGTTGGTGGAGAGGGTCCTGCAAGGAAATTAGAAATGTTGACTTTAAAAAGACCAATGGAGTCACTGAGGAATTTTAAGCATGGAAGGACATTAACACATATACACTTTTAGAAAGATTCCTCTTTTCATATAGTCTGGAAATAAGATAATAAAATATATTAACACTGGATTATATTAAATATTGTATATATAAGGTTATATAAGTATTGTAACACTAATTCAGAAGAATTTACCTCCAATTATGCTTTTCTTGTAATTTTAATAAAATTAATTGCTTAGTTTATTTTTCTGAGTCCAAGTTTTCCTTCTTTTGCTTTTGCTCTCTTTAAATTAGTTGGAAGGAACACATGTGTATATTATAGCAAAGAAAAACTAATGACTACAGTATTTCCAAGGCTGAGATCAGGAGAGGTGGGTGTGAGAAGAACCTATTCAAATTAAAATTTCCAGGTCCTGAAGAAACAGGGCAAAACCTTACGGAAATATTTTTAGCCTTGCTGTTTAGAAGTTTTTACTTTTTTTATTTTTTTGTAGATAATTTTTTTTTATTGAAGGGTAGTTGACACACAGTATTACATTACATTAGTTTCAGGAGTAAAACATAGTGATTCAACATTTATATACATGACAATTCTAGCTACCAGCTATCACCATACCAAGCTGTTACAATATCTTGACTATATTCATTACATCCTGCTAACTTATTATTTTACCTCTGGAAGTGTATACTTATTTATTTATTTATTTTTTTGTGAGGGCATCTCTCATATTTATTGATCAAATGGTTGTTAACAACAATAAAATTCTGTATAGAGGAGTCAAAGCTCAATGCACAATCATTAATCTACCCCAAGCGTAATTTTCGTCAGTCTCCAATCTTCTGAGGCATAACAAACAAGTTCTTACATGGAGAACAAATTCTTACATAGTGAGTAAGTTCTTACATGGTGAACAGTACAAGGGCAGCCATCACAGAAAACTTCAGTTTTGTTAATGCATTATGAACTATAAACAGTCAGTTCAAATATGAATATTCGTTTGATTTTTATACTTGATTTATATGTGGATACCACATTTCTCTCTTTATTATTATTATTTTTAATAAAATGCTGAAGTGGTAGGTAGATACAAGATAAAGGTAGAAAACATAGTTTAGTGTTGTAAGGGAGCAAATGTAGATTATCAAGTGTGTGCCTGTAGACTATGTGTTAATCCAAGCTAGACAAGGGCAATAAAACATCCACGTATGCAGAAGATTTCTCTCAGAACAGGGGGGGTGAGGTTCTAAGCCTCACCTCTGTTGATCCCCAATTTCTCACCTGATGACCCCCCTGCGACTGTGCCTGTCTTAGGTTGTTCCTCCCTTGAGGAATCTTACCCGTCTCTGGCTAACCAGTCATCTTCCGGGGCCATACAGGGAAATGTAAAGTTGGTAAGTGAGAGGGAAGCCTTATTGTCTGAAATGGTTAGCTTTTTATTTCTTTGCAAATTTATGCCCTGTAGCTTCTATGCCCAGCATTTGTCTTGAGGTGTCTTTACCACTTGGAAGAATTATGATACTCGGTAAATTTGATATGAGGCACGAATTCTATTTAAGGGTTGTAATTAGGAAGGAAGAAGAAAAGCTATAGAAGTAGCAGGCGGCAGAAAACATGGGAAAATTGATTATTTCTTTGACATATCTCCTTGTAGAGTAACTATAGAATGTATAGGTTTAAAGCTACTACTTAAATTGCACACACACATTAACATAATAGGAGTATAGTTACATAACCAAAGCATACCTGTAATTACCAGCCATCTCCAGTGAAACCAAGAAAACCAGTTAGGCACCTTAGGCATTTGTGAAAACTTATCTATGATATGGTGGATATTGTCCAACTGAACTTGAACAGTCTGAGAGAAATCAGACAAATTAAAACAACCCATTCCTGGGGAATGTTCAATCCCTTATGTTCTTTTAACAGTAAATAGTCTGTAGTTGTAAGATTTTGGAGTGCTACAATTTGCACTTCTCCTAATTCTTGATTGAGTTCCAACAGTATAGATCCAGTCAAATTTGTTGTTTTACTGTATGCACAGGCCAGCTTAGATATCTCCTTCCTCATTCCCATGGCAAGTCCAGGAACTGGTGGGATGAGTGCATCTACAGCTGTAGCAGTGCGTGGATCTTTGTTGGGGTTTTTCTATGATCATCTTCTGGCATGAGTCTTCCCGAGAGTGCTGATGTTGGAAGTTCATTTTCATATCGTATCTTAGTTCATTTTCGGGGTAGCCCAATTAGGCTTTGATCCTCTGTATAAACACAAACAGACCCTTTGCCTACACTTTTATATGCCCTTTATACCCTTGTGTAGACCTCATTGGAGGTTACCACACAGGAACTGCCCTTTTTTTTTTTTTTTTGGTATCACTAATCTACACTTACATGACGAATATTATGTTTACTAGGCTCTCCCCTATATCAGGTCCCCCCTATAAACCCCTTTACAGTCACTGTCCATCAGCATAGCAAAATGTTGTAGAATCACTACTTGCCTTCTCTGTGTTGTACAGCCCTACCTTTTCTCCTACCCCCCATGCATGTTAATCTTAATACCCCCCTACTTCTCCCCCCACCTTATCCCTCCCTACCCACCCATCCTCCCCAGTCCCTTTCCCTTTGATACCTGTTAGTCCATTCTTGAGTTCTGTGATTCTGCTGCTGTTTTGTTCCTTCAGTTTTTCCTTTGTTCTTATATTCCACAGATAAGTGAAATCATTTGGTATTTCTCTTTCTCCACTTGGCTTGTTTCACTGAGCATAATACCCTCCAGCTCCATCCATGTTGCTGCAAATGGTTGGATTTGCACTTTTCTTATGGTGGAGTAGTATTCCATTGTGTATATGTACCACATCTTCTTTATCCATTCATCTATCGATAAACATTTAGATTGCTTCCTATTCTTGGCTATTGTAAATAGTGCTGCGATAAACATAGGGATGCACTGATCTTTCTCATACTTGATTGCTGCATTCTTAGGGTAAATTCCTAGGAGTGCAATTCCTGGGTCAAATGGTAGGTCTGTTTTGAGCATTTTGATGTACCTCCATACTGCTTTCCACAATGGTTGAACTAACTTACATTCCCACCAGCAGTGTAGGAGGGTTCCCCTTTCTCCACAGCCTCGCCAACATTTGTTGTTGTTTGTCTTTCGGATGGCAGCCATCCTTACTGGTGTGAGGTGATACCTCATTGTAGTTTTAATTTGCATTTCTCTGATAATTAGCGATGTGGAGCATCTTTTCATGTGTCTGTTGGCCATATTTATTTCTTTTTTGGAGAACTGTCTGTTCAGTTCCTCTGCCCATTTTTTAATTGGGTTATTTGTTTTTTGTTTGTTGAGGCGTGTGAGCTCTTTATATATTCTGGACGTCAAGCCTTTACCAGATGTGTCATTTTCAAATATATTCTCCCATACTGTAGGGATCCTTTTTGTTCTATTGATGGTTTCTTTTGCTGTACAGAAGCTTTTCAGCTTAATATAGTCCCACTTACTCATTTTTGCTGTGTTTTCCTTGCCCGGGGAGATATGTTCAAGAAGAGGTCACTCATGTTTATGTCTAAGAGGTTTTTGCCTATGTTTTCTTCCAAGATTTTAATGGCTTCATGACTTACATTCAGGTCTTTGATCCATTTTGAGTTTACTTTTGTATATGGGGTTAGACAATGGTCCAGTTTCATTCTCCTACATGTAGCAGTCCAGTTTTGCCAGCACCTTCTGTTGAAGAGACCGTCATTTCGCCATTGTATGTCCATGGCTCCTTTATCAAATATTAATTGACCATATATGTCTGGGTTAATGTCTGGATTCTCTATTCTGTTCCATTGGTCTGTGGGTTCTTGTGCCAGTACCAAATTGTCTTGATTACTATGGCTTCATAGTAGAGCTTGAAGTTGGGGAGTGAGATCCCCCCAACTTTATTCTTCTTTCTCAGGATTGCTTTGGCTATTCGGGGTCTTTGGTGTTTCCATATGAATTTTTGAATTATTTGTTCCAGTTCATTGAAGAATGTTACTCATAGTTTCATTGGTATTGCATCAAATCTGTATATTGCTTTGGGCAGGATGGCCATTTTGACGATATTAATTCTTCCAGCCACAAGCATGGGATGAGTTTCCATCTGTTAGTGTCCTCTTTAACTTCTCTGAAGAGTGACTTGTAGTTTTCAGAGTATAAGTCTTTCACTTAATTGGTTAGGTTTATTCCTAGGTATTTTATTTTTTTTGATGCAATTGTGAATGGAGTTGTTTTCCTGATTTATCTTTCTGTTGGTTGATTGTTAGTGTATAGGAAAGCCACAGATTTCTGTGTGTTGATTTTGTATCCTGCAACTTTGCTGTATTCCGATATCAGATCTAGTAGTTTTGGGGTGGAATCTTTAGGGTTTTTTATGTACAGTATCATGTCATCTGCAAATAGTGACAGTTTAACTTCTTCTTTACCAATCTGGATTCCTTGTATTTCTTTGTTTTGTCTGATTGCTGTGGCTAGGACCTCCAGTACTATGTTAAATAGCAGTGGAGAGAGTGGGCATCCCTGTCTAGTTCACGATCTCAGAGGAAATGCTTTCAGCTTCTGGCTGTTCAATAGAATGTTGGCTGTGGGTTTTTCATAGATGGCCTTTATTATGTTGAGGTACTTGCCCTCTATTCCCATTTTGCTGAGAGTTTTTATCATGAATGGATGTTGAACTTTGTCAAATGCTTTTTCAACATCTATGGAGATGATCATGTGGTTTTTGTCTTTCTTTTTGTTGATGTGGTGGATGATGTTGATGGATTTTCGATTGTTGTACCATCCTTGCATCCATGGGATGAATCCCACTTGGTCATGGTGTATGATCCTTTTGATGTATTTTTGAATTCGGTTTGCTAATATTTTGTTGAGTATTTTTGCATCTACGTTCATCAGGGATATTGGTCTGTAGTTTTCTTTTTTGGTGGGGTCTCTGCCTGGTTTTGGTATTATTGTGATGTTAGCTTCATAGAATGAGTTTTGGAGTATCCCCTCCTCCTCTATTTCTTGGAAAACTCTAAGGAGAATGGGTATTATGTCTTCCCTGTATGTCTGATAAAATTCTGCGGTAAATCCATCTGGCCCGGGGGTTTTGTTCTTTGGTATTTTTTTGATTACTGCTTCAATTTCGTTGCTGGTAATTGGTCTGTTTAGATTTTCTGTTTCTTTCTGGGTCAATCATGGCAGGTTGTATTTTTCTAGGAAGTTGTCCATTTCTCCTAGGTTTCCCAGCTTGTTAGCATATAGGTTTTCACTGTATTCTCTAATAATTCTTTGTATATCTGTGGGGTCCGTTGTGATTGTTCCTTTATCGTTTCTGGTACTGTTGATTTGTGTTGACTCTCTTTTCTTCTTAATAAGTCTGGCTAGAGGCTTATCTATTTTGTTTATTTTCTCGAAGAACCAGCTCTTGGTTTCATTAATTTTTGCTATTGTTTTATTCTTCTCAATTTTATTTATTTCTTTTCTGATCTTTATTGTGTCCCACCTTCTACTGACCTTAGACCTCATTTGTTATTCTTTTTCCAATTTTGATAATTGTGACATTAGATCATTCATTTGGGATTGTTCTTCCTTTTTAAAATATGCTTGGATTGCTATATACTTTCCTCTTAAGACTGCTTTTGCTGTGTCCCACAGAAGTTGGGGCTTAGTGTTGTTGTTGTCATTTGTTACCATATATTTCTGGATCTCCATTTTGATTTGGTCATTGATCCATTGACTATTTAG
Organism: Manis pentadactyla; assembly: GCF_030020395.1. NCBI lineage: Eukaryota > Metazoa > Chordata > Mammalia > Pholidota > Manidae > Manis > Manis pentadactyla. Next base: position 26,786,602 of record NC_080037.1, on the reverse strand, counting down.
GAGCGTGTTGTTAAGCCTCCATGTGTTTGTGAGCCTCTTTGCTTTATTTGTTCAGTTTATTTCTAGTTTTATACCTTTGTGGTCTGAAAAGTTGTTTGGTAGGATTTCAATCTTTTGGAATTTTCTGAGGCTCTTTTTGTGTCCTAGTATGTGGTCTATTCTGGAGAATGTTCCATGTGCACTTGAGCAGAATGTATATCCTGTTTCTTTTGGATGTAGAGTTCTGTAGATGTCTATTAGGTCCATCTGCTCTACTGTGTTGTGCAGTGCTTCTGTGTCCTTACTTATTTTCTGCCCAGTGGATCTATCCTTTGGGGTGAGTGTTGTGTTGAAGTCTCCTAGAATGAATGCATTGCAGTCTATTTCCCCATTTAGTTCTGTTAGTATTTGTTTCACATATGCTGGTGCTCCTGTGTTGGGTGCATATGTATTTAGAATGGTTATATCCTCTTATTGGACTGAGCCCTTTATCATTATGTAGTGTCCTTCTTTATCTCTTGTTACTTTCTTTGTTTTGAAGTCTATTTTGCTGGTATTAGTACTGCAACCCCTGCTTTCTTCTCGCTGTTGTTTGCTTGAAATATGTTTTTCCATCCCTTGACTTTTAGTCTGTACATGTCTTTGGGTTTGAGGTGAGTTTCTTGTAAGCAGCATATATATGGGTCTTGCTTTTTTATCCAGTCTATTACTCTATGTCTTTTGATTGGTGCCTTTAGCCCATTAACATTTAGGGTGACTATTGAAAGATATGTACTTATTTCCATTTCAGGCTTTAAATTTGTGATTACCAAAGGTTCAAGGTTAGCCTCCTTAGTATCTGACTGCCAAACTTAGCTCGCTTATTGAGCTGTTATATACACTGTCTGGAGATTCTTTTCTTCTCTCCCTTCTTTTTCCTCCTCCACGATTCTTCATATGTTGGGTGTTTTGTGCTGTGCTCTTTCTAGGAGTGCTCCCATCTAGAGCATTCCCTGTAAGATGTCCTGTAGAGGTGGTTTGTGGGAAGCAAATTCTCTCAGCTTTTGTTTGTCTGGGAATTGTTTAATCCCACCATCATATTTAAATGATAGTCGTGTGGATACAGTATCATTGGTTCAAAGCTCCTTCTGTTTCATTGCATTAAATAAATCATGCCATTCTCTTCTGGCCTGTAGGGTTTCTATTGAGAAGTCTGATGTTAGCCTGATGGGTTTTCCTTTATAGGTAACCTTTTTCTCTCTAGCTGCCTTTAAAACTCTTTCTTTGTCCTTGATCTTTGCCATTTTAATTATTATGTGTCTTGGTGTTGTCCTCCTTGGATCCTTTCTGTTGGGGGTTCTGTGTATTTCCGTGGTCTGTTCGATTATTTCCTCCCCCAGTTTGGGGAAGTTTACAGCAATTATTTCTTCTAAGATACTTTCCATCTCTTTTCCTCTCTCTTCTTCTTCTGGAACTGCTATAATACGGATATTGTTCCTTTTGGATTGGTCACACAGTTCTCTTAACATTGTTTCATTCCTGGAGATCCTTTTATCTCTCTCTATGTCAGCTTCTATGCATTCCTGTTCTCTGGTTTCAATTCCATCAATGGCCTCTTGCATCCTATCCATTCTGCTTATAAACCCTTCCAGAGTTTGTTCCATTTCTGCGATCTCCTTTCTGGCATCTGTGATCTCCCTCCGGACATCATCCCATTTGTCTTGCGTATTTCTCTGCATCTCTGTCAGCATGTTTATGATTCTTATTTTGAATTCTTTGTCAGGAAGACTGGTTAGGTCTGTCTCCTTCTCTGGTGTTGTCTCTGTGATCTTTGTCTGCCTGTAGCTTTGCTTTTTCATGTTGATAGGAATAGTTTGCAGAGCTGGGACGAGTGACGGCTGGAAGAACTTCCCTTCTTGTTGGTTTGTGGCCCTCCTCTCCTGGGAGAACAGCGACGTCTAGTGGCTTGTGCTGCGCAGCTGCGCGCAGACAGGGCTTCTGCTTCCTGCCGGGCTGCTATGGAGTTTATCTCCGCTGTTGCTGTGGGCGTGGCCTGGCTCGGGCAACTGCTCCAAAATGGTGGAGTCGCGGTGGAGGGGGAGTGGCCTGGAGGCTATTTATCTCCGTAAGGGGCCTCCCTGCTCCCTGCTGCCCAGGGGGTTAGGGTGCCCAGAGATCCCGGATTCCCTACCTCTGGATTAAGTGACCCGCCCTGCCCCTTTAAGACTTCCAAAAACACCCACCAAAACAAAACAACGACCCCCCCCAAAAAAAAAAAAGTGGCCACTCGTTTTTCTTTATTCTCCGGCTCCAGCCTCAGGCATCTGCGCTGTTTCCCTAGTATTGGGGGCCCTATCCCTTTAAGACTTCCAAAATGCGCTTGCCAAAGCAAAACAGCAAAAAAAAATAAAATAAAATGGTCGCACGCTTTTCTTATGTCCTCCGGCGCCCGGCCTCCAGTGCCTGCTCACTGTTCTTGCTGCCCTGTTTTCCTAGTATCGAGGGCTCTGCACTCTGGCCCGGATGGCTGGGGCTGGGTGTTCGGCAGCCCTGTGCTCTGTCTCCCTCCCGCTCTGCCTGCTCTTCTCCCGCCGAGAGTTGTGGGGATGGGCGCTTGGCTCCTGCTGGGCCGGGGCTTGTATCTTACCCCCTTTGCGAGGCGCTGGGTTCTCTCAGGTGCGGATGTGGTCTGGATATTGTCCTGTGTCCTCTGGTCTTTATTCTAGGAAGGGTTGTCTTTGTTATATTTTCATAGGTATATGTGGTTTTGGGAGGAGATTTCTGCTGCTATACTCATGCCGCCATCTTCCGCCCCCTGTTTTGAAGTTTTTAGATCAAATAACTCTTGACTCTGCATTATCCAGGGAAAGACGGGCCAAAATATGCAAGTAACAGACCTTCTCCTTTCCATCTAAAATGTCACATAACAGTATTCAAACAATCTCTACTATTGATATATGCTCTTGATGCAGGAGGTGGTTTGTGGGGAGGGTAGAACAAAACATATTACCCAGTAGAGACCAGTGAAGTGGGATGCTTACGCCAGGCATTGTGGTCAGCCAGCCAAGTGGGTCACATAAGAAACCACACCCTGGAATGGGCAGTCTGAGAAACGAGGGTCTTTTCTGATCCCCCAGCCCATCCCTAGTAAGAAGTCCTAGGCAACCATGTGGACTTCCTCCTTGAAGTGCTTATAAACCCCTACCCTCTGCAGCCCTAAGGGCATCCCTGCATGAGGCTCCTCCTGATTAACAGGAGCCTTTTTCTTTTCATTCATCATGAAAAACTTTGCTGGTTGCTCTATATTCTTGACTGATGGCTTCATTCTTCATCCCCTCCAAGACATGACCCTGGGAAAAACAGCATCTCAGCCAGTAACATCTTTTGGGGACTCATCCAGGATATGACTTGTAAAGGTGAGTACCGGTTGCAACCTGCACCTTTCTTTTACTTTCCTTTTTAAGTTACACTGACTGCTGTGCATAATATCTGGCACCTTTCAGCCATTTACCAGCGACTAATGCAGCTGCTGACCTTAACACTTGGGTGTGACCCCTCTGAGTTCTCCTCAGCTGATCCCCTATCTCCCTTGGGATTCAGGAATGTCGGCAGAATGAGGGTCAGAATTCTTTTGTGAGTCTCTCTTTGGATTCTAGGGACTGAAGAAAACAGGAAGACAAGTGTGAGGTCCCAGCTGAGGCCAGGCCACTCTTTGGTGGACACTCTAAGATCTCCTGTCAAAACTCAGACCTCAGCTGTCCACCCAGGTATCCATGTGGAGTTGCTACCTCTTTCCTGTCTTGCTCTCCTAGAGGGTGGAGGAAGTTTGGGGGAAGCTCCCCCAAGTACCCTCTCTTCTAAGACTGACTTGGGTGACGTCCTCCAGCTCCCTGCAAAAAGCTGCCCTTATACAGATTGAGTGTTTCCTTGATCCTTTCTATATCTTCTGATCCCCACAAAACCCCCTTCTTCCGTCCTCCAAAAGAAAGATGCCAATCTGCTGGGGATCAGTGAGCTTTCAGGTCCTCCAAGCTCAAGCCCAATGGGACCCAGGGGAAAGGGGGACTGAGATCTGCCACCTTCTCGGCAGCTCCCCTCTTAGTGCCTGTCCCTGGTACCCATGTCATGTCCTACCCAGGGCACAAGATCATCTCTTGGATCCTGGGACCCCCTGTTTCTAGAGTGGAGCCCACAAGTGCCCATTCCTTCTCTTTAGTAAAAGAAATGTCTGGAAATGGCATGGAAATAATTTCTTTTCCTTCAAAATGGAAATAAAACACCATTATTTCAATTATTTTTGTTACCTCTGGATAGCATAAGCAATAAAAAAGGGGAAGTTGAAAAAGAGGTTTCAGTGTAGTCTAATATTTTGTTTTATACTTCCACTGAGTTAGTTTTTTAATATAAATTTGTTCTTGAATATAAACAATTAAAATTTTCTTAATTTACATGTGGAAGTGAAAATCTTTTTTTCTTTCTTATTTGATAATCCACAGGTTTACTGGAGTTGCCATAACAAACTGCCACAGACTGAGTGACATAAACAGCAGAATGTATTTCCTCACAGTTTTGAAAGCTGGGAATTCAAGGTCAACATGTAGCTGGGTTTGGTTTCTTCTGAGGACATTTTTCCTTTGCTCATAGATGCCGTCTTTTCCCAGCGTCTCATGAGGGCTTCCCTCTGTGAGTGCCTGTGTCCTAGTCACTTCTCCTTATAGAATAAGAATCTTATAAACCTTAAAATAATTCTTATAATATTGGATTAGGATCTACTCTAGTGACCTCATTTAACCTTAATTACCTTTTAAGACCCAAAATCTAAACATAGTCACATTCTGAGGCAGTAGGGGCTGGGATTCACTATAGAAACTTTAGGGAGGGGCACAATCCAGCCCATAACATCTTAGTACCTTTTTCACACTGTATTTTCATCTGAAAATTTTAAGAAAATTTCAGGACTAGAAAACATTCTCAAATTATACAAGAATACCAAACTCAATGTATCTAATATATATGTCTACTTTATTACACAGATATTTGTGTATGCAATTCCTCCCTACCCACTGAAATCTAAACTATCAAAAAGAATGTAAAATATCTTATAATGGTTTTGTGTCATTGATGTTATTTAGCCCATGGCAGTTACCAGTATTGGTGTGCTCTTTGAGACCTCTTTCTTTCCAAGTAATGTAGATGATTTGTATGAAACAGAGTTTTGTTGAAAATAATTGAATTCAGTGGAATATTATTCAGCCATAAAAAGGAAATAAATCCTGCCATTTGCAACAAAATGGATGGACTTAGAGGGCATTATGCTAAGTGAAATAAGCCAAGTGGAGAAAGACAAATACCATATGACTTCACTTATATGTGTAACCTAAAAGTAGAACAAAATGAACAAATGAACCAAACAACAGTGGATTCAGAGACACTGAGAAGTGACTGGTGGTTACCATGGGGGAAGGGTTAGGGTGTGTGTGGGTGAAACAGGCAAACAGGATAAAGAAGTACAAAATTTCAATCATACTACAAATTAGTCACAGGGATAAAAATACAGCATATAAATTATAGTCAATAGTTCTGTATCATCTATCTGTACTGAGAATTAGTGAATACACTAGTTGGAGTGAGGATTTAATGATGTATATTTGAAACCAATATTGTATATCAACTATACATCAATAGCAAAATAGCAATGACAACAAAAGAAAATATTGTATCCCGCCATTGACAAAGAAAAAAAACATGAAACCTTTTTAACTGTCTTCTGTTTGTATGTTGTCTTCCACTACTTAAAAATCCTTTTCTCTACTAAAAATTTTTAAATAAATCATCAAAGAAATTATTATGGCAGAAGAAATGAGAATAAAGCTGTTCAAGATGGGGTAAGTTTTAGTCATCTATCATAGTGACTATTTCTTTTAGTTGCAGATTTCTGTTCTAATCGTCTCCCACTCTCATTTCTTGAACATTATTTTACCAAACCCTTTATTTAAACTCTGCTTATATTGTTCTTTGTAAAGGTCAAATTGTATGCTTTAAAATTATGTTATGAACAAACAGCATTATTTCATAAAGCATTTGAATTATTTCACCTTCCCAAACTCAGTTATTTTGCTGGAACACGTACATAATTATTTTAGAATTAACTATGTAAATACTTTTACAGCTATAATAAAAAAAAATATTTAGTGTAAGAAAGTTGAAGAAAGTCAAGGAAAAGACAGTTGCTTGCAGGACAAGACATGGAGATAAAATCTCTACGATGAAGATAAAATATGGACTGTTTTGTCTCTAGGCTCGCCCCAGGCACTTTCTGACAAGGTAGGGAGAGGTTAGGGCAACTGGTGAGAGAAATTCCCCAATTCTCCCTTCTCTTTCTACTTCATGTTTCTTAAACATTAAACCATAGAGATATCTGAACCCTCGAGTGACTGAATTTCAGAAACTTGGAATGCATATGAAGTCTCATCTTACCAGGAGACAAGTGCAGGGGTCAGCAAGTTCATGCTGCAAATTTTCAAGGGAAAGAAATCCAAATCTTAAGTGCTATTAAAAATCTTTCATTTTTTAACCTTTAACTTTTGACAGAATTTGGTGAAACCACATGCAATTGCACTTAATTGCAGCAGAGTATGAGATTGGATTTTTCAAATCCCTTTATTATTAAAAAAGTTGTTACCTGTGTTTGAAGGAAACAGGAGAAAGGCTGAGGCAGGGGGGACATGGAGGGCTGAGGCAAGGAGGGGCTGTTTACCAGATTCAGAGCTCTGCATTCCTTCTGTGCCACAACTGTTACCTACACTCTTCCATTTCAACATCTCTTGCCAGCACTAGAGAGAGGTGTTGTTCAGTGACCGGAAGTTATAGGACTGCGTAACAACATATTAATTTACAATACTAGTCCTCAAACTGTCTCTCATACTTAATAGTTTTCACATGGTCATTATTATTTCAAAAGCAAATGATGCTGTAATAAATATCTCTGGCTTTAGAAGAACACTATCAAAGTGAAATATTTACAAATCACTATGGAATATTAAGTCAGAACAGGCTTAGCAACTGAAGACCTGTGAATAGATAGTGCCTGCTTGTCAGTGTTTTATCATATGTGGAATTGTTCTTTTGAGGCTTCATAGCAGTTATTTCCAAGCCAAGTCATTCCCGGTGGTGAGATGAGAATCAGGCTGTGTGAGTAATTGTTTTGTCTGGGTTATTGCAGACTTTCTCTAAATCAGAAAAATGGATGTGATGACCTCAGGAAATCCCTTCAGGTCTTATTGTTCCAGGAAATCCCTTCAGGTCTTATTGTTCCAGAAAATCAAATATATTGCAAGAGGCCAAATCTATAGCAAAAAATTAGCATTGTAAATATGCAGTTTCCATACACACTGTTTTCATGTTGTTTTATATGAGGGAATGTGAGATTATTAGCTAATCTAATTTTCTCTTGGGATAAATTTTTTATTTTGCTGGCATACTCATTTTATATTCATGCACACTACAATGTGGAATTATGAATGAAATTTTTTCAAAATTAAAAAAAGTAATATACCCTTTTTTATACAACTGCATGCCATCTTCCATTTTTTCCCCGCCGAGTACAATAAACAGCTACACACCTGATGCTGATCATACTGTCTACATACAGCAGATGCTGATATAAACTGTAAACTGGCAGGTAAGAATTAAAATGCATCACCACATGTTAGAAATGTTGCTGAGGCTGACCTGGTAAAATGAAATCTAATATTTCAAAACACCATATGATATATTCAAGTAAAATAAATGTATGCTTAAACAAAGAAAAGCATTTATTTTCTTATTAAAGGGATTATATAGTTATTTTTAATAATATTTGTGTGCTCATTGAGAATAAGTAAATGAATCTGAAAAGAACCGTCAACACATTCTTATAATGTCTGCTCATCTTGTCCAGTTTAAATCCGTTTTCCTGAGACCTCTGTTTATCACATCTATTCATTTTTATGGTAGCATTCTCTGCAAATACGAAAAAGAATTTAGGGAACAATTTTACTTTATAACCTGAAACAATAAGAAATTATACAATGTAGCCAATCTCACCTCTCCAACCTTTTAATCAATAAGCTTAAATGTTAAAAAGTTTTCTTACCCAGATTTTCCAAAATGTGTGCTAATTGCCCATACAATATCACAAAATATCAATAAATTCAAAAATACAAATTATAACAAGTATATTCTCTAAACATGGGGAAGGGACAGAAAGGATCAAACTATATTAGCACAAACGCAAGAGAATAAAAATATTATATAAGATCTGCATACAGGAAATAAGTGAAAAAGAAAATCATCAATAAATATAAAACTGGTAAATGAAGAAATTCAAAACAAAGTTACAGAACTTCTAGAAAATAATCTTAATATAAACATAACAGAATCTGTTGGATACAACTAATACTTATTGCATTAAATACTTAAAACAATAGGGGAATTAAAAGTCCAATTTCAAAAGGGAGACAGAACAGCAGAGCTAACAATGCCATTATCATCATCACCAGCCTCACTGTCATCATCACCATCAGAGCTGCACTCCATGCATGACTGACAGGGTTTTACAAGGTCAAATAAGATAATTCCTGAGATACAAAAGTTTTAAAGGTGCAATGTTTCAGATGTGTAAAATACTATGTTCATATAACTTGAAGTTTCCTTTTTCTCAGGATTTATTTCACTTGTTCTACTCATTGTATTGTCTTTCTCAATTGAGAGTAGTTTCTAGGGTGCATGAACATAAGCCAATTTTTGTCCTGTCCGGCAGATCTGCACTGTTAGTGCACTCTGGTACTGGTTGAGCAAGCTCTAATATTCACATTGTTGAAATCTTTATATTGTCATTTGGCTTTGAAGAAGAAATAATAAAATTGCAAGATAATCACATACAAGTTTGTATATATCATCATAAATAAAGTGGTAATTTATTAGCACTGGAATGAAAAACATTTTCATTCTGTTTCTGTAACTGCATGATTCTAGGCTTTTCTGAACAGAAGCTCTGCAGCATGAACACGATTCATTTGTACTTAACTCATTTCTGTTCACCCTTTCTTGCAACGCAAGAAGATAAATAAATAAGGGGTACTTAAGAGAAAGATGAAATAATATAATTCAGAATTTGCATGTGCCTTTGGTCCCATCCAACTTCCACTGCTAACACATATTTTCTATTCACAGACATTCCCTCCCTGGGTTCGCTATTAATGTTCTCAGTAGTGTGTTCTCTATTCATGTTCCAAGGGACTATTTACAATCATCACATTCCTGCTTGATATGCCCTAGATGTACTTGCCAACTAACCAAGTTACTCATAAAATGTAATGAGTGAACAGCATATCTCAAATATGTTTTGTGAATGAAGACCTATATTGTCCAATAAAGTAACCATTATCTGCAAATAGCTATTACAATTTGGTTAAAATTAAGTAACATTAAAATTTGGTTCCTTAGTCACATTTGTCAAATTTCAAGTATTCAATAGCCAGTTGTGATGAGTAACTACCCTTCTGAGTTTTGGACAGCACAGATATGGAACATTTAAATCACTGCACAAATTTATGTTGGACAATGCTACTCTAGATTCACAGTAGTCTCTTTTGGAATAGAGTTATACAATCAAATATAAATGTGCATTTCACTCTTATTGGAAAGTTGTCAGATATATATTTTAGAGTGTTGTTATCACTTAAGCCCAATGTTTCATATATTGAATAAGATAATAATTTTTACTTTCTGTGTGGATTCAGGAAAAAAAAGTGGTGTTCCATTGAATGAACTTTGAGAGAATATGACAGAGGACTTAAGAAATGGTTTATTTCACTAAGCACTAGTAAAAAAAAGACTTGAATCTCACATATAATAAGTTTACTGCATACAGTGAGATTCTTAACTTGTAAACATAAATCTAAAAAGTTTTTAAAACCACGTTTACCAATACATGTTGTACAGCACATAAGCAGACTCAGGGAAACTCTGTGCTTAGTTAAAAGCTCATTGAAAAACAAAAGGTCTCCTTTTATTTGTTTTTCATTGGATTATTATGCAAAATTACACAGGTTTTAATATGTGCATAAATGTGAAGATTTATTGGTTATTAGAGTTACTAAAATTAGTGGCATGCATTAATACTAACTCAAGGCTGAAAGTTCTGATTTAGTACTTTAAAAACTGGCCCATACGCAAAGGAGTTAATTAAAAGACACAACTTCTAATGTGTATGTGTGTAGCAAATATGTTGAATTCTCATAATTTGTGTGAGTTGCGATTTGTTCTTAATACATTATCATTGTTGCCTGGAGTTGGATGGGGTGTTGCATTTTTCCTCTTTAATACTAATATTAATTAATACATTTGTAAAGTTGCTCTTAGTTATTGCATCGGCAGGTTATTCGGTTGTAAAAAATTGCTAAATGCTCTGCCATTTTGGTCAGTAATTTGTTCTGCTTCCATTCTTCAACAAGATGAAATTCTTGGGCCATCTTAAGTTGGTCACCACTAAAAAAAGTTTTCAAACACTTATCTAACTTATGTCATTAGTGAATTATGGAATCAGGATGCAGGCAGTTATTCTGAAATACAGTTTGTTCTTCTTTCCTTAAAAATATATGTCTTAATATTGGATTTAAACATAACAATGATATAATACCAAATGAATTTTCTGTAGTAGAAAGACATAACATTTGCAAAAACAAGGGCAAATGCAGGACCAAAGGGCTCAAAGAGATGTCTTTATCCTGATGGAGAGACAGAAGTGCCAACCCCTCCATGATGAAGTTGGCATTTCAGGAGACACTGTAAGACAGTATCTGTGTATGTACTGAATATGTAAAAACCAGTCTTTTTGTGGATAAACAAAGCCTGTCAGAAATCAGAAGATAGTAAATCATAGCTGAAGTTTGCCCTGTCTGGCTGATATAAGAGTCGTTGTGAATAGCTAATGGTTTGAAAATATAAGAAGAAATAATATATAGAGAGAATATTTTAAACTTTTTCACAGGATAAAATTTTTCTGTGGTAAGAACTTTACTTTATTGATCTTCTATAGAAGTGAATATGGTGTAAAATCAAGCTAAATTGAACATATGCAGTGGTATGCAATAAGAATAAGACTATGTATAAAAGACTATGCTCATGAAAGAAAAATCCTGTGCAACAAAAAAAGTTATAAAAGGCATTTCTCAATTTATAGCATGAAAACAATTTTCTGGGAAAATTTTAGTTCCTGGGAAACTTTCAAGCACCTCATGAAAAGGGGTATTGGTATCTCCTTTTACTTATTTATTATTTATTATTACCTATTTTTGTTGCACCAGCATAAGTTCTAACAGTAGCTTTTTAACAATTCCATAAATTGGTCTATGGTCATGATTTGTCATTTCAAATTGCATGCACATTTCTTACTTCACATGTCTTATGTACTTCACTGCTTAAATCAAATACTAAAATATAATCAATTCAAGAATTCTTCAGCATTTATTTCTTAGAGCAGTGCTAACTGTAGCCTGTTGACAATGTTTGACTTCCAATGTAATATTTGTTTTCAATAGTCCTCATTTCCAAATTAGATTTTTAAAATAAGCCCTAAAAGTTAACATTCATTTATTTTTATTTCTTTTAACAGTCCTGTGTGATATTTACATAGAAAACTTGAGTGTGTTTTGCTTTTCATTATTTCAAGATTGATACTATTCAATCTTTATTAATCCTTCTGAAAGTGAAAGTGAGCTCAGGATAAATGTAATGGCTGAAAAAACATATTTTACATTGTAACACATGATGTCAAGGCCAATAATAGTTTAATGTAATATTTCTTGATATATCCATGGTAAATATAATTATTGTATAGTATATAGTTAGAGTGAAAAGAACAAAGTTGATAAAATAAAACTTTGTAGCTCCAGATTTATATTTTATGTTGCTCTATTGGGTACTATGATCTATCAGTAAAATAAGTGTACTTGAATTGTTAGTTGAATTTTGAATTCAAAACTACATTATGATCAAGTGCAAATTTTGTAAAAAAATCTAAAAAGATATTTATAGATAACTTTGAGTAAGTAGAGTGTTGAATAGGGAGAGTTTTGAGAAAGAGAGTAAAGTCTGATATAGGTTTTCTAGATTAAAATAGGGGAGAGTAAACAAAAAAATAGTTGGGGATAAATAGAGTTAGAATGGGAAGATAATGGATTCATTGGGGTGAGCAAATATGGGAATTAATGAGAGCTAGAAGAGCTGTTAGAAATCTTGATGTTTAATTCAGAGATATAGAGCTGTTCAAGGTTAAGAGGCAAATTATGGTTATGGAATAGGATTCATGGAGTTGAGGTGAAAATCACTGAGTTTGTGGAATCAGGGGCTGAAGTGTGATCTTTCTTTGAAAAGTCCTCATAGAAGTTTCTCAGATCACAATTGCAAAAAAGATGGAGAACATGAACTGGTACCAGAAGAATGTGGAGATGTGCATACCTGGAAAGTACGAGCTCCAGAGAGACTCTTTTTTAAAAGTGTAAAAATCATGTTTTGGAAAGAAGGAATTTTGAATAGGAAAAATTGTGATGCACTACTGTCTGCAATACTTCTCCTAGGAAATAGCACAATAAGCAATGTTTACCTCAAAAACTGCAATAAGCATGGTAACTTAGTAGGGAGAGGTATGCCACAGGTAATTTAAGAGTCCAGAAGAAAATATTCTAGAATAAGTTGAAATGTAAAAGACAATTCGTTTCCATAACACAGAGAGGAGGGTTGGCAAAGGTACAGCAGGAGGATCCAGGCCACGTTGCTGAATCCGGAGGACACATGTAGCAATGAGAGGTGCGTGCAAAGACAGACACTCAGTGGGATTTGTGCTTGGAAAAAGTAACAGATGAGTGAGTAGAACAGTGTGGGGGAGATAATTGGGAGCAATCTTTAAGCAGAACCCAGGGGTGAAAATACTTTCAAAGCTTAAGCAATTAAAAACAATGACAAGTTTCAGAATTTAGGTAATCTCTGTTTGCCATACAGTTACTAGTTTGTAGTCATGTAATCATGTGGCTTGTAGTCATTAGTTGAAAATCAAAGAAGAATGCTGTTATTTAGGGTGTATAAAATACCAGATCATTGTTCCCCCTTAAAATATGAGAACAAGCTGCAAGAGCCACAAAAACCATAGTATTTTTTATAACTGATCAGAGAGTTGTGGATGCAAAGAAATGTAAATGAACTTCCAGAAAGTGACTAGCTATCTTTTAGGGAGAAAATATCCTCAATTGCTTCCAGCACTAACAAAGTAGTAGGTTGAGAAGGTATCTGCTATTCTGAGAATTTTGGAGAAACAAGATGAAATTTTTTTTTTTTTTTAGGAAATTATTTTTTATTGAAGGGTAGTTGACACACAGTATTACATTAGTTTCAGGTGTACAACACAGTGATTCAACATTTATATACATGATAATTCTAGGTACCAGCTATCACCATATCAAGTTGTTACAATATTTTGACTATATTCCTTATGCTATACATTACATCCCGGTTACTTATTTATTTTACAATTGGAGGTGTGTATATATACATATTTTATTTTTTTGTGATGGCATCTCTCATATTTATTGATCAAATGGTTGTTAACAACAATAAAATTCTGTATAGGGGGGTCAATGCTCAATGCACAATCATTAATCCACCCCAAGCCTAATTCTCATCACTCTCCTATCTACTGAAGCATAACGAACAAGTTCTTACATGGAGAACAAATTCTTACATAGTGAATAAGTTACATGGTGAACAGTACAAGGGAAGCCATCACAGAAGCTTTCGGTTTTGCTTATGCATTATGAACTATAAACAGTAAGTTCAAATATGAATACTCATTTGATTTTTACACTTGATTTATATGTGAATACCACATTTCTCTCTTTATTATTATTATTCTTAATAAAATTCTGAAGTGGTAGGTAGATACAAGATAAAGGTAGAAAACATAGTTTAGTGTTGTAAGAGAGCAAATGTAGATGATCAGGTTTGTGCCTGTAGACTATGTGTTAATCCAAGCTAGACAAGGGCCATAAAACATCCACGTATGCAGAAGATTTCTCTCAGAACAGGGGGGGTGAGGTTCTAAGCCTCACCTCTGTTGATCCCCAATTTCTCACCTGATGACCCCCCTGCGACTGTGCCTGTCTTAGGTTGTTCCGACCTTGAGGAATCTTACCCGTCTCTGGCTAACCAGTCATCTTCCGGGGCCATACAGGGAAATGTAAAGTTGGTAAGTGAGAGAGAAGCCTTATTGTTTGAAAAGGTTAGCTTTTTACTTCTTTGCATATTTATGCCCTATGGCTTCTATGCCCAGCATTTGTCTTGAGGTGTCTTTACCACTTGGAAGAATTATGATACTCGGTAAATTTGATATGAGGCATGAATTCTGTTTAAGGGTTATAGTTAGGAAGGAAGAAGAAAAGCTATAGAAGTAGCAGGCGGAAGAAAACATGGGAAGATTGATTATTTCTTTGACATATCTTCTTGTAGAGTAACTTAAACATGTATAGGCTTTAAACTACTAATTAAATTGTGCACACACATTAACATAATAGGAGTACAGTTACGTAACCAAAGCATACATGTAATTAACAGCCATCTCCAGTGAATCCAAGAAAACCAGTTAGGCACCTTAGGCATTTGTGAGAACTTATCTATGATATGGTGGATATTGTAGAAATGAACTTGAACAGTGTGAGAGAAATCAGACAAATTAAAACAGTCCATTCCTGGGGACTGTTCACATCCCATATGTTCTTTTAACAGTAAATAGTCTGTAGTTGTAAGATTTTGGAGAGCTACAATTTGCACTTCTCCTAATTCTTGGTTGAGTTCCAACAGTGTAGATCCAGTCAAATTTGTTGTTTTACTGTATGCACAGGCCAGCTTAGATATCTCCTTTTTCATTCCCATGGCAAGTTCAGGAACTGGTGGGATGAGTGCATCTACACCTGTAGCAGTGCGTGGATCTTTGTTGGGGCTTTTGATGATCATCTTCTGGCATGAGTCTTCCCGAGAGTGCTGATGTTGGAAGTTCTTTTTCATATCATATCTTAGTTCATTTTTTGGGGTAGCCAAATTAGGCTTTGATCCTCTGTATAAACACAAACAGACCCTTTTCCTACAATTTTATATGCCCTTTATACTCTTGTGTAGAACTCATTGGAGGTTACCACAAGGGAACTGCCCTTTTTTTTTTTTTGGTATCACTAATCTACACTTACATGATGAATATTTTGTTTTCTAGGCTCTCCCCTAAACCAGGTCCCCCCTATGTACCCCTTTACAGTTACTGTCCATCAGTGTAGCAAACTGTTGTAGAATCACAACTTGTCTTCTCTGTGTTGTATAGCTCTTCCCTTTCTCTGACATTCCCATGCATGCTAATCTTAATACCCCCCTTTTCCTCCCTCCCCTTATCCCACCCTACCCACCCATCCTCACCAGTCCCTTTCTCCTTTATACCTGTTAGTCCATTCTTGAGTTCTATAATTCTGCTGCTGTTTTGTTCCTTCAGTTTTTCCTATGTTCTTATAATCCACAGATGAGTGAAATCATTTGGTATTTCTCTTTTTCCGTTTGGCTTGTTTCACTGAGCATAATACCCTCCAGCTCCATCCATGTTGCTGCAAATGGTACGATTTGCCCTTTTCTTATGGCTGAGTAGTATTCCACTGTGTATATGTACCACCCCTTCTTTATCCATTCATCTATCGATGGACATTTAGGTTGCTTCCAATTCTTGGCTATTGTAAATAGTGCTGCGATAAACATAGGGGTGCATTGGTCTTTCTCATACTTGATTGCTGCATTCTTAGGGTAAATTCCTAGGAGTGCAATTCCTGGGTCAAATGGTAAGTCTGTTTTGAGCATTTTGAGGAACCTCCATACTACTTTCCACAATGGTTGAACTAATTTACATTTCCACCAGCAGTGTAGGAGGGTTCCCCTTTCTCCACAGCCTTGCCAACATTTGTTGTTGTTTGTCTTTTGGATGGCAGCCATCCTTACTGGTGTGAGGTGATACCTCATTGTAGTTTTAATTTGCATTTCTCTGATAATTAGCGATGTGGAGCATCTTTTCATGTGTCT
The DNA here is from genome assembly GCF_030020395.1 of Manis pentadactyla. Classification (NCBI taxonomy): domain Eukaryota; kingdom Metazoa; phylum Chordata; class Mammalia; order Pholidota; family Manidae; genus Manis; species Manis pentadactyla. Next base: position 26,770,501 of record NC_080037.1, on the reverse strand, counting down.
GATGGCCATCTGTATTTCTTTTTTGGAGAACCGTCTGTTTAGTTCCTCTGCCCATTTTTTAATTGGGTTATTTGTTTTTTGTTTGTTGAGGTGTGTGAGCTCTTTATATGTTCTGGACGTTAAGCACTTATCAGATATGTCATTTTCAAATATATTCTCCCATACTGTTGGGTTCCTTTTTGTTCTATTGATGGTGTCTTTTGCTGTACAGAAGCTTTTCAGCTTAATATAGTCCCACTTGTTCATTTTGCTGTTGTTTTCCTTTCCTGGGGAGATATGTTCAAGAAGAGGTCACTCATGTTTATGACTAAGAGGTTTTTGCCTATTTTTTTTTCCAAGAGTTTAATGGTATCATGACTTACATTCAGGTCTTTGATCCATTTGGAGTTTACTTTTGTATATGGGGTTAGACAATGGTCCAGTTTCATTCTCCTACATGTAGCAGTCCAGTTTTGCCAGCACCATCTGTTGAAGAGACTGTCATTTCGCCATTGTATGTCCAAGGCTCCTTTATGAAATATTAATTGACCATATATGTCTGGGTTAATGTTTGGATTCTCTAGTCTGTTCCATTGTTCTGTGGCTCTGTTCTTGTGCCAGTACCAAATTGTCTTGATTACTATGGCTTTATAATAGAGCTTGAAGTTGGGGAGTGAGATCCCCCCTACTTTATTCTTCTTTCTCAGGATTGCTTTGGCTGTTCGATGTCTTTGGTGTTTCCATATGAATTTTTGAATTATTTGTTCCAGTTCATTGAAGAATGTTGTGGGTAGTTTCATAGGGATTGTATCAAATCTGTATATTGCTTTGGGCAGGATGGCCATTTTGACGATATTAATTCTTCCTAGCCACGATCATTGGATGCATTTCCATCTGTTTGTGTCCCTTTTAATTTCTCTTAAGAGTGAATTGTAGTTTTCAAAGTATACGTCTTTCACTTCTTTGGTTAGATTTACATCTAGGTATTTTATTTTTTTTGATGCAATTGTGAATGGAGTTGCTTTCCTGATTTCTCTTTCTGTTGTTTCATTTTTAGTGTATAGGAAAGCCACAGATTTCTGTGTGTTGATTTTGTATCCTGCAACTTTGCTGTATTTTGATATTAGTTCTAGTAGTTTTGCGTGGAATCTTTAGGGTTTTTTATGTACAGTATCATGTCATCTGCAAATAGTGACAGTTTAACTTCTTCTTTACCAATCTGGATTCCTTGTATTTTTTTGTTTTGTCTGATTGCCGTGGCTAGGACCTCCAGTACTATGTTAAATAACAGTGGAGAGAGTGGGCATCCCTGTCTAGTTGCCGATCTCAGAGGAAAAGCTTTCAGCTTCTGGCTGTTCAATATAATGTTGGCTGTGGGTTTATCATAGATAGCCTTTATTATGTTGAGGTACTTGCCCTCTATTCCCATTTTGCTGAGAGTTTTTATCATGAATGGATGTTGAACTTTGTCAAATGCTTTTTCAGCATATATGGAGATGATCATGTGGTTTTTGTCTTTCTTTTTGTTGATGTGGTGGATGTTGTTGATGGACTTTCGAATGTTGTGCCATCCTTGCATCCCTGAGATGAATCCCACTTGGTCATGGTGTATGATGGTTTTGATGTATTTTTGAATTCGGTTTGCTAATATTTTGTTGAGTATTTTTGCATCTACTTTCATCAGGGATATTTGTCTGCAGTTTTCTTTTTTTTGGTTGGGTTTTTGCCTGGTTTTGGTATTAGGATGATGTTAGCTTCATAGAATGAGTTTGGGAACATCCCCTCCTCTTCTATTTTTGTAAAACTTTAAGGAGAATCTGTATTATGTCTTCCCTGTATGTCTGATTAAATTCCGAGGTAAATCCAACTGGCCCAGGGGCTTTGTTCTTTGTAGTTTTTTGATTACCGCTTCAATTTCATTGCTGGTTATTGGTCTGTTTAGATTTTCTGTATCTTCCTGGGTCAGTATTGGAAGGATGTATTTTTCTAGGAAGTTGTCCATTTCTCCTAGGTTTCCCAGCTTGTTAGCATATAGGTTTTCATAGTATTCTCTAATAATTCTTTGTATATCTGTGGGTTCCGTCGTGATTGTTCCTTTCTCGTTTCTGATACTGTTGATTTGTGTTGACTCTCTTTTCCTCTTAATTAGTCTGGCTAGAGGCTTATCTATTTTGTTTATTTTCTCGAAGAACCAGCTCTTGGTTTCATTGATTTTTGCTATTGTTTTATTCTTCTCAATTTTATTTATTTCTTCTCTGATCTTTATTATGTCCCTCCTTCTGCTGACCTTAGGCCTCATTTGTTCTTCTTTTTCCAATTTCGATAATTGTGACATTAGACCATTCATTTGGGATTGTTCTTCCTTTTTTAAATATGCTTGGATTGCTATATACTTTCCTCTTAAGACTGATTTTGTTGTGTCCCACAGAATTTGGGGCTTAGTGTTGTTGTTTTCGTTAATTTCCATATATTGCTGGATCTCAATTTTGATTTGGTCATTGATCTATTGATTATTTAGGAGCGTGTTGTTAAGCTTCCATGTGTTTGTGAGCCTTTTTGCTTTCTTTGTGCAGTTTATTTCTAGCTTTATGTCTTTGTCGTCTAAAAAGTTGGTTGGTAGGATTTCAATCTTTTGGAATTTACTGAGGCTCTCTGTGTGGCCTAGTATGTGGTCTATTCTGGAGAATGTTCCATGTGCACTTGAGAAGAATGTGTATCCTGTTGCTTTTTGATGTAGTGTTCTTTAGATGTGTATTAGGTCCATCTGTTCTAGTGTGTTGTTCAGTGCTTCTGCATCCTTACTTATTTTCTTTCTGGTGGATCTGTCCTTTGGAGTGAGTGGTGTGTTAAAGTCTTCTAGAATGAATGCATTGCATTCTATTTCCTCCTTTAGTTCTGTTAATATTTGTTTCAGGTATGTTGGTGCTCCTGTATTGAGTGCATATATATTTATAATGGTTATATCCTCTTGTTGGACTGAGCCCTTTATCATTATGTAATGTCCTTCTTTGTCTTTTGTTACTTTCTTTATTTTGAAGTCTTTTTTGTCTGATACCAGAATTGCAACACTTGCTTTCTTCTCTTTGTTGTTTGCATGAAATATCTTTTTCCATCTCTTGACTTTAAGTCTGTGTATGTCTTTGGGTTTGAGGTGAGTCTCTTGTAAGCAGCATATCAATGGATCTTGCTTTTGTATCCATTCTATTACTCTGTGTCTTTTGATTGGTGCATTCACTCCATTTACATTGAGGTTGATTATTGAAATGTACGAACTTATTGCCATTGCAGGCTTTAAGTTTGTGGTTACCAAAGGTTAAGGGTAAGCTTCTTTACTATCTTACTGTCTAACTTAACTCGCTTGTTGAGCTATTATAAATGTGGTCTGATGATTCTTTATTTCTCTCCCTTCTTATTCCTCCTCCTCCCTTCTTCATATGTTGGGTGTTTTGCTGTGTGCTCTTTTTAGGAGTGCTCCCATCTAGAGCAGTCCCTGTAGGATGCCCTGTAGAGGTGGTTTGTGGGAGGCAAATTCCCTCAACTTTTGCTTGTCTGGGAATTGTTTAATCCCTCCTTCATATTCAAATGATATTCGTGCTGGATACAGTAGTCTTGGTTCGAGGCCCTTCTGTTTCATTGCATTAAGTATATCATGCCATTCTCTTCTGGCCTGTTGGGTTTCTGTTGAGAAGTCTGATGATAGCCTGATGGGTTTTCCTTTGTAGGTAACCTTTTTTTTCTCTCTGGCTGCCTGTAATACTTTTCCTTGCCTTTGATCTTTGCCATTTTAATTATTATGTGTCTTGGTGTTGCCCTCCTTGTATCCCTTGTCATGGGAGTTCTGTGTACCTCTGTGGTCTGAGAGGCCATTTCTTCCCCTAATTTGGGGTAGTTTTCGGCAATTATTTCTTCAAAGACACTTTCTATCCCTTTTTCTCTCTCTTCTTCTTCTGGTATCCCTATCATGCGTATATTGTTCCGTTTTGATTGGTCACTCAGCTCTCTTAAAATTCTTTCATTCCTGGAGATCCTCTTATCTCTCTCTGCATCAGCTTCTCTGCATTCCTGTTCTCTGTTTTCTAGTCCATTAATGGTCTCTTGCATCTCGTCCATTCTGTTTTGAAGTCCTTCCAGAGCTTGTTTTATTTCTTTATGCTCCTTCCTTAGTTCTTGCATATTTCTCTGCAAGTCCATCAGCATGGTTATGACTTTTGTTTTGAATTCTTTTTCAGGAAGACTTGCTAAATCTATCTCCCCAGATTCCTTCTCAGGGGAAGATGTAGCAGATGCCGAAGCTGTCTGGGTCAGTCTTGTCTGGATCATATTTTTTTGCCTTTTCATGTTGACAGGTGCTATTGTCAACTGGGAGGGCCAAATTTTCACTTGCTACTGGCCTTTCTTTCCTGGGACAACTGAGACCCCTAGTGGCTTGTGTTGGGTAATTGCGTGTAGACTGGGTGTTTGTGTCTTGCCTGGCCGGAAGGAAGAAATTTCCCTTTCTGTGGGTGGAGTTTGTCTCAGGCTGCTTCTCTGCTTTCGCAGCACCTGGAGGGGTAATGGATGGGGGGCTGTTTGGCTGTTTACCTCCGTGAGGGGTCTCAGAGATGTTGCCCAGGGGGTTTGTGTGCCTGGTTTTCCCTGTAATTTCCAGCTGCTGGGCTGTGACCTGTGTTGTTTCCGTCTAGCTGTTAAATCCCTTTCCCTTTAAGACTTTCATAAACCACTGGCTTTTGTTTGTCACAGGGGCATCAGCTTTGGCACCTGCTCAGAGGTCTTGCTGCCCTGTTTCCCTAGTTTCCAGCCCTCCGCGCATCCACTGTGTCTGTGCTCTAATGCGGGTGGCTGGGGCTGGGTGTTCAGCAGTCCTGGGCTCCTTCTCCCTCCCGCAGGGAGCTGGGGGGAGTTGTGCTCGGGTCCCGCCGGTCTGGGGCTTGTATCTTACCCCTTTCACCAGGCGCTAGGCTCTTACACGTGTGGATGTAGTCAGGCTGTTGTCCTGTGTCTTCTGGTCTCTCTTTTAGGATTAGTTGTATTTGTTGTATTTTCAAAAAAAATATGTTTTTGGTAGGAGATTCCCACTGTCCTACTCACGCTGCCAAGTTGGCTCCGCCTCACAAGATGAATTTTTAACAAAACTTCTACTGTCACAGGACCAGCTTGATGTCTAGAATTACAAGGAATCTGCATTACAACTGCAGACCGCACTCATGTATGCTGTTTCCCAAGGAGCTTCAGCACTAGCAGGGGGCTGGGCAGGGCAAAAGTCGTGAAAAAGTTGCTCCAGGCACTAGGTCTTTCTGATTCCAGGGCTTCAACAAGGTAGGGTGATTGAAGGCAAGGGCAGGAGAAGCAATGAGAGAAATGACCTGAAGCTCCAGACAGTCCTGGAAGGGCAGAGGGTAGAGTAGAGAGCTGAGAAAATCTCTTCCAGAGATGAACATATAACCCTCATTGGATGCACCACAGCCACGCTCTTAAGCTTACCTTTCAAAGAATAGAACGAGAAACCAAGCTTTAACCTATAATCTAAAAGCTACTTAACTGTATGTTGTTTTGTTTTCAGACACACTGAATTTTTACCTACACTAATATTTGTTATTACTTTATGTATTGCACTTATTGCAGTGAAGTAAAAGAATGTATATGAACATTTGTTGTTGTTAGTAGTCCAATAATTGTGCATTCCATTGTAGACTAACAAAACATAATGCCTTTCTTGCAAACTTTTCATATATATTATAAAAGAATATATTTATGATTTTACTGTATAAAATTTACATATTCTCTTAGCTTACTAATTGCATAATTTGGATCTTCTATATTTTTGTTTTTATCTGGCTCATTGAGCTAGCAGTTTTTGAAAATGATGTGTGAAAATTTCCAAGCACAATTGTTGCTGAACTGATTTATTTGTTAGTTCTATCCAGTGGAATAAAAACAGAAAGAGCACAAAAAGTTTTACATTTTATTGACTGATGCATTTGAAATGCCTAAAAGAGGGCCTTACATAAAGTAAGCCATCAATAAATGTTTTTGATTAAATTAATATAATTTTACATATGTATTTTGATTTATGCTTTTCAAAGTATGTGTATTTTCATGACTATTACATACTTTGGATGAAAGCTCTTGTGAAAACTAAGGGAGACCTCCCTGACATGTCATCTGGAGGCCTAAAGGAGAAGTTTTTACATGCACCACTCTTCATAAATCTCAGACCCCGCAGCTTGCAACAGCCCAGCCAATGACAGACTGTCACAGCTCAGCCAATAAGAAGTCATGACATGTGGAACTCTCAGTTTACCCTAGTTGACTTTTGCTTATAACAGCCCTCCAATCCTGTCCCCTTCTTCTACCAAAGAGTGCTCCTCTCTGCTGTAGCTTGAAAGTCCAAGATTACAGTTCTCTGCTATTCTCAAATAAATCAATTTTGCTGGTAAAATAATTTTTATTTCTAAGATTAACATTACATAGTGTCAGAAGTAGTATCTAGAGAAAACCCCCAACAAGTCCAAGGCTGGTGAACAATCAGATGCTGATGCCCACAGAGCCCACTGAGCTCACTGCTTTCTTGCTGACCCTGGGGTTTGAGGGTAAGTTTTCTCCTAGATTTTGAGTTCTGTCATCCTTGTTTTTTGTTTGTTTGTTTTTGAGCTCTTCAGGCTTTATTTGGAATCTGTTTTGGCCATGTTTTTAGAGTATTTGTTTGACCTTTGGTCCATAACCTTTTGGATATTGCACTGTTCTTGAGTAACTGTGCAAACCTGTCCAATTCATGTTTGGAAGTGGACTGTTCCTACTGGAACTGTGCTAACCTTAAGTCTGTTTCCTCTCGAAAGTTGTCCTATTCCCATGGAACTGTGCTTGTGAAACTGTGGGACTTCAGCTTCTTTCAGGTATTGGGCTTCTTCTGATGGAACTATGCCTGTTGGAACTGTGCTAGCCATCACTTTGCCTCCTTTTGGAAACAGACTTCTCCTGTTGAAACTATGCCATTATGAATTTTTCATTTGCTATGGAAAAAATCTCTAAGAAATGAGATTTCAGTCATCAAAATGCTTTGTGAGTGCTTCTCCTTCTGGGATCCCAGCCAGTTTTATGTTGAAAATCTATTGTTCCCTCCTCATGTGCATTTCTATCTAAATAAACCAACTTAACCAAAATTGATTTAGAAAACCAATGGCCATTATGGGGAATCTTAGATCTCCCCAAACTGATTTTTCTCAAAATGAAATTAGAAAGCTTATGCTCAAAAGGAAAAAAACAAAACAAATTATGAAAATAAAACATGAATGGGATGCCTCTTGTAATTGATACTGTTACAGGCAGACCCTAAAACAAGGTCTTCAGTCCTCATCTTCACGTAGTAAATGAATCTAACACGGAGACTTAAGACTACTCAAGCAGGCAGTGCACTTATTAGGTAAGCGAGGAGACAGAAACATTTTGATAGACAAAGGTGGGCTCGTCAAGAGTCAGCCCTGAGGAGAACAAGTGTAGATCCTTGTAGGGAAAATGGAAGTCACTGTGTCCAGTATCCTCACCTGACCCTTTTCTACTTGCTCACCATGCACATGCAATGCTCACAAGAACATACTTGCACACAAGTTGCCAATGAACTATTATTGACTCTATATAAAGAGTTCTGTCCAGTGTTCTGGGCTGCTATGGCAGAAAGGCCCGAAGGCAGAGACAGACTGGCTGCATGCAGACTTGCCTGAGGAAGATGTGTTTCTAATGCTTGACCTGCCACCAGGAGAATAAAGCTTGGTGTAAGGCCTTTTATCTCCCCATGTTCCACTGTTGCTATTTGGTCTTACCAAATCCAGAGTGAACTTGCGTAGGGCCAAAATTGTCTGGTGAGACACTCCTAGTGAAAATATTTATTCATTAATTGTTAGAGTATCTAGCATGAGTGAAGTACATTTATTCATTAATTGTTAGAATATCTAGCATTAATAGGGAGGGTTTCAATGAGCACATACCCAGCTGGATTATATACATACATGTATGTTGTAACATCATTTCATGTAGCATCAGCATATAAATCTCCACCTGAACTAAGGCTGAACTGTGAGCCATAGTTAAAGAGTTTCCTAATGTAACTAAGGATCCCCATAAGTTTAAGAGTGAACTGTAACATAGTTATTCAAACTTACCAACCTGGCTTCTCAGATTTATCAATTAATCCATATGCTTGTTGGTGAGGGCTAGGACAAGCATTGGATAAAAGTCAATCAGTGGGAACAATTTGAAAGAAATTTAGAGAAACAGACCTAACTTTTGGCAATGTGCTAGAACACTCACTGGAAATCTCCATTGAGCAATTACAGAAGCTTTTTCTAAGCCTGTTGATTAGAATAAAATTCAGATTTATATACGAAAACCTGATTAATCTGTTCAAAACTATTACTATAGACTTCAGATTACTTTCAAGGGAAGTTCTGGTCTTCCTTTAGATGTTGAATCTACCTGGGGAGCATTTAACTCTATGTTTATTAATAGCCTGAATTGGGAACTTTACCTTTTTTGTTAAAAGGACCAGGATGGAATAGGAAACTATGTCCACTCCAGATTTAGTTAATTTAGCAAACCAGCTTGCTAGATGATCCACCTAAAAGATCACTAAAATTCTTAACTTTCCACTCTGGCAAATGAAGGCCCTAAACAAAACCAAACAACCTCCTAATTTTTTCCATTATTGCAAAGATCTAGGACATTGAACTTCAGCCCTAAAGCCAGCCTTTCCAGTGTCCTCAATCCCAATGATTGGACTACAAGGAACTATAGGGTCTCTCCCAAAACCTTCTTAATTGACTGAGAGGAATCACTGCAGATTGGGAATGAATCTCTCTCTCCTTATTGATGTTGGAAATATATTTTCCATGCCCAACCCCACTGCTATAAAGTAGACACTTCCTCAGAATACTTAAACAGTCCAAATAGTGAGTGTTCAAATAACCCTCAACAGGTCCCTGTCTCTGAACCTGTTCCCTCTTGTCTAGACCTCTGAGCTGTGCACACTTTTCTCATCAGTTCCTCCACCCTGTTCTTTATTGGGCTGAGATTCTTAAAAATATCTATCATGCCAAAATTTATTTCTCTCAAAAGGGGGAAAATAATTATAGAATTTGACCCTAATAATCAAACTATCTAAAAGCAGTATAGACCCTTAAACATCTTTCACTTGCTCTGTCTTTGACAGCACTGCAGCTGAGCCTGGAGACATGGATCATTTGTTCCTACTGGTTCACTTCCATCCTTTTTATGAGCAAAATCTCCAACTGATATTGGCAGAAACCACAGTGCACTTCTAATCAATATTCAAATAGATTCCTCCATACCTTTCCCCATAATGCATCAATAATCTATAAATAAGGAGCTCCTCCATGGCATCAAGCTTGTAATAGGAGATTACCAGCCTCAGGGACTCATCTCCTGCACTAGTCCCTGTGATACCCTTATTTTGCCAGTGAGAAAACAAATGGCTGAAAATAGAGGTTTGTCCAGGACCTGTGAGCTAGAAGTAACATTATTATCCCTCATCACCCTGTTGTCCCTAAGACCCATGAGATGCTGACATCCATTCCCAGTGAAATCACAATTCCCGCTGTGACTGATCTATCCCATCCACTTTTAGTACCAGTGCTGATGAGAGCCAAATTTTTTGCTTTCACTTTTGGCTTCATGGAAAAGTTAATCATGATGCTCAACCCATGTCCCTGCCCTATCTCATCTGCATTAGCTAGAGCAAGTCTCAAGGTCAGCCCAGATTTAAAGCATTTGGAATGAACTCATATTGCAAAGGGTGTTAACTTTGTGAGTCCTCTCTGGCTTTATCTGAATAACTCCCTGAGTTCTTGGTAGGCCCCACCCTTCTTTCGTCCCACTCATGTCTGTCTTTCTGCCTAAGACTCTTGTAAGCGTAAACAGTGTCATATCTTAAAATATTCTTGGAAATGTTATGTTCCTTACTGTGCCTCCTGGGGGAAAATCCCAGGGCAAAATACCTTTGAAACCGAAATCAGTCGAAGGGAGAAATAGTTTAAGAAACTCATTTATTTCTTACAAGCAGTCATCCCACCTCTCTCTTGACCAGGCTGCAGCAGAAGAGAGCCCCACCCAACCTCTCCAGTCCAGATAAACCCTAGCTGGCCCCTGTAATTACCTATTGATATGGAGATGGACTAATTCTCTCCACCTCTTGGAAATACCTATTGATTTGCAGAGGCACTAAAACCAGGTGAGAGATTCTGGAAATACTGCAATTTTACCCACAGCCCACCCCTCCAGAAATCTTGCTTCACAATGTACACATTCCCCATCTTCCGAAAAGGCTCCCGTGTGAGAAAACTGGAGAACTATAACCAGGCTAATAACATAAAATTGCAACAGCAATAAAATAATACTAATCCCCAAACTGGAGGATTCAGCTAGGTTCAAAGTCCTGCTCAGATTAAGTCCACAGCTCACCCATCCCACAGGCAGGCAGTAGCTGAACAGGTAAGGAGTTCAGAGCAATCACCATGCAGCAGCTGAGCCAGAGGGTATGTCCAGGCCACAGGGACTATAGGAGAAAATAACCTTAAGAGTGATAAGATACATTTTAATGACACCAGCATAGGCAAATCTTGTCTATAAGGTAGGAAACATACAAGAGAGGGATCCTGGGATAGGACAGTGGCAGGAATGGGGTCTTGTCCTGGCCTAGTATGCCAGGCTTTCACTCAGGTCCCTGTGAGAGTTACAGATGGGTCAATATCCTCTTTAGCAGAAATAGTAAAAGTAAGCATCCTTTCACTGTGCCATGGAAGTTTAGCTCATTTTCTCATACCTTTCCTGAAAAGCTTAGTAGAAATTTATTATACACTTGACTTGATGAAGCATTTTGAACCATCACTGCTACAAAGGCTAAATGTAGCAGATACAATTGTGCTCATTAGATTCAGTATGGATAACAGTCTCTTTGAAACCTGTCTTCCACAGATTAACATGATACAGTCCTATGACTTATGTTCAATACCATGACAGACAAAAAGGGACAAAGGAAAAAATTCCTTAGGATGTGGTTATCTGTCAACATCTTTTAGCCTTCTTTTCTGCTTTGTATGTATTTTTGTTGCTTGTTTAATTTTTCTTTCCCTTTATGTATTCAGGATTCTTCTCAAAGGCTTATAGATCTCATTCATCAGTTTTTTATTTCTGTATATTCTATTGTGATTAAAGCACAATTTACTCATTTATTCTAATGTTGATGAACATTTGGGTTATGTCCAATTTCTGGCAATTCCAAATGATGATTCTATAAATATTTTCCATATTAGGTTTATATGCATATTTTTCTATGCATGTTTTCCAGATTAGGTACACACTCCTGTTTCTGGAGTCTACAGCTGTAAGTAGAATTGCTAAGTTGTAGGATACACATATGATGAGCTTTGCTGAAATTCTGACTTGGTCTCCAAATGCTTTTTTCTGATCTATGTGACATCCAGCAGCATATCAGAGTTCTCACAGATCCACATCCTCACCAGCACTGATACTGCAACTTTAGTGTTAACCAAACAGTCTGCGATCTGGTGGCTTCACAGTGTGGTTTTGGTTTGCTTTTGCCTGGTTACTAACGAGGTTGAGTGCCTTTTCATACAGCTATTGGTCATTTGGAGTTCATCTTTTATAAAGTTCCCATTTATTCACTTGTCTTATTTTTTAATCTCCTTGATTTGTGAAGTTCTCTATATAGTCTATATAAACACCATTCTTCAGCGTATCTTTTCAGAACTTTTATGGCTTGCTCATTTTAATGTATATACAATATATCAACACTTTCCTTGGGTTAGTCCCTTTGTGTTTTGTCTCAGAAGTTATGCTCTCCTTCAAGATCATGAAGATAATCTCCCATTCTATCTCCTAAAAGTTATATATATGACGATCATAAGTAGGTCTTCAATCTACCTGGCATTGATCCCCTTTTAATTGTGTGATGTGAAGGTCTAATTTCATTTTTTTCCTTTTATGGATAGACAGATTTCCTAGCACCAATCAAGGACACAGTGTAGATATCAAGCTTCTGTCTATATGTGTGTGTATTCCCAGACTTACTCTGCTCTTCCATTTGTTATTGTCAAGTCCTGCAACAACGCCATACTATTTTTCTGTAAGTCTTTATATCTGACAATATATGTTCTCTCCTATGTTCTTCTCCAGCAGTAGCATTTTAACTATGGCTGGGTGATTGAATTTCCATGCAAAATTTAGTATCAGTCAGGAAATAAAAACCATTTGGTATTTTTATTTTAAAACAAAATATTTATATCAGTGTATCCCTAGATATCCTGTAAATCTCTTGCTAATTCTAAAAATTATTTAGAATAATTATTAATTAATTATTATTAATTTAGTTGTTTTGGATGTTTTATGTATGCAATCATATAACCTGTTATTATTAACAGTTATTGTTCCTTCTTTTCTAATTCTGGCTTTATTTTTCCTCACTGAGATTTTGGGTTTATCTATTACAAGACCTTATTTTATTAGCTAATGGAATACTTGAAACTTATTAGATCCATTTAGATTTTGGAAGACACAGAAAATTCAGCTAAATATTTGTTTCTGACCCACCAACTAAAACAGAACAAGAGGAAGCTCAGCTACTGTTCTGGCTATTATTCACGCTCTTTTGTGAGTGCTGCTGCTGATCTAGCACATCCAAAAGAGTATTGGTATTTCTCCAACTCTTCAGGATTCTACTTGGAGCCTGCAGAAACCTTCAGTCGGAGAAGCACACCACAGACCTCTAGTTTGTGAAGTAAAGTTATGCTAAGAACAGTTCGTCTTGTGAAAAATAGTCTCAACTTCCTACACCTGTACAGCAGGACTCCATCATAAATGAGGAAAGGCTGACTTATATGTCCTAAAGCCACTAATACTGTGTACACATCTATGGACCCATAGGGAGATTATGAGCAGCTGACTCAGAAAACCAAATACATGTCTGATTTATCTACAATTTATTTTGGCTCATTGACTGGCTCCTGCTGGATGTTAAATGCTCCTCCATTTTACCTACACACTCAAGGTTGGACCTGAAGGCTAGTGAGGGAGATCAATCCCTCAAGTGGACAGGACTTTGAACAACATATCTGGAAGTATACTAAATAAAATAGTCCCAGAGGTCCATATCTGCATTGGTTTATGAGCACTGGTTAATCACATGGCAAGAAGGGAAGGACAATTACAAAAGTAACATGGTTGCTGAGTTCCTCATCAAGGAATTTGGGAAGAATTAAATGTTAAGAAATTGCAGAATGAGAACCAAGTGAGGGCATATTTGTTTTCTGTGTGAATGCTCACTAAAGAGCATTTACTGCAGAAGAGATGCTCAGGATATCTTACCCATCCTATTAAAAATCAGAAGGACAAGCTTACTTATCCTGGTTAGCTTCTTTCACTAATTACCACAAGAACTGATCAACAGGCTCACAAGGCAGCTGGGGTGGAGACTGTCCTTGTATCAAACAACTTCACCATCACTGCCATCAGTGGGACAGTCTCAGAATTGCAGAGATCACTGTCATTACCTGATAACCTCATTCTTCTGGAAGACTGCGAAATAATTCAGTGGAACTTTGTGTTTGACCCCTTTGTTTTGTAAATAAGCAACTCTTTTCACTTCAATAAAAATTTTAAGATGTGTCATCTCTGGCCACAGTGCTTCTCTAAGCACTGTGTTTTGTGGCTTTATTGAATACCTAATTTATTATTATGATATCATACACAGCACTAGGTTTTTGAATAAAAAATTCATTTTTCAATAACAACAAAATTAATATCAATGATGGAGTGCCTCATGTCTAAGGAGTTTGTTTTACCAGAGTTTTTTCAGCAAGAATAAACTGTTTTCATGTAAAGTTGAAGTGACCTTTGAAGAGCTAGTAATGACATCACTATAAGCCAAAAGTATATTGTCCTACAAGATTTGGTGTATGTAATTATCTATTTGTATGTGCTGGAATAAGCAATTTTGCTGGGTATGAGTGAATTTCTCCCATACAGTATTTGATACTATTTCTTCCATGGACACAGCACATTGTTCTGGTGCTCAAGCTTTGTAAGTGGTATTTCTTAATGATCCTCTAATAAGTTTTTGTTTCCAATCTCCGGAAGTCTGCTCTTCTGATTTAGAGGTTTAATTCACTCTGAAAATGAAACACTATTTCTGCACAGGCATCATGATATTTTAGATCCATATGCCACTAAAGTCAACAAGAAAAGAATGTACTTACTGTACTGTGTAAGATGCTTAATCATGATTATCAAGAAGAAGGAGGCAGGGAGGAGTGTGTTTTGAAAATGTGGGATTCTCAGGTAAAATCGCTCAACTCTTTTATAACCTGTGATAAATACAAAAGGCAGAAACACTAGTGGTTCAAAGTACCTAGTAATAAAAATTCAGGTGCTGAAATGCTGGCTGATGGAAAAGACAACATAGAATATGTGGCAAAAGAAAAATATAAATACCATTTATAGCTCTGTGAACAGAAATGCAGATATTAGTAACTGAATATGTTCTCCCTTTCTTTCAAAAACATCTATATTTATAGCTGTAGTTATGTTTTTATGACTTTTCCCTAATACAAAGACTATGAATATTTTCTTCTTTGCCTTATTATGGATATAAGATTTGCTTTTCCTTTTCCTTATATACTGTATGTGGTGCATTTTTTATAGTTGACTTGTAAATTGGTTTCCTGTTTCTAGAAAATCAAGGCAGAATTTTTACTAAATAAGCAAAGAAAGGATATATTGAGATATATATTGATGGTGCACTCGGTATCCTTCTTGGCTTCATCTGTAGCACAGATGAGCATTTATTCTATATAAAAAGATATGAATGGAATTTGAGTAGCTAAAGGAATGTTTGGAGTTTGGAATTTGATGTAGTCAGTGTGATTGATATGGTAATTGACCCTCATAACCTTTCTCTTACCTTGTATTTCTAAGATTGGAAAGCTCAATATTGAGTCTTTCAGCTTCCCTTAAAACTAGAGTTGTGAATGTAACTTAGGTACTATATTTGTAACTTGGCAATGAGGTAGATCTATGTTTCTGAAATATTATAGGTTGTTCTCTCAGAAATGAGTGTTAGAAGAAATTGGACTCCATGTCTTAATATCTAATTACCTACCTCATATTCTAAGAAAATGATGACTACTGTCACTTTCTTGTCATATAAAATACATTTACAAACATGCACATATATGTTTAGAATTTGAGAAGTAATCTGTGAGATTTAAAAATTTCCCTTACATCTGTGAGAAACCCACTCACTGGTCCAAATTCAATAAGTGGACAAGGAGACAAAGAGAACAGCAGAGCGAGGCTTTAATGACGGTCTTGCAAGATCGGGTGTCTGGTGGGCAGGCACACCTGGGGAATGTGGCGCCAGTAATTTATCTCCTAGTTCACGAGTCCCTCCCCTGGTTCCTCATTGGCTGAGTACCACAGGGTTCACATTCTGTCCCGGACGTTATATCTTTCCTTTACATTTGTCTTAATCTTATTGGTAGGTTTAAAAAACTCAGACAGGTATAGCCAGGCCCTTATCAATTCCCCCACCCCCACTCTCAGCCCCACTCTCAGCCCAAGCAGCTTCCCCCACGTGGCCCTTTGTTAATACCTTACTGTTAAAGTGTTTAAACATCTTAGTGGGAATAAATCACATTTAGGTTTTATACTCTTTCCTAACAGTTTCCTCCTCTTTTTATTTAAGAATTTCTGATTTTATTTCCAGTAATGTATTTTAATTTACACTTGGTCCTTTCTCAAATTTCTCTAATAGCTTTTTACTCTCTTCCTCATAGTTCAAATTTTTTTCTAAAAACATAAGATTATTTTGGGTGTAGGTCATAGGTATTTGCTTGTTTATGGCTGCCTTTATAAGCTTTTGAGTCAGGCCTCTCACACAAGAGATGATACAGCATCTACAGCAGTTACAACCCCCACAACTATTAACAAAGGATGTTAAAACAAAGGCAGCCATAGCTTTCTATTTTCTAAACCATCTTTCCAACCAGTCTGTAAAAGGGTCACTGGTGCCAGAGTTTTCAGCTAATTCATTAGCTAAAGTGGTGCCTTGTAATGATCTGCGACTTCTATGAAAAATTTATTTTCATTGGGTGTGGAGAGAAATGCCAGGGTAAATGGAATGGCCAATTGGACTAAAGCACAAGTCCCAGTCCAGGTGGGTGGCAATGAGTAGCACAGGTTCCCCTTTCCACAGTACCACCAAACATCCACTCGGGGGATGCGTAATTTCGAGAAGTTGCCCTCTTTAGAGACATTTAGGACATGGGGACAAGTCAGTATGTTCCCCACAGGAGTTTCGAAACCTGCTTGCCTAGGGAGGCATGAGGAGTGATTCATCTTTTCTATGGAAAAAGAAGGGATTGCCCTCAGGTCTGACTTCGTTAGTGCATGAAAGAGTAAAGACAAGCCATTGCAAGTCTCATTTCCCCAAGCATCCTTGTCCTGGTACAGGGCCAACACGCAGTTCATCTCAGTGGGGTCTGTGTCCCAGCCAGAGGGAATGGGACCACCTGCGCCTGTGGCCGTCTAGCAGCACATACGTAACAATCGCTTTTATTCAAAGCAAGTACTGAAAATTTAACCCACTCTACCCAGGCATTGGTGTCTCCATAACCTGTCTCTATTTCAAGAGTCTGTTTTAGATTATTTTATCTCTGTTACAGTAACTAGTCTAGGGTCATTCTGGGGAAGCTCTGGCTTGTTATTTCCCTCAGGATTGGGGGTGGCCACTATGGGTGAAGTCTTGCCTTCGTTTAAATTAAGACCAAACCTTCCCACAGGATCTACTCCAATGACATCTGCACCAAGTCCGTAAACACGAGGGGCAATTATAGGGTCTGAGTCTAAGTCTTAAGGTTTATGTATAGTTAATAAAAGGGGTTACACTGTCTGTCCTGGCAATTGTCAGGAGGAATTCCTTTAGCTATGTGGAGATTTCTTTTTAAAGATTTTTCTGCTGCATGAGGGGCTGTCCACCCTTGAAACTGGGTAGTTCACCAAACACTGGTCCACCCTGGACATGGGGGCCTACTTGCCTTTTTTATCCTATTAAGATTTGTCCATTCAGGACAGAGATACTTATTATCTCCAGAAAGCTGTCTTTGGTCATTTAGGTCACCACAAGAGAGAACCTGACAAACATCAAACCTAATGGTTTGGGGGCTTGATGCTTTAGTAATATTGATTACCACTTCGACAGGATAACCAGGTGTTCCTTCCCATCTTAGGGCTCCCTGCGACTTGCCTGTGAAATACAGAGTTAGAAGGATAAAAGTTAACATTTCAGGTTCCTTTTAGTTTCAGCCTTATGGGTTGGTTAGCCACCTGGGACATCTGCCAATTCTGTTTTTTCCCCAGATCCCCCAGTCAGTTTCTTTGGTGTAATGAGTGCAACTCTTTTCAGCCGTCCTCACTGCAGTCCCTGTGGTCAGAAGCACTTGGTAGGGGCCTTCCCAGCTGGGCTGGAGTCCATCTTCTTTCCAGGATTTTACTAACACCAGGTCTCTAGGCTGGAAGCAGTGAGTGAAGAGCTCAAGTGGGGCAGTCTGGGTGAGGAGTCCTTTCAGCTTGAGAGAAGATAAGTTAGAAGACATGGCCAGCACATATTCCCTTAAAAATTGATCTTTTGTTTCTATAGTGGGCAAGGCTGTTGCCCTTCCCAGATAAGGTAGCTCATATAATAATCATTATTCCCTGTAGTACTTTTGAAGTAAAATGACTCCATTATCCAAGTTAACATTTTCTATTAACCCAAACCTAGGAATTACTTGTTCTAAAAGTACCTTTATCACTGATCTTGCCATTTCAGTTGTTAATGGGTGGGCCTCCACCCATCCAGTGAGATGGTCAACAATCACTACTAAATATTTAAGCTTTCCCACTTTCAGTATCTCAGTAAAATCAATCTGAATACTTTGGAATGGTCTTATTCCTGGGAGTTTCTCTCCAGATACTGGCTTTCTCATACATTTCTTAGTAATTCTTTGGCACATTATGCAGCTCCTACAAACCTGTTTAGCAATGTTGTAAATGCTAATACACCCATAAACCTTTAGCAAAGCATCACATTTCACTTGAGGACCCCAAGGGCTCCCTCTATGTAACATGTTCATCAGCTCTCTCATAATAGGCTGGCTGATCATTTCTCTCCCATCTGTTAAAGTCCACTGCCCTTTTGTCATCTAGAGATGCCCCCACCTCCTGTAGCTTCTTAATCTCCTTCTTGGAAAACTTTGGGATCTGTCCCATCTCAAGTGACTGAGACACTGGGGAACATGTGAAACAATGGCTGCCAAGACACTAGACATCAGACGATGGGTGAGATTAGTTGGGAAACTAAAAACAATGTTAAGTCCTATGACTTCCTTGTTTACTGCCTGAACACATGTCCAGGCTGTGGGTCAAGTCTCATGCAGCAGGAGCCAAAGAATAGCCAGAAAATACTCCTTCCTTGAGAAGAGATAGATAGGAATCTAAGCAGGCTATGATGGTTAGGATTTTCAAAGAATGTAAGATGGGAGATTGCTGCCCAGATGGGGAGCCCCACACATGTTCAGGGGTTCCCCCAAATAATTCACCTTAAGTATCGTTCAGTGCATGCATGGGAGGAAACTATCCAAAGATATAAAAAGAACTACTGAAAGGTTTAGAAGAAACCAGCCTCTGAGGCTCACAAAGTACCAGAAATGATGTCTGCTATCACCAATCATACTGGAAAATTTAATAATTTATGGGCCATCAGGTGGAGTGTTCAGAAGACCTTGCCTCAGTAATGGGGAGAAATTAACCCTAGACTGAATGCTCATCTGTTCCTAACACAGTATTAAAACAAGTTTAGAAAAGAGCAAACCATTTTCAGGATTTAATGATATTCCTGAAGCTCAGGAATATTTGTAGAAATAAAAATTTATCCATCATTCAAGAAGGCAAAATTCATATTATCTGGTGGCAGACACACTGTTTGGAGTCATACAAAGACGCAGGAATATATGATATATAATGAGCAAAATCAATCCTTAATCATTAGGGAATAACCTAGAGATCATTAGACCTATTAAAATGACTAACAATATCAACTGTTGGCAAAGATGTGGAACAACTGGAAATTTTATACACTATTGGTTAAAGTGTGAAATGCAGCAAAATATTTATGATGAATTAAGCAATTACACTGAGTGGAAAAAAGATAAAAGGAAGCATGTTTTGTATTTCATTTATGTAATAACTCCAGAAAATGCAAACTTACCTAGTACCAGAAAGTAGACCAGTGGCTTTCTGAGTATAGAAGGGGATCATGGAGGGATAAAAAGGAGGAATTACAATGGAACATGTGGAAACTGTTAAGAGTGGGGGTATGTTTTTATCTTGATTGTGATATAGTT
This sequence comes from Manis pentadactyla, assembly GCF_030020395.1. NCBI lineage: Eukaryota > Metazoa > Chordata > Mammalia > Pholidota > Manidae > Manis > Manis pentadactyla. The sequence goes on along the minus strand of NC_080037.1, from coordinate 26,751,056 downwards.
TCATGAGTATATACAGACATAAGCACCAATGTACACTTTTTGTACATGAGTTATTATGTTAATTATACTTCTATAAAGCTATATTTTTAGAACATCTTAAAACTTCACTGCCTTAAAACAACAAAATGTCCACAGGAACAAGAAAAGCAGTGCTGCAATGCACACATTAGTGTTGGTGTGCTTGCGAACATTTACAGTAGTTGTGCTGAAGTCAGAGGTGGGCCGGCCAGATGGGTCGTAGAGCACTCCAGGGTTCCAGCCCACTGAGCTTTCACCATGGATGTTTCATATCACCAAAGTAGAGAGAAAATAATGTGCCAAATAAGACATTTTTTGTGATATTTTATTCACTGAAACAAGTCATGGGCCAGAGCCAGCTTCAATAAGAAGAGAAATTGAATGCTTGTGAAGACCACTAGGAGCTACTAGAATCCATCAAATACCAGATTCACTTTCTATTTGCTTATAAAATTCACTCAAGCTTGGTGCAGGGCAAATAATTCGCACAGTCATCATCATGATCAAGAATCAATTTTTTGTTGATGTACTGTAATTTCTTTACCACGGTATAAAACGAGGTAATTTTATATTCTGAATGTACTCTTTATCTGAGGATTTCACAACTAAAAAAACTGGATCTATCTGCTGACACATCCTATATACTTGTGAAGCTCGTACAGCATAATTCCAGACATGTTAGTCATTGGTCCATGGAAATACCATAATCCCTTTGGGTATATATAGGATGTTCTTGATTAGTGTTGAAAAGCCTGAAATTGAGTTTCAATATTATATATCACTATGACATCAGAAGCATAGAGGGCCACAAACAGCCTAACCACATCTCTCCTTCCCAACTCCACTCCTGCGAATGAGGCCCTATAGCCAAACAACCCTCCAGGGGCAGTGCCTGTTTATTTCTTTGTAGCAAGTTTCAGTTCTCTGGCAGCCCGCAAATTATTCAGACAAGCCAATCACATTCTCCTCTGAGTAGGAACCACTCTATCATCTTGTTAGTACAAAACCTGTCTCTCACAGTTCCTGCTTATTTACTCTGTCCCTAAGTATAAATGCCATGTGGCCCTGCATGGTATGGTGTCTTCCTCTCTTGTGACTTTATATGTGACAAATAAAATAATAATTATGTATTACATATTTTAATATATAATATAAATATAATTCATGTAATATGTATATTATTATAAGAAATTAACAGTCTTTGATCTCTTCTGCCCAGTATCATGTGTCATGTATATGGCCATTCCCATAACCCTAAGGGAGAAAGGCCTCCTTCAGCAACAGGTCGAAGAGGAAACAATCCAAACAATCAGTCCTGATTGTGCTACTTTAGAAGGACTCCCTTATCCATTTTTATCCATGATCTCCAGCTACCTCATTGTCACATACCTGTGGGAGGTACACCTTTGCATGATATTTTGGCCACTTCTGAGGTTAGCATCAGTTAGTACATCCTTTGGGGTTATGAGCATTATTTTTAGCATACTTCTTACCCATATTGGAAGCCTGTGGGTAAAACTGCAATGTTTCCAGAATCTCTTGCCTGGCTTTAGTGCATCTGCATATCAGTAGGTGTTTCAAGGGATGAAGGTGAGTGGTCTGTCTACATATCACTTGGTAATTACAAGGGCGTACTGTTTGGGCTGGAGAGGTTGGGTGGAGCTCTCTGCTGGGGCAGCCTGGTCAAGAGGATGGGATGACTGCTTGTAAGAAATAAAAAGGTTCCTTAACTTTATTTCTCCCTTTGAAAGATGTCACTTTCAAAGGTATTTTGCCCCAAGATTTTCCCCACCAAAAGCCCCAAAAGTAGATTTAATTCTCAGATAGTTACAATTTCTTTTAGTCCAGACTATGGATAATTTGGAAATATAACTCATTCTATACTTTCTTGGTAGTATTTCTGAAAGACTAATTCTTATTTGTTGGCTTCATGTCATCTCCACACTCTAGAAGCCACCCTCACATTCACTTTACCACACAGTTCTCATGCTTGCTAGATTTATTTTATTGCCCTCATGTTTCTCTCTCTTTACCTATAGGTACATGTCAGACTTCAGTAAGAGGGCCATATCCTCATTTTCTCTTCATGGAGGTATTTTCTCCAATTGAAATATAAGTTGTTTACCCACTTTCAGTATTCTCATATTCTGAGAAATATAATCAGAGATTTTATCAATGAGGCAATCTATATAACCTTAATAAAATATTTGCTACAAGGTTGCCTTTTAGTTAGCCTGTCAATTTTATATTTTACTGTTTAGAATTAAGAAGAAATAACCTCCTCTGGTCATATAAATTACTAGGTTTGTGGATTATATTTGTTGTCATTCATAGTTTCAAACTAGCTATTATTGTCCTGAAATCATATTTTTCTTGTTTTGTTTGTTAAACTAATCAAAAAGCAACCAACACATGCTACCAAAATCTTCTTTCCTGCCCTCTTCCCCAAAAGTTGCATGTTAATTACATATTTAATGTATCTTCTATGTTATTGTTGGTAGCACTTTTATCAAATGTTTCAGACCTGGTCTCTGAGTTTTTCATGATATACTTAATATGCTACATGAAATGAGTATCATCTTTGCTACCTTTCTACCAGTTCTTTCCCTACCGGTCCCATCTGTATTATTTCCACATGAGGACTTCACCCACTAGAATATAACTGGCACCATCAGTTTTCTCAATGCACGCTCACCACATGCACATGCTCACCACATGCACACACACACACACACATGCAACAGAGTGAACATGCTGACTCATCTTCCTGGGGTAGCCGTGCAATCATACTGCTGTACAGTTTAAACAATGTTTATGTCAACTGTATCTCAATAAAGCTGGAAAAAATAAGTAGTGGTTGTAAATGGTTGTTGAATTACGGAGTGGAGAATGGGTGAATACCATATGGATTGAATCCCCTCAATGGTGGAATAAGGAGTTTATTTTCTGAGTCAAAGGTTAGAGATATTATGTTACTTATTTCACCTAGAGATATATATTTATTTTTTCATTTTTTTTAAGCATGGGTTCATCCCTAGTAATTTCTCCACTGTCATCTCTCTTATTCATGCATTTTTTTTCATTAATTCTAACAATAATGCTCCTGTTAAACATAAATTAAATTCTTATGTTTTCTATTATTTGGCACCCTGTATTATTCAGTAGAACTCTAAGAAATACAGCTAAAAGAACTATGAGGCAGAAACCATTCTGAATGAGAAGTCCCCATATAGAACAAGCATAATAGGTGAAGTCATCAAGCTTCAGTTAGTTTGATGTGTTCTCCAAGCATACTTTGAAATATTTGTCTGCTTCTTTTGGACAGTTAATTATGGATTCAGTGTCTAATATGTCAAATAGAACTTTGAAATGACTAAGAGAGGATATAGATTGAAAGTTACAATAATGTAAAATTCCATTTACATGAGATATTTTTAATGATATAAGAATGTTCATTGGAGTACCAGAAAATAAATGTATTTCCACAACCACATAGACTATAACACTCAAGCTTAAGTGAAGTGCAGTATAAATTATAAATTTGAATCTCCAAATCATACTCACTGTATCTTCAAAGCCGAGTTCCACATAAAATGCTAGTTACCAAGATCAAAGTGATATAACATTAAAGAATATTGTTAGTCTTTCTTCTTTAGATCAAAGAACAGATGATTCAAATGCTGAAAAAGAAACTTATCCTACTCACTTAGGAGATCATATGTCAGATTTTAGGTTAGAAGAAGAAATAAATTAATACTGATTAATGCTGGTATGGAATTGGTAGGTGCTTTCCAAGTTGTAAGTCACCAAATTGAGCACAACAAAAAAAGATAAATGTCAAGCTGATATTACAAATCTAGGGATATTTTTAAAAATCTCATATAGTGAATGATTTCAGCTTGTGATGATGAGAAAATAGCATGATTAATTATATTAATGACACCATTTATGTATTCAATCATGTTTTCTCTTTTATGCTGAATTTCTGTATTATTTTTAAACCTAACATTAAAACAGAATTCTTAATAACAAGTTAAATATTTTATAGTGAGAAAATATATATAAAATATTGATAAATAAACCCTTTAATAATATTAAAATTTTCCAAAGGATGTGATGATTATAAGGAATTGTAAGTAAAAAAAAATTATAATTCCATTGAAGTGAGATCTGTTATCATGTAATTAGACATTTTAAAAAACATCAAACAATATATATCTATACATGCAGCTCCTTTCAAAGTTTTTATATTCCCTATAAGCTAATAATCATGGGAAATTTTCTTTTAGATTATTTTAGAATAAAAAACAGAGTCCTAATCTCTTCCAAATCACTATTCCATGTTTTGTTCACTTACAGAGTAATAGAAAAATTTTGTCCATTTAGTCAGCAAAAGAGAATTATTTCATTTTATTTCTAAAATTATTGATAAGGGCAAGAATTAGGATATTATTATTAGCTACAAAGAAAAACCTCCTGCCTTTATTGAGTTGCCACTTTAAAAGATCAGCCCATAAAAATATCATTCCTTCAGGTTCCAGCTACTTAAATTCCATTTTGGTTTGGCTTTGCTCTCTTAGGTCATTTGTAGTCACTGAGAAAGAAGTTGAATTGTCAATATGTTTAAGAAACCATTTTTACCGAAAAATTAAATGCATACACAAAAGGGAATAATACACAAGTGTACAGCTTCATTAATTTTCACAAATGATCATGCATATTTCAGTAGATATCAGATAAAGGAACAAACCCCACAAATAGAAGTGTCCTTCCCATTTCTTGTCAATATCTCCCTCAAGTAATACTCTTCTCTAAACTCTATTATAAAAGATAATTTCCCTCTACATTTGAAGTTTAAGTGGCATAATAATTTTGGGCTCTCTCATGTTTGAGTTCTTTGGGTTCTACATCATTTGTTAGACTCATCCATATTATTATGTGTAATTACAACTTGCTGGTTTTAATTGTATAATGCATACAATGGTAGACATATACAAGTTTGTTTATTCCTTCTACTGTTCATGAGAATTTGTGTTTTTGCTATTATAAATAGTGCTGCTGTGAACAATCTTTAAAATGACTATATATATTTTTCTATTAGAAATATATCTACAATCAATGAACATATACATACATTTCAGAAAGAGATATAATAATTGCTGAGTCATAGGATAAGAGTAGGTTAACTTTAGTTAATATTGTTAAAGGAATTTCCAAACAGTGTATAGCTATCTGTATGCACCACAGCAGTGGTGAAGAGGTTTGCCTGCTTAGTGTCTTTATCGCTTTTTGGTTGTCATTTGTTTTTCACTTAGCTTTTTGGATGGGTGTAATCAATTTTCGTTTTCCCAATAACTAATAAAATAGAAAAAAATATGTACATACATATATATACCCCTTTTGGATATTCTCACTTTTGAAGATATTTTCCTAGTGGCTTATCTGCCATGTTAATAAGTAAGAGTTCTCTATATATTTCATATTGAAACACCATGTAGGGCATGAGAATTCTAAATATTTGCTTCAACTCTATGGCTTATATTTACAAAAATTTAAAGGTATATTTTGATAATCAAGTTTCTTAATTTTAATATGGTCTAATTAATAAACGTTTTCCTTTTAGAAGTAAACACTTTTTATTTGTTTTTTTACTGCCTGCCCAAGTTTGTAAAGTTAGTTTAAGGTTACTTCTGAAAGAAATCTATTGGACTACCTTTTTAAATATGAGGTGAGATAGGAAGTTGGGGTCTATATTTTCTATAGACGTAAAAAAGTTAGCTACTATAATTTATTTAAATGACCTTATTTTCCCAAAATAGTGTCTAATACTTTTATAAGTCATCTACTTCGGTTGAGGTGTTTCTGGATTCTGCATTTGGTCTATATCTTGGTAATTTGGTCTATATCTATATACACTGGCCTATATCTTGGTAAATTATAATGTACACGATATAGCTCTGTTTATCTTTCTTAAAATCCCTTTAAAGTTCTTTTCTCTTTTCACTTTCATCTGAGTTAGAATAATTTTGTCCATTGATACACACACGTACCAAGTAACCACAGAAAACTGGTGAAATTTTGTTTGAGGTTGTGTTGATGAATATAGAGAAAATATCGTCTTCAAATGTTGGATATTCAAACTAAGCATCTATTTATTTAGATCTTTTGTAAATTCAAATAGTGTTTTATAACTTTTAAAATAAAGTATCTACACATGTTTGTCATATTTATTCTTAGCTATAAATAGGTATACATTGTTGTACTTATTCCTAGGTATAAAAACCCATTTGTTGAGTTTTAATGCTATTATAATTGAAATTCAGTTAAATTTACTTTGTAATAATTTTTGTACAATTACAGGTGATTTTAATTATTGACATTGTATCTAGTGACCTTACTAAATTCACTTATTAATACTGAGTAGTTTTTGTAGACTTTTTAAAAATTCTATGCACCATATTGATGTTGTCTGTAAATAATAACAATTCTATTTTTTGCATTTCAATTCTTGACTTTAATTCTTCTTATTTCTTTATATGAACTAAAAATTCTAAACAGTTTAAATATAATTAGCAATAACAGGAATCCTGGTCTCATTGTTAATTTTAGGAGATGTTCAATAATTCTTAATAATTTTTTGGTTTATCATTATTCTCCATAATTTATCAAATTAAGGAAGTTAATTTCTATGACTTGTTTTCTTACATAATTTTTCATTTTCCTGAGCAAGTTGTCAAATCTAGTCAAGCACTTGTTTTTCTAATACTGTAATCATATCATTGTCTCTTTTCTTTTTTTTGGTTAATATTTTGAATTAATTGGATTTATTTTTCAAGCAAAATTACTCCTGCATTACAAGAATAAATCCTAATTGACAAGATTGTTTATGACAACATTTTTCATTAATATCTATTCATGTAAAGTCCTTATCAAGTTTTGGCATCAATATTATGTTGGCTTCCTAAAATTAGTTGGAAATGATTCCCTCTGACTCTATGCTTTGGAAGATCTGGTGAAAGTCTACTGATAATTCCCTCATTAAACATTTAGAAGAATTCAGATAAAGACTTCTGAGCCTGTAAGTGCATTTTAAAAACACAGCTTAAATGATGGCTTCAATTTTTTAAACAAATATAAGAATATTCGGAATATTTTTCTTTTCGTGTTTATTTGGATAATCTTTATTTTCCAAGGGTGTTTCAACTTTGTATGTTATTAAGATTATTAGTAATATAATTGGTTATGTATTATATTAAAATATCTATGAAATAGGTTTTTCTGGGTTGATACATTTGCCAGTAAATGTCAAAGCAGAAAAATTAGAGAATATTTACTTTCTCTAGTACATGAGAAGTAATACAAAAATAGATACAAACAAAACTACAGAAAGAATAAATAGATCAGTTGTCAGGAATTCTGGGGAGCAATTGTGAAGGGTCTAATAACTGAATCACAGGGGACCTTTTTTATGGAGGTGAAATTATTTTGCATGATACTGTTATGGTGAGCACAACATATTTAACAGCCATACAAATCCATAGAATTTTACAGCACAAGAAGTAAGCCATCATTTGTGCAAATTTTTAAAAAATCACCATTTAGGAATTTAGGAGTTCCCAGGATTGGTTGTGAAACATGATAAAACAATTTAAACCATTATAAATGTATGAAATAATCATATGCCTATTCTTATACCAGGGATGGCCCTGTGTTAATAATTATAGCTATGTAGTAAGCTTTGAAATCAGGAATGTGTGCTTCCCCCAATTTTTTGTTTATTTTTAAAAGGTATTTTCTGCTTTTTTTGGGATCTTGCATTTCTGGAAAAAAAAACAAGATTTGATAGAAACTGAATTGAATTTGTAAATCAATTTGGAGAGTAATGTCATTTTCACATTATTGCCTTCCGAATCGTGTCTTTTTGTTTTGAGGAGGAAGTTTTTAAATTTCTTTTAACAACTGTTTTACAGTTCTCAGTAAAAGTTTTGCACTCCATGTGTAAAATTTCCTCATAGTATTTAGTATTTGTGATGTTATTGTAAGTTGAGTTATTATTTAAATTTCATTTATGTAGTGTTCATTGCTAACATGTAGATATGATAGATATTACTGACTTATATTCTACAACTTTGCTGGTTTATAAGTCCTGATAGTATTTTTTCAGTGTATTCCTTAGAATTTCTTATACAGAAGATCATGTTTTCTGAACAGAATTTTTTTCCTTCCTTTCTGTTCCAAGTGCCCCTTAAACTTGTTCCTTATCTTATTACTGTCATGGATCTTTCAGTGAATGCTGAATGAAAATGGAGAGAATAGATATCCATGGATATTTCCCAATATTAAGGGAGAAACATGTGTTTACCATTAATAGTGATACTAGCTTGGATTTTTTTAAGGTGCCTTTTATCATGTTAAGGATGTTTCTTCTACCTCTAGGGGTTTTTATAAGTATTCTTTTTTTCTTTTCATGAAAGCATATTGGATTTTGTCAAATGTTGTTGCTACATCTATAGATGGATGGCTAATCATTTGTTTTGTACTCTATTTTATCAATATTGTATATTACATGAATTGATTTTTCTGATTTTTAAACAACCTTGCATGCCTGGTTTAAATCCTGCTTGTTCACAATGTGTAATTCTTTTTATGTGTTGATGGATTACATTTGCTAATATGTTGCTGATATTACTGTGTCCATATGCATAAAAGATATTGCACTATAGTCTTTTTGTCTTCTGTGTGTTTTGTCTAATTTTAGAGTTGAAGTAATATGGGTCTCATAGAATGAATCTGAGATTTTCCCACTTATTCTGTTTTTTGGAAGGGTTTGTGAGGTGTTGGTATTAACTCTATTCAAATTCTATCAAAATAGAATTAATAGAATGTAAACATGACCAAATTCACCTTTGAAGCCATATAGACCATTTTTTAAAATTTGTTTTAATTACTAATTCTGCCTTTGTAATTATTATACACTCACTCATTTCCTATTTACTTGTGAAAGGGAAGCTTAGCCTCTCTGCCCAGCTGCCTGGTTTATAGCTTCTAAAGCTCAAGAGCAAAGGGCAGGTGAAATGTCAGCTGACCTGTTCTTGGACTAAAAATGTAGCTCTAGCCTGGGAGCTGGGTAAGGGGGAAGTCTATTTTCTTGGCCATATCCACCCAGCATAGAGTTTCCAGCACACTGAGCTGGGAGTTGAGATGGGAAACTGGTTATGGCTTAAATGCTAGAGATTCTCATTACTCATAATAAAAGTTAATAGCTTTCTTTGAATAAATATTTCTCCATATGCCCTATGGCCTTAAGAAAGTTTTTACAGACTTTAAATGTTTGGTGTTCTTGTAGTTTAATATTAGCAGCTAAATGATGTTTCACTGGGGAGAAGTTTCGATGAGCTCCTTGTATCACCATTCTAAAATTCCTGCCCAATGACCATTTTAAGGGTAGAATCTTTAACATATTAAATGAGGAATATTTCATAAAATATAAATACACATTTCCAGTATTATTTTTAGAACAATATAGATATTTCTTATTCCTTTAAAGACTTGTGCATGTGTGAGTTTGAGGTTCTTAGTATTAGAATACTATTGATTCTACTTGAGAAACTGTAGAGGAAAGGAAAAGAACAGTAATACATCCTATAGGCAAACTTCCTTTAGATTGAAATCTTACTGCAATATTCTTCAAGCATGAGTGCACATGTGTAATTATTTTACATAATCAAATACCAATTTTTAAACACTAATAATATAATGCCACTAGCATAACAATTAAAGTGTTACCTAGAATCTGACATCTTGAATGTTCTAAATAAAGAACATAAAGTAAAATTCTAAAATCTACATACCTTTATAAAAATATTTAAATCATAAAATTGAAACTGCTAAATGATATTGTTATGAAATACAAGCTCATGCCATTTGCCACATGACATGCCAATAAGTTAAGAGAAGACGGTGGGGCAAGGAAAACTTCTTTATTCAGGAAGCCAGCAGACCAAGAAGATGGACTAATGTCCTAAAGCACCACCTTAACTTAGAGTTGATTTCAAGCTGTGTTGGTGGTTCAGTGGTGAGCATAACTGCCTTCCAAGCTTCTTATATTAGGGAAGGGAGAACATGAGGCAATTGCGGTCAGGAGATAACTAGTCAACCTCAGACATCTAGATGTCTGCAAGGGTCTTAAGAGAGTTATGAAACTTCTTGTCCATGGTTAGTTGACTCCAGTCATGGTGTTGATGTGGGTCTGGCCATAATATTACTATAACTTCTTGATAATCTAGTTGCCATTTTGTACATACTTCTTTATCTCCTCAAGGGAAGTGTTTCAGGTAAGGGTCTGGTAGCAACAATCTTAAGCCATGGGAAAAATTCCTTTTGATGATTAACAATGTACAGAATTGCAGGGCTGAGCAAAGGCTTTTTGACCAAAAGATTAAGGCTGCCAAGGAGACAGATAAATATGAAGGCAGAGATGCCAAGCCTTTCCTCTTTGTGGCAATATTATGAAGTAGACCTTACACAAATAACTTAAAAATTATATTGTAGTTTAGTTAAGTTGTAAATTTAAAGCTAGAATTTTATATGTAATGTAACTTACTTCATGTACAGGAAAATATAACGATCTTACTATTAAAAAGAACAGCAAAATTTTAAAATTATTTTATAGTCTATATTTGCAAAGTAAATACTGGCTTATATAAAACATCAGGCTTATATAAACAAATAAGTAATCATTTTAGTGAATGGATGAACTTTTCTAATATTAGATATAGTGGTCAAGAATTAAGTTATTCAAGGCCTCATTCCTTAATCAAAATATTGAGTGAATATGGATGATCTGGATAAGAAATTTGAGTAAATACCATCACAAGTTTTTGAAATTCAGGAACATATCCTGTGCTGACAAAAAATAATTGACAATAAGTCACTATCTATGAAGAAAGAATTAAATTAAGGCATGTGGCATAATTTTCCTTTAACAGAAGACATTCACCAAAGATTCATGTATATGTTCATATATAGCCACCTCCCAGTTATGTCTATTTTCTTATCTATTCTTGAAATAAGACACTAGATTGTATCATTGTATAGTTAGGGTTTCAGTATTATTTCTTAATACATAAGCCACAGTGAGCAACAATTTTTTAAGATCATCTCAAATTCTCCCACTCTTACGGAAAGAATGAACATCATTGTTTGCCTGTTCCACTGGTTATTATTTATTTCACCAGACAGTATTTCATCCCTTTGGAGTTTTGTAAGGATATATAGTGCATTGAGATTTTGTGGGGAGTTATATCCTTGGAATTACCGGATAGCACCAAAACAATTAGCTTTGGTCTTTGATGTCAAGAGCCAAATTAATACCTACAAAAGAACACAGGAGTCTCACAAATTTTGAAATCAATTTGCTGGAGCTATAAGAATATTTTTTCTTGGTATTTTGTGGCAAATATATTACTATATCTTGATAATTCCAGTGCAAGGATACTTTTATTAATTTATCCATTGCATATAAAAATGTATCATTATTGGCAAGATTAATGTACATCTTAGCTTTATATCACATTTTAAAATTGGTTGTACTAATGATAGCTTGGTAGAAATGGGTTAGGGTGATGATTTTCTCTATCAAATGCTAGACTGAGACAAGTAATAATTACTGATAAGATGCAAGATAGACTAATAGAGAAACTTAAAGTTTCTTGGTGCAAGAAACTCTAGAAGACTGCCATGGCACACGAGGTTCTCTCGGATGATACATAGAGGTAGAATTGGTTTATAGTTGTACTGGAGAAGGTCTGGTGATTCCTAGATGTCTGGGTTTTTTGGATTTTTTGTTTGTACTCTTGGCCAAGGTAAGGGCTCTGGGATTCATGATGTGCTGTTTATAGACAAAATTCCACAAATAAACCTCAGGGTCAGTTTCTTTGTTGATGGTTTTCAACTGACCTAGCTGGCTTGATTATATGTCTAAAAAGGGCATAGAAACAGTGCTGGAAAAATTCTGTTTTGATCTCTTCTAAATATTAAGATTCTGCACACAGATCTTAGGAATTCAATTTGAAAACAGGACAGTCCACATGTTAATGAGGATCCTGAGTAGGTTGCTCATGTTGTGTCTAGTATCCCCAATGCTTTACTGAACTCTCTTTATCTTGTGGCACCATATCCTCTGTCTTTAAATAAAAGTCTCATGTGAGCATGTCCTGTGGAGTGTTACGAGTCCTTTCAAATATACAAACTTCACAGTCTTTGCATATAATCTCCGTACCACTTCCAGAATTGTCAAACGATTGTGAGACCATAGTTTATTATCTGAAAGATAAAGCTGAATTTATAACAGAATTATTTGCAGAAGTGTGGGTGATTGTCATTCAGAAGAGTGCTTATTGAATGGTATTTTTACTGATTATCTGACTTGTGAGGATGTCATTGATTTGTGTTCACTGAGGTGATTTGCCTTCGAAGGGAGATATGCAGTCTCAGTGATTTTTAAATGAAATATGTGTGTTATGTATGTTTATATATTATATATGTGTATGCAAATATATGTACAATGTATATGCAAAACATATGTTATATAATATATATTATATGTTATATATGTGTGTTATATAGTATATACATGAAATATGTATTATATAACCAAGACATAAAAAAATATAGGGCAAATATTGAGGAACTATGCATATTTATCTTATTTACAAAATTTTCATGCTTGTACAACTGCAGAATTGTAGTTGTCTAGCTTTAAGAATATTTGATAATTTAAGATATTTTCAAGCCATTCTCATATGATTTTTTAAAATTAACTTTATATCATTTTACTGTTTCAGCAGGTACTATCATTTGTACACGTTTTTATCTATTGACAATTATAGTAATTGAAATTGTCAGGAATATAAAGAATGATATTCTCAATAGGAAGTGACTCTGTTTAAACAAAGAAAGTAAAAAGAAAAAAAAATTAGGCGATTACAAGACCAGAGACTTACTTCTTAATATGCCATAAGCTAGCAGGTTTAAATATCACTCTGAGGCTTTGTCCACATATAAAAATTTATAAAAATGGCATCAAGACTAAAGCTTTAATACACTTTAATCCTAAAATCAGTAGAAACTATCTGGACATAAAATGTGATTATCTTAAAAATAAGAGGTTAATTTCAATAATTGTAATTAAGGAAAAAAGCAAGTGTATAAGCAAACTGATTTATTTGCCCAGATGCTGGAGGGGAAAAGGAAAAGAAACACATAGAAGTGAGCTATAATAGAATTTTTCAAATATCTGCTTTTATGTTATTAAGATATATTCAACCAGCTAACACTCTAGACTTAGCTGCTTAAACCAAGCCTGGAATCAGCTTAATGTTGCATTGAATACATTAATCAAATCTGACACATGGGAAAAGATCAACCTCTTCTAACCTGAACTGCTTGATCTCTTAAAATGTAACAGCCGTACTTATCTAAAGAGAATAATTTATGTTACATTTCACAGTATATTTCATATAGGAGAACAATCCTCGATATTCCATCTTTTTGCAGGGCTTTCTCCTAATCCTGGTCATTGTACCACCACCACAAACACACACGTTTGCCCTGGCGTACTTATGGGGGTAGATTGTTGGGATGAAAGCTTATATTCTGTTTATTTTATGTCATCACAATGAAAATGTTCAAGTAGAGTAAAATCTAAATAAACTTATCCAGACAGTGAACCAGTATTATTTTAGATATTGACCATGTGTATGTATTAGTGTGTGTTCATACAGACATTAGAGTAATTAAAAAGGAAGACTTCATGTGTTTCAAAAATATAAACTCTGAACTCTCTTCCGAACAACAGTGGCTTATCAGGTTTATTTTTTTCCAAGTAGTCGAAAGAATAGAATTGAATTTAAAACATGAATTGCCAGAAACTTAACCCTTTATATTTAGTATTGTTGGAAGATAGAATATTAAACTCATATATATACTATTGCTTTAAGGTAGAATATCATTAAAAAGTGTTACTTAAGCATTATTTGTGGCAGAAACTAAAAAGTTAGGTTTTTTTAAATAAAGAACTTTAAAAGCTGTTAGCAATAAAATGATCAGTAAAGATGTGATATGATTTACATATAAAATGAAATTTGCACCTCATTGTCTGCCATACATAGCAAGTTAACACAAAAATTGAGTCTGTCACAACAAATTCATGAAAACAATCCTGCAAAACAAAAGTAGCAGAATTGAATGGCAAGTAGAACACTGAACCTCTCCAGCACACACACACACACACACACTCACACACACACACACACACAAATAAATTGCACTTAAATATTTTTTTTTAGTTTCTTATATAAGAAATATATGGAGGATTCAAGATGGCAGCATAAGAGGTGAGACCGAGAACTCTCAAAACCACACATAGTATGAAAATATACTTAATACAACTAATCCTGAAAGAACAATAGGAAAGAAGTCTTACATACACCTGGAGAACAGAGCAGACCTGGCAAGCAGGGTAACATACCAAAGCCTTGATCTGGCAGGACCCGAGCCCTTCCCCCACCCCAGCTCACTGGCGGGAGGAAGAGAAATGGAGCAGGGAGGGGGTGGAAGCCTGGGACTGCTGAACACCCAGCCTTGGAGATCCACTATGAAAGCACAAACCTACAGTGCATGGTGCTCTGAAAATCAGTGGGATTGGAAAGCTAAAATAGGCAGAATACTTGGAGAAACTGAGATTCCAGCCATTTGTGGAGGACAGGGATCCACATCTGGCTGATTGGGGACAAAGGAAAGGTGGGCATTCTAAGAGGCTTCCTAGCAGTGAGAGGGCTGCAGAAGGGGTGGAGTTTACATGCAGCTTGCTGTGCAGGAGAAGGGAGAGGTGGACGAGGTTGTCTGGGTGTGCTCTGCCCAGAAGGTTGGGAACTTTCAAGAGCTTCAGGTGCTCCTTCCCCCTGGCTGGCAACTCAGCTCTGAAGCCCCCCCACTGTGATATGCAGCCTGATGTGCCATCCTCCTGTCTTGCTGGCACAGGCTTGAAAACCAGCAGTCCCTGACCTGACATCGGGCCAGCCAGAGGGAGGCCCTGCCTATGGCACCTACAGACACAAAGCACAGAGGCTTACTCCAGTGTGCTGGCACACTGGTTCTGACAGTGGGGACAGGCACTGCAGCCAGGAAGCAGGAAACAACTTTTTCCTCCCCCAGGCACTAGCGTTGCTCCCTTGTAGCCCCTGACATCACTCCAGGGGCTGAGCAGCTCCAGAGACTAGAGTTTCTGGGCTCTAGAGGGCAACACATACAAATATGAAATGTTGAAACTGGTTCAAACAAAAATCTTGCCAACACCAGAAAAAAGGCCAAATGAAACTGAAATCACCAATCTTCCTGAAAGAGCATTGAAAATAAAAATCATAAACATGCTCATGATGGTACAGAAAAATATTCAAGAACTCAGGGATAAATTTAGGATGGAGATACAATAATTAATAATTAAGAAATTCCATATCTGAAATGCAACATACAATGGAGGAATTTAAAAGCAGATTAGGTGTAGTAGAAGAGATGGTAAATGGAATAGAAATTAGAGAAGAGGAATACAAAGAAGCAGAGGCACAGAGAGAAAAAAGAATCTCTAAGAATGAAAGAATATTGAGAGAACTGTGTGATCAATCCAAACAGAACAATATCAGCATTATAGGGGTAGAAGAAGAGAGACAAAAAGGGATAGGAAGTCTCTTTGAGGAGGTTATTGCTGGAAACTTCCCCAATCTTGGGAAGGAGGTAGTCTATCAGGCCATGGAGGTGAACGTATCTCCCAATATAAGGAACCCAAGGAAGATAATACCAAGACATACAATAATTAAAATGGCTAAGATCAAGGATAAGGAAAGACTTAAAAGCAGCTGGAGAGAGAAAAAAGATCACATACAAAGGAAATCCCATCAGGCTATCATCAGACTTCTCAGCAGAAACCTTATAAGCCAGAAGGCAGTGGCATGATGTATTTAATGTAATGAAACAGAAGGGCATCAAACCAAGAATACTCTATGTGGCAAGGTTACAGTTTAACTTTGAATGAGGGATTAAACAATTCTCAGATAAGCAAAAGTTGAGAGAATTTACCTCTCACAAACCACCTCTACAGTGCATTTGGAGGGACTGCTATAGATGGAAGTATTCCTAAGGGATATATAGCTGTCACCAAGGGAAATAAAACCACAGCAAAGTAAAACAATTAATTACTAAGCAGATGCAAAATCAAATCAACTACCCCCAAAGTCAATCAAGAGATAGACAAAGAGTACAGAATATGATACTTAATATATAAAGAATGGAGGAATAAAAAGGAGGAAAAAAAAGAACCTTTAGGTTGTGTTTGTAATAGCATACTAAGTGAGTCAAATTAGACTTTTAGATAGTAGGGGAATTACCCTTGAACCTTTGGTAACCACAAATCGAAACTCTGCAATGGCAATAACTAGATACCCATTGATAATCACCCTAAATGTAAATGTCTGAATGCACCAATCAAAAGACATAAAGTCACTAAATGGATTAAAAAAAAGATCCATCTATATGCTGCTTACAAGAGACTCACTTTAAAGCCAATGAAATACAAAGAGTGAAAGTAAAGGTCTGGAAAAAGATATTTCATGCAACTAATAGGGAGAAAAAAGCAGGAGTTGCAGTACTTGTATCCAACAAAATAGACTTCAAAACGAAGAAAATAACAACAGACGAAGAAGGACATTACATAATGATAAAGGGGTCAGTCCAACAAGAGGATATAACCATTATAAATACCTATGCATCGAACACAGGAGCACTGACATATGTGGAACAAATACTAATAGAATTAAAAGGGGAAATAGAATGCAATGCATTTATTTTAGAAGACTTCAACACACCACTTACTCCAAAGGACAGATCAATCATACAGAAAATAAGTAAGGAGACAGAGGCACTGAACAACACATTAGAACAGTTGGACCTAACCGACATCAATAGAGCTCTGTACCCACAAGCAACAGGATACACATTCTTCTCAAGTGCACATGGAGCATTTTAAAGAATAGATCATATACTAGGCCACAAAAAGAGCATCAGTAACTACAAAAAAGATTGAAATTGTACCAACCAGCTTCTCAGATCACAGAGGTATGAAACTAGAAATAAATTACACAAAGAAAACGAAAAGCCTACAAACACATGGAGGCTTCACAACATGATCCTAAATAAACAGTGGATCAATGACCAAATAAAAACAGAGATCAGGCAATACATGGAGAGAAACTGCAACAATTATTCAACATAGCAAAGTCTATGGGATGCAATGAAGGCTGTGGTAAAAGGGAAGTATATTGCAATACAGGCCTACCTCAGGAAAGAAAAAAATCCCAAATGGACAGTCTAAACTCACAATTAATGAAACTAGAAAAAGAAGAATGAATGAGGCCCAAAGTCAGTAAAAGGAGGGACATAATAAAGATTAGAGCAGAAATAAATAAAATTGAGAAGAAGAAAACAATAGAAACAATCACAGAAAGCAACAGCTGGTTCTTTGAGAAAATAAACAAAATAGATAAAACCCTAGCCAGACTTATTAAGAAAAAAAGAGAGTCTATGCACATAAACAGAATCAGAAATGAGAAAGGAAAAATCACTACAGACACCACAGAAATACAAAGAATTATGAGAGAATACTATGAAAAATTATAGGCTAACAAACTGAATAACCTAGAAGAAATGGACAAATTACTAGAAAAATTCAACCTACCAAGGCTGACCCAGAAAGAAACAGAAAATCTGAACAGACCAATTACCAGGAAGGAAATTGAATTGGTAATCAAAAAACTACCTACGAACAAAATCTCTGGACCAAATGGCTTCACTGCTGAATTTTACCGAAAATTTAGTGAAGGCCCAATGCCCATCCTCCTTAAAGTTCTCCAAAAAGTAGAAGAGCAGGGAATACTCCCAAACTCATTCTACAATACCAACATCACTCTGATACCAAAACCAGGCAAAGACACCACAAAAAAAGAAAATTACAGACAAATATCCCTGATGAACATAGATGCAAAAATACACAACAAAATATTAGCAAACTGACTTCAAAAATACATCAAAGAGATCATCCAAAATGATCAACTAGGATTTATTCCAGTGATGCAAGGATGGTACAACATTCGAAAATCCATCAACATCATTCACCACATCAAGCAAAAAAAGTACAAAAACTACATGATCATCTCCATATATGCTGAAAAAGCATTCAACAAAATTCAACATTTATTCGTGATAAAAACTCTCAACAAAATGGGTACTGAGGGCAAGTACCTCAACATAATAAAAGCCATATATGATAAAACCACAGCCAACATCATACTTAACAGCAAGAAGCTGAAAGCTTTTCCTTTAAGATCGGGAACAAGACAAGGATGCCCACTCTCACCCCTTTTATTCAACATAGTACTGGAGGTTCTAGTCATGGCAATCAGACAACACAAAGAGATAAAAGTCATCCAGATTGGCAAGGAAGAAATTAAAGTGGGCTTGTTTGCAGATGCCATAATATCGTACATAAAAAATCCAAAAGGATCCACTCCAAATCCACTATATCTAATATCTGAATTCAGCAAAGTTGCAGGATACAAAATTGATACAGAGAAATCTGCTGCATTCCTTTACACTAATGATGAACTAACAGAAAGAGAAATCAGGAAAACAACTCTATTCACAATTGCATCAAAAAGAATAAAGCATCTTGAAATAAACCTAACCAGGGAAGTGAACCTATACTCTGAAAACTACAAGACACTCATGAGAGAAATTAAAGAAGATACCAATAAATGGAAACACATCCTGTGCTCATGGATAGGAAGAATTAATATTGTCAAAATATCCATCCTGCCCAAGGCAGTCTATAAATTCAATGCAATCCCTGTCAAAATACCAAGAGCATTCTTCAACAAACTTGAGAAAAAAGTTCTAAAATTAATATGGAACCACAAAAGACCCTGAATAGCCAAAGTAATCCTGAGAAGGAAGAATAAAGCTGGGAATATTATGCTCCCTGACTTCAAGCTCTACTACAAAGCCACAGTAATCAAGACAATTTAGTACTAGCACAAAAACAGACCCAAAGATCAATGTAACAGAATAGAGAGCCCAGATAGAAACCTAACATACATGGTCAATTAATGTACAATAAAGGAGCCACGAATATACAGTGGGGAAATTACAGCATCTTCAACAACTGATGTTGACAAAACTGGACAGCTACATGCAAGAGAATGAAACTGGATTATTATCTAAACCCATACACAAAAGTAAACTCGAAATGGATCAAAGACCTAAATGCAAATCATGAAACCATAAAACTCTTAAGAAAACATATAGGCAAAAATCTCTTAAATAAAAACATTAGCAACTTTTTCCTGAACATATCTGCTTGGGCAAGGGAAACAAATAGAAAATGTACAAATGAGACTACATCATCCTAAAAAGCTTCTGTACCACAAAGAATGCCATAAGTAGAACAAAAAGGCATCCTACTATATAGGAGTACATATTTGTAATGACATATCCGAAAAGGGGTTAACATCCAAAATGTATAAAGAACTCACATGTGTCAACACACAAAAAGCAAGTAACCCTATTAAAAATGGGTGGATAATTTAAACAGATACTTCTCCAAAGAAGAAATTCAGATGGCCAACAGGCACATGAAAAGATGCTCCACATTGCTAATTATCAGGGAAATGCAAATTAAAACCACAATGGGATATCACCTCACACCAGTTAGGATGGCCAACATTGAAAAGACTAGGAACAACAATGCTGGTGAGGATGCAGAGAAAGGGGAACCCTCCTACACTGCTGGTGGAAATGTAAAGTTGTTCAACCATTGTGGAAAGCAGTATGGAGTGTCCTCAAATAACTAAAAATAGAAATAACATTTGGCCCAGGAATTCCACTCCTAGGAATTTACCCTAAAAATGCAGAAGGCCAGTTCAAAAAGACATATGCACCCCTCTGTCTATTTCAGCAATATTTACAATAGCCAAGCAATGGAAGCAACCTAAGTGTCCATCAGTAGATGAATGGATAAAGAAGATGTGGTACATACATAAAATGGAATATTAGAAGAAAACAAATCCTACCATTTGCAATAACATGGATGGAGCTACAGGGTATTATGCTCAGTAAAATAAGGCAGGCAGATAAAGACATGTACCAAATGATTTCATTCATCTGTGGAGCATAAGAACAAAGCAAAAACTGAAAGAACAAAACAGCAGCAAACTCACAGAACCCAAGAATGGACTAACAGTTGCTGAAGGGAAAGTGTCTGTGG
The DNA here is from genome assembly GCF_030020395.1 of Manis pentadactyla. NCBI lineage: Eukaryota > Metazoa > Chordata > Mammalia > Pholidota > Manidae > Manis > Manis pentadactyla. Next base: position 26,730,667 of record NC_080037.1, on the reverse strand, counting down.
AGGGTGGCTGGGAAGGGTGGGAGAAGGGGAATAAGAGGCACTAGGATTAACACACATAACATGGCAGGGGCATGGAGAAGGCAGTATAGCACAGAGAAGACAACTAGTGACTCTATAGCATCTTACTATGTTTATGGACAGTGACTGTAATGGGGTATGTGGTGGGGACTTGATAGTTGGGGGAATGTAGTAACCACAATGCTGCTGATGTGATTGTATATTAATGATACCAAAAAAAAAGAATCTCAGGATTCTAATAAAAAAAAAGAAATATAATTAAGTTGATTTAGAATTGTGAAGGGTAGAAAAACAAATTTGTACTTAGAAACACACTGAGAAATAAGACATAAACATACTAATTATATAATAACTTAAAATGTATAACATGATTTGTCAAGTTGGGGTTAATGTAAATACATTTTAATAGCATAAAGAAATTTTATTTTTTATTGACATGAAAAGAAATGCCAAACTTAGACTCATTCCATATTTCCTATAGTCACTTCCAGGTGTTTTCTCTTTCTGTTTTTCTTATTTTCTTGCAAATAAACTTCTGAGTCAAGAAGTTTAAAATCTGCAGTTTTGTTTCTTCTCATATTCCACTTCCAATAAGTTGAAAATTGTGTTAATTCTTTTTTATAATTTCTTTCTTTCACTACCTCTATGTTCATTAGTTGAAATAAGTAATCATTTGGTTATAGGGATTGCAGTATAAAAAGGAAAAATATGACTGAGAAAATATGGTCATCAATTATATGTTCTTTGTGTTCAAACTTTTTATCTGCTCCTCCCTAATTCTTTTGTGTTAGTTTATATTTTATTCTTGATTGTATGTATAAAACTGAGTAGTTTCTTGATGTCATGTGCAGTTTCTTCTTTTTCTAAGAAAAATAGTCCAAAAGTATTCACTTGCATCTTAAGTATTGTAGTATATATATGATATATATAGATATATATCATATATTTTCATCAGTAAGTGACACCAGAGCACCAAGCATCAGTCTATATGGTACTGAGTGACCTAATTGGTGATGGAGTCACACAATCATATCATCACTTGGAATATTTAGTGCAAGTCACTGGTAAATTGTAGAAAATTTGATTCAAAATAGGAGATAGAAAAACTTCAAAGTGTAAGATGGCATTATTAGAATACAGAGCTTAGATTAATTTTATCAATATGATTTATGTATTCAATGACGTATGATTGTATACCTGCTGAAACTCATTGCTCTTTCTCTTATCTCTCCATGAATCCATAAAATAAACATTTCTTAATTAAGGAATCCTTCTCTGGGCAAATCAGAGTAGACATACATGATGATTATTAAATATCCATTAATAAAACTCAGAAATATATAGACTAGAAGAGTAGAGAAATTAAAACAGTTCCGGTAAGACTGCCTGTGTGTACATTGTGACTACAACTCCTCCTTGGCTGTGTGAACTTATTCAAGTTCCTTAATTTATCTGAGCCTCTGTTTACATACCAATAAATTCATAAGACACTTATGATGAAGTAACTCAGAAAGCCAGGTGCTATTACTGGTGCTGTTATTATTTTAATATTATTTTTATTAGTAGTAAACTATCTGCCAAGAAACAGTCATTTTGATAGTTATGTAGGATAAAAAATAGAGACATAGAAGCAAACACACAGAAAATCATCATAAACCATTTGTATACTTTTGGAAAAAAGTATAAAAATATCAATATACACAGCTTGTTTTAAATCCTAAAATAAATATATTTTTTCTTACCTCTTAGTTTCTAGGACTTTAGTATGTTGATTAGAATAATGGGTAAAGATAAAAAATTGAAAGAGGCCGAGAGAAAATGCATACAGGTAATGTGGGGAGGGGAGTGATGGAAACTAATTTCATTAAAAAGTAAAATAGGCAGAAGAACAGGAAAGAAATGGATTTTGTGGAATAGGAGCTCATGGTGAATGAAACTTTGAAGGGATGGTTAAGAGTCAAAGGATCTTTCCTTATGAATCAAGCAATATAACTCAAGATTATAATCAAGTTTTAACATTTTAATGAATATTAAATTTGTTGGTTAGCTTCCTGCGTTGGATTCATTATTTTGTTCAACTCTGCTGAAACTGGATTTGGAGCAAACAAATTGGGGCCTTGGCCTAGTTGAACTGTAATGTTTATATAATATTTGCAGATAGAAACCTAATATTGATGAGTAAAAATACTACTGGAAACTTTTCCATTTTTATGCCAATGAATGTTCAATAAAGAAACACAGGAAATAATGCTTTAAGTAAAAATTAAATGTAATAAAGAAATATATGGAAAGATAAATATATCAAAACTGATAAATAGTTTACCGTCAGGAGGAAAATGTACCAGGATTCAATGGTAGGACCAATATGTGATAAAAAATATTTTTTAATTAAATAACAAGGAAAGAAAAAAATCATCGTAGAAAATATGCCAGTGAATATTAGAGATTAGCTCCTTAATTAAATCATATGGTGATTTTTAAAAATCACAAAATTAAAACATGACAATAAAAAAAAGAAACTACATATAATAAGGGAGAGTAATATCAGCATTCTGTGGTAAAAGACATCTGTCTTTTTTCTCTCTTACCGATTAAAATTCCTCATCTGTCCATGAGCAGAAGCGTGTCTCTGGAGCCATGAGACCCAGTACCACATACCAAGGGACTGGGGATGAGTCCCATTCATACAGGCGCTGGGTGACAGGTAGGCAGACCCTACTACCATCTGGACATGGCACTTGCTTGTGAATCAGCTCCAACCTCTCTCAGATGCATTCTGAAAAATGCTGACTTTGTAGAACTCTAGGTTTCAAGAGTAAAAGTTTCAGGCTTATATATAGGAGCAAGTTTCAGCACTTCATTCAAGGGAAAAAAGAAATACAAGTTTGGAAGCTTTGGAGTGAATGACTTTGCTAGCATCGCCTCTCCCCCAAGGCGGCACAGCATAGAGAAAGTCACAAGGCATTTCCCTCAAGAGGGGAAGAGAGTGTGGGAGGAGGTTCCCAATTTTTCTGATTATGCAAGACACTGCTAAAGACCCCTGTCTTTCTTCTACAGTACCCAAATAAAAAGTGAGAGCTCCAAGATTATGGGGAGGAAGGATATTAGTAAATAACAGAAAAAGGATGTCAGAGGGCATTAAATGGGCATAAAGGGGTGCACTGACTGCATTCTAGACTCTAGCAATAAGCCCACTCACAAGTAGCTGGGGAAACCTTATCCAAGGATCCTTCCTACCTGGCCAACAGGCACCCTGAGCATCCCAAATACCACACCCAGACCTCCCCACTCTGAGGCTGGCTCCTGTCTGTGCACCTATGTGTGAAAATCAGAGTAACCTTGAGTAAATAGGGGTTATGTTCAGAAAACAGAGGAGGAACCACAATCTTGAAGTATAGTGTCACCTTCAGGAGAACAAGAAGGAAATTACCAACAGTTGGCTTGCTGTGTTATAAAATCTAGAGAACACATGCAAGCTTACTATTTCTGCCACAGTGAGAAAGAAGTACGGAGCAGGTGCATCTGTACAAGGTCAGAGAAACCTACATGTAAGCAGGACTAATGAAAAGTACCACCTACCTGAAGACAACCAGTAAAGACTGAAGGAGTCTTTACCCTCTAAAATATGTAGTAGATCCACAAAAGATCAAATGCAAAAATGACAATGCAAAGCTCCAAGGAGCATGAAGATTCAAGAAAACATGACATCACCAAAGCAACATAATAATCCTCCAATAACCGAACTCAAGGACATGAAGATCTGTAATTTATTCAATAAAGAGTTCAAAATAATTGTTTTGAGGAAACTCAATGGGCTGCCAGAAAACATAGACAGACAATGCAATGAAATCAGGAAAATATCACATGAAGAAAATGAGAAACTTAACAAAGATAGAATTCATAAAAAGAACCAAATTCTGGAGTTGAAGAATTCAATGAATGAAATTAAAAATGCAATAAAAAGAAGCAACAGCAGAGTAGATAGGGCAGAACCAAAATCAGTGAGTTAGGCAAAAACATTGAAACCACACAGAGGAGACAAAGGAAAGGAATGAAAAAGAATAACAAAAGCCTAATTGATCTATGGGAAACCAACAAAAAAAAAGTAGAATCGTTTGAGTTCCAGAAAGACAAGAGAGGGAAAAAGGGGCACAAATCTTATTTAAATAATGGCTGAGAACTTCCCAAACCTTGGGTGAGAACTTGACATCTACGAATTGTTTCAATTCAAAACATCCTATTATTTTAATTCAAAGCAATCATCTCTAAGACATTCCAAATTTCAAATAGAATCTTATAAGCAGCAAGACAAAAAGATGATAACCTAAAATATAACCTTCTTTAATTTCTCAGCAAAAGTCTTAGATTCAGGAGAGAGTGAGATGATGTATTCAAAGTACTGAAAGTAAAATAAAAAGCCAGCCAAGTATTTCTATCTGGCTCTTATCCTTCTGAAATGAAGAGAAAGAAAAATTTTGCCGGACAATAAAATGCTAAGAGGTTGTTACCACTAGACCTACTTATAAGAAGTGCTGAAAAGTTCTTCAAGCTGATATGAAAATATGCTAATCAGTAACATGAAAACGTACAAAATTATGCAACACAGTGGTAAAGGTAAATATGCAGTCAGATTCAGAACACTCAAATTCTTTAATATAATGGTATAACTATAACTATTTAACTATATTATAAAGATTAAAAGAAAAGAATATTAAAAGTAACTACAGTTGCCATGATTTTGTAATGGATATACAATATAAAAAAATAAATTGTGATGTCAAAAATAGAAAGGAGAGAATAAAAGAGGACATTATGCTGTTGAAGTTGCTGTAAGTATAAAATGGACTATTATATCTATATGATGCATGTAAGCCTATGACACACACAAGGCAAAATATATAGTAGATTCCCAAAAGATCAAAAGAAGGGGAACAGAGTAATTACCATGAAAAACCACCAATTCACAAAGGTAGGCTGTAAGAGAGGAAGAAAAGGAACAAAATAATTACAAAACAGCCAAAAAACAATTCATAATATGGCATATGTAAGTTCTTACATATTGATAATAACCCTAAATGTAAGTAGATTGATTTCTACAATCAAAAGTCAGAGTGACTGGATGGATAGAAAAGACCTAACTACATGCTTCCCATAAGAGACTCACTTCAGCTTTAAGGAAAAAACACAAGCCTAAAGTGAAGGAAAGGAAAAAATATTCCATGCAAGTGAAAACCAAAAATATAAATAAATAAATAAGAAGTAGACAAAAATAGACTTTAAACTAAAATGTAACAAAAGACAAGAAGGTCATTATGTAATAATGAAGAAGGCAAATCACCAAGAAGATAAAACAATTTTAAAATATACACACCAAACATCAAACTACCTAAATATATTAAGTAAAGACTAAAATTTTTGAAGGGAGAAATAGCTAAAAATAAAATAATGGTAGGAGACTTCAATACTCCATTTTCAGTAATGGATAGAATATCCAGACCAAAAATCACCAAGGAAACAATGAACCATACTTTAAAGTATGGTATATAAAGTAAACCTAAAGTCGTACTAAAAAACAAACATACTTTAGAGCAAATGGGTGTAATGGACATATGTAGAACATTCTATCCAACAATAGCTAAATGTACATTATTCTCAAGTATACAAGGAACATTCTCTAAGGTAGACCAAATGGTGGGCCACAAAACAAGTCTCAGCAAATTTAAGACTGAGATCATAACAAGCATATTTTCAACTACAATATGAAATTCTTAGTCAACAAGAGGAAAGCCTGAAAATTTTCAAATATTTGGAAACTAGCAATACATTCCTGAACAATCAATGGATCAAAGAATAAATTAAAATGGAAAAAATATGTCAAAACAAATGGAAATGGAAACATAACATATCAAAACCTATAGAATCCTGGAAAAGCAGTACTTAGAAGGAATTTTTAGGGAGAAATAGATATATTAGAAAAAGTAGGATCTCAAATAAACTAACTTCAAGGAACTAGAAAAAGAACAAACTAAGCCCAAGTTTGCAGATGGAAGAAAGAACCAATGTCAATGCAGACATAAATGAAATAAAGACCAGAGAAACAATAAGAAAGAAGAAAACTAACAGTTGATTTTTAAAAGACAGACAAAATTAACAAAACTTTAACTAGACTAAATAAGAAAAAAAGAGAAAGGACAAAAATAAAATCACAACTGAAAGTACATTAGAGCTGATATAGAAATGCAATGGGTCAAAAGAGACTACTGTGAACAATTATATGCCTACAACATGGATAACCTAGAAGAAATGGATAAATTACTAGAAACATACAATGTAGCAAGATGAAATTATGAAGAAATAGAAAATTTGAACAGACCAATTACTTGTAACAGGATTGAATCAGTAATCAAAAACTTTCTTGACAAGGAAAAGTCAAAGATCGTATGGTTTCACTGTTGAATTCTACCAGACATTTAAATTATTAATGCAAATCCTTCTCAAACTCTACCAAAAAACTAAAGGAAAGGAACACTCTTCATCTCATTTTACAAGGCCATCATTACCCTGCTACCAAACTAGGTAAGGACACTACAAGAAAACTGTAGACCAGTATCTGGTGAACAAAGATGAAAATATCAACATATATTCACAAGAAACAGCATACAACAGCATATTAACATGATACATATGGGTTTTATCTAGGAATGCAAAGATGCAAGGAATCCAACATATGTAAATCAATAAATGTGATACACAGTAATAGACTGAAAAACAAAAATCATATGGCCATATCAATGAAGCAATGAAGAAAAAGCATTTGACAAAATACCTACTCTCATGATAAAAATCCTCAACAAACTGAGCATAGGAGGAACATACCTCAACATAATAAAGGACATATAAGACAAATCCATAGCTGACTTCATGCCTACAGGTAAAATGTTGGAAGATTTCTTCTAAGATCAAGAGCAAATAAATATGCCTATTCTCACTACTCTTATTCAACACAGTAATGGGAGTCCTAGCCAAAGCTATCAGGCAAGAAAAAGATATAAAATACATATAGATTTTGAAAGAAAAAAATAGAAACATTCTCTATTTGCAGATGACATGATATTATATACAGAAAGCTCTAAAGCAATCACCAAAAACTGGCAGAACTAAAAAACAAATCTAAAAAATTCATAAAATAAAACAAAAAGCTTCAGTATATGAAATAAATATACAAAATCAGTTGTATTTCTATGAACTGTCAATGAACTATCAAAAAGGGAAATAAAACAATCCATTAATAATTCATTAAAAAACAATAGAACATTTAAGCATAAATTTTATCAAGGAAGTTAAATAACTGTACAATGATGACTGCAAGACTTTGATGAAAGAATCTGACAAATGGTATTATACCCTATATACAAGAATTGGAAGAATTAATATTGTTAAATTATCCATACTACCCAAACCATATATAGTTTCAATGCAATCCCTGTCAAAATTCCCTATAGTAACTAAGACAGCATGGTAGTGGCATGACAACAGGCACAGAGGATAATGGAGCATAATTGAAGCACAGAAATAAAGCCAGATATATGGTCAACCAATATTTGACAAGGGATATAAGAAAATCAATAGGAAAAAGATTGTTTCTTCAATAAATGATGTTGGGAAAACTGGATGACCATATGGAGAAAAATTAAATTGTACTCATCGCAAACCACTCACAAAATTTAACCTTAAGTGGATTAAAGACATAAACACAAGACCTGAAATCATAAAACTCCCAGAAGAAAACATGAGAGAAAATATCCAGCATTGGTTTAGGCAACAACTTTTGCATGACACCAAAGTCACAAGCAGTAAAAGCAAAAATCTTCAGGGTGGGACTACACAATCCAAAAATGTCATGCACTGCAGAAAACAAAACAAAACAATCAACAACATGAGAGGCCAACTATGGAATGGGAGAAAATATTTGCCAACCATCTACCTCATAAGGGGTTAATATCCAAAATATAGAGAGAACTCATACAAATCAATAACAAAATAACAATCAAAGTATAAAATGGGAGAGGAACCAAATAGTTTTCCAAAGAACACATACAAATGGACAATAGGTACATGAAAAGATACTCAACATCTCTATCCATATTGAAAATACAGATCAAAACCATAATGAGATACCACCTTATACGTGTTAGCATAGCTGTTACGGGAAGATAAGAGGTAACAAATGTTGGCAAGGATGTGGGGAAAGAGCACCTTGTGCTCTATTGATGACAATGTGAATTGGTGCAGCCACTATGGAAAACAGAATGGAGTTTCCTTAAGAATTTTTAAATGGAACTGCCATATGATCCAGCAATCCCACTTCTGGGTATATCCAAAGACAATAAAAAGAGGTTATTGGAAAAATATCTGAACTCCCATGTTTATCACAGAGTTATTCATAATAGCCAAGATGTAGAAATAATTTAAGTGTCCATCAATGAATGAATGGATAAAGAAGAATATGGTATATGTATATTGTGTGTATATACATACATGTATATACACACAATATACACACACAAAGGAGTTTAGTTCAGCCATAAGAAAGAAGGAAATCCTACCATTTATAGTAACATTGAGGGACTTTGAGGGCATTATGCTAAGTGAGATATAGGAGTTAGAGATAAAGTTAGAGAAAGACAATAATTGAATGATATTACATATATAGAATCTAAAAAGACTGAAATTCATGGAAACAGTGGTTATCAGAGTCTGAGGGGTATGGGAGTTTGGGAGATGTCTAAAAGTCACAAATTTACAGTTAGAAGATAAATTCTGGAGACCTAATGCATAGCATAGTGATCATAGTCAACATTGCTGTATTATATACTTAAAAGTTGCTAAAAGGTTAGATCTTAAATTTTTTCACCATAGAAAAGCATTAGTTATGTGAGGTGATAAGAGGTATTAGCTAATGCTACAGCAAGAATCATATTGCAATATATATTCAATGTATCAAATCAACATGTTATACAACTTAAGCTTGTACAGATGATAAGTATATGTTTTTTTAAAGGAGGCCAAATAATTATCTGAAGACAATGTTCAAATCACTAAACATTCACTACCTACTCTAGCATTTATTCCTTGTGTCTATATCATCAACAATAAGATGGTAATATCCCTTTCAAAATATGCTATCACAAGGTAGATTTGTTTTATATAGGTTCAAGCAATTATATGGAATTTGAAACTATATAGGGAAATTTTAGAAGCAAACCATTTAAAAATAGCAAGATGATTTACTAATACTAGGTTAGATGAATTAACAATTGATCTGCTTATTTCTACTCCCTAGACTTTTATCCAAACAATATTTAAAAAGCACCTGTTAGAGACTTTGCCCTATGTCCCATTTATATTTCTCAATAAGAGAAAGCATTAATAACTTTGAATAGAATATAGGGTTTAATATAAAAATTAAAATATAGCAATTAAATATAAATATATATGACAAAAATTAAAATTTCCATTCTATAAGTAAGTAAAAATGATTAAAGTCCTATTTGCATATATGGACAAAACATGCAAATATTGTTTCAGAATGTAATTTCCAATTTCTTGGTTTTTTTAAATGATTGTATCTTATTTTTTATAATTAGAAGAGCAGTATCATTTACAAGTCAGTATACTAGTTTTTAAGGTGTCTTATTTAACTTTTAAATAGCTATGAATTCAGAATTCTCCTAAAAAGAAGTTATAACTTCACTGAAGTTTTCTATATAGTTAGGGTACATATTTTCCCAATATAGCATATGCATGAAATTTTAGTTTTAGCTAATTTTTAAAAGTACAGATATCCTAATGAAGTATATGTGCTTATCAGATAGATGATAGATAGTTAATAGAGGCAGATAATAGATGATTGACCAGTAGACAGATAATTGGGTAATAAACTTGTACACATATCTGAAATCTATATTTTAAAAAGACACACTATCTGTTTCACCATAATTATGGTGACTTAGAAATAATCCAAACAGATTTCACTATTATTATCCGTGTGTTTACAAATAATATGTAGATATTTCTAAACAAAAAACAATATAGAGTTTTTAGAGAAAACTTGGAATAGCAATATGAGAACATGTTTCACTGTGGGAAGAGGTATGAGTGTTAAGATCCTCCACCCATCCCTTCCTTCCCTCCCTCTCTTCCCTCCTTTTCTTCCACATTTCCATCCTTTCTTCCTTCTTTTCTTTTTTCCTTGCCTCTCTCTCAAGATGTCTGCCAGTAAGTGAATACCCCAAACAAGTCACTAGAGTATGGCGTGGAAAATTATGTCAGAGAGAACAAATGCCTTTTAAATGGCACCATAATGGCCCCAAAGAGTTAATGAACCTGATATTCTCCATGAACCAGATTCATTTTAAAGACACCCTTTCACTGATGAAGCATGTGGCTAATCATATTTACACATTTAGCAGCTGCTTAGTCATGAAAATGAGCAATGCTATGGGCCATGAGTCACCAGCCATCTTGCCATATGGATGTAATTTTCTGAATATGTATTTTCAAGATATCATAACAATAGTAACTTATTGTGGGATAAAATACAAGATTGATTTTAGTAAAATTGTTTCTTCCCATTAAATATTCTTGGAGTAATTTTATTTTTTAATGAAGGTAACTGTTTTTAAATATTCCTTTTAATGAAATAAATTAGATTTTGACATGGAGTTAAACAGCATAAACACCCTACTTTTCACATGGAAATCTCCAGCAGGAGCTTCATAGAGAGTTCCGTGGAGGAACTGGGGTTCATAATAAGATAAACCAACAGAGGACAAGATGATTCATATTTTCTCCCCCAAAGTATAAAGCAGGTATGAGGTATCTTTTGTAGTCATTTTGTGTCAAGTTCTACTTGATAGGAAAATGATCTGAGCAGGAGTAACAGTGCCAGTCTTCTCTGTGCATTTATGGTATATTTTGAAATAGAGAACTTCTATGTCTGATGCTGAATATATGTCAAAATGGAATATTCACTTAGTTAATGTGGTATACTTCCCATAAACCTGAACTGTGACTGTTAACATTCAACCAGCAAGTAAAAATTTTGATTATCTCAAATAATTACAGCTATTTTTAAATGGTGAAATTCTCATTCTAAATGAATGGTGTCTTGGGGAAGGAGTATAATGAAAAAGACATTGATGTTTATTATTATCAGAAAAGTAGTATGAGCAGTCAGAACTATTTTAAAACTTTAAGAATTTGTTTCAGATTCCATAGATATTTACACATCGATGAGATCTTTAAAACATTCATGCTGTAGATGAGAATTCTTTTTTAAATCTTAGAAGATTTTTTGTTTCATAACTTAGATTATTAAATAACCTAATGTTTAACATTATTTGGAAAAATAAAATGCTCTTACATTTGGAAAATATCCTATAATTTATGTGTATGTGCATGTGTTCACTCGTGCATGTGTGTTTACAATTATACATTAACATACCAGGTAGGGCTCTCTTGGTTTGAACAGATAATTCAAACTTTTGAAGTATATAAGGGAATATGTTGACTTAATTAAATGCAAAAACCCGGGGAGGTCTTGTATTAGGTATGGTTTGATTCTGAAGCTCAGATAGTATTATATGGCTTAGCTTTCTTTCCATCTCTAGGATATATTTTTTACTGCCTTCAGTCTCAGGTGCCCATAAACTACAGTATTACATGAACTTTATTTTAATGGTACCCAGCAGAAAGTAAAAACTGTGTCTATGTGTCTCCTTCTAAACAGCCACCTAAAAATATTCCCTTACCATGACGAGATAAAGATTCACGACCATCCCAGATCTGTCCTCATAGCCAGAGTAAGGGGATGCTTGGTTTGGGCCAGCCCAAGTTGAGCGATTAATCCTAAAGTCCAGGATGAAGTCAATCATTTGAAGTATATGGATAGAAAGTAAGAGAGGAGGCAGTAAGACAATCGACATATTATGTCCAAAAATACAGTAACTCCATGTTGCAGTGAAAAATAATATTGCCAGTCTTAAGTCTTAATCATGACATAATATAAATTATGTACAGTTTGACCCCCAGGATGGCCCCCTTCTCATTTGAAATTTGATAGAACCACTTGGCAAGTTGTGGACATTGAGGACTGTTCTTTCAACAGTCTCTGTGATATCCTAGTTCTATCCTGGTTTACCTGTCCTTTCCTATATATTATGCTGGTTGATGTCTGATGTTATTTAATATTTTATCATTTGTTCAATTATTGATTGGTCAGTAATAATGCACTAATTACAGAAAATTGTTACTGTCTCTAATTGTACAGAAGACAAATATATGTAGTTCTAAAATCTTATGTGTCTTTCTGTTTTTAGTTTTCTGCCTGCTCTTTGGAATTGCATCTTACTTTTAGTTCAGCTGCTGTTAGACTATTATCTTTTTTTTAAATAACCCTGACTTACAAATAAGAGGAAATCATAGAGGCTAAATGATTCCTGACAAATTAACCCCATTACATTTGAAAAGAAGGCAAAGAGGAAGGTAGGAAGAAAATGAGGGAAGGGGACATGTGGCAGGGAAGAGATGAAAGGAAGAACTAACAAACAAAATCAACCAAATAAACATTATTGTTTATTGAAAGAACTTTCTCTTCTTTTCTCAGCTTATTGGAGAAGGTAAGAAGAATAAGGAGAGTTATTTATCTTTAAAGTCTCTGAGGATGCCAAACAATAATAAATGATCTTTCATATTTGAGTATCTTATTGGCTAGAAACAGATTTGTGTTTTATGCAGTTCTGTTTTATTTTTTTTAAATATAGATTTACTTTGGTATAAAAATAAATTAACATGGTTATATTTCACATAAAGCCAAAATTGAGACAGATTAGGGTATGATCACTTCCCACATCTGTTTCAGAATTAGAAATTTTGACACAAAATATTTACATTATAATTTATCTTTCAAGTATTTAAGTATATTAAAAATGAAACAATGCAATTATAGTATTGATGTGAAATTCAACTCTAATATAAACAAAATGTGTGATCAATGAACCAAGACTTTAGAAAAATGCTTGTATATTGATAAACAGAAACAATGCCTTCTATCATTTTTCCATGTTTAAGTAGAAATAAAATTATGTCAGTTATGCTATACTCATATAACCCTAAATCCTTAAACGTTTACTATGTACAAAATTCTATGTTAAGCTAGATATAAGTCCATTTAACCCTTTCAACAAACCTTTTTTAAGTAAATAAACCAAGCTTAGACTGTTTAAGCAAGGTGTCCATTTTAGAGGTATTAAGTATCGTCAAAACAAAGCTCTGACACCTACATCTTTCTCTTGAAAACATAAGCTACAATATTATAGCTAATTGCTTATTTAGCAATATTAGCTTATTAATAGTAATAATAATGTAAAAAGCAATATTAAAATGCTCTTTAGGTTATATTATGGCAAAATTTCTAATGAAATCAATAGCTATAATGAAAATTACTTATAGTAATAGGATGAATATCATTCTTGCCTAACCACTAGTAGTTAAAGAAGAATCATTCTAAATAAGGTTTATTCAAAGATTGAAAACACCGTATAAATGCAAGCTAATAGTCTGTATAGTGAAATATATACTTAAGGATTATAACCATAGTATCAGACACCTTACAGCAAGAAAAATGCATTTATTGTTTGCACAAAGGCTATGATAAAATAAATAACCATGTTGAATGGAGTAAGCCATGAATCTGTTTTTCTCACTTTTGATAATGCTACGATGCTCTTCAAAGGTTTATTCTGAAGTTTGGAACTATTCAAGTGGATAATTGAGTTTGCGGGAACTCAGATGATAGATGGAATCAGTGTTAATTAGACTGTTTGCCTGGGGCATTTGTAGTGTTCTCTAACAGAAAATAACATTCCTCCAAATCAGCCATTGCCATTTTTTCTAATATCCTCTTCTAAAATGTAGAAAATAAGCTATTATTTATTTTCCTTTCTAAAAATGGCAGTTGAGAAATGTAATATATAATACAACCTCTCCTTCATTCCTAGATAACACCAAAAGTGAACTATCTCCAGAAAAAGATTTAAAAACAATTAGAGTGGACCATCTGAAAATAAGGGCACTTTAAGACTTTAAGTTATGCTTTCAGGAAGCATTGCATTTTAATCTAATTTTAGAAATTTTAGAGTTAAGCCATAACACTCAACTATATTTAGGTACTTTATTTTAAATAATGAAATAGATTTCTATCCAAAAATAATACAATGTATATATTAGAAGGATCAAAAGTGACATGCATACAATGCATACTTGAGGTTCACCAATGATGTAAGTTTTCTATCAAATAATACTTTCAATATTTATAGGAAATGAACTTTAGCTAACTAGACTTAAAATTATAGGACATAACAAAACAAAATGTTTATAGCTAAGTCATTCCTTAGGTTTTCCCTGACAAATTTGCTATAAGTACTGATGCCTGGAGTCTTGGAATTTCTGTTCAGGCTGTTTAGGATTTCTTTCCATTCTATGAGCTACTCCATATCCTTTTGTAAATTTCTTTTTCCTTAAATTATCCAGTCACTTCCATTTTCTGAAACCCAAGAATGTTATTTGATATACTTTTCCTTTATGTAATGTAAATTTGGGGGCTTTTTTTTCCTGAAATGTTCAGTTTTACCCTGCTCAGTTTGGTATGACCATTGGCTCAACTATACCCTGTATTCATATTTTCCATTGGAGAAACAGTTTAATGGTTAATATTTTGCACACATTGTACTTATTCGTAGAAAAAGCATGCCATTGGTCTTGTTATTAGGATATTGTAAGTCACACAATATTGCTGCAAATATCACTGTAGTATCTAACATTAATCAAAATCTTTAACAAAGTATACTAATGATAATGCATCAAAAATAAGCAACTAGTAAAGCTGAAATGTCCATAGTTGAAAACCTTACCATGTCATAACATAATACCATAAATAAATGAGAAATCACTCTTTCTAAAATTGATGCCCACAAATGGAACTTGTACATTGCACAGTAGGAGTTTTGAGAGCTTAGCAAGCCCTTGTTGGGCATGTGTAATATTTATTGGAATACTGAACAGATATAGCCAGGAAATTAAGGATGAATGTTTTCTATTATGAATACCAAATTTTATTTTGATTACTCATTTGACTATGGAGGTACACCTTAGTCATCTGCAAACATGAAAATCAATAAAACCTGTACTTCATTTTCCATAAGGAACAAAATTTTGAGAATTTTTCCTATTAAGACTTGACAGGGAGGCTGTGGACAATACTTGAAACAATATTATCTTACTTACCCAATTAACTCTCTGTTTGCTCATTTTCTGCATATAATGTTGCCTATTGTCTCTTCTTGTGTGCAGTAGGTAAATTTGTGTGCAGTAGGTAAATTTCATGCAAACTGGAAGACTTTTAACTCATGTTAGCCTATGTGTTTTCCAAATGGGTTATTCACATAATATAAAACAAAACAAAACAAAACAAAAAATTGTTCTTCAAAAGAACCATTTGTGAGTATGCAGTGGTATAGTGGGGAGCATAGCTGCCTCCAAAGTAACCATTTGCAGCTCTAATGAAAAAAAGTCATTTTTTAAAGGAAAAAATCAACCTGCGTTATCAGCTATTCCACCTAAATTTCACAGATTTTGTCCAACTTTGTGCATAAGTGAACTGAATTTCAGTAAATGTATAGATCTAGTAATCCCACTAATATATATTGAAGTAAGAATTTCAATGTAGGTTATCAAAAAGTTCTGGGCTCTTACAAATTTCAAAATTTCTGAGGTAGACAACATTTTTAGACAGCTAAAATAAGGTTGTGCAAGACAAAGAAATGAGGGATTGTGTAAGTAATAAAAGGAATATCAATAAAGCAGAAAATTCATATGAGGGAATATGTGAAGATAATTTTTATTTAGTTTATAATTTTATGAATGTCAAATTTACTTCAATAGCTTGTATGTTCTTTTCAAATTTGGTTTTAATCACTTTGTAGTATTCAAATGTTATTCAAAGAGATCATATGATTAGCAAGCCCAGGTATGGGGAAAAAAGAAGTATTAAGAAAGCATTTTAATGGAGGGCTTGATAAAAGGGAAGTCATCAAAGTGCGTTTATATTTGAACATTAAAAAGCACTTCTTTGAAGTGCTTCTGATGAGATTCTGGTTAGTTAAATATCCTTCCAAAAAGCTCTCCTAGCATGGGGGCCAAGTTAGTATGAAGTTTTTGAAAAGAGAGTGCTTCGTGCTTCTGTCATGTTCCAAATCTTTATGTTTTAGGTTCTGTTAAACAGTATATATGTCAGTTCTTTCCATGACAACAGTGATATTTCATCTACCCCTTGATCTTTATGGAATTGTATTTTCCTCAAATTAAGCAAATGCCTCAGAAACCATATATTCACTACCACAGAAATTATATTTTAACTGATTTGAATGGAAAATTTCAATTTATTGATTTGATCATAAACAAACACTCAGCTAATTGAGTGAAAGCTTACCTTCTAAAGAATATTTCCTACTTAGAGGAGTTGTGTTCACACAATAATGATTAGTGGGCTTCCTGTTGAAAACATCTCATTGAATTTATTTTAACACAGCTTTACGTAAAGTATTTCCATAATTATTTATGTAACTTTCCCTTTCATGATATTGTGCCTTACGGTACATTATGGCATGGGTCAACTAAACTCTTTTTGTGTAGTTAATCCTAACAGAGGCTTTACAGGTCATCTTATCCCTTGAAAAGATGAATAAAAGTCATCTTAAACTACTTTATCAGTGCTTCTGTTTCAAATTGGTAAGATGCAGGATTTATTCTTATTTAGACCTGTATATTAAGCAGTAAAGTCTTTATTATTTTACCTTACACAACAGCTGGATGACCTCTGAAGACTGAATTATGGAATAGTTGTTAAGAGTCTGTTGACTCAAGGAGAGCCCTCTGCGGATTTACCAAAGCTCTCACCCAGTGTAGTTCTCTTCTCTCTGGTTGTCTGTACATAAAACTTGAGCTGACTTGCTGCCCGATTTCTCCCACAGTTCTCTCCTTAACCCAAGGAGATGCCATGCTTTCTCTATTGCTTGGCTGTAGTCTAAAAACTCTCTCCAGGCAATATGATGGGGCAAAGCATGTGTTTCAAATTGCTTCCCCGCTTGCAGGGATCACTGTCTTTTGTTGCCTTATGTCCAACATCTCAAAGCCATTGTTTTTCTTTGTCAGGTATTCTAGATATTTCAAGCTGGAAGGTAAATTTTTTCTTTTTCTACATCCTAACTAAAAGTAGAACTGCATTTCCTCCTTTAGTTCTGTTAGTATTAGTTTCACATATGCTGGAGCTCCTGTGTTGGGTGCATATATATTTAGAATGGTTATATCCTCTTGTTGGACTGAGCCCTTTATCATTATGTAAGATCCTTCTTTATCTCTTTATCTCTTGTTACTTTCTTTGTTTTGAAGTCTATTTTGTCTGATACTAGTACCGCAACACATGCTATTTTCTCCCTGTTGTTTGCATGAAATATCTTTTTCCATCCCTTGACTTTTAGTCTGTGCGTGTCTTTGGGTTTGAGATGAGTATCTTGTAAGCAGCATATGGATGGGTCTTGCTTTTTTATCCATTCTATTACTCTGTGTTTTTTGATTGGTGTGTTCAGTCCATTTACATTTAGGGTGATTATTGAAAGATATGTACTTATTGCCATTGCAGTCTTTAGATTCATGGTTACCAAAGGTTCAAGGTTAGCTTCTTTAGTATCTTACTGTCTATCTCAACCCACTTGTTGAGCTATTATAAACTGTCTGATGATTCTTTATTTCTCTCCCTCCTATTCCTCCTCCTCCATTCTTTATATGTTAGGTGTTCTATTCTGTGCTCTTTTGTGTCTCCTTTAGCTGTTTCTGTGGGTAGTTTATTTTATTTTCTGCCTTTAGTTAGTATTTGGTTGGTCTGCTTTCTTTGCTGTGATTTTATTTTCTCTGGTGACATCTATTTAGCCTTATGAGTGCTTCCATCTAGAGCAGTCCCTTTAAAATATCCTGTAGGGGTGGTTTGTGGGAGGCAAATTCCCTCAACTTTTGCTTGTCTGGGAATTGTTTAATCCCTCCTTCATATTTAAATGATAATCATGCTGGATACAGTATTATTGGTTCAAGGCCCTTCTGTTTCATTGCATTAAATATATCATGCCATTCTCTTCTGGCCTGTAAGGTTTCTATTGAATAGTCTGATGTTAGCCTGATGGGTTTTCCTTTGTAGGTGACCTTTTCCCTCTCTCCAGCTGCCTTTAAAACTCTGTCCTTGTCCTTGATCTTTGCCATTTTAATTATTATGTGTCTTGGTGTTGTCCTCCTTGGGTCCCTTCTGTTGTGGGTTCTGTGTATTTCTGTGGTCTGAGCGATTATTTCTTCCCCCAGTTTGGGAAGTTTTCAGCAATTATTTCTTCAAATACACTTTCTATCCCTTTTTCTCTCTCTTCTTCTTCTGGTACCCCTATAATGTGGATATTGTTCCTTTTGGATTGGTCACACAGCTCTCTTAAAATTGTTTCATTCCTGGAGATCCTTTTATCTCTCTCTGCATGACCTTCTATGTGTTCCTGTTCTCTGGTTTCTATTCCATCAATGGCCTCTTGCATCTTATACATTCTGCTTTTAAATCCTTCCAGAGATTGTTTTATTTCCATAGTCTCCCTGCCTACTTTGTCTTTTAGCTCCTGTATTTTTCTCTGCATCTCCATCAGTATGGTTATGACCTTTATTTTGAATTCTTTTTCAGGGAGATTGGTTTGGTCTATCTTCCCAGATTCCTTCTCAGGGGAGGATGTCTGGGTTAGTCTGGTCTGTATCAAATTCTTCTGCCTTTTCATGGTGATAGAGGTAGTTGTGGGGAGCTTGTGCATGTATCAGCTGGGAGAACATCCCTTCTTGATAGTTTGTGACCTTCCTCTCCTGGAAGAACAGAGACCCCTAGCGGCTTGTGCTGGAAAGCTGTGTGCAGACATGGCGTCTGATTCTTGCCCGGCCGCTGTGAAAGAAGCTCTGCCCTCTGCTGGGGGTGTGGCCTGCCTTAAGCTGCTGCTCCACTATGGTGGAGCCGCACAAGATGGGGAACAGGCGGGAGGCTGTTTATCACCGTGAGGTGCCTCTGAGTTGTGCTGTCGCCAAGGGGTTAGGGTGCCCGGAGTTCCCCAGGTTCCCAGCTGCTTGGCTAAGTGTCCCGGGGCACTTCCATCCAGCTGTGAGGCCCCTGTCCCTTTAAGGCTTTCCAAGGGCACTCTCTTTTCTTTTGTCCCTGGGGTGCTGGCTGTGGAGACCCACTCACAGTTCTTACTGTCCTGTTTCCCTAGTATCCAGCACCCCATGCACCCTGTGTCTGTGCTCCCCATGCGGATGGCTGGGGCTGGGTGCTCGGCAGTCCTGGGCTCCGTCTCCCTCCCGCTCTGCCTGCTCTTCTCCCGCCGGGAGCTGGGGGGAGGGGCGCTCGGCTCCCGCGGGGCCGGGGCTTGTATCTTATCCCTTTCACCAGGCGCTGGGCTCTCGTATGTGTGGATGGAGTCAGGCTGTTGTCTTGTTTCTTCTGGTCTCTCTTTTAGGATTAGTTGTATTTGTTGTATTTTCAAAAATATATATGGTTTTGGGAGGAGATTACCGCTGCTCTACTCGCCACCATCTTGACTCCTCTTTGCCCCAGTAGATCAATTTTTATTTCCATTTCATATTGACTCTTTCCTAAATAATAGTACTTTTGACTCCAGGTAACAAACAAGCATTATTTTACATGACTTAGCACATCAACTATTTGCTGAGTTAGTTTTACATGTGTTTGAAAAATAAATTGTAGTCTTTATTATGTTATCATTCAACTTGATTTATTATATTCGATATAAAGGATACCTTTCTTGTACTATTTGCCTGAACTGAGAATATAAACATGCACAATGTAAGATAAATTTACTGTTAAAAGTTATTCATTTGTATAAAATTATTTTGTTACTAGAAATTTATTTTGCAACCATTTTCCATTTTTGAATTTTTAGTAATGGGGAAATAAAAAGGTAAATCAATTAAGGGATGAATTTAGAAAGTGGTCAGGTAGAAGTATACCTATATTTAAATAAACATTGCAAATAATAAGATAGAATCTCTTCATGGTACCAACTCTACCTGTGTGCATAAAAATCAATAAAATACAGATGAGTTCTGGTCAACCCCTAAAATATTTATAGCATTAACATGTTAGTGTTTAATTTGAAGTTTCTCCATATTTCTGTGGAATTAAACCCACTGCACTTAAAGGGTAAAGATTATTTTAATCATAAGTGATTCTTTATCCTTTTCACAGAGTGAGGGTACTTATTTCCACTTATATATCAGGGTCTCACACCTACAATGATTATTGCTGTGGATAAGAAATTATTTTATCAGTGGAGTTTATTCTGTTCTACCCTTTAGTTTCCAGTTGGCTGCTGTAATCAAGGTTACATGCTGTCTTGCCCGAATGGAATTTTATCTCTGGGCAAGTTCACTATGTATTAAGGGAGACTGAAAAATGACAAAGGAACATTGAGGGTAAAAAGGGTTTATACCAAGTTTTATTCTCATGGGGGCAGGTCAATTGCTAGAATCCCTTCCACCTCTGAGGCAGTCTTGCAAGTCCATCTGTACCTCTGCCCCTGCTCCAGCCTCTGCTTCAGGTACTGCCTCTTCTCCAGGCTCTGCTCTCCTGCTCCCTTGTTCTCCTGCTCTATGAAAATAATGACCCCATTATTTCTATAGCTGCTGGAGAAAAATCCTGTTTGACCCATTGTTTAATTTTTTTTCATGAAGATTGGGGTTATTTATGTTTTGATATCTATTCCATTAGCTTTTATAAATAACTTTTGAAAATATTTCCTCTCTTAAATTTTGTAAACATGTTGTATTTCTCAGCATAGGCATTCATAGTAATCATATCAGAATGCTTTGTAGGTATGTTATTCATCTATCTTTCCCAGAGAATCTGATTCCTCTCAACAAACTCCACTATTGAATGATGTGGCAGAAATAATGTTATATATTCATGAAAGGACTTGACTCTTCTATTTAAAAAAATTTTGTTTTGTTTACTAAAAAAATAAAATAACTATTAAAGTAGACATAATATTATATTAGTTTTAGGTGTTGAAAATGGTTATTTGACTAAATTTACAATATAAAATGGTCACCATAAGTGTAGTTACTATCTGTCACCAAGGATATTACATTATTGTCTTTATTCTTTATGTTGTACTTTTCATCCCCATTACTTATTTATTTTATAATTGGAAGTTTGTAACTCTTGATCCTATTTTGCCCAACTCCTACTTCTCTCCTCTGGCAGCCACCAGTTTATTCTTCACATTTATGAGTCTGTTTCTGTTTTTTGTTTCTTGTGTTTTATAGATTCCACATATGTAAATGAAATTGTGCAGTATTTGTCTTTGACTTATTTCACCTAGTATAATAACTTCCAAGTCCATCCATGTTGTCATAAATGACAAGTCTTCATTCCTTCTCATGGCTTAGTAGTCCAAAGTGTATAAATACCACATCTTCCTTATCCATTGTATATTTCATGTACACTTAGGCTGATGCCATATCTTGGCTGTTGTAAATAATGCTGCAATAAACACAGGGGCACAGACTATCTTTTTGATTCATCTCTTTGTATTGTTTGGTTAAATACCCAGAAGTGAAATTGCTCTATTGTATGGTATTTCTAATTTTTTGAGAACCTAATTTTTATTTATGGTATATGGAAAGATATATTTCCAAACCTGTCTTCCTCCCACATGTGTTCATGTGACCAAGTAATCGTGGAAGTTGTCAATGAATGGGGAGAAGTGATTTTGATAAAGATCTTTCCCACTCTCTCTATCCTGATCTATATGCCTGGAAATTAAAGATATGTTACTAGAGGTATAATGGAAGAAGAATGGATCATTGGGTTTATTACCTGGAGAAGGGCTACCAAAGAGAGCTCTGTGACAAAGCATATTCATGTCAGACTTAAAAGTGGGAAATGAAGCTTTATTTTTAAAGTCACTAATATTGGGTTTCTTGCCATAACAGATTATATTCTTCATACAGACAGAGACATGAAGCCCTGAAATTTGTGTGAGAAATGACTGAATAGGGAGAGAGGAGTACCTGAACTATATGGTAAAAAAATAGTGTTTGGCTAGTATGATTTCCCTTCAAGAAATCTGGAAATAGGATGTTGATAATTAAAATCACTTAACAGAACAGAATTTACTATTTGTATGGAATACACCTGCAAACTGTTATAGGAGAGTTCAAAATCTTTCACAACTGACATTCCTAAAACTGAAGTCCCTTACATTATCTCTATAACATATCCTTTAAATACTAAGTTGCATTACTTTGAATGGATTTTTATACCTAATACCTAATTTTCCTTAGGAAAAAAGGCTGTAGTCCTCTGGATTCTGTTATTAGGTATCTTGTCATCTGTGTAATCATCGTGAGAATCAAAATTCTTAGTCACAAGAAGAGCTGGATCCTGCTTCTTTAGTCAGACAATGAGTTCATTGAAAGGAAATTGTGTAGTTCACAGGGAAGGCTGGCAATGAAGGTCTGAGGCAAAGCAGCCAGGAGAAATGTCCTAAACACCAGGCAATACTGGTCTGGTAATAAACAGCTGTTAATGTCACCAAGCACTAGAAGCTATACTTTGCACCACTGTCAGTTCTGTGATAGAAAATAAAGTTCACATCAACAACTAGCAGAACAACTGCTAGAGTGTGTTCTGATCTTCATGTTTCTGGTATTAACTGGCTTATAAGAAAAGGTCTGTTGTAAATGAATATGTTGATAGTCCTCAAATATATATTGAACCCTTCTGTAATAGCATTCCTGGGTTCTATTTGGCACATGACTAACTAGAAACAACTTTGTCCTGGACTACTGGCAAAAACATGTAGCTAAGTTCTGACCAATAAGAGGTGAAACAAGTGATGCCACTAGGAAGAAGTAGCTATTTTCTTTCTTTTCCTTTTTCCTTCCTGCTGGCTACAAGATGTTAAGTGGAGAAGTCTTCTCTGACCCAGCAGCAAAACAGCCTAAGTAAGCAGGAAAACAATATTTTTCTTCCCCTTTAGTCCTGTCAGAAATCAAAAGTACATATAGTTGGTAAAAACTTTTATACCCCAATGCTATCTGCAATAATTTTGGGGGGAAAATGACTTTAAAAAAAAAAACAACATACACTAGAGTAAAGGTGGAATAAAAGGGTCCAATCAACAACAACTTCTACATAATGAAGATCTGTTCATAAGTTTAAGCCCTAAGGCATTACATCACAAGCTAAGAAACCAGTAATTTTTGTTTACGTAATATTTGGAATTTCTTAAACATGAAAAATATTCAGAAGCTGGACAAAAAAATCAAATAAATGAAACATTTCTCCTAAATAATCTTTCTTCATCCAAACTATAGATCACCATTGAATTTCTGAAGATCTTAAATCTAGCTCCATAGCTCTCTCTCTCTATTCTTGATCAATATATATCTGATTAGCAGTAGAAAAGTTTACCCGAGTTTTACTGACACTACAAATTCTAAATCACTGCTATTAAAAAATTATTTCATAGTTCTTTGTTATGTACCTTATGTGTTTATCATCTGTACTCTGCTTAGAACACAATAGTCATAGATATGACTACTAACATGAATGAACAGGTATTGGCAAAACCTCATGGAATAATGTAATATTTTTGCTATTTGTGTTTGCTATTTCTACATTTTAAAAATACCTTGAATATTTTTAAGGGAAACTACTGTTTCCCTAATGATTTGGGAAATTTTTTTTAATGTGAGAGAACATTTTAAGAAATCAAAATACTTTCCACACCTTACAAATATAAGCATACATAACTCTTAAAGTCTTATATTTTTCTTTTTTTTAATGATTGTTTATTACATGACTATATATCCAAACTGAAGTCTTGTTTTTAAGGTACTTGAGTCATTTTAATGAAATTCATTATTTTTTATGTACAGGTGTACTGTAAAAAGTATATGCACATGGTAAATTTATTCATTTATTTGTTGAATAAATAAAGCATTTCTTAAGTATATAATTTCATAGGTGATATAAACATATGCAAATGAGATGGAGGTTAAACTTATTTTGGACTTGAAATGTATATATATAGAATTGGTTTAACATATGCAACTACATACTGTGTGAAAGAAAAATGTCCTGCCCAAAACCAGTGTTTATGCAGATTTCTGGAGGAAAAAATAAACAATTTCATGATAAATTTTGGCACCAGTTTCCTTCTAACCCCAGGTGTCATTAATATATGTACATATATTCATATATATTTATATGTGTGTATATATATGTATCTTTCATCTACATATCAAATAACATAAAATTGTGATAAATATCTGTGAAGATCAGAGGATCTTGCAAAGTCGTTCAACATTATATCTTTTTTTATTAAGGTATCATTGATTTACAATTTTATGGTCAGATTTCACATGAGCAAAATTGTGGTTACTATATTCCCCCTGTTATCAAGTCCCCACCACATACGCATTACAGTCACTGTCCATCCGTGTAGTAAGAGGCTACAGAGTCACTACTTGCATACTCTGTGCTGTAATTCCCAGTGCCTCCCCTATATTATGTGCACTAATCATAATACCCCTTAATCCCCTTATCCCTCTCTTCCTACTCACCCTCTCCAATGCCTTTCCCTTTGGTAACTGCTGGTCCATTCTTGGGTTCTGTGAGTCTGCTCCTACTTTGTTCCTTCAGTTTTTACATCGTTGTTATATTCCACAAATGAGTGAAATCATTTGGTACTTGTCTTTCTCCACCTGGCTTATTTCACTGAGCATAATATCCTCTAGCTCCATCCATGTTGTTGCAAATGGTAGGATTTGTTTTCTTCTTATGGTTAAATAATATTCCATTGTGTATATGTACCACATCTTCTTTATCCATTCATCTACCGATGAACACTTAGGATGCTTCTATGTCTTGGCTATTGTAAATAGTGCTACAATAAACATAGGGGTGCATATGTCTTTTTGAATTGGTGATCCTGTTTTCTAAGGGTAAATTCCTAGGAGTGGAATTCCTGGGTCAAATGGTACTATTTTAGTTTTTTGAGGAACGTCCATATTGTTTTTCAAAATGGTTGAACTAATTTAGATTCCCACTAGCAGTGTAGGAGCACTCTTCTTTCTCCACATCCTTGCCAGCATTTGTTGTTGCTTGTCTTTTGGATGTTGGCCATCCTAACTAGTGTGAGATGATATCATATTGTGGTTTTAATTTGCATTTCTCTGATGATTAGTGATGTGGAGCATCTTTTCATGTGCCTGTTGGCCATCTAAATTTCTTCTTTGGGGAACTGTCTGTTCAGATTCTTCTGCCCATTTTTTGATCAGGTTATTTGCTTTCTGGGTGTTGAGGTGTATGAGCTCTTTATATATTTTGGATGTCAACCGCTCATTGGATACGTCATTTACAAATATATTCTCCCATACTGTAGGATATCTTTTTGTTCTACTGATGGTGTCCTTTGCTGTACAGAAGTTTTTTAGTTTGGTGTAGTTCTACCCATTCATTTTTGCTTTTTTTCCTTTGCCAAGGAAATGTGTTCATGAGATAGTTGCTCACGTTTATACTCAAGAAAGTCTTGCCTATGTTTTCCTCTAAGAGTTTTATGATTTCATGACTTACATTCAGGTCTTTGTCCATTTTGAGTTTACTTTTATGTATGGAGTTAGACAATAATCCAGTTTTATTCTCTTATATGTAGCTGTCCAGTTTTGCCAACATCAGTTGTTGAAGAAGCTATTTCCCCATTGTATGTCCATGGCTCCTTTATCATATATTAATTGGACATATATGTGTGTGGGTTTATATCTGGGCTCTATATTCTGTTCCATTGATCTATGGGTCTGTTCTTGTGCCAGTACCAAATTGTTTTGATTACTGTGGCTTTGTAGTAGAGCTTGAAGTTGGGGAGTGTAATCTCCCCTACACTTTATTTTTCCTTCTCAGGATTGTTTTGGCTATTCAGGGTCTTTTGTGGTTCTATACAAATTTTAGAACTATTTGTTCTAGTTCATTGAAGAATGCTGTCAGTATTTTGTTTGGGATTGCATTGAATCTGGACTGCTTTAGGCAAGATGGCTATTTTGACAATATTAATTCTTCCTACCCAGAAGCATGAGATGTATTGCCATTTATTAGTGTCCTCTTTAATTTCTCTTAGGGGAGTCTTGTAGTTTTCAGGGTATAAGTCTTTCACTTCCTTGCTTAGATTTATTCTTAGGTACTTTATTCTTTTTGATGCAATTCTGAATAGAATTGTTTTCCTGATTTCTCTTTTTGCTAGTTCATCATTAGTATATAGGAATGCAACAGATTTTTGTGTATTAATTTTGTGTCCTGCAACTTTGTTAAATTCAGGTATTAGTTCTATTAGTTTTGGAGTGGAGTCTTTAGGAATTTTTATGTACAATATCATGTCATCTTCAAAGAGTGAAGGTTTCGCTTCTTCCTTACCAATCAGAATGCCTTTTATTTCTTTGTGTTTCCTGATTACCATGACTATGATCTCCAAGACTATGTTGAATAAAAGTGGGGAGAGTGGGAATCCTTGTCTTGTTTGCTATCTTAGAAGAAAATCTCTCAGCTTTTCACCATTAAATATGATGTTGGCTATGGGTTTGTCATATTTGGCCTTTACAATATTGAGGTACTTGCCCTCTGTACAAATTGTGTAGAGAGTTTTTTTATGATGAATTGGCATTGAATTTTGTCAAATATATTTTCAGCATCTATGGAGATGATCATGTGATTTTTGTCCTTCTTTTATTGATGTAGTGGATGTTGATGGATTTTTTAATGTTCTACTCTCCTTACATCTCTGGAATGAATCTCACTTGATCATGCTGCATATTTTTGATGTATTGTTGAATTTCATTTGCTAATATTTTCTTGAGAATTTATGCATCTTTGTTCATCAGGGATACTGCTCTGTAGTTTTCTTTTCTGTGTGTGGCATCTTCACCTGGTTTTGGTATTACAGTGATGCTGGCTTCATAGAATGAGTTTGGAAAACTTTAAGGAGGATGGGCATTAGGTCTTTTCTAAATGTCTCATAAAATACAATGATGAAGCCATCTGGTCTTTGCATTTTGGTCTTGGGTGGTTTTTTGATTACTGATTCAATTTCATTGCTGATAATTTTTCTGTTCAGATTTTCTGTTTTTTCCTGGGTCAGTCTTGGAAGGTTGTATTTCACTAGAAAATTGTCCATTTCTTCTACATTATCGAATTTGTTGGCATATAATTTTTCATAGTATTCCTAATAATTCTTTATATTTCAGCAGTGTCTATAGTTATTTTTCCTTTTTCAGTTCTCATTCTATTTATCTGTATAGGCCCTAGTTTGGCTAGGGGTTTATCTATCTTGTTTATTTTCTCATTATATCTTGGTTTCATTAATTCTTTCTATTGTTTTATTCATCTCAGTTTTATTTATTTATTATTTGATCTTTATTATGTCCCTCCTTCTACTGACTTTGGGCCTCATTTGTTCTTCTTTATCCAGTTTCATTAATTGTGAATTTATACTGTTCATTTGGGATTGTTCTTCCTTCTTGAAATAGGCCTGAATTGCTACATACTTTCCTCTTAGAACTGCCTTCACTGCATCTCACAGAAGTTGGGGTGTTGAGCTGTTGTTTTCCTTTGTCTCCATATATTGGTTAATCTCTGTTTTAATTTGGTTATTGATCCAGTGATTATTTAGAGCATGTTGTTAAGCCTCCATGTGTTTGTGAACCATTGTGTTTTCTTTGTACAATTGATTTCTACTTTCATAGATCTGAGAAGTTGTTTGGTACAATTTCAATCTGTTTGAAATTGCTGAGGCTCTTTTTGTGGCCTAGTATGTGATCCATTCTGGAAAATGTTCCACATGCCCTTGAGAAGAATGTGTACCCTATTGCTTTAGAGTGGAGTGTTCTGTAGGTGTTTGTTAGGTCCATCTGTTCTAATGCCTCTGTCTCCTTACTTATTTTCTTTCTGATTGATCTGTCCTTTGAAGTGAGTAGAATTTTGTATTCTCCTAAAATAGCATTGCATTCTATTTCACCCTTTAAGTCTGTTAGTATTTGTTTCACATATGTAGGTGCTCCTATGTTGGGTGCATAGATATTTATAATGGTTATATCCTCTTGTTGGACTGTCCCCTTTATCATTATGTAATGTCCTTCTTTGTCTCTTGTTACTTTCTTTGTTTTAAAGTCTATTTTATCTGATACAAGTATTACAACTCCCACTTTTTTCTCCCTGTTGTCTGCATGAAATATCTTTTTTATTCCTTCACTTTTCATCTGTTTATGTCTTTGGATTTGAAGTGAGTCTGTTGTAGGCAGAATATAGACAGGTCTTGCTTTTTTATCCATTCTGTAACCCTATGTCTTTTGATTGGTGTATTCAGACCATTTGCATTTAAGGTGATTATCGATAGATACATACTTATTGCCATTGCAGGCTTTGGATTCATGGTTACCAAAGGTTCAAGTAAAGCTTCTTTACTGTTTAGCAGTATAACTTACCTCACTTCTTATGCTATTATAAACACAATCTGAAGATTCTTTTCTTCTCCCTTCTTTTTCTACCCTCTCCACTCTTTATATGTTACATGTCATATTCTGTACTCTGTTTATCCCTTGACTGACTTTGCCAGTAGCTGATTTAATTTTGCATTTAGTTGGTAACTGATTGGTCTACTTCTTTTACTATGTTTTCATTTTCTCTGGTGACAGCTATTTAGCCTTAGGAATACTTACATCTAGAGAAGTCCCTTCAAAATACATTGTAGAGATAGTTTGTGGAAGGTAAATTCCATCAGATTTTGCTTATTTAGGAATTGTTTAATCCCTCCTTCAAATTTAAATGATAATCTTGCTGAGTAGAATATTCTTGATTCTAGTCCCTTCTGTTCTGGCCTATAAGGTTTCTGTTGAGAAGTCTGATGATAGCCTGAAGGGTTTTCCTTTGTAGGCCACATTTTTTCTCTCTCTGGCTGCTTTTAATACTCTGTCCTTGTCCTTGATCTTTGCTATATTAATTATTATATTTCTTGGTGTTGTCTTCCTTGGGTCCTTTGTATTATGAGATCTGTGGTCTTCCTTGTCCTGAGAGTATTTCCTTTCCCTTACTGGGGAAGTTTACAGCAATTATTTCTTCAAACATACTTTCTCTGCCTTTTTCTCTCTCTTCTTCTTCTGGTACCCCTATAATGCAAGTTTTGTTCTCTTTGGATTGGTCACACTGTTCTCTTAATATTCTTTCTTTCCTAGAGATCCTTTTTTCTCTCTCTGCTTCAACTTATTTGTATTCCTGTTCTCTAATTTCTATTCCATTTACTGTACCCTTTACCTCTTCTAATCTGGTTTGCATTCTTTCATTGTATCTTTCATTTCAGCTTCTGTATTTTTAAAGGTGTCTATCTCCCTCTTGAATTAATCCCTTAGCTCTTGAATATTTTTCTGTACTTCCATTAGCATTCTTATGACTTTTGTTTTGAATTGTTTTTCAGGAAGATTGGTGATTTCAGTCTCACTGAGCCCTCTTTCTGGTGTTTGAGGGATTTTGAATTGAAGAAGGTTTGTCTTTCTTTTCATGACCCTATTGGATAGAGGGAAATATTAGATTTATTTAGGTGTTGCCCTCTAGTGCTATGAAGCCCTACTTTTCATAGATCCCTAGTATCTGGACCAATGACAGTGGTTGTATGTGAGTGGTGCCATGCCTATTCTAAAGAGCTAGCCTTTTCCTGCTTCCCACATGCAGTGCCTGCCTCCACTACCCTATGTCCATTGGGCTATGCACAGGGAGCAGCTCTATTTTAATCCTCTAAGGTGCCATGGGTAGGGTTGCCCTCAGGATGGCCTGGAGCAATGGCGGGGGTCATAGTCTGTTGGTACCAGTGCCTTCTGGGAGGAAAAAGCCCTTTCCTGTTTCCTGGATACACTACCTGCCTCTGTTTTCAGATTCAGTGATTGACACACAGGGAGTAGCCTCTGCATTAAGGCCCTAAGCTGCTGTAGGCAGGATTGCCCTCTGGCGGGCCTGGAGAAATGGTGTGGGTCACCACAGGTGAGTGGCTCTAGTGCCTGCCAGGAGGACAAAGCCCTTTCCTGCTTCCCAGACTTGGTGCCTGCTTCTTCTGTCAGGACCAGTGAGCCACATACAGGGAGCAGCCTCTGTGCTAATCTGCATAGTTGCTCTAGGTGGGACTTCCCTCCATCTGGCCTGGAGCAATGGCGGGGGTAGTGAGTTTTCATGCAGGTGCTGGTGTGGAGGAGGAACAACTAGGCTGCTTATCATAGCAGGAGGCATTGGGGCTGTGTTGCCAGCCAGGGGGATGAAGCACCTGGAGATCCTGAAAGTTCCCAATGTGCTGTGCTGTGTGCTGGGATGATTTTATCAACCTGTTCCTTCTTCTGAATCCTTGCCCCATTAGCAGTCCTCTCACTTTTGGGACGTCTTTCAAAGCACCCACCTTTCTTTTGTCCCAGGACAGCCATTTGTGGGAACCTGTTCACAGTCTCGGTCTCTGACTTTGGTTTTCAACCCCTCTAATCTCCAGAGCACCATGCAATGTGGGTTGAGCTCCCAGAGTAGATTTCTAGGGCTGGGAATTTAGCAGTGCTGGGCTTGTACTCCCTCTCTGCTCTGGTTCTCTTCCTCCCACAGGTAAGCTGGGGTGGGGTGAGTGCTTGGGTCCTGCCAGGTCATCTCTTTATTACTTTACCCTTTTCCATGAGATATTCTCTTCTCCCAGATGTAGACTGGCTGGTGCAATCTTATTTCTGGTCACTCTTTTAGGAATAGTTGTATTTGCTGTATTTTTGTGTTATATGTGGTTTTGGGAGGAGATTTCTGCCACACTCATGCCACCATCTTTTTTTCTCCCTCAACATTGTATCTTAATAAAAATAATTACATATATATATATATATATGTGTGTATATATATATTGATAATATACTCTCACTCTAAATTTTTCTACCCAAATAATTGCTATTTATAGCCATTCAGGTGTAACAGAGTGCCACATTTTGTTATCCATCTTTCTACATTTTTCCTCTTTTCTGCTATTCAGCCTTTCCCTCCTTGCTTGCAATGGGAACACCATTAGTTATATAATTATGTCTATAATATATTGAAATCATGCAGACACAGACATTCTAGGCACTGTCCATTACAGGTAATGCTTAATTTAATTATCAAAATCTTATGGTATAGGTATTGCTATTTTTATTTTGTAGATGGAAAAGTGGTATATTAGAGAAATTAACTTGAAATATTTTTTGGTATCTGAAATGTCCCAAATTTATGTCATGCTTTTTCAGAAAGATTGTCTGTATATGGATTAGGAAAACCTCCAGAGTCCTGTCCTTCATTATAAGCATATTATTGTCACAGACTTGCCCTCATATATTTGAAATACCTCTAGACTTTACATTGAAAATTAAAAATCATCTGTTTACTTTTGTGCAAGCTCTAATAGACTCCTTAGATAGCACAACAAGGCAGGAGTGCGTTTGCCTTGTTCATCCATTTATAATCAAGGCCTTTTACAATGTCAATTTTGGTGCATTACAATAAATAGTTATTGAATAAATACATAAATGTATAATTAAGATATCTCAAATGAACTGGTATATTGGAAACATTAGAGACTCAACTGATTTCTGATTCCAACAATTTATTCCGGTATCAAAATCATTTGATCTATAAGTTTAATCAGGTTGAAAAATTCAGCATCAATTTAGACAATTATCCTGCCAATATGAAGCCCATACATATATGATAAAAGATCAATACTCACTCATAATTGCATGATGGAGAGTTGAAATCAATATATACTACAATCATCCATCTTAGTTTCTTTTTCTTTGTTCAACATAAAATGTTAATATCATCTAGTCATGTTTCCATTTCAGAAGTATAAGTACAGACAAAAATATTCTGTAATAAATTATTTCAAGAAATTTGTAAGCAATAAATGATCAGTACTCAGATTTAAAATAATATTCCATGAATTATATTAAGATAGAGTGAACATTTAGAGATAACATTTTGAAAACTTTATATAGCACATCTTCATTAGTTTATTATTTTTTAAACATTGCACATTGAATTTCCATTTAGGAAACCAAATTATCTAATGAGCTTATTTAAACATGATTTCATTTCATTCTTTAGGAGAGCCAATCATATGACACTTATTAAATCATCATTCAATATTAAAATTCATACAGGAAAGGATCAAAGATCAGAAAATTCATTTCCATTATTTTCTGTCTAATTCAAAACTAATTCAGAATATTAAAATCACTTTTTATTGATAAAAATGAACTTGGTTTTCCAATTGATTAATCTCACAATTTTTTTCCAAGCTTTGCTATTTCTTGTCAGCCTGTCCTGTGAACCTCTCTGCTCTGCCTCCTCGGTATCAGTGACCCCTGGATTTCCACCCTCAGTCCACCTCCCTCTCCCTCTCTGCTTTCTCTGGAGAAGGTAACCTGCTCACACACATGTTATTCTATGGGCAATATTCAATTCTGTATTTCTAGCTCAATCAGTGTCCTGCTTTAAAAAAACTACTTGGACATATCAGGCACACATAAAACCTTAATTAATCTTGTTTTACAACCTTACATATTTGTCCCTGTACCCCAGTGGCCTTATTTTAGGTTTTCATTAGCTTCCACTTCTTCATGCTATAAATCCAAAGGTCCTTAAGCATATTTTTTTAATCAAATTTTTTCAACTTTTACCACCTCTCTAAGGAGTCTTTAAAATATGTGATACATTTTACTGCCACAAAAACAAAAGTATTACTGTCTTTGAGTAGACCAAAGCCAGATATCCTAAAATCCTGACATACACTAGATAACATAAGAAAGGATCCCTTCTCAAAAATGTAAATATTACCTATTTTAAAAGCAACGTGTTATCCACACTGTGTTACTTCCTTCTCTTATGCTTCTTCCTTCTTTTACTGCTATGATTTTCCATATATTTATTCATTATTTTTGATTCCTAATACCAGTTGCTATTACAGTATCTCAAAAATCTTGGCTATTCTACTGCAATATTTTCTGAACTGTTACATGAGTTGAATCTTTCATGTATCTCCTCAATGATATTTAAGTGCCTTGAAAACCCCAGACATTTTTCTAAGCAAAGGGGATAGAATAATGAGTAAATCAGACAAAATATACTCTTTTAAATAACCTCATTCTTATGAAAGAATATGAATGATATGAAAGTAAACAAATTCAAAACAAATCAGACATTAAAAAATAATATGTAAAAACACAAGTATGATGTGGTAGGCAATAACTGGGAAAGCAGAGGCAAATGGTGAAGCAGAGAAAGTAGCAGTGTACTGGACACATAGGACACCATTGCAGCTGACTTGGAGAGAATGAATTGGAGACTGAACTGTGATGAGGTTGGGTAAGTAGGCAGGAGGCAGTTCACATGAGCCATTGTAGGAAGGCCAACTGCATTCCAACATGCCCCAAATGAGGTCAGAACTATTTTGGCATAATTATTAATGGTGTAATTAATAATCTCTTTCACCCACAGAAATGTTTTTACCAGGAATTAAGTGATAATTCTACTTACAGAATATATTAAAATATTGCATGGACAATTAGTTCATTGGGAACTTTTTGAAAGTTTTTAACAATGTACTTGGCATGACATAATTTAAGTAAAACAACAATGCTGACTACTATGTGGAATTTTATTGGTGAAGGAGAAATAGGAATGGTTGGAAAGATTAGATGAAAACCAAACATAAGTATATTGCAGCAGACCTAGTAAGAGCTAAAATGGAACAGATGAGGGTTTATAACAGTAAGTATGGAGCTAAAGGAATAGTCAAAATCTGTTTAGGAGGTTATTACCATCTACAGTTGTCTATAATCTTCCTCTGCTCAGTTCATGTAGCGAGATCAACTTTATCGACCTTTCTCACATCCAAATATATCTAAAACTGCCTTTTTCTATTTCAGTGAGATCTTTATATTGCTAGTAACATAAGCTCTTTGAAAAAGAACTGATGGCTACATATCTTTGTGCCTTTTGAACTGCATTTCTTGATACATCCTAACTTTCACTCTACCAAAACTAACATTGACTTGATTTTCTTTCTTAGTACTCTCCACAATTTCACGTACATATGTAAATTTGTTAGCTTTTCTTCTTACCTGGAAATACTTCAACTAACTTTTCTTCATCTATTCATTCTTTGGACTGGGTAACCACTATTTGCCTTTTTGAATTCCCAGTACACTAATTCATGTGTTCTTCAAATCATTAAGCAGAAAATTTATTAGAAGTTCTGACCAAATCTTATCTTCTGTCCCCATGAGTTTTCTGGTATAAAAATACTGTTATTAGATACTTTAAGAATTAACATCATGTATTATTGTGCACTAGAATGAGATATGGAAGGCAGAGACCCTCTTTTTCTTTTTTTATTGAAGTATTACTCATATATAATCTTATATGGGTTTCAAATATACAACACACTAGTTAAACAGTTACCCATATTATTAAATATTCACCCCAACTAGTGCAGTTACCATTTGCCAACATAGGAAGATGTTACAGAATCATTGGCTATATTCTCCATGCTGTACCATGATCCCTGTGACCACCTTATAATATGATTGTGAATTTTTGTGCTCCTTTACCCCCCTCACCTTCCCCAACCACCCATGCCAACCCCTGCCATTTGGCAACAATCTGTCACTTTTCAGTGTCTATGAGTCTACTGCTATCTTGTTCATTTAATTTTGTTTTGTTTTTCTGTTCCACAAATAAGTGAAATCATATGATATTTGTCTTTCTACACCTGGCTTATTTCACATAGCCTAATACCCAGTCGGCTCATCTGTGTTTTTGCAAATGGCAGGATTCCTTTTTTTTAATTACTGAATAATATTTCACTGTGTACATATGAAACTTCTTTATCCACCCATCTATTGACACTTTTGTTTCTTACATATCTTGGCTATTGTAAATAATGTGACAATAAACATAGGGCTGCACATATCTTTTCAAATCAAAGATTTTGTTTCTTCAGGTAAATTCATATTATTGGAATTACTTTGTCACATGGTATTTTTATTTTTAGTATTTTGAGGAACCTCAATACTGCTTTCCACAATGGCTAAACCCCTGACATCCCCACCAAGAATGTAGGAGGGTTCACTTTTCTCCACATCTTCAACACTTGTTATTTATTGTCTTTTGGATGGTGGTCATTCTAACTGATGTGAGGGAATATTTCATTGTGGTTTTTATGAGCATTTCCCTGATGACTAAAAATGTGGAGCATCTTTTCACGTGTCTGTTGACCATCTGTATTTCTTCATTGGAAAAAATGTCTCCATCAATGTTTATATTGGGTTATTTGCTTGTTTGGTGTTGAAGCATATGAGTTCTTTACATATTTCTTCACATACATTAACCTCTTATCAGATAAATAATGTATTAATATATTTCCCCAAACTGTAGATTCCTTTTTGTTCTGCTGATGGTGTCATTTGCTGTACAGAAGCTATTTAGTTTAATGTAGTACCACTGGTTCATTTTTTATTTTGTTTCCCTTGACCAAGGAAATGTGTCCAGGAAAGATAAATTTCTAATGTTTCTATTCAAGAGATTTTTGCCTGTTTTCTCCTAAGTTTTATGGTTTCATGTCTTATATTTAGGTCTTTAATTCTTTTTGAGTTTACTTTTGTGTATGGAGTTAGACAGTAATGCAGTTTCATTCTCTTGATTGTAGTTTTCCAGTTATCCCAATAGCAGTTATTGAAGAGAATATTTTTTCCCATTTTATATCCATGGATTCTTTATCATATATTAATTGACCATATATGCATGGTTTTATGTCTGGGCTTTCTATTCTGTTCCATTGATCTATGGGTCTGTTCTTTTATTAGTACCATACTGTTTTGACTACTGTAGTTTTGTAGTATACCTTGAATTCAGGGAGCCTAAAACCCCAGCCTTGTTCTTCTTTATCAGAATTGCTTTGGCTATTTGGGGTCTTCTGTCATTCCATATGAATTCTAGGATTCTTTGCTCTCATTCATTGAAAAACATCCTTAGTATTTTGATAGTGATTGCATTGAATCTGTGAATTATTTTGGGCAAGATGGCCATTTTGACAATCTTAATTCTTCCTATCCATGAGCATGGGATATATTTCCATTTATTTGTATCTTCTTTAATTTCTCTCTTTAGTGTCTTATAGTTTTCAGAGAACAAGTTTTTCACCTCCTTAGTTAGGCTTACTCCTAAGTGTTTTATTCTATTTGATGCAATTGTAGATGGAATTGTTTTCTTGATTTCTCTTTCTGCTAGTACATTATTAGCATATAGTAATGCAACATGTTTCTGTGTATTAATTTTTGATCCTGCAATTTTGCTGAATCCATGATGTTCTAATAGCTTTTGTAATCCACTAATGTCCTAATAGATTTTATGGTTTAGTCTTTAGGGTTTTCTATGTATAGTATGTCAGATGCAAAAAGAGAAACTTTTATTTCTTCCTTACTACTTTGGATGACTTTTCTATCATCTGACTGCTGTGGTTAGGACATCTAGTTCTATGCTAAATAAAAGTGATGAGAATGGAAATCCTTGTCTTATTCCTGATCTTAAAGGAAAAGCTTTCAGTTTTTGCCATTGAGTATATTTGCTATGGATTATTCATATATAGCCTTCATTATATTGAAATACATACCCTCTATACCTGTTTTGTTGAGACTTTTTATCATGAATGGATGTTGAATTTGTTAAGTGCTTTTTCAGCACTTATTGAGAGAATCATGTGGTTTTTATCTTTCCTTTAGTTAATTTGGTGTATCACTTTGATTGATTTATCAATATCATCCTTGTATCCCTGGAATAAATCTCACTTGGCCATGATGTATGATAGTTTTTATTTATTTTTAAATTCATTTTGCTGATATTTTATTGAGGATTATTGCATCTATGTTCATCAGGGATATTGGTCTGTAATTTCCTTTTTATATAGTGTCTTTTTAGGGTGTTAGTATTAAAGTGATCCTGGTCTAAAAGAATGACTTTGGAAATATTCCCTCTTCTACATTTTGTAATACTTTAAGAAGGATGAGTATTAGATCTTCTTTATGCATTTGGTAGAATTTAGCTGTGAAGTCATCTGGTTCTGAACTTTTATTTGCTGGCAGTTTTTTAATTAAAAATTCAATTTAATTACTGATAACTGGTCTGTTCAGATTTTCAGTTTCTTCCTGAGTCAGTCTTGCAAGATTGTAATTTTCATGGAATTTGTCCATTTCTTCTAAGTTGTTTAATTTGTTGGTATATTTTTCATAGATTTCTCTAGCAATTCTTTGTATTTATGTGATATCCACTATAACTATTACCTTTTCATTTCTGATTTGTGGTTTACTCTTTCTTTTGTTCTTAGTAAGTCTGGTGAGGGATTTGTCTATTTTGTTTTTTTGTCAAAGATCCAGCTTTTGGTTTCATTGATTTTTTCTATTGCTTTATTTTTCAATAATTTATTTATTTCTGCTCTGATCTTTATTATGTCCCTCCTTCTACTACTTCTGGTTTCATTGATTCTTCTTTTTCTACTTTCTTTAATTGTGAGTTTAAACTGTTTACTTGGGATTGTTCTTATTTCTTGAGGTAGGACTGTATTGCTAGGTACTTCCCACTTAGAACTTCTTCTGTGACACCTCACAAATTTTTGCCTTTTGTATTTTGTTTTCATTTGTCTACATATATTGCTTTTCTGTTTTGATTTATTTATTGGTCCATAAATTTCTTTAGAAGTTTGTTGTTTAGCCTCCATGTGTTTGTGGGATTTTTTGTTTTATTTGTGTAGTTTATTTCTATATATACTATTGTGGTCTGAGAAGTTGCCTGATAAAATTTCAGTCTTTTAAAATTCTTTGATACTCTTTTTGTGACCTTGTATGTTATCTATTCTGGAGAACATTCTAGGTAAAGTTGAGAAAAATGTGTATCTTGCTGCTTTTGGTTGTAACATTCTGTAGATATTTGCTAAGACTATATGATCTAGTGTGTTTTACAGTTTCTCTGTTTGTTTATTTTCTGTCTGGTTGATCTATCTATTGATGTAAGTGGCATGTTCAGGTCTCCTAAAAATGAATGAGTTCCAGTCTAATTTTTCATTTAATTCTTTTAATATTGGTTTTACATATTTAGATGCTCCTACATTGGATGCATGTGTATTTAACATTTTGATATCCTCTTGTTGGACTGACCCCTTTATCATGTAATGTCCTTTTTTGTCTCTTGTTACTTGCTTTTTAAATTTATTTTTTATGATACAAATACTGCTAGTCCTGCTGTTTTTTCCCTATTATTTTCAAGAAATATCTTCTTCCATTCCTTCATTTTCAGTCTGTGCATGTCTTTGGTTCAGAAATGAGGGTCCTGCAGGCAGCACACAGATGGGTCTTGATTCTTTATCCATTCTGTCACTGTTTGTCTTTTGGTTGGTGCATTCAGTGCATTTACATTTAAGTAATTATTGATAGGTATGTACTTTCTGGTATTTTAGTAATTGTTGCATTTTTACTTCTTTTTGTTCCTCTGTTCCTTTCATCCTCTCTTATACCCTTCTCATGATATTTGAAGGTTTTTTTAGTTTTGTGATTGGATATCTTTTTAAAATTGTTATCTATTATAGGATTTAAGCTTATGGTTACGATAAGGTTCTTGGATTGCTACGTAACTGTATAACAGTCTGTATTAAGTTAATGATTGCTTTACTTTAAACACAATGTAAAAGTATTATTTTTTTATTTTCTTCTCCACACTTAATTTATTAGATGTTATAATCTGCATTTTTTTAGTATCTTGACTGATTTTGTGTATAGTTGGTTTTACTACTTTTGTTTTGTTTTAATTTCATAATTGCTTGGTAAGAAATTGGTCTACTACCTTACTGTGGCTTTATTTTCACTGGTAAAAACTATTTAGGCTTAAGAATGTTTCCATCCACATCAATCCCTTTAACATATCCTGTAATGCTAGTTTAGTGGTTGTAAATTCCTTCAGCCTTTGTTTATCTGGGAATTTTGAATATCTTTTAAAAATTTAAATGATAGTGTTCCTGGGTAGAGGATTCTTGGTTGAAGTTCATTCTGTTTCAATATATTAAATGTTTCATACCATTCCCTCTGGCCTATAAAATTTCTGCTGAAATGTCTGCTGATAGATTGATGGTGTTTCCCTTATAAGTAATTTTTTTTCTTTTTGGCTGCTTTCAATACCCTCTCCTCATCCTTAATCTTTGTTATTTTAATTACTCTATGTTTTTCTGTTATTTTCCTGGGATTTATTTTGTGGGGGCTTTCTGCATTTCCAGGACCTGGGTGCTATTTTCTTCCCAGCTTGGGGAAGTTTTCAGCAGTTATTTCTTCAAAGAACCTTTTTACCCCTTTGTCTCTCTCTTCTCCTTCTGGTACCCCTATTATGCAAATATTGTTTCATTTGGAGTTGTCACACAGCTTTATTAGCATCCTTTCATTTCTAGAGAGTATTCTCTCTGTTCCTCAGCTTTACTGCTTTTCTGTTCTCTAATTTCCATCTCAATTGTCTCCTCTACTCACAGCAATCAATTTCTCATTCCCTCTATTATATATATCATTTCAGTTACTCTATTCTTCAGCTCTTGCTAGCTCTTTTTGAACTCTTCTATCTCTTTTATGAAGTCTTCCCTGAGATTGTTAATATTTTTCCACAGATAAGTAAGCATATTTATAAATGTGACTTTGAAATCTTTATCAAGAAGATTGGTGATCTCTATATCATCTATCCTTCTTTCTGGTATCTTATCATGTAGTTGTGTCTGGAACATATTCCTTTCCTCATTTTTTCAGGGTATCTGTTTCTTCCTTTTTATTGGATATATCCTTTATGCTTCTTGGTCTGGAGCATAATGGCTTTATGAAGAAGGTGTCCTGTGGTGCCCCAAAGCTCAAAACTCTTTACTCTTCAGTGCCCAGTTCTCCTTTTTGGTGGAGTCCCAGCTGCTGTTGGTGGACTATGTGCAGGGCCATTCTGTCTGCCAGCTGTTGTCCCTCCTCTCCCTAGGATGGCAATTCTCCTCAGCTGGCCCCTCTGTGAGCCAGACAGTGTTGCTTCTGCTGAGATAATTGTTAATGGGGCCACCCTCTGCCTGCTCTGCAGTAATGGTGTCCCTGCAGGTCTAACCAGGTGTGCAGTGAGGTCTCTTGGCTTTGGAGATAGTGAGTAGCACTGGCATGTGCAGATATATGGTGCCAGGACACATAGGAGCAAAGGCAACACATTAGGCCCATGGCTGGATCATAAGCACATAGTTGTGCATCAGTGGCAGTATTTCCACTGAAGCATGGTTTCTGATGGTGGGCCAGGCCCTATGCATTCAGAGCTGGCTCATGCAGGCACCTCCTCAGTTGGTCTGAGATAAGGCCAAGAGATCTGGGAAAGCCTCCTTCTACCTGCCAGGCAGCAGTCTCCCTTTGCCTTCCAGACAGCCATGTTTGACTCCACTTGGCTAAGCAGACTGGGCAGGCTGGCAGGCTCATAGGGAAGCCCCTCAGGGCCGAGCTATAAGCAAGAGGAATGGAGCATTTGGGGCTCCAAGTGCCCAACCAGTTGGACCCAGGAAATGTTTCCACCTGTCCATTCTTCTCCTCTGTCCAACTGTCAGTCCTCTGGCACTGGTAATGGTAAATCTTTCAAACTACTTCCTCGGTTTTGAAACACTCTTTTTTCAGTGGTATTTTTTTTTCCAGTAATCAGAAAGAAAGGAAATTATTTCAATTATTTTGAATTTTGAGATTGACTTTTCTTTGAACAAATTCATGATTAAATTAGGCCAACTCTGGCTACATGATTATATTTATACCATTTGCAATCTGTCCCCAATTCTTTACCTTACACACAAGTGTTTTTCCCCTAAAAGGGTACTTTGTTTTAAACATTCATCTTTTGTTTTCTATATTTGCATTTCTAGTG
This sequence comes from Manis pentadactyla, assembly GCF_030020395.1. Lineage (NCBI taxonomy): Eukaryota > Metazoa > Chordata > Mammalia > Pholidota > Manidae > Manis > Manis pentadactyla. Next base: position 26,689,455 of record NC_080037.1, on the reverse strand, counting down.
TCTACTGGGTATTTGGATATCTGAAAATCAATAAATACTTGTCTTAAAAATATTTCAGTTGAATTGATATTTTGATGGAAAACCTAAAGATAAAAATTCATTGTTTTTTCCTTAATTTCTAATTCTTCCTTTATCAGTGATAAATTATCATTTGGAAAATTATAGAAAATTTATAGAATACTCATTGCAACCAGATATAAAATATGAATATTTGCTCTTGAAGCACTAGGTCTTACTTATATCAGCCTACTATGACTTAACATGCATGACCCTCACTTCTATTCTGCCTCAGTGGGGACATTTAGTTTCCTCTGTTGGAGACATGGCCAGCAGCTCTGCACCTGTGGTGTCTAAGTGAGGAAGTTGAACTGGTACTTGATATTTCAGACACTTTAAAACATTTTTTTGTCCCTAAATTGCCTAAAGTTAATTTTTAAAACTAGGCATCCCTTTTTAATTTTTTTATTGATAGATACCTAAAGTCTGTCAACATAAGTTTATATTGACATAAATTTCCAAGGTACTATTCAGATGTTGACATTTTCAAATACAATCATCATACTACCCATCTAAAAGTTAAAATAACCTAGCAATTTGATACTTATTTTATTTATTTAAGATATGTAAGACAAAGTCTTCTTTATAGCCAGAATTTTGCATGGCTGCTTCATTTCTACGGATATTCCATTTATGATTTTTCCTTTCATCTTAATATTTTATGTTTCTTGCTTACAACTTTTTTTTATCACAGTGTCTTGTTTCTGACCAACAAAATATTGTGGCTCCAAAGATTCTATTTAAAAAATCTTTTTTCACTGCAACTCTTTAGTGTACACTTTATCAGTTGACATACTGATCAGCAATTTAAAAGCCAAAAAATAAAATTCCTTTGGAAATATATTTCTTGAGAAAAATGAAGGCATTTTGTTTATTTCAAATATTTGATTTTGTTAGAACTAGTGTTTTGTTTTCATTAGTGTAACTTTTGAGAAATCTTGATCACATGAAATAGTCAATGGAAATGGAAGGAGTTTCAATATGTCTATAGCACACAATTATTTGGACTAATTTCAAGTTATAAGCCAAAATTTATGTTATTACCTACCAACACAAAACATAATGTTTATCATCTGATAACTAGGCCAAGTCTCTTATCAATTTTGTTGAAATCAAAGAAACAGAAACCAACTGATATGTAATAGATTTCTTTCTCTATCATTAGAAACATCTACTTTTTCAATTTCTTGAAATTTTACCAACAGCTTTATCAAGTCATGTTATGTGACTAATTATTATAGCCATTACACTTTCATGTGGAGAACCTTTATTTTATCAGATTTATAAACAATTAGGGATAATAATTATATTTATACATATTTGTTAGGGATAATAATTATAACATATTTATACAAATTATAACATATTTACACATATTCTATTACAGTTTTCAAATGAAATTTTTATGTATTGAAAATCTTAAGATTGAATTTTATATCTGTTTTCTAATTAAGTTTTTTATGATTTAATAATTTAGCAAAATCTTCCATGTCAAACCAATCAGCCATATCATGTTAAGTTCTCTAGTAATATTTATTTTCATCCTTAAATTCAAATAATGTTAGTGAATACCTAAGAAATATATTAAAATAATACAGATATATTATAAAATACAATTTTAATTCATGACATATCACTTGCAAATATAAATTATAATTTATCCATTTTATAATTATAAAATATGGTGATACAAAGCTTTTTATAATCCAAATTGCAATAAAGTGTTTCAATGTAGCATTAAAACAAATTATTGATGTAATGAGATGTATGATGGAGAAAAAGATATTATTTCAAAGGGTATTTATGGGTATGCAGATATCTGATTTTGAGATCTAAGTAATAATTAAATAAGAACATGAGTAAAATAAGACATAAATACATTAATTTTATTAGTTTTCACTATCAATTCCCTTGTATTTAATGAAAGAGAAAATTACATATTTATAAGATCAGTATATGAACCACAGGTACATTAGTAAAATAAGCAGAAAATACAACATAATGTAAAGAAAAATAAAAGAAGAAAGGATCATAACTTGAACAAACATTTCATGAAATTATTTTTGTAAATTTATGTTACCTATTTCATTAAATTATGAACAATTTATCTAAAATAAATCACATTTTTTTCGTTCAATACATCCAGAAAATTTTGACTGTTCTGGAGGTACTCCAATGACATTTAAAAGATTTGGCATCATAAGTAAATTTAGTTTTTTTTCATGGCTTTCCTTTCCAGCTACTCACTCATGCTAATCAATAGTTGTGAGGAAGCTTAAAAATATTGCTCACCTTTAGACTTTGCTTAATCATTTTGATATTCTGTCTTTTGATATTTTCTTTGATTTGTTTTTAGAAGTTTCATCTTGAGGGGCTATGCATTATTTGAAAATAATTAGGGAACAATGGAAAAGGAAAAATCATTTTCACCAACTTCTCTACTATATGTTTGAAATTAAAATATCTTAACAAATGCAAAATATTCTACTTCTGAAGCCTCATTAACTCAACAAGATGCATAAAAAAAGCAACAGTGATTTATGATATAATAAAACATGAAAGGAGCTTCTTCAAGAGCCTATAATCCTAATTGACACTTTCTTTTGCACCCCAAGCAGTTTTACTCTCAGGCACAATACATCAGAATAAAATTTAGGACAGCAAAAGGGTATATTTCTCTTTTTAGCAGATTTTAGGGAAGGGAATGTGGGAAAAGAGAACCAGAGATATGTATAAATCAATTCTTAGGAGATCAATTTTAGTAAAGAGACCATATGGAAATTACATATGTGGAAATTTATGTTTGTAACATTATCCATATTCTCACTGCTAACCTTGGAAACATTTCTTGTAGCATATTCTAAAGACTGTTTTATCAGAAGTTTCAGCTAGGACAATTAACATGTTGTGTAATTGATCTGAAAGATGAATAAGTATTAGCTTATTTATTGTGATGATCGTTGTAATTGCTGGGGCCAGGAAGGGCTAGTTAGTATATTAAAAATCCTCATTCATTGGCCAAAGTTATTCATTTCCTAGTACAGTTTTGATAGTTGTTTATTTGAGATGAAGTATGTAAAAGTACACTTTGTGTAACAATGACATCTAATTTTCTCAGTTAATGAATAATTTTGAATATTATATCTAAATCTTTATATTGGATTCTACAAGTAAAGGGTGGTCAATCACCAACTCCATTCTCAAGTAGACAATAATATATTAGCAGAAGCTAGCTAAGCAGAGACAATCAATGCAGAGTATGAATCATTAAGATAGGTTAGGCAGAAAGGTCACTGGAAAAATATTTATCTTAATTTTGACTGGAAAAAATCTTCCTGAAGGAAACAGATACAATGCAATCTGGATTATGAGAAGAATTAATGTAACAAAAGAAATACGTAAGAGCATGCTATGAAATAAAGATCACCTAACATACATTGATAAATTTTATCAGTCATACAGTGTGGACCAGAACAATTTCAGCATAGTTCTTTCAATAGGTAGTAGCCATATCCTAAGTGCTTTACTCATCTTATTTAGTAATTTGCTTATTGTAACTCTATGTCTTAAAAATTTTGTAAATGAAAACTCATTGCCAATGAGAGAGATGATATACAATAGATGAGTAAATATTCTCAAATAAAAAAGATTACCACCACTATTACAATCTAGTAAGTGTCTTAGAAAGTGATTAACTCTAATCATGGAGAAAATATATTAATTGTATTTTGTGTGTGTACATGCCTACGTGTGTGGGTATGTATGTGTTGGTGTGGATGTGGACTGAAGAATTAAATCTATTCAAATTTGGTGTTAGTTCAGAAAGAGTAAAAAAAATAATTGAGTAATTTGAAATTTAAAAATTATTCAGGGGACTTATAATGCACTAGGTTGTGAAACTAAATTCTGAAAAAAAAGTACTCGTTCATAGTTCTTTGTTGACATGGCAGACAGAAGAAACTCCATTGGTTTATAGTTGTTCAGGTAAAGCAGTGTAACAGTCTGTAGCATACTGATGAACTAGTCAATCTTTAATATATGACTAACATATCTTGCCTATTAAATTTTTGACACAGTAAGTTCTGAATCAGAACAATAGTATTTGTAAAAGTGCCTCATGAAGTTGTTGAATGACTTTATAGACCCAGACATTTTGGAAATGAATGTTTTAGAAATAAGAAATTGAAATATTTTAATCCACAGTGTTAATGTGTTTCTATCCTGGAAAGAAGTTGTTTTATTTCAGTATACTTATTGTGTTTATTATTAAACATTAATCTTTAAGAGAAGATGAAATATAAAGGAACCCAGAATTTTAGGCATGATTTTAATTTGAAAGAGGCAGTTGGAACTGTTAAGTATGTGAGGATACGGTGCATAGTGTAATCAGATTTGTTAAAGTTTGTTAATGTTATTGGAATGTGTAGAACTAATTTACTCTCTTTATTATTTTGACTTATTTTTAAAATATTTATTTAAATCTTGGAAATAATTTGCTTGATAAATCATTAGAGCATTCTATGAGGTATTGAACATACTTAAAAATAATGTTAACTGTGGAGACAGAGCAAAATGTTTTGGTAATTTAGCTAAATTTGTGAATGGAAAATGACATAGGGGAATTTAATATTTCAACTTGTCCAATGGAATATTAATTAAATCAAATGAGAAATAAAATTACTTGCAAAGTTAAATTGTAAGCTTAAAATAATCTGGCTTTTCAATTTTATGAAGTTAAGTTAAATTTTAATAAACACACATAATCAAACTGCAATTGTTCTATAGACACATACACAGACACACTTATTTACATACATACTCATAACACTCAAACATTAAAAATTCAAAATGACGCATATCAGCTTAGTGACCTTGGGAGAATATCTTAACCTCCTTAACTTCCCTTTGTCATAAAATAAAGATAATCCATAGTACCTATCTCGAAGAGTTCACTTGAGCAAGCAGAGCACTGAAAGATGAAAGTTTAAAAAAATTAAAAGTTGCTTGACTTCAAAAACATGCTCCAAAATGATAACAAATACAACCAAAACAATGATGTCACATTGTAATCTACTAAATTTGTTAAACATTTTCTTGCCTTTGTATGAAATGTTGTTTATTTTACTTATGAGAAATTACCTTAGGTGATGGTTTTCTTTCTTTCCATTGTGTAGTGAACATTATTTAGAAATACCATTTTTCAAAAAACATATGAAAGTTGATTTATATAATTCAAGGTATTTTTAATGTTTCCATAAATAATTATTGAGTATCTAATGTTTGTCAGGATTGGGCTGAGTGCTGGGAATCAAATGTGAAGAAGAAGACACAGAGTAGATTATTCCTTTTTTAAAGACTCAAATAGTAGTCAACATTCATTGAACAATAACGATAGACTAGGAAAAGGTTCTAATTTTTACGTACTGTATCTCATTTCTCTTTAATAGCATTCTTATGAGGAAAGTACTGTTAGTCACACATTTGACAGAGGACAAAACTGAAGCTTTGAGAGTTTCAGTTTCTTGTTCAGGGCCTTGGAGATAGACACTAGTAGAACTGACATTCACAGCCTTACTCAGCATTATGTGTTAAAATGGATTGTGTTGAAATGGATAGTAAACTTTTGTGTAAATTAGTCTGACTTTTATTTCAATATTGTATATTTCTATACATTTTATAATATTTACACTTATAACTTACATTTTTAACAGCTTTACTGAAGTATAATTGATATAAAAAGAACAGAATATATTTAGTATGTAGAATTCAATGAGTTGACATATGCAAAAATCCATGACACCATCACCACAATAGAGAGAATAGGCAGCTCCTGAAGTTTCCTTGTGTGTTTTTGTTTGTTTTGTTTTGTTTGTGGTACTAACACTTAACATGAGATCTACCCTCTTAGAAAATTTTGAAGTGCACAATACTGTATTGTTTACTACAAGCAATATGTTACACAACAAATCTCTAGAAAATATTCATCTAGCATAAGTGAACCTTTACACTCATTGAACAGTAGCTTATCTTTCCCTCACCCTACACCTTGCCAACACCAATAAATTCTTGGTTTCTATGACTTTGGCTTCTTTTTTATAAATAATAGTAAAATCAGTTGATAATCCTAGCATAAAATTAAGGAAAATTAGGAGATGTTTAATTGTTGTGTTCTAGTCCCTAACTAGTCTCTGCTTGTCTAAAATAGAATTCCTGCACTAAATAATATCACTTTTTATTATAATCTACTAACTGTTTATAATCCACTAAAAATGTGATTTTGTGATTAAAAGCAACATAAACCCTTAATGCCACTTTTGAGTTTTAGGCACTTTCGAGCATTAGATAACTTAATCATTTTAAAGTAGTTATAAAACATCATTTCCCTACAGACTTCACAGCATTTCATTTCTAGCCTAGTCCATTGGAGGAATCACCTTCAAAATCTGATATTTTATTTTTGAGGTATCATCAAAAACAATGATGTCAAATCTTATGTTCTTATTAGGAACTTCGTTTTCACAAACATGGGGAAATGGGCAGATACATAGTTATATCTAATTTCCATTTGTGACAGTTTTGGCTTGGAAAGTTAGGGCTAAGAATTTTTGTCTTTATAAAGAAAAGAAACAACACAGTCCATGAAAGAGTGTGGTACATGACTGACATGTCACCTGTGTAGTTTCAGGCTCACCAGCTCTGACTATGGAAGCTATTTGCTTTTTAATGACCATTTAAAATTGTCCTTTAATTTTATGCTCTCTTTTACTTTTATTCTTGTAATTTTTTTTTTTTTGCCTTCTCTTGCACTTCTTTTTGATGTTTATATCCTTCTAAACTTACATTCAATGAATCCACAACATTTTTTCTTAAGAGCTCTTTAAATACATTGAAGGGAAGAAAGGAAAGGCAAAAGATTATAGATCAGAATAATCAACAGTTGTTTTGTTCCCATTTATGGCAGTGGCAATGAAAATAATGGAGAGGAGGAAAAATATGTGACTCCTTTTCTATTTAGGTATATTAATTCTCAAAAGGAACAATGATTTGAAGACATGTGTGTAAGTGTATTTATGTGTGTGTATTTCCTGTTACAGAAAGGTAGGAGGGAGAGAAAGAAGAGAAAAAACAACCCTCAGGAAAAATTTTCCTCAAACACTGAAATTTTTCAGGGGAAAATTATGGAAAACGATTTATTTCTGAACTATATATAGTCACTAAGTGAGGCAGAGGAACAAGGAACAAAAGGAATGTCCTCATTTAAAATGGGAAATGCGAAGACAGTTTCCTTTGATTTCCAGGAGCAAAGTAATTCTTTGGAATATTCTTAAGAATATCCCAAATAATTCTATGGACTCTCCAATTAGGACAGTTCATGAGTATTTCTAGAAAATAAAAAGAAGACAATACAAAGCATTAAGGCAAATGCTCATATGTTCAAAAATGATTCTTTCATTCTTTTAACAACTTTAGTGAAGTATAATTGATATACAAAAAAGTACATTTAATGTATACAATTTGATGTGGTTGGACATATGTATATACCCATGATACTATCACTGCAATCAAGGTAACAAACGTGTCAATTGCCTTTAAAAGCTTTTTTGTGTCCTTTTTATCATTAATTTTTTTGTGTGTGGTAAGAATGATTCACATGTGATCTACCTTATTACAATTGTTAAGTGTGTAATATCATGCCCTTGATTATAGCTGTTATATTGTATAGCAAATCTCCAGAAATTTTTGAGTACCTTTTCATGTATTTGTTATTTGTTTGCTCATGATTTTACCATTTTTAGTTGAGTTGTATAACTTTCTTATATATTTTTTGTATGAACTCCTTATCATACAAATGACTTGCAAACATTTTACCCCATTCCACAGTTTGTCATTCATGCATTTGATTGTTTCACTTGCTGTGCTGTGCAGACACTTTTTAGTTTAATATAGTCCTATTTGCCTCTTTTACCTCTTGTTGTCTGTGTTTTGGTGTTATATCCATTAACTGTGCTTGGTGTCAATCCAAGAAAACATTAAGACCAATGTCAGTCTTTTTCTCTATGCCTTCTTCTAGGTGTTTTATAGTTTCAGATCTTTCATAATATTCTTAATCCATTTTGAGTAGATCTTTGCATATGGTGTAATATAGAGGCCCAATTTCTTCTTTTGCTTATGGATATCCAATTTCCCCAACCATTTGTAAAGAGGCTGTCCTTTGTCCCTCCTGTGTACGTGGCATCCTTGCCAAATATCAGTTGACTGTATATGTGTGGGTTTATTTGTGGGCCCTCTATTTTGTTCCATTGATGTTTATGTCTTTTTTATTCCAGTACCATACTGTTTTAATTACTATACCTTTGAAATACATTTTGCAGTCAAGAAGTATGTCACCAGTTTTTCTTCTTCCTCAAGATTGCATTCCTTTTCTTTTGGAAAGTTTCAGAGATGCTTACTCTATGTACTTTTAAAATGTCATTGTGATTTTATAGGGAAAAAATTGAATTTGTTGATCCCAGGAACATATATTAATATTAAACCATCCAAGACACATAGATCAATTGAACTGAATAGTCCCAGAAATAGTCCTAGACAGCTGCGACCAACTGTACTTTCACAAAGGTACAAAAGTAATTCAGTGGGGCAGGAATGTCTTTTCAACAAATGGTTGGATTTCCATAAGCAAAAAAAAAATTAACCCAAGTCTCACATTTTATACAAAAATTAAGTCAAGTGGATCATAAATTTAAATGTAAAATGTGAAACTTTTAGAAAAAAACCAGAAAATCTTCAGCACATAGAGCTTGGTGAAGTTTTTTAGATATAAAATTAAAAGCATGGTCCATATCTTAAATCAATAAAGTAGGCATCATCAAAATTAAAGTTTTGCTCTATAAAAGATAAGAGAATGAAAAGACAAGTTATGGACAAAGAGAAAACATTTGCAAACCACATATCTACTAGTGGATACATCTGGAATATATAAAGTATTCTCAAAACTCAAAAGTCTTTTACTAATAGTCTGATGAGAAAATGGACAAAATATGTGAAGTGACATTTCACCAAAAAGGGTGCACAGATGGGAAGCATGTAAAAAGATGTTAAATATCACGGGCCACTAAAGAAATGCAAATTAAAATAAGTAGTGATAGGATATCACTACATGTTTATCAAAACAGGTTAAGTTTAAATAATGACAATCTCAAGTGCTAGTGAACCTGTGGGGAAATGGGTACATTGCTGTCATACATTGTTATTGGGAATGTGAAGTAGTACTGAAGAATGGTTGGCAATTTCATAAAAAAATAGATATCATTTGACTCAGCAGTCACACACCTGACATTTATCCTAGAGAAATGAAATCTCATGTCCACACAGAAAGCTATTCATTGCAGCTTTATTTGTACTAGCCAAAAACTGAAAGCAAAATTTCGTACATCAGGGGAATTCCTAAACTGTGAACCATTCATAGCAAAGAGTATTATGCAGCAGTAAAAAGGCATGCACTATTTACCTTGCAACAGCTTGGCTGGATCTCAAGGGCATTACGCTAAGTGAAAAAAGCCAATCTCAAAAGGTCACATATTGTACGGTTCCATTTATCTAACATTGTTGAGAGGATAATTAAAAAACAATACTAAACATTCCTGTGCATAGACAAAAGATGTCTTTTTATTTATTTATGTGTTCACTAGTTTCTTTTATCTATCATTTGTAGTTTCCAGTGTATAAATCTTTCGACCTCCTTGGTTAAATTTATTCCTAAGTATTTGATTTTTTATACTATTGAAAATGGTATTTTTAAAATATCCTTTTGGATATTTCATTGTTAGCATAAGGAAATGCAGATTATTATTCTTGCTGATTTTGTTCTCTGCAACTATATTAAATTAACTTATAGTTCTAACAGTTTTTGGGTGAAGTCTCTACTATTTTCTACATATAAAGTCATGTCATCTGGGACCAGAGATAATTTTACTTCTTCCTTTCCAAATTGAATGAATTTTATTTTTTTTATTGACTAATGTTTTTTGCCTAGGATTTTTAGTAGTATGTTAATACAGGTAACAAGAGTAGGCATTCTTGTCTTGTTCCTAACATTAGCAGAAAACCTTTCAGTTTTACTGGTGAATATAACGTTAGATGTGAGTTAGTCATATATAACCTTTATGTGTTGAGGTACATTTATTCTATACCCAGTTTGTTGAGTGTTGTTATGGAAGGGTGTTAAAATGTGTTGTGTTTTTTCTGTATAAATTGAGATAATAATATGATTTTTATCCTTCTTTCTGTTAATATGAAGTATCACACTCATTTACTTGCATATGTTGAACCATCCTAGCATCCCAAGGTCAAGGTTAAATCTCACTTGATCATGTCATATGATCCTTTCAATATGCTGTTGAAATTGGTATGCAAGTGTGATGTTGAGGACTTTTACATCTATGTTCAAAAGGGATATTGGCCTGTAATTTTCTTTTCTTGTGATGTCTTTGGTTTTAGTATCTGGGTAATGTTGGTCTCATAAAATCAGTTGGAAATGTTCCTTTTCTTTAAAATGTTACATAGTTTGGGAAGGATTGGTGTTAATTCTTTTCTATATGTTTGGTGAAATTCACCAGAGACACAATCTGGTCCTAGGTTTTTATTTTGGACATGTTTTTGATTATTGATTCAATCTCCTTGCTTATTAGTTTTTTCAAATTATTCTATTTCTTCATGGTTCAATCTTAGTAAGTAGTATGTTTCTATGAATTTTCCCATTTGTCCCAGGTTATACATTTTTTCAGAGTGAAATGATATAAAATATGCTTTCCAACTACAATAATATGAAAATGGAAGTCAATAATTAGAAGAAGTAAAAGTGGAAAATTCACAAATATGTGGAAAACAATACATTCCTTAACAACCAATGGTCACATAAAGAATTAAAGAGGAACTCAGAAAATATCCTGAGACAAATGAAAATATAACAGTCCAAAACATGGAATGTAGCAAGAGCAGTACTGATGGAGAAGTTTATAGTGTTAAACACCTACATTAAACAGTATTTCAAGTGAATAACTTAATTAAACATATGAAGGAAACAGAAAAAATAAGAAGTAAATCCAAAGTTAGCAAAAGGATGGAAATAAATATTAGATCAGAGAAAAAATGAAATAGAAAACAAAAACATGGAAAACAACAAAACTGAGTTAGTTTTTGTAAAGATAAAAATAATTGACAAAATTTTAGCTATATTAAAAAAGAAAAGAGATAGACATTTCAAATAAATAAATTATAAGGGGAGACAATGCATTACAGTTGATGCCACAGAGATGAAAAATCTATTTTATGTAATTAGAAAATTCATTTCAAAGGAAACATGATAAATTGACATTTTCTCAGTGAAAATTCATTAGCAGAAATAATTTTATGATGTCAACCCAAATATTTTCTTTCTTATTGAAAAAACAATGAATAAAAATATTCAAAAAAATATTGTTTATAATTATAAATAGAAATGAATATAATATAAATGGTATTATTAAATCTACAAAAATACACATAGAGAAATTCCAGCAATAACTTTCTTTCAGACTGCCTAAAATGCAACTGGAATGAATCAGGAAGTGTTCTTTTTTTCCCATGTAGAAACAGTTTGTTAGGCATTTCAACTAAGTAGTTGAAATCTTAATAGTTTAAATTGTTCAAGACTCTTGAATATTAAAAAAGAATAATTAAATAAGAGCAGCAGTAAAATCTGAACTGCTTAGACATTTTCTTTTGCAAAACTCATGGCCAAAATGTTCCCATGGAAACAAACCCAAACTGCTTAAATATAGAATGCATCTTTTTAATTACCTTATTGTGCTGTCTAAATACATATATCACCACAAAAAATAACTAAAGTTTTATGCAATAAAACAACACATGTTGATGGTTTTGAGCTTAGTTATTTAATTCTAAAGTCATCACCCAACTGGCTTTTCCTTTTATAGCTTAATCTTGAATGAAATGATGAAAATTCACACTATACTGACACTGTAGTTGGGATAAAGCTCTCACAGAAAAAAATGAAAGTGGTGGAAGGAGATTACTTGTCCAGTACTTTACATATGGAAGTGTATGTATAAGTTATATGTAAATGTGTTTGTATATATACATATATCTCCACACATTTATTTTTTATGAAATTAGATGATTTATCATTAAAATTTTCAAAGAGAAGGACTTTGTACAGTCCCTTGACTCTGATAGGTATTTAGCTACATTATTCTGTTCTGAGAAAGCTCTGAGTGCCTGGCACACTCTTTGCCCTCTTGAGGATTCAGAACAATAGATTAACATTAATGTGTTTAATAAATGATATTCCATAAATCCCCTAAATTTATTTGATATATGGTACTATTGTCCTTGTACTAACAATACATTAGAGAAAACTCTAAGGTCTTTGCATTCAGTGTACATGACAGACCACAAACAAACAAAAAAATGTGAACCTCTAGTGAAAAATGCTGTTGAATACAAAGCATGTTGAAAGTCCTAGAGTTTAGCGAAGGTCTCATTAAAGACAATGTATTCTGATTGTTCTAAATGAAATGAGGGACAAAAATATGTTCAGACATGAAGAGTAGCAAATACATAGATTCTGAGGTGGGGTTATGAGCAGGACGGTTAAGGCATACTGTAAGTCTGGCTTCAATGGAAGAGAAAAGGGGAGAGCATCTGAGATAACATTCTGAGAGGCAGACAGAGATCAGATTATATAAAGCCCTGTATGTCACAGTATGTGAATTAGAATTTATTTTTCATGTAATTACACTGATAGGAACTTGTTCTAATGATAATGAAATTTTATTTATTTTATTTTATTTTTGTCGCTTATTTCAAAATCATATCTCTTGTTTTTTAAATTTTATTTTGGTATCATTAATCTACAATTACATGAAGGACATTATGTTTACTAGTCACACCCCTTCACCAAGTCCCCCCCACATCCCTGTTCACAGTCACTGTCCATCAGCTTAGGAAGATGCTGTAGGTTCACTACTTGTCTTCTCTGTGTTGCACAGCCCTCCCCATGCCCCCCCCACTATACATGTTAATCGTAATGCCCCCTTTCGTTTTTTCCCGCCCTTATCCCTCCCTTCCCACCCGTCCTCCCCAGTCCCTTTCCCTTTGGTAACTATTAGTCCATTCTTGGGTTCTGTGCTTCTGCTGCTCTTTTGTTCCTTCAGTTTTCTTTTGCTCTTATATTCCACATATGAGGGAAATCATTTGGTACTTGTCTTTCTCCGCCTGGCTTATTTCACTGAGAAAAATACCCTCTAGCTCCATCCATGTTGTTGCAAATGGTAGAATTTGTCTATTTCTTATGGCTGAGTAATATTCCATTGTGTATATGTACCACATCTTCTTTATCCATTCATCTACTGATGGACATTTAGGTTGCTTCCATATCTTGGCTTTTGTAAGTAGTGCTGCGATAAACATAGGGGTGCATCTGTCTTTTTCAAACTGGAGTGCTGCATTCTTGGGGTAAATTCCTAGAAGTGGAATTCCTGGGTCAAATGGTATTTCTATTTTGAGCATTTTGAGGAACCCCCATACTGCTTTCCACAATGGTTGAACTAATTTACATTCCCACCAGCAGTGTAGGAGGGTTCCCCTTTCTCCACAACGTCTCCAACATTTGTTGTTGTTTGTCATTTGGATGGTAGCCATCCTTACTGGTGTGAGATGAAATCTCATTATGGTTTTAATTTGCATTTCTCTGATGACAAGTGATGTGGAGCATCTTTTCATGTGTCTTTTGGCCATCTGAATTTCTTCTTTAGTGAACTGTCTATTCAGCTCCTCTGCCCATTTTTTAATTGGATTATTTGCTTTTTGTTTGTTGAGGTGTGTGAGCTATTTATATATATTGGATGTCAAGCCTTTATCAGATCTGTCATTTACGAATATATTCTCCCATACTGTAGGGTTCCTTTTTGTTCTATTGATGGTGTCCTTTGCTGTACAGACGCTTTTCAGCTTGATATAGTCCCATTTGTTCATTTTTGCTTTTCTTTCCTTTGCCTGTGGAGATATGTTCAAGAAGAGGTCACTCATGTTTATGTCTAAGAGATTTTTGCCTATGTTTTTTTCTAAGGGATTTATGGTTTCATGACTTACATTCAAGTCTTTGATCCATTTTGAATTTACTTTTGTGTATGGGGTTAGACCGTGATCCAGTTTCATTCTTTTACATGTAGCTGTCCAGTTTTACCATCACCATCTGTTGAAGAGACTATCATTTCGCCATTGTATGTCCATGCCTCCCTTATCGAATATTAGCTGACCATATATGTTTGGGTTAATGTTTGGAGTCTCTATTCTGTTTCATTGGTCTGTGGCTCTGTTCTTGTGCCAGTACCAATTGTCTTGATTACTGTGGTTTGTAGTAGAGCTTGAAGTTGGAGAGTGAGATACCCCCCACTTTATTCTTCCTTCTCAGGATTGCTTTAGCTATTCGGGGTCTTTAGTGTTCCAATATGAATTTTTGAACTATTTGTTCCAGTTCATTGAAGAATGCCCTTGGTAGTTTGATAGGGACTGCATCGAATCTGTATATTACTTTGGGTAGGATGGCCATTTTGATGACATTAATTCTTCCTAGCCAGGAGCATGGGATGAGTTTCTATTTGTTAGAGACCTCTTTAATTTCTCTTAAGAGTGCCTTATAGTTTTCAGGGTATAGGTCTTTCCCTTCCTTGGTTAGGTTTATTCCTAGGTATTTTATTCTTTTTGATGCTATTGTGAATGGAATTGTCTTCCTGATTTCTCTTTCTATTAGTTTATTGTTAGTGTATAGGAAAGCCACAGATTTCTCTGTGTGTTAATTTTGCATCCTACAACTTTACTGAATTCTGATATTAGCTGTAGTAGTTTTGGAGTGGAGTCTTTAGGTTTTTTATGTACAATATCATGTCATCTGCAAATAGTGACAGTTTAACTTCTTCTTTACCAATCTGGATTCCTTGTATTTCTTTGTTTTGTCTAATTGCTGTGGCTAGGACCTCCAGTACTATGTTAAATAACAGTGGGGATAGTGAGCATCCCTGTCTTGTTCCTGATCGCAGAGGAAAAGCTTTCAGCTACTCGCTGTTCAGTGTGATGTTGGCTGTGGGTATATCATATATGGCCTTTATTATGTTGAGGTACTTGCCCTCTGTGCCCATTTTGTTGAGAGTTTTTATCATGAACGAATGTTGAATTTTTCGAATGCTTTTTCAGCATCTATGGAGATGATCATGCGGTTTTTGTCCTTCTTTTTGTTGATGTGGTGGATGATGTTGATGGATTTTCGAATGTTGTACCATCCTTGCATCCCTGGGATGAATCCCACTTGGTTATGGTGTATGATCATTTTGATGCATTTTTGAATTCATTTTGCTAATATTTTATTGAGTATTTTTGCATCTACGTTCATCAGGAATATTGGTCTGTAGTTTTCTTTTTTGGTAGGGTCTTTGCCTGGTTTTGGTATTAGGGTGATGTTGGCTTCATAGAATGAGTTTGGGAGTATTCCCTCCTGTTCTGTTTTTTGGAAAACTTTAAGGAGAATGGGTATTATGTCTTCCCTGTATGTCTGATAAAATTCTGCGGTAAATCCATCTGGCCTGGGGGTTCTGTACTTTGGTAGTTTTTGCAGCAACTTCAATTTCGTTGCTGGTAATTGGTCTGTTTAGATTTTCTGTTTCTTTCTGGGTCAGTCTTGGAAGGTCGTATTTTTCGAGGAATTTGTCCATTTCTCCTAGGTTTTCAAGCTTGTTAGCATATAGGTTTTCATAGTACTCTCTAATAATTCTTTGTATTTCTGTGGGATCCATCGTGATTTTTCCTTTCTTGTTTCTGATTCTGTTGATTTGTGTTGACTTTCTATTCCTCTTAATAAGTCTGGCTAGAGGCTTATCTGTTTTGTTTATTTTCTCGAAGAACCAGCTCTTGGTTTCATTGATTTTTGCTATTGTTTTATTGTTCTCAATTTTATTTACTTCTTCTGTGATCTGTATTATGTCCCTCCATCTATCGACCTTAGGCCACATTTGTTCTTCTTTTTCCAATTTTGATAATTGTGACTTTAGACTATTCATTTGGGTTTGTTCTTCCTTCTTTAAATATGCCTGGATTGCTATATACTTTCCTCTTAAGACTGCTTTTGGTGTGTCCCACAGTAGTTGGGGCTTTGTGTTGTTGTCATTTGTTTCCATATATTGCTGGATCTCCATTTTAATTTGGTCATGATCCATTGATTATTTAGGGGCATGTTGTTAAGCCTCCATGTGTTTGTGAGCCTTTTTGCTTTCTTTGTACAATTTATTTCTAGTTTTATGCCTTTGTGTTCTGAAAGGTTGGTTGGTAGGATTTCAATCTTTTGGAATTTACTGAGGCTCTTTTTGTGGCCTAGTATGTGGTCTATTCTGGAGAATGTTTCATGTGCACTTGAGAAGATTGTGTATCCTGTTGCTTTTGGATGTAGAGTTCTGTAGATGTCATTAGGTCCATCAGTGCTAGTGTGTTGTTCAGTGCCTCTGTGTCCTTACTTATTTTCTGTCTGGTGGATCTGACCTTTGGAGTGAGTGGTGTGTTGATTTCTCCCAGAATGAATGCATTGCATTCTATTTCCTCCTTTAATTCTGTTAGTATTTGTTTCACATATGTTGGTGATCCTGTATTGGGTGCATATATATTTATAATGCTTATATCCTCTTGTTGGACTGAGCCCTTTATCATTATGTAATATCCTTCTTTATCTTTTGTTACTTTCTTTATTTTGAAGTCCATTTTGTCTGATAGTAGTATTGCAACACCTGCTTTTTTCTCTCTGTTGTTTGCATGACATATCTTTGTCCATCCCTTCTCTTTAAGTCTGTGCATGTCTTTGGGTTTGAGGTGCGTCTCTTGTAAGCAGCATATGGATGGATCTTGCTTTTTTATCCATTCTATGACTCTGTGTCTTTGGATTGGCGCATTCAGTCCATTTATATTTAGGGTGATTATTGAAAGGTATGTACTTATTCCCATTGCAGGCTTTAAGTTTGTGGTTACCAAAGGTTCAAGGTTAGCTTCTTTACTATCTTACTGTCTAACTTAACTCAGTTATTGAGCTATTATAAACACGGTCTGATGATTCTTTATTTCTCTCCCTTCTTATTCCTTCTCCTCCCTTCTTCATATGTTGGGTGTTTTGTTCTGTGCTGTTTTTAGGAGTGCTCCCATCTAGAGCAGTCCCTGTAAGATGCCCTGTAGAGGTGGTTGGTGGGAAGCAAATTCCCTCAATTTTTGTTTGTCTGGGAATTCTTTAATCCCTCCTTCATATTTAAATGATAATCGTGCTTGATACAGTGTTCTTGGTTCAAAGCCCTTCTGTTTCATTGCATTAAGTATATCATGCCATTCTCTTCTGGCCTGTAGGGTTTCCGTTGAGAAGTCTGATGATAGCCTGATGGGTTTTCCTTTGTATGTGACCTTTTTTTTTCTCTGGCTGCTTTTAATACTTTGTCCTTGTCTTTGATCTTTGACATTTTAATTATTATATTGTCTTGGTGTTGCCCTCCTTGGATCTCTTGTCATGGGAGTTCTGTGTACCCCTGTGGTCTGAGAGGCCATTTCCTCCCCTATTTCGGGGAAGTTTTCAGCAATTATTTATTCAAAGACACTTTCTATCCCTTTTTCTCTCTCTTCTTCTTCTGGTACCCCTATAATGCGGATATTGTTCCGTGTTGCTGGGTCACACAGTTCACTTAAAATTTTTTCATTCCTGGAGATCCTTTTATCTCTCTCTGCATCAGATTCTCTGCTTTCCTCTTCTCTGTTTTCTAGTCCATTAATGATCTCTTGCATCTCATCCATTCTGTTTTGAAGTCCTTCCAGTGCTTGTTTTGTTTCTCTATTCTCCTTCCTTAGTTCTTGCATATTTCTCTGCAAGTCCTTCAGCATGGTTATGTTTTGTTTTGGATTCTTTTTCAGGAAGACTGGTTAAATCTATCTCCTTGGGTTCCTTCTCAGGGGAAGATGTAGAAGATATCAAAGCTGTCTGGGTTAGTCTTGTCTGGATCAAATTTTTTTGCCTTTTCATGTTGAAAGGTACAGTGGAGTGCTATTGACCCATCTATCAGCTGGGAGAGTCAAGCCTCTTTCCACTTGGCTCCTGGCCTCTCTTTACTGGGACAACTGCGACCCCTAGTGGTTTGTGTCGGGCAATTGCGTGTAGACTGGGTCTCTGTGTCTTGCCCGGCCGGTATGGAGGAAGCTCCCTTGCTGTGGGTGTGGCCAGCCTCAGGCTGCTGCTCTGCTATGGCGGGGCCCGGAGGGGTAATGGACGGGGGGCTGTTTGGCTGTTTACCTCCATGAGGGGTCTCAGTGCTGTTGCCCAGGGGTTAGTGCACACGGAGTTCCCTGGAATTTACAGCTGCTGGACTGTGACCTGGGATGCTTCCGTCTAACTGTGGGTCCCTGTCCCTTTAAGACTTTCAAAAAGCAGTCACTTTTCTTTGTCACCGGGGCTCTGGCTTCAGGACCCACTCACAGGTCCTACTGTCCTGCTTCCCTAGTTTCCAGCACCCCATGCATGCACTGTGTCTGCACTCTGGTGTGGTTGGCTGGGGCTGGGTGTTCAGCAGTCCTGGGCTCCCTCCCCCTCCCGCTCCGACTCCTCTCCTCCTGCCGGGAGCTGGGGGGAGGGGTGCTCAGGTCCCGCTGGGCCGGGGCTTGTATCTCACCCCTTTCACCAGGAGCTGGGTTCTCGCAGGTGTGGATGTAGTCTGGCTGTTTTCCTGTGTCTTCTGATCTCTCTTTTAGGATTAGTTGTATTTGTTGTATTTTCAAAATATATATGTTTTTGGGAGGAGATTCCCACTGTCCTACTCACGCCGCCATCTTGGCTCTGCCCCCATCTGATTATGACATTTTATATCTTAAAGTTATTGTCTTGTAGCTTGAACAATAAACATGGCAAGTAGGGAGGACAAGAACTGAAACAAAGAAACACCTTATGAGTTTACTTCAGTAAGAGATAATTGACTTGTTAAATTTGTTTTCCTCATATTTCAGATTTCAGACTTAAGTAGTTGAGTCATGTTTCAAACAAAGCTAGTAAGTGTTACAACTGTGATCTGAATCCAGGCAACCAGAATCTACATTTTTAAGTATTAGACTATATATTATACTCTAATAACAATGAGGCTCATTTAGAGAAAGTTAGCACTGTGATGCAACACATTCAGTGACATGCTGGAGAGTTGTGTATGTAGTGTAGAAGAAAAACTACATGTAACACATATATGTATGTGTATACATATATGTATATGTATATATATACATGTATGTATGTCAAGAGACATTTAGAAAGATAGATTATAGGTGGTAGAGAGATAAAAATATACTTATCATGTTTTTTGTTGTTTTGGTGTACCGGTGCAAATGGCAAGTCCGATTACTAAGTTAGGAAAATCTGAAGACTAGGTATTTTATTCTTTTATTTATGCTGAGGAATTTGCATTTGTGCATTAAGCAAGATTATATTTTGACATATAAAGTGTGGGATATGCATCATATAAGCTCGTGGAGAACTGGAATAGGCAGTTACTTCTGTCTGAATTTTAAGGTATGGAGGTAAGAATTTAAGAACCATAAACATATAAATGTTTTTAAAAGAATTATTTTTAAGGGGATTGCAAATATAATTAATAAAGATAGAAGAGGTCCACATGCTGACAAAATTGTATTTCAGCCTTTAGGACTTACAAATACAGGAAATCCACATGGACATTAAGGAAGATTAGCCAGTATGATGAATGGCAGAGCTGGGAAGCCAAGTTATAAAAAAGTATTAAAAAAGAGGAATCAGCTATGTCAAATGTAGCTGAAAAACTATGATAAAAAATGCAAATTGAGTATTGTATCCCCATTAAGTATATATCCATTTTTCTAATGATGGACATTTAGATTATTTCTGTATCTTAGGTACTGTGAATAATGCTATGAACATGGGAGTGTAAAATATTTGCTCAAGATAGTAATTTGATTTCCTTGGATATACGCAGAAATAGAGATGCTGGGTCATATGGTAGATCTAATTTTAATTTTTTGAGGAAATTTCAGACTGTTTTCCATAATGACTATATCAATTTTGCCAGTGGTGCACAAAGGGATCTTTTCTGTTTTCTTTACATCCTTGTGAAAACTTGTCATCTTCTGGCTTTTTGTTAATTGTCATCATAATGGGTGATAGTTTATTGTGGTTTTTATTTGTATTTCCCTGATGATTAGTGATGGCAAGCATCTTTTCATATATATGTTCTACATTTATGTGTTTCCTTTGGAAAATTGTCTGTTCAGGTGCTTTTATTTGGGTTATTTTCCATTTATTCATTTATTTATTTCCTATAGAATTTATGGATTTCCTTATTTTCTTTTAACATTAACTCATCAGATTTATGGTTTACAAATATTTTGTATTGGTCATTTTCTCAGCTTTATTGAGGTATAAATGAGACAATTATAAAATAATGTATACAATGTGATTGGGATATATGCATACATTGTGAGGAATGCTTCAAGTTAATCAACATATCCATGACTTCACATATTTATTTATTTTTTCTATTTTTGTTGAGAACATTTAAGTTCTACTCTCTTGGTAAATTTCCATTATACAATACAGTGCTTTCAACTATAGTCACTATGTTATACATTAGAACCTCAGACCTTATTCATTTTATAGATGAAAATTATACCTTTTCACCAACCTCTCCTTACTCCCCCAAGTCCCCAGTCCTGGGCACATATTTTCCACTCTCGTTTTCTATGAAATTTTTCTTAAGATTCTTCATCTAAATGATATTATGCATTATTTATCTTCCACTGTCTGATTTATTTCACCTAGCATAATATCCTCCTGGTTCATCCACAATGGAAGGGTTTCTTTCTTTGTAAAAGCTGAATAGAATTCTAGTGTGGGTGTGTGGGTGACATTTTCTTAACCCATTCATGTACTGACAGAAATTTAGGTAGTTTTCATACTTTTACTATTATGAATAATGCTGCAATGAGCATGGAAGTACAAATTCCTCTTTGAGATATTGGTTTCATTTTCCTTGGATATATATTCTTAAGTGGGATTGATGTATTATATGGTATTTCTATTTTTAATTTATTGAAGAGTCTCCAAATTGGTTTTCATCGTAACTGAACCAATTTATGTTTGCATTAATAGATTGCAAGTATTCCCTTTTTTCCACATCTTCACCAGCATTTCTATCTCTTGCTTTTTTGACAAAAGCCAATCTAACAGGTGTTGAGTTGTTTTCTCATAGTTTTGATTTGTATTTCACTGGTGATTATTGAGTTTGAGCACATTTACATGTACCTGTTCATGTGCATGTCATATTTAGCAAAATGTCTCTTTAGGTTCCTTGCCCATTGTGGAGTAAATGGCAAAATTTCCAGAATCTTCTGCCTGGTCTTAGTCCATTTACATATCAGTAAGTGTTTGTAATCAGAGCCTCCTGTCAATCTGGGGCAAGGAGTAAAGAGAAAACTGCCATTCTCTCCTCCCCTCCATTCCTGGTATGTAATTGTTCTGGCATTTGCGAGTCACCAAGGACCCACACAAGGAGTTTCTGACATAAGGGGCAGGTGGGGGAAGCAGAGCATGAGCCACGTCCAGCAGAGTTGGACAGAGCTGGGCCTGTCCAGCAACTGTAAGGAATAAAAACCTTTCTCCCAACCTGCACTTTCCTTTGACTTATTTCAGTTTCAGTGGTTTCACAGGGGGACCCGATCCAGGCCAGGAAAACCCTTCCCCCAAGAGCTACATCTAGCGTGAACTGGAAGAATCTAGTGAACCTGAAATCTGTCTTCAGGGTGCAATGTTTGGGTGGGCTGCTCCTATAGATGGTGGGGAAATACCCTTGGATACCCCTAGGGTTGGTGCGGAGACACCTGGGGACTTACCTATGAGTGCTGGGGAGTAACCTGAGGATCCCCCTGTGGATGCTGGGGATTCATCCAGAGATTCCCCAATGGGAATGTGGTCTGGAGTAAAGTACCTCCTAGATGAGTGGGCCCCTTCCCAGAACTGGGGAAGGGTGGAGACACTGGAGGCAGCAGAGTTGTCCCTCTGCAAAATATGGGACTCCTTAGGCAAACTGAGTGGCGATGGTGTGCCAGGAAATGTTGGATGGCTATTTCTTATGGCATTGGAAAGGGTACTAAGGAAAGAGATGCACAACAGCATCAACTGGAAGAATGGGGAGATGAATTGTGGGATGCTCTGAAAAAGGAACAAAAGCTATTAAGAACTGAGATCACACTGCTGAGAGACATACTAACGGTGAAGGAGGCGGAAGCAGAAAAATGTGAGGTGCAAGAGGCCATGGGGGAGGTGAAGATGGGGTGGTTCTTTTAGCTCCAGAGATGGTATAGGAGATGTCAGGGGTGGAGGATCTGGGAGCTGGGTTATGTATGATAAGGGCTTGGGGCTGAGAAAGGGACTGTTGGTGAGGCCACACCTGGGGCACAAGCCCCTCCCATACTGAAATCCCACCAGTTGTAATTAAGAAAAGAAAGATGCAAAAACTACAGGTTCTTCAGGAAGAGGATCAGCCTGTTCCCCAGGCTGTGGAGCACTCCATGCTCCACACTAATACCTAGGTAGCCCTGGCGGATATGAGCACTTTTTGGCAGAAGCCCTCAGAAACTGCCTACATGGCTTTTTTATCTTTGGAATTTAGGAATAGAAGGCATTGTTCTATCTGGGTCAGAAATGGGGAAAATGGCTCCCCTAATGACTCACCCCTCTCTCCAGCAGAGGTTACAAATTGCCTGTCAGACCCCAGTGAATCATGCACTCTGGGACTGGCTGACAGCAGCCCTCGTGGCAATTTGGCCTATCAGGGCTCTTTACCGTACTTACCCCTAGCTGGTAAATATTTTCAGAGCCCCAGCAGGTTTTATGGGAGTTGGGCATGAAAAACATCATCTACAGTGTGGACTGTCAGGGCTCCAATGAGGAATTGTTCACCATGCAGATGAAAAATCTGGTGCTCCAAACAGCTCCCCCATCCCTCTCTGGGTTCCTAGTGAGTATTCTTGCCTCCCACATAGAGCAACCATTCAGTGAGGCTACTTGTACTATAGCGGATATTGAGGAGGTTGAAATAAGAGCACAGAAGGAAATATTGTCTGCAACTGAAAGAAGAGCTTCAAAGGGCCCTGTGAAGTCTCGAGGACCCAGATGTGGGTATAATTGATAAAGGTAGGGGCAGTGAAAGGAAAACTTGGTGGACAGCCCAACAGAATCTTCTTAGAACTTTGGCATCAATTAAAGCCAGAGCAGAGGTTCCAGCTGCTAAGTTCCAAGACATGGAAGCCAGAGGCAAATATGAGAGCCTGCAAGACATTCTGGGAGAGAATACCCAGACCCTGTCTGGGCCCCCATCCCACAGGAGGTAAATTAGGTATTGCAGCTTAACTGAGGGGGCCTCAAGGACCCCACCTTGGGGGACATGGGGGAGCCAGAGGTCACATGTAGAATAAGCAACTCACTGGCCTCCAATGAATGTACAATGTGTCCTAGAACTGGTGGACTCAGGAGTTGAATGTTCTCTGATTTATGGCAACTCAGCAGTTTCCTGGGATTCCCACTGTGATACATGGTTATGAGGGTGAGGCAAATAGAATTAAGAAAGCCCAAATCTCATTAGGAAAAGGACATTCATCCCCAAAGGAGTATTCTCTGTTTATTTCTCCCATCCATGAATATACTTTGGGGGTGGATATCCTGCAGGGCCTGTGGTTACAGGCCACTGCAAGTGAGTTCAGACTGAGGGTACATGTGGTATAGGCAGTTCTGAGGGGACATGCTAAGCATCTGCCTGTAAATCTGTCTGTACCTTGTTAGGTTATGAATACTAAGCAATATATATTGCCTGGGGGTCACAAAGAAAGTGAAAAGCTCTAGAGAAGCTGGAGAAGGTGGGCATCATAAAGCCCACTCACACTCCTTTTAATTCCTCAGTGTGTCCAGTGAGAAAGCTGGATGGATCCTGGCATATGACCATGGATTAAAGAGAATTGAATAAAGCCATGCCCCCTTTGCATGGTGCTGTCCCCTCTATAGCAGCCCTTACACACACCCTCAGTCATGAACTAGGGACATATTATGTCATGGTCCTTGCTAATGTTTTCTTTATTGACATAGCACAAGAAAAGTCAGGAACAGTTTGCCTTCATGTGGGAAGGCCAACAATGTATGTTCACTGTCCTTCCACAAGGATACCTCCACAGTCCCACCATTTGTCACTGACTTGTGGACCAGAACCAGCATGGGAGAAACCACCAATGGTGCAGGTGTGTCATTATATTGATGACATTATGCTCATATCTCATTCTCTTACAGATCTAAAAGGTGCAGCACATAGACCACTGCAATATCAATAGGAGAAAAGATGGGCTGTGAACAGCACCAAGGTTCAGGGGTCTGATTTGTCAGTAACATGCTTGTTGGTTGTCTGGTTGGGTAGGACTAAAGTTATCTCAGAAACAGTCATAGATAAGTTCTGGTCTCTCCCTATCCCTACCACTGTGGCAGTATTACAAGAGCTTTGGGGTCTTTGGGGCTACTGAAAAGTGTTTATCCTGTACTTGGCACAAATTCTGAGGCCCTTATACTGGTTGGTACAAAAGGGCATTAGGTGGGACTAGGGTGTGACGTGTGCAGCTGCTTTTACTGCTGTCAAGTCAGCAGTCAAGACCATACAGGCCTTTAGTGTAATGGACTCATCAAGGCCCTGTGAACTAGATGTTCATGTAACTGAAGATGGTTATGGATGGGACTTTGGCAGTGGCTTGAATGGACTCACAAATCTATGGGATTCTGGTCCAAACTGTGGAAAGGAGCAGATGTCTGGTATACCTTGATGGAGAAACAACTGGCCGCAAGGTAATATGTCCTGCTGGTTATGGAGCCCAGCACTGGAACATCTCTGACCAAGGTAATAACCACTTATCCCATTATGGGGTGGATGTAAGAACAGACCCAAAGGCCATAGAGTGACATGGCGTAGATATCAACACTGGCCAAATGGGATGCATATTTACAGCAGTATAACACCCTATCCACTAGTCCTTTAATTGAATAACTCCAGTGCTTACTGGGACCAGTGATGTAAACCAGTGGAAAGCAGAAAGAACTTGCTTTGGAGCCATTAGTAACAGAGAGCCCTGATAAGGAGGAAAGAAACCCTATATTTGAAGATGCTTGGATTACAGATGTCTCTAGTCATTGGCAGCCCCTGAAATGGAGGGATGCAGTTTATCATCCTCAGACTGAGACAATATGTATAGAGGATGGTGAGGTGCAGAGCAGTCAATGGGCAGAGTTGCAGGCAGTATGGCTTGTGATCACCCAGAAGCCTTCTCCAATTTGTCTGTGTAGACAGTTGTACAGGCTATCAGGGCTTCACCCTATGGCCACCAACATGGTACCATGCCAACTGGATGGTTGATTAGTGGCACCTTTGGGGACAAGAGTTGTGGCCAGACCTATGGGCCTCTGGTCAGACTAAAACAGTTACCATGTATCATGATGTGTGGGTGTGGCCTTGAACATTTTCACACATGGACCAGCAATGGCTGGACCTTTTGGAGCCTTTGGGAAAAGGCCTAGAAGCTGGCCTCCTGTGTGTTCCTGGGGTGACAGCAGAGTGGCCCCAAACAATCACAGCAGTGTACCCACAATGGCCAGGACATCAGAGCATCTTATGGGGAAGTTTGGTTTTGCCTTTATGGCCAATGCATGTGCCTGTTGTAGCCCTACATATTGACCCATCCATAACTCCCACAAGGGGAGGGGGGAAAGCTGATAAACTAACCAGGGTGAGACCCCATGCCTGCCACTGTCTTATCACAGGACCACTCTCTTGCATGTATCCTACCTGATGGACAGGATTTGTCTATACTGGTGTCATTAAAATGTGTATCTTATCACCCTTAAGGTTATTCTCTTCTACAGTCCTTATGGATTGGGCCATAGCTTCTTCTTGCTGAGTGTGCACAGAGCTCCTTAACGGTTCAACTGATGGCCTTGGGTGGAATGGGAAAGCTATAGACTTAATCTGAGTAGGACTTTGAACCTAGTTGTATCCTTAGGTTTGAAGATTGTTATGAATTTATTGCAACTATATTTCTGTTGTTATTGTATGTTATTAGTCTGGTTACAGTGTTTTCTCACACAGGGGCCATTGTGGAAGATTAGGGGCATCTAGATTGTAAGGTGAGAATTCTGGAGGGGTGGATTGTTGGGTAAATGGAAGAATTTCCAGAATATCCCACCTGGCCTTCGTCCATTTACATATCAATTGGTGTTTACCACTGCGGAGCCTCGCATCAATTCTGGGCAATGAGTGGAGAGAAAATGGCCATTCTATCCTCCATTCTCTTCCTGGTATGTAATTATTCTGGTGTTTGCCCATGAAAGACCCACCCATGAAGTCTGTGCCTGCAGGGGAAGGGAAGCAGAGTTTTGGCTGTGGCCACAGTAGTCAGATGTAGGCAGACCTGGCTCACAACTGTAAGGAATAAAATCTTTTCTGCCAACCTACTCTTTCCCTTGACTTATTTTGGCTTCACAAGATTTATAGGGAACTCACCCCAGGTCAGGACACCCTTTCCCCAAAAGCTACACCCATCTAAAATAAGAATATTTGTTTTTGGCTTTTGAGTTGTTTGAATTCTTTGTACATTTTGGATATTAACCCTTTATTTGATATGTGGTTTAAAAATATTTTCTCCCAATCCGTGGATTGCCTTATTTTGTTGATTATTTCCTTTGATGTGCAGAAGCTTTTTGGTTTGATACATCATGTGGGTTTTTGGTTTTATTTTCTGTTGTTGCCTTTGCTGCCTGTGAGAACAAGTGTAGTAGGGATCAGTTATGCTGGTAAATAATATTTCAGGGGTTGAGACTTGAGCATTGCAATAAATACGGCTGGCTAACAGAAGGCACACTTTTTTCAACAGAGGACATGGGACTCCAACAGAGAGTGGTGTGAGTGAGTTTGGGGAGATAAGCATGACATGTATATTCTAAGTCTCATAGTCCATGTTAAGCACTATTATTTCTTTCTTCAACCAAGGGCAATGATAATATGTGGAGGTGTTTTGGTCAGCATATTAACATGATAATTTTCTGCTCACTCTGTGTAAGTCCAGGGAAAGGAAATCCCGTGGCAAAATACCTCTAAAAACCAAAATAGGTCAAAGGGAGAAATAAAGTTTAAAACCCGTTTATTGCTCACAAACCCCAGTCCCAGGCAGTCTTTCTTCTCTGCTCCAGCAGCAACCACACCGGCCCTCCCCCTCACCTCTGAGATACAGATAAACCCTCTGTTGCCCAGGTAATCAGCCACTGTAATGGAAATGAACTTCTCCACCCCTGAGGAAAGATGCAAATGCACTAAAGCCATAGTTCTCTCCACCTCTGAACACTTATTGATATGCAGATGAACCAAAGCCAGGCGAGATATTCTGGAAATGTTTCAATTTTACCCACACTCTGTCTCAGAATGGAGAATGAATTAGAGAAGAATAATTGGCTAATGTGGCAACAGTAAATATGAAGTGAAGCTGAAAGTTTAGAGAAATATTTGTGAGGTAGAAACAATAGAATTTTGTACTTGAGAAACATTACAAAGTCATTATTTCTGATTTGAGTATATTTTAGTTTGTTTCTTATAAAACATACAAGTGAAAATGAGTAACTATTTTGGAGATCAGAAGACAAATCTGCTCTGTGCAAAAATATTGAAATTTTTACGGATTTTTAAGCAAAAAATTAATAGAATTATCAGAAAT
The DNA here is from genome assembly GCF_030020395.1 of Manis pentadactyla. NCBI lineage: Eukaryota > Metazoa > Chordata > Mammalia > Pholidota > Manidae > Manis > Manis pentadactyla. Next base: position 26,661,522 of record NC_080037.1, on the reverse strand, counting down.
TAAAATAGAAAATATACTTAAAACATCTTTTTTATATGTAAGTATAACTGATACACAATATTATATGGATTGAAAATATTTGACATAGTGATTTAAACAGTTATGCACATTATTAAATCCTCACCCCAACTAGCATACCTGCTATCTATCAACATAGGAAGATGTTGTACTTGTACTTGAAAAAATTTTCATTTTTTCCTTTTATCGAATGCTATACAGTGTACAAGATTAACAAGAGCTGAGAAAATTGTAAGATAAATTTTAGCCGAAATAAGCAGGCAAAGAGAGGCAACAAAGGGCCAGGTAGTTTATTTGAATGCCACTCCCAGGTGATGTTCCGTGGTCTGGGTGTCACAGGCCAGGGAATTCACACCCGGTCAGGGAGGTGGGGGCTTATAAGGGTTTAGGAGGGGGAGGAGTGGGCAAGCTATCCTAGGGGGCGTGGAGAGGTATGATTGGCTAAAGGTGACATAATAGACAATTAGAAACATTTTTTCCTGCCAAGAGGGAGGAGGCTGACATCAGGGTCTTAGCTGGCACATCAGAAGGATTTAATTCAGGGAGAGCTGTCCCCTTTCCATATAAGGCATGGACCTTGGGGTCTGGTCTGTTCTCCCCCTATGGCATCTCTCTGTTCTGTTTGCATGTCCTTGTTTTTCCTTCCTCCAGCCTAACATTCCAGGCTTTGGGTCAAAATGGGTGATGACTTGATCTGGCTACTTCCGGCTGACAAGGGGCATCGTGGGGGTTTGAGGCTGGCATTAGGCTGAAGGAGGGGGTTCAGTGGGAAGAGACGCATAACAGTGAAGTAACATCTGGTTGGTGGTGGCTTGGGTCATCTAGGTTAGCCGCTGTTGGAGCAACCTGAGGACACAAGGGGCGACTAAGAGTAAATCACAAACTGTTATTAAGGGGCCCAGTAGGGGCATTAGCCAGGCCATTGTGGGGGACTGGAATTCTGGATTTAGTTTACATCTTAATGACTAGTATTAGGATTTAGTATAGATAAGACTGCATTATTGAAACAATATTTTTCTTTAAAATCACCCTTATTTTTATTAGAAGTAGCCAGATTAAGAAAATAATTAACAGTTGGCTTGATTATTTGCATAAGTGCAGCAAGAAAAGCAGTTGATTACATGGGCTCTTTTAAATATGCTTTGCTGGAACTTTTGGTAAGGAATTTCAGATTGAACTTTTAAGGGCTTCTTGAGGCCAGAAAGCCAAGCCAGACTTGCCATCAGGTTATGCCTGCAGTACCTGTACATTTGGGTGAATTCCTCTCTTCTTGAGTTTCCCAAGACATTCCTGAGGTTCCTGCACTTGCCAGGCAGTGACTTTCTTTAGTCACCTGGTAAGGCTGCTGGGAACTCTGTAAGCAAGGTACTAGGCCAATTCTTTTAAGGGGCTTTTTTGGCTTTATAAATTCAATCTTAGTTCCTTAAAGCTGTCTGTTCATATCTGAGTTTACACACGTGTCTCTCAGGTATGACTTTCCAGTAAAGCCTTGGTAATGTAACCAGTGATTTTAATTGGTTCTCTTACAAGGAAAGCAGATTCTTATTGAACTTGTGCAAATAAACATAGTGCCATTAAATATAAAAATAGTTACTGAGAGTTTTTAAATTCTGGAGGGATCAGGTAGAGAGAAAGATAGTTTCAATTCTGCTTATAAAGGCAGTCATTTACTAAACTGTTGTCAGCTTAAGAGAAAAAGCTCAAAATACTTTATCAACAACATTTGAAACAAAAAGCCACAAAATCATCTTCTTTAGTTTACTTAATCCTATGTAACTAATAAGAGTAATAAAACAGTGACTATAAATGATAAAAGACTTACAAATGACAATGGTTAAAGATTTGATGAGAGCTTACTGTAAGACAGTTGACATAAGGAAATTCTGATATTTCTGTAACATAAAACATTCAGTAACAAAGTTTAGCATTATTCTTTTTGACAGTGCTTTCTAGGTAATTAAGCAGGTAATTATATATCAGATAAATAAGTTAAATTAGCCAAATACTTTCTCCAATGACAAAAAGTTCTTCTGGTATGTTCCAGGGGCCCTCTGGAAAATATTAGAGTTAACTAGAGGTAAAAGTACCTTTATGAATTTGATTTTTGGAAGCTGTTTAAAGTTTTAAGGCACTTGCTTAAATAAGATTATAGGTTGCTATGAAGCAATACTTATCTATTTAACCAGAATGGCAATAAAATACCTCAAAGGCAAATAAAGAAGGTTACACAGTTGTTAGCAAACTTTAGCTTTTAGTCCTTTTAATATTAAGATCTCATTTTCTTAAATACTCTGACAACTCATTGAGACTTTAAGCATGAGAAACTGTTTTGATAAAACAATTAGAGAACTTTTTGAAATTTTCCAATATTAAGAGCAGACTGTTAAGAAAACTTTGTCTTTTTTAACTGAAAACGAAATTCTAATTTTGCTGTGTACTTTATACCAACACTCATTTGCTTTAATTTTATATAGCATGACCATATTAAATTCTTCCAGAAACTTTCTACAACCTTTTTATATTTAGATTTTTCTCTCAAAATGAACAGCTGTACTTTAGAACAAAGTTACTTTCTTTTATCAAAAGACATATTTTTTAACATGCAGAAATGTTTTCCTTATTACTTAAAGTAGTTTTAATTAGAACTTAAAACCATTAGGTACCTAAATTTTTAGTGAACACTGAGAAGTAGGCTATTATAAACTGATACACTACTGTTCTTTGGATTGACAAATTTATGAATATTTTATAATTTCTGTTAACTATGAGCTTTATAATACAATCTCTCAGTAAGCACAAAGTATATCTTTTTAATTTAGCAAAACTTTAAGATTTTAGGTTACTACAAAGATTTCTAGGCTGTAGATAGGTATACACACTGTAACACACAATTAAAAGGTGTTCACTTGCCACACTTATTTAGTTCACTCATTCATAACAACTATGCTGGAATACTTACAAGAACTTTACTGAATATTAGACAAAGCCAAGCCTTTAAGCATTTTATTCTTAAAAGATTTAGCAGATAACATCGACTTAAATGACCTTAGGTAAACTTAGGCAGCTGATAACAACAAGGACATGCCCGCCTCAGCCAAACCCAAATTAGCATTAATGCTTAACATATTTATCAGATTTTCTGGAAGTTTTAGAATGTCCAATTTTCACAAACCCTTGTTTTTAAATAAAATATTTTTCATCTACACACCTAGACACACAAACGTACAAACTGAGATACAACTACAGTCAGCAACACCCCTACACAAAAACATATACACAGACAGAAAAACTGATATAAAGACTTGAGTCACTGATATGCAATTGCCTTCCCTCTCCTCAACTTCTTCTCTGTGGCTTTTGGAATCAGAGGGCGGGAGGAGTGTGTTCTGGTGGTGGAAGAGGGTGGTGAAGGTGGAAGGAGAGGGGGAGGGGGCGGTGCAGCTACCGGAAGAGAAGAGCAGGACTCTGACGTGGTTGAGAATGCAGGACTTTAAGATGGTGGCAACACGTGGGAAGACAAAGGACTTAAAGATGGTGGTGGAGAGAGGGGGAGGGGATCACGAGCTGAGGGAGGCGGGCGACTGAGGTTTTCTGGAGGATCTGAAAAGGAAGGACTGAGCATTGTAAGAGGCTGACAATCTTTAACTGGAGATCAGGCCAGGAGAACCTGAGTCATTGAATACAACATAAAGGTCTGGATGAGAGTGCAAAGTCCAAAAAGCCTGCACTTAGGGGATTTCACTCTACTCTCTGCTCTAGTGGCAATAATTAATCAAGGTGGTGAGGAGGCTAAAATTGAAAGTTCCCTCAGGGGGCCAGTGAGATTTGTTGTCCAAGGGATACTGAGGCCTGGCCTCAGAGCAAAGAAAGACTAGCTTCCATTTGCGAACTTCCTGGGACAAATATAGAGCAGCTAGATTAGAAATGAGACACCACAGTGGGGTCTGAGCCTCTGCTTTTGGAGGCTGGTTCCCCATGTCTGCACCAGCCCCCAACTAATCCCACTGAGAGGAGCGCCCAGCGTCCCAAGTGCTCCAAGTCAGGGGAGACGTCCTGGGAGCCTGGGGTAGGGACATCTCCCCCACAACAGGGCCAGGGGCAGGCTGGATGCCTGCAGAGGGTGGACCACCTGGACATACGTACGATTTCTAACGGACCAGGTGAAACGGAGTTGGGGAGGGAAACAGACCGGGGGAAACTGAGGGACTCACTGGAAAACAGTTGATGCAGCAGAGAGCAGGCTAAGTCTTGGGTCAGGGAAGGAGGGGGCAGGGCCACGGTGGCCAGTAGGGGCCCTGCACTTACGCTCCTTCCTGGGATTTCGGCACTAAATGTAAGATAAATTTTGGCCCAAATAAGCAGGCGAAGAGAGGCAACAAAGGTCCAGGTAGTTTATTTGAGTGCAACCCCCGGGTGATGTTCCATGGTCTGTGTATTACAGGCCAGGGAAGTTACACCCAGTCAGGGAGGTGGGGGCTTATGAGGGGTTAGGAGGGGAAGAAGTGGGCAAGCTATCCTAGGGGGCGTGAAGAGGTATGATTGGCTAAAGGTGACATAATAGACAACTAGAAACTTTTTTTTCTGCCAAGAGGGAGGAGGCTGACATCTGGGTCTTAGTTGGCACATCAGAAGGATGGAATTCAGGAAGAGCTGTCCCCTTTCCATATAAGGCATGGACCTTGGGGTCTGGTCTGTTCTCCCCCTATGTCATCTCTCTGTTCTGTTTGCATGTCCTTGTTTTTCCTTCCTCCAGCCTAACAACAATGACCAGAAAAATAACAACACAATCTCTATTGAAGAAAAGTAGAATTATGCATTTCAATTATATTGTTTTAATTAATTCAGTTTGTATTTGTAAAATATCTACATTATTTTACCAAATTAAATAACCTCAAAACTAAGAGCCAGTGGAATATAGAAAGAAAAAAAAAACAAAAAACTTTACTTAAGTATGTCCCGATATTTAGTTTTAAAGAGCTAATAAAAAATACTCTTTTGCATCAGGTGAAAATAAAAGTATTTCAAATAATTTAAAAAAGCTACACTGTTTATAATAGTTGGAATTCTGTTTATTTACCAACTCTTTCTGTTTGTTTTTGAATTTGTTAGCTCTTTTATTTCTTGTTTTTGCTTGAAGAAATCCATTAGATGAATTTTTGATTACCTTCATAATGCTGTTGATGCCGGGGTTCTTGTTTGCAGAGCCGAAGAATGAGCTTCACAAACAGTCAAGGTAGGAGAGCAAGATACAGGCTTTTATTTAGAGATAAAGAGAAAGGACAGAGCTCCCAGCTCATGCCAGGAGGGGACAAGAGAGTCCGTAGTGGTGTGTTGTCTTGGGGGTTTTATAGGCAGTTGAGGATTTTTTGAGAACATTAAAAAAACTTAGGGGTTGTGGACTTGTTAAATGGTTCCTGAATATTAAAAATTAGCTTAATGTAGGGAATTTCCTGCCTTGATTTCTCTTTGGGACACTGGTGCCTTGGTCCGGGAGCACATCAAAAGTTTTCCTGCCCAGCCCCCAACTTCCTGGGTGTTAAAATGCAATCTTATCTTTAAGATGGAATTCTTCCTGCCTTTTACCATGCCGTCTACAGCTGGGTCTGCATGCTAAGTTAGTTTCTCAGTTTGCAAAATCACCTCCTCAGATCTGAAGGAGGAAAGACAACACATAGGCCTGGGCCTTTTAGCATGCTAAAGTGAATCTTACACATGGTTACAAATGATTAGCATAATAAAACATGTGCTACTCTTCTTTATCTGGGGAACATTAACTGATTTCACTGAAGAATAACTCTAGAGCTCAATGTTTAACACAGAGTTTTAGTAGGGCGGTTTCCTTGCATGTGACTGCAAATATCCCGCCCTGCCCCCTCCGGAGGCCCTCACCCTACTCTGACTACATCCATGGTCCCTGTCTCACTGTGATATCCTTTATTTTTTCATTTGATATTGCCATAATACTTGAGTAAAATAAAGAGTAAATTTAAAAGATATATGTTAGAATAGAAATTATAAGTCTAGCACCAGAAATTACATTAATACTATATTATAAAATAAAAATAATATTTGGCTGGTTGATAATTAGAATGTTCTATGTTTAATTTTTTCTTAAAGGTTCAGAATCATGACAGTAACTGAAATTTTATGTTTTCATTGACTCCATTTCCTAAATTAATCTATTTTTGTTACTAAAAAGTTCACATATTATTCAAATATACTGCTGTGATCTGAAAGATATTGAGACAACAGCCCACAAGATAATTTGTTTTCTTTCTTTGAAACAATCAAAACAATTTAATCACCAATGTAATATATAATGATTTAAGTGATAGGGTGAAATAAATCTGTGGTGAGGGCCAGGAATACAAGCTAAAGGCAATACCTGTATCAGCATATCTTCCTTTCTTCTTTATCCTACTCTTGCCACACTATCTTCTTAAAAAATACAGAAAAATGGAAGTTAAAAACAAATCTTATTAGGTATCTCTTTATTTAATGTAATATAAAATACAGCACAATATCTATAAAATGTTCTCACAAAAAATTTGACCTAAGTCTAATCACTCCTAGACCTAATGCTTATTTACAGGAAATCTGGGGAATGGGGACATAATTAAGGAATATCAAATGACACAAACAGAAAAGGCCGTGATGTGAAACTTTTTCCAGGACAACTGAAAGCTTTCTTGAACAAGTCTATGATATAGAAAAGGTGTTTTGAGAAGGAAATACTGTCTGGATTAGGGGAAAAACAAGACAAAGAGAGGTGTTTTTCCAAAAAAGAGAGATAAGATGAAAAATTTAGAGGTTATTTGATACAAAAAGAAGCCATAAAATCATGAGCTCAAACCAGATTACATGTGAGGACATCTTTAGGCCTAGATTCAGGGAACTGAGGGCCTTTATCAAGGAATGAACTTGAAAATTATTTGGATTTCTTGGTTAGGCTTTCTGAAAAATCTGTATTTTGGCACTCTTAGCTATTAATATCTACTTGATATGGCTCTACACTTGCAAGATTCCAAGTTGGAATTAGAAAAATGTAAGTGTCCTGTGGCTTAAACTAATTTGCCTGTGACCTGACATGAAGGTTGAACTGTTATGACAATGTAAAACTGGGCTACATAGCCAAAAATGTGTGTACATACATTAGACCTTGGATTCTTCAGGCAAGATTCTGAGAAATAGTGAATTTATATTCAAGCTGATGCAGGATAAGAGCACAACTGGACCAATCAGTTGTCCAGTGATGTCAGGCTTGTGAACATTTCAGTCAATATATTAAGAGCAAAGTTGAAGGGAAAAAATGTTTTATATATTTACGTATATTATATATTTTTATTATTTTATTAAAATATAAGATATATATATATATAAAGATGTAAATAAATGTATATAAACATGGTGTCATATTTGCCTTTTATTGCTATGGAACATAAGTCCAGAGACTACACGTGTAAACATTATTAAAATGTCATAGAATTTAAATATCATAAAGTTAAATCATATTTAAGTTAATACATTAATAACTGGTTTATATCCAAGGAAAATGATACCACAATAAATTATTTTACCATTTCATGATGCATAGCCTGAATTCTATGCCAAATTATACATCAGTACATTTCCTTTATAAATTTACTTTCAACAGTTTGGAAATAGTAAGTCATATTGATTGGTCATCAGCTTATTCAGTGAATCGTTCAGATATTAATGGTTAGTTGATCAAAATGATGCAGAAGTTATTGATGGTTTATTTGTTATGGTTCTGTTAGTAGTCTTCCCACAACTAAAACAATGAGGAGCTTAATATTAACATTCCTAAGTTTAAATATTTTCATTAATGAAGAAATGGGAAATGTATACCCAAATCACTAAGTCGCTCACTTAGATAGGTTTCTTTCTCATATTAAACACTTCAGTATTTTAATGAGGCTTAAAATATTCCACATTGATTTCCACCAAATGCTATATATGATTTATTTTTCCAATATGGGTAAAAATGATCAAATATTGGTTAAAGGCAATTTGACAACTGAAATCCAACTTTTCTTATGTAACTTTTTTTTCTGTTTAATGCTTTTTGTAGCCTTTCTAAGAATAACTTATCCAAGGTCACTAAAATTGTCTCCTATGTTTTAGCTCTGATATTTAGGTTTATGATCCATTTCAAGTTAATTTTTGTATGTATTATGAGAAAGGTGTTAATGCTCATCATTTTCCTAAATGAATTTCAGTTTTTCCAGCATTCATTGTTGAAATGATGGTGTTTTCCTATTGAAGTACTCTTGTATCTAATTCAAAAACTACTTGGCTGTAAGAGTTGAGGTGCTGATTCTGTACTCTAATTTGTTCCTTTGACATATATGAATATTCTTATACTATCACTGTACCCTCTTGATTCCTGTTTCTTTATGTATGTAATGAAGACCAGTAATAAAAGTTTCTCAACATTAAAAAACTGTTTTAGCTATTCTAGGTCCTATTCTTACATATGAAATTTTAGACTCAGTTTGTCAACTGTTACAGAAATTCTACTAGGCTTTATTTTAGATTCAAATGAATCTAGAGATCAATTTGAAAAATTGTCTGATTTGGTATCAGTGTCATGTTGACTCCATAAAATAATGGGACATTTTTCACTTGTCTGTTTTCTAAAGAAATTTCTATAGAATTATTACTTATTCCATAAGTATTTATTGAATTCATGAGTAAGACCCTATGAGCTTCTAAGTTTCTTCTTGAAGAATTTAAAAAGTTCTGAATTCATGTTTGTTTGTTTGTTTGTTTGTAGCTTAAAGAGTATGTAGATATTTTATTTGTCCTAAATTTAGATCTTATCAATTTAGATCTAGTAATTTTCTTTCAAGGAATTTGTCTCATACTAGGTTGCTGAATGGGTGGACATAATGTTTTGATTATATTCATTTTTAAATACTTTTATTATCTATAGCATGAGTATGTATGTGTACATAACTCTTCCCCTTTTCATTACTGAAACTTGTCTTTTGTATCTTCTATTTTTCTTCATCACTCTATTCGGACATTTATGTTTTTAATGTTTTTCTTTTGTCTTTAAGTAGTGTCAATTTTGTTGAGTTTTTCAAAGAATAAACTTTTGGTTTCATTGATTTTCTTTACTGTTTTCTATTCTATTTTTAAAAAATTTCTGCTCTAATCTTTATTATTTCCTTCTTTCTGCAAGCTCCCAGTTTAGTTTGTTATTTTTCTAGTTCCTTAAATAATACAGTTAGATTGTTGATGTGATATTTTCTTACCTGTTAACATAAGCATTTATAGCTCTAAACTTCCTTTTTCACTGTTTTCACTGTATCTCATAAATATGGCATATTGTGTTGTTCTTTTCATTCATCTCTAAGTATTTTCTAATTTCCACTGTAATTTATTTGATTCAACAACGTTAAGAGTATATTGTTTAATTTTTACAAATTTGTGAATTTTCCAGTTTTTCTTCAGCAGTTGATTTCTATCTTCATCCTCTTGTGGTCAAAGATACTTTGTATGATATCTATCTTATGAAATCTATTAATGCATAATTTGTGGCCTAATATATGGTCTATCTTAGAAATGTCACATGTGCACTTGGATATGTATTCCCCTGCTGTTGTATAAAGTTCTGCATATGTTCATTAGATCTACTGGGTTTACTGTTTTGTACAAGTCCTTTATTTACCTATCTTTGATCAGATGGTATCAATGGTAAATTCTACCAATATTAAAAATAAATAATGCCAGTCTTTCTCAAACTTTGTCAAAATCTGAAAAAGAAGGAAGATTTCTAATTCATTTTAGGAGGCCAGAATTTCCCTGCTATAAAAGCCAAAGACACTAAAGAAAAAAAGTTGCAGGCCAATATTCCTTATGAACACAAGTACAAAAATCCTCAACAAAATATCAACAAACTGAATTCAGCAGCATAGTGAATAGCTTACACACATTGACAAAGTGGATTTGTTCCTGGAATGCAAGTGTGTTCAGCATATGAAAATTGGTCAATGTAATATACCACATTAATAGAATGAAGACAAAAAGCATGGTTATCTCAACTGATGAAGAATACCATTTGAAAAAATTGAACGTACTTTCATAATAAAAGCATTCAACAAATTAGGAAAGAAACTATTCAACATAATTAAAGCCAGAACTCACAGGAAATATACTTAATGGTGAAAGATGAAAGGCTTTCCCTCTAAGACCAAAAACAAGGTAGGGATGCCTGCCTTGGCCACTTTTACTTAACATAGTCCTGAAAGTCCTAAAGAAAATAATCAAGCAAGAAAAAGAAATAAAAATCATCCAAATTGTAAGGGAAGAAGTAAAATTATCTCTGTTTGATGATAATATTATCTTACAGGCATAAAAATTCTAGATTCTGCACACACACACGCATATACAAATTAGAAGTAAGAAATGAATTCAGCAAAGTAGTAGGATACAATGTCAATATATAAAGGTCAGCTGAATTTCTATATACTAAGAGTTAACAACCTGAAAAGAGAATTAAGAAAAACAATTCAATTTACAATGACATAAAAAAAATATTTAACCAAGGACATGGAATACTTTTATCCTGAAAACTGCAAAACACTGCTGAAAGAAATTCTGGAAGACAAAATAAATGGAAAAAGATTCCATACTCATGGATTAGAAAACTTAATACTGTTAGTATGTCAGTAAAGCCCAAAGCAACCTACAGGATCGATGCCATCCCTATCAAAATCCGAATGACATTTTTTGGCAAAAATAGAAAAACCCATTCAAAATTTCATATTTAATCTCAAGTATCCTTACATAATCAAAACAATCCTGAAAAAAAGAAAATCTGAAAGACTCACACTGCCTGATTTCAAAACATACAATCCTTCAGTGATTGATCAAAACAGTGTAATACTGACACAAAGACAGATATATAGACAAATGGAGTAGAATACAAAGTCCAGAAATAAGCCCTCACATACATGGTAAGATTATTTTTGTCAAGGGCTCCAAGATCATGTAGTGGAGAAACATTTTTTTAAACATACAGTGCTGGGAAAGTTAGATATCATATGGATACCCAATTAAGTTGGACCATTACCTAACATGATATGTAAAAATTATTTAAAATGGATCCATGACATAAATACATGAGACCTAAAATAATAAACTCTGAGAAGAAAATATAGGGCAAAACTTTACAACATTTTACAACATTGTTTGGCAAAGATTTCTTGGATGATACCAAAGGCAAAATAGGCAAAAAAAAAAAAGGCAAATTTGATTTCACGAATTTTCTTTTAATTGTGTATCATAATGTTACGGGTCAGTGAACTGTGTAATTCGTCAGGTCTTGTCTTGAAGGAAAGAATTCAGTTGAGAGACCGAGTAGAGAGTTAAAGCCACAGGCAGTTTTTATTTAGTACACCTTAATGGTGGGAGTAGCAATCTGCGTTGTGGCACCAAGTACGTTGCAGGTCAAGTTTGTTCCTTGGTTCTTATCCATGCTGAAACAAATCGAAAGGCAGAGATACAACAGCAAAGAAGAAAGTTTTATTTGAATGCACTCCAATGGAGGAGTGGGCCAGAGTCAAGGTAGACAAAGGCCCTGAACTTTTTAGGGGAGGGTCTATTTATCATGTCCTAGCAGGGCAGCACCTTTGATTGACAGGGTAAGGTCATTTGATTTCCATTTCTAGTTATATACCCACTCCTCTTGGTGTGCATGTCTTTTCCCTGAATAGACAGGACCATGGTGGAGGAAGGAGGAGCAAAACCGCTATTTTATTTTATTTTATTTTATTTTATTTTATTATTTTTTTAAATTAGTTAATTAATTTTGTTGTCATTAATCTACAATTACATGAAGAATGTTATGTTTACTAGGCTCCCGCCTTCACCAAGTCGCCCCGACAACCCCCATTATAGTCACTGTCCATCAGCGCAGTAAGATGCTGTAGAATCACTACTTGTCTTTTCCGTGCTGCACAGCCCTCCCCATGCACCCCCAACATTATACATGCTAATGCTAATGTCCCCTTTCTTTTTCCCCACCCTTATTACTCCCTTCCCTCCCTTTTTCCCCAGTCCCTTTCCCTTTGGTAACTGTTAGTCCATTCTTAGGTTCTGTGATTCTGCTGCTGTTTTGTTCCTTCAGTCTTTCTTTGTTCCTATAGTCTTTGGGTTTGAGGTGAGTCTCTTGTAAGCAGCATAGAGATGGGTCTTGCTTTTTTTATCCATTCTATTATTCTGTGTCCCTTGATTGGTGCATTCAGTCCATTTACACTTAGGGTGATTATTGAAAGATATGTACTTATTGCCATTGTAGGCTTTAGATTTGTGGTTGCCAAAGGTTCAAGTTTAGCTTCTTTAGTATCTTACTGTCCAATTTAACTCACTTATTGAACTATTTTAAACACTGGTCATTCTTTATTTTTCTCCCTTCTTATTCCTCCTCCTCCATTCTTTATATGTTGGTTGTTTTATTCTGTGCTGTTTTGTGCTTCCTTTAACTGCTATTGTGGGTAGTTGATTTTATTTTTGGCCTTTAGTTAGTGTTTGGTTGGCCTACTTTCTTTGCTGTGATTTTATTTTCTCTGATGACATCTATTTAGTCTTAGAAGTGCTCCCATCTAGAGCAGTCCCTCTAAAATACCCTGTAGAGGTGGTTTTTGGGAGGGAAATTCCCTCAACTTTTGCTTGTATGGGAATTGTTTAATCCCTCCTTCATATTTAAATGATAGTCGTGCTGGATACAATATTCATGGTTCACAGCCCTTCTCTTTCATTGCATTAAATATATCATGCCATTTTCTTCTGTCCTGTAAGGTTTCTGTTGAGAAGTCTGATGATAGCCTGATGGATTTTCCTTTTTAGGTGACCTTTTCCCTCTCTCTAGCTGCCTTTAAAACTCTGTCTTTGTCCTCGATCTTTGCCATTTTACTTATTATGTTTCTTGGTGTTGTCCTCCTTGGGTCCTTTCTGTTGGGAGTTCTGTACACTTCCATGGTCAGATCGATTATTTCCTCCCCCAGTTTGGGGAAGTTTTCAGCAATTATTTCTTCAAATATTCTTTCTATTCCTTTTTCTCTCCCTTCTTCTTCTGGTACCCCTATAATATGGATATTGTTCCTTTTGGATTGGTCACACAGTTCTCTTAATATTGTTTCATTCCTGGAGATCCTTTTATCTCTCTCTGTGTCAGCTTCTATGTGTTCCTGTTCTCTGGGTTCTATCCCGTCAATGGCCTCTTGCATCTTATCCATTCTGTTTATAAATCCTTCCAGAGATGGTTTCATTTCTGTAATCTCCCTCCGGACATTTGTAATCTCCCTCCGGACTTCATCCCTTCACTCTTGCATATTTCTCTGCAGTTCCATCAGCATGGTTATGAGCTTTATTTTTAATTCTTTTACAGGAAGACTGGTTAGGTCTATCTCCTTCTCAGGGTTTGCCTCTGTTATCTTGGTCTGTATCAATTTCTTCTGCCTTTTCATGGCAATAGATATATTTGTGGGGAGCTGACACGAGTGTTGGGTAAGAGAAAGTCCCTTCTTGCCAGTTTATGGCCTTCCTCTCCTGGGAGAACAGCGGCCTCTAGTGGCTTGTGCTGGGCAGCTGCATGCAGGCCGGGCTTCTGATCTTGCCCGGCCACTATAGAGTTTATTTAGCTCTGCAGTTGCTGTGGGCATGGTCTGCCTCAGGCCACTGCTCCAATATGGTGGAGCTGTGTCAGAGGGGGAACAGGTGGGAGGCTGTTTATTGTGGTGAGGGGCCTCTGAGCTGCACTGCAGGGGTTCGGGTGCCCAGAGTTCCCCAGGATTCACAGCTGCAGGGCTAAGTTGTCCCAGGGCGTTTCCGTCCAGCTGTGTGGTCCCTGTCCCTTTAAGACTTTCAAAAAGCACTTGCTTTTCTTTGTCCCAGGTGCGCCGGCTGCGGGGACCCATTCACAGGTCTTACTGTCCTGTTTCCCTAGTTTCCAGCACCCCACGCACACACTGTGTGTCTGCACTCTGATGAGGATGGCTAGGGATGGGTGTTTAGCAGTCCTGGGCTCCCTCTCCCTCCCCTCTCTGACTCCTCTCCTCTTGCTGGGAGCTGGAGTGAGGGGTGCTCAGGTCCCACCAGGCCGCAGCTTGTATCTTACCCAGTTTGTGAGGCGCTGGGTTCTCATGGGTGTGGATGTAGTCTGGCTGTTGTCCTGTGTCTTCCGGTCTCTCTTTTAGGATTAGTTGTATTTGTTGTATTTTCAAAAATATATATGGTTTGGGTGGAGATTTCCACTGCTCTACTCATGCCACCATCTTGGTTCCCCTCTGCAATTTTATTTTAATGAGATTATGATGAGCTGTGGTTTATGTAATTTTTAGTTTTATTCACTTGTGTCTGCACTTTAATCTGACTGGGAACAGTTTAGCCTGGGACTGATAGGCAAGGAAATTATCTCCCTGGAAAGCCTTTGTTGTCTTCAAGTGAGACCCCCTAACTGGACACTTTTTTCCCTTGAACCTTTTCTTCCCCTCCCTCAGCTGCTCATCTGTCTTTCTACCTAACACAAGACACTCTGAAGAGAGGAACAATGCACAAAATGGGAGATAATATTCAAAATTAAATGTTTTATGAGAGATTAATATCTACAAAATAAATATGACTCCTAAAACCTAACAAAGGTTGGTTCAAAAAATGGGTAAAAGAATTAAACAGACATTTCTCCAAAGACATATGAGTGGCTAATGAGCACATGAAAAGATGATCAATATTACTTATCATTAGGGAAATGCAAGCCAAACCACAGTGAACTACCACTTCACACTCATGAAGATGTTACTATTAAATCAAAACAAAGAAAGAAAATAACTACTATTTTGGAGAATGTGGAGAAAATGGAAATCCAATGCACTGTTGACATGAAAATAAAATAGGGCAGCTACTGCCAAAAATATTAAGGCAGTGTCTAAAAAACTAAAAATTGAGTTATCACATAATGCAGCAAATCTACTTCTGGGCATATAATCAAAATAAAGCAAGTCTCAAAGAGATAGTTGTACAATCATATTCATAGCAGTATTATTCAATGTGGCCAAAACATGAAAGTAACCCAAGGATCTATTGATACATGAATGGGTAGACAAAATATGGCATGTAATGGAATATTAGCCTTAATAAGAAAGAATTCTGACAAGTGCTACAACATAGATAAACCTTGAGGACATTATACCAAGTGAAATAAGCCAATCACAAAAAGACAAATACTGTATGACTCCACATACATAACATACCTAGTGTAGTCAAATTCATAGAGACAGATATGTAGAGCTCTGGTTACCAAGAACTACGGGTAGGGAAGAATGAGCAGTTGTTGCTTAATGAATATAAAGTTTCAGTCTTGCAAGATGGAAGAGTTCTGGAGATTGATGAAAATGATGTTTACAGAACAGTATTGATGTACTTAATACAATTAAACTATATACTTGATAATGGTTAAGATGGTAAATATGTGTATTTTACATTAATTTTAAAAAATGAAAAAGGACAAACCATTTTTGTTTAATAATTTTTCTCTATAATTTGTCTACCTTTTATTTTATTGAGTTTTTGCTACCTGATTTTTTCATTATGACTTTGTGTCTCATTTATATTACCTAGCTTTTTACGGTGGAAGCTTAAAATATTGATTTTACACCATTCTTTTTTTTCTAGTATTGGCAGTGCTAAACGCTTCCCTTAATCACTGCCTTAGCTTGGTTCCACAGGTTTTGATATATTTCGTATTTATTTTATCATTATTTATATTCTATTTATTTATTATTTATACATTATTATAATAATATACTTATTTACATATTAGTTATTTTATATTTTACATTTTCATTTTACATTTACATTTATATTTTACATTTTCAATTTCTTTTCAGCTTTCCTCTTTATCTTTGTAATTTTAAAGTGAGTGTTTATTTTAAAAATAATTCTTTTCCACTCACTTTGTTATGGATTTCTAATTCAATACCATTGTGGTTAGAGTACATATTCTTTATAACTTTAAATCTTTAATTTTTTTAATGCTTGATACCTTGCTGAAAATACCATGTGCACTTAGTATTAATTCTTGACATCAAGAAAAATGTTTCAATATAAATTAATATATATTATATATATTTTTTGATCATATATTATTATGGTATATAATAACATGATATATTATATTAATGTGATACTACTCCCAGTGTCAAGATAACTGAAGTTGGGATTGCCAATTTATCTAAGAGATAATATATGTGCTTGGTCACTTACAACATATGATACTATCATTTCCTTTAATATTTCACTAATAATAATTATTACAGTTTCTTAATTTTTTAGCTATATGATATATGTAAAATTATGTTGATAAATTATTTACATTTCACTTGTTTGGGATCTTTTAATGTGTTTTTTATTTGCTATGTACTTCAAGTCGACTATTAATATTATTTGGAGAGCTTTTCTATTTGATTGTCAATCTTTCTGCATTGACATGAATTTCACTTTATTATATATAATGACCTTTTATCTCTTATATAGGTTCAGTCACTTTTTTTCCTATCTATGTTATATCTTTCACCATGAACAATTTACAAATCTCTGTATAGTCTGATATATCTTGGAGGGGAGTTGACTGTTTTACACCTGCTGTGATCTTACCAGAGACTTCTAGGCTTGAAATATATATGTTGTCTTAATTTTTACAAGATATATATTTTTTAATTTTATTAACTAGGCCATTACCCTATCTGGAATTAACTTTTTTTTTTTTATGATAGGGAGCTTAAGTTTGTTTTTTCTTCCATTTGGATAGGTATTTTTGACAATATTAAATATTCTTTCTTATTCTTAGTATCTTGAATTTCTAGCTTTGTCTTGTATTGATTCAAAATTAACATTGAGGAGATAATATACTCTCCACAATGATCTTTGAACATTTTAATATATGTAATAATGAAGCTAAAATGAATTTTAGTGCTAAGATGTTCTACAGACTATTCATTTTTAGGGGATTAACTAAAAATAAAACAATTCTATGATATTATTATTATCGCCAGATACATTTTAGAAAACTCAGGAGTGAGACTTAGATTTAGTCAGACAAGTTCTAAACACCCAGTACCTAAGCACTGAATGCAATCTCTCTTTGATATTGATATTAGAATTTTTAATAACAAAACTCTAAGCAAGGGGAAAATTATAAAATACTTTCTAAGCTTAAGGGAAATAAAATTAAGTTTGAAAGGTTATATTTGATCCAACTGTTTATATTGAAGACACTCTAAAGGTATTATGAGCTTCTAAGTATTGATAGGTCATTAACACCCTCAAATGAGAAGTTTGGTTGGGGGAATAACTTACAGATTTGCTGTTGTGAGGAATAAAAGTCAATGCCATATAAGAGTACATTCATACCAAAACATAAAAGCATAATAATTGACCGGGGTGCTGGATCATTTAAGTCATTGAATAAAAAAGCCCTTAGAATGAATAGGCTCAGTGACTTGGAAGACTACATAAGAAAATGGTAACCTAAGCCATATTCAGTTGTAAATACACTCCTATCCTTAAAAAATAAAATTTAAGAACAATGAATCACAAGCAGTCAAATCCACTTTTCTAAATAAAGCAATGGCTTAAGACTTAACCAATCAAATGCTTCCCTTGCTTTGCTCTACCTGCACCCTGTAAAAGTCTTTAGCTCCCATTGGTGAGTTCTTTTGGTTTAGTGCAGCTCAATGCAAATCTGTTTGCTCAAAAGAATTCTTGAACATTTTTATTTACCTGTTTATCTTCTAACATGTTATACAATTTGATTAGATCATATTGTAGAATGCTTTGTGCATGTCCAGTATGATTGTCAATATTTTAAAATAATATATTATTTCTCAAATTTTGGCAAACATAGAAGAACTTCTTTTATAGAAGAGTCTGGCCATAATTAGATGAAAAATGCAATACATATGAATATGATTAATAGGATTCATATGAATTCTGAATTATGGTAAATTAATATTGACTTAAAATAACTTTTAAATCCACAAATTAAAAAATAGATGCCCTCAGACTGAATTAGAACAAAAAAGATTTACCAATGTATTATTCAAAGTTAAGCAATTCTACATAATAATGCAGTGATGTTGAAAATAAAATGCAAAATGAAATAAAAAAACTAAAAGGAAAATACACATTAAAAGAAAGCCTAGATTATTTTAATAAATTATTTATTACATTTTAATAAAAGTGAATTTTAAACTCATTTCTTGTTTTAAAAATGCTTAACCTGTTTTCTATTATAGCCTGAAGCAAAGCCCTAACAAGTGACAACAAAAATGGACCACTTCCCCCACAAAAAAAGTAAAAACAAAACAATGATCTTGAAATATTAATATCTACTGTTGGATGAAATCTTTTGAAAATTTTTTGCTTATAAATAAAAACTTCCACAACGAAAATCTAGGAACTATTAAAGTGAGAAACATACATTAAATAGTGATAAAAACAGGAAAAAGTACATTCAGATTAATACCACTTATTTACTGAAATTATTTTGCTCAGAGTTTAATTAATATTCAGAAAGTGTACATTTCCTGGATTATCCTGGCACAAGCATTGAGTTAGGCAAACAACCCAATTTTTCCTTCACGCCAGCTGGATGCAAGTAATACTCATTAGTTCAGCAAATCATGTGTCTTCACTTGTAGCAAACACATCCTTTAGATATCACTTTTCATTTTTCTATTAGATTAGCAATAGCTAAAACAGAACCTCACTCTCCCATGAAATTTCATTTTCCTGTACTTAGAGTGCCGTTGGAAATATTATCTGTGCATTTTGAAATATTTTTTTTAAGAAAACGTTGGCATCATTTTTGTGTTCAGTAGATTTGGACAGATTCCCTGGCTGTCAATCTCACCATCAGTGGAAATTCTCCAATTCACTCTTCAATTTAGAGTGATATTTTGTAGAGACAAAGTGAATCATACCAGTCTCACATCTAGAAATTTTTTGTAATTTATTAATTTTAATTTATTTTTAATTATGAAGACAAATAATTACAACATTGCATTAATACCTTTAAAAGGGATAGCTCTGACAATCTCTGCAACCTCGTGTTTCAACACATTCACCTTCTTCCCCAATCCCTTTTGTATTTTCTTCAGTCCTAAAGAATTTTTCTGTGTTATTTATATGCCATGTGCTGTCCTACCACAGTGATTCAATTTTATTTCACAGGGATTTCCAAGTAGCATCCTTACATGTATTTTGCAAGACTATATTTTCATTATTGATAGACACTATGCAAATTTTAGCTTGCCATTATACCTTTAGTGCCAGAGATAGTATCTGTTGCACTGTAGCTGTTTGATAAAATTGTTAAATGAGTAGCAAATGTATCTTTATCAATTTAGTTCAGTCACCAAGATAATTTCCTTCTAAATTTGGCCCTTTAACAGAAAAATATCTTAGTGACTAAAGAATATATGTATTCAGCTATTATTATTGTTTTAAATATGCAGACTCAAAACGTATCTTCTAATTTCTGCCAGTATTGTACTGCTGTGTTTAAAATGGTGAATAATTAAGCAAGATCATACTTCTGTACCTTTGATGTTTATTTACTAGCTCAAATCCTCTCTTTCTTAAAGACATGCCTGACATTTGATTTCACTAGAGAGGAAAAACTAAATAAAATATTACTAATTCATGAACTTTTAAGTCTAAACAGCCTACTTGGAGGGAGATTTGTTGCTAACTATGTTCTTGTATTCAGACTTTTCTTTTTAAATTCATTTAAAAATAAAATTAACTGCAATAGCAGGTCATATGATTTTCCTGATTATGAAAGAAGAACATAAGTTTAAATAAGACAATATCTTAAAAATATAAAATGTTTAAAAATTTAATTTTTAAATGAACACTCAGAAATGTTTAGTAATTTTTGAAAGTAAATAAAATTTAAGAATATAAACAAAATAATGTTACAATCTATTGCTCATTGTAAAAAATGTACACTTAAGTATTCAATGAAGCTGTCAGGGCCCAGGGTTTCTGTTGAGGTTTTGGGGCAATGCAAAGAGCAAAGAAGGTGGCAAGAGTCATCCTGGAGGGTGCTCAAAAGAAGCCACTTTATTCTTCATGAAGCTGCACTTCTGACACTGCTGCAGTGCTAATTCATGGTTGCATAAATATTGAAGATGCTCATGCATGTGGCCTTCATGGCCAGGTGCCTGGACTTCAAGGCCCTATGTAGCTCCTCACTCATGGGTACAATACATGTGTCTTCAGGTTTTTCAAGGCCAGACATATTTTGGGTGAAGCAGCACACAGATGTCTCATAGAACAGCAGGAAAGTGGAGGGGGCCTTTTCTACATCCCATCCCTTTCTATAGGACAGCAGCAGTGTGCTTCTTTGCACACAAAGCAGAGCCCTGTGCCCAGAGCCCACAGAAACATCATAAAGAACAACAACAGACAAGGAGGCCACATGCCCCAGTGGCCACTATGTTTAGGAACCACCGCCAAGTGGGACCAAGCTGTTACCACTAAGTAGACAGGGGATCTTAGGGTAAGGCTTGTAGCTGTGACTCTTCATCATCTATTTCCATGAGTGCAGCTTATATTTGCTGCTGGTGGTCTAGGATGTAAACACAGCAGTCAATGTGCAGTAAAGCACAGGTGACCTCTTGTGCAGCTGTGCATATACAAAGAGCCATTCTGTCTCGTAAAATCACCTTTCGCATTTGGGTGACTTCATCTAGCAATAGGGCTAGCAAGGACCTTGTTATATTCCAGGCATGAGCAACATGCTGTTTCAGGGCTTCTATTTGTAATTCTACATCTACGGTGCTGGGTCCTGAAAGGAAGATAGCCAGGGGCTAAAACCAACTGCCATCCATTTGGGATGATGCCAACAGGAATATACAGCATCACAATAATATGTAGGCCTGTGGATAAAATGACAGTTTCTGTGGCCAGGATTCTCACCTGGCCTTGGTTGACTAGCTCACTGCACACCTTTGGGCAATAAATGGCTGTTGACTCTATAAAAAGAGTTCCACCCAGTGCTCTGGGCATGACATGGTGGCAGGGCTGCAAGGCTGCAGGAGAGCAGAGCAGAGGCTGGAGTGGTGGCAGCGCCGAGGACAGAGGCCCAGAGATGGCTATGCTGACAAAGGGGCCCAGAGGCAGAGACTGGCTTGCTGCATGCAGACTCACTCTGAGTGAACGGGATTTTAGTGACTGACCTGCCACTGTGAGAATAAAGTTGGGTATAATCCTTTCACTCCAAAGAGCGTTTTGTTGTCATTTTCTTTGGTTACACTGAATCCATGGCAAACTTGCCTGGGGCTGAAACCCATTGGCAAGACAATTGGCAAAAGTCGGCAGGGTTCATTGTTGACCAAGGAAAAAGACAGGCTGCCCTTATGGGAGGGGTGCTTCAGTGGGCTGCCCCTGTGAATGGGGGACAGTGGATCGTCCCCCAATGGGTATGTGGTCTAAGCTGGCTTGCCTCCTAGAGGGCCGGGCCCCACCCCAGGACTGGAGGCAAGTGGAGGTGACACCTGAGGCAGTAGGGGTGGCCCTTGGTATAGTAAGCAGAGCCTTTGAGAAGCAGAGGGCCCGGGAGGCAGCGGGGACTGTGGGTTGGCTGCTTCTCACAGTCTTAAAAAGGTCTACAGAGGAGACCCAAGGAATGGTGGCATGAGAACGTGAGCTGCAAACCTCTGTGGATTCCCTGAGGAAGGAGATGGGCTTGATTCGGGAGGAGGCAGCATGAGAGCGTCAGCAGCAAGGTGCCATTGGAGACGAGACGGCAGTGCTGCCAAGTGCTCTGAAGGAGGAAGAGGCCATCAAGGAAAAAGGTGAACTTCTGAGGGAAGCACAGGCAGAGGTGGCACCAGACGGTCAGCTGCAAAGCACTGAGCTGAAGGTGAGAGACCTTCTGAAGACTGGGCTGGCCTTGTTGCGAGGCACTGTAGCAGAGGAGGCACTTGGAGGAGTGGAGAGAAAGGTGCCATCATCCCAGAAATGGAGGAGCTGGGGAAGGATGAAGGGGTGCTGACGGTGGCACTGGCCCCTCCTGTATTGAAAGCATGCCCAGTGGTTGTGAAGAAAGTAAAGACCCAGCAGCTGAAATTTCCCCAAGAGAGGAGCAGCCCCCTCCCCAGGTCGTGGAGCACTCTATGGTCCACCCCTATACTCAGGCTGAGCTGTTGGCTGTGGGACTTGGTGGTGGATGGAATTGTTCTTTCGGGATCAGAGATGGGAAAGCTGTCTTCTCTGACAGTGCAGCCCACCTTGAGGCAGTGATTAAAAATGCGAGGTGACACATACAGTAGCTGAAGCAATGAGAACCCAGAAAGAAATGAGACCTGTTACTCCCAGGAGGAATTTGAGGGACCTCATGAGGTTTACAAGGACCCAGACGTGGGTGGATTTTACAGGCAGGAGCAGATGAAAGGAAATTAGATGGGAAGCCAAATAGAATCTTACTGGAGCTAAGGCAACAACTGAAACCAGAGCAGCAGTTCCAGCCATTAAGACCAAAGAGGCAGAGGTCAGAGACAGAGCCTTGAGTCTGGCCTGTATGTCTACAAGACATTTTCTGGAGAGGCTGGAGAACAATGTTTGAGCTTCCTTTCACAGGGACCATTGCAGAGGACTAAGGGCACAGAGATTGAGAGGAGAGAATCCTGGAGGGGTGGAGTGTGGATAAAATGAGAGTTCCTGTGGTCAGGATTCTCACCAGGCTGTGGCTGACTAGCTCACTGCACACCTGTGGGCAATACATGGCTGTTGACTCTATAAAAAGAGCTCCACCCAGTGCTCTGGGCACGACATGGTGGCAGGACTGCAAGGCTGCAGGAGAGCAGAGCAGAGGCTGGCGTGGTGGCAGCACCAAGGACAGATGCCCAGAGGACAGCTGTGTTGGATGGCTTTGCAGAGAGGCCTAGAGGATGGCTGTGCAGAGGAGCCCAGAGGCAGAGACTGGCTTGCTGCATGCAGACTTGCTCTGAGTGAACGGGATTTTAGTGACTTACCTGCCACTGTAAGAATAAAGTTGGGTATAACCCTTTCACCCAAAGAATGTTTTGCTGTCATTTTCTTTGGTCACATTGAATCCATAGTGAACTTTCCCAGGGCTGAAACCTATTGGCAAGACAGGGCCCCAGCAAGGTTTGTAGTATTTGTCCTGATAAGTATGGGTGGCCCAATGTACAACAGCCTGTCCAATTTGCATGGATATAGGACCAGCCATATTACCCACATATCCAAATGTTTTCTCCTGGCAGGAGGTCGGTTGACACAGTGCCCACATGGGTGCTACAATCCCACCAACACTCAGGGGTGAGACTAACACTGACATTGGCACAAAGTTCTCTGGTCAACCAGCCAACCAGGCAATTGGGTATGGAAACCTGCTGTTCAAAGTACAGCGGAGCTATGGTTTGCACGGTCACATGTACACTAGACACCCATCCCCAACCATTATACATGGTACCTTCCCCAGATGGAGTGCATGCTGATCGTCAGATTGACTGCTTGGTTGTATGCCATTTTGCTTCACCTTCAGCATTATTGCAGTTCCATACTCAAAGGTGTTCCCACATGAACAGGTTGGTGGGGGCGATTTTCCATGGCAGTCTGTCAGTGATTTCTGTGGGCAGTTTCATACACACCCATCAGTGGGAGACATTATGTACCTGGGCAAAAGTATGGCCCATGCCACCATACTATTGCTCTCTGACAACCTGGATGGAAATACAGAGCAGACAAAGACACAGCCAATGGCAAGTCGTGGTTCCCTGGGAGGATACAAGCAACTTTCTCATCTTGTGACAAAACAGTGGCTACCAGCAGTGGTTTTCCTGGTCTGTAATACCAGACCAGAGCTCCTGAAGATACTGGCAGAATATCAGGTTCAGCCTTCCACAGAAATTATGGTACTGGCCATACTCACATGACCAAAGACCCTGCCAGTATGGCTGTTGTCCTCTCAAGCAAGAAATCAGTCAGTTTAAAAGGCCACACTCCTTTTCATGGTGTAATGTGTAGCCCATGGGTCAGCCCCTCCCCCCAAACCTCATACAAGGACATCCATTGATGTCCTTTGAACACCAAGGTCCATGGCCACATCCACTTCTCTGTGCACCCAGGAGACAGTATACATGGGGCAGGAAGGAGCAATATTTCTTCCAGCAACTGTAGCTGCAACTCATTGGGGCCTTGATTCAAATATTTCAATATGTATGAATGAGCCACCAACAACCTCTCTATGGGGCTTTCCCTGGTTTTCTTTGGTTGCTCATTCAGCAAGCTTACTGCTGTGTGTAAGTGCCTCACCCACTTTGTCCATCCTAAATATTTCAATTTGTCCTTTAACAGCCTATTATACCTTTCTATCATTCCAGCCACTTGGGGTTGATATGTCACATGTAATGGACATACAATGCCCTGTTGTCAAGCCCATTCTTATATCTCCTTTCCTGTAAAGTGGCTCCCACAGTCACTGTTGACCATTAATGGACACCCATAACTGGTACATAAGTGCTCTAAGGTCTGTTTAGTAGTGTGTTGGGTAGCCTGGGCAACGGGATGGGCCAAACCCAATCCTGTAGCCTATCCACTGCTGTGAATGTATATTTACAGCCCTTATTACTGGACAAGGGTGTTATGTAATCTACTTGCATTACCTGTGAGGGTTCTGGTGGGTGGGGGGGCTGTCCCTCTTACCTGACAAGGATGCAGGTAAAAGTAAGCACTTTGAGCGCATGCTTGCACCGCTTGTTTTGGGTCAGCAAACATCAGTGGAATGTGCTATCTCTAGGAGACTTTACACATGAACTCATGTCTCATGAACATAGGGGGCAGTTCCTGGAGCATACGAGCCCTGGCCAAGGCATTGGCCACTTCATTCCAAGGGCTTAATGCTGGGTGATGTCCTGAGATGTGATATATCAGGGCCCCTTCCTTTATTCCACAGGTCCACAGGTTTTTCCACACTGTTTATCCCCTCAGTGGGTGAAGGCATATTTCCTAGTCGTGTGCTGCTCACTGAGGCAACCAGATAGTGAGGCCATGAAAGACAGCCCAACTGCCACTATAGATGGTTATCTGACCTGATTCCCTAGTCAAAACAAGCCATACCACTCATAATTCTGCCCATTGGCTGGATTGCCCTACCCCAGACTCATACCAGAGCTCTTGGTGCAATGGTTGAATGGTGATGGCCACCCATGTTAGTGGGTGTCTATCTGTATACCAGGCCCCTGCTGGTGGTGTCTGTGACCCTTCTCATGGGGGCTTACCATTGGCACTTCAACACTCAGTAAGGTGGGTGCTGATTCAATTGCAAAGGTTAACGGTCCCAGAACTTGCTGCAATTCCTATGAGAGAGGGCTTTTGGAGAATCTAGTCCATTGTTCTAAATAGGCTCCCCACTTGGTCAGGGTGGGTGTCTGGGCAACCAAAGTTTAAAGTTTAGGGAGCTGTAGCCCATGCTCACACTCACCCCTCAATCGGGAGAGCAGTAGTTACCTGTACTGCTTGCATTCCTGTGATTCCTTCAGTAGCCAGGAGGCGGCATACACTACTGCCAGCTGTTTTTCCAACAGCAAATAGTGAATCTCAGCTCCATTCCACAACAGAGACCAAAAACCTACTGGGACTTTTCAGGCCCCATGTTTCTGCCATAATCCCCATCCATACCCATCCATGCTGGCAGACACTGTCAACAGGATCAGTGTGCAGAGGTCAGTGACTCACAGCATCTGGGCCTGAGCCACTGCTCTTTTGTCTCAGCAAAAGCCTTTTCTACCTCTGGCATCCAGTCCCACATTTCCCCTTGCTTTATAAAGTGATGCAACAGCTTTAGCAGCATGAATAACTGAGGGATAAACATTCTCTAATACCCCAACAGGCCCACATATGTTTGTAGTTGCTTGACAGTTTCTGGGCAGGGGTGCTGTTGTATTTTATCAATCACTGCTTCAGGTATCACTTTTGTCTTACCCAACCAGACAATACCCAAGAACTTGGCAGAATAACCAGGTCCCGACACCTTGTCTTTGCTGAAGGCCCATCTCCAACCCTGGAGGGCTTGGTGCAAACTGTGAGCTGAAACTTCTAGATCTGAAAGGGAATCAGAAGTCAACATTATATCATCTATATAATAGAACACGTGAACCAAGGGTGGATGGGACCAGGTGGCCATGTCACAAGCCACCAAGCCATGACACAAAGTAGGACTATGCAAGTATTTTGAGAGGACCACAAACGTCCTTTGGTGGCCCTGCCATGTGAAGGCAAATTGATCCTGGCTTTCTGATGCAATGTCAATGGAAAAGAAAGCATTAGTCAGATCCAACACAAAGTGATAAATCCCCAAAGTCATAGTCAGTTTATCCATCAGGTCAGTAATGTTTGGTACTGCAGCATGCAGCAGGGGAATCACTTTGTTTAGTTCTCAGGAGTCCACTGTCATTCTTCAAGTGCCATCTGGCTTCTTCACTGGTCACACAGGTGAGTTAAAATGGCTGTGTACCAGGCAGATGATGTGTGCTTCCTCCAACCACAAAATAGTTTGGCCATTTTCCTCCTGTCCAGCACCCATTTGGTATTGTTTAATGCTCACTATATGGGTGGCTTGTGGCAACATTAAAGGTGTGTGGTGGTGGTGACCTCACCACACCATTTTCACAACGTGCACATGCAACTGAAACTACCCCAGAGTCATTTGCATCATTAGACCATGCAGCACATCCACTCCTAGAACATATTCCGGTATCAGGGATACATAAATGGCATACTGATGTAAGGGTAAGCTTCCAGTTCCCAAAGTCAGAGTCACTCATCGCACCTGCCCTGTTTGTCCACCATACCCTCTGTGACTGCAGCCCTGAAACCTGTCTGAGTTGCCATGAAGGAGGGTGGAGTGAGCACCTGTACCCACCAGCACCAACACTCGCCGTACTTTCTGTGGGGACCAGTGAATGGTGAATTTAACAAATGGCCTCTGGTCCTCTAGTGTCCTAATATGCTTGGCACCTCAGCCTCACCCATAGTCAGGGAGGAAATCAGTCAGCACATCTGGCACAACTTCCTGGTCGACCACAACATTTGCCTGCACCTGCTTCAGGGACAGTAGGCAATAGCGTTGGTCTGGACACAACTGTTTCCATAATCCCATCAAGACCTCTAAAGGCTGTCCATTAAGCTTTTCATGAGCCAAACCAGCAGTCAAAAGGTCAGTCCATACCTATCTGTGGCTTACCTTCAGCAGTCATCTCCTTCACTATTTTCACTGCTGTATTTATTTTTTCCTTGTGCTGTTTCACTGTAGCAGTTCTTACTTTGGTGTCTTGAGGTCACTCTACTTTTATATATCCCAAGAGAGCTAAAGCCTACACTGCTTCATATTCTCAGTGCCCTCATCCCATAGCCACAACACCCAGTCAGGCACAGATTTCCCCAAATGTTGCTTATATAGCTTGGCCAAATCCCACAATTCCATAGCCACATATGTCATATACAGTACCTTCCAGGTAACTATGGTGGGGGGCTACCCACTGCCCCCTTGAGGCTATGGGTTCCTGCATATGCCTTGCTCCATGGTGGGGCAAGCATGCAAAACCAAAGGTGCTGTGTTGCACTCGGGGCTTTCAGTCTGCCACAACACTGCTGTACTCACTGTGACATACACTCGGCAGCTGCCAGCCAGTTGCTCCAAGTCTTCCCCCTTCCATTGGAGACTCTTCACTCCGTGCTGCATCCCCACAGTTTCACGAGTGGCATAGTGGATGACTGTCAGGAACATCCACGCCACTCACCCAGACGATTCCTGGTGGGCTGGAGGAACTAGGGATTCTAGCATGTCCAATGCTGTCAGTATAGCCTCTGGGGTCAGCTGTACAGTCTCCCAATACTCCAGTACTGCCCAAGTGGTGAAGTGTGCTGTCACCAGGCACCAAATAGGGTCTGGGGTCCCCATTTCTTCCACCCAACCCTCGGCATCCAGGGAAGCCAAAGGACTGTTGTTGCTCTTTTGACCACTTACTTCATCCTGCTCACAGCACCCAGTGTCAGGGTCTAGGGGTTGCTGTTGAGGTTTTGGGGCAATGTAAAAAACAATGAAGGTGGTGGGAGTCATTATGGAAGGTGCTCAAATAAAGCCACTTTATTCTGCATAAAGCTGCACTTCTGATACTGCTACAGTGCTATTTCATGATTCCATATATATATTGAAGATGCACATGTTTGTGGCCTTCATGGCCAGGTGTCTGACCTTCAAGGCCCTTATCTAGCTCCTTACTCATGGGTACAACACGCTGTGTTTTCAGATTTCTCAAGGCCAGACATATCTTGGTCCATGCAAGACCAGACATATTTGGGGTGAAGCAGCAGACAACTGTCCTCATAGAGGAGTAGGGAAAGTTGTGGGGGGTGATTTCCCTACAGAGGTGAATTAGAGAACTATATAACACTTCTGTATAATGAAATGAAATATGTAGGATGAACCTTTTCTAATACATTTACATTTTATACATTTTATAACTATATATGTATATATCTCCTTGTAAAATTTCTTCTTAAAAGACTAATCTGTGTTTAAATCCCAGTTCAATTTTGTGTATCTTTGTGTAAGTTTGGCCTCTACTCTCTAGTATAAGGTGAAGATAATACAACCACTTAAAACTTTCAGAGTTGTAATCAAAGAGACTGATTAGTTTCTACAAGTGCTATGTGACAGATCACTACTTAGATTTGTAAATATGTAATGAGTATTGTTAATTTATTGTATTAAAGAGAAAGAATTTTTCCTTGATCCCTGTAACAATTCCTTGACTTGAGGGAAAATTGTATGCAAAGCTACTTCAACTATTTAGGACTAACTGTGGATGAGCCTTGTCTTCAATCAGTGATGAGATATCAGCCCAATGACAACTGAGAAATTTTTAAGTTTGTAATTTATAAGACCCACAATTTCTCCTTTTCCCTAGGGTTAATAAATTGAAAATACACAAATTTCCAATGATTTGAGTGAGTTCAATAAATGTCCATGCTATCTTTTAAAAAAATATTTTTATTGAAGTACACCTGGTGTATAGTATTGTATTGATTTCAAATATATAACATAGTGACTCAGTCATTATATACATTATTAAATACTCATCCCAAGTAGCATACTTGCTGTCATCACAGAAAGTTGTTACAGAACTGTTGATTGCACTCTTTATGCTGTACTTTCATCCCCACAATGGATTTGTATTATGTTGAGATCTTTGTGCCACTTTGTCCCCTTCACCTATTTCATCCACCCACTCCAACCCCTGACCCATGATAACCACCAGTCACTTCTCAGTGTCTATGACTCTATTTCTGTTTTGTTTATTTTATTTTCAGTTTCCACATATAAGTGAAAACATACGGTATTTGTCCTTCTCCATCTGGCTTATTTCACCTAGCATAATACTCGCTAAGTCCATCCATATTGCCACAAATGGCAAGATTTATTTCTTTTTATAGCTGAATAATATTCCAATTGGTATATGTTCCACATTTTTATCCATTCATCTTTTGATGGACACTTTAAACACAGTAGTGCATATATCTTTCCAAATCAGGTTTTTTTTTTTCCTTTGGGCAAATTCCTAGAAGTGGAATTACAGGCTTGTATGGAATTCCTATTTTCAGTTTTGAGGAACTTCCATTCTTCTTTCCACATCCTGTCCAAGTGGTGAAGTATTCTGTCACCAGGTACCACAGCGGCTGCACCAATTTACATTCCCACCAACAGTGTAGGGGGGTTCCCTCTTCTCTCACATCCTCACTAACACTTGTTATTCTTTGTCACTTGGAAAATGTCCATTATGACTGGTGTGAGGTAATATCTCATGGTGGCTTTGATTTCCTGGAGTGTTAGTGATATTGAGCATCTTTTCATGTGCCTATTGGACATCTATAGTTCTTCCTTAGAAAAATGTCTATTCAGATCTTCCACCTATTTTTTAATTTGGTTATTTGGTTTTTTGGTGTTTAGTTGTATGAATTTTTTATATATATTGAATGTTAAACCCTTATCAGATAGTGTCCATATTTTATCTTTATGCTTTAATTCAATTTAAAATCTTATCTGAACTTTTCTATATTTTTCAGTATGAAATTTTAAAAGAAAGCATTATCACATTTATTAACATCAGTTATAATATTTTACCATAATTCTTCACTATTGGTTTTTCTAGAAATAATCTGCTCATGTTCTTTGCCTAATTATATTGTTAAATATTTTTCTATATTAAGGAAAATAACCCTTTTGTGAATACTGTCCTTTCTTTTAAAATTATTTTTCTCAATATTACTTGGGCTTTTGGCTGCAATGGCATGTTTTCTGTGCAAATATATTTAATTTTGTGTTGTCAAAATTATCCCTTCGATCTGACATACTTTTATATTATGTTTTACGTTGTTCTGTTGTGGCTTATATTTTGTTTCATTTTATATGTTGTCCTTTGGAGATCTGAAACCATCCTGTATATCTGAAACCTTTATAGATATTTTCTTCTTTTTTCATTACATAATTCATAGATGTTAATCCATCTAGAATTTTTGTTTCAATTAAATACAACTTCTTTCTTAATGATTATTATAACACTTTTTATTGAGTAACTTATCACTCACTTTAAATAGTATATTTGCTATATAATAAATAATACTTTGTATTTGAAGTTTTAGATCTGTTGCTCACTGAAGTTTGATGAATTTCATTTTAAATATTGCAAATGTATAACATTTAAGAGACAAACTAATTTAATGTTCTCTTTCAAATGAGTCAACTTATTGCAGTCATAATTCTATCAAAGCTACAATATTTAAGAGCACCTAAGTTTAATTTGTCTGGGTGACAGGTTGTCAGGTAAAATACAGTTTAATTATTTCTCTTTACTCATAACCATAGTCACCTTTACTTTATAGTCATTAATTGAATAATAGGTTATTTTTATTAGTATTTAAATTTTTGTTTTAAAATGCCTAGGAATGTCTAATACTACTATATTTGCCTTTATAAACAGCAAAGCAACATTTTCATCTGATTGAAATGGCTACAAACACAAGTGTTTTCCTGTAAAATTATACAATCCAGACCTAAAAATTGTACCCTGCTCTTTTAATCCTGTGGAGATTCTCACTTCACACCTCCTTAATTCATCTTTTATGAAACATTAGATCTTCTAAGTATTTTAATTATAAAGAGCATTTATACTCTCAAGAGTTTTCACATCTTTAACATATAAATTCTAGAGAGACTTTAATGATGATAAAAAGTCATAATAACCCTAGATAATGATAAAAAATTTTATAGATGTGGGATAAAAGATGTAAGTGCTTAAAATCCATTGTCTTTTTCTGTTATAATTTACTGTTTAGGGTATTTCAGTTGCTTTAGAAAAATAAGTATTATGTCTTTATCATATATGAATCTCCCTGTATACAGAGGGAGGTTTAACTCAAGGACTTTTTATCCTTTCCATTCTATTACTTTTAGAAAAGGATGATTTTAATATAAAATCTAGAATTCCATATAGATGATTCAATAATTAGTCCCCAAATTATATCACATGCTTTCCCATTCTGTCTTATGATTCTTATATATTATTTTACTGAAAATATATTCTTTATAAAATTATTTAAATGATTTCCTATGTAAATAGATTTTATAGTTATCATGTACTGACAATTTTGGAGAGACTGCCCCTTTCTTAAAAGTCATATTATTCATATTATTCCATTGTTCTTTATTCTTCTGAAAAGAAGGTTTGTACTACAAATGAAATGCAACATATTACTAATACCTAAGATGAACATTCACATACCAATAGTGAATGTGGCATTATACTCTTTGGGCATACCTAATTAATTCACACATTATCAAATAAAATGAAATTAGTTAAATAAGCTGAATTGTTTGAAGTACAAATTTTAACTAAAATAAAAAGTTTATTTTAAAGTTCTTGAATGAAATAAATATATCCAAATTTCCAAATATTTGTAGGTTTCCTTTTATGTCTTTATAAATTCTTATTGCCACAATGTCAGATTGGAAACCTAAATTTTAAATTATTATAAAAGTTCCCAAGAAATATATACAGATATTATTTAAATATTCTTTTTGTTTATATATGCATAACAACATATAAAACATTATGCTATATAGTCTTAATTTAATTTTACATGCAAGCATAAAATATTTACATATAATTGTCATAAATGTTTGCAATAATTGTCAGTTCACAAAAACATCTCTTAATAATTATTAGAAATAAGAAATTGAAAATAAAGCACAAATGTAGATAAATGTTAAATTATTAAATGAGCAACCTCATAAGTATTTAGATACTCAAAATTAAAATTTCCTCAAGCTTCTTGTTTTTTACTGTAGTACAAATCAATTATTATTACCAGAGACTGCTTTTTTGTCCATAGAATTATTGCCTTAGTTTTCTTAATAAATAAAGACCTTTTTATCTTCATGCTGATTCTTTTGCCAAAGACATTTTTTCCTGCTGTTGTATTTCTGTGGACATTAACCTTCCTAATCTATATTTGTTCATCAAGCTGCAGTTTAATATCACTTTTCTAATTTTCTTTGGTTTACCCATATTTTTTGCCTTAAAATTTACTTATGGGAGAGGAGCCAAGGTGGCAGTGTGAGTAGGGCAGCAGAAATCTCCCAAAACCATATATATTTTTGAAAATAAAATAAATACAACTATTCCTAAAAGGAGGCCAGAAGATACAGTACAACAGTCAGGCTACATCTACTCTGCAAGAACCCAGCACCTCATGAAGTGGTAAGACACAAGCCATGACCCAGGGGGACCTGAGTGCTCCCCCCACCCCAGCGCACCAGCGGGAGGAGAGGAGTCAGAGCGGGGAGGGAGTGGGAGCCCAGGACTGCTAAATACCCAGCCCTAGTCATCTGCACAGGGAGCACAGACAAACAGTGCATGGTGTGCTGGATATTAGGGAAACAAAACAGTAAAACCTGCGAGCAGGTCCCCACAGCTGGCAACCCCAGGACAAAAGAAAAGCAAGTGCTTTATGAAAGTCTTAAAGGGACAGGGGCTTCCCAGCTGTACAGAAGTATCCTGGCACACCGAGCCCAGCAGCTGTGAATTCCAGGTGCCCCAGTCCCCTAGGAGGCAGTGCAACTCTGAAGCCCCTCATGGTGATAAACAGCCTCCCATTCATTCCCCCTCCTACAAGGACCCGCCAGAGAAGGGGAGCAGCCTGAGAGCAGCTGCATCCACAGCAGCTGCCCAGAGCCTCTTGCACAGCTGCTTGGGCGAGACTCAGAGGACCTGCCAGTGCATGGCAGCCAAGCACAGAGAGAGGAAGCCAGCACAGGGCGCAAAGGGTCACCGTTCTCAGGAGAGCACACCCAGCACACCTAAAACTCCCCATGGGGCTCTGGACTGCCCAATAACTGTCCTGCCTGCAGTGGCTCAGGAAATAAAACTGTAAGCTGCTCCCCATGTGCAGGTAACCAGGACAGGCAGTGGAGAAGGGCAAGGCACAGGAAGGGACATTGTTCTCCCAGCTGACACACATGCCAACTGCCTACGACTATCTCTATTACCACAAAAACGCAGAAGAATTTGATCCACTCCAGAATTACCCAGACAACCCCCAAGAAGGAGCCCTGGGAGATAGACTTAATGAATTTTCCTGAAAAAGAATTCAAAATAAAGGTCATAAAGATGCTGACAGAGCTGCAGAGAAATGTGAAAGAACTAAGGATGAAGTTAGGAGGGAGAATATGAAATAAAACAATCTCTGGAAGGACTTAAGAGCAGAATGGATGAGGTTCAAGAGGCTGCTAATGGAATATAGATCATAGAACAGGAAACAGAGAAGCTGAGGAAGAGAGAGGTAAAAGGACCTCCAGGAATGAAAGAATACTAAGAGAACTGTGTGACCAAGACAAATGGAACAATATTCACATTATAGGGGAACTAGAAGAAGAGAGAAAAAGGGACAGAAAGTGTATTTGAAGAAATAATTGCTGAAAACTTCCCCAAACTGGGGGTGGAAATAGTCTATCAGTCCATGGAAGCCCACAGATCTCCCAACACAAGGGACCAAAGAAGGAAAACACCAAGACACATAATAATTAAAATGGCAAAGATCAAGGACAATGACAGAGACTTAAAGGCAGCCAGAGAGAGAGAGAAAAGGTCACTTTCAAAGGAAAACCCATCAGGCTAACATCAGACTTCTCAACAGAAACCTTACAGGCCAGAAGAGAATGGCATGATATATTTAATGCAATGAAACAGAAGGGCCTTGAACCAAGAATATTGTATTCAGCACGATTATCACTTAAATATGAAGGAGGGATTAAACAATTCCCAGACAAGCAAAAGTTGAGGGAATTTGCCTCCCACAAACTACCTCTACAGGATATTTTAAAGGGACTGTTCTAGATGAAAGCACTCCTAAGGCTAAATAGATGTCACCAGAGAAAATAAAACACAGCAAAGAAAGTAGACCAATCAAATACTAACTAAAGGCAAAAAATAAAATTAACTACTCACAAAAGCAGTGAAAGGAAACACAAAAGAGTACAGAATAAAACACCTAACATATAAACAATGGAGAAGAAGGAATAAGAAGGGAGAGAAATAAAGAGTCATCAGACTGTGTTTATAATAGCTTAATAAGCAAGTTAAGTTAGACAGTTAGATAGGAAAGAAGCTATCCTTGAACCTTTGGTAACTATGAATCTAAAGTCAGCAATGGTAATAAGAACATATCTTTCAAAAACCACCCTAAATGTAAATGGACTGAATGTACCAATCAAAAGACATGGAGTAATAGAATGGATAAAAAATAAATACCCATTTATATGCTGCTTACAAGAGACCCACCTCAAACCCAAAGACATACAGAGACTAAAAGGCAAGGGATGGAAAAAGATATTTCATGCAAACAATATGGAGAAAAAAAGCAGGTGTTGCAGTACTAGTATGAGACAAAATAGACTTCAAAACAAAGAAAGTAATAAGAGATAAAGAAGGACATTACATAATGAAAAAAAATGGGTCAGTCCAACAAGAGGATATAAATTTTTATGCATCCAATACAGGAGCATCAACATATGTAAAACAAAAACTAACAGAATTAAAGGTGGAAATAGAATGCAATGCATTCATTCTAGGAGACTTCAACACACCACTCACTACAAAATACAGATCCACCAGACAGATAATAAGTAAGGACACAGAGGCACTGAACAACACACTAGAACAGATGGACTTAATAGACATCTATAGAACTCTACACCCAAAAGCAGCAGGATACACATTCTTCTCAAGTGCACATGGGACATTTTCCAGAATAGACCACATGCTAGTTCACAAAAAGAGCCTCAGTAAATTAAAAAAGGTTGAAATTTTACCAACCAACATCTAAGACCACAAAAATATAAAACTAGAAATAAATTGTACAAAGAAAACAAAAAGGCTGACAAACACATGGAGGCTTAACAACATGCTCCTAAATAATAAGTGGATCCATGACCAAATTAAAATAGAGATTAAGCAATATATGGGGACAAAGGACAAGAAGAGCACAAAGCCCCAATTTCTGTGGGACGCAGGGAAGGCAGTTATAAGAGGAAAGTATATAGCAATCCATGCCTATTTAAAGAAGGAAGAACAATCCCAAATGAATAGTCTAAAGTCACAATTATTGAAATTGGAAATTGAAAAACAAATGAGGCCCAAAGTCAGAGAAAGAGGGACATAATAAAGATAAGAGAAGAAATAAATAAAACTGAGAAGAAAAAAACAATAGAAAAAAATCAAAGAAACCAAGAGCTGGTTCTTCGAGAAAATAAACAAAATATAAAGCCCCAACTTTATAAAGAGAAAAAGAGAATCTACATACATCAACAGAATCAGAAACGAGGAAGGATAAATCATGATGGACCCCACAGAAATACAAATAATCATTAGAAAATACTGTGAGAATCTATATGCTAGCAAGCTAAACAATCTAGAAGAAATGGACAACTTCCTAGAAAATACAACCTTCCAAGACTGACCAAGGAAGAAGCACAAAATATAAACAGACCAATTACCAGCAACGAAATTGAATCATTAATCAAGAAACTACCCAAGAGTAAAACCTCTGGGTAAGATGGATTTACCATGGAATTTTATCTGACATACAGAGAAGACATAATACCCATTCTCCTTAAAGTTTTCCAAAAAATGAAAGGGGACAGAATACTTCCAAACTCATTATAAGAAGCCAGCATCACTATAATACCAAAACCAGACAAAGAACCCATAAAATAAAATTACAGACCAATATCCCTGATGAACATAGATGCAAAAATACTCAACAAAATATTAGCAAACTGAATAAAAATATATATCAAGAGGGTCATACACCATGACCAAGTTTGATTCATCTTGGGGATGCAAAGATGGTACAACATTGGAAAATCCATCAACATTATCCACCACATCAAAAAAAAAAAGGACAAAAACCACATGATCATCTCGATAGACACTGAAAAAGTATTTGACAAAATTCAACATGCATTCATGATAAAAACACTCAACAAAATGGGTATAGAGGG
The DNA here is from genome assembly GCF_030020395.1 of Manis pentadactyla. Taxonomy (NCBI): domain Eukaryota; kingdom Metazoa; phylum Chordata; class Mammalia; order Pholidota; family Manidae; genus Manis; species Manis pentadactyla. The sequence continues at coordinate 26,624,831 of NC_080037.1, read as the reverse complement.
CAAGTTCCTCAATATAATAAAGGCCATATATGACAAACCCACAGCCAACATCATACTGAACAGTGAGAAGCTGAAAGCTTTACCTGTAATATCAGGAACAAGACAGGAATAACCACTCTCCCCACTGTTATTCAACATAGTACTGGAGACCCTAGCCATAACAATTAGGCAAAACAAAGAAATACAAAGAATCCAGATTGGTAAAGAAGAAGTCAAACTGTCACTATTTGCAGATGACATGATATTGTACCTAAAAAACCCTGAAGACTCCACTCCAAAACTACTAGAACTAATATCAGAATACAGCAAAGTTGCATGATACAAAATTAATACACAGAAATCTGTTTCTTTCTTATACACTAACGATGAACTAGCAGAAAGAGAAATCAGGAAAACAATTCTATTCACAATTGCATCAATAAGAATAAAATACCTAGAAATAAACCTAACCAAGGAAGTAAAAGTCATGTACCCTGAGAACTACAAGACACACTTAAGAGAAATTAAACAGGACACTAACAAATGGAAACTCACCCCATGCTCTTGGCTAGGAAGGATTAATATTGTCAAAATGGCCATCATGTCTAAAGAAATCTACGGATTCAATGAAATCCCTATCAAAATACCAAAAGCATTCTTCAATGAACTGGAACAAATAATTCTAAAGTTCGCAAGGAACCACCAAAGACCCTGAATAGCCAAAGCAATCCTGAGAAGGAAGAATAAAGTGGGTGCATCTTGCTCCCAAACTTCAAGCTCTACTACAAAGCCACAGTAATGAAGACAATTTGGTACTGGCACAAGAACAGACCCACAGACCAGTGGAACAGAAAAGAGATTCCAGACATTAACCCAAACATATATATGGTCAATTAATATATGATAAAGGAGCCATGTACATACAATGGTGAATTGACAGCCTCTTCAACAGCTGATGTTATCAAAACTGGGCAGCTACATCTAAGAGAATGAATCTGGATCATTGTCTAACCCCATCCAAAAAGTAAATTTGAAATGGATCAAAGACCTGAATGTAAGTCGTGAAACCATAAAACTCTTAGAAAAAACATAGGCAAAAATCTCTTGGACATAAACATGAGCAACTTCTTCATGAACATATGTCCCTGGGCAAGGGAAACAAAAGCAAAAACAAACAAGTGTGACTATGTCAAGCTGAAAAGCTTCTGTACAACAAAGAACACCACGAATAGAACAAAAAGGCATCCTACAGTATGGGAGAATATATTTGAAAATGACAGATCTGATAAAGGCTTGACATCCAAAACATATAAAGAGCTCATGTACCTCAACAAACAAAAAGCAAATAATCCAATTAAAAAATGGGCAGAGGAGCTGAACAGACAGTTCTCCAAAGAAGAAATTCAGAAGGCCAACAGACACATGAAAAGATGCTCCACATCACTAGTCATCAGAGAAATGAAAATTAAAATCACAATGAGATATCACCTCACACCAGTAAGGATCACCACCATCCAAAAGACAAACAACAAATGTTGGCAAGGTTGTGGAGAAAGGGGAACCCTCCTACACTGCTGGTGGGAATGTAAACTAGTTCAACCATTGTGGAAAGCAGTATAGAGGTTCCTCAAAAAGCTCAAAATAGAAGTACCATTTGACCCAGGAATTTCACTTGTAGTAATTTACCCTAAGAATAAGCAGCCCAGTTTTAAAAAGAAATATGCACCCCTATGTTTATCGCAGCACTATTTATAATAGCCAAGAAATGGAAGCAACCTAAGTGTCCATCAGTATATGAATGGATAAAGAAGAGGTGGTACATATATGCAATGGATTATTATTCATCCATAAGAAGAGAAAGAATCTTACCATTTGCAACAACAGGGATGGAGCTAGAGGATATTATGCTCAGTGAAATAAGTCAGGCTGAGAAAGTCAAGTACCAAATGATTTCACTCATCTGTGGAGTATAAGAACAAAGAAAAACTGAAGGAACCAAACAGAGGCAGACTCACAGAACCCAAGAATGGACTAACAGTTACCAAAGGGAAAGGGACTTGGGAGGATGGGTGGGAAAGGAGGGATAAGAGTGGGGGAAAAGGGGGGCATTATAATTAACATGTATAATGTAGGGGGCACAGGGAGGTCTGTGCAACACAGACCAGACTAATAGTGATTCTATAGCATCTTACTACACTGATAGACAGTGACTGCAGTGGGGTTTGTGGGGATCTTGGTGATGGGGGGAGTCTAGTAAACAATGTTCCTCATGTAGTTGTAGACTAATGATACCAAAATAAAAGAAAATTACTTATGGACAAGAAGAGAAAACTCCCACATGTCAGTCTAAGAGGATACCCACAGGGAATGCATATGAGTATTAAGGTATGAGATCTCATTCCTTGGATTGGTAATATTTGACTTGCGTCTGGAAAGGAGCTGTTCCATCATGCCCCTGGAAGAGTACATAGTGAGTTCTAGGAGAAGATATTTACCCCCCAGGGTATCTTCAGTTGTATCTGAAGATAGAGGCTGATTGCTGTGTCTTGTTTTGAAAATCTAAAGATGTGAAGGAAAGCAGGAACTTTCACTGATTCTTATGAAGACAGCACAGCTTTTGTTAAAGTTATACACTGACCTTTATGGTACAAACATGCATGAAGTTTCATGACCAAGGAGGAAATGGATGCATCTTTTCTCCTAGATTTCAGGCATGTCTATTGCTTACTTCATTTGTAATTTCTTGAGATTGTTTATTTTCCTTTGAATGCTTTTAAGGAATGCCCTTCAAATAATTGTAGCAATTTTCTGTTCTGAAAGAGCTTCAAATTAGGTAAAACAATAGCTGTGTCAGTTCTTCAGGTAATACCAAGACAGGTCTAAATAGACACATATAATAGATTCTGAGAACAAAGTCTACACTGTTCCATCTGGAAACTGGAACTAAGGTCAACACTGGAAATTCTGGCTGCTATGTGAAAACTGCCACTAAATTGGACATTGCGGTGGGGGAAAAAAGTAAAAACACTACTAAGCTGTCATCATTTTAAGTTGCATTTTTTTCTTGGTTAAATGTTCTCTTGATTGATAGAAACCTTTGCTTATTTTCTAGAATTCTGATAAAGTTTATTCTGAAGTTTTGCTCCTTTTTTCATTGTTTCTGTGCAAAAACAAATCCTTAGAACTACTTTGCCATCTTTGCTAATACCACATCATTGTTTGATTTTAGTGTACCATTTTTAAATATTATTTTGAAAGCAATAATTTTCCCACACAGTAACTGAAAGAATATGGTCAGCCTAACTGCAAAGGAGGCTGTGAAACGTAGGAGAGCTCAAGAAAGGTTTGTGAGTACTATCTATCAAAACAAGTAATACAGGTATTACCACACCCGTTTCATTCATGTCACTGGACAGCTGGTAAGGCCCTGAAGACCATAAAAAATAACATTTAGGATATAGGTATACATGTAGTCAAATCTTATGTAGGTCCTCTAATCCTGGGGCACTCTGTCTATGGAAGCTATGCATTCCAGTTCTCTTGAACACTCTCAAAGTGTGAAAATACAAGCTTTCAAGGTTAGAATCATTTCACTTTTCTTTGGTTTCTTGCTCTTCTTCACAAGACAGAAATTTCTGCTGTTCGTTCACAGTCCCACATCACATCACAATCTCTAAGGTTGTAATACAGTAGAGAATGACGTGAAATGAACTCTGCTAAGGGAAATTTAAATTGTAATCATGTGGAAAACTATTTTCATAATATATATCATTAATATTTAAAAAAATATATACATATACAAATATATTTAACCTGTTCAAGTTTAGAAGTCCTGGATTATACTTTAAGGGAAAAGTGCAACTTAAGACTTCTCTGATGCATGAAAATTCAGAAGATGAGTTTTAGAACATGATAGCGTAGCTGTGCTCTTGAAAGAGAGAGAGAAATTTTTCTTTCATTGTTTCTGGTAAATCTGTAGGTATGAAAATGGAATACTGTTAAATACTTAATCAGATTATTCTAACATATTAATTTTGTTAAATAAATCTGATACATCTCCAAATAGCTATGGTAAACCCCTGTATTTAAAAATCACCTCCTGGTAACCAGAAAGCACTTAAGTTTAACTCGTTTTCTTGAGACACAGACATGTATCCACATTTTTAAAACTTTCAACTTTGCAGAGTTAACAGGAATGCTCTCATAAATGCTGAGCTTTAACATTTTCTACATAAAAATTGACCCATATTATCAACTTTACATTGTGTTCTTTGGTACTTCTGTGGTAATCTTTCCTTTAAAAAATATTTTTAATTTGTAAAACGGTATTTAAGTAAAAAACAATTCATGTAGTACAGTAAGGTAATTAGTAAAAACATTAGATTAACTTTTCCAAGTTTTCCATACCTGCAGTTAGCTACCTACCAATAAGAACCATTTTAAACTTTTTAAATGTCATCTTTTCTAAATTTCCCATATTTATGCACAAACACATGTGCACACACACACACACACACACACACAAACACACTTTGGACATCAGTGGAATTATTTTATAAACCTATTACTAATTTGTATTTTGAAATCAACAGATATATGTCTTTCTTATACATCAATGAATACAGATACCCTGGCTTCAATTTTTCAATTATTACAATATTACAATTGTTATACTTAAATAATTACAACAGTGAATGCTTCATTTCTCAGATTCTTGTAAGCCAATTACTATGCAATAGTTAGAAGTTTTCTTGAATACTTTCTGCTTCAAGCATGCAAAGTTAAAAGAGAAGCAGGAGTGTAAGAGGAATATTTTATTATTACATTGGAGATAGTGAGATTTTACTGCTGATTAGGAAGGACACATTTTTATTCTCCTATATCATCCAGAAAATATTTCTTTCCATTGGGTTCTCCAATGACAACCTACTTGGTCTTCCAATGTTTCTTTATAACAATAAAATTTATGAAATGTTTTAGATAAGAATTCGTTATCCTATTAATAATCTTATCATTCTAAGTGGAAACTAAGCCTGTTGACTTTTCAAAAATGATATGAACAACATTTACTTATTCCATGGCATCAGTATAATCAACTTAAAACAGGATGCGGAAGTACATGAAAATTTTGGTAACTTATTTTCAAGTCCATTAATACCGTTAAAAGGGAAACTTTAGTGGACCTAATTTCTTATCAGATAAGTTTAATAGAATCAATAGATCAAGACAGAATATCAATTTATCTTTCTCTTTCAAATTCTTAAAATATGTAGTGAAATGGTACAGGAAATCTTAAACAGGGAGTTTTCAAAAGAACATGAGGCAAGGTGTGCTTTTATGGACATCATCTTCACCATAGACTGGAACATTAATTTATTGATAATTAATTAATTAATTGATATTTAATTTAACTCAAAAGATATAGTATTATGCTATGGGACTAGAAATCTTCATTAACAGATACCAAATTCACTATTACCAGACGTGGGTAAAATTGCAATATTTCCAGAATCTCTCACCTGGCTCTAGTACATCGCCATATCAACAGGTGTTTCCATAGGGTGGAGAGAAGTAGTCCATCTCCACATCAATAGGCAATTACAAGGGCCAGTGAGGGGCCAGAGAGGTTGGGTGGAGTTTTTGACTCTGCTGCTGCAGCTAGGTGCAGAAAGATGCAGTATAACTGCTTGAAAGCAATAAACAGGTTTCTTGAACTTCATTTCTCCCGTTGACTGGTTTTGGTTTCAAAGGGATTTTACTGTGGCATTTTTCCCTGGAGATACAGTTGGCAGTAGTCAGCAGGAATACTGAATCTGAAATCTGTCTACATGGGTAAGACACGTGGGCAGGCTGCCCCTAGAGATGGTGGGGTAGATTCACAGAATACCCCCTGTGGATAGTGGGGACACCCCAGTGGCTGCAGCGATAGAAGGTGCAGCTTCACCCAGCAGCACACTACTTGTGGGGCTTCCAATTTGGGAGCATCTAGTGGGGAATTGGTCTAGACTAGAGCACCTTCTAGAGGAGTGGGACTTTCCCCAGAACTGGGGAAAGGTGGAGACATCGAGCTGCAGAATTAGCCCTTTGTGAGATAGAAGACTGCTTAGAGGCCCTGAATGGTTGTATAGCAACTGGAGTTATAGGGTCTCTTTTCCTCAAGACAGTGGAAAATGTTATCGAGGAGACAGAGAGGGTTATTGAAGAGAGAGACAATTCAGCAGCGGAGAAGCACACCTCAACATAGCTTGAAGATGCTGGGAGATGACCTACGGGATGCCCTCAAGGAAGAGGGACAGTTATTGAGAAAAATGGGTTGTGCTCCTGGAAGATTCCTTAGCAGCAGAGATGGGAGAGTCATCAGGAGAAGCAGAATTGCAGGAGGCTGCGGGGGAGAGGGAGAAAAGACCAGTGCCTTCAGCCCCAGAGATGCTGGAGGAGCAGTGGTGGGCAGAAGAAGAGGAGACGGGGTCATGGGCTGCTGTGCTGCCGAGGCCCCAACCAAGGCAGTAGCCTCTCCTGTATTAAAGGTCTGCCCGGTTGTACTAAAAATATAACAGTGAAACCACCACAGGCTCCTCAGGGGGAGGATCTGCACTCTCATTTGTGGAGCACTTCATGTTATGCTCCTATATCCAGGATGGGCTGGTGCACATGAGCATCTGGTATAGGCAGAAGCCACTGGAAACTCTGCCTAAATGGCTTTTAAGTCTCTGGGATATAGGGGTGTAAAACATTGTTATGTTGGGCTCTGATGGGAGTAGAATGACTTTCCTGATGACTCACCCTTCCTTCCAGCAGTGGTTGCAAAGTGCCCATTATGCCTCAGGGAATCAGGCACTTTTGGATTGGCTGACAGCTGGCATCATGGCAGTTTGACCAAATCAGGGTGATTTATCATACATATCCATTAGCTGGAGAACATCTGCAGGGCTCCAACAGGTGTTGCAGGAATTTGGCATGAAAATATCATCTATAATATGGTCCCCCGGGGCCACAATGAGGAGTTGTTCACTGTAGGAATGAGAAGTCTGGTGTTCCATACAGCTCCCCCATCTCTTTTTGGGTTCTTAGTGATTACTCTTGCCCCTCATATAGGGCACCCCATAAGTGAGGCTACTCTTACTTTAGCAGATCTCGGGGACATTGAAACAATAAAAGCATGGAGGAAGTAAGGCTATGAGTGAAAAGAGAGGTGGAAAAGGCCCTGTGAAAGTCTCAAGGACCCAGATGTGGGTTGATTTGAAAAAGGCCAGTGTAGTGAAGAAAAATTTGATGGGCAGTCTAATCTTATTAGAAATGTGGCACCAATTAAAGCCAGAGCAGCAATTTCAACACTGAGGTCCAGAACATGGAAACCAGAGTCAAAGCCCCATGTCTGGCCTGTGTCCCTGCAAAACATCCTGGGGGATCATACTCAGGATTCACCTGGGCCCTCTTCCCCATAGGAGGATGAATGGGCATCGCAATTCTACTGAGGGATGTCAAGGTCCACCATGGGGGATGCTGTGGAGACTAAGGGCCACATGTAGAATTAGCAATCATTGGTTTCCTGTGAATGTTGAATGTGTCCTGGCACTGGTAGACACAGGAACTGAGTGTTCTCTAATTTATGACAGCCCTGAGTGTTTTCATGGGCCCCCTGATAGATGGCTATGGGAGTAAGGCAGTTAGAGTAAAGAAAGCCCAAATCCCATCGGGGATAGGGCGTTTACCCCCAAAGGAGTATGCTGTATAAATTTCTCCAATCTCTGAATATATTTTTGGGGTATATATTTGCAGGACCTGTGGTAACAGTCCACTGCAGGTGAGTTCAGACTTAGGGTAATGTTTTAAAGGCAGCTCTGAGGGGAAATGCTAAGCACCTACTCCTACCTGTAGCTCTGCTTGTACCTCAGTGGGTGACAAATACCAAGCCCTATAAATTGCCCAAGGGGCACAAGGAAATTGGAGAAACACTACAGGAGTTGGAAAAGGTGGGCATTATAAATCCCATTCATAGCCCTTTGAATTCCCCATTGTGGTCAGAGAAAAACCTAGATGGCTCCTGGTGTATGACTTTGGACTACAGGGAATTGAATAAAGTTACACCCCCTTTGCATGCTGCTATTCCTTCTACAGAAGCCCTTATAGAAACATTCAGTCATGAACAGGGTCATATCATCATGTTGTAGACCTTGGTAATGCTTCCTTTCTGTTGACATAGCACAGGAAATTCAGGAACAGTTTGCATTCACATCAGAAGGCCAGCAGTGGACATTCAGTATTTTCCACAGGGATACCTCCACAGTCCCACCATTTATCATGGACATGTAGCCCAGGACTTGGTCACATGGAAGAAACAGCAAATAGTGTAGCTGTATTATTACATTGATGATAATATGCTCATGTCTGATTCTCTTGCAGATTTAGAAGGGGCAGTTCCTAGACTGCTGCAACATCTACAGGAGAAAGGATGGGCTGTGAACAGCACCAAGGTTCAGGGACCTGGTTTGTCTGTAAAATTCTTGGAGGTTGTCTGTTTGGGTAAAACTAAAGTTATTCCTGAAGCAGTCATAGACAAGTTCAAGGCTTTCCCCACTCCTACCACTGAGGTGGTATTACAAGAGTTTTGGGGACTTTGGGGATACTGGAGAGTGTTTATCCCACACTTAGCACAAATTCTGAAGCCCTTATACTGGTTGGTATGATAGGGCATCAGGTGGGACTGATATGAGACACATACAGTTGCTTTTACTGCTGCTAAGTGAGCAATCAAGGCTATAGAAGCCTTGAGTGTAATAGACTCATCAAGGTCCTGTGAGCTAGATGTTCATGTAACTGAAGATGATTATGGACAGCAGTTTGGCAGTGCCTTGAACAGACATGGCAAACTGTTGGATCTTGGTCACAACTATGGAAAAGAGCAGAGGTTCAGTACACCCTGACAGAGAAAGAACTGGCTGCTGTGTACCATGTTTTGCTGGCTATGGAACCTAACAACAGAACAGCTACAACCAAGCTAATAATCACCTATCCCATCACATGGTGGGTGCAAGACTGGACCCAAAGGCCATGGAGTACCATGGCACAGATGCCTACACTGGCCAGATGGTGCATAGTTACAACAGTAAAGCACCCTTTCTACTAGCTCATTAAGTAGAGAACTCCAATGCTTTTTGGGGCCAGTGAACTCTACAAGTGGAAAGCAGGAAGAACTTGCTTTTGAGCCACTGGTAGCTGAGAGTCTTTATGAGGAGGGAAAAGCCCCTGTAACTGAAGATCCTTGGAATACCAATGGCTCCAGTCATGGGCAACCCACAAAGTTGAGGGCTATGGCTGTCCATCCTAAGACTGAGACAATATGGATGGAGGGTGGAGAGAGGAGCAGCCAATGGGCTGAGTTGCAGGCAGTATGGCTCATGATCACCCAGGAGCCCTCCCCCATAGTTATCTGCACTGACAGCTTGGCCATCTGTTGGGGCTTGACTCTATGGCTACTGACATGGTACCATGACAACTGGATGGTTGGTCACTGGCCCCTTTGGGGCATGAGTTGTGGCAACACCTATGGGCTTCTGGTCACAGTAAGACTGTTACCATATATTATGTGATTGGCCATTTGCCTTTGGCATCCCAGAGAATGATGAAGCAGATGCATTGGCCCAGCTGTGTTGGCTAGAAGGAAAGCATTTCTCTTTGCTGAGGTAGCCAAACGGTTATATCAGCATTTGTTGCACACAAGGCAAAAGACAATTTTTTTTGGACTGTAGCTCATCAGTGGGGCTTGCAGTTGACCTTTGAATAAATAAGCCTTGTGTGCCCAGAAAGAATGCCTTGTGTGCTCTAAGAGGCATTTACACTGAGTCCTGCAGCCACATGGGCCAATAGTGAAGGGGATGGTACACCTTGTCAGGTGACAGATAGACTGTATTGGGCCTCTGTCCATATCAGAAGGATATCAGTATTCTATAAATTGTGTGGACATGGCTACTGGCCTATTGTTTGCTTTTCATACATGTTGTGCAGATCAAAAAACCACCAAAAGGGGCCTAGGGTGTCTCTTTGCAGCCTATGGCCGGCGGCAGTTGATTAAGAGCGATCAAGGCACTCACTTTACTGGACATGCATTACAAGGATGGGTGCAGCGATTAGGAACAAATTGGAAGTTTAATGTGCCATATAACCCTTCCAGGGCTGAGAAGATAGGGAGGTACAACAGATTGTTGTAATCTTGCCTGAAGTCAGACACCAGTAGTCTATGGAGCTGGTCAGTTCGCTTATGGACAGTACTACAATGTTTGAATGAGAAACTCCAAAAATGAGCCATGAGCTTTGTGGATATATTAACACACCTTGGTGCCTCTTCTATACAGTTGTATGTACAAACCAAAGAGGAGTTATTTAAGCTAGGATATGGCTAGCAGAGCAACATCCTGTTGCCAGCCTCAACTGCATTAAACACTGGAGACACTGTTGAGTGGTTGTGGCCCTGGACATTTTAACACATGGACCAGGGATGGCAGGCCCTCCTGGAACCTTGAGAAAAGGCTGGAAGTGGGCCTCATATGTATTCCTGGAGTAACAGCAGAGTGGCCATCAAAGATTACATTAGTGTTCTCAAAACATCCAGGAAGTAAGAGCATATTATGGGGATGTCTTGTTTTATCTTTGTGGCCAGTACATGCACCTCCTGTAGCCCTGTGTACTAACCCATCTGTAAGTCCCACAGGGAGGGGGGTGAAAATCTGGTATATCAGACAAGGACAAGATCCCATTCCTGCCACTGTCCAAAAGGGCACAGGACCATGCTCTCACATGCATCCTACCTGATGGACAAGATTTGCCTATGCCGGTGTCATTAAAACATGTATCTTATTGCCTTTAAGGTTATTTTCTCCTATTGTCTCTGTGTCTTGGATGCACCCTCTGGCTTCAGCTGCCGCATGATGATTGCTCTGAACTCCCTACCTGTTTAGCTACTGACTGCCTGTGGAATGGGCAAGGTATGGACTTAAGGACTTTGAACATAGCTGAATCCTCTGGCTTGAGGATTATCATGATTTTATGTTATTAGTCTGGTTACAATGTTCCAGTTTTCACACACGGGAGCCATTGAAGAAGATGGGGAATGAGTAGATTGTGAGGCAAGATTTCTGGAGAGGTGGCCTGTGGGTAAATTAGTAATATTTCCAGAATATCTCACCTGGCTTTAGTGCATCTCCATACCAATAGGTGTTTCCAAGGAGTGGGGAGAAGTAGTCCAACTCCATATCAATAGGTAATTACAAGGGCCAGAGATGGACCAGGGAGGTTGGGTGGGGTTTTTGGTTGTGCTGCTGCACCCTGGCTGAGAGAAATGTGGGATAACTGCTTGTAAGAAGTAAATGGATTTCTTAAACTTTATTTCTCCCTCTGTTTGATTTTGGTTTTGAAGGTATTTTGCCCCAGGATTTTGTCATGGAGTTACACTAGAGATGTTTTAAACTATGGATTTATAATCATTAATAATGTGTATAAAGAAATAAAATGATCGAAGGGATTGATAGCCCTTTGAACTTTTGAATTTTGAGTAATAAGGATAGGTAAAAGGGGAAGAATTATAAAGGTGTGGCATAATTCCTGACTGCGAGGATCCAAAATTTAATGAGACCTATTATCTGCCCCTTATGCTTCCCTGCACAAATATGTATTCCTTTTATTTAAATTACCTTCTGTTAAAAACATTGATTTGTTCCATACCATTATTATTCTTGTATATAAACCAGTAAATCATGTAATATATTATTAACTTTGTACAAATAAGAGAAATGCCAACAATATATAGTATCTGCTTAATGAATTCATCTTGATTCCATTTTTTAAAATTTTGGTATCATTAATCTACAATTACATGAGGAACATTATTTTTACTAGACTCCCCCCATCATCAAGTCCCCCCCATATACCCCATTACAGTCACTCTCCATCAGTGTAGCAAGATGCCACAGAATCACTACTTGTCTTCTCTGTGTTGTACAGCCTTCCCTGTGCCCCCCGCAAACATTATGTGTGCTAATAGTAATGCCCTTTTTTTTCTTATCCCTCCCTTCCCACCCATCTTTCCCAGTCCCTTACCCTTTGGTAACTGTTAGTCCATTCTTGGGTTCTGTGAGTCTGCTGCTGTTTTGTTCCTTCGTTTTTTTTTCCTTTATTCTTATACTCCATAGATGAGTGAAATCATTTGATACCTGTCCTTCACTGCCTGGCTTATTTCACTGAACATAATACCCTCTAGCTCCATCCATGCTGTTGCAAATGGTAGGATTTGTTTTCTTCTTATGGCTGAATAATATTCCATTGTGTATATGTACCACACCTTCTTTATCCATTCATCTACTGATGGACACTTAGGTTGCTTCCATTTCTTGGCTATACTCAGTTTTATAAGTGATACATTGTTGCATCTTATTAGAGGTTATCAGTTTATGTTAATGACCATGGTCTGAAATGTTCCTTGGATTTTCTATTGTCATGAATACCAAAACATAATTTACCAATATGTAACTGTAACAGAGGAAAACTAAATTAAATATTTGGGATTTAAAATTTAACACTAACATTAAATTGAAAATGAACTCAAGTAGCCCCCAAAACTTTGTAACCACTAAAAGGTGGCAGTTTCTCTTTGTTCTCTTTGTTTTCTGAGTCTCATGATGAGAGATAATGCAGAAAGATGATTTTGCAGAACCCAAACTATCCTATCCTAAAGAACTGAGGAGGAAGAACTGATAAGAAAAACAAAAATAAATTGAACCAGTGTAATAATGTCTGCTTAGATACTTGAAGGTTGCTATTTTATGGGTCTGTGGGCCAATTTCCCCATTTCTTTAGGAGGACTGTGGTTCTTCAAAGCATGAGCCTGCCACTCCCTCATTTGCTGGCAAATTAATAAACTACTTCTTTCCTTTCCTGAAAACCTTGTCATTGTGTTTTATGATATGACTTTGTTGAGAAAAATCAGTTTTCAGTAACAGAACCAAAGAATACCTTAAAAATAATAACAAGATGATTATTAACATTAATCTCATTTAGATTCTGTATCTAGTTTCTCCCCATATCCATATTTAATAAACAGAAAATATTCATCAATTTTTTAAGAATGAAATTAGATGTTAGTTTTCTACCTGCCATAAAGTTTAAGACATTAAAGATGACACCTTTAATTTCAATCCTAGACTGTATAGAAAATTGTGATTGGGATAATCTTTTTGTTGTTGGTGGTGGTAATTTGTTTTATTTATTTGTGTGACTTAATCAAGAGCCGGAATGAACTTTGGATTTGAAAATGGTGCAAGCTTCACTACTGTTCTAAAAATAAAAATGTCGTTTACTTTAGAAAAACTATTTGTAAGTAATCAAAATTCATCTTGCTTTCCAAAGAGGATGTATGTATTCAAACATTACCATTTCAACCTGAGAAAATATAGATTATAGTTGAGTAGTTAGATTATATTGAACATTCAGATTTGCATGTTTGTTATTCTGAAATTAGGCCCCCATCACAGTTGTACATTTATGTTTATTGATGAAATGTTTGATTAATATCATCTTGGTTCTTGAAAGTCAGCCCCATGAGAGTCTGGTCTAGTTTTGGTTAGAACAGTAAAAAAGCTTTGTTTAACAAATTATTGATCAGAATTCCTTTTTACTACTTATGGGTACTGATTGAGTTATAATAATTATATTCTAATTTGTTATTAGGTAGGCTTGTCTCCCTCAAATGTAGGTATTTTATATTAAAATAAATTATTTTACTTATTTATTGAAGGTTAAAACAGACTCAACTTTGCTGGTTAAACTGTAGACAATTATTTAATCCATAGGAAAAAAAAGAAGATTCATTTCTCTACCACTGTTTAAAATTAGTGGCAGAGTGTTACATGTCAAACTGTTTCAAATTTGCATTTAGCTTCCCCAAAGTTTGTTTTGAACATTGAAAATGTGAAATGAGAAGATGTCATGTCCAGTGTACTAAGCACTGAATAAAAAGCAATCTAATTCAAATTCTAAACATTTATTTACTAAACTACACTATTACTTTTTTATAATAATATTTTTGACTTAAAAAGAAAAACATTGTTTTATACATTTTGCCACTTAAATAGAAATATAAAAGCAAAAATTTGGGGGTTGACTCTTTTTCTTCATGTAGTTTATTAGTAGATCATCTTTCAACACATTGTAAATATAAATAATCAGGAAAATCAAATTTGAAAAAATATTAATTCTATTAACATCTATTTGCATTTTATGCTACAGAGAAATTAAAAAGTCATGTGTTTTTTTGACTTAGCTAAGCATACTTAACTAGTAGGCTTAGACGACAATTCCCAAGTTCATTTTTCCTCCTGCTACTTGTATCCTCTTACCTACATGCATACAGCTTCCAATCTGAACAAGCCTTTTAATTCACTGTTCAAATGATGTATGTACACTTGACTTAGTTGCAGTGTGGGAATGTAACACAAACAGGAAAATCTGTACAAAAACTAAAGCCATCAGAAAACACTTTTGGTGTCCTTTTTGTTCTAAAAAGGATCATAAGAAAGTTAAAATTTAACAATATGTATTAAAAGCGTTTTTTTAAACATATTAAGAACATGCTCTTCCTGTAAAGAACTTTATATTTGCTACAAATAGATGATATATTTTAATGACACCATGATTTTTGAGAAGATAGATTCCAGAAACTCATAATTATACTGACACAAAATAAACCAAGAAGAGTCCTATTAAATCAAATTCTCTTCCACAGAAATCAGAGAAATAATTCAGTTTGAGCGCTCTTCTCTATTTATGTAAGAGCCATTTTAAGGTAACATATATATGAAGTTACTTTGTAATAATTTCAGAAGTTAAAAGTTATTTAGTTGATAAGTGATGTTTCTAAAGGTCATGAAGATATTGTTGGTTATATAATTTTCAAACTTTCTCTGACTGCTCATCTGTTAACTCAAAACTGTTAAAAACACTCCTCCAGATCCATATTAGCAATACATCTGTTACACTTGACCAGGTTGAAACACAACAGAAGTAAAGAGCATATATTTGCCCATGGCAGTTTGATTTTAAGTTATTTGGGGGTTAGGTAGTCAGTTCATGAAGTTTTAGAGAAGACTTTAGTTTTATTTGCTTAGTGAAATGTTGGTCTATATACAGTCAAATTCTCTCCTAACAAGAAAATTTTAAAAAGAAAAAATTGAAATAATTTAAAAGCACTCCATTGTTAATAGGAAAGATGCATAGCCCTTTTGTTTTTTATAAAAATGTATTGCATAACATTAGTATAACAGTAACTACTAAGAAGTGAAAATGGTTGGGATGTTAATGGACAACTAAATATGTACATCTGCACAAAACCTAAACACATATTAAACTTACCCACACACATTTGAAGAAAATAAAGTAGAAGATTACTAGATGTCTTGGAGCATGACTTGAAAACAAATTTAGTAAGTTGAACTACAAGGGAAGCTTGCCTACCCTGCATTTTAAATTCAAGCCTTGTAGAATTAAAGTAAAATGTGCTATGCAAACATACTCATGCCAAACTTTAAGTCAGCCCCATTTTGAGGCACAGAATGCTGCACCACTGCTTCTCTGCCCACTTCCTTCTTCGCTCATGCCAGTGCCAAACCTGTGCCCCAGATGGGAGAGGAATCCATGAAGTGTTCACAGTGATCCATTGTCATGCTAATATATTTGAGTTATTTTATCTTTAATCTCATAAATAACAAATAATTGCATTATCTAACAGATAGATTGACTTTGCAACCCTACCCCCTCAGTCATGTATCTAGAGAATCCTAAACTGCTTAATGGATAAGGGGTATCATGAAGGAAGACTGGGACTTTCCCAAAAACTGGAGTGGGGAGGAGGAAATAGTGGAGTGCTAGGAAGAAGACATTTAATATGTAATCAGAATCATGATATGTCTGAGAGGGACAGGAGCCCAATTAATAATTGGTCAGGACATCAGCATAAGCCAGTATCATTTTGGAGAAGTGATTATCATCATCAGAAAGAGTTGAGAGTTTTGCATTTAATCCAGCTTATTTGGACATAAGGAAATTTATATGCATTAAATCCAATGAAATTAATATTATAATTAAACAGGTGCTTAGTTAATTTTAAATAAATAGGACATTGCAAAATGGACAGGAGGTATATAAGTTAGTGTTTTTTGGTATTCATGTCCACAACTGCTTACCATTAATGGATCGTATAACTGTGTTTGCTTCCAGAATTTTTGGATTTAAGAATTTTGGAAAAGGAACTATGGATATTGAATATGTAAAAAGGTATCTCTTATCTCTTTTTCATAGATTCTCAACACTTCTATAATAAGCTAATTGACTTGCTCCTTAGTATACTAATTAAGCATTGAACTTTGTGGAACTTTTGTTTTGCCTGGACTTCGGGTTAAAAGTTAAAAATATTTTTTCTATTATCTTAATCATTCAAATTGTAATTTAATGCATGACCATTATTCTATGGTAAGCTCTCACTACTAACTATGCATATTATCTAATAACTATTTTCAATCAAGAATATCTAATATTGCCTGTAACTGTCTGTACATCAGGCAGAATCAGTCTATGAAATCTGAATTTCTCAATTAAAAAAGAGATTAAAACTCTAATCATACTCAAGTGCAAGTTATTGCCACATTGATTAGCATGTTTTTCACACCTACAATGTTATTCAAAACAGATTTTGAACCATTTGTTGTCAGCCATGAGGCACGGTGTAATTAAAGGCTCATAACATACTCAGATGACTCAGTGGAATGAGAGATTGACTTTTTTAACTACACCATTTTTCAATTCTGAAATAATGCTATTGGATAGCCTCCTTAAATAATTGTAATGTTTTATTTGGTATATATAATATTTCTTAAACTTCTGTTGAAGAATGACTTAGCAGATTCAAGTAGAATAGGGGGAGTTAAATATTGCCTGATCGTTTTCTATCTTCACAGGAGATAGACAAATGCAAAAATTTGAAGGATAAAGATAAGGGATAGATGATACTTAGAAAAAATGTATTTGAAGGAAGTTAAACTTGGGAATAAATGTATAAGCATTCAAATCAATTGAAAGGTGAGTTTATGAATTTCCTCTTTAAAGCCTCTTCTTTAAAACATGTTGTTTTCTGAGTTGACTTTAAATGTGCCTTAGAGCTTTGAAAAGCCCCCTTCCTATATAATTTTGTGAATGAATTTTTTCAATAACAAAATAAGAAATAGCTTTCAGTACATTTTGGAAAAATATATGATAGCAGAACTGAAGTTAATGAGAAAGATCTGATAGATGATGAGTCTTCAATTTGAAAAAAGGTTTCAGGTCTAGGTGTACTAACAAGTATAACCCATATAGTTATTTATAAATTGACTAATAGAACTATGAAAATGAGCAAAAATAAACTTCTGGGCTAAGATGGTGTGGGTAAAGTGGCAATATTCTCAGAATCTCTCACCTGGCTTTAGCGCATCTCCATAAAATAGGTGTACCAGGGGGTGGAGAGGAATAGTCCATCTCCATATCAATAGGTAATTATAAAGGAGAGTGAGAGCTTATCTGGACCAGAGAGGTTGGGTGGAGGCCTCTTCTTCTGCAGCCTGGTCATGAGAGACATGGGAGAGCAGAAGTGGAGGACTGTTTGTAAGAAATAAACTTTATTTCTCCCTCTGACTGATTTCAGTCTCAAAGGTATTTGCCCAGGATTTTCCCCATGCAGTTACACCTGGAGGTAGTTGGCAGGACCCCTGACCCTGAAATCTGTCTCCACGGGTGTGACCCATCAGCGGGCTGCACTGTGTGGCCATGTAGCAGCTGGGATTGCAGGAACTCTTTTCCTGGAGATAGTGGAAAATGTTGTAGAGGAGACAGAGAGGCTTTGGCAGGAAAGGGAAACACTTCAGCATCGCTTGGAGGAGCTGGGTGATGACCTATTGGATGCACTTAAGGAAAAGAGACAGTTATTGAGAGGATGGGTTGTGCTCCTGGAAAATTCTTTAGCAGCAGTGAGGAGGGAGGCAGCAGGAGAGTCCGCATTACAGAAGATCATGGTTTTGACTGATTTTGGTTTCAAAGGTATTTGCCTGTGATTCTCCCTCCAGAGTTACAGATGGTATTGGAATAATTCTTCATGATCTATCGCAAATTCCTATAGAAATACAGTAGAACCATATTAACTGTTGCATTATGTATAATAATCAGTCATTTGTTATGGTGAAATTAATGCAAAATAAACACACAGAATGATAGACAGGATTAAAAAGACATCGTGAGATAGCATGTACTTTAATTGCTTTGATAGAATAGCACATCTAATAAAATAAGACTAGAAAATGAAAGAAACTGAAATTCAGTCCCTGAGATGAATTGAGTTAGTTTTTTTTGAAAGCATGATATACTTCAGGATATGTATAACTGGTATTTGTATTATTGAAAGGAAACATTGAAAGAGGAGGAAGAAAAAAATGAGCAATTAATTATTATCAAAGTGAGAATGGAAGGATTTGGAATATAGATCAGAATAAGTCTTAAGTGGAGAAGGATTAACTTTTCTTCTGAAACTGGTGCAAAGGAAGAACAAAAGCATGTTGATAGTATAAAGATCAATGCTCTTCAGTTGTAAAATTAGGTGGAAATCTGTCATATACTAGTAAAGATTAGCCAGAAGTACATCTATTATTTTTTCATTCTGTCTTCTGTGAAGCTTATAAATTACCAAGAAAAGGAAATGTGAGAAGATCCAATCAACTGCTCTTGCACTACCCAGCTCTCCATCCTGGGTTCTTTGCCAGCTCCACCACTCTGGACAGACCTCCGTGACAGCTGGTCACAGCGATCCACCCTGCCCTTCATGGCAGTCGCTAAGTACAGTTGTTTTCAATTCTAGAAACCATCATGTTTAGCCTCCAAAAGCTTATATATATCTTTGAAACTTTACCACAAATGAGAGACACAGTTTTTACCTTTTACAGAACACTGAATACTAATTATATTTCATGGATATGAGAAAACACTTTCAGATTACAACTTTTTTCATTCCCTTGATACCTATTTCTATCCTCACCGTATCTTAGATTCCTTAAAATGACATCTTCAGATGATTACCAAATATCTCTGCACAAGGGAAGGGTATATCTCAAGAACTGTGATTGTTAGGCAGGAAAATAGGTATGAGCAGGGTGGAAAGAGAATAAAGCCAGGAAAGCCCAGAGTTAAACAGTTAATGCTCAAAAAGCCAGGAGCAACTCGGCCTGGAATGTTTGAATACTCTCTAGATAAAGGAGGGTACCTCAGCATAACCCATGTCTTTACTGTGTTAATCATGCAGGCCCAGCTTATTTTTTAACTTTACCTATATGCTGTTTTTTTCTCCTTTGGCCTAATCAAGTAGTTTGCAACCGAGGTGACTAATTTAGAATGTAGGACCAGTTGTAAACAACATAGTAAAAGGCAGGAAGTTAAGAAGTAAGATTCTTAACTTACTCTTTAGCAAACAGACAACCCAGCCCACCTTGGGGGCTGGGCGGGCAGTCTTGTTTGATAAGCTCCCAGACTAAGACTCTGGTATCCCAGGGAGAAATCAGAGCAGGAAGTTCCTTGTGTTGAGTTAATTCTAAGTATTCAAAGACCACTTAACAAATCTGCACGCCCAGGCCTTAGTCACATTCCTAAATAATCCTTAAAAGGGGGAGTCCCCAGCCTTTTGGGGCACTACTCTCTCTGAGGTCTCCCACACTTACTAAGTGCATAAACTTTTAATTTTAAACTCTCTTTTCAATCTTTGAAGGTGCTCCTCTCTCTCTGAGGTTGCTTGCATTTTTTCTCTAAGTAACTTTAAATAAAACTTTTACTCTGTTTCACTACTGTGTCTCTGCCCTTCAATTCTTTGTCACGGCAGGGACAAGGACCAAAAAATACACAACACTCCCTCAACGTAATGACTGGCTTGGCTTTTTACAAAGGGATTTCAAATTTCCTTCTTTACTTATGAATATGTAAGTACAATACACACACACATGCCCCTCTACTTTACACCCACATTTGTATATAGGAAGGAGTCTATTAGCCAAGGAATATTTATTCAGATTAATTTCCATATTATATTGTGTTTTAAAATATTATTGTGGGATATTTTGGTTTTATCGCAAACAATCTTTTCAGTGAGTCAGAAATAATTTCTATTTTTATGTGTAGATTTAAATTAGCATTATGCTTAATGGAATTTACCATAAATAACCTAAAGTCATCCAAAACCAAAATGATAACCATAAAACAATATAAATTCAGTATTTCTGACTACAACTGCTGACTTGTTTATAAATTCATCCATGAATAAATTATTTAGTTAAAACTGAAAAAAAACAATTTAAAGATAACAGAACATTCTATTTATTTAAAAAACAGCAATGGCAACAGAAACCTACTGAGACAATGGGAAATTCAGTAAAGCCAATATAATTCCAAAGAATTAGAAACCCAAAAATATAGGTAATTCATCTTATTTTATGGTTAATCATATTTAATAGATAAAGAAAAGAATAAATACATTAACAGCATTACAATATTTTGTAATTCCAGAAAAATCTGGTGTTTTTATCACTAACTCAAGAGATGAGAGCTTAATTGACATGTATTTTAAGTATTATGTGGGAAGTTCACTGTTTTTCTCTTTGTAATCCAGTATTGTGGAAATTCATTTGTGTTTTTTCAATTATATTACCTCATATAAGGAAATTAAATCCCAAGATATTAGCTTAAATGTAGTTATAGCCTCTATTTTCTATGATGTTATCTCTGATAATAACACTGACACCAAGAAAACCTTTATTATGATATATGTGGGGGGAAATTCTATGTTCATTGTGTGAAATCAAGATGTTATTAAATATACGTTTCTTCTTACTCTTCAAAGATGCCTAAAGCAAAAAAGTGCCATTTTCTGTCAAGTACAACTCAATTGATAGTTCACTCTCCATTTTGCACAAATGCCTCTTTTAAAACGATTCAATTCCTCAGCCACCTCATCTTCTATGGTCAGGCAGGAGTCATCAAGAGAGAAGATTGGCCTATTATCCTCCCACTCTGTCAGAAACAGCAGAGGTAATGGTCATGATTATCTCATATGCTACCAGTTCAATGCTCCATAAAACATACGAACTATGCTATCTAGACTAATTGTGCCTAGAGTAAAATAAAATGAAATGAGGTAGGTAGTTAAACAATACATTACTATTATGTTATCGATGTACGCATCTTAATTCTTCAAAAGCTAAATTAGCATGTGAATTGAATATCTTAATAGATATTCATATATTTAAAAACTGAGCTTGCATTTTATCTAAAATTTGAGTTTGTTTATATTTTTACAATAAACAACTTAGTTATTTAAAATATGTTATAAAATACAGTATAAGTTCACTTTGTTAGACCCACTATAATTGAAAAGAAATATTTTTACCTTAGTCTTGTATTGTTGTCTCTTAGATCAATTAATTTTTGAACATATGGATAAATCCTTCAGGATAACTGAATGTAAAACATTCTCCCCTTTTATACGATTCAGCTTTTGAGATGTAAGTTTTATGCATGTATGCATATGACTGTGTCTGCATGAGTTCAGAAACCAGCTGAAGTAGAAAATATCCTGTGCGACAGTGTACTTTTCATGGCATTTATGATCTTGCCAGTTAGAGAGTGAAAAATTCTGTGAAAGTTTACTCCTGTCAGATTTCCATACTGTTTCCAACTAAAATTCTCAAAGAAATATAGATGAACTACAGAGAACTGAAAAAAGCAAAATACTTACTAAAATTAAGTGTATTTAGTAATCTAGGGATCCATCAACTCTCTCATTTATACATTTTAATGATCAGTCTCAGTAAAATATTAATCTTATAAGCAAATTTACCACTAACTTTTATATGCTTTATATTAAAATTGAAGTCATGTAGGTAGATATGGAATACACACAGACACACTAAAAATCAGGATAAACCAATAGAGAGAATGAGAGAGAGCTAGGTCACATGTCTCTGGGAAAGAAGAAAGTTCTGAATTAAGCTTAAAATAAAAAATTTCCAGGAAGAACAGCATAGACCCAGCACCAGATGAGGCATAAAACTATAATGTCAAACAGCTGCAAAATTCATAAAAAACACATGATAAAGCCGCAAATCTGTCAGCTTGCCCATCCTCTAATTTCTTCTCTTTCTTGAATATAATCAGGCAAAAAAGCCCTTGGAAAGGAGTGTTACATAGCACTTGTTAATACAGTTTCCATGAGGTTAGGATCAGCAAATTTGGCCATTTAGCCATTAACTGTGGTTCAGGGATATTCTACTCACTGGGGCAACTACCTTAAACATTTAACCACCCAAATGGTCCCAAGTGAAAACATCAATATCAACTCTTCATTGGGGGATATGTTATCTAAACTGCTGCAGTCCTCAAGATAACAAGAATAAGAGACAAGTTATTAAATTTGAAATATATGTAAATAGCTTCCTACACAAAAATGTTCTAGATCCAAAAGGTCAGTAAAATTCCAAGGGTCAGAAATATATTTTAGCTTAGTGATAAGTGAGAAACATAACATGCAGAAACTTGCTCAACTCATTCTATAACCATGATTATTAAATAGATTAAAATAGTACAAGAAAAGAATACTATAGGAAAATTTCAATTATAAACATTAATATGAAATTCTAAAAAATTAATAGCTGAGTCTAATAGTGCACTGATAAAATAATATGGGTTTCCTTTTTAGGAAACTGAAGATCATATTTTCTAAGACTCCCAAGATTTAAATTTAAAGTAATCTAGAAATCTGGATAGAAAAAAGGAAGGATGAATAGATTTTGGCTTTCAAGTAATATAGGAATATCAATAAGAGCTTTATAAAAAAAGGAAGATTAATTGCTAGCAAAAGCTGTAATTCTCCTGACATAATTTAATGAGTTTCAGGAAAGGTTCTTAACTATCCATAAGCAACACTACCTAAGAGCAAGAGGATAGTAACTATAGGCTTTGTTATGTGTTTTAGAGAAAAAATAGACTATATTAAATATGCATATCCACACATGTCTTCAAAGACAAAACATAGGAAGACCTCTGAATGGTGCATTATGCCTGAATTTTGGCTACTAGATAAATAAAACAGTTTCAGTAAATGTCCTAAGCACTTTAAATAGAATTATATTTTAATTGAAGTCAGTGGTTGAGGGAATCATAAACCAATAAATAAATATAATGTCCTGAAGTTCCTGATAGAAGTAAAATATTTTTAAGAGATCAAGCTCTGGAAAATCTTGCCTGAAGAGATATTCACCCAACTCCGACAGATTTATTTATAACTAATGAAACAAATTTCATTAGTTCTAACAATTTTTCCATCAATAAAATAAAACACCAGTTCCACATACCTTTACTATTGAATTCTACAAAATATTCAGGAAGAGATATATTTAATTTTACACAAACTATTATAGAGCACAGAAAATAAGGAAATATAGCTAATCTGATCATATTATAGGAAGGTGTTATAATAGTGAAATCTGGACAAAGATAATATGAGAATGAAGGATTTAGGGTAATCTCACTAATGAACATAGATGCAAAATCCAAATTATTAGCAAAGCACATTTAGCAATATGAGAAAATACAACATATCAAAAAATATTCAGCTTATCTCAAAAAACAATTAAGCATCTGCACCAAGTCTGAGGCAGTTAAAAACCTATATTGTTTTCTTTCCTTGCCTGGCTCTGAGATCTGAGACCAAATATTCAACATGATGCAATTACAAATTAGAGAAGAGTAGCCTGACTCATATCAGGATTTATGTGACCAAGAAATAGTTTCAATTAATTAAATTGCCCAAACTTCAGAAGGTGCCCAAAGTGACATCAAGCATTTATTAACCAACTTTTTTTTATGGGACACATAGGATTGAAAAATAATCATCTTAACTATGAACATGACATGAAGTCCATAAGCCTTACCCCAAATTTAGTACTGGATAAACTCTGGAGTTTCTGTATCATCTCAAGGAAGGGAAGAGAGCACTCTCCACTGAAATGACAGACTTGCTGCAGTAGGATATCTTCTGGAACCCGGCTAGCATGACTTCAAACTGTAGAAAAAAATATTGCTTAGAATTTGAAGATGTCTTTAATTTTGGAGAAAAATCTCAAAATTATAACCAATATAGTGGAATTTAATTTAAAAACCATGCCTATGGTTTCTATGAATATGAAGAGTTCAGGCATACCAGAGATACTTACTAAAAAAAAAAAATCTAACAGAATAACCTGATTGAAAAATAATATCCCATTTCCTTAGATGTAGACTAATCAAAAAGCAATGAGAGGAATCTTCTAAGTTGCAAAAATACACAGAATGTTGAAAAGTCAGGCAATGTCACTGAAAAATTATTGTGAAGAGATAATTAATTTAGGCAATGAATATTTTTTTCTAATATGTATATTATAAAGATACATAGGTGATTTTCCTACTTACAATTATAAGTGATTTAAGTGGATATAATATGGACAAATTTTCTGGACTAAGTATATTGAATAGAATAAACATTGGGATTTTTGTAAAATTCAAATTGTACTAAGATGGTGGATGCAGATAAAAATAGCTAAACCAATCCTGAATGATGCATGATGCAGGCTGTGCCAGTATTTTATAATTTTATATATATATATATATATATATATATATATACACACACACACATATATACATATATACACAAATATATTTTATTAAGTAAAACATCTAGAGAAATGCACAAAGTTTAAGTGTAAAATTTAGAATTTTAACAAGTACATACAAATGTGTAACCAATACAACAATCAAGATATAGAACATTTACTCATCAATATATGTATGCATGTCTGTGTGTCTATATATACAACTGTATATAAAATTTGGATGTTATCAAAAGGGTAATATTTTTAAAATTTCATTTTTCAATTATTTCTTGCTATTATAAAAAAGATATTTGATTACTCTAAATTGACCTTTATCCAATGTTAGTACCAAGTTCATCTATTCATTCTAGTAGAAATATTTTGTAGTTTCTTCAGGATTTTCTAAATATGCAATCATATATTTTATGAAGAAAAAATTTTATATGGAACCACAGAAGACACCAAATAAGCAAAGCAATGTTAAGAAAGAAGAACAAATTTAGAAGTATCATGTTTTGATTTCAAACATTATTACAAAGCTATAGTCATCAAAATAGTATGGTATCATAAAAAGAGCCCAGAAACAAACCCATCCCTATATGGTCAGTTAATTTATGAAATGCCAAGACTTACAGTGAGGAAACGATAGCATCTTCAATAAATGGAGGTGGGAAAAATGGATAACCAAAAATAAAGAACACACAAAAAATCAACTGAAAATGAATGAAAGGTTTGGATATAATGCCTAAAACCATAAATCTCCTAGATGAGGGTAAATTACTCAACACTGGTCTTGGCAATATTTTTTTATTTCACAGCAAAAGAAAAGGCAACAAAAGAAAAAGCAACAAGTGGGACTACATTGAATTAAAAAGTTTCTGCTTGGCAAAGGAAACCATTAACTGAATGAAAAGGCAACCTACAGAATGGGAGAATATATTTGCAAACCATATATTTTATAAGGGTTTAGAGTCCAAAATACACAAGAAATTCATACAATCTACAGCACAAAAAACAAATAACCCAATTAATAAATGGACAAAAGACCTGAATAGACATCTTTCCAAAAGAGATATATAAATGGTCAACAGTATGTGCACAGGTGTTTGACATCACTAATCATCAGGGAAATGCAAATCAAAGCTGTAATGAAATAGTACTTATTAGGGTTGCTATTATGAAAAATATGAGATAAGAAATGCTGGTGATGATGTGGAGAGAAGGGAACACTTGTACACGGTTGGTAGGAATGCGAATTGGTAAAGCCACTATAGGAAACATTTTGGCAGTTTGTCAAAGCATTAAAAATAAAATTCCATATGATCCAGCAATTCTACTTCTGGATATATGTCCAAAGGAAATGAAATTATTATTTCAGTGTCTACACTCCCACACTATTCTCAATAGCCAAGACATAGGAACAGTTTAAATGTCCACGTGTCCACTGACAGAAGAATGGACAAAGAAAATGTGATGTATTTATATCATCTAGTCTGATTTCCCATCAGCTACTGACAAATACACTGGCATATAGATGTAAATATATGGATATATAGGTATACAATGCCATAAAAAGAAGGAAATTCCATCATTTTCCACATCATGGGTGAACCTTGAGGGTATTATGCTGACTTTAAGAAATCAAATACAAATACAGTATAGTATCACTTATATGCTGAATCAAAAAAAAAGATCGCATAGAAACAGAGTAGAAAAGTAGTTGCCACAGAGTGGGGGATGGGAAAGTAGGGACAGGTTCATAAAAGGGTGTAAACTTTCAGGTGAAAGATGAATAAGGTCTGAAGGTATAATATATTATACTGTGATTATAGTTGTCCACACTACTGTATAATTGAAATTTGCTGATAGAGTAGAACTGAAATGTTCTCACAGAAGGAAAAATATGAGAAGTGGTGGAGGTGTTAATTAACTCTGTGAAGGGAATCTTTTCACAATGTATACATGTGTGAAATCATCACATTGAGCACTTTAAATATGTTACAATTTTATTTATCTATTATACCTCAAGATGAAAAATGTTTTACTTTTTTCCTTGAAAAATGTATGCTTGCTTCTTTATTTCATTTCAGTTTGATTCTCCTTGTTTTATTTTACTTTATTTACTTGTACCTCCAATATAATATTCAATGAATATTCACTAATAGTTCTTACTCTTAGGGAAAAAACTTCAGTATCTCTTCACTAACTATAATACTTGCTGTAAGTTTTTGTAGATGTCATTCTTCAGATAATGGTATCCTCTTCTAGTCCTAGTTCATTAAGAGTTTTATAACATGGATGAGTTAGATTTTTTCAAATGTTATTCCAGCTCTTTACTCTATTAATGTGGTGAATTACATTTCCTTTTTGGATGTCACACTAACCTTGTATTTTTGGAATAATCTCCAAGAGGCCAGAATATATTATTATTTATTATATATTTCTGGTGTTAAAGATTTTAGCATCTTTGAGAAAATTCTAGTAACTGTATTTCTCAGGTATTTCTTGGCCTTAAAAGCATGTTGGGGAGTGTTTCCTGCTCCTTTCTGTAAAAGAGCATGTGAAATAATAGTATCTGTTTATGACAGAATGTACAAGCTAAGCTACCTGGGTATGAAGTTTGTTTTGTGGTCATGCCTTTGACTGCCAATTTATCTGTCTACTTAATATATGACTATTTTAATTTTTTATTTTCTGTTTTTTTTCTCATTTGTATCTCCCAATGTATTTGTCCATTTTTCTTTTTTCAAATCTATTACATTAATTTTTATCTTGTGTTAATAATATCTGTTGAATTTCTAATGACATTCATCTTTCATGCTTGACATTGGCAATTTCAGTTTCTCTTTTACCTTCATTTGTTTTGCAAAACATCTGTATATTATTAATCAAATTAATTGGATTCATTTAATTTATTTAGTTAGTTAATTAAAATCCACCTCGTTTTTATCCAGTTGTTTTTTTGTTGTTAATTTCCTCTATTGAGTGTTTCATATTTTATCATTTCTACTATAACTTTTTTCATTTTCTTTCTTTTACTAACTTACTTGGGTTTAATTTACTCTGTCTAGTTTTCTAAACCTGAATTACATAAACATTTATAGCTATTAATTTTCACCTTAATATTTTTTTACCAGATCTTCAGAAATTTACATATATTCTTTTCAAAATCATTTAGGTCAAAGCATGTTTTCATTTTGCTGGTGATTTCAGGCACTCAGAAACGTGGTTTAATATTTATGATATTCTTGATTTCTTATTTTTAATATTAATTATAGTGAACACTGAAACTTTTAAAAGAAAGCATATGATAATAGTGTTGAGGCTTAAGGTTTAGCAAAGATTTCTTAGGCAGGACACAGAAAGCAGCAACCATAAATAATGATAAATTAGATTTCACCAAAATTGAAAATTTATGCTTATCAAAAGAAAGAATTAAGAAAATGCACAGACAGGTCACATACTGAAAGAATATAGTTGCAAAACATATTTAACAAAGGACTCTTATTCAGAATTAAAATGAGCATCTATAAGTCAAGAATAAAAGTTTTTTAAATTGGCACAATAGTTCAACAAAAAGAAGGAAAACAAATGACCAGCAAGCACAATAAAAAGTGCATGGAAATATTACCTATCAGAGAAATATATTTTAGAATCACAAGATATATCTACAAACCCATAGAACAGTAAGATTAAGAAAACTGCAACCATCAAATTATGGAAAAATTGAGGAGAAGGTGAAACTCTCATTTAATACTAGTGAGAATATAAAATGGTACTAACACTTTTGAAAATAGATTGGTACATACTTATAAAATTAAACATATGCCTACTCTTGGAGCCATCAATTCCTGTCTAAAGTACTTATCCAATATAAATCAAAACTCTTTTAAAAGAAGATTTTCATAAGAACCTATAAGAATATAGCATGCTGTATTCATAATAACCAAAACTATAAATAAGCCTGATAACCCATCAATAAGAGAACAGATAATCAAATTGTGGCATATTCTTTTAAAGGAATATTATTCATCAACAGAAAGGAACCACCAACTGTTAGAAACATAGATGAATGTCACAGGCATTATGCTGAAAGAAAGAAGCCTGGCTGAAAAAGAATACATGCTGTATGATTTCATATGTATGAAATACTATATCTGACAAAATTCATCTCTGGTACAATAAAAAAAGTAAGCAATAAGCCACTGGTTACTTCTGGGCTGCATAGCTGCGGAAGTGACACATATTTAATAATATACAAAAGATTTCAGAATCAGAGAATAATATTATTAACAAAGCTTTTGGTCTTGGCTCCCCATGCCTCAGTCACCACAGGGTGACATGGTGAGAGCCAAGTGCTCACACTTGCTCACCCACTGAGTTTACACCAGAGGAGGGAAGAATCCCCAGGTCATAAGCTATGGAGCTCACACAGGGTTACTGGCCACTGATTCGTTTCATTCTGAGAGAAAGAGGGAGAGGGGGGATGGAGAACAATGGGGGGAAGACTGAGAGACAGGAAGACATAGATATATGGGGAAAATGTTTTTATTCCGGAATATAAACAAATCTTTTCCAGGAGGGGAAGAGGATGGTCTACAGATTTTTACTACCTAGTAATATAAGAAAACAACATGGAGAAGTATTTGTAAATCTCTCTGGAGAAATACATTGCCTATAGCTACCAATGTATGTTTTCTAGTCGATTACATTTTAACCAATGTTTTTCCAGTGCTCTTTTCTCACATAACCTGGACTGTACACAAATGTATCAATATGTCTAATTCTCCCAATAAAATATTAACTGAAAGCGGTATAAAGTAATTTTGTGGAGATATGACAACATTCTGTATTTATATATAGGTGTGGATTACATGAGCGTAAACATTTCTCTATGTTCATAGAATTGTAAGGTTAATATTTGTATGTTTCACTGTGTATAAATTTACTCCAAAATGGGAAAAAAACTGAACAAACATTGAAGTCTAGTTGGTAATTTTTGTTTTTGTTTTTTGCTATCATGTGGTGAATAATTCTGAGGCTTGCATTGAAGACTTCAACAAATAAATAAATATAACAATCATCATGGTTGCAAGTTTTTCCTGTTGGGAAATCTCAATAGAAAGATAGCTTTACCAATTGGTAGTAAAAAATTTTTTAAGTACATAAAATTTTAGCTTTATCTGATCAAAGTGTGTAGTACCATAAGTCCCACTGTCAGTGAGCAAAGCTAGTTCCCAAATATTGATTTCTAAATAATATTCTTCACTTAAAGAAACAGTGGCTCCTGGGTAATATAGGGCTAGTGTCAGAGCTGGGATAAGGAAATTTCAAGATGAACCTGAAACATTGTATTCGAATGGAAAGCAGGGAAGGCTCCCAAAATCATGGGGACATGTAAAAAGGACATGAAGGTCCACCAGGAAGGACTTTCACTGGCAAATCTGTGACACTTTGGATAAGAAAATTAATAGTAATACTTATAAACTGTAACAGTGAATAAAAGAATCCTGGATGAGGTCATGGAGAGGACACGACAACCAGTTGACCCATGAGCTGGACCGGACAGTCAGAGGCTCCTCATGCCCTCTCCTGTCCTCAGAATGTATGTCCTATTAATCCAAATTAGGAGCCATTTTATGGACACGACTTTGAGGGAGTAAAGTGTTCAGAAACATCTGGACTGAATATGTGACTGAACCAGTTAAGGGTTTTCTATAAACTTTTAAAGTTCTGGATGGTGTGCACAGAGGTCTACTCATCTTGCAGCCAGTCAAGACAAGCCTCAGATGTAAGTTTCCTTACTTATTAAACCTGTCATCTACCAATCGTGAGTGATCTGCCTCTTTCTTTGACCTCTCCTTCCATTTCTGTTTATGGGGACCATTTTCATATTTCACCTGGAAATCTCACAAGGTTACAAACCAACAATGCCATTCTGTATTCTGTTTATATATATGTATGCATATACATGTATATATATTGATAAATGAAAGAATAAGTAAATGAGATAGAAGCAAAGTGAAAATAAATAGAAAATAAATAATGTACTTCAAAATTGTAATGAATGTTAAAACTAAGGAATTAAAGTTTGAAGACTGACAAAGAATTACATAGACATAGAGAATCTCCTGACAGATTATTTATTAGTTTTAAATATGGAAACAGTAAGTTTCCAGTGCAGAAAACTGGTGGCCACTACCTTAAAATGTCATGAAAATTAATATTACTATTTTGGGGACAAGCCAAGATCACAAACTTCCTAATAGGGCAAATAAATTCATGGATATCACTGCAAATTTTGTCACCTGGATCTAATCACTGTGCATTCCAACTTGAGAGGCATTCTTTAAAGTAACTGGCCTGTACTCTTCTAAAATATCAAGATTAAGAAGCACATAAATAATGTAAGTCACTGCTATATATATATTACAAGAGAATAAAAAGACATGACACTAAATGAAATACATGATTCTGGATTGGAGCTAAGACTGAGGTAGCCAACATCTCTACAGAACTCTAGTGGAATGATTAGCTCTATTTGTGCATATGTTATATATGATAGAAATGCACTGTATTACCTCTTTAAATGAAATAAAAGTCCATTCTTCTGTACTGATACATATAAAGAGATATTTACACATAGATATAGCTATGAAAGAATAAATGGGATAAAACCTACATGACTGTTACATATAACAGGAATAATAGAGAAGGAAAGATATATTGTAAATCATAATGAATACTAAAACTAACAAAAGTTTACAAGGAACATAATTACATAAATAGATATGTATCTGTGTTTATTAATAGATATGCTTTTTGTGTATTCTCAACTATTACATACATAAATATGTATCTGTGAACTGACTGACTATTCCAGTTGGCCCATTATATATAAGTACAATTAAAGATAGAAATTTAGCTTTACTAGTTTAGACTATTTCTTTTCAGAACAAGCAAAATGCATATGTTTAAGATAATTATGTTTGATATGAAATGCTTGCACATGAATTATTACTGAGTTTGAATTCTTTTCTTCAGAATGAGTCAAAATCCTGCCAGATTTGAAGCTTTCAGCTTTAGCCATATCTGAGCCATGCCCATTTTAAAGGCAGTCTGGAAAAGTGTTGATACTGTGAATAGAGTATTAATTTCACTGCTGAATAACTTAAACATTGATGTACAGATATGTCTCAAATCTGTAAATAAAATACAACTATTTCATTACAGCTGGCAAAACTACACTCACAGACTATTTAGAAAAAAATAGAACAGGGACAAAGAGAAGGGAAAAAGTAAGCAGAATTAAATATTGAAATTCAGAATCATGCAGGCTATGGTTAACATCTTCATCCAAAAAGGTATTTGAAGTGAGGAACAAAATTATTCAGGTACGTATTATTTGGGACTATTGTATGTAGAAAAGACTAGTCATGTTCACATTAGTTTAAAAGACAAATGATTTTCCTCCATTTAATAATTATTATAAATCTATGTTTAATACGTGAATAAAGTTGAAAGCTGAATGGACATTATAGCTGAATAATTTAAGCTGTGTGGATAAAAATACTGAATTCCTTAATTCAAATAACCAGATTTAAAAATGTCTCTCATTTATCTTCTTTTTAATCCCATCAGACACATTATTTTCTATTTCTGCAAAACAACTGACCACAAATTGAGCGCCTTGGGCACAGCCTAACTGAGTCTCCTCAGGGTCTCAGAGGCTGCAGCCAACAGTCTTGCTACCCTTTCTTCCCTTGTGGAGCTCAAGGACCCTCTTCCAAGTTCATGCGGTTGTTGTTCTTTACACCTGTTGAACTCTGGGCTCTTCTTTTTTGCTGACTTTCAGCTGGGGGTTTCTCTCAATATCTAAGCTAAGTGAGAACTATTAGCTGAGGCCACATGGCTCCTCACAGGCTCTTTCACAACATGATAGTTTACTTCTTCAAGCCGGTGGGAATCTTTTCTCATAAAGGACAAGTCCCTGTTTTAAGGGCTTCTATTGATTAGGACCACCCAATATAATCCTCCTTTGTATAATTCAAATATAACTAATTAAAATCAGTGTCATCTGAGAACTCCTTTCACTCTTCCTAACTTTCCACATGAGTGATTTCCATCTATTCACAGACCTAGTTATATCCAAAGAGAGGAAGTTTTACAGGGTGTGTACCTCAGGGAGATTTGACTATCTTTGGCTTCTGTCTAGTATAACTGTTTGAGTTTTCTAATCCTAAATAATAAATTATAAATGTGGTAGATTAATGCAGCATTCATGTATAATCTCATAGCTGCTTTGTGTTAGGATCTGGCACAACATAGTTAGTGTCTCATAAGGACAGAATAAAACAGACTGGGGTAGAGATCTCATCTAAGGCTCTGTGGATAAAGTGAAGATTCCTATGGCCAGAATTCTCACCTGGCCCTGGTCGGCTTGCTCACTACACATGTGTGGACAATCATCATTACTGACTCTATATAAAGAATCCTGCCCAGTGCTCTGTGCAAAATAGTGGTATGGCTGCAGGGCTGCAGTAGAGCACAGGCAAGACTGGAGTTCTGGCAGCACTGAGGACAGAGCCAGGGGATGGCTGTGGGGCAGAGAGGCCCAGAGGCAGAGACCGGCTTGCTGCCTGCAGACTCACTCTGAGTGGATGGAATTCTTGTGATTGACCTCTAACTGTGGAAACAAAGTTGGGGTATAACACTTTTACTCCAAGAATATTCTACTGTCATTTCTTTGGTCACATTGAATCCATAGTAAACTTGCCCAGGGCTGAAACCCATTGGCAAGACAGGCTCATAGCTCTCTCAAGTTCACCAGTTATTGACAGAAAATCATTTCTGGTTATAGAACTGAAATCCCTTCTTCCTTCCTGGCTACAAACTGAGTCAGTTTTAGCTCCTAGACTGCCTCTCATTCCCTGCCATGTGACTCTACAACCAAGTATTTTTCTTTTGCAGAGGCAGCAAGAGCATTTCTCCTATTTCAAATTAAATATCTCTGACTTCTTTAAAGGGATCAACTGATTAGGTCAGGCACACTGAGGATAATAACCCTTTGATTAACTAACAGCCAACTGACTGCCCCCTATTCATATCCTTAAAATCCCTTTAAAATACAAGGTCAAAACATATTCAAAAGTCTCATGCACACATAGGAGATTATACAGGACATGTGTACTAGGAGAATAGAATCTTATATATCTGATTAATTGGTGAAATATTTAATTGGAATAGATTTTTAATTTTTAATTACAATTTTTCTGATATGCCATAAATATTACTATGTTCCTACATATATGAACATATAAATATATTTTAAAAATTAAATAATTATTTCCTGGCCCCTTTTTGTCTACTGAAAAATTTATACTGTCCACCAATCTTCTCTTATTTAAAAAAAATAATGAATACATATATATGTATACATACAAACAACCCCCAACATACATATATGAGAAAAATATTTATATACATATCTCCATTTTGTAATTGAAATCTATGCTGAATGGCATTATGTGTGAGAGAGACCAGACAGGAGTACTGCCTTTTTAAATAAGTCCACCTGCCACCTCAGAGACCTAAATTTCATCTCACTTAGGCTATAAGCATTTTCTGGAGGACACACCAGCAAGCCACAAGCCCACCTATTCCCTGATCCATCACCTCAAAAGCCTGCCAAAAAATCTGGCCATAAAAAGCCTCCTAGCCTTTAAGAGATGCCTTCGTTGTTCTGCTCACCAGAACAGAGAGGTTCCTCTCAGGCATAGCAATAAACCTGCTTGGACTGTGGAATTCATGACCCTTCTTCTCGTTTAATCTGGTGCCCAAAGCTGGGGGCAGGAGCCAAGAGCAGGAGATCTTTTGCAGCCTGGGAAGCAGTGCGCAGTGGTAGCAAGTCCTGGGCTGATTCCTAGATCCTGAGAGCCTCCTTGTCTCACTCCATTTCCCTTCCCTCCCCACCCGACACCCAACTCACAAACTCCAGTCTGGGGACTGACCTGCCAGACCTCAGTCTGCACATCCACTACAGGCCACTGATCTATCACCATTACCAGGAGGGTAAGATTTTGGCCTCCTTGGCTTTCACTTGGCACCGAGAGAAAGTTCATCTGTTGTCCCCTTTCCATTTTTCCTTTTATCCTTTCCATTCTTCTCTGCTCTCCATTTGAGACCACCATAGAAAAGGGAATGTCCTTCCCTCTGACTGGGGGGGACGCTTCCTTCCAGTGTGCAAGACAATCTCATCTAGCTCCAGGAGCCCATAGACTCTTGTTGGGAAGGCAATCCCAGGGAGACATAGCAGAAGCCTATTTCCCTACCACAGCCACCTTTTCTCAACCTCACACAGTGGTCAATTCCCCCTCAAAAACACTGGGAGAGATCACGGGAAGATGGCAGTGTGAGTAGTTCAGAGGAAATCTCCTCCCCAAAACATATATATTTATGAAAATACAATAAATACAACTATTCCTAAAAGAGACACCAGTGGATGCAGTACAACAGCTAGGATACATCTACATCTGTGAGAACTCAACATCACATGTAGGGGGTAAGATACAAGCCATGGCCAGGCAGGACCCGAATGCACCTCCACCCCAAAACCCGGAGGGAAGAAAGGAGTCAGAATGGGGAGGGAGTGAAAGCCCAGGACTGCTAAACAACCAGCTCTAGAAATCCACACCCAGAATGCAGTTGGGATATAACAAGGTGCACAGGGTGCTGGATATTAGAGAAATGAAAAAGCAAAACGTGTGGGCAAGGTCCGCAACCAGTGTCCCTCAGACAAAAGAAAAGCAAGTGCTTTCTGCAAATCTTAAAGAGACAGGGACCCCATAGCTGGACGAAGTTGTCACTGCACCAATAGCCAGCAGCTGGGAATCCCGGGGAAACTTAGGAGCCTGAAGCCCCTCACAGCACTAAGCAGCATGACAGTCATTCCTCCAACTGGTGTGGACCCCAACACACAGGCCCAGTAGCTGGAGCGTGGCAGCATGTGCAGGGGACGGCAGGGCTGGAAGAGACCGGGAGCAGATTCGTGTGCCAGAGTTGTCAGATGGGACCAAGAGAGGATTGTGCGAGCCCGCAGTGGTGCAACCAAACATCCTGGGCACGGCTCGCATGAACCGGCGGCAGTGAAGCCAGAGGAGCCCGGTAGAGGCCTGCACGCACCAGCAGCGGAGCCAGAGGGAGCAGGCGCACTCCCAGCAGCTGACTGGAATTCCAGCCCAATGCACTGCTGCATGGGCAAGCCCCAAAGGCCGCTGCTGTCACACAGATGCCCACAGGGGTGCCGCTAGCATGGAGGAGCTTACCTGGCATGCCTGCCATTAACCACAGGGCTTCTTGCAGCTCTGAAGGAGACCCTGCCCACAGCAGCTTAGGGAACTAAACCTGTGGCTGCTCCAGGAGTGTGGGTAACCATCACAGGCAGTGGAGAAGGACAAGGCATCTAGCAAGCAGGAAAGGACATTCTTCTCCCAGCTGACAAACCCACAACCTGCCTACAGCCAACGTTATCACCATGAAAAGGCAAAAAAATTAGTCCAGTCCAAGATAATTCAAATGATCTGCAGAAGCAGACCTAACCAGTCTTCCTGAAAAAGAATTCAAAATAAAAATCACAAACATGCTGACAGAGCTGCAGAGAAATAAGCAAGAGCTAAGGGATGAAGTCTGGAGGGAGATCACAGACGTCCGGAGGAAGATTACAGAAGTGAAACAAACTCTGGAAGGATTTATAAGCACAATGGATGAGATGCAAGAGGCCATTGATGGAATAGAAACCAGAGAACAGGAATGCATAGAAGATGACATAGAGAGAGATAAAAGGATCTCCAGGAATGAAACAATATTAAGAACTGTGTGATCGATTCAAAAGGAACAATATTCGCATTATAGGGGTGCCAGAGGAAGAAGAGAGAGAAAAAGGGATAGAAAGTGTCTTTGAAGAAATAATTGCTGACAACTTCCCCAAACTGGGGGAGGAAATAGTTGCTCAGACTACAGAGGCGCACAGAACTCCCAACAGAAGGGACCCAAGGAGGACAACACCAAGACACATAATAATTAAAATGGCAAAGATCAAGGACAAGGCAGAGTATTAAAGGCAGCCAGAGAGAGAGAAAAGGTCACCTACAAAGGAAAACCCATCAGGCTATCATCAGACTTCTCAACAGAAACCCTACAGGCCAGAAGAGAATGGCATGATATATTTAATGCAATGAAACAGAAGGGCCTTGAACCAAGGATACTGTATCCAGCACGATCATCATTTAAATATGAAGGAGGGATTAAACAATTCCCGGAGAAGCAAAAGTTGAGGGAATTTGCCTCCCACAAACCACCTCTACAGGGTATCTTAGAGGACTGCTCTAGATGGAAGCACTCCTAAAAAGAGAACAGAAAAAAACACATAACATATGAAGAATGGAGGAGGAGGAAAAAGAAGGGAAAGAAATAATCATCAGACTGCATTTATAACAGCTCAATAAGCGGGTTAAGTCAGACAGCAAGGTGGTAAAAAAGCTGACATTGAACCTTTGGTAACCACGAATCTAAAGCCTACAATGGCAATAAGTACATATCTTCCAATAATCACCCTAAATGTAAATGGAATGAATGCACCAATCAAAAGACACAGAGCAATAGAATGGATAAAAATGCAAGACCCATCTATATGCTGCTTACAAGAGACTCACCTCAAACCCAAAGACATGCACAGGTGAAAAGTCAAGGGATGGAGAAAGATATTTCATGCAAACAACAGAGAGAAAAAAGCATGTTTTGCAATACTAGTATCAGACAAAATAGACTTCAAAACAAGAAAGTAACAAGAGATAAAAAAGGACAATACATAATGATAAAGGGCTAGTCCAACAAGAGGATATAACCATTATAAACAATTATGCACTCAAAAGAGGAGCAACAATATATGTGAAACAAATACTAACAGAACTGAAGGAGGAAATAGAATACAATGCATGCATTTTGGGAGACTTTAACACACCACTCACTCCAAAGGACAGATCCATCAGAGAGAAAATAAGTAAGGACACAGAAGCACTGAACAACACACTAGAACAGATGGACCTAATAGACATCTACAGAACTCTACATCCAAAAGCAACAGGATACACATTCTTTTCAAGTGCACATGGAACATTTTCCAGAATAGACCATATACTAGGCCACAAAAAGAGCCTCAGTAAATTCCAAAAGATTGAAATCCTACCAACTAACTTTTCAGACAACAAAGGTATAAAATTAGAAATAAATTGTAAAAAGAAAGCAAAAAGGCTCACAAACACATGGAGGCTTAACAATATGCTCCTAAATAATCAATGGATCAACAACCAAATTAAAATGGAGATCCAGCAATATATGGAAACAAACGACAACAAGACAAAGCCCCAACTTCTGTGTGATGCAGCAAAAGCAGTCTTAAGAGGAAAGTATACAGCAATCCAGGCATATTTAAAGAAGGAAGAACAATCCCAAATGAATAGTCTACTGTCAGAATTATCGAAATTGGAAAAAGAAGAACAAATGAGACCTAAGGTCAGCAGAAGGAGGGACATAATAAAGATCAGAGAAGAAATAAATAAAATTGAGAAGAATAAAACAATAGAAAAAAAACAATGAAACCAGGAGCTGGTTCTTCGAGAAAATAAACAAAATAGATAAGCCTCTAGCCAGACTTATTAAGAGAAAAAGAGAGTCAACACACATCAACAGAATCATAAACGAGACAGGAAAAAATCACAACGGACCCTGCAGAAATAAAAAGAATTATTAGAGAATACTATGAAAACCTATATGCTAACAAGCTGGAAAACCTAGGAGAAATGGACAACTTCCTAGAAAAATACAACCTTCCAAGACTGACCCAGAAAGAAACAGAAAATCTAAACAGACCAATTACCAGAAAAGAAATTGAATAGGTAATCAGAAAACTACCCAAGAACAAAACCCCAGGCCAGATGGATTCACTTCGGAATTTTATCAGACATACAGAGAAGACATAATACCCATTCTCCTTAAAGTTTTCCAAACAATAGAAGAGGAGAGAATACTACCAACTCATTTTATGAAGCCAACATCACCCTAATATCAAAAAACCAGGCAAAGACCCCACCAAAAAAAACCCTACAGACCAATATCCCTGATGAATGTAGATGCAAAAATACTCAACAAAATATTAGAAAACCGAATTCAAAAATACATCAAAGGATCATACACCATGACCAAGTGGGATTCATCCCAGGGATGCAAGGATGGTACAACATTCGAAAATCCATCAACATCATCCACCAATCAATAAAAAAGAAGGACATCGATAAAAAGAAAGACAAAAACTACATGATCATCTCCATAGATGCAGCAAAACATTCGACAAAATTCAACATCCATTCATGATAAAAACTCTCAACAAAATGGGCATAGATGGTAAGTACCTCAACATAATAAAGGCCATATATGATAAACCCACAGCTAACATCATACTGAACAGTGAGAGGCTGAAAGCTTTTCCTCTGAGATCAGGACAAATACAGGGATGCCCACTCTCCGCACTGTTATTCAACATAGTACTGGAGGTTCTAGCCATGGCAATCAGACAAAACAAAGAAGTACAAGGAATTCAGATTGGTAAAGAAGAAGTCAAACTGTCACTATTTGCAGGTGACCTGATATTGTACATAAAAAACCCTAAAGACTCCACTGCAAAACTACTAGAACTAATATCGGAATTCAGCAAAATTGCAGGATATAAATCTAACACATAGAAATCTGTAGCTTTCCTACACACTAACAATGAACTAATAAAATGAGAAATCAGGAAAAGAATTCCATTCACAATAGCATCAAAAAGAATAAAATACCTAGGAATAAACATAACCAAAGAAGTGAAAGACCTATACCATGAAAACTACAAGACACTCTTAAGAGAAATTAAAGATGTCACTAGCAAATGGAAACTCATCCCATGCTCCTGGCTGGGAAGAATCTATATCATCAAAATGGCCATCCTGCCAAAAGCAATTTACAGATTCAATGCAATCCGTATCAAATTACCAATAGCATTCTTCAATGAACTGGAACAAATAATTCAAAAATTAACATGGAACCACCAAAGACCCCAAATAGCCAAAGCAATACTGAGAAGGAAGAATAAAGTGGGGGGATCTTGATCCCCAACTTCAAGCTCTACTACAAAGCCATTGTAATCAAGACAATTTGGTACTGGCACAAGAACAGAGCCACAGACCTGTGGAACAGAATAGAGACTCCAGACAGTAACCCAAACATATATAGCCAATTAATATACGATAAGGAGCCATGGACATACAATGGGGAAAGGACAGTCTCTTCAACAGATGGTGCTGGCAAAACTGGAAAGCTACATGTAAGAAAATGAAACTGAATCACTGTCTAACCCCATACACAACAGTAAACTCCAAATGGATAAAAGACCTGAATGTAAGTCATGAAACCATAACACTCTTAGAAAAAACATAGGCAAAATTCTAATGGACATAACCATGAGTGACTTCTTCATGAACATATCTCCCTGGGCAAGGGAAACAAAGGCAAAATGAAAAGTGGGACTATATCAAGCTAAAAAGCTTCTGTACAGAAAAGGACACCATCAATAGAACAAAAAGTATTCTACAGAATGGGAGAATATATTCATAAATGACAGATCCGATAAAGGATTGACATCCAAAATATATAAAGAGCTCACACACCTCAACAAACAAAAAGCAAATAATCCAATTAAAAAACATGCAGATGAGCTGAATAGACAGTTCTCAGATGGCCAGCAGACACATGAAAAGATGCTCCACATTGCTTGTCATCAGAGAAATGCAAATTAAAACCACAATGAGATATCACCTCACACCAGTAAGGATCGCCATCATCCAAAAGACGAACAACAACGAATGTTGGCGAGGGTGTTGACAAAGGGGAACCCTCCTACACTGCTGGTGGGAATGTAAATTAGTTCAACCATTGTGGAAAGCAGTATGGAGGTTCCTCAGAATGCTCAAAATAGAAATACCGTTTGACCCAGGAATTGCAGTCCTAGGAATTTACCCTAAGAATGCAGCACTCCAGTTTGAAAAAGACAGATGCACCCCTATGTTTATTGCTGCACTATTTACAATAGCGAAGATATGGAAGCAACCTAAGTGTCCTTCAGTAGATGAATGGATAAAGAAGATGTGGTACATATACACAATGGAATATTACGCAGCCATAAGAAAAAAACAGATCTTACCATTTGCAACAACATGGATGGATCTAGAGGGTATTATGCTCAATGAAATAAGCCAGGTGGAGAAAGACAAGTACCAAATGATTTCACTCATATGTGGAGTATAAGAACAAAAGAAAACTGAAGGAACAAAACAGCAGCAGAATCACAGAACCCAAGAATGGACTAACAGTTACCAAAGGGAAAAGGACTGGGGAGGATGGGTGGGAAGGGAGGGAGAAGGACGGGAAAAAGAAAGGGGGCATTACGATTAGCATGTATAGTGCTTGGGGGGCACGGGGAGGGCTGTGCAACACAGAGAATACAAGTAGTGACTTTACAGCATCTTACTACACAGATGGACAGTGACTGTGAAGGGGCATGTGGGGGGGGACTTGGTGAAGGGGGAAACCTAGTAAACATAATGTTCTTTCTGTAATTGTAGATTAATGACACCAAAATAAAAAAATAAAAAATAATTTTAAAAATAAATAAAATAATAATAATAATAATAATAATAATAATAATAATAATAATAATAATAATAATAATAAAACACTGAGAGAGACCCCACTGTCTTGCCAATGAGTTTCAGCCCAGGGCAAGTTCACTGTGGATTCAATGTGACCAAAGTAATTTACAGCAAAACAGTCTTTGGGGCTAAAGGGTTTATTACCCAGTTTGTTAGCTCCTGGCGGTTGTGAAGCACTAGCGTCTCTGCCTCCTCCCAGAGCACTGGGCCGAGCTCTCTCTATATAGCACAATAATAGCTTACTGCCTAAAGGTGATGAAGCGGTAGCCTAGCAACAGGCCAGTTACATCATCAGGTGGTTTAAGTTCAGTGAGGATCCTGGCCATAGGAAGCCCAACTTCCCCACATAGGCTTAAGTCAAATATCAGATTCTGACCTTCCTAGGTTGACCTACTGCTGATAAGCCTGCAAAAGGCTCCACCCCACACCCACCTGGCAACTGTTTCCACTGTGCCGTTCAAGGCCCCGAGGCAAGAGCTTGCCCTGATCCCAGGCCTCCTACAGAGCCGTGTCTGCACTGCACACAGTGGGGTCACTGGAGAGTGAATTACCCTCTAGGGAAGTCAGCCCCTTCCTTGAGTTCTCCCCTTTTCTGATGACTGGACATATTTAGAGAGGACTTGGTGGTCCTCATTGCCCTGTCTTCAGCAACTCATTGACATTGCCTGGATCCTAAGGCCCCCTCAACAATGATACCAGCAGATCCATGGGTAACAATGTTGGTGGCTGGAAATCAGGTTTCTTTTCTTGTTGACATGGGGGCCAGCCTCTCTGTGCTTACTGAATACTTGGGACCTTTGCTCCCTTTCTCTATCTTGGTTGTTGGGATAAAAGGCTTAATGGAATCACCAGAACAAACCATTCCTTTATATTGTTCCTTGGGACATATTATTTTTATTCACTCCTTTCTGGTAATCCCCCAATACCCCACACCCTTTCTGGGAAGAGATATTCTCCACTGCATGGGGGCATCTTTACACATTCCCTCACTTCTCTCATTCTCTCAATCACAGCCTCTAAAGAGGTTCTCCCCTCTGAGGCAGTACAGCTTATTAAATCACAGGTTGACTCTATTGTTTGAGGCACAAAATTCCCTTCTATATCTCACCCCACCAACACCTCAAAATAGCCCTGAGAGAGCCTACTGTCGCTGTTAACCTATACCCTCTGAGCCACAACAGACATCTTGGACTCTCCAACCTTTCAACTGATTTAAAGCCCAAATCCTCATCCTTACACATGAGACCAACAATAATCCCATCCTTCCTGTAAAAAACCTGATGGCTCCTTCCAATTAGTCCAAGATCTCCAAAAGATTAACAAAGCTATTGTTCCCACCCACCCAGTAGTCCCCAACCTCTACACCATCCTCTCCCATATCCTCCCCAGTACTTAGTACTTCACTGTCCTAGACCTCAAAGATACCTTTCTTTACTACTTCCCTCAGTCTTGATTCCCAACAACTTTTTGCCTTCACCTGAACAGACCCCATATCTCTGTTCACCCAACAACTCACATGGACAGTTCTTCCCCAGATTTCAGAACAAAACCCACTTCTTTATCCAAGCACTACAAAAGCACCTCCAATCTCACACTTAGCTGCCTGCTCCAGTATGTCAAAGACCTCTTGCCTTGCAGCCCAGCAAAAAATATTTATATATCCGACACTGTCTCCCTTATTAGATTCCTGGGGACAAAGGGATACTGCATCTCAATGCACAAAGCTCAACTAGTACAGGAAAGGTCATGTACCTCGGACTTGATCTCACCCCTACCACTCACTGCATACCCACCTTCTGAAAATAAATAATCTCTCTTTCCCCACCACAAAGAGAGATGTTTCCTTCCTGGGGCTTCTTAGCTATTTTAAACTCTGTATCCCAAATTCCTCATTCATTGCAAAACCCCATTACGAGGCCTCCCATGGGGATCCTCAAGAAAGGGTGCCAGAGACAGACTTCTTTGTGGACCCTTAAGTGAGCACTTCTTAAGGCGCATGCTTTGACTCCACCTAACCCAATAAACCTTTATTCATATTCTTAACAAGGAAAAATGGACAAGCCTTAGGGCTACTAATGCAATCAGCAGGGGACTCCCTTCAGTCTGTTGCCTATTTGTCCAAACAACTCAATCTTGTGATAAAAGGCTGGCCTCTCTGCTTACAGGTCCTAGTATCAGCTGCACTCCTTAACCATAGAGCCCCCCAAAATTGTGCTCCATCAGCCCCTACAGGTACGCTCCTCACACAACCTCTTTGACCTTTTCAGGCACTGGGCTCTAACCCTTCTCTCCCCAGCCTGTGTCCAAGTCTTACACTCTCAACTTCCTCAACCCTTGATTACTTCTACCTCTCCTGACAGCATTAGCCTTTATCACCCTCTTCCTTCTTTTCCTTCCCTGCTAAATTAATCTAATTTAAAGTTCCTTTACAGAATCGAATGGTGAACATCTCTTTGGAAACTACTTGAGAACATCTCCAAACAACCTTCCTGCTTCAAACTATCAGAAAACCCTCTTCATTGGAACCTCTTAGCAGGATGTATCAAAGAAAAAATGGTAACCCAGAGTTACAGTACTCCAGATAATGCTTGTAGCCTAATGTAACTCCTGAGGAAAATCGAAGGGCAAAATACCTTTGAAGCTGAAATCAGACAAAGGAAGAAAAAAAGTGGGAGAAACACATTTTTTTCTTACAAGCAGTCATCCACTTCTGGTCTGCCAAGTCTGTCATGACCCAGCTGAAGGAGAAGGTTCCACCCAACCTCTACAGTCCAGATAAGCCCTGGCTCAACTTTGTAATTACCTGTTGATATAGAGATAGACTAATTTTCTACACCCTTTGGAAGCACCTATTGATATGGAGATGAACTAAAGCCAGGCAATAAATTCTGGAAATACTGCAATTTTACCAGGAGCACAAATATCCAGAAATCTTACCTTAAAATCTACTCATTCCCCATCTTCTGCAATGGCCCTGGTGCAGGTAAACTGGAGCATTGTAACCAGACTAACAATATACAATAGCAACAGCAATAAAATCATAACAATCCTCAAGTCACAGGGTTC
Organism: Manis pentadactyla; assembly: GCF_030020395.1. Taxonomy (NCBI): domain Eukaryota; kingdom Metazoa; phylum Chordata; class Mammalia; order Pholidota; family Manidae; genus Manis; species Manis pentadactyla. The sequence goes on along the minus strand of NC_080037.1, from coordinate 26,580,250 downwards.
AGCTAGGTTCGAAGTCCTATGCAGATTAAGTCCATTGCTCGCCCATTCTATACAGTCAGTAGCTGAACAGGTAGGGAGTTCAGAGCAGTCATCATGCAGCAGCTGCAGAAAATAAACGTAATGACAATAAGATACATGTTTTAATGACACCAGCAGAGACAAATCTTATCCATCAGGTAGGATGCATGCAAGAAAGTGGTCCTGTGATAGGACGGTGGAAGGACTGGTATCTCATCCTGATCTAGTATACCAGAAATACAACCCCGTCCCTGTGGGAGTTACAGGTGGGTCAATATATAGGGTTATGGTAGGTACATAAACTGGCCACAAGGATAAAGCAAAATTTCCCTGTAAGATGCTCTTATCTTCTGGACATTTTTGGTGCACTACTGTGATCTTTGGGGGCCTGCTGGTACTTCAGGAATACACATGAGGCCAGCTTCCAGGCCATTTCCCCAAGGTGACAGAAGGGCCAGCCACCCTTGGTCCATATGTCAAAATGTCCAGTGCCACATCCACTCAACAGTGTCTCCAGGGTTTAAGGCAGTTGGGGCTGACAACAGGATGTTGCTCTGCAGGCTGTATCCTGGCTTTAATAACTCCTCTTTGCTTTGCACATACAATAGTATAGGAGAGACAGCAATGTATGTTAGCATGTCCACAGGGCTCAGGGCTCCTTTTTGGGGTTTCTCATTCCAATGCCATAGCACTGTACATAAACAAACTGACAAACACTGTAGACTATTGGTGTCTGATTTCAGGCCAGATTTCAACAAACCATTGTTCCTCTCTATCATGCCTGCCCTGGTTGGTTTATATGGTACATGAAACTTCCACTTTATTCCTTATTGCTGCACCCATTCTTGTAATGCATGTCCAGTAAAAGGGTGACTTGATTGTTCTCAATTACCAGTTGCCAGCCATAAGTTGCAAAGAGATGCTCTATGCCCCTCATGGTGGTTTGCTGATCTGCATGACGTGCAGGAAAAGCAACTAACAGTCCAGTAGTTGTCTCCACACAAATCATGGCATACTGATACCTTTCTGAAATGGGCAGACGCCCCATATAGTCTATCTGCTACCTGACAAGGGGTACCAGGCCCTTTATTATTGTTCCATGTTGCTGTGGGACTTGAGATAAGTCCTTCTTAGAGGACACAAGGCATACTTTACAGGATTTCTTGGCTTCCTCAAAGGCCAACGTCAAGCCTGAAAATCTACAGCCTACATTGTCTTTTACCCCATTTGCAACAAATGCTTATGTAACCTTTTATGCTTATGTAAATTGGACTACATCAGAGGAAGACTTCCTTGTAGTCAGTGCACCTGGGCCAATGTATCCGCTTCATCATTCCCTGGGGATGCCAAAGGCAAATTGCCAATCACATGATATATGGTAACTGTCTTGGTCTGACCAGAGGCACATAGACCTTGCCAAAACTCTTGCCCCCAAAGGGGCTGGTGACCAACATCCAGTTGGCATGGTACTATGTCAGTAGCCAAAGAGTCCATCCCTGATAGACGGCCCAGCTGTCAGTGCAGACAACTATAGGGGAGGGCTCCTGGGTGATTTTGAGCCATACTTGCTGCAACTCAGACCATTGGCTGCTCTTCCCTCTCCATCACCCACCCATACTGTCTCATATTAGGATGGAAAGCATCAACCCTCCATTGCAGGGTTTGCCCACAATTGGATCCATCTGCATATCAAACATCCTCAGGTATAAGCACTTTTCCTACTGATAAGAACACTTGGATACAGATGGCTCAAAAGCAAGCTCTTCCTGCTTTCCACTTGTGTAGGTCACTGGCTCCAATAAGCATTGGAGTTCTACATTTAAGAGGCTAGTAGAGAGGATGTTATACTGCTGTAAATATACACCCCATTTAGCCAATGTCAGTGTCTCTCCCACACTACTCCATGGCCTTTGGTCTAGTCTCGCAACCAGCCAGCGAAGGGATAGGTGGTTATTACCTTGGTTAAAGCTGTTCTGGTGATGGGCTTTGTAGACAGCAAGGTGTGGTACATGGCAACCAGTTGCTTCTCTATAAAGGTGTACTGGACTTCTGATCCTTTCCATAGTTGTGACCAGAACCCAAGAGGTTGCACATCCATTCAAGCCACTGTCAAATATCCCATCTGTAAGTGTCTTTAGTTACATGAACATCTAGCTCACAGGGCCTTGATGAGTTCATTGCACTCAAGGCCTGTACTGCCTTGACTGCTAGCTTAGCAGCAGTAAAAGCAGTTGTATATGTTTTATCCCAGTCTCACCTGATTCACTTTCATATCAACCAGTATAAGATCTTCAGAATTTGTGCCAATTGTGGGATTGACATTGTCTAGTTGCCCAAAAGACCTCAAAACTCTTGTATTAGGGCCACAGTGGCAGGAGTAGGAAAAGTCTGGACCTTCTCTATGACTGCTTCTGGGATAACATTAGCTTTAACTAACAAGACAACCCCTAAGAACTTTACTGACAAACCAGGTCCCTGAAACTTGGTGCTGTTCACAGCCCATCATTTCTCCTGTAGATGTTACAACAGTCTAGTTACTGCCTCTTCTAAATCTGCAAGGGAATCAGAATTGAGCATGATATCATCAGTGTAGTAATAAATCCACACCATTTCCTGTTTCTTCCATGTGGCCAACTCCTACGCTGCAAGTCCATGACAAACGGTGGGACTGTGGAGGTATCCCAGTGGAAGGACAGTGAATGTCCACAGCTGGCCTTCCCAAATGAAGGCAAATGGCTCCTGACTTCCCTGTGCTATGTCAAAGGAAACAATTGCAAAGTCCACAACATAATGATAAGTCCCTAGTTCAAGACTGTATCCATAAGGGCTGCTATAAAGGGAACAGCAGCATACAAAGGGGTGTAGATTTATTCAATTCATGGTCATCCATGGTCCTACACCTGGAGCTATCCGACTTTTTCACTGGCCATACTGGGGAATTAAAAGGACTGTGAGTGGGCTTTATGATCCCCACACTCTCCAACTCCTGTAGAGTTTCTCCAATTTCCTTGTGCCCCCCAGGCAATTTATACTTCATAGTATTTTTCACCTGCTGAGTTACAGGGAAAGCTACAGGTGGGTGCTTAGCAGGTCCCCTCAGAACTGCCTTTACCACATGTACCACAGTCTGAACTCACCTGAAGTGGTGTGTAACCACAGGCCCTGTGGTATATCCCCACCCAAAATATACTCAGGGATGTGTGTAATGTACACAATATACCCCTCTGGGAGTAAACACACTATCCACAATAGGATTTGGGCTTTCTTCACTCTGCTTTATACCCATAGTCACCTATCACAGCAGGGGGCCCAGTAAAATGCTCAGGGTTGTGATAAATCAGAGAATATTCAGCCCTTCTCCTCTGTCCACTAGTGTCAGAACATATTGTACATTCACAGGGAAACAATGAATTGCTAATTTTACATGTAGCTTTTGGATCCCTCCAGTCAAGTTGGGAAACTTGACCAAACCTCAGTCAAACTGTGTTGCCCAATAATCCACCTGTGGGGGTTAGGACCCTGGTGAAGCCTGAGGACTGTCCCCCAGGAAGTCTTGCAGGGACACAGGACAGACAGTGTTCTTTGCCTCTGGCTTCTGTGTCCTGGACTTCAGTGGCTGGAACTGCTGCTCTGGCTTGAATTGTTGCCACAATTCTAACAAGATTTTATTGGGCTGCCCATCAAGTTTCTCTTTCACTACCCTGGCCTTTATCAAATCAAACCACCTCTGGGTCCTTGATATCTTCCTGGGGCCCTTTGTGCCTCTCTTTTTAGTCATAGCCTGTACTTCCTTCTGTGCTCTTACTGTTGCAACATCCCCCAAATCTGCTAAAGTACGAGTAGCCTCACTTATAGGTTACCCTATGTGAAGGGCTAGAATAGTCACTACAGACCCAGAGAGCTGGGGGAGCTGCATGGAGCATCAGATTTCTCATTCCTATAGTGAACAACTCATCAGGGCCCTGGGGTCCCATATTATAGATAATATTTTTCATGTCCAATTCCCATAACACCTGCTGAAGCTCTGCATACATTTTCCAGCTAGAGGGTAAGTATAGTAAATCATCCTGATTAGGCCATACTGCCCTGATGGCTGCTGTCAGCCAATCCAGAACCACCTGATTCCATGAGGTAGGAATGTAACTGCTGCTCGAGGGAAGAGTGGGTCATCAGGGAATTCAGTCTAGTCAGTTCAGAACCCAACATACCAATGTTTTCCACCCCCATATCCAAGAGACGCAAAAGCTTCTTCCAATACTGACTGATCGTGTCCACCAACTCATCCTGGGTATAGGGGAGGAGCATGGAGTGCTCCAGATACTTGGGAGGGAGTGGCTTCTCCCCCTGAGGAGTCCATGGTTGTTGTATTCTTATTTTCTTAATTACAACCATGCAGGCCCTTAATACAGGAGAGGTTGATGTCTTGGGTGGTGGTCTCAGCAACAGACTGGCCCTCTGCCCCACCCCCTCATCCTCTTCTGACACCCCTCCTACCATCTTCGGTGATGAAGACACCACTCTTTCCTCCCCCTCACCAACAGTCTCCAGCAACGTGGATTCTCTGCTGCCTCCTCCCTTGCTGCTGCTAAGGAATCTTCCAGGAATGTGATCTGTCTTCTCAATAACTGTCTGTTTTTCTTAAGGGCATCAATAGGTCATTGCCTAGCTCCTCCAAGTGATGCTGCAGTGTGTCTCTCTCCTGCAAGTCTCTTTCTCTCCTCTATAACCATCTCCACTATATTGAGGAAAAGGCATCTCACAATGCCAACTGCTACATGCCCACTCATGTTCCCTAAGCAGTCTTCTGTCTCACAGAGGGCTAATTCCATAGCTTCTGGTGTCTCCACCCTACCCCAATTCTGGGGAAGTTCCCACCCCTGTAGGATGTACTTTACCTTAGACCAATTCCCCACTTGGGGCTCCCCATTTAGAAGCTCCACAGATAGGTTGCTCCAGGGTGAAGCTATACCTTCTACTGTGGTAGCCACTGGGGCCTCCCCAACATTCACCTGGTGGTTCCAGGCATCTCCCCACCATTTCTAGAGGCAACCCACACAAGAGTCACACACATGTAGACAGATTTTGGGTTCAGAGGTCCTGCTGACTACCACCAGATGTAACTCGTGGGGAATATCCTAGGGTAAAACCCCTACATCACAATGATTTGAAACAAAAATCAAAAGGAGAAATGAAGTAGGAGAAACCCATTTTTTCTTAAAAGCAATCATCCATTTCTGCCCTCCCATGCCTTTCATGACCCAAATGCAGGAAGGCCCACCCAGCCTCTCCAGTAGAGATAAGCTCTTGCTCACCCTTGTAATTTCCTATTGATATGAAGATGGACTTCTCTCCACCCCTTGAAAACACTGAGGGATATGGAGATGCACTAAGGCCAGGCGAGAGATTCTGGAAATATTGCAGTTTTACCCACAGGACACATCAATAAGCCACACCTCCACATTTTTCATGACTCATCTCCTCAAAAGCCCACCAAAAAACCTGGCCATAAAAAGCCTCTTAGCCTGTAAGTCATGTCTCCTTTGTTATGATAACTGGAACAGAGAGGTCCCTCTCACCTTTAACAATAAACCTGCTTCAACAGTGAAGTTTGCATCTCTTCTTTTCCTTTTAATGTGTCCTTGTTTTACATGGACATTTTTAAAATTGGTGATACAAATACATATTAATATGAATTGAACAGTTAATTTTACTTTTAATTAAAATAATTATTCTTGATTCCATATAGCTCTCATCACATGGGTAAGAGGTATACACTTTCTCCTGTATAATAGGTTAAGGCATACTTGGAAAATGCAGGTTATTTAATAGTAGATACACTATTATTTATTGCATTCTTATGTGAGATACTTTATTATTACTATTAAATTTTCATGTAAAATGTAAAATTTTAAGTCAGAAGATAACTTGAAATAATCAATAATAAACTATCAGTTGTGTCCCACTTAAGAATTCAATGATCTCAAAGTTTCTCCTAGATATCCAAATGCACACTTCTAGGATGGGATAGTGTGGTAATAAGGCAACATTTCCAGAATGCCTCACCTGGCCTTAGTGTATCTCCATATCAGTAGGTGTTTCCTAGGGGTGGAGATGAGCAGTCCATCCCCATATCAATAGGTAATTACAGGGGATGAAAAAGATGGTGGCATGAGAAGTGAGGCATAAACCTCCTCCCAAAACCATATAAAACATGAAAATACAGAAAATACAATAAATCCTGAAAAAGTGACCAGAAGGTGGACTGCAGTGGATGGCTTAAATCTGGGGAAAATAGAAGACCTCATGGAAAAGGGTAAAGTAGTAAAGCCACAATCTAGCGAGACTCAAGCCCTGTCCTCACTCCAGCTCACTAGTGGGAGGAAGAGAAATGGAGCAGGGAAGGACTAGAAGACCAGGACAGCTAAAATGCACCCCTTGAGATCTACTCCAAGCACAAACTCACATTACATGATGCTCTGGAGATTAGAGGGGTTGGAAAGCAAAGACAGGTGGAATACACAGATAGTCTGAGATTCCAACTGCATGTGGATAAAAGGTACACACAACAAGCTGCTCTAGGACAAAAGAAAGGTGTGTGCTTTGAAAGACTTCATAATGAGAGGGCTACTATAGGGGCAAGGATTACACAGATCTTGCTGCTCAAGAGAAAGGACAGGTGGACCAAAACATCCTGACACACTCAGCACAGGAAGTTGGGAACTTTCAAGAGCTTCATGAGCTCCATCCCCCTGTCTGGCAATGCAGTGCTGAGGGACCCTGATGGGATAAGCAGCCCACCATTCTTCATCCCAACTGATAATGTCTCACAAACTGATGGCCCCACTATCATGCCAGGTCAGCTGGAGAGCAGCCCTGCCTACAACAGCTACAAAGGTGGAATGCAGAGTCTCTTCCCTGCATGCTAGGCCTACTGGACCTGGCAGTGGAGGCAGGAACTGTGGCCAGGAAGCATCAAAGTGCTCTTTCTTCCCAATAGCCATGAGTGCCACTCACCTTTGAACCCTGCCACCACTCCAGGGGCTGGGGAGCTCCAGAGAGTAGAGCTTCTGGGGCTTGAGGGCACTGCCTACACAAAGTAATTATTTCATATAATTCAATAAGAATATGAAGCACAAAAGAACCTCATTCAAGCCAAAATCCCTCAAGCACAACAGATTTCAGTGAAACTGAAATCGTCAATCTTCTTGATAAAGATTTCAAAATAAAAATCATAAACATGCTCAAAAACTACAGAAAAATATTGAAGATTTCAAGGATGACTTCAAGAAAGAGAAAGAAACTGAACAATGCAGTATCTGAAATGAAAAATACAATAGAGGGATTTCAAAGCAGATTAGAAGAGGGAGGGGAGACAGTAAAGGGAATAGAAATTAAAGAACAGGAATAGAAAGAAGCTGAGGCACACTGAGAAAATAGGACCTCCAACTATGAAAGAATAATAAGACAGCTCTGCAACCAATCAAATGGAAGAATATTTACAATATAGGGGTACTAGAAGAAGAGAGAGGAAAAAGGATAAAAAATCTCTTTAAGGAAATAATTGCTGAAAATGCACCAATCTGAAGAAGGAAATAGTCTCTCAGGCCATGTAAGGTTACAGATCGCCCAACACAAGGGACCCAAGGAAGACAACAACACCAAGACATATGAAACTTAAAATGGCAAAGATCAAGGGAAAGGACAGAATTCAAAGCAGCCAGAGAGAGAAAAAGACCACATACAAAGGAAAACCCATTATGCTATCATTAGACTTCTCAGCAGAAATCTTACAGGCCAGAAGTGGCATGATATATTCAATGCAATGAAACACAAGGGCCTTGAACAAAGAAAACTCTACCCAGAAAGATTATCATTTAAATTTGAAGCAGGGATTAAACAATTTCCAGATAAACACAACTTGAGGGAATTTACCTCCCACAAATGGTTTCTACAATGTTTCTTAAATGGACTGCTCTAGAAGGAAGTGTTCCTAAGGCTAAATAGCTGTCACCAGAGAAAATAAAAACACAGTAAAGGAAGTAGAGCAATCAATTACTAAGCAAATGCAAAATTATATCAGCTATACACAAAATCAGTCAAGGGATTAACAAAGAGTACAGAATATGACATCTAACATATAAAGAGTGGAGGAGGAAGAAAAAGGAGGAAAAGAAAGGGAAAAAATACATAAGAACTTTAAATTGTGTTTGTAATAGCATAATAAGTGAGTTAAGTTAGATTGTTAGATAGTAAAGAAGCTGCCTTTGAACCTTTGGTAACCATGAATCTAAAGCCTGCAACGATAATAAGTACATATCTATTAATAATCACCCTAAATGTTAATGGATTGAATACAACAATCAAAGATATAGAGCTACAGAATGGATAAAAGGGAAGATGCATCTATATGCTGCCTGCAGGAGACTCACTTCAAACCCAAAGACATACACAGACTGAATGTGAAGAGATTGAAAGATATTTCATGCAAAAAATAGGGAGAAAAAAGCTAGAACTGCAGTACTTATAACAGACAAAATAAACATTAAAACCAAGAAAGTAACAGGAGACAAAGAAGGACATTATATAATAATAAAGGGATCAGTCCAACAAGGGAATGTAACCATTACAAATATCTATGCACCCAACATACCAGTACCCAAATATGTGAAACTGATGCTAACAGAATTAAAGGGAGAAATAGAATGTAATGCATTCATTTCAGGAGACTTGAACACATCACCCACTCTAAAGGACAGATCAACCAGAAAGAAAATAAGTAAGGAAACAGAGGCACTGAACAACACATTAGAATGGATGGATCTAACAGACATCTACAGAACACTCCACCCAAAAGCAACAGGATACATATTCTTCTCAAGGACACATGGAACGTTTTCCAGAATAGATCATGTAATAGACCACAAAAAGAGCCTCTAAATTCAGAATGATTGAAATTGTACCACCTAAATTCTCAGACCACAAAGGAGTATGAAATTATAAATAAATTGTGCAAAGAAAACAGAAAGGACCACAAGCACATGGAGCTTAACAACAACATGCTCCTAAATAATCAATGGAACAATGACCAAATAAAAACAGAGACCAAGAATATATAGAGACAAATGAAAACAACAGCTTAACTGCCCAACTAATGTGAGATTCAGTGAGTACAGTTCTAAGAGGAAAGTATGTAGTAATACAGGCCTATCTTGAGAAAGAACAACAGTCCCAAATGAACAGTCCAAACTCAAAATCAATGAAAATATAACAAGAAGAACAAATGAGGCCCAAAGTCAGTGAAAAGAAGGACATTATAAAGATCAGAGAATAAATAAATAAAATTGAAAACAATAAAACAATATAAAGAATTAATGAAACCAGGAGCTGGTCCTTTGAGAAAATTTTAAAAAATAGATAAACTGCTAGTCAGACTTATTAAGAAAAAAAGTCTACACACCAACAGAATAAAAAATGAGAAAGTTAAATTCACTATGGACACTGCAGAAATATAAAATATTATCAGAGAATACTATAAAAAATAGTATGTTAACATATTGGATAAACCAGACGAAATGGACAATCTTCCAGAAAAATACAACCTTCCAAAACTGACCAAGGAAGAAAAAGAATATCTGAACAAACCAATTAAATGGAATTAAAAAAAAAAAAAACAACTACCTAAGAACAAAAACTCTGAACCTAATGGCTTCACCACTGAATTTTATAAAACACTTAGAAAAGACCTAATACCCATTCTCCTTAAAATTTTCCAAAAACTAGAATAGGAGGTAATACTTCTAAACTCATCCTGTGAAGCCAGCATCATTCAAAGACCAAAACCACACAAAAACACCACAAAAAAGAAAATTATAGACCAATTTCCCTGGTGAATATGGATGAAAAAATACTCAATAAAATATTAGCAAACCAAATTCAAAATCACAACAAAAAGATTATCCATAATGTCAAATGGGATTTATTCCAAGGATGCAAGGATGGTACAATATTAAAAAAAATCCATCAACGGCATACACCATATCAATAAAAAGGACAAAAACCACATGATGATCTCAATAGATACCAAAACAGAATTTGAGAAAATTTAACTTCATTCATGATAAAAACTCTCAACAGAATGGGTTTAGAGGGCAAGTACCTCAACATAATAAAGGTCATATAAGACAAACCCACAGCCAACATCATATTTAACAGCAAAAAGCTTGAAGCTTTTCCTCTGAGATCAGGAACAATACAAGCATTCCCACTTTCCCCATGTTTATTCAACACAGTATTGGAGATCCTAGCAATGGCCATCAGACAACACAAAGAAATAAAAGGCATCCAGATTGGTAAGGAAGAAGTTAAACTGTAAGTGTTTGCAGAAGACATGTTTCTGTACATAAAAATCCCCAAAGAATCCACTCCAAAACAACTAGAACTAATGGCTGAACTCAGCAGAATTACAGGATACAAAATGAATACACCAAAATCTGTGGCATTAATATATACTAATGATGAACTAGCAGAAAGAGTAGTCAGGAAATAACTCCATTTGCAATTGCATTAAAAAGAATAAAATACTTAGGAATAAACCTAACCAAGATGCCTATACCTTGAAAACTAAAAAGACACTCATGAGAGAAATTAAAGAAAACACCAATAAATGTAAATACATCCCATGCTCATTTACAATAATTAGTATTGTCAAAATGGCTATCCTGCATAAAGCAATCTACAGATTCAATGCAATCCCTATCAAAATATCAATAGCATTCTTCAAAGAACTAGAACAAATAATACTAAAATTCATATGGAACCACAAAACACCCAGAATAGCCAAGCAATCTTGATAAGGAAGAATAAAGTTGGGGGGGATTACACTCCCCAACTTCAAGTCTACTACAAAGACAAGTTAGTATTGGTAGAAGAACAGACCCATAATTTAATGTTATTGAATAGAGAGCCCAGATATAAAGCCACATGTATATGGCCAATTAATATACCCTAAAGGAACCATGGATATACAATGGGGAAATGAAAGCCTCTTCAACAACTGGTGTTGGCAAAAGTGGGCAGCTACATGTAAGGAAATGAACTGGATTATTGTCTAACTCCATACACAAATATAAACTCAAAATGGATCAAAGACCTGAATGTAAGTCATGAAACCAAAATAATCTTAGAAGAAAACAGGTAAAAATCTCTTAAATATAAACAAGAGCAACTTTTTGCAGAACACATCTCCTCAGGCAAGGGAAAAGCAAAAGTATAGAAATGGGAGTGTATCAAACTAAAAAGATCCTGTAAGCAAAGGACACCATAAGCAGAACAAAAATGCACCCTATAGAATGGGAGAATATATTTTTAAGTGATAAGGGGTTAACATCCAAAATATATAAAGAACTCACATGCCTCAACACCCAAGAAGCAAATGGCCAACAGGCACATGGAATGATGCTCTATATCACCAACCATGAGGGAAATGCAAATTATAACCACAATGAGGTATCACCTCACATCAGTTAGGATGGCCAACATCCAAAAGACAAGGAATAGCAAATGCTGTCAAGAATGCAGAGAAAGAGGAACCTCCTACACTGTTGGTGGGAATGTAAGTTAGTTCAACCACTGTGGAAAGCAATATGGGGGTTCCTCAAAAATCAAAAATAGAAATGCCATTTGACCCTGGAATTCCACTCCTAGGAATTTACCCAAAGAAAACAACATCCCAGATTCAAAAAGACATACGTACCCCTATATTTATTGCAGCAGTATATACTCTAGCCAAGACATGGAAGCAATTTAAGTGTCCATCAGTAGATGAATGGATAAAGAAGATGTGGTACATGTGCACCATGAAATATTATTTAACCATAATAAGAAAGCAAATCCTACCATTTGCCCCAACATGGATGGAGCTAGAAAAATAGTGAAATAAGCCAGGTGGTGAAAGACAAGTACCAAATGATTTTCCTCATTTGTGGATTATAACAACAAAGTAAAACTGAAGGGAAAAAAACAGCAGCAGACTCACAGACTCCAAGAAGGAACTAACGGTTAACAAAGGGAAAGGAGGGGAGAGGTTGGGTAGGGAGGGTGGGTGAAGGGGATTAAGGAGTATTATGATTAGCACACATATTGTAGGGGGTTCACAGGGAAGCCAGTACAGCACAGGGAAGACAAGTAGTGACTCTATAGCATCTTACTACAATGACTGCAATGGGGTGTGTGTGGGAGAGGACTTGATAATATGGGTGAATGTAGTAACCAAAATGTTGCTCCTGTGAAACCTTCACAAGATTTGTATGCCAGTGATACCTTAATTGAAAAAACAGGTGATACCAAGGGGAGTGAGAGCATATCTAGAAGGGACAGGTTTGGTGGGGCCCCTTTTTTTATGCAGCTGGGTCATGGGAGACACAGGCAAGTAGAAGTGGATGACTGCTTGTAAACAATAAAAGGATTTCTCCTAGTTTATTTCTCCCTGTGACTGATCTCAGTTTCAAAGATGTTTTGCCCCGGAATGTCCCCCCGGAGTTACAGATGGGATGTGGTGCAGATAAGTACAGCAAGGATGCAGTCTAGAGATTGAAAGCAAGATTTTAGTTTCAATCAGCTGACTCCCCAAAACAACGATGGAAGTGTATGACTTCAAGTATATGAAAAGATGTTGAAGAGAAAAAAAAAGAGATGGTTAAATCTGCAACAATTTTTTAACAATTGACAAAAAACTCTAAATATCAAATTAATTATTCAGTTCAAGAATTAGATGTTAATTATTAATGAAGAGTGTTTTCAGAAAAATATGAGTACATAATTTCAGAAATATTCTGATAAGCAAGTGCATTTCTAACAACTTTGAGGAATATACTGAGGTTTGAGGTGCTTGAGGTTTGCTTTGAGTGTTGCCTTATGTGGTTGGCTCTGGTGTCAACTGAATGAAGTCAGGTAGGAAGATCATTAATTCCACATCTTCTACTGAAGTTTTATGTCAGGCATGCTGCTTTTCAGTGCTACGATTTTGAATTTCTCTACATATATTTTCACTGATTTCATATCTGTGAAATTGAAAATCTAGTATTTATTATTGCCATTATTCCATTTATATCCTTTCAAAGGGAAAGCCCATTTACTCTGTTTAGTATGACCCAATGGGCTGTCAGTTACCTTCATTGTAAAACGGAATTCTTATAATGCAGATGTCCCATAATGCCAAAAAAGTGAATATTGTTGATTATTTTCATGTTTTAATTGTTCTTGTTTTATCAGGAAGGTCTTTGTCACTAAATCTTCTATTGTGGTAAATTTTGTAATGATCTAGTCTTCAGGACCCTCATCTCTAAAAGCAGTTTGGAATTGACAGGAATGTAATTTGCTTTCAGCACCAAAATTCTGTGTGTGACATTGCATGCCACTTTTATTTTCAATGTTCCCATCCTCTGACTCACTCTTTCTTTACCATGAATAAAATGTCCACATTTCAGTTTTAGTTTTTAACTATTCTGTAACTGGAAGCAGTTTATTTTGTGTTTATTTGCACTTTTATACTATATGAAAAGAATTTTAATCATTCAGGTTACAATATCATCAAGGACTGTAGAGTTGTTCTGTAGCTTACATTTGCAATATATTGTGACACTGAGTTGCCTGGAAAAAAGATGCCTCAGGGGTCAAGTTGTTTTTGTTTAAAAAAAATGGGGAGTAAAGATCCATCTGGAATATTGCTTGTTTCCCTTTCCACCTACTACAGATTTGAGATCAGTTATATCTCTTTGGTAAAAGAGGAAGTTAATCATATCATTTCATCTTTCTTGTACTTACCATGAGCTAGTCATGAAACTGTTCTTCAAAATTCACATGGATTTTTGTTATACACTTTGTCTTGACATCAGTAAAGTATATAATGATAGCACACTATTTTAGTTCAATCTCATTTTTGTTAAGATGTTCAGATCTTGTTCATTCTCTTTCAGAAAGATTGGGCTACCAGGTATTTGGCCCATAAAGAATAAATACATGACATACCTTTTCCCAAATACATAAGAAAATACATAGATTCAAAGTAGGGTAAAATGAGAAGAGGTATTCAACTAGATAAAAAAAGTAGTAGTTCTGAAAAGCAGATGTTCACACCCTCAGAACCAATGGAACAGGGAGGTACAAAAGCCAAGGAGAGATGGCCAAAACAGACTAGTGGAAATCACTTCTGTCCTTTTGTGCTGATTCATATCTTCTTTAAATGTTTAGTTCAAAATAGGCAAGTACAGAGAAATTAGAGATATTAAACAAATGTGTATGTGTGTGTTCTTTGGTTAAATTAAACACAAGCTCATTTAAGCATTTCTTTGTTATTTTTAACAATTTTTTAAAGTAAAAAGTTTTACATTTTACTGAGTTATACTTGATGAACAATATTATATTGGTTTCCAGTATAAAACATAGTGATTCAGGTTACATATATTAATTCATCATGCCAACTAGTGCAGTTACCATCTTTCAACATAGAGAGATGTTACAGAACCAGTGACTCTATTATCCATGCTTGAATTCCATCCCCATGACCTACTTATATTATGATTGAGATTTTTGTTCCTCTTCATCCTACCCACCCACACCTCCCACCTATCCCTAGATCAATGAACAGAATAGAGAGCCAAGATATAAACCCATCATAAATGGTCAATTAATATATGATAAAGGAGCCATGGATATACAATGGGGAAAAGACATTCTCTTCAGTAAATGGTGTTGGTAAAAGCTGGACAGCTATATGCAAGAATATGAAACTGGATTGATACCTCCATACACAAAATAAACTCAAAATGGCCTGAAGATATAAATATAATAAATAAAAGCATTAACCTTTTAGAAAAAAAATAGGGAAAAATCTCTTGAATATAAGCATGAGCAAATTTTTGTCCTAGACACATTTGCCCAGCAATGTAAACAAAAGCAGAAATGAAGAAGTGGACTACATCAAACTAAAAAGCTTTATACAGCAAAGTACACCATCAGCAGAACAAAAAGATAACCTACAGTATGGGAGAGTACATTTGTGAATTATTTATCTGATAAGGGGATAACATCCAAAGATAGAAAGAATTAGTATGACTTACCACCAAAAAAACAAATAACCTGATTAGAAAATGGGCAGAGGACCGGAACAGACATTTTTCCAAAGAAGAAATGCAGATGACCCACAGGCACATGAAAAGGTGTTTCACAATCTCAAATCATCAGGGAAATGCAAATCAAAACCACGGTGAGATACCAACTCCCATCACTTAGAATAGCCACTATTCAAAAGATAGAAAGTAACGTGGGTTGGTGAGGATATGGAGGAAAGGGAAGCCTCTTGGAGCTATTGATGGGCATATAAACTGGTCCTATGACTATGGAAAACAATTTGGAGATTTCTCAAAAAATTAAAAGTAGAGGGGGGCGGAGCCAAGATGACAACATGAGTAGAGCAGTGCAAATCTCCTCCCAAAATCATATATATTTTTGATAGTACAACAAATACAAATATTTCTAAAAGAGAGACCAGAAGACACAAGACAACAGCCAGACTACATCCACACCTGCGAGAAACCAGCGCCTGGTGAAAGGGGTAAGATACAAGCCACAGCCCGGTGGGACCTGAGCACCCCTCACCCCAGCTCCTGGCAGGAGGAGAGGAGTCAGAGCGGGGAGGGAGAGGGAGCCCAAAACTGTTAAACACCCCGCCACAGCCATCTTCACCAGAGTGCAGACACAGTACGTGTGTGGGGCGCTGGAAACTAGGGAAACAGGACAGTAAGACCTGTGAGTGGGTCACCGCAGCCGGCGACCCTGAGACAAAGAAAAGCTAGTGCACTTTGAAAATCTTAAAGGGACAGGGGCCTCACAGCTGGACAGGAAAACCCCGGTGCAATCAGTCCAGTAACTGGGAATCCCAGGGTGGCTGTGAGGCTAGGAGGCCCCTCACGGTGATAAACAGCCTCCCACCCACACCCCCTCTGGCGCAACTCCTCCATAGCAGCAGTGGCCACGCCCACAGCAACTGGGCAGAGATTCTTCCACAGCAGCTGGGCAAGAATCAGACACCCCATCTGTGCACAGATGCCCAGCACAAGCCGCTAGGGGTCGCTGTTCTACAAGGAAGGAAGGCCACAAACCAGCAAGAAGGGGCTTTCTCCCAGCCGACACATGCGCCAGCTCCCTACAACTACCTCTATTGCCATGAAGAGGCAGAAGAATTTGATACAGACCAGACTAACCTAGACATCCTCCCCTGAGAGAGAATCTGGGAAGATAGACCTAACCAATCTCCCTGAAAAAGAATTCAAAATAAAGGACATAACCATGCTGATGGATCTTCAGAGAAAAATGCAAGAGGTAAGGGATGATGTCTGGAGGGAGATTACAGAAATGAAACAATCTCTGGAAGGACTTAAGAGCAGACTGGATGAGGTAAAAGAGGCTGTTACTGGAATAGAAATCAGAGAAAAGGAATGAAGAGAAGCTGACACAGAGAAAGATAAAAGGATCTCCAGGAATGAAACAATATTAAGAGAACTGTGTGACTAATCCAAAAGGAACAATATCTGCATTATAGGGGAACCAGAAGAAGAAGAGAGAAAAAAAGGGATAGAAAGTGTCTTTGAAGAAATAATTGCTGAAAACTTCCCTAAACTGGAGGAGGGAATAATCGATCAGACCACGGAAGTACACAGAACTCCAAACAGAAGGGACCCAAAGAGGACAACAGAAAGACACATAATAATTAAAAATGGCAAAGATCAAGGACAAGGACAGAGTTTTAAAGGCAGCTAGAGAGAGGAAAAAGGTCATCTATAAAGGAAAACCCATCAGGCTATCATCACACTTCTCAACAGAAATCTTACAGGCCAGAAGAGAATGGCATGATATATTTAATGCAATGAAACAGAAGGGCCTTGAACCAAGAATACTGTACCAGCACGATTATCATTTAAATATGAAGGAGGGATTAAACAATTCCTAGACAAGCATAAGTTGAGGGAATTTGCCTCCAACAAAACACCTCTGCAGGGTATTTTAGAGGGACTGCTCCAGATGGGAGCACTCCAAAGACTAAATAGAAGTCACCAGAGAAAATAAAATCACAGCAAAGAAAGCAGACGAACCATATACTAACTAAAGGCAAAAAATAAAATCAACTACCCACAAAAGCAATTAAAGAAAACACAAAAGAGCACAGAATAAAACAACCAACATATAAAGAATGGAGGAGGAGGAATAAGAAGGGAGAGAAATAAAGAATCACAAGACAGTGTTTATAATTGCTCAATAACTGAGTTAAGTTAGACAGTAAGATACTAAAGAAGCTAAACTTGGACCTTTGGTAACCACGAATCTAAAGTCTGCAATGGCAATAAGTACATATCTTTCAATAACCACCCTAAATGTAAATGGACTGAATGCAACAATCAAAAGACACAGAGCAATAGAATAGATAAAAAAGCAAGACCCATCTATATGCTGCTTACAAGAGCCTCACCTCAAACCCAAAGACATGCACAGACTAAAAGTCAAGGGATGGAAAAAGATATTTCATGCAAACAACAGAGAGAAAAAAGCAGGTTTTGCAATACTAGTATCAGACAAAACAGACTTAAAAACAAAGAAAGTAACAAGAGATAAAGAAGGACATTACATAATGATAAAGGGGTCAGTCCAACAAGAGGATATAACCATTATGAATGTATATGCACCCAACACAGGAGCACCAACATATGTGAAACAAATACTAACAGAACTAAAGGAGGAAATTGAATGCAATGCATTCATTTTAGGAGACTTCAAAAAGCCATTCACTCCAAAGGATAGATCCACTGGACAGAAAATAAGTAAGGACACAGAGGCACTGAACAACACACTAGAACAGATGGACCTAATAGACATCTACAGAACTCTACATCCAAAAGCAAATGGATACACGTTCTTCTCAAGTGCACATGGCACAGTCTCCAGAATAGGCCATATACTATGTCACAAAAAGAGCCTCAGAAATTTAAAAAAGATTGAAATTTGACCAACCAACTTTTCAGACCACAAAGGTATAAAACAAGAAATAAATTCTACAAAGAAAACAAAAAGGCTCACAAACACATGGAGGCTTAACAACATGCTCCTAAATAATCAATGGATCAATGAACAAATTAAAATAGAGATCTAGGAATATATGGAAACAAATGACATCAACAACACAAAGCCCCAACTTCTTTGGGACACAGTGAAGGCAGTTCTAAGAGGAAAGTATATACCAAATACCAAACCAGGCATATTTAAAGAAGGAAGAACAATTCCAAATGAATAGTGTAATGTCACAATTATCAAAATCAGAAAAAGAAGAACAAATGAGGGCTAAAGTCAGCAGAAGGAGGGACATAATAAAGAACAGAGAAGAAATAAAAAAAATTGAGAAGAAAAAACAGTAGAAAAAAAATCAATGAAACCAAGAGCTGGTTCTTTGAGAAAATAAAATGTATTAGCCTCTAGCCAAACGTATTAAGAGAAAAAGAGAATCAGCAAACATGAACAGAATCAGAAACGAGAAAGGAAAAAATCATGACCGACCCACAGAAATACAAAGAATTACTAGAGAATACTATGGAAACCTATATGCTAACAAGCTGGAAATCCTAGAAGAAATGGACAACTTCCTAGAAAAATACAACCTTCCAAGACTGACCAAGGAAGAAACACAAAAGTTAAACAAACTAATTACGAGCAAAGTAATTGAAGTGGTAATCAAAAACTACCCAAGAACAAAATTGCCAGGACTGAAGGATTTACCTTGGAATTTTATCAGACTTATAGAGAAGAAATAATACCCATTCTCCCCAAAGTTTTCCAAAAAATGGAAGAGGAGGAAATATTCCCAAACTCATTCTGTGAAGCCAGTATCACCATAATATCAAAACCAGGCAAAGACCCCACCAAAAAAGAAAATTACAGACCAATATCCTTGAAGAAAGTAGACGCAAAAATACTCAACAAAATATTATCAAAGAGAATTCTAAAGTGTATCAAAAGGATCATTCAGCACAACTAAGTGGGATTCATCCCAGGGATGCAAAGATGGTACAACATTTGAAAATCCATCAACATCATCCACCACATCAACTAAAAGAAGGACAAAATTCACATGATCTCCTCCATAGATGCTGTAAAAGCATTCGACAAAATTCAACATCCATTTATGATAAACACTCTCAACAAAATGGGTAGAGAGGGCAAGTACCTCTACATAATAAAGGCCATATATGATAAACCCACAGCCAACATCATACCGAACAGCAAAGCTTTTCCTCTGAGATCGGGATCATGACAGGGATGCCCACTCTCCCCACTGTTATTCAACATAGTACTGGAGGTCCTAGCCATGGCAATTAGACAAAACAAAGAAATACAAGGAATCCAGATTGGTAAAGAAGAAGTTAAACTGTCACTCTTTGTAAATGACATGATATTGTACATAAAAAACACTAAAGACTCCACTCTAAAACTACTAGAACTGATATTAGAATACAGCAAAGTTGCAGGGTATAAAATTAACACACAGAAATTTGTGGCTTTCCTATACACTAATAATGAACCAATAGGAAGAGAAATCAGGTAAACAATTCCATTCACAATGGCATCAAAAAGAATAAAAAACCTAGGAAAAAAACCTAACCAAAGAAGTGAAAGACCTATACGCTGAAAACTATAAGACACTCTTAAGAGAAATTAAAGAGGTCACAAACAAATGGAAACACCCCATGCTCTTGGCTAGGAAGAATTAATATCGTCAAAATGGCCATCCTGCCCAAAGCAATATACAGATTCGATGCAATCCCTATCAAACTACTGACAGTATTCTTCAATGAACTGGAACAAATAGTTCAAAAATTCATATGGAAACACCAAAGACCCCGAATAGCTAAAGCAGTCCGGAGAAGGAAGAATAAAGTGGGGGGTTTCACTCCCCAACCTCAAATTCTACTACAAAGCCACAGTAATCAAGACAATTTGGTACTGCCCACAGGCCAGTGGAACAGAACAGAGACTCCAGACATTAACCCAAACATATGGTCAATTAATATACAATAAAGGAGCCATGGACATACAATGGGGAAATGACAGTCTCTTCAACAGATGGTGCTGGCAAAACTGGACAGCTACATGTAAGAGAATGAAACTGGATCACTGTCTAACCACATTCATATAAGTAAATTCAAAAATGGATCAAAGACCTGAATGTAAGTGATGAAACCATAAAACTCTTAGAAAAAAACATAGGCAAAAATCTCTTGGACATAAATATGAGTGACTTCTTCATGAACATAACTCCCTGGGCAAGGGAAACAAAAGCAAAAATGAACAAGTGGGACTATATAAAGCTGTAAAGCTTCTGTACAGGAAAGGACACCATCAGTAGAACAAAAAGGTACCCTACAGTATGGGAGCATATAGTCATAAATGACAGATCCAATAAAGGGTTAACATCTAAAATATATGAAGACCTCATGACCCTCAAAAACAAAAAGCAAATAATTCAATTAAAAAATGGCAGAGGAGCTGAACAGGCAGTTCTCCAAAGAAGAAATTCAGATGTCCAACAGAGACATGAGAATATGTTTCACATCACTAGTTATCAGAGAAATGCAAATTAGAACCACAGGGAGATATCACCTCACACCAGTCAGGATGGCTACCATCCAAAAGACAAACAACAGATATTGGTGAGGTTGTGGAGGAAGGGGAACCCTCCTACACTGCTGGTGGGAATGTGAATTAGTTCAACCATTGTGGAAAGTAGTATGGAATTTCCTCAAAATGCTCAAAATGACATACCATTTGACCCAGGAATGCCACTTCTAGGAATTTGCCCTAAGAATGCAGCATCCCAGTTTGAAAAAGACAGATGCACCCCTATGTTTATCACAGCACTATTTACAATAGCCAAGAAATCAAAGAAACATAAGTGTCCATTAATAAATGAATGTATAAAGAAGATGTGGTACATATACACAATGGAATCTTATTCAGCCATAAGAAAACAAATCCTATCATTTGTAACAGCATAGATGAAGCTAGAGGGTATTATGCTCAATGAAATAAGCCAGACAGAGAAAGGCAAATACCAAAGACTTTACTCATATGTGGAGTATAAGAACAAAGAAAAACTGAAGGAACAAAACAGTAGCAGAATCATAGAACCCAAGAATGGACTAACAGTTACCGAAGGGAAAGGAACTGGGGAAAATGGGAGGTGAGGGAAGGATAAGGATGGGGAAAAAGAAAGGGCATATTACACTTAGCATGAATAATGTGGGGTGGGGGGCATGGGGAGGGCTGTGCAACACAGAGAAGACAAGTGGTGATTCTACAACATCTTACTACCCTGATGGACTGTAACTGTAATGTGGTTTGTGGATGAATGGATAAAGAAAATATTCATATATACAATCGAATATTACTTAGCCTTTCCTTTTTGTAAAAAGAAATCTTGACATTTTTGACATTTGTTACAACATGGATGAACTAGGAGGGTATATAATTCTAAGTGAAATAAATCAGGCAGAAGAAGACAAATACCATATGATTTCACTTTTATGTACAATCTAAAAAAAGAAAAAAGCACTAGACCTACAAATATAGGTAGCCGACTATTGGTTAACATAAGCAAGGGGTGGATGGATGGGTCAAATAGATGAAGGGGATAAAGAGGTACACACTGAAAATTGCAAAATAAGTTAGACATAGGAATGGAAATACAACATAGAGAATTAACCAATAATATTGTAATGTATTGGTAAGGTAATGGAGTAACCACACCTTTTGTGCCAAGCATGTGGTAATGTATACAATTATCAAATCACTGAATTGTACATATGAAACCAACAGGATATTGTATATCAACTTTTTTGCAATAAAAAATAAATATAAATCAGCATTAAAATACAAATGGACCAAACTTTAACCTGTAGTTTAAATGCTGGAAATGATACAGAGGAAGGGTGAATATGACTATAAAATGGTTTCCTAATTAGGGTGTTCCTTATAAAATAAAACTTACATAAGATCATACAATTCTTTCTTACTAGTTATTGTCCCAAGAAAAATAAGAAAATATGTCTTCATAAAAATCTGTATGCAAAAGTTTACTGTGGTTTAAACAAAAATGAAAACAATCCAAATGTCTGACTTTCATGGTTGAATAAACTATTGTAAAGACATATAATTGAATGTTTTTAATCAAAAAAGAGAATGAACTACTGAGATATTCAGCAAGAGAGATGAATCTCAAATGCATTAAGTAAGGAAAGCCAGACCAAAAAGACTAGATACTGTAAATTCCATTTATAAGACATACTTGAATAGGCAAAAATACTATGGAGAAAACTTATCATTTATTGCCAGTACATGAGGTAGGGGAAGGAGATGAAATACAAAGTGACATGAAGGAAATTTGTGCTAAAAGATATTATATGTCTTGATGATACTGTCCATTATACTTGTCAAAATTCAGAGAACTAGATACAAATGATGAATTTTACTGTGGGTAAATTTTAACATAATAAACCTGACTTAAATAATATGTGTAGTGTGGCTATGAATTTTATCAATACATAAAACTGCTGTGTATATGAGCATGCATATATTTTAGCATTTTTATTAAATTTAAATTCGCCTATTTCTTTTCAGATTTTGTTTATAAGGTGACCAGAATTAAATAACACATGTTTTGTATTAAACTCAATGAACCTTTAAAATGTAGGCTATGCAATCATTACTCCCTTGATAACACAAGTTTATCTTTTTATTCTTAATAGCCATTAAAAGTAATTTGAAGCGTTAACAGAAAGGTCTTGCTCTTAAAAACTTTCCTAGTGACCAAATGAATGAGAACTACATGTTTTGCACTTTAACGTAACAACTCTTTACAAATGGAGGGGAAGTGAAAAGAAAAGGAAAATTCAATATCCTGTTTTAGATGTCAAATGAAGTCAATGGTGGCTTTGAATTCTGTACATTATAGCTGTGATTGTAACTTGAAGAACAGAATTCAAAAGACATAGTTTTTAGTTTTCCCCATATTATACCTAGTTATTATTGACAAAAAATGGCATTTTAACCATTTTCTTATTTTATTGAGAAATTCTGTTTTCTCCTTTGAATACTATGTAATTTAAAAGAATAATTTAAGAAATATTCCCGAGTCTCAAAGTCAGATATGAAAAACAGTGATAGAAAACAGAGCATCATTACGTGGAAAATTATCTCCAGAAATTCTTGTTCCAAAAATAACAGTGATTTCACAACTATATCTGTATGCTTTCTTCTTCTCAGTAGGATTAAGAGTTATATTAATAAAAATATTATTGACTTAGCAGTTACACTATTCACTATATACCACTATATTAAATTATATTACTACTAGTATTACTTACATAAAATTTTAATATGACTTAGTTTATACAATAAAAATAATTGATATTTTGATATTTCTGCAGTCTTTATGTTTAGTGTATTAGTGACTAAAAACTGCTAATTGCATATAATTTTCTAAATAATTCTAGTATTATTATTGATAAAATCACAGTGTGCACTTAGATTTATAGCACTTTTTAAAATTAGGTGTTCAATATAGATCTCCAGAATTGTAAAATTACTAATTGAAATATGTATATATGGTTAATTTTTCCCACTTATGTCAAATTATCATACATAATTACACCCATATAAAATTTTAATAACATGCCAGTTTCCTTTTTACCATTACCTTCTACTTTTATTCGGGTGCAGTTCTGCTCAAATTTGTCTTTGATATATTCATAAATGTTGTTTAGAAAATTAAATTCAAGTGAAAGTACTTGTAGTTGTATTATCCAAAGGGGGTATAGGTGAGAGGAAACTATAATTATTACAATATTGGGTTAAGTAATATTTTCATGGAAAAAGTGTCATCTTTTGAGGGATGAGATATCTTGAAAGAGTTGGGTTTGACAGTCAATTGAAAATGCTGTGATAGAGCTAGGAGAGACGGAGAGATCAGGATCTATCCTGATCTGATAAAGTTAGGAAAACCTATGGCTTCTGGAGCTGGAAGAGGAAAGAAGATTGAGAAAGTAATGACACATTTCCATCCATGTGAGTTTATCTGAGGACCTTAAAATGAAGTCAGTGTAAACTACTAGCATGTTTACAGATTAATTTTGCCAATTTCACTTTCTTAAACTTAAAAATGAAACATTTCTTTGTGACACTGAATTATCAACCAATTATCTGTTGTTTTTGTCTCATAATATTGTACACCTGCCACTTCCATCAAACATGAGTTACAAATACAAATCCGATGATACTGCAAGTTCATTAAACACAATAAATTTTAGGGAAACCAAATGCCTACAGATATCAGGCAGTTAAAATAAAAGTGTAAGGCTCACTAAATAGAAGGCAATAGAAATTATTAGTTTCCTTGACAAACAGAAAGTTTGTGTAAGATTAAAAGCATATTAATTCCTAATGTTAAACAAAGAGCTGGCCCCAAAATGTCTGTCCACTGACTACTCTTGGTGTAAGAGTCCCCTCTTTCTGATCCTCTGACCCTTGAGTTATATATTATTATAACAAAATATTATGTGTGTGAGTGTTTAGATACTATTTTACACTTTCTACCATTGTTAACAGCAATTGTAGTATAATAATATAAATATGAAAAATATTCTATACACTTAAGTGTTTATTATTCACAAACAGCCTTCAACATGCATTTTAAACACTGAACATTGCACACAAGAATAGTATTTATGGCAAATTATATTTCCCTTCAACTTATAACTAAGTTCGTGTTTGTGTGTGAATATATACTAATTTGTAGATATCTATAATAATTAGAAATATGTTAGAGAATAAAATACTCGGCATTAAATATCATGCAAAATGAAATGACACTTACTAGATAGTTTATGATCTTCTGTCAACTTCTTAGTTTTTAGCACCATTTGCCACTATCAGAATTATGTTATTTACATTTATTGATTGTACATTTTATTTTCTAAGCTTGCAAACTTGGATTGCCTATTTTAGGGAGTTTAATTTCAATTATCTGAGTGGTTGATCTACCAGAAAATGTCTCTAGTCAACTCTGACATTCAAAATATGTTTGAAATTTTCTATAAGGGTACTTACATTACTGAATGGTTAAATTGTTTTTTAGCAAACAAATCCCTTGCATCTAAAATAAACTGAAACAAGACTTAGAAATAGAGTTTATATGTTAGTCCTCACCAGCTAATATCCAGCATCCAAATCTCTATAATTTGCCACCTAGCATGTTTATAATTAATCAATTCAATTACTTTCCAAACATTGATATTGCTGACTAAAGCATGGAAAAGAAAACATATCAATGCTGGGTTAGTAACATCATTAAAAGCCTTTTAACATAAATTTTGAATGTAAAGGACTTGAAGATTTTGAGTGAGGTGTGCAGATATTTTCATAATCAGCTCCATTTGCCAAATAAAATGAGAAAAAAAATTATGAGGGATTTCCCGTACCTAAAGATTATATTTTTATTCTTGTATATATACAACTTTATATCAAAAAAAGAAAGGTATTTATGTTACATGTGGTTAGGTGGGCTGGGAGCCAGGCTTATTTTTCATGAATGGATAACATAAACTTACCTCATTGCTCCTGTTACATGCCTCCTGTTACTGTTTTTTATTGAGTATTATTGCCATTGGACAATGAAAATGTTTTAATATTGCCATAAAGTGCTTTATACACTGCTAAAGAAATCATATTTATTTGTGTATTTAATTAACAAAGATTTTTCTTCACAAGGGCAATTTGTATTGTAAAAGATGTAACATTTATAATTGAAAGCTAATTATTGTTGTTTTATTTTGCCTTTGCTATATTTAAGCAAGGACAGCTGAAGAGAGAAAAATTGAGAAGTGGAGGAAGAGGTGGTAAAATTGCAATTTTCCAGAATCTCTCCCCTGGCCTTGTTCATCTGCATATCAATAGGTATTTACAAGGAGTGGAGATAAGTAGTCATCTCCATATCAATAGCTGATTCCAAGGGTGGGGGGAGCAAGGGCATATCAGGACCAGAGAGGTGAGGAGGGATACCTTTGTGCAGCAAAAAACATGAGAGAGCAGAAGTAGACCACTGCTTGTGAGCAATAAATGTAATTTTCCCATGTTATATCTTCCTTTGACTGATTTTGGCTTCAAAGGTTATTTGCTCCAGGGCAGGGAAGATATTTTCCTCCCAGAATTACACCTGGTGGTACTTATCAGGAACTCTGAACCAAAAATTTGTCTGCATGGGTATGACTTTAGGGAAGACTGCCCCTAAAGATTGCAGGAGATTCCTGAAAACCTCCCTGTGCATGGTGGGGAGGCCCCTGGTGGCTACTCTGGTGGGGGGTGATGGATCACCTTTACCTCCTGCAGTGGTGGTGGGTGCAGCTTCAACAGGGAATGCCACTTATATGGGGCTTCCACTTGGGGAGCCCCTAGTGAGGAATTGGTCTAGGGTAAAGCACCTCATAAGCAGGTAGGGCCTTCTGCAGAATGGGGGAAGGGTGGAGACAATGGAAGCTGTGTAATTAGCCCTTCATTAGATAGAAGACTGCTTAGAGACCCTATGTGCCCATGTAGCAGCTGGGATTATGGGATGTTTGTTTCTCAAGATAGTGGAAAGGGTTATCAAAGACAGAGACACACTTCAGTGTCACTTGGAGAAGCTGGGTGATGACCTATGGGATGCCCTTAAGAAAGAGAGACAGTTATTATAGAAGACAGGTCATGCTCCTGGAAGATATGTTAGCAGCAAGGGAGGATGCAGCAGGAGAATCTGTGATGCAGGAGACCAATGGGAAGGGGGAGGAAGGAGCAGTGACTTCAGACCTGGAGATGGCAGAGGAGATATCTGGGGAGGATGAGGGGATGGGGCTAAGAACCTAACTGTTGCCAAGGCCACTGCCTGAGGCATGAGCCTCTTTATATTAAAGGCCCACCAGGTTGTCACTAAGAAAACACAAGAGCTGGTGGGCATGAGCATCCATTTTTGGCAGAAGCCATTGGAACCTCTGCCTACATGGCTTTTGTGTCTCTGGGATATGGGGGTGGAAAACATTCTCAGGTTCTGAAATGGGTAGATAGGCTTCTCTGATGACCCACCTTTCCCTCTGGCAGTATTTGCAAAGTGCCCATCACACCTCAGGGAATCGGGTGCTTCTGGATTGGCTGACAACAGCCCTCAGGGAAGTTTGGCCTAATCTTTACCATACTTACCCACTAGCTGGGAAACATCTGAAGAACTCCAGCAGGTGTTATGGTAGCTGGACATGAAAAATATCATCTATAATATGGACCACTAGAGCTCCGATAAGCTGTTGTTCACCACAGGGATGAGAAATCTGGTGCTCCATACAGCTCCCCCATCTCTCTTTGGGTCCCTAGTGACTATTCTTGCCCCCCACATAGGGCAACTGATAAGTGAAGCTACTTGTACTTTAGCAGATCTGGGGGAGGTTGAAACAGTAAGAGCCTGGAAAGAAGTATGGGCTAAGACTGAAAGGAGAGGTGCAAAGGGTCCAGTGAAGGTCTCAAGGACCAAGATCTTGGTCAATTTGATAAAGAGAGGGGTGGTGAAAGAGAAACTTGATGGGCAGCCCAGTAGAATCTTGTGAGATATGTGCCACCAATGAAAGCCAGAACAGCAGTTCCAGCAATTGAGGTCCAGGACAAGGAAGACAGAACAAGACCCAATGTCTGGCCTTTGTCCCTGCAAAACTTCCTGGGAAACAGTACTGAGACTCAGCCTGGGCCCTCTTTCAGACAGGAAGATGATTGGGCATTGCAGTTTGACTGAGGGGGGTGTCAAGGCTATATATTGGGGGACATTTTGGGAACTGGAGGCCACATGTAGAATTAGCAACTCGTTGGTCCCCCATGAAGGTAAAACGTATCCTGGCACTGGTGGACACAAATGTTCTCTGATTTATGGCCACCCTGAACATTTTCTGTGATCCCTGCTATTATACCTGCCTATGGGAATGACACAAATAAATAAATCCCAAATCCCATTGGGGATAGGGCATTTAGCCCCAAAGGATATACTGTGTATGTTTCTCATAAACTTGAATATGTTTTAGGGGTCAATATACTGCAAGGCCTGTGCTTACAGACCACTGCTGGTGAGTTCAGACTGAGGGTATGTGCTATAAAGGAAGTTCTGAGGGGTCATACTAAGCAACTGCCTATAGCTTCGTGGGTACCTCAGCAGGTGACAAACACCAATACAAATTTCTGGGAGGACACATGGAAATTGGAGAGAGTCTACAGGAGTTGGAGAAGTTGGGCATCAAAAAGCACACTCAGAGTGCTTTTAATTCTCTGGTGTGGCCAGTGGAAAAGATGGACAGCTCCTGGCATATGACCATGGATTATGGATAACTGAAAAAAGGCACACCTTTTTGCATGTTGCTGTCCCTCAATAACAGCCTTTATGGACATCCTCAGACATGAACTAGGGATGTATCATTATGTTGTGGAACTTGCTAACAGTTTCTTCTCTACTGAAAAAGAAAAAGAAAGTCAGTAAGAGTTTACCTTCATGTGGGCAGGATGGCAGTGGACATTCATGGTCCTCCCATAGGGATATTGATGATATGCTCACATCTGATTGTCTTGCAGATTTAGAAGGGACAGTTCTTAGATTGCAGCAACATCTACAGGAGAAAGGATGGGCTGTGTACAAAACCAGGTTTCAGGAACCTGGTTTGTCAATAAAGTTCCTGAGGGTTGTTTGGTCGGGTAAAACTAAAGTTATCCCAGAAATAGTCATAGATAAGTTCTAGAATTTTGCTACGTCTACTACTGTGGAAATATTATAAGAGTTTTTGGGTCTTTGGGCTACTCAAGAGTGTTTATCCCCAAATTGGCACAAATTCTGAAGTCATTATACTTGTTGGTATGAAAGAGCATAAAGTGGAACTGGAATGAAACATGTACACCTGCTTTCACTGCTGCTAAGCAAGTACTCATGGTTGTACAGACATTGAGTGTAATGGACTCATCAAGGTCCTGTAAGGTAGATGTTAATGTAGCAGAAGATAGTTATGGATGAGGTCTTTGACAGAGGGTTGAATGGACCCACCAACCTATTTGATTCTGGTCACAACTATAGAAAGGAGCAGAGATCTGGTATACCTTGATAGAGAAGCAACTGGCTGCTATGTATCACAATTTCCTCTGTATGGAGCCCATCACCAGTACAGCTCCAACCAAAGTAAAAAACACCTATCCCATTGCAGGGTGGGCATGAGACTGGATCCAAAGGCCATAGTGTGGCATGGCACAGATGCCTACACTGGCCAAATGGGGTGCATATTTACAGCAGCTTAGCACCTTCTCTACTATCCCTTTACATACAGAACTCCAGTGCTTACTGGGGCTTGCAACATACACCAGTGGAAAGCAGGAATAACTTGCTTTTGAATCATTGGTAACCAAGAGTCCTTATTAGAAGGGAAAAGCATCTATACCTGAAGATGCTTGGTATACAGATGTCTCCAGTTATGCACAGCCCCCAAACTGGAGGGCCGTGTCTTTCAGTCATAAGAATGAGATAATAGGATGGAAGACAGAGAGGGGAAGAGCTTTTAATGGGCTGAGTTGCAAGCAGTATGGCTCATGATCACCCAAGAGCCCTTCCCTATACTTGCACTGAGAGCTGGATCATCTCTCTGGGCTTGATCTGTGGCTACGGACATGGTACCATGATTACTGGATAGTTGCTCACCAGCCCCTTCTTGGGAGGAGTTTTGACAAGACCTGTGGGCCTGTGGTTGAACCAAGACAGTTACCTATAACATCTGAGTGGCCATTTGCCTTTGGCATCCCCAGGGAATGATGAAGCAGACACACTGGCCCAGGTGTGCTGGCTAGAAGGAAAGTCTGCCTCTAATTTATTACAGTAGTTACATCATCATTTCTTGCACGTGGCAAAAAGCAGCTTGGGCTGTAACCCAAAAGTGGAGCTTGCCGTTGACCTTTGAAGAAGTCAGCAGCCCTGAAGCAACATGGGAGACAATTGTAAAAGGGCCAATACACTTTGACAGGAGGCTGATAGACTATATTGGGCCTCTGCCCATATCAGAAGGATATCGGTATGCCATGACTTATGTGGACACAGCTACTGGACTGTTGGTTGCTTTTCCTGCATGTTGTGCAGATCAGCAAACCACCAAAAGGGTTCTAGAGTATCTCGTTGCAGCCAATGGCTGGCCACAGGTGATTGAGATCTATCAAGGTACCTACTTTATGGAAAATGCATTATAAGAATGGGTGCAGCAATTAGGAATAAAGTGGAAATTTCATGTCCCATATAACAATACTAGGGCAGGCACAATAGAGAGATATAGTGGTTTGTTTAAATCTGACCTGAAGTCAGTCACCAATAGTCTATGGAGCTGTCTAGTTTTCTTATCAACAGTGCTGTGGCTTTTTGAATGAGAAGCCCCCAAAAGGAGCCTTGAGCCCTGTGGACATACAAATACACATTGCTGCCTCTCCTATACTACTGTATGTGCAAAGCAAAGAGGAGTTATTGAAGCCAGGATATGTCCAGAACGACCCGTTGCCAGTCCCAAATGCATTAAACCCTGGAGATTCTGTTGAGTGGTCATGGACCTGGACTTTTCAACACATGGATCAATGATGGCTGGCCCTTGTGGCTCGTTGGGGAAAACACCTTGCAGCTGGCCTCTTGAGTGTTCCTGGAGTAACAGCAGAGTGACCCCCAGAGATTGCAGTAGTCTACCCAAAATGTCCTGGAGGTAAGAGCATCTTACAGGGAAGTTTTCTTTTGCCTTTATGGCCAGTGCATGTACTTCCTATAGCCCTGTACACTGACCCATCTTTAACTCCCACAGGGAGAGGGGTGAAAGTCTGGTATACTAGACCAGGACAAGATCCCATTCCTGCCACTGTCCTATCACAGAACTGCACTTTTGCATATATCCTACCTGATGGACAAGATTTACTTATGCTGGTGTCATTAAAACATGTATCTTATCTCCCTTAAGGTTATTTTCTTCTACAGTCTCTGTGGTCTTGACTTGTCCTGTGGCTGCAGCTGCTAAGTGATGATTGCCCCAAACTCCCTACCCATTCAGCTACTGGCTACCCATGGAATTGGTGAGCAATTGACTTAATATGCTTAGGACTTTTGAACCTAGGTGAAGCCTCTGGCTTGAAGATTATCATGATTTAATTGTTGTTGTTATTGTATGCTATTAGTCTGGTTACAGTGCTCCAGTTTTCTTGCACAGGAGCCATTGTAGAAGTTGGGGAGTAAATAGATTGTGAGGCAAGATTTCTGGAGGAGTGGGCTGTTTGAGAAATTGCAGTATTTCCATAATCTCTCACCTGGACTTAGTGTATCTCCATGTAAACCAATGATTCCATGTGGAGGTGAGAAAGTCCACCTCCATATCACTAGGTGGTAACAAGGTGGGGAGAGCAAGGGCATATCTGAACCAGAAGTTTGGTGGGGTCCCCTTTTGAACCTTCATGAGATACGTGGAAGAGCAGAAGTAGATGATGACTTGTAAACAGGAAATGTGTTTATCCTACATTATTTCTCCCTTTGACTGATTTTGGGTTCAAAAGTTATTTGCCCTGTCCTGAGAACATATTTTCCACCTGGAGTTACAGGGAACAAATGTTGAAAACTGAGCAATTCTTTGTGAAGACATTTATATTCTGAATGATTTGAAAAACTGATATTTGGAATGCTCTGAAATATGTTTGGTAATATGAATCAAAATATTTTGTATAAAAACCCCCAGTACAACCTTAGGCTAATTAACCAGTATACACACATATGATTTTGGATAGGTTGATAGATAGATATTTAGAAAGACAGGTACATAGAGATATAAAGATAGTAATTAAGAAAGCTCCACAAATGTGTTAATTCTTTTCTCAAGATGATCCCAGGAACACAGTTTTCTTTTTTTAACATTAAAAATAATTTATAATTATTTTATTTGAACACAAATACTTAACATATTTATAAATACTTGCTATGCAAAGAGAAAATAATTTTATTTTATATTTAAAAGACTTTACAATGTATTTTATCAGCATTCAGATGATATGTGAAATGGAAAATGACAATTATCATTAGACATTCTCTGTAAGTTTCTTCCATTTATCTCAATTCTTTCCTTGCTAGTAATGGAGGAAGAAAGTATTAGTGGTGTTTCTGTATCTACTACATTTATTATAAGCAGTGGTGGTAAAGTTAGATTTGCATAATTTTGCTGAGCTTTTAAAGTAGCAAATTCAAGAAATCTATGATCTTGAAATTCATATTTATCTCTTTAAATCATTCATGTTAATTTGGTGGTAAACAATCCATACATATACCAAGTGAGAATAAAGTAACTATGTGACAGGTTCCTTTTGAAACATCTTATTATTCTGTATACATTTTATGTTTTGCCGCATGAGGTTAATTTATCAAAAAAACAAGACTCTTATTGACCTGTTTATACAATCAATTAAACATTGAAAAGCTTCATATGGTAATATCCATTCATACGGTTATTTTCCTTAACTCTTCAATAACTTATTCACATTCCAAGCTACAATTTAAACTAGTTTGTATGTAGTAAATCACCCCAAATGCATGTTAGAAGTATAAACCATAAAGGATTAGCATACTGCTGACCAGTCACATATCGACAATGTTGTAATGGGGAGTCAATAGTATATAAAATTACCAAATTTACCTTTATCAGGGAGGATTTTAACTTTTTATATTAAGCAACTTCAAGAACCTGAAAATAATGAGACAAAATAAATATTTTCACAGAAAACCTTGTGGTTTATAAATTCCCCAAACAGTAAAGTGGAAAAAAACTATACAAATACAAAATTGTTATACACAATTCCATTGCTTTCCAGGCTTTCAGAAACAATTTAGATAGAACTATGGGAAAATGTATCATTTAAAATGTCACAAAAAATAATTTAGCTACTATGATAGCATAAGTTTAAATCTTACATAATAATTTTTTATAAGTTCTCAAAACTTTTAACTTAATAGACTGGATTGGAAAGCAAATATTTTGTACAAAAGTAGAAAATATATAACACTGAACCAATGCAAATATCAATTCTTTCCAAATGCATAGGTTGAATGCACTTCCAAATACAAATCATCTTGATTTTTTAAATCTAATTTAATAATGCTCTATCTTCCCTTCTGCTTTCTGTTGAATTAGGAATATTCTTTTTGGAATCATAAAAGTGTTAATAATGGGTTTTTAATAATAAAATATTAATCTCTTGAATTTAAAGAGTCCTGTTGCTGGGCAGCTGCATCTGGGGAGGTCTCTCCCTGAGCACCATATGAAGCACAAGGAGAAACCTCAACATGGAATGGCGAGGGTTCTTGACTCTAGAAGAGAAAGAATTCTCAAACAGGTCAGATGATTGTAGGTAAGGAAGGAATTCATTAAAGTAAGAGCAGCAGGGAATGGAGGCTGCCTTGCAGGCAACAGAAAACAGGAAAGTGCAGGGGGAAAGTTCTCAGCCTAGAGCAGATTCTCTTCCCAACTCTTGAATCCAAGGAAAGTGTAGGCATCCTTAGCAAGAAGGAACACTGAAAATTTGGAGATTCTGTCTTTTAAGGCTTTCAAGAATGTTGCAAAGGGAAGTAGGGAAGTTTTTGGGCATAGACTTGACTTGTGGTCGCATAATGCTTATCTCTGGTGAGAGAGACACCATGTCTCCTTTCCTCTATTATCAATCATTCAGCTAATTTTTGCTAAATAAAACCAACACAAGGGATTTATTTATCCTGTTCTTTTTCAAGTTAGTGGTTACACTCAAACAGTGGGGACATATCAGTTAAGATTGCTTGCCCTGCCTTAAGACTGTTGGGTTATTGTCTGATTACCAGAGAATATGTTAGGAATTTTACTTCTTAACACTCTGCTTTTTATAAATGGAATCTTGGCTTTAAGATGGGGTATCTCCTCTTCTTACCATACTGTTTATATCTCATCGGTTTTCATCATAGGCAGGAAAAGTTAATCATGATGGTTATCTCATGTCCCTGACCTACCTCAGTCTGATATTAGAGTTTTTAAAGTTTTATTTTCTTTGCAAAATATTTACCTAAAAGCATGATTGGCAGGTTTTTAGTTTTCCTTCCTTATTGCCTTCAGTATGATTATACTATTATGCTTGGAGGATTTACCAGATTTCCCTGATATAAAGATAGTGTTTGTAAGTTTTTATGGACATTTAAAAAATGGATTCAGAACTAGGCCCACACAAATATAGTCAAGTGATTTAACAGAATAATGGCAATTCAATGAAGAAGATAATCTTTTAAACACATAATGCTGAAACAACTGGACATTCCCATTGCAAGAAAATTAATCTAGATACAGAACTTACACCCTTCACGCAGATTAGCACAAAATGGACCATGAAAAACACAAGAATATAAAACTCTGTAACAACATAAGATAGAAAATCTAGATGATTTTATGTTTGGTGATGAGATTTTAGATGCAATACCAAAAACACACTGCAAGAAAGAAAATGCTGATAAATTACAATTTGTTAAGGTGAAAACTTTCTGCTCTGTGCAAACACTGTAAAGAAAAGCCAGAAACTGGAAGAAAATATTTTCAAAACACAATTCTGATAAAGGATTTGTATATAAAATAAAGAACTTTATCACTAATTAATAAAACAACTCAATTCAAATTCAACAAATGACCTGAACAAGTATTCACCAAGGAAGATATCAAACAAGCATATAAAAAGTTATTCTTCAGTATATGTAAGTAGGTAATTTCAAGTTAAAACAATGAGAAAGTAGCAAACACCTGTCAGAATGGATTAACATAAAAAAAAAAACTGACAATACCAAATGCTGGAGAGCATGTGGAGTGACAAGAAATCTCATTCATTGTTGGTAGAAATGCAAAACAATATAGATAGTTTGGAAGAGTTTGTCAGTTTCTTTCAAATCTAGTCTTACCATATGTGATACAGCAATCAGCCTCCTAGGTATTTACCCAAATGAACTGAAACTTTATGTTCACAGAAAAAACTGTACATAACTGTTTACAGCAGATTTGTTCATAATTCCTAAAACTTGAGAGAAAACAAGATGTATTTCAACAAATAAGTGGATATATAAACTGTGATACATTAATTCAGTGGACTGTTAGAAATTAGCTATCAAGAAAACAAGACATGAAGGAAACTCAGATGCATATTACTAAGTGAAAGAGGCCAATCTAAAACAAACTTGATAAGGTATTACACACAGAAGGCATTGTGGTAAAATCAAAATTATTGAGATAGTAAAAGATATAAAAATATTAATAAAGAGAGACTAGTGGTAGCCAGGGCTCTGGGAGGAGAGAGGGAGGGATGAACAGGTAGAGCACAGAGTTTTAGGATCCTGAAATCATTCTTGAATACACTGCAATGATGGAAACACGGCATTATATATTTATCAACACCCAGAGTGTAGCCTAATGTACACCACAGACTTTTGTTAGTAAGAATGTATAATTCATTTATCAATAACGATTTATTTTGAATAATGATGATAAATGAATGTTTAATTCATTTATCAATAACAATTACAACATATGCCCTACTGTACCAGAAGATGTTAAAAATAGGGAAATCTGGGTGGAGTTGAGGGAAGTGGGGACAGTATTTGGGAACTCTGTCCTCAATTTTTCTGTAAACTTAAAACTAACAAGAAATTATCTACTAATAAAAACAACAAAAATTGAAGATAAAGATAATTCAAGCTCTCTACTCTTAGTTCATGATCATTTTACGTTATTCAAATATTTAAAGTATGTCAGCCTCCTCCCTGTCTCCAACCCACAGATTAAGGAGGTGATGCGATAAGATATCGAAGACCTGAACGGACCAGCCAGGGGACTCAAGGTGTAACAGCTCAAGAGTGATGCCAAGAAGGCACTCCTCATATTTATTGAGTAAATGAACATCTGAAGAATTCTGAGTAGGGGGTTCAGCACATGATCATCATCTACCCTTGAGTCCAGCCCAAGGGTGGGACACTTCTCAAGGTCACGGAAACCATGTGAGGGCAGTCATGAGCTGTAGGAACCTATTATGGCTTTAATCATTCTGTCCTTGACCAAACATCAGAGGTTGTAGGAGAGACAATCAAGTCACATATCTTCATACATTTGAATTCTATATTACTTGATTTATGTATTAAGCCCATTAATCCCACAAATGTATATTTTTATTTTTAAATATAACACTGTGTTTTATTTAAATATTATTAATTTGTATTTGTTTCTATGATTTCTAGCATCACTTAAAAGTTTAGCTGTGTAATTTTTATATTATATTCTCTGCAATGCTTTGTAAAAATATTTAATAATCTCTTAGGCAATTAGTGACAAAATAATTTAATTATTTTTCTCCTAATTAATTCAGAATCCCCACTGTCAAGGTACTGACTTTAATGGGTGCTCAAATTCACAACATGCTCACAGAGTGCAGTATACTTGCTCAGTCATAAGCACAGTCCCTATCCATCACATTTAGATTCTACATGCCACAAGAACCTGATCCTTGAACCTGGAATGATTTCCAGTAAATAAAGACCAATTTGCAAATAACTTCAGAATAATGATAAGTCCTTCTTTTGCTATACAGTTCTCATCCTTCACAATTTAAATAAAATGCTATGTATTAGATATAAATTGCTGCAAAACAAATTACCAAAACACTGGATGTGGCTGAGGACCATGCTTAGGTCAGAGGGGCCACAAGCAGTTTACTGCCAGATGGCCCTCTCTGGGGACAGTTCACAACTTGGATGTTATTTCTTCCAGGTTGGCAGGAAA
Organism: Manis pentadactyla; assembly: GCF_030020395.1. Classification (NCBI taxonomy): domain Eukaryota; kingdom Metazoa; phylum Chordata; class Mammalia; order Pholidota; family Manidae; genus Manis; species Manis pentadactyla. The sequence continues at coordinate 26,543,261 of NC_080037.1, read as the reverse complement.
TTCACTCTCTTGTCTGTTAAAACAATCTTATATTAAGAAACATAATCTGTCGCAGATCCAAGATGGCAGTGTGAGTAGAGCAGCAGAAATCTCCTCCCAAAACCACATATGTCTATGAAAATATAACAAAGACAACTCTTCCCAGAATAGAGACCAGACGACACAGGACAACATCCAGATCACATCCACACCTGCAACAAACCAGTGCCTCATGAAGGGGGAAAGATACAACCCCTGGCCCAGCGGGAAGTGAGTGTTCCTCCTCCAGCTCTCGGCGGGAGGAGACGAGTCGGAGCGGGGAGGGAGAGGGGGCCCAGGACTGCTAAACAGCCATCCCCAGCCATCCAGACCAGACTGCAGACACAGTGCATGCACAGGAACCTGAATACTAGGGAAACAGGGCAGCAGGACCGGTGAGCGGGTACCAGAGACCGGCGCCGGAGAATAAAGAAAAGCGAGTGGTTATTTTTGTTGTTGTTGTTGTTGTTGTTTTGTTTTGGTGAGTGCTTTTTAAAAGTCTTAAAGGGACAGGGACCCCAATACTAGTGAAACAGGGCAGCAAGACCGGTGAATGGGTTCCTGAGGCTGGCACCTGAGGACAAAGAAAAGGGAGCGTTTTTTTTTTCTTTAAATATTTATTTAATTTTTGTTGTTGTTGTTTTTTTTTGGCGAGTGCTTTTTGAAAGTCTTAAAGGGGCAGGGCAGGACACTTAGTCCAGAGGCAGGGAATCTGGGGATCTCTGGGCACTCTAAACCCTTGGGCAGCAGGGAGAATGGAAGACCCATATGGAGATAAATAGCCTCCTGGCCGCTCCCCCTCCAACGCAGCTCCACCATATCAGAGGAGCAGCCTGAGCCAGGCCACGCCCACAGCAACAGCAGAGATTAACTCCATAGAAGCCGGGGAGGAAGCAGAAGACCTGTCTGAGCACAGCTGCCCAGCACAAGCCACTAGAGGTCGCTGTTCTCCCAGGAGAGGAAGGTCACAAACAAACAAGAAGGAAAGTTCTTCCAGTCGTCACTCATTCCAGCTCTGCAAACTATTTCTATCACCATGAAAAGGCAAAATTACAGGCAAACCAAGATCACAGAGGGAACACCAGAGAAGGAGACAGACCTAACCAGTCTTCCTGAAAAAGAATTCAAAATAAAAATCATAAACAAGCTGACAGAGATGTAGAGAAATAAGCAAGAGCTAAGGGATGAAGTCCAGAGGGAGGTCACAGATGCCAGGAAGGAGATTAAAGAAGTGAAACATTTTCTGGAAGGATTTATAAGCAGAATGGATAAGATGCAAGAGGCCATTGATGGAATAGAAACCAGAGAACAGGAATGCATAGAAGCTGACACAGAGAGGGATAAAAGGATCTACAGGAATGAAACAATATTAAGAGAACTGTGTGACCAATCCAAAAGGAACAATATCCATATTATAGGGGTACTAGAAGAAGAAGAGAGAAGAAAAGGGATAGAAAGTATCTTTGAAGAAATAATTGTTGAAAACTTCCCCAAAGTGGGGGAGGAAATAATCAAACAGACCATGGAAATACACAGAACCCCCAACAGAAAGGATCCAAGGAGGACAACACCAAGATGCATAATAATTAAAATGGCAAATTTCAAAGACAAGGAAAGAGTTTGAAAGGCAGCTAGAGAGAAAAAGGTCACCTATAAAGGAAAACCCATCAGGCTAATATCAGACTTCTCAAAAGAAACCCTATAGGCCAGAAGAGAATGACATGATATATTTAATGCAATGAAACAGAAGGGCCTTGAACCAAGGATACTGTATCCAGCACGACTATCATTCAAATATGATGGTGGGATTAACTAATTCCCAGACAAACAAAAGCTGAGGGAATTTGCTTCCCACAAACCACCTCTACAGGGCATCTTACAGGGACTGCTCTAGATGGGAGCACTCCTAAAAAGAGCACAGAACAAAATACCCAACATATGAAGAATGGAGGAGGATGAATAAGAAGGGAGAAAAGAAAAGAAACTCCAGACAGTGTATTTAACAGCTCAATAAGTGAGCTAAGTTAGGCAGTAATATACTAAAGAGGCTAACCTTGAACCTTTGGTAACCACGAATTTAAAGCCTGCAATGGCAATAAGTACATACCTCTCAATAGTCACCCTAAATCGAAATGGACTTAATGCACCAATCAAAAGACACAGAGTAATAGTATGGATAAAAAAGCAAGACCCATTATATGCTGCTTACAAGAAACTCACCTCAAACCCAAAGACTTACACAGACTAAAAGTCAAGGGATGGAAAAACATATTTCAGGCAAACAACAGCAAGAAGAAAGCAGGGGTTGCACTACTAATATCAGACAAAATAGACTTCTAAACAAAGAAAGTAACAAGAGATAAAGAAGGACACTACATAATAATAAAGGGCTCAGTCCAACAAGAGAATATAACCATTCTAAATATATATGAACCCAACACAGGAGCACAAGCTTATATGAAACAAATGCTAACAGAACTAAAGGGGGAAATAGACTGCAATGCATTCATTTTAGGAGACTTCAACACACCACTCACCCCAAAGGATAGATCCACTGGGAAGAAAATAAGTAAGGACACAGAAGCACTGAACAACACAGTAGAGCATATAGACTTATTAGACATCTATAGAACTCTACACCCAAAAGCAACAGGCTATACATTCTTCTCAAGTGCACATGGAACATTCTCCAGAATAGACCACATACTAGCCCACAAAAAGAGCCTCAGCAAAATCCAAACTACTGAAATTCTACCAACCAATTTTTTAGACCACAAAGGTATAAAACTAGAAATAAATTGTACAAAGAAAACAAAAAGGCCCACAAACACATGGAGGCTTAACAACATGCTCATAAATAATCAATGGCTCAATGAACAAATTAAAATAGAGATCAAGAAATATGTAGAAACAAATGAGAACAACAACACAAAGCCCCAACTTCGGTGGGACGCAGAGAAAGCAGTCTTAAGAGGAAAGTATTTAGCGATCCAGGCATACATGAAGAAGGAATAGCAAACCCAAATGAATAGTCTAACATCACAATTATCGAAACTGGAAAAAGAAGAACGAATGAGGCCTAAAGTCAGCAGAAGGAGGGACATAATAAAGTTCAGAGAAGAAAGAAACAACATTGAGAAGAATAAAACAGTAGAAAAAATAAATGAAACCAAGAGCTGGTACTTTGAGAAAATGAACAAAATAGATAAGCCTCTAGCCAAAATTATTATAACAAAAAGAGAATCAACACAAATCAACAGACTCAGAAATGAGAACGGAAAAATCACGACAGACTCCACAGAAATACAAAGAATTAATAAAGACTACTATGAAAATCTATATGCCAACAAGCTGGAAAACCTAGAAGAAATGGAAAACTTTCTAGAAAAATACAACTTTCCAAGACTGACCAAGGAAGAAACAAAAAAGTTAAACAAACCAATTATGAGCAAAGAAATTGAAGCGGTAATCAAAAAACTACCAAAGAGGAAAACCCCCGGGCTCGAGGGATTTAAATGGAATATTATCAGACACACAGAGAAGACATAATACCCATTCTTCTTAAAGTTTTCCAAAAAAATAGAAGAGGAGGGAATACTAGTAAAATCATTCTATGAAGAAAACATCACCCTAATACCAAAACCAGGCAAAGACCCCACCAAAAAAGAAAATTACAGAATAATATCCCTGAAGAATGTAGATGCAAAAATACTCAATAAAATATTAGCAAACCGAATTCAAAAGTATATCAAAATGATCATACACCATGACCAAGTGGAATTCATCCCAGGGATGCAAGGATGGTACAACATTCGAAAATCCATCAACATCATCCACCACATCAACAAAAAGAAAGACAAAAACCACATGCTCATCTCCATAGATGCTGAAAAAGCATTTGACAAAATTCAACATCCATTCATGATAAAAACTCTCAGCAGAATGGGAATAGATGGCAAGTACCTCAACATAATAAAGGCCATTTACCGTAAACCCACAGCCAACATTATACTGAACAGTGAGAAGCTGAAAGCTTTCCCTCTGAGATCGGGAACAAGAAAGGGATGCCCACTATCTCCACTGCTATTCAACATAGTACTGGAGGTCCTAGCCATGGCAATCAGACAAAACAAAGAAATACAAGGAATCCAGATTGGTAAAGAAGAAGTTAAACTGTCACTATTTGCAGATGACATGATATTGTACCTAAAAAACCCTGAAGAATCCACTCCAAAACTACTAGAACTGATATTGGAATACAGCAAAGTTGCAGGATACAAAATTAACACAGAGAAATGTGTAGCTTTCTACACACTAACAATGAACCAATAGAAAGAGAAATCAGGAAAAAAATTCCATTCACAATTGCATCAAAAAGAATAAAATACCTATGTATAAACCTATCCAAAGAAGTGAAAGACCTATACCCTGAAAACTACAAGTCACTCTTAAGAGAAATTAAAGAGGACACTAACAAATGGAAACTCATCCCATGATCGTGGCTAGGAAGAATTAATATCATCAAAATGGCCATCGTGCCCAAAGCAATATACAGATTTGATGCAATCCCTATCATATTACCAGCAACATTCTTCAATGAACTGGAACAAATAATTCAAAAATTCATATGGAAACACCAAAGACCCTGAATAGGCAAAGCAATCCTGAGAAAGAATAAAGTAGGGGGATTTCACTCCCCAACTTCAAGCTCTACTACAAAGCCATAGTAATCAAGACAATTTGGTACTGGCACAAGAGCAGAGCCACAGACCAGTGGAACAGATTAGAAACTCCAGACATTAACCCAAACATATATGGTCAATTAATATTTGATAAAGGAGCCATGGACATACAATGGGGAAGTGACCGTCTCTTCAACAGATGTTGCTGGCAAAACTGGACAGCTACATGTAGGAGAATGAAACTGGACCATTGTCTAACCCCATATATGAAAGTAAACTCAAAATGGATCAAAGGCCTGAATGTAAGTTTTGAAACCATAAAACTCTTAGAAAAAAACATAGGCAAAAACCTCTTAGACATAAACATGAGTGACCTCTTCTTGAACATATCTCCCCAGGCAAGGAAAACAACAGCAAAAATGAACAAGTGGGACTATATTAAGCTGAAAAGCTTCTGTACAGCAAAAGACACCATCAATAAAACAAAAAGGATCCCTAAAGTATGGGAGAATATATTTGAAAATGACACTTCCGATAAAGGCTTGACGTCCAAAATATATAAAGAGCTCACCCACCTCAACAAACAAAACTAAAATAATCCCATTAAAAAATGGCCAGTTTTTAAAGAAAATCAGACAGTTCTCCAAAAAGGAAATTCAGATGGCCAACAGACACATGAAAAGATGCTCCACATCATTAATTATCAGAGAAATGCAAATTAAAACTACAATGAGATATCACCTCACACCAGTAAGGATGGCTACCATCCAAAAGACAAACAATATCAAATGTTGGCGAGGTTGTGGAGAAAGGGGAACCGTCCTACACTGCTGGTGGGAATGTAAATTAGTTCAACCATTGTGGAAAGCAGTATGGAGGTTCCTCAAAATGTTCAAAATAGACTTACCATTTGACCCAGGAATTCCACTCCTAGGAATTTACCTTAAGAACGCACCGATCAAGTTTGAAAAAGACAGATGCACCCCTATGTTTATCACAGCACCATTTACAATAGCCAAGAATTGGAAGCAACCTAAGTGTCCATCAGTAGATGAATGGATAAAGAAGATGTGGTACATATACACAATGGAATATTACTCAGCCATAAGAAGAAAACAAATCCTACCATTTTCAACAACATGGATGGAAGTAGAGGGTATTAATCTCAGTGAAATAAGCCTTTCAGAGAAAGAGAAATACCAAATGATTTCACTCATCTGTGGAGTATAAGAACAAAGAAAAAACTGAAGGAACAAAACAGCAGCAGAATCACAGAACCCAAGAATGGACTAACAGGTACCAAAGGGAAAGGGACTGTGGAGGATGGGTGGGTAGAGAGGGATAAGGGGGGATTAGAAGGAGGGGATATTAAGATTATCATGCATAATTGGGGGGTGTGGAAGAAAAGGAAGGTCTGTACAATACAGAGAAGACAAGTAGTGATTCTACAACATTTTGCTATGCTGATGGTCAATGACTGTAAAGGACTTTATTGGGGGGACCTGGTTTAAGGGAGAGCCTGGTAAACATAATATTCTTCATGTAATTGTAGATTAGTGATAACAAAAAAAAAAAAAACAAGGAAAAAAGGAAACGGATATTACTCCCTGATATTATAAAACTAACTGTAAATCAACGATTAATGCATGCTTTAAATATCCTTAATTTTGATCATTTAAAGGGTGTCAGATGATCAGCTATGGAAGTACATTTTTCTGATAATATTCCTTTCTCTTAAGTAAATAAATATTTTAAAAAGCAGTTCCTGTGTGGTAACCTCCTATAAGTTCTTCACAATGCTATAAAGGGCATATAAAAGTGTCGGCAAATGGTCTGTTTGGTTTATACAGAGGATCAAAGCCTAATTTGGCTACCCAGAAAACGAATTAAGATACGACATGAAGAAGAACTTCCAACATCAACATTCTCTGGAAGAGTCATTCCAGAAGATGATCATCAAAAAACTTCAACAAAGATCCTGGTGCTGTAGTAGTTGTAGCTGCATTCATCCCACTGGTTCCTGGACTTACCATTGGAATGAAGAAGGAGATTTCTAAGCTGGCCTGTGCATACAGTAAAACAACAAATTTGACTGGATCTATACTGTTGGAACTCAACCAAGAATTAGGAAAAGTCCAAGTTGCTGCACTCCAAAATCTTGTGACTACAGACTATCTACTGTTAAAAGAACATATGGGATGTGAACAGTTCCCAGGAATGTGTTGTTTTAATTTGTCTGACTTTTCTTGAATTATTCAAATTCAGTTAGACAGTATCCATCATATCATTGATAAGTTTTCACAAATGCCTAGGGTGCCTAACTGGTTTTCTTGGTTTCACTGAATATGGCTGGTAATTGTAGGTCTGCTTTGATTATGTAACTGTATTCCTATTATGTTAATGTGTGTGTGCAATTTAATCAGTAGTTTAAAACCTGTACATGCTTAAGTTACTCTACAAGAAGATATGTCAAAGAAATAATCAATCTTCCCATGTTTTCTTCCGCCTGCTACTTCTATAGCTTTTCTTCTTCCTTCCTCATTACAACCCTTAAATAGAATTCGTGCCTCATATCAAATTTACCGAGTATCATAATTCTTCCAAGTGGTAAAGATACCTCAAGACAAATGCTGGGCATAAAAGCCACAGGGCATAAATCTGCAAAGAAGTAAAAAGCTAACGTTTTCAAACAATATTGCTTCTCTCTCACTTACCAACTTTACATTTCCCTGTATGGCCCCGGAAGATGACTGGTTAGCCAGAGGCAGGTAAGATTCCTCAAGGGAGGAACAACCTAAGATAGACACAATCTCAGGGGGGCCATCAGGTGAGAAATTGCGGATCAACAGAGGTGAGGCTTAGAACCTCACCCCCCCTGTTTTGAGAGAAATCTTCTGCATCCGTGGATGTTTTGTTGCCCTTGTCTAGCTTGGATTAATACTTAGTCTACAGGCACACACCTGATCATCAACATTTGCTCTCTTATAGCACTAAACTATGTTTTCTACCTTTATCTTGCATCTGCCTACCACTTCAGCATTTTATTGAAAATAATAATAACAATAATAATAATAAGGGAGAAATGTGGGATTCATATATAAATCAAGTATAAAAATCAAACGAATATTCATATTTGACCTGATTGTTTATAGTTCATAATGCGTGACCAAAACCGAAATTTTCTGTGATGACTGCCCTTGTACTGTTCACCATGTAAAAACTTATTCACTATGTTAAGAATTTGTTCACCATGTAAGATCTTGTTCGTTATGCTTCAGAAAATTGGAGACTGATGAGAATTAGGCTTGGGGTGGATTAATGATTATGCATTGAGTCACCTATACAGAATTTCATTATTGTTAACAACCATTTGATCAATAAATATGAGAGATGCCCTCTCAAAAAAAAAAAAAGAAACATAATCAATGTCGTGATATCTTTTCAAATTTGTGGTTATATGTAACCTAATCAGAGAACTGTAGATTGTTTCCTCCACAAACAACTTTAAAGAATGTATTTAAGTTTCTGAAGATTGTAATTTTACTGCCCTTTTGTTGTTGTTTCTACTTTGACCAAGTGACATACAACTGTAAAAATCTCATTGGCTTATCTTGTTTCACTGATTTATAAAACTGTTCTTTTTTGTTATACTCTGTTTTACATTTTAGTCTTAGTTGTCAGCTGCAAAGTTAAACTCAGGTTTTATTTTGGTTCATATTTACTTCATATATTTATTTTTAGTTGCTTTACTTTATTATTTTATCTTAAGCATGTTCTTTTTGGTTTTATTTTCTTTTGTTTTTTTTTTCATTGTTTTTAATAAAGTGTGAATAAGGTGTACAACATGAGATTTTAATATACATTTACATAGTGAAATGAAAACATTAAAAAATAGAATTACCACATGATCCAGCAATCCCTCTTCTGGGTACACACCCAGAGGAAATGAAATCAGCACCTTGAAGACGTACCTGTGCTCCCATGTTCGGTGCAGCATTATTTATGGCTGCCAAGAGATAGAAATAACAAGTGTCTGGAGATGGGTGAAAGGCTAAAGAAAATGTGGTCTCTATATACAATGGGATGTAATGCAGCCTTCAAACAGAGGCACATCTTGTCATTTGCCACAACATGGATGAACCTGGAGGGCATTATACTAAATGAAAAAGCCAAAACAAGAAATAAAAATACTGCATACTCTCACTTATCTACAGAAATTTAAAAAATCAAATACATAGAAGAAGAAAGTAGAATCATGGCTGAAAAGCAATGAGGTGGGGAAAATGGGGAGATGCTTGTCAAAGGGTGCAAAGTTGCAGTTATGTAGGATGAAGAAGTTCTAGAGAACTAATGTACAGCTTGGTGACTATAGTCAATATTACTATATTGTATACTGGAAATTTGCTAAAAGAGTGGATTTCAGGTGCTCTTGTCACACAGACACAAAGGCAACTCTGTGAAGAGATGGATGTGTTAATAAGCATGTTCCTTTCATACAATACATTGCTGTGTTGGATTTTTAAAATCTAATCTATCTGAGTATCTCTGTGCTTGCCTCCAAGGATGCTATGTCCATATTGTCTTCAATTCCAACTTCTCTCACATCCCTCTTTACCCCACTCATTATATCAGCATCTAAATTTATTTCCTATGTTACATGTTTGTTCAGTAGAGCACATGATTAACTATAACCAAAGCACTCCCAACTCAGCACAGTTCTTGAAAGAAATAGGGCAGATCGTCATTTTACTCAAATTTGTCATTCACAAAACACTGAAGAATCTCCAGATTCTTAGTTCTAATGTTAGGATTCTATAATTTTATGTATTTATAGTTATTTTCTCATTATGTTTGTTCTTTATACTGAAAAGAATTTCTTTTTTCACAATTATCTTAAAATATCTTCTCTATCATACTACCATTTTCCCATAATTTCTGCTGCAATTCACTAAAGATAAATCTGAGTAAATCAACAATTATAAGACATTTGTATTCAACATAATATCCTCAGCTAATTTGAGCTTAATTTAAAAAACTGTTCTCCTGCATTTCTTATTATATTTTTAAAAAACTTTCTGAAAACATGTTAGTTGAACATGCACATCTGAAAATATAATTTTTTGACCAGATTCCTGATATGTCAGTCTTATCTATCATTTTTCTTCATCAGAGTGTGCACATGCATTCACACACACACACACACACACACACACGCGTGCGCGCACACACACACACACAAACACATTTCTCTTTCTTAAACAGGGGCTTATACTTTAGCTTTTGCTTCTGGGTGGAAAATTCCAAGGCAAAATACCTTTGAAATCAGTAAGACTTCAGCAGGAGAGACACACTTCAGCATCACTTGGAGGAGCTGGGCAGTGACCTATGGGATGCCCTTAATGAAGAGACAGTTATTGAGAAAATGAGTCATGGTCCAGGAAGATTCCCTAGCAGCAGCAAGGAAGAAAGCAGAAGGAGAAACCACGTGGCAGGAGGTCATGGGGCACGGGGAGGAAAGAGCGGTGCCTTCAGCCATGTAGACGGAACCAGCATCTCCTGTATTAAAGGCCCACCTGATAGTAATTAAGAAAATAAAAACAACAACCACGGGCTCCTCAGGGAGAAGAGCCACCCCCTCCCTAGGTTGTGGAGCACTCCATGCTCCACCCCTATGCCCAGAGTGAGCTGGTGGACATGAGTATTTGGTTTCATCAGAAGCCATCAGAACCTCTGCCTTTATGGCTTTTGTGTTTCTGGGATATGGGAGAGGAAAACTGTTATGTTGGCTTCTGAAATGGCTTCCCTGATGATTCACCCTTCCCTCCAGCAGCAGTTGCACAAGGCCCATCACACCTCAGAGAATCAGGTGCTTCTGGGTTGGCTGAGAACAGCCATCAAGGGAGTTTGTCCTAATCAAGGTGATTTACCATACCATACTGCAGGTGAGTTCAGACTGAGGGTACATGGTAAGCACCCACCTGTAGCTCTGCCTATACCTTGGAGAGTGATGAATACTAAGCAGCATTAAGTGCCTGTGGCACAAGGAAAGTGGAGAAACTCTACAGGAGTTGGAGAAGGTGGGCATCATAAAGCCCACTCATAGTACTTTTAATTCCCCAGTGTGGCCAGAGATAAAGCCAGATGGCTCCTGGTGTGTGATTGTGGACTACAGGGAATTGAATTAAGTCACACTCCCTTTGCATGCTGCTGTCCCCTTTATAGCAGCCATTATGGACACACTCAGTCATGAACTAGGGATGTTTAATTATGTTGTGGACTTTGCTGATGCTTTCTTCTCTATTGACATAGCACAGGAAAGTCAGGAACCATTTGCCTTCAGGTGGTAAGGCTGGCAGTAGACATTTACTGTCTTTCCACAAGGATACCTCTGCAGTCCCACCATCTGTCACGGACTTGTAGCCCAGGACTTGGCCACATGGAAGAACCCACAAATGGTGTGGCTGTATCACTACATTGATGATATGCTCACTGAATCAGTAATAGCAAAGGCCCAGGCTTTCCCTTCCCCTACCATTATGGCAGTATTACAAGAGATTTTGGGACTTTTGGGCTACTAGAGAGTGTTTATCCTGCACTTGGCACATATTCTGAAAATGTTATACCTGCTGGTATGAAAGAGCATCAGGTGGGACTGAGATGAGACATGTACAGTTGCTTTTACTGCTGCTCAGCATGCAGTCAGGGGCATACAGGCCTTGTGTGCAATGGACTCATCAAGGCCCTATAAGTAAGATGTTCATGTAATGGAAGATGGTTATGGAGAGGGTCTATGGCAGAGGCTTGAATGGACACGCCAATTTATTGGATTCTGGTCACAGCTATGGAAAGGAGCAGAGGTCCAGTACACCTTGCTAGAGAAGCAACTGGCTGCTGTGCACCATGCCATGCTGGCTACAGAGCCCATTGATGAAACAGCTCCAACCAAGGTAATAACCACCTATCGCATCATGGGGTTGGTGTGAGACTGAACCAAAAGGCTATGGAGTGGTATGGCACAGACACCACACTGGACAAGCAGGGTTCATATTTACAGCAGCATAGCACCCTCTCTGCTAGCCCCTTAAATGGAGAACTCCAATGCTTATTGAGGCCAGTGATTATACTAGTGGAAAGCAAGAAGAACTTGATTTTGAGAAACTGGTAGGCAAGAGTCCTTAACAGGGTGGAAAAGCCCCCATACCTGAAGATGCTTGGTATACAGATGGCTCCAGTCATGGGCAGCCCCTGAAGTGGAAGGTTGTGGCTTTTCATCCTAAGACTGAGACAATATGGATGGAGGATGAGAGGTGAAGAGCAGCCAATGGTCTGAGTTATATGCAGCATGGCTCGTAATCACCCTGAACCCCCTCCCCTATAGTTGTCTGCACTGAGAGCTAGGCCATCTATCAGGGCTTGACCCTATGGCTATCCACATGGTACCATGGCAACTGGATGGTAGTCACTGTCCCCTGTGGGGGCAAGAGTTTTGGCAGGACCTATGGGCCTCTGGTCAGACTAAGAGAGTAGCTGTATGTCATGGGACTGGCCATTTGCCTTTAGCATCCCCAGGGAATGATGAAGCAGACACATTGGCCCAGTTGTTTTGGCTAGAAGGCAAATATGCCTCTGATTTGCCCAATGGTTACATCAGCATTTGTTGCATGCAGGGTAAAAGACACTGTGGGCTGTAGCCCATCAGTGGGGTTGCTATCAACCTTTGAAAAAGTCATCAGAGCCTGGAAGGAGTGCCTTGTGTGCTCTAAGAGGGACTTACACTGAGTCCCACAGCAACATGGGACTATTTTAAAGGGGCTCATACCCCTTGTAAGGTGGCAGATAGACTATATTGGGCCTATGATCATCTCAGAAGAATATCAGTATGCCATGACTGTGTGGAAACAACTACTGGACTGTTGGTTGCTTCTCCTGTTCATCATGCAGATCAGCAAACCACCAAAAGACTGCATCCCTTTGCAGTCTTTAGTGGCAGTAGGTGATTGAGAGTAATCAAGGCACCCACTTTACTGGATGTGCATTACAAGAATAGGTGCAGCAATTAGGAATAATGTGGAAATTTCATGTCTTACCTAACACTACCAGGGCAAGCACAATAGAGAAATACAATGATTTGTTGAAATCTGACCTGAAGTTGGTCACCAGTAGTCTATGGAGCTGGTCAGTTGCTTATCGACAGTGCTATGGTTTTTTAATTAGAAGCTCCAAAAAGGAGTCTTGAGCCCTGTGGATATGCTAACACACATGGCTGCCTCTCCTATACAAAAGAGGAATTAATGAAGCGGGGATATAGACAGCAGACGTCTTGCTGGGAGCCCCATGTTCATTAAACCCTGGGGACCTCTTGAGTGGACATGGCCCTGGTCATTTTGACACATGGAGCAGTGATCACTGGCCCTTCCTGCACATTGGGGAAAATGTCTCAAACCGGGCCTCATGTGTGTTCCTGGATTAACAGCAGAGTAGTCTCTAAATATCATGGTAGTGTACCCAAGTCATCCGGGAGGTAAGAGCATCTCACAGGGAAGTTTTGTTTTATCTTTATGGCCAGGGCATGTACTCCCATAGCTCTGAATAATGACCTATCTCTAACTCCCACTGGGAGGAATGTGAAGGTCTGGTGTACTAGACCAGGACGAGATCCCATTCCTGCCACTGTCCTATCACAGGACCACTCTCTTGCATGCATCCTGCCTGATGGACAAGATTTGCCTCTGCTGGTTTCATCAAAATTTGTATCTTACTGCCCTTAAGGTTATTTTCTTCCACAGTTCCTGTGGCCTGGGGACACACTCTGTCTGCAGCTGCTGCGTGATGATTGCTTTGAACTCCCTTCCTGTTCAACTACTGATTGCTTGTGGAATGGGAAAGCTATGGACTAAATCTGCATAGTAATTTGAACCTAGGTGAATCCTCTGGCTTGAGGATTATCATGATTATTGCAGTTGCTATTGTATGTTATTAGTGTGGTTACAATGATCCAGTTTTCTCACACAGAGTCCATTGCAGAAGATGGGGAATGAGTAGATTGTAAGGCTAGATATCTGGAAGGGTGGGCTGTAGGTCAAACTGAATTATTTTAAGAATCTCTCACCTGGCATTATTGCATCTCCATATCAATAGGTAATTACAAGCACAAGTGAGGGCTTATCTGTACCACACAGGTTGGATGGAGCCTCTTCTTCTGCAGCCAGTTCCTGAGAGACACAGGAGAGGAGAAGTGGACTGCTTGTAAGAAATAAAAGGTTTTCTCTCTCACTTTATTTCTCCCTTTTACTGATTTTGGCTTCAAAGGTATTTTGCCCTGGGATTTTCCTCAGTAGTTACAAAGAGGTATCCTTTGGTTACTGGGAAAGGCATCCAGAATAATAGATTATCCACTAAATCTTCCAAAATGATTACACCCCTGGGGATGACCTGATTTTACCCTGGTGAGATCCATTTCTGACTTCTGACCTTCATTACTGGAAGGCAATAGACTTGTGTTGTAGGAAGTCCCTAAGTTTGTGGCTTTTTAAGAATAATACCAATTAATTATAGAAATAAGTAGGAATTTATGATAGATAGTAGAAAAAGTAGAAAGTGGAAATTAAAACACTTTTGTAACTTGTGGGAAAATCCCAGGGCAAAATACCTCTAAAACTGAAATCAGTCAAAGGAAGAAATAAAGTTAATAAACTTTTATTTCTTATAAGCAGTCATCCCATCTTTCTCTTGACACGGCTGCAGCAGCAGAGAGCTCCGCCCAACCTCTCTGGTCCACATAAACCTTCAATGACCCTTATAATTACCTATTGATATGTAGATGGACTATTTCTCTTACCCATTGGAAACACATATTGATATGTAAATGAACAAAAGTCAGGAAATATATTCTGGAAATATTGCAATTTTACCAACAGCCCACCCTTCCAGAAATCTCATCTCACAATCTACACATTCCCCATCTTCCCCAATGGCCTCTGTGTGAGAAAACTGGAGCATTGTAACCAGACTAATGACATACAATAGCAACAGCAATAAAATCATGATAATCCTCAAGCCAGAGGATTCATCTGGGTTCTAAGTCCTATGCAGATTAAGTCCATAGCTTGCCTATGCCACAGGCGTTCAGCAGCTGAAGGGATAGGGAGTTCAGAGCTGTCATCATGCAGTCAGGGGGTGCAGCCAGGCCAGAAGGACTATAGAAGAAAATAACCTCATACATGTTTTGATGACACCATCATAGTCAAATCTTGTCTATCAGGTAGGATACATGCAAGAGAGTGGTCCTGTGGTAGTGTTGCAGGGACCATGGAGCTATGAACAAGGGGTCAGGACATTGAAATGTTTGGTGAGAAGCAGCTTTTATTAGTTCTGGCACTGGCTCAGTGGATTCCTATCCAAAGGCTGAGCCCCAAGTTCAGAAGGGCCATGTCTTTTATATATTCACTACAAGGTTAGTGGGGAGTCAGCACCCAGTAACCATTGCAGTGGGAACTATTAGGTTGCCATAGGTGTATTCAGGATGCTAGTTTTATTTTAATCTATCTCTATAAAGGTTACCCAGATACCATATTATAAACTAATGGGCTTCCGTGACTATGATGAACAAGCTGTTCCACACCACTGAGTGCTGATGGGGGGAATACAGTGTTACATTGTTTCAATCTCAAGCACCCAAGTACCTTGTGATTCCTCTACATTCCTGGAGCCTCAACAGAAGCTATGTATCCTTGGCTTCCTACCACAATACGCAGTGGTAGGAATGGGATCTCATCCTAGTTTAGTGTACCAGACCTTCATACCTCTCCCTTTGGGGGTTACTGATGGGTCTATATGAAGAGCTACATAAAGAATGTGCATTGGCCACAATGGTAAGACAAAACTCCCCAGTAAGATGCTCTTACCTTCTGGCCTTTTTGGCTACACTACCTTGATCTTTGGGGGTCACTCCGCTGTTTCTTCAGGAATACACAGAAGGCCAGCTTCCAGGCCTTGTCCCCAAGGTACCAGGAGAGCCAGCCATCATTGATCCATGTGTCAAAATGTCCAAGGCCACATAGTCTCCAGGTTGCTGTGGGACTCAGTCACACAGTGCACTTCTGACTAGGCTCTGCTGACCTCTTCAGAGCTCAAAGGCACACTCCACTGACAGGCTACAGCCTACATTGTCTTCTGCCCAAGGCAGGCTGTGCTGCTAGCCAGTGCACCTGGGTGACTAGGTGCTGCTAAGGCCCCAGTCCCAGCCATCTTCAGTCACATGGACATCCAGCTCACAAGGCCCTGATGGGTCTATCTCACTCAAGACCTTCATGGCCTTGACAGTCCATTTTGCACCAGCAGAGGTAAATACACACATTTCATGCCAAATTCACCTGATGCCCTTTCATACTAAATGGCATAAGGGCTTCAGTATTTGTGCCAAATGTGGAAGAAACACTCTCCACAAGCCTACAAGGCCCAAAACCTCTGGCAAAAGTGCCATGTTTATCTGTAAGGTAATCAGACAAGAGCACAATATCACACACAATATTAGACACCCTATTCCCAAGGGGATTTGGGTTTGTTCCACTCAGCCCTACCCTGCAAACATTAGGAATGCTCCCTGGAAAACCCTCTGGGTGGCAAGAAATCATGGAACACTCAGCTCCTGTGTCCACCAGGGCCAGGACACACTTCACATTAACTGGGGACTAATAACTATCATTCTACATGTGGCTTCTCATCCCCACCACATGCCTTGACCTTCCCCTCTGTCAAACCACAATGCCCAATCATTGTCCTATGGGATGAGGGCCCAGGTGGAGCCTGAGTACTGTCCTCAAAGAAGTCTTGCAGGGACACAGGATGGACATGGGGTTTTGCCTCCAGCTTCTGTGTCCTGGACCTCAGTGGCTGGAACTGATGCTCTGGCTTTAATTGGTGCAACAGTTCTAATAAGATCCTATTGGACTGCCCATCAAGTTTTTCTTTCACTACCCTGGCCTTTATCAAATCAACCCATCTCTGGGTACTTGAGACTTTCATGGGGCCCTTTGCACCCCTCCTTTCAGTCATAGCCTGTACTTCCTCCCAGGCTTTTATTGTTTCAACCTCCACCATATCTGCTATAGTACAAGTAGCCTAACTTAGGGGTTGCCCTATGTGGTGGGCAAGAATAGTCTCTAGGGACCCAAAGAGAAATATGGATGCTGTATAGAGAGCACTGGATTTCTTATTCCTATGGTGAACAACTCTTCATCAGGGCCTTGGGGCATCCATAATATAGATGACATATTTCATGCCCAATTCCTGCAACACCTGTTGGAACTCTGCATACATCTTCCAGGTAGTAGGTAAGTATGGTAAATCACCCTGATTAGACCAAACTGCCCTGATGGCAGCTGTCAGCCAATCCAGAAGCACCTGATTCCCTGAGGTATGATGGGCACTTTGCAACCACTGCTAGAGAGAAGGGTGAGTCATCAGGGACTCATCTCAGTACCCAACATAACAATGTTTTCCACCCCCATATCCCAGAGATGCAAAAGCCATGTAGGCAGAGGTTCCGATGGCTTCTGTTGATACTGTACACTTACGTACACCAGCTCATCCTGGGAATTGGTACGGAGCACAGAGTGGGGAGGTGGCAGCTCCTCCACGTCAGGAGCACATGGTTGCTGTGTTTTTACTTTCTTAATTACAACCAGGCAGGCCTTTAATACAGGAGAGTCTGGTGGCTCAGGTGGTGGCCTCAGCAACCAATCAGCCCTCAGCTCCACCCCCTCATCATCTCCAGACACCTCCTTCACCATCTCCAGAGCTGAAGGCAATGCTCTTTCCTCCTCATCCCCCAGAACATTCTGCAATGCCGACTCACCTGCTGCTTACCCCCTCACTGCTGCTAATGAATTTTCCAGGAGTTGACCCATCCTCTCAATAACTGTCTCTCTTCCTTAAGGGCATCCCATAGGTCATCACTCAGCTCCTCCGAGCAGTGCTGAAGTGTGTCTCTTTCCTGCTGAAGTCTCTCTCTCTCCTTGATAACCCTCTCTCTCTCCTCAATAAGCCTCTCTCTCCTTGATAATCCTCCCTCTTTCCTCAGTAACACTTTTGCACTATCTGGACAAAAAGAGGTCCTACAATGCCAGCTGCTACAAGGCCACTCAGGGCCTCTAAGCAGTCTTCTATCTGATGGAGGGCTAATTCTGCAGCTTCCAGTGTCTCCACCCTTCCCCAGTTCTGGGGAAGGCCCCACCACTCTAGGAAGTGGTTTAGCCTAAACCAATTCCCCACTCTCTGATTGGAAGCCCCACATATAGGGGGTTCCCAAATGAAGCTGCACCCTCTACTGCTATAGCTATTGAGGCTTCCCCATCATTCTTAGAGACAGCCTGTCCAATGGTCACACTCATTTAGACAAGTTTTGGGTTCAGAATTCTTGCCAAATACCACCATATGTAACTCTGGGGGGAAAATCCCTGGGCAAAATACCTCTAAAACCAAAATCAGCCAAGGGAGAAATTAAGTTAAGAAAACTTTTGATTTCTTACAAGCAGTCATCCTGTTTTTCAATTGACCCAGCTGCAGCAGAAGAGAGCTCCACCCAACCTTTCTGGTCCAGATAAACTCTCACATGCACTTGCAGTTACCTATTGATATGGAGATGGCTACTTCTATCCAATCTTTGGAAACACCTGTTGATATGCAGATGTACAAAATTCAGGCAAGAGATTCTGGAAATATTACAATTTTACCCACAACTAGTCTGCTGTTTACTAACTAGTGCATGTCAACATTGTGCATGTCAACATGATTCTTAAAATATATGTGCCTGAGTTTCTTTAATTAGAAAATATGGATGATAATAACTCCCTTTCAGAAATGTTATACTAAATAAGATTATGTATGGAATCCATCTGTCAAATTATATAGTATTTTTTAAAAGTTAATTATTGTTTTTGTTTTTAGTAATTAGTAAACATCTTTGGTCTTGAATCTGTTGGAGATCTGATGTGTGGAATGCAGATTTCCTTCAATATTATAGACTACTTACCTAGCTGAGTTTTAATAACTCCCAAATCTTCAGTACTTGCTTGAGCAAATCAGCTGTCTGGACATAGCACATGTTCTAATGTTGGGAATGTTAGGTAGAAAGATAAACATGAGCAGTAGGTGAAGGGGAAGATAAGGCTTAAGGAAAAAACTGCCCAAACTGCTCAGGTAGCAAGTACCACATGCAGGCAACTAAGGCTTTACAGGGTGACAACTTCTTGCTTATCAGGCGGGACCTGGCCAAGCCATTCCCAACCAGGTCCCAATGTAGGCACAATTGTACAAAACTAAGAACCACCCTAACCACTCTTCCTCATAACCTCATTAAAATAGGATTGCAGTTTTGCTCCAACCCCACCATGGGGTTTTCTGTTGCATTTTGGGAAAAGACATGTGCACCGAGAGGAATGGGTGTACAACTAGAGCTGTCAATGAAATCATTTCACCCTGTCAATGAAAGGAAGTGCCTCTCCAACTATGCAGTGGCATACTGACCCTCCCTAGCAGTTCTGGGCCTTTATCTGCTTTGACTCTGGCCCCCTCCTCCCTGGTAGTGTAGTCAAGTAAAGCTGCCTTTGTCTTCCTCCACTCTGGCCCGCTTCTGTCTTGGAGTGTATTCAAATAAAACTTTCCCTTTGCTTCACTATTGTGTCTCTGTCTTTCAATTCTTTGTTGTAGTAGAGACAAGGACCAAGGTAAACAAACTCAACTGGTAACACTAATGAATTAATCACGTATTGATTTTGCTCCCTTTATCTTACATCCCTCATATCTGCTTTCTTATCTTTGCTTTCCTGACTCAGTTTTTAATCCCAGCCCATGTTACTCACTATGTGGATGAGCCACTTCCCATTCCTGACCCACCTTCTGCTGATGTTCTTATTCCACATTCCTAAAGCCAGGTCTTTTTTCTGTCTCCATGATTTGTTATTTCTTACATTTATAGGCACTCCACCCTTTTGTATGTGTGAAGAAAAAAAAAGGAAAATATGAAAATAAGACAACAAGCAATCTTTGAAAAGTAATGTTACTAAGTTCAATGATAATATCATAATTCAAAAATATGTTGCTGAGCCTGAAAACTGGGTCAATACTCTGAAGATGAAATTAAGGATAAAGGTCCCTTGGATTTTGAAATATTAACAACATACTTAGAGGAAAGGTAAAATTTCTAAATGATCACTTCTAGGGCATATATATATATATATTAGCAAATGTAGAATTTTGGAAAGGGAAAAATGTATGCGTACATGAAGGATTTTTTCCTCTCTGGTTTACATATTCTACATGTGTAAATATCTTATATATATTTGGGAGGAAAATAAGATTAAGAAAAAAAATTACACAATCACTTACTGAAAAATTTCAATATCTGAATGGTAGGCTTAAGATCATTATAGCTACATTTAAGTCAGGTTTTAAACTCCTTGACCTACAAAACTTAATTAGATGCAAATGGGACACTAATAACATGCCATCTTACTTGTAAATATCCCATTGCTGTGCCTTTTATGAAAATTCATCAAAGTGATGTGTATATTTTTTATTTCCTTTTCACTCTATTTAACAATATATGAATTTGCTGTTATTTATCCATTTCTTATTCACTAAATAAAAGGATTCTTTAACCTTTATTTTTAGTTTTCTTTTTTAAAAAATCTCTCTGAAAACATTCCTCAAGTATGAAGGCTCAACATTTTAACAAAATTAACAAATGATAGTGAATATCAGTATTTTACATTTGTTAGAAAGATATGTTTAACCTGAAATACTTTAATATAAATTTTAATATCTATTGCAGAGTTTGCAATCTGATGGCTCAATGGTCAGATCTGGCAGCTAGATATAGTTTAGCTATGTAAAACTAATTTAGTCATCAGTTTTTTGTTTTTTATTGTTTTTTAATGGAGGGATAGCTCACAAGTACCTGGAGGTGTTTTTGCTTATTTATCTCTGGGTTTTTAAAATCTGGAGGCTCACCTTTCTACACATATCAACTGCTGGCCAGGAGGAGGGTTTTCTCTGTGGGCCAGGCACTCTTGGGTGGCCACTTTCCCTGATACTCCCCTGTATCATAGAAATCCTGTTCTTTTTCTTATACTACTTACTTGATCAAATAGTTAATTAAGTTTATTTGTATGATATGGCTCTGGAATTATTCCAGACAATATTAGCTACTATGAATAAGAAAATATCAGATAGTGACCTACATAGTTTCCTGCATAACTTTACCCTTTCAAATGGTAAAGACGATCTAGTCTTAGTCCTTAAAATAAGTTCTTTCAGCATCAACCATAGTTCTGTTTTGATTGGCATATGACATGGTCACACAATAAAAGACATTTTATATAATTAATTAGTAATTTAAACTGCAAAGTCAAAATAAAGTGCTTACCATTTAGTAGATGCTTATTTATTCATTTATAGATGATCCAAGGTACAGCAGATTCTTTGACCTAAAAAATAGCACTGATATCAAAGTTAAAACTATAAAATACCAGATTTTAAGAAAGCAAACTTTCTTTGATAGACTGGTCCTACACACTGCTAAAGAAACTTACAAAAATTTGGTATAAATGATGATTTTGCCACTCAAGTATATAAATCTTCATTCAGTGAAATAGTTGTTAGCTTGCTGTACAAAGAGTGTTGATTTTGTGATCTATGAAAATCACCTTTTGAGATCAGTTGTACACATATACTCAAAAAATTAAATATAAGACTTTTTATGTAATTTAAATAAAGTAATGAGTCTATAGGTAAAATGACAGGGAATTTTTGTGATTATTCATTTTTATGAAGACCCAAGCAATTTTCTCATGTCTCTTCAAATTTTTTTTTTGTATTCAGAAAATTGCTCTTTCATTGCCCCTTGAATTTCACTTCAAATTATAATTTTTCTTTTTTTTAAAATTAAGGTATCATTGATATACAATCTTATGATGATTTCACATAAACAACACAGTGGTTATAATACAGTTTTAATGCCAGGGAAAGACAATATTACTACACTATTAATTTAAAATCATTTCTAAAAATAAAATCTGGGTCATGGCAGCAGAAACTCCTAGTTGCTCCTCAATTTCTGTTTTCTCCATTGCTCTTTGGTAATAGAACACCAGAGCTAAACCAGAGTTTTATCTGAGTGCTTGGGTATCTACAAATTGACCACATTTCCCAATTTTACTTCCAACTAATTGTGGTCATAATATTTGATTACTTCCACAGAATGTGACCAAAGATCATGCAACCAACTTCCAAATCATAGGCTACAGTAAATGGTGATTTTCCCTACTTTCTTCCTTCTCAATCTTTTATATACAGAATAGTGCACATATCAAAGTATTTGGCTCAAAGAAATCCCACAAATGGAGCACACCCACGTATGCAGTCCCCAGATCAGGGAACAGAACATATAAGCATTCCGGAAACCTCTTTCACATTCCCTCTTGTTTCCGTGTGCCCTTACCCAACTTCATATGTTTTTTTTTTTTTACTTCTAATAGTATAGATTAGTTTTTTGACTTTTTTAAACTTTATATACTGAAATTATGTGGTAGTATATTCTTTGGTGTCCATCTTCTTTCACTCATTACTATGTTCCTCAAATTGATTCTTATTTTTGTGCATACTTAAAGATTACTCATTTTTATTGCTGTACAGTATTCCACTATGGGAGCATAATCAAATCACCAGGAGCTATGGAACCATCAAATTGTAAATTGACTTTGGCTAATATTCAGAAAAAAGAGTGAATTACAACTTTATTTTGGACAAGCTGAAACAGAAAGTAATAAAATATTTTCATTTTTCTTACACATTAATAATCACAATAACAATGCTGTAGTTTTTATAAATGTTCTTCACATACATTAATTGTTAAAAATATATTTATGAATGTTAAGGGTAGTTTTGCTAAGTAAATAATGAGATACAAATATGAGGACAATGTACTAATTTTTAAAATATCTTTTGCTAATGTTCACCATATGTTAATGGCTTTATCTTACATATCTTGGAGTAAGGTATAATTTGAAAATATTTTATCAAGGAGTATCTAAAGGTAAATTATTTTTTTTGTAACAGGGATACACACACACACATGCACACCACAATAAAAATATAAAATAAAAATAAAGGATCATTAGGTATTGATTTAAGGCCATGGTATCATAATGTGTTTCTGTATTTTAAAAATTCATTTTAAATTTTGATAAACCTTTCTCATATTCTTCACTATTCTATATCATCAACTTCCTGTGATATATATCTCAAAGTACAGCATTTTTATCTTTATCCCTAGGATCTATATCTCTTTCTTTGCCAATTTGGAGTACATAGAATCTTGCACTTAATTTTGCACTTTATTTTCTTTATTGCTAGAATCCTCTTAGATGTTAAGCTCAAATCCACATCCAGTTCATTTCTTCAGCAAATATTTGTCACTTCAGACTACCTGTAATATGCTAGGATAGCATGGAGATCAGAACATGCTTCCTTTATGATATGATTGATTTCCTACTGTCTCATTAAGAGAGTCAGCATTCTTGCAGTGGTTCTCACCACGTGGATTCTCACCCAGAGGCAGAGGACAGAGACTGCGGCAGCTCATCCATCTGTAGACGGGAGGGTGCAGCAAGACCACGTGGGCCGAAGCTACTGAGAGATAAAGGAAGTGAGGATGGCTAAATGTTTCCAACAACAGGGTGTGGGTTGGTGGCCTGGAGTGCCATTTCAAGTGTTACACATACCAGCTTTAGAGATAATCGGCATGTCTAACAGCAGAGGGATCAAGGAAATCACACCAGAGACTAATGCATGCCAGCCAAGTCACTCCAAAAGCTAGCAAGAGGCTAGGAGTGATACAAATTCATGATTACTTAAAAGTCAATTTAAGAGTTTATTATACTTATCATTTCCTAGAGTTTCTTGATTTTTTAACATATATTACTGAAATATATTTCTTCATACTGGAATTGAAAGGAGTTGAATATAGTTTTCTTCCAATTTTTATATGAACAACATAATTTATAGAAGTAGTAGAGATATAAATTATTGGTTTAAATCCCAAGTATTCCCCTTTAAAAAACTGGATGAACTTTTTGAACAAATAATTTAAATTTTTAATCTTTTGCCATAAAAAAGGACAAAAAACTGCCTCTCAGAATGAAAAATATGAAATAGCATATGACTATGTTTTAGGCATAACATAAGCAAAAAACTAACTTATTTTTGCTTATTTATCTTTGCTTTCATAAACTATATTTTGTAAGGATTAAACAAAACAAGGAGCTGAAACATCACATTTCTAATTAAGACAAAATTTGGTAGAATGCAAACATAAAGATAGAGATATATAGTTCCTCTAATGTGACTAACATTGAAGTTGTAATTTTGGTGATTAATTGAACATCTACAAATGCTGGGCAAGTGCTAGGCACTGATTTAACCTTGGTCTTTATTCTTAATCACTTAATTTTTTTTGAGCTACCAAATTTATGGTAAGAAACAAAAATGCCAGTACATGATGTTAATGAAACAAAATGCTCAGCACAGTAATGAATGGCAGCAAACTTGTTTTATATTACACAAAAAATGTGTGACATATTTATTCAGCTTAGTGAAATTGCCTACTGTGAATTTGCACATTTTCTTAACATCTGCACATTCAGCAGTTACTACATGACATCTTCTAATTTACAAAAAGAATCTAGTCATAACAATAAGATAAAATGAAATTGTTCATTTTCAGGTAACAGAGCATATTTTTAATACTAATGTGTCATTCAAAGCCATGTAATTAATTGTATCCAGTGAATCAGGATTTTTACTAAGATATATTTCTCCATATGAAAACACTTTTCAGAGAAATGTATGTTTTGGTTTGTAATAAATTCTGCTTCTATTATTGGCATAAGCCAGTTTATTTTGAAAATAAAGTATTTTGTGAAATACATAGTTCACCATTTATAATGCAGAAGGATTCTATTATTAAAAAAACAAATGGATGATGAGGATGCTAGAAGTTCTTTAAAAATATGTCATTAAGAAAAATAAAGTTATTTTCATCTCCTTTAAAATTTAGCTCCAAGTATTGAATAAGGTTGAAAGGAAAATAATAGATATTTAAAAGCTTAACTGTTTTAACAATAAGGGAATTTAAAATTTTATAGACTCTCTTAAAACCTTTCCATATACTAATGACCTAAGGCATACTGATATATTTTTATCAAGCTGCTTTAACTCTATTTTTTATTAAATTTGTACCTAATATCCACATAAAAATAATACCTGTGGACATCCCATTAAAAAAACACCAAGATTATGTAAATTCCATGATCCCATCTTTACTAACTCAAAAGCAGTTATTGTTGGTTTCATAATATTCTCTCTCTCAGATCCAGGCTCAGTCTTTTTCTCTTTTCTCTGTGCATGCACCTCTTCAGTCTTGTGATTTCCTTTCTGTGGTTGGTTCATCTATATTTTTAATTATAAATTACATACGATATTCTGTGAGAATATTTATTAAAATTAAATTGGTTAAATCATGGAGACAGTTTTCATTATGCAGTGAAAAATTACTTAATAGTTTTCACAAATAAATATTTTCATATTCTTTTATAGATATCGCAGTTTTTTTTTTGTAGATAATTATTTTTTATTGAAGGGTAGTTGACACACAGTATTACATTAGATTCAGGTGTACAACAGAGTGATTCAACATTTATATACACGATAATTCTAGGTACGAGCTATCACCATACCAAGTTGTTACAATATTTTGACTATATTCCTTATGCTATACATTACATCCCGGTTACTTATTTATTATACAATTGGAAGTGTTTACTTTATTATTTTTTTTTGTAAGGGCATCTCTCATATATATTGATCAAATGGTTGTTAAGAACAATAAAATTCTGTATAGGGGAATCAATGCTCAATGTACAATCATTAATCCACCCCAAGCCTAATTTTCATCAGTCTCCAATCTTCTGAAGCATAACGAACAAGTTCTTACATGGAGAACAAATTGTTACATAGTGAATAAGTTTCATGGTGAACAGTACAAGGGCAGTCATCACAGAAAATTTCAGTTTTGCTCATGCATTATGAACTATAAACAGTTCAAATATGAATACTCATTTGATTTTTATACTTGATTTATATGTGGATACCACATTTCTCTCTTTATTATTATTATTCTTAATAAAATGCTGAAGAGGTAGGTAGATACAAGATTAAGGTAGAAAACATAGTTTAGTGTTGTAAGAGAGCAAATGTAGATGATCAGGTGTGTGCCTGTAGACTATGTGTTAATCCAAGCTAGACAAGGGCAATAAAACATCCACGTATGCAGAACATTTCTCTCAGAACAGGGGGGGTGAGGTTCTAAGCCTCACCTCTGTTGATCCCCAATTTCTCACCTGATGACCCCCCTGAGACTGTGCCTGTCTTATGTTGTTCCTCCCTTGAGGATTCTTACACATTTCTGGCTAGTCAGTCATCTTCCGGAGCCATACAGGGAAATGTAAAATTGGTAAGAGAGAGAGAAGCCTTATTGTTTGAAAAGGTTAGCTTTTTACTTCTTTGCATATTTATGCCCTGTGGCTTCTATGCACAGCATTTGTCTTGATGTATCTTTACCACTTGGAAGAATTATGATACTCGGTAAATTTGATATGAGGCACGAATTCTATTTAAGGGTTGTAATTAGGAAGGAAGAAGAAAAGCTATAGAAGTAGCAGGCGGAAGAAAACATGGGAAGATTGATTATTTCTTTGACATATCTTCTTGTAGAGTAACTTCAGCATGTATAGGTTTTAAACTACTAATTAAATTGCGCACACACATTAACATAATAGGAGTATAGTTACATAACCAAAGCATACCTGTAATTACCATCCATCTCCAGTGAAACCAAGAAAACCAGTTAGGCACCTTAGGCATTTGTGAAAACTTATCTATGATATGGTGGATATTGTCCAACTGAACTTGAACATTCTGAGAGAAATCAGATAAATTAAAACATCCCATTCCTGGGGACTGTTTACATCCCATATGATCTTTCAACAGTAAAGAGTCTGTAGTTGTAAGATTTTGGAGCGCTACAATTTGCACTTCTCCTAATTCTTGGTTAAGTTCCAACAGTAAGGATCCAGTCAAATTTGTTGTTTTACTGTATGCAGAGGCCAGCTTAGATATCTCCTTCCTCATTCCCACGGCAAGTCCAGGAACTGGTGGGATGGGAGCATCTATACCTGTAGCAGTGCGTGGATCTTTGTTGAGGTTTTTTGATGATCATCTTCTGGCATGAGATATCCAGAGATTGCTGATGTTGGAAGTTCTTTTTCATATCGTATCTTAGTTGATTTTCGGGGTAGCCAAATTAGGCTTTGATCCTGTGTATAAACACAAACAGGCCCTTTGCCTACACTTTTATATGCCCTTTATACACTTGTGTAGAACTCATTGGAGGTCACCACACAGGAACTGCCTTTTTTTTTTTTGGCATCATTAATCAACAATTACATGATGAATATTATATTTACTAGACTCTCCCCTATACCAGGTCCCCCCTATAAACCCCTTTACAGTCACTGTCCATCAGCATAGAAAAATGTTATAAAATCACTACTTGTCTTCTCTATTTTTCACAGCCCTCCCCTTTCTCCCACACACTCCATACATGCTGATCTTAATACCCCCTTTCTTTTTCCCCCCTCATCCCTCCCTACCCACCCATCCTCCCCAGTCCCTTTCCCTTTGGTACCTTTTAGTAAATTCTTGAGTTCTGTGATTCTGCTGCTGTTTTGCTCCTTCAGTTTTTCCTTTGTAGTTATATTCCACATATGAGTGAAATCATTTGGTAGTTCTCTTTCTCCACTTGGCTTGTTTCACTGAGCATAATACCCTCCAGCTCCATCCATGTTGCTGCAAATGGTTGGATTTGCCCTTTTCTTATGGCTGAGTAGTATTCCATTGTGTATATGTACCACATGTTCTTTATCCATTCATCTATCGATGGACATTTAGGTTGCTTCCAATTTTTGGCTATTGTAAATAGTGCTGCGATAAACATAGGGGTGCACTGGTCTTTCTCAAACTTGATTGCTGCATTCTTAGGGTAAATTCCTAGGTGTGCAATTCCTGGGTCAAATGGTAAGTCTGTTTTGAGCATTTTGCTGTACCTCCATACTTCTTTCCACAATGGTTGAGCTAATTTACATTCCCACCAGCAGTGTGGTAGGGTTCAAGTTTCTCCACAGCTTAGCCAACATTTGCTGTTGTTGTCTTTTGGAAGGCAGCTATCCTTACTGGTGTGAGGTGATATCTCATTGTAGTTTTAATTTGCATTTCTCTGATAATTAGTGATGTGGAGCATCATTTCATGTGTCTGTTGGCCATCTGTATTTCTTTTTCGGAGAACTGTCTGTTCAGTTCCTCTGCCCATTTTTTAATTGGGTTATTTGTTTTTTGTTTGTTGAGGCGTGAGAGCTCCTTATATATTCTGGACGTCAAGCCTTTATCGGATGTGTCATTTTCAAATATATTCTCCCATACTGTAGGGATCCTTCTTGTTCTATTGATGGTGTCTTTTGCTGTACAGAAGCTTTTCAGCTTAATATAGTCCCACTTACTCATTTTTGCTGTTGTTTTCCTTGCCCGGGGAGATATGTTCAAGAAGAGGTCACTCATGTTTATGTCTAAGAGGTTTTCGCCTATGTTTTCTTCCAGGAGTTTAATGGTTTCATGGCTTACATTCAGGTCTTTGATCCATTTTGAGTTTACTTTTGTATATGGGGTTAGACAATGGTCCAGTTTCATTCTCCTACATGTAGCTGTCCAGTTTTGCCAGAACCACCTGTTGAAGAGACTGTCATTTCGCCATTGTATGTCCATGGCTCCTTTATCAAATATTAATTGACCATATATGTCTTGGTTAATGTCTGGATTCTCTAGTCTGTTCCATTGGTCTGTGGCTCTGCTCTTGTGCCAGTACCAAATTGTCTTGATTACTATGGCTTTATAGTAGAGCTTGTAGTTGGGGAGTGAGATCCCCCCTACTTTATTCTTCTTTCTCAGGATTGCTTTGGCTATTCGGGGTCTTTGGTGTTTCCATATGAATTTTTGAATTATTTGTTCCACTTCATTGAAGTATGTTGCTGGTAGTTTCATAGGGAGTGCATGCAAATCTGTATATTGCTTTGGGCAGGATGGCCATTTTGATGATATTAATTCTTCCTAGACACGATCATGGGATGAGTTTCCATCTGTTAGTGCCCCTTTAATTTCTCTTAAGAGTGACTTGTAGTTTTGAAAGTATAAGTCTTTCACTTCTTTGGTTAGGTTTATTCCTAGGTATTTTATTTTTTTTGATGCAACTATGAATGGAGTTGTTTTCCTGATTTCTCTTTCTGTTGGTTCATTGTTAGTGTATAAGAAAGCCACAGATTTCTGTGTGTTGATTTTGTATCCTGCAACTTTGCTGTATTCCGATATCAGTTCTAGTAGTTTTGAGGTGGAGTCTTTAGGGTTTTTTATGTACAGTATCATGTCATCTGCAAATAGTGACAGTTTAACTTCTTCTTTACCAATCTGGATTCCTTGTATTTTTTTGTTTTGTCTGATTGCCGTGGCTAGGACCTCCAGTACTATGTTAAATAACAGTGGAGAGAGTGGGCATTCTTGTCTAGTTCCCGATCTCAGAGGAAATGTTTTCAGCTTCTTCCTGTTCAATATAATGTTGGATGTGGGTTTATCATATATAGCCTTTATTATGTTGTGGTACTTGCCCTCTATTCCCATTTTGCTGAGAGTTTTTATCATGAATGGATGTTGAACTTTGTCAAATGTTTTTTCAGAATCTAAGGAGATGATCATGTGGTTTTTGCCTTTCTTTTTGTTGATGTGGTAGATGATGTTGATGGACTTTCAAATGTTGTACCATCCTTGCATAACTGGGATGAATCCCACTTGGTCATGGTTTATGATCCTTTTGATGTATTTTTGAATTCTGTTTGCTAATATTTTGTTGAGTACTTTTGCATCCTTGTTCATCAGGGATATTGGTCTGTAGTTTTCTTTTTTGGTGGTGTCTCTGCCTGGTTTTGGTATTAGGGTGATGTTAGCTTCATAGAATGAGTTTGGGAGTATCCCCTCCTCCTCTATTTTTTGGAAAACTTTAAGAGAATGACTGCTATGTCTTCCCTATATGTCTGATAAAATTATGAGGTAAATACATCTGATCTGGCAGTTTTGTTCTTTGGAAGTTTTTTGATTACCACTTCAATTTCATTGCTGGTAATTGGTCTGTTTAGATTTTCTGTTTCTTTCTGGGTGAGTCTTGGAAGGTTGTATTTTTTCTAGGAACTTGTCCATTTCTCCTAGGATTCCCAGCTTGTTAGCATATAGGTTTTCATAGTATTCTCTAGTAATTCTTCGTATTTCTGTGGGGTCCGTCATGATTTTTCCTTTCTCATTTCTGATACTGTTGATTTGTGTTGACTCTCTTTTCCTCTTAATAAGTCTGGCTAGAGGCTTATCTATTTTGTTTATTTTCTCGAAGAACCAGCTCTTGGTTTCATTGATTTTTGCTATTGTTTTATTCTTCTCAATTTTATTTATTTCTTCTCTGGTCTTTATTATGTCCCTCCTTCTGCTGACCTTAGGCCTCATTTGTTCTTCTTTTTCCAATTTCGATAATTGTGACATTAGACCATTCATTTGGGATTGTTCTTCCTTTTTTAAATATGTTTGGATTGCTATATACTTTCCTCTTAAGACTGCTTTTGCTGTGTCCAACAGAAGTTGGGGCTTAGTGTTGTTGTTGTCATTTGTTTCCATATATTGCTGGATCATTTTGATTTGGTCATTGATCCATTGATTATTTAGGAGCATGTTGTTAAGCCTCTATGTGTTTGTGAGCCTTTTTGCTTTCTTTGTACAGTTTATTTCTAGTTTTATGCCTTTGTGGTCTGAAAAGTTGGTTGGTAGGATTTCGATCTTTTGGAATTTACTGAGGCACTTTTTGTGGCCTAGTATGTGGTCTATTCTGGAGAATGTTCCATATGCACTTGAGAAGAATGTGTATCCTGTTTCTTTTGGATGTAGTGTTCTGTAGATGTCTATTAGGTCCATCTGCTCTTTTGTGTTGTTCAGTGTTTCCATGTCCTTAATTACTTTCAGCCAGGTGGATCTATCCTTTGGAGTGAGTGGTGTGTTGAAGTCTCCTAGAATGAATGCATTGCAGTCTATTTCCGCCTTTAGCTCTGTTAATATTTGTTTCACATATGCTGGTGCTCCTGTGTTGGGTGCATATATATTTAGAATGGTTATATCCTCTTGTTGGACTGAGCCTTTTATTATTATGTAGTGTCCTTCTTTATCTCTTTACTTTCTTTGTTTTGAAGTCTATTTTGTCTGATATTAGTACTGCAACCCCTACTTTCTTTTCGCTGTTGTTTGCCTGAAATAGGTTTTTCCATCCCTTGAATTTTAGTCTGTGCATGTGTTTGGGTTTGAGGTGAGTTTCTAGTAAGCTGCATATAGATGGGTCTTGCTTTTTTATCCATTCTGTTACTCTGTGTCTTTTGATTGGTGCTTTCATTCCATTAACATTTAGTTTGACTTTTGAAAGATATGTACTTATTGCCATTGCAGGCTTTAAATTCGTGTTTACCAAAGGTTCAAGGTTAGCCTCTTTAGTATCTTATTGCCTAACTTAGGTCGCTTATTGAGCTGTTATATACACTGTCTGGATAATCTTTTCTTCTCTCCCTTCTTATTCCTCCTCCTCTATTCTTCATTTGTTGGGTGTTTTGTGTTGTGCTCTTTCTAGGAGTCCTCCCATCTAGAGCAGTCCCTGTAAGATGTTCTGTAGAGGTGGTTTGTGGGAAGCAAATTCCCTCAGCTTTTGTTTGTCTGGGAGTTGTTTAATGCCACCATCTTATTTAAATGATAGTCGTGCTGGATACAGTATTCTTGGTTCAAGGACCTTCTGTTTCATTGCATTAATTATATCATGCCATTCTCTTCTGGTCTGTAGGGTTTCTTTTGAGAAGTCTGACGTTAGCCTAATGGGTTTTCCTTTATAAGTGACCTTTTTCTCTCTAGCTGCCTTTAAAACTCTTTCCTTGTCCTTGATCTTTGCCATTTTAATTATTATGTTTCTTGGTGTTGTCCTCCTTCGATCCTTTCTGTTGGGGGTTCTGTGTATTTCTGTGGTCTGTTTGATTATTTCCTCCCCCAGTTTGGGGAACTTTTCAGCAATTATTTCTTCAAAGACACTTTCCATCCTTTTACATCTCTCTGCTTCTTTTGGTACCCCTATAATATGGATATTGTTCCTTTTGGATTGGTCACACAGTTCTCTTAACATCGTTTCATTCCTGGAGATCCTTTTGTCTCTCTCTATGTCAGCTTCTATGGGTTCCTGTTCTCTGGTTTCAATTCCATCAATGGCCTC
Source organism: Manis pentadactyla (assembly GCF_030020395.1). NCBI lineage: Eukaryota > Metazoa > Chordata > Mammalia > Pholidota > Manidae > Manis > Manis pentadactyla. The sequence continues at coordinate 26,511,062 of NC_080037.1, read as the reverse complement.
TTGCATCCTATCCATTCTGCTTATAAACCCTTCCAGAGTTTGTTTCATTTCTGCGATCTCCTTTCTGGCATCTGTGATCTCCCTCCGGACTTCATCCCATATCTCTTGCATATTTCTCTGCCTCTCTGTCAGCATGTTTATGATTTTTATTTTGAATTCTTTGTCAGGAAGACTGGTTAGGTCTGTGTCTTTCTCTGGTGTTGTCTCTGTGATCTTTGTCTGCCTGTAGCTTTGCCTTTTCATGGTGATAGGAATAGTTTGAAGAGCTGGCACGAGTGACGGCTGGAAGGACTTCCTTTCTTGTTGGTTTGTGGCCCTCCTCTCCTGGGAGAACAGCGGCCTCTAGTGGCTTGTGCTGCGCAGCTGCGCGCAGACAGGGCTTCTGCTTCCTGCCCGGCTGCTATGGAGTTAATCTCCGCTGTTGCTGTGGGCGTGGCCTGGCTCGGGCAGCTGCTCCAAAATGGTGGAGTCACGTTGGAGCAGGAGCTGCTGGGAGGCTATTTATCTCCGTAAGGGGCCTCCCTGCTCCGTGCAGCCCAGGGGTTAGGGTGCCCAGAGATCCCCAGATTCCCTACCTCTGGATTAAGTGTCCCACCCTGCCCCTTCAAGACTTCCAAAAAGCACCCGCCAAAACAAAACGACTACAAAAAAAAAAAAATTTTTTTAATTAAATAAATAAATAAATAAAAATAAATGGCCGCCAGCCTCAGGCATCTGCTCACCAGTTTTGCTGCTCTGTTTCCTTAGTATTGGGGTCCCTATCCCTTTAAGACATCCAAAAAGCACTCGCCAAAACAAGACAGAAAAAAAAAAAGAAAAAGAAATGGCCGCTTGCTTTTCTTATGTCCTCCGGCACCAGGCCTCCAGTACCCTCTCACTCTCACCGTTCTTGCTGCCCTATTTCCTTAGTATCCAGGCCCTGACGCATGCACTGTGTCTGCGCTCTGGCCCAGATGGCTGGGGCTGGGTGCTCGGCAGTCCTGGGCTCCGTCTCCCTCCCGCTCTGCCTGCTCTTCTCCCGCCGGGAGCTGGGGGGAGGGGCGCTCGGCTCCCGCGGGGCCAGGGCTTGTATCTTACCCCCTTCGCGAGGCGCTGGGTTCTCTCAGGTGCGGATGTGGTCTGGATATTGTCCTGTGTCCTCTGGTCTTTATTCTAGGAAGAGTGGTCTTTGTTATATTTTCATAGAAATATGTGGTTTTGGGAGGAGATTTCCATTGCTCTACTCATGCCGCCATCTTGGCTCTACTTAGATATCAAAGTTTTTAACCCCCTTATTACCAGACCTTTAATATTTCTGGAAGACTTTAGTAAAAAATCATACACAGGTTAGAAATATTGAGCTGAAATTGAAACCTTCAGTGATCTAAGGTTTTGCTGACATCTTTCACATTGAGGCCTCAAAAATGTCTTTATTCTTTCCTTATCTAGTTCAACACTTCTGAAATCTTCAAATATAAGGTCTACCCTTTCCACAAAACATTCAGTTTTCTAATATGTTCCTAAGCACTAAGGAATTCATTAATAAATAAAATATTTGAAAAAATGTCCTAAAATCAGTCCAATGATTTCAATATTAGTAATAACACTGATATTTGATCAGATCTGAAGCTTCTTTTAAATATATTATGTAGATGCTTTAGATTAAAGCTACAGATTGCAAAGGGTGGGAGGTACAAAGCTCAACAATAAGCCTAACGTGGTGGGATTTGGCTACAGGCCAAGATTCAGTTATGTCGTAATTCTGTTGGACCTAATCTCTTATTCCAACACAAGAAAGGCTTCTAACCATGAGTTTTAAAATGCCAGATCCAAAGATCTCTGGGTGCCATTCTTCAGTCTGACCTCTGGCATTGTCATGTTCCTGTGTGAGGTCTCAGGCCATCACACAGCAATTATATTTTGTGTATACAGTTACCGGTTGTTCCATAATCGCTACCTCAAAACTCAGTGGCTGATATCACGTCATTTATTTAACTCTGTGTATACAGTGCAGCTGGACTGTTTTCCTGGTCAAGTCTGGGCTTATCCCATGCATCTGCAGTATGATGTCAGTGAATCATATGATTCAACCTCAGGCAGATTTTATCATGTGTTTGGGAAGTCGCAGGCTTCAGGCTGGCATGTACACCTCTCCTCCACTTCCCTCTCAACCTTCAGTATGCTAGCTTGGGCTTGTTCGCATTGCAAAGGCACGATTCCAGCAAGGAGAGAAAAACTTTCAAGGTCTCTTTAGGCATATCCACAGACCTACAGCAACATCATTTCTAACACATTCTATTAAGTCAGCCTGAATTGAAGGTTCAAGAGAACAGATTCTACTTTTTGGGTTGAAGGAAATAGAAAGTCACACTGAAAAATTTGTCTTATAGATCACCACTACACAAGGTATACTTATATTAAAACACCACACTATACATCTTAAATATATAAAATCTTTGTTTTTCAATCATACATCTATAAAGCCAGGAATCACTAACACACACACACACACACACACAAAACTTTGCCTGACATATTACCTACGAAATAACAGATACACAATGGTTATGTTTAAGCAAATAAATAGGAACTATTAAAATAAGATTCTGTGTCATTGAATAGTAGTAGCTTACATTAATCAATTTTTTCTGTGTTCCAGATAATGCTCTAAATGCTTTAACTTACTAAGTAAATTTTATGAACAACCTATTGAAATATATGCATTCAGCAAGTATTTATCTAGTTTAACATAGATAAGGTACTGTTCTAGAAACAAGTTACACCAGAGTCAACAAAATAAAAAGCTTCCTACCTTGACTGAGTTTGCCTTCTAGTGAGAAAGATGGACAATATTCAAGATATATAATAAACATTTGACCTTTCGTAATTATGTAATTTGCTATGGGAAACGAGGTGAATCAAAGTTATTTGTCGCCTCTGGACACAAAGTTAAGTGCCATCACCCTGCTGCCACAGTCACTCTTCTGTTAGAACTGAGACCAGGAAAGCTCTGCATAGTGGATGCTTGTTCATCTTAGGTCTGGAGTAAGGATACTGAAAACAGAGAAGAATACAGTTGATCTATAATAAGCACATGACATGATTGAAAAATATATAAGCCTTTGTTATTATAAGTCCTGGGATTTTTCACTTTTAGTTTTCAATATTACTGCATATCTTAGCTTATTCTGATTAGTAAGCAAAATGTGTGGGGGGCGCTGCCAAGAATGTCCATTTCTCTCTCATCCAATCCAAAATACTGAGTTGAGAACTGCACTAAAGGAGACACTGAATGGCTGGGAGAAATGCCACCAGGGTTCAGAGAGGAATACATCACAGGGAGGTGGAGCCGCATGCCTGCATCATGAGCCCCATCAAGAAGCCTGCCTGTGAAGTGCTGGTGATGCTTCATCTATAGACCCCCTGAACTGGCCATGGGCAAACTGAGCACTAAGTGGGCCTTACCCACACCCCATGCCCAAGCCCAGTGCCAGTTCCTTTAGTGCCCTCCTGAGAGTGTTACAGATACTAGTGAAGCACATGCAGAAAGCCAACCTGACTTACGTGTCTGGGGAGACAACAAACTAGCTTTCAGCAGCACCCAAGGAATAGAAAAAGAGATGTTGTCAGCTCTGAGAATGGCTTGACAGGGTCAAAGAAGGCAAACAAAGTTAAGAATTCTGCCGTGAGAGAGAGCTCATCGAAAAGTTCTGAGAAAACTTCAAATCCCTAATAGGGCTGATAGGGAGTATTTTTCTATAGAACCAGTCAGTAAAGACTGGAGATGATAACTACTTCTGCAGATGTGAACAAAGCAGGCAAGACTTCAAAGTACATGAAAAATCAAGGGAAAATTACAACTCCAAAGGAACATAATAATTGTCCAGTGACCGATTCCAAACAAATGCAGATCTGTGATTTAACTCAGTAAAGAATTAGAGAACAACCTAAGGCAGGCACAGTCGCAGGGGGGCCATCAGGTGAGAAATTGGGGATCAACAGAGGTGAGGCTTAGACCCTCACCCCCCATGTTCTGAGAGAAATCTTCTGCATCTGTGGATGTTTTATTGCCCTTGTCTAGCTTGGATTAACACATAGTCTACAGGTACACAGCTGATCATCTACATTTGCTCTCTTACAACACTAAACTATGTTTTCTACCTTTAACTTGCATCTACCTACCACTTCAGCATTTTATTTAAAATAATAATAATAATAAAGGTAGAAATGTGGGATCCACATATAAATCAAGTATAAAAATCAAACGAATATTCATATTTGATCTGATTGTTTATAGTTCATAATGCGTCATCAAAACCAAAAGTTTCTGTGATGACTGCCCTTGCACTGTTCACCATGTAAGAACTTATTCACTATGTAAGAATTTGTTCACCATGTAAGAACTTGTTTGTTATGCTTCAGAAGATTGGAGACTGACGAGAATTAGGCTTGGGGTGGATTAATGATTGTGCATTGAGCATTGACTCCCCTATACAGAATTCTATTGTTGTTAACAACCATTTGATCAATAAATATGAGAGATGCAAAAAAACAATAAAAAATAAAAATAGTGTACACCTAGTACCTAAGTACAAATTTACACTTTTCTGTTAACATTTTAAGGGTTATTCCAAAGGGATATTTGAAAGTAAGAACTCAGGACTTCTGGCAATTTTAACTAAAAGACTGTTGGGCAAGGCAATACCTAATTTTTTCAACAAGTAGAAGAGCTTGTATCTTCTTTAAAGTTAGCCTGTTGGACTTATAACTGCATTGGTACTTTTTGTTTAGAAGCACCACAGGCAAGTTTCCTTTGATTATTGGGTCTCTCCCAGCTCACTTGAAATCCTTGTGGACCTCGAATTTTTCTTCCTCTCAGTTAGGCAACACTTAGTAGGAGGCAGTCAGTGACCTAAGACCTGTTAAGTTATTCCTTTGAGAAGTTAAATCTGTAACAATGTCTATCAATGTGTGAGTGTTCTAGTTGCTCCACATCTTGTCAACACTTGGTAATGTCTGTCATTTTTAATATTAGCCATTCTGTTATGAAACAGAATCTAGTTGTGGTCAAAATTTGCATTTCCTGAATGACTAATGAAGTTGAGCATCCATTTTGTGTTTATTTGTCATCCATGTTATCTTTTTCAAAGGATCTGTTCAAATCTTTTGTGCATTTTTTAATTGGATTGTTTGCTTTCTATTGTTGAATTCTAAGAATTCTTTAAGTACTCTGCTTACAAAGCCTTTGTTGGAGATGTGATTTGAAAATATTTTCTTCCCTTCAGGCCAATCTTTTTATTCTGTTAACACTAACTTTCACAGAGCAAAAATTCTCAGTTTTGGTGAAGTCAAATTTATCCATTTTTTTCTTTTGGTATCATATTTAAGATCTCATTGTCCTCCTAAGGTCACACAAATTCTGTTCTTCCTTTTGTTCTAAAAGTTATGAAGCCCTATATTTAACATTTATATCTATGAGGTATTGTTTGAGCATATTTTTCTTTTGCATATAAATGTTACATTTTATAAGGATCCTTTGTCATAAAGACTAGCAATTTTTCATTTAACTGCCTTTTTACTTTGTAAAAAAATTTGTCATATTATGTGGATATATTTCTGGATTCTCTATTCTCTTCCATTGATCAATGTATTTATCCTTTTACCAATAACATACTGTTTATTTCTGAAAAAAAAAAATAAAGAATTAGAATACCTATTTTAAGGAAGCTCAGGTGAACTACCAGAAAATCCAGAAAGACAATTCAGTGAAATCAGGAAAACAATACATGAACAAAATAAGAAGTTTAACAAAGAGAAAGAAGTTATAAAGAAGAACCAAACAGAAGTTCTGTTTATAGTGAATAAAATGAAAAGTGCAATCGAGACCACAAACAGCAAACTTTGTCAAGCAAAAGAAAATCTATGAAGTAGAAAACAGTGACTTTGAAATTATTTAGTAATAGTAGAACAAATAAAATGAACCTAAAAGAACCAGGAAATCCTATGGGAACTATGGGATATTAAGAGAAACATTATCAGAGTCCCAGAAGGAGAAGAGAGGAAGAAGGAGGTAGAATGCTTATTTAAAGAAATAATGGCTGAGAAATTCTCAAATATGGAAAGAATTTGGATATTCAAGTTCATGAAGCTAATAGGTCACACTAAAACTCAACCCAAAACAATCTTCTCTAAGACACAAACTATTCAAATCAAAGACAAAGAAAGAATCTTAAAGGCAGCAAGAGGAAAAATATCTTATATGAGGGAACCCACATAGGCTATAAGCAAGTTTCTCAGCAGAAACCCTGCAGGCCAAGGAAGTCATATTTTCAGATACTGAAAGAAAAAACTGACAACCAAAAATGTTTTACCCAGAAAGTTGTCCAAAAGAAACGAAGGTGAGTACAGACTTTGCCAATAAACGAAGCTGAAGGGATTCATCACCTCTAAGAATCGCTAAAAGAAATTTTTCAAGTTGAAATGAAGAAATGTTAATTAGGGATATTAAACATATGAAAATGTACAACATATTGTTAAAGGTAAACATATAGACAAATTCAGAATACTTTAATTCTGTAATATGGTTGTCCTGTTAACCATTAAACTCTAGCATAAAGGCTGAAAATAATAGTACAAAAAATAACAATAGCTATAATAATTTGTTAATGGATATATAATATAAAAAGAGATAAATTGTGACATCAAAAACAAAAGCTGAAAGGGGGAAGAAAGAGTAGAAATTGTGTATATAATCAAAGTTGCTATCAGTGTCAGGTAGACTTACACTGAGTCAAGCCTATAAGACTACAGGCAAATAAATTGTGCGTGATCACTGTGCTCTACTTCTGACAGCTGTTTCCCATGTGGGTTAACAGCTCTGCCAGAATGTGTTTATACTGGAATTGAGCATTTCAGTAGATGGATGGCAGAATGTTGGAGCCAGGATTCCACGTTGGAGTAGGAAGTTACAGGTAAAGCAGGGAAGAAGGTAGAATGGTCACTGTGTAAAGATTAACATTGGAGATATAAGTATGAACTCACGTTTAGCTTTGTGTAAATAAATGTGCCTACATTCAGAAATATTTATCAAAATGTATATACACAAAATGTCAGAGCTGAATTCTTATCAGCTGAAAGGGCCTAATGGCAATAGCCCTTTAGTAGCAATGACAATTGTGTCCATATATGGTTTTCAGTATCATTCTCCAGTCAAAGGGACCAGTATTCCTTGGAGTTACAGTTTGGGACAGGAAATATATAAGATATATAATAAAATGTGCTTGGGCACTTGTAGTATCAGAAAGTGAGGAAGTGCTAAAAAAATAAACACATACATAAAATTATGGAGTCATGTCAAAGTGACACAGGAACCAAGTGAAAGAGTTCTGAGTCCCCAAAAGTAAAAGAACTTGAATAATAAAATAAATAAATAACTATTAAATTATAGCCTAAAGTGTAAAATATTCTTTTGTATCAATAGTAGTACAAATAAAAGATAAAATAAGTGGAAATTAATAGACAAATCCTGTATGGAAAAATGTCGACATGATCTATGAGGACACTTACTTGGAGGTGGAGGAAAACTTCTCACACCTTAAATGTTGTCTGCACACAGTGACTACCTTCCAAACATACAGCATATAGGGTGGGGAAAATAAGTTAACTTCATAGTGGAGACACCCGTCAAGTACTACTTCAACCAAGAGATCAAGGTTAGCATGGGCAGCAATACATCCTATCGATAGCATTTTCTCTTAATAAAAGGGAAACTGCACTTTAATCTCTGTGGTTTTCTCTCTAAATCTAAAACTCAGTCTAATCATGAGAAAAGTCCCAGTAAAGGGGCAGTTTGCAAAACATCTGATCAGTGTTTCTTAAAACTACCGAAGTCATCTAAAACAAGAAAACTTGGAGAAACTGCCACAGGGTAGACGAGCGGAAGAAGACATGCTGGCTACATGAAGTGTAGTGCTCAGAGTGGGGTCCTAGGATAAAAAACAAAAAAGAAAAAGGAAACCTAAATAAAATACAGACTTTAAAAATCAGTAATGCATTAATGTTGGTTCATTAATTGTAACAACTTTACCATGCTAATAAGATGTTAATAGCAGGGGAAACTGGTGTGAGTTATACGTAAACACTTTATACTATCATAAATTTTTTTGTAAAGCAAAACTGTTCTAAAATTAAAAGTTCATGAACAATTTCTAATCTGTTAATAATCAACAACTATTATAAGAAACATTTCTTGAATTTCCCTACTGTGTGCCTACTCTATGTAAAGTTCTAAGTGACAAAGATAAATTAAATACCTATGATTAGAAGGATTATTAGTTTAATTATGATAGATATCTTGATGAGCAAATCGCAGTTTGTATTAAGTGTGTAATCAGAAAATCTCTGCATTTATTGCTGATAATTGGGTTGTTTCATGGTTCTCCAAAATATCTTAGTGCTGATGAATGAAGAAGCTATTTTCATCTCTGATTTTGAGGTCAAGATTACACATCATAAATGATTTAAACTCCTTTTCTTTTCTATACTTGGTAGAGAGTACATAGCCTCAATTTTCTTATATACAGACTACAAATGGAAGTAGAGGGAGAAGCACAATAACACATATACTTCTAAAACATAACTCTAATAGCTGATGTTCTACAAAGCAAATGAACAAATGGCAACTTTTAATAAAATAAATGAATAAGGATTCAACAAGTGCACGCTATGTTTGAAGAAATACATTGACAATGAAAGAAACACTGTAATTAGTTACAATAAATAATATTTGTTTAGCTCTTCCTAAGTACTTTACATGAACTAGTTCAGAAAGGATTAGAATATTTACAGGTAACTTAGCCAAACTTCTTTTGAAGTTATACTCTTTAACTAATATTTTTTCAGTCCAACAGGTCTGGTTACCTATACATTTTACTTAATTTTCATTTTTACTATTAAGTAAAATCTACTTCAAATCTACTAAGAATTATTTAAAGCTAATGGCTTTACATTCTTAAAGTATACTATGTAATTCCAATAGAGTCAGGCAGGAATCTACGTGACAGAAACCCAAATGTCGCAGATATAGGCAAAGGAGAATATGTCTCTCATATAAATAAGCCATGGCAATGGCAGGTGCAGCAGATATTTGAATATGATTGGAATAAGAAAGTCAATCATCCCCTTGAACTTTCTCTTTTTAATCAATAACCTTTGCTTTTTCCTTATGTCAGTCGCATTATTTTAGCCCATCTTTTACCATAATATTGGAAACATAACTGTCAATAGCTTAGCATGTCACACTATTGCCATAAGAAGGGTAGACAGCACTTATTTACCTAGTAAGGTTAGTAAAACCTTTGATAAGTACTTTGAAAGATTCATGTGACCTCTCCAAAACTGAAATGTGATCCTCGAGTACACAATGTTTACATTCATGCAATCATTCAAAAATATTAGTTGAGCTCCCATTACATCCATTCTACTTTTCTACACATTCACCATAAAGCAGCTAATGAAGCTCACACAATCTCTGCTATAATTATAACATAGTAGAGCACAAAGATGATGCATAAATAAAATTAATATGTCAGACTGCAAGATGTCACCACAGAAAATAAAGTGTAAAGGGCATGAAGAACAAAGGAGAGATATTACATTTAATATAAGATAGTCAGGGAAGACTCCCCTGATAAGGCGACATTTAAGAAAAGACTTAAGGGCAAATACAAACATATGGCTCTACATATAGCTGAAGTTGGAGGAAACAGGGACAATCTTCTAAGGAATGGGTATTATCCCAATTTGTGCTGGGCAGATTCTAAAATAATAGACTGACTATGCCAATTTATATTGCTCCTCACTTTTCCTTCCTTTGAAAATGCCACTTTTAGAATATCCTGATCAGTTTTATTGTTTAAAATTATGCTTCTGTATGCAACAGAGGAATTATTTGTTCTCTGAAAGTCTGAAGAAAATACTAACCCAACAAATAATTTTGACATGGCACTAAAAACATACAGAAAGCAAAGTCCATACATACTAGTCATAGAAAACTAGGAAAATAGAGAAAAGCACCACACACATAATTCTATTATAGATTTCAGCTTATCTTAGCAGTGTTTCATTTAATAAAGAAGGTATCTACTGATTTAGAATCTGCTTTTTCACATAACCATATGCCTGGTGCGTTATTGTCAAAAAGTTCTTTCCCACCCAGATCATGTAAATATTCACTTACGTCTTTTTTTTCAATTCTTTAATGTTTTTTACTACTTACATATAAGTATTTAGTGCATTTGGCATAAACTGATTAAGGACTGGAAATCTGGATGATTCTGAAGGCTCCTCCCCTCCTTCTTTAGGTAATTTAATGAAAGCTGGCTCAGCATGTGTGAGTTAACTCGATCCTGCTACTGATCTCCAGTCTCCCTCTTTTAAAAAGGCTACTTAACTGATTCAGCTGTTACATGATTGTAGCTCTTTGCCATGCTAAACATACATACAGCATTATGGGGAATGCAGGTTTTTCTCTGTTGGCCACTATACATACAAACTATCTATGCTAAGTTAAATTGTAGAAAAAGAATTTGGTGCTTCTGTATACTGTTTTATTACTTCACAGTTTTTTTTCAATAAATCCTACCTCAAGTCTGCATGTAAGATACTAATAGTGTTTATCTGTGAGTTTTTTGCACAATTTTAAGTTGTAACTTGTATTCTAGTAAATACTATTTATTAAGATGCAATTTTCCCAAATTAGTATTAAAAATTCTCAGATACATTTTATGTGGATACACTAGTGCCAATAAGAAATGGACATATACGGCTTTATAGCCTCAGTCACAGGTTTCTCTGAAGAAAAGTGAAAGAAATGTTTGCAGTGCAGAACTTAGAGCTGAACATACAGTTTCTTATTTTTTCTTAACAAAGAAATGGCCAGAAGCAAGGAAAGGGATGTTAGCTTTTTTGTTTTTAATGGGAGTGCATACATGGATGCTATGTGGCAAAGGATGGGCAATATCATTTATTAAGTTATTGCCTCTCAGCTCCAAAGCTAAACCTTTATATTCTATTTTATGAATTTAGAGTTGGAACTCTGAAAAACGTATTTATAGTGTGCCAGATGTCTGTATTGGGTTTACCAATAGAGGACTTACTCCACCCTGTTTGTTTTCTGCCTATTTTCTGTTTTTGTTGATTTCTGACTACATCGTACATCTTTTTAGGGGCATCAGGAGTTCCTTCTGTATCAGCGGTTCAAGACAGTTTGCAGTTTTCTAAAACTCACAAAATCAGGCTCCATCCGCACCAGGACTTCAACATCATCCAGTTGACAATCTCTTCGCAGACCTGGTCTCAGCCTCCACAGACCCTTTCTTCGAGCTCAGACAATACTATCCCCTACGGTGTTCCTCTGCCAAGAGTCCGTTCCTTACTAATGTCAGTATTTTCCTTCTGTTTCTCCAGCCTGATGAGTGCTAGATGTTTTCTGTAGTTGCTACCTCTGTGGTAGTTAAAATTCTCTTTATTGCATTTTTTTGGTTAACTTCATAATTCTATATACTTGTTTAATGGTTATTGACATTAAAATTTATCTGTTAAAATACTGGTATGGTTTCTGTCTCCTGTCTGGACTCTAACTGAGGAAGATAGGTAAGTAGGTTTTCAGATAACTAGCTAAATAAGTACTTAGATATAGACAAAACAGAAACTGAGATACACCTACAGAAACAGTCTGTGTAAGTCTGAAGGACACATATCAATTTACAAGCATGGAATGCTCAGGTGAATCAGAACCACCATTAAGGAGTGAGGGGAGTGGAAAATAAGACAAAGGAAAAAGAAAGGAAAAAAGTATCAAAACACATGTATAGAACATATAAAATAACTGAATAATGAAATTGTATAAAACAATGGGCCTACCTCATGTTTCAATTTTTTACTGTATGTAAGATGCTTTAAAGTAGATTACTTTTTAATAATGAAAAAGAATTATTTTATTTCTAGTTTTAAAGGTAATTATTTTGAACTGTGTGGATTTTTAAAATTTATTTTATTTATCTTATTATTGCTTCTATATTTTGACATAAGGGTATTGAATACAATATAGCATTCATATGTTAAAATTGCTTTGTATTTGGTAATCTGATTTTTGTATGTTATCATTAATAAACTAATTTGTTACTGAATTCAGTGCATTTAATTTTCTACCAATTTGGAGAGTAGTGGTGAGTGAACACTTACATGTTTGTATTTTCTGTTGCAACCTGGTCTGTGCTGGTTTTTTAAGATTTATGAAAGTAATAATTTTTTAATTCATTTGATTAATTAGACTAACATATAAAATAGGTAACATACAGTTTTTAGATCTCCACTATAAAATTTTAGACATCATGAGAATTTTTAATTTTTCTTAGAAAGCTGTTAAGAAATTATTTTTGAGTGTTTTGTTTAGATATGTATTTAAATAGGGTATTTTTTATACACTTGCATGTACAAGAATATTTTATCTATTTTGGATTCACATGTGTGCAAACACATACATGCAAATGATTTTATTATTTAGTATAAACTTAGGAAAACAATTTTTTTTTTTAGGTTAAATGTTTACAAATATTTCATATGCTTACCTTCTGATTATCAGATAATACAAATGATACCTTTTTTAATAATCTTATTTTATTTTATTTTATTTTATAGATATCTGTCAGATTTTCCTATAATATTTTAAAGATGATATTTCCATTTCTATACATTTATATGTGCTGTTTTTTTAAGTTAAATATTCCTAAGCCAATGTGAATATTTAAATTTTAGATTTAGGTCATCTTCTGTTAAATCTACTCTCTCAGAAAATGTATTTTCTGAGGTTTTGAATCACTGATATTTTACACAAGTACTTTTTATATGTTGTCCCACTCTTAAACTTATTTTCCCTTTTTATTATGGGCTCTCATTTTATTCTCTCTCACTGCTATAATTTCCCAGAGAGACTAAAATACCATGAATCACAGATATCACATTACACTTGTCACAGTTGTGTACTATACATTTAAAATTTGTACAATCTTTACATATATAAGCTTGTCATGTCTTATCCTAGACTCCAGCTTTCCTTCAACATGAAGTCATGTTGAATAAATAGTATTGGTTAATTTCTAAAACTTACTTTTTTTTTCTTAAATGGAATTTGAAAGAGCACAAGTTCTAGCATCTTTATTTTAAATTTAAGAATGCCTATATATTCAACATTTTGAATTTAATTTTTGTTTTCTTAATGATGATGTATAATTTACTAAATGTTGAGTGAAGTTACGTTATACATGTATGTCAAAAACAATGGAATTTTAAAGCAAGAATTCCTAGTGGTATATGCAACTGTGTTATTCATATGGGGATACACACCAAGAACAAGACTTGGTTACTTGATTTTACATTTCAGTCAATCATGTATAGTGGGAATGAAACTCAAATTCTTGCCACTACTATATGATTCTGTTTACATGTGCTATTTGTATAGTAAGTAAATTCAAGTTCCTCACAGGCTATTGGTGGGGCCCAATACTTTGCCCAATAGAGGTTCAAGAAGAAGGGTGAGTAAAATAGCTACTCAGTAGCTCTCTATTCAGTCTTATATGCATGATTCACTACTTGAGAGCGAATAGGTAACAGCACAGGTCATCCAGGGACACTTCTCTTTTTATTTTGTTTATTGTTATGTGCTTTCTTAGAGGGGTTTTTGTTACTCGGCAATAGTCGACTAATATACTGTGACGTTAATTTATACTCTCTTTATAAATTTAGATTCTAAATATTAATGCATTATTTACATGTGTCCAATGACCTATTAGTACAACATGGCATAGAAGCAATGATCTAAACACCTTATGCTATTTATGTACCTAAAGAGATTGATTTTATCATGCAGTCATATATGGAGTTTCTATAGACTTGTGATCAATGCTTTTAAAATTAGAAATTTCCTTACTTGATCAACTCTTTTTAATTATACATGACATTTAAATTTTACTGATGTTTTTTTCTATATCTACTGAGATGAATCAATAGTCATTTTTCTTCCTCATTATGTTAATATGGTAAATTACATTGTCATATTTTTAAATGTCAAAGCAGTCTTTTATTCCTCAAAACAACCAGATTTGATCAATACATACTAGCTACTTATACTTTAATGGTTTCAGGTTGCTATTGTTCTACTTTAATATTGACATCTGCTATTAAGTAAAAATAGCTGAATAAATAACTTCCTAAGTAGTTGTTGCAAGGTTATACAATCATAATAAAATAAGTGTTATCATCTTCTATAGAAGATAGAATGTTTGATTAAAGTCTCTGTGGAATTACTGTTCTATTTTTGTTTGCTTTGTGTGCTTATATTATTTTTGTAGATAGTTTTATTACTGAATCCAGTTTTAATTATTACTTGTTTATTAAGTTTTTCTATTTCTTTTGAATTATGTCTAATAACTATCCATTTTTGGTAAATATCCAATTTGCCAAATTTAACTATCAGCATGCCAAATCCATTGGCTAAAAGTAGTTGATATTCTTCATTTTTGAAATTTTTCAAAATATTTTTTCTCTCACATTTTCTTTTGCCAAGCTTGAGAGAGGATTTTGTATTAAACTTTTCAAAAAACCAATTTTAGCTGTGTTGTATCCCAATTTATTTTCCTTTTTATTAATTTTGACTTTGAACTTTATGTTTTCCTGCTCTTCAGCCTTTTGGATTTTTATTTTCCTTACTTCCTACATCTGACTTGAACTCATTATTTTACAGCCTTTCTGCTTAAATACATGTACTTTCAACCATTTTACTCTAATTTGTTTTAACTATGCCTAATTTTTGTGTAATTTTCTTTTCAAAAATTGTCAAATATGTATTACATTTTCTAGTATTATGTAGTTTAAAACAGAAGTCTTTTGATGCAGAGATGGGCAGCAGGAGTTTCTCTTTCAACTTGTAGCCTTTTTTCCAGTTCTTTTGTTTTTAACCTCTAGAGATTTTTCTTATGCTCCTGCAAATTCATTTATGCACTTAAAATAATCTTATAATATGCACAATATTACTTGATGTTTTAGAGTAGGAGATTTTCAATAATTTCTAGTTCATAAAAATTGTTGGAAATTATACTATTTTATTTATTCTTATGCCATTCCTCTCTGCTCCTTACCCTAAAGTCTAATAGAAAATCCCCATGACCAACTGCATTTTTGGATTTACCTTACTGAAATGTGCAATTTTTTTTTGTCACAATTGACTATTCTGTGCTTTTTGAAATACTTTTCTTCTACAGTTTTCAGAGGAACATATTATCCAGATTTTATTTCTTCCTTTTTCCCTTAACATTTTCTTTTACAACATCTTTCCTCTGCATTATAATCCAAATTTTTGAATTCCATGAAGTTTATATCCAATCCCTCTCTTTATTTTTTTGTTTTCTAAAGCTCTATTCCTATAAGAACTCACCCATTTCACTGGATTACTGGATTCAATTGCCGACTTAAATCTATAACATGAAAATAATTGAATGATAAAATTGTGTATACAACTGCCATCTGGAAATTTCTATTATTGCATCCCATCGTTATCTCAAATTTATCTTTTGAAGGAGGAAATGTAGTTTTGCTCACCTGAGTAAAATCCAGCACCAAAAATCAGGCAAGGAATATTTTTGTTTTTAGCGATCATGGATTAGCATAACATGAATACACTCCCACTGAGAACACCTGGAAAAGTAGACTCAAATTGGAAACTAAAATATATGTGAAAGTGTCTAAGTGCCAGCAACATAGCAAGAAACTGAAATGCCTACAATTTGAAGGGAAGTGGAAGCAAAATGTTTGGATCCACTTTCTGCTTCAAGGCATTGAAAAATTCTAATGTAAAGGCTGAGAATATGAGAATCTGAGCAGATTAACAGAGCTTTAGCCATTTATAAGGTATAGGAAGATAAAACTGTAGTTCAAAGACCAGAAAAATGGAGGGTCACTGATAAATGATAAGCTATCATTTGGAATTCATAAAGGCTACAACACAGGCAAAAGATAAAACTATAAAAGAAATAGTTCTTATAAAAAATCAAATCTAATCTCAAGCAAGCTAAATCTGTGTGTTAATAAACTCAAAAAATTAATAACACAATGGAGAATATAATGAGGTAATTGGAACATATACAATGATCTCAAATTGAAATTTAAGAACCCCAAATAACAACAGGGTAAGAACTTGACAGATTTAACATTACATAAAACACAGTTGAAGAAAGACTAAGTGAACTGGAAAAGAGCACAGCAGAAAATATCTAGATTTGAACACACAGAGAATGATGATTAGAAAAGAAAAATAACATATAACACAAAAGGAAAAGGAAAGATCTAACATATTATGATTGATTCTAATATAATAGAAACAATATTTGTGAAAAGACATAAATCCAGTTTTAAGAAGTTCTATGAATGAAATTTATGGTGAAAAAAAATCAAGTCACATGTACAAAAATCATAAAAAACTGAAACCAAACATACAGAGGAAATCTTAAGAGCAACCAGGCAGGAGAAGGGGAATATATTTCTTTAAAGGAAAGAAACATAAGAGTCTGGGTACTCAAGGAAAAAAACTGAGAGACAAGAAACAAATGGAATTATATCAGTAAAGTACCAAAACAACTACTTCGAATTCTATATGTAGCAAAATGTTCCCATTTCTAAAATTAAGGTAAAACATTAAGACATTTTTGATAAGCCAAATCTTAGAGATTGTCATTACAAGACCTTGTAAAAGAATGTAATAAAGGGCCTTCCTGTGGCAGAAAGAAGCACAGATAGTCATAAAAATATAAAAGTTATGAAAGCACAAGTATATGAACAAATTTAAAATAAATTGATAGCTATAAAGCAATAATCTCTGAATAAATTTAAAATAAATAGGCTAAAAAATTTATATAATTTTTATTTTCATGTACATAATAAATGTAATGTATTTTAACTACATATTTAATGAATTTTAGCCTTTTTATGTCAGTTACTGAGAGAACAATGATCAATCTCCCACTTTCTGAATTTGTCTCTCTCTCCATTAACACTTTAATTTCGCTTTTATAGTTAGGTGTATAGAAATTTAGCATTTTATTTTCATGTTATTTAACATTCATATTTGTAAGCTATTTATTTCTAGTAATTATCTGTTAGTGTATTTTATTTTTAGAGCATATATTTATTAGTATTCATGCTTCCTTATGCACATATTTAAGATATTTCTTATAAACAATTAAGGAGATTTTACTTAAAAGTTTATTAAATTCTACACTTAACAACCTGAAAAGGTTCTCTGGACCAAAGGGCAGTCAAGGCCTCACTGACAGAGAATATACAAGAGAAATAAAAGATTCACAGAGAACTTTCTAACATCTCAGCATTGCTTTGAGAAGAGTGATGCGAGAAAGGTGGCAGAATAAGAAGTCCCTACACATATCTTCCCTCTTCAACAATAATTTTTCAATCATACACAGACAAAATATCTTTGTGGGTGCTTTGGGATCTGGGTAGGATATTGTGAAACCCCAGTGGAGTCCAGTACCACTAAGGCACATTTTTTTGAGAAAGCAAACTGTGCCAGGTGGCTGATTCACCTGCAGTGGTTCCAGGATCCACAGGGAGTCATGTTCACTTATGCTTTGAGTAATAGGCCTGCAGACCTTGATCCAAACTGGAACCCTGAAGTCCATGGTGATCTGGCTCCAGGTGCTGTGAGCTATAGTCCAGGGGCCCCTGGAGGCAATCCCACTGAACTTAGCCTGACTGTAGATCCTGAAATGAACCTGTAACCTGGCTGTTGCCCTTTCCCACTG
The DNA here is from genome assembly GCF_030020395.1 of Manis pentadactyla. Taxonomy (NCBI): domain Eukaryota; kingdom Metazoa; phylum Chordata; class Mammalia; order Pholidota; family Manidae; genus Manis; species Manis pentadactyla. The sequence goes on along the minus strand of NC_080037.1, from coordinate 26,493,213 downwards.
CAGTCTAAAAACAATCCTGCCAGCTCAGGGTTATGTACCTGTCAGTGCCTCTAGAGCCATCTTTGATCTGCCAGGTCTTGAAATAACCTTGTGACTCTACTCCACCTCCTCTCAGATGTGGTCAGAAAACAGACCTTTCTGCCCACGGATCTTTCTGGAGATGGCCATCCATCTGTTCACAGCATGTCTGCAAAACTTTGTTCTGGCTGTGGACCCAGAAGCAGCTCTGAGACTTGGCTCAAGCCCCTCTCAGCCATGGTGTGGGGCAAGTCCTGCTCACACAGTGACCTACCTATTGAGCTAGCAGGAGCCCTTCCTGAGACCTGGTGAAGCCACACACTTTCACGTGACAGTAGCCCAGCTGTGGACTCTGAAGTGGACCCTTATCAGTCTTACCAAAAATAGGTCCTATAGTCAATCTTCCAATGAAGAATAGTATATTGGTAAGGTGCTCTTCAGAAATGAATGCAAGAAATAAACATCCCCAGACAAAGAAAAGCTGAGAGAGTTCATCATATCTAGTCCTGCCTGACAACAAAAGAAATGTTAATGGTTTCTTCAAGTTTTTTAAGATGAAACAAAAGGAGGTAAGAAGACATGAAAATACATGAAAGCATAAAACTGTCTGGTAATAGTAAATATATATTCAATTTCAGAATACTGTAATACTGTAATGATGGCACTTAAATCACTTTTGATTCTAGAATACAAAGTTAAAGACAATAGTATTAAAAATAACTAAACGTACTGTAATTTCTCAATGAATACATAATATTAACAGATGTGAAGTATGACATAAACAGCATAAATATGGCAAGAAGGAACTGAAACTGTAGAGCTTTTATATGCAATTGAAGGTAAATTGATAATGGCTTAAAATAGACTGTTATATCTATAAGATGTTTTATGCAAGTGTGATGAAAAACACTAAGAAACAACCTATAGTAGACACACAATAGATAAAAAGAAAGGAGTTAAGGCATACCAATACAAAAGGAAACCATAAGTAAAGACAGCAAAAAAATAAGGAAGGAAAGATCAAAGGACTACAAAAAGTCAGAGATGAGATAATTAAAAAGTTCTTACCTATCAATAATTCATTTAAATATAAATGGATTAAATTCTCCAATAAAAAAACACAAGGTGGATGAATGGATAAAAAATAAGACCCAACAATGGGCTCCCTACAAGATTCACTTTTCCTTTAAGGAAACAGGCTGAAAGTGAAGGGACAGAAAAAGAAATTCTATGCAAATATTACCAAATAATAGCAGGAGTGTCCACACTTACATCAGATAATATATACACTCAGCCAAAATTGGTCAGTAGAGAAAAGCTCTCTATAAGTGGTAAAAGAGTCAGTTCATAAAGGGAATATAACAACTGTAATTATATATGCCCAGCATGCATATAAAAAGTCCTTTTCTGCACTTTTGCAGCAGCACACCCAGACTCATTTAACAAGACCAGCATTACCCTGACACCAAATCCAGACAAGGACCCTAGAAGACAAGAAAATTACAGGCCAGTACCACCAATGAATATAGATGTAAAAGTACTCAACAAAATACTAACAATTCAAGTTCTATAACACATTAAAGGGTCATACACAATAATCAAGTGGAATTTATCCCTGGGATGTGGGAATGGCTCAACATACACATATCAATAAACACAACACACAACATTAACAAAATGAAGAATAAAAGTCATATGATTATCTCAATAGATGCAAAAAAAGCCATTTGACAAAATTTAATACCATTTCATGGTAAAAACTCTAAACAAATTAGGTATAGAAGGAATGAACATCAAAAATAATAAAGGGTATATATGATAAGTTTAGATAACATCACACTTTTGGAATCTTTATCAAAATTCCAATGGCATTTTTCACAGACTTAGGAAAACTATCCTAAAACTTCTTTGGACTAACAAAAGACCCCAGATAAACAAAACAATCTGAGAAAGAATAACAAAGGTGGATGTATCACATTGCTGGATTTCAAACTATATACAAAATTATAGTAATCAAAATAATATAGCATTGGCATGACAAACACACACAATGGCACAGAATACAGAGCCCAGAAATAAATTCACACATATACAGTCAATCTATGACAAGAGTGCTTAGAATACACAAGGGGAATGGGTGGCCCCTTCAAATAAATAGTGTTGGGAAAACTGGATATCCACGTGCAAAAAATTGAAATTGGACCCTTACCTTACACAAAATCCAAAATCCAATTCAGAATGGGTTAAACACTTCAATATAATACATGAAACCATAAACTTCATAAAAAAGACAAAAACATAGAGGAAAAGGTCCTTGACATCATCCTTGACAATGATTTTTTGGGTCGGCACAAAAAGCACAACCAACAAAAGCAAATATGAAGTGCTATTACATGAAACTGATGTGTGTGCACAGCAATGGAAACGATCACAAAATGAAAAGACAACATACAGAATAGGAGAAGGTATTTGCAACCCATATATCCCATAAGGGATTAATATGCAAAATATGTAAGTACCTCATACAACTCAAGAGCAGAAGAAAAGTATTAAAAATGGGCAAAGGACTTGCGTGGACATTTTTCCAAAGACATACAAATGGGCAACAGGTATATAAAATGTTGCTCACCATCACTAATCTTCAGGAAATTAAAATCAAAACTTCAATGAAATAACCTCTCAAATCTGTTAGGATGGCTATTTTGAAAAAAACAACATAAAAAAACATAAAAGTAAGACAGAACAAACAAAATGAACAAAACAGCAGTAGACTCAGACACTGAGAAGTGACTGGTGGTTTCCATGAAGGCTGGGAGTGGATTGGTAGGGTGGATGATTCTGATAAAGAGTCACAAAATCTCAGTCATAATATAGGTTGGTCATGAGGACAGCAGTGCAGCATGGAGAATATATTCAATGATTCTATAACATCTTTTATGTTGACAGTAACTGCACTAGATGGGGTGGGGATTTAATGTGTGTAACTATTGATTCACTGTGTTGTATACTTGAAACTAATATAATATTGCATATCAACAGAAACCATAAGAAAAAAACAGGAAATAACAGGTGTTGGCTAGGGTGGGTTAAAAAGGAATCCTTTTCCACTCATTATGGGAATGTAAAAGAGTATGGAATTTTTTCAAAATACTAAAAATGGAACTACCATGTGATCTATCAAGCCATTTCTTGAAAATCAAATCAGTATCCAGAAGAGAAATCTACCCTCCCATATTCATCGCAGCATTATTCACAATAGGCAAGATATAGAAACAACCCAAATACCCATCAAAGCAAAAAATGGCTCAAAACAGTGTGATGTAGTATATATATATAATTAAATGTTATTTGGGCATAAAAATAAGGAAATCCTGCTATTTTTGTTAACATGGATTAATATGCAGGACATTACATTAAATGAAATAAGCCATACTTAGAAAGCAAATACTGTATGATCTCATTTATATGTGTAATCCCAAAATTGAATTCCTATAACCACCTACAACTGTGGTTACTAGGAGTGTGGGGGAATGGAAAATAGGCAGATATTAGTCAAACAGCATTAACAATCAGTTATAAGATGAGTAATTTCTGGGAACCTAATAAATCATGGTGACAATAGTAACAATGTCTTACACACTTGAAAGTTACTAAGAGAATTAATGTATGTGTTCTCAACACATCCTTGCTACAAAAGGAACTATGTGAGGTGATGGATGTGTTAATTAACTTGGTTTTGGTAATCATTTCAAAATGTATATGCATATTAAACCATCATGTTACATATCTTAAATATATACAATTTTTTTTTTGCCAATTATACTTCAACAGTGTTGGAAAAAAGAAAAATAAAATAAAAATAAAGTTCATTTGTCAAACTTGTTCAGTAATATAGATGCAAAATGTTGGACAAATATTAACAAACTGAATCCTGCAATATGAAAAAATAAGATATTATGACCAAGTTTATTTCAGGGAATTGTGGTCAGTTTAACATGTAAAAATCAATGTTTTTCATTACATTAATAGAATAAATAGAGAAATGAAATATTCATTCACTTGACGCAGTAAAGACCATTTGTTAAAGTCAATCCCATTCATATAAGAACTCTCAACAAACTACTATTAAAGGGAATTTCATAATCTGATAAAAATTATATAAATCTGCCTATGAGTAGTGATTTTCAGGATTAAATGTACTGTAAACTAATATGTATTCTGAACAAGTAATCTGATTTTTACCTTTCAGTGTGTGTGTTGCAAATATATGATTCAAACTGAATCATTATTCCACCTTCCCCTTTTGGCACATTTACTTGCGTACAAACACTAGCACAGAGCAAAAGATGCAAAAATTCTGTGTTAGTCAACACTTTGCTACTAACCAGATATGCACTTGGAAAAGCAGTTTACGAAGTTATGAATTTAATGCCTTTAAAATACAAGTAATGTTCATTCTTGAGCAAACTGTTTAGGTTGGTATAAGATTGCATAATAATATACATATACATATACATATATATATATTATTGGACACTGTAAAGGAATATAAAATCATAATGCAATATTTAATTTACTAAAGGCTTATAAAATTAATGTCTGAGAAATGTAAAGATTTCTATACCTGAATGTGCTTTCTCTGTGAATTTACTTTATTTAATGAATGTGTTTTATTACAGTAATTCCTAAAATGTAAAGAAACAATAATCTTTAATTTTTGCATCTATAGTAATAATTCTGACCTCCTCTAGATTATTTTATCTTCCTCTTGGTTCTTGAAACCTTCTTTTGGAGTTCTTAATGTCATGGTGTCATTAATAATTTAGTTAACACATTTCAAAGTGTTTTGAAATTTTTTCTTGAGCACTTGCTTAAAATACCATTTTTGTGTGCTGAGTCCTCAATTCAAAAGTTTTTTTCCCTTTAATAATTTGAGATACATACTGTCTAAGACATATCCAGTGTTTGATAAATATTACTTAAATGAAATGTTATTTTCTGACTTTAATTGAATACAAACCTCCAAAAATTTGTACTGTCTAAACATTTATTACTCCTGCATATTTTTCATACTCTTAGAGAACATTTTTATTGTAATAAGCACCATGAATCTGAGTCTTGTAAAAAAAAAAAAAAAGGTGGGGGTATTTTAAGTTCCTCTCCGTAGGAAGTATTATATCTCCTTTGAGGCATAACATGAAAATTAATTCCTATTACCAAGATATCATAATCTCTTCCTATTTAATTTATTAGCCAGGATTCTCTGTTCAAATACTATTAGGGATGAACAAAGCATGGTATGATGCATGAATAACTGCAACATTTTTCCTGGGGCTATTTGAAAATGGAACAGGATTAAAAGGTTTCTATAAAATTGGAACTATATAAAATAACCAACATAGTTATAAATTTTAAAATTTATTTCTTTTATATTCTGTAATATTTAATTACAATAACATACACTTCATTTAAAATTATTAATTAGAAATAAAATAAAAAGGGATAATTAATTATCTCTGTAACCATAATGACAATGTGTGTTGTAATGATTTTCAAACAGATATTTTATTTTGACTGTATTTGAAAGACAGAGTAAAGTGGAGATCAGAATGAGAGAGAAAGGGAAATGGAGATAATGAGATTTCATTTTTGAAGATTTTAAATTAAATTTGGAAAACACTGAATACTATTTCTCTTGGAAATTCAGAATGATTTTCTCTATATTAAAGATGAAGAATCAATAAAGAAAAGTGTTTTACTGTTTTATATAAGATTTCTCATATGCCTTGAGAGGGGTATCCCATAGAATCAGAGAGCAAGTAATAGAAGGGAAGCAAGTCCGTGGTAGCAATACAGTCATTTTTACTAGCTTTCCCTGGCATGACTGGATTTCCACTGGAGTGGAAGATACAGTTTGTTTCTCTGGGAGCTTTCTGTTGCAGACAGCTGAAACCTACCCTAGTACAGTGGGCCTTCTGAACTGTGACTAAATGTCATTCTATCAATCTAGGGAATTTTTGCTTTTGGAATTTGAGTTTAGTGCACTAATTCTCAGTGTGGCTGCATGTTACCCCCGGAGAGTTAAAAAAAGGTTTTGAAATTTAGGTGCCTTCCCAGACCAAAGGTTTCTGAGCAGTTTTTAAAAGCCAAAGGGCCACTGGAATTTTTAAAAGCTTACTAGGTGAGACTACATCAAACTAAAAAGCTTCTGTACAGCAAAGGACACCCTCAGCAGAACAAAAAGATAACCTACAGTATTCGAGGATATATTTGTAAATGAATTATCTGATAAGGGGTTACACCCAAATATATAAAGAATTCACACGACTCATCACCAAAATGACAAATAAACCAATTAAAAAATGGGAGGAGGACCTGAACAGACATTTCCAAAGAAGAAATACAGATGGTGAAAAAGTACATGAAAAGATGCTCCATATAATCAGTAATCAGGGAAAAGCAAATAAAAAATCTGATGAGATATCACCTCACTCCAGTCAGAATGGCCACTATCAAAAAGACAATAAATAAAAGTGCTGGTGAAGATGTGGAGAAAAAGTAACTCTCGTACACTGTTGGTAGGAATGTAAATTGGTTCAGCCATTGTGGAAAGCAGTATGGAGACTCCTCAAATTAAAAACAGAAATACCATTCAACAAGTAATTCTATTTCTGGGAATTTACCTGAAGAAAACAGAATCCTTGATTCAAAAAGATATATGCACCCTTATGTTTACTGACATATTATTTGCAATAGCCAAGACAGAGAAGCAACCAAAGGGTCCATCAATAGATGACTAGAGAAAGAGGTGGTATGTATACACAGTGGAATATTATTCAGTCATTAAAAAATAAATCCTGACATTTGGGATGACATGGTTGGCTTAAGTGAAAAAAGCCAAGCATAGAAGGACAAATAACACATGATTTCACTTATTTGTGGAACCTGAAAGCAAAGCAGAACAAAACAATCAAAATAGCAATAGACTCATAGACACTTAGAAATGACTGGTGGTTACCATGGGGCAGGAGTTGGGATGAGTGGGTGGGGAAAATGAGGGGGTTAAAAGGGGCAAAATAATTCTCAATCATAATATAAGTTGTCTACAGGGATGATAATACAGCATGGAGAATATAACCAATAATTCTGCAACATCTTTCTGTGTTTACAGATAGTAAATTCACTAGTTGGAATAAGAACTTAATAATGTGAGTAAACAGTTGAAACACTGTTTTGTATACTTAAAACTAAAATATGATTGTGTATCAACTATACTTCAATTAAAAAAAAATCTCTCTAGTTGATTTTAACAACCCTGTCAGGGTTGAGAAGCAAGGCTCAAGTGCTTCATTTTTTACCTAGCTGAAGAATTCTCTATAGATCTGTTTTTCTTTGCTTCTACTATTACTGTTCTTATCATAAGTTTAAAGGTTTCATTCATTGTATTCTCTTTTGAAATTCTAAAGACAAGAAATCTGACTGAATAGATAACTTACCCTATCCATGTTTACAGACTAAGTTTTTAAACATTTTTTATTAAGGTATTATTGATATACACTCTTATGAAGGTTTCACACGAAAAAACAATGTGGTTACTACATTTATGCATATTATCAAGTCCCCATCCATACCTCAGTGCAGTCACTCACCATCAGTGTATTAAGATGCCACAGATTCACTGTTTGCCTTCTCTGAGCTACACGGTTTTCCCGGTGACAGCCCACACCATGTGTACTACACATAACACCTGTCAATCCCCATCTCACTCCCTACCGACCTGCCCTCCAACACCCTTCCCCTTTGGTAACCAGTAGTCCCTTCTTGGAGTCTGTGAGTCTGCTGTTATTTTGTTCCTTCAGTTTTGCTTCATTGCTATAGTCCACAAATGAGGGAAATAATTTGGCACTTGTCTTTCTCCACCTGGCTTATTTCACTGAGCATAATATCCTCCAGCTCCATCCATGTTGTTGCAAATGGTATGATTTGTTTCCTTCTTATGGCTGAATAGTATTCCATTGTGTTTATGTGCCACATATTCTTTATCCATTCATCTACTGATGGACACTTAGGTTCCTTCCATTTCTTGGCTATTGTAAATAGTGCTGCAATAAACATAGTGGTGCATATGTCCTTTAGACTCTGAGAAGTTATATTCTTTGGGTAAATTCCAAGAAGCGGGATTCCCAGGTCAAATGTTATTTCCAATTTTAGTTTTTTGAGGAACCTCCATATTGCTTTCCACAATAGTTGAACTAGCTTACATTCCCACCAACACTGTAGGAGGGTTCCCCTTTCTGTGCATCCTCACCAGCATTTGTTATTATTAGTCTTTTCAATGCTGGCCATCCTTACTGGTGTGAGGTGATACCTCATTGTGGTTTTAATTTGCATTTCCCTGATGATTAGTGATGTGGAGCGTCTTTTCATGTGTCTGTTGGCCAACTGAATTTCTTCTTTGGAGAAGTGTCTCTTCATATCCTCTTCCCATTTTTAATCAGGATATTAGCTTTTTAGGTGTGGAGGCATGTGAGCTGTTTATATATTTTGGATGTTAACCCCTTGTCGGATATGTCACTTCCAAATATATTCTCCCATGATATAGGATGCCTTTTTGTTCTGTTGAATGTGTCCTTTTCTGTACAGAAACTTTTTGGTTTGATGTAGTCCCATGAGTTAGTTTTTTATTTTTTTTTCCCTTGCTTGATGAGATACATTCAGGAAGAAGTTGCTCATGCTTATATTCAGGAGACTTTGCCTATGTTTTCTTCTAAGAGTTTTGTGGTTTCATGACTTACATTCAGGTCTTTGATCCACCTCAAATTTACTTTTGTATATGGGGTTTAACAATAATCCAGTTTCATTTTCTTTCATGTAGCTGTCCAGTTTTGCCAAAACCAGTTGTTGAAGAGGCTGTCATTTCCCCACTGTATGCCCATGGCTCCTTTATCATATATTAATTGACCATATATGGTTGGGTTTATATCAGGACTCTCTAGTCTGTTCCATTGGTCTGTGGTTCTGTTCTTTTGCCAGTACCAAATTGTCTTGATTATTGTGGATTTGTAGTAGAGCTCGAAGTTGGGGAACATAATCGCCCCAGCTTTACTCTTCCTTCTCAGAATTACTTTGGCTGTTCAGGGTCTTTTGTGATTCTATATGAATTTTAGAGTTATTTGCTCTAGTTCATTGAAGAATACTGTTGGTATTTTGATAGGAATTGCATTGAATCTGTATATTGCTTTAGGCAGGATGGCCATTTTGACAATATTAATTCTTCTTATCCATGAGCAAGGGATGTATTTCCATTTATTAGTGTCCTCTTTAATTTCTCTCAAGAGTGTCTTGTAGTTTTCAGGGTATAGGTCTTTCACTTCCTTGGTTAGGTTTATTCCTAGGTATTTTATTCTATTTAATGCAATTGTGAATGGAATTGTTTTCCTGATTTCTCTTTCTGCCATTTTATCATTAGTGTATAGGAATGAAACAGATTTCTGTGTATTAATTTTGTATCATGCCACTTTGCTGAATTCAGATATTAGTTCTAGTAGTTTTGAGGTGGATTCTTTGAGGTTTTTTATGTACAATATCATGTAATCTACAAACAGTTACAGTTTAACTTCTTCCTTACAAATTTGGATGCCTTTTATTTCTTTGTGTTGTGTGATTGTCATGGCTAGGACCTCCAGAACTATGTCGAATAAAAGTGAGGAGAGTGGGCATTCTTGCCTTTTTCCCAATCTTAAAGGAAAAGCTTTCTGCTTCTCGCTGTTAAATATGATGTTGGCTATGGGTTTGTCATACATACTCTTTATTATGTTGAGGTAATTGCCTTCTATACCTATTCTCTTGAGAGTTTTTATCATGAATGGATATTGAGTTTTTGTCAAATGCTTTTTCGGCATCTATGGAGATGATCATGTGGTCTTTGTCCTTCTTTTTGTTGATGTGGTGGATGATGTTGATGCATTTTCTAATATTGTACCATCCTTGCATCCCTGGAAAAAATCCTACTTGATCATGGTGGATGATCTTTCTGATGTATTTTTGAATTCAGTATGCTAATATTTTGTTGAGTATTTTTGCGTCTATGTTCATCAGATACATTGGTTTATAGTTTTCTTTTTTTGTGGTGTCTTTGCCTGGTTTTGGTATTAGAGTGATGCTGGCTTCATACAATGTGTTTGAAAGTATTCCCTCCTCTTTTATTTTTTGGAAAACTTTAAGGAGTATGGGTATTAGGTCTTCTCTGAATGCCTGATAAAATTCAGTGCTGAATCCATTTGATTCATGGGTTTTGTTCTTGGGTAGTTTTGTGATTACCAATTCAACTTCATTGCTGGTGATTGGGCTTTTCTGTTTCTTCCTGGGTCAGCCTTGCTAGGTTGTATTTTTCTAGAAATTTGTCCATTTCCTCTAGTTTATCCAATTTGTTAGCATATAATTTTTCATAGTATTCCTAATAATTCTTTGTATTTCAGTGGTGTCCATAGTGATTTTTCCTTTCTCTTTCCTGATTCTGTTTATGTGTGTGTAGACTCTCTTTTACACTTGATAAGTCTGGCTAGGGGTTTATCTATTTTGTTAATTTTCTCAAGAAACCCCCATTGGTTTCATTAATTCTTTCTATTGTTTTATTCATCTCAATTTATTTCTTCTCTGATCTTTATTATATCCCACCTTCTACTCCCTTTGGGCCTCACTTATTGTTTTTTATCCAGTTCCATTAATTGTGAACTCAGACTGTTCCTTTGGGATTGTTCTTCCTTCTATAAATAGGCCTGAAGTGCTGTATACTTTCCTCATAGAACTGCCTTCACTTCATCCCTCAGAAGTTGGGGCATTGAGTTGTTGTTTTCATGTATCTCCACATATTGCATGATCTCTGTTTCAATTTGGTCATTGATCCATTGATTATTTAGGTGCATGTTGTTAAGCTTCCATGTATTTGTGAGCCTTTTTATTTTCTTTGTACAATTTATTTCTAGTTTTATCCCTTTGTGATCTGATAAGATGGTTGGTACAATTTCAATCTTTTTCAATTTGCTGAGGCTCTGTTTGTGGCCTAATATGTGATCTATTCTGGAAACTGTTCCATGTACACTTGAGAAGAATGTGTATCCTGGTGGTTTTGGGTGGAGTGTTTTGTAGACGTTCATTAGGTCCACCTGTTCTAATGTGTTGTTCAGTGCCTCTGTGTCCTTATTTATTTTTTGTCTGGTTGATCTGTCCTTTGGAGTGAGTGGTGTGTTGAAGTTTCCTTAAATGTATGCATTGCATTCTATTTCCTCCTTTAATTCAGTTAGTATTTGTTGTACATATTTAGGTGCTCCTGTATTGGGTTCATGGACATTTATAGTGATTATATCCTCTTGTTGGACTGACCCCTTTAGCATTAAATAATGTCATTCTTTGTCTCTTATTACTATCTTTGTTTTGAAGTCTATTTTTTTTCTGATACAAGTATTGCAATTCCTGCTTTCCTCTCCTTATTAGTTGCATGAAATATCTTTTTCCTTCCCTTTACTTTTAGTCTGTGTATGTCTTTAGGTTTGAAGTGTGTCTCTTGTAGGCAGTGGATAGATGAGTCTTGCTTTTTTATCCATTATATAGCTCTATGTCTTTTGATTGGTGCATTCAGTCCATTTACATTTAGGGTGATTATTGATAGATATGTACTTATTGCCATTGCAGGCTTTGAATTCATGGTTACCAAAGGTTTAAGGGCAGCTTCTTTACTATCTAACAGTCTAACTGAACTCACTTATTATGTGAATATAAACACAATCTGAGGATACTTTTTTCTCTCCCTTCTCTTTCTTCCTACTCCACTCTGTTTATGTTAGGTGTCATATTCTGTGTTTTTTGTGTATCTCTTGAGTGACCTTGTGGGTAGCTGATTTACTTTATGTTTTGTTAGTAATTAATTGATCTACTTCAGTTACTGTGGTTTTATTTTCTCTGGTGACAGCTATTTTTCTTTAGGGGCAGTTCCATATATAGCCGTCCCTTTAAAATGCACTGTAGAAATGGTTTGTGGGAGGTAAATTCCCTCAACTTTTGCTTTTCTGTGAATTGATTAATACCTACTTCACATTTAAATGATAGTCTTTCTGGGTAGAGTATTCTTGGTTCAAGGCCCTTCTGTTTCATTTCATTGTATATATCATGCCACTCCCTTGAGTTCTGTAAGGTTTCTGCTGAGAAATCTGATGATAGCCTGATGGTTTTTCCTTTGTAGGTAGTCGTTTTCTCTCTCTGGTTGCTTTTAATACTCTTTCCTTGTCCTTGATCCTAGCCATTTTAATTATTGTACGTCTTGTTGTTTTCTTCCTTGGCTCCCTTGTATTGGGAGATCTTTGCACTTCCATGGCCTGAGAGACTATTTTTCCCAATCTTGGGGAAGTTTTCAGCAATTATTTCTTCAAAGAGACTTTTTATCCCTTTTTCTATATTCTTCTTCTTCTGGTTTCCCTATAATGTGAATATTGTTCCATTTCGATTGATCATACAGTTCTCTTAATATTCTTTCATTCTTAGAGATCTTTTTTCTCCTTCAGCCTCAGCTTCTTTGTAGTCCTGTTCTCTTATTTTTATTCCAATTACCATCTCCTTTACCTCATCGAATTAGCTTTTACATCCCTCCATTGTATGTTTCCTTTCAAGCTTCTGGGTTTTTTAAGGTATCTATCTCCCTCCTGTATCCATCCCTTAGCTCTGAAATATTTTCTGTAGCTCCATTAGCATGCTTATTTCTTTCATTCTGAATACTTTTTCAGGAAGATTGGTGATTTCAGTCTCACTGAGACCCTCTTTCTGGTGTTTGAGGGATTTTGGATTGAACAAGGTTCTTCCGCCTTTTCATAATCCTATTGTATAGGAGAAATATTAGGTTTGTGTAGGCAGCTTCCTCTAGTACCCAGAAGCTCTGCTCTTCATAGCTGCCCAGTACCTGGAGAGATGGCAGTGGTTGCAGGTGAGTGGTGTTAGTGCCTACCCTGAGAGCGAGCCCTTTTTTGCTTCCCATCCACAGTGCCTGCCTCTGCTGTCAGTGCCTGTGAGTTTCATGCAAGGAGCAGTCTTTACATCAATCCCCTAAGCTGCTGTGGGTGAATCAGGCTTCAGGATGGCCTGGAGCAATGGTGGGGGTCACAGGCAAGTGGTGCCATTGTCTTCTAGGAGTGCAAATCCCTTTGCTGTTTCCTGGCCACAGTGCCTGGCTCTGCTGTCAGTACCAGTGATCCACATACAGGGAGAAGACTCTGCATTAAGCCATGTAGTTGCTGTAGGTGGGGCTGCCCTCTGGCTGGTCTGGAGCCATGGCAGGGTGGCGGGTTTGCATGCAGGTGTCAGTGTGGATGAAGAAGCAGCAGGCTTCTTATCATGGTTGTGGACCTCAGGGCTCTATTGCCAGCTAGGGGGATTGGACACCTGAAGCTCCTGAAAGTTCCCAACTTGCTGGGCTGAGTGTGCTGGGACAATTTTTTCCACCTGTTTAATCTCCTGAATCCTTGCCCCTTCAGCAGCCCTCTCACTGTTGGGAAATCTTTAAAGTGCCTGCCTTTCTTTTGTCCCAGTGCAGCTGTTTGTGGGGACCTGTTTGCAGTCTCAGTCTCTGACTTTGGTTTTCAACCCTCTAATCTCCAGAGCACCATTCAATGTGGGTTTGTGCTCCTGGAGTAGATATCTAGGGCTGGGTATTTAGCAGTCCTGGACTTCTACTACCTCCCTGCTCTGATTATCTCCCTTTCCACTGGTGAGCTGGTGTGGGAGGAGGTTGTTTGGGTCCCTCTGGGTCATGGCTTTATTACTTTACACTTTTCCATGAGATGTTCTCTTCTTTCAGATGTAGACTGCCTGGTGCAATTTTATTTCTGGTCACTCTTTTAGAAGTAGCTATATTTGCTCTATTTTCATATTACATGTGCTTTTGGGAGGAGATTTCTGCCTCACTTCTCACACCACCATCTTTTTTCTTCTCCTTTGTACTAATTTTACCTGATCTCTCCTGTTGTCAGATGAGGCAGTAGCTTCCTGGGTGATGTCAGCAGCACTGTCCTGATTTCATGCCCAAATGAAGCAATCAAAGGAACCCCATCAATACCAAGAGCGAAATCATGCCAGATGTAAGGCTAATGGGAGAATGGCAGAGAGCAGGCTGTGCAGCTGCAATAAGCTTGTTAAGAAGGGCTAAAATCCACAGAAAGCAAACTTCTAGTGGTTTTAAAGCAAAAGCCATCTTTTTAAGCTTTAGCTTTCTTCAGGAGCAAGTATATGATCAAACAGCTATTATATCATGTATAAGAGGAATTCATTTTAGTAGGTTGAATTATTAATAATAGGTTATAAGAGGATTTTGAAATGTTTCAATAATCCACTTGAGTTTTGCCCTGTAGTTTTAGCTGTGTAATATATGTGTCTTTATTTGCCTTTCTCAATTTTTTTTCCTTTATCATTATCTTAAACTGAGTGGAAAATTAGGAACTCTAATGGGAATGGTTAAAATATACAGTACTAGCTATTATTTTATAGTTCATTATATTTAAATATAAAATGCAAAGTATGTTGCATTAACTTTCTTCAGTTTTCATATTACTACCCTTATAAACATATTCTTTTGCATTTAGATTGTAAATTTAAGTGTACATTTCATTAGTTATAGCTTGCTTTTTTATATTCACAAGATATGCTACATAAAAGGCTTAATTTATCTAATACTTGAAAATTTCATACTCTATTTTTATAATTAGATAATAAATAAATTAATAAACAAATGTTAATTAGTTTGTCTGATGTTTAATGCTTCATGATTGTTTGAGTGAGGATCAGTCCAATTTGATACCAGCAGTCTGGTAGAACTCTCCTAATAAGGGCTTCTATTCCCTTCAAAATGGCAGTTATGTACGCTATTTATTCTCTTGTTTTTTCTCCTTAAAGTATACTTAATTATCTCACTTAATTCAATATTTATTGTCAGGATCGTGCTTGTGAATACACAATGGTGAATAAACTTGTACATTCTCCCAAGCAACATAAATAATAATTTTGCTGCAAAATGTGTGTAAAAGATTATTTCCATTATCCAATCTGCAAAGAAATGAAAAACCCTTTATGTTAAGTATTATAATTTTTAAATATTCTTTTTCTAAAATGATGGGAATATTCTCATGAATCAAAAACTTAATAAAATGCAGTCAGTCACTATTCCACAAACCTCCAGAATAGGGCAAAAGACCAGGTGGTTTCACAGTTTGTAGAAATTATGCATCTCTTTATTAGGAACAGGTATATTCGTGTCTTCAGTGTAATAAAAAATTAGATTGATCAATTTTTTTATATCTTGTCAACGTTTTAATATAGTTCCAAGAAAATAAACATGTAGCTTTGATATTGTCTATTCAATAGAATATATAACATAAAGAAATTGAATATTTTGCTTAGTAAATTCTCTTAAATCATACATCTTATTGAAATAAATCTGATGTATGTGTGTATATATATGGATATATATTTATGTATATATGCATATATATATATATATATATACCCAATGATTAATTTTTTAAACATGATTGTTTCTTCCCTCTCCCTCAGCCCTCCAGATCTTTATACATTCCTTTTCAGTTTCCTTTTATTTCTATCCTGAGACATCTTTTCTTGACTGCCTTAGATAATGTAGTGAAGGGAGATGGCTTGATATATTAGTTTCTGTATGTACATTTATGTTTTATATTTTCAGTTTATCATCTATGTTTATATCTGTAACTACAGATTCATATATAAGGAAAAACAGCATAGGGTGTGATTTTAGAGCACATTTATGAAGTCAGACAAACAATGCTCAAATAAGCATTTCACCACTAATTACCTGTTTGCCTTTGGGCAGGTAACATGATTTCACTGCACCTCAGTTTTCTCACTGTTAAAAATAGAGATAGTAAGAGCACCTATTCCACAAAGTTGATGAATATTAAATATGAAAATATACATGAATGTATGTGTGTATGTATACATATTTGTGTGTATGTGCAAATATGTTAAATGCTTAGAAAGGTACCTAATAAGAGTAACCACCTATGTAAGCATTAATTATTCCTGTTATAAGGTCTTTCTAGCTACCTAAATATATTATATCCTACTGTAATTATTCATTCTAATTTCCTGCTGGTGGAATGCTAGCAGCTGAATATCATGATATGATCATTATGTACATTTTCCTCTCTGAACGGGGCTTGCATCAGACTTCTGATCATTTGAGGAGGTGGTCATGAACCTTTATTTTGACTGCCTCATATATGAGGGCCCACTGACAATGTGCATTCTATACAAATATATTGAGACAAATTTGAGCACAAACGATGCTTTCATAGATATGACTAAGCCTTTCCTTCTGAAATCACTCTGACTTCCCACTCCCCCTTTCTAAACATATATAATAATTATCAATTATCTGAGAGCATTTTTATATTTTTTGGACTAAAACTTGTTTAACACAAGTGATTGACCACTGAGTTTCTTAAAGTCTACCTATGAAAAATGAAAAGATGCACTGAGAGATAGAAAATTTGATTACAAGGATGAATTTATTAATCATTAACAAGTATTTAATGCTTGTCAAATGAGAACCCACATGTGTATTAATTAGAAATAAAATAATGTGGGACAAGAAGACACCCAATTCTCTGGCAGGATTTTATTTTGCCAATTGCGGATACATGACGTTACTCTTCTTCCTCCTTATGTTAAGTACTTAACCTCATTTCCCAACTCCTGGTTTTCATTTTTGTATTAACTCATCTAGCTGTTGATTGAACCATTTTAACCATCTGGCTTCTGGGGATCTTTCCCATCCATGACTTAATATGACCTAGGTCAACTGCACTAACCAACCCCAGTACATCCAAAGTCACCTGTCCTGAATTCAGTACATTCTGATTTCAGTCTTAGGCCTAACCTTTGCTGAATGTCTGCCATGGGCCTCTCTCCACTTGCTTCCCTGCGCAGGTGCCCCCTGTACTCAGAGCCACATCTAGTGCAGCCTCTTGGCTTCTGTGCTCATGAGTCCCCTCATGCTCTTTATTCACTTGGCTCCTCTTTGCTGCATTGCAGCCTCTATATCCCTTATCTGTACTCAGACGGAGAGAATCCAGCTGGCTGCACTGAAACCTGAAGCAACCTCAGTGGTGCAGCAGGAAATAACTGAAAGACTATAAACATACACAAAGTGACATTCCATTTATGACAGTAAAGCAGACCTTAGAGGGTTAAGAAAACTCACTGCAATTTAAAGCAAGATAAAAGCCAGTGGGCTGGTTGTCCTGGGCTTCTCTGACATGGCATATTCTTCACATGACGTGGCTGCTGAGATCACAGATTGGGGGTGCTATATGGTGTAAAGGAAAGCTCTGTAAAGTTTCATGTACTCCAACTTCTTCAATCCTTAATCTTCTCCTTTTCACTGCTTGCTCCTTGGCTTGGTAGTAAAATGAAGTCTAAGTGAACTCAGTTCAGTCTGAGTAATCCTTATCACAAATTTTCAAATCTAGACTAATCTTGGGGTTCTGGCTTAATTCGTATACTTCTAAACATGAGATTGTTGGGTGGTTTAGCCTTACCTCTAAGGAATTTATGGCTGAGAAGAGATGATAAGATTTGTGTTCATAGCATAATAAGCTGGCATAATTACATTTAAATGGTATGTTTAATTTGGTCTATAAAGTTTAGGCAATTTATATAAATATTTTTCACAACAGCCTGAAAGAAGAATCATTTTTAAAAGGGAAATCTTCCCTTAGAGGTTGTAATTTGTCTGAAATTATATGCCAAATAAAAAACAATACCAGAGGGTCATGGGAAGATGGCGGTGTGAGTAGTTCAGTGGAAATCTCCTCCCCAAAACATATTTATTTATGAAAATAAAATGAATACAACTATTCTTAAAAGAGACACCAGTGGATGCAGTACAACAGACAGGATACATCTACATATGCGAGAATTTAAAATCACACGAAGGGGGTAAGATACAAGCAGCAGTCAGGCAGGACCCAGAAGCTCCCCCACCCAAGAACCCAGTGGGAATTACAGAGTCAGAACAGGGAGGGAGTGAAAGCCCAGGATTGCTAAACAACCAGCTCTAAAAATCCGCATCCGGAGCGCAGACACAAGGTGTATGGGTGCTGGATATTAGAAAAATGGGAAAGCAAAACCTGTGGGCAGGGCCCTGCAATCAGCGACCATGAAACAAAAGAAAAGTGAGTGCTTTTTGCAAGTCGTAAAGAGACAGGGACCCCACAACTGGACGAAGTCATCCAGGCACACATAGCCAGCAGCTGGTAATCCAGGGGAACTTTAGGCACCCTAACACCCTGGGGAGCAGCACTGCTCTGAAGCCCCTCATGGCATTAAGCAGCCTGCCAGTCGTTCCCCCAACTGATGTGGACCCCGACACACCAGCCCAGTAGTGGGAGAGCAGCAGCGTGCGCTGGTTCCGGTGGCATCGGAGGGGACTGGGAGCAGACTGTGTGCACTGGTGGGACCAGAGGGGACCAGGAGTGGCTTGTGCAAGCATGCCATAGCTGCGACCCAACAGCCCAGGAGCTGGCTGTGCGTGCTGGTGCAGTGGCGCCAGAGGAGCCCAAGAGAGGTCCATGCAGGAGAGGCCAATGTTCACCAGCAGTGGTGCCAGAGGGAGCAGCCGCACTCCCAGCAACCGACCGGAATCCCAGCCCAATGCACATCCACCCGGGAAAGACCCAAAGGCCACTGCTGGTACATAGTTGCCCAGCAGGGGTGCCGCTATTGTGGAGGAGCACACCTGGTGTGCCTGTCACACCCCACAGGGCTCTGTGCTGCTCTGACAGAGACCCCGCACACAGCAGTTTAAAGGATTAACCCGGAGGCTGCTCCAGGAGTGTGCGTAACTGACACAGACAGCGGAGAAGGGAAAGGCAACCAACAAGCAGGAAAGGATGTTCTTCCCCAAGCTGACACACCCATAAAATGCCTACAGCCATTGCTATCAACATGAAAAGGCAAAAAAAGTTAGTCCAGCCGAAAATAGTTCAGATAAAGTCTGAGAGAGGATCTGCAGAGGTAGACTTAACCAGGCTCCCTGAAAAATAATTCAAACTAAAAATCATAAACATGCTGACAGAACTGCAGAGAAATCTACAAGAGCTAAGGGATGATGTTCAGAGGGAGATTACAGAAAAAAACAATCTCTGGAAGGATTTATAATCAGAATAGATAAGAAGCTAGAGGCCATTGATAGACTAGAAATCAGAGAACAGGAACACATAGAAGCTGATGCAGAGAGAGATAAAAGGATTTCCAGGAGTGAAATAATATTAAGAGAACTGTGTGACCAATCCAAAAGGAACAATATCCACAATATAGGGGTACAAGAAGAAGAGAGAGAAAAAGGTATAGAAAGTGTCTTTGAAGAAATAATTGCTGAGAACTTCCCAAAACTGGGGGAGGAAATAGTTGCTCAGACTATGGAGGCACACAGAACTCCTGAAAGATGGGACCCAAGGAGGACAACACCAAGACACATAATAATTAAAATGTCAAAGATCAAGGACAAGGAAAGAGTTTTAAAGGCAGCTAGAGAGAAAAAGGTCACGTATAAAGGAAAACCCATTAGGCTAACATCAGACTTCTTGACAGAAACCCTACAGGCCAGAAGAGAATGGCATGATATATTTAATGCAATGAAACAGAAGGGCCTTGAAACAAGGATACTGTATCCAGCACGACTATCATTTAAATATGAAGGAGGGATTAAACAATTCCCAGACAAGCAAAAGTTGAGGGAATTTGCTTCCCACAAACCACCTCTACAAGGCATTTTACAGGGACTGCTCTAGATGGGAGCACTCCTAGAAAGAGCACAGCACAAAACACCCAACATATGAAGAATGGAGGAGGAGGAATAAGAAGGGACAGAAATAATCATCAGAATGTGATAATAATAGCTCAATAAGTGATTTAAGTTAGACAGTAAGGTAGTAAAGAAGATAACCTTGAACCTTTGTTAACCACGAATTTAAAGCCTGCAATGGCAATAAGTAAATAACTTTCAATAATCACCTAAATGTAAATGGACTGAATGCACCAATCAAAAGACACAGAGTAATAGAATGGATAAAAAAGCAAGACCCATCTATATGCTGCTTACAAGAGACTCACCTCAAACCCAAAGACATGCACAGATTTAAAGTCAAGGGATAGGAAAAGATATTTCATACAAACAACAGGGAGATAAAAGCCGGTGTTGCAATACTAGTATCAGACAAAATAGACTTCAAAACAAAGAAAGTAACAAGAGATAAAAAAGGACAATACATAATGATAAAGGGCTCAGTCCAACAAGAAAATATAACCATTATAAAGATTTATGCACCCAATACAGGAGCAACAATATATGTGAAACAAATACTAACAGAACTAAAGGAGTAAATAGAATGCAATGCATGCATTTTGGGAGACTTCAAGACACCACTCACTCCAAAGGACAGATCCACTGGGCAGAAAATAAGTAAGGACACAGACGCACTGAACAACACACTAGAACAGATGGACCTAATAGACATCTATAGAATGCTACATCCAAAGCAACAGGATAGACATTATCCTCAAGTGCACATGGAACATTTTCCAGAATAGACCATATACTAGGCCACAAAAAGAGCCTCAGAAAATTCCAAAAGATTGAAATCCTACCAACAAACTTTTCAGACCACAAAGGTTTAAAACTAGTAATAAATTTTACAAAGAAAGCAAAAAGATTCACAAACACATGGAGGCTTAACAACATGCTCCTAAATAATCAATGGACCAATGACCAAGTTAAAATGGAGATCCAGTAATATGTGAAAACAACAACAACAACAACACAAAGCCCCAACTTCTGTGGGATGCAGCAAAAGCAGTCTTAAGAGGAAAGTATATAGCAATCCAGGCATATTTAAAAAAGGAAGAACAATCCCAAATGATTAGTCTAATGTCACAATTATTGAAATGGGAAAAAGAAGAACAAATGAGGCCTAAGGTCAGCAGACGGAGGGCAATAATAAAGATCAGAGAAGAAATAAATAAAATTGAGAAGAATAAAACAATAGAAAAAATCAATGAAACCAAGAGCTGGTTCGTAGAGAAAATAAACAAAATAGATTAGCCTCTAGCCAGACTTATTAAGAGAAAAAGAGAGTCAACACACATCAACAGAATCAGAAACGAGAAAGGAAAAATCATGTGGGACCCCACAGAAATACAAAGAATTATTAGAGAGTACTATGAAAACCTACATGCTAACAAACTGGAAAACCTAGGAGAAATGGACAACTCCCTAGAAAAATACAACCTTCCAAGACTGACCCAGAAAGAAACAGACAACCTAAAAAGACCAATTACCAGCAAAAAAAATTGAAGTGGTAATAAAAAAACTACCCAAGAGAGGGTGGAGCCAAGATGGCAGCGTGAGAAGAGCAGCAGAAATCTCCTCCCCAAACCACATATATTTATGAAAATATAACAAAGACAACTCTTCCTAGAATAGAGACCAGAGGACACAGGACATCATCCAAACCACATCCACACCTGCAAGAACCAAGCGCCTGCAAAGGGGGTAAGACACAAGCCCCAGCCAGGCGGGACCTGAGTGCCCCTCTGCCAAGATCCCAGTGGGAGGTGAGGAGTCGGAGCAAGGAGGGAGAGGGAGCCGAGGACTGCTAAACAACGAGCCCTGGCCATCCGCACCAGAGTGCAGACACAGTGCATGCAGGGGGCCCTGGATACTAGGGAAACAGGGCAGCAAGAACTATGAGTGGGTCCCGGAGGTGGGTGCCCAGGGAGAAAGTAAAGTGAGTGGCTTTTTTTTATTATTATTTATTTAATTTTAATTTTTTTTTTTTTGCAAGTGCTTTTTGGAAGTCTTAAAGGGACATGGATTTCAAAACCAGAAGAAAGCATTCCGGGACACTTAGAACAGCATCAGGGAATCTGGGGATCTCTGGGCACTCTAACCATCTGGGCAGCAGGGAGCACAGAGGTCCGTCACGGAGATAAATAGCTTCTCAGCCACTCGTCCTCCAACGCGGCTCCACCATATCGGAGCAGCCGCCTGAGGCAAGCCATGCCCACAGCAAAAGAGGAAACAAACTCCATAGCAGCCGGGCAGGAAGCAGAAGCCTTGTCTGCGTACAGCTGCCCAGCACAGGCCAGTAGAGGTCGCTGTTCTAACAGGAGAGGAAGGCCACAAAGCAACAGGAAGGGAAGTTCTTACAGCCGTCACTAGTCCCAGCTCTGTAAACTATTCCTATCACCATGAAAAGGCAAAATTACAGGCAGACAAAAATTACAGAGACAAAACCAGAGAAGGAGACAGACCTAACCAGTCTTTCTGAAAAAGAATTCAAAATAAAAACCATAAACATGCTGACGGAGATGCAGAGAAATATACAAGAGCTAAGTAATGAAGTCTGGAGGGAGATTACAGAAGCCAGGAAAGAGATTACAGAAGTGAAACAAACTATGGAAGGGTTTCTGACCAGAATGGATAAGATGCAAGAGGCCATTGATGGAATAGAAACCATAGAACAGGAACGCATAGAAGCTGATGCAGAGAGAGATAAAAGGATCTCCAGGAATGAAACAATATTAAGAGAAATGTGTGACCAATCCAAAAGGAACAATATCCATATTATAGGGGTACCAGAAGAAGAAGAAGAGAGAAAAAGGGATGGAAAGTGTCTTTGAAGAAATAATTGCTGAAAACTTCCCAAACTGGGGGAAGAAATAATCGAACAGACCATGGAAATATACAGAACTCCCAACAGAAAGGACCCAAGGAGGACAACAGCAAGAAATATTATTAAAAAGGCAAAGATCAAGGACAAGGAAAGAATTTTAAAGGCAGCTTGAGAGAATAAGGTCACCTATAAAGGAAAACCCATCAGGCTAACATCACACTTCTCTACAGAAACATTACAGGCCAGAAGAGAATGGCATGATATATTTAATACAAAGAAACAGAAGGGCCTTGAACCAAGGATACTGTATCCAGCACGATTATCATTTAAATATGATGGAGGGATTAAACAATTCTCAGACAAACAAAAGCTGAGGGAATTTGCCTCCCACAAACCACCTCTACAGGGCATCTTACAGGCACTGCTCCAGATGGGAGCACACCTAAAAAGAGCACAGAACAAAATACACAACATATGAAGAATGGAGGAAGAGGAATAAGAAGGGAGAGAAGAAAAGAATCTCCAGACAGTGTATATAACAGCTCAATAAGCAAGCTAAGTTAGGTATTAAGATACTAAACAGGCTAACCTTGAACCTTTTGTAACCACAAATCTAAAGCCTGCAATGGCAATTAGTACATATATTTCAATAGTCACCATAAATGTAAATGGACTGAATGCACCAATCAAAAGACACAGAGTAATAGAATGGATAAAAAAGCAAGACCCATCTATATGCTGCTTACAAGAAACTCACCCAAACCCAAAGACATGCACAGACTAAAAGTCAAGGGATGGGAAAACATATTTCAAGCAAACAACAGTGAGAAGAAAGCAGGAGTTGCAGTACTAATATCAGACAAAAAAGACTTCAAAACAAAGAAAGTAACAAGAGATAAAGAAGGACACTACATAATGATAAAGGGCTCAGTCCAACAAGAGGATATAACCATTATAAAGATTTATGCACCCAATACAGGAGCACAAGCATATGTGAAACAAATACTAACAGAACTAAAGGGGAAATAGACTGCAATGCATTCACTTTAGGAGACTTCGGCACCACAATCACCTCAAAGGATAGATCCACCGGGCAGAAAATAAGTAAGGACATGGAAACACTGAACAACACAGTAGAGCAGATGGACATAATAGACATCTATAGAACTCTACATCCAAAAGCAACAGGATATACATTCTTCTCAAGTGCACATGGAACATTCTCCTGAAAAGACCACATACTAGCCTGCAAAAAGAGCCTCAGTAAAATCTAAAATATTGAAATTCTACCATCCAACTACTCAGACCACAAAGGAATAAAACTAGAAATAAATTCTACAAAGAAAACAAAAAGGCTCACAAACACACGGTGGCTTAACAACATGCTCCTAAATAATCAGTGGATCAATTAACAAATTAAAATGGAGAACAAGGAATATATGGAAACAAATGACAACAACAACACAAAGCCCAACTTCAGTGGGACGCAGCGAAAGCAGTTTTAAAAGGAAAGTATATAGTGATCCAGGCACACTTGAAGAAGGAAGAAAAATCCCAAATGAATAGTTTAACATCACAAATATCGAAACTGAAAAAAGAAGAACAAATGAGGACTAAAGTCAGCAGAGGGAGGGACATAATAAAGATTAGAGAAGAAATAAACAAAATTGAGAAGACTAAAACAAAAGCAAAAATCAATGAAACCAAGAGCTAGTTCTTTCAGAAAATAAACAAAATAGATAAGCCTCTAGCCAAACTTTTTAAGACAAAAAGAGAATCAACACAAATCAACAGAATCAGAAATGAGAATGGAAAAATCACCTCAGGCTGCACAGAAATGCAAAGAACTATTAAAGACTACTATGAAAACCTATATGCCAACAAGCTGGAAAACCTAGAAGAAATGGACAACTTCCTAGAAAAATACAACCTTCCAAGACTGACCAAAGAAGAAACACAAAAGTTAAACAAACCAATTATGAGCAAAGATATTGAAACGGTAATCAAAAATGTACTCAAGGACAAAAAGCCCGGGCCGGATGGATTTACCACTGAATTTTATCAGACACACAGAAAGGACATAATACCCATTCTCCTTAAAGTTATCCAAAAAATAGACGAGGAGGGAACACTCCCAAACTCATTCTATGAAGCCAATATCACCCTAATACCAAAACCAGGCAAAGGCCGCCACCAAAAAAGAAAATTACAGACCAATCACACTGATGAATGTAAATGGAAAAATACTCAATAAAATATTAGCAAACCGAATACAAAAATATATCAAAAGGATCACACACCATGAACAAGTGGGATTCATCCCAGGGATGCAAGGATGGTAAAACATTCAAAAATCCATCAGCATCATCCACCACATAAACAAAAAGAAAGACAAAAACCACATGATCATCTCCATACATGCTGTAAAAGCATTCGACAAACATCAACATCCATTCATGATAAAAACTCCCAGCAAAATGGGTATAGAGGGCAAGTACCTCAACATAATAAAGGCCATATATGATAAACCCACAGCCAATATTATACTGAAAAGCAAGAAGCTGAAAGCTTTTCCTCTGAGATCGAGAACAAGACATGGATGCCCACTCTCCCCACTGTTATTTAACATAGTACTGGAGGTCCAAGCCATGGCAATCAGACAAAACAAAGAAATGCAAGGAATCCAGATTGGTAAAGAAGAAGTTAAACTGTAACTATTTGCAGATGACATGATATTGTACATAAAAAACCCCAAAGATTCCACTCCAAAACTACCAGAACTGATATCGGAATACAGCAAAGTTGCAGGCTACAAAATTAACACACAGAAATCTGTGGCTATCCTATACACTAACAATGAACAAATAGAAAGAGAAATCAGGAAAACAACTCCATTCACAATTGCATCAATTAGAATAAAATATCTAGGATAAACATAACCAAGGAAGTGAAAGACCTATACCCTGAAAACTACAAGTCACTCTTAAGAGAAATTAAAAGGGACACTAACAAATGGAAACTCATCCCATGCTCATGGCTTGGAAGAACTAATATCGTCAAAATGGCCATCCTGCCCAAAGCAATATACATATTTGATACAATCCCTATCAAATTACCAGCAACATTCTTCAACAAACTGGAAAAAATAGTTCAAAAATTCATATGGAAACACCAAAGACCCCGAATAGCCAAAGCAATCCTGAGAAAGAATAAAGTAGGGGAAATCTCACTCCCCAACTTCAAGCTTTATTATAAAGCCATAGTAATCAAGACAATTTGTTACTGGCACAAGAACAGAGCCACAGACGAATGGAACAGATTAGAGACTCCAGACATTAACCCAAACATATATGGTCAATTAATATTTGATAAAGTAGCCATGGACATACAATGGGGAAAGGACAGTCTCTTCAACAGATGGTGCTGGCAAAACAGGACAGCTACATGTAGGATAATGAAACTGGGCAATTGTCTAACCCCATACACAAAAGTAAATTCAAAATGGATCAAAGACCTGAATGTAAGTTATGAAACCATAAATCTCTTAGAAAAAAACATAGGCAAAAACCTCTTAGACATAAACCTGAGTGACCTCTTCTAGAACATATCTCCCCGGGCAAGGAAAACAACAGCAAAAATGAACACGTGGGAGTATATTAAGCTGAAAATCTTCTGTACAGCGAAAGACACCATCAATAGAACAAAAAGGTACCCTACAGTATGGGAGAATATATTTGTAAATGACAGATCCAATAAAGGCTTGATGTCCAAAATATATAAAGAGCTCACCCACCTCAACAAACAGAAAACAAATAATCCAATTGAAAATTTGACAGAGGTACTGAACAGACAGTTCTCCAATAAAGAAATACAGATGGCCAACAGACACATGAAAAGATGCTCCACATCGCTAATTATTAGAGAAATGCAAATTAAAACCACAATGACGTATCACCTCACACCAGTAAAGATGGCTACCATCCAAAATACAAACAACAACAAATGTTGGCGAGGTTGTGGAGAAAGGGGAATCCTCCTACACTGCTGTTGGGAATGTAAATTAGTTCAACCATTGTGGAAAGCAGTCTGGAGGTTCCTCAAAACTCTCAAAGTAGACTTACCATTTGACCCAGGAATTCCACTCCTAGGAATTTACCCTAAGAATGCAGCAGCTCAGTTTGAAAAAGACATATACACTCCTATGTTTATCGCAGCACTATTTACAATAGCCAAGAAATGGAAGCAACGTAGGTGTCCATCAGTAAATGAACAGATAAAGAAGAGGTGGTACATATACACAATGGAATATTACTCAGCCATAAGAAGAAAACAAATCCTACCATTTGCAACAACATGGATGGAGCCAAAGGGTATTATGCTCAGTGAAATAAGCCAACCGGAGAAAGAGAAATATGAAATGATTTCACTCATCTGTGGAGTATTAGAACAAAGGAAAATCTGAAGGAACAAAACAGCAGCAGAATCACAGAACCCAAGAATGGACTAACAGGTATGAAAGGAAAAGGTACTGGGGAGGATGGTTGGGGAGGGAGGGATAAGGGGGAAGAAGAAAGGTGGTATTATGATTAGCATGCATAATGGGGGGGAGAAAGAGGAGGGCTGTACAACACAGAGAAGTCAAGTAGTGATTATACAACATTTGCTATAGTAATGGACAGTGACTTTAAAGGGCTTTGTGGAGGGGACCTGGTATATTGGAGAGCCTAGTGAACATAATGTTCTTCATGTAGTTGTAGATTAATGATAACAAAAAAAACCCAAAAT
Organism: Manis pentadactyla; assembly: GCF_030020395.1. Taxonomy (NCBI): domain Eukaryota; kingdom Metazoa; phylum Chordata; class Mammalia; order Pholidota; family Manidae; genus Manis; species Manis pentadactyla. The sequence continues at coordinate 26,465,662 of NC_080037.1, read as the reverse complement.
GAAATAAAGAAAAGGGGGACTACTCACTGATAGGATAAAACTAACTGCATATCACCGATTAATGCATGCTTTAAATATCCTTAATTTTGACCATTTAAAGGGTGTCAGATGATCAGCTATGGTAGTACATTTTTCTGACAATATTCCTTTCTCTTAAAAAAAAAAAGCATTTCGTGTGTGGTGATCTCCAATAAGTTCTTCACAATGTTATAAAGGACATATCAAAGTGTGGGCAATGGGTTACTTTGTGTTTATACAGAGGATCAAAGCCTAATTTGGTTACCCAGAAAATGCATTAAGACACGATATGAAGAAGAAATTCCAACATCAGCATTCTCTGGAAGAGTCATTCCAGAAGATGATCATCAAGAAACTTCAACAAAGATCCTGGTGTTGTTGCAGTTATAGCTGCATTCATCTCAACGGTTCCTGGACTTGCCATTGGAATGAAGAAGGAGATATCTAAGCTGGTCTGTGCATACAGTAAACAACAAATTTGACTGGATCTATACTGTTGGAACTCAACCAAGAATTAGGAGAAGTGCAAGATGCAGCTCTCCAAAATCTCGCGACTATAGACTATCTACTGTTAAAAGAACATATGGGATGTGAACAGTTTTCAGGAATGTGTTGTTTTAATTTGATTTGTCTCAAAATATTCAAATTCAGTTAGACAATATCCATATCACTGATAAGTTTTCACAAATGCCTAGGGTGCCTAACTGGTTTTCTTGGTTTCACTGGATATGGCTGGTAATTGTAAGTCTGCTTTGGTTATGTAGCTGTATTCTTATTATGTTAATGTGTGCAGGCAATTTAATTAGTAATTTAAAACCTATACACGCTTATGTTACACTACAAGAAGATATGTCAAAGAAATAATCAATCTTCCCATGTTTTCTTCCACCTGGTACTTCTATAGCTTCTCTTCTTCCTTCATAATTACAACCCCTAAGTAGAATTCGTACCTCATATTGAAATTACCGAGTATCATAATTCTTCCAAGTGGTAAAGATACCTCAAGACAAATGTTGGGCATAGAAGCCACAGGGCATAAATCTGCAAAAAAAGTAAAAAGCTAACCTTTTCAAAGAATATTGCTTCTCTCTCACTTACCAACTTTACATTTCCCTGTATGTCCCCGGAAGATGACTGGTTAGCCAGAGACGGGTAAGATTCCTCAAGGGAGAAACAACCTAAGACAGGCACAGTCCGGGGGGGCCATCAGGTGAGAAATTGGGGATCAACAGAGGTGAGGCTTAGAACCTCACCCCTGTTTTGAGAGAAATCTTCTGCATCCGTGAATGTTTTGTTGGCCTTGTCTAGCTTGGATTAATACTTAGCCTATAGGCACACACCTGATCATCTACATTTGCCCTCTTACAGCACTAAACTAAGTTTTCTACCTTTATCTTGCATCTACCTACCACTTCAGCATTTTATTAAATAATAATAATAATAATAATAATAATAATGATAATAATAATGGAGAATTGTGGGATTCACATATAAATCAAGTATAAAAATCAAACAAAAAATCATAATTGACCTGATTGTTTATAGTTCAAGATGTGTGATCAAAACTGAAGGTTTCAGTGATGACTGCCCTTGCACTGTTCACCATGTAAGAACTTATTCACTATGTAAGAACTTGTTCACCATGTAAAAACTTGTTTATTATGCTTCAGAAGATTGGAGACTGTTGAGAATTATACTTGGGTTTGATTAGTGATTGTGCATTGAGATCCCTATACAGAATTTTATTGTTGTTAATAACCATATGATCAATAAATATGAGAGATGATGTCTCAAAAAAAAACTACCCAAGAAAAAAACCCCCGGGCCAGATGGATTTACCTCAGAATTTTATCAGACATACAGAGAAGACATAATACCCATTCTCCTTAAAGTTTTCCAGAAAATAGAAGAGGAGGGAATACTCCCAAACTCATTCTATGAAGCCAACATCACCCTGATACCAAAACCAGGCAAAGACCCCACCAAAAAAGAACACTACAGACCAATATCCCTGATGAACATAGATGCAAAAATATTCAACAAAATATTAGTAAACCAAATTCAAAAATACATCAAGAGGGTCATACAGCATGACCAAGTGGGTTTCATCCCAGGGATGCAAGGATGGTACAACATTCGAAAATCCATCAACATCATCCACCACATCAACAAAAAGAAGGACAAAAACCACACAATCATCTCCACATGTTGAAAAAGCATTCGACAAAATTCAACATTCGTTCATGATAAAAACTCTCAACAAAATGGGCATAGATTTGAAGTACCTCAACATAATAAAGGCCACATATGATAAACCCACAGCTAACATCATACTGAACAGCAAGAGGCTGAAACCTTTTCCTCTCAGATCAGGAACAAGACAGGGATGCCCACTATCCCCACTGTTATTCAACACAGTACTGGAGGTTCTAGCCACAGCAATTAGACAAAAACAAAGAAATACAAGGAATCCAGATTGGTAAAGAAGAAGTTAAACTGTAACTATTTGCAGATGACATGATATTGTACATAAAAAACCCTAAGACTCCACTCCAAAACTACTAGAACTAATATTGGAATTCATCAAAGTTGCAGGATACAAAATTAACACACAGAAATCTGTGGCTTTCCTATACACTAACAATAAACTAATAGAAAGAGAAATCAGGAAGGGAATTCCATTCACAATAGTATCAGAAAGAATAAAATACCTAGGTATAAACCTAACCAAGGAAGTGAAAGACCTATACACTGAAAATTGTAAAAGACTCTTAAGAGAAATTAAAGAGGACACTAAGAAATGGAAAACCATCCCATTCTCCTGGCTAGGAAGAATTAATATCGTCAAAATGGCCTTCCTGCTCAAAGCAATATATAGATTCAATGCAATCCCTATCAAATTACCAACAGCATTCTTCAGTGAACTGGAACAAATAGTTCAAAAACTCATATGGAAATACCAAAGACCCCGAATAGCCAAAGCAATCCTGAGAAGGAAAAATTAAGTGTGAGGGGGATCTCACTCCCCAACTTCAAGCTCTACTACAAAGCCACAGTAATCAAGACAATTTGGTACTGGCACAAGAACAGAGCCACAGACCAGTGGAACAGATTAGAGACTCCAGACATTAACCCAAACATATATGGCCAATTAATGTACGATAAAGGAGCCATGAACATACAATGGGGAAATACAGTCTCTTCAAAAGATGGTGCTGGCAAAACTGGACAGCTACATGTAAGAGAATGAAACTGGATCACTGTCTAAGCCCATACACAAATGTAAATTTGAAATGGATTGAAGACCTGAATGTCAGTCATGAAACCATAAAACTCTTAGAAAAAGCATAGGCAAAAATCTCATGGACATAAACATGAGTGACTTCTTCATGAACATATCTCCCCAGGCAAAGGAAACAAAAGCAAAAATGAACAAGTGCGACTATATCAAGCTGAAAAGCTTCTTTACAGCAAAGGACACCATCAATAGAACAAAAAGGTACCCTACAGAATGAGAGAATATATTCATTAATGAGAGATCCGATAAAGGATTGACATCCATAATATATAAAGAGCTCATGCACCTCAACAAACAAAAAGCAAATAATCCAATTTAAAAATGGGCAGAGGAGCTGAATAGACAGTTCTCTAAATAAGAAATTCAGATGGCCATCAGACACATGAAAAGATGCTCCACATCGCTTGTCATCAGATAAATGCAAAATAAAACCACAATGAAATATCACCTCTCACCAGTAAGGATGGCTACCATCCAAAAGACAAACAACAACAAATGTTGGCAAGGTTGTGGAGAAAGTGAAACCCTCCTACACTGCTGATGGGAATGTTAATTAGTTCAACCATTTTGGAAAGCAGTATGGAGGTTCCTAAAAATGCTCAAAATAGAAATACCTTTTGACCCAGGAATTGCACTCCTAGGAATTTACCCTAAGAATGCCGCACTCCAGTTTGAAAAAGGCAGATGCACCCCTATGTTTATCGCAGCACTATTTACAATAGCCAAGATATGGAAGCAACCTAAATATCCATCAGTAGATGAGTGGATAAAGAAGATGTGGTACATATACACAATGGAATATTACTCAGCCATAAAAAAACAGGTCTTACCATTCACAACTACATGGATGGAGTTAGAGGGTATTATTATGCTCAGTGAAATAAGCCAGGTGGAGAAAGACAAGTACCAAATGATTTCACTCATATGTGGAGTGTAAGAACAAAGGAAAATTGAAGGAACAAAGCAGCAGCAGAACCCAAGAATGGACTAACAGTTACCAAAGGGAAAGGGACTGGGGAGGATGGGTGGGAAGAGAGGGATAAGAGCAGGGAAAAAGAAAGGGGGTATAACAATTAGCATGTATAGTGCGGGGGCTGGCTATGGATAGGGCTGTGCAACACAGAGGAGACAAGTAGTGATTTTATAACATCTTACTACGCTGATGGACAGTGACTGTGAAGGGGTTTGTGGGAGGGACTTGGTGAAGGGGGGAGCCTAGTAAACATAATGTTCTTCATGTAATTGTAGATTAATGATACCAAAATAAAAAATAAATAAATAAATAAATAAAATACCAGGCTAGTACGTTTATAGTGAATATTAATCTAATGAAGTTGTTTTTGACAAGGGTTTGAAATAGATTTTGTACTGAGTCCACTATTTGCCCACCTGGGGACATGGGACAAGTTGGTTTATTTCTTTTAAACCAAGTATTCTTAGATGAAGGTGAGGAACTCACTTAAAAGAATATTTGGGAATTCAGTAAGATTATTTTTGTGTAAATCTCTGTGCTTATTACCTATCACATAATAAATGCAGAATTGATACCACATTCTTCATTCTTAGTAAGGGAAATAATTTTTAATGGTCTTTAGCTTAGTGGGATTTGTTTCTGGAAGGAGAAGTGTGAAGTTTTTAATTTAAGATCTGTATCTTCCTTCCTCAACATTTTACTTCCTGGCTTGAGGTCAAGCATGTATAAAACACCAAGTACATATTTGTTGAATGAGAAAATAAGTAAATGATTTAGTGATATGATAGATAGACTATGCATTGGAGTCACAAAGGCAAAGAAAATTTTTATAGAAGTAAGTTCAAAGAAGATGCCATGTAGCTAAGATGAAGAAAAATCTAAAAGTACATAATTAGCTAACATAGAAAGGCTCTCTCCTTTTCATGGAACATTTCTGTAAATGTCAAGACACTATTTGATAGTAAATATTTTTTATTTCTAAACATAGTTATAATAATTTTAGTTAAAACATTCATCAGAATGTCTGTAAAATATACACCAATTTGACACTGTTCTTTTTGACACCCTTTCTTACATCTTCATTTATCTTACTCATTCATTGACACAAGTTTTACATGAACTGCACTGTAAATATGAAATATTGAAAAGAATTGGGCATCATAATGTGAGTAGTATCCCTTTATTTCTCTAAGAATGTGTTCTAAGTAGTAAATAAATATCCCTGATGCACTTGGTTAATTTACTTTTGCAAGTATATAAAAATCAATATTTAGTAAATAATTATTGCTTCCCAAAATGTTTCATACATATTAAATATAACTTCACAACTTAAACACATGTAATGAAAACACAAAGTGAATTGATAATATCAGAATATATCTGTGGAATCATCGTAATAAGATAAATCATCTTGCCTACTGATGAACTTCTATTTGGATATATAAAAATCACAAAGTTAAAATCAATCCCTCTTGTCAGCTATTGCATAATTTAATTAATGTAAGTTAAATCCTCACTAAGCCTTATGCAAATACCTTAAATTGTGTTTTAAACAAAAATTTAGTTGTTAAATGCAATTATTATGCCTGTTTTTAAGAATATGTATTTCACATATTAAATTGGAAATTTTAATGGAAATTGAAAATCAGAGAGGGAAAAATTAACATTGGATGGATAATGGTGTATTTTTAAAAATATGAACAATGGCATTTTTCATATCAAAAATAATTTATATTTATTTCAAATTATTTTCTATTTGTGCAGTCATTGTTCTCTATCATTCTCTCCTTTCATCCATAGTGCAGTAATGAACCTGGGATACACACAGACCATTTTTTAAAAAATTCTAGTTTTAATCTTGACAAAATTAGGAAAAATTTCTATAGCCCTTTACTTTCTCTACTACAGCACATTAATCACTTTGGTTAAATTTACATGAGTGTGAATTAGAAATTGAAAGGAAACAAGTATTCAAAGGAATCTAAACTATTCTTTCGAGGGATCGGAAAATGGCGGCGTGAGTAGAGCAGTGGAAATCTCCGCCCAAAACCACATATATCTATGAAAATATAACAAAGACAACTCTTCCTAGAATAAAGACCAGAGGACACAGGACAATATCCAGACCACATCCACACCTGAGAGAACCCAGCGCCTCGCGAAGGGGGTAAGATACAAGCCCCGGCCAGGCGGGAGCCGAGCACCCATCCCCCCAACACCCAGCGGGAGAAGAATAGGCAGAGCGGGAGGGAGACGGAGCCCAGGACTGCCGAGCACCCAGCCCCAGCCATCCGGGCCAGAGTGCAGACACAGTGTGTGTGCAGGGGCCCTGGATACTAGGGAATCAGGGCAGAAAGAACAGTGAGCGGGCACAAGAGGCTGGGCGCCGGAGGACATAAGATAAGTGAGCAACAAATTCTTTTTTTTTTTTTTTTGTGGTCGTTGTTTTGTTTTGGTGGGTGCTTTTTGGAAGTCTTAAAGGGGCAGGGCGGGACACTTAATCCAGAGGTAGGGAATCCGGGGATCTCTGGGCACCCTAACCCCTGGGCTGCAGGGACCAGGGAGGCCCCTTATGGAGATAAATAGCCTCCAGGACACTCCCTCTTCAACGCAACTCCACCATTTTGGAGCAGCTGCCCAAGGCAGGCCACGCCTACAGCAACAGCAGAGATAAACTAAATAGCAGCTGGGCAGGAAGCAGAAGCCCTGTCTGTGCGCAGCTGCCCAGCACAAGCCACTAGAGGCCGCTGTTCTCCCAGGAGAGGAGGGCCACAAACCAACAAGAAGGGAAGTTCTTCCAGCCATCACTCGTCCCAGCTCTGCAAACTATTCCTATCACCATGAAAAGGCAAAACTACAGGCAGACAAAGATCACAGAGACAACACCAGAGAAGGAGACAGACCTAACCAGTCTCCCTGAAAAAGAATTCAAAATAAGAATCATAAACATGCAGACAGAGATGCAGAGAAATACGCAAGAGAAATGGGATGAAGTCCGGAGGGAGATCCCAGATCCCAGAAAAGAGATCGCAGAAATGAAACAAACTCTGAAAGGGTTTATAAGCAGAATGGATAGGATGAAAGAGGCCATTGATGGAATTGAAACCAGAGAACAGGAACGCATAGAAGCAGACATAGACAGAGATAAAAGGATCTCCAGGAATGAAACAATATTAAGAGAAATGTGTGACCAATCCAAAAGGAACAATATCCATATTATAGGGGTTCTGGAAGAAGAAGAAGAGAGAAAAAGGGAAGGAAAGTGTCTTTGAAGAAATAATTGCTGAAAACTTCCCAAACTGGGGGAGGAAATAATCGAACAGACCACAGGAATACACAGAACCCCCAACAGAAAGGATCCAAGGAGGACAACACCAAGACACATAATAATTCAAATGGCAAAGATCAAGGACAAGGAAAGAGTTTTAAAGGCAGCTAGAGAGAAAAAGGTCACGTATAAAGGAAAACATATCAGGCTAACATCAGACATCTCGACAGAAACCCTACAGGCCAGAAGAGAATGGCATGATATATTTAATACAATGAAACAGAAGGGCCTTGAGCCAAGGATACTGTATCCAGCACGATTATCATTTAAATATGACGGAGGGATTAAACAATTCCCAGACAACAAAAGCTGAGGGAGTTTGCCTCCCACAAACCACCTCTACAGAACATCTTACAGGGACTGCTCTAGATGGGAGCACTCCTAGAAAGAGCACAGCACAAAACACCCAACACATGAAGAATCGAGGAGGAGGAATAAGAAGGGAGAGAAGAAAAGAATCTCCAGACAGTGTATATAACAGCTCAATAAGCGAGCTAAGTTAGGCAGTAAGATACTAAAGAGGCTAACCTTGAACCTTTGGTAACCACGAATTTAAAACCTGCAATGGCAATAAGTACATATCTTTCAATAGTTACCCTAAATGTTAATGGGCTGAATGCACCAATCAAAAGACACAGAGTAATAGAATGGATAAAAAAGCAAGACCCATCTATATGCTGCTTACAAGAAACTCACCTCAAACCTAAAGACATGTACAGACTAAAGGTGAAGGGATAGAAAAACATATTTCAAGCAAACAACAGAGAGAAGAAAGTAGGGGTTGCAGTACTAATATCAGACAAAATAGACTTCAAAACAAAGAAAGTAACAAGAGATAAAGAAGGACACTACATAATGATAAAGGGCTCAGTCAAACAAGAGGATATAACCATTCTAAATATATATGCACCCAACACAGGAGCACGAGCATATGTGAAACAAATACCAACAGAACTAAAGGGGGAAATAGACTGCAATGCATTCATTTTAGGAGACTTCAACACACCACTCACCCCAAAGGATAGATCCACTGAGAAAAAATAAGTAAGGACACGGAAGCACTTAACAACACAGTAGAGCAGATGGACCTAAGAGACATGTATAGAACTCTACATCCAAAAGCAACAGGATATACATTCTTCTCAAGTGCACATGGAACATTCTCCAGAATAGACCACATACTAGGCCACAAAAAGAGCCTCAGAAAATTCCAAAAGATAGAAATCCTGCCAACCAACTTTTCAGACCACAAAGGCATAAAACTAGAAATAAACTGTACAAATAAAGCAAAGAGGCTCACAAACTCATGGAGGCTTAACAACACGCTCCTAAATAATCGATGGATCAATGACCAAATCAAAATGGGGATCTAGCAATATATGGAAACAAATGACAACAAAAACACTAAGCCCCAACTTCTGTGGGACGCAGCAAAAGCAGTCTTAAGAGGAAAGTATATAGTAATCCAAGCATATTTTAAAAAGGAAGAACAATCCCAAATGAATGGTCTAATGTCACAATTATTGAAATTGGAAAAAGAAGAACAATTCAGGCGTAAGGTCAGCAGAAGGAGGGACATAATAAAGATCAGAGAAGAAATAAATAAAATTGAGAAGAATAAAACAATAGCAAAAATCAATGAAACCAAGAGCTGGTTCTTAGAGAAAATAAACAAAATACATAAGCCTCTAGCCAGACTTATTAAGAAGAAAAGAGAGTCAATGCAAATCAACAGTATCAGAAACGAGAAAGGAAAAATCACGACGGACCCCACAGAAATACAAAGAATTATTAGAGAATACTATGAAAACCTATATGCTAACAAGCTGGGAAACCTAGAAAAAATGGACAACTTCCTAGAAAAATACAACCTTCCAATATTGACCAAGAAAGAAACAGAAAATCTAAACAGACAAATTACCAGCAAAGAAATTGAAGTGGTAATCAAAAAGCAACCAAAGAACAAATCCCCCGAGCCAGATGGATTTACCTCAGAATTTTATCAGACATACAGGGAAGACATAATACCAATTCTCCTTAAAGTTTTCTAAAAAATTGAGGAGGAGGGGATACTCCCAAACTCATTCTATGAAGCTAACAGCACCCTAATACCAAAACCAGGCAAAGACCCCACCAAAAAAGAAAACTACAGACCAATATCCCTGATGAATGTAGATGCAAAAATACTCAACAAAATATTAGCAAACGGAATTCAAAAATACATCAAAAGGATCATACACCATGACCATATGGGATTCATCCCAGGGATGCAAGGATGGCACAACATTCGAAAGTCCATCATCATCATCCACCACATCAATAAAAAGAAAGACAAAAACCACATGATCATCTCCATAGATGCTGAAAGAGCATTTGACAAAGTTCCACATCCATTCATGATAAAAACTCTCAGCAAAATGGGAATAGAGGGCAAGTACCACAACATAATAAAGGCTATATATGATAAACCCACATCCAACATTATATTGAACAGGAAGAAGCTGAAAACATTTCCTCTGAGATCGGGAACTAGACAGGGATGCCCACTCTCCCCACTGTTATTTTACATAGTACTGGAGGTCCTAGCCACGGCAATCAGACAAAACAAAGAAATACAAGGAGTCCAGACTGGTAAAGAAGAAGTTAAACTGTCACTATTTGCAGAAGACATGATACTGTACGTGAAAAACCCTAAATACTCCACCCCAAAACTACTAGAACTGATATCGGAATACAGCAATGTTGCAGGATACAAAATCAATACACAGAAATCTGTGGCTTTTCTATATACCAACAATGAACCAACAGAAAGAGAAATCAGGAAAACAACTGCATTCACAATTGCATCAAAAAAAATAAAATACCTAGGAATTAACCTAATCAAAGAAGTGAAAGACTTATACTCTGATAACTACAAGTCACTCTTAAGAGGAATTAAAGGGGACAGTAAGAGATGGTAACTCATCCCATACTCGTGGCTAGGAAGCATTAATATCGTCAAAATGGCCATCATGCCCAAAGAAATATACAGATTTAATGCAATCCCTATGAAACTACCAGCAACATTCTTCAATGAACTGGAACAAACAATTCAAAAATTCATATGGAAACACCAAAGACCCCAAATAGCCAAAGCAATCCTGAGAAAAAAGAATAAAGTAGGGGGGATCTCACTCCCCAACTTCAAGCTCTACTATAAAGCCATAGTAATCAAGACAATTTGGTACTGGCACAAGAGCAGAGCCACACACCAATGGAACAGACTAGAGAATCCAGACATTAACCTAGACATATATGGTCAATTAATATTTGATAAAGGAGCCATGGACATGCAATGGCAAAATGACAGCCTCTTCAACAGATGGTGTTCGCAAAACTGGACAGCGACATGTAGGAGAGTGAAACTGTACCATTGTCTAACCCCATATACAAAAGTAAACTCAAAATGGATAAAAGACCTGAATGTAAGTCATGAAACCATTAAACTCTTGAAAGAAAACATAGGCAAAAACCTCTTAGACATAAACACGAGTGACCTCTTCTTGAACATATCTCCCCGGGCAAGGAAAACAACAGCAAAAATGAATAAGTGGGACTATATTAGGTGAAAAGCTTCTGCACAGAAAAAGACACCATCAATAGAACAAAAAGGAACCCTACAGTATGGGAGAATATATTTGAAAATGACACATCCAATAAAGGCTTGACGACCAGAATATATAAAGAGCTCAGACGCCTCAACAAACAAAAAACAAATAACTCAATTAAAAAATGGGTAGAGGAACTGAACAGACGGTTCTCCAAAAAAGAAATACAGATGGCCAACAGACACATGAAAAGATGCTCCACATCACTAATTATCATAGAAATGCAAATCAAAACAACTATGAGGTATCACCTCACACCAGTAAGGATGACTGCCATCCAAAAGACAAACTACAACAAATGTTGGCGAGGCTGTGGAGAAAGGGGAACCCTCCTACACTGCTGGTGGGAATGTAAGTTAGTTCAACCATTGTGGAAAGCAGTATGGAGGTACATCAAAATGCTCAAAACAGACTTGCCATTTGACCCAGGAATTGCACTCCTAGGAATTTACCCTAAGAATGCAGCAATCAAGTATGAGAAAGATCAGTGCACCCCTATGTTTATCGCAGCACTATTTACAATAGCATAGACAAGAATTGGAAGCAACCTAAATGTCCATCGCTAGATGAATGGATAAAGAAGATGTGGTACATATACACAATGGAATACTACTCAGCCATAAGAAAAGGGCAAATCCTACCATTTGCAGCAACATGGATGGAGCTGGAGGGTATTATGCTCAGTGAAACAAGCCAAGTGGAGAAAGAGAAATACCAAATTATCTCACTCATCTGTGGAGTATAAGTATAAAGGAAAAACTATAGGAACAAAACAGCAGCAGAATCACAGAACTCAAGAATGGACTAACAGGTACCAAAGGGAAAGGGACTGGGGAGGATGGGTGGGTGGGGAGGGATAAGGGGTGGGGAGAAGTAGGGGGGTATTAAGATCAGCATGCTTGGGGGGGTGGGAGAAAGGGGAGGGCTATACAACACAGAGAAGACAAGTAGTGATTCTACAACATTTTGCTATGCTGATGGACAGTGACTGTAAATGGGTATATAGGGGGGACCTCGTATAGGGGAGAGCCTAGTAAACATAATATTCGTCATGTAAGTGTAGATTAATGATACATAAAAAAAAAAGGCAGTTCCTGTGTGGTGACCTCCAATGAGTTCTACTCAAGGGTATAAAGGGCATATAAAAGTGTAGGCAAAGGGCCTGTTTGTGTTTATACAGAGGATCAAAGCCTAATTGGGCTACCCCGAAAATGAACTAAGATATGATATGAAAGAGAACTTCCAACATCAGCACTCTCTGGAAGACTCATGCCAGAAGATGATCATCAAAAAACCCCAAAAAAGATCCACGCACTGCTACAGCTGTAGATGCACTCATCCCACCAGTTCCTGGACTTGCCTTGGGAATGAGGAAGGAGATATCTAAGCTGACCTGTGCATACAGTAAAACAACAAATTTGACTGGATCTATATGGTTAGAACTCAACCGAGAATTAGGAGAAGTGCAAATTGTAGTGCTCCAAAATCTTACAACTACAGACTATTTACTGTTAAAAGAACATATGGGATGTGAACATTCTCCAGGAATGGGTTGTTTTAATTTGTCTGATTTCTCTCAGACTGTTCAAGTTCATTTGGACAATATCCACCATATCATACATAAGTGTTCACAAATGCCTAAGGTGCCTAACTGGTTTTCTTGGTTTCACTGGAGATGGCTGGTAATTATAGATCTGCTTTGGTTATGTAACTATACTCCTATTATGTTAATGTGTGTGCACAATTTAAGTAGTAGCTTAAAACCTATACATGCTGAAGTTACTCTACAAGAAGATATGTCAAAGAAATTATCAATCTTCCCATGTTTTCTTCTGCCTGCTACTTCTATAGCTTTTCTTCTTCCTTCCTAATTACAACCCTTAAATATAATTCGTGCCTCATATCGAATTTACTGAGTATCATAATTCTTCCAAGTGGTAACGATACCTCAAGACAAATGCTGGGCATAGAAGCCACAGGGCATAAATATGCAAAAAAGTAAAAAGCTAACCTTTTCAAACAATAAGGCTTCTCTCTCACTTACCAACTTCACATTTCCCTGTATGGCCCCGGAAGATGACTGGTTAGCCAGAGACGGGTAAGATTCCTCAAGGGAGGAACAACCTAAGACAGGCACAGTCACAGGGCGTCATCAGGTGAGAAAATGGGGATCAGCAGAGGTGAGGCTTAGAACCTCACCCCCCCTGTTCTGAGAGAAATCTTCTTTATCCATGGATGTTTTATTGCCCTTGTCTAGCTTGGATTAACACATAGTCTACAGGCACACACCTGATCATCTACATTTGCTCTCTTACAACAATAAACTATGTTTTCTACCTTTATCTTGCATCTACCTACCACTTCAGCATTTTATTAAAAATAATAATAATAAAGGGAGAAATGTGGTATCCACATATAAATCAAGTTTAAAAATCAAATGAATATTCATATTTGAACTGACTGTTTAGAGTTCATAATGCATGAGCAAAACCGAAAGTTTCTGTGATGACTGCCCTTGTACTGTTCACCATGTAACTTGTTCACTATGTAAGAATTTGTTCTCCATGTAAGAACTTGTTTGTTATGCCTCAGAAGATTGGAGACTGACGAAAATTAGGCTTGGGGTGGATTAATGATTGTGCATTGAGCATTGACCCCCTATACAGAATTTTATTGTTGTTAACAACCATTTGATCAATAAATATGAGAGATGCTCTCACAGACACACACACACAAAAATATATATATATATATATATATATATATATATATACACTTCCAATTGTAAAATAAATAAGTAACCAGGATATAATGTATAGCATAAGGAATATAGTCAAAATATTGTAACAACTTGGTATGGTGATAGCTGGTACTTAGAATTATCATGTATATAAATGTTGAATCACTGTGTTGTACACCTGAAACTAATGTAATGTAATACTGTGTGTCAACTACCCTTCAATAAAAAATAATTATCTACAAAAAAAAAAAAAAAAAAAACTATTCTTTCCCTCCGTCCTTGAGTTTATCTCCACAATACAGGTTCTCATTTATGAACTTTCTCTTTTTCTTGGTATGATACTTCAATTCCATTCTTTTCTTTCTTTGAATGAATTAAGTTTAGTAAAACATAACACGAATTTATCACACAAATTTTTAAATTCATCATTTGTTAATATTTAAAGTGTCTTTTTAATTATTGGGAAAATAATTATTTATTATTTTAATATTTTATTTGTAACTACAGTCTTCCTTTATACAATTTCATTTTTGTTGTAAACAATAAAATAATTTTCAAAAATAAATATAAAACATATTTCTGAAAACAACAAATGACACTTTCACTTGTTTCTCTTATGTTTTGTTGAATAAATTATAATTTATTCCCTGGTATGTTTCTTAGAGAAACACAGAGTTATACATACATTTCTAAATATTTAATATATGTGGATATCAAATTACATTGGCACATATAAATTACACTGGGGAATTAGTTTGGTTTTATTTTTCATTTATATGAAAACAATTTACCTAATGTTACCCATGTTGTTTATAGACACAGTAATAGAAATTGAGAAAAACATCTAGTTCACAAATGATCAGAAGGCTTTAGTGAAGAAAACTCCGTTCACATCCTTAAATAATGTGCAAACACACTGCACACACACACACACACAGAGGTAAATCCAAGAAGTGTCTTGCTCTTCACTCACTATTAGTACTATTATTTGAATCACCTAAGGAGGAATAATCATCTTCCATAATCAATCATATAGTTACAGAATATAACTATGATAACTAGCAGAATCTTGAATGCCATAATTTGAGTTATAAATGACTCAGGCTTTCAATAGGATTTATATATATTTCAAGAGTAGAAAATGACAATTATGACTATGACCTTTAAAATTCAGATTTTTATCTATTTCCCAAATATTGTATAACTATTAAGCATTGAATAGTTTCATGCAACAAATTTTATTTTTCTTGAAAATGTGTACTGAAATTTTATCTGGCATACATGCCTGAAAATGACTTCTCTCTCTATGCTTTTGTGTAGCAGAAAATATGTAGTATTTTAGACTGAATTTAGGCAAGAATAAAATGGATTTTAGATGATAGAGCAAACCATTTTTTTAAATGTGCAAAATACCTTGACTACACAATATCAAATAACTTTCCTTTCTTCAGGCATTGAGAATTTGGATGTCCAGTGGTTTTATGTTTATTTAAATATGATCTACCTCTGGTACACTTAGATTAATAATCCTACTTATTTTGGGTGTCCCTTTTTGTAGAGAAAGAAGACTACACTTAAAATCTATCATAAGAGCACTTTATGACAATAAAGATAAATTTTAAATTGTGACATTCCAACTTTTAGAAATATTTAACATGATATATACGTAAGACAAACTTGTACTATGTAACACATAGGAATGCTGGATAAAATATAAAAATCATGTAAGAATTTATATAGAAACCAAAAAACTTGCCAAACCCAAACTGTACCTACAAAAAAAGTTAACCTGAAATGCAAGACAAATGCTTAAGCTAAAACTCATTTAAGCAGCACATTCAGTCTCAGGAATTTCCACAGGCAAACTGATCTGTCAGCAATACCTTAGTCATGTATTATACTTACTGTACAAGCAGTTCTCTAAGTTTGCAAATCCACCCTGCCAAGACCATTCAGTAACTCACTCTAGTTCCCCAAATTCTCTAAGTACTTTTCCCTAGTTGGTTGGTTGCTCTATAAGACACCCCAGTTCCCTTGGTATATATTCTCTTTTGCTTCACTAAACTAATTTTGTTTAAGTAGAGGGTGTTTTTGGTGGCAACTGACTGGTTGGTGGGTTTCTAAAGAATTGGAGGTTCTACAATATTTGGCCAAGGTCCTCATGGACTCAGTCAGTAATAGGGTTCATGTCTCCAAGTCTCAATGTACCAAAGACCAACTTATCCAACACAAATTCTATGTTGAATAAATGCTTTAGATATGTCATTGATATGTTCAAGGTTGTTTATTTTATCTTAGGAATAAAGACCCACCCCCACAGCTTTTTTGGTTGTATGATCAGAATTATACTCACTTTCTTTGCTGAATGTCTGCAAGAACACTGCTTTACCAGTAAAAATTATATCAGCCTGCCTAGTGGCTGAATCGTTGTATGTCTATTAGACTAAGTTTATAAGGCAGGGGACAGATAAAGAGGAATACCAAGTTATGAAGTTCCTCACAGATTAGTATCATTTGCATAAATTGCCTGAGGAATCTTTCCAAAACCTTATGAAAATATTTCTTCATCGTTACTCTGTATGAGAAATTGGCTTTGAAAGAGAGCTACTCTTCACCTACTCTAATTTCCAGAAGGATGCTAACTTCTGCACTAGGACATTCTCAAGCAATACTTTGCTTCTGGCTATCAGTCAATTCTCTATGGATTTCTTGAATGAAAAACACACTTCTTCCTGACTGGATAATATATTCTCATTACTGTTTTTATCTTCCTAAATAGCATAACTTCAAGCACAATTATAGATTTTAGTTACCACTTTAGGAAAAATTTAACATGAGGAAGATTTTCATTAAAAATTTTCCCAGAAAATACTAATATTGTAAGTACTTTACTTCTCCTAAGAAAAACTTTCCTGTTGAAATATCAACCTTGAAAGGAATGTCTTAACCATAGAAGTTGAAAATAAACAAATTGAAAGTTTATTTTAGACAAATAATAACAAAGAGAAACCTGGTATAGCTATATTAACATAATACAAAACCAAATATTATGGCAAAAAATTTAATAAGGAAATTATTCATAGTTAGTCATCCTGGTACATAAAATAATATAAATTCATAACAACTTAACTACAAAAACATGCAAATAAATGCATAGGCAAAAATATGTACATGAATAAGGTATACTAGTTTATATAAAAGCACAGTGATGTTAGTTACAGAATCTCCTCACTAACTAGAAATAAACTAAAAGGGAGTAAAAATGTAGAAGATTTAAAGATTATAGGTAACAAATTTGATCTAAAGTGCAGGCACAAACACTGCAGTCTCATTTAAGTACATATAACAACAAATTTATAAATTAAGCAATTTAGAATAACAATAACAGATTCAACTCAATGAAAGAAGGAAATAAATTTAAAGATTAAAACTAATGAAGCAGAAAACAAAGATTAAACACAAAGAGACAACAAAGTCAGAGTTGATTATTTAAAAAGATAATATAGGTTTTAAATAAAATATAAGACAATATTAAACAGAAAGTAGTGAACATAGAAAATTATGTTTAAAGGCTATCATAAAGTTATATAGTTGATCATGCATCAGACAATGAAGGAAAACTGAATCCCTTCTAAAAAAAGTGCAGAAATACACAGATGGCAATCTCTGCTAGACAGTGATAAATCTAAACAATATTAATAAAGGTAGAAAAATAGAAACCTATTTCCTGATTTGATGAGAACATTCTTAACTCATGGATAATAGATGAAAGGAAAACCAAAATAGTAGGAAAATATATTTATTTGTAAGTGGTATACTCCAGTTTATATATGACCAAATTTTATTGCAACTCTCAAAAATATTCTTATTAGTTCATTTGTTTTATATATATATAGATAGATAGATAGATTATGATGAGCAAACACTTTTCATTCTGATTATTTTTCTCACTCATTATTTTTAGTATTGATTTGCTTGTCTTGCTTTATTTGAGTATCCTTGAGTATCCTTTTCATTAGCTCCCTTTGAATGACATACACAAGTAATAGTGAATTTGCATGTCATAAATTATTTTTATTATAGCTTCTTGTATACTTTCTAACTTGGCTTAATAGTGTTTTTTAACTTCAGCATTATCAACATTTTGGGGTGGATAATTTGTTTTGGTGACTGTCCCATGCATGATAGGATATCTATCAGTGTCTCTGGTTCCTACTCCTTGGTTATAGAGGCAACATTCCCAGTTCTAACAACCAAAATTGTCTCCAGATGTTGATAAATTTTTCATGGGGAGGGAAGAAGGGTATTGCTCCTGCTTGTATAGAATTCTTTTCCCTAGGTAGTAGCCAGCCTCTAAAAGGCCCCACATGTTCCTCTGGTGAAACCTCTGTTTAGTTTTCTCTCACATATGAGTTAATCTTTGAGTATGAGTAACTAACTGTATTTGGCAGAAATAACAGCCACTATCAATATTAGATCATAGAAAGATCACAGGTTCCATGCTGGGCTCTCTCTTTTACTCTTTCTTGGATTACTTGCTCTGAGGGAAGAAAGCTAACCAATTATAAATATTCCTATGGAGTGATCTCACCTGGGGAGAACAGAAGCCTCTGCCAAACTTCAGTGAAGAACCGAGGACACCAACAGTTAGGGAAATGAAGTAAGATGTGGATTTTTTAGCTCTAGAGGAACTTTCAAATGACTATAGACCTGGCTAGCACTTTAATTCCCACCTCATGAGGAACCCTTGGTTGAACCTATTCAACTGAACTATAACCAAATTTCTGATCCACAGAGACTGTAATATAATAAGCACTTGCTGTTTTAAGTTGCTTAGGAATGAGTAATTCATTACACAGCCACTGACAATATGAAATTCCTTATCTCCTTGACAGATATAGCTTTTTCAGAGCTCTATGCCTTTATTCAGTCTGTTTCTTTGTCTTATTTTCCATTTCTGTCTACAGTCGTTCAAGTTATTCTTCATGACCAAGATAAAATGATAAATTTTCCATGAAAATTCACCATAAGGAGAAGCCTATTTAAATTATTTCACAACTTACCAGAATATACTATTTATAGACATTGAGTTGTTATTTTCACTCACATCTTGTTTTCACAGAGACCCAGTTTTTGAGTATATAAGAACATATGAATTGTTACACTGTGAAAAATTATATAAAGAAAACTAGTAAACTCAAATCCTGAAAACAAAGCAATAATTCTGCTAGATGATTTAACTGTTTTGAAAATTATAGCCATTTCATCTTAAACATAAACACAGGTTAGAGCCAGCAGTAAAACCAGATTCACAAGAAGTAATGAGACAGAATATGAATCACAATGCAGAGAGGTGTGTGGACTTGGAAAATGTATTTATATTTTATTGAAAATAATAAACAACTACCAATCCCCATTTCCTGGGATATGGTAGGTACTCAATAAATTCAGTTTGCCTTTCCTTCACTATTTTCATTAAACCATATGATATGCTATGTTTCTTAAAATATCTTCTCACTGAACTTTACTTTATGTACTTGTACATGTTTGTCTCCAATATAAAATATGCTAACTGGTTCAGACTATTTATATTTAACAATTTGCAATGTTTCCAAACATTCACTTTTACAGTGGTTCCCCCCGTATATAAATTTCTATTTCTTAGAGATCCTTTAACATAATGCATGTTTTATCTGGCTTTGTTCTCTTTATTAACTGTACTTTAAGTTCTCAAGTCATATTTTTCAATTCATTGTTCTTATCATCATGAAAAAACACTGTTCAGCACAAAATATATAATCACTAATATATATAAAAATTGAGTGATTTCTATCTTGTTATGGTGGATGAACCTCTATTAGGTAAAGCAGAAAAGGCAATAATAGCATTCTCTTTGGGTCTACTATTTGATATTTCAAAATATGATGAGAATATTTAACAAAAAACCATTATACTGAAATAGTACCAATTATGGCTCTTTTTATTTAACATTAAAATATAATTTTACTGGGTGTGCTATTGATGGTAAGCAAAGAACTAAATGTTTCATTTTTTAACCATGGTAAATGGAACTTTATTCTCACTATGCTTCAAGATCAGAATGACATTTTGTGACATTCAAAGGTCAGATACATTTGGTCACTGATGTTATTTTAAACCATCTATATGGGTGCCTTCTTTAAAATTTGTTCACTTTTGCCCTAATCAAAATATCAAATATGTTTCTAAAAGTGCCTTCATTTAGTAGCACCAGGCATACAGCCATTCACACTGTCAAGCTCTGTGTGCTGATATTCAGCTCGATCTATTAAACTCAAACAGCTTTCAGAGATCTTGTCAGAAAAATAATATCTGGTTATTATGTGATTCAAGAGTGCAATTAATTTTCTTCACAGATAACACATTACATTACAAAGCCTTCCATATTTCTCAAGCCCCATTCAAAAGCTGCTTCATCCATCCAATCTTCACTGATTTCTCATTTCAGTAATGAGCCGTTTTGCTTCAGTATGTCCAGAGAGCTATGACTAAGAATGAGTGTTACACATTTATCTCAAACTGAACTTATTCCTCTTAATGTAGCTCCAACCAGTTTTTGGACTATAACATATACACCTTTGTGGATTTTGGTATGTGTACATTTATATAAAATAGGATGTTTTAATTATCCCATAGTTAATTATTTTAGAGTTAAGAGAGTTTTGAAGTAGACGAATACAACTAAAACCATTTGCATTACATTATGAATTATGTTGAACCTGGAAGACACTTAAATATGAAATAAATTTGGAAATATCTAAATAATTCTCACATTTATAAAATGATTATTTCCTTAGATATGAAAATTAAACAAAAATTTTGTACATGGATTCACTGGATTTAAGGGCAATTTAAGACATGGAATCTGTCTTCAGATGAGGTAAATTAACTTTATGCAAACTAGTCACCTGAAAAAAAATCCTTGAGATAGTATTCAAAGGTCTACTAAATTACTCTTCTTGTAGAAAACTTAACTTTAAATTCTAAAAACTCACATTATTTCTTGAAGCTTTATCTTATAACCCAAAATAATTTAAAATTTTCAATTAAACTAATATGAATTAATCCACTTCTATTTCATTTTCTTAGTTTTCTAACTCTTCACTTGACATCCCTATATGAATTTTTACTTCTCCTTTAAAAGTAGAATGGTTATCTGGGATTTTAATATTTATTTCCCTCTTTATGGTACATTATCCCTATTTATTTGCATTTAAGGCAAAATGTTTAGGAATTCATCATGCTAAAAGTATTTCGGTAAGACTATGACAAGGAATTGTGTTCTAAAATGTCACTGGAGAAACCACCAAGAATTGATGTGATTATCTGGTGAAAGAAGGAGGCAAAGGAAGAGGAAGAACTTAGATAGTAACTGTTGAAAGGAACAGAGTGTAAACATTTCCAGAAACTCACTCCACAGCCCTCAGGTTTGGGTAATGCTTCCATTTCTGCACTTTTTTTAAGAGGGCAAGCCAGAGAGACAGCATCCTCTACACTTAGAGAATTAGAACCAAATAGAAATGGATAAAATTCTCTTCCTAAAGTAAATACAGAAAAAAGTGGTGTGTAGGATGTAAAAGTTTCAGAGAGCTGTAAGAAAGGAGGCAAAAGAAGTCCCTGTACAGAGAATACATGATAGTTCGGTGGAGGACAAGTTCAAAGGAAATTCTGTGTGCTTTTAACATTCAGCCTGTACTAACATGAAGTTCAATAAGTGCAGGATACTTATGTGGAATAAAATGAACTTCAAGCACTGAGCATATTCAGGAACAAAGCATCAAGCATTGTGAATATAAGAAATTCATTACATAGTTGTGGTTCCTGAAGATTTCCATTTTTTAATGCAAACTTTCCATTTCAGATTTATATTTGAGAGAAGTAATTTTTCCAATTATTAAATAGGTTAATGTTATTCTGTGGCACAAATACTTGTTTGGCACTTTGATATCTGCATGAGTAGTGAAGTGGGGAATTTTGTCACTACTCCATAAAATATATTATAAAGGAAATTAATTATTAAAACATACATATATTGAGATAGTATATTCATTAAAGTGACATAATTAACAGTATATTATTGGTTCAAATTCTTGTTCTCATATTCCTATTTTTGCAATATACTTATAATTATATGTTATATATGTTACAAAAAATCTAATCTCTTTGAATATGGTTTTGGAAATAGTAAATTGCTAAGGAAGAGTTAAACAGTGAATTGAAGATGGTAATAAGAATAACCAGAAGAGAATGCCTAAATTTGGTTTGTGGCTGCTAGCAGATTCTAGGATGTTTTGTTTTAAATAACTTTTTTTCTGTATTTACTTTAGGAAGAGAATTTTATCCATTTCTATTTGGTTCTAATTCTCTAGAAAGATTCCAAGAAAGCAAAAGAATCAATGATAAACTATCTTGGGGAAAATTAAGTAGTCCTATTAATATCCTATTTTTTGTAATTTTAAGGACAACAAACATATACAAAGAGTGAAAGGGAATAAATTAATGGAGGAAAAATAATTAAATTATAACTGATAATCAACCAAAAACAAAATAAATCATTATGTTTAAAATGTAGAATATTTTTCATGTACATCTTTAGGAAAAATTGTGCTATTGAGGACATTAGGAAATAATGTGATAACCCAGAAAACAATTAGCATTTATAAAATGTAATGTTTTTGGATGGTTCATTGCTTCCAAACTATTCACAATAGAAAATGTTTTTCATGGGATCCTATAGATTTAGAATAGAAGCAAAGTACTTTTATTTGATATTTAAATATTTTTCTCTACCTCTTTTACACATATCCTTTTCCATAATTTTGTACCTTGAGTTTCATACTCATATATATATATATATATACAACTAAATTGAATCTAAAAATGTGACAATCCAATAAAGCACAACTGAGACTTTTGAAAAGTAAATGTTTGTATATTTAGAATGTTATAATACACAAAGTTTGTATTATGTGCCTGGTGTATTAAAAGCATATTGCTGGTGTCCACAGAATGAATTAATATAGTAATGTAAACATTATTATTACCTCATTAATAGACTTCTCACAGATTCTAAAATATCTCACTTTTCTCCTACGGCACTTCTTTATCATCTAATTATGTTTTATTTAAATGGGTGATTATACACATTATTGTGAATATATTTTAATACTTTGTATATTAGAAATTCTGAAAATTAAATTACTTCAAAACAATGTCTAGACAAAATTTAAAATGGTGGCATTTGAAGATATACACCCTAAATAAGCAGTCAGTGCAACTCTGCTTAGGGCTGGTAATTTTTATTATTCCTTCTGTTTGTTTATTTTTAATTTGCAGTATTTCTGAAAGGAAGGAAATGGCTTTCTGTGCCATTTGTATCTAAGATTTCTATGCTAGGTATCTGAGATTGGAAGTAACTTTCATTCACTCACTATAAAGAAAATAATGGATCTAACCTATGGACTTAAGAGGGGAAAAGTAATTAGAGGTATTTTGGCAAATAAAATACATGTGTAATATAAATGCTGTTCTGGTTATGTGTAGAAGACTATTAATAGTAAAGGAAAAATATTTAAAATATGAATAAAAATAAAAATGAAAGCATGAGTGCTGATCAAGAAAATTTGTAAAAACTTTGATCTCTAACAAGTAAAAATTAAAAATTAAGTAGAAATAATATATGGAATTGGTTATGCTATTATATATTAACATTTTTCTCTACACTTCTTTTCTTAATTTTCCTTCAAGTTTTTACAGGGTACTTCTTTCAAAAGGAAAACTCAAAACTTTTTTTAAAGAATTAATTTGCTTCAGGTAACTTAAAAAGAAAGTTACTAAAATGGCTTGAATTTTAGAATAAGTTAAATGAAGTATTAATCTGTCATTTTATAATGTGAAGGGAAGTATCCAGTGACAATATGCATTTTCAGACTAATATTTGCTCCCAGGTTTGTTGAAGTTTTTGTTTACTAACAAACTGTGAAAATTCAGTGATTCACCTAAAGGAAGCAAAACATCCTGAGACAGAATAGAAACTCAGTTACAGCAAATTAGATTCAGCAAATTTTAACCTGAAATTATTAACAATTTATTGCATTTGTTCAACAATGATTCATCAATTCATAGAATGAGTTAAGATGGGCTAATATTTCAATATCACTATATTGAAATGCATCTGCTTCTATTGAGTGTAAAACTATTAATGACCAGGTGCCCTTAGCCTTGAATGGGTCATATGTATAAAGTTAGAGAATTTCTAAAAACACTATGATAACACTTAATAAAGGAGCATAGTCATAGATATTTATTCACATAAGGCATTTTCATGTCTGTTGAACAAATAGTGGACAAATGAAATGATAAAATGCTGTGATTTTTTTTAAGTGATGATTCTAATAAGCTACAATAACTATCATTGTTGTTAGAGAAATATTCTGACAGAAATAAATGCAAGAATGACTGTTACTATTTTTTCCTATTATTTCCTATTATTATTTTTTATTTTGGTATCATTTATCTACAATTACATCAGGAACATTATGTTTATGAGACTCCCCCCATTACCAAGTTCCCCCCACATACCCCATCAGAGTCACTGTCCATCAGTGTAGTAAGATGCTATAGAATCACCAAAACTCAAGAATGTACTAACAGGTACCAAAGGGAAAGGGACTGGGGAGGATGGGTGGGTAGAAAGTGATAAGGGGGAGAGAAGAAGGGGGTATTAAGATTAGCATGCATAAAGGGGGGGTGGGAGAAAGGGGAAGGCTGTACAACACAGAGAAGACAAGTGGTGATTCTACAACATTTTGCTATGCTGATGGACAGTGACTGTAAAGGGGTTTATAGGGGGGACCTGGTAGAGGGGAGAGCTTAGTAAACATAATATTCATCATGTAAGTGTAGATTAATGATAACAAAAAAAAAGCAGTTCCTGTGTGGTGACCTCCAATGAGTTCTACACAATGGTATAAAAGGCATATAAAAGTGTAGGCAAAGGGTCTGTTTGTGTTTATACAGAGGATCAAAGCCTAATTTGGCTACCCCAAAAATGAACTAAGATACGATATGAAAAAGAACTTCCAACATCAGCACTCTCTGGAAGACTCATGCCAGAAGATGATCATCAAAAAACCCCAACAAAGATCCACGCACTGCTACAGGTGTACATGCACTCATCCCACCAGTTCCTGCACTTGCCATGGGATTGAAGAAGGAGATATTTAAGCTGGCCTGTGCATACAGTAAAACAAAAAATTGGACTGGATCTATACGGTTGGAACTCAACCAAGAATTAGGAGAGGTGCAAATTGTAGCACTCCAAATCTTACAACTACAGACTATTTACTGTTAAAAGAACATATGGGATGTGAACAGTCCCCAGGAATGGGTTGTTTTAATTTGTCTGATTTCTCTCAGACTGTTCAAGTTCAGTTAGACAATATCCACCATATCATAGATAAGTTTTCACAAACGCCTAAGGTGCCTAACTCGTTTTCTTGGTTTCACAGGTGATGGCTGGTAATTACAGATATGCATTGGTTATGTAACTATACTCCTGTTATGTTAATGTGTGTGCGCAATTTAATTAGTAGTTTAAAACCTATACATGCTGAAGTTACTCTACAAGAAGATATGTCAAAGAAATAATCAATCTTCCCATGTTTCCTTCCACCTGCTACTTCTATAGCTTTTCTTCTTCCTTCCCAATTACAACCTTTAAACAGAATTCATGCCTCATATCGAATTTACCGAGTATCATAATTCTTCCAAGTGGTAACGATACCTCAAGACAAATGCTGGGCATAGAAGCCACAGGGCATAAATATGCAAAGAAGTAAATGCTAACCTTTTCAAACAATAAGGCTTCTCTCTCACTTACCATCTTTACATTTCCCTGTATGGCCCTGGAAGATGACTGGTTAGCCAGAGACAGGTAAGATTCCTCAAGGGAGGAACAACCTAAGACAGTCACAGTTGCAGGGGGCCATCAGGTGAGAAATTGGGGATCAACAGAGGTGAGGCTTAGGACCTCAACCCCCTGTTCTGAGAGAAATCTTCTGCATACGTGGATGTTTTATTGCCCTTGTCTAGCTTGGATTAACACATAGTCTACAGGCACACACCTGATCATCTACATTTGCTGTCTTACAGCACTATCCTATGTTTTCTACCTTTATCTTTTATCTACCTATCACTTCAGCATTTTATTAAAAAAAATAATAATACAGAGAGAGGCAGAGCCAACATGGTGACGTGAGTAGGACAGTGGGAATCTCCTTCCAAAACATAATACATTTTTGAAAATACAACAAATACAACTAATCCTAAAAGAGAGACCAGAAGATACAGGACAACAGGCTGACTACATCCACACATGGGAGAGCCCAGCACTCTGGTGAATGGGGTAAGATACAAGCCCCGGCCCAGTGGGACCCGAGCACACCTCCCCCCAGCTCCCGGCGGGAGGGAGACGGAGGCCAGGACTGCTAAACACCCATCCCCAGCCACCCGCAACAGAGTACGTACACAGTGCTTTTGTGGAGGGCTGGAAACTAGTGAAACAGGGCAGCAAGACCTCTGAGCTGGTGCTGAAGCTGATGCCCCTGTGACAAAGAAAAGTGAGTGCTTTTTGAAAGTCTTAAAGGGACAGGGATTTAACAGCTAGGCGGAAACAACACCAGTCAAAGCCCAGGGGCTGGAAATTACAGGGAAAACCAGGCGCACTAACCGCCTGGGGAACATCTCGGAGACCCCTCATGGAGGTAAAGAGCCAAAAGCCCCCCCATCCATTACCACTCCAGGCGCTGCGAAAGCAGAGAAACAGCCTAAGGCAAAACACGCACACAGAAAAGAAAATTCCTACACTTCGGCCAGGCAAGACACAAAGACTCAGCCTACACGCAATTACCCAGCATAAGCCACTAGAGGTCGCAGTTGTCCCAGTAAAAAAGGCCAGTAGCAAGTGAAAAGTTTGGCCCGACCAGCTGACAGTCAATAGCACCTGTCAACATGAAAAGGCAAAAAAATATGATCCAGACAAGACTAACCCAGACAGCTTCGGCATCTGCTACATCTTCCTCTAAGAAAGAACTTGGGCAGAGAGATTTCGCCAGTCCTCCTGAAAAATAATTCAAAACAAAAGTCATAACCATGCTGATGGACTTGCAGAGAAATATGCAAAAACTAAGGAAGGAGAATGCAGAAATAAAACAAGCTCTGGAAGGACTTCAAAACAGAATGGACGAGATGCAAGAGACCATTAATGGACTAGAAAACAGAGAACAGGAACACAGAGAAACTGATGCAGAGAGAGATAAAAGGATCTCCAGGAATGAAAGAATTTTAAGAGAGCTGAGTGACCAAATTAAATGGAACAATATATGCATTATAGGAATAGCACAAGAAGGAGAGAAAAAGGGATAGAAAGTGTTTTTGAAGATATGATTGTGGAAAACTTCCCAAAACTAGGGGAATAAATAGCTTCTCAGACCACAGAGGTACACAGAATGCCCATGACAAAGGATCCAAGGAGGGCAACACCAAGTCACATAATAATTAAAATGGCAAAGGTCAAAGATAAGGACAATGTGTTAAAGGCAGCTAGAGAGAAAAAAATGTCACCTACAAAGGAAAACCCATCAGCTTATCATCAGACTTCTCAACAGAAACCCTACAGGCCAGAAGAGAATGGCATGATATACTTAATGCAATGAAACAGAAGGGCCTCGAACAAAGACTACTGTATCCAGCACGAATATCATTTAAATATGAAGGAGGGATTAAACAATTCCCAGACAAGCAAAAGTTGTGGGAATTTGCCTCTCACAAACCATCTCTTCAGAGCATCCTACAGGGACTGCTCTAGATGGGAGCACTCCTAAAAAGAGCCCAGAAAAAAACACCCAACTTATGAAGAAAGGAGGAGGAGGACTAAGAAGGGAGAGAAATAAAGAATCATCAGACCACGTTTATAATAGCTCAACAAGCGAGTTAAGTTAGACAGTAAGACAGTAAAGAAACTAACACTGAACCTTTGGTAACCACAAATTTAAAGCCTAGAATGGCAATAATTTCATACCTTTCAATAATCACCCTAAATGTAAATGGACTGAATTCACCAATGAAAAGACACAGAGTAACAGAATGGATAAAATAGCAAGATCCATCCATATGCTGCTTACAAGAGACTCACCTGAAACCCAAAGACATGCAGAGACTTAAAGAAAAGGGATGGAAAAAGATATTTCATGCAAACAACAGAGAGAAGAAAACAAGTGTCGCAATTCTGGTATCAGACAAAACAGGATCCAAAATAAAGAAAGTAACAAAAGACAAAGAAGGACATTACATAATGATAAAGGGCTCAGCCCAACAAGAGGATATAACCATTATAAATATATATGCAACCAATACAGGAACACCAACATACCTGAAACAAATAATAACAGAACGAAAGGAGGAAATAGAATGCAATGCATTCATTCTAGGAGACTTCAACACACCACTCACTCCAAAGGACAGATCCACCAGACAGAAAATAAGTAAGGACACAGAGGCACTGAACAACACACGAGAACAGATGGACCTAATAGACATCTACAGAACTCTACATCCAAAAGCAACAGGATACACATTTTTCTCAAGTGCACATGGAACATTCTCAAGAATAGACCACATACTAGGACACAAAAAGAGCCTCAATAAATTCCAAAAGATTAAAATCCTACCAACCAACTTTTCAGACCACGAAGGCATTGAACTAGAAATAAACTGACCAAAGAAAGCAAAAAGGCTCACAAACATATGGAGGATTAACAAAACGCTCCTAAATAATCAATGGATCAATGACCAAATCAAAATGGAAATCCAGCAATATATGGAAACAAATGACAACAACAACACTAAGCCCCAACTTCTGTGGAACACAGCAAAAGCAGTCTTAAGAGGAAAGTATATAGCAATCCAAGCATAATTAGAAAAGGAAGAACAATCCCAAATGAATGATCTAATGCCACAATTATCGAAATTGGAAAAAGAAGAACAAATGAGGCCTAAGGTCACCAGAAGGAGGTACATAATAAAGAACAGAGAAGAAATAAATAAATTGAGAAGAATAAAACAATAGCAAAAATCAATGAAACCAAGAGCTGGTTCTTCGAGAAAATAAACAAAATAGATGAGCCTCTAGCCACACTTATTAAGAGGAAAAGAGAGTCAACACAAATCAACAGTACAGAAATGAGAAAGGAAAAATCATGACAGAGCCCACAGAAATACAAAGAATTATTAGATAATACTATGAAAACCTATATGCTAACAAGCTGGGACACCTAGGAGAAATGGACAACTTCCTAGAAAAATACATCCTTCCAAGACTGACTGACTGACCCAGAAAGAAACAGAATATCTAAACAGACCAATTACCAGCAACGAAATTGAAGCGTTCATCAAAAACTACTAAAAAAAAAGACCCCCGGGCCAGATGGATTTATCTCGGAATATTATCAGACATTCAGGAAGACATAATACCCATTCTTCTTAAAGTTTGCCAAAAAATAGAAGAGGAGGGGATACTCCCAAAATCATTCTGTGAAGCTAACATCAACAGAATACCAAAACCAGGCAAAGTCCCCACCAAAAAAGAAAACTACAAACCAATATCCCTGATGAACGTAGATGCAAAAATACTCAACAAAATATTAGCAAAACGAATTCAAAAATACATCAAAAGGATCGTACACCATGACCAAGTGGGATTCAACCCAGGGATGCAAGGATGGCACAACATTCGAAAGTCCATCAACATCACCAACCACATCAACAAAAAGAAAGACAAAAACCACATGATCATCTCCATAGATGCTGAAAAAGCATTTCACAAAGTTCCACATCCATTCATGATAAAAACTCTCAGCAAAATGGGAATAGAGGGCAAGTACCTCAACATAATAAAGCCATCTATGAAAAACCCACAGCCAACATTATATTGAACAGCGAGAAGCTGAAAGCTTTTCCTCTGAGATTCGGAACTAGACAGGGATGCCCACTCTCCCCACTGTTATTTAACATAGTCCTGGCGGTCCTAGCCATGGCAATCAGACAAAACAAAAAAATACAAGGAATCCAGTTTGGTAAAGAAGAAATTAAACTGTCACTA
Source organism: Manis pentadactyla (assembly GCF_030020395.1). Taxonomy (NCBI): domain Eukaryota; kingdom Metazoa; phylum Chordata; class Mammalia; order Pholidota; family Manidae; genus Manis; species Manis pentadactyla. The sequence continues at coordinate 26,435,460 of NC_080037.1, read as the reverse complement.
TTTGCAGATGACATGATACTGTGCATAAAAACCCTAAATACTCCACCCCAAAACTACTAGAACTGATATCGGAATACAGCAAAGTTGCAGGATACAAAATCAACACACAGTAATCTGTGCCTTTCCTATACTCTAAAAATGAACCAATAGAAAGAGAAATCAGGAAAACAATTCCATTCACAATTGCATCAAAAAGAATAAAATACCTAGGAATAAATCTAACCAAAGAAGTGAATGACCTATATTCTGAAAACTACAAGTCACTCTTAAGAGAAATTAAAAGGGACATTAAAAAATGGAAACTCATCCCATGCTCGTGGCTAGGAAGAATTAATATCGTCAAAATGGCCATCCTGCCCAAAGAAATATACAGATTTGATGCAATCCCTATGAAACTACCAGCAACATTCTTCAATGAACTTTAACAAACAATTCAAAAATTCATATGGAAACACCAAAGACCCCAAATAGCCAAAGCAATCCTGAGAAAGAAGAATAAAGTAGGGGGGATCTCACTCCCCAACTTCAAGCTCTATTATAAAGCCATAGTAATCAAGAAAATTTGGTACTGGCACAAGAGCAGAGCCACAGAGCAAAGGAACAGAGTAGAGAATCCAGACAATAACCCAGACATATATGATGAATTAATATTTGATAAAGGAGCAATGGACACACAATGGCAAAATGACAGTCCCTTCAACAGATGGTGCTGGCAAAACTGGACAGCTACATGTAGGAGAATGAAACTGGACCATTGTCTAACCCCATATACAAAAGTACACTCAAAATGGATCAAAGACCTGAATGTAAGTCATGAAACCATTAAACTCTTGAAAGAAAACAGGCAAAAACCTCTTAGACATAAACATGAGTGACCTCTTCTTGAACATATCTCCCCGGGCAAGGAAAACAACAGCAAAAATGAACAAGTGGGACTATATTAGGTGAAAAGCTTCTGTACAGCAAAAGACACCATCAATAGAACAAAATGGAACCCTACAGTATGGGAGAATATATTTGAAAATGACACATCCGATAAAGGCATGATGTCCAGAATATTTAAAGAGCTCACATGCCTCAACAAACTAAAAACAAATAACCCTATTAATAAATGGGCAGAGGAACTGAATAGACAGTTCTCCAAAAAAGAAATACAGATGGCCAACAGACACACGAAAAGATGCTCCACATCGCTAATTATGAGAAATGCAAATTAAAACTACAATGACGTATCACCTCACACCAGTAAGGATGGCTGCCATCCAAAAGACAAACAACAACAAATGTTGGCGAGGCTGTGGAGAAAGGGGAACCCTCCTACACTGCTGGTGGGAATGTAAGTTAGTTCAACCATTGTGGAAAGCAGTATGGAGGTACATCAAAATGCTCAAAACAGACTTGCCATTTGACCCAGGAATTGCACTCCTAGGAATTTACCCTAAGAATGCAGCAATCAAGTATGAGAAAGATCAGTGCACCCCTATGTTTATCGCAGCACTATTTACAATAGCATAGACAAGAATTGGAAGCAACCTAAATGTCCATCAATAGATGAATGGATAAAGAAGATGTGGTACATATACACAATGGAATACTACTCAGCCATAAGAAAAGGGCAAATCCTACCATTTGCAGCAACATGGATGGAGCTGGAGGGTATTATGCTCAGTGAAACAAGCCAAGAGGAGAAAGAGAAATACCAAATGATTTCACTCATCTGTGGAGTATAAGAACAAAGGAAAAACTGAAGGAACAAAACAACATCAGAATCACATAACTCAAGAATGGACTAACAGTTACCAAAAGGAAAGGGACTGGGGAGGATGGGTGGGTAGGGAGGGATAAGTGGGGGAGAAAAAAGGGGGATATTAAGATTAGCATGCATGGGGGGGTGGGAGAAAGGGGAGGGCTCTACAACACAGAGAAGACAAGTAGTGATTCTACAACATTTTGCTATGCTGATGGACAGTGACTGTAAAGGGGTTTATAGGGGCGACCTGGAATAGGGGAGAGCCTAGTAAATGTATTTGTCATATCAGCGTGGATTAATGATAACAAAAAAAAAAAAAAAACCTGTTCCTATGTGGTGATCTCCAATGAGTTCTACACAATGGTATAAAAGGCATATAAAAGTGTAGGCAAAGGGTCTGTTTGTGTTTATACAGAGGATCAAAGCCTAATTTGGCTACCCCGAAAATGAACTAAGATACGATGTGAAAAAGAACTTCCAACATCAGCACTCCCTGGAAGACTCATGCCAGAAGATGATCATCAATAAACCCCAACAATGATCCACGTGCTGCTATAGCTGTAGATGCACTCATCCCACCGTTTCCTGGACTTGCCATGGGAATGAAGGAGATATCTAAGCTGGCCTGTGCATACAGTAAAACAACAAATTTGACTGAATCTATACCGTTGGTACTGAACCAAGAATTAGGAGAAGTGCAAATTGTATCACTCCAAAATCTTACAACTACAGACTATTTACTGTTAAAAGAACATATGGTATGTGAACAGTCCCCAGGAATGGGTTGTTTTAATTTGTCTGATTTCTCTCAGACTGTTCAAGTTCAGTTGGACAATATCCACCATATCATAGATAAGTTTTCACAAATGCCTAAGGTGCCTAACTGGTTTTCTTGGTTTCACTGGAGATGGCTGGTAATTATAGGTCTGCTTTGGTTATGTAACTGTACTCCTATTATGCTAATGTGTGTGCGCAATTTAATTAGTAGTTTAAAACCTATACATGCTGAAGTTACTCTACAAGAAAATATGTCAAAGAAATAATCAATCTTCCCAAGTTTTCTTCTATCTGCTACTTCTCTAGCTTTTCTTCTTCCTACCTAATCACAACCTTTAAATAGAACTCGTGCCACATGTCGAATTTACCGAGTATCATAATTCTTCCAAGTGGTAACGATACCTCAAGACAAATGCTGGGCATAGAAGCCACAGGGCATAAATATGCAAAGAAGTAAAAAGCTAACCTTTTCAAACAATAAGGTTTCTCTCTCACTTACCAACTTTACATTTCCCTGTATGGCCCTGGAAGATGACTGGTTAGCCAGAGACAGGTGAGATTCCTCAAGGGAGGAACAACCTAAGACAGACACAGTCGCAGGGGGGCCATCGGGTGAGAAATTGAGGATCAACAGATGTGAGGCTTAGAACCTCACCTCCCCTGTTCTGAGAGAAATCTTTTGCATCTGTGGATGTTTTATTCCCTTGTCCATCTTGGATTAACACATAGTCTACAGACACACACCTGATCATCTACATTTGCTCTTTTACAAGACTAAACTATGTTTTCTACCTTTATCTTGTATCTACCTGCCACTTCAGCATTTTATTAAAATTGATAATAATAAAGAGAGACATGTGGTATCCACATATAAATCAAGTATAAAAATCAAACGATTATTCATATTTTAACTGATTGTTTATAGTTCTTAATGCATGAGCAAAACCTAAAGTTTCCATGATGACCGCCCTTGTACTGTTCACCATGTAACTTATTCACTATGTAAGAATTTGTTCTCTATGTAAGAACTTGTTCATTATGCTTCAGAAGATTGGAGACTGATGAAAATTAGGCTTGGGGTGGATTTATGATTGTGCATTGAGCATTGACTCCCCTATACAGAATTTTATTGTTGTTAATAACCATTTGATCAATGAATATGAGAGATGCCCTCTCAAAAAAAAAAAAAAAAACACAAGCAGGGCTTGGCTCAGAGCCTTGACCTGGCAAGAAAATGATTACTGCTTTTTTCCCATTTTATTGATTTTTCTAAATCAATGGTAGGTTAAACTGGTTCTTAATTTATGGCAATGATATAAAACTTCCCTTTAAAATAAGCCTATTAATGAACGATACAATGTGGTATTACTACATATGCATTTGAATGGTCAAAATGCAAAAGACTGACTATCAAGTAGGCTGAGGATATAAACCAATGGGAGCTCCCATACACTGTAGTTGGTAGTGTAAATTGGTGTAAAACCACTCTGGAAAACCGGCAGTTTCCTATAATGTTAAACATATATAAAACATATAACCCAGTATTTCCCTTCCTAGGAATTTACCCAAGAGGAATGAATGACGTTCTTAGCAACTTTATTCATAGTATTAAAAGCTGGAAATGGCAAGGCGTCCTTCAACAGGAAGATGGATAAACACACTAGTCGTCCATACTGTGGAATATTGTTCAGTGATAAAAAAAAAAGAACAGACTCCTTACAATCACACAGATGAATATAAAAAAAATAAAATGCTGAGTGAAGGAAATCAGACCCAAAAGAGTGCCTATTTATGATTCCTTTTATATGAAACTGTAGGCATATCCAATCTATAGTGATATAGAGCAGATAAGTGTCTCTAGCTAGGGTCAGTGGGTTGACTACAGGGGCACAAAGGAAATTTCTAGGAATATAGAAATGTTCTGTGTACTAATAGAGTAATGGTTATAGTTGTGTATGAACTCCTCAAACTATGCTTAAAATGACTGCATTGTGTATGTAAATTATACTTAAATAAAACTGATTGATTATATGAAAAAAAAAATGCAACAGTACCCTTGCCCAGAAACTGTTAAGCAGCTACAAACATATGTAGGCTTGTAGGGGTATTGGAGAACATTTATCCCTCACTTAGCTATACTTCTAAAGCTGCTGAATCATCATATAAAGTGAGGGGAAATGTGGGACTGGACCCCAGAGGTAGAAGCCAAGACAGAAAAGCAGTGGCTCAGGCCCAGATGCTGCAAGTCACTGACCCCTCCATACTTTTCCTGCTGAAGGGGTGCCGGCAAGCATGGATGGGTGTGGGTGGGGATTATGGCAGAAGTGTGGGGCCCACAGTTCCCAATAGGGTTTTGGTCTCAGTTGTGGAAGGGAGAAGAGATTCACTATTCGCTGTTGGAAAAACAGCTGGCAGCAGTGTATGCCACCTTACTGGCTACTGAGGGGATCACAGGAATACAAGCAGTACAGGTCATTACTGCCTTCCTGATTGAGGGGTGGGTGTGGGCCTGGGCCACAGCTCCTCAGACCCAGGTTGCCTAGACACCCACTCTGACCACGTGGGGAGCTTATTTAGAGCAATGACCTAGATTCTCCAAAAACCCTGTCTCACAGGAATTGCAGCAAGTCCTGGGATCATTAAACTTTGTGGTGGAACCTGCACCCACCTTACCAAGTGTGGAAGTACCAATGGTAAACCCCTATGAGGATAGGATGGGTATGCCACCAGTGGGGGCCTAGTATACAGATGGATGTGCAAAGGGCCACCCACCAATATGGGTGGTTGTTACCATTCAGCCCTTACAGGAAGAGTTCTGGTATGAGTGTGGGATAGGGCAATCCAGTCAATGGGCTGAATTATGGGTGGTGTGGCTTGTTCTGACTAGAGAATCAGGTCATATCACCTTCTGTACTAACAGTTCGCCTGTGTTTTGTGACTTCACTGTCTGGTTGCCTCAGTGGGCAGCACAGGACTGGGAAATAGGCTACCGCCCACTGTGCAGACAAATGATGTGGAAAGAGACCTTTGACCAGTGGGTTAAAGGAAGGGGCCCTGATATATCACATATCAGGACATCACCCAGCATTAAGCCCTGGGAATGATGTGGCCAATTCTCTGGCCAGGGCTGGTATGCTTCAGGAGCTGCCCACTATGGACATGGGACCATGGTTGCATAAGAAACTAGGACATGTAGGCTCAGAACCATGTGAAAAGTGGCCCAGAGATGACACATTCCACTGACAATTCCTGATGCAAAACAGCGCAAGCATGTGCTCATCAATTTTACCCACATCATCACTGGGTACCCATGCAAGAGGGACAGCTTTCCCACCCACCAGAACCCTTACAGGTGTGGCAAGTAGATTACACAAGGCCCTTGCCCAGCAATCAGGGATGTAAGTATGCATTCACAGCAGTGGACATGGCTACAGATTGGGTTTTGCCCATCCCATGCCTCAGGCTACCTAACAAATTACTAAACAGGCCTTGGAGCCCTTATGTGCCAGTTATGGACTTCCGTTAATGGTCAACAGTGACTGAGGGAGCCACTTTACAGGAAAGGAGATACGAAATGGGCTCAACAACAGGACATTGTACAGCAATTACATGTGCCATATCAACCCCAAGCAGCTGAAACGATAGAAAGTTATAATAGGCTGTTAAAGGACAAATTGAAACATTTAGGATGGACACAGTGGGTGAAGCACTTACCCACAGCAGTAAGCTTGCTGAATGAGCAACCAAAGAAAACCAGGGAAAGCCCCAGAGAGAGGTTGTTGGTGGCTCATTCATACATATTGAAATATTTGAATCAAAGCCCCAATGAGTTGCAGCTACAGTTGCTGGAAGAAATATTGCTCCTTCCTGCCCCATGTATACTGTCTCCTGGGTGCACAGAGGAGTGGATGTGGCCATGGACCTTGGTGCTCAAAGGACATCAATGGATGACCTTGTATGAGGTTTGGGGGGAGGGGCTGACCCATGGGCTACACATTACACCATGAACAGGAATGTGGCTTTTTAAACTGACTGATTTCTTGCATGAGAGGACAACAGCCATACTGGCAGGGACTTTGGTCATGCAGGTGTGGCCAATACCACAAACTCCTCCCAATGTCTTTGGGTGCTATGGTCTGGTATCACAGACCTGGAAAACCTCCCCTGGAATCCACTTTTTTGTCACAAGATGACAATGTCACTTTCATCCTCCCATATAAATGGGACTTGCCACTGACGGTGTCTTAGTCTGCTGTCTTTCCATCCAGGTTGTCAGAGAGCAATAGTATGGTGGCATGGGCCCATACTTTTGCCCAGGTACATAATGTCTCCCACTGATGGGTGTGTATGGGGAACTGCCCACAGAAATTGCTGCCAGACTGCTATAGAAAATCGCTCCTGCCAACCTGTCCACGTGGGAATGCCCTTGAGCATGGAATAGCAGTGATACTGAAGGTGAAGCAAAACAACATGAAACTGAGCAGTTGATCTGACAATCAGCACCCACTCTGCCTGGGGAGGGTACTGTGTATAATGTGCAGGAATGGATGTCTAGTATACATGTAACCTTGCAAACCATAGCTCTGCTGTGCTGAACAGCAAGTTTCCATACCCAATCACATAGTTGACTGGTTACCCAGAGAACTGTGTACCAATGTCAGTATTAATCGCACCCCTAAGCACTGGTGGGATGGTCACTCTCATGTGGGCACTGTGCCTATGGAACCCTGCCAGGAGAAAACATTTGGACATGTGGGGAATATGGCTGGTCTTATCTCCCTGCAAAGTGGACAGGCCATTGTACTTGGGGCCACCCATACTTATCAAGATAGATATTACTTAATTGGGATGCTGCATATTTCCATTAGCATTGTCCCAAATGGACGGCATAGTGGATTTAACCCCTGGCTATTTTCCTTCCAGGAGCTGGCACTATAGATGTAGAATTACAAATAGAAACCCTGGCACAGCATGTTGCTCACGCCCAAATATAACAAGGTCCTCACTGGCCTATTGCCAGATGAAGTCACCCAAATGCAGAAGCTGGTTTTACAAAACAGAATAGCTTTGGACACTCACAGCTGCACAAGGGGGCACCTGTGCTTTATCATGCATTGGCTGCTCTATTTACATCCCAGACCACCAGCAGCAAATACAAGCTGTGTGCCAAGAAATAGATGATGAAGTGTCTCAGATACAAGCCTTATCCCAAGATTCCCTACTTGGTGGTTACAGCTTGGTCTCACTTGGCTGTGGTTCCAAACCACAGTGGCCACTGGAGCATGTGGTCTCCTTGTCTGTGTTCTTTATATTGCTTCTGTGGGCTCTGAGCACAGAGATCTACTTTGTGTGCAAGGAAGGAGCAGACAGTTGCTGTCCTACTAGAATGAGGTGGGATATAGGGAAGCCCCCCTCAACTTTCCCTACTGTTCTATAAGAACAGTGGTCTGCTGCTTCACCCCAGATATGTCTGTCCTTGAGAAACTTTGAAAACAAAGCATGTTGTATCCATGAGTAAGGAGTTAGATTAAGGCCTTGAAGGCCAGACCCTGGCCATGAAGGCCTCATACATGTATGTCTTCAATACTTATGTAACCATGAATTAGCACTATAGCAGTATAAAAAGTACAGTTTCATGCAGAATAAAGTGGCTTCTTTGAGCAATCTCCATGATGACTGTCGCTTCCTTCTTTGTTCTTCGTGTCACCCCAAGACCTCAACAGTAACCTCAGGACTCTGAAATCAACCTACCACCTTGAGAATAAAGCTGGCTATTAACCGTTTTACCCCAAGGACATTCTTTGTCATTTCTGTCTCACTGAATCCATAGTGAACTTGCACGGGGATGGAATCCTCAGGCAAGACTTAGGTGACTTATGTCTCCAATGAGCTTCATCATCAATCACTAATATTTGTGGGAAATACTGAAATATTTTAGGGCATTTTTTCCAAATTTAAATATAGTTTTCATGAAATTGAGGTCTATAACAATGATAAAATCCTGATAAAAATATCAGTAAAATCCTTGCTGTGGTTAAGGAATCATGTTCATTAGTCTGGATTCTATTTCTGATGTAGCTCTTTCATCCTTCTTCTCTGAATCCATATTTTAGGGGGCTTCCTTCCTGTTTAGTAACCTCCTCAACCACATCTGAAAAGTGTGATGTAGAGGAGGGTATTCTTGAGGTATGTACCTTTTTACAACTTTTATAATGCTGGTATAAGTTTTGGCTTACAAATGTTGGGTTTGTAAGTCTGTCTTCCCAAGAAATCTTGGAGGAAATGTTTAGCATAATGCCTGGAATAAGAAGGCAATCAATGTTCCCTTATCATCATTTTCATACGAGAATTATTATTTCTAAGAAGTTAAAATAGAATGATAAACTCTTTTTGACATCTTATTATGTGCTATTTATAAATATTCTGTAATCACATTTTTTGTTTCAAACTCAAAAATGCTTTTCCATTTACATAGGCTAAACTCCAATTAAATATAGAAATATTATGATAGACCAGTATTAGGGACTACAGCATAAAACAATGAATATATGAAGAGCTCAAATAGTATTACTTTAAAAGATTATTACTTGAGTGCTATAATTACAAGAATCACAGAATTTTTGTCACTCTTGCAACTTTTGTTAAAAAAAGAATATTAAGAAATTTGCACTTAAGGCAAGAAGAAGATCAATTATAAATGACAAGATTTTACAAAATTTAGTATCACTAAGAGAAAACACTATTATAATAAAAGAGAAAACCAAGTTGTTAAAATTAGACATATAATTTTTATTTTAATATTGTGGTGTACTGTTGTATTTTAAAACTAGATGTTTAAATCCCGGGAAGCACTTTTGTGGTGTTAATAAAATTAGGTGTGTGTAAAATACATTAGTATTGTAATGTATTTGCTCTGTTTTTAATTGCTTATATGTTCCTTTTTAGTTTTACATTATAGCATTTTTGCCATTCAAGCAGCTAATTATCCTCCATTATTGGGTGCTTTCTCCACAAAAATACACCATGTTTTATATTTAATTACCCTTTCCACATCTTAGAACCACAAGGCTTGTGTAATGATAAGGGAAAATGACTATCAATGGAGTGGAAAGTGCATATTTTGCATAGAGAAAATCATATTTATCATTTAGGTATTATCCTAATTATTAAAAATAAAAATAAAAGCAGCAAAATTAAAAGATCACATTTAGCAGTGGATACCTTTCTTACTAAAAATTGTCTAGAGAGAAACCTCTACTTGGTATATGTCTAAAAACACTTATGTCCTATAAATCATCATTATTTCTGATTTCATGTGAAATCTTATTAATTCAATTTTATCAAATGATTATTTATGATAATGCATGATAAAACACATAGTCAAAATTTGTTTAAGAACCCATCACTTAAAACATACAGAAACCCAGTGTATATATGTGTTTTACATGCTACAGGTTATTTTGATGATTATTCTGGTTCAGTATGGAATAATTTAGTAGCCTACCACAGGGCTCTCTATTAAAGATAATGTTTGATACCTCAAGCAATTCATATAGTTGTAACACAGGCATCACTCTTTTCCTGAAAAGGAAACAATATGTTGTTTTAAAATATGAAAATTATATGACAATTATAATATAAATACTGTTCATAATGATACATTTGAAATTTACCTATGTTAATAAAATATTTTCATGAAAAAAAGTTGTATGTTTAGATTTTTTATTTTTTTCTTAAAAGAATAATCAGACTACAGTGTGAAGATAGTTTTTGGGTAATAAGTGGAACAATGTAAGCAAGAGGGAAACTTGTGCTAGTGAGTTGTGAGAGAATGGATTAGTGTGTTAGTAGTACAAATGTATAAACAAATAAATGCTAGATGTATAAAATATTTAGGAGACAAAACTGATTCAGTGTTATATCAAATATAGTAGGTGAAAGAGGGAAAGTATGATGAATACTCCTTGGGTTGGTTTGCAAAACCAGTTGGAAGATGGTGCCCTGTCTGTTGAAAAGTCTATTGAAAAAAGATTGAGTTGTGTTGGGACTACATGAGGTGACTTGGTAGATTGAATGTGAGGAGTTTAATTGCTATGTATCCCAGCTCTGGTTGAATATATTTCCATCAACACATGGAAATCTTTTGAAAAATAACTTCAAAAGTTCTGATTTAATACTTTCTAAGGGACAGATCACATGTGTCACTAATTTTAAAGATCCAAGAGTGATTCTATTATTAGTCAACTCTGAGAATCACACCCTAAGTAGAGTCAAATGTAGATGATGAGATGTTGCAGGAGTGTAAACTTTCATACACATTGTTTATGTATCAAATTATGTTTAATAAAAACTATTAGAGCATTAAAATAAGGAAAAAGAGATTATGAAAGATTTGTGATCGTAAAGAACACTTTTTCTAACAAGGAACCATATTTACTTGGAATTTTAATCAATATGTTCATATTTTTCTCCCTGGAAGATTTCTATTAATTTTTCAAAATATTTTCCTCCATTGGTAATGTTGAATATTGTGATTCATTTTGCATAAGTTATCTGAGTGTAGAAATGCCTTTCTCTTCTGTTATTGATGTTTCCTGTTTTAACTCCTATATCTTGTTTTTTTCTCACTTTTTCCTTTTTTATTAGTGCTTTGAATTATTTACAAATCTTTCTTATAGCTTTATCCATTCCTATGCTATTATTATTAATTTCATAAATAAGCCACTGTTTTCCTAACTGAATTTTATATCGGGTATTGCTTTTGTAAATGCTTAATTATATCCAGACTGACTTTTATCTTATATTTTTAAAAAATGCCATAGTACTTTCTATCAAACTTAGTCAAAAAAGTTTCTTCATTTAATGAAATAAATCTAATACTTTTCAGTCTTGAGATGTAAAAATGTGTCTTGACAATGGAGTAAAGTAATTCATTTTGTTTTATCCATCTGTTCAATAATTTGATTAAATTAATAAATAAGTTAATATCAGATCAATTGGAAACCATAACAATTTCATTAAGTCATAATCAGTAATTTATGACTGTCAAAGGAAAATATCTATGAGATTGTAACTTTTGATTATATATACATATATCACACATCTTTAATTCTCAACATTATATATAAAATACATATAAATTAAACAAAATATTTTAAAACATTATAAATGCACATGTAGGTGTGGGATAAATGGAAGTTTTCACCCAGTTTCCCGAATCTCCGGCCTAGCCTTAGCCATTTACATACCAATGAATGTTTACCACAGCAGAGTCTCTGGTCTATCAGGGGCAGGAGTAGACAGAAAATGGCCGTTCTCCCCTCCCTTCCATTCCTGGTAGCTAAGTGGTCTTGTGCCATCAGTCACCAGAGGTCCACCCATGTAGTTCCTACCGAAAGGTGTGGGCAGGGAGAGGAGCCCGCACGTGGCAGCTGGAGGAGACGGACCGGAGGAAGCCGTGGTGATAGGATCCTTTAGCCCGACCTTTCCTTCCACTTGTCCTCCTTTGGCTTCACCAGATTCATAGGGAACTTGTCCCTGGAGGGGAGCCCCTTATTCTCAGAGCTACATTTTGGCAGTACTCAGCAGGGTCCAGGGGATGCTAAATATGTCCTTATGAGTGCTGTTTTCACATTTTGGCATGCTTTCTATATAGATGGTGGCGGAGATTTCTTCCTGGTGATTTCCATGTCAGGATTTGGTCTGGAGTAATGTGCCTCTAGAATGGGGGATGAGTTGGGATTCCAGAGGCAGTGGAGTTGGCCCTCTGCAGAACTGGGGACTCCTTAGGGGAACTAAGTGGCCATGGGGTGGAAGGAATGTGGGGTGGCTGTTTCTGGCAACATTGGAAAAGCTACCAAGGAGAGATACGCACTTCTGCATCAAATGGCAGAGCAGGGAGAGGAGTTGTGGGGTGCTCTGAAAAAGGAATGAAATCTACTGAAGACCAAGATCACACTGCTGAGAGCAGTACGAGAAGCAAGGGACGGGCAGCAGAAAAATGCAGGTGGCAAGAGGCCATGGGGGAAGTGAAGGAAGGGGTGGTGCTGTAGGCCCCAAAAATGTAGGATGAGCCAGGGGAAGATGAGGAAGTGGGGCTGAGGGTGGAGCTGTTGCTGAGGCCACCTCCTGAGGCACCAGCCATTCCTATATTGAAATTCTACATGGTTGCCTTTAAGAAAATAAAGACACATCAACCATGGGTTCCTCAGGGAGAGGAGCAGCCCCCTCCCTAGTTACTGGAGCCCTCCATACTCCACCCCTGTACAAAGGCAAAGCTGGTGAATTTGAACACCTGATTTTGGCAGAAGCCCTCAGAGCCTCTGCCCACATGGCTTTTGCATCTTTTGGATTTAGGAGTAGAGGGCATTGTTCTGTCTGGGTCAGAAATGGGTAAACTGGCTTCTGTGATGACTCACCCCTCTCTCCACCCCAGGTTAAAAACTCCCTGTCACCTCCCAAGGAATCACACACTTGTGGATTGGTTGACAGTTGCTCTCCAGGCAGTTTGGCCTAATGAAAGAGATTTATGATAGTTCCCCACTAGCTGGCAAAGGTATGCACAGATCCAGGAGGTTTTCTGTGAGGTGGGCATGAGAAGTATCATCTACATTATGGATCCTCAGAGGCCTGGTGCAGAGGTGTTCACTGGGGGTTGAGAACTCTGGTGCCCCATACAGCTCCCGGACCCCTCTTTGGGTCCCTAGTGACTACTCTTGCCTCCCACACAGGGCGACCCATAAGTGAGGCTACTCATAGTAAGCAGATCTGTGGGAGGCTGAAACAGCAAGAACATGGAAGGAGACATGGTCTACTCTGAAAGAAGAGATTCAAAGGGCCCTGTGAAGGTCTTGAGGACTCAGATGTGGGTTGGCTTCATAAAGGTGGTGGCAGAGAAAGAAAACTTGACAGACAGCCCACTAAAATTTTGTCAAAGCTGTGGCAACAATTAATGTTGGAGCAGCAGTTCCAGCAGCTGAGTTCAAAGACATGGAAGCTGGAGGCAAAGCCCTGTGTATCAGGACCGTACGTCTGCAGGACTACCCGGGGGAGAATATTCAGGCTCCCTTTAGGCCTCCACTCACAGGAAGGTGCTTGGGAATTGTGGTTTGATTGAGGGGCTGGTCAAGGCCCCCACCTTAGGAGACATGGTGGGGACTGGAGGTCATATGTATAATTAGCAATTCATTGGTCCCCAATAAATGTACAATGTGTTCTGGCACTGGTGGACATGGGAGCTGAGTGTTCTCTGATTTATGGCAACCCTGAGCAGTTTCCTGGGACTCTTGCTGTGATAGATGGCTATGGGATAAGGCAATTAGAGTAAAGAAAGCCCAAATCCTATTGGAGATAGGGTGTTTACTCCCAAAAGTGTATACTATGTATATATATCCCATCCCTGAATATATTTGTGAGGTGTATATCCTGCAAGGCCTGTGGTTACAGACCACTGCAGGTGAACTCACACTGAGGTTACATGAGTTAAAGGCAGTTCTGAGGAGACATGCTAAGCACATGTCTATAGCTCTGCCTATAACTCAGTGGGTGATAAATACTATGCAGTAAAATTGCCTGGGAGACACAAAGAAATTGGAGGAACTACAGGAGCTGGAGAAGTTGGGCATCATAAAGCCCACTCATAGTCCCTTTAATTCCCTGGTGTGGCCAGTGAAAAACCCAGATGGTTCCTAGCTAATGACTATAGATTACAGAGAATTGAGAAAGGTCGCACCCCCTCTGCATGCTGCAGTGCCCTCTATAGCAGCCCTTATGGGCACCCTCAATTATGAGCTAGGGACATATTATGTTGTGGACCTTGCTAATGCTTTAGTCTCTATTGACATGGCACAGGAAAGGCAGGAACAGTTTGCCTTCATGTGGGAAGTCTGGCAGTGGATGTTCACTGTCCTTCCACAAGGACACCTCAGCAGTCCCACCACTCGTCATGCACTGTAACTCAGGACTTGGAAGCATGGGAAAAACAGCCAACATGCAGCCATATCACTACATTGATGACATTATGCTCACATCTGATTCTCTTGCGTATTTAGAAGGGCCAGTTCCTAGACTGCTGCAACATCTACAGGAGAAAGGATGGGCTGTGGACAACACTAAGGTTAGGGACCTAGTTTGTCAGTAAAGTTCTTGGGGGTTGTATGTTCAAGTCAAACTAAAGTTATCCTAGAAGCAGTCACAGATAAATTCCAGTATTTTCCTATCCCTACCACTGTGGCAGTATCACAAAAGATTTGGGGGATTTTGAGCTGCTGGGGAGTGTTTATTCTGCACTTGGCACAGGTCAGTATGAAATGGCGTCAGGTGAGATTGGGATGAAACATGTGCAGGTGCTTTTACTGCTGTTAAGCAAGCAGTCAAGGCCATACAGGCTGTGAGTGTAATGGATCCACCGAGGCCCTGGGAGCTAGATGTTCATGCAACCAAAGATGGTTATGGGTGGGGACTTGGGCAGTGGCTTGAATGAACCCATCTACCTATTGGATTCTGGTCCCAACTTTGGAAAAGAACAGAAGTCTGTTATACTTTGATTGGGAAGCAACTGGCTGCTTTGTACCATGCCTTGCTGGGTATAGAGTCTATCACCAGAACAGCTCTGACCAAGGTAATAGCCATAACAAGGTGGGTACAAGACTGGGTACAAAGGCCATGGAGTGGAGTGGCACAGATGCTTACACTGGCCAAATGGGGCACATATTTACAGCAGCATAGCATCCTCTCCACTAGCCCCTTAATTGGAGAACTCCAGTGCTTATTGGAGCCAGTAACAAAAACATTGGAAAGCAGGAAGAACTTGCTTTGTAGTCATTAGTAAAAGAGAGCCTTTATCAGGAGGGCAGAGCTCCTATACCTGAGGATGCTTGGTACACAGACAGCTCCAGTACTGGGCAGCCCCCAAAGTGGAGGGCTGTGGCTTTCCATCCTCAGACTGAGACAATATGGATGGAGGATGGGGAAGGGAAGAGCAGTCAGCGGGCTGAGTTGCTAGCAGTATGGCTCGTAATCACCCAGGAGACCTCCCTAATAGTTGTCTGCACTGACAGCTGGGCCATATATCAGGGTTTGACCCTGAGGCTACTGACATGGTACCAAGCCAACTGGATGATTGGCCACCAGTCCCTTTGGGAGCAAGAGCTGTGGCAAGACCTATGGGCCTCTGGTCAGACTAAAGCAGTCACCATATATCATGTGAATGGCCATTGGCCTTTGGCATCCCCAGGGAGAGATGAAGCAGACTCACTGGCTTGGGTGCATTGGCTAGAAGGAGAGCTGTCCTCTGATGTAGCCTAATGGTTACAACATTTGTTGCATGTGGGGCAAAAGACAACGTGGGCTGTAGCCCGTCGGTGAGGCTTGCCATTGACATTTGAAGAAGTCAGCAGAGCCCAGAAGGAGTGCCTTGTGTGCTCTAAGAGGGACTTAAGTTGAGTCCCACAGTAACATGGGACAATAGTAAAGGGGCCGATACCCCTTGTCAGGTGGAAGATAGACTATATTGGGCCTCTGTCCATATCAGGAGGATATCAATATGCCATTACTTGTGTGGACACAGCTACTGGCCTGTTGGTTGCTTTCCCTGCATGATGTATAGATCAGCAAATGACCAAAAGGGGCCTTGAGCATCTCTTTGTAGCCTATGACCAGCTGCAGGTGATTGAGAGCATCAAGGCACCCACTTTACTGGACATGCATTACAAGAATGGGTGCAACAATTAGGGATAAATTGGAAGTTTCACATACCATCTAACCCTTCTGGGGCAGGCATGATAGAGAGCTACAGTGGTTTGTTAAAATCTGACCTGAAATGAAACACCAATAGCATATGGGGCTCATCACTCCACTTATGGACAGTGGTATCGTGTTTGAATGAGAAGCCCCAGAAAGGGGCATTGAGCCTTGTGGACATGACACACATTGCTGCCTCTCGTATACAACTGCATGTGTAAACCAAGGAGGAGTTATTGAAGCCAGGAGAGGGCCAGCAGAGCATCATCCTGCCGCCAGCCCCTACTATGCTCAAGCCTGGAGTCTCTGTTCACTGGTCATGGCCCTGGACATTTTGACACATGAATAAGTGATGGGCAGCCCTTCTGGCACCTTGGGGACAAGACCTGGAAACTGGCCTCCTGTGTGTTCCTGGAGGGACAGCAAAGAGGCCCCCAAAGATCATGGTAGTGTTACCAAAAATGGCCTGAACATAAGAGCATCTTATGGGGGAGTTTTGTTTTACTTTTATGGCCAGTGCATGTGCATCCCATAGCCCTACATACTGACCCACCCGTAACTCCTACAGGGAGGGGGTGAATGTCTGGTGTACTAGACCAGGATGGGACCTCATTCCTGCCACTGTCCTATCACAGGACCACTCTCCTGCATGCATCCTACCTGACGGATGGGATTTGCCTATATTGGTGACACTGAAATATGTATCTTATTGCCTTTATGGTTGTTTTCTTCTACAGTCTTTGTGACCTACGCTCACCCCTGGCTACCACTGCTACTTGCTGAGTATGCTCAGAGCCCTCTGCCAGTTCAACTGCTGGCCTCCCATGAATAGGCAAGTTACTGAGTTAATCTGAATAGGACTTTGAATTTAGCTGGATCCTCAGGCTTGAGGATTGCCATGATTCTATTGCTGCCTGTATCGTAATTTCTGTTGTTGTATGTTATTAGTCTGGTTACATTGTTCTAGCTTTCTTGCACAGGGGCCATTGCAAGAAGAAGATTAGTGG
Source organism: Manis pentadactyla (assembly GCF_030020395.1). Classification (NCBI taxonomy): domain Eukaryota; kingdom Metazoa; phylum Chordata; class Mammalia; order Pholidota; family Manidae; genus Manis; species Manis pentadactyla. The sequence continues at coordinate 26,418,186 of NC_080037.1, read as the reverse complement.
CATACAGACTGTACAGTGATAATTCTGGAATGATGGGTTGTAGAGTAAATTTAAGTTTTCACCCAGAGCTTCCCGAATCTCCTGCCTGGCCTTAGTCCATTTACATACTAATGGATGTTTACAGCAGCAGAGCCTACAGTTGATCCAGGGCAAGGGGTAGAGAGAAAACAGACATTCTCTCCTCCCCTCCATTCCTGGTACCTAATTAGTCTGGTGCTAGTCAGTCACCACAGACCTGTCCATGCAGTTCCTGCCAAAATGGGTGAGAAAGGGGATGAGCAGGGGAAAGAGAGCATTGGGAGGGACAGATGGGAACAATTAAATGTGAGAAATGAACCCCCTTAACCCACCCTGTCCTCCCCCTTGTCTTCCGTTGGTTTCACCATATTCACAGAGAACTTTTCCTGGGAGGGTAACCCCCTCACTCCCACATGTGGATATACACATACACAACTGTCGATAATTAGAAGAAACAGATTGCTTAGAAGACTTTATAGGACATAATGTTTATAGATCTACTTTATAAATAAACTAGAAAATGTCTGTGGAGGCAGTGATTAGAGGCCATATTATTGTCACCTGATCATTCCAAGTGGTAGCATAGGGCACAAAGGATTTGTGTAGTATTTTCTCTGTTGCTCTAAGATTCAGGACTAACTTACCAGTAGCCACTTTATACCAATGTAATACGATAAATCATCTCCTGTTTCAAATACAATTATTCTTATTTTTCACATTCTAAAAAGATCCAAGTTTGTCATAAAAATAAGAGTATCTATTTGAAAAATATAACTTTTTTCTGAAGTATGGGCATAAAATGATTTGACCTGCTTTTATGAATCACAAAATAACAGAATATTGAGGCTATGAGGATTTCATATGCCAATACTTGTGGATCAAAATGTAAATCAACTGGCATTTTTTTCTTAGAAGTGTATATGATTTTTTTCATGTTTCTCATTAATATGTTATGTTGCAAAGTCATTGGCAATGCAAATTTTTCTTCATAAATGAAATACCAAATCAAATAAAAATGCAGTGTTAACTTTTAAAAGCTATGTTTTAAAAATAAACATTCCACTGCCATTTATGAGGTATCAAATAAAATAGTCACAGGAGCATCATCATAAATGTGACTTCACAGGATTTAAAGTCATAAATTCCCTTCCAAACATTTATGAAGCTAAACATATAGAAGTTACTATTTTAGAAGGTTAAAAATTATTGTGTCAATAATTTCTGATTGTTCTTTAGTATATAATAGATTATATTGAATAAAGAAACATGAAGTCTATGTTCAATTTTCACCTCAAACAGGTATAAAACAATTATGAATATGAAAACATTTTTATTATGCTGCATTCAAAAAATTTAACTGTACATAGTTCCACAATATGAAGAATGTGGAGCTTTCCCAACATTAAATATTTATTTTCTAGGCTCCTCCTTTCTGTACTTCAGTCATCTGATGTTGCTTAAAGTCAATATCTGAGTACTAGTTACCCTTCTCTATTCATTCAGCATTTCTCACAATGATCAATGAAGGTGCATGAATATCGTGGGCAGTACCTTAGGAACTGACCTTGGGAATCCTGTGAAAGATAATTCTGAAATCTTTAAAGCATTGCTATGTGCTTGATTATTATTTATATGACTTTACAGAAAAAGGCAGTGTTTTTTGATGGGTCTTAACCAACTGACATTTAATTTTACCGATTGTTTATTGAAGATATGCATTTTACCAAAAATATAATTATATACCTATAACTTTAAAAGGATTAAGTCCTAATAAAGATACATGTATTTTTATCAGTTCTTACTTTGAACTCTAGCATTATGATTTGAATTTTTTTAGGAAAGTCTATCCAAACATTATTTTACTTTAAAAAAAAGGGTTTCAGCAATGTTAGAAAAGTACTGAGGAAGTTGCTGAGGTAGAGAAAGTCTGAACGCACTTTCTCCCACTTATGCACCAAATCTACACCTACACACAGAGCATTTCATCCTGAAGAATAACTTAGACTGATCTGAACACCTTCTGCACAATGAAGTATGGAAAAATAACATTAAAAAAATGTCCAGAAAGGCAGAGACATGGTAGCAACAGGAACCCCAACCCTTGTGTAATAACTGTGGGAGGGAGGAGGAAGAAAATGACTGAGAGAGTCAGGCATAGATTCTCTTCCCTGGAGCAAAGTAAAAGCCTGGTGGTTTAAAGTGTTTCTAGACCATAAAAAAAAGAACCCAAATTTTTGGAAGTAAAGCACAAGAGGTACTGGTCAGTGCCCTTGTTTGCATTCTTTCCATACATCTCAGTGCTGTTGGGAGCAGGGTTTCAGGCACACATACCAATTTTAGGTTTGACCTGGGCAACCTCCCACCCCTCCTCATACTGGAATGCCCTCCTGGAGACTCAGCAATCCCATCTCATTGCCTGCTGCCATCCCCTGGCACACACAGCCCTTATCAGTATGACTGGGAATATCTTTGGAAGTACACTTGGGACTTCAGCCACCCTGCCAACAGGATCCAACCAATGCTGATGCCAGAACTCCTGAGTGGTGTAGAGTAGTCACAAGTTTCCAGGTAAGTGGGTACAGCACCTGATTCTGGTTTGCAAGCAGGGACCCAGCCTGTGAAAAAACTGGAGACCCATAGAGATTCCCATAGTGCACACAGGGCCACAGGAAAGGGGGCACAAGACCTGTTATTACCCACCAGTGGGATTCTCAAAGAGAGAATCATAAAAGCAGCAAGAGGAAACCAAAAATTATGTATAAGGAAAACCCCGTAAGGCTGTTGCTTGGTTTTCAGCTGAAACTTTACAGTCCAGAAGGGAGTGGCATGATATATTCAAAATGGTGAAAAGAAAAAGAAACTACAAACAAGAATGCCCTACACAGCAGGGTTATCATTCAGAATTGAAGGAGCAATAAACAGCTTCATTGATAAACATAAGTTAAAGGAGTTCATCACAACTAAACCAGTCATAAAATAAATGTTAAAGGGACTTCTTTAAGAGGAAAAGAAAAGACCCTAAACAGAACAAGAAAATTATGAAAGGAAAAACTGTCAATTATAAATGAAGATTTAGCAGAGGTAGTAGATCCATTAGTAAAAAATTATTATGAAGATCAAAAATAGAGAAGTAGTAAAATCAATTACATTTAAAAGTTAGTTAAAAATTAGTCAAACAAAGATATATACATAAATGTGCAGGGGTATTAAATCTAGTGCTGTTGGAATGCATTTGAACTTAAGCAACTATCAACTTAATATAGATTGTTATATTTATAGAATATCATATAAGAAACCCAGGGTAACTACAAATCAAAAACTTGGAGTAGATACACAAAATAGAAAGAAGTGAATTCAACCATAACACTAAAAAAAGTTATAAAGCAAAAGAGAACAGAGAAAGAAAGGATCAGAGAAGAACAACTAATACAAGGAAAATTTAACAAAATGACAATAAGTACATACACATAAGTAATTAAGTGCAAATGTACTAAATACTCTAATCAAAAGACATAGGGTGACTGAATGGATGAAAAAACAAGGTACATCTTTTTTTTGTTTTCTGCCTACAAGACTACTTTGGACCTAAAGACACAATACAGACTGAAACTGAAGGGATGGATAAAAATATTCCAAGCAAATCAGAATGAAAAAAAGAAAGAGAAACAGTACTAAAAGCAGACAAAATACTTCAAAATAAAGACTGTAACAATAAACAAAGAAGAATATTATATAATGATTAAGGTTTCAATCCAGCAAGAAGATACAATAATTATAAATACCTGTGCAATCAACAGAGGAGCATGTACATACATAAAGCAAATATTAATGGACACAAAAGGAGAAATTGATATCAATACAATAATAGTAGGGGATTTATACCCCACTTACATTAATAGATGTGTCATCCAAATCAAGTAAATAGTGGCTTTGACCAACATGTTAGACCAGGTTTACTTAACAGATATATACAAAACATTACATCCCAAGAAAGCAGAATATACATTCTTTTTTAGTTCACAGGCAACCTTCTTCAGACATAACTACATGTTAAGTCACAAGGCAAGCCTCAAATGTTTAAGAAGATTGAAATCATATCAAGCACCTTTTCTGATCACAGCAAGATGAAACTGGAAATAAGTGACAGGAGAAAAAAATAAGGAAAACCACAAATATTGAGGGAGGCTAAACAGCATGTTGCAGAAAAACCAATGGGTCATTGAAGAAATCTAAGAGGAAATCAAGAAATTCTTGGAGAATAATGAATATAGAAATACAAAGTTTCCATATTTTTGAGATGTAGGAAAAACAGTTCTAAGAGGGAAGTATACAGCAATACATAAGGTAAGAAACATCTCAAGTAAACAACCTAACTCACACCTTAAAATACTACAAAAAGAATAAACATGGAGAAAGTACAAGAAAGGATACAGTAAAGATCAAAGCAGAAATAAATGAGAGACAAAAAATACAAAAGATCAATGAAACTGAGAGCTGCTGTTATGAAAAAACAAAATTGACAAATCTTATACTTATTAAGAAAAAAAGAGGGAGGACTCAAATAAATAAAATCATAAATGAAAGAGAAGTTACAACTGACAACAAAGTAATGCAAGCAATTTTAAGAGATTACTATGAAAAATTATATGCCAATAAATAAGGTAACTTAAAAGAAATGAATAAATTCCTAGAAACATACAATCTTCCAAGATTAAAGTAGAATGAAGCAAAAACTCTGAACAGAGCAATTATTAGCAATTAAATTGAATTGGTAATAAAAAATATCCCAACAATCAAGAGTCCAGTTCCAAATGGCTTCACAGGTGAATTTAACCAAACATTTAAAGAAGAGTTAATACCTCTCCTAGTCAAAATATTCTAAAAGGTTGAAGAGGAAGGAAAATTTCCAGATTCATTCTATAAGGCCAGCATAACCCTGATACCAAAACAGCACAAAGCCACTATGTAAAAGGAAAATTATAGTCCAATATCCCTGATGAACATAGATGCAAAAATCTTCCACAAAATATTAGGAAACCAAATTCAAAAATGCATTAAAAAGGTCATTCATCACAAATCAAGCAGGATTTATCCCAGGATGCAAGGATGGTGCAATATTTATAAATAAATTATTGTGGTATACCACATTGACAAAAGGAAAGATAAAAACCATATGGTTATCTCAACAGATATTGAAAAATCATCTGACAAAATTCAATATCCATTCATGAAAGCAACTCTCAACAAAATGGGTAGAGAGGGAATGTATCTCAACATAATAAAGGCTCTATAATACAACCCCGCAACTAACATCATACCCAATGGTGAAAGATGAAAACTGTTAATATCAGAAACTAGGCAAGGATGCCTGCTCTAACCACTTTTATTCAACATAGTACTGGGTGTCCTAGCAATGACAATCAGACAAGAAAAAAAATAAAAGTCATCCAAATTCATAAGGAAGAAGTAAAACCATTTCTATTTGCAGATGACATGATACTATATATGTAAAATCCTGTATGCTCCACTAAAAAATACTATTAGAACAAATTAATTGAGTAAAGTTGCAGGATACAAAGTCAATATGCAGAAATCCTTTGAATTCCTATGTACAACATCCTTGCATCCTATGAGCTAGAAGAAAGAGAAATCAAAAAAACAATTCCATTTACAATTGCATCAAAAAGAATAAAATACCTTGGAATCTAGGAATAAATCTAACCAAAGTGGTAAAAAACTTATACTCTGAAAACAATGGAACTAATGAAAAAATTGAGTAATACACAAATAATGGAACTCTAGCCCCTTATCATTCATACAAGGAATTACTAGTGTTAAAATGGCCATCCTGCCCAAAGCAATTTATAGATTCAATGTAATCCCTATCAAAATACCAATGTTGTTTTCTAGTGAAGTAGGACAAAGAATCCTAAAATTTATATGGAACCATAATGATCATGAATAGCCAAAGCAATCTTGAGAAAGAAGAACAAAGCTGGGGGTATCATGCTCTCTGATTTCAAACTATACTACAAAGCAACAGTGATTAAAACTGTATTGTACTAGCAGAAGAATACATACATTAATCAATAGAACAGCATAGAACGCTCAGAAATAAATCAACACATATATGGTCAATTAACATATGACAAAGGAGGCAAGAACATCCAATGGGGAAAAGACAATCTCTTCAATAACTGGTGAGGGAAAACTGAACAGCTACATGCAAGAAAATGAAACCAGTTCACTATCTTACAAAGTAAATAGAATTAAACTCTAAATGGATTGAAGACCAAAATTGAAGACATGAAACCATAAAACTTTTAGAATAAAACAGGCAAGAATCTAATGAACATCAGCATGAGCAATTTCTAGTTCTCTCTCCTTGGGCAAGGGAAACAAAAACAAAAATTAACAAATGGGACTATGTCAAATATTTTGTACAGCAAAGGAGACCATCAACAAAATGAAAAGGGCACCTACTTTGTGGTAGAATATACTTGTAAATAATATATCTGATAAGAGGAAAATATCCAAAAAATATATAGAACTCATATAATTCAATACCATAAAAACAAATAACTGAATTAAAAAATGGGCAGAACACCTGAAAAGACATTTTTCCAAAGAAGACATACAGTTGGCCAACAGGCATATGAAAATATGCTCAACATCACTAATCATTAGGGAAATGTAAATCAAAACTACAATGAGATATCACCTCACACCAGTCAGAATGACTAGTACCAATAAGATAATAAATAACAAGTGTTGGCAAGGATGTGGACAAAAGGCAACCCACCTACACTGTTAGTGGGAATATAAATTGGTGCAGCCACTAGGGAAAGCAGAATAGAAGTCTCAAAAAGCCGACACAAATAGAAATTCCACATGACCCAACAATTCTACTTCTGCAAATTTACTTGAAGAAAAAAACAAAGTCATTAATTTGAAAAGACATATGCTCCCTTTGTTTATTGCAGCACTATTTATAATAACCAAAATCTGGAAGCAAACTAACTCTAGGAATAGATGAATGGACAAAGATGTGGTACATATACAGAATGTGATATTACTCAGCTATAAAAAAAGAGAGGAAATATTATCTTTTGTGACAAAATGGATGAACCTAGAGGGTAATACACTAAGTGAAACAAATCTGACAAAGACAAATAACTTACGAGTTCACTTATCTGTGGAATCTAAAAATAACAAAACAAACAGAAAATAAATAGATAAATAAACACTAACAGACTGTTGGTTACCATAGGGGAGATCAGTCTGGGAATGACTGAAAAAGGTAAAGATGATGAAGAAGTACAAAATTAAAATTATAGTATAAATTAGGCATAGGAATGAAAGTATAGCATAGAGAACATAATAATATTGTAATGCCTTGGTATGGTGACACATGGTAGCTACACATGTGGTAAGCATTTAGTAATGTGTGTAATTATCTAATCACTATGTTGCATATCTGAAACCAATACAAAATATTGTATATTAACTATATTCCAATAAAAAATTTTCAATCTACTTTATGGTGTGTTTTCATACAAATTATTTTTTTATTATTACTTCATTAATTTACATTGAAAAATTGCATTAAATTTTACACATTAATTTGTTATGGATAAAAATCAGAATTTCAGAACTTAACATTTAGAGAGATGTTTTATTTCTCTACTGATATAGGTCTTATTTTATGCCTTCAATAGTATTCTCATATGAATTTAATATAATTCCTAGACATTTGATATTAATTTATTCCTAAATTTTCTGTCAATTTTATTATTTTTGTCTTGAGGGTTTTCAGTTATGAAAAATTAATCTGACTTATACTTTCTTACTGAGTTTCTTGTATCTTCTTTTTGCTTAATGGTTTACTTTCTGGTTGATTTCTTAGACAGTCTATGTAAAAATGTCATAACCTCTAAAGCACAGGTATGTTTATTTCTACATCTCTTTCTGTATATATAATATATACATACATATTTTAAATGAGAGAACATTGTCCAATAACAGTAAGAAACAGTCTAATTTCTGAATATATAATGCTGTTCTGTTAATTTATTGCTTCATAACAAATCACCATAAAACAGTGGTTTGAAACAATAAAAAAATTTCATTACTTCTCACAATCTCTGCAGGACAGAAATTCAAATAAGCCTTAGCTAGGTGACTTGGCTGGGGTCCCTAATGTGGTTGCAGTGAGCTGTGTGCTTGCAGGAGACGGAGGGGTGGTGCAGGGGGAGCACTTAGCTGGAGGCTGGCCGGATATCTCCCCGTCCTCTTACAGCCTCTCCATGTGGTTTCTCTGTATGGGCCAAGCCTGGGCGTCTGTTACTTGTGGCAACATCAGAGCACTTACACTGCTTACTTGTCACCCAAACGCAACAGGAGCAAATACACCAGAGAACAAAGAAGATGCTCTAGCGCCTTTCATTGCCTAGCCATGAAAGACAAACCACATCATTTCTAAAGTCAACCAATGCTTTATTTGTCAACTTAACAAAAGCTTATTCACACTCATGGGAAGGAACATAGACTCCATCTCCTGGTGAGGTGGTTGTCAATAATTGGGAGTCACATTTTAAAAACTGGACTTCTAGCATTTTGTAAGCCTTTTGCTCTTTTCTTCTAATATATACTCTATAATACAAAGGAAATTTCCTTTTATTTTTATTTTCTTAATAATTTTCATTTCTTTTAATTGGAATATGCACATAAAAAAATTCCTATCAGCTTCTATGCATTCCTGTTCTCTGGTTTCTATTCAATCAATGGCCTCTTGCATCTTATCCATTCTGCTTATAAATCCTTCCAGAGTTTGTTTCACTTCTGTAATCTCCTTCCGGGAGAAATCTTCTGCATCTGTGGATGTTTTGTTGCCCTTGTCTAGCTTGGATTAATACTTAGTCTATAGGCACACACCTGATCATCTACATTTGCTCTCTTACAGCACTAAATTATGTTTTCTACCTTTATCTTGCATCTACCTACCACTTCAGCATTTTATTAAAAACAATAATAATAATAAGGGAGAAATGTGGGATTCACATATAAATCAAGTATAAAAATCAAACGAATAATTATATTTGACCTGATTGTTTACAGTTCATGATGCGTGATCAAAACCGAAAGTTTCTGTGATATGACTGCCCTTGCACTGTTCACCATGTAAGAACTTATTCACTATGTAAGAACTTGTTCACCATGTAAGAACTTGTTCGTTATGCTTCAGAAGATTGGAGACTGTTGAGAATTAGGCTTGGGGTTGATTAATGATTGTGCATTGAGTCCCCTACACAGAATTTTATTGTTGTTAACAACCATTTGATCAATAAATATGAGAGATGCCATCTCAAAAAAAAAAAAAAGTGGGTAGAGAAACGTAAAAAAAAAAAATTCCTATCAGCAACTATCAGCATAATAAATATAAGTCTTTCATTCAAAAAATATTTAGTGCTGGCCATGTGCGAGGTTTCATGATGGATGCTGAGCACACAGAGGTTAATCAAGGTCATTGCCCTTCAACAATGCCAAATCATTTCAACTGCTATTTATAACCACAAACCTCCTGTTGATCAGAGTACTGCCTGACTATTCTGCCTTTCACTGTGCAGCTTTCTCTTGTACAGTCATCTTGTCCTCTTCTTCAAAACCTCAAAACTCCCAGTCCCAACTTTTATTAATGATCTTGGTTCCTATTTCATTAAGAGAACAGAAAGTTCTCAGTAGACATAAGCAGTATCATTTTTATTATAAATATTCCCATATAAGCTCTACTCCCATATTCTGTCTTCCCTTCAGTTACAATGGATGAACTCTTTCTGCTACTGTTTTCTCCTTCATTTCTGTACTATACACCAACCCTCAACCTGCTCAAAGATTGTGATCTTCCAATTAATTATGCTCTTTCTTAGATTATAAAATTTTCTTTGGTTTACTACTGGATCATTCCTATCAGGTTAGAAATACAATACTGCATCTTCCATTTTAAAATAAAATTATGTAAATCTCTATGTTCATTCATTTACTACTCTGATTCTCTTTCTGGCAAAAACACTTTAATGGGATTTACTTAACTAAAGATTCAACTTTTGCTGATGCTATTCATCTTTGGACCCATAGAAATATGCATTTTCCATCACAGACCACATAAACTGTTATTTAGGTCAGCAATATGTTGCCAAATTCAATAGTAATTTCTTTGTCCTCTTCTTAGCTAACTGCACTGCAGCATTTAACACAATAATCAACTTCTTGAAGACTTTCTTCATAAATTTAAACTCAGAGGAGTGGATTTGTTTCTCATGAACTTATTTTACCTTAAATGGTCTACTAGAAATGATAAGCTTTAATTTTTTTTAAGTTCCAGAACTTATACTGGTAAAAAATAATATTGAATATCATGGACAAAATGATCCTTATGAATAAATATATTTTAAACAACATTATGTTTATACCTAAACCTGAAATGTAGTTAATATTTAGAATTATTTTTTTTAAAAATACAAGACATACTCAGCTATATTCTATAAGAAATCTCTGTGCAAAGACTGATAATTTTATCTACATTTATTTCCTGAAGGAAAATAATCAAGAAATTTTTAATCAATACTTATACAAGTAAGGATGCTGTGTAAACACATACTTATAAGCATAAAAATGCATATGCACACATATGTATATATTTAGTTCTTTTTCCATACGTAATATTTTCGTTAAATTTTGGTGTCATGTAAAGTACCAATTCACAAATCAATTAGGAAGTTTTCCATTAATATCTCTAATCTTGATTCATTTCATTAATATAAAATTAACTATTCTTAAACACAGAACTCTCCTATTCACCTTCTATTTGGACACAAATAAACTAGGAGTAGTCCTGCAGCCTATTCTCCCCTTTCATCAGGGACAGTCAGGAAAAGTAAGAAAGACGATCTAGTCAAATCCCCATATAAGATGCTGAAGATGCCCCTCCTGGGAAACATAATAATGCTATTTGCTAGTGGAGAGTTCTTATCTGGTCTGTTCTAGGTTAGTTATGCTAAATCAACCCAGTATCTATGGATGTATGGGACATGGCTCCCTGAAATTTTCATGTAAGCTATGTTATTATTGGAGTGAAAAATTGAAGGCATTTTATGGCTGAAATAGATCTTCTGAGTAAATAAGGACTGCATGCCTCACTCAGTGACTTCGTATGTTAGATCTAGGCCAGAAAAGCATCCACCCGTGGCAAGAAGGACCCAGGAAATGGCACTGAAACCCTGGACTCCTTTGTGTTTTCCCTGTGCCTTATGGTTACCAGCTTACACAGAATCCTTGGGGTGGGCAAGATTTCTATTTCTTGTGTGTCTGATTTGACAATTTGGTATTCTTTGTGTTATTTTTCCAGTCCTGGTGTCAACTTTTAATTTTGATAGAACTTCAAGTCTTCAGAAAGGTACAAGTATAAGGAACTCCTGTATATCTTTTAACCAGAATTGATTGTATTTTGCCCTCTTCTCTCTCTACAGATATATACACATACATACATACATATATATATATACACATACATATATATGTATATGTATGTGTATATATATATCCCTGACTTATGATTGTTCAACTTACCATTTTTCAACTTTACAATGATGTGAAAACAGTATGTACTCAGTGTAAATCATACTTTGAATCTTGAATTTTAATCTTTTCCCAGTCTAGCTCCACAGCCATTCTCTTTTTCACCTTCAGTACAGTGTTCAATAAATTACAGGAGATATTCAATGTTTTATTATAAAATAAGGTTTTGTGTTAGGTAATTTTGCCCAAATGTACACTAATGTAAGTATTCTGAGCATGTTTAAAGTAAGCTAGGCTAAGCTATGATGTATAATATACCAAACGGTCGATTACATATTACATATATTAAATGCATTTTCATCTTACTTCTTTTTCAATTTATGATGGATTTATCAGGACTTAACCTCATTGTAAGTAGTGGAAGATCTGTGCGTGTGTGTGTGTGTGTGTGTGTGTGTGTGCGCGCAGAATGAGAGTGCATATATAACATGTTAAAATTAAATACAAAATAAATGCCAAACTTGAAACTTCCCTGAGCAGATAAAACCATTTATGTTACATAAACACTTGTACATGATTATGAACACTTTGAGGGTATGTTGGAGAGAATATGGTCTTAAATAACTAACTGTATACTTCCTACATTTAGGGACAATGTTTTATATAACAACAGTACAATTATGAACATTGGATGTTTCATGATTAGTACAATACTAGCATTTAATCCAGTAGATCTCAGAATGCTGTCCCAAGATGCAGAGGGTGCTCAAGACCTTTTCTGAGGTCTGTGAAATAAAAATTATACTCATAATAATAATAAGACAGTATTGGTCTTTCTCACTGTGTTGACATTTACACTAATGGTGCAAAACTATGGTGAGTAAAATTGGTGCCTCATCAAGATTTAGGGAAGTGGCACCAGTATATGAGAGTTATCATTGTGTCCTCTAGTCTCATACATTTGCAGGGGTAAAAAAAGCCAGTTTTACTTAGGAATGTCCTTGATAGAACAATAAAATTGTTAATTTTATTAAGTCTCAAACTTTGAATATGGCTTTTTTATTCTGTGTGATGAAGTGGGAAATAGGTGCAAAGCTGTTTTAATGCATATAGAAGTGTGATGATTGTCTTGAGAAGAAGCCCTTGTGTTTCTTTGAAGTATGAGAACTAGCTGTTTTCTCATGGAAACCATTTTTGCCTGCAAGAATCCATGATTGCCAAACTATGGTGATTCTGACTTCAGTAATTGGCACATATTTTATTTAAAATAAATGAATTGAACTTATCCCTTTAAGGAAATTGTGTTGCCAATTATAAAATTCAAGATTTAAAAATGAAGTTAGAATTGCTGGCAGCTGTAATTCTACCACTGATTTTTACAGATTTCTTAAAGCTTAAGATGTTCAGAAGAGATCAGTGGTGATACTAATATTGTAAAATGAAGTATGTCTATATTTGAAATTGTGTTTAAAAACCTGTTAACCATTCATATAATGTGAATTTAAAATGGTAACAGTAAAATCACTTGCATAGTTAATAATATTCATACATAACTCTTCTTAGCTTACCTCAGTATTTAAGTATGGTATGTATCAAATAAATCACCTGTATCAAAGTCACCTGCAATGTATCATGCTCCTGGGTTTGCAGCCATTTTTAATGAAGGAGAAATTTGAAAACAGGTTCCAATAGTCTGGATTTTAACAAGTGTACTAAATAATTTTAACATATGCCAAAGTTTGAAGTCTACTGGTTTTTCCCTCTAAAAGTGAGTTAAAGAGAATGAAGAGGTCATAGGGCACAAGCTAACTTAGATTATTTGTCCTTTTAAAGGAAGCTCAGAGTAGAAGAATATATAATCTGACATGTACCAAGATAATACTTACTGGAAAAATATAAATAGCAAATAAAGAGATTCAAACACAAATGTGGTTCCCTCCCTTCTTCTGACCCGCAGATAAGGAAGGAGACATGATGAGCTATCAAAGATCTGATAGGACCAGCCAGGGGAGTTGAGGCTTACTTAACAGCCCAAGAGTAACTCAGAAAAAGGCACTCCTCATATTTATTGAACAAATGAACTTAAAATGAACTTAAACATCATTATCTGGCCTTGAGTCTAGCCCAAGGATGTGACACTCCTCAAGGATACTGAAACCATGGGAGAGGTCACAAGCTGAAGGAACCGTTTTGGTTCTAGTCATTCTGTTTTTGATCACGCATCAAGAGTTGTAGGAAAAATAATCAAGTCATGTGTACTTGTAGATTTGATTTCTATATTGATTTATGTATTAATCCCATTAATACCTCACACAAAGGACACACAATGTCTTATACACAATATATTAATTTTTAAATGTTTAATAAATGATGAGCTAACCATTGAAAAAGAGAAATAAACAAAATATGTTCTGGGGAAGTCTGACGACTAGAGAAATATACATTGGAATACATAAACAATCTCAGTATAAATTAGTAAAGGTGCACAATTTGTTCTGAGAACTATTGCTAATTTTTAGCATTTATAATTACATATTACATAATATATGCAGAAATTTAAGTTAAATAATTATGTCACATATAAAATATATGTTTTAATTTATAAAAAGAAACCAGTGAAAATTTTAAACAGTAATATTCCTGTTTCCTCATTTCTTGTTTATGCATGAAAAGTCTGGCCACAGTAGCTATACTTAATGAAAAATCATTAATCACCTAGTGACAGACACTAGCAATAAAAGCAGAGTACATGGGAGGAATTTCAAAGAGACTCTAAGAATTGCCCTGAAACTTCAAGTTCTTTGAAGTGATGGAAAAGTTCATAAAGACACTGAAGGCAGAAAAGTAAAAATGAAACTTTAAAATGTGACCAAGTCATAAAGGAAATGTGTTTCTTCATTTAATCTTTTGGGTCTCTTAAGCTCTTACTCTAATGGGCTTTCTGTGTCTCTGGTGCAGAATTTATAATGGCTTTAAATTAGCATCTCTGTGACCAAGTCTCATTTCTCCTCCTAGACTATTATCTGCTTAAAGACAGAGACTACATCATATATTTTTTTGTGTGTGTGAGTCTAGGGCCCAGCAGAGTACCCAGCATTTAAAAATAGAGGTCTTTAGCATGTGTGTAAGGTGAAAATAAAGGGCAGAATGACTATCCTTTAAAAGCTCACTTGTAAAATGACCTTCTTCTTTTTAGAGAATAGATTTCATTTATTTAAGCAAGGCAGCTGTACTTGCTCATTTGTTGGTTGAATTGTTGCTACTTCTCACCATGGAATGCTGAAAATTAATTGAAGTCATATTTTAATAATCATATAAATGCAAGAGGAATATTTTCCTTATGAAAATAAAAGGATTGAAAATTTTACTTCAATAAGCTTATTAAAGTTAACAGATGATTCTAATGGTCTAGACTCACATTAAAGAGACAATATATGGTAGGGTTAACAAAAATAAACTTAGTCCTCCAAATATAGTTTCAATGAAGCAAAAAAAAAATAATGCTTAGGATTTTTTAAATAAAAGGTCTATTAAGATCTCATGGTTTTAATCTGTTGATAATATGATATTCAGAATAATATTACACTTATTTTTAGGTTTACAAAATACGGTGAAGAATAAAAGTGGTATCTTTAATACATTTATAGAAAATTATTTTTAAACTCTATAGTGTAGGGGACACATGTTAAATAATGAATTTAAACTCAAGATTCATCCAATGTTTTAGTCACTAATTAAATATGTATTGAAAGACTGTAAAGATGTTAAGAAAATATCTAGGTACTTAAAATGGGTTCAAGTATGTTAGGTAAAAATATGACATCCTAATAGACTAAACATTAAAATGCAAATTCTAAGGAAACTCATTAATACTGATGAAACATGGTAAACAGGAATTTTGACTACAGATTGAATAGAGGGAGTGAGAATGTTTGCCGAGGCAAAGACAACGTTCACTAAGTATTGGGTGCTCCTCTCTATTGACAGACTTTGGCAGGTGGGTTGGGGTATTATAATGGTAGAACAATGGACACAGGCCTAACACCTCAGGGCAGTCTGAATGGCAGCTACATTAATCAGTTTGTACAGAAGTACATCCAACTTTTGGACTGATAAATTCTATTCCAGAGAGACTTGCATAAAAAAGAGGTACATTCTCCCCTACCTTGTACTGGTGTCACAGTGATCAAGACAAGGGGTTAAGTTGTGTTAAATGGCACTGCTGAGCTGGCCATCGACAATGCTGGAGAGGCTGCTCTCGGCTCTGTTCCAGAACAGTGGCATCTGAGACGTAGGCATGTATCACTGGCGCACACGCAATATAAATTCATTCGGCACCACTGTTATTATAGTTAATAAATTTTCCTTACTCCAATTTTATCACTCGAGTCCAAATATAAAGGAAGATTTGTCTCACATTTACCATTTTTCCTGTTTTTCTATGCCTGATTTGTTGAATACCTAGATGACTTCATGAGGTCCTCCTCCAAAACAATCCTTTCTTCCTGAATAATCTAAACGTTGTTGCTTCAAAAAATTATTTCAACTAAAATTTGGGAAGGAAAGAGGTTATAAGATGAAGGAAATTCTGCTCCAACCAGGCATAATCCATGAAGGCAAAACAGTCTTGAACAAGGTTTCCTTACACTTTTGCTAATACATGAAACAATTTATTCCCTACATATGTATACATATTTTCTCAGCTTTTCCTGTTCACTGTAAGCTAAGCTGGAAATACCACTTGGTATTCCTGCTGAAATTCACTACCACTACCCTTAAGCCAGTCACTTGAGCTGTTCGTGCGTCCTTTCCTTCTCCCAGGGCTCAGGTGTCAAGTAGAACATTTAACCATTTAACCTTGTTTCTCAGGCTGGGAGGAAGCTCTGCCCTCAAGAGTTACCGGTCTCTTCATTTCTGTGCAGGCTATTTTCCAAAATGAAAATGCAAAGGACTGCTTCTCGAGCTGTACATTTTCTTTCCAGAACATCAAGCAGAACTCTTGGTTTTCAGGCTTCCCACTAACTCAATAAATTTACATCATCAATTTTGGAGGAAGAAGCTGAAAATTGAGGAAACTATTTCATTTTAAAAAGTCTTTAAAAATTGCTAGAATGATACCTTTTTATCTATGTCCTTTTAAAATCATTTTCTTCAGTTTTTATTGTTTTGTTTTTTAAGGGAGGAAAGGACATATCTATGCTCCCTCATTATCTAATTTTTTATGTAAAACTGAAGGAATGATGAAATTTTCTATATTTATGTTTTAGCTTGGCAAAATAAATCTTCCTTGTTTGGGAAGATATATAAACCATTATACCATTAGCATAAAGAGAGCAATCCAAATTTAAATTAAAGTTCAGATAGTGAAATTCAATATTTTAGATCCTTAGATCCTGGTCTTTGAGGACGCACAATTTCAGAAAAGGGCAGTTTTATGTATTTGTAATGAAAGACTCATCATTTAATATGAGGCAAGTTTTCAGTGATGACAATATGAGCATTATTTTCAAAGACAGAATATTAGTTATATTAATGTACTATAAAAGCTAGAAAATGACAGAAATTATAAACAAACTAACTTGCTCAGATTTGCTGACAGGAAACTTCAACTACTCCCATAATGGGACTTTTCAATCTGAGAAGAACAATATGTCAGACAGGAGAGTCAGGAACTGAATGAAAATCTCTAATGCTAAGGAGAGGAAAGTAGGAGAATTGAAAGTCATTTATCATTGTAACACTTCCCTCTAGACTAAGCAGAGATAAAGGATTTTGTTCATACAAGAATTTCCAGTTTTTGAAAAGCTATATCATTCTTTTTCTACTACAATATTATATTGGAACTCATGAAGTGTTTGCAGATAAAAGTGATAGAGTTTAGGAGTTTATGAAAAATAGTTTCTGATCACCACAATTGAATTTTACACTCTAAAAATGAATACCGTGGGGAATGTTTTCTTAAAATGTCAATAAATATTTAACTCACAATGGTTCCATCTGACCACAGAAAACTGGATCAAAATATGAAATAATGTTAGCCATGGTTAACAAATTTATGAAGTGCACATAATTTAAGAAGCAAATTGTGGGTTTTCCTTTATTATTCCATTATTATATAAGTTCTTTGTTTTGAATTTTTAGCCATGTTTTGTTTCCCACTGGACAAGATTCTCTGTAGTAGTTTAGATTCAAAAGTCAAGGGGTCAAATTTAAAAATTTCTTCCTGTTCAATGTACATTTACTTTATGCAGCCATATTCACATATCTGTTCATATTTCAGGATAAGCAGTCTATATTTTGTGAACTTCTTAACTTCTGAACAACCCATCTGTGCAAATGAATTCTGTGGGTCATAGAAGTCCCCAAATCCTACCGAAACCATGCAATTTAAATTCGTTGGAAGTAATTAAGTTAGGTAAGTCTCTCAAGCAGTTAACACACACACACACAGAAGTCTCACCCAACTACTTCACAAAAAGAAACACTAGGCAACAAAGACTACTTAGCTGGATTCTGATTTTTTTAAATTGAGTTGAAAGTACATAATCCAATACAAACTTAGAGCAAGGACAGTTTAGCAATCACTTTATGTCAAGGCATCCTATAATATGGTAAATAAGTAAATAATATAACATTTAAATTGGTCTTGTGGACAAAGGAAATACTACATATACCTATTATATCCTGAAGTTCGTCTCTAAAATCAGTTATGGCTGACTAATAGATGGAGAGCTTAGACTGAAAGCCTCAGTTTTGATTTTTGACTCCATCTCCAAGAAGTCGAGAGGTAATAATTGTTGACAAGGATGTAGAGAAAAGGGAACCCTTTTGCACTGTAGGTGGGTATGTAAATTTGTACAGTGACTCAGGAAAACAGTATGGAGTTTCCTCAAAAATCTAAAAATAGAACTATGTTATGATACAATAATACCTCTTCTGGGTATATACCGAAAGAAAATGAAATCCATACTTCAAAGAGATGTCTGTTTCTATATTTAGTGTCAAGATATGGAAATAACCTATTTGTCAATGGGTGCATGGATAATGAAAATTTCATACAGTTAATATCATTTATTATTTAGTCAAAAAAATAGTAGATCCTTCCATTTGCAATAAAATTGATAAACCTGGAGGACATTATGGTGAGTCAGATACAGGAAGAAAAACATTATCATAATCTCACTTATATGTGGAATCTAAAATAGTCAGACACCTAGAAACAGAGCGGAGAATGGGAATACTGGAAATTTGCTAAGAAAGTAGATTTTGGGTGCTGTCATCACAAACACACACAGTAACCGGTGAGAAGGTGGCATGATGACGAGCTTGCCTTCAGCCGTCATTTCACTGTGTGTGTATCGAATCTGCACATCGAACACCTTAAAAACAGACAAGTTGTATTTTAAAATGTTTCTTTTAATGAGGCAAATGTTTCCACTCCAGTGGTTTAAAATCATCCCTGTGGTTTCCCTGGCATGACGTTTCTCCTCACGGGTAAACCACATGCCTAAATTACCATTCTTACAGTCTTTGTCTTCTAGGTTAGAATGACTGCCCGCTCTGTTCTTAGCACGGTTCGTTCAGTTCGTTCTCAGATTCAGAATAGCTGAAGGTATTTGCATATTTACCCATTTCAGGATCTACTAGTGCATATTAAGATCACATTTGTAGCACATATCTGCTTATAGAAACATAAGGATATGTCATTTAGTTTGTTATTTAAAAAAGGTGTTTTTCTCATACTCCTACTTAGTAAAATATAGTCCATCTGATACCTCGACTTGGGAGGATCACAGCTCTCAGTTTGGCACCCCAAATTACTAATCATCATTAAAATGACAATTTATGATCTATGGCAAAACACAGAAAGTTTAAGATATTTGATATGTAATATAACATATAAAATATAGCACTATAATCTTGTATTCAGTTTTTTTAAATGTTCAGATTTGCTTGAAAGTGTGGTTAGTTTTTATTTTTAATTAAAGTATCATTGATTTACAATCTTATGTTGGTTTCAATTATACAACACAGTGGTTCAGCAGTTACCCATATTATTAAATCCTCACCCATTCTAGTGCAGTATCTATCAGCATAGTAAGATGTTACAGAATCATTAACTCTATTATCTGTGCTGTACTACCATCCCAGTGACCAACTTATATTGTGATTCTGAATTATGCTCTTTTATCCCCTTTACCCTGACCCCTGCCCAAAGTCCTCTCCCTTGGTAACCACTAATCCTTTCTTGGTATCTATGATTCTACTTCTATTTTGTTCCTTCTGTTTTGTTTTATTTTTATACCCCACAAGTAAGTGACATCATTTGTTATTTGTCTTTCCATGCCTGGCTTATTTCTGAGTATAACCCCATCTAGATCCACAAATTTGGTTGCAAATGAGAAGATTTCTTTTATTTTTATGCTGAATACTATTTTATTGTGTATATGTACCATTTCTTTATCCTTTCATCTGCTAATGGACACTAGGTTGCACTTCACTATTGCAAATAGTGCAATGATAAACATAAGGTTGCATATGTCTTTTCAAATAAGAGACTTTATTTTTGGGGGGTAAATTCCCAGGAGTGGATTACTGGGTCAAATTGATATTCTTATTTTCATGTTATTGAGGAACCTCCATATTGTTTTCCACAACAGTTACGCCAATTTACATTCCCACCAGCAGTGTAGGAGGGTTCCCCTTTCTCCACATCCTCGCCAGCATTTCTTGTTCCTTGTCTTTTGGATGTTCTCCATCCTAACTGGTGTGAGGTGATACATCATTCAGGTTTTAATTTGCATTTCCCTGATAATTATCGATGTGGAGCATCTTTTCATGTGCTAGTTGGCCAATTGTATTTCTTCTTTGGAGAAGTGTCTGTTCAGTTCCTCTACCCATTTCTTAATAGGGTTATTTGGTTTTTTTGGGTATGTCATATAAGTTCTTTATATATTTTTCATGTTAACCACTTACTAGATGAGTCATTTATGAAAATATTCTCCCACACTGTAGGGTGCCTTTCTGTTCTGATAATGGTGTCATTTGCTGTACAGAGAAGCTTTTTTAGTTTGATGTAGTCCCACTTGCTCATTTTTTATTTTGTTTCCCTTGCCTAAGGAGATGATTTCATGAATTACATTCAGATCTTAGATCCATTTTGAATTTGCTTTTGTGTATGGAGTTAGACAATAATCCAGTTTCATTCTCTTACATGTAGTTGTCCAGTTTTCCCAACACCAGTTGTTGAGGAGGCTGTCTTTTCTCCATTGTATATTCATGGCTCCTTTATCATATATTAATTGACCATACATGTGTGGGATCTCTATTCTGTTCCATTGTTCTATGAGTCGGTTCATATGCCAGTATGAAATTGTTTTGATTACCTTGAATTTGTAGTAGAGCTTGAAGTCAGGGAGAGTAATCCCCCCAGCTTTGTTGTTCTTTCTCAGGATTTCCCTGGCTATTCAAGGTTGTTTGTGGTTCCATATAAACTATGAATTTTAGAACTATTTTTTCTAGTTAACTGAAGAATGCTGTTGGTATTTTGATAGGGATTGCATTGAATCTGTAAATTTCTTTAGCAGGATGACCATTTTGACAATGTAAAGTATACCTATCCATGAGCCCAGGATATATTTCCATTTATTGGTGTCTTCTTTAATTTCTCTCATAAGTGTCTTACGGCTTTCAGAGTAAAGTTCTTTCCCATCACAGGTTATGTTTATTCCTAAGTATTTTATTCTTTTTGATGCAATTGTAAATCAGTTGTTTTCTGGTTTCTATTTTTGCTAGTTCATTGTTAGTATATAATAATGCAACATATTCCTGTGTATTAATTTTGTATCCTGCAACTTTGCTGAAGTCAGATAATAGTTCTAAGAGTTTTTTGGTGGAATATCTAGGGTTTTCTACATACCATATAATGTCATCTGCAAACATTGACAGGTTAACTTTATCCTCACCAATCTGGATGCTTTTTATTTCTTTGTGTTGTCTTATTGCTGTGACTAGGACCTGCAGTACTACACTGAATAAGTGGGGAGAGTGGGCATCCTTGCCTTGCTCCCAATCTTAGAAGGAAAGCTTTCAGGTTTTCATTATTAAGTATGATTTTGGCTGTGGGTTTAATGTATACGGTTAAGTATATAACCTCCATACCCATTTTTAAAGAATTTTTATCATGAATGGATGTTGAATTTTGTCAAATGCTTTTCAGCATCTATTGAGATAATCACATTATTTTTGTCCTTTTTGTTAATATGATGTATGTTATTGATTGATTTATAAATATTGTACCATTCTTGAATCCCTGGAATAAATCCTACTTCATCATAATGGATGATCTTTTTGATGTATTTTTGAATTTGGTTTGCTAGTACTTTTTGTTTAGGATTTTTGTGTCTATGTTCCTCAGAGATATTGGTCTATAATTTTTGTGTGTGTGGTGTCTTTGTCTGGTTTGGTATTAGAGTGATGCTGGCCTCATAGAATGAATTGGGAATATTCCTTCTTCTATTTTTGAAATATTTTAAGAAGGATGGGTGTTAACTCTTTAAATGTTTGTTAAATTCAGCTGTGAAGCCATTTGGAACAGGAGTTTCATTTTTAGGTAATTTTTGTTACCAATTCAATTACATTGCTGGTAATTGGTCTGTTCAGATTTTCTGTTTCTTCCTGGATCAGTCTTGGAAGGTTGTATTTTTCTAGAAAGTTGTCCATTTCTTCTAGGTTGTCCAATTTTTTGGCATATAACTTTTCACAGAATCCTCTAATAATTCTTTGTATATCTATGATGTCCATTGTGATTATTCCTTCTTCATTTCTGATTTTATTTATTTCTGTACACTTTTTTTCTTGATAAGTCTGGCTAAGAGTTTATCTATTTTGTTTATTTTCTTGAAGAACCAGTTTCATTGAATTTTTCTATTGTTTTATTCTTCTCTATTTTATTTATTTCTGCTCTGATCTTTATTATATCCCTCCTTCTACTAACTTTGGGCTTCATTTGTTCTTTTTCTAGTTTCTTTAATTGTGAGTTTGGACTGTTTATTTGGGATTGTTATTGTTTCTTGAGGTAAGCCCGTATAGTTATGTACTTTCCTCTTAGAACTGCCTTCACTGCATCCCACAGGTTTTGGGCTGTGTAGTTTTTGTTTTCATTTTCCTGCATGTATTGCTTGATTTCTGTTTTAATTTGTCATAGATACACTGGTTATTTAGAAGCATGTTGTTTAGCCTCAATGTGTTTGTATACTTTTTTGTTTTCTTTGTGTAATTTCTAGTTTCATTCCATTGTGATCTGAAAAGCTGCTTGATACAATTTCAATCTTTTTGATATATTGAGGCCCTTTTTGTGGTGTAGTATGTGATCTTTGGGGCAGAGTGTTCTATAAATATCTGTTAGGTCTTTCTAATGTATTGTTCAGTGCCTCTTTTTCCTTACTTATTTTCTGTCTTGTTGATCTGTCTATTGATGTCAGTGGTATGTTAGAGTCTCCTAAAATGAATGTCTCACATTCTATTTCCCCATTTAATTGTTAGTATTTCTTTTACATATTTAGGTGCTCCTAGGTTTTGTGCATAGATATTTATAATGGTTATATCTTCATGTTGGACTGACCCCTTTATCATTTTGTAATGTCCTTCTTTGTCTCTTGTTACATTCTTTGTTTTGAAATCTATTTTGTCTTATATAAATATTGCTACTCCTGCTTTTTTCCCCTATTGTTTACATAAGCTATCTTGTTCCATCCCTTCACTTGTAGTTTTTATATGTCATTGGTTCTGAAATGAGTCTCTTCTATGCAGCATATAGGTGAGTCTTGTTTCATTTCTTTTTGGATTCTGCCACTCTATGTCTTTTGATTGGAGCATTCAATACATTTACATTTAAGGTGATTATTGATAGATAAGTAGTTATTTCCATTTTATATTTTTCTAGTTGTTTTTATATCATGTCTCTGTTCCCTTTTTCCTCTTCAATACTCTTCTTTTATTTGATGGATTTCTTCAGTTTTGTGATTGGATCTTCCTTCTTTTCTTTCTGTCTTTTACTTTTTGTGTGTATCTGTTGAGGGCTTCAGTTTTGTGATTACCAATGACTCAAGGATAGCTTCCTTACTGTATAACAGACTATCTTAAATTGCTGATTTCTCTGTTTCAAACATGATTTAAAGGTACTTTTATTCTTCTTCTTCCTCTTCCACACTTTATGTATTAGATGTCATAATCTACATTTTTTGTGTATCCCTTGAATGATTTTTAGAGTAGTGAATTTTGCTTCTTTGTTTTGATTTCATTCTTGCTTGGTAATTCTTTGGTCTACTACCTTTCCTGTGAGTTTATTTCCACTGAAGCTGTTTAGCCTTAGGAGTATTTCCACCTACATCTGTCCCTTTAACATATCCTATAGGGATGGCTTAGTGGTGGTGAATTCCTTCAACTTTTATCTGAAAATTGTTTATTCCCTGATTCAAATTTAAATGATAATCTTGCCAAATAGAGATTCTTGGCTGGAGATACTTCTCTTTTATTGTATTAACTATGTCATGCCACTTCTTTCTGGCCTGAAAAATTTCTGCTGAGAAGTCTGCTGATAGCCTGATTGGGTTTCCTTCATAAGTAATTATTTTCTCTCTCTGGCTGCTTTCAATATTCTCTCCTTATCCCTTATCTTTCCCATTTGAATTATTATATGTCTTGGTGATGTCTTCCTGGGGCTCCTTTTGTTAGGGGCTCTCTGAACTTTCATCACATGAGCGTCTATTTCCTTCCCCAGCTTGGGGAAGTTTTCAACAATTATTTCCTCAAAGAGAGTTTCAATGCCTTTGTCTCTCTCTTCTCCTTGTGGTACCCCTATTATACAAATATTGCTCCATTTAGATTGGTCACACAGCTCTCTTATTATTCTTTCATTGCTAGAGATTCTTTTTTTCTCTGTTATTTTTGTTTCATTGTTCCCTAATTTCCATATAATTTACAACTTCTTCCATCTATTAAATCCCTCCATTGTGTGTTTCATTTCAGATACTGTATTCTTCAGCTCTGAGTGGCTCCTTTGCATATCTTCTATCTTTTTGTTGAAGTCCTCCCTGAGATCTTGAATAGTTTCCTGTAGATTTGTGAGCATGTTTATGACTTCTACTTTGAAGTCTTTATCAAGAAGATTGGTGATTTCTGCTTAATTCAGCCCTGTGTCTGGAGTTTTGTTTTGTAGTTTTGTTTGGAACATATTCCTCTGCCTCCTCATTTTGCCAAGTTTTCTGTTTCTACCTATGGAGTGATAGCTTTTTGAAGGAGGTGTCCTCTAGTGTCCAGAAGCTCAAGACTCTTTATCATGCCTTTGTGATCAGTGCAGAATCTCTGCTGGAATTGCTGTGAGGAGAACCACCCTCTTCTTGGCCTGACACAATTTCAGGGGCTGCAAACAGCTAAGTCCAGGTGCCTGTGGCACTCGCAGTACGACTAACCGCCAATATTACTGCTGGCCACTTACTAATGCACTTAATTGGAAGCGCAACCCTCGCCCTAATATCAATCAACCTCACCATAGCTACAACTACTTTCATCATCCTAGTCCTACTCACAGTCCTTGAATTCGCAGTTGCACTCATTCAAGCATACGTATTTACTCTTTTAGTTAGTCTTTACTTACACGACAACACATAATGACCCATCAAACCCACTCCTACCACATAGTAAATCCAAGCCCTTGACCCCTAACCGGAGCCCTATCTGCCCTCCTAATAACATCAGGTCTAGCAATATGATTCCACTTCAACTCCACAAAACTACTACTCCTAGGACTAACAACAAATTTCTTAACAATATATCAATGATGACGCGACATTGTACGGGAAAGTACCTTCCAAGGTCTCCATACACCTACAGTCCAAAAAGGACTCCGATATGGTATAGTCCTCTTTATTATCTCAGAAGTATTCTTCTTCGCTGGCTTTTTCTGAGCATTCTACCACTCAAGCCTAGCTCCCACTCCCGAACTAGGAGGATGTTGACCTCCTACTGGCATTAACCCACTAAACCCACTAGAAGTCCCTCTGCTCAACACATCCATTCTCCTAGCCTCAGGAGTATCAATCACTTGAGCACATCACAGCTTAACAGAAGGCAATTGAAGGCACATAACCAAAAATCACTCCATATGAATGCAGGTTTGACCCCATAGGATCAGCATGACTACCATTCTCCATAAAATTTTTCCTAATTGCTATCACATTCTTACTATTCGACCTAGAAATCGCACTACTCCTACCACTCCCATGAGCATCGCAAACAAACAACCTAAACACTATACTTACAGTAGCCTTAATACTCATCTCACTATTAGCAATCAGCCTGGCCTACGAATGAACACAAAAAGGCCTAGAATGAACCGAATATGATAGCTAGTTTACACAAAATAAATGATTTCGACTCATTAGATTATGATTTACTCATAGCTATCAAATGTCCCTAATCTACATCAACACAGTATTAGCATTCACCATCTCCCTAGTAGGAATACTAATATATCGATAACATTTAATATCATCACTATTATGTCTAGAAGGCATAATACTATCCCTATTCGTAATAATCACCATCACAATTCTAACTAACCACTTCACACTAGCCGACATAGTACCCATCATCCTCCTCGTACTAGCAGCATGCGAAGCTGCCCTAGGTCTCTCTCTACTAGTACTCGTATCTAATACATACGGCACAGACTATGTACAAAACCTAAACCTACTACAATGCTAAAACTAATCGTCCCTACAACCATACTAATTCCCCTGACATGGCTATCAAACAAAAACATACTATGAATTAATGTCACGTCATACAGCATACTAATCAGCTTAACATCCCTAAGCATCCTAGGCCAACACAACCATGACAGCATAAACTTCTCAACTACCTTTTTTTCAGACTCCCTATCAGCACCTTTAATTGTACTGACAACATGACTCCTCCCCCTAATATAAATAGCCAGCCAGGCCCATATCTCTAACGAACCCTTAAACCGAAAAAAACTATACATCACCATACTAATCACCCTTCAAGCAGTACTAATCATAACATTCACCTCTTTTGAATTCATCTTATTCTACATCCTATTTGAGGCGACACTCGTACCAACCCTAATCATCATCACACAATGAGGAAACCAAGCAGAACGACTAAATGCAGGATCCTACTTCCTCTTCTACACAATAGCAGGCTCACTCCCCCTTCTAGTAGTGCTTATATATACCCAAAACATAACAGGAACCCTCAATATACTAGTACTACAATACTGAGCAAAACCCATAAACGACTCTTGATCGAACATACTAATTTGACTAGCATGCATAATGGCATTCATAGTAAAAATACCCCTATATGGACTACACCTTTGACTACCAAAAGCTCACGTAGAGGCTCCCATTGCAGGTTCCATAGTACTTGCAGCCGTACTACTTAAACTAGGCGGATACGGCATAATACGCATCACTGTCATACTCGAGCCAATAACAACATCCATAGCGTACCCTTTTCTAGTACTATCCCTATGAGGGATAATCATAACAAGCTCTATCTGCCTTCACCAAGCTGACTTAAAATCACTAATCGCCTACTCCTTTGTAAGCCACATGGCACTAGTAATCGTTGCAATCCTAATCCAAACCCCATGAAGTTACATAGGAGCCACCGCTGTCATGATCGCCCACGGTCTAACATCATCTATACTATTCTGCCTAGCAAATACAAACTATGAACGAATTCACAGCCGAACTATAATACTAGCACCAGGACTACAAACCCTCCTACCCTTAATAGCTGCTTGGTGGCTCTTAGCAAGCCTAACTAACCTGGCCCTACCACCTAGCATCAACCTAATCGGACAGCTGTTCATAGTAGTATCAACATTCTCATGAGCCAACACTACCATTATTCTCACCGGAATAAATATCATCATTACAGCCATCTACTCCTTATACATATTAATATCTACTCAACAAAGCAAATACACCCACCATATCAACAACATCAGCCCCTCCTTTACCCGAGAAAACACCCTAATAGCCCTCCACATACTACCCCTTCTACTACTATCAATTAACCCCAAAATCATCCTAGGATCTCTCTACTGTAAGTATAGTTTAACAAAACATCTGATTGTGAATCTGATAATAAAAGACCCTAACATCTTACTTACCAAAAAAATATGCAAGAACTGCTAACTCCTGCCTCCATACATAAAAATATGGCTTTTTTAAACTTTTAGAGGATGACAGACATCCATTGGTCTTAGGAACCAAAAATTTGGTGCAACTCCAAGTAAAAGTAATTAACATTTTAACGTGCTCCTCCCTCATAACACTAACAGTATTAATTATACCAATCATAATCACCCCCACAAATATCTATGTAAACAAAAACTACCCCTTCCACATAAAAAACATAGTTGCACTAGCCTTTATCATCAGCATAATCCCCGCAATAACATTTATTTACTCAAACAAAGAAGCAACCATCTTCAACTGACACTGAATAACAATCCAAACAATAAAACTAACAATACGCTTCAAAATAGACTACTTCTCTATAACATTCATACCAGTAGCCCTATTTGTAACATGATCTATCATAGAATTCTCTCTCTGATATATAAAATCAGATCCCTACATCAACCGATTCTTCAAATATCTACTAATCTTCTTAATCACAATAATAATTCTAGTATCATCCAACAACATGTTCCAACTTTTCATCGGATGAGAGGGTGTAGGCATCATATATTTTCTCCTAATTGGCTGATGATACGGACAGACGGATGCAAACGCAGCAGCCATACAAGCCATTCTATACAACCACATTGGAGATATCGGACTCATCATATCAATAGCATGATTCCTTACAAACCTAAACTCATGAGACCTCCAACAGATCTTCATACTAAACCCCGAAAACACAAACATCCCTCTAATAGGCCTATTACTGGCAGCTACCAGAAAATCCACACAATTTGGACTACACCCCTGACTCCCTTCCGCCATAGAAGGGCCAACCCCAGTATCAGCCCTACTCCACTCCAGCACAATAGTAGTCGCCGGAGTGTTCCTACTAATCCGATTTCACCCCTTAATTGAAAACAACAAAACAATTCAAACAGCAACCCTATGCTTAGGAGCTATTACAACCCTATTCACAGCTATCTGTGCTCTCACCCAAAACGATATCAAAAAGATCGTAGCTTTCTCAACCTCAAGCCAACTTGGCCTTATAATAGTTACCATCGGCATCAACCAACCCCACTTAGCCTTCATGCACATCTGCACCCACGCCTTCTTTAAAGCTATACTCTTTATATGCTCTGGATCCATCATCCACAGCCTAAACGATGAACAAGACATCCGTAAAATAGGAGGACTGTTCCACATTCTTCACATCACCACCTCCGCCCTCATCATCGGCAGCCTTGCCTTAACAGGAACCCCCTTCCTAACAGGCTTCTACTCTAAAGACCTAATTATCAAAACCGCTAATATATCCTACACAAACGCCTGAGCCTTAATTACTACATTGCTAGCCACCTCCTTAACAGCCAACTACAGCACACGAATCATCTTTTTCACATTACTAGGACAGCCCCGATTCAACACCCTTGCCAACATCAATAAAAATAATCCCCTACTAATCAACCCAATCAAACGCCTAATACTAGGAAGTATCTTCGCTGGTTTTCTATTATTCAACAACATCCCCCCAACATCCACACCCCAAACAACTATACCACACTACCTAAAATATACCACCCTAATCATCACAATCCTAGGCTTCACACTAGCCCTAGAACTATGCAACCTATCCATAAATCTACACCACAAAAATCCCTCAAATGCCTTCAAATTCTCAAACCTACTAGGCTACTTTCCCACAATCATACATCGCTCCTGACCACTATGAACACTAACAACCAGCCAAAAACTAGCATCACTTATTCTAGACCTAATCTGACTAGAAAATATCCTACCAAAATCAACCGCACACTTCCATATAAAAGCCTCCCTAATAACATCCAACCAAAAAGGCCTAATCAAACTCTACTTCCTGTCATTTGCAACAACAATGCCCTAATCCTCATACTACTCTATTACCCTGAGTAATTTCTATAACAATAACAACACAAATAAACAAGGACCATCCAGTTACAACCACAAATCAAACACCATAACTATAAAGAGCAGCAATACCAGCAACTTCTTCACTAAAAAACTCAGACCCTCCAACATCATATGCCACTCAATCACCTTGATTACTAAAGTCAGAAGCAACACTTAACCCCTCACCCTTCAGTATATACAACACTAGAACTAACTACATTACCACACCAAAAACAAAAGCACCAAACACAACCACATTAGACGCCCAAACCTCAGGATACTCTTCAATAGCTATAGCTGCTGTATAACCAAAAACAACCAATATCCCCCAAGATAAATCAAGAAGACCATCAAGCCTAAAAAAGACCCACCAAAATTAACTACAATCCCACAACCAACCCCACCAGTCACAACCAAACTAAATCCCCCATAGATCGGAGAAGGTTTTGAAGAAAACCCTAAAAAACTGACCACAAAAATAACACTTAAAATAAACACAACATATGTCATTATTCCCACATGGACTCAAACCATGACCTATGACATGAAAAATCATCGTTGTAATTAAACTACGGAAACCTAATGACAAACATTCGAAAAGCGCATCCCCTACTCAAAATCGTTAATGACTCCTTTATTGATCTACCTACTCCCTCTAACATCTCAGCATGATGAAACTTTGTATCCCTACTAGGAGCTTGCCTAATCCTACAAATCCTCACAGGCTTATTCTTAGCCATACACTACACAGCAGACACATCCACTGCATTCTCATCAGTCACCCACATCTGTCGAGATGTCAACTATGGATGAATCATCCAATGCATACACGCTAATGGAGCCTCCATATTCTTCATTTGCCTGTTTATACACATTGGACGAGGCATCTATTATGGATCATATGCCTACAAAGAAACATGAAACATCAGCATTCTGCTTCTATTTGCAGTAATAGCAACCGCCTTCATAGGCTATGTCCTGCCATGAGGACAGATATCCTTCTGAGGTGCCACAGTAATTACAAACCTTTTATCCGCAATCCCTTACATCGGGTCTAGCCTAGTAGAGTGAATCTGAGGAGGATTCTCAGTAGACAAAGCAACTCTTACTCGATTTTTCACCTTCCACTTCATCCTCCCCTTCGTAATTCTCGGCCTAGCACTAGTACACCTCCTATTCCTACACGAAACGGGATCCAACAACCCAATAGGAATTGTATCCAACTCAGACAAAATACCATTCCACCCATACTACACAACCAAAGACATTTTAGACCTATTCATTATAATCATAACACTAATAGGACTAGCCCTCTTTTTCCCTGACCTACTAGGAGACCCAGACAACTACACACCAGCAAATCCCCTAAACACACTACCCCATATCAAACCAGAATGATACTTCCTATTTGCATACGCAATCCTACGCTCAACCCCTAATAAACTAGGAGGAGTACTAGCCCTAGTCCTATCCATCCTCGTACTAGCACTCATATCACTGTTACATACATCAAAACAACGAACCATAATATTCCAACCCCTAAGCCAAACCATCTTCTGACTCCTAGTAGCTGATCTCCTAGTCCTAACTTGAATCAGAGGACAACCCGTAGAACACCCTTTCATCCTAATTGGGTAAGTAGCCTCCATTCTCTATTTCACAGTAATCCTAGTAGCAATACCAATCGCAGGTATCATCGAAAACAATCTCATAAAATGAAGAGTCTTTGTAGTATTTATAAATACACCAGCAAAGGAACTAACCCTCCCCAAGACTCAGGAAGAAGAAAAAAAGCCCTACCGTCAGCACCCAAAGCTGAAATTCTCCATAAACTACTTCCTGCAATACAATTAAAGTCCAACAAGCATTATATAGTATATGCTATGTATAATCGTGCATTAATGGTTTAGCCCATGCATATAAGCAAGTACATTATATTATTATAGTACATAGGACATATTATGTATAATCATGCATTAATGATATAGCACATGCATATAAGCAGGTACATAATATTATTATAGTACATAGGACATATTATGTATAATCGTGCATTACTGATCTAGTACATGCATATAAGCAGGTACATAATATCCTTAGAGTACATAGTACATATTATTATTGATTGGACATAGCACATCAAGTCAAATCATTTCCAGTCAACATGCGTATCCCTACCACTGAAGGCTGCCTAATCACCATGCCGCGGGAAATCATCAACACTCTCACAATCGTGTCCCTCTTCTCGCTCTGGGCCCATTTGTACTGTGGGGTAGTTAAAGTGAATCTATACCTGGCTTCTGGTTCTTACTTCAAGTTCATCTTATACCTAGTCGCTCATTCATTCTTCTTAAATAAGACATCTCGATGGATTCATTACTAATCAGCCCATGCCTAACATAACTGTGGTGTCATGCCCTTGGTATTTTTTAATTTTCGGGGTGCGAGGTTCAACTGGGTCACCGACCTTCGAGCAGGTGGATAACTTGTAGATAGACATTCATTGAATATTATTGGTCGTACATACTAATCTTTAGGTGTTATTCAGTCAATGGTTACAGGACATACAGAATTTTACAACAGAATTTTGAGTCGAGCCTACAGAAATCAAAGACCAAAACTGCAGACATCAACAAATACTAAAGTAATTAATTTAAATTTATAATTTTAGGTTTGATATATCAAACCCCCCCTTAGTCCCCCAAAGCCCCTATGTACTAAACATCTTGTCAAACCCCAAAAGCAAGGATTCATACACAAAGGCACTAAAAAAGCACAAAGTATTACATAAGCATGTAGACTTACACACTACCAATGCAGCTTTCTGCCTACCTGTATAATACTTAGATGCTTGGACATATATGGCTGGAAGGCCACATAGTGACTATATCGTGATTTCTGCTAGCCACAATAAAAACAATACAATATAAATACAAATATCAATCAATTCTTATAAGTACCCGTAGCACAAACTATTTGCCCCCTATGTGTAATAAAATTAAAATTAATGTAGCTTAAAATTAAAGCAAAGCATTGAAAATGCTTAAATGAGCCTACAAGCTCCATAAACACACAGGTTTGGTCCCAGCCTTTTTATTAATTTTCAATAGAATTACACATGCAAGTATCCGCCCCCCAGTGAAAATGCCCTTCAAATTATTACATATACCTAAAGGAGCTGGTATCAAGCACGTCAATAGAGCAGCTAACAACACCTTGCAAAGCCACACCCCCACGGGAAACAGCAGTGATAAAAATTAGGCTATAAACGAAAGTTCGACCTAGCCATATTGCATTGGGTTGGTAAATCTCGTGCCAGCCACCGCGGTCATACGATTGACCCTAGTTAATAAAAAACCAGCGTAAAGCATGCTAAGATAAGCTTCATCCAAATAAAGTTAAGCTTTGACCAAGCTGTAAAAAGCCATGGTCAACATAAAAATAAATCACCAAAGTAACTTTAATTACAATCGATACATGATAGCTAAAACCCAAACTGGGATTAGATACCAGACTATGCTTAGCCCTAAACCCAAATAGTTCACCAGACAAAACTATTCGCCAGAGCACTACTAGCAATAGCCTAAAACTCAAAGGACTTGGCGGTGCTTTACACCCCTCTAGAGGAGCCTGTTCTATAATTGATAAACCCCACCAATTCTCGCTAATACAGCCTATATACCGCCATCTTCAGCAAATCCTAAAAAGGAAGCACAGTAAGAAAGATTATAAAAACATAAATACGTTAGGTCAAGGTGTAGCCTATGAATTGGAAAGAAATGGGCTACATTTTCTAAAACAGAACACAAATGAACACCCTAATGAAAATGAGGGTCAAAGGAGGATTTAGTAGTAAGCTAAGAATAGAAAGCTCAGCTGAACCCGGCTCTAAAGCACGCACACACCACCCGTCACCCTCTTCAAATCCTGCAGTAACCTCCCCAGCTAGGACAAAAAGGAGACAAGAAAACTGGGAGGAGGTCCTCCCTCTGCCTACCTGGCAGGCCAAGTGGGTTGTCTGCCAGCTGTGTGTGCAGGGAGGAGCCTCAAGGCTACATGCCAGCAAGGGGAATGGAGAATCTGGGGCTCCTAAGAGTTCCAGAAGAGTTGAGGCAAGGGAAGACTGAGGAGGTATCATCTATCTGCCCTTTCTCCTGAGAAGAGAGCTCCATGTAACCCTTATCCCTCTGGCATACCTCCTGCTGCTGGGAAGTCTTTCAAACCGCAAGCTTTGCTTCTGTCTCAGAGGGGAAGTAGAGTATGCCTGCTCCCCACAAGCCACTGGAATATCAGCCTCCCTCAGTGTTCCACCTGTCTTTGTTGACCAGCCCCACTAATCACCAGCACCATGTAATGTTGGCTCATATTCCCAGAGCAGCTCACCAGGGCCTGGTGTTCCATCATTCTGGGCTCTTACCCCTTCTCCACTACATTCCTTTTTCTCTCACCTGTGGACTTGGGTCAGGGGAGGGCTTGGGTCACACTGGATCTCAACTTTGCCACTTTATCCTTTTCTGTGAAGTCTCTTCTTCCCCAGATGTATAGAATCAGTTTTGCAGTCTTCAGGTCATTTTCAGATTTAGTTGTATTTGCTGTATTTTATGTTTTATGTGTTTTCGGGAGGAGGATTCCTGTTTGCCTTTCTATTCAACCAACTTTTACTCCATCACTGTTTTAGAAATAGTTTTTAGGTTCCTTATCTATTCATTTAATATTCATTCAGTGCTTGTCACATAAGTCACTACCTCGCTAGAGGTCTAACAGTAAACAAGATATAGGTATTTGGCCTCAATAAGCTTATATGGGGGGATCATGGGAAGATGGTGGCTTGAGTAGTTCAGAGGAAATTTCCACCCCAAAACATATATATTTATGAAAATAAAATAAATACAACTATTCCTAAAAGAGACACCAGTGGATGCAGTACAACAGCCAGGATACATCTACATCTGTGAGAACTAAACATCACATGAAGGGGGTAAGGTACAACCTGCTGCCAGGTGGGACCCGAACAAGCCCCCACCCCAGAACCAGAGAGGAAAAAAGGAGTCAGAATGGGGAGGGAGTGAAAGCCCAGGACTGCTAAAGAAACAGCTCTAGAAATCTACATCCAGAGTGCAGACACAAGGTGCACAGGGTGCTGGATATTAGAGAAATGGAAAAGAAAAATCTGTGGGCAGGTCCCTGCAACTAGCACCCCTGAGACAAAAGAAAAGAGAGTGCTTTCTGCAAGTCTTAAAGAGACAGGGACCCCATAGCTGGACAAAGTCATCCTGGAACACTTAGCCAACTGCTGGGAATCCCAGAGAACTTAGGCACCCTAAACCATGGGAAAGCAGTGCAGCTCTGAAGCCCCTAACAGCACTAAGCAGCCTGCAAGTCATTCCTCCAACTGGCATGGACACTGACACACCGGACCAGTAACAGGAGAGTGGCAGCACATGCCAGGGGCGGTGGTGCTGGAAGGGACCAGGAGTAGATCATGTGCACCAATGGCACCAGAGGGGAACAGGAGAGGCTTGTGTGAGCCCACAGCAGCAGTGACTGAACAGCCTGGGTGCAGCTCGTGCGCACCGGTGGCAATGGAGTCAGAGGAGCCCAGTAGAGGCCCGCGCGGCAGAGCTCCGTGAGCACCTGCAGCAGAGCCAGATGGAGCAGGCACATTCCCAGCAGCTGCCAGAATCCCAACATAATGCACAGCCACCTGGGCCAGACCCAAAGGCTGCTGCTGGCACACGGCTGCCCAGCAGGGACGATGCTACCATGGAAGAGCGCACCTGTCGGGGCTGCCACACCCTGCAGGGCTCCACACTGCTCTGATGGAGACCCCACCCACAGCAGCTTAGGGGACTAACCCGGTGTCTGCTCCAGGAGTACAGGGAACTGACACAGACAGCAGAGAAGGGCAAGTCATCCAGCAAGCAGGAAAGGACTTTCTTCTCCCAGCTGACACACCTGCAGCCACTGATATCATCATGAAAAGGAAAAAAATTTAGTCCAGTCCAAGATAGTTCAGACAACTTCTGAGAGAATATTTTCAGAGACAGACCTAACCAGACTTCCTGAAAAAGAATTCAAAATAAAAATCATAAACATGCTGACAGAGATGCAGAGAAATATGCAAGAGCTAAGTGATGAAGTCCAGAGGGTGATTACAGACATCCAGAGGGAGATTACAGAAGTGAAACAAACTCTGGAAGGATTTATAAGCAGAACGGACAAGATGCAAGAGGGTATTTATGGAATAGAAACAGGAGAACAGGAATGCATAGAAGCTGACACTGAGAGAGATAAAAGGATCTCCAAGAATGAAACAATATTAAGAGAACTTTGTGACCAATACAAAAGGAACAATATCCACAATTTATATAATCCAACAAATTATAGGGGTACCAGAAGAAGAGGAGAGTAAAAGGGGTAGAAAGTGTTTTTGAAGAAATAATTGCTGAGAACTGCCCCAAACTGGGGGAGGAAATAGTTGCTCAGACTATGGAGGCACACAGCACTCCCGAGAGATGGGATCCAAAGAGGACTACACCAAGACAAATAATAATTAAAATGACAAAGATCAAGGACAAGGACAGAGTATTAGAGGCAGCCAGAGAGAGAAGAAAGGTCACCTACAAAGGAAAACCCATCAGGCTATCATCAGACTTCTCAAAAGAAACCTTACAGGCCAGAAGAGAATGGCATGATATACTTAATGCAATGAAACAGAAGGGATTTGAACCAAGGATACTCTATCCAGCACGATTATCATTTAAATATGAAGGAAGGATTAAACAATTCCCAGACAAGTAAAAGATGAGGGAATTTGCCTCCCACAAACCACCTCTACAGGGCATCTTATAGGGACTACGAGAGATGGGAGCACTCCTAAAAGGAGCACAGAACAAAACACCCCACATATGAAGAATGGAGGAGGAAGAATAAGAAGGGAGAGAAATAATCATCAGACTGTGTTTATAATAGGTCAATAAGCAAGTTAAGTTAGACAGTAAGGTATTAAAGAAGCTAACCTTGAACCTTTGGTAACCACGAATCTAAAGACTGCAATGGCAATAAGTACATATCTTTATATAATCACCCTAAATGTAAATGGACTGAATGCACAAATCAAAAGACACAGAGTAATAGAATGGATAAAACAGGAAAGCCCATTTATATGCTGCTTACAAGGGACTCACCTCATAACCAAAGGCATGCGCAGATTAAAAGTCAAGGGATGGAAAAAATATTTCATACAAACAACAGAGAGAAAAAAGCAGGTGTTGCAAAACTAGTATCAGATAAAGTAGACTTTGAAATAAGGAAAGTAACAAGAGATAAAGAAGGGTATTACATAATGAAAAAGGGCTCAGTCCAACAAGTGGATATAACCATTATAAACATATATTCACCCAATACAGGAGCATCAATATATGTGAAACAAATACTAACAGAATAAAAGGAGGAAATAGAATGCAATGCATTCATTTTGGGAGACTTTAACACACCACTCACTCCAAAGGACAGATCCACCAGACAGAAAATAAGTAAGGACACAGAGGCACTGAACAACACACTAGAACAGATGGACCTAATAGACATATATAGAACTGTACATCCAGCAGCAACAGGATACACATTCTTCTCAAGTGCACATGGAACATTCTCCAGAATAGACCACATACTTGGCCACAAAAAGAGCGTCAGCAAATTCTGAAAGATTGAAATCCTACCAACCAACTTTTCAGACCACAAATGTATAAAACTAGAAATAAATTGTACCAAGAAAGCAAAAAGGTGCACAAACACATGGAAGCTTAAAAACATGCTTCTAAATAACCAATGGATCAACAACCAAATTAAAATGGAGATCCACCAATATATGGAAACAAATGACAACAATAACACAATGCCCCAACTTCTGTGGGATGCAGCAAAAGCAGTCTTAAGAGGAATGTATATAGCAATCCAGGCATATTTAAAGAAGGAAGAACAAACCCAAATGAGTAGTCTAAAGTCACAATTATCGAAATTAGAAAATGAAGAAGAAATGAGGCCTAACGTCAATAGACGGTGGGACATAATACAGATCAGAGAAGAAGTAAATAAAATTGAGAACAATAAAACAATAGAAAAAAATCAATGAAACCAAGAGCTGGTTCTTCGAGAAAATAAACAGAATAGATAAGTCTCTAGCCAGACTTATTAAGAGAAAAAGAGAGGCAGCACACATCAATAGAATCAGAAATAAGAAAGGAAAAATCAGAACGGAACCCACAGAAATACAAAGAATTATTAGAGAATACTATGAAAACCTATATGCTAACAAGCTGGAAAACCTAGGAGAAATGGACAACTTCCTAGAAAAATACAACCTTCCAAGACTGACCCAGAAAGAAACAGAAAATCTAAACAGACCAATTACCGGCAACGAAATTGAAGCAGTAATCAAAAAACTACCAAAGAACAAAAACCCCAGGTCAGATGGATTTACCTCAGAATTTTATCAGACATACAGGGAAGACATAATACCCATTCTCCTTAAAGTTTTCCAAAAAATAGAAGAGGAGGGAATACTCCCAAACTCATTCTATGAAGCCAAGATCACCCTAATACCCAAACCAGGCAAAGACACCACCAAAAAAGAAAACTACAGACCAATATTCCTGATGAATGCTGAAGCAAAAATACTCAACAAAATATTACAAAACCAAATTAAAAAATACATCAAGAGGATCATACACTATGACCAAGTGGGATTTATACCAGGGATGCAAGAATGGTATAACATACAAAAATCCATCAACATCATCAACCACATCAACAAAAAGAAGGACAAAAACCACATGATCATCTCCATAGACGCTGAAAAAGTACTCAACAAAATTCAACATTCATTCATAATAAAAACTATCAACAAAATGGGCATAGAGGGCAAGTACCTCAACATAATAAAGGCCATATATGATAAACCCACAGCTAACATCATACTGAACAGGAAGAGGCTGAAAGCTTTTAATCTGAGATCGGGAACAAGACAGGAATGCCCACTCTACCCACTGTTAATCAACACAGTACTGGAAGTTCTAGCCATTGCAATCAGACAAAACAAAGAATTACAAGGAATCCAGATTGGTAAAGAAGAAGACAAATTGTCACTATTTGCAGATGAAATGATATTGTACATAAAAAACCCTAAAGACTCCACTGCAAAATTACTAGAACTAATATCGGAATTCAGCAAAGTTGCAGGATACAAAATTAACACACAGAAATCTGTAGCTTTAATGTACATAAACAGTGAACTAATGGAAAGAGAGATCAGGAAAACAATTCCATTCACAACAGCATCAAGAAGAATAAAATACCTAGGAATAAACTTAACCAAGGAAGTGAAAGACCTATACCATGAAAAGTACAAGACACTCTTAAGAGAAATTAAAGAGGTCACTAACAAATGGAAACTTATCCCATGCTCCTGGCTAGGAAGAATTAACATTGTCAAAATGGCCATCCTGCCCAAAGCAATATACAGATTCGATACAATCCCTATCAAATTACCAGCAGCATTCTTCAATGACCTGGAATAAATAGTTCAAAAATTCATATGGAATAGCCAAAGACCCCTAATAGCCAAAGCAATCCTGAGAAGGAAAAATAAAGTGAGGGGAATCTCGCTCCCCAACTTCAAGCTCTACTACAAAGCCACAGTAATCAAGACAATTTGATAATGGCTCAAGAACAGAGCCACAGACCAGTGGAACAGAATAGAGACTCCAGACATTAACTCAAACATATATGGCCTATTGATATACGATAAAGGAGCCATGGACATACAATGCGGAAATGACAGTCTCTTCAACAGATGGTGCTGGCAAAACTGGACAGCTACATGTAAGAGAATGAAACTGGATCTCTGTCTAACCCCATACACAAAAGTAAATTCAAAATAGATCAAAGACCTGAATGTAAGTCATGAAACCACAAAAGTCTTAGAAAAAAACATAGGCAAAAATTTCATGGACATAAACATGAGTGACTTCTTCATGAACATATCTCCCCGGTCAAGGGAAACAAAGGCAAAAATGAACAAGTGGGACTATATCAAGCTAAAAAGATTCTGTACAGCAAAGGACACCATCAATATAAGAAAAAAGTATCCTACAGTATGGGAGAATATATTCATAAATGAGAGATCTCATAAAGGATTGACATCCAAAATATATAAAGAGCTCACACACCTCAACAAACAAAAAGCAAATAATTCATTTAAAAAATGGACAGAGAAACTGAATAGACAGTTCTCTAAAGAAGAAATCCAGACGGCCAACAGGCACATGAAAAGATGCACCACATTGCTAATCATCAGAGAAATGCAAATTAAAACCACAATGAGATATCACCTCACACCAGCAAGGATTGCCATCATCGAAAAGACAAACAACAACAAATGTTGGCGAGGTTGTGGAGAAAAGGGAACCCTCCTACACTGCTGGTGGGAATGTAAATTAGTTCAACTATTGTGGAAAGCTGTATGGAGGCTCCTCAGAATGCTCAAAATTGAAATACCATTTGACCCAGGAATTACACTTCTAGGAATTTACCCTAAGAATGCAGAACTCCATTTTGAAAAAGACAGATGCACCCCTATGTTTATCGCAGCACTATTTACAATAGCCAAGATATGGAAGCAAACTAAATGTCCATCTGTAGATGAATGGATAAAGAAGATGTGGTACATATACACAATGGAATACTACTCAGCCATAAGAAAAAAAAACAGATCCTACCATTTGCAACAACATGGGTGGAGCTAGAGGGTATTATGCTCAGCGAAATAAGCCAGGTGATAAACGACAAGTACCAAATGATTTCACTCATATGTGGAGTATAAGAACAAAGGAAAATTGAAGGAACAAAACATCAGCAGAATCACAGAACCCAAGAATGGACTAACAGTTACCAAAGGGAAAGGGACTGAGGAGGATGGGTGGAAAGGGTGTGATAAGGGCGGGGAGAAAGAAAGAGGGTGTTATGATTAGCATGTGTAGTGCGTGGGGGTCACGAGGAGGGCTGTGCAACACAGAGAAGACAAGTAGTGATTTTATAGTATCTTACTATGCATATGGACAGTGACTGTGAAGGGGTATGTGTGGGGGGACTTGGTGAAGGGGGGAGCCTCGTAAACCTAGTGTTCTTCATGTAATTGTATATTAATGATAACAAAATAAAAAAATGCTTATATGGCAAGCAAGGGAGAGGAACAAATAGGTAATTATCATAAGGCACAATGAGAGTTGTAATAAAGGTAGTACAGATTGTTCTGCAAGTGTACATGAGGTGAATGCAGCCTGTTCTGGGAAGTAAGAAAAGTCTATGATTGGATGTGATCTTAAAAGAGAGACAGAAAATTGATAAAATATTAGCCAAATAAACAGTTTTCTAGCATAAAGGGCATTAGAAGGCCTGAAAGTGAAAATATAAAGACTTCTTCTAGGAACTCAAATTATGGAGAGCTAAACATTAAAGTTCATGTCTCCATAGAATAAGTCTGAGTAAATACACAGGAAAGAGCTATGCAAGCAAGTTAAGTGTTATGAACTTTATCTTTTCTAGTGGTCAGTGAGTGCCTTTATCAGCTGTGTGAAGCTGAACAAATGTTTCCAGCTCAATTATTTATCTTTAGTAAATAAATGAATAAATAAATATGCAAATAGCAAAAATAACCAGAAAAGACATAATGATAATTACACTAAACATTTCATAAGGATAATTTGAATAATAGATGCATTAATATATGCAATTCACTTTCTCTCTGCTATTTGATACTTGATATACAAATATTTAATCTTGTTTCTTTATTTGTTACTTTAATATTGTCACTATTAATTGTTATTGTGATTGGTTGGGTAGCCACTACATGTTTTAACTAGAGTTGTGACATGATTAGATGTGAATGTTACTAAAATCACTAAGTTGGTAGTGTGAAAAATGAACTAGAAAGCAATGATTAAAGCCTCTTTTCATAATCTAGATGAGAGTTTATGGCAATGGAGTGGGATAGCAGTAATTTGATAGAGAAAATTGAACACACAAGTTATAATAAGTATTATTACATTATATGTATACTTAAGTGAATGACTAAAAAAAGGTCAATGACTTTTACTGAAATGTCAAGAACTGGAAGAGGGCCATATTTATAATGGAAGATGATTGTTTTAGTCCACTGGGGCAGCTCTAACATAATAGCATAGACTGGGAGTCTTATAAATAGGAGACATTTAGATTCAAGGTTGCAATATGAGAGGTGAGATGGAGAATTCCTCCCAAAACCACAAACAGTATGAAAATACAGTTAATTGCTATAACTAACCCTAAAACAGTAACAAGAAAGAAGGCTGAACCAGACTGGAGCGGGGGAGGGAGTGGTAGCCTAGAACTGCTGAATACTGAGCCCTGGAGGTCTGCTTTGGGAGGGGAAACCTACACCATTTGGTGCTCTGGACATTGTGGAGCTCACACAGGTGGAGTGCTTAAGAGACAGATTGCAGCCATTTCCAGAGGAGGGGATCCACACATGGCTGCTCTGGGACAAAGGAAAGGCAGGCTGTTTGAGAGAATTCCTAGCCACTAGAGGGGTGCTGAAGGAGCAGGGTTTGCACAGAGCTTTCTGTGTGGGGGAGGGGAAAGTTGGACAAGGTTGTAAGGGCGTGCTCTGCCCAGCTAGTTGGGAAATTTGAGGAGCTTCAGGCATCCCATCACCTGGCTGCATACTCAGCTCCAAGACCCCCACTGTGACACACAACCTGCTGCACCTTCCTCCTAGCCTGCTGGCACCAGTCTGCAAACTGACAATTACTGCACTGGCATCAGGCCAGCCAGAAGGAGGTTCAGCCTACAACAGCTATAGTTGCAAAGCATAGAGGCTTACACCTGTGTGCTTGGCCCACTGGCTCTGACACCACAGACAGACACTGCAGATGGGAATCAGGAAACAGATCTTTTCTGCCCCCCAGGCACCAGCTCCACTCCCCTATGACCCACAGCATCACTCTAGGGGATGAGCAGCTCCAGAGACTGGAGCTTTTGGGCACTAGTGAGCAACACACAGAAATATGAAACGCCAAAAGAATATGGTTCAGACCAAATCTCACAAACCCCAGTAAAAGGGCCTAATGAAACTGAACTCACCAATCTGCCTGAAAGAGAGTTCAAAATAAAAATCATAAATATGCTTATGGAGGTACAGAAAAATATTAAAGAACTCAGGAATTAATTTAAGTTGGAGATTCAATCATTAATAAATTCCATATCTGAAATGAAACATACAATGGAGGGATTAAAAAGCAGATTAGATGTAGTAGAAGAGATGGTAAATGGAATAGAAATTAGAGAAGAGAAATACAAAGAAGCTGAGGCATGAAGAGAAAAAGAATCTCTAGGAATGAAATAATATTGAGAGAACTCTGTGACCAATCCAAATGGAATAATATTCATATTATAGGGGTAACAGAAGAAGAAGAGAGAGAAAAAGGGATAGAAAGTGTCATTGAGGAGGTAATTAGTGAAAACAACCCCAATTTGGGGAAGGAAATAGTCTCTCTGGCCATGGAGGTGCAAAGATCTCCCAACACAAGGGACCCAAGGAAGAAAACATCAAATCATACAATATTTAAATGGTAAAGATCAAGGATAAGGACAGACTTTTAAAAGCAGCTAGAGAGAGGAAAAAGATCACATACTAAAGAAAACCCATCAGGCTATCAACAGACTTCTCAACAGAAACCTTACAGGCCAGAAGGGAGTGGCATGATATATTTAATGCAATGAAGCAGAAGGGCCTTGAACCAAGAATACTATACCTGACAAGGTTATCATTTAAATTTGAAGGAAGGATTAAACAATTTTCAGATAAGAAATGATGAGAGAATTTACCTCCTACAAAATACCTCTATAGTGCATTTTGGAGGGACTCCTATATAGATGGAAGTATTCCAAAGGCTAAATAGGTATCACCCACAGGATAGACATAGAGCACAGAATATGATTCATAACATACAAAGAATGGAGGAGGAAGAAAAATGAGGAAAAGAAAAAGAACCATTTGGTTGTGTTTGTAATAACATAATTAATTAAATTAGACTGTTAGATAGTAAGGGAATTACCCTTGAACCTTTGCTAACCATGAATCGAAAGCCTGCAATGGCAATAAGTACATAACTGTGGATGATCACCCTAAATGTAAATGGTCTGAAAGCACCAATCAAAAGACATAGAGTCACTGAATGGATTAAAAAACAAGATCCGTCTATATTCTGCCTACAAGAGACTCACTTCAAACCCAAAGACATACACAGACTGAAAGTAAAGGGATGGAAAAAGATATTTCATACAACTAACAGGGAGAAAAAAGCAGGAGTTTAAGTACTTGTATCAGACAAAATAGACTTCAAAACAAAGAAAGTCACAAGAGACAAAGAAGGACATTACATAATGATAAAGGGGTCAGTCCAACAAGAGGATATAACTATTATAAATATCTATGCACCCAAGA
Source organism: Manis pentadactyla (assembly GCF_030020395.1). NCBI lineage: Eukaryota > Metazoa > Chordata > Mammalia > Pholidota > Manidae > Manis > Manis pentadactyla. The sequence continues at coordinate 26,373,900 of NC_080037.1, read as the reverse complement.
GAGGATCACCTACATTTGTGAAACAAATACTAACAGAATTAAAGGGGGAAATAGAATGCAATGCATTCATTTAAGGGGCGTTCAACACACCACTCACTCCAAAAGACAGATCAACCAGACAGAAAAGAAGTAAAGAGACAGAGGCACTGAACAACGTATTTGAACAGATGGATCTAAAGGATATCTACAGAACACTCTATCCAAAAGCAATAGGATACACATTCTTCTCAAGTGCACATGGGACATATTTAAGAATAGATCATATATTAGGCCACAAAAAGAGCCTCAGTAAATTCAAAAAGATTGAAATTGTACCAACCAGCTTCTCAGATCACAAAAGTATGAAACAAGGAATAAATTACACAATGAAAATGAAAAAGCCCACAAATAAACAGAGGCTTAATAACATGCTCCTAAATAATCAATAGATCAATGACCAAATAAAAACAGAGATCAAGAAATACATGGTGACAAATGATAACAATCATTCACCAACACAAAATCTGTGGGATGCAGTGAAGGACATGCTAAGAGGGAAATATATTGCAATACAGGCATACCTCAGGAAAGAAGAACAATCCCAAATGAACAGTCTGACCTCACAATTAATGAAACTAGAAAAGGAAGAACAAATGATACCCAAAGTCAGTAAAAGGAGGGACATAATAAAGATTAAAGAAGAAATAATTGAAATTGAGAAGAATAAAACAATAGAAAGAATTAATGAAAGCAGAAGCTGGTTCTTTGGGAAAATAAACAAAACTGTAAACCCCTAGAAAGACTAATCAAGAAAAAAAGAGAACCAGAAATGAGAAAGGAAAAACACCATGGACACCACAGAAATACAAAGAATTATTAGAGAATGCTAAGAAAAATTATATGGTAACAAACTGGATAACCTAGAAGAAATTGACATCTTCCTAGAAAAATACAACCTTCCAAAGCTGACCCAGGAAGAAAGAAAATCTGAATAGACCAATTGCCAGCAAAGAAATTGAATTGGTAATAAAAAAAACTACCTAAGAACAAAACACCTGGACCAGACAGTTTCACTGCTGAGTATTATCAAACATTCAGTGAAGACCTAATACCCATTCTCCTTAAAGTTTTCCAAAAAGTAGAAGAAGAGGGAATACTCCCAAACTCATTCTATGAGGAAAACATCATTCTAATATCAAAACCAGGCAAAAACACCACAAGAAAAGAAAATTACAGACCAATATCCCTGATGAACATAGATGAAAAAATACTCAACAAAATATTAGCAAACTGAATTCAAAAATACATCAAAAGATCATCCATCATGATCAAGTGGGATTCATCCCAGGGATGTAAGGATGGTACAACATTCGAAAATCCATCAACATCATGCACTACATCAACAAAAAGAAGTACAAAAACTACATGATCATCTCCATAGATACTGAAAAAGCATTTGACAAAATTCAACCTCCATTCATGATAAAAAGTCTCAAAAAATGGGTATAGAGGACAAGTACCTCAACATAATAAAGGCCATATATGACAGACCCATAACCAGTATTATACTTAACAGCGAGAAGCTGAAAGCTTTTCCTTTAAGATTGGGAACAGGACAAGGATGACCAGTCTCCCCACTTTTATTCAACATAGTTCTGGTGTTCTTAGCCATGGCAATCAGACAACACAAAGAAATAAAAGGCGTCCAGATTGGCAAGGAAGAAGTTAAATTGCCCCTGTTTGCAGATGACATGATATTGTACATAAAAATCCCTAAAGAATCCACTCCAAAACTATTACATCTAATATCTGAATTCAGCAAAGGTGCAGGATATAAAATTAATACACAGAAATATGTTGCATTTCTATACACTAATGATGAACTAGCAGAAAGAGAAATAAGGAAAAAATTCCACTCACAATTGCATCAAAAAGAATAAAATACCTAGGAATAAACCTAACCAAGGAAGTGAAAGACCTATACCCTGAAAACTATGGGACACTCTTTAAAGAAATTAAAGAGGACACTAATAAATGGAAATTCATCCCATGCTCTTGGCTAGGAAGAATTAATATTGTCAAAATGGCCAACCTTCCTAAAGTAATCTACAGATTCAATGCAATCCCTATCAAAATACCTACAGCATTCTTCAATGAACTAGGGTAAATAGTTCTAAAATTCATGTGGAACCACAAAAGACCCCAAATAACCAAAGCAATCCTGGGAAGGAAGAATAAAGCTGGAGGAATTATGCTCCCTGACTTCAAGCTCTACTACAAAGTCACAGTAATCAAGACAATTTGGTACTGGCACACGAACAGACCCATAGGCCAGTGGAACAGACTAGAGAGTCCAGATATAAACCAAAACATATATGTCAATTAATATGTGATAAAGGAACCATGGATATTTAATGGGTAAATGACAGCCTTTTCAACAGCTGGTGTTGGCAAAATTGGACAGTTTTGTGTAAGAGAATGAAATTGGATTATTGTGTAACCGTGTACACACAAGTAAACTCAAAATGGATCAAATACCTGAATGTAAGTCATGAAATCATAAAACTCTTAGAAAAAAAATAGGCTAAAATCTCTTGGACATTAATATGAGCAACTTCTTTATGAACATATCTCCCTGGCAAGGGAAACAATAGCAAAACTGAGCAAGTGGAACTATATCAAACTAAAAATCTTCTGTACAGCAAAGGATACCATCAGAATAGCCAAAAGGCATCCTACAGTATGGGAGAATATATTCATAAATGACAGATACAATAAAGGGTTGAAATCCAAAATATATACAAAGCTCACTCACCTCAACAAACAAAAAGCAAATAATCCAATAAAAAAATGGGCATAGGATCTGAACAGACACTTCTCCAAAGAAGAAATTCAGATGACCAACAGACACATGAAAAGATGCTCCACATTGCTGATCATCAGGGAAATGCAAATTAAAACCACAGTGAGATATCACCTCACACCAGTAAGGATCACCACTATCCAAAAGACAAGCAACAACAAATGTTGGTCAGGTTATGGAGAAAGAGGAACCCTCCTACACTCCTGGTGGGAATGTAAACTAGTTCAACCACTGTGGAAAGCAGTATGGAGTTTCCTCAAAAAACTCAAAATAGAAATACCACCTGACCCAGGAATTCCACTCCTAGGAATTTACCCTAAGAATGCAGCAGCCCAGTTTGAAAAAGACATATGCACTCCTATGTTTATCACAGCACTATTTACAATAGTCAAGAAATGGAAGCAACATAAGTGTCCATCAGTAAATGAATAAATAAAGAAGATGTGATACATATACACAATGGAATATTATTCAGCCATAAGAAGAAAACAAGTTCTTCCATTTGCAACAACATGGAGCTAGAGGTTATTATGCTCAGTGAAATAAGCCAGGCGGAGAAAGACAAGTATCAAATGATTTCACTGATCTGTGGAATATAAGAACAAAGAAAAACTGAAGGAACAGAACAGCAGCTTACTCACAGAACCCAAGAATGGACTAACAGTTACCAAAGGTCAAAGGACTGGGGAGAATGGGTGGGAAGGTAGGGATAAGGGGGAAATGGGGCTTTACGATTAGCACAGGTAATGTAGGGGGTTGGGGACATGGAGAAGGCAGTATATACAAAGAAGACACGTAATGATTCTATAGCATCTTACTGTGCTGATGGACAGTGTCTGTAATGGGGTATGTAGGGGGACTTGATAATAGATGGAGTCTAGTAACCATAACGTTCAAGTACTTGTATATTAACGATATCAAAATTTAAAAAATGGCAGACATTTATTGCTTACAGTTCTGGAGACTGGAAGTCCAAGATCTGAATGCCAGCATGATCTTTGCATAGTGAGAACTCTTCTAGTCGCAGGTCGCCAGTTCTTTGTCCACTGATGTCAAAAGGGGAAGGGAGCACTCTGGGTGGCGTTTATGAAAGCACTGATCTGATTTACAGGGGTTCCACCCTCCTGACCTGAGTACTTCCAAAAGACTCCATCTCCTAGTACCATCACAATGTGCATTAGGATTTCAACAAGAGATGTTTGAAAGGAGACATAAAGATCCAAACCCTATCAATGATCAACTCACTTTTGACCACTTTGAGTTTGAAGTATTATAAGATACTTGTACAAATTATGAAGCAGATATTTCTATGATCTATTTGTCTATCAGTCTAGAAAAACTATTTTCAGAGTGGTTTTTCCTCCAAATATGTCAAATTAGGAAAGCAAAGCAAGTTTGAAGAACAAAAGCCTTTGGATTCACTGAGCATAACTTTACTGTATTGCAAGGCATACCCAGATTTAGTGGATTTAGGAATGACTATGAGGAAAACATAGATTGAATGTAGAAAGTCTATTTAACAAAGTTGGTTCTAAAATGTAAGCAGTAGAAATGTCAACAACCAGAGTAGCATATGAAAGTAAAGAGATGAACTTCATACAAAATGGGAGAACTCCATGTATACTTAAATGACAATGAGTAGAATAGGATGAGAGAAACACACCAAATATTATAGAGGACTAGGAATAACCAAAGATATAATGCTGACATATGGAGATTCAGGGTGCAAACAGGGAGATGCACTTTTAATAAGAGAATGGGCACTACTTCCATAGATTGTGGAAAGTAGAAAGGCATGGTGCAGATCCACAACAAAGTTTTCACAGCTAATACACTATCTTTCTTTCTGCTGTAAACACCACCTTATCTGTATTGCTTGGGTGCTCATCACAACTGAAAAATATCCACCAAAAGATAAGGAAATAAAAACTCTTGGGCAGTTGAAGCCATAATATTTTGATATTAAAATATGTAGATTAGAAACAATTCTATGTTATGTCATTCTATTCTAAAAAATTCTATGTTAATCATGTAGAATTTAGAGGCTGAATTAGTGATTAGTTGCGAAATTGCTTAGCAATCTGAAAAATGAATCCTTAGTGCCTAATGAAGGAGAAAGTGCCTAATGAAGTAGAAATGTTCATTTATTTGGCCACTCAATTCCTACAATACCAAAGATTTATTCAGGCCTGAAATGAGGATTGTGTATGGTATTAAGTATCCACGAGTTAATGATCAAGACTCATAATATTGACAATTTATGGTAATCTTGCTTTTTTTTTTCCTCCATGGATTAACAGGACACAAGACCTGGTAGGTGTTACAAATATATCTTCCATAATATTATATACCCTACTATGTTTTGGATTTATATATGAGAAATGAAGAGGTATTGATGATTTTTAAATAGACTTCATATGTCTATTAGGAAGACAAATGGCAACAATGAAGGAGAAAGTATAAAACTTTTGAAGAGAGTTATTCTGAATCAGACTAGCATTGGGCATGAAAATGAAGAGGAAGGTATAAAATTATAAGCTCTTTAGAAGGAGGCATTGACACAATGAGGCTTCTGTTTCACTGTGATGGTTGAATTGTTGTATACAAAACAAATATTGTCCATATAACCATAATTTCATGTAAACCCTTTGTCAAAGGGTCCATTGCTAATTGTAGAAGAATAAAGTGATCTTTAAAGAAATAAAGGAGAGGGGGCAGAGCCAACATGGCGGTGTGAGTAGTACAGTGGGAATCTCCTTCCAAAAACATATATATTTTTGAAAATACAACAAATACAACTAATCCTAAAAGAGCGACCAGAAGACACAGGACAACAGCCAGACTACATCCACACATGCGAGAGCCCAGCGCCTGGTGAAAGGGGTAAGATACAACCCCCGGCATGGCGGGAAAGAGCACACCTCCCCCAAGATCACGGCAGGAGGGAGAGGGAGCCCAGGACTGCTAAACATGCAGCCCCAGCCACACACACTAGAGCGCAGACACAGTGCATGCGTGGAGGGCTGGAAACTAGGGAAATAGGGCAGCAAGACCTCTGAGCGGGTGCGGAAGCTGATGCCCCTGTGACAAAGAAAAGCGAGTGCTCTTTGAAAGTCTTAAAGGGGCAGGGACTTAACAGCTAGATGGAAACAACACAGGTCACAGCCCAGTGGCTGGAAACTACAGGGAAAACCGGGTGCACTAACCCCCTGGGCAATAGCTATGAGACCCCTCACGGAGGTAAACAGCCAAACAGCCGCCCTGTCCATTACCCCTCTGGGTGCTGCTAAAGCAGAGAAACAGCCTAAGGCAAACCACGTGCAGAGAAAGGGAGATCCCTCCATATCAGACGGGCAAGACACAAAGAACCAGCCTACACACAATTACCCAACACAAGCCAATAGGGGTCGCAGTTGTCCCAGTAAAGAAAGGCCAGTAGCAAGTGAAAAGTTTGGACCTCCCAGCTGACAGTCAATACCACCTGTTAACATGAAAAGGCAAAAAAAATATGATCCAGACAAGACTAACCCAGAAGCTTCGGCATCTGCTACATCTTCCCCTGAGAAGGAACCTGGGGAGATAGATTTAACCAGTCTTCCTGAAAAAGAATTCAAAACAAAAGTCATAACCATGCTGATGGACTTGCAGAGAAATATGCAAGAACTAAGGAAGGAGAATTCAGAAATAAAACAAGCTCTGGAAGGACTTCAAAACAGAATGGACGAGATGCAAGAGACCATTAATGGACTAGAAAACAGAGAACAGGAACGCAGAGAACCTGATGCAGAGAGAGATAAAAGGATCTCCAGGAATGAAAGAATTTTAAGAGAGCTGAGTGACCAATTGAAACAGGACAATATCTGCATTATAGGGGTACCAGAAGAGGAAGAGAAAGAAAAAGGGATAGAAAGTGTCTTTGAAGAAATAATTGCCAAAAACTTCCCCAAACTAGGGGAAGAAATGGCCTCTCAGACCACAGAGGTACACAGAACTCCCATAAAAAGGGATCCAAGGAGGGCAACACCAAGACACATAATAATTAAAATGGCAAAGATCAAAGAAAAAGACAAGTATTAAAGGCAGCCAGAGAGAAAAAAAAGGTTACCTACAAAGGAAAACCCATCAGGCTATCATCAGACTCCTCAACAGAAACCCTACAGGCCAGAAGAGAATGGCATGTTATACTTAATGCAATGAAACAGAAGGGCCTTGAAACAAGACTACTGTATCCAGCAAGAATATCATTTACATATGAAGGAGGGATTAAACAATTCCCAGACAAGCAAAAGTTGAGGGAATTTGCCTCCCACAAACCACCACTTCAGGGCATCCTACAGGGACTGCTCTAGATGGGAGCACTCCAAAAAAGAGCACGGAACAAAACACTCAAAATATGACGAAGGGAGGAGGAGGAATAAGAAGGAAGAGAAATAAAGAATCATCAGACCGCATTTATAATAGCCCAACCAGCGAGTTAAGTTAGACAGTAAGATAGTAAAGAAGCTAACCCTGAACCTTTGGTAACCACAAACTTAAAGCCTGCAATGGCAATAAGTTCATACCTTTCAATAATCACCCTAAATGTAAATGGACTGAATGCACCAATCAAAAGACACAGAGTGATAGAATGGATAAAAAAGCAAGATCAATCCATATGCTGCTTACAAGAGACACACCTCAAACCCAAAGAGATGCACTGACTTAAAGTCAAGGGATGGAAAAAGATATTTCATGCAAACAACAGAAAGATGAAAGCAGGTGTTGTAATTCTCCTATCAGACAAAACAGACTACAAAACAAAGAAAGTAACAAGAGACAAAGAAGGACATTACATAATGATAAAGGGCTCAACCAACAAGAGGATATAACCATTATAAATATATATGCACCCAATACAGGAGCACCAACATACCTGAAACAAATATTAACAGAACTAAAGGAGGAAATAGAATGCAATGCTTTCATTCTACGAGACTTCAACACACCACTCACTCCAAAGGACAGATCCACCAGACAGAAAATAAGTAAGGACACAGAGGCACTGAACAACACACTAGAACAGATGGACCTAATAGACATCTACAGAACTCTATATCCAAAAGCACAAGATACACAATTTTCTCAAGTGCACATGGGACATTCTCCAGAATAGACCACGTACTAGGCCACAAAAAGAGCCTCAGTAAATTCCAAAAGATTGAAATCCTACCAACCAACTTTTCAGACAACGAAGGCATAAAACTAGATATAAACTGTACAAAGAAAGCAAAAAGCCTCACAAACACATGGAGGCTTAACAACATGCTCTTAAATAATCAATGGATCAATCACCAAATCAAAACGGCGATCCAGCAATACATGGAAACAAACAACAACACTAAGCCCCAACTTCTGTGGGACACAGCAAAAGCAGTCTTAAGAGGAAAGCATATAGCAATACAAGCATATTTAATAAAGGAAGAACAATCCCAAATGAATGGTCTAATGTCACAACAATCGAAATTGGAAAAAGAAGAACAAATGAGGCCTAAGGTCAGCAGAAGGAGGGACATAATAAAGATCAGAGAAGAAATAAATAAAATTGAGAAGAATAAAACAATAGCAAAAATCAATGAAACCAAGAGCTGGTTCTTCGAGAAAATAAACAAAATAGATAAGCCTCTAGCAAGACTTATTAAGAGGAAAAGAGAGTCAACACAAATCAACAGTATCAGAAACAAGAAAGGAAAAATCACGACGGACCCCACAGAAATACAAAGAATTATCAGAGAATACTATGAAAACCTATATGATAACAAGCTGGGAAACCTAGGAGAAATGGATCTTCCTAGAAAAATACAAACTTCCAAGACTGACCCAGAAAGAAACAGAAAATCTAAACAGACCAATTACCAGAAACGAAATTGAAGTAGTAATCAAAAAACTACCAAAGAACAAAACCACAGGGCCAGATGGATTTACCTCGGAATTTTATCAGACATACAGGGAAGACTTAATACCCATTCTCCTTAAAGTTTTCCAAAAAATAGAAGAGGAGGGGATACTCCAAAACTCTTTCTATGAAGCCAACATCAACCTAATACCCAAACCAGGCAAAGACCCCACCAAAAAAGAAAACAACAGACCAATGTCCCTGATGAAAGTAGATGCAAAAATACTCAACAAAATACTAGGAAACTGAATTCAAAAATACATAAAAAGGATCGTACAACATGACCCAGTTGTATTCATCACAGGGATGTAAGAATGTTACAACATTCGAAAGTCCATCAACATCATCCACCACATCAACAAAAAGAAAGACAATAAACCACATGATCATCTCCATAGATGCTGAAAAACCATGTAACAAAGATCAACATCCATTCATGATAAAAACTCTCAGCAAAATGGGAATAGAGGGCAGGTACCTCAACATAATAAAGGCCATCTATGATAAACCCACAGCCAACATTATATTGAACAGTGAGAAGCTGAAAGCTTTTCCTCTGAGATCGGGAACTAGACAGGGATGCCCACTCTCCCCACTGTTATTTAACATAGTTCTGGAGGTCCTAGCCACGGCAATCAGACAAAACAAAAAAAAATACAAGGAATCCAGATAGGTAAAGAAGAAGTTAAACTGTCACTATTTGCAGATGACACGATACTGTACATAAAAAACCCTAAAGACTCCACCCCAAAACTACTAGAACTGAGATCGGAATAAGCAAATTTGCAGGATAAAAGTCAACACAGAGAAATCGGTGGCTTTCCTATACACTAACAATGAACCAACAGAAAGAGAAATCAGGAAAACAACTCCACTCAACAATTGCATCAAAAAAAATAAAATACCTAGGAATAAACCTAACCAAAGAAGGGAAAGACTTATACTCTGAAAACTACAAGTGACTCTTAAGAGAAATTAAAGGGGACACTAACAAATGGAAATGCATCCCATACTCATGGCTAGGAAGAATTATTATCATCAAAATGGCCATCCTGCCCAAAGCAATATACAGATATGATGCAATCCCTATGAAACTACTAGCAACATTCTTCAATGAACTGGAATAAATAATTCAAAAATTCATATGGAACCACCAAAGACCCTGAATATCCAAAGCAATCCTGAGAAAGAAGAATAAAGTAGGGAGGATCTCACTCCCCAACTTCAAGCTCTATTATAAAGCCATAATAATCAAGACAGTTTGGTACTGGCACAAGAACAGAGCCACAGACCAATGGAACAGACTAGACAATCCAGACATTAACCCAGACATATATGGTCAATTAATATTTGATAAAGGAGCCATGGTCATACAATGGTGAAATGACAGTCTCTTCAACAGATGGCGCTGGCAAAACTGGACATCTACATGTAGGAGAATGAAATTGGACCATTGTCTAACCCCATATACAAAAGTACACTCAAAATGGATCAAAGACCTGAATGTAAGTCATGAAACCATTAAACTCTTGGAAAAAAACATAGGCAAAACTTCTTAGACATAAACATGAGTGACCTCTTCTTGAACATATCTCCCCGGGCAAGGAAAACAACAGCAAAAATGAACAAGTGGTACTATATTAAGCTGAAAAGCTTCTGTACAGCAAAAGACACCATCAATAGAACAAAATGGAACCCTACAGTATGGGAGAATATATTTGAAAATGACAGATCCGATAAAGGCTTGATGTCCAGAATATATAAAGAGCTCACACGCCTCAACAAACAAAAAACAAATAACCCAATTACAAAATGAGCAGAGGAAATGAACAGACGGTTCTCCAAAAAAGAAATACAGATGGCCAACAGACACATGAAAAGATGCTCCACATCGCTAATTATCAGAGAAATGGAAATTAAAACTACAATGAGGTATCACCTAACACCAGTAAGGATGGCTGCCATCCAAAAGACAAACAACAACAAATGTTGGCGAAGCTGTGGAGAAAGGGGAACCCTCCTACACTGCTGGTGGGAATGTAAATTAGTTCAACCGTTGTGGAAAGCAGTATGGAGGTACATCAAAATGCTCAAAACAGACATTCCATTTGACCCAGGAATTGCACTCCTAGGAATTTACCCTAAGAATGCAGCAATCAAGTATTAGAAAGACCAATGCACCCTTATGTTTATCGCAGCACTATTTACAATAGCCAAGAATTGGAAGCAACCTAAATGTCCATCGATAGATGAATGGATAAAGAAGAAGTGGCACATATACACAATGGAATACTACTCAGCCGTAAGAAAAGTGCGAATCCAACCATTTGCAGCAACAGGGATGAAGCTGGAGGGTATTATGCTCAGTCAAATAAGCCAAGCGGAGAAAGAGAAATACCAAATGATTTCACTCATTTGTGGAATATAAGAACAAAGGAAAAACTGAAGGAACAAAACAGCAGCAGAATCACAGAACTCAAGTATGGACTAACAGGTACCAAAGGGAAAGGCACTGGGGAGGATGGGTGGGTAGGGAGGGATAAGGGGGGGATAAAAAGGCAGGTATTAAGATTAGCATCCATAGGGGGGTGGGAGAAAGGGGAGGGCTGTACAACACAGAGAAGACAAGTAGTGATTCTACAACATTTTTCTACGCTGATGGACAGTGACTGTAAATTGGTATATAGGGGGGACCTGGTATAGGGGTGAGCCTAGTAAACAAAGTATTCATGATGTAAGTTAATATAAATGATAAAAAAAAAAGCAGTTCCTGTGTGGTGACCTCCAATGATTTCTACACAATGACATAAAGGGCATATAAAGTGTAGGCAAAGGGTCTGTTTGTGTTTGTACAGAGGATCAAGGCCTAATTTGGCTTTCCCGAAAATTAACTAAGATACAATATGAAAAAGAACTTCCAGTATCAGCACTCTTGGGAAGACTCATGCCAGAAGATGGTCATCAAAAAAACCCCAACAAAGATCCACACACTGCTACAGCTGTAGATGCACTCATCCCACCAATTCCTGGACTTGCCATGGGAATGAAGAAGGAGATATCTAAGCTGGCCTGTGCATACAGTAAAACAACAAATTTGACTGGATCTGTACTGTTGGTACTCAACCAAGAATTAGGAGAAGTGCAAATTGTAGCACTCCAAAATCTTACAACTACAAACTATTTACTGTTAAAAGAACATATTGGATGTGAAGAGTCCCCAGGAATGGGTTGTTTTATTTGTCTGATTTTTCTCAGACTGTTCAAGTTCAGTTGGAGAATATCCACCATATCATAGATAAGTTTTCACAAATGCCTAAGGTGCCTAACTGGTTTTCTTGGTTTCACTGGAGATGGCTGGTAATTACAGGTAAGCTTTGGTTATGTAACTGTATTCCTATTATGTTAATGTGTGTGCACAATTTAATTAGTAGCTTATAACCTATACATGCTTAAGTTACTCTACAAGAAGATATGTCAAAGAAATAATCAATCTTCCCATGTTTTCTTCCGCCTGCTACTTCTATAGCTTTTCTTCTTCCTACCTAATTACAACCCTTAAATAGAATTCGTGCCACATATCGAATTTACCGAGTATCATAATTCTTCCAAGTGGTAAAGATACCTCAAGACAAATGCTGGGCATAGAAGCCACAGGTCATAAATATGCAAAGTAGTAAAAAGCTAACCTTCTCAAACAATAAGGCTTCTCTCTCACTTACCAAATTAACATTCCCTTTATGGCCCTGGAAGATGACTGGTTAGCCAGAAACGGGTAAGATTCCTCAAGGGAGGAATAACCTAAGACAGGCACAGTCGCAGGAGGGTCATCAGGTGAGAAATTGGGGATCAACAGAGGTGAGGCTTAGAACCTCACCCCCCCTGTTCTGAGAGAAATCTTCTGCATACGTGGATGTTTTATTGCCCTTGTCTAGCTTGAATTAACACATAGTCTACAGGCACACACCTGATCATCTACATTTGCTCTCTTCCAACACTAAACTATGTTTTCTGCCTTTATCTTGTATCTACTTACCACTTCAGCATTTTATTAAAAATAATAATAAAGAGAGAAATGTTGTATCCAAATACAAATCAAGTATAAAAATCAAATGAATATTCATATTTGAACTGACTGTTTATAGTTCATAATGCATGGAGACTCATGAAAATTTGGCTTGGGGTGGATTAGTGATTGTGCATTGAGCATTGACTTCCCTATACAGAATTTTATTATTGTTAACAACCATTTGATCAATAAATATGAGAGATGCCCTCACAGAAAAAAAACAAAAAAAAGTACACACTTCCAATTGTAAAATAAATAAGTAACCGGGATGTAATGTATACCAAAAGGAATATAGTCAGAATATTGTAACAACTTGGTATGGTGATAGCTGGTACCTCGAATTATCATGTATATAAAAGTTGAATCACTGTGTTGTACACCTGAAACTAATGTAATACTGTGTGTCAACTACCCTTCAATAAAAAATAATTATCTACAAAAAAAAAAAAGAAATAAAGGAACCTTCATACTTTTTAATATGATTATGTGATGTAACTGCATGTTTTATCTTCCATGATCTACTTACTAGTCATCAAAAAGTAATATACTGTTAGTGTTAGTATGAGGGATATGTGTTTTCAATTTGCAAATGACAAGATTTAAAAAAATCCTACATATATGATTTGTGATTTTTATAGAGAATTTTAAATAGTGAAGAAAAATTAACAAAAGGGCAATATATTTAAAATATTTTTAATAGAACCTGTGACCATGTACTAATTGCATGAAAATTAATACTTCACATTATAGCATAAATATCTTTCAAACTATCTAAATCTTACTTAAGAAATAATCACTCTGTAGGGAAGATATTCTGACCCACTACCCTTTCTGTAGAAAATGCATTATTTGAATTTCAATAGAAGTCTCTTTTTTTAAGCCTTTTATTCTGTTGGAATAACTCTTTAGGATGTAATTTAACTTAATTGTTCTCCTGTCATTCATTAACTACTTATGCTGAACTCATATAGTTTATGATGTCAGCAAAAATTAAATTATACCCTTGCATGCAGTTGGGAATCATTAAAAAAAAATCTGACATCAGAAAGTAAAAATCTTCTTTTTCTAATATAGGATAATTGTAGCTCATTATGAAAATGGAACAAACTGCTGACATTCTTATTTTAGAATAAAAACAGTATGTGAGAGCTCAGATGATATAATAAATAATGAGTTTGAAAAGTGAAAATACCATAACCTTGTTATAAAATCTCCAGTGAAATCATATATAATCAAGTCAAATAGTTTACAAATACATAGAGCTCAACCTGTTACTGTCATTAGAAATACTCCAAACAAAAACAATCTTAAATGTTATTATATTTTCTTTGAAAATTTGTGAAAAAGCATTCTGTCTTTTTTCTAGACAAACTATTTCAAAACCTAATTGATGAGTCTAAAATTGAGCAAATTTAACCCAAACTCCAACTTTTTCATTTTAAATTCACTATTTGCCCACTTCCTTCAATGATCCTGAAAGAACAATCAACAATTTGCCATTAAACTTGAATGAATTTACAGCCTGCTCTTGCAAAATAGGTCATGACATTTATATTTATATGCCCTTTTGTCAATAGGGATATAATTAATGTTTAAGGGTCACTTGTACAGATGATGCCATGTTAGCTTGATGAATATGTATTTTATCAATAATAATTGTATAGACCAGAACATCAGGCTGTCCAAAAAAAGTTCATTTATCTTTGTAAAATGATATATTTTGATTACAATTAATGCCCAGTCCATTTTTCCCAATTTTTTATTGTGTTTAAAAGCACATAACATAAAATTTACCAACTTAACCCTTTTTAAATGCACAATTCAGTGATAATAAATACATTCATAATGTGTTACCATCACAAGCATCCATGTCCAGAACTCTTTGTCTTGCAAAACTGAAAATCTATACCCATTAAACAAAAACTCATTTCCTCTTCCACCCATAGTCTAGCAGTCACTGTTCTATTTCTCTCTATAGCTTTGAATACTCTAAACATGCCATATAAAAGGAATCATATATTTGTCTTTTTATAACTGATCTATTTCACTTAGCAAATGTTCTCAAGATTCATCCATTGTTGTAGCATGTATGACAACTTCCTTTCTCTTTAAAGATCAATAATGTTTCATTTTGTGTGTGTGTATATCACATTTCGCTTATTCATTCATCTGCCAGTGGACACTGGGTTACTTATACATTTTGCTATTATGAATAATTATTCCATGAACGTGGGTGCACAATTATCCCTTTAAAAATCTGCTTTCAGTTTTTTGAGTATATACCCAGAAGTAGAATTGTTGTATCATATATATAATGATTCTATTTAAAATGTTTCGAAGAACTGCCATGCTGTTTCCCAGCTGTCCCATTTGACATTCCTACCAGCAATGAACAGTTCCAATTTCTCCACATCCTTAGCTACACTTGTTATTTTCTGCTTTAAAAAAAAAAATCCTAAGTGTTATGAGGTGGTATCTAATTGCAGTTTTGATTTGCATTATCTAATGATTAAAGAACTATCTTTCCATGTGCTCATTGGTCATTTGTATATCTTATTTTGAGAAATGCTTATCAAGGCCTTTGCCCATTCTGAATTGCGTTGTTTGTATTCTCATTGTTGAGTTTTAGGAGTCCTCTCTGTACATTCTAGATGCAAATCACTTATCTGATACATGATTTGCAAATATTTCTCTCATGTGTGAGTTGTCTTTTTACTCTGTTGATAGTGTCATTTGATGAACAATGGTTTAAAATGTTCTTGAAATCCGTATTTTCTTTTGCTGTCTATTCATTTCCAAAAACAATGTGAAGCTTTTACCCTATGTTTCATAGTTTTAGCTCCCTTATTTAGGTCTTTGACTCATTTTAACTTTTGTGTATGGTGTTAAGTAAATATCTAACTTCATTCATTTGCCTCTTGATATCCAATTTCCCAGAACTTTTTGGTGAAAATACTTTTTCTTTTCATTGAATTGTCTGGCATTCTTGTCAAAAGTTGTTTGACTACATATGTGAATGTTCTGTTCTGGGCTCTCAATTCTATTTGATTGGTCTATTTGTCTTTATGCCAGTACTATACTGTTTTGATTACTGTGGTTTTGTAGTAAGTTTGAAATCAGGAAGTTTGAGTTTTCAAGCGTTATTCTTATTTTTCAAGATTATTTTGGCTATTCTGGTTCCCTATGGGAACTTTGAGGTGAAATTTTCTATTTCTGTAAAGCAACGTCTTTAGGATTTTGATAGGCTTTGCATTGAATCTGTAGATTGCTTTGGGTAGTGGTACTGGTATCTAAGCAATATTAAGTCTTCCGATACATATACACAAGATATGATTCCATTTGTTTATGTCTTATTCAATTTCTTTCAGCAATGTTTTGTAGTTTTCATTGTACAAACTGTTCACTTTTTTCATTAACTTTATTCTTATGTAATTTTTTTTTGATGGTAGGGTATGTGGAATATAATTAACTTTATTCCTTACTTTCTAGTTTCAGTGAATTTTATTTCTTTTTCTTGCCTAATCTCTATGGCTAGAATTTTGAGTACCATGTTGAATAGAAGTGATTAAAATTGGTATTCTTGCCTTGTTCCTGATATTGAAGGAAAATCTTTCAGTCTTTCACTGAGTTTTCATATGTAGCTTTTTATTATTTTAAGGTGGTTTCTTTTCCTACTTTGTTGAATTTTGTCAAATGCTTTTTCTACATCAATTGAGATGATAATATTCCCTTTTCATTCTATAAATAAAGTATATTATGTTGATTTTGTATGTTGAAATATCTTTTCATTTCAGGGATAAATCCCACTCAGTAATGGTATATAATCTTTTTAATAAGCTGCTGTATTCAGTTGTGGAATTTTGCATCAGTATGCATAAGGAATATTGATCTGTAATCTTGTTTTCTTGTACTGTCTTTGATTTTGTTGTTAGGATAATGCTGGGCTCAAAGAATGAGTTTGGAGCTACCCTCTTTTTAATTATTATTATTATTTTTTTTTGGAAAAGCTTGAAAAGAATGTTAGTAAAAAGAATTCACCAGTAAAGTCATCCAGTCCAGGATTTTTCTTTTGAGGGGATTTTTAACTACCGATTCAATCTCCTTAGTGTTAGAAGTCTAGTTCTATTTTCTGTTTCTGATTCAGTCTGAGTAGGTTTTATGTTACTAAGAATGTGTCTATTTCTTGTAGGTTATCCAATGTGCTGGTGCACAAACCCTCATAGTATTCTATTATAATCCTTTTTATTTCTGAAAATTTGATAGTAATGTTCCACCTTCATTTCTGATTTTATCATTTCAGACTTCTTTTGTCTTAGTCCAGCCAGCTAAAGGTTTTGTCAGTTTTGTTGATCTTTTTAAAGAAGAATTTTCGGTTACATTGATTTTCCCTATAAATTTTCTATTTTTGATCTCATTTCTCTCTGCTTTAATCTTTATTATTATTTTTTTCTTCTGCTGTCTTTGGGCTCACTCTTTTTCATTTTCTACCTCTTTACTTTGTGGGTAGGCTGTTGATTTGAATCTTTCTTGATTTTTTAATGTAAACATAACTATCAATTTCTCCCTTAACATTCATTGTTTTTGCTCAATCTTGTGTTGGTATACTGCATTTTTGTTTTCATGTGTTTCTAAGTATTTTCTAATTTTCTTTGTAATTTCTTATTTTTCTATGGGCTGTTTAAGAATATGTTGTTTAATTTCCACAAATTTGTTAATTATCCAGTTTTCCTTCTGTTATTTATATCTAGCTTCATCATAATATGGTCAGAAAAGATACTTTGTGTAATACTATCTTTTTAAGTCTACTGAAACTTAATTTGTGGCTTAACATGTGGTCCATCCTGGAAAATGTCCCTTGCACACTTGAGCAAAATCTCTATTCTGTTGTTGTCTGGGTAAGTATTCTCTATATTTCTGTTAGATCTAATTGGCTTATTGTGTTCTTTAAGTTCTCTATTTCCCTAGTTACCTTCTGTCCCATTTTTCTATCCAGTATGCAGAGTTGGATATTAAAATTTCCAATTACTATTTTAGAACTGTATATTCTCCCTTTAATTCTATAAACTTTGCTTCATATATTTTGATTGTCTATTACTGGGTATGTAAATGTTTATAATTATTATATCTTATTGTTGCATTGTATCTTTTATTAATATATAATGTCCTTTGTCTCATTACATTTTTATTTAAAACTATTTCATATGATATTTGTTTGACTGATGTTGCCCTGCTCATGGAATATTTTTTTTCCATTGCTTCAATTTTTGGTCCATCCTGGAAAATGTCCCTTGCGCAGTTGAGAAAAATCTTTATTCTGTTGTCGTCTGGGTAAGTATTCTGTATATTTCTGTTAGATCTAATTGGCTTATTATGTTCTTTAAGTCCTCTATTTCCCTAGTTGCCTTCTGTTTGGTTTTTCTATCCAGTATTCAGAGAAATAGACCTAGGTATTTGGACCTAAAGTGAGCCTCTTTAGGTAGCATATGGTTGGGTCTTATTTTTTTCTTTTTTACCCATTCTGCCAATCTGTCTTTTAATTGGAGAGTTTAATTACATTTAAAGTGATTATGATAAGGATGGGGAAAGAAAGAACTTTGGCCCTTTAAATCCCCCTTCAGCCTGAAGAAGAGAGGCTTACAACAATAAGAGAAGTGCAAAAAATGGTCATTTGTCTCTTTGCACCTCTGATAGCAGAAGCAGCAATCAGTAATCAGAACACAGATCTCTTGATATTTGGGTGACAGGTCCTTTTGACCCAATTAGTCTCACAAATTGTGTGCAAGCTGCTTCTGGAATATATGCAAAATTGCCTGCCACAGGCCTGACAGTGGGGGGAAGGGTTGCTGATGCTGTGGTAAATTCTGAAATTGACCAGAATTAACCACAATTTACAATCCAAGCTATTCCCTGGAAGTTAAAAGCCTTAAGTAAACTTCAGAGTTCCAAAATAGTTACATCAAACAGACCGCCAGTGAAACTGTTGTCTTGATGAGGAGAAAGATTCTTCATGCTTCTTATTCCACCATCTTCCCAAAATCCTTCAGTTCCTATTATGGGCTGTTTACCTGGACTGAAACTTGCTTCACTGACATTCAGGCATTACTCAGAAGCCAAATCACATCCCCTAATCTTAGTAACTTGGGCAGTAAATTCCATTATGCTGTATTTCCAAATCTTTGGTTATTATGTTAGAAATTTTAACATTTAAGTTATTTTAAGTTTAATCATTATTATATTCAATCATTTTTTAAAGAATATGCCTGACACTTGAAAACCAATTTCCTAATTGACATGCCTTTTTTTTAGTTTTTGTTTTCTGTTCAAGTTTTATATACACAAATATAGTATTTTTGTCAATAATTAGATGAACAAATGTTATCATTTTGAAAGTTGCTTTAAGAAGATATCTTAATGTTGGTGGTAACCTCTTTTAGTTCATGTTTATCTGAATGTGTTTTTAACATCACTGGAAATGTGTTTTTAGCAAAAATCTGGAAACAGTAAAATCTTTGAGAAACAGAAATATATATATAAATAGATTGGGACACAATACTAGCTTGAAAATGAGTAAAACAACACTCAAAAATATGGGTGAATATTTATACTATAATATTGAGTGGAAAAATTTTTTATAAATATGATTTTCTTAATATTTAGTTTTAAATGACTAATAATTAATGTCTATCTTACTAATCTGTATATTTTATGAAACTCTTTTTGTGTTGAGACATATACTATATAAAGCAAGGGCATGGTAAACAAAAGATTGAGGGTAATTAATAATTATTTCTTTGGTGAAGGAAAGCAGATTGATATATGGAAAAGAAACATGTACCTAGCTGCATTTTAGTAGAATTGTTTTAATTTTAATGTTGAATAGCTACTTATATCATTGTTAAAGTAAAATTTAAAATGTTGATGCTTGAAAAATTATGGTATTAAAATAGAAACTTTAGAAATAGTTTAATTCTATACAAAAGTTGAGAACAACCATAAAATTTATTTCAAATATAGTGATATAAATATTTATCAGAATACTACACTGTAGTGCAAATAAGCATAGTATTGTTATGTTCAAAACATGTATGACTCTTACAAAGAAAATATTGAATGAAACCAACAAACACAAAATAACATATACTAAATTATTTTATTCCTACAAAGTTCAAAAACAGACAAAAAATACTAATAAAGGCAGTAGGTAGTGATCAGAAGCACACATGAGGTAGAGAATTTAGGGCATGTTTTTCATCCCTTATTTCTAGATCTGATTGTGTTTACTTCGTGATAATTCAGTAAGCTATGCATTATGTTTTGGGCATTTTCTATTTGAATGTCATACTAGAAATTTCACCAATAAATACACTGCATTGATTTGTCTACCTTCATCATTTGGATACATCTCAATTTTTACAAGTCCATAGTTTGGGGGATTTCACTTATTTTTTCCACCTTCAGTGTCTCAGATATCAGGAGAGGGTCCAATTTAACTTTCATCAGTATTAAGGTTAATTTTTAAATTCTACATATTGAACTTCTTTCTCTAAATTACCTTTGTGTCTCAACTTGGATAGGGAAGATTTTTTTCAGGCCTACTCAATCTGCTTTCCAAATCAGAGATTCTTAGAAGTTTATTTTCAACCTACTTTTGGGACATTGAGTTGTTACTTAAAGGCCTGCAATGAAGACAACTTTCTCTGGTTTTGGCAGCAAGCTGGTAACCTTCTGATGTCCATTCTCCCCAGCTTCATTTTTGTCAGAACCTTGATATTTCACAGAATACATTATTGCCTAGACGGAAAAGATACTTTGCTTCTCAGGATTAAATCTCCTTTGTGATGAAAATGGGCATGAGGCTAAATCCCAGTCAATACATTTTAAGTAATAGATTTGCGTAAGACCCTCAGGAATGCACTGTTAAGAGGGTGGAACTGAGACTTCCTTCTCTTCCTCCTTACTGACTGTACATAACGGCAGGAACTGCACCATCCATAGTTAAGGATGCCTTTTGTAGCAGATAAAAGAATGACTTAATGGAGTCTTCATGCCAGTCATGGGCTCCATACTCCAGTATTTTTCTTTCATTAGAGAATAAACTCTTTCAAGTTTAAAATATTCTAGCCAAATATCTTTTACCAGTAATTGAGGGCATTCTGTAATTTATACAGTTGTGAATGACTTGTGGTTCCTAGAGTTTCTATTTTAATAGCAATTAATAGAATTATTTGAGTTTCTACCATGATGAAAATGAAGTTAATTTTGCTACAAACAAAGCTGCAATAGGGAATAAGTTATGTGAAGGAGAGGAAAAATTCATAATAAATTATCCAATTTACATATTTTTCCTTACTCTTTACTGATCTAATTATCCAACTTCCTTTCAGGTTTTAATGACATATTGCCAAATCCACCATTCTTATTCAAATTAAAAGCATATTGATGATATGGACCATTTACTGTTTTGAAGTGTCACTATAGTTGTATGCAAAATGTATTCCATTAAAAATATAATAAACAGGGGTCATGTTTGCATACATTTTATTACTTCAACATGGGAAATCTTATGATAAAAATCAAGGAATTTGTACAGTCCAGCTATTTCTATGTTGAATCGTTCTTAGTGGAAATTTAAGTTGAGATACTTAAGGAAGACACAAACATGTACATATATCCACAAATAAGAATTTGTTAAGAATGACTGAACTTTGTCAAAAGAATTGTATACAATTTATTAAACATATTTAAGTGCAACAGTGTAAAAAAATCTGCAACAGGTATGACTCTAGCTCTTTAATAAGGGACATCAAAGATGTTTCACCAGCATGGTAATGAAAGTTTTTGTTCTAGACTGAATTAACTTCTGTCTTACATTGCTTTCATCTATACTGTTTATACTGTTTTCCAGTTCTGAAACTTCTAGTTCTGTGCTTTATATTTTATAAATGTTTATATTTGCTTTTTATTTATCTTTGCTTTTTGATTTCTTTAAAATACAGTTAAATAATGGATCTTTAAGAGTTGATTTACACAGAATCCTATGCTTTCAATATGTGATGTCAAATATGTCTATGGTTGTATGAGTGCTACTATTCTCAGTCTTACTAAACTGAATCTTTCAAATTGTGCTCTATTTGAACCTATATTAAGGTAACTGCATTTTCTCACTTTCCTCTTTATGATATATTATAGGTAGGCAAATTCAAAACCTTTCTTTTCAAAATGGAAATTAAATGCAAAACAGACTTCGTCATGCCAAGGTATTTCTGTGCCACACAGTTGCATTCCTCCAGGAGCAGTATCTCAGGAATAGCTTAGGCCCTGTTAATGTACCACATATCTGTAATAGTAAAAAGTCTCACGTGGCATGTATTATCTCAGTTAAAGACCTACTAATTCTGAAAGATGGGATAAATGGTAAATCAAAGCAATTAAAATGACTTCTAAAATTATATAGTAGACATTTTGTTTAGTCAAAAAACAATGAACCCAGTTTCCTCATTGTGATTCTTGTGTATTACCTACTTTGATCACAAATTTAACATGATTTTGATTTTCTTCCAGCAATTAGACTTAATATTAATGCCAGCAATGAATGTGTAAAAATTCCAATACCTGGACAACACTAATACAATAACTTAACAACACTTTCATAACATAATAAAACTGATTTATAGAAAAATTATAGCAAATCATCTATGACCCTATAATTCTACCTCTTAAATAACTCATAACTGTGGTAAAATTGAAGTTATTATAATTTTTACTGTGCTTTATATTGCAATGAGTTTATACAATGCTTTACATTTTTTGCAAAACCCAGAAATATTCAATAACTTTATGCATAGCTGTATGACCAAAAATAACAGTCTTGGAAGAATAATATTATAATTTAGGCACATAATTCATAAATTATAAAACATTATTATAAGGTTATGGGTACTAGAAATCCAGTTTATTTCAATCAAAAAACAATATGTGGAATATATTTTATTTTTCACAACATTTCTTGTTCAAAGAAGGCATGATTTGCTTGAAGCCTATTTTTTAAGAAAAATGCACTACCACTTGACATGAGACTTGCAAAAAAAGAGGAATAATACTGAATTACTTTTATAAATGTCAAGTGTTCTCACAAAAGTAAAATTTCAAAACCTCTCTTCAATCTTTATTACATCAGTATTAATTAATTGCTAACATTACATTGCATAATTTAAGTCAAACCCCCCAATAATGAAATAATAAACAGACTCCAGTTAGAAACCCTCTAGAGAATTTTACACATTTTTTTCTTTTTGAGAAGCTGTAAGGGACTTTTGGTCTAGAGCTGCCACTTCCCTTTGATTTCAAGGACAAGTGAAATTGTTCAAATGTATAGAAATCTCTGAGAAGATTAGTGATTTCTGGCAGGTATTAGTTAGGATAATTACTAAATGTGCCTGTTTGTGCACATGCATGCTTAAACACAGTGCGTCACACAGGATATAATTTTATTTCTTCCTAATGTAGCCGGTCAGTATGGATGGGCCGTCTCTGTGCCACCAAGTTCCAGGAGTTCAGGCTAACAAAGCAACTCAAACCTATACCTGTAAAAACTAAGACTTCTCCAATCATAGCCAGATGCATCCAGATGAAAAAAGAGGGAATGGTATGTCCAGTGCAAATTTTTAAAAATATAATCCGGATATTACTGAGATTGTTTCTGCTCATGTCCACATGGTAAGAAAATAGTCACATAACTACACCCAAATGACATACAAGCTGGGGGATATGGTCTTTAGTTGGGTAGCTATGTGCCAGAAATAGCACAGCAAATACATGGCTATAAAGTAAACCATGGCGAGTGAATATTCTTCCCCCAGAGTAATAAAAACCAAAAGCTGGGGAAAAATACATCTTACTCTATAATCTATTATAAATAAGGATATTTGATAGTTGAAAAATGATGATAGTGATGGTGATCTTAAGGCCACGTTTTTATTTATTATTTGGTAATAAATGTTCTTCAACTATTACTCCAGAAAATTAATTCACATGGTGACCAACATTACAGAGTGAGCAGGAGCATGAACCAGACTGTCAAGGGCCAAAACTGACCCAGTAACCAGCATCATGACACTGGAAAAAGTACTTACCTTCTGTGTCTCAATGTCTTCATCTGTAAACTGATTATATTAATATTACATATGTCATGGAATTTTGAGAATTAATGAGGTTATGCATATCATTTAGAATCATATCTGACACTTAAAAAGCATTTAATAAGTTTTACCTACAATTCTCATTCTTTTCTGAGACTCATGTTTCTCATATGTAAAATGAAGAAAATAATAGCATCTAATTAAAGGGTTGTCGAAAAGCTTAAATTAATTAGTCTAGGTAAAGCAATAAGACAATTATCTGGCATATAGCAAGTTCTACATTTACTACTTATTTTGATTATTTTCTTACCACATTTTCACAGAGTTTTCAAAAAGCCTTAATATTTTTGAGTCAGGTTTTCATATACTCCTCCATGTAAGAAAAATTTTCTGTTGGCATTCTGATTTAAATTGCAACAGATGGTTATTAAATACATGAGAAGTGACATTTTTTATGATATGATTTCCCAACCAGTAACATGATAAGCTATTATTTTTTGGCCTTATTTATGTCTTTCCTTCAATTTTTGAGATTTGTTCTGAATCTGTTACTCTTCTGTTTTATGTATTCATACATTGTTTAATGGATAGCTTTGATTTTCAATAACTTTCCATTTCAATTTCTAACTATTAATTTCAAGTATAAGAAATAAAAATTGTGATAAAAGCCATACCAAATTTTCTTATAATTTTAAATATTTAATTTGAGCTTTACCATTTCTTTAGACTATTGCCCCATGTCTACATAGTTTAACACTTCATTTAGTTTTCTTTCCTTAAAGAATTGTTTTAGATATTTGAAACAAGGTTCTATAATTATAGCAGTCCTATTTTATTTCTATCTTAGTAATGAATTTATTTCATTAGCATCAGGCAGTAATGACTTAAAGCATGATAGATTATTATAGGAAAACATTTCTGTTCAAGAGGGCTATGTTCGAAGATGAGGAGACCACGAAGAATCTACAGAGATGTGAGTGTATGTTGAGCAGGGTAGTGAGGCAGACTTTGTCAGGAGTTTAAACATGAAATCTGGAGAGTCAGTCATCTCTTAGCACTTTGAATGCTCTCCCATCATACCTGTCTGTCGTATTAATATTGGATGACCATTCCAAAGAGGAATTGCAGGAAACTACCAGGGGCAGCTACCTCTGTACTGTTCTGAGATGCTCTCACATCTGCTCCTGGGATTTCTCAAGTTGCCCAGAATATGATGGTCTTTTCTCTAATCTCTGTCCTTGAAGTTAACCTTTCTTACAATGCTGAGCATAATCAATGTTACATTATGCTTATTTTTATTATTCAGACACTACTGTGGAAAATTTAAAGAAAGTGAGAACTGTGAATCTGGGCTTTTCCCAAAACATTCCCTGAATATTTGCTGAGTTTCTTTTTTTTTAATTTGCAAATGAAGTGAAACAAGAAAGAAAAGTAGTCTCATCTCATTTACACAAGAGAACCACAGGCCAGAAATTGATACTTTTGGTAAAAATCTTTTTAAAAACATCAAACTTGTTTAAATATAATGTAAATATGCTCTAAAACATTTTTTTTATAAAAAAATTTTTTTTTATATAACTATTTTTTATAAAAAATATTTTTAAGAATACATATTTTTATTTAATATAAAACTGTAACTTGTTCTTATTTGAAATACACATTTCAATACATATGTGAGGGTGCATGTGTGCGTGTTTTGCGCACCTATTAAGTAAGGTCTACTTAAATAAATAGTATTACAATAGATACTGAAAATTTGGGAAAACTTTAAGTTTAGGGAAAGTTACAAGAAGGAACTTTAATTACATCAGTACAAACGAGTTGTATTTTGTTATAATAAGTACTAATCGCAAATCTGTGTTTTAAAACAATGATTTCTCTCTGCTTCCCACTGCATCCACAGCTCTGTCCAGTCTTCTTCCTGGCTACCAGACTCTGAGAGCAACTCCGTTAAGGCAATGATCATGAACGAAGGGAAGTGAGAACTCAGAAAGCTCTGCACTGACTCTTGAATATCCTGCCAAAAGGGACCAGTGGCACTGCTAACTGCATTTCATCAGGTAAAGTAAATCGCTTAGAGAAATTTAACGTGGGGAATAAGGAAGTATAATCCTATCTCATACCTAGAATAAAGAAAAATGAAATGTCTGTACATAGTGCTAATTAATGTCTAACAACCATGCCCCTTTCAATTCATCAAATATCCTTCAGTTCATTCTCTTTTTCTCATAAAAAATTCACTCATCCTGTCAAAGTAGAGAAGAACAAAAATTCCTTACAATGATAGCATCAAGCTCACCACCATGGATTTCTGTGTAATTAGAGAAATAGCAACACAGTAATGCCAATAGAAACTGCCCTTTAAAGTGGGGGAAGGAGATGGGAAACAGCCAAATGGTTCTGAAGATCTTCTGGAAAGGCATTGAGTGGGCATCTTACCCTGGGAATAGAAAATATCTCCTGATACTTTTTTTGTCCCCTGAAAGAGGAACATGGTCCATTTATCTCTGAAGATGTTTTGTTCCACTCTCTGTGTGGGTCATCTTTCTTTATTACCTTTTTGCCATGCAGTAGTTAGACACTGGCAATTTGCCCTCCTCGGCTGCTAAGCCACTTTCTGAGTTTACTTTCTGCCTGCAGGAAATGGAGACTCCAGGCCTATTTAAGTGGCTCAAAAGCCACAGTCTCTTTTACTGCATATAGTGAATTGTCCCAGGTAAACGAACGTATGGAAACATTACAGCAAGGAAGAGAGGAAAGAAGGAAGGAAGGAAGAGGAAAAGGAAAGGAAAGAAAAAACAAAGGAAAGGGAAAAAAAGAAGAGGGAAGGGGAAGGGTATTTTAGTTGCAAGAGTCAAAAAGTTATCAGGCACAAGATGTAAACTTTTGACATAAGTGTTTGCTTCTCACAGTATAAGGAGGAAAAGAATGTTGTAGATACAATATTTGAAGAGAAAAATGTTAAGAATTTTCAAAACTTTCAAAAAACAACAAATCATAGGCTCAAGAAATCCTATGAAGTCAAGATAGGATGGAATTTAAACACACACACGCATGCACACAGCACTTTGTAAAATTTCTGTATTAGAATGTAAGTAATTTAATATGGCAGCAATAACTATTTTAAAAAATTCATTTAGAATTGAAATGCCAACCTTTTCAGGGAGTTTTTTGATTGACCTTTTTCTGTGAACTTTTATTTCAAAGTTTCTTTTTTTGAAAATCTTACACATATTTAGATTTGTTTTAATCTTCTTATCTGTATTTCAAATAGTTGTTTACTGAAAAAATGAAAAAAAATCTGTTAAATCAACTTTAAGTAACAGCAATTTATTTTAGTTAATCATCCCTGAAACTTAATTGAAAATTCTGTAAAAATTAAGTGAGTGAAGCAGAATATTTTAATTTGTAGTCTTGGTATAAACATCAATTGATTATAAAGAGTAAACTTTGGAAATAGCTTGTGAATTAAATGAAAACCAGCAAATAATGCTTGTTTATATGCAAATGGAACCTCTTGTTTTTCATCCTTAGGAGGACTTGTAACATAAAGATGAATTTTGAAAGAAAATAAAAAATAATATTTTCTAATATTTTTATGATATGTAACTTTTTACAGTTTATTATATCTACCTTTGACTTAAAGATCATATGGATTTAATTTTTGTGAATATATTTGAATATCAGCTCATATTTGTATACTTGTACATTAAATAATATCATCTAAGTCAATTTTTAAAAAGTCTTATAAAACTTTCACTTATACCTGTGAGTTACATAATAGTCAAAAACACAAAATAAATGGTAAATATTTCTGCATATTTTTTATTATTTAAAAGAAATCTAAGTATATTGTCACATTCAGTGTTTCAAAACTACCTCTGTGAAATATCTTTGATGCATTTTAATTAACTTTAATTGATGGCTGTTAATACATCTTTTATGATAACTAATGATATGGGTGTAGCTATGGGACTATTTTCTCACCGTGTGGACATGAGCAGAAGCAATCTCAGTAATATCTGTATTATGTTTTAAATATTTTAATCACTGAAGAGAGAAGGAAAGAAGAGGAAAATGGGTCTTCATATGTATAAATTTGCCTTCAGTGTGTGTTATCATGAGATAAAGAGGCTTTTCATACTGCCCTCCTGACCAAGGCCTTTAATACAATCTTCCAAAGGAAGATGTCCTCAAGAATGTTTAAATTTAGCATGCAATGATAATTCCAAATATCTATAAAAAGGGACTATTTGAAAATTGGCAAAGAGCAATGAAAAAGAGCTGTAGAATGCACTCATTTTCTGCCACTGAGTGTGAGAAAGTTTGTGTGCTTTCCAAATTTTGTCTGAGTTACCAGGCCTGTCAGATATATGCTGGAGTTTGGAAAGGAAGCCTACTATGTCTTCTATTCTTGTCATGAGAATGGAGAAATTAAAAAAAAATGCATTTTGATCTACTGCTATATATTTCAACTTTCAGTAATAGCAATTTCAAGGAATAAACTTAGCTATAGGTCAAAATAACTGATATTTTATATTTATTTAAGTTTCAGTATCATTTCTTAAAATTCCTTTTTTGTAAAAATGTTTGAAATTAATAATTACTCCTTAACATTATGTTTTGTCTTTAAATAATGTACTTAATCACGTTTCTGTATTTAAATGTACTTTAAAAAAGAGGTTGTATGGTAGGTATGGAAGCTCCTATGCTGAAATTACTAATGAACTACATTATTAATGAATAAAATACAAATTCTTATAATGTTTAATTATAACATTGGCTTATTATTCCATTGTTCCATTGATTCTGAATACATTCAGAAAACTCAAAAGTCTACTAATAAAATTAATCAATTAAGTATTTGATTAAAACTCAAGTTATATAGTATGCAAATACTGAAATAATTAACCACTCAATCATTTTGTCTGTGTGGGCTGAGCTACAAAATAAAATATGTAGGTGACAGAAATCTATGATTCTTAAGTGTTAAAAATTGTCTAACATTCTTTTTTCATT
Source organism: Manis pentadactyla (assembly GCF_030020395.1). Classification (NCBI taxonomy): domain Eukaryota; kingdom Metazoa; phylum Chordata; class Mammalia; order Pholidota; family Manidae; genus Manis; species Manis pentadactyla. The sequence goes on along the minus strand of NC_080037.1, from coordinate 26,344,903 downwards.
AAAGATAAAATGAATTGCATAAGGGAACTCTGGAGAAGGTCAAAATAATACATTTTCAGGGACTAAAACTAATTTTAACTTAGAGTGATAGTATCACCAGCTGGATATTCAAATCTGTATTTCTATAGACATTTAGATTTTCATTTCTACTTAAGCTTTGATATCAGTCTGTTACCTTTAGTAAGAAGGGTCAAATGCATTAACTTAACAACTCACACAGAACCATTCACATAAAAACTACCAAGACAGAATTTGTGTCTATGTTAAAAATGTTAATACACTAAATGAATAATATAGCCTACTAAGGAATAATCTAGGTCTTTCTGTTTTATCAATAGGAATGCATTTTTGAAATACATATTTTATTTCTTTAAATAGGCAGATAGCTAGATGCAATAACAAATTATTAAGGGTCTGTCTCCCATATATTAATTATCTATTTACTTACCTCTCTATTATCTATCCTTTACATTCCTTAGAATATGTGAGTAAGCTTCTCAGAGTGCCCTGTATTCAGTCATTGATCTATGGTGGGTAAAATTTTCTTGCCTTTTTCCCCAAGTGAGGACAACTTTGTAGGGTCATCCCCACTTCAGAGTTCCTTACAGAAGCTTCCACTGGAAACTCTATGTCAGAGATTCCAGAGAATCCAACCTGCAACAGAGACCAAAACTTTTCACTGTAGACTCAAACCTAGAGCATAATAATACTAGCGCATTAAATAAATTCTCAATGACTATTTGCAAATGGCCAATTAAGAGTCCTATCTATGCACCTGAGAACAAACACATCAGTGTCCAATTCTATTAGTTTTTGGGTTTTTTTTTTTGCATGATGTTGATTACACATTTAAAAGTCAGTTAAACACTTAGAGACCAAACCACATCGTTAAGCAATACTTCACGGAGTGATACTCCATGTTTCCTCCTGAGTAGCAGTGAAATTACTGCCATAAAATGGAATATGCCCTGATGTTTTGATTAATTTTCTTATAAAAATATGAATACATAGATTTCTTTTTTCACCACATGCCATCACAATCAGATTGATCCTTTTGAAAATCACTTGAAAATGGCATAGTGGCATGCAAGCATGCTTTAGAGAAAGAGGAATATTTATATCTTAGCAACTTCATTAATGCAACTTTCAACTCTCAAAATACTATTTGGCTGAGTCTTTAAAGCAGTGTCGAGTATTTATTATTATGAAAACAAGCTTTTCATCCAGCTATGTAAATAATTTATAAAGTAAAATGGACACTTCTTCACAAACTCCAGAATGTTCAAAAGAGTAAAGATTATTTCTAACTAGATAATTTCAAATTTTATACATGCGCTGCAGATATATTCTGCTAAGATAAACCCAACTGATTTTAAACCAGTTAAATATGTACTACATATAAACAATAACTATGTTCTTCAACTTTGGGAAATATCTTTGTCTTAATATTTTCTATACTTTGCTGCATGCTAAGGATGTAAAGATGTATAGGACATAGTACTTGCCTTTAAGAATTTCATTAATTCAGTAGGTGAAATTCAGCTGGCTAACACATTGAGATTGAGAGGGACTTTGATGCTGCTTATTTCTTTCTCCTCTAGAATCAAGCACAAATCAGATGAAGGTCAGGTAGAGATATTCTTTTAGGATTAAAACCATACAAATGATGTTCAGAGTGTTGTTAAACTGGGCAGTATGAAAAGCCTCATTATCTCATGATAACACACACTGAAGGCAAATTTATACATATAAAGACCCATTTTCCTTTTCTTTCCTTCTCTCTTTTCTGATTAAAAAAAGTTGACTGTGTAAAAGGACAGGCAGCTAATATAGGAAAAGATAAGGTGCCTGTGGCTAGCTGTCAAATGGAGATAAATGAACTAAGGAGAGAGGAAGAACAATGGGTTGTCCAAGAGGAAGAATGTGCTTTGTGATTCTCCACTGCCTATTCCTAGAAAAAGGCAAAGAACTGAGGCCTTGACCAAAAAGGAAAACTGGTGGCATGGTGAAAACAGGTAAGGAGGTAAGGACAGACACATCCATGTTGTTGATTTAAGTACTCTGCATCGTCTCTTTTAGAGATTGTAATGCACATCTCAAACCCAAACTAAATAAATGTTTGCTTTTATGTTCTTCTAGATCCTGTGGATTTTATTTAACTTCAAGAAATTCTATCAGGGGAACTGCATGTACTACCATCAGCCCACCGATAATGGTTTAATTGTGTAATCACAAAACAATTCTATGACTTTTCTCTAACTGATTAATATGAAGTGGTAAGAGAACACATAAGAAATCAATAAATCCAAATGGAGGTTTTAAGCAGAACACTGAAGGGAGGAAAAATTAGAGTTGAGACTTCAAGAAGGACTCACCATTTTCTGATTATACAAGGTAATAAAATTATACTTCAGGCAGAAGCTCAAGCATAAATAAGATATACCAGAAAGTGTTTTCCGAAAATACAAACTGTCAGGACTATAATGAAATCTTAGCATTCTAAGGCTGGAGTATCCAGAAATGAAAGTGAAATGATCATTTGGTGATGGATCATGAAGGACAGAGACTCCAATTACTTAGCCCTAGGGGGTGGCTGGGCAGGACTTGTATTATCAAAAGCCCTAGACCTGTCAACTACCCTGTTGTAGTCTGAATGTTTCTTTACCCCCAAAGTTTATATATTGAAATCCTACTACTCTAGCTAATGGTATCAGAAGTTGGGGCATTTGGGGAGTGATTGGGTCATGAGGGCTGAGGCCTCATGAAGAGGATTAATGCTTTTACAGGAAAGGCCCTAGAGAGCTCCCCAGACCCTGTGTTGATACAAAGAGAGGATACCCATGTGAGGACACGTAGAGAGATCTGTGCACTGGAAGAGGGGCCTCACCTGACCATGACATAGACCTGATCTTAGAGTTCAGCCTCTAGAACTGTGAGAGATACATTTATGTTTTTTGTAAACCACCCATCTGTGGTATTTTATTACAGTGGCCTGAATGAACCAAGACATCCCTCATTTTCTAGGACATCTTGCTGGAAGGCTGGTGTGAAATCTGGCCTGATGGCAAATCTCATCAGTCATCACAGACAGCAGATGCAATGAGTAAGATTAATACATTTCTCTGAAGCAACCCCATGAAGCAAGGCCAAGAAGCAGAGGACAGCCACAGAGTGTTCCACTCCCCATCATGGACACAGAGCATGTGTTGTTGCCGAAGGCATTTGTATTCCATGCAACACTTTATGATAACCTATGGGGTATTTGTGAAAGGGGTGGAGTCTTTGGAAAGTGCAGGTCTGGAAGCAACCCTGAATTTCTGGCTCCATATACTCTAAAACATTCTGGACACATTTGTGTAACAGACCAGAGCAAAGGCTCAGGAATCAAAAGTAACAGATACCACTGAAAGCAATTTTGAGTTAGGGTAAATTGAATAATATATCATCATAAAATTCCAAATTGAAATTACTGAATCAAAGTGAAATATTCTTTTCTTTTATGAAAAATATATTGAGGCAGAAATTTCAGGGCTTATATGGTGGCTGCCATCCTGAGTCAAACTTTCTTTTCCACCATTCCAGTGTCTAGCTAGCTTCCTTCCTCAGTTTTACCTCATGATCCAATATGATTGAAAATGTCCCAGCCATCCCACCAACACAGCAGGTTAGAAGGTGAAAGAACAAAAACATTGCAAAAATACTTTTTCTGATAGAGTGAGCAATTTTAAAACAGATGTCTTGAAAATGTCACATGCATCTACCTGCATCTCATTGGTAAGAATATGAATAGAAGATTACACCTAGTTCCAAGGAAAGCTAAGAAATGTAATCTTTATTCTAAAAACAAATATGCCCAGGTTATGGATATTTGTGGTCACTGACACAGAAGAGATGTGGGATAAAGATACAAAACTAAAGGATTAAAACATTAAATAAGAATCAATTAAACTCTATATTCCTTCTATTACTTTTTGTAGCACATGACTGCCCTGTCTCTACTATGATATGATTTGAAATGTTTATTCTATGAAGAGTTTAAAAATTAGATTTTCTATAATACAGACAACTGGCCAGAGATGAGAGTCACTGTGTGCAGTCACACTGAAAACAGGAAGATTAAGTGAAAGCCAGCAAATAGAATAGTAAGACACCCAAGCCTTTTCCCTAACTTAATCTTCCTTTATAGTAGAAATGTCCAGCCTGCAAAGAAAAATACAGGTTCTAGAATTAAACTTTGCTCTTCAAAGAGATAATCTTCACCCTGTTATTCGCTAGTCAGATCCAATGGTTAGTATGTCCTTTTCAAATATCCTGAATTTAAAATGAGATTATTAGATATTAATAGCATGTGACAGTGAAGGATCATCAGGCAGCAGACAACCTTGAAGAGATAGAAACAAACAAAATAAACACCTGAACAATAACGAACAAAATACTTAAAAGAATATGAGACAATAAAGTTGAAAAATTCATGAAACTATAAATAGCATGTTTAAAATGGTAGAAGACTTTGCACCTATGAAATAAGAATAGATTGTGGGTGTATTACAAAAAAGCAAATGACAAAGAGAAATATATATATACATACATACATATATATATATGTATGTATGTATGTATAATGTTTGTATTAGTGACATTCCTTGAAATTTTATTCTTCATCCCTTTCCCTGTAGCTCCCACCATTAGAAACATCTTTTATTCAATGTCAAATCTAATCTAACATCCTATTCCTAGTCCACCAATGTCTCTTGATTGGACAACTCTAATAAAATTGAAGCAATGTACTTCTTTCAGAAGCAGGAGAGAATCATGGACTGGAATATTTTAACAAAATCTTGTGAATAAAATATATGTGATTCTTTATAAAATATATTTTTGAATCTTAAAATGAAGAAATAACCAGATATTAAGGAATTATGAGGTTAGAATTTGGGTGAAAACAAGAACTGAGAAACGCATGCAAAGCACCAAATCTGCATTTGTCCTAGAGCATTTCCTATTTTGATAAGACTCCTGGAACTAAACAAACAAAAAACAAGTTTGATATCCAAGGGCCTAGAGAGAGAGTATAACAGGAGACCCAACTCTACCTCAATAATATGGAAGTCAAAAAAGATACATTCTCAGTGTGAGGGTAAACCAGAAAAATATCCTTCCCATCTCCTCTTTCAGAGCACTGCAAATAAATTTCCTTTGACACTGAGTATGTTGGAGGAGAGTAGATATATATGGAATAATATATGACCTACCATGAAAGAAAAGAAATAAAATGAAATTAGAAAATATTTTGAACTGACTGACAACATGCTATATGTTATAAACATGTCATACTTACGGTCAGAATATAAAAAGACTGAAATCTAGTAAAATATGAATCTCAAGAAATTAGAAAAATAAATTTTTTAAAACAGGAAGTAAAATAGTTTTTAGGAAACTGCAGTATATTTTCTGACATCAGAAATGTAATTCATCTCAGAAAACATTTGTTTTGTTTTAACTCAGTTAATGTAAAACATATGGCAAAAACATATTTACAAACTTCTTTTTCCTGGAAGATTGGATAAATGTAGCCGAATTTTGATAATGTACTTTGGGTTAGGGGTAAATCCAATAAGACAACTTTTAAAAAAAACCATCCAGCTAAAAGTAGATGAGGAGGCAAATTTAGGAATATAACAACCTGGTTTTTGTGCATAAGAATCACCTGAAGCTGGAGCAAAGTAGACTATTTTTTTCTCCCCATTACCCATCCGGAAAATATGAACTCAAGTACATCAAATAGCGTAATTAGATGCAATTAAATGACTAATTATTATGATGAGGTCAGAGCACTGGGGTGGGGTGAGGGAAATGGAGTGTTTGATGTTAGAGGACAATGAGAGTAAAAGGAGGTATAAAGCACAAAGGCCATTGCACACTCCAGCAACAAAGAATAGTGAGACCGCATAGTGAAGACTGAAAGCCTAGACTAAAGATGATTTTACCATTGAGTTGTTTTATGTCAGTTGAATAAAGGAAATGGGACTCTCAAATCCAACACAGAGACACTAAGTGGGTTGTACTAGGGAACTTACACCAGAAAGATCTATTTATATACTCTGATTAGAAGTGACTTGTTAACAATATGAACATTTTTTGTTTCATAATGGACTTTATCATATACTTCTTCCACAACTAAAGGGGCAGAATTTACACATATAAGCCAGTTCTTGCTTTCTTATTACAATGCAGTCACTAGTTATTCAAGTAGACTTTTACTTAGAATGTATAAATAATAGGGCAGCCTTCTCTTTATAAGAAGATTGACTGCTGGAGTGGATTAAAAGCTTTTAGAGGAATCTTCTGTTCATTTATATTAGACTGGTAGAATTTGATTTGCCTTCCAACAGAAATTGCTGTTTTGTCTGGTTTGCGTTTCTAAAGGGCATCCTGAAATATCATTGATTTTCTGCCATTCAACTGTTATGAAACATTTATCCAGCTTAATTTTGTAGCTTACTTACTTCTGAAATATTATTAGCCATTTCAAATTAAAATAAAGTTATTTTAGTACTATTTTATTATCTCTGATGGCCTTTAAATTATGGCATTTTATATAGTTAAGCTGTGAGTTTCTGAATTTCTTTTTACACATTTAAAAAATACTCCTATTAAGTAACTGATTTTATAAAACTAAAAATCCCTTCATGTTTCTTCCTCTTCATAATTCATATTTTGCAATTATTTGAAAATATTAAGCATATCAAAGTAAAGTAAACTCTTTTTTTTTTTAGATAAATATTTTTCATTGAAGGGTAGTTGACACACAGTATTACATTAGTTTCAGGTGTACAACACAGTGATTCAACATTTATTTTATTTTATTTTTTTTTTTTTTTAAATAATTATTTTTTATTGAAGGGTAGTTGACACACAGTATTACATTACATGAGTTTCAAGTGTACAACACAGTGGTAGAACATTTATATACATAATTCTAGGTTCCAGCTATCACCCTACCAAGCTGTTACAATATCTTGACTATATTCCTTATGCTATACATTACATCCCAGTTACTAATTTATTTTACCATTGGAAGTCTGTCCTTCTTTTTTTTTTTCTTTGTGAGGGCATCTCTCATATTTATTGATCAAATGGTTGTTAATGACAATAAAATTCTGTATAGGGGAGTCAATGCTCAATGCACTATCATTATTCCACCCCAAGCCTAATTTTCGTCAGTCTCCAATCTTCTGAGGCATAACAAACAAGTTCTTACATGTAGAACAAATTCTTACATAATGAATAAGTTACATAGTGAACAGTACAAGGGCAGTCATCACAGAAACTTTCGGTTTTGCTCATGCATTGTGAACTATAAACAATCAGTTCAAATATGAATACTCATTTGGTTTTTATACTTGATTTATATGTGGATACCACATTTCTCTCTTTATTATTATTTTAATAAAATGCTGAAGTGGTAGGTAGATACAAGATAAAGGTAGAAAACATAGTTTAGTGTTGTAAGACAGCACATGTAGATGATCAGGTGTGTGCCTTTAGACTATGTGTTAATCCAAGCTAGACCAGGGCAATAAAACATCCACGTATGCAGAAGATTTCTCTCAGAACGGGGGGGTGAGGTTCTAAGCCTAACCTCTGTTGATCTCCAATTTCTCACCTGATGGCCCCCCTGCGACTGTGCCTGTCTTAGGTTGTTCCTCCCTTGAGGAATCTTACCCGTCTCTGGCTAACCAGTCATCTTCCGGGGCCATACAGGGAAATGTGAAGTTGGTAAGTGAGAGAGAAGCCTTATTGTTTGAAAAAGTTAGCTTTTTAGTTCTTTGCATATTTATGCCCTGTGGCTTCTATGCCCAGCATTTGTCTTGAGGTATCTTTACCACTTGGAAGAATTATGATACTCGGTAAATTTGATATGAGGCACGAATTCTATTTAAGGGTTGTAATTAGGAAGGAAAAAGAAAAGCTATAGAAGTAGCAGGCAGAAGAAAACATGGGAAGATTGATTATTTCTTTGATATATCTTCTTGTAGAGTAACTTCAGCATGTATAGGTTTTAAGCTACTACTTAAATTGCACACACACATTAAAATAATAGGAGTATAGTTACATAACCAAAGCATATCTGTAATTACCAGATATCTGCAGTGAAACCAAGAAAACCAGTTAGGCACCTTAGGCATTTGTGAAAACTTATCTATGATATGGTGGATATTGTCCAACTGAACTTGAACAGTCTGAGAGAAATCAGACAAATTAAAACAACCCATTCCTGGGGACTGTTCACATGCCATATGTTCTTTTAACAGTAAATAGTTTGAAGTTGTAAGACTTTGGAGCGCTACAATTTGCACTTCTCCAAATTCTTGGTTGAGTTCCAACAGTATAGATCCAGTCCAATTTTGTTGTTTTACTGTATGCACAGGCCAGCTTAGATATCTCCTTCCTCATTCCCATGGCAAGTCCAGGAACTGGTGGGATGAGTGCATCTACAGCTGTAGCAGTGCGTGGATCTTTGTTGGGGTTTTTTGATGATCATCTTCTGGCATGAGTCTTCCAGAGAGTGCAGATGTTGGAAGTTCACTTTCATATCGTATCTTAGTTCATTTTCGGGGTAGCCCAATTAGGCTTTGATCCTCTGTATAAACACAAACAGACCCTTTGCCTACACTTTTATATGCCCTTTATACCCTTGTGTAGAAATCGTTGGAGGTTACCACACAGGAACTGCCCTTTTTTTTTTTTTTTTTTTTTTTTGCTATCACTAATCTACACTTACATGATGAATATTATGTTTACTAGGCTATCCCCTATACCAGGTCTCCCCTATAAACCCCTTTACAGTCACTGTCCATCAGCATAGCAAAATGTTGTAGAATCACTATTTGCCTTCTCTGTGTTGTACAGCCCTCCCTTTTCTCCTACCCCCCCCATGCATGTTAATCTTAATACCCCCCTACTTCTCCCCCCCCTTATCCCTCCCTACCCCCTACTTCTCCCCCCCCTTATCCCTCCCTACCCACCCATCCTCCCCAGTCCCTTTCCCTTTGGTACCTGTTAGTCCATTCTTGAGTTCTGTGATTCTGCTGCTGTTTTGTTCCTTCAGTTTTTCCTTTGTTCTTATATTCCACAGATAAGTGAAATCATTTGGTATTTCTCTTTCTCCGCTTGGCTTGTTTCACTGAGCATAATACCCTCCAGCTCCATCCATGTTGCTGCAAATGATTGGATTTGCCCTTTTCTTATGGCTGAGTAGTATTCCATTGTGTATATGTACCACATCTTCTTTATCCATTCATCTATTGATGGACATTTAGGTTGCTTCCAATTCTTGGCTATTGTAAATAGTGCTGCAATAAACATAGGGGTGCATCTGTCTTTCTCAAACTTGATTGCTGCGTTCTTAGGGTAAATTCCTAGGAGTGGAATTCCTGGGTCAAATGGTAAGTCTGTTTTGAGCATTTTGAGGAACCTCCATACTGCTTTCCACAATGGTTGAACTAACTTACATTCCCACCAGCAGTGTAGAAGGGTTCCCCTTTCTCCACAGCCTCGCCAACATTTGTTGTTGTTTGTCTTTTGGATGGCAGCCATCCTTACTGGTGTGAGGTGATACCTCATTGTAGTTTTAATTTGCATTTCTCTGATAATTAGCGATGTGGAGCATCTTTTCATGTGTCTGTTGGCCATCTGTATTTCTTTTTTGGAGAACTGTCTGTTCAGTTCCTCTGCCCATTTTTTAATTGGGTTATTTGTTTTTTGTTTGTTGAGGCGTGAGAGCTCCTTATATATTCTGGACGTCAAGCCTTTATCGGATGTGTCATTTTCAAATATATTCTCCAATACTGTAGGGATCCTTCTTGTTCTATTGATGGTGTCTTTTGCTGTACAGAAGCTTTTCAGCATAATATAGTCCCACTTACTCATTTTTGCTGTTGTTTTCCTTGCCCGGGGAGATATGTTCAAGAAGAGGTCACTCATGTTTATGTCTAAGAGGTTTTTGCCTATGTTTTCTTCCAAGAGTTTAATGGTTTCATGGCTTACATTCAGGTCTTTGATTCATTTTGAGTTTACTTTTGTATATGGAGTTAGACAATGGTCCAGTTTCATTCTCCTACATGTAGCTGTCCAGTTTTGCCAGCACCACCTGTTGAAGAGACTGTCATTTCGCCATTGTATGTCCATGGCTCCTTTATCAAATATTAATTGACCATATATGTCTGGGTTAATGTCTGGATTCTCTAGTCTGTTCCATTGGTCTGTGGCTCTGCTCTTGTGCCAGTACCAAATTGTCTTGATTACTATGGCTTTATAGTAGAGCTTGAAGTTGGGGAGTGAGATCCCCCCTACTTTATTCTTCTTTCTCAGGATTGCTTTGGCTATTCGGGGTCTTTGGTGTTTCCATATGAATTTTTGAATTATTTGTTCCAGTTCATTGAAGAATGTTGCTGTTAGTTTCATAGGGATTGCATCAAATCTGTATATTGCTTTGGGCAAGATGGCCATTTTGACGATATTAATTCTTCCTAGCCACGAGCATGGGATGAGTTTCCATCTGTTAGTGTCCCCTTTAATTTCTCTTAAGAGTGACTTGTACTTTTCAGAGTATAAGTCTTTCGCTTCTTTGGTTAGGTTTATTCCTGGGTATTTTATCTTTTTTGATGCAATTGTGAGTGGAGTTGTTTTCCTGATTTCTCTTTCTGTTGCTTCATTGTTCGTGTATAGGAAAGCCACAGATTTCTGTGTGTTGATTTTGTATCCTGCAACTTTGCTGTATTCCGATATCAGTTCTAGTAGTTTTGGGGTGGAGTCTTTAGGGTTTTTTATGTACAGTATCATGTCATCTGCAAATAGTGACAGTTTAACTTCTTCTTTACCAATCTGTATTCCTTGTATTACTTTATTTTGTCTGATTGCCGTGGCTAGGACCTCCAGTACTATGTTAAATAACAGTGGAGAGAGTGGGCATCCCTGTCTAGTTCCCGATCTCAGAGGAAATGCTTTCAGCTTCTCGCTGTTCAATATAATGTTGGCTGTGGGTTTACCATAGATGGCCTTTATTATGTTGAGGTACTTGCCCTCTATTCCCATTTTGCTGAGAGTTTTTAACATGAATGGATGTTGAACTTTGTCAAATGCTTTTTCAGCATCTATGGAGATGATCATGTGGTTTTTGTCTTTCTTTTTGTTGATGTGGTGGATGATGTTGATGGACTTTCGAATGTTGTACCATCCTTGCATCCCTGGGATGAATCCCACTTGGTCATGGTGTATGATCCTTTTGATGTATTTTTGAATTCGGTTTGCTAATATTTTGTTGAGTATTTTTGCATCTACGTTCATCAGGGATATTGGTCTGTAGTTTTCTTTTTTGGTGGGGTCTTTGCCTGGTTTTGGTATTAGGGTGATGTTAGCTTCATAGAATGAGTTTGGGAGTATCCCCTCCTCCTCTATTTTTTGGAAAACTTTAAAGAGAATGGGTATTATGTCTTCCCTGTATGTCTGATAAAATTCCGAGGTAAATCCATCTGGCCCGGGGGTTTTGTTCTTTGGTAGTTTTTTGATTACCTCTTCAATTTCGTTGCTGGTAATTGGTCTGTTTAGATTTTCTGTTTCTTCCTGGGTCAATCTTGGAAGGTTATATTTTCTAGGAAGTTGTCCATTTCTCCTAGGTTTCCCAGCTTGTTAGCATATAGGTTTTCATAGTATTCTCCAATAATTCTTTGCATTTCCGTGGGGTCCGTCGTGATTTTTCCTTTCTCGTTTCTGATACTGTTGATTTGTGTTGACTCTTTTCTTCTTAATAAGTCTTGCTAGAGGCTTATCTATTTTTTTTATTTTCTCGAAGAACCAGCTCTTGGTTTCTTTGATTTTTGCTATTGTTTTATTCTTCTCAATTTTATTTATTTCTTCTCTGATCTTTATTATGTCCCTCCTTCTGGTGACCTTAGGCCTCATCTGTTCTTCTTTTTCCAATTTCGATAATTGTGACATTAGACCATTCATTTGGGATTGCTCTTCCTTTTTTAAATATGCTTGGATTGCTATATACTTTCCTCTTAAGACTGCTTTTGCTGTGTCCCACAGAAGTTGGGGCTTAGTGTTGTTGTTGTCACTTGTTTCCATATATTGCTGGATCTCCATTTTGATTTGGTCATTGATCCATTGATTATTTAGGAGCGTGTTGTTAAGCCTCCATGTGTTTGTGAGCCTCTTTGCTTTCTTTGTACAGTTTATTTCTAGTTTTATGCCTTTGTGGTCTGAAAAGTTGGTTGGTAGGATTTCAATCTTTTGGAATTTTCTGAGGCTCTTTTTGAGGCCTAGTATGTGGTCTATTCTGGAGAATGTTCCATGTGCACTTGAGAAGAATGTATATCCCGCTGCTTTTGGATGTAGAGTTCTATAGATGTCTATTAGGTCCATCTGCTCTACTGTGTTGTTCAGTGCTTCCGTGTCCTTACTTATTTTCTGCCCAGTGGATCTATCCTTTGGGGTGAGTGGTGTGTTGAAGTCTCCTAGAATGAATGCATTGCAGTCTATATCCCCCTTTAGTTCTGTTAGTATTTGTTTCACATATGCTGGTGCTCCTGTGTTGGGTGCATATATATTTAGAATGGTTATATCCTCTTGTTTGACTGAGCCCTTTATCATTATGTAGTGTCCTTCTTTATCTCTTGTTACTTTCTTTGTTTTGAAGTCTATTTTGTCTGATATTAGTACTGCAACCCCTGCTTTCTTCTCACTGTTGTTTGCTTGAAATATGTTTTTCCATCCCTTGACTTTTAGTCTGTACATGTCTTTGGGTTTGAGGTGAGTTTCTTGTAAGCAGCATATAGATGGGTCTTGCTTTTTTATCCATTCTGTTACTCTGTGTCTTTTGATTGGTGCATTCAACCCATTAACATTTAGGGTGACTATTGAAAGATATGTACTTATTGCCATTGCAGGCTTTAAATTCGTGGTTACCAAAGGTTCAAGGTTAGCCTCTTTAGTATCTTACTGCCTAACTTAGCTCGCTTATTGAGCTGTTATATACACTGTCTGGAGATTCTTTTCTTCTCTCCCTTCTTGTTCCTCCTCCTCGATTCTTCATATGTTGGGTGTTTTGTGCTGTGCTCCTTCTAGGAGTGCTCCCATCTAGAGCAGTCCCTGTAAGATGTTCTGTAGAGGTGGTTTGTGGAAAGCAAATTCCCTCAGCTTTTGTTTGTCTGGGAATTGTTTAATCCCACCGTCATATTTGAATGATAGTCGTGCTGGATACAGTATCCTTGGTTCAAGGCCCTTCTCTTTCATTGTATTAAATATATCATGCCATTCTCTTCTGGCCTGTAGGTTTCTGTTGAGAAATCTGACGTTAGCCTGATGGGTTTCCCTTTATAGGTGACCTTTTTCTCTCTAGCTGTCTTTAACACTCTTTCCTTGTCCTTGATCTTTGCCATTTTAATTATTATGTGTCTTGGTGTTGCCCTTCTTGGATCCTTTCTCTTGGGGGTTCTGTGTATTTCCGTGGTCTGTTTGATTACTTCCTCCCCCAGTGTGGGAAGTTTTCAGCAATTATTTCTTTTAAGATACTTTCCATCTCTTTTCCTCTCTCTTCTTCTTCTGGGACCCCTATAATACGGATATTGTTCCTTTTAGATTGGTCACACAGTTCTCTTAATATTGTTTCATTCCTGGAGATCCTTTTGTCTCTCTCTATGTCAGCTTCTATGCGTTCCTGTTCTCTGATTTCAATTCCATCAATGGCCTCTTGCATTCTATCCATTCTGCTTATAAACCCTTCCAGAGTTTGTTTCATTTCTGCGATCTCCTTTCTGGCATCTGTGATCTCTTTCCGGACTTCATCCCATTTTTCTTGTGTATTTCTCTGCATCTCTGTCAGCATGTTTATGATTCTTATTTTGAATTCTTTGTCAGGAAGACTGGTTAGGTCTGTCTCCTTCTCTGGTGTTGTCTCTGTGATCTTTGTCTGCCTGTAGCTTTGCCTTTTCATGGTGATAGGAATAGTCTGCAGAACTAGGACGAGTGACGGCTGGAAGGACTTCCTTTCTTGTTGGTTTGTGGCCCTCCTCTCCTGGGAGAACAGCGGCCTCTAGTGGCTTGTGCTGCGCAGCTGCGCGCAGACAGGGTTTCTGCTTCCTGCCCGGCTGCTATGGAGTTAATCTCCGCTGTTGCTGTGGGCGTGGCCTGGCTCGGGCAGCTACTCCAAAATGGTGGAGTCTCGTTGGAGCAGGAGCGGCTCGGAGGCTATTTATCTCCGTAAGGGGCCTCCCTGCTCCCTGCAGCCCAGGGATTAGGGTGCCCAGAGATCCCGGATTCCCTACCTCTGGATTAAGTGACCCACCCTGCCCCTTTAAGACTTCCAAAAAGCACCCGCCAAAACAAAACAACGACCACAAAAAAAAACAAGAAAAAAAATTTTTTTAATTAAAAAAAATTTTTTTAATTAAAAAAAAAAGGTGGTCGTTCGTTTTTCTTTATTCTCCGGTACCAGCCTCAGGCCTCTGCTCACCGGTCTTTCTGCCCTGTTTCCCTAGTATTGGGGTCCCTGTCCCTTTAAGACTTCCAAAAAGCGCTCGCCAAAACAAAGCAGCAAAAAAGCAAAAAAAAAAAATTGTCGCGCGCTTTTCTTATGTCCTCTGTCGCCCAGCCTCCAGTGCCTGCTCACTGTTCTTGCTGCCCTGTTTTCCCAGTATCGAGGGCCCTGCACTCTGGCCCGGATGGCTGGGGCTGGGTGTTCGGCAGTCCTGGGCTCCGTCTCCCTCCCGCTCTGCCTGCTCTTCTCCCGCCGGGAGCTGGGGGGAGGGGCGCTCGTCTCCCGCGGGGCCGGGGCTTGTATCTTACCCCCTTCGCGAGGCGCTGGGTTCTCTCAAGTGCGGATGTGGTCTGGATATTGTCCTGTGTCCTCTGGTCTTTATTCTAGGAAGGGTTGTCTTTGTTATATTTTCATAGATATATGTGGTTTTGGGAGGAGATTTCCGCTGCTCTACTCATGCCGCCATCTTCCGCCCCTTTGATTCAACATTTATACACATGATAATAATAGGTACCAGCTATCACCATACAAAGTTGTTACAATATTTGGACTATATTCCTTATGCTATACATTACATCCTGGTTACTTATTTATTTTACAATTGGAAGTGTGAACTTTTTTTTTTTTTGAGAGGGCATCTCTCATATGTACTGATCAAATGGTTGTTAACAACAATAAAGTTCTGTATAGGGGAGTCAATGCTCAATGCACAATCATTAATCCACCCCAAGCCAAATTTTCATCAGTCTCCAATCTTCGGAAGCATAACAAACAAGGTCTTACATGGAGCACAAATTCTTACATAGTGAATAAGTTACATGGTGAACAGTACAAGGGCAGTCATCACAGAAACTTTCGGTTTTGCTCATGCATTATGAACTATAAACAATCAGTTCAAATATGAATATTCATTTGACTTTTATACTTGATTTATATGTGGATACCACATATCACCCTTTATAATTATTATTTTTAATAAAATGCTGAAGTGGTAGGTAGATGCAAGATAAAGGTAGAAAACATAGTTTAGTGTTGTAAGACAGCACATGTAGATGATCAGGTGTGTGCCTGTAGACTATGTGTTAATCCAAGCTAGACCAGGGCAATAAAACATCCACGGATGCAGAAGATTTCTCTCAGAACAGGGGGGGTGAGGTTCTAGGCCTCACCTCTGTTCATCCCCAATTTCTCAACTGATGGCCCCCCTGTGACTGTGCCTGTCTTAGGTTGTTCCTCCCTTGAGGAATCTTACCCGTCTCTGACTAACCAGTCATCTTCCGGGGACATACAGGGAAATGTAAAGTTGGTAAGTGAGAGAGAAACCTTATTGTTTGAAAAGGTTAGCTTTTTACTTTTTTGCTTATTTATGCCCTGTGGCTTCTATGCCCAGCATTTGTCTTGAGGTATTGTTACCACTTGGAAGAATTATGATACTCGGTAAATTCGATATGAGGCACGAATTCTATTTAAGGGTTGTAATTAGGAAGGAAGAAGAAAAGCTATAGAAGTAGCAGGCGGAAGAAAACATGGGAAGATTGATTATTTCTTTGACATATCTTCTTGTAGAGTAACTTCAGCATGTATAGGTTTTAAACTACTAATTAAATTGTGCACACACATTAACATAATAGGAGTATAGTTACATAACCAAAGCAGACCTATAATTACCAGCCATCTCCAGTGAAACCAAGAAAACCAGTTAGGCACCTTAGGCATTTGTGAAAACTTATCTATGATATGGTGGATATTGTCCAACTGAACTTGAACAGTCTGAGAGAAATCAGACAAATTAAAACATCCCATTCCTGGGGACTGTTCACATCCCAAATGTTCTTTTAACAGTAAATAGTCTGTTGTTGTAAGATTTTGGAGCGCTAAAATTTGCACTTCTCCTAATTCTTGGCTGAGTTCCAACAGTATAGATCCAGTCAAATTTGTTGTTTTACTGTATGCACAGGCCAGCTTAGATATCTCCTTCTTCATTCCCATGGCAAGTCCAGGAACTGGTGGGATGAGTGCATCTACAGCTGTAGCAGTGCGTGGATCTTTGTTGGGGTATTTTGACGATCATCTTCTGGTATGAGTCTTCCAGAGAGTACTGATCATGGAAGTTCTTCTTCATATCATATCTTAGTTCATTTACGGGGTAGCCAAATTAGGCTTTGATCCTCTGTATAAACACAAACAGACCCTTTGCCTACACTTTTATATGCCCTTTAAACCGTTGTGTTGTACTCATTGGAGGTCACCACACAGGAACTGCATTTTAAAATTTTTTTGTTATCATTAATCTAACTTACATGACCAATATTATGTTTACTAAGCTCTCCCCTATACCAGGTTCCCCCTATAAACCCCTTTACAGTCACTGTCCATCAGCATAGCAAAATGTTGTAGAATCACTATTTGCCTTCTCTGTGTTGTACAGCCCTCCCCTTTCTCCCACCCCCCCATGCATGCTAATCTTAATACACCACTACTTCTTCCCCCCCCTTTTCCCTCCCTACCCACCCATCCTCCCCAGTCCCATTCCCTTTGGTACCTGTTAGTCCATTCTTGAGTTCTGTAGTTCTGCTGCTGTTTTGTTCCTTCAGTTTTTCCTTTGTTCTTATACTCCACAGATGAGTGAAATCATTTGGTATTTCTCTTTCTCCGCTTGGCTTGTTTCACTGAGCATAGTACCCTCCAGCTCCATCCATGTTGCTGCAAATGGTAGTATTTGCCCTTTTCTTAAGGCTGAGTAGTATTCCATTGTATATATGTAAAACATCTTCTTTATTCATTCATCTATGGATGGCCATTTAGGTTGCTTCCAATTCTTGGCTATTGTAAATAGTACTGCGATAACATAGGGGTGCATCTGTCTTTCTCAAACTTGATTGCTGTGTTCTTAGGGTAAATTCCTAGGAGTGGAATTCCTGGGTTAAATGCTAAGTCTGTTTGGAGCATTTTGATGTACCTCCATACTGCTTTCCACAATGGTTGAACTAATTTACATTCCCACCAGCAGTGTAAGAGTGTTGCCCTTTCTGCACAGCCTCGCCAACATTTGTTGTTGTTTGTCTTTTGGATGGCAGCCATCCTTACTGGTGTGAGGTGATACCTCATTGTAGTTTTAATTTGCATTTCTCTGATAATTAGTGATGTGGAGCATCATTTCATGTGTCTGTTGGCCATCTGTATTTCTTTTTTGGAGAACTGTCTGTTCAGTTCCTCTGCCCATTTTTTAATTGGGTTATTTTTTTTTGTTTGTTCAGGTGCGTGAGGTCTTTATATACTCTGAACGTAAAGCCTTTATCGGATGTGTCATTTTCAAATATATTCTCCCATACTGTATGGTTCCTTTTTGTTCTATTGATGGTGTCTTTTGCTGTACAGAAGCTTTTCAGCTTAATATAGTCCCACTTCTTCATTTTGTTGTTGTTTTCCTTGCCCAGGGAGTATGTTCAAGAAGAGGTCACTCATGTTTATGTCTAAGAGGTTTTGCCTATTTTTTTTTTTTGGGAGTTTAATGGTTTCATGACTTATATTCAGGTCCTTGATCCATTTTGAGTTTACTTTTGTATATGGGGTTAAACAGTGGTCCAGTTTCATTCTCCTACATGTAGCTGACCAGTTTTGCTAGCACCATCTGTTGAAGAGACTGTCATTTCCCCATTGTATGTCCATGGCTCTTTATCAAATATTAATTGACCATATATGTCTGGGTTAATGTCTGGATTCTCTAGTCTGTTCCATTGGTTCTGTGGCTCTGTTCTTGTGCCAGTACCAAATTGTCTTGATTACTATGGCTTTATAGTAGAGCTTGAAGTTGGGGAGTGAGATCACCCCTACTTTATTCTTCTTTCTCAGAATTGCTTTGGCTATTCGGGGTCTTTGGTGTTTCCATATGAATTTTTGAATTATTTATTCCAGTTCAGTGAAGAATGTTGCTGGTAGTTTCATAGGGATTGGATCAAATCTGTGTATTGCTTTGGGCAGGATGGCCTTTTTGATGATATTAATTCTTCCTAGCCACGATCATGGGATGAATTTCCATCTGTTAGTGTCCCGTTTAATTTCTCTTAAGAGTGACTTGTACTTTTCAGAGTATAAGTCTTTCGCTTCTTTGGTTAGGTTTATTCCTGGGTATTTTATCTTTTTTGATGCAATTGTGAGTGGAGTTGTTTTCCTGATTTCTCTTTCTGTTGCTTCATTGTTCGTGTATAGGAAAGCCACAGATTTCTGTGTGTTGATTTTGTATCCTGGAACTTTGCTGTATTCCGATATCAGTTCTAGTAGTTTTGGGGTGGAGTCTTTAGGGATTTTTATGTACAGTACCATGTCATCTGCAAATAGGGACAGTTTAACTTATTCTTTACCAATCTGGATTCCTTGTATTTTTTTGTTTTGTCTGATTGCCGTTGCTAGGACCTCCAGTAATATGTTAAATAACAGTGGGGAGAGTGGGCATCCCTGTCTAGTTCCCAATCTCAGAGGAAATGCTTTCAGCTTCTCGCTGTTCAATATAATGTTGGCTGTGGGTTTATCATATATGGCTTTTCTTATGTTGAGGTTCTTGCCCTCTATTCCCATTTTGCTGAGAGTTTTAATCATGAATGGATGTTGTACTTTGTTAAATGCTTTTTCAGCATCTATGGAGATGATCATGTGGTTTTTGTCTTTCTTTTTGTTGATGTGGTGGATGATGTTGATGGACTTTCGAATGTTGTACCATCCTTGCATCCCTGGGATGAATCCCACTTGGTCATGGTGTCTGATCCTTTTGATGTATTTTTGAATTCGTTTTGCTAGTATTTTGTTGAGTATTTTTGCATCTATGTTCATCACGGTTATTGGTCTGTAGTTTTCTTTTTTGGTGGGGTCTTTGCCTGGTTTTGGTATTAGGGTGATGTTAGCTTTATAGAATGAGTTTGGGAGTATCCCCTCCTCTTCTATTTTTTGGAAAACTTTAAGGAGAATGGTTATTGTGTCTTCCCTGTATGTCTGATAAAATTCCGAGGTGAATCCATTTGGCCCAGGGGTTTTTTTCTTTGGTAGGTTTTTTATTACTGCTTCAATTTCGTTGCTGGTAATTGGTCTGTTTAGATTTTCTGCTTCTTTCTGGGACTGTCTTGGAATGCTGTATTTTTCTATGAAGTTTTCCATTTCTCCTAGGTTTCCCAGCTTGTTAGCATATAGGTTTTCATAGTACTCGCTAATAATTCTTTGTATTTCTGTGGAGTCCGTTTTGACTTTTCCTTTCTCGTTTCTGATTCTGTTGATGTGTGTTGACTCTCTTTTCCTCTTAATAAGTCTGGCTAGAGGCTTATCTATTTTGTTTATTTTCTCGAGGAACAAGCTCTTGGTTTCATTGATTTTTGCTATTGTTTTATTCTTCTCAATTTATTTATTTCTTTTCTGTTCTTTATTATGTCCCTCCTTCTGGTGAACTTAGGCCTCATTTGTTCTTCTTTTTCCAATTTCAATAATTGTGGAATTAGACCATTCATTTGGGATTGTTCTTCTTTTTTTAAATATGCCTGGATTGCTATATACTTTCCTCTTAATACTGCTTTTGCTGTGTCCCACAGTAGTTATGGCTTTGTGTTGTTTTTTTCATTTGTTTCCATAGATTGCTGGATCTCCGTTTTGATTTGATCGTTGATCCATTGACTATTTAGGAGTGTGTTGTTAAGCCACCATGTGTTTGTGAGCCTTTTTGCCTTCTTTGTACAGATTATTTCTAGTTTAATGCCTTTGTGTTTGGAAAAGTTGTTTGGTAGTATTTCAATCTTTTGGAATCTACTGAGATTCTTTTTGTGGCCTAATATGTATTCTATTCTGGAGAATGTTAAATGTGCACTTGAGAAGAATGTGTATCCTGTTGCTTTTGGATTTTTAGTTCTGTAGATGTCTATTAGGTCCATCTGTTCTAGTGTGTTGTTCAGTGCCTCTGTGTCCTTACTTATTTTCTGTCTGGTGGATCTGTCCTTTGGAGTGAGTGGTGTGTTGAAGTCTCCCAGAATGAATGCATTGCATTCTATTTCCTCCTTTAGTTCTGTTAGTATTTGTTTCTGGTATGCTGGTGCTCCTGTATTGTGTGCATGTATATTTATGATGGTTATATCCTCTTGATGGACTGAGCCCTTTATCATTATTTAATGTCCTTCTTTGTCTCTTGTTACTTTCTTTGTTTTGTAGTTTGTTTTTTCTGATATCAGAATTGCAACACCTGCTTTCTTCTCTCTGTTGTTTGCATGAAATATCTTTTTCCATCCCTTTACTTTTAGTCTGTGCATATCTTTGGGTTTGAGGTGACTCTCTTCTAAGCTACATATAGATGGGTCTTGCTTTTTTATCCATTCTGTTACTCTGTGTCTTTTGATTGCTGCATTCATTTCATTTACATTTAGGGTGATTATTGAAAGGTATGTACTTATTGCCATTGCAGGCTTTAAGTTTGTGGTTACCAAAGGTTCAGGATTAGCTTCTTTACTATCTTACTATCTAACTTAACTCGCTTGTTGAGCTATTATAAACGTGGTCTGATGATTCTTTATTTCCCTCTCTTCTTATTCCTCTTCCTCCCTTCTTATGTTGGGTGTTTTGTTCTGTGCTCTTTTTAGGAGTGCTCCCATATAGAGCAGTCCCTGTAGGATGCCCTGTAGAGGTGGTTTGTGGGAGGCAAATTCACTCAACCTTTCTTATCTGGGAATTTTTTAATCCCTCCTTCATATTTAAATGATATTCGTGCTGGATACAGTAATCTTGGTTCGAGGCCCTTCTGTTTCATTGCATTAAGTATATCATGCCTTTCTCTTCTGGCCTGTAGGGTTTCTGTTGAGAAGTCTGATGATAGCCTGATGGGTTTTCCTTTGTAGGTGACCTTTTTTTCTCTCTGGATGCCTTTAATACTCTGTCCTTGTCTTTGATCTTTGCCATTTTAATTATTATGTGTCTTGGTGTTGCCCTCTTTGGATCCCTTGTCATGGGAGTTCTGTGTACCTCTGTGATCTGAGAGGCCATTTCTTCCCCTAGTTTGGGAAGTTTTCGGCAATTATTTCTTCAAGGACACTTTCTATCCCTTTTTCTCTCTCCTCTTCTTCTGGTACCCCTATAATGCGGACATTGTTCCCTCTCGATTGGTCACTCAGCTCTCTTAAAATTCTTTCATTCCTGGAGATCCTTTTATCTCTCTCTGCATCAGCTTCTCTGCATTCCTGTTCTCTGTTTTCTAGTCCACTGATGGTCTCTTGCATCTCGTCCATTCTGTTTTGAAGTCCTTCCAGAGCTTGTTTTATTTCTGTGTTCTCTTTCCTTAGTTCTTGCATATTTCTCTGCAAGTCCATCAGCATGGTTATGACTTTTGTTCTGAATTCTTTTTCAGGGAGACTGGCTAAATCTATCTCCCCAGGTTCCTTCTCAGGGGATGATGTAGCAGATGCCGAAGCTGTCTGGGTCAGTCTTGTCTGGATCATATTTTTTTGCCTTTCCATGTTGACAGGTGCTATTGACTGTCAGCTGGAAAGGCCAAACTTTTCACTTGCTACTGGCCTTTCTTTACTGGGACAACTGCGACCCCTAGTGGCTTTTGTTGGGTAATTGCGTGTAGATTGGGTCTTTGTGTCTTGCCCTGCCGATATAGAGGAATCTCCCTTTCTGTGGGCTTGGTCTGCCTTGGGCTGCTTCTTTGCTTTGGCGCTGCCCGGAGGGGTAACGTACAGAGGGGCTGTTGGCTGTTTACCTCCTTGAGGGGGTCTCAGAGATGTTGCCCAGGGGTTTAGTGAGCCCGGTTTTCCCTGTAATTTCCAGCCACTGGGCTGTGACCTGTGTTGTTTCTGTCTAGCTGTTATGTCCCTGTCCGTTTAAGACTTTCAAAAAGCAGTCGCTTTTCTTTGTCACAGGGCATCAGCTTCGGAACCCACTCAGAGGTCTTGCTGCCGTTTCCCTAGTTTCCAGCCCTCCATGCATGCACTGTGTCTGCGCTCTGGTGCGGGTGGCTGGGGCTGGGTGTTTAGCAGTCCTGGGTTCCCTCTCCCTCCCGCCGGGAGCTGGGGGGAGGTGTGCTCGTGTCCCACCGGGCTGGGGGTTATATCTTACCCCTTTCACCAGGCACTGTCCTCTCGCATGTGTGGATGTAGTCAGGCTGTTGTCCTGTGTCTTCTGGTCTCTCCTTTAGGATTAGTTGTATTTGTTGAATTTTCAAAAATATATATGTTTCTGGGAGGAGATTCCCACTGTCCTACTCATGCCGCCATGTTGGCTCCGCCTCTCCCTCAAGTAATCTTAATACTTGTGTCATTATTATTCTCATATTTTTTTTCTCTAGATCTTCAAATTTCAGAAAGAAAGAAAGGTTTGGACATAGGATTATACATATGACTGCATCAAATATTTCAACATGGAGATAATTCATAAGTATATTGAGATAACAACTCTAAAATAGGCATGCAGATAAAAAGGTTATATTTTCTGTCTTCTATGTTCTAAGCATTTTTATAATGCAATGTGATATTTCAAATATAACTAAGATTATTTCCCTTTGTTTTTAAGTTGAGATGGGGTGGTAGGAGTTGGGAACTAAAGAGAATGTAAGTGCAATTGTCATGCTGAAGGTTTAGAAGAAAATGCCTGTGCTTCACATCCTGCTGCACTTGGGGGGAGTCCTATAGCAAGTGGCCCAGGCAGTTCAGGGAAGCAAAGCCTAAGAGTGAATCTTAATTGTGTCCTTTATTTTTGCACAGTTTCCTAGTTTGTGGGAGTTAACCCAGTATCCAAGTCTTTGGCACATAATAAATTCTTCGTAAATATTTACTAACTGAATATATATGTTTATACACTCTGAAAGATTGGGTCTTAGAGAATTATTATTGTAGGCAGATGTCAACCTTGATAAAAACTTCCAGGTGTGCTCTCCTTGCTTGACGGTTACAGAGCCCCTGGCAGGCCCTATGCAACTCTTCACATGGACACTGCTGTAGAGCCCGATGTGCAGAGAAAGCAGCAGGAGTTGGGGCAGGGGCAACAGAATGAGACCATCTTCTGGAGATTGTGTCAGTTCTCCGACTTTGGCTGTGACTCAGTCTGCAGGAAAACTCTGTCCCCCTGCCACAGGATAGCACTTTGGTCTGCTACCTTGACAGGTCATCCGTGTGCACACCTCAGAGAAGGAAATAACTCACATTCAGTAGATATCTTAGTAAGATGTATTTGTTAGAGATGGAACATAATTCTTGGCTTACTAGACTCTAGTGGAGACTATATGACTGATCATGAGGTAAAATGTGACAGTGGGACCCAAGTATTCCATTACAAAATGTGAATAAATTGATCAGCAAAGCCATAAATCAATATCCCAGCATCATTTCCTCAAGTTGGTCTGGTTTATATAGACCCGGGGTAAACATGTGCCAAAATTCAGAAAAGCTGAATGAACTGTTTTTCCCATTTCCAGAGGGTCTTTATCTGCCATACCCCCATCCTTTCTTGACTCAAAGTCATGGTCTCTTTGGAAGAAGTGCTTACTCCCAAGATACAAATGTTTGAGATACAATGTGATCATTTGTGTGTGTGTATGTATGTGTATGATCCAATACATCTAATGGTGTTCAAAGTTTCTGTGCTAGGTCTTGTTTTGTACTGGGCTTGTGGCAAGTCTGGAAAAAACAGAATTATGGAGATGACCACTCCAGTTTTGAAGCAAAGGCATGTTCTCTCAACAAATAAAATACAAGTGGCTTTGCTCAGCACCAAGCCCCTCACTGATACTCACCTGCCTACTGCCACCAATGTGAACACAATATGCCAGAAGCAGCAACTAAAATGATATCTTCTTCAGCTGAAGAAGGAAAGAGCATGTTCGTTGCCTTGGGGCATTGAATTCGATGCACAATTAGCAACATTGAAGGATATTAAAAAGAACATTCCTACTGAAAGAAGTATAAGATATATAACAAAACAAAATTGACATAAACAAAAATAATGCACACAAAATAATAGTTTCCCTTGTGCAAGAATATAGTTTAATTAGAAATACATGAGAATGGTTACTTTTATATGGGTGAAGGATACAAAATTGAATGAAGGGAATGAATGAATGAATTAGGTTATGATTAAAAATCAAACATGGATTTTGCACAGACACCAATTTCTAACATTACAAAATAGTAAAACACTTTTGTAGGGTAAGGAGACATACAACTTGAAAGAAAAAAATGCACAGTAAACAGAATAATAAAGACTCCAGGGACTAAAAGATGCTTTGAACTTAGAAGGGTGTTTTTCTCAATATGTATTTCTCATACCTAAGAAACAAAATCAATAAGTTACATATTTTTTAATGAACAAGGGCCAATAAAATGTATCAATGAAACAGTAAATAAGAAGGGGAGAGGTGGGATATAGCCTCATGGAGTAAGCAGTGTTCCTCTCGTTTATGCAGGGTGCTGTAACAATTTGAATTTTATTTTCTATTTTGAATCCCACTGTGATCTAGTAGAGGTTTTAAGCACGAGAAAAATACTATCAGACTGCATCTAGTGTAAATCACTTTGGCTAGTATATAACAAATAGACTGCAGGGAAACAAAAGTTAAAAAGAGACATCAACTAGGAAGTTTTTGATTCCTCCAATGAGATTTCACGGTTGATGCCAGGGCTGTAGGGATAGTGAGAAGTGGGTAAAGGTGATCATGTCACATGTCAGACTAAAATTTGCAATTCTATCTAGTAGTTTTCTGATTAAAGTCTCAACACCCTCATATGATATCCATAGCACATCAGTGTTTTGACTATACCTACAATTCTGTGTAACTCTTCTGAAATATCCTTCCTAGAAGAGTGTTGCTTTCTTTCATAATTTCATTCCCTTTTTAGCTTGGAAAAACCTTTTCCCTCTTTTCTTAACCATGATTTCTTGGATTAAACTATAATTCATTTTCATGGAGATATATTTTTAAACTATATTCATACCATGAACAGTTTACTTTAGCTTATGGTCTTAGTATACAATGTTAATATGTGACTTTCTTATTAATGTAATTTTCATTGTGTATGATTTTACTTGTCCAATTTCTTAAATAGGCTGTATGATTAGCAAAGAAATGTCTTCTTTTTACATAACCACCACCTCACAGAGCAACTTGAATATGAGAGGCTTTTAATAAATGTTTGGTTATTCAATAAAAATAATTACCAAAGACTAATACCATTCTTCTTCCTTTTTTTGTGGGGAGGGGTTTACTTTAATTCCATATGTCTGCTTTTGAATTTTTCTATAAAGACAATGTACATGTATAAATATGTTCAAATACTCATGCTATGCTTGCTATAAAAAATGAAATTATTCACATGTTCAACTAAATAAATAATATATCAGATATTTATTTCTGGAGAATAATATTTACTTACCAGCAACTGTACTTTTGTACCTGATAAGCACCATAGACAATACAAATAAATGTTTATCCTTAGAAAGTGAAGTAACACATTTATAGGGCAAGCAGACACATAAAATAACAAGCACAGTGAAGTTAGAATAAAACTGTGACAAAATTTCCACAAAAATAGTGGAAATTGAGAAAGAATGCCATTCTTATCCATTTTTTTCTCATTTTTCTGTTCTCATGCTCTTTATTCTATTTTATTTTTGTATATTTCTTTTTGAAGTATAGTTTATATACATGCTATTTATTTTATATAAAACAATGAAAAACAGGGTTTTACTACTTAGGGTAGCACAACCTGCTGTAATGGACACACATGAGGTTTAACGGTTTAATTTTAGGAAATTGTTACTTCCCCTTTACATAATTTCCAGTTGGTCCTGAGTGTGAGTGACCGAACTAGACGTGGGGAGGTCATCAGTCAACTCTGCCCCATACAGTCTGGGCCCAGATCAGGGAATGTTCTGATATTGTCCAACCATCAAATAGGGAATAAGATCAAGAGGAAGATAGACTGGGAGATTTCTGTGGGTCAGGCCCAGAAGTAGTGTGCATCTTAGGCAGGATATAAGTGAACTGGTTTGTTGAAGTAACCAGTTTGTGCCAGATATTCTTTGAGGAGAACTGTATAAAGTAGAGATAAATGAAGGATTTAGTGAATAGTAAAAGTCTGTCATTTCAGTTTTATCCAATTTATAAAAAATAAGAGAAAGAAATACTATGTATCAAGGAGGATGAACTACAATGAAAATCTTTTTCAAATACACATGAATATGTGCATGACTGAAAATATACAATAAATATTTGTTAAAATAAATTAATCTGATGTTTCATTATCCATAATAAAGAATTTTTAAAATAAGGTTCATTGTTTCCATCGCTGTCCTTATATTCAAAATAAAATAAATGACTTTTAATTTCTGCTAAAATTATCTATTTGTTCCTGCATATATTTCCTTTTATCTCCTTTAACAGTTTTTAATAGTTATTTATTTTTTTTAATTTTGGTATCATTAACCTACAATTACATGCAGGACATTATGTTTACTAGACTCCCCCCTTCACCAAGTCCCCCCCACATCCCCATTCACAGTCACTGTCCATCTGTGTAGTAAGATGCTGTAGAATCACTACTTGTCTTCTCTGTGTTGTGCAGCCTTCCCTGTGCCCCCCACACACTATAAATGCTAATCGTAATGCCCCCGTTCTTTTCTTCCCACCCTTATCCCTCCCTTCCCACCCGTCCTCCCCAGTCCCTTTCCCTTTGGTAACTATTAGTCCATTCTTGGGTTCTGTGCTTCTGCTGCTGTTTTGTTCCTTCACTTTCCTTTTGTTCTTATACTCCACAGATGAGTGAAATCATTTGGTACCTGTCTTTCTCCGCCTGGCTTATTTCACTGAGCAAAATACCCTCTAGCTCCATCCATGTTGTTGCAAATGGTAGGATTTGTTTTCTTCTTATGGCTGAATAATATTCCATTGTGTATATGTACCACATCTTCTTTATCCATTCATCTACTGATGGACACTTAGGTTGCTTCCATATCTTCACTATTGTAAATAGTGCAACGATAAACATAGGGGTGCATCTTTCTTTTTCAAACTGGAGTGCTGCATTCTTAGGGTAAATTCCTAGAAGTGGAATTACTGGGTCAAATGGTATTTCTATTTTGAGCATTTTGAGAAACCTCCATATTGCTTTCCACAATGGTTGAACGAATTTACATTCCCACCAGCAGTGTAGGAGGGTTCCCCTTTCTCCACAACCTTGCCAACATTTGTTGTTGTTTTTCTTTTGGATGGTAGCCATCCTTACTGGTGTGAGATGATATCTCATTATGGTTTTAATTTGCATTTCTCTGATGACAAGTGATGTGGAGCATCTTTTCAGGTGTCTGTTGGCCATCTGAATTTCTTCTTTAGAGAACTGTCTATTCAGCTCCTCTGCCCATTTTTTAATTGGATTATTTGCTTTTTGTTTGTTGAGGTGTGTGAGCTCTTTATATATTTTGAATGTCAACCCTTTATCAGATCTGTCATTTTCGAAAATATTCTTCCATACTGTAGGATACCTTTTTATTCTATTGATGGTGTCCTTTGCTGTCCAGAAGCTTTTCAGCTTGATATAGTCCCATTTGTTCATTTTTGCATTTGTTTCCCTTGCCCGGGGAGATATGTTGAAGAAGAGTTCACTCATGTTTAAGTCTAAGAGATTTTTGCCTATGTTTTTTTCTAAGAGTTTTATGGTTTCATGACTTAAATTCAAGTCTTTAATCCATTTTCAATTTACTTTTGTGTATGGGTTAGACAGTGGTCCAGTTTCATTCTCCTACATGTAGCTGTCCAGTTTTGCCAGCACCATCTGTTGAAGAGACTGTCATTTCCCCATTGTATGTCCATGGCTCCTTTATCGAATATTAGTTGACTATATATATTTGGGTTAATGTTTGCAGTCTCTATTCTTTTCCATTGGTCTGTGGCTCTGTTCTTGTGCCAGTACCAAATTGTCTTGATTACTGTGGCTTTGTAGTAGAGCTTGAAGTTGGGGAGTGAGATCCCCCCCCCCACTTTATTCTTCCTTCTCAGGATTGCTTTAGCTATTCGGAGTCTTTGTTGTTTCCATATGAATTTTTGAACTATTTGTTCCAGTTCATTGAAGAATGCTTTTGGTAGTTTGATAGGGATTGCATCGAATCTGTGTATTGCATTGGGCACGATGTCCATTTTGACAATATTAATTCTTCCCAGCCAAGAGCATGGGATAACTTTCCATTTGTTAGTGTCCCCTTTAATTTCTCTTAAGAGTGTCTTATAGTTTTCAGAGTATAGGTCTTTCACTTCCTTGGTTAGGTTTATTCCTAAGTATTTTATTCTTTTTGATGGTATTGTGAATGGAATTGTCTTCCTAATTTCTCTTTCTATTAGTTTATTGTTAGTGTATAGGAAAGCCACAGATTTCTGTGTGTTAATTTTGTATCCTGCAACTTTGCTGAACTCCGATATTAGCTCTAGTAGTTTCAGAGTGGAGTTTTTAGGGTTTTTTATGTACAATATCATGTCATCTGAAAATAGTGACAGTTTAACTTCTTCTTTACCAATCTGGATTCCTTGTATTTCTTTGTTTTGTCTAATTGCCATGGCTAGGACCTCCAGTACTATGTTGAATAACAGTGGGGAGAGTGGGCATCCCCGTCTTGTTCCCAATCGCAGAGGAAAAGCTTTCAGCTTCTCGCTGTTCAGCGTGATGATGGCTGTGGGTTTATCATATATGGCCTTTATTATGTGGAGGTACTTGCCCTCTATACACATTTTGTTGAGAATTTTTATCATGACTGGATGTTGAATAATATCAAATGATTTTTCAGAATCTATGGAGATGATCATGTGGTTTTTGTCTTTCTTTTTTTGATGTGGTGGATGATGTTGATGGATTTTTGATTATTGTACCATCCTTGCATCCCTGGGATGAATCCCACTTGGTCATGGTGGTGTACGATACTTTTGATATATTTTTGAATTCGGTTTGCTAATATTTTGTTGAGTATTTTTGCATCTATGTTCATCAGGGATATTGGTCTGTAGTTTTCGTTTTTGGTGGGATCTTTGCCTGATTTTGGTATTAGGGTGATGTTGGCTTCATAGAATGAGTTTGGGAGTATTCCCTCCTCTTTTAGTTTTTGGAAAACTCTAAGGAGAATGGGTATTATGTCTTCTCTGTATGTCTGATTAAATTCCGAGGTAAATCCATCTGGCCCAGGGGTTTTGTTCTTTGGTAGGTTTTTGATTACCGCTTCAATTTCGTTGCTGGTAATTGGTCTGTTTTGATTTACTCTTTCTTTCTGGGTCAGTCTTGGAAGGTTTTATTTTTCTAGGAAGTTGTCCATTTCTCCTAGGATTCTCAGCTTGTTAGCATATAGGTTTTAATAGTACTCTCTAATAATTCTTTGTATTTCTGTGCAGTCTATCGTGATTTTTCCTTTCTCTTTTCTCATTCTGTTGATTTGTGTTGACCCTCTTTTCCTCTTAATAAGTCTGGCTATATGCTTATCTATTGTTTATTTTCTCGAAGAACCAGCTCTTGGTTTCATTGATTTTTGCTATTGTTTTTTTCTTCTCAATTTTATTTATTTCTTCTCTGATCTTTATTATGTCCCTCCTTCTGCTGTCCTTAGGCTTCATTTGTTCTTCTTTTTCCAATTTTGATAATTGTGACATTAGACCATTCATTTGGGATAGTTCTTCCTTCTTTAAATATGCCTGGATTGCTATATACTTTCCTCTTAAGACTGCTTTTGCTGTATCCCACAGTAGTTGGGGCTTTGTGTTGCTTTTGTTGTTTGTTTCCATATATTGCTGGATCTCCATTTTAATTTGGTCATTGATCCATTGATTATTTAGGAGCATGTTGTTAAACCTCCATGTGTTTGTGAGCCTTTTTGCTTTCTTTGTATAGTTTATTTCTAGTTTTATGCCTTTGTGGTCTGAAAAGTTGGTTGGTAGGATTTCAATCTTTTGGAATTTACTGAGGCTCTTTTTGTGGCCTAATATCTGGTCTATTCTGGAGAATGTTCCATGTGCACTTGAGAAGAATGTGTATCCTGTTGCTTTGGACGTAGAGTTCTGTAGATGTCTATTAGGTCCATCTGTTCTAATTTGTTGTTCAGTGCCTCTGTGTCCTTACTTATTTTCAGTCTGGTGGATCTATCCTTTGGAGTGAATGGTGTGTTGAAGTCTCCCAAAATGAATGCATTGCATTGTATTTCATCTTTTAGTTCTGTTTGTATTTGTTTCAGGTATGTTGGTGCTCCTGCATTGGGTTCATATATATTTATAATTGTTATATCCTCCTGTTGTACTGAGCCCTTTATCATTATGTAATGTCCTTCTTTACCTTTTTTTACTTTCTTTATTTTGAAGTCAATTTTGTCTGAGACAAGTATTGCAACACCTGCTTTTTTCTCTGTTGTTTGCATGAAATATGTTTTTCCATCCCTTGACTTTAAATCTGTGCTTGTCTTTGGGTTTGAGGTGAGTGTCTTGTAAGCAGCATATGGATGGATCTTGCTTTTTTATCCATTCTATTACTCTGTGTCTTTTGATTGGTGCATTCAATCCATTTACATTTAGGGTGTTTATTGAAAGGTATGTACTTATTGCCATTGCAGGATTAAGTTTGTGGTTACCAAAGGTTCAGGGTTAGCTTCTTTACTATCTTACTGTCTAAATTAACTCACTTACTGATCTATTATAAACACAGTCTGATGATTGTTTATTTCTCTCCCTTCTTATTCCCCCTCCTCCCTTCTTCATATGTTGGGTGTTTTGTTCTGTGCTCTTTTTAGGAGTACTCCCATCTAGAGCAGTCCCTGTAAGATACCCTGTAGAGGTGGTTTGTGGGAGGCAAATTCCCTCAACTTTTGCATGTCTGGGAATTGTTTAATTCCTCCTTCATATTTAAAGGATAATCATGCTGGATACAGGAGTCTTGGTTCGAGGCCCTTCTGTTTCATTGCATTAAGTATATCATGCCATTCTCTTCTGGCCTGTAGGGTTTCTGTTGAGAAGTCTGATGATATCCTGATGGGTTTTCCTTTGTAGGTGACTTTTTTTTTCTCTGGCTGCCTTTAATACTTTGTCCTTGTCTTTGATCTTTGCCATTTTAATTATTATGTGTCTTGGTGTTGCCCTCCTTGGATCCCTTGTCATGGGAGTTCTGTGTACCTCTGTGGTCTGAGAGGCCATTTCTTCACCTGGTTTGGGGAAGTTTTCAGCAATTAGTTCCTCAAAGACACTTTCTACCCCTTTTTCTCTCTCTTCTTCTTCTGGTACCCCTATAATGCGGATATTGTTCCATTTCAATTGGTCACTCAGCTCTCTTAAAATTCTTTCATTCCTGGAGATCCTTTTATCTCTCTCTGCATCAGCTTCTCTGCATTCCTGTTCTCTGTTTTCTAGTCCATTAATGGTCTCTTGCATCTCATCCATTCTGTTTTGAAGTCCTTCCAGAGCTTGTTTTATTTCTGAATTCTCCTTCCTTAGTTCTTGCATATTTCTCTGCAAGTCCATCAGCATGGTTATGACTTTTGTTTTGAATTCTTTTTCAGGAAGACTGGTTAAATCTAACTCCCCAGGTTCCTTTTCAGGGGAAGATGTAGCAAATGCCGAAGCTGTCTGGTTTAGTCTTATTTGGATCAAATTTTTCTGCCTTTTCATGTTGATAGGTGCAGTGTTGAGCTATTGGCTTTCTGTCAGCTGGGAGGGCCAAGGCTTTCCTCTAGCTCCTGGCCTGTTTACTGGGACAACTGCGACCCCAGTGGCTTGTGTTGGGCAATTGCATGTAGACTGGGTCTCTGTATCTTGCCCGGCCGGTATGGAGGAAGCTCCCTTGCTGTGGGCGTGGCCAGTCTCAGGCTGCTTCTCTGCTATGGCAGGGCCCAGAGGGGTAATGGACGGGGGGCTGTTTGGCTGTTTACCTCCGTGAGGGGTCTCAGAGCTGTTGCCCAGGGGGTTAGTGTGCCTGGAGTTTCCTGTAATTTCCAGCTGCTGCATTGTGACCGAGGATGCTTCTGTCCAGCTGTGGCGTCCCTGTCCCTTTAAGACTTTCAAAAAGCACTTGCTTGTCTTTGTCACAGGGGCGCCGGCCTCAGGACCCGCTCAAAGGTCTTGCTGTCCTGTTTCCCTATTTTCCAGCCTGCACGCATGCACTGTGTCTGCGCTCTGGCCCGGATGGCGGGGGCTGGGTGCTCGGCAGTCCTGGGCTCCGTCTCCCTCCCGCTCTGCCTGCTCTTCTCCCGCCGAGAGCTGGGGGGAGGGGCCTCGGGTCCCACCGGGCCGGGGCTTGTATCTCACCCCTTTCACCAGGTGCTGGGTTCTCACAGGTGTGGATGTGGTCTGGCTGTTGTCCTGTGTCTTCTGGTCTCTCTTTTAGGATTAGTTGTATTTGTTGTATTTTCAAAAATATATATGGTTTTGGGAGGAGATTCCCACTGTCCTACTCACCCCGCCATCTTGGCTCCACCCCCTGCTTTTTAATAGTTATTTTAAAGTTCTTTCATATAATTCTAGATTCTGTCATCTCTGTGTTTACTTCTATTTACTATGTCCACTCTTGTCCATGGGTTTACTTGCTTCTATATATTTCTCCTTTATCTTGTTATTGTATATAGCACACATTGTGTGTGAATGACCCACAGAGTGAAAGCAAAAGACATTTTTGCCCAGTATGTTGCAACTTGGGTTGCCTTGCTTTAGTCTTGTCTGCATTTTTTTAAATTGAGGTATTGCTGATATACAATATTATATTGGTTTCAGGTATATAACATAATGATTTGATAGTTATCTATATTATTAGTGTATTTACTGTCAACATAAGATGATGTTACAAAATTATTGACTATATTCCCTATGCTGTACATTCATCCCAGTTTCCAGTATGTAGCTTACAAATATCTGGGCTTTGTTGCAGCTTTACCTAGATTCAATTACCATTTGTTTCATTGTCTTAAGGGTGAGATCATTTTCCTTCAGAAGTGCATGGTATCTGTGGAACTTAGAGCTCTCTTTATGATTTACAACTTAACCACCAGCATTCCTGCTTTTCAGACATTTATTTATTCTCTCTTATGAAACTCTGGCCTTCATATTTTTGTATTCTGGAGTGTTCTCTTGTCCTGCAATCTTTCCCCTGGCATTCTGCACCTCAGGAGATCACTTCTCCCCTAGCGGCCCCACTCCAGACCTTGGAGGGCTATCGCAGTGCACTTAACGAAGATCCCCAGTGTCTTATAGGTTATTTTTCTGAGCAATTTTGCCCTGCTCCTGCCGCTGGAGGTTCCCTGAAGTACACGTGGGGATGTCCTAAGGTGCTTTAGAGATATCTCTTAGCAGCAAGCTGCCGCCTTGTTCTTGGGAAGATCCTGGGCAAACTGGAAGAGTGTACCCCAGCTCTCCTGCCCTGCTCCCACACTCTGGTTTGCTTCCCTGTGTGCTTGGTATAAGCCCATGGGAAAGTGTCAGTGGGTGAAAGTAGACTCACTCTGGTGAAAGTATAGCTGAGCTATGCAGGGTACTTATTTGCCATTTCAGCATGTATGTATCGCCATTAGTTTGTTAAGAGATCAGCTTGATTTTCCTTATTCTCCTCTGTGAGGGCGTCCCTTCTCTCACTCACCCTGGGATGAGAGCAGACACAGGCATCTTGGTTCTAAGGAAGGATGTGACTATCTGGGATTCAGTACTTGAGATTTTTGGATCCTCATCACTTTGATGATTTTTAAGTACTGTGATTTTGTAGTTTATCTTACTTATTACAATCCCTAAATGGAAGTGGTAGTTCATATAATAAGAATTTTAAAGTTCATATATTCACTATTTGTTTCTATGAACAAACTGAATAATAATCTATGGAACCTCTAAAAAAAAATCCCAATGTGAATTTTGCTTAATAAAATTATATTTAGGTATGAAGTTAGCTAAATAGGCCATTAAAAATAAAAATTGGTAATTCTGTAATACTAGTTAAATCACAGGAATTTACAGATTTTAATTTAACATTTTAAACTCATTTACTAACAAACTGCAAAACCAAATTTATATTTTATATATCCTTTCATAGTGTACTCAAAAACGGCTGCTAGATTGTCTTATTCTGTGAATTACCTGAAAATATCATTTATTTATGGTCAGAGAAAAATAGTGTATTACATGACTGGATTTCAAAACTTTTGTCATATAAATTATGATTACATCATAAATTAAATATTTAAAGTGAAGACTACTGAAGTTGTTAGATCTAAGTAACCAATTTTCTATTTTTGGGATATGTGTACACCCTCTTAAAACTAACATTCAAATATAATTGTATTCATATTAATTCATTTGCCATGGATCACATCTATTGTTTCATCTTTTCCCAATCCCTATCACATAAATTAGTACACTATAATATGAAGAAAATGGTGATAATTACCTGCAGTCTTTAGAGTCCAATAACACTTAATAGCATCCTTTTAAGCTTTTCATGAGAATGCCAGTCTTAGTAGTCTGCACTTTAAATATTTAATTTATGATGCAATCATAATTTACATGGAGACCGTTTTCAAATCCAGTCATGTCATATACTGTTTTTCTCTGACCATAAATAAATGATTTATAAAAAATACATAGTAATCTACATTATCACTCTCCAGAATAGACATAAAGAGGAGATCCCTCAGTTTAGAGAATGGTTTAAATGGAGCTTAAATCACTCCAACTGACTTCAGTATTTCCCAGAACATTGTTTATTCACATGTAGAATCAGTTAGATTCAGTCCAGGTGTCTGCAGTTACCTTAAAGTGACTTTAAACTAGTTTTTTTTAATTGAGATGGGAAGAACATCAAGGACATGAAGCTGCTTTGTGTCACATCACATGCCATTTGAGGAGAATAAATGTGCTGAGATAGAATTGTTCACCCCCTGATGTCTCCAGCAACTGATGCAAGACAAGTTCTCTTAAAAACACAGCTGCCAAGTTAAAAAAAAACAAACAAATCTCCTAAGTAATCAACATTCCTACTGCCACTTAAAATCAGTGCATCAGTACAGAATTTATGGATTCAAATTTTTATTTTATTTTTTTAAGGTAAGAATCCTAATGGAGAATTGAAGTATCTGAACATTAACTTCAGAAGCTAAAAATTCTAAAGGGAAAAAAATTGAAAAATTATCTAGGAAAACTTACCTTCCTCATTATTCTTATAAAAGGCATAGCATGATAGATGATGTTTATAGAAATTATACACAGTTATTTAAAAAATCTGGAAAGTAACAGAGAAAGAGAAAAGCACTCAGGGTAGAATAAAAAGCCATCTTTATGCTCATTTCCAAAACATTGTTTATATTTTGCTTTATTTTCTTTTAGTTTTCTGTGTAAATTTTAAATTAATGTGATCATCTACATTCCTATGTATCTGATATATATGTATTTTTTGTATATTTCCTTATCACTTAATGTTACCTTATAAATATGATTCTATATAACTATTTTTGACAAAGGATTTTAATGGATATATTATATTTATTCATTTAACTCTATTTTTATTTATTTTATTCCATTTGGAGATAACAAAGTTATTCTCTATTTGCTGATTTTATATAAATAATAAAAATGTGTGTTTTATAAATAGAGTTCACATAAAATGACTGTTTTATATAAGGTTTCATTGTATCTTTATACTGTCCATGCGAAATACTACTGAAAATGAAGTTACTGAGTTAAAGCCAAAGTGTATGGATATTTTATATGTATGTTACCTATTTATAAACACATTTTCAGAAAGATCACACCATTTATAATCTGATATGGGTGCCCCAAATCATTATTCTTTTAGCATTTTAGCCATCACTTTTTAATGCATCACTAATTTGGTTGTTAAAAAAAGGATATCTCATAGGATCTTTATTATTAAGATGTTTAATATTAAGACATTTGGTAGTTTAATTTCTTAGTACTACCTACCTTGTTTTGTTTCCGGTGCTCCAGAATGGCTCAAGCAAAAACAATAACAAGATTACAGTCTTCCAAACTCTCACTACCAAAACATCATTAAAACCCTATCTGTTTGGTATTCTACTTTTTCATGTCCTTGGCCTTTAATAGATTACAGCTGTTTCATGTGATAAGTGAGTACATGCTAATGGGATAAAGAAATTTGCAAGTGCACCCTTGCAATCCACAAGAGGCCAAGTAAAATAAACATGGTATGTTGATGAATCTGCCAAAAGAGCTGTGTGTGTGTCTTTCCTGTGCCTGAACACTTCCTGGCCTTGGGCTTTGCCTAATCTCTCAAGTCTTAAAAGTCTCAAGTCTCAAGTTTCCTTATAAGTGAAATGGTTATATCTGATCTACCTGCGTAAGAAGAAAATTACAATGACTTAGTAAATTTTTTAAGTAAAAAAGAAAGAAAAACGAATTAGTACATTACATTTTACTTATGAGGATCTCTGCATATTTTATAGTTTTATATCCATAAACCCCTCTACAGTATAAAAATGGATGATTCAGTAATAGCTTAGGCCTCTAGAAAGACCATTTTTGGAGCAGTATTGCCTTCAAATCACAGCATTGAGACAGCTCAAATGTGTATATACACACAAACATATACACACACATATACATATGCTACTGGTTCCGTTTTTCTGGAAAACACTGACAAATGTACACAATAATACATGTCAAAGTATGTTTGAGGTAGAAATTTAAGATTGTCACCTTTTTATACTAGTACTATGTATGATACATCCTAAATAAATCACATAATATTGTATTATCTCTTCAGTGATGTTTATTGATTTAAACATCATTGTTGGTGAGATATTACCTCATACCAGTTAGGATGACCTGTACTGAAAGAGTAAGAACAACAAATGCTGGTGAGGCTGTAGAGAAAAAGGAACCCTCCTACACTGCTGGTAAGCTAGTTCAACCATTGTGGAAAACAGTATGGAGGTTCCTTAAAAAACTAAAAATAGAAATATCATTTGACCCAGGAATTCCACTCCTAGGAATTTACCCAAAGATTATAATTTCTCAGATTCGAAAAGACATATGCACCCCTATGTTTATGGCACCACTATTTACAATAGCCAAGATATGAAAGCAACCTAAGTGTCCAGCAGTAGATGAATGGGTAAAGAAGAGGTGGTACATATACACAATGGAATACTATTCAGCCATAAGAAAGAAACAAATCCTACCATTTGCAACAACTTGGCTGGAGCTAGAGGATATTATGCTCAGTGAAATAAGCCAGGCAGAGAAAGACAAGTAGCAAATGCTTTCCCTCATTTGTGGAGTATAACAGCAAAGCAAAACTGAAGGAACAAAATAGCAGCAGACTCACAGACTCCAAGGATGGACTAGCGGTTGCTAAGGGGAAGGGGTGGGGTTGGGCGGGTGGGGAGGGAGGGAGAAGGGGATTGAGAGGTATTATGATGGGTGCACGTGGTGTGGGGGCAATCATGGGGAAGACAGTATAGCACAGAGAAGGCAAATAGTGACTCTGTGGCATCTTACTACACTAATAGACAGTGACTGCAATGGGGTATGGGTTGGGGACACAATAACATGGGTGAATGTAGTAACACATTGTTTTTTCATGTGAAACCTTCATAAGAGTGTATATTAATGATACCTTAATAAAGAAAAAGGGGAAAAAAAGAAATCATTGTTGGATTCAAATTCTATTAAGAATCACATTTATAATTTCCATGCAGTGACATAAAACTTCAGAATCATTGATAAATAAAATGCTCTTCTGATCACATAATCCTAACACTAACTAATCAATATTACTACCACAGATACATGGTCTGAAATAAAACTCAATATTTAAATCATGAGAATTTAAATGTTCTGTTTTGTAGAACTGAAGGCATGCATATTTTGAACATGAACAATAACTAAAATTAGGAAAATGATCCTTGATCTTCCGCATTCACTAATTATCTAATAATATTAAATGTTTTCTCATTTCAGTTGTAATTATATAGGTCTTTTCTGAATGACTTTTGACTAAATTACTAAAGAATATTAGAAACTTGATCACCCATTATAAGCTTCCATTCATGAAATAAATTCTTAAAACTTAAAGATAAGATTCAAAATGTAAGGATACATGAAATACTCAAATGAAAGTAGAAAATATGAAGCATGTTAAGATTAAAAATCAGACAAGATCCTGCTGAAGAATGTGCCACTGAAATTTCATCTGGGATAGTTGTGTTGCAGAAGTTGGATGTGGCTACGAGGATGTTCCACTACATTCAGAGACTCTGAGGATCCTGGAATGACAGTGGTATCTGTCTCCAGAGAGGAGACTTACATCCTACATTTAGGATATCGAGCAGCAATATTTTAGGCTATTGGTAATGTCTAGAATGAGTAGAGAGAACCAACACCCAAAATATGAACCATACGCTCTTCCATGATACATCCAATCGCTTTTCCATTCTTATGAGAAAATAGGCTAAAATGCAATTGGTAGAAGTGCTGGCTTTTCCTCTTCAAAGAAGATACCTAAATATATAAGGCACGATTTCACAGATACTCTCAAGTAAAAAAAAAATTAAATGACCAAACATTTATGATAATTAAAACTTCAAGAAATAGATAAAAAACATGCATCTGTGTAAGAAATAGTACAACCAGTAGATAACTTTAAATGAATGTAATTATTATTTTCTTTATTAATTTAATAAAAGAGACTATGATAGCAAAATCAGAGATCAATATAAAAATACTTATTTACTGAAATAAATGTGTATATAGACATATATATATAATAATTGGACAAAGACATAGCAAATTACAGGGTCGTTTTTAGAAGATAATATCAATATTTTTTCCCAAGGTGTACCTTGAAGAAAGCTTTGAGATGGGGATATAAAATAATTAACATTATTGGAGAATAAAAGCATAACTTGCAAAATCTACATGACAAGTGCCCCAAGGAAGAGGCATACAGAGCATCCACAGAGGTAATACTTAAAATGAATTAAAAACATTAAGATAATTGATAAGGTATTCTAGGATTTATTATAAACAGAAACAGAGATTAAATACCAAGTAAGCTAAGCATTATTTTTTAAATTAATAAAATTATAAGAGCATAAACCTTGCCAAAACTAAGTAATTCACTTAGAATCAAATTGCAAACATTTAAAATGGTTATGCTAGAGGAAAAATAAAATGTCCAAATCCCAGACAGAAAGGATAAATAAAAGGATATAAATAAGAATAAGAGTCAGAATGATACCAGAGGCTTATGTGAACACTGGGTGCGAAACAGATCAACATTTGATGTATTTAAGTCTAGTTACATAAGTCAAAAATTTACAACACTTTTTCTGACTGGATTACATTCAGGTGTGAAGGTGAAAGTGACATATTAAAACTCAAAAAAGTTTATGACTTCTATTAATTTCCTAAAATCATGTATTCCAGCAAGAAAAAAGAAATTCAAAGCGAAGTAAATAATGGAATAGAAAAATGTATCTAAACTTAGTAAAATAATAATACCAACTTTAAATTTGTGCTTTGTTACAATATACATTAAGAAGAAAAAGATTTCTTAAATGATGATATGAACATGGGTGTTAGATGTTTGGAGACACAAGAGGGAGAAGTTAGAATCATCTAAGGTTATTATATTATTTGGTTGTAAAATATAAATATATTGAGAAGATTGAATCACTTTTTAGGAAAATTCAAATTTTTAGGGTAGTTACTGAAATGATAGAAATAAAATGCATATCTTCTAAAATATAAGAGGAAAAAATAGGACAAAGAAAATGTGATCAATCCCACAAATGGTAGAAAAGGGAAAATAAGCAGCAATAAAACATGGTAAAGAAAAAA
This sequence comes from Manis pentadactyla, assembly GCF_030020395.1. Lineage (NCBI taxonomy): Eukaryota > Metazoa > Chordata > Mammalia > Pholidota > Manidae > Manis > Manis pentadactyla. The sequence goes on along the minus strand of NC_080037.1, from coordinate 26,304,536 downwards.
ACCACTAAATAAAATAGCATGGATATATAAAATATTTATAAACACAATAAATAAGAAAGAGTTTCAATACGTATTAAAATCAGAGGTGTTTAAGTTAGACGGTAAAGATTCTAGCTCTATGCTAATTTCAAAAAGAATCCTGAAACAATGTCAAAAAGATCATAAAAAATAAAACTGGAGGAATGCCAAAAACTAAATGCCATAGACATCATATGCCATACACAATTAAGAATTAAATAGGAAGGTAAGGGAATTAATTATACATTGGAAAAATGAATAGGAATAAAGCTGAAATTTGTGAAATAGCAGGACAAATTGATAATGTTTGGAGGAGATATGTACAAACTCATAATCATGATGAAAGACATTCACACATTCCTTTAGACATCAACAGATTAAGCAGAATAATGTGAGAGCATAGAATATCAGAACAATAATAAACTTTTTTGCTGGGATGCTTGATACATATAGATGGACACATAAAAATAGATATGGAATAGACACTTTTATAATTTTTAAATATATCATGTAATTGCTCTCCAAAGTCCCTATCCAAATTTACACTCTCATTATTAGTTTATGGGAACATTTGTTTTCTCAACTTTTGCCATCATCAAAGTTATATATAGCTCTTTAAAATTTTTTCCTGTCTTAGGGTTAAAAATGCTATCTCATTGCTTTTTTAAATCTGTGTTTCTCTGATTACTAATAAAGTTAAGAAATATTTTACATGTGAATCAACTATATTTTTCTATAAATAACTTTCTCATATTTTGCTTCTTTAACATCAATGTAGTAATATAAAAATAGTTTTACATTATTTTAATGACAGAATCATTATTCAAAATACAGTAGTATACAATAATTGTAGTTTATTTTAGGTATTCCCATCCTTCCCCTTTTCCCCTTTACCACCATGACGTTATTTTCGTTCTTTGTTCTTATTGTGTCTTTTTGCCGAATAACCAAGATCAAGTACCCAGGAAACACACACTTTTTTAGAGAAACATTTTTTTATAGGAACTGACAGAGACCTGCACAGTAAAAAGTGCCTAGGGCCCCCATTTCTTATGAAATTTTGAAGAATTTCAGATATCTAACAGAGCTTCATGCTAGACTTGCAGAAATAGACCACAGGCTTTGGGTTCTATGCTCATAAAACTTACAATTGGGGCAGAAGTTCACCTCCTTGCTCCCACAAAAGTTAAGAGCTGGAGATCAAACCCATGGTTATAGATTATCTTTCTAACCTCAAAGCATGGCTTTTCCCATCCTCTAGCTTTATTGAGGTTTAACTGATCTATAACACTGTATAAATTCAGGTTATCCAGCATGATGATTTGATATATATACATATTGCAAAAATGATTACCACAATAAGGTTAGTGCTAATCAACTCTGTCACATCACATAATTACCATTATATTTTTGTAGTGAGAACATTTAAGAACTATGCTTACAGCAACTTTCAAGTATATAACATAGTATTGTGAATCAAAGTTACAATGTTATACATTAGACCCCAGAACTTATGCATCTTAAGCTGGAAGTCTGACACTTTGACTAACATTTCCCAACTCCCCAACTCCTGAAAATTAGTATTCTATTTTTTCTTCTATGAGTTCAGCAATTTTATTTGACATATAAATAAGATCATACAGTATTTGTCCTTGTCTGACTTCTTTCACTTAGCATAATATCCTCACAGTCCATCTAAGTTGTTCCTAATGAAAGGATTTCCTTCTATTTATGGCTGAATAATATTTCATTAATATATAAACATTACATTGCTCCTATGTCTTGGTGATTATAAATAATGCTGGAATGAAAGTGGGAACAACTCTCTTAGGAATATCTCTTAGATATAGTGATTTCATTTCCTTTGAATATATGCTCAGTAGTATGATTACTGAATCATATGGGAGTTGTATTTCTAATTTTTTGAGGAAGCTCCATACTTTTTTCCATAATGTCTGTACCATCTTACATTCCAACCAACAGGTCGCCCTTTCTCCATAGTCTCACCAACACTTGATATCCCTTGTCTTATAATAGCATTATGACAACAATGAGGTGATATGTCATTGTGGTTTTGATTTGCATTTCCTTGATGATTAGTGATGTTGAGCCTCTTTTCATATGCCTGTTGTTCACTTGCAAATCTTTTTTAGGAAAGTGTTTAGTCATACTCCTTGCCCATTTTTCAATCAGATTGCTTTTTGCTATTGAGATGTATAAATTCTTTATATATTTTGACATTAATCACCTATTAAATATATCGCTACACATGTGTAAGGGGAATGTGGAGCATGGAATGACCCATGGGCAAGTTAGAGTTAATCTGTACTCAATTTCCCAGCAGTTTGTGGGCTGGTCTTCTGATTGTGTCCATCACATGGTTAAGAGGATCTGCATCCCTTTGATGCCTCTGATTGTCCAGCTTGCTGCTCTCCCATATGCTCTCTGCTCCCTAGTCACTCAGTGCACCTCAGGGTTCCTCATGGGTGAAAAGAAAGTAGGTATCTTTAATGGCTTTCTGCACTTTTCCACCAATAGTGTAGAAGTGTTCCCTTTTTGCCACATCCTTCAAAACTTGTTTATTTTGTGACTTCTGAACATTAACTTTTTGACTAATATAAGGTGATATCTCATTGTAGTTTTGATTTGCATTTCCCTTATTTAGTGATGTTGAGCATCTTTTCAGGTGTCTGTTGGCCATCTGTATGTCTTCTTTGGAAAAAATATTCAGGTCCTCTGTCCATTTTTTAATTGGATTACTTGTTTTCTGGTGTTAGTTATGGGTTCTTTTTATATTTCTGATATTAGAACCTTTACATTTAAAAATATATTCTCCCATATGGTGGGTTGCCTTTTTATTTCATTGATAGTGTCCTTTGTTGTACAGAAGCTTTTTACTTTGATTAGTCCTACTAGTTCAATTTTTATTTTGTTGCCCTTGCCCAGGAGATATGTCCAGAAAAAAATTGCTCATGCTGATGTTAATGAGATTCTACTGTTATATTCCTTCTACAGTTATATGGTTTCATGTCTACTATCTAAGTATTTAATCAACTTAGAGTTTACTTTTGTTTATGGTGTAAGACAGTGATCTCATTTCATTTACTTGTATGAAGCTGTCCAGTTTTCCAAACACTAGTTACAAAGGAGACTGTCTTTTCCACATTATATATTCATGGATCTTTTATCATGTTAATTGACCATATATGCATGGACCATATATCTGGGCTCTATTCTGTTCCATTGATCTATGGGTCTGTCTTTGTTTGAGGACCATACTGTTTTGATTCCTGTAGCTTTATAATACAGCTTAAGTTAAGTATCAGAATATCCCAGCTTTGTTCTTCTCTCTCAAGTTTGCTGTGGCTACTCAGGGACTTTGGTGGTTCCATTTGAATTTTAGGATTATTTCCTCAAGGTCATTGAAAAATGCCATTGGTATTTTGATAGGGATTGCATTGAATATATAAATTGCTTTTTGCAGAATGGCCATTTTGACAATATTAATTCTTCCTATGCAAGAGCATGAGATAGCTTTCCATTTATTTGTGTCTTCTTTAATTTCTTTCATCAGTGTGTCTTACAGTTTGGTCTTTCACCTCTTTAGGTTTATTCCTAGGTAGTTTATTCTTTTTGTAGCAATTGTAAATGAAATTGCTTTCCTGATTTATCTTCTAGTTCATTGTTACTATGTACAAACGTAGTAGATTTCTGTGTATTAATTTTTTACCCTGCTACTTTGCTGAATTCATTTATTAGTTCTAATAGTTTTTTGGTGGAGTCCTTAGGATTTTCTTTATATAGTACCATGTCATCTGTAATCAGTAACAGCTTTATTTTTTCCTTACCAATTTGGATTCATTTTATCTCTTTATCTTGCCTGATTGCCATTGCGAGTACTATGTTGATAAAAGAAGAGAGTGGGCATCCCTGTCTCGTTCCTTATCTTAGAGGAACAGTTTTCAGCTTTTTGCCTTTGAGTATGATGTTAGCTCTGGGTTTGTCATATATGACCTTTATTATGTTGAGGTGTGTTCCCTCTATAGCCATTTAGTTGAGACTTTTTTTTTATCATGAGTGGATGTTAAATTTTGCCAAATGCTTTTTAAGCATCTTTTGAGATGATCATGTTGTTTTTTATCCTTCCTATCAGTAATGTGATGTATCACATTGATGTGCAGATATTGTATCTTGGGATCCTAGGAATAAATTCCACTTAGTCATGACGGATGATCCTTTTGATGTTGTTTGAATTTGTTAATATTCTGGTGAGGAATTTTGCATTTTCTTCATATTGATCTGTAGTTTTCTTTTTTGCAGGGTCTTTTTCTGGTTTGGGCATTAGAGTAATAATGGCCTTGTAGAATTAGTTTCAAAGTATTCCCTTCTCTATTTTTGGAGTATTTTAAGAAGGATAGGTACTACCTCATCTTTAAATGCTTGATAAAATTCACCTGTGATGACATCTTGTCCTTTTTGTTGTGAGTGTTTTGATTGCCAGTTAAGTTTCATTACCACTAATTGGTCTATTTCAGATTCTCTGTTTCTTTCTGTGCCAGTCTTAGAAGATTATATATTTTTAGGCATTTACCCATTTCTTCTAGGTTGTCCAATTTCTTGGTATGTAATTCTTCATAGAATTCTTTTATAAGTCTTTGAATTTCTGTGATGTTAGTTATATCTTTTCCTTTTTCATTTTTGATTTTGTATTCTCCCTTTTCTTCTTGATAAGTGTGACTAAGCATTTGTCTGTTTTGTTTATCTCCTCAAAGAGCCACCTCTGGTTTTCACTGATTTTTTTTCTATTGATTATCTTAGTTTCTATTTTACTTATTTCTGCTCTGATTGGGCCCACCTCCTACTAATTTTGGGTTTTCTTTTTTATTTTTCTAGTTCCATTTATTCTTTAGGCTACAATTGTTTATTTAAGATTTTTCTTGTTTCTTGAGTTGGGCCTGTATTGCTATAAACTTCCCTCTTAGAACTCATTTTGCTGCATCCCACATATTTTGAACTATTGTGTTTATTTTCATTTATATCTATGTATTGTTTGATTTCTTTTTTGATCTGTTCCTTGATCCATTGATTATTTAGAAGTAAGTTTTTATCCTCCACGTGTTTGGATTTTTTCCATTTTTTCTCTTTTAACTGATTTCTAATTTCATACCATTGTGGTCAGAGAAGATGTTTGATACAATTTGTTTTCTTAAATTTGTTGAGACTTGTTTTGTGTCCTAATATGTAGTCAATTTTGTAGAACATTTCATGTGCACTTGATATTCTGTTGCTTTGGAGTAGAATGTCCTGTTAAGTCCATCTGGTCTAACGTGTTATTCAACACCTCTCTTTCCTTTTATTTTACTTCTGGATGATCTCTCCATTGATGTGAGGTACTAAAGTCCCCTAATATTATTTTGTTGCTGTCAATGTCTCTTTTTAGGTCTGTTAGTATTTGATTTATACAGTTAGGTGCTCCTATATTGGGTACATAGATGTTTATCCTACATCCTTCCTGGGATGCAGGGAACCTTCTGGTCCTGCTGATGGGGACTGGGCCAGTGGATAACTGGGCAGCAAAGTGGGACTACTGGATCTCCTGCAGGAGCACCTGAGTATAGGCATAGTTTGGAGGCTTCCAAGACCAACTCTGAGATTAATTTGAGTACCCAGATCCTGCTCTCAAACACACTAAGATGTGCAGAAGGAGTGTAAACAGTATTGGTGGCCAGCTCCTTGAATCCTAGATTGCTTCCAGTGGTTTTCTTGACAGGTGGTGTATGTTTAGTTCTGAAATCCATGTTCTTTCACTTATGTTTTAGTTGCACTTTTAACTGGAAGGTTTTTTCCTATGCCTCAGGGTAGGGAATCCATGCCTGGCTCTCTCAAAAATACACCTCCGCCTCCCCTCTGCTGGCCCTGTTCTGGCGTGAGGTTCTGATGGACACTGGGTCTCTGTCTCTGCTGACTTTTTAAATATGATGTTTCCTCCCCTTCCTGTACAGAAGGTGTTCACTTTGGTTTCCATTCTTCTTCTGGATGACACGCTCTGTTTGTAAATGCAGATTCAGTTTGTAGGTGGAAGAAGGTAGATTCAGTCTCTCTCCATTCTGCCATCTTCCCAGAACCCTTTGAAGATTAAGTAAAAAGCATAGTTTTGTACCTAACATAAAGACTGCCACATGATAGTCATTAAATAAATAAAAAGCAGTTGCTACTATAGGTTACTAACAAAAAGATGTCATATAACATATATTCTATCTGAATGCATATTTTCTTATCTCTTCATCTACAAAGTAGTTTAAAAACACCAAGAATTAAAATAATGTAGAAATAAAAATATATTAAAAAACCTACCATAATTCCTGGCCACTCAGTAATTCAAAACCATGCCCTATAGATCTACTCTTCATTTACTTCTTGTCTTCCTCATAAAGCAACACACTGAATATGAATTTCTCTTCTTACAATAATTTATCTCTTTATCAGCATTTAGACTAGTTATTTTATCTTCCAGGAGTATTCTTTCTCCCAGCACATGACTTGCTTTTCCTAAAACTTCAGGCATCAACAATCTCAAGAAAAAGCATCTCTTACTCTCCTATATAAAGTTATCCTCCTTCTCCATGACAGTGACTCATCTGCTACTTTAAAATAATCAAGAAAATTTGTGAAGATATTAAATATTAATTCTGTGGATCATAATTTTTTTTCTATTAAATTGAAAAGTTCCTAGTATATGAAAATAAAAAATAATACTTATCACATAAAAGTTTTAACATAACAGTTATGATAGCAGTCAAATAATTTAATTAGGAAAAGGGTAAGAAGGCCATTTGTCCATCAAGGAATAGTCAGTAGAAACAAGGTTGCTAAAAATTAATCTTTTCCTGGAAGGGAAAATAGAATATTTATATTCTCTCAAAAGTTTGTCAGTAAAGCAAAGCACAGATAAAGAAATTAATATAATGGAGAATCAGATGTGTATAAAGATTTTATTTCATCATAAGAGAAAATCCCAAATGAGGTGATAAGCTATAAGAATGGACTATAAAAAATAGAATGAATAAAATACAAGAGAAAAATGAGCATACTGTATAATGCTTACTGTATGCAAAAAACTATTTAATGCTTGTGAGACAGGGACCATGGGCTTAGAGTAGGGTGAGGGCCTCTGGAAAAAACAAAGTAAGATAATCCATTGTGGGATTTGCTTTGGCCTGCTGGGGGTACAGTTTACTTTTTGATTTTACCCACTTGCAGCTTTTTCCTCCTCCAGCCCTAATCAAGTGATTTGCAACCTGGGAAATTTAACAAGCAAGCCCAAAACAACATAGCAAAAACAGGAAGGATTCCATCTTGAAGATAACTGCATTTAAAACCCGATTAGTTAAAAAGTAAGTTTCTTAACATACTCTTTAACAAACAGATAAAAACTCAGCCCATCTTGGGAGCAAAGCAGGCAGTCTTGAGTGACAGGCTCCCAGACCAGACAGCTGCTATCCTGGGAGGAAATCAGAACTGTAAGTTTCTTATAAATAACCTAGAAGACTAATAAGAAACTTAATGTCTCTTCAAAGATAAACATTTTAGGACCACTTAGCAGGTGTGCATCCCTAGCCCTTTATCTTTCAACTGCCTATAAAACTCCTAGACAATGCACCACCCTGGGACTTTCTTGTCCCCTCCTGGCGTGAGTCAGGAGCTCTGTTCTCTCACTTTCTCTCTAAATAAAGGCCTCTTCCTTGCTCTCCTACCTTGAGTGTTTGTGAAGCTCTTCTTCAACTCTACAAACAAGAACCCCAGCATCACTTGTATCCATGTGTACCCTATTTAATCCTCTTAATAAGTCTGTAATATAAATGATGGTATCATATTTAATTCTTCACAGGAAAACAGAGTTACAGATTGATTAATAATGTGCCCATAGTTATATACCTAATAATTCATGAAGCTATTTATTAAATGTAAATAACCTGTCATTACTCTAACCATTATACATGTTGTTTCTTAAAAAATATTGGCATAACAAACCAATATGAACTAAGACCCTAGCAGAGATTGGAGAATATGAGACAAGAAAGCTGAAAAGATTAATCCTGTAGAGTATACTTCCTTATGAAGACTTTGGAAAGAAAACATACATAAAACATTTATTGAATTTCACCATGTAGACAATAAGTTAAGCCCTGTGAATATATTTAAAAAATAGAAATAGCAACAACAAAAATCATTTTCCTTTGCATAAGGAGAGAAGGAGGAGACAATTATTGTAAATATGGAGAAATATTTCTGTGAACCAGATTGAAGTTTTATTAGGTTGATAGTGGCTAGTTTTAAGTGTTTCAGTGAAAAAGAGACAAGGATACTGTCCTTAGGGAAGGTTCAGGGGAGCTTTGGGAGAAAAAGAACTGAACAAATTAATTTGAATGATTGCTGGCCAGGATTATCTTGCAGTCTGTGGCCAGGGAACAATGTAAACATGACTGATTACCTGAAACACAAGGGTCAAATTAATGGCATAGCCTCCCAATAACATGTGAAACAAATGAGTTAACAAACCACAAACAAAAGTTCAATGCCACTACAAAACAAGTGTTTCTGATTAAATATATTAAAAGAAGCAGGAAGTCTTTGAATGAAAAAATTTTAAATTAGAATGAAAATATTCCTATTTTTTAACCAGCCAGCTAAGTAGATAAACGTTTTCATCAAGTGTCACATGTGGGTGTACCACACATGAGCCAGAATTTCGTTCTGGTTCTGGCCCATCATTGTAAGATCTTCTGGAGCATTATGGATACCCTCCAAATTTTAAGTGAAGTAATTTATCTTAAAAGGATTTCTTAATAATTTCATGAAAATTATGTTAGAGGAAAATTCTTGGTTTAATCCACTAGTCTTCCTAGTTATGAAAATAACAGTATGTCTATCAAATGCTGATTATCTAGTCACAATAATGGTGGCCCAAAAGGCCACTATAAACTGTCATTCAACTTCTAAGCCTGGCTTTTTCTGAGCACCCCTATACAGATACTGATGTTTTTCTAGATGCTTCATTTTTTATTAATGTATCATTGATATACACTCTAATGAAGGTTTCACAAGAAAAATAATGTGGTTATTGCATTTACCCTTATTATCAAGTCCCCGCTGATACCCTCTTCCAGTCACTGTCCATCAGTGAAGTAAGATGCCACAGAGTTCCTATTTGTTTTGTCTGAGCTACACTGTCTTCCCCATGACACCACACACACCATATGCACCAATCAAGATACCCCATAATTCCATTTTCCCTCCCTCCCCACCCACCCTCACTCACCCCTCCCCTTTGGTAACCACTAGGTCCTTCTTGGAGTCTGTGACTCTGCTGCTGTTTTGTTCCTTCAGTTTTGCTTTATTGTTATATTCCACAAATAAGGGAAATCATTTGGTATTTGTCTTTCTCCACCTGACTTACATCACTGAGCATAATACCCTCTAGATCCATCAATGTTGTTGCAAATGGTAGGATTTGTGTCTTTCTTGTGGCTGAATAGTATTCCATTGTGTGTATGTACCACCTCTTCTTTATCCATTCATCTACTGATGGACACTTAGGTTGCTTCCATATCTTGGCTTTGAAAACAGTGCTGTGATAAACATAAGGCTGTATATGTCTTTTTGGATATGAGAAGTTGTTTTATTTGGGTAAATTCCTAGGAGTGGAATTCCTGGGTCAAATGATATTTCCGTGTTTAGTTTCTAGAGGAACCTCCATACATTTTCTAAAATGGTTGAACTAGCTCACATTCGCACCAGCAGTGTAGAAGGATTCCCCTTTCTCTGCATCCTTGCCAGCACTTGTTCCTAGTTTTTTCTGCATTGGTCATCCTAACTGGTGTGAGGTGATATACCATTGTGGTTTTAATTTGCATTTCCCTGATAATTAGCAATGCAGAGCAATTTTTCATGTGCCTTTTGGCCATCTGAATTTCTTCTTTAAAGAAGTGTCTGTCCATATCCTCTGCCCATTTTTTAATAGGGTTATTGGCTTTTTGGGTATTGAGGCATGTGAGTTCTTTCTATACTTTGGATGTTAACCCCTTGTCGGATATGTCATGTACCTATATATTCTCCCATATTGTAGGATGCCTTTTTCTTCTGCTGATGGTGTTCTCTGCTGTACAGAAGCTTTTTAGCATGATGTAGTTCCATTTGTTCATTTTTAATTTTATTTCCCTAGCCTGAGAAAATGTGTTTAGGAAAAAGTTGCTCATTTTTATATTCAAGAGATTTTTGCCTATGTTTTCTTCTAAGAGTGTTATGGTTTCATGACTTACATTCAGGTCCTTAATCCATTTTGAGTTTACTTTTGTGTATGGAGTTAAACAATAATCCAGTTTCATTGTCTTGCATGTAGCTGTCCAGTTTTGCCAACACCAGTTGTTGAAGAGGCTGTCATTTCCCCATTGTATGTCCATGGCTCCTTTACTGTATATTAATTGACCATATGTGGTTGGGTTTATATCAGGGATTTCTAGTCTGCTCCGTTAGTGTATGGGTCTGTTCTTGTGCCAGTACCAAATTGTCTTGATTACTGTGGTTTTGTAGTAGAGCTTGAAGTTAGGGAGTATAATCTCCCCAGATTTGTTCTTCCTTTCAGGATTGCTTTGGTTATTTGGGGTCATTTGTGGTTCCATATTAATTTTAGAACTATTTGCTCTAGTTCATTGAAGAATACTGTTGGTATTTTGATAGGGATGGCATTGAATCTAAAGATTACTTTAGGCAGGATGGCCATTTTGACAATATGAATTCTTCCTGTCCATGGGCATAGAATGTGCTTCCATTTATTGGTATCTTCTTTAATTTCTCTCATGAGTGTCTTGCAGTTTTCAGAGTATAGGTCTTTAACTTACCTGGTTAGGTTTATTTTTAGGTATTTTATTCTTTTTGCTGCAATTGTGAATGGAATTGTTTTCCTGATTTCTCTTTCTGCTAGTTCATCATTAGTGTATAGGAATGCCACAGATTTATGTGTATTAATTTTGTATCCTGCAATTTTGCTGAATTCAGATATTAGATCTAGTAGTTTTGGAGTGGATTCTTTAGGGTTTTTTATAGACAATATGATGTTATCTGCAAACAGGGATAGTTTAACTTGTTCCTTGCCAGTCTGGATGCCTTTTATTTCTTAGTGTTGTCTGATAGCAGTGGCTAGGACCTCCAGTACTATGTTGAATAAATGTGAAGAGAGTGGGCATCCTTGTCCTGTTCTGAAACTTAAAGGAAAAGCTTTCAACTTCTCACTGTTTAGTATGATGTTGGCTGTGGGTTTGTCATATATGGCCTTTATTATGTTGAGGTATGTGCCCTCTATACCCATTTTGTTAGATGCTCCAATTTTAAAGTCATAGATATGTAACACTTTCTTTTCTGGTAATATATTAGTGTTAGTATTGAACATTAGTTGAATTAGTACTTGAAATGTTCTACAAATATGCCTTAATATATTTTTTTGTTTCTTCCAGAGATTGCATCTTAGTCAAAGATAATTTCATCTTGCATATATACATATTTTAAGATGAAATATTCAAAATGTAAAGAGGGCCTATTATCTCTTCACATGTTCAAGTTTTTAGTTTCTTTTGAAATCAAAATGAGAAATGTGTCTGGGAAAAGAAGAGAAATTTCAAAGGAAAATGTCCTTGTGATTATGAACCTCTTTTACTGTCCATCATTCCACCTGTCAGAACAATGGTCTGAGTACCAAATAAAGAGTTTACCTGTGCATTTATAACAATTTCTTATCTTTTCTTTATAATTGCATAGGACTTATTTCATTACTTTCACTTTTTATATAAATGGTTCAAATACTTTTGGCTAGCAAGTCATGAAAAAATATTTTTCCTTCTCTAAAATACTGTCCAATTATCTTCTGGCCCAACTTGGGCTATCAGAACTAGCAGAGGTCTGGAAGGTGTCAGTGAACACCCTTCAAGTCACTTCTATAGACCGAGTTCTACAGGACACTCATCATGGTTCTTTACAAATTTTCACTACATGTGATTCTCTGTGTTAAAATGAGTTCTGTGAAGGTAAAGGTATTTATATCTTATTTGTATTTTTGTCCATGTCATTGGGCATAACAGGCATTGAGCACATGAAAAATATCCAAAAAATACTATTAAATTCATCAATTCATCCACTTAAATTTTTTTAATGAGTAATGAATAAATGAACAAATGCACTCTTATCAATGGCTTATTTTATGTTTTTGCATTGGAATGTCTATACTACTCATCAAAGAATGCTAAGTTGGAAAAGGCCCTCCAATGTAGAGCTCTCCTTTCAGAGGTGATACCCAGAGTCAAATATGGGTTAGTTTCCAACAGCTGTGATGACAAATTGTCACTTGATGTCTTAAAAACAATAGAAATTTACTCATAGTGGTGGGGGCTAAAAGTCTGAAATCAGTATCACTGGACTAGAATCAATGTGTTGACAGAGTCGTGATTACACTAGATGCTCAAGATGAGTATCTATTTCCTGTATTTCCTAGCTTTGGTGTCTACCAACTTTTTTTTTTTTTTTGACTTGTGGCCCTATCACTCCAATTTATGTCTCCTTGTTTACATATGCCTTCTTTTTTTTCCTAGTTTGCAATAACATGTCCCCAAATTCCTTCTGAGCCCTCATCAGAAGCATTTTCAGTGTTCATATTTATACCAACAGTATGTTTAAGACAATCTAGGCTTTTTCTCTCATATGCCCCCAAATTCTTCCAGCTTGTATCCATTACCCAATTTCAAAACCAATTTCACATTTTGGGTATTTCTTATAGGGACATCCCACTTGTGAGTGCCATAATAATTCACAAAATATATTTTACAAAGAATGATAGATCACTTCAGTGAATGTCTATATTGCAAAACTACAGTGCTTCTGTAAGAAAAATGGACAGATAAAAGGAGTTTCCTTACACAGTAAGCTTGTATGAACTTTTTAAAAATTATTACTTCCTGGAAATTTTAATTTGAAAAAAACCTTATAATTAGGACATGTATTACAAGGAGTTGTATTTTTATAAATAATATATTAACATTTAGAGAAAAAAACTTTTAATTTCATCAGGCTGCATTTTCCCATGAGTTAAACAGAGGATTATCATTCTTATCTGTGAGAAGCTAACTCTCTCAGCTAAAAATAAATGTGAGCATAGAAAGAAAATTAACATACTAAATAATAAATAAAAATAAGCTTAATATAAAAGAAAAATTATAGAATTATTACCTCAATGAGTCAATTTTTCTCATTTACAATGATTAATTTAAAACACATATGTTAAAAATATATATTTGGAAGTATAAGAGATAGATGACAACTGGACAGAAGACTAATATTAGTATATTATTTACTTTTTAAAAGAGAGACAAAGACAAGGGTTGATTCGAGATATTTCCAGTAAAACTCCCACCACATTTTTATCAATATTTTAATATACTCTTATTTAGTATTTATTCCTGTTGAAACAGAAGCTGTTTTAGGTTGTGGCATTTTGAGCAGAGACCTCTGTAACTCTATAGCAACTAGCTGAAAATTAATGGAGCCTAACAACTGTGAGTGAAACCAAAAGAGCCAAGAAACTTAATAGAGAGATCAGGGAAAGAGACAGTCAAGGAGAATCCTGTTAAAAACACTGTTGTAATCCCTGGGCATAAGGAGTCAGAGTGAGTGGCGCATGCCCAAGGCTGTACTCCATAAAAATCAACACTAGAAGCTTCATTCTGCAGAGGAAAGAGACTTCCTTAGACTAGTTCAGGCAACTTACTAAACAGATAAACAAGCAAACAAGCACAAGTAATCCTGGTGTGAGAGGAATCAGAATTTAGAATTGATACATCACATTACCTGAAATGTCCTATTCTCAACAATAACAAAAAAAATATGAGAAATAAAAATGAGCAGGGAAAGAATCAGGGAACTGTGATTATTATGCAGGAACAAAAGCAGGCAATAAACTGCCTTTAAGAGAGTTCATATTTCAGAATTAACAAAGACTTCAAAGCAGTTAAAAATATTTTCAAAGAATATAAAGATGGAACAAAAGTAAAGCAAGATTTTATCATCTTATTAGATAAATATCATTAAGATATAAGATATACATACATAAAATTGAAAGTTGTAATGCCTGGAAAGAAAATTTCACTAGATGGGTTCAAATATAAATAGGATGGCAGTAGAAATAATCAGTGAACTTGAAAATAGATTGATAGAAATTATTCAATCTGAAGAACAGGTAGGAAACAAAATAGAGAAAAAAGAAATCCTCAGGAAAATATAGGACACCATAAAATATGGCAATATACATGTAATGGGAGTACCAGAGGGGAGGAAAGAGAAAGAAGAGCAGATAAATATGCCAGAAATAATGACTTAAACTTCTCATATTTGATGAAAATATTAATTTACACATCCTGGAAGTTTAGTGAACTCGAAGTAGGATAAATAAAGAGATGCATATCCTGAGACATCATAGTCAAAATGCTGAAAGCCAGAATCAGAACTAAAATCTTAGAAGCCTCAAGGCAAACATGACTCACCGTTAGCAAGTAAACTCCAATAAAATTAACAGGTAACATTTTATCAAAAACAATGGAAACAAGAAGGCAGTATAATTCAAATTGCTGAAAGAAAAACTAAGCAAACTCTAAAGAATCTAATACCTAGAAGAACTATCTTTCATAAATGAAAGTAAAATAAAAATTTTCATGTATCAACAAAAACAGAACTTTTTGCTGATAAATCACTTTACAATAAATTTTCAAGGAAGTTCTTCAAGCCTAAGGTGAGTGACACTATGCACTAAGTATAAGCTGTATTAACAATAAAAAAGAACAAAAATAATTATGCATGTAATTATAAAATATAACAACATATTTCTTCCTCTTTCTGACTTAATAATTCTTGCAAAAACGAACATGAGTATCATTGTTAAGCATATGAAATATAAATATGTAATGAATTTGACTATAACAGGACAGGAGAAATGGGTGATAATAAGCTGTATTAGAATAATCAAATACACCAGATAGTAACTTGAATCAATAGTTATAAATGGAAAAAAAATAGAAAGGGTAAGTAAGAATTGGTAAACATAATAGACTCTCTAAATACTAAGAATACTCATCTTCTCTCAGCTTCTTTAAATGAAATATGATCCTATAAAGTAATACTTATAATAATGTATGCTAGGGCATGTATTATATGTAGATCTACATGTATAACAATAAGAGCATATAAAAAAAAAGAAGAAACAATGCTATATACTAATCAGACTTCTAAGTGTTCATGGCAATCCCATAGATCTGTCTCTTGCTTCCAGTGTTTGGACATAAAATACCCTGGGATGCCCCTTCTACCATTCTTTGACCATCCTCCAACCTCTTTTCCAGTCACCACGTTTGGAACTTCTCAATCCCCTCGGCCATCCTCTGTCACAGGAACCAACCAAAACTATGTTTTGAGCTTAGCTCCTTATTGCCTATCAACCATGAGCTCCTAGATTCATCAGAACTATTCTATGGAAGTGGAAGCCACTCAACAGCTTGGTCAACCTGTATCTGTGAGCTTCCTACACCTACCTCTCTCTTGGCTTCTATTCCCATTAGGACCATGTGGCTCTGGAGAGTGTGGGCCATCTCTCCCAGTGAGTTAGCAGAGGAGAAGCATAGGGTCCAAGTGTCTCTTGAAGATGTAAAACCAGTGTAGAAGCTACCCCAAGACGAGTGGGGTGAAACCCCAGACAACATGTAAGCCACCATGGTCCTGGAGGAGAACCTGAGCCGGACCCTTTTGGATCTGCCTGCTCTGGGTTATGAAGGCTCAGAACCCTGTCTCTGTGACTTCCTGGAGAACCACTTCCTAGATGAGGAGGTGAAACTCGTCAGGAAGATGGGTGACCATCTGAACAGACTTCACAGGCTGGCTGGTACCTAGGCTGGATTGAGTGAGCATCTCTTTGAAAGGCTCACCCTCAACCAGACTAGGAGGCTCTGGAGTCCAGCAACATAGAGGGGCCCCTCTGGCATCCCCCTGGTGTCAGGGTTTCTGCCTGAGCCTCTCCCTGAAGCCACTAGGCAGCTTTTTAACCACCCTGGAGCCCTCTCCTAAGCCATGGACCACGTGGAAACAGTAAAGCTTTTTGTAGCCAGAAAACAAAAAAAAACAAAAAACAAAAATGCTTCTCTAGTTCATTAGAATTAAAGAACTTTAAATGCGAAGTAGATTTTGATAAGTAGATTTATTTGGAGAACCCTAGGGTGACCATCAAAAATAACCTGAAAAAATATGCAATTAAAAAATCATTAAATGACTTAAAATATTCCACTAGAAAATATTCACGTAATGAAAAATAAAGCAATAAAAGAGCTACAGAGAAACAAAAATGAGATATAGGAAACAAAAAGTAATATGACAGACAAAGACCTGAACGACACTAGAAAATAGATACAACTGACATCTGTAGAGCAGTCTGCACAATAACAGAAAAATACACATTATTTTCAAGTACAGATGGAAATATCCTAAGCTAGACCACATGATAGTTCTTAAAATAAACAACAAAAACGTAGAAGGAGAGAAATAATAGAAAATATGTCCTCTAACTCCAATGGAATAAAACCAGGAATTAATATCAATGAAAATTTGGGAAATTCACAAATGCATAGAAATGAAATATCAGATATTTAAGTAACTAATGGTCAAAGAAGAAATAATATGGGAAGTAAGTTATTGCCTGTAAAATGCATGAAAGTAAAAGCACAGCATATCGAATTTATGGGAATGGTTAAAGTAGTGCTTCAAGCAAAATTTACAGCTGTAAAAGCCAACGTTGGAAAGAAGAAAGATCTCAGATAAATATGAAAACTTTAAAAACTGATAAAAAAGCAAACCAAATCTAATGCAAACAAAATGGACAACATAAAAAAGAGCAAGTGAAAATTAATACAAGGAAAGAAAACAATAGAGAAATCAATTAAAGTTAGTCTTATAAAATGTGAGCAAAATTATAAACAATTAGCTATACTAACCAAGAAAAAAAAAGAGAATAATCAAATTACCAAGTAAACAAATGAAAGAGGAAACATTACTACTGACAATATAAATATAAGAATTATAAGGGATTACAAGGAATATCTTTATGCAAAAACATTTCATAGTATTGATGAAATAGACGAATTCCTAGAAAGTCATAAACTACCCAAACTGATTCAAGAAGAAATTAAAATTTTGAACAAACCTACCACAAGCAAAAAATGGAATCAGTAATTTTTAAACTTCACAAAAACAGAAAAAAATCCATGTCTGGATGGCTTTGCTGGTTTATTCTGCTACACCTTTAAAACAGAACAATGCTATCTTTTTTTTTTACAATCCTCTTCCATAATATAGGAGTGGAGGGAATATATCTTAAATCATTCTATGAGGCCTTTATTACCAAAACTTGACAAAAATATCACAATATCACAATAAAAATGATTTTACAAAATGATTCAGTGAGATTTATTCCAGGAATGGAAGTTGGATTTAAACACCCCAACAAACAATAATGTAATACACCTTATCAGTCAAAATAAGGACAAAAACTACATGATCATGTCAATAGATGCAGGAAAAGTATTTGACAAGACCAAACATCCATTCATGATAGAAACACATAACAGGCTAGGAATAGGAGGTTTGATGGTTAATGTTTTCTGTCAACTTGATTGGGTCACAGGGTGCTCAGATGCTCAGTCAAGATTATCCTGGGAGTGCCTATGAAGATGTATTTGATGAGTTTAACTTTTGAATTAGTAGACTGAATAAAATAGATTGTCCTCCCTAATGTGAGTGGTGCCATCCAATCAGTTGAAGTCTAAAATGAACAAAAAGGCAGGCCCTCTCATGAGTAAGAAGGAACTCATCTTGCCCAAATGAGACAGGATTTTATTTTTGATTTTGGACTCAAATTGAACATCAGCTTTTTTGCTGGCTTATGGACTGGAACTTACACTATAGGAACCCCGGGTCCTCTTGCCATCAGGCTGTGCATAGGACGGCATCATCAAGCTTTCCTGTGCCTCCAGCTTGCTGATTGCAAATCTTGCGACATCCCAACCTCCATAATCATATGACCTAATTCCTTATTTACACCTATTTATACACATAAATTCTGTTTGTGCAGGGTCTCTGAAAAGCATTGTCTAGAGAAAGTAATTTATTCATCCTTGTAAAGGACATCTACAAAAACCACACAGCGAACATCTACTTAATGCTGAATGACTGAATACTTCCCTCCTAAATCAGGAACATAATAAGAATCTTCATTTTTTTCACTTCTATTCAGCATTGTTTTAGATATTACCAGGGAAATTAGGTAGAGAAAATTGAAGGCATACAGATTGGAAAGGAAGATGTAAAACTATCTCTATTTATAGATCACATGATCTTTCATACATAATATCCTAAGGAATCCATTAAAAAATTATTACAACTAATAAAGAAGTGTATAAATTGTGTAGATTAAAGATCTATGTAAAAAAATTCAGTTGTATTTTTGTACTTTAACAACGAAAATACAAAGAAATGAAATTAAGAAAACAATTTCACTTTCAATAACATAAAAATACCTAGGAATATACTTAACAAAAGTGGAAGACTTGTACTTTGAAATCCATAAGACATTTTTGAAAGTAATTGAGGACCATTTAAATAAGTGCAAGAATAATCTAAAGTTCATGGATTGAAACATCATTAATAATTCTCTGAAACCCCAAATTTACCAACAGACATTTAATACAAGGTCTGTCCAAGTTATAGTGGAATCTTTCAGAAATTGATAAAATGATCCTGAAATTCATATGAAAAAGGAATGCCACACAGAATAGCCTAAATAATGTTAGCAAAGAACAGGCTTGGAGGATTCACATTTAACAATTTTAAAACTTAATACAAAGAAATAGTAATCAATACAGTGTGATAATACCAAGAGAGCAAAAAAATAGATAATGGAATAGCATTGAGGGTCCAAAAATCAATTCTTACATTTATAGTCAATTAGCTTTTGACAAGGATACCAAGACAATTCAATGGGGAAAGAACAGTCTTTTCAACATTTGGTTTTAGAACAACCATACATAGGTAAAAGAAAGAAATTGGACACCTTCCTTAACCATAAGCAAATAATAACAGGCATAAAATGTATAAGGTAAAATTATAAAACTCTTAGAACAAACACAAGATCAAAACATATGAACTTGTTTAGGTAAAAATACTAGAAGAGACACCTAAAGCACAATTGGAAAAATAATCAGACTTTATTAAATTTAAACACTTTTGAGCTTTAAAGGATGCCTCATGAAAGTGCAAAGATTACCCATAAAATGGGAAAATATATTTGAAAATCATATATCTAATAGGGGAACTATGTTAAGTATAAATGAACTCATTTTCAACAACAAAAAGATAACTCAATTACAGATGTGCAAATAATCTGAATAGAAAAATCTGAAAACAAAGTATACATATAGCCAATAAGTACATAAAAATATGCTTGATAATATTAACCATCAGAAAAACAGAAATCAAAACCACAATGGAAAAACATGCCACCCGCACTAGAATAGCTATAATCTAAGACATAAAATAACAAGAATTTCAGAGGATGTGGAGAAATTTAAAGATTCACATAGTGCTGGTAGAAATGTAGAATGAGGCAGCCTTTTTGGAAAACAGCTGAACAGTTCCTCAGACAGGTTTAGCATAAACTTCCTATATGCCTCAGCAATTCCACTCCTGCGTATATACCCAAGAGAAATGAAAACAAACATTAACTCAAAAGTGCATACAAAAATATTCATAGCAAAAAATATGGTGGCATGAGAAGTGAGGTAGAAATCTCCCAAAATCATATAAAATATGACAATGCAAAAAAATAAAACTAATCCTGGAAAAGTGACCCAAAGGCTGCAGAACACACTGCCTACATTTTGGGAAAAGTGAAGACCTCACAGAAAAGGGTTAAGAAGTAAAGCCATGATATGGCAGGACCCAAATCCTCCCTGCCCTCCAGCCCACAGGAGGGAGGAAGAGAAATGGAGCAGGTAGGGAGTAGAAGTCCAGGACTGTTGAACACCCAGCCCTGGAGATCAGCTCCAGGAGCATGAACCCACATTACATTGTGCTCTGGAAATTAATGAGGTTGGAAAGCAAAGATGGGCAGAATACTTAGAGACTGAGATTCCAGCTGCTTGTGAAGAACAGATATGCAAAAATAGCCCCCTGGGACAAAAGAGAGGTGGGAAGTTTGAAAGACTTCCCAGCAGTGAGAAGGGTGCTAAAGGGGCAAAGATTACCCAGAGCTCACTGCTCAGGAGAAAGGGCAGGTGGGGAATGCTCAGGAGCTTCAGACATTCCATCCTCGTGGCTGGCAATGCAGCCAAAGACCCCTCATTGTGGTATGCAGCCTGCCGATCTTTCCTACAGGCAGGTACTGGTCCCACATACCTGTTTCCCTGCCATTGTGCCAGACAGCTGGGGGATGGCCCCACCTATGGCAGCTACAAGGGCTTAGCAAAGAAGCTCCTTCTTGCATGCTCAGCCCAGTGGTCCTGGCAGTGGAGGCAGGCATTACTGCTGGGGAGGAAGAAAGAGCTCTTTTCTCCTGGCAGGTGTTGGTTCCATCACCTGCAACCCCTGCCATTGTTGCAGTTGCTCTGCAGCTCCATAGAGTAGAGCTTCTGGGCACTAGAGGGATCCGACTTCACAAAGTTATTATTAAAACACACAGCACTAAAAAAAATTGAAACAACAAAAGAATTTTGTCCAAAAAATTGCAGAAAAAATTGCCAGGAGAGCTCAATGAAACTGAAGTCACAAATCTTCTTGATAAAGATTTTAAAATGAAAGTCATAAACATATGCATAGAACTACAGAAAACTATTCAAGATCTCAGGGAGTGTTTCAACAAAGATAGAAACTTTGAAAAATACAGTACCTGAAATGAGACACATAATGGAGGGTTTAAAAGATTAGATGAGGTAGATGAGATGGTAAATGAAAGAGAAATTAGAGAACAGAAAAACAAAAGCTGAAGCACAGAGAGAAAAAAGGATCTCTAGGAATAAAAGAATAATAAGAGAGCTATGTGACAAATCCAAACAGAAAAATATACACATTATAGTGGTATCAGAAGAAGAAGAAGAGAGAAAAAGGAATAGAAAGTCTCTTTGGGGAAAAAAATCCTGGAATTTTCTCCAATCTGTGGAAGAAAATAGTGTCTCAGGTGATGGAAGTGCAGAGATATTCCAACATAAGTAACCCTAGGAAGACAACACCAAGACATAACAATTAAAATGGCGAAGATCAAGGACAAGGAGAGAGTATTGAAAGCAGTCAGAGGAAAAAAATCACTCATTAAGGAAATTCCATCAGGCTATCACCAGACATCTTAGCAGAAAGTGGTACAGGCCTTAAAGGAGTGGCATGATATACTTAATGGAAAGAAAGAGAAGGGCCTCCAAATGAAAATACTATACCTGTCAAGATTATCATTTAAATTTGGAGCAGCAAATAAACAATTTTCAGATAAGCAAAAGTTGAAGGAACTCGTCAACCACAAACCATACCCATAAGTATTTCTTAAAGGTACTGCTCTAGATGGAAGTGTTCCTGAGGCTAAATAGCTGTCAAATAAAGACCAGACAAAATAAAACCACAGTAAAGGAAGTAGACCAATTAATTACTCAGAAAATACAAAATTAAGTCAACTATTCACAAAGTTAGTCAAGAGGCACACAAAGAGTAAAGAATATAACAACTAATATATAAAGAGTAGAGGAGGAAGAAGAACTGTAGGAGAAAAAATGGTACTTTTAGATTGTGTTTGAGAGGAGATTAAAGATGGCAGTGTGAGAGGCTTCCTCCTAAAATTGCACATAATACGAAAATATAATCAATACAATTAATCCTGAAAGAGGAACAGGAAAGAGGAATGCACCAGACTGCATAAACCTGGAGAAAAGAATAAACCTCACAGAACAGGGTTGGAAATTTTGACGATCTTCAGGTGCTCCAGCCCCCTGGCTGGCTATACAGCTCCAAAGACACCCTCCATGATATACAGCCTGCTGCACCTTCCTCCTAGACAACCTGAACCTGGCTTGAAAACTAGCAAACACTGTCCTAGCATTAGGCCATCCAGAGGGAAGCCCTGTCTACAGCAACTACAAACGCAAAGCATAGAGGCTTATACCTGTGTGCCGTGCCCACTGGTTCTGGCAGTGGAGACCGATATAGCAGCCAGGAAGCCAAAAACAGCTCTTTCCTCCCTCCAGGCACCAATACCACTCCCCTGCAACCCCCAACATTGCTCTAGGGGCTGAATAGCTCCAGAGAGTAGATCCTCTGAGCACTAGAAGGCACCACACGCAAATATGGAACATCAAAGGAAACTGGCTCAAAGCAAAATTATAAATACACCAGAGAGTCAAATGAAATTAACTTGATGAATCTTCCTGAAAAATATTTCACAGTAAAAATCATAAACATGCTCATGGATTTACAGAAAAATTTTCAAGAACGCAGGAATGAATTCTGGTCAGAGATCCAAACATTATGGAACACAGTATCAGAAATGAAACATACAATGGAAGGTTCTAAAACAAGATTAGATATGGTGGAGAAGACGATAAATTAAATAGAAATTAGAGGAGAGGAATACAAAGAAGCTGAGGCACAGAGATAAAAGGATCTCTAAGAATGAAAGGATATTGAGAGGACTGTGTGACCAACCCAAACGGAACAATATTTGCATTATAAGGATACCAGAAGAAGAAGAGAGAAAAAGTGATAGAAAGTGTCTTTGAAGAAGTAATTGCTGAAAACTTCCCCAATTTGGAGAAGAAGACAGTTTCTCAGGCCATGGAGGTACACAGATCTTCCAACACAAGGGACCCAAGGAAGACAACACCAAGACATATAATAATTAAAATGGCAAAGATCAAGGATAAGGACAGACTATCAAAAGCAGCCAGAGAGAGAAATAAGATCACATACAAAGGAAAGCCCATCAGGCTATCATCAGACTTCTCAGCAGAAACCTTAAAGGCCAGAAGGGAGTGGCATGATATATTTAATGCAAAGAAGCAGAAGGACCTCAAATCAAGAATACTTTATCTGGCAAGAATATCATTTAAATTTGAAGGAGCGATTAAACTGATAAGCAAAAGTTGAGGGAATTTACCTCCCACAAACCATCTCTACAGTCTATTTTGGAGGGAGTGCTATAGATGGAAGTGTTCCTAAAGTTTAATAGCTGTCACCAGAAGTGATAAAACCACAGTAAAGAAAGCAGAATGGTTAATTACTAAGCTAATGTAAAATTAAATCAACAAACCCCAAAGTCAATCAAGGGATAGACAAAGAGTACAGAATATGATGCATAATATATGAAGAATGGAGAAGGAAGAAAAAGGAGGAGAAAAAAAGAACCTTTAGATTGTGTTTGTAATAGCACACTAAGTCTAACTTAATTCTTAGATTGTAAGGAAGTTGCCCTTGAACCTTTGGTAATCAAGAATGTAAAGCCTGCAATGGCAATAAGTACACACCTATCAATAATCACCCTAAATGTAAATGGTCTGAATGCACCAATCAAAAGACATGGAGTCACAGAATGGATAAAAAAACAAGACCCATCTATATGCTGCCTACAAGAGACTCACTTTAAACCCAAAAGTGAAGGGATGGAAAAAGACATTTCATTCAACTAATAGGGAGAATAAAGAAGGAGTTACAGTACTTGCATCAGACAAAATAAACTTCAAAACACAGTAACAAGAGACAAAAAATTACATTACATAATGATAAACAGGCCAATCCAGCAAGAAGGTATAACCATTATTAATATATATGGACCCAACACAGGAGCACCTACATATGTGAAACAAATACTAACAGAAATATACGGGAAAACAGAATGCACTGCATTCCTTCTAGGAAACTTCAAAATTCCACTCACTCCAAAGAACAGATCAACTAGACAGAAAATAAGTATGGAGACAGAGGCACTGACCAACACATTAGAACAGATGAACTTGAGAGATATCTACAGATCTCTACACCCAAAAGCAGCAGAATACACATTCTTCTCAAGTGCACATGGAATATTTTCAAGACTAGATCATATACTATACAAAAAGAGCCACAGTATATTCAAAATGACAGAAATTGCACCAACAATTTTCTCAGACCACAAAGGTATGAAATTAGAAATAAATTAGCAAATAAAATGAAAAAGCCCACAAGCAGATGGAGGCTTAACAACATGCTCCTAAATAAACAATGGATTGATGACCAAATAAAAACAGAGATCAAGCAATATATGGAGAAAAATGACAACAATAATTCAACACCGTAAAAATCTGCGCACACAGTGAAGGCCCTGCTAAAAGGAAAGTATATTGCAATACAGACCCAGCTCAGGAAAGAAGAAGAATCCCATATGAACAGTCTAAACTCACAATTAACTAAAGTAGAAAAAGAAGAACAAATGAGGCTCAAAGTCAGTAGAAGGAGGACATAATAAAGATTAGAGCAGAAATAAACTCGAGAAGAATAAAACAATAGAAAGAATCAATAAAAGGAAGAGCTAGTTCTTCGAGAAAATAAACAAAATAGATAAACCTCTAGCCGGATTTATGAAGAAAAAAGAATCTACACAAATAAACAGAATCAGAAATGACAAAGGATAAATCACTACAGACACCAAAGAAATACAATGAATTATTACAGAATACTATGAAAAAGTATATGCTAACAAACTGGATAAGTTAGAAGAAATGGACAACTTTCTAGAAAAATACAACCTTCCAAGGCTGACCCAGGAAGAAAAAGAAAATTTGAGCAAATTACCAGCAACAAAATTGAATTGGTAATCAAAAATCTACCTAAGAACAAAACACCTTGACCAGATGGCTTCACTCCTGAATTTTATCAAACCGTTAGTGAAGACCTAATACCCATCCTAATTAAAGTTTTCCAAAAAGTAGAAGAGAAGGGAACACTTCCAAACACATTCTATGAGGCCAGCATCACTCTAATACCAAAACCCAGCAAAGACACCACAAAAAAAGAAATTACAGTCCAATATCCCTGATGAACACAGATGCAAAAATACTCAACAAAATATTAGCAACCTGCATTGAAAAATATATCAAAAACATCATCCACCATGATCAAGTAGGATTTATTCCAGGGATGCAAAGAGGGTACAATATTAGAAAATCCAACAACATCATCAACCACATCAACAAAATGAAGGACAAAAACCACATAATCATCTCCATAGATGCCAAAAAAGCATTTGACAAAATTCAACATCCATTCACAATAAAGACTCTCAACAAAATGGGTATAGAGGGCAAGTATATAATAAAGGCCATATATGACAAACCCACAGCCAACATCATACTTAACAGCAAGGAAGAAGTTTAACTGTAAATGTTTGCAGATGACATGATATTGTACTTAAGAAACTCTAAATAATCCACTCCAAAACTACTAGATCTAATACCTGAATTCAGGAAGTTGCAGGATACAAAATTAATACACAGAAATCTGTGGCATTCCTATACACTAATGATGAACTAGCAGAGGGAGAAATCAGAAAAAAATTCCATTCACAATTGCATCAAAAAGAATAAAATACATAGAAATAAACCTAACCAAGGAAGTGAAAGACCTGTACTTTCACTCATGGCAGAAATTAAACAAGATACCAATAAATGGAAACACTTCCTGTGCTCATGGATAGGAAGAATTAATATTGTCAAAATGGCCATCCTGCCTAAAGCAATCTACAGATTCAATGCAATTTCTTTCAAAATAACAACAGAATTCTTCAATGAACTAGAGCAAGTCATTCTAAAATTCATATGGAACCACAAATGACAACAAATAGCCAATGCAATTTGAGAAGGAATAATAAAGCTGGGGAATTATGCATCCAGATATAGTAGATTCAAGCTCTACTACAAAGCCACAGTAATGAAGATAATTTGGTACTGGTACAAGAACAGACCCATAGACCAATGGAAC
This sequence comes from Manis pentadactyla, assembly GCF_030020395.1. Lineage (NCBI taxonomy): Eukaryota > Metazoa > Chordata > Mammalia > Pholidota > Manidae > Manis > Manis pentadactyla. The sequence goes on along the minus strand of NC_080037.1, from coordinate 26,278,397 downwards.
AGACTAGAGAGCCCTGATATAAACCCAACCATATATGGTCAAGGAGCCATGGATATACAATGGGGAAATGAAAGCCTCTTCAACAGCTAGTATTGGCAAAAATGGACAGCTACAGGCAAGAGAATGATACTGGATTATTGTTTAACCCCATACACAAAAGTAAACTTGAAATGGATCAGAGACCTGAATGCAAGTTATGAAACCATAAACTCTTAGAAGACAACATAGACAAAAATCTCTTGAATATTAACATCATCAACAAAACAAAAGTTATCCTATAGTATGGGAAAATATATTTGTAAGTAACATATCTGACAAGGGTTTAACATTCAAAATATATAAAGAACTCACATGCCTCAAAATCCAAAGAGCAAATAATCTGATTAAAATATGGGTAGAAGAGATGAAGAGACAATTCTCCAAAGAAGAAATTCAGATGGCCAACAAACACATGAAAAGATGCTCCACATCACTAATCATCAGGCAAATGTAAATTAAAACCACAATGAGATATCACCTCACACAGGTAAGGATGGCCAGTATTGACAGTATTGAAAAGACTAAGCACAACAAATGCTGGCAAGGATGTAGAAAAAGGGAAACCCCTCCTACACTATTGGTGTGAATGTAAAGTAGTTCAACCATTGTGGAAAGCAATATGGAGTTTCCTCAAAAAACTAAAAATAGAAATACCATTTGATCCGTGAATCCCACTTGTTGGAATTTACCCAAAGAATACAAGTTATCAGATTCAGAAAGGCATATGCACTCCTATGTTCATAGCAGCACTATTTACAATGGCCAAGATATGGAAGCAACCTAAGTGTCCATCAGTAAATGAATGGATAAAGAAGATGTGGAACATATACACAATGGAATAATACAAAGCCATAAGAAATAAACAAATCCTACCATTTGCAACAACATGGACAGAGCTGGAGGATATTATGCTCAGTGAAATAAGCCAGGCAGGGAAAGACAAGTACCAATGATTTCCCTCATTTGTGGGGTATAGCAATGAAACAAAACTGAAGGAACAAAACAGCAGCATACTCACAGACTCCAAGAAGGCACTAGTGGTTAAAAAAGGGGAGGGGTATGGAGGGTAGGTGGGGAAGGAGTGAGAAGAGGGTTGACGGTATTATGTTTAGTCCACATGGTGTGAGGGGTCATTGGTAAAACAGTGTAGCACAGAGAAGGCAAATAGTGAATCTGTCCAATCTTACTAAACTAATAGACAGTGACTGCAGTGGGGTATGGGTGGGGATTTGATAATATGGTAAATATAGTAACCACATTGTTTTTCATGTGAAACCTTCAAAAGAGTATATATCAATAATACCTAAATAAAAAATTTTAAAAAGTAAAAATAAATATAAAATAGACTGTGTTTGAAATAGCATAATAAGCGAGTTAAGATAGACTTTTAGATAGTAAAGAAGCTGCCTTTGAACCATTGATAAACACTAATCTAAGCATGCAACGGCAATACATACATACCTATCAATAATCACTCTAAATGTAAATGGACTGAATGCACCAATCAAAAGACATAGAGTTACAGAATAGATTAAAAAATATAAGACCTAACCCCTGGGCCAGATGGATTTACCTCGGAATTTTATCAGACATACAGAGAAGACATAATACCCATTCTCCTTAAAGTTTTCCATAAAATAGAAGAGGAGGGAATACTCCCAAACTCAGTCTATGAAGCCAACATCACCCTAATACCAAAACCAGGCAAAGACCCCACCAAAAAAGAAAACTACAGACCAGACCAATATCCCTATGAACATAGATGCAAAAATACTCAGCAAAATATTAGCAAACCGAATTCAAAAATATATCAAAAGGATCATACACCATGACAAGTGGGATTCATCCCAGGGATGCAAGGATGGTACAACATTAAAAAATCAATCAACATCATCCACCACATCAACAAAATAAAGACAAAAACCACATGATCATCTCCATAGATGCTGAAAAAGCATTCGATAAAATTCAACATCCATTCATGATAAAAACTCTCAACAAAGTGGGTATAGAGGGCAAGTACCTCAACATAATAAAGGCCATATATGATAAACCCACAGCTAACTTCATACTGAACAGCGAGAGGCTGAAAACTTTTACTCTGATATCGGGAACAAGACAGGGATGCCCACACTCCCCACTGTTATTCAACATAGTACTGGAGGTCCTAGCCATGGCAATTAGACAAAACAAAGAAATACAAGGAATCCAGATTGGTAAAGAAGAAGTTAAACTGTCACTATTTGCAGATGACATGATATTGTAAATAAAAAAACCGTAAAGACTCCACTCCGAAACTTCTAGAGCTAATATTGGAATTCAGCAAAGTTGCAGGATACAAAATTAACACACAGAAATCTGTGACTTTCCTATACACTAACAATAAACTAATAGAAAGAGAAATCAGGAAGACAATTCCATTCACAATAGCATCAAAAAGAATAAAATACCTAGGAATAAACCTAACCAAGGAAGTGAAAGACCTATACCCTGAAAACTCTAAGACACTCTTAAGCGAAACTGAAGAGGTCACTAATAAATGGAAACTCATCCCATGCTCCTGGCTAGGAAGAATTAATATCGTCAAAATGGCCATCCTGCCCAAAGCAATCTACAGATTCGATTCAATCCCTATCAAACTACCAACAGCATTCTTCAATGAACTGGAATAAATAGTTCAAAAATTCATATGGAAACACCAAAGACTCTGAATAGCTAAAGCAATCCTGAGAAGGAAGAATAAAGTGGGGGGGGATCTCACTCCCCAATTTCAAGCTCTACTACAAAGCCACAGTAATCAAGACAATTTGGTACTGGCACAAGAACAGAACCACAGACCAATGGAAAAGAATAGAGACTCCAAACATCAACCCAAACATATATGGTCAACTAATATTCGGTAAAGGATCCATGGACATACAATGGGGAAATGAGAGTCTCTTCAACAGATAGTGCTGGCAAAACTGGACAGCTACATGTAAGACAATGAAACTGGATCACTGTCTAACCCATACACAAAAGTAAATTCAAAATGGATCAAAGACTTGAATTTAAGTCATGAAACCATAAAACTCTTAGAAAAAAACATAGGCAAAAATCTCCTAGACTTAAACATGAGTGACCTCTTCTTCAACATATCTCCCCGGGCAAGGGAAACAAATGCAAAATGAACAAATGGGACTATATCAAGCTGAAAAGCTTCTGTACAGCAAAGGACACCATCAATAGAACAAAAAGGTACCCTACATTATGGGAGAATATATTCAAAAATGACAGGTCCGATAAAGGGTTGACATCCAAAATATATAAAGAGCTCACACACCTCAACAAACAAAAAGCAAATAATCCAATTTAAAAATGGGCAGAGGAGCTGAATAGACAGTTTTCTAAAGAAGAAATTCAGATGGCCAACAGACACATGAAAAGATGCTCCACATCGCTTGTCATCAGAGAAATACAAATTGAAACCACAATGAGATATCGTCTCACACCAGTAAGGATGGCTACCATCCAAAAGACAAACAACAACAAATGTAGGTGAGGTTGTGGAGAAAGGGGAATCCTCCTACACTGCTGGTAGGAATGTAAATTCGTTCAACCATTGTGGAAAGCAATATGGTGGTTCCTCAAAATGCTCAAAATAGAAATACCATTTGACCCAGGAATTCCACTTCTAGGAATTTACCCTAAGAATGCAGCACTCCAGTTTGAAAAAGAAAGATGCACAGCTATGTTTATCGCTTCACTATTTACAATAGCGAAGATATGGAAGCAACCTAAATGCCCATCAATAGATGAATGGATAAAGAAGATGTGGTACATATACACAATGGAATATTACTCAGGCATAAGATAAAAACAAATCCTACCATTCACAACAACATGGATGGACCTGGAGGGTATTATGCTCAGTGAAATAAGTCAGGTGGAGAAAGACAAGTACCAAATGATTTCACTCATATGTGGAGTATAAGAACAAAAGAAAACTGAAGGAACAAAACAGCAGCAGAAGCACAGAACCCAAGAATGGACTAATAGTTACCAATGGGAAAGGGACTGGGGAGTTCGGGTGTGAAGAGAGGGATAAGGGTGGGAAAGAAAGAAAGGGAGCATTACGATTAGCATGTATAGTTGGGGGGGGTAACAGGGAGGGCTGTGCAACACAGAGAAGAGAAGTTGTGATTTTACAGCATCTTATTATGTTGATAGACAGTAACTGTGAACGAGGATGTGGTGGGGACTTGGTGAAGGGGAGAGCCTAGTAAACATAATGTTCTTCATGTAATTGTAGTTTAATGCTACCAAAATAAAATTAAAAAATATATATATATATAAGACCTGTCTATATGCTGCCTACAAGACACTCAGTTCAAACCCAAAGACATACACAGACTAAAAGTGAAGGAAGGGAAAAAGATGTTTCATGAAACTAAAGGGAGTAAAAAAGCAGGAGCAGGACTACTTATATCAGATAAAATAGATTTCAAAGCAAAGAACATAACAAGAGAAAAGAAGGTCATTACATAATGATAAAGGGGATAATGTCCAACAAGAGGATATACCATTGTAAAGATCTATGCACCCAATAGAGCAGCACCTAAATATGTGAAAGAAATACTAACAGAATTAAAGGGGAAATAGAATATAATGCATTCATTTTAGGAGACTTCAACACACCAGTCACTTCAAAGGACAGATCAAACAGACAGAAAATAAGTAAGGAGACAGAAACCTGAACAACACATTAAATCAGATGGACCTAACAGACATCTGCAGAACACCCCACCCAAAAGCAGCAAGATACACATTCTTCTCAAGTGCACATGGAGCATTTTCCAGAATTGATCACAAACTAGGCCACAAAAACAGGTTCAGTAAATTCAAAAATATTGAAATTGTGCTAACCAGCTTCTCAAACCACAAAGGTATGAAACTGAAAATACAGTATGCAAAGAAAATGTAAAAGCCCACAAACACATGGAGGCTCAAAAGCATGTTTCTAAAAAATCAATGCATTAATGACCAAAATAAAACTGAGATCAAGCAATAAATGGAGACAAATTAGAACAACACAGCAGCTCAAACTTGTGGGATACAGTGAATGCAGTTCTAAGAGGAAAGTATGTAGCAATACAGGCTTACCTCAATAAAGAACAATCCCAAATTAACAGTCTAATCTCACAATTAATGAAACTAGAAGAGGAAGAACAAATGAGGCTCAAAGTCAGTGGAAAGAGGAACATAATAAGATCAAAGCAGTAATAAATATAATTGAAGAGAATAAAACAATAGAAAGAGCAAATGAAACCAGTAAGTGGTTCTTTGAGAAAATAAACAAAGTAGATAATCCCCCACACCTTAGCCAGACTTATCAAGAAAAACAGAGTCTACAAAAATAAACAGAATCAGAAATAAGAAAGGAAAAATGGACACCACAGAAATACAAAGAATTATGAGACAATACTATGAAATATTAAATGCCTACAAATTGGATAACCTAGAAGAAGTGGACAACTTTCTAGAAAAATACAACCTTTCAAGACCAACCCAGGAAGAAACAAAATCTGAATAGACCAATTACTGGCAATAAAATTAAATTGATAATCAAAAACCTACCTAAAACTAGATGGCTTCACCATGGAATTTTATCAAATAGTTAAAGAAGACTGATACACATTCTCCTTAAAGTTTTCAAAAAAGTAGAGTAGGAGAGAATACTCCCAAACTGATTCTATGAGGCCAGCTTCACTCTAATATAAAAGAACAAAGACACTACAAAAAAGAAAATTATAGACGAATATCCCTGATGAGCATAGATGCAAAAATCCTCAACATAATATTAGCATACCACATATTCAAAAATACTTTAAAAAGATCATCTATCATAACCAAATGTGATTTATTCCAGGGATGCAAGAATGGTACAATATTTGAAAATCCATCAACATCATAAATGACATCAACAAAAAGAAGGACAAAAATCACATGATCATCTCAATAGACACTGAAAAAGCATTTGACAAAATTTAACATCCATTTGTGATAAAAGCTCTCAAAAAATGGTTATAGAGCATAAGTACTGCAACATAATAAAGGCTGTATATGAAAAGCCCAGAAACAACTTCATTCTTAACAGTAAAAAGCTGAAAATTTTTCCTCTAAGATCAGGAACAAGACAGGGATTTCCACTCTCACTACTTTTATTCAACATAGTTCTGGAGGTCCTAGTCACAGCAATCAGACAACACAAATAAATAAAAGGCATCCAGATTCGTAACAAAGAAGTCAAACTGTCACTGTTTGCAGATGACATGATATTGTACATAAAAAACCCTAAAGAATCCACCAAAAACTACTAGAACTAATAACTGAATTCAGCAATGTTGCAGGACACAAAATTAATACACAGAATTCTGTGGCATTCCAAGATACTAATGATGAACTAGCAGAAAGAGAAATCAGGAAAACAATTCTATTTACAATTATGTTCAAAAGAGTAAAATACCTAGAATAAACCTAACCAAGGAAGTGAAAGAACTATATCCTAAAATGTACAAGGCACTCATGAGAGAAATTAAAGAAGACAACAATAAATGGAAATACATCCCATGCTCATGGATAGGAAGAATTAATATTGTCAAAATGGCCATCCTGCCTAAAACAATCTACAGATTCAATGCAATCCCTATCAAAATTACAACTTCAATGATCTAGAAAACGTAATTCCAAAATTCATATGGAACCACAAAAGACCCCTAGACAGCCAAAGCAATCCTGAAAAGGAAGAACAAACCTGGGGGAATTATGCTCCCTAACTTCAAGCTCTACTACAAAGCCACAGTAATAAAAACAATTTGGTACTGGCACAAGAACAGATCCATAGATCAATGGAGCAGAGTAGAGAGCCTACATATAAACTCACACATATATGGCCAATTAATCTATAATAAAAAAGCCATAGATATGCAATGAGGAAAAGACAGCCTCTTCAATAAATGATGTTGGCAAAACTGGACAGCTACATGTAAGAGAATGAAACTGGATTACTGCCTAACCCCATACACAAAAGTAAACTCAAAATGCATCAAAGACCTTAATGAAACCATAAAACTCTTATAAGAAAACACAGGCAAAAATTTCTTGAATATAAACATGAACAACTTTTTTCCTAACACATATCCTTTGGTAAGGGAAACAAAATAAAAAATGAACAAGTGGGACTACATCAAACTAAAAATCTTTTGTTCAGCAAAGGATACCATCAGCAGACCAAAAAGATATCCTACAATATGGGAGAATACATATATTCATCAATGAATTATCTCATAAGGGGTCAACATCACTAATCATCAGGGAAATGCAAATTAAAAACACAATGAGATATCAGTTCACACCAATTAAGATGGGAAACATCCAAAAGACAAGGAACAACAAGTGCTGGCAAGGATGCAGATAAAGGGGAACCCTTATGCACTGTTGGTGGGAATGTAAATTGGTTCAACCATTTGACCCAGGAATTCCACTCCTAGAAATTTACCTGAAGAAAACAAGATCCTTGATTCAAAAAGATATATGTACTCTTATGTTTATTGCTGCACTATTTCCAAAAGCCATTATATGGTAACAACCTAAGTGTCCATCAAATGAATAGATAAAGATGTGGTACCTATACACAAATGGAATATTATTTGGCCATAAGAAGAAAACACATCCTGCCATTTACAACAACATGGATGGAGCTAGAAGGTATTACGCTCAGTGAAATAAGCCAGGTGGAGAAAGACAAGTACCAAATAATTTCACTCATTTGTGGAGTATAATAACAAAGCAAAAACATAAGGAACAAAACAGCAGCCGACTCACAGAACCCAGGAAGAGACTAGTGGTTACCAAAGGGAAGGGGTTGGGGAGGGTGGGTGGAGCTGGAAGGAGAATGGGATTAAGTGGCACTATAATTAGCATTCACATTATAGGTAAGTACCCAGGAAGGCAGTATACAGCATGAAGAGGACAAACAATGACTCTATAGCATCTTACTGGGCTGATAGACAGTGACTGCAATGTGGGGGAGGGTGGGACTTGATAATGTGTGTGAATGTTCAAACCACAGTGTTGTTCTTGTGAAACCTTCATAAAATTGTATATCAATGATACTTTAATTTGGAAAAAAGGTAAAGAGATAAAGGTTAATATTTAAAATTAGACATTTTTCAAATTCTTGGGGGTGAGGAGGAGCAAAAGAGAAGGCACAGACCAGAAAGCAAATGATGAAAAACAAAGGAGTGTGAAAAGCAATCTGAGATTATGGATGGTGAAACTAAATCTACCTATGGGACAATATTTGAGAAACTTGGCAATTAAAAGGAAATACTTTCAGATTTGGTTTTAAAAAATGCAAACATCTGCAATCAATGAAAGGCATGCCTAAAACAAAATTTCTCACAGAATTTGAAAGAAGACATGAAAATCTCAGTGTGTTTTAAAATAACTTGACAAATTGATTCTAAAGTACATTCAGAAGAATAGATTTAGAGAGAAACAAGTATTTGTTAAATGCCTAGTAGGTGCCAGGCATATGTTATAAAGCTGCAATGATTAAAACAATGTGATACAGAGGGAGAAATAGGCAAATAGTGTCAGGTAGGACAATAGAGGTAGTCTGGAAATATTCTTATGCATAACAATTAATCTGTGATAAAGATGGCATTGCAAATATGTAGGAAAAGGACAACAACAGTTTACAGGGTTATTAAACATGAGAAAATGCTTTACCTCACTACTAGTCTGAAACTGTAAATTAACAGAGCAGTGACCCCCATCTGGAGGGCCAAAGGACACGCTAGGTGGAGTAGGAGCTTGCAAAGTCTTTTTGGAGAGATCAGCAATTCAAAAAGGGTCATCCCTCTAACCAGGAAATTCCATTTCTAGGAATTAACCCTGCAGAAATCCTCACACAAATGTTCCAACTCTATATAAGGATATACACTTTTGCATGCTTTAAAACAGAAAACACTTTGGGGTGGGGTCTGAATATCAATTAACAGGGACAGAGCAGTCCCAGCGGATCAGAGCAAAGGCTGTTAGCACGCCCGGCCAGTGAGGAAAGGGGTTGAAGCCTGGGCTTGCCTCACGTCAGAGTAGGCCTGTCCCCTGGCCCTGGGCTGAGGAAAACTTGCATCTGCAGAGACAGGGGGAGGGTGGTCCCAGGGCCCTCTGGCCTTCAATCTCTGTCAGGACCAAGCTTCAAGGTTTCTTTCTGTTGCTAGACTTTATCTTTGGTGACTGATTTATTGTTCATTTTGAGAAAAACACTTAAGTCTTGGGCCTTTTGGTTAAGCAAATTGTAAAGATACATCTAATATACTATTTTTAAAAAAAAGGTTCTAAAACGGGGAAAAAATGTTCATACCAGTATTTGTCATTATGGCCAAAAACTAGAAACAACTCACGTATTCATAACTGATGAATGGCTAAGTAAATGGTGGTATGTCCATACAATGGAATATTACTTAGAGATAAAAATGAATAAATCATGAGATGTGGATAATACTTGAAAATTTTTTCTAAGTAAAAAAAAGAAGGCACAAAGGATCAGAAATTGTAGGATTCCATATATATGAAAATCTAGATTAGGATGGAGAGAAATGAAAAGAGTCTGCTAAGAAATATGAGCTTTCTTTGGGAGATGATGGTAGTACAAGTCTGTTAATATACTAGAAATTATCCTCTTAAACACTTCAATTACATGGTGTATGATACATAACATGTAATAAAGCTGTTAATGATAGTTATAAAACCCAACTTTCTGGGGAAAAATATCAGACAAATCCTCATGGAGAAGTTTCCTAGAAAAACATATTTTACTTCATTGACCAATAGAGTGAAATAAACTATAAATATTTTACCATCATAATTCTGCCATCTTTCATACTTCAAGGCATTGGATGTAATATGTAAATTACCTTTCAGAAATGGGATTATATGGATTCTTTCTTCATACATAATAAAAAATGCTTGAAATATCCAAAAGTTTATTTATACATACATATAAAAACCCATGACTGTTGTTAAAATATATAATCTTAGTTGGCAAATGGAAAGTTTAGAGATAGAAAATTATCAAATCTGTATTAATATATAGCATAGACTCAGAGACAGAAGCAAATATAAAGGTAAAATTATTTTTCCATCCATTGGATTTTGAATGTATAATAAAGAGAAATCCTCTATTTGCTTATGCCCAAGTGAATTCCACTTCGTTGGGATTTAGGAGATTGAGCTGAGGCAGCCCCTGGGCAGCAGAAGGACCGCTGTGAGTTAACACTTCAGCTACTGATTTGTATGAAGGATCACTAACTAACACATTCACATCAGTATGTGTTTTCCTCTTAGTTTCTTTAACGGAGCAAATGTTTTCTTACTTATTAGTTAATGCATAATTAAACACTACAAAGTACACTGCATAATGAAATGCAAACTTTTGCATAAAATATCGACTTATTAAGTAGCTACTTTTATGTCTGACTTTCAGAATGCAATCACTGGCATGCTTCTAACTTACACTGAGGTCACATATGCTGTTTCCACGTGAATTGACCTAACTGTGATAGCGCCAACTCTGAAATCACAATTCTCTTTTATTCAGGCTTCCTTGGATTTTGTAGATTTGCTTAAGGCTTTTTACATAGAAGGCATAAGTTTTTCAAAGGAGAGGACCCACCAGAGCCTATTGCCCATCGCCAGTCACAGCAGCAGGCTTCTGGTTTGAACACCGATAGAGCAGTACAATGATAGTACTGCACTGAAGAGGGGAAGTGACAAACAACTGGCAAATATAAATAAAAATGTGATACATTTATAAACAATTTGCTCTAGCATTAGAGACTAGCCAATTCTGTTTCATGATAAAGTGGTAATTATATGTATCCCAATGGCAAAAGGAACTAGAGTATTAACACAAATTGTACTTTAATATCTACACTTCCTGTCCTAGTCACTTTAAGAATCTCATAAAATAGAATACTTTCACTTTTAAAAATTATTACACCTTCTACATAGGTTAGTAATTTACCATACAGAGTTGAAAATAATGTTTCAGAACTGACTTAACATGTGAAACTTTTCCCATTGAAGACATATATGCTTTAGAATCAGAAGTACTTAAAAGCAAAAACTGAATGTAGATGTTTAAAGTACCACTCTACATCTATAATAAACTGAATATAGCAAATTTGATAATAGGATCTTGCCAAATATAATATTATTGGAACCTTTTTCCTTGAAGAAAAAATAGTGAATTATCTTACTTAAAATGATGCATGTAGTGATAAAGTGATACTCATAGTAAAGCAATTATTTAATGAATAATGGCACAAAAGTTTTTAAAGAAAATTACTCAATTTAATTCTCTCCTTTTCTATGTTTGTCTGTCTCTTCATATATATATTTGTCTCTATATACCTATATATATTTACACACAACTGTCATATACATAATTGGTATATAATGCTGCATGTAATTGAATATTATATATATTATATATATACAATATGTGTATTTTAAATAAAAATTACATAAAATATGAAATTACTTTATTAAATTCTTTGTTAATATTGCACACAGTTCAATATTGGAGTATATCTCTCTATTTTGTTTCATCTATATAGATCAGGTATACAGATGGCTTTTAGGAAGACGTGAAAGACTCAAGCATCACATACAAATAATTCCTTGTATGCACATACGCATGTGCTTTCTAAGTGAGGATTTAAAATATCACCACATTCTTAAATGTTACACAAAATTAGTAAGTCATTAAAAACAGTTTATTATATAGGGCTTTGTAAACATAATATTAGATTTTTACTAAAAGCACAGGTGTAACAAAATGGTTGCAAAAAATATTATAGTTCCCTAGATGTCTGTCTCTGTGGGTAGAAAGAAGATTCTGGTCAGATATTTTTAATGCTATTTTGTTCTAGTACTATCTTTAGGTTTGTTGAACATAACTATACATGAAAGCAGGTCATTTCACTATGTATTTATTTAATCCCAGCCAAATTTCAATAACAACAAATTTATCTTATTTTGCCCCCTGCAGCAAATAATCTCAAGACCCCACCGTTAACAATCATATTTACATGCTTAATACATCAGGTGCTGGAACTTTAATTTCTGTGGGACTGTGGAGTGGAGGGAAGGGCAAAACAAGAGTGAGAAAGAAGTAAAATCACCAAAAAGGAAAAATGGCTGCACGTGTATATATTAAAATTTTGCTGACAATGATTATTATACTATCTGGTTTTCATAGTAAAAATATGGAAAATAATTGAATAATACTATATGATAATGCTTATTAATCATCAATCATATGTCTTATGTGTATATATATCAATATGTATATACTATAAATAAATTTGTTTCCCACAATAACTTATGAAATAAGTTCTATTATCATTTTTACAGATGAAGATATTGGGGTTTAGAGAGGTGGTTAAGTGACTAGTTCAAGTCAATGTACTATCGCTGGCCTTTAACCCCTGCTGTATGAGCAAAGCATCTCCACTTTTAACATCTATGCTACCATTGTCCCTCAGTATTAAACTATATTACATTAAATACTGAACAAAAGTGATGATGTGTACTCAGTTGCAGAAAACTCTTTGATTATGATAACCAATTGTTATATGTCTACCCTAAAACTAATAAACAGTTCACATCTAGAAGAGTTAAAGGCATAAAATGAAATAAGTCCCAGAATTTTTCTTCTTTGAATAAACATGAGCAACAGTTTTGAATTTCACCTACACTATTCTTTTTCAGGTAGAATTTAAGAGGAAATTAAGTATTCACTAGCTTGATTTCATTCATTAACACAGGTGAAAAAAATATATGTATATATATTTAAGGTAGTAGGCGTCCTACATTTCCAAAACTGCAGTTAATTTCTGTGTGTGTGATTGGACACAGAGTATCATTCTGTTCTACTGCAGTTGAGTGAAAGTCAGTTTAATGGCTCTGAGCTCAGCTGCAGGACCATTACAGAAGCTGTTTGACTTGTAGTTTTCAGTTATATGAACGGTAATTTTTATATGCTAACATTAAACAGTCATGTTCCCTTTCAATTAGGTTTCCCAGAGTGTCCTCAAATTGATGACACGTAGCTAATCTACCTGGAGGCTGGCTTATATTTTCAACTGATTACTTTGTCATGTGTGTACAAGTTCCTTAGGGCAGCTATGTTTCAGATGTTTGGTGTGTCTGTTCTACAAATCTTTCAGTATTTTTAGTATAATATTAGGTTCAACTTCAATGGTCCAGTCATGTTGCATACTTTTACCTGCTGATTCCTCATATACTGAAATATTATTAACTGGCTGTGCAAAAATGTAAATGTGTTGCTCTTTGAAGAGAATATTTTAATCAACAACTTGCTTGAACTTTTATATCCCTAGGCAAGACGAATTCTAAAATGTATAATAAAATATCAAAGAACATTTTCAATGATAACGCTGGAATCAATAAATATTGTAAAACTTGTCAGGTTTATTAGAAGTTTCACATAGAATAAGAAATATCTATGTCTTTTCCAATAGTCAATAGTCAGAATCCTATATTCACTTTTGACTTTCTTCCTTTGTATCTGCCATACTCAGGCAAGTTTTACAAAAATTTTACTTTTTCATATGTCTAGAACTGGATCAGATTTCTATAAACCCATCGTCATCATCTTAATCCTATTTGTGGTCACTCTGCATCTGGTTTCCGTGGTAGAATTCACTTAATAAGTTTCTATGATAGCAGTTCTTATCAGACCCTCACATAAGCTGGATATGGTCAGTCTTTAAATCCATTTAAATCATGGCATTTTCCTGCATAAGAAAATATATTATAAAATTATATTTAAACTTTTAATCCTGCTGTTTTAGATACTTATGAAGTGTTCTTGCCCTATCCCACCAATCTTATTTTTGACTATCTTCAAACATACAACATTTATTCCAGTAATTCTCTCAGATCAGCCTTCTCAGTGTAGTCAACATTTGGTGTGGTCACACTGTTCTTCTTGAGAGTTAGTCTTGCCCAGTTATTTCCTATTACCCTGATTATTTAAATCCTTGCATTATCAACCTGTTTTGGTTTAAGGATTTTAAGAATCCATAAAAGCTTTTGTTTATATGGGTTGAATGTAATGATATTCATCATTTTAAAAGTTAAAACTGATAAAACTAAAATTATTAATAATTTTAAAGAGAAATATTAATCTATTATATGTTTCATAAGTAATATACTTTTATTTAAAAATAAGGATACTTTTCAAACTCACCCAGAATCAGGGAAAGGAGTGTCATTGTTTTACATATTTGCAAATATTGATGTCTGGCTTGATAGCAGACCACTAGATTCTTCTATCTACTTATGCATTCAATTTGTTACAATATATGGTTTGGGTGAAGTAAAAAAAAATCAGGAGCCAAGATGGCAACATGAGTAGAGCAGCGGAAATCTCCTCCCAAAACCACATACATTTATGAAAATATAACAAAGACAACTCTTCCTAGAATAGAGACCAGAGGACACAGGACAACATCCAGACCACATCCACATCTGTGAGAACCCAGCGCCTCGCAAAGGGGGTAAGATACAAGCCACAGCCCGGCGGGACCCGAGCACCCCACAACCCAGCTCCCGTCATGAGGAAAGGAGTCAGGGCAGGGAGGGAGAGGGAGCCCAGGACTGCTGAACACCAGCCCCAGCCATCCTCACCAGAGCACAGACACAGTGCATGCGTGGGGTCCTGGATACTAGGGAAACAGGGCAGCAGGACCAGTGAGTGAGTCCCTGAGGCCAGCGCCCGGCGACAAAGAAAAGCGAGTGGTCTTTTTTTTTTTCTTGGAATTAATTATTTAATTTTTTTCCTTTTTTTTGTTTTTTGTACTTTTCTTTATTTGTTTGGTGAGTGCTTTTTGGAAGTCTTAAAGGGGCAGGGCGGGACACTTAATCCAGAGGTAGGGAATCCGGGGATCTCTGGGCACTCTAACCCCCTGGACAGCAGGGAGCACGGAGGCCCCTCATGGAGATAAATAGCCTCCCAGCAGCTCCTGCTCCAACGCGACTCCACCATTTTGGAGCAGCTGCCCGAGCCAGGCCACGCCCACAGCAACAGCGGAGATTAACTCCATAGCAGCCGGGCAGGAAGCAGAAACCCTGTCTGCGCGCAGCTGCGCAGCACAAGCCACTAGAGGTCGCTGTTCTCCCAGGAGAGGAGGGCCACAAACCAACAAGAAGGGAAGTTCTTCCCGCCGTCATTGTCCCAGCTCTGCAAACAATTCCTTTCACCATGAAAAGGAAAAATTACAGACAATGCAAGATAACAGAGACAACACCAGAGAAGGAGGCAGACCTAACCAGTCTTCCTGACAAAGAATTGAAAATAAAAATCATAAACATGCTGACGGAGATGCAGAGAAATATGAAAGAGCTAAGGGATGAAGTCTAGAGGGAGATCACAGATACCAGGAAGGAGACTAC
Source organism: Manis pentadactyla (assembly GCF_030020395.1). Lineage (NCBI taxonomy): Eukaryota > Metazoa > Chordata > Mammalia > Pholidota > Manidae > Manis > Manis pentadactyla. The sequence continues at coordinate 26,262,827 of NC_080037.1, read as the reverse complement.
AGAAGTGAAACAAATTCTGGAAAGATTTATAAGCAGAATGGATAAGATGCAAGAGGCCATTGATGGAATAGAAACCAGAGAACAGGAACGCATAGAAGCTGACATAGAAAGAGATAAAAGGATCTCCAAGAATGAAACAATATTAAGAGAACTGTGTGACCAATCCATAAGGAACAATGTCCGTATTATAGAGGTACCAGAAGAAGAAGAGAGAGAAAAAGGGATAGAAAGTGTCTATGAAGAAATAATTGCTGAAAACTTCCCAAACTGGGGTAGGAAATAATCGAACAGACCATGGAAATTCACAGAACTCCCAACAGAAAGGACCCAAGGAGGGCAATACCAAGACACACAATAATTAAAATGGCAAAGATCAAGGACAAGGACAGAGTTTTAAAGGTAGCTAGAGAGAAAAAGGTCACCTACAAAGGAAAATCCATCAGGCTATCATCAGACTTCTCAGCAGAAACCTTACAAGACAGAAGAGAATGGCATGATATATTTAACACAATGAAACAGAAGGGCCTAAAACCAAGAATACTGTATCCAGCACGATTATCACTTAAATACAATGGAGGGATTAAACAATTCCCAGACAAGCAAAAGTTGAGGGAATTTGCCTCCCACAAACCAGCTCTACAGGGCATCTTACAGGGACTGCTCTAGATGAGAGCACTCCTAAAAAGAGCACAGAACAAAACACCCAACATATGAAATATGCAGGAGGAGGAATAAGAAGGGAGAGAAGAAAAGAATCTTCAGACAGTGTATATAACAGCTCAATAAGCGAGCTAAGTAAGGCAGTAAGATACAAAAGAGGCTAACCTTCAACCTTTGGTAACCACGAATTTAAAGCCTGCAATGGCAATAAGTACATATCTTTCAATAGTCACCCTAATGTAAATGGACTTAATGCACCAATCAAAAGACACAGAGTAATAGAATGGATAAAAAAGCAAGACCCATCTATATGCTGTTTACAAGAAACTCACCTCAAACCCAAAGACATGCACAGACTAAAAGTCAAGGGATGGAAAAACGTATTTCAGGCAAACAACAGAGAGAATAAAGCAGGCGTTCAGTACTAATATCAGAAAAAATAGACTCCAAAACAAAGAAAGTAACAAGAGATAAAGAAGGACACTACATAATGATAAAGGACTCAGTCCAACAAGAGAATATAACCATTCTAAATATATATGCGCCCAACACAGGAGCACCAGCATATGTGAAACAAATACTAACAGAACTAAAGGGGGAAATAGACTGCAATGCCTTCATTTAAGGAGACTTCAACACACCACTCATGCCAAAGGATAGATCCACCGGGCAGAAAATGAGAAAGGACATGGAGGCACTGAACAACACAGTAGAACAGATGGACCTAATAGACATCTATAGAACTCTACATCCAAAAGCAACAGGACACACATTCTTCTCAAGTGCACATGGAACACTCTCCAGAATAGACCACATACTAGCCCACAAAAAGAACCTCAGTAAATTCCAAAATATTGAAATTCTATCAACCAACTTTTCAGACCACAAAGGCATAAAACTAGAAATAAATTCTACAAAGAAAACAAAAATGCTCACAAACACATGGGGGCTTACAACATGCTCCTAAATAATCAATGGATCAATGAACAAATTAAAATAGAGATCAAGGAATATATGGAAACAAATGACAACAAAGCCCCATATTCTTTGGGAAGCAGCAAAATCAGTCTTAAGAGGAAAGTATATAGCAATCCAGGCAAACTTGAAGAAGGAAGAAAAATCCCAAATGAATAGTCTAACATCACAATTATCGAAACTGGAAAAAACGAACAAATGAGGCCTAAGGTCAGCAGAAGGAGGGACAAAATAAACATCAGAAAAGAAATTAACAAAATTGAGAAGAATAAAACTGTAGCAAAAATCAACAAAACCAAGTGCTGGTTCTTTGAGGAAATAATCAAAATAGATAACCCTCTAGCCAAAATTTTTAAGATAAAAAGAGAATCAACACAAATCAACAGAATCAGAAATGAGAACAGAAAAATCACGACAGACACCACAGAATTACAAAGAATTATTAAAGACTACTATGAAAACCTATATGCCAACAAGCTGGAAAACCTAGAAGAAGTGGACAACTTCCAAGAAAAATAAAACATTCCAAGACTGACCAAGGAAGAAACACAAAAATTAAACAAACCAATTATGAGCAAAGAAATCGAAATGGTAATCAAGAAACTACAACTACCAAAGAACAAAACCCCCAGGCCAGACAGATTTACCTCGCAATTTTATCAGACACACAGAGAAGACATAATACCCATTCTCCTTAAAGTTTTCCAAAAAATAGAAGAGGAGGGAATACTCCCAAACTCATTCTATGAAGCCAACATCACCCTAATACCAAAACCAGGCAAAGACCCCACCAAAAAAGAAAATTACAGACCAATATCAGTGATGAATGTAGATGCAAAAATACTCAATAAAATATTAGCAAACCGAATTCAAAAATACATCAAAAGGATCATACACCATGACCAAGGGGATTCATCCCAGGGATGCAAGGATGGTACAACATTCAAAAATCCATCAACATCATCCACCACATCAACAAAAAGAAAGACAAAAACCACATGATCATATCCATAGATGCTGATAAAGCATTTGACAAAATTCAACATACATTTATGATAAAAACTCAGTAAAATGAGTATAGAGGGCAAGTACCTCAACATACTAAAGGCCATATATGATAAACCCACAGCCAACATTATATTGAACAGCGAGAAGCTGAAAGCTTTTTCTCTGAGATCGGGAACAAGACAGGGATGCCCACTCTCCCCACTGTTACTTAACATAGTACGGGAGGTCCTAGCCACGGCAATCAGACAAAATAAAGAAATACAAGAAATCCAGATTGGTAAAGAAGAAGTTAAACTGTCATTATTTCAGATGATGACATGATATTGTACATAAAAAACCCTAAAGACTCACGTCCAAAACTACTAGAACTGATATCAGAATACAGCAAATATGCAGGATACAAAATTAACACACAGAAATCTGTGGCTTTCCTATATACTAACAATAAACCAATAGAAAGAGAAACTAGGAAAGCAATTCCATTCACAATTGCATCAAAAAAATAAAATTCCTAGGAATAAACCTAACAAAGGAAGTGAAAGACCTATACCTTGAAAACTGCAAGTCACTCTTCAGAGAAATTAAAGGGGACACTAACAAATGGAAACTCATCCCATGCTCATGGCTAGGAAGAATTAATATCGTCAAAATGGCCATCCTGCCCAAAGCAATATACACATTTGATGCTATCCCTATCAAATTACCAGCAACATTCTTCAATGAACTGGAACAAATAATTCAAAATTCATATGGAAACACCAAAGAACCCGAATAGCCAAAGCAATCCTGAGGAAGAAGAATGAAGTAGGGGGATCTCACTCCCCAGCTTCAAGGTCTACTACAAAGCCATAGTAATCAAGACAATTTGGTCCTGGCACAAGAACTGTGCCACAGACCATTGGAACAGATTAGAGACTCCAGACATTAACCCAAACATATATGGTCAATTAATATTCGATAAAGGAGCCATGGACATACAATGGGGAAATGACAGTCTCTTCAACAGATGGTGCTGTTAAAACTAGGCAGCTACATTTAAGAGAAAGAAACTGGATCACTGTCTAACCCCATACACAAAAGTTGATTCAAAATGAATCAAAACCTCAAGGTAAGTCATGAAACCATAAAACTCTTAGAAAAAAACATAGGCAAAAACCTCTTAGACATAAACATGAGTGACCTCTTCTTGAACACATCTCCCTGGGCAAGGGAAACAAATGGAAAAATGAACAAATGCGACTATATGAAGCTGAAAAGCTTCTATAGAGCAAAGGACACCATCAATAGAACAAAAAGGTATCCTACAGTATGGGAGAATACATTCGAAAATGACAGAGCCGATAAAGACTTGACATACAAAATATACAAAGAACTCACACACCTCAATAAACAAAAAGCAAATAATCCAGTTAAAAATGGGCAGAGGAGCTGAATAGACAGTTTTCTAAAGAAGAAATTCAGATGGCCAAGAGACACGTGAAAAGATGCTCCACATCGCTTGTCATCAGAGAAATGCAAATTAAAACCGCAATGAGATATCATCTCACACCAGTAAGGATGGCTACCATCCAAAAGACAAACAACAACAAATGTTGGTGAGGTTGTGGAGAAATGGGAACCCTCCTACACTGCTGGTGGGAATGTAAATTCGTTCAACCATTGGGGAAAGCAGTATGGAGTTTCCTCAAAATTCTCAAAATATACTTACCATTTGATGCAGGAATTCCACTCCTAGGAATTTACCCTAAGAACACAGCACTCCAGTTTGAAAAAGACAGATGCACCCCTATGTTTATTGCTGCACTATTTACAATAGCCAAGATATGGAAGCAACGTAAATGTCCATCAGTAGATGAATGGATAAAGAAGATGTGGTACAAATACACAATGAAATATTACTGAGCCATAAGAAGAGAACAAATCCTATCATTGCAACAACATGGATGGAGCTAGAGGGTATTATGCTCCATGAAATAAGCCAAACAGAGAAAGAGAAATACCTAATGATTTCACTCCTCTGTGGAGTATAAGAACAAAGGAAAAACTGAAGGAACAAAACAGCAGCGGAATCACAGAACCCAAGAATGGACTAACAGTTACCAAAGGGAAAGAGACTGGGAGGATGGGTGGGTAGGGAGGGATAAGGAGGGGGATGAAGAAAGGGGGTATTATGATTAGCATGCATAATGTCGAGTGGGAGAAAGGGGAGGGTGTACAACACTGAGAAGACAAGTAGTGATTCTACAGCATTTTGCTATGCTGATGGACAGTGAATGTAAAGGGGTATGTGGGGGGGACCTGGTATATTGGAGAGCCTAGTAAACATAATATTCTTCATGTAATTTTCGATTAATGATAACAGAAAAAAAAAGAAAGAAAGAAAAGTGGTATTACTCCCTGATAGGATAAAACTAATTTTAAATCAACGATTAATGCATGCTTTAAATATCCTTAATTTTGATCAGTTAAAGGGTGTCAGATGATCAGCTATGGAAGTACATTTTTCTGATAATATTCCTTTCTTTTAAAAAAAAAAAGTAGTTCCTGTGTGGTGATCTCCAATAAGTTCTTTACGATGATATAAAGGGCATATGAAAGTGTGGGCAAAGGGTTTGTTTGTGTTTATACAGAGGGTCAAAGCCTAATTTCGCTACACAAAAAATGAATTAAGACACGATATGAAGAAGAACTTCCAACATCAACATCTTCTGGAAGAGTCATTCCAGAAGATGATCATCAAAACTCTTCAACAAAGATCCATTGGAATGAAGAAGGAGATATCTAAGCTGGCCTGTGCATACAGTAAAACAACAAATTTGACTGGATCTATACTGTCGGAACTCAACCAAGAATTAGGAGAAGTGCAAGTTGCAGTGCTCCAAAATCTTGAGACTACAGACTATCTACTGTTAAAAGAACATATGGGATGTGAACAGTTCCTGGGAACGTGTTGTTTTAATTTGTCTGATTTTTCTCAAACTATTCAAATTCAGTTAGACAATATCCATCATATCATTGATAAGTTTTCACAAATGCCTAGGGTGCCTCACTGGTTTTTTTGGTTTCACTGGAGATGGCTGGTAATTGTAGGTCTGCTTTGGTTATGTAGCTGTATTCCTATTATGTTAATGTGTACATGCAATTTAATTAGTAATTTAAAACCTATACACGCTTATGTTACTCTACAAGAAGATATGTCAAAGAAATAATCAATCTTCCCATGTTTTCTTCCAACTGCTACTTCTATAGCTTTTCTTCTTCTTTCCTAATTACAACCCTTAAGTAGAATTCGTGCCTCATATTGACATTACCGAGTATCATAATTCTTCCAAGTGGTAAAGATACCTCAAGACAAATGCTGGGTATAGAAGCCACAGGGCATAAATCTGCAAAGAAGTAAAAACCTAACCTTTTCAAACAATATTGCTTCTCTCTCACTTACCAACTGTGCATTTCCCTGTATGGCCCTGGAAAATGACTGGTTAGCCAGAAGGGTGGATCCCTCAAGGGAGGAAGAACCCAAGGCAGGCACAGTCGCAGGGGGGCCATCAGGTGAGAAATTGGGGATCAACAGAGGTTAGGCTTACAACCTCACCTCCCCTGTTTTGAGAGAAATCTTCTGCATGCGTGGATGTTTTGTTGCCCTTGTCTAGCTTGGACTAATACTTAGTCTACAGGCACACACCTGATCATCTACATTTGCCCTCTTACAGCACTAAACTATGTTTCTACCTTTATCTTGCATCTACCTATCACTTCAGCATTTTATTAAAAATAATAATAGTAATAATAATAATAATAATAATAATAATAAGAAGAAGAAGAAGAAGAAGAAGAAGAAGAAGAAGGGAGAAATGTGGGATTCACATATAAATCAAGTATAAAAATCAAACAAATATTCATATTTGACCTGATTGTTTATAGTTCATAATGCATGATCAAAACTGAAAGTTTCTGTGATATGACTGCCCTTGCACTGTTCACCATGTAAGAAATTATTCACTATGTAAGAACTTGTTCTCCATGTAAGAACTTGTTCGTTATGCTTCAGAAGATTGGAGACTGTTGAGAATTAGGCTTGGGGTTGATTAATGATTGTGCATTGAGTCCCGTATACAGAATTTTATTGTTGTTAACAACCATTTGATCAATAAATATGTGAGATGCCCTCTCAAAAGAAAAATACTACCTACCTTATCAGGTTATTGTGAGTATTGAATGAGATAATATTTGTAAGTACTATGGGGTCTGGAACATGGTAAATACTATTGTGCTTGTTAAATAAACAGCCAACTTTAATATCCTCATGAAATAAAAATTCCTTAAGATGGAGCCATACACACACAAAAAAATCCAGCTTCACGGAGATATGCTGTGGGAAAGGGGCAAATCTTGCTGATTCCCTGAACTATTCTTAGCACCTGCTAAGCATCCTCAGAATATACTTGGAATTTGCTACTTGAAGTTCATAGTTAAGGCTCATTCCCTCGGTACCTTTGTAATTTTTCTGAGTTCTTGAAAACATTAATGTGTGTCCATACAATGTCACTGAACATGTTTAATGTTTGACTATTTATTATAAAGTATGCCTTGGTTTTCTAAATTATACAGTATATTTAATTTGTATTTACAGGTGACATAGTGTAACATAGTGCATTAGTATCAACTTTCTGTAGTGAGATTTTCTAGATTTGATTTCAGTTCTTGCTCAGTCATTAACTAGTAATAGGGCAAGTTTCCTCACCACTGTGGGCCTTAAAGTTTTCATCTGTAAAGGAAAAATAATAATTATATTTGTGACATACAGTTTTGGGTTTTTTTGGGATTTAAACCAATTGTGTGTGTGTGTGTGTGTGTGTGTGTGTGTGTGTGTGTGTGCACATAAGCACACAGGACATATAAAAAGACATACACACATGACTGAATTGCTTTTACTACTGTTCTTTTATTTTCTTTTCCCAATTATGGTAAGAATATACTGTATGCTTCTAAGTAGCAAAACATCAACTCTATTATGTTCTAATTCATATCTGTAGGAATATTCCGTAAATTATAAAACTCAGTAGCTAACATTCATATTGCATGGGATTTGGAAGAATGCCAGAATTTTGAAATACATCCATCTTGCTAAAATGTAAAAAAAAAAAAAAGAGTAAGTTCTACATAATTAGACACAATTAAGTAATAATTTATTTTACCTTAATCACAGTCAAATGGTTTGTTTTAATGGGCCTTTCATTAGTGGGGTCTATCTTTTCTATACCCTCTGTCATACCCATCTGTCACATGTGTCAAGTGTCAAGTTCCTAAGATGATTAAGAAGTAGCGTACAAAAAAAAATAATGTTCAGATTGATTATATTCATGTTTAAATTTATTGCACTACACATTCAAAAACTAAACTTAAAAAAAACACGTAATCTACCCAAATATCTCAAACATTTAAAGTTACTTCAAAAATGCTGTTTTGGGAATTAAAAGTTTGGAAATTGAAATTTTATTGCTTTATTGGTGAAGATGACCTGAAATGGTGTTGTAGGTGTCTTCTGGTTTCCCCCAGCACATATACACATACTCACTCCCCATTGTTCCCCCAAGTATGAGAAATAAGACCCTTTAAATAGGTCACCAGCCTTTCTTATTTTAGTGATCTTTCAGCTCTTCACAATCGATAGGGCAGCCTTTATGGTATGTTGTAATGGTTAAATAGCAGCTTCATGAGCTGCTACTGTTGGGATTGTTTAATATTCTTACCCAGACTGTATCATGATGCTATGCAACAAAGGACCAACTTTCATTTCAGAATTGAGCAAAAGTGACTCTGATGAGTAAATAAACTGTAAACCAAGCCCCCTTGATCCAGGCAGGCACAGGAAATACAACCAGGAAGGAAAAAATTTCCTTGGGGGAAAATTTGCTCCAGAACATCAAAAATCTTCATTAGGTTTATCTGATCTTTAACTCCTAGCTACCAACTGAAGGCTGCAGTCACTTGGTAACTTTATGTCTGTTAAACAGGTCTTATCCATGTGTCTATTTGAAAAGTAGCTTCACAGTTAGATTTAGTAATTTCTTGAACACTTATTTCAGTTATCTCAAGCCTGACTTCATTTTAATGGAATTAATTATTTTTTGCACCTGGCATTTTTAAAAAGAGAAAAGAGCTTTTTTTTTGAAGCTGAAGGCATGAAGAGAAAGGGAGAAATGGCATTGGGGTTATTAAAAACTATACACAGTGATAATGATAGAGTAAATCAACAGGAACATGTTTAAATTTACTTCTTGACCATCCAAAATGGTGTGGGATATAGAAATACAACCAGTGAAACTTTTTAAACTAGAAAAATATTTCAAATTGTTAAATTTTAATTATCTGTAAGTACATACTAGGAATAAATAATATTCTACAGCATAGTGTTAAAGATGTCTACTCCATTTAATGATGTTATTTTTAAATAAAAGGAGTCAATTTTAGTGATTAAATCTTTAACTGATCTGAAAGTATTTTTACTCTTAATTTTTTCTATAACATCTTAACTGGTTTAGAATTTAGGTTATAATGTTATCATTATAAATTATGCAATGTTGAGATGAACATGGAGGACGCCTGACTCAGTATCACACAAAACATGAAAATCCCTTCTGTGGTGTCCCAACAAAAGAAAATAAGTTTCCCATTGGTCTCCTTTCTGTCTCCATGAAAATTTGTCCTCACTACGTCAAATGCTGGCCTCGAGAGTAATTAATACAGTATAAACCAAGCTTCCTTTCAATATATTGTTAAAAACACATTAATTATAGCAAAATATACACAAGGATTTATGCGTTGATTTTAAAGACAGGTTCTTTTATGATAACTATTTATGTAAAAATGATGGTTTTAAACTACATATATTGCAGCACTTTGAGAAGTTACCGATTACATATAACAAAGTACATTCTGCATCTGCCAATTGGATACAATTCCTGAGTTATGCCAGGTGGGATTTGTAACACAAGATTTTATGAGGTGAGAAAAGAAGGGTTCTTTATGACAGTGAACAATCATAACTTTCTTTTACTCTTGAATGTTCAATTATAGTTTTAAGTTGCTTCATGCCTCATTTTAAGTTGCATCCTACTTATGAATTTCTAATTTGCTTGCTCCACTCCTTGCTGAAATGCCCTGTAGATACTATATGTCAGTGTCAGAGATCTCAGAAAATTGTACTATTTTTTCATTTCCAATTCAGTTCACCTTTTCCAACATTCCATCACTTTCTCGCCTCCACCCCTAAGCTCTACTTGACATTTTCTCCTAGTCTTATCTGCTCCACTGGTAAGTCACAGAGAAATGACTGAAAATTCTTACTTATGTTATTGAAGCATGCTCAGTTTTTTCTGCACACATTTGAAAAAAATTAATTCTTAATCAATGTTTTATGAAGCTTGAACTTCAACAATATACTTTGATTTTTTTTTCCTTTCCCTATTAGGTATTTCACACCCAGTATGAAAATAATCTTTAAAGAAAGAAAAGAAAAGAATAGAAGTCACATAGCCCACTGGCACTTTCACCTGTGCTCACTCTGAGGTCGTACAACACAAGAAGATGTTCTGCTCTTGGAATATCTGTGAAGCTGAAATAGTGAATTTCATTCTAATCTCAGGTCACTTAGCTGCAACTTTATAATTCTAAGAAACTACCCTACTATTTGCTTCAGAACCACATATTTTTATTCAAGTAATCATATAACTCCAGACTGTGTCCTACAATATCACTTATATAGACCAGTGAAATGGGCAGTTATGTTATTATCTTAAAGCATAGTCACTGAACACCCAAAGGGAGTATTCCAAATTTCTTTTTTGTTTATTCCAAGTGTTCTGGATTTAATATCATAGGTTTAAATCCATCCCATGAAAATAAGAAAAAGAAAAGTGAAAAGTCAAAATCAGAGGCAGGTAATTCTGAGTCAAGCCAAATTGGAGGAGCTTTGTTATAGATCACATATTACACATGAGCCTGCGGGGTTAATGACGGGAAGGGGTTGGGAGACGCAGAAGACTGAATTCAAGAGATGATTCTAAACAAATAATCAGGCAAGGGAGCTGGAGGGCCCTAAGGAAAGCTAAAGGCCATCAAAGGTGGGACCTGGAGATGCCAGAGGGACTCCAAGAACTTTAGGTCTTGATGTCAGGGAGGTAAGAACATGAACGTGTGTAAGTGGCTGAAAGAAAACAAAGGGTTTGAAGAGTTAAAAAAAAAAAAAAACCTGATTGGCATTGTAGAAAATAAGAAAAGCCAGTTAGAGATAAATAGATTGCTGAGTAGGGTCAAATACCTAGCAAAGGTTAGAAACCGTAAATTGTGATGAGGCAATTAACACTGTTAAGCGATTCTCTTTATTTGGCCTTAACTCTCTGGGGACCAAGACATAACCTGCTGAAGAGGAATTCAGTAGGAATGAGGGGCTCCAAAGAAAGAAAGCCCAAGAGGTTATTTTCTGGTAGGTTTTGTGTCTTAAGTCATTCTTCAAGTGATTTGGAGGATCCTTAGACTAGCTCGAATAACTGAATTTTTCCAAAGTAATAAGCTTGTGTTCCACATTTCACATTACCTTCCTTATGTCTTAAGGAGTCTGTGGAGAGGGTAACAACCTCTTTCAGAAAAGGATACATTGAGTTTTGAAAGGTTAATCAGCATTAACAACACAGTCACTAAGTGGTGAGTCCTCATTCAAACATGTTTGTTTAATGCCAAAGCCCATGATCAGTTACATTCTTCTGTTCTTGATGCTTTATATGTTGACAATCTCAAGACTTTAAAATTAAGGTACACAATGGATTGAGAGAATGCTGTTTGCACAGTTGTATGTAGTTTGTGAAAATTCAGCTAACTAGCTACACAATTCTGATATGCAGACTTGTCTGAATGCATTTTATACATCATACGAAGCATTACAAAATGAATGAGAACTTTGAGTTTGACTGAATCTGCCTAAGAGGTTCTGAAAGAAATTGGAAGGTCATATTTAGTGCCAGATGTGATATATAACAGTTTTTGCTTGTATAATTATATTGTCTTTTCCAGGATTCCACTTTTTACTAAATATATTATTTTGGGTGAGCTAGGTCACCTTTATACTCTCATATTATCTATAAAATGAAGAGTTTAGAATGTTGAATTTTAAGGAGAACTTGAGCTGCATAATTCTATGCATTTTTTTTCCCTTCCTGTATTTTGATTTTGGGTATAGAAAGTTTGGATGAGAGCATATTTGAATGCTCATGAAGTGTTCAAAGGTGATTAAAGTTTTATTACATAATTAATTCTGGAAATTATATCATTCTATCATATATATTAGCAAGTAGTCATATAAGCCTTCAAAAAATGTCATTTCTGATTTAAGAAGACATGAGTCAAAAAATCATAATTTTCATTTAAGTTAAAGTGAAACAATAGGAGAAATAACACATAGCAAAAAAAATAATAAAACAGATCTGGACTTAGTAAGGAGAGACTTTTTTCAAAAGGATTATAGTAATATGGGGAAAGGGATGGACGGAAGAGAGAACTATTGCAATAGGGAGACTTCTGCATGTGTCTCAAGGGTCATGCAAAAAAGGTTTAGGGGCTTTTTGTTGTTCCTGTAAAGAGGAGTAAACAAAGCTACAAAGAACTGTGTGGGGGGGAGTGGGATGAAAGGTGTGGGAAGCACTGGGGGTGAAAGGTTGGTGTGACCAGGTAGGAGGTCAGAGAATGTGTTACCCTAAAGCCAGCCTGTTTTCTAGAAGGGCCTGTTGAGGAAGGGTAGTGTGCTGGCTCAGGGGAAGACTGAGCCAGAGGTTCCAGGGGTCTGAGTGAAGGTGCGGATCTTAACCAAGGTGTGGCAAATAAGCATTTTGTTTCAACTGATCAATGGGACAAGCAGTTCAGCGAATCATTTATAAAGCAGGGAATGGGAATTTGAAGGGTCTGTGTTTGTTTGGGCTTGTTATAGGTAAACAAAGGGGGCATTCATAAGTCTTATCAAAGTCACATGGGGAAGGGTGGTTATTTGCAATAATTGGTTTTCCAGAGCCTAAGGGCTGAGAGATTTCTTAATCTTTGCTGTTTATCAGGATCACAGGACTCAGGGAAAATCACTTATCATTAGAGATATATAATAATTAGCACAGAGGCAGTATTATTGGAGGAATATAATGGCAGTATACAAGGATATTTTTAAATGTATTCTATTAGTAAAGCCTTATGTTATACTGATGCTGAACAAGAAATGCCAATTCAGCATATTTACAGAACAACTACAGTGATAGGAAAGGGAGCAATGCCTTAATGCGTTCAATGGTATATGTACTAAGATCTTTTATTAAATAGAAAATAAGCTCCAAACTCAACAGAGAAATGGAATATAAACAGATTCCATTTTTTGTGTGTTTATGTTAAGAATGTTTTTATATTAAATGCTTATATTGAAAAATAGAAAAAAATCAGCATTGCTTATTTAAACAGTTTAAATGGATTTAACATTGTTGATTTAACAATTTAATGGAATTTCCACCTCTAATTTAAAGTAGTAAAGTGAAAGTAATCCAGAACTGACAATATGTTGGGGGAACATTGTGTTTTCCTCGGTCCTTGTCCCGCCGCGACAAAGAATTGAAGGGCAGAGACACAGTAGTGAAGAAGAGGACAAGTTTTATTTAAAGTTACTTAGAGAAAAAGTGTGGGCAACTTCAGAGAGAGGAGCACCCCGAAAGGTTGGGGGTTCCCCCTTTTAAGGATTCTTTAGGAATGTGATAAGGGCTGGTGGTGCAGACTTGTTAAGTGGTCTCTGTATATTTAGAATTAACACAAGGAACTTCCTGCTCTGATTTCCCCCTGTGTAAATAGATGCTACCTACACAGCATCTATTTATACATATTTCCAAAAGAAAGCAGATTAAAGATTTTTAGCCAGATAATCTTGGCTGTTATCATTAAAGTGAATCAAGACAAAAATGTAAATTGATGATAAAAAGCCTGTTCATATTCATATACTACAATTCTCATACCAAACATCTATTTTTATTTTTATTTTGCTTTTGTAGCTCTAGAATTTTTAATAAGTCAATATTTTAATTCTTCATTTATAAAGTAATTTCTGGTTCTTCTCATTCTGTCAAATGAAGCCAATGCATTAATGACCCATTTGGCAATGTTATGTTCACAACTCTTCTGTGTGAAACATGATTCTATGATTTTTCTGGGTCTACCTCATGATCTTCAAACATCATAGAAAAAGGATGATTAACAAAATGTATTTACTTTGTGAATATATTAATTCCACATATTTCCTCAAGCCTATGAATCTATGTCATTAACATTCATGGTAAAACAATATGATAAGGAAAACATAATGTCCATGAAGGACAGTATCAAAGGGAGATAAGTATTTAACACCCAATCACATTTATTAAGCTCCTCCAGTGCATTTTTAACCATAACAGGAGGTATTCCTCAATTTTAGATACCTTTCACATGCCAAACACTGTCATATATTTGACCTTGAGAAATACTTCCATTTATGGAACAAATGTGTATTTTTAAAGAGGAAGAAAAAATAACCCTGTGACATTGGAACAATCATTCGCATTTAAACAGAGATATTGAGGGTGTGAAATATTAATTAAATGTGATGACATCATATACTCTGGGAGTTGTAACAAGAAATCAGATCTAGAGCTCTTCCCTGCATGATCCCATGCTCCTTTTCCACCATTTCCTCCTTTACTTCAGCTTCAAATAGATACTTATGTTGCATTTGCCAAAATAGTTCATAATAAACACAATAATATATATTCTACTGAACATTTGCTATGGGCAGCACTGTTTAAGTGCAACACAGCTAGTACGTCATTCAACCCTCACAGCAGTCCTGTTTTCTTGGCATTTCTACTTTCCCCTTTTGCCGAAGGTAACAAGGCATGGAAGTTAAGTTCACATTGCTGGTAAGCACTGGGAATGACGAGGTGAGATTCAAACCCCTGACGTTTCACTTCAGAGCTCACAGTCAAGTCATCATTTAATAAAATGACCCTAAAATAATGATCAGGGTAATTGCATCAGGAACAAATATGTGTTGCAGACAATAAATAACATGGAAATAACAAAATGTAGAACAATGGTGGAGGCAGCGACATTGATCTTAGCTCAAATGAGAATGAGTTCTTCTATGTCTGTCATCCAACCTTGTATACATATTGTGCTATGAACATCCCTGTGCATATTTTTGGTGCACATATGTATACATTTATACTTAGTATATCTAAGAATGGAATTGTTAAATCATGAGTATGCGTATCTTTGGCATTAGTGTATGTATAGAATGCTGTCACAACATCATAAATCGTTGGTTGGTTGAAGTGATAAAGTTAATTCGTATATGTCGAGACCCACAAAATGGAGGAGACCCCAGTGCCTCACGTCACAAATCTAGTCCCGTCAGACTTCGCTTATGGGAAACGCCTGCCAAGGAAACCGAATGTACAGCAGTCGCAGCACTCAGACTCAGCTTCAGGCAGCTTCTGTCCCCTTAGGAAAGAGGGCCTGCCAGCCTTCCAGGGAAGCCCCGCCCTCCTAGCCAGTCCCACCCCCTTCCCACACTGCCTCGCCTGACACCCTGTGAAACTTGTCTTGCCCCAAATCCCACGGGAAGATGCTCGGCTGCCTGTGAGGTGCTGCAGCCCCTCAGTCCAGGGATTGTTTTTGCTTGAATAAAGGACATCAAACTCATGACTAAATTACTATAGCTTTGTCATTGGACAGAAGGTTTCTAAGATCTTTTAATCAACACCTTTTCAGTTACCTGATTGTTTACCATTTCCTTGTAGTCATTTGACTGCGTTAGAAGGCTAATAGGCATCAACGTCCAAATACCATCTGAAATATTACCCCAAAATAGTTACGCTTGTCGGCATCCTGTTGACAATAGAAAACTCACTTTTTAATAATTTAAATAATTATGGTAAACTCACTTTATGGATTAGAATTATAAGATAATTGAAATTGCATAGATTGTAGCACCATGAATTTTAGCTTTAACTCTAAATATCACTGTACTAACCCATTTTAATAAGCATGTTCTATACCCCCAGTGCTATGCCAGGAATGGGAAATACAGGAGAGAACAAAATAGACCTATGACTGCTGCTGAGGATCTTGAAGTTCAGTGAAACAGAGAGACATTGTTATTAAATATACTATGTATATTAATGTAAATAACTACATTAACCTTTAAAAGAATACAGAGAATTTTGAAGGAGAAATATGGGCACAATGGGACTTATTGAGGGTGGGCAAGGTAACTAATTTGGGAGAATTTGCTGGGAAAATTTACCCTCAGTTTTTCCAAAAAATATTTCTTTGATCTTGAACAGGATTGAAAGAATCTTTTTTGGACTTTATCCAACATAACCTCTTATGTACAGAGAAATTAAGGAAAATCAACAAAACCACCATGTTATACATTTCTTGTATTTCCTTATTTAAAGGAGTGGAATCAAGAATAGATATGAAACCTTAACATTCACCACTAATTTAATCATTTTCAGCTCTCCATTGTATTTATTTCAGAGTCATCTAGAAGGCATGTAGGGAGGTATGTTGGAATGTAATATCTGTCTCTTGGCTAAATGATCCCAGATTCCTGGTTTATCTAATTTCCTGGGTTTGCTTTTTCAGGTACCATATCTTTTCCTTTGCTGTTGGCGTCCTCATTTCATTTTCTTTTATCAATGCTTATTTGACCCTTGTCTGTAGAACAACAAAATCCACTTCTAATTTTTTTATTCTAAATGTAGCAGAGGCTGGGATCCCTACCAGCACCTCATTTAGAAGCAGGTATTAAAGGCAGAACACTTTCCTCTGTTAGGCACCATGATAAGTGCTGCTGAATCAGAAGTGAGAATATGGGGTCACCCCTGAAGAAATTCGTGAAATCCGAGCCACAATTATTACTGCTACTAAAACTAGATAAAATATAGATGGGGAATTTTTAGCAGATATGCTGACATTGTTGAAAATATTAACAATTCTTTGGTTAATGTTATTGTTTAATAAATATGTATAGAAAGTATCACAGATCATAGTTGCATAGCTGTATGTTCACGTTGTATGGTTGTATATTCATTTAGCTGACAGAACCATGTAACCAAAAGCCAAATGCAAATATATAGAACATTAACAATAGCCTCTGAAAAGCCCCTCAGTCCTGCTCCCAATCACCATCTTATCCTCATAACAACTTAAATTAGTACTATCTCTTTTTGAACTTCATATCATAGAATTATATAGTGTGTATTCTTTTACTTGACTTTCATGTAATAATAGTTTTTCTTTTATATTGCTGTGATCATTCATGTATATCCTTCTTGCTGCACACACACACACACACACACACATATATTTCTTTGGAAGCATAGGTGTGACTATCTTCAGCTTTAGTATATTTATAGAATGATGTTACAACATCATACACCATTGACAGACTAAAGA
The DNA here is from genome assembly GCF_030020395.1 of Manis pentadactyla. Classification (NCBI taxonomy): domain Eukaryota; kingdom Metazoa; phylum Chordata; class Mammalia; order Pholidota; family Manidae; genus Manis; species Manis pentadactyla. Next base: position 26,245,667 of record NC_080037.1, on the reverse strand, counting down.
TCACTAAGGTTTTTTAATTCACTTTTCAAAAATAAAGTCATGCCTATGTATTATAGGTCTTCACAATTCTCATATTAGAGACCCTGCATGCTAAACAAATGTAATTAGAACTTTGACTAAGAGGCATTTATATGAATATTTCATAATTTATTCAATTATTTGCCTGCCTAGTGTTTCATGGAATACATATGTTTATTTATTTGCTCATTCTTCTGACTCTGTATTTAATCATATGATTTGTTTTACATTATTTATTTTTACTATAACTAGTGCCTAGAGGCAAAGAATGATCACAAAGGAAAAAATATTACATACGCAAGAGTGTTTTATTTTCAAAATACTCAGTGAGCAAATCATATAGCATTTCCAGAGAAAGGACGATTCCTTCCCCTTTTCCTCCTCCTTGCCTCACCTCTCTGGAGAGTAAAACAATTTGCTTCCTCACATCGTGTATCAGAACCCTGTGCTGTAGTTTAGCACAGGGAGAGAGAAGCAGAACAGCTGCAGTGGAAATTAGAAAGAAACTGTAAGAAAACAAAAATATAACTACCCAATTTGGAGTCTGACCAAAAGGAAGGAAGTAATTCTTTCTTTTTTCACTTAAGTTTTAGACAGTTTTAATGAACAAATGCTCTTTGTACTTTAGTTTTCTCTTGCAGAAACAAAACAAAAACACATCTAATACTTTCTACATTTAGTCTTCCTCAACAGTCTTCCTTTGATTTAAAATTGAGAGAGTGTCTGAAGGTACAATATACTGGAATTATTCTGGCAGGTTTCAATAAACTGTTTATTGAGCGGTTGTCTATTTCCTAAAAGGACCAAAAACAGCCAAAACCTTTTTGAATGAAAATGGTTCACAATTTTTTCTACATTAAAAGAAACCCTAAAAAACAGGAAATTGAATTAGGAGCCTTCCTGTAGGTACCTCATTCTAGCCTTATACCATAATGTGCTCTGATATTTTACTATTTTCCTTTAACTAATAATAAAGAATTCATGAATTATAAACCCATCAGGAACATTGGACAATCTCAAAAATATTTTATTGAGTAAGCTTTAAACTGTAATAGACTGGTATAATTTTTGCTGCTCATCAGATTAAAATATAAAGGGAAATAGTTTTGTTGTAGTTTCTTCATTGTTAAAAAATACCTAATTTTAAGAGCATTATTACCTAGAATGTCATTGTTTAAAATAAAATAAGATTTTGAATTTTATCAGTGGTATTATTGGGTATTGGGGCAAGGAAATTCAGGTTTGATCCCAGCTCAGCCACTTACTGACTGAGTGACCTTAAAGAAGCTGGCTTTACAGGTGCTAATTTTTTTCTTTTTATGAACCTTCACAAGTCACCAGAAAAATGAAGTCAATTTTCCTAGCATTATTGTTTTACAGGCAGAAATGTCAATATTTATAACTTGTGAGAAGACATGATATTCACTGCTTCATTTTCTGGCATTGATGGTGATCAAAATAATAGGAGAAATGCTCAGATTTTTCCTTTTGTGTCCTCACCTATTTGTCATAAAATCTCCCCAAAGTTCTCTCCAAATCTGCTCATGAAGGTTTGCACACCAAGTTACTAGCTATTCCATCTGAATATTCTTCCACAGCATGATATCATTATTATAAGTTTGACGGCTCCATGCAGGGGAATCTGTACTGGCACAAGTTCAGTTTATCTCTTTGTCAGACCCCAGCTCTTAATACTATAATGGTCAAAAGAATACAAGCAATTCCATACTTAGGTCAACATTGTCTCTTTGTTCAACCTGCTCCTCCTTAAGATTTCACCAATCATGGTTTTTAAACACATCAGTTTACTCTTTTCATAGCTTCTTTCTTCAATACATTTACCTTTACTCATAAAGTAGAATGACCTTCTGAATTCCACCTTGAATAATCATTTCCCATTTTACAGATTGGATTTGAATAGAAAAATCATCTTTGTTAGAACTATATATTTTAGACCCAGTGGGAACAATCATGTAGTCATCCAGGAGAGAGCCGTCCCTTGTTTGTGGCAAACATTCTTATGGGTTTCATAAAAGGCAGTCTGCACTGATTGTTCATGTAGAAAATGTGTTTGCCCTTTGACACTTTCTCCCACTCACCTCTCAATTCCAACCAATCAACATGTTCTGTTTCAACTTCAGAACTGATTAACTTATCCTAATCCTCAATGTCAATTTTCTAATCTGAATGTAAATCACATCTCACCTGAATTAATGTAACAGACACATAATGGGCATCCTCACATCCTTCCTCACTGCGTATTGCACACTCATTTCTCTTAGGGAGTATTCTAAAAGCAGTCCTGTGTTGATTTCTTTGGTGTAAATACCCCCACCATGGTAATCTTAAATTAATAATGTGAATGGAGTGAGTGGAGTTGGGAAGAGATGAGCAGATTGAGCCATCTGTGAGCCAGTACTCGCCCAGTCTAATTCCAGCCACCACTGCACGTCTAATGTCAGATACTAATTTAAACTCTTCCGTGATTTTGTCACTGGGCCTCTGAGGAAACTGGGGTATGCTCGTGTTCCTTTTTACCTCTCCTCACTCTCTGCTCTCCAGATAGAATAGATTTACTTTAGTCCTTATATTGTACTGCCCTTGCTCCCAGATTTTCCCACTGTTCTATTCTGTTTGAATGAACAACTCTCCTACCTATTACTCTAGTAATGTCCAGTAATTTCTGGTCACAATTAAAATTTGTTTCTCTGGAAATCTTTTACCTTCAAAATAAGGTAAGACATCTTTTCTATACTCCTATAGCATCTTGCAATTCTCTATAACTCTTACCAAAAAAGTGGCTTTTTGTTTATTATATTTCTTTGTGTATACCTTTTTTCTACATAATAGAAGCAGGGTCCATTCATTTTCATTGCCATTACTTGTTTGACAAGTATTGTAGCTCTTATTTAGTAGGTATTCAAGAAATGTCTGTTAATGACTAAATTAATTTATATATTTTATATATGTATTATTTTTATATACATTATATTATAGATTATTATATGTATGATGCATATAACATACAACTTATAAAGTAGATTACTTAAAAAACCTCAAGAATAACTAAAAATGTACTGAATAATACTAGTCTCATTTACAGATAATGGTTTTGAGAAGGAAGAGATTCTTATGACTTGAGTTCTTGTGAAACACTTCTTAGAAATGGTGGTACCTTGGATAAGCTCTCTGAAATGTCTCAAGCAATACTTTTATGCCAGCTTTAGTATTACATTTATGATAATAAATGTGAACATGCTCTTTTAACTGTAAAGTGCTAAATATGCTTCTCATTGTCATTCTTGTCTCAACTTTAAGACTAAAGCATGGACTATTGAATTGGGGACCCAACATTATATACCATATCATAACATAACAGACAAGTATTGTAAAATTAAGTTAATATTATGCACCATCATATAGTATTTGTATAGCTATATGATTGTTATGTATTTAATAATTTTATGGAATTTTAGATACTATAAGGATTTTAACATGTGAATTCTACTTTCTAATCATTATTATACTTTTTTAACCTATTAATAGATAGATGTTCATTTTAAAGAAGCTATTATTTTAACTTGGAATGTTAAGGTCAGCTCTGTGCCCAAACCAGGTATCACTTACTGCCATTACAACATCTTGTCCCAGGAGAGCTGTAGTTTTACTTTATCTTTCTTTTACCTAAAACCAATAAAAAGGGGAAAAAAGTTCCCACACCCAACATGTCCTAATACCACCAAGTTTAGTAATTTATTTGGCTTCTGCCTTTGCAAGCTAATCGTCTGAAGTTCTAACTTTACAGACTTTATATATTCAGATTGAAAAAGCTCATTTAAAAAAATGCAGCTAGCTGTTAACAGAAAGAAGATAAAAACAAGATTTATCTTATCCAGCTCCATCCAAAACAAGGTGCTCAGCTTTCAGTGACTTCAGTTTGACAGGTAAAACCCTGGGCAGGCATATAGCATCACTGCGTGTCACTACGAGGCAACAGAGCAGAAAAGATAGTGTAGGAATAAGCGGGAGCAGCAGGTAACTAATTAAGATTAGGAGTCAACAGCAAAAGAGTTTCTAAATCCAAGACACTCAGTCCTGCCATATCTACCACAGTACAGATCATACATAACTGCCACGCAATAAACTCACTGGAAAATGTAAACATTTTTTCTGTAAATTGTAAAGTAAAAATGGAAAATGAAATGAAAATGTGCAAGTGAGGCAAAAAACAAATGATAACCTTCCCTTTATTTTACAAGTTTGTCACATTCAGGTATTAACATCAATTTATTCCAAATTGGGAGATCAAATATTCCTGAACACAATTCGCAATATTTAAAATAATTCCATCTCTCTCTCTTTCTTTCTCTCTTATCTCTCTCATCTATTTCTCCCTCTTTCCTGCCAACATATATACAATTTTTCACATTACTGTATTTAATATATGAAATGCATTATGTAACATGGAATCAGATATATTCTAATCCCTTCACTGTTAATTTTACTCCTATTTCTTTCTTTGTAGAATTATCCCTGATTTTTTCTAGATGTGTACCTATCAGTTTCCTTCCTTCTTTTCATCCTTTCTTTTCCTTTTGTGTCTATCCATTGACCTGCAATTACTTATGGAGCTTCTTTTCTATACCAGGCTCTTTTTATGCAGAATATATCATGTGGGAAAGTGCATGCAAGTATACTTATATAAAAATATATTTTTTAAAACAACTACTAAAATTGTGCTAAGAGATACAGACTAAGAAGCATCCAATGGAACTTGTTTTTCTTTGTACCCTCTATACAATTTCTCCCATGTTTGAATTTGGCCCCAAATTAAGTCATTTCCTGATCTTTAACCCCAATCTTCCATTATGGAAATTGACAAATGCTGAAAAAGTAAGTCTTCTATATTACTTGTTGTATTTTCCATTTTTTCAAGGAAGTATAGAATATTACTATATAGGCCAGCTGACATGTACTCACAAATGAAGATAATGTAATTAAACAATATGGTTCTTGTCCTCCAAGATATAATAAGTAAGGAAAAATAAAATGGCTTTACTAAATTTTTTCCTGACTTTCTATGTGTTACTCATCAGCATTCCCATGAACCTCCTAGGCAGGTTGCTGAGGACCCAAGGTGGAATTATACTTACACAATTTATTTACAACAATTGAAGTTCAGTGCCAGTGTACATGAGGCTGAAAAGGAATTACCTGAGCAGCAGCAGTCATGTGTAAGAATTCTTCACACACAAGCCTTGCAAGTGACCTCCTAACAGAGTGATTCTGAGCAGAATGATCATACTCATTTTCTTTTTTTCTAAAATTATACTTCCACATGGAGAATACTGACTGATTTATTCTGGCAATGTTATTCATAACTTCTACATTATATTTCCATACACAATTACCTTGAGTTTACAGGAGCTGTTCATGTTGCAACTCAAAAGTTTTATTCAGCTATTAAATCAGGAAGCTATAGATATTCTGAAGTCACTTGAAGTGACTTTCCAAGTCTTAGAGTCCATTGTTGCCTTGCAGTGTCAACTTGCAGTCATTTATTGTTGTGATTGTTCTAGTCTGAGTATATCTTACTGGCTTGCAACCTTCAAATTAGTGGTGATCATTTGTCATAGTATTTTGTGATTTCTTTCAGTTCCAATATTACAGCCAATTTTGTTCTGCAAATTAAATGGTGAAGGCATTAGCACTTTTAATACTGCTTAGGAAAGTTAAAAACTGGCAGTGGGTATTTCTTGTCAATTCTAAGTACAACACTAGTAACAGAAAGAAAACTAACATAAATACAGGACTACAACCAAAGTTTTTCACAGTGCCAGTAGTCTTACTACTTCCCTCTTCAATTATCACTTCCATTTCTCTCTTGCTTTTTTCCTGCTTTTCAGCTATTTCTTTTCCCTTCTCTAGAGGAAAAATCTTAGCCTCCATCTTCATAGATTTTGAGAAGTCCATTGTGCATATACTTAAAATACTTTTCTATTAAGTTCACTAAAGGAATAGCAACACCATGAGGAAATGGAGATTAGATTACATATAATTTGTTACATATAACAGTTTGGTGTCTATCCATAAAACCTATGAACTCTATCCTTAAACCCTATGGACACAAAGTATACCACAGCTCTCTTTTATTTCTATTCCTCTTATGACATAGGAAGTCTGAAACACTGCACTGTTAGCATTTCTACAAGCAGTTGAACGACATCCAGATCATCAGAGCTCATGATTCTGGAAATCAAGTAACCCATTTTAAACCCAGGTCATTGTATGTGATGACTCCTTCATAATACACATAATGTGTATTAGGACTACAACAAAATTAATTAAAGGGTGTCCTCAATCATTCAGAGCATATGCTATCCTTCAAGTGAATGCCTGTGACTAAAATATAAATTCAAAAAAATTTTTTTTAATTAAAAAAAATTAAATAAATTTAAAAAATCCCTCCAACACATCAGGGACCTCTGATAAGAATAATGGATGTCAGGATATATCACTTAGGTTATATCTTTACATGAGCATGGTTTTCCTCTCCATGACCTTCCCCGTGGCCTTACACAGCCAGTGCAGTGCATTTCCAACTCGTGCCACCATATCATCTACAACCACACATGAAGTGCGACCAGGTATTTTATGCATATTCATTATTGAAACAATAAGAATATACTCAAATACATTTCAGCGTTTTAGAGATTTGAAAAGTCCAATCATGGATCTTGTGTCTTTTGAACTCCTACAGCGTGTTTGTCTATATATCATCTATTTTTAATGATGCTGGATTTTTCCCAGGAAATAGGAAACTATGCTCTCACTTGTTAGACCATGGTCTTCCACCAAAATTAATAAGCAAATTAGACTATTTACTGTAATTTTTCTGTTAGGATTACTTGTAATTCTTTACTACCTTAAACCAGTCTATTACATACCTTTTAATAATGGTCACTTCTTAAGTAAAAGAGACTGGGAAATTGAGAGACCTGGGTTTGCTTAAAAAAAAATTTTCCCTGAGTATGGATTACTTCAAAAGTGAGCAGCTTTTCTAGGCATACTGTAAATGGCTCAGATAGATACCACCTGCCTCCATAATTAAAAAAGCACCACGGCACATGAATCTCTTCCTTAGTGACGTGTATTGTGAGTATCAAATTTACTCCCACTCACTGAACTCTCAGAATGTCAGGACTCTGCGGTAACAGCTTCTAAGTCCCTGCCATGCAGGTGTCCTGTCAGTGGCTTTGAGGAGTGCTTCCAAACTATGGGTAAAAGATCAGCTTATTGTTATGATTATTTTATTTATATTTTTCTACTATTATATTACATAATATTTTATTATTCTAGCATACTGTGGAGCAATATGTTGTATATAACATAATAAAAATTAATTACTGGATGAATGCTAAATATATACACAATATGAGTCCTAATTTTTTTAGGAGATTCAATGAATATTATAATTTTACAATTATAAATAGAATTTATGAGTAAAATATCAATCTTTCATATTAAATGGCAATACATACACTCTGAATAGAAATATCCTGCTAACACTTGGTATCATCAATCTTTTTTATTCTAATGGATAGGTGTGTAGTGGTATTTCATACTGGCTTTATTTTTTAGTTTATATCTTGTTATTTGTTTAGGTGCAACATTATTAAGAAGGGGGGCTCTGGCTAAATTGTGGACACATATAAAAATACACTAATAAAATAGAGACAGATAGACTTTTTAATATAAAAATAAATTATTTTATGTTCCATAGTGCTCTAATATAACTTGCTTTCAAAACCAGCATAAGCTCTTTCAATTGTAGGGACAGAGGTTGTATATAAGCATCCATGCATCTTTCCTACACATAATTTGTCAATGAAATTTAAATAAGTTATAGGCCCAGCTCACATAATCATTACAATAAATTATAATTTTAAGTTATATAGATAACCTAATAAAGGTGCTTAGTACGATTTTATAGCATTACTAAGTGCCTCCATTCTGTTCCAGGTATTATGAAAAATAGAAAAAGATTAAGATATTTTTGTTCTCTGTGAGCCACATATTTATAAAGAATACATAAGCATTTCAATTGCTAAAGTGTAAGCCATGCTTTGATAGACCTACCATGAAAGAACGAAATTCTGAAGGAGGTTTTAGGGAGAGATGAATTTCTGTGGTATGAAATAATCTTACTGCAGTTCTGTAGTGAGGGACATGGAGGTTATTTATAGCCAGATATGGTTCAGGAGGAAATTGAGCAAAATCAAGGTTCTGTGATCTTACTCTCACACATTTCCAGCCTAGAATTCCCTGTGTTCATGGTGTGGGGAATAGAACTGTGCGTCTAGAACATAAACTAGCAGGCAAGAATTTGGAGATAGGATTTGAGGATCTGCTGTATAGCATTTTAAGTAACAAATTCTGTGAATGTGTATATGCAGATATCATATTTTTAAAACTTTATTCTCTTTACAATGTGGAACCCTAAGGATAAACCAAATAGAGCTTAAACCAATGTAACAGATATATTTAAGGAGGAGTATGATTATAAAATAGTAGCAATATAATTTACCAATTTGTAATCTGTGGGTTGAAGAGAATACTTAAAATAATCAACTGAGAAGAGGAATTCTGACAAGGACTGTGAAGGAAAAGATAGCCTATATCTCCTACTAGGGAGATATAGTGGGGTAAATATGTTTGGACATACTGAGCTTCTGATAGATATGAGGAAACATGAAGTGAGAAGGTAGAAAAAGAGATGTGGAGTTCAGAAGAGAGGTTATGGCTGGATAAATGTGGGAATAAGATCAGTTGATGTTATGAAAATAAATGAGCGCTTTTGAGATAAAATACATGTAATAAAGAGATTCTGAGAATTTGATTTGATGCTGTTTAAGTGGCTGAGTAATGGCAGATGAGTCACTCAAGGAAACAGAACAAATAAAAATGTTAGGTAACTAAGATACTTAAATTTTATGTAAGTCAGGATATCCAAGGGAAAGAAGTAATAAAATAACATCTACACAATTATATTTTCACAACGAAACTATGGTTTAGTGATCAATAGTACCAATTTACAGAAGAGGCTAATGAGAAGCAAAGATAAAATTATCATTCCTAGGCTAAGTGAATAAAAAACCTGGGGTTTTATGCAAATCAAATAACAACCAAAAAGGAAGGTGCCTGGATAGAGCAAATAATAAATCATAGTTGTGTTGGTCAGAATAAACTGTACTATGCTGTGCTAACAAATTAACCCTGTGACCTCAGTTGCTTAGTACCACAAAGATTTGATTGGTTATGTCTTTAATTGATGTATTATTGATATACAATCATATTGGTTTCAAATGGATAAAGAAGAAGTGGTACATATACATAATGGAATATTATTCAGCCATAAAAAGAAAAGAAATCATGCTGTTTGAAACAACATAGATGGATCTAGAGGGTATAATGCTTAGACAAATACCACATGTTTGGTTTTCTTTAACTGCATGCTATCATGTATCAGTGTAGAGTTTGGAATGGTAAACCCTGATCCACATAGCAATTTCCAAGTCAGAAATAGGCTGTACCACATGGAATGCTACCATTGCTGGCAGGGAAAAGTCAGTTGTAAATATCTTCACTGTCACTTCTGTACACTGACCCGAAGTTAACATATATCATTTTGGTACCCAGCCTGTTCTTACAGAGCCCACTGTCAAATTCTGATGAACTGAAAGGGGATTGGAAATGTGGGAAAGATAATGATATGTGTGAGGAGTTTCGCTGCTTACTGAGATTGCAAAGAAATAATGAGGGATAAAATGAGAGTAAGCGATCAATCAAGATCAAAGGACAACTGAAAGTTACTGTTTGCAGACTCAAGGAAAGTGATTTCAAGATGAAAGGTTTGAAGACACAAAATAAGAAAGAACATGGTGATAAAAAAAGGTCCCAAATAAGATTCCACTTTGTGCTTATTTGTGTAAAACAAATTAATGCTTTAAACTGCAATGCTTAGTCTCAATAAAGTATCTTTTAATCTAAATACTCAGATATTAAAGAGTATACCTAGCCCATGAGAGATGCTCCATAATTACTTTTTCAAATAAGTGAATAAATAATCTAATTATGTTAAAAAAGAGAGTTAATAACATAACTCCTAGTACTACTGAACACAAGAAACCAGAACTTCTTCAGAGCTTGGAAATATTTTTCAAAGCTTGACAAGATAAAAGAGAAAAAATCTTATGGGAATTATCATTTATTCCAATGTGTATTAATCATACATTTTGGAAACAAGTAAAATACCTAGTGAAATAAAGATTTCTAGAGTGACATTTATAATAGTATATGTACTAAATTTTATAATCTCTGGAACACAGAGGAATATTCATAATTCTTTAATGCATCAATCAATTTTGTTAAACTTCAAAATAAAAATACGTTTTTTCATCTTTTATTTTATTAACTTAAAAACTATTTTTGTAAAGTAGCAGCACCTACTATACCCTAGTTTCCTATCCTAAAGGTAATAAATAATAATATTTTGTATTATCCCAGAAAAATATACATACATATTAGGGTAGATAGATCATAGATACCTAAACAGATAGATTTATGCTATTTTTACTTAAGAAGAAAATTTATGCACAATCCTGTACCTTCTATAGAAAAGTGTTTTTGAAAAGAGAAACAAAAATGTGAGATTAAAAAAATAAAAATATGTGTTTCTCAAATATGAGCACACAGACATATCCTATTTTTTTGCTTGTCACTTTGTTGCACTTCAAAGCAAATGAGGTTTTTACAAATTGAAGACGTGTGGCAATCGTGCATTGAACACATCTCTTTGCACTCTTTTTCCAACTGCATTTGCTTACTTTGTGTCTCTGTGTCACATTTTGGTAATTCTCACAACATTTCAAATTTTTTTATTACTGTTTGTTATGGTGATGTGTGATCAGTTGTCTTTGATTTTACTATTGTAATTGTTTTGAGGCCCCACAAACCGCATCTGTGTAAGACAGAAAATTTAATCAATAAATATTGTGTGTGTTGTGACTCTTTTACCAAGTGGCTGTTCCCTAGTCTACCTCTCTCATGTCTGTATCTATTCCCTGAGACACAACAATATTGAAATTAGGCCAATTAATAAACTTACAATGGCCTCTAAGTTTTCAAGTGCTAATAAGACTCATACATCTCCCATTTTAAGTCAAAAGATAGAAATGATTAAATTCATTGAGAAAGGCATGTTGAAAGCCCAGATAGGCCAAAAATTGGGTCTCTTGCACCAAACAGACAAGTTGCAAATGCAAAGGAAATGTTCTAAAGGAAAGAAATAAAATATGCTCCTCCACTGAACTTGTATAAAATGTGAAGCAGTCTTATTGTGAAAATGGAGAAGGTTACAGAGATTTGAATAGAAGATCAAACCAGCCACAAAGTTCTCTAAACCAAAGCCAAACCCAGAGCAAGGCCCAGGTCTGTTTAATCCTAGAAAGGCTGATAACGGTGAGGAAGCTGTGTGGAAGAAACGTCTGAAGCTAGCCAAGGACGGTCCGTGAAGTTTGATGAGAGAAGCTGTCTCCATGACATAAAAGTACGAGGTGAAACAGCAAATGCTGATGGAGAAGCTGCAGCAAACTATCCAGATGATATATCTAAGATAATTAATGAAGGCGGCTACACTAAACAATACATTTTCAATATAGATGAAGCAGCCTTCTATTGGAAGATGTCATCTGGGGCTTTCATAGCTACAGAGAAGTCTATGCTGGCTTCAAAGTTTCAAAGGACAGGCTGACTCTCTCATTAAGGGTTAAGATGGTTGGTGACTTTCAGTTGAAACCAAAGCTTATTTACCATTTAGATAATCTTAAGGCCCCTAAGAATTTTGCTAAATCTACTCTGCCTGTGCATAATATATGTAACAACAAAGCCTGGATGAAACCACATCTGTTTATAACATGGTTTGCTGAAGATTTGAAGCCTACTGCTGAAACCTACTTCTCAGGAAAAACATTCCTTTCAAAATATTACTGTTCAATGGTAATATACCTGATCACCCAAGAGCTTTGATAGACTGAGATTAATATTGTTCTTATACCTGCTAATGTAGCATCCATTCCATAGCCCATGGATCAAGGAGTCATCTCGACTTTCAAGTCTTATGATTTAAGAGATACATTTCATAAAGCTGTATAGCTGCCACAGATAGCTATTTCTGTGATGGGTAAAGTCAACTGAAAACCTTCTGGAAAGGATTCACCGTTCTAAATGCTATAAAGAACATTCATGACTCATGGGAAAATGTCAAAACATCAACATTAATAGGAGAGTGGAAGAAGTTAATAATAACCTTCATGGATTATTTTGAAGGTTTCAAAACTTCAGTGGAAGAAACAACTTTAGAAGTAAAAATAGCAAGATAACCAGAATCCTGAAGGTATGACTGGATTGCTGCAATGTCATGATGAAATTTTAATGGATGAGGAGTTGCTTTTTATGGATGAACTAAGAAAGTGGTTTCTTGAGATGGAATCTACTACTGGTGAAGATGGTGTGAAGATATTGAAATTACAACAAAGATATTAGAATATTACATTAACTTGATAAAACAGTGTTGGGTTTTGAGAGAAGTTTGACTGTAGGTAAAATGCTATCAATAGCATCACATGTACAGGGAAACTGTGAGAAGAAGAATCAATCAATCCAGCAAACTTCATTGTTGTTTTATTTTAAGAGAAGTCCCACAGTAACCCCAGCCTTCAGCAACTGCTACTCTGATCAGTGGTAACAACACTGATCATCAACAATAAGGCATCAACTTAATCATTTTTAATTAATGTATATATATTTGTGGGCATAGTGCTTTGCACATTTAGTAGACTACCATACAGTATAAACAGAAATTTTCTGTGCACTGGCAAATAAAAGTTATTTTGACTAATTTTATTGTGATACTCTTTTGAGGTACTCTGGAACAAAACTTGCTATAATATCTCTAGGGTATGTTTGTATTATATTTATTTTTAAGTCCAACTGATACTGATTATTGAAGAGCATATTAATTTTCCTTTCCTCATTTTAAAATATTTTAGATTTTTATGTTTTTTATTAAAGTATGATTGATTTAATATTATATTGGTTTCAAGTATGCAACGTAGTGATCTGACAGTTAATATACATTATTAAATGCTTACCCCACCTAGTGTAATTATTTGTCAACATAGGAAAATATTGCAGAACTACTGACTACATTCCCTATGCTGTACTTTCAAATAGTTGCACCATTTAAGCAACTACTAGCTCTGATCAATATTTATATGAGACACTATTTATCAATAGGCAAATATTCCCAAGTTGTAATATAACATACTCTTACTAACATAGCTCACTATTTCATCATATGTTTGAAGTATTAAACCACAAGAATTAAAGTACTATAAATTTATTCACTTGAAGTTGTCAAACTTTATTTACATTTCAGAAAACAGCAAAAACTAAAACTATTTTGGGGAGTTTATATAATAATTAAAATATTTTTGGGTTTCATGCAGGAGAAAATATATACTCATTCCTTTAAACTGTTTGCCAAACTTATACTTCATAGCCCTTGGCTCAGAGACAATATTTAAGATATTCTTCATATTTTAGTGTATGATATATATCCAGTACGATGACATATACATGAAATAAAAATAGAGGATATAGTATATGTGAATACAAGTATCAGTAACTAATAAAATTCACTATACCTTCTAATATGAAAGATAGATTTCAACAGACAGTGAGTACCTGAAGAAACTATAACTTATTCATGTGTTTAGTTAGTGTCTTGATTAGTGTCTAAAATATATTTTGAACTTAAAAGTTTACTAAGAAACTTATAAGGGTGTTAATGTCACCGAGTGAATGACTAATGAATTGTTAGAATTTAATCCTTCATGGCTGCCATCCAAAAGACAAACAACAACAAATGTTGGCGAGGCTGTGGAGAAAGGGGAACCCTCCTACACTGCTGGTGGGAATGTAAATTAGTTCCACCATTGTGGAAAGCAGTATGGAGGTACATCAAAATGCTCAAAACAGACTTACCATTTGACCCAGGAATTGCACTCCTAGGAATTTACCCTAAGAATGCAGCAATCAAGTATGAGAAAGACCAATGCACCCCTATGTTTATCGCAGCACTATTTACAATAGCCAAGAATTGGAAGCAACCTAAATGTCCATCGATAGATGAATGGATAAAGAAGAAGTGGTACATATACACAATGGAATACTACTCAGACATAAGAAAAGGGCAAATCCTACCATTTGCAGCAACATGGATGGAGCTGGAGGGTATTATGCTCAGTGAAACAAGCCAAGCGGAGAAAGAGAAATACCAAATGATTTCACTCATCTGTGGAGTCTAAGAACAAAGGAAAAACTGAAGGAACAAAACAGCAGCAGAACCACAGAACTCAAGAATGGACTAACAGGTACCAAAGGGAAAGTGACTGGGGAGGATGGGTGGGTAGGGAGGGATAAGGGGGGGAAGAAGAAAGAGGGTATTAAGATTAGCATGCATGAGGGGGTGGGAGAAAGGGGAGGGCTGTACAACACAGAGAAGACAAGTAGTGTTTCTACAAAATTTTGCTATGCTGATGGACAGTGACTGTAAAGGGGTTTATAGGGGGGACCTGGTATAGAGGAGAGCCTAGTAAACATAATATTCATCATGTAAGTGTAGATTAATGATAACAAAAAAAAAAAAAAGCAGTTCCTTTGTGGTGGTGACCTCCAATGAGTTCTACACAATGATATAAAGGGCATATAAAAGTGTAGGCAAAGGGTCCGTTTGTGTTTATACAGAGGATCAAAGCCTAATTTGGTTACCCTGAAAATGAACTAAGATACGATCTGAAGAAGAACTTCCAACATCAGCACTCTCGGGAAGACTCATGCCAGAAGATGATCATCAAAAAACCCCAACAAAGATCCACGCACTGCTACAGCTGTAGATGCACTCATCCCACCAGTTCCTGGACTTGCCATGGGAATGAAGAAGGAGATATCTAAGCTGGCCTGTGCATACAGTAAAACAACAAATTTGACTGGATCTATATTGTTGGAACTCAACCAAGAATTAGGCGAAGCGCAAATGTAGCACTCTAAAATCTTACAACTACACACTATTTACTGTTAAAAGAACATATGGGATATGAACAGTCCCCAGGAATGGGTTGTTTTAATTTGTCTGATTTCTCTCAGGCTGTTCAAGTTCAGTTGGACAATATCAACCATATCATAGATAAGTTTTCACAAATGCCTAAGGTGCCTAAGTGGTTTTCTTGGTTTCACTGGAGATGGCTGGTAATTACAGGTATGCTTTGGTTATGTAACTATACTCCTATTAAGTTAATGTGTGTGCGCAATTTAATTAGTAGTTTAAAACCTATACATGCTGAAGTTACACTACAAGAAGATATGTCAAAGAAATAATCGATCTTCCCATGTTTTCTTCTGTCTGCTACTTCTATAGCTTTTCTTCTTCCTTCCTAATTTCAACCCTTAAGTAGAATTCATGCCTCATATCGAAATTACTGAGTATCATAATTCTTCCAAGTGGTAAAGATACCTCAAGACAAATGCTGGGCATAGAAGCCACAGGGCATAAATCTGCAAAGAAGTAAAAAGCTTACCTTTTCAAACAATAAGGCTTCTCTCTCACTTACCAACTTTACATTTCCCTGTATGGCCCTGGAGGATGACTGGTTAGCCAGAGTCAGGTAAGATTCCTCAAGGGAGGAACAACCTAAGACAGGCACAGTTGCAGGGGTGCCATCAGGTGAGAAATTGGGGATCAACAGAGGTGAGGCTTAGAACCTCACCCCCCCTGTTCTGAGAGAAATCTTCTGCATACGTGGATGTTTTATTGCCCTTGTCTAGCTTGGATTAACACATAGTCTACAGGCACACACCTGATCATCTACATTTGCTCTCTTACAACACTAAACTATGTTTTCTACCTTTATCTTGTATCTACCTAAAACTTCAGCAGTTTATTAAAAATAATAATAATAAAGAGAGAAATGTGGTATCCACATATAAATCAAGTATAAAAATCAAATGAATATTCATATTTGAACTGACTGTTTATAGTTCATAATGCATGAGCAAAACCGAAAGTTTCTGTGATGACTGCCCTTGTACTGTTCACCATGTAACTTATTCACTATGTAAGAATTTGTTCTCCATGTAAGAACTTGTTTGTTATGCCTCAGAAGATTGGAGACTGACGAAAATTAGGCTTGGGGTGGATTAATGATTTGCATTGAGCATTGAGTCCCCTATACAGAGTTTTATTGTTGTTAACAACCATTTGATCAATAAATATGAGAGATGCCCTCACACACACACAAAAAAAAGTACACACTTCCAATTGTAAAATAAATAAGTAACCGGGATATAATGTACAGCATAAGGAATATAGTCAAAATATTGTAACAACTTGTTATGGTGATAGCTGTTACCTAGAATTATCATGTATATAAATGTTGAATCACTGTGTTTTACACCTGAAACTAATGTAATACTGTGTGTCAACTACCCTTCAATAAAAATAATTATCTACAAAAAAAAAAAAAAAGAAAAAGTTAATCCTTCATCTAGTAATAGTATCTGGCATTTTGGAACTACCATCGTTCGGTGCTATAGTACATATGATTTTACATACGATTAGTTTATCATATTTTCTAATATTGCTGATAATCCTATTTTGGATATTTGTGAAAATACATTTGCATATAAAAAATATATAAAACATTGAAAATATAGATTTCCCTGAAATTTAAAAAGACTACTTTTCTTCATATCATACATTTTATGCTATTGAAAAGATTTGAAAGTAATAAAAAATTCCTGGGAAATTTATTATTATCATCACTATAAAATATTAGTTTATATAGAAAATGTTCACAAAAATAATGTGTGATTTCATATGTAAGAACCTGAGATTAAAGTTTTATAACAGGATATATCCATAAATGATTTATCTGATGAAGGATTGCATTCAAAATACATAAAGAACAAGTTTCGGCAAGGATATGGAGAAAAAGGAAACCTCCTGTACTCTTGGTAGAAATGTAAATTGGTGCAGCCACTATGGAAAGCAGAGTGGAAGTTTCTCAAAAAACTAAAAATAAAAATACCATATGACCTTATAATTTCACTTCTACGAACTTACCTGAAGAAAACAAAATCCCTGATTCAAAAAGACACATGCTGTCCTCTGTTTATTGCCCCATTATTTACAATAGCCAAGATATGGCAGCAATGAAAGTGTCTGTCAGTAGATAAATGGATAAAGAGGATGTGGTACATATACACAATGGAATATTATTCAACAATAAAAAAAGAAAGAAATTTTGCCATTTGCAACAACATGAATAGACCTAGGAGGTATTTTGCTGACTGAAATAAATCAGGTGGAGAAAGAGAAACACCATATGACTTCACTTATTCATGGAATGTAAAAACAAAACAAAACAAAATGAGAAAATAGTAACAGACACCTACACACTGAGAAGTGACTAGTGGTTACCATGGGGAAGGAAAAGTTGGGAAGGGTGGGTGGGGAAGGTGAGGAGAACAAAAGGACACAAAATTCTCAATCATCGTATCAGTTAGTCACAGGGATGGTAGTATAGCATGGAGAATACAAACAATGAATCTATAATAGCTTTCTATTTTGATAGTAATTGCACTAGTGAGGATGAGGATTTAATAGTATAGATGACTGTTGAACCACCATCTTATATACTTGAAACCAATATGATTGTATATCAATATACTTCAATAAAAAAATTTGTAATATATAGTTCAGGAGCATATTAGAACGAATAGTGACTTTAAAAATAAAATGTTTAAAATTTGGTGAGTGTGTAAAAAACAAGAGATTTAAAATCCCATTAACTATAAATTGTGTTTTAAGTTGAATTTAAATATTGTCATAAAAAGAGAAAAAAATTACCCATATAGAAGTTAATTTAATTTTTATTTAATGTTTAACATTTTCACAAGGCATTCCAGAGGTTTATGATAATATTTATTTTATCAAACATTCAAGTATTTACAGAAATCCACTGAAAATACACTCCAATTTTAACCATAACTAGTTTTTTTATTGACTGCAATAAAATTCTGAAACACATTGTTCTGGTGCAGTAGCCTAAAGCTACTGAAACACAGACCTCACTGCCACAAATGTCCTTGTTAATTGACAGGGCCGCTGCCTGTGTGCTTCAGACAAATATCCAGGAAAAAAACCCAAAACTTACAATTATGTAAAATTATTAGTTTCCAAATTAAAAATAAATTTAGTGCAATAGTTGTATGATTCTTTATTGAAAAGTTACTATTTGCATTCAAAGTTTTCTTATCTCCAACTTTTTAAAATAAAGTGAGGACATCATGATATTTTTCTCATTTCAGAGAAATAAACCTATTACACATAATTCAACAAGAAAGAGCCAATTCCTGCACTGTGGAATATATTTTGGGAAAGATCCTGGAAAAAAAATCTCAGGAGAACTATCTTCAAATGTACCAGAAATCTTTTCAGCAGTATTCCTTTTGAATTCTGTGAAAAGCATCAGAAATTAGTTTTTAAGAGAGACCTGTGACATTCTTCCCTATTGTATTGGCCACTTTCTTAAATGCCACTTTCCACTCAATTCATCATGCTTCCCTTCCTATATTTCTACTTGTCGCTGTGCTCTGAGTTTTGCATACCTATATTCTCAACTCTTTTCTGTGTGACCACACATTGCCATAAATATTCAATCACTCACCTAATCCTCTTCCTTCCACTCTACACTGTAGCCTGAGGTCTTCTGCTTGTCCTCCAGGACATCTCTTCATCTGAAGGAGAGGCCACCATCCACAGCTTTACTCATAGATCCTGGGGGTAGTGGGTTGAATTGTGTCTCCCAAAAAAGATCTGTGCACAATCACAATAAGACTTTTATGGAATTGGGTTTGTGAAGCTGTGTTTAAAGTAAGGATCATAAAATGATTCTAGATTATGATAAGTCTCAAGTCTAGTAATAGTTATCCTTAGAAAAGACAGAAAAAGAAATAGACACAGAGACCCACAGACAAAGTTCATGCAAAGATGGAAACAAATTGGAGTCACGGTGCTACCAACTAGTGAACACCAGGAGCCACCAAAAGCTGGAAGACGTAAAGAAGGATTGTCCCCCAGAGCCTGGGCCTGTTGACACTTTGGTCTGGGACTTTTGGCCCCAAAATAAATTTCTGTCATTTTATACCATGACGTTTTTGGCAATTTCTGGTGGCAGCCGTAGGAAACTATTACATGAGGATAGAATCAGTGTTATTCTAAAAGTTCTTCTAAAAATGAAATTAAAATATATATCAATCTCTTATTATGAACACAGTAATTTTTTGGTGAGTTACATGTGAAATCTTGTACAATTAGGACTTTCATCCTATCAGCTTTATGCTGTTCATCATGCCCCGTCTAATCAAGGTGAATTCCTGTAACCACTCTTTCCGCATTGTCCTTAATTCATCATTCCTTTCTTCATTTCTAAGTTACAATTCTCCAGCCTTGAATCAACAACCCAACTCTCAATCAACTGCTCTTACTCTCAAGCTCTTGAGAGGGATTCACATGGTGGTGCAGAAGAGAAACCAAACAAATTTATTTTCTTTAACTTCAGTAGGTTGTTTAGTGCTTCTTAGTACCTGTACCATACATCAGGTACATCAGATATTCGTTCCTATTCCTGGGTCCTATTCAGAACCTGTATCCTTGCTTTCTACTCCACAGGGAGATCCATTCAATCCCCATGATTGTTCGTCTCTGTAAATAAACCTCTGTATTTGCCCATTTTCCTTCTCCAGTCTCTAAGGACCAGATATAGTATCACAGTTCAAGATTAACTTACCACCTAAGCTTTGATCTGATCTTCTGTCATCTTTGACCAGAAGTTACACATTTAATTATTTGGTCTTCCTTTCTTTCCTGAGTTTGCAACATTGACTATTTCCTTTTTTTCAAAAGTTTTATCTATCCTTTTGCTTTTATTTGTTTTCTTTAGCTTTCAGAACACAAAAACAAACAACAAAAAACTCATGGCTCTGTTTTCACTTTTCATTATTCCTCCTCTTAAAACAACTGTACAGCAGCATTTCCACTTCTTTCTTACCTAAATTTTACTTGTGACTTTTATTATCTTAGAATTAATCTGAAAACATTCTCATTGATGTCTAGCAATTCAGAAAACTTTAAAAAAATTTAAATACATATCTTTGATTAGTTAAAGATCTAACTCATATCTGGTACCTCTCATCATTTCTTTCATAATGTCTGCGAACACCTGAGCATTCACTAAATGTTCCTCCATCTACTCTCAGCTTATAAATGCCTGTGTTTGGGGATCTTTAATCATATTTTCTCATGCATGTGGGATATATTTCTTCATTGTACTGGTACACTGGTTCCTAAAATATTACCCTTTTCAATCCAGGGCTCCAAAACAATACATTCAATTTTACACCAGATATATCAATTCTTAGTGGTTATTTGCACCTGAACATCATCAGATTACCACCAACTCAACAATACCCAACTAAAGATATTATTATTTGTTCTTTCTCCTAAAATATGTTCATATTCTGCATGTCTCATTTAAAATGGCACTATCATCTATCCCCTGGAACACACAGACAGACATGTGGAATAGGTCCTGTCTTCTTTCTACTCCAACCACACTCTGAATCAAACATGCAAATTGCTCAGATTTTACCTCTTAAATATTTTCCAAATTTGCTTTTATCCTTATCCAAAAATTTTGGTTACTTGAATGACAGACCTTGTAATATTTCTTTTTATGCAACAATCTTCTGTTTGGCCTCTTACTTTAAATCTACATTTTTTCTTTAAAAATCTAACATGCATATCATTAACAGATCTTCTAATGTAGTTTTGACTTTAATAAGAATCTGTCTAATAACCTTTGATAAATACTGCTTCTACTCACTATGTACAAATTTTGTAGGAGTAAAGGCAACACTATGTAATATGATCACTACCTTCCCAATCTTAGTCTTTACCACATGCACCCTGACATCCTGTGCTCTAGCTATGGTTACACACCCACACTGCCCTTGTATGTCATGCTTTTGAATTAACTAGAACTATTCCTCTGCAGTTATTGTCTTCCATTTCTTATTATTTATCAGTTGACATATCACAATTAGCACCTGGTAATTTTCAAGACATTTTAATATATAATCTAACACTTCATTTTGCAATATATCTTATACAAAAACGTTTATATTTACTTAGTGGTAAATTTTTAGTCAGAATGTTATATACCTTCATATCATATTCAGTTTTGAATGATATGTAAATGAATAGAGAATCTCAGATTGACAGCTGCTTTTCATCAGCACTTTGGAGATGTTATCTTGGCCATTATTAACAGTTGTGAAATCTACTGCCAGTCAAATGATTGCTTTTCTATGCAGTAATGTGTCTTTTCTAACTGTTTTTAATGGAAAATTTTACTTTACCTAAGAGTAGTAAGAATTGTATACTGAACCCCATATGTTCATCACCCACCTTTGAGAATTGTAAACATTCTTCAAATCTTTTTTTATCTATACCTTTTTTCTATTTGAAGTACTTTCCAATATATGCTGGACAGATTTTTCTTTATTTTACAATTAATTTAAGATACATCACAAATGCATGAGTCTTTTGGTTTTGTTTTATAATAATCTCAATGTTGTTATTAAACCTAACAAAATAAGTTATAATACTTTAACATATTTTAATACCAAGTGTATATTCACACTTTTCCAATTGACTCAAATGTCTTTCTACAGTTGATTCATTCAAATAGAAACCAAAACAATACCCACAAAGTGAATATGTATATCATGTCTCTTAAACTCTCTTAATTTGTACCAATCATTTTGTCTTGTCATTATCATGTCATTTATCTTTGAAGAAATTGAATCATTTAAACATTTTCTGGATCTATCTGATTGCTTCCTTATACAATCTTTAAACTTGTTACTCTTCTCACTTAAAAAATTAAATTTGTAACTAGGTCTAGAGAATTACTTAGAAAGGTACTTTTTCTTTTACAGGAATAATTCATAGGTGAGCTCTGTACTCCCATTGCATCAAATTAATACACACAAAGCATATGTGGTGCAATTTTAAGGATGTTAAGGTTGATAAATGATCAGCAAGTTAAGGTGTTGCCAGTGTGATTTAATCATTATAAAATTTCTCATTAACCTTTTATCTGATTGAGGGAGCATCCAAATATGATGATTAACTTGATCTATTATGCCTTTAAAAGATCATTTTAATTGCATTTATTATTCAGAAGACTGTTTTCCCTACTTACCATTAGTTTACAGGAGAGGATATATTTTTAATTTTTCCATATTAATTTTGACTATAAGGTATTCATCTCCTAGAATCCCCAAATGGATTTTATATGTTTGATATATTTTTGTAAGTGTCAGTCATTATTCATTTTAATGCTTAAATTGTTACATCCTTGGATAGTGAGAGTCCCATCTAGTTTGTTCCTTGTCTTTTTTAGACATAATCCCAGTAGCTTCTTTCTTTCTGGTATAAGAAGAGTCCTTGGATATGTGTGCACTTTTTAGCCTGACATGAAATCTTCCATTTTCCTCCCAACTCCAATCCTTTTAAGAACAAATAGTCTTTAGAAATCTCTGTCTGGGTGCTTGATATACAAATTATTATTATAATACCATTTTCCAGGCATGTCAGTGGTGGGGAGCTAATGAATACATTTCTAAAAAAAAAAAGGCATTTGAATTTTTAAATTACAGTGATTTACTTAAAGTGAGCATTTTTCACTCTGGTTTTATTTCTTATGCTGAAAATCTTGGCTTGTAAAACATTAGTACATTTTCTCTCTTGCTTTATGCTATAATATACATATAATATTTTCAAATAGCAATGATAACATCAATACTGAAATAAGACTCCTGAACGGTGTTTAACATTTCTTTATATATCTGTTTGTACTCTGTGGTAAGGTTTAGAGGCAATAACCATGTTTTAAGATGATTTATTATAACTGTTTTTTTGTTTTGTTTTATCTTTTTGATAACTTGATATAGGTCTAATCTATTACAGTTTATCTTCAAGTTTTGGAAATAGTTTTTCTTCTAATACAGAAATGCAACAAATTTCTGCAGTTTAGAGATTATTTATCTGAGAGTAAGAAGACAGACTTCCTCACTGACTCTCTGCATGAGGAATCTCTGGATTCCCATAAATGTCTTGACAGTGGCTGGGAGAATGCACAAAAACTCTGACAATTTCTTCCAAAGGCTCCTTCTGAATCTTCTTCACCTCAGTAACTTACCTTATTTTACTTTACCCCTACCCAGCATTCTGGTGGGAGTCTGTGTATTTCCTATACCTGTCCTGTGCATTTCCTAGAGCTTTCCAAATATGTCATGACCTACTTAAAAATTATATAAATTTCTACTACCTACCTAAAAATATATTCATGTTGTAGGTAATGTTTGAGAGGAACAAGCAGATTTTCAGCATAGAGGATCCATTAATTTATATATAGTCTACTCTTTTAGACTTGCATTTTATGAATTTGCTTTTAAAACTATTTTATGAATTTTATTTTTAATGTGAAAATTTGAGAAATATTTAAGCTCCAGAAAAACTACTCATTTTATTTTAGTGGTATTAGTTTATCAGTTAAAGTTCTTCATTTTATTTTCTGTCTTATTCTAGATGAAGTTATTCATTACTCTTCATTTGCAAAAGCAACTATAATTTATAACTATTTCAAGTTGCTTATTTATCTTCAACACAAATGTGCGTCATAGAGCAGATATTTATTCAAGTATATTTTTCATTCCAGATAGGTATTCATATTTGGTAAAGCTAAATTCATTTTTCAACTTTTTTCTCTTATGTGATATACATTTTTTAAAGTGTCTATTGTGACAAAGACTTTTACATTAAAATCCAATCATTTATGCTATATATTTATCAAGGTCTGTTTAATAGGCTCACTTGTCATCTTTTTAGTATTCAACTGAGTACTGTTGCTTCATCTTCTCAATAGGAGATATATTGCTATCTGAAAGCAATAGTAAAATACTGATAATATTGAATAATAGCTATAATCTTAAGAAACTTCTAATCCTTAGTATCTGAAAAACATGAGGTAGGATTTCTATTCTTTAACTCTTAAGAACAATCTGAGGTAAGACTTTAAAATATAATAACTAATGAACCTTTTACTAGAAAACCATTACCTTTCACACTGATGCCATAAGTCATTGTCCCAGTGATTTGAGGGGAACCATATATCATCATTATTATGCTTAACTTCCCCCAGGTATGAGTTTAGTATTGAGCATAGTATATAATTAGGGGATGTAATTTCAAATCAGGATGTGTGCTTCTGAAAAACAAGGTTAGTAGAATCACGTGAATTTATTGCTAAAAAATAAGTTGATAAATAAGGAATTACAAGTATAAGTGCAACAATGCCACCAGCCACCTCCAACAGCTGTTACACATGTACTATTATTCAGATCCTTGGAACAATATAAGGGCAAAGCAAATCCATGTTAGATGAATAAACACCTTCCTTACCTTTCTATCCTTCTGAATGCCACTGGAGTAAATATAAATTCACAGCAGCATTGCACAGAAGGAACAGTGCTAACAGAAGTGACTGCCAAAAACACTAATTTTGTTCTCAGAAGCGTGATAGGAGTGGATGCTAGATTTGGGTGGGAGAACAGGGGAAAACAAAATTCAGCTTGTTGATCCTGAGCACTGAATATTGATGTCATTGTTTGCCCCCAAGCTGGAGCCAAGAATAGCAACTCACCGTAAGGACGCTTCTAAAACAGGGGATGAGGCTGAAAACTCCATCAGGAACTGAGGTGCCTTGCAGCCTTCAGTGGGAAGTTTTCTCTTTATCCTCCTCTATCTAACATCCCCATACAACTTTATCAACAAAAAGCTAGAGCAGAGATGTGAGTAGTTCTTCTTCTCATGAATAATTTCCAAGCTCACTCAAGTGCAGAGTGCAAATGGGGACCTGGGGACAGTGTTCAGATAATTAAAGGACACGTGGGACTCCTTGGTGGACTTTCCAACTTTGACCTTACCTGTATGAAAGACAGCAATCAGAATTAGGGCCCCGAGTTAAAACCAAACCTGCGCTTCCTAAAGAATTTGAGAGTACGGCTGAAGATACTAGGGATTTTAGTGAAGTCTGATGCTCCTGGGCTGACTAGGTAGAGGGTACTCTCACGTGGCTGCTTTCCCCTTAAACTCCGTAGAATGAGACTTGCAAGTTGGTGCAGTCTTCCCACAGATAATCAGCCTACACATTCTCAGTGAAGACTATGGAAATAAATCTGAATGACAGCAAAGGAAACCCATATCAATGACAAATACAAACTGATTTGCATAAATATAAATTGACAGCCAAGAATAAAATGAGAAGGATAGATGAATAATCCCATATGCAACAAAATAATAAAGCATTATAAAATAATTTAGAAATAATTACTCTTAGTGAGATTGTGAAGTTTCAAGAAAATAGTAAACTTTTCAGAAAATAAGTGTACTTCAGCAGAAAATAAGGATTTATTTAGAAATCTCTTAGATCAGAGCAAGAAGGCAAAAGTAACTGTAATATGAGAAAAAAGTTTAAAAAGCATAGAGAAGATCCAAAATCATGTATTGGAAGCAGCAATTTGTGCATACAGAAGAGCAAAAATTCAGTGATGTAATAAAGGAGTATGTTCTAGAGCAAAAAAAGAACAATTAGAAATGAGTTTTAATAAAATTTCTTACACTTTAAAAAGATGCAAGAAGAGGAATGTGGATTAACTTTCTGAGTAGGTGTAAATGTTTGCCTATTGATTTAAGAAAAGATATGAAATGAAGGCTGTGGGTAAAATTGTAACATTTCCAGAACATCTCGCCTAGCTTTGGTACATCTGTCAATCCACTGGCCTTCAGAGGTGGAAAGAAATATGGCTTTAGTGCATTTGCATCTTTCCTCAGGGGTAATTACCTGTGCAAGGAGGGCTTATCTGTACCTGAGAGGTGAGGGGAGGGCTGGTTTTGCTGCTGCTGGAGCAGGAGAGAGATGGGCTGGACTGCAGTTTTGTAAGCAATAAACGGATTTTAAACTTTATTTCTCCATTTGACTGATTTTGGTTTTTCGAGGTATTTTGACCCAGGATTTCCTCTCCCCAGACTTAAAAAAGGCAAATATCTCTAGGACAAAAATTTCTTAGTGTAAATAGGAAGCAAGTGAAAATATGATGTAATTTTGAGCAACTGATGACATTAAAGAAATAAACTTTGACTGTAACATTCCCCTTTGAGTAATGATATTTAATGAAATCAAATCACATTTCTATTTTTGTGGGATATTTCTATCATTTCAAATGGGATTTTATTAATTTTTATGGGGTAGTACCTAAAGTGATAATAGTATCATTATGTACAAAAATATTTAAACATAATTTGAAAAGTTTGCAAACATAACAAACATTGTCAAATTAAAATAGTAATGTTATATAATCTATATTATATATAATTTCTATAACACATATCAAACAATCTAATAGTAATAGTAAAATGTGCATAGATTGAAAAGAGAAAGGAAGGCTTATATCTTATATTATTTTAATCTTATTAACTGAAGATTCAAATGAAATAATAATTACAACAAAAATTATATGTATTAGTCAAACCTTGGAAGCTTTTTCATTTTTATCAGACTCAAAAAAAGAAAATGCTATGACCATTACATTCAACATTGTTCTAAAGGCCCTAGCTATTATAATAAAACAATAGGAAATACAAAAGGTAAAAGAAGAGGTAAGTAAAAGTTACTTGAAAATGATAAATTTCTATTTAGTAAATATAAAACAAACCACACTAGAAAATTCCTGTTAGAACTAATACAATAATTAGCTAGTACATTACATTTTTATTTGGAAAATAAGCAATGTATTTTTCATAGTTATACAGACTGCTCTATATTGTCTATCAAAATACTTATTTCAGTCTACTGTGGTTTTCTATAATTGTATACATTCTCTTTACTGTGAGATCATCAAAAGGAAACTTTAAAAAATATGTGTATTTCCAATGTCAGGATTCATAGTCTTGTCTAGTGAAACACTATGTGATGATGGGACTGTTATATTACTGCATTATTCAGTATAGTAACCATTAGCCACATGTGGCTACTGAATGCTTGAACTGTGACTACTACACATGAGAAACAATATTTAATAATATTAAAGGTAATTAGTTTAAACTTAATTTCAGATAGGCATATAGACTGTGAGTGCCATAACAGTACTGATAGGGAAACGTTTATAAGGACAGCAATCTAGTGCAGGTGGCTCCCTTCTGTGTCTCTAATTAACAAAGACAGCAGAAATTCCTGTTTCCCCCTCCCTTTCACTCCCCGCTCTGCCAGGCACTCACTCCCAAACTTACTCCCCCTTGCTTGCTCATTTGCTGTGCACATAGAAATGTTGCAGATATGGAGGCAGAAAGATATATAGTGCTCCCCTTGCCTTTGTTCTGGGCTCAGACCTTGGAAGAGTACTCCCCTCTGAGCCCGCAGGTGTAAAATAAACCTCAACACTCCAAGACCTCTGAGTGCTGCTTGGTTCTTCCATCAGTGATCCAGTCCAGGTTTTTCCACTATGTTCCATAAAATATTTTGGTTCCTTGACTGGGAAACCCAATCACGCTGGCCCTTTGTTGCCACTGGATTGGGGCAACAGCAGGGTAGTGACAGAAGGGGAGATTGCAGAGGAGAAGGTATGCCTGCCTGATCTTTTGGTAGTCTCCCACCCGGTCGCCCTGGGCCAGCCCCGCTCTGCTGTTCCTGCTGGACTCAAGGAGGCTTGACAGGTGAGGACCTGGTTCTGATGTGGAATCTGGTAAGGCCCCAGGGCCCCTGACCCAGCCAGTTCCCACCCGTTGGAGTGGAAGGGGAGCCTGATCACCTCCCGGAGACTTCTTAGAAGACTCACAGGTAGGGATTCCCAGGGAAGGAATGTTTAAACTCTGGTCTGAGTGTGTGAGTGAGTGTGCAAGGCAGCTGATGCCATTCAGTCTGCACTGAATTTGTGACTCCACAGCCTGTGCTGCGGAATCTGAGTGGGCCCTGCACTGCATTCTCAGTTGGCTGCCACAACATAACAGTAACTCAGCTTGGGCTGACCTGGCCCGGGACTTACATGGGTGCACCTTAGTCAAGGCCGATCAAAGTCTCTGAGAGGAGCAGGAATGGATGGGCATCTGATTGGTCTCCTCTCTAGAGGAGGCACCCCTCCCTTGTGTGTTGTCGTGGCACCATTACATGGACACATCGTGGGTCAGGGCACAGCAAACCTTCAGTTCTTGACACCATGATCAAAAACTTGAGGAAGGGATTTTCAAAAAAACAATAGAATAAAATTAACTCCCAGCAGGTTAAAAACCCTGTGTAAATCTAAATGGCCCACCTTTAGTGTAGGATGGCCCCCAGAAGGGAACCTAGATGTCCCAACAGTCTGCCAGATCTGGCGGGTCATCACTGGAGATCTAGGTCATCCTGACCAGTTCCCATACATTAACTCCTGGTTAGGAGTTGCCCAGACTCTTCCTCCTTGGGTGCAATTGGCTTGCAACAGGCAGGGACAAGGTAGGGTCTTAGTTGCCTCAACAAAGCAGCCCACAAAGGATCAACAGAAGGCTGAGCCTCCACAAATTCTTGCTAGTGATGCAGAGGAAGAGCTAACATTGCCCCCACCTTATGCGCCCCCAAGGCCATCAGCATGCAGCCCCTTGTCCCTGATTCCGTGCCACCATCAGCATCCCTGCTAACTCTAGAACCAGTGAACCCACTCTCCCCAAGACCAGCAGCCAGACTGCACCCTCAGCCAGGAACAAGTGCCCTTCAGATGCTGGTGCAAGAGATGTGGGAGCCTGAAAGATGTAATAAATATGGGACCATCCAGCCCAGCCAGTCCATGCTTTACTATCAACCCTTCTCCATGACTGACACTGCATCAGAAAAGCCACAAGCCCTGGTTGATCTCATAAAATCTCTCTTGCAGACCCATCAGCTGACCTAAAAAAACTGTCGACAGCTTCTCCACACCTTGTTCACAATGGAACAGAAGAGGCAGCTGGGGTCCTTGATTGGGGTGCATGGGCTGAAATCACTGTCCCCTAGGAGTGCCCCGAGTGGGACTTCACCACCCCTGAGAAGCAGCACCAGATCTGCTGATATCAAGATGCCCTCCTCCAGAGGATTAAAACCAGGTCCAAAAAGCCTACGAACATGAACAAAATCTCTTCAGTCACTCAACAACCAGAAGAGTCTTCAGAGCACTATCATGAAAGACAGTGTGAAGCTTATCGCATCTACACCCCCTTCAATCCTGAGTTACCAGGGAGACCACAGATGATCAACACCTCATTCAGAGCTCAAGCAGCCCCAGACATCAGAAGAAAGCTCCAAAAACTTGAAGGCTTTGCCAGGATGAATATCACTCAGCTGATTAAAATTGTCAACAAAGTATATCTAAACAGAGAGGTTCAGGCTGACAGAGAGGCTGAAAGATAAATGAAGAAAAAATCCAGCCTCCTGGCAGCTACCCTAAAAGAAACAGAGATGACCAAGATGCAGAAAAAGCTGCCACCAAGATGGGGAAGGCCTAGGACCTCCCCAGCCAGGGACCAATGTGCTTATGGTAAAGAGAAGGGGCATTAGAAGTAAAAATGTCCCAACCGAGACAAAGCCCTGAAGCCCAGTCGCTGCCAGGAGGAGCCCCACGGAGAGAGGCTCACTGGCCTGGCAGGAAAAGACTCAGACTTACAAGGACTGGGCTCTCTCATTCTCGGCCCCCATGAGCCCATGGCCAAAATGAAACTGGGGGGCCAAAACATGACTTTTATGCTTGACACAGGGGCAAAACACTGTGTGGTCACCCTCCCGGTAGCCCTATTCAGTGAAAAAGACTGCAACTATTCTCAGAGCCACAAAGACAGCAGGAGTACCCCTTTTCACAAGAGGCGAGAGCAGGCATCCAGGAACACCTGACCAGACTCAGAGAGGCAGACATTCTAATCAAGTGTCAGTCGCCCTGGAACAACCCACTTCTACCAAAGAGCCAGGAGGAGGGCACCAGCCTGTTCAAGACCTGTGAGCCATTAAAAAAGTGAATGTTTCTTTGTACACGGTGGTCCCAAATCCATTCACCCTCCTCAGCCAGAGCCCAGGGTCTGCCAAATGGTTCACTTGCCTAGACTTAAAGATGCCTTTCTCTACCTCTGGCTGGCTCCCCAAAGCCAGCTCTTGTTTGCCTTTGAATGGACTGGATATGGGGCAGCAAATGCAGTTAACATGGTTGAGGCTTCCGCTCACCCACTCTCTTTGAAGACCTTGCCAGCTTTCCAAGGGATGCCATGTGCTGTTCCCTCCTGCAGTACATAGATGACCTCCTCCTTGCCATTGACACCCAGGGAAATTGTGCAAAAAGTATGAAGGCCTTCCTGCAACTCCTGTCAGAATCAGGATACCGAGCCTCATAGAAAAAAGCACAAATCTACTAGCAGCAAGTCCAGTACTTGGGCTTCCTCCTCACCCAGGGGGAAAGGGGACTAGGGCCAGAGAGGAAAAAGGTCATCAACTCCTTACCCCAGCCCCAGATGAAGAAGGCCATATGAGAATTCCTGGGGGCCACCAGGTTCTGCAGAATCTGGATTCCTCATCCTTAGCAATGGAAAGACCCCTTACAGCCTCCTGGGGTGGTGGTAGATTAAAAGACCCCTGTCAGGACAGAAGAGGCAAAAACCACCTTCCTGGAAATAAAGGCTGCTTTAGAACAGGCCCTAGGCCTGCCAGATATAAAAAAAAAAGCCTTCAATCTCCTCATACATAAAAAAGTAGTAATTCTGCATTGCAAAGAACACCAAAAGGAAAACAACCCTATAACACAGGGGAACCAGCAAGCACATAAAGCAGTTAAAACAGCGGACAATAAAAAAGAGATAAAGCTCCTTCCCTCACTATGGCCCCAACACCCTGAGTGGAGGCCCCTCCACCCAAGTACACTAAAAAAGGAGAAGGACTGCGCCATGGCTGAAGGAGCCACCCTAACTAAAAAAAGAATGGTAAATGCTGCCTGACAATTGCATCTTTGTCCCAACTGCAACCAGAAGGCATTTAGTCAGCAATTACCATCAGTTCAACCACCTAGGAAAAAACTGCACTGGAAGCCCTCCTCAAAAACAATACTACATCAGCCAGTTGCCAGCATTATGCTGAGCAGTAAGAGAGAAGTGCACAACTTGCCCAAAAAAAACACTCAGTCTGCACGTTGACCCCTGCCAGGTGTCCAAAAAGAAGGAGTTGCCCCCTTTGAAGACCTTGAAATGAACTTCACAGATGTCCAGCTAAGCAGAGGACTCTGATACCTCCTAGCGATAGTGTGCACATACTCTGGGTGGGTCAAAGCCTTCCCAACCAGGACAGAACAAAGCGTGGAGTTAGCCAAAGTCCTCCTGAGAGAAACTGTGCCCTGTTTAGCCTACCGTTTACAATTCACAGTGACAATGGACCTGTCTCTATAGCAGATGCAGTACAGATTTTAACTAAATTAGTCAACATTACCTGAAAACTCCACACTGCATACAGGCCACAAAGTTCAGGGAAAGAGAAGTGAACGAATAGCACCCTCAAAGGAACCCCAGCTAAGTTTTGCCAAGAAACTGGCCTCCCATGGCCGGACTTACTGCCCCTGACTGTCCTGCCTGCTCGCTGCACACGTGGAGCTCAAGCTTTCACCCCTTTTGAATTTGGTATGGACACACACACCCGTGTCTAGGAAGCCTCCCAGGAAGTCTACACCAGATAGGAAATAAGGGAGTAAGATAACAGCTCCAAGCCTTAAAAGCCACCCTAAATAAGATGCCGCAATATGCCATAGAAGGCCCCAATCTCCTTAGGGACCCCAGTATATTCCTTCCAGGCTGGGGACTCAGTCTGGGTCAGAGGTTAAAAAAGAGCCCCACCCCCAAAACAACATCAGTGGACTGGTCCCCACATTGTTGTTCTAACAACTCCTATTGCCCTGAAAGTTGTAGGCAGGCGGAGCCAACATGGCGGCGTGAGTAGGACAGTGGGAATCTCCTCCCAAAAACATATATATTTTTGAAAATACAACAAATACAACATCCTAAAAGAGAGACCAGAAGACACAGGACAATAGCCAGACTACATTCACACGTGCGATAGCCCAGCGCCTGATGAAAGGGGTAAGATACAAGCCCGGGATGGCAGGACCCAAGTGCCCCTCCCCCCAGTTCCTGGTGGGAAGAGAGGGGTCGGAACAGGGAGGGAGAGGGAGCCCAGGACTGCTAAACATCCAGCCCCAGCCATCCGGACCAGAGCGCAGACACAGTGCATGCGTGGAGGGCTGGAAACTAGGGAAACAGGACAGCAAGACCTCAGAGCAGGTTCCGAAGCTGATGCCCCTGTGACAAAGAAAAGTGAGGGCTTTTTGAAAGTCTTAAAGGGAAAGGGACTTAACAGCTTGACGGAAACAACCCAGGTCACAGTACAGCAGCTGGAAATTACAGGGAAAACCGGGTGCACTAAACCCCTGGGAAACAGCTCTGAGACACCTCACAGAGGTAAACAGCCAAACAGCCCCCGTCCATTACCCCTCCAGGGCGTGGTGAATAGCAGAGAAGCAGCCTAAGGCTGGTCACGCCCTCAGAAAGGGAGCTTCCTCAACTATGGCTGGGCAAGACACAAAGACCCAGTCTACACGCAATTACCCAACACAAGCCACTAGGGGTCGCAGTTGTCCCAGTAAAGAAAGGCCAGTAGCAAGTGGAAAGTTTGGCCCACCCAGCTGACAGTCAATAGCTGACAATCAATATGAAAAGGTGAAAAAATTTGATCCAGACAAGACTAACACAGACAGCTTGAGCATCTGCTACATCTTTCCCTGAGAGGGAACCTGAGGAGATAGATTTAACCAGCCTTCCTGAAAAAAAATTCAAAACAAAAGTCATAACCATCCAGATGGACTTGCAGAGAAATATGCAAGAATTAAGGAGAATACAGAAATAAAACAAGCTCTGGAAGGACGTCAAAACAGAATGGACGAGGTGCAGGAGACCACTAATGGACTAGAAAACAGAGAACAGGAATGCAGAGAAGCTGATGCAGAGAGAGATAAAAGGATCTCCAGGAATGAAAGAATTCTAAGACAGCTGAGTGACCAAACGAAACGGAACAATATCCACATTACAGGGGTACCAGAAGAAGAAGAAAGAGAAA
The DNA here is from genome assembly GCF_030020395.1 of Manis pentadactyla. Classification (NCBI taxonomy): domain Eukaryota; kingdom Metazoa; phylum Chordata; class Mammalia; order Pholidota; family Manidae; genus Manis; species Manis pentadactyla. The sequence continues at coordinate 26,212,203 of NC_080037.1, read as the reverse complement.
AAGGGATAGAAAGTGTCTTTGAAGAAATAATTGCTGAAAATTTCCCCAAACTAGGGGAAGAAATGGCCTCTCAGATCACAGAGGTACACAGAACTTCCAAGACACATAAAAATTAAAATGGCAAAGATCAAAGACAAGGACAAAGTATTAAAGGCAGGCAGAGAGAAAAAAGGTCACCTACAAACGAAAACCCATCAGGCTATCATCAGACTTCCCAACAGAAACCCTACAGGCCATAAGAGAATGGCACGATATACTTAATGCAATGAAACAGAAGGGCCTCGAAACAAGAATACTGTATCCAGCATGATTATCATTTAAATATGAAGGAGGGATTAAACAATTCCCAGATAAGCAAAAGTTGAGGGAATTTGCCTCCCACAAACCACTTCTACAGGGCATCTTACAGGGACAGCTCTAGACGGGAGCACTCCTAAAATGAGCACAGAACAAAACACCCAACATATGAAGAAGGGAGGAAGAGGAATAAGAAGAGAAAGAAATAAAGAATCATCAGACCATGTTTATAGTAGCTCAACAAGCGAGAAAAGTTAGACAGTAAGATAGTAAAGAAGCTAACCCTGAACCTTTGGTAACCACAAACTTAAAGCCTGCAATGGCAATAAGTACATACCTTTCAATAATCACCCTAAATGTAAATGGACTGAATTCACCAATGAAAAGACACAGAGTAATAGAATGGATAAAAAAGCACGATCTGTCCATATGCTGCTTACAAGAGACTCACCTCAAACACAAAGACATGCTCCGACTTAAAGACAAGGGATGGAAAAAGACATTTCATGCAAACAACAGAGAGAAAAAAGCAGGTGTTACAATACTAGTATAAGACAAAAGGGACTTCAATAAAAAGACAGTAACAAAAGACAAAGAAAGACATTACATAATGATAAAGGGCTCAGTCCATCAAGAGGATATAACCATTATAAACATATATGCACCCAATACAGGAGCACCAACATATCTGAAACAAATACTAACAGAACTAAAGGAGGAAATAGAATGCAATGCATTCATTCTGGGAGACTTCAACACACCACTCACTCCAAAGGACAGATCCACCAGACAGAAAATAAGTAAGGACACAGAGGCACTGAACAACACACTAGAACAGATGGACCTAATAGACATCTATAGAACTCTACATCCAAAAGCAACAGGACACACATTCTTCTCAAGAGCACATGGAACATTCTCCAGAATAGACCACATACTAGGCCACAAAAAGAGCCTCAGTAAACTCCAAAAGATTGAAATCCTACCAAAAAACTATTCAGACCACAAAGGCACAAAACTAGAAATAAACTGTACAAAGAAAGAAAAAAGGCTCACAAACACACGGAGGCTTAACAACACGCTCCTAAATAATCAATGGATCAACGACCAAATCAAAATGGAGATCCAGGAATATATGGAAGCAAACAACAAAAGCAACACACAGCCCCAACTACTGTGGGATACAGCAAAAGCAGTCTTAAGAGGAAAGAATATAGCAAACCAGGCATATTTAAAGAAGGAAGAACAATCCCAAATGAATGGTCTAATGTCACAATGATCGAAATTGGAAAAAGAAGAACAAATGAGGCCTAAGGTCAGCAGAAGGAGGGAAATAATAAAGATCAGAGAAGAAATAAATAAAATTGAGAAGAATAAAGCAAAAGCAAAAATCAATGAAACCAAGAACTGGTTCTTCGAGAAAATAAACAAAATAGATAAGCCTCTAGCCAGACTTAGTAAGAGGAAAAGAGGGTCAACACAAATCAACAGTATCAGAAACGAGAAAGGAAAAATCAAAACGGACTCCACAGAAATACAAAGAATTATTAGAGAATACTATGAAAACCTATATGCTAACAAGCTGGGAAACCTAGGAGAAATGGACAACTTCCTAGAAAAATACAACCTTCCAAGACTGACCCAGAAAGAAACAGAAAATCTAAACAGACCAATTACCAGCAGCGAAAATGAAGCGGTAATCAAAAAACTACCAAAGAACAAAACCCGGGGGCAAAATGGATTTACCTCGGTATTTTATCAGACATACAGGGAAGACATTATACCCATTCTCCTTAAATTTTAAAAAAAATAAAAGAGGAGTGAATACTCCCACACTCATTATATGAAGCCAACATCACCCTAATAACAAAACCAGGCAAAGAACCCTCCAAAAAAGAAAACTACCGACCAATATGCCTGATGAACATAGATGCAAAAATACACAACAAAATATTACCAAACTGAATTCAAAAATACATCAAAAGGATCATACACCATTACCAAGTGGTATTCATCCCAGGGATGCAAGGATGGTACAACATTCGAAAATCCATCAACATCATCTACCACATCAACAAAAAGAAAGAAAATAACCACATGATCATCTCCATAGATGCTGAAAAAGCATTTGACAAAATTCAACATCCATTCATGATAAAAACTCTCAGCAAAATGGGAATAGAGGGCAAGTAAATCAACATAATAAAGGCCATTTGTGATAAACACATGGCCAACATTATAGTGAACAGCGAGAAGCTGAAAGCTTTTCCTCTGAGATCGGGAACTAGACAGGGATGCCCACTCTCTCCACTGTTATTTAACATAGTACTGGAGGTCCTAGCCACGGCAATCAGACAAAACAAAGAAATACAAGGAATCCAGATAGGTAAAGAAGAAGTTAAACTGTCACTATTTGCAGATGACATGATATTGTACATAAAAAATCCCTAAAGAATCCACCCCAAAACTACTAGAACTGATATCGGAATACAGCAAGGTTGCAGGATACAAAATTAACGCACAGCAATCTGTGGCTTTCCTATACGCTAACAATGAAGCAACAGAAAGAGAAATCAGGAAAACAACTCCATTCACAATTGCATCAAAAAGAATAAAATACCTAGGAATAAACCTAACCAAAGAAGTGAAAGACCTATACTCTGAAAACTACAAGTCACTCTTAAGAGAAATTAAAGCGGACACTAACAAATGGAAACTCATTCCATGCTCGTGGCTTGGAAGAATTAATATTCTCAAAATGGCCATCCTGCCCAAAGCAATATACAGATTTGATGCAAACCCTATGAAATTACCAGCAACATTCTTCAATGAACTGGAACAAATAATTCAAAAATTCATATGGAAACACCAAAGACCCCGAATAGCCAAAGCAATCCTGAGAAAGAAGAATAAAGTATGGGGGATCTCACTTCCCAACTTCAAGCTCTACTATAAAGCCATAGTAATCAAGACAACTTTGTACTGGCACAAGAAAAGAGCCACAGACGAGTGGAACAGACTAGAGACTCCAGACATTAACCCAAACATATATGGTCAATTAATATTTGATAAAGGAGCCATGGACATACAATGGCGAAATGACAGTCTCTTCAACAGATGGTGCTGGCAAAATTGGACAGCTACATGTAGGAGAATGAAACTGGACCATTGTCTAACCCCATATACAAAAGTAAACTCAAAATGGATCAAAGACCTGAATTTAAGCCATGAAACCATAAAACTCTTGGAAGAAAACATAGGCGAAAACCTCTTAGACATAAACATGAGTGACCTCTTCTTGAACATATCTCCCCGGGCAAGGAAAACAACAGCAAAAATGAGTAAGTGGGACTATATTAAGCTGAAAAGCTTCTGTACAGCAAAAGACACCATCAATAGAACAAAAAGGAACCCTACAGTATGGGAGAATATATTTGTAAATGACAGATCCGATAAAGGGTTGATGTCCAAAATATATAAAGAGCTCACATGCCTCAATAAACAGAAAACAAATAATCCAATTAAAAAATGGGCTGAGGAACTGAACAGACAGTTCTCCAAAAAAGAAATACAAATGGCCAACATACACATGAAAAGATGTTCCACATCGCTAATTATCAGAGAAATGCAAATTAAAACTACAATGAGGTATCACCTCACACCAGTAAGGATGGCTGCCATCCAAAAGACAAACAACAACAAATGTTGGCAAGGCTGTTTAGAAAGGGGAACCCTCCTACACTGCTGGTGGGAATGTAAATTAGTTCAACCACTGTGGAAAGCAGTATGGAGGTTCCTCAAAATGCTCAAAACAGACTTACTATTTGACCCAGGATTTCCACTCCTAGGAATTTACCCTAGGAATGCAGCAATCCAGTTTGAAAAAGACAGATGCACCCCTATGTTTATTGCAGCACTATTTACAATAGCCAAGAATTGGAAGCAACTTAAATGTCCATCGGTAGATGAATGGATAAAGAAGATGTGGTACATATACACAATGGAATATTGCTCAGCCATAAGAAGAGAGCAAATCCTACCATTTGCAGCAACATGGAAGGACCTGGAGGGTTCTATGCTCAGTGAAATAAGCCAAGCGGAGAAAGAGAAATACCAAATGATTTCACTCATCTGTGAAGTATAAGAACAAAGGAAAAACTGAAGGAACAAAACAGCAGTGGAATCACAGAACCCAAGAATGGACTAACAGGTACCAAAGGGAAAGGGGCTGGGGAGGATGGGTGGGTACGGAGGGATAAGGGGGGAAAGAAGAAGGGGGTTATTAGGATTAGCATGCATAATGTTGGGTGGGAGAAAGGGGAGGGCTGTACAACACAGAGAGGACAAGTGGTGATTCTACAACATTTTGCTATGCTGATGGACAGTGACTGTAAAGGGGTATGTGGTGGGAACCTGGTATAGGGGAGAGCCTAGTAAACATAATAATATTCTTCATGTAAGTGTAGATTAATCATAACAAAAAAAAAAAGAAAGAAAAAAGGGGGATTACTCCCTGATAGAATGAAACTAACTATAAATCAACGACTAATGCATGCTTTAAATATCCTTAATTTTGATCACTTAAAGGGTGTCAGATGATCAGCTATGAAGGTACATTTTTCTGAAAATATTCCTTTCTCTTAAAAAAAATAATAATATTAAAAAAAAAAGCAGTTCCTGTGTGGTGACCTCCAATGAGTTCTACACAATGGTATAAAGGGCATATCAAAGTGTGGGCAAAGATTATGTTTGTGTTTATACAGAGGATCAAAGCCTAATTTGGCTACCCCGAAAATGAACTAAGATTAGATATGAAGAAGAACTTCCAACATCAGCACTCTCTGGAAGACTCATGCCAGAAGATGATCATCAGAAAACCCCAACAAAGATCCACGCGCTGCTACAGCTGTAGATGCACTCATCCCACTGGTTCCTGGACTCGCCGTGGGAATGAAGAAGGAGATATATAAGCTGGCCTGTGCATACAGTAAAACAAAAATTGGACTGGATCTATACTGTTGGAACTCAACCAAGAATTAGGAGAAGTGCAAGTTGCAGCGCTCCAAAATCTTACAACTACAGACTATCTACTGTTAAAAGAACATATGGGATGTGAACAGTCCCCAGGAAAGGGTTGTTTTAATTTGTCTGATTTCTCTCAGACTGTTCAAGTACAGTTGGACAATATCCATCATATCATAGATAAATTTTCACAAATGCCTAGGGTGCCTAGCTGGTTTTCTTGGTTTCACTGGAGATGGCTGGTAATTATAGATCTGCTTTGGTTATGTAACTGTATTCCTATTATGTTAATGTGTGTGCGCAATTTAATTAGTAGCTTATAACCTATACATGCTTAAGTTACTCTACAAGAAGATATGTCAAAGAAATATCCTATCTTCCCATGTTTTCTTCTGTCTGCTACTTCTATAGCTTTTCTTTTTCCTTCCTAATTACAACCCTTAAATATAATTCATGCCTCATATCGAATTTACCGAGTATCATAATTCTTTCAAGTGGTAAAGATACCTCAAGACAAATGCTGGGCATAGAAGCTACAGGGCATAAATATGCAAAGAAGTAAAAAGCTAACCTTTTCAAACAATATTGCTTCTCTCTCACTTACCAACTTTACATTTCCCTATATGGCCCCCGGAAGACGGCTAGTTAGCCAGAGACGGGTAAGATTCCTCAAGGAAGGAACAACCTAAGACAGGCACAGTCGCAGGGGGGCCATCAGGAGAGAAATTGGGGATCAACAGAGGTGAGGCTTAGAACCTCACCTCCCCTGTTTTAAGAGAAATCTTTTGCATCCGTGGATGTTTTATTGCCCTTGTCTAGCTTGGATTAACACTTAGTCTACAGGCACACACCTGATCATCTACATTTGCTCTTTTACAACACTCAACTATTTTTTCTACTTTTATCTTGCATCTACATACCACTTCAGCATTTTATTAATAATAATAATAATAATAATAATAAGGGAGAAATGTGAGATTCACATATAAATCAAGTATAAAAATCAAACGAATATTCTTATTTGACCTGATTGTTTATAGTTCATAATGTGTGATCAAAACCGAAAGTTTCTGTGATGACTGCCCTTGTACTGTTCACCATGTAAGAACTTATTTACTATGTAAGAATTTGTTCACCATGTAAGAACTTGTTCATTATGCTTCAGAAGATTGGAGAGTGACAAGAATTAGGCTTGGGGTGGATTAATGATTGTGAATTGAGCATTGAGTCCCCTATACAGAATTTTATTGTTGTTAACCATTTGATCAATAAATATGAGAGATGCCCTCTCAAAAAAAAAAAAAAAATAGAAAGAAAAAAAAGTTGTAGGCATCACTCCGTGGATCCATCATTCCAGAGTGAAAAGCCCATAATCTGGGCAGAAAAAGTATATCAGTGGAGGGCCCACCAGACCTCCAGAATCGTGTCCACCTCCGCATCCAACGATCACCCTCTGACTAATAAATACCAGCGCGCCATGGATCCTGGTCCTCACTGGAGTGAGATCTTTCAGCTTGAGCATTGAACTCTCTGCTGGCAGACCACCCCAGACTAGACTATTCCTCAAAAAATTTCCCTTTCTATTGGGTAATCGTAGGTTGTTTTGCTGTGCTTACCTGTTTCTCCTAAACTGTACTCAAGCCTCAGCCTGCGTCTCCCCACTACCCCTCTGTAATGTTATTTTTATACCTTCTTTCCCTTCCCTTTCTCCCCCTCACTCCCAGGGAACCTCAGTGCGGTTGCATAAAGTCAGAAAAATGGGGGACTGGGTTCAGTGCCTACACCTACATGCCTGCTTAATGGTATAATAAGAACAGGGCCACCCTTTGCCTTAAATATGGGCAAAGGTACTGAACTAAAGCAATAAATAAATGGGACTCAGACTGTGCAATTAGGGGAAGAAATAGATCCACTGTCTGCTGGACCTCCCTCACCCACATTGGAATGTCTGACACATTCAACCAAGCACGAAGGGACAGGGATGAAAAGGTCAAGAAGGCCTAAAGCACTAACTAAAGAGCCAGTTTACCACAAAATATTGACCTCTCAGGTTTTCCCATAACAGATTAAACAGTTAGTATTACTACGCGGTCTGCCTTCAGTCCCTTGAGTGTCCTCAGCTCCCACTGCGCAAAGTTGGTAGAAGAGCGCCAAGGAGGACTGCGGGGGCGGGGGGCACGTGCCCCTTCTGCTCCTTTCTAATTTTAATCGGCCTGTTGAAAAAGGTGCCCTTCCCCTCCAATTGTGCAAACACCCCTCTGACATTTGCACCTTCCGAGCTGCAAATGTAAAATGGATTCTGTGGCTGATTACTCTTTTAACTGACCTTGCTGGGCCAGCGGTTCTGCTGCTCCTTGAACTATGGGACCCTGCATCTTTAATTTGCTCATTAACTTTATCAGGGAATGCATTTCCTCTATACAGCCCATGTATATGCAGAGCTATTATGACCCTATCATAAACTAAAGAGATGGTACCCCCTAAAATGAATTGTTTAAAGGGGCATCAGAGGGGGTAATGATAGGGAAAAATTTACAAGGACAGCAATCTAGCCCAGGTGGCTACCTTCTGCTTCTCTAGTTAAAAAAGACAGCAGAAATTCCTGTTTTCCCCTCCCCTTCACTCCCCACTCTGCCAGGCACTTACTCCCTAACCTCACTCCCTAAATTACTCCCTCTTGCTTGCTCGTTTGCTGTGCACATAGAAATGTTGCAGATACTGAAGCATAAAGATATATACTGCTCCCCTTGCCTCTGTTCGGGGCTCAGACCTTGGGAGATTACTCCCCTCTGAGCCCGCTGGTGTAAAAGAAACCTCAACAGTCCAAGACCTCTGAGTGCCGCTTGGTTCTTCTGTCAGTGATGCAGTCCAGGTTTTTGCAGTATTTTCTGTTAATAGCACAGGTCTAAAATATGTTTTGGTATACATGTTCTCAATAAATATTTGCATTATGAATAGTGAAAAAGAGTCATCTTTTGCCCAATACATTCACCAATTTCCATCTTTTCTCTGTAAGTATAATTTGGATTATTATTGTGATAAGATAAAAACTTCTTTCTCACTAATCTTCTTGAGTATAAATATAGGTAATGATATGTGAAAATTTGAAATTGCTGATTTCACCTTGTTTTTCATAGTTTGATTATTTGAGGAAAAAATCAACTCTTCCAGCAAGACTAGTTAGTTTTGAAAAATCAATGGAGAAAATACGTAAAAGTTAGCAAAGCAGGTAAAGGAATAGCACAAGTATATTTTCAATGTCAAAGCCAGAAAATAAAAATAGCCTTTAGTATCACTTGGAATTTTTAAAAGTAATATTTTAGCTATAGACTCCTTAATAAACACCATATTTGTTCTTTAGACATGTTCCACTTAAGCATAAGAATGAGGAACAGATCCATCCTCACTTTGTCTTAAACAGTACAACCGTACTTCAAAGACAAAATTAAATGTTGCCGTGAGGATACATTTTTCCCACAAGTAAAAATCCACTTGGAATTGAGTGTTCATAATTTGAGCAGATGTGGCTCTTTCACAGGATGTCAGAAAGTGATGTAACATCTCGAGGGAAAAATTATCTGTCTTAGAAAGCAAATTCACTATGAACAGGAAAAGCATATCAAATAAAAATATGAAAGTTGAGTTATAGTAGGTAATTCTGTATTGATAAATAGCAATAAAGTTCAAATTCAGAGAGGCAGGTTAAAGTTTTTGATTAATTGCTCATGCACTTTCTTTTAATTGTCTTTCTCATCAGCAAACACAGTAAAATATATTATGGCTACATAATATAAGTAAAGAGTAGTACCAAAATTTTAGAATAGAAGTCTATTCTAAATATATATTCTATATATATTCTATATATATATATTCTAAATATATAAAAAAGACATGTATATATCTTGAAGGTGTAAAATAAACAGATGACTATTCAATATCAAATACTACTCAAGAATTAATACATGTTATGTTAACATGTATGCTTTAATAATGTGTAAGGGTTTACTTAAAAAAGTCACCACCAACTATGTGTATATGGAGAAAAATGTATAAAGAATGTCAATGTCCCCAGTACTGTGACTGGAATTTAGGCTAAATGATTAAGCCACTATATATTTTGTCATATAAATAGCTGTTGCTCAGAGTATTATCAATAAAATAAACAAAATCTTACTATTGGCTGACTAAAATTTCCAATAATGTCTTGTATATAAATGTCTCAAGGAAGATTCCAAACTTTTATAGTTCAGTTCTAAAACTTGAGGCTTCCCCATTAAAGTACACTGGTTTCCAAATAATTTGAATCTGACTTTGATAGGATTTATAAAATTTCTCATAATCTTAAAAAGCACAAAAACACATACATAGATATATATAATCTTTGTAATCTATGAATAGAGAGTACCATAAAGGAACATAACAGAGACAAAAAACAAAAATTAAAAAATGTGAGCAACTGTTGAAAGTTATGTTCTGAAAGGCAATGTCAGAGCCAGAAAGAAGAGAGACCTAAATATCAGCATAGTGATGACTTATGGTTCAGAGTAGAAAATTATTTTAATAGGCAGTATTATTATTGTTATTTCACCTTTATGTAATTTATGAGTGCTGTAACAATAACAGCTAATATTTTTGAGGTGAATAAATATGACATTAAATGGAAATTATTGCTTAATTAAGCTGGTAAGTTCTCAATTCTCAGTCTTGCAAAATAAATCTAGGGCTCATGCTATTTTGCCTACAATTTAACTTTTTGACTACAAAATACCTAAGCCAGCAAAACATGGCCACCTGTGTCTTTGTTTATGTGGTTATCTACCTGAATTCCCTTTTCTATAAATCCTACCAGATTTCTGGGTCCAATTTTTATCTCACCTCATCCATAGCTCTCACAATTATATTACTAAACATATACTGAACTTATGTGCACTTTTTATTTAACATTATATAATTTGACAATATTTTAATATTTTATCACTTCCTCATTGTGCCATTTGTCACTGCAAAAAAAGATAATCACAATAACCAGAAGTATCAGATTGTAATGCTAATTCTACAACTTGTAAATTCTGTATTTTTAGCCAGTGGAAATCCTTAGTTTCTCACTAATAAGAAAGATTTGTGTCTGGATGGTTTACTCAACTGACATAACCCTAACATTCTAAGTTTCCTATTTCTTTTATATACTCTAAATTTATGCAAATGAAGATATGGAATTTCAGATGTGGAAGGGATATTTTAATTTCCCTATTTCAACGACTTCTTAGCAATAGCAATTGTACACCTGAAAACTGAGTTCATGTTACTGACTTATTCATTTGTCCATCAAACACTTATTGAACACTATACTAGACATTGTGCTAAGTGCCAAGAAAATCAAGAGGAATAAGTTTTTTAGGAATTTACAGTAATGTGAAAGAAACGGGAAAATTGGTATATAATTATTATACTATTACTAAAGACAATGATGGATCTATGTAGAGAGAATTGTTGAAATACAAAAGATAGTCTGAAGAAGTCAGGAAAATATTTCTCGAAATGCTGATGCTTGAACTGAATCATAAAGGATTATGTAAAAGGAAAATAGATTAAAGAAGTGAAATGCAAATTGCTGAGAACCTCATTCTACTATGTTTATAGTTTCATGTGGGGGAAAGGGCTTTAACAATCATTGATTCATTTGAAATTAAGGCCTCAAAGATTAAGCAATTGTATTCATAAACAAAATGTTAAGATAGAACTCATAAGGTAAACGTCAAGGAAAAATCTCCAAAGGGTATGAAACATCCTAAAAATAGTCTGAGTAAATTCTTTTAGAAACAGGTCATGCTGTTCTTTGGGCTGAAACTGATTAAGGAAGTCTAGTGCAGTAACGCGTCTGGTAGAGAAGGTCTCTCAAACAGTAACATTTTAACCAGTTAATAAATCAAATCCTGGACAAGCTTAATAAAGAAGGAGAATGCCAGTGCTTTAGACCTAGGTAGGCAAGCGAGTTTAGAGGTTGATCTGATCAGGGTTAATAGGGTCTTGCGAAGATTAAGTCAGGACCTTTAGAATAGAACAAGCATCTAAGTTTACTTAGCTCAAGTTGGACTTGAAAAATTCAATGTTGAAAAATGGGTCAAAGCAGAAAAAAGCAATACTCACAAGGCTTTAATGTCTTGTCTTAGGGCAAAGCCTACTTCCTCTTAGATTTGATTTTCCTCACTTTGATGGATGTGAATGAATACAAATCATAAAGATTTGCAACTATGAGGTCAGAACGGTAGGATGTCAATGGAAACATTGTAGTTGGGTTTGATATATCAGTTCTGACAGGGTCATACAAAAAAAATTATTCTACTTAGATTATAGATTCAAGAACTATCACTGACCTTCTATCTTCAAAAATAAATTTTATGCTGGATGTTAATGCTCTTGATTCACTTATTACCACTTCCTTTTCATTCTCCACTGACCAAACAAGATTAGTGAAAAATAAAGCCTAAGAGTTTTTTCTAGCCAAGAAAAACTAAACAATGGTGCTGCTTGTGATTCTACCTGTTCCTCCTGCTTTCTATTCAAAACAATCAGATTTCCAAAGAAAGGCAAGAAGTTCAACAACACCTCACACTCTGAGAGAAGAGAGGCCGTAGTGATGCCCGGAGATTATTGTGAAGCAAAAATTATTTTTGCCTGTGAATACATTAGAAATGTATTCCGTGGAACAGGTCTGTTTGCTCTGTATAAAATGGGATAAGCACTTCATTACAAGTTAGGATACTTGTCTTCTAGTTGTAGCTCTGCCGCTAAGTCCTGGGATCCAGTTTTCCAATCTGTAAAATAGTGTGGTTCAATGAAATGACCACTAATGTTCTATGCAGTTTTAGTGTTTTATGGAAAAATTTCTTATGGAAATCTTTGTTTAAAGACAGTGGAATAAAATCCTATTTATTTCCCTCTTTTGTACCCCACAAAGCACAGTAGAAAAAACAAAAGGAAAATATAGAAAAATAGAGAATTGCCTCAGTCTCAGCCACGGCAGATGTCGCACTCACCACCACTGGGGCGGCAGTGCTCCTTCCATTAGCGACTCAGCAGGATGTATAGGTTGTATACAGTGGATGAATGATTTATAAAAGTTTGTTTAGAGTACAAAGCTTTGGACAAGAGCTAAACTTTTCTTCTCTCAAAACTGTGAAATAATCACAAATCAACCAACAACAGAACTATGTCTAAAGACTTATTAAAAAGAAAAGGACACAAATTAAAGGTAAATAATGGAAACCTCACAAGAGGCCTAGTTCAAACAAATTTAAAAAGTTCACCAAGAATCTGAAAAGGATTATAAAGTAACATAAACTGTATTCTAAAAGAGTCAAATTGGAACCATTTAAGGAAAACCATAAAGCATCAAATACATAAGACTGACATTCTAGGAAAGGAATGTAAGATAACTTAAAATGTTAAACAGCCTTGAAAGTCTTATAATAAACACCAAAATCAAAATAAAAACAACTGAGAGAATATTACGATGTTAGGCTTGAGGAAATCACAACAGAAGAAATGGAGAAAAATAATTATATGAGTGGCTATTAATTGGTTAATTCTATAAATAAGACAAATGAGATTCAGCAGGGTATAACTGGTATTCTGTAGAATAAAAGGAATACAAGAGAACAAGTATTCAACTGTTCAGGAAAAGAAATATTTTTCTTAAAAAGACTGTCGTAGCGAATGCCTCACTGTGTATCAGAGAGGGAAAAAGAAGGATCCAAGTAAAAGCAGAACTTAATCATACAGAAGAAATCAATTGAAGGTCAAGGCAAAAATTCATATTAATAAGTCACCTGTACATAGAAAATCAGGCCTCAGAATCTGTAGCAATGTTCACTACAGATGATAACAGAGCAATTACAACAAAAATCTGAGAAAAAGAAAAGGCCAATAATGTTAAAATACATAAATAATATTTTGGGTCTGATGATTAAAGATATATTTGTATCATATCAGAGTGAAGGAAATATAGTAAATATAAAAGGTATTAAAATTTCACATTAAGGTCAATCCCTGGGACAGGATATGATTCAAATTAAAACAGAATGGAGAAATATGGTGGAAAGGTTTATGTTAAGAATTAAATGTATTTAGAAGAAAAAACAGACTAAAAATCAGAGACATGATATAAATGCCATGAACATTTATGTTTTAAAATTAACACTATAGCTAGCAAATCAGAAGGCAGAAGATTGGAAGGAGGTTGGATTAGAAGAAAGTTTTTTCCTGTGGTCAAAATCATCTTATATATAACTATTTTACTGTGCATATGGTAAACCAATTTCTTTTTATTTTTTCTTTACAACTGACCATATTCTTAAATATATAAACTGATATTTAGCAAATATTAGTGATGTTTTTTTCTAAGTGTTGGAATTGTTAGTAAACACTCATTTTTAAAAAAAATTAGTTTTATATAGCTCTTTTTTGAAATCTTATGTTTAGCAAGTATCATTTTAAAAATGTGTGACTCTTTATAAAAATAAAATAAAATAATATTCTTAGACATGATATATCAAGCTAATAAATTAGGATTATTGGTATCACACATTGCTCCCATGTGTTTCTCACAGCAACCATTCAGAACTTATGAATATAGCACATATCTTGCTATTCATAAGTGAACCTTTATTATAATTTTACAAATTCCTTTTAAGTAACTGAAAAAAAATGAATTGTTGATGATAGATAACTATGTAGATAACTGCACTTATTTGTAGGTAGTTAACTGCATCACTTCAAATTATAGTTCTACTTCAATTTGAGTCATGAAAGAATGCTAAATCTGAACATTTCCCCTCAGTTGTTCTTGTATGTCAGTATGCTTTAAAGAAAAGGTTTTTACTGTGACCTGCTGCACTTGACATACATACAAACACACTCACACATCTCCTTTACTTGGAAATATATGAACTAGTATAAGCAGAAAAAATAAAATAAACCAATCGCTATAATACATGGAAGACAGTCATGCAGATTAATTCTTATGGACAGTCACTATTGAAAGAAGTATCTAATTTAGTTACTTTGGGACAGAGAAGTTGCTTTCCCTAGAAGCTCTTGGCATGAATTTTTTCACCACATTATATCTGTTTGGATTTTAAGCCCTTTCCTGAAAATATTAATATGGTGATAAAGGTGGATTACATAACAGGAATTGAATCCAACATGGCCTACCTTGGGAGCAGGTGATTGAATGACATGACTGATAATGTGAGGTTGGATCTCCCAATGAATGTTGGGTCATTGCATCCCCATAGGGGGCTGTAAGCAATTGTAAGGCTTCCAACCCTACTCAGGGTGCTCCTGCTTCTCTTTTAGAGACTAGCAAAGTCAGATCTTCAGCACTTAATGTCATCAGTGAATCAAAATGAAAAAAATAGTAGGTATTTGTTTGCGTGTCTTTATTTTCCTAAAGCTTGGAGGAGGATTAGCCATGAATGAAATCCTACAGAAATTAAATAATAGTCATTAATCATTTGATCTACTTCTAAGAAAAACAGTATGAATTAAGAAGTTTTTAAGTAGCTAATATAAATACCCTAATATTACTAATATTCATCATCATATCAATACTTACCTCTCTTCATTTCCTTCTCCACTGTCTTCTGAATAATTTTTTCAAATAAGCAAGTCTTTTAATATTTGTTCCTTGCCTAAAGACCATCAACGTTTTGCAACCCATTAGTCCTGGACAAGCCAGTTCTCTTTAGTGAGGTGTTAGTCATTTTGGCAGATAATAAATTCACTCTTGAAACATTGTATTTTCAATCAGTCACCTATTACCAACTTAGACTCACAGAGATATGCAGAGAATGTTTCATGTAAAAACAGTGTTCCTTAATACTTGCTAAAACTTTTGCCTAAAACAATGATCCATAGGCACCATTTTAGAGGCTTTATTTTAGGTGAAGACCTTACGGAATCTCTAGGTAAGGGGAGAACGCTTTCCTCTAGCAACCAAGGGGAAGTTAGGGGAAGTTACTGCTGCCGGCCCAGGTGATTCTGGGCGTGTTCCAGGTTCTCAAGCACATTCATGTAAATGTGCAGATCCTATGTTTCAGAGTCCCATTCTTTCTCTATCAAGGTTGTGATTTGAGTATTGGAGATTTCCAATTACACTGGTCTGCTTCTAAGAAAGTTACACTTAACCATCTGCATTTGATCTTGATTTCTACCGCAGTATGTCTTTTAGTGTTGAAACTGAGAGTCTCTTTAAACACTGACGTGAAGATCTTTTAACTTTCCCACTCTGCCTAAATTGGAGGTTGGCTACCTGACACTGGCATTTTATTCCTTAAATATCAGTGACAGTTAACAAGAACCAAACAGCTTCATGAACAGTTAGAACTGCAACATATATCTCAGGTACTAGAGCTATTGCATAAACCAGGAAAATTACTTTGATTGTTTTGATGGTGTCATAGGCCTTTGCACATGTCCCAAAACATCAAATTATATACATTAAATATGTACAGCTCCTTGTTATCAATTATACCTCAATAAAGCTGTTAAAAATAATAACAGTTAAAAGAAAAAACTGAAAATAATTTTATCCATGAAGTCTTCTCTTGTCCTATGTATTAGGTCTCCCCAAAGGAACAGAGCCAATAAGAGGTACGGGTGTGTGAGGGGGGCAGTGGAGGAGGTGTATATATTTGTGAGAGCAAGAGAGACACAAAGATTTGCAGGAACTGGCTAATGTGATTGCACAGGTGCAGGTCCAGTCTGCAGGGCGAGCAGGCAGGCTGGAGACCAGGGAAGAGTGGCAGTTCAGGCCCATAGGCCTTCCAAGAGAATTCTCCCTTCTTTTGAAGTTAAATCCTTTATCTTAAGCCCTTCTACTGATATACAAGGCCCACGCACATTATGGAGAACTATCTGTTTTCAAGACTACTGGTTTAATTTTTTTGAAATATAGTTGATATACAATGTTACTATTAATTTCATTGTATACAGCACAGTGGTTCAACAGTTACCAACATAATTAAATTCTCACCCCAAGTATTGCAGTTACTATTTGTCAACATATAAAGATGTTACAGAATAATTGATTATATTCTCCATGCTGTACAACCATTCCCATGACAAACTTATACTATGATTAAAAATTTTTGGGTGCCATTATCACCCTGCCATCCCCAACTACCCATCCCAGCACCTCCCCCGTGGTAACCACCAGTAACGTCTCTGTGTCTATGAGTCTACTGCTATTTTTTTCACTTTGTTTTGTTTTGTTTCTAGATTCCACAAACAAGTGAAATTGTATGGTATCTGTTTTTCCTATTAGGCTTATTTTCACTTAACATAATACCCTCTAGGTCCATCCTTGTTGTGTATATGTACCACTTATTCTTTATCCATTCATCTATGACTGAACATTTTGGTTGCTTCCACATCTTGGCTATCGTAATAATGTGGCAATCAATATAGAAGTGCATTACCTTTTTGAATCAGGGATTTCATTTACACAATTCTAGGAATTGACCTAGATGTGGAATTACTGGCTCTGTTGGCCATTTCTATTTCTTTTTTTGGAGAAATGCCTGTTCATGTACTCCACCCATTTTTTTAATCAGGTTATTTGGTTTTTAGGGTGATGAGTTATATGAATTCTTTATGTATTTTGGATGTTAACCCCTTATCAGTTAAATCATTCATGCATATATTCTCCCATACTGTAGTTTCCTTTTTGTTCTACTGATGGTGTCCTTTGCTGCACAGAATCTTTTTAGTTTGATGTTGTCCCACTTTTATTTGTTCATTGATTCATGGATTATTTAGTAGGATGTTGTTTAGCCTCCATGTGTTTGTGGGCTTTTTTGTTTCCTTCATGCAATTGACTTCTAGTTTCACACTGTTGTGAGCTGAAAAGATGCTTGATACCATTTCTATCTTTCTGAATTGATTCAGGCTCTTTTTGTATCCTAATATGTGATTTTTTCTGGAGAATGTTCCACGTGCACTTGAGGAAGATGTGTGGTCTTCTCTTCTGCACTATTTTAGATGGCCTGTTCTGGATCTTCAGGTCATTTACAGGGTTGTGTGTCTCTGCTGTAGTTGCTTCCTAAGTGTATGTGTGGGAGGACGTTTCCACCTTGTCTTCCTACTCTGCCATCTTTTCCTCCCCTGGATTCCAATGTGTAGTGATTTAAAGGTTAATCCCATAAAAATATACCTGCAATATATCTAGAATAGTTTTTGACCCCAAATCTGGGTATCATAGCCCAGCCAAGTTGACCCCAAATTAATCATTACTAGCAGAATATAGTACTATTATAATAATGTAATATTTTTCCCAGAAAACAATATAATTTTCCTCCCTTAATCATTTGTACTTTTTCCATTAAGGCATTTGTCATGTCTAAATGTCATCTTCACTGTTAGAGTACATACTATAAGGGAGTTTATCTGATCTATCTTTCTATTGCTCGCCCATAACCAGGAGCCCTGTAGCTCTTGGTAGACAAATTAATTAGATGCAAAGTGAAAGAATGAAAAGATTATGTATATGAGATACTATGAAGGAGGACTTTTGAAAGCTTAGTCTCTGAGGCACATAACACATAAATATTAATTCTCAGTTACAGTTCTTGTGAAATTACTAATGACAACAGGATGAAAAGCTGACTGAAGAGCAGACATGTTGAAATTGAGGTCTGAGCAGGATATCTGACAGGAAAAAGGCCAGGAGATTTGCAAGTATGAAATGTGGCTACTGAGGAGAGTGTAGGAAAAGATACGTAAAAAAGTAATAGTAACAGTTACAGGAGAGGATGAGATTTCCAATAGAGCTATGCACAAAAACATAAAAAGCTGCCCAGTAAATCACTTCATTGTAGAAATTGTACATTGTGCTTATTTTGATGTTTATCTCTTTTACTAATGATGCAGTGGATACCCTCTAGGTCAGAGTGATAAAAATAGAGATACGGAGGGAACTAAAAAAGAAGAATTGGAAACCCAGAGAATAATTAATTTATTCAAGTTCATACAGCTAGTGAGCAGCAGAGTCAGTGTAGCCAAGTGTTTTGGCTTCAGCATCTGTACCCTTAGCCACCTGCCTCTTTTGATTCACTGAAAATTGAAAAGAGAGAAAAGAAGGACAGAATCTAAACAAATGCTCATATTTAGGAGATGAATTCAGAGAAAAGGCATGTGAAAATGAAAACCTACAGCATATATAGACAGGCTAGGATGTCATAGCATTACAGAAAAGATATAGTTTTCCAGGTGGTCATCCACTTCAAAAAGCGGTGAGGAAGGGAGCATTAAGTAAGAAAATATGGCGTTAACTCTATCTTTAATTTGTAAAATATTGCCTTACACAGTTAAAATAAAGGCTGACATAAAATTAAGTACCTTACATTTAGAAAACATGCCTACTAAGATAGTAATTATTCTTCCTCTCTGTTCTCTGAATTGAAATAATTAGCATGCACCAGGCCTTTTTCTGCTTGACGTTTCGACTTCTAGACTCCCATGGGCATCACTGTCCTGGTTGTTCCTTCAAATAGCTGTTATAACAACTGTCAGCTACTTAGAGTTCTTTTAATGACATACTCTCTTTGCCACCAATCAATCATAATAAACAAGAAATTAAATTGCGTTTTGTTCAGGCTACCAGAATAATTCTAAAATTTGGTATTTACATTATCCAGAAAAAAAATTAAGAAAGCCCATTCTAAGATCTTTTCTTTTTTGACCTTGATAAGAGCAGTGTAATGTGTTCCCAAGACAGGAAAGACAAATTTGTGTTTATCTCGGCATCTCAGAGACAGTTTGCAATAATATTAGGCAGTGCTTGTCAAACTTTTATTTTTGGAAAAAATATTTTACATAAAATTGATAATTTAAGGCTCAAAGAGCTTACAGGTTCTAGATGTGTGAACGAAAGCTTGATAATGAAAGGATGTAGAGTTAAATGGTCTCCATCTACTCGTTTTCACTTGAGAAACAGTTGGGTTGAAGGTCAGCTGAAAGTGTCAGGAGAAGCCGTGGGATGAAGTGCTGCACATGTAAAGGTCGACAGTTTCCACTGTCTGAATGACTGATCTGCACTTCCAATGGGCAGCCCATTAAATATTTAATATGAAATGACACAAGGAAGAGTGAAACCCCATTAGCTGAATTAGGAGTAATAATGTACTAATTAAAGAGGAAATCTGAAGATCTTTTCTATTACCCAAATTAACTCTCTGAGAGAAGATAAAAATCTTATATTCCAATTGGAGTTAGTCAATTGTTTATACAATATTTTTTTTTCCTCTGTTTACGTTAATGACTGATTATCTGCACAATTATCAAGACAGTGTTTTCTCAAAGTTGTTCAGTGTCCACCTTCATTTCTAATTCCTCTGGCCTGTTCTCAGTCCTATTAACCTCTCTGAAACATTTAACACCTGTGACTGCACCCTGAATATTTATTTTGTTTTCTTTCATTTCATTGTTCTTGAAATCCTTTTCACAAATAAGCAGTACAATTTACCAGCTCTTTCTCTTCAGGTTAAAAAAGAATAATAATAAGGAAATGAAAGAAAAGTAATCCTCCAGGCTTTATTTCTGGACCTCTCTTCTTTCTTTACACCCTCACTTTGGACTATTTACATCACAGAATAGCTTCAAATACTATTATCTTTGACATGACTCCTGAATTTTCAACCTTTAACATATAAACCACTTACACTAAATCTTTCTCCACTACTCCTTTTAAAGGTGTTTGCATTTTCTTTTTCCAGATTTTTCACTCTAATTGCTGCTCCATTTTCCTTACTGAATTCCTACTATTTCTTCAAACACAACACAGTATTCACCAACTTTAGACTTCAGCTATTTCCATAGGAAATCTTAATGTTTTAAATTTCTCCCTCCATGGAGTGTAGTAAAATGTCTATCATCCACTAACCTCTATTGTGATTTTTTAAAAATTCTTGTACTACATTACATTGTGAACTAAGAGAAGGGCCTCAGTCTTATTTATTTTCATCTTTTCCATAAGATTTAGCACTGTGCTCTTTAAACATAGAGAGCCTTTAATAAATGCTAGTTGTTTTTCTTTGACTATGAAATCTTTAGTCTTCCTAAAACTTTATGAGAAACTATAAATAAACTGCTCTGATGTAGTGTCTCTAAACAGGGAAGTGCTAGAATAAATTAGCTATTTTTTTTAAAGGAAATATATCTAATTTTAGGCTTCCATTGTAAGATCTATATTCAGTGTTTTCTCTGGTACTATTTTATTGCAGATGCTCTTCCTGTTATACACTACATTTATTTCAGATAGAGTCAGTGAAAAATTGATATTCTTCACACCTTGAACATAGTTTTAAATATACTAGAATAATTTCTTATTTAGCCCTAAATTGAAGATGTACCATTGATTTTAAAATCTTCAAATATATCTCTGGTATACTGGAGTTTTGTTCTGTTATGCTTTCATCGAGAATGCATAAACTCTTTATTATAATACACATTATATATACGTTCCTTCACTAACATTGCAAAGACTCTCCTCAGGTTTACCAATAAGTAGACTTCCTATTTTTATTTATTTCTCTTCTCTTTTTTGACCCTCAGCTCTTTTGTCCAACTTTGGAAGCATAGAGCTACAATGATAATTAGATGGAAATGTGCTATGAAATGTTTTTGATCAATGAATGTAATCTTGACAATCTGGTCTTTTCACATGAGAAATCAATTTAAATGAAAGCATACTTTTCCAATGGTGTCATTTACTGACATTTAAAATTACTCAACTCAATAAATGGATTAAAAATCAATCACAGTTACAGATCTGTTAAGTTTATTCCATTGAAATGTTTATACAAAATAAGAGAGAAAAAAAGGACAATTTAATATTTTATATAGCTACATTTATTTAATTTAAAGGATTGCTCTATATTGGCATATGTATCCCAAGAGTCAAAAAATATTCTTGACACATAAGTCTCTAAGACATTTGTGGAATGAATGAATGAATTATGATATTTTCCCTTTGTGGTTTAAATTTCATTTTTCTATTAAATCATATTAGATGACAAACTGTTTGACTTTGTCTCCGTTGGTCAATTTTAAGTTCATATCAATCCACCAAAGAGTGTTTTGTTGGTGTCCAAAATTGAGCAGTCTAGAAATCATTTGCTTGGAGGACAATTTTCTGAGTGTAGTCACATGCATTCCTAGAATTTGAAAAATTCCATTCCCACCTCACCCAACCTTTGCTCTCTGCCATGAAGCACCAGTATAAGTGGGTGAACATTGGATTCAGAACATTGGATACAGAAAGGTCTAGCTCTGAGAAACAAGAGACTAGTCAGTCAAGGCATTTTGAAAACTGAAGCTTAAGAAAAGAAGGAAAGAAGTAATATACAAATCCAGAAGTTCAGATGGATTCAAACTGAGGTCAGAAACAGAGGGAGTCATTGTTAAACAAAAGGAGATAAAAGCAATACAGATGATCAGCTGGAAGATGAGGAAGGAGGGCCCAGGTTTTATCTATGCTTCTGACCTTCCAACTACAGACTAGAAGTTCCAACCACTCCTTCCAATCCAGAATGCCAATTGCAAATCACAGTAGTGTATGCTTCTGATCAACTAGCTATAAATCGGAGGTCTCCACGATCCTCTCCTTAGGTTTGATTAGTTTGCCAGAGTGACTCAGAGAGATCAGGAAACCCATTTACTCTGAATTATCTGCTTATTGCAAAGGATACTATAGCACTGGGGGGGGAAGGGTGCTCCCAGCCCAGGGATAGTCCCCTATGAACCAGGTGTAACTGAAGGAAGATAAGGTTAAGAGCAGGTCGGGGGAAAGGCTTTTATTTCTCACAGTCATTAGCCAGGCTCCCGACCATCCATCCTCTCCGGCTGCTGGGCGCTCTCTTTTCCCCCGCCCGCCCCCTCTGGGAGGAGCTCCATGGGCAGGTCCTCGGTGACTGGCAAACACCAGACCAATTACATACCCGGATCAGAGGGGAGGAGAGAATGGCCATTTTCTCTCCATCCATTGCCCCAGACTGATCAGAGGCTCTGAAACATCCATTGGTATGTAAATGGACTAAAGCCGGGTGGGAAATTCTTGAAACTCTGGGTGAAAACTTCCATTTAACCCACAGATATTAAAGGATAGCAATCAGAAGCCAGAAGAAGAGATATAAAGGGCAACGTCCTGAACAAAGGAGTTCTGTCCTCAGATTTTGGAGCCCAGCATGTAGAATCATTTTGGTTCCCCAACCTGGAAGCTCTCTGAACCCCCTTTTCTTGGGTTTATATGGAGACTTCATTATACAGGCAGAATTGATTAACTCCAGTACAATTATCCCCTTCCTAGAAATAAGGAGGTGGGACTTAAAGTTCCAACCTTCTAATAACATGATTGATTCTCTAGCAACCAGCCCCCACCTTCAGGAGTTTCCCAAGAGTGACCTCATTAACATAACAGAAGACATGTTTATTGCTCTTAGGAAATTCCAAGGGCTTTAGGAGCTCTATGTGCAGAGTGAAGTTGAAGACCAAATATAATTTCTTATTATAAATCATAATATCACACCATTGATACCATTTTCTACTCTAATATTTTAAAGTAACACTCTTATGGGTAGTTTTTCAAGAAAGTCAGGTAAATGACTAGTGTGCTGATCAGGGCACCCTTTAAATAGGTATACAGATGTATTCAATAAGAAAAATTAATTGCCTCTATCTTTAGAATGTAAATCTCTAAAACCACACTTAGGAATAATACAATTAAGAATATATACAGCCTCACTCAGGAAAAGAGAACATCATCAAAGAGATTATGTGGAAAATAGTGCCTAGCTTTTTGTTTTGTGGTATTTACAAAGAACATATTTTGATAAATATTGTTGAAACATATACTGAGGATATCACAAGGTTTTTGGATGTAATATAGAGTCTTAAACTGTTTTGTAAGAAAATCTCCAACTTTCGTAAGTGTATCTGTGAAATTTTCCAACGTGTTATATTCTCATACAATTATTCCGTGAAGATCTGTAATGGAACTATCCACTGACGCTGCCTAGGTGGGCAGTCCCCGGAGACCAACCTTTCTGCTTGGGCAGCTTCACCATCATTGTTGTACATCTGTATATGGGTTTATCTGTGTATTTCAGCAAGTAATTTTTAGTACTGTATATTAGAAAAACGAGTAAAACATGGAAACCCACATTGCAAAGAAAAAATATACTTCTCATTGTTATAAAATTGTAACAAAATTGGATTTTTGTCTTTTTACTTCCTTGTTTCTTACATACTTACTCTGTTGTATATCAGCTTAGTAACAGTGTTTTAAAGTTTCATGTTGTCATGTTGTATGCTAACTAAATTTTCCCCACAGTTTATCATAGAAAAGAACTATAAGGACTTCTTCTATTTTAATTTCTCTATAAAGATGTTTGCTTTTTTAAATTGAGATACAATTGACATGTAACATTGCATTAGTTGGAATTTTTTAAATGCTTAACCTAGCAAAATATCAACCTTGGTGAGATATCATTGTAATTTAATAAATAGGCTACAATCCAAGTGAGAAGAAAAAAAATGTATAAAATTAAAAAGTATGTAGGCAAAATATTGCTGAATAATTGGGATTTGTATTTATTTATTTGTTATTGTTCTTTAGGACAGCCCCATGACTATTATTTACATATCACCACACTTAAAGTCTATTGAGGTTACAACAGTCATTCTTTGTCACTTGCTTTCAGGAATAAGTTACGTAAAAGCAGTGTGCTGCTTAGCAAACATGAAGATAAAACTGTAAACAAATATCATCATGCAAATAATATATAATTATATATACATGCAAATAAATATAATTATGCATGTAGATATACATATTTATATAGTATGAATAATCAAGAAAAAATACAAATTTGAACTTAATCATATTTTGTTTCATGACTTGTGATATTTTATGATGTGTTTAGAAGTGGTACAAAAAATGCTTATATTACTTTCTGTGAGTTTTTCAAAAGTCTCTTCCACATTCTTGTCTTTGACATAGAGTTCATTCTCAATAAACATTTATTGGAAATTACTGACACTTTTATTGAGTAAGTTGTTCTTTTTTGTTTCTTTTTAACTATAAGAATTTTACCTTTATAAATTCTGCTTTATTTTAAGAAGAAAATTAATTTAACATGTCCTTTATGAAGTATGCCTAGTCATTCATCTTCTGTTCTCAAAAGTTAACTAAAAGCACTACAAGTTCCATGATTGGGTATAAAAGTGATAATTTAGCAAGTTCTAGTCTTGAAATCTGAAGACATTACAATCTAACAGAAATTCTACTGTATGCAGAGTCAACATTGCAATTTAATTTGGTGCTCAGATATGTAATATTTTATTACTTCATAAATGATTCTTTTTCTCCAATTGGATTTGAAGCTTTGTGAGAAAAATAATCTTTCACTGCCTTGCAGATAAAGAATATATCATTATTTTACTCTTAAATGTCAGGTGATATCCAGATAGTCAGTTAAAACTCTAGAAGAATCATCCTTGATCTTTTTCTTTTTCTCACATCTCACATTCACTATATCATAAAATTATTTGACTATGCTTTCAAAAATCGATCTAAATCTGACCATTTTTCTTAATCTCTACTGCGGTAGCCCTCATATCACCATCATCTCACCCCTAGAATACTGATGGAACATTCAAAAAGATCTCCCTGCCTCTACCCTTCTTCCCACAAAGCATTCCCTATACTACAGCTAGAAAAATTCCTTCAAAGCACAATTGAGAGAGGTCAGGCTTATGCTCAGTACCTTATACTGGCTCCCCACTTCACTTAGAGCAGAGCTTACCATCTTCATAGCAGCCTACAAGACCCTACATTCCCTGCGAACAATCCCTCCCACCTATCTTCCACTCTACCTGATCTCTTACTACTATTTCCTCTTTCATTCCACTCCATCCACATGGGTCCCCTTGCTGATGCTAAACAAGTGAACATACCAGGCCGTACCAGGCCTTTGCTACCTGTTACCTCTGCTATACAATGCAAATACTCACTTGTACTCCCAATCTCCATTTGATACGTTTTATAATGGACTTTATTTTTATTTATATTTCCCATTAAAACAAAAGCTCTACAAGGGAAGAAATCTTTACAAATTTATATTTTATACTTTTACAGAAATTTATACAGATATATCCTGAATGACTAAAACAGAGTTTGGCAATACCAGGTTCTAATTAAGTTATTTTAGTATAAACAAATGAATGAATGAGCAAACGAATGTACAATTTTGTAAAACAAAGTTTCAGGTTATATTTAAACTTACATAGATATCTTAATACTCAATCAAAAATCACAAATTCCTTACACCTTGAGAATTTCTTTTATTTCTAAATATTTACAAAATTTATATACCAGTTCAACTATTACAAGAGTAACTTTTGAACTAAAACTTGGTATGTAGTTCCTGATTTGTCTTGAGAATTGCAAGCTCTTATGAGAGTGGAAAAGAGATAGGCAAGGCATTGTGTACATATGCCTCCAGGAAAGAAGTTATTCAGAGATCCAAAAAGGTGAGAAGTTGCCTCATAGTATTGCACTTTAAAAGAAAAATTTGAAATTGTGGAAAAAAAACTTGTGGGTAAAAATAAGTGAAATATACACTATATAGGAAGTAGGATACAACCACTACTAAAAAAAAAACCTATAAATTATGAAGTATCTACTACACTCTAGTCATCTAGTCTCAGTACATAGGAAAAATTAGATAAATGGGAGCTCAGAAATAAGAGTAAGAGCAGGAAGATAGTTATATTAAATGGGAAAAAGGGCTAGGGACTTCCTCTTCTAAGCCATCAGCTGGACCTGTGTCCCATGTGGGCATATCACAGCAGAGGCACACTGCGGCTGCCACTCAGTCTGGCCTCCAATTCCAACAGCATCTGTTTGAATTCAGTGTCTATTTTGAACCATGTAGTTTTTATAACATACTCTAATTTACTGTCAAAAATAATTTAGTCATTCTGATTTCACTAAGATCCATATCTTTAAGAAAAGACAACTTTATTTTTGAATGTTTAATGTCTCCACAAGCACACTTATTGCTGCTGGTCAGACCTATAGGAAGAGTCAGTAATTATGTTTACTTATATTCAAAGCAATGAAATGACAGCATGTTAAGCATTTTCATAAGAGTACAACCTTCCCTATATTCCAGAACATGTATGGCAGTTAATTTAATATCTGCCATAATGGAAAACTCCAGCAGATCTAACAACTCCCTAATGGTTTCTTGCCACAGTTGTTTAATGGGGGAGGAGAGTGTATTAAATTTTTATTCCTATTTAAGCTCTAGAGAAACAGGCCTGTTTATTTATAGCAAAACAATCCTTTAACAGTAGCACTTAAAATATATTGCCTGTCATTTTTAATATTTATTATTTCATAGTGACTAATAAAAACAGAAAGAAATAAAATTTTAAAGACAGAGATACAGCTTTGTCAAATTCTTCTGAGAATCAGGTTAAGAAAGCTATCAGTGACAGCTACTTTGGAGGAAGAAACATTATTTATCCAAATTTCAGATTATGAAAAATAATATAACAGACAAGGGAAGAGGAAAGTTATCTAACTTATTTTCTTTCAGACTATAAATTCAAACTTCTGTGTAGATGACACTGTCACTTCTCTCTATATCACATATATATGAATCAATAAATTGAAAGCTAAATAATCAAAGAGTTGTAAGTATCTATTTTCTTGTGACAGAATATACCAATATGTCAAGGGGTAATTCCGGGCAAAGATATTACAAGACAGGACTGTGTGCCTTACTGTCTACCGTCTGTCCTTGAGTTGGTTCTTTTTATATTTCTGAGCTGTTTTTTCCTCTTGAAATAACTTCCTGTACCTCTGTTCTGTGGAAAATATTTTTTTAAAGTAATCTGACCTAATAAAAAACCTAAAGAAACATTTATATTTTAAATTTTTTTGTATTTATTTGGAAAGAAAAAATTAAATTACTGGCTGTAAAGTCTTCTTTTCATTACCAGGAATTACATTTTTATAAAAGTATCATTGATATACAATCTTATGTTGTTTTCAAATATACTGCAAAGTGGTTCAACAGTTACCCATATTATTAAATCCTCACCCTCTCTAGTGTGGGAACTATCATTGTAGTAAGATGTTACATGCTCAACTGTATTCTCCATGCTGTACTACAGTCCCTGTGACCAACTTATATTGTGATTGTGGATTATTGTGCCCCTTTGTTCCCTTCACCTATAGTACTTACCCTTACCAAATATCCCTTACCGAACACATATCCCTTACCAAAACACAAGGTGATCTGTTGCCTGTTCCCTTCCAACTATCTCTTTGCCCTCACTTACCTATTTAATGCAAGTGATGTAGAAGAGGTGAAAATTTCCTACATGCAATATTCTATTTCACATCTCTGTGATGTTTTAGTAGTTCTCAGAAAGGTAAGTAATTTTCCTACTCTGATTTTTAAGTGAAACAAACATCCTATTTGTCTTCAAAAAATTGTAATCCCTTTCCTGAATCCCTGAGATGAGTTGACCTCCCTTCATGTACCGTGCAACCTACATATACCACTATAATATCACCACTTAGCACACCATGTGAAAATTATCTGTTTTCTGTGATTAGCCTCTTCTACGAGTCTATAAAGTCCTTAATTTGAAGAACCAGGCTTTATGCACAATACAATGGCTGGCACTCAATAGATGCTAAAAAATGTCTACTGTACAATAATGGGATAATACTCAGTACTAGGCAACTGGAAATAGGATAAAAGTGCCTTGGTATCTGTGAAATTAGCATTTAATTTAACTTCTTGGTTCCTACAAGCAATGAGATCCACTGTCAAAATAACAAGTAAAATCTTAAAGAGGATTATATCCTCCAATAGTTGTAGAAATTTAGCTACATGTTTAACTACTTCTTTTGCCTCTGCTTCTATTTGATGTTAAATTCTTAAGTAAAATAATAAGATAAACTATATTTCCTTTACCTCTGCTTTTATAAACACAGCATTTAAAACATCTCATTGAAACTTGCTTATTTCTCTTAGGAAAAATGTTCTGAGTCTTGACTATATAAGCAAGTTTATCAATCAGTAACTTTAAGTCTGTAATTTGAATCATTTTCATGGGTGTTATTTCATGGGTCTTGATCAACATACAGGATAGGTGCTCTATGTAAACTATATAAAAAATAATATAATTAAACAATATAAGTTATTATTACCAGAAGCCACTCTGTTGCAGTAAAGTGGTTAAACATAAATTATACAGGGAAACATTTAAAACCCTATTCACAAGGTGAAAGTATATGGGAATACAGTCTGAGATATTCTGGTAATGACTATACAAAAATAGATTATTTTTTCCCATTCCATTAAAAGTTATCATTAAGATTATCTTTTTTTATATACAAATAACCTTTAGTTTCAGATAATTTGAGAAACAGTAAGAAACAATAATTGTATCTGTAATTATATAATGATGCTATGACCACAGGAAAATTTAAAAATATCCCAGATAATAGAGAAAAAAAGATTTCTAAAATCCATCAAACTTTTTGTTGAAAATCCTCAAATACATCAGCTACATTTTGAAGTGTAGAAAACAAAAACATTGACAAAAACTAGATGTTTATACTAAAAATAAGTGGTTTTCAAACATTAATGTACATCAAAATCACTGGAAGTTTTGTTAAAACAGATTTCCGAGCGCTCACTCCCCCAGCTGAGTCTTTAATCAGTAATTCTGGGTTAGGGCCAAAGAATTTTATTTTCTAACAGGTTATCTAAGCTACTGCTA
Organism: Manis pentadactyla; assembly: GCF_030020395.1. Lineage (NCBI taxonomy): Eukaryota > Metazoa > Chordata > Mammalia > Pholidota > Manidae > Manis > Manis pentadactyla. Next base: position 26,183,019 of record NC_080037.1, on the reverse strand, counting down.
AGACAGGGACCACACTTTAGGGTCAGCTTTGTACATTGTAGTCACTGGGGAACATTTACATTATACTGAATCTCAGGCTCACCACAGGAGTCTCTCAGTTAATTGATTGGTGGAAGGCAGGACATTGGAATGCACTTTGGAAGCTCTCTAGGTGTTATCAATAAGGTTAGAGGAAAAGTTTAATTTTCAGGAATGATGTGAAAGTTGACTTGGGCATTAACTTACAGACTGAGTACCGACAGTTTTTAAAAACCAGATTAAGATATTTAATGATAACAATTACTTATATCTACATAGCATTTTCCACTTTACAATGTTCTTGCCTATGCTTTATCTTGTTTAATTTTGATCTTCACAATAATTTAATACTAAAGGAAGGTAAGTATTATAATTTCTATTTTTCAGAAAAAGAATCTGAAGCTCAGAAACCTTTCTTAGTTGCTCCAGGTCACAACTTTCATATGCAGGTATCATAACCAAAACCCAAGCATTTGTGCTGTAAGTTAAATTGCTATTGTTGTATACCACATTATTATTACATCCACAGGACAATGAAGAGCCTAATGTAGGCAGAGCAGGGAATCTCTCAGGTAGTAGTGAAAATAGGATATTTGGAGGAAAATAGATATAAGTAGAGTATGGAAAGATTACAGATTATCTTGAAAAAATCAATTCAGGAATTCAAAATGTTTAGCAATGAATGAAAACAGTATAAGACACTGTCACATAAAGATACACAAGTCAGACACATATTTAAGACCAGCTCCACAATCCAGATGAACCTGAGAGGGCTGGATGGAGATGAAAGAAAAATACAGAGATAGCAAGAAAGACACAGAAAACAAAGTTGGGATCATGAGGTCCACTGACTGCTGGTGGCAAAACAGTGACACAGTTTTATTTCTGAGCACCCCTTATATACACTGGCTCACATGATGTCACTTCTGGGCTGATCTCGTATCTGGTGCTGTCACTTATGGTTCCAGTGTTTGACATCACTCCTGGATCCAGTGATCTCACTTCTGGCCCTCCACATCTCCCCCTTTTTTGTTTATGAAAAACTTCAGGTGGATAGATATAATAAAGATTATGATGATAGCTAGCAGAAAAGTTTCCCAACACAGTCTTTCCCTTAATGTCCTCTAGTGCAAGAAAGAAGTGGCAAACAGATTCTAGTGCAATGAGCAGTAGTTGCTATTCGTCAGGTCTCAGTCCACTACCTGGTTTCTGATCTGAGTTGAGCATGGGCAGCGAAGCAGCCATGGGGGAAAGAAACCTCTCTCAGAGATGGTGGAGGTTCAGGCCTCTGCAAGGTCGGGGGTGTTGAGGATCTGTACCCACCTCAGTTTTCTTCTGATGGCACTTCTGGGACTGTGCCTGTCTTAGGTTGTTCCTTCCTTGAGGAATCTTAGCCGTCTCTGGCTAACCAGCCATCCTCCAGGGCCAAGCAGGGTGATGTGAGGCATGTGAGTGAGAGAGAAACAGCGTCTTTCAAGTGGGTCAGTCCTCTATCTCCTTGGTAGTTTATGCTCCCATGGCCTCCACACCCAGCACCTGCCATGGGGTTCCCTTGCGTGCTGGTGGGGCTCAAACTTGGGTCATATATCTTGGGGAACCAAGGTTACTTCTTTACAATGTAAGATGTGCCCCCTGTAACAACAGGGTAGTGAGGTTCTAGAAAGGACTTTGTTTAGGAAGGAAGGAGGAAGATTATAGTACCAGCAAACAGGAAGAAAGGTGATAAGATTGGAAAAACCTCAAGAGAAACATCAGAAAGGCAAAACCTTAGGGGGCTCGGAGACATCTTCGTTTAATTGAAGTCGTAGGTGATGTAGGTTCAAACAGTCTGTGTAGATTTTTTTTCTTGAAGGCTTGCCAGCCAACTAATACTAAGTAAAATAAAATGATTATTGTAAACACCAAAGCAAGCAGATACCAAAGGGTATGTTTTAGCATATTGAAAGCATTAAAGTCTTTAAGATGTTCCAGGACTTGTTTTGCTAGATCTTGGGGATCTACTATATCCAATTGAGCATTTTGAATGTCTAATATTTCTTGATGTAAGTTATGCAAATCAAGGCTAAGGTTTGTGTGTTGCCACACTCCTAAGAGATGACTGAGAATTTTGTTTCATTTCCACTATAAATTATTATACGGTGCATTGGTAACACAGACACTTTTAAATGCAGCATGGCATCGGTGCTAGAATTGCCACCGGAGGGTTTTCACCTCATCACCTATGGCTGACACTGTACTTTCCAAGACGGTAAGCTGGATCTCTTCTTTACATCAATGGCCTGTTGAGTTTTGAAAGCTTGAGAGATGTCGTGGGCCAATTGGCTGACATATTGGGCAGTGTCTATGGATTGTGAAAGAGCCATAGTTGCAGTGACAACGGTGATGAGGATAGAAACGGCGGCCACTAATCCAGCAATTATGAGTCCAATAGCTCTCCAGCTCCTGGAGAGATCATTTTTCATTTCTATAAGGTTTGTGTCCCCAGGTCATCATACCATGGTTCAGATAGATTGGAGAGCAGCATAATATATGGTGGGTGGGTGGAAAAGGACTAAGATGTTCTTTCCTTTGTTCCAGGTAGACACACATGTGGTTAGGTTGCAGTTTACCTAAGTAATGTTATATAGGTTTTTTGAAAAGAGACATTAAAAGGTCCTACAAGCAACACATATGGAGGCTGTACACAAGTTTGTACCCCATAGAGATGTATAATATTTGGGTTATATGTGGAGGAGGAGGAAAAGTTAACATAGTCTGGGGCAGCCCAAATGTGCCACAACTCGCGTTGCATCTTATGCTGCATGGTGGTGAGGATGGATGGTACATATCCTCCAGGTGCAATCCAGCCTCAACTGGGCCCAGTTAAGCGATAGAACCAACTGAACACTAATTCTGAGAAGTGACTAAGATAGTGTTGGCTGGCCAGAGGGTGAGCACAATCTATCCAATGGATGAATTTTTCTAATTTTACACTAGCATCAGTCATTTGACAGTGGTTCCCAAGTAAGTAAATATGAAATGTATAAGCTGAATTGGCCAAATATTTTTCCCCAATGAGGAGAAATAATTACTCTGATATGTTCCAGGGGCCCTCTGGAACATATCAGAGTTAGATAGAGGTGAAAGCAACTTTTCGAATTTGGTTTTGGGAATTCGTAGAAAGAAAGTGTATTAAGGCACTTGCCTAAATAGAATTATAGGTTGCTTTTAAACAATATGTATCTATTTAAACAGAATGACAATAAAAAAGTTCAAAGGCAAATACAGAAGGTTATACAGTTGTTATTTACCATTAACAACAGACTAGAAGTTCAAGAGAACTTTGTCCGTTTCACAAAAGTTTTGCTGTGTACTGGATATCAAGACTTATCAAAACACAGACTCTTTAGCATGCAGAAATGTATTCCTTATAATTTTAAGTAGTTTTAATTAGATCTTAAAACCATTAGGTACCTTAATTTTCAGTGAACACTGAGAAGTAGGCTATTGTAAACTGTTACACTAGCATTCTTTTGATAAGTGTATGAACACATTTTCTAATTTCTGGAAATGTGTTTTATAGCACAATTTGTCACTAAGAACAAAATATTTCTACTTAGTAAAACTTTAAGGTTTTAGGTTACCAAAAAGATTCTTAGGCTGTTTGTGTGTATACACACTGTGTATATACTACATTTGTTTACTCATTCTTAACAACCATGCTAGATTACTCACAAAACCTTCACTAAAGCTGACAAAGTCACGTTTCCATTTAAACATTTTTTTCTTAAAAAATTTAACAGATAACATCAACTTAAAAGACTTTAGGTAAATTTAGACAGCTGATAACCATAAGTACATGTTCGTTTTAGTTAAAGTAGCATTAGTGCTTAATATCTTTTATTTAAATTTCTGGAAGTTTTAGAATGCCCAATTTTTACAAGCAATTGTCTTTATTTTTATTTTATTTATTTTTTTTGAAGACCATTAACATTGTTTTTATTTGGTTAGAGAAACTATGAGTAATTTTCTCCTTTTAAATTTCCCAACCTTTAAATACAATGCATATGTACAAATTTTTGACCCCCATGCTGAGTAAGGACACACCTCTAGTTATTAATTTCAGGAGACATACTTTATTAATTTTTAAATCTCTTTTACCCATAGCCAAGGCCAGGATGTTACATTTTGCCTCTTCTAGCTGCTGGGTCCTCTTCCTTCTCCGTGTCCACCATCCTTTCACTAAGTAGACTTCAACTAGAGTGACGTACAAGCACTTGTCTTTAAAGTAATTTTTATTAATACAATCTAGAGGTAAAAAAAATTTTTTTCCATTTACACATTTAGACATACAAACATATACACTGCGATGTAATGACTACAGATAGCATGAAAGAATACACACATAGACAGAAACTGATGCAAAGATTTTCTAGTTACTAATGTTCAATTGCAAAATGATAATGTTACTATAGACTGAGCTATTGTCTGTTTGTTAAAGAGTAAGTTAGGATGTAATCCATCCTGCCTTTTACTATGTAATTTATGGCTGGGCCTGCATGCTAAATTAACTACTATGACTCCACTTACATATTTTTTGTTTGATATCACTTTTCCTGTTCATAGTGAATTTGCAAATTACTAGAGGGAATACAGTAGACTTGCAAAGGGAGGGAGCTGGAGACTTACAGTTACCTCAAGGACAACTAGCACAGTTTTGGTGTCCGTAGGTGGATCTGTATCAGCATTATCCTCCCTACCCCCACCCTCAGGACCCTGACTCCTCCCGAGGGCATTGTTGTTCCTACCCGGGGCAGTCCCCGCCCATATGTGGGAGGCAAAGGTTTAACACTCCCCGAGGCCATGGACTTTACAGGGGCCTCATAGCCAGTATGCTCTGTTTAAGTTGTTCAGCCATAACGTTCCCTTCGAGAGGTTTATCTGGCAAATGGGAGGTTTCCAGGGAGGAGCCCAGACTTTCACTAAATACCACAGGGAAAATGTTTTCACGGGAAAATCCCGAGTCCCATGGTGTGAGAAGCTCTGTTTAAGCTGCAGCCCCACTTTTTGCCCAGTCTTCTCATTTACTGTCCCTTATTCAGGGAACCAGCGGCACGTTTCCTGTACAAAAGTGAGAAAAGATTCTAGCTGCTGGCTGTGCACATTACAGCCACTATCCATCATTGTAGAATCACTAATTGTCTTCCCTGTGTTGCACAGCCTTACCCATGCCCACCCCCTACATGCTAATTATACATGCTAATAGTAATACCCCCTTGCTTTCTCACCATCCCCCTTAACCCTCCCTTTCCACCTATCCTCCCCAGTCCCTTTCCTTTTGGTAACTGTTAGTCCATTCTTGGGTTCTGTGATTCTGCTGCTCTTTTGTTCCTTCAGTTTTTCTTTATTATTATACTCCACATATGAGTGAAATCATTACTTGTCTTTCTCCACCTGGCTTATATCACTGAGCATAATACCCTCTAGCTCCATCCATGTTGTTGCAAATGGTAGGATTTGTTTTCTTCTTATGGCTGAATAATATTTCATTGTGTATATGTACCACTTCTTTATCCATTCATCTACTGGTGGACACTTAGTTGCTTCCATTTCTTGGCTATTGTAAATAGTGCTGCAATAAACACAGGAGTGCATCTCTCTTTTTCAAACTGGGCTACTGCATTCTTATGGTAAATTCCTGGAAGTGGTATTCCTGGGTCGAATGGTATGTCTACTTTGAGCTTTTTGAGGAACCTCCACATTGCTTTCCACAATATTTGAACTAATATACATTCCCACCAGCAGTGAGGGAGGGTTCCCCCTTCTCCACAACCTCGCCAACATTTGTCGTTGTTTGTCTTTTAGATGGTAGTGATCCTTACTGGTGTGAGGTGATATCTTATTGTGGATTTAATTTGCATTTCTCTGAAGACAAGCGATGTGGAGCATCTTTTCATGTGTCTGTTGGCCATCTGAATTTCTTCTATGGTGAATTGTCTCTTCAGCTCCTCTGCCCATTTTTTTAAAATTTTATTTTGGTGTCATTAATCTACAATTACAAGAAGGACATTATGTTTACTAGGCTCCCCCCTTCACCAAGTTCCCCCCACATCCCCATTCACAGTCACTGTGATTCAACATAGTAAGATGCTGTAAAATTACTACTTGTCTTCTCTGTGTTGCACAGCCCCCCCCGTGCCCCCCACACACTATACATGCTAATCGTTAATGCCCCCTTTCTTTTTTTCCCGCCCTTATCCCTCCCTTCCCACCCATCCTCCCCAGTCCCTTTCCCTTTGGTAACTATTAGTCCATTCTTGGGTTCTGTGCTTCTGCTGCTGTTTTGTTCCTTCAGTTTTCTTTTGTTCTTATACTCCACATATGAGTGAAATCATTTGGTACTTGTCTTTCACCGCATGGCTTATTTCACTGGGCATAATACCCTCTAGCTCCATCCATGTTGTTGCGAATGGTAGGATTTGTTTTTCTTATGGCTGAGTAATATTCCATTGTGTATATGTACCACTTCTTTATCCATTCATCTACTGATGGACATTTAGGTTGCTTCCATGTCTTGGCTATTGTAAATAGTGCAGCAATAAACATAGGGGTGCATCTGTCTTTTTCAAACTGGAGTGCTCCATTCTTGGGGAAAATTCCTAGAAGTGGAATTCCTGGGTCAAATGGTATTTCTATTTTGGCCATTTTGAGGAACCTTCATACTGCTTTCCACAATGGTTGAACTAATTTACATTCCCACCAGCAGTGTAGGAGGGTTCCCCTTTCTCCACAACCTTGCCAACATTTGTTGTTGTTTGTCTTTTGGATGGCAGCCATCCTTACTGGTGTGAGGTGATATGTCATTGTGGTTTTAATTTGCATTTCTCTGAAGACAAGCGATGTGGAGCATCTTTTCATGTGTCTGTTGGCCATCTGAATTTCCTCTTTAGAGAACTGTCTATTCAGACAGTCTGCCCATTTTTTAATTGGATTATTTGCTTTTTGTTTGCTGAGGTGTGTGAGCTCTTTGTATATTTTGGATGTCAACCCTTTATCAGATCTGTCATTTTCAAATATATTCTCCCATACTGTAGGAAACCTTTTTGTTCTATTGATGGTGTCCTTTGCTGTCCAGAAGCTTTACAGCTTGATATAGTCCTATTTGTTCATTTATGCATTTGGTTCCCTTGCCCGGGCAGATATGTTCAAGAAGAGGTCACTCACGTTTAAGTCTAAGAGATTTTTGCCTATGTTTTCTTCTAAGAGTTTTATGGTTTCATGACTTACATTCAAGTCTTTGATCCATTTCGAATTTACTTTTGTTTATGGGGTTAGACACTGATACAGTTTCATTCTCTTACATGTAGCTGTCCAGTTTTCCCAGAACCATCAGTTGAAGAGACTGTCATTTCCCCATTGTATGTCCATGGCTCCTTTATTGAATATTAGTTGACCATATATGTTTGGGTTAATGTTTAGAGTCTCTATTCTGTTCTATTGGCTGTGGCTCTGTTCTTGTGCCAGTACCAAATTGTCTTGATTACTGTAGCTTTGTAGTAGAGCTTGAAGATGGGCAGTGAGATCCCCCCCCACTTTATTCTTCCTTCTCTTGATTGCTTTGGCTATTCGGGGTCTTTGGTGTTTCCATATGAATTTTTGAATTATTTGTTCCAGTTCATTGAAGAATGTTGCTGGTAGTTTGATAGGGATTGCATCAAATCTGTATATTGCTTTGGGCAGGATGGCCATTTTGACGATATTAATTCTTCCTAGCCACGAGCATGGGATGAGTTTCCATTTGTTAGTGTCCCCTTTAATTTCTCTTAAGAGTGTCTTGTAGTTTTAAGGGTATAGGTCTTTCACTTCCTTGGTTAGGTTTATTCCTAGGTATTTTATTCTTTTTGATGCTATTGTGAATGGAATTGTCTTCCTGATTTCTCTTTCTATTAGTTTAATGTTAGTGTATAGAAAAGCCACAGATTTCTGTGTGTTAATTTTGTATCATGCAACTTTGCTGAATTGTGATATTAGCTCTTGTAGTTTTGGAGTGGAGTCCTTAGTATTTTTTTATGTACAATATCATGTCATCTGCAAATAGTGAGAGTTGAACTTCTTCTTTACCAATCTGGATTCCTTGTATTTCTTTGTTTTCTCTAATTGCCATGGCTAGGACCTCCAGTACTATGTTGAATAACAGTGGGGAGAGTGGGCATCCCTGTCTTGTTCCTGATCACAGAGGAAAAGCTTTAAGCTTCTCACTGTTCAGCATGATGTTGGCTGAGGGTTTATCATATATGGCCGTTATTATGTTGAGGTACTTGCCCTCTATACACATTTTATTGAGAATTTTTATCATGAATGGATGTTGAACTTTGTCAAATGCTTTTTCAGCATCTATGGAGATGATCATGTGGTTTTTGTCCTTTTTGTTGATGTGGTGGATGATGTTGATGGATTTTCGAATGTTGTACCATCCTTGCATCCCTGGGATGAATCCCACTTGGTCATGGTGTACGATCCTTTTGATGTATTTTTGAATTCGGTTTGCTAATATTTTGTCAAGTATTTTTGCATGTACGTTCATCAGGGATATTGGTCTGTAGTTTTCTTTTTTGGTGGGGTCTTTGCCTGCTTTTGGTATTAGGGTGATGTTGGCTTCATAGAATGAGTTTGGGAGTATTCCCTCCTCCTCTATTGTTTGGAAAACTTTAAGGAGAATGGGTATTATGTCTTCCCTGTATGTGTGATAAAATTCCAAGGTAAATCCATCTGGCCCGGGGGTTTTGTTCTTTGATAGTTTTTTGATTACCGCTTCATTTTCGCTGCTGGTAATTGGTCTGTTTAGATTTTCTGTTTCTTTCTGGGTCAGTCTTGGAAGGTTGTATTTTTCAAGGAAGTTGTCCATTTCTCCTAGGTTTCTCAGCTTGTTAGCATATAGGTTTTCATAGTATTCTCTAATAACTCTTTGCATATCTGTGGTATCCGTCGTGATTCTTCCTTGTTTCTGATTTTGTTGATTTGTTTTGACTCTGTTTTACTCTTAGCAAGTATTTCTAGAGGCTTATCTATTTTGTTTATTTTCTCAAAGAACCAGCTCTTGGTTTCATTGATTTTTTCTATTGTTTTATTCTTCTCAATTTTATTTACTTCTTCTGTGATCTTTATTATGTCCCTCCTTCTGCTGACGTTAGGCCTCATTTGTTTTTCTTTTTCCAATTTCAATAATAGAGACATTAGAATATTCATTTGGCATTGTTCTTCCTTCTTTAAATATGCCTGGATTGCTACATACTTTCCTCTTAAGACTGCTTTTGCTGTATCCCACAGTAGTTGGGGCTTTCAGTTGTTGTTGTCGTTTGTTTCCATATATTGATGGATCTCCATTTTGATTTTGTCAATGATCCATTGATTATTTAGGAGCGTGTTGTTGAGCTGCCATGTGTTTGTGGGCCTTTTTGCTTTCTTTGTACAATTTATTTCTAGTTTTATGCCTTTGTTGTCTGAAAAGTCGGTTGGTAGAATTTCAATCTTTGGGAATTTACTGAGGCTCTTTTTGTGTCCTAGTATGTGGTCTATTCTGGAGAATGTTCCATGTGCATTTGAGAAGAATGTGTATTCTGTTGCTTTTGGATGTAGAGTTCTATAGATGTCTATTAATTCCATCTTTTCTAGTGTGTTGTTCAGTGCCTCTGTGTCCTTACTTATTTTCTGTCTTGTGGATCTGTCCTTTGGAGTGAGTGGTGTGTTGAAGTCTCCCAGAATGAATGCATTGCATTCTATTTCCTCCTTTAGTTCTGTCAGTATTCATTTCAGATATGTTGGTGCTTCTGTATTGGGTGCATGTATATTTAAAATGGTTATATCCTCTTGTTGGACTGAGCCCTTTATCATTATGTAATGTCCTTCTTTGTCTTTTGTTACTTTCTTTATTTTGAAGTCTGTTTTGTCTGATACCAGAATTGCAACACCTGCTTTCTTCTCTCTGTTGTTTGCTTGAAATATCTTTTTCCATCCCTTGACTTTAAGTCTGTGCATGTCTTTGGGTTTGAGGTGAGTCTCTTGTAGGCAGCATATGGATGGGTCTTGTTTTTTTATCCACTCTATTTCCCTGTGTCTTTTGATTGGTGCATTAAGTCCATTAACATTTAGTGTGAGTATTGAAAGATATGTACTTATTGCCATTGCAGGCTTTAAATTTGTGGTTACCAAATGTTCAAGGTTAGCTTCTTTACTATCTTACTGTCTAACTTAACTCGCTTGTTGAGCTATTATAAACATGGTCTGATGATTCTTTATTTCTCTCCCTTCTTATTCCTCCTCCTCCCTTCTTCATATGTTGGGTGTTTTGTTCTGTGCTCTTTTTAGGAGTGCTCCCAGCTAGAACAGTCCCTGTAAGATGCCCTGTAGAGGTGGTTTATGAGAGGCAAATTCCCTCAACTTTTGCTTGTCTGGGAATTGTTTAATCCCTCCTTCATATTTAAATGATAATTGTGCTGGATGCAGTATTCTTGGTTCAATGCCCTTCTGTTTCATTGCATTAAGTATATCATACCATTCTCTTCTGGCCTGTAGGGTTTCTGTTGAGAAGTCTGATGATAGCCTGATGGGTTTCCTATGTAGGTGACCTTTTTTTTTCCTGTCTGGCTGCCTTTAATACTTTGTCCTTGTCTTTGATCTTTGCCATTTTAATTATTCTGTGTCTTGGTGTTGCCCTCCTTGGATCCCTTGTCATGGGTGTTCTGTGTACCTCTGTGGTCTGAGAGGCCATTGCGCCCCCTCGTTTGCAGAAGTTTTCAGCAATTATTTCTACAAAGACACTTTCTATCCCTTTTCTCTCTTCTTCTTCTTCTGGTACCCCTATAATGCGCATATTGTTCCATTTTGATTGGTCACACATTTCTCTTAAAATTCTTTCATTCCTGGAGATCCTTTTATCTCTCTCTGCATCAACTTCTCTGCAGTCCTGTTCTCTTTTTTCTAGTCCATTAATGGTCTCTTGCATCTCGTCCATTCTGTTTTGAAGTCCTTCCAGAGCTTGTTTTATTTCTGTATTCTCCTCCTTTGTTCTTGCATATTTCTCTGTAAGTCCATCAGCATTTTTATGACCTTTGTTTTGAATTCTTTTTCAGGAAGACTGCTTAAATCTCTCTCCCCAGGTTCCTTCTCAGGGGATGATGTAGAAGATGTTGAAGCTGTCTTGGTTAGTCTTGTCTGGATCAAATTTTTTTGCCTTTTCATGTTGATAGGTGCAATGGTGAGCTATTGACTCATCTGTCAGCTGGGAGAGCCAAGAGTTTCCACTTGCTCCTGGCCTTTCTTTCCTGGGACAACTGCGACCCCTACTGCCTTGTGTTGGGCAATTGCATGTAGGGTGGGTCTCTGTATCTTGCCCAGCCAGTATGGAGAAAGCTCCCTTCCTGTGGTCGTGGCCAGCCTCAGGATGCTGCTCTGCTATTATGGGGCCCCAGAGGGGTAATGGGTAGGGGGCTGTTTGGCTGTTTACCTCCGTGAGGGGTCTCAGAGCTCTTTCCCATGGGGTTAGTGCACCCGGAGTTCCCTGGAATTTCCAGCTTCTGGACTGTGACCCGGGATGCTTCCATCCAGCTGTGGGGTCCCGTCCCTTTAAGACTTTCAAAAAGCTCTCACGGAGGGAAGCCAAGATAGGAGCATGAGTAGAGCAGTGGAAATCTCCTCCCAAAACCACATATATTTATGAAAATTTAACAAAGACAACGCTTCCTAGAATAGAGACCAGAGGACACAGGACAACACCAGACCACATCCACAGCTGCAAGAGCCCAGTGCCTCATGAAGGGGGTAAGATACAATCCTGGCACGGCGGGACCTGAGCACCCCTCCCCCAGCTCCCAATGGGAGGAGAGGAATTGGAGCAGGGAGGTAGAGGGAGACCAGGCCCAGCCATCCGGACCAGAGTGCAGACACAGGGCATACGTGGGGTCCTGGATACCAGGTAAACAGGGCAGCAAGACTGGTGAGCAGGTCCCTGATGCCTGCGTGGAGAACAAAGAAAAGCAAGCAGCGTTTTTTTTTTCTTTGACGAGTGCTTTTTGGAAGACGTAAAAGGACAGGGAGCCCAATAATAGGGAAACAGGGAGGCAAGACCGGTGAGCGGATCCCTGAGGCTGACACCTGAGGAAAAAGGAAAGCGAGTGGAATTTTGTTTTAATTATTTATTTAAATTTTTGTTGTTGTTGTTTTGTTTTGGTGAGTGCTTTTTGGAAGTCTAAAAGGGACAGGGCAGGACACTTAGTCCAGAGGCAGAGAATCCGGGGATCTCTGGGCACTCTAACCCCCTGGGCAGCAGGGAGCATGGAGGTCCCTCACAGAGATAAATAGTTTCCCGGCCTCTCACACTCCAAAGTGGCTCCACCATTTTGGAGCAGCTGCCCAAGCCAGGCCACGCCCACGGCAACAGCGGAGATTAACTCCATAGCAGCCGGGCAGGAAGCAGAAACCCTGTCTGCGTGCAGCTGCGCAGCACAAGCCACTAGAGGTCGCTGTTCTCCCAGGAGAGGAGGGCCACAAACCAACAAGAAGGGAAGTTCTTAAAGCCATCACTCGTCCCAGCTCTGCAAATTATTTCTATCACCATGAAAAGGCAAAATTACAGGCAAACTAAGATCACAGAGACAACACCAGAGAGTGAGACAGACCTAACCAGGCTTCCTGAAAAAGAATTCAAAATAAAAATCATAAACATGCGAACGGAGATGCAGAGAAATATGCAAGAACTAAGGGATGATGTCCGGAGGGAGATCACAGATGCCAGGAAGGAGATTACAGAAGTGAAACAAACTCTGGAAGGATTTATAAGCAGAATGGATAAGATGAAAGAGGCCATTGATGGAATAGAAACCAGAGAACAGGAACACATAGAAACTGACATAGAGAGAGATTAAAGGATCTCCAGGAATGAAACAATATTAAGAGAACTGTGTGACCAATCCAAAAGGAACAATATCCATATTATAGGGGTATCAGAAGAAGAAGAGAGAGAAAAAGGGATAGAAAGTGTCTTTGAAGAAATAATTGCTGAAAACTTCCCCCAAACTGGGGGAGGAAATAATCGAACAAACCACAGAAATACACAGAAGTCCCAACAGAAAGGACTCAAGGAGAACAAAACCAAGACACATAATAATTAAAATGGCAAAGATCAAGAACAAGGAAAGAGTTTTAAAGGCAGCTAGAGAGAAAAAGTTCACCTATAAAGGAAAACCCATCAGGCTATCATCAGAATTCAGGACAGAAGAGAGTGGCATGATATATTTAATGCAATGAAACAGAAGGGCCTTGAACCAAGGATACTGAATCCAGCATGATAATCATTTAAATATGAGGGAGGGATTAACCAATTCCCAGACAAGCAAAAGCTGAGGGAATTTGCCTACCACAAACCACCTTTACAGGGCATCTTACAGGGACTGCTCTAGATGGGAGCACTCATAAAAAGAGCACAGAAGAAAACACCCAACATATGAAGAAGGGAGGAGGAGGAATAAGATGGGAGAGAAGAAAAGAATCTCCAGACAGTGTACATAACAGCTCAATAAGTGAGCTAAGTTAGGCAGTAAGATACTAACTAGGCTAACCTTGAACCTTTGGTAACCACGAATTTAAAGCCTGCAATGGCAATAAGTACATATTTCTCAATAGTCACCCTAAATGTAAATGAATTTAATGCACCAATCAAAAGACACAGAGTAATAGATTGGATAAAAAAACAAGACCCATCTATATGCTGCTTACAAGAAACTCACCTCAAACCCAAAGACATGCACAGATTAAAAGTCAAGGGATGGAAAAACATATTTCAGGCAAACAACAGCGAGAAGAAAGCATGGGTTGCAGTACTAATACCAGACATAATAGACTTCAAAACAATGAAAGTAACAAGAGATAAAGAAGGACACTACATAATGTTAAAGGGCTCAGTCAAACAAGAGGATATAACCATTCTAAATATATATGCACCCAACACAGGAGCACTAACATATGTGAAACAAATACTAACAGAACTAAAGGGGGAAACAGACTGCAATGCATTCATTTTAGGAAAATTCAACTCATCACTCACCCCAAAGGATAGATCCACTGGGTAGAAAATAAGTAAGGACACAGAGGAACTGAAAAACAGAGTAGAACAGATGGACCTAATAGACATCTATAGAACTCTACATCCAAAAGCAACAGACTATAAATTCTTCTCAAGTGCACATGGAACATTCTCCAGAATAGACCACATACTAGCTCACAAAAAGAGCCTCAGTAAATTCCAAAATATTGAAATTCTACCAACCAATTTCTCAGACCACAAAAGTATAAAACTAGAAATAAATTCAAAAAAAAACCCAAAAATGCTCACAAACACATGGAGGCTTAACAACATGCTCCTAAATAATCAATGGATCAATGAACAAATTAAAATAGAGATCAAGGAATATGTGGAAACAAATGACAACAACAACACAAAGCCCCAACTTCTGTGGGATGCAGCAAAAGCAGTCTTAAAAGGAAAGTATATAGCAATCCAGGCACACTTGAAGAAGGAAGAACAATCCCAAATGAATAGTCTAACATCACAATTATCGAAACTGGTAAAAGAAGAACAAATGAAGCCTAAAGTCAGCAGAAGGAGGGATATAATAAAGATCAGAGAAGAAATAAACAAAATTGAGAAGAATAAAACTATAGCAAAAATCAATGAAACCAAGAGCTTGTCCTTTGAGAAAATATACAAGATAGATAAGCCTCTAGCCAAACTTATTAAGAGAAAAAGAGAATCAACACAAATCAACAGAATCAGAAATGAAAACAGAAAAATCACAACAGACTCCACAGAAATACAAAGAATCATTAAAGACCACTAAGAAAACCTATATGCCAACAAGATGGAAATCATTGAAGAAATGGGCAACTTACTAGAAAAATACAACCTTCCAAGACTGACCAAGGAAGAAACACAAAAGTTAAAACAATTACGAGCAAAGAAATTGAAATGGTAATCAAAAAACTACCCAAGAAAAAAACCCTTGGGCCAGACGGATTTACCTCAGAAATTTATCAGACACACAGAGAAGACATAATACCCATTCTCCTTAAAGTTTTCCAAAAAATAGAAGAGGAGGGAATACTCCCAAACTCATTCTATGAAACCAACATCACCCTAATACTGAAACCAGGCAAAGACAACACCAAAAGAGAAAATTACAGACCAATATCCCTGATGAATGTAGATGCAAAAATACTCAAAATTCAACATCCATTTATGTTAAAAACTCTCAGCAAAATGGGTATAGAGGGCAAGTACCTCAAAATAATAAAGGCCATATATGATAAACCCACAGCCAACATTATACTGAACAGAGAGAAGCTGAAAGCTTTTCTTCTGAGATGGGGAACAATACAGGGATTCCCACTCTCCCCACTGCTATTTAACATAGTACTGGAGGTCCTAGCCACGGCAATTAGACAAAACAAAGAAATACAAGGAATCCAGACTGGTAAAGAAGAAATTAAACTGTCACTATTTGCAGATGACATGATATTGTACATAAAAAACCCTAAAGAATCCCCTCCAAAACTACTAGAACTGATGTTGGAATACAGCAAAATTGCAGGATATAAAATTAACACACAGAAATCTGTGGCTTTCCTATATACTTACAATGAACCAATAGAAAGAGAAATCAGGAAAACAATTCCATTCACATTAGCATAAAAAATAATAAAATACCTAGGAATAAACCTAACCAAAGAAGTGAAAGACCTATACCATGAAAACTACAAGTCACTCTTAAGAGAAATTAAAGGGGACACTAACAAATGGAAACTCATCCCATGCTCTTGGCTAGGAAGAATTAATATCGTCAAAATGACCATCCTGCCCAAAGCAATATACAGATTTCATGCAATCCCTATCAAATTACCAGCAACATTTTTCAATGAACTGGAACAAATAATTCAAAAATTCATATGTTAACACCAAAAACCCCGAATAGCCAAAGCAATCCTGAGAAAGAAGAATAAAGTAGGGGGGATCTCACTCCCCAACTTCAAGCTCTACTATAAAGCCATAGTAATCAAGACAATTTGTTACTGGCACAAGAACAGTGCCACAGACCAATGGAACAGACTAGAGAATCCAGACATTAACCCAGACATATATGGACAATTAATATTTGATAAAGGAGCCATGGACATATAATGGCGAAATGACAGTATCTTCAACAGATGGTGCTGGCAAAACTGGACAGCTACATGTAGGAGAATGAAACTGGACCATTGTCTAACCCCATACACAAAAGTAAATTCAAAATGGATCAAAGACCTGAGTGTAAGTCATGAAACCATAAAACTCTTAGAAAAAAACAATAGCAAATCCTCTTAGACATAAACATGAGTGACCTCTTCTTGAACATATCTCCCGAGGCAAGGAAAACAACAGCAAAAATGAACAAGTGGGACTATATTAAGCTGAAAAGCTTCTGTACAGCAAAAGACACCATCAATAGAACAAAAAGGATCCCTACAGTATGGGAGAATATATTTGTAAATGACAGATCCGATAAAGACTTGACGTCCAAAATATATGAAGAGCTGACACACCTCAACAAACAAAAAACAAATAATCCAATTATACTATGGGCTGAGGAACTGAATAGACAGTTCTCCAAAAAAGAAATAAGATGGCCAACAGACACATGAAAAGATTCTCCACATCGCTAATTATCAGAGAAATGCAAATTAAAACAACAATGAGATATCACCTCACACCAGTAAGGATGGCTACCATCCAAAAGACAAACAATAACAAATGTTGGCGAGGTTGTGGAGAAAGGGGAACCCTCCTACACTGCTGATGGGAATGTAAATTAGTTCAACCATTGTGGAAAGCAGTATGGAGGTTCCTTAAAATGCTCAAAATAGACTTACCATTTGACCCAGGAATTCCACTCCTAGGAATTTACCCTGAGAATGTAACACTCAAGTTTGAAAAAGACAGATGCATCCCTATGTTTATTGCAGCACTATTTACAATAGCCAAGAATTGTAAGCTACCTAAGTGCCCATCATAGATGAATGGATAAAGATGATGTGATATATATACACAATGGAATATTACTCAGCCATAAGAAGAAAACAAATCCTACCATTTGCAACAACATGGATGGAGCTGGAGGGTATTATGCTCAGTGAAATAAGCAAAGGAGAGAAAGTGAAATACCAAATCATTTCACTCATCTGTGGAGTATAAGAACAAAGGAAAAACTGAAGGAACAAAACAGCAGCAGAATCACAGAATCCAAGAATATATTAACAGGTACCAAAGGGAAAGGGACTGGGGAGGATGGGTGGGTAGGGAGTTATAAGGGAGGAAGAAGAAAGGGGGTATTATGATTAGCATGCATAATGGGGGGGTGGGAGCAAGGGGAGGGCTGTACAAACAGAGAAGACAAATAGTGATTCTACAACATTTTGCTATGCTGATGGACAGTGACTGTAAAGGGATTTGTGGGAGGGACCTGGTATAGGGGAGAGCCTATCAAACATCATATTCTTCATGTAATTGTAGATTAATGATAACAAAAGAAAAAGAAAAGAAAAGGGGGATTACTCCCTGATACAATAAAACTAACTGTAAATCAATGATTAAAATATGCTTTAAATATCCTTAATTTTGATCATTTAAAGGGTGTCAGATGATCAGCTATGGAAGTACATTTTTCTGATAATATTCCTTTCTCTTAAAAAAAAAACAATTCCTCTGTGGTGATCTCCAATAAGTTCTTCACAATGATATAAAGGGTATATCAAAGTGTCGGCACAGGGTTTGCTTGTATTTGTTTATACAGAGGATTGAAGTCTAATTTGGCTACCCAGTAAAAGAATTAAGATACGATATGAAGAAGAACTTCCAACATCAACATTTTCTGGAAGAGTCATTCCAGAGGATGAACATCAAAAAACTTTAGCAAAGATCCTGGCGCTGTTGCAGTTGTAGCTGCATTCATCCCACCGGTTCCTGGACTTGCCATTGGAATGAAGAAGTAGATATCTAAGCTGGCCTGTGCATACAGTAAAACAACAAATTTGACTGGATCTATACTGTCGGAACTCAACCAAGAATTAGGAGAAGTGCAAGTTGTAGCGCTCCAAAATCTTACAACTACAGACTATCTACTGTTAAAAGAACATCTGGGATGTGAACAGTTCCCAGGAATGGGTTGTTTGAATTTGTTTGAATTTTATCAAGCTATTCAAATTCAGTTAGACAATATCCATCATATCATTGATAAGTTTTCACAAATGCCTAGGGTGCCTAACTGGTTTTCTTGGTTTCACTGGAGATGGCTGGTAATTGTAGGTCTGCTTTGGTTATGTAGCTGTATTCCTAATATATTAATGTGTGTACGCAATTTAATTAGTAGTTTAAAACCTATACATGCTGAAGTTACTCTACAAGAAGATATGTCAAAGAAATAATCACTCTTCCCATGTTTTCTTCTGTCTGCTACTTCTATATCTTTTCTTCTTCCTTCCTAATTACAACCCTTAAATTGAATCTGTGCCTCATAATGAAATTACAGAGTATCATAATTCTTCCAAGTGGTAAAGATACCTCAAGACAAATGCTATGCATAAAAGTCACAGGGCATAAATCTGCAAGTAAGTAAAAAGCTAACCTTTTCAAACAATATTGCTTCTCTCTCACTTACCAACTTTACATTTCCCTGTATGGCCCTGGAAGATGACTGGTTAGCCAGAGACGGGTAAGATTCCTCAAGGGAGGAACAACCTAAGACAGGCACAGTCGCAGGGGGGCCATCAGGTGAGAAATTGTGTATCAACAGAGGTGAGGCTTACAACCCCACACCCCCTGTTTTGAGAGAAATCTTCTGCATCCGTGGATGTTTTGTTGCCCTTGTCTAGCTTGGATTAATACTTAGTCTATAGGCACAGACCTGATCATCTACATTTGCCCTCTTACAGCACTAAACTATGTTTTCTACCTTTATCTTGTATCTACCTACCACTTCAGCAGTTTATTAAAAGTACTAATAATATTAATAACAATAATAATAATGGAGAAATGTGGGATTCACATATAAATCAAGTATAAATATCAAATGAATATTCATATTTGACCTGATTATTTATAGTTCATAATGCATGATCCAAACCGAAAGTTTCTGTGATGACTGCCCTTGCACTGTTCACCATGTAACTTATTCACTATGTTAAGAATTTGTTCACCATGTAAGAACTTGTTTGTTATGCTTCAGAAGATTGGAGACTGTTGAGAACTAGGCTTGGGGTTGATTAATGATTGTGCATGACTTCCCTATACAGAATTTTATTGTTGTTAACAACCATTTGATCAATAAATATGAGAGATGCCTTCTCAAAAAAAAAAAGCACTCACTTTTTTTTGTCCCAGGGGCACCGTCTTCGGGACCCACTCACAGGTCTTACTCTCCTGTTTCCCTAGTATCCAGCACCCCACGCACCCTGTGTCTGTGCTCCCCATGCGGATGGCTAGGGCTGGGTGGTTAGCAGGCCTGGGCTCCCTCTCCCTCCCCGCTCTGACTCCTCTCCTTCCGCCGGGAGCTGGGGTGAGGGGTGCTCGGGTCCCGCCAGGCTGCAGCTTGTATCTCACCCCTTTCACTAGGTGCTGGATTCTCTCAGGTGTGGATGTAGTCTGGCTGTTGTCCTGTGTCTTCTGGTCTCTCTTTTAGGATTATTTGTATTTGTTGTATTTTCAAAAATATATATGTTTTAGGGAGGAGATTCCCACTGTCCTACTCACGCCACCATCTTGGCTCTGCCCCTCAGTCCATTTTTTTATTGGATTATTTGCTTTTTGTTTGTTGATGTGTGAGCTCTTTATATATTTTGGATGTCAACCCTTTATCAGATCTGTCACTTATGAATATATTCTCCCATACTGTAGGATACCTTTTCATTCTGTTGATGGTGTCCTTTGCTGTACAGAAGCTTTTCAGCTTGATATAGTCCCACTTGTTCATTTTTGCTTTTGTTTCCATTGCCTGGGAAGATATGCTCATGAAGAAGTCACTCATGTTTATGTCCAAGAGAATTTTGCCTGTTTTTTTCTAGAAGTTTTATGATTTCATGACATACATTCAGGTCTTTGATCCTTTCCAAATTTACTTTTGTATATGGGGTTAGCCAGTGATCCAGTTTCATTCTCCTACATGTAGCTGTCCAGTTTTGCCGGCACCATCTGTTGAAGAGACTGTCATTTCCCCATTGTATGTCCATGACTCCTTTATCGTATATTAATTGACCATATATGTTTGGGTTAATGTCTGGAGTCTCTGTTCCACTGGTCTGTGCCTCTGTTCTTGTGCCAGTACCAAATTGTCTTGATTACTGTGGCTTTGTAGTAGAGCATGTAGTTGGGGAGCAAGATCTCCCCAACTTTATTCTTCCTTCTCAGGATTGCTTTGGCTATTCGGAGTCTTTGGTGTTTCCATATGAATTTTGGAACTATTTGTTCCAGTTCATTGAAGAATGTTGTTGGTAATTTGATAGGTATTGCATTGGATCTGTATATTGCTTTGGGCAGGATGGCCATTTTGAAGATAATAATTCTTCCTAACCAAGAGCATGGGATGAGTTTCCACTTGTTAGTGTCCTCTTTAATTTCTCTTAAGAGTGTCTTAAAGTTTTCATTGTGTAGGTCTTTCACTTCCTTAGTTAGGTTTATACCTAGGTGTTTTATTATTTTTTATGCTATTGTGAATGGAATTGTTTTCCTGATTTCTCTTTCTATTAGTTCATTGTTAGTGTATAGGAAAGCCACAGATTTCTGTCTGTTAATTTTGTATCCTGCAATTTTGCTGTATTCCAAAATCAGTTCTAGTAGTTTTGGAGAGGAGTCTTTAGGGTTTTTTATGTACAATATCATGTCATCTGCAAATAGTGACAGTTTAACTTCTTCTTTACCAATCTGGATTCCTTGTATTTCTTTGTTTTGTCTAATTGCCGTGGCTCGGACCTCCAGTACTATGTTAAATAGCAGTGGGGAGAGTGGGAATCCCTATATTGTTCCCCATCTCAGAAGAAAAGCTTTCAGCTTCTCTCTGTTCAGTATAATGTTGGCTGTGGGTTTATCATATATGGCCTTTATTATTTTGAGGTACTTGCCCTCTATACCCATTTTGCTGAGAGTTTTTATCATGAATGGATGTTGAATTTTGTCAAATGCTTTTTCAGCATCTATGGAGATGATCATGTGGTTTTTGTCTTTCTTTTTGTTGATGTGGTGGATGATGTTGATGGATTTTTGAATGTTGTACCATCCTTGCATCCCTGAGATGAATCCCACTTGGTCATGGTGTATGATCATTTTCATCTATTTTTTATTTAGTTTTGCTAATATTTTGTGGAGTATTTTTGTAACTACGTTTATCACTGATATTGGTCTGTAATTTTCTTTTTTGGTGGGGTCTTTGCCTGGTTTTGGTATTAGGGTAATATTGGCTTCATAGTTGGCAATATTCCCTCCTCTTCTATTTTTTGGAAAACTTTAAGGAGAATGGGTATTATGTCTTCTCAATATGTCAGATAAAATTCCGAGGTAAATCCATCTGGCCTGGGGGTTTTGTTCCTGGGTAGTTTTTGAAGTTGTCCTTTTCTTCTAGGTTTTGCAGTTTGTTAGCATATAGGTTTTTATAGTATTCTCTAATAATTCTTTGTATTTCTATGGAGTCCGTCCTGATTTTAACTTTCTCATTTCTATTTCTGTTGATGTGTGTTGATTCTCTTTTTCTCTTAATAAGTCTGGCTAGAGGCTTATCTATTTTGTTTATTTTCTCGAAGAACCAGCTCTTGGTTTCATTGATTTTTTTCTATTGTTTTAGTCTTCTCAGTTTTATTTATTTCTTCTCTGATCTTTATTATGTCCCTCCGTCTGCTGACCTTAGGCCTCATTTGTTCTTCTTTTTCCAATTTCAATAATTTTGACATTAGACTATTCATTTGCTATTGTTCTTTCTTCTTTAAATATGCCTGCATTGCTATATAGTTTCCTCTTACGACTGCTTTTGCTGCATCCCACAGAAGTTGGGGCTTTGTGTTATTGTTGTCATTTGTTCCATATATTCCTTGACCTCTATTTTAATTTGTTCATTGATCCATTGATTATTTAGGAGCATGTTGTTAAGCCTCCATGTGTTTGTGAGCGTTTTTGCTTTCTTTGTACAACTTATTTCTAGTTTTATACCTTTGTGGTCTGAAAAGTTGTTTGGTAGGATTTCAATTTTTTCGAATTTACTGAGGCTCTTTTTGTGGCCTAGTATGTGGTCTATTTGGGAAAATGTTCCATGTGCACTTGAGAAGGATGTGTATCCCATTGCTTTTGAATGTAGAGTTTTATAGATGTCTATTAGGTCCATCTGTTCTAGTGTGTTGTTCAGTGCCTCTGTGTCCTTACTTATTTTCTGTCTGGTTGATTTGTCCTTTGGCGTGAGTGGTGTGTTGAAGTCTCCTAGAATAAATGCATTGCATTCTATTTCCTCCTTTAGCTCTGTTAGTATTTGTTTCACATATGCTGGTGCTCCTGTGTTGGGTGCATATATATTTATAATAGTTATATCCTCTTGTTGGACTGACCCCTTTATCATTATGTAGTGTCCTTCTTTATCTCTTGTTACTTTCTTTGTTTTGAAGTCTATTTTGTCTGATACTAGTAGTGAAACACCTGCTTTTTTCTCCCTGTTGTTTGCGTGAAATATCTTTTTCCATCCTTTGACTTTTAGTCTGTGCATGACTTTGGGTTTGAGGTGAGTTTCTTGTAAGCAGCATATAGATGGGTCTTGCTTTTTTATCCATTCTATTACTCTGTGTCTTTTGATTGGTGCATTCAGTCCGTTTACATTTAATGTGATTATTGAAAGATATGTACTTATTGTCACTGCAGCCTTTAGATTCGTGGTTACCAAAGGTTCAACTTTTGCTCCTTTAGTGTCTTACTGGCTGACTTAACTCAGTTATTGAGGTATTATGAACAATGTCTGGTGATTCTTTATTTCTCTCCATTCTTATTCCTCCTCCTCCATTCTTTATATGTTGGGTGTTTTATTCTGTGCTCTTTTGTGTTTCCTTTAACTACTTTTGTGGGTAGTTGATTTTATATTTTGCTTTTAGCTAGTATTTGGTTGGTCTGCTTTCTTTGTTGTGATTTTATTTTCTCTGTTGACATCTATTTAGCCTTATGAGTGCTTCCATCTAGAGCAGTCCCTGTAGGATGCCCTGTAGAGGTGGTTTGTGGGAGGCAAATTCCCTCAACTTTTGCTTGTCGGAGAATTGTTTAATCCCTCCTTCATATTTAAATGATAATCGTGCTGGATACAGTATTCTTAGTTCCAGGCCCTTCTGTTTCATTGCGTTAAATATATCATGCCTGTCTCTTCTTCCCTGTTCTTGCCTGTAAGGTTTCTTTTGAGAAGTCTGATGATAGCCTGATGGGTTTTCCTTTATAGGTGACCTTTTTCCTCTCTTTAGCTGCCTTTAAAACTCTCTCCCTGTCCTTGATCTTTGCCATTTTAATTATTATGTGTCTTGGTATTGTCCTCTTTGGGTCCCTTTTGTTGGGAATTTTGTGTACTTTCATGTTCTGCTCGATTATTTCCTCCCCTAGTTTGGGGAAGTTTTCAGCAATTATTTTTTCAAATACACTTTCTATCCCTTTTTCTCTCTCTTCTTCTGGTACCCCTATAATGCGAATATTGTTCCATTTGAATTGGTCACACAGTTTTCTTAATATTGATTCATTTCTGGAAATCCTTTTTCCTCTCTCTGCATCAGCTTCTATGTGTTCCTGTTCTCTGGTTTCTCTTCCATCATTTGCTTCTTGCATCTTATCCATTCTGCTTATAAATCCTTCCAGAGATTGTTTCATTTCTGTAATCTCCTTCCAGACATCATCCCTTAGCTCTTGCATATTTCTCTGCAGCTCCATCAGCATTGTTATGACCTTTATTTTGAATTCTTTTACAGGGTGATTGGTTAGGTCTGTCTCCCCACATTCCTTGTTAGGGGAGGGTGTCTTGGTTAGTCTGGTCTGTTTCAAATTCTTTTACCTTTTCATGGCTATAGAGGTATTTGTGGGGAGCTGGTGTGTGTGTTGGCTGGGAGAACATCCCTTCTTGCTGCTTTGTGGCCTTCCTCTCCTGGGAGAACAGCGACCCCTAGTGGCTTGTGCTGGGCAGCTGCGCACAGATGGGGTTTCTTATTCTTGCCCGGCTGCTTTGAAAGAAGCTCTTCCCTACTGCCTCAGGCTGCTTCTCCACTATGGTGGAGCAGCGTCAGAGAGGAAATGGGCAGGAGGCTGTTTATTGCTGTGAGAGGCCTCTGAGCTGTGCTGCCACACAGAGGGTTAAGGTGCCCGGAGTTCCCTGGGATTCCCAGCTGCTTGGTTAAGTGTTCTGGGATGTTTCTGTCCAGCTGTGGGGTCCCTGTCCCTTTAAGACTTTCAAAAAGCACTGGCTTCTCTTTGGCCCGGGTGCACCAGCTGCAGGGACCTGCTCACAGGTCTTACTGTCCTGTTTCCCTAGTTTCCAGCACCCCACACATGTGCTGTATGTCTGCGCTCTGGTGCAGATGGCTGGGGCTGGGTGTTCAACAGTCCTGGGCTCCCTCCCCGCTCCGCCTCCTCTCCTCCCTCCAGGAGCTGCGGTGATGGGTGCTTGCATCTTGCTGGGCCATGGCTTATATCTTACCCCCTTCGGGAGGTGCTGGATTCTCACAGATGTTGATTTAGTCTGGCTGCTTTCCTGTACCTTCTGGTCTCTCTTTTAGAAATAGTTGTATTTTCAAAAATATCTATGGTTTTGGGAGGAGACTTCTGCTGCTCTACTCACACTGCCATCTTGGCTCCACCCCCCATGCTTATAGTTTTAAGCATATGTACAAAGATTTTATGGTCCTTTGGCCCAGACAGTCCTTCAACCCTGTCTGTCCCAAGTTTTACTCTTGACTCTATTGCTCCCGTACCTCCCTCTGAACTATATTATTGCTGTACCTTTCATCTCAACATGTCTACCCCTCAGGGCCCCTTGGAGAATCTCCTCCCTTAGGGATGCTGTCACACTGTTCTTAGGTCCCTGTTTGGGCACCACCTGCAGAGACCAGCTCCGCAATTCAACTGAACTTGAGAGGGCTGGATGGTGATGCTAGGGTTCTTGTTCATGAAGCTGAAGAATGAGCTTCACAAACACTCAAGGTAGGACAGCAAGGAATAGGCTTTTATTTTTAATTAAAGTGAGATGAAAGAGCTCCTGGTTCAGGCCAGGAGGGGACAAGAGAGCCCATAGTGGTGCATTGTCTAGGGGGTTTAATAGGCAGTTGAGGATTTTTCGAGAACATCAAGAAAAGGCTTAGGCTTGTGGACTTGTACCACCCACACTGTCCTCAAAGTGGGCTGGGTTGTAGTCTGATTACTAGGGCTGACAGTGGAGTCATGGGCTATGCTGATACCTTTGCAGAACACTCAAACATTCCAGGCCAAGTTGCTCCTGGCCTTTTGACCTTTAACTGATCTCTCTGAAGATGTCTATATCTTTATCCTAGAGAATTAGTGTGACCTTGAGTTTGCATAATGCTTAGCATAGATTCAGTAGGGACTTCTTTGCCCATTGTTACATTGCTCTGACTGTAAATATTCCACCCTGCTTTTCTCCAAGGCCCTCAGCCTACTCTGACTACACCCATGGTCCCTGTCTTATTAACTGAACTTGAGAGGGCTGGATGGGAGGTGCAAGAAAAATACAGAGATAGCAAGAAAATCACAGAAACCAAAGTTGGGATCAGGAGGTCCACTGACCACTGGTGGTGGAATAGTGACACAGTTTTTTTTCTGAGCACAGCTTATATCCACAGGCTCACAATGATGGCACTTCTGGGCTGATCTCATAGCTTTTGCTGTCACTTACAGTTCCCATGTTCTCACTTCTGGTGTTCTCACTCTGATGATATTACTTCCAGTTCTGGTGATCTCACTTTCTGCCCTCCATACATATTATATATTAACATCTTATTCTGTGGAATCTATGTGTACAAAGCTTACAAATTAACTCACTGCATAGCTACATAAAGAAAATAAAACTCATCATTTTCTCTAATTGTTATGATCAGCTTCAAGCCACAACTCCCAGAGTTAAGAGGCTAGCACGTGAGGAAGTGTGTGGAGAAGTTGGGGTTCCTATGGCCAGGATCCTCACTGAACTTAAACAACCTGATGATGTAACTGGCCTGTTGCTGGGCTGCCACCTCCACACCTGTGGGCAATAAGCTATTGTTGTGCTATATAGAAAGCTCGGCCCAGTGCTCTGCGCAGAAGGCAGAGATGCTAGTGCTCCACCTACCACCAGAGAACAAGCCGGGTAATAAAACCCTTTCACCCCAAGAACGTTCTGCTGTCGATTCCTTTGGTCACACTGAATCCATAGCAAACTTGCCCGGGGCTGAAACCCATTGGCAAGACAATTGGCAAAAGTTGGCAGGGTTCACTGTTGACCAATGGAAAAGACAGGCTGCCCTTATGGGAGGGGTACTTCAGCGGGCTGCCCCTGTGAATGGGGAGACAGTGGATTGTCCCCCAGTGGGTATGTGGTCTGAGGTGGCTTGTCTCCTAGAGGACTGGGCCCCACCCCAGGACTGGAGGCAGGTGGAGGTGACACCTGAGGCAGTAGAGGGGGTGGCACTTGGTATAGTCCTTTGAGAAACAGAGTGCCCGTGAGGCAGCGGGGACTGTGGGTTGGCTGCTTCTCACAGTCTTAAAAAGGTCTACAGAGGAGACCCAAGGAATTGTGGCATGAAAACGTGAGCAACAGACTTCTGTGGATGCCCTGAGGAAGGAGGTGTCCTGCATGTGGGAGGTTGCAGCACGAGAGCGCTGGCAGCGCCATTGGGGATGAGACGGCAGCGCTGCCAGGTGCTCTGAAGGAGGAAGAAGCCATCAAGGAAAAGGATAAACTCCTGAGGGAAGCACAGGCAGAGGTGGCACAAGAACATCAGCTGCGAAGCATTGAGCTAAAGGTAAGAGACCTTCTGAAGACAGAGGTAGCATTGCTGCGAGGCACAGTAGAAAAGGTAAAGATTGTAGCAGAGGAGGCCCTCAGGGGAGGGCAGAGAAAGGTGCCATCAGTCCCAGAAATGGAGGAGCTGGGGAAGGATGAAGGGGTGGTGCCGGAGGCACTGGCACCTCCTGTATTGAAAGCACACCCAGTGGTTGTAAAGAAAATAAAAACCCAGCAGCTGAAAGTTCCCCAAGGAGAGTAGCAGCCCCCTCCCCAGGTCGTGGAGCACTCTATGTTCCGCCCCTGTACTCAGGCTGAGCTGGTGGATTTGGGCTCCCGGTTTAGGCAGAAGCCCTCCGAGTCAATATCAGCTTGGCTCCTGCACCTGTGGGACTTAGGGGTGGATGGAATTGTTCTGTCGGAATCAGAGATGGGAAAGCTGGCTTCCCTGACAGTGCAGCCTGCCTTTAGGCAGCAATTGCAAAATGCATATCAAACCCCAGGAAGTCACTCCCTCCTCAATTGGCTTATGGCTGCACTTCATGCTGTGTGACCCAATCTGGGTGATCTGCCTTCCTCTCCTGTTAGGTGGCAGACATATGCTGAGCTCCAACAGGTGCTACAAGAGCTAGGCATAAGAAATGCCATCTATAGTCTGGACAATTATAACCCAGATGAAGAGATTTTCGCTACTGGGAAGAGAAGTATTGTACTTCAAATGGCTCCTACATCATCCCTCTTTAGGTCTCCAGTGGCCATTCTTCCCCTCACTTAGAGCAGCCCATAAGCAAGGTGACACATACAGTAGCAGACATAGGAGAGGCAGAAGCAATGAGAATCTGGAAAGAAATAAGACCTGTTACTCACAAGAAGAATTTACAGGGCCCTATGATGGTTTCGAGGACCCAGATGTGGGTTAATTTAATACAGGTAGGGGCAGATGGAAGGAAATTAGATGGGAAGTCAAATAGGACCTTACTAGAGCTGTGGCAATAGCTGAAGTCAAAGCAGCAGTTCCAGCCATTAAGGCAAAAGAGACAGAGGTCAGAGACAGAGCCACTAGTCTAGCCTGTGTGTTTGCAAGACTTCCTGCTGGAGAGTGAGCCAACCACACTTGAGCCCACACAGGAAGATGATTGGGGAACACAGTTTGACTGAGGAAAATGTCAAGGTATCTGACCTGAGGGACCGGGGGGGCAGGGGACCAGAGGCCACATGTTGAAATAGCTATCCATTGGTCCCCAGTGAACATACAACGTGTCCTGGCTCTGGTGGACACTGGGCCTGAATGTTCACTGATTCATGGTAAACCTGAGTGGTTCCCCAGGACCCCCACTAACATAGATGGATATAGGGGGAAGGCTATCAGGGTGAAAAAAGCCTAAATCCCTTTGGGAATAGGGCCTCTATGCCCAAAAGAGTATACTGTGTATATATCTCCTATTCTGAGTATATTTTGGGGATTGATATCCTGCAGGGCCTATGGCTGCAGACCACTGCAGGTGAGTTCAGACTGAGGGTACATGTGGTGAAGGCCGTTCTGAGGGGACATGCTAGGCACCTGCCCATAGCTTTGCCTGTGCCTCTGTGGGTGACTAATACCAAACAATTCAAGCTGCCTGGAGGGCATAAAGAGATTGCAGAAACTCTCCTGGAGCTGGAAAAGGTGGGTATTATAAAGCCCACCCATAGTCCTTTCAATTCCCCAGTGTGGCCTGTAAAAAAGCCGGATGGCTCCTGGCATATGACTGTGGATTATAGAGAACTGAATAAAGTCATATCCCCTATACATGTTGCTGTCCCCTCTATTGCAGACGTGATGGATACCCTCAGCCATGAACTAGGAACATACCATTATGTGGTATGTACAGGTGAGAAGGACAGCAATGGACCATCCTCCCACAGGGATACCTCCACAGCCCCACCATCTGTCATGGGCTTTTAGCCTAGGACTTGGCTACATGGGAGAAACTGCCAATGGTTTGGCTGTACCATTATATTGATGATGTCCTGCTCACATCTGATTCTCTTTCAGATCTAGAAGGTGCAGCACTTAAACTGCTGCAACATTTACAGGAGAAAGGATGGGCTGTGAACAGACCCAAGGCTCAGGGACCTGGTTTGTCTGTTAAATGGGGGTCATCTGGTCTGGTAAGACCAAAGTTATACCAGACGCAGTTATAGATAAAGTCCAGGCCTTTCCTACCCCCACTACTGTAACATTGCTACAGGAATTTCTGGATCTTCTAGGCTACTGGAGATTGTTTATACCACACTTGGTACAAATTCAGAAGCCCTTATACCGGTTGGTACAAAAGGGTGTCAGGTGGTACTGGGATGAGACATGTGCATCTGCAAAATGGGCAGTCAAGGCGGTGAAGACCTTGAGTGTGATAGAACCATCGAGACCCTGTGAGCTGGATGTTCATGTCACTGAAGATGGTTATGGCTGGGGACTCTGGAAGAGGCTTGAACAAACTCACCAACCCATTGGATTCTGGTCACAACTCTGGAAGGGGGCAGAGGTACAATACACTTTGATAGAAAAACAACTGGCTACCATGTATCATGCCTTGCTGGCTACAGAACCCGTCAATGGAATGGCCCCGATAAAGGTAATAACCACCTATCCTATCTTGGGGTGGGTACAAGACTGGACCCAAAAGCCAAGGAGTGGTGTGGCACAAACGCCTACATTGGCCAGGTGGGGTGCTTACCTACAGCAGCATAGTGCTCTCTCTAGTAGACCCTTGAGTGAAGAACTCCAACACTTGTTGGGGTTGGTGACATATACTAGTGAAAAGCAGGAAGATCTTGCTTTTGAACCATTAGTAGCAGAGAGTCCCTATCAGAAGGGGAGAGCTCCTATACCTAAAGATGCAATGTATACAGATGTCTCCAGCCATGGGCAGCCCCCATAATGGAGGGCCATAGCTTTCCATCCTAAGACTGAGACAATATGAATGGAAGACGGTGAGGGGAAGAGCAGCCAATGGGCAGAGTTGTGGGCTGTGTGGCTTGTGATCAGCCAGGAGCCCTCTCCTATAGTTGTCTGCACTGACAGCTGGGCTATCAGGGCTCGACCCTGTGGCTACCAGTCTGGTACCATGCTAACTGGCTGGTTGGTCACTGACCCCTTTGGGGGCAAGAATTATGGCAATACTTATGGACCTGTGGTCAGACCAAAATAATTACAGTATACCATGTGACAGGTCATTTGCCATTGGCATCCCCAGGAAATGATGAGGCAGATAAATTGGCCCAGGTACATTGGTTAGAAGGAAAGCCTGCCTCTGATGTAGTCCAATGGCTACATCAGTGCTTGTTGCATGTGGGGCAAAAGACAATGTGGACTGTAGCCCATTCGTGGGGCTTGCCTTTGACCTTCAAAGAAGTTAGTAGTGTCTGACAGGAGTGTGTCATGTGCTCCAAAGGAGACTTACACTGTTATGCAGCAACATGGAACAATAGCTAAGGGGTCTGTACCCCTCATCAGATGGCAGATAGACTATATTGGGCCTCTACCTGTGTCAGAAGGATATTGGTATGCAATGACTTGTGTGGACACAGCTGCAGGACTTCTGTTTGCTTTTCCTACCTGTTGTGCAGACCAACAGTCAACTAAAAGGTCTGGAGCATCTCTTTGCTGCCTATGGCCAACCACAGGTGATTGAGAGTGATCAGGGCACCCATTTTACTGGACATACATTGCAAAAATGGGTACGACAGCTGGGAATCAAGTAGAAGTTTCATGTGCCATACAATCCTACCACAGCAGGCATGATAGAGAGGCACAATGGCTTGTTAAAATCCATACTAAAGTCAGATACCAATAGATTGTAGGGATGGTCAGTCTGCTTATGGACCGTACTACGGCGTTTGAATGAGAGACCCCAAAAGGGACCTTTGAGCCCCGTAGACATGTTAACACATATGGCTGCCTCCCTCATACAACTGCAAGTACAAACAAAGGAAGAATCACTGAAACTGAGATTTGGCCACCAGAATAACATCTTGCTGCCAGCACCAACTGCACTAAACCCCGGAGACTCCATTGAGTGGACGTGGCCTTGGACCTTTTGACACATGGGCCAACAATGACTGGCTCTCCTGGCACCTTGGGGACAAGGCCTGGAAAGTGGCGTCCTGTGTACTCCTGGAATAACAGCAGAGTGGCCCATAAAGATCACAGTAGTATATGCTGAATGGCAGGAAGGTAGGAGCATCTTCCTGGGGAATTTTGTTTTATCATTATGGACAGTACATGCACCTCCAGTAGCACTATATATAGACCCTTCAGTAACCCCAACGGGGAAAGAAGTAAAAGTATGGTATACTAGACCTGGAAGGGACCCCCTTCCTGCTACAGTCCTATCACAGGACCACTCTCTCACAGGCATCCTACCTGATGGACAAGATTTGCCTATGTTGGTGGCATTAAAACACGTGTCTTATCACCCCTAAAGTCTTTGTGGATTGGGAACTTCCTCTGGCTTGAGGATTATTATAATTTTTGTATCAAAATCTTGCTGTATTTTAATTTTTATTATTATCTCTAAGTTGTTGTAATCCTCTGTTGCTATTGTGAAATCTATTTACAATGCTCCAGCTTTCTTGCACAGGGATCATTGCGGGAGATTGAAAGCATGTAGATTGTAAGGAGAGAATCCTGGAGGGGTGGAGTGTGGGGAAGTTGGGGTTCCTATGGCCAGGATCCCCACTGAACTTAAACAACCTGATGATGTAACTGTCCTGTTGCTGGGCTTGCACCTCCACACCTGTGGGCAATAAGCTATTGTTGCGCTATATAGAGAGCTTGGCCCAGTGCTCTGCGCAGAAGGCAGAGATGCTAGTGCTCCACCTACCACCAGAGAACAAGCCGGGTAATAAACCCTTTCACTCCAAGAACTTTTTGCTGTTGATTCCTTTGGTCACACTGAATCCATAGTGAACTTCCCCAAGGCTGAAACCAATTGGCAAGACAAGTGAAAGAATAGGCACAACTAAACTCAGTGCAAACTCAATGCAAAGTCCTTTTCTGCTATTTCCCTATTTGGTATTAAGGGAAAAGTGTGTA
Source organism: Manis pentadactyla (assembly GCF_030020395.1). Classification (NCBI taxonomy): domain Eukaryota; kingdom Metazoa; phylum Chordata; class Mammalia; order Pholidota; family Manidae; genus Manis; species Manis pentadactyla. The sequence continues at coordinate 26,150,877 of NC_080037.1, read as the reverse complement.
CCTCTTAGATCTCTTGGCAGTATGCCCTTATCTCACATGGATTGCTGTGCTGTCTCCAGTTATATCTGTCCTGACCCATTTATGGACATGAAGATGTGGGTAAGATTACAATATATTTCGAGAATCTCTGACCTGGCTTTAGTTAATCTGCATATCAATAGATATTTCCAATGGGTGGAGAGAATTAGTCCATTTCCATATCAATTGGTAATTACATGGGCAAGAGAGGGCTTATGTGGACTACAGAGACTGGGTGGAGCTCTTCTGCTGCAGCCTGGTCAAGAGAAAGATGGAATGACTGCTTATAAGAAATAAATGGGTTTCTTAAACTTTACTTCTCTCTTTGACTGATTTCTGTTTCAAAGACATTTTACACTGTGATTTTCCCCCAGTTTTATCTGGCAGTAGTCGGTGGGAACTCTGAACCCAAAATCTGTCTACATGGTGCAACCCTTGGGTGGGCTGCCTCTAGGAATGGTGGGGAGGCCCCAGTGGCTGCAGCAGTAGGGTGCACAAATTCCCTAGGGAACCTCCTATATGTGGCACTTCCAATTGGGAAGCCGCTAGTGGGGAACTGGTCTAGGGTAAAGCACCTTCTAGAGGCGTGAGGCCTTCTGCAGAATGAGGGAATGGTGGAGACACTGGAAGCTGCAGAATTGGCCCTCCATCAGGTAGAAGAATGCTTAGAGGCCCTGAATGGCCATGTATCAGCTGGGATTGTAGGACCTCTTTTTGTCAAGATAGTGTAGAGTGTTATCAAGGAGAGAGAGACTTCAGCAGGAGAGAGACACACTTCAACTTTGTGGGAGGAGCTGGGCAACGACCTATGTGATGCCCTTAAGGAAGAGAGACTATTATTGAGAAAATAGCACTCTGGGAAGAGTCCTTGGCCACAGTGAAGGAGAAGGCAGCAGGAGAAATTGCGTTGTAGGAGGTCACGGGGGAGGGGGAGAAAAAAGAGGTGTCTTTAGCCCTGGATATGGCAGAAGAGATGTAGGGAGAGGATGAGGGCATGGGACTGAGGGTGGATGTGTTGCTGAGACCACCAACTGAGGCACCAGCCTCTTCTGTATTAAAGGTCCATCTGGTTGTAATTAAGAAAATGAAAATACAACAACTCTGAGCTCCTCAGGGGTAGGAGCCACCCCTCCCCAAGCTTGTGGAATACTCCATGTTCCACCCTTATACCCAGGATCAGCTGGTGGACATGAGCATGGGGCTTCAGCAGAATCCATCAGAACCTCTGATTACATGTCTTTTGCATTTCTTGGATATGGGGGTGGAAAATATTGTTATGTCAGGTTCTGAAATGGGTGGACTGGCTTCCCTGATGACTGACCTTTGCCTCTGGCAGCAAGTTGCAAATACCTGTCACACCTCAGTGAATTGGGCACTTCTGGATTGGCTGACAGCAGCCATCAGAGCAGTTTGACCTAATTAGGGTGATTTACCATACTTAACTCACTACCTGGAAAATGTATGCAGAACTCTAGCAGGTGTCATGGGAGCTGTGCATGAAAAATATTATCTATAATATGGACCCCCAGAGCTTTGATGAGGAGTTGTTCACAATGGGAATGAGAAATCTAGTGCTTCATATAGCTTCCCCATCGCTCTGAGTCTGAATGACTATTCTTGCCTCCCACATAGGGCAACTCATAAGTGAGGCTACTCATACTTTAGCAGATCTTGGGGAGGTTGAAACAATAAGAGCACTGAAGGAAGTATAGGCTATGACTGAAAGGAGAGGTGCAAAGGGCCCTGTGAAGGTCTCAAGGGCCCAGATGTGGGTTGATTTGATAAAAGCCGAGCTAGTGAAAGAAAATTTGATGGGCAGCCCAATAGGATATTGTTAGAACTGTGGCATTAATTAAAGCCAGAGCAGCAGTTCCAGCCACTGAGGTCCAGGGCACAGAAGTTAGAGTCAAAGCCTCATATCTGGCCTGTGTCCCTGCAAGTCTTCCTGGGGGACAGTACTCAGGCTCCACCTGGGCCCTCACCTTCACAGAAGGATGATTGGGTTTTCAGTTCAACTGAGAGGAGGGTCATGGCCCCTACCTTGGGGGACATGGCAGGGACTAAAGACCTCATGTAAAATTAGCAATTCATTGGCCCCCTGTGTTTGTGCAACATGTTCTGGCACTGATGGACCCAGGAGCTGAATGTTCTCCTATTTATAGCAAACCTGAATGTTTTCCTGGGACCCCTTCTGTGATAGATGGCTATGGGGGTAAGGCAGTTAGAGTGAAAAATGCCCAAATACCATTAGTGATAGTGTGTTTAACCCTAAAGAAGTATACTTTGTACATTTCTCCCATCCGTGAATATATTTTGGGGCTGGATATCCTGCAGGGCCCATGGTTGCAGACCACTTCAGGTGAGTTCAGAATGAGGGTACATGTGGTGAAGGCAGTTTTGAGGAGACATGCTAAACACCCACTTGTAGCTCTGCCTGTACCTCAGTGGGTGACAAATACTAAGCAGCATAAATTAACTGGGTGGCACAAGGAAATTGGACAAACTCCACTGCAGCTGGAGAAGGTGGGCATCATAAAGACCACTCATATTCCTTTTAATTCCTCATTGTGGCCAGAGAAAGAGCCATACAGCTACTGGTGTATGACCACAGACTACAGGGAACTGAGTAAAGTCACACCCCCTTTGCATGCTGCTGTCCCCTCTATAGCAGCCCTTATGGACACAGTTATGAACTATGGACATATCGTTATGTTGTGGACTTTGCCAACACTGTCTTCTTTATTGACATAGCAGAGAAAAGTCAGGAACAGTTTGCCTTCATGAGGGACGTCTGGCAGTGGACATTCACTGTCCTTCCACAGAGATACCTCCACAGTCCCACCATTTGTCATAGATCTGTAGCCCAGGACTTAGCCAGATGGAAGAAATCACAAATAGTGCATTGATGATATTAAGCTCACATCTGATTCTCTTGCAGATTTAGAAAGGGAAGTTCCTAGACTGCTGCAACATCTACAGGAGAAAGGATGGGCTGTGAACAGCACCAAGGTTCAGGGACCTGGTTTGTCTATAAAATTCTTGGGAGTTGTTTGATCAGGCAAAACTAAAGTTATCCCTGAAGCAGTCATAGACAAGGTCCAGGCTTTCCCTACCCCTACCACTGTGGCAATATTACAACAGCTTTGGGGTCTTTTGGTCTACTGGACAGTGTTTATCCTACATTTGGCACAAATTCTGAAACCCTTATACTGATTGATATGAAAGGGCATCAGGTGGGACTGGAATGAGACATGTACAGCTGCTTTTACTGCTGCTAAGTGAGGAATCAAGGCCCTGTGAGCTAGATGTTCATGTAACAGAAGATGGTTATGCATTTGGCATATTTGGCAGCAGGTTGAATGGACACGCCAACCAACTGGATTCTGGTCTCAACTATGTAAAAGAGCAGAGGTCTGGGACATCTTGATTGAAAAGCAACTGGTTCTTGGGTACCATACCTTGCTGGCTACAGAGCCCATCGCTGGAACAATTACAACCAAGGAAATAACCACCTATCCCAGCGCAGGGTGAGTGCAAGACTGGACCCAAATGCCACAGAGTGGTGTGGCAAAGATGCCTACACTGGCCAGATGGGGCACATATTTACAGAAGTGTAGTGCCCTCTCTACTAGTCCCTTAAGTGGAGAACTCCACTTATTGGGGCTAGTGACCTATACCAGTGGAAAGCAGAAAGAACTTGCTTTTGAGCCACTGGTAGCCAAGAGTCCTTATCAGGAGGGAAAAGCCCCTATACCTGAAGATGCTTGGTGTACAGAGAGCTCCAGTCATGGGCAGCCCCCAAAGTGGAGGTCTGTGGCTTTCCATCCTAAGAGTGAAACAATATGGATGGAGGATGGAGAGGAGAAGAGCAGCCAATGGGCTGAGTTGCAGGCAGTATGGCTTGTGATCTCCCAGGAGTGCTTCCCTATAGTTGTACTGACAGCTGGGCCATCTACCAGTGCTTGACCCTGTGGCTACCGACATGGTGCCATCCCAACTGGATAGTTGGTCACTGGCCCCTTTGGTGGCAAGAGTTGTGGCAAGACCTATGGGTCTCTGGTCAAACTAAGACTGTTACTGTATACCATGTAGCTGGCCTTTGGCATCCCCAGGGAATGATGAAGAAGACACATTGGCCCAGGTGCATTGACTACAAGGAAAGCCTGCTTCTTATTTAGCCCAATGGTTATATCAGCATTTTTTGCAAGTGGGGCAAAAGACAACGTGAGATGTAGCCCATTGGTGGGTCTTGCTGTTGGCCTTTGAAGAAGTCAGCAGAGCCCAGAAAGAGTGCGTTGTGTGGTCTAAGAAGGACTTACACCAAGTTCCAAAACAACATGGGATAATAGTAAATGGGCCAGTACCCCTTGTCAGGTGGCAGATAGACTATATTGTGAGTCTGACCATATCAGAAGGATATTAATATGCCATGACATGTGGACATGGCTACTGACCTGTTGGTTGCTTTTTCTGCACATCATACAGATCAGCAAACCACCAAGAGGGGCCTAGAATGTCTCTTTGCAGCCTACAGTTGGCCACAGGTGACTGAGAGTGATCAAGGCACCCACTTTACTGGACATGCATTACAAGGATGGGTGCAGCAATTAGGAATAAAGTGGAAGTTTCATATGCCATATAACCCTGCTGGGGCAGGCATTGAGAGGAACAATGATTTGTTGAAATCTGGCCTGAAGTTGGACACCAATAGTCTACTAGGCTGGTCAGTTTGCTTATGGACAGTGCTACTGCATTTGAATGAGAAGCCCTGAATATGAGCCTTGAGCCCTGTGGCTATGCTCACACACTTTGCTGCCTCTCCTCCACAGCTGTATGTGCAAACCAAAGAGGAGTTATTGAAGCCAGGATATGGCCAGCAGAGCAACATCCTGCTGCCGGCCCCAACTGCATCAAATTCTGAAGACATTATTGAATGGCTGTGGCCCTGGTCATTTTGATGCATGGACCAGTGACAGCTGTCCCTTCTGGCACCTTGGGGGAAAAGGCTTGGAAGCTGGCCTCTTGTTTTTTCCTGGAGTAACATTAGAGTGTCTCTCCAAAAATCACAGTAGCATACACAAATGCCCAGGAGGTAAGAGTATCTTATGGGGAAATTTTGTTTTATCTTTATGGCCATGCATGTACCTCCTGTAGCCCTGTATATTGACCCATCTGTAACTCCCACAGGGAGGGGGGTGATAGTCTGGTATACTGACCAGAATGAGATCGCATTCCTGCCACTGTCCTATCCCAGGACCACTCTTTTGCATGTATCCTACCTGATGGACAAGAGTTGCCTTTGCTGGTGTCATTAAAAACATGTATCTTAGCTACCATAAGGTTATTTATCTTCTACAGTCCTTGTGGCCTGGATGTGCCCCCTGGCTGCAACTGCTGCATGACAATTCCTCTGGATTCCTTACCTGTACAGCTATTGAGCATGTGGAATGGGCAAGCTTTGGACTTAGTCTGCTGAATCCTCCATCTTGAGGATTATCTTGATTTTATGTTATTAGTCCGTTTACTACACTCCAGTTTTCTCACACAGGGGAAATTGCAGAAGATGGGGAAAGTGTAGATTGTAAGGTGAGATTTCTGTAAGGGTGGAGTGTGGGTAAAATTGCAATATTTCCAGAATCTCTCACCTGGCTTTAGTGTATCTGCATATCAATGAATAGGTGTTTCCAAGGGGTGAAAAAAAATTATCAATAGGTAATTACATTGGCAAGTGAGGGCTTATCTGGCCTGGAGAGATTAGGTGGAGCTCTTTTGCTGCAGCCTGGTCAAGAGAGAGATATGGTGACTGCTTGTAAGAAATAAGTTTCTTAAACTTTCTCTCTTTGACTGATTTTGGTTTCAAAGGTATTTTGCCCTGAGATTTTCCCCTGGAGTTACAAAGAGCTTTTGTTGAGGGCCACTGGCTGAATCCCCTTCTATCATGGGCATCTTGCCAGAGTATTCTGATGCATGCTCTGACTCATGTATCTCTTGGGCTGTTATCTCATATGTGTAGTGTCCATGGGTGTTCTGGCCATTTCCTCTTGCTATTCAAACGGTTGGCTCCTCTCTTACAAGCACTGCAGATCCTGGTAATGACTTTCTGACATCCAAGCCTGCATAAGTTGCCCTCTAGCCTTTAGCAAAAGATCACTCCCTGGTGGAAACACCTTCTGACAAGCTTCCCAGTCAAACAAGATTACACCTTTCTTATCCTCCAGTGCATGTGTTAGGTCATGCACACTGAGAAGCAGGACACAAGACAGGAAAAAACATCAAAAGATTTCTTGGGGGAAACAACTCTCAAGAATAAAGAGGAGAGAGGCTGAGAACCAAGGCAAGCCTGCAGATCACCATGTAGGTCTGATCACTGTGAAGGTAAGAGAAAGAAAAATTGATGCAAAGAATCTCAGACTGCAGTGCAATTTTAAGAAAATTTCTGCCAGGCAGTTGTAGAATCCTCAAACCAATCACCCATGAAGAAATTGTGTGTCTCTCAGTAATAGGCCTGCATTAGTACTAACATCATACCTGGTCACTGGCTAAAAGCAGCCTAGGAAGTGCGGTCTCCAAATGAAAATAATAGTGGATTCAGGGCTGGCAGCAGTTTGCCCATCGATTTTTTCTTCCATAGCAGGAAAATTGAGTAGTGTATTTTCTTGGCCACTTCAGTGGATTATTTGCACTACCCATATATCCTTCACCATATAAGTTTGGGAAGCACCTACTTAATGAGAAAATAATTTTCTAGACCTCAAGCATCCCTGCATGTCCTTGTCAAGTATACCAAATTGAAATGCTTAGTCCTTGTCTGACCCTGAGTAGTTTTTGCATCTAGTCATACAGGCAACTAAGTAGGTCAAGACAACCACACAACATAGTTATTATGGAAGTGTCCAGTCTCTAGGGATGGGACTAACTTGTTTGTTGCTTGCTACAAAATTGTTAGGTCCTTGGCCCTGAGTTCCTCTTTTGAAGCACAATGTGTAGCAGTATATAGCAAATGTGTTCTCATGTGTTGTTACCATCTGAGCTATTGTACCATTTTATGGAATTGGCAGAGGCAGGACTGATATTTGTTACTGGCTGAGATGCTGCTTTTCCCAGGATCATGTCTCAGAGGCAATGAGGAATGAATCCAACAGACAAGAGTATGGAGCAAACAACAAAACTTTTAATGAGGAGTGAAATGAAAACGAATCCTGCTAATCAGGAAGGGCTTTAAGGGAGGAAAACACCAGGGCTGCAATGCCTAGAATTTTATAAGCACTAGAAGGAGGAAGTTTACATGTTTGGCCAGAGCTTGTTGCTAGGGTTTGGCCAGGGCTTGTTGCTAGGGTCGAGAATGATATATTGACTCTCTGTACCAATTCTTTCAGGATGAGATTTCTTGTTGAACAGGGTCCCACTTGGACAGCTGGCTATAATGCTTAGTGATGGCATCCCACTTGGCCAATATCTACCGAGGCAATGTGTCCTCTTCTACCTATCACAACAGCTAGCTCCTGCCTCAATATGACCATGCTTATGCTCCTGCTTTGAGTAATATGTGGGCTCACTGTAACCCCTTAAGTATCACTTTCTACTATTGGCACTTATGGACTTGTGGCAGGTTTAGACCTGCCTTCTACTTTGAGGTTTGAGTTCTTCCCTGACAGTTACAGGGCCAGCAGGAAAGCTAATTGAAAGGGTATATCACCACGACCCTCCTTACCTCAGAATGACTCAGGAGACACGGGCCCATGCAAGAGATTTTATTATCTGAAAGAGAAAATGGCTGCCCCCAGAGAGAGGGAGTAGCAGCACATGGGTGAGGAGGCACATTTTTAAGGAGCAGGGGTAGGGTGTGTTCTGCATCGGTGGTTGGAGCTTAAGGGGTGGGGGTCTTAGTGCAACAGAATTTGCCTTCATTCCCATTTTTTCTTTTCTTAATTGGGCCTCTGGGGAACTGGCATAGAATCTCATTTTCTAGCTACTTCCTGCTGGAAGGGGGTGCAGATTCTGGGGTTAGCGAGGCCATTGCTGTAGAGTTGGGGAAGGGCGGGCATCTTGAGATGATTCGTGATGTCATCTAGCTGGTTTCATTATTCTTCATGAGAAGGACTTGATAGCCATGGGGGAGTAACTGGTTGACAGTATGGTTAGAAATTTTCAAAATTTGATTTTGAATGAGTTTTTGGAATAGGTTAATGAATCAGGGAAGCTTAGCTTTTGTTATTTATATAAATAAGTTCATATAGGATTTATTTATTTTTCTTATTTTTGTCTGTTTCATTTATATAGTTGCATTCATTTGTTTTATTCATTCCCCATGCTGAAAAGAGTGTCATTGTGTGATTCACATCGTTTGTTCTATTTGGGGATTTTATGAATAGTGCTGTTTTGAATAATTTAATACATGTTTTAATGCTGCATATAATCTAATCTTCCAAATAGAAGTTATTTTTAAATTCAATATCTATTTAAAGTTGTTATATAAATACCTTTCTGATATTCATTATTAAATCAAATATTTCCTTTCATATTCCATTCTTGTATCACTTCATTGTTCCTAATGAGCTGCTTAAATGTTTATTGCAATCCTATGGACAAAAAATCCAATTAATCTTGGTCTAAAATATGTTTCAGTTATATCTCAAGTAAAAATAAAGGAATAACATGTGTCTTTGTTCCATCTTTGTATCTAGAGTATATTCTGCTGAGCATATAATTTAAAATAGTGTTTTTTCATCAATTAGAAAGTATAATTCCATTGATTTTTACTTCCTATCATTTGTTGCTAATTAGCCATTAATCATACATTTTTGTTGCTTTGGAAGCATCGTGTCCTTTGTTAGACCAAGGTTCAATTCCCAGACCCTTAGCCATGACTACAATTTATAAATACCTGAAAGGGAGAATACAGCTTCAAATACTCCTTTTACTTCTTGTTGGTTTAAAAGTGTTTTATTCTCTATTTTCCAGTCCCTCTAATGTTTCTTGATTCCACAGCTCTCATATTTTAAAATTGTAATTTTGTATTTTATCTTGCTTTCTTAATTGTTCTCACTAGTTACATACATCTGTTACAAACTGTTCCATTGTATGAGGATGGAGATTTTACATGTGTTCTTATAGGGTGAATCTCTGTGTGTGTGTGTGTGTGTGTGTGCATATACATATTATCTTCCAATAAAGATAAACTGGAATGAACACCTATTATTTTTTTGCTGCTCCTCTGCTACTCACACTTATGTTAATCATATGATCATTTTTTTTTCTGAAGAACACCATTCCCTTGAGATTTCAGAAGTTCAATATAACAATTAGTTTCCCTCTAGGAGAACATATAACTTGGACCTAAACTAAATAGTGTATATGAAGATACAAGATTTTTAATGGAACTTTGGGGGAGAGATTCAAACTCTTAACTGCTGGATCTAAAGTTTGAGTGGATAAGATTCCTGAAGCAGAAATAGCATCCTTTTATTGCATGAGGTTGAATGTGAACTCATCAAAGTAACAAGACAGAAAAGGGAGAAAATGACAAGTCTTGATTAAACTATGTGAAACATGGATCTAAGTATCCCCACCCTTACAGTTGTGTTCTTACTAGATTTGATATACTCTGTTTACTTTCAGATAGTCTGAGTCAAATGTTCAATCATTTTCAACAGAAAATGTTTTAGTTGATCAATCAATGTAGTTATTAGGTAATTTTTTTATTTAAGGCACTATTATTTGGTTCTCTTTTAAAGTTGTTCCCTATTCTGAAAGCAAATCCAAGCTTCAGACTGGATTTTCCAGATTCACTATTTTTGCTAATAGTGATTAGATTAGGCTTCCTTATACCTGTTATAGTAACTTTTTTACCAGGATTAAAAGTTATACACAGTTAAGGCAAATAAGAAAATATAACCACCCATTTCATAATCTATTTCTTCTATGATGATCTGTACAGGTAAGTGTAAAAGGGAGTATTTCCTTGTAAATTCGTATATCTTCATGCAACTTATCATTCCCTACTATATTATTGTAGAAGCAATCTGTTTATTGTGAGATAAATATGTATTCATGTTGACTGTCAATTACCATGTGTTGTAGATGTTCTAACATTGTAATTAATTGGCAAATCTTTCTGAAGATGTGTAATTCCCTTTAACAATATTTTATTTACAACTATTTACACTTTTATGTTACTAATTTTCACATGCAAAAGTTTGTATAATTAGGTTCTTTGTAGGGATTAGAAAAAAATGTAAAAACATTATAAATAATGAAAGGGTAGTCCCCAGATATTCTAAATAATAGAATGACAATTATTTGACTATTGAAACTTTGAAAATATAAAGATATTGTGAATACAAATATCAAGGAACAATATACATCTTTGTAAACATTGACTATCCAAATCTCTCAAAAATTTCAGATTGAAAAAAAATAATTTAAAGTCTCTGAAAAGCCATATTAAAAATCAAGAAATTTTAAGGAATCTGAAAATCATATTAAATTCCTTTGAGTTTGCATATTAAGGTCCAAATATTTTATTTAATAGAAACCTACTTCACAGCAAATTTCATCTTGGTTTTCACAATATTTGTAGATTTTTAAAATATTTTTCCAAGAAGAAAGTGATGCCTGATGATTGTTTGCAACTTTGTCTGTTCCACCTGCTCTATATTGGAAGGCTAGGATAAATGTTTTAAATCAGTCAATCTTATTCATGACTATTAAGCAGATTTACCTGGAGAGCTTTTTACATGTATTAACATGATGTGGGGATATAACTCTGGGGGAAAGTTCTGGGGAAAAATACCTCTGAAACTAAAGTCAGTCAAAGGGAGAAATAAAGTTAAGAAACCCATTTATTTCTTACAAGCTTTTATCCTCTCTTGACCCAGCTGCAGCAGAGGAGAGCTCCACCCAACCTCTCTGGTCCAGATAAACCCCAGCATGTCCTTGTAATTACCTATTGCTACATAGATGGACTAAGACTCTCCACCCCTTGGAAACTCCTATTGATATGCAGATGCACTAAAGACAGACAACAGGTTCTGGAAATACTACAATTTTACCTACAGTGGAAAATGGAACTTTCTAACAAGGATTCCCACCTGGCCTTGATAGTACCCACTGTATGTACATTTAAGAGCCTGTTTGCACATCAATGGGATGTTTACCAGCAACAGAGCTGCTAGTCAGTCACCTGATTGCTGGTCCCTGGTAAGGGGTGGAGAGGAATCACCCATTCTCTCCTCCCCTATGTTCCCAGTATGTAATTGGTCAGGTATCTGCCAGTCACCAGTGACCCACCCACAGAATTCAGCCCAGTGTGGCAGCATAGTTGAGTGTGAGCAGGGGGAGAGAACTGAGCAGCTGGGGTTTGGAATGAGGAGGGACTGAGCCATGAGAATAAACCCTTTCATTACCAACCTCTCTCCCTTGTTTTCCCTCAGTCTCATCAGATTTATAGGGAAATTCCCCCAGATGGGGAGCCTCCTTCTCCCAGAGTTACATTTTGGCCTAGTCAGCAGGATCCAGTGGAACCAAAAAGCTGTCCTCATGGTGATGCTTCAGCGGGCTGCCCTGATGGTGAAGAGACAGCTGGGGATCCCCATGAGGATGACAGGGAAATACCCAGGGATCACCCAGTGGGGATTAGGTCTGGGGTGAGTTGCCTCCTAAAGAACTGGGCCCCTCCCCAGAACTGGGGAGAGATGGGGATGCTTAAGGCAGTAGAATTGGCCCTGTGCAAAATAGGGGACTCCTTAGGGGAACTGTAGAGGTGGGAACTGTGGGTCAGATGTTTCTCATAGTGTTGGAAAGCATTGCTGAAAGGGTATCTCGCCATGCCCCTTCTTACCCCAGAACACTCAGGAGACACGAGCCCATGCAACAGATTTTATTATCTGAAAGAGAAAATGGCTGCCCCCAGAGAGAGGGAGCAGCAGCTCATGGGTGAGGAATAGCATTTTTAAGGAGAAGGGGTAGGGTGTGTTCTTCGTTGGTGATTGGATCTTAAGGGGTGGGCAACCATCTGGTCATTGGTGGTTGGATCTTAAGGGGTGGGAGTCTTAACTCACCAGAATTTGCCTTCATTCCCATCTTTTTCTTTTCTTAATTGGGCCTCTGGGGAACTGGGTGTAGGATCTCATTCTCTAGCTACTTCCTGCTGGAAGGGGGGCAAATTCTGAGGTTAGTGAGAACATTGCTGTAGAGTTGGGGAAGGGGGGGCATCCTGAGATGATTCGTGATGTCATCTAACTGGTTTTGTTATTCTTCATGAGAAGACCTTGATAGCCCTGGAGGCATAACTGGTTGAGTGTATGGTTAGAAATTTTCAAAATTTGATTTTGAATGAATTTTTGCAATAGGCTAATGAATCAGGGAAGGAAAGGAGAATAATAATAATAAAGGTAATAGGGGCTAGGAGGGGCAGGAGCCAATTGAAGGGGTAAGGGAATGGATAGTTAGGGGAGTTTTCTAGGAGCTTGGAGGCTTGTTCCCACAGGCGTTTTGCACCATCCCAGATGAGACTGGATTTGTTGGTGTAGAAGCAGCATTGTTCTTGGAGTAGGGCACATATGCTGTTTTATGCAGCTGTAAGGAGGTCCTGTTTGGGTTGTAGAGTAGATTACTGGAGGATTTGTAGTCTGTGGAGTTGAAGGTGTAAGTGGTCCCATTGGGATGGAGGAGAATCATGAAGAGTGCATTTTTGAGGTCAAGGACAGAGAAGTAAGTAAAAGAGGTCAGGATAGTGGATAATAAAGTATAGGGATTAGGGACTACTGGATGGATTGGAATAACACTGCACTGATAATTCTTAAATCTTGAACTAGTTTATAAGAACCATTAGGTTTTTTGATAGCCAGTATCAGGGTGTTGTAAGGGAAATTGGCTGGTCCTAGTAGCCGTTTGTATAAAAGTTCCTGGCTAATTGGCTGCATGCCTAGTGAACTCTTGAGGGGCAGTGGGTACTGAGGTTGAGAGGGAAAAGAGGTGGGGTCCTTAAGTCTGATCATTACTGGGGTGCAGGTGGAGACAGAGGGGTTGAGGTTATCCCAGACTACAGGGTTGACCAGATCGGGTGGCAGAGGAAAAGAAGAGGGAGGGAGGTTTGCAGTGGGTTGGAGGGCAAGTAAAAGTGGGATTGAAGGTGACTTGGGGTTGAGGTGTGGTCCAGAAGCTAATGTAATGGAAGCTCCAACCTTGTGTAATAGGTCTCTTCCCACAAGGGGGATGGGACAATGGGGAATCACCAAAAAGGAGTGAGAGAGGGCAATGCCTCTAGAGGCAGTGAAGCATGGTAGTTTGTAAAGGTTGATGAGGTGTGCCCCCTACCCTGACTACAGAAGACTGTGAGAGGGAGGTAGCTCCCCAAAACTCCTTCAGGACTGAGTAGGTGGCCCCAGTATCCAAAAGGAAAGAGATGGACTTACCCACTACCACAGTGGTTACCCTGGGCTCCTGTACAGTGATGGTAGTGGTCGGGTGGAGGAATCCCGGGCCCCCTCAGTCATCAGTTGCCAGACCCAGAAGGTCTATGTGTGGAGTGTTAGAGCTGGATGGCCTGGCACCTCTCGGTGTGCGAGGACAGTCAACAGCCCAGTGTCCCTCCTGATGGCATTTAGGTCATGGACCTGGGGGCTTCTGGGGGTTTGGGCAGGCTCTGGTCCAATGACCCGTTTGACCACATTTGAAGCAGGGACCAGGAGGTCCTCCTGGCTGCTTCCTAGGAGGTGAGGATACCCAAGCACCAGTGGTTGGGGTAGGTTGAAAGTCCTTAGCCAGTATTTGATATTTTTGTTTATGGGACTTTTAATCTCTTCCATTATATACTGTGAAGGCCACTGCCAGGACTTCTGCCTGAGAAGTTAAGGGTCCCTTCTCTAGACATTTAAGTTTAGCCTTAATGTCGGGGAAACTCTGGGTGAAGAAGTAGGTCATTAATAATTGTCTCCCATCTGGGGTCTCAGGGTCTAGGTTTGTATATCATAAAAGAGCTTTGGTGAGGTGGTCGAGGAACATAGAGGGACTCTCATTTTTATCCTGAATAACCTCTTGGGGTTTTTCATAGTTAATGGCTTTATTGGCTGACTTCCTGAGACCCACCGTGAGGCAGGTGATGAATTGATCTTGACTGGAGACTTCCCCTGCCGTATTATAGTCCCATTTAGGGTCTCGGTCAGGAACCACCTGAGCACCAATTGGATGAGCTGGAGTAGTTTGGTGACCCTCATTGGCATGAGTTCCAGCCTGTTCCCAGAGTCGCCTATGCTCCTCGGGCAAAAGTGTGTTGGATAAGGATCATGTGAATATCATGAAAGGTAAGTCATATCACTGAGTTAGGTACTGGAACTCTTTTATGTAAGTAGCTGGGTTGGAGGTGAAAGAGCCTAATCTTTTCTCAGTTTGAGATGGGTCAGAGAAAGGGACATGGACCCAGACGACGCCCTCTGTACCAGCTACTTCCCATAGTGGGGCTAGGATCTGGGTTCAAGAGCAAGTGACTGGAGGGATTGGCACGGGACTGGGTGAGAGAAGGGGAACTTGTTGTGGAGGAGCAGGAGGTGCTGTGGCTCCTGCAATGGCACTAGGGGAGCTGGGAGGGTTGGGATTTTGATTTTGCAAAGAAGGAGGTTGGAGTGGGAGAGGAACTGGTGTTTGCGGGGGAGCTGTTAGGGGTTTGAGATCAGTAAGGAGGAGGTTCATCAGCAGAGTCAAAGTCAGAGGACGTGGTGGGAATTGGTGGGTGGTGGGGTGAAGTTTTTTAGAGGGAGGAGAAGATGTTTAGGATTGCAAGGGAGACAGAGAGAGGGCTAGGTTCAGAGTTAGGAGAAAGCCTGGATATATGCAATCCCTTTCCATTTGCCGGTGCACTCACAGAAGTTGTATAAGTCATGGAGAATTTTAGGATCTAAAGAGCCATTGGGAGACCATTTAGACTGATTGTCCAAGGAATATTGTGTCTAGATCTCATTACAGTAGCGAATAAGCTTAAAAGGTTTGAGGTCTGGAGTGAGGTGAAGGGGTTTTAGATTATTGAGTAAGCATCCTAGCGGTGAATCTACGGGAACGGAGGAGCCAGATACCATGGTGAGAATGAGACAATTCAGAAGTCACTGAGGCATCCCAGAGCCATTGAGAAGGTCGCAGAGAAGACCAGACACAGTTAGGGGGTCGTCACCACCTCTAACCGAGCGGTCGAAGCGAAAACGCTGAGGAGGCTTGGTAACTGGTACCAGGAGTTTATGAGTAGATAAAGGGAGACCGGGCCTCAGTGTATGAGAATTCTTACCATGGGGAGGGAGAGAAGGGTCAACTATGGGGATCAACTGTGACTCTGAAAGTTGTGGTTGGGGGTGCCCCTGTCCCAGAGGAGCCCTTGGGGGTGCCAGACACTCAATGGTCACTTCCCACATTTCAAAGGCACATTTAAGTCGACCATGAAGGGGAGACTTACTAAATTGAAGGCCAGTGTTGGGCGAGAAGATGAGCGACCAGGGAAATGGATGGTGAGCCCGTGGAGGAGGATCGGGCAGTGAGGGTTCCCAAAGCAGCTCAGATCCTGGAGGAAGAGCAAAGTCAATGCGAGAGCCTCATCCGAAGTCATGGCACCAATGAAAGGGTATCTCGCCGCGACCCTCCTTACCCAGAACGAGTCAGGAGACACGGGCCCATGCAAGATACTTTATTATCTGAAAGAGAAAATGGCTGCCCCCAGAGAAGGGAGCAGCAGCTCCTGGGTGAGGAAGCGCATTTTTAAGGAGCAGGGGTAGGGTGTGTTCTGCTTTGGTGATTGGATCTTGAGGGGTGGGGGTCTTAGCGCGTCAGAATTTGGCTTCACTAATGAGATAAACAATGTGTTTTTTTTTTTTAATAAAAAGATAAGCGTCCTGTAGGTCAAGTTTAGGGATATGAATAAACCTTCTAGGAATTATCAATGATCTCTCTCTTGTCCATGCATTGGGTAAAAATGGGATGGGGTGGAATAAGTGGGTCCCTACTTTTTGTACATCTTAATAAGCAGGAGTTTAGTCAATAGATTCTGAATTGTAAGAGGTAGGACTGAAACAGCCCAAATTGTGGTATGATTTTTCCTTTTTCTCCTACAAGACAGGGAGCTGGGAGAGGACCCCGAGGTAATATCAGAAAGGGAAATACAGTACTGCTTATGTCAATACACTGGAGTGGATCATTTCATGTGATTGGGTATTGCAACTGAGTCAATAAAAGACAAGATTCCTCCATGGACATTGATCCCCATCTATTGGCAAAACTGAGAGGTTGAATGGCTGCCTGAGAACAAATTAGCTTTTTAACACCTCTGCTCCTGACCCTGAATTATCACATCCTGATTACTAGCCTTTAAGGAGAAGGTGAATTAAGAATAGAACCAGAGTCCCTCCTTCTCAGGAACCAGAAGGCCTTAGTCATATTGATGGCACAATGGGAATGAGGGAGTGTGGAGGATAAAGCCTTTGATCCTTCATTTGGATACCAGTGCTCTGGTGGCTATCTTACAAGGTTTTCTGGAACAGGGAGTAATACATATTCAATTTTCCAGATTTGGAAGAGGAGTGAAGTAGGGAAAGGAAGTATCTGTATCATTACATTCACTGTCCTGCCACAGGGCATTTGGAATATTTTATTATTTCTGCCACAACGTGTAAGCCAAAAGATGGAATTGGTCCTCCTTTCAGGGGAGACTCGATGCTATTGTGCTGATATCCTAAAGCTGAGTAACAACGGCTTTGAATCAAGTGAAGACTGACTTGCATTGAAAGTCCAGAGATGACTCATTAATTTGGGGTCCTTGGCAATCACTCCTTTCTCACAGAAGGAAGCTACACATGCTCATTCATGGTTTTAAAGGACAAGGGAATACCAGGAATCACTCAAGTATACGGTTGAATTCTGCACATATTCTTTTATGCATCATGTAGAAAACATGGGCATTTCCTTGTCACAATGTCGACTTTCCCTCATGCCTGCTGGGCTCTGGACATGAGGACCCAAAATTTCCCTCGTGACATCCAAAGCTTGTTTTTGATGGTAACTTTTCTGTGCCCCTTGGGAAGAGTATGACCTAGGAATTCAAACTCTGCAGAACACAGAATAATGGGGACAGGAAGGACAAAATGCTTCAGTGCTTCATTAGGAGTTTTGGAAGTGGGGATGCTTCTGCTTTCACCCCTTCATTTCCAGAATGATGTTTTCTTCCTGTAAATATAAGATATATGGGGGACAGTCTTTCACTTAATGGAGATGACTTAAATATGGCAATTCATCATTTGAAAATGGTACCTCTGAGTTGGTGCTTCAGTTGTATCTTTAGAAAGATATGCCAATGTTCTATGAGATTACCCAATTCTAGATTCTGTGGTAATGATACAACCAGTGGATTCCCAGTCATGGGTCCATTCTCACACCTCTACAACATGAAATGGTATCCTGGTCAGATAATATTTTGTGTAGGAGTTCATGTCTGTGGATGAGGTATTCTGCAAGCCACTGGATAGTGATGCTAAGATTCTGCAATAAGGAAAGTCAACTCTCTATGAAAGATAGGGATATACCCTGTGAAGAAAAACTGCTTACACTTCCACAACAGAAAGGTCCTGATATAGCTGATTTGCTGCCAAGTGGCCATTTGGTCTCCTTGAAATACATCCATATCAGCATGGCTGATAGCGGCCTCTGTTGTTGACAGAGTGGATCTGCGTGAGCTGCAGAAGCTAATAAGATTTTGTAAGTGGTTATTAATACTGATGATCCTCCATCACTGCAACCATGACCAAGTAATTCATGTGCATTTGGTCAGTTCCACTGCGGTCAATGACAAAAGATGGCTAATATCAATAACCAAGAAATTTCAATATTTAGTTATTTACTGTATCTTCCTTGGTGAGGTCTTTCTCATGGGTGTTAAAATGTGATACGATACTCCATACTTTGTATGCACACCCATGTCTATTCACAGGCTGCTCCAGATCTCCTCTTGTGTGAGTCTTCAATTGACCATACCATTAGCCGTCCAAAAATCAATCTATATTCTCACCTCAGATCACTTCACTTTCCATATAAAATAGGTGATCATTTGCACTGATCACTACCGCCTTCCATGAGGAAGATTTTTCCTCACTACAGACTACTCATGAATGTAGTTATTATTGCAATGATAGTTCATTTTTAGCTGGCACCCACAGCCAATTCATCCATAATCCATGAATAGGTCTATTGTTCCTCCTTCACCTCATAGTAAGGTAACTCCCATATGGTCATAAATACAAACCGGGGGAGGGGCCATGGGGCAACTGTGGTGTGTGGCATGGAGTCTGGGGTACCTGTGTCTCTGCGGTTTACTTATGCCAATGGTCCAGTCAAACTTGATGTTGGCCATCTTATGATGAACCCCAAGTCGTAGTGGGCAGTTCTAGATGCATGTCATTTGGTGCTTATACTCAGGTATTCTGTCTCTTCCAGGAACAAGTAACCTCCATAAAGCTATTTGTCAAAAGGTGCATAATTGTCATCTTTGTTCCAGAATCTCAGGAGCCCACAGGGTAATTCTTCCTCTGGAATTCCCTGTGAGCTCCACGTTGCATTCTTTCCTACCACTGACATTTCCTACCACATTTCCTGCCACTGAAATCATAGGTTTCACCACCTTTTGTGGACATGTGGTGGGGCTGTTTTCATCACAGCCTAGACCTGGTGCACAACCCATGCATGCTAAGAGACCAACTCAGAGGTGGCAAAATCTCCTGCATAGTGTATCTGACCCTCAAATCCGAAGCAGTCTAGCAGGCATGTGCTTCCCTCCTGGAGGCACAGTGCTCAAGATGCAGCAATTTGACATTTACTTTAGAGGAGAGGAATCAAGGAGAACTTTCAGGCTGTCAAGCAAGTCTTACCTCTGTGAAGGAGAGGATGAAGAAAGGAGGATTGCACGGAAGACTCTTACATCACAGTACAGCTGTAAGAATGTTTGGGCCATGCCAGGGGAAACATCCTGGACTCTCACAGAAATGGCCTGCATCTACAACCCTCTCCATGCTCAGCCATGGGCCAGGAGCAGCCTTTGAATGTGTGGCCTTGGTAATAAGTCAGTGGTTGATACAGAGCGACAGCAACTGGGGCTGCCGTTCAGATTATGCTCTCAAAAGCAAAAACACAAGAGGAACATTGCCATGGCCTCCACTGACATAAACAACTTTCCAATTACGCTTTTTGCTACATAGGTTATGGTATGTAGGATTACTGAATAATATTTATGTTTTAGATGCCACATTCTGTGGCTGTTACAACTGCCAGGTACCAGCCCCCAACCTAGAATAAAGACACCTTGTATGACAGACACTTCCCAAGGAAACAGGCTAAAAATCCTTCTGCTCTGTGCTTTTCAGTCTTTGAACCCACTTCCATCCTCTAGGAGATCAGCACACTTATGTCACTGATTTGATCCTCTTGCTTTACCACAGTCTTCTGGGGCTAAAAACTCTTAGCTTTGTATTTCCTTCTTTTATACTTGGGACTTTCAGCATTTCATATCCTGAATTGTTACCGCCACAGTTTGAGTTTACTAAATTCCTATGACTTAATGAACAAGGAAGTTTCTTTATACACCAATGAAAGGTGAATGAACTAAGGAAATCTTCTGAAAAAGCTAGATTTTCAAGACCATTTTCTTGCAATGTTACTCTAGATTTTTGTGTTCCTTATTTCATTTTGTATTCCACCTATAAATCCTATCTATTTCTAAAGCAAATGGATACCTCTGGCAGACTAAAGAATAATTCTGAACAAAGGAACATGAGATAGAAAAGTAAATACTTTAAAAATGTATTATCTTCATTATGGATAATGACAAGTAACTAACAAAACAAAGCAAAGGATTTGAAGTGCCAAATAAGGAAGTGGTCTCACTGACTAAAGCAATCAGTGAACAATCCTGACAATTTATGGTTCAAGTGATTGAAGCCTGCCAGTTTTAGCCTTTCTGTTGCCATTGTTGAGGGAGCCCCACTAAGCTGCTGATAAAGGGTGCATGTCCAGAGAGGTGGTCAGCAATGGGAGAATATCAAAGTAAAATATCTGTCATACACATAGCCTGGCTAGCACATCCTTTGTCTGAATATTGAGAAGTGATCTTTACGCAGGTGTTTTCACATGGAAGTTTTATGTCCTGTCACGTGACCCCTCTCCCAGGATTTGTTTAATCTCCTTATACCTATCTTTCTGTATATGTTCCTTTAACTTTATCGTTTTAGGAGTCCTACTTTCCTCCTACCATTTCTAGTCTAGGGACCTCTCCCAGCATTAGTTTGTAAATATTCATGAGTATCAGCCTGTCATGAATATTTTTCACCTGGTTCCTCTGCTAGATAAGAGGGAAGTAGAACACCAGATCCTGAGCATAGAGAAACACAAAAAAACACCCACCCTGTTTTATTTTCAAGTGTGAATGGGTTTATTGTTATTTTTATATCTAAAAATAAAATACAGACCTAAAATTGTGAGGCTACTTTCCTGCCACCTCTCAGGTTTTTGTGGAGGGTCGTGAAACTGGTCTGAGGATACCAAATTGTTCTGAAATATAAATCCCCGTTACACCAGTAGGGAGAGAGATAATCCCAATCCAAATGAAATGAACTTTCCTAGTTTTAGTCCATTACTTTAAATTTATTTTACCATCTACAAGACTTGACCAATAGGATGCTGCTAAGAACTGCTTCCAGCCCGCAGTTAACTCCTGAGCAAGTGAGTTAGTATGAACACTGCCCAGAACAACGCTAGAGGGATTCAGTCTCTCCTGCTATTTCGGTTCATTACTGGCCACCAAGATCTGTGCTGGAACTATCTCTTCAGGCTTTGTCTTTCATCCTTATGTTGCTGGACTTATTTCCCCCTATGACCAACTTCCTGTCAATTTTGATTAGTTCCTTTCCCAGTTACAACTCCATCCTCTGCCTAAGTATAGAAAGTGTTCACAAAAACAACTAATGACCATTGCTGCCTAGGCTTTGCTTATCATTTTACGACTTTTCTTTTTCTTTGATTTGGACAAATTACCTTTGTTTATCTGGACTGTGGATTCAGGTTGCTGTACTCATGGGTTATGGTTTCCATTAATCATCCTGAATATATAAAATTAATATGTGAGTAGGTCTCTTCTCCAAATAGCAGTTCAGCCTCATGACTGATCTGGAACTGTATCTAGATCCAGTTGAACATCATTTGTCATGAGTAGCATGTTGGAAATTATGGTTTAGGAAGCAGTGGCAGCCAAATGCTTCCCTAGAGCCTGAGATTGTTATCTCTAGGACTTGGCTGAGCATGAGAAGAAAAATTGGACAATCATGTAAGTTTGCCTTGGATATGCTAATGCACACTTCCTTTGATTAGAGCATGAGTTTGCTGCTAGTGACACTGTGGCTGAGAAGGGCCCAAGAGGCCATGTGAAGACTGAAATTTCCACCTTAGCTTCATTACTCGAAGACTGCTACCCAGACCACAAGTTTAGAAAGGATTCTTGACTAAATTTTCTTCCCATTTTTGGTTGTCAAAAATATTTTTGAGCCTATATCCTATATAAAGCATTTCTCTAGTTTCCATGGAAGACAGAAGAACAACACAAAGCACTTAAAAGGACAAGATTTTTGTTT
Organism: Manis pentadactyla; assembly: GCF_030020395.1. Lineage (NCBI taxonomy): Eukaryota > Metazoa > Chordata > Mammalia > Pholidota > Manidae > Manis > Manis pentadactyla. The sequence continues at coordinate 26,129,215 of NC_080037.1, read as the reverse complement.
TCCTGAGCAACATGAGACACCCTGCCCAATCATTCAACATTTTTTTTGCCCAGGGAAATAAATAAGATGTAATGAAAATATTTTAAATTTAACATGTATAAAAACTATCACTGAAGATTTTCTGGTGTTTGAAAAATTATAGAGTCTATGAAAACTAAACAATAATGCTGGCAATTATGCAGAACATTCTAGCAATGATAACTAGGTGACACTTAAAGAAAATAATTGTATTGTTAGAAAAAAAGTGACAGCCTTTCCGTTAAATAAGTGTTCCTGGTGGCTTTTCTCAAACACACTAAAAATACATCCCTCTCTCATTATACAAAGGTTGTACTGCAGGTGATACCCATCTTTCTCCCTAAAGTGGATGCAATTCTCCAAAGCATAGATGGTATACATACTCCCTCATATACTCAGGATTTACCTTTGGGTTGGAGGCAGTTCTTAGCATCCTTATGGTCAAGTCTTGTGGAGGGCAAAGGACTTAATCTACTATGCTTCAGTTTCCTCAAATCTCATGTGGAAATAATAAGTATACTTACTCAGGGGTTACCAAAAAATTTAAACAAATTTATATAAGAAAACACATAGACCTGACAAATATCAATACTTAATAACTGTTAACTATTATTTACTATAATTCCTTCTGTATAATTTAGAAATATTCATTTAAAACCAAGTAATACCAGGAGGTTATGATAGTAGATTAATGACTGACTTGCTTTCCTATCAAGTGAGGGAGATCTTGAGGAAATGAGCAGTTTGAGAAGGAAAAAGAACTGGGTAGAGTGCTAGAATGAAGAAAGAAAGTTACTATTTATTCAGCAATTAAATTAGTGCCAGACTTGTTCCATGCACTATCTCATTTTTCCTTCACACCAATGCCAGCAGCTCTCCCAGGTTTGCATATCCAATAGTGTCAGAACAGGAATTGGAACACATTCTCTTACCAGTGAATATAATGTTCCTTAAAGACAAGCAAGGCAGAAAAAGAAACAGGTAAATACCGAATTTTAACCAGAGACTTATATAGCAAAAATTAATTTGACTAAGTTTATTATGTGATTGTTGAGTTTATTTTACCCATATAGGTACTATTCACCTCTTCTAATTGCCTTTTCAATAATAAACAAATACAAAAGAGCTTCTTGTAGCTGAATATTATTCAGTGTGCAAATATTTTATATGTTCACAAATTATTTGGTTATTTTCTGCTAATCATTCTCAAATCATTATAATTATAGATTGTGATATACACATATCAAATTTTTAATGTATATTTAAGAACTTGGCTTCTGGAAAACAGAGTAAGTTTTCCTTAAGCTGTCTTTTCAATTTTGTTAAATATACCAGCATATAACTTAAAATGTTAATGAAAATGTGCCTTTCAATTTTAGGTGGTGACATTTATTATAAATTAACGTATCTCTAGAGTATACTTTTAAAAGTTAAAGGAAACATCAAAATGTTTTTCTAATCTTGAAGGACTAATAAACCTCAAATAAATATATTTGAATATGGAATATAGTTCTTAACTTACTGTGTTCTCTCCTGTAACACACCTGGAAGGCATGCTATTGATTTATTATTATCTTTCTTGATAAGAAGCTTATAAAATATCTGCTTAACTATTTCTCCTCAAACTATCAAGATAATAAAAGCATGAAGGCAAGTCATTGGCAAGGGCTAAAGAACTGCCACTTAAAATCAGAAAATGTGTATAATTGCATTTTTATCACAATCCTCATCATTTTAAAATGAAGGAAGCATAGATTTGTCATTATATTTATGTGATTCAAGAAGCTCCATGCCTTTCCTATCTCTCCAACCTCACTTGCTCCTATTTTCATACAAGGAGAAAACTTTCTTATACCCTTAACAGAGTCACATTGTTGGGAATCTTTGACTTTTTATGTTATTTTCTGGCTTAGGATATTTTTTATTCCTCCTTTACCCATCTAATAGATGCCTATTCATTTTTTATTATCACTTATTCATTTTTTTCATTCATAAAGTATTTATGGAGCACTATTTGGCAAAGTTGCTGGTGATATGGCAGCAAGCAAATGATACAAAAACCCTTGCTATTGTGGGGCTTATATGTCAGTATAAGAAAACAGTATACAAATAAATAAATACAGGGACTATCAGATGACGGTATTTTTGGAAATATAAAGCAGCAAAAGAAAACAAAACCTGCAATAAGTTTTAGGGAGGAGGAGACTGACAATTTATAATAAAGTTGTTTGGGAAGATCTTGATGAAAAAATGACAATTCAATAAAGACCTAGAGAAAGTCACTCAGCTGAGGGAGTCATGTAGGTATCTGGAGGAAAAACATCCAGGCAGGGAGAATCGCAGGTTATATCTTGGCAAGGGTACGGGTTTATGTTCAAGAAATAGTGAGGAGACCATGATGACTTCAGTGGAGTGAATGAGAAGAAAGAGGAAATGAGGCCAAACCATGAGGTAAAAAGATGCAAATCACATGTAGCTTTGTGGAGACTTGTCTTTTGCTCTGAAAAATGAGTGAACTACTTTGATGGATTGGAGAAGAGTTGCATAAACTAATTTATGTCTTCATAGGATTATTCTGGCTGCTGAGTGTAAAATAGTCTTTACAGAGACAAGTGCTGAAACAAGGGTATCAGTAATCCAGGTAAAAGATGATGGTGGCTAAAAACAAGAAGGTAATAGGAAAATGGTAAGAAGTGGTTAGAATTTGAAGGTAGAAACAACAGGATTTGCTAAGAGATCAGAAGTGGACTATGATAAAAAAAGAAAATAGAACATGGACTCCAAGGGTTTGGGAGAGATGTCCAAATGTTTGTGACATCATGTGGTATTCAGTTTTCTCTTCCTATGCCCTCTAGTAAGTCACTTTCCTTAGTACAGGCTCAAACCTGACACTCATCTTTAATATTAACCACAAATGAGTATGTTCTCTTAAACATGCCCTGTGCTAAAGTTTTATTTACATGATCTCATTTGATCCTTTGAAGGGAATGCAATATTATTACACCAATTTTTATACATGAGATTATACTCATCATACCATAGAGCCATAAATTGTGCATTCCCACAGCACTATAACATATTTAAGGAGAAGAACAATGGTATTTTAGTATTTGTATGCCAAGCACCTGGAAAAATTCCTTCCCCCAAATTTCTGCCTATTACTGTGTTTTCAGTGAATGAATGAAATGGATTATTGAAGTTTCTTAAGTGCAGTGATTTGAGTAAGGGCAAAATTCCTTATTATATCAACAAATATGTGTCCTTATGTGACTTATAAATCTATTTGAGGTTATTGCCATTAACATTTAAGAAAATAAATCTTGTAAGAGAATATTGTATATACATTCTTTGCATATGGCAAAAATAATGAATTTTTTCTTGCAAATTTGACTTTGAAGATTAAGAATAATTTACAATTTTGCTAATAGATCTCTTCTTATAAATTTATATAAATGAAGCTATTTAAAACATACTGAGTAATAAGCCCATTTGGGCAGTTTTCATTTGCTACAGATTTTCTTTTATTTTTAAAATTATTAAATAAATAAAGAATGGTCATATAATAGCATGAAATAACTAATAGTGTATGTAGTCCTCTCTGATTAAGGGTGGAGAAAAGATCTAGGTGAGTCAGTGGAATATACAAACTAAATAATGGTTAATAGTTTTTATATTGATAAAATACTACTGGCTTCTTGTATGTTGTACTGTATGGAAAGTCAATATTAATATTAACCCAGTGCCTCACATTGTTTGAAACCTGGGAATAAAAATAACGGCTTTATCTCTATTCTCATGGCAGTGGTATTCTTTGGAAGTCACCATGGCCACAGGAGCCTCACTTTCCCGAATGCATTTTAAAGTATATTTTAATCAAACCTCATATAGAGAATTCTCTAGGAATATTACTGAATATCCAGTTAAATGTTGCAACACAACTGACGTTTATGTTATTCCATGCTACCCAAGACTTATTTTCCCTTGCTTCTTCCTACCATTTCAGTCTTAGTAAGGAAGACACTTTCATTTTTCTATTGAAAGTTGAAAATGGTAGAGAGCAATAGGTAATAAAGTCCTCCCAGATCACCTCTGTCAGGAGATCAGGGCAGACCAGGGGCAATCAAGGTACCAGGTTCTTTTGCACGGCCTAAGCGAGCACCGCTTCGGAGCAAGGCAAGCCCACCTTGATACAGCAGAAGACCATTCTGGCATACACAGAACTTTACTTCACAAAACTGACCAGTGTCTCACTATGAATTAAGGATAGAAATCGATGTAATTGAGGACTTTATAATTACTTTAGCCTTTAAATTACTTGGTTTAATCCCTACAACTAACACCACGATGTGTATTATTTTATTTTAAGAATAAGGAAAGAGGAGAGGTTGATTGACATATCCAAGGTGACTGTACGATAAGCAGACCTTGGTATGGAGCCCAAATCCTTCTGAATCTTTGAATCCCTTTCTTCCCACTCCCTATGGTCAAGCCCTGTCTGGAAATTTACACAAATAAGATGTTTTGAAAATGAGGGCAAAAAGGAAGAAAATGAGCTCATATTATCTTATACATGCTTGTTTAAAAAATATTATAAGTATACTGCATTTGAAAATAAGTGTTATGTTACTGCTAAAGAAAAATTGATACAGAAAAATATTTTCAACCATTTTCCTATTTTTCAATATTTAGGTTGTCCCCCAAATTTTACTATTAGAATCTGAATTATCCAAGCCTTATCAGGATTTACTGGATTAATTATGTATATCAAAAACAACTATGTATTCAGTATGCAGAATAGGTTGGAATGATTTCAAAGGATTGTAGAGAGAATATTTACAATATTGTTACAGAACTTTAGTCATAATATGATGGAATTAAGATAACTCTTAGGGGAGTGAGGATTTGAGAGATGAGTTAGAAAACATTTGCCAATTGGTAGAATGTAGGAATGAATTATCAGGAAAAGTCAAAGATTACACTTTAAATTCTGGCTTAAAGTACTGGTTAGGTGGTAATGTTATTACTGAGAATGGAAATGATGGAGGAGAAGTAGGTCAAAGGAAAGGTCACTTGTTCAATTTAAAATGTCTTAAGTTTGATGTGTTCATAAGAAGTCCACACAAAGATGCACATGGAAAATAAAGATCCTGTCTGGACATACAGCTTTTGGGTCATTGTCGTACATATAGACTGAAAAGAAAGAAAACATTGGGCACTCTGGGACAGAGACGAATGAAATCTTATTAGGATGGAGAATAGGTTTGGTATGGTAATTGAAAAAATTATAAAAATAATGCATGGAAGTTAGGATAGCCATCTTTTGAATCAAGGTCTGAGTATTGGAGCGTACTTGGACAATTGTAAAGTTTAGGATATAGTCATATTTTGCTGAGATAGAATGAACAAAAAGTCATTTAACATGGAGAGGTCAAAATAATGAAAAGCCATAAATATCTTCTGTGCAGATGTCAAAATCTACAGGAATAATAGAACTTATTGAACTACAGATAAAATTATAATAGCTACTAAAAGACAATATAAATAAGAGTGTAAGATAGTGACAAGTAGAAAAAAACAATGACAGATTAAGATAGCATAAGCCACATAGAAATGTTAATTTCCAAAGAGTAGAGAAGTGATGGTCTCCAGTGTTTGTGTGGGTGGTTAGTTAAACAGCACCTTCAGCTTCTCTCTCTACACCGTCTCCCTAGGCTCTGACAATAGTTGATTCTTGGGGCTGAATGACGTATCACATCCCAGCATAGATGGCTTTTGAGTGCAGAACAAATTCCATTTTAGTGGGTTCTCTTTGAAATATCCTCCCATTCAAGCTGATCAGCTGTTTAAGTCATCACATACACATGTGCACACACAATTTAGTAAGTTCCCGATATTTACATTTTTAAAGTATATAAGAATGTATCAAAAGATGACATTGCTTAATATACATCATCCTTTTATTCCTACAGAATCCTTCTCTTCACTTGAATTAAAATAAATGGGCTTTATAGTATATTTTCAAAATAAGTAGTGTGAACACATAAAAAGCATATGGAATAATGCTAGACATACAAATAGTGCACAGTAAATGTGAATCTGATGATTTGGCAAATTTTAGAGCCATACAAGGAAAAGCACTGGGAAGAATCTAAAGTTTTCCTCATTATTAATAATCCATGAATCACAAATTAAATACTGAGTTATCAGAAAAATTTGTAAAAACAACTTGCCTATCTAAAATTATTGTGGAGTCTAGCTGCCATTTTCATGCACTGTTGATAAAAAAGCAGTCGTATCTGCTAAGTCTACTTATACCTTTCAATTGAAAATTGGCAATGAGAAAGTGAACATGAATAGTGATGAGAAAACATGAAACTTCCCTTTCAAATCAGGTGGAGTACATTGACTATCTCCATAGCAAAGTAAATAATAAATATACAGTATGATACCAGATAATGATGAGTGCAATGAAACTTAATAAAGCCAAGTTAGTGATAAAATGTTGCAAGGTATACAGAATGTCAGGGAGAGCTTCTCTGATGTGGTGACATTTGAGCAGAGATTTGAATAAAACAAGTTGAATCATACATATGAGGGAAAAGCATTCCTAATAATCACAGTAAATGCAATACCATGGTTTTCTCAAAGTTGAGAAAAAAATAAGAAAGTTTTTTTTTTTAAACCAATTTGGTTTTCATCACCATCTCGTTTCAGTGTCTCTCTCACTTCTTACCATGGCTTGTATTCCCTGGCAGAGGTTATATAGGATGGTAGTATTTCTGCCTTAAATGTTTGGTATAATTTTTCAGTGAAACCACCTGTTCCTGGAGACCTTGTTTATCGAAGCTTTTGAACTGCAGAATCAATTTCTTTAATATATATAGAGATGACCAGATTATTCCTTCTTCACTGAGTGTTAGTAGTTTGTATCTTTGAAGAAATAGTCTGCTTCATCTAAGTTTTTGCTTTATAGGCATTGAGTTGTTCTTAGTATTTCCTAATTATCCTTTTAATGGCTGTGGAGATAGTAGTAATGTCTTCTTTTTAATTCCTAATGCTTATTGATTTTTTTTTCTTTGTCAATTTATTTAGAGGTCTATCAATTTATTAATCTCAAAAAATCAGCTTTTGTTTTCATTGACTTTCCATGATTCTGTGTTTTCAGTTTATCTTTTCTTTGTATTTATTATATTCCTTTCTTTTCTTGCTTTAAGTGTAGTTGGCTTTTTTCCCTGTTTTTTCTTAAGGTGGAATATGAAGTTACTAATATTAAATCTTTCTCCTAATGTTAGTATTCTGTGCTATGCTCTTAATTTATCCCTAAGCACCACTTTATGTTTATTGCACACATTTTGATATGTTGTATTTAATTTTCCTTCAGTTCAATATAGGTGGATGATAGACAAATTTAAATTTTTGAGATTTTCTCTTTAAATAAAGGATTATTCAGAGTATGTATTTTAATTTGCTAAGCATTTATGGATTTTCGAGACATTTTATTGGTTTTTAATTTCATTATAGCCTGATAACTTACTTTGTATAATTTCTATTTTGTTGATCTTGTTAAGTTTTATATTGCACAGGACGTGGTCAATCTGTCTTGGTTAATGTTCCATGTACACTAGAGAAGTCTGTGCACTCTCTCTGTGGAGTAGTCTATAAATGTTGATTAAGTCAGGTTGGTTAACAGTGTTTTTTTAAAATTTTTTATTAAGGTATGATTGATATACACTCTTATGAAGGTTTCGCATGAAAAAACAATGTGGTTACTACATTTACCATATTATCAAGTTCCCACCCATACCTCAATGCAGTCACTGTCCATCAGTGCAGCAAGTTGCCAGAGATCCACTATGTGCCTTCTCTGTGCTACACTGTTCTCCCCGGGATCCCCCTCACCATGTGTACTAAACATAATACCCCTCAGTCCCCTTCTCCTTCCCTCCCCACTCACCTTCCCACACCCCTCCCCTTTGGTAACCACTAGTTCATTCTTGGAGTCTCTGAGCCTGCTGCCATTTTGTTCCTTTAGTTTTGCTTCATGGTTAACAGTGGTTTTTAAGTCATCTATTTCCTCACTGATTTTTGCTTATTTTTTCAATTACTCAAAATACACTATTCTGAGTATTGAAGTTTAATTCTCACTTCTCGTGTGTTTTAATCTCTTGCTATATGTTTATACATCCATCTTATATATTCTTGAAGACATTATCACTTTACCATTACATAATATCATTTAATTAATCTCTGATAATACTTTTTCTGCTGGAAAATTTACATAGCGAATTTTTTTTTTTGGTCTGAGTGTGAATAGCATTCTTTTCTATTTTATATAATATTTTTACTTTTATTTTCCATTTTTGTTTATACTTAAATAAGATTCTGTTAGAATCTTATTTATATTGTCTGGTAGACAATATAAGCAAAACTTGCTTTTTATCTAACCTGATAATCTTTGTCTATTAACTGGTTTATTTAATGATATTTACTTCATTTATACAACAACTTTATTGACATAGAATTCACACACAAACACATCACCCTTATAAAATTTACAATTTGTAATTATATTAAATCTACCTTTTTCTAGTTGTTTTCTATTTGCCACATTTTTCCTTCTTTTGTTTAACTTCTTACTTTCCATCCCTCAATCTCTGGGCTTAATGGAGCATTTTTATGGTATTATTTTAAAAATTTAAAGAGTTGTCTTATATTAACAATATACATTTTTGTATAGTTTGATTTTACTTCAAATAATACTATACCATATAGTATAGGGAAAAGTCCTTATAGCTATATAATGGCACTTTCCCTTCACATTATTTCTGTTATATGGGTGTCAAATATTTTACTTTCACATGTGCTGTAATAACACAACACATTTTTACTAACCTTGTTTTAAACAGTCAAGTATCACAAGGGCAATTAAAATAATAATAATTAATCAATTTATTATATATTATTTTTTTCAATTTTCAAAACTCTTTTAATCTGTTGCTCCAAGTTTCAAATATATTGTATTAGTTCTTCTCAGAGAAAATTTTTTAACACTTCCTATAGGTGGTGTCCAGGGAGAAAGGATTCTCTCAGTTCTTGTTTGACTGAGAAAGTTCTTTCCCATTTCTGAGAAAAATTCTGGGGACATAGAATTCTGGACTGAAGGTTATATGTACTATGTATATGTATGTGTTTTTTAGCACTTTAAAAATATCAATCCATTGTCTTCCTGCAAAGTTTCTGATAAGAATTCTTACTCTGAGTCTGCATTCCTCTGGTATCACTGTGTCTTTCCCACTTGTTTGTTCTTCTTGCTCTGATCTTCAAACAATGTGATTGTAAGCCCAAATTTTTAACAAGATTTCTATACTACCTCTCAATAAATTCTTGCCAAAATAATATGTAACTTTTTAGAACTTCAGACTTGTTATATAAACATTTAAGAAAAATAATATACTAAAGCAGTTTATGGTGTTAATTTGTTATTATATTCATTTCTCTATAAATGTTTTTTTAAATGTATTTCAATCACCACTTCTTTTAAATTCTGTAAGTCTTAGTTAAATCCAATAAAAGAAGAAAAGAAAACAAAAGAAAGATACTCATATTAGGAAGGAAGACATAAAACTGTCTTTGCTCACAGAAGCCATGACTAATGTATAATATCCAAACTAATCAACAAAGAAACTCCTGAAACTGATAAGTAACTCTAGCAAGGTTGCAGGATATAAGATGGATATACCAAAGGTCAATTGCTTTCCTATATAATAAAAGTGAACAAATGGAATTTGAAATTTAAAACACAATACCATTTCTGGTATTACATAAAAAAATTACTTAAGTATAAGTATTGCAAAATACATGCAAGACCTATATGAGCAAAACTATAAACCTTTGATAAATGAAATCAAGTAGGTAAATAAATGGAGAGATATTCCATATTCAAGGATAGGAAAATGTAATATTGTTAAGATATCAGTTCTTCCCAATTTGATCTATAGGTTCAATACAATCCCAATCAGAATCCCAGGAAGTTATGCCATATATATTGATATATTGATTCTAAAGTTTGTATAGAAAGGTAAAAGACCCAGAATAGTGAACATAATATTGAAGAAGAACAAAGTTGGATGACTGAGGCTGCCTGCCTTCAAGACTTAATATAAAATTACAATAATCAAGACAGCATGGTATTGGTGAAAGAATACACAAATAGATCATTGAAACAGGACAGAAAGCCTGGAAATAGAGCCACATAAATACTGATCCCTGACAAAGGGGTAAAAGCAATACAGCAATACAATGGAGCAAAGATAACTCAACAAATGATGATAAACAACTGGACATCTAAGTGGAAAAAATCTTACAGATCTTACACCCTTTACAAAAATTAACTCAAAATGGTCATAGACCTAAATGTAAAATGCAACATTGTAAAACAAGAAGTTAATATTGGAGGAAACCTAAAAATGACCTCAGGTATGACAATGACTTTTTAAACACAACTCTAAAGGCACAATCCATGAAAAGATAAAATTGACAAACTGGACTTCATTATTATTATTTGTTAATTCTGCTCTACAAGAGACAATTTCAAGAGAATGAGAAGAAAAGCCACATATTGGGAAAAAACATTTGCAAATCTGCAAAATTCAACAATAAGAAGAGAAACAACCTGACTAAAAAATGATCCAAATATCTTAACTGACACCTCACCAAAGAAAATATAGAGATGGCAAACATATGACAAGATGCTCTACATCATATGTTATAAGGCAGATGCACACTTAAAACAACAATGAGATACAACTGCATACCTATTATAATGGTCAAATCTGCAACACTGACAATATTAAATGCTGGTGATGGTGTGGAGCAGCAGGAACTCTTCTTCATTGCTGAAGGGAATGCAAAATGGTACATTTCCATTGTGGAAAACTATTTGGAGGTTCCTTACAAAACTAAACGTACTCTTACCATACAACCTAGCAATTGAACTCATTGATATTTATGCAAATGAGTTGAAAATTTATGTCCACACAAAATCCTGCACACAGATCTTTATAGAACATTTATTCGTAATTGCCAAAACTTGGAAGCAACCAATATGTCCTTCAAATATGTGAATGGATAAATGAACTGGGGCATATCCAGACAGTGGGATATAAATACTAAAAAGAAATGAGCTACTAAACTGTGAAAAGACATGGAAGAACTTCAAATGCGTATTACTAAGTGAAAGATGCCGATCTGAGAGGCAACAACTGCATGATTCCACCTAAATGGCATTCTGGAAAGAGAAAGTCTGTGGAGACAGTAAAAAGATCAGTGGTTGCCAGTGGGTGAGGGATAGGAGGGGAGAATAGGTGAAGCACACAGGGCTTTTAGGGCAGTGAAGCCACTCTCTATGAAATTATAATGGTGGATACATGTCTTTGTACATTTGTCCAAATCCATAGAATATATAACACAAAGAGTGAATCCTAATATAAACTATAGACTTGGTGATAAAAATGTGCCAGTACAGATTCATCAATTGCAACAAATGTACCATTGTGTTGATAATGCAGCAGGCTGCCATTGGTATGAGTAGGGGCAGGAGTATATGGAAAATCGCTATACCTTCTACTAAATTTTGCACTGGACCTAAAACTCCTCTAAAATATTAAGCCTATTAAAAATTTTATTTCAAAATGAGATATCAGTAATTTCAGGACCCCAGAGCTTCTATCTACATTTCTTTTACCAAATATTTCTCCTGTTATTTTTTGACAACCTTTCCTTATCAAAATTTTGTGCTTTGTATCCCACTTGCTTATATGGTTCCTTATTTATAACATAACTAATTTAACAAATAATTAAATATTAACAAGAGATTGCATTAAATTATTCTCTCAGATTACTTTTTTCGTGATGATTTTGTTTCTTGAGATAGATAACTTGATGTTTCTGCCACAAACATCTCCATCCCCTTTTTATTAGATTTTTGTTCTCCTATTTATTCAATTTTTGTTTACACATAGAATAATCACATTTTAGTGCAACCCTGAGTTTTGAAAAATGCTTGGAGTCACGTAATTGCCAATCAAGATATAAAACAGTTCTTTATATACTCATTTCTAAATGGAATTGTGGGTATCACTTTTTCTTTAATGTTCAAAACATTTTGAAACAAATCTAATTCAGTATGGAAAAATGATTAATGCCCTTGGGACTGGAGAATGGTGTAGAGAGTATAGAGGAGTTTTCTGATGGGAGAACACAAATGACTAAGCAGTGTTTATTTCTTACATTTTTATAAATAAGAACAAAAATGGGATAAAAGGTGAACTATTTGATCTATTTTCCTTGGTGTTTTTATAATCAGTTCTCAGGGGAACTTACCAGACGCTCTGTCCAGGTCTACGATCATCACATATCAGCATTGGGATGCTTTTCTAAGATTGAAAGAAAACTAGAGTAGCAACTCTGGGCAAAACTTATTTACAATTGTTGTTTCCCAAATGACTAGGCTTTGATAAAACAGATTCTTACTATGATTAATTTTAGGGACTATAATCCAGAGAACTTGCTTTAGGAACACAGTTCCTTTCTAAGGCCTTCCAAAATTTTTCTTGTAAAAATGTAATGAAAATGAAAAAATGTAACGCAAACAGGTTTACTAGAACATGTCATTAACAATTTTGCTAACTGGAAGTCTCTCATTATTATGTATGAAATGAAGGACTGTGTGTTTTGAACCTTAAAACTAATTGAAATTTCATTGCAATTTAGATTTACTTCAAATATTTTCTCATTTTTGTTGCTGTATTTTGTGTAGTTTACCTATATCAAGTTTTACTTTAATTTTCTTCATTGGTTTTATATACATAATTACTTATTTTGGAAACTTTCACTAAAAAGAATATAAGGATATTGATATATAGCTATATATTTATAGATTTTACTATGATTAAAGTCAAATTCTAATAATTTCAGTGAAATGGGTATATCTAGTATATTAATATTTAAATTCATTACATGGTTTATTTTATATTTATATATAATATATCATGTATATATGTATAATATTCTAATATATAATATTTAAATATGTATTATATACAATTATATAGTCTATGAATTACCAAAATGTCAAATACTTGTTTTTATGTCTTTTTCCATTTTTGGGGAAACATTTATAATGGCTTTATTCATAATCAGTACAATCTAGAAACAATGCAAATATCTATCAACAGGTAAATATATAACCATGATACATACATATAACAGAAAGCTACTCAGAAACAAAAAGGCACAAACTATTGAAACATGTAATAGCAAGGGAGAATCACAAATGCACTAAGCCAAGTAAAAAATCTAGACTTCAAAGGCAATGTAATGTATGACTCCATTTATATGACATTCTGGGAAGGAAAAATTGTAGGGGCATAAAATATATCAGCATTTACCAAGGAATAGGTTTAAGAAAGGGGACTGACTACAAAGGAGAATGGAGAAATTTGTGAGAAGGAGTTGATGAAACTTACACATCTTGATTGTGGTGGATACAGAAGAATGCACTTGTTAACATTCATAGGACTTACATGAAAAAGGGTGAATTTTACTGTTTAAGTTAGACCTCTAAAATAGAAATTTATAGTGTGAATTAAAAACAACAAAAGGCATTGGATTATAAACAGGATGGCTACATAATAAGAAAAATAATTCATCAAGGAATTAAAATAAGAAATTAGCTAATCTACCATTAGTATGTTTACCATTTAACACATAGCTTTTAATAATCCCAGAATGGCATACAAAGTACAATAATACAATTAACAATTTTAATCAAATAGACATGTATAGAACTATGTCAGTCAGGAAACAAATGGCACATTCAAATGGATTGAGCAGTACTGAACACAGGAACCATTTACTGAGTTGTTGGCAGAATAAAGGGAAGATGGGGTGCTGCAAGAGCTAGAGACAGCATGGAATCATTACCACCTAAGTATAAAAGAGCAAGGGGAGGGAAAGAGGGTCCCAGAACCCAGTGAAAGTTAAAATGACACCTGTAGAAAACAAGTGTTTTGCAGCAGTTGTGGTCTTAAAGGAAGAAATGTAGCCAGGGGTACCAGGATTTAATACTCTTCCTTTACTCTCCATTTTTTTAAAAGGTTTATTGAAGTATAATTGATATAAAAAATTTGCACATATTTAATGTACACATTTTGATGTCTTTGGACATATGTACATACTCATGATACCATCACCATAATTAAGGTACTAAACGTATCTATCACCTCCAAAATTGCCCTTGTGTGTGTGTGCATGTGTGTGTGTGTGTGTGTCTTATGTAAGATCATATAACAAGAGATTTACCCTCAAAAAATGCCATCTTGATAACTATGGGCACTATATTTTATAGCAGATCTCTAGAATGTATTCATCTTATATAACAAACTTTATGCTCATTGAGCAACAACTCTTCATTTCCACCTCCCCCAACTTCTGTCAACCACCATTCCATTCTCTGCCCCTAAGAGTCTGACTGTCTTAGGTACCTCATGTGAGTGGAATCGTGAAGCATTTGTTCTTCTGTGTCTGGCTTATTTCACTTAGTATAATGTCTTCTAGAGCTACCTGTATTGTCATAAATGGTAGAATTCCTTTCTTTTTTTAAGACTGAATGACACTCCACCACATACATCACATTCTTTTTATTTATTCATCTGTTGAAATGGATTACCTCTGTATTTTGGCCATTGTGAGTAATGGTACAGTGAACATGAGAGTACAGATAAACATTTAAGATACTAATTTTAGGGGGTGGAGCCAACATGGCGGCGTGGGTAGGACAGTGGGAATCTCCTCCCCAAAACATATATATTTTTGAAAATACAACAAATAGACTAATCCTGAAAAAGAGACCAGAAGACAAAGGACAACAGCCAGACTACATCCACACGTGCAAGAGCCCAGCGCGTGGTGAAAGGGGTAAGATACAAGCCCCGGCCAGATGGGACACGAGCACCCCTACCCCCAGCTCCCGGCGGGAGAAGAGGAGTTGGAGCGGGAGGGAGACGGAGGCCAGGACTGCTGAACACCAAGCCCCAGCCATCCAGGCCAGAGCGCAGACACAGTGCATGCGTGGAGGGCTGGAAACTAGGGAAATAGGGCAGCAAGACCTCTGAGCTGGTTCCAAAGCTGATGCCCCTGGGACAAAGATAAACGAGTGCTTTTTGAAAGTCTTAAAGGGACAGGGACTTAACAGCTAGACGGAAACAACACAGATAACAGCCCAGTGGCTGGAAATTACATGGAAAACCAGGCGCACTAACCCCCTGAGCAAAAGCTCTGAGACCCCTCACGGAGGTAAACAGCCAAACATCCCCCCCGTCCATTACCCCTCCGGGCGCTGTGAAAGCAGAGAAACAGCCTAAGGCAAACCATGCATACATATCGGCAGGGCAACACACAAAGACTCAGCCTACATGCAATTACCCAACAAAAGCCAGTAGGGGACGCAGCTGTCCCAGTAAATAAAGGCCAGAAGCAAGTGAAAAGTTTGGACCTCCCAGCTGACAGTCAATAGCACCTGTCAACATGAAAAGGCAAAAAAATATGATCCAGACAAGACTAACCCAGACAGCTTCGGCATCTGCTACATCTTCCCCTGAGAAGGAACCTGGGGAGATAGATTTAAGTAGTCTTCCTGAAAAAGAATTCAAAACAAAGGTCATAACCATGCTGATGGACTTGCAGAGAAATATGCAAGAACTAAGGAAGGAGAATACAGAAATAAAACAAGCTCTGGAAAGAATTCAAAACAAAATGGATGAGATGCAAGAGACCATTAATGGACTAGAAAACAGAGAACAGGAATGCAGAGAAGCTGATGCAGAGAGAGATAAAAGGATCTCCAGGAATGAAAGAATTCTAAGAGAGCTGAGTGACCAATCTAAATGGAACAATATCAGCATTATAGGGGTACCAGAAGAAGAAGAGAGAGAAAAAGGGAGAGAAACTGTCTTTGAAGAAATAATCGCAGAAAATTTCCCCAAACTAGGGGAAGAAATGGCTTCTCAGACCACAGAGGTACACAGAACTCCCATGACAAGGGATCCAAGGAGGGCAACATCAAGACACATAATAATTAAAATGGCAAAGATCAAAGACAAGGAAAAAGTATTAAAGGCAGCCAGAGAGAAAAAAAGGTTACCTACAAAGGAAAACCCATCAGGCTATCATCAGACTTCTCAATAGAAACCTTACAGGCCAGAAGAGAATGGCATGATTACTTAATACAATGAAACAGAAGGGCCTTGAACCAAGACTACTGTATCCAGCAAAAATATCATTTAAATATGAAGGAGGGATTAAACAATTCCCAGACAAGCAAAAGTTGTGGGAATTTGAATCCCACAAACCAGCGCTACAGGGCATCCTACAGGGACTGCTCTAGATGGGAGCACTCCTAAAAAGAGCACAGAACAAAACACACAACATATGAAGAAGGGAGGAGGAGGATTAAGAACGGAGAGAAATAAAGAATCATCAGACCGCATTTATAACAGCTCAACAAGCGAGTTAAGTTAGACAGTAAGACAGTAAAGATGCTAACCCTGAACCTTTGGTAACCACAAACTTAAAGCCTGCAATGGCAATAAGTTCATATTTTTCAATAATCACCCTAAATGTAAATGGACTGAGTGAACCAATCGAAAGACACAGAGTAATAGAATGGATAAAAAAGCAAGATCCATCCATATGCTGCTTATAAGAGATTCACCTAAAACCCAAAGACATGCACAGACTTAAAGTCAAGGGATGGAAAAAGATATTTCATGCAAACAACAGAGAGAAGAAAGCAGGTGTTGCAATTCAGTTATCAGACAAAACAGACTTCAAAATAAAGAAAGTAACAAAAGACAAAGAAGGACATTACATAATGATAAAGGGCTCAGTCCAACAAGACGATATAACCACTGTAAATATATATGCACCCAATACAGGAGCACGAACATACCTGAAACAAATACTAACAGAACTAAAGGAGGAAATAGAATGCAATGCATTCATTATAGGAGACTTCAACACACCACTCACGCCAAAGGACAGATCCACCAGACAGAAAATAAGCAAGGACACAGAGGCACTGAAAAACACACTAGAACAGATGGAAATATTAGACATCTACAGAACCCTACACCCAAAAGCAACAGGATACACATTCTTCTCAAGTGCACATGGAACATGCTCCAGAATAGACCACATACTAGGCCACAAAAAGAGCCTCAGTAAATTCCAAAAGATTGAAATCCTACCAACCAACTTTTCAGACCACAAAGGCATAAAACTAGAAATAAACTGTACAAAAAAAGCAAGAAGGCTTACAAACACATGGAGGCTTAACAACACGCTCCTAATTAATCAATGGATCAATGACCAAATCAACATGGAGATCCAGCAATATATGGAAACAAACGACAAAAACAACACTAAGCCCCAACTTCTGTGGGACACAGCAAAAGCAGTCTTAAGAGGAAAGTATATAGCAATCCAAGCATATTTAAAAAAGGAAGAGCAATCCCAAATGAACGGTCTAATGTCACAATTATCGAAATTGGAAAAAGAAGAAGAAATGAGGCCTAAGGTCAGGAGAAGGAGGGACATAATAAAGATCAGAGAAGAAATAAATAAAATTGAGAAAAATAAAACAATAGCAAAAATCAACAAAACCAAGAGCTGGTTCTTCGAGAAAATAAACAAAATAGATAAGCCTCTAGCCAGACTTATTAAGAGGAAAAGAGTCAACACAAATCAACAGTATCAGAAATGAGAAAGGAAAAATCACGACGGACCCCACAGAAATACAAAGAATTATTAGAGAATCCTATGAAAACCTACATGCTAACAAGCTGGGAAATCTAGGAGAAATGGACAACTTCCTAGAAAAATACAACTTTCCAAGACTGACCAAGAAAGAAAAAGAAAATCTAAACAGACCAATCACTAGCAAGGAAATTGAAGTGGTAATCAAAAAACTGCCAAAGAACAAAAACCCCGGGCCAGATGGATTTACCTCGCAATTTTATCAGACATACAGGGAAGACATAATACCCATTCTCCTTAAAGTTTTCCAAAAAATAGAAGAGGAGGGGATACTTCCAAACTCATTCTATGAAGCCAACATCACTCTAATACCAAAACCAAGCAAAGACACCACCAAAAAAGAAAATTACAGACCAATATCCCTGATGAACGTAGATGCAAAAATACTCAACAAAATATTAGCAAACCGAATTCAAAAATACAAAAGGATCATACACCATGACCAGGTGGGATTCATCCCAGGGATGCAAGGATGGGACAACATTCGAAAGTCCATCAACATCATCCACCACATCAACAAAAAGAAAGACAAAAACCACATGATAATCTCCATAGATGCTGAAAAAGCATTTGACAAAGTTCAACATCCATTCATGATAAAAACTCTCAGCAAAATGTGAATAGAGGGCAAGTACCTCAACATAATAAAGGCAATATATGATAAACCCACAGCCAACATTATATTGAACAGCGAGAAGCTGAAAGCATTTCCTCTGAGATCGGGAACGAGACAGGGATGCCCACTCTCCCCACTGTTATTTAACATAGTACTGGAGGTCCTAGCCACGGCAATCACACAAAACAAAGAAATACAAGGAATCCAGATTGGTAAAGAAGAAGTTAAACTGTCACTATTTGCAGATGACATGATACTGTACATAAAAAACCCTAAAGACTCCACCCCAAAACTACTAGAACTGATATCGGAATACAGCAAAGTTGCAGGATACAAAATCAACACACAGAAATCTGTGGCTTTCCTATACACTAACAATGAAGCAACAGAAAGAGAAATCAGGAAAACAACTCCATTCACAACTGCATCAAAAAAAATAAAATATCTAGGAATAAACCTAACCAAGGAAGTGAAAGACTTATACTCTGAAAACTACAAGTCACTCTTAAGAGAAATTAAAGGGGACACTAACAGATGGAAACTCATCCCATGCTCGTGACAAGGAAGAACTATTATCGTCAAAATGGCCATCCTGCCCAAAGCAATATACAGATTTGATGCAATCCCTATGAAACTACCAGCAACATTCTTCAATGAATTGGAACAAATAATTCAAAAATTCATATGGAAACACCAAAGACCCCGAATAGCCAAAGCAATCCTGAGAAAGAAGAATAAAGTAGGGGGATCTCACTCCTCAACTTCCAGCTCTACTATAAAGCCATAGTAATCAAGACAATTTGGTACTGGCACAAGAACAGAGCCCCAGTTCAGTGGAAACGACTAGAGAATCCAGACATTAACCAAACATATATGGTCAATTAATATTTGATAAAGGAGCAATGGACATACAATGGGGAAATGACAGTCTCTTCAACAGATGGTGCTGGAAAAACTGGACAGCTACATGTAGGAGAATGAAACTGGACTATTGTCTAACCCCATATACAAAAGTAAACTCAAAATGGATCAAAGACCTGAATGTAAGTCATGAAACCATTAAACTCTTGGAAAAAAAACATAGGGAAAAACCTCTTAGACATAAACATGAGTGACCTCTTCTTGAACATATCTCCCCGGGCAAGGGAAACAACAGCAAAAATGATCAAGTGGGACTAAATTAGCTGAAAAGCTTCTGTACAGCAAAAGACACCATCAATAGAACAAAAAGAAACCCTAGAGTATGGGAGAATGTATTTGAAAATGACAGATCCGATAAAGGCTTGACGTCCAGAATATATAAAGACCTCACACACCTCAACAAACAAAAAAACAAATAATCAAATTAAAAAATGGGCAGAGGAACTGAACAGACAGTTCTCCAAAAAAGAAATACAGATGGCCAACAGACACATGAAAAGATGCTCCACATCGCTAATTGTCAGAGAAATGCAAATTAAAACTACAATGAGGTATCACCTCACACCAGTAAGGATGGCTGCCATCTAAAAGACAAACAACAACAAATGTTGGCGAGGCTGTGGAGAAAGGGGAACCCTCCTACACTGCTGGTGGGAATGTAAATTAGTTCAACCATTGTGGAAAGCAGTATGGAGGTACATCAAAATGCTCAAAACAGACTTACCATTTGACCCAGGAATTCCACTCCTAGGAATTTACCCTAAGAATGCCGCAATCAAGTTTGAGAAAGACCAGTGCACCCCTATGTTTATCGCAGCACTATTTACAATAGCCAAGAATTGGAAGCAACCTAAATGTCCACGATAGATGAATGGATAAAGAAGATGTGGTACATATACACAATGGAATACTACTCAGCCATTAGAAAAGGGCAAATCCTACCATTTGCAGCAACATTAATGGAGCTGGAGGGTATTATGCTCAGTGAAACAAGCCAAGCAGAGAAAGAGAAATACCAAATGATTTCACTCATCTCTGGAGTATAAGAACAAAGGAAAAACTGAAGGAACAAAACAGCAGCAGAACTACAGAACTGAAGAATGGACTAACAGGTACCAAAGGGAAAGGGACTGGGGAGGATGGGTGGGTAGGGAGGTATAAGGGAGGGGGAATAAGAAGGGGCGTATTAAGATTAGCATGCATGGGGGGTGGAGGAAAGGGGAGGGCTGTAAAACATAGAGAAGAAAAGTAGTGATTCTACAACATTTTTCTATGCTGATAGACAGTGACCATAAAGGGGTTTTTAGGGGGGACCTGATATAGGGGAGAGCCTTGTAAACATAATATTCATCATATAAGTGTAGATTAATGATAAAAAAAAAAAACAAACAAGCACTTCCTGTGTAGTGACCTCCATTGAGTTCTACACTATTTTATAAAGGGCATATAAAAGTGTAGGCAAAGGGTCTGTTTGTGTTTATACGGAGGATCAAAGATTAATTTGGCTACCCCGAAGATGAACTAAGATACGATATGAAAAAGAACTTCCAACATCAGCACTCTCTGGAAGACTCATGCCAGAAGATGATCATCAAAAATCCCCAACAAAGATCCACGCATTTCTACAGGTGTACATGCACTCATCCCACCAATTCCTGGAGTTGCCATGGGAATGAAGAAGGAGATATCTAAGCTGGCCTGTGCATACAGTAAAACAACAAATTTGACTGAATCTATACTGTTGGACATCAACCAAGAATTAGGAGAAGTGCAAATTGTAGTGCTCCAAAATCTGACAACTACAGACTATTTACTGTTAAAAGAACATATGGGATGTCAACAGTCCCCAGGAATGGGTTGTTTTAATTTGTCTGATTTCTCTCAGACTGTTCAAGTTCAGTTGGACAATATCCACCATATCATAGATAAGTTTTCACAAATGCCTTAGGTGCCTAACTGGTTTTCTTGGTTTCACTGGAGATGGCTGGTAATTACAGGTATGCTTTGGTTATGTAACTATACTCCTATTATGTTAATGTGTGTGCGCAATTTAAGTAGTAGCTTAAAACCTATACATGCTGAAGTTACTCTACAAGAAGATATGTCAAAGAAATAATCAGTCTTCCCAGGTTTTCTTCTGCCTGCTACTTCTACAGCTTTTCTTCTTCCTACCTAATCACAACCTCTAAAAAGAATTCGTGCCTCATATCGAATTTACCGAGTATCATAATTCTTCCAAATGGTAAAGATACCTCTAGACAAATGCTGGGCATAGAAGCCACAGGGCATAAATATGCAAAGTAAAAAGCTAACCTTTTCAAACAATAAGGCTTCTCTCTCACTTACCAACTTTACATTTACCTGTATGGCCCCAGAAGATGACTGGTTAGTCAGAGACGGGTAAGATTCCTCAAGGGAGGAACAACCTAAGACAGGCACAGTCGCAGGGGGGCCATCACGTTAGACATTGGGGATCATCAGAGGTGAGGCTTAGAACCTCACACCTCCTGTTCTGAGAGAAATCTTCTGCATACGTGGATGTTTTATTGCCCTTGTCTAGCTTGGATTAACACATAGTCTACAGGCACACACCTGATCATCTACATTTGCTCTCTTACAACACTAAGCTATGTTTTCTACCTTTATCTTGTATCTACCTACCACTTCAGCATTTATTAAAAATAATAATAATAAAGAGAGAAATGTGGTATCCACATATAAATCAAGTATAAAAATCAAATGAGTATTCATATTTGAACTGACTGTTTGTAGTTCATAATGCATGAGCAAAACCAAAAGTTTCTGTGATTACTGCCCTTGCACTGTTCACCATGTAACTTATTCACTATGTAAGAATTTGTTCTCCATGTAAGAACCTGTTCTTTATGCTTCAGAAGACTGGAGACTGACGAAAATTAGGCTTAGGGTGGATTAATGATTGTGCATTGAGCATTTGACTCCCCTATACAGAATTTTATTGTTGTTAACAACCATTTAGTCAATAAATATGAGAGATGCCCTCACAAAAAAAAAAAACAGTACACACTTGCAATTTTAAAATAAATAAGTAACCGGGATGTAAGGTATAGCATAAGGAACATAGTCAAAATATTGTAACAGCTTGGTATGGTGATAGCTGGTACCTAGGAATATCATGTATATAAATGTTGAATCACTGTGTTGTACACCTGAAACTAATGTAATACTGTGTGTCAACTACCCTTCAATAAAGTTAATTATCTAAAAAAAAAAAAGATACTGATTTTAATTCCTTTGGATATATATCCAAAAGTGGGATTGCTAGATCATATCGTAATTTTTTTTTTTTTGAGGGGCTTCCATACTGTTTTCCATAGTGGCCACACCAGTTTACATTCCCAAATGCAAAACTTAAGTGTTCTGTTTTCTATACCACCCTACCAACAGTTATCATTTGACTTTTGCTAATAGTCATCATAACAGATGTGAGATAATAACTCATGGTTATGATTTTCACTTCTTATATAAATAATTATTTGAGTACGTATTCATATACCTGTTGACCATTTGTATGTTTTCTTTGAAGAAATGTCTATTTATATTATTTGGCTGTTTTTTTTAATTGGGTCATTTGACTTTTTTGTCATTGAGTTGTAAGAGATTATTTTATATTTTGAATATTAACCGCTTATCATATAGATGGCTTGCAAATATTTTCTCCCATTCCATAGATTGCCTTTAAGGTAGGATTATTGGCTTGCAGAAGCTCTAAGTTTGGCACAGTTCCAACTGTGTATTTTTGGTTTTGTTGCCTGTGCTTTTGGTGTTCAATCTAAGAAATTACTCTAAGACCAGTGTCAAGATGCTTTTTCCGTGTGTTTTCTTTGAGGAATTTTAGAGTTTCAAATCTTACCTTAAGTCTTTAATCCATTTTCAGTTTATTTTTGTGTATGGCAAAAGGAAGCCTTTTTCTATTTTAGAAAATCACCATAAAGACACCCTGGAGTCTCAGTATTTTATTTACCCACTTTTCTCAGCAACTGAATTGTCTTTTCAGTAGCTATTCAACATTTACATTCTAAAGAAAATGTAATATTGATGATGTCTTTAAACTTATTGATTACTTCATCAAGATTCCTATCTGGTAAAGAGTTTAATATGTCAGGAGTTTGTGTGTGAAGCCACTGAGAACTTCCTTGGGCCCTCCACCCCCTGACAGGGGCGGGAACACCTTCCTCTTTGCATGATATCTTTTGCTTGGTGGTTTCATTATATTTAAAACATTGCACTATTATTGATTGTATATTTGATTATGCTACTTATGGAAGAGTTTTCTGTCTTTGTATCCTGATACTGACATAGTTCCTGGCATAGCATTTGTTAATCAATGTTTGTTGAATACGTGGGAAACAGTGCTATACAAATCATTTAAGTATTCAACCTCATTTTTATATTGTTAAATGTCATCATTTTATGAAAATTGCTAAAGGCATTTTTTTTTAAGTTGTCTCTGCCACTTTAATTGCCAAGTTGAAATTGTTACATTCAATCTTGCCATTTCAAATCAGTTCATAAAACATGTATTAGGTATCTTTTATTTTGGTAAGTACAATGATGGAAAAGATGACTTCAAGTAATTGCAATCTAAGAGCAGAAATAAGCACAAACAGCATGGAAAAGCAGACAAAATGTGGGAAGTATAGTAAAATATTTAATACTAAATATTGTATGAACACAAAGAAACAATATTTTTTCTAGAAACTTTCTTTATGAAATTCCAATGAATGATATTTATATAATAATGTCAGAGAAAAAGCAAAGGGATATTTCAAGAATATAAAAAAATGAGATAGAGTGATCAAAAACTCTCAGGTAAGTCTAATGCAGATGAAATATAGATATGCAAGATCCTTTAATAAGAGGAAAAGTATGTGTGTATGTGTATGTATATGCACTCATTAGAGAGAGTGAAAACCCCAGTTAGAAGAGGAGTAATGGGGCCCTGAGTTAGCAGAGCTGAGAGGAATGTCACAGAGATGAGACCTGACGGCAAACTGCCTGCACAGAGCCTGATGCTCTGAGAGTGGAAGGGGTAATCAAGGAAGAATAGAAAGAGAGGATGAGAAGCCTGAGATTAGGACTTGGTGGAAAAATATATTTTAGGGGGCAAAATACTACTCATACCTCACAAATTGATTTCAATAACTATTGGTTCAAGATTTTACACTGTAAAATTTAATGTTTAATAATGTTGTGGGAAAATAGTTGATGTGTTAGCTTTTTTTGCTATTTCCACTTTATTCTGTTTTCTTAACCTAATGTATTTCTTGGTATGAGGCTTTTTTAAGGGCCTGTGGTTGCTAATCACCGCATTCATTTCCTTTGTAGTTTACATATAACAATCTTGCACCTCCCAAGTGGTTATAGTTGACTCATCTCACATTTACTCATTTCAGATCATATTAAAAAATCTCCAGGTATTAATAAAAATTTTAAGTTATAGAACCAATGACTCTCCTGAAAGCCAGGAAAATATACAACCCCAAGTTATACTCTACACTTTGTGAGCCCGCTGAGCCGTACATTAGGACACTCATAAAAGTGTGTAATCTTCTATCACTTTATTGCCACTTTGTGCTCTAGCCATTTAAAAGCCAAGTTTATAAGTGTTTCATGAGAGTTGAGGTATGATGCTATGACTTAGATTCTTTTTTATAACTTTTTAGTAATGTGTCCCATACGTTCCATTGCTACAGCTTCATAATAACATTTTGGAGGGTTTGTGCCAGTACCTTTGTATATTAAATTTGCAGCTTACACATAAAATAAGTACTTAACTGTTTGATATGTAAGGAGAAAGTTGAGCAAAGTAGTCCAATAATACACTGAAATTCTTAATGTACAGATCAATCATCAAACTAAATAGGACTTGGCAGGTAATTACATTTATTTCTTTGCATATAAGCAAATTTCTACCTAAACTAGTGTTTTTGTTAAAGAGCCAAGACCTAAGATTTTTACTTCCCCAATAACCTATTTTCATAGCCACATGTGTTATTTCACAAAGTTCTTCACTATATATTTAATTCTCTTCCAGCAACTCTAATGATTTTCACAGTTACCAGCAAAAGAAAAATATAATCATTATTCCCTATCCTCTCCCTTGAAACCCTCATATATCTGAAGAGCTGTAGTAGGAAACCATCAAGAATTTCTTTTCCTACCTAAATTATATCTGATTCTACTCTTTCACTGTATATGTCTAAATCATAACCAAAGAAAGATAGTGTCATGGGATGTGTCAGACTAAAACTGAATTTACTAGAAAATTATATTTTTCTTCTGAATCAAGTGGAGACTAGGAAGTATCTTGTCAATGTAATAAGCAGACAGTCTTTTTTTTTTTTTTGAGAGGGCATCTCTCATATTTACTGATCAAATGGTTGTTAACAACAATAAAATTCTGTATAGAGGACTCAATGCACAGTAATTAATCAAACCCAAGTGTATTTCTCAACAGTCTCCAATCAACTGAAGCATAACGAACAAGTTCTTACATAGTGAATAAGTTCTTACATGGTGAATAGTGCAAGGGCTGTCACATCACAGAAATTTTCAGTTTTGATCATGCATCATGAACTATAAACAATCAAGTCAGATATGATTATTCGTTTGATTTTTCTACTTGATTTATATGTGAATCCCACATTTCTCACTTATTTTGTTATTTTTTTTTAAATAAAATGCTGAAGTGGTAGGTAGATGCAAGATAAAGATAGAAAACATACTTTAGTGTTGTGAGA
Organism: Manis pentadactyla; assembly: GCF_030020395.1. Classification (NCBI taxonomy): domain Eukaryota; kingdom Metazoa; phylum Chordata; class Mammalia; order Pholidota; family Manidae; genus Manis; species Manis pentadactyla. The sequence goes on along the minus strand of NC_080037.1, from coordinate 26,103,004 downwards.
GGGCAAATGTAGATGATCAGGTCTGTGCCTATAGACTAAGTATTAATTCAAGCTAGACAAGGGCAAAAAACATCCACGGATGCAGAAGATTTCTCTCAAAACAGGGGGGGTGAGGTTCTAAGCCTCACCTCTGTTGATCCCCAATTTCTCTCCTGATGGCCCCCCTACGACTGTGCCTGTCTTAGGTTGTTCCTTCCTTGAGGAATCTTACCCATCTTTGGATAACCAGTCATCTTCCGGGGCCATACAGGGAAATGTAAAGTTGGTAAGTGAGAGGGAAACAATATTGTTTGAAAAGGTTAGCTTTTTATTTCTTTGCAGATTTATGCCCTGTGGCTTCTATGCCCAGCATCTGTCTTGAGGTATCTTTTCCACTTGGAAGAATTGTGATACTTGGTAATTTTCAATATGAGGCATGAATTCTACTAAAGGGTTATAATTAGGAAGGAAGAAGAAAAGCTAGAGAAGTAGCAGGCAGAAGAAAACATGGGAAGATTGATTATTTCTTTGACATATCTTCTTGTAGAGTAACTTCAGCATGTATAGGTTTTAAACTACTAATTAAATTGCGCACACACATTAACACAATAGGAATATAGTTACATAACAAAAGCAGACCTACAATTGCCAGCCATCTCCAGTGAAACCAAGAAAACCAGTTAGGCACCCTAGGCATTTGTGAAAACTTATCAATGATATGATGGATATTGTCTAACTGAATTTGAATAGTTTAGAAACATCAGACAAATTAAAACAACACATTCCTGGGAACTGTTCACATCCCATATGTTCTTTTAACAGTAGTCTATAGTCACACAATTTTGGAGCGCTGCAACTTGCACTTCTCCTAATTCTTGGTTGAGTTCCGACAGTATAGAACCAGTCAAATTTGTTGTTTTACTGTATGCACAGGCCAGCTTAGATATCTCCTTATCATTCCAATGGCAAGTCCAGGAACCGGTGGGATGACTGCAGCTACAACTGCAGCAGCGCCAGGATCTTTGTTGAAGTTTTTTGATAATCATCTTCTGGAATGATTCTTCCAGAAGATGTTGATGTTGGAAGCTCTTCTTCATATCGTATCTTAATTCGTTTTCTGTATAGCCAAATTAGGCTTTGATCCTCTGTATAGACACAAACAAACCCTTTGCCCACACTTTGATATGACCTTTATACAATTGTGAAGAACGTATTGGAGATCTCCACGCAGGAACTGCTTTTTTTTAAGAGAAATGAATATAATCAGAAAAAATCTACTTCCTTAGCTGATCATGTGACACCCTTTAAAAGATCAAAATTAAGGATATGTAAAGCATGCATTACTCAGTGATTTGCAGTTAGTTTTATTCTATCAGGTAGTAATCACCCTTTTCATTCTCTTTTTTTTTCTTATCATTAATCTACAATTACATGAAGAATATTATGTTTACTAGGCTCTCCCCTATACCAAGTCCCCCCCACAAACCCCATTACAGTCACTGTCCATCAGCATAGCAAAATGTTGTAGAATCACTACTTGTCTTCTCCGTGTTGCACAGCCCTCCCCTTTCTCCCATTCCCCACATTATGCATGCTAATCATAATACCCCGTTTCTTCCTCCCCCACCCTTATCTCTCCCTACCCACCCATCCTCCCCAGGCCCTTTCCCTTTGGTACCTGTTAGTCCATTCTTGGGTTCTGTGTTTCTGCTGCTGTTTTGTTCCTTCAGTTTTTCCTTTGTTCTTATACTCCACAGATGAGTGAAATCATTTGGTATTTCTCTTTCTCCACTTTGCTTATCTCACTGAGCATAATACCCTCCAGCTCCATCCATGTTGTTGCAAATGGTAGGATTTGTTTATTTCTTATGGCTAAATAATATTCCATTGTGTATATGTATCACATCTTTATCCATTCATCTACTGATGGACACTTAGGTTCCTTCCAATTCTTGGCTATTGTAAATAGTGCTGCAATAAACATACGGGTGCATCTGTCTTTTTCATACTGGAGTGCTGCATTCTTAGGGTAAATTAATGGTAAGTCTATTTTGAGCATTTTGAGGAACCTCCATACTGCTTTCCACAATGGTTGAACTAATTTACATTCCCACCAGCAGTGTAGGAGGGTTCCCCTTTCTCCACAACCTCACCAACATTTTTTGTTGTTTGTCTTTTGGATGGCAGCCATCCTTACAGGTGTGAGGTGATATCTCATTGTGGTTTTAATTTGCATTTCTCTGATAATTAGCGATGTGAAGCATCTTTTCATTTGTCTGTTGGCCATCTGAATTTCTTTTTTGGAGACCTGTCTGTTCAGTTCCTCTGCCCATTTTTTAATTGGATTGATTTTGTTTGTTGAGGTGGGTGAGTTCTTCATATATTTTTGATGTCAAGCCTTTATCATATCTGTCATTTACAAATATATTCTCCCATACTGTAGGGTACCTTTTTGTACTATTGATGGTGCCTTTTGCTGTACAGAAGCTTTTCAGCTTAATATAGTCCCACTTGTTCATTTTTGCTGTTGTATTCCTTGCCCTGGGAGATATGTTCAAGAAGAGGTCACTTATGTTTATTTCTAAGATATATTTGCCTATGTTTTTTTCTAATAGTTTTATGGTTCCATGACTTACATTCAGGTCTTTGATCCATTTCAAATTTACTTTTGTGTATGGGGTTAGACAGTGATCCAGTTTCATTCCCTTACATGTTGCTGTCCAGTTTTGCCAGCACCATCTGTTGAAGTAACTGTCATTTCCGCATTGTATGTCTATGATTCCTTTATTAAATATTAATTGACCATATATGTTGGGGTTAATGTCTGGAGTCTCTAATATGTTCCACTGGTCTGTGGCTCTGTTCTTGTGCCAGTACCAAATTGTCTTGATTACTATGGCTTTGTAGTAGAGTTTGAAGTTGGAATGTGATCCCACCCCCACTTTATTCTTCCTTCTCAGGATTGTTTTGGCTATTCGGGGTCTTTGGTGTTTCCATATGAATTTTTTATCTTTTTGTTCCAGTTCATTGAAGAATGTTGCTGGTAATTTGATAGAGATTGCTTCAAATCTGTATATTGCTTTGGGCAGGATGGCCATTTTGACGATATTAATTCTTCCTAGCCACGAGCATGGGATGAGTTTCCATTTGTTAGTGTCCGCTTTAATTTCTCTTAAGAGTTTCTTGTAGTTTTCAGGGTATAGGTCTTTTACTTCTTTGTTTAGGTTTATTCCTAGGTATTTTATTCTTTTTGATGCAATTGTGAGTGGAGTTGCTTTCCTGTTTTCTCTTTCTATTGGTTCATTGTTAGGGTATAGGAAAGCCACAGATTTCTGTGTGTTAATTTTGTAACCTGCAACTTTGCTGTATTCTGATGTCAGTTCTAGTAGTTTTGGGATGGAGTCTTTAGGGTTTTTTATGTACAGCATCATGTCATCTGCAAATAGTGACAGGTTAACCTCTATTTTACCAGTCTGTATTCCTTGTATTTCTTTTTTTGTCTAATTGCCGTGGCTAGGACCTCCAGTACTATGTGAAACAACACTGGGGATAGTGGGCATCCCTGTCTTGTTCCCGATCTCTGAGGAAAAGCTTTCAGCTTCTCGCTGTTCAGTATGATGTTGGCTGTGGGTTTATCATATATTGCCTTTATTATGTTGAGGTACTTACGCTCTATACCCATTTTGCTAAGAGTTTTTATCATGAATGGATGTCGAATTTTGTTAAATGCTTTTTCAGCATCTATGGAGATGATCATGTGGTTTTTGTCCTTTTTGTTGATGTGGTGGATGATGTTGATGGATTTTCGAATGTTGTACCATCCTTGCATCCCTGGGATGAATCCCACTTCATCATGGTGTATCATCCTTTTGATGTATTTTTGAATTCGGTTTGCTAATATTTTGTTGAGTATTTTTGCATCTACGTTCATCAGGGATATTGGTCTGTAATTTTCTTTTTTAGTGGGGTCTTTGCCTGGTTTTGGTATTAGGGTGATGTTGGCTTCATAGAGTGAGTTTGGAAGTATTCCCTCCTCTTCTATTTTTTGGAAAACTTTAAGGACAATAGGTATTATGTCTTCTCTGTATGTCTGATAAAATTCTGAGGTAAATCCATCTGGCATGGGGGTTTTGTTCTTGGGTAGTTTTTTGATTACCATTTCAATTTCTTTCTTTGCTCATAATTGGTTTGTTTAATTTTTGTGTTTCTTCCTTGGTCATTCTTGGAAGGTTGTATTTTTCTAGGAGGTTGTCCATTTCTTCTAGGTTTTCCTGCTTGTTAGCATATAGGTTTTCATAGTAGTCTTTAATAATTCTTTGTATTTCTCTGAAGTCTCTCGTGATATTTCCATTCTCATTTCTGATTCTGTTGATGTGTTTTGACTCTCTTTTTCTCTTAATAAGTTTGGCTAGAGGCTTATCTATTTTGTTTATTTTCTCAAAGAACCAGCTCTTGGTTTCATTGATTTTTTCTAGTGTTTTATTCTTGTCAATTTTGTTTATTTCTTCTCTGATCTTTATTATGTCCCTCCTTCTGCAGACTTTAGGCCTCATTTGTTCTCCCTTTTCCAATTTCAATAATTGTGATGTTAGACTATTCATTTGGGATTGTACTTTACTTCTTTAAGTGTGCCTTGATCGCTATATACTTTCCTCTTAAGACTGCTTTCACTGCATCCCACAGAAGTTGGGGCTTTGTGTTGTTGTTGTCATTTGTTTCCATGTATTCCTTGATCTCTATTTTAATTTGTTCATCAATCCATTGATTATTTAGGAGCATGTTTTTAAGCCTCTATGTGTTTGTGAGCCTTTTTGTTTTCTTTGTAGAATTTATTTCTAGTTTTATACCTTTGTCATCTGAAAAGTTGGTTGATAGAATTTCAATATTTTGGAATTTACTGATGCTCTTTTTGTGAGCTAGTATGTGGGCTATTCTGGAGAATGTTATATGTGTACTTGAGAAGAATGTATAACCTGTTACTTTTGTATGTAGAGTTCTATAGATGTCTATTAGGTCCATTTGTTCTACTGTGTTGTTCAGTGCCTCCGTTTCCTTACTTATTTTCTGCCCAGTGAATCTATCCTTTGGGGTGAGTGGCATGTTGAATTCTCCTAAAATGAATGCTTTGCCTTTTATTTCCCTCTTTACTTATGTTACTATTTGTTTCACATATACTGGTGCTCCTGTGTTGGATGCATGTATATTTAGAATGGTTATATCCTCTTGTTGGACTGAGCCCTTTATCATTATGTAATGTCCTTCTTTACCTCTTGTTACTTTCTTTGTTTTTAAGTTCATTTTGTCTGATAGTAGTACTGCAATCCCTGCTTTCTTCTCTTTGTTGTTTGCCTGAAATATGTTTTTCCATCCCTTAACTTTTAGTCTGTGCATGTCTTCGGGTTTGAGGTGACTTTCTTGTAAGCAGCATATAGATGGGTTTTGCTTTTTTATCCATTCTATTATTCTGTGTCTTTTGATTGATGCATTCAGTCCATTTACATTTAGGGTAACTATTGAAAGATATGTACTTATTGCCATTTCAGGCTTTAGATTCGTGGTTACCAAAGGTTCAAGGTAGCTTCTTTACTATCTTACTGCCTAACTTAGCTCGCTTACTGAGCTGTTATATACACTGTCTGGAGATTCTTTTCTTCTCTCCCTTCTTATTCCTCCTCCTCCATTCTTTATATGTTGCTTGTTTTATTCTGTGCTCTTTCTTGTTTCCTTTAACTGCTTTTAGTGGGTAGTTGATTTTATTTTTTGCCTTTAGTTAGTATTTGGTTGGTCTGCTTTCTTTGCTGTGATTTTACTTTCTCTGGTAACATCTGTTTAGTCTTAGGAGTGCTCCCATCTAGAACAGTCCCTCTAAAATACCCTGCAGAGTGGTTTGTGGAAAGCAAAGTCCCTCAACTTCTGCTTGTCTGGGAATTGTTTAATCCTTCCTTTAAATGATAATTGTGCTGGATGCAGTATCCTTGGTTCAAGGCCCTTCTGTTTCATTGCATTAAATATATCATGCCTTTTTCTTCTGGCCTGTAAGGTTTCTATTGAGAAGTCTGATGATAGCCTGATGGGTTTACCTTTATAGGTGACCTTTTTCTCTCTAGCTGCCTTTAAACCTCTTTCTTTGTCCTTAATCTTTGCCATTTTAATTATTATGTGTCTTGGTGTTGTCCTCCTTGGGTCCTTTCTGTTACGAGTTCTGTGTATCTCCGTGGTCTGTTCGATTATGTCCTCCCCCAGTTTGGGGAAGTTTTCAGCAATTATTTCTTCAAAGACACTTTCTATCCCTTTTTCTCTCTCTTCTTCTTCTGGAACCCCTATAATACGGATATTGTTCATTTTGGATTGGTCACACAGTTCTCTTAATATTGTTTCATTCCTGGAGATCCTTTTATCTCTCTCTGTGTCAGCTTCTATGCTTTCCTGTCCTCTGGTTTCTATTCCATCAATGGCCTCTTACATCTTATCCATTCTGCTTATAAATCCTTCCAGAGTTTGTTTCCCTTCTGTAATCTCCTACCGGACACTGTAATCTCTCCGGACGTCTGTGATCTCCCTCCGGACTTCATCCCTTAGCTCTTGTATATTTCTTTGCCTCTCCATCAGCATGTTTATGATTTTTATTTTGAATTATTTTTCAAGAAGACTGATTAGGTCTGTCTCCTTCTCAGGTGTTGTCTCTGTGATCTTTGTCTCCCTCAGATTTTGCCTGTTCATTGCGATAGAGATAGTTTGCAGAGCTGGGACGAGTGATGGCTGGAAGAACTTCCCTTCTTGTTGTTTTTTGTCCTTCCTCTACTGGGAGAACAGGGACCTCTCGTGGCTTGTGCTGGGCAGTTGCGCGCAGACAGGGCTTCTGATTCTTGCCCAGGTGATATGGAGTTTATCTCCGCTGTTGCTGTGGGTGTGGCCTTCCTTGGGCTGCTGCTCCTATATTGTGGGCCTCGTTGGAGGGCAACGGCCGGGAGGCTATTTATCTCCGTGAGGGGCCTCCATGCTCTCTGCTGCCCAGGGGGCTAGAGTACCCAGAGTTCTCCAGATTCCCTGCAGCTGCACTAAGTGTCCCAGGATGCTTCCGTCCGGTTTTGAAGTCCCTGTCCCTTTAAGGCTTCCAAAAAGCACTCGCTTTTCTTTGTCCCTGTGAGCTGGGTGCAAGGACCCACTCACAGGTCTTATTGTCCTGTTTCCCTAGTTTCCAGCACCCCACTCATGCACTGTGTCTGCGCTCTGGTGCGGATGGCTGGGGCTGGGTGTTCGGCAGTCCTGGGCTCCGTCTCCCTCCCGCTCTGCCTATTCTTCTCCCGCCGGGAGCTGGGGGGAGGGGCGCTCGGGTCCCGCCGAGTTGGGGCTTGTATCTTACCCCCTTCACGAGGCACTGTGTTCTCACAGGTGTGGATGTGGTCTGGCTATTTTCCTGTGTCTTCTGGTCTCTCTCTTAGGAAGGGTTGTCTTTGTTGTATTTTCAAAAATATATGTGGTTTTGGGAGGAGATTTCCGCTGCTCTACTCACGCCGCCATCTTGGCTCCACCCCTCCAGACAGTCTTCATTTTAAAATACAATGACATATCTTTAAATGTACGTATTTTTTTCTTTTCAGAATAAAACACAAATTTTCTTTCTAGTTTGTGACTATTACCACCCTTCCCTGTGGGCAATTATTGTAATTTTTAAATAAAAATAGGGGGTTTTACTAATAGGCCATTACTGGACACATCGTATTATTCCCTTCACTTATATTTTTCTCATTAGTAATTATTAGTAAATATTCATCTCTGAAAATTGCATCATAATTTCCTTTGCACTCAATTATATTCTTGCACCATTTTCCCCAAGTTTGTTCAGTGGCAGCTTCTACAATTTTGTTTCTTAACTCTGTTTTAAGCTGTGTACTTATAGTTTCAACAGAATTGGTCATGAACCTTTACATACTTTTATATTTACTGTTATTTCAGTCAGAAAAGTATATATATACAAAAATATGTAACTTTTTCAGTTCTTCATCTACAAAGGTTAAGTTTCAATAATTTATATAATTAAAAGGAAACTCCTACACATCTAGATTCTCTGTCTATTCTTATTTGTAGTATGATTTAGGAAACTTCTCAGGAGATCCAATATAAAGCAATCATTTCTCAAGGTGGTTCTTTGATGAGTCATCCTATTTTCTGGCTGGCTGGATTCCTCTCCTGTCTGACAGCTGCCAAGGGCAGGAAAAGATGTGAAACTTGTCATTTTCCTTTAACCTGCTGTGATAAACACATGTTTTATTCATTTGTACTTCAATTTTTCTGTGAAAATGTTTAGGAAGGTACAATAAGAAACATAGGATATAAGGTACTGCTGATAAAGACATTTAATTTATTCTTGCAAGAATAGAATAGCATTTGCCAAAAATCAGCTGATTCAACTGTTTAATTAAAAATAATATACTATTTATGATAATTATAAAGTTATCTTATTTGAACTTCAGGGCATGAAATAAGCTAGAAAAATAATGTCATTCAAAATCACCAAAAAGTGGATATTTTATACAGTTTTCATGCAATCATTAGATCAAAAGTTGAGGGAATAATATAAAGATCACATTTAATATTTTTAAGCAGAGTATTTTATAAATAAAAGTGAATATTATGCAACTTTAAAAAAGAGAGAGAGAGATTACACTCTTGTAGCCCAAGCTTAAATAAGGACAACAGTGAAGTAAAAACATTCCTGGATTTATTGATCATTACTGTTGAAAAGCTGTGAAAATTTTAAATCTATTGGAAAATGGTTGAGCAGGTTTAGTAAATAAATGTACTAAACATTGGGCCATATGATTTGTGTAACTTATTTAGTATTATGAAAACATTATGAAATAGATTTATAATCTTCATTTTATGCATAGAGTTTAAATATGTTTCCCAAAGACACACATTTAATAAACAGAGACTTTTATATTAAAAACTGTTCACTTCTCCCTGTAGAGTTCATTTTTGTCCACTACATGCCTACATGATAAACACACATATAACAACATACAAGTGCTTACTATATGTACAATTATTTAATGAATTCTTCTATTTTTTCATTCAAAAATGCAGTTGAACACACATGACAAGATCAGTTTTAAAAGCAGGGAAAGTATTTAAAGACAAAATCCTAACACGGGGGATATAAAGCACGACAAACCCGTGGCCGGTCCAAGCTGGGGTCCAAGTCACGGCAAAGCAGAGGATCCTATCCAGCTCAGATGAAAAGACCACTGTCTGCTGACCTGTGAGTGCCAGTTGAACAAACGAACTCATGAGAACTCTTTTATTTGAACCCTTTCATTTGTATGTGTTTTGATATTTAACAAGTATTCTCAGATATATGCATTATTTATTAGAGGAAGGATAGTCTGGTCCATTTTAGTGATCCTGATAAAAAAACATATTGGCCCTTCATGGATTCATATGAGAAAAAGTGTCTAAGGAAAAGCTGAGAAGATGGGGATGAGAAAGCCTGTGGTGTGACTAAGCAAATTTTGGTCCAAATATCTGACCCTCTGTGGTAGTATCATATTATCTGTAATCTTGCCATGTCCTCTTGTTGGTCAGAATGTCCTTCTCTACCACTGGACTTTGGGTTTTGCCGTGTGACTTGCTTTAGCCAATGACATATTAACAGATGTGATTTTAGTGGACGCCTGAAAAGGGTGATCTTAGAGTTTACCTCTTGTGCACAGCCATTAGCTGTAAGAATACTACCCAAGTAACCAGTGCTTCAGTTGGGTTACATGGGCATACCATATGCTCCTGGCATTTTCCGTTTCCAGAATTATGTTCCAAAAATCAAAGGAGATTACAAGACATAAAGAGCAGTTTTCAACCTAACCTAAAGTATGATGCCTGCAATCCATTCAAGTTGTAACTATCACTTAAAACATTAAACATAAAATTAAAGTATTAGTGTTCGAATCATTAAGTTTTGACGTTATTGTAGTAATAGCTAACTAATACTATTGTTAATGCTGCCTGTGATTTCATGATTAAGCACATTTTTAGGAACCAATACAATTGAAGTGGAAATAAAATAGGGTTTTCCAGTAGCCATTTACTTTTTGGATGCATAGTGGATGAAAACATTATTAAATATCCGAAAAGGAATAATATCAACAGAATTAACTTGTTTGAAGATTAACATGTGATAATAATTTTCAGTGCATGTTGAGTGAATGCTTGACATATGTCAGAGACTGCCCTAGTGAATTTCATTAAGATTCCAAGGTTTAACTTTCATATATTTTTCTGAAATAATTTATTGGAGTTTCCTAATACCTTCACATAGCTTCTACATTTGTTATAGATAGTACTTCAGAGTGTAAATCAGAAACACAACCAAAATCCTGAATTCATAGTTAGGGAATTTGGTAAAGTGGCTAATTTTTTTCCACAATATTATGTCATTTTTCTTCACATTTTTTGAATTGCATACTACCAGTTCTCAAGGTAATTTTTTAATACTCTTATTTTCTGGAAAACAATACTTCCTGGAAAAGTGTTGGGGCTTTCTGCTGCTACTTTTCCTAAGTCTCTGCCTTTGAGTTCTTACCTGGATCCACAGATTCAATTATTATTTTATCATACTAACCCCCTTGACTGTACTTTTCTTGTCCAGTGATCAATATTTCTGATTCTCTTCCATTAGTTCCTCCATTCCTAAGCCTTTCCCTTTCAAGTTTTCTTTCTTCCTATAGCAGATTAAATATGATTGAGACAAAAAAACATAATGTGTAATACAGTAGAATTTATCAGTAAACATTTTATCCTTTCTAGTCAATCTCATCTCTTCCAGTATTGTTTCACTCTCTTGAACCTGGATAGTATTCCACCTAAACCATTGCTATAGCTTTTTAGTATGCAATCTCCTGGGACTATGAGACATCCTACATTCTCCAGTTAGATCAATCATCTTAAATTTGTGTGAATCTAGAAAAAGACATATTTTCAATATCTCCTGAGACTCTATCAGTGCAGTTACATAGAACATCTTTGCATTCAGGATAATCCTTAATTTTAATAAACTGCTCTATAAATTATTTTATGTTAGTCTTTATCTTCATTACTAGAATACACTGTCATAACCTGATTTGGAAATCCGCTGATATTTTTTCTTTAATTTACAGTGTCTTTCTACTCATTTCCATTTCTTAAATTCTTCCCAATTTTTCAAAGTTATTTCACACATTATACATTTCCTGTAAAGTCTTTGCTGTTCACCCTCATAGAACAATCTAATGATGTGTTAATGTAGTTCCTCATGATTTTACCCATAATGAAATTAGTGATATACAGTCAGATGTTATAATTCCTCAGATAATTATTTCATACCTTTACAAAGGCAGAGACATTGCCTTATTTAAAAAAAAATCAAATCCTCTTTGTTAGCATATGTCTCATACTGCTACAGCTCAGTACATTAATTTAAATTAACTGAAAACATTCTAACAGTTATATTTCTACATAATAGACTCAAGTTAGATTCAAATAATAATAATAATAATAATAACTTACATTTATTGAGAACTTCCTATGTGCTTAGCTGTTATAAATTAAAACAACACTAAGACTTGGGTGGTATCATTTAATCACCATTCACAGATGAGGAATCTGAGGCACACTAAAATAAATTTACTTGCCCAAGAATGTACTGATAATAAATGGCCACACAGGGATATAAATGGAAGTTATGCAGACAAAAACCCATGTTGTTCCTGTTCCTCAGAACATAAGTGATGTAAATTGATCCAAAGGAATACATTAAAAAAACAGGGTAGAGTGCTTGTTGGTCCAACGGTTCTTTGTACATTTAGTAACTAGGCATTGTGAATAAATCTAATGAGGTTAAATTAATATTCATATATTTGGAAAAAATTCAGTCACCTTTGCCAGGAGTAGAGATTTACAAAAGTCAGAGTGTAAACATGTTATTTATTTGTATTTTTACATCATTAAGCATTTATTTTACTATGTATAGCATAGTGAATACACTCTCTGTGCTTTAAAACTAGGGTCAGCAAACAGTGGTCCATGGGCTTAATCAAATTCCTTTTTAAAGGTTTGGAACAAAATACAGAGAATATTTAACAGAGACCATAGGTAGTCTAAAAATTCTAAAACATTTTGTGCATAAAATTTTCATATTTCCAGAATCTCTTGTCTTGCTTTAGTTCATCTCTGTATCAATAGGTGTTTCCAAGGGGTGGAGAGAAGTAGTCTATCTCCATATCAGTAGGTGATTACAAGTGTAGGGGGATCGACGGCATACCTGCCCTGGAAAGGTTGGATGGAGTATCTTTTTTGCAGCTGGGTCATGAGAGACACAGATGAACAGAAGTTGATGACTGCTTATAATCAATAAATGGGTTTCTTCCACTTTATTTCTCATTTTAACTGATTTTGGCTTCGAAGACAATTTACCCCAGGGTGGGAACATATTTCCCCTCTTGAATTACACATTTACTATTTGGCCTTCTACAGAAAACATTTCTTAATCCCTGTTTTAGAATTACTTACAGGTGAAAATGCCAACTCATTTTTTAACTACAAGTTTATGAGCCCCCTAATCTTACCTAATCTTTTAAACAACAATAATGGTAATAACACCATAGATAATTCATTGTGAAGTTTAAAAATGCATGAAGTACAGGGCATTATAATAAGATCTTAATAAACTGACAGTATAAACCCTCATGGTTGTTGGAGCACTTAAATGTTTCTGGAATAAACTCAAAATACTATTTTTTAATTATTTCTATTATTATCACCATCTGTGTATTTAGGCCACTTAGGTTATGATCAGAATAACCATGAAGCAATTCATATAAGAAGTACTTCAATTATAGACATTTAAAAACATATTTATGTTGTACTTTGAAGAAAATTAAAATAATCTCAAAATATAATCTCAGGTTTCAAATAGTTTGTATGCTGATTAGTGAGAATTTATATGCATATAAATAGCAACAGATACAAAAAATCACATCCTTGCATGCAATATATCACAAAGAAAATAAAACTTGATGTATTATAAATAGGATAATCATACATATTGGTTTTCCTGGAACAGTGCAAGTTTATACCCACTTTCCCAGCATAATTATTAAGTATTATTTTTTAATCTTAATATCTCAATTTGGATATAGTTTATTATCAAGTTATAATGCAGAGTTAAGGATGTTGCTCTCAGTCAAGTGGGAAAAACAACTCTATAAGTAAGTATGATCGATGGTCACTTAAAACTGTCCATTTAATGCACAGAGATTACTTGTAACTATTGAATGAGACATGGGATGTAATAAAAAACTAATATTTTCAATTTATGGAAGAAAAAAACAAATCTAAATGCAATATGTCCATGAAATACTGGAGACTAAGTGTATCATATGTTTATTGTACAATATATACTACAGTATTTTTTTGTTTTATATATATAACAATATCTATGTATATAGATATAAATATGGAAGATTACCAGCAAAAACCCCAAGAATCATAGTTCAAGTTGAAAATAAAGCTTTGTAACCACCAAAATAACAGTTCAAGGAATATTAACTCTCTGAAATGCACACATTTGTGCATATTGCATACTTGCAACAAGAATTTACCTTTTACATCTTTCCCAATTGATATTTTAAGAATAACTTGTTAAGTTTTTTACATTTGTAGGTATCCAAAATCTGTTCACACCATTAAGATGAAACATTATGTTCAATAGTTATAGAAATCTGGGATGTCCCACTTGTTTTCTGTGCTTAAGATATAATGAAAACATTGGCATTATTGTTTTGTATTTATCAGTTATTGAACTCTTAAATAATTTTCAAGAAAACTTTATATTTTTATATTAGCAGTACAAATATTAAAAATTTTATTTAAAATATTTTCTCTGTAATCAGTTTTTACAAAAAGTAAAAGTAATGTATAACTTTTACTTCTTGGCAATTTAGTTAATCAAATATTTTCAATTATGAGAGCAGTAACGCAACACTTAATTACCATACATGTATTGTAACAGCTATTTAAAAAATGAGAACTTATCCATTTTAAGTGCTATCACTTTCTTTTTTACATATATATCAGAAGATTAGGCAAAATTAGGAGACAGGAATGTGGTCCAAATGAGAAATATTAGCAAACCAAATTCAACAATACATTAAAAGGGTCATACAACATGATCAAGTGGAATTTATTCTAAAGATGCAAGGAAGGTTCAACATCCACAAATCAAAGTGATATAACATATTGACAGAATAAATTATAAAAGTTATAGGATCATCTCAAAATATGAAAAAAAAATTGAAAACTATCAGTATCCATAATATAAAAAAAATTGACAAAATGTGTATAGAGGGAATTTATGAAGACATATATGACAAACCCATGGCTAATATCAAAATCAACATTGAAAAGCTGAAAGCTTTTAGAAGAACAAGAAGAAGACAAGGATGCTCACCCTTACCACTTTTATTCAGCATAGTATTGGAAGTCCAAGCCACAGCTATCAGTCAGGAAAGACAAATAAAAGGCATCCAGGTTGGAAATGAAAAAGTAAAACTGTCATAATTTGTAAATTATATGATACTGTATGTAGAAAATGTAAAATCTACACTAAAAATTTTTTAGAACCAATAAATAAATTCCCTAACGTTGGAGAACATAAAATTAATATAAAAAATCTGTTGTATTTCTATATACTAATAGCACCATCAGAAAGAGAAATCAAGAAAACAATCCTATTTAGCACACATCAAGAAGAATAAAATACCTAGGCATACATTTACCCAAGTAGGTGAAAGGCATGTATGCTGAAAAATATAAGATAATGAAAGGTGAAAAAGATACAAATAAATGGAAAAATATTCCATTCTCATGGGTTAGAAGAATTAAGATTGTTAAAAGATTCATACTACCCTAAGTAATCTACAGATTCAAAGCAACCCCTTTCAAAATCCAGTGACAAGTTTAGAACAAGACCAAATAATTCTAAAATTTTTATGGAACCACAAAAAAGAATGATTAGCCAAAGCAGGCTTGGAAAAGAGCAAAGTTGGAAGTATCATGCTACCTAATTCCCAACTATACTACAATGCTTTAATAATCAAAACAGTATGTATTGGTATAAATGCAGGGACATGGATCAATAGAACACAATAGAAAGCCTGGAAATAAACTTATATGGTCAATTAATTTGTAACAAAGGAGGCAAGAATATACAATGGAAAAAGGACAATCTCTTCAAAAAATGGTACTGCAAAACTGGACAGCTACATGCAAAAGAATGAAACTAGACCAGCATCTTGCACCATATACAAAAATTTACTCAAAATGGATAAAAAAACTTGACTGTATAACCAGACAACAAAACACCTAAGAAACCATGGGCAGTAAACTTGATATCAGTCTGAGTGATGTTTTTTGCATCTGACTCCAAAGACAAGGCCACAAAAGCACAGATACACAAACTGGACTTCATCAAACTAAGAAGCCTCTGCCAAGTGAAGGAATAATCAACAAAATGAAAAGGTTACATACTGAATGGGAGAAGATATTTGCAAATAATTTCCAAAAAGAGGCTGATATCCAAGAGATATAAATAATGCATTCAATTCAATAACAAAAAAACAAACAGCACAATTTAAACCTGGGAAGAGTATGGGAATAGACATTTTTCTAAAGATGTACAGATAGGCAACAGAAGCATGAAAATATTCTCAACATCACTAATCAATAGGGAATGCAAATCCAAATCACAATAAGATATCACCTCACACCTGTAAAAATGTCTATTATTAAAAAGAAAAGAAATAAAAAGTGCTGGCAAGGATGTGGAGAAAGGACACCCTCATGTGCTGTTGGTGGGAATGTAAATTGTAATTACTATGGAAAACAATGTAGAGATTCCTCAAAAGGTTAAAAATAGAACTGCAATATAATCCAGCCATTTCACACCTGGGTATCTATCCAAAGAAAATTAAAACATTAGTTCAAAAATATGTATGTACCCCTATGTTCATTGCAGCATCTTTTACAATAGCCAAGATATATTTATGCACTACATCTTATACATATGTATATCTATATATACAGATATGTACAAATGCACACACACACACAATTGAGTACTAAACCATAAAAATAAATGAAATCTTGGCATTTGTGACAACATGAATGGACCTTGAGGATATTATGCTAAGTGAAATAAGCCAGACATAGACCAATACTGCATGATTTCCAGTTATAAGTAGAATCTAAAAAACAAAACAAACAGAACAAAATAAAACCCAGACTCATAGATACAGACAACAGAATAATTGCTGGATAGTAGAGGTGGGGGAAAACCCACTGGAGATGAGCAAGATGTACAAACTTCCCATTATTAAATAAGTAAATCATGGCGATGTAATGTCCAGCATAGGGAATACAGTCTATAATATTGTATTAACTTTATATGGTGACTAGACTTATTGTGGCAATTTAAAATGTATATAAATGTTGAATCACTGTTTTACACATGAAACTAATATAATATTCTATGTCAGTTATACTTCAGTAAAAAGTGACTTTATGTGCTTATGAAGAGCCAAAAGAAATGTTATAATGTATTTAAGCCATTGAGTCTGGGACTCTAATCTGATTATACTGTCTACAGATCTTTAAAAGTTAGTATGAATGACATCCAAATCTAATAAGATTTAATCTGATCAAGGAATTATTGAGTTTTCCAAATCCATTAAGAAACTTAATGGTCATGTGTTATGAAATAAAGTGAATTGAATAATCTAGTTTTGTTTTTTATATGAGTCAGTTTAGTGCTATCTTCGATGTCTGTTTAGATATTAACTAAAAAGCCAGAGTAATAAGCATCATTACATTAAAAGAGTTCTGCATCAAGATTACTAAATCTTTGATCTTCAATTTGGAAAGGGACCATTGTAAACCAGTAGAAGGCTGCCCTCAATGGCAGCGAAGACTAAAACCAGGTGCACTAGCAGGGAAATAGCTTTCACATTTGGCATAAGTCTAGGAAGCAGTGCAAAAGGAAAAAAAAATATGCAAAATTTCCATAAATATCCAAAGTATTTTATTAGGTTAGGTTTCTTTGAGAAAGTTTGTTGTTTTCAGCTTTCTAATTTTGTTTTTCTATTTTCTTATTGTCTCTAATAACAGAATAACTTTGCCCCTCCAGTAAAGAAAACACATCTGCCTTTAGGAGGAGCATGGATAAAAATGCATAATAATGATTCTGCCAATGTAACTTCATTTTCATTTGAGTCTCAGTGCAGCAAAAAATATTTTTAAAAACATAAAATAGCCTCACAGCTGATATACTTATTGGCAGAACAACACCAGAAGTATGTATGTGGTTAAGCTGTCATGCAGATTTTCCCATCTCCCATTCAATGACTCATTCAGAAACATGCTGAATATCGTTACAGTCTCATTGTGATGGGTATAGGGACACACGGACCCTTGGTACCAGTGGTTTACTGGTTGATGCTAAATATTAACATTACTAGAAAAGATAATATTATAGGAGCTTTGGTTATGAAAGTATGTCATTTGAAGCATATTTCATGAACATCTAAACCAGTCTTAAATCTGTAGGGAAATGCCCACAGTCATTCATGCTGAAACATGAAGCTTGAGTCAAAGGTCAGACAGATAAATAACCAAGAATTTTAGAAAACGTTATTATACACAAAGAATAAATTATACAGAAGACCAACTATATCAAAAATGAAAAGAGTAGGTCTTTATAGTTCTCACCACACACACAAAATAATTATGTGACATTATAGAGGTGTTAGCTAATGCTACAGTGATAATTGTACTGCAACATGTGAATGTACCAAATCAACGTTTATAGGCCTTAAATTTATACAATTTTATGTCGATTATACCTCAATAATAAACACTGATTATAGCTGGAGGTTTCATCTGAATTGGGGTATGGGTAGAGTGAAAAAAATCAGGCTACAGCGAGAAGAAAACCAGGTCAAAAGCGTTTCATTTACCTACTAGCTAAAGGAAACAGATGAAAACTATCTGCAGGCGCTAACACGTACACACAGTTATACATGAAAATGATGACATAGTCTGCAGTTAGGTCATTTTTTCTTACAGGTGGGAAATTAGAACTGAGTATGCTATTAAAACAGACCATTGTGGTAAAAGTAATGTTGAAATTTATGTAAATGGAATGAGATAAAATCAGTAAGTTAGAAGGAACTGCTTCATTTTTACTCTCCATTTATTCAAGTTTGTTCTTCTCACATCTTCTCCCCACCCTAAAAATTATCTTGGTTAGAGCCTCTGTCTTCTCAGTCATATTTGGGTGCTAAAGAACAATATCATTTTCAACATGAAAATTCATTCTAGCATCAAAAATATCAATCTCACCCAAATAAATACTTCTTTGTCTTGTCCAGTAAATCACCCAGTAATGAGGAAATAGGGACAGTACTGTTCTTCATCCAGGCCTTGGATAAATGAGGGGTGAATGGTGAGGCATCACTTAGTTCTACTTGCAACCAGCGTCTGTGGGACAGATGCTCTGATGCCGGGAACTTCCCTGGAGAACTGTTTTGTACAATCAGAGAGATTTCTAGTCAGGTCCCAGAGACCTTCTATTTGCTGCCCATTCCCTAATGTTCACAGCTTAGAGTGATTCTTTCACCATTCCTCTATCAAAAATTGATTTAAAATGTAAACTGCACACAGACTCTTTCAGATGGGGTTACTTGACTTGCCTATAAACCTTTTGAGAAGGGTCTGTTGAAGACTGCTTTCACCGTTTTGGTTCAAGACTCAAGACAGGGATCCGAGGGTTGGGGATGTTCATTCAGCATGGCACTACGGAAACTTCCAAAGAAAATCTCACTTTTCCAATTAATTTCTTCTGTTTCTTATCTGTCTTGGAGGATGGTGATAGGTAAGAAGACTCTCAAAAGTAAGCGCAACAAATATACTTAGAATCTCTTTTTAGAAAATGAGGATAATTATTTCACCAATTTTCAAAAGAATTGAGCATCATCTTAAATTGAGGTAACTGGGAAGACTCATTTTGCATCTCCGTCATGAGAAAGTGGTGGCAGAGATTCACTTGTCTTTAGGATTATAATTAATGATTTAATAATTAGATGTATGGAGTGAAAGACAAAGAGAAGCTAAGTCTGACTATTCAAATTTTTGTAAGAGGATGGTGGTATAACTCACTGAGAGGAGGACAGAAAGACACAGTATCAAGGAGCTGGTGCTCATTTCTTAACTAATGTTATGACACGCTGAGAGTGAAGTACCTGCAAACAACAAAAAGTGCTTGAACAGTGTGTGCATACTCATACATGCCATGTGGAAGCAGCAAAAGGTAATTATAACAGATTCCAGTAGTGGTGGGAATTATTGATATAATGGTCTCTTCATAGTGGCTTAACTATATACTGGTGTTTTCAAACCCGATGAGAACAATGTTGTTTCTCTGAAGTTAAACATGAAATTTGATGCTTGGTAAGATACAGATATCAGACATGAAAATTGATGATGGACAGATAGATGATGGGCACATAATTTTCTTGCACCCCTTATGTATATGATGCATATGAACAGGATCCCATTTCTGATTTTACAACAATGAAATATATGCATCAGAATTTACATTTATACTCATCTATAAAACATTTGACTCAAACATTTTTAAACACAAAGAAATGAATTTGACAGACTGCTATTAATTATATAAATATTTGAATTTATTCTATATATTTTTTCTTTTTGATAGTAATGCCTTAATACAATAATCTTAAATAGCAATCTTTAAATTATAAAATGAGAATCCTTTGAATATAAAAATATTGCCCTAACATTATAACATTAAATGATAATATGGGACATAAAAGAGGCAACTGCATTTTAGAACACCAAAAATGTTACGTGAAAAAAATATATGATTCTACCTTAAAACTCTGCTGTTTCTTTTTAATATGTTTCTTTTAGTTTTCATGCTACAAAGGAAAAAATCTAAAGTCCAAAAGGAGTTCTAGGAGAAGCTCATAGACATAATGCAAGGTAAAGAATGTAAAATGTATTATTATTGTATCTGAAATCATTTTATTGCAACTATATATTTCAGAAATAATTTTAGAGAAATAATTGAGATTGAGTTTGCTGGTTTCCCATGGAAGATATCAGCTTAGCAAGAGTTGTTGGTAGGGGCAGGCAATATATAGAAACATGATAATTTTTAAGTTTTTTCCCCTCTCTGCTACCAACAGTGATGGAAAGGTCACTGTATCTCTGAGTATATATATATATATATAATGAATATACATTATACATTTAATATAAACATATTAAATATCTTTGGAAATTATGGGCTACTATATAGTATAACTAATGATACAGGAGGCATATATAACACAGAGAAAACATTTTGTTACATTTATTACCTTTCAATTTTATGATTGTCAATTTCACAGTGTAAAAACTGAGGCTATTTTTTTAAGAGAAGAAAAAAACCAACAACCCTGCAATAGTTGCAGGTTCTGAATATTCACAGAACAGAGATGTGGATAAAAATCTTAAAGCAGGGCAGTTAGAGCTAGCAGCAGGGCAGTTACTATGGACAGCAGCAGGAAGTCAGGTAATGATTTCGGTGGGAAAGCGTGAGCTCAGTTACCCTGGTGCAAGCCAGAGATTAGCCCAAGCCATCACAATCTAAAAAGATGCTTGCAGTGAGTTCAAAGATTTACTTATTCCTTGGTTCTGCTAGAGGGAAAAAATAGATTAAATAAAGATTGATAATAGCCTATATGGAGGTATCTTTTACTTCTTACTATATATCCATAAATACAAACTGAATAGTGTTTCTCCAGTTTCAATGTGCCTGAATATCACCAGAAAAGTATATTAAAACTTGAGATTTAGTACACAACAGTTGGAGATCACAACTGAATTATCTGGGGCGGCAAGGCAGGTGGTCTAGGATAATAAAATATAAGACTGAGACAGGTGGTTAAAAGTCAAATTTTTATAAAACACAAAGATAAATCAAAGCATATTCTGCTATACTGATTATTATGTGTTATGCAAAAAGATGGTTGACCAGATTGTACACAAAGTTGTCTAAGATTTGGCTGTCCACCCAAAGGAAACTAAGAGGCTATTTTAATTGAAAGTTAATATATAATAAAGATTCACTGTCCTGTATGTAACTTAGCAAACATATATATAGGAGGGAACAGTGCAGATTATTCAGGCATAAGAAAATCTTTCAAACTGATGGTTTTTTATACTGATGGTTTTTTCAGTATAAAACATCAGGATTACATGCTAATGAAACAACATTGTTCTAACTTGAGCTGTACATTAGAATAGTCTGCTCTCTCTCTCTGTACTTCATATTCATTGACTTAAAGTTATATCTTTATTGTACTAATATTTTTAAATAATCTATATTTAAATCATATGTTTTAAAAACTATTCCTTTAATAAGTGATAATATAAATATTAAGGCTAGTTTTATCACTTTATTAAAGACAAATTACATATATATGTACTGCATAAAAATCAACTCTGCAAAAATGATATTCTACTCTTCAGCATCAGCGAATGTCATAATAGTCTTTCAAAAATACTTAATTCAGGAAAATTCTTGCTTTTAAGTCTCCCAGAAGAACCTAACAAAATGAGTATTGACTGTTAACACTGTGGAAATGCTGCGTGTTGTAGGCAGCATGTAAATAACTCTCCAGCTGAAAACCCAGAGGAAGACCCAACATTCTATATGAGCATGTTCCTAAGCCCTTGCAAGAAGGGACTCTGCAAACGTTACATAATTAACAGATGCTAAATAAATGGTTTATTCTCTTGGCCGCTTACTTGTTCTTAGGTTTTTTCAATGTAGAGATTTATAAATGTGTACCTAAAATATGTGTAAAGGTCCACAGTTTAAAATGCGCATTCATATCCATAAACTTACTGATATTTATAGCCTTAGGGTAAGGTATGATAAGTACATATTTTACACTCAGAAACATGACAAAAATATGAAAAATAGAACTTGATCATTAAACAGCTAATGTCACAATTGCTCTTAATTGCCTCCTTGTTATTGAATTTAGGACATTGTGATGATCATGTTGCAAAGGAAAGAATAGATATTCCACTTATCACTGTACCATGCTACTAGAAACACTGGATACTTACAGTGACATAAATTTAATACTAGTATTTAAGAGAGAAGGTGAAATATTTTCTTCCAGGATAGGGAAAATTCTGATGACTTAATTCTGAGAAATCACCTTTCTGAAAATGGCAACGATTTTCTGTATCAGATAAATAAGGGCATTTCTTGGAAATACTTGAACATATGTCAATATTTTTGTAAGGAAATTATTCACCTGAAATATTTGTATTTAAAACATAAGAATATACGGAAAAATTAATTCCAAATAATTTGTAGCAAATTACATTTCCTTTTAAAGAGTTTGAAAGCCAATTTCATGAGATTGAAATCTTTCAAAGATGGTTTTCGATTTTTCAGTTATTACCAGTTTTCAGGGAAGAAAATGTAATCAATTCTTATTTAGATTTGTCTTTCTCTAAGTTCAAATGAGGTCATTCCATTTTATCAGAAATTTGCAAGTACATAAAATTTAAATTTATGAAAAATATTAGTTAATATTTTAATATAAAATAAATATTTTACTAACAATTTTATATCGTATTATTCATCTGTATTCTTCAATTTTAAGATATAGATTTTTACCAGGTTCAGAATTAAAAACAATAATTGGTCATGTGTAATAATCTAATTGCATGCTAATTTTTATTTTTACTAATTTCCATCCACTCTGAAATTTCTAAAACAATATGTGATCTTTCAACACTTTTGATATCTAAACATTTAGAAATCTAAATAATTGCTAATATTTAGCAATTTAAATATTTTCTCAGTATATGCTTAATTTTTTCAAAGTATTTGCTTTAATATTATATTTTTTCTTTGAATTTTTTATTTTTTAAAGGAAACATAAATAAAAAAACTGTCCCTGTGTTAAATTTCAGAGATATTATTTCAGAAGTGTTTACTTTTCTGTCAAAATATCTAGATTCATTTAACAAGTATTTGTGTACAAGTAGTCCAATATACTATTTATAAGCAATGCCTCTGGAATTGAAATGCCTATTCATACCCTTTATTAGCTGTATGGATTTGGGGAAGTTCAGCCATAGTGGTGTTCAGATTTTTCATCTACACACAAGGATCATAATGGCAAATACAAAATCTGATTGTCATGAAAATTCTAGTTAATTAGAAGTCTACTACATTAATACATGCATAATCTTTAGAAGAATGAATCTCAACCTGTGGTCCTTTAACAATATAAAATTACCGAGGATTATTGTGAAAAATACTGATCTTATCTTGATCTCCTGAAGAGATGCTTGAACACTAGTTCTCTCTTTCCCTCTCTGTCCGCATCCCCACCACCCACCCCCAGTACTTGCAGGTAACTTTATCGTGGATTTCTAGCCTCCGAAACTTAGAGAATATAAATTTATGTTTTTTAAGTCTTCCAGTCATGGGCAGACTAATTGCTAATACTAATAAAAAATATATCAATTTCAGGCACAGTAGATTTCAGAACCAGAAAATTTATCAGTGATAATGAGGAGCATTACATAATAATAAAGGGATGAACTGCAAGAAGATATAACAGTCATTAACATATATGCACCTAACCATAACAAACCAAAGTGCATGAAACTAAATCTGATAAACTGCAAGGACAAGTAGGTTATTTTTGGATGCTGGGGTTTTATTAGCTGTATTTTCTAAATCACACATAAATTGTTAATGAGTGATGAATATTATGAACCATAAAGTTAGAAGAAATGTTTTCTTCAGAATAGTGAACTTTTCAGAAATACAGTCCTTTTCAATGTCAAATTCCTCCAAGTAATAAAACTGCAGAGCAAGAATCAAGAAAAATTATAATGCATAAACTCCATCTGAAATGGCTTATTTAAAATATCAAATCATTTATGTGATAGACTATCATAACATTGACAGAAATTAGTTCATAACATTACCAGAAAATAATTCTTTATAATTCTTTGCTAGCTTCAGGGCTGTGTGTGTTTGTGTGTGTGTGTGTGTGTGTGTGTGTGTGTGTGTATAGATGATAGATAGATAGATGATAGATAGATAGATAGATCATATATATAAAATTCAGAAGATTAACACTAATGTGTTTTTTTTAATATAAAATATTACATCAGGATCCAAATCTAGAAAGCAATAGAAAGAATAGTAAGAATACAGAAAAATTCATTTCAACTTTTATTCTTTGCACATAATTTAACTTATAATTTATTTTAATGTATGTTCACACATTTAAAAAAGTTTAACTTTTAGAGATCGATTCAAGATGGTGGCACAAGAGGTGAGACTGAGAACTCCCCAAACCACACATAGTATGAAAATATAATGAATACAACTAATCCTAAAACACCAACAGGAAAGAAGGCTGCACCAGACTGCATACACCTGGAGAACAGAGCAGACCTCACAAAACAGAATAACATATCAAAGCCTTGATCTGGCGGGACCCAAGCCCTTCCCCCACCCCAGCTCACCAGAGGGAGGAACAGAAACAGAGGGGGTGAAAGCCTAGGACTGCTGAAAACACAGCCCTGGAAATCTGCTTTGGAGCACAAACCTATATTGCATGGTGTTCTGGAGATTAGTGGGGTTGGAAAGCTAAGACAGGTGTAATACTTGAGAGACTGAGATTCTGGCCATTTGTGGAGGCCAAGATCAACATCTGGCCGCTCTGGGACAAAGGAAAGGCAGGTGGTATGAGAGGCCTCTAGCAGTGAGAGGGCTACTGAAGGAGCAGGGATTGCACTGAGCTTTCTGTGGAGGAGAAGGAATAGGTGGACAAGGTTGTCTGGGCATGCTCTGCTCAACAAGTTGGGAACTTTGAGGAGGTTCAGGAGCTCCATACCCCTGGCTGTCTACTCAGCTCTGGGGCCTTCCACTGTGACATGCAGCCTGATGTGCCTTCCTCATGGCCTGCTGGCATCAGCTCACAAACCAGCAGTCACTGCACTGGCATCATACCAGCCAGAGGGAGGCCCTGCCTATAGCAGCTACAGACACATAGGACAGAGACTTACACCTGTGTGCTCGGCCCACTGGCTCTGACACTGGAGACAGGCACTGCAGCTGGGAAGCAGGAAACAGCTCTTTCCTCCCCCCAGCCACCAGCACCCCTCCTCTGTGACCCCCAACCTCATTTCAGGGGCCTAGAAGCTCCAGAGAGTAGAGCTTCTGGGCACTAGAGGGTGCCACATACAAATATGGAATGTCAAAGGAACCTGGTCCAGACCAAAATTATAAATACACCAGAGAAAGAGTCAAATGAAATCAGCCTCACAAATCTTCCTGAAAGAGATTTCAAAATAAAAATCATTTCAAAAATATTTTTGTGCTCATGGAGGTAGAGAAAAATATTCAAGAACTCAGGAATGAATTCCGGTCAGAGGTCCAATCATTACAGAACACAGTATCAGAAATGAAACATACAATGGAAGGCTTTAATGGAAGATTAGATACAGTGCAGGAGATGATAAGTGAAATAGAAATTAGAGAAGAGGAAAACAGAAGCTGAGGCACAGAGAGAAAAAAGGATCTCTAAGGATGAAAGAATATTGAGAGAACTGTGTGACCAATGCAAGTGGAACAATATTCACATTATAGGGCTACCAGAAGAAGAAGAGAGAGAACAAGGAATAGAAAGTGTCATTGAGGATGTAATTGCTGAAAACGTCCCCAGTCTGGGGAAGGAGATAGTCTCTCAAGCCATGGAGGTGAGCAGATCTCACAATACAAGGGACCCAAGGAAGACAACATCAAGACATATAATAATTAAAATGGCAAAGATCAAGGATAAATACAGACTTTGAAAAGCAGCTACAGAGAGAAAAAGATCACGTAAAAAGGAAAACCGATCAGGCTATCATCAGACTTCTCAACAGAAACTTTACAGGTCAGAGGGGAGTGGCATGATATATTTAATGCAATGAAACAGAAGGGCCTCAAGCCAAGAATGTGTTAAGCAGTAAGGTTATCATTTAAATTTGATGGAGGGATTAAACAATTTTCAGATAAGCAAAAGCTGAGAGAATTTACCACCCACAAACCACCGCTAGGCTTCCACCCCCTCCTGGCTCCATTTCTCTTCCTCCTGCCACTGAGCTGGGGTGGGGGAAGGGCTTGGGTCCCGCCAGATCAAGGCTTTGGTACATTACCCTGTTTTGTGAGGTTTGCTCTGTTCTCCAGGTGTATGCAGTCTGGTGCAGCCTTCTTTCCTGTTGGTGTTTTAGGATTAGTTGTATTAACTATATTTTCATACTATGTGTGGTTTTGGGAGGAGTTCTCGGTCTCACTTCTTGTGCCACCATCTTGAATCGATCTCTAAGAGGTGGAGTGCATTTTGGAGGAACTGCTAAAGATGGAAGTACTCCTAAGGCTAAAGCTGTCACCATGGGAAATAAAACCACAGCAAAGTAGAACAATTAATTACTAAGCAAATGCAAAATAAAAACAACTACCCTCAAAGTCAATCAAGGGATAGACAAAGAGTACAGAATATGATATCTAATATATGAAGAATGGAGGAGAAAGAAAAAGGAGGAATAAAATAAAAGAATCTTTAGGTTGTGTTTCTAATAGCATACTAAGTGAGTTAAGTTAGACTGTTAAGATGGAAAGGGAATTACCGTTGAACCTTTGGTAATCACTAATCTAAAGCTTGCAATGGCAATAAATACATACCTATTGATAATCACCCTAAATGTAAATGGTCTGAACAACAATCAAAAGACATAGAGTCACTGAATGGATAAAAAAAGAACACCCATGTATATGCTGCCTACAAAAGACTCACTTCAAACCCAAAGACATACACAAACTGAAAGTAAAAGGATGGAAAAAGATATTTCATGCAACTAATAGGGAGAAAAAAGCAGGAGTTACAGTACTTGTATCAGACAAAATTGACTTCAAAACTAAGGAAGTAACAAGACACAAAGAAGGATATTAATAATGATAAAGGGTCAGTCCAACAAGAGGACATAACTATTATAAATATCTATGCACTCAACACAGGATCACCTACATATGTGAAACAAATACTAACAGAATTAAAGGGAGAAATAGAGTGCAATGCATTCATTTTAGGAGACTTCAACACACCACTCACTCCAAAGGACAGATAAAGCAGACAGAAAATAAGTGAAGAGACAGAGGTACTGAACAATGTATTATAACAGATGGACCTAACAGAGATCTACAGAGCACTCCATCCAAAAGCTACAGGGTGCATATTTTTCTCAAGTGCATGTGGAACATTTTCAAGAATAGATCATATACTAGGCCACAAAAAGAGCTTTAGTAAATTCAAAAAGATTGAAATTGTACCAACCAGCTTCTCAGATCACAAAGTTATGAAACTAGAAATAAATTGTGCAAAGAAAACAAAAAGGCCCACAAACACATGGAGGTTTAACAACATGCTCCTAAATAATGACTCAATGAACAAATAAAAACAGAGATCCAGTAATATATGGAGACAAATGACAACAATAATTCAACACTGCAAAGTCTGTGGGATACAGCGAAGGCCATGCTAAGAGGGAAGTATATTAAAATACAGGCCTACCTCAGGAAAGAAGAACAATCCCAAATGAGCAGTCTAAACTCACAATAAACGAAACTAGAAAAAGAAGAACAAATGAGGCCCAAAGTCAGTAGAAAGAGGGACATAATAAATATTAGAGCATAAATAAATAAAATCAAGGAGTATAAAACAATAGAAAGAATCAATGAAAGCAGGAGTTGGTTCTTTCAGAAAATAAGCAAAATAGATAAACCCTTAGCCAGACTTATGAAGAAAAAAAAACAGTCTACACACATAAACAGAATCAGAAATGAGAAAGGAAAAATCACCACAGACACCACAGAAAAACAAAGAATTATGAGAGAATACTTTGAAAAATTATTTGGTAACAAACTGGATAACCTAGAAGAAATGGACAACTTTCTAGAAAAATACAACCTTCCAAGGCTGACCCAGGAAGAAACAGAAAATATGAATAGACCAATTACCAGCAATGAAATTGAATTGGTAATCAGAAAAATACCTCAGAACAAAACCTCTGGAGCAGATGGCTTCACCACTGAATCTTATCAAACATTTAGTGAAGTCCTAACACCGATCCACCTTAACGTTTTCTAAAAAGTAGAAGAGCAGAGAATGCTCCCAAACTCAATCTATGAGGCCAACATCACTCTAATACCAAAACCAGACAAAGACACCGCAAAAAAAGGAAATTACAGACCAATATCCCTGATTAATATAGATGCAAAAATACTCAACAAAATATTAGCAAAAAGAATTAAAATATACACAAAATGATCATCCATCATTATCAAGTAGGATTTATTCCAGGGATGCAAGGATGGTACAACTTTCGAAAATCCATCAACATCATCCACCACATCAACAAAAAGGACAAAACAATATGACCATCTCCATAGGTGCTGAAAAAGCATTAGACAAAATTCAACATCAATTCATGATAAAAAATTTCAACAAAATGGGTATAGCAGGCAAGTACCTCAACGTAATAAAGACCAAATATGACAAACCCACAGCTAACATGATACTTAACAGCGAGAAGCTGAAAGCTTCTCTTTTAAGTTCAGAAACAAGACAAGGATTCCCACTCTCCCCAATTTTACTCAACATAGCTCTGGAGGTCGTAGCCATGGAAGTCAGACAACACAAAGAAATGAAAGGCATCTAGATTGGCAACGAAGAAGTTAAACTGTCCCTGTTTGCAGATGACATGATATTGTCCATAAAAACCCCTAAAGAATCCACTCCAAAACTACTAGATCTAATATTGAGTTCAGCAAAGTTGTGGGATACAAAATTAATACAAAGAAATCTATTGTATTCCTATACACTAAAGATGAACTAACAGAAAGAGAAATCAGGAAGTCAATTCCATCAAAAACAACAAAATACCTAGGAATAAGCCTAATCAAGGAAGTGAAAGACCTATACTCTGAAAACTATAAGACACTCATGAAAGAAATTAAGGAAGATATCAATAAATGGAAACACATCCTGTGCACATGGGTAGGAAGAATTAATATTGTCAAATGGCCATCCTGCCTAAAGCAATCTACAGATTCAATGCAATCCCTATCAAAATACCAACTGAATTCCTCAACAAACTAGAGCAAATAGTTCTACAATTCATATGGAACCACAAAAGACCCAGAAGAGCCAAAGCAATCCTGAGAAAGTAGAATAAAGCAGGGTGGATTACACTACCCAACTTCAAACTCTACTACAAAGCCACAGTAATCAAGACAATTTGGTACTGGCACAAGAACAGACTAGAGAGTCCAGATATAAACCCAACCACATATGGTCAATTAATATATGATAAAGGAGCCATGGACATACAATGTAGAAATGACAGCCTCTTCAACAGCTGGTGTTGGCAAAACTGGACAGCTATATATGCAAGAGAATGAAACTGGATTATTATCTAACCCTATACACAAAAGTAAACTTAGAATGGATCAAAGTCTGGAATGTAAGTCATGAAACCATAAAACTCTTAGAAGAAAACATAAGCAAAACTCTCTTGAATATAAACATAAGCAACTTTTTCCTGAACTCATCTCCTCAGACAAAGATAACAGAATAAAAAATGAACAAATGGGACTACATCATACTAAAAAGCTTCTGTACAGCAAAGGACACTATAAGCAGAACAAAAAGGCATCCTACATTACAGGAGAATATATTTGTAAATGACATATCTGACAAGGCATTAACATCCAAAATATATAAAGAGCTCACATGCCTTAACACCAAAAAGCAAATAATCATATTAAAAAATGGGCAGAGGATATGCACAGACAATTCTCCAAAGAAGAAATTCAGATGGCCAACAGGCACATGAGAAGATGCTCCACATTGCTAATTATCAGGGAAATGCAAATTAAAACCACAATGAAATATCACTTCATGCCAGTTAGGATGGCCAATGTAGAAAAGCATAGGAACAACAAATGCTGGCATGGATGCGGAGAATGTGGAACCCTGCTACACTGCTGCTGGGAATGTAATTAGTTCAAGTATTGTGGCAAATGGTATGGAGGTTCCTCAAAATACAAATACCATTTGACCTAGGAATTCCACTCCTAGGAATTTACCCTAATAATGCAGTTTGCCAGCTTCAAAAAAACATATGCATCCCTATGTTTATCACAGCACTACTTAAAATAGCCAAGAATAGAAGCAACCTAAGTGTTCATCAGTAGATGAATGGATAAAGAAGATGTGGTACATATACAAAATGGAGTATTATTCAGCCATTAGAAGAAAGCAAATCCTATCATTTGCAACAACATGGATGGTGGTAAAGTGAAATAAGCCTGCTCAGTAAAATAAGGTAGGTGGGAAAGACAAGTACCTAACGATTTCACTCATCTGTGGAGTACAAAAACAAAGCAATATCGAAGGAACAAAACAGCAGCAGACTCACAGAACCCAAGAATGGACTAACAGTTACCAAAGGGAAAGGGTCTGGGGAGGGTGGGTGGGAAGGGAGGGAGAAGGGGAATAAGGGGCATTATGATTAGCGCCCATAATGTAGGGGGTGGGGCACAGGGAAGGCAGTATAGGACAGAGAAGATAATTAGTGACTCTGTAGTATCCTAACTATGCTGATGGACAGTGATTGTAATGGGTTATGTGGTGGGGACTTGATAATGGGGGGAATCTAGTAACTACAATGTTGCTCATGTATATATTAATAATACCAAAAAAAAAGAAATTCAATATTTAGAGAAAAAAATTTTCCCCTAAACTTATTTCCTTCTCCCCTACAAATAATTAAAAGATGAAAACAAAAACAAAATAAACAATCCCTGCTTTCCAGAGTTAACTCTTTTTCTCCTATAAACAAATTTCATCCCTTTTCTGTATAGTAAATTCCTTTAGCCTCTTCACTCTCATTTTTCCTGTTATACCCATTATTTCCATCACTGAAATGAAAGGCCTTGATCACCCAGTGGCTTATGAGCAAAGCGTCTTCTTAGAAGGTGAGGAAGTTTAAGTGAACGGTGGAGAGGAAGTTAAGAGGAAAGGAAGGGCATCCCAAGTACAGTAGCAAGCCATATGCAAGTTTTTAGTTATTTAAGATTAGAAGCAAGTTTGGAAATCCTCTCCAGGGAAAGAAAATGAAGCACTTCCTATTGTTTGGTCTGAAACATGAATGTATCTTAACTTCTTATATTAGAGAAGGTGATGGATATATTGTTTTCCTTTTCTTATTTCAAGATAATATGAGTGAAATTTTTTTAACAAAGAAAATTATTTTAAAAAAATTCAGGTTTACCATTTCCACATGTTCCCTTAATACATGTAAGTTATTATAAACATTTTCATGTGAGGATGTGAAGATAAGAAGTCAAGTCAAATGGTGTATATTTATGCATTTTAGTTTATATGAGGTGAATCAAATAATTCAAACCTTTCCTTCTTCCCTTTGCCCACATTCAAGCCTCTGTCCACTTTTCCTCCCTCTGAATTACTTTGAATGCATTTGCAGGCTTGTCAAATTCTAATATTTGGAGGTACTGCTTATGTGTATCTTCTTACAACCACTCTGAAACCATGTCCAATTTACAGAATTCTAACACTGCTGGTCTCCAATGTTCTCAAATAAACAATGTCACTTACATCACTTTCTAATTCTCTAACTCTTTGCACTGATAAAGTACAGGAGGAAATATTGCTTTCAGGATGCTCTTTAACTAGAGCTTTCTATACAGAATTGTCATCATACAAACAGTATTCCCAAGTATGACTTGTGCTGCTAACTTATTTTCTGGTTGTGACTGGCACTCTTACTGAAGACAGGACCCATTTTATCTTACTGCCAGTATAAAACAGACTTATATCTTTGAATTTAACAAACTTAGGATTTTTTCTTTCTTTATTGTTCACCTGTCAAGAGAAACCTGATAAGTCTTTTTTACACAGCATGTTTAACCCTGAATCAGATCCTATATTAAACTAGAAGCCTTAGCATTGATCTTGAAGAAATCAATAGGAAAGTATAATTTCACTAATTATTCTCATCAGAATATAACTTTGTGCATCTATTTTATTTATATCTTTACTCAAATGTTATAGGTTCAATTATAGATGAACAAAAGAACAAATTATCTGTTTTCACATTGTCCAATTAGGATTTTCTTAATTATACCTTATTTCCTTTGCTTTTAAAGAAACTACATTTTAGTTATGACCCACTTTTCACTGTAATTTTAATTGACAGTGTTATTTTATTTCACTTAAATTGCCATCACAGAGCACCTGAGGTAGAAGTCTAAATAATCTGTGTTAACGTGATTACAGATGGTTATAATCATTTGGTGGTGACTTTCATTATTTGCTGTATTTATGATCATGAGAAAATGGGGACTTTAGTGATGTGGTAGAAAGATGGAGATATGTTAATCCATATCTATGCATTCTCTTTCCTTTGTCTTATTTCAATAGAGATGGAACACTGCTAGTATTAAAGTACATATATCAAGGCAGTGGAAGTAAAAACTCAAAAGACAAATGAGCTGAATTGATAGGCAAATCATAAAAAATACTAATATCCAGTAAATATGAGAAAACATTTTCAATCATGCTATTACTAAAACATTCAAAGGGAAAAAATAGGTAACATAGTAGAGATGGATGATCCTTTTGATCTATTTTTGATTCAGTTTGTTAATACTCTGTTGAGGATTTTTTGCATATATATTCATAAGGGAAGATACTAGTCTATATTTTTCTTTTTTTGTACTGTCTTTGGTGTTGGTATTATATAGATTCTGGCCTCATGGAATGAATTTGGAAATATTGCCTCCTTTTCTATTTTTTGGTATACTTTAAGATGGATGGGTATCAGCTCTTCTTTAAAGGTTTGGTAGAATTCAGCTGTGAATCCAGCTGTATCTGGAATTTCCTTTGTTGGGAGTTTTCTGATTGCCAATTCAATTCCATTACTGGTAATTGATCTCTTCATATTTTCTCTTTCTTCCTGGGTCAGTCTTGCAAAGCTGTACTTTTCTAGGAATTTGCCCATTTCTTCTAGGTTGTTTCATTTATTGGCATATAATTTTTCATAAAATTCTCTACTGTCTTTTATTTCTGTTGTATCTGTTATGACAAGTCCTTCTTTGTTTCTGATTTTATTTGTGTTCTTTCTCTTTTTTTTCTTCATAAGTCTTGTAGGGAATTGTCTTTTATCTTCTCAAAAAACAGCTTTTGATTTCTTTGAGTTTTTTCTATTGTTTTATTCTTGTCTATTTTATATATTTCTGCTGTGATGTTTATTATGTCTCTCCTTCTGCTGACTTTGGGTTCTTCTTTTTTTAATTTCTTTAGTTGTGAATTTAGACTGTTTATTTGGGACTGTTCTTGATTCTTAAGGTAGGCCTGTATTGCTATGTATTTCCCTCTTAACCCCTTTTGCAGCATCCTGCATATTTTGAACTGTTTTTTTAATCATTTGTATGCATGTATTTTTTAATTTCCTCTTTGATTTTTTTCCTTGATCCATCAGTTATTCAGAAGCATGTGGTTGCATCTCAGTGTGTTTGTGTGTTTTTGTGTGTTTTGTTTTCTTCAAAGTCATTGATACCATTGTGACCTGAAAAGATGCTTGGTACAATTTCAATCTTTTTGAATTTATTGAGGCTTTTTTTGTGCCCTAGTATGTGATCTATTCTGGACAACACTTAATGTACACTTGAGAAAAATGTGTATCTTGCTGCTTTTGGGTAGAATATTCTGTATATATCTAATAAGTCCATCTGTTCAGTGTTTATGTTTTATTGTTTATTTTATGTCTAGATGATCTGTCCATTGATGTGAGGTGTTAAAACCCCCTAATATGATTGTATTGCTGTTTCCCCCTTTAGTTCTGTTAGTATTTGTTTTACGTATTTAGGTACTCCTAGGTTGAGTGCATAGATATTTACAGTGGTTATATCCCCTTGTTGTACTGATCTCTATATCATTATGCAATGTTCTTCTTTGTCTCTTGTTACTTTCTTTGTTTTGAAATCTATTTTGTCTGATATAAGTGCGGCTACTCCTGCTTTTTCTCCCTATGATTTGCATGAAATATCTTTCTCCATCCCTTCACTTTCAGCCTATATGTCTTTAGGTCTGAAATAAGTCTTTTGTAGGCAGCACATAGATGGGTCTTGTTTCTTCAGCCATTCTGCCACCCTGTGTCTTTTGATTGGTGCATTCAGTCCATTTACACTTAAGGTAGTTATTGATAGGTGCTTATTGCCATTTTATTAATTGTTTTCTGGTAATTTTTGTAGTTCCTCTCTGATCCTTTCTTCCTCCCTTATGCTCTTATCTTGTTATTTGATGGTTTTCTTTAGTGTTGTGGTTGGGTTCCTGTATTTTAATTTTTTGTGTATCCATTATAGGCTTTAGGCTTGTAGTTATCATAAGGTTCATAGTTTCCTAAGTATACAATAGTCTATATTAAGTTGATGGGTGCTTTATTTTGAACACAGGTAAAAAGTGCTTATTTTTCATTCTTCTTCCTCCTCCACACTTTATGAATAGATATCATAATGTACATCTTTTGTGTCTCCTTTGACTGTTTTGTGTTTAGCTGATTTCACTAATTTTGTTTTTTTAACTTCATACTTGCTTAGTAAGTAATTGGCTTAGTACCTTAAATATAGGCTTATTTTCACTGATGCAAAATATTTAGGTTTAGGAATATTTCCATCTACAGAAGTCCCTTTAACATATCCCATAAGGCTGATTTAATGGTGGTGAATTCTTTTTAACTTTCATTTATCTGGTAAACTGTTAGTCTTCTTTTCTAGTCTTAATGATAACCTGGCTAGGTAGAGGACTTGGGGTTGTAGATCCTTCCCTTTCCATACATTAGATATTTCATGCCACTCCCTTCTGACCTATAACGTTTCTGCTCAGAAATCTGCTGATATCCTTAGGAGTTTCCCTTATAGGTAACAGTCTGTCTCTCTCTTGTTGCTTTTAAGATTCCTTCTTCATATTTAATCTTTGCCATTTTAATTACTACATATTTTGGTTGTAGATACCTCAGCAGTTAACCTTGCTGTAATTTAGTTCCTGCTTAAGCTTAATCTATAGCTGAAACTAATCTAAAAGAGAAGAACAAGAGGTGTTGTGTCTTGGAATCTGGTGCGAGTCATGAGCGGTGTGACGAGGACTGCAAGCAGTTCTCCTGATCCTTTCTGAGGCAAACCTGGATAAGGAACACACTGTGGGACTCACGTGGCCAGATGACTTAACGAGACGTAAGAGAAACTTTAAGAGGTAATTAGCTTGCAATTGTTTAGACTCACTTGGTCAGATGACTTAACGAGACATGAGAAACTTTGAGAGGTGATTAGTTTGCAATCGTTTAGCTTGATGAAAAAGCTCATCCTATAATCATTAATCAATGCCTGTCTTTTTGTTTGATGTAACTTCATAAAAGCACAGGGGAGTGTTGACTTGGTGCTTAGTCTCCAAGGAAGTCTAAGCCCTCTGCCTTCAATGTCATTCTGACTCAGTTTCTCATTCTCCCATTCCCCGACTGCAACATTTGGTGCTGTCATCCTCGAGTTCCTATTTTTAGGGGCTTTCTATGTTCCCAGGATATGTCTATTTCCTTCCTCAGATTGGGGCAGTTTTTGGCTATTATTTCTTAAAAGGGGCTTTTTAGTCCTTGTCTCTCTCTTCTCCTTCTGGTTCCCATATTAAGCAAATATTGTTTCATTTATACTTGTCACATAGCTCTCTTATCATCTTCTCATTTTTAGAAATTATTTTTTCTCTGCTCCTCAACGGTTGTTTTCCTATTCTCTAATTTTCATTGCATTGATTATCTCCTCTACTTCCAGTAGTCTACTATTCATTCTCTCCATTGTATTTTTCATTTCAATTATTGTATTCTTCAACTCTGAGTGGCTCTTTTTCATATTTTTTACCTCTTTCTTGAAATTCTCACTGAGGTCATCAATTCTTTTCTGCAGGTTAGTGAACATATTTATAACTCTTACTTTGAAATCTTCAGCAAGAAGATTGGTGATCTCTGTTTTATTTGGCCCTTTTTCTGGTGTTTTATCCTTCTTTTATTTGGAACATATTCTCCTGTCCCCTCATTTTGTCTGGGTTCCTGTGTTTCTTCCTGTTTATAACACAGACCCACTATGCCTCCTCGTCTAGAAAGTAGTGGTTTTATGAAGGTATTCTGTGGTACTTAGACTCTCAACACTGCTCACCAGTGTCTGGTTGTCCTTTGCAGTGGAGCCACAGTTGCTGTTGGTGAGCTGTGAGTGGGGCCACCTTTCTGTTTACCTATGGGTAGTGGTGATGTATGTCAACAGAGGTTGTTGGCTTTCCTCTGTGGGCCCTTTGTGTGACATGCTGTGCTTGTGCTGGGTCATTGTGGGTGAGAACGCTCTCTGACTTCTGCATATCAATGTCAGCTGCTGCTGGGCAGGTGCACAGGGAAGCACCACTGCAATGCTGAGCCATCAGTGAGGGAAATGGAGTGTTTGAAGCTGGCTACCGCAGGTGCCTCACCAGTAGGGCTGTGAGAGGGCCTGGTAAGCTGGGAAAGCCTCTCTCCACCTGCCAGGAAGCAAAGTCTGACCACTGCTGGGTCAGGCAGGTAGGGGAGGTGAGTGGGTGCACAGGGAAGCATCATACCACTGCGCTTTCTACTGCACAGAGAACACCCTCTGACCCCTCCCCTACCTGGCAGATCTTTCAAACTGCTGCCTCTGTATTGGGCCTCAGTGGGACTGATGAAGAATGCCTGTCCTTTACAAGCAACAGGAGTCTCAGCCCCCCAGAGTGCTCCAACTCTCCCTGGTGTCCAGCACAGTTAATCACCAAAGCCAATGAAATAGGGACTTGTGTTCCCCCAGCAGATCTCCCAGGCCAGATGTGCTAATTCCTGAGCATTTTATCCTCTTCCCTTCCCATTCCTCTCTCCACCATTTGTGGGCTGGGATGCAGGAAGGGCTTGCATCCTCTTTAGTCATGGCTTTGCCACTTTATCCTTCTCTATGTGGTCTCTTTTTCACCAGGTGTAAGTGGTCTGTTCTGCAGTTTTCAGGTCACTTGCAGGATTATGTATTCTGTAGCTGCTTCCTTCATGTGTATGTGGGAGGAGGTTTCCGCCTCGGCTTCCGGTAGGCTTCATCATCTTTTCTCCCACTCTGATGATGTTCATTGGCTTTTCAGCTTTTATTTAGAATTTATTTTATAAGATATTTTAGAATATGTGTATAAAAATAATATTATATACCTTTAAAATAATAACAGGGAAACATTGCAGTACAATAAAATAGTTGGCCTGATGATTGGGTAGAAAAGGATTAAAATCCTCTGTATGAAACTTTCAGAGCCAGATGTTTTATATTTAAAATTAAAACAATAGCATGCACCTTATCTCATACACTATAAGATCTAGAAAAATATCTGGTTGAAAAAAGTAGATATATAAGTGCTAGATGGCAACAATACTCTGTAGAAAATTTTAATGTTTATTTATCAAATTGTTGTACTCTGATGCTATATATTTGGTATTGAACTAACAAGTTAACCTTAAGGTTAATATATATGCATGAAATAAATACAAATTGTAGCAGTAACTTTGATATTCTTGATATGCAGGGAATCTTTAATGTATTTAAGCAGGTAAAGGCCTATTTGGCACTGTTTATAAAATGACAGTCCAGATTTGCAGACAGAGACGTATTTAAACTACAAATAAACTAGGATGTTTTATAATTGTATCTCTAGTCTTCACAAAAGGACTATTGATTGAATTTCACAAGTGCAGGTATTTTATATATGCTGTTTTAGAATGAACATGTGATATACATTTATATTTCATTAATGTCAGTGACTCAATTCAAGTTACAGGAATTTCCTAATTCTATTGCCCCTCTTACAAAATGAATTAAAAGCCTAATAAGTAGTTCATATTAAAGCTGTTTTTAAAATATGACAGATACAACATAACTGTTTAACAAGACATGTTTTCCTTTCCTTGACCTCTGTGGACAAACTTTTATTTACTATTAAAATTTTTATTTCAAAGTGTTACTCTATAAAAAGATAGCATCTACATAAGATCTTACCCACTAAGGACAAAATTGTTAGAAAAATATTTCTGATGCTGTTTTGACAATTAGTAATACATGCTAGAAAATATTTATAGAAAAGATGATAACAGCATATTTTCTTAACACTTTTCCTCCCTAAAACTAAAATCAAAGAGTAGGATAAGAACAGAGAGAGTGAGAAACAAACCCTCACGTTTAAAGTTGTCAGGAACTGTGTTGATATGCAGTGTAAAGCCTAAACCAAGGCTGAAGGCTGGCAAGAGAGGATGCCTGCCTCAGCAGATCCTGAGCAAATTCAGCAGAAATGAGCACTCTGCAGATCCCACCAACCAAGCTGTTCTTCATGAAGAGAAACAAAATATATATGGTCTTTCTGATATTATTGTTAAGAACAGAGATTGGAGAGTCAAGGAGAGAAATAATAAGAGGAAGATAAAATAAATGAGCAGGCAGATAAAAGGGAAAGAAGGAATGCAGTAAGGGCGGGGGGAGGCAGGCCAGAAAGAATCCCCAAATTAATAGCAAACAAGCTAGATTTCAGGATCAAAGTTATTAAATGAACAATAAAGAAATGGACATTGCTTTCTTTGTAGAAGGGGCAATCTTTTTCATTCTCTTTTTGTGATCCTACAATACATATGTTTTAGGCTGTTAGAATGTTAAATGTTGAGTAAATGATTTGGAGCATCTCTTTTTATTTATCAACATTGTTTAGAGTAGCTTTTTATTTTTTCTTGTCAGGGTCATTGAATCTACTTCAAAATCAAATTAATCATAAATTCATCATTCTAGATGGGACCTTTGTCCTCCATTTCTGAAGGAATAAGCGAAGATACATTGAAAATCCATCTGCTTAATATCCTAAGTTTTATCTATTTTACAATTAAGATCCCTTAAACTTGATAAAAGATTAATAAGTCATTAGAAAGTGGAAGGCATATATGACATAGCAATGCACATGAAATGGTGAAATGACTTTCAGTCAAATGAGAAGTTGATTGAAACCTTTCATAATGCTCAGTGTTTGAATTAGAAAACAAAAATAAATTCATATATGTGGTTATTATAAATTAGTATAAAATTTGATCATTGAAGCATAATTCATAGATACTTTTTTGTATATCTTTGACCCAGAAATCCACTTCAAAATATTATTCACATATGTGTAGGTACAAAGATGTATGATTTGTGTTTTTGCAATATGGATTGTGCTGAAAGATGCAACCTAATACTCATCAACAATATTAAATGATGATATAATAATAAAACATATTATGTGACTAAAATAAATAATTAATTAGATCTACCTATACATAAATGAAACAATCTTCAAGATATGTAAAAATGTGGTTCAGAGGAGTGGTAAAGTATACTCTCACTTCTACATAAACATTGAGTAATTCTGGAAGTATGCGTATGGGACAAAGATGAATGGTTATCTATGAAAAGCAACTGTAGATCTTGAATGGAAAGAATTACTTTCACTATTTCACTGGGAATACTATTTATGTGTATGTATAAACACCCAAATATACACAAACATACATGAGGACATACATATATCTATATTTTGATTAATTTTAATAAAGTAAAAAGACAGTAAGTGCTTGGGAAGGAACTGTGAAGTATATTCAGTGATCATATAGTGATCATACAGTGATTGAGTACGGATATGCTTATGATAAAATACTGACATGTTAGCAAGGTACTGATGAAAGATGCACTTATTTAAAGACATTACATAAGATTCAACTTTAGAATCATCAGATGTCCCTTACATTGCTAAGTGATTTTAAATACATTGATTTGACAAGCTCTCACTATAGCCTTTGTACTAAAGCAGATCATAATCAGCTTTCTGTGTCCTTTCATAACTGATTTGAAATATAAGAAAAATGCTCACATCCTTTAACTAGTTTTTATTTCTTTTTCCAATCCGAAGAAACTTGTATAACATTTTTTTGTAAACTTGTTCATTTTTAATATCACCTAATGTGACAAGGTGTTAAAAACTGAAAATAATAAACTATGAAAAATAATGAAGTGTAACATTTTCTTACTCAGAGATCAGATTTCTGGCCATCAGATTTTCTCCCAACAACTTCATTATTTCATAAAAAGAAGTCTGACCATTCAAAATAATCCTCAGTTGAAATAACTTTAACTTTGTGAGTAAGAGGAAATACTGATTGTATAAACTTAACTCTTAAAATCAGGAATGGTGATGGCAGGAGACATGAATATGACAATTTGACAAAAACATCAGAGATGAAAAAAAAATTGAAAGAAGTCAACAGATAAGCTCACCACAACCTGCAGGGATGGGTGCTCATAATAATGGCCAGAGCATTAAACAGTTACATTGCTATTGACTGTTCTAAGAATAATACTATGTATAACATGTGATATATTCATTATATAACATTTAAAAAATGATTTTAGTATTTGCAGAGATAAATTTTAGTTGTTATATTTGTAAGGAACTCTTCTTAATTGACTAACAGGAAAAAGGAGAGGAGATATGAATTCCAAAGATATAACTTCATTCTTGGCAAATAGATACGTGCTTTAAAAAGACACAAAACCCAACAAAGCAAAAAAAAAAAAGGACACAAAACCTAAACATTCAGAAGAAAATGAGAGACTAAAATTATTCTTTAAAAAAAATACTCAAAGGGGAATATTAACATGAATAAAATGGGCATATAAGGGTACCTTAAGAATGATATTGTGAATTATGTGATATGGTAACTGAACTACCAAGCAGCTGTTATCAGTCTACATCGTATCTCTGTGTTGAGTTTCTGTGTTTTTACCTAGGTCTTCCACTTTTTTACCTATTTTTTTGTGTGAATTTCCCTTGTAAATTTACATATGTATCCACTTTTTGGAATCATCTTGTCTCATCTCTTTTCTTTTTTTTTTTTTTGCATTTTTTTTTTAATCATTAATCTACACTTACATGACGAATACTTTGTTTACTAGGCTTTCCCCTATACCAGGTCCCCCCTATCTACTCCTTTACAGTCACTGTCCATCAGCGTAGCAACCTGTTGTAGAATCACTACTTGACTTCTCTGTGTTGTACAGCCCTCCCCTTTCTCCCACCCCGTTATGGATGCTAATCTTAATACCCCTCTTTTTCTGCCCCCCCTTATCCCTCCCTACCCACCCATCCTCCCCAGTCCCTTTCCCTTTGTTACCTGTTAGTCCATTCTTGAGTTCTGTGATTCTGCTGCTGTTTTGTTCCTTCAGTTTTTCCTTTGTTCTTATACTCCACAGATGAGTGAAATCATTTGGTATTTCTCTTTCTCTGCTTGGCTTGTTTCACTGAGCAAAATACCCTCCAGCTAAATCCATGTTGCTGCAAATGGTTGGATTTGCCCTTTTCTTATGGCTGAGTAGTATTCCATTGGGTATATGTACCACATCTTCTTTATCCATTCATCTATCGATGGACATTTAGGTTGCTTCCAATTCTTGGCTATTGTAAATAGTGCTGTGATAAACATAGGGGTACATTGGTCTTTCTCATACTTGATTGCTGCATTCTTAGGGTAAATTCCTAGGAGTGCAATTCCTGGGACAAATGGTAGGTCTGTTTTGAGCATTTTGATGTACCTCCATACTGCTTTCCACAATGGTTGAACAAGTTTACATTCCCACCAGCAGTGTAGGAGGGTTCCCCTTTCTCCACAGCCTCGCCAACATTTGTTGTTGTTTGTCTTTTGGATGGCAGCCATCCTTACTGGTGTGAGGAGATACCTCATTGTAGTTTTAATTTGCATTTCTCTGATAATTAGCGATGTGGAGCATCTTTTCATGTGTCTGTTGGCCATCTGTATTTCTTTTTTGGAGAACCGTCTGTTCAGTTCCTTTGCCCATTTTTTAATTGGGTTATTTGTTTTTTGTTTGTTGAGGCGTGTGAGCTCTTTATATATTCTGGACATCAAGCCTTTATCGGATGTGTCATTTTCAAAGATATTCTCCCATACTGTAGGGTTCCTTTTTGTTCTATTGATGGTGTCTTTTGCTGTACAGAAGCTTTTCAGCTTAATATAGTCCCACTTGTTCATTTTTGCTGTAGTTTTCCTTGCCCGGGGAGATATGTTCAAGAAGAGGTCACTCATGTTTATGTCTAAGAGGTTTGTGCCTATGTTTTCTTCCAAGAGTTTAATGGTTTCATGACTTACATTCAGGTCTTTGTTCCATTTTGAGTTTACTTTCGTATATGGGGTTAGACGATGGTCAAGTTTCATTCTCCTACATGTAGCTGTACAGTTTTGCCAGCACCATCTGTTGAAGAGACTGTCATTTCGCCATTGTATGTCCATGGCTCCTTTATCAATTATTAATTGACCATATATGTCTGAGTTAATGTCTGGATTGTCTAGTCTGTTCCATTGGTCTGTGGCTCTGTTTTTGTGCCAGTACCAAATTGTCTTGATTACTATGGCTTTATAATAGAGCTTGAAGTTGGGGAGTGAGATCCCCCCTACTTTATTCTTCTTTCTCAGGATTGCTTTGGCTATTCGGGGTCTTTGGTGGTTCCATATGAATTTTTGAATTATTTGTTCCAGTTCATTGAAGAATGTTGCTGGTAGTTTCATAGGGATTGCATCAAATCTGTATATTGCTTTGGGCAGGATGGCCATTTTGAAGATATTAATTCTTCCTAGCCATGAGCATGGGATGCGTTTCCATCTGTTAGTGTCCCCTTTAATTTCTCTTAAGAGTGACTTGTAGTTTTCAGAATATAAGTCTTTCACTTCTTTGGTTAGGTTTATTCCTAGGTATTTTATTTTTTTAGATGCAATTGTGAATGGAGTTGTTTTCCTGATTTCTCTTTCTGTTGGTTCATTGTTGGTATATAGGAAAGCCACAGATTTCTGTGTGTTGATTTAGTATCCTGCAACTTTGCTGTATTCCGGTATCAGTTCTAGTAGTTCTGGGGTGGAGTCTTTAGGGTTTTTTATGTACAGTATCATGTCATCTGCAAATAGTGACAGTTTGACTTCTTCTTTGCCAATCTGGATTCCTTGTATTTTTTTGTTTTGTCTGATTGCCGTGGCTAGGACCTCCAGTACTATGTTAAATAACAGTGGGGAGAGTGGGCATCCCTGTCTAGTTCCCGATCTCAACGGAAATGCTTTCAACTTCTCGCTATTCAATATAATGTTGGCTGTGGGTTTATCATAGATGGCCTTTATTATGTTGAGGTACTTGCCCTCTATACCCATTTTGCTGAGAGTTTTTATCATGAATGGTGTTGAACTTTGTCAAATGCTTTTTCAGCATCTATGGAGATGATCATGTGGTTTTTGTCTTTCTTTTTGTTGATGTGGTGGATGATATTGATGGACTTTCGAATGTTGTGCCATCCTTGCATCCCTGGGATGAATCCCACTTGGTCATGGTGTACGATGGTTTTGATGTATTTTTGAATTCGGTTTGCTAAAATTTTGTTGGGTATTTTTGCGTCTACGTTCATCAGGGATATTGGTCTGTAGTTTTCTTTTTTGGTGGTGTCTTTGCCTGGTTTTGGTATTAGGGTGATGTTAGCTTCATAGAATGAGCTTGGAAGTATCCCCTCCTCTTCTATTTCTTGGAAAACTTTAAGGAGAATGGGTATTATGTCTTCCCTGTATTTCTGATAAAATTCCGAGGTAAATCCATCTGGCCCGGGGGTTTTGTTCTTTGGTAGTTTTTTGATTACCGCTGCAATTTCGTTGCTGGTAATTGGTCTGTTTAGATTTTCTGTTTCTTTTTGGGTCAGTCTTGGAAGGTTGTATTTTTCTAGGAAGTTGTCCATTTCTCCTAGGTTTCCCAGCTTGTTAGCATATAGGTTTTCATAGTAGTTTCTAATAATTCTTTGTATTTCTGCGGGGTCCGTCGTGATTTTTCCTTTCTCATTTCTGATACTGTTGATTTGTGTTGACTCTCTTTTCCTCTTAATAAGTCTGGCTAGAGGCTTATCCATTTTGTTTATTTTCTCGAAGAACCAGCTCTT
Source organism: Manis pentadactyla (assembly GCF_030020395.1). NCBI lineage: Eukaryota > Metazoa > Chordata > Mammalia > Pholidota > Manidae > Manis > Manis pentadactyla. The sequence continues at coordinate 26,058,689 of NC_080037.1, read as the reverse complement.
GGTTTCATTGATTTTTGCTATTGTTTTATTCTTCTCAATTTTATTTATTTCTTCTCTGATCTTTATTATGTCCCTCCTTCTGCTGACCTTAGGCCTCATTTGTTCTTCTTTTTCCAATTTCGATAGTTGTGACATTAGACCGTTCATTTGGGATTACTCTTCCTTTTTTAAATATGCTTGGATTGCTATATACTTTCCTCTTAAGACTGCTTTTGCTGTGTCCCACAGAAGTTGGGGCTTAGTGTTGTTGTTGTCATTTGTTTCCATATATTTCTGGATCTCCATTTTGATTTGGTCATTGATCCATTGATTATTTAGGAGCGTGTTGTTTAGTGAGCCTTTTTGCTTTCTTTGAACAGTTTATTTCTAGTTTAATGCCTTTGTGGTCTGTAAAGTTGGTTGGTAGGATTTCTATCTTTTGGAATTTACTGAGGCTCTTTTTGTGTCCTAGTATGTGGTCTATTCTGGAGAATGTTCCATGTGCACTTGAGAAGAACGTGTATCCTGTTGCTTTTGGATGTAGAGTTTTGTAGATGTCTATTAGGTCCATCTGTTCTAATGTGTTGTTCAGTGCCTCTGTGTCCTTACTTATTTTCTGTCTGGTGGATCTGTCCTTTGGAGTGAGTTGTGTGTTGAAGTCTCCTAGAATGAATGCATTGCATTCTATTTCCTCCTTTAGTTCTATTAATATTTGTTTCAGGTATGTTGGTGCTTCTGTATTGTGTGCATATATGTTTATAATGGTTATATCCTCTTGATGGACTGAGCCCTTTATCATTATGTAATGTCCTTCTTTGTCTTTTGTTACTTTCTTTATTTTGAAGTCTGTTTTGTCTGATACCAGAATTGCAACACCTGCTTTCTTCTCTCTGTTGTTTGCTTGAAATATCTTTTTCCATCCCTTGACTTTAAGTCTGTGCGCATCTTTGGGTTTGAGGTGAGTCTCTTGTAAGCAGCATATGGATGGATCTTGCTTTTTTATCCATTCTATTACTCTGTGTCTTTTGATTGGTGCATTCAGTCCATTTACATTTAGGGTGATTATTGAAAGGTATGAATTTATTGCCATTGCAGGCTTTAAGTTTGTGGTTACCAAAGGTTTAGGGTTAGCTTCTTTACTGTCTTACTGTCTAACTTAACTCGCTTGTTGAGCTATTATAAACACAGTCTGATGATTCTTTATTTCTCTCCCTTCTTATTCCTCCTCCTCCCTTCTTCATATGTTGGGTGTTTTGTTGTGTGCCCTTTTTAGGAGTGCTCCCATCTAGAGCAGTCCCTGTAGGATGCCCTGTAGAGGTGGTTTGTGGGAGGCATATTCCCTCAACTTTTGCTTGTCTGGGAATTGTTTAATCCCTCCTTCATATTTAAATGATATTCGTGCTGGATACAGTAGTCTTGGTTCGAGGCCCTTCTGTTTCATTGCATTAAGTATATCATGCCATTCTCTTCTGGCCTGTAGGGTTTCTGTTGAGAAGTCTGATGATAGCCTGATGGGTTTTCCTTTGTAGGTAACCTTTTTTTTCTCTCTGGCTGCTTGTAATACTTTGTCCTTGTCTTTGATCTTTGCCATTTTAATTATTATGTGTCTTGGTGTTGCCCTCCTTGGATCCCTTGTCATGGGAGTTCTGTGTACCTCTGTGGTCTGAGAGGCCATTTCTTCCCCTAGTTTGGGGAAATTTTCAGCAATTATTTCTTCAAAGACATTTTCTATCCCCTTTTCTCTCTCTACTTCTTCTGGAATACCTATGATTCTTATATTATTCCTTTTCGATTGATCACTCAGCTCTCTTAAAATTCTTTCATTCCTGGAGATCCTTTTATCTCTCTCTGCATCAGCTTCTCTGCGTTCCTGTTCTCTGTTTTCTAGTCCATTAATGGTCTCTTGCATCTCGTCCATTCTGTTTTGAAGTCCTTCCAGAGCTTGTTTTATTTCTGAATTCTCCTTCCTTAGTTCTTGCATATTTCTCTGCAAGTCCATCAGCATGGTTATGACTTTTGTTTTGAATTCTTTTTCAGGAAGACTGGCTAAATCTATCTCCCCAGATTCCTTCTCAGGGGAAGATGTAGCAGATGCTGAAGCTGTCTGGGTTAGTCTTGCCTGTATCATATTTTTTTGCCTTTTCATGTTGACAGGTGCTATTGACTGTCAGCTGGGAGGGCCAAAATTTTCACTTGCTACTGGCCTGTCTTTACTGGGTCAACTGCGACCCCTAGTGGCTTGTGTTGGGTAATTGCGTGTAGAGTGGGTCTTTGTGTCTTGCCTGGCTGGAAGGGAGAAATTTCCCTTTCTGTGGGCGGAATTTGTCTCAGGCTGCTTCTCTGCTTTCGCAGCGCCTGTTGGGGTAATGGATGGGGGGGGGGCTGCTTGACTGTTTGCCTCCGTGAGGGTTCTCAGAGCTGTTGCCCAGGGGGTTAGTGCACCCGGTTTTCCCTGTAATTTCCAGCTGCTGTACTGTGACCTGGGTTGTTTCCGTCAAGCTGTGAAGTCCCTGTCCCTTTAAGACTTTCAAAAAGCCCCCGCTTTTCTTTGTCACAGGGGCATCAGCTTCGGCACCCACTCAGAGGTCTTACTCCCTGTTCCCCGAGTATCCAGGGCCCCCTGGGCACGCACTGTGTCTGCGCTCTGGCCCGGATGGCGGGGGCTGGGTGCTCGGCAGCCCTGGGCTCCGTCTCCCTCCCGCTCTGCCTGCTCTTCTCCCGCCGGGAGCTGGGGGGAGGGGCGCTCGCGTCCCGCAGGGCCGGGGCTTGTAACTTACCCCTTTCACCAGTCGCTGGGTTCTCGCTGGTGTAGCTGCAGTCTGGCCACTGTCCTGCGTCTTCTGGTCTCTCTTTTAGGGCTAGTTGTGTTTGTTGTATTTTCAAAAGTATATATGTTTTTGGGAGGAGATTCCCACTGTCCTACTCACGCCACCATGTTGGCTCCGCCTCCTAGCTCATCTCTTTCTTTTGCTGTGGGCATCTGTGGACTCATCCAATAAAACCCAATAATAAAAATTCATTATTGTAGCTATGTCCAAGTTTATATCTTGAATGGATATTTCCTATCCTTGAATCAGGAAGATCAAGAAGAGTGGCAGTCAAAGGCCCTGTTCTTTCTGTCACCTCTGCAGCTTCACCTTATGATCCCAGGGTGCCATGGAAAAACAGCTGTAACCTGGAAAAATCAATCTTTGCAGTACCTTAATTATTCACACGACCTCCTTGACCTAGCCATTTATCCTTCCCCTGTTTGCTAAATATTTCCTCACTACTGTGAAGTTGCACTATTGAATAACTTGGGGGTTCAGTTACCATATCACATAATTCAAAATATGGTACCCTTATATGTTCATTATATTCATGTTAGCAGTCCCTTTTGAGTAGATTTTTAAAGAATAATTTTAGTCTCAGTTTCTTCTGAATGTTTAGGTTTTGTGTCTTTTTAAAACACATATCTATTTGCCAAGAATTAAGTTATGTCTTTGGGATTCAATATCTCCTCTCCTTTTTTCTATTGATAAATTAAGAAGAATTCCTTACAAATATGACAACTAACATTTATCTCTGCAAACACCAGTTTCTTTGTTTTCCCATAAAAAAGAGAAGACTAAGAAAATATAAATAAACACACAAGACTGGCAAGAATGTGGACATCTTAGATTCCACAATAAAAAATTTTAAAATAAGGAAAGCTCAAAGTATTATATAAAACATACAATATTAAATGGTATAAGGGTGGTGGAGAAAACTTTGCATTTTGAATTTTTAAGAAATTACTTATAATAAATGATGAAAGAGGACATCTGGCTTACTGGTCAAAAAAATAAGTTGGTGCTAATTTAAACACAGAAGAGTATGTTTGTATGTGTTTGTGTATGTTATAAAGCAAATAATTAATATTATCTACAAAACTGAATGGTTTTCTTGAGAGGTAGATAATTTTATCATACAGAGTTTTTCCTGTTCTGAATATATAATTTTCTATAGAATATATTACAAAATGCCCTTCTATCTAGGGTTGAAAGTTGGATAAGGGCACAAGATGTTGCTCTATTCCTGAAATTATATATTCCTATAACAAATGGAGGAATTTCAATTAAGAGTTTGTAACTAAATGTGGCTGAGACTCAGTGTAAGAACATTCTAGAAATGAATTATGCACAACTTTCTGGGACTCTGGGAGGATATGTTTAAAGATAGGGACATAGACTATTCAATAGTTACCAAACAGTACTATAGTAACAGCTATTATAAATTATATATAAATGTAATTACAATAGTTATATACAAATACAATATACAACTGTTATGGAGCATGTTGTATAAGTACAAAGCATTTTTTTTAAACTGCATGTTTTATTAATCTTAAATTTTGAGTGACCTAAAAATAAGTATTCCTGTTATCTAATGTTATAGTCAAGAGGAATTAGTCACAGAGAGGCTAGTATATGGCAAAGCTGGGATTCAAATTCTAATGTTGTTCCCCAAGTCCCCATTCTCAGTCACCCACACACACTATTTTTCTGCTCCTTCTTATTCTACTCTTCTTCCTAGAATGGAATCCCTTCTATGTGAAGCCCTTTTAAAAAGCAAAAAAACCTTTCAGTTCCTTATAGATTCAAATTCAAAGAATATGGAGGTTGCCATTCCACACTACCAACAAGATAGAGTTGGAATAACTGAAAAAACAACTCTTTTTGGATCTATAAGAGAGGGGAGGACACAGGTAAGCTGCTACCCTCAATATTGGAGAGACAAACAGATGAATATAAGAGGGTAAGGGTTTACTGGAGCAGACTCACAATCAGAAACTGCCCCAGGAACATGTACTGAGGTAGAAAAACCTCAACTGATTTCACAAGTTGCTGGAGGCTCAGGACAAGTCTGAGACTTAAAAACAACATAGGAACCTAGTCATGTGAGGGGTCCCCACAATACTGTGAGGTTTACCTCCAGAAGCTTGGCAAGGTTCCTATAGTAAATATTAGAGAAAAATCTTGTGTTTCCAGCTGGAGGCAGGGAAAAGAGACCATCTTGGAATATACGAGTGTGCTCTGTTCTTAGCAAGGCCTTCCTTCAAGGGAAAAAAGTTAAGGCAAGCCTAATATGCTGGGATATTATTAGAGCCTAAATGACCTAAGGAGGAGTAACAATAAACTCAGACCACTCTAGCCATCCTGTCTCATGTACAATGGGAGAATTAACTGAGAAATACTTATGAAAATCATAGTCCAAAGGTATAAGCTCACTAAAAGACTGAGACCTAATCATAGAATGGCAGAATTATTCCCCTCCCCCAACACCTGAACACCAGATACTAAAAATATATTTACACAGTCATTTTACCTGGTGAATCATGTATGGTCGTTAAGAAGAAATTAGGTCATACCAAAAGGCAAAACACACAATTTGAAGGGACAGCAGGTATCAGAAACAGATGTGGCATGACTGTTGGCATTATTAGACCAGAAATTTAAAACAACTATGATAGATACACCAAGGACTCTGATGGGTAAAGTAGGATGCATGCAAGAACAGATAGGCAAGTAGAACGATGGAAATCTGAAGAACCAGAAAGAAATGCTATATAGAAAAACCACTATAGTAGTAATGACTATCTCTGATAGGCTTATGAGTAGACCATACACAGCTGAGGAAAGAATCTCTGAGCTAGAGGATCTATCAACAAAATTTTCAAAAACCGAGAAGCAAAGAGAACAAAGACTGAGAAAAAGTATAACAGAATATCCAGATACTATGGGATAACTGCAAAAGCTAATTTTAGTTACTTAATGGGTACATAACGGTACATAACGGGAACACTAGCAGGGCAAGAATGAGAGAAAGTAAAATAAATATGTGAAATAATAGTGACTGAAAGTTTCCTAAAATTAATGTCAGACACCAAACCACACATCCAGGAAGCTCAGAAAATACCAACCAGGAAAAATGCCAAAAACTACACCTATGTATATCACTTCAAACAAAAGAAAAAAAAAAGTCCTGAAAAAAGCCAGAAGGAAAAAAAAACACCTTAACTATAAAGGAGAAAAAATAAGAATTACATCCAAATTCTTAGAAACCATGCAGGCAGAAACAGAATGGAGTGAAATATTTAAAGCTTAAAAGAAAATAAACAACTAGAATTCTGTACCCTGTGAAATTATCGTTCAAAAGTGAAGTCTCAGTCAAACAAAACTAGAGACAATCTGTTACCATTAGATCTGCCTTGTAAGAAATGTTAAAAGAAGTTCTTTAGCGAGAAGGACAATAATATACTGCATAAACTTGGATCTAAATAAAGGAGGAACATTAAACAAGGAAAAAGTAGAGTTAAAGAAAAACTTTTATTTTACTTATTCTTGGTTGATCAGATAACAGTTTGGTCAAACTTACTATAATCAACAGTTTGATCAAGCAGTTTGTTCAAAATTATGATACAAGAATATAATGATTTAATTAGGCTTATGTATAAATCTTATATGTCTTTATATACATAAATGTATATGTATATATTGTACAGAAACACATTTAAGTATGCTTATATATAATTGCAGTGCATGACAACAATGATACAAGGGATGGGAGTAAGAACTACCTTGTTCTAATAAGGTATTCACAGTATTCACAAAGTATAGAATTATTTGAAAATGAACTTGGATTAGTTGTAATGTATATTGCAAAATATAAGGTAACCACAAAGAAAGTTTAAAAAATGTATAGCTGATATACTAAGGGAGGAGAGAAAACAGAATTATATAAATGCTCAACTAAAACCACAAAAGGCAGAAAAAGAATGGAAGACAAAAATAAGAACAAAGATAACAAATAAGAAATAGTAAACAATGTTAGCTATTAATCCAACTACATCAGTGAACATTTTGAATTTCAATGTTCTGAAAGCACCAATTACAAGACTGAGACTGTCAGAGTGGATCTAAAATATAACCCAGCTCTCTGCTGTCATCTCTAAGAAACCCACTTTAAATATACAGACACATATAGACTAAAAACAAATGAGTGGAGAAAATAATACCATGCTAACATTAATGAAAATAAAGCAGGAATAGCTGAATTAATTTCAGTCCCAGCAAACTTCCAAGTAAAGGAAGTCATCAGGAATAAAGAAGGACATTTTTTAATAATGAAGGGTCAGTTCTCTAAGAAGACATGATAAATATCAATTTGTATAATAACAAAATAATAACAGCGTCAAACTATGTGAGGTAAAACCTGATAAATGAATCCACAGTGGTAGTTGGAGACTTTTTTTTTTTTTTTACCAAGATAGATGACAGGCTGGGCCATTAAACATCTCAACAAATTTAAAATGATAGAAACAATTCAATGTCAGCTTCAGACTTCAAAGGAATTGAGCTAGAACTCAGGAAGAAAAAAGATAAGTGGAAAATCCCAAAATATGTGGAGATTAGAAACATACTTCTAAGTAACAAATGGATTAAAGGAAAAATCTCAAGAAAAATTTAAAAATTTTTTTAACTAAATGAAAACACAATTCATCAAATATGTGGGATGCAACAAAAACATTGCTCAGGGAGAAATTTATAGCATTGCATGCAGATTATAGAAGAAAGAATGATCTAAAATAAAAAAATCTTAGTTTTCATTTTAGGAAACTAGAAAAAGAGAAAATTAAATCCAGTGTAAGCAGAAGACAGGAAATAATACTTACAAAATAAATCAATACCAAAATATCACAAAACCAAAGTTGATTCTTTGAAGAGATCAGTAAAATCAATAAGCTTCTAGATAGGCTAAAAAAAGAAAAAGAGAAGAAACAAATGACTAATATCAAAAATGAAAGAGGGAATCCCCCTATAGATTGCTGGGAATTTTAAAGATAATAAAGAACTACTATGTGTTAGTGTCCTCGTTAATTTCTCTTAAGAGTGTCTTATAGTTTTCAGGGATGGATAGGAAGAATTAATATTGTCAAAGTGGCCATCCTGCTGAAAGCAATATACAGATTTGATACAATCCCTATCAAATTACCAACAGCATTCTTCAACAAACTGGAACAAATTGTTCAAAAATTCATATGGACACACCAAAGAGCCCGAATAGCCAAAGCAATCCTGAGAAGGAAGAATAAAGTGGGGGAATCTCACTCCCCAACTTCAAGCTCTACTACAAAGCCACAGTAATCAAGACAATTTGGTACTGGCACAAGAACAGAGCCACAGACCAGTGGAACAGAATAGAGACTCCAGACATTAACCCAAACATATATCGTCAATTAATATATGATAAAGGATCCATAGACATACAATTGGGAAATGACAGTCTCTTCAACAGATGGTGCTGGCAAAACTGGACAGTTACATGTAAGAGAATGAAACCGGATCACTGTTTAACCCCACACACAAAAGTAAATTCGAAATGGATCTAACACCTGAATGTAAGTCATGAAACCATAAAACTCTTAGAAAAACATAGGCAGAAATCTCCTGAATATAAACACGAGCAACTTCTTCACGAACATATCTCCCCAGGCAAGGGAAACAAAAGCAAAAATGAACAAGTGGGACTATATCAAACTGAAAAGCTTCTGTACAGCAAAGGACACCATCAAAGGAACAAAAAGATACCCTACAGTATGGGAGAATATATTCATAAATGACAGATCTGCTAAAGGATTGACATCCAAAATATATAAAGAGCTCACACACCTCAACAAACAAAAAGCAAATAATCCAATTAAAAAATGGGCAGAGAAGCTGAACAGACAGTTCTCTAAAGAAGAAATCCAGATGGCTAACAGGCACATGAAAAGATGCTCCACATCGCTAATCATCAGAGAAATGCAAATTAAAACCACAATGAGATATCACCTCACATCAGTAAGGATCGCCATCATCGAAAAGACAAACAACAACAAATGTTGGTGAGGTTGTGGAGAAAGGGGAACCCTCCTACACTGCTGGTGGGAATGTAAATTAGTTCAACCATTGTGGAAAGCAGTATGGAGGTTCCTCAAAATGCACAAAATAGAAATACCATTTGACCCAGGAATTCCACTTCTAGGAATTTACCCTAAGAATGCAGCAGCCCATTTTGAAAAATACAGATGCACCCCTATGTTTATAGCAGCACTATTTACAATAGCCAAGAAATGGAAGCAGCCTAACTGTCCATTGATAGATGAATGGATACAGAAGATGTGGTACATATACACAATGGAATACTACTCAGCCATAAGAAAAGGGCAAATCCTACCATTTGCAGCAACATGGATGGAGCTAGAGGGTATTATGCTCAGTGAAATAAGCTAGGCAGAGAAAGACAAGTATCAAATGATTTCACTCATCTGTGGAGTATAAGAATAACAAAAAACTGAAGAACAAAACAGAAGCAGACTCACAGAACCCAAGAATGGACTGACAGTTACCAAAGGGAAAGGGACTAGGGAGGAATGGAGGGAAGGGAGGAATAGGGGTTGGGAAAAAAGAGGGGGCCTTATGATTAGCATGTACAGTGTGGGGGGGTGCAGGGAGGGCTGTACAACACAGAGAGGACAAGCAGTGATTCTACAGCGTCTTACTATGCTGATGAACACTGACTGTAATGGGGTTTGTCGGGGGGACTTGGTGAAGGAGAGAGTCTAGTCACCATAATGTTCTTTATGTAATTGTAGATTAATAACAAAAACACCAAAAAAAAAATCTACTATGAATAGTGTGGCAGGAGAAAACATGGTGGCATGAGAAGTGAGGTAAAAACTTCCTCCCAAAACCACATACAACATGAAAATACAGTAAATACAACTTATCCTGAAAGAGTGAACTGAAAAAAGGCTGCAACAAACTACCTACATCTGGGGAAAAGAGAAGACCTCATACAAAGCGGTAAAATCGTAAAGCCATGATTGAGCAAATTGTGGTTGCCTCTATGTGGGAGGCAGGGAAATGCAATACACAAAGCATAGTTTACAGGTAATATTTTAGTTCTTGAGACTCTAAAAGAACAGTTAAAGAGAAAGACTTTACTAAGGACTATTACAATAGAAGTCAAGATCATTCCAACCAGAACGAAAAACTGAACTCAACTCTGTTGAAATAAAAGCAGGAGATATTTTAAGAACTGGAGAAAGCTAGTGGAAAATACTGGGGGGCATTAGGGAAGCATTTAGTCAATGTGACTATACCATCTGCTTGCTAATTGGCCCATACCAAAGTTAGACTCCTGCCCTCCCACAGAGCAGAGAAGATAGGGCCCCTATATTTCTTTTATTCTTTTTTGAAGAATATTATGTTTACTAGGCTCTCCCCTAACCCAATTCACCCCCACAAACCCCATTAGAGTCACTGTCCATCAGCATAGTAAGATGTTATAGAATCACTACTTGTCTTCTCTGCGTTGCACAGCCCTCCTCTTTCCCCCATCCCCCACATTATATGTGCTAATCATTATACCCCATTTCTTTTTCCCCACCCTTATACCCCCTACCTTCCGATTCTCCCTAGTCTTTTTTCCCTTTGGTAACTCTTAGTCCATTCTTGGGTTCGGTGATTCTGCTGCTGTTTTGTTCCTTCAGTTTTTCCTTTGTTCTTATACTCCACAGATGACTGAAATCATTTGGTATTTGTCTTTCTCTGCCTGGCTTATTTCACTGAGCATAATACCCTCTAGCTCCATCCATGTTGTTGCAAATGGTAGGATTTGGTTTCTTTTTATGGCTGAATAATATTCCACTGTGTATATGTACCACATCTTCTTTATCCATTCATCTATCGATGGACAGTTAGGCTGCTTCCATTTCTTGGCTATTGTAAATACTGCTGCTATAAACATAGGGGTGCATCTGTCTTATTCAAACTGGGCTGCTGCATTCTCATGGTAAATTCCTAGAAGTGGAATTCCTGGGTCAAATGGTAAGTCTATTTTGAGCATTTTGAGGAACCTCCATACTGCTTTCCACAACGGTTGAACTAATTTACATTCCCACCAGCAGTGTAGGAGGGCTCCCCTTTCTCCACAACCTCACCAACATTTGTTGTTGTTTGTCTTTTGGATGTCAGCCATCCTTACTGGTGTGAGGTGATACCTCACTGTGGTTTTAATTTGCATTTCTCTGATAACTAGCAATGTGGACCATTTTTTCATGTGTCTGTTGGCCACCTGTATTTCTTCTTTGGAGAACTGTCTGTTCAGCTCCTCTTCCCATTTTTTATTTGGAGTATTTGCTTTTTGTTTGTTGAGGTGTGTGAGTTTTATATATTTTGGATGTCAAGCCTTTATTGGATGTGTCATTTTCGAATATATTCTCCCATACTGTAGGGTACCTTTTTGTTCTATTGATTGTGTCCTTTGCTGTACAGAAGCTTTTCAGCTTGATATAGTCCCACTTGTTCATTTTTTATTTCTTTTCCTTGCCCGGGGAGATATGCTCATGCAGAAGTCACTAATGATTCTGTCCAAGAGATTTTTGCCTATGTTTTTTTCTAAGAGTGTTAAGGTTTCATGACTTATATTCAGGTTTTGCTCCATTTTGAATTTACTTTTGTGTATGGGGTTAAACAGTGATCCAGTTTCATTCTCCTACATGTAGCTGTCCAGTTTTAACAGCATCATCTGTTGAAGAGACTGTCATTTCCCCATTGTATGTCCACGGCTCCTTTATCCAATATTAATTGACCATATATGTTTGGGTTAATGTCTGGAGTCTGTAATCTGTTCCACTGGTCTGTGGCTCTGCTTTGTGCCAGTACCAAATTGTCTTGTTTACTGTGGCTTTGTAGTAGAGCTTGAAGTTGGGGAGTGAGAACCCTGCCACTTTATTCTTCTTTCTCAGGATTCCTTTGGCTATTCAGGGTCTTTGATGTTTCCAAATGAATTTTTGAACAATTTGTTCCAGTTTGTTGAAGAATGCTGTTGGTAATTTGATAGGGATTCCATCAAATCTGTATATTGCTTTGGGCAGGATGGCCATTTTGAAGATATTAGTTCATACTAGCCAAGAGCATGGGATGAGTTTCCATTTGTTAGTCCCCTTTTTAATTTCTCTTAAGAGTGTTTTATAGTTTTCAGTATATAGATCTTTCACTTCTTTGGTTAGGTTTATTCCTAGGTATTTTATTCTTTTTGATGCAATTGTGAATGGAATTGTTTTCCTGCTATCTCTTTCTATTGGTTCATTGTTAATGTATAGGAAAGCCACAGATTTCTGTGTGCTAATTTTGTATCCTGCAACTTTGCTGTATTCCGATATCAGTTCTAGTAGTTTTGGAGTGGAGTCTTTAGGGTTTTTTATGTGCAATATCATGTCATCTGCAAATAGTTACAGTTTAACTTCTTCTTTACCAATCTGGATTTCTTGTATTTCTTTGTTTTGTCTAATTGCTGTGGCTAGGACCTCCAGTACTATGTCAAATAACAGTGGGGGAGTGGGCATGCCTGTCCTGTTCCCCATCGCAGAGGAAAAGCTTTCAGCTTCTGGCTGTTCAGTATGATGTTGGCTGTGGGTTTATCATATATGGCCTTTTTTGTGTTGAGGTACTTGCCCTCTCTACCCATTTTGCTGATAGTTTTTATCATGAATGGACTTTGAATTTTGTCAAATGCTTTTTCAGCATCTATGGAGATGATCATGTGTTTTTTGTCTTTCTTTTTGTTTATGTGGTGGATGATGTTGATGGATTTTCGAATGTTGTACCATCCTTGCATCCCTGGGATGAATCCCACTTGGTCGTGGTGTATGATCCTTTTGATATATATTTGAATTCGGTTTGCTAATATTTTATTGAGTATTTTTGCATCTATGTTCATCAGGGATATTGGTCTGTAATTTTCTTTTTTGGTGGGGTCTTTGCCTGGTTTTGGTATTAGGGTGATGTTGGCTGCATAGAATGAGTTTGGGAGTATTCCCTCCACTTCTAATTTTTGGACAACTTTGAGGAGTATTGGTATTATGTCTTCTCTGTGTGTCTGATAAAATTCTGAGGTAAATTCATCTGGCCTGGGGGTTTTATTCTTGGGTAGTTTTTTATTATCTCTTCAATTTCTTTGCTGGTAATTGGTTTGTTTAGATGTTGTGTTTCTTCCTTTGTCAATCTTGGAAGGTTGTATTTTTCTAGGAAGTTGTCCATTTCTCCTAGGTTTTCCAACTTCATAGCATATAGGCTTTCATAGTACTCTCTAATAATTCTTTGTATTTCTGTTGGGTCCGCTGTGACGTTTCCTTCCTCGTTTCTGATTCTGTTGATGTGTGTTGATTCTCTTTTTCCCTTAATAAGTCTTGCTAGAGGCTTATCTATTTTGTTTATTTTCTCGAAGAACCAGCTCTTGTTTTTGTTGATTTTTTCTATTGTTTTATTCTTTTCAATTTTGTTTATTTCTTCTCTGATCTTTATTACATCCCTCCTTCTGCTGAGTTTAGGCCTCATTTGTTCTTCATTTTCCAATTTTGATAATTGTAATGTTAGACTATTTGGGTTTGTTCTTGCTTCTTTAAATAGGCCTGGACTGCTATATACTTTCCTCTTAAAACTGCTTTCGCTGCGTCCCACAGAAGTTGGGGCTTTGTTTTGTTGTTGTCTTTTATTTCCATATTTTGCTGGATCTCCATTTTAATTTGATCGTTGATCCATTGACTATTTAGAAGCATGTTGTTAAGCCTCCGTGTGTTTGTGAGCCTTTTTGCTTTCTTTGTACAATTTATTTCTAGTTTTATACCTTTGTGGTCTGAAAAGTTGGTTGGTAAAATTTCAATCTTTTTTAATTTACTTAGGCTCTTTTTATGGCCTAGTATGTGGTCTATTCTGGAGAATATTCCATGTGCACTTGCGAGGAATGTGTATCCTGTTTTGGGTGTAGAGTTCTATAGATATATATTAGGTCCGTCTGTTCTATTGTGTTGTTCAATGCCTCTGTGTCCTTACTTATTTTCTGTCTGGTGAATCTGTCCTTTGGAGTGAATGGTGTGTTGAATTCTTGCAAAATGAATGCATTACATTCTATTTCTTCCTTTAGTTCTGTTAGTATTTGTTTCAATATGCTGGTGGTCCTGTGTTGGGTGCATATATATTTATAATGGTTATATCCTCTTGTTGGACTGAGCCGTTTATCATTATGTAAAATGTCCTTCTTTATCTCTTGTTACTTTCTTTGTTTTGAAGTCTATTTTATCTGATACTAGTACTGTGACACCTGCTTTTTTCTCTCTGTTTTTTGCATAAAATATCTTTTTCCATCCCTTGACTTTTAGTCTCTGCATGTCTTTGGGTTTGAGGTGAGTCTCTTGGAGGCAGCATATAGATGGGTCTTGTTTTTTATTCATTCAGTGACTCTATATGTTTTGATTGGTTCATTCAGTCCATTTACATTTAGGGTGATTATCGATAGGTATGCACTTATAGCCATTTTAGGCTATAGATTCGTGGTTACCAATGGTTCCAGGTTACTTTCCTTACTATCTAATTGTCTCACTTAACTCGCTTAGTATGCTGTTACAAACAAAATCTAAATGTTCTTTTCTATTTCTCCTCCTTTTTCTTCCTCCTTCATTCTTTATATATTAGGTATCAAATTCTGTACTTTTTGTCTATCCCTTGATTGACTTTGGGGATTGTTAATTTAATTTTGCATTTGCCTGACAATCAGCTGCTCCACCCTCCCTACCATGGTTTTACTACCTCTGGTGACAGCTATCCACCCCTAGGAACACTTCCATCTATAGCAGTCCCTCCAAAATAGACTGCAGAGATGGTTTGTGGGAGGTAAACTCTCTCAGCTTTTGCTTATCTGGAAATTGTTTAATCCCTCCTTCAAATTTAAATGATAATCTTGCCAGATAAAGTAATCTTGGTTCCAGGCCCTCCTGCTTCATGGCATTAAATACATCATGCCACTCCCTTCTGGCCTGTAAGGTTTCTGCTGAGAAGGCTGATGTTAGCCTGATGGACTTTCCTTTGTATGTGATCTTATTTCTGCCTCTGGCTGCTTTTAACAGTCTGTCCTTATCCTTGATCTTTCCCATTTTAATTAAATTACTATGTGTCTTGCTGTTGTCTTCCTTGGGTCCCTTGTGTTGGGGGATCTGTGGATCTCCATGGCCTGAGAGACTATGTCCTTCCCCAGATTGGGGAAGTTTTCAGCAACTACCTCCTCAAAGACACTTTCTATCCCTTTCTCTCTCTTCTTCTTCTGTTACCCCTATAATGTGAATATTGTTCCGCTTGGATTGGTCACACAGTTCTCTCGATATTCTTTCATTTTTAGAGATCCTTTTTTCTCTCTGTGCCTCAGCTTCTTTGTATTTCTCTTCTCTAGTTTCTATTGCATTTATTGTCTCCTCCACCATATGCAACCTGCTTTTAATACCCTCCATCATGCTCTTCAACGATTGGATCTCCAACCTGAATTCATTCCTGAGTTCTTGGTTGTCTTTCTGTAAGTCCATTAGGATGTTGATGATTTTTATTTTGAACTCCCTTTCAGGAAGAGTCACGAGTTGTATTAGCAATTTTACTCTGGACAAGGTTTCTTTGGCATTTCATGTTTGTATATGGCGCCCTCTAGTGTCCAGAAGCTCTATTCTGGAGCTGCTGAGCCCCTGAAGCAATGTTGGGGTCGCAGGGGAGCAGTACTGGGGATAGGAAAGAGCTGTTCCCCGCCTCCCGGCTGCTGTGCCTGTCTCCACTGCCTGAGCCAGTGGGCCGGGCACACAGGTATAAGTTTTTGTCCCAGAGCAGCCAGATATGGATCCCTGCTTTCCACAAGCAGCTGGAATCCCAGTCTCCCCAGGAACTCTGCCTGTATTACATTTCCAACCCGGTAGTCATGCGAGTCTCATGAAAGCACCATGAAATGTAGGTTTGTGTTTCCAGAGCAGATTTCCGGAGCTAGGTGTTCAGCAGTCCCAGGCCTTCCACTCCCTCCCTGTTCCGTTTCTCTTCCTCCCGCCAGTGAGCTGGGGTGGGGGACGGGCTCGGGTCCGGGGAGCCACAGCTCTGGTACGTTACCCCGTTCGGTGAGGTCTGCTCTTTTCTCCAGGTGTGTGCAGTCTGACGCATCCTCTTTCCTGTTGCTCTCTCAGGATTAGTTGCGCCAATTAAATTTTCTAATTGTATCCAGTTTTAGGAGGAAGCCTCTGTCTCTCCTCTCACACAGCCATCTTTAATCACAATCCCCCCTATATTTCTTGATGATTACATTTCAAATGGATTAATACGAGGTTCTTGGGAAAGATGTTTTTTTTATCTGCAAAACTGCAGAAGCTTTAAGAAGATATACAACTCAGCTAAGACAGAGAGATAATTTAAAATCTCAGGTTAAAAGTAAGTGCTCTAAGAAAAGGGAAGTCAGGGCCTATAGTTGGGAAGAATCTTCTAAAGTTTAGTCAAGCTGAGGGGAATATTAAGGCTGTGTTGATCAGGATGTATAATAAAATCATAATATATATAATATAATATATACATTATGTACATATATATAATTCTATTATATTAATAGGGTATGACTAAGTGTAGTAAACTATGAGAAGGCCACATAAACTATAATAGTAGATCATAAACCATGGGTTATGGTTAAGGTAATCTAATTTTATGCATTTGAAATCCACAAAAATAAGGATAAAGTGATATTAATATATTTACATATATTTAGTTCATGATCTATTTTAATTAGATATAGAGATTACTGCACTATCCAAATTATTACACATGCACATATATATTAGAAATATCTTATAAAAAGTAAAGCCAGAATTTTCATATAATTGCTTGGTTATTTATTAGAAATTTGTATAAAATGTTACTGATTCAACAATAACAGCGGAAAAGTTATACGCAATTTCATTACAGTAGAATGAACTATCCATAGCCCAAGTGAAAATGACTTTGTCTTAAATATTTGAATGATAAAGAAATAATCAAAGGCAACTCATCACTAGTTTTAGCAAGATTTACTAGTATTCTAAATCCAACGAACTGCATGAAATTTTCCTAGTAGTCCACATTTTTTATATCCTCATACACACAAATATTCAACCAATTCCTGAACCTGTGTGTTTTGTTTAGCAGTAATATTCCATCTTTGGATCAGAACAATGCTTATTCTCTCTTGTACCCTCAATACCATCCTTTAGAGATCAAATATTACTTTGGTGGAGCAAAACCAACCAACTAATAGACATGAACAAGGAAGCTTGCAATTAACTCCAACTTTCAGCGCTTATTAGAATAATCTCCTCTAGTACATGTGACTGTAAGCCATTATTTGTAAATTCAGAAAAACGTTAACATAGTAAAAGTGTCAATCAAGAAAAAAATTTGCCCTGCCACTATTTGATGAAAGATAATAAACCACAATGTTAACGGCCTGTTAACCAGACCGTATGATTTAAATAGTTTCAAGTCTGTTTTTTCAAACAAATCACATTCTTGTCTTCCATGCTCTCATCCATTTCAGAAAGTTAAATTCTTTGGGAGGATGGACATAACAACACAATGGATCACATTGATCACTGTGTTTGAATGGAAGTAATTTTGTGGATGTAACCTTTCCTAACAGTGCTTGAGAAGCATACTTGATTAAAGGTCTTTGAAGACAACACCCTATTTTCTAATGTTAACGGAAGTGTTTCAAGAGAAGGAAAAAATCCCTCATCCCTGCCAATGTCATGGTTTTGTCAATGATGGTTTCCTAGCCCAAGATGGCCTAAGAACCTCTGTGACCCCACAGATGAGCTGGGACTCCAGGATGACTTTCCTTAAAGAAAAATAAACACTCTCTTCTGGGACTGTTAAATATATATGTATATAATTTTATTATATATAACAAAATATATTGAACCATTTATATATAACATACATATTGATCCTATAGGTTTACAAAACTAATTTATGTTTTGCCCTATTACATTTTCCCACTAACACTTAATTTCTAGAACTTCAAAATTTAGAAGTTAAGAAGAAATTTAAAGAGGAAACCTGGTATTTAAACTTTTCTCAGTAAAATTATTAGGGAATTTATATACATTTATATGAAATATAATTATAAAACTAATGTAACTCATAGGTAAGGGATATTTAAAGATAAAGTCTTCATGATAATTACCAATTATTCAATGTTGCCATTACTCTTTTATAATCAAACTGTTTCTTTTTCCCTAAAATTAATATTTAAACAAAATCATTTCAGATTTAGAAATGTTCTTTAAATTTTTAAAAGCATCAGCAACCAAAAAAAGACAACATTCTCCCCCCTCGGCTTAGAAGCTTAATGCTTTGCATCATATAGCAACTCTGGAGAAAAATCACAATTATTCAAAGGGAAGGCATGCTGCATTTTTAAAGGCTAGACTGAATCCAAATATTTGTTGAGAATACAGAATAAGCATATGGACAAATCATTATCATCAATTTTCATATATCTTGGAAAGATGCACGAAGTATTTTTCTTGTACAAAAGTATTTAGCTTGCAAAGTGAACTTGGGAGGAAAGAAGACACATTTAGAAGGAGGAATGTGATAAGCATTCAATTGGACTTACAGAAACAGAAGGAGAAATCAACACAGGGAAGGACAAAATGCATCTTACTGCAATTATCTGTAAAATGGCAGCAGCTGTTCAAGTTTTTGGATGATTGGGATTCTGAGACGTCCAGATAGAAACATATGGTATAGTTCATCACAAAACAATTTAAAGCTATTATTATTCATGGTATAACTTTATGTTACTCTCCATGAAAATTAATAGGTACATAGATATTTCTCTGGTTTATCATAAATGTATGATGAGGCTAGGGCCCACAAACATTTAACTGTGTCAGAGATAGGTTGTTTCATAATAGATCTGGACAAAAACAATTTTTATCCATATGCAATAAAAATATGCCAATAATTTACATTAAATTTTGTATAGCATATTCTATATTAGTTTAGCACAGCATAAAAGTTTATTGCAGTTACCTTTTTGGACATTCATGTAAAATTCAGTTAATAAGAAACCACTAAGCTTTTTTAAAGCCAATGCAGCATCTCTTTTCTAATAGATACACTGTGTTCAGGAAAAATATAGTGTCCATTAGCACCTCCTACTAATTTTAACACTTATAAAAGGAAGTGCTAATGGTGACATTTCAAAGCACTGTTTTCAAAAGATGAAGGTTGGGTTTATAAAAAAAAATCAGAACAAACACCCTTTTCTAGTTTGTGGGGAAAGTACATATATACAGATATATATATATATATTTTATTTAAATGAAGCAAGTTATTAAAATCATAGTGTAAATTCACAAGGTGAATATAAGGTAAATTGACATATATAATAACACTTACAGAATTATAGTATTTAAAATGTTACAAATTAACACATTTTGAAAGACGCTTTATAATTTAGGAAAAGACTATTAAAACTGTTCTATATATCTATAGTATTCATAAATGGTTGGTTTATTTTTCTGTATAGGTTCCATTTGAAAAGTAAAAGCATGTTTTTTGAATGAAGTTGAAAAATAGAAGTATTTTTAATAGAAAAATGGAATAATCAACTGTCCCTGAAAATTTTCTTCATTGTCCCACTTTTTATACTTGAAAAAATCCAATTTCTTTATAATTATTTGTATTCTTAAGATGGAAAATAATGATTTTATTGCTAAGATATAATATAAATAATATGAAAGTTGACAGATCTGGGCACAGTAACTGTATGGCTCATAAACATTTAGTTCTTAAGCTAGGTGGGGTGTTATATAAGTCATTTGACAACAATATATTAGTAAGAAAAATATTCTAATGATTCACTCACTGAAAATATTCACAGCATCTAACATTTCAAAATTAATTTTCAAATAGTTAAATTTCAAAACAAGTGAGTAACATGAGATGTGCTGAAATGAGTGCATATGAGTTTTTAATCAATATATGTCTCAGGTTTGTTGGTTATAAAGCAAGAAGAGTAATAATATCTACCCCATTATTTTTTAAAGGAAAAAAAATCTATTCAAAGTGATTTTTTAAATTGTAAATACCTTTAACATAACTGCTTGCAATCCAGATTCATATAAGTAATTAAACCTCAACAAATTAACAGATGTTGAGCTAATGGACAATCACATCTAAAACTAATTTTACCTGAAGTGGAGGGTATCGATACAATGTAGAGTTTTACAAAGCCATGCAAATCCCTATAACACACTATTCGAAGCATTTACTGAGCAGACAGGACTTTCAGATTTAGAATAAGAGCTACAGAATTGAATATATGAATATATATATATATATATTCTCTCTTGCTCAATCTCTGTCTACCTATCTCTAATTCTCTAGAGGCATGTAACACACACACACACACACACACAGAAATCGCTTAGTACAAATGTATGGAAGGGTTGAAAGCCGAGGGACATCTGGTTGCGCTTCCTGCGAAGCCACTGGTGCCTTGCTGTGACAGATAGTGGCCAGGGTAATACATCCTAGCTATGGATTCCATACTTGACTCTTGAGTCCTTTCTACATCTGTGTTTTCAAGTCTCACAAAGGTTGTTCTGCTGTTTTTCACGTGCAAGAAATCACTGTTAAAAAATAATTTATTTCCTTGGTGAAACTAGAATTGCTCACTGCTAGAATACCTCCACTGGGGCAAATAGCTGTCTGATAAACGATGTTTAAACATCTTATTGAAGAAGCCAAAATTTAAAATCACGTGAACTTGTGTAAAGAATAAAACAATCTTTTACCATCATCTCTAAATTTGAAATAAAAAGAAAAAACTGATATTTTAATCCCTATTTCTGTTAATACATAGATTCAAGTATTTACTTCAACATAGATAACATTTCATTTAAATATTATGTTTAGAAGTCACTAATATTGTACATACAAACCTAAAGGATTCTATTAGAATCAAATATTTTAATGCATATTAAAAGCTTCATAATTTGTGAAATGTTATCAGTGTTAACACTTCTGCAGAATGATTATCTTAGCAAAGCTGAGGACTCCATAAACTCTATAGGAGTGTACGGAGATAAAGATCTTTCTACTTTATAAACTCAAATGCAAGTTTGGGATTTTGCTCTAATCTTTCCAAACTCTCAGGTGGACTTAAATCAATAACCAAGTAAGTGATAATATTCATGAGAGAAAAGAGCAAAGAAACCAGATATCTGCTACAGAAAGCACACCAGGGTCCAGCTATTTACTTCTTACTCAGAATTATCAGGATGAAGAAACCAGACTTATACCAAATATGTGGCCTTTCAAAATACAGTGACTCCCCCACTAATAATACTGCCTATGAAAGTCTCTCCTGGAATCAAACCTCTCAGATTAGTTATTCCGTTTACTTAGGGAGGAAAATGAGAGGAGACTAAAGTGTTTCTCCCTCACAAAGGTCAATTTTCCTCCAAAGTCAGTTATTCATGCTCCCTCATTAGGCTTCAGAGACAAGCCTACAGTCAACTAGGGGAGGAAATTGTTGGAATATCTGAGAAGTCCTACCCCACCTGAGAACAATATTCTCCATTATTTTTCCTGCTTTTGGACATACCCAAGGTGAAGGAACACTTTAACGCAAAGGATTTCTTATTTCTGTTAACATCAGAAAGTTGTGAAGTGAATTAGGTTAGGTCATTAATCAAGGTTCTTCCAATGTTATACTTTACAAAAATTCACTTACCCTAATTCCCTCTTCATTTGTATCACCCAACTTAGATTCCCTGACATGATAATTAAATGAGCAGTCCATCTTCTAATTCTAGTTAACAGAGGTAGCATTTCTTTGTGCATTTTATATACATCCACACTGTATTAAGTACTTGGCCTTATTTAGTCCCACCCTATGAAATAATTTTGGAATGACCATTATTGTTTTTAACTGAGCTAAAGCAATGTGATGAGCACAACATTTAAACTGTTTTCTTGTGAAAAGAATAGGCACCAAAAGTTACTAAGACATACATCCAGCCATTTACTACAGATGCATTCAACAGCAAGCAAACATAAAACATGTCCCAGCTCTATGTCCTGCTAGGTAATCCAACATATCTTGACCAAAAAGTTTGCTTAATAAGATGATGTAATCTTATGCTAGAGGTAGAATTCCATTACCTAATTTTCAGCCAAACATATCCCTCAAGTTTTTCTCCCACCTAATTCCTAGGACCCTGTATTACTATTGTGCCCTCTGGTTGATCTCCTTAACATTTGAGGACAGAAGAAAATACCTTATTTATCCTGCTCCTAACCTCCATCTCCTGGTCTAGAAAATGCCACAGAACTCTAGCAATTTTCACTAGAGCAGTTTGGCTGGTTTAACCTTGATCCTACTCTACATCTGTTACTTACAGTTGATGGAACACCACAGCCAAAATGAATCTGTATATAGGAAATAAGTCATAAATATTTTTGCTGTTGTAACTGAAGTCAAGAGAGAATGATAATACTTCAAACTATTCAAAGTATAAAATTTTATCATCAAGACTGGGTTTCTGCCTTATGATTCCATAACTCTATTTTCTCCATTTTAAACTATATAACCAAAACAAACCTAATAAATGAATTATGTCTTAAAAACAGTGATTAATAAGCTCAAGAAAACAAAAAAAAGAATGACAAAAATACATAAAAATATAGAAAATATTTTAATAGCATTTAGAATCTAGAAAAAAGATAAAATTCTTATTCTAAGACTGAAAAATATAATACCTGACACTATGAATTCAAGATGACTTCAATAGTGTATTAGCTACTCTGGAAGCTTAGAGAATCTCAAGTGGCATAAAAATAACAAACAAAAACAACAATAAAACAATTCTGCCATGGCACATTTTATTCAAATTATAAAAGCCAAAGAAAATATAAAATGATAAAAGTATCCAGAGGAAAAAAGTATATTATCTTCAAAAGAGTAGAAGGAAGTCTGATGACTTGCTTTTCAACAGAAATGATAAATGTCAGAAAGCAATTGAAAAACATTCATAAAATTCTGAAATGTAAAAGTTAAATAAAGAAAAATACTATTTTCTAAAATTCTAAATCAAGCAAAATATGCCATTAAATACTGAGAATGAACAAACATGTTTTCAGAAAAATAAGTAAACTAAGTTTTGTTTTGATTTTAACCATCAGAGCCTGTTCTACTATACTATCAGAAAGTTCTTTATGGAGAAGGAAAATAACTACTGAGAGAGGAATAGAAATATAGGAACAAACCTACACATTTTTCTGAGCATTAATGAAATTGATAAAGGAGATGAATCAGATATCACTAATATTTTACCATGAAAAGACAGGTCACAAGTCCCATTTAAAACTTAACATAACCCATTCCAGTATTGAGATAAACTATATATGATGACTTGTAAAATTCATATTACTTCCTTATATTATGTATATATAAGGAAGTATATATATCTTGTAAAATTTATATTACTTCCTTATATTATACTAAAACTCAGTAATTGACCCTTACAGCATTTCTAAAAGGCCAACAAGCAATTCTCTTCATGTATAAATGAAAAACTAAGAAAGCTATTAACTGAATTGCCAAAGTTTGTACCAAACTAATTGAAGTGAGATGAGAATTGAGAACTCCTTAATTCCCATTAGTTCAATGATTATGGTAGCTGATTGCTGGGTATGACCTAACTGTGACCTTCAGGTATCAGTAAGTATAATACCTATATGCACAATTTTTTCAAAATAAATTCATGTTCATCTTCTTAATCCATCTCATTCACATTGGTCTTGTAGTATTCTGATTACAATATTAGAGATCCCTTATGGGTTTGCCCTTATTTACTCTGATAGGAAGTAAAAAAATTCTGGACTGAAACCTCACAGTACTGACTCCTTGCACTAAAATCATTTTTCCCTCTTAAAGTAGGAGAATAAAGCAAAAATGAAATGAGCTGCAACAGTACCTTATTTGGATTAAGTGTCTGAGGTACTCTGAATTATCTCATTTAGTGTGACAACATTTCTGTATACCTATAATTTAATTATCTTCACCCTCTGATTCCATAGTTCTGCAAAAGAGCTCCCAGAAAACAGTAGAGTTAATGTCACTATGAGAAGAATTCCAAATATAATTTGGCAAAAGAAGATAGGACATTTTTATTCAGGAAATAGTTCTTAAATGCTATCATATTTTGTGTATGATTTGTCATTCCCTGAAATCACATGCATTCCCTTATAAGTAGTTGCAACCCATCATGACTCAAAAAGTCACACTTTTTTATTCCTGAGGATGATAAAATAAAAAGTCCTTACTTGGTGTTACTAGTAGTAATAAATATATTTATGTTATTATTCTATATCAAGGCTTTAAAAAATATCCACTATTATTACTAAATCAAAATGCATCAAGTATAAAATAGAGGTTATTCTTATAAAATAGGAACTGTATAACTTAGAGATATGAAGAGAGCAGAGATGTCGATATTTTAATACTGAAGAAAATAATTTCAGTTATGTACAATGACTAGTAGCATGGCAGGTAAATATGAAATTAATAGAACAGAATATAATAACAGTAGAATATTGTAAGTATAAGAATCTGAACTCTGAACTTGACTCCTTTGTGGCAAAAATGGGAAAGAAGTGGTAAAACTTTCAAAGGATCTTACCAGGGATAGGGATAGAGTTGCAAGCAAACTAACAGACAGCAAGGTTATTTTTTGCATTTCTTCAGTGTTATTTTAATTTATTTGGTTTTATGCTAACCTTGATCACAGTCTGCTAGATTCTGACTGTACTTTTTCACATTGTACAAATCTGGTGACTCTATTTTAACTCTAGCAGTTTTTCCTTGATCAGCATATACACATACCCCACCACTCACCACTCCCACATATATCACACATATGATATCAGGCTGGAGTTTTATTTTCATTTTGATATTTGCATATTTCATCACAAACCAGACACTACCTCAAAGTATTGGATCATGCATTTCTTCCAATATAAGAAGTACATAAAGAGAAAACTTACAAATTCCTTTATTTAAATCTATTTACAGAACTCTACATTTGCCATCTATCAGGAGCTAAAAGTTAGATCTGGTACAAGGACCTAAGATAATTGATATCTCTATCACAAGCTCAAAATCTGAACTCAAACATGGACTCCCAAAAATCTTTAGATAATATATAAATATCAAAGAATTAATTTTTATAGGTTAACTGGAGTCAATAAAGTTTATAAGGAAAATATGAAAATCATTACTTTTAATTTTGTCATGGCCCCATAGTGAGTATAATCCACCTTAGTTCTATGAATAATGGCAAAGAATAAAACAACAAAAACCTATTTTTAGTAACTTTGTCTATTTTCTAATGAAAGTATATGTAGTCTATGGAATCAATAGGTTGGATACCTATCCAGGTGGGAAATTAAATTCTAGATTTATATATATATACACATATATGTGTATATTTGTTAATTAAGTTATTCAAAGGCACCAAAAAAGTATATTATTTGTCACATATTGAGTTAAAACATTAACATACTTATTACCTCACTCATATTACTCTATTCATTCATTCAACAAATATTAATTAGGCATCTACTCTGTGCTACTGAATGCCGTTATGGTCTTTGTATACATGGAAGCAATGCATTTCTGTGATGAAGCAGACAAAAGAAAAGCAAGAAAAGAGCTTATCAAAAGTATTAAGAAAGAGACAAAAGATTGTAAGATGAAGAGTGATAAGCTGGCAGGCTTTTAATATGAGTGAATGATTCGCTAAATAGGTAGTGTTTAAAGTTTTCAATAATGAGAAAAGGCTAGCCTCATGACAATGAGACAAAGAACTTTCCAAATCTGTAGTACAGAATATCACAAAGGCTATGAAATTGGAAAACATCTTGGAATGCTGAAGGAGCTAAAAACAGAGAAGCTTGTCAAGGGTGTGCTTAATGATAAAAATGCACAGTGAGCTGCTCGGTTGTAACTGGAAGCCTGGGCCACAACCCCTTGGGTGGTTACAGTTGGAAAAATATAGGGAACATAAAATTTGGGGGTCCAAAGGACTATAAATAATAATGATGGGGGAATGTAATGCATATCATATATTTGAAGGAACTGGAACTATTTAGCCTATAAAAAGGAAAGTATGGTGGTTGCCTTCAACTTTCTGAAAAATGCAATACTACAAAATACACATTAAACTATCATAGGCTTGTATGAAGTATTTCCAGTTGGAATACCTAGGGAAAACGTGTAGATATTAGAGTTTCAGAGATTTTTGGTTATTATAAAGAGGATATTCTGGTTGCTCAAAGATGTTCAATGCCCAGATGAAGTGCTTCAAAATATTTTCCTTTTCTTATACTAGGTTAGATGACTCCTTAAAAATAAAATGTTTTTTGTATTAATTGTAAGTTGTCTTATATTTTACATGTTTCTTATTATTTGTTACTCCAAACTATTCTATTATTTTTATCAGCATAAGGAATTGATGCACACACTCTTTAAATTAAAACCAGATGACTATGGAGACTTTCTTCTCTTTATAATGAAAATATAATTGGAGCAAATCATAACTTGTAGAAGTCCCAAGTTCTGAAAATTCCCACATATAATTTTGTATGCAACATATTAACTCAAAAGTGAAAGATGTAAAATGCAGTCACAAAGACACAGACACAAACTGACATCCATATACCCAAATAAAACATAATTGAATGTTATGACTTTCCTGAATATCAGAGAAAGAAAGAGAAGGAAAGCATTTTCACTGCGACCAAAAAAAGTATGGACACAATTTCAATTAGAATAAAGATAACATTACTTTTAAAATGTCCTTTGTCCAATGACCAAAGAACCACAAATATGTTTTTAATGTTTCTTTAACCCTTATATGATCCAAGTCTTGAAAATTGTTGCTCATCTTTTAGTTTATTGTGGCTTCTGTAAATTTCTATTCTCTTGAGGTTTCAACATTTCTACTTAACTTATCAAGGTATTTGAAAATTTTCTCTGTCAAGAAACATTTCTAGATCCAGTTGTTTTCTATTTATGGGAGGATGTACACTGGATAATGTTGTTTGATTCATTTTCTTTAATTTCTTAATATTACATTGTCTAAATCACATGACGGGTTGATGGCAAAACTGGATTTTATTACCAGATATATCCAGTAAAAATAGCTCTAATACTAAATTACTCAAATAGGATAGCTCGTGGTTGTTTCTTCATCTCCCACTCATCACTCAACACATTCTAATCTTCATCTTGATGCCACAACTTGAATGAATCTGTTCAAATTGTTGATGGCTTCTTTTCTAAATCCACAAGACACTTTTGATTCCTCATTATTACTGAAATCTGAGAAATACTTGACAAAGTTAACCATTTCTTTAAGACACTTAAAAATAGGATTTTTATAATAATTTATCTTCCTGGGTTCTATATTTATTTACCACACAGGTGAATACTGAATCTAATCATAGCTCTGTACCTGACAACTTGCTTCTATTCTTATTCTATTGTTCCTAACAGGTTAATCTTATGTATTCTCACAGCATCATTATCATGTTTTGCCAGTAATCCCCCCAAAATATCTTTATCTCAAAACTCTTTCTTGGATTTGGAACAAAATGAAATATATAAAATACTGTCTGTTTTTTTCCTCTATCCTGAAAATCTATTATGATCCAGTAGTGCCTGTCTGAATAATTAGACCCATCCTGGATCCAGACAGTCAAGGCAGAATTATGAAGTCATTAATTCTTCTGCATCTTAATTTCTATTAAAATTTATTCGATTTTATCTTTGAAAGATCTGAAAATATATCTACAAATATTTCCATATATCCCAACATAGGCATTCTAGACAAACTCTACTCTGCAAAATCATGCACTGATAAAAATAGTGATTAAGGGGAAAACAGAATTAAGGTAAACCACTCAAAACTTATGCAATTTTGTTTACCAGAGCATTCGTGAATAAGTATATGAATAAATGAATACATGAATAAATGATTTAATGAATAATCGGTACTTCAGGAAATAACTTAAATAATGCAGACTGGCACCACTTAAAATAGCTGAGGTTGCCTCTTCCATTAAAAACATTGTTCATGTATGTGGTGTAAAGATACTGGCTTGTAGCCTAGGTGGGAACAAGAAGTGTAACTTTTACAGGAGCTGTGTATCACACAACTGTGACACCAGGGACAGCTACTCATTTTTTTTAATTAAACTTTTTATTTTATGAAAATCCTAAACATTTATCTGTAAGAAATAATACAGAGAGAGCCTGTATACTCTCTGCCCAGTTTACCCTAATGCTAACATTTTAGAAAATGTACTTCAATATTAAAATCAGAATATTGGCATTAATATACTTGAGACATAGTGAATTTCTATCACACAAGGATACCTCATGTTACCCAATTCCCTCCTGTTCAACTCCTTCCAAAACTTGGGCAATTAGTAATGTGTTTTCCATTTCTATAATTATATTGAACACAGAGTAGTTTAAATAAATGAATTAAAAAATCAGTGAAAAAGTTAAACATGATGACATAATCAGACTTTCATACATTCTCTCTTCTTAACTGCCAGGGATGTTAATGAAATCAGAAGTGATGTGAGATCTTCTAGTTAAACACAGTGGGTTGAATTCTCCTCGTTGTAACTAGTTCCATTTCCTCCTGACACCTCACTAATATTGCAACAAGAGGATGTTTCAAAATAGGCTTAAGAGGTCAAAAGAATGATATGAAAGACAATAGAAGGAAATAAATATATTTCAATAATTTTTGGAAGCAGGAGAACAGATGTTGTAATGGTGGAAACAGTGCTGAAAATAGGAAATTTAAGTGTAAGTGTGCATACTAAACGCCTAACTTGCCTTTCCCAAGGATGCTCCAAACCAAACAACTACAAGATAGAAAAGCAGAATCTCTTCAGAGAAAAGGACCTTCAAAAAGAGAAAAAGAAGCTACAGGTCTTTACCATTCTTCAGTGATGTGTTCAATCTCCAGCAATGGATAAACTGCCATCCAACATATTAAATCCTTATTGTCAAAAAATAACAAATACTTGTGAAATGTGTATATCATAACAAATCAATGCCCCCAAAACTGAATTTGACCAAAAAATATAACAAAGGAAAAAATTATGTGGAATTTTCAAAATATATATGATGTTTTTCTCAAAGAAAGGAAAAGAACATATTTCATTATTGAAACATACAGACAAGTCTACTGAAAAAAGAAAATCAGATAATTAGAATTGTAAAATGCCTTTTAGAATAAAAATATGAAAACAAAAATGAAAAATTCATAAAAGGAATGGAAAAAAATTAAGGAAATATTAGATGTAGGGCAAAATTAAAAAGTAATGAAATATCAGTGAAAAGAATAAGAAATTTCAGAATGCTTCCAAGAGGTCCAGAGTCCAAATAAAAGAAATTAACAGAAGAAAAATGAAATAGGGTGTAAACTACCAAATGAATTGCCCCTGATTGTGTTTGAGCATTGAAGGTATCGAAGTTGGGACTGAAATAACTTCCTATGTACTGTAAACAGTGAAACACAGACACATACATACACACATTCAACTACATCGTTATGAATTTTCAGAACATAGGAGTCAGAATGACAACAAATTCTCAATAGCAACACCATGAGGTAAAAGATAATAGAGTCCTAACACTAAATATTGAAGCAGGATTATTTACTATAAAGCAAAACAAAACAAATCATGAAAGCTACCCAAATATCCAGCAGTGGAATGGACTGATATAGAGGGATATATCCATGTGGTGGATTACTGTACAGTAGAAAGCACATGCTGTAATTCCACCCAATATAAATATTCTAATAAAAATAATTTTGACAGAAAAGGATTGGACAAAAAATACTGTATACTTCTTTCAACTCTTCATTTATGAAACATTCAGAAGAGATACACCAAATCTATATGTTAAAAGTTAGGATAGAAGTTATGCTGGGGTACAGTGACTAGCGTATAACATAAAGGGGTACATTCAGGAAATGTTTTCCTTGATCTGGGTACTTATTGCATAAGATTGGTTAATATGTGAGCATTCATCCGATGTTCACTTATGTGTTCATATAACTTTTCTGTAAAGTTTATGGTTTGTTAAAGTTCTTTTCCTTTTTAAAGAAATTACCAGCTTTAGCAAAGGAATTCTCCTGAAGCAAAGAAGTATAGTGGTCTTAAAGGACAAACAGATAAACAAGAGTAGGATGGAAAATTTGAATTCCGTGGTCAAATGAAAAGAAATGAAGCAGTTAACTTAAATTTAAAAACATAAATGTCATATAAGAAATGAAATTTGATCATAGAAGTCTATGTATTTTAGCTATAGTAACATTATATCATCATAATATAAAAAACATAATTTGTTAATAAATATATCACTGATACACAATCTTACGAAGGTTTCACATGAGCAACATAGTGGTTACTACATTCACCCATATTATCAAGTCCCTCCCACACACCCCATTGCAGTCACTGTCCGTCAGCGTAGTCAGATGCTGTAGAGTCACTACGTCTGCTGCCTTCCCTGTGACTCCCCTACATTATGCGTGTTGATCATAATGTCCTTTAATGCTCTTCCTCCTCCCTCCCACCCTCCCTAATCCCTTCCCTTTGGTAACTGCTAGTCTCTTCTTGAACTCTGTGAATCTGCTACTGTTTTGTTCCTCGAGTGAAATCATTTGGTACTTGTCTTTCTCTGCCTGGCTTATTTCACTGAACATGATACCCTCTAGCTCCACTCATATTGTAAATGGTAGGATTTTTTTTTCATATGGTTGAATAATATTCCATTGTATATATATATATACCACCTCTTCTATATCCATTCATCTACTGATAGACACATAAGTTGATTCCATATCTTCACTGTTGTAAATACTGCTGTGATAAACATAGGGGTGCATATGTCTTTTTGAATATGGGATCCTATTTTCTTTGGGCAAATCCCCAGGAATATAATTTCTGGGTCAAATTGTATTTCTATTTTTAGTTTTTTGAAGAATTTCCATATTGCTTTCCACAATGGTTGAACTAGTTTACATTCCCACCAACAATGTAGGAGGGTTCCCCTTTCTCCGCATCCTCACCAGCATTTGTTGTTGCTTTGTCTTTTGGATGTTAACCATCTTCACTGCTGTGAGGTGATATCTAATTGCAGTTTTAATTTGCATTTCTTTGATAATTAGCGATGTAGAGCACTTTTTCATGTGCCTGTTGCCCATCTGAATTTCCTCTTTGGAGAATTGTCAGTTCATACCCTCCACCCATTTTTTTAATTGGGTTATTTGCTATTTGGGTGTTGAGGCATGTGAAATCTTTATATATTTTGTACGTTAACCCCTTGTCAGATATGTCATTAATGAATATATTCTCCCATATTGTAGGATGCCTTTTTGTTCTACTTGATGGTGTCCTTTGCTGAACATGAGCTTTTTAGTTTGATGCAGTCACATGTATTCATTTTTGCTTTTGTTTCTATTGCCTGAGAGGATCTGTTCAGGAAAAAGTTGCTCATGTTTATATTCAAGAGAGTTTCCTGCTGGGTATGGGGTTGGACAATAATGTAGTTTCATTCTCTTACATGTAGTTGTCCAGTTTTGCCAACACCAGCTGTTGAGGCTGTCATTTCCCCACTGTATATCCATGGCTCCTTTATCACATATTAATTGACCATATATGCTTAGGTTTATATCTGGGCTCTTTATTCTAATCCACTGATCTATGGGTCTGTCCTTGTGCCAGTACCCAATTGTCTTTATTACTGTGGCTTTGTAGTAGAGCTTGAAGTTGGGGAGTATAATACCTCCAGTTATATTCTTCCTTCTCAGGATTGCTTTAGCTATTTGGGGTATTTTGTGGCTCCACATGAATTTTAGAACTGTTTGTTCTAGTTCATTGAAGAATGTTGTTGGTATTTTGAAAAGGACTGTATTGAATCTGTAGATTGCTTTTGGCAGGACGGCCATTATTACAATATAAATTCTTCCTATCCATGAGCATGGGATGTATTTCCATTTATTGGTGTCTTCTTAATTTCTCTCATGAATATCTTGTAGTAGTCAGGGTATAGGTCTTTGACCACCTTGGTGGATTTGCTTCTAGGTATTTTATTCTTTTTGATGCAATTGTAAATGGAATTATTTTCCTGATTTCTGTTTCTGCTAGTTCATTATTAGGATATAGAAATGCAACAGATTTCTGTGTATTAATTTTGTATCCTGCAACTTTCGTTGAATTCAGTTATTAGTTCTCATAGTTTTGGGGTGGAGTTTTTAGGTTATTTTTATCATGTCAGCTGCAATCAGAGACAGTTTAACTTCTACCTTACCAACCTGGATGCCTTTGTTCTCTTTGTGTTGTCTGATTGCCATAGCTAGGACCACCAGTACTATGTTGAATAAAAGTGATGAGAGTGGGCATCTTTGCCTTGTTTCCAATCTTAGAGGAAAACCTTTCAGTATATCACTGTTCAGTACGATGTTGGCTGTGGGTTTCCTATATAGCCTTTATTATATTGAGGCACATAACCTCTATACCCATTTTGTTGAGAGTTTTTATCATTACCAGATGTTCAATTTTGTTGAATGCTTTTCAGCATCTATGGAGATGATCATGTGATTTTTGTTCTTCTTTTGGTTGATGCGGTGTATGATATTGATGGATTTTCAAATATTGTACAATCCTTCATCCCTGGAATAAATCCTACTTGATGATGATGGATGATCTTTTTGAAGTATTTTTTAATTTGGTTTGCTAATATTTTGCTGAGTATTTTTTCATCTATGTTCATTAGGGATATTGGTCTGTAATTTTCTTTTTTTGTGGTGTCTTTGTCTGGCTTTGGTATTAGAGTGATGCTGGCCTCATAGAATGAGTTTTGACTTATCCCCTCCTCTTCTACTTTTTGAAAATTTTAAGGAGGATGAGTATCTGGTCTTCACTAAATGTTTGATAAAATTCAGTGGTGAAGCCATTTAGTCCAAGGGTTTGTTCTTAGGTAGGTTATTGATTACCAGTTCAATTTCATTGCTGATAGTTGGTCTGTTCAGATTTTCTGTTTTTTCCTGGGTTAGTCTTGGAAGGTTTTATTTTTCTAGAAATTTGTCTATTTGTTCTAGGTTATCCAGTTTGTCGGCATATAATTTTTCATATTATTCTCTAATAATTCTTTATATTTTTCTGGTGTCCATAGTGATTTTGCTTTCTCAATTCTTATTCTGTTAATGTATGTAGACTTTTTTTCTTGATAAGTCAGGCTGGGGTTTATCTATTTTGTTTATATTTTCAAAGAAGCAGCTCCTGCTTTCACTGATTCTTTCTATATTATTCTTCTCTATTTTATTTATTTATTCCCTAATCTTTATTATATCCCTCCTTCTATGGACTTTGGGCTTCATTTTTTTCTTCTTTTTCTAGTTTCATTAATTGTGAGCTTAGACTGTTCATTTAGAGTTGTGTTTTCTTGAGGTAAGCCTGCATTACAACATACTTCCCTCTTAGAACAGCCTTTGCTGCATCCCACAGCATCTGCGGAGTTGAGTTTCTGTTTTTATTTGTCTCCATATATTATTTGATCTTTGTTTTTATTTGGTCATTGATCCATTGATTATTTAGGAGCAGGGTGTTAAGCCTCCATGTGTTTGTGAGCTTTTTAAATTTTCTTGTGTAATTTATGTCTAGTTTCATAACTTTGTGGTCTGAGAAGCTAGTTGGCAGAATTTGAATCATTCTGAATTTACTGAGACTCTTTTTGTGGCCTAGTATGTGATCTATTCTGGCAAAGGTTCCTTGTGCACTAAGAAGAATGTGTATGCTGCTGCTTTTGGGTGGAGTATTCTGCAGATGTCTGCTCGGTCGATCTGTTCTAATGCCTCATTCAGTGCCTCTGTCTCCTTTCTTATTTTCTGTCTGGTTGATCTACCCTTTAGAGTGAGTGGTGTGTTGAAGTCTCCTAGAATGAATGCATTGCATTCTATTTCCCGCTTTAATTCTGTTAGTATTTGTTTCACATATGTGGGTTCTCTTATGTTGGATGCATAGATGTTTATAATGGTTATATCCTCTTGTTGGACTGACCCCTTTATCATTATGTAATGTCCTAGTTTGTCTCTTGTTATTTTCTTTGTTTTGAAGTCTATTTTGTTTGATACAAGTACTGCTACTCCTGCTTTTTCTCCCCTTTATTTGTATGAAATATTTTTCCATCCCTTCACTTTTAGTTTGTGTATGCTTTTGGGTTTGAAATGTGTCTCTTTTAGGCAGCATATAGCTGGGTCCTGTCTTTTTATCCTTTCTGTAACTCTATGTCTTTTAATTGGTGCATTCAGTCCATTTACATTTAGGGTGATTATTGATAGATATGTACTTATTGCTATTGCAGGTTTTAGATCCATTGTTACCAAAGGTTCAAGGGCAGATTCTTTATTATGTAACAGTCTAGATTCAGTCACTTATTGTGCTCTTTCAAACACAATCTAAGGTTTTTTTCCTCCTTTACTTTTCTTCCTCCTCCATTCTTTATATGATACCTGTCATATTCTGTACACTTTCTGTCTTTTGACTGACTCTGTGAGTACTTGATTTAATTTTGCATGTGCTTAGCAATGAATTGGTCTACTTCCTTTACTATGGTTTTATTTCCTCTGGTGACAGCTATTTAACCTTAGGCACAGTTCCATCTATAGTAGTCCCTTCAACATACACTGTAGAGATGGGTTGTGGAAGGTAAATTTCCTCAACTTTTGCATATCTGGAAATTCCACAGATTGGGGAAATTTTCAGCACTTATTTCCTCAAAGATACTTTCTATCCTCTTTTCTCACTCTTCTTCTTCTGTTACCCTTATAATGCTAATGTAGTTCCATTTGGATTGGTCACACAGTTCTCTTACTAGTCTTTCATTCCTGGAGATCCTTTTCTCTCTCTGTCCCTCAGTTTCTTTCTATTCCTGTTCTGTAATTTCTATTTCATATACAGTCTCCTCTACCTCATCTAATTTGCTTTAAAATCCCCCCATTGTATGTTTCCTTTCAGATAATTTATTTTTCAAAGTTTCTGTCTCCTTGAAGTCCTCTATGAGATCTTGAATATTTTTCTGTATCTCCATGAACATATTTATGATTTCTCTTTTGAAATCTTCAAGAAGTTTGGTGATTTCAGTTTCACTTAGCCCTCTTTCTGGTGTTTGAGGGATTTGGGTTTGCACCAGATTCTTTTGCTCTTTCTTATTTCTAATGATTATCATGCATAATAACTTTGTAGAGGTGGCACCCTCTAGTATCCAGAAGCTCTCCTCTCTGGAGCTACCCAGCACCTGGAGCAATGTTGAGATTGCAGGCAAGTGATGCTGGTGCCTGCCAGGAGAAAAGAGCTCTTTCCTGTTTCCCAGCTGCCTCCAGTGCCAGGGCCAGTGGGCCATGCACACAGGGAGTATCCTCTGTGTTATGCCCTTGTAGCTGCCATAGGCAAGGCTGCCCTCCAGCTAGTCTGGTGTGATAGCAGGGTCAGCAGTTTAGTGAACCTGTACCAGCCAGGAGGAAGGGGTGGCAGGCTGTGTATCACAGTGTGGAACCTTGGTGTTACATTACCAACCATGGGAATGGATCACCTGAAGCTCCTGAAAGTTCCCAACCTGCTGGGCTGAATGTGCTGGCACGATTTTGTCCACCTGCCCTTACTCCTGAGCAGTAAACTCTCTGTAATCCTCACCCCTTTAGCAGTCCTCTTGTTGTTGGGAAGTCTTTCAAAGTGCCTGCCTTTCTTTTGTCCTGGATCAGCTAGTTGTGGGTACCTGTTCTCCACAAGTGGCTGGAATCTCAGTCTCTCCAAGTATTCTTCCTGTCTTTGTGTAATGTAGGTTCATGCTCCCAGGGAAGATCTCCAGGGTTGGGTGTTTAGCCATCCTGGGCTTCTACTTCCTCCCTGCTCTGTATCTCTTCCTTCTAGCAGTGAGAGCTGTGGTGGGGGTAGGGCTTTTTCCCACCAGATTGCAGCTTTGTTACTTAACCCTTCTCTGTGCAGTCTTTTATTTTCCCCAGTTACAGGCTGTCACAGTTTTCTTCCCAGTCACTCTTTCAGGATTGGTTGTATCTGCTGTACTTTTGTGTTGTATGTGGTTTGGGGAGGAAATTTCTACCTCTCTTCTCATGCCACCATCGTTTTCCACCTATAAAAACAGAATATTATTTGATGAAAATGTTGGTAATACTATAATGGAGGCTGGGGAGGGAAGCCCAGTGTAAGAATAGATAAAACAGAAAGCAATTCTCATCTTTAAAATGAGAAATCAGCATATGATTTTTAAAACTGAAATCTCTGAAAATGCTTATGTAATTTAGAAGGAAAACCTGGAAGGAATAAAAAAGAATAAAATGTGTTAAAATGATATCATATGGGGAAAAGATGGCAGAATAAAAAGGCAAGGTGGAAACCTCCTCCCCAAAACACAAAAAACATGAAATACAGCAAGTCTGAAAATGACCTGAAGTCTTCAGAACTGACTACCTACTTCTGGGGAAGAAGAGAAGACCTCACAGAAAAGGGTAAATTGGCAAAACTATGATATGGTGAGACCCAAGCCCTCTTTCCACCCCTAACCAGAGGCAAGAGGAAGATGAACAGAGTGGGAAGGGGTAACAGCTCAGGATCACTGAACATCTGGTTGTGGAGATCTGCTTTGGGAGCACAAGCCCACATTGTATGCGGCTCTGGTAATTAGTGGCATTGTACAACAAAGACAGGCAGAACATTCAGGGAGACTTATATTCCAGCCACTTATGGAGTACAGGCATGCTCTACTGGCCCCCCTGAGACAAAACAAAGTGGGGAGTTTGAAGGACTTTCCAACAGTGGAAGGAGCAGAGAGGTGAGGGGTAGATGATGCTCTCTGCTCAGGAGAAAGGGCACGTGGACAACATCACCCTAGACAGCCTTCAACCCCACAGATGGGGAAATCTTGGGAACAAGAGATGCTCCATGTCCCAGGAGCAATGCAGACCCAAAGCTCCCCCTGTGCATGTGGACTGTGCACAGCCCATGTGGCCCTGTAGTGGTGTCTAGAGTTTACTTTCAGGTAGGCAGAAGGAGACCCTCCCAGCTTTTTTGGCCCCATTTGAGCCCAGCCAGGGAACTGCCTGAAGAAGTCAGCCCTGAGAGCTCCTTACTAACCAGGAGCACTGGATCCTGTTCAATGGGCCTGGGAAGACACACACACCAGTCTGCCAACTCCATTAACAGTGCAGCCCCCACCACTGCTGCAGGCAAGTCAGAGGGTGGCCCTTCCCACAACAAATCCAGCAGTGACTTCTGCACTGATCACAAGGCATAGCTGAAACAAACAGCACACCTGGAATCAGACCACTACTAACCAGATAGAAAGGAACTCTGTCCACTGTTTACCAACAGCTGGAGTTCTTGCACTGGAAAGTAAAGTGTTTTGAGCTTCTGGCACTAGAGTGCTCCTCCTTCATCAAGCTATTACTCCACAGGAAGAAAAACAGAAATCCTGGCAAAATGAGGAGGCAGAAGAATATGTTGCAAACAAAGCTACAAGACAAAACACCAGAAAGAGGGCTGAATGAAACTGAAATCACCAATCTTCTTGATAAACACTTCAAAGTAAAAGTCATAAACATGCTCACAGATCTACAGAAAAATATTCAAGATTTCAGGAAGGACCTCAACAAAAATATAGAAGACCTACAAAAGAGCCACTCAGAGCTGAAGAATACAGTGTCTGGAATGAAACATAAAATGGGGATTTAAGAGCAGACTTTCACAGGTCAAAGAAGTTATAAATGATATGGAAATTAGAGAACAAGAAAACAACAAAGCCAAAAAACCGAAAAAAAAGATCTCTAGGAATGAAAAAATAAGAGGCTGTGTGACCAATCCAAATGAAAGAATACTGACATAATAAGGGTAACGGAGGAGAAGAGGGAAACAAAGGGAAAGTCTCTTTGAGGAAATAATAGTTGAAATCCTCCCCAAGCTGGGGTAGGAAATAGGCACTCAGGTCATGGAGGTACAGAGAGCCCCTAACAAAAGGAACCCCAGGAAGACAACAACAAGAGATATCTTGATTAAAATGGCAAAGATGAAGGGCAAGGAGAGAGTATAGAAAGCATCCATATACAGTAAAAAGATTAATCATAAAGGAAATCCCATCAGTTTATTAGCAGATTTCTCAGGAGAAACTTTGCAGGCCAAAATGGAGGCACATGGTGTATTTAATGTAATGAAAAAAAGGGCATTCAACCAAGAATCCCAAAAAGATTATCATTTAAATTTGAGGCAGGGATTAAACAATTTTCAGATAAACAAAAGTTTTAGGAGTTCACCACTATTAATCGAGCCCTACAGGATATGTTAAAGGGACTGCTGTAGATGGAAATGTTCCTAGTGCTAAATATCTTTCACCAGTGAAACTAAACCCATAGTAATAGACCAATTAATTACCAAGCAAATATGAAATTAAGTCAACTACTCAAAAATCAATCAAGGGATACATAAAAAATGCAGAATACCTAACCTAATATATAAAGTGTGGAGGAGAAAGAGGAAGGGAAAAAAAGTACCTCTAGATTATGTTTGAAATAGAATAATCAACCATTTAAGATAGACTGTTACAGTAAGGAAGCGATCCTTGAACTGTTGTTAATCACAAAACTAAAGCCTACAATAGATACACACAAAAAAGAAAGAAAATCCAAACACAACACAAAAAAATTCCATCAAATAACATGAGAAGATTATAACAGAGGAAAAAAGGAACAAAGAGGAGATATGAAAACAACCAGAAAAATTTAATAATATGGCGATAATTATATATAAATAATCACCTTAAGTGTAAATGGATTGAATGTACCAACCAAAAGACAGAGTAGCAGAAAGGATTAAAAACAGACACTTCTATATGCTGCCACAGGAGACTCACTCAGACCTGCCAGAGTCCAGCTCCAGCGGGGGGTGTGAAGCCCAAAAGGATGAGACGGAGTCGGCGCGTGGAGAGACAGGACACGGAGTCAGAGGGAGGTGGTCTCTCGACAAAGTGCCGATGACAGCTTTATTTATACCATTTTGCACAAGGATATGATTATTTTTTTATTATTCTGATGATTAATCAGTACAGGCAGTTGATTAATAAGTATAGGCAAGCTTTTTTCTTTTCTTTTTCTTCCTAATCTATTCTTGGTTGGTCAAGTGTTGGACAGGTGATTGTTTTTCTGTTCCTTGACCGAAACTTTTCCTATCAACATGGACTCTATTGTGTTTTATGTTTCTATGCAACGCAGCTTCTAAGTAGTGCATGTGACCGTAGGAACGTGCAGTATGTAGCAGCGACTATGGAGTCTATCAGCTCAGGGTGAAGTAAAGGTCACCTAGTGCCACAGTTAACTAGGATTCTTTCCCACAAAAATATTCTTAGAGGCTTTAATAAATTTATAATCAATCTAAAATCATAAACTCATGTCTTCATTATACACCCCTTTACAGGGCACAGTAAGCAGCAAACTACATTTCCCCTTCTTATCTACATTTCTCTTTCATCTGTGTGGATACCAAAATCTCCCTGACATATGCTACACAGGTCTCCATGACTCCACTACTGCAGGGACTAAACAAGTTCTTACATGGTGAACAGTGCAAGGGCATTCATATCATAGAAACCGTTTCTGTTTTAACTACAAACCTTAAACTATAAACAGTTAAGTCAAATGTGATGTATGATTATTCATTTGATTTTTATACTTTATATATGAATCTCACATTTTCTACTTGACGTTTCTAATAAAATGCTGAAGTAGTAGGTAGATGCAATATAAAGATAGAAAGCATGATTTAGTACTGTAAGAAGGCAAGTGTAGATGATCAAGTCTGTGCCTATAGACTAGGTATTAATCCAAGCCAAACAAGGGCAACAAAACATCCATGGGTGTAGACAATTTATCTCAAACTGGGGGGATGAGGTTCTAAGCCTCACCTCTGTTGGCCCCTATATTCCCACCTGATGGCCCCCCTGCGACTGTGCCTGTCTTAGGTTGTTCCTCCCTTGAGGAATCTTACCTGTCTCTGGCTAACCAGTCATCTTCCGGGGCCATACAGGGAAATGTAAAGTTGGTAAGTGAGAGAGAAGCAATATTCTTTGAAAAGGTTAGTTTTTCACTTCTTTGCAGACTTATGCTCTGTGGCTTCTATGCCCAGCACTTGTTTTGAGGTATCTTTACTTCCTGGAAAATTATGGTATTTGGTAATGCCACATATAAGGCACAAAGTTTAGTAAATGGCTGTAATTAGGAAAGAAGAAAAACAAACTATAGAAGTAGCAGAGGGAAGAAAACATGAGATGATTAATTAAGTGTCAGACAGGGTTATTCCATTCAACATTCTCTCATAACTCTATTTCTAGAAAACTTTCCATCACTAGTTTCACTAGCATTGTAATAATAAAAAAAGGGGGGTAATCTCAGTGGAAATGGGGTGGTCAATGTTTAACTAACTAACAGTAGATTTCAATATTCTATGCCAAGATTGCCATTTGGCCCCTGTGTGTTCCATTCTTCAGGAGCACTGTCCTGAAAAGCTCCTGGGAAACTTATGTTTTCATCCTTTCCACACTGCTCAGCAAAGGTTAGTTAACCCTTAGCAAAGAATGCAGGGAAAAACAAAGCCAATAGTATAAAAGAAAAAGCAAAAGCAAGGTGGGCAATAGGGAGAGCCAGCTGCGAAGGCCCCTGCTTTGTGGGGGTTTTCTTCCAGCTTGAGTAGCATGGCTCCCGGCACAGCCTAAGGAAATACAAAGAGTAAAAGCAAAGGGATGGAAAAAGAGATTCATGCAAATAGCAGGGAGAGAAAAGCAGAAGTAGCAATACTTATATAAGACAAAATTTATTTCAAAACACAGAATGTAACAAGAGACTAGGATATTACATAATGATAAAGGGGATAGTCCAACAAGAAGATATAGCCATTATCAACCTCTATGTACCCAATATAGGAGCACCTAAATAGATAAAACAAATACTAACATAATTAAAGTGGGAAATAGACTGCAACACATTTATTTTAGGAGACTTTAACACAGCATACACAACAACAGACAGATCAACCAGACAGAATATAAGTAAGGAAACAGAGGGACTGAACAATACATTAGATCAGATAGACCTAACAGATATCTACAGAGCATTTCACCCAAAAGCAGAAGGATACA
Source organism: Manis pentadactyla (assembly GCF_030020395.1). Classification (NCBI taxonomy): domain Eukaryota; kingdom Metazoa; phylum Chordata; class Mammalia; order Pholidota; family Manidae; genus Manis; species Manis pentadactyla. Next base: position 26,017,517 of record NC_080037.1, on the reverse strand, counting down.
CATTCTTCTCAAGTATACATGGAATGTTTTCCAGAATAGATCATATACTATGCAATAATAAGAGTCTCAATAAATTCAAAAAGATTGAACCTGTATCAAGAAACTTCTCAGACTACAATGTATGATACTAGAAATAAATTACACAAAGAAAACAAAAATGCCTACAAACAAATAGAAGCTAAACAATATGCTTTAAGTATTCAGTGGATCAATGACTAAATTAAAACAGATATCAGGGAATACATAGAGACAAATGAAAACAAAAATTCTATAGCCCAAAACTGTGGCATGTGGTGAAGGTCACTCTTAGAGGAAAGTACATAGTAATAAAGGCTTACCTCAAGAAACAAGAACAATCCCAAATAAACAGTCTAAACTCACAGTTAAAGAAACTAGACAAAGAACAAATGAAGACCAAAGATAGTAGAAGGAGGGACATAAAGATCTGAACAGAAATTAAAAAGAAGAAAACAAAAGAAAAAATTAATAAAACCAGTAGCTAATTCTTTGAGAAAATTAGCAAAATAAATAAATCCATAGTCAAACATCAAGAAAAAAAGAGAGTGTACACACATAAACAAAAAGAAATAAAAACAATGGCCACCACAGAAATAAAATTATTAGAGAATGTTATGAAAAATTACTTACTAATAAATCGGACAACCTAGAAGAAATGTAAAACTTCGTAGACAAATACAACCTTCCAAGATGGTCCCAGGAAGAAACAGAAAATCTGAACAGACCAATTTCCAGCAATGAAATCAAATTGGTAATCAAAAAACTACCTAAAAGTAAAACTCCAAACCAAGATGGCTTCACAGGTGAATTTTATCAAACATTTAAAGAAGAGTTAATACCCATCCTTCTTAAAGTATTCCAAAAATTGAAGAGGGAATCTCTTTCCAACTTAATTCTATGAGGCCAGCATCACTCTAATACAAAAAACCAAAAACACTACAAAAATTTAAAATCATAGACCAGATCTCTGATGAAAATAGATGCAAAGATCCTCAACAAAATATTAGCAAACCAAATTAAAAGAGACATTAAAAAAATTATCCATAATGACCAAGTGGTATTTATTCCAGGGATGCAAAGATGGTACAATATTTGTAAATCATGCAAAGATGATACAATGTTCATGCATCACATCAACAAAAAAGACAAAAGTCACATGATCATCTCAATAAATGCTCAAAACATTTGACAAAATTCAAAATCCATTCATGATAAAAACTCTTAACAAAATGGGTATAGAGGATATGTACCTCAATATAATAAAAGCTATGAATGAAACCCACAGCAAACATCATACTTAATAGTGACATACTGAAAACTTTTCCTCTAAGATTGGGAAGAAGACAAGGATACCCACTTTCACCACTTTTATTCAACATAGTACTGGAGGTTCTAGTCATGTCAATCAGACAACACAAAGAGAACAAAGGCATCCAGGTTGGTAAGGTAGAAGCTAAACTCACTATTTGCAGATGACATGATTCTGTGCATAGAAAATCCTAAAGAGCACCAGAAATCAATTAGAACTAATAACTAAATTCAGCAAAGTTGCACAATACAAAATACACAGAAATCCATCACAGTCCTGTGTAATAACAATGAACTAGGAGAAAGAGAAATCAGGAATACAATTCCATTTAGAATTGCATCAAAAAGAATAAAATGCCTAAGAATAAACCTAACCAAGGAGGTTAAAAACCTTTACGCTGAAAACTGTAAAACACTGATGACAGAAATTAAAGAATATACCAATAAATGAAAATCTATCCCATATTTATGGAAAGGAAGAATTAATATTGTCAAAATAGCCATACTGTCCAAAGCAATTTACAGAGTCAATTCAATTCCTATCAAAATACCAAGAGCATTCTTCAATGAACTAGAACAGATAGTTCTGAAATTCATATGGAACCACAAAAGACACCAAATAGCCAAAGCAACTCTGAGAAAGAAGAACAAAGTTGGGAAAATTATGCTCCCTGAATTCAAGCTCTTCTACAAAGTCACAGTAATCAAAACAATTTGGTAATGGCAACAGAACAGACTGATAGATCAATGGAACAGAATAGAAAGCCCAGATATAAACCCACACATATATGGTCAATTAATATATGATAAAGGAACCATGTATATACAGTGGGGAAAAGACAGCCTCTTCAACAACTGGTGTTGGGAAAACTGGACAACTACATGTATGAGAATGAAACTGTATTATTTTTTAACTCCATACACAAAAGCAAACTCAAAATGGATCAAAGACCTGAACTGTAAGTTATGAAACCATAAAACTCTTAGAAGAAAACCGGCAAATATCTCTTGAACATAAACATGAGCAACATTTTCCTGAACACATCTCAGGCAAGGGAAACCAAATCAAAACTGAACAAGTGGGACTACATCAAACTAAAATCTTGTGTACAGCAAAGGGCACCATCAGCCGAAGAAAAGGCATCCTACAGTATGGGAGAATATATTCATAAATGATTCATCTTATAAGGGGTTAACATCAAAGATATATAAAGAGCTCATATGCCTCAACACCCAAAAACAAATAATCCAGTTAAAAATTGAGTGGAGAACCTGAACAAACACTTCTCCAAAGAAATACAGGTGGACAACAGGTACATGAAAAGATGTTCCACACTGTTAATCATCAGGACAATGTAAGTCAAAACTTTAATGAGATATCATCTCACACCACTTAGGATGGCCACTATCCAAAAGTGTGGAGTATATGGCAGAATTTCCAGAATCTCCCACCTACCCTTAGTCTATTTTCATATCAATGGTTGTTTACCACTATAGAGCCTCGTAGTCTCCAGGGAAGGGGTGGAGAGAAAATGGTCATTCTCTCCTACCCTCCATTCCTGGTGCATAGTGTCTGCCAGTCACCAAGGAATCACCCATGGAATTCCTGCCAGAAGGGGCAGGCAGGGGAAGGGGTGTATGAGCTGCAGGTGGAGGAGATGGACTGTCCTGAGCCAGGCTAGTGATGGAAGACATAAAAGTCTCTCTCTCAACTACCCTTTCCCTTGACTTACTTTGGTTTCACCAGTTTCACAGAGGGGGAGTTGCCTCAGGCCAGGAACACCCTTCCCCCCAGAGCTACAAAAAAGGCAAGAAATAAGTGCTGGCAAGGATGTGAGGAAAAGGGAACCCTCCTACAATGTTGGTGGGAATGTAAATTGGTGCAACTATTGGGGAAAGCCATATAGAGTTTCCTCAAAAAACTAAAAATAGAAATACCATTTGACCTAATTCCACTGCTAGGAATTTACCCAAAGAAAACAAGATCCCTGATTCAAAAAGGCATATGCACTCCTATGTTTACTGCTGCACTATTTGCAATAGCCAAGGTATGGAAGCAACATTAATGTCCATCAGTAAATGAATGGATAAAGAAGATGTAGTACATATACACAATGGAATATTATCAGGCCATTAAAAGAAAATAAATCCTCCCATCTGCAGCAACATAGGTGGTTCTAGCAGGTATTATGCTCAGTGAAATAAGCCACGTTGAGGAATACAAATACCAAATAAACTGTGTTCCTTCTGTAACCATTTTGTTGAGTTTTTATCATGAATGGATTTTGAATTTTGTCAAAATCAGTGCTTTTCAGCATCTATTGAGATGATCATATGGTTTTTATCTTTTTTTTATTAATGTGATATATCACATTGGTTGATTTACAAATATTGTATCATCCTTTCATCCCTGGAATAAATCCCACTTTGCTGTGATAGATAATCCTTTTGATGTATTTTTGAACTTGATTTACTAATATTTATTGAGGATTTTTGCATCTATGTTCATATATTGGAGAAAACCTGAGGTTTCATTGCGGGCTCATCTCTAGACTTAGTGCAATCTTAGTTAGGTTTTGGAAAAGTGCCCTGGCACATAACCAATCTACAAGGTTGGCAGAGAAATCAACAACTGAAATATAAATTCTAACACATTGAAAGAAAATATAAAGAGTCTTCAGTGAAATAAGCCACGTTGAGGAATACAAATACCAAATTAACTGTGTTCCTTCTGTAACCATTTTGTTGAGTTTTTATCATTGGATTTGACCATGGGCTCAGATATGATATAAAAGACATAAGTGACAAAAAAAAATAGACATCACAATTTAAAACCTTTGTGTATCAGAGAACATTATCAAGAAAATGAAAAGACAACCTGAAAAATGGGAGAAAATACTTGAAAATGATATATGTGATAATGGTCTGATATCTAGAATTTATAAAGAACACTTCAAACTCAAGAACAAAAAGATAAAACAAGCCTATTTTAAAAATTTGCAAAAGACTGGTAAATGAAAATCAAAACTACAATGAAATACTATTTTCTACACACCAGAAAATAACAAGTTTGAGCAAAAATGTGAGGAAATTCGAATGCTCACACATTGGTAAAGGGATGTAAAATAGGTTAACCTATCTGGAAAGCAGTTTGGTAGTTCTTCAAGAAATGACATATGGAATTTCGATATTACCCACTAATTCTTCTCCATAATATATATCCAAAGTAATTGAAAACAGACACTAAAATACTTGTATGTGAATGTTTTCAGCAGCACTATTCAAGGTAGCAAAAAGTTGGAAAAAACCCAATGTCCATGAACACATGAAGGCATAAACAAATTGAGGTATATACATACAATGGACTATTATTCACCCATAAAAGGTAATAAAGTAGTGATACATGCTACATTGTAGTTGTGCCTAAAAACTTTCTGAGAGAAGGCAGTCATAAAAAGTCACATAATTTGTGATTCCATATATAAGAAATATCCCAAATAGATAAATCCTTAGGGAGATGATGCAGACTGATATTTGCCATGTCCTGTAGGTATAAGGAGTAGAGAGTGACTGTTTAATGAGCATAGGATTTATTTTGAGGTGATGAAATACTTTGATACTAGATAGAGGTGGTGGTTGCACAATATTGTGAATATGCTGTTACTGATTCTAACTTTAAAATGATATTTTTAAATTATGTGAATTTCACCTCAATTAATAAATGAGAAATCTTTGTAAAATTGTATACTGTAGTCTTTTTCTCTAATTTTTACTTTCATTGCATTATGACTAGGAAATTTGATCCATTTTTCTTGCTTTTACTTTTGGTGTCAAACTTTTATTTCATTCTTATCCGTGAGCAATTGGGTCTGTGTTATGTAAACAATTTAATGTCTATATTCAAAGTTGAACTGTAGAAATAGTATTTTCCTATTGAAATTATGAAATCATTTATTGTATATTGGCTATTATAATAAAACCAATTGGTTTTTCTCAGGCAATCCTCAGTTAAGACACTGATTAGGCCAAGCCATTATAAGCTTATTATTCCTCCAAGATGTTCTTATTTAGCATTTGACAGAAAAAAATACATTTTTATGCACATAATAGATTACACAAATGATTGTTGTGCACATAAAATCAAGAATTTTGTCTTTCTTAATGGTCTTTCATGTTTGTTCACTCAATGTATATTTATTTAATGAATAAAGGATGAATAAACAATGGTAAATTGTGGTCATTAATAAAACTACAATATTATGCAGTTGTTTTAGAAAAATAGAAGTCTCTTGAAATAATTTTAATTGAAAAAGCAAAAAAGAAATGTAAAATGTTTTACCTATCTTAAGATTCCAAGTGTGATAAAATATCCAAGTCAAAGATAAAGGCTAGGATGAAATATTTTAATGAGTATTTTATGAATATAAAATATGAATATTCTGTACAAAGGAGATAATATTCTATTAAAAATTAACTAATATCATTTTGATTTTAAAAACTTAAAGAACTTAAATCAATCTCATATTAATAAGAAACCAAGATAAAAACAAGACCTTAGAATCTAAGTGTAAGTATAGGTCCAACAGAGTCATGTATTACAGAGAGTAGTTACAATTATTTTGCATTTAAAAAACTTCTTTGCCTCAAAAAGAAATTTGAAATAGTCATTTCTTAAAATTTCAAGAAATAGAGTAAGTTTCCCTACTACAATTTTTACTATTAACATGGTCAATACAGAGAGAGAATCACAGAACATACCCTGTTTAACATGCCTTGTGAAAATTAGTTCACACCAGTCAGAATAGCTAGTATCAAAAAGATAAGAAATAACAAGCGTTGATGAGGATGTGCAGAAAAGGGAACCCTCATGCATTGTTGGTGGGAATATAAACTGGTGCAGTCACTATGGAAAACATTATGGAGCTTCCTCAAAAAATTAAAAATAGAAATACCGTATAACCCAGTAATTCTACTTCTGAATATTTACCCAACAAAAACAAAATCAATAATTGGAAAAGATATATGCAACCCTGTGTTTATTGTAGCATTATTGACAATAGCCAAGATAAAAAAGCAACCTAAGAGTCTATCAATAAATGAATGGATAAAGAACATGTGGAGCACATATTCATGGAATATTATCCATAAAAAATAATATTTTGAGAACATGAATAGACCTATAAGTTATTATGCTAAGTAAAATAGGTCAGATAAAGACAAATACCACATAATTTCATTTACAGGTGAAATCTAAATTAATTAATCTAAATTACACAAATGAACAAACAAAACAGAAATGGCTCATAATCAAGGAGAACAAACTGGTGGTGCTGTGGATGAGAATGGTTGGGAGGCAGGCCAGGTGAGTGAAGGGGGTAAAGAACTGTAGACTCCAACCGTGAAATGAGCAAGTCAGGGGAGTGAACAGCACGGCATGGGGCATGCAGTCGGTAATATTATGATGACTGGTAATATTATGATGACTTAGGATGGTGCCAGCAACCACACATGCAGTGGCGAGCATTTCATGATGTCTGTGATTGTTTAGTCACTATGTTGTACATCTGAAACCAATATAATATTGTTTATCAACTATACTTCAATAGGGGAAAAAAAAGAAAGTGAGAAGCACCATTAGGATTCACCTTCCTAATTCCTGTAAGAAATCAAATATTGCCAGTATTGGGTTTTTCATCCCTTTCCATCTAAAAATCTAATTAAAATACTTACATATATGTGCCAAGGTAAAGTTTGGCCATTGCGCCGGACTTTTTTATGAATATCAGTCTTGCACATCCTGCAGTCATTCTGTTGGTAAATAAAAATGATGGCATATAGATATTCAGTGTTATTCACTCAAAGTTAGGTTTTTAATTTTGCTGAGGCCAAGGGTATATATTATCATTATAATAAATCTTAAATTTGTAAAGCTTATTATTTATTTATAGCTCTTCATGCATTCCTTAAAAGGTATAGACTTGGATATAATAAAATGAAAATTTAAGAGTGACTATAAGTCAGGTTTTTATGATATAAAGTATTTTTTGGTATTATTTGAATTTAAAGAAGTTGTAGTATCCTGATTACTCAGAATATCCTTCTCTTCAGAAGAAGGTATTTATGTAGTTTTCTAAATATATGGATAACAAGGTACCTGCTGAAATCAAATCACCATTGATGGAAATGATGCTAAATCAATGGTAGGTTAATATTAAAGTATTATTTCTATTTCTTATAAATCAGTATAGAGAAAATTGAGTTACACTTTCCATAGGCACATGTGAAAAAGGATCATAGAACATATACTAAATGTAATTTCATTGAAACAGGTTTTATACCCATTAAAGCTAGGAAGCATATCAAATCATTTTGTACACACATGCTGCTCTACTTAGCTTATATCGAAATGTTTTCATAAAAGAACAAGTAACTACCATTATTTCACCTCCCAATTATCATAATTACATTACAAAAACAAGACCTCATTAGTATTCCTCATTAGTTTTAGAAGAAAATGGAATTGTGATAACTTGAAAATGTAGGCCAAAGTGTTCTCTGAAATTTAGTGTTATTCTCAATTAGCAGGCATGAAATGTTATCATTATCTAATATTATGATGTTTCTCATACTTTATAAAGTGCCAGGAAAAGATGTTTTATATAAGAGAAAAGATAGATCAACTTTTAAAAAATCTTTATATTATTGAATTGATCTTTCAGTTTTTTAACTTGGATAGGACACCTAAGAACTTCTGAGTTCAAGGTCATTACAGAATCAAGACACCAGAACTACTGAAAATTGAATCAAAACTTAAACACTTTAAAAGAAGTAAGGTGAATATTGTCCTAGTGAGTGGAGGAGATGGGAAAATTTTGGAAAATATTTGGGGGAACAGCACTGGTAAGAGCACAAAGGAACACTGAGGCTGCACTTCACATGCCTGGAGTTTCCCAGGCTCTCTGGTAGAAAGTCCTGATAGGCTCTGAATTATTTTTAAGAGTGGACTTACATTTCCATAAATAACTTTTCTGCTCTCCCCATTACCTTTGCAGCAGTATTAGTCCTGCTCCGATGGATTTGCAGATCTTTCACACTATGTCCTCCAGTTTGCATATCATAATAACAAGAAACCTTGATGAACCAAAGGTGTATCTATACAGATGGTGTCAATGAATCAGAATGTTGTACACTGGTTATTTTTCATTAAAGTCCTGATAGATAACATAATTAAGTCTCATATGGACTCATAGGTTAACAAGAACAAGTTGGGACTTTTCAGTCAGTTTTAATGTAAGTAATCAATGCATATTTGTCAACTGGACAAGGGAACAAGTGGATGACTGGGTGTAGATCCTGCAGTAAGAAGTTACTGATAGAGATGGGTCAATATTTGGTGGTAAGTCAGCTTGAAAAAAGTGGGAAATCATTTAGTAGGAGGAACTCAGAGTTACAGGCTTCCTTCCTTCTACACAGTTAAATAGATTAAGAAGTAATGCTTTATGCCACCTATTTCTTACTGATGCACTTGATTTTACTACAAGTCTGGCTGTGGGTTGAAATGAGAAGACTGGTAGGAACATCTATGAAGGTGACCCAGAAGATCAATTTAACTGTAGCTCTTGTTTCCCAATGCCTCTTTGTATATACATTATGCTGCTCCTTGATAAAAGTAACATATTATTCATCCCTATTAGAGTTTATTCTGAAGTTTCTCCAAATATTGATCAGCCATAGCATAGTAGTGCAGCATGGTGTAGGGAAATCTTTCTTAGAAAGTAATTCCAGTTAATAAATGTAGAAAGAAGTAAGTAAGTATAATAAAACTCCACAGCAATATTCCCCACAAGCTAGGCCCAAAAACTCATTAAAATAGTGAAGAAAAATTAAAGGAAAAATTCACCATATGCACATTCTCAAAGTATCTCTCCTGAAGTAAATAGGTATAAAATATAAAGGAAAAGTACTAACTTCACAGTGGAGAAATCTGACCCTTACCATCTTAACCAAGTTATCAAAGTCAGCATTTCCAAAAAGTAAAACAGCATCGTGTGCTCTCTGACATGCACTAAGAAAGACTTGGTTTTGTTCCCAATAATGCATAACTTTAATAAAGTTATGAAAAATATCATCAAGTACATATTGAGTATCATTCTAAAACTATGACTTAGCAATATTCTTAAAAAGTTTCAAGGCATGATAAACAAACACAGACTGAGGAGCCATCTCATATTCAAGGGGAGTAAGGAGACAAGACAAAAAAATGCAGTGTGGAACCTTGGATTTTCCTTGACATTAGCCAAAATGATCAAACATGATCTCAGCCATGCAAAAAATTTAACTGACTGTCAAGGATAGTTCTAGATGATAGAAATACCTTAGGCTTCCTTCCTGTGGGAAAATGTACTATATGCAAATCTCTAATACATCTAGCAATAATTAGAAGAATACCTCAAGCCAGCGTAGAAGTCAATATTAAACATTATGAAGAAACCCACCTGATTTTCTAAGTTAGACCCTAAAGGTTTAAAAGATTTGCTCAAAATCTGACATTGTGTTCAGGCCCCTGGGAGGAGCATTGGAGGTCGACTTGTTATTGCCACTTGGAGACCTATTGATAGGAACTTTAATTAAATACTGTATAAGGAAAAGTAAATTAATTTGTTTCTAATTCTATTGACCAGATTAATTAGAGTGGCCAATGGAATGGCGATTTATCGGAAAATTCACCACAACAACACAGCGCAGATAGAAGAAGTGGATGCTGCTGAACAAAAGTTCTGTATGGTCGGTTGCATTTCAGCACATTTGTGAGCAGACCCTTGCTGTCTTTGCTCTAGATTATTGTTTTAAGCATAAGTTTAGAGCAGACAGCCTTGAAATGCTGAAGTGGTGTCTCCCTTCAGAGCACAGAATAGGTTTATTACGATCCAATATTATAAAGATAATATCTTCCCCCAGAGAAAAGGCTAGGCAGGTTTACTATTCATTATAAAATATCTGAGTCCCAAGGCTTAGCGTTCTTTCTCCTGTAATTAATCTTACTGCATGTGGAGACCCAGCTTGGGCTCAGGGATTGTCACTCTTGACCACTGCTATTGCTATATAACCCAGCATGTAGTGGGGCATGATATAGTCCTTTACCTCTGGCCGAGAGTGGCATTTATTCAAATTTGCATGTAATAATGGCAAGCCAGCTTATTAACCTTCAGTATGGTAAAAACTCAGACTTTCATAGTTGTGAACTTGCTATAAACTACTGTTTCTTATAAAGCAAAAGAGAAAGTCATGCTATAGATAACAAATTAGTAAGGTATTGTATACCTTATGTGAAAGTTTCTAGGGATAATCTGAAGCCGACATTCTGCTATCACACCTCTGTTTAAGCACCTCTCATATATGCTAATACTGAACTTCAAATTTTAAAATAAATTAAATAATTTCCAAATTCTGGATTACTGGAAATGTCTGTTACACGTGCACATTTTGATCACTCCATTCTACTTAAATTTTTCCTTGGTGTTTGCAGCATTTCATCTTCTCATTCCACTTATACTTTTCTGATTACTTATCCCTTCTCAATAGGATAACTCTTCTTATCTTTTGAAGGTTGCTATTTCCCCAGAATAAGTCAACGTAAGAGATTATTCACTCTTTTAAATTTATCTAGTATCCACTTTCTCACTTATACTGATATTTCTCTATGTATCTGCTGTCCTCCTTAGTTCCAACTCCAGGATAGATAATTCTTCCAGAAAGCTAGGATATAATATGTTCAAAACTGAACTCAATTTCTGTATTTTGACCATGTTTTATTATTATTTTATTTGCTTCATTAGTTGGAAATATCATCCAATCAGGTACATTGAAGTTATCTTTGACTCTCTGATTCTCTTTTATATCCCATATTTTATCAACTACATAGTCCCTCTGATGTCTCTCGGATTGTTCCTGTCCTCTCCATCTTTATCACTATAGATATTGTAGCTCTCATTTATGTTTTCTGTGCTTGTATTATGGTACTCAACATTAATTTATCGTTTGCTGCCAGAAATTTATCTCCCAGGGGATGCCCAAAGGTTTATATTAAAGTTAGCCCTGCACTCAAGAACCATGGTGAATTGTTACCTGCTTCCTCTTCAGTTTTGTTTTCTGCTACTTCTCACATTGAGTGCAATGATCAGACAATAGTAAACTATGAAATTCCTCTCTGGTTCCACATACTTACAGATACAGCTCTCTCAGCTTCAAGGTTGTGCTTGTACTGTCTCCTGGTCACATGCCTGGAATAATTCCATCTTTCCTGTGTTTCCAGAAAGGACAATTATTCCTTTAAGAATCAGGACTAGCTTTATTGTTTCAAAAAAGATTTATTCAGTCCTAATAAGTCACTGAGTCTGTTATTTAGTATTATATTACTTATTTCTGATACATAGTATGTTGTGAATTTATTTTACTAAAACTACACAGTGATTTTTGATCACCTGTCTTTCTGTACTTCTAAGTTGATGAATTTCTTAAGGTCAGGTGAAGTCATGAAAAATGCCTTATTCATCTTTCTTATTGTCTAATTCAATGACTGGTGCAGGATCATTAATTTAAAAATACAGTTGAATAGAATGAACAAATACAGTAACATCATATCTATATCTACATATAGATATGTATAAGATCTAGTCATGTATAACTGAAAATTGGCTAACCCATTTTGGCTGTTCTAGGCAGTATTTATTAAGTGTTTGAAAGCAGTGTCTAGATTGCACTTGAGCAGAGCCAGCAGAATTAAGGGTCTATATTTAGCAAACTGGCTTGAAAGCCTGTAGGAAGCTACCTCAAACTCATTTCCAAGTCATTTATTTTAACAGCAACAGCATTTCTTTAAGCCGATACTGCCTCAATGCTCTCCCCATAAGCAAATGTGGGCTCTGGATTGCTAATAAAACATAACTCTTTATCTCCTAGTACCAGTTATTTTACAAATAATTTATATACTATTTTTTACTTTAAAAAAATATTACCATGATAATTTGAAGCATACCCATTATTGAAAATGCACAATAAAGCATGCATATATATTGGTAACAAAATATATTTTGCACCTTTCAGGCATTATTGCAGTACGTGTATGCATTTTTTTCAATAAGTAATTATTAAAGTCAAACTACAGGAGTCTACCTTCCAGAAATAACTATTTCTGTATTCTTTCTTATGTTTTGCAATGCCAAAATACCATGTTATTAAGTATCTATAAATAGATAATATGAACTTTATATGTTTCTGCATAAAAAATACATCTGAAAACCATCTAGATGTGAATCTCACTTCTAATCCTACTGGAGGGCAGGAAAACAATTGTAACAAATTAAAATGCACTTTATTTTTCAAAGACAAATATTAGCCAAACATTGTTTTCTCAGAAAGCTCAAATTCATAAAAATAAACACCAACATTCATTCATTCTGACAGTAGTTATCCAGCTTTGCATTAGCCTTTTTAAAGGCTCAAAATAAGATCAAATTGGTATGATAAACAAACATGGAAAATATTTTGACACAAAAATCTTTTCTGAAAATAATTATAAATTATAGATTAAGGTATAGGTTTAAATACATAATCCTATTAGACTTCTCTTAAAACATGTGTCTTTAAAATTGCTTTTTATTTATAAAGGTAATGTATACATGTCATTTAAAAATTAATAACTATTACTAAGCTAATAACAAAAATATAAGCTCTGTGCAATCATTCATAAATGTAATTTCCAACTGCTTAGATGATATTTTTTATAACTTTTCTTATCAAAGTATCTTTGCTATACAATCTTATGTTGCCTTCAAATACACAAAACAGTAGTTCAACAGTTATCCATATTATCAAGGCCTCAACCCCTCCAGTGTGGTCACTATCAATACCTGTGCTATTCTATCATTTCTGTGACCAACCCATATAGTTGTTGTGAATTATAGTGCCCCATAATGCCCTTCACCCTTCCCACAACCCTCATCAACCCCTACACCTTGGTAACCATTAGTCCTTTCTCTGTGTCTATGAATACCTCAATGTAATAAAGTCCATATAAGACAAACCCAAGTTAACATAATATTCAATGAAAGCTGAAAGATTTTACTCCAAGGTCAGGAACAAGACAAGGATACCCACTCTCACCATTCTAATTCAACATAGTACTAGAAGTCTCAGCCACAGCAATCAGACAATAAAAAGAGATAAAAAGCATCCAAATTGGTAAGGAAGAAGTAAAACTGTCACTATTTGCAGATGACATGATACTCTATATTGAAAACTCTAAAGACTCCACCAAAAAGCTATCAGAAATAATAAATGGATTCAACAAAGTTATAGATTACAAAATCAGTGTACAGAAATCTGTTACATTCTTATATACTAACAATGAGTTAGTAGAAAGAGAAATCAGGAAAAAAATTATATTTACAAGTGCATGAAAAAGAATAAAATACCTAATAATAAACCTAACCAAGGAAGTAAAAGACCTGTACCCTGAAAATTATGACACTGGTGAGAAAGATTAAACAATAGTATAAGAAGAATGATTATTGTCAAAATGGCTATGCTGCCCCCCAAAATTTACAGATTCAATGTAATCCCAATCAAAATACCAATGGCATTTTTTAATGAAATAGAGAAAATAATCTCAAAATTCATATGGTACCACAAAATACCCTAAATAGCCAAAGCAATCTTAAGAAAGAAAAACAAATCTGGGGGTATTACACTCCCTGACTTCAAGCTATACTACAAAGGCATAGTAATAAAAACAGCATGGTATTGACACAAAAGTAGACTCCACAGATTAACTGAACAGAATAGAGAGCTCAGAAAAAAAACCATGCATATATGGTCACTATACAATAAAGGAACCATGAATATACAATGGAGAAAAGAAAGTCTCTTCAATAGTGTTGGGACAGCCTCATGCAAAAATATTAAACTGGATTGCTACCTCCATGCAAAAGAATGAACCTGAAGTGAATTAAAGTCCTAAATATAAGACATAAAACCCTAAAACTCTTAGAAGAACACAGGCAAAATTCTCTTGAACATAAGTATGAACAAATTTTTTCTGGACAAGGGAAACAGAATAAAAAATGAACAAGTGGGACTGCATCAAACTAAAAACTTCTATACAGCAAAGGATACCATCATCAGAATAAAAAGGCAACCTACAGCATGGGAGAATATATTCATATATGATTTATCTGATAAGGAATTAACATCCAAAATATATAAAGAACACCAAAAAAACAAATAACCTGACTTTAATATGGGCAGAGGATCTGAACAGACATTTCTCCAAAGAAGAAATACAAATGGCCAACAGGCACATGAAAAGATGCTCCATACTGCTAATCATCAGGAAAACGCAAATAAAAAGCACAATGAGATAGGAGTTCACACCAGTCAGAGTGGCCAGTGTCCAAAAGGCAAAAATAACAAGTGTTGGTGAGGATGTGGAGAAACTGGAATCTTCCTACACTATTGGTGGGAATGTGAATTGGTATTACTGCTGTGGAAAACAGTATGGAGTTTATTCAAAAACCTAAAAGCAGAAATACCATTCAACCCAGTAACTCCACTTCTAGGAATTTACCCAGAGAAAACAAAATCTCTAACATGATAAGATTTATGTACTCCTATGTTTATTGCCACATTGTTTACAATAGCCAAGATATGGAAGCAACCAAAGTGTCCACCAATAGATGAATGGGTGAATAACATGTGTTACATATACACAATGGGATATTATTCCACCAAAGAAAAGAAAGAAATCCTGTTGTTTGTGACAACATGGATAGACCCAGAGGGTATTATGCTAAGTGAAATACGCCAGGCAGAGAAAGACAAAGACCATATGTCTTTACTTGTATGTGGAACCTACAACAAAACGGCAGTAGACTCATAGTCACTGAGAAGTGACTGGTGATCATCATGGGGGAGGGGCTGGGGTGGGGGGCGGGGTATGTGAGGAGGATAAAGAGGCACAAAAATCTCAATCATAAAATAAGCTAGTCACAGGGCTGGAAGTGTGGCATGGAGAATATAGTCAATGGTTCTATAATATCTTTCTATTTTGACAGACAGTAACTGCACTAGTTGGAGTGAAGGTTTAATAATATGGGTAACTGTTGAGTCACTGTGTTGTATACGTGAAACCAAAATAATATTTTACATAACTATATTTCAATAATAAAAAGAAAAAAAATTCAGGTGTTCTCAAGTCTTTTCCGTGGATACAACTTGTCCCAGGCATGTTGTTGCTTTCTAAAGTCCCCTGTATTCTTTTGTTTGTTCTTTGTTTTTTAGATAATTATTTTTTATTAAAGGGTAGTTGACACACAGTATTACATTACATTAGTTTCAGGTGTACAACACAGTGATTCAACATTTATATACATGATAATTCTAGGTACCAGCTATCACCATACCAAGGTGTTACAATATGTTGACTATATTCCTTATGCTATACATTACATCCCGGTTACTTATTTATTTTACAATTGCAAGTGTGTACTTTTTTGTGTGTGTATGTGAGAGCATCTCACATATTTATTGATCAAATGGTTATTGACAACAATAAAATTCTGTGTAGGGGGGTCAATGCTCAATGCACAATCATTAATCCACCCCAAGCCTAATTCTCGTCAGTCTCCAATCTTCTGAGGCATAACAAACAAGTTCTTACATGGAGAACAAATTCTTACATAGTGAATAAGTTACATGGTGAACAGTACAAGGGCAGTCATCACAGAAACTTTCGGTTTTGCTCATGCATTATGAACTATAAACAGTCAATTCAAATATGAATACTCATTTGATTTTTATACTTGATTTATATGTGGATACCACATTTCTCTCTTTATTATTATTTTTAATAAAATGCTGAAGTGGTAGGTAGATACAAGATAAAGGTAGAAAACATAGTTTAGTGTTGTAAGAGAGCAAATGTAGATGATCAGGTGTGTGCTTGTAAACTATGTGTTAATCCAAGCTAGACAATAAAAGGGCAATAAAACATCCACGGATGCAGAAGATTTCTCTCAGAACGGGGGGGTGAGGTTCTAAGCTTCACCTCTGTTGATCCCCAATTTCTCACCTGATGGCCCCCCTGCGACTGTGCCTGTCTTAGGTTGTTCCTCCCTTGAGGAATCTTACCCGTCTCTGGCTAACCAGTCATCTTCCGGGGCCATACAGGGAAATGTAAAGTTGGTAAGTGAGAGAGAAGCCTTATTGTTTGAAAGGTTAGCTTTTTACTTCTTTGCATATTTATGCCCTGTGGCTTCTATGCCCAGAATTTGTCTTGAGGTATCTTTACCACTTGGAAGAATTATGATACTCGGTAAATTTGATATGAGGCACGAATTCTATTTAAGGGTTGTAATTAGGAAGGAAGAAGAAAAGCTATAGAAGTAGCAGGCGGAAGAAAACATGGGAAGATTGATTATTTCTTTGACATATGTTCTTGTAGAGTAACTTCAGCATGTGTAGGTTTTAAACTACTAATTAAATTGCGCACACACATTAAAATAATAGGAGTACAGTTACGTAACCAAAGCATACCTGTAATTACCAGCCATCTCCAGTGCCCCCTATATACCCCTTTACAGTCACTGTCCATCAGCATAGCAAAATGTTGTAGAATCACTACTTGTTTTCTCTGTGTTGTGCAACCTGCCCTCCCCTTACTCCCACCCCCCCATGCATGCTAATCGTACTACCCCCATTTTTCTCCACCCCTTATCCCTCCCTACCCACCCACCCTCCCCAGTCCCTTTTCCTTTGGTACCTGTTAGTCCATTCTTGAGTTCTGTGATTATGCTGCTGTTTAGTTCCTTCAGTTTTTCCTTTGTTCTTATATTCCACAGATGAGTGAAATCATTTGGTATTTCTCTTTCTCTGCTTGGCTTGCTTCACTGAGCATAACACCATCCAGCTCCATCCATGTTGCCACAAATGGAAGGATTTGCCCTGTTCTTATGGCTGAGTAGTATTCCATCCAGTATATGTAACACATCTTCTTTATCCTTTCGTCTATCGATGGACTTTTAGGTTGCTTCCAATTCTTGGCTATTGTAAATAGTGCTGCGATAAACATAGGGGTACATTGGTCTTTCTCAAACTTGATTCCTGCATTTTTAGGGTAAATTCCTAGGAGTGCAATTCCTGGGTCAAATGGTAAGCCTGTTTTGAGCATTTTGATGAACCTCCATACTGCTTTCCACAATAGTTGAACTAGCTTACATTCCCACCAGCAGTGTAGGAGGGTTCCCCTTTCTCCACAGCCTCGCCAACATTTGTTGTTGTTTGTCTTTTGGATGGCAGCCATCCTTAATGGTGTGAGGTGATACCTCATTGTAGTTTTAATTTGCATTTCTCTGATAATTAGCGATGTGGAGCATCTTTTCATGTGTCTGTTGGCCATCTGTATTTCTTTTTTGGAGAACTGTCTGTTCAGTTCCTCTGCCCATTTTTTAATTGGGTTATTTGTTTTTTGTTTGTTGAGGCGTGTGAGCTCTTTATATATTCTGGATGTCAAGCCTTTATTGGATCTGTCATTTTCAAATATGTTCTCCCATACTGTAGGGTTTCTTTTTGTTCTATTGATGTTGTCTTTTGCTGTACAGAAGCTTTTCAGCTTAATATAGTCCCACTTGTTCATTTTTGCTGTTGTTTTCCTTGCCTGGGGAGATATGTTCAAGAAGAGGTCACCCATGTTTATGTCTAAGAGGTTTTTGCCTAAATTTTTTCCATGAGTTTACTGGTTTCATGACTTACATTCAGGTCTTTGATGAATTTTGAGTTTACTTTTGTATATGGGGTTAGACAATGGTCCAGTCTCATTCTCCTACATGTAGCTGTCCAGTTTTGCCAGCACCATCTGTTGAAGAGACTGTCATTTCGCCATTGTATGTCCATGGCTCCTTTATCAAATATTAATTGACCATATATGTCTGGGTTAATGTCTGGATTGTCTAGTCCGTTCCATTGGTCTGTGGCTCTGTTCTTGTGCCAGTACCAAATTGTCTTGATTACTATGGCTTTATAGTAGAACTTGAAGTTGGGGAGTGAGATCCCCCCTACTTTATTCTTCTTTCTCAGGATTGCTTTGGCTATTCGGGGTCTTTGGTGTTTCCACATGAATTTTTGAATTATTTGTTCCAGTTCATTGAAGAATGTTGCTGGTAATTTCATAGGGATTGCATCAAATCTGTATATTGCTTTGGGCAGGATGGCCATTTTGACGATATTAATTCTTCCTAGCCACGAGCATGGGATGAGTTTCCATCTGTTACTGTCCCCTTTAATTTCTCTTAAGAGTGACTTGTAGTTTTCAGAGTATAAGTCTTTCACTTCTTTGGTTAGGTTTATTCCTAGGTATTTTATTTTTTTGATGCAATTGTGAATGGAGTTGTTTTCCTGATTTCTCTTTCTGTTGGTTCATTGTTAGTGTATAGGAAAGCCACAGATTTCTGTGTGTTGATTTTGTATCCTGAAACCTTGCTGTATTCCGATATCAGTTCTACTAGTTTTCTGGTGGATTCTTTAGGGTTTTTTATGTACAGTATCATGTCATCTGCAAATAGTGACAGTTTAACTTCTTTACCTTTCTGGATTCCTTGTATTTCTTTGTTTTGTCTGATTGCCATGGCTAGGACCTCCAGTACTATGTTAAATAGCAGTGGGGAGAGTGGGCATCCCTGTCTAGTTCCCGATCTCAGAGGAAATGCTTTCAGCTTCTCGCTGTTCAATATAATGTAGGCTGTGTCTTTATCATAGATGGCCTTTATTATGTTGAGGTACTTGCCCACTATTCCCATTTTGCTGAGAGTTTTTATCATGAATGGATGTTGAACTTTGTCAAATGCTTTTTCAGCATCTATGGAGATGATCATGTGGTTTTTGTCTTTCTTTTTGTTGATGTGGTGGATGATGTTGATGGACTTTCGAATGTTGTACCATCCTTGCATCCCTGGGATGAATCCCACTTGGTCATGGTGTATGATCCTTTTGATGTATTTTTGAATTCGTTTTGCTAATATTTTGTTGAGTATTTTTGCATTAGCGTTCATCAGGGATATTGGTCTGTAGTTTTCTTTTTTGGTGGGGTCTTTGCCTGGTTTTGGTATTAGGGTGATATTAGCTTAATAGAATGAGTTTGGGAGTATCCCCTCCTCTGCTATTTTTTTGAAAACTTTAAGGAGAATGGGTATTATGTCTTTCCTGTATGTCTGATAAAATTCCGAGGTAAATCCGTCTGGCCCGGGAGTTTTGTTCTTTGGTAGTTTTTTGATTACCGCTTCAATTTCATTGCTTCTAATTGGTCAGTTTAGATTTTCTATTTCTTTCTGGGTCAGTCTTGGAAGGTTGTATTTTTCTAGGAAGTTGTCCATTTCTCCTAGGTTTCCCAGCTTATTAGCATATAGGTTTTCTTAGTATTCTCTAATAATTCTTTGTATTTCTGTCATGTCCGTCATGATTTTTCCTTTCTCATTTCTGATACTGTTTATTTGTGTTGACTCTCTTTTCCTCTTAATAAGTCTGGCTAGAGGCTTATCTATTTTGTTTATTTTCTTGAAGAATCAGCTCTTGGTTTCATTGATTTTTGGTATTGTTTTATTCTTCTCAATTTTATTTATTTCTTCTCTGATCTTTATTATGTCCCTCATTCTGCTGACCTTAGGCCTCATTTGTTCTTCTTTTTCCAATTTCGATAATTGTGACATTAGACCATTCACTTGGAATTTTTCTTCCTTTTTCAAATATGCTTGGATTGCTATATAATTTCCTCTTAAGACTGCTTTTACTGTGTCACACAGAAGTTGGGGCTCAGTGTTGTTGTCGTCCTTTCTTTCCATATATTGCTGGATCTCCATTTTAATTTGGTCGTTGATCCATTGATTATTAAGGAGCATGTTGTTAAGCCTCCATGTTTTGTGAGCCTTTTTGCTTTCTTTGTACAGTTTATTTCTAGTTTTATGCCTTTGTGGTCTGAAAAGTTTGTTGGTAGGATTTCAATCTTTTGGAATTTACTTAGGCTCTTTTTGTGGCCTATTATGTGGTCTATTCTGGAGAATGTTCCATATGCACTTGAGAAGAATTTGTATCCTGTTGCTTTTTGATGTAGAGTTCTGTAGATGTCTATTAGGTCCATCTGTTCTAGTGTGTTGTTCAGTGCCTCTGTGTCCTTACTTATTTTCTGTCTGGTGGATCTGTCCTTTGGAGTTAGTGGTGTTTTGAAGTCTCCTAGAATGAATGCGTTGCATTCTATTTCCTCCTTTAGTTCTGTTAATATTTGTTTCAGGTATGTTGGTGATCCTGTCTTGGGTGCATGTATATTTATAAAGGTTATATCCTCTTGTTGGACTGCGTCCTTTATCATCATGTCTTGTCCCTCTTTGTCTTTTGTTACTTTCTTTATTTTGAAGTCTGTTTTGTCTGATACCTGAATTGCAACACCTGCTTTCTTCTGTCTGTTGTTTGCATGAAATATCTTTTTCCATCCCTTGTCTTTAAGTCTGTGCATGTCTTTGTGTTTGAGGTGAGTCTCTTGAAAGCAGCATATGGATGGATCTTGCTCTTTTATCCATTCTATTACTCTGTGTCTTTTGATTGGTGCATTCAGTCTATTTACATTTAGGGTGATTATTGAAAGGTATGAACTTATTGCCATTGCAGGCTTCAAGTGTGTGGTTACCAAATGTTCAGGGTTAGCTTCTTTTCTATCTTACTGTCTAACTTAACTCGCTTGTTGAGCTATTATAAGCGCTGTCTGATGATTCTTTTTTTCTCTCCCTTCTTATTCCTCCTCCTCTCTTCTTCATATGTTGGATGTTTTGTTCTGTGCTCTTTTTAGGAGTGCTACCATATAGAGCAGTCCCTGTAGGATGCCCTGTAGAGGTGGTTTGTTTGAGGCAAATTCCCTCAACTGTTGCTTGTCTGGGCATTCTTTAATCCCTCCTTCATATTTAAATGATATTCGTGCTGGATAGAGTAGTCTTGGTTTGAGGCCCTTCTGTTTCATTGCATTAAGTATATCATGTCATTCTCTTCTGGCCTGTAGGGTTTCTGTTGAGAAGTCTGTTGATAGCCTGATGGGTTTTCCTTTGTAGGTGACCTTTTTTTTCTCTCTGGCTGTCTTTAATATTTTGTCCTTGTCTTTGATCTTTTCCATTTTAATTATTATGTGTCTTGGTGTTGCCCTCCTTGGATCCCTTGTCATGGGAGTTCTGTGTACCTCTGTGGTCTGAGAAGCCATTTCTTCCCCTAGTTTGGGGAAGTTTTCAGCAATTATTTCTTCAAAGACACTTTCTATCCCTTTTTCTCTTTCTTCTTCTTCTGGTACCCCTATAATTCATATATTGTTCCTTTTTGATTGGTCACTCAGCTCTCTTAAAATTCTTTCATTCCTGGAGATCCTTTTATCTCTCTCTGCATCAGCTTCTCTGCGTTCCTGTTCTCTGTTCTCTAGTCCATTAATGGTCTCTTGCATCTCGTCCATTCTGTTTTGAAGTCCTTCCAGAGCTTGTTTTATTTCTGTATTCTCCTTCCTTATTTCTTGCATATTTCTCTGCAAGTCCATCAGCATGGTTATGACTTTTGTTTTGAATTCTTTTTCAGGAAGACTGGTTAAATCTACCTCCCCAGATTCCTTCTCAGGAGAAGATGTAGCAGATGCCGAAGCTGTCTGAGTTAGTCTTGTCTGGATCATATTTTTTTGCCTTTTCATGTTGACAGGTGCTATTGACTGTCAGCTGGGAGGGCCAAACTTTTCACTTGCTACTGGCCTTTCTTTACTGGGACAACTGCGACCCCTAGTGGCTTGTGTTGGGTAGTTGCGTGTAGGCTGGGTCTTTGTGTCTTGCCCAGCCTAAGTGTAGGAATTTTCCTTTCTGTGGGCGTGGTTTGCCTTAGGCTGTTTCTCTGCTTTTGCACCTCCTGGATGGGTAATGGACGGGGGGGTTGTTTGGCTGTTTACCTCCCTGAGGGGTCTCAGAGGTGCTGCCCAGTGGGTTAGTGCGCCTGGTTTTCCCTGTAATTTCCAGCCACTAGGCTATGACATGTGTTGTTTCTGTCTAGCTGTTAAGTCCCTGTCCCTTTAAGACTTTCAAAAAGCACTCGCTTTTCTTTGTCACAGGGGCATCAGCTTCGGCACCCGCTCAGAGGTCTTGCTGCCCTATTTCCCTAGTTTCCAGCCCTCCACGCATGCACTGTTTCTGCGCTCTGGTGTGGGTGGCTTTGGCTGGATGTTTAGCAGTCCTGGGCTCCCTCTCCTCCCGCCAGGAGCTGGGGGGAGGTGTGCTCGTGTTCCACTGTGCCAGGGTTTGTATCTTACCCCTTTTACCAGGCGCTAGGCTCTCGCACATGTGGATGTAGTCAGGCTGTTGTCCTGTTTCTTCTGGTATCTCTTTTAGGATTAGTTGTATTTGTTGTATTTTCAAAAATATATATGTTTTTGGGAGGAGATTCCCACTGTCCTACTCACAGCGCCATGTTGGCTCCACCTCCTGAAGTCCCCTGTATTTTTGGATGCTTTTGAATGTTCAAATTTTCCAAAGATCTTGGAAATTTTTGCTCCAATGACTTAAGTGGTCTGTTGTATATTTATACTATATTCTTTTGCCCCTATATTAAGTTAGTTTTCTGTGTTATTGATCATTGCCCACTGCTCTTCCTCTATGAATCCTGAGTTAGACAAAACAGAGACAAGTGTATAGTGTGCCCTTTAGGTAGTCCTCAGACAGCAGAGCACACATTTACAGTAAATTGCCAACACAGTCTGTTCCTTCCTGAAACAATGAGCAGTGTCCCAAGGTGGGAGCCACAGCTACCGACACTTCAAGATCGTGACAAAGAAACATGATGCAAAATTTTCTTACAATTTTGATTCAACATCTGTTTAATTGCTTTAAATTTTTATTATTTTTCAGAATTCTGAAAAACTTGCTTCTGGTAGCTTCTACTGTTTTTTTATTGAAGTATTGTTGATATACAATCTTACGTTGGTTTCAAATGTATAACACAGTGTTTCAACAGCTACCAAGATTATTAAATCCTCATGTTCTTTATTGCCATTACTATCTGTCAACATAGGAAGATGTTATAGAATCATTCACTATATTCTCCATGCTGTGCTACCACTCCCATGACCAACTTTCATTGTGGTTGCCAATTACTGTGCCCCTTTATTCTTCTCACCCTTCCCCTGCTCCCCCCAACCCCTCTCCCTTGGTAACCACTTAATGTTTCTGTCAGGGAATGAGAACATGATATGCCTACTCTAACATTTTGCTCTCAGACATTAATCTTATTGAGCCTCCCTTAAAGTGATGTCATTTCTCTTTCACTGCTTTCAAGATTCTCCCTTTGTCCTTGACTTTTGAAAGTTTGATTATAATGTATGTTGGTGTGGATGTTTAGTTTATCTTAATTGGAGTTTGTTGAGCTTCTGGATGTGTGTAGATCCATGAGTTTCCAGAAATTTGAGGAAAATTTGCCCATTATTCAAATATTCTTTACTTCCCTTTTTCTCACTTCTCTTTCTAGGACTATCATAGCTTATGCACATGTTGATAACTTTATGGTGTCCCCAGTGTCTCTTAGTTTTTGTTCATTTTTGCTTCAGTATCTTTCTGCTCCTTAACCTGGGTAATTTTAATTGACCAATCTTCAAGTTTCCTGATTCTTTTTTCTACTACTCAGATCTGTTGTTGAATCCCTCTAGTGAATTTTTAACTTCAGTTACAGTATTTTTCATTTCCAGAATTTCTACCTGGCTCCTTTTATAAATTTCTATTTATTGATATTTTCCACTTGTTGATACATCATTCTCATTGTTTCCTCTAGGTTTCTTTTAGTCCATTTTCCTTTAATTCTTTGAGCACATTTAAGACAGTTGATTTAAATCTTTGTACAACAAATCCAATATCTGCACTTGTTCATGGAGTGTGTCTATCCATTTCTTTTGTCCCATGAATAAACCTTACTTTCCTGTTTTTCTTTTATATCTTTATTTCTTTTGTTGAAAACTGTATATTTTGATTTTCATGGTAATATTGCAAATCAAATTCTCCCCCTCCCCAGGGTTTGCTCTTATTGGTTGTTGAGAACTACAGTTGTCCATGTAATTAGTGACTTTTCCAAATTATACCTTCAACTACTGAGTTTATTGTCATGTATGGTCACTGAAGTTTCTATTCCATTATTTCATTGTTCTGCCAATGACTTGATAGAGATATCCTTAGATGCCTGTGGCCAAAAAGAAAATAAAAATACTGTTCTAGGCTTTACAGACTGGCTCTGTGCTGGTCATCCCTTCATTGTTTACAACATAGTTTACAACATTTTGTTTACAACATTGCTGTAGCCTCTGCCTTCTGTTTGCAGGGAGCATAAAGATTAGCTATTGGTGTAAGTCTACAATCCTCTCAGATCTTTCCTGAGTATGCATTCATCATGGGCATGCATGTGTATGGCACTCCAGTTTCCATGGTATACATGATAGCCCTTCTAAGCACTAATTGCTCCAAGAATTTCCTCCCTAGCATCTTCCTTCTCATGCTTTTGGGTGTGCCTACTGCCTGTTATGTCTGCTCTCCCTTGCTCCAGGAAGCTATGGGTCCTACATGTCTTTAAATGCTTTCTACAGTTGCTGCTACAAAGCTTGTTGTAGCCCAAAAGGTGATGAAACAAAGATAAATTCCTACATTAGTTTCTCAGGGACCTCCAGACCGATCAAGTTGCATAAAAGCTATTTTTTATAACAAGATCAATATTGCTCTTCCCCCTAAAGCCTCCCCTCCCCCCAGCACCAGCAAACTGTCCCACAAACATGGGTAATGACTGATACAAATCTGGGGAACGGTGAATGGTAGGTGGGCCAATGCACCAAAATTTAGTAGCCTCATTCTTTATTAGGCGTGCCTCTGGTTATCTACAATTTTAAATAGATTCCAGATTTCTGAAAAAGTTGATTCTCTCAGTTTAGGTCAGTTTAATGGATGTTTCAGCAGACAGACCAAGTTTTGGAACTCTCTACTGTGGTATTTCTGTGGCATCACTGCACACAAAGATCTTTCAGCAACTCTCATGCTGAAGAGGGAGTCAAATAGTAATTGTAAGATATCTAAAATAAAATTACAGTCAAATTGTTATTTATAATAACCAAGAAATACGGTTTTTAAAACAAGACAAATTGAACATTGAGTCATAAATATATCAAAACAAGAAAGGATAAAGTTTTCAACTAAAAATTTTTGTGATTCAATAATAAAATTTAAAAAATAATTCATAGTAAAGGGAATTATAAAGTTTACACAAAATTTCTTTTGAAAAATAGAATGGACTAAGATTTACCAAAGAGAAAGGGACTGTGGAGGAAGGGTGAGAAGGGAGGGATAAAGGGAAAAAGGGGTATTACGATTAGCACCATAATGTAGGGAGTTGGCACAGGGAAGGCAGTACAACAGAGAAGACAAGTAGTGACTCTATAGCATCTTACTATGCTGATGGACAGTGACTGTAATGGGGTATGTGGTGGGAACTTGATAATGGGGGGAATCTAGTAACCACAATGTTTCTCATGTAATTGTATATTAATGATACCAAAATAAAAAAATTTAAAAAATAAGTGAAATCCTAAAAACATATAAAAAATTAGGTTATAAGGAAAGGAAAGAATGAAATAGATTCATGAAAAACTAACTCAAGAAATTAAAGAGAAACTTTATAAAATTAGAAATGAATTTGAATAAATGATGACTACAGAGATGAAGACAAATGTGTATCTCTGTTATTAAAACATATTTAGAAACTTGCATGATGTACAGATTCTGAGGAAAATATCAACTACTAAAGACCGACACTAAAATAAATGAAAAAAGATAATGTAGCTAAATAATTCACATTTAGTATTTTAATGACTAACTCATCTAAGAATTTACTCATCCCCCAAGAAAGACTGATTAGAGATGGGACATCATAGAAAAATATTATCAATCAAAAGACAGACTACAATTGAAAAGATGTCTGCAATTCCAGAATTTAATGAAAATAAGAAAGCCATCATAAACATAAGCCAGCATGTTACTGATTTCCTAATTCAATAAAGGAATACAAAGTAATGATAGGTATAGGGCAATCCATTTTGACTATAAATGCAAAAATATGAATTAAATCACATAAAATAGATTCCAGTTATAGTAAACAAGATCGATATACAAACAAACAACACTCAAAGGAATTTTATATTCATAAACATGATTAAACATATTAACAAGCCAAAAAATGCAAACCCTGAGATGATTGCCAGAGTAACAGAAATAGCCTTCAATAAAGTTCATCTGTGATTATTTAAAACACTTTTAAGAGGAACAGTATATTGCTATATACACATGTATTCACATATTATATATGTGTGTATTTATATTCTAAGCATATATAACAAAATCTATCTATTCTCTTTAAAAGTTTTATTCAAAAATAATAAAATTCAGCACTAATTACTTTAAAACCTTTAATGGCAATAGAATTAATTATACATACATATATGTATACATATTTAAATACAATTTATTTGTAGGATGCATGTGTATATTATATAATCAATGTATTCTTTCTTATTATATTCAGATGATAGAAATCATGCAAATTTGGTTAGTTAAAAATTAAACTACAAAACCCAGTAGGTTATTTACATACATGTTACAATGCAAACAAAACTTAGAAATATACTTAATAAATATATAGATAGAGCCTATATGAGAAAATTGTTAAAAAGTTTACATCAAGCAAGAAAAGTATGAAAACCATACCTCGTCTTAGAAAGTTCAATAATGTAAAGAGGTGAATTGGATTGAAATTCTTAAAATATTTGATGTGCCTGTATTTTTTTTTTAAATCTATATTTTATTTTGCTTTCTTTTTTTGACTCTCATAAGTTGATTCTGAATTTAATTATGAAAGCAAAATTAAACATGCAAATAAACTAGAAAAGAAAATAATTATAGTAAAGAGTGGGGTCTGTTTTTATGAAAATGTGTTAATGAAACCAGTAAAATAAGCTGTTTAGTATTGAAATATAAAAAGACTAATAGGTTAGGTAGTCTAGATATAGACCAAAATATGCATGTAAATTTATAGTACATTAAGGTGGCATTTATTTTCAGAGACAAATGAAGCTTTGCTGAATTAACATGGTCGTTGGAAAGAATAGAAAGAAGGAAAGAAGGTGGGAAGGAATAGAGGTTGATCAATTATCAATCCTTAAAACAAAATAAATCCCAAATATATCAGCATTTTAGCATAAATAGAAAAACTGTGTGAGTAGTAGGATAAGAAGTCTGACCTCTATTTTTATTTCTTGCTTTATTTAATTTTATATTTATAATATAAGGTAGGCAGTATTTTGTAGGACACTACAAAATCATTAAAGATATCCTTGATAAGTAGAGGAAGTTCAAATGTTCACATACTAAAAATTAAATGGAAAATATCCAAGATACAAAATAAAAAACAGCATAATTTATGAGAAAAGGAATAACACAACAAAATAGAAAATAGGCATGGCATACACAGAAAGCAGACATGCAAATGTACAGTAAATATATAAAAGGAGCTTTAGCCTATTTCACAACAAAAGGAATAAAGACCGAAAGAACAATGGCAAAAACATTTTTTCAGCTATTAGATTAAAGAAGATGTTTTATAATGTCCACAATAGAGTCCTCTCTCATAAAACATTGGTGTGATTTCAAAAATAAGTTCAAATTCTTGTCAACTCAATAACAGTCACTAAAATTCAAAATAAATGTACTCTTTTAACCTACTCCACTGTTAGACTGCTGGGACCTACCAGCAAAACTGAAGATATGATATGCATAATTGCAGTATCCTCAAAATGGAAGCTGCCTGATATTTAATAGAGTGCAAGTAAACTAAATTATACTTTGCTCTTAGCGGTAGTGTATACGTGCCTGACTACTTCCTTAGGACCTGCACAGAATCCCCAGCCAGCCTGCAGATGCTGCCTCTGCATCACAGCCAGAATGTGTCCGCTGCTCCCCATTTCCATTCCCACAGCACTGTCCAAATCAGACCTACTACGTAACTGCCTTAACTTGGCCATTTTATGCTCCAGTTTTTATGCATTGGTCGGAGTGTTTTTTTAAAAGGTAAATAAAATCATCCTCCTTCCTAAAAAGTTTTAATCGTGACACTATGATCCAGTCTTCCTAGTGTCCACAAGACTTCAAACGGCCTGGCTTCTGCTTCTCTTTCCCACTATAATAACCCCTAGATTGTATGAAGGCATGAACTCAACTTAGTTTGATTCCTGTTCTATACACAATTCCTGACATAATGGTTATTCCTAAAAATCTGCAGAATCAAGAAACTTTAGTATCCGCTGTGCCATTTTACACTATCACAGTCACATGTTTCTCAGTCACACTAATCCAATTTCCTTCTGGGGCCTTTTTGTTCTTGTTAAAACTTCTGCCTGGAGCAAAGTTTGTATATGTGACTCTTCTTTTACTTTAGGTCTAAGGTTAAATGTGTCTCCCTAGAGAGGCCTTTCTTCACAACTCAATTAAAATAGCTCCATGTCAACTGATTAGATCACATCATACAACTTTAAGTATATATATATATATCCTTTGTTAGTATGTGAAAGTTTTGATAGGCCATTGTTTTAGGTTGCTGCCTTTGCAGTATACTATTCTAACATCCTTGAGCTCTCCTTTGAAGGTAACTTTATTTCTTCAATCACCCATCCCTTCATTCAAACACAAATATCTATTGAACAACTACAATATGACAGTTATTATTCTGATTCTTACAAAAAAAGCAGGTAATTAAACAGAAAATGTTTCTGTTTTCATAAGGTACATGTTGTAGAGGATGGATACAGACAATAAACACATTTTTAAATTGTAAGGAGTGTTTTAAATTGTAATGAGTGTCAGATTGGGGAAAGCAATTTTAAATAGGGAGCTAGAGTAGGCCCCACTGACAAGATTACATATTAGTTAAAATCAACATTATTCATCAAGATTTTTGAAATAAGATCTGAAGATGTTTCACATCTTCAAAGAGAAAAGTCAGGGCTCAAGGCAGAACAGCCATATTCAGATTTTCAAATACCTAATGGAATTTACCCAAACTGTTAAGAAACCTGGTACTGAGAACTGGAATATAACAGAAGTTTTAATTGTTTGTAAATTATCCATACAATTTTGAAAAGGAGCACACCACTGAATT
Organism: Manis pentadactyla; assembly: GCF_030020395.1. NCBI lineage: Eukaryota > Metazoa > Chordata > Mammalia > Pholidota > Manidae > Manis > Manis pentadactyla. The sequence goes on along the minus strand of NC_080037.1, from coordinate 25,987,904 downwards.
AGTAAGAAAGTCTTAATTGTGAATCTAATAATATTTTCACTGACTCTTGTTTTCCTGAGAACTCTCCACTATAAGGTTATGGAGGAACCAAATGCAATGAGATCACTTTAATTTTGTAGTTAAGGTATATTGCGTGAATTCTTCTGTGAATCCTGGAGTAAAATTGTATTTGGCTCATTGATTTATGAAAGGAGGTATGGTAGATTTTTAAATAGAAGCCCCCACTGAAGTCCCTTCTCCCAGCACCCATAATCTTGTGCAGTCCCTCTCCCAACACTGAGGCTGTGCTTGGTTATGTGGTTTACTTTGGCCAATGAGACATCAGCAAAGATAATGTAATCAAGAGCTTGAAAATAAATTATACATTGGGCCTCATCATCTTGGAATACTGCTATAAAGCCCAACCTACCCTGCAAAAGGTGTTTGACCCAGAAGACAGCCATCAGGAAAGAGCAGGCATGAGAATGAAGCCTCTTGGACCACCCGTTCTCAGGGGAGCTGCCATGTGAGGGCAGCCATATCAGTAACTGCAGGGGAGACCAGCTGGGAGCCACCCGGGGGTGCCCAGCGCAAACTGCTGACCCTGAGAATCATGAGTGAGTAAAGCACTCATTACCTAAGCCACGAAGTATTGAAGTGATTTGTTATGCATCAGTAGATGACTCATGCAACAGGATCTATACATTTTAAATTTTGATTAATATATTTTATACTATGCAAGTTCTAGAAAGAAAAGGATGGAGTCAGAGAGAAAATTGTAAAAGATCCTCAACTGAGTTCCATATTTCTTAGCAATATGAACTCCATCCGGCTCACGCTCCAAAATAGTAAGTGCTGTGACTGCTTCATTCTCCCTTAAACTCTTTTTAAAAATGTGGAGGAGGAAAGACAGTGTGATCTTCTAGCACAATGCTTTAATTCCCAAATATAAGAGGAGAAAGGAAGGAGATTCACAGCAAATTAAACAATTTCCTGCTGCTTCCTCAATGACAGTCTTAATTTTCTCATTCTCTTGTTAGAGACAAACTCTAGTTTAACCACTTCCAGGTGTTTGGACTTCATAGAAAAACCTCATTTGAACTAATTGTTTTCTATTGGTGAAATTTCTACATGCTCCATATTCACACTTACGCAGCCCCACAAAGCGAGTGTTGAGATTTTGTGGGGCCAGTAGGAACTTTCCTAGGCCCATCATCATAGGGCTTTAATTCCAATAGCGAACTGCACTTACGGTCCCTCAGGAGTAAGGTCTGTCCTCTCTCCCTTTTGGTACCTGGAGCTGCCTTCATTCAGATTAGTGGAGGTAAGGCCTACTTCAGCGGCAGAACTCCACTCAAAAAATCCCTAAAAGGCTGTGGTTTATATCAGTTTGCTAATGAATATAGAAGGAATAGGACTTAGAAAAAGTGAAGAAAATATATTTTTGAATAGGTTAATCTATGAAAAACCTTTTCTTAAGGTTCATTTTATTTATAAGAGAAAAATGAAACCAGGTAAGTAACTGTCAAAGCTCTCCACAATGGTCATCAGATTCACATTGTGTTCATCTAGCAAGCTGACACTCAAAATGTGGTGTCAGAATGACGAATGTCAGTACCACCTGGGAGCTTTTAGAAATGTAGAATCTCAGGTCACAAACCAGAATCAGCATTTTGAAGACCACCAGGTTACTCCATGTACACTGAGGTTCGGGAAGCATGGTTCTAACTTGTGGCTTTCATCATTGTGGAATCTCATTTGCTAAAATTCCTAACAGCAGTTGTTTATATTTTGTGTTGTGTAAGCATCAGTATTGAAACAAAAATACTTCAGAAATAAAAAGACTTGAAGTAGATACAAGTTCATTTCTTGCAAAATAGTCCTCAGGTAAGTAGCTGGGGAATGGCAGAACCTTATCTGCCACACTGCACTTGCAGTTCAGGAGAGAAGGGCTGAGGACCTCGACCAGGTCAGCATTAGGGGAGACTGTCGGAAAGTCCTCATCACCTGGGTGAGTCCCAAGGACTCAGAGATGGCACCCCTTGAAGAAATGGATGTAAGATATAAAAGAAAGAAAAACAAAAGTCAAAATGACTGAAAAATTGAAAGGATGTAGTTTCCATTTATGAAATAGAAAAAAAATTGAAGCATAAATGGTTTTCCTTGGGGGAGGGGGAGTAAATCAAGTTTGTTTTTGAACAAGTTAGGTTTTAATGCCTAGTAAGAATCCATGCATAAATCTCATGCAAGTTATAAGTATCTGAAGTTCAGGGAAGAAGTGTGAGTTGAAAACATAAATGGGTAAGAGTTCAGGATATCAATAGTTTTTCCAGCCAAGAGATGGGATGACGCCACCACAGATGTGGATACAGATAAAGAAGAGAAAAGACAGTGAGTGTCCTGGGGTGTTCCAGTGAGAGCAAGTCAGGGAGATGAAGAACTAATAAAAGACTGATGGCAAGATGCTGATGGAGGAGGATATATGAAAGAGTAAAATTATGAAGTCAAGGAATAAAAGTTTTTTAAGTCAAGAGTGATTAATTACTGCAATGATTCAACGTCAACGCATTCAGGATGCTGTAACAAAAGTGCCATATTGTGGAGGGCTTATGCAATAACCGTGTGTTCCTCACAATTCTGGAGGCTGGGAAGTCCAGAATCAAGGCGCTGACAGGTTTAGCATCTGGGGAGTGGCCTCACCTGCTTTCTGGCTCCAAGACTGCAGTCTTTTCCCTGTAATCTCCCTTGGGGAAAGCAGCAAGGCCTCTTTCATAAAAGCACTGATTCTCTTCGGCCCCACCTCCTGATGCCATTTCCTTGGGGATTAGGATTTCAATCTATGAATTTTGAGGAACACAAACATTCCAATCATAGTGCTCATATAAGAATGAAGCTTAGAAATATTTTCACCAGACTTCCACTTCCAGCAATGGCAGACTGAGTTATTCGCTCAAACATTTTTACTAAAGAAACAGAAGAAAACTGGAACTATATATAAATATATAATTATATATAGATATATATTTTTATATATAGATATATATATATATGGATACAGTGAAGGTTCTTGGGTCCAGGATTCTCACCTGGCCCTTGTCGGCGAGCTCACTACACACGTGTGGGCAACATGTTGTTATTGACTCTATATAAAGAGCCCTGCCAGGTGCTCTGGGTGACATGGTGGCAGGGCTGCAGGAGAGCAGAGCAGAGGCTGGATGGTGGCAGTGCCAAGGACAGAGACTGAGAGACTGGGACTGTTGTGCAGGCAGAGGGGCCCAGAGGCAGAGACCAGCTTGCTGCATGCAGCCTTGCTCTGAATGGACAGGATTCTAGTAACTGACCTGCCACTGTGAAAATGAAGTTGGGTATAAACCCTTTCACCCCAAGAATGTTCTACTGTCATTTCCTTGGTCACACGGAATCCATAGTGAACTTTTCTGGGGCTGAAACCCATTGGCAAGACAATAGATCAATTTGCTGAAAATATCAGAAGGCTAATAAAAGAATCTCCTGACCACATCTAGAGAAGGAAAAATACTTAAGAAAATATCCTGGTGCTTGGTCCCTGCAGTGTTAGTCAATTCCGATGGTGAGGTAGTACAGTAGGCAAGCTGAGTATCCCTGTGACAGACTCCCCATTTTCAAACAGAGGCACTGGTGGGTGCCCAGTGCCTTCCCACAGCAGCGGGGCAGACACCACTTGCCTTCACATTGTTTGGGGTCATGAAGATCATGAGCCTATGATTACTACTCTACTACTAAAATAATATGTCCAAAGTCGCATGTATAAGGTAAATAATACAAAATGAAGAAAAACTATAAAAAGAGGTGAAAATTATAATATAAGTAAACTGAAAGTGCACAGGCCAATGTCAGGGATTGAGTTATTACCTCGTTGCCAGTGATCCCATGCACCTGGCAGAAACAAACATCAATCTTTTTGAAAGGAAAATAACATAGTCCTGGACTTGAAATAATTTCTACAGATAATTTTTCAAATATAATATCTCTCAAACAATAATAATCAGAAATGTGTGGATAAGAACAAAAATGCTATAAAGAGAAAAATAGATAATATAAATAAACTCACAAGTATTCTAGATAGTAAATTTATCTAATATAGACAAAATAATATGCATAAAGTAGAATATTCAAGGTAGAACACACAAAACAAAAGAAATCAGAGCTATAGAAAGAAAAGAGGAAAAATATAATAAATGAAATTAATGACTATAATAAGAGCAAGAAATTATTGAATGATAATTAAAATACATATTAAAACATTTAAGATGATGTTAAAGCCATGTTTAGAGGAAAACTTTCAGTGTCAAACTCATATTGGTTTAAGAAGAATAAAGGCTAGAGGTAAGTTAGGAGCTAGAAGATAATGTGTAAGAAAACATGGAGAATGAGGTGCAGAGAGAGTGTTGTGGTACATGCAGAAAATACAATAAATGCAATCTGCATTGTGTAATTGAAATCTTAGGTGGAGAAGGTAGTATCACTGTATTACTGTATCAGAAGCAATATTTGAAAACACAATGCCAAAATTTAAGAAAAAAATCTTAAAAGCAACAGCTCTGGCAAATCCATATGGCAATGGCAGCTCAAGATAAAATGACCAAGAGACTTAGATGAATGCTATCTAAACAACATATCCTGTTTAGAATGAATATATGAGAAAGCTTCTGATCTTCACTGACAATTAGGAAAATGAACATTATAAAGACACAGAAATAATCACTCTATCTGCAACAGACTAAAATTTACAAGACCTATGAAAATATCTGTTGGAAAGATGCAAAATGGGTAGTCTCACATATCAATGATTAGAGGACAATGACTCAACAAATCTTTAGGGCATTTCTACTACAACAATTCTCAAAGTATGGTTCTGAGATCATCAGGTAGTTTCTGAGACATTTTTATAAGGTCTGTGAGATGAAGAATATTTCCATAATATTAAGACATGATGTTCTTTTTTCATATTCCAGAGGCTACATGATGTATGGTATTTCAACAGATTGAATGCAAAAACATGTTTGAGAATCCACCTGTCTTCTTCAGACATAAGAGCAAGACATTAATGGGATTTTCAAAAATGTAAAACAGTGCCATGTGCTCAGCATTTCTCTCTTCAGAAAATATACATATTCTTATAACATATATATTTGTAATTACCTATCACAGGTTTAATAATATTGTTTTGAAAGGAATTAAATAAACATATTAAAAATTCAACATTCTCATTTTGATTTCCAATATACTCACTCTCAATATAAAATATAATAATGAATATAATGGAAATAATTCACATTAGCGGAGATCTTTGGTTCAATTGTTTTTAAGATTGTAATGGAGTTCTGATATGGAAAATGTGATAGCTGCTGACCTATCAAAATTGAACTTAGGTAACGAAGAGCAATGCATACATAAGCTATTTTTATAGTAACCAAAATATGGATATGTGTTACTGCTATCAAAAGTTGAACAAATAAATTATTCTATATTCGCAAAATCAAGCACTAGGAAAATAAGGTTCTATACATAGATACAGGCAACAACATAGATGAGCAAACAAAAAAGTTGAATAAAACTGGACTTAAAATTATATTTACCCTATGATTTCATTGATATAAATACAAAATAATTCAAAATTAATTCATAGTGCTTAGGGATTTATACTTAAATGGAAAAATCTATGAAGAAAAGTGAGAAAAGGATTCTTATACAAGAAACAAAGCTTGGTATTGTGCTTTGTGGGATAGGACTAGGAAGAGGTGAGTAGTTGGAAAGGGACCAAAGAAAGACTCTGAGGTATTCATTATGTTCCATTTATTGACATGCGTGGCTCCCACAGATGTTTTCTTTGTGACAAATTACCAAAATACACATTTTTGTATAACTAAAAGGTTATTGAGAAGTCTATCCTAATCAAAAATAGCAATGTTGAAAGTTAAAGAACAATACATAAAAGAAAGAGTTGTGTGTTGTATTATCAGAAACAAAACAAATTTCATTGCTATGTTTTGGTACTTACCATAATGCTACCAACTTGAAATTTATGAGGTGACATGTCACAATATCAGAAAGTAAGAAATGCTCTAAAAGAGAGGGAATAGTAAGGATAGTGACATATGTTAGAAGTGTTTCATACTCTCCAGTTGAGCTCTCAGATAAAGACTTTCTAACTTCAGGGCTATAGTATTTGCATGAAAAAATATTAATTTTAACATTTCAGGAATCATACATTATTTGCCCAACGCATATGATTTTCTCTCAAAGAAAGACCCTACAAGCCAATGAATGAATTAGAATTTGGACTTCAGTGTTGCAGCTCCGGGCCAGAGGAGGCTCCCAGCTCCAAGCAAGTTCACTTGGAGTTAAGTGAGACTGAAACATGACAATAAAATGTTTGGGGTGGGGGGTGGTAAAAAAGCTTTATACCAAGTTTTATTGTCATGCTGGTGGGTCAAGTGCTAGAGTTACCTTTGTATCTGACAAGTCTGTCTCTGCCTGTCTCTCCTCCAGGCTCTGCCTCCATTCCAGGCTCTCCCTTTGCCTCCAGCCTTTGTTCTGTTTGTGGATTTCCACTGAGCACTGGGCAGTACTAGCCTATTGCCAACCCGGTGTGTAACCATTAGCCTATTGAATAAACCAATTATATCACCAGGTAGATTTAGGTCAGGTGAGGATCCTGGCTGTAGAAACTTCCACTTTCCCTGCAAGTCTCCATGAATCACAACATTTATGAGTTACTTAATATTTAAACCATATGGTAGTACATAACATGCAAATATAAGATGTCAAAAATATTATATATCAAAACATTATAAAAATGTAGAAATAATTGCTACTACTAGATGTTGAGATAAAAAAAGAATTGATTCTTTAACTTTAGCCTTAAAACAGTAATTTTCATTAAATAAAATATTTTGTTCCCTGTGGTTAAACACTTAATAAGATTTAATGTCATAAAATTCATTTAATGTCATAAAAATGAATTTCTGCATATCCTAACACCTAGTACATAATGAAGTCAGACTTTTTTCCCTATTAGAAATGTATAAATAAGTCAAGAGCATCAGACCAGAATATAATGCATGGATAATATTAACATTTGTGAAGCAAAGGATGGTTTCTGGGATATCAAAGTGATATTTAGGTATTGAAAGCAATATTCAAAATCATTATTGGATATGCTACCATAAAAGACAATAGATGCATTCTATCACAGTTTTAATTTAAAATATAAAGAGTAGGCATGGAATTTTATCATCTGAACGCCATCTTAAAAAATAATAGAAAAGAAGTGGTAAGGATTAAAGATAGTGGCATGAGAGGAGAAACAGATGCTTCCTCCTAAAACTGGATACAACTAGAAGATATAGTTGGTGCAACTAATCCTGAGAGAGCAACAGGAAAGAGGATGGGGCCAGACTGCACACACCTGGGGAAAAGAGCAGACCTCAGCGAACGGGGTAACGTACCAGAGCTGTGGCTCTGCAGGACCTGAGCCCCTTCCCCACCCCAGCTCACTGGCAGGAGGAAGAGAAACGGAGCAGGGAGGGAGTGGAAGGCCTGGGACTGCTGAATACCTAGCTCTGGAGATCTGCGCTGGGAGCACAAACCTACATTTCATGGTGCTTTCATGATACTCTTCTGCTTACAGGGTTGGAAAGCAGAGTTCCTGGGGAGACTGGGAATCCAGACACTTGTGGAAAGCAGGGATCCATATCTGGCTGTTCTGGGACAAAAGCTTATACCTGTGTGCTCGGCCCACCGGCTCAGTCAGTGGAGACAGGCACAGGAGCCGGGAAGTGGGGAACAGCTCTTTCCTACCCCCAGTACCGCTCCCCTGTGACCCCCGACATTGCTTCAGGGGCTGAGCAGCTCCAGAATAGAGCTTCTGGACACTAGAGGGCGCCATATACAAACATGAAACGCCAAAGGAACCTTGTCCAGAGTAAAATTATTAATACAACTCCCGAGAAAGATTTAAATGATATGGACCTCGTGACTCTTCCTGAAAGGGAGTTCAAAATAAAAATCATCAACATTCTAACAGAGGTATGGAAAGACATCCAAGAACTCAGGAATGAATTCAGGTTGGAGATCCAATCATTGAAGAGCACGATGGAGGGTATTAAAAGCAGGTTGGATACGGTGGAGGAGACGATAAATGAAATAGAAACTAGAGAAGAGGAATACAAACAAGCTGAGGCACAGAGAGAAAAAAGGATCTCTAAGAATGAAAGAATACTGAGAGAACTGTGTGACCAATCCAAATGGAACAATATTTGCATTATAGGGACACCAGAAGAAGAGAGAGAGAGAGAAAGGGATAGAAAGTGTCTTTGAGGAGGTAGTTGCTGAAAGCTTCCCCAATCTGGGGAAGGAGATAGTCTCTCAGGCCATAGAGATGCACAGATCTCCCAATATGAGGGACCTAAGGAAGACAACACCAAGACATATAGTAATTAAAATGGGAAAGATCAAGGACAAGGACACACTATTAAAAGCAGCCAGAGAGAGAAATAAGATCACATACAAAGGAAAGCCCATCAGGCTAACATCAGACTTCTCAGCAGAAACCTTACAGGCCAGAAGGCAGTGGCAAGATGTATTTAATGCCATGAAGTAGAAGGGCCTAGAACAAAGATTACTTTATCTGGCAAGATTATCATTTAAATTTGAAGGAGGGATGAAATAATTTCTAGATAAGCAGAAGCTGAGAGAATTTACCTCCAACAAACCATCTCTACAGTCTATTTTGGAGGGACTGCTATAGATGGAAGTGTTCCTAAGGACGAACAGCTGTCAACAAAGGTAATAAAACCACAGTAAAGAAAGTAGAGCAGCTAATTACTAAGCAAATGAAAAATTAAATTAATTATCTCCAAAGTCATCAGGGGATAGACAAAAAGTAGAGACTATGATACCTAATATAAAAAGAATGGAGGAGGAAGAAAAAAGAGGAGAAACAGAAAAGAACCTTTAGATTCTGTTTGTAATAGCATACTTAGTGAGTTAAGTTAGACTCTTAGATAGTAAGGAAATTAACCTTCAACTTTTGGTAATCACGAATCTAAAGCATGCAGTGGCCATAAGTACATACCTATGGATAATCACCCTAAATATAAATGGGCTGAATGCAACAATCAAAAGACATAGAGTAACAGAATGGATAAAAAACAAGGCCCATCAATATGCTGCTTACAAGAGACTCACCTCAAACCCAAAGACATGCACAGACTAAAACTCAAGGGATGGAAAAAGATATTTCATGCAAACAACACGGAGAAAAAAGCAGGAGCTGTAGTACTAGTATCAGACAAAATAGACTTCAAAACAAAGTAAGTAACAAGAGATAAAGAAGCACATTACATAATGATAAAGGGCTCAGTCCAACAAGAGGATATAACCATTATATATGCACCCAACACAGGAGCACCAGCATATGTGAAACAAACACTAACAGAACTAAAAGGGGAAATAGAATGCAATGCATTCATTTTTGGAGATTTCAACACACCATTCACTCCAAAGGACAGATCCACCAGACAGAAAATAAGTAAGGACACAGAGGCACTGAACAACACACTAGAACAGATGGACCTAATAGACATCTATAGAATTCTACACCCAAAAGCAACAGGATAGACATCCTTCTCAAGTGCACATGGAACAGTTTCCAGAATAGACCACATACTAGGCCATAAAAAGAGCCTAAGTACACTCAAAAAGATTGAAATTCTACCAACCAACTTTTCAGACCACAAAGGTATAAAACTAGAAATAAATTGTACAAAGAAAGCAAAAAGGAACACATACACATGGAGGCTTAACAACATGCTTCTAAATAATGAATGGATCAATAACCAAATTAAAATAGAGATCAAGCAATACATGGAAAAAAATGACAACAACACAAATCCCCAACTTCTATGGGACGCAGCAAAATCAGTCTTAAGAGGAAAGTATATAGCAATCCAGGTATATTTAACGAAGGAAGAACAAACCCAAATGAATAGTCTAATATCAGAATTATCAAAATTGGAAAAAGAAGAACAAATGAGGCCTAAAGTCAGAAGAAGGGCCATATTAAAGATCAGAAAATAAATAAGTAAAATTGAGAAGAATAAAACAATAGAAAAAAATCAATGAAACCAAGAGCTGGTGCTTCAAGAAAATAAACAAAATAGATAAGCCTCTAGCTAGATTTATTAAGAGAAAAAGAGAATCAACACATATCAAAAGAATCAGAAACAAGAAAGGAAACATCAAAACGGACCCCACAGAAATACAAAGAATTATTAGAGACTACTATGAAAACCTATATGCTAACAAGCTGGAAATCCTAGAAGAAATGGACAACTTCCTAGAAAAATACAACCTTCCAAGACTGACCAAGGAAGAAACACAAAATGTAAACAAACCAATTACCAGTAGAGAAATTGAAGCAGTAATCAAAAAAACTAACCAAGAACAAAACCCCCGGGCGAGACAGATTTTCCTCAGAATTTTATCAGACATACAGAGAAGATATAATACCCATTATCCTTAAAGCTTTCCAAAAAGTAGAAGAGGAGGGAATACTCCCAAACTCACTCTATGAAGCCAACATCACCCTAATACCAAAACCAGGCAAAGACCCCCCAAAAAAAGAAAATTACAGACCAATATCCCTGATGAACATAGATGCAAAAATACTCAACAAAATATTAGCAAACTGAATTCAAAAATATATCAAAAGGATCATACACCATGACCAAGTGGGATTCATCCCAGGGATGCAAGGATGGTACAACATTCAAAAATCCATCAACATCATCCACCACATTAATAAAAAGAAGGACATAAACACAGGATCATTTCCATAGATGCCGAAAAAGCATTCAACAAAATTCAACATCCATTCATGCTAAAAACTCTCAACATGGGCATAGAGGGCAAGTAAATCCACATAATAAAGGCCATATATGATAAACCCACAGCCAACATCATACTGAAGAGTGAGAACCTGAAAGCTTTTTCTCTGAGATCGGGTACAAGACAGGGATGTCCACTCTCCCCACTGTTATTCAACATAGTACTGGAGGTCCTAGCCACAGCAGTTAGAAAAAACAAAGAAATACAAGGAATACAGATTGGTAAAGAAGAAGTTAAACTGTCACTATTTGCAGATGACATGATATTGTACATAAAAAACTCCAAAACTACTAGAACTGATATTGGAATACAGCAAAGTTGCAGGATACAAAATCAAAACACAGAAATCTGTGCCTTTCCTATACACCAACAATGAACTAATAGAAAGGGAAATCAGGAAAATAATTCCATTCACAATTGCATCAAAAAGAATAAAATACTTAGGTATAAACCTAACCAAGGAAGTGAAAGACCTATACCCTGAAAACTACAAGACACTCTTAAGAGAAATTAAAGAGGACACTAACAAATGGAAATTCACCCCATGTTCTTGGCTAGGAAGAATTAATATCGTCAAAATGGCCATCCTGCCCAAAGCAATATACAGATTTGGTGCAATCCCTATCGAATTACCAACAGAATTCTTCAATGAACTGGAACAAATAGTTCAAAAATTCATATGGCAACACCAAAGACACCAAATAGCCAAAGCATTCTTGATAAGGAAGAATAAAGTGGGGGGAATCTCGTTCCCCAACTTCAAGCTCTACTACAAAGCCATAGTAATCAAGACAATTTGGTACTGGCACAAGAGCAGAGCCACAGACCAATGGAACAGACTAGAGAATCCAGACATTAACCCAGACATATATGGTCAATTAATATTTGATAAAGGAGCCATGGACATACAATGGGGAAATGACAGTCTCTTCAACAGATGATGCTGGGAAAACTGGACAGCTACATGTAAGAGAATGAAACTGGACCATTGTCTAAATCCATACACAAAAGTCAATTCAAAATAGATCAAAGACCTAAATGTAAGTCATGAAACCATAAAACTCTTTGAAAAAACATAGGCAAAAATCTCTTGGACATAAACATGAGTGACTTCTTCATGATCATATCTTCCCAGGCAAAGGAAACAAAAGCAAAAATGAATAAGTGGGACTATATCAAGCTGAAAAACTTCTGTACAGAAAAGAACACCATCAATAGAACAAAAAGGTACCCTACAGTATGGGAGAACATATTCATAAATGACAGATCTGATAAAGAGTTGACATCCAAAATATATAAAGTGCTCACACACCTCAACAAACAAAAAGCAAATAATCCAATTAAAAAATGGGCAGAGGAGCTGAATAGACAGTTCTCTAAAGAAGAAATCCAGATGGCCAACAGGCACATGAAAAGATGCTCCACATCGCTAATCATCAGAGAAATGCAAATTAAAACCACAATGATATATCACCTCACACCAGTAAGGATCGCCATCATCGAAAAGACAAACAACAACAAATGTTGGCGAGGTTGTGGAGAAAAGGGAACCCTCCTACACTGCTGGTGGGAATGTGAACTAGTTCAACCATTGTGTAAACAGTATGGAGGTTCCTCAGAATGCTCAAAATAGAAATACCATTTGACCCAGGAATTCCACTTCTAGGAGTTTACCCTAAGAATGCAGCTCTCCAGTTTGAAAAAGACAGATGCACCCCTATGTTTATTGCTGCACTGTTTACAATAGCCAAGATATGGAAGCAACCTAAATGTCCATCAGTAGATGAATGGATAAAGAAGATGTGTTACATATACATAATGGAATATTTTGCAGCTGTAAGAAAAAAACAGATCCTACCATTCACAGCAACATGGATGGAGCTAGAGGGTATTATGCTCAGTGAAATAAGCCAAGCGGAGAAGGACAAGTACCAAATGATTTCACTCATATGTGGAGTATAAGAACAAAGAAAACTGAAGGAACAAAACAGCAGCAGAATCACAGAACCCAAGAATGGACTAATAGTTACCAAAGGGAAAGGGACTGGGGAGGATGGGTGGGAAGGGAGGGATAAGGGCAGGGAAAAAGAAAGAGGGCATTACGATTAGCATGTATAGTACATTACTGATTAGTGAAAAAGTCCCTCATTCTTAGCAGAAAGTGGTCAATGTAACTTAGAGACTATTTGATAGACTATTGCAGCTTGTCACATCACAAATTCAATTACCTAATGAGGGTTAATTTCTTAGAATGAGATTTTAAAAATAAGTGCCTCTTTATATTGTGGTACACAATAAAACAGTAACTTAATGGCCACAAATATTACACAGTTTTTATCAACACTCACTTTGTTAGAAGGTAATTATTTTTGAGGGAATAATTTCTTCACTGGCCTTAAGTTAATTGCTTTGAACTTGTCTTTAAATCATAAGGATGTATTTCTAATCTTTGGTCTAATTCTCAAATTACAGTTAGAAATATTGTATTTAGTAATAGCTGTTTTTTAAAAGATTTGTAAAAGAAAAATAAGAGTGCAAAGAAATATGAATTTCCTCTTTTTAAATGAGATCAAGTTAGTATAGTGAATGATATTATCTCTGATTTAAAGCTTTTGCACATATTCAGTTTTTAGTTAGAAAATATGAGGGATTAAAAGTGTTGCTGTTAGTATTAATACATACAGCACTTGTACAGACAGTTAAATTATTTTATATATAAAGCCATGATCACTAGTGTGATATACATATAGAACACAGGAGAGAAACACACACATACACACAATAATCACACACCCATCTACAAGTTTGCAAATACCAAAGATCACCAACCAACACACATCCCTATTTCAATTTTATAGCAAATCTAGCAGCACCAGAATGAGATGATTATCCTAGCCAACAGGTGTTTCCTTAAAGTACTCTATTTAAATTTCTAAGCTTAGTAATGCCTTTAAAATCATCAGTTTGATCTCTTTGGACACCAGTTCCCAAATGTTTAAGAACTTTGCATAAACCTCAAAATTCACAGCCACATGTATGCAAGGACCCAGCTTGTAGGATTACATCACTGGTGTGAAATTTTTTTTTCAGATTCCAGGTGAAATCTGAAACTAGACAGTGTACATGTATGAAAACCAAGGCGAGACTGAAGAAAGCAGCAGGAAATTCCAGATTCATAGGTGGCAGATTTAACAAGCAACAGAACTTACACGAGAGGCTTGTCTTGCACCGCCGTGAGAAGAGTAGATTCTCGCAACTGCCTGTCAGAAGGTTAAAAGTTTATGTAGAGGCCTTAACTGGTTTCAGTCACATATACTATCCAGATGGCCACAACAACATATTGCCCTCTCAAGGCTGTGCTTTTGGAAATGGCTTTCACTGGGGGATAAGTGCAAAGAACTACATTGCAAAGGCAGGGGAAGGCGTAAGGAGCCCCCACATGCCCAGATCCAGCCTGCAGTCAAGCAGCAGTCAGGTCCTCTCGATGACCTCCTCCAGCACTCCACTCCTCATCACCAGCTCTTACGATCTCTATGCCTCCCTCTTCCTCCATGAGCCCTGAGCAATCAGAAAGGAGTTTCGTTAGCATGGAGGTAGTTCATTTGTTGGTTACTGGTCTGCATTGGAGAGAAGTGCCAGAGCAAAGCAATATAGGCATATGCAAGAGAAATCCAGCATCTGTGGTAACAAATCATCCCACCCGGTACTGTAGTGGCTGCTGTTCATATGCACCCAATCAGCTGTATCCACTGCAAAGTCCTGTGGGCCAGGAAGTTACCCAAATGAGGGCAGCAGCTTCCTGCCTGCCCCAGAGGAGAGGGTGTCAGCACATTATGAGCTGGAATATGGAGGACAGCAAGCATTACCTCAGGTCTTGCAGATTGAACCCAAAGTCTTTCCATATATCCTAACCCTATAAGGCCTTATTCATGATCACCCACCACTCATCTTCCTGTTGTCCAAGCCACAGGGTTAATCCCTTTAGAACAGCCCAACTGTCAGTGCAAACAGTTGACAGCCGGAGCTCATGAGTGTTCACCAAACTGTTCTAAGTTCATCTCACTAGCTGCTATAGTTCATTTTATTTCTGTTTCCATCCAATGGTGTCAGTGCTGGGCTAAATAGTGACTGCAGTCCATGTCAGGGGTTGTGCCTACAGATCCATTTGTATACCAGGCATCTGTAGGAATTTCTACCATCCTCTCTCTATGGCTACTATGGCTGTAGAAGTGGGGACAGAGGCATTTGAAAGATATACATAATCTAAAAGGACCTATATTTTTAAAGACAATGGGCTGGTGGAAAGGATGCTCCTTTGTGGCAAAAAGGCAAGTCCCTTAGTTAAAGTGGGAGTCTGAGCCACTGCAGAGGTGGGTAGATGGTCAGATGAGATGTTCTTGCCGCAACATGCTGTTCCTTTGTGAGAGGATCTACCTTGGGGAGTTCTGTGTACACTGCTAAGAGCTATTGCTTAATGGGAGTATATTGGGTTTCTGTCCCCTTCCAGAGCTGGGACCAAAATCCTAAGGGTACTCTCTCCTTCTGTTGTCTCAGACATAGTACCCAACCCATACCTTCTAGAGTCACAGGCATATCTAACTTATATGGTAGGCCTGCTTGGGAGAAGCCCAGAACTTTAATCTGCTTTACTAATAGGTGGTTTTGCTGTTTTAACCCCCAGTCCAGTATGTGCCCTCTATTTACCAGGTGATGTAAAGCACTGTGCTGAGTGGGGAATAAAAGTCCTCCAAAACTCCCCAAGTCCATACAAAGGCTTGCAATTTTTTCATGTTCCCAAGGGTTGGATAGGCTTTTACCTTATCAATCACAGCTGGGTCAGTGCATGTCTTACCCAACCAAAATGACTCCCCAAAATGTTACAGTGGTGCTTAGGCCTTGAGTTTTATGTGAATTTGCACATAATCCTTTCTTTCACAGATGTTCTAGCAAAGTTAGCAGAGTGTCGTGTAGCAGGGGCAAGTCTTCACATGTTAATATTATATGATCAATGCAATGGACCTACTTTGTTGATGTGGGGAAGCAGAATGGACAGATCTCAGGCTACCTTCCCATGACATATTGTCTCAGATCTTTCCCACAGATTGTACCAATTCCCAGGTTTTGTTAGTTTCTCCCCAGATCAGCAATAGGTGGCCCAACAAATGTCTTTGTTCCACAGCTGGGCTCAACATGGATGTCAGCATCCCATCCCCAGGTAGTGGTAGCAGACTATAATATCTTGGCTTTCATTCCTGCAGGAAATGTGAGCCAGTCAGGGCCTTCAGAGGCATGGACAGAGATTGCATATCTCATCCCCAGCTCTCTAAGAAATTTTTGTACCTTCTCTGTAGAATTCCAGGGTTCTGGACACCCAGGGAAGCCCTCCTCATAGGACCAAACCTCCCTTCAGGATAGAATGATCCTATCTATAAGGGAGTCAGTGACCTGAATCCTCCAAATGCCATGCAGGTTCTACCGGAGGGCGGGGTGTGTAGTGAAGTTGCTCTTTCTCTCTGTCCGGTCAGAGGAACGCCTTCACCCCGTATCCCGTAGCCATACTGACCATGCACGGACACTGTCCCTGGCCTTTTGCTAGAACTTGGCAGCTCTATCATTAAGTCCAGTGGAGTGTATTCTCTCATCATGAATGTTTCCTGAATTGGGGGCTGCCCTGCTGGCTGGGGTTGTGGTTACTGTGCTTTTTCTTTTTTTTGTATAGGAGTTAGACAGCAGCCGGCATTTCATCTGTTTCCCTGGCAACCACCCCACGTCCTTCTGTCCATGTTTCTGACTCTCCCAGGAATTCCACCTCTTCGTGTCTCAGTCAGACTTTGTTACAGGTGCTCTGAGTATAGTCTTTGGCAGTTGGCATGTTTATAGCTTTGCAAAACAGCACACTAAGGTCTCCAGATTGCTTTTTATTGAAATATCATTTATATACAGTATTATATTAGTTTCAGTTGAAGAACTTAATGATTCACCAACTGTATACATTACTAAATGCTCACCATAAGTGTAGTAGCCATCTGTCACCATACAAACATATGACAATTTTATGAACTATATTTCCTATGCTATAATTCCATTCCTGTGAGTAAATCATTTTATAATTTAAAGTTTGTATCTATCCCCTTCACATAGTTCACCCATCCCCTCCTCCTATGATAACTAACATCTGTTCTTTGTGTTTATGAGTACATTTCTGTTTTACATGTTCACTTTCTTCAGATTCCACATATAAGTGAAATCATATGATATTAATCTTCCTCCAACTGACATTTCATTTAGCATGATACCCTCTAGGTCCATCCATGTGGTAACAAACACTAGATTTTTCTCTTTTTAATAGCTGAATAATATTCCATTGCATGCATGCACCACTTCTTCTTTATCCATTCATCTATTTATGAACACTTCAGTTGCTTCCATATCTTGGCTATTGTAAATACACTACAATAAACATAGTGATGCATATATCTTTTCAAATTATTGTCTTCATTTTCTTCAGGTGTATTATCAGAACTGGAATTGCTGGGTCATATGGTATTCTATTATTAGTTTTTTGAGAAATCTTCATATAGCTTTCCATAGCGCCTGCACCAATTTGCAATCCCATGGTGTACTAAGGTTCCCTTTTCTCCACATCCTTGCCAAAACTTATTTATTGCCTTATTGATAGTAGCCATTCTGACATGTGAGGTGGTGTCTTATTGTAGTTTTAATTTGCACTTCCCTGATGATTAGGGTCTCCAGCTTATTATCCTGCTCTCCCTCTTGTCTGTCAGCTCTGAAGCTTGCAGAGCATTGGACAACACACATCCTTCTCTAAACTCAGCTCTCTCTTCTTCCAACTCTTTAGCATGAGGCTCAGCCTCTAGTTGGGCACTGATGGTCAATCAAACTTCCTACAGTAGAGGCCAGTTCACTGTGGCAGCCATTCGTTTCCCTTCTTTGCTGCAATGTGCTGTGTAGTTTTTCAAACTAACATGTTCAAGCAGCCAGTGTTTTGGGGTGTCTCCATATTCATAGTAGTCTACAAGTATTTAGTACACAGGCGCCCTCTCCCCACATAAAAGTTGATGGCCAGCTCAGGATTTCCCATGCAGATGCCTCCTTCTGAAGACCAATTTCTTCAGTCTCCTGGATGGCTCACCAATTTTTGTCCACCAACTCAAGAGCTTTCTAGGTGAAATCTGTAACCGGCTCTCACACACAGACACTGAGGAGAGACAGAAGAGAGAGGCCCCGCAGAAAGGTAGGTGACAGGTTTAATAAGCAAAAGAACTTACATTTGAGGATTGTCTTGGGTGGCTGCAAGACAAGTAGATTTTGGCACCTGCCAGATTCTTAAGTCTATACAGAGGCCTTAACTGAGTTCCACCACATATACCATCCAGATGGTCTCAATAATCCCTTCCTTCTCTCAAGACCATGTCCTTGAAAATGGCTCCTACTGTGGGAATGGTGGGTAGAGCTACATTCCAAGGACAGTGGAGGGAATGACAGCCTCCAATTGCCTGGGTCTTGCTTGTGGGTCAGTCAGCAATCGTGTTTTCTTGATAACCTCTTCCCACATATATATAAGGATTCTTTCTCCAATGTATACTGCAGAACACTGTTTATGTTGGATATTATTTGTAATATTTGTATAGAACTCTAGGTTAAACAGTTTATTTAATGAAGGTCTACATAGAACTGATGAAGTACAGATTTGTATTTTTTAAGAGAGAACTAGCACATGCCCTAAATGCTCCCTGTAAAGGTCTATAGCAAACTCAATTCTCAGTTTTCTTCTTCTTTGTTCTTCTTTATTCTTCCTCTTCTTCCTCTTAGCCTTCTTAATCTTTCTCCTCTTCATCTTGTTTTCCTTACTCTTTTTTTTTTCTGACTGAAGTAAAGTAATACAATAAAATAACAAAATAAAAGTAAATTGTTCAGACCCTTTGCTACAGCATCATTCAGTTTAGCTAGGGACGAAACAGGATGGTATTCTAGAATCACTCGAGTGTGAAATAACACTTGGACACTGACAATAAGCAAAAAATAAGTCTACTGTACAGTTTATTTTCCCACTTTCCAAACACATAATTATTTTACTTGGACACATCTGTCACCACAGTAAAGACAAACAGGGAAAACAATAATGACATATCTTAACAGTAACTAGGAAGACATATGAGTTACCTATATGACTCATAACAAATCACCTACAAATTTAGTGGCTAAAAATTGCACATTATTATCACACAGGTTTTGTGTATCAGGAATTTGGGAGGGATTTAGCTGCATGGTCCTTGTTCAGGGTCTCTCTGACATAATCAAGGTATCAGTCAGGGTTGCCATCTGGTCTGGGTTGAACTGCAAGGGGATTTGCTTCCAAGCTCATTCACAGCCCGTCATCACACTTGCTATGGCTGTTGGGTGGAGACATGAGTTCCTCACTACATGTGACTTCTCCCTTGAGCTGCTCACAAATGGACTTTGTTTGTACCAAAGCTGGTGCCAAGATAGACATCTATCCATCAGATGGACATCTCCTAAGTGCTTTGTTACCTAATTTATAAAGAATCTACTCTCTCTTCAGTATTCTGTTCACTATGAGTCAATAGTTAGATTGAACACCAGGAGGCTGGGCTCATGAGAGGCATATTAGAGGTTGCCTACTAGAATAACACAAAGATAACAGTAACTACAATTTGTTGGGTATTTACTATGCTCCAGATATTATTCAAATGCTTCCTGTGTACTAATTCATTCAATCCTCCCAATAATCTTACAATATTGGTAATAATTCAGCCCCATTTTATAGATAAGAAATCTTAAAATGAGTATTGGAGCTGGATAAATTATATAAACAGTAATGAAAGGAACAATCAATGCAGACAGGGCTTCAGGGCACACAGGTCAGTGACACATTCAGGATGGGATTCTCCTGGAGGGTGTGGTATGAATCCTGTCAAAGGAAAATAGAATCAAAGAGGGGAAACGTGTATTACTGTGCCAAGGAGAAAGATGCTAGAGGTTAGGACCAGAAATGTGGCTAGAATTTGAGGAGAAAAGCCCCAGGAGAAGGCACTGCCGAGAAGGAGCCCCAATACCTGGGGTAAATATTTCCTTGAGGAAAGAAGGTTAGAATGATGCTGAAATGAGCTCCCTGGGTTTTCTTATAGCTGCCCACACATTCTGTACAGGGCACTGGGGAGCCAGCAAACTGGAACCATCATTAGGTACAAACAAAAAAATTCCCAAGGAGAGTCGGCTCCTTCAGACAAAGGGTCGGGATAAAGTTGGCCTAACAGAACAAAATAATTTTGGTTATACTTTACTTGCTCCAGCCAAAACTAAGGAAAATAACTGTCTCTCAGAGGCATCAGCAGATCTAAGAAGGGAGATGAACTTCTACCCTCAACTGAACCTGCACAATATATCTAAACAAATACCTGCCTGATAAGAGGAAAGATTAAATAGGATTCAAAGTTTCATAACATAATGCAGTTGAAAACTTTGGTATGCCAAGAAGAACAATCTGAATGAGAAAACACAATCAACAGACTGTAACACTGAGATGATTCAGATGTTAGAATTACCTGAAAAGGACTTTGAGCTTTAATCATAAAAATGCCTCCAACAGAAATTGCAAATATTCTTCAAACAAATGAAACATGAAAAATCTCAGCAAAAAAATAGAAAATAAAAAAAGAGCCAAAGGAAAACTACAGAACTGAAATATACAATAAACAAAATAAAACTTTCCCTGAATGGGAACAATATTAGATTAGAAATGAGAAAGGAAAGAATCAGTGAACTAGAAAACTGATCAATTGACATTACCCAATCTGAACAACCAAGAGAACATACTGAAAAAAAAATTGAATTAAATTAAATACATTAAATAAAATAAATCAAATAGTGGCTCAATACTCTCAAAGAACATGGAGTACAGTAATCTGAAGGAATATTCAGTAATCTGAAATGTGTGAGAAGATCTAAGTGTTAAGTTCACTAATGTACATTATAGCTTACTTTTGATACAGTTTAATATTTGTGGTTGTTACTGAATTTTGTGTTATCAATGGTAGTACTGTTTGTTATAATTTAGTTGGTGTAGATTTCTGTGGTGATATTTTCTGTACTGTTTCAGTGAGCACTCACTTTCTTTAAACTATGTTTCCATTGAGAGATACACAAATAAATAAATAACACACACACACACAAGCAGTTGTTTATAGATGAAATACTGAAAATATCCTTATCAGTAATTTTATCTTAACCTACTATACAGAAGGTCAAGCAATACTTAAATTTATTTCAAAAACAATTATAAATATGCTTAAAGTTGTGGTATGTTCATGGTTGGAAGTGGGGAAGTGTAAGAAATTGAAAATTTTTTGAATTTATAAATTCTTATATATAAATCCCAACCACCACCAAAATAAAAGTCTCTGGACTGGGACTTCCACTCTTCACCACTGAGTTTACCCTTCTCAGGTGCTAAGAGTAAAATTTTTATTTTCATTTTTATTTTTATAGTCTTAAAAATCATTATGTCAATGTATTCCCATAGAAGGCACCACTTATAAGAATATGTGAGATAACGTGTCTGTTGTCGCCCATGCTCCGTTACCTCCTCATCCTCAGCTATGTTTCAGGCTCCATGGGCAGATTTTTGGTCATGCAATGTATATTATATAAGTATACAGAGGTAATTTTCAGCATCCTTGGGAACTATGGCAACCTAAATTTTGAAATATCTAAGCATGCTTCTGAGGAAAGATAGCAGGGACTTGTAATATGGAGGGAGATCAGAAATAAGAATGTGATATATTCTCCCAGCTCATGAGTATGGGTCTGGACAAGAAGGCTATAAATATTCACATCTAGTAGCATGTTTAGTTACTCTGTGTTATGTAATTAATTCAAAGCTGTTCTTAAGAGTTCCATTAAGTCCTATAAAATTTTACAGCTTTATCTCAGGGAGCACTAGGAGTAATGAGAAGCTTGCTACACACTTTAGAAAGCAAGAAAGCATAGCTGGAAAGGACCCTTTTCCCACCTGTGGCAAAGACAAAGAAAAGCTGTGATCAGTGGCCTAGAGCCAGTGAAGGCAGGGAAGGCTGTTAAACTTCATGAGGCAAAATTATGGGTGACTCTCAAAGAAATACTAGGAAATATTTTTACTCTGAAAAACAAAAGGTCTGGACTTAATTTTCTATTAACAGACTCATGAAACCTAAGTATACCAATTTCATACTGAGGAAATAGCTAGAGGGAGAATATCTGTAAGAGTTAAAAGATTGGTCAAAATGAATAGAGTTTATAAAGTGAAATAATAAATTTCAGAAGTGAGATGCTTCCTTTTCTAAAATTAATTTTGTACTATGGAGATGAAAGAAATAATAATGAGCAAACTGACAAGTGTAAGGATCCTATTAAAAAATATTAAACTTAATCAGAAAAGTGAGTCCTTTATCATTTCAGTGTGTCTGTTACTTGTGTTATTACAGTTAAAAAAATGAAGACTATTTCTAAGGAAGGTTGAAAGAAATTTTGATTTTTAATTTCATAAATTAAGTTTATGATTTTTAAAAATTATGGAAAGTTTCAGAAAACAAACCATGGAATCACAGATAATAATATAATATTTAATTACTTATCAAAATATTCAAAAATAATCAGATTACAACCAATCTAATTAATCTGTTTACCTAATATTTTATCTTAAGTATTTCTAAACAAAGCCTAGGCATCATATCACATCAATCATAGTTCTCTAACATAAAAGTCCTTTATATTCCTCATGACTACACCTTATTAGTTACTAAAATTAAAATAATTCCTTAATATCATGTAATAACAGTTTTAGTTATAATTCCCCAAATACCCCAAAATATGTATATAACTGATATCATATTCAATAGTGAATAGTTAAAAGCTTTTCCCCTAAGACCAGAAACAAGAGAAAGATGCTCAGTCTCATCAATTCTATTCAACATAGTACTGGAAGTTTTAGCCAGAGCAATTAGTCAAGAAAAGTAAATAAAAAGCATTGGAATAGAAAGGATGTAAAATGGTCACAATTTGCAGATATATGAAAATATTATATACAACATATCTATATGGACAAGAAGGTTATACATATTCATATCTAGTAGCATGTTTTAGTTACTCTGTGTTACGTAATTAATTCAAAGCTGTTCTTTAGAATTCCATTAAATCCTATAAAATTTTACAGCTTTATTTCAGGGAGCACTAGGAGTAATTAAAAGCCTGCTACACACTTTAGAAAGCAAGAAAGCATAGCTAGATGATTTCTCCAGCAAAAAAATGGTTAGAACTAATGAATGAATCCAGTAAGTTGCAGGATATAAAGCCAACATACAAAAACTAGTTGCATTTCTATATGCAGCAATGAAATACCTGAAAAAGAAATTAACAAAGTAATCCAAAATAGCATCAGACCAATACAATATCTAATACATTTAACCAAGGGGGTGAAAGATCTGTACACTATGAACTATAAAACACAGATGAAAAGAATTGAATAAGATACAAATAAATGGAAAGATACCACATGTTCATGTACTATGAGAATTAATATTATTAAAATATCCACACTATCCAAAGGGATCTTCAGATTTGATGCAGTACCTATCAAATTTCTAATGGCATTTTTTACAGAAATAGGAAAAGAGCTCCTAAAATTCATATGGTACCAAAAATATCCCTAATAGCCAAAGTCATCTTGGCAAAGAACAAAACTGAAGGTATCCCTCTTCTTAATTTCAAATTATTACAATCCTATAGTGATTAAAATAGTATAGTCCTGGCATGAAAATAAACACAGACCAATGGAACAGAATAGAGAGCTTTAAATAAATCCACATATATATGGTCAACTAATCTTTGAAAAGGTTAACAAGAATACTAAATAGAAGGTGTTCTCTTCAGTAAATTATACTGGGAAAACTTGATCTCCACATGTGAAAGAATGAAACTGGATTCATATCCCACACCATATGCAAAAATCAACTCAAAATGGATTGAAAATTTAATACTAAAACTATAGAACTCCTAGAATAAAACATAGGGAAACAGTTCCTTGACATTGGTGTTGGCAATGACTTTTTGGATATGACAGTAAAACTAGAGGAACAAGAGCCAAAATAAACAAGTGATATTCCACCAAACTTAAAAACTTCTGCACAGCAATGAATAACATCGACAAAATGAAAAGGCAACCAATGGAATGAGAGAAAATATTGGCAAATATATCTTATAAGAGATTAATACTCAAAATATACGAGGTCCCACAACTCAGTAGCAAAAAACAAGAACTCAGTTTCAAAGTAGGCAAGACACAAATGGCCAAAAATATATGAAAATGTGCTCAACATCATCAGAGAGATGAAAATCGAAATCATAACGAGATGTCACTTCACATCTGTTAAGATTTTTATCATTATAAAAAAAAGGTAAATGTTGGCAAGGATGTCGAGAAAAGGGAACACTGGTACTCTATTGGTGGTTTTGTAAATTCATACAGCCATTGTGAAAAACAGTAAAGAGTTTCCTCAAAAAATTAAAAAGAGAGCTATCATATGATCAAGAAATTCTGCTTATTCAATAGTGAATTGAAATCAAATTCACTATTTATTCAAAGGGATATTCAAAGGGAAATTCAAAGGGAAAATAAATTCACTATTTATTCAAAGGGAATGAAATCAGGATCTCAAGATACCTGCACTCCCATATTCACTGTAGGTTACTTGTAATAGCCAAGATATAGAAACAACATAAATATCCCTCAATGGATGAAGTATAAAGACAATACATATATACATAAAATGAAATATAATTCAGACCAAAAAAGTGGAAAAGTCTGCCATTTGTGACAACATGGATAGATCTGGAGGACATCATGCTAAGCAAATAAGCTAGACAAAGGCAAATCCTGTGTGATCCTCATATATGCAATACAAAAAAAGGCAAACATACAGAAGCAGAGAGTAGAATGGTGGTTGATGGGGGCTGTAGAGAGGTGAAAAAGATAGGTGTGGGTGAAAGTTATAAGGTTTAAGTTACGCAAGATAAATATGTTCTGGAATCTGCTATACAGCATAATGCCTGTAGCTAATACTGCTTTGTATACTTAAAATTTGCTGAGAGGCTGGATATTATGTTAAATGCTCTTACCACAGGACAATAATAATAATAATAATGGCAACAATAATCATAAAAAAGTGGGTGAGTGGAAATTTGGAAGGCGATGGATATGTCTATGGCCTTGATGGTAGTAATGGTTTCAAGGGTGTATTCTCATCCATAAACTGAGTTGTATGCCTTAAATATGTACAGCTTTTTACATGTCCATCATACCTCAATAAAGTGTTTTTAAAATCGTAAAGGTTAAATAAATTTTTAAAACACAGAGGTTTGAGTGTAAAGGTTTTGGACAAGAATATCTTATAGGTGATATTATGTTATTCCTATTATTTTCCCATTAGGAGACACATAACGTCAAGATGTCTGACAACTGGTGATGCTATAACTAATCAGTTTGCCCAAGTAGTTTTGATCTTATACCTTTATTACAAATTTGAAATTGACCATTCACCTAGGTTTTGTAGCAATATTAAATAGATTTATGCCAAATTTGTAATAAAAAAAAAACACCATTCTGCAATTATTAGGTAGAATTATTGTATAAAGAAGAATTTCTCCATTTTTCCCTATCAAATATTTGGTCAGTCTATCAGAAATAATTTCTGTATAGCCATAGCTTATCTTGACCTTTTTTACATTTCCTCTACCAAACCTCCCTTAATTGCTGCTTCCCTTTCTTTGAACTTAACTTTTTTTCTTCCTCTCTTTCTTCTTATCTTTTCTTTTTTAAAGAAAAGCTATGCTAAGACAATTACCCTAAAATGCAGTTCTGTACAAGATAATTACTTGATTACTTGACTTTCTTTTATCTCTCAATTTCCAAATAGTGCATAGTGAAGACATTTTTAAGTTATCATAATGAACTCATAAATATTTATATCTTTGACATTTTTAAAGGAAATACTGACATTCTTTGTTTTTATTATTCACAAATTGTACTCTCTTAGTTCAGTTTAATCCCCTTCATTTTGGCTCCTGGGCCTT
Organism: Manis pentadactyla; assembly: GCF_030020395.1. Taxonomy (NCBI): domain Eukaryota; kingdom Metazoa; phylum Chordata; class Mammalia; order Pholidota; family Manidae; genus Manis; species Manis pentadactyla. The sequence continues at coordinate 25,961,846 of NC_080037.1, read as the reverse complement.
TTTTTACATAATTTATTCATGATTCACTTTGTACATGTACATGAGGCCTAGAATCAGACACTTATCCTAAAATTCCTGGACATTTTAGTGGGAAATAGAATTTAAAGAGCAGGTACCCGGTTCTAGGTGTGCTAATTGATATTTTGAATTTTTGTTACTTTCATTTTTCTTATGCATTTCCTCTGGGCTAAAGTAGGAAGGTTTTAGTTTTTTAAAAAAGAAAACAAGAATAATAAACAGAAATTCATTTTAATGTAATTATGAAATGTAAAATTATAGTTTTTTATGTACCTTTTTAAAAAGTTTATGCTTTTAGTTCCTTTGGCTTAGTTTTCAACATATCACCAAGATCCACTGGAGACAATTTCTTTTTAATTCTATGTAAGTGTTTCTAATGGTAAATATAGATATTTTACAACTTGCACTTTCTAGCAGCCATTCAAAGAACAAAAATAAATCACTTTTATCTTAAATAAATAAACTTATTCTATCTTACAATTACCAGATGGGTCCATTAAAACATTTTGTAATTCTTAGATATGTGAAGAATCTTAGTATCTTATTTTTCTGTAACTCGAAAAAGTTTGCTATTTTAAATCCTAGAAATTATTTCAGCATTATTAAACATTAATAAAATAAGTAGAAAATGAACAATTATTGAACTATCACTTTTGCATCATTCTTTCATTTTTTTAACATTTTTCAGTGGTGTGCACATGTCCTCAAATGACCATGAAAATGCCATGAGTTTTCATTTTGGGCTTAGGAATAAATTCTAATGAGAAGGCAACACTTTATTTCTCAAGAAAGCATAAAATAAATTAGGAAATACCACCTTTTTACAGTTGTTTTGTTTAGTTTTCACTAATACATTTAAGAGAAATATGTTTCATAATTAGATGAATCAGAAGATAAATGCAAAGAGAAACACAATATCACTTTAGACTACTAATGATGGTTAAGTGCATATTTTAAGCAAAATTATAGACTCTGAGTCTTCAGACGGTGATATACTGGGTGCATTTCCTCAAAATCATCAAGAATCAAAGAGTATATAATATATCCCTAAAGACAGAAATGAATATGGGACTCTATCAATTAATTGTTCAATAGGAAAAACTTCATTATAGAATATTTTGCGATAAGAAACTGGAATATTCCACTCTGCTATAAAAATGTGCATGGAAACATATTTCATTATGTTTGTATGTCAAACTTGATCTAGTTCATAAGTTAAAAACAAAATGTGAAAGGAGATTTGTATAGAAATATTAGAATCATACATATGATATAGGAATGAAAATACTGAGTTAATCCTTCTAACTGATGTTTATGATACCAAATTATTTTTTTATATATTTTGGAGCAAAGAAGATATCCTCTTGTGAAAAACATTATGGTTGTTGAAATTTTGAAAAGTGTTATGAATTGACAATCAGAAAATAATGAATAATTATAGATTAATTAGAGATGCATTTAGTTGGGCTTTAATAAACTGAGATGAGTATTTAGAAGGTGAATATCCACCAACAGCTTATGAATAGTCAGTTGCATTGCAGGAGCTTGCCAATTGTGGGTATATGTAACTTCAAAAGAAGGAAAGATTTAACAAAAATTTGGGTTTGTTTTATTTCCATTCTTATAGATATTTCTAAGAAATTTTTTCACTGTCACTTAAATTCTGTAAATCATTCACGTGGTGACAAAATTCTAAAAGTTCACTGCATCTAGATGGTGAATTTTGTTGATGACTATTTCTCCCATTATAGAGTAGGTTAAGGTAAAAATATTTTTCTTAATGACACTGCATTAATATTTACAGTTAATATTTGATAATCATGGTTGTCATGCTCCATAAAGTCTCTGCAAGTATTGCATTAATGAATACTGAATGATTGCTCCTAGTGGGAAATACAGTGTTAAATCCTTGTGAGCCTCTGGTCACAATGTTTTCATCAACCAATCAAAACATAACCTTGTTGGAGAGGATTAAAGATGGCAGTGTGAGAGGAGAGAAAGAGGCTTCCTCCTAAAACTGGATACAATTAGAAAATTTACTTGGTGCAACTAACCTGAGAGAGCAACAGGAAAGAGGACGGCATCAGACTGCACACACCTGGAGAAAATAGCAGACATCAGTAGATGAATGGATAAAGAAGATGTGGTACATATACACAATGGAATATTATTCAGCCATAAGAAGAAAACAAATCCTACAATTTGCAACAACATGGATGGAGCTAGAGGGTGTTATGCTCAGTGAAATAAGCCAAGCGGAGAAAGAGAAATACCAGATGATTTCACTCATCTGTGGAGTATAAGAACAAAGGAAAAACTGAAGGAACAAAACAGCAGCAGAATCACAGAACCCAAGAATGGACTAATAGTTACCAAAGGGAAAGGAACTGGGGAGGGTGGGTGGGAAGGGAGGGATAAGGGGGGGAAGAAGAAAGGGGGTATTATGATTAGCATGCATAATGTGGGGGATGGGAGAAAGGGGAGGGCTGTGCAACACGGAGAAGACAAGTAGTGATTCTACAACATTTTGCTATGCTGATGGACAGTGACCGTAATGGAGTTTGTGGGGGGGACTTGGTATAGGGGAGGGCCTAGTAAACATAATGTTCTTCATGTAATTGTAGATTAATGATAACAAAAAAAAAACCTTGTTTTATGTATTTTCTGCTCAAAGACACCTTAATGTATATTGTTCATTCATTAACACTGAACTTCCAAACAATAGCAGCATGACTCAAACCTGAACAGAGCTTACCATATTTCCTCTGTAAGGCACATCACAGCCTTCCTGCCCTTAGGAACCTATATAGAATTTCAGCACAGTACTTGTGTACCATTTTAAACAGAAAAATCACCAAAAAAAGTACAAAAATGTGAATCATATGTCATTAATAGGCTACAAAAAAGACCCTTGTTTATAGCACAACAACTGAAATAAGAAGGCAGAGCATCATCTTGCTCCACCACAGCTGGGAGCATGTGCGCAGTGCCCAAATTTTTGGTCATTCAGCACATATCTGTAAAAGACAACAGAAGCACTGAAATGACTTGAGGTTACAAATATCTTTAAAGTAGATCAATTCACAAAGTAAGGTTTTATGAAGAATGAGCATCGACTGTGTTTGCTTTATCTATAATCAATGTAACAAAAGCCTACAATACACTTATAATCATTTCTAAATATGACATAGCTGGTACTACCAATTTTTTTTATGTCATTAATATACAATTACATGAGTAACATTGTGGTTACCAGATTCCCCCATTATCAACTCCCTACCACATACCCCATTACAGTCACTGTCTATCAGTATAGTAAGATACTATAGAATTGGGAAGAGGATTAAAGATGGCAGCATGAGAGCTGAGACAGAGGCTTCTTCCTAAAAAAACATATAATATGAAAATATAATTAATACAACTAATCCTGAAAGAGCAACAGGAAAGAGGACTGAGCCAAACTGCATACACATTGGAAAAAGAATAAACCTCATGGAACAGGTTAACATACCAAAGCCATAGCCTGGCAGGACCCAAGCCCTTCCCCCACCCCAGTTCACAAGCAAGAGTAAGAGAAATGGAGCAGGGAGGCGGTGGAGGCCTGTGACTGCTGAATACCAAACTCTGGACATCTGCTCTGGGAGCATAAACCTACATTTCATGGTGTTTGCATGGTACTCTCGTGATTAGGGGATGGAAAACTAAGACAGGCAGAATAGCTGTGGAGACTGAGATTCCAGCAGCTAGTGGAAAGCAGGGATCCATACCCAGCTGCTCTGGAACAAAATAAAGGTGGGCAGTCTGAGAGACTTCCTAATAGCAAGAGGGCTGCTAAAGAGGCTAGGATTCCACAGAACTTAATGTTCAGGAGAAAGCACAGGTAGACAAAATTGTCTGGGGGCACTCTGCCAAGCCCCACCTGGCTGACAAAATGGCAAACCTTACCCTGACATTAGACCAGCCAGAGGAAAGCCCTGTCTACAGCAAATACAAACGCAAAGCACAGAGGCTTATACCTGTGTACTCGGCCCAATGGTTCTGGGTGTGGAGGCAGGCATAGCATCTGGGAAGCAGGAAACAGCTCTTTCCTCCCCTCAGGCACCAATACCACTCCCCTGTGACCCCCAACATTGCTCCAGGAGCTGAGAAGCTCCAGAGAGTAGAGCTTCTGGTCACAATGTTGTATATGACACAATGGAGGGCACCATATACAAATATGAAAAGCCAAAGAAACCTGGTTCAAAGTAAAACTATGAATAGAACACCCGAGAAAGATTCAAATGAAATCAACCTCATGAATCATCCTGAAAGGGATTTCAAAATAAAAATCATTAACATGCTCATGGAGGTACAGAAAAATACTCAAAAACTCAGGGATGAATTCTGGTCAGAGATCCAATAGTTGAAGAGCACAATGAAGGGTATTAAATGCAGATTAGACATGGTGGAAGAGAAGATAAATGAAATAGAAATTAGAGAAGAGAAATACAAAGAAGCTGAGGCACAGAGAGAAAAAAGGATCTCTAAGAATGAAAGAATACTGAGAGAACTGTGTGACCAATCCAAAAAGAACAATAATCACATTATAGGGATACCAGAAGAAGAGAGAGAAAAAGGGATAGAAAGTGTCTTTGAGGAGGAAATTGCTGAAAAAATTGGGGAATCTGGGGAAGAGGATAGTCTTGCAGGCCATGGAGGTGCACAGATCTCCCAATGCAAGGGACCCAAGGAAGACAACACCAAGACACATAGTAATTAAAATGGGAAAGATCAAGGGTAAGGACACACTATTAAAAGCAGCCAGAGAGAGAAATATGATCACATATGAAAGAAAGCCCATCAGGCTAACATCAGACTTCTCAGCAGAAAACTTACAGGCCAGAAGGGAGTGGCATGATGTAGTTAATGCAAGGAAACAGAAGGGCTTCAAACCAAGAATACTTTATCTGGCAAGATTATCATTTAAATTTGAAGGAGGGATTAAACAATTTCCAGATAAGCAAAGTCTGAGAGAATTTACCTCCCACAAACCATCTCTACAGTCTATTTTGAAGGGACTGCTATAGATGGAAGTGTTCCTAGGGTTGGATAGCTGTCACCAGAGGCAACAAAACCACAGGAAAGAAAGTAGAACAGCTAATTACTAAATAAATGCAAAATTAAATCAACTACCCCAAAGTCAATCAAGGGATAGACAGAATACAGAATATGATACCTAATATATAAAGAATGGAGGAGGAAGAAAAAGGAGGAGAAAAAAGAAACCTTTAGATTGTGTATGTTATAGCACATTAAATGAGTTAAGTTAGACTCTTATATAGTAAGGAATTTAACCTTGAACTTTTGGGAAACATGAATCTAAAATCTGCAATGGCAATAAGTACTTGCCTATCGATAATCACCCTAAATGTAAATGGACTGAATGCACCAATCAAAAGACATAGAGTCAATGAATGGATAAAGAAACAATACCCATCTATATGCTGCCTACAAGAGACTTACTTTAAACACAAAGACATACACAGACTAAAAGTGAAGGGACGGAAAAAGATATCTCATGCAACTAATAGGGAGAAAAGAGCAGGAGTTGCAGTACTTGTATCAGACAAAATAGTCTTCAAAACAAAGAAAGTCACAAGAGATAAAGAAGAACATTACCTAATGGTAAAGGGATCAATCCAACAAGAAGATATAACCGTTATAAATATCTATGCACCCAACACAGGAGCACCTAGATATGAGAAACAAATACTAACTGAATTAAAAGGGAAAACAGAATGCAATGCATTCATTCTAGGAGACTTCAACACTCCACTCAGTCTGCTGGACAGATTAACCAGACAGAAGATAAGTAAGGAGACAGAGGCACTGAACAACAAATTAGTAGAGATGGACCTAACAGACATCTACAGAACTCTACACCCCAAAACAGCAGAATACACATTCTTTTCAAGTGCATATGGAACATTTTCAAGAACAGATCATATGCTAGGCCACAAAAAGAACCTTGGTAAATTCAAAAATATTGAAATTGTACCAACCAGTTTCTCAGACCACAAAGTTATGGAACTCAAAATAAATTACACAAAGAAAATGAAAAATCCCACAAACACACAGAGGCTTCACAACATGCTCATAAATAACGAAAGGATCAATGACCAAATAAAAACGAAGATCATGCAATATATGGAGACAAATGACAACAAAAATTCAACACTGCAAAACCTGTGGGAGGCAATGAAGGGTGTGCTAAGAGGAAAATATATTGTACTACAGGCGTACCTGAGGAAAGTAAAACAATCCCATATGAACACTGTAAACTCACAATAAATGAAACTAGAAAAAAAGAACAAATGAGGCCCAAAGTCAGTAGAAGGAGGGACATAATAAAGATTAGAGCAGAAATAGATAAAATCGTGAGGAACAAAACAATAGAAAGAATCAATGAAAGCAAGAGCTGGTTCATTGAGAAAATAAACAAAATAGATAAACCCCTAGCCAGACTTATGAAGAAACAAAGAGAGTATACACACATAAACAGAATCATAAATGAGAAAGGAAAAATCACTATGGACACCACAGAAATACAAAGAATTATTAGAGAATACTATGAAAAATTATATGCTAACAAACTGGATAACCTAGAAGAAATGGACAACTTTCTAGAAAAACACAACCTTCCAAGGCTGACCCAAAAAGAAACAGAAAATGTGAACAGACCAATTACCAGCAACAAAATTGAAGTGGTAATCAAAAACCTACCTAAGAACAAAATCCTGAACCAGATGGCTTCACCACTGAATTTTATTAAACATTTAGTGAAGACCTAATATGCATCCTCCTTAAAGTTTCCAGAGAGTAGAGGAAGAGGGAATACTTCCAAACTCATTCTATGAGGCCAGCATCACTCTAATAAGAAAACCAGGCCAAGACACCACACACACACAAAAAATTACAGACCAATATCCCTGATGAACATAGATGCAAAAATACTCAACAAAATATTAGCAAACCAAATTCAAAAATACATCAAAAAGATTATCCATCATGATCAAGTGGGATTTATTCCAGGTATGCAAGGAGGGTACAACATTCAAAAATCCATAAACATCATCCACTAAATCAACAAAAAGGACAAAAACCACATGATCATCTCCATAGATGCTGAAAAAGCATTTGACAAAATTCAACATCCATTCATGATAAAAACTCTCAAGAAAATGGCTATAGAGAGCAAGTACCTCAATATAATAAGGCCATATATGACGATCCCACAGCCAATATCATACTTAACAGTGAAAAGCTGCAAGCTTTTCCTTTAAGATCAGAAACAAAACAAGGATGCCCACTCTCCCCACTTTTATTCAACATAGTACCTGAGGTCCTAGCCATGGCAATCAGACAACACAAAGAAATAAAAGGCATCCAAATTGGCAAGAAAGAAGTTAAACTGTCCCTGTTTGCACATGACATGATGTTGTACATAAAAACTCTAAAGAATCCACTCCAAAACTATTAAATCCAATATCTGAATTCAACAAAGTTGCAGGATACAAAATTAATATACAGAAAGCTGTTGCATTCCTATACACTAAAGATGAACTAGCAGAAAGAGAAATCAGGAAAACAATTACATTCAGAGTTGCATCAAAAAGAATGAGATACCTAGGAATAAACTTAACCAAGGAAGTGAAAGACCTATACTCTGAAAACTATAAGACACTCCTGAGAGAAATTAAAGAAAATACCAATAAATGGAAACACATCCCGTACTCATGGATAGGAATAATTAATATTGTTACAATGGCCATCCTGTCTAAAGCAATCTACAGATTCAGTGCAATTCCTATCAAAATACCATGAGCATCCTTCAATGAACTAGAGCAAATCATTCTAAAATTCATATGGATCCACAAACGACCCCAAACAGCCAAAGCAATCCTGAGAAGGAAAAATAAAGCTGGGAGGATTATGCTCCCCAACTTCAAGCTCTACTACAAAGTCACAGTAATCAAGACAATTTGGTACTGGCACAAGAACAGAACCATAGACCAATGGAACAGACTAAAGAGCCCTAATATAAATCCAACCATATATGGTCAATTAACACATTCTATAAAGGAGCCATAGATATACAATGGGGAAATGACAGCCTGTTCCACAACTGGTGTTGGCAAAACTGGACCGCTACATGCAATAGAATGAAACTGGATTATTGTTTAACCCCATACACAAAAGTAAATTAGAAATCGATCCAACACCTGAATGTAAGTCAAGAAACCATAAAACTCTTAGTAGACAACATAAGCAAAAATCTCCTGAAAATGAGCATGAGTAACTTATTCTGGAACACATCTCCTCAAGCAAGGGAAACAAAAGCAAAAATGAACACATGAGACTACATCAAACTAAAAAGTTTCTATATGGAAAAGGACACAATCAACAGAACAAAAAGGCATCCTACAGTATGGGAGAATACATTTGTAAATGACATATCCTACAAGGAGATAACATCCAAAATATATAATGAACTCACATGCCTCAACACCCAAAAATCAAATAACCCGATTAAAAAATGTGTGGAGGATATGAAGAGGCAGTTCTCTAAAGAGGAAATTTAGATAGCCAACAGACACATGAAAAGATGCTCCCCATCACTAATCATCAGGGAAATGCAAATTAAAACCACAATGAGATATCACCTCACACCATTAAGAATGGCCAGCATTGAAAAGACTAAGAACAACAAATGCTGATAAGAATGCGGAGAAAGGGGAACCCTCCTACACTGCTGGTGGGAATGTAAATTAGTTCAACCACTGTGGAAAGCAATATGGAGGTTCCTCACAAAACTAAAAATAGAAATACCATTTGACCCGGGAATCCCACTCCTTGGAATTTACCCAAAGAATACAAGTTCTCAGATTCAAAAAGATATATGCACCCCTATGTTTATCGCAGCACTATTTACAATAGCCAAGATATGGAAGCAACCTAAGTGTCATTAGTAGATGAATGAATAAAGAAGATGTGGTACATATACACAATGGAATACTATTCAGTCATAAGAAAGAAACAAATCCTACCATTTGCAGCAACATGGATGGAGCTGGAGGATATTATGCTCAGTGAAATAAGCCAGGCGGAGAAAGACAAATGCCAAATGATTTCCCTCATTTGTGGAGTATAACAAGGAAGCAAAACTGAAGGAACAAAATAGCAGCAGACTCCCAGACTCCCAGAAGGTACTAGTGGTTACCAAAGTGGAGGGTTGTGGGAGGGCGAGTTGGGAGGGAGGGAGATGGGGATTGAGGGGTATTATGTTTAGTATACATGGTGTGGGGGGGTCATGGGGAAAACAGTGTAGCACAGAGAAGACAAACAGTGAATCTTTGGCATCTTACCACATTGATGGACAGCGACTGCACTGAGGTGTGGGCGGGTACTTGATAATATGGGTAAATGTAGTAACCACATAGTTTTTGCATGTGAAACTTTCATAAGAGTGTATATCAATAATACCTTGATAAAAAAAATTTTTTAAAGATGCTATAGAATCACTACTTGTCTTCTCTATTCTATACTATCTCCCCCATGCCCTCTCGCTACATTATGTGTGCTAATCATAATGCCTCTTTTTCCCCTTCTCCCTCCCTTCCCACCCATCCCCCAGATTCTTTCCCTTTTGCAAATGTTAGTCCCTTTCTTGGGTTCTGTGATTCTGCTGCTCTTCTTTTCCTTCAGTTTTTGCTTTGTTCTTATACTTCACAGCTCAGTGAAATCATTTAGTATTTGTCTTTCTCCGCCTGGTTTATTTCACTGAGTATAACACCCTCTAGCTCCATCCATGTTGTTGCAAATGGTAGGATTTGTTTTCTTCTTATGGCTGAGTAATATTCCATTGTGTATATGTACCACCTCTTCTTTATCCATTCATCTACTGATGGACACTTAGGTTGCTTCCATTTCTTGGCTATTGTAAATAGTGCTGTGATAAACATAGGGGTGCAACTGTCTTATTCAAACTGGAGTGCTGCATTCTTAGCATAAATTCCTAGGAATGGAATTCCTGGGTCAAATGGTATTTCTATTTTGAGTTTTTTGAGGTACCTCCATACTGCTTTCCACAATGGTTGAATTAGTTTACATTCCCACCAGGGGTGTAGGAGGGTTCCCCTTTCTCCACATCCTCACCAGCATTTATCGTTCCTATTCTTTGCTATGTTGACCATCCTAACTGGCATGAGGTGATATCTCATTGTGGTTTTAATTTGCATTTCCCTGATAATTAGTGATGTGGAGCATCTTTTCATGTGCTTGTTGGCCATCTGAATTTCTTCTTTGGAGAATTGTCTGTTCATATCCTCTGCCCATTTTTTATAGGGTTATTTTCTTTTTGATTGTTGAGGTGTATGAGTTCTGTTACTACCAATATTAAGGTTGCTAAAGGCATGATGCAATTTCATTGAGTTTCTTTTCTCCTGTGTTAAAACTCACAAAATAGTCTGTTTAAAGTCATTTGAAGTTCATTTAATCTCTGGATCATTATGCCACTGATTTGACATATATTGAGTTTCCTCTGCTTGTTAGATGTTTTAAGGGATTGTTTTTACTCTTCCTTGGGGTAGTATTTTGCCATTTTCATTTAAAATAGTTACATGGTTTCAAAATTGGAATTGTATTATTTGATACATTTCAATTTTTTCCCACTACCTTTCTTTCTTCCTAGAGAGAAATGTTTTAATTAATCTAAGCTTTATATTAGCATTATTTCTTATTAAAAATTTGAGAAAATTAAACTTATGCACATGAATATCTATATAAACATGTATCTATATAAATTTATGCCTCTGTTGTGTTTGTAAATCTCCTCTGCACTGTGGCTTCTGACAAATATATTTCACACATTTTTTCACACTTGAAATATATCTAGCAAACTACTTACCAATACATAGAAATATAGAAATCTCCATAATGTTTTTTTACAGCTGCATGGAAGTCTACTATGTTGAATATACTGGAGTATATTCAACAGTTAGTTTTACAAAACCACAGTGTCAGGTACCTTGCTAAAACCTGGCCAAATACATATGGCTTCCTATCTTTTCCATGTTATACTGAACAACAAAATCATTTTTTATAGCAAATTTGAGTTAACTGCACTGAATTTTGAGGTGAATTTATATACTGTAATTATTATATAAAAAATAAAACACAAGTTAATGGCAATGTATTAAATGTTAAATTTATTTAATTAAATGAAGAATGTCTAAATTTTAAAGAGATATTCAACTAAAATAATATCAACCTGTTTATATAAAATGGGCACATACAGTATTTGAAAAAAATATTAAATGATGTTCTCTGGAATTCTTCATCTAGAATTCAGCATCAATAAGAAGCTTTGTTCACACAGCTAGGTAAGAAAAAATTGCAAGGGAGACTTGACTGCTTTATCTTATTTCTCACCTTTTAAGAAACTAGTTTCTCACTATTTAACAAAATTTGAAGAGTTCAGTCTTAATATATTCCAATGGTGTGATTATTTTTTCATTAGTTTCTTTTGTTTCTTGGATAAATATTGAAAAGTCTTACAATAATGTTAGTGGCTTTTAAATAATTTAGAGTTTTTCTTGACCCAGACATCTCAAAATAATTATCAAGATTTTCTCAAGCATATGCATATATGGTGTTTCTAGTCTTAAAAATTAGTCTTTAAAATTTAAACTATAAAAGAAAAAATATCACTAGTGATCCATTTTAACTTCACTTTCCCTAAATTGATGTATATATTTTTTGGTTTTAATTAGGGGTTGGGAAACTTTTTCACTAAAAACACCTCATTAAAGGTAATATTTTAAGCTTTATGGGTCAAGAGACAAAATCAATGATATTATGTACCTATTTATATAGTAAGAAAGTCAAAACATAACTTTAAGGTCTAAAATTTAAAATATACTACCAATAATTGAGAACTTTTTATGAAATTCAAATCTGCTAATGAGAATGGAATTCTTTATGCAGAAAGAGATAGCATTTTGCTTGTATTCAACGTCAGTGCTCCTTATCATCAAAATCATTTGCAAATAACTATCTACTACTGTTGATTTGTATTGAAATGTTATATATTTCACCTTTAAAAGTGTCTTTTCATGTAAATATATCCTGCCAAGTACTGATACCTGTCTATGAGCATACGATTTGTATTGAGTATATTCATCACTTAAAAAGACATTTATAGAACTTTTGTATTATTTTCTGATATTTACCTTTTATCATGTCAGCTTATTGAAGATTTATCACTTTCAATTGCAGGTTAGAAAAAAGCCTTTCAGCTGCACAGTTAAATTAATTTTGAAATACAGAAATTCCCTTTGCACTTGTGCCCCAAAATACATTACAGGAATATAGTTGAGTTGAGAAAATGGGTTTTGCTACCAGTTTGTATGGGAAAGGAGACCTTCCTTCTCTTAATTTTTGACTCCATGGTAAGTGCCTGAAGCAGGTCAACATGACTTGTGATTCAGTGTTAGCTGACTAACAAAATGACTTTTCCTGAGTATAAATTTTCAATAGGACATTCTCTTCCTTGTATTTTTAGGTTGAATTCATTATGAAATAATGTTAAATCTATAGCAAAAGCCGGTTTCCAAAGACATTGCATGCAATATAATAGTTGAGTGTGTTTCTTCTCACTCAGAAAATATGAAATATTGGCCACAAGGGCAAAACACACACATATAAAACTTTATCATGTTAATCATTGAATTGTTGTGTGATAGGGCAAATTGGGATATCCGGCTATTATTTCTGATAGGAATTTATGGAACTGAAGATGGCCAAGTTCACCAATAGTGAAAGAAATTCACTATTGACACTTCTGATTTGGTAACATGATATAATCAAATATTTCTACAGTGTACCTTCTTAGGAATAATAAAATGTGTATCTATGATTTTAAAGCCTCCAAGTTTGTAAGATTTGCAAGTAGGTCCAATGAAGCCATTTTCTACTCTATACAAATTTTTACCACCATCAACTGCAATGCATTTAAGGTGATTCCACTTCAGCTTATACTGAACTTGTTTTCTCTCAGTTTGGACAATAGTCTCACTTTCAACAGACTATTCACAGAGGCCAATTCAAACTTGGTAAAAATAACCCAGAATTTATCTTGTATTAAACTTCCCATCTTAGTACTGCTATTTATTGTTGAATTTAGGTTTATAAGTTATCTCATATATATGAGAATTCCTGTTTTATTTGAAAGTGAAGCATTTGTTTCCCCATTTCTTTTGCTTCCACAACCTCAAACATAAGTGAACAATCTTCATGTATACTATGAAAGGAGTTATTTGTAATTGTGTGAGGGCTTTTGGCTTTAATCATAGCCTTATAACTGACCCCTTGAACTTGATATGTTGTTCTTACACCCCATCTTACTTGAGAAATTCATTTTCCATATTGTTCTTGAAGATGCATTAAAAAGCTTATTTTTTCCTTCATTATATTCTTATTTTGTAGTAAGGTGTCAGTAAAAATAATGTTACCATTAATTCAAATGAAGTTATTTACATACACATACACACACACACACACATATATATACATGTACCAAATTTGTTGGTTACAATGTTGAGTTTATTGGTTAGGGTATTTATAGTTTATTTAGTGAGGATGACCTTAATTTATCATGAAAACAATGATGACAAATAAAGATAGCCCAAAAACAATGTTAAGTTGTAATTCAGATCAATAGATGAAAATTGCAAAGGATTTTACAGTGAATGTATATACTTGTAGAAAAAGACATTACTATCGGATAATAAAATCTAAGAATACCTTATTCAAGAATCTCAAGTGAGAATTGTGTCTAACATATATTTTATGAAGGGAAAATTAGTTTCAGAGACAGTCAGTGACATCCCAAAAATGTACACCTGAATAATGGCAAGTTGAGGACTGGACCAGGACAATGTTCTTTCAATTCTCATGTACAAACTACTGTAACACTTATTTGATTATACATCCAGCTTTCCTCTGCTACACACATGTAGAAATAATTTTCTATGAACTATGTCTTGTTTTGATCATCTCTATGATGCAAGCACCTAAACTCATTTTGTACAAAGTAATTTGTGCAAACAAATATTGCTCTTTCTCTCTACATTTGATCCAAGCTCACCCATCAGAAAACCCTTTCTTATATTTGATTAGTCCAGGTCTTAATCAATGGCTTTAACTAAGGCAGTGTTCACTCCTTGACAATTTGGAATTGGAATAGAGATGCAAAGGCGTAATATGGTTTACTGTTTCCAAGAAAAAGTACACACAGTGCTATGGTTGATATTTCAGGTTATGTAACCTGGAGGGGAGTGGCGAGGAAGCTAGTTTGCAATGAAAGTGAAAAACAAAGTAGAGGCTTAAAAAGGAGCAAATATGGCAACAGTGTCCTGGTTGTATAGCACTCCATAAATTTAGCTGAATTTTGCCCCTTCATCTATGAATTCACTTTTTATTCTTAAGGAAGTTCTAGGTGGTCTCTGTGGTTTGTAATTAAGAGTTATCACTAATATTATTGGAGACCATATAGCACCAAAATCTTCTTTAAGAAGAAATCTGAACTACAGCTTAAATTTTAAAAAGACATACCCTGACTGAAAACTCAGAAAGAGTGTTAGATGCTTGAATACAATTAATTAAAACAAGAAAAAGTAAATAAATGGGAACATATAGAATATATTAAAAGAGAGTAAACAAGGTTTTTTCAAAAAAACTTCGAGTAAACAATATTGAAGGAAAAGTCAAATCTATCAAAATGAAAATTACAACTAGTGTTATAAGAACAACCCTTCTCCACACACAAATAACTGAATCTGGAATATATACTAGAGATAGGTTTTGAAAACATTTTGTTTCCTGCAGGGGGTAATAGACAGGTGAGGACATAGAAAGTAATTGAGACATATTGTGCTTCAACTAACAATGAGTTTTAAATAATGAACATGAAAAATAACATTAAGTCCAAAGATAGGCAGACTCCAAATTGATTCACTCAGATTCTTCAGTTGACATCGTTGGCTTCATATGGAATGGTAAGACTGTGGTAGATGCTGCTGTCACAAACACAGCTGCTGGATTTCAAGTTCAATGGCATCTGAAGGTCAGAGAGATTACCTCTTGTGTGCATTTCTCTTGTAAGTCAGGAAACTGTCTCCAAAAGTTCCCCAGATTTTCCCTGGAGTGTCATCAGTCAGATTAGAACCCCATCACTGTCCCTGAATCAGTCAGTAGGAAAAGTGATGGTATTACCATGATTGGTCTAGACTAATGACCTGAAATATAGTAGATGCAGGGATGGTTTGCAAAGACACACACGCGTGCACACACAAACACACATATCTATGTACCTGAATCAGACTTAAAGTTTTGAATATTGCCATTTTATTTTTTATCATACAGATATGTTTCCCTTGTTGATAATATTCTTCAAAATGTTGTTAATAGCTAATAAACATTCCATTTGGTATATATGTAAGTCAGTTAACCATTTGTTAACCCTTCTATAGTTTATAATATTTTATAATTATAAATAATGCATTAAAGAATATAAATATGTATTTTTCCTCTTCCTTTTAGTAGTTTATCATGATCTTACAAATCAAAATATGAATTGTCTAAAATTTACCAAATTTTATTCTAAAGAGAATCTGCTTACTTACATTCCTACATATACTAAATGCAAAATCATAACTATTATCTTTACAGAATTGAGAAATAACAGCATTTTAATGCTTCTATCAATTTTATATGCACAAATATTTTTATAGTTTATTATTAAGGTTGGGCTCTTTGTTCTTGCCCTATGTATTTATTTTATAAGACATCTGTGTAGTTCTTTTACCAATTTTTATAATATAAGCATCATAAAATCTCTAAGTTTTCATAATTTTTAAAAGATGTTTTATTTGATGTCAGAATTGATAAAATATTTCCTCTTTTGCTTTCTTCAGATAGACTATATTCTAATACCATTTGTTGAATTTTATGAGTATATTACTAGGAACACATTTTTTAATCTGTTCTATGTATTTAGGTATTCTGGAATCTATTACAATGCAATTTATGCTGATTCACTGTTCTGACAGTTCAATGATAATAATACCACAGTTTTGCTTGGTGAAGATCCATTATGTATTTTGAAATTTTGTAAAGTAAACATTTCTATCAACTAAGTGGAAATAAAATACAGCACATTTGGGCAAGATTTTCCTATGATGTTTCTTACCAGTGAGAACAAATGCATCAAGTTGTTTATAAAACTATACTCTGATCTTTGGGGATTAATTCCTAAATAAAGAATGGAAATGATAGCTATCTTTAATTGGAATCTTCTCTTTATGGAACTTTGCTGGGCTCTTTATATGCATTAAACAATTCTCAAAACAATCTAACAATGACTGGTTTTTATTATTCTCATTTTACAGAAGATAAAGCTGTTTAAGGGACTCAGAAGATCACAGAAGCTAATTGTCAGCAGGGTCCAAAATCCATGCTGTGAAACCTTTGAGCATATGACTATACACGGTCAGCCGGTTGTGTTGCCTTCAACAATCTTTCATAGTTATGGGCATATGTGGAGGGGGCTAAGAATGGTATGGGGACCACAGTTCTCTGAGACTTCTTGATCTCAGTAGAATTTGGAGGCAGCAAGATAACCTTCTCCCAAGGTCACCCTGCTTCCATTCAGGAGAAGTGGGTGTTTAATACTATTCTCATCCTTGGTTGATCCCTCTTTCTTATCCTGCTATGGGGCATTGTGAGACTGAAATGAACTATGGCAGCCGTGAGGCTTGTCTAATGGCAGATCATTTTTTTCTCCAAAGAGATTACTGCAACTTCTTTAATTGGCTAAACAACTAATCTAGAGAGGTGTTTATTGTTCAATAAACTGAGAAGACAAATGTCAGCAAGAAAACCTCAAAGCCTCTTCACCTACCCCATCCATATCAAAGTAGGCCTTTCTGTCTTCAGAGATCCTTTGATAATAAAAGGTAGTAGAAACACAGCCTTTGCTTAACAACCACCTGGCTTGGACCCACTTATGTTCCAGGCTGTAACTGATAGATATCTTATATGTTTGTGATTTATCAAACCAATAAATAGTCAGCAAAGAGCAACCCATAAACTTAGTCATTAGGTGAAAGTTCTTTTGTGCTCAAAATTTTCCCTAACCCTCCCTATCTGCTACCCCACAGACGATTTCACCTTCCCTGCAGGCATTTCCCCTCTGTTGGAATACTCAGCACCCATGGAGCGCCTAGTGTCTTCTCTGAACTGTCTAAATCTTCCCGTTTATTAGCTCTACCAGAGGAGGCAGATCCTGAGGTCTTTAACACATTGTAAGCTATTTTTTTCACTTTACACACTTTGTATCATTTTCAAAGTGTATAAATTCAATTATAATTTTTGAGTTACAAGTTAAATAAATCCAAATGAACTATCCTTAAAACAAAAATAAAATATATAGGAATTGAATAATGCTCAAAAATCAAACAACGGTGTTATTTATAGGCACACTATGATAAGGTGAGGATGACACCATCTGATCTCAGGCTCCATTCATTATTTTTTTGTGTGTATGGGGGGGTTTCTCCTCCTTCCTCCTCAGAGCAGTTCCCTTTATATCCAAACTGGAGAAAGTGTCCATGGTGAAGTAAATTTTCTAGATTAATTCTGATTGGGCCAGTTTATGTCACTCCTAACACAATGGCCAAAAGAAGTGGGTGCACAGGGTTGCACGTTCCACTCCTTAATTCAAGGCCGTATTGTCAGCTTTCTAAGTAGCCCAAGGATTCTTTACATAAAAACTCAAAAATGCTTTTGGGGAAGGAAAAAGAAGAAATTTATGCTCTAAACTCAAGAAACATGGTACTTTTACACTAAAATATTCCCAGGTATAAAGGGACATTGCTTTGTCATGACCATTTCAAACATATTCAGTGAGAAAATATAGTATACCAGTAATATTATAAATGTGAATGGTGACAAATGACAAATTATGGAAATTTATAAAAATTATGATGTCTACCCAAGCTTTTTACTTAAAATGTTTTAAAAATCAATCGTAAAACATTATAACATGTCATTTTAAATATGTGTCACAATTTTTTACTTAACACAATGCATTAAAATATTTTAAACAACTTATATGGTTCTTAATCTGTCATAGTGACATTCTTGACAGATTCTTCTTATACCTTCTTCAACCTATATTTGCTATTTCAAAAGTTTGCTCATTGAATTAATTGAATCACTGACATGATAAAAATATTAAATATATTTAAAATAAAACAGTCAGTTACTAATCATTAAGGTACTGTTGAACTATAATGTTACATCAGTTGAAATTCTAATCATATATTTCAATTTTTATGCTTGTTTATGTACCAGTAGATAAACTTAATAATTCTCCAGTTTTAAAAGAAATCCATTTGTGAATACATTCTATCTCTACACTAATTTACAATATTCTGTTGTCCCTTTCACTACTATAAAAGTCTTCTCCATTTGTTAAAATCTGAGTAAATTTTAAATATCCATGTAAGCCCTAACCAATTCTTTCTGAATGCCTTTTGATCTGTTTTAGGGATTATGTTGCTTTTGTGAATGAGCTCTTTTATTCATTACATATTCTAACTGATATTGCTAATACATTTTTTTTTAAATAATGAATTTATGTGATTTTATCTACTTCACTGATATATGTGTAATATATGATACTGCTTTATTTAGGAATCATAGTCACCTGCTATTAAGAGGTCTGAGAAATAACAGTGAATCAAACATAATAAAAATTGCTTTCTTCCACTTGCAAAACAATCTGGAGATTGGAGTTCAGATTTGCCATAACAGCTAACTGGTTTCATCAAGAACTAAACTATCCTTCTCTTTCAGTCTTATGGCTATATCTTCATGACCCAAGATAAGTTGCTGAAGCTCTATGTATCATATCTCTATTCTTGGCACCAGTATGAGGCTGAAGATCAGTATTCCAGGCATTGGATGATCATCCCTGCTGTCGGGGCATCCCCACCCCCTGCCTCTGTTATAGAGCCACCTATAAAGAATCCAGAAGGTACAGTTTATGTCCCGTGTGTCAAATCATAGTCACATAACCAAAGCTATTTGCAATGATTGCTGAGAAATGTCTTTTATCAAGATATATCATACTGAAATAGGGATACTATTGGTAAGAGAAAGGGAGGCTGGTAGGGTAGGCAATCAACTGCCACTTCCACAGATAATTATTCTGAGGTGTTTTTGTGACATTTTTTAGTATTTAGCCTTAAGAATTAGTGACTACTTTGCTATTCTTCTTAATATTCTTACCTTACATATCTGTGTAATATTAAAAGATTATAAAATCATAATAATGAACAAGATAAAAATAATGAGAGTAATGATGGGTGTTTTTCAGTAGATATATTCTGACAGACTATCATGTTTTAATTCACTTGAGAGTATTTTATTCCCATTTATTTTTATTTCCTTTTTTATTTTGGTATCATTAATATACACTTACATGAACAACATTGTGGTTACTAGATTCCCGCCATTAACAAGTCCCCACCACATACACAATTATAGTCACTGTCCATCAGCATAGTAAGATGCTATAGAGTCACTACTTGTCTTCTCTGTGCCCCACCCCTAGATTATGTGTGCTGATCATAATGCCCCTTGTTCCCCTTATCCCTCCTTTCCCGCCCATCCTCCCCAGTCCCTTTCCCTTTGGTAACTGTTAGTCCATTCTTGGGTTCTGTGACTCTGCTGCTGTTTTGTTCCTTTAGTTTTTTTCTTTGTTCTTATACTCCATAGATGAGTGAAATCATTTGATACTTGTCTTTCTACACCTGGCTTATTTCACTGAGCATAATACCTTCCAGCAACATCCATGTTGTTGTAAATGGTAGGATTTGTTTTCTTCTTATGGTTGAATAATATTCCACTGTGTATATGTACCACATCTTCTTTATCCACTCATCTACTGATAGACACTTAGGTTGCTTCCATTTTTTAGCTACTATAAATAGTGCTGTGATAAACATAGGGGTGAATATGTCTTTTTGAATCTGAGAGTAAATTCCTAGGAGTGGAATTCCTAGGTCAAATGGTATTTCTATTTTGAGTTTTTTGAGGAACCTCCATACTGCTTTCCACAATTGATGAACTATTTTACATTCCCACCAGCAGTGTAGTAGGACTCCCCTTTCTCCAAATCATTGCCAACATTTGTTGTTGTTTGTCTTTTCAATGGTGGCCATCCTAACTGGTGTGAGGTGATATCTCATTGTGGTTTTAATTTGCATTTCTCTGATGATTAGCAATATGGAGCATCTTTTCATGTGCCTATTGGCCACCTGAATTTCTTCTTTGGAGAAGTGTCTGTTCAGCTTATCTGCCCATTTTTTTATTGGGTTATTTGATTTTTGTTTGTTGAGGTGCAAGAGCTCTTTGTATATTTTGGATGTCAACCCCTTATTGGTTATGTCATTTATGAATATATTCTCCCATACTGTAGGATGCCTTTTTGTTCTACTGATGTGTCCTTTGCTGTACAAAAGCTTTTAGTTTGATATAGTCCCACTTGTTCATTTTTGCTTTTGTGCCCCTTGCCCATGGAGATATGTTCATGAAGAAGTTGCTCATATTTATATTCAAGAGAGTTTTGCCTATATTATCTTCTAAGAGTTTTATGCTTTCATGACTCACATTCAGGTCTTTGATCCATTTCGAGTTTACTTTTGTGTATGGGGTTAGACAATGGTCCTGTTTCATTCTCTGTATAGCTGTCCAGTTTTGCCAACACCAGCTATTGAAGAGGCTGTCATTTCCCCATTATATATCTATGGCTCGTTTATCATATTTTAATTGACCATATATGTTTATGTTAATATCTGGACTCTCTATTCTGTTTCACTGGTCTCTGGGTCTGTTTTTGTACCAGTACCAAATTGTCTTTATTACTGTGGCTTTGTAGTAGAGCTTGAAGTTGGAGAGAAAGATCCCCACCACTTTATTCTTCCTTCTCCAGATTGCTTTGTCTATTCAGCGTCTTTTGTGGTTTCATATGAATTTTAGAACTATTTGTTCCAGTTCTTTGAAGAAAATTGTTGGTATATTAATAGGGATTGCTTTGAATCTGTAGATTGCTTGGGCAGTATGGCGATTTTGAGATTATTAATTCTTCCTACAGAAGAGCATGGGATGAATTTCCATTTATTAGTATCCTCTTTAATTTCTCTTAGGAGTGTCTTGTAGCTTTCAAGTTATAGGTCTTTCACTTCCTTGGTTAGGTTTATTCCTAGGTATTTTATTCTTTTTGATGCAATTGTGAATAGAATTGTTTTCATGATTTCTCTTTCTGCTAGTTCCTCATTAGTATATAGGAATGCAACAGATTTCTGCATGTTAATTTTGTATCCTGCAACTTTGCTAAATGCAGATATTAGTCTTAGTAGTTTTGGAGTGGATTCTTTAGGGTTTTTTATGTACAATATCATGTCATTTCCAAACAGTGACAGTTTGACTTCTTTCTTACCAATCTAAATGCCATTTTTTTCTTTGTGTTGTCTGATTGCCATGGCTCGGACATCCAATACTATGTTGAATAAAAGCAGGGAGAGTGGGCATCCTTGTCTTGTTCCTGATCTTAGAGGAAATACTTTCAGCTTCTCACTGTTAAGTATGATGTTGGCTGTGTGTTTGTCATATATGGCCTTTATTATGTTGAGGTAGTTGCCCTCTATACCCATTTTGTTGAGAGTTTTTATCATGAATGGATGTTGAATTTTGTCGAATGCTTTTTCGGCATCTATGGAAATGATCATGTGGTTATTGTCCTTCTTTTTATTGATGTGGTGGATGATGTTGATGGATTTTCGAATGTTGTGCCATCTTTGCATCTCTGGGATGAATCCCACTTGGTCATGGTGTATAATCCTCTTGATATATTTTTGAATCCGGTTTGCTAATATTTTGTTGAGTAATTTTCCATCTATGTTCATCAGGGATATTGGTCTGCAGTTTTCTTTTTTTGTGCTGTCTTTGCTGGTTTTGGTATTAGAGTGATGCTGACTTCATAGAATGAGCTTAGAAGTATTCCCGTCTCTTCTATTTTTTGGAAAACTAAGGAGAATGAGTATTATGTCTTCTCTATATGTCTGCTAAAATTCAGTGGAAAATCCATCTCATTCTGTGGTTTTGTTCTTAGGTAGTGTTTTATTTTTTTTTTTTTTTTTTTTTTTTTTTTTTTTTTTTAGATAATTATTTTTTATTGAAGGGTAGTTGACACACAGTATTACATTACATTAGTTTCAGGTGTACAACACAGTGATTCAACATTTATATACATGATAATTCTAAGTACCAGCTATCACCATACCAAGTTGTTACAATATTTTGACTATATTCCTTATGCTATACATTACATCCCGGTTGCTTATTTATTTTACAATTGGAAGTGTGTACTTTTTCTTGGTTGTTGTTGTTAGGGCATCTCTCATATTTATTGATCAAATGGTTGTTAACAACAATAAAATTCTGTATAGGGGAGTCAATGCTCAATGCACAATCATTAATCCACCCCAAGCCTAATTTTCGTCAGTCTCCAATCTTCTGAAGCATAACGAACAAGTTCTTACATGGAGAACAAATTCTTACATAGTGAATAAGTTACATGGTGAACAGTACAAGGGCAGTCATCACAGAAACTTTTGGTTTTGCTCATGCATTATGAACTATAAACAGTCAGTTCAAATATGAATACACATTTGATTTTTATACTTGATTTATATGTGGATACCACATTTCTCTCTTTATTATTATTTTTTTTTTTTTTTTTTTTTTTTTTTTTTTTTTAGATAATTATTTTTTATTGAAGGGTAGTTGACACACAGTATTACATTACATTAGTTTCAGGTGTACAACACAGTGATTCAACATTTATATACATGATAATTCTAAGTACCAGCTATCACCATACCAAGTTGTTACAATATTTTGACTATATTCCTTATGCTATACATTACATCCCGGTTGCTTATTTATTTTACAATTGGAAGTGTGTACTTTTTCTTGGTTGTTGTTGTTAGGGCATCTCTCATTTTTATTGATCAAATGGTTGTTAACAACAATAAAATTCTGTATAGGGGAGTCAATGCTCAATGCACAATCATTAATCCACCCCAAGCCTAGTTTTCGTCAGTCTCCAATCTTCTGAAGCATAACGAACAAGTTCTTACATGGAGAACAAATTCTTACATAGTGAATAAGTTACATGGTGAACAGTACAAGGGCAGTCATCACAGAAACTTTTGGTTTTGCTCATGCATTATGAACTATAAACAGTCAGTTCAAATATGAATACACATTTGATTTTTATACTTGATTTATATGTGGATACCACATTTCTCTCTTTATTATTTTTAATAAGATGCTGAGGTGGTAGGTAGATACAACATAAAGGTAGAAAACATAGTTTAGTGTTGTAAGAGAGCAAATGTAGATGATCAGGTGTGTGCCTGTAGACTATGTGTTAATCCAAGCTAGACAAGGGCAATAAAACATCCACATATGCAGAAGATTTCTCTCAGAACAGGGGGGGTGAGGTTCTAAGCCTCACCTCTGTTGATCCCCAATTTCTCACCTGATGACCCCCCAGCGACTGTGCCTGTCTTAGGTTGTTCCTCCCTTGAGGAATCTTACCCGTCTCTGGCTAACCAGTCATCTTCCGGGGCCACACAGGGAAATGTTAAGTTGGTAAGTGAGAGAGAAGCCTTATTGTTTGAAATGGTTAGCTTTTTATTTCTTTGCATATTTATGCCCTGTGGCTTCTATGCCCAGCATTTGTCTTGAGGTATCTTTACCACTTGGAGGAGTTATGATACTCGGTAAATTTGATATGAGGCACGAATTCTATTTAAGAATTCGTTGTAATTAGGAAGGAAGAAGAAAAGCTATAGAAGTAGCAGGCGGGAGAAAACATGGGAAGATTGATTATTTCTTTGACATATCTTCTTGTAGAGTAACTTCAGCATGTATATATTTTAAGCTACTACTTAAATTGCGCACACACATTAACATAATAGGAGTATAGTTACATAACCAAAGCATACCTGTAATTACCAGCCATCTCCAGTGAAACCAAGAAAACCAGTTAGGCACCCTAGGCATTTGTGAAAACTTATCAATGATATGATGGTTATTATCTAACTGAATTTGAATAGTTTGAGAAAAATCAGACAAATTAAAACAACCCATTCCTGGGCACTGTTCACATCCCATATGTTCTTTTAACAGTAAATAGTCTGTAGTTGTAAGATTTTGGAGCGCTACAATTTGCACTTCTCCTAATTCTTGGTTGAGTTCCAACAGTATAGATCCAGTCAAATTTGTTGTTTTACTGTATGCACAGGCCAGCTTAGATATCTCCTTCATTCCCATGGCAAGTCCAGGAGCTGGTGGGATGAGTGCATCTACAGCTGTAGCAGTGCGTGGATCTTTGTTGGGGTTTTTTGATGATCATCTTCTGGCATGAGTCTTCCCGAGAGTGCTGATGTTGGAAGTTCTCTTTCATATCGTTTCTTAGTTCATTTTCGGGGTAGCCAAATTAGGCTTTGATCCTCTGTATAAACACAAACAGACCCTTTGCCTACACTTTTATATGTCCTTTATATTATTGTGTAGAACTCATTAGAGGTCACCACATAGGAACTGCATTTTTTTTTTTTTAAATCATTAATCTACACTTACATGACGAATACTTACGAATACTTTGTTTACTAGGCTCTCCCCTATACCAGGACCCCCTATATACTCCTTTACAGTCACTGTCCATCAGCGTAGCAACCTGTTGTAGAATCACTACTTGTCTTCTCTGTGTTGTACAGCCCTCCCCTTTCTCCCACCCCGCTATGGATGCTAATCTTAATACCCCCCTACTTCTCCCCCCCTTATCCCTCCCTACCCACCCATCCTCCCCAGTCCCTTTCCCTTTGGTACCTGTTAGTCCATTCTTGAGTTCTGTGATTCTGCTGCTGTTTTGTTCCTTCAGTTTTTCCTTTGTTCTTATATTCCACAGATGAGTGAAATCATTTGGTATTTCTCTTTCTCTGCTTGGCTTGTTTCACTGAGCAAAATACCCTCCAGCTCCATCCATGTTGCTGCAAATGGTTGGATTTGCCCTTTTCTTATGGCTGAGTAGTATTCCATTGTGTATATGTACCACATCTTCTTTATCCATTCATCTATCGATGGACATTTAGGTTGCTTCCAATTCTTGGCTATTGTAAATAGTGCTGCGATAAACATAGGGGTGCACTGATCTTTCTCATACTTGATTGCTGCATTCTTAGGGTAAATTCCTAGGAGTGCAATTCCTGGGTCAAATGGTAAGTCTGTTTTGAGCATTTTGATGTACCTCCATACTGCTTTCCACAATGGTTGAACAAGTTTACATTCCCACCAGCAGTGTAGGAGGGTTCCCCTTTCTCCACAGCCTCGCCAACATTTGTTGTTGTTTGTCTTTTGGATGGCAGCCATCCTTACTGGTGTGAGGTGATACCTCATTGTAGTTTTAATTTGCATTTCTCTGATAATTAGCGATGTGGAGCATCTTTTCATGTGTCTGTTGGCCATCTGTATTTCTTTTTTGGAGAACCGTCTGTTCAGTTCCTTTGCCCATTTTTTAATTGGGTTATTTGTTTTTTGTTTGTTGAGGCGTGTGAGCTCTTTATATATTCTGGACGTCAAGCCTTTATCGGATGTGTCATTTTCAAAGATATTCTCCCATACTGTAGGGTTTCTTTTTGTTCTATTGATGGTGTCTTTTGCTGTACAGAAGCTTTTCAGCTTAATATAGTCCCACTTGTTCATTTTTGCTGTTGTTTTCCTTGCCCGGGGAGATATGTTCAAGAAGAGGTCACTCATGTTTATGTCTAAGAGGTTTGTGCCTATGTTTTCTTCCAAGAGTTTAATGGTTTCATGACTTACATTCAGGTCTTTGATCCATTTTGAGTTTACTTTTGTATATGGGGTTAGACGATGGTCCAGTTTCATTCTCCTACATGTAGCTGTCCAGTTTTGCCAGCACCATCTGTTGAAGAGACTGTCATTTCGCCATTGTATGTCCATGGCTCCTTTATCAAATATTAATTGACCATATATGTCTGAGTTAATGTCTGGATTCTCTAGTCTGTTCCATTGGTCTGTGGCTCTGTTCTTGTGCCAGTACCAAATTGTCTTGATTACTATGGCTTTATAATAGAGCTTGAAGTTGGGGAGTGAGATCCCCCCTACTTTATTCTTCTTTCTCAGGATTGCTTTGGCTATTCGGGGTCTTTGGTGGTTCCATATGAATTTTTGAATTATTTGATCCAGTTCATTGAAGAATGTTGCTGGTAGTTTCATAGGGATTGCATCAAATCTGTATATTGCTTTGGGCAGGATGGCCATTTTGACGATATTAATTCTTCCTAGCCATGAGCATGGGATGCGTTTCCATCTGTTAGTGTCCCCTTGAATTTCTTTTAAGAGTGACTTGTAGTTTTCAGAATATAAGTCTTTCACTTCTTTGGTTAGGTTTATTCCTAGGTATTTTATTTTTTTTGATGCAATTGTGAATGGAGTTGTTTTCCTGATTTCTCTTTCTGTTGGTTCATTGTTGGTATATAGGAAAGCCACAGATTTCTGTGTGTTGATTTTGTATCCTGCAACTTTGCTGTATTCCGATATCAGTTCTAGTAGTTCTGGGGTGGAGTCTTTAGGGTTTTTTATGTACAGTATCATGTCATCTGCAAATAGTGACAGTTTGACTTCTTCTTTGCCAATCTGGATTCCTTGTATTTTTTTGTTTTGTCTGATTGCCGTGGCTAGGACCTCTAGTACAATGTTAAATAACAGTGGGGAGAGTGGGCATCCCTGTCTAGTTCCCGATCTCAGCGGAAATGCTTTCAGCTTCTCGCTATTCAATATAATGTTGGCTGTGGGTTTTTCATAGATGGCCTTTATTATGTTGAGGTACTTGCCCTCTATTCCCATTTTGCTGAGAGTTTTTATTATGAATGGATGTTGAACTTTGTCAAATGCTTTTTCAGCATCTATGGAGATGATCATGTGGTTTTTGTCTTTCTTTTTGTTGATGTGGTGGATGATATTGATGGACTTTCGAATGTTGTGCCATCCTTGCATCCCTGGGATGAATCCCACTTGGTCATGGTGTACGATGGTTTTGATGTATTTTTGAATTCGGTTTGCTAAAATTTTGTTGAGTATTTTTGCGTCTACGTTCATCAGGGATATTGGTCTATAGTTTTCTTTTTTGGTGGTGTCTTTGCCTGGTTTTGGTATTAGGGTGATGTTAGCTTCATAGAATGAGTTTGGGAGTATCCCCTCCTCTTCTATTTCTTGGAAAACTTTAAGGAGAATGGGTATTATGTCTTCCCTGTATGTCTGATAAAATTCCGAGGTAAATCCATCTGGCCCGGGGGTTTTGTTCTTTGGTAGTTTTTTGATTACCGCTTCAATTTCGTTGCTGGTAATTGGTCTGTTTAGATTTTCTGTTTCTTTTTGGGTCAGTCTTGGAAGGTTGTATTTTTCTAGGAAGTTGTCCATTTCTCCTAGGTTTCCCAGCTTGTTAGCATATAGGTTTTCATAGTAGTCTCTAATAATTCTTTGTATTTCTGCGGGATCTGTTGTGATTTTTCCTTTCTCATTTCTGATACTGTTGATTTGTGTTGACTCTCTTTTCCTCTTAATAAGTCTGGCTAGAGGCTTATCTATTTTGTTTATTTTCTCGAAGAACCAGCTCTTGGTTTCATTGATTTTTGCTATTGTTTTATTCTTCTCAATTTTATTTATTTCTTCTCTGATCTTTATTATGTCCCTCCTTCTGCTGACCTTAGGCCTCATTTGTTCTTCTTTTTCCAATTTCGATAGTTGTGACATTAGACCGTTCATTTGGGATTGCTCTTCCTTTTTTAAATATGCTTGGAGTGCTATATACTTTCCTCTTAAGACTGCTTTTGCTGCGTCCCACAGAAGTTGGGGCTTAGTGTTGTTGTTGTCATTTGTTTCCATATATTGCTGGATCTCCATTTTGATTTGGTCATTGATCCATTGATTATTTAGGAGCGTGTTGTTTAGCCTCCATGTGTTTGTGAGCCTTTTTGCTTTCTTTGAACAGTTTATTTCTAGTTTAATGCCTTTGTGGTCTGAAAAGTTGGTTGGTAGGATTTCAATCTTTTGGAATTTACTGAGGCTCTTTTTGTGTCCTAGTATGTGGTCTATTCTGGAGAATGTTCCATGTGCACTTGAGAAGAACGTGTATCCTGTTGCTTTTGGATGTAGAGTTCTGTAGATGTCTATTAGGTCCATCTGTTCTAGTGTGTTGTTCAGTGCCTCTGTGTCCTTACTTATTTTCTGTCTGGTGGATCTGTCCTTTGGAGTGAGTGGTGTGTTGAAGTCTCCTAGAATGAATGCATTGCATTCTATTTCCTCCTTTAGTTCTGTTAATATTTGTTTCAGGTATGTTGGTGCTCCTGTATTGGGTGCATATATATTTATAATGGTTATATCCTCTTGATGGACTGAGCCCTTTATCATTATGTAATGTCCTTCTTTGTCTTTTGTTACTTTCTTTATTTTGAAGTCTGTTTTGTCTGATACCAGAATTGCAACACCTGCTTTCTTCTCTCTGTTGTTTGCTTGAAATATCTTTTTCCATCCCTTGACTTTAAGTCTGTGCGCGTCTTTGGGTTTGAGGTGAGTCTCTTGTAAGCAGCATATGGATGGATCTTGCTTTTTTATCCATTCTATTACTCTGTGTCTTTTGATTGGTGCATTCAGTCCATTTACATTTAGGGTGATTATTGAAAGGTATGAATTTATTGCCATTGCAGGCTTTAAGTTTGTGGTTACCAAAGGTTTAGGGTTAGCTTCTTTACTGTCTTACTGTCTAACTTAACTCGCTTGTTGAGCTATTATAAACACAGTCTGATGATTCTTTATTTCTCTCCCTTCTTATTCCTCCTCCTCCCTTCTTCATATGTTGGGTGTTTTGTTGTGTGCTCTTTTTAGGAGTGCTCCCATCTAGAGCAGTCCCTGTAGGATGCCCTGTAGAGGTGGTTTGTGGGAGGCAAATTCCCTCAACTTTTGCTTGTCTGGGAATTGTTTAATCCCTCCTTCATATTTAAATGATATTCGTGCTGGATACAGTAGTCTTGGTTCGAGGCCCTTCTGTTTCATTGCATTAAGTATATCATGCCATTCTCTTCTGGCCTGTAGGGTTTCTGTTGAGAAGTCTGATGATAGCCTGATGGGTTTTCCTTTGTAGGTAACCTTTTTTTTCTCTCTGGCTGCTTGTAATACTTTGTCCTTGTCTTTGATCTTTGCCATTTTAATTATTATGTGTCTTGGTGTTGCCCTCCTTGGATCCCTTGTCATGGGAGTTCTGTGTACCTCTGTGGTCTGAGAGGCCATTTCTTCCCCTAGTTTGGGGAAATTTTCAGCAATTATTTCTTCAAAGACATTTTCTATCCCCTTTTCTCTCTCTACTTCTTCTGGAATGCCTATGATTCTTAAATTATTTCTTTTATATTGATCACTCAGCTCTCTTAAAATTCTTTCATTCCTGGAGATCCTTTTATCTCTCTCTGCATCAGCTTCTCTGCGTTCCTGTTCTCTGTTTTCTAGTCCATTAATGGTCTCTTGCATCTCGTCCATTCTGTTTTGAAGTCCTTCCAGAGCTTGTTTTATTTCTGAATTCTCCTTCCTTAGTTCTTGCATATTTCTCTGCAAGTCCATCAGCATGGTTATGACTTTTGTTTTGAATTCTTTTTCAGGTAGACTGGCTAAATCTATCTCCCCAGATTCCTTCTCAGGGGAAGATGTAGCAGATGCCGAAGCTGTCTGGGTTAGTCTTGTCTGAATCATATTTTTTTGCCTTTTCATGTTGACAGGTGCTATTGACTGTCAGCTGGGAGGGCCAAAATTTTCACTTACTACTGGCCTTTCTTTACTGGGGCAACTGCGACCCCTAGTGGCTTGTGTTGGGTAATTGCGTGTAGAGTGGGTCTTTGTGTCTTGCCTGGCCGGAAGGGAGAAATTTCCCTTTCTGTGGGCGGAATTTGTCTCAGGCTGCTTCTCTGCTTTCGCAGCGCCCGGTGGGGTGATGGATGGGGGGGCTGCTTGACTGTTTGCCTCCGTGAGGGGTCTCAGAGCTGTTGCCCAGGGGGTTAGTGCACCCGGTTTTCCCTGTAATTTCCAGCTGCTGTACTGTGACCTGGGTTGTTTCCGTCAAGCTGTTAAGTCCCTGTCCCTTTAAGACTTTCAAAAAAGCCCCCGCTTTTCTTTGTCACAGGGGCATCAGCTTCAGCACCCGCTCTGAGGTCTACCCCCTGTTCTCCCAGTATCCAGGGCCCCCTGGGCATATACTGTGTCTGCGCTCTGGCCCGGATGGCTGGGGCTGGGTGTTCGGCAGTCCTGGGCTCCGTCTCCCTCCCGCTCTGCCTATTGTTCTCCCGCCGGGAGCTGGGGGGAGGGGCGCTCGCGTCCCGCAGGGCCGGGGCTTGTATCTTACCCCTTTCACCAGTCGCTGGGTTCTCGCTGGTGTAGCTGCAGTCTGGCCACTGTCCTGCGTCTTCTGGTCTCTCTTTTAGGGCTAGTTGTGTTTGTTGTATTTTCAAAAGTATATATGTTTTTGGGAGGAGATTCCCACTGTCCTACTCACGCCGCCATGTTGGCTCCGCCCTCACTCTCTTTATTAATTAGGTAGTGTTTTATTACCGATTCAATTTCTTTGCCTCTAATTGGTCTGTTTAGATATTCTGTTTCTTCCTGGGTCTATCTTTGTAGGTTGTATTTTTCTAGAAAGTTGTCCATTTATTCTAGGTTATCCAGTTTGTTAGCATATAGATTCATAGCAGTCTCTAATAATTCTTTGTATTTCTGTAGTATCCATTGTGATTTTCCTTTCTCATGTCTAATTCTGTTGATGGGTGTTGATTCTCTTTTTTCTTGGTAAGTCTGGCTACAGGTTTATCTATTTTGTTTTTTTTCTCAAAGAACCAGCTCTTGGTTTCATTAATTTTTTCTATTGTTTTATTCCTCTCAATTTTGTTTATTTCTTCTCTGATCTTTATTATGTCCCTCCTTCTGCTGAGTTTGGGCCTCATTTGTTCTTCTTTTTCCAGTTTCAATAATTGTGAATTTTGATTATTCATTTGGGATTGTTCTTCCTTCTTCAAATAGGCCTGAATTGCTATATACTTTCCTCTTAGAAGTGCCTTTGCTGTGTCCCACAGAAGTTGGGGCTTTATGCTGTCATTGTCATTTGTCTCCATATATATTGCTTGATCTCTGTTTTAATTTGGTCATTGATCCATTGATTATTTAGGAGCATGTTGTTAAGCCTCCATGTGTTTGTGAGCCTTTTAGTTTTCTTTGTAATTTATTACAAATTTATTTTGAGTTTTATACCCTTGTGATCTGAGAAGTTGGTTGGTACAATTTCTATCTTTTTGAATTTACTGAGGCTCTTTTTATGGCCTAGAATATGGTCTATTCTGGAAAATGTCCCATGTGCACTTGAAAAGAATGTGTATTCTGCTCCATTTGGGCGGAGAGTTCTGTAGATGTCTGTTAGGTCCATCTGTTCTAATATGTTTTTCAATGCCTCTGTCTCCTTATTTATTTTCTGTCTGGTCGATCTGTCCTTCAGAGTGAGTGGAGTGTTGAAGTCTCCAAGAATGAATGCATTACATTCTATTTCCCCTTTTAATTCTGTTAATATCTGTTTCATGTACATAGGTGTTCCTATCTTGTGTGCACAGATATTTATAATGGTTATATTCTCCTGTTTGATTACCCCTTTACCATTACGTAGTGTTCTTCTTTGTCTCTTGTGACATTCTTTGTTTTGAAGTCTATTTTGTCTGATACAAGTACTGCAACACCTGCTTTTATCTCCCTATTAGTTGCATGAAATATCTTTTTTCCATACCTTCACTTTTAGTCTGTGTATGTCTTTGGGTTTGAAGTGAGTCTCTTGTACATAACATATAGTTGGGTCTTGTTTTTTTATCCATTCAGTGACTGCATGTCTTTTGATTAGTGCATTTAGACCATTTACATTTAGGGTGATTATGGATAGGTATGTACTTATTGCCATTGCAGGCTTTAGATTCATGATTACCAAAGGTTCAAGGGTAACTTCCTTACTATCTAAAAGTCTAACTTAACTCACTTAGTAAGCTATTACAAACACAATCTAAAGGTTCTTTTTTATTACCTCCTTTTCTTCCTCCTCCATTCTTTATATATTAGGTATCACATTCTGAATGCTTTGTCTATCCCTTTTATTACCTCTGGTGACAGCTATTTAACCTTTGGAAAATTTCCATCTATACCAGTCCCTCCAAGATACACTGTAGAGACGGTTTGTGGGAGCTAAATTCTCTCAGCTTTTGCTTATCTGGAAATTGTTTAATCCCTCCTTCCAATTTAAATGATAATCTTGCCAGGTAAAGTATTCTTAGTTTGAGGCCCTTCTGTTTCCTTGCATTAAATACATCATGCCACTCCCTTCTGGCCTGTAAGGTTTCTGCTGAGAAGTCTGGTGTTAGCCTGATGGGTTTTCCTTTGTACGTGATCTTATTTCTCTCTCTGAATGCTTTTAATAGTCTGTCCTTGTCCTTGATGTTTTCCATTATAATTATTATATGTCTTGTTGTTGTCCTTCTTGGGTCCCTTGTGTTGGGAGTTGTGTGCACCTTCGTGGCCTGAGAAACTATCTCCTTCCCCAGATTGAGGACGTTTTCAGTAATTACTTCCTCAAAGACACTTTCTATCTCTTTTTCTTTCTCTTCTTTTGGTACCCCTATAATACGAATATTGTTCTCTTTGGATTGGTCACATAGTTCTTTCAGTATTCTTTCATTCTTAGAGATCCTTTTATCTCTCTGTGTCTTCGCTTCTTTATAGTCCTCTTCCCTAATTTCTATTTCATTTATCATCTCCTCTACTGTATCTAATCTGTTTTTAACACCCTCCATTTTGTTCTTCAATGATTGGATCTGTGTCCTAAATTCATTCCTAAGTTCTTGAATATTTTTCTATGCCTCGGTGAGCATGTTAATGATTTTTATTTTGAAATTTCTTTCATGCAGGTTTATGAGGTTGATTTCATTTGAATCTTTCTCAGGTGTATTCATAATTTTGCTTTGAACTGGGTTCCTTTGATGTTTCACGATTTGTGTGTGGTGTACCCTGGTGCCCAGAAGCTCTGTATTCTGGAGCTTCTCAGTCTCTGGAGCAAAGTCTGCAGTCACAGGGGACTGGTGTTGGTGCTTCAGGGGAGAAAAGAGCTGTTTCCTGCTTCCCGACTGCTATGCCTGTGTCCACTGCCAGAACCAGTAGACTGAACACACAAGTGTAAGCCTCTATGCTTTGCGTTTGTAGCTGCTATAGGCAGGGCTTCCCTCTGGCTGGTCTGATGCCAGGGCAGGAGTTGTCAGTGTCCGAGCCTGAGCCAGGTGCAGGCTAGCTGGGAGGAAGACACAGCAGGCTGTGTATCACGGTGGGGGACTGTGGAGCTGTGTAGCCAGCCAGCGGAAAGATTTTTCATTCTCAAGATAGTTTAAGATCCCAACCTGCTGGGCAGAGTGCACCTGGACAATTTTGTCTACCTGTCCTTTCTCCTGAGCAGTAAGCTTTGTGCAATCCTTGCCCCTTTAGCAGCCCTCTTGCTTTTAGGAAGTCTTTCAGACTTCCAACCCAGATCAGCTGGAAATGAATCCGTTTTCCACAATCAGCTGGAATCTCCATCTTTCCACATATTCTGCCTGTCTTAGCCTTCCAACTGAACTAAATCACCAAAGCATCATGCAATGTAGGTTCATGTTCCCAGAGCAGATCTCCATGGCTAGGTGTTCAGCAGTCTCAGGCCTCCATTCCCTCACTGCTCTGATTCTCTTCCTCTCACTGGTGAGCTGGGGCAGAGGAAGTGCTTGGGCCCTACTGGGTCACAGCTTTAGTATGTTACCCTCTTCCGTGAGGTCTGTTCTTTTCTCCAGGTGTAAGCAGTCTGGTGCAGCCTTCTTTCCTGATGCTCCTTCAGGATTAGTTATATTAAATTATCTTTTTGTATTATATGTGGTTTTAGGAGGAGGTCTCTGTCTCACCTCTCATGCCAACCATCTTTAGTCCAATCCTCTCAGCTTGAGAGTTTTAAGGAAGCAACTAGAAATCCTATCTAACAATTTTTGCTTTCTATTTGATGATATGTAATATGCCCCATAAGTATTTCCAATTTTTTTAATTTATGCATTTTACTGTTTAAAATTTTCTACTTTGTCTAAAATTAATACCATTATACTAGTTTTCATTTTCTGTTTTAATCATAAATATTTCTTTGGGAATTTCCTATTCAGTATTATATCATCCTCCTATGTTTCTTTATTGTCTCCTGATATTTGAATTGTTTATAAGTGGAAATCAGTTTGTCTGTCCATCAGCAAATATTTATTGAGTGCTTAACATAAGCCAGACAGAAATAAATTTCAATTCAGTAGGACATTACTTTCTCCTAAGTGATGACTTCAAAATGTTATTTTTTTCATAACTTCTGTGATTTGTTTCTGTTATCTGGTTTTATGCACTTAGTTCTTTTTTAACTCTTCATTCTGTGTATGATGTGTGCTGTTTTTGTTTTCTATCGATTTGAAAGTAATGTCTCCAATTTTGTAATTGCACCAGCAGTTACTATACTGATTAAAAAAAAACATTAAGTCTACATTTTCTAAGTAACAAAGTCAATAAGGAAAAAATATGATTTTTGTCAGTCAGTAAAATGATTTCTTCTGCATTTTTAAATGTGAAAACCAAGGGACTAGGTGACAAGATAAATACTAGGTAAGATATGTTATAATGCCTTTTATGTTGAGGGCACAAGTTACCTATAAAAGGAGCTTCTATCTTCTAGAGAATGCTCTTCATGGAAAAAAGTGAAATGTAAAAAACACACCGAGAACTGAGTCAGAACAAGATAAAGAAGGTGGATGGAGATCTTCCAAACTGGCTAGTGAAGATTTTTCATTCCCACGAATCAGTATCTGAACTACCAACTTGAGTGGAAACCAAAGATATTCAGGAAGCAAGGTATTAGCTCCCACTAAGGAAAGCAAGGTGGTCAAAATTTCCCTTTCCCTGTGCATGTCCACTAGACTGCAGACATCAGTCAGACAGAGCAACATAGCATAGTGAGAGGCTGTGCCACTTTCTGGATATGTGACCTTGGGAAAATTCCTTATACTTTATGTGTCAGCTTCTTCAAATGTAAAATAAGGAGAAAATGGACATAGCAATATTATCCAGCCTCTTGAAGAGTTTTAAGTCAATTAAAATATATAAAGAGCTTTGAAGAGCCAGTAGTACAAAGTGAACACTGTATTTGGTAAATAGATAAATTAAAAGTGTACCTGCTGTATGACTTTGAAGCCTAATGGAGTGATTCAGTGTTATAGAATACTTTGAATAGTTTAGAAGTCACCTTCAGAGTCAAGACAGTGTACAACCGGGGAGAATAGACCCTGTGGGACAAAAGAAGGATGCTCTGTCTGTTCCTTCTCTACTTCGGCTCCTGCGTGAACCTGGCCCTCCAGCTTTCCCATCCAGTCTTTGCTACTAGATGTCTTCCAAAAAGATTCCTTTGCTACTTACGTTAACATAGTATTTCAAACAAGTACCCTGATTTATACTAAGTGCTTTATCTTATGCTTCTTAATACATTCTGTACATAATCTCAATTAACATCTCATTATTAAAGTTATCAGCTAGATTGTAAATTCCATGAAAGGAGGAGCTGTTGTCAGTTATATTCCCTGTAGTAGTCCCAATATTTAACAGTGATTGAGACACATTCCCTGTGATTGCATGTTGGAATAAGTGGAAGAAAGTTATAGGAGAATAAATGAACATATGTTTTGATGGACAAAATGAAGGAAAAACAATCTACTGCCAGTTGCCCCCAAAGGGAAATATTGAGCTAAAATGTATGCTTTACCTCCTACTGCAATGGAAAAGGGGTGGACTTGGTGAGATGCTTGAAAAAAGGTTTCTATTTTTAAAAGGTCCTAGAAGCAGTTCAGAATGCTTACAGCATATAAAAAAGCCTTGAAGTACAAATGCAAATTAAATGTCACTTAACCTTACAATACGAATCTGAATGTCCTTTGTGAATTGTGATAGCTTCTCAAAACTCTGCAATCTAAGAGGACAAATTGCACCCTCTCCACAAATATCATGAGGGAATATTTCTACAGCTTGAACACACAGTTGTCTGTAGTGTACTGGGAGATTGTTGTCACAAACATATAAAAAGTAAACCTGATGTATAGCTCATGGGATTTCTATTTATTTTAGTTTAATTTTTCAAAAATCAGAAAAGTCTTAATATAATACCAGAAAGAGAAATTTGGCTGATGAATTTGTTTGTTCTTTGTGCTTTTCAGGAGTCTGCAATTCTTAAGAAACTGCTTTGAATAGGCCAAAGCAATTGGACTATTTGCACTGACTCTGAGGTAGAAAGAATGACTTTCATTTAAATGTCAAAGAAACCCCCCCAAAAGAGGCATAAAATAAGGAAATTAGTGGGCTTTTACCAAAAGTAAGTGTTTTACTACATTTTTAAAATAAGGTATTCATTACAACTTCATTTCAACCCATGGGTAAAGTTGATTCTGTATTCTTTTTTCTTAAGCTAGTTATTGGGGGTAGAGAGGAGGTTTACTTAGAAACTAATTACTAATTGCCCCCTTTTCCCACTTTCTCACCTGTTTGTTTCTTCAGAGATTCTCTCCTATTGCTGTATTTTTAGTTTTCATCCCCTGCATCACAGAT
Organism: Manis pentadactyla; assembly: GCF_030020395.1. Classification (NCBI taxonomy): domain Eukaryota; kingdom Metazoa; phylum Chordata; class Mammalia; order Pholidota; family Manidae; genus Manis; species Manis pentadactyla. Next base: position 25,924,871 of record NC_080037.1, on the reverse strand, counting down.
CTTTATCCTTTTATATGCACAGATCTCCTCCCATTTATTAAATCTTTTTTCCAATTTTGCCATTATTTACAAAGGCAGGTTTCTTTTTCATATTACCTTCACAGATATCTTGAATACATTTTCTTGGTCAAATACATTTCTACAACGCTTTCCTTCCATTAATCCATATTACTATGATAATAAGGCCTCAGAAGTCATTAACTCTGACTGTCCTCAAAGGCTTCCTAGTGATAAATCCAAAGATCAGCTTTCATGATTTCTCTGTGGTATTTGCTTTCATCACCATCTTTTAAAAATATACTCTCCCTAGAATAGCAAGATTGTGTACTACTCTGAATTTGTTATCACTAACAATTTTTTCTCTCAATCTCATTATTACATTCCTCCTGCAGCATAAAACATGATTCCCAATGAATTAAGCTTATCAGAATCACATGAGATGAGAAATTTTTTCAGATTATATATATTCTTAACTTAGATATTCTGCGATAAGTGGTTTAACCTTCAGGGTGGCTGCACAAATAGGCTGAAAAAACAATTACAGCTATCATCAGCCAGTATTATAGATGAAAGTATGCCATTTTCCATAGGTATATTATGCAATTAAAAAGTAAAAGTTTGAGAATTGTTGCAGTTAAAGAAACATGAGGCAAGCATATCAAAAACCTCAACTAATTACATAACATAAATCCCCCTCATTTTTCTTCACTTATTTCTTCCAGTGGTACCAAGTTAACTCGTCTTTCTCCCCCAGTTACATATTATATATTTTATCACATATTGGGAAGGTTCCATAACTCCTTGGCATTTTTCAGTTATTAAAAGTTCAGCCACTTTAAAACCACAATCTTATATCTCATGTAAAGCATCCTCTTCCTCCAGTGCTAGTCACACTAATGACTCCAAGATCCTGAAGTACAGACGGAGTAATCATTTTAAGAAATTTCCTTTCCATGTAGCCTCAAAAATCTGTGAGTAATAATCCTAATTTTTTTTTCCAAAATTACCTGATGGCTGTTGCTGAGGTGCATCTTACAATCATAATAAGAACCACAAGAGCCACTCCAGCTACAACACTGGCTTTGGTGGAGAAGTGTCTGTTGGTCACCGTAAGCGGTGTGCCCTAATTAGTACCTCAGGCATTCCTCGCCGACAGCATCTCTATCAATAGGCTGAGGCCAACACACTGCAGAACATCTCGTGTGTTCTTGAATATCTAAGTTGCATTCTGGGAAAAACTGTCTCTTAGGAATGGCAGAGTTGATGTGAGAGTGGACGCTAAGCATTCACTGCTTGATTATCTGGGGTCATTCTCTTGCTTGGATAGAAGAGTATTTATTTTCAGTATTTTAAATAACACAAATGAACTCCATATATTTAATTTCCTCAGATCTCCATCGCCTGCTTTTTGCATAGTTGATTCATCCTTATAACACAATGTGTTAGTCAGCTACTGCCATAAAATACCATTTAACAAAGCTTCAGAAAGCTCCCTGTGTATCTACGGGTCAGATAGTGGAAAGATTTTGTCAGACAGGGTTCACACTGGATCGGTGTTTAAGTTTGGGTTGGGGTCTGCTCCATCTGTTTCCCTAACTCCTCTCACTAAGTGGCTGGCTGGGGCGACTTCTCATGGCAGTGCCCAAAGGGCGAGAGACAGCACAGACGCCCAGGTGCGCTCAGGACCCTCAGCCATCAGTCACATCTACTCGCTTCCTATAGGTTAGAGCAGGTCGCACGGCTGGTAGTACTGGGGAAGTGTGTTCCATACACCACGTGGCTGTGGCAGATGTATTAGTGAAAGGAGAATGAAGGCTTGTTGACCCAAATTTAATTTACCATGTATCATATAGTATCAGTATCACTAGATTTAGAGTAATAAAACCCAAATTTATGTAATGATTCTATGGTTTTCTAATAGGCAATATAGAACAATATTTATCATAAAATAAAACTAATAATTTATATTTTTAAAAGTGTCATGTGTGATATGATATAATAGGTAGACATATTAAGTAAACTGTACAGAATAGCAAGCGTAAGATAGGTACTTAGAAATATTAGCTGATTCAATGCAGATGACAGCAGTTATTAAAGCAAGGTAGATCATGATTTGAAACAAAAAATATCCATTTTTTAATTGAAAACCCCTGTATTCTCCAATAAATAGAGCATTTTCCAAATCCCCAAAAGTATGAGTGATTTCAAAGTCAGAAAAACATAGCAAATCTAAAATACTTCAGCAAGTAGGAGCATGTTTATATAATACACCATTTAAACAAAGTGGGATCTCCAAGGATGTTTTTTTTCTTCTTCATGGCACAGATGGAAAACAGAATCTGAAAAAAGCATCCTCCATTCTAAGACTACTAAGGAACTACATTAAGTCAAGGTTACTGTTGATGTTTTGTTTTCTTTCCCTTAAGCTCATTTGCATGCATATATATAAGTAACATTAAAGACCCTACTGCAATGTAAGGACAACATAAAACAATATCATTCTTTTATTAAAATAGTATAAGAGATCATGTCTTAGGCAGCAGGGTGGTTGCTCTCTTCTCAGCATTCAAATCCAATGGCAGGAACATCTCAGAGCAGCTGCATCTGAGCCTCACTCAGCAACACCCCTGTCCCTGCTCCAGGACGGCCTTGGAGGAGAAACGAGCACAGAGCCCAGCACGGTCGCTGGCACAGGCCTAAGGGATGACAGGTTGAGCAGCTGAGAGTGGGCTGCTTTTGGTCATGCCAGAGTCAAAATTCTTGGGAAAGAGTCCAGTTTTTAAAAAATTATATTTTAAAATAAATTTATTACGAAGATTAAATAAACCTTCAGTTTGAGCCTGTCTGGACTAAAAGAAAAGGAAAGTTCCCAGGACAGCCTTTGGAAATAGAAATTACAAGTCATTAACAGAAATCTTAGGAGAAATCACAATATGGATTCTACCACTAGCATGAGTTACTTTTATGGTAATATCTAACATTATTGAACACTTACATGTGCCTAGAACTGCTCTAAGTACTCACTGATAGCATTATTAATAGCAACAGAAAACAATGAATAGCAAATTATGCAAAGAAATGACATTGTACTATGTGAATGAGAAATTGTGACTGTTAGTACATAGAGAATATCCAGTGGATTAAGAAAGACATAGAAAAGCGAGGGTATTAAGGCAGGGTGAATTGAAATAACTTGTCCAGGATATCATAATACATGCAAGATTCTTTTACAAAACTTAGATTCATTTTTTTGAAGTTAATATAATTCAGTTTCTGTCTCCAAAGGAAGCCATCATAGCAGTGCCTTTCTTTTTTTTTCTCCTTTACCTACTTATTTAAATTTTGGTATCATTAATATACAATTACATGAGCAATATTGTGGTTACAAGATTCCCCCCATTATCAAGTCACCACCACATACACTGTCACTGTCCATCACCGTAGTAAGATGCTATAGAATTACTACTTGTCTTCTCTGTGCTATACTTCCTTCCCCATGCCCCACCGCTACATTATGTGTGCTAATCATAATGCCCCTTGTTCCCCTTTATCCCTCCCTTCCCACCCATCCTCCCCAGTCCCTTTCCCTTTGGTAACTGTTAGTCCATTCTTGGGTTCTGTGATTCTGCTGCTGTTTAGTTCCTTCAGTTTTTTCTTTGTTTTTATGCTCCACAGATGAGTGAAATCATTTGGAACTTGTCTTTCTCCACCTGGCTTATTTCACTGAGCATAATACCCTCTAGCACCATCCATGTTGTTGCAAATGGTAGGATTGTTTACTTCTTATGACCAAATAATATTCCATTGTGTATATGTACCACATCTTCTTTATCCATTCATCTACTGATGAACACTTAGGTTGCTTCCAGTTCTTGGTTATTGTAAATAGTGCTGCTATAAACATAGGGGTGCATATGTCTTTTTCAAAGTGGGCTCCTGAGCAGTGCCTTTTAATGTGATTAAAATTAATTCAGTGTAATGAACAATCCAAAATTAAGTAATTATTGTTATTTTCCAAGAAGTAGCATTGCTTAAAATAATCACAATGCTTCAAAGAATCTATATAATTATATTTTTAACTATCAAAAGAAAGTACTCCCAAGCATATTCCACAAACCCAATAGGAATCAGTTCCTATTGATTGCTGGTTACTTGCACCAGTTTCTAAACACTCCACTAAAATACAAAAAATGATATACAGGGAAAATAAAGCATTTAAAAACCAAAGGAGCAAACAAAAAAAGATATAAGTGGGATGCTTTACCATATTATGTTCAAACTAATATTTGTCCCTAAGTCAACAAAACGAAGATGGCCTGACATTGTGATCCATTCTCAGTTCTTCTTAGAATGAAACCCTTAGTTAAAAATAAATGATGTACTTAAAATAAGTTAATCATTTATAGTTTAGAATGCTTTACTTAATATATGCAGTTATTTGGTAATTTGTTTAAAATGATAATACCACAAATACATATCTTAACATTCCAATATAACTTGAATCAGAGACTTTTCATTAGTGACAATACAGTCAGCCTATATCTATTTCTTCCATCTTCACATGTTGTATATTAGAAAACATTAAGGCAAAAAAATGCCTTGAAAAGAACACTATTCTTGATCAAAGTTTTGGTATTGAGTCACCTGCTGTGTGAATCTGGGAACATAATATTTAAAAGCTCTGAATCTTTTTTTTTTCCCTTCATAAAGTAGAAATATTTTATTAATACACATTTAAGTATTTTTTAATGTTTAAACATGGTGATGTAGTGTTAAAGTGTTTATAAACTCTAAATAAGATATAAATATTAAATGTTATCATTACCACAGATTTAAAAAATAAGATACTTGCAGATCCTTGAAACAAAAAGGTTATTTGAAGGGATAAGTGACTGGTGGTATTTAAATGTAATAACACAACCCCAAAGAATCTATTGCTACAATGAAAATAAATCAACAGAAATGCAAATATGTGCAAAAATCATTAAACATGGTATATTAGTAATCAATTGCTGTATGACAAATTGCCACAAAACTAAGCTGCTTAAAACAACACATTTTTAATCTCATAACCTCTGAAGTTCAGAATTCTGGGAGTAATTATCTGGGAATCTGAGCTGGGTGGTTCTGACATGGGATTCTCACAAGGGTTACGTCAAGATATTGGTGGTGGCTGTGATATGTCGAAGGATTGACGCTTAAGGATCTCACCAAGTCTGCCTCAATACATTTACTTTTGTTATCATGCAGGTCTTACTAATGGTACTAAACAAATCATCATTTTTCTCATGCTTTCTCGTGAGACAGATCACCCCTAAATGTGCTGAAACTGATCTGGGTGGGGGAAAAGAATAATAGGTATTCTTGTTATTTATAAAGCACAGATATACATAAAGCACATAAACAAATATACAGTACATATGTGATATAAATTGCATGGGAGGTTGATTAGGAAAATAATGTTTAGCAAAGCTCCTTAGGAGGGCAACAATAGAAAAACAAAGATCAAGCAGAACTGATTTTATCTTCTGTCCATTTTAACAAGACAATCAGATTAAAGATTTAACTTTTCTAACTACTGAAATGCTTTCACATGTCAGATATAGATGTTCAATGGTTGTTAAATATATGAGTAAATGGAAAAGTACTTAAAGAGACAATTATTTGATTATCTGGTTAATTCAATCAACATCTATTACACATCACAGATAAATTATCAATTCACACACACAAACACACAAACATGTACTTAAAATGGTATTTAGAGCATGAGTTTGATCAAGGGCTTCCATACACATTATCACAATAGGGCATCAGAGTCATTTTTGAGAATTAGAAAAGGCACAGAATAAGTGCAGTGCTGAAGTACTATCATTATCACTATTATTTTTATATTTAGATGAAAATCAGTAAATGTATATTAAATTATAAGTCTAGTATTTGAGCAAAAGGTTTGTGCTTAATTATTATATAGCCATGAGCATCCTGCGGTGTGGGTTCTATGGTAGAATTTGCTTCTGACAAAGAATGAAAATAGAGTCAAGGGAAAAACACAAGTTTAAAAGTTGATCTTTATACTTGCACTCTTTCAGTGAGTTTAGGACAATACCAAAAATAAGTATACATACAAATAATGTGGTTTATGTTAACTTGGAATTAAAATTATTGGTTTTTTCCTAATTATCAAGGTTCTTCCTCAAGAAGCAATATCTATGCATAATGATCATCTATTTTACCAGTATCTGTTCATTTTTAAAATGTCTGTCTTTTCTGAATTCTATTTTCACAATAGAATTATCAACTTCTCTCCAAATTAAACTGTACTGAATAGTGGTTTAAAGTTGCACCATGGAAATAAACAAGGCAGGATGTTAAAACTTGATCCCTTCCCAGATGTGTGATTTTATTCACTACCAATTTAGTATTACATACAATCAACTATTGAGTATCTACTATGTGACAGGCACTGATTTAGGAGAATCAATATAACACAAAACAAGATATAGCTTGTTCATAATCTCAAGGATTCTGTGTTTGAATGTATTAAATTACCTAATAGTCCTTTAGTTTATTCACCTCTCTATGAAATCGGGAAAATATTGCATCCTAGGCATAGTGTTAAAGTTTGAATTAAAAATGATAATTTCTGTACTAACCTTAGCATGTACACCAGCAGACAGGGTTTACTCAATAAATAATTGATATTTCTGCAATTCTAAGACTTATATCACTATTTCTCATAGACGATGTTCTGAAATTTTGACTCTTTATAAACATATTATCTTTATTTTCCTTTATTTCTGATCCTGAGATTCAATTTCACTCTCCTACTTTGATCCACAGACTATTAATGGTAAGGCTTTTAGGAGAACAACTTTGTTCTACTTACCTAACACCAACGCCTGTCATTGAAACTTGTTAAACCAGAAATTTGTTAAACTAGAAAATTGAATAAAAGCTGTTGTGCAAAACTGCATATGATTGTGACCCTATCAATCAGGTTAAGCTAGTTTCTTTTAGTATCAAAATATTCTCTCTTAGACTCCATTTGGGGACCCTTGTTCAGGCACAGATCTAAAGTGGTTTAGAAAGGCATATGAATCCATTAGTTAAGAGAATGGCCACACAGAACTGGTGAGGCTGGGTAGATCCAAATGCCAAAGGAATTTATAAGCCATGTGACCTTGGAAAAAGTCCTTACCCACTCTAACACTTAGTTCTTTCATACAAACAATGGAAATAATAATAAACTCCATAAAGTTATTGTGACAGTCAAATGAAAGACTCAAAGTAGTTCATACATAATAAATACAAAGTAAAACCTCAGAGGGAATATATTAGTAGTAAAGGCTGAATATCAAAACGTGCAAATTGAACAACTGGCTTCTTTACATAAGATGCATGAGTTAGGTAGTATGTTTGACAGTATAAAACAGAAAACGTACTGACTTAATCAATGTATAAAGGATTATTTTATTCTACATAACATTAAATCCAGAGGTAAGTAACAGAGAGCTGTTATGGAGGCTCCAGGATAGCATAAGAAGATATCTTTTTCATTTGGGTTTGTTTTGTTTGTTTTTAGTCTTTTATCCTGGCCATCCTTAGCTGAAAGCTCCAGTGCAACAAGTTCTTCATGGCCCAATATAGCCTCTGAAGCAAAAGGCCACCACCTATAGAAAATAAGTAAGAAGAAAGGGGAAACAGCAAAGAGGTGCATCTCACAGTTGAAAAGATTCACTTGGTAAATCTTTCCTAGAAACCCTCCAGAGTAACAACCTTCCATAGCTCATTAGCAACCCTTACTTGCTAGAAAAGCTGAGGTATGCCACCCTAAATAAAATCAAGTTTCATTATTTGAAGGGGAAAATATATATATTGGATATTCAAGTAGCAGATCTCTCCTACACCAGGTTTTCTCAGAAAAGAGGATTCAAATTTTACCTAAATTGACCTTAAATGAACAGTTGATTCAGATAAAATGAACATCCAGAAACCAATTTTAAAGTTTAGACTTGCAGACGCAGCACACTGCCAGCTCAAATTTTAAAAACCCTGAGCATTTTAGCAGGAGTTCCACCTTTGCTATAAGCTTTGACAATAATTTATGTAACTTCTCATTATGGAGAATAATTTAACGTCTCTAACTCACACAGGCAGTCAATTTGCACACAGAACTAGAAAAGTAGAACGACTATTGCTTAAATGATAAAATCAGGTAGCCATTTAGTATTTACATCATAGCAACTTTAAGCAAAAAGAACTAAGCATGCCACAAACCCCAGAGAGGTAGGCATTATATATTCCAAATTTTTAAATTATCATTACATTATGTCATCATAATTACAAAGAGAAAAAATATGGGGAGAATGGGAAACTAAGTTCCTCATCATTTCTCTCTAAAATGACATGGTTCCATTTTTGAGGCAAAATATCAAGATACAGCCATGGTTACCATGGTAACTACATTAAAAATAAAAAGAAAATGTGGTATGTTTTCAAGTGATAAATGCATTTAAAATGATAACCAAAGAATGAAATATATCTTGAAGCTTAACATTGCAGGACATGTATTATGGGATCCTCAATGGTAGACTCAAATATTCTCATCTTTTGTAAGAAATAAATTAATTTATTTAAAGGACTTATATTGAAAAGCATTGTTATAATAGTAAAAAAAGAGATCTGATATGCTAATTATTGGACATTTGTTACTGAAAATTAACAGAAAAGAGTATGTCCAAGATGTAAAAGTAATCATCACAAATTGTAAGTTCTATAAATATACCATGAAAAGAAGCAGAGACTCACCTGAACATACATGAAACTGTACTACTTCTTTTCCACTTTATGTGCATTCTGTGGGATATCTGAGTGTATTTGCTGGCCTTAATGGTTTCAAGAACAAACACCACTTTCTATGCCTCCAATTCCACTTTTCCCAATTCACTGAATGGCACTACCACTCCCCTGGATAAGTAGGGACAAAACACTGAACAACCGCCTGACCCTTTTCCCCACAAACGTCCTCCGCCAAGGCGTCCCCCGTTCCCACCGCTGTCCTCTCTTCATTTCCCCTAGTGCAAGCCAATACTGGATGTCCTCGGGAGTAAGGTCAGATCCTCCTAATGATCTTCCTGCCTCTGCTTTTCCCTTCTCAGTCTATTCTCCACAAAGTAGTCTGAGTAATCTTTATAACTTTAAATTAAATCGTTTCACTCTTTTCTTTAAAGTCTCCCATGTTTTCCCATTGTACTTAGAACTCAATCCAAATTTCTTATTTTGGTCTGCAAGGCTCTAGTTTACTGACTGCATCCCTTACTTTCATCACTGTGATCTTCCAAACTTAGCTTACTTCTGCCTTTGAGCATGTAATTTAGTTCTGCATATAGACCTTTGCACTGTGGTCCACTCTGACCAGGAAGTTTCCCTCCCCTTCAGATAGCTCCTACCCATTATTTACTTTTTAGTTCAAATTCTTTACAGACCTTCCTTGTTCTGCCTGTAAAAGAACAGCTGACTGTTATTTGACCCACATACCTTTATTGTTTTACTTTCATAATAATCCTTATTACTATCAGCCATGACCCTATTTTATTACTTAAATTTTAATTAATTTGTTTAATTATTTTTGTCTATGCTTATCTGAATGGGAGCCCTTTGAAAGCAGAGGCCTTATCTGCCTTTTTATTACTGGTTCTCCAGTGCTTGATCAATGCATTGCATTCAATAGGAACTCAATATAAATTTTAAATTAAGATAGCCTCTAATAAAATTTTTATGAAGATAAATATAATGATTGAAATAATCCTCCATAAGAAAATGACCTGATTTATGATAATTATAATTCATCCAAAATCATATCCATTTTAGAAATGCACATTACCTAAAATATATGTTAAAATACATGTCTCTGTGGGAGGCATAAATCATTCTATGACTGCTTTTCTTTAACAAATTATTAATGGCAAGTTATGAATCACCAAACTGAAAGAGAAGAGTGTCAAGACAATGGGAAAAAATTTTTAAGTTATCAGGAAAAAAAATAATGCTGAAAGATGGAGTTAGAAAAAAAGAATTTGAAATGTCTCATTTTCTTTAGTGAGCCCTCAAAAAATAAATTAGAGCACTGTGTTTCAGGTGGGAGAAGAATGGTAAAATGAAAGAAAATTGATTTAAAAGGAGAGAAAACTGAGAAAAAAAATTTTGGGGGAGTATCATTAATCTACAATTAAATGAGGAACATTATGTTTACTAGTCTCCGTCTTTCTCCAAGACCCCCAACAAACCCAATTACAGTCACTGTCCATCAGTGTAGTAACATGTTGTAGAGTCACTACTTGTCTTCTCTGTGTTGCACAGCCCTCCCTGTGCCCCCACATAATACAAACTAATCATAATGCCCCTTTCTTTTATACCCCTTATCCCTCCCTTGCCACCCATCCTCCCCAGTCCCTTTCCCTTTGGTAACTGTTAGTCCATTCTTGGGTTCTGTGATTTTGCTGCTGTTTTGTTCCTTCAGTTTTTTCTTTGTTTTTATGCTCCACATATGAGTGAAATCGTTTGGTACTTGTCTTTCTCCGCCTGGCTTATCTCACTGAGCATAATACCCTCTAGCTCCATCCATGTTGTTGCAAATGGTAAGATTTGTTTTCTTCTTATGGCTGAGTAATATTCCATTGTGTATATGTACCACATCTTCTGTATCCATTCATCTACTGATGGATACTTAGGTTGCTTCCATTTCTTGGCTATTGTAAATAGTGCTGCAATAAACATAGGGGTGCGTCTGTCTTTTTCAAACTGGGCTGCTGCATTCTTAGGGTAAATTCCTAGAAGTGGATTTCCTGGGTCAAATGGTATTTCTATTTTGAGCTTTTTGAGGAACCTCTATACTGCTTTCCACAATGGTTGAACTAATTTACATTCCCACCAGCAGTGTAGGAGGCTTCCCCTTTCTCCACAACCTCACCAACATTTGTTGTTGTTTGTTTTTCCAATGGTGGCAATCCTTACTGGTGTGAGGTGATATCTCGTTGTGGTTTTGATTTGCATTTCTCTGATAACTAGTGATGTGGAGCATCTTTTCATGTGTCTGTTGGCCATTTTAATTTCTTCTTTAGAGAAATGTCTGTTCAGCTCCTCTGCCCATTTTTTAATTGTATTATTTACTTATTTTTATTGAGGTGCATGAACTCTTTATATATTTTGGATGTCAACCCTTCATCGGATCTGTCATTTATGAATACATTCTCCCATACTGTAGGATACCTTTTTGTTCTATTGATGGTGTCCTTTGCTGTACAGAAGCTTTTGAGCTTGATATAGTTCCACTTGTTCATTTTTGGTTTTGTTTCCCTTGCCAGGGAGATATGTTCATGAAGAAGTCACTCATGTTTATGTCCATGAGATTTTTGCCTATGCTTTTTTCTAAGAATTTTATGGTTTCATGACTTACATTCAGGTCTTTGATCCATTTTGAATTTACTTTATTGTTTGGGGTTAGACAATGATCCAGTTTCATTGTCTAACATGTAGCTATCCAGTTTTGCCAACACCAACTGTTGAAGAGGCTGTCATTTCCCCATTGTATGTCCATGGCTCCTTTATCATATATTAATTGACCATATATGTTTGGATTAATGTCTAAAGTCTCTATTCTGTTCCACTGGTCTGTGGCTCTGTTCTTGTGCCAAGTACCAAATTGTCTTGATTACTGTGGCTTTGTAGTGGAGCTTGAAGTTGGGGAGCGAGATTCCCCCCCACTTTATTCTTCCTTCTCAGGATTGCTTTGGCTATTCGGGGTCTTAGATAGTTCCATATGAATTTTGGAACTATTTGTTCCAGTTCGTTGAAGAATGCTGTTGGTAAATTGATAGGGATTGCATTGAATCTGTAGATTGCTTTGGGCAGGATGGCCATTTTGACAATATTAATTCTTCCTAGCCAGGAGCATGGGATGAGTTTCCATGTGTTAGTGTCCTACTTAGTTTCTCTTAAGAGTAACTTGTAGTTTTCAGAATATAGGTTTTTCACTTCCTTGGTTAAGTTTATTCCTAGATATTTTATTCTTTTTGATGATATTGTGAATGGAATTGTTTTCCTTATTTCTCTATTAGTTCATTGTTAGTGTATAGGAAAGCCACAGATTTCTGTGTATTAATTTTGTATCCTGCAACTTGGCTGAATTCCGATCTTAGTTCTAGTAGTTTTGGAATGGAGTCTTCAGGGATTTTTATGTACAATATCAAGTTATCTGAGAACAGTGACAGTTTGACTTCTTCTTTACCATTCTGGATTTCTTGTATTTCTTTGTTTTGTCTGATTGCCATGGCTAGGACATCCAGTACTATGTTGAATAACAGTGGGGAGAGTGGGCATCCCTGTCTTGTTCCTGATCTCAGAGGAAAAGCTTTCAGCTTCTCGCTGTTCAGTATGAAGTTGGCAGCACATTTACCATATATGGCCTTTATTATGTTGAGGTACTTGCCCTCTATACCCATTTTGTTGAGAGTTTTTATCATGAATGGATGTTGGATTTTGTCAAATGCTTTTTCAGCGTCTATGGAGATGATCATGTGATTTTTGTCCCTCTTTTTGTTTATGTGGTGAATGATGTTGATGGATTTTCAAATGTTGTACCATCCTTGCATCCCTGAGATGAATCCCACTTGGTCATGGTATATGATCCTTTTGATATATTTTTGAATTCGGTTTGCTAATATTTTGTTGAGTATTTTTGCACCTATGTTCATCAGGGATATTGGTCTGTAATTTTCTTCTTTGGTGGGGTCTTTGCCTGATTTTGGTTTTAGGGTGATGCTGGATTCATATAAAGAGTTCGGAAGTATTTCCTCCTCTTCTATTTTTTGGACAACTTTAAGAAGAATGGGTATTATGTCTTCTCTGTATGTCTGATAAAATTCCACAGTAAATCCATCTTGCCCTGGGGTTTTGCTCTTGGGTAGGTTTTTTGATAACCACTTCAGTTTTGTTGCTGGTATTTGGTCTGTTTAGATTTTCTGTTCCTTCCTTGGTCAGTCTTGGAAGGTTGTATTTTTCTAGGAAGTTGTCCATTTCTTCTAGGTTTTCCAGCTTCTCAGCATATAGGTTTTCATAGTATTCTCTAATAATTCTTTGTATTTCTGTGGCATCCATCGTGATTTTTCCTTTCTCATTTCTGTTTCTGTTGATGTGTGTTGATTCTCTTTTTCTCTTAATAAGTCTGGCTAGAGGCTTATCTATGTTGTTTATTTTCTCAAAGAACCAGCTCCTCATTTCATTGATTTTTTCTATTGTTTCATTCTTCTCAATTTTATTTATTTCTTCTCTGATCTTTATTATGTCCCTCCTTCTGCTGACCTCAAGCCTCATTTGTTCTTCTTTTTCCAATTTTGATAATTCTGACATTAGACTATTCATTTGGGATTGTTCTTCCTTCTTTAAGTGTGCCTGGATCTCTATATACTTTCCTCTTAAGACTGCTTTTGCTGTGTCCCACAGAAGTTGGGGCTTTGTGTTGTTGTTGTCATTTGTTTCCATATATTCCTTGATCTCTATTTGAATTTGTTCGTTGATCCATTGATTATTTAGGAGCATTTTGTTAAGCCTCCATGTGTTTGTGAGCCTTTTTGCTTTCTTTGTGCAATTTATTTCTACTTTTATACCTTTGTGGTCTGAGAGGTTCGTTGGTAGAATTTCAATATTTTGGAATTTACTGAGGCTCTTTTTGTGGGCTAGTATGTGGTCTATTCTTGACAATGTTCCATGTGCACTTGAGAAGAATGTGTATCCTGTTGCTTTTGGGTGTAGAGTTCTATAGATGTCTGTTTGGTCCATCTGTTCTAGTGTGTTGTTCAGTGCCTCTGTGTCCTTAATTATTTTCTGTCTGGTAGATCTGTCCTTTGGAGTCAGTGGCGTGTTGAAGTCTCCTAAAATGAATGCATTGCATTCTATTTCCTCCTTTAATTCTGTTAGTATTTGTTTCACATATGTTGGTACTCCTGTATTGGGAGCATATATATTTATAATGGTTATATCCTTTTGTTGGATTGACCCATTTATCATTATGTAATGTCCTTCTTTATCTCTTGTTACTTTCTTTGTTTTGAAGTCTATTTTGTCTGATACTAGTACTGCAACACCTGCTTTTTCTCCCTGTTGTTTGCATGAAATATCTTTTTCCATCCCTTGACTTTTAGTCTGTGCATGTCTTTGGGTTTGAGGTGAGTCTCTTGTAAGCAGCATATAGGTGGGTCTTGCTTTTTTATCCAGTCTATTACTCTATGTCTTTTGATTGGTGCACCCAGTGGGTTTACATTTAGGGTGATTACTGAAAGGTATGTACTTATTGCCATTGCAGGCTTTAAGTTTGTGGTTACCAAAGGTTCAAGGTTAGCTTCTTTACTACCTTACTGTCTAAATTAAATCACTTATTGAGCTATTATAAACACAGTCTGATGAGTATTTTTTTCCCTTCTTATTCCTCCTCCTCTATTCTTTATATTTTAGGTGTTTTATTTAGTGCTCTTTTGTGTTTCCTTTGACTGCTTTTGTGGGTAGTTGATATTATTTTTTGCCTTTAGTTAGTATTTGGTTGGCCTGCTTTCTTTGCTGTGATTCTCTGGTGACATCTATTTAGTCATAGGAGTGCCTCCTTCTGGAGCAGTCCCTCTAGAATACCCTGTAGAGGTGGTTTGTGGGAGGCAAATTCCCTCAACTTTTGCTTGTCTGGTAATTGTTTAATCCCTCCTTCATATTTAAATGGTAATGTGCTGGATACAGTATTCTTGGTTCAAGGCCCTTCTGTTTCATTGCATTAAGTATATCATGCCATTCTCTTCTTTCCTGTAGGGTTTCTGTTGAGAATTCTGATGATAGCCTGATGGGTTTTCCTTTGTAGGTGACCTTTTTTTTCTCTCTGGCTGCCTTTAATATTTTTTCCTTGTCTTTGATCTGTGCCATTTTAATTATTATGTGTCTTGGTGTTGTCTTCCTTGGGTCTCTTCTTTTGGGAGTTCTGTGTGCTTCCATGGTCTGAGCGACTATTTCCTCCCCCAGTTTGGGGAAGTTTTCAGCAATTATTTCTTCAAATAAACTTTCTATCCCTTTTTCTCTCTCTTCTTTTACTGGTACCCCTGTAATATGGATATTGTTCTGTTTGGATTGGTCACACAGTTATCTTAATATTCTTTCATTCCTGGAGATCCTTTCATCTCTCTCTGCATCAGCTTCTCTGCATTCCTGTTTTCTGATTTCTATTCCATTAATTGCCTCTTGCATCTCGTCCATTTTGCTTTTAAGTCCTTCCAGAGATTGTTTTATTTCTGTATTCTCCCTCCCAATTTTATCCATTAGCTTTTGCATTTTTCTCTGCAGCTCCATCAGCATGGTTATGACCTTTATTCTGAATTCTTTTTCAGGAAGATTGGTTAAATCTGCCTCCCCAGGTTCCCTGTCAGGAGATGTGTGTGTGTGATTCTGGTCTGGATCAAATTATTCTGCCTTTTCATGGCGATAGAGGTAATTGTGGGCATTTGGCGCGTGTGTTAGCTGGCAGAATGATGTCCCTTCTCTCTTGCTTGTCACCTTCCTCTCCTGCTTGAATGGCGACCCGTAGCAGCTTGTGCTGGGCAGCTGCATGCCAACAGGGTCTCTGGGTGTGGCCTGGGTAGCTGTGGAGGTGGCTCTGCGTGGCTGCTGTGAGCATGGCCAGTCTCAGGCTGCTGCTCCGCTATGGCAGGGCCACACCGGAGGTGGAATGGGTAGAAGACTGTTTATCACTGTGAGGGGCCTCAGAGTTGTGCTGCTGCCAAAGGGGTTAGGGCGCTGGTAGTTCCCTGGGATTCCCAGCTGCAGGGCTAAGTGTCCAGGGATGCTTCCATCCAGCTTTGGGGTTCCTGTCCCTTTAAGACTTTCAAAAATCACTTGTTTTTCTTTGTCCCAGGGACTCCAGCTGCAGGGAGCCGCTTACAGGTCTTAGTGTTCCGTTTCCCTAGTATCCAGCACCCCACACACTGTGTGTCTGCGCTCCGGTGCAGATGACTAGGGCTGGGTGTTTAGCAGTCCTGGGCTCCCTCTCCCTCCCTGCTCCAACTTCTTTCCTCCTGCTGGGAGCTGGGGTGTGGTCACACTAGGGTCCCGCCGGGCCAAGGTTTGTATCTTACCCCCTTTGTGAGGCTCTGGGTTCTCAGGTGTAGCTGTAGCCTCACTGTTGTACTGTATCTTCTGGTCTCTCTTTTAGGAGTAGTTGTATGTATTGTATTTTCAAAAATAGATATGGTTTTGGGAGGAGATTTCTGCTGCCCTACTCATGCTGCCATCATGGCTCCTCCTCAGAAACAATTTTTTTTTTTAAATTACAATTTCACTGATCATAATACCCTCTAGATCAGTGAAATCAGCCCAGAGAAAGACAGATACCAAATGATTCGATTTACTTGTGGAGTATAAAAACAGAGGAATGAAACAGCAGTGGACACAGACACCAAGAAGGGACCAGTGGTTATGGGGGTGGGGGGAGTTGGGGAGCATGGGGAGGAGGTGGAAGGAAATAAAGGATCACAGTAATTCTCAATCACAATATAGGTTACTCACAGGGATGGTAGTACAGCATGGGAGAATACAGTTAATGACTGTGTAACAACTTACTACATTTAAGATAGTGACCACACTAGAGGAGGTAAGGATTTAATAATGTAGGTAACTGTTGATCCACTATGTTGTTTGTTTGAAACCAACATAAGATTCTATATCAATGATACTTTAATAAAAGAAGAGACTACAATTTCCTGAAGTCATCACTAGGTTCAAATAATTATTAAATCTTAGCCTAACTTTTCTCGATGAAGCTGTGAAAGTAAGACCTAAAATTAACATACAATAAATAACAAAGAACCCTAAAAAAATCAAAATCAAGACATAACAATAAACTTCCATAAATTTCAGCTGAATAAATATAGTATTAGAAGGTATAGACATTTGCTTAAAGAATATTAGACTTCAAAAATAGGGTCTAATAACCATAAATTCATAACCCTTTCTTTTTCCTCAGAATCACATTTCAATACACCATTCATTTTTTTAAAATCTATTTTTCCTTTTTCTTTATTTCTCATATTTTCCTCTACTCTTCAAAATCATTCTGTAAATCAAAGCCCAATTCAAAGTCCAAGTTCTGCCATATCCTAGCTGAATGGCAATAGGTAAATTAACTTGACATATCTGAGAATTAATTTCCTCCTGTGTAGAAGGGAGGTAATAATGGTAACTCTATCCATGTATTTTTGTTATATATTTCTCAAATGTTTTGGTACTTTTTACACATTTAAAAATGATTGCATCCTCATAAAAAGATTTTGTTTATGTGGGATATACCTAATAATATTTGCCATATTGGAAACTTGAACTGAGAAAATGTAAAAATATATATGTATTAATTTACTTAAGAGCACAATAGTAAGCCTGCCACTTTTTAAATATAAAAAACATGCTTTATGAAAAACAACTTATTTACATTTTCAAAAAAAGTGAAAAGATTGATCTTGGTAGAAAACAGCTAAATTCTTGTATTTATTTCTGCACTTAACATGTTGAAATTTTGCTTTATTTGAAGTATATGAAGAAATTCTTATCTAACAGTATTTTGGTAGGGTATTTTAATAGTTATTTCAGATTATTGATATTCTTCTTTATTACTATACCAAAACCCACTAAGTTGTAGTTCCTTAAAGGAAAAAAATGATAAATTTGACCTCTTCAAAATTTTTAAATTCTGCTTTTCCAAATACACCATTAAGAATATGAAAAGGCAAAATACAGACTAAAAGAAAATAGTTGAGAATTACATCTGATAAAAGACTTGTACTTTGAATGCATTAAGTGTTCTCAAAACTCATTAAGAATCAAAAATACTGGATGATAAATAGACCAGTGATTTGGGCAGATAACTCACCAGAGAAGATAGATAGATGGCAAAACTATAGAAATGTAGAAAATACAAACATTCTGAAAATAACTTTCATTAGTAAAAATCTGAGAATAATAGTAAGTTGCTCTTAAAGGTTTTATTGTGGAGTATTCTTAGGTGATATACTTGGAAAGAGACAAGGAAGACAAGACTGGACAGAGGGAGAATTTGACCTGGTCTGTGGTTACAAATGAGACACTCTCCTATCCTGTGGGGTAAACTAAAGCTGTGATGGCACTTCAGACTTGTGCTGATTTGAAAGAAGGCTAGGACTTTGTGTCACCACATCAGTGGGGTACTGCCCATGTACTATCCACCTCAAGGGGACCTAAATTTGGTTATGGCAGTTTCCTGCATTTGAGGTTTATGATCCATTTGCAGTCATATTCTCAGCATTAAGTATTAGTATGGTGGCTCTAAAGAGAGGATCTGAATAGAGATCTACATGCTCACACACACCAAGAAGAGAGAAAAAATTGTACTAAGCTGGTAAATGGTACAATGTAAGAAAGATGAGAAGTAATAGATGCTAGTTTATGGGGAAAATGGCAAAAATGTGGGAGAAGTGCTACAGACAAAAATTGAAGCATGAGGGGAAAACAGGCATTCTGGCTTAGCTTTCATTGTCTTTAGTCAATTTAAACATATCTTTAGTCAACTGACCTGTTTTGAGATCACTTTCCCTCTTCTGTTATTACGTTCAAATTCCCAGTCTGGAGGCAGATCTACCGTGTAGATAGTTTTCTTTCCTTACTGCTGCCCCTTCGTGAGCATATTCTAGGCTTTCAATTTCTTAGCTGTTTCATTCATTACAATGTTCCTTGTCTTCTAGTAATTTATTGAAATATTTTATAGTCTGAGGAATCTTTCTTTTTCATCTTTTTATTAATAGGGTAATTTCCCTTTATGTCTATTTACTGTAATTACATTTTTTTTAAAGAATGCTCAAGTCATCTTGATGGATCAACCATTTAGTTGCATTTAAACTGAATGTTTCTTTATTTAAATTTTAAAAATTACAATTAAGAACTTTAAATGAACTCATTCTTCATATGTGTGTGTGTGTATCTACATATACATAAGCCAAAAAAAATAATTAATTAGGTAAATGATAGGCAGACTCACATATGACATATATATAGATAGCACAAAACATAGACTTAATTATTCCTTGGAGAAAATATAAAATATAAAACAATCATTATGGTCACGAATTAGCAAATAATCTGCCTTCACAAAGGAATAGTTTACAATAAAAATTACAAAATTATAGGCAATAAGATAATGGACTTAACATAGCTGACAATAATTAATAATGGATAGGGCTTGGGTTTTAGACTATCTTTTAAATTAATGAATAAATGCAGTAATAATATACACTCAGCCAATTTGTACAGATATAAGTATTAATTACAGAAGATATAATTTTATTTTAAAGAAATATCAGATGTGGTACATTGGATGCTGAACTTGAAGGGCAGAACAGTAGAGACTGTTGACTGTCACTGGAATGTCTATGTGTGGTCTCCATAGCATGGCATATTAGGGCTTCAGAAGGAAGTATCCCTAACTACAGTATTCCAGCAAACACTGGAAACTGCATGGTGAAGCTGTATTATATATACCAGTCAGCTTCCATATTGTTTTCTGGAACACTCAGCAATCCTAGCTGATTCTGCTCTCAGTCATCCCAGCAGGAACCAGACCTGTGAGTGAAGAAAGCCATCTTCGAATAGAATACCCATACTCCAGGTGTCTCAGCTCCACTGAGGCAAAAACCACCCTAAGACATTCAAGTTTTCCAGCTGAGGTCCCAGGCTTTGTGGAGATAAGAAAATTTGTTCTTTCTCTTCCTTTTCTGAATCTCTGAACTCAAAAAAACCCACAAAAATAATAACATGTATAGGTAATTTTATTTTGGGGTGGCTTGTCATACAGAGATAGATACTAAGAACACCAGAATATAACTAAATTGAGTGACACCAACCAAAGTAATGTTATATTATCCATCATAGAAGGATGTATACAACTTAGAATTGCATGCATCAATATGTTTGCAAATAAAATATTTTCACAAAATAGCAAAAAGCATTTCAAAAACATTATTTATCTACTTAAAGTAAAATAAAATCACCTTAAGACCCCTTAACTGTGAAATAGTATTGATTTTAAAATGTTAAAGTAATCCTTCAGCCAACCACTTTTCAAAAGTGATTGGTCTGTACAGCCACATAAAAGTCTTCTGTTTCACAGTTTCCTTTAAATTTTCCCTTTGTATTTTTCTGCAAAAGCCCCCACACGACAGAATATAGACCTGAAGTAAACTCAAGTATTTATTCTCTAGAAAATCTATTTTTTTTCTTTCTGCATAATAACAATTTGAGAATGTCTATTTTATTTTGATGATGTTACTTTGCACTTTCTTAAGAATAAATATTTTAAGTAAACTACTTTGATAAACTATAACATTACTAAAATGTATAACAAACAATTTAATAATCAGTTACTTTATACATAAGTTTTTGTGTTCAATTCAAACTGGACTCTGAAACTGTTTCTCCATTGAGTCAAATATTTTCTTAATTGAAAATTAAAAGAAGGGAATGAAAGCTGTGTGGTAAATATTTGATAACAGTTCATAAATAAAATTGCTCTGTTCAAATTTAAAATATTTTTAAAAAAGGAATATTCAAAACACCAGAGTTCTTTTAGAACAGTTTCAATTTTAGGACCATTGTTTATGAGAAAGAAAAATACCTTTCAAAGTCTATCCTTACAAACCTAAATCTATAAGATGTTTCTTTTTTTAAAATTTAAGCCTTTCTTTTTTTAAAAATTAAGGTATCATTGCTATACAATCTTAAGAAGGTCTCACATGAGCAACATTGTGGTTTCAACATTCACCCATATTATCAAGTCCTCCCCAGCCCCATTGTAATCACTGTCCATCAACATAGTAAGATGCTATAGGGTTATTACTTGTCTTCTCCATGATATACTGCCTTCCCCATGACCTACAAATAATATGTGTGCTAATTATAATCAATACAGCATTTCCTTAAAAAAAGTACATGTACATTAAACTTGTTTAAAGAAGTCTAACAAACCCCACATATGCTTTTTATAAAGCAGTAATATCCTGAGAAATGAATACGTGTCCAAAACTTGCCACAGAAATATTATAAAGTACTTTATTTAGACAATGCTAAAAATATTAATGATACTCTAATAACTAAAATTAAAATCTATGTTCTGGCACTTTAATAATCTTGCTAAGAATTCTAAAGTTGAACTCTGCATCTAAAATATAACTTGGAAAATGAATATGTAAATATTGTGAACTTATTTTTATTAAAATTCCTATAAAAGAAACATGCACAGTGAAAAAATAAAGGAAGATGGTCCCCTAGAGATGTGTTGATATAACTTTTCTGCATATAAATTACTTCCTGGTGATAGATTCTAGCTCCACATCAAGAGCATGGAGGACAGCAGAGGGTAACTGTGCAGGTCCTCACCTGGGTCGCTGTTCCAGATGGTGGCCAAATTGCTCTGCTTCTAACTTTGGAGTTATTTTATTTTACTCTGAGTTATGTTACCTTTGTTAAAAGAAAGAACAAGAAAAATTTTAAAAAATAGTTATCTATTAAACAGATCAAAACCAAAAATGCAGAAAGCCTAAGCTGAAGTCTGAACATTTACCAATGAGATGTGTGTGTGTGTGTGTGTGTGTAAGTTTTATAGTTTTTCTGACTTATTTCCTCATAGTCTCAATTAACTGCTCATGTTTACCAGTCTTATCCTGCAATATTTTCCAAAATTATTTCCTTATTTTACAATTTTTTTTTATTTTTAGTTTTTCCTTTATTGCTCTTTCCCTGTAGTCAGGTACATTATTTAATTGACTGAAAAGACTTTCATGTCACACTCAGCAGGCTCATGACCCAGTAAAGGATACTGGATAAAATTTAGGTCTGCAACTAGGATTTGGTAAAAGTCACATGAAGAAACCTAAGGAGGAAAACAGAGGAAGAAAAATACAGTTGCAGGAAAAATAGATTAGAATAGGATTTAAATTTTCCCTTTAAATAAAATGAAAATAACATAAGATTGGTTCAAAACTGTACAAACAAGCAAATATATGCTTCTTTATCATTTACTCCTATTTGTAGTCCATCAAAATGAATTTTTGGTTGAAATGTAATTTATACACAATAAAATGTTCAATTTTATTTATAAATTTCTGTAAGTTTTGTCAAATGTATACACCTGCACTACACAATTAAGATGGAAATTTCCACTGTGGCAAAAAGTTCCCTATCGACTTTCATTGTATTATATTTTAATTGACTGCTTATTTGTCTCTTTTCCTAAAGTAGGCAAGAAACTCTTTGAGGGAAGGATATATATACCTTGTCAATGATTGTTACCTAGCACAAAGCACTGTGTCTAGATCAAAGTAAGAAATAAACACATATATTCAGCATGAATGACTAGTACTAGAAAGAATGAACCAAAGATAGATGATCTTCAGGTGATGGAGTGGTGACTTCTAAAGGAAGGATAAGAACTGAGATTGAACCAGCTACATGTAAGCACAAACCTTTTACATACCATAAAGAAACGATGTCATTAATTTTTTGGTTATTTATACTCATAATTGACCTTTCCTTGTAATAACCTCTCTAGAATAATTATTTATAGCCAGGAATCAATGTCCTTATTAGGTTTTTATCTCAATCAGGAATAATGTTACTTGCAAGTAAAGGGAAAATATTCCTAAATATTTATTAAAGGAGGGTGATTAGTAGTAAGTATATCCAGGAAAAAGAAATGTGGTGACACTTAGAATTGACCAGAATAAATAACTCAAAAGTCATCAGGACTTTCTTTTTTTATTTAATCTTCTCTTCTTTCTCTACTTCTTCAAACTCATATCTTCACTCAGTGGTGACAAAGTTGGCCAGTGGCATTTCAGGAATCACTCTCTAGTATCTACACCATCAAAGGCAAAAGTGGCTTCTTTATTCTATGTCAGCTGAAAATACATTGAGATCATGAACTGATAGGACAGATTTAAGTTACAAATCATTCTTATGACTATGTCACATAATTTGTTAAATAAGGAAATAATTGCAGAAAGAAGAAAGGATTCTTTCAAGCTTACTTCTTCAAAAGCACATCCCCTTAAGTTAAATTAGGATTAATGTAAGGTTAATTGTTCAGAAATGTTCCTTTGTAATTAGAATACGACTTACTTGAGGGAAGGGATCCTTCATAGCCATCAGTGCGACTCCGAGAACACAGCGTGTCTTCTGGAGAGGAGAAAGCTCCTTCTACCCGAAGGCAACAGGAAAGGCATCAGGGTAGATGGGTAGATAATGGAGCCTCTGGAAACTCAAGTGGAATCAAGTAAGACAACTGCCAGAGCTCAGTAAAATAGGCAAATGGGAAAGCAGGAAAAAATTCACGTGGGGCACAGTAGGATTTAGTAAAAGTAATTTTGCAACAGAGATGATCTCCATAAGTATAACCAGATGGTCCAATGTACACTGAAAAACACTCATAGCAAAACCAGGCATGGTACCAAAACTTTAAAAATAATAGCAGCATTGAGGGTTACAAAATTCCCAACTAATGGTCTCAGCTTTATAGCATATTCCTGTTAACAGATTCTGAATGTGGTCAGAGTGATAAGATCTGATGAGCTTCCTCTCGCCACTGTATTTATGCCTTCTGCAGTCACCACATTGATTCTGGGTTTGGCCATATGACTTGCTTTGACCAGTAAGATTAAAGCAAATGTAGTACAAGCAGAGGCACAAAAAACTCCTTTGCACTGGGGCTTACTCTCTTATAATACTTCTGATATGTGAAGAGGACTAGGCTAACAAGCTGTAGACATGGAGCCCAGATGGCAGCCATCATCAACCACCTTACGTGCAGTGAGGCCGTCTTAGGCCATGCTGCCTCAATGGAAGCACCACTGCTACAGAACAACAGCAGAAACATCCAGGCCAGATCAAATTTCTAATCCACAGAATCATGAGACAAAATGTTGTTGGTGTTCTAAGCCACTAATTTTTGGTGCATGTGTGTGTGCATGCAATTATGCATGGATATCCAAAATAGAAATAGCGCCTTGAAATGGAGAACTGCCATAATAAAACCTAAAATGTGGCTTTGCCTTGAGAACCATCAGCAGGTGGAACTGGAAGAAAAATGAAGAGACTGATACTAGAGAAGGAAAAATAGGGAGGAGGCCTAATGTCAAGGCTGGAGAAGTTGCAGATAAGCTGTCATTGTATCTGTAAAAGTGGTAAGCAAACTGCTGTTGAAAGATGGGATGTTGATGACCTGTGTGTGTCGAGGCAGAATAATGGTCCAACATGAAATTACTTTGAAAGAATGCAACTGTCCCTAATGATCAAGTAGATCAGCTAAAGACATGCCATAGCAGACTTTGTGAAGTAGTATCTGGCTTCTTTTAGCTGGGTATGGTAAGGTATGAGAACAAGAAGAGACAAAGGGGAACCATTCATTTTGCAAGGTCAATTTAGAGGAAAAAAAGATAGAGTCATGGCTTGCTGGTTTGGAAAATACAGCTTTTACATCTTCTATCTCTAGGTCTAGCAAAGATTCTTACAGCAGTGTCTTCAAGATAAAGATCAAAGCAAGGATGTGGTTGTAAAGCTTTTTAGGATCTCAGAATGATTTAAAGCTATGCCTAAAAGAATCTTATCAGCTTGACAAAAATGGATTTAAAAAATCTATTAATATTGTTACACAGCAGACCAACACCCCTAAAGCAGAGACAAGTCTATCATGAAATTAATGTGACTTTTGTGGCATAGAGTAAACACTCCAAAACATCATAAAAAATTCACACTTATTTAAATATGTATGCTATTAACTGTCAGCTTGGACTGAGAAGAGGGAATTAAAAATTAAATGCGGATCTTTTGCCCCACTTTTGGAATGCATGCTGTAGGAAGGTTGCTTTGTTGCAAATATGGATCATTTCTTATGAAAAAAGACAGTATGTTGGGTGGAGCCAAGAACTAAAGAGAAAGCCAGGCTAAGGAGCTACTCTGAGGGAGCAAAACCAGGGCCTAATCAGAGACCATACCCTGCTCCTAGAATAGGGAGTCCAGACACACATGCCTGGAAAACAGAAGTCCTCTGGACTAGTTATTAATTACTCTGTCTCTTCTGTTTTAAATAGGAGAGTACAAGAGTTTTCTATTGCTGCATTATAAATTATCATAAACTCATTGCCTTAAAACAATACAAATTTATGATACCCATCTGTGTGGGTTAAAAGTTTGGGTATCAGTTTGCTGAGTCCTCCTCACCTGGCTATGTTTCAGGTGTTAGCCCAGACCATGATCTCTTCTGAGGCTCAGGTATCTCCTCCAAGATCACTGTTGGTAGAATTCAGTTTCCTATCATTGCAGGACGAAGGACCTCATCTCCTAGAGAACATTTATCATTCCCAGCCACTAGGTTCTCTCTACAGACTGGTAGTTTGTTTTTTTCTAGACTAACAGGAACAGGGACATGTCTCTGTGAAGCTTCATCATCTTTTAAAAGGCTCATCTGTTTAGGTCAGGCCCACTAAAGAGTAATCACCCTTTTGATTAACTGGAAGTGAAATGATTAGTAACTTAAGCATAAAAGCCCATTGTATTCACTGATCCCATCCACACTCAAGGGGAGAAAATTATTCAGGGCATGTGTACCAGGAGGAGGGAATCTTGGAGGCACCTTAGAATTTTGCCTATTACAGAATGTGGCCATTTTGAGGGCAGGTGTTGGCTGGATAACTTGTTCTTTTTGCACTGCAGAGGACTCTCATATATCAGAAGAGCCTTATCTAGACCCAGACTTGATGTGCTGACAAAATAGTGGATTTTAAGTCTGATTCCATGATGAGGTAAGACTTGAGAGATCTTAGGAGGGAGCGAGTATACACTGCATGTGACTGGCTGTGAATCGCTGGGCCCAGTGGCACACTGTGACAGATTGCTACAGTAATACCTCCCCACAATTCATCACACTCCTTTTTATCCATGCCTTTGGGAGGTTTCCTTCCCATTTCCCACTGAATTTGCCTTGCTTTGTCCAACAAATTATCAGCAAATGTCACACCAACAGACACTTGGAAAGTGCTTGTGCTTCAGGATAAACATCAAAGAGTTGTAAACTCATGTTGAACTCATGATAGTAGGTTCATTTTCCATAATGATATGGATTAGTGAATCTGGATCATGCACTTCATTTATATTCTAGGATTAAGCATGTAAAAAATACAGTTAATGAGAGACATGTTTCTTAATACTGGACTAGAGAATTAAAAATATTAAAAAAACAGATGTGCTAATTAGATTGGAATTGGAGGATTTTAGTATGTATCTATGGTTTTTAATATAATGTACATATAGGTAGGTAGGTGGATGGATGCATGGATAAATAGATAGACAGAGATTAGAAGATATGTGTAAATGCATACCTGTCTGCTGAAAGTGCCCAGAAGCAAAACAGCCCAGCAGAAAGGAAAATACGTATCCAGATCTTGGGTTTTAAATAACATTCTCCATTTATAGGAAAAGAGCTTCTTGGAGAAATTGATGATCCCGGGGTGGAGATTAGCCTGGAATATCCAAAAAAGTTAATGAACTGCTTGAAGGCTGATCAAGACAGAACTAAAGTTTACAGGAGTCTGCTTGAATTTCTCATTGTAAAAAATGGCAAAATAGCTATGGTAGAAACATCAATTCTCATAATAGAGAAGTACCTCATAGAAAATATTAACTAGGAAAAGAAAAAAAAGTTTTGACAGTAAGATTGATTCTTAACATCTCAAAAGGCAAACACTGTGACAGTGGGCTATTACAAGTGTTCATTTTCAGTACCTTTTTCAAAATATATTTTAGTCATAAGAATGAAAACAAAGTTTTTATTTCTTCCAAGTATAATGTGAATATGAATATGTTACTATAGAAATGATTTCTATCTCAATGATAATAACTAAAACTTATATAGTACTGTTCAAAGCACCTCATATATAAAAATTTAATCCCAACATTAACTGTATGGTTTAATTCTATTATTTTGTCAATCATAAGATTAGGAAACTGAGATACAGTAGCTTTTCAAAATCATGCAGCTATAGGTAGAGCTGGAATGTGAGCCAACATGATCCCGTTACTGATGTTAGATTCTTACCTATTACACTGTCCAGCCCTTAATGACACTGATAATAACATAAAAACATCTTTCAAAAATATCCATTGCCACGCACCTTTCCCCTAAAAATCTCTGGATAAGGAAATACCTGTATCATTTAATAATGAAATGTATCAGAGGCCTCATTTACTTAATATGACCTAATTTGCTTCTCTATTATGCACTCTGGAAACCCATTAAAGCTACTCTCTCACTTAAAAAAAGAAAAAAAAAGAAACAAAGAGCTCCTAATAAGCAAAGGCTACTTCTGTTTTTCATCCACAGCATAAATTTTTATTAACTGTACTATTTAATGTCCCAAATCTGATTTGGTCAAAGCATGTTTTCATTAAATGAAAACATTACTCTGATAACAATATTTATAAACCCAGTAGTTTAAAACAAGTTAAATCATATTACTTAATTGTATATTCTTTATTCAAATGTTGAAAACTTCTAAAGACATTTTAATGCAGAAGGTAGTTTAAGTTTCTCTCAAATAAACAGAGGTAGCTTTTAAGTAATCAACATAATTTCTCTGCCAAGAACTTTTATACAAACTAAATATTTTGAAAATATATTGATTGATGTTGATCATTTTATCAGTAAAACTGAAACAGCCACAATGCACATACTCATTGTGTATGTACAGTGCATATACATACTCACATGTATATATAATATATACAGACAGTAAATGGCTGTCAATTTGAGTTAACCACAAAGCAATGTACATTAACCAAGTTTTAAAAAACATTTTAGACAGGCACATACAGTGATTGAGCACACAAGGATTCACACAATTCTTGCAAACTTTCAGATCTATTCCTTTACAAATAATTATCTTCTGAAAATGTTTTCATAGGGTTCAATCTCATGTATTATTCACAAATCAATCTTGTAAGTAATTCAAGTGTTCATAGCCAAAAATTTATTTGCTAAAAATACCTGGGGCACAGGGTTATTTTCCCGCCAGGAAAACCAAAGATAACTGGAATGGTCTTTCAAAGGGCATGTTCACTCTGGTTAATAATAAAACCTTTATTTATGAAAATTAAATAAAGAAATAAAGTACACCTTGCAGTGAAGTCACTATCCTAAAATGCTATGTAATATTTAAAAACTTTTTGATAGATTAAAGCAAAATGTTTTGCCATCACTAAATGTATTTTTTATCATTGCCTCATAAGAGAATACTTTTACAACTCCAATACATGATGTCATCTAATTCCCATAGTGCCTACACAAATCTCATAATAAAACATATTCCTTTGCTATTTACATTTACTTCTGCTGAGGATAATTGTTTGAAATTATGGGACCAACAAGGAATATAATCTCCAATAAAGTTAAAATAAATAATAATAATACCTATAGATGAAAAATGAACAGTACTTGTTTTAATAATTTCTTTTATGTATGTTCAGACTGTTGTATGTATATGCAAGTCTTCATGCCGGCGTCTACAGAGTTAATTTACATTTGTTGATTTACATCTACATTTGCTCTCTTGGTTTTTATACTTAAGAGTATATCACAGGGAAGAGTAAGCCTCTTATAGAAGATCAATTCTTCCACCAAGCACAACTAGAAAATTAAGATGAAATGCAAAACAAAATGTCACAAAACAGAGTTGGAAGCTACTGACAAACTGTTGAGGCAACAGGACTTTAGCAGAAAAAAAATGACAGACATGAGGAACTTCTCAGAAAGGAGGCTAAGATCAAAGAACATCAGGCCGGACATCTGCTGATTTCAGAGAAGTCTGAGATTCTAGGTGTGGGCTGGGCAGAGGTTGCTACTCAAGCTAGCACTTAATACAGGGCTGGTCGTTTTCCATAGTTGAAGAGAAAATAAATTAGGAGACCTGAGGGTTCAGGGTTCCAGTGAAGAGGAAGATAGGCAACTGAACTCAAAATTGTACCAAATTTTCTACTAAACTTTTTGCTGGATTCTCAAGCAGTACAGGGTAGGAGACTCAGAAGCTATGCAGACATTTTCTGGAAACTAACATTGTTCTTTTGAAATCCTGACATATACAGAAGACAAGAATTAGAGTTATTGTGCCAGGCTGGTGGGTCCCTGAATAAATACGGCTTCTCAGTTGAACCCTACTGGGAGGGTTTGGCCACAGAAAGGGTGGGAAAGAATGGATCTGGAAGGAGCTAGGATAAAAGGGGCAGAACATAAATTTATTTGGTAGATGTCTCCAGATGAGAGCAATCTCCCAAGCTAAGATAATAAACAGCCTGGCACGGATGCCAGAAGACAGCACTGTCATGCTGGAAGGAAATCCTGGGATGCTTAGAGAAAGTGATGGACCACACTAAGTAAAACAGAAATATCAGGATTATATTGGCAAGTTGAAGAAATGTTCAAAAGACTTACAGAATCTGGTATGTTACAGTGGATATAATATATAACAAGAAGAAACCACCAATTGACTAGGATTTGTAGGAGTGCCTTGAAGACAAGTGAGGCAGTACTGGCATTACTGAGGAGCAAAGTGTGCTTGTTCTGTGTAGGTCGGAGCTGAGGGCAGTAGACACTATTACAGATTTGACCATGTGAATGGCAAGGAACATGACAGAAAGGAAGCCATAATGATAGTGCTTAACCATCAGAAGCAAATAGTGTACAATTACCATAAACAAAGCAGTATCTGAGTGGCAGACCAGTGAATGAACCCTTAGATATGTCTGGGGACGGCTAAGAGAATGTAGATTCCCTTGAGATAAGATATGTAAGTAACTAACAAAATAAATGCTTAATCTGTGCAAAAGAAAAGTGCCTGGAATTGGTAGTTATGCCCGTTTAAAGTCACAAACTTCATGCCAATTCAGACAGGAACCAATTTTCACACCTTGAACTGATTGAATAGGTGGCCAGGTCTCCAGACAAAAGGACCACACGAAGTCATGGCAAACAAACCCTGTGATGATTCCTTTAGTCCTCCCGGCCGGGGGATTTATGGTTATTTACCAGAATTTTATACTGAAAAAAAGGGAATACCAAAACATTTAAAGGACTTTCTACTTTTCCAGTGAAAAGTCTCTGGATCCTTAAGGAACAATCTTCCTTGAACTAATGCAGTAATTTGCAAATAAACATTAAAAAGCTATGACTACTGCCCATTTACTTTTGTCTTTTTGTATAAGGAATCACAATCTGATCCTCAGGAGTTAATGTTTTGGTTATAGAATGCAGGAACTGTGAAATGTCTGAGATTTTTATCTTGCTTACAAAATAAGTACTTATCCTTATAAATTTCACAGATACTGGCACAGGACATTAGACTTCTGGATCGGAGACAAAGATCTTCATTACTCAGCGCATAGTAAGTGCCATGAGCATCATGTTACCATCAGTCTCTTGTGCCTGCAGTGGTTTTGCATTACAGGTGAGGAACCCTAGGCTTAGAGAGCTCCAATCTTTTAATTGGATGTATGCAAACCTACCTAACTCTTGCCATGGATGGATACATTATCTAATAAAGATACTGGTCAGGAAACCCATGTGCCTTCTGCCCTGAAGAGGCACCCTCTCTACAAACATCCTTGATTAAATAGTACAAACAGCACAACTTAGTATAAGCCATGCAGAAGTGAAAAAAATTCATGGAGAATTATCTTCCAACAATACTCAGTCCTCAGTTCTATACCTTTTCACTAATGGTGAGGTATCTCTTGTGGGTATACCATCTGTCATCCACTCCAGTTCTGATTTGACTGTCAGGGCTGGAGCCAGATCAGTTTGGAATGTCTTATGGAGCATTTAACTAAAGCTGCTTTCAGCAAGACCTTAACAGCAGAACAATGACAACTGGTACTACTGACTTCAGCCTCATTCCCAACATCCCCAGCTGAACAAACCCTATTCGCTATTGGTGTCTGTCTTAGGAAGCCAGATGACAGTCCCCGTTATTAACTCAGGCACAGCAGGATGCATGAAAGCCTGCCCAGATTCCACCCTGGATGACGAGTTCAGCCAGCTGAGCCTGACCTGGACGCCCTCCATGACTCTAAACACTTGAAGGACGTTTATAACAAGACCTAAGGTGCAAGTCACTATTTCTTTCAGGAAAATGAAAATTAGTGCCTAGTTTCCTAAATACAAGTACTCCTGGAAAGAAAGGGTCATTTACCATTTTAGGGGACTGCCTCCATTTTCAGTTATTTCGTGTAGTGTAATGTCCCCTAACTGTTGGCATGGACAAACAGGACAGATTGGAATGACTTTCTTCAGGCAGTTCTCCAGAAACAGATGAGACCGAGCAACTCCAAGTGAAATAGGAGCCCTGCGGTCTATCAGTGGGCTGGCTGAGGGGTGCAACTTGGAAACACTGCCAACCTGTGCCCTGCAGGACAAATGAGGAATCTCAATCAAAGCTTTTGGCATTTTGTTGTGGTTATTATAATGTCCCCATTCTCATGGAAGAGTAAACAGTTTTATTTCTAAAATAATTAGAAAAGGTTAATCTTTAAAAACATACATGTTTTAAATATGACTGAAGTGCTAAACATACTTTTCATGTCTCTGCCACATGTAGCAGAAATTGCAGTAGACTACCAAAAATTCACAAATAAACTAGTCTGTTTATAAAGTCATTTTTAAAATTAACATAAATAGTTATTTTTCTACATATATTATGCGGTAATTAAAATAACAACTTGGGCAATATTAGAGCTCTGATTTAATTGAGGGATGTTTGACTGATTATAAACAGTGTATTCATTTTGCAAAAATGAAATTCTAATTAGTGTTGGCTTCCTGTCAAAATCAGTAATTAAGAAAGTTGTCACAGTCAACCTATTATTCATCTTGATAATGAAATTATTTAAACATCAAACATGAATGTTCCATTAGCTGGAGGAGTATAATTGTTGTTCACACTGCTCATAGGGCTTAATAAATATATCACATCAGTTACATTATCTACCTAAATACCTCTACACAAAATCTTGTGATTATGAATTTGTGAAGCTTCATAAACTTTAGTATATGATGCAGATTATTGTACCAATTTCTTGAGTGTGTCCATATTTGCAGGGAAATACGGCTCCATACTTCTTTGAGAATAAACTAAAATGCTTTCATAACCAGCAAAAACAAACCACTTATTTAAAGTGTTTGGTTTTGTGGCTTTTGGCATATGTATTCATGGAACTATTATCCCTTACTAAACGTATCCATTAACCCTGAAAGTTTCCTCCTGCCTGTTTAATTACTCTCCTAGCCCTTTCTCACCCATTCCCTGTCCTCAGGCAACCACTAATCTATTTTTTTCTCACTGTTTTTTTGCATCAGTTTTCTAGAGTTTTATATGAATGTGATTACAGAGTATGATTTTGTCTGGATTCTTTCACTCATAATAATTATTTTGAGAGTCCTCCACGTTGCGTTATATATCAGCAATCAATTATTTGTTATTGCTAAGTAGAATTCCATTATATTGCTGTATAATGACTTGTGGATCCATTCATCTTTTCTGGATATTTTGAGTGTTTTCAGGTTTTAGTTATTACATAAGGATTCTATGAATGTTCACACACAAGTCTTTGTATTTAGACATATGTTTTATTTGTCTTAGATAAATACCTAGAAATACAGGGATGATAGTGGGTCTGTCTATATTTAACATTAAAAAAATTTTTAATTGTACCATTTTACATTTCTACCATATGATATGAGAGCTTCAGTTCTTCCATATCATTGTAAACACCTGATATGATCAGGTTTTTTTTATTTCTTTTTACCATTCTAATGTGTATACAGTGGTATTATATTGTAGTTTTAATTTACATTCCCCTAATGACTAATGATTTTGAAAATCTTTCATGGACATTTCTGTCATCTGTATATTTTCTTTGATGAAGTTTCTGTTGAAATCTCTTTTGCTCATTTTTATTGAGGTTTGCTCTTTTAGTATTGAGTTTTGTAAATTCTCAATATATTTTGGATAGAGAAGTCTTTTGTCAGATATGATTTTTCAGATATTCTTTTATTCTCTGTGTCTGTTTCTCCCTGATTTGTCTTCCCATATTCTGTGCAAAGAAACATGTTTAGTAAATTTTTTAAAAGTTATATCATAAAAAACATATTCTCTGAATATAGTGGAATCAAATTTGAAATTAATCTTGAATAATCCCAAATCTTTGAATATTAAATAATAATTTGAAATAACCCTGTAAAGTGTTGAAAAAACCCTGTACAGATAGTAAAATAACTTTACCAGAGAAAATTAAACAGGCAGGAAGATATCTTTTATTCTCTTTCAGATATTATCTTGTCATTCCTTAACAGTATCTTTCTAAAGACAGACATTCTTAATTTTTATTAAGTTCAATATATATATATGTATGTATTTATGAATAGTACACTGGCATGCACAAAGGACACAAAGATTTCCTCTAATTTTTGTTTCAGAAGTTTAAAATTGTTTATTTTCATGTTGATGATACATTTTGAGTAATTTTTTTATTATACTGGTTAAGACATGCACTTAAGATACTTTTTTCTTTGCATATTGATATACAAATGTCCTGGCACCTGTGTTTAAAAGATTATTCTCCCTACGTATCATTTCTCTCGGTACTTTCTCCTTCTCTCTGTCTCTCTCTATATGTCCATGTACATGTCACTGAGCTGTCTATTCTCTTTCATTATTCTATTAATCTGTCTATCCTTATGCCATACCAGATGACATGGAACAAAAAGTTTTATAGCAATGTCTTAAAATCAGAAACTGTGAACTCCTCCATTTTTTTGTTTTCAAAGTTGTTTTTTCCTACAATAGTATCTCTGAGTTTCTAAAAGAAATTTAAAATTCAGCTTACCATATTTTGCTCTATTGTAAATGATATCTTTTAAATTTTATTCTGAGGGTGCTTACTGTTAATATATAGAAATAGGATTGATTTTTTCTGTATATTGTTCTTGTATCTAGAAACATTACTCTTTCAACTGTTAGTTTAGTAGAGCTTTTTCTCTAGATTGCACTGAACTTTCTACTTTGACACTGATGTATTCTGTAAATACAGATTATTTTAATTCTTACTTTGTAAATCACAGTGTTTTTTATTTTTTTCTAATTGCCTTGGCTATACATTCCATTTCAGTGTTGGATAGAAGTGATGAGAGTGGGTACCCTTCCTTTTTTCCTAATCTTCAGGGTGAGTATTTTGTCTCTATATTATGTATGATATTAGCAGTGATTTTTTTCACAAAGGCCTTTTCAAATTGAGGAAATTCCTTGTATTTCTATTTCCTAAGAGTTTTTGTTAGGAATGGATTTTAGGTTTTTCCATTTTTCTGTGTTGTTGGGCTTGTCATGAAATTGTTAATGATATTGCCCTTATGAGTATCTTGATCTCAGTAGAATCTGCAGCAATGTAACATTCTCTTTCCTGTCATGTGCCATGTGTGTCCCTCTTCTTTTTCTCCTAATCAGTCTGGCTAAAGATTTGTCAATGATATTGATCTACTAAAATAACCAACTTCAAGTCTGATTTTTTTTCTATTATTTTTCTGTTTCTTGTTTACTTATTTCCATCCTCATTCTTATTACTATTTTTCTTCTCCTCTTTGGGTTTCATTTACTCTTCATTTTCTTTCTTTTTTTATATGAAAGCTGTGCTATTTTTGAGAAGTTTCTTTTTCTTTCTTTTTACTATAAATCATCTTCTAAATATTGTTTCAGTAGGATCCGACAAAATTTTAATATGTTGTGTTTTCATTTTTATACAGTAAAAAATCTTATTTTTTGATTTCTTCCCCAATGCCTGGGTTATTTCAAATTGTTATTTAATATTCAAAGATTTGGGATTATTCAAGATTAATTTCAAATTTGATTCCACTATATTCAGAGAATATGTTTTTTATGATATAACTTTTAAAAAATTTACTAAACATGTTTCTTTGCCCAGAATATGGGAAGAATATCCTGTTAAATATTTGAATAAAAAAGAATGTGCATTCTTCTCTTGTTGGTGGAATGTGTATAAATTTTAACTCTTTAAGATGCTGTTAAGTTTTCTATATACATAGTAAAATTTTTTCAGTCTATTGTTCTATCAAATACTAAGAGAGTAGTATGAAAATATTTAACCATAGTTGGAGATTTGTCTGTTTCTCCTTGATTTGTCTCTCATTGTCTGCTCCCTGTATTTTGAAGCTCTGTTATTAAATGTATAATGATATTAGGATTAGGATTGTTATGACTATGAACTATCCATTTGCCATTATGAAAGAAACATTTTTACAGTGTATTCCTTGTTCTGAAATCTACTTTATCTGATATTAAAATAACCACCTCAATTTCTTTTGATTGGTTTTAGCAAGGTATACCTGTTTCCATCTTTTTAATTTTAAACTATGTGTGTCTTTATATTTTAAATGGGCAACTTAAAGGCAGCATGCTGTTTTCTTGGCTTTTTATACAATGTGATCATCTTTGTCTTTTAATTGGGATGTTGATAACATTTATTTTTAATATGGTTATTTATGTTTGTGTATAAATCTTTCACCTTGTTATTTGTTTTCATTTATCTCATTGAGTCTTTGTTCTGTTACTCTCATTCTCTCTCTCTGTTTTCCCTTCTTTGGATTAATCAAATACTACTATTCCATTTTGTATCTTTTATTGGCTTATTAGATATAACAATCACTAACAAATTTTATTTTAGTGGTTGTCTTAGAGTTTATAACATACATCATTAGCTACTTTCCATCTGTCTTTAAGTGATACCATGTCACTTTACAGATAGTAAAATAACTTTACCAGAGTTTCCTTGTATATCTTTTATTTTTGGAGGGTTTAATAAGAACACTCAGCATGAGATACATCCTCTCAACAAATTCTGAAGTGATCATAGTGTATTGTTAATGCTAAGCACTATGTGGTAGAGCAGATCTCCAGAACTTATTCATCTAGCACAACTGAAATTATACCCAGTGAACAATGATTTGTTGTTTAACAGTTATCATGTCTTGTCCTTAAGATTTCTCAGGCAGGCCTAAGGCCGCATTTAGTCTAGTATCTACTGCAACTAAGGTGTGATCTTTTTGTGTACTATGCCACTGCTCCATAATTTGCCATGAAATCCGGCCTGGTGTTTGGTCTTGTGTGAGTGCTGTTTCTATTTCATTTGATCCTTTCATTTGGCCCTTTTCCGATTCTCAGGCAGTGTCTTCACATGTGTGAGCTCCTCAGCATTTTATTCAATACTCACTAGGACCCTCTGCAGAATCTGGAGTTTCTGTGAATTCTCCTCCTTTCCACTTCTCTGACCTGTGGACATTACCTTCCATGGCTTCCCTAAATTCCCAGCAACATCACTTCAACGCGTGTCAGCAAGGCTCTGCCTGGGGACCTGCTCCCTGCACCACAGCCTAGAAAAGCTTTCAAGGTGGTAAGCTGGGCAATTGTTCACCTCCTCTTGTTTGTTTCCTGGGCTTAGGATCATTCTTCTATATTGTCTAATGTTCAGTAGTTTGAAAGACATTAGTCATACATCTTATTATAATTATTCCAGTTAGAAGGATAAATCTGGTCTGTTTCCCTATTCCTATCTTGGCTGGAAGTAGAATTCTTCAAAATGCTTTGTGTTAACAGTGTTGAAATATTAATTTGCAACTCATTATACATTCTGTATATGTTTTTAAGCATAGAGAAGAAAAAGAAAAGAATTTTTCATGCTACTTCCTTTAAATATCAATGTCCCTTCAGGAGTCCAGGTCCTTCTAATAGACAATATCTAGAGTATATAATGATGAACTTGTTGCCTGTGCTAATTAGTATATGTAAGGGGATCTCTATGCTATTTTTAATGAACACCAGATGACAGAAGTTCTTGAGTATATATAAGTACATTTTAGAAACTGGCTTAAACTTGAACATTAATAAACATGACTCTAAAAATGGAAAAGGGCCAAAAATACAGTCATGAAATATAATTATCTTAGATTAGCAAATAACTGCCCACTTTTATAACACAACTCCTTTGAGATATACACATGTACAAAGGTAGATTGTATTGTTAAATGCACACTGGAAAATAAGTGAGTCCCTCCAGTACCTAGCTCAGCTATGCAACACTCAAAATGAGCACACCACTGGAATAAGCAAAGGCACTAATAACATTAAAATTACTACCCTAATGTAGTTTATGTCATGCTTAACCATATCTGTGGAAAATGGACAGCAGTAGGGTCATCCAAGACTTTTTTTTTTTTAAGTGTATTTAATTATTTCATATGTTCAGAACCCTCAGATGAACCAACACCACTGGGAAGGGAGAACCCACTGGGAGCCCAAACATCAGCGGCCGGGGAAGCCTTCCTCTCTGCTGCCGGGCCTGAGACTGCGCTTTGCAGCCGAGAGATTCTAGACAGCGCCGGCAGCACCTGCAGGAGAGACGGAGCTACAGCAAGCGGCCAGCCAGGAAGCGTGCCCTTCCGGGGAAGGTCGCTCCTTCCCAACTCAGAGATACTGGGGCAGGCTCCGGGGAGAAAACGAGATGGAGGAGTAGCAAGCGTCCTTGTCCTAGAAGCTTATTTGTCTTACATGCTCAATAATTTCCTGGTCTGCCCAGATATACCTGACAAGGAACCGAACCACAACACACAACATAATTCAAGCAGCCTCTTTCATAGTTCAGTCCTCAGAGGTCCAACAGTCTCTTTACCCACTCAGGGACAAAGGGTAGGCAGAGGGCACGGATAGGGGTATCCCTCCGTACCCCTCGCTGACCTGCAAAATCCAAGCAACCTGGTCAGGAGACATGTCTCCTGCTCTGGTGGGCAGTGCGAGCAGGGCCCAGTGGGAACAGTGGCGTCAGATAAACCAAGCGGTCTATGGAAATTAAGTTGTCAATGAAAACACATCACCCCAAAGTAGGCCAGTAGCCACATGCTAACTCTACACATTGTAATTTCAACCTAAAATAAAATATTTATAGGATCCAGAATCTCCTAACGTAGTAGATGAAAAGGTCCAGGATACAATACATAATTACTCGTCATTCCAATAAGCAATAATAGCACAACTTGAATTAGAAAAGTAAATCAACTAACACCAACATCAAGTTGAATGAGATGTTGGAATTATCTGATCACAATTTTAAAGCAGTCCTCACAAAATTGCTTCAGCATTCAATTGTACATCCTCTGGAATCCAGTGAAAAAAGTAGAAATATTCAGCAAAGAAATAGAAGTTATAGAAAAAGAAAGAAATTATAGATACCAAAAATACAAAACAAAAATAAAAGTCTAATGGGATTTTTACTGGAGGATAAATAATGAAATGAGGTCAGTAAAATAGATTTCACCCAATCTGAAAAACAGAGAAAATAGACTATAAAAGAAAAAAAGGAATGAACTGAGTGAGCCTTAGTGTTCAGTGGAATGACAGTGAAAGGGCCTGTGTTTGCACATCGAAGTCCCAAAAGGAGGAGAAAAGAGAGTGGGTCAAAATAATGTTTGAAGAAGCAATAGCAGAAAATTTCCCAAAGTTGGCAAAAAACATAACCCTATAGTCCTAAGAAGATAAACGAACTGCAAACATGAGCAACCCAATAAATTGACATCAAGACACATAACACTTATACTTTCAAAATATGAAGACAAAGAAAAAAATACTTTACCTTTAGAAAAATACCAGTTGAAATCACAGCAAATTTCTTTCCTTAATAATAACAGAAACCAAGAAAGTGACATAGTGTTTTTGAAGTCCTGGAAATAGAAAAAGCAAAAAGCTGTCACTAGTTAATTCTACAGCCAGTGGGACTATACTTCAGTAATGCAAGGGGAATAGAAACATTCTCGACTGAAGGAAAACTAAGAGTTGTCATTCGTACACCTGCTCCTAAAAGCTGGATAAATTCAGTTTTTCAAACAGAAAAGATATGATGAGGAAGTTTACTTGGGTCGTCATGGGAAAAGGGACAACGGAAAGAACAGAGAGAGATGAGTACATATAATAAACTATCTTTTCCTCATGTGTTTTATACATGATTGAAACAAAGATATTTAACACCATCTGATTCTGAAGACACTGATATTTACAAGTGGTACAGGTATTTTAAGTGGAAGGAAAGTTTTCACATTTCCCTTGAACTGGTAAGTGTTACTGATAGATTGTTACAAGTTATTAAGTGTATGTATTATATTACATATTTATATGGAACATATGCAGTGTATATTTGTATATTTAGTATATATACAAAGTAACCATGATAACAAGTATATAAATAGACACATTCAATGATACTGAATAAATAAAATCGGATGGACTCCCCAAAATGTTCAAACAACCCACAGGAAGGCACGGAAAATGGAAACAAGAGAGGACAGATGCCACAATTATCCTCCATTCTAGAAGGCATGTCTCCACAGGTCCCACAATTCAGAATCCCTAGATAATTTTCTAAAGGTAAAAGGTCTCTGAATTTTTGTCAGAAATATTTTCCACTCTCTTATGCACGTGTCTTACCAACACATCTATAGTAGTTGTTAGTTCTTCCTCACTAGGTTCTATCAGTACAATGTTACCAATGCAACGGACAAGGATGATGTCCTGTGGAAGAGAAATACAATCAAGTTCTCTGTTTACTAAATTATGGTAGTGAACAAGAGAGTTGATACACTCCAGAGGTAGGACTATGAAGGAGTATTGCTGGCCTTGCCATCTGAGAGAGAGCACATGGTTTCTGGTGGCCCTTTTTAAGAGATATTGAGAGTAAAAACACTGGCCGGATAAAGAGCTGCATATCAGGTATCAGGGGATGGGTTAATTAGCTCAAACAATAAAACCACATCTGAAGCAGCAGCTGTAATTAGAGCAAACTCCTAGTTAAATTAACCATAATCCACTAATACACTGTCCTTCTTCAATATCCATGTTTTCTGTACAGGCCAAACAGGTGAGTTGAATGAGGATGGGGTGGAAATCACCACTTCTGCATCCTTCAAGTGTGTATGGTGGCACTAATCTCTGCTCTACCTCCAGGAATGTGGTGTTGCTTTGGTTTATTTTTCTTACTTTATAGCTTTCAGTTGGCTTCATCAAAATATTCCCTCATTTCACAAGTCAGGGAATCAATGTGAGGATTCTGCTATTTTTCAGACATGTCTATTCCAACTACACATTCCAGAATGGAGAAGTGCCCGCACGGTGGGTCTGGAGACCTGCTGTTCCCACTGAGATGGACCTGGGCTGAATGCCACTGGCCACAGAACATTCACAAGCCCGTCTCTGACTCACAGCCCACAGAGGTATTTGGGTCTTCTGGAATTAGTGTCCCTTCAGAGCCAGTATCTAATAACCCCTGAAAAAACTCATATTTTCCTTCTCCCCAAATGGCACGTTCACTGTGGTAAAAGGCCATAGGGCATGCTGAGGAAGCTGAAAGAAAAAGTCACAGTGTACGATTTTGGCAGAGAAGTGGAGTCTTTCCTCGCAGGAACCTGCTTCACCTTCATTCAGCGTCTGGTTTGTAAACTGACTCAAGTCTAAGAAGTGACTGAGAGACTGTAACTCTCTGTTTTCATGATTCAAGTTAGACCTCTATTCACTTAACCCAGAGCTCTTCCCTTTATAAAGTCAAACAAGAATTTAGCAGACTACCCATTTATCTACTTCTTGGGAAACCATGATCAACTACTCAGTGCCACAGGGCGGTGAGTCACACTATTCTGACCACTGCTCCGACTCTGTGGTCCGACACGGTAACCGCGTGAACCTAGCCTTTGGCACTTTGGCCTCCTCTTGGTCCCTACCTCCCGAGAGCCAGTGATCCCCTCTGCAGCGGTGCCTGACTCAGGGCAGCACCGAGTGAGGAGATACAGTGGAAACAGAGTGGAAAACAGTCCACTATAATTTACGACCTTCAGAGAAGAGCAACTCGGGAACACTTCAAAAATGCTGGGGGCTCTCCTCATAAATTTATTTCTTACAGTTATGGTAAAAGGAGTGAGTGAACAGGTCTTAAATGATAAATCTACTCTTAAAATTCCAAATTCTCTAAGCTTTTGGATGCCTTCCACTACAGTATATCAAGTCCGTTTTGCATTTTAATTTCATTTAGTATAGGCCACCTTTTGGTCTATCTTAGCCAACTATCCAGATTGTCAGAGCCCTTTCTAATCTCATGAGCTATAACATTGAATCAACAATCTCTACTTAGTGAGCCCTTATCAATAAATATTTCCTGATAAAATTTTGTTTCTTCCATTATTGTCCCATACCCTTAATGTTCATTCCCACACATTTTACCCAGATTTCTGGCTTTATAAATTGGAAAAACTCACACAATTCTTTGGAGTGTAGCACATCTCATGGGTCACACTTTGCGCTTCTCCTTTCAGATCCTTCTGGACTTGAGTGTATTTATTGGTCTAAAAGCAAAAGGGAATGGTGGGGGTAGATCCTGAGGAGAATCAGCTGTCATGCTAGGCAACAAGGGAGGCCATTACAGGTTCTCCAGGCAAAGCAGGGTTAACCTTCTCAGACAGTTGTGGAAGAGCTGCTTCTACTGGCAAAAAAGACTCAGCAAAATGTAAGGGTTCAGTGTCCCAGTTTCATCAAGGTCTGCAACATTTGTCCTCATTCCAATTTTCAGGATCCTGTTCCTTCCGCATTGATGTTCTCACTCTAACAGAAGACATGCTGAGAGGAGATCCAATACCTCTCCCAAGCCAACATTTCACCTGACCATTCTGAGACATGAGTAAAGTGGTCAAATGGTAATTGAAGGATTTGGTAAGACACAAACGTAAACATTGTAATCTATGCTTTATGTTGTGGAAATCAGAGAACTGCTGAAGGTTTAAAGCAGTGGAGAAATCAGATGGTTTGAATTATGTTTTATAAAAAGAACTAAGGTGTTAGTACAACATTTATGTTGAAATACGAAGAGGCTACAAATTAGGAAGAAAGCCAGGATTTAATGCCAGTATTTATTTCTGGAATGCTTCCTTTTATAGTAATGGTCAACTTCTGTTTGTTTTTCAATACAGAGGTAAAAAGTACTCTAGGAAAGTTTAGCAGGAGTTCCCTCAGAAATTACTCACTGTTAATACTGTCTCACCCAAAATATTTTGTATCCATATGACAAGAGTCTTTTGAGTTTTCTTGTGTGTGTTTTTAGAATCTTAGGTATTAAGAGTTAATTATATGCCAGAATTCCAGGAAAATTATAAAAAATAATGTTTAATTTCTTATTTTAGTAATATATTTCTGTATTATGTATTTATCTGTGTTCCTTCCATTCATTTTTACCATTTCCTCCATTTCCCAAAGGTAGTAATTGTTATGATTTAATATTTTACTTTTTATTTATATGTGTTCTTTTTGGAACATTTTACATTTTAATTTATGTATATTTTTAAATATATGTATCTTATTTTAACTTAATTATATTCCTATGCTTCATTCATGTTGTATGAGCACATTGAATTTGCTTCTTCTAAGATCACTTTATTTTTCATAGATCTATGTATAATTGATACACTCTTTTAATAGTAGTGATTTCAACTTTCTAATTTCACAAATTATGCCACATTGAATATCCTTTAATATGTCCTTTTTGTACCAGTGTTAGAATTTATTTGAAAAACATACTGAAGAAAGGAATAAATCATGCACGTTCTTAACTTCACTAAATAATTTTTAGGGTGACTGCTCCAAACTACATTCTCATCAATAGTGCATGAATGTTCTTAGATAGATATGTCAATTCTCTACATTTCTAATCTTTACCAATCTAA
Source organism: Manis pentadactyla (assembly GCF_030020395.1). Classification (NCBI taxonomy): domain Eukaryota; kingdom Metazoa; phylum Chordata; class Mammalia; order Pholidota; family Manidae; genus Manis; species Manis pentadactyla. The sequence goes on along the minus strand of NC_080037.1, from coordinate 25,881,910 downwards.
TAAGTAAAAAGTAATATGTATTGTTAGATTATTATTTTATTTTGTATTTCTCGCTTATAAATGAATTTAGTAACTCTTCATGTGATTTTTAGCTTTCTGAGATTTCTATTGCCTGTTTGTATTTTTTGTGTGACTGTTGGGAGTCTAATCTTTTCCCATTTGATTTTCACAAGTCCCTTCTATCCTTTCTCAGTTTTAGAAAACAAGAATATTTTCTTAAAAATGTTATCTTCTGATAATTCTTTTGATGATGTGCTTTGTTTTATTGAATAGGAATCTTCAATTTTGATATATTCAAAGTCATATGCTCTTAGTTATTAGTTTATGCCTTATGCTTTTCAGTTATATAGAAATATTTCCCCACTCTATGACACAATGATATCCCCACATTGCTCATATTATTTGCAGTTTTACAGATCTCATTTTTATCTTCTTTCATCTGAAGTTCGCCCTAGCATAAAGAACTTATTAGAAATGCAGTCTTATTTTTCTCCACTTAGTTTTCCAAATGCCATCCAACCCAAATGTTTTTGTATCTAGTTGGTATTGCTGGCTATACTAATCCTGTTGTATTTGGTGCATTAATCTAGGAGTTGAAACCTTGCTAGGCAAGATGGAGTGAGACCCCTATAACCCATCTCCCCTTCTTATTACAACTAAACATTCAGGATATAACACACAGAATGGCTACCAGAGGATGATGAAAAATTAACAACAGCAGGTGGATTGTAGAGGAAATCACAGTCTAAACGTTGTAACACTTCAGTGATTGAATTTCAGTTTTTTCTCACTTTTTTCTCCTTGTTGTGACCTGATGGTGTGGAGCTGAGTCCTGGACTGAACTGGACTCATTAAACTCACTTTTGGTGAACACACTGAAAGCTCCAAGAGGAATCCTCGTCTTCTGGGCCAGGAGATCACAAAGGGGCCACATGAACCTGAGAACATGGCAGGAATCACACTGCTTCCTTTTGTTTGTTTTTCTTTTATTCTTATTTGTTACTGCCTTCTGAGGCCACCCCATTAGAAGTGTTTCATGGTAGTGCTCAGGTTTCTGATCCAATATTTGCTGATACTTCTGTGTGTATTTTCTTTTTCATGGACTAGCTGCCTGGATGACCTAAGTCATATTCAACAACCCTTCACAGTCCAGTCATGGAGCCCTGGTCCTGCCCTGACTCTGTCTCTTCCTGCTCTGTCTCTGGCTATGCATATTCTATTTAATAAAACAGATTATGTTCTCCTGGTCAAGGGCACATGTTTTCACATATATCCTACATGTCTAACCCACAACAGACAATAACATCGACCAAAACACAAAGCTGGCCAAAGTAATGTTACTCTCGCCACGGAATATTTATAGCCCTATGTGTTTCACTAGGGAACTCAGGGCAGACAGAGCATAGATTTAAAAAAGAAATTAGAAAAAAATGTAGAGGAAAACTCCAAAAAGGGATTTGTCTTATAGAATGCAGTATTTTGAATGGCAATGGTTATAAACCTGCTTCAAAGCAGGAAATATATATAAGTCTTAATTGAATATTGGTCCTAATTTGTGCCAGACTATTTACAACTAATTCCCATGAGTTACAGATTCCCTCTGCTTCTCATGAAAGTGGTTTAGACTAAACAACAGTTGCTCTACTGGTTTTTGGCACTTCTATTTCAAGAGCAGCTGTAACAACTACATTCTGAAATTCATCAGCTTTCTGAATTCTCTTGTAAATATACCTATATTTTCATCACTTTTAATCCTGAACACTTAAGATTCAAGGCCTAAATGAAATTCTAATACAGAGATAAGAATCTAGGACAATAGACGGGAGGAAGTAGTTGTAAGAAGGGTAAGTAATGGCAGAGGAAGACTGAGTGTGAAGAGTTGGAAATCTGTAGCATGTTTATACCTCTGAGAGGTTCTGTATTAGCGATAAACACTTCTTGATTCTATCTACACCTCATGCTCATAATGAGGACTATATTCTTGGTTTGAATGGTTTCCAAGGTTGATAATTAACATTCTCCTTACCCACCACTTAACATAAAAATATTGTAGACCTATTACATAAGTAAAATATATTTCAAAAATGGGAATGTTAAACTATAACAAGAGTGAATAGTTAGATATAAAGATAGAGCATGAAAATAATAGAAAAGAAGAAGAAAAGCACCTATGTTAGGTTTTCACTCTCAGTTCAGTTCAAGGGCAAGAAATAGAAGTAGAATTATCAACAAATGGAATAGAATGGATCCTAATAATAAGTAATACATATTTCAAGATAAAAAAAATACATAGGTAACCTCAAGCATGGTTAATTTGTGCTGGAGACAGAATTACTAGGCAGAACAGTGGAAGACAGAAGGGGATTCAAAGTGAGTACCGATTTCTATGCACACAAAGCAAGCAGCTGCTTGTTAGGGAACAATAGAGAAGCCCAGTGCTTAACAATACAACCTCAGCTTGAATTATAATTTATATAGGAAAATTATAATTTTCCAAACATTTTCCATTATATATAATTTATATATATATATATATATATATCCATTAGATATAATTTATCTAGGAAAATTATAATTTTCCAAACATACCACAATTTTGCATTATATGTTTCCCAAACAAAATTTATTATGCAGGCTGTTAATCAAAGTTGTACAGAATTTCTTAATTCTTTGTTGCTAATATGTAAAAAAAAAAAAAAAAGCCAATCTTCACTATCCTATATTTTGTTCTCTGCCTCAGCTCTGCAGGTCTACACTTGGATTCAACCTCTGTGTCTCCAGTTTTCATAGCAGAAAATGGTTTAATCTTGGGCCTCCTTGGTTGAGTTTTGCTTCTATGAGGGATTGCAGTCCTATGCTGCCTAAATAGAAGTCACCTCATATAGTTTGTCCAGTGTCTATGATAATAACCCCATTATTAGCTGTCAATATAATTTTTCTGTGAAGTCATTTTTCTCACTTAATCCAAGACTATACAAGAACTAGCCTTGTATACCATGTACAAAAAAATTGTCAATATTTCTACAAAATGATCAAAATTATACATTCGTAAAGAAAGGTATGAATAGTATTCATTTTACACTGCTTGTGCAGGTGATTAAAAATGTATGTTTCAATAAATATGAATTTTAAAAGATTCAGTAAATCATGGGCTAGCTTTAAGTTGCCCAGTAACTATTCATCTGAACAATTAACTTCTTTATTTTTGTGCATTACTTTGTTCCTGAAGAATAAGAATTCTCATGCTCAGATTAGTTAATTTGGTATGTACACCATTTAGCCACGTTTTCTATCAGTTTAAAAATATTAATAAATAAGTCTCTACCATTTAAAATGTGCACGTGTCTATGCTTTGTATTTAAAGTGCTCTAGGTTATATGTTAAATTGCTGGGCTGTTCAGATTTTTTCTCCTCTAGTTTGCAAATCTGCTGTTTCACTTCAAATTATACACTGTTGTATGAAATTGTTCACTGACTAATGATATTCCTGAGAATTATGAAGAATTTTCTTCAGAAACTAACATTTTCTCATAGAAAAATGGTATTATATTAGAAGTATTTATTCTTGTAGCAGCTATGGAAATACTGAATTTATGCAGAAAACACACTTAGCTTACCTTGTGTGACATTGTATTAGTCATATCTTATTAGGTTTATCATTTCTGCACTTTGATATTGCCTCAGAAACTGTGAGTTATGAAGAATGGGAATGACTAGAAATATGAGTTACATACCAGCTGTTAAAAACATTAAGTTCAGTACTTTCTCTAAGAGGAAGTAGAAATAATGTGTAATATTTTCATATTTTTCATAGAGGAAATATTTAATAACACTTCCCATTATTCTTTTTAAATGATCAACCATACATTTTCTAAAAACAAATTTTACATCCTCTATCTTATGCGTTTTTGTGAGGGTTTGAGGGCAGTAATTTCTCCCTCAACTGGCATTCAGTTCTCACATATCAAGGAAAAATACAATATAACCCTCAAGTTAAATAATATGTAAGTGCCATTTTATATTTTAAACTTTGAATTATTTCCAAAATTATCCTTATTCACCATATACATATTTCAATACAAATTGGAGGTAGAAAAATATATAAGAATCTCAACATTTAATACAGAGACTCTGCAGCTGCACTGCACTTACAATGTTTTACAAAGATGCTCTATTGGTGTCAAAGAAATACGTGTGAATTCTGAAAACAATTGCAACAATTACTGCTAATGCTTCCCTAAAGATTCTCTTGGAATTAAAATTGTCCCCAAAAATATGTGTTTCCCCTTGATACAAATTCTGGTTCATCAATTAAAGACATTTCTAATTTAAAATATCAGATTCAATCATCCTCTTCCAAAACAGGAACCTTCTGTCTTCAAGATGAGTAAGAGTTACAGCAGTTGTTTTTATTGTTGAGTGTCCAAGGACTGAATTCCTAAGTAATTTTTCATTTAAGCTCATTAAATAGTAATTCACAGCTTTACCATGACAGAAATACAGACCTATGGAAAAACTCATTGATGGTCCAATTTTTTTCAAGGGTCAGCACTATCAAAGTGTTACCATCTGTACTAAGGTGGTTCCAGATATATACAGCTGTGGCAAAAACAACCAGTCACTCCTTTATTCTTCTCCTCCCCACCCCAGGTGTTTAGACTTGTGTTCTTTCGATCTTACTTTATCTTAAGAATCATATGGGGTGTTTGAAGAAAAAACACAAATTGCTAGAACCACCAAAATCTAATGAATGGGACTAGATAGGGGAGAAACCATGCCATGGAGTTAGGATGTTAAACAAGATCTACAGGTGAATTTGAAAAGAATGAGTTAGACCAGTGGTCCTGAGTATGGTCCTTGCTCTAGTAGCATTAGCATCTACTGGGAAGTTGGAACTGCAAAAATCTAGGGTCCTATTCTGAACCTACTAAATCAGAAATTCTGGTGTTAGGACCCAGAATTCTATTTTAATTTGCCTTTCAAGTGATTCTGATGCACACTGAAATTTGAGAACCACTGATACAGACCAAACTTAAGAAATGTGAACCACACTGATGAACTCGCTGGACTCCGTGTGACGGCACAAGCCATTTCCCTAGGAACACACCCTGAATGAAGTGAGCTTTGGTTGTTTCGCAAGTCATTTCCAGTTCCTGAACTGCAGAAGGGGCTTTGCGTCACTTAAGTCAGTCAACCTCATGCAACTAACTTGATTTCCTTGTTTTACTTAGTAGAAATAATGATACCTTTCCCTTTACACAGTCAAGATATTTCTTCACAACATGAGTTTGGTTCAAGGATCTGTATTTTTCTAATTTCCCAGAAGACTGAATGATATTGTTATAAATATTTATATATTAAAACTTCTCCAACATGGTTGATTCATATATTTGTGGTTTTGATACCTTCAGTAACAATAATTGATTTTAAATTAATTCACCAAACATCGTGTTTGTGTGTGTGTGTGTTTGTGTGTGTTCCAACAATGGCACTAAGTTCACATTTTTTATCATAACAAAATTTTGTTATCAGTAGGATTAGCTTAAAAATATTGGTCTTTCAATTTCCCCTGACATATTTTGACTACATATTCTGCAACTCACTATTCAGGGCCATCTGACAGATGAGATATCAGACTTTGAAGTCCTTACAGCTCTACCTTTAAGGAGAGTCTTATATTAGAGGTTTTGGATTTAAAGTTTTCTCTAGGGATATATTTTTAAGTTTAGTTAAGGTTAATGTGAAGGTCGGTATCAGGGTTCCATGGCAAAGTCAGAAGTTCCTGCTTTTAGATTAATCTTTTTTTTTTTATTTTACATCCTCAAAGCACCATTTACTCAGTATGAAAAAAATCTAATAGCATCAAGAATAATTTGTTCCCTAATTGTAGATAGCCAATGTCTAAGTAGAGAAGATCGAGGGGGTGTTAAAGTCATGGCTGCTTTTATGTCACAAAGATGCCACTACTTTCATGACAGTACTGGCTACAGTCTTAACTTTATATCTGTTCCAGTGAATGGACACAACTTAAAAGATTAAACTGGGGCACATTAAATTTTTAAGAGTTTATTTGAGCAAAAATTGTCTTGAACTTGGCAGAGGCAAACCAGAAGTGTTCATCAGCTTGAAAAAGAAACAGAAATAGTAATTTTCTTCTTTCAGAATTAAAGCAGGATTCTTCCTGGGTAATGCACAAAAAACATCATATGATTATTTCTTTATACTTGCTGCAGATTTATGATATACCACAACTATATCATCAGCAACCGAATCGGCAAAAGTCATCCTTGTGATGGTTTCTGCCACTGAATCAAGACTGAGGATGATTCTAAGAGGTGAATTAATCACTTTCTGGTAAAATATCTTCAACTTACCAGCTACTTATAGGTACACTATGGTTATCTGTCTAAAGAACTGCAAAATTTAGACACATGATCTAATGAAAAAAATGGTTACTAAGGCAGAGTTTGCTTAGTAAGTATGGGCCAAGACTTTATTATCAAAATTCAGGGTTTAAATCTGTATCTTTATAAGTACAATTATTTAAACAGAGATTTTCATTATAGTAACTTATATTTTTCATGATGTTCTTCCATATTTTCAGTAAGATTATACAAATAAAATTAAATTCTATGTATACAAAAAATAAATATTTTAGTGTTATGTTTTGGTTAGAATTACTTATATAAAAATCCCTTTTGCTATCTGTCTACTTTACATAATTTCATTAATCCTTCTTTTCATCTCAGTTTCTATTCTGTTACCTTTCTGGGTAAAGAGTAAATGCTTTCTTCATACTATCTCATTCTTTGATTATCCCCTGCTCTGAAAGATGAGCTTTAAATTTCTGGGGTTTTTTTCTGGTTTTTGTTCAAATAATTCAACCCATATTCTAGATGTGATGTTTCTCCATTCTGAACTGATGTTTTAATAGCATAGAAACAGTTTATGGTCTGTTTCTTTTTTGTCCCTTTTTTCCTTGTTGATAAATTTCCTTACTATTTTAAGACTGGTTCTTGTGTTTTATACCTGAAATTTGTAAAAATGCCTTGAAATAGCTGTACAGTTTTTCTTCCTATTCCAAGTACTTAAACTCTGGTAAGATGTATAGTATCTGTCAATGCAAATCAGACAACGCATCCTGCCTACTAGCAAGCAAAGTCTGACTCTTTTGAGTGACTTGACTGTCCTGTTCAGATTAATAGTATTACTAAGTCTCTTTAGCCTTTGAACAAAATGCATGTAAAGGACATTCATTTAAACGGTTAACAGTTGAAGGGAAGTAATGTTTATGAAGTACCTATTTAAAGCAGACAACGTGCAACAAGGATATGTAAAGTTGTCTAAAAAGCTAGTCCTACTCAAAAGACACAGAAAGCTATAGAGCAATACATAAATAACTATGATATGCTAAGCAGCAGCAGAACACTAGTTAAATGCCAGAGATTTTAAGTAGATAAATCGAAGTACATGTCTCAATTGTATCATTCACTAGTTGTAAGACTTGGCAAATTATAGAGCTTCTGAAATGTTCACTTTTCTCATCTACCATACAAATATAAATAATAACCACCTGATTTTCCTTAATTTGGGCTGTTAATATAAAGTGCTACCAATAGGAAACAAATCATAGAAGTTCTATGAACATATAAAAGGCAAATATATAGAAGTAAATACAATTTGAGGGAGAATTAAAATAGAATGTTTCAAAATTTTATTTCAAAATGTGTCAAATACTAAAAAAAATGAAAAAAGGTTTGAGAACTATTGTAAGTTTTTAAAGGCATTAATATTTACTATGGTATGCAAAACAATACTATACATTGTTTAGTTGAAATTTATATGCTAAGTGTGCATTAAAGTACACAATAATAATAACCACCAATAAATCTTGGCGGTCATCTCTCAAGAAGATGGGATTGTCATCATGTATATTTCTTAGAGTGAATGACAAATAAATCGATACTTTTTCTTATTCATTTATGCATTCTATGAAATGTTTAATAGTAGTAAATTCTAGTTTTAAAAATAAGATAGCAAAAGACAACTATAAATCTTACAATGGTGATGAAGCCTATCAAAAGCATGTTATTTTAGAAAGATATATCCTGATCAACTGAATGGGTCATATGTAAATTACCTTTAACCAATTAAATACACTAGTTACTGGAGTTTGTAACTATGAGTATACCAAGAAAGTGAGATTTACATGGTGTGAGTGAGGAACTCTGACAGCACTCCATGCTCCTTATTTTCAACGAGTCCACCTTGTGTAAAATGCTAACATCTGGGTAAGAAAGCCAATACATTCCATGGAGAAAAATAAAAGTAGGGAACTCTCCTGAGCTAGTGCAATTGCTTAACACTCTCCCCTTTCTGTCTGGGACATTGTGAATGAATAATTCTATTTATCTATTGAAGCTAAATAAACATTATTTAATTAATCAAATTCCCCCTATGGATCTCATTGAGATGCAGTCTGTTGATCCTTGTGTAATGCACATGTATAGTTCTTAATAAAAAAATTTAGGAAGCTGCCTACATATATAACAAAATTTTGAGTATGGGAATGTGCATTCAGTGAAATGAAATGTAAGCATTATAAATGATTACTGAAAACTTTTTCCAATGAACTGCAAAATGTGTCACTTTAATTAAGGATACCAACTTATAAAAGTAGATCAAAATTATGTATCCAGTACAGTCTCAATGTGGTTTAACAATATTACAAAATAGTATAGAAATGAACTTCACCAAACGTTAATTTTAACTATTTCTAATTGGTGATATTGCATCGTTATTAATATTAACATGATTTTTTTATACTTTTCAAAAGTGTTAATGACAATATTTAAATATTATGATCTAAAACTTCATAATACTAAACAAGCCAAGCTCTTTAAAAAGTCATTGACTTTTTGGGCATGAGAAGAATGAAGAATTGACTTAGAAAAAATAACATTCAGATTTAAAAGCTAGTTGCCAACAAATTGTTGAGTGAGAAAAAACAGAAACACATTGAACTACTGGATTTTAACAATACTTTTCTCTAAAAAGTAGAGATCTTGAAATAAAAAAGTACAACCAAGGAGTGACATCTTTATGGTTTTACACAAAGAGGGGTAAATAAATGAACAAAGGCAAAAGCATTTTTACATGTCATAAAAGTTCCTAGAGTCTAATAGAAGAAGACACTGATCATTAACGAAACCTCAAATATTATTCAGTGCCCTTCAAGAGGAACCAAATAAATGCTATCTGTATATATTGATTTGATCTAGATGAAAAGGCTTGATGACTATAGTTGTGTTATTCTGATCAACAGGAAAATCATTGAAAAATTCCTGGAAAACAAAAATGCAGAAAATTCAAATGACTGATCAAGTATAATAAAAAGATTCATCATTAATGCAATGATAATAATAGAAAGTATAATAATGACAATGGTCAATACAGACTTTTAAATAAAACCAATACTATTCTAATAAGCAAATTATATCTATTAGCATATTTAATCCTTAGAACAATCCTATGATTTTGGTTTGTTATTATTCTCATTTACAGATGAGGAAACTGGTGTAATTGAGAAAGTCAAGTGATAAAGGCAGAACTCAAACCCAGCTGTCTGGTTGCAGAGTCTGTCACGTCAGATAAAGGGAGTCCTCCACTAGGTTGTGGATGGCCTGCTTCTCCCTACGTCCTCACAGGGTGGAAGGTCTTAGGGAGCCCTGGGGGATCTCTTTTATGAAAGCAATGATTTCATTAACGAAGGCTCTACCCTTATGATGTAATCACCTCCCCATGTGCTGACACCCACTACACTGGGTGTCAGAATTCTAACCTGTGAGTTTTGGGGGACACATGCATTGAGACCTAGCACTTTCAGTTGTTCTACAGCAGAAGAACACTTCTAAGAGTGGAAGGACACACTGAGTGCTCACTGGATTTGGGTGTGACTATTTATAGTGATTGAGAAAGCCAGTGTAAGGGCCATTTGTTTTTACAACCCTACCTTGAATTACAAACCACTGTGGCTTAAAGTCTCTCAAATCATTGGGACATTTTTTCTGTAGTTGTTTAATTTTAGCTTACAAATATTTGTCCAGCTTCTATTTTGTTTCTGTTGTATTAAATGGTGTAGTGCATAGACTGAAGTCAGAGAGTCTGGTGTCAAGTTTAACATGATTGACTCTTTTTCATGGCATCGATGCATGTAAGTGGCCTCTGCTCAAAGACCCCTTGATTCTACATGAGAATTCTTTGTTTCACAGAAACATACATTTAGTGATATTAGAATATATTTTTGTTATGGGTTAAATCATTCTATCTGTATCTACTGTTAGAAATATTTTACATTATTGACTCTATCATTTTGTTTAAAATTTTTAGGATTAACCTCTACATATCACAGAAGTATAGGCTATGTTACAGAGATTTTTAAAATTAAATATCATAAATTTAAATGTAGGGATAGAGATGAGAGAATTAAGAGAATGGAGAAAATAAGTAGGAAGAAGCTACAAAGAGGCACTTATTTTTCTTATCTAGAATGAATAGTTAAAATATTTTTGAAAAATGATTTATCAAAACATGCAGATTTGGGTATAGTATGTAAAGTCCTAATGACAACCAGTAAAAGGATTTGTATAATTGTTTGAGAGAAAAGGAAGTTAAGATGGGAGAAAAAAAATTTCATCTTTCACAGAGGTGACTCAGAAGAATCTAAATATTATAAAAAAGAAAAGGACAAGCTTAACATTTCCTTTTACGGTGGTACCAATAGTACCAAAATCAAAAATGGATAAAAATGAATGTCTTTTCAATTGAACAAGAGATTTAAGATAAGGCTGCAAAATATTTTTTTAAACTAAAATGTAACCCTTTTATACGGTTTTTTTTAAACTGACACACACTATTATTATTTTAATTTAGTCACTTTGTAATAAAGTGCTAAATTAGGTTCTTGGACCCAATTTCAACATGGGGGTGGGGGATGAGTTCCCCTTACAGAAACAAGGTGTCAACTCAATTCTGACCCTCTCGACCCTGAGGCAGCCTCAGATTGCACAGGTTAAGAACCCCACCTCCAGGAGCCAGTCAGCAGCCCAGGTTATCACTCGTGCTTCTGACTGACTGGCTATAAATCAGAGGTCCCCATGGCCTCCTCCTCAGGTTTAATTAATTTGCTAAAGTGGCTCACCGACTCAGAGAAGCGTTTCATGAGCCAGATCACCTTGTGTAAGATGTAACTCGGGGAACAGGCAGATGGGAGAAATGCACGGGGCACAGGGAGGGGGAGCGGCGCGCCCCTGCCCTCTCTGGAGCGCCACTTTCCCCAGCACCTCCACGTGTTCCCCGACCTAGCAGCTCTCTGAACCCTGTCCTTTTGGTTTTTTTATGGAGGCTTCATTACTTAGGAGTGATTGAACCATCGACCATTGGTGATTGACTCAAACTCCAGCCCGTCTGTCTCTCCATCAGGGGATGGGGCTGAAAATTCCAACCGTCTAATCACATGGTTTGCCTGGCAAACAACCCACTCCTTAGGCGGGGTCAAGAAGTCACAGCATTAACCTAACAAAAATTATCTTTATTGCTCTCATAACTTGGAAAATTCTGTGATTTAGGAGCTCTGTGTCATGCAGGGACAAAGACGAAATATATTTCCTATTTCAAGTCACAATATCACAAATACTATTTCAAGAAAATAAAATATACTCGTTTTTTCTTTTTCTTTTAAGCAAAAACTCTTGTAGCAATTGTGCCATAAAGTGGAATCTTGCACTGGGTTTGTTTCAATTGTTTGCTGTGTGGATTCCATTCTTGAAATATTTTCTGTTATCACTAAAGAAAAGAGAATATTTATATACATATATTACTGCATATTTTAAGAGACAACACTATGTATTCCATTGAATATAATGTAAATCTGTCATTTGGATTTTACTTTAACAAAAATTTATTATTTGTTTATAAAGTACTGTAACCGCAAACAAATGTGCCCTTATCATGCAAAAGTAAGTTAAGTTTGTCTTGATTTAGACAAGAAAAAAAAAAACTTGGGAAATTAAAGTTAATGTGCTTTTGAATAAGAGTGGTCCTCCTTTTCATATCAGAAATATACTCTTACAATATTCCAGAGACTCGAATATTTTATTCTTATTTTCTTTCACTTAATTTCTTCATTGCTGTTGGCCTTTGACACCAATTCATTGAAATACAAAACAACTATCATTTATGAAGCTCCCACAGTCAAGATGAAGTGTAGTCATTTTGCTTTTCATTGGAAATTTCCATAAAGTATCTTTTAGGACAATGAATTAATGTGCTTTCTCAATGTGATACTGTCAACTTAGGATCATAATTTGTTATTTTAAACATGTTTTAACAGTTTTTTTAAACTGCTATGTTTATTTTCTAAATACACTATTTTTACAAGCTTCCATTAAAACAGTAATAAGCATCCTAAGTAGCATACATGTTTATAATGTTTGAAATATATTAACTGTATAGAGAAAAGATTCCATTTAGTGATTTTAGAGGGTTGCTAATTTTCTCAAGCTGTCAGGCTCCTCCTTTTTACAAACTGGTTCCAGATTGACCATTGTTAAAAAAAACTATATGGTCCTGCACCTTTCAAAATCACACTTGGTGGCATCACAAAATGCCACTTTTTCCTCACATTTTACTTGTATTCACTTGGCAAAGAAATAGTATTGTCTTTGCATGCTTTATTTCACTGCTTCTGCACATTCAAGGTCATATTGAAATAGTTATCTCAGTTCTTTTGGGAAAATTTCAGTGAACATTTTAGTAATAATTCAAATTTTGTAAGCATATTCAGAAAGAAACTATATTGCTCGCTATTAAATTAAGAAATGAAAACTTGCAAAGGATCACATATACAAGAAACAAAGGGATAAAACTGTTTTTGTAATATTCCTTAACGAAAGGAATTCCTTAACAAACACTATTCTAACAAAATTAAAGAATGCTATTATCTTTGATAAATCCAAAGTTGTCCCTTCACATCCAAGTTTTGTACAGCCTGCCTCTTTCTGACACAGTCCTCTCTGACTGTATCTTCTCTCACCCGGCCAGTGCTGGCCTTGTCTCCATTTTCCCTGGTCACTTTCCTTACTGCCACTTCGGATCCCCTACCTGTTCTCAGGAATCTAACTCTCTTTAACACCGTACCAACTAGGAAAGTGGTAACCCTCTGTAGCGCTACAGTTGGGCTCCATTGTTTTTATATATTATATAACCAACTATTGCTGTGGAAAGTTACATACTTGTGCAAACTGAAGCCAATAAAAACACTTGGATCGCTAACTTCCAGTGTCCCTCACGCCTATCTGTTGTCCCTTTGGTAGTTTTTACCATCTTATGACTACAATGCGTTTTCCCAACTCTTAATCGGGTTAACAAAGTTTCTTAATACCTATAAGACTTACTTCCAAAAAATGACTGTTTCATTTAGAAAATTAAATTCATACAGTATGTTTTTCAATAGCTCACCTAATCATGTTACAAATACATCTATTTGCATTTCTACAAGCATCTTTATGCCCTCTTCTCAAGTATCCCAGATGATTTTTATTTATATTTTTTCTTTATTCTCTTTTCTCTTTCACATTGCTATATTATCAATTATGGCTTTTTCTCTCAAAGATTCTCAAAACTTTAAATTCTTTAGTAGCTCCTTCTTAGTGTGTACAAATAACCTCAAGTCTTTATCCTCTTGGAAATAAGTTAGCATCAAAATAGAATGCAACCAAAAAAAAAAAGGATTAAACAGGGCAGCATTAGAGGAGAGACAGACATTTCCTCCTAAAACTGGATACAATTACAAAATATAGTTGACACAACTAATCCTGAGAGAGCAACAGAAAAGAGTCAGACTGCACACACCTGGAGAAAAGAGCAGACCTCAGCGAACGGGGTAACGCACCAGAGCTGTGGCTCCTGGGACCCGAGCCCCTCCCCCACCCCAGCTCACTGGCGGGAGGAAGAGAAACGGAGCAGGGAGGGAGTGGAAGGCCTGGGACTGCTGAACACCTAGCTCCGGAGATCTGCTCTGGGAGCACAAACCTACATTTCATGATGTTTTCATCATACTCTTCTGATTATGGGGTTGGAAAGCTGGGACAGGTGGACTTCCTGGGGAGACTGGGATTCCGTCCACTTGTGGAAAGCAGGGATCCACATCCGCCTGCTCTGGGACAAAAGCTTATACCTGTGTGCTCGGCCCACTGGTTCAAGCAGTGGAGACAGGCACAGCAGCCGGGAAGCAGGAAACAGCTCTTTCCTCCACCCAGGCACCAATACGACTCCCCTACAACTCCAGACATTGCTTCAGGGGCTGGGCAGTTCCAGGGAGTAAAACTTCTGGACACTAGAGGGCGCCATATACAAACATGAAATGCCAAAGGAACCTTGTCCAGAGTAAAATCATTAATACAACTCCCGAAAAAGATTTAAGTGATATGGACCTCGTGATCTTCCTGAAAGGGAGTTCAAAATAAAAATCATCAACATGCTAATGGAGGTACGGAAAGACTTCCAAGAACTCAGGAATGAATTCAGGTCGGAGATCCAATCATTGAAGAGCACAATGGAGGGTATTAAAAGCAGATTGGATATGGTGGGGGAGACAATAAATGAAATTGAAACTAGAGAGGAGGAATACAAAGAAACTGAGGCACAAAGAGAAAAAAGGATCTCTAAGAATGAAAGAATATTGAGGGAACTGTGTGACCAATCTAAACGGAACAATATTTGTATTATATGGATACCAGAAGAAGAGAGAGAGAAAGGGATAGAAAGTGTCTTTGAGGAGGTAGTTGCTGAAAACTTCTGCACTATAGGGAAGAAGATACTCTCTAAGACCATGGAGATCCACAGAACTCTCAACACAAGGGACCCAAGGAAGACAAAACTGAGACACATAGTAATTAAAATGGAAAAGATCAAGGATAAGGATAGACTGTTAAAAGCAGCCAGAGAGAGAAATAAGATCACATACAAAGGAAAGCCCATCAGGCTAACATCAGACTTCTCAGCAGAAACCTTACAGGCCAGAAGGGAGTGGCATGATGTATTAAATGCCATGAAGCAGAAGGGCCTAGAACTAAGATTACTTTATCTGGCAAGATTATCATTTAAATTTGAAGGAGGGATTAAACAATTTCCAGATAAGCAAAAGCTGAGAGAATTTACCTCCCACAAACCATCTTTACAGTCTATTTTGGAGGAACTGCTATAGATGGAAGTGTTCCTAATGTTGAATAGCTGTCACCAGAGGTAATAAAACCACAGTATAGAAAGTAGAACAGCTAATTACTAAGCAAATGAAAACTTAAATTAACTATCCCCAAAGTCAATCAAGGGATAGACAAAAAGTATGGGAAGTGATACCTAATATATAAAGAATGGAGGAGGAAGAAAAAGGAGGAGAAACAGAAAAGAACTTTTGGATTGTGTTTGTAACAGCATACTAAGTGGGTTTAAGATAGACTCTTAGATAGTAAGGAAATTAACATTGAACCTTTGGTAACCACGAATCTAAAGCCTGCAATGGCAATAAGTACATACCTATTGATAATCACCCTAAATGTAAATGGACTGAATGCACCGATCAAAAGACATAGAGCCACTGAATGGATTAAAAAACAAGACCCATCTATATGCTGCTTACAAGAGACTCACCTCATACCCAAAGACATGCACAGACTAAAAGTCAAGGGATGGAAAAAGATATTTCATACAAAAAAAGGGAAGAAAAGCACGTGTTGCAGTACTAGTATCAGAAAAAATAGACTTCAAAACAAAGTGACAAGAGATAAAGAAGGACATTACATAACGATAAAGGGGCCAGTCCAACAAGAGGATATAACCATTATAAATATATACGCACCCAACACAGGAGCACCAGCATATGTGAAACAAATACTAACAGAACTAAAGGAGGAAATAGAATGCAATGCATTCATTTTAGGAGACTTCAACACACCGTTCACTCCAAAGGACAGATCCATCAGACAGAAAATAAGTTAGGACACAGAGGCACCGAGAAACACACTAGACCAGATGGACCTAAAAGACATCTACAGAACTCTACATCCAAAAGCAACAGGATACACATTTTTCTCAAGTGCACATGGAACATACTTCAGAATAGACCACATACTAGGCCACAGAAAGAGCCTCAGTAAATTCAAAAAGATTGAAATTCTACCAACTAACTTTTCAGACCACAAAGGTATAAAACTAGAAAAAAATTGTACAAACAAAGCAAAAAGGCCCACAAACACATGGAGGCTTAACAACATGCTCCTAAATAGTCAATGGATCAAAGACCAAATTAAAATACAGATCAAGCAATATATGGAAACAAATCACAACAACACAAAGCCCCAAATTCTGTGGGATGCAGCAAAAGCAGTTATATAGCAATCCAGGCATGTTGAAAAAAGGAAGAACAATCCCAAATGAATAGTCTAACATGACAGTTATCAAAACGGGAAAAAAAAGAACAAATGAGGCCTAAAGTCAGCAGAAGGTGGGACATAATAAAGATCACAGAAGAAATAAATAAAATTGAGAAGAATAAAACAATAGAAAAAATCAATGAAACCAAGAGCTGGTTCTTTGAGAAAATAAACAAAATAGATAAGCCTCTAGCAGACTTATTAAGAGAAAAAGAGAATCAACACACATCAACAGAATCAGAAACAAGAAAGGAAACATCACTACGGACCCAGCAGAAATACAAAGAATTATTAGAGACTACTCTGAAAACCTATATACTAACAAGCTGGAAAACCTAGAAGAAATGGACAACTTTCTAGAAAAATACAACCTTCCAAGACTGATGAAGGAAGAAACACAAAATCTAAACAAACCAATTACCAGCAAAGAAATCGAAGTGGTAATCAAAAAACTACCCAAGAACAAAATCCCAGGCCAGATGGATTTACCTCAGAAATTTATCAGGCATACAGAGAAGATATAATACCCATTCTCCTTAAAGTTTTCCAAAAAATAGAAGAGGAGGGAATACTCCCAAACTCATTCTATGAAGCCAACATCACCCTAATACCAAAACCAGGCAAAGACCCCACTAAAAAGGAAAATTACAGACCAATATCCTGATGAATGTAGAGGCAAAAATGCTCAACAAAATATTAGCAACCCGAATTCAAAAATACATCAAAAAGATCATACACCATGACCAAGTGGGATTCATCCCAGGAATGCAAGGATGGTACAACACTCGAAAATCCATCAACATCATCCACCACATACACAAAAAGAAGGACAAAAACCACATAATCATCTCCATAGACATTGAAAAAGCATTCGACAAAATTCAACATCCATTCATGATAAAAACTCTCAACAAAATGGGAATAGAGGGCAAGTACCTCAACATAATAAAGGCCACTTATGAAAAACCCACAGCCAACATCATACTGAACACCGAGAAGCTGAAAGCTTTTCCTCTGAGATTGGAAACAAGACAGGGATGCCCACTCTCTCCACTGTTATTTAACATAGTACTGGAGGTCCTAGCCACGGCAATCAGACAAAACAAAGAAATACAAGGAATCCAGATTGGTAAAGAAGAAGTTAAACTGTCTCTATTGGCAGATGACATGATATTGTACATAAAAATCCCTAAAGACTCTCCTCCAAAACTACTAGAACTGATATCGGAGTACAGCAAAGTTGCAGGATACAAAATTAACGCACAGAAATCTGTGGCTTTCCTATACACTAACTGATAGAAAGAGAACTCAAGAAAACAATTCCATTTGCAATTGCATTAAAAAGAATAAAATACTTAGGAATAAACCTAACCAAGAAAGTGAAAAACCTATACCCTGAACACTGTAAGACATTCTTAAGAGAAATTAAAGAGGACACTAACAGATGGAAACTCATCCCATGCTCGTGGCTAGGAAGAATTAATATCATCAAAATGGCCATCCTGCCCAAAGCAATACACAGATTTGATGTGATCCCTATCAAATTACCTACAGCATTCTTCAACGAACTGGAACAAATAGTTCAAAAATATGGAAACACCAAAGACCCCGAACAGCCATAGCAATCCTGAGAAGGAAGAGTAAAGTTGGGGGGATCTTGCTCCCCAACTTCAAGCTCTACTACAAAGCCACTGTAATCAAGACAGTTTGGTGCTGGCACAAGAACAGACCCACAAACCAGTGGAACAGAATAGAGACTTCAGACATTAACCCAAATATATATGGTCAATTAATATATGATAAAGGAGCCATGGACATACAATGGGGAAAGGACAGTCTCTTCAACAGATGGTGCTGGCAAAACTGGACAGCTACATGTAGGAGAATGAAACTGGATCATTGTCTAACCCCATACACAAAAGTCAATTCAAAATGAATCAAAGACCTGAATGTATGTCATGAAACCACAAAACTCTTAGAAGAAAACATAGATAAAAATCTCTTGGACATAAACATAAGTGACTCCTTCATGAACATATCTCTGCAGGCAAGGGAAACAAGAGCAAAAATGAACAAGTGGGACTATATCAAGCTGAAAAGCTTCTGTACAGCAAAGGACACCATCAATAGAACAAGAAGGTACCCTACAGTATGGGAGAATATATTCATAAATGACAGATCCGATAAAGGGCTGACATCCAAAATAAATAAAGAGCTCATGTAACTCAACAAACAAAAAGTGAATAATCCAATTAAAAAATGGGCAGAGGAACTGAACAGTTCTCCAAAGAAGAAATTCAGATGGCCAACAGACACATGAAAAGATGGTCCACATCGCTTGTCATCAGAGAAATGCAAATTAAAACCACAATGAGATATAACCTCACACCAGTAAGGATGGCTACCATCCAAAAGACAAACAACAACAAATGTTGGCAAGGCTGTGGAGAAAGGGGAGCCCTCCTACACTGCTGGTGGGAATGTAAATTAGTTCAACCATTGTGGAAAGCAGCATGGAGGTTCCTCAAGAAGCTCAAAATAGAAATACCATTTGACCCAGGAATTCCACTTCTAGGAATTTACCCTAAGAATGCAGCACTCAAGTTTGAAAAAGACAGATGCACCCCTATGTTTATCGCAGCACTATTTACAATAGCCAAGATATGGAAGCAACCTAAGTGTCCATCAGTAGATGAATGGATAAAGAAGATGTGGTACATATGCACAATGGAATACTACTCAGCCATAAGAAGAAAACAAATCCTACCATTTGCAACAACATGGATGGAGCTAGAGGGTATTATGCTCAGTGAAATAAGCCAGATGGAGAAAGACAAGTACCAAATGATTTCACTCATATGTGGAGTATAAGAACAAAGAAAAACTGAAGGAACAAAGCAGCAGCAGAATCACAGCACCCAAGAATTTTCTAACAGTTACCAAAGGGAAAGCGACTGGGGAGGATTGGTGGGAAAGGAAGGATAAGGGTGGGGAAAAAGAAAGGTTGCCTTATGATTAGCATGTATAATGTGGGGGGGGGGGCATGGGGAGGGCTGTGCAACACAGAGAAGACAAGTAGTGATTCTACAGCATCTTACTACACTGATGGACAGTGACTGTAATAGGGTGTGTTGGGGGGACTTGGTGAAGGGGGGAGTTTAGTAAACATAATGTTCTTCATGTAATTATAGATTAATGATGACAAAATGAATAAAAATAACAAAATACAAAGTAAATGTAAAATGTTTTGACCATGTTTTCCTTGTCTCCTATAACATCCTCATTCATATTGTTACCTAAAAAGTTGGTGTATTTTCCTTTTCCATGTCACAAAGCCAACATATGAAAGAGAGTGAGTGGCAAGCAGTATAGACTTTATTCAACAGTCAAAGGATGGAGAAGCTCACAAAGCAACTTCTCGGTAAGAACTAAGAAGTTATAGGTAGAGGAAAATTCTTAATAAAGTGGTTTGGCCCCCAAAATAAGGAGAGGGATATTCCTGTTTTTTAGGAAAGGAAACACAACTTCTTAAAATCAGACCACCACCTTCCTTTTGTCCCCTTATGATTTCTTCCAGTCATTGCCATGGAGATTGTCTACTATCATGGTTCTGGGGTGGGAGGGAGGTCATTTAGTATGAAAATTAGGTTATAATAAAAGTTACAGTTTTTTTAGGGGTCAAGTAAGATGCCTTCATGTATCTCACCAGCTTCATCTGGTTCAGTCATGAGGGGAACTTCTGTTGCAGGTGTCCTGCTCCTTAAGGACAGGCAGAGTTGAAACAGCTCGGAAGTTCAGCTAGGACACGTAGACGTTCCACTGGGCAACAAACTGGTCACGGCACATATTGTCCCTAATTCTTTTCTAATACAAGTTCCTTCCATCACTCCCTTGGCACTGTCTAACTCATTGATAGATAAATGTTTCTCCTTAAAATCCAAACTTTCTCCTGCATTTGAATGGTGCTGTAAAATTGTTTTATTTGTGTGTGTGTGTGTGTATCTTAACAATTTTTATTTGTTTGGCTTCTTTGACATGACAGAGAAACATTCTCTCTATTCCTCTTCAGATTCTCTGACTATCCTTTCTTTCTTTGCTCCACTGCCTCCCTTAAGTACTTGCTGAACTGGATAAATTTTTCTTTCTCTCTGTTTTAATGTTAAGCAATCTCTCTGCTTGATCTCAACCACTTCCATATCTGTAAGAAATGTTGAAGAGAAAAATCACATCATGAATCTAATAAGTTATAAACCTGAAATACAGTATACGTCAACTATTTCACATTGTAAATAAGCCGCAATGCTTTTGGGCCAAAGTACCCCTTCAAAAATAAAGAGGCTAGTTGTAGGCAGGCAAAATTCTTCACTGGCCCCTGAGACACTTTTCTAGTGTATATACTCTGTGTAACCCCATTGAATTTGGTTATAAACTGTAACTATGAGACATTTTCATAAATGATTATATTATGTTATATAGTAAAAAGGAGATTATTTGAGGTAGGTATGACCTAATCAGGTGAGCCCTTTAAAAGTAAAATGTTTTCTCTGGCTGCTCACAGAAGGAAAAGTCAGATAGACACTCCTACTATCCTGGAAGAATGCAACAGCTATATTGTGTACTGCCTATGGGTCCATAGAGCAATGAACTACAGGTAGATTGTAGATGCTGAGAACAGTCCTTGGCTGACAGGTGGAAATAAATTTGGAGCTTTCATCATATAATTACAAGACACTGAATTCTGTGGATCACCTGAATGAGGATGCCAAACTCTAGATGAGAACACAGTTTGATTGACATCTTGTTCATACCCTGTAAGGCCTTGGGGAGCGGCTCCAGGTAAGCCATGGCAGGCCTCCTGAACCACGGGAGCTGCGTATAGTAAGTGCCTGTGGGTACAAACCCCTGAATTGTGGTAATCTGTTACACAGTAATAGAAAATGAATGCACTGATGAATCTGCTTTGCTGTCCTACTCCATTTAACCAGTTTGTGTCTCCTTCTCTAGGGCAGTCTGTCCAATGGAACTTTCTGTGGTGATGGAAATGTTCTATATATTATCTATCAAATATAGTACCACTAGTTACAAACAGCTATTGATATTTTAAAATGTAGCTAGTGAGCCTGAAAAATTGAATTTTTAATTTTATTTAATTTTAATTTATTTTAATTTTAATAGCTACACATGGCTGGTGGCTACTCTATTGGACAGAATGGTTAAGGTACGGTGCTGGTATTTATTCCTTCCTTTCCCCATATGGCAAAAATACACATTTTCCTTCCATTTCCTATTAACATCCAAGAAGGAAACATCATTCTCAGAAATGTGGTGTATCAAAAAGTACACAGATATCAGAGATGAAATCATGCAAGAAAGGTTGACATATATCCCACTTTATATGGAAAAGCTCAGCTGATCTGACTTTTCTGCCTACTTGAACAAAGAGTAAACAATGATATGATGCAGGAATGGACAAGAGATGTACCAGTAAAGTACACATGCCTACATTATAGCCCACCAAGTAATTCACTTTGATAAATGTGAAAGTGACTATAATTGAAGTATATTATTGAACCCCACACAATAGCAGGACTTGTCAGCATTGATATCCCTAGGAGCATGAGGCTTCAGTGCACAGCCAGCAAATGCTCCACACATCAGGAACACCATGGTGTTGCTCTAGGCTGGATCATGTCATTCAGAATGAACTGCTCTGTGACTAGGTATCTATATCTATATCTGTATTTTTTTTTAACTAGGTGTCAGAGCACATAGAGCAAGGCAAAAGTTGAAATTGATACTAGAAATTAGGCATTCGTGTTAGTTTAAAGAGAGGGATAGCTGGTCATTTGTGTGGTATGGACAGTGTTGCATTTGTCTGTTCTCAGTCATGATTACCGAAGGGTCTGGTTTTTGTCCAGCTCCATCACTGCTGCAGAATGACCTTGCCTGATGCTGCTGTTCCATGAGGTGGTTTGTTCAGCAGAATTCTAGGGCCCAGCAGTTCCTATAAGGTTACTTCTCACTGACAGTTGACAGTTGAGGGGCTACTTCTTTTCTTCCTCAAAGGCAGTAACTGGATAAAAATAAAACATTTTGAATTTGTGCAACACTGATTTCAGAAGAGTGAGTCAAAAACTAATAATGTGCTGAATATACACATTTTTCATTTTTACACAGGCCTCTCACCCAAGCCTCTGACTCATGCACACAGCTGTGTGTCCTTCAAATCCTCAATTAGATGTCTCACAGCACTTCTAAATCAGCATGTTCAAACAGGTCCTCAAGAACTATGCCTCAAACCAGGTTCTTTTCCTAAATTATTTATTTTAAGTAAGAATCTCATGTCACATTCTCTACAACAAAAAAAAATCCCTCAACCTGTCACCTAATTCATGAATTCAGCCAATTTCAATTCTCATGGGCTTTCTAATTCATCCTACATTTTTAGAACTATTCCATATTCCAGGTTCACGGATAGGAAAAAACATTAGTCAAGATGTCAGTTTTCCCAATTTGATCTATAGATTCAGTGTGATCCCAAGCAAAATCCCAGAAAGTTATTTTATGGGTATTGACAAATTGACTCTAAAGTTTATATGGAAAGGCAAGACGTGGAAGAGTCAACACAATATTGAAAGAGGAGAACAAAGCTGGAGGTCTGACACTGCCTGACTTCAAGACTTACTATAAAATTACAGTCATCAAGGTAGTGTGATATTGGTGAAAGAAGAAATAGACAGTGAAACAGAATAAATAGTCAAGAAATAGACCCACATAAGTATATTCAACTGATCTTTGACAAAGAAGCAAAGGTAATACAATTGAGCAAAGGTAGCCTCTTCAACAAAGGGTGCTAGAACAACTGGATATTCATGTGCAAAAAATGAATCTAAATAAGGAGCTCATGCCTTTTGACAAGCAAATCTGGATCATATAAATGTAAAATAAAAATTGTGAATGAAGATAACATAGGAAAAAACTTAGATGACATTGAGTATGTAATGACTTTTTAGATAGAAACAGCAAAGTTTCAACCCATTAAAGAATAATTGATAGGCTGGACTTCATTACAATTAAAAATTTTTGCTCTGTGAAAGATGTCAAGAGAATGAAAAGACAAGCCAGAGATTGGGAGAAAATATTTGCAGAAGACACATTTGATAAATGACTATTATCCAAAATATACAAAGAAGTTTTACAATTCAAAATGAGATAAACAGCTTGATTATAAAATAGGCCAAAGACCCTAACAGAGGCCTCACCTAAGAAGTTATACCTATGGCCAAATACATATATGAAAATATGTTCCCCATCAGGAGTCACCAAGGAAGTGTGAATTAAAACAACAGTGAGATATTATTACACACCTATTAGCATGGCCAAGATCCGAAACACCAATAACTCCAAATGCTATCAAAGATTTGGAGCAACAGAAACTCATGGTGAAGATACAGCCCTAATGGAAGGGAACCACCAATCTTTTCTCTGTTTATCTATGAAATACTTTTTGTTGTTTTCCTTTAATTACACATATAAGTAAGATCATAAAGTATTTGTCTTTGTCTTATTTCACTTAGCATAATGCTTTTGAGTTCCATTTATGTTGTCATAAATGAAAGAGTTTTAATTTTTGTTATGGCTGAATTGTATGCCATCATATATGTACCACATCTTCTTTATCCATACATCCACTGATATATACTTAAGGTTGTTTCCATATCTTGGCTATTGTAAATAATGTTTGAGAAAACATTTTAGCATTTACTTTGCTCACCTAGGGTATAGAATTGTGGTGGCTATGAGCAGGGCTGACTTTATGGGCCTACAACCTATGCAATCACACATATATTCTCAGAAGGGCCTCACATTTGGCTTAATGCTCTGCTTTTGTTACTTTGACATTGTTAATAATTTTTTTAAACAAAGAGCACAGTTTTTCAATTTTGTACTGAGTCATATGCATTTTATATCTATTTCTGGCGGTAAGATTGGGTCTACAAACCTCCAAATAGGGCAATCATAACTGAACAAGGGCCTCAGTCACTGTGCTGTGAAATCCATCGCCATGTTTCCTCTGAGACTGCTTCCTGGGGGCTGTTCCCAGCCAACATCAAAGTGGGGCAGGGACGTTAAGTAAGGTCTGTTCCTGGGACAGAGGACTCCTGTGACTGCTGACTTGAACACTGACTCAAACATTCTCTGACAGCCTTGACAAAGACACATGAGAATCTGCACAGCCTTCAACACTCCCACCAACCTTCACTCTCTTTTCCTTTCATTCTAGGTCAGATTTACACCATGGTCTGAAGACTTTCCCATCTTTCCTTGGACCACTCCCCATTTTCTCTCACACAGGTATATCCTCTGGGGGAAAAGTCTTTGCACATTTAATCCTCTCTAAGTCTCAGCTTTGTGAAGGATCTGGGCTAACACTGGGGATATAAATATCATCTTCATTGGTTTATCCTTGGCATCATAATGAGATAATATGTGAACCCATGAACACAGGGCCTAGCATAGCCAGTACTTACATAAAGTCACTAATAATAATTGCAGTTGTACTGATGGTCATTTTAACACTTTCTTGGCTGAGATCTATTTCTAGGACATTCCAGCAAATGCCTTACATCTTTTTTTCCCTCAAAGTTATCCCTCACAGTAACTTCCAGAGTGATCTGTCTGAATAGACAACTTACCTGTGTTACTCAGTGGTTTAAAATATTTCAGTAATTTCAGTTTCTATGCTCTATGAAATTATGATAGGGGATTTGGATTTTGTCTGATATTTTACTTGGAAAATAAGAAACAAGCCCTCTCCTCCCACAGCCTACAGTCTATGGTCCTTCATTTATCATAAAAGATGCCTCTCCCTGACCACAGATCATCTCGTTCCATTTCTTGCCACTCTCAAATTGCACTTAAGGAACACCACCGAACTGCTTGCTCTTCTCAGCACATGTTTTTTCTAAACTCCAAAACTTGTATTAAAGTATGTCTTCTTGTCAAATAAGTACTATGCAGCCTCTCATACCTCATCTCCACTAGTAGGCTTTTATTGTCAGGCATAGCTGAGTTAAGTGGCCTTCCTCTCAGAACGTACTATATAAATAACATCCCCAGCATTGTATTCAGTGATTTCTATTTTTTTCTATTTCTTTATATGCCCAATTTCTGAATGTCCTATCTTTAATGTTCGATATTATTATTTTTATTCTGATCTTTGAATCTTTCTTGCTTGCCACAGAGTCCAGCACAGAGAGTGGGAGTTCAAAACATCCTTGGTAAAGGAAAGAAGGAACTCACGAATAAATAAATATTCAATGCTGTTTCTGGTGTAATAAAAAGAAATTTTAGAATTCTTTGCCTTTTGTTTAAATGCCTATCTCAAGTAGAAATGCACCTAGTTTTACATTTGTGCAATTCTACACAAATACAAATGTTAAATGGGTTGTAATATATTAGAGTGTAAACTATTATAAAATTGTGCTTTGGAGATAAAACAAAATTAGAACACATCTCCCCCTTTTAAAAAAATGTCCACTTTTCAATGAGTAATATTTTAAGCAACCTGATGTCATGGCATCTTTGGGAATTTCAAAATTCTTGTTTCATGGTTGATTGAACTCATTTCTTTCTATATGAATTTCTGCCTTTAAGTTTAATTTTCTTAGCATGAGCATGAATATGTAACAAGGTACCATCAGAATGAATCTCATTTTTTTTTTATAATTGCATTTTTCTTTTTGGACAAGGTATAGTGTTTGTAACATTACTGACCAAAGTTCACAGGATAGCATGAATCTACTAAAACAAATATTTCTCTGAGTGAAGATAAGTGAGTTCACATTAGGTTTTCTAGTTTTAACAGAAATTACTGATAATGAAATGCAACTATTTTAACTCACGTAAATATTTATTTCATAGTTATCACTGTCATAGAAACATTCCAAGTAAGAGTTGCCAAATGACAAAAAAAAAAAAACATGGATTCTGGTAAAATGAGAATATGTATACAACCTGCGAACTCAATTTTTTTTAGACAATTTAGAGATTTAGGGGGTCCTAATTAATGCTCTTTAATAAAACAGCATCACAGTAGAGGAAATAATATTATATAAATTAAAAGTTTTCAGGACATATATAATGCCAATAACAATGATCATAAAATGTTATGTGAATAAGCCTCATTTTCTAAGTATACAAGCACTGAAATGTTCCATCTTTGCTCTACTGTCATTTGCTTTTCCATGAATGATGTATTTGCACCAAAACATTGGTATGTGTACTGCATTCAGTTCATTTTCTGATTAAAAGCATTTAGCTTAGAAGATGTTTTTACAGGGAGAGAATGTCAGTCTGAACCACACATTAGAAGGAATATGATCATCCCTAAGGATCAAAATTTTATCCTGTGTACATTTTCTCAATAACAACTATCTCAATAAACATATTTTTTGACATTAGTCTCTCTTTTTAGGAAAAACATGAGCTTATTCAAAATTACCTACAATATGATCATGATCTATTTCTAATCTGTGCTCTCACAAAATGAGCAAAAATATTTCTGCTGAATGGATCTATGTATGCTTTATATGTTCCCTGAGCCCAAATGACCCTCAATATTAAGACTGAGAATTTGTTGTGAATTCTGATATTATGCCATCACTCCTGTCATTCACAAAAGCCAGAGTTATGGCATTTAAAAAAAATACATTATACCCTAGAAACAAAATGTTGCTTATCTAATGGAATTTTTGAGAAACTAAGAAGGTTCTGTTTCAGGGCAATCATTTTAACATATTATATTATTATCAAATAAACCTATTTTATAAGTTTGTAAATGGCAGTGATGATATATGTCCACATACATATATATTTTTTAACCTCTTGAGCCTGTAGACAAGATCTAGCTGAAAAGAAAACAAAAAAATCCCCAATTATTCTGGTGGACCAACACTAAGATAATAAAGGAACACCATTTCTAATGTTAAAGCATTGTTCAAGGTGTTTAGCATTAAACAGACCAATTTATATTTAAATTCCAAAAACAATGCTGAAACCTTATGACTTTTGTGTTCTTAAAATAAAATATACAAAAATATGTACAGTACTGTGTTCTGAGCCAAAAGATACAGTATTAAAGTAATTTATACATTAAGATAGAATTATTATAAAATAGTAGTTCTTTCACACATCTCAGGAAGGGCCCTAGTATTAAGTTTTTAGCACATACATATAATCTCACTGAATGATTCCAGGAAAATACATGTTTTATATATATATATATATATATATATATGTATATATATATATATATATATATATATATATATACACATATATATGTGTATATATATATATATACATATATATATATGAATAAGTATTTATGAGTATGTATATTTTGCATGCTAGATTGAAGAGCAAAAGGCTATTCCCAACAACATGGTTTGACCTCAGAATATATCAGGTTAAGATTCTATGAAAATAAATATATTTTGATAGCTTATAGTCATAAAATTTTTATTTAAAATTATAAAACCAGACAGAACTTTCCACTTCATCTATTCAGTATTACTGAAAACAAATAAAACTCTTTAAAAAATTGTTCAATATAGGAAACTTGATATATGATTTTAATGTTGATTCTCAATAAATTATCAGATCCCTCTTGTTTTCAGCATGACTGTTTACTCTAAGATACACAATAATTTTATCTAAAACTTGTATTAAAGAATGTTAATTATGAAGAGCTGTTGATTACATATTCCTGAAAAAGTATATCAAGTATTCTATTTGAGAATTAAAATATCCAAAATATTCTATGTATATTACTAAACTATTTAAAATTACCTCTTGCTTTTCTTTCCAATGTGTGTTATACCCTGCATTTAATTATCAAAGCAAAATTTCTAAAATAGGACATAAATTAAGGAAAAATTCAATAACCAAGTAGTGTTTAAATCAAAATATGATCTAAGCTAGAAACAAGTTTTACAAATAATAGCTATTATTAACTATAAAATTTCCAATTCAATGCATTATTTTTCTTTTAAAATCTTTCCAACTTCCAAGACTCTGATGTGACTCTCTAACAAATATTATAGATTTCAAATAAATAATTCTATGAAGACCTATTATAAATATTTGGCATAACTTAGCACTCATATAAATATTCAACAGTAACCTAATAGACTTTTCATTAAAATCATGATCAAAGATATTTCATAAGCATAGATAGAAAAATATAGTATACAGTTGATATATATACATTATGTATATTTTGTAAGCTAGATAGAAAAATATCATATATAGATAATATATATACATTATGTATGCATATAATTATGTGTAAAAATCTTGCTAGATCATTTTTGCTCTTGTTAATGACAGGCCAAGCAATTAAAATAATCATCCTTTGATTGCAAACTAAAATTTTTGTAAAAAATAATTTAAATATGTCTTTCAAAGATCCAATCTAAAAATATAAGGGAGTTCAGAAATATGATATTTATAATGAGTTTATAATTTATAAACTCCCAGGGTTCTCTGATAATTCAGAAAAAGAAAACTCAGACTTTATAGAAAAGTAAAAATTAGAGGAGATGTTTTGAGATTGATAGCCTCAGGAGGCTAGGGATTAGGAGGAACAAAATTGAGGTTCATGGGCTGCCAAAAAATGTGTTGATGGCTTGGTAATCCTCCTACTGAGGCTTTGAGTTTGGACTCCCACAGACAATGCTATAGCAATAGGGTTACCCAAAATCAGACATGCCCATACAGGGAGTAAACCCAGCTTTAAAGCATTTCAATCTCTATAATCAAATTAAGAATGAAAATAACTCTTACCAGAAAGAAAAATAACTCTCCTCTGGAGGGAGATAACACCATCTATGCTACCATTTATTCATAAAGTTTGATATTTAATTAAAAAGATAAGCATGCACATATGAAAACAAGATGATATAAACATAAAAGAAATAACAGAAAATAGAAATAGATCCACAAGGACTCCAAATAATGAAGGATTAAAACATAAACTTAAAAAAAGCTAAGCTTAGTCTGAAAGAAAATATGTAATCTTGGTGAAGGTATGGAAACTAAACCAAGCTGAAGCAAAATATAAATGTAAATTGTGGAACTAAAACTCAATAACTGAAATTAAGGGCTCAGTGGGTGGGCTTAACAGTTGACTAAACACAGCTGAATAAAACTGTTTGGTAATTAAGTAGAAGAACATAATCAGAATGAAGTACAGAGAAACAAAAGTGATATAAAAATGTAAAAATGAGAATCAGAAATTTAGAGAATATACTACAAACTTCTCAGATAGGATCATAGTAACAGATGGAGAGGAATGAAGTGGAACATAAGCAGTATATAAAAAGATATTTTCTAATTTTCCAAAACTGATATAAAGAAACCAAACAACAACATAAAACCTTATGACTGTTTTAAAGTTGAAAACCACCACTACCTTGAAGTGTATAATCAGTATCTGCCTTCTGGGATCTTCTTAATCAGACCCTTTCATGATGCAACCATACTGCAAAACCCAGCCAGTGTTTACGAGGTTGTTTGTGTGGGTCTTTGGAATTAAACTACAGAGTAGGCAAAGATTGGTGGCATTGTTTTCCATATATCTATTTAACACGTCTATTTGAACTTAATTTGTTCATATTCTTGGAGAAAAGATTTTGTGGTCCTTTCTCTTCACTTTGAGTTTGAAAATTACAAAATCAGTCCTATGGACTAATGTGCCTCTGAATATGACTATATAATTGTGAAGAACAATGAAAAGTCTAATGGAGCCTTAAATGGAAGGGTAGAGGAAACACTTGGTACCCACATTAGTTTTTTATTGCTGAGACAAAGTCACCAGCTTAAAACAATACACATTTATCACCTCAGTTCCTGTGGGTCTCAAACTGCTCCAGTTTAACTGGATCCTCCCTTATGAAGATGTCAGACTCGGGAAAGACGTGCTTCCAACTTATTCCAGTTGGTGAAATCCGTATCTGTTGTCACAGGACCAAGGCCTCTGTTATTTGCTAGCTATGGGCCATGGATTGCACTCAGATGCTTAGTTCTGCCGTCAGATCCTTGCCTCATTTCTTCGCACTAGCCTAATTTCTCTTTATTTGATAACCAAAGACAAGTGGCAAAAGTCAACAGGAGCAAAATTTTTTGAATTTATGCAAGTAACCCTAGGCTCATTGAAACTACTGGGATGAAAGAAACCTGAGAAAAGGGTGGGTGCCTGTATCATAATGACCTAAAGAGGGAAAAAAAAGTGACCCTGATTTATATTCACAGTCTGGGGAATGCTAAGATATCTGCAGTACATGTCTAACATTGGCTACCACATGAGATTTTATGACATGTAATGTGGGACTGAGAAGCCAGCATGACATAGAGTTACCCTCTCTTTCTCAATTATGTCAAATAGACATACATTAGAAAATAAAAATAGAAGAATCTAATATACCAAAAAATACCCCCCAAAATACCAGAAAAATGTATTTCTTCAAAAATATATCATAATACTTATAGCTGAAATCCCCCCAAAATATATTATGAGACACTTTTTTTCTGACTTTAATCCAGTTTTATATTATCGAGGATATTTCTGAAGTGAAAGTGTGGATACACCTGTAGATTGATGTTATTAAAAATCTAATAATATTAAATATTCTCTCCATACAAAAATTATCACTGGCTTTTTTCTAAACTGATATCAAACCCGATTATGCTTAAATAAGTGCCTATAATTTTTTTTTTTATTGAAGGGTAGTTGACACACAGTAATACATTAGTTTAAGGTGTACAACACAGTGATTCAACATTTATATACATGATAATTCTAGGTACCAGCTATCACCATACCAAGTTGTTACAATATTTTGACTATATTCATTATGCTATACATAACATCCCGGTTACTTATTTATTTTACAATTGGAAGTGTGATTATATATATATATATATATATATATATAATTTTTGTGAGGGCATCTCTCATATTTATTGATCAAATAGTTGTTAACAACAATAAAATTCTGTATAGGGGAGTCAATACTCAATGCACAATCATTAATCCACCCCAAGCCTAATTTTCATCAGTCTCCAATCTTCTGAGGCATAACAAACAAGTTCTTACATGGAGAACAAATTCTTACATAGTGAATAAGGTACATGGTGAACAGTACAAGGGCAGTCATCACAGAAGCTTTCTGTTTTGTTCATGCATTATGAACTATAAACAGTCAGTTCAAATATGAATATTCATTTGATTTTTAAACTTGATTTATATGTGGATACCACATTTCTCCCTTTATTATTATTATTTTTAATAAAATGCTGAAGTGGTAGGTAGATACGAGATAAAGGTAGAAAACAGAGTTTAGTGTTGTAAGAGAGCAAATGTAGATGATCAGGTGTGTGCCTGTAGACTATGTGTTAAACCGAGCTAGACAAGGGCAATAAACATCCATGTATGCAGAAGATTTCTCTCAGAACATGAGGGGGGAGGTTCTAAGCCTCACCTCTGCTGATCCCCATTTTCTCACCTGATGGCAACCTGGGACTGTGCCTGTCTTAGGTTGTTCCTCCCTTGAGGAATCTTACCCGTCTCTGGCTACACAGTCATCTTCCGGGGCCATACAGGGAAATGTTAAGTTGGTAAGTGAGAGAGAAGCCTTATTGTTTGAAAAGGTTAGCTTTTTACTTCTTTGCATATTTATGCCCTGTGGCTTCTATGACCAGCATTTGTCTTGAGGTATCTTTATCACTTGGAAGAATTATAATACTCGGTAAATTTGATATGAGGCACGAATTCTATTTAAGGGTTGTAATTAGGAAGGAAGAAGAAAAGCTATAGAAGTAGCAGGAGGAAGAAAGTATGGGAAGATTGATTATTTCTTTGACATATCCTTTTGTAGAGTAACTTCAGCATGTTTAGGTTTTAAGCTACTACTTAAATTGCACACACATATTAACATAATAGGAGTATAGTTACATAACCAAAGCATACCTGTAATTACCAGCCATCCCCAATGAAACCAAGAAAACCAGTTAGGCACCTTAGGCATTTGTGAAAACTTATCTATGATATTGTGGATATTGTCCAACTGAACTTGAACAGTCTGAGAGAATTCAGATAAATTAAAACAACCCATTCCTGGGGAATGTTCACAGCCCTTATGTTCTTTTAACAGTAAATAGTCTGTGGTTGTAAGATTTTGGAGAGCTACAATTTGCATTTCTCCTAATTCTTGATTGAGTTCCAACAGTATAGATCCAGTCCAATTTGTTGTTTTACTGTATGCACAGGCCAGCTTAGATATCTCCTTCATTCCCATGGCAAGTCCAGGAACTGGTGGGATGAGTGCATCTACACCTGTGGCAGTGCGTGGATCTTTCTTGGGGTTTTTTTTTTTGCTGATCATCTTCCGACATGAGTCTTGCCAAGAGTGCTGATGTTGGAAGTTCTTTTTCATATCATATCCTAGTTCATTTTCAGGGAAGCCAAATTAGGCTTTGATATTCTGTATAAACACAAACAGACCCTTTGCCTACACTTTTATATGCCCTTTATACCCTTGTGTAGAACTCATTGGAGGTCACCACACAGGAACTGCTTTTTTTTTTTATCATTAATCTACACTTACATGACGAATACTTTGTTCACTAGACTCTCCCCTATACCAGGTACCCCTATATACTCCTTTACAGTCACTGTCCATCAGCGTAGCAAAATGTTGTAGAATCACTACTTGTCTTCTCTGTGTTGTACAGCCCTCCCCTTTCTCCCACCCCCTCTATGGATGCTAATCTTAATACCCCTCTTTTTCTCCCCCCCTTATCCCTCTTTACCCACCCATCCTCCCCAGTCCCTTTCCCTTTGGTACCTGTTAGTCCATTCTTGAGTTCTGTGATTATGCTGCTGTTTTGTTCCTTCAGTTTTTCCTTTGTTCTTATACTCCACAGATGAGTGAAATTCTTTGGTATTTCTCTTTCTCTGCTTGGCTTGTTTCACTGAGCATAGTACCCTCCAGCTCCACCCATGTTGCTGCAAATGGTAGGATTTGCCCTTTTCTTATGGCTGAGTAGTATTCCATTGTGTATATGTACCACATCTTCTTTATCCATTCATCTATCGATGGACATTTAGGTTTCTTGCAATTTTTGACTATGGTAAATAGTGCTGCAATAAACATAGGGGTGCATTGGTCTTTCTCATACTTAATTGCTGCATTCTTAGGGTAAATTCCTGGGACTGGAATTCCTGGGTCAAATGGTAAGTCTGTTTTGAGCATTTAGATGTACCTCCATACTGTTTTACACAATGGTTGAACTAATTTACATTCCCACAAGCAGTGTAGGAGGGATCCCCTTTCTCCACAGCCTTGCCAACATTTGTTGTTGTTTGTCTTTTAGATGGCAGCCATCCGTACTGGTGTGAGGTAATACCTCACTGTAGTTTTAATTTGCATTTCTCTGATAATTAGCGATTTGGAGCATCTTTTTTTGTGTCTGTTGGCCATCTGTATTTCTTTTTTGGAGAACCATCTATTCAGTTCCTCTGCCCATTTTTTAATTGGGTTATTTGTTTTTTGTTTGTTGAGGCATGTGATCTCTTTATACATTCTGGACGTCAAGCCTTTAACGGATGTGTCATTTTCAAATATATTCTCCCATACTGTAGGGTTCCTTTTTGTTCTATTGATGGTGTCTTTTGTTGTACAGAAGCTTTTCAGCTTAATATAGTCCCACTTGTTCATTTTTGCTGTTGTTTTCCTTGCCCGGGGAGATATGTTCAAGAAGAGATCACTCATATTTATGTCTAAGAGGTTTTTGCCTATGTTTTCTTCCAAGAGTTTAATGGTTTCGTGACTTACATTCAAGTCTTTGATCGATTTTGAGTTTACTTTTGTATATGGGGTTAGACAATGGTCCAGTTTCATTCTCCTACATGTAGCTGTCCAGTTTTGCCAGCACCATCTGTTGAAGAGACTGTCATTTCGCCATTGTATGTCCATGGCTCCTTTATCAAATATTAATTGACCATATATGTCTGGGTTAATGTCTGGATTGTCTAGTCTGTTCCATTGGTTTGTGGCTCTGTTCTTGTGCCAGTACCAAATTGTCTTGATTACTATGGCTTTATAGTAGAGCTTGAAGTTGGGGAGTGAGATACCCCCTACTTTATTCTTCTTTCTCAGGATTGCTTTGGCTATTCAGGGTCTTTGGTGGTTCCATATGAATTTTTGAATTATTTGTTCCAGTTCATCGAAGAATGTTGCTGGTAGTTTCATAGGGATTACATTAAATCTGTATATTGCTTTGGGCAGGATGGCCATTTTGACGATATTAATTCTTCCTAGCCATGAGCATGGGATGCATTTCCATCTGTTAGTGTCCCCTTTAATTTCTTTTAAGAGTGACTTGTAGTTTTCAGAGTATAAGTCTTTCACTTCTTTGGTTAGGTTTATTCCTAGGTATTTTATTTTTTTTGATGCAATTGTGAATGGAGTTGTTTTCCTGATTTATCTGTCTGTTGGTTCATTGTTGGTGTATAGGAAAGCCACAGTTTTCCGTGTGTTGATTTTGTATCCTGCAACTTTGCTGTATTCCAAAATCAGTTCTAGTAGTTCTTGGGTGGAGTCTTTAGGGGTTTTTATGTACAGTATCATGTCATCTGCAAATAGTGACAGTTTAACTTCTTCTTGGCCAATCTGGATTCCTTGTATTTTTTTGTTTTGTCTGATTGCCGTGGCTAGGACCTCCAGTACTATGTTAAATAACAGTGTGGAGAGTGGGCATCCCTGTCTATTTCCCAATCTCAGAGGAAAAGCTTTCAGCTTCTCACTGTTCAATATAATGTTGACTGTGGGTTTTTCATAGATGGCCTTTATTATGTTGAGGTACTTGACCTCTATTCCCATTTTGCTGAGAGTTTTTATCATGAATGGATGTTGAACTTTGTCAAATGCTTTTTCAGCATCTATGGAGATGATCATGTGGTTTTTTGTCTTTCTTTTTGTTGATGTGGTGGATGATGTTGATGGATTTTCGAATGTTGTGCCATCCTTGCATCCCTGGGATGAATCCCACTTGGTCATGGTGTATGATCCTTTTGATATATTTTTTAATTCGGTTTGCTAATATTTTGTTGAGTATTTTTGCATCTACGTTCATCAGGGATATTGGTCTGTAGTTTTCTTTTTTGGTGGTGTCTTTGCTTGGTTTTGGTATTAGAGTGATGTTAGCTTCAAAGAATGAGTTTGGGAGTATCCCCTCCTCTTCTATTTCTTGGAAAACTTTATGGAGAATGGGTATTATGTTTTCCCTGTATGTCTGATAAAATTCCGAGGTAAATCCATCTGGCCCGGGGGTTTTGTTCTTTGGCAGTTTTTTGATTACCACTTCAATTTCGTTTCTGGTAATTGGTCTGTTTTGATTTTCTGTTTCTTTCTGGGTCAGTCTTGGAAGGTTGTATTTTTCTAGGAAGTTGTCCATTTCTCCTAGGTTTCCCAGCTTGTTAGCATATATTTTTTCATAGTATTCTCTTATAATTCTTTGTATTTCTGCGGGGTCCGTCGTGATTTTTCCTTTCTCGTTTCTGATACTGTTGATTTGTGTTGACTCTCTTTTCCTCTTAATAAGTCTGGCTAGAAGCTTATCTATTTTGTTTATTTTCTTGAATAACCAGCTCTTGGTTTCATTGATTTTTGCTATTGTTTTATTCTTCTCAATTTTATTTATTTCTTCTCTGATCTTTATTATGTCCCTCCTTCTGCTGACCTTAGGCCTTATTTGTTCTTCCTTTTCCAATTTTGATAATTGTGATATTAGACCGTTCATTTGGGCTTGTTCTTTCTTTTTTAAATATGCTTGGATTGCTATATACTTTCCTCTTAAGACTGCTTTTGCTGTGTCCCACAGAAGTTGGGGCTTAGTGTTGTTGTTGTCATTTGTTTCCATATATTGCTGGATCTCCATTTTGATTTGGTCATTGATCCATTGATTATTTAGGAGCGTGTTGTTTAGCCTCCATGTGTTTGTGATCCTGTTTGCTTTCTTTGTACAGTTTATTTCTAATTTTATGCCTTTGTGGTCTGAAAAGTTGGTTGGTAGGATTTCAATCTTTTGGAATTTACTGAGGCTCTTTTTGTGTCCTAGTATGTGGTCTATTCTGGAGAATGTTCCATGTGCACTTGAGAAGAATGTGTATCCTGTTGTTTTTGGATGTAGAGTTCTATAGATGTCTATTAGGTCCATCTGTTCTAGTGTGTTGTTCAGTGCCTCTGTGCCCTTGCTTATTTTCTGTCTGGTGGATCTGTCCTTTGGAGTGAGTGATGTATTGAAGTCTCCTAGAATGAATGCATTGCATTCTATTTCCTCCTTTAGTTATGTTAATATTTGTTTCAGGTATGTTGGTGCTCCTGTATTGGGTGCATATATATTTATAATGGTTATACCCTCTTGATGGACTGAGCCCTTTATCATTGTGTAATGTCCTTCTTTGTCTTTTGTTACTTTCTTTATTTTGAAGTCTGTTTTGTCTGATAACAGAATTGCAACACCTGCTTTCTTCTCTTTTGTTGTTTGCTTGAAATATCTTTTTCCATCCCTTGACTTTAAGTCTGTGCGCATCTTTAGGTTTGAGGTGAGTCTCTTGTAAGCAGCATATGGATGGATCTTGCTTTTTTATCCATTCTATTACTCTGTGTCTTTTGATTGGTCCATTCAGTCCATTTGCATTTAGGGTGATTATTGAAAGGTATGAATTTATTGCCATTGCAGGCTTTATGTTTGTGGTTACCAAAGGTTTAGGTTTAGCTTCTTTACTATCTTACAGTCTAACTTAACTCGCTTGTTGAGCTATTATAAACACGGTCTGATGATTCTTTATTTCTCTCCCTTCTTATTCCTCCTCCTCCCTTCTTCATATGTTGGGTGTTTTGTTCTGTGCTCTTTTTAGGAGTGCTACCATCTAGAGCAGTCCCTGTAGGATGCCCTGTACAGGTGGTTTGTGGGAGGCATATTCCCTCAACTTTTGCTTGTCTGGGAATTGTTTAATCCCTCCTTCATATTTAAATGATATTCGTGCTGGATACAGTAGTCTTGGATCGAGGTCCTTCTGTTTCATTGCATTAAGTATATCATGCCATTCTCTTCTGGCCTGTAGGGTTTCTGTTGAGAAGTCTGACGATAGCCTGATGGGTTTTCCTTTGTATTTAACCTTTTTTTTCTCTCTGGCTGCCTTTAATACTTTGTCCTTGTCTTTGATCTTTGCCATTTTAATTATTATGTGTCTTGGTGTTGCCCTCCTTAGATCCCTTGTCATGGGAGTTCTGTGTACCTCTGTGGTCTGAGAGGCCATTTCTTCCCCTAGTTTGGGGAAGTTTTCAGCAATTATTTCTTCAAAGACATTTTCTATCCGCTTTTCTCTCTCTACTTCTTCTGGTATACCTATAATTCGTATATTGTTCCTTTTCGTTTTTTTCACACAGCTCTCTTAAAATTCTTTCATTCCTGGAGATCCTTTTATCTCTCTCTGCATCAGCTTCTCTGCGTTCCTGTTCTCTGTTTTCTAGTCCATTAATGGTCTCTTGCATCTCGTCCATTCTGTTTTGAAGTCCTTCCAGAGCTTGTTTTATTTCTGTATTCTCCTTCCTTAGTTCTTGCAAATTTCTCTGCAAGTCCATCAGCATGTTTATGACTTTTCCCAAATTCCCACTGTCCTACTCACGCCGCCATGTTGGCTCCGCCCCTGTCAGTGCCTATAATTTTTAAGATGTATGATCTTTAACTTTTCCCACTCAATCTTTACTGCATGAGCTCCTGGGTTGCAGAGCTCCTGCATTGCCTTTGGTGACTTAGAATGTAAAATTTTCTTTTTCAGGAAGACTGGCTAAATCTATCTCCCCAGATTCCTTCTCAGGGGAAGATGTAGCAGATGCCGAAGCTGTCTGGGTCAGTCTTGTCTGTATCATATTTTTTTGCCTTTTCATGTTGACAGGTGCTATTGACTGTCAGCTGGGAGGGCCAAAATTTTCACTTGCTACTGGCCTTTCTTTACTGGGACAACTGCGACCCCTAGTGGCTCGTGTTGGGTAATTGCGTGTAGAGTGGGTCTTTGTGTCTTGCCTGGCCGGAAGGGAGGAATTTCCCTTTCTGTGGGCGGAGTTTGTCTCAGGCTGCTTCTCTGCTTTCGCAGCGCCCGGTGGGTTAATGGATGGGGGGGCTGCTTGACTGTTTACCTCCATGAGGGGTCTCAGAGCTGTTGCCCAGGGGGTTAGTGCGCCCGGTTTTCCCCTGTAATTTCCAGCTGCTGGACTGTGACCTGTGTTGTTTCCGTCAAGCTGTTAAGTCCCTGTCCCTTTAAGACTTTCTAAAAGCCCCCGCTTTTCTTTGTCACAGGGGCATCAGCTTCGGCACCCACTCAGAGGTCTTACTCCCTGTTACCCCAGTATCCAGGGCCCCCTGGGCATGTACTGTGTCTGCGCTCTTGTCCGGATGGCGGGGGCTGGGTGCTCGGCAGTCCTGGGCTCCGTCTCCCTCCCGCTCTGCCTGCTCTTCTCCCGCCGGGAGCTGGGGGGAGGGGCGCTCGGGTCCCGCAGGGCCGGGGCTTGTATCTCACCCCTTTCACCAGTCGCTGGGTTCTCACTGGTGTAGCTGCAGTCTGGCCACTGTCCTGCGTCTTCTGGTCTCTCTTTTAGGGCTAGTTGTGTTTGTTGTATTTTCAAAAGTATATATGTTTTTGGGAGGAGATTCCCACTGTCCTACTCACGCCGCCATGTTGGCTCCACCCCTGTCAGTACCTGTAATTTTTAAGATGTATGATCTTTAACTTTTCCCACTCAATCTTTACTGCATGAGCTCCTGGGTTGCAGAGCTCCTGCATTGCCTTTGGTGACTTAGAATGTAAAATAATGCTTAGGCTTCTCTTGGAAAACAAAAGCATGCTACTTCATTTTCATTCATTAACATGTTCAATGTCATGAGATTAAGAATTATAGATTCATAATTAAGACTGATTAAAACAATTATTTTCATACATTGGGACTTAGAAACAAAATCAGCTTTTTGTAACATATCAGATTCTCCAAATCCTGTTGTCATTTTTCTTCAGCATGGCATTTGGGCAAAGTATTCATCTGATACACTGTACATCAGATTCAATGGGCAGTGTACTAATATCACTTGTCTTATTCTATCAAACTAAGCATTGTGCTGCACAGAATATGCATATAAGAATATTTTTTAAAAGTGACTAGCTGAAATCTGTTTTAATAGAATTAGAAGTTACACGTGGTATGTGCTGGTAGCATCAATTATAGTACTTTACAAAAATGTGTTTTAGTAGTTTGGAGAAAAATTTTCAAATGACATGCAAGAAAAATATTTCACCAATTTCCTAATTATTTAAATTGCAATCTTTGATGCTAGATTTCAAACAGCATAATTATCAAATGTTTTATGCATGGCTATTGAAAGTTACAAGATACACTAGAATAGCTAATCATAAAAGTTGAAGATACTTCATAGCAAAGTCAATACATTTTAAGACATATAAATTACAAAACACTTTTGTATGCGTTGTGGAAGTGCCCCAATAAATTATCACAATATTTATGAGAATCCAAGAGACCCCAGAAGAGAGCCTATTGTTGACAATAGAAACATTTGAATTTTTCAACAAAAATCACAAAAGATAAGAAGTAAAATAACGTACAAAAAACTTCAGAAACAAGAAAAAGAAGAGTTTAACTGCTTGTTGGTGTTTTTGTCACTAGTATCCTTAAAAAAGCCTAGAATTGCTTCAATATAAAAACATGTAAAAGAAAATAAATTCCAGGTCCAGGCTAAACTTTTTGGAAAAGTCAAGAGGTATGAATAAATTACAAGAAAATATGTTTATGTCAAGAAAACCTCAGATAAATGTGAGATGTCCATAAAATAATTATTTCTATAACTCTAGCTACCTTTAAATTTGCTCGAAGAATTAGAATCTAACACTTAAATATCAAATTATTTAAGTATTCGAAAAATGTACAGTGAATTTTGAAAATTAATAAACTTAGCATGTAATGTTTTTTTAAATCTTAATTGTGAGTTATATTTACATTAGGTTAATTATATAGAGAAATTGGGCTTCTCTTTATGTTCTATCTATGTTGGGCTTAACTGCCAAGGTAAACGTAAAAGACGATGACTGTCCTTTTAGCTCTGTATTTCCCCTAAAATATTTACAAATGGCCAATATTTCTGAAGTGGCACTACTAAATATCCTCTTAATTGAACCAAAATAATGATCAGTACTTATTATTATTTTTAAATTGCCTAACTTTGTAGGATCTGGCCTACTGTATGTATAGACTCACACAGGCATAATATTAGCTTATTAGCCCCCATAATTCTCCAAGGAAGAAGCTAAGCAGTGTCAGAACTTGTGTTTTTAAACTGTGTTTGTAAACACATAAATGAGGCTGAAAATGTTCAGCTTCCAAGAATGTTCTGGCATATAGAATGGTCCGGCATATAGAATGGTCCTAGCTTAAACAAAGAGGTTTGAAGTTTACATAATTATATATTAGAAGCTCCAGAGCATCCTGATATTTGAGTGTGTATATGAAATGACAACATCCTAGAAATGCACTTCAATAAAATACATAGATTCTTTTTTTTTTTACTGAAGTGTAGTTCATACACAACACTATACTGGTTGCAAGTACACAACATAGTGATTTGACAGTTAACTGCATTTTTAAATGATCATTCCAATTAAGGTAGTAACTGTCCACACACAATGTTCTTACAGAACTATTGACTATATTCTCTATGGTGTATTTTCAAACTGAGACTAATTTATATTATGATTGGAATTTTCTGCCTCTTTATCCCCTTCACCTATTTTACCCACCCACACCAACCCTATCCCAAAGGTAACGACCAGCCACTTCTCAGATTCTATGAGTGTATTTCTGTTTTGTTCATTTGTTTTATTTTGTTTAGATTTTTTAGATTCCACATATAAGTGAAATCATATGGTATTTGCCTTTCCCCACTTAATACCCTCTAAGTTCCTCCATGTTGTTGCAAATGGAAAGATTTCTTTTTATGGCTGAATAATATTCCATTGTGTATATGTAGCAATCTTCTTTAACCATTCATCTGTGATGGACACTGGTGGCTCCTATACCTTGGCTGTTGTAAGTAATGTGTCAACAAACATGGTGCACATATTTTTTTTTGGTATCATTAATCTAAAATTACATGATGAACATTATGTTTACTAGGCTCTCCCCTTCACCAAGTCCCCCCAACAAACCCCATTACAGTCACTGTCCATCAGCACAGTAAGATGCTATACAGTCACTACTTGTCTTCTCTGTGTAGCACATCCCTCCCCGTGCCCCCACACCCTACATTATACATGCTGATCGTAAAGCCCCCTGTCTTTTCCTACCCCTTATCCCTCCCTTTACACCCATCCTCCCCAGTCCCTTTCCCTTTGGTAATTGTTAGTCCATTCTTGGGTTCTGTGATTCTGCTGCTGTCTTGTTCCTTCGGTTTTTCCTTTGTTCTTATACTCCATATAAGAGTGAAATCATTTGGTACTTGTCTTTCCTCGGCTGGCTTATTTCACTGAGCATAATACCCTCTAGCTCCATCCATGTTGGTGCAAATGGTAAGATTTGTTTTCTTTTTATGGCTGAATAATATTCCATTGTGTATATGAACCACTTCTTCTTTATCCATTCATCTACTGATGGACACTTAGGTTGCTTCCATTTCTTGGCTATTGTAAACAGTGCTGCGATAAACATAGGGGTGCATCTGTCTTTTTCAAACTGGGCTGCTATATTCTTAGGGTAAATTCCTAGGAGTGGAATTCCTGGGTCAAATGGTATTTCTATTTTAAGCTTTCTGAGGAACCTCCATACTGCTTTCCACAATGGTTGAACTAATTTACATTCCCACCATCAGTGTAGGAGGGTTCCCCTTTCTCCACAACCTCACCAACACTTGATGTTGTTTGTCTTTTGGATGGTGGCGATTCTTACTGGTGTGAGGTGATATCTCATTGTGGTTTTAATTTGCATTTCTCTCATGACTAGCAATGTGGAGCATCTTTTCATGTGTCTATTGGTCATCTGAATTTCTTCTCTGGAAAACTGTCTGTTCAGCTCCTCTGCCCATTTTTAATTGGATTATTTACTTTTTGTTTGTTGAGGTGCATGAGTTCTTTATATATTTTGGATGTCAACCCATTATTGGATCTGTCATTTTTTAATATATTCACCCATACTGTAGGATACCTTTTTTGTTCTATTGATGGTTTCCTTTGCTGTACAGAAGCTTTTCAGCTTGATATAGTCCCACTTCATTTTTGCTTTTATTTCCCTTTCCTGGGGAGGTATGTTCATGAAGCAGTCACTCATGTTTATGTCCAAGAGATTTTTGCTTATGTTTTTTTCTAAGAGTTTTATGGTTTCATGACTTACATTCAGGTCTTTAATCCATTTCAAGTTTACTTTTGTGTATGGGGTTAGACAATGATTGAGTTTCATTCTCTTACATTTAGCTGTCCAGTTTTGCCAACACCAACTGTTGAAGAGGCTGTCATTTCCTCATTGTATGTCCATGGCTCCTTTATCATATATTAATTGGCCATATGTGGTGAGTTTTATGTCTGGGCTCTCTAGTCTATTCCATTGATCTGTGGCTCTGTTCTTGGGCCATGACTAAATTGTCATGATTACTGTGGCTTTTTAGTAGAGCTTGAAGTCAGGGATCATAACCCCCCCCCCACTTTATTCTTCCTTCTCAGTATTGCTTTGGCTATTCGGGGTCTTTTGTGGTTCCATATGAATTTTAGAACTAAAACAAGTTTGTTGAAGAATGCTGTGGGTGTTTTGACAGGGATTGCATTGAATCTGTAGATTGCTTTAGCAGGATGGCAATTTTGACAATATTAATTCTGATCCTTAAGCACAGGATGTATTTCCATTTACTGGTGTCTTCTTTAATTTCTCTCATGAGTGTCTTGTAGTTTTCAGGGTATAGGTTCTTCATCTCCTTTGTTAGGTTTATTCCTAGGTATTTATTCTTTTTGATGCAATTGTAAATGGAATTGTTTTCCTGATTTCTCTTTCTGCTAGTCCATTGTTAGTATATAGGAATGCAACACATTTCTGTATATTAATTACGTATCCTGCAACATTGCTGAATTCAGATATTAGATCTCGTGATTTGGGGGTGGATTCTTTTGGGTGTTTTTATACACAAAATGTCATCTGCAAACAGTGACATTTTCACTTCTTCCTTACCAATCTAGATGCCTTTTACTTATTTGTGTTGTCTGATGGCCACAGTTAGGACCTTAAATACTCTGTTGAATAACAGTGGGGAAAGTGGGCATCCCTCCTTGTTCCTGATCTTAGAGGAATAGCTTTCAGTTTTTCATTGTTAAGTATGATGTTGGCTGTGGGTTTGTCATATATGGCCTTTATTTTGTTGAGGTACTTGCCCTCTTTACCCATTTTGTTGAGATTTTTTACCATTAATGGATGTCGAATTTTGTCAAATGCTTTTTCAGCATCTATTGAGATATTCATGTGTTTTTTGTCCTTTTTTGATGTGTATGTTGATTGATTTTTTTAATATTGTACCCTCATTGCATCCCTGGAATAAATCCCATTTGATCATGTATGATCTTTTTTATGTATTTTTTAATTCAGTTTACTAATATTTTATTTAGCATTTTTGCATCTATTTTCATCAGGGATATTGGACTGCAATTTTCTTTTTTTGTAGTGCCTTTGCCTGGTTTTGGTATTAGAGTGATGTTGGCTTTATAGAAAGAGTTTGGAAGTAATCCCTCCTCTTGTACTTTTTGGAAAACTTTAAGGAAGATGGACATTAGATCTCTAAATGTCTGATAAAATTCTGCAGTGAAGCCATCTTCTCTGCAGGTTTTGATCTCAGGTAGTTTTTTGATTACCATTTCTATTTCATTGCTGGTAATTGGTCTGTTCAGATTTTCTGTTTCTTCCTTGGTTATTCTTGGAAGGTTGTATTTTTCTAGATGGTTGTCCATTTCTTCTAGGTTATTCAGTTTGTTAGCATATAATTCTTCATAGTATTCTCTAATAGTTCTTTGTATTTCTGTGGTGAATGTAGTGATTTTTCCTTTCTTATTACTGATTCTGTTTATGTGTGTAGACTCTCTTTTTTTCTTGATAAGTCTGGCTAGGGGTTTATCTATTTTGTTTATTTTCTCAGAAAAACCAGCTCCTGTTTTCATTAATTCTTTCAAATTTTTTTATTCTTCTCAATTTTATTTATTTCTTCTCTGATCTTA
This sequence comes from Manis pentadactyla, assembly GCF_030020395.1. Classification (NCBI taxonomy): domain Eukaryota; kingdom Metazoa; phylum Chordata; class Mammalia; order Pholidota; family Manidae; genus Manis; species Manis pentadactyla. The sequence goes on along the minus strand of NC_080037.1, from coordinate 25,837,045 downwards.
GTAATGTCACTTCTTCTACTGTCTTTAGCCCCCATTTGTACTTCTTTTATAGTTTCATCAATTGTGAGGTTAGACTGTTTATTTGGGATTGTTCTTCTTCATTGAGATAAGCCTGTATTGTTATATGCTTATCTCATAGGAAAGGATACTGCCCTCTGTGCATCCCAGAGAAGTTGAAATGTTGAACTGCTCTTTCATTTGTCTCCATAAATTGCTTGATCTCTGTTTTTATTTATTCACTGTTTCATTGATTAATTAGGGGCATGTTGTTAAGCCTCAATGTGTTTGTGGGCTTTTTTGTTTTCCTTGCATAATTTATTTCTAATTTCATATTGTTGTGGACTGAGAAGTTGGTTGGTACAATTTCAATATTTTTAAATTTACCGAGGCTTTTTTATGGCCTAGTGTATGATTTCTTCTGAAAAATGTTCCATGTGCACTTGAGAAGAATGTGTACCTGCTGCTTTTGGGTGAAGTGCTGTGTAGATGTCTGTTATGTCCAACTGTTCTAATGTGTTATTCAGTGCCTCTGTGTCCTTACTTATTTTCTTTCTGGTTGATTTGTCCTTTGGAGTGAGTGGAGTGTTAAAGTCTCATAAAATGATTGCATTGCATTCTATTTCCCCCTTTAATTCTGTTAGTATTTGTTTCACTTATGTTGGTGCTCCTGTCTTGGGTGCATATATTTATAATGGTTATATCCTCTTATGGAACTGACCCCTTTATCATTATGTAATGTCTTTCATTGTCTCTTATGACTTTCTTTGTTTTGAAGTCTATTTTGCCTCATACAAGTATTGCAACTCCTGCTTTTTTCTCCCTATTAGTGGCATGAAATATCTTTTTCCATCCCTTTACTTTAATCTGTGTATGTCTTTGAGTTTGAAGTGAGTCTCTTGTAGGCAGCATATAGTTGGGTCTTGCTTTTTTATCCATTCTGTAACTCTATGTTTTTTGATTGGTGCATTCTGTCCATTTGCATTTAGCATTTAGGGTGAATATGAATAGATATGTATTTATTGTCTTGCAGGCTTTAGATTCGTGATTACCAAAGGTTCAAGGGCAGTTTCTTTATTCTCTAACAATCTAACTTAACTCACTTATTTTTTTATTATAAGCACAACCTAAAGGTTCTTTTTTTTTCTCCATTCTTTTTCTTCTTCTCCACTCTTCATATATTAGATGTCTTATTCTGTACTCTTTGTGTATGTATCCCTTGACTAATTTTGTGTTTTTCTGGTTTAATTTTCCATTTGCTTAGTAATTAGTTGATCTACTTTCTTTACTGTGTTTTTATTTTCTTTGTTTACAGCTATTTAGCCTTAGGAACACTTCCATCTGAAACAGTCTCTTTAAAATACACTGTAGAGATGGTTTGTGGGAGGTAAATTTTCTCAGCTTTTACTTATCTGGAAATTGTTTAATCCCTGCTTCAAAATTAAATCACAATCTTACTGGATAGTGTATTCTTGGTTTGAGGCCCTTCTGTTTCATTGTACTGAATATATCATGCCACTCCCTTCTGGCCTGTAAGGTTTCTGCTCAGAAGTCTGATGATAACTTGGCTGGTTTTCCTTTGCAAGTGATCTTTTTTCTCTCTCTGGATGCTTTTAGTACTCTGTCCTTGTCCTTAATGTTTGCCATTTTAATTATTACATGTCTTTGTGTTGTCTTCCTTGGGCCCTTGTTGGGAGATCTCTGTACCTCCATGGCCTGAGAGACTATTTCCTTCCCTCAATTAGGGAAGTTTTCAGCAGTTACTTCCTCAAAGAAACTTTCTAACCTTTTTTCTCTCTCTCTTCTTCTTCTGGTATCCCTATAATGGATTGGTCACAGAGTTTTCTTATTATTCTTCATTCCTAGAGATCCTTTATTCTCTCTCTGCCTCAGCTTCTTTGTATTCCTGTTCTCTAATTTCTGTTCCATTTACTGACTCCTGTACCTCATCTAATCTGCTTTTAAATCCCTCCATAGTATGTTTCACTTACTACATTTTTCAGTTTCTTTTTCTTGAAGTCATTCCTGAGATCGTGAATATTTTTGTAGCTATGTGAGCATGTTTATGATTTTTATCTTGAAATCTTTCTCAAGAAGATTGGTGATTTCAGTTTCACTGAGCCCTCTTCTGCTGTTTGAGGGAATTTGGATTGAACAAGTTTATTTTGCCTTTTCATATTCCTACTGAATAATATAGAATATTAACTTTGTGCAGGTGTCACCCTCTAGCACCCATGGGCTCTACTTTTTGGAACTCCGCCACACCTGGAGTGATGGCAGGGTTTGCAGGTGAGTGACACTGGTGCCTTCTTGGAGGAAAGAGCTCTTTCCTGCTTCCTGGGCAGAATGCTTGCATCCACTGCCAGGCCAGTGTGCCAGTTGCACAGGGGGCAGCCTCTGCTTTGTGCCCCAGTAGCTTCCATAGGTTTGGCTACCCTCTGCCTGTCCTGTCATGATGGCTGGGCCTGGAGGTTTGCAATTCAGTACTGGCTGGGATAAAGGATTGGCAGGCTGTATATCATGTCTGGGGACCTCTGGCCCATGTTGCCAGCCAGGGGAATGGAGTGCATGAAACTCCTGAACTTTCCCAACCTGCTGGGCTGTGTGTACCAGGACAATTTTATCCACCTGTCTTTTCTCCTGAGCAGCAAACTCTCTGTAATCCTTGCCCCGTTAGCAGCCCTCTCACTGTTGGGAAGTCTTTCAAAGTGCCCACTTTCATTTTGTCCTGAAGCTGTCAGTTGTGGGTACCTGTTCTCCACAAGTGGCTGGAATCTCAGTCTCTCTGAGTGTTGCACCTGTCTTTGCTTTTCAACCCCTCTAATCTCCAGAGTACTATGTAATGTGGGTTTTTGTTCCTTAATAGATCTCCAGGAGTGGGTATTTAGCAGTCCTTGGTTTCTACTCCCTCCCCACTCCATTTCTCTTTCTCCCACTTTTGAGCTGGGGTGGGGGAATGCTTGGGTCCTACCAGATCATGGCTTTGCTACTTTACCCTTTTCCGTGAGATCTCTTTCCCCAGATATAAACCATCTTTTTCAATCTTCTTTCTGGTCACTCTTTCAGGATTAGTTGTATTTGCTGTGTTTTCATGTTATATGTGGTTTTGGGAGGAGGTTTCTGCCTCATTTCTCATGCTGCCGTTTTATCCCCTCTCCTTCTAGGTTATTTTTTAATAGTTACTTTCTCTTCTTTTTCTCCTCTCTTATACTCTTCTCTTGTTCTTGATAGTTCTCTTTAGTATTATACTTATATTCTTCTTTTTTCAATTTTTGTGTATCTATCATAGGCTTTAGATTTGTGGTTATCATAATGGTCATAGTTTCTAAATTTATAACAGTCTATATAGAGTTGATAGATGCTTGATTTTGAACACATTCTAAAAGTACTTATTTTTTTCTTCTTCTTTCTCCTCCACACTTCATGTATGAGGTGTCCTAATCTACATACTTTTTGCATCCCTTAAATTCCATAGATTTTTAAGTGACTAAATTTTCTGTCAGTGAATACATATGATCTGTGGTTAATTGAGAGAAAGTGTACAAAGATTTAAAGTTGTTCATAAAATGGTACCAAATAAATAACCTACAAGGCCTTCTTGTTTATATACTTCTTGACTTTCTTGTTCATCTCTCTTCATGAAAGGGAAAATTTACTCACAGTCCACTTCCACCTCAATGATAGTCAAGAGGGCAATTATCACCTTATAATTGTACATATGCTAATGAGGTTCCAAAGTGTCTAGCAAATGTTACTCCATAACAATGACACCCGTAATTCCCACTTAAGTTAGAGTCCTACAATATTTGCCAATATTTTCTTAAATCTTAAAACTAAAGTATGCAAATGTATAATTCCTACATTATATTTCATGTAAAGTTTTATGAAATTGAAATATAGTGAGTACATTTAATTGACAAAAATTGATGAAGAGAGGTCATCTTTACAAAATAGTATATATTTGAAGAGATGAATAATTATGGTACAAAATCCAGACCCCCACTTCACCCCTAGAATTAAGTGGTTTTAAATTATAAGGTAATAATTTTCAGCTCTGGACTTTCTTTTAAAAAAAGATTATTGCAAGGTAGAATTACATCTTATATTAGTAATAACTTTGGATAAAAAATTAGGTCCCCCTTGCTAACATGATGTGATAATACACCAACATCTAATTGCATTTGAGGATCTTATTCTGATTGTAAATTAAGAGTTTTTAAACAGGAGAGCTCAAATCATTTTTTTCCTTCCAGAAAACATTTGTTTTATGTTTTCTATGTACCAGTCTCTTTTCTTTTCATTTGGTTCACTGGTTTATGTTAATGGAAAAACACAAAGATTTCTACCCTGGTATAATTTACAGGAAAAATAGTGAAAGACAAAATAATGATAAAAAAGAGAGATAGTAGAAAAAATACCTATACTATCATATGGTAATAAATGCTATGGAAAGAATATCCCCATAACCAATACAAAATTACAAACAAGAAAGACATTGGGGGACATCACTTTTTTGCTTAAAGAAGAGAGTAGAATTAATAGGAATTGAGAGGAAGGTACTCTGTTAAAGAGCTTTCATATCCCAATCTTAATGGCATTATGATTATTATCCTTATTTGGAAGTACGTGCTTACTGATGGTTGGAAGAGTATATGAGATTTTTATTTTAAGGATAAACAGAATTTTGACAGGATAGTGAAGAGAATGAGTATATTTTTGGTGAGTAATAGCAAAAAATAACAGTTTAAAGTACATTAGAAGAATAGAGGTAGATTAATTCATTTATGGAATGCAATCTATATACAGAGTAGGTGCTAAACCTGGAGTGGTAATGAAATATTAATGGGTTATTTAATTGAATTTGGAAACAAAAGAACAAATATAGAACAACTATAACTGCACAGTTATAAGTATAAAAATCTAATTTGCTGAAAACATATAATAAAACCCATCTTTTCATTCACTGAGCAAATATTTATTGAATGCCTACCATGTGTCAGAATCTAGAAAGGGGATACAATGCAGATGGGGCAGACATCCTCCCAGATTTGTGGTGTTCCTATCACACACTTCATGACCCTTACTTTAAACGGGAAAATGATAGCCAATATATATACTGGATTTACTAGAAAACAGCTCAGGACTGTATATGGATAAGAATGGATTTAAATACCACAGTTCCTTCCTTTAACCATACTATACATTCTTTCCAGTTGTGACCTCCTTCCCCAAAATTTATAACACTCCTGTATATTGAATTTAAAATGAATAGCTCTTCATCTTCATTTACGTCACCTTTCTCCCTTGAGATCTATTATACCATTTCTTGAGCCCCTCTGACTTGTGTATTATTTGCCTTTCTCTGGTTACAGAAGCATTTTGCTGGCTGCAGTGGGTAATAGATCTTTTTCTGTTTTACTCAGTGTCCATGTATTATGATAAAAAAATATTACTCTTACTTCAATGAAAAGGGAGAGGTCCTCTTTTATGGTACTTCTCCCTTTTGAGTTTAATATGCTTGACTCTTTCCAATACAGATTTCAATCTGAACTGAATATTGAGCAGTTTTGTTGTTCTTCCAGCATTCCTGTCTCACCTTACAACATTCATGTCCCAATGACGTTTTTCAGTCTAACACCTCAAGGTGTTCCTCTGGCTGCTGAAATCATAATTAAAAATATTCTACTTGTGACTTCCTGTAGCTATTTTCTCTATTGGGTGTTGGTTAATTTGGCCCAGACATGGTGTGTAGAAAGATCAATTTTCCTAAAGAATGTTTTCATATATTTGCTCATTGTGTGTAGCCAACTCAAGCAAAACTTACATAAAACATCACACTGGTTTTGGCATAATAAGAAATTATTTGACATTGAGTAATAAAAACAAATCATTTATGAACAGCAATAGGATGTTATGTTCCCTTCCTTTAAATGGTAGACAAGTGGCATCTTTCAAAATTCAAGTAAAGTATACATAAAGTAGAAGTAATCAAATAAGTTATCATTATGTTACAATCTTGTTATACAGGTTTAAACTGAAGAACATACATTCAAAATTGAGAAAATGTGTTTTATTTGTATTTCCCAAAAAATGATTTCATAGGCTTAGAACAAAAGTATCTTATTATTCCAGGAATTATAAAATGATTTGGCATTTTCAAAAAGTTAAATTGAGGAAGTGGTTCATTTTGAATGAGAAGATTCTCTTCATATAACATTAATACCACTTTAACTCCATTCTAGTTACTGATAAGATACATTTATGATTTGAAATCTTACATAATGAAAATAATGTTTTCAGAAACCAGCTCTCTCCTGGACATAAAACAAAGTTGATCAGGGAAGAAAAACCTCTTTAAAAGCTACTTTCAACTGGCATTATCAAATTAAAGAATTTCTAGATGAAGCAAAATAGCACAGCCTTCAAACTCCAATAGTGTTAATCTCCATAACAGCAAATAATTTGCCTTTTCAAGTCACAAAAATACAATTAATCATGTTAGACATCAGAAAGTAAATCTGAAACTGTTTTTGATTATTTATCCTTGTGTGAAAAAGAAAAAGGTAATGGTTGTGCGTTACCCAGTTGAATAATTTCGGCCCTAATTTATCTTGTATGTTGTATGCATGCAAATTTTCTTTCTGGGTTAATAGAATTCAAATAAGGGCTCTTAAATATAATATAAGGATGCTGTTCAATGATCATTGGTGCCATTGAAATAAACAGATGCAAATTTATGTTAAAATCCTGAAGTGAATAATCTATTTGATTAACACTTATATTAGATCAGTTTAAATTATTTTAACATGGTCTGCTTGGTGTCCTTGGCTGTCTATTCACAGGTGCACCATCACCAACTCCATGAAGACTGAGCATGATGCCTGCCTGAGTCCAGGACCTCAGATTTTCTATTTAGAACACCATGAAGATAATACTAGACCTAAAGTTTAAGTGCCCTAAAATTTCCTAAATACAGAGGAAATCAATCAGCAAAGCAAATAAATTAGGTAGGAGTAAACATTCAGTATTCAGAAACTGTCTTTAAAATATCTGAAATTCTTTTAAGCTGTGTTATTCCTCAAATAATACTCCTAACCAAACTGGGTGGTTATCATTCCTATGTGCTTGCATAGCTCATTAATTACTGTTATCATAATTTCTAATCACACAGTATCATACCTTTTTAGTACCTGCTTTTTCTATCAGATAACACATAAATCTTGAGTGTCATGCCATATTTCTCCTCGACACAATTAAGGCCTCAACTTCAATATTCTTCTTTTCAGGATTCCTTCCTTGACTTATCTTGATTGGAATACATCAGCTGTTAATCATTCTAAGAGGAGCCTATATTTTAACAGTGCATATTACAATTAAATATTGATCTGTTTGTTTATGGCCTATCATTCCATGCTCCCCATGAGATAAGGACTGCATTTATGTTGTGCATTGCTTTATGCTTAGTACCTAGCACAGTGCCTTAACAATCAGTGCTCCACAAATGTCTGTGTCATCGGTTGTGATGCACTCAATATATGCTAATTGAATGTATCAATGACTTGGAAACCTTTTCCTTGCATGAAACCCTTTATTTCAATAAAATCACATGTAGCACTAAAAATTATACTTATAATAAACTAAATATATATGTGTACAAGTCATTAAGAAAAAGAGAAAAAGAACCCAATTAAAAAATAACTAGAGACATCTCATTAAGAAGATATTAAAATTGCCAACAAGCAAATAAGCATATGAAAATGTGCAATCAAGGGAAAAGCAAATTTAAACTATAAAGATGAAATGGCAAACTAAAATAAAATAGAATGGTTAAAATAAAATAAGTTGCCATAGTAAATATTTTGAAAACACGAACAACTAATTTTCATCCAATGCTAGTAAGAGTATAAAATCATACAACAATATTGGACAACTATTTAGGAGTTTCTAATTAAACATATATGTTTTATGACACAGTGATTCTACTTTCTTTAAGTATCCAAGATAGTAAGTCATTTTCCATATATTCTATATATTTTTCATATATTCTAGAAGAATGTTCACAACAGCATTCTTCAAAATAGTAAAAAACTGGAAATAAATTAAATACCTATTAAGAGGCAAATTGATTAGCAAACTGCAGTATAATTACACAGTGGAATACCACTCAGCATTTTAAAAAATAAAATTCCTGCTCTAAACATATATGGCTGGATCTCAAAACTTATGTTGAATTAGAGAATATAAATATAAAAACAAATATATATATATATATATATGCACAAAGTTCAAAAATCCATATTTTAAAAATACAAATAGTGGTATGGCGGGAAGAGGTTTTATAAAGCTGGATAATACATGAGAGACATATGCATATATGCATATTTTATATTTTGGTCACGGTAATAGTTATCCTGATGCATATATACGTAAAAAATACCTGATGCATACAGTTAACAGTGTCCTTTAATTTATATGTCTTATACCTCCAAAAGAAAAACGATGAGGAGAAACCAATGAAGAGAAAAATAATAGGTTTTGCTCTAACAGATATTAAGACTTGTGTTGATGACTGAGTTATTGGTACAAGAAAAGAGAAAAATATCTTTGGAACACAAGAGAGAATCGAGAAATAAATCCACTCATGGATGAATATTTGACCTATGAAAGAGATGGTATTTCAGATCACCGAAGAAAGTATGGAATTTTCTATTAATGGTGCTGACATAAATGATTCTCCATTTAAGGAAAGAAAAAAGGAAGGACGGAAAAATGGATTCCTACCTCAGATCCTGCAGAAAAATCAATAACAAGTAGATTATAAGCTTAAATGTAAAAACATTTTAAAGGTTTTAGAATAAAGTATGGAAAGTTGTATTCTTCATATTAAAATCTATTTACATAACGTTTACCTGATCAAGCCTTATGCACTGCTAAGAACTTTCCAAGTTCATATTGATTTTCTCATGCAATCTTCTCAGCAATCAACTCTGTGAATTAAACACTACTATTAACCTCACTTTACAGTTGAGGAAATTGAGGAAGAGGATTCATTGGTATCCTATTGATGGATAATCACAAACCTATAAGCTGAAAACATCACAAATTTATTATGTCAAAGTTTCTGTGAGTCAGAAGCCCAGCACAGTTCGGCTGGATTGTCTGCTCCAGGACTCAGGCTGAAATCAAGGTGTTGGCTAGCTGTGCTCATCTGGAGGCTTAACTAGAAAAAGGTCACCTTCCAAGTTCCCTCAGGTTGTTGGCAGAATTAAGTTTCTTGGGGACATATGACTGAGGTCTCCCTAGTGTCCTTCCTGCAGTGACCAGGACGCTTTTGGGTTAGTGTAACAAGATCTTCTCCACAGTCTCTCTCACTTGAAGTCTGATTCAAGGAAGCCTCCATAGGCTTACACCCTGGCACACTTCAAACCCTCCAACTTCCGGAAGGACCTAGTCTCTTCTAAAGGTTTGTCTGATTAGCTCAGCCCCATCCAAGTAATCTCCCTTTTGATTTACTAAAACCCAACTGATTAGTAGTCTGTCACAAGTGTGATATCCCATCATATCCGCAGGTTCTACAAACCCTTAAGAGAAGGGGATTATATAGTGTATGGATATTATACATGCAGAAAACTTGGTAGCCATTTAGAATTGTTTACTACACAGTATTTAAATTATTGGGGGAGATAGGAAGATGGCGGCATGAGTTGAGCAGCGGAAATCTCCTCCCAAAACAACATATATCTATGAAAATATAACAAAGACAACTCTTCCTAGAATAAAGACCAGAGGACACAGGACAATATCCAGACCACATCCACACCTGAGAGAACCCAGCGCCTCGCGAAGGGGGTAAGATACAAGCCCCGGCCCCGCGGGAGCCGAGCGCCCCTCCCCCCAGCTCCCGGAGGGAGAAGAGCAGGCAGAGCGGGAGGGAGACGGAGCCCAGGGCTGCCGAACACCCAGCCCCAGCCATCCGGACCAGAGCGCAGGGCCCTCGATACTAGGAAAACACGGCAGCAAGAACAGCAAGCGAGCAGGGGAGGCCAGGCGCCGGAGGAAATAAAAAAAGCGAGTGACCATTTTTTTTTTTTTTTTTTTTTTGCTGTTTTGTTTTGGCGAGCGCTTTTTGGAAGTCTTAAAGGGATAGGGACCCCAATAATAGGGAAACAGGGCAGCAAGACCAGTGAACAGATGACTGAGGCTGGCGCCGGAGAATAAAGAAAAACGAGAGGCCACCTTTTTTTTTCTTTATTTTAATTTAAATTTTTTTGTGTGTGTGTGGTCATTTTGTTTTGGCGGGTGCTTTTTGGAAGTCTTAAAGGGGCAGGGCGGGACACTTAATCCAGAGGTAGGGAATCTGGGGATCTCTGGGCACCCTAACCCCTGGGCTGCAGGGAGAAGGGAGGCCCCTTACAGAGATAAATAGCCTCCCAGGCACTCCCCCTCCAATGCGACTCCACCATTTTGGAGTAGCTGCCCGAGCCAGGCCACGCCCACAGCAACAGCGGAGATAAACTCCATAGCAGCCCGGCAGGAAGCAGAAGCCCTGTCTGCGCGCAGCTACCCAGCACAAGCCACTAGAGGTCGCTGTTCTCCCAGGAGAGGAGGGCCACAAACCAACAAGAAGGGAAGTTCTTCCAGCCGTCACTCGTCCCAGCTCTGCAAACTATTCCTATCACCATGAAAAGGCAAAGCTACAGGCAGACAAAGATCACAGAGACAACACCAGAGAAGGAGACAGACCTAACCAGTCTTCCTGACAAAGAATTCAAAATAAAAATCATAAACATGCTGACAAAGACACAGAGAAATAGGCAAGAGAAATGGGATGAAGTCCGGAGGGAGATCACAGATGTCAGAAAGGAGATTACAGAAATGAAACAAACTCTGGAAGGGTTTATAAGCAGAATGGATAGGTTGCAAGAGGCCATTGATGGAATTGAAACCAGAGAACAGGAATGCATAGAACCTGACATAGAGAGAGATAAAAGGATCTCCAGGTTAGAAACAATATTAAGAGAACTGTGTGACCAATCCAAAAGGAACAATATCCGTATTATAGGGGTCCCAGAAGAAGAAGAGAGAGGAAAAGAGATGGAAAGTATCTTAGAACAAATAATTGCTGAAAACTTCCCCAAACTGGGGGAGGAAATAATTGAACAGACCACGGAAATACACAGAACCCCCAACAGAAAGGATCCAAGATGGACGACACCAAGACACATAATAATTAAAATGGCAAAGATCAAGGACAAGTAAAGAGTTTTAAAGGCAGCTAGAGAGAAAAAGGTCACCTATAAAGGGAAACCCATCAGGCTAACGTCAGATTTCTCAACAGAAACCCTACAGGCCAGAAGAGAATGGCATGATATATTTAATACAATGAAACAGAACGGCCTCGAATCAAGGATACTGTATCCAGCACGACTATCATTCAAATATGACGGTGGGATTAAACAATTCCCAGACAAACAAAAGCTGAGGGAATTTGCTTTCCACAAACCACCTCTACAGAACATCTTACAGGAACTGCTCTAGATGGGAGCACTCCTAGAAAGAGCACAGCACAAAACAAACAAAATATGAAGAATCGAGGAGGAGGAACAAGAAGGGAGAGAAGAAAAGAATCTCCAGACAGTGTATATAACAGCTCAATAAGCGAGCTAAGTTAGGCAGTAAGATACTAAAGAGGCTAACTTTGAACCTTTGGTAACCATGAATTTAAAGCCTGCAATGGCAATAAGTACTTATCTTTCAATAATCACCCTAAATGTTAATGTGTTGAATGCACCAATCAAAAGATGCAGAGTAACAGAATGGATAAAAAGCAAGACCCATCTATATGCTGCTTACAAGAAACTCACCTCAAACCCAAAGACATGTTCAGACTAAAAGTCAAGGGATGGAAAAACATATTTCAAGCAAACAACAGTGAGAAGAAAGCAGGGGTTGCAGTACTAATATCAGACAAAATAGACTTCAAAACAAAGAAAGTAACAAGAGATAAAGAAGGACACTACATAATGATAAAGGGCCCAGTCCAACAAGAGGATATAACCATTCTAAATATATATGCACTCAACACAGGAGCACCAGCATATGTGAAACAAATACTAACAGAACTAAAGGGGGATATAGACTGCAATGCATTCATTCTAGGAGACTTCAACACACCACTCACCCCAAAGGATAGATCCACCGGGCAGAAAATAAGTAAGGACACGGAAGCACTGAACAACACAGGAGAGCAGATGGACCTAATAGACATCTATAGAACTCTACATCCAAAAGCAACAGGATATATATTCTTCTCAAGGGCACATGGAACATTCTGCAGAATAGACCACATACTAGGCCACAAAAAGAGCCTCAGAAAATTCCAAAAGATTGAAATCCTACCAACCAACTTTTCAGACCACAAAGGCATAAAACTAGAAATAAACTGTACAAAGAAAGCAAAGAGGCTCACAAACACATGGAGGCTTAACAACACGCTCCTAAATAATCAACGGATCAATGACCAAATCAAAATGGAGATCCAGCAATATATGGAAACAAATGACAACAACAACACTAAGCCCCAACTTCTGTGGGACACAGCAAAAGCAGTATTAGGAGGAAAGTATATAGCAATCCAAGCATATTTAAAAAAGGAAGAGCAATCCCAAATGAATGGTCTAATGTCACAATTATCGAAATTGGAAAAAGAAGAACAGATGAGGCCTAAGGTCAGCAGAAGGAGGGACATAATAAAGATCAGAGAAGAAATAAATAAAATTGAGAAAAATAAAACAATAGCAAAAATCAATGAAACCAAGAGCTTGTTCTTAAAGAAAATAAACAAAATACATAAGCCTCTAGCCAAACTTATTAAGAAGAAAAGAGGGTCAACACAAATCAACAGTATCAGAAATGAGAAAGGAAAAATCACGACGGACCCCACAGAAATACAAAGAATTATTAGAGAATACTATGAAAACCTATATGCTAACAAGCTGGGAAACCTAGGAGAAATGGACAACTTCCTAGAAAAATACAACCTTCCAAGACTGACCCAGAAAGAAATGGAAAATCTAAATAGACCAATTACCAGCAATGAAATTGAAGCGGTAATCCAAAAACTACCAAAGAACAAAACCCCCGGGCCAGATGAATTTACCTCGGAATTTTATCAGACATACAGGGAAGACATAATACCCATTCTCCTTAAAGTTTTCCAAAAAATAGAGGAGGAGGGGATACCCACAAACTCATTCTATGAAGCTAACATCACCCTAATACCAAAACCAGGCAAAGACCCCACCAAAAAAGAAAACTACAGACCAATATCCCTGATGAACGTAGATGCAAAAATACTCAACAAAATATTAGCAAACCGAATTAAAAAATACATCAAAAGATCATACACCATGACCAAGTGGGATTCATCCCAGGGATGCAAGGATGGTACAACATTCAAAAGTCCATCAACATCATTCACCACATCAACAAAAAGAAATGCAAAAACCACATGATCATCTCCATAGATGCTGAAAAAGCATTTGACAAAGTTCAACATCCATTCTTGATAAAAACTCTCAGCAAAATGGGAATAGAGGGCAAGAACCTCAACATAATAAAGGCCATCTATGATAAACCCACAGCCAACATTATATTGAACAGCGAGAAGCTGAAAGCATTTCCTCTGAGATCGGGAACTAGACAGGGATGCCCACTCTCCCCACTGTTATTTAACACAGTACTGGAGGTCCTAGCCAAGGCAAAGTGACAAAGCAAAGAAATTCAAGGAATCCAGATTGGTAAAGAAGAAGTTGAACTGTCACTATTTGCAGATGACATGATACTGTACATAAAAAACCCTAAAAACTCCACCCCAAAAGTACTAGAACTGATATCAGAATACAGCAAAGTTGCAGGATACAAAATCAATAAACAGAAATCTGTGGCTTTCCTATACACTAACAATGAACCAATAGAAATATAAATCAGGAAAACAACTCCATTCACAACTGCATCAAAAATAATAAATACCTAGGAATAAACCTAACCAAAGAGGTGAAAGACTTATACTCTGAAAACTACAAGTGACTCTTAAGAGAAATTAAAGGGGACACTAACAGATGGAAACTCATCCCATGCTCGTGGCTAGGAAGAATTAATATCGTCAAAATGGCCATCCTGCCCAAAGCAATATACAGATTTGATGCAATCCCTATGAAACTACCAGCAACATTCTTCAATGAACTGGACAAATAATTCAAAAAATCATATGAAAAAACCAAAGAACCCGAATAGCCAAAGAAATCCTGAGAAAGAAGAATAAAGTAGGGGGGATCTCACTCCCCAACTTCAAGCTCTACTATAAAGCAATAATAATCAAGACAATTTGGTACTGGCACAAGAGCAGAGCCACAGATCAATGGAACAGACTAGAGAATCCAGACATTAACCCAGACATATATGGTCAAATAATATTTGACAAAGGAGCCATGGACATACAATGGCAAAATGACAGTGTCTTCAACAGATGGTGCTGGCAAAACTGGACAGCTACATGTAGGAGAATGAAACTGGACCATTGTCTAACCCCATATACAAAAGTAAACTCAAAATGCATCAAAGACCTGAATGTATTTCATGAAACCATAAAACTCTTAGAAAATATCATAGGCAAAAACCTCTTAGACATAAACATGAGTGATCTCTTCTTGAACATATCTCCCCGGGCAAGGAAAACAACAGCAAAAATGAACAAGTGGGACTCTATTAAGCTGAAAAGCTTCTGTACAGCAAAAGACACCATCAATAGAACAAAAAGGAACCCTACAGTATGGGAGAATATATTTCAAAATGACACATCTGATAAAGGCTTGACGTCCAGAATGTATAAAGAGCTCACACGCCTCAAAAAACAAAAAACAAACAACCCAATTAAAAAATGGGTAGAGGGACTGAACAGACAGTTCTCCAAAAAAGAAATACAGATGGCCAACAGACATATGAAAAGATGCTCCACATCGCTAATTATCAGAGAAATGGAAATTAAAACTACAATGAGGTATCACCTCACACCAGTAAGGATGGCTGCCATCCAAAAGACAAACAGCAACAAATGTTGGCGAGGTTGTGGAGAAAGGGGAACCCTCCTACACTGCTGGTGGGAATGTAAGTTAGTTCAACCATTGTGGAAAGCAGTATGGAGATACATCAAAATGCTCAAAACAGACTTACCATTTGACCCAGGAATTCCACTCCTAGGAATTTACCCTAAGAATGCAGCAATCAAGTATGAGAAAGATCAGGGCACCCCTATGTTTATCGCAGCACTTTTTACAATAGCCAAGAATTGGAAGCAACCTAAATATCCATCGACAGATGAATGGATAAAGAAGAAGTGGTACATATACACAATGGAATACTACTCAGCCATAAGAAAAGGGCAAATCCTACCATTTGCAACAACATGGATGGAGCTGGAGGGTATTATGCTCAGTGAAACAAGCCAAGTGGAGAAATAGAAATACCAAATGATTTCACTCATCTGTGGAATATAAGAACAAAGGAAAAACGGAAGGAACAAAACAGCAGCAGAATCACAGAACTCAAGAATGGACTAACAGGTACCAAAGGGAAAGGGACTGGGAAGGACGGGTTGGTAGGAAGGGATAAGGGGGAATGAGAAGTAGTGGGGTATTAAGATTAGCATGCATGGGGGTTTGGGAGACAAGGTAGGGCTGTACAACACAGAGAATGCAAGTAGTGATTCTACAACATTTTTCTATGCTGATGGACAGTGACTGTAAAGGGGTTTATAGGGGGGACCTGGTATAGGGTAGAGCCTAGTAAACATAATATTAGTCATGTAAGTGTAGATTAGTGATACCAAAAAAAAGACAGTTCCTGTGTGGTAACCTCTAATGAGTTCTACACAAGGGTATAAAGGGCATATAAATGTGTAGGCAAAGGGTCTGTTTGTGTTTATACAGAGGATCAAAGCCTAATTGGGCTACCCCAAAAATGAACTAAGATACAATATGAAGAAGAACTTCCAACATCAGCACTCTCTGGAAGACTCATGCCAGAAGATGATCATCAAAAAACCCCAACAAAGATCCACGCACTGCTACAGCTGTAGATGCACTCATCCCACCAGCTCCTGGACTTGCCATGGGAATGAAGAAGGAGATATCTAAGCTGGCCTGTGCATACAGTAAAACAACAAATTTGACTGGATCTATACTGTTGGAACTCAACCAAGAATTAGGAGAAGTGCAAATTGTAGTGCTCCAAAATCTTACAACTACAGGCTGTTTACTGTTAAAAGAACATAAGGGCTGTGAACATTCCCCAGGAATGGGTTTTTTAAATTTGTCTGATTTCTCTCAGACTGTTCAAGTTCAGTTGGACAATATCCACCGTATCATAGATAAGTTTTCACAAATGCCTAAGGTGCCTAACTGGTTTTCTTGGTTTCACTGCAGATGGCTGGTAATTACAGGTATGCTTTGGTTATGTAACTATACTCCTATTATGTTAATGTGTGTGCGCAATTTAAGTAGTAGCTTAAAACCTAAACATGCTGAAGTTACTCTACAAAAAGATATGTCAAAGAAATAATCAATCTTCCCATACTTTCTTCCACCTGCTACTTCTATAGCTTTTCTTCTTCCTTCCTAATTACAACCCTTAAATAGAATTCGTGCCTCTTATCAAATTTACCGAGTATCATAATTCTTCCAAGTGGTAAAGATACCTCAAGACAAATGCTGGGCATAGAAGCCACAGGGCATAGATATGCAAAGAAGTAAAAAGCTAACCTTTTCAAACAATAAGGCTTTCTCACTTACCAACTTAACATTTCCCTGTATGGCCCCGGAAGATGACTGTGTAGACAGAGACGGGTAAGATTCCTCAAGGGAGGAACAACCTAAGACAGGCACAGTCCCAGGTTGCCATCTGGTGAGAAAATGGGGATCAGCAGAGGTGAGGCTTAGAACCTACCCCCTCATGTTCTGAGAGAAATCTTCTGCATACATGGAAGTTTATTGCCCTTGTCTAGCTCGGATTAACACATAGTCTACAGGCACACACCTGATCATCTACATTTGCTCTCTTACAACAATAAACTATGTTTTCTACCTTTATCTCGTATCTACCTACCACTTCAGCATTTTATTAAAAATAATAATAATAATAGAGAAATGTGGTATTCACATATAAATCAAGCATAAAAATCAAATGTGTATTCATATTTGAACTGACTGTTTATAGTTCATAATGCATGAGCAATACCGAAAGTTTCTGTGATGACTGCCCTTGTACTGTCCACCACGTAACTTATTCACTATGTAAGAATTTGTTCTCCATGTAAGAACTTGTTTGTTATGCCTCAGAAGGTTGGAGACTGACCAAAATTAGGCTTGAGGTGGATTAATGATTGTGCATTGAGCATTGACTCCCCTCTACAGAATTTTATTGTTCTTAACAGCCATTTGATCAATAAATATGAGAGATGTCTTCACAAACAAACAAAAAAAAAGTACACACTTCCAATTGTAAAATAAATAAGTAACCGGGATGTAATGTATAGCATAAGGAATAGAGTCAAAATATTGTAACAACTTGGTATGGTGATAGCTGGTACCTAGAATTATCATGTACATAAATGCTGAATCACTATGTTGTACACCTGAAACTAATGTAATGTAATACTGTGTGTCAAGTACCCTTCAATAAAAAATAATTATCTACAAAAAAAAAAATTATTGACCTGCAATTACTCAACTAGTATAGGAAGGAATACGGATTCAAATCCAGTTTGACTGGCTAAGAGCCATATTCTCAATCACCATGTTATTATTATCTACATTGTAATGGGTTTTTCTTTATGCAAAATGTAAAATACACCAACTATAATGGAAAAGAAATTAATTCTATTTTAAAAATCTGAAAGTCTATTCTACAAAAGAGTATTGTAGTCAAGAGAGATAAGGGGCAGCAGATAAATATATGTGTGTGTGTGTAGTATATTGTGTGTGTAATATATTTGTGTATGTTCATAATAAATCCATAAGAAAAAAACTGAAAAATAACAGCATGAACTAGCAATTCACAAAAGATAAATCAAAATGGCAAACACAGAAAGATGCTTGATCTAATTTATAATTAGAAAATACAAGCTAAAACTCCAAGAAGACAATTACACAGTTATAAGACCGGGAAAATAAAAAAACCTTGCATTGTTAACTTCTGTGGAACAACAGGGACATTCATGCCCTGATGGTAGGGCCATAGGGCAATGAAGCTAATGATTTCCCAGCACATATGGTACCTGCTTTAGATAGGTACTAGACTCGATGAAGCTAAGGGCATTCCCTTCAATTTCTCTTTTTGTTGAATTTTATAGGTGAAATTTTTGGTATCTATAAGATACTTATATTGTTCCTACATGTCATGGATTTTACTAATTCAATTCATTAATTAGTCCATATATGATCTAATGTTTTGCTTTATTTGTATCTGTTTAGTCCTACAGTATTTTTACTGAACTGTTCAATCATTCTACTAAAACATTTTCATGATTTTTGGATGAGTATCTACAAGTAAAATTGTCCTACAGTTAGTTGTCTTTTTCAGTATGACCTCTGTGTTTCTATCAAAATTATTTCACAATTGTAAGAGGAATTAGAGTTTTCTCATTTTGAATAAGATTGAAAGTGCATGCTTTTCAAAATTTATGTTTTATCTTAACTGTGAAAAGAGGTTTGGGCTAATCCTTTGCCAGGGTCCAAGGAGCAGATGTGAAGACATTTGACATATAATTTGAATTTCTTCTATAACTACTGGTTATTCAGGTATTCATCTCCCTATCTGTTAACCAGTGTGTGATTTTGTTTTTTCTAAGACATCTCTCTCTCATCTGTTCACATTTATTTTGACATGGTTAGTTTTGATAGCCATTTATAATTTTGTAAATCTTGTCTGTAACTAAAATTGCATAACTACTTTCATACCTTTGTGGCTTATTAGTGGCTTCTTTATAATTTTCCTGATTACACTGAACATATTTCATGTTTTTCTGGTGTTTTTAATGAACCAGACTTTGTTTCTTTATTAACTTTACTGTGTATTGATTTCATAATTCTTTCCATCTCAAACATGATTCTTTATTGCTTTTATCTTCATTATATTTCCCCTTTTTTTTTATTCCTTTATATCATCATTCTTTATTTTACTTATATGATAGGTTAATTTAAAATGGGAATGCTCTGTTGCTCCCAAATTCCTTTAATATTGATTTGGTCTCATTTCAAAAGTTTTGATACTGTTTCTATCATTTTCATTTCTGTTTTAATTTTCATTTTTTCTTCTCATATCTGAGATTTAGTATTTACAATCTCTATTATCAATAATGGAAAGAATATTACTAAAATAACATTTGCTCAATAATCATTTTATTTTTAATGGATTTGCTCTTATATAAGGAAAATACAGGTTGCTCATAACTAAAATAAAATGATCTTGAATATTTTCTTCAACTCAGAAATCTAGATCAAAACATCGCTTTTTTCCATATGACTATTCCCGAGTCATCATATATATATGCATATATATACATGATGAAGATTTTCAACTTTGTTGCTTTTAAAGCTCTAACATATTTGCTTTCCCTTATAATGAATATCATTAAATATGTATAAACTAGCTCAGCTAAAATTTCAACTATTCTATGATCCCAACCTACAAAAATTGAGATTAAATAAACATATTTCATTATTTTAATGATGACATTCATGAAATTTTAAGTAATTATTTTTCTAAAATAATTATTTTTTTATTTTTTAATTTTCTAAAATAATTTTTCTAAATTGTTATAAAGTGTAATTTTTTAAATTACAGTACCATTGATATACACTCTTATGAAGGTTTCACAAGAAAAACAATGTGGTCACTACATTCACCCCTATTAACGAGTCCCTCCTCCCATGCCCCATTGCAGTCACTGTCCATCAGTGTAGTAAGATGCCACAGAGCATAAAGTATCATTTTTATTAAATTTCAGTGAGAACTTTTCCTTTGTCATACATAAGATACTATAAAAAAAGAGAAATAAATAAAATAAGGCTGCTAGTAGATATTACATTTTTAGGAAAGATGACTGTATCAGGCCAGCAACAAAAATGTCACCAGAAGATTTAGTATGTACATAGAGATAACAAAAGCAAGTCAATCTAATAGTCAAGTTGTATATAGCTTATTAAATCTGACATTTAAAATAACAAGACTACATTAAGGGAATCCCTTGAATTTTGTTACTTCACTGTACACTTAACTCTAGAAATTAAATAAGAAATATGATAGGGGTAACAATTTTTAAAAACTTAGAAATACTCATTTCTTATTTACTTTCAAAATAGAAAAATGTGTTTGCAACTTATTTATTCTAACTGCGTTTGAAGATGAGGATGAGTTCTCCTGCAAACATAATGGATTAATTGTCACAGGGGAGACATAGGAAATAAATCTGCATAAAGTCACCTCACAGAACTCTTAGGAGATACCCATTCAGAATTAGTAAAGCCAAACCTAAAGAAGAAACAAAGGTAACAATAAAGTGAAATAAGCATGAGAGTTTTATTCTTGAATACCAAAGCCAATAAATAGAAAGACATTCTCCTAGTAGCCATAAATGCAAACAGAATTCTCCATCAGCTTTTTAGAACATACAGAAGAGTAAGAGTTGAAAAAAGAAATTGAACAATAGAACAGAAAGAGAAATAACACATAAATCTTGTTGCCTTCAGAATTTGAGAGGGGCCAGGGAACCCGTCCATAGCAAAAGCAAATAGGAAAGGGCTATTTTAAAAATGCAGTTGGTATTTGAAGCATCAGGTAAGAGACATTTGGGGCTGTGAGTGCCAGAGAGCCTGGAAGGCCGTGCTCTGCAAAGGGAACCTGGCTAAGGGCTGACCCCGAAACATTCACACAACTCAGTATGAGTGATGAAAGTGGAAGTGACACAGTATGGTCAGAAGGATATTATAAGAAAAATCAAGAAGATAAAAATTTAGACTTACTTGAAGAACACTCACCAAAAGATCTTGTCGGAAAGAAAATAAATACGGTTAATGAAAATTTTATGATAAACTTAAACATAATTTACAGTAATTATCTCTATAAAGATAACAAGGCAGAATCATGAGAAATTATGGAAGAAATGGTAAGAAACAAGTAAATAAAACATGAACTGACTAAAGTAAGGTATGGAATGGGATAAAAATAGTCACAGAAGCAGTAAATTGAAAGGAGAGGAGAGGATAATTGTCACTGTGGAAATCACAGCAAGGGACATAAACAATGGTAAGAGAAGAAAGGAAAGAAGAAAAAGGAGAGAAAGAAGGAAGAGTGAGATGGAAAGGGGAGGGGAGAATACGTGAGGGGGGGAAGGAAAGGGAGGAAAAGAAAAAGTGTGAAGAAAATATTGCAGAAAAGAAAAAAATGGAGATTTAAACTAGTGTTAAAAAATATTACAGAGGAAATTACAAATACAGAAAAACACAGAAGGCCAGCCAACATATGCAAAATTGTAGTTTCCAAGGAAGAATATTAAGCAATAATTCAGTATGTTGATTTAAAAGATGATTCAGCTCTCTACGCTAAAAGAAAATTACCACATACCATGGAATGTTGAGGTATAATAGTTAAAGGTTTTGTTCTTCAGTATAAGGAGCTCTTGAGCATCCAAACAGGGAAAACAAACCCATTTTACAGAGAAAAATTATGCTGGTATCAGATTTATTCACTTAACAGTAGATCATATGTAAAGAATGCCCCTAGGCTCATAACTCAATAAACTATCTTCCAAGAACAAAAGTCACAAACATTAAAATATGCACGAATTCAGGGAATATGTTTCTTTTAAATACTTCCCTAGGAAATTACAAGACCATGAACTTCAAGATATTGAGGAAAAAAATTTGTGAAAGAAACAATAGTGAGTAATAAGTATATTTAATTTCAGAAATAAAACTAAATCAAGCATGGAAATTAGGGTTGTCAAGGAAGAATACATATGTTATATGTTCTAACCATGTACAAATAACACAACTAATAAAATTTCAGAAGGAAGGGGAAAAAACAATGAGTAGTAGTTATAGTATTATGCTTAATTCTTCATAAAAGCTTGGAGTAAAAAAACCATTAAAGGCTAACAAATAAGGCAATATTGTTGTGAAAATATTAATAGTAAAAAAATCTTGGTATATTTAAAACTAGAAATAAGATATTATTGAAAAATTACACTACTTTTACAACTACTCATGTAGGGAACAAATAGGTAGTTGGCTCAAGAAGTTAAGAACTAAGGGTATCACTTGTGAAAGAGTTTCTACAAAGCCTTAAGCACTTAGCAAAGAAACAATATGACAGCAAATGATGACATGATATCCAGTATCTGCTATGTGAACAAATGTAAAGGTCTTAAATCTCATAAAATATATATGTGTGTATATATATATATATATATATATATATATATATATATATATATATAATTCATCTGTCAATGAATATTTATCTTGTTTTCATGTCTTGGCTATTATAAATAATTCTATAGTGAGTATGGTGGGTGGAGAAACTTCTCAGGGATTATGAATTCATTTCCTTCAGATATATAACCTGAAGAGTTATTTCTGGATCATATGGCATTTCTATTTTTAGTTTTTTGAGGAATCTCCATACTGCTTCCCATAGTGGCTATACTAATTTATATTCCCACCAACAGTGTAAAAGGATTCCCTTTTCTCCATATCCTGTGG
Organism: Manis pentadactyla; assembly: GCF_030020395.1. Lineage (NCBI taxonomy): Eukaryota > Metazoa > Chordata > Mammalia > Pholidota > Manidae > Manis > Manis pentadactyla. The sequence continues at coordinate 25,814,231 of NC_080037.1, read as the reverse complement.
GGGAAAAAATGAACTGATAGAAACAGAGTAGATTGGTGGTTGCCAGGGGTTGGAAGGCAGTTGGAAGAAATAGGTGAAGGTAATCAGAGAACAAACTTCCAGTTACAAGATTAATTTTTGTGGATGTAATATATATAGTTTGGTGACTATAGGAATAATACTGGATTGTAAATTTGAAAGCAGCCAAGAGAGTAGATCTTGAAGGTTCTCAACACACATACAAAAATTGGAATTATATGAAGTGAAGGATGTGTTGACGAACCTCATCGTGGTAATTATTTCACTATATTCACATGCATGAATCATCATGTTGCACACTTTAATCTTACACAATGTTATATATCAATTATATCTCAGTAAGGCTGGGAAAAAAAAGAAACTATTATATTTGTGTACTCTAATAAAATATACACCCTTATGTAATGATAGGTTGGACACCACAAAAGCATTTCTAAATCAGCTATATGTGCATTAACCAATAATGTCTTATTTCTCTTGGAATTTATCCAAACACAAAAGTCAGTTGAATACATGCAATGTACAGTAGGTTGAAATTGTACAAACACTAGTTGACTTATTGTGAGAATTAACGCAATTCAAATCACAAATAACATTATATAGAAAACAGAGAAAAACACTTGGGTATTAATTTAATTGATATATGTTCTCCTAATTAGAATTTGCTTTTTTTAAACCAGCTTTTCTAAAAAAAACACAAAACTGTATTTCTTAAATTTTTCTGGTTACCAAGTTTTAAGAATGGATTTTGGTGTCATCTTCAACTCTGAAAATATAAGGGTTTTCTTTTTTTTTTACCACCTTTACCCTTGCAAAGTAAACTACTAGCTATTTGTGTGAAAACAATTTCAACTGAGGTTTAATCATAAAGAATTTTCATATATCTCTGGAGGGAAAATACAAATCATCAGATAACTTTGGTATCTTTGGTCCTTAATCTATAGAAAAATGACAGTTGCTGACCAAATTCAGAAGAGCATTTGTTATGAGTAGTCTCTCTGGACAGTGCTGTCTATGGAGAAAGACTGATTTTTCCAATAGGAAGTCTCTCTCTGTACACAGGCATTTTATGAAACATGTCCAATAATGTTGTGAAAGTTAATCAACAAAATCAATAATCTCAATAAAAAACTGTATGAGCTTTCTAGATTCTGATTATTTAAAAATATTAATAGTCTAGGACTCAATGTTAAATTTCATTACCTACTTTGCAAGTATATAAATTATAGTCAGTTTCAGGTAATAAAGTACATTTAGAAAAATAAGGTACAGGTAGTCCAAGTTATTCAAGTAAGAAAAAGCCTATTATATCTTCCATGCATAATCATACTGTATTAAGTTAATCTAAAAAGACGTTTTGTTTGCTTAAGAGCTCTAGCGGTTTTCTGAGAAAAAATCCATGAACCTGAGTACCTGTTAGACTTTCAACTATGGCAGAGACAAATCAGTTGGAATTACTGGTTACACACTTTGTTTCTTGTTTCATAAGACATAATAGTGAGTTTTCAAACAAAATTACTACTTCTGAATCATGATCCATTACTTTGCTTTGCTTTTTCCTGCCTCTACCTCCCTCCGTAATGATAGTGATACAGGATTATCAAAATAAAGAATCAATCATCTTTATAAAATCTAGGAGTGGAAATATAACATTTTACTAAACTAATGTCTAACAGAATGACTTCTTACATTTCTTATTGTATATTTGTACAATAAGCCCTATTGTTCATTTCTTTGATGTAGGCATATAAACATTTGAGAGCATGGAGTAGTTTTGCAGAGGTAGTTTAACTTAGCTGCCTGAAGACTTCTTAGATCAACCTTTGATTATAATATGAATTTTCAGTTTGTAAAATACACTATCTTATCAGGAATTTGAGCAATGACAAGGAATGATGGTAGAAATATTTGTAAAGCAAAATAAATTGAAGATCATTTGTTCTTATAAATTCAAAAGTCAGAACAATGTTTATTATGTCATCACTATTAACTGATATTATGTTGCTGAAGACAACTAATACGATTATCAGATATGCATGAATTATACATGACTTGGAAAGTACCACGAAGAGCAATGGTTAGGTGGCACTCTCTAAAACATTCCAAAGTCCTGCTACACTTAACAGAGGTCAGAAAGGCTGCTTTAATTGTTTGAGTCAGATTTAATAAGAAAAACTCTCCCCAAAGTAGTTAACATTATATATTACTGGACAATCTTACTTTTCATTAAAAATCATCTGGAGAGCATTTTAGCAGTACTGATGTGCAGAGCCAGATTTAATCGGTCTGGGTAGAGCCGAGCTATGTGACTTTCCTTGTTTCTTTGTTTTTTTTGTTTTTTTTTAATGTTCAAACTTCTTGTTCAGCCATGTTCAAATGAGAGCTGTTGTTTTTATTTCTCAGACTTTCCAATTCCAGATTTTCCATTTAAAGCTACCCTTCTTGGCTTTGATTTACTGCCCCATTGCATCTAGAACCTACCTTCTATCCTATGAATTTCAGTATTATAATCACCTAGGATTCTTACTGTTTATTAAGTACGTATACCTCTTGACTAGAACTCGGAGATTAAAATTCTTAATATCTGATGTGGATTTTAAGAATCCATATTTTAGGTGGGCTTTTCAGTTGCTTCTGATGAAGAAAACTCATGGATATACTAAAAAAAATGCTAGAGTTATTAAGATATAAACTTTGAAGTCAGTCAAATGAGGATTAGTACACTTATCCTAATGTCACTGCAACTATGATAAGGGACAAGCTGACACACCTCTCTCAGACAAAACGAGTACCACTTTCAGGTACTGTTGTGGGAATTACATTTATCGAACATAAAAAGCATTTAGAACAGTGACTGGCTTATATTTAAATATTCAATAATTTTTACCTTGCAATATCGTATACCTGTGGACTCCCATCAAATTACTCATCTATCCATTCAACTACCTCACACACACTGGTAAGAATATCAGAATCTGACTTTTCTATGAGGTCTCTTAACTTCAGATGAAGTTAGCTATTCCAAATATATCTAATTTGACTTTCTATAAAAAATAGTTATACACATTATGCAACTTTAAATGTAAACATGCATAATTATTAAATCCAAAGTTAGCTCCCATGAGATAACCTTTAGTGGATGAGAAAAAATGGAAGTTACTGTAAGATGTAATAAAAGGTAATACTTTCTCCCTTCAAAAAAGAAATTAATAATATCTCCATGAGTCTTGGGTGAACACAGGATAAAATAGGACAAAGGTTGTATAAAAGTCACTTTCTCACTTATCTGGACTTCCTGGGTTTGAGACGTTCTGAGATTTGTTGTTTGTATCCTGGAGAGATGAAATATAAACTTAGCAAAAAAAGAGAGCAGGCTTAACAGGCAGACTTTTTCTATTTTCACTTAGACCTCGTAACTCCCCAAAGAGAATATATGCACTATCAGCATGGACTAGCACATGGGGAAAGCATTCCCTCCAGGGGTCTGAGTTGGTTGGTCTTTCTTTCATTGAACTATTCTTAATTATCTTGACAGCATATGAGTCACTGATCCAATCATTTGTGGCTGGAGTAACAGGGTTGGTTTTATGCTCAAGGAAGAACACAAAATGGGGAAAGTTGACTATTCTGTTCTTTTGGGTGAGAAGCAATTTAAGGTTAATTCTTAAGGCTTTCTACTCTTGAGGTACATGTACCATTGCGATCATGGAGAAACCACAAATGCGCAAAAAGGAAACTGATTTGTTATACAGGGAAAAGATCACAGGCATAGCACAATGTCTCACACTGTGACTGTTATTCAATAGATGTCTGCTTTTAAAATGAAAAGACTTAAGTCTACTAAATACTCACTAAACACTGGTCCTTAAACACATGCATAAACTAAAAATAATTCTATCCATTTCTTGTTTATCATACTACAATTTGCCAATATTATTCCTCTTTCTTTAGGATTTACCTGTTGCCTGAGGAAAAGAGTAAATAAAAATCTATCAGATTTGTTTCTGGGTAGTCCATTCCAGTTCCCCAAAGAAGAAATTAGAGCTTTGCGGAGCAGTTTTTTTCTCTGGGAATAAACTTAAGGGAGTTGGATGCAGATCAGCTTTTGGTAAGTCTCAGAGGTAAGTAAGTGAGTTGACACAGCAGAGAGGAGATGAAGCGTCCATACTGCTTTAACATGTAAAAGAAAGCCCGTAAAGGACCATGGGGGCCTCCTGGATCCACAGAACAGGGGCTCAGCCAGGAAAGTGGATATGATTGTAGAACTTTGCTTAGTATTCCCAAAAGGCAACACACTTGGTGAGTCACTTCAGGGAGGAAAAAATGAAGCAATCCCAAGCAGACAACAAAAACTCCTGTCCCAACAAGGGAGAAAGGAGATAAATGATAAATGGCCTGTTTGGCTTTGGCCTTAATTATAGAGGAGAAAGACAAACATTTGCTATTAAGATTCTTAATCACGATTTCATGGAAAGTTTTGGCCCTGAATTTCATTACCCTTTGGTCTTAGAAAAACCGCACTGGAATTTAGTCTAAACATGGTAACAGGACAGTAGCATCCTACACAACTGGAGGAAGCAAACGCAAATATCCTCTGAATTTTTAAAACCAGGACTTAAGCATTAATGACAAAATTTAATGAACATGAAGAAACAATAACAAATCACTAAATACACAAGAATGTGAGCCCTAGCGACTAATACTCAGTAAAATCAACAAACTCTCTCTATATATATATGAAAGAACATTTTAAAATGTGAGTAAAAATAGATCTTAAGATCAGTCTTCTTGCTATATACTGAAAGGTTGCTATGAAAATATTACAAAAATGCTACACAGGGAATACAAAATGAAAAATGTGAAAAATTAGTAGACACTGAGGAGTTCTAACAATTGCCTAATTGGAATATCAAAGGACATAGTAGGACAATAGATCATTTTTTTAATTGACAAGTAAATCTGAGAAACAAAGAGAATATCTAAAAATAAAATTTAATAATTGAATTAAATTTCAGTGTCTAGACAATGTAATTAAGGACAGTGTTTGAATAAATAGTGACTAAATATTTTATTAACTGATGAAAAGAAAAATCATAAGATCCAAGAGCCACCCCCAAATTTTAAACAGAATGAAAAATCAATTCCTAGATACTTGAAAGATAGGAGGATTAAAAACAGAGAAAAAAAATAAATTGTTTACAGTGGAAAAAACATTACATTGATAGCTGAGTACTCTATAGCATTCTCAGAGCGAGCCCAGCCCGTGAGGTCAAAATTATTTTCATAATTATATTGTACCCATTCTCTCTGTTGAGAAAACCTTACTTTTTATTTATGATATTATTGATTTGTGCTCCCTTGTTTTACTGTGTGGTCAAGTTATTTTAGGGATGCATAAATTTTGTTGTCAAAGAATCTGCTGTTGTCTTTGCTGAATTCTCTATCATATATCTACTTTTTTGTTTCATTGATTTCTGCTCTTTTTAAAAATTACTTCCTCCCTTCCACTTACTTGTGTTCATTTAGCTCGTCTTTTACTGGCTTTGTAATGTGGCCACTTAGGTGGGTCTGAGTTGCTTCGGCTGTATCCATGAATGTTTGATAATGCGTTTTGGGGTTTTTTTTTTGCCATTTACTTCAAAACACTTTCTAATATCACTTTTGATTTCATCTTTGTCACCTGGTTTAAAATTGTGTTGTCTAATTCCCACGTATCTAGATTTTCCTAGATATCACAATTGTTTATTTCTAGTATAATTTCACTGTGGTTCATTTGAAATATATGGGAGCCTATTTTATGGTCAAGCATGTGGTCTCTCTTGATTTATATATGATGGAAACTTCAAAAGATTGTGTATTCTCATTACTGAATATAATGTTCTAAAAACATCAGAATCAAGAATTTGCCAATCTTGTTCAGCTCTTCCAGACTTTTTCCTGAATTTAATATTATTAATTGGATGTTCAAGTATCCTACTACATGTTTGAGGCTCATACACATTTATTCTTGTATATGAATTGGTCTTTTTTTCATCGTGCAATGCCCCTTTTATCTTAATTTTTCAGACTATTTTAACTGTTATTAAAATAGGTATTCTGGTCTTTTTATATGCATTTTTTACTTTTGTAAGTAAAGTAGTAAGGCCTTGTTCTCTTATCTACTCTGAAAATCTCTTATTAAGTATTTAGAGCAATAAATTAGAAATAATTATTGATAAGCTTATTTATTTTAGATGTGCTCCCATTACCTCATGTTACATAGTTAATAATTGCTGATTCAAAGTCTTCATCTGATAGTTCCAACAATGGAACAACTGTGTGTTGCCATATTTGTTTTTCCCCTGAGAATGTGTTATGTAATCCTGTTTTTATATTTCAAATAATTTTGTATTATATCCTAGAAAATGTGAATTTTGCACTTTAGACTCCTATTTATCTCTCAGCAAGACATAGTTAAAGTTGGATTCAGACTATAAGCTCTACTTCCTCTTCTGTGTGTGGTGTTTAAAAATTTTAGTTCAGTTCTCAATATGTTCCCTATGCCAACCCGTGTTTTGTCTCATACCTGCGTGGTTCTCAAAGCCTTGGTCATATATGCTCCATGTTATAAAATCTGCATCTTGATAAGACTGTTTCATGAGCCTGGGCTTTCCAGACATGAGACTTAGACAAGACTTGCAGAGCAAAGAAACAGCACTAAATTGAAGGGAGTGCTCCAGGCCTCTCCTGATAACACTGTCATTTTTAACAATAAGAGTAATGATAGTTGTTGACTTAAATCACAATTAGAAAATTCAGGGTTCCTGGCCCTGAGGTGATGGTTTCCAAAGCATTCATAAATGAAGATATTTTCTTAGAAAAGGGCAACCATTAGAAAATTCAAGCCTTGATTTTTTTTTCTGCTCTCAATTTCTTCTGAGAAAGTGAAGTCCATAGGTACCTAACCCACCAGAGGGCCTTCTTAATTAATTGAAAGTTTGTTTTCCCAGAATATTAGCTATTTATTATGAATGAAAAAATGAATGAGCTATTATACATTTATTAAAATAAGCCCTCATAGAATTAAATAGTTTACTTTATTAAATTTTCAGCAGTGTATTTATTGTCCCTAAAATAAACAGGAATTAAGTAGAGGGAAACAAACAGATGTGGGTTGTTATAGTCTTGGAAGTCACTTAAATATGTGAAAGCATGTGAATGAATAAATCCTTAGTTCACATATTCCCTGATTTTGGGTGTTATTTTAAAATTCAAGTTCTGTGTGGATTGAACTGTCTCCCTAGAAAAGATGTATTGGAGTCCTTACCCTCAGTGCCTCAGAATATGACTTTATTGAAAGTAGAGTCTTTATAGAGGTAAAAAAGTTTAATGAGGTCATTCATGAAGGTCCTAATCCAGTACGACTGGTGTCCTTGTAAAAGAGGAAATTTGGATACACGGACACAGGGAGAATGCCATATGAAGATGACTTTCATAGTCAGAGATACACCAGTAAGCCAAGAAGTGGCAATGGTTACCAGCAAACCACCAGAAGGTAGGAGAGAGGCAAAGAACAGCCTCCTTCACAGACCTAAGAAGGAACCAGCCCTGCTGACGACTTGACCTCAGACTTCTAGGTGCCTGAGCTGTAAGACAATAAATTTCTGTTGTTTTTAATACCAAAGTTGTATTTAGCAGCTCTAGCAAACTAATACAGAAGTCTAGAAATCTAGTTATTTTTCTAGATATGTATTCTTTCCTATTAACACTATTTATTTTCTTTATGAAATAATCAGCAGCTATATTTTAGGAAGAAAAAGATTTGTCAAACATTAGAAAGCTCATTAATACTAAACTTGCTTTTATTTGTAACTATTAAATATTTTTATTTTTGAGGTTTCTTTTATGAAAATAGTATCATTTCTGTAAAAAAAAAAGAATTCCTTGATTTCATCATTGTGTTTTAGGAGACATAAAATGGCAAATGCCATTTTGATTCTAATGAGCATAAAACTTGTATACATAATATATTAAATTTAGGACTGTGAATTTCAAGAAATTATAACAAAAATAAAGATAAGTTTCTCAAAATGAGAAAAATAGAAAGGCCAAGGTGTCTGTTATAACACTAAAGTCAGTTATACACCCACTCACTCAACACAAAGGGTATCATGTATAAATAAATGAAGAATTAATGAGAAAATTATTATAGACTTACATGATGATCTTGTGAGGATTACAAATATACAATCATATCCTGTATTTATTGATGCCATGATTCTCTCCTTATCTTTACCCTGGGAATGCAAATGAATAATTCAGTCAAACCTAAGCATTATTGCTGTTTCAAAGTGTTTTGCTGGGTCAAAATGTTTAACAGGTTCCCTACATAGGATGACAGACCTATTGCCATCAGAAAGCAAATATATATACATATATATATTTTGGGAGATATAGTCATTAATTAAGCAGTTACCATTTAAAGGTTAGACAGTCAACTAATAGATAATTATATATATTTTCTCCCTCTTAGTAATAAGTTACTGAACATAAAAGTATGTATAATTTTAGTGAAATTATTTTTTGCTAAAGAGTAAGTTGAAAATGAGTACCTGATAGAGCTGTAATAACAATAGGTTTAATCTATTTTTAAACATTTACTTTAACAAATATTTATGTTGTTTAAATCCAGCAGCTTGATAAGACAGATGTGTTTGTTCAGTTTTCAAAAGAAATAGCAGCTGCTCAAATTCAAAAATAATAGATATGGGCAATTTCAAAGAGCAAACATGAAAGTTGATCTCCCAGATTTACTTTTTGCCAAGCAGCTGGGCAGCCATAAGGCATGCTAACCTAACTGGCACCAATTAATTGCCATGTATATTCAGTTTAGTACTGAATCCAGTACTGGTTCAGAAGCTTATACCATGCATTGACTCATCAGATATAACTTAAGGAATTCTACAAACATATTGCTTTTCAAAAAGTGAGTAATACCTGTTTCAATATCGCCCAGTAGAAGGGAAATGTACTTACTAAAAATGTGCACATTATTGGAAGCATATATTCTGCCTGTGATGACATAAGCCCCTAACACCCATCCCTTTCATTGATTTGGATTAATTACAAAAGACAACAAAACAAAAAACTACTTGAGGACTCTGGGAAGTAAACAAAAGCAGATGATGGTTTCGTTGAGTCAAAACTTGGAGATGCAACCCAGTCACAGGCAGGTCTCCTGGTTTTATTTTTATGTCTTTTCTCACAGCTTTGCAGCAAGAGTAGATACCAGTTGCACAATGGCACGTGTAGTTTTAGCATGTAGCTGAACCTTGACTGAAAATCTGGATATTTCTGGCCAGGGAACAATAGAAAAAAGCCAATTAGGCCAGAGTATATTGAGAAACCTTAGAGGATAGAAAGATTGAAAAGAGAAGCCAGCATGTCTGTGTAAAAACCCATAAAACTCCATGTTAAAATAATTTCTTTACAGAAAAGAAAAATAATATAGGTCAGAAACTAGGATCTACAAAAAAAAAGGGAAGAACATTAAAACATTAGAAAAGGAATAAATGAAGGTAAAATAAACTTTTTTTTCTTATTCTTAATTGATCTAATAGTTTGCTCAAAATAATAGTAGCAAAAACATATCCAATTATGTATGTTTATGTATACAATTTATGCATTCTATATATAGGTATACATTATATATACTTATATATAAATTAAATAAATGACAACAAAGAAAAAAGGGACAGGAGGGCAGAATTAGGATTATTTTGTTATTATAAAGTATGCACACTATCCATGAACCAGTATGGCATTATTTGAAATAGAATTGGATTAGTTGTAAATGTATATTGCAAACTCAAGAGTAAATACTAAAAAAAGACTTAAAAAGAATTGTAACTAATATGAAGAGAAAATGGAATCATATAAAATGCTCAATTAAAACCACATAAGGAAAGAAAAAGAAAGACAAAAATAGGAGCAAAGTTTAGGTAACAAATACAAAGCAGTAACGGATTATGTTAGATATTAATCCACCTATATCAATAATCATTTTGAATGTCAGTGGTCTAAATGCACCAATTAAAAATCAGAGATTGTCAAAGTGGATTAAAAAACAAGACCTAACCATATATTGTCCACAAGAAACCCACTTTAAGTATGAAGAAACATAAAGATTAAAAATAAAGGGATGGAAAACTGTATAACACACTAATAAAACTAATCAAAAGAAAGTTGGAGGAGCTATATTAATTTCAGTCAGAGCAGACTTCAAATCAAGGAAAGTTATCAAGGATAAAGAAGGGCATTACATAATGATAAAGGGGTCAATTCTCCAAAAGACATGGCAATCATTAATGTGTGTGTGCCTAAAAATAACATAAAAATGTGTAAGGCAAAAACTGACAAAACTGCAAGAAGCAGTTGAGTCCACTATTATAGTTACAGATAATCCTCCATCAGACATGGACAGGCCCAGCAGGCAGAAAATCATAATGACATAGCTGAACTCAACAACAAAGTTAATCAACTGGATATGATAACATTTATGAACTATTCCATCCAACAAAAAAGCATATCTTCTCAAGTTCACATGGAACATTCACCAAGGTAGACCAAATACTGAGTCATAAGACAATTTTAAGTTCAACAAATTAAAAGGATTAGAAACCACATCAGTTCTACCCTCAGACCAAAATGAAATTAAACTAGAAATAAGTAACAGAAAGATAACTGGAAAATCCCAAAATATTGAGACCTGAGAAAAAAATCTAAATAACACATGGGTCAAAGAAGAAATCTCAAAGAGAAATTTTAAAATATTCAAACTAAATTAAGAGTCTGAGGCTCTCCTGACTGAAACAGTCAGAAAACTTGAACTAAATTAAAATCAAAACACAGCCTATCAAAATTTTTAGAATGCAGGGAAAACAGTGTTAGGAGGGAAATTTATAGCATTGAATGCATATAGTAGAAAAGAAAAAAAGATCTAAAATCAACCATCTTAGGTGACTAGAGAAAAGAGGACAAATTTATTACAAGTAAGCAGAAGAAAATAACTAATAACAATTAGATAAGAAATCAGTGAAATTAAAATCAGGAATTCAACAGAGAAAATCAATGAAACCAAAACGTGGTTCTTTGCAAAGATCAATACAGTTGATAAGCCTCCTACCAGACTTTGAAAAAAAGAGAGACCACAAATTATTAATATCAAAAATAAATGAGGGGACATTACTACAGATTCAAGGGAAATCAAAAGGTTAATCAAGGAATATTATAAACAACTCTGTGTCCACAAATTTGATAGCCTCGATAAAAGGGACAAATTTGTTGAAAGACATGATCTCCCAAAAAACACAAAAAGAATCAGGCAATCTGAATAGGCCTATATCTGTTAAAGAAATCGAATCAATAATTAGTAGCCTTCCAATACAGAAAGCACCTGGCCCACATGCACTTATTGGTGATTCTACCAAAGATTTCAGAAAAAATATTATACCAATTCCTTACAATCTCTTTCAGAAAATAGAAAGAGAGAATATTTCCTATCTCATTCTGAGGCCATATCACGCTAATAGTAAAATATGGAATTGCAAGAACAAAAATCTATAGATCAATAGCTCTCATGTTTATACATATAAAAATCCTTAACAAAATGTTAGCCAATTGAATCCAACAATTATAAAAGGAATTATGCACCACACCCAGGAAGAATCTATCATAAATATGCAAGGCTGGTTTAACATTCAAAAATCAATTAACATAATCATTTATGTCAATAAGCTAAAAACAAAAAATCATATGATCATATCAATAGATGCAGAAAAAGCATTTGACAAAATCCAACACCCATGTATGGTAAAAACTCTCAGTAAACTAACAATAGAAGAAAACATTCTCAACATAAGAAAGACTGAAGGAAACCTACAACTAACATAACATTTAATGGTAAGAAATTTGAAGCTTTCCACTATGATCAAGAATAAGGCAAGGATATCCCTTCTCACTACTTCTTTTCAACATTCATACTGGAAGTCCTTGCTAATTCTTTCAAGACAAAAGAAAATGAAATAAAAGTATAAAGGTTGAGAATGAAGAAATAAAACTCTTTGTTCATAGATGACATTATTATTTATGTAGAAAGTCTGAAAGAATCAACCAAAAACTCCTGCAAATAACAAATGACTATACCAAGTCTGCAGGACATAAGATGAATATACAAAAGCCAATCATGTTCCTATATACCAGCAAAGAGCAAATGAAATTTGAAATTTAAAACACAATACCAGTTACATTAGCACCCAAAAATTGAAATACTTGTATAAATCTAACAAAATATATACAATATCTATACGAGGAAACTACAAAACTCTGATGAAAGAAATCAAAGAACTAAATAAGTGGAGAAAATATACTATGTTCATGCATAGGAAGACCATATGATGTCAGGATGTCGGTTGTTCCCAACTTGATCTACAGATTCAAAGCAACCCCAAATGGAACACCAGAAGGTTATTTTGTGGATATTTACAAACTAACTCTAAAGTTTAGATGGAAAGGCAAAAGACCCAGAACAGCCAAAATAATATTAAAGAAGAACAAAGGAGGAGAATATAAAAGGAGGTCTGATACTACCCAATTTCAAGACTTACTGTAAGGCTACAGTCTTCAAAGCAGGGTCGTACTGGCAAAACAACAGAAAACAGACCTTTTGAACAGGATAAAGTGCCAAGAAATGGACCTACTTAGTAAGGTCAACTGATCTTCAGTGAAGTTGTAATGGAGAAAATATAGCCTTATTATTAAATGGTGCAGGAACAACTGGGCATACACATGCAAAAACTTAACCTAGACATAGACACTACATCCTTTGTCAAAATTAACTCAAAATGGATAACAGATCTAATGTGAAATGCAAACTATAAAATTCCTAGAAGATACTACAGGAGAAAATCTAGATGACCTTGAGTATAGCAATGGCTGTTTTAGATAAAACACCAAAAGCATGATCCATGAAAGAAATAACTGGCCAGTCGGATTTCATTAAAATTAAAAACTTTTGTGAAAGACAATGTCAAAAGACTTACAAAGACAAGTCACAGACTGGGAGAAAATACTTGAAAAAGATATATCTGATAAATGACTGTTATCCAGAATATACAAAGAACTCTTACAATTCTATTATAATAAAACAAATAACCTGATATAAAAATGGGCCAAAGACCTTAACGGACACCTCACCAAAGAAATATGGATAGCAAATAAGCCTTTGAAATGATGCCCCATAAAATATGTCATCAGAGAAATGCAAATTAAGCAAGATTCTTTCATATACTTCTTAAAATGGCCCAAATCCAAAGCATGAAAAATACCAAATTCTGGCAATAATATTTAGCCAAAGAAACTCTCACTCATCGCTGGAGGGAATGAAAAATGGCGCGGCCACTTTAAAAGACATTTTGGCAATTTCTTATAAACTACATAGGTTTTTATCATAAGATCCAGCAATCACACTTGATTTTATCCAAAGGAGTTGAAAACTCATGACCACACAAAAGTCTGCACACAGATGTTTATAGCAGCTTTATTTGCAATTGCCAAACCTTGGAAGTAATTACAGTGTGTTTCAATAGGTAGAAGAATAAACTGTAATATATCCAGACAATGGAATAGGCTAAAAGGAAATGAGCTGTCAAGTCATATAAAATCACAGAAGAAACCTAAATTCATATTATTAACTGAGAGAAGCCAAGAAGAAAAAGTTATATACTGTATGAGCTCAAATATATGACATTCTAGTAAGGCAAAACTATGAAGGCATTGAAAAGATCAATAGTTGCCAGGAGCTGGAAGGGAGAGATGCATAGGTGAAGCATAGAGGGTTTTTACAGCAGTGAAAATACTCTGTATAATACTATAATAGTGGATACATGCCATTATACATTTGTCCAAACCCACAAAATGCACAGTATCAAGCTTGCACACTAATATAACCTAATGACTTTGGGTGATAATAATGTGTCAACATGTGTTGGTCAATTGTAATAAACGTACCACTCTGATGGGAATGTTGATAATGGGGGAGGCTAGGCATCTATGGCAGTAGAGAGTATGTGGAAATCTCTGTGCCTTCCTCTCAATTTTTCTGTGGTCCTGTCTGTTCTAAAAAGTAATGTCTTTTTAAAAATTTGACCTATATACTATGAATTTCTATTAAGTTAATAAAAATTCATGCTTGAAGAATTCACCTAGGAGTATTCAATAAATGTTTTTGCTTTATAAGTTTTCTTTATTAATCCAAGCATAGAACCTAGAATAATGAGTAATGTAGAAAATGATGGTGGCTATGGGAATTCATCAGCCTCAAGAGAAAAAGATACTTAAGTGGGGCATGATAATTGTCATCAGATACACTGCTTTGTTGAAAAGGAAATATTAAAAAACTTAATCACCATTGTTCCTAACATTCTTCAGATTCTAAGCAAGTATATATAAAAAAAAGATATAAAGTGCAGGATCAAAAGGAAGAATTATTTGGCTAGTAGCAATACATCTTAATAGAATTAGTGCTTACAGAATACAAACTATATTCATTTACACCCCTTTATCACAATAATATAGGCAAGGTCATTATACAGTCATATAAGTGCATAATATTTGCATAATCTAACAGAAAGTACAATCAAACCAGAACTTAAAATCAGTAATTTTATCCTTATGAGATGCTATCTTCAAATATACATTCCATAATGAGTAAAAATTCCAAATTATTTCATTATTACAATTTAAGAAACACATGAAACTATCCCCAAAGAAGATAGGCACATACAACTCTGTGATCTGACACAACCACTACCACCTATGATGGAGTGATGCTTGCCTTATTTAGGAGAACCTCTGGTCTTCTGTATTTTATTTACAGAATGATAAAATATAGAATGCTGGTGGACCACTGGTCTGGAAAAGGTATCTTTTATGAAACATAAAAGGTAACATAGAGAAGCAAAGATAATAACTAGAACAAGAAATGGATTAATAAGCTTTTATGATGATTGCATGATCATATAAACATAATCATTTATAAATTATAATAGTTCAGCATCAGCAAAGAACTGGAGGTTTTATTCAGACTGGAAAATAGAATTTAATTCAACAGTTAATCAGAAGGATGAATTTTTGAAACCAGAAGACAAACAGACCTTGGCGTTGAAAGAATCGATCTTAAAATTTGAAGTAATTGATGTGAGATGCCCAGTATTATGGAGTTTATGTGTCAGTACCTGACAATTCAAACATAACTTATGATATTAAACACGAAAGACATCAAAGTATAGAACAATCTTCTCACTGCCCCTACAAGCGTGCCTATGAACGAGACGGCTGGGGGCTTCTCTCGATGTCACCGTGCTGCTCTCATCCCTAAGCGATCCCGCCCGCCTGCAGCTCCGGCTGCACCTGTCGGCACTCTTGCCCCTTGCCCAGACCCCAGAGATCACATTCAGTGCTCAGCAGAGACCCTCAGTACCTAGAGGGTTTTTCCCACTCTTGTGTCTGCCCTCAGAGTTCAGCAGAAGCACCTGAGCCTCTAACTCAGGGATTTTCCTCAGCACCCCTGCTCCTATCTTAGCTGTAGTGCGCTCTGCTGTGCATTCCGTGACACAAAGCTCTCCCTCAGAAAGTTTTCCCTCACTGCTGCCCTGCCTTCAACTGCTGAAAGTGTACCTGAGCCTCCAGGCCGGTCACTGTGAGCACTTTTGCTCTTACGCCAGTTGCCGCTGGCCAGTCGCCTCGAGAGATGCAGCACCTGGGGCAGGCAGCGTCCTCTCGGCTCTTCTTCCTCCGTCCCCGGGATTCCATCTGCGCATCGCTGACGTCCTTTGGGAAAGAGTCGGTGGTTAGCGCAGACTCTGCGGCCGGTGCCCCTGGGGATTCTAAACCGTCAGCTCGCCCTCACTAAGCTGTACAAGTTCTCCAAAAAATCCCTGTTTTTCCTTATCCTCATCAGCGGTGTTCTCCTCCTTCCTCTGCCCTACATGGTTAAAGGAAGCTTTGGGCCTTTTCTCCTAGGAGCACTTCTCACTTACTGGATTGTTGGCATTTATGCTTCTTTGTGTCCTCGTCTCTCTGAAGGATTTTAAGAAACTGTGACTTTGTAGGTTATCTGACTTCCCTGGTTGGTAAAACGAGAGGGATGTTCTCTTATACTTCCTCCTTCCTAAGCAGAGGTAGAAGCATTCAAAGTAGAGAATAATTTTTTAATACCAAGTTAAAGAATATGTTTTAACCAAAAATGGCAGGTCTGTTAAAGGTAAGGAGAGTATTTCTATACCCTGTAATCAAGTAGAATCTGTTCTATGTAAGATATTCTAAAAATATGAATGTGTTGGTTTTAACTATCAGAGAGATCTAAGCTTGCACGTGCCTGGACAAGCCTGCATAGCTGTCCATTTCCAGATTCTGCTATTACTGTGGAACTTTGTAAGTCCCTGAGCTGAGGATGCTTTCATACTAGCTTTTAACTAGCACTATATGCATGGGCTTATTTCACAAACTTCTTGAAGATTTCTGAATAATATATTCAAGAATAATTCTGGAAAACACGTATCATAGCTTACCAAAAATGCTGGTGATTTTTAAATCTATTTTTGTATAAACTGCCTCAAATAGCAGAGCTAAAGTCACCTAGAAATAAAATTTAAATTGCAACAATGATGGACTGGCCTGGTGATTCTACATATGGAATTAGAATATTAAATATTTCTAAGGTTAGAAATGACAAAGAGAATACTTAACTATATCTGATTTTGAAATTAATATTTCAGAAGTTTCCATTGTCTAATATTTGTTATGGACTCTTTCTGATGGCCACTGGCTGAAGATAATAATGTAAGTTAAGCCTCATACACTGTTTTCAACATAACAGGCACTCTTCTAATTGCTTCATATAGCTTAGAATAATTCCTAATTTTATTCTGAAAAACAATCCAGTGAATTGATTTGAAGAACAAAAAGTTAATGACCAAGTTCACATCAATAGCATGAAGCAGAGTCAACTGATCAAACTCTAGAAGTTGAATTTTTTCACATTTCATTTGCCTCAGTCTGATAGCAAAATTATAGATCAAACTATCTCTCCGAATTTTGAGTTAAAAAAATGCTTATAAGATTCTCATTTTTATATTTTAAATAGCAGCTCTGCTATAAATTTAAATATTTTTGGAGCCATAGTCATTGAATGTCTTTAAATGAATTTATCTAATGTTATATGTTAAATATTCACTACAATTAACATTTTTGTGAACAAAAATGTTTCTATGCATTTTGTTCTATTTTATAATTGCTAAATTCACTTGAAATAGAAATATAGTAATTTGATCATCAACCAGGTTGTACTTAGGGTCCCCTTAATAAAACTGTCAATGTAAAGTCATGTATTTATTTTAAATAAATATATTTTTATCACCATTTTTGCAGTGACATTGGAAATGTTCTCATAGTCCTACATAGATTGGCAGTGTTTGCCTTTACATTTACTGTATAATGATATCCCCACTTTTCTCAGCTTTAAAGTATATTCTCATTTAAAGGTATAAAAAGATAAAATGGATGAAGACCAGATTCCGCCCTCGCCCTGCCCTCTCCTGCGTAGTGTGATGTTGGCTCCCAGGGTGAGCGCCACCTGCTGTGCGCTGATGGGGTCAGTGGACTCCCAGCCCTGGGACTCTTGCCAGTTTCTGCTCCTCAAGAATGTAGCTGGGAATATAACATCATGTTTTTGTTAATCTGCTTCATTCCCTACATTTCCTAAATCAGCACTACTTGGGTTTTCCCTGGCCTGGATGTATTCTAAGTTCTGACCATGACTTTCTGGTCTAGACAGGCTGCCCTGAAATAGTTGATTACAATAGTTGTGTGCCCGTTTTTAGCAACAGACTTTTAAACTTTAGCCAGATTCTCAATGATATTCAGTATAATGTCTCCGTTTCTGCAATGAACTAACAAGAACTTCTCAGTTTCTTCAATATCATATGGAACTGACTGGGATTAACCTGAATAAGCATCTGCACTGCAGAGTGTTTTATACTTTGACACTATTTGTGCTGAATCACTCCACATGGTCATCTCCTTCCAGTTTTCAAAACAAGTGTGTTAAAACACGTCTACATTTAGTTTTCCCTTCAACCTATCTAATAGATCTAGCCACGGAGGACTCTAGACCAGAAAGGCGAAAGAAAGAATGAGATGGATCACCTCCTGCTGCCTGCTATCCGCAATTTCTTTCTCTCTCCTACAAACTGCAGGTATGAAGAGTGATTTAAGTATTCCTCCTTTTCCAGAAGAGGTTTTCCATCTATTATATCCTGATTCCTGGACCATTATAAGTCTTTTTCTTGATAATAACAAAATTAAATGTCCCTTAGTGAATTTTTTTTCTTTAGAAAAACAATTGTATATAGTTTTACCAAAGGTCAGACTTTCAAGAGTTTTTCTGTGCAGATGTCCAGTTCCTAAAGACTGATTTTTTGCATTCTCAGACTATTCAGTCACCAGCTATAGTAATTCCTTAGAGGCACATGAGTGCCTGCGAAGCCAGCAACTGTGGGTCCCACATACAAAAGGCAAATCAATGAAACAACCATAATACATTTCAAAATTGTTATTTTTATCTTTTTGAAAACATGGTACACTTTTGTTGAAAAGGTTGTTTTCTACTTTATAGTCACACCATGTTCTAAAACAATACTGAAGAGTAACAGAAAATGTCTGAGCAACTTCAATGACAATTTCCCTACAAAGCCTTTTTTATGGTGAAATAAGCCATTGCTGATATCATCATGAAAGCTCAACAGAAGTGATATTTTTTCTAGTCTGTGTTATGGTAGAATTAGAAAATGTCTACCCAATATGAATTAATGCAAAAAGAGATGTTGAAGGGATTTCATAAAAAATAAATTAATTTTACTTCAATTAGTAAGAAGTTGATATAAATAAAACATGAGATTGGTCATTTGTCAGCAGAAGCATTCTTATTGACAGCCATTTATATTTACTTCAAATAGAGTAATATTAACATTTGGTGTGTATTACACTTGGTTCATGAACATTTGGCCTTGAAGAAATCCCTGGTAGCGATGTACACTAAGATCATTTCACCCTGGTCTAGAGAATCTATGATCTAGAGAGTCTAACCTGTATGTTGATGGAATTAAAGGTAAAACTTTCCAAGTAAGTTTCCTTCCTCCTCATCTACTGAAGGAGGCTTATTCTCCTAACAGTTAATTAGTATGAAACTTCCTTTTAGTGGGAAAAACACTTTTGCTGTGAAAATATCCTGGCAAGCCTACATTTGTCAGCTGAGTCTTTGTGAGGTATTCGAGGTTGTCAGGTTCCAAGGCTTTAGAGAAGGAAGTAAAACTATGAGTGACAAATAAAGGTTTGAGAGATGAGAGGAAAGAACCAGAAAGACAGCTGGAGGTTGTAAACAGTGTGGCTGAATTTACAGCCTCATGAACCCAACTTACACCTTTTTCCTTTATGGATATCAAGTATCTTTTAAATTATGATTATTTCATTCTTATTATTATTAATCTAGTATTTATATTTTTATTTTTCTAGAACTCAAAAACTTTTCACATTACTCTATTCTTGTTTTATGAAGATGATTTACTTATGAATCTCTTTAGGATGTTTTATTATACTTACTATTTATTCCTTAAGGCTCTCCACAAGTATTCCTTCCCTCACCCCGTTTCCAAGTGTAGTAGGGTCACACTTATATATTCCCTTTGAAGTTAAATATGAAGACGAGATTTGCTTTGCCAATGAAATGTGAGCTAAGTGGCATCTGTAATATCTAAGTGGAAGCTTTAAAAGCAAAAGGCTGATTTCACTCTCTCTCTTTTCCTCTGAAACTGTGACTGGAAATATTCCAGAATCTGTAGGTATTTCATCAGCTAAAGGTCTGGGGTGAAGATGAGCAAGATCAGAGGTCCCAGAAATAGCACTACACAATAATAGACATTGTCTTCCTAAGCTACAAAAATTTAGGATTTTCAGATAATGACTGATGTATATATACTTTTTTTTCCTAAGCCTCTTTTGCTGACTTTAATGTCTTGATTTTTATGGTGTTGGATTTTTTTCTCAAATATTAGTTGTTTATTGTCTTTTCTTAGCTTTATTGACTCTTTATAATTGATGAATAAGAGTTCTTCCCCTAGGGATTGTTATAGGAAGGGTAGCACTGTGGTCTTGGCTGAATGTGAATTAGTCTGACTTCTGAATACGGTAACCGCATCCCTCATAGACTGTAAGTTATCTGGGAGCATTGCATTGATGCTGTAGCCCCAGTGCTGAAAACGCCCGCTCCACTAAGCGACATTACTGCTTTAGCTGGATGGCCGAGAGCAGAATCAGAGGCCCACTTTTCTGTATCTTCTTTGTTGTATTCTGGAGTCACTTTGGACTCTTTACTGCTTCCTTCTCAAACCCCAGTATTTACCTTCGGAGCCCAGAAGTTCACATTTTGAAAGCAGTTTTCAAATTTAACCTCAAAGTAAATATAACAGCTGCTTGCTGCTCATGATATGGTGAGTACAGTACCCATCTGTCCTTAATGTAATCCGAATTAATTATTACGACAGTTGGTCCTGAACCACAAGGTTCTTTTGAGTATATTGTCTCAGAACTTAATTATGTTTGGAATTGCTTGTAACTCAGTAGTAGTTTCTTGCTAAAATCTTTAATCTGTGGTTTTTCTCTACTTTTTTTCCCCCTCTTGTAAGATGATTCCACTTGCTTTCTGTTTCCCAAAGTTCTTCAAAAGTTTTCTTCTAGTGATGGCATGCTTTTCTGGAATTCATTCTGTTCTTTAATGGAATTTCTGTAATTTTAAGATGTTCTTAGTGAAAAGAGTAGAAATTTAGGATATTACTCTCTCTTGTTACAATTTCCAGTTTGTATTCCTATTTATAACTTCTTCATGTTATCATTCATGTTTTAAATGATATATTGAAACAAAGCAGCAAAGTATGAAGTTAACAAGGTAAAGTATAATCTTTTATGGGCAAGGACTCACACCTAGTAGAAGCCATACATCCACTGGACACCTAATAAGCAATTTTGGAACTTTTTTAAAAAACTACTTAATTCTGATTATCATTCCATGACATAAAATACTGGCAGAGAAATCTAACCCAAAGTCCTTCTTTTCAAAAATAAATAAACCATAAATCAGGTAGTGAAATTACATAGGAGATCTACTGAGGTTTACCAGGGTTAGGGCTAGAACATAGCCTTCTTAGTCTTATTCCAGAGTTTGCTTTTGTTTTTAAATCCCTACTTCTCTATCTCTTTGATTTTTGGGTGGATAAGCTGCTGTATGGAAGAGAGTGAAAATTATGTATTAAAGAAAATCAATTTAAAAATGGGCAAGTGTGTTTCTTTTCAGATCACATATACATATGTACTTATTATATAATGTATATAATAATATACATTTATTTATATATATGTACATATACATATAGTTTTTTTCAGAATCCTACAGACTTAAGTCTTTCTTCAACTGAAGAAATCTAAAAATACAGGTAATTAGCTAAAAACTTCTTTTTCTCTCTGCCTTTAGAACCTGAATTTCAACTAATAGCTATCTTTTAATTATTCATGATAAATAGCCTTTAGAAGTGTTTTTAATTTTTTTTTAAAATGTTGTACCAAGCAAGAAAATATATTCTTGACCAAAGAAATAGGTGTATATTATATTTTCTACTAATCTTTAGTATATATATATAATGTCTTTAGCATCATAGTACATGTTAATATGTTATTTTGAATAATCTTGGATTCTCTAAGTCATTTAGATATGAAATTATGCTCTGTATATCCATTTGCCCTTTACATTGTATCTTTTCATCATTAATGTTTTCACAAATCCCACAAGGAATGCTGGCTATTGCTATGGAGAGATTTAATCCTCCTCCAGCTCCCCTAAAATTAGAGGAAATAGTTCTGGTGGGAGAAAAGCATTTCAATACTTTGGTATAAATAAACACATTTCAAAAGGTGTGAGATTTTTTTATTAGAAGAGTAATTGGATGTACAGAAAAAATGGCTATTTTGAAGAAGAAATAAACATAATTTTTCCTAAACTGCAAGTAAACACATAAAGGGCTTATAAAAATTGACAAAATCAAATTATTGACACTGAACTAGATATATTCCAATAACATT
Organism: Manis pentadactyla; assembly: GCF_030020395.1. NCBI lineage: Eukaryota > Metazoa > Chordata > Mammalia > Pholidota > Manidae > Manis > Manis pentadactyla. The sequence goes on along the minus strand of NC_080037.1, from coordinate 25,791,989 downwards.
TAAATATAAATGGTTTTATAAATAATAGTAAGCCTTGTTTATCTCCCCAAATGCAATTTAAAGGCAATTCAGAGTATATATAATGTTTGGACATTGAAGAGATAATTGTACTAACACCTAATTTAGTCACTAATCTAGAGCTCTTAAATCAGAGCTCAGTACCTTGAGATTTAACAATTTTCAAGATTATTTTTCTAATTAGTGCAAAAATAAGATGCTGTCATTTATTAATCCATTTGTCTTAAATTTCTTTGTAGTTTTAACAAAAATTTTGCATATTCAGAAAGTTTTAAACATATACAAATTATGAAAGAATGTTATACTTTAACATGATTCAATTAAAAGTAAATCTGAAAAGATACCTAATACAAGTCAAATCATTACCTGAACTATTATAAACCCTTACTAATAATACAAAACTGTTCTTAATGCATATCTGGAAAAATAGTGTGCTAGCTACCCACTTCTATTATTTTAAGGAAATTAATTTGGGCATCAAGTCTTCCTGATAAAATTGACTCATTTCTAATTAACACACTTGTACACAACAAAGTCAAAGATATGCTGTGGCTGAGTTCATCTTCTCATTAAGAGGATTATTTGCTTCAAACTGAGTCAAGAGTTATGTTTTTTAATCTCAAAAGGGAAAAATATGTTTTCAAAATGATTTAGCATGAAGGATTAAAATTTAAATTCAAATTAAAAAGTAATTAATGGGGCCTGGTAGAACCTCCACCTAGTGAACCAAATAGAAAATCATTATAATAAACTGTTGGGACAGGAAGATTGATAAGGATTCTTACTCAGCTTTTCTGTTAAAAATTTTTGGTTCCAAATAGAAGAATAATGTACTTCTTTCTTTTGATATAGATTAAAACCAAAAGAAGATCCCTACATTACCAGCGATAATCTTTGAAGAAATATATCATTTGTATTCAGTATATTGGAAATAAGACATACAATGTATTTTGAAAGTGAATCAATTTTACTTTAAAAGCAAAAGATTAAGATGAAAAAACAATTTCTGAAGTTATCCATCTACAGTATTATTAATAATATATATTAGAAACTTAGTAAACTTTATATTCCAATTTGGTAAGATGTAGGGGCAGAGCACAGAGGATTTTAGAATAGAGAAAATACTCTGCATGATACTATAACGATACATATATGCCATTATACACTTTCCAAACCCCTAGAATGTACAAGAACAAAGTAATGTACATAAACCCTAAGGTGAGCTATGAATTTTGGGTGATTATGATATTTCAGTGTGGATTAATCAGTTGTAATAAATGTACAACTCTGGGGGTAGATGCTGATAATGCTGGAAGTTATGCATGTGGGGGACAGACAGGTGTATGGAAATACTGTACTTCCCTGTCAATTTTGCTAGGGACCTAAAGCTACTCTAAAAAAATTAAATCTTAAAAAACTAATGTGGACAAACGTTTTATTTATAAATTTAACAAGGAAATTAAGTGGTAAAGCATATTTGGAGGCCCATTAATATATGTGTGTGTTTGTATATGCACAATTCATATATCATAATCAATCAGTGGGAAATATAGCATATTTATTTTTGCAGCTGTTTTAGTTCAGACCATGTTTAACTCAATCAATCATTAAAAATTTACCATATCAAGTCTGAGTAGTTAAACCTAAAATGGCTTCTCTTTACTACACAAATATTCTCACCTTTCAGGCTAGGTAAAAATAATCTGTTTTTGTAATTGAAAACTGCTATCAGAGAGAGTAAAACAGCTATAGAGAGAGTAAAAGTTCAGAATTTTTAGTTATACTAAAATTTAGTTTTTAGAGCTACTAATCACTTAGTAGTTGTGTAAAATTGTTTAAGTGACTTAATGTATATGACCACCAGTCTTTTTATCTAATAAGGATAATTAACATTCTCTTTTTAATGTTGTTCATAATTAAAAGTTAAAAAATTATTGAGTATCACCTATGTGTACAGCACTTTGCTTTATAGGCATTCTACATATTTATCAAAGCAATCTTTTGGGGTTATTATTAGCCTTACTTTACCAATGAAAAGGCTGAGAATTAAGTAACTTGCCCAAAGCCACATACCTAGAAAGCCACAAAACCAAGATCTGAATTGTTTTTTTATTCCTTTTCAACCACAAGCAAAATGAGTAAAGTATGAAACCTTCTCAATGTACGAAAGTGTTTGATTAATGTTAGTTATTACTATGTCTTTCTTCCTTATCTTAAAAAATTCTACTGATATTTCTACACCTAAAAATTATGGCAAAGTCGATATAATGAAGGTTCTTGTGGTAGGAAAAAAATAAGTTCTGCTAAACTTATTAAAGTCTAAAGGCGCCAAACTACAAAGGAGTGACTATATTTGATCCTTGATATAACATCTTCCAATTAACCTTGTGGCTCTCTGTAGTAAACTATATAGAATCTATTTCAACAAATATGAAAACTCACATAGTTGATTTCACCTGTATAAGCACAAAATAAATTTTCATAGGAAATGACACTATATCCATATTTTTTTATTTTTTTCCATTTTCATATTGGATTAAAGTGTTTCACAATGTTTTCCAGCTGTTTTATTTTTCAAATCTCATCCTACAGATCATAAAATCCTTTAGGAAAGCAATGTTCTGAATGACAGTTGTAGCAAATGCAATTGCAAAGACAAGTCTTTCATGTACTGTTTAAAATATCAAAATGTATTTGGCTTCATGTAGTCACAATTATCATTGTGGAATTTTGTGATAAAAATGATTTCTCTTTAAGCAATATTTACAGATAAAGTGCTCATAATGGCCATGAGATTGGACAGATGAGCAATTCAGAAGAACTTGTGATCAGAGACAGAGTCTCTCAGGCCAACATTAAAATTAAATATAAGAAAAGGAAATCAAGACAGTAGACATGTATACTTAAACATGTGAAATATATAAACATATAAGCACACATGTATATGAATATATATACATATACTCCTACAAACCAATAATAAAGGAAACATAACTCTCCCATTAAAAATGGTCAAACTATTTGAACAGACACTTAAAAAGTGAAGATATATGAATAACCAGTAGCAGAAGAAAATTGTACGCCATTTTTCAGTAATGAAAATTAAAACAATGAGAAGCCCCTAGATGCCCATTAAGAGACTAAAATGATAAAGACTGTTGAAGAAAACAGATAATAACTTGCAATAAAATGATATGAACATTTTGGAAAAAACTCTTTCAATATCTTTAAAATTTAAATTTAAAACCACTTTATACCCCAGGAATTCCTCATCTAGACATTTGCCTCAAAAAAAGAGAAGAAAATGAATATGCACACGAAAAATTGTATCAGAATGTGCAGATTTAATCCTCATAGTGCAAAACTCAAAAGAGCCTCGTTGTCTATCAACAAAGGAACAAATAAATGCTTTCCAGTTTCATGCAATGGTGCATCACACTTCAGGGAAAATGAAAAAATGACTAAAGCAAAACAGCTGCATCTCAAAAGTAATAATCTGATCAAAGTAATCCAATGCAAAAGGTGTACATAGTCCATAATGCAATTTAAATACAGTTTGAGAACAGGGAGAACTAACCTATGTAGTAAAAATCACAGCAGTTGTTACCAGTGAGGAGAGAATGCCTGACTGAAAATAAGCATAAGGAAAACTTCTAGGGTGGTGGAAATATTATACATTTTGACTGGAGTGATAGTTGCACAAGCGATTACAAAAGTTGCTCAGAGATAATTAAAACCTATGCATTTTATTTTATTGAAGTTGTAGTTCTCAGAATAATATATAATGAAAAGTTTATGTAGGAAAAAAATTGCAAAGAGATATTTGCGTTTTGAAATAAAGTTCAAGGTGAACTTGGCCAGAGTACAGTCTTTATAATGATCAGGATAGAAGTCAGAATATAATAATTTAAAGAGTGAATGGCAACTTATGTTCATGAATTAATTAATCAATTTAACATTCATTTGCTGAACACATTACATTTTGCTGTACACTTTCAAGGACTCAAGACATGGTGATCAAGAACAGCAGGATTTATATTCTAGTGGAAATGGACACTGAATGAGTGAGTGAAGGGGATGACACATTGGGTCAGTGCTATAAAATAAGTGATTAAATCATCTTTGAGAGAGAGAGAGAGAGAGAGCAATAGGGAAAAACGACATGAAACTGAAATTCAGGTAACCTTCGAGATAGTTATTTGTTTTCCTGTAAACGAGTCAATATCTGTAGGCCACATGTGCTCATTTTTAAAACAAAAACTAATCCAGAATATTTCTAAATTCTCTTTCGACTCTAAAATCCTGAGATTAATTTCATTATATTATATTATGTACATTTTCCCACAAAGAATTGTGTTCTTTTCTATTTGTCCTGGAGTTTACTTGAGTTACTAAAAATAAATTAATCTGATTTCAGTTATTATTCTAAGTCATCTATATCTAATTTTAAGTCATCATATTAATTTTAAAATATCATGACATATAAATGAATCAATATAGTCTTGCTTCATTTTCCCATGCCTGAAAAAATAAAACTCTGTGAAGATCATAATTATGTGTAAATTACTATCAATAGGAACCCCTGGTATATTTGGGAGCAGCTCAGAAATGAAGGCAGAGTTCTAGGAGGTTCTAGTCATTTTTTAGAGCCCGTTTATTCACCAAATTCTCACAATTAAATATTTTTCATCCAAAAACAGTAGGCAATGAGGTGGGTCATATTGGTCAGGGATGCATAAATGTAGTTTTTGTTTTATTTTAATAAATGACTGAAATAAATACCCTTCTGTGAGAAATTTTTTAAAAATCAATAATTTTACTATGATTTTATTTGAAAGGTGTTTGTAGTTTTGAAAATATCCATATAATCAGTGTGGAATCATGAGACAGTTCTGCCTGTAAGGTTGCATGGCCATATTAAAATGTAATAAAATGTTAATCATTGCAAATTAGTTCATGATTAATGCAATAATGTGGAAGGAACTGGCAAAAATAAAGTGATAATTTAGCTTTTATTTAAAACCTCACAATCCTTTATTTTTGCAGCATACTTTCTTTAGTTCCTTTTAAATTCTCATTTGAGCTTGGAAATTGTTGGGTCAGTAAAATCATTGCTATATCTTAATCAGCAATAGAAAATATTTTAATACAAATATGCACACTCTGTATTAGCATGCTCTATCAGCTAGACAATTATGATTGAACTGAAGAGCCCCTATGGCTTGCTAATTAGTACTTTAAACCAGAATTTCATTATCTTCATTCCCTGAAAGTCTGCTTGGGCATGTTGTTGACAAAGTAGCTTGCCAACATCTTACAAAGAACTGGCCAATTTAAACAAAGCATTATGATGCATTAAACAAGGTTACTTGAACTCTTTGACAATTTTAATAAACAGTGACATTTTATAAAATAAGGAATATTTTTGTGCAAAAAATTATAAACAAGGTTGGATTTGCTAACATTATTTCATGACTGAAATAATTGTTAGAGAACAAATATAAATGACATTAATTTTCACTTAACATATGAATAATAATCTTGAGGATGGCATAGGATTCACCTTTCTCTAATGAACTCTAACAATAGTACTTCTGAGTGCAGATGATAGAATAGCTGCTATGCACTTTTTCCACAGACCCAAGCACTGAGAAAAAAAATGTATTTAATGGTAGAAGATAATTTTCTGAATGTAAAAACATGCCAAAATATATTAAAACTAGCAGTATAAATCAGGACTAGATGTGCAAAAAGTGGTTTAATATCAGTGATACCACTTCTTTTTTGATTTAGAGATAACTTTCATAGTCTAATTTTTTATTGGAATAAAGCTGATGCACACTATTACATTGGTTTCAGATGTACATTAGGCTTGATAATTATATATGTTACTAGTTGCTTGCCAAAGTAAGTGTAATTGCTCCTGTTAACAATACCAAGGTATTACAATATGATTGGTTATGTGCTATACGTTGTATTTCCATTCCAATGACCAACTTATTTTACAATTTGCAGTTTGTACTTCTTTATACCCTTCAACTATTCATGCATCCTCCCACCCCCTACCCTATGGTAACCAATAGTCGGTTGTCCATATTTATGGGTCTGTTTATTTTTGTTTGTTTTTGTATTTTAGATTCTACATATAAGTGAAATCATATAGTATTTGTGTTTCTACCTGGCTTATTTCATGTAGCATGATACCCTTTGGAATTATCCATGTTGTTGCTAATGGCAAGATTTCCTTATTTTTAATTGCTGAGTAATATTCCATTGTGTATATGTACCACCTCTTCTTTATTCATTCATCTGTTGATGGACATTTGGGTTGCACCCATATCTTTGCTATTGTAAGTAATTCTGCAGTGAACATAGGTTTGCATGTATCTTTTCAAATTAGGTGATACTGTTTCCTTAAGGTAAATTCTCAGAAGTGGATTGCTGGGTTGCATGATATTTATATTTTTAATTTTTTAAGGGACCTCCATATTGTTTTCCACAATGACTGGACTAATTTACATTCTTATCAACAGTGTAGGAGGGTTCCCTTTTCTCCATATGTTCACCAAGACTTGCTACTTCTGTCTTGGATAGCAGCTATTCTGACTGGCATGAGGTTTTGATTTGCATTTCCTTACGATTAGTGATGTTAAACATTTTTTCATGGGTCTGTTGGCTATCTCTATGTCTTATTTGGGAAAATGTTTATTCAGGCCCACTTCCCATTTTTTTATTGGATTATTTGTTGTTTTTTGGTGTTGAGTTATATTAGGTCTTCATGTATTTTGGACATTAGCCCCTTATCAGACATTATCATTTGCAAGTATATTCTCCCATCTGGTAGGTTACCTTTTTGTTTTGTTGATAGTTTCCTTTGCTGTACGGAAGCTTTTTACTTTGATGTAGTCCCACTTGTTTATTTTTGCTTTTGTTTCCTTGCCAGTAGAAACATAAAGAAATTTCTCATGCTGATACTTATGAGATTCTAGCCTATGTTTTCTTCTAGTTTTATGGTTTCATGTCTTATGTTTAGATCTTTAATCCATTTACAGTTTACTTTTATGTATGGTATAAGACAGCGATCTAGTTTCTCTTACAATGTGGCTGTCCAATTTTCCCAACATCATTTACTGAAGAGACTGTCTTTTGCTGATTGTATATTAATGACTCCTTTGTCATGTATTAATTGACCATATATGCATGGGTTGATTTCTGGAATTTATTCTGTTCCATTGATCTATGGGTCTGTTCTTGTGCCAGTATCATACTGCATTGAGTATTGTAACTATGTAGAATAGCTTGAAGTCAGGGAGCACAATAACCCCAGCTTTGTTCTTCTTTCCAAGATTGCTTTGGCTATTTGGGATCTTTTGTGATGCTCTATTAATTTTAGTATTATTTGCTCTTATTTAGTGAAAAATGCCCTTTGTATTTTGATGGGGATTGCATTGAATCTGTAAATTGCATTGGGTAGGATGGCCATTTTAACAATATTAATTCTTCCTATCCATTTCAGTGGGATAGATTTCCATTTATTTAATCTCATCAATGTCTTATCATTCTCAGAGTGCAAGTCTTTCACTTCTCGGTAGGTTTATTCCTGGGTGTTTTATTCTTTTTGCTTTGATTGTAAATGGTATTGTTTTCTTGATTTCTCCTTCTGCTAGTGAATTGTTAGTACATAGGAATGCAATAGATTTCTGTAAACTGATCTTGTATACTGTAACTTTGCTGAATCCAGTTATTAGTTTTAATAGTTTTCTGATGGAGTCTTTAGGGTTTTCTATACACAATATCACATCATCTGCAAAAAGTGACAGTTTTACCTCTCCTTATCAATTTGGATACCTTTTATCTCTTTTATCCTGTCTGATTGCTGTGGCAAGGTCTTGCACTACTATGTTGAATCAAAGTGATGAGAGTGGGTAGGTCTTAGATGGAAAGCCTCGAGCTTTTTACCACTGAGTATGATGTTGGCTGTGGGCTTGTCCTTTATGGCCTTTAGTATGTTGAGGTATGTTCCTTCTATACCCATTTTGTTGAGAGTTTTTATCATGAATGAATGTTGAATTTTGTGAAATGTTTTTTAGCATCTTCTGAGATTATCATATTTTTTTTACTTCCTTTTCTTAATGTGGTTTATCACACTGATTGATTTACAGATACTGTATGATCCTTGCATCCCTAGAAAAAGTCCCACTTGGTCATGATGAATTATCTTTCTGCCACATTTTCAAATTTGTTTTGCTAATATTTTGTTGATGATTTTTGCATTTATATTCATCAGGGATATTTGTCTGTAATTTTTTGTTTCTTTTTTTTGCAGTGTCTTTCTCAGGTTTTGTTATTACAGTAATACTGGCCTCATAGAATGAGCTTGGCACTATACCTCTTCTTCTGTTTTTTCAAATACTTCAAAAGGGATGGGTATCAACTCATATTTAAAGGTTTCATAAAATTCACTTATAAAGTCATCTGGATATGGACTTTGTTTGCTGGGAGCTTTTTGACCACCAGTCAAATTTCACTACTACTGATCAGTCTGTTCATATTTTCCATTTCTTACTGGTTCAGTATGGGAAGAATATATGTTTCTAGGAATTTATCCATTTCTTCTATATTGTCCAATTTATTGGCATATAATTTTTTTGTAGAATTCTCTTACAATTATTTGAACTTCTGTGATGTCAGTTGTAACCTCTCCTTTTTCATTCTGATTTTGTGTCCTCGCTTCTTTGTCCTTGTTAAGTCTTGCTAAGGGTTTGTCTACTTTGTTTATATTCTCAAAAAACTAGCTGTTGGTTTCATTGATTTTTTTTCTATTGTTTTACCCTTCTCTAATTTATTTCTGCTCTAATCTTTATTACGTTCCTCCTTCTACTAACTTTGAGCTTTGTCCTTTCTTTAGTTCCTTAAGTTGTGAGGTTTGATTGTTTGAGATTGTTCTTGTTTCTTGAGATAGGCCTGTATTGCTATAAACTTCCCTCAAAGAACCACTTTTGTTGTTCTCTACATATTTTGAACCATTGAGCTTCTGTTTTCATTTCTATGTATTTTTTTTTCATTTCCTCTTTGATCTGTTCTTTTATCCATTGATTATTTAGAAGCATGCTCTTTAGCCTCCATGTTTGTGTTTTTCTTATAATTGATTTCTGTTTTTCATACATTGTATCTGAGATGTTTGATACAATTTCAGTCTTCTTAAATTTTTCAAGAATTTTTTTTGTGTCCTAATATGTGTTCTCTTTTGGAGAATGTTCTATGTGCATTTGAGGAAAATGTGTACCCTGCTGCTTTTGAGTAGAACATTCCATATAAATCCGTTAAGCCCATTCACAATGATCTATTCTGTCATTCAACACCTCTGTCTCTTTTTTTTAATTTCTAGGTTAATAATCTATCCATTGGTATAAGTGTTATGTTAACATCTCCTATAATTATGTTGCTGTTAACTTCTCCTTTTAGGTCTGTTAGTATTTGGTTAGTATATTTAGGTGCTCCTATGCTGGGTGTATAGATTGTATGATTCTTGTCTTCTATTTTCACTGATCCCTTTATCATTATGTGAAGTCCTTTTTTGTCTCTTGATACTTTGTTTGTTTTGAAGTCTATTTTGTCTGAAATATGTATTATGGCTCCAGCTTTTTCTTTTTTTTTGGTCTCTATTTGCATGGTACATCTTTTTCCTAACCTTTCAGTTTCAGTTTCTGTATGTCTTTAGGTCTGAAGTGAGTATTTTGTTGGCAGCAAATAGATGAGCCTTATTTTTTATCCATTTAGTCAGCTTATGTCTTTTGAGTGGAGTATTTAGGCCATTTACATTAAAGTAATTATCAATATGTATGTTCTTATTGCCACTTGTTAAATGCTTCCTTGTTTTTGTTGTTATCTAACCCTTTCTTACTCTCTTCTCTCGTATTTTCAGTATTATATTCTCTTCTCTCTCTTTTTGTGTATCTATTATAAGTTTTTGGTTTATAGTTATTATATTGTTCTTAAATGATATTCTATGAATATAACAATCTATAATAAGCTGATGGTCACTTAAATTCAAACATATCCTAGCAGCACAACATATCTTTCTTCCCTTCCTCATTTTATTTATACAATATCTTGTTTTACAGCTTTTTATTAAGTCATTCCTTTAGTGTTTAGCTGTAATTACCTTGCTAAATTTTTTCTTTCCTTCCTTCATATTAGCTTTTGAGTAATGGACCTACTACATCTGCTATACATTTGCTTTACCAGTAGAAATTTTCCACTTTTTAAAATTTCTTGCTTTTTTTTTAGGTCTTTTCTTTTCCTCTTAAAGAAATCCCTTTAGGATTTCTTGTAAGGCTGGCTTAACAGTGGTGACCTCTTTTAACTTACGTGAATCTGTGAAGCTCTTTATCTCTCCTTTTATTTTGAATGATTGCCTTTCTGGAGTGTATTCGTGGCTGGAGGTTTTTTTCCATTCAGCACTTTGAATATATCATACTACTCCCTTCTGGGGGAGTTTCTGCAGAAAAATCATCTGATAACCATATGGGGTTTCCCTTATATGTAATTCATTGCTTTTCTCTTTAAGCTTTTAAGATTTTCTCCTTGTCTCTCATCTTTGACATTTTGGTTATGTTGTGTATTGATGTGGACCTCCTTGGGTTCATCTCATTTGGAGCTCTCTGTGTTTCCTGAACCTAATGGACTGTTCCTTTCTCCAGGTTAGGGAACTTTTCAGCTATTATATCTTCAAAGAAATTTCCCACGTCTCTCTCTCTCTCTTTTCCTTCTGAAATGCCTCTAATGTAGATGTTAGGATGTTTGACACTGTCCCAGAGCTCTCCCACCCTATTCTCATTTATTTGCATTCTTCCTTCCTTCTGCTGTTCATATTAAGTGCTTCCCAACACTCCAACTTCCCAGTCACTGGTTTGTCTTCTACATCTTCTAGTCTGCATCCCCTCCAGGTTACTTTTTATTTCATATATTGAGTTCTTCATCTCTGACTGCTTCTTTTTTTAGACTTTCTATTCTTTGTTGAAGTCTTCCTTGAATTCTGCTATTGTTTCTTCAAGTTAAGTTAATATCTTTATAACCATTGTTTTCAACTTCTAACCACATAGATTGCTTAACTCTGTTTCGTTTGGCATATATACCTGTGTCTCCTCATCTTGTATGATTTTCTGTGTTTTGTTCAATGAACTAGTTGAAATGGATCACTCTCCAAGTCTTGAAGAATCAGCCTTGCATGGGAGAGGCCCCAGGTAGAATTGTGTGCCTCTCAGTTTTAGCAAGCTGGAGGCTGAGCAAGTGTGAGGTGGTGTTATGACTCCCTGGGCATGGTCCCAGGAGCACAGCCTTGGGGAATGCTGCAGGTGGACACCTGTGGGTTCTGCACTGGTTGGGGAAGGGTGGGACAGCAGCAGTTTGGAGGTGCACTCCAGGTAACTCCCCGCTTGGAGCCAGCTGAGTCCCTGTGCATACTCACCCATAGGCGCATGCACACTCTGCAAATGCCTGCATTGGAGCCCACTGGGTTTTACTGGAAGCCAGCGTCAGGCTTTGTGCATGTAGCCCCTTGGTCCCTGTGTGCTCTGGGCTGCTCCAGGGAATCCCTACGTCTGTGCCTCCCGGTCCCACTGGTGGAGTTCCCTATTGAGCATTCCTGGCAGTGGGTAAATGCCCTCGGCGCTCTGGGGAGCTGTCTTCATGGCATTGGCCCTAAATTTTGTGCACCCTCCCTGTGGGTTGGACAACTTTCTGATCTTGCTGTTGGGGGTTGGGATGGTGGACGGCAGCAAGCAGCAAGTAGGACTCCTATATCTCCTACAGGCAGGCCAGGGTATGGGTGAGGGTGAGGAGACACCGAGACCTAGTTTGAGATTAGGGTGTGCATCCATTTCCTGCTCTTGGCCACATTAAGATGTACAGAAAGAAGACAATGAGGCTGGTCAGCAGCTCTGATCTCAGATTGATACCAACAGTCTCCTTGCCAAACAGCAGATGTTTAGTCCTGAAGTTGTGTTCTTTCAATTACTGTCTAGTTGCACTTTAAGCCACAAGGCTTTTTTCCTGGGCATCAGGTCAGGGAGTCCAGGCCTGGCTCTCCCAGGAATATCTCTCTTCCTCCCCTCTGCCAGTGACTGTGCTGGGGGTGGAATTCCTGTGGTCACCCTGTCTCTGTCTCTCTTGCCTTTTTTTTTTTTAATGTTATCTATCTGTCCTTTGTATAGATGGTGTTCACTTCATGCTCTGTGCATAGATGTAAATTTGGTGTCTAGATGGGAGAAGGTAGACCCCTGCTTTGCCATGTTCCCAGAATTCCTATAATAGTAGTTTTGTTTATTTAAAAAAAGAAATTACTTCCTCCCCATCTCATCATCATTCTCCCCATTATCGTCTCTATATTTCCCTTCAACAAAATGCAAATTGAAATAAAATTATTTCATAGCACTGGAAGTATTTTTTTCTACACAAGCTAAAAATTAAAGCCAATCTACAAAAATTAGCTATCTTTCTTGGTCATAAAGCAAAATGAACAACCACCTTCTAAAAAATTGGAGTAAATTGAAAATGTGCTAGCAAATTCAAAGAGCAAAGTTCAATTCTGCTCAAACATTATATTTCAATAAAAGACTTCCCATGATTAGAATAAGAAAGGAATGTTTTGAATTTTTCTTTGACCTGTAAATGCACACATTATCTTTGACAGTCAATTCTCTTGTGATGGAAATGCATAATGAAAATTCTTTCTCACAAGTGTTTACTAGTGAGTGGAATGCATGCCCCCATCACAGCTCTTGTTTATCCAGCATAGGATTGTGCAAAGCAATATTGAGATTTCCCAATATTCCTTGAATTGACTTCAAGTCACAACACTTCCTATGTAGTCTAAATAATATGGAATCATAGAAAAGATCTAGGTCTCTGGAGTAGACCAAGATGGCTTAAAAAATGTACTTTAAAATCTTAAAATTCTCCAAGCAAAATCCTTTTAAGAAATTCTGCTGTTTTCATGCTTTTATTCTCCTGCCAAAGTGGCTAAGACTTTGACATTCTTTTCTGCATCCTATAGAAGACTTCAAAACAAGAGAAGAATTCACTCAATAAATGTTTAATAAGTATTCACTAGGTGCTATTAATTGTGACAAACACTGGCAATACAACAATGGTGAAGACATATAAGAATCTTGCCCTCATGGAGCTTACCTATGAATATGCAAAACAGAATATAATGAAATAAAGAAATAGGTACAGTAGTAGTGGGCTGTAAGAGCTTCTGCAGAGAATATTATCATAGTGATAAATTAAAGATCATATACTGGGAAGCTATTTGAGGAGGGTAAAGCCAGTCTGTGCAGCCAATATCTTAGATGAGATCTGGGGATGAGAAAGACACAAAGAGTGTTCCTGAAATAAGGAAAACAGGTGTAAAAAGCCCTAAACTGAGGGATCACAGAAAATCTAGAATTCCATTTTGAGTATCATAAATCTGAGAATTTATGAATTACCCAAGTGAGAATGTTATTAGCAGCTGGATAAAAAAATCTGGATTTCAGGAACCAAGATGGTGGCGTGAGTAGAGCAGCAGAAATCTCCTCCCAAAACAACATATATTTATGAAAATACAACAAAGACAACTCTTCCTAGAATAGAGACCAGAGGACACAGGACAACATCCAAACCACATCCACACCTGCGAGAACCCAGCGCCTCTCGAAGGGGGTAAGATACAAGCCCCAGCCTGGTGGGACCTGAGCTCCCCCTCCCCCCAGCTCCCGGTGGGAGGAGAGGAGTCAGAGCAGGAGGGAGACGGAGCCCAGGACTGCTGAACACCCAGTCCCAGCCATCCGGGCCAGAGCCCAGACACAGTGCATGCACGGGGCCCTGGATACTAGGGAAACAGGGCAGCAAGACCGGTGAGCGGGTACCGGAGGCCAGAGCCCTAGGACAAAGAAAAGCGAGCAGCTTTTTTTTTTTTGGCGAGTGCTTTTTGGAAGGCTTAAAGGGACAGGGACCCCAAAACCAGCAGAAGCATCCTGGGACACTTAGTTCAAAGGCAGGGAATCTGGGGATCTCTGGGCATTCTAAACCCCTGGGCAGCAGGGAGCAGGGAGGCCCCTCACAGAGATAAATAGCCTCCCAGCTGCTCCCCCTCCAACACGGCTCCACCATTTTGGAGCAGAAGCCTGAGCCAGGCCACGCCCACAGCAACAGTGGAGATAAACTCCATAGCAGTCAGGCAGGAAGCAGAAGCCCTGTCTGCACGCAGCTGCCCAGCACAAGCCACTAGAGGTCGCTGTTCTCCCAGGAGAGGAGGGCCACAAACCCACAAGAAGGGAAGTTCTTCCAGTCGTCACATATCCCAGCTCTGCAAACTATTTCTATCAACATGAAAAGGTAAATTTCAGGCAAACCAAGATCACAGAGACAACACCAGAGGAGACAGACCTATCCAGTCTTCCTGAAAAAGAATTCAAAATAAAAATCATAAACATGCTGATGGAGACGCAGAGAAATATGCAAGAGCTAAGGGATGAAGTCCGGAGGGAGATCACAGATGCCAGGAAGGAGATTACAGAAGTGAAACAAACTCTGGAAAGATTTATGAGCAGAATGGATAAGATGCAAGAGGCCATTGATGGAATAGAAACCAGAGAACAGGAATGCACAGAAGCTGACATAGAGAGAGATAAAAGGATCTAAAGGAATGAAACAATGTTAAGAGAACTGTGTGACCAATCCAAAAGGAACAATACCCACATTATAGGGGTTCCAGAAGAAGAAGAGAGAGAAAAAGGGATAGAAAGTGTCTCTGAAGAAATAATTGCTGAAAACTTCCCCAAACTGGGGAGGAAATAATGGAACAGACCACAGAAATACACAGAACTCCCAACAGAAAGGAACCAAGGATGACAACACGAAGACACATAATAATTAAAATGGCAAAGATTGAGGACAAGGAAAGAGTTTTAAAGGCAGCTAGAGAGAAAAAGGTCACCTATAAAGGAAAACCCATCAGGCTATCATCAGACTTCTCGACAGAAACCTTACAGGCCAGAAAAGAATGGCATGATATATTAATGCAATGAAACAGAAGGGCCTTGAACCAAGACTACTGTATCCAGGATGATTATCATTTAAATATGAAGGAAAGATTAAACAATTCCCAGACAAGCAAAAGTTGAGGGAATTTGCCTCCCACAAACCACCTCTACAGGGCATCTTACAGGGACTGCTCTAGATGGGAGCCCTCCTAAAGAGAGCACAGAATAAAACACCCAACATATGAAGAAGGGAGGAGGAGGAATAAGAAGAGAGAGAAGAAAAGAATCTCCAGACAGTGTATATAACAGCTCAATAAGCGAGCTAATGTAGGCAGTAAGATACTAAAGAGGCTAACCTTGAACCTTTGGTAACCACGAATTTAGAGCCTGCAATGGCAATAAGTACATATCTTTCAATAGACACCCTAAATGTAAATGTACTGAATAAACCAATCAAAAGACACAGAGTAATATAATAGATAAAAAAGCAAGACCCTTATATATGCTGCTTACAAGAAACTCACCTCAAACCCAAAGAAATGCACAAACTAAAAGTCAAGGGATGGACAAACATATATCAGGCAAACAACAGAGAGAAGAAAACAGGGGTTGCAGTACTAATATCAGACAAAATAGACTGCAAAACAAAGAAAGTAACAAGAGATAAAGAAGGACACTACATAATGATAAAGGGCTCAGTCCAACAAGAGGATATAACCATTCTAAATATATATGCACCCAACAGAGGAGCACCACCATATGTGAAACAAATACTAATAAAACAAAAGGGGGGATTAGACTGCAATGCATTCATTTTAGGAGACTTCAACACACCACTCACCCCAAAGGATAGATGCACCGGGCAGAAAATAAGTAAGAACATGGAGGCCCTGAACAGCACAGTAGAACAGATGGACCTAATAGACATCTATAGAACTCTACATCCGGAAGCAAAAGGGCATACATTCTTCTCAAGTGCACATGGAACATTTTCCAGAATAGACCACATACTAGCCCACAAAAAGAGCCTCAGTAAATTCCAAAAGATTGAAATTCTACCAACCAACTTTTCAGACCACAAAGGTATAAAACTAGAAATAAATTCTGCAAAGGAAACAAAAAGGCTCACAAACACATGGAGGCTTAACAACATGCTCCTAAATAATCAATGGATCAACAAACAAATTAAAATAGAGATCAAGGAATATATGGAAACAAATAACAACAACACAAAGCCCCAACTTCTGTGGGATGCAGCAAAAGCAGTCTTTATACATAGGAATATATAAAAATATATTCCTATGTATATATATATATATATATAATATATATATATATGAAAGTATAATATATATAGGAAATTTATAGGAAAGTATATAGCGATCCAGGCACACTTAAAGAAGGAAGAACAAACCCAAATGAATAGTCTAACATCACAATTATTGAAACTGGAAAATGAAGAACAAATGAGGCCTAAAGTCATCAGAAGGAGGGCCATAATAAAGATCAGAGAAGAAATAAACAAAATTGAGAAGAATAAAACAATAGAAAAAATCAGTGAAACCAAGACCTGGTTTTTGAGAAAATAAACAAAATAAATAAGCCTCTAGCCAAATATACTAAGAGAATAAGAGAATTAACACAAATCAACAGAATCAGAAATAAGAACAGAAAAATCACAACAAACTCCACAGAAATACAAAGAATTATTAAAGACTACTATGAAAACCTAAATGCCAACAAGCTGGAAAACCTAGAAGAAATGGACACCTTCCTAGAAAAATACAACATTCCAAGACTGACCAAGGAAGAAACACAAAAGTTAAACCAATTACGAGCAAAGAAATTGAAACGGTAATCAAAAAACTACCCAAGAACAAAACCCCCGGGCCAGACAGATTTACCTCGGAATTTTATCAGACATACAGAGAAGACATAATACCTATTCTCCTTAAAGTTTTCCAAAAAATAGAAGAGGAGGGAGTACTCCCAAACTCATTCTATGAAGCCAACATCACCCTAATACCAAAACCAGGCAAAGACTCCACCAAAAAAGAAAATTACCGACCAATATCCCTGATAAATGTAGATGCAAAAATACTCAACAAAATATTAGGAAGCCGAATTCAAAAATACATCAAAAGGATCATACACCATGACCAAGTGGGATTCATCCCAGGGTTGTAAGGATGGTGCAACATTTGAAAATCCATCAACATCATCCACCACATCAACAAAAAGAAAGACAAAAACCACATGATCATCTCCATAGATGTTGAAAAAGCATTTGACAAAATTCAACATCCATTCATGATAAAAACTCTCAGCAAAATGGGTATAGAGGGCAAGTACCTCAACATAATAAAGGCCACATATGATAAACCCACAGCCAATATTATACTGAACAGCGAGAAGCTGAAAGCTTTTCCTCTGAGATCGGGACCAAGACAGGGATGCCCACTCTCCCCACTGTTATTTTTTTTTTTTGAGAGGGCATCTCTCATATTTATTGATCAAATGGTTCTTAACAACAATAAAATTCTGTATAGGGGAGTCAATGCTCAATGCACAATCATTAATCCACCACAAGCCTAATTTTCATCAGTATCCAATCTTCTGAAGCATAACGAACAAGTTCTTATGTGGTGAACAAATTCTTACATAGTGAATAAGTTCTTACATGGTGAACAGTGCAAAGGCAGTCATCACAGAAAATTTCGGTTTTGATCACGCATTATGAACTATAAAAAATCATTTCAAATATGAATATTCGTTTGATTTTTATAAATGATTTATATGTAGATACCACATTTCTCCTTTATTATTATTATTATTATTATTATTTGTAATAAAATGCTGAAGTGGTAGTTAAATGCAATATAAAGGTAGAAAACATAGTTTAGTTGTAGTAAGAGAGCAAATGTAGATGATCAGGTGTGTGCCTGTAGACTATGCGTTAATCCAAGCCAGACAAGGGCAATAAAACATCCACGGATGCAGATTTCTCTCAGAAGAGTGGGGGTGAGGTTCTAAGCCTCACCTCTGTTGATCCCCAATTTCTCACCTGCGACTGTGCTTGTCTTAGGTTGTTCCTCCCTTGAGGAATCTTACCCGTCTCTGGCTAACCAGTCATCTTCCGGGGACATACAGGGAAATGTAAAGTTGGTAAGTGAGAGAGAAACCATATTGTTTGAAAAGGTTTGCTTTTTACTTCTTTGAAGATTTATGCCCTGTGGCTTCTATGCCCAGCATTTGTCTTGAGGTATCTTTACCACTTGGAAGAATTATGACACTCGGTAAATTGGATATGAGGCACGAATTCTATTTAAAGGTTGTAATTAGGAAGGAAGAAGAAAAGCTATAGAAGAAGCAGAGGGAAGAAAACATGGGAAGATTGATTATTTCTTTGACATAACTTCTTGTAGAGTAACTTAAGCATGTTTAGGTTTTAAACTACTAATTAAATTGCGCACACATTAACATAATAGGAATACAGTTACATAACCAAAGAGATCTATAATTACCAGCCATATCCAGTGAAACCAAGAAAACCAGTTAGGCATCCTAGGCATTTGTGAAAATTTATCTATGATATGATGGATATTGTCCAACTGTACTTAAGCAGTCTGAGAGAAATCAGACAAATTAAAACAACCCATTCCTGGGAACTGTTCATATCCAATATGTTCTTTTAACAGTAGATAGTCTGTAGTTGTAAGATTTTGGAGCGCTACAATTTGCACTTCTCCTAATTCTTGGTTGAGTTCCAACAGTATAGATCCAGTCAAATTTGTTGTTTTACTGTATGCACAGGCAAGCTTAGATATCTCCTTCCTCATTCCCATGGCAAGTCCAGGAAATGGTGGGATGAGTGCATCTACAGCTGTAGCAGTGTGTGGATGTTTGTTGGGGTTTTTTGATGATCATCTTCTGGCATGAGTCTTCCAGAGAGTGCTGATGTTGGAAGTTCTTCTTCATACCGTATCTCAGTTCATTTTTGGGGTAGCCCAATTAGGCTTTGATCCTCTGTATAAACACAAACAGACCTTTTGCCCACACTTTGATTTGCCCTTTATACCATTGTGTAGAACTCCTTGGAGGTCACCACACCGGAACTGATTTTTTTTTTTTAAGAGAAACGAATATTATCAGAAAAATGTACCTCCATAGCCAATCATCTGACACCCTTTAAATGATCAATATTAAGGATATTTAAAGCATGAATAAATCATTGATTTAAAGGTAGTTTTATCCTATCAGGAAGTAATCCCCTATTCTTTCTTTCTTTTTTTTTTGTTATAATTAATCTACACTTACATGCAGAATATTATGTTTACTAGGCTCTCCCCTATACCAGGTCCCCCCCTTAAACCCCTTTACAGTCACTGTCCATCAGCACAGCAAAATGTTGTAGAACCATTACTTGTCTTCTCTGTGTTGTACAGCCCTCACTTTTCTCCCACACCCCCATGCATGCTAATCTTAATACCCCCCTTCTTCATCCCCCTCCTTATCCCTACCTACCAACCCATTCTCCCCAGTCTCTTTCCCTTTGGTAACTTTTAGTCCATTCTTGAGTTCTGTGATTCTTTTGCTGTTTTGTTCCTTCAGTTTTTCTTTTGTTCTTATACTCCACAGATGAGTGAAATTATTTGGTATTTCTCTTTCTCCACTTGGCTTATTTCACTGAGCATAATACCCTCCAGCTCCATCCATGTTGCTGCAAATGGTAGGATTTGCCCTCTTCTCATGGCTGAGTAGTACTCCATTGTGTATATGTACCACTTCTTCTTTATCCATTCATCTATTGATGGACATTTAGGTTGCTCCCAATTCTTGGCTATTGTAAATAGTGCTGAAAAAACATAGGGGTACATCTGTCTTTCTCAAACTTCATTGCTGCGTTTTTAGGGTAAATTCCTGGGACTGGAATTCCTGGGTCAAATGGTAAGTCTGTTTTGAGCATTTCAATGAACCTCCATACTGCTTTCCACAATGGTTGAACTAATTTACATTCCCACCAGCAGTGTAGGAGGGTTCCACTTTCTCCACAACTTCACCAACATTTGTTGTTTGTCTTTTGGATGGCAGCCATCCTTACTGGTGTGAGGTGATACCTCATTGTAGTTTTAATTTGCATTTCTCTGATAATTAGCGATGTGAACCATCTTTTCATGTGTCTGTTGGCCATCTGTATTTCTTTTTTGGAGAACTATCTGTTCAGATCCACTGCCCATTTTTTAATTGGGTTATTTGCTTTATGTTTGTTGAGGTGTGTGAGCTCTTTATATGTTCTTGATGTCAAGCCTTTATCGGATCTGTCTTTTACAAATATATTCTTCCATACTTTAGGGTTCCTATTTGTTCTATTGATGGTGTCTTTTGCTGTACAGAAGCATTTCAGCTTAATATAGTCCCACTTGTTCCTTTTTGCTGTTGTTTTCTTTGCCCGGGGAGATATGTTTAAGAAGAGGTCACTCATGTTTATGTCTAAGAGGTTTTTGCCTATGTTTTTTTCTAAGAGTTTAATGGTTTCATGACTTACATTCAGGTCTTTGATCCATTTTGAATTTACTTTTGTGTATGGGGTTAGACAATGGTCCAGTTTCATTCTCCCACATGTAGCTATGCAGTTTTGCCAGCACCATCTGTTGAAGAGACTGTCATTTCACCATTGTATGTCCATGGCTCCTTTATCAAATATTAATTGACCATATATGTCTGGGTTAATGTCTGGATTCTCTAGTCTGTTCCATTGGTCTGTGGCTCTGTTCTTGTGCCAGTACCAAATTGTCTTGATTACTGTGGCTTTGTAGTAGAGCTTGAAGTTGGGGAGTGAGATCCCCCCTACTTTATCCTTCTTTCTCAGGATTGCTTTGGCTATTCGGGGTCTCTGGTGTTTCCATATAAATTTTTGAATTATTTGTTCCAGTTCATTGAAGAATGTTGCTGGTAGTTTGATAGGGATTGCATCAAATCTGTATATTGCTTTGGGCAGGATGGCCATTTTGACGATATTAATTTTTCCTAACCACGAGCATGGGATGAGTTTCCATTTGTTAGTGTCCCCTTTAATTTATCTTAAGAGTGACTTATAGTTTTCACGATATAGGTCTTTCACTTCCTTGGTTAGGTTTATTCCTAGATATTTTATTCTTTTTGATGCAATTGTGAATGGAGTTGTTTTCCTGATTTTTCTTTCTGTTGGTTCATTGTTAGTGTATAGGAAAGCCACAGATTTCTGTGTGTTAATTTTGTATTCTGCAACTTTCCTGTATTCCGATATCAGTTCTAATAGTTTTGGGGTGGAGTCTTTAGAGTTTTTTATGTAAAATATCATGTCATCTGAAAATAGTGACAGTTTAACTTCTTCTTTACCAATCTGGATTCCTTGAATTTCTTTGTTTTGTCTCATTGCCTTGGCTAGGACCTCCAGTACTATGTTAAATAACAGTGGGGAGAGTGGGCATCCCTGTCTAGTTCCCGATCTCAGAGGAAAAGCTTTCAGCTTCTCTCTGTTCAGTGTAATGTTGGCTGTGGTTTATGATATATGGCCTTTATTATGTTGAGGTATTTGCCCTCTATACCCATTTTGCTGAGAGTTTTTATCATGAATGGATGTTGTACTTTGTCAAATGCTTCTTCAGCATCTATGGAGATGATCATGTGGTTTTTGTCTTTCTTTTTGTTGATGTGGTAGATGATGTTGATGGACTTTCGAATGTTGTACCATCTTTGCATCCCTGGGATGAATCCCACTTGGTCATGGTGCACGATCCTGTTGATGTATTTTTGAATTCGGTTTGCTAATATTTTGTTGAGTATTTTTGCATCTACGTTCATCACGAATACTGGTCTGTAGTTTTCTTTTTTCGTGGGGTCTTTGCCTGGTTTTTTATTAGGGTGATGTTGGCTTCATGGAATGAGTTTGGGAGTATCCCCTCCTCTTCTATTTTTTGGAAAACTTTAAGGAGAATGGGTATTATGTCTTCCCTGTATGTCCGATAAAATTCGGAGGTGAATCCATCTGGCCCAGGGGTTTGGTTCTTTGGTATTTTTTTGATTACCGCTTCAATTTCGTTGCTGGTGATTGGTCTGTGTAGATTTTCTGTTTCTTTCTGAGTCAGTCTTGGAAGGTTGTATTTTTCTAGGAAGTTGTCCATTTCTCCTAGGTTTCCCAGCTTCTTAGCATATAGGTTTTCATAGTAGTCTTTAATAATTCGTTGTATTTCTGTGGTGTCCGTCGTGATTTTTCCTTTCTTCTTTCTGATTCTGTTGATGTGTGTTGACTCTCTTTTCCTCTTAATAAGTCTGGCTAGAGACTTATCAATTTTGTTTATTTTCTCGGAGAACCTGTTCTTGGTTTCACTGATTTTTGCTGTCATTTTATTCTTCTCAATTTTATTTATTTCTTCTCTGATCTTTATTATGTCCCTCCATCCCCTGACATTAGGCCTCATCTGTTCTTCCTTTTCCAATTTCGATAATTGTGACATTAGACCATTCATTTGGGATTGTTCTTCCTTTTTAAAATATGCTTGGATTGCTATATACTTTCCTCTTAAGACTGCTTTTGCTGTGTCCCACAGAAGTTGGGGCTTTGTGTTGTTGTTGTCATTTGTTTCCATATATTGCTGGATCTCCATTTTGATTTGGTCATTGATCCACTGATTATTTAGGAGCGTGTTGTTAAGCCTCCATGTGTTTGTGTTCCTTTCTGCTTTCTTTGTACAGTTTATTTCTAGTTTTGTGCCTTTGTGGTCTGCAAAGTTTGTTGGTAGGATTTCAATCTTTTGGAATTTACTGAGACTCTTTTTGTGGCCTAGTATGTGGTCTATTCTGGAGAATATTCCATGTGCACTTGAGAAGAATATGTGTCCTGTTGCTTTTGGATATAGAGTTCTGTAGATGTCTATTAGGTCCATCTGTTCTAGTGTGTTGTTCAGTGCCTCTGCGTCCTTACTTATTTTCTGTCTGATGGATCTGTCCTTTGGAGTGAGTGGTGTGTTGAAGTCTCCCAGAATGAATGCATTCCTTTCTATTTTCCCTTTAGTTCTGTTAGTATTTGTTTCAGATATGTTGGTGCTCCTGTATTGGGAGCATATAGATTTATAATGGTTATATCCTCTTGTTGGACTGAGTCCTTTATCATTATGTAATGTCCTTCTTTATCTTTTGTTACTTTCTTTATTTTGAAGTCTGTTTTGTCCGATACTAGAATTGCAACATCTGCTTTTTTCTCTCTGTTTTTGCATGAAATATCTTTTTCCATCCCTTGATTTTAAGTCTGTGCATGTCTTTGAGTTTGAGGTGAGTCTCTTGTAAGCAGCATATGGATGGATCTTGCTTTTTTATGCATTCTTTTACTCTGTGTCTTTTGATTGGTGCATTCAGTCCATTTACCTTTAGGGTGATTATTTAAAGGTATGTACTTATTGCCATTATAGGCTTTAAGTTTGTGGTTACCAAAGGTTCAGGTTTAGCTTCTTTACTATCTTTCTCTCTAACTTAACTTGCTTGTTGAGCTGTTATAAACATGGTCTGATGATTCTTTATTTCTCTCCCTTCTTATTCCTCCTCCTCCTTTCTTCATTTGTTGGGTGTTTTGTTCTGTGCTCTTTTTAGGAGTGGTCCCATCTAGAGCAGTCCCTGTAGGATGCCCTGTAGAGGTGGTTTGTGGGAGGCAAATTCCCTCAACTTTTGCTTGTCTGGGAATTGTTTAATCCCTCCTTCATATTTAAATGTTAATCGTGCTGGATACAGTAGTCTTGGTTCGAGGCCCTTCTGTTTCATTGCATTAAGTATATCATGCCATTCTCTTCTGGCCTGTAGGGTTTCTGTTGAGAAGTCTGATGATAGCCTGATGGGTTTTCCTTTGTAGGTAACCTTTTTTTTCTCTCTGGCTGCCTTTAATACTTTGTCCTTGTCTTTGATCTTTGCCATTTTAATTATTATGTGTCTTGTTGTTGCCCTCCTTGGATCCCTTGTCTTGGGAATTCTGTGTACTTCTGTGGTCTGAGAGGCCATTTCCTCCCCTAGTTTGGGGAAGTTTTCAGCAATTATTTCTTCAAAGACACTTTCTATCCCTTTTTCTCTTTCTTCTTCTCCTGGTACCCCCATAATGCGGGTAGTGTTCCGTTTTGATTTGTCACTCAGCTCTCTTAAAATTCTTTCATTCCTGGAGATCCTTTTATCTCTCTCTGCATCAGCTTCTCTGCGTTCCTGTTCTCTGTTTTCTAGTCCATTAATGGTTGCTTGCATCTTGTCCATTCTGTTTTGAAGTCCTTTCAGAGCTTGTTTTATTTCTGTATTCTCCTTCCTTAGTTCTTGCATATTTCTCTGCAAGTCCATCAGGATGGTTATGACTTTTGTTTTGAATTCTTTTTCAGGAAGACTGGTTAAATCTATCTCCCCAGGTTCCTTCTCAGGGGAAGATGTAGCAGATGTCGAAGCTGTCTGGGTTAGTCTTATTTGGACCAAATTTTTCTGCCTTTTCATGTTGACAGGTGCTATTGACTGTCAGCTGGGAGGGCCAAACTTTTCACTTGCTAATGACCTTTCTTTACTGGGACAACTGAGATCCCTAGTGGCTTGTGTTGGGTAATTTCTTGTAGACTGGGTCTTTGTGTCTTGCTACTGGCAGTATGGAGTAAGCTCCCTTTCTGAGGGCGTGGCCAGCCTTAGGCTGCTTCTCTGCTTTTGCTGTGCCCCACAGGGGTAATCAACGGGGGGCAGTTTGGCTGTTTACCTGTGTGAGGGGTCTCAGAGCTGTTGCACAGGGGGTTAGTGCACCCAGGTTTCCCTGTAATTTCCAGCTGCTGGACTGTGACCTGTGTTGTTTCCGTCCACCTGTTGCATCCCTGTCCCTTTAAGACTTTCAAAAAGCACTCGCTTTTCTTTGTCACAGGGGCATCAGCTTTTGGACCGGCTCAGAGGTCTTGCTGCCCTTTTTCCCTAGTTTCCATCTCTCCATGCATGCACTGTGTCTGCGCTCTGGTCAGAATGGCTGGGGCTGGGTGTTCAGCAGTCCTGGGCTCCCTCTCCCTCCCGGCTCTGACTCCTCTCCTCCCACTGGGAGCTGGGGTGAGGGGCGCTCAGGATCCCGCTGGGCCAGGGCTTGTATCTTACCCATTTCACCAGGCACTGGGCTCTCACATGTGTGGATGTAGTCTGGCTGTTGTCCTGAGTCTTCTGGTCTCTCTTTTAGGATAAGTTGTATTTGTTGTATTTTCAAAAATATATACGTTTTTGGGAGGAGATTCCCACTGTCCTACTCATGCTGCCATGTTGGCTCCCAGGATGCCTTCCCACTGTTATTTCACATAGAACTGGAGGGCCTAGCCAAGGCAATGAGACAAAACAAAGAAATTCAAGGAATCCAGATTGGTAAAGAAGAAATTAAACTGTCACTATTTTCAGATGATATGATATTTTACATAAAAAACCCTAAAAACTCCACCCCAAAACTACTAGAACTGATATCGGAATACAGCAAAGTTGCAGGATACAAAATTAACACACAGAAATCTGTGGCTTTCCTATACACTAACAATGAACCAACAGAAAGAAAAATCAGGAAAACAACTCCATTCACAATTGCATCAAAAAGAATAAAATACCTACGAATAAACCTAACCAAAGAAGTGAAAGACCTATATCGTGAAAACTTCAAGTCACTCTTAAGATAAATTAAAGGGGACACTAACAAATGGAAACTCATCCCATGCTCGTGGTTAGGAAGAATTAATATCGTCAAAATGGCCATCCTGCCCAAAGCAATATACAGATTTGATGCAATCCCAGCAACATTCTTCAATGAACTGGAAGAAATAATTCAAGAATTTATATGGAAACACCAAAGACCCCGAATAGCCAAAGCAATCCTGAGAAAGAAGAATAAAGTAGGGGGGATCTCACTCCCCAACTTCAAGCTCTACTATAAAGCCACAGTAATCAAGACAATTTGGTACTGGCACAAGAGCAGAGCCACAGACCAATGGAACAGACTAGAGAATCCAGACATTAACCCAGACATATATGGTCAATTAATATTTGATAAAGGAGCCATGGACAAACAATGGTGAAATGACAGTCTCTTCAACAGATGGTGCTGGCAAAACTGGACAGCTACATGTAGGAGAATGAAACTGGACCATTGTCTAACCCCATACACAAAAGTGAATTCAAAATGGATCAAAGACCTGAATGTAAGTCATGAAACCATTAAACTCTTAGAAAAAAACATAGGCAGAAACCTCTTAGACATAAACATGAGTGACCTCTTCTTGAACATATCTACCCGGGCAAGGAAAACAACAGCAAAAAGGAACAAGTGGGACTATATTAAGCTGAACAGCTTCTGTACAGCAAAGGACACCATCAATAGAACTAAAAGGAACCCTATAGTATGGGAGAATATATTTGTAAATGACTTATCCGATAAAGGCTTGACGACCAAAATATATAAAGAGCTCAGCCACCTCAACAAACATAAAACAAATAATCCAATTTAAATATGGGCAGAGGAACTGAACAGACAGTTCTCCAAAAAAGAAATACAGATGGCTAACAGACACATGAAAAGATGCTCTACATCGCTAATTATCAGAGAAATGCAAATTAAAACCAAAATGAGGTATCACCTCACACCAGTAAGGATGGCTACCATCCAAAAGACAAACAACAACAAATGTTTTAGAGGTTGTGGAGAAAGGGAAACCCTCCTACACTGCTGGTGGGAATATAAATTAGTTCAACCATTGTGGAAAGCAGTATGGAGGTTCCTCAAAATGCTCAAAATAGAAATACCATTTGACCCATGAATTCCACTTCTAGGAATTTACCCTAAGAATGCAGAACTCAGGTTTGAAAAAAACAGATGCACCCCTATCTTTATTGCAGCACTATTTATAATAGCCAAGAACTGGAAGCAACCTAATTGTCCGTCGATAGATGAATGGATAAAGAAGATGTGGTACATATACACAATGGAATACTACTCAGCCATAAGAAGAAAACAAATCCTACCATTTGCAACAACATGGATGAAGCTAGAGGGTATTATGCTCAGTGAAATAAGCCAAGCAGAGATAGAGAAATGCCAAATGATTTCACTCAACTGTGGAGTATAAGAACAAAGGAAAAACTGAAGGAACAAAACAGCAGCAGCATCACAGAACCGAAGAATGGACTAACAGGTACCAAAGCGAAAGGGACTGGGGAGGATGGGTGGGTAGGAAGGGATAAGGGGGGTGAAGAAGAAAGGGGGTATTATTATTAGCATGCATAATGGGGGGGTGAGAAAGGTGAGGGCTGTACAACACAGAGAAACAAGTAATGATTCTACAACATTTTGCTATGCTGATGGACAGTGACTGTAAAGGGGTTTGTGGGGGGTACCTGGTATATGGGAGAGCCTAGTAAGCATAATATTCTTCATGTAACTGCAGATTAATGATAACAAAAAAAAAGTAAGAAAAGGGGGACTACTCCCTGATAGGATAAAACTAACTGTAAATCAATGATTAATGCATGCTTTAAATATCCTTAATTTTGATCATTTAAAGGGTGTCAGATGATCAGCTATGGAAGTACATTTTTCTGATAATATTCCTTTCTCTTAAAAAAAAATAAAAAAGCAGTTCCTGCGTGGTGATCTCCAATAAGTTCTTCACAATGGTATAAAGGGCATATCAAAGTGTGGGCAAAGGGTCTGTTTGTGTTTACATGGAGCATCAAAGCCTAATTTGACTACCCAGAAAATGAATTAAGATACGATATGAAGAAGAACTTCCAACAGAAACATTCTCTGGAAGAGTCATTCCAGAAGATCGTCATCAAAAACTTTCAACAAAGATCCTGGCGCTGTTGCAGTTGTAGCTGCATTCATCCCACCGGTTCCTGAACTTGCCATTGGAATGATAAGGAGATATCTAAGCTGGCCTGTGCATACAGTAAAACAACAAATTTGACTGGATCTATACTGTTGGAACTCAACCAAGAATTAGGAGAAGTTCAAGTTGCAGCGCTCCAAAATCTTGTGACTATAGACTATCTACTGCTAAAAGAACATATGGGATGTGAACAGTTCCCAGGAATGTGTTGTTTTAATTTGTCTGATTTTTCTCAAACTATTCAAATTCAGTTAGACAATATCCATCATATCATTGATAAGTTGTCACAAATGACTAGGGTGCCTAACTGGTTTTTTTGGTTTCACTGGAGATGGCTGGTAATTGTTCGTCTGCTTTGGTTATGTAGCTCTATTCCTATTATGTTAATGTTTGTGTGCAATTTAATTAGTAGTTTAAAAACCTATACATGTTTAAGTTACTCTACAAGAAGATATCTCAAAGAAATAATCAATCTTCCCATGTTTTCTTCCATCTGCTACTTCTATAGCTTTTCTTCTTCCTTCCTCATTACAACCCTTAAGTAGAATTCGTGCCTCATATCGAAATTACCGAGTATCATAATTCTTCCAAGTGGTAAAGATACCTCAAGACAAATGCTGGGCATAGAAGCCACAGGGCATAAATCTGCAAAGAAGTAAAAAGCTAACCTTTTCAAACAATATTGCTTCTCTCTCACTTACCAACTTTACATTTCCCTGTATGTCCCCGGAAGATGACTGGTTAGCCAGAGACAGGTAAGATTCATCAAGGGAGGAACAATCTAAGACAGGCACAGTCACAGGGGGGTCATCAGGTGAGAAATTGGGGATCAACAGAGGTGAGGCTTAGAACCTCACCCCCCTGTTCTGAGAGAAATCTTCTGCATACGTGGATGTTTTATTGACCTTGTCTAGCTTGGATTAACACATAGTCTACAGGCACACACCTGATCATCTACATTTGCCCTCTCACAGCACTAAACTATGTTTTCTACCTTTATCTTGCATCTACCTACCACTTCAGCATTTTATTAAAAATAATAATAATAATAATAATAATAATAATAATAATGGAGAAATGTGGGATTCACATATAAATCAAGTATAAAAATCAAATGAATGTTCATATTTGACATGATTGTTTATAGTTTATAATGCGTGATCAAAACGGAAATTTTCTGTGATGACTGCCCTTTCACTGTTCACCATGTAAGCACTTAATCACTATGTAAGAATTTGTTCACCATGTAAGAACTTGTTCGTTATGCTTCAGAAGATTGGAGACTGTTGAGAATTAGACTTGGGGTTGATTAATGATTGTGCATTGAGTCCCCTATACAGAATTTTTTTGTTTCTAACAACCATTTTATCAATAAATATGAGAGATGCCTTCTCAAAAAAAAAATTGTAGAGAGAACAGGGATAACTTTTCTCTCCTTTCAGAAGCTAAGGCTGACAGCCTCTGCAGGATTTGTGTGTGTATTAGGGGAGTCAAGGGAGAAAGCTCATGATTTTGAACCACACTATCTGCTGTAAGGCAACCCTGGATGTGCTGTTTATTAAGAATTTAAAGACTTTAACTTTTATATACCTATCAGTTCATTTAGATTTTCCATATTAATGTAAGCCTGAGGGGAACTATTCTAGTAAAATGCTAAGAAATATGCAATAGTCAATATATTACTCTAAATCTTTTTTCTTGTTAGAATATAACATACATTTAAAATAATTTTTTTTGTTTCAGTGGTATGGTGCTAATAACAAAGCATAGCAAAAATAAACTGTCATTTTCAAAAAAAAAATCTGGATTTCAGCAAAGAGACCTGTACTTGATACATATGTTTGAGAGTCATTACCATACAATTTAAAAACTTGAAGCAAGATGATATATAGAACATAAGAGCAATGAAACATTTCACAATTTAATGATCTGATTGTGGGAAAGGAAGCCGCAAAAAGTCTGCTAAGGATTGGTCAATGAAAAATGAAAAACCATGACAGATAAGGCAAACGAGTGTGCCGGGGGCCAACGTACTCCGCCTGCCCGACGGCACAGCCCGGGAGGCCGGTGGGTGGCTGCCGCCCAGCGGGCCTCCAGAGGGGAGGCTACTGATACCTCTTCTATTGCTTAATCTGACCATTCCCCCGTCCGAACAGCCCTCATGAATCAGAAAAAGCCCCCAGAGGAAAGACTGTTAGGAGTCTTAAAGCGATCATAAAACTCAGCTGTGACCCTGCACATTCCCCTCAGGCCGGTGGTTATCAACTTGGGAAATAGAAGGCAGTTCAGGTGACTTCAGGGCTCAACTCCCAGGCCAGCTTGGCCCCCAGGGAAACAAGAGGTGACCAACTTGGGGTGTGGGTCAGGGAAACAGGTGCAAAAATCCTGGTAAGAGTTCCCTTAGGAATCATTGCTATAGACATCGCGGTCAGCATTGTTACAGCCAGCAGAGCGGGTGCTGCTCATTCTACTGTGAGTGGCTCCAGGCAACTGTGGGGAACACACGGCCCACAGCGAGCCTGAGTGAGAGTCCAGTTAAGCAGGTTTAAGACCCATCCAGAAAGCAGTGTGGCACCTTGTAGAAGTTTAACCTGAGATTAGAATCTAAAGGTATGAGAGCTACAGAAAATTCTTGAGGAAGAAAACATGATGATCTTTCATGGTTGGGGAAGCAGGGGAACATTCCGAGAAGTAGATTATGCCATAAATCACTGAATGACACATGCCTTATGATGATTTTGTGATGATGTCATGTAACCAGTCCCCTACATATTGCCTGAGGCTTCTGTCAATAAGCAGGCCAGGCTCAGCTTTTGCTGGTGTCCGTGTCCTCACTCACTCAGTCGCTGACGCCGTTCCTCCTTGGGGACTCCTGGACTCGCTGGAGCTGGACTCTGGCAGGAGTGCTTCAAGATACAAGAAGTAAATGACAGGAAAAAGTTGCTGTTAAAGCTACGAGAAGAAAAGCATTTCATTGGAATGGGCAATAAGACCCTAATGGGTCTGAATCCATATTGAAGTGAGTTGAAAAATGAATTTAAACTCCTACTTCTAGCAGCACAGAGGTCTAGATTCCTTGCCTGACCTTTCTGATGAAAACAACTCTAAAAAGTCCGAAAGATAAGAAAAAAAAGTCAGATCTCCCCACACACACGTGCACAATGCTCCCAAGAGTAAGCGTCAGATAAAACAAGTCAGCAGTCTGGGAGTAGGGTGCATATCAACTCTGTGATATCCTCCTAATTTCTCTTTAAATTTAAAGTTATTCTAAAATAACAAAAAAAGTTAATTTATAAAATAAAAATTAAATTAAAAATACAGAAAATGGTAAGCACTGGTATGGTTATGGAGCAAGTAGAGCTCTCACGTGAGACTGCTGGGAGTGTGAGTTGCCTTCGCTGGTTTAGACACTAGAATAGAGAAGGACACGCTTTAGGTAGAATAAATGTGACTTCAAAAAGGAGGTCTGAAATTTAAGGTGGAGCAATGAACTAAAAGAGTGATTAAATATAATACACTAAACATCTAAGTTTAGAACTTGACAAGAAAAAAAATCTGTGTAATCAGTTCCTCTCACATACCCTGAAAACAAGATGAAGGAAGGAAGAAAATGATAAAGAAAGTAATAGAAAAATAAAATCCTCATGCAAGAGAGAGCACACAGATAATCACACAAGTTGATCGAGAAAATTCAAAAAAAGCAATATAAATAATATTCAGAATGTAAGGAAAACAGGAATACACAGGTTGAAGAGATTTAAAAATTATTGCAGAGAAGTTTATGAAATTAAATTTGAAAACTTAGATGAGAGAAGACAATTTGCTAAATATTACTCAATAAACAGATCACACACAAAAAAGTAGAAAGCCTGGATATTCTTATTAGATTTAAAGAAATTGATTTGTCAATAATACTCTCACAAAATCTCAGGCCAAAATATATTCTCTGTTACTTTCTAACGAAGCATTCAAGGAAGAAATTATGCCAATATTAGAATAATACTTTCAGAGAATAGTGAAGGAGGAAATATTCTCAGAACTGATTCTGAAGGACCAATTTAACTTCAAAGCTGAAATTGGTCAAATGTAGATTAAGAAATTCAAACTATGTCAGTTTCTCACTAACAATGTAGATTGAAAAATGCAAAATAAAATATATGCAGACTGAATCTATAAATACTGATAATGATCAGTTCATCATTAGGTTTATCCAAAATACCCAAAATAGTTTATCAGTGATCAGGCACTACTGTAATTTAGTCATATGAGCAGATTAACACATTTAGCCAAAAAAAACACATC
Source organism: Manis pentadactyla (assembly GCF_030020395.1). Taxonomy (NCBI): domain Eukaryota; kingdom Metazoa; phylum Chordata; class Mammalia; order Pholidota; family Manidae; genus Manis; species Manis pentadactyla. The sequence goes on along the minus strand of NC_080037.1, from coordinate 25,759,747 downwards.
ACCTAGAACCCAATCTTTGGTCATAATTTTCAAAAAATTTTAAGCTATAAATGAAGGGAAATTCAGTAACTCTATATAAGTATGCATGCATGTCTATATGTGTACAGATGTATGCATGTATATACAATGCAAATTCATTATATCTAAATACATACACATACACATGCACACATACACACAAACACTTAGAATTTAATGGTGAAATATTGGAGATGTTCCTGTCAAGTAAGAAGCCTTACTAAATTGTACTCTAAATATTCTTGGTCAATGGTAGGAAAAAACAGACTAGAAAGAATGACTCAAACTGTAATTATTATGACATAATATGATTGCATATGTGGAAAAGGAAAAGTAATTTACAAATGAATTAGAATTAATGAATTTCACTTTTTTATACATAATCAACATATACAAATTCCATTGCACTTCAGTACACATCAGCACCATACAATAAGAAAATATATAAAATTGTCTTTGTAAATAATGACTATCAACACTTTAAATATACCAACACTTCTCAAACTGACCAATGGATTTTATACAATGGCAGTTAATAATATGTGTTTGTTTGGCAGACATGACAATCACTATAAATCTAAAATTGATATAAAGTAACAAATAGCTAAGAATATCCAATAAAGGAGACCTAAGGGGGAATTTGGTTTATCAAATATCAAGATTTATAATAAAGCTGGGGTAAAGGTAGTATAATATAAAGGCAGGAATATAAAAGCAAAAACTTTTGTAGAGAATAAAAAGCCATAATCAAATCCACGGATTAATGAAAACATGATTTATGATCTAGCTTTCATTACTGTACTTTCATAACTTATAGATTTTTCAATAAGTGATCTGAAACTATTGGTATGAATATGGAAAAATGGATTTAGATTCTGATCTCACATTCTTACAAAAATCAATCGCAGATGAATTAAACCTTTAAAAGTAAAATAAAGCCATTACTTTTAGAACAAACCATAGTAACATATGGAATTGAAATAGTAACAGATTTCTTAAAACAGAAAATGATTTCTTAAAATACAAAAATTAATTAAAGAAATTTTTGATAAGTTTGACTAATTAAATAATTTATGTTGATTGACTCCCCAACAGAAATAAAAACAGAAGCTGCAAACCAGTATATTTGCAATATTTATAATTAATATTAGATTATCTTAGACATTTAAAGAATTACAGATCAATTAGAAAAAATCAAATAACCAATATACCCATACAGAAATAATATGAATAAATAATTCATTGACAAAGAAAAAGTGTACATTAACTGAAATTCTAGAATGTTTTATAACAACCACTTTGGGGAGAAAAAAATGACAATACCAAATACTAGTTAGGCTATAGAGCAGCAGAAATTTCTAAGCAATAATGGTGCTAGTAATGACCCTCCTACCAAATATAGAGAGATAAATAAAGATATATATAGAGAGAGAGAGCTAGAGAGTTGTAGACATATAGATATATGGAGATAGAGATTATATAGATATATATAGATGATATAGATATATTAAATATTTCCAGGCACTGAAAACTATTATCTCACAAAGTACATGATGTTTTCATATTGACATTTGTTTAGCAAATAATCTTGCTATTACTTTGAAAATATCAATAACCTTTTCACATTTCAACAGTACATTTAAAAAGTCTTATAGAATAGAGAATATAATCAAGAGTTCTGTAACATATTTCTAATGTTGACAGTAACTGCATTAGTTTGGGGAGGATTTAATAATGTACATAATTGTTGAATCACTATGTTGTATACTTGAAACAAATATAACATTATATATCAACTATACTTCAATAAAAACAAGTTCTTGCAATGGGGAGATTATCCTAGATTATCAGGTGGTCCCAACGTAATCACAGGGGTCTTCATAGGAGGGAGACAAGAGGGCAAATACCAGAGAAAGAGATGATGGAATCAGAAGTGGTGGGACCACAGACCAAGGGGAGCAGGTAGCTTCAAGAAGCTAGAGTGGCAAAGAGATGGATTTTCCCCTAGAACCTCCAGAAGGAATGCAAATCTAGTAAGTAATTTCAGAATTCTGGCCTCTGAAATTGTAAGATGGTTAATTGTTGTTGTTTTAAGCCAAGAAAAAAAAATTGACACATCAATGTTCACCTAATTGTTAAAAACTAGATAAAACAAGATGTCATTGTTTCCATCCAATTGGAATTTGAAAGCAAATAACACAGTTGTCATTTATTCCATAACTTGCTTCATCATAATGAGAATGAATATTTATGACATTGAGTTTGTCTACAGAAGCCCTGCTTTAGTTTTTTTCTTTTGATGTACACTTCAAGCAGACTTGATCATTCCAGACAATGGGAATTTCCCAAATGTCGACTTTGAATGGTGCCTCTGAGCATATCAGCCTTGTAGTAGAAATTTATGGTTTACCGAAATTCCTATCTAATAGTCATACTGTCCAAATTATTTTCACTATGAATTGCTTCCATTTCTGTTTTGATTTTGTTTACTTTTTAATATTTTTTTATTTTTGCATTATGATTTCTTTACAAAGTATCGATCCATACAAAATTCATGTTGGCTTCTGTAACCCGTCATATTTTATGGTGAAAGTTAAATCAAACAATGTAGAGGAATTTATTATTCTTTTTCTTCTCATATATTTAACAAGTTGAGCTTAGCCCAATATAATCAAAGGTAAATATTAATAATCATACTTAATTCCAATTATTACAAATTTTTTGGTGTTTTATAGTTATATGGATTTAAAATAGCATATTGTGCCACCAGGAAGAAATAATGACAAACAATACATATATATTTTTTTTGATAGGGATTTTCTAAGTATCAGGATTAAATTAATCTGGCTTATAAACTCCTGAAGCCAATTTATTGATTCCATTGGATTTGAACGACCTAGTGAAAATAATTCCAAGTCTGTATTGCCATGTGTGAATATGTCAAATCAAAATGTTAAATATTGGCATAACGATCTGGATTCTCTTTTACAAGCTAATATTTGTTTTGAGCAAGATGTTTTTTAGGAATACAATACAATAAAATAAAAAGTCTTTCCTGTTCAACACTTACTGTGTGCCAAGCACTGTTGTAAGTTTTGCATGTGTTAACTCATTTAATCCTGGTAGCTGTATGACATCCTCATTTTAGAAATGATGGAACTAAGGCACAGAAAAGTTGTTTAATTTAGCTAAATTATCATCAGTTACAAGTGGCAAGGCTGGAATGAGAATATGAGAAGCCTTGTCCCAGAGTCCAGCCTCTTAAATTCCATGTATATTTATCTCAAACTGAATTAAGCTTTTCCATAAGTAAATACAAAAAACCTTTATCTAATAAGTATAATATACATTTTAAAACCTTATTTTGTACATCAAGGATCTAGATTTAGTAATATTAAGTGCTGACATATACTATTGTACAAAAAATACCATAAGGCTAGGAAAGAGATAGATTTGTGTGTGTATGTTTGCACAGTCATGCACATGCACATATGTGTGCATGTGCAAAGGTTGACTGAAGTTAAAGTTTCTTCTGAAAATGATGTACAGAAATCAGCTCAGTCAGGCAAAAATGGCAGATCTAGCAGACAAAAAAAGTATTCAGCATCAAATAGATAAATTTAGAATAACAGTCCTGTTCATACAAACAGTTCAAAGCAGGCAAGAAAAAATCTGGCAGCCAGAATTGTTCAGTGATTCAGGACGGCTGTGCAAAATGGCTATCATTGAGCAACAAGGAAAGAAAAGGTGTAAAGACAAGAGAAGTGACACAGGAATGTACAGCAAGTAATTAATTATCAGAAATAAGGCACATATTGAGGACAATCTCTTTGAATCTAATTATTAAGATAGCAGTAAAAAATTTTCTGATTTAATATCAAATCATCTATGTATTGAACTAGAGTTTTTGCAATACCATTTCCTAAATTCATTTTTTCCTAAGCCTGATGATTTGGTTAAGTGAATTTAAATATTCAGGTAAATAATAATCATAATTATTAAAATAAGTGCCATATGTTTATCATTTCCTAGGCAGAACAATGTGTGAAGTATTTTACTCGCATATTCTGACTAAATACTTAAACATCTTTTTCTGTAGTTATAATTGTGCTGTGTGATCAGAAGTGTGATTGCATGTCCACATGGGCAAGTCATGAGTGAAAAGCACTGGGTCTGAAGGGAAGATCCAGAGACAGTATGTGAGACATGAGGGTTTATTGGGACTTAATGTACAGGGAGTCCAGGAGCAACCAGCTGGACAAGGTTGTGCACCACTGTCATGGAGAGGGAAGGAGCTGCTTATGTGGTGTGAGGAGATAAACATTCTGTGTCCAGGGGTGAGGGTACAAAGGCCCCCTGCTTTACTAGGAGAGATCATTCTTATGTAACCAGCACCCTAGGAACAAAATTTGGTCAGAGAGTTCTGCCTCCCAATTAGACATTTTCATTGATGGCAGGTCTGGATTTGACTAGACACAGGCCATTAATATACCATATAGTTAGCATGCCACCTGAAGGAGGCGGTCATGTGGACACGTGGCTATTCTGAGACAGAAAGTTACAAGCAGGCAATGCTTGTCCACACACACACCAAGTAACACAGTAAATGAGAAAACTGTGATTCTGATCCAGAAATGTGATTCCTCTTATAAAGAAGACAGGAGAGTAATATTTCTGAATAAGAGTACTTTCTTACTGGAGAATTAGTGAATATTTCAGTGAACATGCTCACTGTATGAAGCAAATGTTAGGTGTTTTCTATACCAAAAAAATGTTAGGTGTTTTCTGTACCAAATCTAATTTAATTCTAATAATAGACCTATGGCATAAATGTGGTACTCAGTTAACCTTATTTTTCACACAAAGAACCAATGAAGTATTGCTATGTTATCAACAACACACAAGTATGACTTGTCTAGTAGTGTCAACCAAAAGGAGATGGGGAAAAAGAAAGCTCTAGCTCATCACATTAGACTCACCAAAATGCTGAATATTTGAATTTGGTTCACATTGACATCAAAGTTTTTCCTCTGAAAATCTGATTTAATGATTAAAACCAAACCAAATAAAGCAAAGCAAAACTCACACTTGAGCTTTACTTGTCATCTCTTTCATAAGATATAATTGACTGTTACCTCTGAGTCCTCAAATAAGTACATTTTCATAAGCAATTAATCTATATTTATAACTATCAAATCTACACTTTGATACAGTAAATATCAAAACCAAATTTCCAAACAAAATAAAATGTTTATCAAAATAAGAAACCGGTTCCTCTTAATCTCATAGTTATGTGCTAAGAGTGTGTATCTATCTTAGAATTTCATTTATAAATTGTTTACCTTGGATATCAAGGTACAAATGAGAAAGTGGAAGAGAGAGAGAAATATCTGAACTTGCAAATGACAAAGGGAAATGAGTTTCACTGTGGAAATTTGTAAGAAGGCAGAAAAATGGTGAGCCTATCCTTTCACTAATATTTTGTGATTGGATTTTCTCAAACTTCCCAGAGGCTTTCTACAGTCTTTAAGAGTCATAAACCTGAAAGTGTCTTGGAGGAGGTAATCTCTGAAGACTCCCCAATCTGGGGAAGGAGATAGTCTCTCAGGCCATGGAGGTGCACAGATCTCCCAACACAAGGGACCCAAGGAAGACAACATCAAGACATACAATAATTAATATGGCAAAGATCAAGGATAAAGACAGACTTTTAAAAGGAGCTGGAAAAAGAAAAAAAGATCACCTACAAAGGAACACCCATCAGACTATCATCAGACTTCTCAACAGAAACCTTACAGGCCAGAAGAGAGTGGCATGATATATTTAATGCAATGAAGCAGATGGGTCTTGAAACAAGAATACTCTACCTGGCAAGGTTATCATTGAAATTAGAAGGAGGGATTAAACAATTTTCAGGAAAGCAAAAGCTGAGAGATTTTACGTCCCCAAAACCACCTCTACAGTGTATACTGGAGGAACTGTTATAGATGGAAGTGTTCCTCAGGCTAAATAGCTGTCAAGAGGGGAAATAAAATCACAGTAAAGAAAGAAGAACAACTAATCATCAAGCATATGCAAAATCAAATCAACTATCCCCAAAGTCAATCAAGAGATAGACAAAGAGTACAGAATATGATACCTAATATATAAAGAATGTAGGTGGAAGAAAAGGGGGAAAAAAGAACCTTTAGGTTGTGTTTGTAATAGCACACTAAGTGAGTTAAATTACACTGTTAGATAGTAAGGGAATTACCCTTGAACCTTGGGTAACAGCGAATCCAAAGCCTGGAATGGCAATAAGTGCATACCTATTGATAAACACCCTAAATGCAAATGGTTGGAATGCACTAATCAAAAGACATAGAGTCAATGAATGGATAAAAAACAAGGCCATCCATATGCTACCTATAAGAGACTCACTTCAAACCCAAAGATGTACACAGACTAAAAGTAAAGGGATGGAAAAAGATATTTTATGCAACTAGTAGGGAGAAAAAAGCAGGAGTTGCAGTACTTATATCAAACAAAATAGCCTTCAAAACAAAGAAAGTAACAAAAGACAAATAAGGATATTACATAATGATAAAGGGAGCAGTCCAACAAGAGGATATAACTATTATAAATTTCTATGCACCCAACAGAAGATCAACTACATATGTGAAACAAATACTAACAGAATTAAAGGGGGAAATAGAATGCAATGCACTAATTTTAGGAGAATTCAACACACCACTCACTCCAAAGGACAGATCAACCAGAAAGAAAGTAAGTAAGGGAACAGAGTCACTGTACAACACATTAGAACAGATGGACCTAAAAGATATCTACAGAACACTCCACCCAAAAGCAGCAGGATACACTTTCTTCTCAAGTGCACATGGAACATTTTCAAGAATAGATCATATTATAGGCCACAAAAATAGCCTCAGTAAATTAAAAAAAGATTGAAATTGTACCAACCAACTTCTCAGACCACAAAGGTATAAAACTAGAAATAAATTACAGAAAGAAAATGAAAAAGCCCTCGAACACATGAAGGCTTAATAACATGCTCCTAAATAACCAATGGATCAATGACCAAATAGAAACAGAGATTAAGCAATATATGGAGATATATGACAAAAATAATTCAACACCACAAAATCTGTGGGAAGCAGCAAAGACAATGCTAAGAGGGAAGTATATTGCAATACAGGCCTACCTCAGGAAAGAAGAACAATCCCATATGAACAGTCTAAACTCAGAGTTAACAAAATTAGAAAAAGAAGAACAAATTGGGCCCAAAGTCAGTAGAAGGAGGGACATAATAAAGATTAGAGCAGAAATAAATAATATCAAGAAGAATAAAACAATAGAAAGAATTAATGAAAGCAAGAGCTGGTACTTTGAGAAAACAAAATAGAAAAACCCCTAGCCAGACTTGTCAAGAGAAAATGAGAGTCTACACACATAAACAGAATAAGAAATGAGAAAGGGAAAAATCACTACAGACGCCATAGACATACAAAGAATTATGACAGAATACTATGAAAACTTATATGCTCACAAACTGGATAACCTAGAAGAAACAGATAACTTTCTGGAAAAATACAACCTTCCAAGGCTGACTCAGAAAGAAACAGAAAATCTAAATAGACCAATTACCAGCAAAGAAATTGAATTGGTAATAAAGAAACTACCTAAGAAAATTCCTGGAACAGATGGTTTCATGGCTGAATTTTATCAAACATTTAGTGAAGACTTAATACGCATCCTCCTTAAAGTTTTCCTTAAAGTAGAAGAGGAGGGAATACTTCCAAACTTATTCTATGAGGCCAGCATCACTGTAATACCAAAACCAAGCAAAGACACCACAAAAAAAGAAAATTCCAGGCCAATATCCCAGATGAACATAGAAGCAAAAATACTCAACAAAATATTAGCAAAATGAATTCAAAAATATATCAAAAAACATCATCCATCATGATAAAGTAGGATTAATTCCAGGGCTGCAAGGATGGTACAACATTCGAAAATCCATCAACATCACCCACCACATCAACAAAAAGAAGGATAAAAACAACATGATCATCTCCATAAATGCTGAAGAAGCATTTGACAAAATCCAACATCCATTCATGATAAAAACTCTCAACAAAATGGATATAGAGGGCAAGTACCTCAATGTAATAAAGGCCATATATGACAAACCCACAATGAACATCATACTTAACAGTGAGCTGAAAGCTTTTCCTCTATGATCAGGAACAAGACAAAGATGCCTACTCTTCCCACTTTTATTCAACACAGTTCTGGAAGTCCTAGCCACGGCAATCAGACAATACAAAGAAATAATGAGCATCCAGATTGGCACAGAAGAAGCTAAACTGTCTCTGTTTGCATATGACATGATATTGTACATTAAAAAACCCTAAAGAATCCACTCCAAAACTACTAGATCTAATATCTGAATTCAGCAAAGTTGCAGCATACAAAATTAATACACTGAAACCTGCTGCATTCCTTTACACTAATGATGAACTAGCAGAAAGAGAAATCAGGAAAATAATTCCATTCACAATTGCATCAAAAAGAATAAAGCATCTAGAAATAAACCTAACCAAGGAAGTGAAAGACCTATATGCTGAAAACTACAAGACACTTCTGAGAAAAATTAAAGAAGATACCAATAAATGGAAACACATCCATGCTCACAGATAGGAAGAATTAATATTGTCAAAATGGCCATTCTGCCTAAAGCAATCTACAGATTCAATGCAATTCCTATCAAAATACAAACAGCATTCTTTAATGAGCTAGAGAAAATAGTTCTAAGATTCATATGTAATCACAAAAGACCCCAAATAGCCAAAGCAATCCTGAAAAGGGAGAATAAAGCTGGGGGGATTATGCTCCCAACTGCAAGCTCTACTAAAAAGCCACAGTAATCAAGACAATTCAGTACTGTCACAAGAACAGACCCATAGACCAGTGGAACAGACTAAAGAGCACAGATATAAATCTAAGCATTATGATCAATTAATATACAATAAAGGTGCCGTGGATATACAACGGGGAAATGACAGCCTCTTTAACAACTGGTGTTGCAAAACTGAACAGCTACATGCAAGAGAATGAAACTGGATTACTGCCTAACTCCACACACAAAGGTAAACTCTAAATGGATCAAAGACCTGAATGTAAGTCATGAAACCATAAAACTCTTAGAAGAAAACATAGGCAAAAATCTCTTGAATATAAACATGAGCAACTTTTTCATGAATTCATCTCCTTGGGCAAAGGAAACAAATAAAAAATGAACAAGTGGGAGTACATCAAGCTAAAAAGCTTCTGTACCACAAGGATACATCAACAGAACAAAAAGGCATGCTATAGTATGGGAGAATATATTTGGAAATGACATATCTGACAAGGGGTTAACATCCAAAATAATTAAGTTACTCACAAGCCTCAGCACCCCAAAAACAAATAAACAGATTAAAAAATGGGCAGAGGATATGAACAGACACTTCTCCAAAGAAGAAATTCAGATGGCCAACAGGCACATGAAAAGATGCTCCACATCACTAATTATCATAGAAAAGCAAATTAAAACCACAATGAGATATCACCTCACACTAGTTAGGATGGCCAACAAAGAAAATACTAGGAGCAACAAATGCTGGTGAGGGTGTGGAGAAAGGGGAACCCTCCTACACTGCTGGTGAGAATGTAAACTAGTTCAATCATTGTAGAAAGCAATATGGAGGTTCCTCAAAAAACTAAAATTAGAAATACCATTTGACCCAGGAATTCTGCTCCTAGGAATTTACCCAAAGAATACAAGTTCTCAGATTCAAAAAGACATATGCACCCTTATGTGTATTGGAGCACTATTTACAATAGCCAAGATACGGAAGCAACCTAAGTGTCCATTAGTGGATGAATGAATAAAGAAGATGTGGTACATATACACAATGGAATACTATTCAGCCATAAGAAACAAACAAATCCCACCATTTGCCACAACGTGGATGGAGCTAGAGGGTTTTATGCTCAGTGAAATAAGTCGGGCAGAGAAAGACAAATACCAAATGATTTCCCTCATTTGTGGAGTATAACAACAAAGCAAAACTGAAGGAAGAAAATAGCATCAGACTCACAGACTACAAGAAGAGACTAGTGGTTACCAAAGGAGAGGGGTGTGGGAGAGCAGGTCAGGAGGGAGGGAGAAGGGGATTGTGGGGTATCATGATTGGTGCACATGGTGTGTGTGGGGTCACTGGGAAGACAGTGTAGCTCAGAGAAGACAAGTAGTGACTCTCTGGCATCTTACTACACTGATGGACAGTGACTGCAATGGGGTATGGGGGGACTCAATAATAAAGGTGAATGTAATAATCACATTGTTTTTCTAGTGAAACCTTCTTAAGAGTGTTTATCGGTACTTTAATAAGAAAAAAAGAGCCGTGTTCTTTGGCTCCACTCTACAGTAACATCACCTGTATTAGAGCAAGTGATATATCCTGTAATGGCCTGATTTATGACTTAATTTCCTCAAAAATTCAAGATTACAATTAGATCTAGAATTGCTTAACATAATAGTTGCTACCTACTGTGCAAAATAAAGAGGAGTCCTTCACGAAATATCAGAGTGTGACATTTTGATGCAGATTTATGAACATTCAGTTAACCTATTCATTGTTGACAGTAAAGATTGCATTAATGTTTGAGTTGTCTTATTTCAAAAGTTTCAACAATCAATTTATCAATTCCTTTGAATTAAATTTAGTTCTATTTTATAATATTTAACTCTTGGCTAAACAGCATATAATTGAAATACTCTTTGATATTTAAAAAATTTCTCCAGAGTTTTTCTTGGAAGCAGTAGCTTAAACTTTATAAAGGGAATACAAATCCAAATGTCAACAGATTTTCATCTCATCATCCAAAAATCCTATGACATTTTCAAAATAATACCATTGTAAAGCTCACTAGGACATGTAAACAACATAGGCACTTTCCTTGATGAGGCTAAATTTAAGCTTATGATTATATGAATAAACTACTACCAAGTAAAAGTTATGCATGAAAATTTATTTATAACTTTTTATGTGTATATATAGTTATATTGTTATATCTTATATAAATTATATGGAGCAAACTGTTAACATTAGTTTTTCATGTATTTATATACACCAAGATTAAGTATCACATTTATACTTCATATTTTTTCTACAGATATTTTGAGTACTTCCCACATCTCAAAAATTTGAGGGAAGATGCAATCCAGTGTCTTCCTCTTTAGAGGTTCCAATACAAGTATATGAAAGACAATTTTAATGTGGTGTGAGGATGACTGCAGTTGAGCCATTCATAGTATATTAATGGGGCTACAAGTTATAGACAGCTAAGTGTCCTGGGAGTTCCAAAGGTTAGATGGTATTTGAGTTGTGTGGTTCTGTGTTGGGACCTTTTGCCTCTTTTAGGCCTGTGACGGCCGCAGACTGGAGGTTTCCATCCTCCCTTGTTACTTCCGTGTTCCAACTGAGTTCCTGCACACGCACTCTTAGCCCTAACTCCGCCTCCCCACCTAACCTAAAACCTGCCTAAGACCCTAGTGACAGATAACATAATCAATTCCCATTGGTTTCTGTTACTTTCTTATCTTCCCCTATATAACTAAGCCTCTGATGGAATAAAGCTGAGTTTTGCTGCGCCCTTGAGGCTGACACATCTCCCGGCTTGGTGTGGTTTTGTTTTTCCCCAGATCTCAGGGAGGGTGTCCAAGCCGCCAACACTTGCTCTCTCGCTCAGCCCCGGGGGTAACAGGCTGGTCCTGCTTGTCCCCCCACCTTCTTGTTGCTGGAGAGCAACAACTGGTGCCCCATGTGAGGAACGAGGAACTTCGCTGATGAGCTAATTGGACTACAGGTAAGTGTAATCCCATAAAATACGGGACATTCTTCTTCCAAGCCTGATCCCTTTCTTGAATCCCTTAGAGTCCTCCTCCAAAGTAGAGGCCTAGAGCTCTCTGACAGCCAAGCTATCAAAACCTGGGAGACCTTAGTTAAGGTCACCCTGTGGCTGCTTGCAAGTAATTTGTTTGACTGGGAAACTTGGGACAGGGTGGAGCAACTTGTACACAAAGCCCAAGTTAATCGGAGTGATATCCCCCCTCTGGGGACCTTCCCCACTTTAGCAGCCCTTAAGAGTTGCTACCCTCCTTGGCCATCGAAGCCAGCTGCCAAGAACTTAATAGACAGGGAAACCACCGGGTTGGGAGCCCCTTCCCGGGGAGATTCTAATCCCCTTCCTCAGGCTGAGTCCTTGCCAGCAGGACAAGAAAGCCATAAAGAGCTGGATGAGAATCGTGGCAATGGCGCCCTCGACCCTTTTGATGCCACACCCTGGCCTCCCAAATCCATGGTTCCTTTGTACCCACCACTTCCTGGTACTAGTTCCTCTTCTAACCCTTTCAAATCACCATCAGACCCTCTCCCCCATACCAATGGGCAGGGGTTTCAGCTTCTCTCCCATATAAGGACTTAGGCTCTCCTATTGGCTACCAACCTCAAGAGAATCCAGAGCTCCACCCACAACCCGACCTAGGGCCATCAGCTATTTCCTGTTAATGTTAATCCCAGAGGTAACCGCCCTGCCCCCTGGTACCCTTGGGGGCCAGGTGACCTTAAGGAGTTAAAGAAGGCCATTCTTGAGGACAGACCCAATGCTCCTTGGACTGAGACCATCCTCCAGGGACTTACCATCCATGCACCACTGCAGATTGGAGGTCTCTTGCCTGGGCGGTTCTCCCTGGCCCCCTTTATATTAAGTGGTGTGCTTTGTATAAAGAGGAATGCCAGCAACAAGCTGAGAGGAATCTGACATACTCTTTTACATATACATGGATGATATTATATTGGGGGCCGATTGTTCCCGCAAATTAGACAACCTCTTCAAACGTTGCCTTTCCCTGCTCAAAAACTATAACTTTCAGATTGCCCCAGATAAATTTCAACAGGTAGCTCCTTTTAAAATTTGGGGGATTACTTTAACATTAGATGTTGTCTCCCCTGTTAAGCCCCAGTTATGTATTCAGGAAATATATACGCTACCACAGCTCCAGAAACTGCTGGGGGAGATCAATTGGATGAGGCCCTGGATTCCTATAACCACAGCTGATCTTATCACTCTTTTCGACCTATTAAAAGGCCTTGATATAGCTTCAACAGTGACTTTAACCCTATACATAGAGATACATTAACAAAAGTTCAACATGCCATTGATAATGCTGCCTTAAAAAGATATGATCCAAACTTGCCACTGGTCCTCTATATTATGGTGGGAGAGACCCTTCCTCACTGCCCTTTTGGCTCAGAAGGGGGATCCCGTACATTGGATACACCTATCTGTGGGAGGAGCACCCCGGGTGTACTCTATGGTGGATCAAATGGCCAACTGCATTGTCAAGGGACGAGAGCTTTCTGTCCATCTTTTTGGTAGTGAACCCCTCTTGGATCATCCCTTTTCAGGTCAGTGATTTCTCATGGCTACAGAGAAATAATTCCAGATTGGCAATAGCCATGGAGGGCTTTCCGGGGATAGTAGACTGTCACTATGGTCCCTATAAGTGGATGAGTTCCTTTAGCCAATTGGTGTGGCAGCCGCCTAAAATGTTCCTCACTGAGGCAGACCCCTATTTCCCCTCTGTTTTTAATGATGGGGGTAAATGGGGAGCCTCTATGGTAATGTTGCCCCCAGGCACAACTGAGTGCCCTCCCAACATAACCCTCTTTCATGAGGTACAGGGCTCCACCCAGTATAAAGAGCTTTATGCTGTTGTTTTAACTCTATCTGAGATCCAAGGCCCTCTTAATCTGTTTTCAGATAGACTTTACATTGTCAATCTACTGCCCAACCTTGTGGGCACACACATCAGACTTGACGATAATCCCATCACTCCTTTGATGATTCAAGCCCGCAATTTGTTAAAACAGAGACTAGTTCCCCATTTTGTACAACATCTAAGGGGACATCAAGATTTGCCAAGCTTTTTGTCAAGAGGCAACGCTCTAGCCGACCGACTAGCTTCAGCCTACACAGTACAGGAGGCCACCTCTTTTCATCAACTTACACATGCTAATTGGAGGGGACTACACAGTCGGTTCCCTCAGGTCCCCATCACAGACTTATAAAAGATCATTAGGACATGTAAGTCATGCCAGCCTTTCCTACAGGTTCCTCCGCTTCAAAAGGGCAGAGTGAACTCTTGAGGCCTGAGGCCCAGTAACCTTTGGCAGACTGATGTCACACATTTTGCCCCTTTTGGGAAGCTTAGATACATATTTCTAACAGTTGATACCTTCTCTCATGCTTGTTGGGCTACAGCCCATACAAGAGAAAAATCCAAACATACCATAAGCCATTTTCTCCAGTGCTTTGCCGTTCTTGGCTTGCCAGACCAAATCAAAACCGATAATGGTCCATGCTTTATCAGTAGGTCTTTTACTGAATTCTTGAGTAAGTGGCAAATTTCTCATACCACTGGAATTCCTTATAACCCTAAAGGACAAGCAATTGTGGAAAAACACAATCATATCCTCAAAGGTCAAGTAATACAAAAAAAAGTGGGGGGAACACTCCACCCTCCCATGATCAACTAAAGTTGGCATTATTTACACTGAATATTTTAAATTTTGCCAAAGGCAAACACTTCTCGCCTTTTCAAAAGCACTGGACAACAACCGTTACTTATCGGACAATTAGAGCCTGATGGAAGGACCCCCTTACTGGAGAATGGACGGGCCCAGATCCCCTCATTACAGCTGGAAGGGGATTCGGCTGTGTCTTTCCGACCAATGAAAAATGGCCGATCTGGGTCCCCACAAGAGATCTCAAGTATTACCCCCTATGGAGGGGGAGTTCACTAATGTCAGTGATGACCCAGAAGGCCCCTCACCTCCTGAGGATCTCTCTCTTCTCTCTCTCTTTCAGAGTGCACAGTGAACCCAATGATACTGGTCTTCCTGCTAATAGCGATGAATCTCCCATTAGCTAAGACAGGATTTGGAGATCCCGGTCAAGCAAGAGCCATACTATGAAAGACCATCAGAGACCCCTGCATGGCCTGCTCTTTCACCAAACTCTTCCCCCCAAAACCTGTTACACTTCTATCAAAATCTGCCCTCATGGGCAACGGGCAGCCACACTCATGAAAGGGACAGAAAATGGATGCCCTGGAAGAGTTCTCACTCACAAGTGTTGGCCGGGCCCAAAAGTATATCCACCCTCTTAGCCTCCCAGAGATCAGGGGAGAGTTGCTTCTTGATCCTGAAACACAATCAATCATACAGGCTGCTTTTACCTTACTCAATAGAACCAATCCCGATTTAGCTAAGGATTGCTGGCTGTGCTTGAGGCCAGGACCATTACAAGCCAATGCTCTTGTTAACCTGTCACAGACCGAGCCCCAGTGCCAGCTGTTACCCCCAAGTTCTAGAGTCTATCTAGACCCTCTTTCCCCTAAAGGCTCATGCTTCAAAGCTGACCCCCGTACTGATAATACTAGTAGGATAGATGTAGGCCGAATCCACTATTCTTTCTGCCAACAAAATATCACTGTGAACAATACGTTTCTCTGTCCCCCTAATGTGACAGTCTTCATTTGTGGGGAAGACGCGTTTGGCTTTCTCCCGACAGACTGGATGGGGCTTTGTGCTCCGGCTGTAATTTTCCCTGACATTGGCGTGGTCCCTGATAATCAGAGCCTCCCTATTCCTGCTTTAGACCACATTGGAGGTAGATCAAAAAGGGCCATTCAGGTTATCCCCCTGCTTTTAGGCCTTGGGGTGGCCACTGGAGCTGCCACTGGGGCAGCAGGATTGGGGACCTCTCTGCATTATTATAAAGTCCTTTCTCAACAGATGATCGATGATATACAAGCTGTAGCCAGCACAATTCTTGACCTCCAAGCACAATTGGATTCCCTCGTGACAGTAGTCCTACAGAACCATAGGGGGCTTGACCTCCTCACAGCTGAAAAGGGAGGCTTATGTCTCATTTTACAGGAAGAGTGCTGCTTTTATGTGAACCGCTCTGGCATAGTCCAAAATAAGGTCAAGCAACTTCAAGAAGACCTCGAGAGACGCCGAAAAGAATTACAAGCCAATTTTCTTTGGACTGGGTTACATGGGTGGTTGCCCTATATTCTGCCCTTCCTTGGTCCTATCCTTCTTTTGCTCCTACTTTTCACTTTTGGGCCCTGCATTATTAACAGGATTATCCAGTTTGTCCAAAAAAGAGTTGAATCAATTCAGTTGATGTGCATGCAGGTACATTACCAGAGAGTTGCCACAGAAGCCAGTGACCCCTGCAGTCGCTGTGAGCCTTATGATGCATCAGTGTCCTTTGATTCCCCCTGACTATCTCCCCGCGTCCCCATGACGGGTAAGATCTCCAAGGTGGAGACAACCTAAGACAGGCCTCAGAGGATGAGTAAGCTTGGGACAACTGAAGAGCTTCCAGGTACCCAGTGACGGGTAAGATCCCCAGAGGGGGACAACCTAAGACAGGGGCCTTGCCTGCCAGGACATTCCAGAGCATTTATAAAACAAAAAGGGGGAATTGTTGGAACCTTTTGCCTCTTTTAGGCCTGTGACAGCTGCAGACTGGAGGTTTCCATCCTCCCTCATTACTTCCGCATTCGTGGCCTAACTGGGTTCCCGTGCATGTGCTCTTGGCCCAAACTCCGCCTCCCCACCTAACCTGAAACCTGCCTAAGACCCTAGTGACAGATGAGATCATCAATTCCCATTGGCTTTTGCTACTTCCTTATCTTCCCCTATATAACTAAGCCTCTGATGGAATAAAGCTGGGTTTTGCTGCGCCCTTGAGGCTGACACATCTCTCGGCTTGGTGTGGTTTTGTTTTTCCCTCGATCTCAGGGGAGGGTGTCCAAGCCACCAACACTTGCCCTCTCGCTCAGCCCCAGGGATAACAGGCTGGTCCTGCTTGTACCCCCGCCTTCTTGTTGCTGGAGAGCAACAGTTCTGTACCAGAATGAAAACAAAAGTTACTGCTGGCTGAAGGAATGTTATGTATGCTCAAAGCTGCCTTGAAAAGAGCTGTCAGATTTGACAGTTTTGGTCATTCATAAATCAGACAAATCAGAGAAGGAGCTAAATAACAATAGCTGGAGGTAGTAGGGATTCCATACAGATATTTCTGTCAAGAAATGAAGTAAAGAGTAGAGAGACATGTAGGTGGTTTAAAGTTAAAATAGGATCAGAGTTTATGATTGGGAAGGAACACCTTGTCGAGAGAACTAATGGAATCAGTGAGAATTTACTTGAATATTTTATGTGAGATATTTGAGGTGTAGAACAAGAGCACTTTGCCTTAGAAGTAAGAAAGATGAGAGCAGGTTCTGCCATGTGACTGCTGGATGAGCTTGGCCAATTATTTTTTCAGTCTAAGTCTCAGTGTCTTCATTAATAAACTGAAATGCCAATACCAACCTTATTATGTTATTGTGAAAATTAGATATATAATGTATAAAAGAACTTAGTAAAGAACCCAGCCTGTCTGTGAGGTTGCTGTGCAGCGTTTGGAGCTATGGATAAAAGATGAATAAGAAAGACTGCCTCTACCGTCAAAGACCTCGCAGTGCCACAGGAGATGGATGCCTTAGAGGAAAGTTTAATAAATAGGGTAAGTGCAAAGTTAGAGACATGTGCAGGGCATTCTGTGAACAAAAAAGGACATCAAATGCAGTATGCTTTACACAGCAAAGAGGCCCACGAGGAAAGGGCTTGAATTGAGTTTCAAAAAATAAGTAGTCAATGAAACAAAAAGTCAAAGAGCATTCCCTTGAGAAAAGCCAGCATGCACAAAAAAATAACCTTGGAAAAAAATGCCAAGAGAACAGTTTGCTGTTTCTAGCATATTCAGTGTGGGGCCCAGAGAAAGCCATAAAGAGGCCCAGAAGAGAAATCTGGTGTCACCAGCTTCAGGGGCACTATGCGCCAGGCTGGACAGCCAGGGTTTCACCTAGCAGGCAACGGGAAACTGTTGAGTTCTCTTAAAATCTGAAAGAACCAGATTTCTGTTTTGGAAAGATCACACTAAAAGAAGAGTGGAACAAGAGAGGAGGTAGGGAAAGAAGTCACAGATGTTTTGGTTTTGATTCTTGTAGTATGTTTTTATTTTCACTAAACTGGTGTTTAGGTATTACTTTAAATATTTAGAACTCAGTCATATTAATTAATTCAAAAAACACATTCCACTAATTAAAGATCTTAGTAACAGTAAAGTCAATCTACTAAGCATGGAGGGCATATTCCTTTTCAGAAACTGAGCTAATAACTGGAAGAAATTAATCCACACACATAAGGCTATGCCTGCCTTCAAAAATAAGTCACCTCATTGTCAAATCTCTGGCTTTCCAGTTAATTATGCCATGGATCAAAAACACTCACTAAAAATATAATTATTGCCACTTTCAATAACAAACTCAGACACACATGTAAGCTACCTTCATAAATTCCTAATGCAAGCTAAAGACAAACCAAACCAAAATCAGTCTCTCTTGAGTGAGTCCAGAGCTGATGCTTTCCCAAGCACATTCACACCCATGGTGATTTTCCACATTTTGTTTCTCAGACTGTGATCACTGGCATAGGAAGCAGAGCTTTCAAAGTCTCACCAGATGAAAGTTATTAATATTTGTTGTGATATTATTATTGAGAATGGAATGTCTCAGTACATAGCTGTATTTTTTTCTTCACTCACCTTGAATAATTAACTTAATGTAGCAGTTGTGTTTTTACTTGAGACCTAACTGAGCCTGAGCTTGACACAAGTGACCAAGATATTAAGGTCACTCAGTTCAATTCTGGTTTAACAGTAAAGAGGAAATTAGGAGACAGCACTGTGGATGGGGAAGCTGTTTTTCATAGAGGACACTGGCAGCAGTGACAGTGATAAATTCCATGCTCCCTCCATTGAATTTTGGGCAGCCCAGAATCACAAGGAGACCAGACCAAGAATAAAGGACATGCCAGGGTCTGCTCCTAGGCTCACGTGAAATACCCGACTGTGACCCTCAGAGCCGGAGTGAGAAACGTGAGGGAGGACTGAGGGCCTGCAATCATTCCAGTGCTCACTACATTTGTGTATTTTGTAAATGCAACTTCATTTGTATTCACCTAATTTCATTCGTACATCATGAAAAAGACAGTTAATGGTGTGGAGTTATGCTGAACTGGCTTAAAGAGTAGTCCATGAATTCTCAGTTACAGTCAAATTTACAGATTCTTTTTAGAAAATAATTAGAAGACATCATCAAAAAATGAAAAGACAGGAGGGTGGAGCCAAGATGGCAGCGTGAGTAGAGCAGCAGAAATCTCCTCCCAAAACCACATATATCTATGAAAATATAACAAAGACAAATCTTTCTAGAATAGAGACCAGAGGACACAGGAAAACATCCAGACCACATCCACACCTGCAAGAACCCAGTGCCTCGTGAAGGGGATAAGATACAAACCCCAGTCTGGCGGGACCCGAGCACGCCTCACCCCAGCTCCAAGCGGGAGGAGAGGAGTCAGAGCGGGAGGGAGACGGAGCCCAGGACTGCTAAACACCCCGCCCCAGCCATCCAAACCAGAGCGCTGACACAGTGCATGCGTGGGGTGTTGGAAACGAGGGAAACAGGGCAGCAAGACCTGTGAGCGGGTCCCTAAGGCTGGCGCCGGGGAACAAAGAAAAGCAAGCGGCTTTTTTTTTTTAATTATTCATTTAAATTTTTTGTTTTGCACGAGTGCTTTTTGGAAGTCTTAAAGGGACAGGGACCCCAAAACTGGACAGAAACGTCCCGGGACACTTAGTATAGCAGCAGGGAATCTGAGGATCTCTGGGCACTCTAACCCCCTGGGCAGCAGGGAGCACGGAGGCTCCTCACAGAGATAAATAGCCTCCCTGACGCTCCCCCTCCAACAGGGCTCCACCAAATTGGAGCAGCAGCCTGAGGCAGGACATGCCCACAGCAACACCGGAGATAAACTCCATAGCAGCCGGCCAGGAATCAGAAACCTTTTCTGTGCACAGCTGCCCAGCACAAGACACTAGAGGTCGCTGTTCTCCCAGGAAAGGAAGGCCACAAACCAACAAGAAGGGAATTTCTTGCAGCCGTCACTCGTGCAAGCTCTGCAAACTCTCTCTATCACCATGAAAAGGCAAAATTACAGGCAGACAAAGATCACAGAGACACCAGAGAAGGATACAGACCTAACCAGTCTTCCTGAAAAAGAATTCAAAATAAAAATCATAACCATGCTGACGGAGATGCAGAGAAATATGCAAGAGCTAAGGGATGAAGTCTGGAGGGAGATCACAGATGCCAGGAAGGAGATTACAGAAGTGAAACAAACTCTGGAAAGATTTATGAGCAGAATGGATAAGATGCAAGAGGTCATTGATGGAATAGAAACCAGAGAACAGGAACGCATAGAAGCGGATTCAGAGAGAGATAAAAGGAACTCCAGGAATGAAACAATATTAAGAGAACTGTGTGACCAATCCAAAAGGAACAATATCCCTATTACAGGGGTACCAGAAGAAGAAGAGAGAGAAAAAGGGATAGAAAGTGTCTTTGAAGAAATAATTGCTGAAAACTTCCTCAAACTGGGGGAGGGCATAATCAAACAGACCACGGAAATACACAGAACTCCCAACAGAAAGGACCCAAGGAGGACAACACTAAGACACATAATAATTAAAATGGTAAAGATCAAGGACAAGGAAAGAGTTTTAAAGGCAGCTAGAGAGAAAAAGGTCACCCATAAAGGAAAACCCATCACGCTATCATCAGACTTCTCAACAGAAAGCATAGAGGCCAGAAGAGAATGGTATGATATATTTAATGCAATGAAACAGAAGGACCTTGAATAAAGGATACTGTATCCAGCACGATTATCATTTAAATATGATGGAGGGATTAAACAATTCCCAGACAAGCAAAAGTTGAGGGAATTTGCCTCCCACAAACCACCTCTACAGGCTATTTTAGAGGGACTATTCTAGACGGGAGCACTCCTAAAAATAAACAGATGTCACCAGAGAAAATGAAATCACAGCAAAGAAAGCAGTCCAACCAAATACTAACTAAAGGCAAAAAAATAAAATCAACTACCCACTAAAGGCAGTTAAAGGAAACACGAAAGAGCACAGAATAAAACAACAAACATATAAAGAATGGAGGAGAAGGAAAAAGAAGAGAGAGAAGAAAAGAATCTCCGGACAGTGTATATAACAGCTCAATAAGCGACCTAAGTTAGGCAATAAGATGCTAAAAATGCTAACCTTGAACCTTTGTAACCACGAATCTAAAACCTGAAATGGCAATAAGTACATATTGTTCAATAGTCACCCTAAATGTAAATGGAATGAATGCACCAATCAAAAGACACAGAGTAATAGAATGGACAAAAAAACAAGACCCATCTATATGCTGCTTACAAGAAACTCACCTCAAACCCAAAGACATGCACAGACTAAAAGTCAAGGGATGGAAAAATATATTTCAGGCAAACAACAGGGAGAAGAAAGCAGGGGTTGCAGTACTAATATCAGACAAAATAGACTTCAAAACAAAGAAAGTAACAAGAGATAAAGAAGGACACTACATAAAGATAAAGGGCTAAATCCAACAAGAGGATATAACCATTCTAAATCTATATGTAAGCAACACAGGAGCACCAGCATATGTGAAACAAATACTAACAGAACTAAAGGGGGAAATAGACTGCAATGCATTCATTTTAAGAAACTTCAACATGCCACTCACCCCAAAGGATAGATCCACTGGGCAGAAAATAAGTAAGGACACAGAGGCACTGAACAACACAGTAGAACAGATGGGCCTAATAGACATCTATAGAACTCTACATCCAAAAGCAACAGGATATACATTCTTCTCAAGTGCACAAGGAACATTCTCCAGAATAGACCACATACTAGGCCACAAAAAGAGCCTCAGTAAATTCCAAAATATTGAAATTCTACCAACAAACTTTTCAGACCACAAAGGTATAAAACTAGAAATAAATTCTACAAAGGAAACAAAAAGGCTCACAAACACATGGAGGCTTAACAACATGCTGCTAAATAATCAATGGATCAACGAACAAATTAAAATAGAGATCAAGCAATATATGGAAACAAATGACAACAACAACACAAAGCCCCAACTTCTTTGGGACGCAGCAAAAGCAGTCTTAAGAGGAAAGTATATAGCGATCCAGGCACACTTGAAGAAGGAAGAACAAACCCAAATGAATAGTCTAACATCACAATTATCGAAACTGGAAAAAGAAGAACAAATGAGGCCTAAAGTCAGCAGAAGGAGAGACATAATAAAGATCAGAGAAGAACTAAACAAACTTGAGAAGAATAAAATAATAAAGAAAATCAATGAAACCAAGAGCTGGTTCTTTGAGAAAATATACAAAATAGATAAGCCTTTAGCCAAACATATTAAGAGAAAAAGAATCAACACAAATCAACAGAATCAGAAATGAGAATTGAAAAATCACGACAGACTCCACAGATATACAAAGAATTATTAAAGAGTACTAAGAAAACCTACATACCAAAAAGCTGGAAAACCTAGGAGAAATGGAAAACTTCCAAGAAAAATACAACCTTCCAAGACGGACCAAGGAAGAAACACAAAAGTTAACCAAACCAATTACGAGCAAAGAAATTGAAACGGTAATCAAAAAAATACCCAAGAACAAAATCCCCGGGACAGACGGATTTACCTCTGATTTTTATCAGACACACAGAGAAGACATAATACCCATTCTCCTTAAAGTTTTCCAAAGAATAGAGGAGGAGGGAATACTCCCAACCTCATTCTGTGAAGGCAATATCACCCTAATACCAAAACCAGGCAAAGACGCCATGAAAAAAGAAAACTACAGACCAATATCCCTGATGAATGTAGATGCAAAAATACTCAATAAAATATTAGCAAACCGAATTCAAAAATATATCAAAAGGATCATACACCATCACCAAGTGGGATTCATCCCAGGGATGCAAGTATTTTACAACATTCGAAAATCCATCAACATCATCCACCACATCAACAAAAAGAAAGACGAAAACAACATGATCATCTCCATAGATGCTGAAAAAGCATTTGACAAAATTCAACATCCATTCATGATAAAAACTCGCAGCAAAATGATTACAGAGGGCATGTACCTTAACATAATAAAGGCCATATATGATAAAACCTCAGCCAACATTATACTGAACAGTGAGAAGCTGAAAGCTTTTCCTCTGAGATCGGGAACTAGACAGGGATGCCCACTCTCCCCACTGTTATTTAACATAGTACTAGAGGTCCTAGCCACGGCAATCAGACAAAACAAAGAAATACAAGGAATCCAGATTGGTAAAGAAGAAGTTAAAGTATCACTATTTGCAGATGACATGATATTGTACATAAAAAACCCATAAGACTCCATTCCAAAACTACTTGAACTGATATTAGAATACAGCAAATTTGCAGGATACAAAATTAACACACAGAAATCTGTGGCTTTCCTATACACTAACAATGAACCAATAGAAAGAGAAATCAGGAAAACAACTTCATTCAAAACTGCATCAAAAAGAATAAAAGACCTAGGAATAAACCTAACCAAAGAAGTGAATGACCTATACCCTGAAAACTACAAGTCACTCTTAAGATAAATTAAAGGGGACACTAACAGATGGAAACTCACCCCATGCTCATGGCTAGGAAGAAATAATATCATCAAAATGGCCATCCTGCCCAAAGCAATATACAGATTTGATGCAATCCCTATCAAATTACCAGCAACATTCTTCAACGAACTTGAACAAATAGTTCAAAAATTCATATGGAAACACCAAAGACCCCAAATAGCCAAAGAAATCTTGAGAAAAAAGAGTAAAGTATTGGGAATCTCACTCCCCAACTTCAAGCTCTACTACGAAGCCATAGTAATCAAGACAATTTGGTACTGGCACTAGAACAGAGCCAAAGACCAGTGGAACAGATTAGAGACTCCAGACATTAACCCAGACATATATGGTCAATTAATATTTGATAAAGGAGCCATGGACATACAATGGCAAAATGACAGTCCTTTCAACAGATGGTGCCTGCAAAACTAGACAGCTACATGTAGGAGAATGAAACTGGACCATTGTCTAACCCCATACACAAAAGTAAATTCAAAATGGATCCAAGACCTGAATGTAAGTCACGGAACCATAAAACTCTTAGAAAATATCATAGGCAAAAACCTCTTAGACATAAACATGAGTGACCTCTTCTTGAACATATCTCCCCGGGCAAGGAAAACAACAGCAAAAATGAACAAGTGGAACTATATTAAGCTGAAAAGCTTCTGTACAGCAAAAGACACTGTCAATAGAACAAAAAGGTACCCTACAGTATGGGAGAATATATTTGTAAATGACAGATCCGATAAAGGCTTGACATCCAAAATATATAAAGAGCTCACTCACCTCAACAAACAAAAAACAAATAATCCAATTAAAAGATAGGCAGAGGAACTGAACTGACAGTTCTCCAAAAAAGAAATACAGATGGCAAACAGACACATGAAAAGATGCTCCACATTGCTAATTATCAGAGAAATGCAAATTAAAACCACAATGAGGTATCACCTCACACCAGTAAGGATGGCTACCATCCAAAAGACAAACAACAACAAATGTTGGCGAGGTTGTGGAGAAAGGCAAACCCTCCTACACTGCTGGTGGGAATGTAAATTAGTTCAACCATTGTGGAAAGCAGTATGGAGGTTCCTCACAATGCTCAAAATAGAAATACCATTTGACCCAGGAAATCCACTCCTAGGAATTTACCCTAAGAACGCAGCACTCTAGTTTGAAAAAGACAGATGCACCCCTATGTTTATCGCAGCACTATTTATAATAGCCATGAACTGGAAGCAACCTAAGTGTCCATCAGTAGATGAATGGATAAAGAAGATGTGGTACATATACACAATGGAATATTACTCAGCTATAAGAAGAAAACAAATCCTACCATTTGCAACAACATGGATGGAGCTAGAGGGTATTATGCTCAGTGAAATAAGCCAAGCGGAGAAAAGAAATACCAAATCATTTCACTCATCTGTGGATTATAAGAACAAAGGAAAAACTGAAGGAACAAAACAGCAGCAGAATCACAGAACCCTAGAATGGACTAACAGGTACCAAAGGGAAAGGGACTAGGGAGGATGGGTGGGTAGGGAGGGTAAGGGTGGGGAAGAAGAAAGGAGGTATTATGATTAGCATGCATAATGGGGGGGTGGGAGAAAGGGGAGGACTGTACAACACAGAGAAGACAAGTAGTGATTATACAACATTTTGCTATGCTGATGGACAGTGAGTGTAAGGGGGTTTGTGGGGGGGACCTGGTATATAGGAGAGCCTAGTAAACATAATATTCTTCATGTAATTGTAGATTAATGATGACAAAAAATTAAAATTAAAAATTAAAGAAAAGTGGTTTACTCCCTGATAGGATAAAACTAACTGCAAATCACTGATTAATGCATGCTTTAAATATCCTTAATTTTGATTATTTAAAGGGTGTCAGATGATCAGCTATGGAAGTACATTTTTCTGATAATATTCCTTTCTCTTAAAAAAAAATAAAAAAGCAGTTCCTGCGTGGTGATCTCCAATATGTTCTTCACCATGGTATAAAGGGCATATCAAAGTGTGGGCAAAGGGTCTGTTTGTGTTTACATGGAGGATCAAAACCTAATTTGGCTACCCAGAAAATGAATTAAGATACGATATGAAGAAGAACTTCCAACAGAAACATTCTCTGGAAGAGTCATTCCAGAAGATCATAATCAAAAAACTTCAACAAAGATCCTGGTGCTGCTGCAGTTGTAGGTGCATTTATCCCACCGGTTCCTGGACTTGCCATTGGAATAAAGAAGGAGATATCTAAGCTGGCCTGTGCATACAGTAAAACAACAAATTTGACTGGAGCTATACTGTTGGAACTCAACTAAGAATTAGGAGAAGTGCAAGTTGCAGCGCTCCAAAATCTTGCGACTATAGACTATCTACTGTTAAAAGAACATACGGGATGTGAACAGTTCCCAGGAATGTGTTGTTTTAATTTGTCTGATTTTTCTCAAACTATTCAAATTCAGTTAGACAATATCCATCATATCATTGATAAGTTTCCACAAATGCCTAGGATGCCTAACTGGTTTTCCTCGTTTCACTGGATATGGCTGGTAATTGTAGGTCTGCTTTGGTTATGTAGCTGTATTCCTATTATGTTAATGTGTGCATGCAATTTAATTAGTAATTTAAAACCTATACACACTTATGTTACTCTACAAGAAGATATGTCAAAGAAATAATCAATCTTCCCATGTTTTCTTCCATCTGTTACTTCTATAGCTTTTCTTCTTCCTTCCTCATTACAACCCTTAAATAGAATTCGTGCCTCATATCGAAATTACTGAGTATCATAATTCTTCCAAGTAGTAAAGATACCTCAAGAAAAGTGCTGGGCATAGAAGCCACAGGGCATAAATCTGCAAAGAAGTAAAAAGCTAACCTTTTCAAACAATAAGGCTTCTCTCTCACTTACCAACTTCACATTTCCCTGTATGGCCCCGGAAGATGACTGGTTAGCCAGAGACGGGTAAGATTCCTCAAGGGAGGAGCAACCTAAGACAGGCACAGTCGCAGGGGGGCCATCAGGTGAGAAATTGGGGATCAACAGAGGTGAGGCTTAGAACCTCCCCCCCCCTGTTCTGAGAGAAATCTTCTGCATCCGTGCATGTTTTGTTGCCCTTGTCTAGCTTGGATTAATACTTAGTCTACAGGCACACACCTGATCATCTACATTTGCTCTCTTACAACACTAAATTATGTTTTCTACCTTTATCTTGCATCTACCTACCACTTCAGCGTTTTATTAAAAATAATAATAATAATAATAATAATAATAATAATAAGGGAGAAATGTGGGATTCACATATAAATCAAGTATAAAAATCAAATGAATAATCATAATTGACCTGATTGTTTATAGTTCATGATGCGTGATCAAAACCGAAAGTTTCTGTGATATGACTGCCCTTGCACTGTTCACCATGTAAGAACTTATTCACTATGTAAGAACTTGTTCACCATGTAAGAACTTGTTCATTATGCTTCAGAAGATTGGAGACTGTTGAGAATTAGGCTTGGGGTTGATTAATGATTGTGCATTGAGTCCCCTGTACAGAATTTTATTGTTGTTAACAACCATTTGATCAATAAATATCAGAGATGCCCCCTCAAAATAAATAAATAAATAAAATAAAAAATAATCAAGGTGAATTGTCTTTAAGATCTAAGATAAACTTGAAAATTGCATATTTGTAATAACTTACAGTTTTAATTTAAGGAAAAATATGTCTTTGAAAGGATGGTAAAATTATTTTCTGCTTTCACTAATAATGTTGTTTTGAAGATCTAATAAGTAGCAACTTTATATATTTTCTTGTCTTTTTTATGACTTAGTAAATAAGACAAAGCTAGCACAGAAAAAGGAAAATGCTAAAATGTCCTAATTTATCACTTGCAAGGATAACGTGTATTCTACTGTTATTAAATGTTTAATGTAGCCATTGACAGGTGTGTATAATGAGCTATGTTTCAAGTATGGAAGACTGTTAATATAACTATTTCTCATTCACCTATTCAGTGCATGGAAATTGTTCCTACTCTTTTGAAAATTCATTATAGTATTATTCCCTTACAGATAAGATTGTTCTTAGCATGCAGTGGTTTTAAAATTTGCTCAATTTTATTTGCTTTGAATAAAATGGACATTTTCCTTTGTTAAGGAAAATAAAACTCAGCCTCTGGGAGATTTTACTGGAAAAAAAAGTGAAAATACAGTGCACAAAATGGAAGAAAAGTTATGCAAATCACATATTTAATGATGGATTTGCATCCAGAATGTATAAATATAATATGTAAGGAACTCATACAATTCAATAATAAAAGAACAAAAATCTCAGGTAAAAAAAAAAGTGACCAAAGAATCTGAATAGACATTTCTACAAACAAGGTATGCAAAAGGATAATACATATGAAAAGATGTGCAACCTAATTAACCATAAAGTAAATAAAAATTAAAAGCACAATGAGATACTACTTCAAACTGACTAGCATGACTATCATTTTTTACAAAGATACATAATGCTCAGGGTGTGGGGAAATTGGAATTCTAATACATTGATTTTGGAAATTAAAATGGTGCATCCACTTTGGAAAACAGCCTGAGACAGACTTATCATTAAAGTCTTATCTGTGATAATTAAGCACAGAATTATCATTGATGCAGCTGTTTCATTCCTAGGTACATATTCAAAGTAAATGAAAACATATGTCTGTACAAAAAAGTTTACACAAATGTTATAGTATCATTACTCATAATAGCCCAAAAAGTGGAAACAATAACAAATGTCCATCAACTGATGGATGGATAAGCAAAATGTAGTATATTCATACAATGGGACATTATCCAGTAATGAAAAGGAGTAAAGTACTGATACATACTACAACATAGGTAAGACTTGAAAACATGATTCTAAGTAAATGAAGCAAGTCAAAAATGATTTTATATTATACAATTCCTTTTCTATGAACTGTCTAAACTAAGTAAATCCATAGATACTGTTTATGTCAACAAAGCTGTTTATAAAAAAGGTCTGTTACTTTATTTATATATTTTTATATCCTAGGTTGAACAAAACCAATCACTTGATCAATAATAAGTACAAATCAAAGGTAAACAGTGTGGAGTGGTCACAACTGCAGGACAGGATGGATCCTGGTCAGCAGCAACAGTAAACTTATCACTAAGATAGTGTTGCATGTGTGTGGTATTCCTCTTACTGCATTTCATGAAAATAATGAAAGCTACCATTTATTGACATTTACCATGTGCTAGGCATTTTGCTAAGCACACCAGGTATACTATTTAATTTATCGACTCGGCAAACCTGTAAAATAATATTATTTTCTCCATTTCTTGAATAAGGGAAATGAGACTCAGAAAGACCATGTAACTTCTTAAGATCACATAATTTAATATAGTAGACCAACGATTGAAATTCAGATATATATGATGACTAAATATTTGTCCCTTTCTTTATTACTATGTTTTAAGTTATGACTGTCAGTTCCTTAGGTTTTAAGGGAAAAACTCGGGTATTAATTACTTTCTATCATGTACTTTGGAGGTGACATACTAAACATATTGTAGTTTTGGCAGACCTCAACGAAATCCTGGATCCTGCAACATATTCTAGAGATTGCATTATTCCCTCTGGCTATTCAACCTTTGCAATGTTGGAGTTACCCGTATTCCCCTGTAGCACTTTCCACCCCCTTAATATTTCCCTAAACAGTTTAATCTGCTTTACATCCCCATTACTCCACTGGAATTATCCTTGTTACTATAACTAATCACCTACATATTATTAAAACCATCTATTCTTTTCTGTCTTTGTTATTATCTGGTAAAAGAGTATTCAACCCATATGAGAAACAATCTTCCTATTCCAGCAACATGTTTTGTAGATATTGACAAACTGATTCAAAAGCTTACATGGAAAGGCAAAAGATCCAGAATAGTCAACACAACACTGAGGAAAATAAAGGAGGAGGTCTGGCACTACCAACTTTAAGACTTACTGTAAAGCTACAGTCAGTGTGGAATTGGAAAAAGAACAGAAAATAGATCAGTGGAACAGAGCAGAGAGCCCCACAAATAGGCCCATGTAAGTGTAGTCACCTAGTCTTTGGTAAAATAGTAAAAGCAATACAATGGAAGAAAGATAGTCTTTTCATCAAATGGTATTGGAACAACTGGACATCCACATGCAAAGAAAATTCATGTAGATACAGACATTACACCTTTCACAAAAATTACTTGAAATGGATCATAGACCTAAATGTAACATGCAAAACTACAAAACTCCTAGAAGATAATATGAGAAACCCAGATGGCTGTGGGTAGGGAATGACTGTTTTAGATACAACACCAAAAGCATAATCCATAAAAGAAGTAATTGACCAGCTGGATTTCATTAAAATTAGAAACTTTCATTCTGTGAAAGACAATAACAAGAGAATTAGGAGACAAGCCACAGAGTGGGAGAAAATATTTGTGAAAGATAGATTTGATAAAGAACTGTTGTCAAAAATATGGAAAGAACTCTTATACGTGAACAGTAAGAAAACAACTTGATTAAAAAGTGGGCCAAAGACCCTAATAGACACCTCACCAAAGAAATTATACAGATGGCAAATAAGTAAATATAAAAGATGTTCCACATTACATGTTATCAGGGAAATGCAAATTAAAAGAATCATGAGATGCCACTATACACCTATTAGAATGGCCAAAATCTGGAACACTGACACCACCAAATGCCAGTGAAGATATGGAGCAACAGGAACTGTCTTTCATTGCTGGTGGGTCTACAAAATGGTACAGCTGCTTTGCAAGATACTTTGGTGGTATCTTACAAAACTGAACGTACTGTTACCATACAATCCAGCAACAACATACACTGGTATCTACCCAGAGGAATTGAAAACTTATGTCCCACAAAAACCTGCACACAATGTTTATTGCAGTTTTATGTAATTACCAAAATTTGGGAGGAACCAAGATGCCCTTCAGTAGGGGAATGGATAAGTCAACTGTGATCAATTCAGACAATTCAGTTATACAGTACAGAAAGAAATGGGCTATCAAGTCATGGTAAGACATAAAGGAAACTTAAGTATACATTGCTAAGTGAAAAAAGTCTTTCTGAAAAGGCTGTATATTGTATGATTGTAACTTATAACATTCTAGAAAAGGCAAAACTATGGAGACAATGAAAAAAAATTTAGTGATTGCCAAGGAAGGGGAGAGGAAATGAATAAGCAGAGTCCAGAGGATTTTTATGGCAGTGGAAATATTCTGTATGATATCATAATGAGGGATATATGCGTTATAGATTTGTCCAAACCCACAGAATGTACAGCATCAAGAGTGAACCTTAATGTAAATTAAAGACTTCAGATGATTATGACTTGTCAATATAGGTTCATCAATTAAAACGTAAGTACCACTTTGGTGGGATATGTGGATAACAGGGTAGGCTATGCATATGTGGGGCCAAAGGTGTATGAGATATTTCTGTACCTTCTCAATTTTGCTGTCAACTTAAAACTACTCTTAAAAAATTAACTTATTAAAAGGAAAAACACTCTTCTTTGGAATTTCATCACAGTAAATTCTCTGGTTTTCTTTCTGCCTTACTGTTCATTCTGTTCTGTATACTTTGCTAAGTCTGCCTTATATACCTGATCTTCAAACATAGGCATTTATTAGGGATCAGTCTCAGCTTTGTTCCCATTTCACTGTGTGGTACATTTCTCCCAACAGTTATCCAGTGGTTTCAGTTACAGCCCCAGGTCTACCCTACATCGAATAATATTTCTAGTCCAAAGCTCTCGTCTGAAGTACCTACCTACGAAACCATGTACGTCCTGCAAATCTATTCTTAGATACTATGTTGGAACTTAAAATTTACCTGGAATTCATTGTTTCCTTACCTGAAATGTGCCTTTTATAATATTCCATATTTTATTGAGGAAATATTACCAGTATATACCTACCTGCTCAAGCCAGTCTTGGGACTCATCCTTGACTTATCCCTTTACCACACTCCCTCATGTACCATCATATGACCACTGCTCACCATATGCACTGTGCCAGCAAATTCTGTTCCTGGATTATTGAGAGTCCCCTAACTCTTCCTCCTGTTCCTATACTTGTCAACACAGCACTCAGAGTGATACTATAAAAAATGTCACATATCTCCCCTCTGCACAAAGCTCTCTAGTGGCTCCCTAAATCAACAGAATAAAAGTCATAAAAGCAAGGCCTTTACTTATTTACATTCACTGCCATATTCCTAGCACCCACAATAATGTCTGGGACATAGGTGGCTCTCCACAAACATTTATTGAATGAAGAAAGGCATTTCATCTATCCATTCATAGCCATCCCCACCTCTACCATACTAGCTCAAGAAACCATTCCCTTCTGGAATAGGAATAAATCATTAGCCTCATTGTTATTCTAGTCATCAACTTAATTCTTCTGAAATCCTTTATTCATACTGGAGGCAGACTGATAGTTTTAAAATGCAAATATGAACATTCATTTAGTACTACTGCTTTTGAAATAAAGTTAAAGTCATAAGCATTGCCTGCAAACCCCCTATGTGACTAGTCCCCAGTTTTTCCTGCGTGGTTGCTTCATGCCACTCTTCCTTTGCTACAGTAAAACCTGGGTATAATAAATGTCTTTAAAATCCCCAAATGGGTACGTTTTCTCTCTTTCCAGAATGGGCATTTTTTCTTCCTTCCTTTCTACAACGTTAGCTGTGTCACACACAGCGCAGATTCTTTAGAGCTCCTGACTCATTTCCAGTGTGTGTGTGTGTGTGTGTGTGTGTGTGTGTGTGAGAGGAGGTCTTCCCATGCAAATCACCAAGCACTTCTTGAACACCAGCAGGGTGTCTGAGAATTCAACTCAGTCCTGACACTGCCTGCCCAGAGAGAGCACCAGATTCCCAGGTTCAGGGCTCTGTCCTACCGCTGCCCTCCACCGCCCACTCCAGATAACGGTTACAAGGCCCAGGTTGTTCCCTTGCTTCTGGCCAGCCAGATACAGATAGGAGGTTCCCACGAAATCCCCCTTAGGTTCAATTAATTTGCTAGAGCGGCTCACATAACTCAGGAAAACACTTAATGTTTACCAGTTTTATAAAGGATACCATAAAGGATACAAGTTAATAGTCAGATGAAGAGAGACATAGGGCAAGGTATAAATAAAGGAGCGTCTGTCCTCAGGGGGCTTGGGGCCTGGCCCAGCGGCAGTGGAAGAGCTCAGGTTCCCCGAGCACGGGGGCTCTCTCCAGGACAGAGGCATCATGCAAGAGGGACGGGCTCTTCTCATGGTTTCTCTGTGAGGGCTTCATCGCATCGTCATCATTGACTGAGTCATTGGCCGTAGGCTGATTCAGCCTACAGCCTCCCCCTCCCGTTTAGGCAGGGTCCAGGAGTCTCTCACTGACGTGACAAGACTCCCATTTCACCTGTAAGGCTCTGATCTGTTTTCAGGAAATGTGAAGACCAAGTATCTGGAAAAATATGTACTTGGTCATCTGAATGACCAAATACATATATATTATGACTCATTAATTGCACTGACCTAAACACATCCTTCAGAATTTATGTTAATTTCAAGTTCCTCAGACAAGGCTTCTCATACTTTATAGTCAAAGTCAAATTCCCTTTCCTTTTTCTGTTATAATATCCTGAGATTTAAATTAGGTAATATTTAGTTCATTAGTATCAATACATTGTCATACCCACTAGATTATTTTCAACAGACAGGAGTGTGTATAGCTAGCATACGATAGTCTCCCTTGGGACGAGAATAGTTCCTGGAGACCTGAGACACCTGATGGCCATCCAGTGAGTGATGCATCTTGACAAGTGCAGTCTTTGTGACTGCATAGACCTGATTCAAGTCCCAACTGTGTCACTCAGAATCTGCATGAGAAATGTGTCTTGCCTACACAAATTCAATTTCCTCATCTGTTAGGAAAAAACTCATCTTAAGTGGCGATGATAATGATAACATTTCAGGTTACGTGAAAAAGTGCCTATCACAGAATAAATAGCTATTATATAGAGTAGCAAGATTCTGTTTTGTGGTAGATGAAAAATGGCCTGAAATCTAAGCCTACTTCCTGTTACATAGCTATATCACTTTTGGCAATTTGCCAAAATGCTTCCACAATCCCAATTTAATCATTTATAAATGAGCATAGAATTATCTACCTTATAGCATTGTCATAAGAATTAATTATAATATAAGTGCAAAGTGTGTTTGAGCAGATCAGAATCTCAATAAATGTTATTTACTAGTAACAGGAGTAGAAATACATGTAAGTCTTGTATAACAGGATATGTAGATCTCCACCCTAGGTTAGAAAAAATGACTAATTTTAACTCATTTTTAAAAACACGTTTGTATGTAGAATGCATATATTTCACATATATGTGTATGCATACATTCTATGCATATATGTTTATTGTACATATATAAATCTATAATGAATTTAAGTATTAGGAAAATGAAAGTTACTTCTAAGTACTCAGATGAATGAAATCTAGTACATGGGATATAAATACACTGCTTCCAAAACCTATTTATAATCCCACCCTTCCCAACTGGGAATTCACACCACTATTCCAGTCACTTGCATCCAGTTTAAATAGGTAATCCGAAGTTGGAACTTTGTGGTATGATTTGACTGAAGCTGTGAAGACCTCATCAATGGTACGTGTTCTCCTTAGAGATGCAAACTATTCAACGAAACTCTCAAGTCTAAACAAAACCTCTAGGACATGATTGCTTATACTGAAAAACCACACAAACAGTGTAAAGGAGATAAATGTACTTACAAGTTGAAACATACATCTTCAAATAACACCTTAAAATTTCATTTGTAAAGGTTAGAGAGCATAAATTGAACCTTTATTGTGGGATAGTATTTTTCCTTAGTTTCTGTTATATAGAGACCTTATAGAGCTTTTATAAAATGTTTTTAGAGTGGACCATGATTGATTACAATTCATACTCCTGCTTAAAGAGAACAAATGGTCAATGAATTCTAAATATAAACCAAAGTCCTGTTCATGTATAAGAAATTCATGTAAAGAATGCATGTAGACTTCCAATAGGATTTTGTTAATAAAAAATGAAAAGCCACTATAAATGCTAATGAAATTCTAATTTAAAGAGTTCAAAAAGTAGGGCAAGTCAGGGTGAGATCAGAATACAATTTCTGGATAGGTGAAATTGTTTGTTAATATATATATAAAATCTACCTCTGAAGTTCATAATGGCTGGCGGAGCAATCTGACTAGAAGACGGGTTTCTTATTTCAGGGCACTTTTGCAGCCGTTGGTCTCTAAGGTGCTGAATAAAACTATTCTTGAAATAATATAATTACTCTTGATCCATATAAGAGAGTTTCTCCACTTTCTACAGAATTCCTTGAAGGGCAGAAAATTATGTTTCTGTCCCATTTGATTCTCAGAGAGATTCTGAACATTCAGGGACCTTCAATATTTATAAACATGACAGGGATTTACAGACGGATACATTGTTTAAACTGTGGACATATATGATTCAAATACCAATTAAGTTTTCTAACATATCTTGTCTCTCCCTTCAAGATGTATGAAGAGCTATTAGAAACGTGCTTTTATAGTCACAGTATGGTACTCCGTAAAGTATGGTACTTCGTAATCAAGCACCCACAGTGCCCATGCACACCACTTTGCAGTCTACTCAGTTCTCATTCATTTATTATTTCATCAAAGAGTCATTGACTTTCCACTATTTGCCAAACTCTGCAGAGACTCAAGGATGCAGATGGTTCCTTCCTATAGGGAGTTCATAATCACAGTAGGAGAAAAACACAAGATAAGTTTGTAGATGTAGGTTTTCAGAGGGACGTTTAAGAGCACAAAGGCAATAGATAAAAATCTAAGTGAGTGTCATAGAGGAGCTGGTAACATTTTAACTTAAGTTTTGAGATCTTAAATACTCAATAAAGGAGGTAAATTGAGACAGAATCTATCTATCTATCATCTATCTATCCATCTATTCCTGCCACAAGGTCTTCTCCCCATCATTTTTGCTTCCCAGATTTTTTTCCTCCTTCACACTTAGCTCACCCTTCTTCATTTATGGTTTACAAGACATCTTATTTCAATGAAGAATTCATTCTATACTTTATGGTCCACATTATAGGTACTCTGATTCTTCTTTATATCACTTACTACACTTGATATTATTTGACTTGTTTGTATTGTCCTTACTGTACTGAAAATTCCTTGTAGAAACAGACTATGACTGTTTTCTTCTCTGCTGTATCCCCAGCTCTCAGAAAAAACCTTGGGTCATAATAGGTCCTCATTTAATGATTGATGAATGAGAGAAAAACATGAACATTTGAATAAAATAGTAAATGAGTCACTGATAGGAACAAAGGACATGTAAGGAGAATGAGTGAGATGTGAAGCCTTTGAGAAGGCAAGGTTCAGAGCAGAGAGATCTGAGGAGTATCTTAAAAGCTAATATTATTAATTTTATTGATTAAAATGAATAATATATGTGATTATGTTTATCTTTCAGAATAATCCCTTTGCCAGAAGTATAGAGGATAGAAGGGAAGCAAGGAAAGCTAGAAACAAGGTGGTACAGATTGATATGGATGAAAGAAGAAATTGACAATGGAAAGTAAAGGATAAATGGTTTTAAATAATAGACTCTAAGGGAAGGGAGAGACAGGAAAGGAGTTTTTTGGGGGCTTGTTCACTGAGGTAGATACTGGTTCCAGTCACTAAAGGAAGAATATATGACAAAAAGCATATTAATCAGGAAAGATGATAAATTCAGCTTTATACACTCTGCATACAAAGAATCAAGGAACAACTTAGCAGGGATGTCTGTATTAAAGCTACAGTTTAGAAAGTATGTGTATGTAGTGAGTAAGTCAAAGCCAAAGATGGGGATGACATAATCCAGGGGAAAAGTGAGAAGAGATAATGTCAAAGACGGAGCTACTGGGTCGTGTGTCTCTTAAGAATTGAGCTCAGTAGTTGTAATTCACTGAAGTAATAGATTTTCCATAAAGCTGGAATGAATATTTTTGAATCATGTCAAAAGAAACAAAGGACATGATTTTAATAAGGAAAGAAAAGTCAAAAGTGTTAAATGCCAGAAGTAATCAAAATAAGGTGATATCAAAACCCAGCATCTTTCAAATGATACTAGAGTATTTTTTACCTTTCTCAGTTCCTTCTACTGCTGCTAGTAGACTAGTATGAACAAAAGGCATTTCTGTGGGTGATGAGAATATATCATTTAAATAAAAGAAGTCTCTGTCCTCATTGAATTTGCATCATGGTCAATAGTTGACCTCATTGTGGACCACATGCCAATAAAGATAAATGTCCCCAAAACATTTAACTTTAATTTCTATCCCTTTCTTACCCATTTACCTATAATGTACAACAGTAGATAACTCATACACATCCACCACAATTATCCAAAATGATCCATCAGGCTGCAAAGTTGGAGATGCTAGTCTTATTTCCCTTTGGGAAAAACTTGTTTACATTACTAAGAGCAGAGAACCATTCTGTCTCCAAGGAGACGCAGAAGAGGGGCAGAGGCGGCTCCTCCTCTTTCCTATGTAAATGCCTAAATTTATTTTGGGGCTCCTCACATACATAGACCCCATTTTATGTAGGATCATATTTGGTTGTCATCATATAAACCCACAGATATGAATTAGGGCAAAGAGAAGTTAGCACAGTTACTACTTTCTCTAAGTAAATCTTTCCAGAAACCTCATATTGGAATTCAGGATAATAGTAATTTAGATATTTAACACTTAGGAGAAAATAGCACTTGTATTGTTTAGGGGGAGTAACATTAAAATTTAGTGGTCATTTTAACATCACATATTGTGGTAGAAAACATCAATCCTCTTGAAAGAAAACAGGTCAGTTTTTCAAAGGCTCACATAGACAAAATTCTGAAAAAAGACAAAATAAATTACAGATTAGAAGCTCTCATATTTTGAAAATAGAATAAATCGCATCTCCTGTTT
Organism: Manis pentadactyla; assembly: GCF_030020395.1. Classification (NCBI taxonomy): domain Eukaryota; kingdom Metazoa; phylum Chordata; class Mammalia; order Pholidota; family Manidae; genus Manis; species Manis pentadactyla. Next base: position 25,721,882 of record NC_080037.1, on the reverse strand, counting down.
TACCTTTAACTATGCTCCAACTCCTCCACTTGTTATTTTATTTGGACAAAATTTCTTACTAAGTAGGAGGAAAGAATTTCCATGGGAAGAATTTGTGCCACACACTATACAATGGCACAGATTCTTTCTGAAAGACAGAATTTAATTTTAAGAATAAATAGTTCACTTAGGTTTCCATAATCCTTTCATTCTGCTGATCTAAGAAAAGCTGAATAACAAATAAAACAATTTTATTTTTTTATTTCATGTTATGTAATACATTATGTGTTTATAAAATATTAAGGTCAAAACAAGACTAAGTCGACAAATTCTAAATAAGACAGCTGTGTATTTTTATGGTATTCCCTTGCAAAATCTACAATTTCTCACTTTATCATAAAAAAGCAAGAGATAGCTTTGAATCAAGATGCAGAGAGCTACCTTAACTCTTAAATAGGTCATACTTTATGTGTGTATGTGTGTGTGTGAAGGTAGATGACAGGTGATAAAACAAAAAGAAAAAAAAGCGAGCATGTGGCTGACCACCAGATACTCTCTCTGCTCATAGTTTATCTTTACAGGATCGGGTCTGGATTTCTTTGAGAAACTGGTCTAATCCCACAAGAAGTACTGCCAAGATGTTTATGACAAATGTCCATCTGCGCAATGACAAATAATATCTTACTAGGCAGTATACTCTGATGATATAATAAACATTTTGCTTTAACCAAAGAAACCACACAGATTCTTTGTGATAATTCAGATTGAGGGGATAAAACATGCTTGGATTTCTCTAGTAAATGTGTAACAGATGATAATATGCTGTAGCTAATTCAGTGCTGTGGGTCATACTTTGGTCTATGTTTCCATGAAACAAGAAAACAAGATAATAAAAATGGATAAGGTTCAAGGACTACATTATATTATCAGTTTGTAGTAATATAACCATGAAGAAATGCATGCTTTGGACTTTGTATTATATCTCCTCTGTCAGAAGCTCATTAAATAAGAAATATATAATTGTGTAAATTAAAAAAAAGAAAAGGGAAAATAATAAATGCAAATTCTCAGCCCAGTCCCTGCGAGGGATTTTGTGGAGTGTGATTGCTAAACTGAGTTCCGGTACCCTCTGTCTTCTGCAGAGCCAGGACTGACACTGATGTATTTTTAGTGCAGGAGATAGAGCAGTGGGACACTTTTAAGATACGTTAGTTTGATTTTCAGTATTTTGCTGAACAGGACTTAAACTGTGATATAAAGTCACATTAGAACAGACATCAAAGTATTAGCAGAATTATACTTTCACTACATACTTTTACTACCTATGTCAGAATAGTCAGAATAAACTAAGCCACTGTGTATTTTATTTAATCTTTAAGAAGTGTTCATATGTTTATTCCAAAGCCACTGACTCAAAAGCTATGTAGTGTCTAGTATAGTAACATCAGCATTATGACGCTTCTAGGAATCCATCCTGCAAAAGTACCTAGCAGAGTGGACAAAGAATAAAGACAAGAATAGGCATTGCAATATTCATTCCAAAATAAATACATTATGGACAAAATATTATATCCAGAATATATAAAGTGGAAAAGCAAAATGCAACATTGAATCTACTGTATGATACCATTTTTGTAAAATTAAATACTCTAGCATACACACACACACACACACACACACAGAGGCTTAGAAGGGTATGCATGACATTGTTAACAGTGAATAAGTTCTTTTATTTCTTAAAATAAGTTCTAAATTCTTTTTTAAATTTTTATTGAAGTATCATTGATATATAATCTTGTATTGGTTTCAAATATACAACACAGTGGTTCAAGTTACCCATATTATTAAATCCTCACCCCCTCTAGTGCATGATCTTATAGAATCATTGACTATATTCTCCATGCTGTCACCATGACCAGCTTATATTATGATCGAGAAATTTTGTGGCCCTTTATTCCCTTCACCCTCTCCACCCACACACCTATAATTTATACATTTTAAATAATATGATGGGGAAAAGTATAAAGGCATATTTAACTTTATTTTACAACTTTGAGTTGTTAAGTTAGATGCTTATAGGAATATATGACACTTTATTGAAAATATTATGTTCTATGTATTAACTAACTCTAAAAAATTAAAATTAAAATTAAAATTCATCTAGGGCTCATGGTAGCATTATACTAGGCAAAAAATAATGCTGTATTTTCAGTCAACCAACATGAACTCTAGAATTACCACTGACTAGGTATTTGAGTATGTAATTTACAAACTTTTAGAAGCCTCAGATTTCTCAAATCATGCTACTGTAGAAAAGTAAGAAGGTTTCTCTTCACTCTAGAATCTAGATTCCAAATCTAGATTCTAGCAATTCCAAACACTTAACTTGAAATGTTCAAACAGTAGGAAATAATCTTGAAGAGTGCACAAACACAGAGAGAATAACACTAATTCTGGATAACTCTTATTTCAGCTGGTAACACATTTACATAAAATTTTAAAGTATGCACACTATAATTTTTAATGTAATTTTTAAGTGAAATACATTTTATGGTTATTCCTCTAATAACTAAGAATTAAGGCAGTACAGTCAAGCAAACCTTATGGTCATTACACCTAAGTACATGGAAATAATTGTTTTTCTTATCTTCTTTTTAGTAAATAATTGAAATAAAAGCAACAGACTATGTAAGAAATGCTATAAAGGATTTGCCTAGTATCAGATTATCTCCCATTTAATAAATCAAATACATGTTTTGATAAAACACTGCTGAGGTTTTTTAAAGAGAGAAATGAATAGAAATAACCTAATCCCATTCTTAATGCCTGGTCTGACATAACTATTAGCTTATTTCATTCATTGTATATATTTGCTTGCCTTACCATACTGCAATGATGTTGAGCTTTTGACCATTTTTGTTTTTTGTTTAATTTTATACTCCTACATAATGATCTGCAGCATGCAACATACTTTGCTGGCTGCCTTACTTTTAGTGCTAAACTCCATTAGCTCTAAAGGATAGTATAAAACCAATTGTGCGAAGTATTTTGATATAGCTATAGATTAATGCAAAATTCAAATAAAGTCCTTGTTACCTCATATATAATTAAACCCAATATTTACTTCATCCATGTTTTATTTCATGATACTGCTTTCTATGTGTGACATACAAAATGCTGATGCAGATGCGTCTATTACCCCCTGAGAAGATCCTCAACTATGGTGCTTTTAGGAGAATTTTTGAAGGAGTCCCTGAAGACTTGACCAAGTCTCACACACACACACACACACACACACACACACACACACACACACACACACACACACAGAAAGTTTATTTGATAAGCATTAAGGCCATTTTCCAGAGAGATGCAGGCACATCTGACAGACAGCAAAGGGAGACTAGGTATTGATTTGATTTAAGTGTGTATGTCTGTGGTTGTCTTTTCATTTCAGAGGCCATGAAATAGTTTAATGGAAGACAAATATATATTTTGTCAGTTACTATGATGTTAAGCTCTTCATTATTACTACTAGGATCTGAGTTGTGTTTTTTTCCCCTCCTCTAACTGTTACAATCTGGCATTAGAGACTATACACACCAGGAATAAAATTAAAAGGCTATGTACTTTGCCACAGAAAAGTGTTCTATTTATTTGATGCCATCAATAAACCAAATAAAAACATTACATTTTCAAGTTAATGAATGCAAGAAACAATGAGAGGATGTAATTTACTATTATTAGGGATACGTTTCAAACAGAAGACAAAAATGGAACAAACTGGAAATAGCTCAATTCATTTACACTTAGTCCTCTGGGTCAAAAACGGACCCATTTGCAACCAAGCAAAGCAGTAGTGTATATGCTGATGGGAAAATGCGTGCAGATGCCAAATGGGTGCATTAACCCCCCTTGGCATAGTTAATGTAGACATGCCCTTAGGGATCCTTATAAGACCCATCTGTTCAGTCAAGCATTTGCTTAATTGTGTCACATGCCTGGCAAATGCAGCGTCAGTTAATAGATAATAGATATGTAATGCTGTTTGTGTTCTTGTACATATGCCCAATGGCTTTACAATAAACACATCACATTTTTAAAAATAATTTTCTGTTGGGGATAAAATAATGGTGTTGCTGGCAGCAGCAGTCCTATGCATGAGAGTCCAAACTATTATACTATTCACTAGTTTATAACATGATATTGCCATTTAGGGATTTCAGACCACTCCGTTTTCTGATTATCTTGATTACCATACTTGTTATTTAACTATGTTTTTATGAAGAGAGATGGCATACTCCTACCTCCTCATTTCATACATTCCCCAAACATACACTGAGCAGCACGATTCAGTGAAAACAGCACTGCCTCTACTGTTAGCTTGACTGAGCACCCACCCCAGGGGACACTAACAGATATGGGAAGTTCAGACATGTACTTGACCAATTTGGGCCTCACTCTTGTGGGACTGAAAGATCATTAATTTGGTCCCATAGGGTTGTGAACAATTTGAAACATGGAAGCACCAAGCACATAATAGATATTCAATAAATACCTGTTCCCTTTTCCCTTTCATGTACTCCATCACTTTGCAAGATTTCAGGTTCACAGGAATTAGACTCTCTTTTGTTTTAAGCTGTCCATGATGCCAATAACTGATGAAAGTGTTGAGAATTAAGTTCTTAATGTCCCTTTTCCCCTCTAGGATGCAAAACTATCATCAATGACACATTGGACAACTCAGGGAAATGACAGCCAAAATGTTTTAAGTAAAAATTAGATTGATAATTCAGAAACAGAGTGGTCTTCTCTAGGTCTTATGACAGGAAATGTTTACAACATCTTTCCCACCCTCACAGGCTTCTTTAAGAATCTCTTTCTCTTGTGTTTTAGATATAAATAGAACATCTTAAGCCCACATACAGCATAAAACGCTTAAGTAGGCTCTATCTCTCCAGGTGTTGCGATAAAGAGAATCAATTTTGACGCTGACAGTCCATCTACTATAAATTTTTTGCCACTTTTCATTTCCTTCACATTGACCCCATTATCTTTGTTCTCTTTAGATGCAGAACAAAGTGTTGTTAAGGAAATGCAAATCTTCATATAGACCAGTGTGCCATTGGGATAAAAAAGGAGACTCCAATTTCTTCTAAGGTTCAACAGTATTCCATCATATGTGTCGGGTTGAAATGTCACACACTATGGTTAGCAGCGGAATTAGATACCAGGGGCTGCTAAGCAGGGCCTCACCCTGTGGTAAGAGACATACAAAATGCTTCATACCAGTTAGAGAGGGGCACTTTCAGGAAACAGCCCCCTGCTGAGGCTGTACATCTCTCTACCCTGCAACTACCTATCACTCCAGATCACCTTCACAAACAAAAATTGCATTTGGGAAGATAAATACATATTTACCCTGTTTAGATTCTAATCCTGATGTAAGACAATAATGCCTAGGTTTAAGACTGGAAGGGAAACTGTTGTTTTCCTTTCTGTACCATGAGAAACCACTGCTAAACCAGGAATGTCATCACCATAGCCGCATCAGGGCTGACAGTAAACAGACTGTCAACAGAAATCATCAGTCTCAGCACACGGATAGAGGCAAACAGAGAGGCTGGCAGCGCAGAGCAGGGAGCGTTGCCAAGACAGCAGCCTGCCAGTCACGTGTGACTCCAGATCTGCACGCGGCCAGCACCATGCAGAGCCCCATAGAGGGCGAGGAGACCGTGGTTCCAGGGGAGGGTGCGGGTGGGAGGACCTGCCTGAATCAGAGACTCCGCAGTGAGGCGCGGGTCAGCTGCTTGACGCTCCAGGACAGTGATGGTCACAGTCTAGGAACCAAAGGTAGAGAACCTGAAGTACTGTTTGCATCAAAATAGGCCTCTTCCAAATTTGAAATAGAACCTGTTTTATAATCATTTGTCCAAGGTCCCTGGCAGCTCACAGTAATTATAAGTCTTCCTCTCTCAAGAGGGGTTTTAAGCTGTGGATGGGGTTTTCAACACTGAGGAAAAATGACTGACACTGATGTTGTAAACCCTTTAGAGAGTAAGATTGTCTCCAGAAGACTAACCTTAGGAATAAAAGAAGGTGATTTTCTAGTTCTAAGATGGGTTTAGGTGTCAAAGTACTTCATTTATCTAAAAGATTGTTGAACATGCAAACCTATTTCTTTTTTTATCTATTAAAAGGATAAAGTAGTAAAATGAAGGTAATTAATACCCCAAAGCAATAGAGAACTTTCAGCTAAATCCTATCGACCTCTCCTTTATTCTACATGGAATAATATTATATCTTCTTTTGTAATTCAAAATTCCCCCCTAGGTATATTTTCTTATCTACCAATTTTAAAAGGAAAATACAAGATATTTTGGTGTTGCATATGTTTTCTGTTTGCATTGTTATTTTGCATTTCATAAACAAACAATTATTGAATCAGAATTAAATCACACCTCCTGTTAAAATAATTGGAAAGAATAGCTTGCCTTGGTCACCTATCACTACAAACAAACCACACCACAGGGCAGCGCTGGAAATCTGGGTAGCTCCTCTCCTTGTGTGGCATGGGATCACCAACATCGGGATTCCATCTAACAGTTTAACTGGGGCTCGAGAGGCCAAGGTGACATCACTTCCTCTGGGGCACATGTGAGCTGTTCTGACAACACTTACAATTTTTTAATGCTTCTGGTCTCGCCTACAGCATTTACTTGACACTCCTCTATCTCTTTCAAAATAATTTACAGATACACTTTTATTTCATCTGTAGCCCTAGGTCTCATTTTACTTTGATGCTGATTTGCTGGCTGAGGAGATTAGGGGTGAGATGATTTTATTTTCCAAAACAGAACAAGACAAAAAAATTGGTGCTTATTATTTCATTAATTCTGTTTCCAATGCATAGTTCTATTTTTATATCTTTTCTTTCTTCCTACATCTGATCATATGATACTAAAAGAGGACGACTGGCATTTCAACATTGTTCCTGAAAGCCTCCTCGGGCAGATCCCCCAGTTCATCCTGGCTGCAATCTTCCAAATTACCATAGGCAACATTTTGGCCAAATTCTCTGGCACCAAATAACGAGACTGATTTTTCTTCAGCCTCCGAGCGCCTTTGTAGTCTTCAAGAGCAGACTTTTGCCATCCTTCTTGTTTTTGCCTATCATCAAGCCCCAAAGTCAATGTCACATTGTCAGTTTTCTAAAATTATTATTACATAACAATCCACTTAACACATACCAGTTTATACAGCTTGCATAAAAAATATCACAAAACTTAATGACTAAAACAACAATACTGCATTTTTTCCTAAGATTTGGTTGTGTGTTTCCTCTGTTGGTCTTGCCTGGAGTCATTTGTGAGCCAAAGCTCCAGGTATTTAGATGCCTTGACGGCCTCACTCGCAGGTCTGAAGCTTCACCTGGGATGGTTGAAATGGCTATGATAGATGGACCACTCTCTGCACATGGTCTTTTATCCCAGGCATCTTCACAGTGAAAGTGGAAGTGTTTGTCTCTGTCTGGAAATTTCTCTGTGAGTTCGCAGTGAAACATCTGCTGGTCAGTCTGAGGCCACCATTTGTCAGTGGAGTCTGCAGTCAGAAGAAAGGGCAGCATGACAGAGGGAGAATGCGGACAAGATCTGACTTGCCAAGCACCTCTGCATTTGTCCCACATTACATCTGACTGCTGCAGACTTCAGAGAGTAATGGACACGGCATCATTCCTGCTTTCCAATTTACATGCAAAGTTTCATTTGGCCAGCAGTAATCTGCAAAGCAGTCCCTGGAAACACAGATCCCAGTTTATCCAGGTTGAAACAATACAGACCATATTTCCCTCTTTTAAAGGCTCTTAGTTTTTCTAAGTCTCATTTCTGTCTCCTACAAAATTGAAATATTAATGCTAGTAGTCAGGGCCCCAGCAGAAAACAAATAAAACAATTGAAGGTAGGAGATTTAATGGAAGTACTAATTTTCAAAGTTGGGTAGAGTTTGAGGTATCAAAAACAGATCCAATGAGGATATTTGATCTAGGGCTGTAATTCTTGCTTAGAATGCATAAAAGGCTATGAAGGACCAGAGACTGACCAAAGTAGTGCACTCTTTCTGTCCCTGGGCCTGAAAGGATGGCAAAAGGTAATAGAATTACAGAAGACTGAAAATAGATTAAGGCTATAGAAGAAAGACCACCTAGCAGATTAAAATGTAGAATGCAACACACTCCTGGATCTACAGCAAGGCAGGAAATGAGATAAGAAAAGGAATCCTACTATCCAATCTTCTGAACCATTGCTAATCTATCCATTGCCAGAATCCAAGAAGAAGCCACTGTGCAGGGAGCTTGGATGATACAGTCCTTAGGGTACAGAAGGACAAGGAATGGATCTGGGTAAGCGAATAAGAGAAAACTGGGCATAATCCATCCTCTCAGTAGATATCAGTAGTAGAGAATTCAGTAGATTTGTGGCAGTCCTAGATCCTTGGTCTTATGGATCCACATTTGGCATTGGAGATAAGAGTTTAAGCTTTAGCAACATACATACTTCAAGGTCAGTGAGAGAATTCTGCATAAAATTAAGGTGACCTGAAGGTTTTCTCAAATAATGATTGACAACCAAAGGACAATTCTATTTATATCTTCTGGGAAGGGAGAGCACTGGAATGTATACCCTCTCTTTTCTCAGCCTTTACTCTAAGTAAAGAGAAAAAGAGAAATAAAGATCTCCCTGAGAATTTCTAAGAAAAAAACCTCCATTCAAGGAGTGTGGCTAGAATTCATATTACTTATGTGATCTGTAAATTCCTGAGGCAAATATTCTGTGAATTGTTCTCGAGTTAGGGTTGCCTCCTAGGATCCTAACAAAAGCAAACCCATACTCATGCCGAATGAATTCACTCTAAACTCAGGACTCAAAGCATTAGAAAAAATTGAGGTCCCAGAAACAGGAGTTCACAATCTCACATTAATATGAAGTAGCAGAATGGAGGAGGTGTGAATAGGATTACAAAGGCGGGAAGGTGGTCTGTGGACTCAAGCCTGCAGATTACAGATACTGAAATTACTAGATATGGGAGAGAAAATAGATACATACACTTAATAGATTTAAAAATAATGAACTGAAAAGGTTACAAAGGAAAAGCTATTTAACCAGGCTGAATTTAAAAATAACTAATTATTATAAATTAAAAATTATAAGTAAAATGTAAGTTCAAATAATTACTTAACCAGAAGACTAGGGCATAATAAGAATTGTGTGGTGGGCTGGAGAAGAGACGCAGCAAAGAATGATAGGGCAGTGTAAGATATAGAGCAATTCTTCAGTTAAAATTTTGGATAAGAAAACAAACCCAGTTATTTGGTTTACAAAAGCAATGTCAAAAACATAAGGTCATTATAGTGATAGCAGAAAAAGAATCAGTAATTATACAGCAAATTTAAACAGCATAAAAGATCACTAAACAAGATGAAACAAGCACTACTCTTCTAATTAGGACAATGTTAATTTTGAAAAGTAAAATTATACTAAAACTCTGAAAATATCCACCCTGATCAGTGGAGTTGTCAAAGACTTACATTTTTCCTTCAGACTTGTTTATATTTGCCATGTTTTTCTACAGATATGTTATGTTTATAATTGGACAACAATGAAACAAAAGTTATCTCATTTTGGGACTAGTGCATTGTCTTGCCAATAGGTTTCAGCCCTGGACAAGTTCACTATGGACTCAACGAAACTGAAAAATAACAGTGGACCATTCTTGGGGTGAAAGGGTTTATATCCAACTTTATTCCCACAGTGGCAGGTCAGTCACCTCTGAGCTTCTCTGCCCCTGCAGCCATCTCAGTCTCTGTCTTCAGTGCTGCTACCAGTCCAGTCTCTGCTCTCCTGCAGCCCTGCAGCCATGCCACCTTGTTGCCCAGAGCACTGGGCAGAGCTCTTTATATGGAGTCAATAGCAATATATTGCCCACACACGTGTAGTGAGCTAGCCAACCAGGGCCAGGTGAGAATCCTGGCCGTAGGAACCTTCACTTTATCCACACCATAATAGTTTTTCAAAGAATATTCTCTTTCCTCTACTTAAGGACAGTTAAAATTACTGATTGGGATATAATATTTAAGATACCACAAATAACAAAATGATAGAAAGGAAGCCAAGTGTTATTAAACATTCATCATTATTTTGTCAAAATATTTTGAAGCAGTCATTTGGGTATGACATTTTGACCAACCCAAAAGATAGATAAATGAAAGCAATGTAAAGCAAACAGAAACATAAAAATAGGTATAATTTATTGACCCATTATTCTTTGCCAGTAGTTTTATTATATAATTTAATTCAATCTTGATGATGCTCTGAAGTAAATGCTATCACTATCCCCATATTACTGATGAGAAAACTTCTGACACAAAGAAATGTAGTCAATTCCCTGTAAACTAGTAAGTGGGTAAGCTAAGGAAAATAAATGCACCTGTGTGGATAAAATTGCAATATTTCCAGAATCTCTTGCCTGGCATTAGTGCATCTGCATATCCATAGGTGTTCCCAAGGGGTGGAGAGTTTTAGTCCATCTCCATGTCAATAAGTGAATACAAGGGTGTGCAAGGGCTTATCTGGACCAGAGAGGTTGGGTGGAGCTCTTCTGCTGCAGCCTGGTCAAGAGAGAGATGGGAAGACTCCTTGTAAGAAATAAACAACTTTCTTAACTTTACTTCTCCCTTTGACTGACTTCGGTTTCAAAGACATTTTTGCCCCAGGATTTTCCCCCCAGAGTTACATCTGGCAGTAGTCAGCAGGACCTCTGAATCCAAAATCTGTCTACATGAGTGCATCCTGGGGTGGGCTGCCTCTAGGGATGATGGGGAGGCCACAGTAGCTGCAGTGGCAGAGGGTGCAGCTACACTCAGGAACCCCCTATATGTGGGGCTTTCAACTGGGAAGCCCCTAGTGGGGAACTGGTCTAGGGTAAAGCACCCCCTAGAGGGGTGGGGCCTTCCCCAGGATTTGGGAAGAGTGGAGACACTAGGAGCTGCAGAATGAGCCCTTAATCAAATAGAAGACTGCTTAGAGGCCCTGAGTGGCCGTGTAGCAGCTGGCACTGTAGGACCTCTCTTCATCAAATAGTGGAAAGTGTTATTGAGGAGAGACTTCGGCAGGAGAGAGACACACTTCAGCATCACTTGGAGGAGCTGGGTGATGACCTATGGGATTCCCTTAAGGAACAGACAGTTATTGAGAGGACAGGTCACACTCCTAGAAAATTCCTCAGCAGCAGTGAGGGGGAGGCAGCAGGAAAGTCCACACTGCAGAAGGTCATGGGGGAGGGGGAGGAAAGAGTGGTGCCTTCAGCTCTGAAGATGGTGGAGGAGGTAATGGGAAAGGATGAGGCGGTCGGGCCGAGGCCACCGCATAAGGCACCACCCTGTCCTGTATTAAAGGCCCACCTGGTTGTAATTAAGAAAGTAAAAACACAGCAACCATGGGCTCCTCAGGGAGAGAGCCCCAGGGTGTGGAACACTCCATGCTCCACCCCTACACCCAGATGAGCTGGTGGACATGAGTATCCAGTATCAGCAGAAGCCATCAGAACCTCTGCCTACATGCCTTTTGCATCTCTAGGATATGGGTGTGGAAAGCATTGTAGTGTTGGGTTCTGAAATGAGTAGACAGGAGCCCCTGATGACTCACCCTTCTCCTCAGCAGCAGTTGCAAAGTGCCCGTCACACCTCAGGGAACCAGATGCTCCTGGATTGGCTGACAGAAGCCATCAGAGCAGTTTGGCCTAATCAGCATGATTTACCATATTTACCCACTAGCTGGGAAATGTATGCAGAGCTCCAACAGGTGTTGCAGGAACTGGGAATAAAGAATATCATCTACAATATTGAACCCCAGGGTCCTGATGAGGAGTTGTTCACTGTAGTAATGAGAACTTTGGTGCTCCATACAGCACCTCCCCCCATCTCTCTTTGGGTCCCTGGTGACTATTCTTGCCCCCGCATAGGGCAACCCATAAGTGAGGCTTCTCATACTTTAGCAGATCTGGGGGAGGTTGAAACAATAAGAGCCTGGAAGAAAGTATGGGCTACAACTAAAAGGAGAGGTGCAAAGGGTTCTGTGAAGGTCTCAAGGACCCAGATGTGGGTTGATTTGATAAAAGCCAGGGCAGTGAAAGAAAAACTTGATAGGCAGCCCAATATGATCTTGTTAGAACTGTGGCATCAATTAAAGCCAGAGCAGCAGTTCTAGATGCTGAGGTCCAGGACACAGAAGCTTGAGGCATAGCCCCATGTCCAGCCTGTGTCCTTGCAAGACTTTCTGGGGGATAGGACTCAGGCTCCGTCTGGACCCTCACCCCCACAGGATGACGAATGAGCATCGCAGTTTGACTGAGGCAAGGATCAAGGCCCCCATCTTGGTGGACGTGGTGGGGACCAGAGGCTACATATAGAATTATATTCATTGGTCCCCTGTAAATGTACAACATGTCCTGACCCTGGCAGACACAGGCGATGATGATTTATTGTGACCCAGAAGGTTTTCCAGTGACTCCCACACCCCACTACTGTTTGCAGGGTGGGGATGAGTGAAACAAGCTCAAATCTCCTTGGGAATAGGGCATCTAATACTGTATGTGATATTACATTCATGTCTGATTACCTTACAGATAAAAGTGGCATTTTTCAAGAGGTATGGGGTCTTGTAGGATACTGGAGAGTATTTATAACACACTTGGCATAAATTCTGAAGCCCTATGTCATTTGGTATGAAAGGGCATCAGGTGGGGCTGGAATGAAACGTGTGAATTTATCTCTGCTATTGCAAAATTGGGCAGTGAAGGCATTAAGGTCTTGAGTGAGACAGACCCAACAGGGCCCTGCGTGCTGGATGTCTGTGTGACTGAAGACGGCTAGGACTGGGGCCTTGGTAACCCCGGTAGCCCCGGTACATTGGCTAGCAGCACAGCCTGCCTCGGCAGAAGACAATGTAGGCCATAGCCTGTCAGTGGTGCTTGCCTTTGACCTTGAAGAGCCCCACTAGAAGTGCACTGTGTGACCGAGTCCCAGAGCAACCTGAAGAATACATGGCCTTGGACATTTCGACACATGGAGCAATGTCTGGTCCTTCTGGCACCTTGGGGACAAGGCCTGGAAGCTGGCCTCCTGTGTGTTCCTGGAGTAACAGCACAGTGGCCCCCAAAGATGACGGTAGTGTAATAAAAAGGCCAGAAGGTAAGAGCATCTTACTGGGGAGTTTTGTCTTACCATTGTGGCCAGTGCACGTGCCTCCTGTAGCCCTACATATACACCCATCAGTAACCCACACAGGGAGAGGGTGAAAATCTGGTATAGCAGACTAGGATAGGTCCTGCCACTGCCCTATCCCAGGACCACTCTCTTGCAGGTATCCTACGTGATGGACAAGATTTTCCTATGCTGGTGTCATTAAAACATGTATAAGGTTATCTTTTTCTACAGTCCTTGTGGCCGGGATGTGCCCCCTGGCTGCAGCTGCCCTGTGATGATTGCTCTGAACTCCCTACCTGTTCAGCTACTGCCTGCCTGTGGAATGGGTGAGCTGTGGACTTAATCTGCATATGGATTTTGAACTTAGCTGAAGCCGCCAGCTTGAGGATTATCATGATTTTATTGCTGTTGCTATTTTATGTTATTAGCCTGGTTGTAATCCTCCAGTTTTCTCACACAGGGGCCATTGCAGAAGACGGAGAACATGTAGATTGTGAAGTGAGATTTCTGTAGGTGTGGGCTGTGGGTAAAATTGCAATATTTCCAGAATCTCTCACCTGGCTTTAGTACATCTGCATTTCAATAGGTGTTTCCAAGGGGCGGAGAGATTTAGTCTGTCTCCATATCAGTAAGTGATTACATGGATGAGTGAGGGTATATCTGGACCAGAGAGGTTGGGTGGAGCTCTCTTCTGCTGCAGCCTGGTCAAGAGAGAGACTGAATGACCACTTTTAACAAATAAATGGGTTTTTTAACTTTATTTCTCTATTTGACTGATTTTCGTTTCAAAGGTTTTTTTGCCCCAGGATTTTTCCCTGGAGTTGCAACCTGCCATGAAAGGCATATTAACTATAAGCAGCCACCTTTATTTTGTATCAACAAGCATAACATCATAAAATCAGAAGAGATTACATAGTCATCTGTGGGGAAAATGGAAGTTCCTATGGCCAGGATCCTCGCCTGACCCTAAACTACTTGATGATATAATTGACCTACTGCTAGGATACTGCTTCCACACTTGTAGGCAATAAGCTATTATTGACTGAGTCACTATATAAGGAGCTCTGCCCAGTGCTCTGGGCAAAGGCAGGGACCAGGAGGATTACAGATCTGCAGACTGTTGGATGCAGATGTGGTCCTAGAGCTCAACCCACCACAATGAAAATAAAGCTATGTACAAACCTTTTTACCCTAAGAAAGTTCTGTTGCCATTTCTTGGTCTCACCAAATTCATAGTGAACTTTCCTGGGGCTGAAATACTAGGGCAAGATATCATTAGTAACAAAATATAGTAATAAAATGTACCTTGAACACATCAAGTTCCAGATTTTTCTTCAGACTATAGAGACACTTCTCCTTTTCTCATCCTAAAATGATATCCTGTAATTCTAATCCTCGGTCTGTAAAATGTCATTTATTTTTCCTCTCTCTTCTTTTCTTTCTCACTGATAAATCAATAATAAACAATGATGGCCTAAGAGGTTTTAGAGCCTATTTGATATAGACATGATAATAGCCCTTTGACAAAGCTCACTAAAGTATCTGTAGCACACACAAGTCCACAGATACTAATTAGTGAAGTTCTAACTAAAATTACAGGTAATGATTACCTCTAAAGTTATACTTCTAAATATAGGTTCATGCTTTCCACTCTAAGGAAATCATGAAATCATTATTTATATTTCACTTCGATTTTCTCATTTGCTTACTGGGAGTAATAGCACCTGAATATCATTGCTGGGTAGCATGTTACAAACAGTGCAGAACCAATTAAATAAATAAATAAAAGTAAAACACACATTTACACTAATAAGTTGAAGCTTTTGAGAGTGATGGAAACATGAATAATTTATCCTACAATCCCTTTCTATCCACTCAAAGAATTTAAATGCAAAGTGTTTAGAATTTCCAGTTAACTTTCCTTCCAATTTTTTGTCCTTTTCTTGGCAGCTGTAAAACTTTGTTCAGTATTTATTAGGGGAAAATCATAGACCAAGGAGCAATATCATGTGTGTGTTTCCCCCATACCTCTTGCTTTTTGCCTTGGCCCAGAGTAATTTAGTAGGGCTCATTAGACATCAGACTCCTGAAGAAGAACCCTGACCTTTGAGGTGTGGAGATGTTTAAGTTTTATGACTGGGGAAATAAACCTCAATCCTGGTGATAATAGGGGCTGGGATCCAACAGCAAGAAGACTTGGGAAATAAGTGACTTTCTCCTTGTTCCCTATATCAGCACTTATCTTCTGTAAGAGCTTAAGCCTCTCTGCCTTGGGTCAGTTTCTCTACAGGCAGAGCCTGAGACAAGGACTCTTGACTGAAAGATTTATGGAAAAACTACTCTTAGCTGAGTCAAGGATAGGAGTGGGTAGTTGGATTTAGCTGGGGAAGGTGCTAGGCGAAGAATTGGATTCATTTGCAGTCCAGTCTTAGCCTCATCTAATGGGGCACTTTGGAACATGAATAACACCACAGAGTTGTCCCAACTTGAGGTAATGGAGCTGACGTTGTGTAGCTAGTATCTATTAATAACTGCCTAAGAATTGCCTCTGAGGGAAGCCTTTACCTCTCGGGCATTTCTGAGTGAGATATTCCCTTTAGTTAAGGACATTTCTCTTGAAAATTTAGTACTTTGAACCGTTTATAGCCAACACCCAAGCAGCAGAAGGTTAGGGGCCCTGGCATGGTAAAAGAGCTGGGTGCAGCAACAATATTGCCCACTCCACCCTCCCATTGCCTGAAAATGGGGTTGCAGAAGACAGCTCCTCAGAGGTCACCCCATTGCACCAATGGCTTAAACATGCTAATGTGATATGTATGGATATAGTTTTGGAGTCTCCTCATCCCTACCCTTCAGATTATTTATATCCTCCCATAATATTCTTTATGTCTTACGTGATAAGTGGGTCAGTCTATTTCAGTAGGATTGGGACAATATTGTTTTCATCACGTTTGTTTCATGCAATAATAGTAATAATATTTTTATGAAATAATAAAATAATTATTGAATTATTTATTAAATAATATTTAAAATATGATTATTACTACTTTCTAGAACAAGCCCACATGGTAGTTTTATTGGTTCACTTGGTCTTTATTGGGGTTTTTTCCTTTATTAGAGAGTGGGGATGATAAAGGTCAAATGGCTCATGGATTTAGTGACCCTTTCTCATGATTGACATTTTATTGAATTATGTAGCACCCATGAAACATGATGCCATCTCAGGTACCCCAAACACAGGTACATTTTTCCTATTCCTGAGGTAGACAGACTTCTGGTCCCTTAATCTGTGTCTAGCATTCATATTAGATGCCAAGACTAATGTTCTGGTCATAGTGTCAATTTCAGTGGCACAAAAACAATGGCAGACAAAACACATTTTGTCTGCTGAAAAGCCTTTACTGGAGGAAATCAATAGAAATGGAAAAAAATAATGCGTGTCTGTCTGCCACTGTCAAGTTCAATATGCCCAGCTGACCAGTATTCAGAAGGCCTGGATGTAAATTCCAAGTGAGAAACCTGGCCTTGAGTAGTAGGAAATTTTTACTTGGATGGTTGGAGAAGAGCCAGTTTCTTCTCTATCTTGATCAGCAACTAAATTTCAAGCCTGGAGACTGCAGTTATCCAATATAACAGAAATTTGTGTCTGCCTTAATTCTACCAATTCAGCATTCATAGTTAGGGGAGCACTAGCTAGATTACAGTCCGTAGGTTGCAGCTTTTATGATGTGGTAGAAAGATGACCTGATTCCTCACCGCATTTTACTGCATTAATTTACAGCACTTCACTGTATCCAATTTCCAAAGAATGTTAGAGGAAGGCTTAAGTAGTAAGGAGAGTAAGGAATCAGTCTTGAACAAGTTAAAGTCTTACTTTCATTTTCATATAGTAAAATTGGAATACTTTTTTACAATCTGATACTTCTGCCTAAGAAAAAGAAGCTTAGAACAGTAAGATATAGCTGAAAGGACTTCAGCAATAATCTAGTCCAATATCCACATGGCAGATTGACAACAAAATTTTCAACAGAGATAAAGATACAAATTTCATCAAATTGTCGGTTCAGGCCCTCTGAGAAGATGCCAAGGTGAGATTAAAAATGCAAGAACTTTTATGAGGAAATGTCTGTGTAGGGAAAACCGAAGTTCCAAAGGCCAGGATCCTCACCTGACTGTGATCTACTTGCCAGCTGCCCACGTGCAATGATGTAATTGGCCTACCACATAGGCACCTGTTAGCAATGAGCATTATTATCTGTGGTGCTATATAAAGAGCTCTGCCCAGTGCTCTGTGCAGCTGGTAGAGATAGAAGCTAAGATGGATTAGACTTTCCAGATGTGGCCATGATTCTAGTGCTTGACCTGCCACTACAAGAATAAAGCTTAGTATAAGACTTTTACCCTCAACCTTCCACTGTCATTATTCAGTTTCACTGAATCCAGAGTGAACTTACCCAGAGCTAAAATTCCCGTCCTGCATGACAGCCTGTCAAGGATAAAGGGAAACAAGCAGGAATAAGCAGGGCAAACAAACTATGATGCATGTCTGACACATGAAAGGGGAGAGATAAAGTATAGGATAGGAAGAACTTCATGCATTTCTAAGTAGTTTTCAGTCAGGATGGTGGGGTGTGCTTAAGCAGCAATTGTCATTATAAGAGGATTTAGCAAATAAAAATACAGAACACATAGTTAAATTTAAATTTCAGATCAACAAAAAATATTTTTAGTGTAAGTATTCCCCAATATTGCTTGCATACCTATACTAAAAAACTACTAATTGTTTATCTAAAATTCAAAATTAATTGAGTGTCCTATATTTTATCTGGCAACCCTAATTGTAGGAACTATCTGTCAGCTAGTAATAGTGTCCTGCCAATGGGTTTCAGCCCCAGACAAGTTCACTATGGATTCAATGAGACTGAAGAATGACACTGGAACATTCTTGGGGTGAAAGAGTTTATACCCAACTTTATTCCCATGGTAGCAGGTCAGTCACTAGAACCCCATCTACTCAGAGCAAGTCTGCATGCAGCAAGCTGGTCTCTGCCTCTGGGCCTCTCTACCCCTACAGCCATCTCAGTCTCTGTCCTCGGCACTGCCACGACTTCAATCTCTGCTCTCCTGCCTTGCAGCCACCCAGGGCAGTGGGTGGAACTCTTTATATAGAGTCAATAACAACATATTGCCCACACATGGTAGTGAGTAAGACGACCAGGGCCAGGTGAGAATCGTGGCCAAGAGAACCTTCACTTTCTCTGCAAAGAGACTGGCCCTAGGATTCCCCCTGTGCTTAGTCATTGCATGGGAACAACCAGAGGAAGTAGGGCCTTAATACAAACATCATAATTGAGTAAAGAGGTAGAAACTGGGGCTGTCAACCTTGCTCCTCACAGAGATTTTCTTGAAAGAGATTTGAGCAGCATAGTTACATGGCTGCCACACTTAACTAGACACAATGCAAAAACTTGGAACATAATACAGATTCCCTAAAGATTGGAGACTAGGCTGATTTACTAGGCTGATGCCTGAATCTTGCCTGAAAAACCTAGAAATCAAGAGCTGGTGCTGGGTTCTCCACTTATGGATGAGTCCAAAAGGAACTGACTGCTTTGAATGTCCTTATTTCCAGATTCTGTCCTGGCAAAGAATGTGTGTGCATTTTCTGTGCCAAGGGTAGGCCAGAAAGAGAATGATGTCAATGTAGGGTGATCTTTAATACTGTCAGTTGAAGACAACTGCCTATGATAAACCTAGGACAGAGACTAGCAATATCATGAATGAACAGGGGCCAAGGAAGGAATCGGCAAGAGCCCGGAGATGCATCATGTCAATCGTGGAGGCACAGGAGGAAAGCCCCGTGTTGAGGTATCTCCGAAGGCACATGAAAGTTCTCTGTAAGTCACATTTTGCTGTGGGAACAAATAGTCCCCAAATCTTAATGGCTTATAATAGTAAAACCTATTTCTTGTTCTTGTTACAAGATATCTGTACTTTAACTGCAGCTTGGATGGACTGTGAGCGCTCAGAAGTTCTATCCATATGTCTTATCATTCAAGAACCTAATTTGAAAGAGAAGTAATGTGGAAGGTGAACTGTTCTCACGGCAGACAACAAAATCTCAAGGAAATGAGCTTAAACACGCACACTCCATAAAGCCTTCACTCAGAACTGTTGACACAGTCACATCTGCCCTTTCCAATGATCAAAGCGAGCTGTATAGCCAGGCCCGAAGCCATTGGGATGAAGTGCCTGTTGGGAAGTACGACGACATCACATGACAAAGGACAGAAGAATTGTCCTATCACAAGGAAGGGACATCTGTTCTGGAATTATTATGGGTTGAAATGTGTTCCCTCCAAAAACGGTGTGTTGGACTCTGCCAGGACTCTAGTCCCCAGGACCTCAGAATGTGCTCTTACCATAGATAAGGTCTTTACAGAGGCCATCAAATTAAAATGAGATCATTTGTAGGAGCGGTAATCCAATATGACTGGTGTTTTTTTTATTTTTGGGACACAAGACACAGATACAGGGAGAATGTGATGTGAAGATGAAGATTTTCTCAGGCAGAGATCAGGGTGATGCACCTGCAAGCCAGGGAATGCCAAAGATCGCCAGCAAGTGGCCAGAAGCCAGGAGAGAAGCAAGGAGCATTCTCCCTTATGGCCCTCAGAAGAAGCCAACCCAGCTGACATCGTGATCTCCCAGCCTCCAGAACTGAGACAACCATTTCTGTTGTTAAGCCACCCAGTGTGTGGTGCTTTGTTAATGCAGCCTTAGGAAACTAACACAGAAATAATCTAATGCATCCCAAATCACCAGGAGAAAATGTTAGTTTTAAACATCTGCCAAGTTCAGAGTGCGCAAGCCAGATGATCACTGTAGATCATGACAAGGAGGAACTTTCCTGTTCCCCTTTGCTCTTACTCCTCTGACACTTCAGCCCTTGAGGGAACAGTAACAATAGCACTCTGTTTAAACTGGAGCCTGAAGAAGCCTCTAATTAACATCAGATTCAGTGTTTGAGTTATTATGTAAGAATGGACAATTTGGTTACTAAATTGAAACCATGTTTTGTGACTAAAAGTGACCAAAACTCTTTGTAATACCTAGTAGTAGTCAGAGATGGCAAGGGATTTGCTAAGTATTTTTTTTTATATTTCATTTATATGCAATCTTATGCTCAGGCTTCACATGAACAACATTGTGGTTACTACATTCCCCCTATTATCAAGTCCCCACCACACACTCCATTACAGTCACCGTCCATCAGCGTAGTAAGATGCGATAGAGTCACTAATTGTCTTCTGTGTGCTATACTTCCTTCCCCGTGCCCCCCTGCTGAGGTGTTTTATTCAGGGCCAAAGAAAAAATTAGGCCTCAGAGCAAATTTAAAGAGACAAGAAAAAACAAAAAGTAAGGTAGCTATAATTATATTCAAAAGTTGTGCTTGTCTGAAGAAACACACTTATTTTGCAAAATGAAGAAACTTGTGTTTAAAGAATGTCAATGAATTGCTTAAGGTCAAACAACTAATTAGTGGCAGAGCTGGGACTAAATCCAGATTTTTTCCATTCTCTGTTTAATTTCCACCAACTGCTGACTTATCTTGTAGGCTGCAGAATTATTTTTATGCTATCAGAAGTGGCTTCTTTTCTTGGAGTCACATTGGAAAACAGTTTGGCAGTTACTCAGAATGTTAAACACAGACTAACCATGTGACCAATTAATTCCAATATCATTTATATATCTAAGAGATATTGAAACATTTGTTCAACAAAAACTTACGTACAACAGTTCATAGAAGCATTATTCATAATAGTCAAAAAAGTTGAGGCAATCCTAATGTATAGCAACAATAAACAAACTGTAGTAAACCATGCAATGGAATATTATCAACAATAAAAAAGGAATCATGAATGGTAACTGTATTTATTGTGATCATTTTGCTACATATATAAATATGGAATCATATTTTACACCTGAAGCCATTATTATGTTATACCTCATTAAAAATAATAAATTAAAGAATGAAGTATTGATACATGTTCAATATGAATGATCCTTAAAACCATCATGCTACATGAAAAAGCAGGTATCTGAAGACCACACATTATGATTTCATTTATATGAAATGTTGAGAATATGCAAATCTATAGTTGGAAAGCAGATTAGTGACTGTCTATAAAAGGGGAGAATGTAGGTAATGGATATGATTGCTAATGGACAGTTTCTGTTTGGGGTAATTAAAACATTCTAAACTTAGCAGTAGTGGCCCAACTCTGAATATACTAAAAAACATTGTACAGTTTGAGTGAATTTTAATGATGTATGAAAAATATATCTGATATGTCTGAAATGTATCTGAAACATATCTCAATAAAGATTTTTGAAAAACACAAGTGCATTTTTCCTTAAAGTAAAATCACTCTATTCAATGTTTTATTTTGAAACATTAAATTTTTTTAGAAATTTAAACCCTCCACAATTTGTTTGCTTTTGGTGTATAATTTAGGCATAACTTTAGAATATATTCAGTGGAAAGTTCAAATAAAGATTTGCCTTACTACTAGCACAAAGAGAGAAGCTTATCAATTTATCTATAAGAAATCAAACTCAGCTTTTCACACTAAAGCCAGTAGTTTCACTGCTTCAACAAATTTTAGCATAACTGGATTTATGTCTTGCCCTCTTTACCAACTCAGCAGCTCATATATTCATGTAACATCATTTAGCCCTGAACAGCCTTACTCTCAGCAGAAGTCATTTGTGAGCTGGCACTTAAAATGCAGTATTTTTACACTGGAAGAAATAATGACCTTTAGATAACCAAAAGAGGGCGAAACGGGAAGTCTCTCTCCATTCCTTTTTCAAAACACTGTTAGAATCACATGAGGATATTACATCATCTTAAGAAGTATGACTTTCAAAATATATCCATTTCTTCATTAAATTATGAAGATTAACCCTTTGTAATTGGTTATCTATAAATAACAAAATATTATGAACATAAATTTTGGTATTAATATTTTGGTATATTAAGCACCACAAAATTCAATCATTGGTGATAAACTCCATAATGAGACTTTAAGAACCTTTCCTTTCCTTTAGTGTATCTACCACAAGCACAATCAAGGAGAAAGTCACCACAGAGAAGTCTTTAAATGATTTTGCAGGAAATCTTAGTAACAACAGTATATTAAATACATGGAATGTCGTTGGAAAACTGGACTTGGAAGGTATTCTAAAATCAGTAGAGATAATGTGAACAATATTACTGACTAAAGATATCTCACATTTTCTTAGGAAGATATTTTTGCTTTCAATCTGCTTCACTTTAATGTTCTTTTTGGCAGCGTTTGTTACCTTTACCCTGGTGAAAGTTTAGCTTCTCTTGTGTCTGAAACCTTATACTCCCATTTTTCTAAGACTACATTTCCCTCTGCATTTCTTTTGTTACATTCATTTTTTTCTTCCATTTTCTCTCTTGAAACCATGAAAATTAGTTTTCTAATCTCAGAATCTTTGTTTAAGGGCTCTCTTTCTCTTTTTTTCCTTTCTCTCTCAATTTCTCTCTTTCTGGTGGATAATCTCTCAAGTTTTGTCTTAAAGCAAGAGGCTCTAAGAGCCAAACAAAAATAAAACAATAGATAAAAAAAGAGAAAAACCACAATGGAAGCAAGGGAAAATATGAATTCAAAACATGATATAATATCAAAAACACTAAAATATTAAAAATATTTTATATTAATATTGTTTGGGAAGCACATGGTAAGAAGAATTGTGATTTCAGGGGCTGCCATATGGGCTTTTCTCTCTGATAGACCTGGGACAAAATTCTAATCCTATCGCTCATTAAATACTTTACCTTAGAAAACTTACAAAATCTTCTCCAAGCTTCAATTTTCACATGTAAAAATTGGACAAATGGTTATTAGGGGTGTGTATGTTGTAATGGTTTAAGGCAATAAATTATATCATTTCTGCTCCCAGAACTCATAATTAGAATTTTTATGGCTGAAAACAAAAGGCATCAAGTAATGCATGCTATGTCTAGTGAATTACTAGCCTTGCGCACAGCTCTACTCCACAGGACTTCCTAAGACACATCATTTGAGCAGAACACACACAATAACACTCACCCCCTGCAACGCACGCATCTCCCCCCACACTCTAAATTATAGTACTGTGATAATTTCTGGTACTAAATTTTCTGAGTCAGAAGATAGAGACATTCAGGATTCTTAGTGTCTCTATCACAAGCATAATTTGGAAAATTTGGCAGTAAAGAGATAGTGAAGCATAAAGACAGAGTGCCAGGTTGACATTCTGTATTTCCATCAATAGACATAGAAAGAACATGTGAGTTTCCACACAAGTTGTGTAGGAACTACAGGAAATACCTGAGAATTAATAAGATCATCAGAGTGTGCTCAAAAAAAAAAAAAAATCAGGGCGGAGCCAACATGGCGGCGTGAGTAGGACAGTGGGAATCTCCTCCCAAAAACATATATACTTTTGAAAATACAACAAACACAACTAGCCCTAAAAGAGAGACCAGAAGACGCAGGACAGTGGCCAGACTGCAGCTACACCAGCGAGAACCCAGCGACTGGTGAAAGGGGTGAGATACAAGCCCCGGCCCGGCGGGACCCGAGCGCCCCTCCCCCCAGCTCCCGGCGGGAGAACAATAGGCAGAGCGGGAGGGAGATGGAGCCCAGGACTGCCGAACACCCAGCCCCAGCCATCCGGGCCAGAGTGCAGACACAGTACATGCCCAGGGGGCCCTGGATACTGGGGGAACAGGGAGTAAGACCTCTGAGCGGGTGCCAAAGCTGATGCCCCTGTGACAAAGAAAAGCAGGGGCTTTTTGAAAGTCTTAAAGGGACAGAGACTTAACAGCTTGACGGAAACAACCCAGGTCACAGTACAGCAGCTGGAAATTACAGGGAAAACCGGGCGCACTAACCCCCTGGGCAACAGCTCTGAGACCCCTCACGGAGGCAAACAGCCAAGCAGCCCCCCCATCCATTACCCCACCGGGCGCTGCGAAAGCAGAGAAGCAGCCTGAGACAAATTCCGCCCACAGAAAGGGAAATTTCTCCCTCCCGGCCAGGCAAGACACAAAGACCCAGTCTACACGCAATTACCCAACACAAGCCAGTAAGGGTCGCAGTTGTCCCAGTAAAGAAACGCCAGTAGCAAGTGAAAATTTTGGCCCTCCCAGCTGACAGTCAATAGCACCTGTCAACATGAAAAGGCAAAAAAATATGATCCAGACAAGACTAACCCAGACAGCTTCGGCATCTGCTGCATCTTCCCCTGAGAAGGAATCTGGGGAGATAGATTTAGTCAGTCTTCCTGAAAAAGAATTTGAAACAAAAGTCATAACCATGCTGATGGACTTGCAGAGAAATATGCAAGAACTAAGGAAGGAGAATTCAGAAATAAAACAAGCTCTGGAAGGACTTCAAAACAGAATGGACGAGATGCAAGAGACCATTAATGGACTAAAAAACAGAGAACAGGAACGCAGAGAAGCTGATGCAGAGAGAGATAAAAGGATCTCCAGGAATGAAAGAATTTTAAGAGAGCTGAGTGACCAAACGAAAAGGAACAATATAAGAATTATAGGTATTCCAGAAGAAGTAGAGAGAGAAAAGGGGATAGAAAATGTCTTTGAAGAAATAATTGCTGAAAACTTCCCCAAACTAGGGGAAGAAACAGCCTCTTAGACCACAGAGGTACACAGAACTCCCATGACAAGGGATCCAAGGAGGGCAACACCAAGACACATAATAATTAAAATGGCAAAGATCAAAGACAAGGACAAAGTATTAAAGGCAGCCAGAGAGAAAAAAAAGGTTACCTACAAAGGAAAACCCATCAGGCTATCGTCAGACTTCTCAACAGAAACCCTACAGGCCAGAAGAGAATGGCATGATATACTTAATGCAATGAAACAGAAGGGCCTTGAACCAAGACTACTGTATCCAGCACGAATATCATTTAAATATGCAGGAGGGATTAAACAATTCCCAGACAAGCAAAAGTTGAGGGAATTTGCCTCCCACAAACCACCTCTACAGGGCATCCTACAGGGACTGCTCTAGATGGGAGCACTCCTAAGAAGAGCACACAACAAAACACCCAACATATGAAGAAGGGAGGAGGAGGAATAAGAAGGGAGAGAAATAAAGAATCATCAGACCGTGTTTATAATAGCTCAACAAGCGAGTTAAGTTAGACAATAAGATAGTAAAGAAGCTAACCCTAAACCTTTGGTAACCACAAACTTAAAGCCTGCAATGGCAATAAATTCATACCTTTCAATAATCACCCTAAATATAAATGGACTGAAAGCACCAATCAAAAGACACAGAGTAATAGAATGGATAACAAAGCAAGATCCATCCATATGCTGCTTACAAGAGACTCACCTCAAACCTAAAGATGCGCACAGACTGAAAGTCAAGGGATGGAAAAAGATATTTCAAGCAAACAACAGAGAGAAGAAAGCAGGTGTTGCAATTCTGGTATCAGACAAAACAGACTTCAAAATAAAGAAATTAACAAAAGACAAAGAAGGACATTACATAATGATAAAGGGCTCAGTCCATCAAGAGGATATAACCATTATAAATATATATGCACCCAATACAGGAGCACCAACATACCTGAAACAAATATTAATAGAAATAAAGGAGGAAATAGAATGCAATGCATTCATTCTAGGAGACTTCAACACACCACTCACTCCAAAGGACAGATCCACCAGACAGAAAATAAGTAAGGACACAGAGGCACTGAACAACACACTAGAACAGATGGACCTAATAGACATCTACAGAACTCTACATCCAAAAGCAACACGATACACATTCTTCTCAAGTGCACATGGAACATTCTCCAGAATAGACCACATACTAGGACACAAAAAGAGCCTCAGTAAATTCCAAAAGATTGAAACCCTACCAACCAACTTTTCAGACCACAAAGGCATTAAACTAGAAATAAACAGTTCAAAGAAAGCAAAAAGGCTCACAAACACATGGAGGCTAAACAACACACTCCTAAATAATCAATGGATCAATGACCAAATCAAAATGGAGATCCAGCAATATATGGAAACAAATGACAACAACACTAAGCCCCAACTTCTGTGGGACACAGCAAAAGCAGTCTTAAGAGGAAAGTATATAGCAATCCAAGCATATTTAAAAAAGGAAGAGCAATCCCAAATGAACGGTCTAATGTCACAATTATCGAAATTGGAAAAGAAGAACAAATGAGGCCTAAAGTCAGCAGAAGGAGGGACATAATAAAGATCAGAGAAGAAATAAATAAAATTGAGAAGAATAAAACAATAGCAAAAATCAATGAAACCAAGAGCTGGTTCTTCAAGAAAATAAACAAAATAGATAAGCCTCTAGCCAGACTTATTAAGAAGAAAAGAGGGTCAACACAAATCAACAGTATCAGAAATGAGAAAGGAAAAATTACGACAGACCCCACAGAAATACAAAGAATTATTAGAGAATACTATGAAAACCTATTTGCTAACAAGCTGGGAAACCTAGGAGAAATGGACAACTTCCTAGAAAAATACAACCTTCCAAGACTGACCCAAAAAGAAACAGAAAATCTAAACAGACCAATTACCATCAACGAAATTGAAGCGGTAATCAAAGAACTACCAAAGAACAAAACCCCCGGGCCAGATGGATTTACCTCGGAATTTTATCAGACATACAGGGAAGACATAATACCCATTCTCCTTGAAGTTTTCCAAGAAATAGAAGAGGAGGGGATACTCCCAAACTCATTCTATGAAGCTAACATCACCCTAATACCAAAACCAGGCAAAGACACCACCAAAAAAGAAAACTACAGACCAATATCCCTGATGAACGTAGACGCAAAAATACTCAACAAAATTTTAGCAAACCTAATTCGAAAATACATCAAAACCATCGTACACCATGACCAAGTGGGATTCATCCCAGGGATGCAAGGATGGCACAACATTCGAAAGCCCATCAATATCATTAACCACATCAACAAAAAGAGAGACAAAAACCACATGATCATCTCCATAGATGCTGAAAAAGCATTTGACAAAGTTCAATATCCATTCATGATAAAAACTCTCAGCAAAATGGGAATAGAGGGCAAGTACCTCAACATAATAAAGGCCATCTATGAAAAAGCCACAGCCAACATTATATTGAACAGTGAGAAGCTGAAAGCATTTCCTCTGAGATCGGGAACTAGACAGGGATGCCCACTCTCCCCACTGTTATTTAACATAGTACAGGAGATCCTAGCCACGGCAATCAGACAAAACAAAAAAATACAAGGAATCCAGATTGGCAAAGAAGAAGTCAAACTGTCACTATTTGCAGATGACATGATACTGTACATAAAAAACCCTAAAGACTCCACCCCAGAACTACTAGAACTGATATCGGAATACAGCAAAGTTGCAGGATACAAAATCAACACACAGAAATCTGTGGCTTTCCTATATACCAACAATGAACCAACAGAAAGAGAAATCAGGAAAACAACTCCATTCACAAATGCATCAAAAAAAAAAAAATACCTAGGAATAAACCTAACCAAAGAAGTGAAAGACTTACATTCTGAAAACTACAAGTCACTCTTAAAAGAAATTAAAGGGGACACTAACAAATGGAAACGCATCCCATGCTCATGGCTAGGAAGAATTAATATCGTCAAAACGGCCACCCTGCCCAAAGCAATATACAGATTTGATGCAATCCCTATGAAACTACCAGCAACATTCTTCAATGAACTGGAACAAATAATTCAAAAGTTCATATGGAAACACCAAAGACCCCGAATAGCCAAAGCAATCCTGAGAAAGAAGAATAAAGTAGGGGGGATCTCACTCCCCAACTTCAAGCTCTACTATAAAGCCATAGTAATCAAGACAATTTGGTACTGGCACAAGAACAGAGCCACAGACCAATGGAACAGACTAGAGAATCCAGACATTAACCCAGACATATATGGTCAATTAATATTTGATAAAGGAGCCATGGACATACAATGGCGAAATGACAGTCTCTTCAACAGATGGTGCTGGCAAAACTGGAAGCTACATGTAGGAGAATGAAACTGGACCACTGTCTAACCCCATATACAAAAGTAAACTCAAAATGGATCAAAGACCTGAATGTAAGTCATAAAACCATTAAACTCTTGGAAGAAAACATAGGCAAAAACCTCTTAGACATAAACATGAGTGACCTCTTCTTGAACATATCTCCCCGGGCAAGGAGAACGACAGCAAAAATGAACAAGTGGGACTATATTAAGCTGAAAAGCTTCTGTACAGCAAAAGACACCATCAATAGAACAAAAAGGAACCCTACAGTATGGGAGAATATATTTGAAAATGACACATCCGATAAAGGCTTGACGTCCAGAATATATAAAGAGCTCACACGCCTCAACAAACAAAAAACAAATAACCCAATTAAAAAATGGGCAAAGGAACTGAACAGACAGTTCTCCAAAAAAGAAATACAGATGGCCAACAGACACATGAAAAGATGCTCCACATCGCTAATTATCAGAGAAATGCAAATTAAAACTACAATGAGGTATCACCTCACACCAGTAAGGACGGCTGCCATCCAAAAGACAAACAACAACAAATGTTGGCGAGGCTGTGGAGAAAGGGGAACCCTCCTACACTGCTGGTGGGAATGTAAGTTAGTTAAACCATTGTGGAAAGCAGTATGGAGGAACATCAAAATGCTCAAAACAGACTTACCATTTGACCCAGGAATTGCACTCCTAGGAATTTACCCTAAGAATGCAGCAATCAAGTATGAGAAAGATCAGTGCACCCCTATGTTTATCGCAGCACTATTTACAATAGCCAAGAATTGGAAGCAACTTAAATGTCCATCGATAGATGAATGGATAAAGAAGATGTGGTACATATACACAATGGAATATTACTCATCCATAAGAAAAGGGCAAATCCAACCATTTGCAGCAACATGGATGGAGCTGGAGGGTATTATGCTCAGTGAAACAAGCCAAGCAGAGAAAGAGAAATACCAAATGATTTCACTCATCTGTGGAATATAAGAACAAAGGAAAAACTGAAGGAACAAAACAGCAACAGAATCACAGAACTCAAGAATGGACTAACAGGTACCAAAGGGAAAGGGACTGGGGAGTATGGGTGGGTAGGGATGGATAAGGGGGGCAGAAAAAGAGGGGTATTAAGATTAGCATCCATAGCGGGGTGGGAGAAAGGGGAGGGCTGTACAACACAGAAGACAAGTAGTGATTCTACAACAGCTTGCTACGCTGATGGACAGTGACTGTAAAGGAGTATATAGGGGGGACCTGTTATAGGGGAGAGCCTAGTAAACAAAGTATTCATCATGTAAGTGTATATTAATGATTTAAAAAAAAAAAAAAAGCAGTTCCTATGTGGTGACCTCTAATGAGTTCTACACAATTATATAAAGGGCATATAAAAGTGTAGGCAAAGGGTCTGTTTGTGTTTATACAGAGGATCAAAGCCTAATTTGGCTACCCCAAAAATGAACTAAGATACGATATGAAAAAGAACTTCCAACATCAGCACTCTCGGGAAGACTCATGACAGAAGATGATCAGCAAAAAAAAAAAAAAACTCCAACAAAGATCCACACACTGTCACAGGTGTAGATGCACTCATCCCACCAGTTCCTGGACTTGCCATGGGAATGATGAAGGAGATATCTAAGCTGGCCTGTGCATACAGTAAAACAAAAATTGGACTGGATCTATACTGTTGGAACTCAACCAAGAATTAGGAGAACTGCTAATTGTAGCACTCCAAAATCTTACAACCACAGACTATTTATCGTTAAAAGAACATATGGGATATGAAAAGTCCCCAGGAATGGGTTGTTCTAGTTTATCTGAATTCTCTCAGACTGTTTAAGTTCAGTCGGACAATATCCACCATATCATAGATAAGTTTTCACAAATGCCTAAGGTGCCTAACTGGTTTTCTTGGTTTCACTGGAGATGGCTGGTAATTACAGGTATGCTGTGGTTAGGTAACTATATTCCTATTATGTTAATGTGTGTGCACAATTTAATTAGTAGTTTAAAACCTATCCATGCTGAAGTTACTCTACAAGAAGATATGTCAAAGAAATAATCAATCTTCCCAGGTTTTCTTCTGCCTGCTACTTCTATAGCTTTTCTTCTTCCTACCTAATCACAACCTTTAAATAGTACTCGTGCCACATGTCGAATTTACCGAGTATCATAATTCTTCCAAGTGGTAAAGACACCTCAAGACAAATGCTGGGCATAGAAGCCACAGGGCATAAATATGCAAAGAAGTAAAAAGTTAACCTTTTCAAACAATAAGGCTTCTCTCTCACTTACCAACTTAACATTTCCCTGTATGGCCCCGGAAGATGACTGGTTAGCCAGAGACGGGTAAGATTCCTCAAGGGAGGAACAACCTAAGACAGGCACAGTCGCAGGGGGCCATCTGGTGAGAAAATGGGGAGCAGCAGAGGTGAGGCTTAGAACCTCCCCCCTCATGTTCTGAGAGAAATCTTCTGCATACATGGATGTTTATTGCCCTCGTCTAGCTCGGATTAACACATAGTCTACAGGCACACACCTGATCATCTACATTTGCTCTCTTACAACACTAAACTCTGTTTTCTACCTTTATCTTGTATCTACCTACCACTTCAGCATTTTACTAAAAATAATAATAATAGAGAAATGTGGTATCCACATATAAATCAAGTTTAAAAATCAAATGAATATTCATATTTGAACTGACTGTGTATAGTTCATAATGCATGAGCAAAACCGAAAGCTTCTGTGATGACTGCCCTTGTACTGTTCACCATGTAACTTATTCACTATGTAAGAATTTGTTCTCCATGTAAGAACTTGTTTGTTATGCTTCAGAAGATGGGAGACTGATGAAAATTAGGCTTGAGATGGATTAATGATTGTGCATTGAGTATTAACCCCCTATACAGAAATTTATTGTGGTTAACAACTATTTGATCAATAAATATGAGAGATGCCCTCACAAAATATATATATATATATACATATATATATATATGTGTATATATATATATATATAAACACTTCCAATTGTAAAATAAATAAGTAACCGGGATGTAATGTATAGCATAAGGAATATAGTCAAAATATTGTAACAACTTGGTATGGTGATACCTGGTACCTAGAATTGTCATGTATATAAATGTTGAATCACTGTGTTGTACACCTGAAACTAATGTAATGCAATACTGTTGTCAACTACCCTTCAATAAAAAAAATAAAATAAAATAATAAAATAAATAAATAAATAAATCCATGTTGCCTGTAAGTCATAAAGGAATGCCTCTGATCTTCCCATTCAGTCACGTCTCTTTGGGGCTTTCCAAGAGTTTTTAAAGATTTTGTCGTAGAAGTTTTGCACAAATTTTATAATTTTTACTCCTATGTGTTTTCCGCTTTGTGTTGTTATGGGAAATGGTGCTTTTATTCCTAAAATGCTTGCCATCTGAATCTAGTTTACATATGAGATATATATCTATTTCTGAGGTTTCTTTTATATTCTGTTATTTTTTTATGTTATATTATTGTAGTTTCTTGGTAGATTCTCTTTATATTAGTTTCTTACTGATTTTCTACTAGTTATCTTGGTAGGTATTATATTAGTTTCTTATTATTTCCTATTTGTATTCATTTCCTGTTAACAAATTATCATAAACTTGGTGGCTTAAAATAACACAATATTCTCTTATAGTTCTGAAGACCAAAAATCTGAAGTTAGTGTTACTGGGCTGAAGTCCAGGTGCTGACAGGACCGGAGGCTTCCGCAGGCTTCAGGGGACAGTCTGTCTGTCTCCTTGCCTGCTTGGCCTCCTGAAGCTGCCTGCACTCTCTGGTTCATAGTCCCTTTCCTCCATCTCCAAGCCATCAACGCAGCATCTTTAAATCTCTTCGTCTGGGTTCTGCCTCCACTGTCACATCACCTTGCATCCTACTTTGAGGCATCTTCTGGTCCTCTAAGGAGGACCCTTGTGATTAAATTAAACCCACCCAGATTATCCAGGCTTATCTCAAGATTCCCAGTTTAAACATATCTGCAGAGCTTCTTTGGACATAAAGGTCATATATTCAGAAACATTCCAGTGACTAGGACATTTGTATATACGAATGTATGTATAGGAATTTTCCTGTGAGTTATTTAGATGAGTATATTTATTTAAATAATCAAATAAAATCAATATTAAATATATTTTGATTAATGATTATTAATTTACTTGAACTTTAGCCAGAGAACATGTGGTATCAGTTTCTCCGAAATTTTGATAAGACTTGTTTTTCTTAATAATAAATGATCAGTTTATAAGTGTTTTATATATGCTTCAGAAGAATAGGACTATATATGTGTGTGTGTATGTGTGTATATAAATGTTAATTATGTTTTAAGAATTTGTGTTTAAGTTTTTGGTCTATTACCTTTATCAGTAATCAAAATAATTGGATTGAAATCTCCCCCTGTGATTAACAATGGAAAGAATGGGATTTTATCTAAACTACTTTTATTTATAATGATATATATATATATATATATATATGATTATATAATTAAGATTATTTTAGTAGCAAAATATGTTTGTATCTCTATAAATTACATCAATTTTTAAATTTACATACTTAAGGCTTTCATGATGTCAATACAAGTTTTGATTTTTTATCTGGAAAACTGAACATTTTAACACTTTTCTATCATTAATATAGTAACTAACATCAACAACGCAGTATTCTGTCTTAAATCACAGATTTTCTGATTTTTCTATGGCTAACCTAGCATTGTTTTCTTTAAAATACGTATTATAACTTTTCCATCACTTCATTTTCCATTTTCCTAATCTAATGTTTTAGCTTGCTCTCACAAACAAGATATAGCATGTAAAAAAATTACATTAAAAAATCTAATATGAAAATTTCTATTTTTCAAAAGTGAAATTAATTATATTCATTTTGCTTATTGATTTATTTGAAGTTGTGTCTATCATCTTTTTGCTTTTGGTATCCCATTTTCTCCATGTTTATTTTCATTTTTGGATATTTTTGAGTAATTGAATTATTCTACTTATTAGGTTTTTTTTCATTCATTTACTTTACTAGTTTGGGAAGTTATATATTGTTACTGTTTCTTAGAGGCTACCCTTGAAATTTTACCCTGCCAACTTAATTTATCAAAAGCAAAATTTAACCAATAAATTAACCCTCCTCCTACAAAAAAATTAAAAAACTGAGAACACACTGTCTGATCACAAAATCTGACCACTGCTTTTGATCTTACAACTGTCAATTCAAACATTATGAAAATTATTTCATACAAATAATATCTGTTATTTATACCTATTTGTTAGCAGTTTCTTTAGTCAAAACCCCTTCTGGCATTTGAGACCAATTTTCTGGGTCATTTTCCTTTTTTTTTTAAATAAAGTACATCCTTCAGAAGTTCCTTTAGTGAATGCATGTGGGTGGTCCCGGTTTCAATTTTTGCTACTGAAAAGTTTGCTATGTTTCCAATAGTGGTTGTACCATTTTACAATTTTAACAATGATATGAGAAAAATATAGCTCTACATTTTTGTCAACACTTGATATTATCAGTGTTTTAATTTTATCCATCTTAGTGCACATGAAGTAGTATCTGTGCTGTTAATTTGCATTTCCCAATACATAATGATAATGATAATGGATTTTTAAATGAACTTATTAAATATGGATCAATTTCTGGACTTTATTCTGTTTTACTGATATAATTGTCTATCATGCAAATCTCACAATTCCTTATTTACTGTAGCTTTATAGTATACAGTTTCAGATGAGACTTTATAAGTTCTATAACCTTATTCTTTTTCAAGATTTTTTGGAGTATTAAGGAAGTCTTTAATCACCATATACATTTTAGAATACACAAGTTCTACAATAAAAGTGTTCTGAATTTTTTTAGGGGGAAAGAGATCAATTTAGAAAAGATTGAAATCTTAACATTATTGATTCTTAAAGTAAATAACCATGATGCAGTTCTCCATTTTAAAATTCTTTGTTCTTCATTGTTTTGTACTATTTTTCATAAAGGGTTTTGACCTTTTTTATAAAATTTATTTCAAAGCAATTTATGATATTGATGATACTTTACTGATATATTTTAATTTTTTCTAATTGATTTTTGCTACTAGAAATAGAATTATTTTTTAATACTGACTTCTAGTGTGTGTCCTTGCTAAATTCACCAATAAATCCTAGGGTGTACTATCATCCTCACTATTGTTGAATTTTACTTGCTTAACTTTACTTTGTTTAATAGATTTAATTCTATGTGAACGAGTGATATTGATCCCTAGTTTTTTTACTTCCATTATATGTGCCCAATGTTACAGAAGTTATGTTTGCCTAATAAAATAGTTGGGGAAATGTTCTTTCTTCCTCTATATTTCAAAAGATCTTTTACAAGATTAGGGTCATTTGTTTCTTAAATGTTTACTGGAAGGCACCAGAGAGACCACCTCAATCTGTTTTTTTTCCCTGGGAATCTTTTTCCTGTTATTACAAATTTAGTTCTTTTAAAAGGAATCATTCAGATTTTCTAGTTCTCTTTGTTTCCATTTTGATAAAAGATATTATATCAAAGTGGTTAAATTTTTATGTAACACATTATGTTTTCCACACTTTCCATCTCTTTATTTTTATTTTTTAGCTTTATTCTGGATAGTTCCTTCTGATTCATGTTCTGGTAAAAGTATTTTCTTTTTAGCTGTACTTAATCTACTTTTCAATTTGCCATTTCATTTACATGTCCAGTGCTTCTATATTTTATATTTCTAAGAATTCCATTTTCAAATCTCTCCAGATCAATTTAATAACATTTTGATTCTAGCTCATTTTTTTCTCTCGTTTCTTCTTTTAACAGTTTGTATGTGGTTATATTATAATCTGCCCTTATGCTACGTTTTTAATTTGTGTGAGTGCTCATTGTCTAAATGGAAGATCATTTATGCGGAAAAATCTACCATTGTTTCTCCCAGAATTGAGGTGTGCCGCATTCCTATAAAACCTTTAGAGCCCGGGAGGACTGTGGGCTGACACCGGAGCCTCGCAGGCCGCCCTCCCCGCCGTGCTCGACCGCAGGCTTTCACCTGGTGCTTACGGCTCAAGGCTCAGCTGCTTTCATTCTTTTGCATCTTTTAGAGGTGGGTCATAAACACTTTAAATCTTTTCTACTTATTTTTGTCAGCCTGTCAATATATTAAAAGCAATATTGATTTTTCATTTCACCAAGAGCTTGTTTTTTTGTTTTGTTTTGTTTTTTGTTGTTGTTTTACTGTTTTTTTTAAAATCAGAGAGCCCTTTAGGTCATCCAGTCCCATATCACATAAAGTAAATGTCAGTGAAAAGTGTAGAAACCTAAAGTGACTTGACAAGCATATGCTTTCAATTACACTAAATTTATTTTAGTATCCAATATCCTACTTACTATAGATGTTCACTGAAGTCTCTACTTACGTGGGCAAACGTCAGGCAGCAAGCCTAAAGTACAGATTGTATGCTTTTACTTCACGTATGGTAAGAAAATTCAAATAAGTAAATAATCCAGGAAATGTGTTTAATTTTCTAAAACCTAGAAGGTAGAAAGTTTGATGTTTCAATTTCTATGTGATCCCTTTTACTTTCATTCATTAAAAAAATGTTTAATCAATTTCTTTGAAATATTATTTATTCACTCAAATTCAGCATTTAACTAGGTCATACCCTATATCCATTCACTGCAGCAAAATAATAGAATACAGAAATTATTTTAAGAAATTTATGACTACTTGCTTTGAATAATACATGACTTGTTAAAATTTGAATAAATAAAAGGAGAAAATTATAGGTTATATATCTGTGTGTGTGTATGTGTGTGTGTGTCAGAAAGCTCATCTCTAGAAAAGTAGCAAGTTTAGTAGTTAAACTTTTTCTTATTATAAAGTTACTCAGCTATTTTGAGACCCTGTACTAAATCTTCAAGAAATCTTAGTTTATAGTACATTCTCCCAGAGCATTCAGACACATATATATTATTATATGTTGTAGTTGTTCAACATTCTTCCACAGTATATTTATTAGCCTACCTCAACTTCAGTTTCAAAAATATGTTGCTGGATTACTTTTTTAAAAAAGACTCTTTTTACCTGAAAGACCTTTGAGATGATGGAGTTTTACCTCTTTTCTTTCTTTATAAATCTTTTTCAAAAATAAACCTTGGAGAACTCCATAACATATTATTTTGGGAGTT
Organism: Manis pentadactyla; assembly: GCF_030020395.1. NCBI lineage: Eukaryota > Metazoa > Chordata > Mammalia > Pholidota > Manidae > Manis > Manis pentadactyla. Next base: position 25,685,254 of record NC_080037.1, on the reverse strand, counting down.
AAAAGGCTATTTATGATCTAAAGATAAAAACTACTCTTCTAATACAATCGCTCATATTGCTTAAATGCATTTCAACCATTTGTTTTATCTATTTTCTTTTGTCTTTTTCTTCAAGTAACCTAATAATCCAGCTTCAGAATCTATTTCCCAATATCAGTACAAAGACAATCCATGTCAAGGATTTCTAAATGGTACTTTCATGAAATTACAACTTATGGGGGACTCTCTTGTCCCCTCCTGGCCTGAGCCAGGAGCTCTGTCCTCTTGCTTTATCTCTAAATAAAAGCCTCTGCTCTCCTAAAAAAAAAAATTACAACTTACATCTTTTAGTTTCCCCAAAGCTAGTGTTAGAGACTTACAAAATATTTGTTAATATTGCTACTTAACTCTCTGTTCTTAAGCATGAATGCCTGATCAAAGCCTACTTATATTTGTTTTCTATATTCCTGTGTTTTGTTTGCTGGTAAGGTTCTGAGTTCACTCGCACTGTACTTCTGGATTCGAGAAAGAGAGATGAGCAATGCAGAGAGAACCAGAGCTTTAATATCAGTGGTCTAGGAAGGCTCCACTATCCTAAAGCATCTCCCCTCACAGCTAACAGGAATTCTGTGACACTGCTATTTGTTATTTGAGCCAATTGATTTATGTTTCTTATATTGATGGTAAATAGCCTATTGGAGTCATATACTTTAGATATTTTCCTAAAAGCCTTTACTTTTTTAGTGGAAAAAGTAAAGAGAATATGAAGGGTCTACATACTGAAAGATGAGACTAAAGAAAAAAGTACTAAAGAAAAGTGGAAAAATATGTTCTAGAATCCATTTTTAGATTTCAGGCAAGGCACTAGCAGGAAAAAAAAATGACACACTGAAAAGGAATAATTGAAGAAAATATAAATAAGAGAATATTTACAAATTTGCATGCAAGATAAAGGAAATCAATGACAGCGAGCAGCTGCAATCCGCAGGTCTGAAGGGGCAGGAAGGAGATCTGTATTCATTTGCTAAGGCTCCTTGAGCAACGTACCGCAGACTAGGGGGTTTAAACAACATTAAGGCATTTCCTCATGTCCTGGAAGGGAGAAGTCTGAGAGGGTAAGCAGGGTTGGGTCCTGCTGAAGGCTGTGAAGGAAAGGTGTGTTCCAAGCCTCACTCCTTAGCTTGCTGATGGTTGTCTCCTCTCCATGCCTTCACACTGTCCTGTGTACACGTACCAGGCCACAGTCAGCTGTTACTGTGGGAAAGTGGCCACTTGAGAGCACCCTGAGCTACGGAAATGGGCAAGGCACAGCACGCTCCAGCCAGGAAGGATGGAACAGGTGCCCTACTTCTTTCCCCACCTATCCTCTGATCCCCTTTCAATGACTATTGGCAAAGTTCAATAGGAAACCCAGGGTAGAGGGCCTGGATGATTTTGTTCTTTGAGGCCTGTCTTGCAGGGAATAGAACAAGCAAGAGAGGTTGGCTTTGGGTGGCCAAGGGACAATATCCAGCACATTCTACTTCAGGAGAGTAACTCTCAGGTCAGAGTGAGGGAGAGAAGAACTGTGCATCAGGACCTTGTAGGATGTCTTTTTGAATTATAAGTGTCCTCTCAAACCAGGTTCTGGAAATGCCTTTCTAAGTTTAAATTACAAGAATGTAATGGGAAAATCACAGTGATAGTCACAATTATTCATGAGACTCTTTTTATTTTTGTATGTATGTTAGACTAGAAAGAAGTTGTGATCTGTCGGGTTAGTTCTGTTCTGAAGTCTTATATAAGCAGAAAAATTCCGTACCTGTATGACATGTTGGAAAAAGACACCCATGAACCTCCATCCTTATCCCCTTCACAAGATTCCAATTCTTAAAATTTTAGTACTGGATGATTATAAGTTTATTGGAAAATTATTGACATGTGTTCCAATCCCTATGCTAGAAATAGGACAACTGAAGCTTGGAGAAATTAAGTGTAATACTCTTAAGAACACAAAAATTGATTGCTGAGCAGGATGAGAACTCAAAACTTCTTCCTCCCTGTCCAATAGTTTAAGTCTGTTTGTTTTTTGACTTTTTAATTTTTTAGCCACTGTTAATTTTACCACCTAAAGACCAATGTCACTAAAAATTGTCTTGTTAAAGTACTGATATGGCCTCCATGAACATTCCATAATCTCTTTCAGTTATCTAACAGAGTTTCAGTTATCTTAAGAATTATGCTGAGGGCTCCCTGAGGTGAGACTGCACCTGGCATGTTTATTACAATAGCCCTTCTGCCATGCACAGTGCCCTACATGTTTTATGATTGAATTAAGTATTCTCGAGAATTAGTACTACTTAAAACCTGAGTTTTAACCAAAATAATATGGTTTCAAGAGGTAATGTGATCAATCAAAAGAAAAAGGAAAGGAAAAAAAATGTTTTGAATATAAATCCAGAATAAAAAATTATATGTTAGTTATGTTACAAAATAAGTGTCACATTTCTAGTTTCCCTGATAAATTACTTCAACAGTACTTTCATATGTGTGTGAACTTATCACTTTCCTCCGATTATACATATTAAGTTGTGACAGTAGGGTCTGCCCCTTCTTAACGATATTTGGAAATATGGCCACAGGGTAATGAATTACACAGTCTCTTCAATAATTTAAACCTTACAGTTATCTTTAATAAAGGCTTTTACAACTTCTTAAGTTAACCAATTTAATTTGAGAATCTTCAATAGGTTAATTTACTTGGATATGTTAAATCTAGGCTACAACCTTACTTTTAGTTTATCACTAAACTTATAAAAGTAATTTCCATAAAGAAACAACTTGCTACATGTTTCACTTATGTGAGTGATCCAATTTTCCAAAATGTTTTCACTGTGGCAGTTGGGAGCTGTACAGCCCACTTCATTTCAATTATTAGAATCATTTTGACTATTATTCTACCCACAAAGACCAAGGCAAATGCTTTCTATGTACACACAAAGTTTGATTTCAGCTAGCAGCTGTTCATTATAAAGGAAATGCTTCTGATGCCCTTTATTCCATAACACTTAAAACTATTTGGCAACCAAGAAGGCTGTTTTCCCTAGTCTTAAGTGTAAATTTTTTTCATTTTGAGTTGTTTCTCAACTATTTTATATATCTATTTAATTGCCTCAATATGTTCCTTTAGTAGAAAATTGAAAAATTCAGTTACCTAAAATACAATTGCTTTACTTGACACAAACTTTGGATAATAATAAAATAGAAGCTCCTGAACTAGATTAAATTATCCCAAGCAGGCCACTTGTTCTGAACACATTACCTACAAGTGATCCTGACCCTTTCTGAAGGAAGGCTGAGACCACTGCTTCTCAAACAAATATGTTTCTTTGAGATGTTTAACTCTTACATTCTGGGAAATATTGACATTTTATAACCAGAACTATTGGGAGGACTATTTTAGAAACCCTCCTCAGGCCTTAAACTATGAGTGTCGGTAGGAAATCCTCCATCCTCAGCTTTTCCTCCCTGACGTGCAGCTCAATCTCTGCTCACATTAAGGCTTGCTCCGTGGAGAAGTTATGTCCCCACTAAAACTATGGAGATGGGGTGTAAAGGGGTTCCTGAACTTCAGGTTGAGGTAAAAAGAAGTGTCCTCAGATATCGCAAGTGGAATATGAAAAAACATTTCTTACTTTCACAATTATCTAAATGGTTTTAGGTTTTATGTTTCTATAACCGTATTTGCCCAGCTACATTATCAACTATTGTAGCCTGACCAGAAAGCTTAATTATGAGTTGTAATATTTTTTCCCCTGGGAAAAGTTGTTCCAAGTTTTCAATAATTTCAACAAAAGATATGTTTGGAATTTTAGTGCTTAACAGTTGAAAAAATGTTGTAAAAGATATTTAAAATAAATAAATATTTTAAGTAAACACATATTAGACACACCCTTTATTCATCTTTATGTTTGAGTAGAAAATTTTAAAAATTTTACTGTCTATGTACAGAGGATCTCATGAGGGTAATAGGAAGGGTGGGGACAGAAGGCTTTAAAAGAAAGTAGACTTGTATTTCTGCTCCATCACCTGAAGTCTGCATGCTATAAGAAGGGATCCTTATACTCTTCCATCCTCAATTATCTCTTCATTAAATGGGAAAAAATCATCTAACATAATTGTTGTGAAAATTAAATGGGGTGATATATGGAAGACATAGCATAATGGTAGTCTCATAGTGGCCTTTCCTAGGTATTTCCTTGCCAGTGTTGTTTTGACAGGTATTACAGAAAGCAGAATTCACAGCATAGTTGCATATCCTCAGTCTAAGCTAACAGCCACCTTATTTTAAGCAAAAGTAGTTACAAATAAATTCCAATGACAAAAGAAAGAAAAGAACATGAAGATTTGTTTGGTTTCTAAAATACTTTTGGCTCATGCATATCAAAGCATATTTTCTTCTTATATTTATTATGATTTAGTTAAGGATAGGCTTTGACCTTTGGAGTCAAGTTATTGATACGACTCCCTCAATAGCCCTTGTGCTAAACAGTCTCTCACCTCCCAGTCCTTCCTCTTGAGCACCCCACATACATATACCCTACTGGTTCTGGAGAACTCTGAAGAAAAAAATTATACATATATGTGTGCATGTGTGTGTGTGTTTAGTATAATAGTGATGACATATGCATTCATATGTGTGTATATATATGTTACTACTTTGGTCATTTGAAATTTTTCCTAATTGCTGCATTGAATAAACTTGCATATGTTACTTCATAGACATGCAAGCATAGCTTTAATATAAATTTTTATTAGGTGTAAAATGGAATTACTGAGTCCAAGAATATATGTATTTCTACATTTTTATCAGAAAGGCACAAATAGTCCTCCACAGAGTTTTGCCAGTTTACGCCCACCAACACTGTGAAGGTGCCTCTTTCCTCACAACCCACCAACAGATGTGTTTGTCAAATACCTTTTCTATTTGCACAAATCTAAAAGGTGAGATACGATTGTTGGTTATATATTTTGTGTTGATAACCCTGCTCAGAAACAGAAGCACAGTTTTCCATGCTGAGAAAGCTACAGTGACTTTACATTCTTCAGCACAGGCTTTCCTATACAAGGGATATTTTCAATAGCTTTAGAGAGAGAAGATGGGAATAAACCCTTTTTGAATACTGGAAAGTAGGCACTGGGCTAATTGCCTCACAGATATTATCCAATTTGCAACTTACAATAACCCTAAATAGAAGTTACTGGTATTTACATGTTACTGATAAGAACAAGAAGGATCAGAAAAAGTCAAATAACTCACTTCAAACCACACAGACCATGAATGGTGCAGTCAGATTTTAACTTGAATTGGTCCAAGTGCAAAGTACAATGATTACATCATAATGCGATTATAAGAAATGGTGGAAGGGCACTTTTTCTATACTATACTTATATCTTGTTATATTACTAGCATTTGGACAAGCATATTTTTATTTGACAGTATTTATAAATCAAGTGCTTCCCTCTCAGAATAACTTGTAGTGCAGAAATGCTTCCATATGCTAGAAGTTTGTCGGGTTCTTTGATGAGGAAGAGAGTGTGTCGTTCTGTAGCTAGCTTGCTTATAATCACTCAGCTGCAGCGTGCATAAATTTAGAAATGGTTTTCCCACAGAATTAACTCAGAACAGCTTTCTGCTCCTGCAGACCTCACATGACCGATAAAGTGACTTGTGCAATGCAGTATTGTCACGAAATAATGAATTTTTAGGACTTCTTTGTTTATATAGGTCATAGAAATTTGCAAATTAAAAAATACGTAACTCTCCAAATTCAGATACACATAAATTCTGAACTTGTCATAAATAAGGTATTACTTTTCTTGTGACTGTACCTCAACTTTCCCACTTGATAGCTATGTGACCATGGAGAATTTTAACTAAAATTTTTTGGAATCATTTTTTCATCTACATAATAGTATATTACTATACAAATAAAATGTTTTTTTGAAAATAAAATGAAAAAATCTATGTGAACTACTTAACAGTGATTTTTTTCAGCAGGTGCTAATTATGATTAACAATGGGAGTAGTATCCATGGACTTCATACAGCACCAAGTGCTGTGACCTGGCTGTCAGGAGACTGAGGCTTACATCAGTCATGCTCTGCCTACCCCTTATCAATATTAAGCTTGGAAAAGCCACTTTAATTGGAACTGTCAAATCCCTCCTTTGTAATGTGAGACAAAATAAACAATAGTTTGCCAAGAAGATCTCTAAGGTTATAAAGTCAGTTAAAGGCAGCTTACAGATTCTTTCTAACTCCAAACAATTTAGACAAATTTTATACTCTTCTCTACCCTGAGTATTTTGTATAAGGAAAAGCAGTATGTTCCATGTCTCTCATTGCTTTAGTGTTAAGTGGCTGCTACTTCTTATGTCCATTCACTCTCAGATGTGTTATCACAAGGCCAAGAATACAGACCTGATGAAAATCTCTAGATCTAAAACAGAAGACAACCTTGAGAAAGAAAGACCCTGATTCCTTGATCCCACTTTTCTGGAAACATAAATGCCTTCTGAGCAAAGAAATATATCTTCTTTTTAAAAGATAGTTCTTTGGTATTATTTTTCTGATCATAATTACTTCATATAGTGACTGTTTTTACATAAAAATTTGACCTGATAGTTTATAAATGATTTTGAAAAATTCTAAAAATAAACATTTTATCTTAAATTTATTTATTGTGCCATACTCAAAAATCCATAATCTACTTATATTTTCAAGTCACATTTTTTAAAAAGATAATTTTATAAAAGAAAATGTTCCCCAAATAGTTTCTTCCCTTTCTACATTTTGTTATGATTCTATTTTTGCAGAACTTAGAAAAACTAGAGTCACAGATTTACCAACATATTTAATAGAAAGATGCTGCTACTGATTATGATAATGATGTTACTCTTCAATTTTGCAATATAATCAAAATATTCTCCACCATAAACATAGTTGAATACTTAATATGTACAGGCACTAAGCCAGATTCTGTGATGAATATCAAGTTATAGGGCATTTTTTTATAGTTCTAAATACTTTATAATCCAGTGATGGTACATAACAATTTAGAAATAACTACAAAAATGTGTGATAGCTGTTAATATAAATATAAACAGTAAACAGGTGTATAAGGGGAACAAATTTTTTATTACTATAGGGTAAGACTTTTTGGTAAGAATAAGTTTATTCTGGGAGTATATGTTGGATTTAGTTTTAAACAGATAGAATATAGAATTTTTTACATCATACAAAACTATGATAAACTTAATTTCCTCAGGTTTAGTTCAGTTTTTAATGTGCCCCTTTGCTCTCTCTATTCTACTTCGATAAAGGTATTGCTATATTATTTAATTCCCTTATTGTTTAAAACATTGCCATTCAATTTATTAAAAAATACAGATGTTGATTGTCATTTGCTATTGGAAATATACTCCAATGCAATAAGAGAATTCTTAGAAATAAAAGAAGAAATCTGCAATTATTTGCATTTAAAGAAATATAAGGCAAGAAAATAAAAATAGGAAAAATATCAATCAATTAATAGAATAAAGTTCATTGAATTAGAAAAGATATCTGAATATATGGAAAGATTTCCATGTAGAAACAAACAATAAATAATTAGAAAAAATGTGATGGAAAATCCTGTCCATAAAATAAAGCAAGATCTTTAAAGTACATAGATACAATCTTAATAAGAAACATGCACTTTACTGACTTACAGCTACATTTTAGTGATTGTGCTACTAGAATGTAGAATCCAAATGTAACTAAAACAGGAGGCAAAATTGATTTAGGTGGATAATGGGAAATCACAGGGAAACCAGATTCACCAGAGGCTGTGTCATCCTGTGAAAAGATCACAACAGTGCTGGGAAATGAAGGAAGAATTGTTTCAATGGCCTAAATCACTTCTCCCTTGACCTTCAGTTATTTATTACTCTGAACTGAAAATAAATAACAGTCCTAAATGGTCAGAGTTAAAATGTTCAGATTGCTTTCATGAATTCTAGTATTAGAGGGCTTCCAGGGAGTTTTTAAATAAGGAACAAGCAGACAAGAAACTGGGGCTTAAGGGAAAGAAATCCTTAATGAAATTGATCACACACTACCTGCTACAGATACTTTTAGTTTGTCTGATCTCCTATAGAATTTTCAGGTTAATGCCATTACAGTTAGCCTTTAACTATATAATGTTCCATTATTATGCCTCATGTCTTTGTGCTTTAATTCGATTTTAATCTTTTTCAGAATTTTGTTAGATATCTTAGTAATCTCAGTAATTTTTTTAATTGAAGTATCATTGATATACAGTCTTATGTTGGTTTCAAATATACAACAATAGGTTCAACAGTTACCCATGTTATTAAATCTTCACCCCCTCTACACAGGTTACTATCTATCAATGTGGAAAGATGTTACAGAATCATTGACTATATTTTCCATGCTGTACTGCCATCCATGACCAATGTGTACTGTGATTATGAATTACTGTGCCCCTTTATCCCCCTCCCCCACACCTGCCCCAACCCCTCCCCCTTGGTAACCACTCATCACTTTTCAGTGTTTATGAGTCTACTTCTGTTTTGTTCCTTCTGTTCTGCTTTGTTTTTATATTCTACAAAAGTGAAATACATGTTGCCTCTCTTTGCCTGGCTTATTTCACTGAGCATAATACCCTCTAGATGCATCTATGTTGTTGCAAATGGAAGGATTTTTCTTTTTATGGCTGAATAATGTTCCACTGTGTATATATACCATATCATCTTTATTCATTCTTCTATTGATGGACACATAGGTTGCTTCCATATCTTGGCTATTGCAAATAGTGCAGCAATAATTTTACTAACATAATAATTTAAACACTTCCCTGTGTTACTTGCAACGAATGTGGGCTTAGTAAAATAATTAAAAACTCTTATTTCCTTTACTAAGATGACAGCAGTGAAGCCAAATATGCTTATCTTGTAAAAACATTTGTGAGAATCACATAAAATATGATATAAAGAAAGCAAATTTTGCTAAGAAAAGTGATTTTAAATAATAATTGATCAGAAGGGAGCAAAAATAATAAGAGAATGGGGAGGGAAAAGGAGGAGGATGAGGAGAAAGAGGAGGTACAGGAAAAGGAAGAAAGGAAAAGCAAGAGAAAGAAGAGAGACAAAGTAGAGGGGAAAGAAAAGGCCAAGGAGAAAGAGAAAATAAAATTATTTTTGCATAAGTTACTTTATAATGTTACAAAAAAATACTACAATTTCAATGGAATTCAAAGTCTTAGTATTTGTTAGTCATTCAAGATGCCAAATCTTCAGAAAGGACGTCATAGTGTCAGTATGTCTGCATCTGATGTTTTAAGTTTAGCAGATTGCCCAAGACATTTCCTCATTGTATTATCTTGAAAAGCTAACAACCCTGGGAAACATAAACTTCTGTTTTAAAGTATAAACACAGTGTGGTAGGCAGAATTATCCCCATAATTCCCACCCCTCATTATTCATTCAAACTCTAATTTGTGAAGGGCTTTGTAGATGGAATTAAGGTTACAGACTTTACAATAGGGAAGTATCTTGGATTATTCAGGCAAGCCCAATCCAACCACAGTGAGCCCTGAAAGCAGAGAACTTTCTCCATATGGATTCAGAGAGATGTGGTGGAAAAAGACAGAGAAATGGGACTAAAGGAGAAATCAGGTATTCAAAGTGTGAGAGGAACTGGATGCATAGGCACTGGCTCTGAGATATAGAGGTGCATGAGCAAAACTCAGAAAGAAGATTCTAGGAACCCATGGAGAGAATGGGAAGAAGTGTATTCAGCTTCTAGGCACAAAGCCCAGCCACTGCCTGATATCCAGCGAGGAAACCGAGGCCTCAGTCTTAGAACCACAAGGAGCAGAATTCTGCCAACAACTATAATGAGCTTGGATACAATTACTTCACAGAGCCTCTAGTAAGGAGCAGCCCTGTGGACATCTTTTAACTTTATCAGACCCATCTTGGACTTCTCATGTGAAATAATAGGAGAGCTATGAAATAAGGGGTGTGGTTTTAAGCCATTAAATTTGTGATAATTTGTTAAGACAGCAATAGAAAACTAATTCACTTATTAAACTAGATATCTGGACTGCAAGTAGAAGAAAGCCAATTCTATTAGACTGTTTAACATAAAATACACTTTTTCAAAAAACACACTCTAAATATTATCTTAATCTAAAACATCCATTAGTTCAAAAGAAGTAACTTGATTTTGTTCCAAAATAATGGCCATATTTTTTCTATTCTACTTATTTATAGTGTAAATATCATTTTCTTCATCAGAAGAATTGTTTGATATTCCAGTAACTGTACTGAATCAAAATAAATATTTTATAAGACATCATTATATCTTATTAAATGTAAACAGAAAATGTGAGGAAGCTCATTGCATTTGCATCTCAGAAAGCTGCATGAGCCAAAGACCAGATACTTCAAAACAGCTTGCTTGTTGGGTCTAAAAGACATGTGGTTATTCTTGCATAACACAGAAATACCGTTATATAGCTAGAGATAAATTCTTTTAATGTGAAAAAAATGCCACTAGCCATGTGGCTGTTGGATTCATGTTCTAATTGTAAAATCTATTGTGTGTGACGATGTAGATGTTTCTTTCTAGTTGTCTATGTAAGCCTGAGCTATCTCTCTTCAGTATTCCATTTTTCTTTACACAACATTTTCTTGGCTTTGTATCCTTGAAAATAAAATTTAAAAAATAAATAAATAAGAGAATGCCTGGTGTCCATAGCCTCTGGTGCAGCCTCCTACATACAAACACATGCCAAACCATTTTGGTTTCTGTAGAGTCACAGAGATGCTGGTTATGTATATATGACAAAATGATTTAATAAAACAATAACATAACATAGAGTAAGTTACATAGAGGTATTTTTAAATGTTAAGTTTTATTTTCTAACAAAGGCAGCCAATTAAAAATTAGAATGAGTGTTTTACTCATGCAATGATTCTAGATTTCAATATTGACTAGACACATTGCAAATGGTTTGAGTTATTGCAAGACCCCTTCCAACACCTGCCAAATACTCTGCTGCAGAAGAAAAATCACTTAGCATAAAACAAATTCACTGTGTGACTACAATGATAAAAAACATCTGTTGAATGAAAAGTGTTTCATTAATTTACTTATTATTTTAACAAATACTGAGTTCCTCTACGTGAGGCACTGTTCGTGTTGTAGGGGTTACAAGTCAGATGAAGTCCATGGCAAGTGATTATAAAAATAAACTTAAAGTGAATGAGCTATGCGTGGTGATGGATGTTACTATTTTAGTTCAAGTGTTGAGAGAAGAAAGGTATAGGCATGAAAATAAACTGATGGAATGGGTTATAGTGTTACATGAAGTTAGGTGTTCCAGCTGCCAGAGTCCCTGATCTGGGATGGTGAGTGACTTGTTGGAGATCACAAAGAGATAAATAATGTAAAGTAGGGAAGAAGTTCAAGGTCATGACAGAAGAAATAGCCGGGGTTAGATTACATGAGACCTTCTAAGAATCACAAGGATTTAGAACTTTATTATAATATTCTATTATTTAAAAAATCACATGAAGTGACATTTTAAAAGCATTAGTTTGACCAGTCAATGGTAATAAATTGGTGTGAGAATAGTAATAGTCTAGTAAAATGGCCTTTGTAATAGTCGATACAATTAATGGTAATGACATGGGGAAGTATAAGAGTTGTGGGTTTGGTGGAAAACAGAAAGATTTGGGAAATATTTTGAGGAAAAAGTAGGAGTTGCTGGTGGACCAAATTTAAGGAATGAGAAAAAGAAGGGATTCAAGAAAGTATACAAGGATGTTTCCTTGTTCAACTGGGTGAATGGTGATGCATGATTAAGGCAGGAATTAAGGAGGGACAGTATTTAAACACACTAGTTTGGACCAATTGAGTTTGAGATATTCATTAGACAACAAATAGAGATAATCAAGTTCAACACTGGGTACAAGAATGTGGACCTCAGGAAAAAAGCTGTGATGTGAGATATAAATTTAGGAGTCATTAACCTTTAACTTACATTTAAGATTATGGAGGTAGATGGTATGATTTAGAGAATGGGATTGGACAGAAAAAACATGAAATCCAAGTTATAAGTTATAAGACATTATAATATTTAAAGGGCAGGAAAAGATGAAAACATCATTTAAATATTGGGCAGGAAATCGTTAGTCAAGTTGGAGGAAAACAGGTGTGTTCTCCCATAACAAAGTGAAGGAAGTCTCAAGAATGAGAGTAATCCACTGAATCAGACATTTTTGAAGATGGAGTAAGTTGTAGGCTGAAGACAGAATTTGGATTTGCCAATGCCTTTTGTCCCAATTTAACATGCAAGAAAATAGTGGAAAAGGGAATATAGATGCAGAGTGAAAGGATAACTTTAGTGAAATGTTGCTTGGATATAGAGACTGTGGCGGTGTGCGCATCAAAGGGACAGGAAGTAGGTGGTGACAGTGGCCAGGGGTAGTGATGATATGCAAGGAGAGTCTCCAAAACCTCAGGCTTAATGATTGGGATCATACAGAGAATTTAAGAATATAAGGAAATTACAGTTTCTGGAGAGCACCTAAATGTTTTGAGAGTGTCTAGGAAAGGATGTGGAATCAGGTCAGATTATGGCATGAATATGAGGATAAAAGTCCAGGTAATGAGAAATAACCTGGGAAAGTTGGATTTTTTGTGATTATTAAAAGAAAGAGGTTAGTTGGCATTACAATCCTAGACATGATTATTGCTTCCTTTAATACTGAATTCCAATTCCATTTGGAACTGGTTTCTTGAGCCGTTTGTAGTGTTAGGTCTGGAATTGCCAGTAAATGAGGAGAAATGAGGCACAGTCTCTCTAGGAGCATGGCTACCTCCACTGAAAGTGATGTTGAAGTCAGAGGTGGGGCTTTGATACAACTTTGTGGAGAGAATAATTATACCAAGGGTATATATGTGTGCATTTTTATCTTTATTCAACAAATATACTTTATGTATCTTCCATGGGATGTATTCTCCCTTAGGTGCTGGAGATGTAATGATGAGCAAAGTTGACATACTTCCTTTCATGTTCCAGTTATTATTTTATCATCAGTATAGCCTATAATGACTTCAAGATCTACCTATAGGTTAAAATCCCTAAATAAAAAGTTTTCTCTTAAAACTGCTATAGTTTTTTTAAATCAATCTCAGAAAATATAATCCTAAAATAATGTCTGGGAATTGTTAATCTGTGGACACCATATTCATATTTTGAAAGTGGCTGGTAGTCATTTAGTTTCCTACTAAATTGTTAATATTTAATGTAAACTCATTATCTTAAGTCTGTGAGATGTTAAGTTGCATGCTTGTGATTTCTCTTAGCACTGTGTTTCTTAATTGTCTATGAAATCTCTGCACATCAGGAATTGTGTTGGATAATAAAAAAGAATGAAAGTCTGTTTAGAGATTTTGATTTATAAATAAAATTTATTTTCCTATAAAAATCAGAAAATTAATTCAATGATTTAAAATGTTCCCTCCAGGTACCTAATCCTTAATAAATTGATTTAAGAGATTTCCTATTGGACAAAATAACCTTGTAAATAGACAGGATTGCTTAATGAAGGTAAGTTTAATTGCCTTTATGACCAAAATTTCAAGAAAAGCATTCTAAAATATTAAACATCTTACACTGTGGCTCTTTGGAAAAATAACAAAATGCTTCTGACTATTAATTCTGAGGCTTTATACCAGGCTTGCAAGGGTTTTCAGGGTTGAATGAGTACAGGTATTCATTGTCTTTAATTAGAAGAATTGATGCAACAATATAATGTCCACAACATATATAAAAGGGAATGTAATTGCTTGTTTTTAAATAATTAGTTTTCCCTACAGACCCTGAAACATTTTCTATTATGGATTTATGACATCATTATTATTGAGAAGTAAAACATGTAAAAACAAGCAAAGAGTAAACTGTATTGCTTGTAGTACAGTTAAAAAAGAAAAATTAAAGTCAGTTCAAAACTTGAGATCTTTTTTTCTAAAATGGCAAAGAACTGCTGCAGTGGACGCGCCAGTCTTCCGTGGACAGGGCACAGGAGACATTTGTAGTGAACTGGATACGATCCAGGCCACAACGACCTTAATTGAAATAGAAAAATTCACAGGAGACTGATTACAGAAGTGGGAAGTTAAAGATATGGAAATTATACTTGATAGACATGACACAATTTTAGCTAAGAATGAGAGCACTAAAAGCTATAAAAATGGAAAGTAAATGGTCTGGAAAACAAGAGAGGAGCATAGAGCATCCAGGGCTTTATTCTGGAAATTGTTTTTTTTTTAATTGTATGGAAAAATAAGTATTATTGACTCAATTTAATTACTCACTGGAAACCAATGGTGTATACTATGACAAAATGTAAAACTTCCAAAATATCTAAAAATGTTTTACCAATTAAAAGTCACGTGCATAAGTTTTAAGAACTTTCACTACTTGGGAAACTATATTGATGAATACTAAAGAGGGAGGTATGCAAAAGAATTTAGTTCGCAAGTTAGCATTATTTGAAAATCATAGATGTTATATATTGTCAAAATATTTATGCTTTGGAGGTGAGCTCCATCTTAGACTCACTCCTTAAAGGTGATAGCAAAAGCACGCATCATTTTTTACACTCACTCCCCCCAAATCACTAGCGACTCTTCCACCTTCTTCGCTTGGCCTTTAGATATATAAATGCTTGAGAGCTCAGAACATTACCCAGAGCTCTTCCATATTTATTCTCTACCCCAAGATTGTCTCATTTTGTCTTATGGATTTTAATTCCCTAACCTCACTGTTGAATCCAAGACTAGGCACAACGATGTAAAGCAGGCTTCAATATCTCCACATGGAAGTCAAGTAGATATCTCAGAGTTGATACTGCCAAAAGAGAATCATATTTTCTCCTCATCCCCCAAATCGGCTAGCCTCAAGATTTGCCCTTCTTAGCAAAGGTATCATTATCCAAATACCTGGGATAAAAGACTAGGAGCCATTTAGATACTGCTCTCTCTCACACCCCGTATTCTGTCCATCAGCATGTCCAGCTTTACCTCCAAAAACAGTATGTAAAACTAGACCTCTCACCCCATCTCTTCCTAAGGCAGACCTTGCACTGCAGTGTTGGGTCATCGACATGTGAATGGAAACATAGTAAACTCACCACTAAGAAAATCAAAGTTTCTGCCTAAAGACCTAAAAACTGAACTTTGCTCAATTTATTTCAATAAGCATATATCCAGCAGTAAGTGCTAACTAAGGATTCTGGAAATAAAATGAATATGACATAGCTTAATTTTTTTATTTACCTAAACTTATGTAACATTCATTATCTGAAATCACTATTGAAAACACTTTTCAAATATTATCTCTTTGAGTTCTCATTGTAACTTCTAAGGAACATATTGTTACTGATCAAGTTAAGTTTTACTGGAAGCTAAATCTCAAAGGAATTTCCCAAGGCCATCCAGCTGATAAGTAGCAGAGCCAAGAATTGAATCTGAGTTGTCTGGCTTCAGCTTCCAGACAAGAGCTGCCTCATCGTCCCTGTACAAACACATAAGCCAGTGGTAGAACTGTAAGAAAAACTATTTTAGTATACAATATAATGTGTTAAAGTAGAATAGTTGTCATGGTATTAAAGAAACACTCAAGCTTTTTATAGAGTGGGTAATATTTTCTAATTTAGGACATGTTGAAAGGTATTCAATGAACTAGCATAGGAAATACCATAAGAAAAAGCCAAGAGATAGAAAATAGCATTTTCACTAGCACCAAATTTGACACTACAAAAGGCATTAAATTCACTAACTCATTTAAAATGTGTTTGTTCAGTACCTGCTGTAGGGCAAACCCTACTCTAGGCACCAGGGATACAAGATACACTTAAAGAGATGCTGATTCTAGGTGGTGGAAAAAGAAAATAATCAATTAGACAAATATATTCAGAGAGTAAAAAATGCTATGAAGAAAACAAAATGGGAAGACATGACAGAGAATGACAAACATAACAGGGAATGGAGAAAGCACTGTTATGAGAAGAGAAGACCTATTTTAAAAGTTGTAAGGCAGAGGATGAGATTGACTGGATCTGGGATTATGAGGAAAGTCATTGTGCTTGAACTTGGTGACCAAGGAGAGAATTTTCTAAGAAGAAATCTGAGAGTAGGCAGTGTCCATGCAATAATAAAGTCTTAAAGGCCATGGCGAGGAGTTTCCAGTTGGTTCTAAATGTGCTAAGAGATCTTTACAAGGTTGAAATAAGAGAACAACATTACTTATTTTGTATTTTGAAACTTAGGTGAGGCTGCAGTTTACAACCACAAAATCTATGTTACATATATGCCTGGCATCCTCTATGGTTCTGCACCATGTATCTTACCTCTGAGATCTAAGTCACCTTTTTTCTAGCAGCAGAGGAAATCTAGCAATGGAACTAGCACATGATGCTTTTTAAAGCTCTTCTCAGAAGTGACACACGTCACTTTTACTCACATTCTAATAGCCAATGAAAATCATATGCAAAGTCTAAGGAGTGGAGCAAGGAAGTATATACAGTTGGCCCTTG
Organism: Manis pentadactyla; assembly: GCF_030020395.1. Lineage (NCBI taxonomy): Eukaryota > Metazoa > Chordata > Mammalia > Pholidota > Manidae > Manis > Manis pentadactyla. The sequence continues at coordinate 25,668,620 of NC_080037.1, read as the reverse complement.
AATAACACAGAGGTTTAGGGGCACTGACTCCCTGTGCAGCTGAAAATCCACATATAACTTTTGACTTCTGCAAAAGTTAACTACTATTAGGGTACTGTTGACAAGAAGCCTTACTGATAACATAAACAGACAATTAACACATACTTTTTATATTATATGTATTATATACTGTATTCTTACAATAAAGTAAGAGAAAAGAAAATGTTCAAATTGTCACATATCCCCAAAAAAGTTTTCCAATATATTTATTTTTAAAAATCCACATATTACTAGACCTGAACAATTCAAACTCATGCTGTTCAAGGGTCAACTGTATAAAACTTTACAGGTAGGGGCAATGACTAATTTGGAAAAGCAAAAAATCGACCACAATCATAATCATGATTGCTGTGAAATGTTTTAGGGGCTAAAAACAGATAATTAGGGACTTTGAGCAGGAGCATTGAGCTCGGTTACAAGTTGTCTAGGCAAAAGATGACAGATTTGACTGAAACTGATAGTGGAGGTAATGCAGAAAAGTAGACAGATTTGGGCTATGTTGTGATTGGCCTTGCTGATGGGACTTGATGATGGACTGAATGAGGGAAGGCTGGTGAGGGAAAGAGAATGAAGGATGATTCCCGTGCTGTTGGCAAGAGAAGCTGGAGATGTTCTTGGCTTTTGATATTTAGCACAATCCAAGTAGAACTGAAAACTCTTCATGTAAATATGGCTACTCCTGGTATTTGTCACCAAAGTCAAAATCTGATTATTTTTCTATTTCCAGCAATAACAGATTGCTCAAATATCAAAATTATTCAGATTTTTTTCAATAACTATGAAAGATAAATATTTTAAGAGAAAAGAAAGAGCAGAGATAATCATGATTTATTTCTGTTTAATCAATAAGGAAATAAATGACTGCAACAGTGCCTACCTCTGGAAAACACACTAAAAGAAATTCTAACAAAACATTTTTATTTCTGAATCTCCATCATTGAATATGGATGTACAAAATAGCACACTGTTGCCCCCCAAATTGGGATGAGGCTTCTAACTTACCAGACATACATATTTTCAGAGATTAAAAAATAACAATAAAAACAATTGTTGACAGGATTGAATAAAAAGATGCTTTCATACTACTTGAAGGTATTAAATATCAGTCCAGTATTCTGTAATACACTCTAGCATGACAAATTAAGGGTTTGAAATTTATCATGTTCTTTATGCAATGCTTCCTATTCCTAGAAATACATCCCAGACAAATATAATTTTGAACAAGGTTTTATGAACAAAGGTGTTTAATGTAGCACATAACATCAAACATAAGACACAAATTATGTCCACTGATGAGGTAGTTGCTATGTGCATTATAGGATTGTTATGATATGGAATATTATTTAAGTATTTAAATGACTAGTATAATATTAATACAAATTATTTTAACAATATGAATTGTAAAAGATAGCATGTATTAGATAACAGTATTCACAGCTGTTTAGATTATTATTATTATACAAATAACTAGAAAAAACACCAAAAAAACATTAAATTGTGATTGCGGTAGTGTATGCTTCCACATCTACATTAGGTTATATAATCACCTACCCATCTGTATCCCTGGCTAAGTCACATCTGTGTCTAAAGTTGTAGCGTTGTTCAGAATGCAGGTTGCCTGTGAGCAAATACTCTCAGTTCTTTACTATATGATTTTAGGTAAGTTATTGAGACTATTTGTGTCTCACATTATATATTAGTAAAATGAGGAATAGTAGTAGAATCTTCCTCAAGAAATTGTTGTGAGCATTCATTCATACAAATAGAATACTTTTAATTGAAGTATAGTTGATATACAGTCTTATGTTAGTTTCAATTATACAACACAGTGATTCGTTACCCATATTATTAAGTTCTCCCCCCATTAATACAGCCATTATCTGTTAACATAGGAAGACGATGTTACGGAATCATTGACTATATTCTCCATGCTGTACTACTATCCCAGTGACCAACCTACATTACAATTGAGAATTTTTGTGCCCCTTTATCCCCATCAACCTCCTCCACCCACCCACTCCTCCTCCTCCCCCATGGTAACCACAAGTCACTTCTTAAAGGAATGTGCCATATACTAAATGTTTATTAAATATAAGTTATTATTTCCTTTATGTCCATATTAATAACAATGGGTCAGGTTTATTTAATCTGCAGTTAAATACTTAAAATTTTAGTATTATTGAAATCTTAATTTTTAAAAATTTTTATTTATTTTCCAAATTTTACTGAAATAGTGACTATGTATTATATTTTTAAATCTAGGTAGGACAACTGTGTGTGAAGATGTACAAGTGAAAGCTAAGAGCCCAGCACAGAATATGCTTTGCCTTCACCTTGAGGTCATATCGTAAGTATTCAGTATATTCAGATACAATGATATATTGTGAGAAAAACTTCAAACGACTTAGAAATGGTAAGCATCCTCCAAATGACAGAAAGATCTTCTTATTCTCCAATTTAATTCTATTTTCAGTAAGTTTTATTTCTAGATACTGTACACTTAGATCACCTGATACATTAGCCTGCTTGAGCTGCCATATCAAAAAGGGCAGGTCAAAAAAAAAATGGATTGTTTCAGGTAAGGTCACCTGCTTCTTGGGGACAAAAGTCCTACTAGAGGGATCCCCTCACTTTCCTTTGGGCAATAGGAAGGGCCTATGTGGCCAATTCCCTCATTGGTGCTGATCAGAGAATTCCAGACTCACTGGCTAAGATCACATTCCTGGGAAAGTTGAAATTGTGATTAGGTTAGATACTAAATCTTGGTGGGCTTCGCACAAGTAGATCTGGTTTAGGCCTACCATTTCTTCTAACGATATAATGTACACCTGAGGCACCTGACTTACATTTCACGTGGCCCATGGTGGGTTCTCTACCATATCTGTGTCATATTTGGATAATGGAAATATTTTGCAAGGCTACCTATGAATAAATCAGCCAGACATACCAAACAATTATTCCTATCCAGGGTGTTCTGATCCCCCAGGGTATTGTTTAAAAATCACACAGTTTCCCCCTTTTCTGTGAGCTCATGGGACCTACAAACAGTTTTTTCTTTCCTCCCTGAAAAATGAGGCAAAATATTTCCCAATAATTTCTCCAGAGCATAATGTATATCTCATGGATACATTTTCTTCTCTCTCTCATAATTTTCTAAGACAAGATTTTGTAGGCAAAGATGGTATTTCTCTTTTCTATTATGTCACAGACTCTTTCCTGAGGGTATTAGTTCAGGACACGTCACTAGTTAAAAGAAGTAGAGGGAAAATTTAAAGCACAAGATAAAAGCACAACATAAATTAATACTTCAAAATAGAAGAAAAAAGGTTTCTTTGGATTTAGCAATAAGGAAAACATTGATATTTCAGAGAGAAGTATTTTAATGGAATGATGGTGCTGGGAGACAGAAAGCAATTGGTAAAGATTAAAGAAAATGGAAATAGTGAAGAGAGAAGAAATATGGCTATGAAAAGAAAGAGAAATATAGAGAGCTACAAAGAAGAAAATACGGGGTTCATGGAAAAAATTTGTAATTTGAAACAAATTACTTGTGCTATTTATAAACATTAAATATGGCAAAGAAAAGATTCAAGATGTTGGTGTGAGAGGTGAGACAGAGAAGTCCTCCCAAAACCACAGAAAGTGCAAAAATATAGTTAATACAACTAACCCTAAAACAGCAACCGGAAAGAAGGCTGCACCAGACTGCACACAAACCTCAAAAACAGAGCAGACCTCATGAAACAGGGTAACATACCAAAGCCATCATCTGGGGGAATCCCAGGCCCTTCCTCCATCCCAGCTCACTGGCGGGAGGAAGAGAAATGGAGTGGGGAGGGGGTGGGAGCTAGGACTGCTGAACACCTGGCCCTGGAGATCTGCTTTGCAAACAGAAAACTACATTGTATGGTGCTCTGGAGGATGTGGAGCTGGGACAGGCGGAGTGCTTGAGAGACAGAGTCTGGCCATTTGTGGAGGAAGGGATCCACACCCGGCTGCTGTGGGACAAGGGAAAGGCAGGGGTTCTGAGAGGCTTCCTAGCAGTGAGAGGGCTGCTGAAGGGGTGCGTTTTGCACAGAGCTTGCTGTGCAGGAGAAGGGACAGAGGTACAAGGTTGTCTGGTTGTGCTCTGCCCAGCAGATTGGGAACTTTGAGGATCTTCAGGTGCTCCATACCCCTGGCTGGCTACTCAGCTGCAAGGATCCCACTGTGATGTGCAGCCTGCCAAAGCTTCCTCCTGGACTGATGGCACTGGCTCTTAAAGCGGCAGTCAATGCACTGGCATCAGGCCAGTCAGAGGGAGGCCATGCCTACAACAGCTAGAGACGCAAAGCACAGAGGCTTACACCTGTGTGCTCGGTCCACTGGCTCTAACACTGGAGACAGGCATGGCAGACAGGAATCAGGAAACAGCTCTTTCCTCACTCCAGGCACCAGCTATGCTCCCCTATGACCCCCAACCTCACCCTAGGGGTTGAGAAGCTCCAGAGACTGGAGCTTCTGGGAACTAGAGGGCACCACACATAAATACAAAACATCAAAAGAACATGGTTCAGACCAAAATCTCAGAAACACCAGAAAAAGGGCCAAATGAAACTGAACTCAACAATCTTCCTGAAAGAGAGTTTAAAATAAAAATCATAAACATGCTTATAGAGGTACAGACAAATATTCAAGAACTCAGGAATGAATTTAAGATGGAGATTCAATTATTAAGAAATTCCATATCTGAAAAGAAAAATACAATGGAGGGGTTTAAAAGCAGAATAGATGTAGTAGAAGGGATGGCAAATAGAATAGAAATTAGAGCAGGAATACAAAGAAGTTGAGGTACAGAGAGATAAAAGAATCTCTAAGAATGAAAGAATATTGAGAGAACTGTGTGACCAATCGATATTTGCATAATAGGGGTACCAGAAGAAGAAGAGAGAGAAAAAGGAATAAAATGTCATTGAGGAGGTAATTGCTGAAAACTTCCCCAATCTGGGGAAGGAGATAGTCTCTCAGGCCATGGAGGTGCACAGATCTCCCAACACAGGGGACCAAAGGAAGACAACATCAAGATACATAATAATTAAAATGGCAAAGATGAAGGATAAAGACAGACTTTTAAAATCAGCGAGAGAGAGAAAAAAGATCGCATGCAAAGGAAAACCCATCAGACTATCATCAGACTTCTCAACAGAAACCTTACAGACCAGAAGGGAGTGGCATGATATATTTAATGAAATAAAAGAGAAGGGCCTTGAACCAAGAATACTCTACATGGCAAGATTATCATTTAATTTAAAGGAAGGATTAAACAAATTTCAGATAAGCAAAACCTGAGAGAATTTACATCCCTCAAACCACCTCTACAGTGCATTTTGGAGGGACTCCTATAGATTGAAGAATTCCTAAGGCTAAACAGATTTCAACAAAGATATAGAAAAAGAGTACATAATATGATTTATAACATACAAGGAATGGAGGAGGAAGAAAAAGGAGGAAAAGTAAAAATCTTTATATTGTGTTTGTAGTAGCATATGAAGTGAGTTAAATCAGACTGTTAGAGAGTAAGGGAATTACCTTGAACTTTTGGTAACCATGAATCTAAAGCATGCAATGGCAATAAGTACATACATATTGATAATCACCCTAAATGTAAATGGTCTGAATGTACCAATCAAAAGACGTAATCACTGAATGGATAAAAAAACAATACCTGTCTATATGCTGCCTACAAGAGACTCCCTTCAAACCCAAAGATATACACAGACTAAAAGTGAAGGGATGGAAAAGATATTTCATTCAACTAACAGAGAGAAAAAAGCAAGTTGCAGTACTTCTTTCAGACAAAATAGACTTCAAAACCAAGAAAGTTAGAAGAGACAAAGAAGGACATGACATAATGATAAAGGGGTCAGTCCAACAAGAGGACATAACTATTATTAATATCTATGCACCCAACACAGGATCACCTACATATGTGAAAAAAATACTAACAGAATTAAAGGGGGAACAAGAATGCAATGCATTCATTTTGGGAAACTTCAACACACCAGTCACTCCAAAGGAAAGATCAACCAGTCAGAAAATAAATAAATAGACAGAGGCACTGAACAAAGTATTAGAACAGATGGATCTAACAGACATCTATGGAACACTCCATCCAAAAGCAACAGGATACACATTATTCTCAAGTGCATATGGAACATTTTCAAGAATAGATCATATACTAGGCCACAAAAAGAACCTCAGTAAATTCAAAAAGATTGACTTGGTACCAACCAGCTTCTCAGATCACAAGGAGATGAAACTAGAAATAAATTTCCAGAAGAAAATGAAAAAGCCCACAAACACATGGAGGCTTAATAACATGCTCCTAAATAATCAGTGGATCAATGACCAAATAGAAACAGATATCAAGTAATATATGGAAACAAATGACAACAATAATTCAACAACACAAAATCTGTGGGATGCAGCGAAGGCCGTGCTAAGAGGGAAATATATTGCAATACAGGCCTACCTCAGGAAAGAAGAACAATCCCAAATGAACAGTCTAAACTCACAACTAATGAAACTAGAAAAGGAAAAACAAATGAGGCCCAAAATCAGTAGAAGGAGGGACATAATAAAGATTAAAGCAGAAATAAATAAAACTAAGAAGAATAAAACAATAGAAAGAGTCAATGAAAGCAGGAGCTGGTTCTTTGAGAATATAAACAAAGTAGTCAAACCCTTAGCCAGACTTATCAAGAAAAAAAGAGAGTCTACACACATAAACAGAATCAGAAATGAGAAAGGAAGAATCACTATGGACACCACAGAAATACCAAGAATTATGAGAGGATACTGTGAAAAATTATATGGTAACAAACTGGGTAACCTAGAAGAAATGGACAACTTTCTAGAAAAATACAACCATTCAAGGCTGACCCAGGAAGAAACAGAAAATCTGAATACACCACTTACAAGAAAAGAAATTCAATTGGTAATCAAAAAACTACCTAAGAAAAAATCCCTGGATCAGACGGTTTCACTGCTGAATTTTACCAAACATTTCATGAAAACCTAATACCCAACCTCCTTAAAGTTTTCCAAAAAGTAGAAGAGGAGAGAATACTCCGAAACTCATTCTATGAGGCCGAACATCACTCTAATAACAAAACATGGCAAAGATGCCACAAAAAAATAAAATTACAGATCAATAGCCCTGATGAACACAGATGCAAAAATACTCAACAAACTATTAACAAACTGAATCAAAAATACATCAAAAGATCATCCATCATGATCAAGTGGGATTCATCTCAGGGATGCAAGGATGGTACAATATTCAAAACTCCATCAACATCATCTACCACATCAACAAAAAGAAGGACAAAAACCACATGATCATCTCCATAGATGCTGAAAAAGCATTTCACAAAATTCAACATCCATTCATGATAAAAAAAACTCTCAACAAAATGGGTATAGAGGGCAAGTACCTCAACATAATAAAGGTCATATATGACAGACCCACAGCCAACATTATACTTAACAGAGAGAAGTTGAAAGCTTTTCCATTAAGATCAGGAACAAGACAAGTATGCCCACTCTCCCCACTTCTATTCAACATTGTTCTAGAGGTCCTAGCCACAGCAATCAGACAACACAAAGAAATAAAAGCATCCAGATTGGTAAGGAAGAAGTAAAACTGTTCCAGTTTGCAGATGACATGATAATGTACATAAAAAACCAGAAAGAATTCACTCCTAAACTACTGGGTCTAATATCTGAATTCAGTAAACTTGCAGGATACAAAATTAATACACAGTAATCTGTTGCATTCATATACATTAACAATGAACTAGCAGAAAGAGAAATCAGGAAAACAATTCCATTCACAATTGCATCAAAAAGAATAAAATACCTAGGAATAAACTTAACCAAAGAAGTGAAAGACTTGTTATCCAAAAACTACAAGACACTCATGACAGAAATTAAAGAAGAAACCAATAAATGGAAACACATCCTGTGCTCATGGATAGGAAGAATTAATATTGTCAAAACAGCCATCCTGCCTAAAGCAATCTATAGATTCAATGCAATCCTTATCAAAATACCAACAGCATTCTTCAATGAACTAGAGCAAATAGTTCTAAAATTCACATAGAACCACAAAAGACTCGAATAGCAAAAGCAATCCTGAGAAGAAAGAATAATGTGGGGGCAATTATGCTCCTTGACTTTAAGCTCTACTACAAAGCCACAGTAATCAAGACAATTTGATACTGGAACAAGAACAGACCCATAGACCAATGGAACATACTAGAGAGCCCAGATATAAACCCAAGCATATATGGTCAATTACTATACAACAAAGGAGCTATGGCTAAACAATGGTGAAATGAAAGCCTCTTCAACAACTGGTGTTGGCAAAACTGGACAGGGTACATGTAAGAGAATGAAACTGGATTATTGTATAACCCCATACACAAAAGTAAATCGAAAATGGATCAAAGACCTGAATGTAAGTCATGAAACCATAAAACTCTTAGAAAAAAACATAGGCAAAAATCTCTTGGACATAAACATGAGCAACTTTTTCATGAACATATTTCCCTAGGCAAGGGAAACAAAAGCAAAAATGAACGAGTAGAACTATTTCAAGCTGAAAAGCTTCTGTACAGCAAAGGACACCATCAGTAGAACAAAAAGACATCCTACAGTATGGGAGAATATATTCATAAATAACATATCCGATAAGGGGTTGTCATCCAAAATATATAAAGAGCTCATGCATCTCAACAAACAAAAAGCAAATAAGTCAATTAAAAAATGGGCAGAGGAGCTGTACAGACACTTCTCCAAAGAAGAAATTCAAATGGCCAACAAGCACATGAAAACATGCTCCACATTGCTAATCATCAGAGAAATGCAAATTAAAACAGCAATGAGATATCACCTCACACCAGTTAGGATGGTCAACATCCAAAAGACAAATAACAACAAATGTTCACGAGGATGTGGAGAAAGGAGAGCGCCCCTACGCTGCTGGTGGGAATGTAAATTAGCTCAACCATTGTGGAAAGCAGTATGGAGGTTCCTCAAAATCTAAAAATAGAAATACCATTTGACCCAGGAATTGCACACCTAGGAATTTACCCTAAGAATGCAGGTGCCCAGTTTGAAAAAGACATATGCACCCCTATGTTTATCGCAGCACTATTTACAATAGCCAAGAAATGGAAGCAACCTAAGTGTCCATCAGTAGATGAATGAATAAAGAAGATGTGGTGCATATCCACATTGGAATATTATTCAGCCATAAGAAGACAACAAATCCTACCATTTGCAACAGTATGGATGAAGTTAGAGGGAATAAGCCAGGCGGAGAAAGACAAGTATCAAATGATTTCACTCATCCGTGGAGCATAAGAACAAAGCAAAAACTGAAGGAACAAAACAGCAGCAGATACACAGAACCCAAGAATGCACTAACAGTTACCAAAAGGAAAGGGACTGGGGAGGATGGGTGGGAAGGGAGGGCTAAGGGGTTAAGAGGAGTATTAGATTAGCACACATAATGTAGCCAAGGGGGGACAAGGAGAAGGCAGTATAACACAGAGAAAACAAGTAGTGATTCTATAGCATCTTACTATGCTGGACAGTGACCGTAATGGGGTATGTGGTGGAGACTTGATAATAGGGGGAGTCCAGTAACCATAATGTTGCTCATGTAATTGTATATTAATATTACCAAAATAAAAAAAACATTAAATATATTTTGTTTATCAAAAAAGCACACCTCAGGCAACTTTGTATGACTGTTAAAACTGTTGTCCTTTTTTCTATAATAGGAAATAATATTCTAAATCAACATTGTTTGAATAAATATCCTGGAAAAACACTCTTGACAGCAACATGGAGTTGATCTTTTTTCAGAAAAGAATCAGCTTTCGTGTAAAAAGTAATGGACAAAAGATGAACAAAATATCTAATCATCCATCTAAGAAATTGCTTAATCTAAGGCAGAAGCATGATTCTAAGTGGTAACTCTCATAGACTTAATATAGATACCCTAAAGGAATACCCTCTCACCTCTTCCATACCTAAGTCAATGAATCTGCTTTGAATATGTCATTCACATCTCTTTCAACCACTTCAAATTTATTCCTTTCTCACAGGACCTCAGACTTCTGCAGGAAATACTATTTTGTCTGTGGGTGTGTAATATTTATTAACTGTATTACAAATTAGTGTGAATAGTTATCCCATGAATTGGGCAACTTTGTAATTGTGAGAAATTTTAAGGGATGTAGAGCATTTAATGATTCATTGTTTTGCCATTAGGGAACTTACCAATTCTCTTGTGAATTAATTTTATATAATAAATGGAGATATGAAGGTATAGGTTAAAATAGACTTCTTTTTAATTTATGTCATAAAATCTATTCCTAAATTGGATACATTTTAATACAAAATTGAATACTAAAACTAGTAGGATTTTTTTGATGTGTTCATAATCAATATGTAGGAGTAACAGTAAAAAAAAAAAAAAAGCCATATTGAATGATATAGTAATACAATTGATAGAATAGCAATACAATTGACTTTTTTGTGACCAGTTGAAAAAGTGATAAGATAAACAGAACATTATCCTTCTGGTTTTAGTAAGATTTCTAATTTTAGGGTGATAAATAATATGTATTAAAATAAAAGAAATTATGTTATAAGCAGAATAAAAAGCAACAAGTAAGTTAATATTCACCTCTATTTGAAAATACATCATGAGGAAACAAAATCCAATGTAAATCCTTTACAAAATTAGTCTTATGGTAATGGACTTGTAAAAAGGGGCCCATCTAAATAAAAATCAGTATGCAAAATTGAGCTGTTCCTTCCACTCTGTTATAACTGAAAAGGCAAGGATCTCCCTCAACTGAAATATCTCAATTTAATATCTGTGGAAGAATAATTTATATGGAGAAAAATAGAATCAGTTCAGAAAAATAAACCCATACTTTAGAGTGAAGTAAAATAAACAGTAAACATTAGTAGATATAATCATAGATATAGTATAGATTCATGTAACCTGGAAATCCAAGATATAGATAAAAATATAGAGGTACAGAAATAGATATGTGCTTAGTCAGCAAATTTTGAGTTTAAATGAACAATTTAGCATTAATTTCTTTTTTTAAAAAGACAATGGAGAGGGGGCGGAAGATGGCGGCGTGAGTAGAGCAGCGGAAATCTCCTCCCAAAACAACATATATCTATGAAAATATAACAAAGACAACCCTTCCTAGAATAAAGACCAGAGGACACAGGACAATATCCAGACCACATCCACACCTGAGAGAACCCAGCGCCTCGCGAAGGGGGTAAGATACAAGCCCCGGCCCCGCGGGAGCCGAGCGCCCCTCCCCCCAGCTCCCGGCGGGAGAAGAGCAGGCAGAGCGGGAGGGAGACGGAGCCCAGGGCTGCCGAACACCCAGCCCCAGCCATCCGGGCCAGAGTGCAGGGCCCTCGATACTGGGAAAACAGGGCAGCAAGAACAGTGAGCAGGCACTGGAGGCTGGGCGACAGAGGACATAAGAAAAGCGCGCGACCATTTTTTTTTATTCTGCTTTTTTGCTGCTTTGTTTTGGCGAGCGCTTATTGGAAGTCTTAAAGGGACAGGGACCCCAATATTAGGGAAACAGGGCAGAAAGACCGGTGAGCAGAGGCCTGAGGCTGGCACCGGAGAATAAAGAAAAACGAACGACCACCTTTTTTTTTTTTTAATTAAAAAATTTTTTTTTTTTTTTAATTAAAAAAATTTTTTTTCTTGTTTTTTTTGTGGTCGTTGTTTTGTTTTGGCGGGTGCTTTTTGGAAGTCTTAAAGGGGCAGGGCGGGCCACTTAATCCAGAGGTAGGGAATCCGGGATCTCTGGGCACCCTAACCCCTGGGCTGCAGGGAGCAGGGAGGCCCCTTACGAAGATAAATAGCCTCCCAGCAGCTCCTGCTCCAACGCGACTCCACCATTTTGGAGTAGCTGCCCGAGCCAGGCCACGCCCACAGCAACAGCGGAGATTAACTCCATAGCAGCCGGGCAGGAAGCAGAAACCCTGTCTGCATGCAGCTGCGCAGCACAAGCCACTAGAGGCCGCTGTTCTCCCAGGAGAGGAGGGCCACAAACCAAGAAGAAAGGAGGTCCTTCCAGCCGTCACTCGTCCCAGCTCTGCAGACTATTCCTATCACCATGAAAAGGCAAAGCTACAGGCAGACAAAGATCACAGAGACAACACCAGAGAAGGAGACAGACCTAACCAGTCTTCCTGACAAAGAATTCAAAATAAGAATCATAAACATGCTGACAGAGATGCAGAGAAATACGCAAGACAAATGGGATGAAGTCCGGAAAGAGATCACAGATGCCAGAAAGGAGATCGCAGAAATGAAACAAACTCTGGAAGGGTTTATAAGCAGAATGGATAGAATGCAAGAGGCCATTGATGGAATTGAAATCAGAGAACAGGAACGCATGGAAGCTGACATAGAGAGAGACAAAAGGATCTCCAGGAATGAAACAATATTAAGAGAACTGTGTGACCAATCTAAAAGGAGCAATATCTGTATTATAGGGGTCCCAGAAGAAGAAGAGAGAGGCAAAGAGATGGAAAGTATCTTAGAAGAAATAATTGCTGAAAACTTCCTCACACTGGGGGAGGAAGTAATCGAACAGACCACGGAAATACACAGAACCCCCAACAGAAAGGATCCAAGAAGGGCAACACCAAGACACATAATAATTAAAATGGCAAAGATCAAGGACAAGGAAAGAGTGTTAAAGGCAGCTAGAGAGAAAAAGGTCACCTATAAAGGGAAACCCATCAGGCTAACGTCAGATTTCTCAACAGAAACCCTACAGGCCAGAAGAGAATGGCATGATATATTTAATACAATGAAACAGAAGGGCCTTGAACCAAGAATACTGTATCCAGCACGACTATCATTCAAATATGACGGTGGGATTAAACAATTCCCAGACAAACAAAAGCTGAGGGAATTTGCTTTCCACAAACCACCTCTACAGAACATCTTACAGGGACTGCTCTAGATGGGAGCACTCCTAGAAAGAGCACAGCACAAAACACCCAACATATGAAGAATCGAGGAGGAGGAACAAGAAGGGAGAGAAGAAAAGAATCTCCAGATAGTGTATATAACAGCTCAATAAGCGAGCTAAGTTAGGCAGTAAGATACTAAAGAGGCTAACCTTGAACCTTTGGTAACCACGAATTTAAAGCCTGCAATGGCAATAAGTACATATCTTTCAATAGTCACCCTAAATGTTAATGGGTTGAATGCACCAATCAAAAGACACAGAGTAACAGAATGGATAAAAAAGCAAGACCCATCTATATGCTGCTTACAAGAAATTCACCTCAAACCCAAAGACATGTACAGACTAAAAGTCAAGGGATGGAAAAACATATTTCAAGCAAACAACAGTGAGAAGAAAGCAGGGGTTGCAGTACTAATATCAGACAAAATAGACTTCAAAACAAAGAAAGTAACAAGAGATAAAGAAGGACACTACATAATGATAAAGGGCTCAGTCAAACAAGAGGATATAACCATTCTAAATATATATGCACCCAACACAGGAGCACCAGCATATGTGAAACAAATACTAACAGAACTAAAGGGGGATATAGACTGCAATGCATTCATTCTAGGAGACTTCAACACACCACTCACCCCAAAGGATAGATCCACTGGGCAGAAAATAAGTAAGGACACGGAAGCACTGAACAACACAGTAGAGCAGATGGACCTAATAGACATCTATAGAACTCTACATCCAAAAGCAGCGGGATATACATTCTTCTCAAGTGCACATGGAACATTCTCCAGAATAGACCACATACTAGGCCACAAAAAGAGCCTCAGAAAATTCCAAAAGATTGAAATCCTACCAACCAACTTTTCAGACCACAAAGGCATAAAACTAGAAATAAACTGTACAAAGAAAGCAAAGAGGTTCACGAACACATGGAGGCTTAACAACACGCTCCTAAATAATCAATGGATCAATGACCAAATCAAAATGGAGATCCAGCAATATATGGAAACAAATGACAACAACAACACTAAGCCCCAACTTCTGTGGGACACAGCAAAAGCAGTCTTAAGAGGAAAGTATATAGCAATCCAAGCATATTTAAAAAAGGAAGAGCAATCCCAAATGAATGGTCTAATGTCACAATTATCGAAATTGGAAAAAGAAGTACAGATGAGGCCTAAGGTCAGCAGAATGAGGGACATAATAAAGATCAGAGAAGAAATAAATAAAATTGAGAAGAATAAAACAATAGCAAAAATCAATGAAACCAAGAGCTGGTTCTCCGAGAAAATAAACAAAATAGATAAGCCTCTAGCCAGACTTATTAAGAAGAAAAGAGAGTCAACACAAATCAACAGTATCAGAAACGAGAAAGGAAAAATCACGACGGACCCCACGGAAATGCAAAGAATTATTGGAGAATACTATGAAAACCTATATGCTAACAAGCTGGGAAACCTAGGAGAAATGGACAACTTTCTAGAAAAATATAACCTTCAAAGATTGACCCAGGAAGAAACAGAAAATCTAAACAGACCAATTACCAGCAACGAAATTGAAGAGGTAATCAAAAAACTACCAAAGAACAAAACCCCCGGGGCAGATGGATTTACCTCGGAATTTTATCAGACATACAGGGAAGACATAATACCCATTCTCCTTAAAGTTTTCCAAAAAATAGAGGAGGAGGGGATACTCCCAAACTCATTCTATGAAGCTAACATCACCCTAATACCAAAACCAGGCAAAGACCCCACCAAAAAAGAAAACTACAGACCAATATCCCTGATGAACGTAGATGCAAAAATACTCAACAAAATATTAGCAAACCGAATTCAAAAATACATCAAAAGGATCATACACCATGACCAAGTGGGTTTCATTCCAGGGATGCAAGGATGGTACAACATTCGAAAGTCCATCAACATCATCCACCACATCAACAAAAAGAAAGACAAAAACCACATGATCATCTCCATAGATGCTGAAAAAGCATTTGACAAAGTTCAACATCCATTCATGTTAAAAACTCTCAGCAAAATGGGAATAGAGGGCAAGTACCTCAACATAATAAAGGCCATCTATGAAAAACCCACAGCCAACATTATATTGAACAGCGAGAAGCTGAAAGCATTTCCTCTGAGATCGGGAACTAGACAGGGATGCCCACTCTCTCCACTGTTATTTAACATAGTACTGGAGGTCCTAGCCACGGCAATCAGACAAAATAAAGAAATACAAGGAATCCAGATTGGTAAAGAAGAAGTTAAACTGTCACTGTTTGCAGATGACATGATACTGTACATAAAAAACCCTAAAGACTCCACCCCAGAACTACTAGAACTGATATCGGAATACAGCAAAGTTGCAGGATACAAAATCAACACACAGAAATCTGTGGCTTTCCTATATACTAACAATGAACCAACAGAGAGAGAAATCAGGAAAACAACTCCATTCACAATTGCATCAAAAAAAATAAAATACCTAGGAATAAACCTAACCAAAGAAGTGAAAGACTTATACTCTGAAAACTACAAGTCACTCTTAAGAGAAATTAAAGGGGACACTAACAGATGGAAACTCATCCCATGCTCGTGGCTAGGAAGAATTAATATCGTTAAAATGGCCATCCTGCCCAAAGCAATATACAGATTTGATGCAATCCCTATGAAACTACCAGCAACATTCTTCAATGAACTGGAACAAATAATTCAAAAATTCATATGGAAACACCAAAGACCCCGAATAGCCAAAGCAATCCTGAGAAAGAAGAATAAAGTAGGGGGGATCTCACTCCCCAACTTCAAGCTCTACTATAAAGCCATAGTAATCAAGACAATTTGGTACTGGCACAAGAGCAGAGCCACAGACCAATGGAACAGACTAGAGAATCCAGACATTAACCCAGACATATATGGTCAATTAATATTTGATAAAGGAGCCATGGACATACAATGGCGAAATGACAGTCTCTTCAACAGGTGGTGCTGGCAAAACTGGACAGCTACATGTAGGAGAATGAAACTGGACCATTGTCTAACCCCATATACAAAAGTAAACTCAAAATGGATCAAAGACCTGAATGTAAGCCATGAAACCATTAAACTCCTGGAAGAAAACATAGGCGAAAACCTCTTAGACATAAACATGAGTGACCTCTTCTTGAACATATCTCCCCGGGCAAGGAAAACAATAGCAAAAATGAGTAAGTGGGACTATATTAAGCTGAAAAGCTTCTGTACAGCAAAAGACACCATCAATAGAACAAGAAGGATCCCTACAGTATGGGAGAATATATTTGAAAATGACACATCCGATAAAGGCTTGACGTCCAGAATATATAAGGAGCTCTCACGCCTCAACAAACAAAAAACAAATAACCCAATTAAAAAATGGGCAGAGGAACTGAACAGATGGTTCTCCAAAAAAGAAATACAGATGGCCAACAGACACATGAAAAGATGCTCCACATCGCTAATTATCAGAGAAATGCAAATTAAAACTACAATGAGGTATCACCTCACACCAGTAAGGATGGCTGCCATCCAAAAGACAAACAACAACAAATGTTGGCGAGGCTGTGGAGAAAGGGGAACCCTCCTACACTGCTGGTGGGAATGTAAGTTAGTTCAACCATTGTGGAAAGCAGTATGGAGGTACATCAAAATGCTCAAAACAGACTTACCATTTGACCCAGGAATTGCACTCCTAGGAATTTACCCTAAGAATGCAGCAATCAAGTTTGAGAAAGACAGATGCACCCCTATGTTTATTGCAGCACTATTTACAATAGCCAAGAATTGGAAGCAACCTAAATGTCCATCAGTAGATGAATGGATAAAGAAGATGTGGTACATATACACAATGGAATACTACTCAGCTATAAGAAAAGGGCAAATCCAATCATTTGCAGCAACATGGATGGAGCTGGAGGGTATTATGCTCAGTGAAACAAGCCAAGCGGAGAAAGAGAAATACCAAATGATTTCACTTATTTGTGGAATATAAGAACAAAGGAAAAACTGAAGGAACAAAACAGCAGCAGAATCACAGAACTCAAGAATGGACTAACAGGTACCAAAGGGAAAGGGACTGGGGAGGATGGGTGGGTAGGGAGGGATAAGGGGGGGAGAAGTAGGGGGGTATTAAGATTAACATGCATGGGGGGGTAGGAGAAAAGGGAGGGCTGTACAACACAGAGAAGGCAAGTAGTGATTCTACAACATTTTGCTATGCTGATGGACAGTGACTGTAAAGGGGTTTATAGGGGAGACCTGGTATAGGGGAGAGCCTAGTAAACATAATATTCGTCATGTAAGTGTAGATTAGTGATAGCAAAAAAAAAAAAAAAAAAAAAAGGGCAGTTCCTGTGTGGTAACCTCCAACGAGTTCTACACAAGGGTATAAAGGGCATATAAAAGTGTAGGCAAAGGGTCTGTTTGTGTTTATACAGAGGATCAAAGCCTAATTGGGCTACCCCGAAAAAGAACTAAGATACGATATGAAAAAGAACTTCCAACATCTGCACCCTCTGGAAGACTCATGCCAGAAGATGATCATCAAAAAACCCCAACAAAGATCCACGCACTGCTACAGCTGTAGATGCACTCATCCCACCAGTTCCTGGACTTGCCATGGGAATGAAGGAGATACGTAAGCTGGCCTGTGCATACAGTAAAACAACAAAATTGGACTGGATCTATACTGTTGGAACTCAACCAAGAATTTGGAGAAGTGCAAATTGTAGCGCTCCAAAGTCTTACAACTACAAACTATTTATTGTTAAAAGAACATATGGCATGTGAACAGTCCCCAGGAATGGGTTGTTTTAATTTGTCTCATTTCTCTCAGACTGTTCAAGTTCATTTGGACAATATCCACCATATCATAGATAAGTTTTCACAAATGCCTAAGGTGCCTAACTGGTTTTCTTGGTTTCACTGCAGATGGCTGGTAATCACAGATATGCTTTGGTTATGTAACTATACTCCTATTATGTTAATGTGTGTGTGCAATTTAAGTAGTAGCTTAAAACCTATACATGCTGAAGTTACTCTACAAGAAGATATATCAAAGAAATAATCAATCTTCCCATGTTTTCTTCCGCCTGCTACTTCTATAGCTTTTCTTCTTCCTTCCTAATTACAACCCTTAAATAGAATTCGTGCCTCATATCAAATTTACCGAGTATCATAATTCTTCCAAGTGGTAAAGATACCTCAAGACAAATGCTGGGCATAGAAGCCACAGGGCATAAATATGCAAAGAAGTAAAAAGCTAACTTTTTCAAACAATAAGGCTTCTCTCTCACTTACCAACTTCACATTTCCCTGTATGGCCCCGGAAGATGACTGGTTAGCCAGAGACGGGTAAGATTCCTCAAGGGAGGAACAACCTAAGACAGGCACAGTCGCAGGGGGGCCATCAGGTGAGAAATTGGGGATCAACAGAGGTGAGGCTTAGAACCTCACCCCCCCGTTCTGAGAGAAATCTTCTGCATACGTGGATGTTTTATTGCCCTTGTCTAGCTTGGATTAACACATAGTCTACAGGCACACACCTGATCATCTACATGTGCTCTCTTACAACACTAAACTATGTTTCCTACCTTTATCTTGTATCTACCTACCACTTCAGCATTTTATTAAAAATAATAATAATAAAGAGAGAAATGTGGTATCCACATATAAATCAAGTATAAAAACCAAATCAGTATTCATATTTGAACTGACTGTTTAGAGTTCATAATGCATGAGCAAAACCGAAAGTTTCTGTGATGACTGCCCTTGTACTGTTCACTATGTAACTTATTCATTATGTAAGAATTTGTTCTACATGTAAGAACTTGTTTGTTATGCCTCAGAAGGTTGGGGACTGACCAAAATTAGGCTTGGGGTGGATTAATGATTGTGCATTGAGCATTGACTCCCCTATACCGAATTTTATTGTCATTAACAACCATTTGATCAATAAATATGAGAGATGCCCTCACAAAAAAAAAAAAAAAAAAAAAAAAAAAGAAGGACAGACTTCCAATGGTAAAATAAATTAGTAACCGGGATGTAATGTATAGCATAAGGAATATAGTCAAGATATTGTAACAGCCTGGTAGGGTGATAGCTGGAACCTAGAATTATGTATATAAATGTTCTACCACTGTGTTGTACACTTGAAACTCATGTAATGTAATACTGTGTGTCAACTACCCTTCAATAAAAAATAATTATTTAAGGAAAAAAAAAAAAAAAAAGACAATGGAATCATGGTTAGCAGAATATATTCAGTTCACTGGTTACCAAGTCACTTTTGCATTTTTTTCTTCAATGTTCTCTGTCTTTCAATATGTCTCCAAAAGAGAGAGACTACAAAAGTTTAAAATCCATCCATTTTATTGCTTAAGAGCAATTGCACTGGATGAAAAAGAGTTATCTTAACTCATGATTAAAGGGAGTTTCTCCATTATCGTCCACTCTGAAACCTTATCAACATTTGTTATGTCTCCCTTTTATTAACATAAAAGTGAACAATTATTAGAAATTTCTTATAAATGTATCTCTATGGTAAATACACACATAGCCCTTAACAAACAGGTAATAAACATTTATTCTTGTTTCTAAGGAAACATCATTATTCCTGATCACATTTTTCTCTTAAATTTCAGTAAGTCCGTCCAACACTAACCATATTTTAATACCATATAAACAGGTATTCCCTATATAGTTTTGCCAGCCTGATTAATTAGAACTAATTTAAGACAACAGAATTGGATGATCTAGACAGAGTTTTGCACCACCCATTTTATTTTGTATTCATGGAACCCTAGAAATCCTAGATTAAGTGACCCTAATGCCTGTCTCAATCCCACATCTAATTTACTATTTCCAGCAGACACTGCCTATATTTTCCAGAGCAAATAATGTAAATTAAGAAAATGAAAGTTATCTTAAGTTTTAACATATGCTGCAGATCTCAGCCCTTCTTGCTTTCTGTAAGACCTTAATTAAAGTCTTGAAATTGTAGACTTTATCTGGTAAATATATTTATTTAATACCAATGCAATTCATTTTCATGTTCAACTTCATATATGGAATTTAATTTTTATAAATGTTCTGCAATTGAGTAGAACATATTTAACATTTAGCACATGAGAAAACTGATGAGGGAGTTAGAAACTTTCTACAGTCTCATTAACAAAGGAGTATGTGACAAAGTCAAGCTAGGCTACAGCTCTTGTGTGTACTGTGTATACTGTTCAATCATTTATTGGAATTAGTGGTTAATCTAAGGAGCCTATAATATTTCCTCAAACATAAATCATAAAATACTATAAACACAAGAAATTGAGGAAATAATTTAAAGACACTTTTTCACTCAGTTCTTATAGCCAAACTCTTAAACTAAGTAATCAATTTTAGCTAACTTTCCTTATTATGATTATTGGATGGTCTTCCCTTGTCTAACCCTCTTTTTCTCTCAGATTTTCTTGTCTTCTTTTCTTTACATTTCCCACAGCCCGTGTTTCTTCATCCTTTGTTACTTGACACTCAATAATCTACTTTAACAGCAGTGATGAAGGCTCCACTGAACACCTGTTTTAACATGATTAGTCTTTTCGAGAGTTTCTTTTCCTTGGCTTCTGTTGGACTGGACTGCCACACTGCATTTACTTTCCTTGTCTATCATCAGTCCCCTCCTCTCTTACTCCATTTAACCATATACTCCATGAATAGGAATATGATTCAAGCCTGACATTAACACTCTCTTAGTCTACATTTTTTTCTCAGAGATCACAACAAATTTTTGCAGCTTCACTTTTATTTATGGTCATGTGACATATGAATGCATACAGACATACCCATATCCATAGACACATGTCTGCATACAGAGGTATGAATTTCTGTATATGAATGCACATATATTCTCATATATGCATGTGTATATGCCAGTTATGTTATTCATGTGTATGTAAGGATAAGCTGGAAAACAGAATGATAGAGATAAGTAGATAAACTCTTGCCTTTCTTGAGCCAAACTGTCTAATAACTATACTACACATATTTACCTCAGTGCTTTACCACGTCAAATACTATATATTTAAAATGAAATCTGTTATAATCTTCTCATGAACTGCCGAAACTCTGTCATCTTTTGGTTGTATTTTTTTTTTTACCACATCTTAATACAGGTTTTATAAACTTATGCCAGCTATATTCATAATTTCTAAAAATACTTGTCTCTAATCTTGTAGTGGGTATTTTAATTTATCCCCATTCCTATTAAATTATGATATTTAGGGCACTCTGAAAGTAGTTTAATTGTGAAAAGTAAACAAATATTAACTAAGAAATAGAATTCATAGTTTTATTTATTTTTTGTGGGGGAGCTACTCAGACCTCTACTTTCTGTTAAGTCTTCATCTCTTTCATAGGAGCTGAAACAGCAGGGCAATTTTTATTTATTTTTTCCCACAGGGTCTGTTACCTGCCCTCTAGGACAGCGGTAGGTATTATTTTACTTTCCCCTTTGCCTAATTTGTGGACATAAAATGTGGGCCTTAAAAATCCTATAAACACTTCTGTAGTTCTAAAATACATATATGACTATATCTTTGGATCCTTGTATATTTTGAAATCATCTACTCACTCAATATAGACTTAATGGAGAAAAAAAAAAGGCAACAAAATTTTATTTGCACTGGTGAATTCTTCTCTAAAGACCCGACCTTTCTTTCTTCTTAATTTCTTTAACTTTCCAAGAGTCACTTATCCTGTCTGGAAGATGGTTTACACTGATATTCATATTATCTATCACTAACATATTTACCTTCTCAATTTTGAAATGGCTTATCTAAAAATAAATCACAAAGGGCTTTTTCCATTTTGATTGGTAGTCAAAATTATATGAAAGTGAAAAACACATATTGTTCCTCTCAAAGCTCTAATTTCTTACATTAGACAAGAGTAAACTGGAGAGGTAACATAAACTATGCATATTCTGTAGCCTTTTCAGTACAAAAGCAATATAACAAAAAATAACAATTATTACTACATGATAGCTAAGGAAACATGGTAAATATGGTTAATTACTTAAGTCTCACATTTCATTTAGATGACCACACAGTTAAGACTACTGTGATAACTGACAATGATCATGTTGAAAGAAGCAGAAAATTGCAGACACCTTCTTAAAGATGCAATTAAGTTATAGCTAAAGAGTAAAAATAAAATCAGAACTGGAGGGAAAAATTCAGTCGCTGTTAACTGACCCACTTGAGAAAGTTCAGGAAGGCCGATCTCTAGTCTCTTTAAGTTTTTCTACTTGTTTCTTCCATATTAAGCTGATTTAAAAAGTCACTGCAAGAAATACTCAACTTTCCTTATTATGATTATTGGATGGTCTTTCCGTGTCTAAACCTCTTTTTCTCTCATATATTCTTGTCTTCTTTTCTTTACATTTAACAGAGTGCACCAGTACAATATATAAGAAGGATGTCACTGTCAGAGGCAGCATGAGATAGTCTGGAAATTTAAAACCACTCAATTCCTTCCTTTGAATAAGTTAAAAAACTTGGAACAAAACCCATTTTTAAAGTTGAATTGCATTTGCTTAGGATCATCACCAAGCCTCAACTCCATGGAAAAAAAGAAATTGCTTTAGCAATTATTGAATGGAATACCAAGAATTATACATCAATAATTATCTGTATAATAACAAAAAATGTTGAGTGAATTTGGGAAATGATATGTAAACCTTCATCTAAAACATCTAACTGTTCAATGGATATTAACTTAAATGTTTTAAAGACACAGTCTTACCAAATAAAAACTCTGTTAGTTCAGATGAATATAGAAAGCTTATTTATATACACACAATAAATATTTTCCATCATCTAGCAGCCCTATATGTGATTTGTAGTACATGCAGTATTATTACAATATGGGCAAGCATTAAATGAGGAAAAATAATTATAATTGAATGTAGACTGCAAGAAATGAAGGGTAAAAGGCAATGATGCACAGTATATAAACAGATACTAATAGAAGATGTTTACTTAATTTTATCTAGGCAATAATGCTTGAAATTAAAACTTTAATTAATGTGATTACTAGTACACAAGCAAAAGAATATTAAATCCAGATATAATTTTTCATTAAAGGTTTTAAATCACTTCCTCTTTTATTCTGCTGTATAGTCAAGAAAAACATCAATTCATAAATAATTAAAATATTAAAATTATTCTTTTATGTAGTTAGGAAGTTAATCTATATGCATAAAATATTGCAGAATGATTACAGGAGCAAACTATAAATGTTAAAATATGCTAAATATCAAACATACTAAAGAAACTTAATAAGAATTAATTGCCTTCTTACTAGTCAATTGTAAATGGCAAACAAAAGTTGCATATAAAACATTTAGATCATATTTTCATCTACTACAAAGTCATGAATTTCCATATCTAAAATCAAGTGGATTTATAAAATCATATGTCAGCAGTTCTTCAGCATCAAAAGCAGAAGATATTTCAAGTTTTCTGAAGTTGTCATTCTTGATCCATTTTAGAAATAATACATAGGACTGAAATAAAAAAGGATTGCCTTCAAATAAAAGAATATAAAATACAAAAAAGAAAAAATACAAAAGTAGTTCAACAAAACAAATTAAATATTCATTGTTATTCAAAGGCATTTAATCATAGAATATCCCAATTTCTTATAGAATTAAAACTATTTTCAGAATTGAAACACTGGACATTTACACAAGGCTATACAATTTTTATCTATTATATAATTAGCTTCCAGTTCTGTGTTAATGGGAAGCAGTATTATTGCCTTAAGTCTTTCTGAAATTCATCTTCAAACTCTTTTCAAGTAGGTTTATTTTTTCAAATATTTTATGTCCTCACCTGATGTATACAATCTGATATATACAATCTTCAACAATTTTTAGGAATGTAGACTCGCAGGCCTTACCTGGAAAGCCAAAATACCTGGGAAACAGTGACATGGCAAAGCTGCCCAGATCCCTTTTATAGACATGCAGATGTCCTGAAACTCCATCTACTATGAAGCTAACTGAAAACCAGGGAAGAATGCGATTCAAAGTTTAATCAGTTGCTTAAGTATATCACCCACATGCCCTGCATTGCCTTGCTATAACATAATCAATTAATCACAAGTACATTATTTTGTAATACTGAAAAATTTATATCATTCTATTAAAGCAAATGTTTTAATTAATAATATTGATACTAATATTAAGTCAGATACAACATTTGCTTTGCAAGTTATGCTTAAATAACATATTTTAAGATTATAATTATATATGAGGCTTTTCTTCATATTAAATCTATATCCTTTATTAATAACAGAAGCAAACATTCACCTAGTACTTATCTGTTCAGCATTGTTCTAAAGACCCTACAAATATTAGCTCTCTTAATCTTTATAAACTTAATTGGTGTTATTATTTTACAAATAAAAAGGCACGTAACAATAAGTGTGTGCCCAATATCACACAACTAGTATGTGGTGGAGTGAGGAGTCACTCTCACGTAGTCTGGCTCCAGAACCATGTTCTTCTTAAGCCATCATGCCATCCATATACATGGTGTTATTTCCTTAGTGCTTTAGAGCCTTTAATTATGGATTGAGTTAGGTAGCGTACAATAAAAATATCTGTCACCTAACAGTATTAGGGGATTTTTTTTTAAATTTCTGTTCTGTGGCTTCACATCCACCTTCACAGTAGGATGTACTTTCCCACTTTCCTCTTCAGCACTTGTCTTTCATGAACTGTGTATGGAAGCTTGTCCATTGATGGCATCACTCCAAGACTTATCTCTGAATAAGAATAATAGTTAAAAGCATTCATTTCCTGCTGGTAACATGGCCTCCAGTCAGTTTCCTTTCGCATGAAGAAGACTGGCAGACAAAGATTTATAACAAACCATCTTCATCTCTAGTTCATCAAGCCTAGATATCATTTCTTCCTCCACTTTATAAATAGCAGCTCTAAATTTAAAGGAAAACCAGATCTCTTTTTCAATTTTTTAAAAAAATTAAAAATAAAAGGGTTATTTAAGTAGAAAAATTTATCATAACCTCAGGATTAAAACCATATGTCTCATTTTTCAAAAGAACAAGATTTCTGGCTTGCTGTGGTATTTTCAAATTTATAAGAGAGAGAGATGGAGAATGAATGACAAAGTTGGTAATAGGAGGCACTGGCAGAATATAAACCAAGACCACTTAATTTCACATGAAGTAGAAGAGCACCAGGGATTGGTACTTTGGAGGATAAAATGCGTCATTTCATGAGGCATGTTCCCTAGTACCTGATAAGCAAATTTCCAGTAATGCTGACAATTCTTTGCTTTTAGTAACTGCTAATGACTTATTTGCAAGAAAGCAACTGTCCTTATTAAACATAATTTTTAAAATTGAGATAGGCTGTGAACGTTCACAAAGAGTCCTTCCTAATATTTAAAACAACAAAGATTTACCAACTTACTTGGCCTCATTCTCTTCAATAGCCACTAGCCTTTCAGGGGAATCAATTACCATTTCCATATTTCTTTTCAATTGACTCTGACTCCAAGCTTGGAGATCTTCTCCAATAGCAAGCGATCTTTCTGGATCCTTTAGCATCTTAGTCCCCAGAGAGCCACAACGTTTTATTTTTAAATCTTCCTTTCAGCAATACCACAGCACTAAAGTTAATGGCTTGCTAAGCCCTTGAATGCCATTAATAGCAGGAGTCTGCACATTTGTCTTAACTTTGTTGTCTGTTCTACTTTGCATTCTTCTTTAAACAGTTGTTCCTTTGTAAAGGCTCAGTGGGAGCTGTTCCCCACAGCCTCAGTCAAGTGCTCACTTTCACGGGGCTTTCTAGCAGCAGATTTAACACATTTTCTTAGACAAAATTAGGCCCTTCCAACATGTAGTGCCCTCTCAATTTTTATAATGGTAAAACAAAAAATAAACCAAAAAAACAAAATAGACCTTTGTATTACCAGTGTTGCAAATATAACGTCAGATATTTCTTGATAAATTAATTTTAAAGAATCGAAACTTTATGACTCCATAAACTAGGAGGGCACTCCAATATATCCCCTTCATATGAAAAATAAATAAATAAATAAATAAATGCCTTCTGCAATTTTTATACCTCTGGCCTTTTTTTGAAACTCAAATTATAAGAAAACAGATGTTCTGTATTAAAATAATTAAAAAGCAATAAGCTTACCTAAATTTGTCATGATACCACATACCTAAAAGTCATTTGAACTGACGAAAGAGAGATATTTCCTACATCATATAAATATCAAGCCAATAAGACAAGGCTTTTTTCAGAAAAAAATCAGCACTACTAATAACTAACCAATAATGAATTTAGTATTATAAAGAGGATTTGGTTAGGGTCCACTGACCTTATGGCAACATGGGATTCCTAGGCCTTATAACAGGCTTCAATTGTACACAAAATTGAATTAATAAGAGTTTTCAAAGAAAACATCATGTTATTTTCCTGGATGTCTTATCTTCTCTTGAATGTTGGATGCATAATTAATGAAACAAATTCAAGTACAAGATGTACAGTACTAAGAATAAATTATAGAGAACTCTTTATCTCATCAGTCTTGATATAAAATCACTTGGCATAGAAAAAGGCCAAATCAAAGCTGTTTATTTGCTCTAGATTGATTTAATCATTTCAAAAATGATAGGGAGGGGGTGGATGTGGATCAAGGGGAAGAGAGAACATATAATAAATCTCAAATATCATTTATCAAAGGATTTGATTCTAGACTCATTGCTTTGTTAAACTTTGTCTATTTCTTCATACTTCTAGACAGAAAGCAAACATACCTTACCCTGAGACTCCATCACAGCTCTCACTGAAAATGTCACCTTAGCTTTTGGAACTTAATTGCTTCTGATTCGGACTCCTTGCTAAACATTCATTTATGCTCTTTTAGAAGTATGTTTCAACACCTAATAATTAACATTTGCTCCCTAATGATGGTAAACACAATTCTTTATAACATAAAAAGGAGTGAAAATTAGAACTCATTCCGAAGTGTTTATAAAGAACAGGGCAGTTTTAAGTACATTCTCACCATACTGTATGCATGAGAAAAGAATATGTAGAAGACACAGTTGTAAGGAATGAGGTCTTTAACTGCCAATCACTCTGACCTAGCAAGGTGCCTCCATTTGTCATAACTAGAAATCCCCGAAGCTGGAGATGGAGTTTGGGTCTGAAATGGGATTCAAATTCTCAAAGAAGCCATTTCCACACAGCCAAGCAGTTGGCATTACATGAAAAAGATCTCATGTACTTCTATGTGTGTTAAATCCATTAAGCTACTGTACCACACTTTACCCTAAAATGTATGATCCCCTACGCACAGTCTATGTGAATCAATAAAGGGTAGAAAGTCAAATCAGACATGTTTTCAAAGTATATTTAAATGCTGCAATTCATTGCAGGGGAGGTCTTTGCTTCAAAACAAACCGAAACACAGCATTTTCCTAACTTCTAGACCTGATTCCTGTTTTAGAGTTCATGAGAGGCTGCTCAAGGGAGCCAGACTGAGCAGAGGGCGATGGGTTCTCTTTAACTGTAGTCTGTATGGCATTTTGAGTAAGACTTCATTTAAGTGAGATAAAAGGTTTCCATTACCTGAACAAAAGCCTGACATTTTCTGTATTATACCACAAGTGCTATCTTTGCTTCCGTGAAGACTAAACAACTGGAAGAAGTGAATCGAAACTACTGAGGATGTACAAAACCTTCAAGAGCGCACAATGACCCTGAACAAGTAGGAGATTTCAGTCATTATTTCTGCATTGTGTGATCTCACTCTTACTTCCGAAAAAATTCATCTTGTCTCACTGGAAATGCAATGTAAACATTTAAGACAATGCCAACCTATTAAGAGGCTGTTCACTTTTACTATAAATGAGAGGGCACTGGTACTCTAAATCTGTTAAGTCTCCTCAGCAGTATCTGTTAAAATACACTCACGAACAGCCCATTCATGACATGATACCAATATCGGGATCTGTTAATATTTTCTGGCTCTCACTGGAAGCAGAGCCTACTTAATTTTCCAATAATAAAATAACTTTTTTAATTTGACAAACATTTTATCTTCCAAAATAAAATAACGGCATGTCTAATTTCTTTCTCTCTTTTTTTTGCCACTTTAAGTATTTTTTTAATTTTGGTTAATGTACAATACTTCAAAGACATTATGGTTACTAGACTACCCCTATTATCTAGTCCCCCCGTTTACAGTCCTGTCCATCAGTGTAGTAAGATGCTATAGAATCATTACTTGTCTTCTCTGTCTATACTGCCTTTCCCGCGTCTCCCCACCCCCCATTACATTATGTGTGCTAATCATAATGCCCCATTTTCCCCCTTATCCCTCCCTTCCCACCCATCCTCCCCAGTCCCTTTCCCTTTGGTAACTTTCAGTCTATTCTTGGCTTCTGTGATTCTGCTGCTGTTTTGTTCCTTCAGTTTTCCTTTGTTCTTATCCTCCACATATGAGTGAAATCATTGGATACTTGTCTTTCTCTGCCTGGCTTATTTCACTGAGCATAATACCCTCTAGCTCCATCCATGTTGTTGCAAATTGTAGGATCTGTTTTATTCTTATGGCTGAATAATATTCCATTATGGATATGTACCACATCTTCTTTATCTATTCACCTACTGTTGAACACTTAGGCTATTGTAAATAGTCCTGCGATAAGCATAGGGGTGCATCTGTCTTTTTCAAACTGGGCTCCTGCATTCTTACAGTAAATTCCTAGTTGGGCAATTCCTGGGTCAAATAGTATTTCTATTTTGAGCTTTATGAGGTACCACCATACTGTTTCCCACAATGGTTGAACTAGTTTACATTCCCACCAGCAGTGTAGGAGGGTTCCCCTTTCTCCACATCCTTGCCAACATTTGTTGCTGTTTGTCTTTTGGATGTTGGCCACCCTAACTGGTGTGAGGTGATACTTCATTGCGGTTTTAATTTAAATTTCTCTGATGATTTAGCGATGTGGAGCACATTTTCATGTGCCTGTTGGCCATCTGAATTAAATCTTCTTTGCATGTAGAAAGGGCCACTGTACTCTGTGTCCTGTTCAATCCCAGTGTTTGGACTCCAAGGATCATCAAAATTATTTTAATTTTCCTGACATTTGAAGTTGTCCATACTCTTAAAAAACAGTTGTGTATATATTCCAAGCATCGCACTAGCCTGTGATAAATATGAGTCTTAAACCATAAATATTTTCACCTGAAGAATTGCTCTTGAGACTGAGAAATGATACCATATGCCTCTGTTATTTGTATTGGATTTCTGCAGCAAATGCTTTCTGGGAATAAAATATATTTTCACCATGAAAGATTGTGAACTTCATATGATGACACACAGAACTGAATAAGTAAGTTTTATACACCTAACCAATTATATACATAATCACAGGGCTCTCAGAGACTTCTCAGGATTCCTGACATCAGTGCTGCCAAACTGGAGATATTCCAACTTGAGTACCTACATTCCCCATGTGGTTTTCTTTAATTATGGAGGACTTCCTTTTCTGTCCTAAACTATTTTGTTGTGATTTTCTACACTGTAAACAGCCACTGAATTCACTGATAGGAAAAATAAAAACTGAGTAAATAATGTGTATCAAATATTATGGAATTATTTCAAGGAAAAGAAAAAGGCTCTTAATATATATTTAATATAATTATAGTTATATCTTTTAGTTTTAGATATACTTATTCCAGATTTCAAAAATCATGAGAAGTATATGGAGCAATATTTTGTTTCTTTATTTTCATCATTCACACCATTTCAAGATTAAGAGAAAATAAGCTTCTGGAAAATGTAATCAATAAAATACTAAAATTAGCAAAATTAGAAATAAAAGGTATAATTTAATAACCAGGTAGGAGACAATGTAGAAAATGATAGAAAATTATGCATAATTATTGCATTTATAAAGCAATATGCTGAATTAACTTTAATAACTTAAATTAAATTAAATAATTACTACAATAAAATAGCTTAAGAAGTAAAAGATAAGTAGAAAATTAAATTTAGGAAAATAACAAGGTCATTAAGAATATCTCCCCTTAGTGTCCAAACTTTACCCGCAATATACACACACATGCATACATGCACACACATGTACACATATTAACATCTATCAAAAATGACCAGCAGTGGACCAAAATTTGTACTATGTTGGGTCAGACAATGAAAAAAAGAAGTATAACACTTCAATAATTGCATAAAAACTTCTAAAATTTTAGAAAATGATTTGAAAGTTACCAATGATTTAACACCAAAAATTGATAAAGTTGATATAAATATAAAAAACAAAGTTCTAACTAAATTTTATAAACATAAAACAGCATTTTAACATCAGTGCATTAAAAGAAGAAAAGCTATGGCCAAAATTTATCAAGGAATGGAGTGGAAATAACTTTTATTTATTTAGGCCTTCCACATTTTTTCTCTTTATTTTTAATCTTGATATTACATATTAAAATATTTTCTCAGAAGTCTAGGGATCCATGGATGTTTTATCATATTGAAAGCAGTACTGAAAGCTAAAAGAAAACTCCTTGGTAAAGAGACGGGCTGTTTTGATTTGTTGACTTTATTATATGGTGATCTAGCTGAGCCACTCCAATGAGGGAACATTGAACAGTAGTGCATTTATATTGCTTCCTGGGGCTTGTTAGATTTCCTAGGGAAAAATCGATCAATTTATACCTGGAAATCACTACTGCATGAAAGCCTGATAGTGAAAGAGGAATAAGGGATCCACTCTGTAGTATGTAGAATCTACATGAGTTCCCTTTAATGTATGGTATCCCTGCCTGGAGTTCACCAGTGCAAATTCCGTGTGGATCAGGTTCTCCAGAAAATAAACCTCTAGTCTTTCTGTGAGCACACATATATGTCTGGGCACCCTCATGAGAGGGACAGTTTCAGGGTCTGGCAACTTATAAATAAAGCTTCAACTGCTATTCCTGCTTATAACCTATAACCAACCTTCATTTTCAGAGGGACCTGACAACACCACTTCTGAATATTTGATGGATTTTATACAGCAAATATGTTGGGCTTTTTTCTATCACTAGCTTTATTTCAATTTTCTCTAATCATCTAAGTCAGTTACAACATATGCTTCATAATTTCACAGTCCAAGATTTTGTTGCTATTTTCTCTCCTTTAATTTCATTTGTCTTTGTGGACTTGATTTTTTTAAATCTATCTAATGTTATTTTAGTGGTGCTTTCAAAGAGTACAAAGCCACCTTTCTTTTCCCCGCCCTTATCCCTCCCTTCCCACCCATCCTCCACAGTCCCTTTCCCCTTGGTAACTGTTAGTCCATTCTTGGGTTCTGTGATTCTGCTGCTGTTTTGTTCCTTCAGTTTTCCTTTGTTTTTATACTCTACATATGAGTGAAATCAATTGGTACTTTTCTTTGTATGCCTGGGTTATTTCACCGAGCATAATACCCTCTAGCTCCATCCATGTTGTTGCAAAACGTAGGATTTGTTTTCTTCTTATGGCTGAACAATATTTCATTGTGTATATGTACCATATCTTCTTTATCCATTCATCTACTGATAGACACTTAGGTTGCTTCCATTTCTTGGCTGTTGTAAATAGTGCTGCAATAAACATAGGGGTGCATCTGTCTTTCCCAAACTGGGCTGCTGCACTCTTAGGGTAAACTCCTAGAAGTGGAATTCCTGGGTCAAATGGTATTTCTATTTTGAGCTTTTTGAGAAACCTCCGTACTGCTTTCCACAATGGTTGAACTAATTTACATTCCCACCAACAGTGTAGGAAGGTTCCCCTTTCTCCACAACCTCGCCAACATTTGTTGTTGTTTGTCTTCTGGATGGTGGCGATCCTTACTGGTGTGAGGCAATATCTCATTGTGGTTTTAATTTGCATTTCTCTGATAACTAGCGATGTGGAGCATCTTTTCATGTGTTTGTTGGCCATCTGAATTTCTTCTTTGGAGAACTGTCTGTTCAGCTCCTCTGCCCATTTTTTAATTGGATTATTTGCTTTTTGTTTGTTGAGGTGCATGAGCTCTTTATATATTTTGGATGTCAACCCTTTATCGGATCTGTCATTTATGAATATATTCTCCCATACTGTAGGGTACCTTTTTGTTCTATTGATGGTGTCCTTTGCTGTACAGAAGGTTTTCATCTTGATATAGTCCCACTTGTTCATTTTTGCTTTTGTTTTCCTTGCCCAGGGAGATATGTTCATGAAGAAGTCACTCATGTTTATGTCCAAGAGATTTCTGCCTGTTTTTTTCTCAGAGTTTCATGGTTTCATGACTGACATTCAGGTCTTTGATCCATTTTGAATTTACTTTTGTGTATGGGGTTAGACAGGGGGCATTACGTTAGCATGTATAATGTTGGGACACAGGGAGGGCTGTGCAACACAGAGAAGACAAGTAGTGATTCTATAGCAACTTACTACGTTGATGGACAGCGACTGTAATAGGGTGGGTGGGTGGGACTTGGTGAAGGGGGGAGCCTAGTAAACATAATGTTCTTCATGTAATTATAGATTAATGATAACAAAATAAATAAATAATAAATAAATAAATGCAAAGAGTACAAAGTTAAACTTGTTTTGAAACCCCAAATTTATATTATGTTTTGATCTTAACATTACAAATCTATCCATGGAAATATCTTGAGAATCTGAAGTTATTGGCCATATTCAATGCATTTTAAACATTTTAATGTATCTGGCTATTAGATATTTGCAAATAAGTAACATCCATTAAACAATACTGGTATTTTTTAAGTGAAAATAGAGTGATGTTACTGAGAATAGAAGTATAAAGAGCACTGAAATGCTCCCATCACCCAGGCGTCCCCTGGTTCCTCACTGGCTGAGTATTGCAGGCTTCACATTGTTTTCTGGACATTGCCTATGTCAGTTAATCCAAATTAGGCTTTCTCTTACATTTGTCTTAATTTTATTGGTAGATTTAAAACTTCTTTCTCTTCTCAAACAGGTATAGCCAGGCCCTTATTAATCCACCCCCACCCCCACTCTCAGCCTGAGCAACTTCCTGGCAAATTTTCCACCACTGGTCCTTTCTTAATACCTACTGTCAAAACGTTTAAACCTCCTGGTGGGAATAAATCATATTTAGTTTTTGTGCTTTTTCTAACACCATAACCAATGGT
Organism: Manis pentadactyla; assembly: GCF_030020395.1. NCBI lineage: Eukaryota > Metazoa > Chordata > Mammalia > Pholidota > Manidae > Manis > Manis pentadactyla. The sequence continues at coordinate 25,635,228 of NC_080037.1, read as the reverse complement.
GAAAGACTGGCTTTTTTCATCCTAAGATCAGGAACATGACAGGAACTTTTTGTATTCTTAGTTAAAATTTTATGCACAGTTATAGCCAGACCAATTAGATAAGAAAAAGAAATAAAAGGGATCCAAACTGGAAAGGAAGAAGTGACACTATATGCACAGATAGCATGATCCTATACATAGAGAATTCTAAAGTAACACACACACAACTATTACAGTTAATAAACAAATCAGAATTGTTGCAGAGCACAAAATCAATATACAAAAATTCATAACCACTTGTATTTCATACACTAGCAATAAATAATCTGAAAAGGAAACTTAGAAAACAATTCAACTTATAATAGCAACCCAAAAATAACATGTCAAGGTATAAATTTATCAAACAGGTATCAGATCTGTACACCCAAAATTACAATCCCCGCTGAAAGGAAATCACAGAAGATGTGAGTAATGGAAAAATACCTTTGTACCTGGATTGGAAAATTTGTTCTTTTTTTTAGATAACTAATTTTTAATGAAGGGTAGTTGACACACAGTATTACATTACATTAGTTTCAAGTGTACAACACAGTGATAAAACATTTATATCCATAATTCTAGGTTCCAGCTATCACCCTACCAAGCTGTTACAATATCTTGACTATATTCCTTATGCTATACATTACATCCCGGTTACTAATTTATTTTACCATTGGAAGTCTGTCCTTTTTTTTTTTTTTTTTGTGAGGGCATCTCTCATATTTATTGATCAAATGGTTGTTAATGACAATAAAATTCTGTATAGGGGAGTCAATGCTCAATGCACAATCATTAATCCACCCCAAGCCTAATTTTCATCAGTCTCCAATCTTCTGAGGCATAACAAACAAGTTCTTACATGGAGAACAAATTCTTACATAATGAATAAGTTACATAGTGAACAGTACAAGGGCAGTCATCACAGAAACTTTTGGTTTTGCTCATGCATTATGAACTATAAACAGTTCAAATATGAATACTCATTTGGTTTTTATACTTGATTTATATGTGGATACCACATTTTTCTCTTTATAATTATTATTTTTAATAAAATGCTGAAGTGGTAGGTAGATACAAGATAAAGGTAGAAAACATAGTTTAGTGTTGTAAGAGAGCAAATGTAGATGATCAGGTGTGTGCCTGTAGACTATGTGTTAAACCGAGCTAGACCAGGGCAATAAAACATCCATGTATGCAGAAGATTTCTCACAGAACATGAAGGGGGAGGTTCTAAGCCTCACCTCTGCTGATCCCCAATTTCTCACCTGATGGCCCCCCTGCGACTGTACCTGTCTTAGGTTGTTCCTCCCACGAGGAATCTTACCTGTCTCTGGCTAACCAGTCATCTTCCGGGGCCATACAGGGAAATGTAAAGTTGGTAAGTGAGAGAGAAGCCTTATTGTTTGAAATGGTTAGCTTTTTATTTCTTTGCATATTTATGCCCAGTAGCTTCTATGCCCAGCATTTGTCTTGAGGTATCTTTACCACTTGGAAGAATTATGATACTCGGTAAATTTGATATGAGGCACGAATTCTATTTAAGGGTTGTAATTAGGAAGGAAGAAGAAAAGCTATAGAAGTAGCAGGCGGAAGAAAACATGGGAAGATTGATTATTTCTTTGACATATCTTCTTGTAGAGTAACTTCAGCATGTATAGGTTTTAAGCTACTACTTAAATTGCGCACACACATTAACATAATAGGAGTATAGTTACATAACCAAAGCATATCTGTAATTACCAGCCATCTCCAGGGAAACCAAGAAAACCAGTTAGGCACCTTAGGCATTTGTGAAAACTTATCTATGATATGGTGGATATTGTCCAACTGAACTTGAACAGTCTGAGAGAAATGAGACAAATTAAAACAACCCATTCCTGAGGAATGTTCACATCCCTTATGTTCTTTTAACAGTAGTCTGTAGTTGTAAGATTTTGGAGCGCTACAATTTGCACTTCTCCTAATTCTTGGTTGAGTTCCAACAGTACAGATCCAGTCAAATTTGTTGTTTTACTGTATGCACAGGCCAGCTTAGATATCTCCTTCTTCATTCCCATGGCAAGTCCAGGAACTGGTGGGATGAGTGCATCTACAGCTGTAGCAGTGCGTGGATCTTTGTTGGGGATTTTTGATGATCATCTTCTGGCATGAGTCTTCCCGAGAGTGCTGATGTTGGAAGTTCTCTTTCATATCGTATCTTAGTTCATTTTCGGGGTAGCCCAATTAGGCTTTGATCTTCTGTATAAACGCAAACAGACCCTTTGCCTACATTTTTATATGCCCTTTATACCCTTGTGTAGAACTCATTGGAGGTTACCACACGGGAACTGCCCTTTTTGTTTTGTTTTGTTTTGTTTTGTTTTGTTTTGTTTTGTTTTTGGTATCACTAATCTACACTTACATGACGAATATTATGTTTACTTGGCTCTCCCCTATACCAGGTCTCCCCTATAAACCCTTTTACAGTCACTGTCCATCAGCATAGCAAAATGTTGTAGAATCACTACTTGCCTTCTCTGTGTTGTACAGCCCTCCCTTTTCTCCTACCCCCCATGCATGTTAATCTTAATACACCCCCACTTCTCCCCCACCTTATACCTCCCCACCCACCCATCTTCCCCAGCCCCTTTCCCTTTGGTACCTGTTAGTCCTTTCTTGAGATCTATGATTCTGCTGCTGTTTTGTTCCTTCAGTTTTTCCTTTGTTCTTATACTCCACAGATAAGTGAAATCATTTGGTATTTCTCTTTCTCCGCTTGGCTTGTTTCACTGAGCATAATACCCTCCAGCTCCATCCATGTTGCTGCAAATGATTGGATTTGCCCTTTTCTTATGGCTGAATAGTATTCCATTGTGTATATGTACCACTCTTCTTTATCCATTCATCTATCGATGGACATTTAGGTTGCTTCCAAATCTTGGCTATTGTAAATAGTGCTGCGATAAACATAGGGGTGCACTGATCTTTCTCATACTTGATTGTTGCATTCTTAGGGTAAATTCCTAGGAGTGCAATTCCTGGGTCAAATGGTAGGTCTATTTTGACCATTTTGATGTACCTCCATACTGCTTTCCACAATGGTTGAACTAACTTATATTCGCACCAGCAGTGTAGAAGGGTTCCCCTTTCTCCACAGCCTCGCCAACATTTGTTGTTGTTTGTCTTTTGGATGGCAGCCATCCTTACTGGTGTGAGGTGATAACTCATTGTAGTTTTAATTTGCATTTCTCTGATAATTAGCGATGTGGAGAATCTTTTCATGTGTCTGTTGGCCATCTGTATTTCTTTTTTGGAGAACTGTCTGTTCAGTTCCTCTGCCCATTTTTTAATTGGATTATTTGTTTTTTGTTTGTTGAGGCGTGTGAGCTCTTTATATATTCTGGACGTCAAGCGTTTATCAGATATGTCATTTTCAAATATATTCTCCCATACTGTAGGGATCCTTTTTGTTCTATTGATGGGGTCTTTTGCTGTACAGAAGCTTTTCAGCTTAATATAGTCCCACTTACTCATTTTTGCTGTTGTTTTCCTTGCCCGGAGAGATATGTTCAAGAAGAGGTCACTCATGTTTATGTCTAAGAGGGTTTTGCCTATGTTTTCATCCAAGAGTTTAATGGTTTCCTGGCTTACATTCAGGTCTTTGATCCATTTTGAGTTTACTTTTGTATATTGGGTTAGACAATGGTCTAGTTTCATTCTCCCACATGTAGCTATGCAGTTTTGCCAGCACCATCTGTTGAAGAGACTGTCATTTTGCCATTGTATGTCCATGGCTCCTTTATCAAATATTAATTGACCATATATGTCTGGGTTAATTTCTGTTCCACTTGTCTGTGGCTCTGTTCTTGTGCCAGTACCAAATTGTCTTGATTACTGTGGCTTTGTAGTAGAGCTTGAAGTTGGGGAGTGAGATCCACCCTACTTTATTCTTCTTTCTCAGGATTGCTTTGGCTATTCGGGGTCTTTGGTGTTTCCATATGAATTTTTGAATTATTTGTTCCAGTTCATTGAAGACTGTTGCTGGTAGTTTCATAGGGATTGCATCAAATCTGTATATTGCTTTGGGCAGGATGGCCATTTTGACGATATTAATTCTTCCTAGCCACGAGCATGGGATGCGTTTCCATCTGTTAGTGTCCCCTTTAATTTCTCTTAAGAGTGACTTGTAGTTTTCAGAGTATAAGTCTTTCACTTCTTTGGTTAGGTTTATTCCTAGGTATTTTATTCTTTTTGATGCAATTGTGAATGGAGCTGTTTTCCTGATTTCTCTTTCTGTTGGTTCGTTGTTAGTATATAGGAAAGCCACAGATTTCTGTGTGTTGATTTTGTATCCTGTAACTTTGCTGTATTCCGATATCAGTTCTAGTAGTTTTGGGGTGGAGTCTTTAGGGTTTTTTATGTACAGTATCATGTCATCTGCAAATAGTGACAGTTTAACTTCTTCTTTACCAATCTGGATTCCTTGTATTTCTTTGTTTAGTCTGATTGCCGTGGCTAGGACCTCCAGTACTATGTTAAATAACAGTGTAGAGAGTGGGCATCCCTGTCTAGTTCCTGATCTCAGAGGAAATGCTTTCAGCTCCTCGCTGTTCAATATAATGTTGGCTGTGGGTTTATCATAGATGGCCTTTATTATGTTGAGGTACTTGCCCTCTTTTCCCATTTTGCTGAGAGTTTTTATCATGAATGGATGTTGAACTTTGTCAAATGCTTTTTCAGCATCTATGGAGATGATCATGTGGTTTCTGTCTTTCTTTTTGTTGATGTGGTGAATGATGTTGATGGACTTTCGAATGTTGTACCATCCTTGCATCCCTGGAATGAATCCCACTTGGTCATGGTGTATGATCCTTTTGACGTATGTTTGAATTTGGTTTGCTAATATTTTGTTGAGTATTTTTGTATCTACGTTCATCAGGGATATTGGTCTGTAGTTTTCTTTTTTGGTGGGGTCTTTGCCTGGTTTTGGTATTAGGGTGATGTTAGCTTCATAGAATGCATTTAGCAGTATCCCCTCCTCCTCTATTTTTTGGAAAACTTTAAGGAGAATGGGTATTATGTCTTCCCTGTATGTCTGATAAAATTCCGAGGTAAATCCATCTGGCCCGGGGGTTTTGTTCTTTGGTATTTTTTTGATTACCGCTTCAATTTCGTTGCTGGTAATTGGTCTGTTTAGATTTTCTGTTTCTTTCTGGGTCAATCTTGGAAGGTGGTATTTTTCTAGGAAGTTGTCCATTTCTCCTAGGTTTCCCAGCTTGTTAGCATATAGGTTTTCATAGTATTCTCTAATAATTCTTTGTATTTCTGTGTGGTCTGTCGTAATTTTTCCTTTCTCGTTTCTGATACTGTTGATTTGTGTTAACTCTCTTTTCATCTTAATAAGTCTGGCTAGAGGCTTATCTATTTTGTTTATTTTCTCAAAGAACCAGCTCTTGGTTTCATTGATTTTTGCTATTGTTTTATTCTTCTCAATTTTATTTATTTCTTCTCTGATCTTTATTATGTCCCTCCTTCTGCTGACCTTAGGCCTCATCTGTTCTTCTTTTTCCAATTTTGATAATTGTGACATTAGACCATTCATTTGGGATTGCTCTTCCTTTTTTAAATATGCCTGGATTGCTATATACTTTCCTCTTAAGACTGCTTTTGCTGTGTCCCACAGAAGTTGGATCTTAGTGTTGTTGTTGTCATTTGTTTCCATATATTGCTGGATATCCATTTTGATTTGGTCATTGATCCATTGATTATTTAGGAGTGTGTTGTTAAGCCTCCATGTGTTTGTGACCCTGTTTGCTTTCTTTGTACAGTTTATTTCTAGTTTTATGCCTTTGTGGTCTGAAAAGTTGGTTGGTAGGATTTCAATCTTTTGGAATTTTCTGAGGCTCTTTTTTTGGCCTAGTATGTGGTCTATTCTAGAGAATGTTCCATGTGCACTTGAGAAGAATGTATATCCTGTTGCTTTTGGATGTAGAGTTCTATAGATGTCTATTAGGTCCATCTGCTCTACTGTGTTGTTCAGTGCTTCCGTGTCCTTACTTATTTTCTGCCAGGTGGATCTATCCTTTGGGGTGAGTGGTGTGTTGAAGTCTCCTAGAATGAATGCATTGCAGTCTATATCCCCCTTTAGTTCTGTTAGTATTTGTTTCACATATGCTGGTGCTCCTGTGTTGGGTGCATATATATTTAGAATGGTTATATCCTCTTGTTGGACTGAGCCCTTTTTCATTATGTAGTGTCCTTCTTTATCTCTTCTTACTTTCTTTGTTTTGAAGTCTATTTTGTCTGATATTAGTACTGCAACCCCTGCTTCCTTTTCGCTGTTGTTTGCTTGAAATATGTTTTTCCATCCCTTGACTTTTAGTCTGTACATGTCTTTGGGTTTGAGGTGAGTTTCTTGTAAGCAGCATATAGATGGGTTTGCTTTTTTATCCATTCTGTTACTCTGTGTCTTTTGATTGGTGCATTCAACCCATTAACATTTAGGGTGACTATTGAAAGATATGTACTTATTGCCATTGCAGGCTTTAAATTCGTGGTTACCAAAAGTTCAATGTTAGCCTCTTTAGTATTTTACTGCTTAACTTAGCTCGCTTATTGAGCTGTTATATACACTGTCTGGAGATTCTTTTTTTCTCTCCCTTCTTGTTCCTCCTCCTCGATTCTTCATATGTTGGGTGTTTTGTGCTGTGCTCTTTCTAGGAGTGCTCCCATCTAGTGCAGTCCCTGTAAGATATTCTGTAGAGGTGGTTTGTGGAAAGCAAATTCCCTCAGCTTTTGTTTGTCTGGGAATTGTTTAATCCCACCGTCATATTTGAATGATAGTCATGCTGGATACAGTATCCTTGGTTCAAGGCCCTTCTGTTTCATTGTATTAAATATATCATGCCATTCTCTTCTGGCCTGTAGGGTTTCTGTTGAGAAATCTGATGTTAGCCTGATGGGTTTCCCTTTATAGGTGACCTTTTTCTCTCTAGCTGCCTTTAACACTCTTTCCTTTTCCTTGATCTTTGCCATTTTAATTATGATGTGTCTTGGTGTTGTCCTTCTTGGATCCTTTCTGTTGGGGGTTCTGTGTATTTCCGTGGTCTGTTCGATTATTTCCTCCCCCAGTTTGGGGAAGTTTTCAGCAATTATTTCTTCTAAGATAGTTTCCATCTCTTTTCCTCTCTCTTCTTCTTCTGGGACCCCTATAATACGGATATTGTTCCTTTTGGATTGGTCACACAGTTCTCTTAACATTGTTTCATTCCTGGAGATCCTTTTGTCTCTCTCTATGTCAGCTTCTATGCGTTCCTGTTCTCTGATTTCAATTCCATCAATGGCCTCTTGCATTCTATCCATTCTGCTTATAAACCCTTCCAGAGTTTGTTTCATTTCTGCGGTCTCCTTTCTGGCATCTGTGATCTCCCTCCGGACTTCATCCCATTTCTCTTGCGTATTTCTCTGCATCTCTGTCAGCACGTTTATGATTCTTATTTTGAATTCTTTTTCAGGAAGACTGGTTAGGTCTGTCTCCTTCTCTGGTGTTGTCTCTGTGATCTTTGTCTGCCTGTAGCTTTGCCTTTTCATGGTGATAGGAATAGTCTGCAGAACTGGGACGAGTGACGGCTGGAAGGACTTCCTTTCTTGTTGGTTTGTGGCCCTCCTCTCCTGGGAGAACAGCGGCCTCTAGTGGCTTGTGCTGCGCAGCTGCGCGCAGACAGGGTTTCTGCTTCCTGCCCGGCTGCTATGGAGTTAATCTCCGCTGTTGCTGTGGGCGTGGCCTGGCTCGGGCAGCTACTCCAAAGTGGTGGAGTCGCGTTGGAGCAGGAGCTGCTGGGAGGCTATTTATCTCCGTAAGGGGCCTCCCTGCTCCCTGCAGCCCAGGGGTTAGGGTGCCCAGAGATCCCAGATTCCCTACCTCTGGATTAAGTGTCCCACCCTGCCCCTTTAAGACTTCCAAAAAGCACCCACCAAAACAAAACAATGACCACCAAAAAAAAAAGGTGGTCGCTCGTTTTTCTTTATTCTCTGGTGCCAGCCTCAGACCTCTGCTCACCGGTCTTGCTGCTTTGTTTCCCTAGTATTGGGGTCCCTATCCCTTTAAGACTTCCAAAAAGCGCTTGCTAAAACAAAACAGCGAAAAAGCAAAAAAAAAAAAAAGAAAAAGAAAAATGATCGCATGCTTTTCTTATGTCCTCCGTCACCCGGCCTCCAGTGCCCGCTCACTGTTCTTGCTGCCCTGTTTTCCTAGTATCGAGGGCCCTGCACTCTGGCCCAGATGGCTGGGGCTGGGTGTTCGGCAGCCCTGTGCTCCGTCTCCCTCCTGCTCTGCCTATTCTTCTCCCGCCGGGAACTTGGGGGAGGGGTGCTCGGCTCCCGCCGGGCTGGGGCTTGTATCTTACCCCCTTCGCGAGGTGCTGGGTTCTCTCATGTGCAGATGTGGTCTGGATATTGTCCTGTGTCCTCTGGTCTTTATTCTAGGAAGGGTTGTCTTTGTTATATTTTCATAGATATATGTTGTTTTGGGAGAATATTTCCGCTGCTCTACTCACGCCGCCATCTTCTGCCCCCTCTCCGGAAAATTTGTTCTTTTTAAGATGGCAATATTACCCAAAGCAATCTAGATTCATTGCAATCTTACAAAATCTTAACAGTCTTCCTTGCAGTATTATAAAAGTCGTTCCTAACATTCATACAGAATTGCAAGGTACTCCATGTAGCTAAAATAATCTTGAAAAAGAAAAACAATGCTGGGGAACACACACATCCTGTTTCAATATTTATTACAAAGATACAGTAATCAAAACATTGTGGTACTGATATAAGGATATGTATACACACACACACACACACACACACACACACACACACACACATATATATATATATATGGAATTGAGAATACAGAAATAAATCCACATATCTAAAATCAATTTATTTTTAATAAGTATGCTAAGATCACTCATTAGGGAAAGAATAGTCTCTTTGACTGATAGGATAGGGACAATAGGATATTGATATCCAAAAGAATGAAATTGGACCCTTACCTCACACCATATGCAAAAATAAACTCCAAATGGATCAATAAACCAAATATGAGAACTAAAACCACAAAACTTTGAGAAAAGGCCATAGTAGTCAATCTTTATGATCTTGGATTTAGAAGTGGTTTCTGTGACATAACACTAAAATTCAGTATTTTATTTTAAATATGATGGACATACATAGCTAGACCATCTGAAAAAAGAAGACACTAAATACAAAGCCAGAGCTTTCCAGCTCAGTATGCATTTTGGAAATGACTTATAATCAGGTCAACAGTTTATTAGGTACAAGTCACTTTATATCCTAGACACCAACATACAGTTCCTTCATGGGCCCGTAAAGAAGGGGGTCAGTATGATCATGTATTTATGCACCTCTTTCAGGACATCTGATGGCGTTTGTTTCAAACATCAGAAATATTACAACTCCAGCATCTCAAGGGGCCTCAAATGATTTTAGCCTTCTGGAACTGTTCACAGAAACATTTATAAATTTACCACAATTCATATCATAAACATATTTAGCATATAGCACCAGAAAAACTTGCCTTCAGACTTAACACAGTTTGATAAAGAAAAAAAAAATCCATAGTACAATCTACTGCTTGGTTCCAAATATATTTCTAGCCACATATTCTTTTTGAATTCAAATTCAATTACTTCTTTTAATTGTCTAAATACCTGTGCTTTCTCTCTCACCTGAAGTTTGGCACATGCTGTTTCCTTGCTTAGGACTCAGCCTCCCGGTAGACTCAACCCCATCATCTTCTTGGTGTAAGCAACTCATACTCAATCCTCAACCCATTCCTTAATTAGCTTTCTCAGTGTTGGTTCACACACTCAGAAGATTAGCATGTGAAATCTGAAACTAGTCCGTGCACCCAGAAGTGAAGACAGGAGCAGACCACTCCAGATTGGCAGGTGACAGTTTTCATAAGAAAGGGAATTTCCTTGCAAGGTTTATCTTAAATAGCCACATGCTGAGTAAATCTCTGCATCTGCCCATCCAAATCTTAAAAGTTTATATAGAGGCCTTCCCAGGGCTCAGTCCAGACGGTCTCAGTGACACATTGCCCTCTCACGGCTGCATCCTGGAAAATGGCAGCAATTGGAACAATGCAAAGAATGTACATTCCAAAGACAGGGACCCAGGTGAGGAACCTCCCATTGCCCAAGCCGAACTCACAGGTCAATCAGAGGTCACGTCCTCTCTGTGACCTTCTCTAGTCAGGAGAAATTTATCTGACTTCATAAAAATGTTAATTGTCCTCATTATGTTTTCCCTTGTTTTATTTCTTGATTTGAGAGTTTTAGTTGTTTTGCTTCCAGCAAATTGTTAGTCCATGAAGTTAGGAACCACTAATACCACCACATTCCTATACAAGGGGGCCTGGTCTAACATGGACGCCATTAAATGAGTGCATAGGATACAATCAGTAAGGCTGAGATTCCAGTCACTTGAGGAGAATAGGCATGCTCTACCAGACCCCTGAGAAAAAAGCAATGTGGGCAGTTTGAAAGACTTCCTAGCAATGAGAAGGATGCGAGAGGAACAAGGATTACACAGTACTCTCTGCTTAGGAAAAAGGTCAGGTGGACAATACCTCCCCAGCCTGCATTCAGTTCAACAGTTTAGGAATTCCCAGGAGCTTCAGATGCTCCATTCCCCCCACTAAAGCAATGCAGCCCCATGGCTCCTTCTTGTGGCATGCAGCCTGTCTCCTGGGTACCCAGAGGGAGATCCTTCCAGTTCTCTCAACCCTATTTTGAACCAGCTGCAGAATTGCACACAGGAGCCAAACCTGGGAGCTCTTTCATCCTGGCAGGCACCAGTCCTGCTCACCAACAGCACCAAGTCTCCCCCCTGCATGCATGGTCCACTTGACACAGCAGTGGAGGCAGGTGTTGCAGACAGGAAGGCAGAAGGAGATTCTCAGCCTATTCTGGCCCAGCCATGTAAGAACTGTGAGAACCAATCCCAGAACTCTTCCCTTCCAGCAGCCTCCTGTCTCACTTGCCTCAGCAGCCACCATTGCTGCAGGCCAGGTGGGATGGTTCTGCCCACAGCAACACCAGGAGCACAGCTCCAAGTGTTCTCCCCACTCAGGTGCTCAGCCTACAGCCCACACAACCCACTTGAAATCATATCACTATAAGCCAGACAGGTGCCCCACCCACAACACTCCAACATCTGGACTCCAACACAGAATATTGATCTTCTTGGCAGTAGAAAAGCTCCTACACAAAGCTATTATTCCTTAGGAAACACCAAAAAAAAAAAAATGAAGAGGCAGAGGAATTTCATCCAAATAAAACTGCAAGACAAAACAACAGAAGAAAGGCTGAGTGAAACTGAAATCACCTATCTTCTTGATAAAGATTTCAAAGTAAGTCATAAACCTGAACACGGATCTACAGAAAATTATTCAAGATCTCAGGGAGGACCTCAAAAAAGATAGAGATGTCCAAAAAGGTAACTCAGAGCTGAAGAGTACAGTATCTGAAGTGAAAAATACAATGGTGGGAGTCAATAGCAGGCTTACACAGGAAGAAGGTATATGTGATCTGGAAATTAGAGAGAAAGAAAACAGTGAAACCAAAACACAGAGGGAAGAAAGGATCTCTAAGAATGAAAGAATAATAAGAAAGTTGTGTGGCCAATCCAAAAGGAACAATATTTGCAATATAGGATATGGGTACCAGAAGAAGAATAGAAAGAAAAAGAGATAGAAAGTCTCTTTGAGGAAATAATCATTGAAAACTTCTCCAATGGCAAAGATCAAGAATAAGAAGAGAGTATTTAAAGCAGTCAGAGACAGAAAAAAGATTACTTATAAAGGAAACCCCATCAGGCTATCAGGAGAATTCTCAGCAGAAACCTTACAGGCCAGAATGGAGTGGCATTATCTATTTAATGCAATGAAACAGAAGGGCCTCCAACCAAGAATACTCTACCTGGAAAGATTATCATTTAAAGTTGAAGCAGGGATTAAACAATTTTCAAATAAAAGTTGAAGGAATTCACCACCACTAAGCCAGCCATACAGAATATGTTAAAGTGGCTTCTCTAGATGGAAATGTTCCTAAAGTTAAATAGCCATCACTAGAGAAAATAAAACCCAGAGTAAAGGTAGTAGACCAACTAATTACCAAGAAAGTACAAAATTAAATCAACTACTAACAAAAATCAGTCAAGGGATACACAAAAAGTACAGAATATGATACCTAATATGTAAAGTGTGGAGTAGGAAGAATGGGGAGGAATATCTTTATATTGTATTTGAAATTGAGTAATCAGTGATTTAACATGGACTGTTAGATAGTAAAGAAGCTGCCCTTGAACCTTTGATAACCACAAATCTAAAGCCTACAATGGCAAAAAGTACCTATCTTTCAATAATTACCCTAAATTTAAATGGACTGAATGCACCCATCAAAAGACATGGAGTAGCAGAATGGATAAAAAAAACAAGACCCATCTATACGCTGCCTACAAGAGACTCACTTCAGAAACAAAGATATACAAAGACTAAAACTGATGCAACAGAAAAAATATACTTTATGCAAATAATATGAAGAAAAAAGCAGGAGTAAGAGTACTTGTAGCAGACAAAATAGACTTCAAAACAAAGAAAGTAACAAACAAAAATCAGTCTAGATGGAAATGTTCAAAACAAAGAAATGTCCAAAATAAAGAAAGTAACAAGATACAAAGAAGGTTATTACATAATGATAAAGGGTTTAATCCAAAAAAAATGATATAACCATTATAAATATCTATAAACCTGATATAGGAGCATCTAAATATGAAAAAATAAATACTAACAGAGTTTAAGGGGAAAATATAATGAAACACAGTCATTATAGGAGACTTTAACATAACACTCACACCAAAAGACAGATCAACCAGACAGAAAATAAGTAAGGAAACAAAGGCACTGAACAATACATTAGAACAGATGAATCTAACATATATACAGAACATTCCACCCAAAAGCAGAAGGACACACATTCTTTTCGAGTGCACATGGAACATTTTCCAGACTAGATCACATACTAGGCCACATAAAGAGCCTCAATAAATTAAAAAAGATTGAAATTGTATCAAGCAGCTTCTCAGACCACAGTGGTATAAAACTATAATTAAATTCCAAAAAGAATACAAAAATGCATGCAAATATATGGAGGCTTAAAAACATGCTCCTAAATAATCAATGGATTAATGACCAAATTAAAACACAGATCAAGCAAAATACAGAGACAAATTAAAACAACAACTCAACAGCCCAAAACCTGTGGATGCAGTGAAGGCAATTCTAAGAGGAAAGTGCATAGCAGTACAGGCCTACTTTAAGAAATGAAAGTAATCCTACATAAACAGTCTAAACTCACAATTAAATAAACTAGGAAAGGAAGAGAAAATGATGCCCAAAGTCAGCAGAAACAGTGACATAACAAAGATCAGAGCAGAAATAAATTTGAGAAAAATAAAGCAATAAAAAGAATCAATGAAACCCAGAGCTGATTCTTTGAGAAATAAACAAAATAAATATACCCCAAGCCAGATTTACCAAGAACAAAAGAGGGTGTAGATGCATAAACAGAATCAGAATTGAAAAAAAGAATAATCACAACAAACACTGCAAAAATACAAAAATTTATTAGAGAATACTATGAAAAATTTTATGCCAATAAATTGGACAGCCTAGAAGAAATGAACAACTTTCTAGAAAAATACAACCTTCCAAGACTAATCCAGGAAGAAACATAAAATCTGAATAAACTAATTACCAGCAATGAAATCAGACTGGTAATCAAAAAACTACCTAAGAACAAAACACCTAGTCCAGAGGGCATCATGGCTGAATTTTATCAAACATTTAAAGAATTAATACCGATCCTTCTTAAAGTATTCCAAAAAGTGGAAGAGGAGGGAATACTTCCAAAATCCTCCTATGAGGCCAGCACCACTCTAATATGAAAACCAGACAAACACACTATAAAAAAAGAAAATAGTAGACCAATATCCCTGGTGAACATAAATGCAAAAATCCTCAACAAAATATTAGCAAACTGAATTCAAAACTACATTAAAATGACCATCCATCATGACCAAGTGCGATTTATTCCAGGGATGTGCAATATTCATAAATCAGTCAATATCATACATCACATAAAGCTAAAGAAGGATAAAAATCACATGATCATGTCAATAGATGTGGAAAAACATTTGATAAAATTCAACATCCATTCATGATAAAAACTCTTAACAAAGTGGATATAGTACATACATACCTTAACATAATAAAGGCCGTATATGACAATTCCACAGCCAACATCATACTTAACAGTGAAAAGCTGAAAGCTTTTTCTCTAAGATCAGAAACAAGACAAGGATGCCCACTCTCATCACTTTTATTCAACATAGTTCTTGAGGTCCTAGCCATGGCAATCAGACAACAGAAAGACATAAAAGGCATCTGAACTGGTAAGGAAGAAGTTAAACTGTCACTGTTTGCAAACATGATATTATACTTAGAAAAATCTAAAAAATACACCCCAAAACTATTAGAACTATTAACTGAATTCAGCAAGGTGGCAAGATACAAAATTAATACACAGATATCTATTTCATTCCTATATTCTAAAGAGAAATTAGGAAAACAATTCATTGCATCAAAAATAATAAAATACCTAGGAATAAACATAACCTTTACTCTGAAAATTGCAAGACACTCATGAGAGAAGTTAAAGAAGACACCAATAAATGGAAACCTATCTCAGGCTCATGGATTGGAAGAATTAATATTGTCAAAATGGCACACCTAATTAACGAAATCTGCAGATTCAATGCAATCCCCATCAAAATACCAACAGCATTCCTCAATAAACCAGAAAAAATATTTCTAAAATTCATATGGAAGCACAAAAGACCCTGAATATCCAAAACAGTCCTGAGAAGGAAGAACAAAACTCAGGGAATTACGCTACCTAAATTCAAGCTTTACTACAAATCCACAGTAATCAAAACTATTTCATACTGGCATGAAAACAGACCCATAGATCAATGCAACAGAATAGGGAGCCCAGATATAAACCAAAACATATATAGTCAATTAATATATGGTGAAGGAGACATGAATATTCAATGGGGAAATGACAGCCTCTTCAACAACTAGTGTTGGCAAAAACTGGACAACTACATGTAAGAGAATGAAACTGGATTACTGTCTAATTCCATATACAAAATAAACTCAAAATGGGTCAAAGACCTAAATGTAAATCATGAAACCATAAAACTCTTAGGAGAAAACATAGGCAAAATTCTCTTGAACATAAACATGAGCAACTTTTTCCTGGACTTGTTTCCTCAAGGAAGGGAAACAAAATAAAAAATAAACAAAGGGACTACATCAAACTAAAATGCTCTGTACAGCAAAGGATACCATCAGCAGAACAGAAAGGCATCCTACAGTATACGAGAATATATTCATCAATGATTTAGCCAATAAGGGGTTAACATCCAAAGTATATAAAGAATTCATATGCTTCAACACCCAAAAAAACAAGTAACAAATTTAAAAAATGGGCAGAGGACCTGAACAGACACTTCTCCAAAGAAGAAATAAGGGTGGCCAACAGGCACATGAAAAGATGCTCCACATTGCTCATCATCAGGGAAATGCAAATTAATGTCACAGTGAGATATGACCTCATACCGGTCATTATGGCCACTATCCAAAAGACAAGAAACAACAACTACTGGCGAGTGTGTGGAGAAAAGAGAACTTTCCTACACTTTAGGTGGGAATGTAAACTGGTGAAAATTGGTGTAAATTGGAAGGCAATATGGAGGTTCCTCAAGAAAACTAAGACTAGAAATATCATTTGACCCAGTAATTCTACTCCTTGGAATGTACCTGAAGAAAAACTCCCTGATAAAGAACATATGCACCCCTATGTTTATTGCTATACTATGTACAATAGCCAAGATACGGAAGCAACCTAAATGTCCATCAATAGATGAATGGATAAAGAAGATGTGGTACATATACACAATGGAAATTATTCAGCCATGAAATGAAAATAAATCCTCCCATTTGCAAAAACATGGATGGATCTAGAGAGGGTATTATGCTCAGTGAAATAATTTAAGCAGAGAAAGACAAATACCAAATTATTTCACTCATTTGCAGAGTATAAAAACAAAGCAAAACAGAAGGAACAAAAAAGCAGCAGACTCAGAGACTCTAAAAAGGGACTAGTGGTTACCGTAGGGGAGAGGTTGAGAAGGGTGGGTGGGGATGGAGAAGGGAATTAAGGGGCACTATAATTCACAATCATAATATAGGTTGGTCAATGTGAAGGTAGTACTGCATGGAGAACACAGTTAATGACTCCGTAACATCTACTACACTGATAGACAATGACCACAGGGAGGGGGGTGAGGTCTTGATAATACGGGTGAATGTTGAGCCACTGTGCTGTGTATGTGAAACCATCATAAGGCTGTGTATCAATTATACTTCAATCATAATAAAAAAAGATAAAAACACATGTGCACTTTTGTATGTCATGAATACAAACCACCACAGAAAGAAGTTTGCTAGACTGAATTATCAAAAATAAATGCAGTATTTCCAAACTGTACTTGGCTTTCCTATTTCTGTTGATAAAAATCCCTGAGAATGCTTTAACAGGATATGTGTTTGAGATGGGGAAAAGGCTGAACTGAAATGAGATTTAAAAGGTGAATTGGTTAATATGTGAATATATGGAAATAATACATTTACGAAAATTCACTCCTGGGATCTGGATGGAGAATTTGCATAACTAGTCCTCAATATGTTTATCAGTGTAGCATGTAAAGATATCTTCTGAAGAAACCATGAGTCAGAATAGTTTCTATTTTCGTAAGATAAAATCACTGGGATACTGCTTCTACTGTGGGATAATGAATGAATACACTATGAAGCAGTTACAGAAAATCACTTTTATAGAACAGTTATATTTCCAGAATAATTAGGAATTGTTGCTTTCAATCATTTGCATTGATAAATCTTTGTCAATGCATGACTCTTTTTTGGTGGAAATGCAACCCTAATAATAAATTCTATGCTTGAGGATAATAGATTCTAGAGAATTAATTATTAGTTGATTCTATTTTTAAATGAAAATTGATTAGTCATCCTTGGGAAAAGATATATACTTAGCTAAAATTAATTGGACTTATAATAAAAATGTCCTTCCAACTTTAAACAGCATTATAAATTGGTAAATATTCAGTTATCAAGAAAAAATGACATACAAATAGCAAAATAACTACGATCAAAGAACTGGAAAAGGGCTTCTGTATCTCTATCGGTTTTTATCTCTATTTTTTATAATAAATCATAAACAATCACTTAAGATTTTAATTCTAAAAGAAATAGCATAACTTGACATGACACAAGTGCATTTTCATAAAGGTATGTTTGCTAAGTTTTATAATGACTTGGATGTTTTATTGCTCTGTTTGTAAAATGATTGGGATAAAATTGAATTTCATCTGTGAGTTCAATTCCATTGTCTTTATTCAAGTATAGACTCCCTGACTGCATTATTAGGTTCAATATGTTAAATGAGTACTAAAAGAATAGTTTTAAAACAAACAAAAAGTGTGGAAATGTGAAGCAGAAGCTAATTCAAACTGGGAACAGAAATGCAAACATCATAAATATAAAAAATATTTTCACTCCTCTGCTCCAGTGAAGCCTAAAATGCCAAGAAACATGAACTGAATTACCTAAATATAAAGTTCCGTTGCTATTCTGCACCACTATAGTTTGTTAATTAGAAAATAATTTTATTTTAAGAAAATATGCTAATAAAAATGTTGGTAAAACTTTTACAAGTATTTCACCCTAATTGCCACATAATTATTAACATTATGCTGGTAAAACAATTTAAATTAATGCACACTTCTTTGTAGTAGAATTTTCATTATTAGGCTAATTTGAACAGCTTAGGTTTACCTTAGCTCTTATGAAAAAATGAAGTGCCTGACTGTGGTGTCCAATGCCCTGTCCGGTCCCATGAGTGTGTGATTCCATGAGTTTTAACAGGTTACACCACACAGATGTATCCATGGACCGATTGTAGAGCACCATTAAAAATTAATGAAGTTTCTAATGAGTGAGTGCTAGCAAGATGAATTAACTATTATTTTCTATTAAAACGTAATCAAATATTTTATTTACCTCAAATTATGAAGAATAAGAAACATCAAAAGTTAAATGTGATTTTAGGGTACCTATTATTTGTGATTTTGGGCTTCCCATAAAGTTAATCTGTAATATCAACAACCCTTGTCATTTCGTTAATTCAATCTCTTTGACTATTCTTTTAGTGCTACTGAATACACACTGAACTTCACATCACCTCCTTTTATTATATTAATTAATGATGCTCTGTCAATGTTGGTTAAAATACTTCCAAAAATCTTAGGAAACAAGCACACATGGTCATTTTTACTTTCTCTGTGTATGAGCAGCATCTAGTAGTAAGCAGGGGAAAAAATGCAGACATATGACAGAGAGTCAATGAGTGAAATGTACTAAAACACATACATGTGCAACAGAGCATTTTCAGATCATGTTAGGACAATCTATTTGAGAAGTGATACAATCTAACAAGGAAAGTCATTGTAATATATTACTGATCTCAGTAAGAGTTGACTGAGAATATGTGAGGGAGCACACCATTGCAAATCTAGTCCCTCCCTCCATTAGGAAAGAAAACTCAAAGTCCTTGATTTAATATGAAGGTCAGCAGCAGCATTTTTGTAATAATAATTTTAGCAAAAATTATTATCTGTCAGCCACTGAACTAAGTATTCTATAGGTATTGCCTCATTTAATGCTCATAGCAGTTTACTGAAACTGATCTGTTATCATCTTCATTTTACATACAAAGAAAATGAGGCTGAGAGAAATTAAATAATTGCTCAAGGTCATGCAGCTATAAGAATGCCAAATGAGAAATGCAAAATGAAATGGAATGTCATTAAAAAATAATATGTCAAAAATATGATGCTATTAAATTTCAGTAAAGCATAAAGAGAGTGACTGAATCTAGTCAAGACTTGCCCACTTGTAAACAGTAACCAGGAAACATTGTAAAACTTATCTCAAAGGATGGAAATGGATTATGGTTCACCTGTTTATACAGTAGTCATTAAGAAAATAAAAAGTCATCATGCACATCTTTGGCTAGGTAGGATAATCCGGAACTCATATGGTCTCCATATTCTATCTTTACATAAAACCTATCTATGCCCAAATCACAATCACATACTAACCCAAATATTTAACCCACCGTCCATCCAATTGAGATAATGAAACTAGTTCTATTAGTTGAATTAACAACATTTCAACCTTGGAGATACAGATTTAAGTATAAAGACTAAAACGTATATCTAGTCCCTAATGCAAATATTCCCATGTAAGAGACAGGAAAATATGTGTGCATTAATGCATAATGTGGCAAAATTAAATCTGGCATATAAGGGCATCTGAAAGATTAGATTTGTGACTCCTATTTGAAACATGGAAATGACTGTGTATTTCTTGTTTGATGTTAAAAGAGGCAAGACAATATGTATAATTTTTAAAGAGCATTAAAATACTAAGAATTTAATGTCCTAAGCTTATTATTTAATTTAAAAGACTTGCCTAAATGTTTGGATAAAGCTTCTTTGTAAGGACCATTAGACCTAGTTGGCATTTGAGGTACTTATAAAGAAAACTGAAACCATTAAATTTGTAACAAAATTTTAGATATTATAAGGTAACTTAATTATTAAAGATTATAAGTGACTACCTATTAAATCAACTCAACTTTAATCAAGCATTAATCAAGGATCAAGAAAAAAATGATTGGTCTGTTTATATAAAGATTACTAGATTTATAAAAATGATGATAAGGTAACCACTAAAAACAGAAAGGGTAAAATAATTTAGCTAAAAGCCTAATAATAATAATGGAACTCTACAATAATAAATGGAACTCTACAAATGCTTAAATAAATCAAAACAAGAAGGGGAAGGAGGAACAGGTAGATGCAAGCAAATGGGACACATTGAGAAAAGAGTGCAATTATAACTGATAATCCAAATATATGAATAAATTATTAATGGTATCAATTCTACAATTGAAAGGTAAAGATTATCAAATTAGATAAATTACCCAACTGTATGTTATTTATAGGAGGCACATATTGAATATAAAGAAACATATAGGATGAAAGGACACAGGACAAAAACATATGAGTATGTACACATATATTATATATATATGTGTGTGTGTATGTGTGTGTGTGTGTGTGTGTGTGTGTGTGTGTCTGTCTGTATATATATATATGTAGCACTCAAACAATAAGCATAAGACTGGAGTGTGGATTTCTATCTCTGGCAAAGGTAGAATAACAGGCATAGGTTTTACCCCCCCACACCTTAAAAAGAACAATAAACCCAAACAGAATATATAAAATAATAGACTGTAGACATGAAACAGCACATTACAGTGATCCCTGGGAGAAGTGAAATGAATGAGGTAACTATGACTGCCCCAGATAATGCCTGAAGAGGGTTTCCTGGTGTGGGTAAAATTGCAGTATTTCCTGAATCTCTCACCTGGCCTTAGTGCATGTCCATATAAATAGGTGTTTCCAAGGGGTGGAGAGAAGCAGCCCATCTCCATATCAGTATGTGATTACAAGGGCAAGCAAGGGCTTGTCTGGATTGGAGAGGCTGGGTGGGGCCCTCTCTTCTTCTGCAGCCAGGTCTCTCTCGAGAGATGCGGGACAGCTGCTTGTAATAAGTAATCAGGTTTCTCCCACTTTATTTCTCCCTTTGACTGATTTCAGTTTCAAAGGTGTTTGCACTGGGATTTTCCCTCCAGAATTACACCAGGTGCTACATCAGAAGGGTAGAAACTCAGGTGGAGCCTAACAATCTCCCTCAAGTCTGGTGAAAGAGTTACCTCTTTCAGGGCAGAGTGCGGGAGAAGAGAGAGCTTCACAGAGAAACTGGTCTAAGCCTCTGCAGTGGTTCCCCCTCCAATCTTCAGCTAAATCCTGATCAGCAGAGGTGTGTGAGAAAACTATACCAGGCTGGGAAAGGAACCGGAAAGGATAAAGCAGAGCGATTACAAGATCTCACAGAGTAGTAGAACAGTTGCTTTTCCTACCAACTAGAGTAAAGAATCTGTATCTGTAATAAAAGGGAAAGTGGGTAGAGAACTCAGAGGGGCACTGCCTCAGTTGTGAGGCAAAATTATCTTAGACAGAAGGTCACTCTAAACCTGTCTAGCAAAGTTTAAAAGAAGCCTCAGAAGAATAAAATATTTACAAATAACTGCATCCCAGAACAAAGGTCAAAACAATTAAAAATTTTTCTTCTAGAGCTCACCAAGGTAAAATTCACAGTATCTGGCATCCAGTCAAAAACTAACAAGAATTCAAAGAAGAAGGAAACTGTAAGCTAAAATAAAGAGGCAAAGTAATCAATTAAAACTGACCTCAAAATGATATAGCTGACAGGATTAGTAAACATGGATATTAAAACAATAATTATAGCTACATTTCATATATTAAATTAGGTAAAATGAACCATGAACACATAAATGAGAAAGATACAGAAGATGTATTTAAAAAATCTCTCAAATCAAAATCCTTGGAATAGTAAAGGATATCTACAAAGAAGCTGTCATTAACATCATATGTCATGGTGAAAGGCTAAAAGCTTTTCCCTTTAACAATGTTTGAAATGAAAAGTCCATGGGTGCTTGCTCTGCTTGTTCCTGAGGATACCTATAAGTCTGGTACTGACTCTTGACCAAGGTAAAGAAGGTGATTCAATGTTCTGCTTAAAGTTTGAAACTCCCTGGAGGCATTCAGACCTGCTTGTTTACTTCTTAGGAGATGTTTGATCAATCGCTATAGCAAGTGTTACTGATAAAACTGGTCACAATCTGGCTTGACTATTTAACTAGTGGGGTATTAAAGGAATTTGTTGGAAAATTTTTCCAGGCTTCCCTAACACCAAATTTTCTCACACATATCTTGATTATTCATAATCTGATGATGAAAGGCAGCCTGTACATCTAAGAACCCTCAGGAGCTGTGTCTGCATGTACCAATAATCATATCAAATGGAAATTGCCTGAATATCCCAATTAAAAGGTGGAAATTGTCAGACTGTGTAAAAATGCAATACCCAACTACATACTGCCTATACAAAGGCACATATTAAGTGTAAAGGCATAAATACTTTAAAAATAAAAGGATAGGAAAATGTGTACCATGCTAACAACAGTAAAATAAGAGCTGTAGTTGTTATATTAACATTAGACATTGTAGACTTTGGAACAAAGACAATCATCAGGTATTAAAAAGGGCATTTCATAATGATAAATTATGCCATCAAAAGGACATAATAATCTTAAACTTTTCCCACTAATAACCATTCAAAATATATGAAGCAAAAAGTGATAGAACTGCAAGGAAAATTAGACAAATCCACCTTTATGGTTAGAAATTTGAATAATTGATAGAATAATTAAACAGAATGTAAACAAGGATGTGGAAGACTTGAACCACATTATTAACCAAATGGATCTGACATGTATAGAACAGAACACCAAACAGCAGAGGAAACCTATTCTTTTCAAAGGTCAGGGGGCATTTGCCAAGGTAGTCCATATTTGAGGTTCTGAAAAATTCTCAAAAAATGTATACAGATTCACGTCATAAAAAGTATATTGTCTCACCACAATGGAATTAAATTAGAAGTGAATATTAGAATGTTATCTGGAAGATCCATAGATATTTGGAAACTAAATAACACACTAGTAAATAGTGATTACATTAACAAAATCATAAAGGAATTTATGAAGTATTTTCAATTGAATGAAAATGAAAACAACATAGCAAAATTTTTTAGTTGCCTATAAACTGGTATTTAGAGAAAATTTTATAGACTCAAATGCTTATTATATTAGAAAAGAACAGAGATCTCAAATCAATAATCTTAGCTTTCATTTTATGAAACTTGGAAAAAAGATAACATTTCCAATGTAATCAAAAGAAATGAGATTAAAGCAGATATCAAGGACATAGAAATACACATCAGGAAAAAAGAGAGAAAAATCAATGAACCAAAAGCCAGTTCTTTGAGAAAACAATGAAATTGATACTAACGTAGTCAGACTGATCAAGAAAAAAGAAACAAATTATTAACATCAGGAATGACGACTATAGATTGCAATTCCACAGATAAGAACTATAATGAAAAAGTAAGAAAAAGTTTTGCCAAAACATTCAACAACTTAGGAGAAACAGACAAATTCCTTGAAAAACACAAACTACCAGAGATCATTCAAGAAGAAATAGACAACATGAATAACCCTGTGGGCATGCAGTCAAAAACTTCCCATGCAGAAAAACTTCCAGCAAATAAATCTGTAGTTTAAAAGTTCCCACAAATAAAACTCAACACCAATAAGGATTTACTGGTGAATTCAATCAAACTTTTAAAAAAGAAATAATATCAATTCTATAAACACTCCTGCAGGAAACTGAAGAGGAGTAAATATTCTATAAGGGTGTCATAACCCTGATGCTAAAGCCAGACAAAGGCATTACAAGAAAGCAATAGTCCAAAGCTGTAGTCCAATGCCTAATAGAATGTAGCAAATAAGATTCAAAAATATATGGAAAGTATACTTATGCAATGGAATACTATTAGTACCGATACTGGTATTGGTAAATGTGCTTGCATATCATACTTAAAAAACTTGGAAAGGATGGTTTTGGCAGTTTACCAAAATTAAATCTGCTGTTAACAACAAAAAGGAAGGATGAGTTATCCAGAAAGAATTGTTATATGTTTCCAAAAAGTTTATAATATTATTTTTAAATAACAGTACTATTGGAATTATCTGTGCTAGCTCTTCATAGGAAATTACTTTGCAGATGGAATGTCTTTTATACCACTAAACATATACTGGCATGTTAGTGAAGAGAGCCAACATTAGTCCCTCTATTGTTGCACTTTATATATCTTTGCATCTCCCACACTGCTTAGCATAGCAATATAATAATATTGTAAAATTCAAGACTACTTCTCTAAACACAAGATACACAGAAAAATTGTTGTCATTTTTTTTGTTTTTTTCAAAATATGTTGCCCTTTGCCATGTAGATTGATAAATTTAGCACAATTTCCTCTCTGTAAACCACCTCTTCGGAGAAAAATTAACTATCAACTACAGCTATAACAACTCAAAGGCCTCATTGACTAAAAGTGCCCTTTAAACACTGAGAATAATAATTACTGAATGACTTTAAGGTGTGATGTAAGAAAATACTTCCCTTTTTGAACACTAAATTCTGAAGTTTGATCCTGTTCCTTATTTTTCCCCGTGATTCCAGTAATGTGTTTTCACCTCTAGCAGAAAGGAGGCCAAGCTTCTTTTTCATCTGATCTGCAATATCTTGGCCATTTTGCATAATGTCATTTTGCTGCTTTTCAATACACAGAAGCAGATGTCTCTGTACTCCGTTTTACCACCTCCCATTGTCCCTGCTGCAAATTCTTCAATTATTCTTTGAATGGGTTCAAGACAATTTCATTCTGTCAGCCCTTCCTTTTTATGAACATTCAGGGACTATAATAAGACAAGGCATTGGTGAAATGTGACAGAAAATAAGGCATTATATTCTGAGATGTGAACAATAACTTTAGAAAGAGGTAGGCAGAGCTTAGGGAAATATTTACTCTAGTGTTCCAAGAAAAACAGAATGACCACTGGTATAGATTAGCTAGAAAAACTCTTCTTAGAAAGGAAAGCAAGAATTATCAACAGAATCATTAGAGGTCCGAGCCATTTTGCATCCAATTCCAATTCTCCTTTTGTCCATAGTAATAAGGTTAATAGCATATTAACATAGTAATAGTATAGAGCATATTGTTATCTGGCTAAGGACATCACCCAGCTTCTCTTTCAGCTAATGGTGGTGATGCAATGAAGTTCTCAACGATAATATGTGAGTGGAAATGATGCTTATAGCTTCTGTGTAAGTGGTTTAAAAGTAAATTATTTGACCTTTACTTCCTCTCTCTCCCCTTCTTTCTGAAATGTGATGATGTGGTAGGGGCCCAAATTCGACTTGACAAATAAGGAAAGCATTCCTTGAGATGAAAAGATTAGGAACCTGGGTTCCTAAATGTTCTCAGACAGAGCCCCCTGTCATCCTGAATAACTGATTTCCATATCATTAGGTGAGAAGAACTAAACTTCAGTGTTTTTAAGTAATTGTATTTGGGGTCTCTGTTTTAACAGTATAGTCTTAACTCTGACTGAAACAGGGGTTTACATATAAACCTGATATCCAACTTAAAATCTGAAAAAATATTAACACTCAAATAGTGAAGATAATTCAAAGATGACTAAGGAGCAGACAAAAGGAGTGAAAAAAATTTTTGCAGTCCTATATATGTTACAGGAAAATCATTTTAAAGATTTAAATACTGAAACCTAAACAAAAAATTCAAATCATTTACAAATGTTGTTAAAAACATAAAATAAAAAGTTGGACTGTGAGAAACAAAAAATGGAATATGAATGGGAAGTCACAGACTGGTATATAAACTGAGATGAAAAGGAAGCTGACTAAAAAGAGCTGAGATTGAAAAGAAACTAATATTTTAAAGTAGATTTTAATCTGCCTATGGAAATTTTAAAGAAATTGCATCTCACCACAAAAATACAGTAAGTCATGCAGAGTAAATGAAACATAAGATTAAAATGATGGAACAGAATAGGCATTTTTTAAGAAAGAAATTAGAACGGTAAATGAAAATAATCATAAATACATAAGGAAAAACTTCACTGAGCTGAAAGAAAACATGATGGTAATTTTTTAGCACATGTATAAAGAGTAAATTTCTACAAGGTCCAAGGAGAAAAAAAAAAGGGGGCTATTTACAAACGAATTAAAATTAGACTTTAAATATCTAATTCTACATCCAAAAAGTAATTATTTTAAAAAAAGCAATAATTGGTAGATACTTAACAGAGAGAGGAGTATGGCAAAAGCTATTGTTTTTTCTGTGAAGTTACTGGAATTATATTCACTGATATATAAAGGCTCAGAAAATATCCTAGCATGAACTCTATGAAAATTACATATATTTCTGTCAATCTGGAAATGAATCAAATAATAGATTTAAAAAGGGTACAGTAATCCTTTGTACTAATTAAGTAATGTTTAGTTAGGGAAAGAAGTAAAGAGGAATGAATGAAATGAGGATGTGTACTTTTAGAGTAAAGCATTAGTAACCATTGGAAAACAGGAGGAACCAATGATAACTTGAGAAAATGCCTGAATCCGAAGTCCTAAAGGAGGCATTAAGCTCACATATGGGAACCCCAGTCACATCTCTCTCCACTGTGTTTCCTCACAGTAGCGATGATGACAGCACGCGTGCACAGAAGGAACAATACATGTTTGCAACGTTGGCAATGATTTATGTATGCGGATTGGATCTGGGGGCAGATGCTATGCACAGAATTCTCCAGAAAGACTGAGTTGCTGGATAGGCCATCTGGCTCTGCATTGGTAAGTGATAAATAACTTAAAATCTTGTGAAATGTATCATTTTCTACATTTTTTGAAAGAAATTCTGGGAGCTGACAAGTTAAAGAGGATATTCTGTTAACTCAAGTTAAAATATGAGGTATCTCTAAATGGATATTGTAACTTTTTGTTTGTTTGTTTAATGGAAAAGATAAAAAGGATTTCTAAAAGAGGACAAAAACAAAATTTAAATGTATCTAGTAATCAGGTTTTTCTTTCTCATTCTTCTTTACCAGTTCTACAGCTTCTTTCTCATCCTCTTGAGCAACAGCTGTGGCAACTACGTTCCCTGGGCTAATCTGACTTGCTTTTGTAAATAAAGTTTTATTTTCAAAAATGAATAGCTTTGCTTCTGTGTTAACATATTGTCTATGGCTGTTTTCATTCTACAATAGCACAGTTGAGTAGTTACACAAGAGACCGCCATATGGCCTGAACATTTTTAAAATAGTTACTCTCTGGCCCCACTCAGAAAACATTTACTGGTCCTGTTCTTGATTTTTGTCATTCTTAAGTTTTGTCCCGAACCTTCCTCTCTTTATAGTACATGTTCTCCCTGATAATTGAATCTACAATAACATCATTAGTTCACAGCTCTCAGGCTTCTAGCTGCAGGCCAGACCTCTCCCCTCACCTTCAGAATCCCAGGTCCCCCTCCAGTATTATATTTTTTAATGATCTGGACCCAGAGCTAGTCTCTATTTCTCATTTGTGTCTTTCTTTTGACTCTGCAGTTATTTTTGGATTTATAAAACATTTCTAATCAATAGAGTGTGAAATGAGGTAATAACTGCCACTCGTAGGTCTCACCCCTCAAAACTTTGCATTTGTGGGCCTGTAACCTCTTTTCCCTTCCTATTTGATGCAAGAAGGGATGGCAACTTTGGGATATTCACATTTAAGGTGGCAGAGGCAAAAAAGTAAAAGATCTTGAATTTCCGTATCACCGCTTAAAGGAAAAGTGCACTCTTATCAAGTACTGTAATAGGCTGAATAATGATCGCCCAAATACGTCACATGCTAAACTTGTGAACCTCTAATTGCTACTTTATATGGCAAAAGGGATTTTGCAGATGATTAAATTAAGAGTCTTGAAATGCAACTTTATCCTGGATTATCCAGGTGGGCCAAGGTGACCACAATGATCGTCGCAAGAGGAACACAACAGGACACGAGTCGGAGTAGAAGGTGATGTGCTGATGGAGGCAGAGGGAGAAAAAGGAATGCAACATGGAAGCATGGTCAGGAAGTGAGACAAGCCCCTAAAAGAGAGACAAGGCAGGGGATGGGTTCTTCTCTAGAGCCCCTGGAAGGAGTAAGGACTGATGACATTTTGATTTCCATCCTGTAAAACTCATTTTGGACTTCTACCTTCAGAACTGGAAGAAAATGAATTTCTGTCATTTCAGCCACTAAATTTGTGGTAATCTGTTAATTTCAGCAACATGGGGTTTTTAATGACTGTCAGTGAAAGATTAGAAAAGGGGCTGGAGAGGAAGCTAAATGGAGACAGGGTGTAGGGTGTGTGATGAAGAGGAGACAGCAAGTGCAAACACTTTTTCATAAAAAGTGGGGAATAGATGAAGAAAGGATAGACAGTTAAGAAAGTAGATTTTAAATTGGTGGATACTGGAGCATATGTGGACTGCGAGGGAGAAAGAGATGATGTGGGGGAGTGAAGATAATTGTGAAGGAAAAGGAGGAAGAGGATTCTGTTAGAATCAAGTGAGAATGTATTAGCCTTTGATGAGAATAGGGACACTTACTCTTCTTTAAAACTATGGGAAAGGATGGACACAAGTGCTTAGAGATATATACTTTGGTGATGGCCAGGTAAGAGGCTTTATGTATGTGAGGATCTATTTTTTCCCATGAAGGAAAGAGGATCAGCTGGAATTACAGAAAGATATAAACAAAGAATTTTGACAAGTTATGAAAGAATATGGTTTGGTGGGAAAATGATTTTATAGAGAAATTTAGTCCTTTTTAAAATTGATGACTATGAATTTATAGTTATATCAGCACATGTGTGTGTCTGTGTGTGTGTGTGTGTGTGTGTGTGCACGTGCGTGTATGTGTTTTCTCCAACAAGATTCACCAACACAGGTGCAAGAATAGAGAAGGTGGAAGTCTGGGTTCATCTAGGGTTGATAGTTGGAGAAAGAAAGGGGAAATAAATTTGAGAATATTTGCAAAGGAACAGTAAGTAATAATAATTGTCACAAACCATGGGTCATTCAAGAAATCGAAATGTGTCCATTTATGGTGTTCCCATGAAATAAAGGGAGTTTTGTTTATTCTCATCTCTTCTATTGATCCTAAACTTTATTTACCACAAAATCATAAGTGGTCTACCTAGTCAAATACCATTTATTTATACTTGCAAACCTAAAGTAAACAAAGCAGGGATGTAAAGAAAAAAGTGAAACAAGAAAACACACAGGAAATGATTATAAGAAACAATAAAGGTAAGTCACCTGAGTGATCTTATATCATGTAAAGAAAGGTAAAGTGAATATAGATAGCTGACATATTCCAAATATATTTATATTAGATAGGTTTCTTCCTCACCTCCACTTGAATTAAAAAATTATGTCTATGCATTATTAACCAGAGGTTTCTATTTAACTCATAATATTTAGGCGAGTATTGAAGTTGTCTAAATCCTCTCATAAATCTAAAATAAATGGAACCTGTGTGACCACATATCATTGTACTAATACTACTGATCAGAGTGAAGATCCACATTCTTTAAGATGTCCTCCCCACCATCTTCACAGGGTTTTATTTCCTCTTATCAACTAACTATCCTTGAACTGTTGGCTATAAAACTCATCCTACCCTTCCCCCTCACCAAGACACTCATAATAGCCCTAAGATGTTTGTGTTACATTACAAATCAGTCCGTTTCTCATGTCTACAATCACCCTAGCTAGCCCAAGTTTCAGGTCTGCTTCAGGTAACTCCCTACACCATGTTTTAAAAACCCTCTAAGTCTGTTCAGCTCCTCCACCCAATTTTTTAATAGGATTATTTTTTGGATGTTGAGGTGTATGAATTCTTTATATATTTTGGATGGTAACCCCTTATCAGATGAGTCATTTATGAATATACTCTTCCATACAGAAGGGTGCCTTTTGGTTCTGTTAATGGTATCCTTTGCTATAAAGAAGCTTTTTAGTTTGATGTAGTCCCACTTGTTCATTTTTTATTTTGTTTTCCTTCCCTGAGGAGATGAGTCCAGGAAAAAGTTATTCATGTTTATGTTCAAGAGATTTTTGCCTATGTTGTCTTCTAAGAGTTTTATTGTTTCATGACTTAAATTGAGGTCTTTGATCCATTTCGAGTTTACTTTTGTGTATGGAATTAGACAATAATCCAGTTTCATTCTCTTACATGTAGCTGTCCACTTTTCCCAACACCAGTTGCTGAAGAGCCTGCCTTTTCCCTTTGTATATTCATGGTTCCTTCATCATATATTAATTGAGAATATATATATGTGGGTTTCTATCTGGGCTCTCACTTCTGTTACATTGATTTATGGGTCTGTTCTTGTGCCAGTACCAAATTGTTTTGACTATTGTGACTTTGTAGGACAGCTTGAAGTCAGGGAGCGTAATCCCCCTAGCTTTGTTCTTTTTCTCAGGATTGTTTCGGCTATCTGGGGCCTTTTGTGGTTCATAAAAAGATGCTCCACATCACTAATTATCAGGGAAATGCAAATTAAAAGCACAGTGAAATAACACCTCACACCAGTTAGGATGGTCACTATTCAAAAGAAAAGAAATAACAAATGCTCTTGAGGATGCAGAGAAATGGGAATCCTCCTGCACTGGTAAGAAATATGGAGGTTTCCAAAAAAACTAAAAATAGAAATACCATTTTACCCAATAATTCCACTCCCAGGAATTTTCCCAAAGAAAACAAGATCCCAGATTAGAAAAGATATATGCACCCCTATGTTTATCACTGCACTGTTTGCAGTGGCCAAGATATGGAAGCAACCTAAGTGTCCATCAAGAGATGAAAGAATAAAGAAGAAGTGGTACATATATACAATGAAATATTATTCAGCCATAAAAAGAAAAGAAATCCTGCCATTTGTAGCAACATGGATGAATCTAGAGGGTATTATGCTCAGTGAAATAATCCAGGCAGAGAAAGACAAATAAAAATGATTTCACTAATCTGTAGACTATAAAAACAAAGCAAAACAGAAGGAACAAAGTAGCAGTAGATTCATAGACACTTGCAAGAGACTAGTGGTTACCAAGGGGGAGGGTCAGGGAATGGCAGGGGGCATGGGATTAAGAGGCAAAATAATTCACAATCACAATATAGGTTTGTCATGGGGAGGGTAGCACATTAAAGAGAATACAGTTAATGATTCTCTAACATCTCACTACATTGATAGATAGTGACTGTAGTGGAAAGGGTGAGGATTTGATTATATGGGTAACTATTGAACCACTGTGATGCATATTTGAAACCAATATAAGATTGTATAGCAATAATATTTTAATTAAAAAATCCATCTAAATTTAGCTGAACGTACAGATTTCTGAAAAAATCATATTTAGATTGAAGATAGATGGAATAGATTATTTAAAAGTATTCTTGAATAATTTTAAAAGTGGGTCAAGACTAAATAGAGTATTTCAATTTTAACAATGTATACAAAGCAAGGGGGAAATGGATTACAACAGAAAGAAATTGTAAAGAATGATGTGTGGCTAAACATGCAAAGAAATCACCTCTTAAAATGGATTTTGTAAGCTTAATATGCATTATTTATAAAACTAGGCCTAGAAAGAAGAAATATATTAAAAAAATAAGTCAAATAATATAATTGGACCCTAGCTTTATTCAACGTACATATTGACACTTAAAATTAATAAATTAGTAGCAATGTGCTAAATGAAAGTCTCTTACAAATAAAAGTTCTATATTAGCTTTTGGAAAGTACCTGAGGTTATATTTATAGCCTTGATAAGAAACAGAAATTTTGATAGATCAAAGACACATCTTCTATTTCATGTCTCTCTGAAGAAGAATTAAGGATTCTATTATTAACTCTCAACTAGGTTGGGGCTTTTAAGAAAATGAAACTATAAAGAACATGACATATCATCTAGGACTACATCTGAGTCATCATATGTAGGAGAGTTTGTTCACCCCAGAATAACAATTTTTGCCATAGAGTCTTCATAAAGAAAGCTTTCAAATGAGCTGGTAATTTATGTGATTTTCTCAGACAAGGTAATGGAGTCAACCAGAAAATATCTCATTAGAACAAGGTTCTGATTATGAAGGTGTGATAGTTGTGAATAAGATGAGTGCCAATTAAAATGTCCAAAAAGCTAAAACTAAGAGCTTCTCTTTCACAGCAATATATTATTCAAGAGTTTTCCCTCTCTTTAATTCTCAACAAAAGTGGAAAAAAATTAAGGGTCAGTTTAAGCTCTAAAAACTACGCTCATTCTGTCATAACTGAAAAAATTCACTATCTGGGAGAAGATTGTTCATAATATTTTGGAAGGCAAGCTATTTTTTCAGTGACAACCTGTATGGAATTTTCTGTGAAAACTGCTTCTTACTTTAATCAAAATATTTTTAACTAATAATACACTATATGCCTCAGGGATAGGAGAGAGAATAAACTAATGGGAAAAGAAATACATCATTTGAATTTTATTAATAGAGTGTTCAGAGAAACATTTAAATATCCAGAAAAGAAAAATATCTAAACCAAACATATAACCACGTTTGGTCAAGGAATCAGAATATTTTCTAATCTTATACTCTCTTGTCCTTTGCATTTTGAATCGGGAGCAGCTGCTTGCTAAGTTTCACTCTATTCTACAGACTTTCATGATGGAGCTTCAGAACTCTGAATGTGTCAGTTTTTTAAAAATACAAGGCACCTTCAACTTCAAAACTATTTCTTCAAAGATACCTCTCTATTTCAATTCTAAAGGTAAATGCCTGTAATAAAATTTGTAATCTTGAATTCCAGTTTAATTCATAACTGACAGTTGAGGAAGAATACAGAATTGTTTCATCTGTGCTTAAATTCAATTTTTTTTTCATGCACAATGTCTCTGTATGCTCACTCTATTCAGAAAACAGAATATAAAATATAAGACCTGAAAGATATCCAGCCAACATCTTCAATATGAAATTAATAGAATAATGTAAGAGGAGAGCCTTATCCTGATTCCTATCCCCACAACTCAACAGTGAGAAATCCTAGAAAACTGGGACACCCACAAATGCTATAGGTCTTTTCACTGGGCAATTAAGATTCATCAAAGAAGCATTTACTCTCCTAGGGAAATGGATGAGCACTTCATAGCCATGTTTTCTCTGGGAAGCAAAAACAGGAAAGGGTGAAGATCCCATCGTCCTGCTTGTAGATATCCACCTATTCCTCCTGTTTTCACCATTATTTCCACCTCTGCCTTCTACCATGCCCCGTGCCCATAGGATGAAAACATCTCTTCTCCAATTTCTCTAAAGAATAAAGCTCCTCTCTCTGGGAGGCAGAGGGGAGAATGGAGGACACTGGGGATCAAAGGTTTCTGTTTATCAATTTCCAAGGAGCCACTTATTTTCAGTGTCGTTCCTTCCTTCTGCCTTCTACACTACCTAGTTTCTCTAAGCACAGCATCCTTCAGGGACCCTACAGGAACATTCCCCACCCACCCCCCACCACAGTAAGGCCTGCATGTTTCACCCCCAACATGGAAAACACATTTGTTTGTACTTCATTCAAATACCACTTTTCCATCCTTTTGGAAAACACAGTTGAGATTTAAACTCCTTTGCTGTCTTTCCTGTTTTTTTTATCCCAGTTGGTCATTTTCTTATCATTTTCACTGCAGTAAGGTTCTTATAAGGCACAAAATATACATACATGATAAATAACCAAACTTATTATTATTTCTCTTAAATAGATGCGTATTTTTTAAAGCATAGGAATATAATTGTATGTGGACTAGGATAAAATCTCCATAAAGATTTTGTCTGTTCTGGCCTCCACCGTTCCTTCATCATCTAGCATAAGGCTTGATCAATACTTACTTTTCTATGAGTGCATACACATATTTATAAGATCTGAGTCAAAATTACTGTGTGAAGTATTTTCATACTGCAATTACTTTTATTGATATTTCATTGATAATACTTTTTAGGTTGACCTTGAAACATACATTCATAGTGTTCTATTGCATGGGATTCTGTAACTACAGACTCACATTATTGCCAAAAACAAACTTACATTCTACATTCTATAGCAGGAATTAGAATGAGAAATAACTGAGCATGTGTGTGTGTGTATGTATGTGTGTGTCTCATGTGTATTGTATAGATAGATCAATTGATAGTTACAGCCTGTGGTTTAAATTAATAATAGCTTCTTATGTTTATCCTTAGCACTCGAGCTCAAATACCTCCAAGCCATACATAAAATCAATCCCAGACACAGCAAACTTGAGCAATACCTGTGGTTTGGCATGAAAACATACGTTATCTTGAATTATATAGCACAGCCTTACTCAGTTTAGAAAGGGCCTGTACACTTTGACTGCTGGACATCAGTCTACTACATAAAGTATGACCAAGGTGAAGTTCAACAGGGAAAAACTAGAAGGTGTGCTTCTTTCTCTCTTTAGAGTAACTCAGCATCTTTCATCTTTGTCTGTAAGGTTAAACAATCCTCAAAACATTGAACTTTTTCATTTTCAATTTTTTAATTTACTAGAGACTTGCAGCATAGTCCAAATGGAGCTGTTTCTTCCTTTTTTGAATTCTCTTCATCTAACTCACAACTTTCTTTTTCTTTTCTTTTATTCTGCCTTCTTGATTGCTTTTGGCTCTGGCTTTTTAAATATTTCTCCCTTTTCCTTTTCCTTCTGTCCTTTTCTATGTCCTCCTCTATTAGTTTTCAGTGATGAAAGTCTTTTGAATAGAACAGATTAAATATGCAAGCCTGGGATTCATGTTCCAAAAAATTATATCCCTTTTGTCTTTTGCATAGAATGCCTAGTTTGCTGAAGATTTATTCCTTTGAGTTGAAAAATGTACTAAAATGATAGTATTGAAATAAAGTTAGGGTAATCTGAAACTAAATATCATGAGATAATGGGAAGGGGGAGAGGGAGAAAGCATTTAGGAAGGTAGAATTGTGTTGGGGAAAAATTGAGGGAAAACTGTAATAGAATATGAAATCAATAGTAATGTCATTCATCTTATACCATATGGGCATTTACTATGAGGAACAAACAGTTAAATGGAAAACTTTTCTCTCTTTCACTCTCCATCTCTCTCCACACATAGACATTCTCAGCTTTTCTCTGTTTCTCTGTGCGTGTGTGTGTGTGTGTGTGTGTGTGTGTGTGTGTGTATAGTGGTGAAGGTCATGAACTATTTAGTCATAAAGCTCTAATTTGGATCTTTATTCTGCTATTGATTACACGAGCTAACCTTGAGCAACTTACTAATTACTCTAAGTCTTCTCAGGCTGTTGTCACAGTATTTAAATAATATCATATATCTAGTTCTTGATTTGTCATGATCCTGGTAAATACTTAGCTGTGGCAAAAACTGCTGCTATTCACCAAAACCTATGTTCCCTCTTCCCTCATATCAGAGCAAGACCACAGTCTTACTAGCTGTCTTTCAAGATAAAAGAGCCACGTAGTGGAGTTGCTGTGAGCACATTGTGAGCCCAAGTGCTATGCACCATTCTGGCACAGGAATCCTGGCATGTGCCATTCTCTCTGCTCTTTTCCCTTCAGGTGGTAGTGGACCTTGGTCTTGGAAGGTGTGTAAATTCTTTCTTTGCTCCTTTGAAATGTATATGTAAATCTGCACCCAGATTGCTTCCAGCTTTATTACTCAGAAAATATCTTTCTCAAGGATCTGGGAACCATATGTTTGAAATATAAAGATGGAAAATAACACTCCCAACTCCCAGTCTCTGTGGGAAAGTGAAAGCCTAATTTCATTGGGTGACCTATTAGCAAACACAGAGTCAAATCTCAGAGAAAATTCATTTGCAAACTCAGGAATAACTCAAAGTGCTCAACACTTCCCATTGATCAGCCTCCCCCAGCGTCCTCAAATACTTTTCACCAGCTCAGTCTGGTGCTGAAAAACTTTCCCACCATTTGTTCCAGCGGTGATGAGTTCAGTCTTTCTCTCTATTGCAATAGTCTTGATAAAGTTTTCTTTACCATTATCAAACTTTGATGCAATTTTTACTCTTACAACCCCAACCAACCACTTTTGACTATCATGTGAGAAACCCATTGTGTTTAAGTTATTATAAATATGATTTTTTTAATTTATAACGTTTTTATTTGATTTTATTATAAAAATGATTGGAACATATATGTGGCACAAAAATTGGGCTGCTGAAATAACAAAACGTTGAAAAACACAACAGAGCCGTTGAGAGTGTTGGGAGGTATCAGGTTGAGTTTGTAAGAAATAGCTTGAGCAGGGAGGACGGTTGGATAGCACTCATAAGCTATGTCAGAACGTTAGGTAAAACTCCAGTAACTCTGAAAACAGACCAGTTACTTTGAGAGGTAGTTGGAAAAAGCTAGAATGTTATGGGTTCAGTTTATTCCTTGCTCTTTAAATTCAGATATTGCAATAATGAGATGAGCTCAAGAAAGAGATCCTGATTTGACAGTAGAGAGCCAAGTGAACAGAGTCCAGCATCTGGATATCTTTAAAGGCTGGAGAGCATATTGCATGTAACCCAAGAATAAGAAGTAAGACTGCAAAGCCTTGGATGAGAAATATCCCTTTGACTTTATAGGCCAGATGCCAGAAATTCTATACCAATACTGGGGAAATCATATGGGCATGTTGGTAAAAGCCATCAGAAAAGGTTTTCATGTTCCTGAATCCACTACGGGTCCTGGGTTTTGGTGTAAATTCTTGTCCTAGTTCTGCTTTGTATCCTTCAGTAATTCATTTAATTGTCTTTGCTTTAATTTCCAGATTTGTTAGGAACTGATCACTTAAGCTCCTGTCACATGATTTTTTTAACTTCCAAATATAATCTAATAAGGACCACAAGAAACATGACTAAACTCCTCGATAGAAACTCAAACCTATGGTCGGTCATTCTAATCCAGTTTACTTGAAAATAAAAGGACCTCTGCTCTAGGGCAGGCCACTTCTCCAGCTGAGAAAGCTTTCAGAATCAAAGAGCATGTTGAGCTCCTCATGGACTCAATGAATAAGAAATACTCAGATCTGCAGGCTTCTAAAATAGGCACACTGTATGCTATTAAGAAATATTTAGAATATTTTTAAAGCATAGTGGTGTAACAAAATATTTTTCCCTTGTAGAAGAAATCAGTAAAAACAAATAGTATTTCTTTGTTCATTATAACATGATATTACTGTACAGACCTTTGATGGGAGTAGTGTTAAACTTCAAAGAGCAGCAATCTAGTTCTTACATAGTTCAGTGGCCTGGATATTAATAAGGATATACATACTAATGATGATGAACCAGCTGTCCATGGAAAAGCTGATTTACAGTATATTCAGTTTTATCATTCTGACAGCTCACATGGGAAAACATACCATATTCATTCTCTTTCCTTGTGCTAGAGTCAAATTAGAATTTCATTTAAAGATAAGAAGCAATATCATAGCATTTTACATTCTCATCTTTATGACCTACTTATTTTTTATATTTGCTGCTAAGATATGGGCATTCTTCAATGTCATACAGGAGTGGTTTTATTTCTCTATACATGTTTTTGTTTTAGTGATTTTTTTTAGAAATAAAGATTTCCTCCCTGTATATCAAACATACTTTCTTTAATGTATCTGATATCATCTCAATTCTTTTTTTAATTTAAACATTTTCTAAGAAAGTACTCTTTTGACATTTTCTTATTTCTTATTTAGTATGACTTCATTATATTTAAGGTTTTATTTAATATTGTATCATTTATTCTTAATTAGTGGTAGATAATTAATTTCTAATGAGAAATAGATAACAGTAATGAGGCAGGGACCGTGGATGTAGTCAGAGTAGGCTGAGGGCCTCTGGAGGGGGCAGGGCGGGATATTTGCAGTCAGAGCAATGTAACTACATGCAAGGAAACGCCCCTACTAAAACTCTATGTTAAACATTAAGCTCTAGAATCATTCTTCAGTGATATCAGTTAATGTTCCCCAGATAAAGAAGAGTAGCACGTATTTTATTATGCTAATCATTTGTAACCATGTGTAAGATTCACTTTAGCATGCTAAAAGGCCCAGGCCTATGTGCTGTCTTTCCTCCTTTAGATCTGAGGAGGTGATTTTGCAAACTGAGAAACTAACTTAGCATGCAGACCCAGCTGTAGACGGCATGGTAAAAGGCAGGAAGAATTCCATCTTAAAGATAAGATTGCATTTTAACACCCAGGAAGTTCAAGAGGCAAGATTCTTTAGCAAGTAGACAATACCTCGGCCCACCTTGGGGGCTGGGCAGGCAGCCTTTTGATGTGCTCCAGGACCAAGGCGCCAGGGTCCCAGAGAGAAATCAAGGCAGGAAATTCCTTATGTTAAGTTAATTTTTAATATTCAGGGACCACTTAACAAGTCCACACCCCTAAACTCTTTTTCACATTCTCGAAAATTCCTCAACTGCCTATAAAACCCCCTAGACAACGCACCACTACGGACTCTCTTGACCCTCCTGGCATGAGCCGGGAGCTCTGTCCTTTCACTGTATCTCTAAATAAAAGCCTGTGCCTTGCTCTCCTACCTTGACTGTTTGTGAAGCTCATTCTTAGGCTCTGCAGACAAGAACCCTGGCATCAGTAATACATGCCTCTAATATTTTAAGTGACTATAATAACATTTTGATCAGAAGAACTAAGTATTAATTCAATGATTTAATGTTCTCTTTGACAACTAAACTAAAGGGCATAGAAAATAGCAAACTGTAACAGAACAGATCAACAACATTCGAAAGTCCATCAATATCATCCACCACATCAACAAAAAGAAAGACAAAAACCACATGATCATCTCCATAGATGCTGAAAAAGCATTTGACAAAGTTCAACATCCATTCATGATAAAAACTCTCAGCAAAATGGGAATAGAGGGCAAGTACCTCAACATAATAAAGGCCATCTATGAAAAACCCACAGCCAACATTATATTGAATAGCGAGAAGCTGAAAGCATTTCCACTGAGATCGGGAACTAGAAAGGGATGCCCACTCTCCCCACTGTTATTTAACATTGTACTAGAGGTCCTAGCCACGGCAATCAGACAAAACAAAAAAATACAAGGAATCCAGATTGGCAAAGAAGAAGTCAAACTGTCACTATTTGCAGATGACATGATACTGTACATAAAAAACCCTAAAGACTCCACCCCAGAACTACTAGAACTGATATCGGAATACAGCAAAGTTGCAGGATACAAAATCAACACACAGAAATCTGTGGCTTTCCTATATACCAACAGAAAGAGAAATCAGGAAAACAACTCCATTCACAATTGCATCAAAAAAAATAAAATACCTAGGAATAAACCTAACCAAAGAAGTGAAAGACTTATATTCTGAAAACTACAAGTCACTCTTAAAAGAAATTAAAGGGGACACTAACAGATGGAAACGCATCCCATGCTCATGGCTAGGAAGAATTAATATCGTCAAAATGGCCATCCTGCCCAAAGCAATATACAGATTTGATGCAATCCCTATGAAACTACCAGCAACATTCTTCAATGAACTGGAACAAATAATTCAAAAATTCATATGGAACCACCAAAGACCCCGAATAGCCAAAGCAATCCTGAGAAAGAAGAATAAAGTAGGGGGGATCTCACTCCCCAACTTCAAGCTCTATTATAAAGCCATAGTAATCAAGACAATTTGGTACTGGCACAAGAACAGAGCCACAGACCAATGGAACAGACTAGACAATCCAGACATTAACTCAGACATATATGGTCAATTAATATTTGATAAAGGAGCCATGGACATACAATGGCGAAATGACAGTCTCTTCAACAGATGGTGCTGGCAAAACTGGACAGCTACATGTAGGAGAATGAAACTGGACCATCGTCTAACCCCATGTACAAAAGTAAACTCAAAATGGATCAAAGACCTGAATGTAAGTCATGAAACCATTAAACTCTTGGAAGAAAACATAGGCACAAACCTCTTAGACATAAACATGAGTGACCTCTTCTTGAACATATCTCCCCGGGCAAGGAAAACAACAGCAAAAATGAACAAGTGGGACTATATTAAGCTGAAAAGCTTCTGTACAGCAAAAGACACCATCAATAGAACAAAAAGGAACCCTACAGTATGGGAGAATATCTTTGAAAATGACACATCCGATGAAGGCTTGACGTCCAGAATATATAAAGAGCTCACACGCCTCAACAAACAAAAAACAAATAACCCAATTAAAAAATGGGCAAAGGAACTGAACAGACGGTTCTCCAAAAAAGAAATACAGATGGCCAACAGACACATGAAAAGATGCTCCACATCGCTAATTATCAGAGAAATGCAAATTAAAACTACAATGAGGTATCACCTCACACCAGTAAGGATGGCTGCCATCCAAAAGACAAACAACAACAAATGTTGGCGAGGCTGTGGAGAAAGGGGAACCCTCCTACACTGCTGGTGGGAATGTAAACTTGTTCAACCATTGTGGAAAGCAGTATGGGGAACATCAAAATGCTCAAAACAGACTTACCATTTGACCCAGGAATTGCACTCCTAGGAATTTACCCTAAGAATGCAGCAATCAAGTATGAGAAAGATCAGTGCACCCCTATGTTTATCGCAGCACTATTTACAATAGCCAAGAATTGGAAGCAACCTAAATGTCCATCGATAGATGAAAGGATAAAGAAGATGTGGTACATATACACAATGCAATACTACTCAGCCATAAGAAAAGGGCAAATCCAATCATTTGCAGCAACATGGATGGAGCTGGAGGGTATTTTGCTCAGTGAAACAAGCCAAGCAGAGAAAGAGAAATACCAAATGATTTCACTCATCTGTGGAATATAAGAACAAAGGAAAAACTGAAGGAACAAAACAGCAGCAGAATCACAGAACTCAAGAATGGACTAACAGGTACCAAAGGGAAAGGGACTGGGGAGGATGGGTGGGTAGGGAGGGATAAGGGGGGGAGAAGTAAGGGGGTATTAAGATTAGCATCCATAGCGGGGTGGGAGAGAGGGGAGGGCTGTACAACACAGAGAAGACAAGTAGTGATTCTACAACAGGTTGCTATGCTGATGGACAGTGACTGTAAAGGAGTATATAGGGGGGACCTGGTATAGGGGAGAGCCTAGTAAACAAAGTATTCGTCATGTAAGTGTAGATTAATGATTAAAAAAAAAAAATGCAGTTCCTATGTGGTGACCTCTAATGAGTTCTACACAATGATATAAAGGACATATAAAAGTGTAGGCAAAGGGTCTGTTTGTGTTTATACAGAGGATCAAAGCCTAATTTGGCTACCCCGAAAATGAACTAAGATACGATATGAAAGAGAACTTCCAACATCAACACTCTCGGGAAGACTCATGCCAGAAGATGATCATCAAAAAACCCCAACAAAGATCCACGCACTGCTACAGCTGTAGATGCACTCATCCCACCAGCTCCTGGACTTGCCATGGGAATGAAGGAGATATCTAAGCTGGCCTGTGCATACAGTAAAACAACAAATTTGACTGGATCTATACTGTTGGAACTCAACCAAGAATTAGGAGAAGTGCAAATTGTAGCGCTCCAAAATCTTACAACTACAGACTATTTACTGTTAAAAGAACATATGGGATGTGAACAGTGCCCAGGAATGGGTTGTTTTAATTTGTCTGATTTTTCTCAAACTATTCAAATTCAGTTAGATAATAACCATCATATCATTGATAAGTTTTCACAAATGCCTAGGGTGCCTAACTGGTTTTCTTGGTTTCACTGGAGATGGCTGGTAATTACAGGTATGCTTTGGTTATGTAACTATACTCCTATTATGTTAATGTGTGTGGGCAATTTAAGTAGTAGCTTAAAATCTATACATGCTGAAGTTACTCTACAAGAAGATATGTCAAAGAAATAATCAATCTTCCCATGTTTTCTCCCGCCTGCTACTTCTATAGCTTTTCTTCTTCCTTCCTAATTACAACGAATTCTTAAATAGAATTCGTGCCTCATATCAAATTTACCGAGTATCATAACTCCTCCAAGTGGTAAAGATACCTCAAGACAAATGCTGGGCATAGAAGCCACAGGGCATAAATATGCAAAGAAATAAAAAGCTAACCATTTCAAACAATAAGGCTTCTCTCTCACTTACCAACTTAACATTTCCCTGTATGGCCCCGGAAGATGACTGGTTAGCCAGAGACGGGTAAGATTCCTCAAGGGAGGAACAACCTAAGACAGGCACAGTCGCAGGGGGGTCATCAGGTGAGAAATTGGGGATCAACAGAGGTGAGGCTTAGAACCTCACCCCCCCCGTTCTGAGAGAAATCTTCTGCATATGGGGATGTTTTATTGCTCTTGTGTAGCTTGGATTAACACATAGTCTACAGGCACACACCTGATCATCTACATGTGCTCTCTTACAACACTAAACTATGTTTTCTACCTTTATGTTGTATCTACCTACCACTTCAGCATTTTATTAAAAATAATAAAGAGAGAAATGTGGTATCCACATATAAATCAAGTATAAAAATCAAATGTGTATTCATATTTGAACTGACTGTTTATAGTTCATAATGCATGAGCAAAACCAAAAGTGTCTGTGATGACTGCCCTTGTACTGTTCACCATGTAACTTATTCACTATGTAAGAATTTGTTCTCCATGTAAGAACTTGTTCGTTATGCTTCAGAAGATTGGAGACTGACGAAAATTAGGCTTGGGGTGGATTAATGATTGTGCATTGAGCATTGACTCCACTATACAGAGTTTTATTGTTGTTAACAACCATTTGATCAATAAATATGAGAGATGCCCTCACACACACACAAAAAAAAGTACACACTTCCAATTGTAAAATAAATAAGTAACCGGGATGTAATGTATAGCATAAGGAATATAGTCAAAATATTTTAACAACTTGGTATAGTGATAGCTGGTACCTAGAATTATCATGTATATAAATGTTGAATCACTGTGTTGTACACCTGAAACTAATGTAATGTAATACTGTGTGTCAACTACCCTTCAATAAAAAAAAAAAAAAAAAAAAAAAAAACAGAACAGATCAGAAGAAAAGAGAAACTGAGTTAATATTTAATGCTATTTGTAACAAGGGCCAAATAAAACTGTGATTTTTATACACAGTTAATAATTTCCATTTACTGAGTCCTTTCCACTGTCCACTCTTTTTTCCTGTAGAGTACAATGCTCTTGAGTTATCCAAGAGCCTGTATTCTTTTCTTAAGGAGGTATCTGCCCTCCCAACCTGTATTGAGAGCGTCCATGGATCCACACTGCTCAGGCCCTGTGGTACAGATGCAAGATCTACTGGGGCAAAACTCACAGGCAGAGGAATGGAATATATGTGATCCCTCAAGTTTTCATTATCTTAGAGCTTAGGCTTGGTACAGATGGTCCAAAAGCACCATGACAAAAATCTTGCAGAGAGAAATCCCCAACCTGTAGCACCTATATATTCACAAGAACAGATGTGTGTGTGTATTTTGGGGGATACAGGGGGAAGACAGGAAATATTTATACTACAAAGTAACAGTAGGAAATAGTGTTGTTCCAACGGTGGCATCATGGAACCC
Source organism: Manis pentadactyla (assembly GCF_030020395.1). Classification (NCBI taxonomy): domain Eukaryota; kingdom Metazoa; phylum Chordata; class Mammalia; order Pholidota; family Manidae; genus Manis; species Manis pentadactyla. Next base: position 25,591,683 of record NC_080037.1, on the reverse strand, counting down.
AGCAGCTGGAATTAGGCTAGGTTTTCGTTGAGCTAACTCATCCTCCTGGGCCAGCTCCTGGCTCAGCACTCCCCAGCCTCCAGGGCTTTCCAAACTGTTCTCAGGCATCCTCATGAAAATCGTCCTACCTTGTCTCCTATTTTTCAGGGTCCTATTATCTGCTAGAAATGTCACAAGTCAATGATTGCTGTTGCATTAAAACAATGAGGTTGTTCCCTTATACAGGTAATGTAATAATTATAGTCATAATTACAAACATGGTACTTATAATAATAATAATAAAATAACCAGTGTTTATTGATTCCTTACTATATTTCAAGGAGTATGCTAAGTACATTACAGACAGTAAGTCATTCAATGTAATCTTTACTAGAATCCCGTGAGATAAATATTATTAACCACAACATATCTGGGTATTAGAAGGGTGCATTAGCAAAATTGCCTTTACTAAAATATTTGATTTTAAAATGGAGAATTTAAACATTAACACATTCTAGACACAAAAGACATTTGAGTAGGAAATATACCTTTCAGTGTTACCCAAATCATTATTAATTCTGATTGCTTTTCACTCCTTTGAGGAGGCACAGATTAGCTGGTTTTCCTGAAATATCTCAAAATATTCGGAAATAAAGGTGTGAAGAATAAATTTTTGTGCCCTGGGGATTGAACAGAGAGATGGCAGCTCTCATATATTAAACAGAGCCAATTTAAGCAGATACCTATGGTAGGAAGAGCACAAGACAATACAAAATAAGCATTCTCTTCTTCATTTTCTATCAGCTCTGTCTTCTAAAAATACATAATTCATGCTTCTATCAGGTCACTTTCTTGTCAGCATTACAAAAGGAAGAGGGGAGGAAGGGCGATTTTCATACTAATCAGTCAGAGTATTTACATTTGCAGCCAACTGCTGCTCCTTAAATGTGCATACTCACTGCAAAAGCTTAAATGTCTTATGACTTATTAAAGCATCAAGACTGAATTGGAACATTGGCATTTTTAAAAGTAGACTATAAAAAATTATCATCAATTCCCTTTACCCTTTTCTCTCTACCATTAGTTCGCTGTTTAACAACCTGAGGCCTCTCAGTCCTGTATGCTTTTGCCAGTTTCGCAGAAACCACTTTGGAATCTGGAAGCTGAGAGCAGTCACCCTCATTCGCCCTTCTCTTATCCAGCAATAGATCACCACTTAATCCCCATCTATTTTTAAAAGAAGTTCACCAAGATGTTTTAGATGGAAGAAAAGAATGCTAAACACGCTAATTGCTTTAAGAGTGCTATTTCCATTGTCACTGTTCACCTTAGAAGTAAAGGAAAGACTTCAAAGCCTCGGACTGCGATGCATACAAACTTGTGAATGGCTAATACTTCGGTGTTCACAGATAGACAAAACAGTAAGGTCGTGCACAGCAAATAACAACACGTGTTAAGAAAAGAAACCATGGTATTTTATTCTCCTCTCTAAGCCCCCAATTCAAAAAAACCCATGAAATCAGTGATAGGGACCCATGCAGGCTTCTTCAGCATCTTTTTGTCGTTGACACCATGAGGTGTTTTTGGCCTCTAGTTTCATTTATTCCGTGTGCTTCAGGGAACAGAGCTCCTCCCAACTGCTTGGGAAAACGGTTCCACAGTTTAGTAGATGTCACTAGCACAGAGGAACTTTCATGATGTTGTGACTAAATTTTTCTATTCTCAATTGTATACCATTATTCCTAATTATGTTTACTGGTATGGTGCTAAGTAATTATGCTCCCTTCTTCCTGTTAACACCCTTCAGATATTAGTAGCAGTTATGTCCCTCATTAATTTTAGCTGAGAAGGCTATGTATATTTAATTTTGTATTATTTTCCAGATTTGTGTCAAATTTTCCTCCTCTTCCAAGATGTTTTGCCCTCCTACGCACAAAGGACATCTGTATCTATTAGAATATATGTAGATTCTGATCCCTTTGCCCCCAATCTTAACAGTGATTGATGTTTCATTTTTCATTTTGTTAACCTATCTCTAGCAAAACCCTTTTTCTGTCTTCACAGCCTTTCTGTTGTTCATCCTTGCCTCTCCTCACGTGCAACTAGGTTGTTTTAACAAGCTGTCTTAGTCTGTTTGGGCTGCTGTAATGAAATATCATAGACTGGATGGCTTACAAATAACAGAAATTTATTTCTCACTTTTGGGAGGCTGGAAGCCCAGGATGAAGGCATTTGGCAGATTTGGTGTCTGGTGAGAGCCCGCTTCCTGACTCATACCTCTCACTGTGTCATCACATGGCAGATGAGCTAAGGAGATATCTTGTATAAAGCCACTAAACCCATTGAAGACCTAATCACACCTAAAGGGCCCACCTCCTAATACCATCATATTGGGGATTGAGTGTCAACATATGAACTTCAAGAGCCACAAGAATTCAGCACATAGCACATACTTTCCAGAAAATTGTTCTCTCAAGCTCTTGCTTCTCTTTACCTACTTACATATTGTTATGTCCTGGGTCCTCTCAGCTCTCCTACCTTTAGTTTCAACCCAGGCACCAATGAGGCATCTCCTCTGGCATGGTCCCTGGCTGCGTTCATGCAGGTGCCATCCAAGTGTTTCTGATCATACCTAGACTTCTTGCCTCTTACCTCCAGCCCAAGGCCTCTTTGTTGGTGCCTAAGCTCAGAGGCCACAGGATCCCAGGTCCTCTGCGTATGTGTGTGTGTGTGCCTGTGTGTGTGTGTGTGTGTGTGTGTGTGTGTGTGTGTGTGTGTGTGTGTGTATGCAGGGGGATGAGTTAGTGCTTCATGGGGCAAAACCTAGACCAGCGGGGGCCAAAGCTTGCAAATAAATCCTTCTCCCAACCTTGTCCTCCAGCAGCCCCCTACCTGCTGGATTGAAAGGAAGGTCATCTCACCTGGTGGGCCCAGCTCAGTGACACACTGTCACCTGGCCTCCCTGCCACTCACCCCTAAGGAAGTACCGACACACAAGTCCTTGCTCAGGCTTGACTTTCAGGTGCGCCCAGGCTAAGACAAATAATTTGCCATCCTTCATAAAAGTACATAAAGAATCATTTATTCAATTTTGTCACCCTCTACCTGTATTTTATCTTTCTTTAGCTGAGTCATTAAAAAATATATTGAAATATATTGGATGTAAAAGAGAAACATTAAGAAAAAATGGCAGAGATGGCACTGTGAAGAGAAAGGAGAAGGGATGAAATTCATTGTGTGATTTTGCACTATGTACAGTTCATTAATTATCTCATTTAATTTTCACAACAATTCTATGAAATGTATATGGATATTGGCCTTTTATCCACATGTTTAGAAAGTTTAAAATTGAGTGGCAGATTCACTCCCTTCTCTTCATGAAAATAGAAAGTTTCTAATACAAAATATTTAAAATCTGTTTTAGTTATCTTTGCTGTATAACAAGCAACCCCAAGCTTAATAAGTTAAGATACACATTTATTAGCTCACAGCATTTATGGGTCAGGAATCTGAGCACAGCTTAGCCGGGTCCCCTTCTGTTGCAGGATTTCCCAATCAAGGTGTCATTTAGGCTGTAGCCATCTTAAGGCTCAACTAAGAAAGGATTTGCATCCACGTTATTGGATGGTTATTGGCAAGATTCAGTTTCCCAATGGGATGCTAAACTGAGGAACTCAGTTCCTTACTGACTATTGACCAAAAGCTATCCTCAGGTCCTTGCCAACTTAGCCTCTACAACATGTCAGCTTGCTTTATCAGTTTAAGAGCTGTGAAAGCAATAGGGAGTCTGCTTGTAAGAAAGAAGTCACAATTTTTTCTAACCTAGTTATGAGTTATGGAAGTGGTATTGATCAACACTACTGCACTCTACTGGCTAGAAGTGTTATTCAAGAGGAGGGGATTACACAAAGTCAAGAATACCTAGGGAGTCAGGAGCCATTGGGGCCATCTGAGAATCTTTTCTATCATGCATTTCCTACCATAAGATATACAGCAAAAACACAAAATAATAATAGTAAAAAAGATATGAGATAGTTCTAAGGCACAAATATAAATTATGGGCCATAATGTTAACATGACTAATAAATTGTAGTCAGCTTTTCTGAGTCCATAGCTCCTTTTCTTCCTATGAAAGTATGCCACTTTTCTAGAAGAAGAGCATTGCCATTGTTGAAAGTTGTTACAGAAGACTATATAGTAATACTGGATTTCCAACCTGACTCCAGGTTGGAAAGTTCAGATTTGATTTAATTTAGGCATTTGGAAATCTCTGTGAATTCTTTAGTTTAAAATTGTTATGCTCTCAAGAGATCTATATGATAGATTGCTTCCAAAAATAGCCTCAATTCTCCACCCCCTTGCCATAAATATATTTTTTTGCAATATGACTTTGCAATATGGGCTTGAATATAGGCTGGCCTTTTAACTTGTTATAGCCAGTAAAATGCAAAGGAAGTGACAGCATGCTTGCTCTGAGCTAAACATTAAGCAGATTTCCACACGTCTACTCTCTTTTTAGAACACTGGTACCTCAATGAGAACAAACCCAACTGAGCCTGATGAAGGGTGGGAGGCCACACTAAACAAAGCCAAGTCTGCTGAAGCACCTGACTCAGGATCAAACCCAGCAAAGACCAACAGCGCTGCCTAGCTGACCCTTGACTGACGGCAGCCACAGTGTGAATCTCTCTCAACCCATCTCAGGTCACTAGAGCAGGACCAACTAGTAGACTCACGAGAAGTACTAAGTGACTATTGTTTTAAGCCATTCATTTTGGGGTTATTTATTCTGTAGTAATATTTAAATGATAATAGGGTGGTTATAGAGAAAAACAATTTAACAAGAAAGAACTGAAGGCAAGCCAGCCATTACTAGAAAACCTATTAATAGTGTGAAGTAACGAGGCCATGAGCTACAATAGCAGCAGCTAGACATCTAACAGTCAAGAGGCCAGGTTTTGATAATATCCTCTTAAAGTTCAGATGCTACTGAGTTGGGGGAACAGAGCCTTAAAATCTAACAAAATTTTCCAGAAGGCAATTCAGATAAATTATCTTACTTCTACTCTTATTTTATGGTTTTAAGTGGATAAACACAAATTTAAAAACAACTGTATTTGAGAAAGGATATAGAAGCAATTTTAAAGTAAAACCACAAACTGGACATGCGCATTTCTCATAAAATCCACAGGGAGGCTGTGTGATAGAAAGAAATGGCACCGTCACTAGGTATGTGACTGGTTTCCTGTGGTTTCATTGTAAGGCTCATGAATGAAAGATGCATTTGAAGACCAAGATGGTCCAAGAACTGGTTGTAAATGTGGAAGGGATCTGAAGGATCATTGACTCTAACAGGTTTTTGTTAAATGGATTCCATGCATGATATTTGTCAGTGAATGTAAGAACTTCCACTGGCTATCTCTTCTGATTTCAGCTCTAAATATTAGTTCTTCTTTATATTTAAACCAAAGTCCAACTCCTCATAATTTCTATTCATTGATTATTGCTGTGCCTTCAAGAGCTGCAGCACAATGAATGTAATCCCTCTTCTCTGTGCCAAATTCAAATACCTGAAGGCAATGAGTGCAGGCCTCCAAAGTACTCTCCTTTCAGAGATCGATGACCACAACTTCACTTCCTTCCTTATCTCCCATTTGACCAGTTTTAAGTACCATCAGTGTTCCGGTGGGTTTCCCATAAATAAATTCAACTTAAAACAAAAATAATAGGTTCAAATTAAAACAGAACTAAAAAAGGAAACGTTTTAATTTAGCACATATAACTCAAGGCAATATTCCACTTCATAATGAACTTTGGTCAAATAAAACTCTTGTCTTTTTTGTATGTAGCCTATCATACCCTTCATTCATACATCTCCAGCCTATTTATGTCTGTGCAACTTGTACTAGGGAACCAGAGGCAGACTTTATATATATGTTTTGTGAGGAAAGAGAAAATGTAATCATGTGAAGAAAGAAGTTTAAAAAATTAAATAACAGCACCAAACAATTATAAAAGAAATGTCAAAAGACAGAACATGATTCATTTCCAGATGAATTATTTAGACAATATATATATATCAGGTTTCCTGGTATGAATGTACTATGTCTGTGCCCGGGCATGTCTTTGCTATTATATATATATACATATTTCTTTCTGTAAAATTAGGCCACAAATGCCAGTTGTTTGACCCATATTTTCAATCTCTCCTTGCTTCTGGGTAATCACAAACTTTCTTTCAGGATGCCAAGTCACTGAATACATGTGAACAAGTACAAAGATTATGAAGGAGACATATAAAGTCTTCAGAATCCTCCATTCAGGCTGGCATTGACTCATCTATAGGCACTTTGGGAAGTTTATCACCTATTATGAAATCACCTAACTCTGCTGTCATTCTCCCCATTTATCTCAATTGCTTACTCAATGATGTGATGCTAGATTTGATATGTGCCATGTCTACAACACTTTTCTGACTGACCATCCTTTGTCCAATAGGAAAATATATATATATTAGAATAACAGGTCTTGGTTTTGGACTTCATCCATATTATAAAAGCTAACTCTCTATCAACTGTTATTACAATTGTGTAACTTTGAATATTAGAATCTTTACTTCTTTTAGACATTGATACTTTAAAATTTCTGCTGGATCCCTTTTGTTTATATACTTTTTCAAGTGTATTTTCTCTAAGTTATTAATCATAAGACCTCATAATTATCTTCTACCTCTCTTTACCTCACTACATGATCCAACTACACTGAGAAACTTTGTTATCATTAATGTTCCAACCCTGTGTTCATTAATGTCACACTCTTCAGAGTCATGCCATTTGTAGATGGGATAGATTCAAACAGAAAGAGCTCCATGAGCAACCAAATTAACCACCCATAACCCCAAGTGAAATAAAAAGTAAAAGTGATGATGGGGAGAAAAAATGGTAAATGATGGGAATGCCTTTGTATAAGTTTTAATAAAATGGAAATCAACACAAATCAATAGATATTTATGAAATGCTTACCTTCCAATGCTGTGAGCTAGGAACTTTGGAAAATATAAAATATATAAGTGCTGTTTTGTGAGGAAAGAGAAAATATAATTATGTGAAGAAAGAATTTTAAAAAATTAAATAACAGCACCAAACAATTATAAAAGAAATGTCAAAAGACAGAACATGATTCATTTCCAGATGAATTATTCAGACAATAATTTTACAAGAGCTCAGGAGGGGAAGGGATCACTTCAGGATGGGTGGTCAGGTCTGTGAAGGTAGATGTAAGCTGGGTTTGAGGCTGGGTAAAGGGATAAACTACAGAAAGAGAGAGGGCAAAGCACAGGGCACTTTTGGGGTTTTGGAATAGCAGCAGTAAAAGTTTGCTGAAATGAATGGAGTGTTAGACAAACTTTTTTGGAAAGGTTTTCAGAAACTGTCAGAAAGAGAGAGGAGTAGTCAGTAAGTTCTTGGAGGAGCTAGTGACATATTTTTGGAAAGAAGATTTAGAAAGCTATTTGGAGAGAAGTGATGATTTGTGAAATGGCTTGGAATGGGAGCAGGCAGAGAACATGAGCTGTGGTAAGTAGGTAGTCCTGTCAGTATAGTTTGGTATAGCAGAAAATAAGAGACTGGAAAATAAAATAGAAGCAGAGGATGCCTCTGGGATGGCATTTAAAAAATGTCAAAGGATTCCTCTATGCTTTATCCTTTGTCTTTTAAAAATAAATGCAGTAATAAAGGTTGAATGAGGATTGCATAATTCGTTACTCATCCAGTTATTTAGATCATAGTTACAGACACACAAGACTGAATAGACTATCATCTGCATGTCTGATATTATGGATTATCTGGCTATAGAACCAGTTAGTGAAAAACCTCTGAGCCCAGGGCCAGCAAGATTTCCTCTTACCCAGACCATGCAGGAAGCAGAAATGAATAAGTCAGAGGATTTAAAATCAGTCACTGATAGTGGCAAGGGTCAGTACAGGATGCCAACCCTCAAGCATGGAGCAAAGCTAAGAAGAAATGAGAGGTAGGGAAGCCATTTAACAACAAAATGCATAGGTGTTCCAATGAAAAATCTGGAATAGATGCTATGTTCCACAGCTGGCTTTTGTATTGCCACAGTGGTGAATTTAAAGAAGGGTAATGGGAGGAGAGTGTCGTCAGCATGGTAACCTAATTTTCTGACAACTGAATTCAGATGATACTGTACAGATCACTGTATGTCCACAGCTGACATCTACAGCATGTCACTTGTTGCTCCAGCTATATGGCTCCAGTCGTGTGGCCTGAGGTCATCCCTTGCATTCTCACCCCAGCGCCTAGTCTGCGGACACTGTATTGTTTCCTTCCTCCTCTGACTCCCCATCCCTGGGAATTCTTTCAGACCTAATCCAGCCTCCCTTCTGATGTTTTATCCTACAGTGAACTCTGCTTTCTTAAAGCTCCTTCTTGAATAAGTTGTGTCCATATCACAATTCAGCACTTCACTTATCCTAGGGTACTTTATTTGGTTACATGAAATTCTGTTACTTAGATTTTAAACTTTTTAAAGTATTATATTTTTGTCTCTTTACAGATCTGTATAGCACCTAATAAAGTGTCTTTACTCATGCAGATATTTACATAGTAGTCTACTATGTAATTATGCATTACATATGTGTACATGTATCTATATGCATGCACACACACACATCACTTTTAATATGTAGTCACTGCAAAAAATCTCTGCGAAAACATCCTGTATAACAGAATGTTTTAAAATGAATATGAATATTCAAGACAATTTTTCTTTCTCCTCATTTCGGTAGTTAATCAAAAATAATTATTTACATAGTGAAGCAGGTAGTCCACAATTAAGTGCTCATGAAATCACTTCCTTTACCAAGTGTTTTCTAAAATGTCACTCCTGTTGGTCTTTCCCTAAAATACTCCGTAAACACATTTTAGTTACTAGATTCCAGCTAAGAAAATAGACTGTCTTTCAATCAAGATTCTTAGAAGAACATTTCCCACTGATGAATAAGTTATTGGAGAAGACAATAACAATTAAATTCCCCACAGTGTGCAGAAGTTACTAGTAGAACAATGATTTCAAATTACTGGAGTTTATATGAAAAGCTCCATAAACCCGAAGCATAGATGATAAAGGTGGTGTAATTCTATTAATGAAATCTGTGTTTCAGTAGGCTTATTCTAAACCAAGAGAAAGCACGCATAAAATTCAAACAAATGAAAGCTCTTGTGTTAAAATCAACATGACTAAAAGAGACATAGAAATTTTTGTATATTTAATGATAGAATAAATGGAGTATATTTGACCAAAATGCCAGGAAACCTACTGTCAGTCCCTCGCTGCTTCTGATCCGCAGATGAGGAAGGAGACATGATGAGATATCAAAGATCTGAAAGGACCAGCCACGGGACTCGAGGCTTAACAGCTCAAGAGTGGTGCTGAGAGGGCCCCCTTTGTATTTATCGAGCAAATAAATGTTAACAACAATAGAATTCTGTGTGGGGAACTTAATACACAATCATTAACTGACTCTAAACCTAATCCTCGGCAGTCTCCAGTCTTCTGGGTTGTGACGTCTTACATGGTATTGAAACAATAGCAAAGGCCATTAGGTCACAGAAACTGTTTTGGTCTTGTTTGTTCTGTTCTTGATCACTTACCAGGAATTACAGGAAAAATAATCAAGTCGTATATGATTGTACATTTGATTTCTATACTTGATTTATATATTAACCCCACAACCTACCACTTGTCTTTTAAATGAATATGTTTCTATTTCTATAAAACACTAAAGGAAGCTGAATAAGTGGCAGAACTAATGTCATTTCTATGTAAATGTTACACATAATTATCCAAGGTATGACAAACAAAGCGAAATTAGAATCAGTATTTTTTTAATATCTGAGAAAAGCTGAGGTAGTACCTTGAGAAATACTATGTATGATAATAAAAATGTCTACTATTGAAAACTTACTTTATGATGAATATTATTTTCAAAATATTTATTGATTCTACATCCTTGTCAGTTCTTGACATTGTCAAGTTTTTGTTCATTTGCTTATTTTAACTATTCTTGTAGGTGTGTAGAAGTATTTCAGGGTTACTTTACGTTTTCCTGATGACTAGTGATATTGAGAATTTTCCATGTGCTTATTACTACCTACATCTTCTTTGATAAAAACGTATGTTCAAAGTTTTTGCCCATTTTAAATTGTGGTGTTTTTTTATTATTACTATTGATTTTGGGAAGTTCTTATATATAGTGTACATAAGTCTTTTTATCAAATATGTAGTTTTCAAATATTTTCTCTTTCTTTACCTCGTGTTTTCCTTTCTCTTAACACTCTTTCAATAGTATTTCTTAGTTTTGATAAACTTTTATTTATTACCATTTGTTGCTTTAAGTGTCATGTCTAAGAAATATTTTCCTAACTCATAGTCATAAAGATATTTATATATGTATATATATAATCACATATAGCTATGCATCTTGGTATATTACAATTTCTTTATCCATTCTTCTGTCGATAGACACTTAGGTTGTTTCCATTTCTTAGCTATTGTAAATAATGCTGCAATGATCGGAAGGTGTATATATCTTTTTGAAATACTGTTTTGGTTTTCTTCACATACCCAGAAGTAGAATTGCTGAATGATATGGTAGCTCTGTTTTTATGTTTATTTTTTTTGAGGAAACATTATTTTATACTGTTTTCTTTACTGGCTGTACCAATTAACCTTCCCACCACAGTGCACAAGAGTTCCCTTTCTCCATATTCACCAATACCTTTTGTGTCTAGTCTTTTTGATAATAGCTCTTCTAATAGGTGTGGGATGATACCTCATTATGGTTTTGATTTGCATCTCCCTGATGATTAATGTGTAGAGCATCTTTTCATGTATCTGTTGACTGTCTATGTCATGTTTGGAAAAATGTCTATTCAGAACCTCTGAATCAAATTGGGTTTTTCTTTTTCCTTTGCTGTTGAGTTTTATGAGTTCTTTATATATTATGGACATGAAGCCATCATGAGATATATGATCTGCAAATATTTTCTCCCATTCAGTATGTTGCCATTTCGTTCTGTTGACGGATTCCTTTATGGTGCAGCTTTAGGGGCTGATGTGGTACCAATTGTTTATTTTTGCTTTTATTGCTTTGGCTTTTGTTGTCTGATTCAAAATATCATCACTAAGATCAACGTCAAGGAGTTTACCTCCTGTTTTATTGTATGAGTTTTATGACTTCAGGTCTTATGGTCAAGTCTTTAATCTATTTTGAGTTAACTTTTGTATATGGTGTGAGAGAGCAGTCCAGTTTCATTCTTTTGCATGTGCTGTCCAGTTTTTCCAACACTGTTTATCAAAGAGAGTGTCCTTTCCCCATTGTATATACTCAGTCCTTTATTGTAAATTAACTGTCTATGTATGGATTTAATTCTAGGCTCTCCTTCTGTTCCATTGATCTATGTGTCTGTTTTTCTAATATGACACCTCCTCAGTTAAATTATTCTTAAGTCTCTTATTCTTTTTGATGCAATTGCAGGTGGGATTATTTTCTTAATATCTCTATTAATTCATTATTAGTGTGTAGAACTGCAACAGATTTTTGTGTATTGATTTTGTATCCTGCACCTTTATTGAATTTGTTTATTCTAACAGTTTTCTGATGGAGTCTTTGGGTTTTCTATATATAATATAATGTCATCTGCAGATAATTTTATGGTAGCTCTATATAGTTGTACTTCTTCCTTTCCAACTTGGATGCCCCTTATCTTTTTCTTGACTGATTGCTTGGCTAGGACTTGCAGTATATGTTAGATAAAAATTGTGAGAATAGACATCCTTGTCATAGTTATTGTTGCTACTTTTGTCTTTTAACCTTCATACTAGCTTTATAAACTATTAGTCCACTACTTTTACTATATATTTACCTTTCCAGTGGGATTTTTGCTTTCATATGTGTTCTCATCCTGTCCCTTCCTTTCTGCTCAGAGTCCCTTTTCTTGAAAGCCAGGGGAGTGATAATGAATTTCTCTGGATTATGCTTGTTGGGAGAACTCTCTCTCTCTCTCTCTCTCTCTCCTTGCATTTGAATATCTTTACAAAGAAGAGTATTCTTGGTTGGCAGTTTGTTTGTTTTTTTCTTTCAGCTCTTTGAATTTAATATGCTACTCCTTTCTAGCTTGCAAAGTTTCTGCTGAAAAAAATCTACTGATAGTCTTATGGGAGTTCCATTATACATATCAAGCAGTTTTTCTGTAGCTGCTTTTAATATTGTCTCCTTGTCTTTAACATTTAAACTGTAATGTGTCTTGGTGTGAGTTTCTTTAAGTTCCTCTTATTTGGAACTCTCTGGGCTTCCACTATCTAGAAGTCTGTTTCTTTCCCCCGTTTAAGGATGTTTTCAGACATTATTTCCTCAAGTAAGATTTCACCCATTTCTATCTCTCTTCTTCTTCTGGGAGCTCTAGGATATTAATGTTAGTCTGTTTGATGTTATTTTGTAAGTTCCTTAAGCTATCTTCACTTTTCTTCTCATTTTTTTTGGCTACTCTGACTGTGTGAGTCCCACCGCCCCATCTGTGGGTTGATAATCCTTCCTTCTGCTCTATCTAATCTGCTACGGAACCCCTCTAGTGTACTTTTTCAGGTCAGTTACTGCATTCTTCAGCTCTGAGACTTCTCTTTGATTCTTGAACTGGGCTTGAGATTTTCTTCTCTGGTTATACTCAATGAATCAAAACTAGTTCCTTTTCCATGCCATTGTTCCTCTCTTGCTTCTCCAGCAGTGGACTACTGTTACATGGCTCTCGTGGCCTCTTACTGGAGCGCAGGTAAGGAGGGGTGTTCTCTCTTTTTCTAATTAAGCCTCGATCTTGGAACTGTATCCATGGGTTTGGGGCTAGGCTGCTCAGTGGCCCTGCCAAATCCCTGTGGCAGGAAGCTCTGTACTCCTCCCTGGCTGGGGGTGGCTCCCACCAGGCCCCAAGGACAGTGACTGCTTTGGGCCTTCCCTCCACAGCTGAAGTAGTTCCTTCTTTAAGAGGGGTGGGGGCGAAGGAGCCAGACAAGAGCCCCTCCTTCGTCATGGTGGCTGCTGCTCTCCCGCCCTCGTCACCCTGTGAGGGGCGCTTGCTCAGGGCTTAGGCCAGTCCTTTTCCACATTCCGTGAGGTCTGAGAACTCCCTCTTGTGTCTCTGGGCCCAGGGGCTTTATTCTCTTGTAACCCTGTATTTACCCTTTAATATTTATAAAAAGGTTTTTCTGAATTCTTCTGAGCAGTGTCCAACAGCATCTGTCCCAGTTAAATGGGCTGCACCATATATTTTTCCTAGAGATGCTTGTCTTTCTTGGCTTCTGTCTTAGTTGGTTACCCTTTGATTTCAATTCTTGGATAAGTTCATGAAATTGTGATTTTCAGAATTTCAGGTATTTCTCATTATTTTAATATCATGATGTACTTTCTAGCCTTCTGTATCCTAAAGGGAAGTCAAAAGTCCCAATCCATTTCTTTTTACCATAGACATATTAGATATTTATTCCAAGATTATTTTTTAATTGCTTTTCTCTGCCTTTCACTTAGTTTAAAATTTCTATTAGTTTTCAACATATCTTTAGTTCGCCTTCTGATAACTGATTACAAGTCAAAAGAATCACATTGGAGCTCCTCACATCTCGTCCCAGATACATTTGGAGGGGGGTGCTACATACTGCCAAAATCGGTACAGGGTTGGGTTACCCACACTCACATATGTAGCATATGAACACTGTTATTAATGAGGGTGCTACAGAAAATAAACCCAAATTTAATTTTCCTTATAGCTAGTGACAAACCACCATATCGACAGTGCAAACTAGACCATGAAGTAAATTCTAGGCAATTTTAAGGATAGTGACCTTTGTCCTGGTAACAATGGCACGACTTTGAATATCTTAAGCATGGCATGGGTAGGATAAGGGGACAGTATTAAGGGTAGTAATATGACAAGATTTGTATTTGGTACAGATCCCTCATTACCATGAGGACAGAGAATTAAACAAATTTGAGGGATATGTTGGTGGTAAGCTTGATCTATGATGGATGAAACATTGGGATGCAGCACAGACATCCCTTAATTTCTTGAACTCATGGGAAGAAGATAGAAACACGTTCAAATTAATTTAATTTAATTAATAAGACATGCAGAGTTTGGATTACTTTTAAAACATTTAAAAGAAGAGATAAAATTAGTGGCTGGCCATCCTAACTTGGAATTTAAAAGAGAACCCTGCACTGCAGAAATAATTTTATAAATCATTTCTCAATGTCTGGTAAAGCCATGGGCATTCACAAAATAGTCTAAAGCAGAGAAAGAAGTGAAGAAATGAAAGTTAACTTTAAAAAGAGTTGAACTGTTTTGTATCATTTTCTTGTCTTCAACTGCTTAATTGGAAGCATTCTCTTGAATTAGCATTCTCATTAAATCCCCTAGGATGGAAGCACATAATGCTGAGACGAGAAAGAATGAAGGACTCTGAAATGCTATTCTGTTCCCTTCCTTAATTGAGAAATACAGGACGTTTAGCATATGGCTGCACCCTCCACTTCTTCCAAGACTGATTGCTTATAACCAGTCTTCAAATGTTCTCAGGCAAATACAGAATAAATCTCTTAGCTAAGTGCTTTTTGCAGGATAGGTTAGGAGGAGTAGGAAATATAACAGGATTGAAAATAATGGAATTAAGATGTCTATCCTTTTGTTTTTTGGCAAAGCACAACAGGTGAGTGAAACTCAGGTTGTTTAATTTCCATAAATGTCATACAACGTGATTCATTTATTCTTTTAAAATTATAAACTTCAATGTACCATAAAATGTGTATAAGTTTAGATGAGATGATAAAGAACAGGGTTAATGTCCAGAGCCCCTAAGTTCCCTTCTGGAGGTACATCATGAATGATCCCATCTTGCTATAAGGAAGCTTTGGGGAAATATTAGACTTAAAACTATATTCCACGCTCAAATTTTGCATCTTCCCCAACTACCACTGTGGACCCTTCACTCTGTACGTGGTTCTTTTTGTCTGTTATCCGTCAGATTTGCTTCAGATAAAAATGGCAAAATACCTGACCTAAACCAGTTTATCAGTAAAGGGAATACATTATTTCACATAACTGAACATTTCAGCAACAGAACTAGCTTTAAACATAGCTTGATCAGTGGTTCAAAATGTCATCAGGATGTGGGTTTTTTTTGTTTCTTATCATGGATGCTCCATTTTCACATCTTCTCTCTATAAATTAGTAAAAGATTATTGCAGAGACTCCAATCCTTTCACTTTCATTTCAACAGGAAGGAGTAAGTATTTTCACAGAAACAACACAGATAAACATGGTAAGGTTGTGTGTCAGTGTGGAAAGTTCATTGGCATTTGCAGATTACAGGGGAAATACTAAGACCCATTTTATTATTATTCTCCAATTCATAAAATCTTACCCTAATGCATTTAACAAAACTATAAGTGGGCTATATAAGAGGCATGAATTTATGACCTGTGTTGTGAACATATTAGCTTCTTATTAAAATACCTTCATTTGTATTTTTTTTTTTTATTGAAGGCTAGTTGACACACAGTATTACATTAGTTTCAGGTGTACAACACAGTGATTCAACATTTATATACATGATAATTCTAGGTACCAGCTATCACCATACCAAGTTGTTACAATATTTTGACTATATTCCTTATGCTATACATTATATCCTGGTTACTTATTTATTTTACCATTGGAAGTGCGTGTATATATATATATATTTTGTGTGTGTGTGTGTGAGGGCATCTCTCATGTTTATAGATCAAATGATTGTTGACAACAATAAAATTCTGTATAGGGGAGTCAATGCTCAATGCACAATCATTAATCCACCCCAAGCCTAATTTTCATCAGTCTCCAAACTTTTGAAGCTTAACAAACAAGTTCTTACATGGAGTACAAATTCTTACACAGTGAATAAGTTACATGGTGAACATTACAGGGGCAGTCATCACAGAAGCCTTCAGTTTTGCTCATGCATTATGAATTATAAAAGGTCAGTTCAAATATAAATATTCATTTGATTTTTATACTTGATTTATATGTGGATACCACATTTCTCTCTTTATTATTATTATTTTTAATAAAATGCTGAAGTGGTAGGTAGATACAAGATAAAGGTAGAAAACATAGTTTAGTGTTGTAAGAGAGCAAATGTAGATGATCAGGTGTGTGCCTGTAGACTATGTGTTAATCCAAGCTAGACGAGGGCAATAAACATCCATGTATGCAGAAGATTTCTCTCAGAACAGGGGGGGTGAGGTTCTAAGCCTCACCTCTGTTGATCCCCAATTTCTCACCTGATAGCCCCCTGCGACTGTGCCTGTATTAGGTTGTTCCTCCCTTGAGGAATCTTACCCGTCTCTGGCTAACCAGTCATCTTCCGGGGCCATAGAGGGAAAAGTAAAGTTGGTAAGTGAGAGAGAAGCCTTATTGTTTGAAAAGGTTAGCTTTTTACTTCTTTGCATATTTATGCCCTGTGGCTTCTCTGCCCAGTATTTGTCTTGAGGTGTCTTTACCACTTGGAAGAATTATGATACTCAGTAAATTCGATATATGGCACAAATTTTATTTAAGGGATGTAATTAGGAAGGAAGAAGAAAATCTATAGAAGTAGCAGGTGGAAGAAAACCTGGGGAGATTGATTATTTCTTTGACATATCTTCTTGTAGAGTAACTTCAGCATGTATAGGTTTTAAGCTACTACTTAAATTGCGCACACACATTAACATAATAGGAATATAGTTACATAACCAAAGCATACCTGTAATTACCAGCCATCTCCAGTGAAACCAAGAAAACCAGTTAGGCACCTTAGGCATCTGTGAAAACTTATCTATGATATGGTGGATATTGTCCAACTGAACTTGAACAGTCTGAGAGAAATCAGACAAATTAAAACAACCCATTCCTGGGGAATGTTCACATCCCATATGTTCTTTTAACAGTAAATAGTCTGTAGTTGTAAGACTTTGGAGCGCTACAATTTGCACTTCTCCTAATTCTTGGTTGAGTTCTAACCATATAGATCCAGTCAAATTTGTTGTTTTACTGTATGCACAGGCCAGCTTAGATATCTCCTTCTTCATTCCCATGGAAAGTCCAGGAAATGGTGGGATGAGTGCATCTACACCTGTAGCAGTGCGTGGATCTTTGTTGGGGTTTTTTGGATGATCATCTTCTGGCATGAGTCTTCCCGAGAGTGCTGATGTTGGAAGTTCTTTTTCATATCGTATCTTAGTTCATTTTCGGGGTAGCCCAATTAGGCTTTGATCCTCTGTATAAACACAAACAGACCCTTTGCCTACACTTTTATATGCCCTTTACATCATTGTGTAGAGCTCATTGGAGGTCAACACAAAGGAACTGCTTTTTTTTTAACATTAATCTACACTTACATGACGAATACTTTGTTTACTAGGCTCACCCCTATACCAGGTCCCCCCTATAAACCCCTTTACAGTCACTGTCCATCAGCGTAGCAAAATGATGTAGAATCACTACTTGTCTTCTCTGTGTTGTACAGCCCTCCCCTTTCTCCCACCACCCTATGGATGCTAATCTTAATACCCCCTTTCTTCTCCCCCAACTTAACCCTCCCTACCCACCCATCCTCCCCAGTCCCTTTCCCTTTGGTACCTGTTAGTCCATTCTTGAGTTCTGTGATTCTGCTGCTGTTTTGTTCCTTCAGTTTTTCCATTGTTCTTATACTCCACAGACGAGTGACATCATTTGGTATTTCTCTTTCTCCGCTTGGCTTGTTTCACTGAGCATGATACCCTCCAGCTCCATCCATGTTGCTGCAAATGGTAGGATTTGCCCTTTTCTTATGGCTGAGTAGTATTCCATTGTGTATATGTACCACTCTTCTTTATCCATTCATCTATCGATAGACATTTATGTTGCTTCCAATTCTTGGTCATTGTAAATAGTGCTGCGATAAACATAGGGGTGCACTGATCTTTCTCATACTTGATTGCTGCATTCTTAGGGTAAATTCCTAGGAGTGCTATTCCTGGGTCAAATGGTATGTTTGTTTTGAGCATTTTGAGGAACCTCCATACTGCTTTCCAAAATGGTTGAACTAATTTACATTCCCACCAGCAGTGTAGGAGGGTTCCCCTTTCTCCACAGCCTCGCCAACATTTGTTGTTGTTTGTCTTTTGGATGGCAGCCATCCTTACTGGTGTGAGGTGATACCTCATTGTAGTTTTAATTTGCATTTCTCTGATAATTAGCGATGTGGAGCATCTTTTCATGTGTCTGTTGGCCATCTGTATTTCTTTTTTGGAGAACCGTCTGTTCAGTTCTCTGCCCATTTTTTAATTGGGTTATTTGTTTTTTGTTTGTTGAGGCATGTGAGCTCTTTATATATTCTGGACATCAAACCTTTATTGGATGTGTCATTTTCAAATATATTCTCCCATGCTGTAGGGTTCCTTTTTGTTCTATTGATTGTGTCTTTTGCCGTACAGAAGGTTTTCAGCTTAATATAGTCCCACTTGTTCATTTTTGCTGTTGTTTTCCTTGCCCGGGGAGATATATTCAAGAAGAGGTCACTCATGTTTATGTCTAAGAGGTTTTCGCCTATGTTTTCTTCCAAGAGTTTAATGGTTTCATGGCTTACATTCAGGTCTTTGATCCATTTTGAGTTTACTTTTGTATATGGGGTTAGACAATGGTCCAGTTTCATTCTCCTACATGTAGCTGTCCAGTTTTGCCAGCACCACCTGTTGAAGAGACTGTCATTTTGCCATTGTATGTCCATGGCTCCTTTGTCAAATATTAATTGACCATATATGTCTGGGTTAATGTCTGGATTGTCTAGTCTCTTCCATTGGTCTGTGGCTCTGTTCTTGTGCCAGTACCAAGTTGTCTTGATTACTGTGGCTTTGTAGTAGAGCTTGAAGTTGGGGAGTGAGATCCCCCCTACTTTATTCTTCTTTCTCAGGATTGCTTTGGCTATTCGGGGTCTTTGGTGGTTCCATATGAATTTTTGAATTATTTGTTCCAGTTCATTGAAGAATGTTGCTGGTAGTTTCATAGGGATTGCATCAAATCTGTATATTGCTTTGGGCAGGATGGCCATTTTGACGATATTAATTCTTCCTAGCCACGAGCATGGGATGCGTTTCCATTTGTTAGTGTCCCCTTTAATTTCTCTTAAGAGTGACTTGTAGTTTTCAGAGTATAAGTCTTTCACTTCTTTGGTTAGGTTTATTCCTAGGTATTTTACTTTTTTGATGCAATTGTGAATGGAGTTGTTTTCCTGATTTCTCTTTCTGTTGGTTCATTGTTAGTGTATAGGAAAGCCACAGATTTCTGTGTGTTGATTTTGTATCCTGCAACTTTGCTGTATTCCGATATCAGTTCTAGTAGTTTTGGGGTGGAGTCTTTAGGGTTTTTATGTACACTATCATGTCATCTGCAAATAGTGACAGTTTAACTTCTTCTTTACTGATCTGGATTCTTTGTATTTTTTTGTTTTGTCTGATTGCCGTGGCTCAGACCTCCAGTACTATGTTAAATAACAGTCTAGAGAGTGGGCATCCCTGTCTAGTTTCCGATCTCAGAGGAAAAGCTTTCAGCTTCTCACTGTTCAATATAATGTTGGCTGTGGGTTTTTCATATATGGCCTTTATTATGTTGAGGTACTTGCCCTCTATTCCCATTTTGCTGAGAGTTTTTATCATGAATGGATGTTGAACTTTGTCAAATGCTTTTTCAACATCTATGGAGATGATCATGTGGTTTTTGTCTTTCTTTTTGTTGATGTGGTGGATGATGTTGATGGACTTTCGAATGTTGTGCCATCCTTGCATCCCTGGGATAAATCCCACTTGGTCATGGTGTATGATCCTTTTGATGTATTTTTTAATATGGTTTATTAAAATTTTTTGAGTATTTTTGCATCTACATTCATCAGGGATATTGGTCTGTAGTTTTCTTTTTTGGTGGAGTCTTTGCCTGGTTTTTGGTATTAGGGTGATGTTAGCTTCATAGAATGAGTTTGGGATTATCCCCTCCTCTTCTATTTTTTGGAAAACTTTAAGGAGAATGGGTATTATGTCTTCCCTGTATGTCTGATAAAATTCCGAGGTAAATCCATCTGACCTGGGGGTTTTGTTCTTTGGTAGTTTTTTGATTACTGCTTCAATTTCGTTGCCGGTAATTGGTCTGTTTAGATTTTCTGTTTCTATCTGGGTCAGTCTTGGAAGGTTGTATTTTTCTAGGAAGTTGTTCATTTCTCCTAGGTTTCCCAGCTTGTTAGCATATAGGTTTTTATAGTATTCTCTAATAATTCTTTGTATTTCAGTGGGGTCCGTCGTGATTTTTCCTTTCTCATTTCTGATACTGTTGATTTGTGTTGAGTCTCTTTTCCTCTTAATAACTCTGGCTAGAGGCTTATGTATTTTGTTTATTTTCTCGAAGAACCAGCTCTTGGTTTCATTAATTTTTGCTATTGTTTTATTCTTCTCAATTTTATTTATTTCTTCTCTGATCTTTATTATG
Organism: Manis pentadactyla; assembly: GCF_030020395.1. Lineage (NCBI taxonomy): Eukaryota > Metazoa > Chordata > Mammalia > Pholidota > Manidae > Manis > Manis pentadactyla. Next base: position 25,571,101 of record NC_080037.1, on the reverse strand, counting down.
TCCCTCCTTTTGCTGACTTTAGGCCTCATTTGTTCTTCTTTTTCCAATTTCGATAATTGTGACATTAGACCGTTCATTTGGGCTTGTTCTTCCTTTTTTAAATATGCTTGGATTGCTATATACTTTCCTCTTAAGACTGCTTTTGCTGTGTCCCACAGTAGTTGGGGCTTAGTGTTCTTGTTGTCGTTTGTTTCCATATATTGCTGGATCTCCATTTTGATTTGGTCATTGATCCATTGATTATTTAGGAGCGTGTTGTTTAGCCTCCATGTGTTTGTGAGCCTGTTTGCTTTCTTTGTACAATTTATTTCTAATTTTATGCCTTTGTGGTCTGAAAAGTTGGTTGGTAGGATTTCAATCTTTTGGAATTTACTGAGGCTCTCTTTGTGGCCTAGTATGTGGTCTATTCTGGAGAATGTTCCATGTGCACTTGAGAAGAATGTGTATCGTGTTGCTTTTGGATGTAGAGTTCTGTAGATGTCTATTAGGTCCATCTGTTCTAGTGTGTTGTTCAGTGCCTCTGTGTCCTTACTTATTTTCTGTCTGGTGGATCTATCCTTTGGAGTGAGTGGTGTGTTGAAGTCTCCTAGAATGAATGCATTGCATTCTGTTTCCTCCTTTAGTTCTGTTAATATTTGTTTCACATAGGTCAGTGCTCCTGTATTGGTTGCATATATATTTATAATGGTTATATCCTCTTGAGGGACTGAGCCCTTTATCATTATGTAATGTCCTTCTTTGTCTTTTGTTACTTTCTTTGTTTTGTAGTCTGTTTTGTCTGATACCAGAATTGCAACACCTGCTTTCTTCTCTCTGTTGTTTGCATGAAATATCTTTTTCCATCCCTTGACTTTAAGTCTGTGCATGTCTTTGGGTTTGAGGTGAGTCTCTTGTAAGCAGCATATGGATGGATCTTGCTTTTATATCCATTCTATTACTCTGTGTCTTTTGATTGGTGCATTCAGTCCATTTACATTTAGGGTGATTATTGAAAGGTATGAATTTATTGCCATTGCAGGCTTTAAGTTTGTGGTTACCAAAGGTTCAGGGTTAGCTTCTTTACTATCCTACTGTCTAACTTAACTCGTTTGTTGAGCTATTATAAACACGGTCTGATGATTGTTTATTTCTCTCCCTTCTTATTCCTCCTCCTCCCTTCTTCATATGTTGGGTGTTTTGTTCTGTGCTCTTTTTAGGAGTGCTCCCATCTAGAGCAGTCCCTGTAGGATGCCCTGAAGTGGTGGTTTGTGGGAGGCAAATTCACTCAATTTTTGTTTGTCTGGGAATTGTTTAATTCCTCCTTCATATTTAAATGATATTCGTGCTGGATACAGTATTCTTGGTTCGAGGCCCTTCTGTTTCATTGCATTAAGTATATCATGCCATTCTCTCTGGCTTGTAGGGTTTCTGTTGAGAAGTCTTATGATAGCCTGATGGGTTTTCCTTTGTAGGTGACCTTTTTTTTCTCTCTGGCTGCCTTTAATATTTTTTCCTTGTCTTTGATCTGTGCCATTTTAATTATTATGTGTCTTGGTGTTGCCGTCCTTGGATCCCTTGTCATGGGAGTTCTGTGTACCTCTGTGGTCTGAGAGGCCATTTCTTCCCCTTGTTTGGGGAAGTTTTTGGCAATTATTTCTTCAAAGACACTTTCTATCCCTTTTTCTATCTCTTCTCCTTCTGCTTTTCCTATGATGCGTATATTATTCCTTTTTGATTGGTCACTCAGCTCTCTTAAAATTCTTTCATTCCTGGAGATCCTTTTATCTCTCTCTGCATCAGCTTCTCTGCGTTCCTGTTCTCTGTTTTCTAGTCCATTAATGGTCTCTTGCATCTCATCCATTCTGTTTTGAAGTCCTTCCAGAGCTTGTTCTATTTCTGAATTCTCCTTCCTTAGTTCTTGCATATTTCTCTGCAAGTCCATCAGCATGGTTATGACTTTTGTTTTGAATTCTTTTTCAGGAAGACTGGTTAAATCTATCTCCCCAGGTTCCTTCTCAGGGGAAGATGTAGCAGATGCCAAAGCTGTCTGGGTTAGTCTTGTCTGGAACATATTTTTTTGCCTTTTCATGTTGACAGGTGCTATTGACTGTCAGCTGGGAGGGCCAAACTTTTCACTTGCTACTGACCTTTGTTTACTGGGACAACTGCAACCTCTAGTGGCTTTTGTTAGGTAATTGCGAGTAGGCTGGGTCTTTGTGTCTTGCCCAGCCGATATGGATGGATCTCCCTTTCTTTGGGCGGGGTTTGCCTTGGGCTGTTTCTCTGGTTTCGCAGAGCCTGGAGGGTAATGGACCTGGGGGGGTGCTGTTTGGCTGTTTACCTCCGTGAGGGGTCTCAGAGCTGTTGCCCAGGGGGTTAGTGCGCCCAGTTTTCCCTGTAATTTCATGCCACTGGGCTGTGACCTGTGTTGTTTCTGTCCAGCTGTTAAATCCCTGTCCCTTTAAGACTTTCAAAAAGCCCCCGCTTTTCTTTGTCACAGGGGCATCAGCTTCGGCACCCACTCAGAGGTCTTACTGCCCTATTTCATTAGTTACCAGCCCTCCACGCTTGCACTGTGCCTGCGCTCTGGCCCGGGTGGCTGGGGCTGGGTGTTCGGCAGTCCTGGGCTCCGTCTCCCTCCCGCTCTGCCTGCTCTTCTCCCGCCAGGAGCTGGGGGGAGGGGCGCTCGGCTCCCGCGGGGCCGGGGCTTGTATCTCACCCCTTTCACCAGGCTCTCGGCTCTCCCACGTGTGGATGTATTCTGGCTGTTGTCCTGTGTCTTCTGGTCTCTCTTTTAGGATTAGTTGTATTTGTTGTATTTTCAAAAATATGTATGTTTTTGGGAGGAGATTCCCACTGTCCTACTCACGCCGCCATGTTGGCTCCGCCCCCCCAGTTGTTTCTTTAAGCATGGTACATGGTAAAGGAAATTAACACTTTGTTATAAACCTAGCACAGTGATACACATGAGCTGTTGTCAAAATTTAATCATACAGTTGTTCCGATTTGCAAATAAAATATAGCAACGTTATTTTTCCTTAACTAATCTAATATCCTTTTCTTACATCTCTCTAACTTTCGAAGAGAAGAAACTTAAGCTTGCCAATTAATATTTCTCAGTATTTTCACATTAAAATAGTCCATGCTGAGAGTCAGTCAATTCAAAATTCAACTCTTTCTCAGTGCTATTTTAAATACTTGGAGTTGTTTAAAGTCTTTATTTTTGTAAATAATCAGTTTATCTGACTTCCTTCTCTTCTCTCTCACTTTCTTAGACATGGCATTTAAATGTTGGGGAGGAGGGTCACTTATGTAACCTCAAGAGGTTAGAAAGAATGGGTTTTGAATTCTTGAGTGTTTTCTGGAGTCTCAGAGGCTGCTGATAAAAGGTAGTCCTGGTCTAGTCCCAGAAATAGTGACAGTTAAGGCATTTTGGTCCTAGTATATGATTTTCTAGATGTAGTTTAAAACCACTCCATAGAATCCATAACACATGGCCTTTGCCTCTATTCATTCTCAGGCAAGCAAGGCAGCCTTTTTGTTCTGAAACCAGAACCTCTGTAGTTGCTTAATGACTCAAGAGAAATTCTACATCTCCTGTCCAACATATGCTGGTCTCAGGAGAGCCAGAAAACCTCTTAGTCTAATTTTCCTGGACAGCAACACTGTATTACCAAACTCTCGTTGCTGAAGGACTAACTGTGGCACACAGAGAACAGTCATATCCCTCTCTTTCAGTTTTCCCTCAAATGACAGAGGATCTTCACCCATCCCCCATTCAAAGAGCTTTGCCTTAGAGATGTGTTGTCCTGCTAGCTTACCCTCAATATTGCTACTTTACCTCTTCCCTGAATCCAGATCACTAGAAAGCAATGAACTCTCACATGCTATTTCTCTCTGGCAAGTATTTCTACCATATCATATTTTCCCTTTACCTTCAAGTTCAACTGTGAGAGTGGTAGGGTCAGCCTTTCCATACTAAAAGAAACTTGATGATAATTCCTTTTGGCTCTTTTCATTATAGAATCAAAAGAGGAAATCCCTTCTGTCTTTCTCCAAGGCTGGATTTCAAGACCATTTTGACAAAAATGACTATAACAGATGAACTCCTTTGTTTTTCAGATTAACAAAGTCAGATGCTGTGTATTTGACCCTTGGACAACATGGGTTTGAACTGTGCTGGTGCACTTCTAGGTGGATTTTTTTTCAATAAACATATTGGAAAATTTTTTGGAAACTCGTGACAGTTTGAGAAAAAACATTTTCTTTTCCCTAGCTTATTTTATTGGAACAACACAGTCTGAAATACATATACAAAATATGTGTTAATCAGCTGTAAATTATCAGTAAGGCTTCCGGTCAACAGTAGGATATTATTAGTTAAGTTTTGGGAGAGTCAAAAGCTATATGTGGATTTTCAACAGTACAGGGGGTCAGCCCTCAATAGCTTGCATGTTCAAGGGCCAAATATACATGACGTGTGTTATATATATGTGTGTGTGTGTGTGTGTGTGTGTGTGTGTGTGTGTATCACATACATTACATATATATTCTCATTTAATATTCCTAACTTCCCTTGGAATTACTGTTCTAATTTTATACATAGGAAGCACAGTAAAACACTGGGAATTTGAGAATCTTTCCCAAGTTCCCATGCAGATGACAAAAAACTGAAATTCTGAAATCCAAACCCAGAGCTATTTAGTTTCAAAGTTGACTCTTTCTTCTCTAAAATGCATACTTTTTCCAAAGAAAATGTACAATTTATCTGATGACTTTTCCTCCCAAGCCTGTTTGGAAGACTAATTTGAGGATACCATAGCTAGGAATGACATCTGACTGAAGGTACAAAGAAGAGGTTATGTTAGAGCTTTGCAGACTCTTGAGTAGACTGGAATGGGTAGATGCCTCTGAAACAGGCTGTATGTTTTAAATCAGAAAGGCCTGGGAAGCCTGATAATGGCCTGACCTGCATACGTAGGTAATGTGCTCTTCCAAGTACATGTGGAATTCTACTCAGTCCGCCTCACAGTTAAATCTTTCTCTTTCTAAAGCCAATGTTTGTTACATTGATACTATTCTCAAATAGCATTCATGATTTTGTCATATCTTGGTTTGCCTTTATTATTATCTAATATTTTGTTTAAATAACATTTTTATATTTAAACAAATTTATTATTTTTTTTCAGTTATCTTTTTCTTTGGTATCATTAATCTACAATTACATAAGGAACATTATGTTTACTGGGCTCCCCCCTTCACGAAGTCCCCCCCACAAACCCCATTACAGTCACTGTCCATCAGCATAGTAAGATGCTGTAGAGTCACTACTTGTCTTCTCTGTGTTGCACAGCCCTCCCCGTGTCCCCCCACATTATACATGCTAATCATAAGGCCCCCTTTCTTCTTCCCTGCCCTTATCCCTCCCTTCCCACCCATCTTTAGTAGTCCCTTTCCCTTTGGTAACTGTTAGTCCATTCTTGGGTTTTGTTGAAGAAAACTGCTGCTGTTTTGTTCCTTCAGTTTTGCTTTGTTCTTATACTCCACATATGAGTGAAATCATTTGGTATTTGTCTTTCCCTGCCTGGCTTATTTCACTGAGTATAATACCCTCTAGCTCCATCCATGTTGTTGCAAATGGTAGGATTTGTTTTCTTCTTATGGCTGAATAATATTCCATTGTGTATATGTACCACATCTTCTTTATCCATTCATCTACTGATGGACACTTAGGTTGCTTCCATTTTTTGGCTATTGTAAATAGTGCTGAGATAAACATAGGGGTGCATCTGTCTTTCTCAAACTGGGCTGCTGCATTCTTAGGGTAAATTCCTAGAAGTGGGATTCCTGGGTCAAACAGTATTTCTATTTTGAGCTTTATTATATTTGAGCTATTATTTTTACTATTATTATTTTTTAAAATATTTTTTTGGTATCGTTAATGTACAATTACTTGAACAACATTATGATTACCAGACTCCCCTTATTTTTAAGACCAATTAAATATTACCACCACAAAGGGAAAACTGGTAGCACTCAGAATAAATAGAAGATAACCATAAATATAAATACACAGAGAAGAAAATAATATTACATTTAAAAAGCTTACATTAAACATAAAAAAATAAAATTAAAGTCATAAAGCACTATCTTAAAAAATAATTTTTTCAATGAAAAGAATGCAACTGTTTATAATGTAGCAATACATTTATATTTGTTTGGACATTGTTAGTTTTAATAAAGATACAGTAGACAGTCCTATATTACTGAGAGTATTTCACTTAAAAATTTTGATCTGAAACCAGCAATCTAACCTAGAGGAACCACTGGGTTTGAGCCACAGATCCAATCTTTCACTAATCTTAACCTGTTCTCACATTACTTCCACTTACCGTATCACTGAAGTCTTTATAACTTGCACTAGAGCCTGTGGGGGCCTGAGTTCATAGTTAAAGTCAGACTCTTTCTCCCAAAATGGGAATATCTGGCTCTGCTCAGCCATACAAGCCCACCGCAATATGTCAGTGAGCAGGGCTCCTTTTCTGCTGCCTTACTGTTCTCCATCACTACATGCTGGATGGAGTACATTTAGAAAGCTAGCTTCTTTCTGGACAAGAAGTACAGCACTAATTTGGGCTGGAGGAGGGTATCTGGAAGTGAAAAATCCCAGTGCCATATTGTGATAATCACTTCATAACATATTTGTGTTTCAAATCATCGTGCTGTACACTTTAAAGTTACACAGTGTTATGTCAATTATATTTCAGTAAAGCTGGAAAAGAAAAGTATAATGGATACATAACTAATAAAATAGAACTAAAATGTTTGTCTTACTACAAAAAATTATTTTGCCTATTAGCAACTCTGTGCTTATCCCAACTAAAACTGACTTATCAAAACTATGTATTTATGGGCAATCAGTGTTTTCTTTTGGAGATGTGCATATTTGTGTGAATGGGCTGTGGTGGGATTGGACAGTTGTGTGTGGATCTATGATTTTGTGTAACCAAATCGGTTTCCATTTGAAAGGAAGAACGTTTACTCTCTACCTCACAGTTGGTGGCGTCACAGATATGGAAGGGAACCAGTCTTGGTATAACCAATCCCACCCTAGAACGTTGCTCTGGTCAGAGAGTGCAGCACTCACTGCGGATGACCAGGGCCCCCACACACACACTGCTGCTCATGACCAGCGACCCACTCCCCACCCGATGACCATAGAAAAAAGTAAACTGAGTCATTCTCACCTTGGAATACATAATACTGGCTGCTAAGGAGATGAAATAAAGTAGATCTTAGCCCAGGATCAAAAGAGGATAGGCTTTTTCTCCTGAATCAGGTGAGGTGAAAACCTGAGGAGAAATGAGTCTTACCTAGCCAATGCCTGTGAGGGGGTGCAACCTGGTAAGGGTCTAAGATGCTTTCCACTTGAACTGCTCCTATGTATAATATACAGCATAAACAAATCCTCCCTTTCTAGGTTATAATTTTTAGAAAGTTATCCCTCAAGTTTTCAGTGAAACTGAGAACTCCTAAGCTACTGTAGAGAATTGAAGTCTATCAAAGAAATATGACCTGGCTCATAGTCAATTATCTACCCATGCCTTCATGGAGAAATGAAGGGGATTGAGTCCAGGAGCTCAACCCAAGTCAAGAGGAGGAATCTGTGATGGGTGGAGGATGGCTTGTGGCCATGAAAGTGTGGCTGCCTGGTGCTCAGGTGTTGATCATACTTTCCATCCACAGAAGATGAAATAGACCCCAGGAGAAGACGATAGTGTTGGAATGACAAGGAGTTCCCTTGGCAGTCCTGACAATTTTCCTTTTAAGTGTAGAGTGATACAAGACTACTTTAATTATTATCTTCTCTATTTTGGAAACAAGTTGTGATCTTGTGTTCTCTTTCAGATCAAATGTGTTAACTCTTATATTTAATTAGCCTTTATTCCCTGTGTCTAAGTTGATATATTCTATTTGGTCTTTACATCTTTGTAAACAAGGAATAAATTTGTGAGGACTGCAGCAAAATGTATTTGAAGCTAACTGCTAATATGAGGTTGATTATTTAGAAGAGAAATCCCTCAAGTCCATTAAAAATTGTCAGAAATCTTAATGACTAAATCCTTAGAACTCAGATTGTGCACTATAATAAAATAGTAGAAGTGAACTGTTGATGAGTTTTTTAATAAAATTTTAATTTAGTATTTAGAATACATTTATTTTTTCCATACTTCAGTGAGAAATTAATCCAATCTATCATTTTAATGAGTTTATGACTATAATTACATATTTATGCTATTTTACTAACTATAAATTTAATATTATGATACAATATAAATGTAGTACGGAAATTCAATTTTTGGTGTAAGTTTATTTCATTAGTATGACAACTAAATTCCTGAGATATCAATAGAACAAAGTGTTCCACTAGGCATTTTATTTTTTTTTATTTTCAGTTCTTGAAGTTTAAATGAATAGTAAGTCAACTGTGAATACATTTTTTAAATAAACTTTTGATTTAGAATTTAAAATGCTGAATTTATCTGGATAAAATAACAGAAATTCAGAATTACCCTCACTCTTTGATTAGTAGTGTTTAAAAATAGTCATGAAGATAACTATATAGACAAAACAATCCAGGTTTTCCCTCATGATCTCTTCCTAAACATCTACAACCACACGATTTTCTGAGCAGCATAATTTGCTCAGTTCACCTCTCTTCCACCAACAAGACTTCAGTGTTATCAGGCATCAAAAATTCTGTACTGTGAGATCAGGAATGCAAGATCATAGCAACTTAGAAACTGAATTCCAAAAGACAGCAAGACTGTCAGAAGAAAAATAACAAAAATTGCTTTATCTTTGGCATGGTCAAGGAGGAAAAAGCAGCCACTATGGTATCAGAGAATAACAACATTGTCAACACATTTGTAAAGACCAAGTTTAGGCTGGAGTAAGAATTTATACTCCAAGGAGCCCAGAAATAAGAGGTATCTGCACTCATTAACCAGTTCTTTACAAAGGCTTCAACTAATGCTCATGAGAAATGCCGGAGGCAGGACAGAAGAACTAAGAGTGCCTCCCTCCTTGTCTGGTACAACAATACAAAATTTTCAACATTTCATGGTCTCTTCTTGAAAACCAAGTAAAAGAACAAGCCAGTGGGGGAGAGGTAGGAAACACCAAGTCTTATGATCATTACACATACTTGGGACCCTGCACTGCTCTCCCTAGAAAGCCCCACTATGTGAGTTACTAACTCTTTTCATACTCTTTTGGTCCATGTGTAATATCATCAGTCTCTATCACTCAAATCGGTTTGAGTCGGGGTTGACTCTGCGCTCCATGAGATGACCAAAAAAACAGTTAACAGACTATTGCATTCCAAGTGACTGGGATGAAAGAGGACAAGGCAAGTAGAGGACAGAGCCTAGAGAAGCTAAAGAAGTAGAATAGAGAGAACGGTGTGGGAAATGACAGAAAAGACTTCCAAGAATGTTTTGGGGTGAGATACCCAGGTAGATATGTTGCATTTCAGATATAAAGAACAAAGGTGGAGGAAAATGGCAATATTTGGTTTCATTTTAAATAGTTTGAGCTCAAGTAGCCCATGACATATCTAAGGGGAGATAAATAGAAAATAATGCATATTAGGGTGTGTGATTAATGAGTCTGAACCCTGCAGGAGCTGGCTACTGCCCACTGCTCACATCCCATCACTGCCCATTCTGCTTCTCAGTAATGTCCTTCCATCACCCTGGCTTTGTTTCCCATCCGCAAAGCCCTTTCACACATTGTGCCCTCAGGAATGCTCTTCCCTGTGCTCTTGTTTCTAATCTTTCACATCTCAGCTTAAATACAGTCTCCTAAGGAAAGGCTTTCTTATAACCCCTGCTTATCGCATCATCATCCTTGCTATGTCCTTTAAAATATATGTCATAATTTCTAGTTGTTTTGTTTTATTTAAGCATCCTAAGTTCAGAAATACTTTCTATTTTGGTTACTGTTTGTGGGAAAAATTGCAATATTTATAGAATCTCTCACCTGGCCTCAGTGCATCTCCATATCAAGAGGTGTTTCCAAGCAGTGGAGAGAAGTAGCATCTCCATATCAATAGGTAACTACAAGCTTGAGTGAAGGCACATCTGGACTGGAGAGGTCGGATGGGGTCCCTTATTCTGCAGCCAGGTCATGAGAGACAGTGGAGAGCAGAAGCAGATGACTGCATGTAGGCAATAAATGGGTTTCTCCCACTTTTATTTCTCCCTTTGACTGATTTCAGTGTCAAAGATATTTTGCGCTGGGATTTTCCTCCTGGAGTTACATCTGGAAATAGTCAGCAGAACTTCTGAACCCGAAATCTATCTACATGTGTGTGACCCTTGGGTGAGCTACCCCTAGAGATGGTGGAGAGATGCCCAGAACCACCCCTGTGGATGTTGGGGGACCCCAGTGGCTGCAGTGGTGGAGGGTGCTGCTTCACCCGGGAGACCCCTATCTGTGGGGCTTCCAATTGGGGAGCTCATAGTGGGGAATTGGTCTAGGGCAAAGAACCTCATAAGAGGGATGGGGCCATCCCAAGAATTGGGGAAAGGTAGAGACACTGAAAGCTGTGAAATCAGCGCTCCATGAGAAAGAAGACTGCTTAAAGGCCCTGAGTGGCTGTTTAGCAACTGGGATTGTGGGATGTCTTTTTCTCAAGATAGTGGAAAGTATTATCGAGTTGAGAGACTTTAGCAGAAGAGAGACACTACAGCATCGCTTGGAAGGGCTGGGCGATGATCAGTGGCTTGCCCTTGAGAAAGACAGGTCACACTCCTGGCAGATATGTTAGCAGAGAGGGAGGATGCAGCAGGGGAAGCTGCCTTGCAGAAGGCTGTGGGGGAGGGGGAGGAAAGAGTGGTGCCTGTTTGTGGGAAAAATTGTAATATTCATAGAATATGGTAGAAGAGATGTCAGGAGAGGATGAGGGGGTGAGGCCAAGGGCTGATCTGCTGGCCTAGGTCACCACAGAAGGCACCAGCCTCTCCTGTATTAAAGGCCTCCCAGGTTGTAATTAAGAAAATAAAAATGCAATACCCACAGGCTCCTCGGGAGGAGGAGCCACCCCCTCCCCTGGTTGTGGAGCCCTCCATGCTCCGTCCGTATACCCAGGATAAGCTGGTGGACAGGAGCATCAGGTTTCAGCAGAAGCTGATGAACCTCTCCCTACATGGCTTTTGTATCTCTGGGATATGGGGGATAAAACACTGTTATGTCATGTTCTCAAATGTGTAAACTGGCTTCCTGATGAATCACCCTTCCCTCTGGCAGTGGTTTCAGAGTTCCTGTCACACCTCAGGGAATTGGGTGCTTCTGGAATGGCTGACAGCAGCCATCAAGACAGTTTGGCCTAATGAGGGTGATTTACCATACTTACCCATCAGCTGAGAAACATGCAGAACTTACAGGAGCTGGACATGAAAATATCATCTATAATATGGACCCCCAGGGCCCTGATGAAGAGTTGTTTACCATAGGAATGAGAAACCTGGTGCTGCACACAGCCCCCCCATCTCTCTTTGGGTCCCTAGTGACTACTCTTGCCACTTACATAGGGCAACCCAGAAGCGAGGCTACTTGTAATTTAGCAGATCTGGGGAGATTGAAACAATAAAAGCATAGAAGGAAGTACAGGCTACAACTGAAAGGAGAGGTGCAAGGGTCCCGTGAAGATCTCGAGGACCCAAATGTAGGTTGATTTGATAAAGACTTGGGTAGTGAAAGAAAAACTTGATGGTCAGCACAATAGGATAGAACTTTGGCACCAACTGAAGTCAGAGCAGCAGTTTCAGCCACTGAGGTCCAGGACATGGAAGCCAGAGGCAAAGCCCCATGTCCGGCTTTTATCCCTGCAAGACTTCCTGGGGGACAGTACTCGGGCTCCAACAGGGCCCTCACCCCCACAGGACGATGATTGGACATCACAGTTCAACTGAGGAGGGGCTCAAGGTCGTCTCCTTGGGGGACATGGTGGGGACCGAAGGACACATGTAGAATTAGCAATTCATTGTTCCCCTGTGAATGTACAATGTGTCCTGACACTAGTGGACACAGAAGCTGAACATTCTCTGATTTATGGCAACCTTGAGCATTTTCCTGGGACACCTGCTGTAATAGATGGGGGTGGGGGGTAAGGCAATTAGAGGGAAGAAAGCCCAAATCTCTCTGGGGATAGTACGTTTATCCCCAAAGGAGTACACTGTGTACATTTCTCCCATCCCTGAATATATTTTGGGGGTAGATGTCTTGCAGGGCCTGTGGTTACAGACCACTGCAGGTGAGTTCAGACTGAGGGTACATGTGGTAAAGGCAGTTCTGGGGGGACATGCTAAGCACCCACCTGCAGCTCTGCCTGTTCCTCAGTGGGTGACAAATACTAAGCAGTATAATTTGCCTGATGGGCACAAGGAAATTGGAGAAACTCTACAGGAGTTGGAGAAGGTGGGCATCATAAAGCCCACTCACATTCCTTTTAATTCCCCATTGTGCCCAGTAAAAAAGCCAAACAGCTCCTGGCATATGACTATGAATTACACAGAACTGAATAAAGTTGCACCCCTTTTGCATGCTGCTGTCCCCTCTAAAGCAGTCATCATGGACACCCTCAGTCATGAACTAGGGATGTATTGTTATGTAGTAGACCTTACTAATGCTTTCTTCTCTATTGACATGGCACAGGAAAGTCAGGAGCAGTTTGCCTTCAAGTGAGAAGGCAGCTCTGGACATTTGCTGTCCTTCCACAGGGATACCTCCACAGCCCCACCATTTGTCAGGGACTTGTAGCCCAGGACTTGGCCACGTGGAGGAATCCACAAACAGTGTGGTTGTATGTAGTGATACAAATGACCTTGTGCTCACATCTGATTCTCTTTCAGATTTAGAAGGGGCAGTGCCTAGACTGCTGTAACATCTACAGGAGAAAAGATGGGCTGTGAACAGCACCAAGGCTTAGGGATTTGATTCGTCTGTAAAATTCTTGGGGACTGTCTGGTTGGGTAAAACTGAAGTTATTCTTGAAGCAGTCAGAGACAAGGTCCAGACTTTCCCTCTGACTACCACTGTGGCAGTATTACAAGAGTTTTTGGGTCTTTTGGGCTAGTGGAGAGTGTTTATCCCACACTTGGCACATATTCTGAAGCCCTCACACCAGATGGCATAAAAAGGGCATCAGGTGGGACTGGGATGAGACGTGTGCAGCTGCTTTTACTGCAGCTCAGTGAGCAGGCAAGGCTGTACAGGCCTTGAGTGTAATGGACTCACCAAGGCCCTGTGGGCTAGTTGTTCATGTAATGGAAATGGTTATGGATGGGTCTTCGGCAGAAGCTTAAATGGACATGCCAAGCTATTGGATTCTGGTCACAACTATGGAAAGGAGCAGAGGTCGGGTACACCTTGATAGAGAAGCAACTGGCTTCCATGTACTGTGCCTTTCTGGCTATGGAGCCCATCAACGGAAGAGCTTCAACCATGGTAATAATCACCTATCCCATTGCGGGATGGGTGTGAGACTGGATCCAAAGGCCATGGAGTAGCACGGCACAGATGCCTACACTGGCCAAATGGGGTGCATATTTACAGCAGTGTAGCACCCTCTCTGCTAGCTCCTTAAGTAGAGAACTCCAATGCTTACTGGGGCCAGTGACCTATACAAGTGGAAAATAGGAAGAACTTGCTTTTGAGCCATTGGTACCCAAGAGTCCTTATCAGGAAAGAAAAGACCCTAAACCTAAAGATGCTTGGTATAGATACAGCTCCAGTTTTGGGCAGCCCCCAAAGTGAAGGGCTGTGGCTTTTCATCCTCAGACTGAGACAATATGGGTGGAGGATGGAGAGGGGAATTGCAGCCACTGGGCTGAGTTGCAAACAGTATGGTTTGTGATCACCGAGGAGCCCTCCCCTATAGTTGTCTGCACTGACAGCTGGGCCATCTATCGGGGCTGGCACTGTGGCTACCAACATGGTATCATGCCAACTGGATGGTTGGTCACCTGCCCCTTTGGTGGCAAGAGTTGTGGTAAGATTTATGTGCCTCTGCTCAGACTAAGACTGTTACTGCATATCATGTGACTGGCCATTTGCCTTTGGCATCTCCAGGGAATGATGAAGCAGACACATTGGCCCACATGTGCTGGCTGGAAAGAAAGCCTGCCTCTGATGTAACCCAATGGTGTTCGTTACATGCAGTGTAAAAGACAATATGGATCGTACGCCATTTGTGGGGCTTGCCAGTGACCTTTGAAGAAATCAGCAGAGCGCACAAAAAGTGCCTTGTGTGCTCTAAGAGGGACTTACACTGAGTCCCAAAGCATCATGGGACAATAGTAAAGGGGCTGGTACCTCTCGTCAGGTGGCACATAGACCACATTGGGCCTCTGCTCATATCAGAAGGGTACCAGTATGCCATGACTTGTATAGACACAGCTACTGGCCTGTTGGTTGCTTTTCCTGCACATCATGCAGGTCAGCAAATGATCAAAAGGGGCCTAGAACATCTCTTTGTAGCCCATGGCCGGCTGCAGGTGATTGAGAGCATCAAGGCACCCACTTTACAGGACATGTGTTACAAGAATGGGTGCAGCAAATAGGAATAAAGTGGAAGTTTCATGACCCATATAACCCTACTGGGTCAGGCATCACAGAGAGGTACAGTGGTTTGTTGAAATCTGGCCTGAAGTTGGACACCAATAGCCTATGGGGCTGGTCAGTTCATTTATGTACAGTGTTATGGAGCTTGAATGAGAAATCCTGAAAAGGAGCGTTGAAACCTGTGGCTGTGCTAACACACATTGCTGTCTCTCCTGTATAACTGTATGTGCAAACCAGAGAGGAGTTATTAAAGCCAGGATATGGCCAGTAGAGCAACACCCTGCTGCCAGCCCCGACTGCATTACACCCTGGAGACTCTGTTAAGAAGATATGGTCCTGGACATTTCAACACATGGATTAGCGATGGCTGGCCCTTCTGGCACCTTGGGGAAAAGGCCTGGAAGCTGGCCTTGTTTTATTCCTGAAGTAACAGCAGAGTGGCCCCCAAAGATTACAGTAATGTACCCAAAATGTCCAGGAGGTAAGAACGTCTTATGGAGAAGTTTCATTTTATCTTTATGGCCAGTGCATGTACCTCCCATAGCCCTGTATATTGACCCATCTGTAACTCCCACAAGGAGGGGGTGAAGGTCTGGTGTACAAGACCAGGACGAGTTCCCATTCCTGCCACTGTCCTATCCCAGGACCACTCTCTTGCATGCATTCTACCTGATGGACAAGATTTGCCTGTGCTCGTGTCATTAAAAGATGCGTCTTATCACCCGTAAGGTTATTTTCTTCTACAGTCCCTGTGACCTGGATGCATCTCCTGGCTGCAGCTGCTGCATGGTGATTGCTCTGAACTCCCTACCCGTTCAGCTACTGACTGTCTGTGGAATGGGCGAGCTATGGACTTAATCTGCATAGGAGTTTGAACCTAGCTGAATTCTCCAGCTTGAGGATTATCATGATTTTATCGCTGTTGCTATTGTTTGTTATTAGTCTGGTTACAGTGCCCCAGTTTTCTCATACAGGGGCCACTGCTAAAGATGGGGAACAAGTAGATTGTGAAGTGAGATTTTGGAGGTGTGGGCTGTGGGTAAAACTGCAATATTTCCAGAATCTCTTGCCTGGCCTTAGTTCATCTATGTATCCATAGGTGTTTTCAGAGGTGGAGAGATGTGGTCCTTCTATGTATCAATAGGAAATTACAAGGGCCAGTGAGGGCATATCTGGATGGACAGGTTGGTGGGACCCCTTCTGCAGTCAGACCACAAGAGACCCCAGAGATATGTGTTCCTCCCACTTTATTTCTCCCTTTGACTGATTTTGGTTTCCAAAGTATTTTGCCCTGTGATTTTCCCCCCAGAGTTATACTGTTGTATTCTCAGTATGGACAACTAACTGGTATGCTTTCAGTAATTATTTGTGGGTTGAATTAATAGTAAGATTTGACACAGTTCTTAGCCAGTACATGGAATATCATAAATATTTTTTAAATCTGATTTAATTGTTTTTTTAATCATAAGATAAAATGAGGATTAATTGTTTAGAATAAGGTCCATTTTGATAGTCAAAACATTTAATACAACACAGCTATATAAAAAAAAACACCAAATGGATTACTGTTTAATTAAAATTAATTCCTGGTCTCATGGATATTGGTATGATTATCTTAAAGAAATCACTGTCATGTCTCTTTAAATTTTAAGTCCAAATCCTTGAGCTATAACTCTCAACCCAGGGCTATATATAAACTTCATGAAATCAGCCACTTGCAACATTCTGAGACAAAAACTGACTTGGGAAGGATAATTCACACTTGTAACCTAACAAACAGCAAGATGAATCTGCTCTCCTAAAAGCAATCAGTTTGACCAGAAAGTGATCATTTTTGTGGGTGTCTTTACTTTTTTCATGACAATAGATCATCTAATATTTCAAAAAACATTGCTTTTCAAATAGTAAAAGTGTACTAATTATTTTGCAATGCCTTATAACATTTTTTACTATTTTTCCCAGATACAAATCCATTTAGTATATATTCTTGAAAGGCCTAAAGTAACAAACTTTATTAAACACTTTCAAACTTAATCCTGAGCTAGAAGAATAGCAAGCCAATTGAATTTCAAGTGACATTAAAAATAATCACAGCAAAAGGCTTGAGGAAAGATGATGACATAGTGAGCTTTAAATATGTATATTATTACCACATGCTAGTCATAGTTGCAAAAGTTGTAGAATTGCTTATTTGGTATCATTACTCACTTGAACTACTTATTACATTCTTGAAATTAATTAGTCCTTAATACCTACAGCTTCCACATATTCTTCTATTTTAAGAACAGGTGGAATATAACTTTAGATTTAAATTTAAAGAGAAATACCTTCATAGTAGGTAAGAGAAGTGGCTTTGCTACTGTATCTTGCAAATATGTCCATGCTGTCATTTTTAGATGAGTAACATACTTTAGATGAGTAACAAGTAAGAGCATGTAACAAGTAATCACTAAAAAAACAAATTCATGTTAGCTTCAGTGGCTCAAAAGACAGCTAAGATGTGCTAAAGAACAACAGATCTTGTTACCATTAAGGATACTTGGTTTCTCTGATGGTTCTTAGTGTCTGTCACCTGTCCATCAGTTTAGTTGGTTGAACTCTGTAATAATCAGATCATATAATCAAGAGATATCTATTTAAAGAAATTTATCTATTCAACTAGTCCTGCTTTTTTTCCACTAACATACTATTTTCAGTTGTCTTAATTCTGAAATAATTTGTCATATATGTTACACACTCAACATTAATTTTTTAACACATGTCCCCTACATTCAAAGAACTATCTAACAGAAACAACTGCAGAACCACCTAAAAATAACAGTATAGTTAAAAGTTAATGAAAGCAGAAAGAATATGTTCAAAGGTTAGAAAATATTTAGAAGTTGCAAAAGAAAGGGCATAAATGACTAGCAATAGCTAACATTTTTCTTCAACAAATATAATCAGATCTGGCATCCTTATGGATTTACAATAAACTCTTTGAAAGCAAGTATAAAAATAGAAGCCCAGGCTGAGTTCAGATTCTCTTAGAATATATCAATGATTCAGAAGATTTTTAAGAAAAATGCCTCAAGGAGTCAAAAGTTCTTAGCTATAATGATTACTATTTCCTTTTTCACTGTCTCCTCAAATTTTGAAAGGATACATAACTATTATTAGGAACAACAAAGATTAAATCAAATGCTTGACTGCTTGTTTGGAAAGGTTTCTTTTTATTATTGCCTTATATTTTCCATCTTAATTCTATTTTTATATGCTTTTGCAATTTTTAATAGCCAATAAATAAACTAATGAGATTTTCCTTAAAGTATAATCCATTTAATTTGCTTATTTTCCTACATATTTTCCTTTTCCTCTTCTTTTCTTTCACTATTATTTATGGTTCTTATAGTCTTGTTTTATTAAGCAATTTGAGTCTGAATATTGTATGAAATAGATGTGTCAGGTGGGACGTTCTCATTTACTCTACAGTGAATACACAGTCTTTGTTCCTTCTTAGACAGCCACAATCCGAGGCAGACTTGTGAAAAATTCTTTGTCATCTACAATATTTCTCCTTCATTTTTTCTCCTCCTCAACAGCAAATTATTCATGCTGATATTTCCAGTAACATTGATTCCCCTTCTCAGAAAGAGTAGCCTCCTGATCACATCATCCTTTAAATATCAAATACCTCATGAGAGTATAAGTAAAAATGCCTGAGAGAAAATGTTACTTTTTACCAATGACACACACTCAGTAAGAAAAGACAAAACTTGTAACTAAAGGAACTAAATACATATTTAATTATTAATTTTTAGAAATTAGTGACCCATGTAAGAGACATGAATATGTTTTAAATATGTGGTAGTTTGAGTGGACAAGAGGTGAGCATAGAAGTTTAGTATTTATGATGATCCTTGAAACATTAATACCATTCTAACCCCAATTAATCTACCTAAGAGATAACCGCCCCCACTTTAGGTTTGTCTGTTTACTTCTGTACATCTATTAGAGTAAGGAATGACCCTCATTATCATCCCTGAGCTAGAGTATCCTATATACTAGTCATGTTGTGAACCAAATAACGTTGTGGAGGTGATGTTCTTCTCTAAAAAATCCAACTAAATGAGAGTATGGTATTTCAATAATACAGAGTGATAAAAGATTTTCTACAGTAAAATGGTCAATATAGTTGGAGCAACATCTTTAAAATACTTCTCTCACTTTAGTTACAGAGCTTTAATTTGTCATATGACATAAGCCCCTGTGTACAATTATTTACAAATGAAGTAAAACATACTGAAATTCAAATTTACAATGGACCGTCAAGATCCTTTCAATGCTCTGATATAGACAAATCATAGTGTGACCTAACCAGAAATTATTAGGACTAAACCAAGCCTCCTGTATCACCTATGTTATATATTACAATGTACAAACATCAGAATTCTTATATTACCTATTAAAAATTTAAACAAGTCTCTGGAAAAGATTAAACTTACATTAACAATAACAAATTTAGTTCTGATGTTTGCAGATTTTCTCAAAATTGTTTAACATGATGCCAATTCAGGATATCTGACCTTTCATATTTTTAATAAATGGGATATTTTTTCTATCTAGTATCCCAAAAGAAATTAAACTTAAATAAAACTTTATAAGCAAAGGAAACATTTCACATTCTTTTAGATGTAATTAATTACTGTCTGACAGGCATTAACTCTTTGAACACTCCAGGTCATGATTTGTGAAATTACCATGACAACGCATCATTCACATCTTAGTGATGTGAGACTATTAGTGCGCTTCTGAATGCCCCTTATTAACAAGGGAAAACAATTATTCAGAAACATGATCTAAAAAACATACATATGACTTCAGCATCACCAAATGTATTTTTCTGAACTAACTTTGCTCATATCAAAGTTGAAGTTTAATGTGAAACTTTGAGAAATAAAGGGCAATCACTGGTATGTTTCCATATATTACCTGAATTACTGATAAACAAACCTTTGACTTTAGGAATATAAGAACAATAGTTTACTAAATCTAACATCTGCCCACATATTCTATTTTCTATAATTCCATTTATTTACACAGTATATTCATAAATTAGAGAAAAATTTTGCAAAATTAGAGCTTAGAATTAGAAAAAGTTCTTGTCAAATTATCATGGAAGAGCCTAATACATAGATCGGCACAGGATTCTATTATCATACTTGTATTTTATTATGATTTTGTAGTAATGATGACTAAAAATCCTTTCAATGTAGTTTTAATGTCATACCATCAATTTTTGTGAAGACACTGTTAGTGGAAAATGAATTCAGTTCTTTTTTGAGACTTTATGAACAAACAAGATTTAAAAAACATGCTTCTTATACTATAAAATAAGATGGTCTAAATGAAAATGATGAGATAATATTTTTTTAATATTTAAGGAATGTACTGAAAATTAAATAGATCTGAGTAAAATGTGTAGTTCTGTTGCAGCCTCCACAAGTTCATAATGCCTTGTCACATTTTATTAATAAGTTAATCAACTTATACAGGCTACCTGTCATCCAAGCTGAAAATACTAGCGATTCCTTAATTCTGACCCTTAAATAAAAGTAAAAGCAAAAGTAGATAAATGCCATATGTCTGATGTAACTGTGGGGAGGGGAAATCCTGGGGCAAAACGCCTTTGAAACCAAAGTCAGTCAAAGGGAGAAATAAAGTTTAAGAAATCTGTTTATTATTTACAAGTAGTTGTCCCACGTCTCTCTCAACCCGGTTGCCACAGCAGAGCAAAAATCTCCACCCTATCTCTCCGGTCCTTCACTAACCCTTGTAATCACCTATTGATATGGAGATAGTACTTCTCAACGCCCCTTGGAAACACATATTGATATGCAGATACCCTAAAGCCAGGTGAGAGATTCTGGAATTTTACCCACAGTTGCTCACATACTTATGGACAACTTTAACTTAAGCTCCAAGAAAATAACCTTAGTGAGAGCAAGAATTAAGAATGGGACATCTGTGACTTAGGTCTGAATTTTCCACTGATTAGCATGGAAGGTCATAGGCAATACATCCTATTTTTAGGGTTTCTATAAATATCAAATGAAATAGCATCTGAAAGAACTTAAAAAAACATTGAAAATGTAGCACAATATAAGGCCTCATTTATATTTTGTAATTAAAATATATGGAATGAACACCAAATAATTTATGTACCTTAGAACTAAAATTTGTTTAACATACGATTTATCAAAAAATAAACCATACATGCACTTATTCCCATATACACTGCTATCATCTTCTACATCTTCCAGTTAAAAGTAAAATAATTCTAGTTTAGGATGACCTAAAAATGTGCTCTCATCACATTATTGCATTCTTAGAGATTATATTGATTAGTGTCATATTTTCAAACAGTAGAATTCAATACAGCCAATTAAGCATTAAAGTGTCTACAAAAACATATCAAATAGCTTAAGGAATCTGCAAGAGGGCCAAAGAACTTGATTTGTATAATCATAGCCAGAAATACTGAGAAGCCTAATGTGCAAGCACAAAATAGAACTGTTCTACAAAACACCACTGCTCCAACCTAGCTGTTCAGGATCCATGACATCTGAGATCAGATAACAGGAATTCACCAATGCTACCTCAGAAAAATGGTATGCTATGGTTATGATGCTTCCAGAAGATCACAGTCTGCTTTGTGTGACTCACATTGCTCACTTCCCTCTCAATAGATGCTAAGCAAGCCTGCTTAGAGGATCTGCCACATTAAGTTTACACAGGAGTGCAAATTTATGCTTTCTTTTGGCATTACTTACCTCCTTCTATGTGCCAGATATACTGCTAAGAACTGGTGATTACATTTGAATAGCACAAGACCCTTGAAAAACTTAAAGCCTGATGAGGAGCAATATATTGTAACTAAATATCAAAGGAAAAGTTCACATGTGGATAAGCCATACAGGACAGATAAAATATCAGCAAAAACAAAGGTGCATGTGTGTGTGTGTGTGTGTGTGTGTGTGTGTGTGTGTGTGTGTGTGTGTGTGCGTGTGTATTATGTATGTACAAAAATATCTGCAATACTTAACACCTTATATATTACAAATATTGAATATACAAAAACATATAAGCAGGCATACTTTCAATATTAACTAACCTATTTTAATCACAGGCATTTTATATTTGTGTGCATACAGCAGACATACAAGTATAAGTAGGAATAGTCAAGAAATGTAATTATAAATTTAATTAAACAAGGTATTTAAAGTTTCATGATTTATATGACATTTTGAAAAGATAGAAAATGTTTTCTAAAATACAGATTAACAAAATTCTTTCAACACATTTATTTTATAAAGATGGAAAGTTATGATACTAAACAGGAAACATTGAGATCAAGATCATCAGTGAGCAAAATAGAGTGAGAAGCAAAAGACAAAATAAACTATCAGTTATCTCATAAACTCAGATCTTACCATGTGATATTTTTCCATAGAGAGATAAAATTTTTTAACATAGGAAACCACCAATTTTGTGAAGATACAAAAGGATCTTTCTGTAACTACATACATACATATTGATTAATATGATTTTAACAATCTATAAAATCTAAGGTATGTATGGTACTTGGAATGAACTGATAAAAGTTAAAGAGAAATGAAAGAGGAGAAGGTAGAGGTGAAGAAGGAGGAGAATAGAAAAAAAGAATAGCTTTCTGAATTCCAAAATCATGAGAAACAGATTTTTAGTCACCTTTGCTTCCTCTTTTGCTTTCCACCCAGATATATTTTACTGGGTTCTCTTCTGAATAGAAAAGTCTCCCATAGTACCAACATGTTGCAGCAAGTTAAGTAAAACTCTTCCTTCCTATTTATTCTTTGCTTTTCATGCACAATGCAGTTAGACTAAATACCTTTTATATTTTTTTAAAAATCCAATATTCAGTGATTTGTAAAGTGCATCTTAAATGTTTTTTTAAAGTAGATTGTTTTCCCCTGACATATTTCTGAAGTGTTTGTCTTTTTTTGAAAAACAAAACAAAAAACAGAATTATGGTCTCATTTAAAATTTTCAATAGCTTAAATCATTCTCTAGTTTTGGCAAAATTACCTCTCCATTTTACTCTGTAGAGTTGAGGTGAATGTAGCACGTTACATGTCAAATACAGAGTAATATTTTCAGAGACCATGAATGAATGGTCTTTGCTGTGTAAATCCCCCATGGGTCAAAAAGCATATGAAAACCTACCTATAAGTTTGTGAGGATAATTCAGGAACTGAAGATCTTAAAATGGTTAGGAAGGTATATCTATAATCAAAATACATTAGCTTATAGCTTATGAATTTAGTTCCTACTCAGTCATAGTTCTTACATAAGTAACATAGTTCTTATGTCAGTCTTACATAAATATATAAATGTGTTCAACACTGTGTCTCAAAAAGACATGTTAGAAAACATTCAATCACATCCTTAAGTTATAATCCTTTTGTGAATTTTTTTCAGCTTAGTATGGCAAACAAACTCAATTCCATAAAATCCTTAAAAATTAGAAATCAGTTTTACTAAGGAATTTTAATTAGTTAATATCTGGTCTGTTGTCGTCATCACTCAGTTTTATGAAAAAGTTGCCTTGACCATTACTTTTGGTCCCTTTTTCCACCATGCCATCATTACATGGTTTTTCCCCTTAAAAAAAAGTGAAGAAGTGGTGATGAAACTACATAGTGTGATATCAGAAGAACTGACCAATAGAGCTTTTTTATTACACCAAAAGAGTTTTAAACACAGGCTTTAGTTTCCTTTTTCCAAAACTTAATTCTCTTGCTTGGTGTAATTCTTTTAAATTGCATAAGAAATATCATGTTTGGAACAATGGAAAGAAGATGGCAGTGTGAGAAGTGAGGGAGAAATCTACTCCAAAAATTACATATAATATGAAAATACAGCAAATACAACTATTCCTAAAAGAGTGACCAGAAATAAGATTGCACCAGCCAGTCTACATCAGGGAAAAGAGAACATCTCATGGAAAAGGGTAAAGTAAAAAAGCAGAAGAATCTTATTCAATCCAAAATCCCTCAAACACCAGAAAGAGGGCTCAGTGAAACTGAAATCGTCAATCTTCCGTAAAAAGAATTCAAAATAAAAGTTATAAGCATGCTAGTGGAGCTACAGAAATATATTCAAGAGCTAAGGGATGAATTCAGGAGAGAAATAGACACCTTGAAAAATACAGTGGCTAAAATGAACCATACAATGGAGGTATTTAAAACCAGATTCAATGAGTTAGAGGAGATGGTAAATGGAAGAGAAATTGGAGAACAAGAATACACAGAAGCTGAGGCACAGAGAGAAAAAAAATCTCTAGGAATGAAAGAATATTAAGAGAACTGTGTGACCAATCCAAATGGAACAATATTTGCATTATAGGGGTTCCATAAGAGGAAGAGAGAGAAAAAGGAATAGAAAGTGTCTTGGAAAACATACTAGCTGTAAAATTCCTCAGTCTGGAGAAGGAAATAGGTTCTCAGGCCATGGAAGTAACCAGATCTCCAAACACAAGAGACCTAAGGAATACAAGACCAAGACATACAACAAGTAAAATGACAAAGATCAAGGACAGAGCATTAAAAGAAGCCAGAGAAAGAAGAAAGATCACCTTCAAAGGAAAACCCACCAAGCTATCATCAGACTTCTCAGTAGAAATCTTACAGACCAGAAGGGGAATGGCATGATATATTCAATGCAATGAAACAAAAGGGCCTCGAACCAAGAATACTCTATCTAGCAAGATTATCATTAAAATTTTAAGCAGGGGTTAAACAATTTCCAGATAAGCAAAAGTTGAGAGAATTTATCTCCCACAAACAATCTCTACAGTCTATTTTAAAGGGACTGCTCTAGATGGAAGTGCTCCTAAGACTAAATAGCTGTCACCAGAGCAAATAAAACCACAGCAAAGGAGGTAGACCAATTAAGTACTAGCCAAATGCAAAATTAAATCAGCTATTTTAATCAGTCAAGGGATACACAAAGAGTACAGAATATGACATCTAACATATAAAGAGTGGAGGAGGATGAATAAGAAGGGAGGAAAAAAACAAATGAATCTTTAGATTGTGTTTCAATAGCATAATGAGCAAGTTAAGTTAGACTGTTAGATGGTAAAGAAGCTGCCCTTGAACCTTTGGTAACCACAAATCCAAAGTGTGCAATGGCAATAAGTAGATACCTATTGATAATCATCCTAAAAGTAAATAGTCTGAAGGCACCAATCAAAAGACATAGAGATACAGAATAGATATAAAAGCAAGATCCATCTATATGCTGACTACAAAAGACTCACTTCAAACCCAAGGACACACAGACTAAAAGTGAAGGGATGCAAAAAGATATTTCATGCAAACAATAGGGAGAAAAAAGGAGGAGTTGCAATACTTGTATCAGATAAAGACTTCAAAATGAAGAAAGTAACAAGAAACAAAGAAGGACATTGCATAATGATAAAGGGGTTAGTCCAACAAGAGGATGTAACCATTATAAATATCTATGTACCCAACATAGGAGCACCCAAATATGTGTATAAAATACTAACAGAATTAAAGGGAGGAATAGAATGAAACAGAGTCATTTTAGTAGACTTTAACACACCACTCACTTCAAAGGACAGATCAACCAGACAAAAAAATAAGTAAGGAGACAGAAGCACTGAACAACCCATTAAAACAGATGGACCTAACAGACATATACAGAACACTCCATCCTAAAGCAGCAAGATATACATTCTTCTCAAGTGCACATGGAACATTTTCCAGAACAGATCACATACTAGGCCACAAAAAGAGCTTCAGTAAATTAAAAAAGATTGAATTTTACCAACCAACTTCTCAGATCACAAAGGTATGAAATCAGAAATAAATTGTGAAAAGAAAACAAGAAGGCCCACAAACACATGGAGGCTTAAGAACATGCTCCGAAATAATCAATGTATCAATGACCAAATAAAAACAGAGATTAAGCAATATATGGAGACAAATGAAAACTGGAGCTCAACACCCCCAACTTCTGTAGGACACAGAAAAGGGTGTTCTAAGAGGAAAGTATATAGCAATTCAGGCCTATTTAAAGAAAGAAGAACAATTCCAAATGAACAATCTAAATTCACAATTAATAAAACTGGAAAAAGAAGGAAAAATGAGGGTGTAAGTCAGTAGAAGGAGGGATACAATAAAAACCAGAAAAGTAATAAATGAAACGGAGATGAATAAAACATTAGAAAGAATTAATGAAACCAAGAGCTGGTTCTTTGAGAAAATAAACAACATAGATAACCCCAGAGCCACTCTTATCAAGAAAAAAAGAGTCTATACACATAAACTGAATCAGAAATGAGAAAGGAAAAATCACTACGGACACCACAGAAATATAAAGAATCATTAGAGAAACTATAAAAAATTATATGCTAACAAATTGGAAATCTAGGAGAAATGGACAACTTTCTAGAAAAATACAATCTTCCAAGACTGACCCAGGAAGAAACAGAAAATCTGAACAGACCAATTACCAGCAATTAAATTGCATCAGTAATCAAAAAACTACCCAAGAAGAAAATGCCCATACCAGATGGCTATATTGCTGCATTTTATCAGACATTTAGAGAAGACCTAATACCCATCCTCCTTAAAGTTTTCCAAAAAGTAGAAAAGGAGGGATACTTCCAAACTCTTTGTATGAGGCCAGTAATATTCTAGTAACAAAAGCAGGCAGACACCACAAAAATAAAATTATAGACCAATATCACTGATGAACATACATGTAAAAATACTCAACAAATTATTATAAACTGAATTTAAAAATACATCAAAATGATCATACATAATGATCAAGTGGGATTTATTTCAGGGGTGCAAGGATGGTACAATATTAGAAAATCCATCAACATCATCCACTGCATCAACAGAAAGGACAAAAATCACATGATCATCTCCATAGATGCCGAAAAAGCATTTGACAGAATTCAACATCCATTCATGATAAAAACTCTCAACAAAACAGGTATAGAGGTCAAGTACCTCAACATAATAAAGGCCATATACAACAAACCCACACCCAACATTACATTTAACAGTGAAAAGCTGAGAGCTATTCCTCTAAGATCATGAACAAGACAAGGATGTCCAGTCTCCTCACTTTTATTCAACATATTACTGGAGGTCCTAGCCATGGCAATCAAACAACACAAAGAAAATAAAGGCATGAAGATTGGTAAGAAAGAAGTTAAACTGTTGGTCTTTCCAGTTGACATGGTATTGTCATAAAAACCCTAAAAAATCCACTCCAAAACTACTAGAACTAATATCTGAATTCAGCATAGTTACAGGATACAAAATTAATTCACAGAAAATCTGTTGCATTCTTATTTACTAATGATGAACTAGCAGAAAAAGAAATCAGGAAAACAATTCCATTGACAGTTGCATCAAAAAAAATAAAATACCTAGGGATAAATCTAACCAAGGAAGCGAAAGACCTATACCCTGAAACTACAAAAAACACTCTTGAGAGAAATTAAAGAAGACGCTAATAAATGGAAATATATCACATGCTCATGGGTAGGAAGAATTAATGTGGTCAAAATGGACATCCTGCCTAAATCAATCTACAGATTCAATGCAATTCCTATCAAAATACCTACAGCATTCTTCAACGAACTAGAACAAATAGTTCTAAAATTCATACAGAACCACAAAAGACCCCAAATACCCAAAACAACCCCTAGAGGGAAGAATAAAGCAGGGGGATTATACTCCCCAATTTCAAGCTTTACTACCAAGCCGCAATAATCAAGACAATTGAGAACTGGCACAATTCAGAGCCATAGGTCAGTGAAACAGAATAGAGAGTCCAGATATAAAACCACACATATATGGCCAATTAATATATGAAAAAGGAGCCATGGACATGCAATGGAGAAAGGACAGCATACTCAACTGGTGTTG
This sequence comes from Manis pentadactyla, assembly GCF_030020395.1. Classification (NCBI taxonomy): domain Eukaryota; kingdom Metazoa; phylum Chordata; class Mammalia; order Pholidota; family Manidae; genus Manis; species Manis pentadactyla. The sequence continues at coordinate 25,543,499 of NC_080037.1, read as the reverse complement.
GCAAAACTGGACAGCTACATGCAAGGGAATGAAACTGGATCACGGTCTAACCCCATACACAAAAGTAAACTCAAAATGGATCAAAGACCTCAATGTAAGTCATGAAACCATAAAACTCTTAGAAGACAACATAGGCAAAAATCTCCTGAATAAAATCAAGAGCAACTTCTTCCTGAATGCAACTCCTTGAGCAAGGGAAACAAAAGCAAAAATTAACGCTTAGGATTACATCAAACTAAAAAGCTTCTGTACAGCAAAGGACACCATCAACAGAAAAAAAGGCATCCTACAGTATGGGAGAATATATTTGTAAATGACATATCTGACAAGGGGTTAACATCCAAAATACATAAAGAACTGACACACCTCAACAACCAAAAAACAAATAACCCAATTAAAAAATGGGTGGAGGACATGAAGAGACAATTCTCCAAAGAAGAAATTCAGATGGCCAACAGACACATGAAAATATGCTCCACATCTCTAATTATCATGGAAATGCAAATAAAAACCACAATGAGTTATCACCTCACACCAGTTAGGGTGGCCAGTATTGAAAAGACTAAGAACAACAAATGCTGGTGAGAATGTGGAGAAAGAGGAACACTCCTACACTGCTGGTGGGAATGTAAACTATTTCAGCCATCGTGGAAAGCAATACGGAGGTTCCTCAAAAAACTAAAAATAGAAATATCATTTGACCCAGGAATTCCACTCCTAGGAATTTACTCAAAGAATACAAGTTCTCAGATTCAAAAAGACATATGCACCCCTATGTTTATTGCAGCACTATTTACAATAGCCAAGAAATGGAAGCAACCTAAGTGTCCATCAGTAGATGAATGGATAAAGGAGATTTGGTACATATACACAATGCAATACTATTTTATAGAAAGTATTAGAAATCCTAAAGCCATCAGAAAGAAAGAAATCCTACCATTTGTAACTACATGGATCGAGCTGGAGGATATTATGCTCAGTGAAATAGGCCAGGCGGAGAAAGACAAGGGCCAAATGATTTCCCTCATTTGTGGAGCATAACAAGGAAGCAAAACTGAAGGAACAAAACAGCAACAGATTCACAGACTCCAAGAAGGGACTAGCAGTTTCCAAAAGGGAGGGGTGGGTTAGGACAGGTACAGAGGGAGAGAGAAGGGGATTGTGGGATATTATGTTTAGTACACATGGTGTGTGTGGGGTCACAGGAAAGACAGTGTGCACAGAGAAGGCAAATTGTGTCTCTGTGGCATCTTACTACACTGATAGCCCGTTACTGCAATGGTGTATGGGGCCAGACTCAATATCAGAGAATGCAGTAACCATAATGTTGTTCACGTGAAAGCTTCATAAGAGTGTATATCAATAATACCTTAAGAAAAAAATAAAATAAAATAAAATAAATGGCCTCAATTTACACTTAGAAGAATTTATTCAAATTAACAACATTTTTATTTTGGAAGATATGAGTGACCTGTTTCTAAGTGAATGAGCCTGGTTGCCCAGAGAAAAACTGAGTCATTAAGGTTGAGAACAAGTAGGGAAACACAGAGGGGTCACCTGGCTGATCATAATCTACTCTTTAATCCAATTCCTGAACATCATAATCACACCCCGTGCTTCCAATTCTGCATTTTAACTTTTAAGCAAAAAGTCATTTAATACAGGATATGAGCTGACTCTAAATCTGTTGAAAGAGCAGGGAAAACAGGCTCTAAGCAAATTTCTAGTTTTTTTTCTTGTTTTAACTTATTTTAAAATGTCAATTGAGGTCTTTTTCCTCCCAGAATCCCTCATCCTCAATACACACATAATATGAGTGATGAAATATGCACTCTCTGTTTCAGACTTACTGACAAAAGTCATTTCTCCAGGTAGAATAGCAAGGAGTGGCTCTGAAGAATCAGAATAAAAGAATTTTTCCAGCAGAGAAGACTTTTTAAGTAATAATTCCTTTCTCACCCCTGACATGCATATACTTACTTAATATTATGTGATAAACACTAGAAATTCAAAGAACAAAGGCACAATCCATGACCTTGGGAAATTTATTGTTTTTTGGAGAAGGTAATTATACTGAACTGGAATAAAATGTTATAAAGGATATAGTCTCAGGGTATCAAAATGGGACAGAAAATACTTTATTCTTAGGGATATCCCTGCTTGCATATCCCTTGCCTTTCAGCAATTCAACAGATGTTAAATTAGCTGAACTTCACTATCCTACATAATTGTCATTTCCTTGATAACCATTTCCTATAAGTCAACACATCTCACCTAGTCCTGTTCTCCTGCTTTAATCTGTGTGGACCTGATTGCATAACACCATGACAGGTTCAGGCTGCTTGACAAGTCTTTTTCTATTGCACTGGAATATGCCAGCAATGAGACCATAAACTTGAGGGATGTCTGTTGGCTGAAGCCAAAAGGAGGTCTACTGGGCAGTCCAGTATAATGGTGATCAGGGGACATAAAATGTGTACACTATAGAAGAGGAATGACTAAACTAATCTAAAGAGAGTATGGTCAAGAGCAGTCCCCTAAAAGGAAGGGAAAGTTTGTCATCACATAACTGTTGGCTTTGCAGTTTGCCCCCATAATGAGTTATTATTTATATGTTTATTAAACAGTTAATATTTGAAGTGCAAGATTCAATTCTACGTACTACAGTACTATTACTTCACAAAGAGCTTTGGGATACAGCCAGATTATAAAGTGCGTAGCTCTATGATTTGCATACAGTGAGCACTTTTCTAAAATGTCTCAGTAGTTAATTAACATACAGCCTTTCTCCTTGCTTCTCTATCACTCTGCTTGAAGAAATTTTAGCAAATTTCCTTTCCACAGCTAGAAAGAAATCCCAAGAAAATTACCTTCTGACCACTAATATAATTTTGAAGATGAAGATCAGAGCCCAACATTCTTTCATTTTTACTGAAGTAGTTTTCAGGCCTTGGCTTAAATGCTCATTGTCATCCCATCATTCTTCCTACTAAAGCATAGTTTAGATTTCAAGTTCAAAATATTTGCAAGATATTTTTAACATGAAAAAAAGTACTTGTATAAAAGTGATCAGTTTGTTTACTGCTTCAAATTTAATTCTAGCTTCTATGGCAATGTCAGTGATTGGCTATGCAAAGCGTTATTAAGTGCAATGAGTTTGTTATGAACATTTCCTAAAGGATAGAAACAGAAATACTAAAATAAATTCTCCAAACTAAGAATTACAAGGGGAGGGCCTCTTCTTGCTGATCACCACACGCAAGTACAAGCACCTTCTCTGTTCATCAAAAAGAAAAAAACCTGAAGCTCCATGGTATTGTGTTCAGAATTGTTCTAAATGTTTAAAGAATAAAGATAAAATAATCTGGTGTAAATGCAGCTTTAAAACTTCTGTAGGAAGCTGAACTCAAAATCAAGATATGAACTCATGTAGGGGATATTTTTGGCAAGGATAAACCTTCAGGACCAGAATTCTCTGACAGAAAGAAGCACCAATTCCAATTTGCAAATACCACTCAGGTGTGAAATGTGTCTTTCTCCCAGAATCCTCTGTTTCTTTGGTGCAGAGCTCAGTCAGTATCATGAACTCTGCATCACTTCTAGTAAAGCAATAAAATGTGTGTATGCTCTCTGCTTTAAATGTACCCAGCCATGACTACATTAATTGTGAAGCTTCAGTGACTTTATTTTCACTTTGATTATTTTCTTAAATGATCAACTCCAGTGTTTTTATTTGGCAGTTTCTTATTAGTAATGCACTTAACCATAAATCTATAAGAAATGCTACTTTCAGAGAGGAAATGGCATGAATATATCACATATTTGCTCAGCAGCCAGTTGACAGGTCTAGTAATTTCATCAGTATTTATTGTTATTCTCCTGCAAGAGACAAAATAAATTTGTTTTTCTCATTCAGTATAATTTAGTTTTATAAGAATGCAGTTTTATGAAATATCACAGAATAATTTATGGCAAAAAGTAGAAAGGAAAGTAAGCCTTCCCTTACTTGGGCATATTAACTTCAACATATAAGATAAAGAACAGATAAGAGCTTATATTCAAAAAAAAGAGTGAAAAAATAAAATATTTCACTTCTTAAATTGTCCTAAATTGGGTGAATAACAGAAAAATAATTATGCCTTCCCATCATATGATAAAGTACAACGTAGCAAAATGAAAGTAGTCTTACTGTATTTGGGCAACAGCTCTAACACCATCTAGAGGGCTTTGGGAAAGTCATATACCTTCAGTCGGATTCAGTTTCATTATTTCAGTGAAATATTGAGGTATCTGTGTTTTAAAGTTAGTATAAAGAGTAAATGATTATCTAGCACCACAACCTGGAACATAGTAGGCTCTCAATTAAATATTAATATTTCACCTCTAACATTTTCTGATTTTCACTTTTTTAGTTGCTCTTTAATCCACTTCTGTACTGATGTGCTCAAGGTTAATACCTATATATAGTCCACAACTACAAATGGGGCCTTACCTATATCATCTGTAATCACTTTTTCTTAAGAGTTCTCAAGTGAATTACATTCATTCATTTCTGCCAATTAGCTTAGGTCTTAAAATAGACTGTTTACATTTTTGTAAACCTTGGCAATTGACTAGACTCACAGAATGGCATTTGACTGTAGAAAGTATAAATTTTCATTTAAGCAAAAAAGTAGTAATTTAATAAATGTTTTGATAGTTGCCTCCTATTAATAGACATTAGCTAAGTTATTGTGCTGCATTAGATAATATATCTGAGGGAAGGAAAAGGGGACGTAGGAAAAAGGAAATCAAACATAAAGTCAGAATAATGCATATGATTATCCTAGGAAACGACTTGGAGAATGAGAACACTGAATTCATGGACAATCTACAATTAATAATTAACTCCTTAATTACTGTAATTATCTTGGTATCATGGAAAGAGCACTGGATTTATAACTAGAAGACTAGTTTGAGTTTAAAATCTTCTATCAGCATATAAACTTGGTCAATTTTTTTAATATTTTGCAGGCTAATTTTCATAACACATAAAATGGTAATCACCTGTCCTGTGAACCTTAAAGAATTGTTATATAGTTTAAGATAATGAATATGAAAGGTATATAAAACAGTAATCAGTGTTTAAATAATTATATTATTGTGTCAGTAATACTGAAAAATAGTAAGCTATACATAAACTAAAATGAACTATAAATAATTATATTTACTAAAGTAAACTATAAATAATTATAGTATTGTATCAGTCATATTGAAAATCTCTCCCAATGGAAAGAAAGAGAGGCGTCCTGTGACTTAGTGAAGAACTTCCAGAATGGAAGCAGCATATGGAAGAATGAGCCCAGTCTGAGGGGCCCTTCCACCTCCATTATTCTGTACAAGTCTCATAATTTCATTCTCTAATTTGTAAGTCATGGATTATCATCATTACTTAAAAAGGCCATAGGATCTAGTTGAAATACCATACATTAATAGTCTAGCCAAGAACGAACATTCTCATTTGAAGCTTAAAATTCAAAAATGATGAATTTTACTAGTCATTTCTCAAACCAGCACTGACCTCAAGCAAAATAATGAAGTACTTTGCCTTCAGTGGCCCAGACCTCCCTTCACTCCAGGTGAACCAACTGTTACACCACTCCTAGATCCTGACCTTTTGGTTATCACTCTGCCTCCCTACATTCAGAAGTCAGTTTATTCATCACTAAACATTTATGGAAAATCTATTATAAGCCAAGCACAAAAATAACTGAAATATCCTCTGCCCTTGATGTGTTCCCAATAAAAGCAGGAAGTTCCTAATGTTCTAGGCAGAGGTTGGAATGAAGTCAAAAGTGAAAGACTCCTTGGGCATGATATTGGAGTATAACACAGCTCATACAAAATCAAACGTTTTCTGAGCAAGTTCCCTAGTATCCCTTAATAACTCTCCAGTCTATATTTCTTTCCACTTTTGGGTGAGTTTTCAGTATTTATTGTATCATATTTTAGCCACAGGAACATATCTTTCTTTTTTTAGAAAAATCTGTCTGGAAATTACTGAGCAAAAGAATAATGCAGGTGGAGAAATTTTAAAATCCTATTAAATGACTGGTAGTAACAACCAATGAAGGTTCTCATCTCAGTCATCAGAAAGAAGGAAAAAATTGTGGCAGGAGAAAAAAACATTAACATTGATATGTGCTGTAGGGACAGATTTTGATCATTTAAATTTTATAAATTTGCTGAAGTTAGAAAGATATACTGATTTCACTAATTTTCTATACAGAGGACACAGAAGAGAAGACTTTTGGATGTCATCATCAACATTTCAACCTCTGTAGACTTTTATCAATGGCAAATTTTGTAAAACTTTCATATTGAGAGAAATACAGAAAAGGAGACATTTGAGTGTGAATTTCCCAAGGACTTGTTATACTAGAAAGACTGCACATTAATGGATAAATGTGAGAAATTAGGGAAAAATCCCAAGTGACAGACTGATTTAAGAGAATACTAAATTGCTTTAAACCTTAATGAACTGAATAGTAGCAAAGAATAGGAGCTGTGAATCTTACGTGAACTAATCCAGGGTTATGTAAAGAAAATTTAAGCCTAAAAGAACACATAAATAGCTAATTTCTCACCTTTGATTAAAAAAAAAGATTACCATAGAATTGAAACTGTTGCATAGACTTATTGAAGGACTGTTATGTTAATTTCATATATTAGAGAATATTAGATTTTGATTTTGCTGACATAAAAAGTTAGGCCTCAAAAGAATATTGGTAAACTTGAGTCAAGGTAAAATTTAAATGCAAGGTACCATGACATAGACTTTCAAAAAATAATTTATCTTCATATATTTATGTACATAAACATATAGAAAACCATACATACGAACCTATGTGGCTTTGTATATACATATAAATGTAAATGTATATGCAAAATTAAGAACAGGATTTATTATCAAAATATTACTTTCAAAATATTTAGCATAATTCCAATGAAATTCTAAGATATGAATATTTCTCATACAAATCATTTCACTACCTTTACTGTAGTAATTTATTACTAATTTTATTTCCTAATTTTATTACTTACAGTGTTTGCAAAACAGGAAATATACTTTACTTTTTATTTCACTTCTTTATTACAAACAAATTGAAGTATAAGATTTGGTTTAAAATATAGTTTTAGTAAGGAAAGATTGCTACTATAAATCATAGTAGTGTTAAGATATATAGCTTAATATTATTTATTTATTTTTGGCTTTCATGCTTACTTTGTTTTGCTTTTTTGTTTGCATTTTTTCTCTGCAATTCTTTCTGCGATCAAGTTAGTAACCATGAATTTTCATAGTCCACAGAATTCAGGAATGATTCTCTTTATTTCTCTATATGAAATTCAAGTCAGTAGTGAAAGTTTGTGTTCTTTTTAACGTTTTATTGAAGTATAATTGATGTACAATATTAAATTGGTTTCAAACATACAACACAGTGATCCAGCAGTTTTATACATTATCAAATCCTCACCCCAGTACAGTTGCTATCTGTCAACATAGAAAAATGTTACAAAACTATTGAATACATTCTCTATGTTGTACTTTCATCCCTTGACTGACTTATATTATGACTGAGATTTTGTGCCTCTTTATCCCCCTCACCCATCCACCCCAACCCTTCCAAAAAGGTAACTACCAGTCACTTCTCAGTGTCTAGGAGTCTACTGCCATTTTGTTCATTTTGTTTTTAGACTCCACATATAAGTGAAACTGTATGGTATTTGTCTTTCTCCAACTGGCTTATTTCACTTAGCATAATGCTCTCTAGGTATATCCATGCTGTCAGAAATGCAGGCTTTCTTTCTTTTTTATGGCTGAATAACATTCCACTGTGCATATGTACCATTTATTTACCTATTCATCCATTGATGGATACTGGTTGCTTCCATCTCTTGACTCTTGTAAATAATGTGGCAATAAGCATAGGGGTGCATATAGCTTTTCAAATCATATTTTGTTTTCTTCAGGTAAATTCCTAGAAGTGGCATTACTGGGTCATGTGGTACTTTTACTTTTTTGTTTTTTGAGGAGCCTCCAAACTGCTTTCCATAGCGACTGCACCAACTTACATTCTCATCAACAGTGTAGGAGGGTCGCCTTTTCTGCACATCCGTGCCAACACCTGCTACTTATTGTCTTTTGGATAGTGGCCATTCTGACTGGTGTGAGATGATATCACATTGTGGTTTTGATTTGCATTGCCCTGATGATCAATGATGTGGAACATCTTTTCCTGTGCCTGTTGGCCATCTGTATGTCTTTAGAAAAATGTCTATTAAGGTCCTGCTAATTTTTAAATTGGGTTATTTGATCTTTGGTGTTGAATCATGTGAGTTCTTTATCTTTTTTGGCTGTTAACCCCTTATTGGATCTGTCATTAAAAAATCTAATTCTTTGGATGCTTTTTGTTTTGTTGATGGTTTCCTTTGCTGTACAGAAGCTTTTTAGTTTGATGTAGTCCCACATATTTAAAATTTAAGTGTTTCTTGGTTGTTGTTTTTTTATAAAAAGCACATTTAAGGTTATTTTTTAAAAGCCCATATTTCAAAACTGTTCAATTTAAGGATTAGTTTTCTTCCTTCCTCTTGAAGTTGGGAGGTGAGGCTTACTGACCATAGACATGATGGAAGTAGAGGTGAATGTGAGGGTCATACAGTCTGTAGTTGTTTTTGTACTGTAACACCTGGCTCATAATACTCGTAGTCCATTTGGTGGGTATCTGGCCCTTGCTCTGATGGATGGCAATCATCTCTGCAGTCTCACCTTTTTGTTCACAGATCCCTCAAAATAACCATTACTTTGATGTTTCAGTGGTGTTTACACATAAAGAGCACACACCTGGTCTGTCCTTCCTCTGGCCTCTTCTGCCATCTTCCTTATTACCTGGGCACAGAGAGACATTCATGTCTGATCCATACAACCTCAGGCCCAAGCGAAGCTTCCTAGAAACATGCTTCCATCCTGTTTGTTCTTCTCCTTGTGTTAGAGCTGCTGGACATGTCTACAAGATTCCTCTCTTCAAGAGCTAGCCAGGAAGCAAAATCCCAGGACCTTACACTCCCTCAATTTCCCAAACATAAATGACTTCTCCTTTGAATTTCCTCTCTTCTCTGCCCTGCTGCCCACCTCACAGATTATCAGTGGCAGGGGAAGTGCTTAAACTACCTGGTTTTTCAAAAATTCTTCCAAACTCCTTCTCCTCCTCTTCCAACCCAAGGCTCAATTACATCTTATCCTGTGCTGGGGAAGAAGGTACATCTTTCCCCTCTTTAAGTATAATTCCCCAATCTTTTTCAGTCTTATGCTTGGTGGTGATTTACTTTTTCCTTAACTTTGTTGAGGTATAATTGAAGTACACTAAACTGCATATATTCAAATAGGTATTTTGATCAATTTTGACACAGATTTATACCCATGAAACAATCAAGTGGTGTTTTCTAAATAATCCATCTGAATCTAGCCTTTGTATTGTATTGGTTGACATGAGAGTCACTCTGGTAACAGAATCTCTCACTGAATGTCTCAAGTATTAAGTCTTTCACAATAATAACTCTCCATGCATCATCCCATCTCGACTGTGTGAAAACATTTCAGAAAAATCACTAAAGTTATATACTTTTCAACTGCTTGTGTTTTACCTTTGGGGAAAATAATCCTCAATTAAAACATTATCTAAAATAAATTGGATGACTGAATTCATATATTCTCAGTGTAATCACAATATATCTCTGTGTTCTTTCCCATATTAAAGAAATACATTTAAGGGAGAAAATCTATTCAATGTTTTTATGAAAAGACTATATATTTGGCTATATAATTATAGCCAAGTGGTCAACAAGTTTCTTCTGTATAGAAGTATCTCACAATCAGTAAGATTAAGTAAAAGTTCTTCATATCTAGGTAGAATTGAAATCATTAATCTTTGCTATTCTTCTCCTACTGAATCCGTTATTACCAAGCTTTCAGAAAATTCTGTTTCCCAAGATAGTGTTCCTGATCATGAACTATGAGTGTGTTTAGTTAAAGAGACCAGTGTACCAGAAGGGATACTTGAAAAATAGACAATTTTTTGTTTCTGTTTTTAATATCTAAGACAACTGTTATTTTAGAAGTACATTAACATGTTTTTCTTAAATTTTTGTAACCGAAGTTCAAAAACCTTTGTGCAATAGAAAGCATGGGTGTGAAGTTTAATCAGAATTAGCAAAAAATATTTACTTTTCTTTGAGATTTTAGATTTGTATTCATTTTACTGAATCTGATGTTTTGGACCTGGAAATCACCACAAAAATGTGGTGAATGATCAGTTATTGCTGGTCACTGACTTTTAAAGCATAAGGAAAAGAGGAGTGAGGTCTCATGCATAAAAATTGACACAGTTCAGGGGGGAATATTTCTTTAAACTTTGAAATGTCAATTTGCTAAATACACAGTTTTTGAGTCATTATAGCTCCTAATACAAATATCCTTTATGATTTTCCAAAGAACTAATTCTCCAAACTATTGTCCAATGTTTTTTAAACATTTCTTAGACTTGCGGCCCAAGATTTCACAAGTGCAGTTATCCATACAAATACTGCTTGGCCTCTATTCTTAAAATATATATTTTTTTATTTTGGTATCATTAATCTACAATTACATGAGGAACATTATGTTTACTAGACTCCCCATATCACCAAGCCCCCCCGCACAAATCCTATTACAGTCACTGTTCATCAACGTAGTAAGATGCTATAGAATCACTACTTGTCTTCTCTGTGTTGCACAGCCCTTCCTGTTCCTCCCACATTATACATCCTAATCATAATGCCCCCTTCCTCTATCCCCCCCTTATCCCTCCCTTCCCACCCATCCTCCTCAGTCCCTTTCCCTTTGGTAACTGTTAGTCCATTCTTGGGTTCTGTGAGTCTGCTGCTGTTTTGTTCCTTCAATTTTTGCTTTGTTCTTATACACCACATTTGGTACTTGTCTTTCTCTGCCTGGCTTATTTCACGGTGCATAATACCCTCTAGCTCCATCCATGTTGTTACAAATGGTAGGATTTGTTTCCTTCTTATGGCTGAATGATATTCCATTGTGTATATGTACCACATCTTCTTTATCCATTTATCTACTGATGGACACTTAGGTGGCTTCCATTTCTTGGCTAGTGTAAATAGTGCTGCGATAAACATAGGGGTGCATTTGTCTTTTTCAATCTGGACTACTGTATTCCTGGGTAAATTCCTAGGATTGGAATTACTGGTCAAATGGTATTTCTATTTTGAGTTTTCTGAGGAACCTCCATACTGCTTTCTAGAATGGTTGAACTAGTTTACGTTCCCACTAACAGTGTAGGAGGGTTCCCCTTTCTCCACAACCTCACCAACAGTTGTTGTTGTTTATCTTTTGGACGGTGGTGATCCTTACTGGTGTGAGGTGATATCTCATTGTGGTTTTAATTTGCATTTCTCTGATGACTAGCGATGTGGAGCATCTTTACATGTGTCTGTTGGCCATCTGAATTTCTTCGTTCGAGAACTGTCTGTTCAGCTCCTCTGCCCATTTTTTAATTGGATTATTTTCTTTTTGTTTGTTGAGGTGTGTGAGCTCTTTATATATTTTGGATGTCAACCTTTTATCAGATCTTTCTTTTATGAATATATTCTCCCACACTGTAAGATGTCTTTTTGTTCTATTGGTGGTGTCCTTTGCTGTACAGAAGCTTTTCAGCTTGATATAGTCCCACTTGTTCTTTTTTGCTTTTGTTTTCCTTGCCCTGGGAGATATGTTCATGAAGAAGTCGCTAATACTAATTAAGAAGTAAAAGAGATTTTTGCCTATGTTTTTTTCTAAGAGTTTTATGGTTTCATGACTTACATTCAGGTCTTGGATCCATTTCGAATTTACTTTTGTGTATGGGGTTAGACAGTGATCCAGTTTCATTCTCTTACATGTAGCTGTCCAGTTTTGCCAACACCAGCTGTTGAAAAGGCTGTCATTTCCCCATTGTATGTCCATGGCTCTTTTATCATATATTAATTGACCATATATGTTTGGGTTAATGTGTGGAGTCTCTATTCTGTTCCACTGGTCTGTGGCTCTGTTCTTGTGCCAGTACCAAACTGTCTTGATTACTGTGGCTTTGTAGTAGAGCTTGAAGTTGGGGAGCGAGATTTCCCCCACTTTATTCTTCCTTCTCAGGATTGCTTTGGCTATTTGGGGTCTTTGGTGTTTCCATATGAATTTTTGAACTATTTCTTCCAGTTCATTGAAGAATGCTGTTGGTAATTTGATAGCGATTGCATTAAATCTGTATATTGCTTTGGGCAGGATGGTCATTTTGATGATATTAATTCTTCCTAGCCAAGAGCATGGGATGAGTTTCCATTTGTTAGTGTCCCCTTTGATTTCTCTTAAGAGTGTCTTGTAGTTTTCAGGGTATAGGTCCTTCACTTCCTTGGTTAGGCTTATTCCTAGGTATTTTATTCCTTTTGATGCAATTGTGAATGGAATTGTTTTCCTGATTTCTCTTTCTGCTAGTTCATCGATAGTGTATAGGAAGCAACAGATTTCTGTGTATTAATTTTGTATCCTGCAACTTTGCTGAATTCCGATATTAGTTCTAGTAGTTTTGGAATGGAGACTTTAGGGATTTTTTATGTACAATATCATGTCATCTGCAAATAATGACAGTTTGACTTCTTCTTTACCAATCTGGATGCTTTTATTTATTTGTATTGTCTAATTGCTATGGCTAGGACCTCCAGTACTATGTTGAATAACAGTGGGGAGAGTGGGCATCCCTGTCTTGTTCCTGATCTTAGAGGAAAAGCTTTCATCTTCTCGTAGTTAAGTGTGATGTTGGCTGTGGGTTTTTCATATATGGCATTTAATATGTTGAGGTACTTGCCCTCTATACCCATTTTGTTGAGAGTTTTTATCATGAACGGATGTTGAATTTTGTCAAATGCTTTTTCAGCATCTATGGAGATGATCATGTGGTTTCTGTCCTTCTTTTTGTTGATGTGGTGGATGATGTTAATGGATTTTCGAATGTTGTACCATCCATGCATCACTGAGATGAATCCCTCTTGGTCATGGTGTATGACGGTCTTGATGTATTTTTGAATTTGGTTTGCTAATATTTTGTTGAGTATTTCTGCATCTATGTTCATCAGGGATATTGCTCTGTAATTTTCTCTTTTTGTGGTTTCTTTGCCTGGTTTTAGTATTAGAGTGATGCTGGCTTCATAGAACAAGTTTGGAAGTATTCCCTCCTTTTCTATTTTTTTGGAAAATTTAAAGGAGAATGGGTATAATGTCTTCTCTGTATGTCTGATAAAATTGTGTGGTAAATCCATCTGGCCCGGGGGTTTTGCTCTTGGGTAGATTTTTGATTACTGATTCAATTTCATTGCTGGTAATTGGTCTGTTTAGATTTTCTGTTTCTTCTTTGGTCAGTCTTGGAAGGTCATATTTCTCTAGGAAATTGTCTATTTTTTCTGTTTTCCAGCTTATTAGCATATAGATTCTCATAGTATTCTCTAGTGATTCTTTGAATTTCTGTGGGGTCTGTCTTGAGTTTTCCTTTCTTGTTTCTGATTCTGTTAATGTGTGTAGATTCTCTTTTTCTTTTAATAAGTCTGGCTAGAGGCTTATCTATTTTGTTTATTTTCTCAAAGAACCAGCTCTTGGTTTCATTGATTTTTTCTATTCTTTAATTCTTCTCAATTTTGTTTATTTCTTCTCTGATCTTTATTAAGTCCCTCCTTCTGCTGACTTCAGGCCTCATTTGTTCTTTTTCCATCTTTGATAACTGTGACTTTAGACTATTCATTTGCAATTGCTCTTCCTTCATTAAATAGGCCTGGATTGCTATATACTTTCCTCTTAGAACTGCCTTCACTGTGTCCCACAGAAGTTGGGGCTTTGTGCTGTTGTTGTCATTTGTTTCCACATATTGCTTGATCTCTATTTTAATTTGGTCATTGATCCATTGATTATTTAGGAGCATGCTGTTAAGCCTCCATGTGTTTGTGAGCCTTCTTTTTTTCTTTGTACAATTTATTTCAAGTTTTATACTTTTGTGGTCTGAGAAGTTGGTTGGTAAAATTTCACTCTTTTTGAATTTACTGAGGCTCTTTTTGTGGCCTAGTATGTTGTGTATTTTGGAAAATGTTCCATGTGCAGTTGAGAAGAATGTGTATCCGGCAGCTTTTGGGTGTAGAGTCCTGTAGATGTCTATTAGGTCCTTCTGTTCTAGTGTGTTGTTCAGTGCCTCTGTGTCCTTACTTATTCTCTGTCTGGTGGATCTGTCCTTTAGATGAGTGGTGTGTTGAAGTCTCTTAAAATGAATGCATTGCATTCTATTTCCTCCTTTAATTCTGTTAGTATTTGTTTCACACATGTAGGTGCTCCTGTATTGGGTGCATATATATTTAGAATGGTTATATCCTCTTGTTGGACTGAGCCCTTTATCATTATGTAATGTCCTCCTTTATCTCTTGTTACTTTCTTTGTTTTGATGTCTATTTTGTCTGATACCAGTACTGCAACACCTGCTTTTTTCTCCCTATTGTTTGCATGAAATATCTTTTTCCATCCCTTGACTTTTAGTCTGTGTATGTCTTTGTGTTTGAGGTGGGTCTCTTGCAAGCAGCATATAGATGGGTCTTGCTTTTTTATCCATTCTGTTACTCTGTGTCTTTTGATTGGTGCATTCAGTCCATTTACATTTAGGGTGACTATTGAAAAACATGTACTTATAGCCATTGCAGGCTTTAGATTCATGGTTACCAAAGGTTCAAGGTTAGCTTCTTTACTATCTGACTGTCTAACTTAACTCGCTTATTAAGCTGTTATAAATACAGTCTAATGATTCTTTATTTCTCTCCCTTTTTATTCCTCCTCCTCCATTCTTTACATGTTAGGTGTCTTATTTTGTGCTCTTCTTTGTTTCCTTTGACTGCTTTTGTGGATAGTTGATTTTATTTTTTGGCCTTAGTTAGTATTTGATTGGTCTGCTTTCTTTGCTGTGATTTTATTTTCTGTAGCGACATCTATTTAGCCTTGGGAGTGCTTCCATCTAGAACAGTCCCTCTAGAATACCCTGTAGAAGTGGTTTGTGGAGACAAATTCTCTCAACTTTTGTTTGTCTGGGAACTGTTTAATCCCTCCTTCATATTTAAATGATAATTGTGCTGGATACAGTATCCTTTGTTAAAGGCCCTTCTGTTTCATTGCATTAAATATATCATTCCTCTTCTGGCCTGTATAGTTTCTGTTGAGAAGTCTGATGATAGCCTGATGGGTTTTCCTTTATAGGTGACCTTTTTCTCTCTGGCTTCCTTTAATACTCTGTCCTTGTCCTTGATCTTTGCCATTTTAATTATTATGTGTGTTGGTGTTGTCCTCCTTACATCCCTTGTGTTGGGAGATCTCTGGGTTTCCATGGTCTGAGAGACTATTTCCTCCCCATGTTTGGGGAAGTTTTCAGCAATTATTTCTTCAAATACACTTTCTATCACCTTTTCTCTCTCTTCTTCTTCTGGTACCCCTGTAATGCGAATATTGTTCTGTTTGGCTTGGTCACACAATTCTCTTATATTCTTTCATTCCTGGAGATACTTTTATCTCTCTCTGCCTCAGATTCTCTGTGTTCCTGGTCTCTGATCTTTATTCCATTAATGGCCTCTTGTACCTCATCCAGTCTGCTCTGAAGTCCTTCCAGAGATTGTTTTATTTCTGTAAACTCCCTCCTTACTCAATCCTCTAACTCTTGCATATCTATCTGCAGATCCGTCAGCATGGTTATGACCTTTATTTTGAATTCTTTTTCAGAAATATTGGTTAAATCTATCTCCCCAGGCTCCCTTTCGGGGGTTGTCTTGGTAATTCTGGACTGGATCAAATTCTTCAGCCTTTCATGGTGATAAAATTATTCATAGGCAGTTGGCGTGTATGTCAGCTGGAAGAACAACGTCCATTCCTGCACCTTGCTTTTCTCCGCTGCCTGTGCCAGTTACCCACACATGGGGAGTAGCTTCCAGTTTTATTTCCTGAGCCACCACAGGCAGGGCAGCCATTGGGGCAGCCCAGTGCCCTGTGGGGAGAGGCAGGCGTGCCAGGTGTGCTCTCCTGAGAGAACAGCGACACTTCTCACCCTCTCCCGGCTTCCTCTGTCTGTGCTCGGCTGCCGCGCACTGGCAGGGCCTCTGAGTCTGGCCTGGGCAGCTGTGGAGGAGGCTCTCGGTGGCTGCTGTGGGCGCAGCTGCTCTCAGACTGCTTCCCTGCTGTGGTGAGGCCATGTGGGAGGGGGAATGGACGGGTGGCTGTTTATCGCTGTGAGGAGCCTCAGTGCTGTGCTGCCGCCCAGGGCCCTAGGGCACCTGAAATTCCCTGGGATTCCCAGCTGCTGGGCTGAGTGTGCTGGGACGGTCTCGTCCAGCTGCGGAGTCCCTGTCCCCTTAAGACTTTCAAAAATCACTCACTTTTCTTTCTTCCCAGGGGCGCCAGCTGTGGGGACATGCTCACAGGTTTTACTGTTCCGTTTCCCTAATATCCAGCAAACACACAATGTGTGTCTGAGCTCCTGGTGCAGATGAGTAAGGCTGGGTATTTAGCAGTTCTGGGCTCCCACTTCCTCCCCACTCTGATTCCTCTCCTCCCACCAGTGGGCTGGGGTAGGGAGGCGTTCGGGTCTCACTGGGCCACGGCTTGTATCTTACCCCCTTCGTGAGGTGCTGAGGTCTCGCAGATGTAGATGTAGCCTGACTGTTATACTGTATCTTACAGCCTATCTTTTAGGAATAGTTGTATTTGTTGTATTTTCAAAAATATATATGGTTTTGGGAGGAGATTTCCACTGCCCTACTCATGCCATCATCTTGGCTCTTTCCTGTAAATATTTTTACCATTAGAGTTGAATAGTATTTATCTTCAAAATCAGAAGTAATAGGTAGAGAAAAGTAACAGACCCAAATCAGAATCGTATTCTTTCTGAAACTTTAAAATAATGATGATGATAATGAGGGTGATCACTGCTATTTATTAAATGCTTTTAATATTCCAAGAATTTTGCATTTGTTTTAATTCATTTTCACCATAGCCAAACAAATTAATCTTATTTCACTTCTCTTGTAAAGAAAATAGACAATGTTCAACTAACTTAAGTATGTTGCTTGGTTTTATATAAATTTAAACTCAGACCTATCAGATTCCAGATATACATAGTCCTGTTATTGGACATGCTGTTATACCTTCCTTCACATTCCTTACTATCTACTTCATTTGGTACTCAGTGGGAAGGAAAAATCAAAATTCATTAATATATTATTAGGCTTTTAACACAAAAAAACAAAAAACTGTTGAAATGTGTGCTTTTACTTGGAGTATTTGGGGATAGCAATATTTTAAGGTCATTCTCTTCAATTTCAAGTATTTACTTAAATGACATCTGTTGAATATTCCTTTCCTGCTCTGCATATCATCCCATATATCCAAATTCAGTCTAACTAGAAGCCTGGGGGGCATGCCTTCCAGTGTAATATGCTGCACATTTGGAACATACAGAACACCTGGTCTCACTGAAAGAATAATCTTTTATTCCTGTGAGCAGTGACATGAGTGATAGAGGCAATACTACTGGGAACACTCAGTGAAAGACAACAGGCACATTTTATTCTTTAGAAATGAAGATCTGTAACATGAGGGATTATATGATTGTGAAAGGAACCATAAAAATTCCTGCTCTCTTCTATAGTGAGAATTTTGTTTTTCAGATAAACTTAATAATGAAAGCTTTTATACTAGAAAGCACTTCTATTTTCTTCCCTACCACACAAAGCATTTGTCCCTCCAATACATGCATGACAAATGAACACTCCTTCTATTTTTTTTAATATTGCTAAGATCAAAAGAAGAAAAAGACTTAGAGACTTTGCAAAAGATGTGACTGGTTGCTACAAGTCAGTTTCTCTCACAGTGGAATAATGAAAAGGAAAGATTTTACTTCTCCAGAATTTGTAGGAGTAAAAAATGAATGTTTTATACTATGGCCATGAGAAAGTGAGGGCCAGAAAGAACAAGCTAACCTGACATTATCTTACATTACACTCAGGAGGACTGGCTTGAAGAAAAAACACAGCTCAGAAGAAAGCTGGAGCAGACCTACAGGACGCATGTCTTAGAAGACCAGACAAAGGCTGTTGTTGAAAGTAACAGCAGATATGAGATGTCCAAAAGAGGTGTTTCTATTTTGGAGGAGAAGAAGGCAAAAGAAAAATAATTACTACTTGCTGTAATTAGAGAAAACCGAGCAATAACTGATTCAGGTTGACGGAGACCATTCCTTGCCTCTTATACCCCTTCCTTTCCCTCATTTGGAATCTTGGAGGAGTCTCATGCAACCCAAGACTCTGGGACAGAGAGTTACAATTGCTCAGTGGGAACATGGATACATCTACCATTTCCTTTCCCACTACCATCCTGTAGCCTGAAACAGCTGGGAGAAGGAAGAAGCTTTAAATTTAAATGAAATAAGAAATGATTTATTCTTATACTGGCCTATATATGATAATTATTAGACTGGGAATTTTTAATGAAACTACTGTAATCAGAGAATCATTGATTATCTATGAGTGAACCTCCCATCACCATAAACACACACACACAAAAGTATTGGATCTGCCATATTGGTTCTGCCCAAGGACAGAAAAATCATTACCCACAGAATGGGTCAAAATGGATCAAAAGAAAATGAATGAAAGTATTTTCTAACTATACAGAACATGTTCTGCTTGTTTATACCTACAATTTTTGAAATCCCTTTAGGACACTCTTAAAGCACTCTATGTACTACCTTTGCATGAATCTTGTCATACACGAGTCATCTTTATATTTGGTGAAATTCCTGCCTAGAGTGAGATGCTTTTTTTAAACTGGAACTATACCATATTTTATCTGTAATTTTTCCATTTCCTATTTTATTATGTCCCAGGTGCTATGGCTGCTAAATAGATGATTATTCAGCAAACAACAGTTAACACAATTTGACTGTTACTGATCTTTTTGTTCTGATTAGAGATCTGAAGAGCTTCTATGTTACATTGAGGGAGCTGCCAGAGAACGAAGGAAAGGCCCTGCCCTGCAGTCAAGAAGGATTTTAAAGAATCTGTGTTTTATGGGCTGTATACAGCGTGTGCCATTTCTCATGACATTCACACCAAGTCCTTGTCTATGCACCATAAAGTCGTATGCTGTCTAAGAGCACAGGAACCATACTATGACATTATTTGTCATTGGAAATTACTGTCCAACACTGGGAAGAACTGACTGAGTTTCAAGAAATTAAAACTTGTGAGAAAAAAATGTTTTATAGGTAAGCTAGGAATATGATCTTGGCTAATTTATAGACTAAGAAATTTGTTTTTCATTTCACATAAAAGATAATCACTAATGCTCATTAAGGAGATTTGGGCCCAAAACTTTTTTCAAGTATTTGTGGGACTCAAAGAATGAAATTAGAATGGAAGGATGAAAGAATGAAAATGAGAATTTTTTATCAAGAATTTTTATCAAAATTAAGTCACAGTTAACAACTTTTCTTATGGTTTTAGGATAAAGCAGTTACCTCCTTGAGAATCATCTATCTAGAAGGAATAGCGGTAAAAAATTAAACTAAAAGTTAAAACCTGACGCCTTGCCTAGGTTTACCACTAATTAACTTTGTAACCTTAGAAATCAAATAATGTTGCTATGACTATCATTTTATAGAATCTATTTTTGTAAGATTACTTATGTCTTCTATAAGTAAGGAATTAAACAGTAACCATACTTAGAAACTAGGCTATATCAATTCAATCTCATCCACTTCATAAAACCATTAAGAAGGTAAATAATATATGTGAACAAACTTATAAAAGTACAAAGTGCAATACAAATGCTGGTAATTGCTAAAGTAATGATAAAATACTAAACACACTTTGAAAATGCACTTTACATTAATTATTTGACTAATTCACACACCGACACAGGTCACATAAGTACTTCTACAATCACAATTTCACAGTGGGATACAGAGCTCTACCAAGACCACAAAAACAGTAAATAGCTGCCAAGAAATAAATAACAAAGAGTGTTTTACCTAGTCCCAGAAACATATTTATGGAAAAAATAGTGTATTCAAAATTTGAGATTAGAACAATAAATATAAAGTATATAAAAATGTAGTGCTCTTGACATCTACGTTTATGCCCTTCTTACAGTCAGCTACATTTTCTTGGAAGGACCACTCAATTATTCAAATGAAAACAATTGTTTGGTTCATTAAGGACATAAATCAGTACATTTACTATTTCCAAATCTGTAATTTAAAATACAAAACTCCAATATATCTGCAAAAAGATGACAGATGATTAATACACAATAGATGATATTGAGAAATATGAAAGTAGGGTACATCCTCCACTTTCACAGTTTCGAATTTGCTATGAGTACAGACTGATTTGCGGGATGCCGGATCATACCACATGAAAGCAGGAACTGAAAATGAATCCGAGCAGACACATTTTGCTGTTGTACATAGTGTCACCTTGATGTGTACAGATTTCTTTGGAGATTGTTTAAAATGCCAATATCAAAGTGGTCCTCCAGCATTGAAACACCTTGTT
Source organism: Manis pentadactyla (assembly GCF_030020395.1). Taxonomy (NCBI): domain Eukaryota; kingdom Metazoa; phylum Chordata; class Mammalia; order Pholidota; family Manidae; genus Manis; species Manis pentadactyla. Next base: position 25,522,805 of record NC_080037.1, on the reverse strand, counting down.
CTATTACATAAAAGATTTTTATGGAATTACATGATTCACCTCATAGGTTAATGCTGTACTACCTCAAGCTTGCTTCAGAAATTTTTAGAAAACCTTCTGATGTGCCTCTTAACATTCCATCAAATAGTAAAGCAATCCACCAAGTAACTCTCCACATAACATTCTGCAAATAGGCTAACTAAATTCTTGAATTTCTCTTCTTTACTATTTGCACCAATTACAAGCAAACTCATCCTCAAAAGATTTTCCTATGTTCAGGAAGAGCAAAAAGATTGTACTTGAGCTGAGAGCAAAGAGCTGCTGCTCTGAACGTTGTGCAGGAACCCGGACAAGGAGCGCCATCTGGCCTGTCTGATGCAGTGACTGTTCCGCTATGATGCTGCAGTTCCTTTTGTGACCCTTTCTTTCATGTTGCTCACAACACTGATTTTGTTACCATGCAGTCTTATGCAACCCATCTTAGAGGAATTCAGCAAACCCTGATGAGTGGAACCAAGGCTATCACAACCTTTCATCAGAAATCCCAGGGAGACTCAGTGAGTACCAGTGACACCAGTAGTAAAACCATGGCTATGAAGATAGTGGAATCATCTACTTTCAGGTCAATATCTTGGATTTGAATTAGATGAATATTGTGATCCTACTGATCTTGACTCACTTAGAAGACAAACAAGATGAACAGACAGCACAGAAGTTGGATTGATTTTTTTGTGAGTCAACTTAGCATTTCCTCACTAATGTGCCAAATACACTGTCCAAAAGTTCTAAGAATCCTGTTATTTTTTTGTACATTTCACATGATTAGTGTTACTAGTTTTAGGCTCATAATAATACTGTAACAGTGGGACATGTGATATAATCACCCAATATACAGCTCAAAAAATTATACAAAAATATTAATTGTTGAAGGCTCACTAACTGGGTCTTACCAGTTTTGTATCAGTCTGAAAGGAAAAGTAGTTAGTTTAATAAGTATACTAAAATTTCAGTTTCAAAGGAGTTTCTGAAACATATCCTAAATTAACAGACATTTTCAAATACACCATTTAGAAGAAGTTTCTGTCTCTGTCCTACCAATATTGAAAATATATGCATAGCAAGTGGTGAGGATCTAGAACACTATAAACTCAAAAAGTAACTGCTATTATTCTACAGTACAGCACCATAGAGTCACAGTAAATATCCAAATATGTAAGATTTATTTGGATAGGTAAATTGAAACAATTTATCTTTATGTCCGTGTGTCCTGTGGGAAGGGTGATAGGGGAATATGTGTACATGGGTGAAGCTGCACACTTTATTCATTGGATGCGAGCTTCCCCTTTATTTCCTAGTAAAGGTAGAAAAAGCCACATGAGTGAATTGGCAGGACAAGTATTTACTCAGCTGACTGAATGTACCTACTGAGATTCCAGATCCTTAGGCTGGTTTCCAGTCCTCATATAACAGGTAACAGTGTGTTGATTAGAATCAAGTCAACATTTCATTATATCCTGAAATAAAATACATTCCAGTTGGCACCACAAGAAATTACTTTCACAAAATTGCTTATGAACAAGGGTGTTGTATTTAGCCATTGTGTTTCGGGATGGCTATGAAGGCAGGGTTACTATGGAATGGCAGTAGACTGTGAGAAAATAAAATGGAGACAAGTATAAAGAAAATAAAGCAATTAAGGATGACTCATAGGTATGGGTAAGCTTTAATATGCCCAACTTTCAGTGGTGACCCGTGCATTTTGTTTTGTTTTGTTTAATCATAATACAGTAATGAATTCTCTTTCCTCCTTCCTTTTTTTTAAATATCATCACTTTTTGTTATGAAAAACAAACCTACATTATTACTTCTGGAAACTGTGCAGCACCATTGATCACCAAAATAGAATCGATGAATATATATGATTTGGATAAATGCCTCTGACATGTAACAGGCAGAACTAAAATAAACCCATCTACTAGACACATATCATATTGCTGCATTAAGGGCATTTTATATACCTATAGATACTGAGATATATTTTCTTCTAAAACATGGAGATCAGAGTACTTTACATGTACACTTTCATGTATCATATGATATCATATCATATATCATGTATCATATATACAGTATCTTACTTATTAATGACCTTGTAAAAGTAGCTATTATTTGGAGTTTTTACTAGTGAAAAAACTGAAACTACAGATTTTGCATTCATTCCATAAAACATTTGACAGTTTGCTAAAGTGAAATTTTCTCTTAGGTCTATAAAAGAAATTTCTATTTCAAAGCAAATAACATAGTCACAGATGTACACATCCTTTTCCTCTCTCCATCATTTATTATTATTTAAACTGCCCCTTTCCTCTTTGACTCTTATCTCTTTTCTTGGACAAACAATATTTAATTCCCATTAGGAATAAGTCCCTCTTTTACGGTCATTTGCATTTTCCGATGTATTAGTTCAGTTATGAATGATGTAACTTGGTAATTTTATAGAAGTTGCTTTGTTTGTAAAGATGTTTTGCCTTTTCATATATAATATAATCTGTGTATTTATAAAACCAGAAGAAACTGACAAGAAATATTTTCTGTATGTGTGTGTGTATGCACATGGGTAAGAATGCATGTTTATTATATATAATAATTAATATTTGGACCTGCTTCAATTTTGCACAGCTTAGCAGAAACAGCAGTATTACTCTGCAAGAACCTCTTTTCTTTTAGTACTATCTCAAACAACCATATCAAACTTCCCTTTTATCATATATTTGTTGCTGTTGTGCCCATCTATCTTCACATAAAAAGCAATCATTGAAAGGTTGGTGTCCTATGTTAAAAATGATCTCATATCTATAATAATGTTACAAAAATGCACTGGTGTCTTTAATGCCAGTGGCTTTAGATAATTATGTTTTTAACATAAACTTATCAGCATAACAACCCATTCCACAAAATAGAAAAGAGGCAATATTTACATCAATGGTGCTTTGAAAATACCATTTTCCTTCAGGCATACATAGCCACATAGTCTCTAGCCTTTTCTCTTGACAGGCTATGAATAGTCTTAGAAGTAACTGTTTTGATGTTGCCTTAAAAACAGGGTGGAGAAAGAAGAAAAGAATACTGGGGCTACATGCATTTTCACATAAGTTTCTCTCTCACATTTGACAGCTTAATTATATTGGTGTTATTTGCATTTCTCACGTTACTTCATACTTTACAGTCCTAGCTAATGGCTTTCCATAAAGTGATACTTCATAGTGTTCTTTGCTGAATGAATTCTTATCTTAGTTTCTTGTTGCACTAGATAAATTCAATCAACAATTACCATATGGCAAGAACTTTGAAGTTTGTTAGAATCAACAATTTCAGAAAGCCTCTCTCTTTGTTATACATAAGACATGTCTGCAAATCAAAGAGCATTCCATGACAGAAAGGGAATTTAGAGACATGACTATGGAAATGTGCTGTGTAAAAAAAGAAATTGTGTTCATATTTCAACACTATTTAGAAATGCTTGTATACACTTCTCCCTCAAGCAACAATACCAAAGGATTAAACAAATTCCTGCCATGTCTCATTCCTTCTCAAACTTTTCCATACTAGAATGCAAAAATAATCTCAGAGAATCATAAATTATTTGAATATTATTTTGTGCTCTTTAAAAAATATTAAATACCATCACACTCTAAATAGTATGGCAGCATATTTTTAGTCTTGTTAAGAGATTACTAGACTCACTCTTAAGTATTTTGTGTAACAAAATAGAAAAATCTGATCTGAACTAGCAAAATTGCATTATTTAGTTTCCCTCTATAAACAGCCATGCTAATTGCATTTTCACCCAACTTTCACTATTGTGTGTGTGTGTGTGTGTGTGTGTGTGTGTGATGTTGAGAAAAATAGTAGAAATCTTACAATAAGGCCTTCCAGGTCCTTCATTCTGCTGAGAAGAATTTACTAAATTTACAAATCTTGAGCATGCATTTAGCACCACCTGAAGAACTTGTGAAAACAGAGATTCCTGTGTTCCACCCCCACACTTTCTGAATCAGCCCTGTGTATGAGCCCACGAATTTATATTTTTAACAAATTCCAAGGTGATGATAATGTTGCTGGTCTGGGGACCACACTTTGAGACAATTGAATGAGAGGACCCTGTGCAGAGAACTGGGATCTTCCCAAGGCCAGTTTGGCTAATTCCTTCATTCCAAATTTCTAAATAGATCATTTGATCAATATCTGTGTCCTCCCTTCCTTAATATAACTAAAAAAAAACCTGAAAAATTGAAAATTTGGTCCTACTAATGCAAGAGCTGAGGATGAATAAAGAGCTAGATCTTTCCTCCTGAAAGAGGATCAGAACAATTCGAAAAAGTAAACGAGGAGAGAGAGGAAAAAGATGGTGGCATGAGTAGGGTGGTGAAAATATCCTCCCCAAACCATATATATTTTGAAAATAGAGCAAATACAACTATTCCTAAAAGAGTGACCAGAAGATACAGTACATCTGTGAGAAAAGGGTAAGGTACAAAGCCATGACCGGGCAGAACCCAAGCACTTCCCCCACCCTGGCTCAAGGTGGGAAGAAAAGAATCAGAGTGGGGAGGGAGTGGAAGCACAGGACTGCTAAGTAACCAGCCTTAGCAATCTGCTCCAGGAGCACAGACACACATTGCATGGTGCTCTGGATGTTAAGAGTAGCAGTAAAGCAAAAATCTGAGACTAAATCTTAGCTGGCAGAGATAAGTGGTCAATTAGAATAATTTGTTGATAGGCTCATTAGTAATTTCATTTGGGGCCTCTAGTTGAGTTCCTCACATTATTAAATCAAGAAATTTCTACAAGTCTTGTTATTTCATATAAATGTTCCAATCAATGAACAATTATGAAGTTAATACATTTTAAGTAGAACTTTTTGGAAGTTTTTTTATAAAACAATTTACAGGACACTTTCCTAATTACTAATCTTGTTTCCTTTATGGCAGAATAATTGAAACAAAGCCACCCTAACTACAGCACATAAATATTTGCTTATTGCAAAGATTTAGTAATCTCACCTTACAGTAAAATTTTATTTCAGACATTAAAAATATGTAGACACTTGAACGAGATTCCCAGAGAATCCAGACTCTTTCTGCTAGTGAGGTCTCTTTCAAAAGCCCAGTATCTTTGCAGACCATGGTAATAAAATGGAATGTTGTCTCACCCACCTGTTGACTGTTTCTTACGTGCCCAGAATCTCCTAATTTGGCATAGTATGAAAAATGTAAAATGAAGCCTGGCACCTAAGAAGCTGACAATCTAGGGAGAGATGAGGTTAGGAGGATAAATGAGTCCACATGTCATAGAAAAAAGAAGAAGGAAAAACAGAATGGGTAGTAAGAAATAATCTGACCTTAACACAGAAAAATCAGTCTCATGGAATAGATGGCAGAGAATGAGGGATGGCTTAGGTGAGACAGTACCCTGCAAGTTCACAAGTGCACCTTGCAGGATGGCTCGAAGGGGAGCTAGTCTACTTTATCATTACCACAGCTAGAACCATGCTTTTTCCCACACTGGTGCCTCATTGTAGATATAGAATATTATTCTTTGGTATTTTTCAGGCTATAAAATACCAATGGTCAGAAAGGATTATTAGAACTTCAGATTCAGTTGAAAATGTAACAGGAGCACAATTAGGCTTTAATGAAAATTCAGCTATTTCTTTGTGGTTAAAAATAACAACTACTCGGTATTAAAAACTGCTTCTATAGAATTCAAATTAAGTATGTTTGTGCTTCCAACTCCTTCTCAAAAGCCTGTGCTTACAGACTTTGCAGGCCTGTAGTTGGGTGTTTTTTTCTTGTTGAGTGTGTTGTTTTGTCATTGCTATTTTTGTTTTGGGCAAGGTGGTATCTATGATTTATGTCCTAAATATTAAAACATATTTATAAAACGTGTAGCTAGCTCAAACTTCATTTTCAGGAATATTTCTTGGGGGTTCAGATGTAATCAAGATGTAAATACCTTTCTGGATCCAAATTGTGTGTGTATGTGTGAAATACACAGTAATGCAACTCACTTTTGTTGATGTGAAAGAAGCAGCTGTCAGTCAATCTGGCAGCGTTCCTGGCAGTTTCTATACAGATGAAGACATCTGAATAACCACTGAATATTTTTCACTGAAGTATTCTACAGTTGTTGGCAAAGAGAGAGTCACTTGAAAGGGACAAACGTGCATTTTAAAGTGTATGTAGAAAGATGAAGCCCCGGGAAGGCATAGCAACAAAACAGTCTTTCAAAGGAATAAGTTCTGTTTGTTCTGCCAAATCCAAAGGAAAGTGAAAAACCTCAGTAAATAAAAATTTAGCTCCTAAAACGATAAGTTCCTACGTATTGGTATTTCAAAAACAAAGTCTATGTGTTTTAAAATAAATTAGTCAAACCTTACATCTCCAATCAATTCATCAGAGACAAGAAGTTTTAAAAGTTGGAAATCTTCCAAGTAAACATATTTCCAGGATAGAGGAAGGTTTTGCATAATTTAATTTATTCTAATAATATAAAATTTGAAAGTAAGACAAAAATATGTATTATTAAACTCTATTGCAAATTTTTACTTATATAAATAGTTCTAATTCTATGCTGTTTCATTAAATAAGAATTAGCTAATACAAAATTTTTGTGTATTATAGAAGTATAAAAAAGTGCCTAAAGTATGAAATAATTTCATTTTAGATGATTAGAACAACCTGGAATAATGGATAACACAGACTTTAAAGGTAAATACCTTGATAATTTCTATTCTCTTTTATTTACTTGCTATGTGGCCATGGGGAAGTCACTTCACTAACCTGAGCTTCAATTTCTTCATAATTGCACAGTAACAGCCCGTCAGCCCTGTTCTTTCAAGTATCATTTGAGATAATAGATAGAAAAGTAATTTATAAAGTGTAACAGACTAGTTTAGTTTAAACAAATAGTTTACTTGATTTATATGTGAATCCCACATTTCTCCCTTATTATTATTATTATTATTTTTTAAATAAAATGCTGAAGTGGTAGGTAGATGCAAGATAAAGGTAGAAAACAATTTAGTGCTGTAAGAGGGCAAATATAGATGATCAGGTGTGTGCCTATAGACTAAGTATTAATCCAAGCTAGACAAGGGAAACAAAACATCCACAGATGCAGATTTCTCTCAAAACAGGGGGGTGAGGTTCTAAGCCTCACCTCTGTTGATCCCCAATTTCTCACCTGATGGCCCCCCTGCGACTGTGCCTGTCTTAGGTTGTTCCTCCCTTGAGGAATCTTACCCGTCTCTGGCTAACCAGTCATCTTCCGGGGCCATACAGGGAGATGTAAAGTTGGTAAGTGAGAGAGAAGAAATATTCTTTGAAAAGGTTAGCTTTTTACATTTGACCTGATTGTTTATACTTCATGATGCGTGATCAAAACCGAAAGTTTCTGTGATGACTGCCCTTGCACTGTTCACCATGTAAGAATTTATTCACTATGTAAGAACTTGTTCACCATGTAAGAACTTGTTCGTTATGCTTCAGAAGATTGAAGACTGTTGAGAATTAGGCTTGGGGTTGATTAATGATTGTGCATTGAGTCCCCTATACAGAATTTTATTGTTGTTAACAACCATTTGATCAATAAATATGAGAGATGCCCTCTCAAAAATAATAGTTTACTTAAAATTAGAATATTAATTTCAAGTCCCAGCTGTTTTAGTTGTGTGAACTTGGAAAGATCATTATTTCCTTTTCAGTCTATGAGCTTCCTTTATCCTCCGCACATGTAGCTCTCAAAGTGTGGTCCCTAACCTACAGAAGCAGCAGCATCCAGAAACTTATCAGAGTTGCAAATTCTGAGGCTCTATCCCAGATCTCCTGAATCAGAAATTCAGTGGTGAATCCCTCAATCTGTGTTTTAACAGATCCTCCTGAAAGTATCTTGAAGTTTGAGAATCACTGAATGAAGTAAATAAAATGCCCACCCAGGTTAATTAAATCAGGATCTCTGGTGACACAAACCCAAGTACAAATATTTTGTTAAGTTCACAGTAATGTTAATTCAAGTAGTGCTAATTATTTCCAGAGATGTTACAGGTAACCAAAACACCTTTAGGTTCCCTTTAGGTACCTTCAACTAATTAGTGCAATTACGTGCACTGTCCTAGGTTCCCTGGAATTTCTGTGACTTCAGTATTTCTCTTCCAAGCTGGCCAGAGAAATGTGTGGGGAGTCTGAGGACCCTGGAGCTGAGAGTATAGTATTTCCCTTCAACACAAGGGATGTATTTGAAGACCCCCAGTAGATGCCTGAAATTGCAGATAGTACCGAACCCTATATATCCTATGTTTTTTCCTTTACATACATACATGTGATAAATCTTAATTTATAAATCAGGCACAGTAAGAGATTAACAACAATAAATATTAATAAAATAGAACAATGATATAATAAAATTTATGTGAGTATGGTCTCTCTTAAAATATCTTATTGTAATGTACACACCCCTCTTGTGATGATATGAGGTGCAAGAATGCCTACATGATGAGATGAAGCAAAGGGAATGACGAAGGCACTGGCCTGTGCATCGGGCTAACAGTGACCTGGTGATGCACCAGAATGAGAATCATCTACTTCCGGGCTGCCATCGACCATGGGTAACAATCCACGGAAAGCAAAACCTCGGATAAGGGGCCTGCTGCTGTAGTTTGAAGTACATTGCATAGTCCTGTCCTACTCATCCCCATCAAATTAGCCAGTAACCCAGAACCACAGAAAGAAACTATGGATTCTTCTCTCCACTCCATGGCTGTTTATGCCCCTTCCTTTAGGAATTCAGGTTTTGGGAACTCAAAATCCAGACAACAGTTGTCTTCAAGGAGTGTCTACTTCCTCTCATGAGATAAAAGTCATCTTGGACAAAGAAGTACAACCCGGGAAGGGCAAACACTCATTATCTCACAATAAATGATCTTGCAATACTAGTTTAAGGCAAATTATCTGGGAAATTGGTTAGACATTTTGTTTTTATTCTCCATTTAACTGAGCAAAAGTTGACCCAAAATATAACAACATACCCACTATCATATTGGATTTCAAATCTATGTTTAAATCAAATAAATCAAGTTTGACTTAATTATTTAGTAGGAAAAAATGTTAGCCCTGTACCCAAAAAGGCTTTAATTAAATCAATTAAATGATCCGGAGAATTGTCCACTTAATATACCTAACACACTCTAACCCTTCTCAATCTGTACAAGGCTTATATGTGGCAAGAATATGAGAAGTCACCCAACAAATAAAATTGACACTGGAGCATTAATTTTATTCAATGATTTTAGTGGAAACACATTTAAAACAAGGAGATAATATTGAATATAATGCAAGATTTAAATGAATTAGAGAAACCTCATGCTTATGTAGGCCACTGTGAGTTTTACCACCAATAATCCCTTCTGCACATGCCACCCTCCACTTCTGAGTGCTCACATTATGCTCCATTATCAATAGAGGTGCAAACATCGACAAATTTGAGCTCTCTACTCTATTTAAAAAAGAGGAAAATGAGGTAGGGGAATGATTCAATTATAGAGCTTATCCAGGCTGTAAAGAATACTGTTTGTATGATACAATTATGCTATCAGCTTAATTGAGGCCTAGAAATTATAATAATAATTGATTAAAAGTTTCATATACACGTAAAATAAATTTCAATTTCATGAATGTCAACTCCAATTGGTTAGTATAGCAACGTTAAACTAAAACACTGTCTCATAAAAACATAGGTGACATTGGTGAACATCTTTTCTACTCTTTCAATTAGGAAATAAATAATGTAATAAAGTTAATGGTACTCACTATACACACAAACACACATATGCACATAGATATCTATGTACCAATTGCATTTGTGACAAAGTAAGAAATATCTTGCCTTTCAACAAATAGGCAAATATAAATGGACACACAGGCCATGAGAACCAAACTTTCATCCCTGAAAAAATTCAACAAATTCTTCAAAAATTTGCATCAAATAGCTCAAATGTAAGTGTAATCTCCTTTATATGAAATAAGGGACAATTTAATACCTGAGGTAAGATTAAACAGTCTTAGGCTATGTAAAGATAGTTAAAACTTCTAAAAAAATTATTTAAAACTTGACAGTGTTTTAGATGGTGTTTTTGGGAATTATACTTCCTTATGTAATGTAAAACAACACAGCTCCAAATTCATGCAACATTGGACAGGTTGTATATTTAATTTACTAAGAATTATGCACAAAAAATAGTCAAAATTAAGCATCAGAAGAAATTATTATTTTTGTTGTTGATATTATTATTTATCTACATGCCTCCCCATTTTAATATTTTTATTCTGCATTCTAATTAATGAAATACATTATACCTATAATATTTACAAAAGTCAAAGAGTGTGATAGTATATAGAATTGGCAGGGTTAAGGAAAACCATGTGGGAATGTCAAATTTGACAGCTTATGTATAACACAATTTAACATCTGTCAAAAAATATACACAAATCTGTTAAATATCTGTTAAAATATATACATTTTGTATATATGTTAAAAATATACACATTTTGACATAGTAATTTGGCTATACTTACTTATCCTACAGTTGTATACATATTTGCACATGTGCAACATGGAACATATACAATGACATTTATTCCAAAATAGATGTGATAAGAAAGGACTTGGGGGAAAAATTACTATCAGCATGGTACTGTTTAATGAAATAGCCATTCAAAAGAAATAGTATAGAGCTTTTGAAAAGAATAGCTCTAAACATAATAATATGAAAGGATTTCTAATACATATTACATGAGAATTAAACTATAGAACAATATGAATCAGGTGGAACAATTTTGATTACATAAGCAATGCATAAATAAAATGTCTAAATTTGGAAATATGCTTAAGAAATTTTGAGGTTCATTCTGGAGGATATCTAGATGGTTTGCAAACAAGCAAATAAGATAAATAGATACTTTTTCAATTTGAGACTCTGCGTAAATTTTGAGCGTTCTGCTATTTCCATGGATTAAAAAATTAAATTGAGAGAAGCAAAAAACTCCAGTTGATTTTTCCAGATTCACCACTCAGAGAATGGCAGCGGTAAGCTTATATTCAATTCCATCTAACTCTAAAGCCCGCATGTGCTCAATCATACCGCATGTGCTCTTTAGAGATTAGTTACCACTAAATATCTCTAAATGTTAGTTCTGAATTTTTAAATTGACATCAATGCCAAATTTCCAAATTTAACCTTACTCTTTCCAAAAATGCACTATTTCCAAATAGTTGGTGTCTTTTATAATAAACAATCCCATTTTTAAAATTCAACCATTTCTGTATCAAGTCACAGCCATTATAAGACTTATTTGGAAACTTTCTGAAGCATTTGAACTTTCTACTTTCTGAATTAATGCTACTTACTTTTTAAAAAACTCAAAACAGCATGTTGATTTGTTTATGAACAAACAATAAGAGGAAATGAGTCTTGGTTGATAGTGCTAGAAATTGATAGTTTCAAATTCTGAACTCACTTCATAGCTTCACAACTGCTTATGGAGTCTGACTTCTATCAAGCCTCTTAACCCTTGGAAATTTCATCTCTACATAGGTACCTGCAAAATGTACCATCCTCCATGGGATATTATGAGCAGTCATTAGTTAAAGTTTGTAAAGCACTTTGAGATTTGTTTTGAATGGTGCTACATCAGGGCAAAGTATCAGTAAGCCACTTAAAAATCAAATTGTCACCTGCTCCAGGGACTTAGGCAAAGCCTGTAATTTGCTGATAATGAATTTGGCCCTAGTGTATTTTTTTTAAGCTAGTTAGGGTGGAGTTTATTAGAGCAACATTTTAATAAGGCTAATTGTGAGCCTAACAGAATAATAGAGGTGCATAAATAATGTCAACTCTCAATTACTTGAGCAGATTAACTGTTTCATGAATTAAATATGGTGAAACAGGCAGGGGCCTCTTTACTTCCCAGTGTCGTTCAGTGGTTGGCCTGTGGCTGATTGATGGTGCTTGAAGCACCTGGTCAAGAAACATAGAAGGAGTGGAGTCATGAAGCTGGGAGGTCTCGACTTCTAGATCCCTTCTTCTTCATGTTCCCTCTGTCCTGATGGAGGCCAAGGCCAGAAGCTTGTCTTTAATGCTGATGAAAGATCTAAGAGGGAAGGAAAATGAGTAATTTAATCCATCTCAGTTTTAGTCAGTCACTACTAATTCTGAACTTCTCCAAAAAAGGTAAACTTCCATTACTCTGCTGTGTAATATCTCCAAAGCAGACCCACAAATCTGTTAACCCACCAACAAAAAAAGTCGACTTCATTTTAGGCATCTTCCATGACATGTGATCTCATGTCCACCCATTAAATAAGACTTTACAGTTACTGATACCTAACAAAAGTGTATTTTGTTAGATATTAACAAATTTAGTAATTTTATTTATTCAAGTGTATTTTGAGAAAAAATTTCAAGACTTTTTTCAGTAGTATTCAAGAGAAAATATTGAATTATGATTTTCAAAGTTTGTTGCTTCTGCCTTTGTTTTGTTAGTGTCCATGGTCCATTTGTTATACAACTAATTTCCCTGCTAAAAGAGACAACTTTGTCACAATTCATGTGCTCACAGATGCAGCTCTGCTACTGCAGTTGTTTAGCACACTCACTGTTTATAAATTAAGAAAGATGGGCTTAAGAAAATTAAGAAAAAACACTTGATATTAGTTCTGATCATAAAAACATGTTGCCCAATATCTTATAAGTACTGAGGAAGATAGTTTGCTTAAAATTCCCAGCAAAACTTGAAATGTATCACATAATAAGGGCAAAAATATTTTCAAACTCAAATGTAAAACATTATTTTAAATTAGTGAGGCAAATATTGAAGAGGCATCTCTAGTAAAATTACTTTAAAGAAATCAAAGAGAAATTACTTTTAAAACATGGATATTTTATTTTATTGAAAACTTTCTTTCAGTATGAGAAAATTTGATGTTTAGTAACAAAATATAATTAAAAACTTTCAGAACTTCAGAAATTTTTATTGATAGTTTTATTTTCTACTGAAGAATAATGAGACTAGAGTTAAAATAGAATTAATCCTTCTAGAAGTAAATAACTGCCAATCAACATCAAACAAAAAGTTTTACTTATACTATTTCCTAGATAAAATAAATTCTATAATACAGTACTGCCTGAGAATATGCTTATCAACATTTCCCTATGCTTTCTACAAGCAAGGATGTTGGCTGAATCCAGAAAAAACTGATGTTTATCCTGTTATTCTGTCCAATGCACTGACAGATTTGAAATGCCAGTGAATCTAAGCAACAGAGATACAGTACATCACATGATATGAGAATAAAACTAATGTTCCAACATTCAAACCAGTTCACATGAAAAAAATAGATGAGTTTCAAATATTGATTTTTTAAAAATGTAACAAAGAAAAAATTAAATAGCAAATATACTTTTGGATAGATATTGATAGCTAAATCATTCTATTTAAAGGAAAAGGAAAAAAAGATTGAAATTTAAATTACCAAAATAAGACCAGGAAAATATTAACTAAATTTATTTTATAAAGCACACATACTTTATCAATTTCAGAGTAGATTTCAAAACAAAAAGCTTTATAAGCTATGGTAGACTGAAAATATCTCCATAAGAGTTTGCAACTTCTCACATCAGTAAAAGCCTATAACTCCAGGGGAAAATCCCAGGAAAATGCCTTTGAAACTGAAATCAGTCAAAGGGAGAAATAAAGTTAATTTCTTACAAGCAGTCATCTACTTCTGCTCCCCAAGGTCTCTCATACCAGGCTGCAAAAGGAGAGTCCTCCACTGAACCTGTCAGGTCCAGATAAGCCCTCATAGTTACCTATTTATATGCAGATGGACTACTCCTCTCCACCCCCGGAAAACACCTATTGTACGGACATGCATTAAAGCCAGGCAAGAGATTCTGTAAATATTGCAATTTTACCCACAAAGCCTATTTCCTCACCCCTTGAAATTGTGCTGGACTTGTGTATTGCTCTGAACAATAATCTGCTGGAAATGATGTTGGGTGGGTTGCAGAGCTTAGCTCATTCCAGTCTTTGTGGATGCTACCCTAACTTTCTTAGAACCCTGAGACCATAATGGCATGGAAAACCCTAATCTGACTTAATCGAGGATGAAGGGCTGCCTAGCAATTCACACCACCCCAGCCACCAGCAAGCTCCAACACCTAGACAGTTTGTGTTGTCTTCATACATCCTCCAGATCCACTCAAGCCACCAGATGACTGTACTAAGTGCTGCCAAGCCAGAAAAGCAGAAAAACTGAGCATGTCACCAACCACAAGAATCATAGGAAATGGCAAAGCATTGCTATTTAATAATGTTGTGGTAGTTTATTATGCAGCAATAGATAACTAAATTGTTCTGGCTGGAGAGTGGACTGTACTGGATTGAAAACATGGCTATAACTACATATCTTACATGTAGATATGTGATATCTACATCCCCACCACTTAAATCTACTTATATCAGAGTCTGAATTTCCTTTACTTTGACTAATAGAATGTGTGAGAATTACACAGCCTAGAACTTAAAGACCTTGTATCTTTTTCTCTCACCTTCTTAGAACCTGAGTCTACCTTGCTGTGCAAAAACCCAGTCTAGCCTTCTGGAAGGAGAAGTTAACTGATTTGCCTTAGCCAAAAACCCACAACAACAGCCAGGAAAATTCAGTCAGTCTGTTGTGGAACCTCCAGATCCAGTTGAGCTGCCAAATGAATTACAGCCAGGAGTGTTCCCAAGTGAGGCCAGAAGAAGAATCCCCCAAAGAAATTCCCTAAAGAAAATGGACAAGAGAATATTCACAATTGTATTGTTCATAAGAAAATGCTAAATAAAGGGACATGTTTGTCATAGTGGAATGGCTAAATAATTGTAGTTATAATCAAATGCCAGCATACTCCATAGCAGTACAAAATGAATGAGCTGAAAAGTTCTACTGGGTAATGTCAGAAAGATTGCAGAGTAGGAGATCTCACCCTCATTCCCCTGAAAAAAGAAACAACAATTGGAAAACTATCCAGAAATAAAAATAGCTTTGGATGAACTCTGGAATCCAGTAAAGAAGCTAAGCAAGATTAAATACAGCAGCGTGAGAGGTGAGACAGAGTCCTACTCTTAAAACTGCATATAATATGATATTTTAATTAATACAACTAATCCTGAAAGAGCAACAGGAAAGAGGGCTGTGACAGACTGCATACACTTGGAGAAAAAAATAAACCTCATGGAACAGGGCACCAACACCACACCCCTGTGACGCCTAACATTGTTGCAGGGGCTGAGCAGCTCCAGAGAGCAGAGCTAATGGGAATTAGAGGGCGCCACATACAAGTATGAAATATCAAAGGAACTTGGTTTAAAGCAAAATCATAAATACACCAGAGAAAGAGTCAAATGAAATCGACCTTATGAATCTTCCTGAAAGAGATTTCAAAATAAAAATCATAAACATGTTCATGGAGGTACAGAAAAATATTTAAGGACTCAGGAATGAATTCTGGTCAGAAATCCAATCATTAAACAACACAGTATCAGAAATGAAACATACAATTGATCAATGACCAAATAAAAACAGAGATCAAGCATTATATGGGGACAAATGATAACAATGATTCAACACTGAAAAATCTGTGGGACACATTGAGGGCCATGCTAAGAGAGAATTAAAATTAAATTAGCAACCCACAAGTCAGTCAAGAGATACAAAGAGCACAGAATATGACACCTAATATATAAAGAGTAGAGGAGAACAAAGAAGAGGAGGAGGAAAAAAAGAACCTTTATATTGAGTTTGAAATAGCATAATAAGTGAGTTAAGCTAGATTGTTAGATAGTAAGGAAGCTGCCCTTGAACCTTTGGTAACCACAAATACAAAGCTGCAATGGCAATAAGTACATATCTATTGATAATCATCCTAAATGTAAATGGATTGAATGCACCAATCAAAAGATGTAGAGTTACTGGATGGATAAAAAAAAAAAGACCTGTCTGTACACTGCCTACGAGAGACTCAATTTAGAGCCAAAGACATGCAGAGACTAAAAGTGAAGGGAAGGAAAAAGATAGTTCATGTAAATAATAGGGAGAAAATGCAGAAAATAAAGAGATATTTGTATCAGACAAAATAGATTTCAAAACAAAGAAAGTAACAACATACAAAGAAAGGCATTACATAATGATAAAGGGGTCAGTCCAACAAGAGGATATAACCATTATAAATATATATGCACACCATATAGGAGCACTTAAATATGTAAAACAAATACTAAGAGAATTAAAGCAGGAAATAGAATGAAATAGAGTTATCTTAGGATACTTTAACAGAACACTCACACCAAGAGAGATCAACCAGTCAGAAAATAAGTAAGGAAACAAAGGTACTGAACAACACATTAGAACAGATGGAACTAACAGATACATACAGAACACTCCACCCAAAAGCAGAAGGATACACATTCTTCTTAGGTATACATGGAATTATTTTCCAGACTAGATCACATACTAGGCCACAAAAAGAGCCTCAATAAACTCAAAAAGATTTAAATTGTATCAAGCAGCTTCTCAGACCACAATGGTATAAAACTAGAATTAAAATACAGAAAGAAAACAAAAAAACATACAAATACATGGAGGCCTAACATGCTCCTAAATAATCAGTGGCTTAATGACCAAACAAACACAGAATACTATCAATATATGGAGACAAATTAAAAGAACAACTCAACACCCCAAGACTTGTGGGATGCAGCAAAGGCACAATTAAATGAAAGTATATTGCAATACAGGCTTACCCAAGAAAGAACAATCCCAAATGAAGAGTTTAAACTTACAATTAATGAAACTAGAAAAAGAAGAATAAATGAAGCCCAAAGCCAGTAGAAGGAGTGACATAATAAAAATCAGAGTAGAAACAAATAAAGAAGAATAAAACAATAAACAGAATCAATGAAACCAGGAGCTGGTTCTTTGAGAAAATAAACAAAATTGATAAATCCCTAACCAGACTTATAAAGAAAAAAAAAAGAGCCTCAACACACATAAACAGAATCAGAAATGAGAATGGAAAAATCACTACAGACACCACGGAAATACAAATAATTATTACTGAATACAATGAAAAATTTTATGCTAATTGGATAACCTGGAAAAAATGTACAACTTTCTAGAAAAACACGACCTTCTAAGACTGACCCAGAAAGTAACAGAAAAATCTGAACAGACTGGTTACTGTCAATGAAATCGAATTGGATATCAAAAAACTACCTAAGAACAAAATCCCTGAACCAGACGTCACTGCTGAATTTGTGTGTGTGTGTGTGTGTGTGTGTGTGTGTGTGTGTGCCTAATTACAAAAGGTTACTGTTTATCCACCAAACCTCTGAGGCATGTGAATCGGATCTGCTGAGACTTAGCTCTTCACAGGACACCTTTTGGATTTGTTTTTAAGCATAAGAGACAGTAGTCTACCTCCATTCTTGTTCTTTGTGATTCACTGCTGAGTTTTATCATACATTTAGGGAAGACCTAATAGCCATCCTCCTTAAAGTTTTCCAAAAAGTAGAAGAGGAGGGAATACTTCCAAATTGATTCTATGATTCATCACTCAAATAACAGAAATAGACAAAGACAACAGAAAAAGAAGAAAATTAAAGACCAATATCCCTGATGAATATAGATGCAAAAATACTCAACAAAATATTAACAAACCAAGTACAAAAATATATCAAAAAGATCATACATCATGATCAAGTGGGATTTATTCTAGAGATGCAAGGATGGTACAATATTCAAAAATAAATCAAGATCATACACCATATCAACAAAAAGAAGAACAAAAATCACATGATCATCTCCATAGATGCTGAAAAAGCATTTGACAAAATTCAACATCCATTTATGATAAAAACTCTCAACAAAATGAGTATGGAGGGCAGGTACCTCAACATAATAAAGACCATATATGACAAACCCACAGCCAACATCATTCTTCACAGTGAGAAGCTAAAAATTTTTCCTCTAAGATTGGGAACAAGACCCTCCCCACTTTTATTCAATATAATACTGGAGGTCCACATTGGTAAGGAAGAAATTAAACTGTCACTGTTTGCAGATGATATGACATTGTACATATAACCCTAAAGAACCTACCCAAAAACTACTAGAACTAATAACTTAATTCAGCAAAGTTGCAGAATACAAAATTAATACACAGAAATGTGTTGCATACTTATGTGCTAACAATGAATTAGCAGAAAGAGATATCAGGAAAACATATCCATTTACAATTGCATCAAAAAGAATAAAATACCCAGGAATAAACTTAACCAAGGAGGTGAAAGACCTATACCCTGAAAACTACAAGGCATTCATGAGAGAAATTAAAGATAGCAGTAAACAGAAATATATCCCATGCTCATGGATAACAAGGATTAATATTGTCAAAATGGCCATCCGCAGAAGGAGCCAAGATGGTGGCATGAGTGGTTCAGAGGTAAGCTCCTCCCAAAAACAAATATATTTTTGAAAATACAACAAATACAACTATTCCTAAAAGAGAGACCAGTGGATACAGTACAACAGCCAGGCTACATCTACATCTGTGAGAACTCAGCAGTACATGAAGGGGTAAGATACCAGCTGTGGCCTGGTGGGACCCAAGTGCCACCCCCACCCCAGCTCCCTGATGGGAAGAAAGGAGTCGGAGTGGGGAGGGAGTGAAAGCTCAGGACTGCTAAACAATCAGATCTAGTAATCCACACTAGGAGGGTAGACACACAGTGCATGGTGTGCTGGATATTAGAGAAATGGAAAAGCAAAACCTGCAACTGGGTCCCTGTGACCAGCTTCCCTGGGACACAGAAAAGCGAATGCTTTGTGAAAGTCTTAAAGGGACAGGGACCTCACAGCTGGATGAAATCATCACGGCACTCATCCCAGCACCTAGGAATCCTGGGGAACTCTAGGCAACCTGAAACCCTGGGAGACAGTGCAGCTCTGAGGCCCCTTAGAGCAATAAGCAGTCTGCTAGTCATTCCCCTGGCTGGCACGGACCCCGACACACTGGCCCAGTAGTGGGAGAGCGGCCACACTTGCCCATGGCTGGGAGAGGCTGTGCACGCTGGTGGTGGTGGCACCAAAGGGACCTGGGAGAGGCCCACATGTGCCAGCAGTGGTGGTGGCAGAGGGGCCTGGCAGCTGCCCAGAATCTCCTCCAGGAGCACAGACGCTCAGGCCAGACCCAAAGGCCGCTGACAGCATGCAGCTGCCCAGCAGAGGTGCTGCTCTAGCAGGAGAGCACACCAGGCATGCCTGCCACTCCCCACAGGCCTCTTGGCTACCCTGACAGAGACCCCAGCCACAGCAGTTTAGGAGATTAACCCGGAGGCTGCTCCAGGAGTGTGGGTAACCAACACAGGCAGCAGAGAAGAGCAAGGCAACCAGCAAGAAGGAAAGGACTTTGTTCTCCCAGCTAACACATGCACTACCTGCCTACAGCTACCTCTATCTCCATGAAAAGGCAGAAGAATTTAGTCCAGTTCAGAATTACCCAGACAACCCCTGAAAGAGGGCCTGGGGAGATAGACTTAATCAATCCCCTGATAAAGAATTCAAAATAAAGGTCATAACCATGCTGATGGATCTGCAGAGAAATATGCAAGAGTTAAAGGATAAAGTTGGGAGGGAGAATACAGAAATAAAAAAAATCTCTGGAAGGATTTAAGAGCAGACTGGATGAGGTGCAAGAGGCCATTAATGGAATAGAAATCAGAGAACAGGAACACAGAAAAGCTGAGGCAAAGAGAGATAAAAGGATCTTCAGGAATGAAAGAATATTAAGAGAATCATGTGGCCAATCCAAATGGAACAATATTCACTTTATAGGGGTACCAGAAGAAAAAGAGAGAGAGAAAGGGATAGAAAGTGTCTTTGAAGAAATAATTGCTGAAAATTTCCCCAAACTGGGGGAGGACATAGTCTCTCAGACCATGGATGCCCACAGACCTCCCAACACAAGGGACCCAAGGAAGACAACACCAAGACATATAATAATTAAATGGCAAAGATCAAAGACAAGGACAGAGAACTAAAGGTGGCCAGAGAGAGAAAAAAGGTCACCTACAAAGGAAAACCCATCAGGCTACTATCATCATACTTTTCAACAGAAACCCTACAGGCCAGAAGAGAATGGCATGATATATTTAATGCAATGAAATAGAAGGGCCTTGAACCAAGAATATTATATCCAGCATGACTATCATTTAAATATGAAGGAGGGATTAAACAATTCCCAGACAAGCAAAAGTTGAGGGAATTTGTCTCCCACAAATGACCTCTAAAGGGTATTTTAGAGAGGCTGCTCTAGATGGAAGCATTTTTAAGGATAAATAGATGTTACCAGAGAAAATAGAATCGCAAAGAAAGCAGACCAACCAAATACTAACTAAAGGCAAAAAATAAAATCAACTACTCACAGAAGAAGTCAAAGGAAAAACAAAAGAACAGTGAATAAAACACCTAACATATAAAGAATGGAGGAGGAGGAATAAGAAGGGAGAGAAATAAAGAATCATTAGACTGCGCTTATAAGAGCTTAATAAGCAAGTTAAGTTAGACAGACAGTAAAGAAGCTAAACTTGAACCTTTGGTAACCATGAATCTAAAGCCTGCAATGGCAATAAGTACATATCTTTCAATAATTACCCTAAATGTAAATGTACTGAATGGACCAATCAAAAGACACAGAGTAATAGAATGGTTAAAAAAGCAAGACCCATCTATCTGCTGCTTACAAGAGACTCACCTCAAACCCAAAGACATACACAGTCTAAAAGTCAAGGGATGGAAAAAGATATTTCATGCAAACAACAGGGAGAAAAAAGCAGGTGTAGCAGTACTGGTATCAGACAAAATAGACTTCAGTACAAAGAAAGTAACAAGAGATAAAGAAGGAAATTACATAATGATAAAGGGGTCAGACCAACAAGAGGATATAACCATTATAAATATATATGCACCCAATACAAGAGCACCAACATATGTGAAACAAATACTAACAGAATTAAAGGAGGAAATAGAATGCAATGCATTCATTCTAGGAGGCTTCAGCACACCACTCACTCCAAAGGACAGATCCACCAGACAGAAAAGTAAGGACACGGAGGCACTGAACAACATACTAGAAAAGATGGACTTAACAGATATCTGCAGAACTCTACACCAAAAAGCAGCAGGATACACATTCTTCTCTAGTGCACATGGAATATTCACCAGAATAGATTGCATACTAGGGCACAAAAAGAGCCTCAGTAAATTCAAAAAGATTGAAATTCTACCAACCAACTTCTCAGACCACAAAGGCATAAAACTAGAAATAAATTTTACAAAGAAAAAAAGAAGGCTCACAAACACATGGAGGCTTAACAACATGCTTCTAAATAATCAATGGATCAATGCCCAAATTAAAACAGCAATATATGGAGATAAATGACACCAACAGCATAAAGCCCAAACTTCTGTGGGATAAAGCAAAGGTAGTTCTAAGAGGAAAGTATATAGCAATCCAGGCCTATCTAAAGAAAGGAGAACATTCCCAAATGAATAAAGTCACAATTATTGAAACTGGAAAAAGAAGAACAAATGAAGCCCAAAGTCAGCAGAAGGAGGGACATAATAAAGATCAGAGAATAAATAAATAAAATTGAGAACAATAAAATACTAGAAAAAAATCAATGAAACCAAGATCTGGTTCTTTGAGAAAATAAACAAAATAGATAAGCCCCTAGCCAGACTTATTAAGAGAAAAAGAGTATTTACACACATCAACAGAATCAGAAATGAGAAAGGAAAAATCATGACAGACCCCACAGAAATACAAAATATTTTTAGAGAATACTACAAAAATCTATATGCTAACAAGCTGCAGAACCTAGAAGAAATGGACAACTTCCTAGAAATATACAACCTTCCAAGACTGACCAAGAATGAAATAGAAAATCTAAATCAGCAATGAAATTGAAGTGGTAATCAAAAAACTACCCAAGAACAAAACCCCTGGTCCAGATGGATTCACTTCTGAATTTTATCAGACATCCAGAGAAGACATAATACCCATTCTCCTTAAAGTTTTCCAAAAAATAGAAGAGGAGGGAATATTTCCAAACTCATTTTATGAAGCCAACACTACTCTAATATCAAAACCAGGCAAAGACCCCACAAGAAAAGAAAATTACAGACCAATATTCCTGATGAACATAGATGCAAAAATACTCAACAAAATATTAGCAAACAGAATTCAAAAATATATCAAAAGGATCATACACCATGATCGAGTGGGATTCATCCCAGGGATGCTAGGATGGTACAACATTCGAAAATCCATCAACATCATCCACCACATCAACAAAAAGAAGGACAAAAACCACATGATCATCTCCATAGATGCTGAAAAAGCATTCAACAAAATTAACATCCATTCATGATAAAAACTCTCAACAAAATAGGCATAGAGGGCAAGTACCTCAACATAATAAAGGTCATATATGATAAACCCACAGTTAACATAATACTAAACAGCAAGAAGATGAAAGCTTTTCCTCTAAGATCGGGAACAAGACAGGGATGCCCACTCTTCCCACTGTTATTCAATATAGTACTGGAGGTCCTAGCCACAGCTATCAGACAAAACAAAGAAATGCAAGGCATCCAGATTGGTAAAGAAGAAGTCAAACTGTCACTATTTGCAGATGACATGATGTTGTATATAAAAAACCCTAAAGACTCCATTCCAAAACTACTAGAACTAATTTATGAATTCAGTAAAGTTGCAGGATACAAAATTAACACAAAAATCTCTTGCTTTCCTATACACTAATGATGAATTAACAGAAAGAGAAATCAGGAAAATAATTCCATTCACAATTGCATCAAAAAGAATAAAATATCTAGGAATAAACCTAACCAAGGAAGTGAAAGACCTATACCCTAAAAACTACAAGACACTCATGAGAGAAATTAAAGAAGATACCAATAAATGGAAACACAACCTGTACACATGGATAGGAAGAATTAATATTGTCAATATAGCCATCCTGCCTAAAGCAATCTACAGATGCAATGCAATGCCTATCAAAATACCAACAGCATTCTTCAATGACCTGGAACAAAAAGTTCAAAAATTCATATGGAAACACCGAAGACCCCGAATAGCCAAAGCAATCCTGAGATGAAAGAATAAGCAGGGGGCATCTCACTTCCCAACTTCAAGCTCTACTACAAAGCCACAGTAATCAAGACAATTTGGTACTGGCACAAGAACAGAGCCAAAAACCAGTGGAACAGAATACAGAGTCCATATATTAACCCAAACATATACAGTCAATTAATATATGATAAAGGAACCATGGATATACAATGGGGAAATGACAGCCTCTTCAACAGCTGGTGTTGGCAAAACTGGACAGCTACATGTAAGAGAATGAAACTGATTTCTGTGTAACTCCATACAGAAAAGTAAACTTGAAATGATCAAAGATCTAAATGCAAGATATGAAACCATAAAACTCTTAGACTAAAACATAGACAAAAGTCTTTGAACATAAGCATGAGCAATTTTTTCTGGATTTAACTCCCCAGGCAAGTGAAATAACAGCAATAATGAACAGGTGGGACTAAATCAAACTAAAAAGCTTTTGTACAGCAAAGGACACCATCAACAAACAAAAAGGCAGCCTACAGTATGGGAGAGTATATTTCTAAATGATATATCTGATAAGATAAATATATATATAAAGTAATTATACACCTTAAGATTAAAAAAAATAACTGATTTAACAATGGGTGACCTTAATAGACATTTTTCAAAAGAAGACATACAGATGGCCAACAGGCACAGGAAAAGATGCTCTTCACTAATCATCAGAGGAATGCAAATCAAAATCACAATGAGATAATCACCTCACACCATTTAGATTGGCCTCCCTCCAAAAGACAAGAAATAACAAGTGTTGGCAAGAGTTGGAGAAATGGGAATCCTCCTATATTGTTGGTGGGAGTAAATTGGTGTAGCCACTTTGGGAATGCAGTGTGGAGGAGCTCCATCAATAGGTATGGTACTTATACATAATGAAATATTATTCAGACATAAAAAATAAAGAAATCCTGCCATTTGCAACAACATAGATGAACCTAGATGTTATTATGATAAGAAAGATAAACCTGGCAGATAAAGCAAATACCATATGGTTTCACTTACATGTGGAATCTAAAAACAAAATGAACAAAACAGCAATATTCTCATAGACACTGAGGAGGGACTGGTGGTTACCATATGAGTGGGAGGGGTTGGGATGGGTGGGTGGTTTGGGTGGGTGAACTGGGTGAGGGGGATATAAAGGCACAAAATCTCAATCAATATAAGTTGGTCACAGGGATGGAAGTGCAGCATGGAGAATATAGTCAATGGTTCTGTAGCATCTTTATATGTTGACAATATTACTGCACAAGTTGGGGTAAGGATTTAATAATGTGTGTAACTTGAGTCACTGTGGTGTAACTTGAAACAAATGTAATACTATGTATTAACTATACTTCAATAAAAAAAATTAAGAAAAATGCACATGTAATTTTAATATAATCTCTAATATTAGTAGTGAGAAATGAGAGAAATATTTCTTTTCTTCCAATCTTTGTACTCCATATTTTTTATTTTTGCTCTACTGAATTGCCCAGGACCTTTCATCCATTCATTCAAGAAATATTTATTGGATACCTGTTATATGTCAGAAACTGTTCTGAGTATTTGGGATATAATAGGAAAAGGAAATGATAATATATTTCTTTCCTCACAGAGTTTAAAATCTAGATATAAATAAGCATAAAACACATAACATTAAATTATTCAGTACTTTAGAAGATGAAAGTGATATGGGAAAAAAGTTATAGTATAGGTAAGATCATAATGTCTATTTTTGAAAGAGGAGAGGGTGAGAAAGCAGGTCTCATTTTTAAATAAAGTGGCAAATACAAGCCTCATCGAGAAGGTGGCAAGCAATCAAACACTTTATGACAGTCAGACCTGAACCATAAAGATTCCAGGAGGAAAAGGGAGTAGGGAAGGCAGAGGGAATGTCCAGTGCAAGGGTCCAGCTGGAGCAAAATGGCCATAAGAGAGAATATTATGTGAGAAAAGCAAAGACAGAAAACAGGAGATACACAGAACATATGATGCTTTGTAGGCCACTGTAAGCATGGAACTTCAATCTAAGGGAGTAGGGAGTCACTGGGGCAGTTGAACATTAAAGTGAGGTAAATTAACATATATGAGAAAGACTTTTCTAGATTATATGTTAACATTAGCCCATGTGAGGAAATGCAGAGACAGGGAGAGCAGTCAGCAGATGTTGCAGTGACACACAGCAGATGCCAGGAGCCCGAACTAAGATCCTAACAGTGGAAGTGGCAAGAAGTAGTTGTATTTTGCACTAAATATATAATTACAGCCAACAAGAACTTATTACAAATTGGATGTTGTATGTTACAGAAAGAGTGGAGTCAAAGATGACACCAAGGTTTATGACTAGAACAACTGGAAGGATAGAACTGCCAAAAGTGGAAAAACCTAAGAAAATACTAAGGAAGTAGCAGATGTAAATTTAGAATATTTTAAATTGTATACACCTAATAATTTTGAATAATTATGAAACAAAAATATAAGTGTAACTTATAAAGCATAGTAGGGAAGAAAAGGAAATATGAAATACATCAGTTATTAACTTATGATAGAAGTAAGGCTAGAAATTTTTTACATATGTATATGACATATAAAAATGTGCCAATTTAAGGAGTACAAAATAATAGTTTAATAGAAATTAATACTGTGAAAAAATTGCAGTAAGGTTAGTTAACATATCCACTACCTCTGTTAAAACAGGACAACAGGCTACAAAGAGAGTCACTCATGCTAAGCCCCATGTCATGAAATGGAGACTTAATTGGTTTTGGTTCTCCTAGAAATGGAATCTTAAACCAGTCAATAAGGAATCACCTGACAGCACTAGTTAGGTAATCTACCTGATGGACCCCTGCCAGCCCCTAAAAGAAAGTCACCTGGCAATAACCAACCAGCTTTTCTGCCTTGCTTGACTACCTGGCTCCTGCCCCATGCTTCCTGTAAAAGTCCGTTTCATACAGTTCCTTGGAGCACCTGTTTGCTGGACTGGATGCTGCCTTATTCATTAATCAGTGTACAGAGGCACTAAGAACTTTCAAATTTATTCAGTTGAATTTTGTTTTGTAAAATCTCAAATACACTTTTGTGGTGATAACGTTTAAGATGTACTTTTATAGCAACTTAACTATATTCATCATACTTTACACAGATTCCCAGAACTTTGAGTTTTGCATTTTAAAATTTCACATACAAGTGAAAATGTATGGTATTTGTCCTTCTCTGTCTGACATATCTCACTTAGCATAATGTCCTCAAGGTCCATCCATGTTGTCATAAATGGTTGGGTTTCCTTTTTTCACATGGTTAAATCAAATTCACTACATATATATATATATATATATATACACACCATAGTCTCTTTATATGTTCTTCCATTAATAGACACTCAGATTGCTCCCATGTCTTTTTTTTACAAATAATGTTGCAGTGAACTTGTGAGTAACGGCTCTCTCTGACATAGTGATTTCATTTTATTTGGGTATGCCCATAAGTGATATTGCCCATAAGTGATTTTGCTAGGTGATATGGTAGTTCTATTTTTAATTTTTTAAGAAACCTACAATTTTCTATAGTAGCTCCACCAATTTACATTTCCACCAAGAGTAAAAGGGTTCCTTTTCTTACACATACTCCCCAACAGTTACCTTTTGCCTTGTTGATGCTAGACATTCTAACAGGTATGATATCTCACTGTTTTGATTTTCATTTTCCTAATGATAAGTGATGTTGAGCATGTTTTCATGTACCTGGTGGCCATTTGTATATCATCTTTGGAAAAATGTCTATTAAGATACTTTGCCCATTTTTAAGTAAGATTATTAGGTTTGGGATTTATTTGTCTTGTTTTGTCTTGTTTTTGCTATTGAGTTGCATAAGTTCTTTATATATTTTGGATATTAAGCCCTTGTAAGATGTAAGGTTTGCAGATATATTCTCTCATTGTGTAGGCTGCCTTTTCATTTTATTGATTGTTTCTTCTGCTGTGCGGAAGCTTTTTAGTTTGATGCAGGCCCACTTGGGCGTCTTTGCTTCTGGTCTCATATCCAATAAATCACTTCCAAAACCAATGTCAAGTTGCTTCTTGAAGTTTTATGGTTTTATATCTTGCATTTAAGTCTTTAAACCATTTTGAGTTAATTTTTGTGATTTCAAAATAAGGGTCCAATCATGCTTTAGCATGTGAATATCAATTATCTCAATACCCTGTAGTGAAGAGACTACCCTGTCCCCACTGAATAGCCTTGGATCCCTTTATGAATATTAGTTGACTGTATAATTATGAGTTTATTCCTGGGTTCTTGACTCTGTTCCATTTTTCTGTATCTGATTTAATTCCAGTTTCATACTGTTTTGATTACCATAACTTTGTAGTTCAATTTGAAATTGAAATATGATGCCTCCATTTTTGTTTTTCTTGTTTTGGCTATTCAGGGTCTTCTATGATTCCATATGAATTTTAGGATTTTTTTCTATTTCTATGAAAATGCTAATGGACTTTTAATATTGTATTGAATCTATAGATTGCTTTGGGCAGTATGGACTTTAAAATTCTTAATTTTTTATATCAATAAACAAATAATATATTTCCATTGATTTTCTCTTCTTTAATTATACCAGTGTTACAGATTTTAATGTACAGATATTTCATCTCCTTGGTTAAATTTATTCTTAAGTATTGTTAATGTTATCATAAACAGTATTGGTTTATTTTTTTCTCTTTCAGATAGTTCATTATTATGTATAGAAATGCAATTGATTTTTGTATGTTGATTTTGCATCCTGCAAAATCGGGCTGAAGTTTTAATCCTCATGGAGTTGTTTGTGTGTCTATAGATGGACCATGTTCATTGGGTCAGCTCCCTGGGTGGGGGGTAGCCTTCTCAAAATGGGTCTCCTTAGTCCCAGACTGTACTGGGGTTTCACAGTCTCCTACCTTGAGCTCAAAGCTCCCACAAAGACATTTTTGTTTGCAGATGACTGCCAATTTTTATTGAGACGCTGGGGACATCTGACTTTGCCATCTTGCTGATACCAGTCTCCATTTGTTTAAATAAATGTAAATTGCTTAAATTCCCTTTGTAAAAGACCAAGGTTCTCCAATAAATTTAAAAATATATGTTATTCACAAGAAAAATCAATTATACAAATTCATAGGTAGATCAAAATGGTGTTAAGTATGCCCAAATAACATAAATACAAAGAAAGTGGGGAATGCATGCATATATATCAGCTGAAGTAGGATTTGACATTAAAACCATTAAATTTTTAAAATATTAAATTTAAAGGAGTCATTTTCAGTTGATACAAAATTCAATCTATAGTGATTATACAAAATTAACGTTTTATATAGCAAAATGTATAAAAATATATAAAATTGTCTTTGATTTTCAAATTTTGGACTTTAATAAAACTTGTATTTATTTTCCCATACTGACATCCTAAATCCCTTTCTTATTTTCTTCTGTCATATAGCAGCTCTCTAATGATAATTTCAAGCTATTCCAAAGTGGCATTGTCTGACAGCCAATGCAATACGGATTCCAGTCCTTGCCAAGACAGAAAGAGTGTTGATAGGTGAATACTTTTAATGGCAGCAGTTTCTGGTTGAGATGAGACTTCCTCCTTACTACTGGGAGCATTTCCTAATTACCTAATCAGTATCCATGTGAAGTGTAAAGTAGCCATGAGAATTCAGAGCAGCAGGACAAAAATTTATGAGCAAATTTATATTTTAGTCCATACATTGTTAGGATGGTTTTTCTTAACTTTAATTTGTAAATGCTTGTTAAATTTGGGACTTGGGAAAAGCAGCCTTAGGTGTTTATGCTTAAATAAAAATATTCTACTGAGGAAGTAGTTATTTGGAATGTAAGTGATAAGACTGCCCTATAAACAGCCAAGTGTGTTAAACATATTATGCTCCACTAGTTCTCCTATTTGCAAGAGGCTTAAACTTTTTGTGCTATATATCTCAGACATGGAAGTGTGATTTGCTATTGTGAAAGAAAGAAGAGCGGCAATGACTATGTCACTTCCTAGCAGACATTATAATAGCCAGAGCATGGTGTGACAATTACTTTTTCCCTCAGCTATAGTTACCCCAATGTTCAGATTGTAGTTGATATATTATTCTT
The DNA here is from genome assembly GCF_030020395.1 of Manis pentadactyla. Lineage (NCBI taxonomy): Eukaryota > Metazoa > Chordata > Mammalia > Pholidota > Manidae > Manis > Manis pentadactyla. The sequence goes on along the minus strand of NC_080037.1, from coordinate 25,493,354 downwards.
GATCCCAGAGTGAGGGCTCTGATAGAGCAGAACCCCTAGATCAGCTCATATGGCATGGGCGAGAAATACATTTTTGTTATTGCTTTAAGTTTTCAAACAGAGCCTCTATTTTCAATAATAAACCAAACTTGCAAATTGCCCCCAACTCAGACTATTGAAGATGACTGATCCTTTCAGACATTTCACATTGTTCAGAGTTAACTGAACCAGAGCCAACCTGAACTTCAATTTGTAGACAGTTTTAACCAACATGGCAGTGCTTAGAGTGCTTTGACCTTTGTGAGAGTCCTAGGAAGCATTCATGAGGCACTAGAAGAAATATACATCTTATGCTTCACTTAATCTGTAGTTTTAAAAATTACAATTTTTTGGCCCATAATGCAAATTCACTATAAATGACAACATTTTCTATTAAGCTTTCCTTAGAATTTTATCTTCAAAAGAGAGTCTGAAATTTTTTAAATCCCACTTTTGTTTTTCTGTCCATCTTAGGTGTTAAGAAACATTTCATCTGTAAGCTGTCCAAAGAGAAAAAGATGTGATTTTTGTTTAAATCTTCAGTGCCTAAATTATAATATAATCAGATGCCCATATCTTACAGGATAAAAACAAGATAGCTTTCTAACAAGCTAAATAGATGCTGGCAATTTGATGATAGCTGCATCATGTTTCACTTTGACAATGCTGCAGTTCTCTCATTTCCTATGTGATTCAGTTTTTTAAAATATCATTCTGTAATATTTTCAAAGGATATTCTTTTCCATTACATTCTCAAAACAAAATTCTTAATTGTTAATTGACTTATTATTAATACATTTTTGCCATTAAAGAACAATGTGACACAGAAAAATAAGATTTGTTGGCTAAGAATTCAGAGCTATATATTGGAGCATAAAGACAACATTGCAGATTTCTAGTCTAGTTCTTAAATCTTACAACATCCTTGTATTTCAACTCTTCTTATTTGATTAACCAACTTCAGAATTTTGTTTTGAAAATTTTCAGACTCACTGGATAACAACAAAACTTGTGCTTCATTTTATTATATGCCCTAAGTAAGCATCTGGGATAGACTTGCTTGAGTAATCAAGAAAAGACGTTTTTAAGAATGTGTAGGAAACATTGGGGGTCCAAGCTTCACTCGAAGTCTTAAGTCACAGAATTCTAGTACATTTTGGAAATACAACTTGCAAAAATTTATCAGGTTTTATATCTACCTAATACCAATTTTCTTCATATTCTGTGTTTTTCTTACAAATAGATACCAAAAATGACATGAGAGATATATTTCTTTGCTCTTTTGATTTCTCTATTAAATTAATGGTCAGGCACTTAGAATTTTGGGGAAGAATTGATTCCTTGCACCTTCTCACCTCTAGTTGCTGCCCATATTCTTTGGCGATCTCTGTCTCCATCTTCATATTGCCTTCTCTTCCGTATGTATAATTTCTCTCTGCCCTTTTCTTTTTTCCAGCTTTATTGGAATTTTGATAGGGGTTGCACTGAATCTGTAGGTCACTTTTTGTAGTATGGATATTTTAACAAAATTAATTCTTCAAGCCCATGAACATGAGATAGCTTTCCATTTATTTATGTCTTCCACAGTTTTTTCATCAATGTTTCATAGTCTTTATTGTACAGATCTGTCATCTCCTGGTTCAATTCTTAAATATATTATTTTTGATGCTATTGTAAATGGAAAAATTTTTTAATTAATCAGATACTTTGTTGTTAGTGTATATAAACACAGCATATCTTGGATGTTGATTTATGTCATGCAATCTTATGCTTAATTCATGCATTATGTCTGTTTTTTGATGGAGTCCTTAGGATTTTCTATGTACATGATACCATCACCAGAGACAGTTTTACTTCATTTTTGCCATTTGTTTATTTTTCTTGCCTTATTGCTCTGACTAGGACTTTCATTACTAAGTTCAATGTAAGTAGCAAGAGTGGACACAATTGTCTTGTTCCTAATCTTAGAAGAAAAGCATTCTGCTTTTCATTATTGAGTATGTTGTAAACTATAGGTTTGTAATATATGGCCTTTATTAAGTTGACTTACATTCCATCTATACCTAATTTGTTTTGAGATTTTATCAGGAAAGGATGTTGGATTCTGTCAAATTATTTTTCAGCATCTATTGAGACGATCAAATGATATTTATCTTTCATTCTAATTATGTGGTGTATTGTATTTATTAATTTGCATATGATGAACCATCCTTATATCCTGGAAATAAATCCCAGTTGATCACGGTGTATCACATACTGTTGAATTTGGTTTGCTATTTTCTTGAGAACTTTTGTACCTGTGTTCATCAGGGATATTTGGCCTATAATTTTCTTCCTTGTAATGTCTTTATCTAATTTTGAAATTAGGGTAATTATGGCCTTATAAAATGATTATTCAGTTTTTTGAAAGAGGTTGAGAAGGCTTGGTATTAATTACTTAAATATTCAGTAGTATTCACTAGTGAAACCATCTGGTACTGGAATTTTCTTTGTTGGGAAGTTCTTTTGAATTCAGTTCAATCTCCTTACTTGTTACAGTCTGTCCAGATTTTCTATTTCTTCATGATTCAGTCTTGGTAGGTTATACATTTCTAATAATTTATCCATTTCTTCTAGGTTATCCAATTTGTTGGCATTTAATTGTTCATAGTAATCTCTCATAATACATTTTATTTCTTTGCTATATCCTCTTTCATTTATAATTGTATTTATTGAGTTCCCTCATTTTTCTTTTGTCTAGCTAAATGTTTGTCAATTTTTATCTTTTCAAAAACTAATTCTTAGATTCATTAATTTCACATCTTACTTTTAGGGTCTCTATTTTGTTTATTTCTGCTCTAATCATTTTTCCTTTCATTCAGCTAGCTTTGTGTCAGGTGTGTTCATTTTCTAATTCCTTGAGGTTTAATGTCAGGCTGTTTAAGATCTTTCTTTTAGATTAATGTGAGCTTTATTGCTGTACTCTTCCCTCATTATAATTGCTTTTCTGCACCCCATAAGTTTTGGTATGTTGTATTTCCATGTTCATTTGTATCAAGATAGTTTTCGATTTCATTTTTGATTTCTTCTTTGATGAAATGGTTATCCAGGAGTGTATTGTTTAATTTCCACATATTTGAATTTTCAAGGTGTCTCCCTGTTATATATTTCTAGTTTCATGCTGTTATAAACAGAAAGATAATTGATATGTTTTCAGACTTCTGAGATATGTTTAAACCTCTTTTGTGAACTAACATGTTATCTATCCTGGAGTATGTTCTGTGTGTGCCTGAAAAGAATGTATGTTCTGCTATTGTTGGAGGTATTTACCCTGTAGGTCCATTTGGTCTAAAGGGTAGCTCAAGTCCAATATTGCCTTACTGATTTTCTGTCCAGATGATTAATCCATTGTGGAAAGTGAAATGTGAAGTTCTCTACTATTATTGAGTTGCTGTCTATTTCTCTTTTAATATCTATTAAAATGTATTTCATATAATCAGGTGCTCTGTTTCTGGGTACATATATATTTTCAATTGTTACACACTTTTGATGGGTTGACACCTTCTTCATTATATAATAACTTCTTGGTCTGTTGTTATAGTCTTTGCCTTAAAGTCTATTTTGTCCAACATGAATATAGCTACCCCTGCTCTCTTTTGGTTTCCACTTGTATGAGATACCTTCTTCCCTCTGTTCACTTTCAGTTTATGGGTATCTTTAAAGTTGAATTGAGTGTCTTGTAGGCAATATATACAGATGGTCCCTGCCTTGCTATGATTCAACTGCAATTTTTCAACTGTATGACAGTCTGAAGTGATACACATTCAGCAGAAACTATACTTCAAATTTTGAATTTTGATCTTCTCCCAAGCTAGCAATTAGCAGTACAATACTGTTTCAAGATACTGGGAAGTGGCAATGAATCAGTTTCCAGTCAGTCATGCCATCACCAGGGCAAACAACTAAAACACTTAATAACAATTTTGTATCCATACAATCATCCTGTTTTTTCACTTTCAATACAATAGTCAATAAATTATGTGAGATATTCAATACTTTTTAATAAAATTGGCTTTGTGTAGGATTGTTTTGCCCAACTACAGACTAATGTAAGTGTTATGAGCATGTTTAATGTAGTCTAGGATAAGCTAGTATGTCCAATAGGTTAGGTGTATTAAATGCATTTTCACCTTCCAGGATTTTCTGCTTAGGATGATTTCATCAGAATATAACGCCATTTGTGTAAGCCAATGAAGAACTGCAGTTGGGTCTTTTTTTTTTTTAATCCATTCAGCTCTTCTATGGCCTGTGATGGAGAATTTAATCCATTTATACTTAAAGCTATTATTGATACATAAGGACCTAGTATTACCATTTTGTTCTTTGTTTCCTATTTTGTATTTCTCCCTTTCATCCTCTTTTGCTGTCTTTCTTTGTGTTTTAATGATTTTGTTTAGTGGTATATTTTTTTCTTTCTCTTTATCATTTGTGCATTTACTACAGGTTTTTGCTTTGTGGTTACTATAAGGTTTACATAAAACATCTTATAGTTATAACAGTTTGGTTAAGTTGATAGCAACTTGACTTTGGTCACATACTTTTCCCCATCTTCTCTCCCCCACCAATTTTATACTGTTATCAAAATTTGTAACTTTTTACAGTGTGTATACATTAATGAGTTGTTATAGCTATAGTTATTTTTCACATTTCTGTCTTTTAACCTTTATACTATGGTTAAAGGTAAATTATATACCAAAATTAGAATATTAGAGTTCTGAATTTGACTGTATACTTACGTTTACCAGTTAGCTTTACATTTTCATAAGTTTTTATGTTGTTACATTCATTCATTGTACTCTTCATCTCCAGAATTTGTTTGTTTGTTTTTTTAAATTTATATTTTTTGACTAAACTTGCATTTTGTTCTTATATTATTTTCATGATTTTGTTGAATTGTCTATCTATGTTCTCTTGTAGCTCTCAGGCTTCCCCAAAACAATTATTTTGAATTATTTGATAAGCAATTCATGGGTCTCAATTTATTTGGGGGTGGATACTAGAAAATTACTGTCCCTTTGGTGGTGTCATGTTTCCTTGATTTTAGTGTTCCTTGAAGTGTTGCATTGCTCTCTTTGTATCTGAAGAAGTAGTCACTTCCTCCAGTCTTTACTGACTGGCTTCAGGAGAGAAATACCTTCAACAATCAATTCAGCTAGGGATTCTGAGACTCTCTCAGACCTTTCCTATGGATGAACCTAATCCACACCTCTTGATACCTCATTTAGAGGAATTGTTAAAATTGTATACCTTCTCTCAATCCAGCCAATCTAGACCAAGTGTTGGGAGTCTTCCAGTTATTTTACCTAGGCTGTTCCCTGAGAAGTTCAAGCTTATGTGTTTTCTCCCAATCCTGCAGAGTTAGGTGAGCCTTCTGCACATGCTTGTGACCCATCTACAAAGGCTTGTCCTCACCATCTGTTGGGATGTAAAGGGAGTCATCCATGAGGTGGGAGAGGTGAAGCACATAGAGCATCACGGTGACCCAAAGGCCAGTTGAGTGTTGCACAAGAGAAGTGTTCCAGACAGCTTATGGACAGGCCTCCTGATGGAGTCGGTGACACCTCTCCAGTCTTCTGATGAGTTCTGGGTCCTGATTGCTGCACTCCAAGCCTCTCCCAGACTCTCAACTGTGCTGATTACCTCAGTATTCTCAGTGGAGTGAGAAAGAATGCCCCTTTGGGGCAGCATTTGCATAGGTGCTCACTCAGTATGCTCTCACTTTCCTCCAAGGGAGAACTGCAGGCCAAAGGGGTCTTTCTGAGTATTGACCTGTGCCAAAGGGAGAGGGATGATACAGGTAGAGTGAAACCCTTATTACCTCTTCAGTGCGACTTTTCTTAGGATTTTTGCTCCAACAATGTGCTATAACTTCTGTGCTGAACTCCTGGACCCCCACAGACGTAATCTCCTCCGTGATATGTTGTCAAAGTTGATGTTCTATGGGGGAGTAACAGTAAAAAACTCCTATTCCACCATCTTGATAACATCACTAAAACTAAATCATTTGATAAAAAAGATTAATGTTCAGATGCACATGTTATGGATGTAACAGTAATGACTTTATAATTCACCACCATTAATATGAATAATTTTTAAGCTCCAATTTTTAATATTACACATAAATATGTGGAATTGTGTTTTAAAATTAAATGCATATTCTCCATTTGACAGTTTCTATGTCCTTATTCCTTTAAACTGAATTAAACAGAAGTACTTCAAAAGCTGTGACAGACACCCTAATCAATGTTTAGACATTATCCAGTTCCTATCAGGCACTGTTGTCTCATTAACAGGCAACTTCATTAGAGACTTTGGAAGTAAAATCTCTGAATTTAAACCTGGTCAGGAATCTGTCTTGAAACTTAGAAACAATAAATGGAGAGGAGGTATCATACAAATAAATGTTGTTGAATGATGAAAACATAATGTCATTTATCTGTATGGAATCTGACATCAGGTGGAATAAGAGGGTAGAATTACATAACAGAGTTCAAAATTAATCATTGGAATTCATGTAATCTTTAAAAAAACATCTTAGTTTCCCTACCATAAAATTCACCTTCTCCAACCTTGAAATTTTCCTTTCCAAACTTCTCATTAAATCCTCACTGAGTACTTGAGACAGTCTTTAAACCCATATTGATTTAATTCTAACAGAAGTTACTCTAACATTTCTCTTTAACACTTTAGGGGAACAGTCTATCTAAAAAATGTGAAAATACATGTGTGCAACAAACTGTATGATATAGAAATATAATTCTTTTCAAGTACATTTCTTGATAGTCTATAAACTACTTAGTGAATCAGTAGTATATAGAAAATTAGTAGGAGGAGAGAAAGTAAGAGAGAGGGTCAGAAGAAAGGGAGAGAGTACAGAAGGGGACAGAGGAAGGAGGGCAGGGAAATGAAGAGCAGACAGGAGGGAAAGGAGAGAAAGCAGGAAGGCAGGCAGAGTGGAGAGAAGGAAAATGAAAAGGTAAATAGCTCACTGGAATGACCTGAACGTCATCCAATAAAGAAACAATTATGCTTTAGAAATATGCCACTGACTCTGACATATATGAAATAAAAATTTAAACTTCTTGGTATAAAACTAAAATTCTTGTATTATTCCACCCCTGCCCACTTTCTAGCTGCAACTCTTAGCACTGTCCAATATAAACCCTCACTCTAACCATATCAAAGAAGTGACAGTTGGTGACTATAACAACCTTTCTCAGACCACTGAGCACATGCTCTTTGGTCTTCTCTTTTCTCCTCTCTCCTTTCCTTTTTCATATTTCCTCCTCTAATCCTCTGGTCCTACAATTAGTCTCTAATGTCAGCTCCAATGTTGACTTCTCTGTTAAGTTGTTCCCTGACCTGTCTTCCTTTTCAGGAAACGTTGTGCTCCATCCTCAATGCTTACTTAGAAACTTGTGAAAACCTTTGTTCCAGCACCTAACACTTTCATTGTGCTGTATGCAAATATGAGACTCATGAGTGCTGAAACTAAATCTAAACCACCACCATACCCTCAATGATGTATGTTTAGACAATTAGGAAGTAATAAATGTTTATTATTATAAAATTAGTAGATGTTAATTATTATAAGATTGAATAAATGAGCAAGTCTAATTATGAATTAAATTATCTTTAAAGGAAATCATTTAAAGTAATCATGTAATTCATTTATCTTGGTCAAATTTGCTTGCTAATTTCCAACAATTTCTTAGAGTTTGTTGATTATAGATCTAGACTAACATTTAATTATTGCAAAATGAACTTTTCATGAAGTAGCCAAAATGCTGTGAATAAGAAGCCTTTGGAGAGCTCACAAAGTTCAAAAACATGCCAGTTCTGTACAAAATAAGATCTGTGAAGCTCAGAGTGCTGTGTGTGGCTGCTGAGCTTGCAGGAGCCTTCAGTAATTAATCAGAGCTTCGGGGAATTTCAATTGTTGGCAAACATGTTTTAAATTTTAAATCTATTGTTTGAAGACATTTTTGAGTACAAGTCATGCCATAAGAAAAAAAACATGTTTGGCTTTGCTTGAGCTTTTTATTTGGTCAAATGAGAATGAACAAATATTTGTGGAAATATAGTTTGATTTCAAATCTTGCTTGAGATGCCAGTGAATACAATATAAAACATTTCTGTATAGTAATTTGATGATGCATGAGTGAGCTAGTGGTTATAAATTAATTTTAAATTTGTTATATTGTATATTACTTGGTTTTATATTAACCTGGACTTCAGCATAAGTAAAGCACCTGTTTGGCACCAACTGTCAGAAATGCCAATCTGTCTGTATATATTGACTGAGAAGCTACATAACCCTTTCTGCAGTATAAGACAAAACATAACCGAACCAAAACACCACAGGGCAGAAGCACTATGCAAAATACACAGTATACAAAAATGAGCTGAGATACATAGAACTGGGCACTCCAAAATCAAGGACTTGGAAAAGACCTGGAGGAAACTCAGAGAGGCATAGCAAAAATAGCTTTGGGAACAATGAGCGATTTATAAATTAGATTAAATCCTTGAATATGTATGGCTTTGGGAGAAAGATATTTAAAGTATGGTCAACTATTACAAATATTTGAGAAGCATAAACATAAACAAGGAAGGGAAAAACTCTCATGGATATAAAGTAAAATGTAAACCATTTAAAGACAAAACAACTGAACTTTAACAAAAGCTAGGAAAAACTGGAGCAAATAACAATTCTTCAATATAATGTACAAAAATATCTGGAGGGTAAAATTATGTAAATCAAACACTAGAAAGTTTAATATATAATTCCAGTTTAATATAGAATTGAAAAATTACAGTTGCTCATTTTTGGAAGTGACTTAAAAAGCTCTTTTCAATGTCATATCTGATGTTTAATTTATTTGCAAACAAGCTTGAAGACCTCCAAAGATAAAAAGATAATCTACAAATTGTGCTCATGTGGGGGCTGGAGGGATCTTTCATTATTATTACCACTAATCTCCTGCTAACAATAACATATTAAAATATACATATATATATAAGTAGTTACAACACAGTGAGAAAACTCCTGCTTGCCCTTCAGGATGCAAGATTTCTTCCTTGGCACCACTGCACTAGATTAATCCTTATCTGCTAAAAACACATACAGAGAAAATTAAGTGCCCTTTGTCTCTTCACAATAGCCATGTGCTTATTTCTATCATAGCACTTTCCACACTATTTTGCAACTTTTGATTCCCCTGTTAGTGTGCCCCTCTGAACTTAAGTTGTTGGAGACCGTGTTTTAGTCATTTTATCTGTAGTTCCTGACAGCCTGCCAAACCACTGGTCACTCAATAGATGTTTTTAAGCTATAAATATGGGAGCTTGGGAAGCTGACCACATGGAAATTATAATATTTAGAAAAAGTATTAAGGAAAGTTAGGGATTGCACAGATTCAAAGGCAGTTAGACTTTGGATAGTTAGAAGGGAATGAGGAGGGAATTCCATGTGATAATAAAAATGGTCATATATCATAAAAAATGGTATCTTCAGCTACTATTAGCATGGATAACTATGTAAACTTTAGATATTTCATTAATCTTTAAATGACTATATAAACATAAAGAAAATTTTTCTTAGGATTTAGAAGGATTTACTTTCCCTAAGTATGCAGAATATGTTAAGTATGGTTATAAGTGGAAGTTTGGCAGGATGTTTTCCATGTCCCTCCCCATTAAAAATATAAGAAAGGTTAACATAGGTAGCTAACAACATACTAATATTAATTATTTATTGACTGAATTATTTAACTGTTAAATGTAGTATTTTCACCCACTAAACACACACACACACACATACAGAAGAAAAGATAAATCATAAGACGTGTCTAAAGTCTACTCAAAATACATCTCATGGGTCCTTAGTATCAGATTTTCTGGGTCATGAGCTTACAAGAAACATTCCTATATGGTCCTAACAGCAGTCTACCTGCACATCAATTCTTCATGTACATTTGTTGAATTCAATGCATTCTCCATAATTCTTCACTGGGAATAAGGAAATAAATAGTATGATAGTAAAATATACATTGAGAAATATGAATATATTAAGAGGAAAGATATATAAATCATGTCACTTGGGGAACATATTAAGTTAAGGAAATTAAGAGAATAATTTTATAAACTATTGTCAATAATGATACATGATTGGGATCAGTATAAGAAAGACATTTCTAATAACTAGAGCTATTCAAGATGAAATAGTTCAGGAATAATGAACTCCACTGATGAAAGTGCTCAAGCAGAAGCCAAATGACCATCTGTCAGGGATATTGTAGAAAGGAGAATTTCATTGATTGGGAGGTTATGCTAAATTATCTAAGGCCATTTCCAACTCCCGAGATTCTGTAATTCAATGAAGTAGAGCTTGAAGAAAACCCCAATGAGCTATTAAATAACTCTGTGTACTCAATATACATATCAGCAGTTAATTTAAAACCATTAACCTCATCTAAGCATTTAATTTGCCTCAGAAACTTGAAGAAAATGGTCATAAAAGAGGAAACAGAAAAATCCCTTACCTGCATGGATGATCTACTTCAGTGGTTTTCTGATTGTGTTCTTCGGATCTCGAGAACAGGGGGAGACGATGGAGTGCCTGCAAAGGCAGCTTTAGGGCAAGAATCGGAGGGCAGAAAAGAAGGGCTAAGAAGGGAGGTTTCAGACCCCAGATTCACTATAACCATGGCAGTTCAGCCTATCTCTTTATATACATTGAACTTCTGAGTAAAATATTACTTGAATAAGAGAATTCATGTCTTCAGAGTTTTGATCAGAACTAACACAGTTTATTCAAGAACGATATAAAACTTCTGGTTAAATTAACATTAAAAATTAAAGTGAAAGAATACTGCAGATCCATTGAAAGAATGGAAAGAATATACTTCTTTCTCTGAGAGCCAAAATTTAAATATGCAATTTAAGTAGTTATTTCAATTGTCAACATTTTGGTCCACTAGAATATAAAAATCACAGCTGGATACCAGGAGAAATATTGAATAGAAAGAGATCTTATAGTCTAAAAGAACAAGTGGAAACAACCTAATCCCACTCCTAAGGTTATCATTAAAATCTGATAGTCACTAACCCAAACCAAGACTCAGTTCAACTTCTCATTATATGAAAAAGATCAACCCTTCCCTCTAGCATCTTGTCAAAGGAATGTACAAGATCTTTCTAAAGGAAAATATTATCTCTCTCAGTTTATACTTTTCTTTTATACACAATCAATAGCATACAAAAACAATTTATGAGAACATTTAAGGAATAGGAACATGTGACCCATAATTAAGAGAAAATAATGTTAACAGAAGCAAATCCAACAATGTCCCAGATCCAGAGGTTGGGTTTAGCAGTCAATTGTGTGTGTGTGTGTGTGTGTTTGTAGAGTATATGTCTAGAGTAAATATCTTTCAAAATTGATTTAAAAGAATTCCATAAGTAAAATAATAATCAAAAATTAATTATAGAACTAAAATATGCATATTTTAAATAAGAAAATCATTCTATAAGCTTACAACAGACAAGATACAGTGGAAGAAAAGAATAGTGGACCCAAAGACAGGCTAATAGAAATTACTCAAATGGAAGCAGAGATAAAAATGGGAACACAGCCTCAGAGATCAATGGAATAAGACATACATTTACATTGAAGTCCCAGACTGAGAGTAGAGACAGAGCATGGAGAAGAAAACTTAGCTTGAAAAATCATGGTCATGATTTTTCCTATTTTCCAAAATAAAAGAAACTTATCAAGCTATATGTTCAAGTAGTCCAGTGAACCCTTCACAGGACAAAATAAGAAATAATAATAAACCCATGGGCATATCATAGTTTGAAAACTGAAAATAAAGGAATTTAAGATTAGCTGGGCTGGTAGAGGGTGGGGGAGTCAACTATTCATGGTGATAAGAATCAAAACTAAAAGCCAAGAAATTTACAACTTTAAAGTCCTGAAAGAAAAAGTAATGTTCTTGAATTCTATACCCAATGAAAATATCCTGGAAATATGAGAGCAATTAAAGAAACTTTCAGACAAATAAAAGCTGAAAAAATTTGCTTCCAGAAAGCTACATCATTAGAAAACCTAAAGAATTTTCTTCTGTCAAGGGGAAATGATCAAATGCAGGAGCCCAGATAACAAAAAGGAGTAAAGAGAATGAGAAAGGTGCTGCTCAGGGGAAAGGATAGGTGGACAAAATTGTCCAGGCACACTCTGCTCAGCAGATTGGAAACTTTCAGGAGCTTCAGGTACTCCTATCTCCCTGGCTGGCTACTCAGCTCCAAGGACCCCCACAGTGATACGCAGTGTGCTGTGCCTTCCTCCTGGCCTGCCAGCACTGGATCGCAAACCAGCAGTTGCTGCCCTGGCATCAAGACAGACAGAAGGAAGCCCAGCCTATGGCAGCTACATATGCAATGCACAGAGGCTTACACCTCTGTGCTCGGCCCACTGGCTCTGACACTGGAGACAGGCACAGCATCCAGGAAGCAGGAAACAGCTCTTTCCTCCTCCCAGGCACCAACAACACTCCCCTGTGACACCCAACATCACTCCAGGGACTGAGCAACCCCAGAGAGTAGAGCTTCTGGGCACTAGAGGGCACCACATAGAAATATGAAATGTAAAAGGAACCTGGTTCAAACCAAAATCATACAAACACCAGGAAAGGGGCCAAGTGAAAGTGAACTCATCAATCTTCTTGAAGAGAGTTCAAAATAAAAATCATAAACATGCTCATGGAGGTACAAAAAATATTCAAGAACTCAAGGGTGAATTTCGGACAGACATTCAATCATTGAGAAATTTCATATCTGAAATGAAACATACAATGGAGGGATTTAAAAGCATATTAGATGAGGTATTAGAGATGGTAATGGAATAGAAATTAGAGAAGAGGAATACAAAGAGGCTGAGGTACAGAGAGAAAAAAAGATCTCTAGGAATGAAGGAATATTGAGAGAACTGTGTGACCAATACAAATGGAACACTATTCACATTGTAGGGGTACCTGAAGAAGAAGAGAGAGAAAAAGGAATAGAAAGTGTCTTTGAGGAGATACTTGCTGAAAATGTTCCCAATCTGGGGAGGGAGATAGTCTCTCAGGCCATGGAAGGCGACAGATCTCCCAATACAAAGGACCCAAGGAAAACAACAACAAGGCATATGATAATTAAAATAGCCAAGATTAAGGATAAGGGCATACTTTTAAAAGCAACTATGGAGAGAAAAAATATCACAGACAAAGGAAAACCCAACAGGCTATCATCAGACTTCTCAGCAGAAACCTTACAGGCCAGAAGGGAGTGGCATGATAAATATAATATAAATAAACAGAAGGGCCTTGAACCAAGAATACTGTACCCAGCAAGACTATCATTTAAATTTGAAGGAGGAATTAACAATTTCCAGATAAGCAAAGTCTGAGACAATTTACCTCCCACAAACCATCTCTACAGTGTAGTTTGGGAAGACTGCTATAGATGGAAGTGTACCTAAGGCTAAATAGCTGTCACCAGAGGAAATACAACCACAGTAAAGAAAGTAGAACAATTAATCACTAAGCAGATGCAAAATCAAATCATCTACCCCCAAAGTCAGTCAAGGGATAGAAAAGAGTACAGAATATGATACATAAGATATAAAGAATGGAGGAGGGAAAAAAAAGAAACTTTAGGTTGAGTTTGTAATAGCATAAAGTGAGTTAAATTAGACTTTCAGAGAGTAAGGGAATTACCCTTGAACCTTTGGTAACCACGAATCCAAAGCCTGCAATGTTAATAACTACATATCTATTGATAATCACCCTAAATGCAAATGGACTGAATGCACCAATAAAAAGATACAGAATTACAGAATGGATAAAAAAGCAAGACCCATCTATAGGCTGCCAACAAGAGACTCACTTTAAACCCAAAGACATACACAGACTGAAAGTGAAGGGATGGAAAAAGATATTTCATGCAAACAATAGAGATAAAAAAGCAGGTGTTGCTGTACTTGTATCAGACAAAATAGACTTCAAAACAAAGAAAGTAACAAAGGAAGAGATAAAGACGGACATTGCATAGTGATAAAGGGGTCAGTCCAGCAAGAGAATATAACAGTTATGAATATCTATGCACCCAACACAGGAGCATCTACATATGTGAAACAAATGCTAAGGTGAAGTAGAATGCAATGCATTCATTCTAGGAGACTTCAACACTCCACTCACTCCAAAGGACAGATCAACCCGACAGAAAATAAGTAAGGAGACAGAGGCACTGAACAACATATTAGAACAGATGAACCTAACAGATATCTACAGAACACTCCATTCAAAAGCAGCAGAATACACATTCTTCTCAAGTGCATGTGGAACATTTACAAGAATAGGTCATATACTAGGCCACAAAAAGAGCCTCAGTAAATTCAAAAAGACTGAAATTGTGCCAACCAGATTCTCAAACCACAAAGGTATAAAACAAGAAATAAATTACACAAAGAAAATGACAAACCCCACAAACACATGGAGGCTTAACAACATACTCCTAAATAATCAATGGATCAATGGCCAGATAAAAACAGAAATCAAGCAATATATGGAGACAAATGACAACAATAATTCAACACCACAAAATCTGTGGGAGTCAGTGAAGGCCGTGCTAAGAGGGAAGTATATTACAATACAGGTCTATCTCTGGAAAGAAGAACATTCCCATATAAACAGTCTAAACTCATAACTAGTGAAACTAGAAATAGAAGACCAATTAAGCCCCGAAGGCAGTAGAAGGAGGGAATAATAAAGATTAGAGCATAAATAAATAAAATTGAGAAGAATAAAACAGTAGAAAGAATCAATGAAAACAGGACCTGGTTCTTTGAGAAAATAATCATAATACATAAACTCTTAGCCAGACTTAACAAAAAAAGAGAGTCTACATACCTAAACAGAAGCAGAAATGATAATGGAAAAATCACTTCAGACACCACAGAAATACAAAGAATTATTAGAGAATACTATGAAAAATCATATGCTAACAGACTGGATAACTTAGAAGAAATGGACAACTTTCTAGAGAAATACAACCTTCCAAGGCTGACCCAAGAAGAAACATAAAATCTGAATAGACTAATTACCATCAACAAACACACCAGTTAGGGTGGCCAACACCGAAAAGACAAAGAACAACAAATGCTGGCAAGGATGTGAAGAAAGAGGAACCCTCCTACACTGCTGGTGGGAATGTAAACTAGTTCAACCACTGTGAAACCAATATGGAGTTTCCTCAAAATCCTAACAATAGAAATACCATTTAAACCAGGAAGTCCACTCCTAGGAATTTATCCAAAGAAAACAAGTTCTCAGATTCAAAAGACATATGCACCCCTATGTTTATTGCTGCACTATTTATAATAACCAAGATATGGAAGCAACCTAGTGTCCATCAGTAGATGAATGGATAAAGAAGATGTGGTACATACACACAATGGAATATTATTCAGCCATAAGAAGGAAAGAAATCTTACCATTTGCAACCACATGGATGGAGCTAGAGGGCATTATGCTCAGTGAAATAAGTCAGGCAGAGAAATACAAATACCAAGTGATATCCCTCATTTGTGGATTCTAACAAAGAAGCAAAACTGAAGGAACAGAGTAGCAGCAGACTCACATACTACAAGAAGGGACTAGTGGTTACCAAAGGGGAGGGGTGGGGAAGGGCGGGTCAGGAGGGAGGGAGAAGGGGATAGTGGTGCACATGATTGGTGCACATGGTGGGGGGAGGGTCACAGGGAAGACACTAGCTCAGAGAAGACAAGTAGCAACTCTGTGGCATCATACTACACTGATGGACAGTGACTGCAATGGGATATAGGGGACTCAATAATAAAGGTGAATGTAATAACCACATTGTTTTTCCAGTGAAACCTTCTTAAGAGTATATATCAATAATACCTTAATATCAATCAATCAATCAATCAATAAGAACCAGAAAGGGATAATAAATGGTTAATTATTTTTAAAAAATGATTTAGAGAAATACCAACTATAAAACAAATATATTGTGGTATATACAACATATGTAGGAGTAAATTACATGCCAACAATAACTCAAAGAAAAGAAGTGGTAGCACGGCATAGTTTCTATGGTGATTATGAAGCAGAATAATTTTAGTAGAATACAGTAGAATAAAGTGGACTGTGATAAGTACTTAATCTCCTGTGTAACCACTAAAAGTATAATATGAAAATGAATAACAAAAGAGGCAATGAAGGAATGAAATGAAATACAAACATATCCAGTTAATCCAAAGGAAAGAATAAAAGGAGACACAAAGAAATGAGAAAAATGACACAGAGAACAAATAGAAAGAGGGTGGATTTAAATCTAAATGTATCATTAATCATATTAAATGTAAATGGATTAAATATGGAGGTTATAAAATTAATGCTTACAATTATATGCTATTTATAAGGCATACTTAAATATAAGGACAAAGCCGAAAAATAAACCATGCAAGTAAGAAATAAAGTATGGCTACATTAATATACAAAGTAAACTTCAATGCAAGAAGTACTGCACAGATGAAATGGGGTATTCTATAACAACATAGCAGCCAAGTAACCAGGAGGGCTTTTCCTCTTTTTCCTTTCAATGTCCTAGAATTTCCCACATCACCTCTCGGTTCTAAAAACAATAGTGCATGAGCTTCAGGGTTGTTTCAGCCTTATGAACCTTCAGCAAATCTGCTACTGAACATCCAGGACAGCAGCAAGAAATTTGAGATATTTTTATTACCCTTCAAAAGTAATTTTAAATTATCTCTTCTGTTTTATTACTTCTTTATTTTTACTTAGGAAAATGGTCTTATCTGGCATTTATATTGTATTTTTCCCAAACTAAAACTTCACTGAATTTTAATTCTCAGGTAATATTTTGTAAATAAAGCTGATTTAAATATTTGGAAGTAAGTCATTTGATGTAGTACCACTTAACTGACTAAGTCCTAGGGAGTTCAGAGATAAATAACTGCCATCACTGAGCAACCCACAGTGTCGTTGCAGAGACAAATAAGCAAATAATTGCAATGCTTTTTAAAATATATGAAAGGATTACTCAGATGAAGCTATGGGAGTACAGATATCCATTTTAGATTCTGCGAAAAAGGGTATCAGGGAACATGCAGGCTTGTGAGGGCCTGTGCAAATATACTGTAAGTTTAAAGAGACCATCAAGACCAACTAGTTATTTTTGTGTTATCTTGGAAATACCTTACAATTATTTTTAATTAAGTGAAGGGCAAATTTAAATTTCTGGCTTGAATTCAGTAAGCAACCATAATATCATGCAAAGAGATTTTGATTGATATAATTCACAATTGACTAAAATTCTATTTAGTTTGCTGAATGTACATTCTAAATACATGCTTCATCATCCTCTGTATGACAATTCATCCTCATTTCTGCAAATTACTATGAAAACCAGATTGTGTAATCTTGAACTAGAAGTGCTACATTTACAGCATTTTCTTCTTTTTAGCTGTATCAATCTCTAAATACATATTAAAATGATGAGTATAAAATGTTTAATAATGGTCCACTTTCCCAAGTAACAGGAAAAAAATGAAATAGTACTTTTCAGCAAAACAGCAAAAAATGAGATAATACAGATAAATGTATAATTCAAAATGCTCATGTTGGTCAATAAGTTCACTCTCCAATGCAATTAAGCATTATAATGGCTATTTAAATTTAACTTCAAAATTTTGTACTTCCCATCATTTTTGAGAAGATATAACAACAAAGTGGCCAAAAATATGCAAAGGAATAATAGGTGAAAACTACTTGATGTATACACAAACTGTGTATTGATAAATGAAATTTTAAACCACATAAAATGGAGCCCTTATATTTAATTGGTTAAACACATTTCGATCTCAATTCCAAGTCTACTTATAAGTAATGGTACTTAAGATGTTACATCAGTTTGTACCGTAACCCTTATGAAAGTTCTCTTAGCGCTGAGACCAAGTCTTGCATGTCTTTATACCTACAACGAAACCTGGCACACTGCTTGAATATAGTAAGTTGTCAGTAGTTTTTTGTTCTATGTTCTGTGCTGCATACATTAAGCCTTCTTACTCTCTCTTCCATTTATCTTAACATTTCTTTAATATTTTCATCCCATAATCTCTGTGCTGAATAATAGATACATCCTTTAAATCTTTCAGTTCACCAATTCTTTTATAAACTACTCTTAACTTAATTCACTGAGTTTTCATTTCAATTGTATTTTTCAATACATTTTTCTACAATAAAAATTTGTTCTTTTTCCTTCAAATCTGTGTGCTAATTTTATATCACCTTGCTTGTTCCTCAGAATTCTACCTCTTCTCATACATTGTTTAATAATTTAACCTACTTATTTGGTATCCTGTATCTTACAATCATGAAAGAAGATCTGTGTTACCCATTTCTGGATGATATCATGATTCTATGTCTAGTTCTACTGCCTGCTATCTCTGCTCACTCCTGTGCATGTTTTTAGTGTGTGTTTATTTTGTGATATTTGATCATGAGCTCATATTTCTCAGAACTTTATTCTTGAGATTCTTTGAGGCTTAGTTTAAACGTAGCTTCTCCCATAGAGGACATATATTTCTTCTGCCATGTGATAGCACACCCACTTAAAAGTAACTTTCTGATTCAAAGATTTTAGGGTCAACTATCCAGGTAGCATAAATCCATTATTGAGGGTAGGAGAGCTGGCTACCAAATAAATGAGGAGATTATTATTCTCATTCATTGATCACCAACATCAAGTGGGGTGGCATAATTCCAGCTCACTCTCACGTTGAAGAAATGCTCCATATTCAAGCTCTAATTGGGGTTGGGGTCAAAGAGGGTGGATTGGTTTCCTATGACAACTGTAACAAATGACTACAAATGTAGTGGCTTAAAACAATATAAATTTATTATTTTACTGTTCTGAAGTCTGAAATGGATCTCATCTAGCTAGAATCAAGGTATCACAAATGACCAAGTTCCTTTCTAGAGTTTCTATAGGAAAATTCATTTCTCTGTCCTTTCCAATTGCCCAGTCCTTCAGCTCCTGCCCTATTCCTCCATCTGAAAGTCAACAACGGCTGGACAAGTCTTTCTTACATTGTACTTCTTACATTGACTCTTCTGTCTCCCTTTTCCAATTGTAAGGACATTTAATTAATTGGGCTCACCTGGATGATCCAGGATAATCTTAATAATTAATTTTAAGATCAGCTAATAACCAACCTTAATTACCCTTTGCCATATAACATAATATATTCACAGGTTCTAAAAATTAGGATATGGATATCTTTGAGTGGAGTCATTATTCTGCTTGTCACAGAGGGTCTCTAATTAGAGCCATATCCTTGGGTGAGCACTTGACTTTCTCTCTTGTTCTGAAAACCCTGAGAATCATGAAGAATGAAGTTCAATTTCACTAGATTTTTTAAATGCCTTCAGGCTAAAAATGGCTTCTGTGCTCTGTTTACAACTCAAGGTTCCCTAATTGACTTAATATTTTCCTGGATTCTGCATGTTTCTTACATTAATGGCAACGCACACATGCATTTAAGAATGTATTTTTATAGTACTTTTTCCTATAACTTTAGGTGTTTTGAAGAAAATGTTGGTCAAGATAACTTGTCCATTACATAACCAGAAACACACAGACAGAGCAGTATATTTTTCTAATGGCTCACATGTTAATTTCATTAAAAATGAAATTTAATTACCAGGTAAATTTTTACTAGAGTGATTATATATTTTCATACATATGTATTTTACATATGATGATATATGTATCATCATAGGAAGCTTTTTATGTTTCATCTAAAAATATCTTTCATTTTAAATTTTTTATGAACAAAAGTTAATAAAAGGAATGTGTCTTCCAGCTATTTCCTGCTTGCCAAGGATTTGCTGATATACCATTTTGCCACAATTTCCTAAGATATTCCTTGATGTGTAGAAGGGGTTCTAATTTCTTCTTCAATATAATCACACCCCATAAATTTTAAGGAACACCTCTCCGCATTGATGTGCATGTCATTTGCACATTATCCATTTCTAGGATAGATTTTACTTGCCTTTGAAGATGTGTCTCAACGAAGTCACTCGAGTAGCTGTGGTTTTCGATAGAGCTTATTCTTGCACATCCAGATGGAATTTGTTCACATTTTTCCAAGTACAGCACATATTTCTTTGCACTCCACATACTTTCATATCCTTCATGCTATGATACCTAAAGAAGGATTAATATATATGTCAATGTTCTAAGTGAGCTCTAAGCATGCAGAAATATAAAATTGAAAGAGCAAATAACAACATGAAAACACCTAATTGCTACTTTAAAATAATAAAACAGGGCTACAATAATATAATATGGAAGGCACATTAGGGGTTGGTGCCATTCTTATTAGGGTCTGCAGTGGGAAAACCATCAACTATTTTTTTTAATTACCTAAAGGTATATTGGAGATAAATAATGAAATTGTGGTCATATCTTAGTATAATTTAAAGGTAGGCATTTCATGATCAAAATTCTTTTGTTAGTATATAGGGTTATTCTTTAAATATCCCCTATTCTTTCATGCTGGAATTTGCCCTTGCTTCACAGGTCACACAAATTGCCCACTTACTAGAGTGGACACATACAGAAAGGCATATAACAAGTGAGAATATCTGCTGTAATGCTATGTCAAAGTAAAAGTTGTCAAATTGTGACATTACAAATTTTTATCCGAATCTGAAATCCAAAGCAAAGTTGAGCACTCTGAGCATTATTTTGATCTACAAAATCTTCATGGGGTTTGGGTCCATAATTCAAAAAAGATTACATTGGAGTATTTTCAGCTGTGACAAATATAATTGTGCTCCAATTCTTTGAACATTATTTAAAATACAATGACATTCATTTTGCTATACCCAGCAGTATTAAAGGTCAAAAGATTTTTTAAATTTCTCATTAGGAATATGCTGTAAAATTATGTAAAAAATTAATGTAAACATCAAATACATTTGAAAATTCATTTTCAAATTTATTCAGGTTATACATATAGTAAAAACATTTCACCATATTTCAGAGAAAGGCACATACAACTACAATACAAATATTTAGAATAAATTGTTAATAATTGTGGGAGAAAAAACCTTTTAATATACATGGGACAAATATGAAAACTTCGTATTTGAAAACTTTCTGATTATTTGATGCTGATCAAATTTCAAATACTCTCTTAAACTAAAGCTCTTTTTGTAAGAGTGGATCTTTTGATTTTCCATTTAATCAAGTCAATCCAAAGAAAGCCAAGTTTTCTTACAAGCAGACTTGAATTTTACTATTTATTTTTTCAATTTAATCAATAGGGTCAGTTAATTTAATCAAAAAGTGATTAGATCAAGTGTGGATAAAATGAGAGTTCCTGTGGCCAGGATTCTCACCTGGCCCTGGCTGACTAGCTCACTGCACACCTGTGGTCAATACATGGCTGTTGACTCTTTATAAAGAGCTCCGCTCAGTGCTCTGGGTGACACAGTGGCACAGCAGAGGCTGGAGTGGTGGCAGCGCCGAGGACAGAGACTGAGAAGACTGTGCAGGCAGAGCTGCCCAGAGGATGGCTTTGTGGACTAAGAGGCCCAGAAGAAGGCTGTGCAGGCTAAGACACCCAGAGGATGGCCGTGCAGACAGAGGGGCCCAGAGGCAGAGACTGGCTTGCTGCATGCAGACTTGCTCTGAATGAATGGGATTTTAGTGATTGACCTGTCACCAAGGAAATAAAATTGGGTATAACCCTTTCACCCCAAGAACGTTTTGCTGTCCTTTTATTTGCTCACATTGAATCCATAGTGAACTTGCCTGGGGCTGAAACCCATTGGCAAGAAAATTGGTAAAGTTAACAGGGTTCATTGTTGACCAAGGAAAAAGACAGGCTGCCATTATGGGAGGGGTGCTTCAGCAGGCTGCCCCTGTGAATGGGGAGACAGTGGATCATCCCCCAATGGGTATGTGGTCTGAGGTGGCTTGCCTCCTAGAGGACTGGGCCCCACCCCAGGAGTGGAAACAAGTGGAGGTGACACCTGAGGCAGTAGGGTATAGTAAGTAAGGGCACTTGGTATAGTAAGTAGGTCTTTTGAGAGACAGAGTGCCATGAGGCAATGGGGACTGTGGGTCAGCTGCTTCTTATAGTATTAGGCAAGTCTACAGAAGAGAAGGTCATGGTCCTGAAAAAGACCTAAGAAATGGCAGTACAAGAATGAGAGCTGCAAACTTCTGTAGATTCCCTTAAGAAGGAAATGGTATTGATGTGAGAGGAGGCAGCACGAGAACGCAAGCAGCATGGTGTCATTGAAGAGGTAAAAGATTCCTTACAGAATGAGAAGGCAGAGCTGCCAGGTGCTCTGAAGGAGGAAGAGGCCATCAAGGAAAAAGACGAACTCCTGAGGGAAGCACAGGTGGAGGTGGTATGAGAACACCAGCTGCAAAGCATTGAAGTGAAGGTAACAGAGGTGCTGAAGACTGAGCTGGCATTTCTGTGAGGCACAGTAGCAGAGGAGGCACTCAGGGGAGGGGAGAGAAAGGTGCCATCAGCCCCAGAAATGGAGGAGCTGGGGAAGGATGAAGGGGTGGTGCTGGAGGCACTGACCCCTCTTGTACTGAAAGCATGCCCAGTGGTTGTAAAGAAAATAAAGACCCTGCAGCTGAGAGTTCCCCAAGGAGAGGAGCAGCCCCCTCCCCAGGTCATGGAGGAGCACTCTATGCTCTTCTCCTTTACTCAGGCTGAGCTGGTGGATTTGGGCTCCCGGTTTAGGCAGAAGCCCTTGGAGTCAATATCAAACGCTTGACTCCTGCGTCTGTGGGACTTAGTGGTGGATGGAATTGTTCTATCAGGATCAAAAATGAGAAAGCTAGCTACCCTGATGGTTTAACCTGTGTTGAGGCAGCAGTTATAAACTGCACATCAGTCCCTCCTCAATTGGCTTACAGTTGCACTTCATGCTATGTGTCCCAATCAGGGTGATCTACCATCCTCTCCTGCTAGATGGCAGACATATGCTGAGCTCCAACAGGCATTATGAGAGCTTGGCATAATAAATGCCATCTATAATCCAGAGAATAATGGCCCAGATGAAGAGACTTCCACTATTGGGATGAGAAATATTGTGCTTCAAATGGATCCCAGATCCCTCAGATCCCTCTTTGGATCTCTAGTGGCCATTCTTTCCCCTCACTTGGAGCAGTCCATAAGTGAGGTGACACATACAGTAGCAGACTTAGGAGAGGCTGAAGTAATGAGAACCTGGAAAGAAATAAGGTCTGCTACTCACAAGAAGAATTTAAAGGGCCCTATGAAGGTTACGAGGACCCAGATGTGGGTTGATTTAATAAGAGCAGGAGCAGATGGAAGGAAATTAGATGGGAAGTCAAATAGGATATTACTAGAGCTATGGCAACAACTGAAAACAGAACAGAAGTTCTAGCCATTAAGACCAAAGAGGCAGAGGTCAGAGACAGAGCCACAAGTCTAGCCTGTGTGCCTGCAAGACTTTTTGCTGGAAAGACTGGAGAAAAAGGATATTGTAAGGCCCACCCATGGTTCTTTTGGTTAACTCATTTCAGTAGAACTGGTTTGAATACAGCCAGGATGACCACTTAGTGGCAATGGATCTCCTCAGGCTTGAGAGTTATTATAATTTATATTTTCTGTTATTTGTATAATGCATTATGTTGTTGTGGAGTTTAATCACAATGTTTCAGCCTCCTTGCACACTTCCTTGCACAGAGACCATTGCAGAGGACTGAGGGCACATAGACTGAGAGAAGAGAATCCTGGAGGGGTGGAGTGTGGATAAAATGAAAGTTTCTGTTGCCAGGATTCTCACCTGGCCCTGGTTGACTAGCTCACTACACATGTGTGGGCAGTATATTGCTATTGACTCTATATAAAGATCTCTGCCCAGTACTCTGGGTAACACGGTGGCACAGCTGCAAGGCTGCAGGAGAGCAGAGCAGAGGCTGGAGTGGTTGCAGTGCCTAGGACAGAGACCCAGAGGACAGCTGTGTGGGATGGCTGTGCAGACAGAGAGGCCTGGAGGACGGCTATGTGGGCAGAGGGGCCCAGAGGCAGAGACTGGCTTGCTTCATGCAGACTCTCTCTGAGTGAACAGGATTTTAGTGATTGACATGCCACTTTGGAAATAAAGTTGGGTATAAGCCTTTCACCCAAGAACATTTTGCTTTCCTTTTCTTTGGTCACATTGAATCCATAGCGAACTTGCCCAGGGCTGAAACCCATTGGCAAGACATCAAGGAAACCAGAAAGTGAATTTCAGTTCACTTTCTCTGAGTGTAAAACAAAAAAAACTAATGAATAATTCACATTTAAAGTTCAAGAAAGCTTTTACAAATGCTTGACAAAAAAAAATTAACATGTATCATAGTCTTTATTGAGGAAAATAATGAAATTTCCATTATATTAAGTGGAAAAAGCACACATTTTGAAGTAAAAGTTACCTTGGTTTGAATTCTTACTCTGATATTTATAGACATGTATGTAATCTTAGGCAAGATGCTGCAACTCTTAGCCTCAGTTCCCCCATTTTTAAAATGGGAACAGCAGCCAGTATACAAGATATTCATAAGGACAGGCAGCATGTTCCCAAACACATCACATCTGATATTTAGTAAACCATATGAAATTTATTATTTGAGTTTAACAAGGTAGCCATGGATGAGACTGAAAAACAAAGTTTTTGTGCCCAAATGTACCAAAGCTTAATGATTAAGCCATTGGGCTGAATGATGGTGGTATTTACCCTTTATGGGAAATTGGTATATCCACTATCAATTACCCTGTGAAATAATTAATCTTGATGATACAAGAAAAGGCAGAGGACTATGGAGAGGAAAGAATATAGGGTGTCAAGGCCTGGGGCAAAATTCCAGGTTATGTGAAGATCTAAAGTGCTTCTGGTGGGGACTAAAGAGAGGATCCAAGTACTAGCCTGGTGGAGACAGATGAAGACAAGGCACAGGAGACAAGGGCAGGTCTGGGCTTCTGCAGCAACTGGAAGGCCCCGTTCCTGTGCCTGCGTGGGGTAAAGCAATGTCATCGCAACAAAACTGGTGGGGGTGAGGGAGGAGTCCAGGTGAGACAAGGACAACACCACACATGAACCCTCAGGTAGCACAGAGATGGCCAGTTTCTTAAGACGGCACCAATAGGGTTATGGGGTCCTCTGTCCAAAAAAGAAAAAATGTGATTCTGTTCACCCTAGCGAATGGCAAGAGGAAAGAGGAAAAATGATTTTTTTAGATAATTAGATGAAACAGGAGAATGGCAGAAGATTTAACTAAACTGGCATCCAAATTTTGAAGTAATTTTTAAGGTTTAGGAAAACTAAAGGCATATGGCTGTCTTGCCAATGGGTTTCAGCCCCAGGCAAGTTCACTATGGATTCAGTGTGACCAAAGGAATGAAAGTAAAATGTTCTTGGGTTGAAAAGGTTATACCCAACTTTATTTCCACGGTGGCAGATTAATCACTAAAATCCCATTCACTTAGAGTGAGTCTGCCTGCAGCAAGCCAGACTCTGCCTTTGGTCCTCTCTGCCTGCACAGCCGTTCCACACAGCCATCCTCTGGGCCTCTGTCCTTGCTGTGGCCACCACTCCAGCCTCTGCTCTGCTCTCCTGCAGCCTTGCAGCCCTGCCACTGTGTTGTCCAGAGCACTGGGTAGAGCTCTTTGTATAGAGTCAATAGCAAGGTATTGCCCACATGTGTGTAGTGAGCTAGCCAACCAGGACCAGGTGAGAATCTGGACACAGGAATTTTCATTTTATCCACAATGGCTAACAAAATGTGAGGCTTGAATTCAATTCCAAATTCATGTCTAAATGCTTTACTCTTAGTCATTATACAATCCTGCAGGTTAAAGTAAAATGAGACTTCCTTCAGTACCTAATTACAATACCCAATTAGGAGAATGACCAGAACTTTCTTGGGAATTTTTAACAAAATAATCCATGAAACGGTCCCCCTCCTAGGTAACTTGCTGACTCTGCCAGAATTTTTCACACTCAGATTGCAGAGCCTTCACCAGTCATTCTCCATTCAGGCCTAAGTGCTTGTCACTGTATTACTTGGAGCATCGCTGTTTTAATTCAGGTCTTACAGCAGTGACTATTCACTGCCATTCCAGACCATTGTCAGAGCTCAACACAGAGCAGTGCACCTGGTGGGCCTGACAGCTGCAGTGTTGCAGCCCCACCCAGGAGGATAGCCTCTGATGATTTACCCAGGCCCTCCCCTCAGCACTGCCTTGGTCAAGCACGCCTAGGAAACAGCTGGGACCCCAGGTGTTATAGCTTTTGGTCATATGACCTTCTCAGCTCACACTTACGTGATGTTTTCTCCAAGAAGCCTGGAGCACTGGAACAACTCACCAGCAACCACAGGCTGTATGATACTGAATCAGAACTGTGGTAGAATAACCGATGTCCCTGAGTTGAGTCCTGGGGACAAAGTCAAGCCTCATTTTCTTTATATGCTAAGCTCCATGATGCCACTTGGAAAACTGAGGTTAAATAAATATATTTCAGTGTATGAAATTAGAGATCCTACCTGTATTACTTTAACTCATTATCTCAGTACTCTTTATTGAATAATTTATTTCTTCATTGATATGAAATTGTACATTTATAATACAAAAAAACATTAATTTAATCATTAAATGTTTATACATATGAGACTAAATGTAATAGTCTCTATTTAGATTAAATGCCACTGCTTAAATTACTTCATAAAATATATGAGAGAATATTAATTCCAGGTGGTATCTTCCCCAGTCATTTGTAATATTGCAAGGCTACAGACTCTGTCCCTTGGTACAAGATCTAGAAATACACAATGTTAAATATAATGAGGAAAGTAATTAGAATACAGGCTTTAAAATATGGTGCTTAAGCTTTTGTTTTAATGTGTCATTAATTTATTATACAAAAATCCAATGTGTATATTTCAGCCTACACCACTACTAATGAAAACTCTACACTACAGTTTGAATTTGAGATTTGACTGGATGTAATTGAGTTTCTTTGCCTTGCATAATCACCACCGGAGAAGGCACCGACAGTTTTATCACTCTCAATTCTCTTTAAATTATGCAAATGCTATTGGTTCTTTTAAATAGTCCTCTGCATCATCCCTTATATAGTGCTTAAAAACCCAAATCCGATTAACCATCAGAATGAGTGAATATTCTGGGCATGATGTTAGTTAACCATTATGCTCAGCTGCTCCTCAATTAGTCTAAGATAGACTCCAGCCCACTCAGCTGTGCAGCCTTGGATAAATTCCTTAATTGCTCTATGCTTCATTTTCCTCATCTATAATATGGGAATGATAATAATAGAATCTACCTCATATGATTGTTGTGAGAATTGAAAATGTTAATAGTTGTAGAACATTTAGAAAAAAAGCCTTGCACACACTAAGCACTGCATTACTCTTATCTGATTGGATTTATCTCTAATACTGTCTTCTATTTTCTGCATCCATGTTATTTTCCACCCTATCTCCATGCTCCTCTTTATTCTCAAAAGTCACATTCTATCTCAAAAAAAGACTTGGTAATGTCAATAGAGTGTTAATGTCCAAAAAGGCTATACATATTGTTCGTTTCATGGCAAATAGAAGGAATAAATAAATTATTCTCTGATTGTGTACTTAAATGTTTACAGGTAGCAGAAGAACTAGTCACGTTCCAGAACTTCTGAAACCATGTCATCAAGTAGCTGTGCCTTCTGATGGGTTTCAGCCCCGGGCAAGTTCACTATGGATTCAGTGAGATCAAGGAATGGCAATGAAACGTTCTTGGGGTAAAAGGGTTTATTACCCGGCTTGTTCTCCTGATGATAGGCTGAGCACTAGAATCACATCTGCATCCCACAGTCTGCAGGTCTGTAATCCTCCTTTGTCTCTGCCTGGGTCCAGAGCCCTGGGCAGAGCTCCTTATATAGTGACACAGTCAGTAATAGCTTATTGCCTGTGGGTGAGGAAGCAGTAGCCTAAGTTACACAATCAAGTAGTTTATGGTCCGGTAAGGATCCCGGCCATAGGAACTTCCATTTTCCCCACAATCTTTCAATTACAAAGGCCCCTAAAATTGTAAGCACAAAGATCACAGGCAGGAAAGTCAATTTCTACCACTACATAATACAATAGTATAATTATATTAGGAAGAAATTACACAGAAAAAATACATTTCCTGAGAAGCATCTCTCTTTTTTTAATTTGTTTTTATTTATGTTTACTAGGCTCACCCCTACCCCAAGACCCACCCAACAAACCCCATTACAGTCACTGTCCATCAGCATAGTAAGATGTTGTAGAATCACTACTTGTCTTCTCTGTGTTGCAAAGCCCTCCCCTTTCCCCCACCCCCCACATTATACATGCTAATCATAATACCCCCTTTCTTCTTTCCTGCCTTTATCCCTCCCTACCCTCCCATTCTCCCCAGTCCCTTTCCCTTTGGTAACTGTTAGTCCATTCTTGGGTTCTGTGATTCTACTGCTGTTCTGTTCCTTCAGTTTTTCTTCTGTTCTTATATTCCACACATGAGTGAAATCATTTGGTATTTGTTTTTCTCCACTTGGCTTATTTCACTGAGCATAATACCCTCTAGCTCCATCCATGTTGTGGCAAAAGGTAGGATTTGTTTTCTTCTTATGGCTGAATAATATTCCATTGTGTATATGTACCATCTTCTGTATCCATTCATCTAGTGATGGACACTTAGGTTGCTTCCATTTCTTGGCTATTGTAAATAGTGCTGCGATAAACATAGGGGTGCATCTGTCTTTTTCAAACTGGAGTGCTGCATCCTTAGGGTAAATTCCTAGAAGTGGAATTCCTGGGTCAAATGGTAAGTCTATTTTGAGCATTTTGAGGAACCTCCATACTGCTTTCCACAATGGTTGAACTAATTTACATTCCCACCAGCAGTGTAGGAGGGTTCCCCTTTCTCGGCAACCTCGCCAACATTTGTTGTTGTTTGTCTTTTGGATGGTGGCCATACTTACTGGTGTGAGGTGATATCTCATTGTGGTTTTGATTTGCATTTCTCTGATAACTAGCGATGTGGAGCATCTTTTCATGTGTCTGTTGGCCATCTGAATTTCTTCTTTGGAGAACTGTCTGTTCAGCTCCTCTGTCCATTTTTTAATTGGATTATTTGCTTTCTGTTTGTTGAGGAGTGTGAGCTCCTTAAGTATTTTGGATGTCAAGCCTTTATCAGATCTGTTATTTATGAAAATGTTCTCCCATACTGTAGGGTACCTTTTTGTTCTATTGATGGTGCCCTTTGCTGTACAGAAGCTTTTCAGCTTGATATAGTACCACTTGTTCATTTTTGCATTTGTTTCCCTTGCCCGGGGAGATATATTCATGAAGAAGTTGCTAATGTTCACATCCAAGAGATTTTTGCCTGTTTCTCTCTAAGAGTTTTATGGTTTCATGACTTACATTCAGGTCTTTGATCCATTTTCGATTTACTTTTGTGTATGGGGTTAGACAGTGATCTAGTTTCATTCTCTTACATGTAGCTGTCCAGTTCTGCCAGCACCATCTGTTAAAGAGACTGTCATTTCCCCATTGTATGTCCATGGCTCCTTTATCAAATATTAATTGACCATATATGTTTGGGTTAATGTCTGGAGTCTCTAATCTGTTCCACTGATCTGTGGCTCTGTTCTAGTGCCAGTACCAAATTGTCTTGATTACTATGGCTTTGTAGTAGAGCTTGAAGTTGGGGAGTGAGAGCCCCCCAGCTTTATTCTTCTTTCTCAGGATTTCTTTGGCTATTCGGGTCTTTGGTGTTAACATATGAATTTTTGAACTATTTGTTCCAGTTTGCTGAAGAATGTTGTTGGTAATTTGATAGGGATTGCATCAAATCTGTATATTGCTTTGGGCAGGATGGCCATTTTGACGATATTAATTCTTCCTAGCCAAGAGCATGGGATGAGTTTCCATTTGTTAGTGTCCTCTTTAACTTCTCTTAAGAGTGTCTTATAGTTTTCAGGGTATAGGTCTTTCACTTCTTTGGTTAAGCTTATTCCTAGGTATTTTATTCTTTCTGATGCAATTGTGAATGAAGTTGTTTTCCTGATTTCTCTTTCTATCGGTTCATTGTTAGTGTATTGGAAAGCCACAGATTTCTGTGTGTTAATTTTGTATCCTACAAATTTGCTGTATTCTGATATCAGTTCTAGTAGTTTTGAAGTGGAGTCTTTAGGGTTTTTTATGTACAATATCATGTCATCTGCAAATAGTGACAGTTTAACTTCTTCTTTACCAATCTGGATTCCTTGTATTTCTCTGTTTTGTCTGATTGTCATGGCTAGGACCTCCAGTACTGTGTTAAATAACAGTGGGGAGAGTGGGCATCCCTGTCTAGTTCCCGATCTCAGAGGAAAAGCTTTCAGCTTCTTGCTGTTAAGTATGATGTTGGCTGTGGGTTTATTGTGTATGGCCTTTATTATGTTGAGGTACTTACCCTCTATACCCATTTTACTGAGAGTTTTTATCATGAATGGATGTTAAACTTTGTTGAATGCTTTTCAGCATCTATGGAGATGGTCATGTGGTTTTTGTCCGTCTTTTTGTTGATGTGGTGGATGATGTTGATGGATTTTCAAATGTTGTTCCATCCTTGCATTCCTGGGATGAATCCCACTTGGTTATGGTGTATGATCCTTTTGATATATTTTTGAATTCGGTTTGCTAATATTTTATTGAGTATTTTTGCATCTACATTCATTAGGGATATTGGCTTGTAGTTTTCTTTTTTGGTGGGGTCTTTGCCTCATTTTGGTATTAGGGTGATGTTGGCTTCATAGAATGAGTTTGGGAGTGTTCCCTACTCTTCAGTTTTTTGGAAAACTTTAAGGACAATGGGTATTATATCTTCTCTGTATGTCTGATAAAATTCCGAGGTAAATCCATCTGACCCAGGGGTTTTTTCTTGGGTAGTTTCTTGATTACCACTTCAATTTCTTTGCTGGTAATTGGTTTGTTTAGATTTTCTGTTTCTTCCTTGGTCAGTCTTGGAAGGTTGTATTTTTCTAGGAAGTTGTCCATTTCTTCTAGGTTTTCCAGCTTCTTAGCATATAGGTTTTCATAGTAGTCTCTAATAATTCTTTCTATTTCTGTGGAGTCTGTCATGATTTTTCCATTCTCATTTCTGATTCTGTTGATTTGTGTTGATTCTCTTTTTCTCTTAATAAGTTTGGCTAGAGGCTTATCTATTTTGTTTATTTTCTCAAAGAACCAGCTCTTGGTTTCATTGATTTTTTCTATTGTTTTATTCTTCTCAATTTTGTTTATTTCTTCTCTGATTTTCATTATGTCCCTCCTTCTGATGACTTTAGGCCTCATTTGTTCTTCTTTTTCCAGTTTTGATAATTGTGATGTTAGACTATTCATTTGGGATTGTTCTTCCTTATTTAAGTGTGCCTGGATTGCTAAATACTTTCCTCTTAAGACTGCTTTTGCTGCATCCCAAAGAAGTTGGGGCTTTGTGTTGTTGTTGTCATTTGTTTCCATATATTCCTTGATCTCTATTTTAATTTGTTCGTTGATCTATTGATTATTTAGCAGCATGTTATTAAGACTCCATGTGTTTGTGAGCCTTTTTGTTTTTTTTGTAGAATTTATTTCTAGTTTTATACCTTTGTTGTCTGAAAAGTTGGTTGGTAGGATTTCAATCTTTTTGAATTTACTGAGGCTCTTTTTGTGTCCTAGTATGTGGTCTATTCTGGAGAATGTTCCATGTGCACTTGAGAAGAATGTGTATCCTGTTGCTTTTGGATGTAGAGTTCTATAGATGTCTATTAGGTCCATCTGTTCTAGTGTGTTGTTCAGTGCCTCTCTGTCCTTACTTATTTTCTGTCTGGTGGATCTGTCCTTTGGAGTGAATGGTGTGTTGAAGTCTCCCAAAATGAATGCGTTGCATTGTATTTCATCTTTTAGTTCTGTTTGTATTTGTTTCACATATGCTGGTGCTCCTGTGTTGGGTGCATATATATTTAGAATGGTTATATCCTCTTGTTGTACTGAGCCCTTTATCATTATGTGATGTCCTTCTTTATCTCTTGTTACTTTCTTTGTTTTGAAGTCTTTTTATCTGATACTAGTACTGCAACTCCTGCTTTTTTCTCCCTATTGTTTGCATGAAATATCTTTTTCCATCCCTTGACTTTTAGTCTGTGTATGTCTTTGGGTTTGAGGTGAGTCTCTTGTAAGCAGCATATAGATGGTCTTGTTTTTTTATCCATTCAGTGACTCTATGTCTTTTGATTGGTGCATTCAGTCCATTTACATTTAGGGTGATCATCGATAGGTATGTACTTATTGCCATTTCAGGCTTTAGATTCGTGGTTACCAAAGGTTCCAGGTTACTTTCCTTACTATCTCAGAGTCTAACTTAACTCACTTAGTTAAGTGTTACAAACACAATCTAAAGGTTCTTTTCTATTTCTCCTCCTTTTTCTTCCTCCTTCATTCTTTACATAGTAGGTATCAGATTCTATACTTTTTCTCTATCCCTTGATTGGCTTTGGGGATAGTCAATTAAATTTTGCATTTGCCTCACAGTCAGCTGCTCCACCCTCCCTACCGTGGTTTTACTACCTCTGGTGACAGCTCTCCAACCCTAGGAACACTTCCATCTGTAGCAGTCCCTCCAAAGTAGAGTGCAGAGATGGTTTGTGGGAGGTAAACTCTCTCAGCTTTTGCTTATCTGGAAATTGTTTAATCCCTCCTTCAAATTTAAATGATGATCTTGCCAGATAAAGTAATCTTGGTTCCAGGCCCTTCTGCTTCATGGCATTAAATACATCATGCCACTCCCTTCTGTCCTCTAAGGTTTCTGCTGAGAAGTCTGATGTTAGTCTGATGGGCTTTCCTTTGTATGTGATCTTATTTCTGCCTCTGGCTGCTTTTAACAGTCTGTCCTTATCCTTGATCTTTCCCATTTTAATTACTATGTGTCTTGCTGTTGTCTTCCTTGGGTCCCTCGTGTTGGGGGATCTGTGGATCTCCATGGCCTGAGAGACTATCTCCTTCCCCAGATTGCGGAAGTTTTCAGCAACTACCTCCTCAAAGACACTTTCTATCCCTTTCTCTCTCTTCTTCTTCTGTTACCCCTATAATGCGAATATTGTTCCGCTTGGATTGGTCACACAGTTCTCTCAATATTCTTTCATTTTTAGAGATACTTTTCTCTCTCTGTGCCTCAGTGTCTTTGTATTCCTCTTGTCTAGTTTCTATTTCATTTATTGTCTCCTCCACTGTATCCAACCTGCTTTTAATACCCTCCATCATGTTCTTCAATGATTGGATCTTTGACCTGAATTCATTCCTGAGTTCTTGGATGTCTTTCCGTACCTCCATTAGGATGTTGATGATTTTTATTTTGAACTCCCTTTCAGGAAGAGTCACAAGGTCCATATCATTTAAATCTTTCTCGGAAGTTGTATTAACAATTTTACTCTGGACAAGGTTCCTTTGGCGTTTCATGTTTGTATATGGCGCCCTCTAGTGTCCAGAAGCTCTATTCTGGAGCTGCTGAGCCCCTGAAGCAATGTCGGGGGTCGCAGGGGAGCGGTACTGGGGGTAGGAAAGAGCTGTTCCCCGCCTCCCGGCTGCTGTGCCTGTCTCCACTGCCTGAGCCAGTGGGCTGGGCACACAGGTATAAGTTTTTGACCCAGAGCAGCCGGATATGGATCCCTGCTTTCCACAAGCGGCCAGAATCCCAGTCTCCCCAGGAACTCTGCCTGTATTAACTTTCCAACTCGGTAGTCATGCGAGTCTCATGAAAGCACCGTGAAATGTAGGTTTTTGCCCCCAGAGCAGATCTCCGGAGCTAGGTATTCAGCAGTCCCAGGCCTTCCCCTTCCTCTCTGCCCTGTTTCTCTTCCTCCCGCCCATGAGCTGGGGCAGGGGAGGGGCTTGGGTCCCGTGGAGCCACAGCTCTGGTACGTTACCCCGTTCGCTGAGGTCTGCTCTTTTCTCCAGGTGTGTGCATTCTGTCGTGTCCTCTTTCCTGTTGCTCTCTCAGGATTAGTTGCACCAATTAAATTTTCTAATTGTATCCAGTTTCAGGAGGAAGCCTCTGTCTCTCCTCTCATGCCGCCATCTTTATTCCTTACCAAGAAGCATCTGTACTGTTCTAATGCACAGTGAAAATCAGAAGACCCGAAGGAAGTGTGCATGACATCCAGTGCAGATCTCCTCAGGAGCCAGCACCCTAGCAGGTGAGCCAGGCTGACCAGACAGCCGGGAAGACAGACCTGTGCTACCAAAGACCATGGCTCTTTCTAACAACACAGAAAGTGGAGCGAATGATCCCGTGGCCTACCTGCTCACCTGAGCTGGAATTCCTTGAAGACTCTATCCTATCAGCTAACAGCTGACCTGTGAGAAAACAGTCTCCCCCTTCTCCCCCAAACTCTATTCTTAGTCACCCCCGCTGTTAACTCCTTCCACATTCTTCTCTACTTTTTCTCACTTATCTCAAAATACCATAGTTTCTTCCTTTGCCAAACTTCTCCATAGTGTCTCAGAAATTCCTCAGTCTCAGGTGACCTTCACCCCCCGACCTCCTCAGCTATCTCTCCTCAGGGTCTAAGTGAGAGCTGGCATTCCCTCCCAGCCTTCTCCAATGGAAGCTGCTCATCCTACTAAACCTGCTAAGGTACTAATCCCAGATGACTTTATCTCTACTCTTAGTTAAAATCTCTATTACTCTGAAGCTTATGCCATCTTACCAGAATGTCTTATCGAGGTCATCTCTTGACCCCTTCTCTCACAGCCATTCACTTTCACCAAGCCCTAGGTTCCCTCATTTTCTCTGTATCTGTCAAATATTCTCTTCCCTGTGTAGGCCATACTTAGATTAGCCATGTCAGTCCTATCCAGGCCAACTTCCTCCATTCCTGTCTTCATTCTGCCACACATTCTCCTGGCACAACCCCAACCAGGGTTGCACTAGCTAAATCTAATGTGCTGAACCCTGTTGGAGAAAATCACAAAAGCAGGCAGTTAAATGTCTTCAAAAATTCATAGACCTCCCCTGAACATGAACACTGGCCATTAAGGCTTATATGTTTCTATAGCCACCTTTTATGATATTTTTCTTAATAGAGATTATTTAAGAATTTATCCACATTCTTACTACCTCCCTCACCCTCAACAAATAATCATGACATCTTTAGATGCAGAGTAAATAAGAGTTATTATATAGAAAATCTCTTAACTTTCTTCCCCTGAACATATGTACCCAAGACTTAAATTTTTGTTCTGCCACTTTCAACAAGAGACATAACTGTATCCCTCCTTGGTGGCCTTTGATTCACGTTTTAAATTGTAGTTCTGGCCCTCACCTTGGAGAAGATAATCTGCCTTTGTTCTTACAAGCCAAAAAATAAAAGTGCAGGAAGCCACCTTTAAGACAATTTGGGATTTCAAAAGCCTTCACAGGAAGCCTTTGGGTTCCAGGAAAGTGAGAGGATGAATGCTTGAAATGTGTGATCTACCCAAGGCTTGCATGAATTCTAGGGACTTAAAAAGAATATGCATAAATATTAAACATATTTTGGAGGCAGAAATACGTGCCTTCTCAGGTACTCAGAGGAAATGGCTGTGGGCATCCTAGTCCAAGCAAATACATTAGCAAAAGTGTGAAAAGGAAACTGACATAAACAGCCTGAAAGGCCAGGGCTTCTTCCTTCTAAGTGGTGGGAGTTTGGGGAATTCCTCTTTTCAGGACCACAGAGGTATCTGGGATTCTTAGAACTGAGACCAAGTCTCCAAAACAGCTGAGGTGGACTTTCCAATAATATTGGTGAATGCATTTTCAAGCTTAGTCTAATGAACTCGAGTGCCCTCGAAGATGAGGTGACTTGCATCCTGAATATTGGAAATGATGAGGTTTATTTCTCCACTTTCTCTCTGCATTTCAGTTAAAATTGATTCTTCAAGGCTTCATTCATTATTTTTGTTTTTAATATTTACAACTTCTCCCTTTCTGCCATCTCCTTACTATCAAGCATTTAAATTTGTTCATCTCTCAATCTTAAACAAATAAACTATCCCTTAAAATTACATCTCCTTTCTAATATTCACCTAGTTTCTCTTCAGCCTTTATGGCTTACCTTCTTCAAAGGATGATTTGTCTCATGGTTTCTACTTCTTGAAATCTAGTTCACTGAGCTGTGTTCCCTCCCCTGCCACTTCACTGACCCTGCACTCACAAAGATCCTAGGCTTGTTGCTAACTAAAAGAATCTATTCTGGGCCTTATTCCATTGACAGCTGAAATATTTTATACACTCTTGGCTATTCAGTTTGTTTCTGAAAAATCCTTCCCTTTCTTAGTTTATGTCGGTTCAGATTCTCTCTTTTTTTTTCTTACTTTTCAAACTTTTCTTAATACTCCCTGGTGTGTTTCTCTTTCTCAAACCATTCCACAAATGTTGGCATTCCTCAGGTACTCAAGTCCTCAAGAGTATTTTCTCATGTCCTCTTTTTTCTCACTTTCCACTCTTGTGGGTAGTAAATTCCTTCCCATGGCTTCCATTCCCTCTACATGTGTGTAAATGCCAAATACCAATCTTCAGTCCAACCCTGTCTCCTGAGGGGTGTGTGTGTGTGTGTGTGTGTGTGTGTGTGTGTGTGTGCACACCTGCAGAGAGATTACCCAGGTTTTGATGCCTGCTCTAACACTTATTGTCCATACGAATATCAGAAAATTACTTAGTCCTTTCATATCTCAGTCTCATCTATAAAAAAGGTAATAAAAGCAATGTAAAAAGTAAATTTAGAAAGTAAACAAAAATAGTTAATAGTAAATAGCAAAAAAATTAAAATAAAAAAGTAATTAAAGAGTAAAAGAAATACATCAAAGGGTTATACAGAGAACTAAAGAAGCATATATAATTCCATACTTAGTGTCTCCAGTTAGTATCTCACTATAACTTTTAATTCAGTTCCCTACCTTGAGACATCACCATCCCGTGTACCAACAGTGCACTCCAGCCTCTACTGAGAGATTAGGATCAGTTCACCTATTTAGGACAGGGTGTTAGAGGGGTAATGCAGTCACTGTAAGGGGAAAAAGGGTTAAAAGATGTTGAATCCTCAGGATGATGTCTGCCTTATTGGCTTTAGCTCTCTTGATATTAATTTGTCCTTTGTATTCAAATTTTCTTGGAATTTTTTTCTTTGTTCTCTTCAGGGAGTTTGATTCCCATTTACCTTGGAAGTTAGTCTTAATACTTCCAGTCACTTGAAAGATTTAATTGACCTTAGGAAGATATTACACTTTTCTTGAAAAGATTTTCCTTGAGTTCACCTTTTCTACATTCTTCTTAACATCAGGGGTTAATATTATAAAGAATGTGCTTAGTAATGGGCCTAAAAAAAAGGGACCAAAGAGACTACTCAATTTGCTTGAATGTAGAGACACAAAGAAATGTTTAGTTTTCACATTTGGGCCACCATAGCTTATCACAAGATTATGTTGAAGTTTGGCATCAAACATCAGTTCCCTTCATCCTGCCTTGTCCTCTTAAATAGAACCATATCAAAGATCTTATAAGGGCAGCTACAGCCATAAGGGGTTGTTTGAAGATTCCAGAATTGAGGTCTTTCCAAGCATATTTTCATCTCCTCATGATGTTCCACACACACACACCTTCATGATTTTATATTTTCTCTCCAAAATATTCTCTCTTACTGCTAATTACCTTCTACTTTATTCAGAAGCTATGTTGAACTATTATATCATAAAACTTTATTCTGATATTTATTTTGTCTCCAAGGGCCCTTAATTTCCATTGCCTATCATCCAGCTACTTTCTGTTCATCCTTTAACATTCCCTTAAAGAGTCTCCTTCAGGAAGACTTCCTGCACCCTTCTCAGCCCCCATTCCAGGCTAGGTGCTCAGCATATGCTCCAACAATGCCCTACCTCATACTTACAGCTTCCCACTTACTTTATTGTAAGTGGCATGCTCGGACATGTTTAACTATGGGATCTTCTGGGGAAAAGAAGCCCTTTTCTAATTCCCATGGAGTAAATACTCCCACCATAGCCAGTTGCAAACTAGCAATGTAATGTCACTGCAGCTTTGGCAACTGCTGAGTGTAACCGGCTACTGCAAGTTGAAGCAAGTTGGTTCCAGCACATCACAACATGGTCTGCCTACTTCATTCTTTCATTTATTAAGCACTCACTGTATGAAATGAGCTGTTTTAGATGCTGGGAATAGAATAACGATCCAATCAAAGTGTGCTATCGAAAGTAGGTAGGGACATGGCATTAAACAAAAGATGTATGATATAAAATTGGAAGAAATAAATACCATAAAGAAATAAAGTCAAGGTAATGGGACAAAGAAAGGTGGGGGCAGCAAGCAGTGTGACTCAGTGAAGTTGGTTGGAAGGGCCCCACTAAGGAAGTGACTTATGAGTGGTGACCCCAGTGCAGTGGGAGAGTGGGAAATGCAGATTCTGCAGTAAATGATGATTTCTAACAGGCAAAGGGAAACATGCCAGTTGAAAAAAACTGAGACAGCAGAGGGCTTGATGTATTTAAGGGACAGCAAGGAGGCCATTGGGGTTATAGCTAGGTGAGCAAGGGGGAGTGTGATATGAGATGAGGCCAAATCATGAAGTTTCTGGGAGTCTATTGTTCAGCACTTTGGATTTTATTCTTAGTAAAATGGGAAACCATCAGAGTCTGAGTATATTGTATATATCTTTTATTTCCTGTACATTATGATGTTTTGACATCTTAAAATTTTCTAACTGGGAAGAGACTGCCCTTGAGGTTAGCCAATTCTAGAGAAAGCAAAAGGCCAAGCAGGGAACATGTCTCTGAAATGCAAAGTAACCAATCCAGAATTGTAACTCCTCTATGGGGCCTGCACATCCTAAGGACAATATTCCTCTTCCTTAATCATCCCACAGCTGGGTACCACATAACCAGAGATCACTCTATAGTTTAGAGCCTGCCAAAGTTACTCAAACTAATGAGTCCTAAACTGTTTGCCCTGCCCTACCATGCCTTTCTCATGGGAACTCCAATAAAGGTCACCGCTTCAGTTCTCCCCTGGCGCCTGCCCTTCTTGCCTCCTGACCAACACTGGTGTCTTACTCGATGGGACCTGTGAGCATATTAAACTTCTTCCTTCCAAGGTTCATTCTTGTATCCTCCTGTGGCCACATCTGACTCTACCACACCATATCCAACATTCACAGTCTTAGTAAGGGAAAAATGTTACCTGACATGTCTTAAACCTAACACTCTGGCTGCTTTGCAGAGTTGAGAGCACAGAAGGGCATGGAAGGAAGCAGGAAGAGAACAGTCAGAAGGCTCTCCCCCTGGTCTAGGAGCGGGGAATGACCAGCTGCTCAAAGGCCAGTGGTGAAAGACTGAGTTGGAAGAGGGCTGAGAATTGACCACCACATTTGGCAATATGGCGGTCACTGGTGAACTTGTAAAGAGTAATTTCAAGGAGAAATGAGGGCAAACCTCTGACTGAAGCAGATCCAATAAAAATTGGAAGTAGAAAAGCTAGAGATAGAGGATAAACTAACTCTTTTCAGTTTTTCTCTGTTGAGAGAGGGGAAAAAATGGTAAGCCAGCTGTCAGGAGCTGCTGAGTAAGGGGTATTATTGTGATATTACAGCACGTGTGTATACTGATGAGAATAACCCAGAAGAAGGCATAGATGAGCACGGGGCAGGGGTGGGGAAACATTGCAGGAGCAAAGTCACTGAGCAGGAGAGGATGGGCGGAAGCCAGAGCACAGACGGAGGATTTGGTTTCGGCCGTCAGACAGTTCCACCATGGCCGTGGGAGGAAAGCTGAGGATGCGGCACAGGCGCGGGAGGAGGTGAACTGGTAGATTTGGTAGGGTAAGAATATGGACATTTTCTTCAAATTGCTTCTGTTCTCTCAGTGAGGGAAGAAGGCAGGTCACCATCTGAAATTGAAGAAAGTGGGGAATTGTTCCAGGCTTGAGGACAATGAAAAAGTGTGCATTTTACTCAGTATGTGCTGGAGCCGGCAGGTCCTTTGAGCTCAGGAGTCTGCGCGTCACTTCCCAACTCCACCTTCAGTGATGTCATAGTGGTAACTTGAAATTAGCCTATTTAAATCAAAGAAATTGATGAATATTACAAACCAATACTTTTTCTTCTTTCTGGAAACTAATATTTAAACATTTACCAGCACACCACTGGAATTAGTACCCTAAGTCAGGAGCAAAATGAAGCCATTTGAGAGATACACTATAACAGGATTGCCAGGTGGTGACGGGGGCTCACTTGAGGTTCATAGTCATGGATTCAAGATGACAAAAGTCAGCACAGGAGTGCGTGTGTGTGTGTATGTGTGGGTCCTACCCCAGTCATGTCTAACTGCTCAGGTGAGGCTCCGGAAGGATTAATTTAGAGGAGCTGAAGAATTGAGGCAGTGATTGTAATAGTGGACCATATAGCATATACGCTAGGTAAGGAAGGAAAGAGGGCATGAAAGATGGCATCAGGAGGCGACGAGAGCCTCGATCAGCAGGCAGGTCTAGTGGGGCAGGGGAACTATTGGAATAGGAGGACCGCTGAGAATTAACTGCACTACAAGGACCATACACTCAGAGATTCCATCCACTTGCTCTGTGTCCCAAAATATTAACATAGTGCCTGGCACAAACAGAGCTCTCAATGTTTATTCACTACTTGCAACTTTATAGAGAAAAGTATTTTTCTGAGAGGAGAGTATGCATACAGTATGGCATTTTTAAGCCCCAAGTTAGACTATGTTTAATTCATATGATTACAGTTTACATGTGCGGACATCCTCAATAATCAATAGATGCTTGAGGGATCACCATTCATTTTTTTACCAGAAAGTCAAAGAATAGAAAATAAGTTAAGAACTAGGGTTAGAAGTGAACTTAATGGAAACATTTTTCTTCCAAATACTTTAGTTCAACTAATTGTTTCAATTTATCTTCTTGACTTTTTGCCTTCGAATGATGA
Source organism: Manis pentadactyla (assembly GCF_030020395.1). NCBI lineage: Eukaryota > Metazoa > Chordata > Mammalia > Pholidota > Manidae > Manis > Manis pentadactyla. The sequence continues at coordinate 25,452,135 of NC_080037.1, read as the reverse complement.
CATTGAATAAGAAATGGAATTCACATTATGCAAGCATGAGCTTAGTCCATGCAATATACTTATTATTATCCACTTGGGACTTCTTCTAACAGTCTCAGAATTTCATAGCCAGAGGATAATATAATCTGTTGCTGTTTTTCCCCCCACTGCACAAAGATTACTGTACATTCAGCGACTGTCTTAATCAGTCCTTATTAATTAAAATCTATCAGGAATTAAAGAAGACTTCTGGTTCATGAGACAATTACACCACAGGCTTATTTTTACTATTGCCTTTAAGGAAACTAATCTTTCTTATTAATGACTCAATTATCAAAAACAAAAGGCAGGTTTAATAAAAAAGATTTGGTAATATTTTACTAGCATTGTAAGTGTCACTTGACATTAATCCTGTTGTATGAATAGTAAGATTAAGAAAGAAATATTTTATTTGTCATGGTACAATTCCAAAGTACAGAAGCAATATTAATACCTTTTCATTAATCTACACAAGTGGCTTTGCACCACAGACAAATATTCTATTAAAAATACATGAGTCTGGATAAAATATGTGAAAAAATGTTCTCCATATAGGCAAAGTATACCAGGATAAGAAAACAGACTAAAACATGCATTAAGTAAAGACTATATTTCTGAGTTGTGAGGAAATGAAGCTAGACTTACAATTGAAACATGAAATATCTGGGAAGTTAAAGGGCCTTAGAACTCTACTATACCTGCACACTTAGACTGCTGAGGCCAGTACAAAGAACTCGTTAGTGATAAATACAATTACTAGACTCTTGTCTAGCACTGTCCAATAGAAGCACAATGTAAGCTCAGACGTTATTTAAATTTTCTAGTATCCACAATAAAAAAAACTAAAAAGAAGACACAGGTGACATTAATTGTAGTAATATATTTAACTCAATATGTTTTAAATGTTATTTTTTCATTCATTCAGTATAAAGCATTAAATTAGATAATTTATATTATTTTTATTTTACTGTCTTCAAAATCCAGTGGTTTTTTTACATATCTAGCACATCACAGTTTGCATTAGCATATTGCAAGTGCTTAATAGGCACATGGGGCTAATGTAGATCTATATTAGTGGCCATCTAATTTGGAGGCCATCTAAATGGCTTAATATAAACAGCACATCTCTAGATCTCTGCATTGGCCTTTCAGTGCTTCTTATTCATAATCTATTGTAAAGGCGTACTTTGTTTTCAAATAATTTTGTCCCATTAGTTAACAGCCAAATATATTCTGCTCTATTCTCAAGAAAAATTCATCACCTGGAAATACTATTTTAAATGTATTTTTTAAATCTGTTGTATGGATTCAGATTAAGTGATATTGCTTTAATATACAATGTTCTTAAATATAAACATTTTATCTTTCTTTTGAAAGTGTTGTGAATCTTACATATTTGCAATTTATTTGGAATTCAATTGAAGATATGCCACAGAGGCAACAGGTACTTGTTTCATTCTAAAAGCTGCTCTCATGGTTATTCATTTCCTTTTCAAAGACCACTGTCAGAAAATGCATTTGAACCAGAATTGCTTGTACTGATTTTTGATGGCTTTTTTTCTCTAGGAAATGAGATTGGAATAGTTTTCCAAAAATGTGGTCTAGGAATAAATGATATGGTACAGATTAGCATGTTAAAAGTACATCATGGGTAGCTAAGTGAAGAGCGTTTCATTATCACTGTTATTCCTAACCCTTACAAAGCACACTGCACTTTACTCTGGAGACAGAGAATAGCAAATCCAAAAGCCCTATCAAGTGGTGTCCTGAGAGACTGAATAAGTGGTAAGAGTTCATGATGCCATCACATCATGTTCCTTTGCATACTATAAATGTCAGCATCGGATAACAGAAACTAAAAACTATTGTGTTAGACATTATAATAGATTTTGCATACATTATTTCATTTATTCTAATTGGCATTGTAATAGTTGTTCTATACACATGCTCATACATATTCCTTACAATGACTTTTGATCAAATGTATATGGTAGATATTATCATTCATATGCTACAGTATAGAAAATTTACTTGAGAGGTTAAAAAATGTGTCCAAATCACGTCAAGGAGAAAGAATTCATAACAATATCTTCAGAAATAATATAAGAAATGAAGAGAATTCAAAGAGCACAGTTTCACTTTTACATCCTTTTATTTTAAAAATTGAGGACAAATACAGGTTTGGGGAGATTAGCAGGATCTAGTGGCTTAGCAAAAGGAGTGTGAAATATGTTTACATATTTTACACATTTGTTCTGGGGATTAAATGATATGATAGATTTACATTTTAACTTGAAACCCTGTACAAAGGTGCCTTGAACATAGCAGGCATTCATTATGCATATGCTAAATAAAAGTAACTAAATAACTATGTGTTCAAAATCCTTTACTCTATTTCCCTATTAATTGCCAATATTTTTAAATAGCCCTCAGTGGAAACATCAGTGCAATGAACATCAATCTGATATAAGGTGATATAATCAGTTATACCTGCCTAATGGTATTTTAAGGCTTTATTTCACCACCTTGTACAGACCTGTATCATGATATTCTTCAATAAGCAATACTGGACAGACATTTTCTTAGCAACTCCATCATAGTATCATAATTTTCTCTCCATTTAAAAAAATAACTCTATTGTGATATAGAGACTGAATCACAGGAGAAACTAGAAATCATGATGTACAATGCTAGCCCAGTGCTATATCAGAAGTATACAATATGGGGGGAAAATGCATAATTAAGAGAAAAGCTATTTCCAATAAATATTCTTTTCTAAACTCAAGCTTCAACCTTCTTTATACTGTCATTACATTTAAATAAAGCATCTTTCCTATGTGGTTTTTAAAAGGTTTGCTTTTTTCCAGTTGCGAATGTGCTCTTCACACAGTCATGCTGTAACACATTGAAACTCGAAGTACATTTTAGAATGGCTTAGTGAGATTATAAGCAATTGAACTTTACAAGCTTCATTTTATTTTAATGCAAATTACTCTTCATCTTAAAATGCATATTTTTCACCTTATTAAGCATATGATTCATTTGAAAAAAAATCATGTTCATACCAAATAAAGCTAGGTATATAATGAAATGTGATTTCTACTTTCTAATAAAAACATAAATACTTTTTTGCATGGACATTTCTAGATGTAATAAACTATAACATGTGGAACAGAGAGAGCCACTCTAGTACAGGATTGTTCTAACCTGATTCTTTATGACTGCCTCTTTTCCAACCCTCAGTCTTGGTTTAGTGCTAAATGACCATCCTGTCAGATTAGGTCTACTCATTACACTTAACTGCATGATCATATTTATTTTGCTGAGAGCACTTACATAATCTGTGATTATACCACTCCCTGCCTCTAGAATGCAGGCTCGCAGGAGGTAGGGAATTTATAGAGTCCTTCACCACTAAATTCTTAGAGACCAGGACCTTGCCTGGCCCTGAGCAGACATTTGTGAATGAACAAACTGTAAGACAGAAATTGCCTTTTATTATTTTCAAGGAAATACTACCAAAAGTACTAAAAACTCTTCAAACTGCTTTGTTTTTCATAATAACACAAGTCTCAAAAGAATGTTTTTAATGCAGTTTCATGTTCTTATTTGTTAATGATTAGATATAAATATCCAAATGTGTCATTAGATATTCGTATCCAAGTATTTCCCGAAAAGGAGAGTCTATTTTTAAATTTCGTACATTCATTTCCTGGGATAAATTTTAGATTTTTAAATAGTTTAAAACTGATTTTAAAGGCTTAGATTAAATTGACCTAAAATAAAAATGATTGTTTTTCTGAGATTTTTTTTAGTTCTCTTCAAGTTTTGTCTAATTGAACATTTTCCCTTTTTTAGTGAATTCCAAATGAAGAATATATATTTTCCTACTTTTAAGCAAATGTAAATATCTTTATCAATACAATTAGTTTTCCAGAAAACTAAAATAATATGGCATTATGCAGTAACAACAAAGGATGATTAGATCAATATAAATAGAAAACATACCATGTCTTTTAAGAATAATACCATGTAAAGCATGTCTTAAATTAAGATGACTGAAATCTTTCATGGATATTACATTCATCATGAAAGAATCTCCTTACATCATTTAGCACAGACATTAACTCCCTAGTATCATTCTTTGTCATCCTGTATATTTAAGACCATCCTGTGTATCAACTCCCTTAATACTTGTCCCTTAAAGAGGACAAGCTCCGTGCCTTACACTCACTTCTGCATTCCCCTCCGTATACAGCACAGCAGAGAGTACAAAGTGGACATTCAGTAAATGATTTCAAGTGTATAGATACAGACTTAGGTTTAAAAATGTAATTTTTTATTAAGATGGTGTTTAGAAAAAAATATAATAAACAATATTGATAATGATAAACCATGACAATAGTTGGAGCATATGTCTAGCAACAAGTTAAATCTCTCAGCGAGATATCACAATGATATGCCACAAGGTAAATTCTTACATAAGCCAGTTTGCGTCACTCTGTTTCAAGGCTCTTAGTTTGCATTATTAAACCTGGCTCGCCATATAATAAAAGACTTCTTGGCAAGACAGAAATTGTTATTAATCTAGCTCCTTTATTAGAAAAACAAACAAACATAAAAATTTTGTGTCAGTAGGTTTACCTTTTTATATGAACTGTAAAACATAAAGAGCAAGCTGTCACCATCTCAATCCCAAAAACATTTATCTAGTTTGTATTCTTGCAATGCAATATGCTAGATTCAAGAAAGATCCAAAATTCAAAATGACCAATTACTTCACTTGCTTGATCCTACAGTCTACCTGGTATGATATATGTAAACTACTAACCTAACAGATATAAGAATTAAATAAACCAAACAAAAAAGGACCATACTCTGAAAACACAGAAAATGGAGCAACTGATTTTAAAACAGTCTTTCTCAGATAACTACACACAAGGGATCTTGGTAGACCATCAATAAAAAGAGAAGGTAGGGAATGAAATTCAAACTGAAAAAAGAAAATTACCAAGAGCAAAACAGTATCAATTTTGATATGAAATTTTATAGAACAGCAATACCTTTATGTGGCTGCATTATGGGCTGAAGGCCAAACAGAGAATGTAAAGATATAATTTGTGTTAGGATCATAGAGAGCTCTGAAGGTTGTACCATGGAATCTGAAGTTCAAGATATTAAATAGCAGATGTAAATGTGCAATCACAGTCCTCAGTTCAAATGTATTAAGTCCGTCTACCCTCTCCTATTCTCCACACCAACTCTTTCAGTACTTATGTTAACTTAAATATACATACTTCTTAGACATAGTTGATGAACCTACTGCACAAAAAATATATAGAAATCATTCGAATGAAACTTTCCACCAATACACCCACTCTCATCAGCACTCTTTTCCTCCCACACGTACAGTGAAAGCAGTAGTGGGTTGGATAGAGTTCCCCTAAAAATTCTTGTACAGATCTTCCTTGACTTTCAACAGGGTTACGTCCCTATTTACCTATTGTAAGTTGAAAATACTATAAACCAAAAATGCATTTAATACAACAAACATACTAAATATCATATCTTAGCCTAGTCTGTCTTAAACATTTATTCAGAATATTTGCATTAGCCTACAGTTGGGAAAAATCATCTAACACAAAGCCTATTTTATAACCAAGTGTTAAATTTTTCATGGATTTTATTGAATACTGTACTGATAGTGAAAAACAGAATGTTTCCATGGGTACAGAATGGTTGTAAGTGTATCAGTTGTTTACCCTTGTGCTCAGGTAGCTGACTGGGAGTTAGCCTCTGCCCAGCATCATGAAGGAGGATGTGCCACTTACCACTAGCCTGGGAAAGATCAAAGGTAAGAATTCAAAGTATGTTTTTTCTTGAATGTGTATCACTTTTGCACCATCATAAAGTCAAAAAATTTTAAGTCAAACCATTGTAAGTCAGGGACCATCTATACATCTGTAACTACCTGGAACATAATGAAATGTGATTCTATTTTCCAACAAAAATATAAACACATTTCCTTATATGGAAATAGGGTCTTTGCAGATATAATTAGCTAAGGATCTTGACATGAGTTCATCCTGGATGTGAGGTGGGTCCTAAATGCAATCCAAGGACTGATGTCTTTATAAAAAGAGGAAAGGATATGGAGAGACACATAGAAGAAGGTAAAGTAAAGATGAGGCAGACATTGGAATGCTTCATCTACAAACCAAGAAACACCAAGAACTGCCAGCAACCATCCATCATAAACTAAAAGTGACACACGGGCCAGTTTTGTCCTCCAGCAGGAGCCATCCTTACCAACACCTGATTTTAGACCACTGGCCTCCTGAGCTGATCTGTGGTTTTAAGCCACTCAGATTATAGTCATTTGTAATGACAGCCCTGGAAAATGAATAGATTTTGGTAGTAGGAAGTGGAATGCTGCTGAGCAAATTCTAAAACATTATATATATATGTGGAAATGGCTGTACAATTGGGTAACAGGCAGAGACTAGATAAATGTCTGAGAATCATGACAGATGCAGCTACAGGCCAAGGAACACCAAAGATTGCCAGAACTCACCAGAAGCTAGGAGGGAGGCACGGCATGGTTTGTCCCTGAGAGCCTCCAGAAGGAACGAACTTCACTGAGACCTTGATTTCAGACTTCTGGACCCCTAAACTGTGAAAGGATGAATTTCTCTTGTTTTAAGCAACCCAGCTTATGTCAATTTATGATATACTATAGACATGATACAGTAGATAAGTAACCGTAGCACCTGCCTTAGAAGGAAGCATCACCCAGAGGATTAAACAGGCAAACAAGTAAGGTCAGCATTTCACCTATTACATACAGCATTAAATAATCTATTGGCAGAAACTCTTCATGTCATCTTTGTTTAGTTTGGTATTTATTTTGTTACTAAATTGAGCCAAATGAGAAATGATTACCAAAAGAACCTCACTTTCCAAGTAAAATATTTCTAAATAAAAAAAATTGATGTCATTTAAAATGATATTTTATGTTTAAGTTGCCTTTAAAATAATTTTGATGCACTTTCTATGACTGGTATTGTCCAATTCTGTCTTAAATTTCACCCTCATTTAATCTTAAAATTTGCCTTGACTAATCATAGCCTACAGGAATACTTCCTCTTTCTCTGACTACCTGCATACTTAATGTTGGCATATGTACAGGTGGGCAGGCAATAATGAAGTGCCCTTGAGGAATGCTGAAATAAAGCCCATAACTTTATCTTATGAAATTAAAACAAAACGTCAACAAAAAAACTAACCAAAATGTTGTTTTGTAAAATTAACTTATATAAAACCAATGTTACTCAGTAGAAAATTACATAAAGGTAATTGGCTGAAATTTTAGTAATACTAATAATATCAATAATAATAACTAATATTTGAGTGCTGAATGTATGCCAGGCATTATTCAAAGCCCTTTAGACACATTCACTCATTAAATCATTGCATCAATACTGAGAGATGGACACTACTATTATGCCTTGTATAGAGGCCACAGCAGCAAGAGAAAGGTTAAGCAACTTGTCCAAGAAATCTCAGTAGTAGGTGTGAGAACCTGAATCAGAATGCACACAGCCTGTACTCCTAACCACTACGGAAAGTTCAAGGCAATCATGCATTCCAGGAAGCCAGGAAAAAGACTACTCAGAATGAGAAGCACAGGCAGTTCCAGTAAATGCAAACCAAGGGAAAGGGTAATAATACAAGAAGACCTGCTATATCCAGGTGGCAGTTTTTTATACCCCTAATGCAAAGAAGAATACATCAAACTTTGATGGCTTAGAATCATCAAATATTAAATTCTTGGAGTTATCTCAGGTTGCATTGATCCCATGACCATCAAACAATAGTCTGGTTTTAATTTGGCTTCCAATATAATGCACACACAGGATATGTGTTGACCTGAAGAACTGAATATATGTTCCATAGCAGGTTTATTTCTCATTATAAATGAGTAAACTGGCATTCTGGTCCACACATCAGTCTCATATAAGCTTCATTAGTGTGTGTAAGCTCTCCTGAGTCTGATAAACACTCACAGAATAATAAAATCGTGTTTCTGCTCAGCAGATCTCAGGCTCAGACTGGGATAAATGGCAAAAGTACTGTCCAACAGAGGCCTCAGTTTTGGACAGCTCAGGGAACCTCCATTAGCAATGCCCACTATCTTGATTTAGGCCCACCTTTCCACAGACCTCTAGACTGTATCACATAACCTAAATCACAGAATTAAAAGGTTAAAAAGTTCAGAGTTACACAAGATTTTAGAGATTTCCTACTTACCAGCTGGTGCTTGAAACTCCTCTACAATGTCACTCACAAACATTACCTGAATCAGTGCTTAAAGAAACTCCAGAGCTTTTTCATCATCCCCCAAGGACGCCCTTCTCATTCCATGGAAAAGGACAGATTCAGGCTAAATCTGCTTTCTTGAAACTCACACACATAATCAGGAACTGCTTAAATAAGGCCCATTCTTCTTCCATGACACAAGCCTTTAGTACCAGGAAAAAAAAAAACCCTCTCAAATCCATTTAAGTCTGCCCTTCGCAAAGCTAGGCATCTCTAATTTCTTTAAATATTCTTCAGTAGCCAAATTTTTATGTTGTTATTATCCAAGTCACTTTCTTTTAAACCCGTTTCTGTTTAACCAGTCACCTCTTGTAGTGTATCTCCTGTGGGTTCAGCAAAAGTAGTTCTACTGTGAACTGACTGGTACAGAGACCATTTTCTAGATAGTTTACTCCTACTAATGGGCTAAAATTGTATCATCGTTATTGAGGACACATCAATGAAAGGAACTAAAACATCTGCATCTTTTTCTTGTGTGTGGTATTTAAACCCCACCTTTCTCATGCAGTGCCTTTATTTATTTATACAGTTAAGCAGGTGAACACCTAGGTATTTAGACTTGAAGGAACCAATAAATAGCACTTTTTTCTTCTCAAGACTTTAGACCTAATTGACAGAAACAAAGAGAAAAAACAGAGATCAAAATATTGATTTTATTACCAATAAAAGCTGAACAGTAGGATGTGGCTGCATTGCCAATGGGTTTCAGCCCCGGGCAACTTCACTATGGATTCAATGAGACCGAAAAATGACAATGGAATGTTCTTTGGGTGAAAGGGTTTATAACCAACTTTAATCCCACGGTGACAGGCCAATCACTAGAATCCCATCCACCCAGCGAGTCTGCGTGCAGCAAGCCAGTCTCTGCCTCTGGCCCCACAGCCGCCTCAGTCTCTGTCCTCAGCGCTGCCACCACTCCAGCCTCTGCTCTTTTGCAGCCATGCAGCAGCCATGCCACCGTGTCACCCAGAGCACTAGGCGGAGCTCTTTACAGAGTCAATAACAACATATTGCCACAAGTGTGTAGTGAGCTAGTCCACCAGGGGAGGTGGGAATCCTGGCCATCGGAACCTTCAGTTTATCCACAGTGGCTCACTGATAATACCAGCAATGGGCTTCAACATCAGCCCAGGATTAGAATTCTCAAGCAGAGGGACAAACTCAGGCCTCCCCACTTAGGACACAGAGAAGTAAACCTAACTGAGTGCTTCCTACAGGTGCTGGTATACAGAGTGGAGACAGGTAGAAGGAGCTAAACTATGCAAACCTAGCTCTCCATCCCTGCAACATTTCCAAATAGAGTGAGAGTTTAGGAAAATCCCAGGGATTTTTGAGGCAAAAGCTTGCGACAGAAAAATCAAAATAAAATCACCACCAGCATTCCTCCGGCTTATTTTCTGAACAAATAAGGTTTAGCCGTTCTGTTTTTGGTCAAAGAGGGAAATGGCTTAGGTGGAGTTAGGAGGAAATTGAGAAATCCTGCAGCATCTTTAGTCCTAGTCAGCTGAGGCTGTTGTAACAAATCACCACACACTGGATGGCTTAAACAATTATTTCTCATAGTTAATAGGCTGGGAAGTCCAAGATCAACTAACCAACAGGTTCAGTGTCTGATGAGAGCCCTGCTCCTAATCTGCAGACACCACCTTCCTGCTGTGACCTCCCATGGAAGAGACAGACACCATCTCTCCTGTGTCTTCTTTAGAAGGATGTTAATTCTGTTCATGAGGGCTCTTGATCAAATTACCTCCCAAAGGCCCCACCTCCAAATATCATCATATTGGAGGATAGGACCTCAACATACAAATTTTGGGAGGACACAGACATCTAGTCTATAGCAGCCATCAATCTACTACTTTCTTCATATGGATCCTCCCAGACCAGCAGTATAGATAAGGTGAGACACCTGGAAGGTAGCGCTCAGCGAGGTTCTTTACCCTCTCCATGCAGTCTCAGGGACTCTCCACTGGTCTCTCCAGCAGGATAGTTGGACTTTTTATATGGTCACTCAGGGTTCCAAGAGGAAGAATGTAGCCCTTTCAAAGGCTCAGCCTGGAACTGATATACAATTGTTGGTAACACAGTCCCAACCCAGTCTAGATCAAGGGTGTGGATAAAGTGAAGGTTCCTGTGGCCAGGATTCTCACCTGGCTCTGGTTGCTAGCTCACTGCACACATGTGGGCAATACATCATTATTGACTCTATATAAAGAACTCCTCCCAGTTTTCTGCATGACACGGTGGCACAGTTGCATGGCTGTAAGGCTGCAGGAGAGCAGAGACTAGACTGGAGTGGTGACAGCACCAAGAACAGAGACTGGGATGGCTGCGGGGGTAGAGAGGCCCCCAGAGGACACCTGCGGGGGTAGAGAGGCCCAGAGGCAGAGACTGGCTTGCTGCATGCAGACTCGCTCAGAGTGTATGGGATTCTAGTGATTGCCCTGCCACTGTGGAAATAAAGTTGGGTATAAACTCTTTCACCCCAAGAATGGTCTACTGTCATTTCTTCGGCCACACTGAATCCATAGTGAACTTGCCCGGGGCTGAAACCCATTGGCAAGACAAATGGGAAGGGACCTAGACCCCATATTTTAATGAGAGGAATACCAGAGAATGTGGTTTTTTTCATCTTCCATAATCTCACCTTTGGCCAGGAATTGCATTCTCCCTACTTGCAAAACATGCTTATCCCATTCCAGGAACCCCAACATCAGATTCAAGATCTCATCATCTAAATCAGAACCAGGTATAGAAGAGGCTTCTGCCTTATCTCCTTGTCTTACCTGAGGGTTTCAGTCCCAGGCAAGTTCACTATGGATTAAGTGAGACTGAGAAATGACAAGGGAACATTCTTGGGTGAAAGAATTTATACACGGCTTTATTCTCCCAGAAGTAGGTTGAGCACCAAAATCGTCTGCATCCAACAGTCTACAGGACCATAATCCACCTCCGTCTCTGCCTCCACCCAGAGCACTGGGCAGAGCTCCTTATATAATGACTCAGTCAATAATAACTCATTGCCTATGGGTGTGGAAGCAGTAGCCAGGCAGCAGGCCAATGACACCCTCAAGTAGTTTGGTTCAGGCAAGGATCCCGGCCATAGGAGCTTCCCTTTCCCCACCCTCCTGGAGTTTGGGATCAAAGACTTGTGAGCTGACCAGTGAGGTACCTGACACCTACACACCTAACAGGCAGCGGTGATACAAGAACAAGGTACATGAAATAAAGTTTAAATAAAGTCCAACATTTATGCTCCCCAATATTTTCTTTCTGCTCACTCTTGGTACAACCTTCAAAGCCAGGTAGAATCCAGAGTTGTAGTGCCTGAATCCTGGGCTGGAATGGGTGTTATTCCTTTAGACATTCAGTAATCAAAATTCAATGCTATGCTTACTCCTTAAAGATTGCTGGCCGAGCATAACAGAAGTTTAGAAAACTTGCCACTGTGGTTCTTCAGGAAATATCTCTAGCAAACTGTGTCCCCAGCCCAAGAACTTACTCTCACCAAAGACCATACCAGAGACTCACTAGTACCAGGTGAAGGAAAAATCATTTTTGGTTTTGGCCTCTCCTGCTTTCCAATCCATTTATAAGAATTATCCAGAATTTTATTTTAACTGTTTATCATAGCTGAGAGAGATAAAAACAATCCCAGGTATCTATACTGAATGTGTAGCTGCCTCCTTTTCTCTACTCCTATAAAAAGGAGCAATCTTATTCTTTAAAACTCCCCAATATTTTGAACTGTCCAACATTTTTGTATAAATTGATTTTTTGCTCTCATTTTACATACTCAGGTTTTCTTTTGTTTAGTTGGTTTTTGGGTTTTTATTGTCTCATACCAAAAAAAGAAAAAGAAAAGAGTGTACTTTCTGGGATTGTGTGGTCTCTTGTGGAAAAAATGAAGGTTCCTGTGTCCAGGATTCTCCCCTGGCTCTGGTCGTCTAGCTCACTGTACACGTGTGGACAATACATCGTTATTGACTCTATATAAAGAGCCCTGCCCAGTGCTCTGGGCGACAAGGCTGCAAGGCTGCATGAGAGCAGAACAGAGGCTGGAGTGGTGACAGCACCAAGGACAGAGACTGGGATGGCTGCAGGGGGTGGGGGGGTGGGGGGAGGCCCGGCCCAGAAGCAGAGACAGGCTTGCCGCATGCAGACTCACTCTGAGTGAATGGAATTTTAGTGACTGACTTGCCACTGTGGAAATAAAGTTGGGTATAAACCCTTTCACCCCAAGAATGTTCTACTGTCATTTCATTGGTCACACTGAATCCATAGTGAACTTTCCTGGGGCTAAAACCTATCGGCAAGACACTCTGATTAAACAGTTCAGGCCCAGATGAAAGGATAAGAGAAAAACATAGTTTATTGCAGTATAACTTATACGTGAAGTAGCAGTGGTCTGTGAAAATAGCTAAAGCTGGGAGCAGCAATAACAGAGAATTTTACCTTTTGGGCCAATGTGCAGTGGCCCCACTTTACTTAGCCAAGGTTGCTTTTACACCTGTGGGCTCCCTCAGCTGGTTCATATCCAAGGAGCTTAGTAGGAGGTATGACTGCTCAATTATCTGCCTCCTGACCTTCCCTCACATGCACTCTTATACCTAATGAGCGTTGTTAGGTTTATTCTGGGTGCTCTTGTAGGAGAACTTTTCCTTTGCACATTGTAAAGTATGCATTTTGATCTTTCCCTCAATCTGAATCCTCTTGTAACACATACTGAAGAATTTCTCAAAGTTTCTCGTGTGTGAATGGTACCCAAAGTTAGGGACCACTAGTGACATGGAGTCTCCTTTTTAAAAATATTCTTGTAGCTATTTTACTAAGAATGTTAAAGCAGAAACTCACAAACTATTTTTAACAATTCTATATTTCACCCAGTCTCTATGAAAAGTTTACATTCATATTAGATCCACTAACAATTTTAGTCCATCTCTGATCTGGAACTCCTTTCATTTACTACACTTCACCAAAACAGCTGATAGCAACTGTCTTGCCAATGGCTTTCAGCTCCAGCCAAGTTCACGATGGATTCAATGAGACCAAAAAAATGACAGTGGAACATTCTTGGGGTGAAACGGTTTATACCCAACCTTATTTCCACCGTAGCAGGTCAATCCTAGAATCCCATAGAGTCAGAGTGAGTCTGCATGCAGCAAGCCTGTCTCTGCCTTCAGGGCCTCTCTGCCCCACAGGCATCTCAGTCTCTGTCCTCGGTGCTGCCACCACTCCAGCCTCTGCTCTGCTCTCCTGCAGCCTTGCAGCTGTGCCACCGTGTTGCCCAGAGCACTGGGCAGAGCTCTTTATATAGGGTCAATAACAACATATTGCCCACATATGTGTGGTGAGCTAGCCAACCAGGGCCAGGTGAGAATCCTGGCCACAGGGACCTTCACTTTATCCACAGAAACTCACCAATCGCATGCAGCTTCTCAGTGTGCTTGGTGATAAAACTAGCCCTATCAGGAATCTATATAAAGCACCAATGAATCCTTTACCTCTCCTCAACTACTTTGGGCTTTATTCTGTCTTAGCAACACTACTCCCTTTAAGAATTTAATAACAAGACTCCAGAACAGAGAGAACTGAACAAATTTAGGAGTTGAGTACTTAAGTGTTCTTATTGTCATTGTTCATATTATGTTGTTGATCTTTAGTCACAAGCCTGGTTTGTCCTTCTTTTTGCTTGCTATTAAACTTTTTAAAAATTACTTCATTATTTTTAACATTTTGGTAAGCCTTTTCTCATTTGGGGACTTGGTCCTTATCTTAATAACATTCATTATTCTTTGAATGTATATTACAGCACAATGCAATCCATATGCTCCCTCTCCATTCAAATTGTATTCATATCACTGTATGTCAGCATTCTTCAAAGAAATGATTCATCCAATCAATTTATCAAATGTCTCCTCCCTTTCTTTACCATCTAATTAATTTGTGATTCATCAAAATTTCATCTTTGAAGACTAAAGTCCTTACCAACATTTTTCTAGCACTATCAAAATCTGCCTTTTTTACTGAAATATATTTGACATATAGTGTGTACATTTAAGGTACATAATACATTGATATAATGTATTTACATATTGTAATATGAATTGCCATTGTGGGAATAGTTAGCATCTCTATTATATCACAAAGTTATTTCTTTTTTATGGTTGGAATAATTAAGATCTAGTCTCTTAGCATGTTTGGTGATTATGATATAATATTGTTGTCTATATTCACTATACTGTGTATTAGATCTCTAAGACTTATTTACTACTTGTGCCCTTAAACAGCTCTATGTTTTAAACATCTATCCCCACATCTCATCCCCTGGTAACCATCATTTTACTCCCTCTTTCTATGAGTTTAGTTTTTTTTAATTCCACATATAAGTCATCTAATAGAAATATTTATCTTTGTCTGACTATTGTCAGCATAAAATCCTCAAGATCAGCCATGTTGTCACAAATGGAAGGATTTCCTTCTTTCTCATGGCTGAATAGTATTCCATTGTATACACATACCACACATGTTTGAATGGCTATTATCAAGAAGACAAGAGATAAGTATTTGCAAGGATGTAGAGAAAAGGAACTCTTGTACATTGTTGGTGGGAATGTAAATTGATTTAGCCACTATGTAAAACACTATGGAGGTTCCTCAAAATATTAAAAATAGATCTGCATACAATCCAGCAATTCCACTTCAGGATAGATATACCTACTCCCAGGTCACTGCAGCATGATTCATACTAGCCAAGATATGGAAACAAGCTAAGTGTAAGTCAATGGATAAGTAGATAAAATCTGCCCCCTTAAAATCTACAGCCACAACTCTAGCCTGTGCTTCTCTATCAGAAATTTTCAGATAATATCCCACTTTTGCATTTCCACCCATTCTCTTATTGTTCATCATACTCAAGTCCAAAATGCTTTTTAAGAGATTAATATATTTGATTCCATACTGCTTTGTCTTCAAGAATAATGTAATTTACAATCTGAATGCAGCCATTCAGAGCAAGGCTCACACATGAGGAAACAGTTTCAGAGAAGTCAGGACTTGTTCTTTATAACTTAACAGGTCAGTGAACAGCCATCAGTTTAATGGTATCTCCCATCTTAAATTACAATGTTCTTTAGAACAGAAGCCATCTGATCTTTTTTTTATTTCACCAAGTGCATAGCAAATTATCAGACCTAGGGTAGGCATCAAATTCTTGTAAGTAAATTCACATAACATTTCCTTACAAGGGAAATCTAATTTATAGTTCCATGTTACATATCTCTGTATATTTAATGCTAATGCTTCTTTTGAATTTTATTTTGTTAGAGAATATTAGTGCTACTTAATTTTGTAACTTTGAGTTACTTGATAAGGAGAGAAATGGTATTATGTCTTATGTAAATATCTTAGGAGAAAATGTTTTCACAGTTTTCTTGAAATGAGGAAAAAATGTTCCAAAACTTCATTTATCTCTCCATTTTGTTTCTTTTCCTGAAAACAGAAAAGAATTAGGAGATAAAAGAAATGAGTTGGGAAGGGAAGGAAGCCCCATCCACTCTTTTTTCTTATGACATGATTTCTTTTTCTTTCAAATTTCTTAAGATATAATCCCAGTTCATATTTTTAGGACAAAACCTATCCCTTGCAACCTCCAGAATAGGAGCATCGACCATGAGAACTAAGCTGTAGTTAGCAACTTTCTCATCCACCCACAGGCTTTGCATCAGAATTATACTGACATTCTGAAAGCTGGTGACATCACTCAATTTTCTTATCTACCCAAGTATTTTCACTGCTGTTCTGGCTTCTGTTATATAAATGCCTCTTAGGTCCTAAAATGACTTCTAGAACTCAAATTCACATGGGTGCTCTAACTTCATCATGCCTGTCAATAATAGGTTTACTTGCTTCCCCCAGTATCCTATGGGGGTAATTATCCAGGTTTCCTATCCTAGCACCCACTGGACAATACCTTCCCAGTTGCCACTTACAAATTCCACTGGGCTTTTTTAAAGCACTTATACATAATATTAAAGGGCCAGTCACCTTTCACTAGATAAATATATTCACAACATCATTATTTTTGCCAAGATCCAGCAAAAAGGTTTCTTGTTAGAAAATTCTCAGAAATCAATTCTTCCTCTACACCTGGCTTCATTAAGATACCATCTTCTCATTTCTACTCTTGTCAATACCAACAAAACACAAGAACATAAAATAAAATTAAAAGAAAAGCTTACATTTAAAAACAGGAAATATTTAAGCCACTTTTTAAAAGGTTAAAAAAAAGTAAAATCTTTCATTTAAAAGTTTAGAGAACATTAGGTTTAGAGAGCATTGGTCAATTATTAACCATTTTTATATCATTAGATTATATCGTAAGCATAAAATGTCAGCCCATTGAAATCATATGATCTGGCTTTAGTAGTATAATACAGATGTGTCTAAACCAAGTTCATAACAATGTCATCACATTCTCCACATTCTCCACTTCATTCAAAATTAAAACAGCATAAACACAGGAATGCAAGAACTAAAATACATATATACATACATATATATATATATTACATCAGAACACAACTTGTCCATCACAATTTCATTTCTCCAAAATTTCTGAACTTGAAGTTAAAAACAAAAACTCAGTAATGAGACATAAAACAGTCTACTGGAGCCTATAAAACAGAAGTGGCAGGCCTCTCAAAATGGGAAAGCTAAGCATGATCGTATGAATCTATTCTGCAGAGGAGAGGAGGAATCTGCTAGAGAACATTTGGGAAATATTTTGCTCCCTGATTAAAACAAAAAAGAGAGGTATTTAGCCATTCTGACCCCATAGCTATAGGCCTTTGAACTTGGCAATGGGAAGATAAGGTGCTTAGAGCTGCAGCAGCCAAACCAGCCACCCTGAAGCCACAAACATGAGAACAACAGGCCAGTACCTTGCCGAGGGCAGTGCAGAAGGGTGTCGTGGAACTATCGGCCCAATGCTAGAGCCATCTACACATGACATCTGTTCTGGGCAATGATTTTCCTCCATTTCTTTAGCATTATTGTTACCATTTTATTGAAGTAGATGTTACAACAGTCAAATCATCAAACATTCATTTTTTCCCTTTAGAACTGGAAATATATAAATGTGCTAGGCATAGTCCTCTTGTTATTAACCCATGTGGGTACGTGTGTGCAGTTTTTCTTAAATCTTGTGAGCCTGCAGCCCCACTCCTCCCAACCAACCTGGCCCCCAAGAACATGAGGGCACTGTGTGGATACATGCATTGTCATCTATTTATGTGTAGATCCAAGGTATCATTCTCTCACTCAGGGGAATTACCTGGGCCTTGGTCAAACCTTACCTTTAAAACAGATTCTATTTAAAGAAATTTGATTTGTTGTGCTTATTTTTCCTCCATATTCCCCTATCACCAGATGTCTTCAACCACCAATTTTGTTTTACACTTTTTTACAAGATAAAAATATCAATAGATTTCTCAAAGAAATGTGAACCCAGAAAGTCAATATCACATTATGTAGACAGGAAAAAAAGAAAAAGACAAAAAAGCAGTTGATGAAGTTAAAAATTCATGCTCCTTGGACTCCATATCAGATGTTCATTTAAAAGTAAACTCTGGAATGCAAAGTTGAGAAAAGAGAAATATAGAGTAGACAATTATTTAAAAATTAGGACTACATGGTATCTACATTTTTTTGACATTAATGTAATCACCTTTTTAGAATTTTTATATATTTTTAAAGCTCTATCTACCTTTCTCAATTATTACATATATATTGCACATATATAACATACAAAATACACATTTAATATATACATTTATGTGTGTTATATAATATATGTAGCTTATATAATATATGTATGTATATGTTTTATAATACATGTAACACAAGCTATTCCATTGTGAACATGACAGAAAATTTTGTGACCTTTTCCTGCATAATGATAATACTCAGAGTGTTGTAATGCTAGAGTGAGTTCAGGTATCTTTGGCACATAATTATTTCAGAGAAAAACTATTTTAGTGTTAATTTGAAATAATCCAAATTATTATAAGTTTTTAAACAAAATGTGAATTTCTATCCCTAATTTCCTCATTTATTAAGAAAACTAACAAAACACCTACATGTCAGTTGATATGTACATTAAAAGTGTTTTAAACATTTAAAAGCTGCATAAAAAATCTGAAGGAGGAAATATGGGCATTTTTAATACTTTCTTTAGGAGAATTTTTCATGTGATTGTATAGTGAAAAGTTTTACATTTACATCAACAGACATTGAAATTATAATAGAATGGATTTTTTCTACCTTACTTATTACAAACTTACTACAAATTTTGACGGTAGTAAATTTAGCTTTATAAAAATTTTTACTACCATAGTTTATTCTACCTCTGTGAACACTCGATATACCAGATATTTCACAAACTTGATTTTATAAGCTTCAGAGACAAAAGAACCCTTGACTTAGAAATATGTCTATTTCATTATTAAATTGTTTTTAATGAATCCATTGGATATTTTTAGTTGACAATTTTTTTGTGTGTAATTCACAAAAGCATAAGAATTGTATACACTCTTATTCTCCAATGTAATGTATTCTTCTACACAGGCCTGGTACAACTATCAGAATTAAAACAAGTAACCCACGAAAGCGGAGATGCCTCGTGATGGGCTAGATTATAGTGTCTTCACCCACCACACCACACACGCAGCACAGGATGAGGGGAGGCTGGGGATACTCAGTGCCCGAGCCTGCAGGAGCTTCTCTTGTTTCCACGCTTGCCATGGCAGACAAAGGGAATTAGTGCATAGATACTTAATGTGCACAAGTACTTAAATGTAGAAGTGAGAAATCGCATCAACTCACATTTCATTGTCCAAAGAAAGTCATATGGCCTCACCTACCTTCAAAGATAGAAGTATAATTCAAACTAGCTTCCAGAAAAAGAAAAAAATTGAGTATTTGTGAGTGGCTTTAATAAGTCTAATAACTCACCCACAATAATAAAATTCATCTATTGGAGATTCACTGTCTTTATATAATTACATAATCATTTTTCATTATGAACGGTCTGTGAGCTATACAAGGCAAAGACCGTGTGTTAAATGCTGATCCTAACAGATGATTTTCAGCCTCCACTTACTGGCGCTCCTCCAGTCTCTGAGACCCCTCCCGCCTTAGAACACTCTCTTCCCTTGGTTTCTGTAAAGCAGTTTACCCTTGTGCCCCTGTGCTTACTTCCTGTCCTTTCTCATGTTCATTTAGGGTTTCCTCTTACCTCCACTGATTCACAAATATTGGTGTGTTCTTTAGAGATCTGATTCAAACACTTCCCATTTGTTCTGTTTCTCCTGACAACGTGGTGAGATGGTCAAAAGGATGGAAGGCAGGCTGAGTTTGGATGTCAGCTCCTCCACATCCAGCTATAATTTGGACAAGTTAAAACCTGTGTCTGAGTTTCCCCATCACTAAAATAGGGATGGTAAATAAAATTTGCCTTATAAGATTGTGATAATTTCATGACTTAATATGTAAAAATCAGTTGAAACCATACTTGGTACACATTGTTACATATTAATGTTATTATTGACTCTCAGAGTACAATTTATACACACATATTCACTACTACCTTTTGGCTGGTGACACTCCATTATGTAGTACAAATCTAGAAGTGAATTCATGGGTTTGAGATCCATATTCCATTCCAGATAACTCCAGCAGTTTAAATTCAACTTGCTAGCAAAGGAAGGCACCATCTTTCTTCTCAAACTTGCTTTTCTATCCATATTTTCTAACTTAAGTAATCATATCAGCATCCACTCTAGACATCTACACTAGAGAATTTCACAAATTTAATTTGAAAGTACTTTTATTAGTTCTATCTTAAAAATTCATCCTTTCCTCACTTTTCCCTCTGTTATTATTTTGATTCATTTTCTACTCTGGCCTCCTAATTCCTCTGCTTTCCTCTATACTGACTCTATCACTTCTGACTATACCAAGTATTATTACCAGGGTGATCTTTCTGAACATAAAACTGCATATCATGTTCTTCAGTAAACTTAAATACAGCATATGCAACCCCTCAGACTTCCTCCACTCTGTTCTCTCTCTTTCACAGGAAGCATCCAGGCTGATTTCTCAGATGAAGTGCCAACGATGTGCATCAAAGAATGAAGCAAATCAGAAGTACAGTCCGAGACTCAAAGAAAAAAGTTTCAAAACACGTCTGCCAAGGGAGAAGCTAGAAAGCAAGAACTGAGTCTGAACTAAATTGTTTTTCTATGAAAAGGAAAAAAATAACAAACAAAATTAGGAAGTGAGAAAGAAATTTAGAGATAATAGTAGGCACTGGATGATATTTTTTGTGGCAAGAATATAAAGAAAGGAGTTTCATATGGCCTTGAATACATTAAAATTCTACATACCACGTCCTTTTTATTTCTTGCCACCACATTAGAAGTGTCTCTACTTAAATCAATAGCAATGCTAAACTACTATCCCCAACACAGCATGATTTTTCTCACATATATATTGTATTCCCACTGTGAAGACAAACTCATTCTTTCTGTTTCTGCACCTGGCTAGCTCACTATCGCCTGCTCTGCTAAGGCACTATTTCCTCCAAGAAGGTTTTTTTAACCCACCTGTTGAGCCAGATTTTGGCACTCTCCTTTGTGTTTCTACCTACCCATACTGCTATTGTAGCTCATTCTGTACCATGTTTTCAGTTTATTTGCTTACCTGTCCAACTCTTATTCAGTAGTGAAATAGTTGGGGACAGGAGCTATAACTTTTTTCTCTGTGTCTAGCATAAATGTTCTGGAAACATAAATTTTCAAAGTAATTGTGTTTAAAAACATGAACAGTGAACCAGCAAATAAATTAATGAGTTGATGAATATATAATAGGATGAATCTGAATCAACTGTATCATTCTCCTAATTATTCTTGCAATATAGAATATGTAGGTGTCACATCACATTTAAATTGTGTTCAGCTAATAAGAAATTACAAGGATGTCAAAATGCTATTTGGAAAATGGAACTCTGCATCATTAGCATCATGTTTTATGAGAAACTGATCTGAAAAGACTTCACAAAAGACCTGACTGGAACAGCTAATGCTAGTTTTCCTGGAGTTTATTTCTTTCTTTTAGAGAAAAGTCTAACCTTATTAAACTCCATCAATTTAAATTCTAATTTCTCAGACAATATGAGCCATTAATGATTAGTTAATTCAACTCAGACTACTAGAGTAATTCAATGGAATACATGCAATCTAAGCAAGCAGATGGCAGGCTAAGATATGCCCAAGTTCAAATAAAGAAGAAAACTATGAAGGCATTTTTTATAGCTTTTTCTTTGGGTTTAGCAGAAAGTTTGAATTTGAGTCTCTAAGGAAACCTGACAAAACCAACAGACTCACTTATCTTGGATTTGGCTAAAAACAAAGATCGTTGTGAAGAGTACAATGTTTTCATTATTGCATAAGTTTTCAAATGGAGTAAAAGCAGGATCTTAAACAATAACAGCATTGTAGGATAGGCTCAATGCTATTCTGTATACAACAAGCATGTGGATTAAATGGTTGGCAAGCACTGTTTCACATTCTCTTTGTCCCTCTACATTTCTGAACAATAAAAGCTTTCATAGAACTTACTTAGGCTTTTCAGTCTAATAAATATAGGCAAAGATCTACAATATATTCCATTACAAAGATTTAGACTATTGTTTTCTCCCTCTAACTGGCATCTTCCACTATTTAGGATGATTTCTTAATTTTTTATCTATGTATACATATCAGAAACATCTTTCCACAACAGAAATTACATTTATTTCTAAACAATCTAGGCTCTCATTTATAGTTAGAGATTGTCTCCTTTTTGGATCTTTATTCCACTGGGAAATTTTATCTTTTTAAAAATGTAAGATTTTTTAAAGTGATAAAATAATGAAATAATTTTATGAACAATTCCTTAGATCATTATTTATATTTTTTTATCTGATACTGAAACATTAAACACTCACAGTCGTATTGGTTGAGACCCTCTGAGATGTCAAAATAGAACTACATGTGTGTGTCAGTTTGCTGTGGCTACTGTAACAGATTAACCACAGATTCAGTGGCTTAAAACAACACGGATTTATTATCTTACACTTCTGCAGGTCAGACGTCTGACACAGATCCTACTGCCTGAAATCAGGAAGGCCGCGTTCCTGCCGGAGGCCCCTGGGAGCGCCCACTCCTCGCCTCCCAGTCTCTGGGGGCTGCCGAACGCCTTGGCTCCTGGAAGTACCGCTCCAGCCTCTGCTTGTCACAAGTCTATTGTCTCTATTGTCCCATCATCTCGCCTGTTTCTGTTGTCATACCGCCTTTTCTGTCTTTCTGACCCTTCCGCCTCCCTCATACAAGCACCATTGTGGTTCCATGGGGTCCATCCACATAACCCAGAGTAATCTCCCGTCCTCCAATCCTTAATTTAATGGCATCTGCCAAGTCTCTTTTGCCATGTAACATATCATGGTCACAGGTTCCAGGAACTAGGACATAGACGTCTTTGGGGGATGGGGGAGCATTACCCAATCTAAAACAATGTGCAAGAGTTTTATTGGGAAAATGCCAGTGGTGGATAAAGAAAAGTGAACCAAAAAAAAAAAAATGAGAGAGGCTGTTAGACTGACATAGATCTGACCTCTGAGAAGGAGGAGAGGAGGGAGACCTGATGGGAAGAATCTGACTGCACTGCAGTGCTAAGTCACTCCGAATCTCTTAGCCTTTTCATTTAGTTTTATTAGAGATAGAGATTTATTTCTTTTGTTACATGTTTCAGACTTCACACTGAGCTTCAGGCACAATGCTGCTCCGAGTTCTTCTGAGAGGCCTGAGAGTCTTCTTCCCACACAGCTCCCAAGGGCTCGGCCCTCCAGGGCCCTGCTTGCAGTTCTGGGTGCCTGGGGGGCTCTGCACTGGTCTCAGTAGGCCCTGGTGCTCTGCCTTTCCCATAAAGGGGAAGGTTATGCTGGAAAGCCCTAAAGCCAGCCCACTTCCCCTTCTGTGGTCCCCTGGCTAAAAGAGGGGAGGCTGTCCCCTACAATGCTCCCTCCAGGCCTCAGAGCCTGGCACAGCACTCACACCCCTGCAGACCCTCAGCCTGAAGCACCACAGGCCCAGGCTGGGGGACAAGGCCCTGGAGGGTGAGGCAGGCCCAGCCTCCTCAGAGCACGGCAGATGGGCTCATCAGGCCCCTGCTCCCCAGAGTCTGCGGAGAGTCCTTACGACAAAGTTGCCTGCTATAGGAGTGAGAGAATAAATATGAAACATGTTCTTGCTGGAATGAGCCCACAATAGCATCCTCGCCGTGCTCAGTCACTGGCCGGGAGCAGCGTGAGAAGCACGGTGCAAAGGTCAGGGGAATCCAGACGGGCAATCATTGGGGAACGCACGCGATTTTGCTTTGGCAACTGCAGATCTGAGCGGTGCGTTTCCACGGCCACTAGAACTGTTAAATTCTTTTGTTAACTATTTTTTATCATCAATGATCCTTTTATTGATTCTATGCTGAAATTAGAATATTTTTATTGGGGTTAAATAAAATTAAAACTATTATTACCCTTTACTTTTTAATGCAGTTACTAAAAAATTAAAGATTATATCTGTTGTTCAAATTACACTTCCATTGGAGAACGATATATTAGGAGCTTAATATTTTTGCCTCTTATGTGTTGGTCCATGTTTCATTTCAGTTTAGTTTTCGTAAAGGTGTTTGCTCTCCTTGTGTCTACCTGTTCCAACATCATTTGTGGAAAAGAGGATCCTTTCCCACTGAATGACTTTGACTCCTTTTCATGAACATATATGATCCTATTCTGTCCCATACACCTAGACTCGCCTATGTCAGCATCACTTGGTTCTGTTCACTGGAGCCATATGGTAAGTCTTGAAATCAGGTAGCATGCACGTTCCAAGTTTCTCTTCTTTTTTTTTTCTATTTCAGTATCATTAATATACAATCACATGAGCAACACTGTGGTTACTAGACTCCCCCCATTATCAAGTACCCACCACACACCCCATTAAAGTCACTGTCCATCAGCATAGTAAGAGGCCATAGAGTCACGACTTGTCTTCTCTGTGCTATACTGCCTTTTCCATGCACCCCACTCCCTACATTATGTGTGTGAATCATAATGCCCCTTACTCCCCTTCTCCCTCACTTCCTACCCACCCTCCCCAGTCCGTTTACATTTGGTAATTGTTAGTCCATTCTTGGGTTCTGTGAGTCTGCTGCTGTTTTGTTCCTTCAGTTTTTGCTTTGTTCTTATGCTCCACAGATGAGTGAAATCATGTGGCCCTTGTCTTTCCCGCCTGGTTTATTTCACTGAGCATAACACCCTCTAGCTCCATCCATGTTGTTGCAAATGCTAGGATTTGTTTTCCTCTTATGGCTGAATAATATTCCATTGTGTTTATGTACCACATCTTCTTTGTCCATTGCTGGATAGGAATGGATAGATTCCTTCCTAGGTTGCTTCCGTTTCTTGACTATTGTAAATAGTGCTGCAATAAACATAGGGGTGCATAAGTCTTTTTGAAACTGGGCTCCTGCATTTCTACAGTAAATTCCTAGGAGTGAAATTCCTGGGTCAAATGATATTTCTATTTTTAGTTTTTTGAGGAACCTCCATACTGCTTTCCACAATGGTTGAATTCGTTTATCTTCCCAACAGCAGTGTAGGAGGGTTCCCCTTCCTCCACATCCTCACCAACATTTGTTGTTGCTTGTCTTTTGGGTGGTGGCCATCCTTACTGGTGTGAGGTAATATCTCATTGTGGTTTTAATTTGTATTTCTCTGATAATTAGCGATGTGGAGCACCTTTTCATGTGTCTGTTGGCCATCTGAATTTCTTCTTTGGACAATTGTCTCTTCATATACTCTGCCAAGTTTTTAATCAGGTTATTTGTTTTTTGGGTGTTGGGCATGTGAGTTCTTTATATATTTTGGATGTTAACCCCTTGTTGGATCTGTCATTTACAAATATATTCTGCAATATTGTAGGACACCTTTTTGTTCTGCTGATGTTGCCCTTTGCCAGACAGAAGCTTTTTAGTTGGATGTAGTCCCGTGTGTTCATTTTTGTTTTTGTTTCCCTTCCTCGAGGAGATGCATTCAGGAAGAAGTTGCTCTTGTTTATATTCAGGAGCTTTTTGCCTATGTTGTCTTCTAAGAGTTTTATGGTTTCATAAGTTACATTCAGGTCTTTGATCCATTTTGACTTTACTTTTGTGTATGGGGTTAAACAATAGTCCAGTTTCATTCTCTTGCATGTAGCTGTCCAGTTTTACCAACACCAGTTGTTGAAGAGGCTGTCATTTCCCCACTGTATGTTCAAAGCTCCTTTATTATATATTAATTGACCATATATGTTTGGGTTTATATCTGGGCTCTCTAGCCTGTTCCATTGCTCTATGGGTCTGTTGTTGTGCTAGTACCATACTGTTTTGATTACTGTAGCTTGGTCGTATAGCTTGACGTCACAGAGCATAATATCCCCAACATTTTTCTTCCTTCTCAGGATTGCTTTGGCTATTTGGGGTCTTTTGTGGATCCATATGAATTTTAGAACTATTTTCTCTAGTTCATTGAAGAATGGTGTTGGTATTTTGATAGGAATTGCATTGAATCTGTAGATTGCTTTACGCAGGATGGCCATTTTAACAGTATTAATTCTTCCTATCCATGAGCATGGGTTGTGTTCCCATTTATTGGTATCTTCTTTAATTTCTTTCATGAGTGTCTTTTAGTTTTCAGAATACAGGTCTTTCACTTCCTTGGTTAGGTTTATTCCTAGGCATTTTATTCTTTTTGATGCAATTGTGAATGGAATTATTCTCCTGATTTTTATTTCTGCTAGTTCATCGTTAGTGTATAAGAATGCAACAGCTTTCTGTATGTTAATTTTGTATTCTGCAACTTTGCTAAATTCAGAGAAATTAGATCTAGTAGTTTTGGAGTGGATTCTTCAGGGTTTTTTATGTACAATATCATGTCATCTGCAAACAGTGACAATTTAACTTCTTCTTTACCAGTCTGGATGCCTTTTATTCCTTTGTGTTGTCTGATTACTGTGGTGAGGAACTTCAGAACTATGTTGAATAAAAGTGGAGGGAGTAGGTATCCTTGTCTTGTTCCCGATCTTAAAAGAAAGGCTTTCAGCTTCTTGTTGTTAAGTATGATGTTGGTTGTGGGTTTGTCACATATGGCCTTTGTTATGTTGAAGTACTTGTCCTCTATATCCATTTTGTTGGGAGTTTTTATAGTGAATGGATGTTGAATTTTGTCAAATACTTTTTTGGCATCTATGGAGATGATCATGTGGTTTTTGTCCATCTTTTTGTTGATGTGATGGATGATGTTGATGGATTTTCTAATATTGTACCGTCTTTGCATCCCTAGAATAAATCCTACTTGATCATGGTGTATGATCTTTTTGATAAGTTTTTGAATTTCATTTGCTAATATTTTGTTGAGTATTTTTGCACTATGTTCATGAGGGATATTGGTCTGTAATTTTCATTTTTTGTGGTGTCTTTCCCTGGTTTGGGTACTACAGTGATGCTGGCCTCATAGAATGAGTTTGGAAGTATTCCCTCTTCTTGGGCTTTTTGGAAAACTTTAAGTAGGATGAGTATTAGGTCTTCCCTAAGTGTTTGATAAAATTCAGCAGTAAAGCCATCTGGTCCAGGGATTTGTTCTTAGGTAGGTTTTTGATTACCAATTCAATTTCATTGATGGTAATTGGTCTGTTCAGATTTTCTGTTTCTTTCTGGGTCAGCCTGGCAGTTTGTATTTTTCTAGAAAGTTGTCCATTTCTTCTAGGTTATCCAGTTTTTAGGCAAATAATTTTTCATAGTATTCTCTCATAATTCTTTGTATTTCTGTGATATCTGTAGTGATTTTTCCTTTCTCATTTCTGATTCCATTTATGTGTATACACTCTCTTTTTTTCTTGATAAGTCTGCCCAGGGTTTTATCTATTTTGTTTATTTTCTCAAAAACCCAACTTTTGCTTTCATTGATTCTTTCTATTGCTTTATTCTTCTCAATTTTATTTATTTCTGCTCTAATCTATATTATGTCTCTCCTTCTACTGACTTTCTGCCTCTTTGTTCTTCTTTTGCTAATTTTTCTAATTAGGCTGTTCATATGGGATTGTACCACTTTCCTGAGGTAGAACTGTATTGCAATATACTTTCCTCTTAGCACGGCCTTTGCTGCATCCCACAGATATTTTGGTGTTGAATTATTGTTGTGATTTGTCTCCACATATTGCTTTATCTCTGCTGTTATTTGGTCACTGATCCATTGGTTATTTAGGAGCATGTTGTGAAGCCTCCATGTGTTTGTGGAATTTTTCATTTTCTTTGCATAATTTATTTCTAGTTTCATACCTTTGTTGTCTGATTTCAATCTTTTTGTATTTACTAAGACTCTTTTTGTGCCCTAGTATATGATCTATTCTTTAAAATGTTCCATGTGCACTTGAGAAGAATGTGTATCCTGCTGCTTTTGGGTGTAGAGTTCTGTAGATGTCTGTTAGGTCCATCTGTTCTAATATGTTGTTCAGTGCCTCTGTGTCCTTACTTATTTTCTGTCTGGTTGATCTGTCCTTTGGAGTGAGTGGAGTATTGAAGTCTCCTAGAATGAATGTATTGCATTCTATTTCCCCTTTCAATTCAGTTAGTATTTATTTCACATATGTAGGTGCTCCTGTGTTGGGAGCATACATATTTATAATGGTTAAATCTTCTTGTTGGATTGACTCCTTTATCATTATGTAATATCCTTCTTTGTCTCATAGACTTTCTTTGCTTTGAAGTCTATTTTGTCTGATACAAGTACTGCAACTCCTGCTTTTTTCTCCCCATTAGTTGCATGAAATATCTTTTTCCATCCCTTCACTTTTAGTCTGTGTATGCCTTTGGGTTTAAAGTGAGTCTCTTGTAGGCAGCCTATAGATGGGTCTTGTTTTTTTATCTATTCAGTAACTCTATGTCTTTTGATTGGTGCATTCAGTCCATTTACATTTAGGGTGATTATCAATAGGTATGTACTTGTTGCCATTGCAGGCTTTAGATTCGTGATTATCAAAAGTTCAAAGTTAACTTCCTTACTGTGTAAGAGTCTAATTTAACTCACTTAGTATGCTGTTACAAACACAATCTAAAGGTTCTTTTCTATTTTTCCTCCTTTTTATTCCTCCTTCATTCTTCATATATTAGGTATCAAATTCTGTACTTTTTGTCTATCCCTTGATTGACTTTGGGGATAGTCAATTTAATTTTGCATTTGCCTCACAATCAGCTGCTCCACCCTCCCTACAGTGATTTTACTACCTCTGGTGACAGCTATCCAACCCTAGGAATACTTCCATCTATAGCAGTCCCTCCAAAATAGTCTGCAGAGATGGTTTGTGGGAGGTAAATTCTTTCAGCTTTTGCTCATCTGGAAATTGTTTAATCCTGCCTTCAAATTTAAATGATAATCTTACTGGACAAAGTAATCTTGATTACTTTACTGGATAAAGTAACCTTCTGATTCATTACATTAAATACATCATGCCACTCCCTTCTGGCCTGTAAGGTTTCTGCTGAGAAGTTTGATGATAACCTGATGGGCTTTCCTTTTGTATGTGATCTTATTTCTCTCTCTGGCTTCTTTTAATAGTCTGTCCTTATCCTTGATCTTTGCCATTTTAATTACTATATGTCTTGGTGCTGTTTTCCTTGGGTCCCTTGTGTTAGGAGCTCTGTGTACCTCAATAGCCTATGAAACTATCTCCTTTCCCAGATTGGGGAAGTTTTCAGCAATTACCTCCTCAAAGACACTTTCTATTCCTTTTTCTCTCTTCTTCTTCTTCTGGTACCCCTATAATGTGAATATTGTTCTGTTTAGATTGGTCACACAGTTCTCTCAATATTCTTTCTTTCTTAGAGATCCTTTTTTCTGTCTGTGCCTCATCTTCTTTGTATTCCTCTTTTCTAATTTCTATTTCATTTACTGTCTCCTCCTCTTCATCTAGACTGCTTTTAAATCCCTCTGTTGTATGTTTCATTTTAAATAGTGTATTCTTCAACATTTGTATCTTATTCCTGAATTCCTCCCTGAGTTCTTGAATATTTTCTGTACCTCCATGAGCATGTTTAAGATTTTTATTTTGAAATCTCTTTCAGGAAGATTGATGAGATCTTTTTCATTTGGGTCTTTTTCAGGTGTTTGAACCAGTTTCCTTTGACGTTTCATATCTGTATGTGGTGCCCTCTAGTGCCCAGATGCTCTACTCTATAGAGCTTCTCAGCCCCTGGAGCAATGTTGGGGGTCAAAGGGGTGCATCGTTGGTGCCTGGAGGGGGTGGAAAGAGCTGTTTCCTGCTTCCCGGCTGCTATGCCTGTCTCCACTGCTAGAACCAGTGGGCCGAGCACACACGTATAAGCCTCTATGCTTTGTGTTTGTAGCTGCTGTAGGCGGGGCTTCCCTCCAGCTGGCCTGACGCCAGGGCAGGGTTTGCCCATTTGCAAGCCAGGGGTGTGATGTCTGGGAGGAGGGTGTAGCAGGCTCTGTATCACAGTGGGGGGCCTTGCAGCTGCGTATCCAGTCAGAGGGATAGAGTGCCTGAAGCTCCTGAGAATTCCCAACCTGTTTGGCAAAGTGCACCCAGACAATTTTGTCTACCTGTCCTTTCTCCTGAGCAGTAGCTCTGTGCAATCCTTGCTCCTTAGCAGCCCTCTCACTGTTAGGAAGTCTCTCAGACTGCCCACCTTTCTTTTCTCCCAGAGCAGCCAGATATTGATCCTTGTTTTCCACAAGCAGAAAGTGACTCAGGTAAGAGTCTATGCAGACCTTGGCTAGACAAGTGACTGTGGGAAGTGGGAAGAGTGATGGGCGATTCCTGTAAGTGGCAAGTCAGACAAACAACGATACTTTAAAAAGCCAATGGTCCTACCAATAAGGACAAATATTTCAGAATAACCAGGTAACACAAGTTACATATGGGATAGAGGTGAGAAATTAAGTAATTCAGGTAAACCCAAATTAGAACATGATTGCTATTGGAACATGCCCTGCACATTTTTCTGTGAAGAGAATTCATTTGCTACTAGTCTGCCATCTAAACTCAAGAACAGAAGTAATATTGCTGGGTGAGAATTAAGAAAAAAAAGTACTTGAAATTAGGGTATTATTTAACTTTCTTCAATGTTGAAGTAAGATACATAATGCAGAGACATAAGAAGAGAAAGGGAAATGTCTGCATAGTCTCTTACCTGAGTCACACTCCATCCAGGACACTGTAACTCTTCACTGCTTCCCTTGGGCCTGGATCGAGTGTCTGTGCCCCCAAGGTCAGAGTGGTCACGTGAGCTTCCATCTCCAGTCGGACAATTTGAGAGACACAGGAGGTGATGATTGGAAGGCACAGAAGAGAAAACGAGAGAAGGAAAAACTAAGCAAAATGTTTGCACAAATTTATAACAGAGAGAACAATATTTAGAGATTAATTTTAGCTTCAAAAGGTTTGAAAAGAGCACCCAAATGTCTAACTTAGCCATAAAAAGGAATCTTTATAAAACATTCATAGAATACCCAGCTTTATACAGTGCTACTTCCTACTAAAGATTTTAAGAAAGTATTTTTGGGGGAAAAATGTCTCTGAATAAAGTGACTATTATTTCCACGAATTATCTTAACATGTAATGATGCTCCCTAAAATACTTTTTTTAAATAGTTATTTTCACACTTACAGAAAAAAATTAGATATTGTGTCAAGATATGCATTAAAGCAATTCCTAAATTGAGATAATATGGCTAGATTATTATCATGTGACAAAGGTAATTCATATATCAACTTAAAAGGTCTAATCTGGATCAGACTGGCAATAACTATCCTGATGAATTATTCTACTGAAAATAATATCCTAAAACAATATATCTTAGAAAAATATCCTAGAAAGGTTGTTTACCACCAGAGTAATATCATTTTTCTAAGACATCTTTAAGAGATTATATCTAGTTAAAAAAAAACAAGTTCTTAACTGTAATTATAAAACTGATAATTCCTCACCCCCAAATTAGCTTAATTCTTAAAGTTTAAATCTTATTAAAAATTATATTTGACTTTTGTTCTCTTCTTCTAGTTTGAGCCATCTGTTCTAGAATATAACAACTTACAATAATGACATCAACAAAATATTACTGGTGATATGACTACAAATTATCTATAAAATGATATTTAGATTTTTAGCCTGTTAAATGATGAAACAAGATGGTTTAGCCCATCCCATAACAAGGAATTAATGTCTTTTACCTCCATTCATAGACATATTTTTGTCTATCATCTCTATAGTGCATGGAGTTGTATACCCTACAGGGATATATGCACAAGTCCTCACTCCCATCCCTGTGAATGTAACCTTATTTGGAAATAGGATCTCTGCAGATGTCATCAAGTTAAACTGAGGTCATAATGGATCAGGGTAGGCCCCCAATCCAATGACTGGTTTCTTTATAGAGAAAGGAGTGGGAAATTTGGACACAGAGACACAGATGACACACTCAATGATGAAGGCCATGTGATGATAAAGGGACAGACTGAAGGGACAGCTACACACCAGGGAAAACCAGCAATTGCCAGGAGCCCCCAGAAGCTGAGAGGCAAAGAATGGTCTCTTCCTCAGAGCCTCCAGAAGGAACCAACCAAGCCAATACCTTGATTACAGGCTTCTAATCTCCTAAACCATGAGAGAAAGAATTCCAATTGTTTTAAACCAACAAGTTTGTGGTAATTTTTAAGGCAACCCTAGGAAACTATTTTTAAATTCAGTCTCAGGCACCAGGGACACTTTGGCTCTATATTCTAGTGAAATCAACTACAAATGATTAATATTTCAGAGGAAACTTTAACCTCCGCATTTTAAAAAGAGGTTTTCCATACAGACAGAGCAGTTTTTGTGCAGGTTTGGCACACAGTGATTTTGGAGAGAGATGCTAAGAGAACTCATGTTAGTTGACAGCATTATTGTTCTTATTACAATAGTATCATTTTTATTATTACTTTCCCTTGGAACATTCTAATTGGGAATAGTTTATTGATAAAAACAGAATTTGTCTCTTTTGAATGAATGGCTTTCATATCTCTAGAAAGCGTATACTTTTAGTCTAAATGGAATCTTAGAAAGTTGTATTAAGTTTACTAGAAAGCTTGTAGGAGGGTACCAATGGCAGCTAGGGTCACATTTTTTTTATTGAAGTATAGTTGATATACAATATTTTATTGATTTCAAATACACAGCATAGTGATTTGACAGGAATAAATGACATTATGGAATAAATGCTCAACCTAACTCGTGTAGCTACTGTCAACATAGAATGATTTTATAGAATTATTGACTACATTCTGTATGTTCTACTTTCATCCCCATGACTAATTCATGCTGTAATTGAGATTCTGTGCCTTAACATCCCCGTCATGTGTTTCACCTATCACATCAAGCCCTCCCCCACGGTAACCATCAGTCACTTCTCAGTATCTGTGGTCTATTTCTAGTTTGTTCATGTTTCTTTTGTTTAGATTCCATATATAAGTGAACTCCTGTGATGTTTGTCTTCCTCTGCCTGGTTATTTCACTGAGCGTGACACCCTCCAGCTCCATTTAAGGGTCATCTTTTAAAAGTCGTAACTGAGCCCCTTGAGATTGTCTATTTTCCTCAATGTTGGGCCCATTTCTCGCTTCAACAGGATGAAGAGAAGTCTTCGCACTAACAACCACAGATACTGCAACTCAGTCATGAGGCTTTTACTGAACTCAGTTTGCCTGACCCTTTATTTAAAACAAAAGGACAATCAAAAGAGAGAAAAATCAACTATATGGGATAAAATGTGGAGTGGGTCATGCACTAGCTCTCAGAACATGAGTCCATGATTCAGGTCAGAAACAGTATTTTTGAGAGATACTTTATTTCTTTTCAGGGACATAAGTTAGTTGGTTCTAGCATTAGCATCTGAAATTTCAGCCCAGTAAATAGTTTTAAAAGAGGAAATAATCAGTCCATCCTGGGGACTTAGAAGGTAAAAAAAAGTCTTTACTGCAGTAACACTAAAATAACTGTGCCCCTCTTAATGATAGAGGGATTTCTAAAGTGAGCCAGAAAACCAGTTTTTGTAGGACAATTACAGGTTTCATTACATGTCACTGTAATCTTAAAGGCCTGGATGCCTTCTTTGTAATGATATGCAATCATTTCTATTTCATATCATTGTCTTTGACTAAAAAAGAGATCAAATCATGTTCAAATGATCAGATGTCTTGGAGGTAAACTCTCAGAAGAAACTTATTCATTAACTAGTGTTTAAGTAGGCTTTTAGGGAAGTCCTCTGAGATAGAAATGAAGATTTTTTTTTTCCCTATAACCTGCAAGAGGAAGCCTCATGTACTGAATAAAGGTGAGGGTTTTCCCTAATTTTCTTTATCATAACTTCGGTCATAATTCCAAGTGTTGTCTTCCTCAGTGTTGTCAGGTATAAGAGAATCTGTCCCTTTTGTTCACTGTAATAGTGTCTAATTCATTTAAAAATAGTATTGACTTACTAAGAAAGAGAAAAAATATCCCTCCTTTTTGTCACTGGAAATCATTAACTGATTAAGAGAACACAGGCACAGCCTGTGTCTCAGGTAGCTATTACAATTCAGGTTCCGTGTGAACATTGATTGCCTGGAGTTTATGTTGAGCCGATTAAACTTATCCCATAATAATTTCTCGCCCCAGAATCAAAGACTGAGCCAAAGCTAATAAAAGTAAAAATCTATTATTCCTGGCAGTTTGCCCCTGTATGATATGTGCTCTCCGGAGCACAACTTTACCTATTTGCTGACTTTTTATATAAAATAGACTGAAAAACAGATTTTCATGTTATCTGATTTGAAACTGCTATTTTTTTTGTGTATGGAATATCCAATAATTTAATTAGTCTCTGATTTAGAATATATAAAAGATTTAAAGTATATAAAAGATCTTTTTAAGGGTATAAACTAACACCACACCCATACTGATAGAAGAACCTCATCTGCAGAGTTCTAAAAGCAAACAAATTTGCAATAACTGAGGCTATTCTTTACTGATTAACTGTGCAGAGTTGAGGAAGCAGGTTTGAAAAAAGTGGACCTGATTTGAAATGTATATTTGTAGGAATGGAAGTAAACAAAAATAATAGCTGAGAATAGGCATTGTTCTAACTTCTGCACAAGTGTTAATCAGTTGATCCATCATAGCATCACTAGGGTATAGAGGACATTTTTAGGCATGAGAAAACTGAAAGAAAGAGAGCTTAATAAACTTAAATAAGCTTAAGGGACGAGTAAGTATCAGAACCAGGATTTGAAGTAAAGAAGCCTGACTTGGGAGTCCATCCCTCAACCACTATGTTTTATTTTCATTTAACAATTAAAAAGTCCATAACTCTTAACCTCTGGAAGAAGAGACTAGAACTGAACACATCATTCTGTTGTAAATACTGCAAATTTTCTTATATCAAGTTCTTACCCACCTTGAATCTATGGTATTTTCCTTGTTCTGGATCTGACATCATCAGGAACAATTAATCTATGAATGATTTAAAAATGAATTTCCCTTAAAATTGCAAACAGATAACTTTAAAAATTATGTCCATCAGTTACAGAATGGATTAACAATGGTATATCCGTGCAATATAACACTCCTCTTGAATAAAAAGTAAGGCACTAATAATTCATACATCAACAAACATACAACTCAAGAACATCATGGTAAGTAACAGAAAAACACAAAAAAGGCCACATGTTGTATGATTATCTATTTGACATCCTGGAGAAGGCATAGTTATAAAGGCAAAAATCAGAACATGTGTTGTCAGGGGATAAGGGTGGAAGGATGAAATTGATGACAAAAGGACACAAGAAAAATTTGGGGGTTGATGGAAATAATCTATATCTTGATTATGGTGGGGGCTGTATGACTATATCTTGTCAAAATTTTGAATATTTTTGTCAAAACTATAAACCTGATATTTGCTGTATATAATTTATATCTCAAGAAACTTAACTTTTCAAAAATATTAATAACTACATCCCAGAACAATTTCTAAGTAGTCAAAATATTGTTTGAATATACCCATTTATATTATAAAAGTTTCCACTATAAGAACACACATATTTGACACTGAAAATTTCATTGGTTTATAATCAGCTGACCATCAGCAGGACATGGTAGTTGAAAATACATTTGACTGACTTGGCAGTTTTTCTCTCACAACATCTCCTTGTCCAACACAATAAATCTAAGAATTACTTGCTGTTATCATGGAACAGAAAGAAGCCAACAGGGACATCTCAGAAGAGAATTCATGGCCAAAGCTATATAAATATACTGTACTCCCTAAAGAAAGTTATGGGCTCATATATACAGTAAGACTGTGATTAGACCAGGCACATTTAGGAAAAGAAAAACATTTTTCTGTTAGTACAGATATGTTATTTCTAACTTACAATAATAAAAAAAATACTAAAAATAAAATCTTAGTAGCTTAAAACCACCAAATCTTGCTATCTGTCTGCCCTTCATCAACAGGAAGCCTCTTGTGCATCCTAGCCAATCAGAAATACAGGTAATGGAGAAATTACTTTCCCAAAGATTGATGGTTATGATATCAGAGAGAAAAGAGAACATGGGGAAGCACTTATTTGCATGGCAATCTCTCAATCAGAAGTGACACAGGTGACCTATGTTCATATTTCCTTAACCAAAGAAAATCTTGGCCAACTCCAAATTCAAATGAATTAAACTGTTCAATTCTACCTACAAACAATTTTGAATCATTCGAGGCAAGCCATTTGTTTTCTTAACACCAAGTTAAAAATCTTTTATTCTTTTCAGTTTTTTAAATCAATTGTTAGATTTAATTTATATACAAATAAAATACACTGATTTTAAGTATACAACTCAGTATGTTTTTGAAGACTATATGGGTCTGTAAAATTACTATCACAATGAAGAACAATACCATCACCCCAAAAAGTCCCCTAGGCTCTTTGCCATTAATTTCATATTCCCTACCTTGGCTTCAAGCATATAGTGATCTGCATTCTGTCATCATAGATATTTTTCTCTTTTATAATTTCATGTAAATCTCACAGGATGTAGTTTTTGATCTTCATAATAGTTTTGAGGCTTATGCTTGTCATTATGTTTATCAGTAGTTCATTTCTCTTTATTGCCGAGTAGTATTCTGTTTTAGAGGTACACAAAAACGTTTAGCTATTCACCTATTGATAAACATTTTGTTTGTATCCAGTTTTTGAAATTGTTATATTCAGGTTGCTATGAATGATCAGATACATGCATTGTGTAGACTTCAGATTTCATTCCTTTTCGGAATGTAGAATTTTAAAGTGATTTGCCATTTTGCATTCCAACTCTAATGTATAAGATTTCCAGTTGTTCCACATTGTCACCAATATTCTTGTAACTGTAAAAAAAACTAATTGTGATTTTAATTTGCAACTTCCTGAAAATGGTGATATACCTTTGCATATGCTTTTTTGGCCATTTGTATGCTATCTTTCGGAAACTTACTTTGTTCTTACTCATCTTATTACTGAGCTTAAAAAGTTCTTAATGCGTTTTCAATACAAATCCTAAAACAAATACAAATCAGTTACAAATATCTTCTTTCAGTGGCTTGCTTTTTCACTCTCTTAATGATGCCATTCAAATAGCAGATGTTTACTTTGATAAAATTGAATTGTCAATTATTTTCTTTATGGTTTTGATTTTACTTTCCTATCTAAAAAGATTTTGTCTATCCCAATTTGGTGAAAAGTTCTCCTTTGTTTTCTTCTCAAGAGTTGTATAATTTCAGCCTTTAGGCTCAGGTCTGTGATTCATTTTTGTTTATGGCAAATTCAAGGCTTATCTATTTTTAAGATATCCAGTTGTTCAGATACCATTTACAGTACAGACAATCCTATCTCCTTCAGTTACCTTAAGAGCTTTGTAACATCTCAATTAACCTTACATGTATGGGTCAATTTCTGGATTCTATTCTGTTTTATTGGGATATTTATTTTTTTAATATTATATCCTTGTGCCATTCATTATTACATTGTCTTCATTTTTATAACTTGATAGTAAGCTCTGAAATCAGTATGTCTTGCAACTATTTTTCAAAATATTTTAGCAAGTAAAGGCCCTTTTAATTTCCACATGAATTTTAGAATTAATTTATAAATTTCAGCAAAATTAAAGTCTTTAGATATTACATTGATTTTATAAATCAATTTTGGTGGTATTAATATTTCAACAGTATTGATTCTTACAATTTATGAACATTATATGTTTCTCCAGTTATTTAGTCCTTTGTTAATTTCTCTCATCAATATTTCAGTTTTCAGTGTAAATGTCATGCATACATTTTGTTGAAGTTACTCATATATTTCATATCTTCTCTCTTACAAATGGTATTTCTTTAATTTCAATTTGTGGTTATTTCTTTCTAGTATCTGAAAATAAATTGATATTTTTATATTGACCTTATATTTTTCAACCATGTTAAATTTATTTGCTACAATAGCCTTGTTGTAGATCACATAGTTTTTTGATGTACATGATCATGTTGCCTGCAAATATAGTTTTACCTCTTCATTTAAAATCTGTGTGCTTTTATGTCTATCCCATGTCTTACTATATTGATCAGAATCCCTTGTATAATGTTGAATGGAAGTGGTAACTGAGGGTGTACTTTCTATTTTTATTTTTCAACTTGAAGAAAAAGGGTTCAAATTTTCATCATTAAGTATGGTGTTCTTAGGATATTTGTACATTTTCTATTAGTATGAATTTTCCTCCTATTCTGAGTTTGGCAAGAATTTTTTTTAAATGATGAACCAGTGCCAAATGCTTTTTATTTTTCTGGAAAGATTGGCATGATTATATGTTGTTTCTCTTTATTCTGTTTATTCTTTAATAAGGTCAGTTACATTGATTTTCAAGTTTATAACCAACCTTGCATTACTGGAATAAATTCTACTTGGCTATAATATATTATTATGTTCATATATTTCTGTATTCATTGGACTTTTTTTAAAGAATATTTTAATCTATTCTTTTCTTGAAATGTCTTTGGGATTTGTATCAGAGTTATGGTGGCCTCACAAGATGGGAGGCATTCTCTGTATATTTTCTCCAAATTTATTGGTATTATTTCTTTAACATGTAATAAAATTCATGAAAGAAAACATCTGAATCAAGACATTTTTGTGGAAAAACTTTTCTTTACAAATTTACTTCTTCTGTAATATATAGGGTGCTATGAGCTGAATTACATACTCCTAAAATTCATATGTTGATGCTCTTAACTAACAGTACCTAAAATGTGATGATATTTAGAGACAGGGCCTTTAAAGAGGTAATTAAGTTAAAATGAGATCAGTAGAACTCATCTAATATGACACTATCCTTACATAAAAAGGAGATTAGGGTGGATACAGTCAGAGGAAACACCATGTGAAGATAAAGAGAAGACAGCCGTTTACAAGCCAAGGACAAAGGCTTTAAGAGAAATCAGCCCCGCCTACACCTTGATTTCAGACTTGTAGCTTGGTTATCTGTCTGCATCAAGAGTTTTTCCATTTCAACTGAGTTATCTATTTTATTGACATATAGTTGCTCATAATAGTCTCCTATTTTCCACTTAATTTCTCCAAAATCTGTGGGAATACCCCTTCTTTCTCCTGATATTCATAATGTGCATCATCTCTCTTTTCTTTACCACTTTGACAGTAAGATTTGTCAATTTTAACTACCTTCACAAGAACCAGATTTTAATTTTATTGCTTTTTATATTTTATTTGTTTTCTCTTTCCATTTTTCCCTTTTTAATTTTTTCCCCTTTCTTCTACATATTTTGGGTTTAATTTGTTCTTTTTCAAGCTTTTTAAGGTGGATGGTTAAGCCACTGATTTTGAATGTTAAATCTTTTCTCGCATAGGAATTTAAAGCTATAAATCTCTGTTAAAACATACTATAACTGCATTCCATGACTTTGTTATATGTTATGTTTTCATTATAATTCAATTCCAAATATTTTTAATGTACCCTTTGATATCTCCTTTGAGCTATGGGTTGTTTAAAGTTGCTTTCTAAGTTTCATTAATGATTTATGGACATTTGCCTAGTATTTTGGGTTATGATTGAAGACAAAACTGCAGGTTGGCTAACCTGCTTTTTAAAGTCATATTGATATTGGCTTTAATTAAAAGCTCCATGAGATAAATAGAATGGATTTAGTCCCAGACAACTTTGGAAGACAGAAATATTGTCTCCCTCTGAAGCCAGTGGTAAGTATCCTCACTTTCCACTGTAATAAAGATAACGCCTCCCTCTGAAGCAAAGGATAGGTTTTCCATTAAAAAATGTTCAGATTCCTTAAGATCTGGATTCTTCTCCTGTAACACAACTTACTGTTACAATTCTCTGCATTGCCTGTGTGAATTGGGACTCAGAAAACCAATGTAAAAATACTGTTTACTATTAATTCTGCAAATATATAATAAACCATCTTTTGTCTCAGATCCAGTGGTCTTGTTTCTCCTGCCAGAGAAACATGTTAGCATACAAGTAGGGTGAAATTTCACTCAGCCTTTTCAGAGTTATTGACCCTAACTTTCTTGTAAATCAGTTAATCTTTACAAGTCTCATTTTTAAAGCATTGTTAGTGTGGGTCTAGAGAAAGCTTCACTCTATAGCAAGTTTAGCCCTATTACTAAGGTGTGAGACCTTTATAGGTTCTTTATCAAATGCTTATGATATTTATAAAGGTAGGAGCACAAATCTCTCCCAGGTGAGGGTGAGTTGTATCTTCCTCACAACTGTTCTTTACTTGGTTTTGTGAGATTTCCTTCTACACAAAGTCTTGATGGGTCCACTTTGCTGACTTTCATAGCTCTCTATTGCAAATACCAACTTTGTGACATTCTGCCATGAAAGTTCACCTGTTATGACCACACTGAGCTACTCTGTCTCCTCAAGTCAGTAAGATTGTCAGGGTCTGTGTGGCTGCTTCCCCTGCATGGCAGTCCAGACATTTCTTTTGGTCAGAAACCCAAGACGAGTAGGGCTCACCATCTTTGTCTCCCTTTTCTCAGGAATCACAATCACATACTGTCTGTTGTTCTATA
Organism: Manis pentadactyla; assembly: GCF_030020395.1. NCBI lineage: Eukaryota > Metazoa > Chordata > Mammalia > Pholidota > Manidae > Manis > Manis pentadactyla. The sequence goes on along the minus strand of NC_080037.1, from coordinate 25,411,458 downwards.
TGTCAAATACATTTCTTATATTTTCTTTAGTTTTCTAGATACTTATGGCATGAATATTCATGCCACAACAGCTTAATCCCTCACCGGCAGGAGCTTCTCCTTTACTGTTTGAGAGTTTTTTTGTGAGATGTGATTTCCCCTTTAAATCTGTTCTCTAATCACTGATCTATATTTTCCACATATAACCTGCATTTTCTAATTACAATTTTTTGTGAACTTTTCCTTCCTCCAAATAAATAATAAATACAAAATATAATTTCAAACCTTTCCGACTCAGCAAATAATTTTTTTCTTTTGTTGTGTGTTTAAGCTCACAAATTATGGTTTCTATTAAATATCCAAGCATTCTTTTAAATATGAATGTCTTCAATCTACAACTAACAATTTGCTCCAGTTCTGTGAGTAATCCACCTTCTATGCTCCACCAATAAATTCTCTTATTTTTCAAACAAAAATGAAAGAATACAAATTTAATTTAATGCTCTGTTCAGTTTAGATACACTCTATTGAATTCCTCATTTAATTTTCATAGAAGGAGTGCTAAAGCTTATGTTTTCATTAATTTACCAAAAACCTTCTCACAATCCATGACATGGTACTGTCTATACATTATTAAGAGGATAGTAGAATGCCTGATTTCATCTGCAATGAGCAAATAGAATGAATTATGCATACTTCTTTTTTTAACTGAATAAAGAGGATGTATTTCATTTGACTACAAATATGTAACTTTTAATTCAGTCCAAGGGAACCACTCACCAGAAACTTAAATCCTGCTCAGTAAGAGAATTAGAGTGACGCTTTATACTAGATCCACAAAATGTGTGTTTAAATGGAAATACTTTATCAGACTCTATCATTATCAAAATTCATTGTAGATTATTCTGTTGTAAATATCATTTTTCATGTCTATGTCTTTCTTGTTCCAAAATTGAAGTTTAAAACATCCATTTGAGCCAGAGCATCTCTCCCTGTCAATTGACTATTACCAATGTCAACTGAACTCAAATAGTTTTTTCCATACATCAAATTGTGCTCCTAAGAAAAAGTCATCTGTGCTTCTATTTAACCATATAAGCATGTTTTCCTTATGAACAACAGCATTTTTAAAGAAAAATATACATGCTACCTGAGATTTTAAAAATAATTCTTTTTGACTATCTATTCAACTTAGTTCCTAAAAGCAATTACTGCATAAATAGAAATAATGAAAACAATACATACAGCACTCCATTGTGCTGGGCAGTCTAATTGAGGATGAAAGTACACCTTTCCTTTTGCTTTGTTACTTGGCAAACTGACACCTAATGATTTGGGGCTACTTCAGACACCAGTTCCAGGCTTTTCTCCGGGCCCCTTCTTGTACTTAAAACCAATTCAGTCTTCTTCTGCAGCAAAACTTAATCCATTTTGCTACAAAGGTGAATAAAATATGTTCCCTTCTTTCCAGTGCAAATCCTCATAAGATTTCAAATTGAAAAACAGAAGATCATCTAAGTGAATTTTAGCACAGATAAGGAAAATTTAAAACTACATTCCAAATATTATTGTTCCCAGAGGACTTTCACAGATGAAAATCCTTGACTGATTCCATAACATCTGACATGCTGCCATAATTCATCTGCCACAAAGGAGAGTTTCTTTCTACCATGTCCCTATTTCTCCTTTGTAGACTCACAGATGTTCATCTCCAGCCACTTATGGGATTCATTGACTCAGACTCTCTACCTAAATACACTGGAGGCTGAGATATGAAATCAAAATGGCACTTTACTTAATAACTTATAGAATGTTATTGACTAATAGAACCAGAAACTAATATCCTAGGGCCAGTATGCTGTCAATCCGAGAGTGCTTCTGCAAAACCAACATACAGGCTGAGGATTCCTTGATGACCACAAATCAGAGCAAGGGAAGTGGGACATTAAAATAAAATGCTTAATAACATCAAGCAATGTAAAGCATCCCTCTTTACAAGAGAGTTACAGTGGACACTCAATAAAACACACCATGCCTGCAGATCAGAAACTGCTCCCATAATTTTCGGTATGTTGTAATTCAATTTTCATTTATCTTAAGATTTTTTTTTTATTTCTTTTTTGACCCATTCTTTTTTCAGGAACATGTTGTTTTAGCTCCACATTATTTATAAACTTTCCAGTTTTTTTCTTGTAATTGATTTCCACTCATACAATTTTGGCCAGAAAGAATGTTTGATATAATTTAAATCTCAAATTTACTAAGACTTGTCTTGTGGTATAATATATGATCTATCCTGGAGAACGTTTCATGTGTGCTTGTGAAGAATGTGTATTCTAATGTTCAATGCAGTGTTTTGTATATATCTGGTAGGTGTAGGTCTATCAGTTTGAAAATGTAGTTTAAGCCCAGTGTTTCCTTATTGCTTTTCTGTCTGGATGATCTAGCTACTGCTGAAAATGTAGTATGGAAATCCTCTGATATTATTATACTGTTTTTTATTTCTTCCTTCAGATCTGTTAATATTTGCTTTATATATATTTATGTGCTCATATGTTGGGTGCATATTTACAGTTATACCCTTTTGATGAATTGACCTCTTATCATTATATAATGACCTTCTTGGTCTTTTTTTAAGGTCTTTGGCTTAATGTCTATTTTACCTAAAAATAGAAGAAATGGATGCAGCAAAGCAGTTCTAAGGGGGGATGTTATAGCAATGAACACCAACATAAAGGAACAAAAGAAATATCATGTAAAAAAACTAATTTTACATATCAGGAAACTATAAAAATAAGGAACTAAGTCCAAAGTTAAAATAAGGAAATAAATAACAAAGATCAGAGGAGAAATAAATGAAATAGAGACCAGAAAGCTATAGAAAAGGTCAATGAAACTAAGAGCTGGCTTTTTTAAGAGATAAAGAAAACTGACCAACTTCTATCTAGACTAAGAAAAGAAGAGAAGATTCAAATTAAGTCAGAAATGAAAGAGGAGACATGACAAGTAAGGCAGCAGATATACATAAAGTCACAAGAGGCTACTATGAACAATTAGATGGCAACAACTTGAAGAGCCTAGAAGAGATGGATAAATTCCTAGAAACACATAACCAAGATGAACCAAGAAGAAGTAGAAAATAAGTAAGGACATTTAATCACTCATCAAAAAACCTCTCGACACACACAAAAAAGTCCAGGATCAGATGACTTCTCTGGTATTTCTATGAAATTTTTAAAGACTTAATACTAATTTTTCTCAAACTCTTCCAAAAAAAAAAAATTAACAGCATTTCCAAACTCATTTTATGAGGCCAGCATTATCTTGATACCAAACTCAGACAAGAACACTACAGGAAAAGAAAATTATAGGCTAATACCCCTGATGAACATAGAGGCAAAATCATCATCAAAATATCAGCAAACCAAATCTAACAATACATTAGAATAATACATCCCACCACACAATATATAAACCATGATAAGGTGGGATTCATTGCAGGAAACACAAGGATGGTTCAACATCTGCAAATAAACTGTTGTAATACACCATGTTAACAAAATGAAGGATAAAAATTATGTGATAATCTCAGTAAATAGAGAAAAAGTATTGTATAAAATTCAACCTCCTTTCATGATAAACACTCTCAACAAATTGATTGTAGAGGGAATGTACCTCAACATAATAAAGGTGTATATGACAAACCCACAGCTAACATTATATTTAATGAAGAAATGCTGAAAGCTCTAAGACAAAGATCAAGACAAGAATGCCCACTGTCACTACTTTTATTCAACATTCTATTAGAAGTCCTTGGCAGAGAAATTAGGCAAGAGGAAGACATCAAAGTATCAAAATTGGGAAGAAAAGTGTAAAACTGTCTCTATTTGTAAGAGAATTTATATATAAAAAACCCTAAAGACTCCATAAACACTCTGTTAGAATAAAAGAATTCAGTAGTTTCAGGATACAAAATTAATATATAAAAATAAGTTCCAATTCTAGCAGAACAACAAACTATCAGAAATAGAAATTAAGGAAACTATCACTTTACAATAACACCCAAAAAAGAAAATAGTTAGGAATAAATCTAACCACAGAGGTGAAAGTTCTATATATTGAAAAACTACAAGACATCAGTGAAAGAAAAGGAAGAAGGCACAAATAAATGGAAATAAATTCTACATTCATGGATAGGAATAATTAATATTGTTAAAATGTTCTTACTACTCAGAGTGATGTACAGACTCAATAAAATCCCTATCAAAATTCCAGCAGCATTTTTTAACAGAAATACAGCAAACTTAAAATTTGTATGAAAAAAAAAGACTGAATAACCAAAGCAATCTTGAGAATGAAGAACAAAGACAGAGGCATCACAAGTCCTGATTTCAAACTATATTACAAAGCTACTGTAACCAAAACAGTATGGCACTGGCACAGAACAGACACATGTATCAATAGAAAAGAATAGAGAAACCAGTAATAAACCCAACACATATATGGTCAATTAAACTATGACAAAGGAACCACAAAAATGTAATGGAAAATGGACAGCCTCTTCAATAAATTGTAGTGGGAATAATGGATAGCAACATGCAACAGAGTGAAACTGGACCACTATCTAATGTCATACATAAAAATCATGTCAAAATGGATTAAATATGTGAACATCAGACATGAAATTCATAAAACCCCTAGAATACAATATAGGAGGTAACATATGCCATCAGCACTTACGGCAGTTTATCTTCACTCAAAAGAAAGTGACAACAAACTATGGACAACTTTTTACCTGCTCATCACTACCACACATACTTGATTTTTGCAAAAATATTTACATTACAAAATACAAAAGGAGTCTAATTCCTGGGATTGTGCATATATCTCGTGCTTGATATGGGCATTAGACAATTAGGCATTATATCCAGGTACAGCACTACAAAGTCTTTAAGCATTACTTAGACTCAAACGGATCTTGAGTGAAAGAATCAGTTTTAACAATTAGTAAGACATTCACTCCCTGAAATTTTTTTCTAAAGGGTTTCCTTTAGAGGCTTTTTTAAGTCTTTTTTTTAGCCTACCAAAGTTGATTCAATTATTTATTTCAAACAACCATTGTTAGCATCTGAAACAAAACTTCTAGTACAGTGGAGAGAACACAAACCCTGCACAAAAAGTCCAAAGATCTGTATCAAGATTCTATGCTGACCATTGACTATGTGCTTTGAACATTATCTATCTCCCTGGTGTCTAAAATGTTTTCATAATATGTGAAATGAGAAACTTTTACTAGATTGTATCTAAATCTATTCTACTCATTAGCACTATGCAAAATGGTCTTTAGAATGAAATTCATTGAAGGCCTTTTAAAAAGAAGGGCTAAGTAGTAGTAATTTATAAGGAGAGAAAATTTATTTGCTACTTCACTTCCCACATTTATTCATCTGTCAATTCATTCATTATTTAATTGAAATACATGTTTATTAAGAATCTATTAAAGCCAAAGAAACCTTTCTAATGGACCATCCTTTACTGGCCAGTGTTGAATGTATGCATGTTGTGCCACATCTTTATTCCTTACTGAGGCTCCCATACCACTGTATTTTAATATTTATTATGCCTCCTTTCAAATTCTCATTCCCTTAGCTAATCAGTTTTTCAGTGTGATTAAATTACATTTGTGTTAAAAGGTAATAGGAATCAAAATAAAATAAAGATATTAACTTAAAAAAAGTCCTGTGCTAATAATGAGTGCAGAAATAGATCTATAGACATATATTCAATTACAACACAGATCCACACACAGTTATTCAATGCAAAAAGAAAGCTTTCAAATAAATGGTGCTTAAACAACTGTTTAATATTATGGAAAAAATGCATCTTGACATTTAGCACACACAGTACACAATACTTTTCTTAAAATGGATCATAGATCTAATTGTAAAAGTTAAAACTGTAAAAAAGTATGGAATAAAAGAGAAGAGAAATGTTCTGAAACCTTGGAAGTAACCAAAGATATTTTAAATGTGACACAAAAAAATCATAAAAGAAAAACATTGATAAATTGCACTTGATCAAAATTTGAAACTTCAGCTCTTTATATACTGCTAACACAATGAAAGCTAAACTACTAAAAGGGCAAAAATATTCTATAATCAAAGGATTTGTCTCCAGAGAATATTTGAAAACTTACAAATCAATAAGAAGATGACAAATATACAAGTTAAAAAGAACAAAACAGAGACTTTGGGGGAAAATGATTCAGAGAATGAAAGCAAGGCAGAAATCTCCTCTCACACACACCAAGGAAGCAACTATCGCAAATACACTAACCCTGAAAACAACCTGAAGACGGAAGAACAGACCATCTATACCCAGTGAAGAAGAGAAAACCACACAGGGAAGGGTGATGTGGCGCAGCCATGAACAGTTGGGCCCCCCAGCCCTTCCTCCATCCCAGCCCACAGGCAGAAAGAAGAGGAATGGAGTGAGGAGGGATAGGCACTCAGGAACTCTGCACACCTGGCCCTGGAGATCTGTCCTAGGAACACAGCCCACATTGTACTGCATTTTGGTGTTTAGCAGGGCTGGAAACAAGGGAGAGTTGGAGCACTCTGGAAGGCTGAGACTACAGCTGCTTGTGGAGGACAGGCACACTCCAGAGGTCCTGCTGAGACCCAAAACAGAGGCAGCAGTTTGAAAGATTTGCCAGCAGAAGGAGGGGTGCCAGAGGGGTGAGGGCAGCATGCAGCTTTCTCTACAAAAGAAAGTGAAGGTAGATGACACTCCTCAGCCCTTCCTCAGCCTAACCAGTCAGAAACTGGCACCCAAACACTCCATTCCTCTCTCTGGCAGCTTCCTGCACACCTGCCTGCCTGCCCACCCACTCTGTCCAGCAGCATCAAACTTTGCTGCCTGGAAAGCATAGGAAGACTTCTCCAGCTTTCTCAGCCTGACTGGGGAGACAGCTTCAGGACCCACTATGAGAGCTCCTCCCTCCTCACACAGGCCAACCCACTGCCATGCAGCTCTCCACCGCCTTGTGACCCTGCAGCCACGTGCTGCACCATGGGCATATGACATCTGTTATCAGAGCAGGGCTGCTAGAAATGAATTAAACTAACAAACAAACAAAAAACCCACAAACACATGGAGGCTAAACAAAATGCTGCTAAATCAAAACAGAAATCAAGCAATACATGAAAACAAATAAAAACAAAACAGTCCAAAATTTGTGGGAATGCTCCCACAGTAGTTCTAAGCAGGAAGTTCATAGCAATATTGACCTACCTCAAGAAACAAGAAAAATGTCAAATAAACAGTCTAAGCTCACAACTAAGGAAATGATAAAAAATAAGAACAAATGAAATCCAAAGTTAGTAGAAGGAGGGACAAAATAAAGATAAGAATGGAAATAAATAAAAAATAGAAGCATAAAACAATAGAAAAAATCAACAAAACCAAGAGCTGGTTCTCTGAAAAAATATAACAAATAGACAAAACTGTAGACAGACTTATCAAGAAAAAAATACAGTACACAAATAAAATCAGAAATGAAGAAGGAATAGTCACAATGGACAGTACAGAAATACAAAGAATTATTAGAAAGTACAGGGAAAAATTATATGCCAGTAAATTGGACAACCAAGAAGAAATGGACAAATTCCTAGAAAATATTACCTTCCAAGATTGACCCAGAAAGAACCAGAAAATATGAACTGACCAATTATCAGTAATGAAACTGAATTGGTAATCAAAAAACTCTCAACAAACAAAGGTCCACAACCAGATAGCTTCACAGCTGAATTTTGCCAAATATTTAAAGGACAACTAATAACCATCCTTCTTAAATTATTTCAAAAGTTAGAAGAGGAAGGAGTACTTCCAAATTCATTCTATGAGGTCAGCATCACTCTAATACAAAACCAGAAAAAGACACTACCAAAAATAGAAAATTATAGACCAATATCTCTCATGAACATAGATGCAAAAATCCTCAACAAAATATAAGCACACTGAATTAAAAAATAACTGTCAAAGGACTATTCATCATGACCAAGTGGGACTTATTCCAGGGATGCAGGATGGTACAATATTCATAATAATCAATTGTCATGAATTTTTGACAAAATTCAATATCCATGCATGATAAAAACTCTCAACAAAATGGGTTGAAAGCATGCATACTTCAACATAATAAAGGTCATATATGATAAACCCACATCTAATATCTCTAATATCAGACTTAATGGTGAAAATATGAAAGCTTTTCCTCTAAAATCAGAAACAAGACAAGGATGCTCACTCTCCCCACTTTTATTTAATGTAGTACTAGAGGTCTCAGTCAAAACAATCCAACAACACAAAGAGATAAAAGGCATCCAAATTAGTAAGAAAGAAGTTAAACTCTCACTGTTTGCAGAAGATATGGTAATATACATAGAAAACCTTAAAGACTCCACCAAAGAAACTATTAGAATAACTGGATTCACAAAGTTGCAGGAAACAAAATTAATACACAGAAATCTGTTGTGTTCCTATATACTAACAATGAACTAGCAGAAAGAGAGATCAGGAAAACAATTCCATTTACAAATGCATCAAAACTAATAAAAATACCTAGAAATAAACCTAACCAAGGAGGGGAAAGTCCCATATGCTGAAAACTATAAGACACTAATAAAAGAAATTAAACAAGACACAAATAAATTAACTCATGTTCATGGATAGAAGGAATTAATATTGTCAAAATGGCCCTCCTGCCCAAAGCAATTTACAGATAAATGCAATCCCTTTCAAAATACCAACATTTTTCAATGAACTAGAGCAAATAATCCTAAAATTCATATAGAATCACAAAAGACTCTGACTAACCAAAGAGATCCTGAGAAAGAAAAAAAAAGCTGGGGGAATTTTGCCCTCTGGATTTAAGTTATACTACAAAGCTATAGCAATCAAAACAGTATAGTACTGGCACAAGAACAGACCTACAGATCAATGAAACAGAATAGAGGGTTCAGATATAAACTGACCTGTGCATGGTCAATTAATATATGATAAAGGTGTCATGAGGGTACAATAGGGAAAAAATAGTCTCTTCAACAACTGGTGTTGGGAAAACTGGGCAGCTACATGCAAGAATATGAAACTGGATTACTGTCCGACTCCATATAGAAAGGAAAATCGAAATAAATCAAAGACCTAAATGTAAGACCATGCAACCATAAAACTCTTAAAAGAAAACATAAGCAAAAATCTCCTGAACATAAACATGAGCAACTTTGTTCCTGGACACATCACCTCAGGCAAGGGAAATAAAACAAAAAATGAACAAGTGGGACTACATCAAACTAAAGACATCTGTAGAGAAAAGGATACCATCAGCAGAACAAAAATACAACCTAAAGTATGGGAGAATATATACATAAACAATTTATCTGACAAGCGGTTAACATCCAAAATATGTAATGAACTCATATGCCTCAACACCAAAATAAATAAATAAATAAATAACTTTATTAAAAATGGGCGGAGAACCTGAACAGACATTTTTTCAAAGAAGACATACGGATGGCCACAAACACATGAAAAGATGCTCCACATTTCTAATCATCAGGGAAATGCCAATGAGAACCACAATGAGACATCACCTGACACCAAATATAATTTGGTATTATAACGCACTATCCAAAAGACAAGAAATAACAAGTGTCTTTGGCAAGGATGTGGGGAAAATGGAACCTTCCTACACTGTTGGTGGAATGTAAACTGCTATGGCCAGTGTGGAAAGCAGTATGCAGGTTCCTCAAAAAACTAAAAACAGAAATACAGTATGATACAGTAATTCTACTTCTAGGAATTTACTAAAAAAAGAAAAACAAATCCCTGACTCAAAAAGACATATGCACCTCTATGTTTATTGCTGCATTATTTACAACAGCCAAGATATGAAAACAACCAAATTGTCCATCAATAGATGAATGAATAAAGAAGTGATACATATACATAATGGAATATCATGCAGTCATAAAAAAGAAATTCTGCCATTTGTGACAACATGGATGGACCTAAAGGGTATTATGCTAAGTGAAATAAGCCAATTAGAAAATGACAAAATTATATGATTTCACTTACTTATGGACAATAAAAACAACACAAAACAAAATGAACAAAATAATAATAGACTCATAGACACCAAGAAATGACTGGTGGGTATTATGGGAGAGGGGCTGGGCTGCATGGGTGGGGAAGGTGAGAAGATCAAAGGGCACAAAAATAAACAATTATAATATAAGTTGGTCCAGGGATGGTAGTACAACATGCAGAATATAGCTAATGATTCTGTAACATCTTCCTGTTTTGACAGATAGTAACCCCACTGTTGGGAGTGAGGATTTAATAATATGGGTAACTGTTGAACAACTGTATTGTATACTTGAAATAAATATAAGACTGTATATCAGTGATTCTTCAATTAAGAAAAGGACAAAATGTTTCAATGGATATTAGCAGAATAAGATAAAGTGACCAAAAGATTACTAAAAGATGTTCAAAACTATTAGTTATCAGAGAACTGCAAATTGAGTTACAATGAGGTATCACCACACACTCACTAGAAAGGCTAAAATTTAAAGACTAACAATTACCAAGTATGGTTAAGGATATAGAAAAACTAGAACTTTCATACAATGCTTGTTGCAATATTAAACAGTAAAACCACTTCAGAAAACAGCTGGTAGTGTCCTAAAAAATTAAGTATGCACTTACTTACCTTTGAACTCTCAATTTTAGTTCCAGTTTGGGTATTTACCCAAAAGAAATGAAAATCTATCTCCATACAGACTTGTACAGAAATATTCATAAAAGCTTTGTTGCTAGTCAAAAACTAGAAGCAACTCAAATACACATCAACAGGTGAAAGACAACCTGTGGTATACCAATACAATGAAATAACACTTACCAGTAAAAAAGGAACAAACTAGTGATACATACATGAATGAATTTGTAAAATACTATGCTGAGTGAAAGAAGTCACATATAAAAAGACTATATAATTTCATATATATATGAAACTTTAAGGGAATATAATCAACTGTGACAAAGTACAGACCAGTAGACCTTTTAAGGTGATTGAAATGTTCTGGATCTTGATTGCAGTCATGATTACATAGTACAGAATTTTGTCAAAACTCATCAAAATCTACACTAAAAATGAATGTAGTTTATTTTATATGAATTATACATGAAACAGCTGATGTTTTTTAAAACTAATTTCTCTCAACAAAAATAAAAATAACCTAATTTAAAAACAAATGTAATATGCAAAGAAAATATGTTAGTGACCAGGCTGGCTTTCTTCTTCAGAACTTGCTGATATGTGCCATGAAACTAAAATTCTTTTTATTATCTACTTACCACAGAGTCTACATAATTTCAAAGAAATTATTTCTAGATATCAAGTTAAGGTCTTGCTCATTCAAATGACTGAAAACCATCTAGAAATAAGTTAAAAAGTGACATGTGTGTACCAACTGGTAAATATGAAATACACTCCATAATGTTAGAATATGTTTTTTAGTCAAATATAAATTACATCAGATAAATTGTTAGAAATTTGACACATTTATATATATCGACACAGAGCTCCAACCAAAAGACTGGAGTGAGAGCAATAACCTAAAATGCTAAAATGCAATTTTGAATACATTACAAACCTCATTTTATATACTATCAAAGGGTTTATTTTCAACACAGCACTAAAACCTTATTCTATAATTTATCACACTCTATTATTTAAAAATAGCAATAATATATGAGTTATTCTCATGTTTGGTGATATATATAGCACATATATAGTGAAATATTTATTAATTATACTGAACTATTGCATCAGTGTTCTATTACTCTATAATGAAATCCTCAAAACATATAGGCTGAAAATCACCATTTGATTTTTTCACAATTCCGTGGGGCAGCAATTTAGGCTTGGTTCAACTGGGCATATGTCCTATAGGTCTCACGCGAGGTCCTTCATACAATTGCAATCCTGTGATAGCTTCAAGGCAGCTGGATTACTAAAATAGCTTCAAGCACTGACCCGGCAATTAGTGCTGAGGTTCAGTGGGGCTTCTCTCCCATGGTCTCGCTCTTCTGGCATTGAGCCAGGAGTCTAGCCTGGTATCTTCTAAGATGCTGAGAGAGTTCCACATGAATAAAAGGTAGACCTTAAGAAAGGTCTTTGGAGATCTAGGCTTAGAACTCCTATAATATTATTTCTAATTTAATCTATTATCAAAAGCTACTTACAAGGTCAAGCAAGATTTATGGGGGTAGAGAAATAAATACCATCTCTTGATGGGAAGAGAGTCAAAGTAATTGGTGAACAGGTGCATGGACAGAAGAGGGAGATGGGACGAATCAGTGGCCATTTTGTGTCATCTACATAAATATTAATACAGTAAAAATGAAAGACTTAAAAAGTAACTTCAACATAGTTACAAGTAGCACCTCCTACCCCATCCCATACTGATCACATCTTTTAGTAAATGAGCACTCAGTTCTCTAGCTTCCTCTCCTAGAATTAGTAAAAGATCATTCAAATTTCTGACCTAGACATAATACAATCATAATTCAGTTACTTCCCTTCTACTGGAAATTATATAAACTTACAAGAGTAAGTTCTAAAGGCCAACAAACACCAATTTCAGTCATACTTAAATTTCAAACTGTAAAATATAGGAAGAAGAAGCACATATCAGATTGGGCAGAATCCATGAAAAGAGGTTGAGGAGTCACAGATGGAAGATTTGGAAAGGTGACAGTAAAGACACCCTTTCTGAAAAGGAGGGGTTTACCTTGGAGAATGGGAGCTACACTCTTTAATGAAGGAAGAAGAAAAGTTAAGAATGTCAGTAGAAGTTTTTCTACATCTCATTTACCTGAGAAAAGAAGATGAGGTGAAGCTTCACATAAATGCACACATGTGTGCACACACACAGAGTGGAACCATATATGCAGGAATTGGTCTGTCTCTGTGTCATCTGGAGAAATGGAGTTGGGAAGAGAAGAGGGAGGTTTGGGTTGCAGGGAGTGGAAATTTATCCCTTCCATTCCCAAGGAAAGTCTTTCAAAAAGCTATGAAAGGGAAATCCATAAATAATAATATGATGCAGATTCAAAACAAAGAAACTAAGAAAATTGTAGAAAATAATAGCAAAATTATCTACAGGGGAGAAACATGGAAGAGAAAAAATGTACTACAGAGCACATGAAATTTGCGAATACGAATTCTACCATTAAAAAAAAGTAATTGCCATTAAATGGAGACCACAAAACTTTCAGACAGGAACTCAGTATGAAGATAATGAATAAAACAGATGAGACGTGAACTGATACAAAAGGACTTGAACAAAGAAAGCAGAAATTCATAGTAATAAAGATAATGATTGGTTTTTGCATAAACAAGAATAAGTACTACAGGAAACACAAAATGCCCATAATTTTGGGAAGAAAAGTGAGCAGATAAAAAATAATTGAAAGAAGTAGAAAAAAGAGATAGATATGTAAAACAGATTCAACAGTAAGTTTGGAATCCTCACAAAACAAAAGAAACAAAAGTATGATACAGGAAAATCTAATTTATAATTTAAAAAACAATCCCATTAGTTACAGTTAACAATACTGTATTGTATATTTAAAAGTTGCTAAGACAGTAGGTATTAAAAGGTTTTATCACAAGAAAAAAATTTGTAATTTCATGTGGTGATAGATGTTAACTAGATGTATTATGGAGATCATCTTGCAATATAAACAAATAGCAAATGATTATGTTGTACACCTGAAACTAATATAATGTTATATGGCAGTTGTATCTCAAGAAAAAAGGGGAAAAAAGAGTTCCATGAAAGAAGACTTAAATCCAGCAATATTAAAAAAGGACACTTAACAGAGGAAGTGAAACTTAAACTTCCCACCTGAATACATAACTAGTAAAGTTACTGGACACTGAAATAGGAATAGAAAGATTCTTAATATTATAAAATACTGACATTCTGCCTAAAAGGCTGGTTTAAGCTTAATGGGGAAAATCTGAGGTATTCCCACATAGGTCAAGAACAAGTCAATGCCCACTATCAGCAGTTATTTAATATTGTATTGAGGGTACTAGCCAATAACAAGCCAAGAAAAATCTCTGAAAAGTGCAATGAGGGAGAATAAGGGAAAGTGACTACCACCAAATTTCAAAGTATACAAAGTTTACATAATTTGTATAGTTTGATAGTGATACACAGGTAGTCAGATCAATGAAACAGGAGAAAAAGTGCAACAATAGAGCCAAATATGTATGAAAATGTGTACATGTGGAGAAAGTGAAGGTTCCTGTGGCCAAGATTCTCAATTGGCCCTGGTCGGCTGGCTCACTACACACATGAGGGCAATATGTCATTATTGACTCCATATGAAGAGCTCTGACCAGCACTCTGGGTGACATGGTGGCATGGCTCCAAGGCTGCAGGAGAGCAGAGCAGAGACTGGAGTGGTGGCAGTGTCAAGAACAGAGACTGAGACGGCTGTGGGGGTGGAGAGGCCCAGAGGCAGAGACCAGCTTGCTGCATGCAGACTGGGTGGGATTCTAGTGATTGACCTGCCACCATGGGAATAAAGTTGGGTATAAACCCTTTCCCCCAAGAACATTCCGCTTTTATTTCTTTGTTCTCATGAATCCATAGTGAACAAGCCCAGGGCTGAAACCCATTGGCAAGACAGTATATAATAAAGATGGCATCTCAAATCATTGGAGGAACATTAAATTATTTAATAAATAGTAATGAGAAAACCATGTAGCTATTTTGTGAAAACAAAGCTGAATCTGAATCTACTCAATCTACCAGAAAAATTTACATTAACAAGGAGCTAACTGTAAAATTAAACTTTAAAATAAGTAATAAGAAGTAAAATGAGAGAATTTCTTTATAACTGAGATATGAACCTAACATAATTCACTAGCCTTGTATTAAATAATATATAATGGACATAATTTACTCTTTCTGTGCTAAACAATATTAGGATGGGGTCAAAGTAATTTGGCTGTTTTCTTGAGGAAATAACAGCTCCTAAAAGACAAGATTATGAACTGACTTATCAAGACTAACAGCATAGAGGTGCTCAAGATGGCAGCGTGAGTAGGACAGTGGAAACCTTCTCCCAAAACCATATATATTTTTGAAAATATAGCAAATAAAACTATTCCTAAAACAGAGACCAGAATATATAATACAACAGCCAGGCTATATCTACATCTGCAAGAACTTAGCATTTCATGAAAAGGGTAAGATACAAAGCCATGACCCAGTGGGACCTGAGCACTCCCCAAACCCCAGTTCACTGGCGGGAGGAAAGGAATCAGAGTGGGGAGGGAGTGGAAGCACAGGATTGCTGAATAATGAGCCCTAGTAATCTGCACAGGGAGCACAGACACACATTGCATGGTGTACTGGATATTAGAGAAACAGAAAAGTAAAATCTGAGATGGAGACTGCGAGCGGGTCCCCACAGATGACTGCCCTGGGACAAGGGCTTAACAGGTGGACAAAATCATCCGGGCACACTCAGCACAGCTGGCTGGGAATCTTAAGGAACTTCAGGCACCCTAACCCCCTGGGTTGAAAGGCAGCACCAAAGGCCCTCATGGCGATAAACAGCCTGCCATTCATTCCCCCCCACCAGTGCTGAAAGCAAACCAGCTGACCCACCACAGCTGCAGAGCAGCCAGGGAGCAGCCCCACTGACAGCAACCACACAGAGTCTCCTCCCAGCGCACAGCTAACTGGGATAGACCAGAGGCCACCACCAGCACTCAGCTGCCTGGCACATGCAGAGAAAGCCAGTGCAAGGTACGGGAGGCAAAGAAGAACACACCTGGTGCATCTGCAACCCCCCTATAGTGCCCTAGGCTATCCCGAGGGCTGCCCCACCCATGGCAGCTCAGGGGACTAACCCAGAGACTTCTCCGACGCTGCAGGTAAGAGGCACAGACAGCGGCAAAGGGAACAGTGACCAGCAAGCCATAAGGGACTTTGTTCTCCCAACTGACACACATACCACCTGCCGATGATCAATTCTATCACCATGAAAAGGCAGAATAACCTGGTCCAGTCAAAAATCATTCAAACAACACCAGAGAGAAGGCCTGGCAAGATAGATATAACAAATCTCCCTGAAAAAGAATTCAAAATAAAAATCATAACCTTGCTGATGGACCTTCAGAGAAATATGCAAGAGCTAAGGGATGAAGTCTGGAGGAAGATAATATAAATGAAACAATTAATAGTATGACTTAAGAGCAGACTGGATGAGGTGAAAGAGACTGTGAATTGAATAGAATTCAGAGAACAGGAATACAGAGAACCTGAGGCAGAGAGAGATAAAAGGATCTCTAGGAATGAAAAAATATTGCGAACTGTGGGACCAATCCCAGTGGAACAATATTCGCCTTATAGGGGTACCAGAAGAAAAAAAGAGAGAAAAAGGGATAGAAAATGTACTTGAAGAAATAATTGATGAAAATTTCCCCAAGCTGGGGAAGGAAATAGTTTCTCAGACCATGGAAGCCCACAGATCTCCCAACACAAGGGACCCAATGAAAACAACACCAAGACATATAATTATTAAAGTGGTAATGATCAAAGACAAGGACAGGGTATTAAAGGCAGCCAGAGAAAGAAAAAAGGTCACCTACAAAGGAAAACCCATCAGGCTATCATCAGAATTCTCAACAGAAATCTTACAGGCTAGAAGAGAATGGCATTATATATTTAATGCAATGAAACAGAAGGGCCTTGAACCAAGAATACTGTATCCAGCAAGATTATCATTTAAATATGAATGAGGGATTAAACAATTTTCAGACAAGCAAAAGTTGAGGAAATTTGCCTCCCACAAACCACCTCTACAAGGAATTTCAAAGGGACTGCTCTGGGTGGAAGTACTCCTAAGGCTATATAGCTGACACCATAGAAAATAAAATCACAACAAAGAAAGCAGACCAACCAAATACTAACTAAAGGAAAAAAATAATATCAACTATCCACAAAAGCAGTCAAAGGAAACACAAAAGAGTACAGAATAAAACACCTAACATATAAAGAGTGGAGGAGGAAGAATAAAAAAGGTCAGAAAGAATCATCAGACTGTGTTTTTAATAGTGTAAAAAGAGAGTTAAAGTCACATGGTTAGATAGTAAAGAAGCTACCCTTGAACCTTTGGTAATGATGAATTGAAAGCCTGCATTGGCAATAAGTACATATCTATCGATAATCACCCTAAATGTAAATGGACTGAATGCACCAATCAAAAGACACAGAGTAATAGAATGGATAAAAAAGCAAGACCCATCTATATGCAGCTTACAAGAGACGCACCTCAAACCCAAAGACATACACACACTAAAAGTCAAGGGATGGAAAAAGATATTTCATGCAAACAATAGGGAGAAAAAAGCAGGAGTTGCAGTACTAGTATCAGACAAAATAGACTTCAAAACAAAGAAAGTAACAAGAGATAAAGAAGGACATTACATAATGATAAAGGGGTCAGTCCAACAAGAGGATATAACCACTAAAAATATATATGCATCCAACACAGGAGCACCAACATATGTAAAACAAATACTAACAGAATTAAAGGAGGAAATAGATTGCAATGCATTCATGTTAGGAGACTTCAACACACCACTCACACCAAAGAACAGATCAACCGGACAGAAAATAAGTAATGAGACAGAGGCACTGAACTAACTAGAACAGATGGACCTAACAGATATCTACAGAACTCTACACCCAAAAGCAGCAAGATGCACATTCTTCTCAAGAGCACATGAAACATTTTCCAGAATAGACCATATACTAGGCCACAAAAAGAGCCTCAGAAAATTCAAAAATATTGAAATTCTACCAACCAACTTCTCAGATCACAAAGGTATAAAACTAGAAATAAATTGTACAAAGAAAACAAAAGGCTCACAAACACATGGAGGCTTAACAACATGCTCCTAAATAATCAATGGATCAGTGACCAAATTAAAACAGAGATCAAGCAATATATGTAGACAAATGACAACAGCAGCGCAATGCCCCAACTTCTGTGGGACGCAGTGAAGGCAGTTTTAAAAGGAAAGCATAAAGCAATACAAGCCTGTTTAAAGAAGGAAGAACAATCCCAAATGAATGGTCTAAAGTTATAATTATTGAAACTGGAAAAAGAAGAACAAATGGGGCCCAAAGTCAGCAGAAGGAGGGACATAATAAAGATCAGAGAAGAAATAAATAAAACTGAGAACAATAAAGCAATAGAAAAAAATCAATGAAACTAAGAGCTGGTTCTTCAAGAAAATAAACAAAATAGCTAAGCCTCTAGCCAGACTTATTAAGAGAAAAAGAGAATCAACACACATCAACAGAATCAGAAATGAGAAAGGAAAAATCACAACGGACCCCACAGAAATACAAAGAATTATTAGAGAATACTATGAAAACCTACATCCTAACAAGCTGGAAAACTAGAAGAAATGGACAACTTCCTAGAAAAATACAACCTTCCAAGAATGACCAAGGAAGAAACAGAAAATCTAAACAAACTAATTACCAGCAACAAAATTGAAGCGGTAATCATAAAACTACCCAAGAGTAAAACCCCCGGGCCAGATGGATTTACCTTGGAATTTTATCAGACATACAGAGAAGACATAATACCCATTCTCCTTAAAGTTTTCCAAAAAATAGAAGAGGAGGGGATACTCCCAAACTCATTCTATGAAGCTAACATCACCCTAATACCAAAACCAGGCAAAGACCCCACAAGAAAAGAAAATTACAGACCAATATCCCTGATGAACATAGATGCAAAAATACTCAACACAATATTAGCAAACCGAATTAAAAAATATATCAAAAGGATCATACACCATGACCAAGTGAGATTCATCCCAGGGATGCAAGGTTGGTACAACATTCAAAAATCCATCAACATCATCCACCACATCAACAGAAAGAAGGACAAAAACCACATGATCATCTCCATAGATGCTGAAAGGGCATTTGACAAAGTTCAACATCCATTCATGATAAAAACTCTCAACAAAATGGGCATAGAGGGCAAGTACCTCAACATAATAAAGGTCATATATGATAAACCCACAGCTAACTTCATACTGAACAGTGAGAGGCTGAAAGCTTTTCCTCTGAGATTGGGAATGAGACAGGGACGCCCACTCTCCCCACTGTTATTCAACCTGGTACTGGAGGTCCTGGTCACAGCAATC
The DNA here is from genome assembly GCF_030020395.1 of Manis pentadactyla. Taxonomy (NCBI): domain Eukaryota; kingdom Metazoa; phylum Chordata; class Mammalia; order Pholidota; family Manidae; genus Manis; species Manis pentadactyla. The sequence continues at coordinate 25,392,158 of NC_080037.1, read as the reverse complement.
AGACAAAGCAAAGAAATAAAAGGCACACAGATTGGTAAAGAAGAAGTCAAACTGTCACTATTTGAAGATAACATGATATTGTACATAAAATCCCTAAAGACTCCACTCCAAAACTACTAGAACTAATATTTAAACTCAGCAAAGTTGCAGGATACAAAATTAATACACAGAAATCTGTTGCTTTCCTATACACTAATGATGAACTGGCAGAAAGAGAAATCAGGAAAACAATTGCATCAAAAAGAATAAAATACCTAGGAATAAACCTAACCAAGGAAGTGAAAGGCCTATACCCTGAAAACTACAAGACACTCTTAAGAGAAATTAAAGAGGTCACTAACAAATGGAAATTCATCCCATGCTCTTGGGTAAGAAGAATTAGTATTGTCAAAATGGCCACCCTGCCTAAAGCAATCTACAGATTCAATGCAATCCCTGTCAAAATGCCAACAGCATTCTTCAGAGAACTGGGACAAATAGTTCTAAAATTCATATGGAGCCACAAAAAAGCAATCCTGAGAAGGAAGAATAAAATGGGGGGATCTTGCTTCCCAACTTCAAGCTCTACTACAAAGCCACAGTAATCAAGACAATTTGGTACTGGCACAAGAACAGACTGATAGACCACTGGAACAGACTAGATAGCCCTGATATAAACCCAAAGATATATGGTCAATTAATATATGATAAAGGAGCCATGGAAATACACTGGGGAAATGACAGCCTCTTCAACAGATGGTGTTGGCAAAACTGGACAGCTACATGTAAGAGAATGAAACTGGATCATTGTCTAACCCCATACAGAAAAGTAAACTTGAAATGGATCAAAGACCTGAATGTAAGCTGTGAAACCAATGAAACCATAAAACTCCTAGAAAAAAACATAGGCAAAAATCTCTTGGACATAAACATGAGCGACTTCTTCATGAACATATCTCCCCAGGCAAGGGAAACAAAAGCAAAAATGAACAAGTGGGACTATATCAAGCTGAAAACCTTCTGTACAGCAAAGGACACTGTCAATAGAATAAAAAGGCATCCTACAGTACGGGAGAGTATATTCATAAATGACATATCCAAAAAAGTGTTTTCATCCAAAATACATAGAGCTTATGCACCTTGACAAACAAAAAGCAAATAATCCAATTAAAAAATGGGCAGAGGTTCTGAACAGACACTTCTCCAAAGAAGAAATTCAGATGGCAAACAGACACATGAAAAGATGCTCCACATCGCTAATCATCAGAGAAATGCAAATTCAAACCACAATGTGATATCACCTCATGCCAGTTACAATGGCCACCATCCAAAAGACAAACAACAAAAAAATGTTGGTGAGGATGCAGAGAAAGGGGAACCCTCCTGCAATCTGGTGGGAATTTAATCTAGTTCAGCCATTGTGGGAAGCAGTGTGGACGTTCCTCAAAAAAATCAAAATAGAAATACCATTTGACCCAGGAATTCCACTTCTAGGAATTTATGCTAAGAATGCAGCACTCCAGTCTGAAAAACACATACACACCCCTATATTTATCACAGCCCTATTTACAATAGCCAAGAAATGGAAGCGACTTAAGTGTCCATCAGTAGATGAATGGATAAAGATGTGGTACATATACACAATGGAATATTGTTCAGCCATAAGAAGAAAACAAATCCTACCATCTGCAACAACAGATGGAACTAGAGGGTATTATGCTCAGTAAAATAAGCCAGGCAGTAAAAGACAAGTACCAAATGATTTCACTCATCTGTGGAGTATAAGAACAAAGAAAAACTGAAGGAACAAAACAGCAGCAGAATCACAGAACCCAGGAATGGACTAACAGTTATGAAAGGGAAAGGGACTGGGGAGGATGGGTGGGAAGGGAGGGATAAGCAGGGAAAAGGGGCATTACGATTAGCAGACATTATGTAAGAAAGGGACACCGGGAAGGCAGTATAGCACAGAGATGACAAGTAGTGATTCTTTAGCATCTTACTACGCTGATGGACAGTGACTGTAATGGGGTGTGGTGGGGACTTGATAACTGGGGGAGTAATGTTGCTCATGTAATTGTAGATTAATGATACCAAAAAAAAAAAAAAAAGACTAACAGCTTGTATACCCTGGCTTGCTTCAATATCATCATCTAGCTGTTCCCACCAATCCAAAACAATTCTGTGATATATTTTGCCCAATCTCAGCCAACTCTTCTCTTGTTAAGGGCCACCTTAAATTCATTCATCTGGGCCCTGAAACCATAGAAATACCCTCCCTTAATTTCTTCGTTGTGAGATACTATTTACTCTGTCAAGTTGATGTTCTCCCTTACTGCATTAATTAACTAATTAACTTAACTTATGTAACAGATTATTTTCTAGTTCTCTTTTGAGGAGTCAACATTTGACATAATCATGCCTCAAAATCCAGGCGCCACCAAAGAAAATATTGATACATTTAACTCTGAAAAAAGGGATTGAAACTTCTGTATGGCAAAATACCATGAGAAAAGTCAAAATACTAACCATGAAATTGAAACATATGTCAAAGAGTTAAATCTCCCAATATATAAAATGAGCCATAAAATGAGAGGGAGAAAAAAAAATCCAACAAAAGAAGAATGTATAATAAACATTAATAAACAGTTTGTAGAGAAGATAAGACCCATGCTCTTTAAGAACATAAGAATACTTAGCTTCACTCATATTAAGAGATATATAAATAAGCAGAGAAGTTTGCAAGAGTTGTTAGGTAAAAGGGAATACACTGAGTGCTGTGAGAATAAAGTGGGCTGAGAACTAGAAACACAGATTCTAGTCTAAAATTTTCCAGGGCCTGGATACTAAACACTATTCATTCATGTGTTCATCCATGTAATCATTAATGGTCACAAGCATTTTTTTAAGCATCTCTTGAAATCTTAATATGTAATAAGCACATATTGTCTTGAAAGAGCTCACAATCAGTGAAGAACAGATACAACAGATTTAATACTATGAAGCAGAATCTAACCACTGTAACCAGGTCTCCAGCAGGAAGCAATCAATGCCAACAGTGAGAGATCCATTTGAGACTGTAATGAGAAAGCTCCATGGTAGAAATGCTCTCAAGATAATGTAAGGAAAAGCAAATCAACGTGTAATCACGAAAAACAGCCCCTCTCCCAGCCAGTCCACACACTCACCCCTGGCTTCTCACACTACTGCCAACTCAGATGCACACCAGAATTTGGATTAATCCAAAGATTGAAAGAAAGGTCAGGTTTTGTGGGAAAGAGAAAGAAGGTGGGGAAGAGACTTGGGATTGTATTTATATCAAAAGATCAAAATTTCATTAAGTTTGTAGAATAAAGTGAGAAGTTAGAAGAGAAGGTATCTAGTGTGCTACAAAATGTTTCACCTTCGTCTCCTAGGCTATGTTTGGGGAAAGCCTGCTAAGGAACCCCAGGTCAATTGTTCTAGAAAAAGACTAGTTGGACTTCAGTTGAGTTCCCTCTGCAGTATTCTCTTGGGAGTCTGGGGTTCTTCATCCCCTACAGACTTCTCATAGCCACACTCCTTCCTTCAAATTTAAAGCTGATTATTTATGCTTCCCTTCACTCCCCTTTTTCTGCTTATGTCTGTTGGTGCTCACTCAGTTTTCTGCGTGTCTTACATCTGTCCTGTGAAATTCCTGCTCATCTTCTCTGACCACCTCTACCATGCAGCCACCCTTTCTCTGATATCCCAAAGCACAATGTGCCTATGTTTTAAGAGTACATATGTTACAGACTGTTTTATAACTAAATGTGTACATTTTGGTTTCTCTTCCTTATCAAGAGTACTTCTTATGTATGTTTGTATCTTCCCCTCCTAGCAAAGGATCAGGCACACAGAACATAACAAATAATGCTTAGTGAGTGAATAAATTAAAGGCAAATAAGCCATAAAACTGTACAAGAGTCTCATACCCTGTATTGTAGCATATAAATAGGAGCATAATGGAGCAATACATACTTTTAATATAGGCAAAACAAATGTATAAAAAATTGCAGCAGTCATCTAAAGGAAATGGCTATCTACACATAACTTGGAGATGGCAAGGAACAAACTTGTTTGAAGTATTTTTACAGAATATGTTATGTAATTTGGGCATTTATCCACTCATTCTGTAAGTCTTTATTTGAACACAGACTTGGGTCAGGCACTCTTGTCTACACAGGAATATCTTTATAATTTAGATAAAATTGGTTCACATTTGATGATGTCCAATAATTTTATCTAGTAGGGTCAATGATTCAAACAATACTTCATTAGTTTTTATGTTAAAGCATCACTTGGAAAGATTTAGAGCAGAGTTGGCATCCAGACCTCGTCAACTCATGCAGGCTCAAACTAATCTACACCTATATCTAAATGCTCCAAAAGTTGCATATTAAAGCAGGATGTTTATGACATCTTTGAGATGCAAATGAAATATCAATTGATGTTAAATATACTCAAAAATGAAAAGGAATTTGACATTTTATGATGTATTAAATAGATTGAAATACATGTAATAGTTTTAAATACCCTCACTTAAATTACTAAGGCTCAACTGCATGGAAAATAAATTTACCCAAAACATTTCAATTCCTGATGATTTATTCAAAACACTGATGTTACAGTGAGGATATTGCCATGAAATCTATATTCAGCTCTTCATATTTGCATTGCATATATACAGAACACTACAGATAGAGTTATACAAAAGTACCACAAAATATTAATATGACAGGTGCCTTATTACAGACAAAATCTCTAATTTCTAAAATATTCCAAGAATCTGTACTGGAGTTCCTTAACTCATTAAAAAGTATTCTGCAGTAACTGAAGTTACTGAAGAATAAAAGAATCCACTTGATTTCTTAAACTTTTCAAAATTAAGATGGCTTTAAGATTCCTATTTACCATCAAAAACAGCCCAACTAGTATTTTGAAGTTGTTTGAAATTGTTCATATGTCTCAAACAAATTAATAATTATTAATAGCTCATCCTAGTTAAGCAAAAAAAATTAGAATATTGTATGATTTTGATTTTGAATAGCTTAGAAACTAATAAGGAAAATAAAATGGAAATGTCCTAAGATAAGTAACTATTTTAAAGTGTTGATTAGTCTAGACAGATCAACAATAAGGAGAGTTTAATAAGACCACATGCTCTCATAATTCTTTAAAGTCTGAGAAGGGAAGTTCCTACATGGAAAAGGAATCTATATTTGAGAGAAAAAAATACAATTGGGTATAAACAAAAAAATTAAACAACAGAGATTATGTAGCTATTATGTTAAAGTCATATGACAGTTTTCAAAGCACAGAATATAACCCAAGGCATGTTTTTAGTATTTAATTTCATGTCATATGAGAGCAATGAGAGGGCATTTAAGCTGAATAGGTGCCAAGTTACTATGTTTTAATTCTATCATTTTGTAAATTTCAGAATATTTTTCATTTTTAATGTAATACTTTATTGTACCTTTTCATACATTACCTCCTGAATCTTGAGGTAAATGAACATTGAATTGGAAGAATTCTGAGATATAAAAAAACTACAGTGTACATCCAACAGTTCTAATAAACATAAATATGAAATGTGTTGAATTTTTTTCTTTTGACAGGGCATCTCTCATATTTATTGATCAAATGGCTGTTAACAACAATAAAATTCTGAATAGGAGACTCAATACACAATCATTAATCAACCCCAATCCTAAATCTCAACAGTCTCCAATCTTCTGAAGCTTAACGAACAAGTTCTTACATGGTGAACAGTACAAGGGCAGTCATCACAGAAACTTTCGGTTTTGATCACGCATCATGAACTATAAACAATCAAGTCAGATATGATTAATATGATTATTCATTTGATTTTCATACTTGATTTATATGTGAATCCCACATTTCTCCCTTATTATTACTATTTTTTTAAATAAAATGCTGAAGTGGTAGGTAGATGCAAGATAAAGGTAGAAAACGTAACTTAGTGCTGTAAGAGGGCAAATGTAGATGATCAGGTGTGTGCCTATAGACTATGTGTTAATCCAAGCTAGACAAGGGCAACAAAACATCCATGGATGCGGAAGATTTCTCTCAAAACAGGGGGGGTGAGGTTCTAAGCCTCACCTCTGTTGATCCCCAATTTCTCACCTGATGGCCCCCCTGCGACTGTGCCTGTCTTAGGTTGTTCCTCCTTTGAGGAATCTTACCCGTCTCTGGCTAACCAGTCATCTTCCGGGGCCATACAGGGAAATGTAAAGTTGGTAAGTGAGAGAGAAGTAATATTGTTTGAAAAGGTTAGCTTTTTACTTCTTTGCAGATTTATGCCCTGTGGCTTCTATGCCCAGCATTTGTCTTGAGGTATCTTTACCACTTGGAAGAATTATGATACTCGGTAATTTTCTATATAAGACATGAATTCTACTAAAGGGTTGTAATTAGGAAGGAAGAAGAAAAGCTATAGAAGTAGCAGACAGAAGAAAACATGGGAAGATTGATTATTTCTTTGACATATCTTCTTGTAGAGTAACATAAGCATGTATAGATTTTAACAAACTACTAATTAAATTGCATACACACATTAACATAATAGAAATACAGCTACATAACAAAAGCAGACCTACAATTACCAGCCATATCCAGTGAAACCAAGAAAACCAGTTAGGCATCCCAGGCATTTGTGAAAACTTATCAATTGATATGATGGATGTTGTCTAACTGTATTTGAATAGTTTGAGAAAAATCAGACAAATTAAAACAACACATTCCTGGGAACTGTTCACATCCCATATGTTCTTTTAACAGTAGATAGTTTATAGTCGCACGATTTTGGAGCGCTGCAACTTGCACTTCTCCTAATTCTTGGTTGAGTTCCGACAGTATAGATCCAGTCAAATTTGTTGTTTTACTGTATGCACAGGCCAGCTTAGATATCTCATTCTTCATTCCAATGGCAAGTCCAGGAACCGGTGGGATGAATGCAGCTACAACCGCAGCATCGCCTGGATCTTTGTTGAGGTTTTCTGATGATCATCTTGTGGAATGACTCTTCCTGAGGATGTTGATGTTGGAAGTTCTTCTTCATATCGTATCTGAATTGGGTAGCCAAATTAAGCTTTGATCCTCTCTATAAACACAAACAAACCCTTTGCCCACACTTTGATATGACCTTTATACCATTGTGAAGGACCTACTGGAGATCACCACACAGGAACTGCTTTGTTTTTTTTTTAAGAGAAAGGAATATTATCAGAAAATGTTTTTCCATAGCTGATCATCTGACACCCTTTAAAAGATCAAAATTAAGGACATGTAAAGCATACATTAAGCATTGATTTGCAGTTAGTTTTATCCTATCAGGGAGTAATCCCCCTTTTCTTTCTCTTTTATTTTTATCATTAATCTACAATTACATGAAGAATATTATGTTTACTAGGCTCTCCTCTACACCAAGTCCCCCCCACAAACCCCATTACAATCACCATCCATCAGCATAGCAAAATGTTGTAGAATCACTACTTGTCTTCTCTGTGTTGCACAGCCCTCCCCTTTCTCTCACCCCCCCATGCATGCTAATCATAATACCCCCTTTCTTCTTCCCCCCCATCCCTCCCTACCCACCCATCCTCCCCAGTCCCTTTCCCTTTGGTACCTGTAAGTCCATTCTTGGGTTCTGTGATTCTGCTGCTGTTTTGTTCCTTCAGTTTTTTTTTTGTTCTTATACTCCACAGATGAGTGAAATCATTTGGTATTTGTCTTTTTCTGCTTGGCTTATTTCAATGAGCATAATACCCTCCAGCTCCATCCATGTTGCTGAAAATGGCAGGATCTGTTTTCTTCTTATGGCTGAACAATATTCCATTGTGTATATGTACCACATCTTCTTATCCATTCATCTACTGATGGACATTTAGGTTGCTTCCAATTCTTGGCTATTGTACATAGTGCTGCAATAAACATAGGGGTGCATCTGTCTTTTTCAAACTGGAGTGCTGCATTCTTAGGGTAAATTCCTAGGAGTGGAATTCCTGGGTCAAATGGTAAGTCTATTTTGAGCATTTTGAGAAACCTCCATACTGCTTTCCACAATGGTTGAACTAATTTACATTCCCACCAGCAGTGTAGGAGGGTTCCCCTTTCTCCACAACCTCGCCAACATTTGCTGTTGCTTTTCTTTTGGATGGTAGCCATCCTTACTGGTGTGAGATGATATCTCATTGTGGTTTTAATTTGCATTTCTCTGATAATTAGCGATGTGGAGCAGCTTTTCATGTGTCTGTTGGCCATCTGAATTTCTTTTTTGGAGAACTGTTCAGTTCCTCTGCCCATTTTTTAATTGGATTATTTGATTTTGTTTGTTGAGGTGGGTGAGCTCTTTATATATATTGGACATCAAGCCTTTATCAGATCTGTCATTTACAAATATATTCTCCCATACTGTAGGGTACCTTTTTCTTCTATTGATGGTGTCTTTTGCTGTACAGTAGCTTTTCAGCTTAATATAGTCCCACTTGTTCATTTTTGCTTTTGTTTTCCTTGCCCGGGGAGATATGTTCAAGAAGAGGTCACTCATGTTTATGTCTAAGAGGTTTTTGCCTATGTTTTCTTCCAAGAGTTTAATGGTTTCATGACTTACATTCAGGTCTTTGATCCATTTTGAGTTTACTTTTGTATATGGGGTTAGACAATGGTCCAGTTTCATTCTCCTACATGTAGCTGTCCAGTTTTGCCAGCACCATCTGTTGAAGAGACTGTCATTTCCCCATTGTATGTCCATGGCTCCTTTACCAAATATTAATTGACCATATATGTCTGGGTTAATGTCTGGATTCTCTAGTCTGTTCCATTGGTCTGTGGCTCTGCTCTTGTGCCAGTACCAAATGGTCTTGATTACTATGGCTTGATAGTAGAGCTTGAAGTTGGGGAGTGAGATCCCCCCCACTTTATTCTTCTTTCTCAGGATTGCTTTGGTTATTCGGGTCTTTGGTGTTTCCATATGAATTTTTGAACTATTTGTTCCAGTTCGTTGAAGAATGTTGTTGGTAATTTGATAGGGATTGCATCAAATCTGTATATTGCTTTGGGCAGGATGACCATTTTGACGATATTAATTCTTCCTAGCCACGAGCATGGGATGAGTTTCCATTTGTTAGTGTCCCCTTTAATTTCTCTTAAGAGTGTCTTGTAGTTTTCAGGATATAAGTTTTTCACTTCTTTAGTTAGGTTTATTCCTAGGTATTTTATTCTTTTTGATGCAATTGTGAATGGAGTTGTTTTCCTGATTTCTCTTTCTATTGGTTCATTGTTAGTGTATAGGAAAGCCACAGATTTCTGTGTGTTGATTTTGCATCCTACAATTTTGCTGTATTCCGATATCAGTTCTAGTAGTTTTGGAGTGGAGTCTTTAGGGTTTTTTATGTACAATATCATGTCATCTGCAAATAGTGACAGTTTAACTTCTTTACCAATCTGGATTTCTTGTGTTTCTTTGTTTTGTCTAATTGCCATGGCTAGGACCTCCAGTACTATGTTAAATAACAGTGGGGAGAGTGTGCATCCCTGTCTTGTTCCCAATGTCAGAGGAAAAGCCTTCAGCATCTCGCTGTTCTGTATGATGTTGGCTGTGGGTTTATCATATATGGCCTTTATTATGTTGAGGAACTTGCCCTCTATACTCATTTTGCTGATAGTTTTTATCATGAATGGATGTTGAATTTTGTCAAATGCTTTTTCAGCCTCTATGGAGATGATCATGTGGTTTTTGTCTCTCTTTTTGTTGATGTGGTGGATGATGTTGATGGATTTTTGAATGTTGTACCATCCTTGCATCCCTGGATGAATCCCACTTGGTCATGGTGTATGATCCTTTTGATGTATATTTTAATTCGGTTTGCTAATATTTTATTGAGCATTTTTGCATCTACATTCATCATGGATATTGGTCTGTAATTTTCTTTTTTGGTGGGGTCTTTGCCTGGTTTTGGTATTAAGGTGATGTTGGCTTCATAGAATGAGTTTGGGAGTATCCCCTCCTCCTCTATTTTTTGGAAAACTTTAAGGAGAATGGGTATTATGTCTTCCCTGTATGTCTGATAAAATTCCGAGGTAAATCCATCTGGCCCAGGAGTTTTGTTCTTGGTTAGTTTTTTGATTACCATTTCAATTTCTCTGCTCGTAATTGGTTTGTTTAACTTTTGTGTTTCTTGCTGGGTCAGTTTTGGAAGGTTGTATTTTTCTAGGAAGTTGTCCATTTCTTCCAGGTTTTCCAGCTTGTTAGCATATAGGTTTTCATAGTAGTCTTTAATAATTCTTTTTATTTCTGTGCAGTCTATTGTGATTTTTCCATTCTCATTTCTGATTCTGTTGATGTGTGTTGATTCTCTTTTTCTCTTAATAAGTTTGGCTAGAGGCTTATCTATTTTGTTTATTTTCTCAAAGAACCAGCTCTTGGTTTCATTGATTTTTTTCTATTGTTTTATTCTTCTCAATTTTGTTTATTTCTTCTCTGATCTTTTTTATGTCCCTCCTTCTGCTGACTTTAGGCCTCATTTGTTCTTTTTCCAGTTTCGATAATTGTGATGTTAGACTATTCATTTGGGATTGTTCTTCCTTCTTTAAGTGTGCCTAGATTGCTATATACTTTCCTCTTAAGACTGCTTTTGCTGCGTCCCACAGAAGTTGGGGCTTTGTGTTGTTGTTGTCATTTTTTCCATATATTCCTTGATCTCTATTTCAGTTTGTTCATTGATCCATTGATTATTTAGGAGCATGTTGTTAAGCCTCCATGTGTTTGTGAGCCTTTTTTTTCTTTGTAGAATTTATTTCTAGTTTTATACCTTTGTGATCTGAAAAGTTGGTTGGTAGAATTTCAATCTTTTCGAATTTACTGAGGCTCTTTTTGTGACCTAGTATGTGGTCTATTCTGGAGAATGTTCCATGTGCAGTTGAGAAGAATGTATATCCTGTTGCTTTTGGATGTAGAGTTCTATAGATGTCTATTAGGTCCATCTGTTCTAGTGTGTTGTTCAGTGCCTCTGTGTACTCACTTATTTTCTGTATAGTGGATCTATCCTTTGGGGTGAGTGGCATGTTGAAGTCTCCTAAAATGAATGCATTGCATTCTATTTCCCCCTTTAGTTCTGTTTGTATGTGTTTCACATATGCTGGTGCTCCTGTGTTGGGTGCATATATATTTAGAATGGTTATACCCTCTTGTTGGACTGAGCCCTTTTTCTTTATGTAATGTCCTTCTTTATCTCTTGTTACTTTCTTTGTTTTGAATTCTACTTTTTCTGATACTAGTACTGCAACCCCTGCTTTCTTCTCTCTGTTGCTTGCCTGAAATATGTTTTTCCATCCTTTGACTTTTAGTCTGTGCATGTGTTTGGGTTTGAGGTGAGTTTCTTGTAAGCAGAATATAGATGGGTCTTGCTTTTTTATCCATTCTATTACTCTGTGTCTTTTCATTGGTGCATTCAGTCTATTTACATTTAGGGTGACTATTGAAAGATGTGTACTTATTGCCATTGCAGGCTTTAGATTCGTGGTTACCAAAGGTTCAAGGTTAGCTTCCTTAGTATCTTACTGCCTAACTTAGCTTGCTTATTGAGCTGTTATATACAGAAATGTGTTGAATTTTAAGTAACATTACTTTTCAAAGAAAATTACATTTAAAAAAATTATGATACTATATACCTCAACATCATAAGGTAAATCCAGTAATTTTTAATGTCTCCATCAGCAAACTTGAAAGAGCTAAGAGAGAATGCAGAAACTCCTGTAGTTACTTGTTCCTTTAAAATCCAACTCATAAATCCTTCCCCTCTAAACATCTCATTTTCTCTTACTTCCTGGAAGAAATTTTCTTTGTTTTTTCTTTCCTAAAGGTTTCTCACCAGCTCACCTATGCAGGTCAAAATTCTTAGAGTATTAATGATATTCAGATTTCTTTTTCTGTGACCTTTCAGTTTTCCCTTAATAAGGTCTTTGGGAAAAAACAGAAGGAAAAAAGAGGGGAAAAGAAAGCAGCTGTGACAGCTACCAAGATACCAGAAACTTGTTACCACAAAGGATGTAGCCAGAGTCATGTCAGCCTATGTTAAGTAGAGATTAAAAAACAAAGGCTCCAATTTACCCCCTCTATATTCCTCTTTGAGATTTCCAGGAAATTCAGATATGTTGAACATAAAGAGTAAGGTATATCTAAACTAATTATTTTCTTCATGTTATATTTGCAACATGAGAATAGGATGCTAGTGTCAAATGTTCTGGTTTCCTTCTATGCATGCATCATTTGTTTCCAATACCAAAAATAGTATCTAAGTGCAAAAAATGTAAGCTTTCTGACAACATAAATCATGCCTTTTATGTACTTGCAACTTTCTTCTTAATCTAAGTGGTTTTTCTGATTTTTTTTCTTTTTTGGTGGGGAGATTTTTAAGACATTCTGGTCTTAAATAATACATGTTTGCATGCATATAAATATAGATATAGTCACAGGAAAAATTATGTTTGTTCTTGATAACCTCCACTGCATTCAAGGAAGAGTAGATACAGCAAGAGGATGTTTTATTAGCACAGCAAGGTGAAGAAACTAGAGATACATATTAGAGAAATAAGAAAGGACTAAATTGCTGATTTTAGACAGGGCATAGAAACTTGAAGAGAATTATTGGCAATGGATTGAGAAAAAGAACTGGATCCAGGAAAATTTAGGATCCTAAATGTACAAGGAAGGAAGGTAGAGAGCAGGAGGTACCCTAGCAGATAAAAGCTGAGGAAAGTGTTTGGAAAGCCAAAACATCTAATGAAGGTTTCATGAAGTTCTTTGCTGTGTGTCTGGTGACATGCTTCTTCCTGTGTCACCCCAAAAATCTTCACTTAAATTCCATTACTCATTTGCATTTGGAGAATAAGTTTACCTTAAGTTGGTGAGGACATAGGGTATGTGAGCTCTGCTTCAAGGATGTAAAAGAGACTGTAAGCAAAGACTGCCAATATATTTGTGATTTTACCTAATGCTACATTCTCTCCATCACTTCTCTGCAAAACTTAAAAAAAAAACGACTCTTCACTTTCAAAATTGTTCAGTTTTTTGGTGAAAAGCTCAAATGTAAAAAATATCATTTTCTTTATGTTAGGCAATACACAACTCCTTATAGTTACATCTAAGTTTGCTCTATATAGTTACAGAAAAAAAACAATTTACTCCATCTTCTAAATATATTAAGGCAACTGTTATGTTCCTCAAATCCTTAGAATTCATAAAAATGATTTTGAGTTTTTCACAATTTTGATCAGTCTTTTCAGAGCATGAGAGCTTGAAAAATGTGATCATTAAAGTGTACAATAATTTTATTAATTAGATAACTATATTGCACTATTCAACAATACAAATATTTTGAATAAATTTATTTTTCCATGCAGTTGAGGATTAGTAATTTAAGTGTAGCTATCTAAAACTATTATGAGTATTTAAATCTATTTAATATTTCATAAAATTTTAAATTCTTTTTCATTTCTGAGTAAGTAGATTGAACATAAATTGATCCACTTTGAAGTGGATAAATGATAAAATAGTCCTAAACTGCTACTACTGGGGAAGTTGAAAGTAATACACAAGAGGTGATGTGTGTACATTTCTTTTTTGACCTTAAAGCAGAAGGTAGTACCCTAACAAAAGGGGTAGAAAATAACCCTCAACATTGCCAATAACTCAAATGCAAAACACAAGAGTACACAATAACTTCAAGATCACATGGACTGGATAACACATTTTCAGGAAATAAAAATAGAAGCTGACAGTATAGTGTGGGGAAAGAGAGTTTAAGCTTTAGAACTGATGACATGGTTTGAGTTAAACAGCTGTATGACTTTAGGCATGGCATTTGACCACCTTAAGCCTGTTTCCTCACCTGAAATATGAAAATAGGGAAAAAAAAATGACATCTAACTGGTAACACTGTTGTATTAAATGAGAATATCTACCTAAAGCACATTTCACAATTGTTAAAATAATATTCAACAGAATAACTCACATATATTTCCACTTTATTATCATTATAGTCAACATAATTTTCTATTTCTCCAACTAAACTCTGAGCTTCTGAGAGGTAGGAACTTTGTTATATACATGAATACATAGAAGAATGTATTAAGCATTTACTGAATAAAATAAACTTGGAGTAGCTATTGATATAGGATACTAGAGTTTTCTACAATAATGAGAAAAAAATCATTATTTTTTGTTTGATATTTGTTACTCCTGAGCTGAACCTTAAATTTAAAGGTCAAACTGTGTCACATTTCCCCCTCTGTCCTGGCTAGCAATTTCCCAGAGAGAACTTTTCAGTCACTTTGGTCCTGGAGTTAAGATAACATGGAGCAAATAAAAGGCCGACCAATGTTAGACAGGAAGACAAGAACTAAATAAACTTTGATGTGTTGAGCATCTGAAATTTTAGGGTTGCCTGTTTCCAAAGCATGACTTAGCCTGAATTAACTGAGAGTATGGCAAAACTTCACTGAATACGACTTGTGTGCACTTGTGCACAGTTATGATTAATTGTATTAAGAAAATGCCTATGGTTTTTATTCCACATTGTGAATTCATGCATTCTATACAAGTTCTTCACGTTATTTCGATGAAGCATTAAAAAAAAATTCCCCAAGATATCTCCAAAGTAACTACTGGAATATTGCTAACCAGATTTTAGCATGTGGAATGAGAGTTGGATAAGGGACATACTAAGAGTTCCTTTACAGAAGATGTTTAAACAAGATTGATTTTTTCTGGATATGTTATTAATCCTTAATGTCAATGATATATATGTACCTTTCTACCTTGTCTTGTTCCTGAAATGATTAAGGATGTTTATATAGAGATACTCAATAGGACACAAAAAATCACCATAGGACATAAAATATTTCTATTCTTTTTAGTTACATATATTAACACTTTTGTAATCATACCACATAATATTTTTTGCTATTTTTTAAATATGTTTTCAATTCATTATAAGATCTATGCTGGTCATACTAGCCTCAATTCTCTTACTTCAAAGTGAAAATACTTTGAAGTAAAAGCAAAATGCAAGAACAAAACAATTTTGGACCAATATATATCTAGTAATAATATACAAATATGGTAAATAAAATAATACAGTAAATCATATTATGTCTTATGTCTGAAAAGTGGAGAATTCCAGTTAAGTATCTTAGAGTAATTATAATTTTCTAAACAAAAAATCAACATAATAAAACATTTCACACAATTATTTTGATGTAGTCTTATGCATCGCTGATGACACAGAAGAACTTGAGTTTTTCAGTACCTTTGAGATATTTTGTAAACATCATCCATGGATTCAAAAGTGGCAGGATCAGAGTGTGCTTTGAATTTGTGTAAAAGCAAAATAAGAAAACACATAAATTATTGTATATTCTAATTAAAAATCAGTTATCATGAATATTTAGAGGTTTACATTAAGGACAGTCTCCAAACATATTATTTCCAAAATGTTGGCATTTTTCTATATGGAAAGCTATCCTGTTTCAAGATCATCCTGTCTTGCTCAGATGCCTGTCTTTTTTGGTCTATAAACACACACAAAAATATGTGCTCCATTTCCCTTCTCAAAAGTCACTGGAATAATAACATCAAGCAAGAACTGAGAGAAATTCTGGTGAGGAATCTTCTAGTAAGAGGAAATCATTCAGTGAATTGTCTGATATTTCACAATGATTCAATTTTATACCACTGGGTAAATCAAAATGAGCACAGGAAATCTCCTGGTATTACAAATTTTCCCTGGGGCAGTTCTATAATATCTGCATATTACCACTTTATTGCAGAAAAAGAACTTGCATAAACTATTGAGTTACAGTCAAATACACTAACATGATTTTTACTGGCATTCTCCTGATTTTGAAAGGGAGAAATTTTCTTATAAAATATTCTAATGACCAAAACAGGCCAATATAATTTAAATAAAAGTGTTTGAGATTATTTTAGAGGACTCAGTGTTGCCGCAGAATAAATCTAAAGAAATATTTATCCAGACTTCACAAAATTGTCAAATATTTTGTAGAATCTTCTTGGTCAGTCTGTCGTACATGACAGAAATTACACTGACTTGCTCACTGATCCATATACTGATTATTGACAAATGCCAACATACCTTCCATAGTTCATTATTGTTAGCAAGACCAGAAATTTTTTGGACTGCATATAGTAAGGGCTATTATATATCTGTCCATTTTAGTAATGTTTTCCCTAAATCTCAGGTTTTCACTTATTTTTCCAAAATTCCCCTCATTTTCAGTATCCAACACCAAGAACCTGACCAGTGATAATGCTGCATATCTTTCATGTCCACCACCCTCCCTATATTGTGTTTTACTGTGGATAAATTAAGGCACAATTCCTCGTGAATCAGAAGAAAGCACGGTGTATCAGTATCCCCAGGGCAGGAAGGGACTTCTGTCTACACTCTCCTTCCCTCAGAACCTGATCCACTTCCCTGAGGAAGGATGTGGGTCCACTTTCCTTTCTTCACTTCATTAGAAATCACTGACACTGAGATCCATTTTCACCGGGGTCTTGTATCATAATACTCTCTTGGGCTGGGAAAAAAAAGATGATTAAGGACCGCAGTTCAAAGGATAGCTCATGGCTCTTCTCTATCCACTCTTGAAATATTCTGTCCTCCGTGCACCACTCTATTCCCAAGGGGAAAAAAATGCTGCTATGGTTGAACAGATTTTAAAATATTCTTATGCATCACCATGTGGAGTGACTGATCACACTGCATTTGGCTTGAACTGGATCTCTTTGGTGTTTGCTTTTTCTTCTGCTCAAGCTATGTGTGTTGGGCCTGGGTCCTCAACTGCCTCAACAACCACCCCTTCCTCATCATCTCTGTTAATAGCTGAATGTTTTGTTCTCCCCAGATTTGTATGTTGTAATTTAATCCCCAATGTAATGATATCTGGATGTGAAAACTTTGGGAGATAATTAGATTGTAAACATGGAATGCTCATGAAAGGGATTAGTGCCCTTATAAGAATGGGCCAGAACCCTAGCTCACTTTCTTTCTTCCATGTGAGGATACAAGAAGCAAGCAGGCTGCAACCTGGCAGTCCTCACCAGAACTGAACCACGCTGGCATTCTAATCTCAGACTTCCAGCCTCCAGAACTGTGACAAAATTCTGTGTGGTACTTTATCAGCCCAAGAAGACCAAGACAATCCCCAATCCGAGGAACACAGGTGGTGCCATCAGCACATGCACAAATGGTCCTTGATTTCTTCTGCTTGCCATACGATTAACTGATCTTTTCTCATAACAAAGTAGTCATTTCCAAGTTTGAAATTTAGGTTAAAAGAGCAGAAAGGAAAAACAAATTTTCAGCCTGCTTTTCTTCTAAGCTACCAAAGTTTGAAGTCTTTCTTCCTCTCCCTAAAAGTTGCATACTCTTTATCCAAGACTTAGGTAGTCTAAGCCTTTCCCACCATCCAATACTCAGGGACCAGTTCTAACTTTAAAATTCTAGGGAAAGTATTGTTTTTCATTTATTTTCATGCAGTGCATTCTATTTTTCATTTATATATATATAGTCTAGATTACAATTAGTAGGACCCAACTAGAATCATTTAAAACTAAGTAGCACATCTGATACATGAACTAATTATTAACATATACATAAATAAAAATTACCACTAATTTAATGATGAATGTGAGGACAATAGAAGAAAAGAAATGTATACTTCATCTATTGTTTATACTGTTAATTTTTTTAAAACTACCCCTTATTGAAACTTTTCATGTCTACTTCATTTTGCTATGAACATGAAACAAGGGCTACATTTTTTCCATTTTTTTGTTTCTTAACAGCATATAATACTAGAAGTAAAATGTTGAGTACTTAATTATCTATTGACTCACTAATGGGTCATCAACCACAAATGTAAGGATGTATTTATTTATTCACCAAAAATTAATAACTACATATCTGTGTAGAGGTGCTATATGTTACTTAGAAGGTAAAGAAGAAATATCCATTATTGTATGTAACTGCACAGTTCCTAGATATTACAAGTTTATTTTACCAGATGTTCAGATTAAGGTATGAGCTTTCTTATTTGTTGTGAACACACAACTTTTAACTTTTTAGAAAAAAATATAGAGAGAACTGGATACCCATATGCAAATAAAAAACAAATCTAGACACAGACCCTTTAAAAAATTAACTCAAAATGGATCACAGATCTAAATGTAAAATGTAAAACTCTAAAGCTCATAGATGATAACATAGAGAAAAGCCTAGGTTGACCTTCAGGATGGTGATGAATTTTTAGACACAATTTCAAAGGCATAACCCATGAAAAAAATAACTGACAAGCTGGACTTCATTAAAATCAAAATTTTCTGCTCTGTGAAATATCAAGAGAATGAGAAGACTAGACACAAACTAGGAGAAGGTCTTTGGAAAAGACACATCTGATAGACTGTTAGCCAAAATATCCAAAAATCCTCTTAAAACCCAACAATAAAAAAACAAACAACCCAATTAAAAAATGAGCCAAAGACCCGAACAGACACCTCACCAAAGAAGATACACAGATGGCAAATGAGCACATGAAAAGACACTCCACATGTCATCAGGGAAATGCAAAATCAGACATCAGTAAGACAGCACTACACACTATTAGAATGGCCAACTCGGATCACCAGCACCATCAAATGCTGGCAAGGATGTGAAGGAGCAGGAACTCTCATTCGTTGCTGGTGGGAGAGCGTGGGATAGCCACTTTGAGAGACCGTTTGTTGGTTTCTTACAAAACACTCTTTCCACCTGATACAACAATTATGTTCCTTGGTATTTATCCAAAGGAGTTGAAAACTATACCCACAAGAAAACCTGCACACAGATGTTTATAGCAGTTTACTCATAATTGTGCACCTTGGAAGCAACCAAGATGTCCTCCTTTAAAGCTGCTAAACTAGAAAGTTCAGTCTTACATTTCACCACAGCAGTGCTGTATGTTATTGTAGAATTATTGGAATTAAAATTGACTTTGGGAAAGGCTATACATGTGGACAATGACTGGGGGAAGGTGGAGAGGGAAAATCACTACACCTTTCCCTCAGTTTTGCTGTGAACATTAAACTGCTCTAAAAAATAGTCATCATTTAAAAAGAATATCCAGTTATATTTTGGATGTAGATTTTCTATTCTCTGGTAGGTAAGTCCATGTAAGGCTGACATGTCCTCAGAGCAGTAGACCTGACCTTACCTTCAGTCCAGTCTGAAATGTTTGCCTTCTGTCAACTACTCTCTGTTAAAAGTCCATGTTATCCAGACGGCTTAGAGACAGGAGGAGATTTCATGGCAGGGTGTTTATTCCCTTCTCTGTCATGTGACTGAAAATGTGCACTGAGGTAGCAGATGAAAGGAAAAGGAGCAAATTACAGAGCAAGTAAATGTGAGAGTTAAGTGGTTAAATAGCAGAGAGTAAGTTCCCGGCTTAATGAAAATTAGGTGGTTGCCAGAGTTGTTCAATAGGCTACTAGTCCACTTTGTTTCCCAAATATTCTTATAGTGCTTATGAAGCATCTTTTTTAATGTAAAACACTTTGTTTTTTATGATAAATACATATGTGTGCTTATGTGTGTATGTATATATCCCACCCTACAAAAAATTGTGCCTATTTATCTATAGAGTAAATGAGAGGTATTGTAAAACGCTCATTTAGCACCAAAAAAGACAGGTGGAGAATATTTCATTTCTAGGAGTGTTGCCCTCTATTTTGTATTCCTGTGTTCTCAGGTCATATAACAATCTCAGTTATACAAGCTTATTTCTTTTTCCAAATTGTTATTTGATGAAGATATAATGTCCAAGGTGCTGCCATTGGCATTCGGATTTTAATGAGGTAACAGCTATGTCATGTTGACAACTGAGTCATGGCTGTAAGAAGCTCAGCCCAGATAAAGAAACTGTAGATCAGTGGTGAGCAGAAATCATCTCTGCCTTTAATGAAATTCACTGGCATTGTGTCATAAGAGAAAGCTGAGGTTGTTTTTTATTTTTTTTAAATCAGAGATTTAAAGTGGAATCAAAAGCTGTCAACAAGAAGAACATAAGGAAATAAGGGAATTAAAACTACCTGTTCAAAGTATCTGCTTGACAGATTTGCATTTTTTAAGCAAGTATTTTGTTATCAACATTAAAGTCCACAATTCAAAAAGACGTAATCAAGATGTACACAGAGGGAAATATGAAACATTAGGATAACAAAAAACTCACTTTTCATGGTAACAACAGAGTAAACTGATATTAACACAACCAAAAAAGACAACATATAAGGTTATTAGGTTTTTAAAAAGTAAGCTATTTTAATTATAAAAATAAAACATGAACACTGTGCAAATGTGAAATAGGACAACACAGTACAAGTTGAAGGAAAAGTCTCACTTGTAAGACTTTATTTTCCCATGAATCTTTGCTATTTCAATACTAGTTACAGGGTGAGCCATCTTCTCTCCATTGAATAGAAACGCCACAGTCACATAAACAAATGCTAACAAAGGACTGACATTGGACCCTGTTCTGTTCCTCTGATTCACTATCTGGCCAATGCCAAAAGTCCCGTAGATCTAAAATATAATTCAATGTTTGATAAGATCTTCTCTGCCTGCATTATTCTTTTTCTTTCTTTCAGAATTTTCCTTCAAGTTTTGCACCTAAATTTCCAGTTGAACTTGAATTTTTCAGTTTCAGAAAAATATTCTATCTGAAATGCTATTGTTATCATATTGATATTATCGACTTTATAAATTTAGAGAAAATATGTATCTTCATAATATTAAATGTTCCTTCTAAAGATTGGGGTACTAATTGTATTGAATAAACTCTTAGAAAGACAAAATTGAACACAGCTGTATGTGCAGGGTGGGTTATTAAAACAGTCCATAAACATACTGTAAGTCATTTTTAAAACATGCAGAATTCCTCACAGCTATCCTGAAAAGCAGGGTGTACACATAGCTTAATAAGCAAACATTAACTTTAATAATATTCCACTAAGAAAACCTTTTGGCTTCTCCAGATAAATAGTATATATGACCATTAAAAACCTTTCCTTAGCAGGGTCTTCAATACTCCAAAAATTTTATAACCAGAAACCAATATTTTCATAACCAGAATTTTCCAAGGGTTAGGGAATTACTTGACATCACATACAAAACAATCTTAGCATGAAATTTTAGGTTAACATCATAGAAAGCCCTGGTATATTATATTAAAATATGAAAGACAGAACAAAAAAGTCATATTTTATTTTTGTATCACATTTCATTATATAAGGATCAAAATGCAGGATGTGTGTCAATATGATAGCATAAAGAGAAAAAGCCATACTCTGTAACAAGTTGTGAGAACCAATAAGAGATTTAGGAATAGATAATAATACCTGATCACTGGAAGAAGGTGTCAAGATGACTTCCACAATGACATTCAGGTAAAAATCCAGACAGTGAAATGGTAGAACAGTTCTGGATTTGAAATCAGAAAACCCAGATTCATGTTTTAATTATTCAGCAAGTAAATTAATCTCTGTGAAATTCATCAGTGAAGTAAGGATGATGGTGCTGGCAGAGTTCTTGTAAGCACACAAGTTATATGTTGAACTTGCTCTATAAAATGGAAAGCAACCACTTCTGGGTTTTGTCCAAAAGAAATGCAAACACTAACTCTGAAAGATATATGTATCCCCATGTTCTTTGCATCATTATTTATAATAGCCAAGACGTGAAAGCAACCTAAGCATTCACTGCTGGGTGGATAAAGAAAATGTAACATACATATATGACAGAATAATTTCAGCCACAAAAAGGAAAGCTTGCCATTTGCAACAATAGGGATGGACTTTAAAGGCATTATGCTGAGTGAAATAAGTCAGACAGAGAAAGACAAATACTTATGATCTCATTTACATGTGGAATCTTAAAAACAAAGCAAAACAAACAAACAAAACTCACAGATACAGAGAACAGACTGGTAGTTACCAGAGACAGGATAGGGGTTAAATTAAGTCATGGGGATGTAATGTACAGCATGGTGACTATAGTTAATAATACCATATCATATATGAAAGTTACTAATTAAAAAATTTAGAAGGTGTCACTACAAGGAAAAATATTTGTATACTAAATATGGTGATGGATGTTAACTAAACTTATTGTGGTGATTAAATATATACACCCATATGTCTATATATATGTGTGTGTGTCTATGTATATATTGTACATTTAAAACTAATATAGTGTTAAATGTTATATAGTTCAATAAAAAATGTTAAATAAAACATAAAGCATCACACTAACTATAAAATTATTGCTTTTTACTTTATTATTATATAATGCATTATTATTAGTTAGGCAGAATAGGGTTTCAGTCAAAATTACATAGCTCATTTCTCAGAAGTCTTGCTGTTGGCTGACGGCACTAGCGGGGAGGCTACCTTGTTAATAGAAGCCTGGCATCATACGACCAAGCCTCAGGCTGGCCTTCTGCTCAGCGTGAAGAGCAAAGTAAAGGGGGCCTGGAATTTAGTCTTACCATTTTGTCTTGCTGCCCTTCATCTGTTTTTTTGTAGCACAGAAATCTTAATCCAAAAAATCTCTGTGTTTTTCCCCCACGAACATATTTTCTTCTTTCTTTAAGCATCAGCCACAATCACAAGTTCTATTAACCCAACTATAAGAAATGTTAAAAAGAAGTGGTGCAATCTGAGAAGGAGTTTAATTACAAGTTTTGGAAGCCTCTTTAGTAAGGCACATTACATTCAATCCTGCCACCTTTGTTATTAGGTCATTTAAAAACAATTAATTCTCAATCCAATCATGGCCAGTAAAATACATTCCTCAGCTTAATCGTCTCGTATAGCTTACTAGCATTCATGTGAACAATGTACATCATCCATATAATGTGGGATTGGAGACTATTAAAAACAATGTAATGTTTTTATCAAGAAAGGTTAAACTAGTTCATTTCCCTTATTTTAATCAGAATCAAGTATGTATGACAAGCTGAAGCAAATCACTGCCGCTCAGGGGGTTGATGAAATATATTTCTTCCCACCTCTAATTGTTTGTTTTTCAGTTCATTAGGAAGCTCTCAGGAACACTGCATATACATTTGGTGTACTTTACTTGAAGCAGGGAATTAACACTTAACATTTCTTCAAGGTTGAGTAAAACAAATTTATACAGCACTCTCCCCACATTCCTGCTCGTGTTGCTGCTCAAACTGCACTTCAGTTTGTCAATCCAGAGCATTCTGCTAAGAACATTTAACAAGGAGTTTTAGAAGTTTGAGAGGATCAATTTAAGTCCCATAGTCTCCGCAAGGATACAAGACACACAAAGAAAGTGACACCTAAATCTATTGTGTGATAAAGTACATCAACGTGATATTTTTATAAAAAGAAGGCTTTGGGGGAGGAGAGAATTAAATGATCACCGCCTCAGAAACAGAGTAATGAAAAGGGGTAGTATTGTTGTTGAGCAGCTGCATCTGGGGAGGTTTCTCCCTGGACAACAGGTGAAACCTGCTTGGACAGGGGATGGTTCTCCACTCTGAATGAGAAAGAATTCTCGAGCAGGTTGGACGAGTCTAAGTGAGGAAGGCGTTCGTTACAGTGAGAATAGCAGGGAATGGCCGCTGCCGTGCAGGCGGCAGAGGGCAAGGAAGAGCAGAGGGAGGAGAGGGCAGCTCACTGACCTCCTGCTCAGCTCAGGGAAGGTCCCTTGCCAACTCCTGAAGGAAGCCTGGGTCACCTGGCATCCAGGGTCTGAATCTGCATGGTGTAGAAACTAAGTCCCTACCACCCAGGATTTGGGGGAGCCACAGAGCACTGGATGGAGTGAGATTATGTTCTGAGAACTTCCCACAGGCAAAGAAAAGGGATTTCCAGGCAGGCTACTAAAGAGCATGATCATACAGCTTCGCTCCTGTCCAGGTCACCCAGACGATGGGAACTTCCAAGCCCAAATCAGAGATCTCAGCAGCCCTTCCCTACTTGTCTGCAGTAGAACAGAGAGAGTGAAGACTTGTGCAGAAGTGTTTAAAATTTAATGGAATAGCAAAGTAACAAAGATGCTTACCACGGGAAGACAGCAGACACAAAACACAGTAAGTTGAGTAGTGAGAAGTCCTTATTTAAGACAAAGAACGCACTTGAAGAAAGAGGAATGTGGGCAACCTCAGAGAGGAGGTGCGCTTAGGGCTCAGAATTCTCTCTTAGGCTTTCAGAATGGGTCAAAGGGCGGCAGTGGGTGGCGGGGCTACGTAAGCTTGACGTGTGGCCTCATGATGTCTGTCTCCAGCGGGAGACATGATGTCACTATCCACAGTCAGTCCTCTAGATACTGCTGTTAGATAAACTTAACACAAGGAATTTATTGATCCTGTTCTCTAAGATAGTGGTTATCCTCAAGCACTGGGAACATAGTAGTTAGGACTGCTTACCCTACTTTAAGATAGGTTGTTGGCTGATGACCAAAAGATATGTTAGGAATCTTACTTCCTAACTCCCTGGTTTTTAAAATGGAATCTTAGCCTTAAGATGAGGTCCCTCCTGTTCTTACTACTCTGTTTATATCTTGGCCTTTTTCATCACAGGCAGGAAGGGTTCATCATGATGCTTGTCCCATGTCCCTGCAGTGCTTCCGTATTACCACTAAATATGGCTAAAATTAGAGGTTCAATACGAAAATTTAGTTTCCTATATACAGTTTTAAAATACTCAACACTCACATGGCTTCACTTAGACAACAGCTGTTAATGAACTCTAGAAATAAGTATCATTCCAACTCTGATTGTAAAAAATATTCAGGTCATCAGAGATAATATATATAATGTAACTATCTTTCCACAGACAGAATTAGGTGTTAGTGTTGACATGCTTTTACTTATCTTTGTGAATTTAAATTAAAGTTTCTGGTGGCTTTGTTTTGCTTTTAACAATGAAACAGACCAGGTTGAATTTATTTTAGTAAGCTCATGCTTACAGTATATGTTAGTTTGCTTGTTCCAGAAAAGTAATAGAAGCTATTATTGAATAATACAAAATAATGGTTGATTTGATTGAGATAATCAAGAATTCAAGGAAGACATGTCAAACCAATAGTATTAATACATTAAATAATATAGCATTTAATTAATCATCTTTTTAATAAAATTAATATAGTTAGAAGCAAATACTCTTAGGGACAAATAGAATATTCTCACATTCTCACTTGAGAAGAAAACAGAATATATGAAAATCATCAAATCAGGAAAAGATTAGTAGCCACAGGCAGATACACTAAAGGATCAAGAAGTAACAAATAACAGAGAAAGAATATACAGAGCAACTGTACCATGAAAATATTTTTAAAAAGCACAGCATTTGATGTAATAAAATATAACCCTATATTCTTCAGTAAACTCCCATAAACCCTATATTCTTAAGTAAACTCCAATAATTATGATGTCACCATTATTCATTCAACGAACACCATCATTCAATAAACACCACCATTTGTTGATTGCTACTTACATGTTGGATACCATGCTAGATGCTGGTAAAACAATGACAAATGGTGTCTGTCTCCGTAATATTTACTATTTTATAAGGATGACAAACAGGCACTCAGAGCACAGCATCATAGGCCATGTGATACTGATCATCAGCATCTGTGGAACCTGCAGGAAGGGATGAGAGAAGAGGAAAGAGTAATCTGCCTGTTCAGTCTTTTACATGTAAAAGGTGATTAAGATTTAGCCAAGCCAAGGGTAAGGGAGGGCATTCTAAGCACCACGCTTACTCTGTGTGACAGAGAAAAGTAAGTAAGATCTGTAGTTCTAGAAATGGAGGGGCAGAGGGAAGTGTGGTAGACGGTCCAGACGAGGGGTCTACAAGGACCAAGGCATAAAAGTCTCATCTGCCACATTGTAGAGCTGGGGCTTTATCCTGAAAGCTGATGAAAACCACTGAAGAAGGCGCAAAAAGTTCTATATTTGTAAGATATCTCTGCAAGTCTTATGGAAAATGAAACTAAGAAGCGTAAGGCTGAAGACAGGATAAGACTCAGAATCCAGAGTCATCAAGAAAGGATTAATAATTTAATTTCAGAAATGAATACAACAAATTCAAAATCGTTATGGTAATGTTTAATCTTCGATGCTTAAAGCATAAATCCCCAGCCACCTAGCATCCGTCAGTACTCAGAAGAATTTGTCTCCAAGTATTCTAGTTAGTTCTAAAGTCCTGGTAGAACAATTGCTGGAAGCACAAAATTTAATTACTAGTTTTTCACCCTTCTTATAAATAATTCCTCTTAAAAGAACTGATCGTTTTTTGCATTCCGTAATAAGTTTATTTTTGTGAAAATAAAAAGTGGCCATTAAGCAGACATCCTCTTTGAGAAAAAAACTGCTCTGTATATATTTTTCACCCTTGAATAACCATTTTTGTTTCATTAAAATACCAAACACAAGCCTTTGAATTATTCCTCCTTTCTGATTTTATTTTAAAATGTTAAATTGAATGTAGGCTGAAGAAAGCATGGGTGAATATGTATTTTGTATTTAATGAGATTTCAGTAATATACAGTGAAATTAAGAAAAACTCAAGCATTTTAAATATTTTTTCTATTTTGGCATATTCTAAAGAAAAAATAAAAATATAGTTCAGAGAGTCCTCATATTTCCTTCCTTCTCAAGTGTTTCTAATGAAAAGAAATCTAGCATGAGCTTTCTCTACAGCTCTCTTGCCTCTCTCTTTAAGATGCCAGTTTTTTCACAGCTGCAGAAATTAAAGTGCCCAGAGGTAAGTCAGGTCAGCAAAGGGACAAAAGAAGAATAGAAATCTTATCTAATGAAGGAGGTAACTTTGTTTTTAAAGAAATTTTCAATGTAGCATCAATTGTTCAGATATTAGTACAATTTGAATGGATCAACTAATTCTACTTATGTGTGATCTGTAATTTATATTCTACATTCCTTTAATACATATTTTAGTTCATTTAGTTTTAAGATAAAGGGAAAACTCATGAGTTGACTCCAATTTATCAAATTTAAAAATCTCTTGGAATGTTCTTAGAAGCCTACAGAGATAAAACCTAAAGCTATGTGCGTTATATAAACTGGAGTGGTCAAATAATGATGCTTCTAAACCCAGAAATATCACCAGCTAGTATTATAGAGAGTTTTATTATATAAGACCTTGAAAGACTAGTGGTTTTCTCATCTATCTGGTTCATATTCTGAATAGTTAATAAAAAACTGAATTACAGAAATTAATGTAACTGCTTTGAATTTGCTCTAATCAGTAAAGAAACACTTAAGCATTGTGAAAGTTCCTGTCCCAGTTTTGATTTGTATTTTTCCTGCATTAATTAAAAGCTGGTTTTAATCCAAGTATCACAGAAAAAGAAGAGAAACAAACACTTTAGAAAATTAATAAGGTGATTTAAGGAATCATGTGGTAAAACTTTCTTGAGATGTTATCTTTGAAGTTTTGTTTCTATTTTTTTCAAACAGAAACCAATATCATGCACAACTTTATAGTACATGTTAGTACTGTAACTTTAAAAAAGCATACACTATGGAAACATTTCTAATATATAGGTACCTTTCACCAATACGTTTATTTTTTAAATAGGTCCAAATAACAATTTTTATGTTAGAAAATTCTATTCTAGGCAGCCAGAAATATCCAGACTTGTGAAAACTGGAAAAATAGCCTAGTTCCATAAAAAACAAGTAGAGAGAAAAAGAGAAAGGGTAAGATGAGGGAGGGAGGACCTACAGATTAGAAGACACTTATGATATGTAACTAATTACACTGTATGGACTTAATTTAATCCCAATCTAAACAAATGAAATATAAAAATATATATAAGACAAATAAGTGAATATGAACACTGACTGGGCATTAAGTGATATTAAGGAATTATGAAGGTACGATACAAGTACTGTGGATAGTTTGTCTCTATTATTTAGAGTTAAATACTGAAATATTTATAGATAAGGTGATATGATTTCTGGGGTTTACATAATAACATGGGGACAGTGGAGGTAGGGGTGGGAATTAATAAAACAATATTGGTTATGAATTGAAAATGCTTGAAGATGCTGATGGAAACATGGGATTTATTATACTATCTTCTCTAGTTTTGTAAATGTTTGAACTTTACAATAAAAATGTTTCAAAATGTATTATGGTATCAGTTCTGTGACTAACTACCATAAAACCATGAGAAAACCAGTCAATCCCTTTTGTTTCCTTATTGGTAAAATGATAAATCAGAATCCAGTTTTATTCATATTCATTCAATAAATATTTATTTTAATATTCAGTCTAACTCCAAATAATGTGATTTTCAGATTCTCAAAGTTTATCACAACTGCTATTAAAAAATAGACCCATCATCCACTAACTCAACAATGTCATTTTAAGAAGCCCTGATTATTCATTGATTTGTTTGCTTATTCAAGCAATATTAAGTGCTAGTCGGTATACTAGCAATAAAGAGACAAGGATGAATATAAGGCAATGAATTCTCATCTAATAGTGTATAAAATTAACATAATTGTGCAGTGAACTGAAACTCAAACAAAGAATTTAAGTGAGTTAAACTGGACTTGTTTTTCTACAGTATAAAAACAACAAGATTTTAGACATGCTCCCCCCAAAAAGCCTCCTTTGTGACAAGGGAATTTCATCTCCACTGAAAAGAGGGAAATTCTCATTCACACTAAGCAAGGAAGAAAGGACTCCCTTTCATGAAGCCAGAAAAAAATACCTCTCATCCTCAGAGTGAGATGCAGTTGGAATTTAAGGGACAGATAGAACAATTAGGTCTCTTCCCCCTTCCCTCCTTCCCTTTGGAAAAATGGACACATATTGCCAAGGAAAATGACAGAATATGCCATGGGGGAAATGCAGCTGAAGACAGAGGCCTAGTCCTCACCTGATTCCTTGGGGCTTACCACCACCGTCAGCATATCATTAAGTTATTTTCAGTGTTTATATGTGGGGCACCAGTGGTGACTTTCCCCAGCCTGCACACGACAGGTCTGAGCTGCATCTCTGTGACTGAACAAAAGGTTCACTCAGCCTGTTCTCACAGGGCCATATGCAGACAGGGCCGTGGTATGTTATGATGCCCATTAAATTAAGATACACACAATATCATTTCTGACTCTTAGTGTATGT
Source organism: Manis pentadactyla (assembly GCF_030020395.1). Taxonomy (NCBI): domain Eukaryota; kingdom Metazoa; phylum Chordata; class Mammalia; order Pholidota; family Manidae; genus Manis; species Manis pentadactyla. Next base: position 25,362,892 of record NC_080037.1, on the reverse strand, counting down.
AGATAAAACAGTGTACATACTGTTCTCCCTTTTTCCTTCTTCTCTCCCTCTTCTCTCCCTCCAGGTTTCTTTCCCTCCTCTCCCCTGACTTAATTCAAACCAAATAGAACTGTCTCAAATCACTGACTGTACACAGTAATAGTCACTGATTTCTTAGGCTTTGTTGAAATACAAAACATTATTTTAGGAAATCAAGAGATGACATCATCTTCTATAAAGCTGGTTTTCTTTTTCTATTTTAAGAAATGTTTCTTTACAATGTCATGCCTTGCGGGTAGAAACAGACAGATATAAGTAGATGCCTTATTGAAAGCAATGTGTGACAAACTCAGATTTAAAGAACTTGAGAGAAAGATTAAAATGCAGACATCACAGAGTCGAATACACAAGTGCATTGAGAGCTGAATCTTTTAGTGACTGTACTCATCTCCATTCTTTTAAGAACTATTTTTTTTCTCCTGGTGCACTGAAAGCTCTCAGTTTATGGATATTTTAGTTTGTATCATCCTCTACACTCCAATATAATTTGAAAATTGTGATGATTTCTTTAAAGCTTCCTACACCAGAATAACAATTTCTATTTCATGACTATATGTAAGACAGAGAAATACAAAGGAATGGGTTTACTGTACCTATTTATTTTCATTTTAAATATTTTGGATGCTTGTCTGTTTTCCCTGACCCCTAGACTCCATCAACTTTTCCAATTATTCTTTTTTCATTAATCTCTGCCCTGTATCCATTCCCATCAGTACCTTTCATCTGGGCTCCTGATTATTTAACATCTTGCTATTTCATTAGTAATGCATATTTAATACTTTCTGAGCAGAAACGTTTATTGATGTGAAGATCTGGACTCAGAAAATGGCATCAGGCTATTATGGAACACAGAGCCAGAAAAGGTAGAAAAGGTTTACTAAATCCATGATCACAGGACCTTGCCAGAGGTGCAGTCCCTTCCTCTTCATCAGTGGTCCTCACACTTCAGGGTGCATCAGAGTCACCTGGAGAGCCTGTTAGGTTGCAGGTGGCTGGGCCTCCCCTGACTCGGTAAGTCTGGGACCAGGGCTGAATTTGCACTTCCTGTAAATTCGCAGATGAGGTCTGTGCTGCTAGGCAGGACCACACTATGACAGCAGCTCTAGATGACTGCTGCACTGGAGAGCTCCTGCCCCGGGCAAGTTCACTCTAGATTCAGAGAGACCAGGTAAAGGCAAGGGAACGCTGGGGGTAAAAAGTCTTACACCAAGCTTTATTTTCATGGCTGTAGGTCGAGCACTAGAATCACATCGGGATCATCCAAGTCTGCAATTAACAATCCACCTCCACTCAGAGTACTGTGCAGATGACCTTATATAGCAACAAAGACAATAATGGCTCCTTGCCAACCTGTGTGTTAGGCATGTGCCTACTCAGTAGTCCAAGTATTACATCATTGCACATGCACAGTGGGTAAATGAACAGGGTCCCACGAGCATCCAGGCCATGTGAACTCCGTTTACCAGCCACAGTGACTCTCTGACTACCATGTGTCTCTTTCTGTTGATTCCATCCAATTTACTTAAAACTTATGTCTATTTTTTCCTGTGTCTGGGACAATTCAACAAATTCTAGTCAAAATGTGGCCACATCTCACCAAAAATAGCTAAATAATGGTAATAATAGTCTATGAGATTTAATTTCAGTGTCTTTTATATTTATAGTCATTGGCATGATCCATACTGGCAATGCAAAAAAAAAAAAGTTTTACCTGCATTATCTATTATGTTTACAATTTTGCTATTAAATAGGTTCAATTTTATAGGTAAGCAATTTGGAGCTCAGAGAGGTTAGGAGAGTTGCCCAAGGCAAATCAGCTAGTAAATGGAATTAAGATTTGACCTTAGAGTGTGTGTACATGATGATGGCTCTTGTAGTCCCTTCCTACTCAAGGTATGATCCTCAGACCAGCAGCACTGGCCTCACCTGAATTTTAACAAAACCCCCTAATGAATCACATATTTCCCAGGTGAAACATTTTACAGTTTAAGAAAAACTATCCACATGCCCTACCTCCCTAAAAACAAATAATTTTGGTGAACCTCTTCCCCCACCAATTTGAGTGTTAGTTTTCACTTTTCTGCACAATTTTAAAGCTATCTTGGGCTAAGGTATGAATCTGAGTAAACGTATGTATGTAGTTTGGTTTCTTCCTAGCCAAAACAATGTACTGAGTCTGTTCTCTTTGTTGTGTTAAAATTTCATGTGTTTCTAGTTATTGGAGATTAGATATGGTTACTGATGTCTTCAGATAATTTTAACTGCAAAAACGAATGAGAGACAAAGGTCATGGTTTTAACTGGCTAAATGATTTTGTTTTGCTTTTTTATTGGAGGTATTTGATCCTCCAAGTGGGGTCTCATGTAAAATTGTAACCCAGTAGTATCTGCTTACTTATATTAATTGAACAATAAATACAACATACAACCACAGTTGATTTTAAGCACTTTACAAATTAAGTAAAATTAGATTAATCCTTACTTTCAAATAGTATCCTTTACCACAGATTAAATCAGATAACTTATTTTAACAAATGCTATTTCCAAGCTAAAATATAGACTTAGGCTAAGCAAAACTATAGCAATAGCCAGAAGACTTCAAACAGGCACAGAGATCTACAAACTAAATTAAATTTTCTGTTACTGTCTCCGACTCATGACCCTCTCCCTCAACCCTTCATCTAAAATTGCCACAAATGTTCTGTAACTGGGTCAGGACACACTTGCTTGGGGGAAGAAAGACATATTAAAGAACATTCAATTATGTCTCAGACATAAGGAGCAAGTGAAGCAAATGTAATATCCTGTCACAAGATTTGAGCATAATTTTCCACCATGTCCCAGCTTTCATCCTCAATTGTCAACATATGACTATCGTCCTGACATTCACCAAAATGCTTTGACTAAATTGCTGGAACTTATTTGTATTCAGTATTTTTTTGTTCCATTATATTATTTGTTTTGTCTATAAAAATGATCTTACTGTGAGATCAGATAAGCATTATTTCAGTGTATTAAAGTCTAAAATCTGTCCCACAGTTCTAATATTTTTGCTGTTCAAGGATATAAATTGATTTTCCTTAAATGCCAAACTAGTGCAGAGAACTTGCCAAATTCACCATATCACACGAGGTCATAAAAAAGTGGACACTTGGAACTCAGCAGTTATAGGCTAAATTGCCTATGCAGGACTCTGAACTTACTCAAGGTCAACAGGAAAAGCAAAGCATAGTAACTGGCAAGCCTAGTTTCATCATTCATGGCTCTTCTGCCAAATCATCAGCTTCTTGCTGGCACTTTCAGCAGCTTCTTATGTCGAATGTCCCAAAACTGCAGTCTTTGACACACACACATATACACTAGGCATTTGGTGAACCAGAGTCAGTAGAGGGAAGAACATAAAAAAATCAGATCAGACTATAAGGCCTTAGTATAAAGTAGCAAGACTGATTTAATAAGGCAAAGAAATACGTCTCATAACAATATGGTTAATAGGTTATAGATACAGACTTAGGTATAGATATAGATAAAGATATAGATTAAAAATCTTAGATTGAATTAAATTTGGCAATAGAGGTCACCTATAATCATTTCCATGAGATTTTTCTTAATAATATGCATGAAATTTTTCTTAATAAAACCAGTCTTTACGGGTAAAATTCCTCAAGGGAGGAACAACCTAAGACAGGCACAGTCGCAGGGGGGCCATCAGGTGAGAAATTGGGGATCAGCAGAGGTGAGGCTTAGAACCTCACCCCCCCTGTTCTGAGAGAAATCTTCTGCATACGTGGATGTTTTATTGCCCTTGTCTAGCTTGGATTAACACATAGTCTACAGGCACACACGTGATCATCTACATTTGCTCTCTTACAACACTAAACTATGTTTTCTACCTTTGTCTTGTATCTACCTACCACTTCAGCATTTTATTAAAAATAATAATAATAAAGAGAGAAATGTGGTATCCACATATAAATCAAGTATAAAAATCAAATGAGTATTCATATTTGAACTGTTTATAGTTCATAATGCATGAGCAAAACCAAAAGCTTCTGTGATGACTGCCCTTGTACTGTTCACCATGTAACTTATTCACTATGTAAGAATTTGTTCTCCATGTAAGAACTTGTTCGTTATGCTTCAGAAGATTGGAGACTGACAAAAATTAGGCTTGGGGTGGATTAATGATTGTGCATTCAGCATTGACTCCCCTATACAGAATTTTATTGTTGTTAACAACCATTTGATCAATAAATATGAGAGATGCCCTCACAACAACAACAACAAAAAAGTACACACTTCCAATTGTAAAATAAATAAGTAACCGGGATGTAATGTATAGAATAAGGAATATAGTCAAAATATGGTAACAACTTGGTATGGTGATAGCTGGTACCTAGAATTATCATGTATATAAATGTTGAATCACTGTGTTGTACACCTGAAACTAACGTAATACTGTGTGCCAACTACCCTTCAATAAAAAATAATTATCTACAAAAAAAAAAAAAAAACCAGTCTTTAGGTCGATAATAAAAATCTCATGAATTCCTTTATCAGAAGTTTTAAGGGAAAATAATCAAAGATTACAGGTAATCTATAAATATTCCCACACAGGGACAAAGGAAAAGACGAGGCAGGTAAGTACATGCACAATATCATATTAGGGCAACATGCCAAGATTTCTATCTCTGACAGTGTCACCAAGAGATGATTTTTCATGGGACACAGTGGTCATCTACCATGACGTCAACCTCCAAAAGGTAACAATATGCGCTGAATGGATCTTAACAACTTCTTATAGTATTCCTGATTTTACTTCTAAATTTTTAATCATTTAATGCTTTCAGTCTGTATCTATGTTCACATGATGTAAAAACCTCAAATCTCAAATGTCCGCTTTTTTTAATTCCAAAAGGTACCTCCTCAAACAGAGCATCTTATTTCATTTACCTGTTCACTTCTAGACTTCAGCCATATCCCCCCATTCATTTCATCTTTTAACACTTTTATTTCCAAACTGCGGCCTGAGCCTCTTTTTTATGTCTTTATTTGGAGAATCTTCTCTTTCCTTTTTTGGTTATTGACCCTGGACGTTGTTCATCACTATTATTTATGTCTTGGGATGTGGCAGCCAAAATGGCACTAAGCATTCCAGGGAGCACAACAAGGTGACACATCGAGTGAAAGCTTAGAATTGTGAAAACCAGAGAATCATCTCTAACATGTAAGTGGTGAGCTTCATGCCAACCCCGTGAAGACAACCTGAATGCTAGTCAAATTATTCAGAAAAAATAATTCCCTGACATCAACTAAATAGTAATGGTTCGAGCAAAGATTTCTATGATTAGAAACAGATTTCAGAATCAATAAACCCTTTGGAGAATGAAGGGGTTCTTGTCAATTAAAAGTGGTGGTACAGGAAGCTTTCCACTGGACTATGTAGAAGAGAAAATGCAACTCCTTTTTGAGATTTCAGTGTTCCACAGGTCGCTTCCTTGGCCTATCATCACCCTAAAAACACTACAGTCTCAAAGGTGAAATAGGAGTTTGGTCGTGTTAGTGAGACTTTGGACCCCAACCCAAGGGCAGGGGCTGGTGGTGAATCAGCCAATGGCCAATAACTTAGTTAATCATGACCATGCAATGAAGCCCTCACAAAATCCATGAGAAGAGCTGTCTCTCACTCTGTATCTTTCTCTGTCTCTGTTTCTCTCTCTCTCTCTCTTTCTCTTCCTCTGCTCTGCTCTACCTGCTCTGATTGGTTGGATCCTGCTTCTGGTAGGAGGCAACTTCTGTGCTTGGGGAACCAGACCACCTCCACCTGCCACTGAGCTGGGCCCCCATCTCCAAGAGGATAGAAGCTCCTTTATTTGGGACCTTGCCCTGTGTCTCTCTTCATCTGGCTGCTAACTTGCATCCTTTACAGTATCCTTTATTAAACTGGTAAATATAAGTGTTTTCCTGAGGTCTGTGAGCTACTGTAGCAAATTATAGAACCTAAGGGGGAGGTCGTGGGAACCTCCGATCTGTAGCCAGGAGGTCAGAAGCACAGGGAACTGCCTGGGGCCTGTAACCAGCACCTGGAGTTGGGGGTGGCTAGCAACCTTGTAGAATGGAGCCCTTAACCTGGGGAATCTAGTGCTGTCTCCAGGCAGACAGCATCAGAATTGAGTTCTCCAACACCCTGCTGGTGTTCAAGAATTGCTTGGTGTAAGTATGTGTGGGAAGACCCCTCCCACATGCTTAAACACACTGGAATCGGGTCCGGGAACCCAAATGGAGTTATACTAGTGTAACTGTCGTGTATAATATTGTTTCTGTTAAAAATATATGCAGGGAACCATATACACCATTGCATTTGGTGTTGGAAGAGTAGGAATCACAACTGCTTACATAACTAGGTCTACATTTGTTCTCAGAAATTTTAAATTAAGAAAGGAATGGCTTTCAGTTCATCCCTATATTAATTCTCATGATTCACCAGAGGCTGAAATGGCATTAAAGAGGTTAGTGTCAGATTAACCCAGAACACAGCATAAGCTATATGTGTTTCAATCTTCCATAAACACAAATTTTGTAAGGTTCAAAAACATAATTAAAGGAAACAATTAGTCCCATATTTCCTTCCACCTAATTCTCAACTTTCACACTAAGTGTAAGTGTGTGCAAGTGTGTGTGTTTATGTGCTACAGGGAGAGGCACTAGGGGAAAGAAGTGAAGTACTTAAAGGTACAACTCCCTGTAGTAAAGTAAGTGTGAACCACTTACTGAAGCCACTCTTCATCTATAAACATGAATAATGATAACTCAAATATCATCATAAGTAACAAAGAAACTGTGTATGCCAAGCATTTCCTAAACTATCATGACTTTAAGACAAGACTGGCAAAAGCAGATCATATGAAAGTAACACCTTGGGAATATTTGGAGTTGAGATAAACAAAAGGTAAATGAGACTTTCAAATTTCAGAAATTATAGAAGCAGAGTAAAACAGTGCTTAAAGATGCTGCTCTGCACAACTGTGTGACCTTGGACAAATTTTCAAAACATTTCTGAGCTACTTGACCTGTCAAAATGAATTAATGATAGCACCTTTCCTATTCAGGTGTTAAGAGCATTCAAAACAATAAACTACAGAAGGAACACAGCACACAGTAACCACTCAGTAAACTCTAGTTAATATTATTCATCAATAATCCATGTGTATGTGCACCCACTGATATCTCCTAATAAGCTTCTCTGCTAAACATAATCTTTGATCCCCATGGATAGATAGCTTAATGGAAATAGAGCAAGGCTGTCAAACTCTAAATGTAGTCGGGCTTGCTTCATGTTTCAAGCACTAAATTATATTTGACATTTCATTTAAAAATATCAGAGTAATTTAACATAAGCCAAACCCCCACACTCACTTTAGAAATATGTGGTTTCAAAAGGAAATAAAGTCTTCCCCATTGTTTAGAAAATGGTAAATTGACAATGGCTTTTTTATTAATTTTTTTTTGTATAATCAACATTTTTGCAAATGCACACATCATTTTAGATTACTCACTGATATCTAAGATGTAATGAATGCAATTCTACATTGTGACAGAATTTTTATCAACACTGGAGAATGGAATTTAGAATTGAGTGATTAAAAGTTCTGGGAATTGGAGTTGGAAAAACCTGAGTTCAAATTCCTATTCTGCTACTCACTACCTGTGTGATTCTGGAAAACTGTAATTTCTAAAGATGGCTGCAACAATAGCTCCCATCCCCTATGCTCCTCATACAATGTACCTTGACATTCATCCACTAAGTAGTAAGGTATATATCCCTCCCCTTGAACCTGGGAAGACCTTTATAACCACCTCAACCAACAGAGTACTGTGGCAGTGACACTGTAACTTTTGTGGCTTGATCATAAAAATGGCCCACACTTCTGCTTTGCTTTCCTGGAGTTGTTCTCAGAACCCAGCCCCTATGCCTTGAGGAAAGCTAAACTAGTGCCTGTAAAGACAGAACATCAGGAGGCCACATGGAGCTGTCACAGCCGACAGAGAGCTGAGAGCCCCGTCAACAGCAACAGCAGCTACCAAACATGTTAATGATGATGTTTCCAAAAGAACAGAGCCCAGATGTGTATCATCCTTAACATTCAAGGCTTCCCAGGTGAAGCCCCAGACATCATGTCCCCACAGTTCCCTGTTCAAATTCCTGATCCATAGAATCTGCCAGACTAATAAAATGTCTTAGCCGCATCACTAAGCTCTGGGGCGATATGTTGCACAACAATATTAACCAGAACATAACCTTGGGCAAGTTACGTCCTCTCTCTGATCTTCACTGTCCTCAGGCTCTAACTTGAGGGAGACAGATCTTTAACAGAAGGCTAAGGTAGAAGGTGTGACACAGGTGAAAACAGTAAAGTGTGAGTATCACAAGTTTCTCCCTCCCCAGACTGCTAGGGAGGATTCTTTGTGTTAATCTAGACCAGAGAATTTTTGGTAATGACCAGGCTAATGCATAAAAACAGAGCACTAGAAAAAGATGAGGGATAGAGAATAGCAATGCCAAAAGACTCCTAGACAATAAAAATATCCAGATGTCTAAAAAGAAGTTTTAAGAAGTTTTGCTAAGAAACATATTTTAGGATATAATCTTGGGAAGTTCACGATGTATCTTGACATGTACCTTGAAGATATTTCTCAGTATCTTTAAGAGAGTTTTGGGTTACACAGACACTGCTTTTCAGTGCTTTGTATAAAAATATTTGTGTTTATATTGAATATGACACTGTGCTGAGTGTCCTTAAAGCAAGAGCCGGGGACCCACTTCTGAGTGAGTTTCACCAAGGCACACACAGCACTTGTTATACAGTAAGTAAGAATCTGATGGATAGAATTTCAAATAAGAACCTAATTACAGAATACTGTTTAATTACTGATCTTAGGGTTTGATATATAAATCTGTATTAGCATTTTCTTATCCACATAATTTTACTTAATAGTACCTTGCTAGGAAGAGATATTTTTATTTGAATTTCATTCAACTTTACTTTTTGCAATGAGAACATGTTATCTTAATTCTATGAAAACAAAAGAGTTCTAAGATACAGAACTTTTTGTAAAAAAAATTGACAAATATTTACTGAATGCCATTATTCCACCACAGACCATTCATATACCAAGAATAACACAAAGAAGTATATGCATTATTTCCTCAAAAAGCCTATATTCTAGTTGGGAATAAAACGAAAAAGAATATGAACATGTGAACAATAAATATGTAAGTATCAGATTATAATTTAAACCAAGAATTAAAGGAGTCATCATAAGAGATATCAAGAGAACAATACAGATCAAACATGTAATGCATTCAAAGAAATGCTAGCTACATTCTGTGGAATATTTTCCTCTAGGTCAGAGTGCTAAATGAGGCCTCGGAGGAGACATGAGAATGGGTATGCAGAAGGAAAGAAAAAGGTGTTCTGGCCCAGGGTAGAAAGCCGTTTTTTTGTGTTGTTAAGTTGCTCAGTTGTTTGGCTGGTTGGTGGGTGGTTTGCTTTGCTTCGGTTCCCTCTGCCTAAACTGGCTGAAGTAGAAAAGATATGCACAACAGAACTCAGTAACAGGAGTTTCAAAAGGCAGATAGGATAAGCTCTCTAAGGATGAGTTTCATCCTATAGTCATAAAGGAATTACTAACAACTTCAGAAGGAAATAGCAAGATCAGATCTTTTGTGATGCCTATTCTGGGGCAGTGTGCATGATGGACTGAAGGAAAAAAGGGAAGTAGGGCAACTGGCTATTAGTTACTGCCAACTATGGGACAATACAGACCTGAATCATCCAAAAATTATACGCACTCGCTAGAACAGGTGAGATCATAATCCTTTTGATACCACGAAGTACAACCCTGTGCTCTAGAAATGACGGTACTTCAGATAAGTCCCTTGACCACCTGAGCCAGTAAGTGCAGAGCTAGACTAGAAACAAAAATCCTTAAATTTTAATTCCACTCCTCCTTTGATACTGTAAAATGCCTCCTAATTCTACATTATTAAATGAGTATCTTGGCAACTGATAACCTAACCAATTTTTATATGAATAACCATGTCTCATTGGAAGCCAGGACGCATGACACTTCAGGAGAAGAGAACAGGTTTTAGTCTCCCCTTGAACTCCCATGATCCAGAATTTCTCTGCAAAATAACATCACAGCCATGAGATTACGTTAAAATAACCATAATACATTTAAATGAGCCCTGATACAGTGAAGTTTATATAAATCACAATTGGAGGGTGGGAGTATATAAAACATCATGACTGGAAATTTTTGTCATAATAAATTCAGTATTGACATAATGGTAAATTTATTTACTATTCTCGACAGTTAAGGCCAGATCAAAGGCCAAACATACAGAGTGCCTAAACAAGGCCATGTATCCACATTTTTTATATGTCTCAGTCACTTTCATATTTTCATTTCTGCTTTGTTTCTGAAATGTGTTCAGAGGACTAGAACAAGTGAGATCAGGACAACAGAGAAGGAGCCTCGGCCTGTGCTGTGGCTGAGACCGTGGGGACTTTATCCCGGTCAACACCGCAGAGTCGTGTAAAGAGCCCCATCTCCTAGAAAAGTCGCAGTTCATGATACACATTTGGAGGGCATTACAGAAGGAGGTTTCTGATGAAGCCTGAAGAAACAATTGGGTTTAGATTAAGAACAATTTAATATTTTTAGGGTCGAATGTAGCCAAATATTATTGCTTTAAATCTTGCTTTATACATGTCATCTGTTCAACCTTTACTCCTAATGTTTAGCCAATTCATAAGGAACTGTTTTTTATGCTGAAAAATATGATTATCTCCTTATAGAAAAAAATGAGTCTGTTCAATCATCATGACTAAAGCCAAAGCATCACTACCGATCAGTTATGACACAGGTAATTGTATGCCAGTTATTTTGAATAGTAAGGACCTCTTGGAAATAAGAATCTGAAACTAAATTCAGAGAACTACTAAATTGACATCATCAATGTCATAATTGCTACATTTTGAAAAAAAAAAGAAAAATATTTAATTAAAATTTTCAAATAGCAGAGTCATAAACACCATTCATTCAATACCACTCATTTGTCATTCCTCCTCATCTATCCCCAAAGGAAGCTACTTTGAAATGAAAATAATTAGTAACCATTGCATCTGTTTACACATTCACACACACACACACACACACACACACACACACACACACATATTACATGTTATATATATTATGTAATAAAATAATGCTTTCTACACATGTAGCTGTTTGTAAATTTTAAGCAAATTCACATTAACCATCTATAGAATCTTTCACTGAAGATTCTATTTAAAAACAAACACTATTGAATTTTTTTCTATGTCCACCAGTTGCAGAGTATATCTTTGACTGCATTCTCTAATTTCTAAAAAAGTGATTCACATTTTACCATTTTACCAAATAGCATAATCTTCAAATTGAAATATATGCCCAGATAGTAACATGTAAATATACATGAAGAGTCAGAAGGAAGGGCTTTTTGAGGCTGCTTTAAACACTAAGAATAAAGAGAAAATGATTTCAGCAGTAAAAGAATCAGTTAAGGACAGGAAAATGCCAACTCTGATTAGAAGCCTTGAAAGCACTAACTGCAGCATCTCAAGGTAAAATAGGATTTTCAATGACTCATCCTGCATCACAGCGCTTGTAAGTGTTGAAAGGTGATTGGAGGGGGGAATAGAATTTGACCTTTTCTTAGTGAACTAAAAGAAGAAGTTCATCCATTGAACTGGAAGCTTTTAGTAGAGTTACTGGAAGACAAAGCTACATGCTTGAAAGGAACAGAAAGCGCAGAGCTTTACAGTTTTATCAGAGAAGGTGCTTCAATCAGTTCACATTTGATTGAAACTCAAAGAATTCCTACAGCAACTCAGAATAGTTACCTTTAAGATTTAAAATTTCTCATACATTTCTCTTTATTAAATTCAATGCACATAGGACATTACAAAATGCACTGAGTCCTTCAAAAAAACAGCATTGCATTATACAGCATATCAAAGCATATTAAAAATCATATCTGTAAGCAGAAACACAAAAGTGAAGTTTGTGTTAAAGTAACTGTCTTGTGCTGAGCTGGACACAAAATATAACCCCTTCTTTCCATGCAGCATTGTTACTTTTTTTTTCATTTCATTGGAAGCTTTTGGTGTTAGAAAGTCTCAGGTCTTCTCCCACTAGATTATCTTATTTGAGTTGACCATGAAAAACCCACTTTTTTTCAAAAATGAATTTAAATTAATGATGGTACTGCAAACGCTGCAGATGTTAAATGAGGGGGTTCCTTTAGGTTTGTTGTAAACTGTTTATCTCTTTTTTAAAAAATAAAGTTTTAATATTTACTTAGGTTCTGTCTCCTTTATCAGTTTAGCCAGGGTCACTTCACAAATAAAAGTAACAGGTGGGAGTAACGGTTAGTCAACCTCCATTCTGTATCTTAGAACTAACTTTCAATAATTTAGGAGAAAGAAAGCAGGACCTTTCTCCATCTAAAGGATCTGATATGAGTCATCACTAATTCATTTTTTTTTTTAACCCAGGGCCTTGTACCATAAAGGCAGTAAATAAGTACCAGTTTCATGAATGCATAAAAAAATGAAAAGGTAGAGAGAACTGACTGGATCACAGTGCTGCTTATTGCTAGAACAGATATATTCACCAGAAGCTCACTAAGAAGCCATGTAAGATAAATGTCACATTCGGACCAAAGCACTAAGAAATAGAAGGAAAAGTAGTGTAAATAAATAAACTAAGCAATCAGGAAGCAAAAAGGTAAACCAATGAGGGGGCATGGTAGTCAGAGTGATAGCTTCCCAAAGATGTCCACATCCTAATACCCAAAACTTATGAATAGGGGTACAAAAAGGATTTGTTAAGTTAATTTACTAAACTTAAGATTTGAGTTGGGACTGTTCCCTCAACCATCCGGGTGGATCCAGTGCAATCACCGGATCCCTGTAAGAGTGAGGCAGAAGTATCAGAGTCAGAGAAGGTGATGACCATGAAAGCAGAGGTCGGAGTGATGCAATTGCTGACGTTGAGGATGAAGCCAGGAGGCCGGGAGCCAGGGGGCAGCAGTCTGCAGGAGCTGGGGACGGCAAGGAAACGAACGCTCCCCAGAGCCCCAGGAAAAAACGCGATCCTGACAACACCTTAATTTTAGCCCAGTGAATTCCAGTTCAGACTTCAAACTTCTGACTTCCAGAACCATAAGATGACACGTTTGTATTGTTTTATGTCATCAAATTTATGGTAGTTTGTTATGGGAATAGGACAGCTGTAGGAAACTAATATACTGGGGTAAATACTATTCTTTAATTTCTAAATCTGCTGTCAATGAAAAGGAGTCATCTTCATAAATAAGAGTGTGAGCAAAATAATATAAAGAAATATGTAAAATTTTCTGCTCTGTCCATATTACTTAGTTCAATCAGATATATAATGCAAATTAACTGCATGTAAGGGGTATGCCTCACATTACGGGAAAATCTATCCATCTCTGACTTTTAAATCAAAGTTAAATAAGCTGAAAATGGCATCTCACATTCTGAAAGTTTCCTATCTTGCTGTTCAAAAAAAATGGTTAACAAAAAAATACTTCAGATGTTCACTTTAGAAATGACTACTTTCTTTTCTTCTTTGTCAGATCCTAATCAGCAAGGGACTTCATAATTAAAAATAGTTCTAAACTTTGCAAGATAGAAAGCCAACAGTCCCACATGTCATATAAATATGCAAATTTCTTTATGATTCTTTTAAACGAACTTGCTTTCTTCATTGTGCAAGGATGATAAGTATCCTATGCACTAATAACATTTCAATATTATTAACTATGTTTTTCTTTTAGGTCTAAAATAAGTACCTGGTTGCTAGTTAAGAAAAATCTCCTGAGAGGAATGGCTGCTAAATGGTGTTTGTTTCTATAAACATAAAATATGTCATTAATCCAGTTTTATCCCAGAGAGGATAGTTGTTTACATGCATTGTGGTGATTTTATTGTAACTTATTAGGGAATAATGGCAAACTAAAACAACTGCATTAACACAGTCTTGTAATAAAAAGTAACGTTTTTACTCTTCTAATTAGTTGCACTCATTTTATGAGAGAATGAAGCCACATATGTTTGCGTATATTTGAGCTGCAAAGTCTATAAAAAGGAATGCCTTGCATTGGTTTTTAGCACAGGTGTGCTGAGCTGCTGTGCACAACTGTTTCGAAGGCAAGGCCAAACGTTAGCTGAAGAACTGGCCTCACCTCAAGAGGTTCCCCAACAACCATGTGCCAAAGGAAGAGCTTCCCAACAAAAAGTGTATTGAAATAATTGCAATCAGGTATATAGTTGGCCACTTGCCTTGCAATAAGACTAAATATAGGCACAATTAGTTGCACTTGAGCCGTTACATACCTGTGGAGTTGGAGTCACATGTACAAACAGTAGGTGCTTTGAAAAATCAGCACTCAGCAATCTGTATCTCACTTTAAACACAGCTACGTGTATTTTAATACTTACTCTCCTTTAATAAATACAGCAGGTATATCAATGAGTTGTTTTCTCCTCCCCAACACCTGCTACTTTTCATAATCTTCACCATTCCCAGTAAATAAGTGATAAGGTCTATTCTGCCTGCTGAGGATCTTTTGTGAACAAGTGTAGGAAAGACATTTGCATGGAAACAGTTACTCTGATCATTATAAACATCAGCTCTATTTTCTATAAGCTATAACTCTATGAAATTGGATTATTTTTAATAAAGCAAAAGATTGATTCTTTTTCTGTTTTATTCTTCAGCAATAAAGTATGTCATGATTTAACAGATTTTTATTATCTTGATTACAGAAATTAGGTGCCAATGAACTGTAATGTATTGGAGCTGAATGGGGTTCATTTCAGCATCTAACTAAATCTGAACATCGTAGTTTAGATCTTACTGGTGGTCCAAGTAAGCCAGTAGGTCTCTTTAGAATCACAAGTCAGTAAGCCTGTGTACTGAGTGAAACAAATTCCAGTTGCTATTTTATAGTGTATGGTAAAGGTCGAAGGACAGGGAGCTCAGGAATGGATTAAGAAAAATGGCCTGACAGATCTGAATTCAGAAATGGTTTTAGCACATTCTTGACACATGACAAGCAGGTGCTATTATGTGTGAGCACATCACTATTCACTTACAAGTTCCTACAGAAAAGTGTTCAAGAGAAGCTGTCAACTACCAGTGGAAAGAAAGTCGGGACTATGTGAGAAACAAATTTGGTGTTATGTGATCAAAGTCTTTACGGTAAGGGGGTTTTCACTGGATCTAAGTTCTGTTAGGACATGGACATGAGGACATTTCTCTTGTTGACTGGTACACTCCCGGCTGCAGGGTGCAAAGCTGGGTTCATACTAAATATATGTTGAATGATGAATGTGTAACTAATTCAAATCCATGTCCAGTAAATAACAACTGTCAACTCTTTAAGACCTTCAGATACACCAGCTTTGAGCAAAGCTATGATTATCAGACTTACTACACTAAGGAGAGTACCACCATAATCAATTAGTAGTAGTGTCCAGAAGAGAAAAGAGCATGAAGTGTGTTACGGCCCGGGATGGGTGATTTTAATGTGAGTCTTGCTAAACAGGGAACTGGCTAGAACTGGGCCGAGTTTATGACATATAGTTTTGGATTGGTGAGTGCAATGTGGCAACTGTCTTGAAACTAGTCTTGATGAGCGAACTGTCAATCTTAATGTATTAGGGTTCGCCAGAGAAACAGAGCCATAGGTACAAAAAAAAATTTACTATAAGGAATTTCTTCACAGGTTTATGTAAGCTGGCATGTCCCAAGGTCTTCAGGGTGAGAGTCACATCAAGTTGTAGACCCAGGAAAGCTGATGGTTTAGTTCCAGTCTGATTCCAAAAGCTGGGAAGCAGGAGAACTAATGGGTGTAGTGCCAGCAAACTCAGGACCCAGGAGGGCCAATGCTCCGGTCGGACAGCAGGAGCAGAGCTAGGATCCCAGTTTGAAGGCCATCAGGTAAGAACAATTCTCTCTGACTCAGGAGAGGGTCAGCCCTCTTGTTCTGATCAGGCCTTCAACTGATTAGATGAGGCCTACACGGATTATGAAGAGCAATCTGCTTTACTCAGTTAACCTCATCCAAACACACCCCCCCAGAAACATCAGAATAATGCTTGACAAATGTCAGGGCACCCCATGGCCTAGCAATTTGGTACATAAAATTAACCATCACACTTGATAATTAAGTTATTTTAGTCGGCTCACATTTTTCTCTTCCAGGAGCGAGTAACTAAGACATGTTCACTTATTCTTAGTATAGCTTCGCACAGGGACTAGAAAGTAAATCCTGCCCCCATATTATTTAATTGTGTTTCAGTTGCCAAACTTCCACTTTGCTTACTCATAGAATGTCATGTTTAACAAGAAAGGTCCTTAAATCAGTGCAGTAATATTTGCTATCAGTGAGATTTCGTGGTTATTTTATGGCTTTGCAAATTCAGCAGTTGCCTCTGAATGTGAAAATTACATTAAAAGGTTGGAATTATCCAGATTACCTACAGTATTCTCACATAGTGCATGTAGAGAATTGAGGAAATAGTCTGGAGTATAACACAACTGCTGATCCACACCTAACAGTGAAAGGGCACTCATTTCCCTACCACAGTCTGTCTGCATAACACAAATATAGTGAAAATTGGGAATCTCCAATTATTGCCATCAAACTAAAACTCCTAATCAAGGAATTCAGGCCCTAAAGGAGAACTTTTATTTTGAGAAAATTAGCTGGGAAGATTATCAAATATCTATTGCTATAAATTGAGGCCTAGCAACTACAGCACCATGAACCAAATCTTACCCCCTAACAGTTTATGGGAACACAGCCCCTCCCATTCATTTACATACTGTCTCCAGTTGCTTCAGATCACAACACCAGCAAAGGTGAATCACTGTGACAGAGACTATATGGCCTGTAAAACCTAAAGTTTTTATTATCTGGCCCTTTACAGAAATCTTTTAATCTCTTATCTAGATAGATATATGGACACAGAAGTTTTATAAATTGTCTTTCTATGCAGAACAAGGTTGAATATTAATTCTTAAAAGATTTGTCTGAGCTAATTATACATCAAAAAGTTGCTTTTTCTTCTTAGATACCATTGTATTCCCTTCTCATATTTACTTTATGTGCCAATTGCTGCCAAGATTTTAAGCTCACTTACCTTCTTCTCTTCTTGGTTTCGTCAATAAGAAAACCATCAGACCCTGTAAGTGTGGAGAAATGATTACAAAGAGTTTAGTATATATAAAACAAAGAATAATATGATACTTAGCTGTAACATATCTAAAAATGTCTTAACTGTGTGTGTGTGTAAATATATAATATACCCACAGTTTTGCTTTCATATACTGCACCTTAGACCATTATATTGTATATTCAATGAATTGTTCAAGATATACATTTGTCCCCCAAATGCTCACTTACTGATGAAGTTCCAACTTGTTCTCATAGTGACTATGCACCAGGGACAATCATTGAATGAATATTTATCTGTGATGAATATTCATTTAGTCTATGTCTTTACAAAGAGCTTCAAAATTGACAAGGCAATAAATAAGCATTTCCATGCCCATTTTAATTCTGGGTTAACCTGCTTTCTCCAACACCATAACTTTAGACAAGGTAAACTCTGTATGTCAGTGCCTTGGCCTAGAGGGCTTTAGTTTCATTTGTGTCCTACATTATTTCCCTTAAACACAAAATGCAACTCTGAGAACAGTGATTAATTAGTTCACAGATTTGCCATCTGCTTCATTCAAGTCCTACAAGGTGAGAAATGACAAATTTGGGCTGAGAGGAAATGAATGTTAATGAGGTTGTGATTCTAGCCTTTGAAACAAAAAGAAGAGAGTGGAATCCTTGTGCGTGAGTCTCTGGTGTGCTGGCGAATGTTTAACAGCTGCCTTTTGAAGCTTAGGGGTTGGGAGGAACTGATTTGTAGTGTTTGCCTATTTTTGAAGTATAAATACTCCCAAAACCAGTTTCAAACTATCAACCTGATGCCACTGAATGTAGTTGGGAAGAGACACGGAGTGGAACACTATTTTATAGTTTGCCATATAGGTTACAACACATGTAAACGGACTCAAGAGCACAGAGAATAATAAAATATACTAAAATAATTAGAAGGGGATGTATTTTTAGTATTACTTTTAAATATGATTTATTTAATTAAATGTGTTGTTCATTTTTAAAAATGGCTATGCCTAACTACCCACTCAAAAAATTCCTGAAAACTTAACAATTATCTAATATAAGCTGGTGCGTGCCAACTTTCATGAGCTGATCCAGGCCAACTCCAGTGCATCACCACTGTGAGTCTATATTTTGCATAAAGTATAACTGTGCCACTTTATTTTTTATGAAAGAGAACCTTCTTTGTTATAATGTTTAAAACGACTCCTGCACATTGTAACCACTCCCTGTCAGCCACACAGACACACACACATGTATATATGAATACATGCACAGTCTTTTGGAATTTCACATCTCTAGAATAAAGACTATATGACCAAAGATTGGCACTATTGAAGGAACAATCAGTTGACAATTTTTCAGTGTTCTTATGGGTCAAATGCAGGACAACATTACTTTCTGGTTTTGGTTGAGGGTCTTATATATCAAGCTGCAACCTGGTACATAAACCTCTTGTAAGTCAAGATGAATAAGAATAACCTTTGCATACTCAGTAAATAACAAAATGTACCATGCATCACCAAGTACTCAATAAATACTTGTTAAATAAAACAGTGAATTAATTTATTTTTAATACTGCCCTGAAAAAAGAGGTCCTCTATTATTCCCACTCAAATTTTCACAAACAAAATATCTAATAACAGAATGTAATTTGTTCATGTGGAAATTTTCAATGGAAATATTTTATGCTGTGTGCCAGTAGATTTCAAACGATTATAGACAAAAATTAAATTTAAAGGATTTTTACAGATTCTATGTACTTTAAATGTTCAATTTAAAAATTGCATTTCATAAGTTAATCAACAAAGCCTACTATTGCCTAATACTGAAATTTTACATAGTTATAGAGAACCTAGAAAAGCCAGTGTATAGTAACTTGAATAAACTTTTATTGAAAGAAAAACTCTTAATTTGGCTAGCAAAGCACTATTACTGGGTCATCACATTACTAAATAAGAGCTCTTAACTCTTAAAATATTTGTCAGAGAAGAGAAAAATAAAGATGTAACCTGATCAAGTTATTTTATTTTGTCTAAAGATAATGTCAATGGACTTGATCAGGCTCCAATTCAAAGTTTTAGAATCCTAAATCAATTTCTTTTCCTTTGGGAAGGGTGATTTTCAAATATTCCATCTTGAAATTTTTACGAAACATGAATTAGTCCCTAGGTGAGAGTTAGAGGTAGGGAGTCTTCAGAATAATATTTTGTTATTCAGTAAATATTGAACACATGGTCTTGTCACCAGGGATAGATTTCTCAATGGAAAAATAGGAACGGAGTCATCAGTTTTCCTGAAGCACATGGTGGGACACTCTGAAGACATTCTCCCCACTGTGATTCCTGAGTAGA
Organism: Manis pentadactyla; assembly: GCF_030020395.1. Classification (NCBI taxonomy): domain Eukaryota; kingdom Metazoa; phylum Chordata; class Mammalia; order Pholidota; family Manidae; genus Manis; species Manis pentadactyla. The sequence goes on along the minus strand of NC_080037.1, from coordinate 25,343,180 downwards.
ACCTTGGACTGTGAGGTCACAGATCCATAGCAGACCTTCCAAGTATCAAGCAATGTTTTGTTTTTCATTTGTTTGTGGAGGATTTGATTTCTCCCTCTTCCAGGAAACCTTCAGAAACCCAGATTTCTCTCCTCTGATTTTTGCCTCTCTTCCTGCTTTGAGCTTTGCCACCGATTTCACCTACTCACAATATTAGCAGCTAATAACTGTTTTTCTTACCAATGCCTACCCCATCTCTGACCTGCCACAACCCCAGTGCACTTCCCCAAATTGGTTCTCAAAAGTTTTATCGCTTAAAGCTGGGAGTGCTGGAGGGGAGGGTGTCTGTGTTATTTCTAGAGTACCTTAGCATGAGTACAGTACCATAAGCTCATAAATATACCATTAAAATTAATTGAACTGGTAGAATGGGAAAGCATTCCAACATTCAAAGAGAAGGACCATCTGTTGTAAAACAACTGCAATTCAGATTGAAATTGTTTTTTACAATTGGAAGTTTTTTACAACCCAAATCTATGCCTGTTGAAGGCATTTCATAATCTTGTTCCATTAAGATTTCCTGTAAGTGAAATTTGTCATATTTAGAAGACTTTAAAATAAAAATATGCTTCCATAAATGTGGAGCCTATTAATCAATCACATTTGGATATAGTTATTTAAGAAGTTGCTTTATTACTTTTGATATGATAGAATTTTTTATTACTCTATTCATAAAGCTGTTAACAAAACCTTTTGAAACTTGTAATCAAGCCAAGCAAAGAACAGCTTGGGTATGAGAAACTTGAGGAGTAGAATCATATCTTTCACTACTGTACTTTTGTCAATAAAAAAATTACTTACCAGCTAATGGACATGCAAATTAAAAATCATACTCATAGCAATTAAGCAATTCATCCAATAAATAGTAATAATCAGTTCTGTGGTAGATACCACGTTGGGCACCAAAGTTATAGCAGTGAATGAGACTGGAACAATTCTACTTCTCATGAAGCCAGACCTTCAGTTTTTGCATATATAAAAAAGGACCTTGAGATAATATCTACGATCACTTCTATTTACAAAATATTATAGTCTATGAACTAGAAACAAATAATTTCAGATGAACTCACCTCTTTTAAAAATCACATGACTAACACATTAAAGTATAAATGATGCTATTATCTGGATTTTAATATTTCATATGGTAAGGTGTATTTCAGGATGTGACTAAATTATTCTTTCAAGTCAACTGTCTAGTCTCTGTAGAGACACAAATGGAAATTTCTATGTCAAGTAAATATCAGTAGTGTTAAAAAGTGATATTCTTGATGGACATGCAAATTAAAGAACACAATCAAAGCAACTAAGTGATAGAACTCAAATCATTTAACTAAAATTCACTAGTTGTTTCCACCGCAACCATTCTGCATTACATATTTTGCTGTCCATATAATTCTTCATACAGCATCTTTATTATAATAAGTAATAGGAAACAGTTGAAGGAAATCAAAAGTTACAAATTTCTGGTTACAAAATACATAAGTCATAGGGATGTAGTGTATGGCACGTTGACTATAGCTGGTAATAGATAATAATAATAATAATAATAATAACAAAATAGGAACCTACTTAAAACTGATGCATTGCTTGGCTTCTTAAAAATATTGCTTTTTTCCTCCCAGATGAGGAAGATAGTTTTCAAAGTTCTCTTTTTTAAAAATCTAATTTTAGAAACCATTTATTAAAATATAATAAAGATGAGTTTTTTATCTATATTATATTATCACAAAGTGATATATATCACAAAGTGAATAAATCTATGCAACAGCTGCCTAGATCAAGAAAGAATGCCCTCTGACAGCCTTCTTTGTATCCCCTCCCAATCATTACCCCATTCCTCCTCCCTATAGAGAGCTATGGTGACTTCTATCACTACAGTTGGAACTTTATATAAACGGAAATATACAGTACACATTATTTTGTCAAGCTTCTTTTGCTCAATAGTGTGTATGTGAGATCCATCATTGGTGTTGCTTATAGCTTTAAATTGTTCATATTCATGTGCAGAATATCACATCATATGAACACATCATAATCTATTGATCCATTTTATTTTTGAGAGGCATCTGTGTCATGTTCAATTTAGGGTTAACATGAAAAATGAACCCACACTCATTCATACATGAGTCTTCGATGCACACGCACATGCATTCTCCTTGGGCATACATCAAAGGTGGCATGCACACATCATTAAAGGAGTTTGATTCTAAGTGAGAAAGTTTACTACACAGAAGCTTTTGTTCCTTTTGTTAATTTACATCCTAAATATATTCCAGAATTCATGAGCTTCTACCAGATAAACTAAAGTAAAACCTAAAAAATAAATAATCTAACGACATGACAGTTAACCCAAGTGATCAGAATCTTTAAGCAGTAGCTGATGTCAGACACAAGCGAAAGCAAGCCTGAACTGGAGTCAGCCTCTAACGTGTTACTCATAATACCTTAAAATTGTCATCAAGGGTCAAAAATTAAAAATAAATCTATAAGCTTCTTAAGTCCTAAAATTTAATTTATATCAAGTTGTTCCATAGATTTTCATAACTGCCTCTAATTCTTTTAACTCCAGTGAACTTTATTTTGGCTGTATCCATTATTTAGCATAAATGTCTTGAACTCTATAGATATACTAAGTTCTCAAAAAAATTGTATTTTGTAGGGTTTCTTTTTAAACTAATCAGAATCATTTTTAATTCTATCTCTATAAAATCTTCTTTAAAGTATTCTGATAGTACAACTGGTGTTGCGTCAAATAGCAAATTGAAGATAATGATAAATAAAATGTCTGTATGCCTTAATCATCTTAAATGCCAACTATACAGAGAGTTTCTGAAAGGAATTGCTACTATTAACATTCTCTGCAGGACATCCTTACTTCAGGATTATATAAATGAAATTTCAGTGGATCTCACCATACATTCATAATCTCCATAAGAGTAAAATTAGTTGTAGTGATCTAGCAACTAAAGCACTTAAACTTATTAGCCTTTTTCTTAGCCTATGTCCAATGTTTGAGTTTCCACTATTAAAACAAGAATGTAAGTGTGGACTTAGGGAAATCAAAAGGCTAATGTTTTTCTCTTATAAGTATTTATAGTCACTCTACCCATTATCGGTAGACTAATGACTATTTTTAGAGATTCTGTAGCTTGTAAAACACATACTACATGATTGTTTTATTGTATCACCCACTCTCTCACTGTAGCACTTTTACTGATATTTCTAAAATTAACACTTTTTTCCTCATAATGAGACACGAGAATAAAACAGAAGGAAAAAAGTCAAATGCACACAGGTGGCAAAACATCTGATATTTTCAAAATCATGATGGAAGTTAGCAATGGAGATGCTGAAATGAGAAGACCAGGTTTTTCAAGTACCTCTTGAGAGAAGTACTATTGCTTAACTACAGATACTCTGATTAAATTAAATGATTCATTTTTTAAGGCACTGTTTATATCTGAATCCCCCTATTCACATGATGAGAAAAGACTTCATGTATCACCAATTACAGTGACCTTGCTCACCAGTGATGGAGAATTGAATATAATGCAGTCTTAGCAATAGCCTGCATTGCAATATGGACAGGATTAAACATGACAGAAAATTGATCATTTTCCAGATAGTTTAGGCCAGTCAGAGGGTAATCAATCAGATTGTCATACAGTTGATGACACAGAGGTCAGACAGTCTATATAACTAGGCTCTTTTTCATCACACAATAGTTCACCCGGGTAATTCAGTCATTATGACAGCCGAAACTTTGTGATTGATTAGGTGATTTTCAGTTCAGTTCCAAGACAGCCGACATCATCAACCCCATTGTTTACCATTCGGTACATTACTTTTCCATTTGAAATGAAACTGCCTCAGAGTAAGAATTTTTAAGGCCAAATAACTTTAATAGCTACTCAGTGGAAATGCTGGCTGAATAGTCATCAATCCAGCTTAATCCTAGGACTGCACTAATCCACCTCCACATGTGCTTTGGTTTCAAAATAATTAAGCAATTATAGTGGGCTGGAAGAACTCTGTTAGCGAAATTAATTTTTCCAGTTAATTGTGCAATGGTCTGAAGGAGAATTCTAATCTTTATATTGACTAATAAATATAAAAATATGTTGAATTCAAATAATCCAGGTCTTTAAAAATGTGTTCAATTATGTAATGTAGTCTAGGGGTCTCGTTAAGCAATGAAGATTTCCTTAAGAAGGTGCTATTTACTTAAAGAGAATTTTTAAAGACTCATATGTTAGCAGGATAGAAGATAGTGGAAGTTTCTTTCTAGCAGAGCATATTGCAGGAGCATAGGTACAAGAGCAGGAAACAGCATGTGGCACCCAGAAAACAGAGCATAGCTCAGCATGGTTGCAGAAGATGTGGCCAGAGGGGTATACCAGCACTCTGAAACTGAGGAGTTTAAAAATGCATTCATTGATCTATACTGGTGGTGGACCAACCTTAAGCAAGAAAAAGATGTGTTCAGAAATGCCATTTGAAAATCATCCTAGCTATCATGCAGAAGATCGATTACAGTGAAATATGCCTCCAAATAGAAGGGCCTATAGGAAAGGCATTGCAATAGTCCAGGAAAGAAACAGAGCTTGAACTTAGTAATTGGGATGGTTAGGAAGGTTCAGACAAGAGTTGTTTAAAAAGTTGAATAGGTGAGACTTAATGGCCAACTGAATATGGACATGGTAAAGATGAGCAGAATTCTAGAATGATGCCTATATCTCTGCCTCTGAAGGAAATACATGCTCAGTTTGAAATATGAAAAATTTAAGGTTCCTGGAGTACTACCACATTGAAGTTTCCAGTAGGCAGTTGAGATGTAAGAGCTGGGAAAGACATATGAGCATAGCAATTATTTGCATGTAAGTGGCAGTTGAAGGCACACAGGTAGATAATGTCACCTCAGGAAAGTCTACTAGAAAAGAAAAATAAGAGGACCCTAAAGAGCACAGATAAGCCCACAGAATACCAAAATGGGGAAGCAAAAAGTGATACAGGTTTGTTTCACCAGATAAGCCTTTACAAAACTATAGTGGTAGGAGGTGATTAGTCATTTTGACAGCCAAAAATTTCTTATCATTTTCATAATTACCAGTTTTACCTAGCAGGAATGTTGCCAAGCCACAGAGAGGGCAGTTTCCAGCTGGTAGGGGTAATCAGCAGTGGAAATGCCTGTAGGAGGCTGGGTATTATTGAGACACGAAAGTGCACATCATGTATGTGAACATGGAGACCTTCACTGAATTCAGCAGTGTGGGCAGATAACATCCTAATAACAAAAGTTGGGCACTTATTATGGGTTTGATTGTGTCCTCCCAAAAGATAAGGTGAAACGCTGATACCCAGTACTTCAGAATGTGATGGTATCTGGAAACGGGATTTGCAGATGTAATTATTTAAGATGAAATCATGCTAGAGTAGGGTGACCTCTTAATCCAATGGCTGGTGTCCTTATAAGGAGACAGCCATGTGGAGAGCACCTTGAGGATGACAGAAGCGGGTGCTGGGGTGCAGGTATCGCATCGCAAGCCGAGGAATGCCAGGCCAGAAGCAGCACCAGAAGCCAGGAAGAGCTGAGGAGGGACTCTACCCAGAGTCTCAAAGGGACCTTGGCCCTTGACTTCAGACATCTCGCCTCCAGAACTGTGAGAGAGTAGTTTCTATTGTTGTTTTAAGGCACTCTGTTCCTGATTCCTTGTTACAGCAGCCTAGAAAACTGACAGGGCATTCCACCCTGAGGTGATGGGGCGGCTCTGAGCTCAGATAATCTTGAGCATCTTGTGCATGGTGGTCTCCTGGCCATTGGGTGCCTACGGCCTAATTTTGGCAGAAGGCCTGAGTTAATTCAAGTTAAACTGAGAAATTATTTGTCTTTGTATTTTTAATCACATGACGTCAATATAAACAGGTTAAGTGAAGTTATACTTTAGAAAAATATATTCTTCTTGTCCTGTGCCTTACTTAATTGTTGTTACATATGCAAGGTTAACTGGATAATTAAAGTCATTTCTTGGAAGATTCAGGTCAGAAAAATAATTAACCTGAACCATCTAGGTGATAAATTTTTAAAAAAGATAAAAAGGGAGGGAGAGTGGTATTTTCCTTTGACCTGTATACAAAAACACTTCAATTTTCATGTGACTTTTGATGCATAGACCCAGCTCCATTTAAAAAATATAGTAAACTAAAAGGTTTCATATAGGAAATACACAAAAGTTCTATTTTAAAAAGTATATATCCATTAAGCTCCCAGATATTTCACTTTCCACATATTTTTTTTGTTATCATTGTAGATCTCCTAAGAGTGAAAAATATTCTCATAATATTTTTAGCTACTATACCGTGTCTCAAAGTTTTTGGAATAACCTATGTGTTTTATGTTTGCATTCTTTCAGGAAAAGAAAATAAATAAATTTCATGAAAGAAAAAAATACAGCACCTGAGGCAAAATGTAAAGGGAGAACACTCCAACAAAATCTAACTCTCACCATAAATCTGTTCTGTCAGATCCTTGACATGGCATGTTTACGTTGAACTCTTTCTGTTTGGAGAGAGAGGAAAGAAACTGGTGGCAACTGAACGTGATAGTGGAATGAAAAATTAATTGGGACATAGAAGAGCAACATGGGTTTCCCTTATAAGTCAGGACTCTGCGTTTATTATTTTTATTTTATGCTTACAAGAGCAATATGCAGTGAATTCACCTTTATATTTTCTTAAGAATGAGAAATGTTCCTTTCTTCAAAAGTTCTGTAGAAGTTGGGATGCTAACACAATAAATATTTCACTGCTTGATTATGATTCTTCTAGTCTTCAATATGCAAGATGTTTTATTCTGACCAATAAAAACCCTAAGAAGGAGGCAGAGTAAAGATGGCTGCGTGAGTAGAGTAGCGGAAATCTGCTCCCAAAACAACATATATTTTTGAAAATACAACAAAGACAACTCTTCCTAAAAGAGAGACCAGAAGACACAGATCAACAGCCAGACTACATCCACACCTGTGAGAACCCAGCGCCTCACGAAGGGGGTAAGATACAAGCCCAGCCCAGCGGGACCCAAGTGCCCCACACCCCAGCTCCCGGCAGGAGGAGAGGAGTTGGAGTGGGGAGGAAGAGGGAGCCCAGGACTGCTAAACACCCAGCCCTAGCCATCCGCACTGGAGCGCAGACACAGTGCATGCATGGGGTGCTGCAAACTAGGGAAACAGGATATTAAGACCTGTGAGCGGGTCCCTGCAGCTGGCCCCCTGGGGACAAAGAAAAGCGAGTGCTTTTTGGAGGACTTAAAGGGACAGGGACCCCAAAACCAGAAGGAAGCATCCCGGGACACTTAGCCCAGAAGCAGAGAACTCCTGGCACCCTAAACCCCTGGATAGCAGGGCAACTCAGAGGCCCCTCATGGAGATAAGCAGCCTCATGGCCATTTCCCCTCCAACCCAGCTCCGCCATATTGGAGCAGCAGCCCAAGGCAGGCCATGCACACAGCAAAAGCAGAGATAAACTCCACAGCAGCCAAGCAAGAATCAGAAGCCCTGTCTGCACGCAGATGCCCAGCACAAGCCACTAGAGGTCTCTGTTCTCCCAGGAGAGGAGGGCCACAAACCAACAAGAAGGGATGTTCTCCCAGCCGTCACTCGTGCCAGCTCTGCAAACTATCCCTATCGCCATGAAAAGGCAGAATTTGAGGCAAAGATCACAGAGACAACATCTGAAAAGGAGACAGACCTAACCAGTCTTCCTGAAAAAGAATTCAAAATAAAAATCATAAACATGTTGATGGAGATGCAGAGAAATATACAAGAGCTAAGGGATGAAGTCCGGAGGGAGATTACAGATGTTCTGAAGGAGATTACAGAAGGGTAACAAACTCTGGAAGGATTTATAAGCAGAATGGATAAGACACAAAAGGCCATTAATGGAATAGAAACCAGAGAAAAGTTATGCATAGAAGCTGACACAGAGAGAGATAAAAGGATACCCAGGAATGAAACAATATTAAGAGAACTGTGTGACCAATCCAAAAGGAACAATATCCACATTATAAGGGAACCAGAAGAAGAGAGAGAAAAAGGCATAGAAAGTGTCTTTGAAGAAATAATTGCTGAAAACTTCCCCAAACTGGGGGAGGAAATAATCGACCAGACCATGGAAGTACACAGAACTCCCAACAGAAAGGATCCAAGAAGAACAACACCAAGACACATAATAATTAAAATGGCAAAGATCAAGGACAAGGACAGAGTTTTAAAGGGAGCCAGAGAGAAGAAAAAGTCACCTATAAAGGAAAAACCCATCAGGCTATCATCAGACTTCTCAACAGAAAGCTTACAGGCCAGAAGAGAATGGCATGATGTATTTAATGCAATGAAACAGAAGGGCCTTGAACCAAGAATACTGTATCCAGCACGATTATAATTTAAATATGAAGGAGGGATTAAACAATTCCCAGACAAGCAAAAGTTGAGGGAATTTGCTTCCCACAAACCACCTCTACAGGGTATTCTAGAGGGACTATTCTAGACGAGAGCACTCCTAAGACTAAACAGATGTCACCAGAGAAAATAAAATCACAGCAAACAAAGCAGACCAACCAAATACTAACTAAAGGCAAAAAAAAAAAAATCAACTACCCACTAAAAGCAGTTAAAGGAAACACGAAAGACCACAGAAAAAAAAAACCAACATATAAAGAATGGAGAAGGAGGAATAAGAAGGGAGAGAAGAAAAGAATCTCCAGACAGTGTATATAACAGCTCAATAAGAAAGCTAAGTTAGGCAGTAAGATACTAAAGAAGCTAACCTTGAACCTTTGGTAACCACGAATCTAAAGCCTGCAATGGCAATAAGTACATATCTTTCAATAGTCACCCTAAATGTAAACAGACTGAATGCACCAATGAAAAGACACAGAGTAATAGAATGGATAAAAAAGCAAGATCCATCTATATGCTGCTTACAAGAAACTCACCTCAAACCCAAAGACATGCACAGACTAAAAGTCAAGGGAAGGAAAAACATATTTCAGGCAAACAACAGAGAGAAGAAAGCAGGGGTTGCAGTACTAGTATCAGACAAAATAGACTTCAAAACAAAGAAAGTAACAAGAGATAAAGAAGGACATTATATAATGATAAAGGGCTCAGTCCAAGAAGAGGATATAACCATTCTAAATATATATGCACCCAACACAGGAGCACCAGCATATGTGAAACAAATACTAACAGAATTAAAGGGGGAAATAGAATGCAATTCATTCATTTTAGGAGACATCAACACACCATTCACTCCAAAGGATAGATCCACTGGACAGAATATAAGTAAGGACACGGAGGCACTGAACAACACAGTAGAGCAGATGGACCTAATAGACATCTATAGAACTCTACATCCAAAAGCAACAGGATACACATTCTTCTCAAGTGTACATGGAACATTCTCCAGAATAGACCACATACGAGGTCACAAAAAGAGCCTCAGTAAATTCCAAAAGACTGAAATTCTACCAACCAACATTTCAGACTGCAAAGGTATAAAACTAGAAATAAACTCTACAAAGAAAACAAAAAGGCTCACGAACACATGGAGGCTTAACAACATGCTCCTAAATAATCAGTGAATCAACCAACAAATTAAAATAGAGATCAAGGAATATATGGAAACAAATGACAACAACAACACAAAGCCCCAACTTCTGTGAGGCGCAGTGAAAGCAGTCTTAAGAGGAAGGCCTACAGTGATCCAGGCACACTTAAAGAAGGAAGAACAATCCCAAATGAATAGTCTAACATCACAATTATCGAAACTGGAAAAAGAAGAACAAATGAGGCCTAAAGTCAGCAGAAGGAGGGACATAATAAAGATCAGAGAAGAAATAAATAAAATTGAGAAGAATAAAACAATAGAAAAAATCAATGAAATCAAGAGCTGGTTCTCTGAGAAAATAAAATAGATAAGCCTCTAGGCAAACTTATTAGGAGAAAAAGAGAATCAAAACACATCAACAGAATCAGAAACAAGAATGGAAAAATCATGACACACTCCACAGAAATACAAAGAATTATTAAAGATAACTATGAAAACCTATATGATAACGAGCTGGAAAACATAGAAGAAATGGACTTTCGAGAAAAATACAACCTTCCAAGACTGACCAAGGAAGAAATACAAAAGTTAAACAAACCAATTACAAGCAAAGAAATTGAAGCGGTAATCAAAAAACTACCCAAGAACAAAACCCCCGGGCCAGATGGATTTACCTCGGAATTTTATCAGACATACAGAGAAGACATAATACCCATTCTCCTTAAAGTTTTCCAAAAAATAGAAGAGGAGGGAATTTCCCAAACTCATTCTATGAAGCCAACATCACCATAATACAAAAATCAAGCAAAGACCCCACCAAAAAAGAAAATTACAGACCAATATCCCTGGTGAATGTAGATGCAAAAATACTGAATAAAATATTAGCAAACTGAATTCAAAAATAAATCAAAAGGATCATACACCATGACCAAGTGGAATTCATCCCAGGGATGCAAGGATGTTACAACATCCGAAAACCCATCAACATCATCCACCACATCAACAAAAAGAAGAACAAAAACCACATGATCATCTCCATAGATGCTGAAAAAGCATGTGACAAAATTCAACATCCATTCATGATAAAAACTCTCAGCAAAATGGGTATAGAGGGCAAGTACCTCACCATAATAAAGGTCATATATGATAAACCAAAAGCCAGCATCATACTGAACAGCGAGAAGCTGAAAGCTTTCCCTCTGAGATCGGGAACAAGACAGAGATGCTCACTCTCCCCACTGTTATTCAACATAGTACTGGAGGTCCTAGCCAAAGCAATCAGACAAAACAAAGAAATACAAGGAATCCAGATTGGTAAAAAAGTCAAACTGCCACTATTTGCAGATGACATGATATTGTACATAAAAAACCCTAAAGACTCTACTCCAAAGTGATATTGGGATACAGCAAAGTTGCAGGATACAAAATTAACACACAGAAATCTGTGGCTTTCCTATACACTAACAATGAACCAATAGAGAGAGAAATCAGGAAAACAATTCCATTCACAATTGCATCAAAAAGAATAAAATACCTAGGAATAAATCTAAACAAAGAAGTGAAAGACCCATACCCTGAAAACTACAAGACACTCAAGAGAAATTAAAGAGGACACTAACAAATGGAAACTCATCCCATGCTCTTGGCTAGGAAGAATTAATATCGTCAAAATGGCCATCCTGCCCAAAGCAATATACATATTTGATGCAATCCCTATCAAATTACCAGCAACATTCTTCAACAAACTTGAACAAATAGTTCAAAAATTCATATGGAAACACCAAAGACCCAAAATAGCCAAAGCAATCCTGAAAAGAAGAATAAAGTCAGGGGGATCTCACTCCCCAACTTCAAGCTCTACTACAAAGCCATAGTAATCAAGAATATTTGGTACTGGCACAAGAACAGAGCTACAGACCAGTGGAACAGACTAGAGACTCCAGACGTTAACCCAAACCTATATGGTCAATTAATATTTGATAAAGGAGCCATGGACATACAATGGGGAAATGACAGTCTCTTCAACAGATGGTGCTGGCAAAACGGGACAGCCACAAGTAAGAGAATGAAACTGGACCATTGTCCAACCCCATACACAAAAGTAAATTAGAAATGGATCAAAGATATGAATGTAAGTCATGCAACCATAAAACTCTTAGAAAAAAAACATAGGCAAAAATCTCTTGGACATAAACATTAGCGACTTCTTCATGTACATATCTCCCCAGGCAGGAAAACAAAAGCAAAAATGAACAAGTGGGACTATATCAAGCTGAAAAGCTTCTGTACAGCAAAAGACACCATCAATAGAACAAAAAAGGTACCCTACAGTATGGGAGAATATATTTGTAAATGACAGATCCGATAAAGGCTTGACATCCAAAATATATAAAGAGCTCTCGCACCTCAACAAACAAAAAGCAAATAATCCAATTAAAAAATGGGTACAGTAACTGAACAGACAGTTCTCCAAAAAAGAAATTCAGATGGCCAACAGACACATGAAAAGATGCTCCACATCACTAGTTATCAGAGAAATGCAAATTAAAACCACAATGAGATATCACCTCACACCAGTAAGGATGGCTACCATCCAAAAGACAAATGACAACAAATGTTGGTGAGGTTGTGGAGAAAGGGTAACCCTCCTACACTGCTGGTGGGAATGTAAATTAGTTCAACCATTGTGGAAAGCAGTATGGAGGTTCCTCAAAATGCTCAAAATAGACTTACCATTTGACCCAGGAATTCCACTTCTAGGAATTTACCCTAAGAATGCAGCACTCCAGTTTGAAAAAGACAGATGCACCCCTATGTTTATCGCAGCACTATTTACAATAGCCAAGAAATGGAAGCAACCTAAGTGTCCACCAGTAGATGAATGGATACAGAAGATGTGGTACATATACACAATGGAATATTATTCAGCCATAAGAAGAAAACAAATCCTACCATTTGCAACAACATGGATGGAGCTAGAGGGTATTATGCTCAGTGAAATACGCCAAGCGGAGAAAGACAAATACCAAATGATTTCAGTCATCTGTAGAGTATAAGAACAAAGGAAAAACTGATGGAAATAAACAGCACCAGAATCACAGAACCCAATAAGGGACTAAAAGTTACCAAAGGGAAAGAGACTGGGGAGAATGGGAGGGTAGGGAGGGATAAGGGCAGGGAAGAAGAAAGGGGGTATTATGATTAGCATGTATAATGTGGGGGGTGGGGGAAAAGGGAGGGTTGTGCAACACAGAGAAGACAAGTAGTGATTCTACAACATTTTGCTATGCTGATGGACAGTGACTGTAATGGGGTTTGTGGGGGGGACTTGGTGTAAGGGAGAGCCTAGTAAACATAATATTCTTCATGTAATTGTAGATTAGTGATAACAAAAAAAGGGGGGAGATTACTCCCTGATAGGATAAAATTAACTGCAAATCAACAATTAATGCATGCTTTGCATATCCTTAATTTTGATCTCTTAAAGGGTGTTGGATGATCAGCTATGGAAGTACATTTTTCTGATAATATTTCTTTCTCTTAAAAAAATAAGCAGTTCCTTTGTGGTGGTCTCCAATTGGTTCTTCACAATGGTATAAAGGTCGTATCAAAGTGTGGGCAAAGGGTTTGTCTGTGTTTATACAGAGGATCAAAGCCTAATTTTGCTACCCAGAAAATGAATGAAGATACGATATGAAGAAGAACTTCCAACATCAACATCCTCTGGAAGAGTCATTCCAGAAGATGATCATCAAAAAACTTCAACAAAGATCCTGGCGCTGTTGCAGTTGTAGCTGCATTCATCCCACCAGTTCCTGGACTTGCCATTGGAATGAAGAAGGAGATATCTAAGCTGGCCTGTGCATACAGTCAAACAACAAATTTGACTGGACCTATATTGTTGGAACTCAACCAAGAATTAGGAGAAGTGCGAGTTGCAATGCTCCAAAATCGGGCGACTATAGACTATCTACTGTTAAAAGAACATACAGGATGTGAACAGTTCCCAGGAATGTGTTGTTTTAATTTGTCTGATTTTTCTCAAACTATTCAAATTCAGTTACACAACATCCATCATATCATTGATAAGTTTTCACAAATGCCTAGGGTACCTAACTGGTTCCTTGGTTTCACTGGATGTGGCTGGTAATTGTAGGTCTGCTTTTGTTATGTATCTGTGTTCCTATTCTGTTAATGTGTGTATGCAATTTAATTAGTAGTTTGTTAAAACCTATACATGCTTATATTACTCTACAAGAAGATATGTCAAAGAAATAATCAATCTTCCCATGTTTTCTTCCATCTGCTACTTCTATAGCTTTACTTCTTCCTTCCTAATTACAACCCTTTAGTAGAATTCGTGCCTCATATAGATAATTACTGAGTATCATAATTCTTCCAGGTGGTAAAGATACGTCAAGACAAATGCTGGGCATAGAAGCCACAGGGCATAAATCTGTAAAGAAGTGAAAAGCTAACCTTTTCAAACAATATTGCTTCTCTCTCACTTACCAACTTTACATTTCCCTGTATGGCCCCGGAAGACGGCTGGTTAGCCAGAGACGGGTAAGATTCCTCAAGGGAGGAACAACCTAAGACAGGCATAGTCGCAGGGAGACCATCAGGTGAGAAATTGGGGATCAACAGAGGTGAGGCTTAGAACCTCACCCCCACTGATTTGAGAGAAATCTTCTGCATCTGTGCACGTTTTGTTGCCGTTGTCTAGCTTGGATTAATACTTAGTCTATAGGCACAGACCTGATGGTCTACATTTGCCCTCTTACAGCACTAAATTATGTTTTCTACCTTTATCTTGCATCTACCTACCACTTCAGCATTTTATTAAAAATAATAATAATAATAAGGGAGAAATGTGGATTCACATATAAATCAAGTATAAAAATCAAATGAATAATCATATCTGACTTGATTGTTTATAGTTCATGATGCGTGATCAAAACCGAAAGTTTCTGTGATGACTGCCCTTGCACTATTCACCATGTAAGAACTTACTCACTATGTAAGAATTTGTCCACCATGTAAGAACTTGTTCATTATGCTTCAGAAGATTGGAAACTGTTGAGAATTAGGCTTGGGGTTGATTAATGATTGTGCATTGAGTCCCCTGTACAAAATGTTATTGTTGTTAACAACCACTTGATCAATAAATATGAGAAATGCCCTCAAAAAAAAAAAAAACCTAAGAAGTTGGTACATCTTCTGTTTATTGTAGCAGAATTTACATCATACCTACCTGTTCATGCCATCAAAGTCTTCAGGTGTTCATTTGAAAGACTGTGACTGAACTGCACATACATTATAAGTCTGTAAGTGTGTCTGCTGGCAGGTATGTGCATCTTCTGTTGTATGTTTAAAATGTTTCTTGGACTTAACAATACAAAGCATTATATTACTACCCTTATATTACTTCATTTTTATTAAAAAATGAAACACATTGGAATCCCAGACCTCTTCTAATCCCCTTGAGGTGATAAAATGTACCTATATGTATATAAACAGATCTGGTTTCACAAAACACTTCTATCAAAATATAAAAATTCCTAGTTCAGTGTCAAAAAAAGAAGGAAGACGGAGGTGAGATCTGAAATAATGATGTTTTTGCATCTATGGCATTTCCAATATTCTCTCAGGGAAAGACTTACTACTACCGCAAAATACGAAATAAAACCTGCGCTGGAGATAAGTGTCCTAAGCCTTACGTGTGCGTCCCGTGACCCGGCGAACGCTGCTCTTCCTTGGCGGTGTCAGCCGTGCACAAGGCCACCTGCACTGCAGCTTCTCCAGCCTCGCAGCCAGGCAGCCAGGCAGCCAGATTCACGGGCAACCATTCACCATATGGCCACATGAGTGTCCTCTGTGTGACAGGACCCACGCTGGCTGCTGTAGCGATCCAGAGAATTGCAGAGGCATCATGAAATGCAAATTACACATTCCCTGTGAGAGACATAGAGAAAGGCGTTTAGGAGAGAACGCTTCTCTGAGTGATGAGTTAGGGAGATGAAGAAATGCTCTGGGAAATGAACTGACTGTGGTGATCATTTCACAACACACCCGGATATCAAATCAATATGTTGTACACTTTAAACTAATACAGTATTGCACATCAACTATATCCAAAAAACCTGGAGGAAAAAACAAATGTTTTAGGAAAGAAGTAACCTTTTAGCTAATTTTGAAAGATACATAGAATTTAAAGATACATCAATGGGGATAAAAGAGCATCTTGGGCAGAGGGAATGTGAAGATTAGACATTATAGGAGCACCCACTTAGCAATAAATGCGAGGATCAAATAAGACGCTTTCTGTGAACTACTTTCCAAAGTCGAATTTTATTATTGTGATTCGTATTCAGTTGAAATGGCAGGGTGGACCCTCTGAGTTCACAGATTGATAATTCCAGTCATTTTCTAGTTTGTTCCCTTTAGTACCTTTAAAACCCTGCTTGGGAGAAGCCCTATTTGAAGAAAAACCATAAAACTTTATTGAGAGATATAAATGACTTCTAGGAACTTGAGGAATAAATACTGTTAAGTTATAGTAATCTTTAAAGTAATTTATAAATTTCATGAAATTCCAAAAGATATAAGTAACTTAAAAATTGATAAAATATTCTAAAATTAATGATAAATAAAAGGGCACAGAGTTCTTTAAAATTATAAAAATAATAAGAGAAGAATTGCTGTCACATATTAAAACACATTATAATGTCATAATAGTTAAAATTGTGAGTCTGTGTCTACATTTGTACAGCCTTGTTATTCTTAATAAGAATAACAAGACTCTATAACAAGGACATTAATAAACACTCAATTGAAGAGAATAGAAAGAACAAAAATAGACAAGCATAGAGCTAAGCAATCTGTATCAGTGTATGTAACAACTCAAATAATTTAGGAAGGAAGATGTATTTACCAGTAAATCTTGTCAAATCAACAAAGTTACCACCAGACGTATTATTTTCAGAATAGGCATTTGTTGCTTGCAGCTGATTAAAGTAAGATCCATTAAAGGTTTAACTGAAACAACCAAGGTCTGGCTGGGGCGCAGGCAGAGGTCTCAGCCGGCTTTCTGAGCACAGGTCACCTGCAGACGGCCTGGAGCACCTGGGACGAGTATTCTGCAAGCGTAAACTGAACGGCAGCTCACGGAGCCGGAGAACAAAGCACCAAATGAAAACGACATATAATTAGATGTAGATACGTGATTTAGCTATAGCAGTGAGAATCACCCTCCGGTACTTTCATGCTTTCCAGCTTTCCCCTGTCCCCTCCATCCCCAAACCGTGAGTTTCCTCAGGGACAGGGACCTTGCTTTAGGTATCCTCAGATCTCCACACTGGGAGGGAACCAATGTATAGCTGAGCATTAATAACTACTTAATGAACATTTGAATTAAACTTGGAGCGTATGAGACCCCTAGTTATTGTTTTCTTTATATTCCCCCAAATCTTAAACATTTTGTTATTTATTTTTTAAATTTGAAAACTTTTTCTTTTGACCTATGGATTCACACTTAACAGGGAGTGCACTGATGATGCCTTTGGAATTGGATAATGCAGAGAAATCACCCTGTTTTGTGATTTAGGCCAATAAATAAGCAATACCCAAAGAAAGTCTAGGTCTCTATGCAATGATGTTACCGAGGCAAATATCATAAGACTTTATCAAGCAAGGCAAATATTAAACCGAGCCATGCTTTCTCTCTTTTATTTTAACAACTACTTATAGAGAATACTAATATGTACATGCGCACATGTTGTCCTCTGGGTTTACAGTGGTTAACAAACCTGGGATATTTCATATGAACTATATTTTGAAGTAAAAAATACAAGCTCTACCTCTAATAAAAACAGAAGTATTTAAAAGCCAAAGACATGAATTCATTTTCTCATATTCTGTTCTCATTAATACACCCAAAACATAGGACTTTTTAATGTGAGTCTTTAGTGAAAAGAATATATTTCAAAAAGAGAAAAGCCTAGTTTTCCTCTAAAGGAGCAACACAGGAAACTAGTAATGTTGAATAATTGTCATGGAAAGCTAAATCCTCACAGTGTGTGACTTCAACAACCCGTGCTCCCCTTCACTGTGATTCCAGAAATGTGTCCCCTCCACTTGATTTATTCACTACTATATCAAAGGCCTGGGATAATTCTTACTCCTCCAGAGCTCTGAGAGTATGCTAGAAATACTTTACTTCAAAGAGCCACTGCTGCAGAACCACAGAGCCACTACAGAACCAGTCAGAACTTTATTTCCCTTTTTAGGTGACTGATAGGAAAGCAGGATTATAATATTAGCTAACCGTTCTGAAGTGCTTACCGTGTGTCACAAAATGTTGTTAGTTCTTACATATGTAGATTCTATATGTGTATTTTTTTGCTCACTTAATCATCCAAACAACCCTACAAGACTGTTGTCATCGTTGTCTTCAACTTATGGATGAGAAAATTGAGGCTTATAAAATTATGGTCATAGAGTTAATGATTGGGACATGGCTACTGGGATTCCGGAGCTGACATTAATACCAGCTTGACTGCCTCCCCAGGGCAAGTGCTCAACCAACCAGCAACAAGATCATCTTCCCCTGTCTTTCTTTAATGCATGCACATTTTGGTCCAGCAATTGAGGCATTTCTAGTTTTAGCTGGTTAAATGGCTAAGGATTATCTCTCCCATCAAAATAATATTCCCCATGTGGTTGCATTGAATAAACTTATTAACAGTAAATTTTCTTCAGGTAAACTTGAATTTTCACAATAATAGCTGGTCTCTGTCAAAGACCACCTATAAAGTGGTTTAAGTCACAGGAGGCAAGACTGTGTATTCAAGGCATCTCATCACAGCCCAAGAGATGAGGCCTTCTCTTTGACCAGAGCTTTCTTTCTTGGTCTGTTCTTGTTCAGTCCCCTTAGTGATTATTTGATTTCCACATCAAGCTCAGGATCTAGTCAAAAAAGGGTCATTCCTATGCTATTTCCTTTTGCAAAATGCAAAAATGCCTCCTGTTTCAACAGCTAAGCTTTGGGGTGGAGGGTGGGGGTTATGCCTTCACCATAGTTCACTAAGCCAAAACTTTCCAGAGATCTTTCTTAAAAAGAGCAAAAAAGAAAATAAAACTCTGACAGCCACAAGGCATATCAGGGAAAAATTGTTCTAAGTAAACAATACATACATCTAGTCAAATCAGAAGTAGTTTTTAATATGATATCAAAGTAGCCAGCTTGCATGTGCTTTACATTTTGTACACTTCTTATGCCCATTTTCAGCCTCTATACATTTGCTGAATGCCTACTGTGTTCCAGACACTGTTTTAGGAACTGTCTTAGGGAATATAGGACACATAGTTCCTTAACCTTATGAAACTTACATTTCATGAGAGCAAACGAAAAATAAACAAGCCGACAAAAATATGTAAGCAAGTTAATTTCAGATACTAATAAGGAAATAAGATATGAAGGAATAAACAGTGTTATGTGATAATGACAGGTGATGGCTGGGGAGGTAAGGCGGAATAAGGAGCCACGGACAGCGGACAAGACAGACCCACAGAGAAGCTGCCTTCTGGTCTGAAGGGTGCCAAGGAGTCAGCCGCTGGAAGGCCTGGGTAGCAGCATTACCAGGCATTACCTCTTCTGGGCTTCATGGGACCCAATGAAGCGAACATTTTAGAGAAAGGGACACATTTCGCAGTTAATGCTAAGCCTCCATGTCATTAAACGATTTACCCAAATACTCCAACCATGTGCCTATCAAAGATGCGGCAGGAACTGTGACTCACGGCAACCAGGCCAGCCCTCTTTCTCTTATCAATTGGCAACAATTAAACAACCACCTGCCATAAATTCATGTAACTTTTCCGTGTGTGGTTTTCCAGAAAATTAATTAAGAAAAGAATGACTGTGTGTTTATCCTACCTGCTTGATAACTGTATCCAAAGACTGGCTCATCCTTTAAATGAATTGTGGGGACTAAACTTTAAGCAACCAATAGTATACAAACAAGTAGTAGGATAAGACTATAATTCTTGGCTTTAGGACGTCATATTTCTGCAATCTTATTAACTCTATTTGCTTTGTATCAATTACCATTAAATAGGCTATGGTATAACAAGAAATCACATGCATTTTAAATAGTTTATAAATGTAACTGTAGTCATCAATCATCCATAATGTGTGGGAAATACATTATGAAGAAACTATTGAAATGTATAAATGTTATGTTTATAAACACAGTATTTATTTTTTACTAATACTTCAGCTTATGTGATTTACAAAAAGAAAGCCAAAACAATAAATCCCTAGTATGCTAGGTAGAACCATTTCCAACCCAGTGATAAAATAAGTACTTGTTTTTGAGAACTCTTGAATTCTATCTCCAGATACTTGAAAAACCAGAACACAGATTTTCAAAATTTTTAAACTACTATTTATCCTCCACCTACGCCACCCCCCACACACACACATGCACAGATATACACAAAGACACACATACCTACTACCTTTCTTCTTACAGTTTACCATAAAAAAGGTACATGAAGGACAGGGAAGGGTGGCCCATGCCTTTGTGTGGTTGGAAAGATGAGAGCTGTAGAAAACATAATAGCTGAAGTGTTCAGCACATAATACAAAACCGATAAAAGTGGGTTTTTGGGGGGTGGAGGGTGGGGGTTGTGCTTGAAAGAGAAAGAAGGGGAAAGTAAGCATAAAGGCATTTTTGAGGACAAAGAGGCCCTTAACATCCACCCAGGGAAGGCACTTGGGCCCTAACAGAATCTCATTCAACCTCTGCCTGGTGTCTGAATTTACATTTCAGTCAGAATACACTAGCGGGGTTCTGTTGTGCGCAAAGTACTCCCAAGCCATTCTCTTCTCCATCCTCTTGATCGTAAGGATTTTAAAGTTCCACATCTTGATAACTGCCATTTTAGTTAGTTCAAGTGAGTAAAAAGGTATGTGAAGTAAAATGTGAAGACAGAATTGAAAGTATTTCTTTAATAGGAGACATTCATTCAGTACATTCCAGTGTCAACCACAGAAGGGCATCTGTAGTGAATTTTAGAGGTTCAACACTTGCCTCCCCAAACTAGTTGAAGGTTTCTGCCAGAGCACTCCCTGCTTTGGGGGAAACCAAACCAACCCCAGACACAGACCACAGAAGGTCAACTTTCCAACACATGGATAGCACATACTTTGGTCAAACTAGCCGTGCTTTGAGAAGAATCAGTAGGGTATATATAAAGTGCTTGGACTATGTGTTAAGAGAGATTTGGATTCAAATCATTACTGAGGCACTTACACCTCTCTAAACCTGGGGAAGATATTCATTTCCTTTGAAGTTCAATTTCCTCATTTGTAATGTTGAACAGTACTCCCAATTTTGCTAGGTTATTTCTATGATGAAATGAAGTAACACGTATAAAATGTTTAGCAAAGTTTTAACAATAACATCAGGATCAGTTCTAACCATAATGTTTCAGTTGTCAAAAAGTGACTTTCTCATTTTCTTTTTTAGTACTTGGAAATAAAAGACTTAATGCACCTGACTTGAGATCAGCTCACTATGTCATCAGAACCCCCTGAGGGAGAGAAAGAAAAGCAGGAGGCCTGGTCTAATCTTTTGATCAAGAGGAAAACTGGAACTTGGAGCAAATACAATAATGATATTTGCTATGAAGAGGGATCTTATGTATGGGATGTTCTTAAGAGGATGTCCATGGTTAGGAATTGTTTATGGAAAATATGCTCAGCATCAATGCATTCATGAGAAATGACTTCCTGGAAAAAGTCACATAAGCTAGGGACCTAGATCATTGCTTTCTTTCAAGATCCATTGTCCTATCTTCCTTTACCCATCCTTGAACCTTTGAAAATATGCCACACACCATGATAGAGTTAAGGTTAAGTAAAATAGAACTCCATAAGGAGTGTTATTTAACTGGGTTTTGCTGTACTTTTGATATTATATTTTAGATTATGATATATATCCATCCATCCAAGTCCAGTTTGCAACTTTCAATATTTGCAGCTATTTTAAACAGTACTTTGTGAATATGTCAAAAAGAAGGTATTCTATATACAACTGTCCCAACAATATTAGTTTTTTGCTTTTTTAAAAAACTTTCAACAGCCAGAGCTCAATCTAATTTATGAAAAGATTTTGGAAATAATATTTCATGGATAGAATTTCCATTCTTGAACTGTGACCATTTCCTAAGACACCTGAGTCCTAAAACGTGGACATTATGGATAAAATATTTTAGTATTTCTTTGTCTTCATTTCCAACTGAAACAAAAAACAAAAAATTCTGCCTCCATTTTCTAACTTTACAGGAATGCTTTAGAGACTCTTGACGATAGACTATTTCAATCATTTTAACATGTCAATGAGAATAACACATTGTAACAGAAAACTTAATGTGAGCTACAAAATGAATAACTGAAATTACCAAAAGCAGTACACTGCTTTACATAGTGTCCTTGCATATAGTATTTCATCTAATTCCCCAGCTATATCAAAGATAGGTATAATTATCTTCATTTTGAGGACGAGTAAATGAGGCTCACTGGGGAGAGCTGGCTAATCCCAAATGCTAAACTGAGGAATATGGAAGAGAAGTCTAAAATAATATTAACTGAATAATATTGGAAGATCCAAGCAGAGGGTTTCTGAACGGTCAGGAATTGTGACGGGTCTAAGACTTTATTCCACTTACAAGCTAACGAGTTTAGCCTGCCATAGTTCCATGACTGCTGGTAAAATATGAGACTCCTGGGTCAGAGACAAAGGACAGCTTACCACTGCAGTAGCAGCAGCCAGAATGTAGCCAAAACATTTGCACTGGTCCCCAAGTTCCAGGACCTACAGCAACATGAAGGGCTCAGGTGACATCTGTGTGTATAGTGGGCTATACTCAGGACACTGAGGTTAGTGAACTATTTATGATGGGCAGTGAGAACACCTATCTTTTGCTCTAGCATTTACCACTCTCTTTAGGCTACTGAATAGTGACCATACCTGCCTTTTGCTCCAAAGGGAGGCCCTATCTCCATCTTCCAAGGCTGTTGAATATACAAATATTGAAAAAATAGTCCAGAACAAAAATAGTCATTGCTTTTCAAGGCATGAAGAAATTCAAGGGACCTGTGGAGAATTGTTTCCCATGATACATTACCTGTTTCATTGTCCCCTTCTATCTTCTGACAGTGATTACACATAATAATAAGCAAATGCAAGTGATAGCAAAAAATGGCATGGATCTTAAACCATGCTAGAGCCCTTTGGGCCTCCACATGCAACTGATAAACAGGCAACCCTACTCCATACTGGGATATATGAAGTGTTTAAAATGTGATTAAAATTGTTATGATAAGATGAAAAGTAATCTGAGGGCTCTATTCTTGTGAAAATGTTCATGGAAATTAATTGTAAGATACAGATAATACAAGCTAAATTAAAATACCAGCTTTTAGGTGCCAGGACATTAGCATTTTTATCTCCCTTTTGACATTCTTTTTTTAAACTGGAGAACTAAAAAAGTTTCAAATGACAGAATTTTCTAGCTAAAACTACTGTGATTTCTCTTTACTAGGTTGACTGTTTCTAAAGCATCATATTGAGAGACTGTCTAAACTTGGCAACACTACTTCTATATCAAAAGGAATTCTCACTGAATTTGAATGAAACAACCTTGGGTTAGCCATAATTAATCTCCATATTTGATATGTTCCTTTTACTTTCTATGAGCAAGTAATAAAAGAAATTCTAATTGCCTAAAATTCTAAATGCAATGCTGATATAAAATACCCATTAGCTGATAGGTGGTCCATTTATAATTCTGTTGAAGCTACCAGCAGTATCCTAATTTTCAGTACAAAATGACCAGATCAGACAATGCCTCCTTAACAGCACATTAAATGACTATGCTTTAAAGAAGAAAAGGAAAAACAGCCCAGGCTGTGGTCAGATTGTTTTATAGAAACTGTCTCCACCACTACACTGTGGTTATTCTATTGTCAAGTTCTTAGGTATTTTTTAAATAATTCCAGAAAAAAAATTTTAAGTTCTGCTCCTTACCTTCAATGTTCTAAACTGTGAACAAAACCTTAGAAAAAAATACTCTTTTTACCTAAAGTGGCAGGACTTGTAGAGGCGACGAGGCGAGCCTGACCATGGCACCTTGTATCTCTTAGCCTCGGCTTTTTTTCATCCGTCTGCCACAGTACCTGGAGTCCATCAGAGGTTCATCTCATCGAATGATATTCAGTATCTAAAGGTCTCACTTAAAGGCTCCTTCTCTCTGAATCTTAGTTACTAGATGATCCATAAGAGAATGAAACCTGTAAATTTTGAAAAGTGGTAAAGTTTGAGTGAAAAGCAAGATAAAGCAGGTATATAGCAGATGACTTTTTTCTTCCCATCAACTGTCTACATAGATAAATCTGCAAGAATACACGATCAAGACCACAGTAGTTGGGGGCCACGGAGAATGAAAGGAATGAGTTCCTTAAGTGAAATGAATAAACATACTCTGTGTTCTCTCCACAGTGTTAGTAGGGGGTAAACAGACCTATAACCACAGTGAAGGAAAGCCAGCTAACACAACCAGGACCCACTACTACACCATCAATTCTCAGATGGAAATACCCGCAGCTGTACAACTGAAGCAATCAAGAAATTGAACAAGCAGGCAGAGAATCAGTTTGATGGAGCCAAAAGAGAATATTCAGTGTGATTTCCAATAGAGGAAAAACCATGAGGCAAAAATCATCGAACTGCATGAACCATCAGTTTCAAAGGGTGCATAAAGCACATGCGTTTTTGAGGATAGAGGTAGCCTATGCATTCTTTGTCTACGTGTGGTCTCTTCACCTAACGGTTTTTTAACTGAAAGTTATTTATATACATTAAAGACACGATGTCTTATCCTATATTTTAAATGATTTCAGAGTAATAGCAAATATTTTTTATCATGATATATGTGCCAGGCTACCTTCTAAGCACTTTAAATCTATTACTTCATTTATGCCTCCCTACAATCCAATAATATGAATATTACAATCATCCCTGACTTTACAGATGAAGAAATTGAAAAAAAGGATGTTGAGTACATTCCCCAAATCATACAACTCGTGGGTGGTATGGCTGGGATTCAAGACCAATCTGCAAAGTCTAGCAAAGTCGATGGTTTAATCACTGAAAAATACTCCCTGTCTAGGAAATATTTTAAAATAAGGACATGTCACAGGTTGGTAGCTCATGAAGCTGCTAATTGCAGAAAATTTTTTAGCGTGTACACAGCATAACATGTTACAAGTATAGACAGAAATACATATTCATATGTATACATGTATGTAAATTTATTTCACCCATATCTTTCCAAATATAAAGAGGAAGTCAGTTTTCTTTAGGAACAACAGATGGAATTTGCTCATGCCCACAAATTCAGGCTTTGCAAGGACTTCATAAAGATGCAAAAGCCTTAAAGAAATTCCTCTTCCACTATGTAAATATCAAGTATTTTTCTTTACAAACTTTTTAATACACCAAAGACATACTACTGTTCCCAAGACACACACATTTGTACACACATACATCCTGCACCTGGCTCCTGGAATAATGTCAACTGTGTTTACTTCAATAATTACCTTCAAACAAACACATGTAGTGATTTTAGCTGAATGTCAGTTCCCACAAGGCATTTCCTTGTCTAGCTTAGGCCTTCAGGAAATAAATTAATGGATGAAAACCTGGGAAAACTCTAATCCAGCCCTTGAAACATTATGGCGATCTGGAATTTCTAAGATACACCCAGGTGTATTACATTCTTCTTTTCAAGTAACACTCATAATAAAAAAAACAGTTAAATCATTCTAAGAAACAGTCATAAATGATATGTTACATACCCCGTAAACCAATAGGAAGTTATTACAAAGATGGATTTAGTTTATATGTAGACTAAAGATACAGATTTTTGTATCTGTGCCTCTTCAAATACAGATGGCTGGTCCTCTCCAAGAGACTGATTTAATTTGCCTCTGAATGTTTTACAGACCCCTGGGTATTTCTCAGGTCTAGTCCAGGTTGAGAAGTATTGCTCTTAAAGGAATATCTGGTGGACATTAGACCTTAGGCCCTATGAAGTCATTAGCTGTTATACTTGGGCAGCAGGGTTAGCAGAAAGTTGGCTGAGGGGCTGTTATGACCAAGATCATGATTAAGGAATGTGTGATTAATATTTTAAGGTTCTTACTTACCTGGTTCCTTTTAAGAACGAGTTTAGAAGGAGTAGGTTCTCTTGACTTTATTACAAATTTAAGCATATAGAGTCCAACCAGGTAACATTAACTCATGTTAATACCTCTCAGTGACTCCCCAAACGTTACATGATGGAATCCAAAGCTGTGAATGCAGCAGGCTCTGGGGTTACCCTTTGACCTCATCTATTACCTGTTCCATCAGAGTGTGCTCTGGCCAGGTCAGCCCAGCGGCAGTCACAAACATGGTTCATAAACCATGCCTTTACATAAACTGATCCCTATGGACTGATGATCTAAGTTTTCAAATTTTGGATATGTGTTTATACTAGTTAACCTTTATCATCACTTATTTTCGTGGTTATTGTAAACTGTATTTGCACTAGGATAGATCCTACTACCCAAGGGCAGTGTGCAAGGGATTGCAGGACACAGTACTCAGGCTGCAAACTCTGCATAAATACACTCCCCGGATCATGCAGACTCCTCTGACCTGCGCCGAGAAGGATGACTTACGGTTTGTATACTATTCTCTACTTCGGCCCCTGAATGTTAGACGTCACTTCTGTCTACAGTTTAAATGGCCAAAATGAGTCTAACAGCCCCACCTAACTGCAGGTGGTCTGGGAAGTGTGTGAGAGATTTGGGACTTTAAACAACTGAATGCCACCACACTGAGTAGTTAGTTATGTTTTTAGAAGACCAGAGGAGGGACTCCCAATATGTTCCACAATTAGAACGCTGGAGATAAATTGATTTTACTGAGATCAGTTAGTGCTATAATTCATCTCTAGCTCTCTATGTGCCATAACTCCAAAACACAGAAACAGACGTATTATTTGGGAAAACACTATAATAAGATATACATTTGATGAATATGAAAGTATCTATCATTAAAGTATTGTGTTAAGAGAACCAAGGTCCAGTTTAGTCACTATATGAGCCAATACATTGCACCTCCAGCCCAGTTGATCAGCTCATCCCTGGCATCTGATGACACAGACACAGCTTGGCTGTATCACTGTGAATCTCTCCTGTAATTTTTGTTTACCAGGACACTTAGACTCACCCTTCTAATTATTGTATTGACTATCTCTGCTTCAAGAACCCAAAATAGTTCATTTCAGAGACTTTCATTATCCATTCATTACTCTGATTACCTGTTTGGACTATTTCTCATAGAAGGAAAAGTACTCTAAAAATAGTATTTTCCTCTCTGAAATATGTCTGTAATATTGGATATCTATGTTTAAGGAATGCCTGCCACATAAAATTTGGTCCTAAATAATTAAAAACAATGAAAACTTTCCCAGAGTAAAGGGTTTTGAGATTTATATACTGCATTATTTATATATAAACTATCTCAGTTTCTCACCACAAAACTAAATTGTTATATGAAATAACATATTCACAACTTTTTTGTATAGTTGCTTAGATTAGTCATTCAAACTAATAATTTTTGATTTACTGGTAAATATGCAATTTGGAAAGTAGATTGGATCATCATTAACTGAAATGTTTAACTAACCCTAAACTCAAATTACCTGTGGCTTGTGGATATTAAAGACTCAAATTTTAAATGATCTGGTGTCATATTTTATGGACAAATTCATAGGTTGATTAGAAAACAAGTTTCTGATGAGAAAAAGGAATAAATTGTCCTTTAATGCATAAAAGCATTAGAACATGGAGAGAAAGAAAAAAAACTATTTTCCAAAATGCCAGTGTACTGTAATTTACCCTACTTATAGCTAGAATATAATTTTATTCTTAAAAATTTCCTAAAAATGTGTTTTCCTTCAAGTCTTCATACAAAAATGTTTGAACCTAATTATATCTACCAATAAGGTGGCATTTTCCAGAGTACTGAGGTTGTAGAATGATTTTTTATAATGCAGGTTGCTATTCCATAGCAAGGCATGTGTCCAGGTTCTTTCAACTTCTTGTCCTAACAGAACTGGCTCTCCCCTGCATCTCTCCATCTCTCTAATGGTAAGTGTTTCTTTTCTCATATCCCAGATTTCTCAGGATCTGATGTTAAGCATGGTATCTTCCTTTCTCCCCCATTGCTACCCTTCTAACCTTCTTAGACATGTAAGGTCTTACAGTTCATAGAAAGCTGTTTTGAGTGAATCGGGGAGTCCCTGGAGACTTCTGGGCAGAGAAATGATGTGATTTGACTTGTTTTTAAAAGAATCACTCCAACTGCAATATTCAAAGGGCAGCTGCAGGAAAACAATGAAACTACTTTGTGATTTTGGTGAGAGATTTGTTCCCAGGGTGGTGACAGTGGAAGTGGTCAAGAGAGGCCAGATTCTGAATATATTTTGCATATTAAGAAACCAACATATTTCAACTAATTATATGGAAAGTATGTTTAAGTACATTAAACATGAGAGAAAGACAAAATTCGAGGCTAACTCAGCGTTTTGATCTGAGCTACTGAAAAAAAAATGGAGTTGCAATAACTAAGTTTGGGGAGACAAGAGCGCAGTTCTGGGGAGGAAGAGATCAGGGATTTAGTTCGGGACATAGTAAGACTGAGTCACCTATTATATTTCAAACGGGACATGCAGGCAATGGCCACATGAGACTGGAATACAGGAAAGACGTCTGAACAAATTTAAGATATAAAGGATTTTCAAGGGTAATTTTTATTGTATCTAACTTTCAGCTCTGACATTAGTGTATAATCCTGCATAAAATGCTACTTCCTTATATCTTGTATTATTTACAAAATACATCTTAACCAATGTAGTAATAATTAAATTCAATAAGAAAAAAATGTTAGAATTAGTGTTTACTCTAATTGTTTTAAACAAGAATTTTTAAGCAGAAAATAAGCATTTTCTGCCAACTCTAATGAAAAAATTAAAAACAAAAATAAACCTTCTAAACTAATTTCAGTTGAGCTTGGCTACAGATCTCTTTCACCAGGGGCCAAAACCAGGCAAAACGTAACAGTACAAGTAATGTTCATTTCACTGAAGTGAGTCTCTTCAGTCATTTACATGAAATAAAAGTCTGGATCAATCTTTAACAGCCAACATGCCCAATCTGGCAGTGCATCTGTACAATGACTATTTGGAAATTATCCTGTTAATCTGATCAAGTGAGACTTTCAAGGCAAATAACTCAGGCTCAAAGGTAGCACTGTTTAAATAATATTATTGGAGTTTAAACTTAAAGTTCCTTTATTATTTATTAGCAGTGTACTACAGTGTTTCCTCATTGCTGGTTGGAGGTCAAACCTACCCCATCTGTACTAAAATAATGAAGAAATGCTCTAGTTTTTATTAAAACCATTTTATGCAACTCCTCTCTCCCATAGAAAGTAGAACAGGAGAGAGAATCTTAAGTTAGCCTCAAATGCAAAATAAGGTTGACTCTTGATGGGGAAGAAGAGAAGAAAGGGACAGAATTATTTTCTTTTATTAATATGTGCTTATTATACAAAGTTGGTAAGTAATTAAATGATGCAAAATCAAGCAATTATTTTCTGACATGAAGAATAATGTGCTTATTTTGCCAAACAACTCCAGAAAACATCTTATTCCTTGAAGAAGTAAAGAAATGTTCAAAGAACATTCAACAAAATATCAGAAATCCAGACTGTACTCTTAAAAGGTCATTTATGTTTTGAGGAAACATTAAAAAAAGAAACACTGATAAACAACAAAGTGGACAACATTCCAAATGGCAAAATTGGATCTAGAGGTCTTGTACTTTTCCCTGGTTACAGTTCAGAACAGAATGTGAAATGAAAACATTACTATATTAGAAAATTTTCATATTTGCCAGTGATTCAAAGTAATGAAAAGGCTAAATCTGGCCACCTGACAGATCTTGCTTTTATTAGAGTATTCTGGTTTGGTAAATTGGAATTTGAGACAGTTTATCTTCAGTGCAATAATACCAGGTTGTATGGAAAAATAATAAAAAGCAGTGTTTCTCCTCTTCTGTGAGCAATCTACTTTTGAGGGCTGAATAACTTACTTCACATGAATTATGCAGTTCCCATTGTCTTATTGGCATAATGGAAGAAGGCAATCACCACCACAGGATTTACTGATTCTGGGAACCAAAGGCAAAGTATATTTCCTTTGGGATTAAGAGAAGGGCAGACTATGTTTCAGCCACATTGATTTTGCAACCTGGATTGCATGGCCATTTAATTATTATGAAATATATTTGAAAAAGAAAGTTTCAGGAGGCACAATTTCTCACAAACCACAAGCTCAGGTGTGGAAAATTACATATACATACTTTTCCCTATAACTGAACTTAATTCCTACCTCAGCTTCATTTCCCCTGAGAGAAGTAAACTTTCTCTAGTCACATCCAGATAAACCTGGCTGTTGTATTATAAAAGGTTTATATTCAGCCAAACTTGGCATCTTCCCTTTGCTGTCCTCATCGGAGCAGTGTGAGAACTGTGGAGTATACCCACGTGTTAATTTTGCTCTGTCCTGGCCTGTCTCACTGAGACGTGGGACCGTCCCACCACGGTACATCTAGTCACACTGTCATGCCTGTGCTCATCTCCACGACTGTCACTCAGCTGTGAATGTCTGTCGTTCTCCCATGCAGGATCTGCAGAGGCTGGTTAGTCCACCATCTGGTCTCCAGCTTGCGCAGCCTATGCTTCCATCTGTGCCTGCCTCCCTGGGGCATTCCTGTGAGCCTTCTTCTGACCACCAGCTCTCAGCATCATATCCATGCCTTCCTGGGCTACATGGGAAAATGTTCCAGTGCTCTCTGCCCTGCACTGGGGTGTTCTCTCTGAGGCCACTCCGGCCCCTCCACCCACCCACTCCATGCAATCCTCTCTACTCTTCTCTCTGACTGTGGCTGGGAGAGTGTCTCTCTGCCATACTTAGAGTCTCCTAGGCAGCCACAGCAGAACACGAGCTACCAGTCTCCTCTGCTCTTGGTCCCTGTGACTTGCAAAGGTCAATCATCTTCTCCCAAGGGTTTGGAGACAAATAGAGAACAACCCAGACGGGCATCTAGGGCTCTTAATTTAACGGCCAAACCTGCCTCGCTTTACCAATAGTTAGAGGCCCTTCTCTAATTTCACTCAGCCAATATATTCTTCTTCCCACAGCTTTCCTTTCTTACACTGAGTTGTGGTCCTTAGAAGTGAACAGTCAATGTTGAAACATCAAGTTCGATAGTTTCTCCAAGGAAACTCCTCTCAGTTGGGTCATTGATGGTCTTAATCCTTATTGCTCAAATGGAGGAGAATTATTGCATTTAGGAAAAAGAAAAAAATGAAGACTTTGTATATCATCTTGCTGTGTTTTCTCTATCAATTATAGAAATACTGATGATTTTGTCTGACTCTAGAGCTCTTACTTTCTGCCTTAGTCATTCACTCACTCATTCAACAATGAAAGTGTTATATACCCATCAAGGGCCAGCAAATGCAATTGGCACCAAGAAGATGATAAAAGCAAATGTAGCACCTGGTCTTCATGGATCTCACAATAAAAAATTCATAAAAATAAAGATATAATTATGTGATGTGAGTAATGCTATGAAATACAAGTAGGTGGTTCTAATCCCATGTTGGAGTTATAAGATTCCTTCATCAATGTTAGGAGAAATGAAGAATGAATATGGGTCAACTTCTTGGGGAGGGTGAATGGAGTGATAAGGAGAAGAATATTTTTGGGAGAAAGAGCCCTGGTATTAAGACAAGGGTGGCTGCGGAGAGCAGGGTAGACGTGAGACAAGGTGGGGTTGGGGGGTCAGCGGGGATCAGGCCACACAGCACTTCGCATATGGAGGGAGGAAGCCACTGAAAGCTTTTATCATTTTCATCTATAAAATGATCAGATTGTCATTCTGGTTTTTCAAAAACCTCTGGCTACAATGTGGAAAGAAAATGTGAACAGAAAATGTGAAAATCCTTGCCAGCCTGTTTCTTCATCTCCAAAATAAAGATAATAATATGAAGGGCTTGTTATGAGAATTAAATAAAATAATGCATGTAAAGTACTTGGCATAATACCTGAAACAGAGTAAATATTCAAAAAAGGTTGTTATAATGATCAACAAAAAATTTTATAAAATGAAAATCTGGATTATCACAATGCATTAAGAAGAAAGATAATCAGCTTTGTGGCCAAATGTGCATATTTGCATTATGATTTTTTTTTTATCCATGAATTTCATAATCCCATCTGAAACTACATTTCCTCATATTGAATCAGGGATAATTCTACATATCTTAGAATATTGTTATGAAATACATTAATGTATGTGAAAATGCCTAGTGCAGGGCCTGACATAGTCATTTTGAGCAAAGATTTTCTTCCCCTATTCCTTTCCAGAAGCATTAACTCTTCAGGAGCTATTTGGTCATTTATGGAGTTGTATGATATATACCCCGGGATAAACTGCTGTTTGATTACACTTACTAAGAGTTTGGCTCGAAGGTATTGAGCCCATTTCCCAAAGTACCTAACTTATTCTAAGTTTACATGATTAGAAAATAAGGCTCATTTTGAAAAGAAAGGAGGGAAGGAAGGAAATGGACAAATAAAGTCAGTTATCTAATCTGTAGCTGGATAGGCATCTGCCTTAAGCAGATGGAATGAGGAAAGGATTAGAAAGCAGTGCACAAGGTTTCCCTCTAACCACCTCACGTGCGGTGATGAATAGAGAGGTGAATTCCTTGGTGCAGTCTTTGACATTCTTTTTTTTTAACTTATATTTCTCTACAAAAATTGTTTAGAGGATAATTTACAGATGCTGTCAATGTGTTAACTACTTTCATTTTGCTAGCTTTATAGCTAACATATGCCTCTTCCAGGAAAGAGGGTGAATACTCAAAAATTTTAACAACAAATCTACTTTTCTGAAAGAGACACTGTAATTGAACAAATGGGAATAAATTTAGTCATTTCCATGGCCTTTCAGGTCAGCCTTATCCTCCAAAGTATAAATTAGAGTGGCAGATGCACTGGAAGTTTTCCACATCAGTTTGTTAAAAGGTGAGCTGCTTGATGGCAGCCATACTGCAGACCAGACAGAGGTGATTTGGCTTTCACAAGTCTGTGGGCCAACCCTGAGCATAATTTAGAAGGGAAGGGCCATTCACCCAGACACTCAGCAATTTGCCTCCTAAATCTCAGAGGCTGTTAAATTCGCGTTCGTTCTAGGACTGTGGGTAAGTGCCAGCATTCACCACTATCAAATTGAAACAAAAACATTAGATCATCTAATCCAGACTGCTAATTTTATAAGTGAAAACACAGAAGTATTGGCCGAAAGACTCATGTCTAGTTTGAGAAAAATTTAAGGCTGAAACCAAGATGATAACCCTTCATCAAAACAATTAACAAATCCCAAGTAAGATAGATTATAATGAAATATTTTCTTGTCTATAATGGGCTGTATTCTCTAAACTTTAGAACAAACCTCAATGTCAAGCATCACTATTACCTTATCCTCAAATCTGATGTTCATCTATGTTAAAAAATATTTTGCATCTTCTGAAAACTAGGGTGCAGTTTACAACTGTTAAGTACATTTAATGCAATGTCATTTTTCTGTACTAAGCAATGTAGCCAGAAGTAGAAGGAAATACAGATTATTTATTTTCTACAAATCAGAGAACTGACTTTGCCCTTTAAGAATGTTTCTTTGAGGAGCTGTCCTTTCTCCATTGTGCAGCAGCCATGTAGATTGGATGACACAAATCAAGGAATACAATTCCATTCATTTTATCACAGTGGTTGCTTCAGAAACCAGCAAAAGCAAACTGAAAAAGATGGGTTCCCCCTAGACACAAGTGACAGGTTCAGGTTGGAACAATCAGAGTAAAGTTTAAGATTTTTGTTAGGTAGGTAGGTATAGGGAGCAATTGCTTTTCTCCCCTGAATGTGAATAAAGAAGTATGCAATCCTGATCATCACTGGCAGTCAGACTACAAACATGAGGGATACCAGTCTGAGATTAAAGCAGACATGTGAAAAAGGCAGTGCTGAGACAATCACAAAGAAACCGAGCTGAAGTCTATTAAACCTTGCAGGAAACCTGACTGGATTCCAATGTCTCCAGGGATATGATGAGCAAATTTCCTTTATTGATCAAGCCAGTTGAAGCTGAATTTTCTATTATTTGCAACCACTCTTAGGTCACCCAAAGTCCAACCTAAAGCCCACCTAACATCAGAATAGTATCCCATCCAAACTAAATGTGTTGCTTTTAGGATGGCCTAATATTCAATTAACCTTTATGCCAACCTAAAGCCCACCTAACATCAGAATAGTATCCCATCCAAACTAAATGTGTTGCTTTTAGGATGGCCTAATATTCAATTAACCTTTATGCCCCATCTAAGTCCAAGCCCAAACATGTAACTACACTATCCAACAAATTTTTAATAAGCAAACATGTCAGTAAGCCATCAATTTACATTCTAGCATACAGTCTATGATTTTAAGTAAATTTAATAATAGTGACAAATCTCATGCATAAATTCAGAATTGATTTCATTTTTATAACCAACAGCCAATGAATTTATTGCACCTTCAGAAAAGTTGTACCATTATACAAATTCAAACTACTTCTAAAGTCTTCCAGCAGTAGTAAATGGGGTTAGCAATGCATAAAGTACTCCTTTGACACTCCAGGTAGTCTTTTGACTTATCCATTGCCCTGCCTCTACTATCTTGTGTTATTCCCTATCCAGAGAGCACTACCTGAATTCACTAGTCCTAGACAACCCCCAGACATGTTCTACTCTCCATTCTCTATTAAAACAGAAATACCTTGTATTCCACTTGCTCTAAACTTTGCCTACAATATCACAAGTGATCAAATTTTAAATCAATTTTTAGTATGTGCATGGAGTTCATGGAAAACTGTCTCTACTCTTTGCTCTCTCAAAGCCTTCTCACTCCCCACTAATCACGTATACTTACTGAGAATGACCACTTGTACATAAAAGCAACATGCTTATTTTTGAACTATTTAGTGATTTTATTGCGAGAAATTTATTAGGCTTGAAAGTGAAGAAGCAGAATGAAACAACATGACTAATATATTGAATATTTGGAGAGTAAGTGGCCCTTACACATACCTGAGGTCACACTAAACAAATGACTATCAATAATGGGAATCAGCTCTTGAGAAGTAAGGATCTGTGCTTGCCTCTCATTCAACAGCTCTTCACATCTTCTTTATGATCTTTCCTATAATGGAATCACACATATGCCTAATGACACTTTCTTAGTCAGCTTTGCTGATGTAACAAATAACTCCAAAATCTCAGTGACTTTAAATAACTAACATTGATTTCTTGCTTCTGCTGCATGATGGAGGCTGTGGGTTGGCCATAGTTGCTGCAACTACTGTTAACTCTGTTCAGCTCCATTTGGCTCTGCTTTATAAGTCTCCTCATCCCAGACCACAGGTCAAAGGACCACTGCGTCTGAGACATGCTGTGACGGTCCAGAGAAAGAGTGAGCCACACACACAATGGCTCTCTAAGCCTTTGCCACAAGGTGGTGTGATTTGTATCTCATGGGCCAGAGGAGGTGCACAGCCAAGCTCAGTTTCAAGGGACAGAGGGCATACATTCCTTCTACATCGGGAGACACTGCAAATTACATGGAATTGGGATAATCTAATATCTCTAAGGGAAACATGTCATTAGAGACCAAGAAGAAAATGGTCTACCAGAGAAGGTAAGAAAACCTTTGCTCCTTGTTTATTTAGCACAGTTCCCTGTGGCAGACTAATTAGTTGTCCACCAACCCATTTCTCTTTTCCTGCTTGGCACAGCTAGGTTGCATTTCCCAGCCTCCCCTCAAGTTTAATGAACCATGTGACTGAGCAAATGAAGTATAATAATTCTGAAATAACATAATTCCAGTGAGTGAAATGTAAGGGAAACAGTCACGCCACTGGTATGTTTAGCCTATAAAATCCTCCCATGGACAACCCTCCACTCTCTTTTCCTCCGAGGACCTAGAGGAATGCGAACCACCAGTGGAATGGACCGAGTCTCTGGGCTGCTGTGTGGAGACCAGTTTCCTGGGAGGACTCAGGCCAGACCATTGTGTGTGAGAAAAAAAGTTTTTGTTGTGTTAAGTCACTAAAATTGTCATTTTTTTTTTCAGGGGTTATCTTATTCTGGCTAATTCTGTGCATAAATCTGAAGACCTCCTTACTTTTTCATCTTCACATTCATTTTAAGGAATTCACATGTTATCTGTATGTGAGCTACCCTAAATTACATTTTTTTCTTTATTCATTCTATTTAAGTTAGCAGACCACCCAAAGAAAGAATCACCTGATTGAGGGAGAATATCGGCCACATATTCAGGTAATTCCTAAGATCTAGTATATCCATGTGCTACCATGAAACCATCCAAGTGACACTAATCCTTCTCTTTGGGACACTGTATAGAAGTAAACCCATTTCCTACCTTTCTTAAAATCTTGTTTATTAGAGAACTAAGCTAGATTCTCTTCAGGGTCTATTCCAGAATGTTTTTCTTTCATCACATAAGGAGGACGCAGCAGACAAGGACCCACATCAGCAAACTGCCTCAGGAAGCAAAGCTCACACTCCTCGTAAGCTCTCACACAGCAACTAGCTGCATACTCTTGGTTAAGCAAAAAATGAAAGGCGAGTGGAGACATTTCTTACTCATCCTCATAAAGCCTTCCGAGGTGGTACAATTGACATCAGAGCAGTTAAAACAGTATCTCACAAATTTGTTATAAGAATCAAATGAGTTGATATTTGTAAAGTGTTTAGAATAGAAACAGCACATTAGTA
Organism: Manis pentadactyla; assembly: GCF_030020395.1. Taxonomy (NCBI): domain Eukaryota; kingdom Metazoa; phylum Chordata; class Mammalia; order Pholidota; family Manidae; genus Manis; species Manis pentadactyla. The sequence goes on along the minus strand of NC_080037.1, from coordinate 25,306,464 downwards.
TATGCTATAATAAACAGATTTTTTAAATTATCCTCACTATAGAATTAAGGAATCCAAAGCTCATATAGACAATTTTTCCAAGATCTTGTGGCTAATGACTGACACAACTAGAACCCAAATTGAGGTCTTTCAACTCTGTATTCTATGCCTTGTCTTTTCAAGTATATAGGTAAATACCTAAAACCAGACTCACAAACCAAAAGTGCTGTTGATTCAGGAAAAATGCTATTATTTCCCAGTTATAGAAGTCCATCTAGCATGAGATACATCCAAAATTCAAATACTCTCATAGGACTGAAAACGTTTTCAATACTAGAGCCCATGAAGACTGACTCACCCTGAGCCCACAAGATGCACTGTCCTTAAGGATCTCCCTGGGTGAAGGTAGGAAGCCCTAAATGAACCATGTAATGAAATGAAACCCATTGTAAGAAAGTATTTAAAACAAAATGTCAGCCTTGACTCTGTTGCACAGACAGCACATTAATGAGGCTGCCTGCAGAAAGAAAGAACTCGGTCTTCCTTCCTCCTTAATTCCATAATTCTCTTCTGGGGAATTTCTGCTTTATCTCTTGAGGAGCCTAAGTATGTTTCAAAGTGAGGAAGTATATCCACTCTTTTTAATATAATATGTCTCTTCTCCAAGTGCCTTCCTTGGAGAATAACAAATTTCTCTTGGAAACTGAGTCTTGGCATAAGGCTCTCAGCTTGCTAGGCAGGGGCAAGTACCATGGAAGCAGGTGGCAGAGCAGAGCAAAGCTTCCTGTCCCGAGCCCAGGGATGACCGAGATCAGGACCTGCATAAAGGAAATCAGCTAATTACTCTAATGGAAAACCAAACAGAAATTCGCTCACTCTTTTTTTCTGGCCCTTCTTGCCAAACATCCTTAAGAACCTGTATTGGTGGAAGATTCATTTACCATGTTTCTATCAAGTGAAAGAAGAGCAATGATTACTTTTCCAACCCTCTTTCCCATTTATCTCTTCACCCACAGACTTTTTCCTAAAGTAGATACGCAGTTTTTGGAAACCCATGCTTCCTCTCGTCTCTTACACATACAGTTTTATCTGCTGAGGGACTTTCTTCCTTGTCACCTGACAATTTCTACTCATTATTTGCGTTTTGTCTTAAACATCACATCCTCCACCACCCATAACACCCACACCCAGCTGATGTCTCAGGAGCCTAGTCAACAACCTCATCTCCTCATAAACTCCAGAAGAACAGGGCAGTATCTATCTTGCCTCCTACAGGCAAAGCACCCTTAATAAATATTTACAGAATGAGTTAACATTTGGTGGGTCAATGGGATATTATATTCAAAAAATGCTGGAAATGTAAATGTCATGCCATGACATTTAACTTAGGGCTAATGAATTACAAAAAAGAATCCCAGTATAACAAAGTCTTTTGAAAGCATTTACTTACCTCAACATGCATCTTGGCAATTTGAAGGGCTCACTCTAAGAATCTGGAAATCAAAAGAGCTGGATATAATTTAACATTTGTTGATAAAAGACATAAAAAGCAAGGGGAAAAAAAAGATGTGCTGTTTTTCTGTTAATGTATAATGTTTTCATTTTGTGAAATTTTTAAAACTCTGGCTACAATGGCATGAGAGATGGGGGGACTCTGATGTTTTTACAAGTCTTTACTTTCTGCTTGACAGTGTTCAAAATGCTAGTGGCTGACTCATATTTAAATACATGGCCGGTAATTGTGCCTGGTTTCCTACTGTTGTTTAATACATTCAAGACTATCAATCAAAAAATACAATAAAAAATCTGATGAGAGGGCAAGAAATAACCTTTCATGACAATGTCTAGGCCACATATGATTTGTCTCCTGAAACTGAAGTCCTAAGTGACGATTCTGCTCTTGACCTTGTGTCCATTCAAGGTTTTATGTCTGTGCTTGTACTGAGTCGCCCAGCCGTGGTCTTGGTCTCTTCTGTTCTGTGGCATGTCATTATCTCTTTCTTGTTTCTTTTGTGTTGTTTCAGTCTATGATTTTCTAGGTCTTGTTCTTTTAAACCACTCTGTTGTTTTCTGACACAGATAGCTTTTTTTCTAGGTATTTTCTCTCTACGATTCTACCTCTGAAAAATCAGAAAAAAAATGCCACCTGAAATATATGGGCCTGTTTTCTCCTCGGATATGTGAAAGAATATTTACAGCCAGATCCACTAAATAAATCCCACCCAAAAAATCTTTACTTAAAAAAGTATGAAAATGTTCTATAAGGTACCAGGTTTTCTAAATTGGGAAAATACAAAGACCATTAAATTTATAAATACAATGAAATGATTTTTATTTTATTGTGGCCCTTATCGGAACAGAGTACTCCTGTTTTAACAACCTACTTAACTGATAATTGTTAAAAACATTAAATGGGTTTTTAAAATTCATGTATTAGGACTTTTTCTAAAATATAAATAATTTCAAAACAGTACTGAATATAACCTGATCTATCTCTATGATCTAGAAGTCATCCAAGTATCTTGAATTCTCTCAGGTAATTATTATGAACATCAATAGTGCTTGCATTAACATACAAAAAGCACTTTTTAAATTTGGGCTTCCTGCTTTTTGAAATATGAATGGGAGCTGACTGAAACATAATCTTGATCTTATCAGTTTCCATCCATATTGTATTGCAATATCTTCCTAATTAATTTATGTAATTCAGCCTTTCTCTTCACTCTTACCATGTTACCTCCTGAGTCAAAAACTCCCAAAGGTCCCCAGTTTATATTATACCAGGTCCTATCTACTTTGCCTAGTTTTCAAGACCTTCCAAGATTGAGTCCCCTACTTCCCAACCCTTCTCAGATCATACTTTAGTTTATTAAATCATAGTTACTTAGATGTTTTCTAATACTACTGACTGTGAATCCTTGTAAACTAAACTGTCTCCTTTCTGCCTACATTGTTAATTCTTAAAAACAAGGACATACACATGTTTATTCTCTCAATGGCACCAAATGCATTAATGAGTGGGGAAGAAAGGAGGGAAAACTACTTCCCTTCATAAACTAGATCCCAGACACAGAGCTAGGCTTTTGCAGGCCTATCAAATAACTGAAACTTGAAAAATGTTTAGCATAGGCCTATGCATAATAGGGGTTGAGCAATCATTTATTATTATTACTATGTCACAAATTTATAAGGAGATACAGATGAAGGAAGTGGAACTCCAAAAGAGTATGAGACTCGTCCAAGCTGATGCACTAGAAAAGAGCCCTGGAGTAGTGAGCCTGAAGGTTTTGCTAGCAAGTGATGGGAACACAGTTTAAGTAGTTTAAGTAAAAGGAGATTTTATTACTTCAAATAACAGAGCCCAGAAGTGTGGCGACTCCAGGACTGGTGAGTTCAGCGGCTCAGTGATGTCATCAAGGACCAGGCATCCTTCATCTTTTCAGCACACCTTTTTCTGTGGGTTAGCTTGATCTTCAGGCAGGTTTTTTCCATAGACCAATTTGCACCCAAACATCTAGACAGTAACATTTAAAAGAACAGGCTCAGCCCAGCAGTGAGAAACCTCCCCCAGAAACTCCCGAACAGGATCCACCTGCTGCTTCACTGGCCGACACTTGGAATAATTGCTTGCAAGGAAAATGGGACCAGTGATTGGCTTGAGCCTCAAGGTACCCACAGCTCTTGCAAGGGGAACAAGCAATGTTCCTCTGAAGTATGTGGAGAAGGGGAGATACATGAATAAAACTGGGGTTCTAAGAGGAAAGATAGAGATGGGCCGTGAATGACCATGGGGAGAAAACTCAGCAAGGCTTGCTGCCACTATGTTGTCACAAAATAGCAGATATTAAGTTAATATTAATTGACTAATTGAACATATAAGTATCTGTGGTTATCATGAAGAGGAGGAGAATAAGGAAAGGAGGGAGGGTAGGAAGGAAGAGACAAGGAAGAGAAAGTCCACCCAGATCAATCCGGGTCAAGCTAACTGCTGTGTGTGCCACTCCCACAGGCTGTGGAAGTAGTTTCTGAAAATCATCTTCTCTGCAGGAGGGTCTGTGATACCAGACAGGCTTTCAGGGATAAAAGTGATTTGAATCCCAATAGGGAGCTGATGGTAACCGTGCTGAAGAGGGCAGACCATCAAGAGCTAATGAGGCTGTCAGGCCTGTGAGCTAACCCGGGCACTGACACATCAGAATGATTCAGCAGGAGGCATAACTAACAGAACTACAGTTTCCTAAGAGCAAATCTACAAATGAGGGTAAAATGTAACTCATTTCTTTCCTAAAAGAAAAAGAGAAAGCTATCTTCCGCAACTAGACAGAAAGATGATTTCCTTAAAGAAGGTAGGCAACTAGGTAGTATTTCTTAATTAACTCACTTAATTTTTTGCACTGTGCTAGAATCCAAGCAATAACATAAGCTAAAAGGTTCGTTTAAACAGTAATTTTCACTGAATACAGAGGAATTTTAAAAATTAGAGTTTACAGTGGACGCCTGTGATCTGAAGGCTATTTAAAGGCGGTCACAAATACAAGAACAAGAACTTCTGTGGAGGAAGTCCACCCCCCGCCCTTCCCCACACCCCCAGCATTATTAACAAGGCGTTCCTCTTCCTAAATGTAATTTTGGATTATTAGAACATGTATAACCTTCCTCACAATGTGTCTGTGATTTCACCCTCTGTGCTTTGGGGCAAATGAGGGGCCCAGGAATCTGAGGGCCATGACACCATCCACGGCACCACATGACACACACACCCTATGGGGATACAGATGTCCGGAAGGGAAATCCCAGCTCTCCCACTCATTAGCTGCACCACATTGCTCATTTCCTGACCCCACTGTGTCAGTCCTCTCATCTGTAAAATTGGTGTTGTAATACTACTAAGTGACCTTTAGGATTTAGAGGAGAATTACATAAGATTTAAAATGCTTGGTGTCTGATGCACGTAGTCAGCGTCCAATCAATGTTAGGTATTTTATTAGTAATTACAAATCAGTCACAGGCTTCCAACACATAACAAGGCTTTCTTCTGAGAATGTCTTGTTTGCTCTCATCGGTGAGAGGTGTAATGAAAGAGTAATAAGCTCTACCCAATCCCTTGATGTTAAGTAGGTCAAGATGGCTTATTCCCAACCCTTCTAATAAAATAACAGGAAAGCTGAGAGAGCCGGAGGTCAACAGACAAAATGAGTCTCCAGACGTCCACTGCATCATCTGCTCCCCAGGAGACTTGAGGGTGTCACAGCGTCCTGCCAATGCTCAGTGGAAGCAAGGACGATCAGATTTGCTTGATGTCTTTATGCTCCCTTGCAGCTGCAGACAGCTTCAAACCCAATTGGTAATGGAACACCCCAGGCAATTTGCATCTCGAGACAGCAATTCATGGTTAAGTTTCTGTTGAACATTTTTAAGAGAGCAACGATCCCTAATGCATCTATCAAGGAGCAGCAATTTTAAAGAACTTGTTCACCACTTATAAAGTTTTATTAAAGAAGTAAGCTAAGGTTTTTCATTACTTCACAAGCTATTTTTGCCCAATCTGAGGAAGGAACCGGGTATACTAAGTCTCCTAGGACTTTCAAACACACAGATTGTCTCAAAGAGACACAATCATGCAGGTGGAATTTGGCAATCCTTCCTGATGTGCTCTGAGTTCAGGCTCCCAGGGCACCAGTGGTACCCCCAAGTGCATTGCCACAGGTACCTCCTTGCTCCACAGTTCAGGGAACAGCCCAGCACCTGTGCACAGTGAGTTTCTGGACATAAACCTAGGAAACCCACAGGTTCTAAAGATGAATGAGTGAATTATATACCAATAGTATCACAAGATTAGTATGAGTAATGTTGGTAATAAAAGGTCAGTGGAAATCTAGTGAAATGGCTGTATCTACACAGGACTAGTGAATTGAATCAGTGCTGCATTTACAGTTTCTAGATTTAAAATAAATCTCCAATTAACTAATTCATGTTTTAATCTCTTGTGTCTAACTAGTTCATTAACTAGTGTTTCCATTAAGTCCTTTAGTAAAATATGTTGTGGTCAGCTTGGGCTGCTCTAACAAAATCCCATAGACTGGGTAGCAAACAACAGCAATGTACTTCTCATAATTCTGGAGGCTGGAAGTCTGCAATCAAGGTGCCAGCATAGTTGGGTTCTGATGGGAGTTCTCTTCCTGACTCGTGGATGGCCACCTTCTAGCTGCGTCTTCACATGGCAGAGAGAGAAAGAGAGAGAGAGATGTACCTCTCCTTATAAGGCCACTAATCTGCACAGGAGGGCCTCACCCTCATGATGTAATGTAACCCTAATTATCTCCAAGAGCTCCTATCTCCAAATACCATTCACATATTGGGAGTTAGAGCTTCGACATATGGCTCAGGGGATGGGGGGACGTGAACATTCAGTCCATGACAAATGTGAATGTCAATTGTAGTCTAAAAATATATAAGTGAATTTTGAGTCACATTATTGAACGTCCATACTCCTGCTTTTCTGTCCAGGTATTTGAACGTAAATGATACTAAACACTCCCAGAGTTGGAGGGGGAAAAAAAATCAAATCACATTTATTCAATTTGTTTTTATTATGCAATGAATGCATGACTATGAATTCATGTTTCCTACTATATTATAAAGATAGGCAGTATTATTTTTCTGTGTGGTTTCCGACTTCTGCTACATTTATCTTTCTGGGAATCATACAGTAACTTTTTGTTGAAGTAAAACATACATAGAAAAATTATGCATATGATAAGTATTGAGATTAATAGATATTCACAAACCAAACCCACCTAAGTAACTGGAACACAGGTCAACAAAATAGAATAGCTGTAAACAGAACCAACCCCTGTAGCCCCACACTTTGGGCTCTTATATTCTTTCTCAGTCATTTCTCCTTTCAAGAGTAACACCATTAATTAATTTTGCCTATTTCGTATTTAATTAAAAGGAATCGTGTAACATTTACTTTTTTGTACCTGGCTTATTTCCCTCAATTTTACTGTTCTGAGATACATTAATGTGGTTATATGTTACAATAGTTGTTCATCCTAAGTTCTGTAGAATATTTCATTGTCTGAATATATCAAAAATAATTTACCCACTTGACCCTTAACAGGCACTTGGATAATTTTCTGTTTAAATAGTGCTACTGTAAACATCATAATACATATCTTGAGTACATACATATTAGGAAAACTTCTGGGTCATGGGGCATGCATGTATTCCTTCAGCTGTAGAAGAGGGTGCCAAACACTTTTCCAATGTGATTACAGCAATTTATAACAGTACAAGAGTATTTTCCTACATCCTTGCTAGCACTTGGTATATCTTTTCCCATTCTATTGAATGTGTAGTATTGCCCCACTGCAGTTTTAATTATCAATTTCCTAATACGTAATGAAAGTGCTTATCTTTTCATATGTTTATTGGCCATTTGGTTATCCTCTTTAGTAAATGCTTGAAGATTTTTGCCTTTTCTAGTGAGATTCCAGCATTTTTCTTATTGATTTCTAGGAATATTTTACATATTCTGGGAAACAATCCTTTGTCAGTTACATGTGTTATAAATATCTCCTCCTGTTCTGTGGATTTTCCTTTTCTTACCATTCCCATAAAGCTATTCTTTGTTGAAAAAATTTTAACATAACCCACTTCAGTATATCTTAGGGGTTTTTTGCACCCTATTTAAGAAATCTTTGCCAATGAATGACAAGGTCATGAAAACCGTCTCTGATACCTTCTTTTTATTGCTTAGATCCCCAATCTATCTGGAATTGATTTGCATGTCTGGTTAAAATACTGTTCCATATGGATATTTAGATGATGTAGCACCATTTGCTGGAAAGACCATTCTCTCCTTCACCACACATCAGATCCTCCATCAATGTCTTAAATCAAGCCCGTGTACTTAGATGTTTGAATCTAGACTTTCTACTCTGTTCCATTAGTTTACATATCTTTACAAAGCTACACCACTACTATCCCAATTACTATAGCTTTATAATGTCTTGATACCTGTAGTATAAATACTCCAGTTTTATTATTCTTTTAAAGATTGCCTTGTCTTTTCCTGTACTTTGAATTTTCATAAAATTATAGAACTAGCTTGTCAGTGTTTACACGCACACACACAAATCCTACAGGGATTTTTATTACAATTGCATTAAATCTATAGCTCAATTTGTGAAGGATTGACAAATTTACACTTACTTTTCCCATCTATGAACACAGCATTTCCTTCCATTTGCTAATTTCCAGCCAGAAACTTCATAAACAAGTGTTTTGGCTTTTTGAGCTTACAAATTCATAAACTGGTCATAATGCTCACAATTTAACTCATGGAAAGCCTGTCTCAGCATGAAGGTGTCGTAGCCATAAAAAACATAAGGCAAACCTCTTTAACCCAACGACAACAAAAGGCAAAGGAACTGATACTCCTTGAAGTGTGAGTGAAAACAACACAAATCAGAAAAGTCTAAAATCTTCTCTCCAAAGACTTAAACCATGTGAAAATTGATTATTTCTCCCTTTCTCCCCACCTCCCTCTGTCTCTGTCTATCTCTCTCTCCCTCCCCCTCCCTCATCACTAGCTCCCTTGTGCCCATCGTCTAGCTCTTTGTTCTTTACAACCAATGCTGCTATATCCCCTGACTCTCTGTTACTTCTTTTCCACACTGTGCTGCTCAAACATGACCACCTTCAAAGGCTGCCACATCTAACATCTGAACTTCCTGCCTGTCCACCTTCCTAAGAAGTGTATGTCATCTCCTACTCTGCCTGCCTGGTAAATAAATTTTCTACCTCATTGCAGCCCATCTTCTGCCCTTGTTCTGCTTGCCCCATCTCCTCAGCCTTGCCCACAACCACCCCGACCCTCACTGTCTGAAAGCAGGAACAGACAGACAGCTTTATAATTTCCACACTATATCAGATAGATCACTTTACCTACAACAGGGGATCCACAAAACATTGTAACAAAGAATAAATTTTGAATGTAAACTATTATAAGAGCACTATAAAAAAAATAAAGCATAGACTTAGAATCCATTGCATTAAATAAAGACTATTATATTCCATGTATCTGTGAAAGTATTTACAGACTGAGAAGCTATGTACTGGATCTATTTTCTTTCAGTTGTTTATTCAATTTTATTCCTCATAAAGTAGGTATTATAATATACTCACTATGACAACTCACAGGGCTGGTAGGAGGTACAGTTAATTAACATTTGCCGAAAGCTTTAAAATTCTTAGCTAAGAATATTTTATGGTTCCAAAATCCCTTTATTTTATTCTCTAATAGTAGAGTAGTCTAGTTCATCTGTCTACACTGAAAAATGAAAGGACATAAAGAATGGAAGCACATAAAAGATATTATGAATGCTGCAAACCTTGGAAACATTTAGTCTTCAGATTTTAGAGATATTCATTTTAATACATATTCTGGAGTGTGTTTAAAGCAGGGATGACTTCTGAATTATGGAACCATTCCCTTGAATTATAGCTCAGATGCTAATACAAAAGTCAGCCATTTTCTTTCATGAAGATTTTTGAAATCACACTGCATAAAGGAGCAGCTTCTCACTGGGTTCATCTGATGATTAATTTAATTTTAAACGTGCACATCAATGCAGTGCTCTTCAACAAAAAAAAAATAGCCTCCAATTAGGTGACTCAGACCAGATGCTTTTTTTCAAATTAACATTATAAAATGTGTAAATGACCTGGTACAGTTTAAATATATATGCATATATCTTAACCTTATCTGATATATATACATATATATATTATATATATGAGTTCTACACAGGTATACTTTACAATACCTTTATCAAAATTGCCCAAGACATAAATATAATAGAGCTTTTATAATAGAGATACTTACATAAATATAGAATGAAATCATTTTTATAGAATCCAAATACAAACAGTCAAAATAAATTTTAACATAACCTCTCATTTTATAGAGAGATGGAGATATCACTAATATAAATATCTAGTTAATATACAGATATACACACAAACTCATGATATCTACTTCTGTGGTGGCTTCTTGATCAAATATAAAATTTTGGAGATGCATATTTTCATATTTATTAATGGAAGTCAGATAAACTGAAGCAGAATAAATCTGCAGAATAATACAACTTATACAAAAGAAAACATTAAACTCAGTCAAAACAAGAACACTTTATGTCTTACATGGTACACCTATAAGCCCATGACTCAGAAACAATTCTTGCTCTCTTAGTTGTATGTTTCCAGGAAACAAAGACTTAAAAAATATTTTAATAGCAACAGCTTATATATTTAACAGTAGGTGATTGCTAGAGATGTATCAGTTGAATATGTGCTATCCAGTTTTAAGGGTTTATCCAATTTATTGTGTCTTATAAATACCACTAACAAAGAATGCTCTTTGATCTGGGCCTCCAGCTTCTGAACTCGCACTCCCAGCACAGGCCCCATTTGGGTCATTGCCTCCTTTGGGTGCTCAGCCCAGCCATCTGCAGACTGGCTCTTACTGGGGACAGAAACCAAACACAGAAATGCAGGCGCCTGAGGCATCAGCCTTCCTCCACCTCTGTTCATCCTCTGGCTCAGTCACACCAGTGTCCTCAAGCCAGTATCTTGCATTTCTTGATTTCTGTTAACAAAAGAATAAAGCAAGGATTTCCTAGGCCGTTTTGTCCCTGGACAGCCTTCATCTTAATGATATACTCAGAAATTATTTTAAACCAAATTCTGTTCTCCTCTCTCAATAGATTCTTACCAAATCTCTGTTTCTTCAAGATGCAGTTGACAGTGTTTCTTTACCCATGTAAGTCTTCACAGAGCTTTGCAAAGCTAGTTCCAGCCCTCGGGGACTGCTGCTGCTAAGGGGGTCCTCTCATCCAGCCGCTTGTAGGGTGTATTAAGCAGAAGTTTGCTTCCATGGGATGGAAATCGGTGCCAGATGAACAAATCTTCTGCACTACAGGAATTCCCAGAATTTATCATGATAACATGTTGCATGTTTGCTCAAGAAGGGGAAAAGATAAGTAGCATTTCCTAGTCTGGTTGTAGGAATTAAGCTCTCACTTCAGAGAGAATCTCATAGTAACAGTGATCCATGAAACATCCTTGGGAAACACTGTTTTCAGTGATTATTCTGAGAGCAAGTATACTGATCTATCTGCCGCCTGCTGTGACAGTTCTCTTTGGCACTGAGCTAGAACACTTAATCCACAAAGGCAGGCTTGGCTCTGCCCCTGGTTCTAGGTACCGATAGTTAAAGATGGCTCAACATCAGTTCATCTCACTGCTCTTTGCTGATGTTTCCAAGTGCTCCAGTTCTGGTCATTAGGCCTCTTCCAAACTACTGACCCCAAATCCAGCTTCAGGAGTGGTTCCCTGTCATGCTGTCTTGTCCCTAGCTCCAAAGAACAGCCTTCTTCAGAACTAGACTATGACCTGCTCTTACCATTTCTTCCCAACTCTATATGCCTTGGCCAAGAGACAAACCGAATTCTAGCTCTGAGGGCAAAATCCTACCTACTGTCGACCACAAATCTGGATCTCCACACATCAGATATCCTACCTCTGCTGCATGTACCTGGTGCTGACTTTAATGTGTACAGTTACATATTCCATATTACCTTCTCCATATTTTTTTTGTTATCAAGATCTACTTGCATGTCTAGATTTTCACTTCCAGCAGCAAGGTCTGCCCCTAATTCATATTCTCACTGTAACAGGCCCATATAGATCTCTGATCAAATACGTCCCATACCCTTCAAAGCCACAAGCCAATATCTTGGCACCAAAAAAATAGGTTTTCAAAGAAGAAAACCAGAGAACATTAAAAATGACACAATAATTTCTAACTTTACTTACTACATTCAATGGAATATTTTAACTTAACACATATACTGGAAAAAATGGGCCTCAAAAACTAAGATAACATTAAATATCACCCTACTAGAGATGGCCATCTTTGGCTTTGGCCAAAACCTTTTCCTATAGTAAAGACAATAACCAAATTATTTTCATTTAGTGACAGCTTGAAGTAGAACTAACACTAAAAATAAAAAATAAAAACACTGCAAATATTTAGTATGCACAATTTGATGAGTTTGGACATACGCATACACATACCATCACCAGAAGTGTTTAAGAATTAAATTACCAGTTTAAATATGTAACAGAATAGCCTCCCAAACAACATCTCACATATTCCCCTCAAAGTGTGAGAATTTTGCAACAGTTTTCACATTTTCTTCCAATCCCTGGCCACTGGTTCTGTGTAAAAATACTACTACTACTTTTAAAACACTAAAGAATGGCCTGAGAAAATTGTCTCCTATTTAGTCATAAAATTACAAGACTTGAGTGTAAAACTCCTTTGAAGTATTTTTAAATGTTTACCAGTCTATTTGAACTCAAATTGTGACCAATTTCTGGGATAATACTATACAACAAGCACTATTCAGCACAGATTTTTCCTCCCAGATATATTGCTCAATCAGAAATAATCAGAAGAGATCATTTTACCTAGAATATCTTATCTCTCCCAAACTAAAACTAGCCTTCATGACCACTTAATTTTAGACCACAACTGTAGAAAATATGTAGTTGATGTCTGGGGGCCTCATCCAGCCCACCTCCACAGATGGCCAGCTCCCAGCGCCCACAGGCTTTTTCTCTCAGAGCCTTCAAGTGCAGAGGAACTCACCCTCAGGAGTAGCCCTCAAAGACTCAAGAATCGGTGTATAAATACCCCAACTCCCTCGTCTCATAGGTAGGGTATTTCGGAAACATATGTTGCACTCCATTTAACAAAGGTTTCCTGAGGGACTGAGCAGCAGTTACACACTGTGCTGTGGTTTAATAGTGATTCTGATTGGCTGTGCTTGCTTCCCTGTTTGTCTCCCCTTTTTGGTTTCACTTCCCCACTTTTCTCTGAAAATTTTCCCATGACCTTGGCTTGAGGTACAATGTATTCTTGCTATTGTCTAGTTCTTTCATCATCTGCCTGATTCACAGGGACCGACCATATGTCCATCTGGAACTGGTTTGCCTCGAGAAGCCCTAACTCACGCCTACAAATCCTGCTGTGAGTATTAACAGCACCCTCCTTCACTCCCAAGTGTCCTGGTTTGAGTAATAAATTATGTCACCCTACATGTCCTATTACTCAGTTGCTAACTTTATGGATAGACGTTAAAGCTTACACCTTGCTGCCCATCATTATAGTCTTTTCTGTTTATGACTTCTTACCTAAACCTCTCTATTCCCTCAATCCTGGTTCTTCCCCTGGTACTTGAGCACCTACACACCTACGCTCTAGTATTGCAGAATGTACAATTGTTAACTACTTAAATTAAGAACCACTATTTTCTGATTTTATATGTTGAATTTGATTCTTATTAGTATTTCAAGGATAATAGAATACTTTTTATCAAGTTGTGTACTTTTACCATGACCAGTGTGACCCGAGCATAGGCACCTTGGGATGCCAATAGCAGACCAGGAGACAAAAGAGAATAATCCAGCATTATGTGAGGTCGGGATGGACGGACCTATGAGGGACGTCTAACATTTGAGTCACAAGATCTAAGGAAAAGTGACAAATAAAAATTCTACCTGAGCAAAAAAAAATAAAAATATTTATTTTGAAATGTTGTAAGATGATATGATAAATAAAATCCTCTTGCATTTAATTAGTGTTTTTTTAATTTTTGAAAGATCTATGTGAAGGAACAGCAATGATTTTACAGAGAAAGTAACAGTTAAACATTGGCTAATGAATAGAAGTTGTGTTTCTCTGATGCAAAATGTGAGGAGGAACATTCACATTCAGAGCTGCAAAGATGAGAAAGCATGTGGCAGTGTGGAACTGGATAAAAGTCTGTTTAACTGCAACATAGGTATTATTGAAGAAAGCAGCAAGAATATTTTGCAGCAGTGCATCTAATTATGTTTGACTAACGATGCTTCAGATCTTTCCCTGACTGCCTTTTTTTTAATATAATTGGGAAGATGTAATTTTTTAAACCTGTCATGTTACCAATTTTAGCTTTGACTCAAAGAAATAAAAAAACTCAGTGTATGCCCATTGTGTCTCTTAAAAGGATTCTTAGGAGACAGATATCAAAATATGTTTTAATAACAATGATACAAAAATGTCAGTTATGAAAATAAATCTCAATGTGCCTTTTCCACGTATATTATTTATTCAGAAACATGAAGAATAAGAAACATACAAGTAGTTTTTATTCCATGAAAGATGTTGGCCTGAAATATTAATACATATGCTTAAATTATTGGTGATTTTTTCCTTCTTATTTCTCCTAACACTTATGAAAGTAATATCTTACTCTGCCTTTTTATTTAAAAATGCAAAGCTTTCAAATTGCAGAAACAGCTGAAACTGATTTCTGAGACTAAGGACCTTTTTTTAAAAGTTGCTGGACAATGGAAAAGAAATCCTGAAGTTCTGACAGGGTTGGTTGAAATAAATAAAAAGCTTTTTGTAATGTTGAAAGTTGAAAATAAATCCAGCTACAAAATTTGTTTTAATTGATCATTTTCAGTGAATCTTACTGTACCACACCTGACCACCAACGTCTTACCTTCACTGTTCAACCAACATAGCACATACACATTCACACATGCAAACATAAATGCCACTTTTAAGCCTAGCTATGAAGTGTCTCCTATAGTCCACCACACACACACACACTCTCTCTCTCTCTCCCATCTTCTAGCAGTCAGATGTGGACAATCCAGTGAAGACCTTGAAATCCTACAATATCACAAAAATGTAAATGGAGGGAGCCTAGGCCTTTGAATGAGTGCCTGGCACAGGATCTCCAACAAAATCCGGGTGCATATAGCATTATGAGGTGAGTGAGAAATGAATATTTAGTGAAAGTACTATTATTTATCTAAGACAGAATGTCTCTGCTTTTTAAATTTTGATAGGTAAGATTAAATTGCCATCTAAGGAGGTTGAGTCAATTTACACACCAACCCAGAATTTGCTGGGGAACTTAACAATTCTGATAATTTGGATAACCTTTTTATCTTCACCAATTTTATGGGTAAAATGATATTGTACTGCAACATTGCTTGTATCATATATTTATCATATAATATTAAAGGTTGCAATATTTCTTGTATTACAAGCAAGATGACCATCTTTGCACAAACTATATGGGTTTATCTTTATTTTTCATTTATGTTTAATGTGTATTTTCTATAGTGTTGCCAGTTTTTCTTATTGATTTTTAAATGTTCATGATAAAGTAAAACAACTAAAACTATGTTGTATGGCAAACATTTTCCTAGTCTGTCTTTCATTTTTGATGCTTTCTTTACTGTAGAAATATTTATAATTTTTATTAATATATTTATCAAACTTTTCTTCCATGACGTACATGTTTTGCGCCATGCACAGGAAAACTCCCATTCACAAATTATCGAATACCCTATGATTTTTTTTCCAGATCTTTTGTTCCAGTTACCTGATTCTGCATAATAAATCCCCCCAAAACACAGTTGCTGAAACAGCCACCATCATTCTATTATTGTCAGTTATGTTTCCGGAGACCAGCATCATGCCCTGGTTCTCGCAGAGGACCTCTCACAGGACTGCGGACAGTGCCTTGAACTTGATCCACCTCAAAAGCTTCTTTTTGGTAGTGAGTTCTGCCTGCTGGCTGAGACATTTGCCTGTCGCCTGCGCTTCCGCTCAGCTTGGAGGCTGAGTTCCAAAACCCTAGGGCCTCCAAAGCAGGAAAGTGCAGGCTGCCAGTGTCCTAAGTCCATACTCTGTGGGTAAAGCAATCACAGAGCCCAGATTCAAGGAGGAGAATGCAGACTCCACCTTTGGATGGGAAGAGTGTAAAAGAATACTGGGGATATGTTATAAAACTGCCATATATTTAAGGCTTAATTTTGATGTGATCAGTGTGATGCTGTATCATTGTGTACAATTCACCCATCTGAAGTATAAAATTGGATGAATTTTTCAAATGCATGCCATCATAGAACCACCATAATCAAGATATAAAATATTTCTATTCCCACCAAAAGTTTCCCTTTTGCATTCAAGTTTCCTTCTACATCCCCAAGCTCCAATCACTGCCATACTTTCTGTCACTCTACTTTGCCTTTTCTACATTTTCATGTAATGGACTCAGAGTATGGAGTGTTTTAAGCCTGGCTTATTTCACTTAGCATATTGCTTTGAGATTCAACTATATTGTTGTATGCTTAATGGTTCTTTCCTTTTAGTGCTGAATAAATATTTTTTTGTGTTGGATATATAATAAATATTTCACTGTATGGGTATATCCTTCAGCATATATTATGACTAGTTCCTCCATCCACCTACTGCTGACATTTGTGTTGTTTCCTGTTGAATCTATCATGAACAAAGCTTCTATGAATATTCGTGTACAAATCCTCTTGTGGACATGTTTTTAATATCTTTGTAAGTACGTTTGATTTGTAATAAACCATATACATTTTTGTTACTTTATTATTTTTTATTATTAAGAAAATGTCTTCATTTTTTATTATTTAAATAATTGACCCATCATGATTTTGTTTTTAGTTTAAGGAAGGAGTTTCTACAATTTGTTTCCAGGTAGCTAGTCAGTTTTCTGAACCCTATTTTCTGAATAACATTTCTCTTACTGACTTTCAGTATACCTGTATTATATATTAAATCTTAGAATGCATCTGGTTCTATTTGTGGATTTTCTCTTCTGTTCCATTAGTGGTGCTGGTCGAGGTGGTAATGCTGAGGATAACTCACACTGCTTTAAGAACTTTGCATGTATTAACTCATTTAAGCCCCACACCAATTCTATGATACACACTACTTTAAAGCCCAATGACAAAGTAGGACAAAACCCAGAAATGCTCAATAATTTCCCCCAAGATCCCAACAGCCAATAATGGCAAAGGCTGGACATGAATCTGGGCAACCTATCCTCTCCAGAGCCCACACGCCCAAGCCCGGGGCTGCTCTGACACATCAGTACATGCACAAGAACTTCACTGCGCATCATCCCGATAATACATCAATCCCTGTGTGAGGAACAGTCCTGTTACATACTTATTTTTCCATATGAACAATGTCATTAGCTCGGCTAGTCTCCCCCAAAAAAGTCCTTTTCATGTTCTGATGTGTATAAAATATAAATTAGTTCAGGGAGAACTGATCCATTTATAGTACTGAGTGTATCAATATTTCTATCCATTTCTAAATTCCTTTAAAATCAGGGTCTTTTCATCAGTGTCAAATTTCACTTGATATACCTTCTTCATGTCAGACGAAACTGGATATACAAATTGTGGTACCCTCATTTTTCTCAAGGAGAATTAATGAATAATAATAGTCTTGGGGGAATTGCAATTCAAAGACCATTGTCATGAATGCCAGTAGACAACGCTATAAAATAGGCTAAGTTCTCAGCATGCACACGTATACACACTTTTCCTAATCTCTCTTTATCCTTTAATACACCCGATCAGCACCCCATCACTGAATACTAAGCTCCCCTGTACTACATTCCTCTTTTACCACCTCCTGCTCCTCTCATTCCACTGATACTCTTCCAAATGTCATCCTTTCTTTCTCCCCCAAATGCACAAGGTGGAGCTCATTAATTCCCTAGCCCTACCCACGTTAATATGCAGAGGAGAGCAGGTGAGCAGGAGCCACACCCCAAAACTCCTACCCCTGAAACTCCCAGCAAACACGAGTATGATCCAGTGGAGTCCTTCTCATGACAGTGCCCTCCCTCGGAAATCTCATCAAGACATGGGAGAGAATTTCAGATCATCTAAGTTGGAAGGCAGAGAGAAAGTCCATGTGGGTGGGAAGGAGCCTGCCACGCTCTCCCGTTCACCCACACTGGCTTTGTCTATGAACAGCCTCAGTCCAAACCTCTTTAAGGTTGTATTCTTATTTCAAAATTCAGGCAAGAAACAACCTTATTCTCAGCAAATCGGACAATTATTAAATTCTCCAGAATATCTGTTCACTGGCTCTTCCATATAGAAAGATTAAAAATTTCTGAAACACATATGGACAGAGTTGTAAGGCACAGAATGAGGATTCTCAATAATCTGTAATCCATGCAAGCAAACAAAAGCATCTTCCTGGCAAATTATTATTCTCTGTAGATGTAATCCTGTGCATGCATGCATTGTACTTCTGATCCACCACCAGTGAAAAGTAGCTATTCCTTTTTTGAATTTGGTTTCTCCTTCTTGTGGAAAACCATTTCTCCTGGATAATCCTTCAAGATTAACCACCTACATTGACATTTAGGGGTGTATGCTGTCAGAACAGTTTCTCCTGCATCAAAGCCTTCCTGTGAAATAGTACCACTTTAGAAATGGATAGCATATTAAAGGTCATATAATTTGCTTATTAAAGTCCAATTATTTTCTAAGCCAGCAATGAAGAAATTGAGGTACAGAGAGGGAAAGTGACTCACAAAACATGACCAGCAAGTTAGTAGCACAGTGGACATTGACCTGGATGCCCTGACTCACAGTGGTCACTTCTGTTTGCTGCTCAGGTAGCCCCAACTGATACTGAATCTTGTCTCATTCAAAGGACATACAAGATGTTATGTCTTTTCTAAAAACTGTTCTTTATTTTCTAAAATGGAAATATACTACTGCTTCATGAAACAAGATTGAATGATGCTTTTTTATATCAAAGCATTTACATAAAAATGCTACATTTATATCTGGGTGTGTAAAAGATATCTATAAAATAATATCTGGAGGTTGGGGCACGCGACAGCTTGTTTACACTTTATTTGGATCCTTCTAAGCTCAGGGAGCCAAGACAAGATGATTCCTAGCTTGGCTAAAGGGAGAAGAAAGAGGAGCTTACCTGAAGTCAGACATCTATGTCTCCACTGCTATTTCTTTCTTGACTGCAGATTCCAAGAGGAAAGACACTAAAATGGACTTGGATCTACCATCATGCCAATTACCAATGTTTAAAAGGAACTAAATGCATTCACCAAAAATTATTCATTATTACAGTGAATTTTGTGTAAGTGTGTTTTACCTAAAATGCACTTGCACACAAAAAAAGAAATCTTACTGGATACAGACAAAGATTTCAGTAATAATGCAGTCCCTGGGAAAAGCTACATTTTGACAGATTGCAATTAACAATCATATATCTTCAATTTTTAAAGATACTCTGATCTTTGCAAATTAGAAAAATACTTCATAATCCTCATAAATCAGGATGTTCTAACTGTATGATTTATATCTTACAAATGGTTGAAAGCATTGTTGACTCCCTGGTCAAGTCTGCCTGCCGAACCCCCCACTCACCAAGAAAACTGTCCTTGCTTTTATCACAATCTATACACCAGAGTTAAAAAAAACAAAATAAACTCTTAATTTTGCCCCTCAACTTGTCCTCCCACAGTCTTTTCCACCTCAGTAAATGGCAATTCTCCATCCTAGCGCTCAGGCTAACAGCCTTGGCAAGATCCTTGACTCCTCTTTCTGTCCCACCCCATATCTATTCTATCAGATATTCTAGAAGACATTTACTTGAAAATGCATTTAGATGCTCACTACGCACCGCCACCATTACGGCTTTCCACCAAGGTGTCATGGGCAGTGCGAGGGGGCAGGAGCTGGGCCGTAGTTAGCAACCCCCTGACCGGTTTCTCTCCCTCCGCGACTGGCCCTGTGGCCATTCTCGCGCAGCAGCCAGAGTCCCCTTGTTAAAACACAAGTCGTATCAGGTCATCCCTTAACTTAAAACTCTCTCCTGGTTTCCTTCTCAGGGAATATTCTGGACCCATTACAGGAGCCAACAAGAACTTCTCACTAACCATTGTCTCCTCTACTTGTGCCTTAGACCCCACAGGCTCCCGCCGTCCCTCTCAGGTGACAGACCAATCCCACGTCAGAACATTGGCGCCTGCTGTTTCTTCTAAGTGTCATGTTCTTTTCAAAAATACCGCCTTAGTTGCTTCCTCCTTCCTGCAGGTGTCTGTCTTTCTAATCAGTTTACCTAAAATCATACATGCCTGCTGTCCTTTCTCCATCAGCCTGCCGTGTGTTAGATGTCTTCACAGCACCTTTCACCTCCCAATATTTAACATATTTATATGTTTACTCTGTGTGGTCCATCTCCCTCCCCCCATGTAATATATGAGCTCCATGAGAACAAATGTTTTATCCTCAGACTGAAAAAGAATGGCTGGAACCTAAAAAAAATGTAAAAAGTTGTTGTTATATGACTGAATGTATGAGAGTTTCTCTGCCCAACCTATTTACTTAGATGTCAGCCCAACCTGTGTCTTCCTTTTCTTATTTATGACATGTATCCTAAATTGTGTTTGTTTGTTGTTTGTTTGTTTCCTGTATGGATCCAGATATATATTTTAGGCTTTAAGGGCCATAGAATTTTAGGCCTTGAGGGTCTCTGGAGCCACTATTCAACAATGCTATCACAGGGAAGAAACATCCATAGATAATTCGCACAAGAATGGGCATGGGTAGATTAGGGCTGAGTTTGCCAAATCCTGATCTAAATTGTTTATTAAAAATTGGTAAATGTGGTTGCTAGAATGAGAGACAGGTAGGGCATGGAGATAAACAAAGCACAGAGGATTTTTAGGGATTCTCTCACTCATTTATAATAACTTTTCTATACCTAATTACCTGGAAGGCTTCATATGACCCATCTTAGTTACCTTGCGGAGTCATTTGTAACCCACATGGCACTGAAATGATATCCCTGAGTGTTACCTCCTGCCCACGGTCAGAAAAAACAAGATAACATTAGTCATTCCAGATAGATGTAATTGGTTAACTTTTTTTTTTAACTTTACAAATATTGTTACAAAATGGGTATCGTGGGTGTTTGATTTCAGCAAAACATTTGATACAGTGCCCCCCAAAGTCTTGATTTAAAAATTCATTCAAATTGACATTGAAAGACTGACTCTAGCAAGGATTGCAGACTGTCAAGAGGAAAACAAACGGCCATGAGTGATAAATAACAGTCTGCCGCTTAGTAAGGAAGGTCTCTAGCGTTGTGACCAGGGACCGGTGTGCAGCCAGTTCTTAACATTTTATTAATGATCTGGAAAAGAGAGTCAACAAAGCTTTATCATTATACTTCTGTATGACGACTTGAGGAAGAATAGTACAAATCAGTGAATAGGAGTATAAATATGGAGAGATTACATTAAGATAGTTTTGGAGACACAACTGTGAAACACTACAAATTAATCTTTTCTGAGATTATGCTATTCAATGAGATGAGCATAAAACTAGGGAAAATAAATGTAAATGGAGTTCATTAAAAGGTAATTCCTCTTTCAAAACTGAATTGTGCTCTGAATAGGAAAAACATCTGAAAAAAAGCTGCCTCAGAGCCGCCTCTGCGTCACTGACTTGGGAGACGAAGCTAAGGCGCAAATCCTCATGACTGATTCCCTCATATAGGACAAAACAATTTGCTACAAGTATATAACAGACAAGTGAAAATTCCATCCTTGAATTTTAAATTATAACAAGTGCTCACTTGGTTTAACTCTCACATGACAAATATACCATATAAAGCTCTTAGCTCTATGATTCTTTTGGGTTCTATTATTATTTATTTTTGTCTACTACAAAGAAATTCCTCAGGATGCTGTCCATGCTGTCCATGTTGTTCCCTAAGCCCAGTCAGTCAAATGTAAATTGCTGGATGAGAATTGCCTGCATTGCTGCATGTAAATTAAAATTACTCCTATAAATGTATAGCTTAAATTACCTGACAACTGTTGTATTAATTTTGTTGCTGAATACATTAAGCAACTGTAAATTCTCTTTCTTGATAATATGATAATTACTTTAGGTGTTCTTCCAGTATGGCTACTACACACGCAGGGATTCATCTAATATTTAAAGCCTACTTAGAAGCCCAAGGTTTATCTCTGGTAAGTGACCTTCCTAATGTGGAGTTATTTCACTGCACACTGAAATCACAGCTACTATCATAAAAACAGATAGCATCCATTGGGTTGAAAACTAGGGTGGACCAGGGCAAAGCTTCAAGTTTTGAAGATATTCTTTACATGTTAAATTTTAGCACTGTAACCTTTATTTTCAAGCAAAATTGTACCCCTCCCCCAAAAAAGGAACCCTCTCTATATAAAACAAATGAGATTCCAAGTTTCTAGTCTAACATGTAGAGAACTTGAAGGTTGTCACTCCCACCCTAACAACGAAAGAATCGTAGAAAATGAACGGCTCTTCTTATCCACCTGAGAACTGAGGTCACACAGAAAAGTGCTGCCCCTGATGCCGGAGCAACAGGACATCAGAGAATCACTGCTTGCTGGGAACGGAGAAGCCCAGGCACGGGGCCCACAGCTGGGGCTGGGACCTGCGGGAACAGTGTAAACTAATCGACAGACTGCTGGAGGCTCAGTGTGGGCAAGTCTGAGAATTAAACATCCTGAGGAGGCAAGTTAAGGGGTCCCCATGCTTTCCCAAGGGGCTCACTGTGAAGACTAAAGGAAAATCTCCTCTTGCTCCCATCAGAGGAAGGGGGAAAACCACCGTTTTGAAATACACTAAGAGCTGTCTGTTCTCATTAGCAAGGCCTGCCCCAAGGGAAGTTATTGTACCACAGCCTAACCTACCTTAAGAAAGGAAAATATCCAAGTCCAGATCCCTCTAGCCTTCCATACGGAAGAAAAGAAACGGCCATCTCAAGGCCACATTGCCTTAAATGTGGGAAAAGGAAAATACCCAAGTCAGGCTCACTGAAAGTCCGAGACCTCATCACATTAAAACGGTTCCTCACTCCCCACATCCCACTACCACACCAAATGGGCTTCAGAACAGTCGCAGAAGATTGCTAAAAGGAGTCTCAAACCTTATTTAAACAATCTCTAGGAAAAAAAATAAAAACAACAGAGAAGACAAAAACAAGAATGCTAAATGAAATTTTAGCCTTTGACACCACAGTTACAGCAAACAACACAGCCTAACTCCTACCCAGATAAACATAAAACCTCACACTGAAGGTCTATCTACATGAGTTGCTTTTACCTAATACTTCATGTCTGGTTTTCAACAAAAAATTACAAGGAAAATCAGTCTGGACAGATGAAGCCAACACCAGAACCAGACTCAGATATGGTGGAGAGTTTGAAATTACAAGACCAGGAATTTAAATAACTAAAATACATTATGGGCTCTACTGGAAAAAAGTGGACAACATGCAAGAACAGATGAGTACTGTGAGCAGAGAACTGGAAACTCTAAGAATCAAAGGAAAATGCCAGAATTCAAAAGTACAAGTAAAAATGAAGAATGCCTTTGATTGGATCATTAATAGACTGGGCATGGTCAAGGAAAGAATCAGTGAGCTTAAAGATATGTCAATAGAAACTTCCAAATCAAGTGGAAAGAAAAAAGAATGAAAAAACAGAATATCCAAGGACTGTGTACAAAAGTTACAAAAGATGTAATGGGAATACTGGAAAGAGAAGAAAGAGGGGAAACATTTAAAGTAACAAAAAAAAATGAAAGAGAATCTGATATGGATGAAGGTCAGAAAACTTTTACTTCACCCTAACCTTGAAGTTTCCTTCCAGGAAGTCCTGGAGAACCATCAACAGAGGAGATCTAGTTAGAACAGGCATTCAAAAATCACTCACAGAAACCTTTAATCTTTGCTTCTTGTGTGCCTGTCATATACTAACACTCCTACAATATTAATTTGGTGACAGCGAGACAATAGGTGTCCATCTACTCTGCTGTATGCCTCTATCATCTGTCTTCCTTAAGAAGAGTAACACCACAGCTCTTACTTGTAACACAACATGCTCATAATAAATTTATATGCTCTCTTCATATGGACTAGGAAAGAAAACACAATGTTTTATAAAGTAGTAACAGTCCTTTATTTAACTCACTTGTACAGGTTTGATTAACTTCATAATTGTGATAATTGAGGTGGCTGATGACTTGTAATATAAATAAAGCTTGTGTTTTATTTCCACAGAGCACAAAGAAATGGCAGGTGATGTTTTCACTTTTTAATAAACTTTTCATTTAAGAATAGATTCTCCAAAAAGTTACAAAGATTGTACAGAGGAGTACACATACTCTCAAACCCAGTTTGATTTATTATTAACATCTTACATTAGTATGTGTACTTGTCAAAATCAATGAAGCAATATTGATACCTCATTATTAACTAAGCCCACTCTTTATTCAGATTTCCTTAGTTGTATCCTAATTTCCTTTTTATGTTCCAGGATCCCATCTAGGACTCCTCATTACATTTAGCTGTGTCTCCTTAGGGTTCTTGGAGCTGTAACAATGTCTCAGACTTTCATTTTTAATGACTTTGAAAATTTGGGTTGCAGTGGTCAGATATTTTGTAGAATGTCCATCTGCTGGGGTTTGTCTCTTTTTCTCAGAATTAGACTGAAGTTACAGGTTTTGGGAGGAAGACCACAGAGCTAAAGTGCCCTTCTCATCACATCACATCGAGGGTGAAAGCTAAGGACATGACTTATCACTGTTATTCTTAACCTTAATCATCTGGACGAGGTAGTGGCGGTAGGTTTCTCCACTGTAAAGTTACTCTTTTTGCCCCTCTTTCTATACTGTATTGTTTGGAAGTTATGTTGTGCAGCCCACACTTAAGGAATGGAAAGTTATATGCTACCTCCTTGAAGGAAGAGTATTTACACAAATTATCTGGAATTCTGTATTGTCACTTCTCA
The DNA here is from genome assembly GCF_030020395.1 of Manis pentadactyla. NCBI lineage: Eukaryota > Metazoa > Chordata > Mammalia > Pholidota > Manidae > Manis > Manis pentadactyla. The sequence continues at coordinate 25,281,694 of NC_080037.1, read as the reverse complement.
CCCATTTATTTATGGACCCATGGATATCTATTTTATACTTTGGGTTATACTCCAGGAGTGCCTTCATTTTGTTGCCCAGATTGTACCAGCTTGGCCCCCGGGAGGCTCCTCCAGTCGTGTCCTGTGTACCTTGGGCATAGCCCCGTCATTGTGGGCTTTCCTCAAGAACTTCCTTACTTTCTGGCATAAGACGCTTCAGGCTTCACCTTATATATTCCTTGCCCAGTCTTGGAACTAGACATTCCTCCGACAAGCTCTGGTTCCATTTTAATAGCAAATGATATTAGAAACCAAGATCTGAATACTATGTGTGCTGGTTGACACTGGATGCCATTGCTTCTAGGTGTTCTTTGATGACAAAACAAGGAAACACATGTATACTACCCCATGTATTTACACGTATCTACAAATATATGTAACCATTAGTATAAATGTTAAACTAAACACAGGTGAATATTAAAGTCTCCAACTCCTACCCATTAACACATAAACCATTTTTATCTTTTTGCCCTTGTCTCTACCCTCCCACTGCAACAGTGCAAAACTACCATCCCACCATTTGCCACATACTTAAGTCAATCACTCAACCGCCACACACAAGCACAGCAGTATTAGTATGGTATAGTTCACACACACACCCTTTAGAAACAACTTATCAACTCGAGTGTAGGGCTTCCCTACAGTTTCTTTTGCCTTTGTCTTATAGATTAGAGTTATGTAGTTCATTTCCAAAATTACTTATGTCAACACCTTTTCCACACACACACTTCAGTAAAATTGTTTCATACATTTGTAATATAGTAGATTGCTTTTTACACTCTACATTCTATCCCAGTACCCCAAGTTTTGTAAATGATTCTTTTTTAAGTCTGTATATATTAAGATTCACTCTCTATGCTAATAAATTATATGGGTTTGAACAAATGTATATTGTCACATATTCTCCATTGCAGTATCATACAGAGTAGCTTCACTGTCCTAAAAAAATCTACTGTGCTTTACTTATTCAGCTCTTCCTCAACCCTCTCCAAACACCTGGCATCACTGATCTATCATCTCTATAGTTTTACATTTTTCAGAAAGTCACATAAATGGAATCATAGAGTCTTTCAATTCTGGCTACTTTCACTCAGCAATACACACTTAATGTTCATTCATGTCTTTGCATGGCTTGACAGCTCATTTTCTTTATTTCTGAATGATATTTCCACATTTATCACAGTATATTCATACATTCACCTACCAGAAGACATTAGTTTCTTCCATATTTTGGCACATACAAATAAAGCTGCCATAAACATTTGCGACAGGTTTTTGTATGGACATAAATTTCCATGTCAGATGGATAAAATATCTAGGAGCACAATTGTCGATCACATGGTTAAGACTATGTTTAGCCTTGTAAGAAACCACCAGCCTTCCAAAATAGCTGTACCATTTTGCATTCACACAAACAATGAATTAGTTCCTGTTAATCTGCATTCTCGCCCACAATTGTTATTGCCAGTCCTTCCATATTATAGCCATTCTAATGGGCATCTAGTGGTATTTCATTATTGCTTTAATTTGCATTTTCCAAAGACAAAAGATGTTGAACATCTTTTCACATGCTTGTTTGCCAGCTGGAGAAGTCTCTGTTGAGATCTTCAACCCATTATTTAATTGGGTTGTTTTCTTGCTTTGAATTTTAAGGATTCTTTGTATATTTTAGATACAGTCCTTTATCAAATATGTTTTGTCTATATTTTCTCCCATTTAATGGCTTGACTTTTGATTCTTTTAACAATGTCTATTGAAAAGCAGAAATTGTTAATTTTAATAAAGTTCAAATTATCAATATTTTCTTTCATAGATTTTTTTAAATATTGTAACTCAAAATCTAAAATATAAGACCACCTAGGCTTTCACCTGTGCTTTCTGATACAAGTATTACAGTTTTGCATTTTATATTTAGATCTTTGATCCATTTTAAGTTAATTTTTATATAATGTATGAGGTTTATGTCTCAGTTCGGTTTTTGCCAGTGGATGTCTAATGGTTCCAACACCAATTGTTGTAAAGGCTTTCCTTTTTCCCCACTGAATTGTCTTAGCTACTTTTTCAAAGATAAGTGGACTATAATTGTGTGTCTTTTGTGTGTGTCGACTTTGGACTCTCTGTTCTTACTGATTTAGTATCTATTCTTTCACAAATGTCGTACTGTCTTCATTACTATACATTTATAGTAAGACTTAAAATTGGAGAATTTGAGTCTTCCCTCGTTTTTTTCTTTTTTCAGTATTGTATTGGCTTCTCTCTGTCTTTTGCCTCACCATATAAATTTTAGAGCCAAACTATCTACAAAATAACATACTGGGATTTTGATCAGCATTGTGTTGAAGCAATAATGTCATGTTAGGAAGAACTGACATTTGAACAATATTAAATCCTCCAATCCATGAACATGGAATATCTCATTTATTTAGATCTACTTGATTTCCTTCATCAGTGTTTTATAGTTTTCCATATATAGACCCTATGCACATGTTGTATTTATGCCTAAGAATTTCAAAACAATTTTGGTGCTATTAAAAATGATAGTTTATTCTTTTTTATAATTTTCAAGTTCCAGTTGTTCCTTGCTTGTAAACAGGAATGTAGTTGACTTGTGTATAATGACATTGTATACTGCAACTTTACTACACGCAATAGTTCCAAGAGAGTTTTTTGCAGATTATTTTGGGGTTTTCTACATAGACAATCATGCCATTTGCAAATGAAGTCAGCTTTACTGCTTCCTTTCCAATACACATACATGTTATTTATTTTTTTGGTCTCACTGCATGAGCTATAATTACCAATATGATATTGAATAACAGAGGTGACAGAGGACATATTTGAGTTGTTCACAATATAATGGGGGTTATGTGTAGTCCTCATAATTAAGTATGATGTTGGCAGTAGGTTTTTTGCAGTTCTTTATAAAGGGAGGAAGTTCTCTAGTTTGCTGAGAATTTTTATCATTATTGGGTTTGGGATTTTGTCAAATGTCTTTTCTGCATGAAGGATAATAACTTTTGTGTCTTTCATGTCTTTACAGCTTTCTGTCAATCACTACACAAATATACACTGGGTAACAATCGTGCAGCAGTCTGGGCCAGAGCAGGGCAGGCATAATCACTGAATCAGGAAAACACCAATAAAAGCAGTATGTCTCTGGCTTGAACAATAGTCTGTGGGAGATAAAATCTTTCAAATGTTTCCTCACACATCTCTGAGCATTCCCATGGTAGATTCAAGGGCGTCTGAGTGGATCTCTAGCTAATTTCTAGAACTTGTGCCGTCTTTTCTTATCCACCATGATGATGGCTTACTGCTGAGGCCTTATCAAAGGAGATCATTCTTATTCTAAGAACAACTTGAATGTACCGATTTCACTTATAGGTCATCAAAAGGTCATGATGCAGCCAAAACCACAGGAACCTTTTGCTGTTTCCAATGTCAATGCTATCATTCCACCAAAATGATGGAAAGTGCATCAAATAAAATATCCCATTTAGACTTTACTCTTATTTCAAGACACTCTTCAATGGATTTTGTTATGAATCCATAGAAGTGTGATAGCAGACAATAGAACAGATACCTGTTATACTGAAAAAAAAAAATACCCCTTCTCTTGAAAGTGGGGCCTTCTTATTTTAAAAAATACATATATGCATGTCTATTCTCTCCTCAAAACCTTAAGGTGAGAGCCCGTTTGGAATATTATCTTGAGACATGCCCAGATTCAGGAAGGAAAGGTAATTAATAGACACACAACCAATATTCTTTCCTCTAAGATAAACACACACACGCACACACACAACTCCATCTACATTAAAGTGTGTACTCCCACTTCGTATCAAATTCTGACATTATGGATATGCATCGTTTTTCTCTTCATTTAAGACAAAGTTATTTACAATAATTATATCATACTTATAAATTAAGCCAAACTATAAATGATGAGAAGCTAGCCATCATCAAATATTTAATAACACAAGGAGAACATAGCTTTGGTCTCACTTGAGTTTTTCCTATAGAGTCCTATAATAATGAGTTTGGGTTTTAAATGACATTAAAATCCAGAGATATAAAAAATCAGCCACTACTTTCTTTCATTACCATTTGAAATATAAAGTTCTGTCATAGACCAATAGTGTAGTTCAAGCTACTGGGAAAGTTAGAAATCATCAGTCTCACTTGACCAATGAGGAAACTGAGACCCTAAGAGAGAAAATGAACACATGCACATTGTAAGGATTGTATCAAGTTCAAATATAAATTTCTGAGAATGAAATTCATTATTTGTAGGGAAGTAAAGTACTAGAACATTATTAGAAATGCTGGTATAGACTTACTGTATCTAATTACTCTTTATCCCTTCAATATGAAATGATTTCAATGTCTAAAGATGTTTCCCTTTCTCTATAAGATGCTGCAATATCCATGACATCTCTGAAGAGGTAAAAGCATATTCCATTTTATTCCAGCTTTCATATCAGAACTCAAAGAATCTTATAATTCTTTTCCTATAGGAAATACAATTTTACAACAGTTTCATGTTACAAATGGAGCTGTTTAATTTAGAACCACAGAATGATCCCAGCATGTTCACAGCACATTTATTGAATTTATAACTATAATGCCTTTGTATATGTATTACATTTGCCATGTATTCTATTGATCCATTGAAAATATTTTACTTCTTATAAGAGACACAAGGGGACATTCATAAAGCAAGTGAAATGTACCTTATACCTCAAGTTCTAACATTAAATATTGGTGATACAAATAAAAGACTGAACCAAAACCTGATATTTTATTACTAGCTGTCTATAACAGAATTTAGTTGACTTTTTCTTGATACCTTAATGCAGATACCTTTAAACTGGGTTAAATGTGCCCCTAGGGGCACATAAGTAGTATGTGGGAATGGTCAGTTTTAAGGAAATCAATTTCCAAACCTGCTTAATCACATGTACTCTTCCTAAAATTGACTTGCCCACACACTCCAAAGTAAAAGCATCATTCAAAATAAACTCTTTTATTTTCTCTTTTATAATACCCCTTTTTCTATTTTACAAAAGAAATTAATAACATAAATCTGGTGTGTAAAAACTTCTGAGGCACTGAACAAGAGGAAATATTGAAGTTTTGACATTGAGTGTTAAAAAGATGAACAGCTTTAATGATACGTTACATCTTCTCACAAGTCAGGTGTGTACAAATGTTTTGCTTTTAACAAAATTAAAGAAGAATCCAATCATTTCTGTCAGCTGATAATTAAATATGTGTTTCACTGATAAATAACCATATGATTTTTGTCATATAACTTGAAAAGAGTCAAAGTAGTGGTTGACACTGATATAAGAACTTCCATTTCCATGGATCCTAGGCACTTATGTCCTTAAAAATGAAAAACAGGTTTAAAGTTGATTCTGAGTCCACCCTCCCAGACTCTAGCAATAACTAATGTTCAACTTAAGACTTATAAACTAATTGGAAATATCAGATCTGTCCATTTCATCAAAACATTCATTTAAATAAATTTTTTATATTTAATAGTTCATCCAAATTTACATGTTCTTTTGATCATTTATATACTAATGACAAATAAAATCATAACTTAAAATAGTTTCAGTTTTTAGCTATTAAATCAAAGGAATTTTCTAATTAATATGGAGTGATGAATAAAAGACTTTAAAACATATAACATGTGCAGAGACAGGCGCGGAGACCAGGAGGCATGAAAGAGCTCTGTTCTCACAGCAGAACCCTTGCCACTTGCCTGCAACACCTACCAGTGCCCTATGCCATCCCAAGGGCCACCCCGCCCAGAGCAACTCAGGGTATTAATCCAGAGGCTGCTCCCTGTGCATGGTTAACTGGCACAGACAGTCGAGACTAGCACAGCAACTGGCAAGCAGGAAGGGATTGTGTCCTCCAGGCTGACACACACACCATGTGCCACTTGCCGACAACCACTCCAATCGCTCTAGGAGCATAAAAAGGCAGAAGAACTTTGTTCAAACCAAAATCCCTCAAACACCAGAAAGAGGGCTTGATGAGACTGAAATCACCAATCTTCCTGAAAAAGAATTAAAAATAAAAGTTATCATGCTGATGGAGCTATGGAAAAATATTCAAGAGCTAAGGGATGAATTCAGGAGGGAGATAACAGAAAAGAAACAAACAATGGAGAAATTTAAAAGCAGATTAGATGAGGTGGAGGAGACTGTTAATGGAATAGAAATCAGAGAGCAGGAATACAGAAAGGCTGAGGCAGAGAGAGATAAAAGGATCTCAAGGATTGAAATAATCTGAAAAGAACTGTGTGACCAATCCAAACTGGAACAATATTTGCATTATATGGGTACCAGAAGAAGAAGAGAAAAAAAGGAATAGAAAGTGTAATTGAAGAAATAATTGCTGAAAACTTCCCCAATATGGGGAAGGAAATCGTCTCTTAGGCCATGGAAGGCCACAGATCTCCCAAACAGGGACCCAAGGAGGGCAACACCAAAACATAGAATTACAATGGCAAAGATCAAAGACAAGGAGAGAGTATTAAAAGCTGCCAGAGAGAGAAAAAAGATCAACTACAAAGGAAAACCCATCAGGCTGTCATCAAACTTCTCAGCAGAAACCTTATAGGCCAGAAGGAGTGGCAAGATATATTCAATGCAATGAAGCAGAAGGGCTTCAAACCAAGAATACTCTATCCAGTAAGATTATCATTTAAATTTGAAGGAGGGATAAAACAATATCCAGATAAGCAAAAGTTGAGAGGTTTACCTCTCACATATCATCATTACAGTGTATTTTAAAGAGACTGCTCAAGATGGAAGTATGCTTAAGGCTAAATAGCTGTCACCAGAGAAAATAAAAACACAGCAAAGGAAGTAAATCAACTAAATACTAACCAAATGCAAAATTAAAATAGGTACCCACAAAGAAAGTCAAGAGATACACAAAGAGTACAGAATATGACACCTAACATATAAAGAGTGCAGGTGGAAGAAAAAGAAGAGAAAAAAGAATCATCAAACTATGTTTCTAAAGTGTAATAAGTGAGTTAAGTGTGACTGTTATATAGTGAAGAAGCTGCCATTGAACCTTTGGTAACCACGAATCCAAAGCCTTCAATAGCAATAAGTACATATCTATCAATAATCACCCTAAATATAAATGGACTGACTGCACCAATCAAAAGACATAGAGTCACTGAATGGATAAAAAGCAAGATGCATCTATATGCTGCTTACAAGAGACTCACCTCAAACCCAAAGACATACACAGACTAAAAGTGAAGGGATGGAAAAATATATTTCATGCAACTAATCAGGAGAAAAAAGCAGGTGTTACAGTACTTGTATCAGACAAAATAGACTTCAAAACAAAGAAAGCAACATGAGACAAAGAAGGACATTACATAATGATAAAGAGATCAGTCCAACAAGAGGATATAACAATTATAAATATCTATGCACACAAGAAAGGAGCACCTACATATGTGAAACAAATACTAATAGAATTAAAGGGGAAAATAGAATGCAATGCATTCATTTTGGGAGACTTCAACACACCACTCACTCCAAAGGACAGATCAATCAGACATAATAAGTAAGAACACAGAGGCACTGAACAACACATTAGAACAGATGACCTAACAGACATCTATAGAATATTCCACCCAAAAGCAGCAGGATACACATTCTTCTCAAGTGCACATGGAACATTTCCAGAATAGACCACATACTTGGCCACAAAAAGAGCCTCAGCAGCTTCCAAAAGATTGAAATTGTACCAACCAACTTCTAAGATCACAAATGTATGAAACAAGAAATAAATAATACAAAGAAAAAAAAAGGCTCACAAACATATGGAGGCTTAACAGCATGCTCCTAAATAATCAATGGATCAATGACCAAATAAGAACAGAGACCAAGCAATATATGGAGACAAATGAAAACAAAAGCACAACACCTCAACTTCTGTGGGATGCAGCAAAGGCAGTTTTAAGAGGAAAGTAGATAGCAATCCAGGCCTATTTAAAGAAGGAACTATCCCAAATGAATACTCTAAATTCAGAATTATTGAAACTGGAAAAAGAAGAACAAATCAGGCACAAAGTCAGTAGAAGGACAACATAATAAAGATCAGAGAAGAAATAAATAAAATTGAAAATAACAAAGCAATAGAAAAAACTAATGAAACCATTAGTAAAAGAGCTGGTTCTTTGAGAAAATAAAAAAGTAGATAAACCCTTAGGCAGACTCATCAAGAAAAAAAGAGTCTACACACATAAATAGAACCAGAAATGAGAAAGGAAAAATCACTACAGACACCACAGAAATACAAAGAATTATTAGAGAATACAATGAAAAATTATATACTAACAAACCGGATATCCTAGAAGAAATGTACAACCTTACAGAAAAATCAACCTTTTAAGGCTGACCCAGAAAGAAACACAATATCTTAACAGACCAATTACCAGCAATGAAATTGAATCGGTAATCAAAAACTACCGAAGAACAAAACTCCCATACCAGATGGCTTCACTGCTGAATTTTATCAGACATTTACAAAAGACAAAATACCCATCCTCCTTAAACTTCCAAAAATAGAAGAGGAAGGAATATTTCCAAACTCATTCTATGAAGCCAGCATCACTCTAATACCAAAATCAGGCAAAGACACCAGAAAAAAAGAAAATTACAGACCAATATCCCTGATGAACATAGATGCAATAATACTCAACAAAATATTAGCAAACTGAATTCAAAAATACATCAAGAGAATCATACATCATGATCAAGAGGGATTCATCCCAGGGATGCAAGGATGGTACAACTTTCAAAAATCCATCAACATCATCCACTATATCAATAAAAAGGACAAAAATCACATGATGATCTCCTTAGATGCTGATAAAGCATTCAACAAAATTCAACATCCATTCATGATAAAAACTCTCAACAAAAGGGATATAGAGGGAAGGCACCTCAACATAATAAAAGCCATATATGATAAACCCACAGCTAACACCATACTTAACAGTGAAAAGCTGAAAGCTTTTCCTCTAAGATCGGGAACAAGACAAGGTTGTCCACTCTCCCCACTTTTATTCAACGTAGTCCTGGAGGTCCTAGCCATGGCAATCAGACAACACAAAGAAATAAAAGGCATCCAAATTGGTAAGGAAGAAGTCAAACTGTCACTGTTTGCATATGACATGATATTGTACATAATAAACCCTAAAGAATCCACTCCCAAACTACTAGAACTAATATCTTAATTCAGGAAAGTTGCAGGATACAAAATTAATACACAGAAAGCTGTTGCATTCCTATACATTAAAGATGACCTAGCGGAAAGAGAAATCAGGAAAACAGTTCCATTCACAATTGCATAAAAAAGAATAAAATACCTAGAAATAAACCTAACCAATGAAGTGAAAGACTTATACTCTGAAAACTACAAGACACTCTTGAGAGAAATTAAAGAGGACACAAAAATATGTAAATTCGTGCCATGCCCTTGGGTAGTTAGAATTAATATTACATAAATGGGCTCCCTGCCTAAAGCAATGTATAGATTCAATGCAATCCTTATCAAAATATCAACAGCATTCTTCAACAAACTGGAACAAAGAGTTCTAAAATTCATATGGAACCACAAAAGACCCCGAATAGCCAATCAATCCTGAGAAGGAAGAATAAAGCAGGGGCAATTATGCTTCCCGACTTCAAGCTCTACTACAAAGCCACAGTAATCAAAATAAACATGTGGGACTATATCAAACTACAAAGCTTCTGTACAGCAAAGGACACCATCAGTAGAACAAACAGGCATCCTACAGTATGGGAGAATATATTCATAAATGACATATCCGATAAGTGGTTGACATCCAAAATATACAAAGAGCTCAAGTGCCTCAACAACCAAAAAGAAAATAATCTGATTAAAAAATGGGCAGAGGATCTGAACAGACACTTCTCCAAAGAAGAAATTCAGATGGCCAACAGACACATGAAAAGATGCTCCACATCGCTAATCCCCAGAGAAATGCAAATTAAAACCACAATGAGATATCACCTCAAACCAGTTAAGATGGCCAACATCCAACAGACAAACAACAACAAATGCTGGAGAGGTTGTGGAGAAAAGGGAACCCTCCTACAACTGCTGGTGGGAATATAAATTAGTTCAACCATTGTGGAAAGCAGTATGGAGGTTCCTCAAAAAACTAAAAATAGAAATACCATTTGATCCACAAATTCCACTCCTAGGAATTTACCCTAAGAATGCAGTATCTCAGATTCAAAAAAACATATGCACCCCTATGTTTATCACAGCACTATTTACAATAGTCAAGAAATGGAAGGAACCCAAGTTTCCATCAGCAGATGAATGGATGAAGAAGAGGTGGTACATATACACAATGAAACATTATTCAGCCATAAAAAGAAAACAGATGCTACCGTTTGCAGCAACACGGATGCTAGAGGGTATTATTATTATGCTCAGTGAAATAAGCCAGTGGGAGAAAGACAAGTACCAAGTGATTTCACTCATATGTGGAGTATAAGAACAAAGAGAAACTGAAGGAACAAAACAGCAGCAGAATCACACAACCCAAGAATGGACTAACAGTTACCAAAGGGAAAGGGACTGGGGAGGATGGGTGGAAAGGGAGGGAGAAAGGGAATAAGGTGCATTATGATTAGCACATGTAATATATGGAGTGGTCATGGGGATGGCAGTATAGCACAGAGAAGAAATGTAGTGGCTCTATAGCATCTTACTACACTGATGGACACCCCAGTGACTGTAATGGGGTATGTGATGGGGACTTGATAATGGGGGTAATCTGGTAACCACAATGTAACTCATATGATTATATATTAATGATACCATAATATTAAAAAAATTAAAAATTAATAAATAAAAAGAAATCATCGGTGAAAAAATAAATAAGTAAATAAAACATACAACATGAAGATAAATATTATGAAGGAAGCTTATAAACTCAAAGTAGAAATGAGAAAAAGTAAAATTTATCACTTGTAAAAAGTGCTTGTTCACTTTTATTTTAATGCATCAAGGTAGCAATCAAATCATTAGAGTATTTAGGTAACCCTGGATATGTAAAGGAGTTATGTTAAAATGTTATTTTTAAATATCAATATTAATAGTATATCAAGGATTGCACCCTTTGCAGTTATTCACATTCTCGAAGGAAAATTTGAAATGCCAACATATAAAAGAAGGAAATGTATTTTTCACAATATTTTTAAGAAACGTGATTTAAAAAGGGTTTGAAAACCCTTTTTAAAATGTGATTTAAAAAGGGTTTGAAAACCACTCCCTTAAAATAATAACATCTAAAGGAAAACCAATAAATCAATAGCTTTCACTAAGAAATGCATTCAAGCCTCCCAAATCATTGGCTTGCAAAATACTTCTATCATAATCCTTATTTAATTTGTCATTGTCACTCACTGACCATTCTCCTGGAGCTTCAAGAGGTGGAGAACTGTGACTTCCTTGCACCCCACATGTAAGAAGCCCCTGTATTTAGCATAGTATTTTCATTAAAAGCACCCAGTTGTATTTCAGCAAATAAAATTGCAGCATTTTATCCTTCCTAATTTGTTACTTTCATTTAGAAAAGCCGTAAAATGCTCTCAAATAGAAAATATAGATGTGTGCCATTTGACAAATATCCCAAATCACTTTGGAATTCTCACATATAACACATGCACAACCACAATTTTAAAAGAAAGCAAGAGAAGGAATGAGAAAACCTAAATGTGACTTTCATTTATTCAACAAATATTTATTGAGTACTTTCTATGTCAGACACTATTCTAGGAATTGGATGCTAGCAGCTGTGACACCCATCCTTCCTTATTTATAATGGAATCTGTTTGCACAAATCCATACAGGTACTGAATCATCTGAAGAAACATTTGATTCCACAAGCATTTGCCACAAAAGCAGTTTAATTTTCTCTGCTTTGCCTTTGTAGGTAGGCCAATTACTAGCATATCTCACAAAATATTTTGCCTCACATCTTGGGTTTTCTGGATAGAAAGACCAAGAAAATTGGGAGAGTCATTTTGTAATTATTTCTGAATTTCTGAGTTATTCCCTTTTTGACTTTATGGAAAGTAGAGCATTTCCCTGCTTCCGTTTCCAGAAGTCCAAAATATGAAAAAAAACACAATTTAAGTATTTGTCATTTACCTTGCTTTCTCACGATAATATGTAAGATTAGAGGATGTTTGCTGAGTGAAGGCCATAGTTACTGATTAGTTTATCCAAACATTTAATTCTAACTTTTCAATCTTGATGGAATTTTTCAGAAGGAAATCATATCACAATAACTGAACCTCACTAAGTTATCTAATTCATTCACCATAACCTTTTATTTTCCATTTTGCTACTTCTTTTGAAGTTTTCCAACATTTTAATGTTCATTTCCAACATTTTGTTGAAGTTTTCTTCCCCATCTCAGAGCTCAATTTGGATCCAAAGCACTGCTTCAAATTCACCTGTTTCAAATTACTTTTCTTATAATCATGTGCAGATTTTTCAGAAACTATTCTCCTATATGTTAAAACTATCACCAAAATGTTTTAAAAGGCATGTTTCCCTATGTTCTCAGAGAACCTCTTCCAGACCACAATCATATGTCCAGACAGTGGCTAGACTATGCACTTTCATGTGAAAGATCTTATCACAGAAGTTAAAGAACCTCAAAATTAAATACTCTACTAAAGAAACTAACATCATTAAGTATCGTTTATTGACTGCATCTGCTATTGATTATGAATGCAAAAAACATAATAGAAAAGGCACTCAAAACTGGTTTCAAAATTTTAAAAGTAATTATTGTCTTGAAAAACAGGTTTTTAACTCATGTATGGTCGTCTTTTAAATCATATATGGTGGCCTCAATTAAGAAATTGCAAAAATAAACATTTAGAATTATAGAAGTCCAGAAACAAAAAATAGAACAGGATAGAACATCAAATTAAATACTCTTTCTCTACACCATTTCGGATATATCATTGGGGAAAATGCTAGTCCCAAGCATGGGAAATATGAAAATGGAATTAGGGATGGAAAATGGCAACCGAGTACTAGGGAAAAAAGTGAAACTTGCTATTAGAAGTCATAATTTCCTACAAATTATTTTAAATTGGATATAACCAAAAGCATTTTCCGTAGGTGTGAATATGAAATATTCAGTCAGAATTTGAAGACACATTACATGTAAAAAGCATATTTTTTAAACTGAAGCTTTAATAGTTAACTAAAAGGGACACTGGCCTTTACTGGTAATTTTTTGACATTCTGGGAATAGCTTCAGATGTAGCATTGTTACACTATTGCAGTAGTGAACTTATGTATATCCTTCCTTGTATGTATTCTCCCACCCATATCTGAGTATATAAAACTGACAGAGGTAAGGCTTTAGAAGAGTAAATTCATCTCCTCTCATACATGTTTTCATTATGTCAAAATTATCAAGATTTTCTTTAGTGGGAGTGAATATTATCTTCACTTTCTGCTTTGTATTTTTCTAGAAAAAATCTTCCCAGGTGAGTATCTGTCTCTCAATCCCAACTTCTCTTCCTTTACATGATGACAGTTTCCAACTTCCCCATGATTTACATCAATTCCTCAGGTAATTCTTCCAGCTGAAAGTTTCTGGGAAAAAAAAATAGAATGTCAGAGTATTTAACATTTTAGGTTGTAATTGCACACTTATTATTATGGTTATTCTAGTGACCTGAAAATCTCCTCCACTCCACAACCAGGCAGCTCTGACTTCCTCTAGTACCCATCTCTTGAGAGAATACTGTCTTTTTTCATAAGAATGCATTGAAGATATACTATAGAAATTGCATTAAAAAAAAAACACAATAAACTACTGAGGAATAAATTTAACCAATGAGGTGAAAGACTTGTACTCTGAAAACTGTAAGATTGAAAGAAATGGAAGATGACACAAAGCAATGTAAAGATACACTGTGCTCATGGATTGGAAGAGTTGATATTGTTAAAATGCTCATACTACCCAAAGCAATCTACAGATTCAATGCAATACCTATCAAAATACTAATAGTATCTTTCACAGAACTTGAACAAATTATCCTAAAATTTTTATGGTACCATCAAAGATCCCAAATAATCAAAACAATCTTGAGAAAGAAGAATAAAGCTGGAGGTATAACAATCCCAGATTTTGAACTACACTACAAATGTAGTAAAAAGAACAGTATAGTACTGTCACAAAAATAGACACAAAAACCAATGGAACAGACTAGGGAGCCCAGAAATAAACCTACACTTATCTGGTCAATTCATCTATGATAAAGGAGGCAAAGATATACAGTGGGGAAAAAAACCTCTTCAATAAATGATATTTTATCATATCACACCATATCACACCAAAATAAACTCAAAATGGATTAAACACCTAAGTGTAAGATCTGAAACCACAAAACTCATTAAAAAAAAACATAGGCAGTAAACCCTTGGACACTGGCAAAATTTTTAGGATCTGCCTCCCCAGGCAAGGAAAACAAGTGCAAAATAAATAGTTGGGGCTATTTCAAACTAAAAAGTTTTGTATAGCAAAAGAAACCACCAACAAAATGAAAAGGTGACCTATTTGCAATGACATATTCAATAAGGGGTCAGTATGCAAAATCAAAAAAGCACTCATACAATTCAACAGCAAAAAATCAAATAATCCTACTTAAATAGTGGGCAGAGCTAAACAGGCATTTTTCTAAAGACAGATGGCCAAAAGAAGAATGAAAAGATCCTCAACACCACTATTCTTCAGGGATACGCAAATAAAAACCACCATGAGATATCATCTCGCATCTGTCAGAATGGCAAGTATCAAAAAGATAAGAAACAACTAGTGTTGGGGAGGATGTGGAGGAAAGAGAACCCTCCGGTACTGTTGGTGGGAGTGACAGTCAGTGTGGTCACTATGGAGAACAGCATGGGGGATCCTCAAAGAATTAAAGATAGAAATACCACATGATCTAGCAATTCCTCTTCTGGATATTTTCCAGAAGAAAATGAAAGCACTAACTTGAAAAGTTATATGAATTCCTATGTTTACTGCAGCATTATTTCCAATAGCTAAGATACGGAAGCAACCTAAGTGTTCATCTATAGATGAATGCAGAAATATGTAGTATGTACACACAATGAAATATTACTCAACCACAAAAAAGAATGAAATCCTGACATTTGTGACAACATGGATGGGCTAAGAGGGCATTATGCTAAGTGAAATAAGTCAGACAAAGACAAATACCATAAATTTTCACTTATACCTGGATTCCAAAAATGAAACGAAAAAACAAAAAAACAGATTAATAAATACAGAGAACAAACTGGTAGAGGAGGAGGGACAAGCAAAATAGGTGGGGATGAAGAGGTACAAATTTCCAACTACTAGTATACACACACACACACACACACACACACACACTATAGAAGTCATTCACGTGGAGAAGTGTTGGCTGGCTTTATGGAAACCCTGCTTGAGAAAAATTTGAGGATCCCAAGCAAAATGATGCTTTATCTTACAGATTTTAGGTAAAAGGGCAGGAAAGGGGACTTGGGACTTAGTTGAA
The DNA here is from genome assembly GCF_030020395.1 of Manis pentadactyla. Lineage (NCBI taxonomy): Eukaryota > Metazoa > Chordata > Mammalia > Pholidota > Manidae > Manis > Manis pentadactyla. The sequence goes on along the minus strand of NC_080037.1, from coordinate 25,265,996 downwards.
GCAGAATTCCATCTCTGGCTTCACAAGGCTAAAGTCTAGGAAATGGAAAGAGAAATGAGGAGGAGTGACAACAACAACTATGGTATGAAGAGGACACCACTAGGCAAGGACGCCAAGAGCGTGGAAACTCTCTGGACTCTGGGCATTTCTGATCATGTGCAAGGTTTTTTTATTTTTGAAATATTTGTTCTATGTTTTGGTTTTGAGGTTTCTGGTATGGACGGAACTGACAGTTTCCTCCAGCCACCATAGGGCTTAATGACAGGGTTCCACTGGATTGTCAACTCTCTCTTCACTAGAGTGTGAGCTCTACAAGGGAAGGTTCACAAGTCAGTACAGCTCAGCACCACAGCTTGGTACATAGCACTACACCTGGTGTATGATAGGCACTCAATTAATAGTAGTTCATTATTATATTTTGGGTACAGAGACAATTACATTTAGCTCTAAAAAGCCAACTGGAATTACATGCAGATTAATGCAAACCCCTCCTGCCACCAAAAAATAAATGTTCTGCAGGTGTCATCTGATATACAGATAGATACTTATTTTGGACACTGATATACAGCCCTTCATATAAGAAAGTACCAAGTGCTGAAAACACCCGATATGTGCATGAGTGCAAAAGTGCTCTTTTTACGATGGAATATTATTGTTTTAAAAGGACAGAGAGTTTAGAAATCATCTATTTGGCACTCTTAATTTTCACAAGGGGCCACCGACACCCAAAGGTGTTCAGTTATTTGCCCAAGTCACATTGCTAGTTAGCTGCAAAACTTGAATAAGAACACTGGTCAGTCTTCTCATTATCCAACCAGATAATTAGGGATGGAAAACATAATAGTTTTGTGTAAATGAAGATACTGAATGTTCATATTTATAAGTCTTGAGTATTTTTAATTATGACTTGATTTTTAATATTAAGGACTGATATTGAATGCATTGGAAAAATTGGTAGAGAAAAAACAAATTTTACTTATAGTTGTTGGATAAAATTGGGAATTATTTTCTTAAGTCTCAATTCTTAAAAAAAAGAAGGGGGGAAAAAACTGTTACTCTACTGACCATATTTAAATAGGCTGTCTTTATTCTGTATTCTGAAGGTAATACTGTTTACCTTCTAATGGTTTTTCATACATACATGATTTTGGAGGAAGGAACAAATTGGTAATTATCTTCACTAATGAAATGCGCAATCATTTCCATTAAATTTTAAATGGGGCACAACTCACATTCATAAGGCCCATTGAATAAATGCCTATTAGGTACAGTTTAATGGCTTAATGCTTGATTCATGTTTTTCCTCTCTGTGGTTGATTCTTATTGTACATTCAAGGCAATTAGGAAACATGGTTTCCTTCCTAGTGTATATACAATCCCTGTATTCAAAAAGCTCAGCTCAGCCAAGTAACATAAAAGTCAAAATTATACCTGGAAAAGACCAAAAAAGATGAAGATATCTCTGATGATGGTGGTACTAAAGATTTTGGCTAAATTCGTTCTGTTAACAAAGTAAACTTGTTTTGCACTAGCGAGTAACTAACAAATCATAATTATCTTATGCCACAGAAAATAACTCCTGCCACACCTGAAAAAAACTAGAGCAATTTTTTTCCTACATTTAGCTCCACACTAAAATTGGCAAACTGTGCTGATGAATAATGGAGGAAAGCTTCCACTGAGAATGAATTAGAAACAACCTTAAAAATATCCCATTATATATTTTTCTATAACAAATGACAGTATTTATCAATATATTCGAATACGCTTCTTGTTCAACTTTTTCTTAAATTTACATGCATTGTATTAGGCTGTGAATGCTGATAACAATAAAACAAGTTGCTGCTTCCATGGCATTTAAAAATCTTACTATCAATTAACTTCAAAAGGTGAGTATAAACTAGAGTATATATGAAAAGTATTTCTTCTATTTGCAAAGCCGGGTTAATACTCTTCGCATATATACAGACTAAGTTTTACTGTTTCCTTTATGATTCAGAAGTTATAATGTTGATGAACAGTAAGGTTTGAATATCTGGCAGGTGTAGATTTTGCATGCTACTATATTTACTTACATAATTTTCCCTTTTTCTTCTCTGATATTCTCTCCCTCAAAGAGAAGGAATTAAGAGGATCAGATGAGCGTCTAGCTCTGCTTCACACTGGAGAGTCTCACTTCCACTTTCAAAAGAAGAGCAACTCATACCATTTGCAACGTTAATCAGAATGTAGGTTTGCTAATGTTTTTCTCTTCCTTCAGCAATTTTCCATGTTCTTAAAAAGTACCTCCTAGAGTGAAATAACACTTTAAATGAGTGTGCCTGTTTATGTGTTAAAGACAGATGGAGGAGAAAGAAGAGGGATAATTACAAGGAGACGGAAAATATATTGACATTTAAATGTTCTTTCCTTTCAAATGTTCATCCTACATCACTTTCATTTGTGGTAAGACGAAGGAGGCTGGAGACATTCCTAGTTCATATCTGGTATTTCCTATGGGCTTACTAAGGGGTTGATGATCAGCTTCCCCAACATGGGAGTAAGAAAAAAATACAATGATTACCAGGAAAGGAAGGGGAAAACTAACTAGACGCGGCTGAGAAGTTAGTGCTGATTTTTGTTTCTCACAGTTAAGGACCAGAGCACTAATTTAATTCAGTCATGTATCATCTTACATAGATACAACACATCTTCTTCCCAGAGCCTCTATTAGCAGTGTGGCCATTGTTTATATGTGCGTATGTCATACATATCACATTATGGACAGATGACATGATAGAGAGAAAGGGGAGAATATGATGATGACAAGTCTACAGATAAAGAGGGAGATACAGATAGAGAGCTGAAAGAGAGAGAAACTTAAGAGAAATACTGAAGTATTTGAGTGAGAGAAAAACCTGTAAAGAAATAGATCCTGTGATAAGATTTGGAAATAAAGACAGTGATCTGAATATAATAGCAAGATATATTTTGAATCCTGTACTTTAGTGTACATGTTTAGTTAGTAGCCAAATGAAGAAAGAACTGTTGTGTACACATGCACTGGGAGTACTATGAGCCAACGGAGAGAGACGGAGACAGAAAGAGTGCCTGTGCTTTTGAGAATATATTCTTATGAGTAATTTATAGTTTAAGCCCAGTTCATAGTCTGTTGAGGTCAAAATTATACTGATATGACACATAAGCCAGTTCTTTCTGTTCTATAAATTGCTTTTTAGAATTCTAGAAACTAATTGAAATCCATGCAAGGACTGACTGCGTAGGACCTCCTCCATTACTTCCTGTGCCCTGCTTCTTGGGCGACTGTAACCCTTTGTCTTTCTACAAACTGTTTTAAGTTATGTAGGCAACATATCCTGCAGTTTGGATGTCAGTAGCTCAAAAATCAAAACTTTAACAAGATACAATCATCAGATCATATCACTGCAAGAACATTTTGTCAAATTAATGTCTATAGTATACAAGGATGGTATATATCCTCCCCTGCTGCTATTGAGAACAAAATACAGGCAGCAGAGAAAAAATTCTCCACACCATCCCATATTACTCTGAGTGCCCCTCTTCAAGAGTTTCTATCTACCATGCCTCTGGGGAGGCCTTCTTCCTCCTTGAACAGACGTGTCTGCCATGATTCCTCCTGGTGGAATCCATCCCTAAGCTGATTCAACTACACTGCTTTTTCTTGTGATCTTCATGGTCTACACCAGTATCCTATTTCACTGGCAACAACATGACATGTCTATATCCACCAGCCATGAAGTCGGAACGAAGCAGGTACAGCACAGGATCAGCTGAAAATCTCTTATACTTATATTATTGGGCTTTGTCTTTCTGCTTATAATTTCTTCTACTATGCAGGCCCTACTTACTTACTTACACGTTGTGTATACTATGGACATTAACTTGAAGAAAAATAAGAGATTTACATTCCAGTCTTTGATAGGTTTTTAATTTTTTCAGTATGTCTGAGGGCAGAAAAAAAATTGAAAACTACTTCTATTTGTAGTTTGTTTCCTTTTCTGAAAAAACAAAAAGGAGAAGGAAGTATTTAATTCTAAGCATCTTCCTCTTTCCTCCCCCTAACTCTAAACCTCACTTCCACGGTTTGCTCACAGAGGTAGCAATCCTGGGCTTTCAGCAAAGATTGATATATATATAGGGTCCATAACTTCTGAAAAGTTGGTAATGAGAAGCAAATAGAAAGAGGAGTGTCTTTCGGGCTCCAACTCGGACCCGCTCGCATCAGCAGCTACGGGAACGGACCACTCCGCCCCTCCCCATGTTCCCCCCAAGCCGAATGAAGAGTCCTTCCACCAGCGCCCGGGGCGCAGCACACGCCCTGGACGGGCAGGGGCGACCGGGGACTCGCGGCGACCATCAGTGCCACTCAGGCTAAGTTCTACTTCTAGAAAATACCCAAAACTTTCCCTTAGAGAAATACTACTTCCGCCTCACGGCTCTTGCAGGCATATCCTCTCCTACTTTGTCTTCTCTAGCCCTAAATGCCATGCTCAAAAACCTTTTCTCTCAGCGGGAAAACATGCAGGTCAAATGGCATGCCAATCACTTTGTTTCCCTACAGAGGGAAGAGAGGGCACGTCTCACATGAAGAACTCATCTGTTCCTAATAGAGTTGAGTGACTTGCAAAGGTCCCAGGAAGCATGCAGTTAGAGGTAATAATGGACCCCTAACAAAGCTGTGGAAGGCAATAAGCCTGTGCCAGACCCTTGCTCTGCCTCTGATCACTGCTGACTGCTGTGCAGCGGGCCGGGGGGCACGCTCATGCTCTGCACTATCCAGCCTGGCCCCTGGGGCACTACTAGCAGATGGCTGTCGCTAAGACTTGCCTTATCCAGAAACAACACCATGTCCAACAATTTGGCATTCCTGTATTTTAAAACCCAATGAGTGAAAAGCCAGTTAATCTGAGATAAAACACTGATAAGATGAACATAAATGTAATTTGAAAGAAACCTGCATATTGAAATACTTGCCTCCCATCTCCAGCATTTCCTGGCCAACCTTCAGAAATGTGGTCTTCTGAGAGGAGCCATGTGGTGGTGCTTTTCCTCAACAGCCCTGTTAGGAGAAAAATGTGAAATTTTACTCTGTCAGTGATGAAAACCGAGGTGAGAAACTTTAGAAAATTTTGGCAGTTTTTCACATTTACTTCAGCAGAAAGATAAATCCAAACTAAATCTCTATCAGCAAGAAAGAAGTATTATTTGAAAAATAATGTGTTAGTACCAAGATCATGAAATTTCTATTTTTGACCTAGTAATGTTTATTAGATATGTTTCCCACTGCTCTGTATTATTAATTTATACTTTATTACTTCTTGGGTTACTATGCTTAATATGTTTTCCTTTATGGATTTTTAAAGAGCTGATTATATAGTTTTTCAGTAATTAGGTCACTTTGTAATACTAGAATATAAAAGGCATTTTGAAAACAAGAAAGGAAAACATTTCCTATGTGTGATGACAATCAAGTAAATTATTTAATAATTTGATTAGTTGGAAAGAATGCAAAGCATTATCATCATTACTTAGTTGGATAGGTTGATAAATACAGAAAGAAAGAAATATAACACATGATTTCATTAGAGTGCTCTGAAAAGAAAGTAGGATTTCAATTATTCCAATAAGAGAGCATATCATTTAGCTAAAATGTTAGTAAACACATTTGGGGGTGTCTGCCTAAACCATGGTCCCCACTCTGGAAATTGCCTCCACCTACAAGCTTCACCAAAAGTGTGAGCTTAGATATCAGAATCCATATTACAGGACCCCTGTTCTTGTGGCCACAACAGATTGAGTCAAGTATTGGCATGTGACTCAAGTAGGTCATATAACCTAGACAGAGTCAATTCTCTCACAAGAATTTAAACACATTTAAGACATATAGAGAGACAAGGGTTACTGATGGTATACATGCACATTGTTGAAGAATGGAAGCATCTTGAGTCACATGGCTTCTAGTGAGTAAGCAGAGAAAGCCAATTAATGAAGAGACACAATAGAAAGAAACAAATAGCAGAAAAGCAGAGGCTGCAAAATACATCCTTCAAAATAAAGAGCAAGGTAGGACAGCTTCCCAGTCCCCAGAGCCAATAACACGGAGCATAAATTATATCCATGCGTATAATTTATAGCTGCATCCCCCCACCCCCCATCCCACATCCCTGTGTGTTTTGGGATACAGATATGCTTGACTTTTCTGGTTTGTTTCTTATTTTCCTTCCAATAAATTTCCCTTTCATTTGAGCTAAATGGAATAAATTTCTCTTACAGGCAAACAAATAATTTCTGGTTAAATCAACACAGGCACACACAGATCCTTGTATATTAGAAAAGTAAGCCTTCACCTTAATGAAACAATTTTTTTGAAAAACCAATGGCACATTAAAAAAAAATTGAAGTGGATCCAAATTGGCACCTGTAAGCTGTAACACTGCCATAAACCGAGTGAAACATTTCTGTGTCAGTTTTCTTTTGTCTTATTTCTTCTATCACTTACAAGAGTTAAACATTGATTAATGAATCAGATAATGCAAAGATGGATCCAATAGTGTGAACATAAGCCACTTTGCTGTATGGGACACAAAGCTCTAATTTGTAGCATTTAATGAATTCTGTGATGTAAATACTCCCACTGTGTCCAATTTCAAGCTGCCCACATGACGTTACCAAACACGGCGTAACACGGCGTTGAGAGGAGATACTCATCATCAGCTCTTACAAGCCCGTGCAGGCCAGCGCTATCATACCACCGCATGGATTCAAGGACAGAATATTGCAAGTCAAAATAACTAAACTAAAATGTATTGGTTGATTCAGCCTGCCTCTCAGAAAAGTTGAGTATGTAGCCCATCCTCACACAATATATGACAGAGCCAGGATTCCCATCCTGGTGACCTGGGCAATGACCAAATATACCCTACTAATTAAAAAGGATTTAACTACACCAGGATCTTCTATTAAATGACCATCCCCACCCCACCCACCCCCCCACACACACACAACTTGCAAACTAAGAATAAGCAAAGTAAACAAAATATGCCTACTATTCGGTAGTCAACATATATTTTTTTTGGTAAGGTCAGAGTCCAAAATGCAGTCTAGTGTTTTCAGGGGAATTAAGATACTAACCTTAAATATGGTAGCTTATCAAGTGCTAGATAATTATTCTGAAGTATAATTTATACACAAATCCCCACCACTCCCTCTTTCAGTAATCTCATTTTATCCTGTATATCACAAAAAATTATTTGGCATTACTAGATACATTGTGCTTTTTTTTTTTGAAACCATTATTTTTTTCAGAAACCATTCCCACACCTACTTCTACCTAAATTTTTACTCATTCTCTAATTCCCAGCCAAATGTAAACTCATCCATGAATCCTGCTTGAATTCCTCTGACTCGCTATATCCTTGAGTCTAAACAGCCCTTTTACAGGTATGTTATGGCTATTACCACAAAATACAGTCATTTTATGTTTATACATCTGACTTGCCATTTAAACCTTAAATCTCAGTGTCTAACACACTGCCTAACAGAGAACGGGTGCTCTACAGATGTCTACTAAATGAATGAATGAATAAATGAATAAACCTACTGATTAAAAAATGTGATGTCCTTTCTCTAAGGAAAAGAGAGCAAATATTTTCCAGGCATAAATAAAAGGGTTGAGGTGGATCATTATTAATGAAAAACAAAGTTATTTTCCTACTCTAAGTAAATTAAGAGAACAAGCTAGAAGAACGTCTAGTGCACAAACTATGTTTTGAGAAGACTCAGTGGCACTAGAGCTTCCCCCGTGGCAGTACCGCAGACGGAGCATCTGCATCGCTCCTGCATAAGCCCCGGGCACCACCAGACGGGCTTTTCTAATGAGGGGGGAATGTCGTCCAATGGGCCTGATGTTAAGGGAGGGTTTAATTCGCTCAATGCCCTAAAATGACAACCAAAGACAACACCATTTAATAATAGCTGTTCCACAATCATACGAACTAATTTTCCTAATAACAATTTCCTATAAAGGTTTGTGTGTGCATTTGTGGGGGAAGGGCTAAGTAAGGGAGAGGGAGAAGTAATGAAATGACAAAAGTCTTAACAGTAAGTTTTGAATTGTCTGTTACCCTATTTTAAAAACAGAAAAAGAACAAACCTCAAAGAAACTAAATATATAATTTGCTGGGGCAGACCCTGAACATAGGCCCTCTCACAACTCGGCTGCCTGTTAACGTCTGTACACGTTACTGCCTCCTGTTCCTTCTTCTTTCACTGTTATCACTAGACAAGCCCAAGTCCTGCAAATGCAGAATCAGCAGCTAGTATCAGAGATGAGGTGAGGGACATGCTGCCATCCCAGTAGGAGCTGTTTATTCTAGTTCCTCCAATTCATTCTGAACCTTGAGAAAGTCAATTTACTCTGGGTCTTGACTGACCAAATTAAAACAGGAATTGTTACTATAATATCTTTATTTTAATCAATGAGTTTGATTAAAATAAAGCAGCACCACAGGTTAAAAATGTATTTTGTCTATTTATCCCAAAATGGTTGCTAGCAACTAGAAGTGTTTCCAATTTAAGGTGGTCAAAATTTTTAATTAGTGTATATACTCTCTTTGACAGATATCTATAATCAGGGATCAATGATTGCCATATATACAAATAAATACATTTTTAATTGCACTGACTACAAACTTACAAGAAAACATTTACATCAAAACAAACTAAGCTGACACTTCTCTCTTTATAAGATGGGGAGGTCCACTAGTTTCTATTTCCCTAATATGAGCAAAACACAGCCATGTCTCAGAAGTGAGAAACATGTTCTGTGAAAAAGTAGATATGAAATGTTTTCATTTTTATAAATGACTTGCCTGTACAGTTCTCTTATTATATATTAAATGGCTTCTCTGATTTGAAGAACTTTCAAGCTGAACCTACAAGACTGTAGTATTGCCCAATATAAACAGTCATTTGACAGGATGAAAAAAATCATTCCATCTTCTCCTTAATCTCTATGCTTCCTTCTCTGCCCCCTTTCCATTTACAACACAGAATGGACTTCGGACTGTCAGTCTGAGCTCCTCTATAATACAGCACTTCTTTCAAGGCAATTCTGTGCATTATAAACTGAGAGGAAATGAAAATGTGCACCACCAGCTGATTACCTTCCTATCAGTGTATTTAAACCAGCTTAATTTTTCCCACAGAATTCAGAAATATTAAAAATGTCCTCAAGTGACTTTCCTAACCTGAATCCCTTAAGGCAAGAAGGAGAAACACCTTCCTACCAATTCTTCCAAATGCATAAGGCAAAGCCACTCCTAATTCAAGCTAATAATAATATTGCAAGTATGTGGGAATCTAGACCAGAAAACTCAGTCAAGCAAGTTTGATTTTTAAAGCTGCACTAAAGTCTGAAGCACTTAGTGGCCTAATAAAGTATCTTCCATCAGGACTGATATATGTTTGTCCTTGAAAATGCACTTTGTGATGACACAGATAGTTTCTGTACTTGAGTCACTGCATCTACGCTTTCACCTAGCTTTGTCAAGGAATATTTTTCCGCCGAACACTGTTTGGATCAATAGCAGCTCAATATCATTCATGATTAGCGCAGAAGCGTTCCTTCACTTCACTGGACTCTAAAACTGATGTATATGAAAAGGCTGGCTTTAACCCCATTACCACATAAAGCTATTAAAGCAAAATTTTCCACTGCAAATTCAGACTGTCCAATTGCAGTCTGACTCCTGACATTATTTTATCAAGATTGTCTTCCCTCACTGCTTCTCTACTGTATTTCTGTGTTCCAAAATCTCTCCATTTCTTCCAAGTCCCCACATATATCCTCTTACCGTTAGCTCATGACTTCATCTTGAACTTTTTAAGCAAGTAAATAGTCCATCTGACCTATCTCAATTTTTCATCTATCCATGTAAAAATGTTTCTATATATTTAGCCATCTAATCTGTTTTTCCCTTCTACTTTAGAATTCTCCCTCCTTTATGGAATTAAACCCAGTGTGATCCCTGCCCTTTGGACATTTTTCAGAATCTTTCTTCAACAAGGTATTCCTCTCACTCTATCTTTAGATTTCTGTCTCATGCCTTCCTTTTCTTGGAATTACATGTCCAATTCCCCAACCCCAAATTCTTTCCTTCATCGCAAAAAGTCATGCAGTTACTATTTTATCTCTCTTTGAGTTCCTTTCTCAGATTCATTCCCATTGTTTATTACAAAAGTTGTAACCATTTTTTACTTAAAAATTACAAAATACAGAAAATTAAAGAGAAAAGATCAGATTGGTTGATATCTCAGTGTTATTATTTAGAGGTATTCACCAATACATAAGGAAATGTATTTAATATACTTAATCAACATATACTGTAAATGTACATTTCACTGACCATTTACAACAAATGACTTTCTATGTCAATAAAAATAAATCTCTATATCATGAAGATGATTGTATTTTATCTGATTGTATGGAGCATTAAACCTAATTGCTGGTATTGGTTACTTAAGCTAGGTATCCATTTTCCTCTATGCTGCAATAAAGATTTTTCGCCTGCATCTTTGCACACTGGTGGGATTATAACCTTAGAGTATGTCTTTGAAGAAGAATCCTAGGGAACTTTCTGAAAGAGCATCACAATACACATGGGTCTGCCTTACTATTAACTCAGCAACTCAACCGTTTGTAGTAGGGGTTGGTCACACTGCTTGAATGAAATCACGCTTTCAAAATGGACATTTTAATGATCACATACAATTTTCATCATTCTTGATGTGTACACATGCATTGATGAAGATCATTCCTTTCTTCCTGGAGCTCTCTCCTCCCCTAATAATTTGCATGGCATTTCTATCTCAACTTTCTATCATTCTCCTCTGCCCACATGCCTTCTTCCTTCAAGCCCTTGCTGCTCTCCTCAGGTTTTACTCTTCACTTTATCCTCCCTGGGAGGCTAGTTTCGGTCCACTCTCAGTTATAGATGTCACCTCTATTTTTTCCCAAATTGTACCTTCAACTTAACCTCTCCAAGAATTTCCTCCTTCCTTCTATAATTAACCCTTATATCCCATTGAAAACAACAATGGCACAAAGTTAACAGATTTAAACTCACTTATTCTCTCTTGACTTGCTCCTCTCCCTGAATTTTAGGTTGCTGATACCTCCATCAACTTCCTAACTTGGGAACTTCAGCTTGAATTTCAAATTTTCCCACCCGCTTCCAAAGAGCGATCACCAAGTACTGGCTTTGCGTCAGCACATTATCCCCGGTCCCTTGCAGGCACTGTGACGGTGTCTGCCTTTCATGCTCTTTTCCTGCACCCTTATCAGTGGGAGGACAGCAAGGGCTCAGCTTTCCTCCTCAGGAAGCTTGCACCTCAAGTTTATTGGGGATTAACTGAATTCAGCTGACAGTAAGGTGGTTCCTCTGAGTCTCTGGTCTCTGCACTCACCCTCTTAAATTTTCCCCAGGTTGGTGAGAAAACACGAGTGAAGCCCAGTAAGAGGGTTATGGAAAATCTGAGATCACAAGATCCTCTCAATTCCCAGCTCCCAGACCAGGACGAAGGGAAGCCCACTAACAGAACTGTGTGAATTCCCTGGGAAGCAACTATGTTCTAGTTTGTTTTTCATTTGATTTAGATTTGTGTCTTCCTGCTGAAATAAAACAAAAGAAGAAGAGAGGCCCCTCTTTCCAGGAGAGAACAGAAGAACGCTGACTGTGACGCTAGCGCAGCAGCACTGGTGACCTCAGCGGGGTCGGCGGGCGGGCGATGCTGGGCCGCGGGTAGGGGGCGCGCGGCGGGCGGGAATGCTGGGCGGCGGGACACAGCGCCCACCGTGCAGGGCTGAGGGCGCGGCCGAGGCCCCGGCACAGGCAGAGGTGGGCAGAGCGGCCCGGAGAGCTCCCCACGACGCCACACCGGGACCGGCCGCTCGCGTTCCCGGGGCTCCTCCCTAAGACACACCGCACACGTTCCGAGCCCGAGGCAGCACGTGAGCTCATGAAGCAAGATCGCAAAAGCCATGCTGAGATTCAAGGGCAGGAGGACTGGCACACTATTTCCAGGGCACATAATGAAATCTCTTGAAAAGTAAAAGCCGATTAAGATATTAAGATGAAAGGCAACGGTTCACACAAGATTGCTGTGGCAGCTCGCACTCCAGGGCAGACCCTGGGCTGTAAGGCAGGTTGCAGAGGGACCCGTGCTTCCCATTCAACTGACCGGACGTAAGATATTCGATAGGCTCTAGTTTTCTGAAAATAGCTTATTCTTTACAAATCCTTTAATAAATATTCACGAGATGGAGTTCACTGACAATCCCCCCTAGATGTGAAGCTAATTAGCTGCTGATACCTAAGCTTAGCATTTAGCTCTCTAGTACAAAAAAGGATTCTTTTAAAGGTGTTTATTTTGAATGTAAAAGATAAACTGCAAAGAAGTGTGGATTAAGACCTCAAAATTGTCCTCTCGAAGGGCTCTCTTCCTTTTCATCAAAAGACAAAGGAGGTAAATAGGAAAATCAAACTATCTGAGGGTCTGAGGGAAAAGTCCTTGAGGATTCAAATACCGCTCGCTGCTTTTTCTTGCTGTCAGCAACTTTAAGCTAATTTTCCCCCCATAGATTATAAATAAGCTCATCAAAAACCTAGGAGACTAAACACTTTCATAACTTAGAAGAAAGATCACTTTCCAAAAGAAGGATTTCGTCCCACTCACTCAGCTTTATTTCCCTTTGGGTATTATTTCAACACAGAGTTTGGTCTTTTTGGGCACTAGGCTGTTTGCTGGTTTTCATTGCTGTCTGTACTCAATAAACTGTTTAAACCCAAAATAAATGCTTCAAGAAACAGCTGTAGAATATCCTGCAGTAAAAAAAAAAAAAAAGAAAAGAAATTCATGTAGGATGCAATTTGTTTCACGACCCTCCTATGTTTAACATAACAGGTGATTCTGTTCCTCATTTGCCACTGTGGCCTCTTCCACTCCTGATAGGTCACATCAGCTGGAACCAAGAGATGATTTGCCTTAATGTACATGTGCTTTCTTTTTATTTCAGAATGAAATGCATAAAACAATTTGTTTCCATTTCCGTGTCCTTCTTGGAGAAGAGTTCTTATTAAGGACTTTGAATTAAATATAATTCAGATTTTAAAAATCCTCTGATAATTGAAGCAATGAGATTTGTTTAAGGAAACTGAAGCACCACTACTTCTCCAATAGGCTTGAACTTAGTGGGAGGTTCTGTCTTGCCAAAACCTGCCCACAGGTGTGATACCAAGGAAATCCATTATAATTCTATACAATCCATGATATACAATGGGCCTTTCATACAAGAACTTCAGCTGTCAAGTCTAATGAATGCAACTAAAAGTTTCAGACAAAAAAAAAAATCACAACTCCTTTGTCTATAGAAAATAATCTGATCCCCTCCACTACCTATCACTTAATGTCATAAAGCAATGGCTTCAGAAAGCTCATCAGTCCCCTCAAAAATGAACAGAAATTCACATATACACTCCAAACATTGCTATGTCTTTGCAACACTCCCAAAACAACTATGTGTACCATTTCATCCAGGGAGTTGTGCTTGAATGGGGCAGCTCCCCCACTGAGCACTGAGCTACAAAATGGCAGTGGACGCCTAGAAACCTTCTGGCAGCAACCACAATATCAGTGAGGGTTTTCTAGAGGTCTGTGAAAATAGGTTTATAAGAAATTTACTTTTGCCGAAAATATTTTACCCTTTCTGTTTCCTTTCTTTAGATAATTGAGAACCAAGTCTCATAGCAGCAAATTTATGTACTACAGTAAAATGTAAAAGAAAACTAAGTATGTCTCCTACTATCATTAAGCCCGTCTTCTGTAATATTTCTGTTTAATTTATAAGAGCAGGTCCTGTGTGAATTATTGCAACACAGATCTATCAAAATAAATGTGAGACTTTTCAGCATAGTTGGTAGGAGGTAAAGATTTTTATTCTCCTACCTCAAACTGGCACCAAGAATTAATGATGCACAATTTGTTGGATGATTTACATTCTCCCTAGTTTTTCGTCATCATTTAATAACATGCTGCAGCTGTGCTTGTCCTCTTAAACACAACCTTACCTTCCTAACTGATGAAGAGGATGTCACAGCTGCTCGGGTGTAGGGGATATATGAGTAGAATATATATACCCATCATCCAGGAGGGAAAAAAAGGACAAAAGACAAAATAGAAGACAAGAGGCATAAGGAAAGGAAGAGGCTTTAGAATGGATGTTAGACTCTGACAACTGTAGGGAAACTGATAGTTTATTATGATTGTAAATCACAGATTTTTAAATCATTAAGATTACTCTTTTTCTCCCTGTTTTGCCTCATTCTATTGGAGCACTACCTTGCTGCAAATTCTAAATCACACTTCCTTAGACTTGAGTATTAGTACAATTATAAAAGAAGAAGAATGCCAAAACATAAAATTGTTATGTTTTTCAACAAATGTAATTGTTGAGTTCTGAGAAGAACAGCATTGAGAAATAATGAGAGCAATGATAGTGATACATCCAAGTGGTTGTTTACATCTTCAAATTGGTCATCTGGGGGAGATACTAGGTTTATTGTAACAATAAGAGCAGTATTCAAAATTCTTTAAAATCACTCTTTGGCACTGCCTGAAAAGTATACAGCATATTCTACTTAATATCCTCTGTGGGAGCAAATTTTCATCTTTTAAAATTATCCTGTGAATAAATTTGGAGGCCCTGCTGGATGATATTTGAAGCCCTTTATAAGGTTCAATTTAGATTTGTATACAAAATTACGTATTTTGCTATTTTGAAAGCATACACTGCATGTGAAAGGCTGGATATACAATAATGAAAAATAGAGGATTCTTGAGCCAGAAGGGCTTGCTGACTGGAGGGAAAGACGTAAAGCGGACCAGTCCAGCATCATGCATACAGCGCTGCACACTTCTGGAATCACACGGCTCCTTAGCCCAGTGCAAAGTCTGGAGCCTCCAGGTGGAGGTTTGATGGAGATGAAAATAGTTAAACTGGGGCTTATGGGATGAATAGGAATTAGACACATGAAAAAGGACAGAAAGAACAGTCCAAACAGAAAACACCGTATGACTAAATGCAGCTGGGAGGTGTGAAAAACTTTTTAGAAGCATTACAGCATGAAATGCAAAGGTTGGTGAGGATAGAAAGGAAAGAGCAGAGAAATAAGCAGGGGCTGAGTCATGGTGGGTCTGTGTTTCTTAATATCTCTTTCCTGGGAGGTGTTCTCAGGGTAAGCCTGGGAATGACAAGGTCAGAACTGCATTTTAAATAGCTCCCTCTGAAATGATTATTCCCTTGTATCTGGGTTCTGAGAAGAACAGCATTGAGAAATAATGAGAGCAATGATAGTGAGAACAAATAGAAATGAAAAAATTTAAAGTCACTAGGATACAGAGCTAGCAGAATATAACCACTGATTTTATTTGGTGGTGAGAAGGAAAGAGAAGAATTTCCAGGCTTATGCAGTGGGACCAACTGGGAGTCAAGGACGCTTGGAAGGGTGGTGGAGGGAGATTGAGAAGGGAGCTCTCTGAGGCAGAGTTGAGCACTCAAAGCAAAAAGAAACCACTACCATCTCCCAGAAGGAGGCAAGCCATCCAGCAAAATCACAGAGCAGTCACTTGGCCAAGAATCTACTTAGAAGTAGAAATAAAGGACACTGTAGTTGTAGAATTTGGTTTAGCAAACATAGTGGAGAATGAAGAAATTTCTGCTAATAATATTAAATAGCTATACCCAGAATTGGAGCAGAAGCTAATATAGAACAAAGTTAAAAAAGAACATGAACTGGACCAGAATAAAGATGTCGTCCTGACACATATCTCCCAAAGTGTCACCAATTCTCTGGTGAAGAAATATTGGATATTAATACCAGAAACGTTTTGAATCTCATTTCAAGTTCACTAATTTCATATGTGTGTGTATATGTGTGTCCATGCGTCAGTTAAGTATAAAGTGTATGATGTATGGTTTAGCATTCTCAACATTTTGTTTTTTTTTTAAGATTGCAAAATAATTTCTTTTCATATTGGTATACTTAGATATATGAACACAATGAACCCAGAAACAAAATTGTGAGATTCTAGTGGCCAAAGAGGCAAACTTCATGACATTCTCATTGCCAGAATACCTGCCTAGGATGCAACACACTGCAGAACACTGGCTGAACAAGTATTCCAAGTGTCTAAATAATAAAGCAGAGTACAAAAATGGGTATTTACCTGTGACATCTTAATTACAAGCATTATTCCCATTCATTATTTGCTGTTGATGTGGCCAGCTTTTAGTTATTGATTTTGGATTAGCCATTACTTAATTATTTTTAACATGACTTTTGCACAAAAATACATTCAAAGCACTTTACTTTAAAAGCTTATCTCTCATAGGCATTAAGGAGCCAAAATAACTTCTACCTAAATATAATTTTTTAAAGTCTTCATGTTTCGATGTTACTCAATATTTTCATACCTACTCTGACAGGTTATCAGACCTTTAGATATTACTTCAGTGTAAATTTTGTAATTATATCATAAGAAAAATGCTTTTCAGAAAATTAAAGGGATAAAGTGCAATCATGATACACTTTGGACTGAGAATTTAATGTAAAATTTTGTGTTTTTTTGTAAGCCAATGTCAACTCATCTTTATTGTTCATTTAAAGGAAACTGCATTATAAAAAAATTGAGAAGCTATTTGGCAAGAAGTATGCACACATGATACACACAAACATACTAAAAGTTTAGAACCAAATTTTCAGTTTAACTAGGCAAGAAAATAAAATCTTATCAGAAACAAGGAGGCCACAAAGGATATAAGTAGAAGCCTATTTTAGCACACTGCCCCTAAAAAGTTAATTCACAACAGACTCTCTCTAAAAGACATAGGCAAAAGAAAGATATGGATATTGAATGTAAACCTTAAAGAAAGTGTCTGAGATGTAATAAGAAATGAAAAGGTATTTGTAAACGTGTGGATAAGTCTACATAACAAAATTGTATGGTTAAAAAAATAGTAACAAAGCCTGATGAGTGTAGTTAACAGAAAGACAAAATAGAAATTTAAAAAATAGATCAAAATATAATATACATCAGGAGCAGAGAGATCTGAATTAACGTGTTATACGTGTTTTTTATTGGGGAGTATGAGACCAAGTATATTGATTCAAGTTTGACTTTAATAAATACGCTGATTTCTAGGGCAAATGTTATAAGAATAGGAAAAGAGTATATAATGCTACCCAATGAGGAGAAACAGAATGAGAAAAATATAATCTATCTAAACATGGTTACAACAAAGGAGAGAAAATTTCAGAAAACTAAGGAAAAATAGAATGAAGTGCTAGAATAGAAACACATTAGAAATGTTAACCCAAAAGCTGATTTATCATGTGAATAGCAAAGATACTTACAATAACCATTACTAGGTACAACAGATACAGGTATAATAATAACTGTTCAAATAATCAGGAAGATACAATTTTGAATATATGTACAAATAACATATGAAGTACAGAAAGCAAAAGTTGATAGAACCACAAAAAAAATACCAGACAAATTATCCTTTATAATGGGAGATTTAAACATACCACTCAGCAATGATAAATCCAAGAAAGGGACAATATAAAACAATTGATCAACTAAATTTATAAGCCTGATGAAATTTACAAACATACAAATATGCAGCTATACATGTTATGTCTATGTAACTGAAAATGAAAGACTATTTTTAAACAAAATATATTTCAAACACAAATATACATAAAATATTGCCAAAAGTACTTGCATATCCAATACAAAAGCAAGTCAATACATTTTTTCAAAACTAATATCATACAAATCACATTACCTGATATCAATTTTTGGACAAGCAACTTTTTGAGAAGTCAAAGCAAAAACTTAATAAACTATGTATGTTTACAAATTGAGAAATTCACTTCTAACTCATGGGTAAAATAAAATATTATAATGATAGTGCTATGACCTGAATTTTATCTCCCCAGATTCATATATTGAAGCCCTAACTCTCCAGTGTGGTAGTATTTGGAGATAGGGACCTTTGGGAGATAATAAGTTAGGTAAGTTCATGAGGATATATCCCTCATGACAAAATTAGTGGCCTTCTAGGAAGGGACACCAGAAAACTTGCTTATTCTCTGCCAAGTGAGAATACAGCAAGAAGGATGTCCTCTGCAACTAGGAAGTGAACCCTTGCCAGAAACCAATCAAGCTGACATCCTTATCTTAGACTTCCAGCCTCAAGAACAGTGGCAAAATTAATTTCTGGTGTTTAGAACACCCTTCTACAGTATTTTTTATTGCAGCCCAACCAAACTAAGCCAGATATTTAGAAAACATTTAGGACAGAATAATTAAATTCTACACATATTAACACATTTGAAAAGTAGCTAAGGCAGCATTTAGGGAAATTAATAATCTTACATGTTTCATCTGTAATTTAAAAGGCTGAATTTTGAGATAAGCATTCAAATTGAAAACAAGATCACAGAATCCTTCAAAGAAAAGAGACGGTACAAATAAACAATATTAAAAATAAAAAGGAGACATTAGAAAGATGCTGACAGATCAAATGCTAAAAATTGATATGATATTCTGCCAATAAATACGAAAATATAGATAAAATGCACATATTCTTCAAAACGATAACTTGCCCTGAGGAGATGAGAGGTAAAGAAAGAAATTGGCAATATTTTTTACCCCCACCCCACTACTACTTTCTTTCCTCCCTGCCAATACAAGTCACTGTGGCCAATCTTCTCCACTATGACCACGGTCACTGTCTAGTAGTTGTCTCCTACAGTTGGAGCCATGATTAAAGTTTTCTTCAGAGGGACTTTTGTGCCCTCCAGGCTCAGAAGTAGAACTACTCGCTGCTCTGCTAGCCCCAGAGTGTTCAACCATGACTCGTTGGTTTTTCTGTTCCCAACTGTTAAATTATTTACCTTCATCAAACTTTTTTAATTAGCCCACTTGAGTATACCATCTGTTTCCTGTTAAGATTTTGAGTTACAAAGTGTTTTAATATAATAACTTTTCTTTGCATGAGCCTTCCTCTGCCATAGGATGAAATTCTAATTGGACCTCAGAAAGTCCAGGACCTGTCCTGTTCTGAATTAAATTCCATAATTGAAATAATTAGGTTACAAAGTATAGAGCAGAGCTTCCAAGGAAATATTATAGCATGGAAATTATGGGATGTAACTGATATTAGATACAATGTGTGATTAGGAAAAAATTAGTTTGAAAATGTATGTGGGCTGTGATATAATGATAGACTAAATTGACTCACATGTACTTTCTTCCCACCATAAGCATGTAGTAATGCTAATTAAGCTACTACATTAAAATAAAATAACATCCTTCAAAACAATATCCCTGATAAACATAGATGCAAGCTCCTCAACAAAATGCTAGCAAACTGAATTCAAAAATACATTAAAAGGATCATTCATCATGAACTAAACTGGGATTTATTCCAAGGATGAAAGGATGGTTCAAATCCACAAATGAAACAATATACCACATTAACAAAATGAAGGATAAAAAACATATGATATCTCAATAGATGTCAAGAAGCATCTGATAAAATTCAACACCCTTTGTGATAAAAAGTCTCAAAAAAGTGTGCATAGAAGGAACATACCTCGACATGACAAAGGCTATATACAACAAAACCACAGCCAACATCATACTCAATGGTGAAAAGCTATCCACTTTTCTTCTATGATTAGAGGCAAGGCAAGGATGTCTGCCACTTGTATGACACCACTCACCACTTGTATGACATAGTAATAGAAGTCCCAACCACAGCAGTCAGACAAGAAAAGGGAATAAAAGTCATCTAAATTGGTAAGAAAGAAGTAACATTATCACTATTTGCAGATGACATGATACTATATATAGAAAACCCTAAAGACACCACCAAAAAAGACGATTAAAACTAAAATGGATTCATTAAAGTTGCAGATA
This sequence comes from Manis pentadactyla, assembly GCF_030020395.1. Lineage (NCBI taxonomy): Eukaryota > Metazoa > Chordata > Mammalia > Pholidota > Manidae > Manis > Manis pentadactyla. The sequence continues at coordinate 25,245,926 of NC_080037.1, read as the reverse complement.
CAAAATCAATATACAAAAATATGTTACATTTCTACATATAAATAATGAAGTAGCAGAAAGAGAAATCAAGAAAACAATTTAATTTACAGTTATATTGAAAAGAGTTAAATACCTAGGAATAAACCTAACCAAGGAGGTGAAAGACCTGTACTCTGAAAACTGTAAGACATTCATGAAAGAAATTAAAGAAGACACAAATAAATGGAAAGGTATTCAATGCTCATGGATAGGAGGAATTAGTATTGGCATAATCTAGCTCAAAGCAATCTACAGATTTAATGCAATCCCTATCAAGATACCAAAGGCATTTTTCACTAAACTAGAACAAATAGTCATAAAATTTATATGGAACCACAAAAGACTCCAAATAGCAAAGCAACCTTGAGAAAGAAGAACAAAGCTGGGGGTATCACGCTTTCTGATTTCAAGCTATACTGTGAGACTAAGGTGATTAAAACAGTATGGTACTGGCACAAGAATAGACACATGAATCAAAGGAACAGAATAGAGAGCTCAGAAATAAACCCACACCTATGTGGTCAAATTAATATGTAACAAAGGAGGCAAGAAAATACAATAGGGAAAAGGCAGTCACTTCAATAAATGGTGTTGGGAAAACTGGACAGCTACATATAAGAGAATGACTCTGGATCAAAGTCATACACCATACATTAAAAAGAATTAAAATGGATTAAAGGACTAAATGTAAGACATGAAACCACGGAACTCTTAGATGAAAACATAGGCAGGAATTTCTTGAACATCAATATGAACAGTCTTTTTCTGTATTCATCTCACTGTATAAGGGAAACAAAAGCAAAAACAAGCAAGAGTGACTATATCAAACTAAAAACCTTCTCCATAGCAAAGGACACCATCAACAAAACAAAAAGGCATCCTACAGTATAGGAGAATATATTTGCAGAGGGTATATCCAATAATGGGCTAGTATCCAAAATATGTAAAGAACTCATACAATACCAAAAATAAATAAATAAATAACCAATTGAAAAATGGACAGGGGACCTGAATAGATATTTTTCCAAAGAATACCTACAGATGGGCAACAGGCATATGTAAAAATGTCCCACATCACTAATCAGAGAAATACAAGTCAAAACCAGAAAGAGTTATCACTTCACACCAGTCAGAATGGCTACTATCCAAAAGACAAGAAATAACAAGTGTTGGCAAAGATGTGGAGAAAAGGGAACCCTCTTACTTTACTGGTGAGAATGTAGATTGGTCCAGCCACTATGGAAGGCTATATGGAGGTTCCTCAAAAGACAAAAAATGGAAATACTATATGACCCAGCAATTCCACTTCTGGGAATTTGTCCAAAGAAGACAAAATCACTGAATCAAAAGATATATGTATCCCAATGTTTATTGCTGCATTATTTACAATAGCCGAAATATGGAAGCAAATTAAGTGTCCATCAACAGATGCATGGATAAAGAAGATGTAGTACACATATACAATGGAATATTATTCAGCTACTAAAAAGGAAGTCTTATTATTTGTGACAGTATGGATGGATCTAGAGGGTATTATGTTAAGTGAAATAAGCCAGACAGAGAAAGACAAATACCACATGATTTCACTTATATGTGAAATGTAACAAAACAAAACAAACGAGATGGACTCATACACACAGAGAAGAGACTCGTGGTTGCCATAGGTGAAAGGCATGAGTGGGGGCAAGTGAAAGAGGTGAAAGGGATAAGGAGGCATAAAATCTCAATTATGGTATAAATTATCCATGAGGATGAAAGTACAGCATAGGGAATATAGTTGGTAATATTGCAATATTACTGTATGTTGACAGATAGTAACAATGTTTATTGGGATAACCATTTAATAATGTAGATAACTACTGAATCACTTTGTTAAAGACTTGAAACCAATACAACATTGTATATCAACTTCAATAAGAGAAAAAGAAAAAAGAATTGATCTTGAAAGAAAGGCAGAGAAATTATCAGGTGGCAAAACAAAAACTCAGAATGAAAAGACAGAGAAGGGGGTCAGATTGTTGGTGGGGGGTGTAGAATACACCTCATGGAATGGGAAACTGAGGCTTCAAAAACCATGTAAGGACAGTGGAGACCTCAGTTCACACAAAGTTAGAAGACCTAGAACTAATCCCCACTATGAGGCCAAGAAATTGAAGGGTAGCCCTGTTCATGAAATAAAGACAAGTAACCCTGGACTAGAAGCCCAGAGAAGCAGTGAAGAAGCCTACTAGCCACCCAGGAATATATCTGAGGAATAAAGTCATTTTTCTATAAAAGAGTGAGAGTTGAATGCAGATTTTTTGTCAATGGAGCAATATCTTCAACAAATGCATGTTTGTATTTCTCTACACACCTAAATTACTATTCAAGAAAAAGATCATAAGAATTTTTAATAAAAGACTGAGAGAGAGCTTACCAGCCACTGGTACCTTCTGAAAGAAATAATAAAGGACGTTCTTTCTAAGATGGAAATTGAACCTGAAAGGATATGGGATGCAGAAGCAATGGAGCACTAGGAAAGAGAGAAGAAACTTGTTGATAAAGCTATATAATTGTTAACTTATTTTTAAATTGAGGAATAATTTCACATTTAAAAATAAGGTAGAATTACAATACTCAAAAAGAATAACAGGTAAAATAGGAAAATAGGGAGAAAGTTGGGAATTTAAGTATTCTAAAAGTTCTTGAACTGCTGAGATAAGGATGGGTATGGTGATTACCAGGACATTTTAAGTCAGAGATGCAGGTTTAAAGCTTAAGGATGAACAACAAGAGAAATAAGTAATTTACAAGCCACTTGAATAGAATAGGAAAGGAATAGGGAAAAGAATAAGGAAAGGAAGTACTTGGAAACCTCAGTTACTCCACTGGAAGGCAGGGAAGGATTTTTTTTAAGAAAGAAATGAAAAGCAGCAGCCGCAAAGATAAAAAGCATTGTAAAGAGATATATAATGAAAGAGCAAAATATATCTATAAACATACTAAATTTAAGTAGATTAAATTTCCATTTGAATGATACAGATGCTCTGACTGGATAATAAACAGTCCAGTCATAACATAAATATAAGAAACACATCTAAGAAATATGTTGAAAGTGAAGGGATGGAAAAAAAAGTATATCTGTCTGTCACATAGTCTCCATGTGTTTATCAGCATAACCTCAGGCCTATAAAGCATAAATTTATAAAACTGTGAGAAAATCTGACAATTCCTTAATCACTGATTTTTTTTCTTTTTCTTCTCAGACTAACAAATTAAGTAGCCAAAAAAATAAGAATATAGATGATTTGAACAGCATAATTCATGAGTTTGATCATTTGGAGATATGCTTTGTATCTGTGTACCTACATTAGACAGAATAAGCTTATCTTCAAGACACGCAGAAAGTTCACAAAAGCTGATCAGGGGCTTGAGCAGTAAGTGCCCACAAGACACATGCAATCATAGAGTGGCACAGAGGGGGTGTTCCCTTATAAGCATGCAAAATCAAAATTAAAATTACAAGTCTACAAAATAGTGCCATGGATTAAAAATATAAATGGGTTGAAAACTTCCATATGTCAAAATAAAAAACAGAAATGAAAATCATTAAATTTTTAAAACTGACAGCAACCATACCCAAACCAAAACGGATGTATAGCATTAACATAGACGGCACATTCACACCTGCCCGTGGTTACTTGTGGTTCTGTCTTACGGTAAGGAGGCAGATTGTTAAAGCAGAAGCACACCAGGTTTAGCTTCATCTTAAAAAGGGGAGCACACCATGACCTAACTTGTGTGGTCATGCTAATCACCTACAATTTATCAGGATTCTTAGGTTTTTGTCATTTACTAGTCCCGGTTTTCTCTACTTCCCCAAAATTGAGGGCTTCATATAAGACAAAATGATTTACATGTATCATCTCATTTAATTCTCAGAGAAACTATTAATATTCCCATTTTACAGATGAATACAGAAAAAAACACAAAAAGTAACTAAACCTAGTTAAGTGGTGGAGTCAGATCTCAGAATCAGGCCTACCTGCAACCCCAGCTTCATGATGCTATGCAACGTCACAAAACTGAGGTCAGTCAAAGGCTGTGGCAGACAAGTAAGTCTCAAGAACCTACATACCCCTGCTCTTAGGATCCCCACAGGGACCTCCTCCCCCGGGGCCTGCCACGGCCCTGACACAGACAGAGCCTGGCGGATAAAAGTCATTGAATTAATGCTAGTTCTTATCTCCCTTTCCTTTTAAGGTGAACAGTGAAGTACAGAAGCTAATTTTTCCATCCATGGAAACTGTGAATATATAGTACTATCACGACTTCAAGACTGAATTCCTCCTCCACCCATATAGAGAAAAAGAGATGATAGAGATCCCCTTTTTAAGATGAAGGTAAACCTGGCGTGCTTCTGCTTTAACAATCTGCTTCCTTACCGTAAGGCATTCCTGACCATTACCCCAGAGGCGCTGGTGCAGTACATATCGGGATGAATACAGACACAACACCCCCAGGTAATTCTAACACTAGTCCTCGCCACTCTCTAAGAAGCACTGCACCAAAGGATAGAGCCTGGGAGCCCCCAGGCTTGGGAAGGAGATTTTTCAATTCTCACATCTTCACATAAACAAAAGAGCAATCACTGGACCAGAGAGGAATGAATCCAGACATCAGGTAAGTAATTTCACTTCCCTGACCTCGAATTATTATGTAATATTGATGAACAAAGTAAAATAAATAATTTGGAAACAATGTCAAAGGTGTTTCTGAAAGTAACGTAGCTTGCTAATCTCTATAAAGAAGCTAGAGTGAGAAAAATAATTATATTTGGTACAATATACAGGCTCACTATAGTTTTACCCTTTTTTATTTTTATAAAACTCTCTCCAGCCAGAAGTAGGAATAAAAAGATGTGCCAACTCCTTTGCTTCCATTTTCTTATCTTAAAAATGCCATATGGCACGAATTAAGAAAACACGAAGGAAGCATTTAAAACTTACCTGTCATAATAAACCTTACTCTTCTCCCCTAGTCTTCACTTCCCTTCAGAGGGAATGGTTCATTGAAGACAGGCTATTTAATTAGAAACTAATTCATCAAGTCTTCTAAAGTCATGCACATTAAAACTGAGTTCTCCATCAATAATAACATGAGGAAAGTGATTATTAAAAACACTTATTATTACTATAGAATCACCATTTGGGAATTAAACAGATACTAGTTCGAATTTTTATAAAACAATACACACATAGCCAGCACCCAAATCTTAAAGTAAAATGAGGCTCTAAAATATACAAAAGGGTTGGAATGGCACCAAAGGGAAAACAGCAGGGATCATACATCAAAGCATTTGCTGTATCATTTTTTTTTTAATCAGATAATTGGAATTGAGAACTTCCAAAACGCTATGAAAATAGTCTTTGGCTGCACCTAAGAAAGGAAAAAGGGAAATAATCTGGACAGTGTGGGAAGGTAAAAAGCATGCAGAGGTTTCCAAAAAGGAAAATTTATGAATAAAGAGTATCCTCAAACCCTGAGTAATGGGAACTATTACATCATTCAATCACTATAAAATGTGGAGAGCACTTCATCATGTGCTACAGGGATGGAAGTAGGCAGCCCAAGTATGAGGTCATCTTCCTAGACCTGGACATAATAGTCTATGAAATCTCCACTCTATTGTTTCTGCTTACATGAAATCAGAGAAAGATTATTTCTAAGGCTATTACTTATGCAAGTTATTTGACTTTTCACATAATAGTCAAGTTTCAAATTTTATGACATGACTATTCACTTCTTCCATATTCAGGATAAGATCTCAGAGGACCCACGAGCTTTCCTGGATCAAAATCCCAAAAGCAATTTACAAGTTCTTATGTTGCAATGATGCTACTATTCAGAATAGAAAGGAAAATCGAAACATTAAGAAAATAGAAGAATTCTAGAAAATCCATTCCAGGAAGTAGAAAAGTTACCAGGAAGTAGCTAATAAAGTAGAAGGGGGAGAATTCATTTTAACATTTTCATGCAAGTCTGTCAAAGAGCAAAAGTCACGCCCTTTGGTAGGACTGATGAGCTCCGTCTCGCTCCCGTTTTCACGGCATTTCCCAGGAGCGCAGGGGGACCGCGTGCCCGTGAGAACCGCACGGCGGTTAACGGCAGCAGCTGGTCGGACTTTTCAAATGCTCCGATTTCAAGTCAACAGGTTACTTATTGCAAAATGGTGCCAGGTACTTAGGGAGATAACAGAGTGACCGGATGAAAACAGATGAGCACACAACTGACAGCAACACGAGACAGACAAGGTCGGAGTCACGCCAGGGCGGAGGGCGCGGAGCGGCAAGGCGGGGAGGGCACGCGCCCCAGGGAAGCCGCGACCGCCGAGGGCAGGGTTCTGCCGGCGCTGGCTTGGAGGACTAGACAGGCGCTTTACAGATGGCAGCAGGGGGGAAAGGAAGGTCCACGCTCCAGGCTCAGAGAGGACCACGAGTGAAGACACAGAAGTAGAAAAACAGAGATGCTTAGTACACAGATAGTAGGACAGATGGAACAGCAGGAGAGTATCAAAAGCCTGAAACCAAATGAAGGCAGCCTTCCATGCCTGACTGAAGTGGCTGCACCGAACACAACCGTGAGAAACCTTAAAAACACTAACTTAGCAGTCGTGTGTGGGAAGACTGGACAGGGAAGAGAAAGAAATATGGAAACACCGCTCCTCCAGGCATCCAGGAATAGTGATGAAGGGAAAAGGGCCAAGCCCGAGTTTAAAATGAAGCTTGGCTAGGAATTATTCAGTAAAACACCTTTAGAGATTCAGAGAAAGATTTTTTTAATACACTAATTCTTTTTTTTTTTAAATGAGAATGAAGGCATGTCTGTTTCTGGAATCTTCAAAAATTATCCAATAACTATAAGGCCTTGGGAACTATAAGGTCTGAGCACTGCAGTCAGTGGATGACGCTAACGCCCGCTCTGCAGTAAGAGACATGACACCGAACACAAACACACACTCTTGAAACTCACACCTGGGTTTGGCACTGAGCCTGTGGACCCACGTATAGGCTGATTTTACAGAGAAAGGGACTCTAGACCAGGACTTTTCATTTCACTTGAAATCACAGCTATCCCTTCAAGAAAAGCAGCAAGTCAGGAAATACTGGGCACTAACAACGGTGTGATACATCCCGGGATGAAGCGTTTCTGATGCAGCAAGACCCACGGGGGAAGAATACTGGTCAAAATGCACACTGTAAACTGTAGCTTCATTGTACTGAGTTGGGAAGTATCAGGAAGCCAGAGAAGCTACACTCCAACCCAAGAGATACACACTAGATGGACACCTGTGACACTGGAATGAGACTAAGAACTCAAAATACATGAAATGCCCTCAAGGTAGAGATATGAAAAAAGGATTTGCACTAACACCTAAGTGTTGGGTTGCTAATGGCCTAGGTTTTTAACTAGTAGACACAGATGTGAGGTTTCTGTCCAGAGCACACCATGACCTAACTTGTGTGGGAGTGGTCTTGTTTATTTGCTAAGCACATGTAATGTGCTACTGTGCTGACTTGTACTCTTACTGATAAGTACAGTTTATTTCACAAAAGACCAAAACAGGTGCTAGGAATTATTTTAAAAACAAACTAGGAAAGCCAAATATGTCGCTTTGGAATATACACACAGAAGAACTGGACTCTTTTTTTTTTTTTAAGACAAAATATGATGATTATTTAAAGAATCAATAGTGCCATTTGCAAGTAGCAAGTTAAGAAAAAAATACACAGAAAATGGGAAGTGAGAGGAAAGCCAAAGATACATCATGCAGAGCAATAAAGAGCATGACAATATCTGTATCAAAAAAAGTCAGAATCAAGACAGAGGCATTTACATGTCATAAGGAGGGTTGTTTTATCTTAGTAAAAATGCATTATATAAATGGCATGTCCTGAATAACTATATATCAGATACCATAACATTAAGGTATATAAAGCAAATGCTTCTTAAAGACTGACAGGAGCACAATAATATAAGACACACCATCCTTAGGCAAAGACCAAGTGGTCAGAAAAATCAGGATGCAAAGGATTAGAAAACTACAATTAATAAGGATTTAATAGATACTAATCTTTAAGATGTCTAACTTTGAGTCCTACAAGCACTGAATATACTTTTTTTAAGGGTCTGTAAACTTTTCAAAATGATATTCATTTCTATGTAAAAATACTAGCTCAGGAGAGAGAAACCAGTAAAATAGAATAAAGAGCCTAGTAAGAAAACTGTCCTAATATATAAAAGAAATTATATGACATTATGGTATAAAAGTGGCAATACAAATGTACACAGATAAATTAATGAATGCACAGTTATAAACTAGATCTTCAGCTAACTCCATATACAATGAAAACATTTGATGAGTTATGAATAAAAAAACAAAAAACAGTAGTAATAAAAATTGGCAAAACTTATATTATATTGGATAAGAAGTTTCTTTCTACATAAGAATACCAAGGAAGAATCTTTAAAACCAAAATTGATATATTTGGCAACATAAGATTTGAAAGCTTCATTTTTTTTAAATCATAAAATTGAAAAGCAAGACACAAACTAACAAAAGAAAAAATATTACTATAACTAGTATGTAAAGAGCTATAACAAATCAGTAAGTTGCCAGATATCCCAATGTAAAATGGACAATTCATAAAAGAAGAACTATGAAGATCAAACCTTAATAATACAGTGAAGCAAATTAAAACAATTACATTTGAAACTCATCAATACACAGCAATGAGTCTATATGTTCATTCCTAAATACTGAAAGACTGCAAATCAAGTTTCTGAGGAGCATTTCCTAAATATGAATCAAAGGACATAAAATGCAAATATCCCTTTTATATGTAAATTTAACATTAGTAAACCTGTAAGAAAACAAAATGTGAATAAGATATGTATATTAAATGTTTCTAAAAATAAACTGTCAAAAAACTGAATAGTTAACACTTTTGGTAATTAAATTACAGTACTTTAATAAAATGGAATATCACATAGCCATTAAAAATATGTTGTAGAAATATATTTGATGCCAGGAAATATATATTCTGAGACTAAATGAATTTAGATATAGATGATAAACATAATAGATGTATACATAAACACACTTCTGCTGTGTGTATTCACACAAAAATTTTTGGTGAATATGAAATAAGAGCATATTTCTGCTTTGACATTATTAAGTATTATTGACTATCTGTTTATTTATCTGAATTTCTGTTCAACAAGCATGCAGAAGCAAAAATGTTCACAAAAATATCCTAAATACTTCTAAATAAGGTTATGCTATTTCTATGTAACACAATAACATGAGGCATTAAAATATATATGTGAAATGTTTAATACAGAAAATTATTTATGAAGTGCTAAGAAACAATATCAGGTAACATCATATATATAGTAAAATAGCAATTTTGCAAAAAACAATATATGTATTCATATAGACATTTCAAAAAACCTAGATGGGTATACACAAAGATATTAACAGTGGCTGTATCTGGACAGGAAATATTTTATAGTTGCAGAGGATTTTCATTTTTGCTTGACAAGATAGCTTTTTTATCTCCAGTACATAGGACAGTTTCCATCATCTAGCAAAATTTCAGTACATATTTGGTGAATTAATGAAACAAGTATCTACTGATCGCAAATGCTTATAGTCATCTCTGTCAGATAGAATAATGGATCCCCCCAGACATGTCCACTTCCTAAATCCTGGAACCTGATATTATGTTTCATTACATGGCAAAAGGAAATTACAGTGGATTTTATAAGTTATTTTTTAAATACCCACATTGTTTACTAAGGCTAAGAGAAAAAATGTTCAACAGCTAATTCTATTGTCTTTTTCATATAAAAATTGTACTTTTTAACCTAAAAAAAGTAGAACCCTTTTTTAAAAATCTAACATAAGACACAAAATACATAAAATAAAACTGGCAATTTACCTGAATAAGTGCTTTTATAAGTTCATTCTTAAAATATTTATTATACTGAAAATGAGAACAAAGATACATTTACTGTTTTGATGATATTGCCTTCCCATTGCAGCTTTAACAAATTACCAAAACTTAGTGGCTGTAAACCACCAAAGTTCATTGTGTTACATACAGTTCTGAATGTCAGAAGTCCAAGATATATGTTACTGGGCTACATTCAAGGTGCCAGCAGGGCTGCACTCCCGGAGAAGAATCGCTTCTTGTCTTTCCAGCGTCTAGAGGCTGCCTGCATTCTGTGGCTGGTAGACCCCTTTCAAACTTCAAAATCAGCAAAAACCTTCTTCTGTCTTACGTGGCATCACTCTGAAACTCACTCTTCTGCTTTCCTTTCACAGTTAAGGACACTATTCATTACATCGGGGCTCATCCGGATAACCCAGAACATCTCCCTAGTTTAAGGTCAGCTGATTAACAACCTTAACTTCATCTGCCACTGTAATTTCGTTTTGCCGTGTAATGAAACATAATCTCAGGTTCCAGGATTTAGGAAGTGGACATGTTTGGGGGACCCAGTATTCTATCTGACTGAGATGACTATAAGCATTTGCAATCAGTAGATACTTGTTTCATTAATTCACCAAATATGTACTGAAATTTTGCTAGATGATGGAAACTATTTTATGTACTGGAGATAAAAAAGCTAACAATATAGGAATGCTTCTTTAAGAAGCCATTAAAGACTTGTTACAATATTAATATCCACCTCATTTTCCGTTTTGTCTCAGTTTTTTGCTTTGTATGCATGACACAGAGAAATATCTTGATCCTTACAGGTTAAGCAGTTACAAATGACCTCAGAAGTCAGTCACTCCTTTAAAAGGAGAAATCGCTCCGTCCTGAGAAAACCAGGAGAGGTGGTTATCTCCCATTCTGTCCATGAACATTATTATGAGGCAGGGAAGAACCAGATTTTTGGTTATATCAGCCTCAGATTTCATCTACAAAAGCCTGCAGGAAAAAGAATCCGAGCAGATGCCAGAGGAAAGCAAAGGCATTTTCCTCGTGGGCCGCAGTTGTGCCTCCTCGTGATACTGCACAGCCACATCTCTTCCCTCATAGATCCATTCTGAAACTAACAGAATGAGCATTCTTATCCAAAAAGACTGGATATCATTCAAAAGGACTGCTTAAATGATCAGATGACACTAATGTCTAAATCAGATTTCTGTAGACAAAACAAAGAATTGCATTTTTCTGCGTATCTGAGTTAGAGCATGAATTTCATGTGTGATATAACCTTAGAGAGCTATATAAGGCTAGTAGCTAACATTGTAAGGATCCCCCATCAAAAGATGTGCCATCCAGAGAGAGCAACAATAGCTTGCTTCTATTTCCTAGCAGCAGCAAAGTTCTCCAATATTTTTAGTCAATCATCCAACACTGAAGCACCTGAGGGAATGTAACTAGTGCTGTACTTGATTCCTGCTTTACAGGGCAAAGAAAAAAGATAACAGCTCTTGTCCTTAATTAGGATTTTTACTAAAATAGAATTCATCCCCAAGTTTCTACTCCCCTTAGATTCATGTAAGTGCGGATTTTAACCACAGCTCTGAAACTAAAAGGAAAATAAACATCTTGCTGATTCACATAGACATTCAGAAGCTTCAGAATTCTTGTTGCCCAAGAGACCCTTAATAGCTCAGACCCCCTTGGAAATGGCAGTGAATCCCTTTAAATCTAAAGGATTATGTTTTTGAAAGATCGGATAGGAAAAATCCTCTGCTTGAAAAAAAAAATCCTCCTAAGACATCATAAAACCCATAGTCAGTATTTTGGCCTGGTTTAGTAGAGGCAAGCTGGTTTATATTACTTACTCAAGATATATGTTTACTTATTTTTATTAAACATATTCTCTTAGAGACCCAGGTGTCAAGTACATTTTCTTCTGATCAAATTATAAATTAATTTTTTTAAACCTTCTGAAAATACACTGATTGCAGAGCCAGAACTGTTCCCCTAACACGGTCATGCTTTTGCGTCCTCTCATCCATTCTGCACAGCTTGAATGAGTTGACAATAGCAGGCAGTCAGATCACTTTTGTCACAGAAGAAAAATGGTTACTTTTATAAAAGAAAGAAAAAAACAAAAAGGAATCAGCATCCAGCCATTGCATCTGAAGAAATCAAACTTTTCCTTACACTCACCAAAAAGTCAGTAATTGCTGACACAATCAGGGCACACAATCCGGCTGAGAAAAATCAAGTTGTAATGAAGAAAAAGGGATAGCTGCAAAGCATACCCACGAAAAGCAAAGAATTCAGAGGTTTGACACTGAAAATGGATTGTCACTAAGAGAGGAGACTTGGCTGGTCATATACAAAGGCCAGGATGAGGTTGTTAAACATACGTTCGTATGACCCAGACAAGTCTACGTAAACTGTGGTTGTGCCTTATTACCACCAGCTGGCTCAGATGTTGGGCAGTACGGACAGATGTTAGGACCACAGGTATAATTGCAGTTGGGATCTGGGAGAATGAAATATAGTTAATGGCTCCTGGGTTGAGCAGAGTTAGAAAAGCTATGGCTAAACTGTTTCTGTAAAATCACGAAAAAGAATCGTCTCTTTATGGCCTTTGCTTTTTTATTTAACAGGCCATTTATATTATTGTAATCAATAGGAAATTTGAATGTAAGTTCAAATTTACATTTACATTATATTCATTTACATTTACAGTGAGCCAATGTGAGAAGTAATATTCTTTAAAGATAACTAGGGATCTGTAGATACCTAACAAAGTGTATTATGTTTAGGATGCATTTGAGAAGAATTTCTTCCTCATTTTAAATATATATACACGGGAAATTTGACATAAGTCAATTTGTAATTTTTAAACAAAATCAGATTCCTCTAAGACAAACTCTTATTTAAAGAAATATTGCACTAAGCCCTTTTATAAAGATAAAGATTCAGTATTAAAGAAAGCAGCATATTCTTTTCTCTCTCTTTAAATTTATACCGTCAAATATTAGACTGTCTATACAATTATCCAAGCAGGTAGATGAAGAAAGTCCCCATATCTTATCTGCTTCAAAACAGTAATACTTACAGCATTTCAGAAATACTGTTTTCTGTTCTACTCTTAATAGCCTCCAAAAAAGATTAGGAAGCAGTCATTTTCACCAGAAATATCTATATATAATTTTATTTAGGGACTTTGAAACACCAGATAGAAAGTATGTGGATCAGCAAGGAGGAGGCTATTCATACTCCGAAACAACACTGAATTTTATATATATATATACACACACTTTCTACTTGTCACTCAGAAAGGTTTACATATTATAAAGATTTAAATTTTTTTTTTTTAAATAATTATTTTTTATTGAAGGGTAGTTGATGCACAGTATTACATTACATTAGTTTCAAGTGTACAACACAGTGGTAGAACATTTATATACATAATTCTAGGTTCCAGCTATCACCCTACCAAGCTGTTACAATATCTTGACTATATTCCTTATGCAATACATTACATCCCGGTTACTTATTTATTTTACCATTGGAAGTCTGTCCTTTTTTTTTTTTTTTTTTTTGTGAGGGCATCTCTCATATTTATTGATCAAATGGTTGTTAACGACAATAAAATTCTGTATAGGGGAGTCAATGCTCAATGCACAATCATTAATCCACCCCAAGCCTAATTTTCGTCAGTCTCCAATCTTCTGAGGCATAACAAACAAGTTCTTACATGGAGAACAAATTCTTACATAGTGAATAAGTTACATGGTGAACAGTACAAGGGGAGTCATCACAGAAACTTTCGGTTTTGCTCATGCATTATGAACTCTAAACAGTCAGTTCAAATATGAATACTCATTTGGTTTTTATACTTGATTTATATGTGGATACCACATTTCTCTCTTTATTATTATTATTTTTAATAAAATGCTGAAGTGGTAGGTAGATACAAGATAAAGGTAGAAATCATAGTTTAGTGTTGTAAGAGAGCAAATGTAGATGATCAGGTGTGTGCCTGTAGACTATGTGTTAATCCAAGCTAGACAAGGGCAATAAAACATCCACGTATGCAGAAGATTCCTCTCAGAACAGGGGGGGTGAGGTTCTAAGCCTCACCTCTGTTGATCCCCAATTTCTCACCTGATGGCCCCCCTGCGACTGTGCCTGTCTTAGGTTGTTCCTCCCTTGAGGAATCTTACCCGTCTCTGGCTAACCAGTCATCTTCCGGGGCCATACAGGGAAATGTGAAGTTGGTAAGTGAGAGAGAAGCCTTATTGTTTGAAATGGTTAGCTTTTTACTTCTTTGCATATTTATGCCCTGTGGCTTCTATGCCCAGCATTTGTCTTGAGGTATCTTTACCACTTGGAGGAGTTATGATACTCGGTAAATTTGATATGAGGCACGAATTCTATTTAAGGGTTGTAATTAGGAAGGAAGAAGAAAAGCTATAGAAGTAGCAAACGGAAGAAAACATGGGAAGATTGATTATTTCTTTGACATATCTTCTTGTAGAGTAACTTCAGCATATATAGGTTTTAAGCTACTACTTAAATTGCGCACACACATTAACATAATAGGAGTATAGTTACATAACCAAAGCATATCTGTAATTACCAGCCATCTCCAGTGAAACCAAGAAAACCATTAAGGCACCTTAGGCATTTGTGAAAACTTATCTATGATATGGTGGATATTGTCCAACTGAACTTGAACAGTCTGAGAGAAATCAGACAAATTAAAACAACCCATTCCTGGGGACTGTTCACATGCCATATGTTCTTTTAACAGTAAATAGTCTGTAGTTGTAAGACTTTGGAGCGCTACAATTTGCACTTCTCCAAATTCTTGGTTGAGTTCCAAGAGTATAGATCCAGTCAAATTTGTTGTTTTACTGTATGCACAGGCCAGCTTAGATATCTCCTTCCTCATTCCCATGGCAAGTCCAGGAACTGGTGGGATGAGTGCATCTACAGCTGTAGCAGTGCGTGGATCTTTGTTGGGGTTTTTTGATGATCATCTTCTGGCATGAGTCTTCCAGAGAGTGCAGATGTTGGAAGTTCTTTTTCATATCGTATCTTAGTTCATTTTCGGGGTAGCCCAATTAGGCTTTGATCCTCTGTATAAACACAAACAGACCCTTTGCCTACACTTTTATATGCCCTTTATACCCTTGTGTAGAACTCGTTGGAGGTTACCACACAGGAACTGCCTTTTTTTTTTTTTTTTTGCTTTGTTTTTGGTATCACTAATCTACACTTACATGATGAATATTATGTTTACTAGGCTCTCCCCTATACCAGGTCTCCCCTATAAACCCCTTTACAGTCACTGTCCATCAGCATAGCAAAATGTTGTAGAATCACTACTTGCCTTCTCTGTGTTGTACAGCCCTCCCTTTTCTCCTACCCCCCCATGTATGTTAATCTTAATACCCCCCTACTTCTCCCCCCCTTATCCCTCCCTACCCACCCATCCTCCCCAGTCCCTTTCCCTTTGGTACCTGTTAGTCCATTCTTGAGTTCTGTGATTCTGCTGCTGTTTTGTTCCTTCAGTTTTTCCTTTGTTCTTATATTCCACAGATAAGTGAAATCTTTTGGTATTTCTCTTTCTCCGCTTGGCTTGTTTCACTGAGCATAATACCCTCCAGCTCCATCCATGTTGCTGCAAATGATTGGATTTGCCCTTTTCTTATGGCTGAGTAGTATTCCATTGTGTATATGTACCACATCTTCTTTATCCATTCATCTATTGATGGACATTTAGGTTGCTTCCAATTCTTGGCTATTGTAAATAGTGCTGCAATAAACATAGGGGTGCATCTGTCTTTCTCAAACTTGATTGCTGCGTTCTTAGGGTAAATTCCTAGGAGTGCAATTCCTGGGTCAAATGGTAAGTCTGTTTTGAGCATTTTGATGTACCTCCATACTGCTTTCCACAATGGTTGAACTAGTTTACATTCCCACCAGCAGTGTAGGAGGGTTCCCCTTTCTCCACAGCCTTGCCAACATTTGTTGTTGTTTGTGTTTTGGATGGCAGCCATCCTTACTGGTGTGAGGTGATACCTCATTGTAGTTTTAATTTGCATTTCTCTGATAATTAGCGATGTGGAGCATCTTTTCATGTGTCTGTTGGCCATCTGTATTTCTTTTTTGGAGAACTGTCTGTTCAGTTCCTCTGCCCATTTTTTAATTGGGTTATTTGTTTTTTGTTTGTTGAGGCATGTGAGCTCCTTATATATTCTGGACGTCAAGCCTTTATCGGATGTGTCATTTTCAAATATATTCTCCCATACTGTAGGGATCCTTCTTGTTCTATTGATGGTGTCTTTTGCTGTACAGAAGCTTTTCAGCTTAATATAGTCCCACTTACTCATTTTTGCTGTTGTTTTCCTTGCCCGGGGAGATATGTTCAAGAAGAGGTCACTCATGTTTATGTCTAAGAGGTTTGTGCCTATGTTTTCTTCCAAGAGTTTAATGGTTTCATGGCTTACATTCAGGTCTTTGATCCATTTTGAGTTTACTTTTGTATATGGGGTTAGACAATGGTCCAGTTTCATTCTCCTACATGTAGCTGTCCAGTTTTGCCAGCACCACCTGTTGAAGAGACTGTCATTTCGCCATTGTATGTCCATGGCTCCTTTATCAAATATTAATTGACCATATATGTCTGGGTTAATGTCTGGATTCTCTAGTCTGTTCCATTGGTCTGTGGCTCTGCTCTTGTGCCAGTACCAAATTGTCTTGATTACTATGGCTTTATAGTAGAGCTTGAAGTTGGGGAGTGAGATCCCCCCTACTTTATTCTTCTTTCTCAGGATTGCTTTGGCTATTCGGGGTCTTTGGTGTTTCCATATGAATTTTTGAATTATTTGTTCCAGTTCGTTGAAGAATGTTGCTGGTAGTTTCATAGGGATTGCATCAAATCTGTATATTGCTTTGGGCAGGATGGCCATTTTAACGATATTAATTCTTCCTAGCCACGAGCATGGGATGAGTTTCCATCTGTTAGTGTCCCCTTTAATTTCTCTTAAGAGTGACTTGTAGTTTTCAGAGTATAAGTCTTTCACTTCTTTGGTTAGGTTTATTCCTAGGTATTTTATTTTTTTTGATGCAATTGTGAATGGAGTTGTTTTCCTGATTTCTCTTTCTGTTGGTTCATTGTTAGTATATAGGAAAGCCACAGATTTCTGTGTGTTGATTTTGTATCCTGCAACTTTGCTGTATTCCGATATCAGTTCTAGTAGTTTTGGGGTGGAGTCTTTAGGGTTTTTTATGTACAGTATCATGTCATCTGCAAATAGTGACAGTTTAACTTCTTCTTTACCAATCTGGATTCCTTGTATTTCTTTATTTTTTCTGATTGCCGTGGCTAGGACCTCCAGTACTATGTTAAATAACAGTGGAGAGAGTGGGCATCCCTGTCTCGTTCCCGATCTCAGAGGAAATGCTTTCAGCTTCTCACTGTTCAATATAATGTTGGCTGTGGGTTTATCATAGATGGCCTTTATTATGTTGAGGTACTTGCCCTCTATTCCCATTTTGCTGAGAGTTTTTAACATGAATGGATGTTGAACTTTGTCAAATGCTTTTTCAGCATCTATGGAGATGATCATGTGGTTTTTGTCTTTCTTTTTATTGATGTGGTGGATGATGTTGATGGACTTTCGAATGTTGTACCATCCTTGCATCCCTGGGATGAATCCCACTTGGTCATGGTGTATGATCCTTTTGATGTATTTTTGAATTCGGTTTGCTAATATTTTGTTGAGTATTTTTGCATCTACTTTCTTCAGGGATATTGGTCTGTAGTTTTCTTTTTTGGTGGGGTCTTTGCCTGGTTTTGGTATTAGGGTGATGTTAGCTTCATAGAATGAGTTTGGGAGTATCCCCTCCTCCTCTATTTTTTGGAAAACTTTAAGGAGAATGGGTATTATGTCTTCCCTGTATGTCTGATAAAATTCCGAGGTAAATCCATCTGGCCCGGGGGTTTTGTTCTTTGGTAGTTTTTTGTTTACTGCTTCAATTTCGTTGCTGGTAATTGGTCTGTTTAGATTTTCTGTTTCTTTCTGGGTCAATCTTGGAAGGTTATATTTTTCTAGGAAGTTGTCCATTTCTCCTAGGTTTCCCAGCTTGTTAGCATATAGGTTTTCATAGTATTCTCCAATAATTCTTTGCATTTCCGTGGGGTCCATCGTGATTTTTCCTTTCTCGTTTCTGATACTGTTGATTTGTGTTGACTCTCTTTTCTTCTTAGTAAGTCTGGCTAGAGGCTTATCTATTTTGTTTATTTTCTCGAAGAACCAGCTCTTGGTTTCATTGATTTTTTCTATTGTTTTATTCTTCTCAATTTTATTTATTTCTTCTCTGATCTTTATTATGTCCCTCCTTCTGCTGACCTTAGGCCTCATCTGTTCTTCTTTTTCCAATTTTGATAATTGTGACATTAGACCCTTCATTTGGGATTGCTCTTCCTTTTTTAAATATGCTTGGATTGCTATATACTTTCCTCTTAAGACTGCTCTTGCTGTGTCCCACAGAAGTTGGGGCTTAGTGTTGTTGTTGTCATTTGTTTCCATATATTGCTGGATCTCCATTTTGATTTGGTCATTGATCCATTGATTATTTAGGAGCGTGTTGTTAAGCCTCCATGTGTTTGTGAGCCTCTTTGCTTTCTTTGTACAGTTTATTTCTAGTTTTATGCCTTTGTGGTCTGAAAAGTTGGTTGGTAGGATTTCAATCTTTTGGAATTTTCTGAGGCTCTTATTGTGGCCTAGTATGTGGTCTATTCTGGAGAATGTTCCATGTGCACTTGAGAAGAATGTATATCCCGCTGCTTTTGGATGTAGAGTTCTATAGATGTCTATTAGGTCCATCTGCTCTACTGTGTTGTTCAGTGCCTCTGTGTCCTTACTTATTTTCTGCCCAGTGGATCTATCCTTTGGGGTGAGTGGTGTGTTGAAGTCTCCTAGAATGAATGCATTGCAGTCTATATCCCCCTTTAGTTCTATTAGTATTTGTTTCACATATGCTGGTGCTCCTGTGTTGGGTGCATATATATTTAGAATGGTTATATCCTCTTGTTTGACTGAGCCCTTTATCATTATGTAGTGTCCTTCTTTATCTCTTCTTACTTTCTTTGTTTTGAAGTCTATTTTATCTGATATTAGTACAGCAACCCCTGCTTTCTTCTCACTGTTGTTTGCTTGAAATATGTTTTTCCATCCCTTGACTTTTAGTCTGTACATGTCTTTGGGTTTGAGGTGAGTTTCTTGTAAGCAGAATATAGATGGGTCTTGCGTTTTTATCCATTCTGTTACTCTGTGTCTTTTGATTGGTGCATTCAACCCATTAACATTTAGGGTGACTATTGAAAGATATGTACTTATTGCCATTGCAGGCTTTAAATTCGTGGTTACCAAAGGTTCAAGGTTAGCCTCTTTAGTATCTTACTGCCTAACTTAGCTCGCTTATTGAGCTGTTATATACACTGTCTGGAGATTCTTTTCTTCTCTCCCTTCTTGTTCCTCCTCCTCGATTCTTCATATGTTGGGTGTTTTGTGCTGTGCTCTTTCTAGGAGTGCTCCCATCTAGAGCAGTCCCTGTAAGATGTTCTGTAGAGGTGGTTTGTGGGAAGCAAATTCCCTCAGCTTTTGTTTGTCTGGGAATTGTTTAATCCCACTGTCATATTTGAATGATAGTCGTGCTGGATACAGTATCCTTGGTTCAAGGCCCTTCTGTTTCATTGTATTAAATATATCATGCCATTCTCTTCTGGCCTGTAGGCTTTCTGTTGAGAAATCTGACGTTAGCCTGATGGGTTTCCCTTTATAGGTGTCCTTTTTCTCTCTAGCTGCCTTTAACACTCTTTCCTTGTCCTTGATCTTTGCCATTTTAATTATTATGTGTCTTGGTGTTGCCCTTCTTGGATCCTTTCTGTTGGGGGTTCTGTGTATTTCCGTGGTCTGTTCGATTACTTCCTCCCCCAGTGTGGGGAAGTTTCAGCAATTATTTCTTCTAAGATACTTTCCATCTCTTTTCCTCTCTTTTCTTCTTCTGGGACCCCTATAATACGGATATTGTTCCTTTTGGATTGGTCACACAGTTCTCTTAATATTGTTTCATTCCTGGAGATCCTTTTGTCTCTCTCTATGTCAGCTTCTATGCGTTCCTGTTCTCTGATTTCAATTCCATCAATGGCCTCTTGCATTCTATCCATTCTGCTTATAAACCCTTCCAGAGTTTGTTTCACTTCTGCGATCTCCTTTCTGGCATCTGTGATCTCCTTCCAGACTTCATCCCATTTCTCTTGCGTATTTCTCTGCATCTCTGTCAGCATGTTTATGATTCTTATTTTGAATTCTTTGTCAGGAAGACTGGTTAGGTCTGTCTCCTTCTCTGGTGTTGTCTCTGTGATCTTTGTCTGCCTGTAGCTTTGCCTTTTCATGGTGATAGGAATAGTCTGCAGAGCTGGGACGAGTGACGGCTGGAAGGACTTCCTTTCTTGTTGGTTTGTGGCCCTCCTCTCCTGGGAGAACAGCGGCCTCTAGTGGCTTGTGCTGCGCAGCTGCGCGCAGACAGGGTTTCTGCTTCCTGCCCGGCTGCTATGGAGTTAATCTCCGCTGTTGCTGTGGGCGTGGCCTGGCTCGGGCAGCTACTCCAAAATGGTGGAGTCGCGTTGGAGCAGGAGCGGCTGGGAGGCTATTTATCTCCGTAAGGGGCCTCCCTGCTCCCTGCAGCCCAGGGGTTAGGGTGCCCAGAGATCCCGGATTCCCTACCTCTGAATTAAGTGACCCGCCCTGCCCCTTTAAGACTTCCAAAAAGCACCCGCCAAAACAAAACAACGCCCACCAAAAAAAAAAGAAAAAAAAAAGTTTTTAATTAAAAAAAAATAAAAGTTTTTAATTAAAAAAAAAAAAAAAAAAAACGTGGTCGTTCGTTTTTCTTTATTCTGCGGTGCCAGCCTCAGGCCTCTGCTCTCCGGTCTTTCTGCCCTGTTTCCGTAGTATTGGGGTCCCTATCCCTTTAAGACTTCCAAAAAGCGCTCGCCAAAACAAAACAGCAAAAAAGCAAAAAAAAATGGTCGCTCGCTTTTCTTATGTCCTCTGTCGCCCAGCCTCCAGTGCCTGCTCACTGTTCTTGCTGCCCTGTTTTCCTAGTATCGAGGGCCCTGCACTCTGGCCCGGATGGCGGGGGCTGGGTGTTCGGCAGTCCTGGGCTCCGTCTCCCTCCCGCTCTGCCTGCTCTTCTCCCCGCCGGGAGCTGGGGGGAGGGGCGCTCGGCTCCCGCGGGGCCGGGGCTTGTATCTTACCCCCTTCGCGAGGCGCTGGGTTCTCGCAGGTGTGGATGTGGTCTGGATATTGTCCTGTGTCCTCTGGTCTTTATTCTAGGAAGGGTTGTCTTTGTTATATTTTCATAGATATATGTTGTTTTGGGAGGAGATTTCCACTGCTCTACTCACGCCGCCATCTTCTGCCCCTCCTAAAGATTTAAATTTTAAAGTAAAATTTCTAAGGATCTTTCATCTTGTGTCCTTCATTGATTCATTAATTCATTTAGTTCAGTGAAGTGGCCTCTCATGGACTGGCATGGAGAAGAAGACTTGGACAACTTTTGGCAGCTCACACTAATACGAGGATATTTTGGTTTTGTTATTTAACCCCAGAATCTCTTGTCTACCTTCTCATGGGTCTAGTGTGAGGCACAGTGGTCAGGATGGGGTTGGCTGTGGCCAACCTGCAGGTGTGGAATAGAGCGAGCAGAACTAAACACCGTATTCTAGGGGATGACAGATGTCAAAGGCAGAGGCGCCACAGGCAGAGCACCCAAAACAGGTTCTGAAACGAGGCCCCTAAACCGGATTAGCCAGAAGGGGCCAGTTGGTAAAGGCTGGCTTTGGGTCCAGGAACCAGAAGCAGAGCCAAAGAATGTTGCCTATGGCATTGGTCCAGACAAGGAGGACCCTGCAAAAGGAATGCTGGCTTTGCCCGTCATTGGAGGAGCTGCTGAAGGAGCCGGCTGTCCATATGAGGTTTCAGCCAGCCTGCTTTTTGGTGGCAAGCTTCACAGGTCCTAACAGCTCACCCTGCTTCCTCAGAAGGTGTGCCTTTCAAACACTTCCCATCCCTTTCCCTCCGCTGCAGAGTTGATTTTGGCATTTTCCTGAGTTTATGGCACCCTATCATCATGGGTCCAAATCACGACCTCTTTTGTGTTCCCTTTTATCCCCATTTGTCACTCTTCTTTATGGGAACCATTCTCCTGTGCTTAGATGTACACTTCTGTTTGTATGTGTTCCTGAAATTCTGTGTTTTGGCACTGGGTACATAGATGTTAATTTAAATAAAATGGAGTCCTGCTTCGTATTTCCCTCTGGTTTTACCTTTTCCCTCAGAACTGTAGTTAAGCTCTATCCGTATAACTGTCTGTTCATCTAGCCCATGGTATCGAGCTTCTACTTGTAAACCCATCGACCTTTCGCCACCCATTCTGCCTCTAATCGGCTGCTTCCAGTTCTTGCCATCACAAACAGGGCTGGAATGAACAGTCTCAGACATGTCTCCTATGAATGTGTGGAAGAATGTGGAGTGTTTGTCCAGAAGCAGCAGCCTGGGTAACAGGACACTTTATGAGACATGATATTTAGTACGTCAGGGTAATGCCTGATTTCCACATCAATCTGTTCTACTACCACCACCATGAGAGGGTTTCAATACCCCTGTCCTGAAAGACTTGACACGGTCTGTCTTTGTGATGTCAGTGAAAAGTGTTGGCAAACTACAGCCTGTGGACAAGCCACCTGCTTTTGTGGATAAAGTTTTACTGGAACACAGCCACGCCTATTCGTTTATGCACTGTTTATGGCTGCTTTCATGCTACACGGACAGAGTTGAGTATTGCGACAGAAGTTGTAAGGCCTGCCAAACCTAAAATATTTACTATATGACCCTCTAAGAAAAAGTTTGTGACCCCTAAGAAGTGATTTCATTCTTGTTTTAATATTCATTTCTCTGATTACTTGAATTTGAGCATCTCTGCATATGCCCGTTGGCCATTTGCTTTTTCTCTTTTGTAACTCATCTGTTGTACCCTTTTGAATGCCTCTTTCTTATTGATATGCAAGAGTTAGTTATATTCTGGATAGTAACTCCTTATTAATAAGAGGCATTGCAAATATCTTCTGCATTCTGTCAGCTACCTCTAAGAGAAAACCTTAGTTTGGGTAACAGTCACATTGTGTCCAATGGTCCATGATTTTGAGGTTTAAGAAGTCCTTCACCACAAGGTATTGATCTTCAAGTGTTTTTTGTTTTGTTTTACATTGATCAAAATAATCATACTTCTCCTTTGGTTTATTAATACAGTGGATCAATCAATTTCCTTGATTTTAGAATTTTTATAGCTCTTTATTACCTGAACTAACTAATATGGTTTGTATCCATCTTCTATCATACATATGTATATTCTCACCCTTGGTAGTAAACTGCTAACAGAGAAAGGGAGGAATTCAAATGCATCTATTAAAATGGTAAAATTACATGGAGGATTATCACGGCCAGTATGAAACAGGAAATGTAATATATTAGACCTACTCTATAAATCTATCATTAGTATTCTGAGGACCAACTTACACCAAACACACATTTACAGTAGTCCCCCCTGATCCAGCTTTCATTTTCTGAGATTTCAGTTACCTGTGGTCAACCATAGCCCAGAAGCTGATGATCCTCCTACTGATGTATTTTCAAGAGATCAGTAGCAGCCTAACACAAATTCACAATGCCTCTGTCATTCATCTTGTCACATAGGCATTCTATCATATCACATCATCACAATAAGATACTTTAAGATTAACCCCACTAACATAACTTCTATTATAGTACATTGTTATAGTTGGGTCATTGCTGTTAATCTTACTGTACCTAATTTATAATGTATAAATTAGTTAATCATAAGTATGCATGTATAAGAACATAGTATATCTAGATTGAGCACTGTCCACAGTTTCAGATATTCACTGGGGCTCTGAGAAAGAAGCCCCCATCAAAATTTAAAAATTGAATAATCAAGTGAAATTTTCCTTTTGATACAAAATTAGTATATAAAAATTTGATATGTACTGTAATTATGTTTTCCTCACTAGTTTTACCATTTCTATTTAGCCAACATGAAAAATGATCCATTAAAATGCTTTTGGCCAAAAGAACTCTTGCCTGGTCATAACTCTTACATGAAGAATTTACAAGTATTTTTGTCTTAGTTCTTAGGTCACTTAGAGTTTTGTTCCTCTTTTCTAAAAAATAAAGAATGTGAAAGAGATTTCTTTTGCCCTTTTCCATGTTTTTATGGCCACATCACCTGAGGAAGAATCAAACACAGCTTTCTCTCATCTTTAGTCATGTAAACCAAGTCGAGTTTCAGCTTGAGCAATGGCAATGGATATATGATAGTATCAATACTGCTAAGAAAATCCACAGTTTACTAGCTGCACACCCATTTCTGTACTCCTTGGGTTTAAAGGTACTACATACAAAGTCAGGAATGATCTACCCGTGTCACAGACCCCTCCGCCCCACCTCTTACTGGAGTGACAGAGTCTCATGGGAGCTTCGTATTGACAACATTCCAACAAAGTGAAAGGAATGTTTTTACTACAAAACTTCAGTAAACAAGTTTCAAGATTGAGAAATTAAATAGCCATGAAGTTAAAAATTGTAGAGAACCTGAAATATAAAGTTCAAGTGGTCACTTTCTAGATAAATTTTAAATTACTCAGAAATCACCACTTTTAATTTGATACATATGTTTTAAACTTTGGTGTCTAAGAGAAAAGAAATAATCAGATGAAATATGCCAATTCTCATTCCCTGGTAGAGATAACCGTTTGGGGTTCAGCGGAGCCCATAGGAGCCCCTGAGACATTACATAGCTTAACAGACCCGCCTCTCGTCGACTTTATTTCTACACGAGGAATTGGCCAGGCTCAGCCTGTGGTGCTCCAAATCAATCTCATGTGATTTCTTCATGTAAGAATTATTCTCTTTATTATTAGGAAAGACAGGCCTAATGCTCTCAGAAATGGCAAGCTAGGTGTAGTAAGAATGCAAGGTTGTGACTGCCCTTTACCCGCTCCACCCCTCAGAGTTGTGTCTGCAGTGAGTAACCTTGACAAATGAGGGACCTCCACCCCTGGGCAAAGAGCAAGCTTTGTTTACTGCTTGCATAAAATCAGTGGGTTCTCCAAACTCAGTGTTCCTCAGCCATGATGCTAGCCCACTATGCGCTTAGCACATATCTGGAATATATTGTGTCACTTCTGAAGGACCAGGGGTCAAGGTGACCCAACAAAAACATGCTGGTGCTCGTGCTGCTTGCTATACGATGAGCAATAAAGTCCTTTGTCTCTGACTTGGTAATATTCTATTTCCTGCCAGCATCTATGAAATAGTAACAGACTAACTTATTAACTGGTAAGTTAGGGGAAAACCAAATCACAGACCTAACACCTATGACAATTAAATTTTAATTTTATTTTAAGTTCCTGGCCGACTAAATTTTACAAAAAAACCTAAAAATGTGGAGTAAAAATCAGTATGGAAAATCCTTAGATTTCTAGAACTGCTTTCACTCTCTGCTCATTTTTTTTATTTAAAAAAAGTGTTTAAATATTCTTAAAGGACCCACCAATTTTAAACCAAGCCTTTTAAAAACAAAATAAAGCCTAAATCAGAACTCTGAAGAATTTCTGTGAATTTGTTTGAATCACGAAGGTATATATGATAGCTCCAAAGTTCAAAATTCTACACTAAAGAAATGACTCAAGCCAGGAACATGATTCTTGGGGCAACAGTATAAGCTTAGAAAGTGGAAATGTCAAGTGGAAAAATAATCAATAAAAACCTGTTCATGAAAAGATAGGCTTTAAGATAAGACAGGAAAACAAAAGAAAGGACACTTACTGAAGGCAAATAGGAAGCTGATCCCACCTTGGCAGGGTCTTCAAAACCAAATGTCACATCAATGAAGTCGTGCAGAAAAGAATGTGTCGGGGAGGAATGTGTCTCCCGGGGAGGGGAGAGCTTTTGTCTGGAGAGGGCTAAAGATACATGGAGAATCATTAGAATTCTTAAAATGCTTTTTATCATAATATGAATGTTACTCTTTCAGGTTACTAATATCAATAAATAGCTATTGAGCTTCTGTGGGGCAGGACCTGCTTTAGATCAGTGCTTAGCAAATGGCGACCTGCTGGCCGACTCCAGCCCGCTCCCTGCCCCCGTAAATCAAGCTTTGCTGGGACGCAGCAGCTCTTCTGTGTTCTCTCTGCTGCTCTCAGGCCACAGCATCAAAGCTGAGCAGGTGCAGCAGACACCATCAAGCCTGAAATATTTACTGTCTGGCCCTTTACAGAAAAAGTTTGCTGACCTGTGCTCTTGAGAGCAGACATGTTGTAAAGCTAAACCAGGCACCAGCTTCATGGAATTCTCACTCCAGTGGGAAGCAGACTGTGAGTAAATATGCACAGAAGCAACACATCTGCTGGTACTGAGAGATGCCATGAAGGAGGAATGAAAGCAGGATAAGGGGAAAGAGGGTTTTTATATTAACGTGCAGGTATCTGCTGCAGCGTACAAAGATTTTGAGGTACTTTATGTTAAAATCTCACTTTTAAAAGAGTAAGTTTCACAAATAAGTTAATGCTTTTCCTTTCCACTTATGATTTACAATATGCCTTTGTTAAATCAAACTTTCATGTTTTCATTTAACTAAGGGAAAAAACTTTATGGTCCAAATTTCTACCTGACATTGGATGACTATTTTTCAAATAAAATTACCCACCTTTAGAAAACTTTAGTCCTCTTTTACATAAATGGCTAACTCATGACAGGTGAGAACTTAAGAGATCCTAAAAAAATACAAAGACTAAATTTGTATCAGAATTTTAGAAATGAAAAGGCTTAGAGATGCATATATGGGGTGCAGAGTCTATAGGAAATGTCTGTGCTTTCAATTTTGCTGTGAACCTAAAATTAAAGTTTATTATAAAAAGAAATGTACTGGTGTTGGCCGAACTGGACAGCTGCATGCAAGAGAATAAAACTGGATCACTGTCTAACCCCATACACAAAGGTAAACTCAAAATGGATCAAAGACCTGAATGTAAGTCATGAAACCATAAAACTCTTAGAAGAAAATATAGGCAAAAATATCTTGAATATAAACATGAGCAACTTTTTCCCAAACGCATCTCCTTGGACAAGGAAAACAAAATCAAGCTAGAGGGTAATATGCTCAGTGAAATAAGCCAGGCAGAGAAAGACAAGTGCCAAATGATTTCCCTCATTTGTGGAGTACAACAACGAAGCAAAACTGAAGGAACAAAATAGCAGCAGAATCACAGGCTCCAAGAAGGGACTCGTGGTTA
Organism: Manis pentadactyla; assembly: GCF_030020395.1. Taxonomy (NCBI): domain Eukaryota; kingdom Metazoa; phylum Chordata; class Mammalia; order Pholidota; family Manidae; genus Manis; species Manis pentadactyla. The sequence goes on along the minus strand of NC_080037.1, from coordinate 25,218,491 downwards.
CCAAAGGGAAGGAGTTGGGGGTGGGGGGTGGGGAGGGAGAAGGGGATTGTGGGGTATCATGAGTGGTGCAGTTGGTGTGTGGGGGGTCACAGGGAAGACAGTGTAGCTCAGAGAAGACAAGTAGGGACTCTGTGGCATCTTACTACACTGATGGACAGTGACTGCAAGGGGGTGTGGGGGGGACCCAATAATAAGGGTGAATGTAGTAACCACATTGTTTTTCTTGTGAAACCTTCATAAGAGTGTATATCAATGATACCTTAATAAAAAAAAAAAGAAAGAAAAAGAAATGTAAGATTATTTTGTTTGACTTTTGGTTCAAGTAGTAATTAAATCCAAGGGGGGCTAAGCTGATCTAACTGAACAGTGCAGAGGCAGGCATGGCACTGGGGGTCTTTCACCCTCAACAGGCTTCACATTGACACAGCCACACAAGAGGCACCGTGGAGACCCACATCCCCAGCCTCCGTCCCCACCCCTACACTGCCTGACTTGGGCCTGAATTTCAGCCGGCTTTGCCAAAAATGAGTTATTTAGGTACCTTTAAAATGTGTTAACCCTACATATCAGTTTCCTCTTTGTATTGATTTTCTTATGTAAAACCTAGAACGCTTCAGAAGGTTATATTGCAGAGTGTAGGGTTCAGACCGAGTGCCCTGGAGCCCAACTGCCTGATTTTAAAACCCAACAAGTTCCTTATTCTCCTTCAAATATGTCTGAACTCTAATCATGGACATGATGATAATCTTGCCCCATGGTGCCCCACTGCTGCTCCATGTAAAGTAATGTGTACAAAAAGAGAACAGAATAACCCCCTTCTTTTATAAAGGGTAATCATAATACCTACCCTCAGGGCCGTTGGAGGAATCAAGTTAGTTAATACATATAAAGTGCTTAGACAGAGCTTGTTATATATGAATGCTAAAATATAATGTCAGTTACTTAAAAGTCTGTTTTTGAAATAGTATGAGATAGAAAACATCAAGACATCTGAGCCATAGGAAAGGTTGAGTATTCTACAAACTGCCACAATGTCACTAACTTCTTTTTTCACCAAACATCTAGCTTTCAAATTGCAGCGCCTAACATGGTGTAAGAACTCAATACATCTTTCCACTAGACTCCTCCAAACAAACTTTCAGCTTTCTACCAAATCCTGCTGATTATAAATGAGGTCCAAATTCACTCAGAGGGAATTTTTTAATTAATAAACAAAGGTTTTGTTTGAACATTTGCTTTGTGTTCACTGATCACAGGTCAGCTAACTGATCATCATTTTGTGGCTGGATGTGTTTGGGGTCTGATAAAAGCCATTTAACCTGTAAATATCAGGGCAAAATATAGCTAAGCAAATGAACAAAATCCTTCACCATCACAGCAGAATCCCACATGAAAATGCAAAAGTAAAATTTTTTAATCTACAACAAAAATGTTGATTACCAAAACTGAAGCTTTGAAAACATCAGGTCAAATGTGTAAAAGCCATAGACAGCACAAGGAATAGAGCAACTGTGTGTCTTGGAAAACACAAGACAATATTTGAAATTGTGTTTTTTTATAGCTATGTTGCTTTTCCTTACCAGGTGCTCATAAAATCAACAGACTTCAAACTCAGCAACTGAAGGACTCTGTTTCTCCACTGGCCGCTGCTCCTAGTACTCTTCAAAACACAGAACAGCTCATACAAATTAAAAGCCTTTAACTCTACAAAGTTTCTTGTAGGAAAGAAATTCAACATTACAATATTTTTTCTGGAGATGTCGTCACTGCTGCTCCAGCTCCTATGAGCTTCTAAGTAATGGGCAAAAAAGCGATCACTCAAAGTTCATATCAACCAGAAGTAATTACACAGCCTGCCCCATGCTATCAAACTGCTTAAAGCTTTAGCTCCATGACTTTTCATTATGGTTTTTTTGCAGGAAAACATTAGCCACATTTGTTATCAATAGCAATCCCAAGCCCTGTGTGTCTGAAAAACTCTTTAATAATGCATTGCTTCCTAATGATTTTACCAACAGACAGGCATTGATGAATTTCAATTCAGGTCTGGAACAGTACAGTCCACAAGTCCGTATTGAGCACTGCACTGGAGAATGGCCGGATTCATTAAGAGTCCAGGAGAGTCTCTCATTAGATGAAGAATAACGGCTTTGGCAGCAATTTTTAAGGCAGGTTGAAAATATAACTTCTAAAAGCAAACTTTTCCACCAAAATCATACCTGGTTTGCTTTATTGATTCCACTAAAAATAACTATCTAATGCACTGGAGCATGATCATAGAAATTGCCAATTGTTATTTTAACAATAAACATTAGCTGTAGAGTATCATACCCACTTACAGAAACATGATATTCCAGTTGTTATAAATGTGCAACCAATTGTGAAATACAACAGCAGAAAAGGATATTATGAAATAGATCAATACTTTCATTATTAAACATTAAAAAGGAAAGGTAAATGTATTACCTTCATGGTATCAGTTTCCATTCTGAAGACCCTATTAAAAATGAGGCTGAACATTTTTCAAGGATCCTGATATTTTTTCAAAGCAAGCTACTAATTTTCTACTTTCTCTGTGTTTATAGAGATAGCCTGACTTGGTCACTTAGATGGAAAAGGTCACAATATGACTAATCACCAAACCTGCTTTATTTTTAACAGTTCTTAGTAATGATGAAAACTGTTATAGCTTCAAGACATATTCTTGGCCTCTACATAATAATCATTTCACGTCCAGTTTCTTTTCCATAAATGTTAATAGGATTTTCTGACAGAAAGTAAAGCAATTTGTGTTTTTAGATACTGTATATGGAAGTATCTACACTTCTGAATAAAAATAACTGCACCATACAAAATATATTATTGTATACCATTAATTTATGTACCACTTAAGGAGGACTGTTGGGCTAAACATGCATTTTATTCACATTATTCATTCTGCCTGGAACCTGGATGCTTAGCAAGCATCTCTTTCCTTCCTTCCAACTCTCTCCCTGTCCTAAGGGATGGTGAAAGATGGAGGAGCACAATAGAATACAACAAGAATACAAATGCATATTCTTTTCAGCCCAAAGGAAGGGTTGGCAACTGAATAGACTGTAAATAATTTCTCCTGTTCCATATTCCATGGAGTGCAATTTGAACTGCTAAGCAGGAACCTGAGCAGCTGCCTTTTCTGAAACTATATTTTGTAATTTAGGTCACAGTATCTTCAGGCACAGATTAAATCCAAAAGTGAGGGTATATATCATTAAAGTTTGTTTTTAATCTTCCTCACTCTTCACGCCTCACCTTATTGCAGATAAGGAATGCAAAGTATGTCTCGGGGCCCCTGTGAAAGACCTTGAGGAAGCCACAATAACCGTCAAGCTTCTGTATACCAAGAAAATGTTAAATGGAATGAGGGGGAGCACCTGGGAGAAAGGGACTGGAGACAGTGTAAGGAAAACAAATAAATGCTTGCTTCACAATAAGGAAGCCAAATGAGGAGGACAAATGCTTTGATCTGTTTTGATAATTAGCACAGCTGTGCTATAATTTAATTTTGATTCTAATGGTGCCATTTAGCTCTGCCTTAAATATTAGAAATGAGCAAAGTATTAAATTATTGATCACTTATAAATCATTTATATTTGGGGTTTATTTCTTGACTCATTTTTTAGAATAGGTTTTCATTAACTAATATATAGTTAAAAGAATAGAAAGGCATCAAATGGAGACATGGAGAGAGGGACATTAAATAATTACATACCCTAATCCAGTAGCCTTTGACATATCAATATTCTCTGATGTGTTTGTAAATATTTCTTAAGTGAGGGCTCTACCCTAGACCAATTACATGAGAAACTGTGGATGAGCCCAGACAACAGCATCATTTAACTACTCAGGTGACTGAAGTACCTAGCCAAGGCCGCAAACATTGCTGTCGATAGAGTGCATCATGCTGATGTTTCTTAGGGAAGAATGCGAAGTCAAATAATTTCCACAAAAGTCCAATATATTTGCCTGTTTTCTTCTGGAAAACAAATGCCTAATGTAGAAAGACTTGACATTGAAATAACTTTACTGCATCTGAAACTTGATCTCGTGGATATTGATCTGATTGTACCAATTGTAATAATTATTTGTTTCATAAGCACCTGAGAAATCATTTCAAAAAAATTACTGAGAATCAAAACTAGATATTCTATTGAAACAATTCTGAACACTGAACTTATCATCTGCTACATGTGTCACTAACACTTATCATTTTTAGAAAACTCAGAAATGCAGAAAATAAAGCAAAGATTACATGAAGTACTTTAATTTCTACATAAAGCACCCTCCAAAGCAGGCTTCCATACCTTCACCATTAGGCCATCACTGAAGATCTACCTAATCACTTCCTGACTCCTGCCCCAAAACCAGAAAAATGGCTTGAAATAGTGTGTCAAATATAAGATAGGGACTGATAAAAGTGAGTTCAACTATGCCTGTGGAGGACAGTGTCTTGCTCATTGTGGCTTCCTCAGTAACTATCACACTGCCTGATATGAGAAACAAGAAGTTCAGAGAAGTTAGCAGCCCTGGAGTCAAGCTGCCTGTCCAGTCCTGGGTCAATTACTTAATAACAGCTCCTGTCTCCGAGTTGTAAAGGTGAAATGAACTTACAATACATGTGAAATACCTAGAACAGTTCCCGGGATGTACTGAGTGCTCAGAAGTGTGAACCCATTATTACTGCCACCTCACTAAACAGGAATTGAATGAATGAATAGATGAAAGAATGAATGATGTTTCTTAGTAAAGGCTTTTTAGTCTTATAGGGTCTCCTATCCAAAAAACTTATTCCTTCAGGGTCACATTCATTCACCCATAATGGCACTAAAGACAGTTTTCAAATGGCAAGATAATCCTTGATGGTTGAGGCACAGCAAGAAACCAGGGACACCTAACAGGAAAGTACCACAGATAAATCACCTGTATTTCTCTGTTTTGCGTGAGGCAGCCCTGCAGGTGTCTGGATTGATGCCCAGACATTCCCAAAGAATTGCTCAAGCAGCAAAATTTTCAGTGCCTAAGAAATATAGAGCCCAGAGGCCTTAAGAAACCAGAAAAATACTTTAACGGAATTGTAATAGTCATATTCCCAACTTTACTCCTTCCTTGCCTCTTAAAAAATACCCAAATAGGTGATATAACTCATTATAGAAGTGTACTAGTAAGATACTAAAAAATGTGTAAAAACAATTATCTCTTACCCTTTACTCACTGTCCAATAAGTAACTACAAGAGCCAATTCATTTAACCTCATTTAACTATGTTTCTGGAGAGGACCATGAGGAAACAACCAAGTATTTTCAAATTATCATTGGACATTCAATGTATGTAGGTAATTCAGTGATGACTTTGTCCATAAGTTATGGTATTGCTATCAAGATGGCCATCATGCGGACTGCTGCTCAGCACTGACCTAAACATAGGAGAGGTTTCCGGTGGCACCGTGGCCGCTTGGCAGCATTGAAGGAACAGCCAGATGTATAGGGGAGGTGAATTCCAGTACTTCCGTATGCACCTCAAAGTACTTCAAAGACAAGCCGATTTTAAACTCACAGTCACACAGCTGAAACTCTCCTTTCCTCTCCTTTCTACTTTGCTCAGGCTGTTGTGTCTCTTCAAACCTCTCCCTGCAGCTCGGGCCCTGGTGGGTTCTCCCCTATCCCTTAGGCGCCGGGGCCCAGCCTGCCCTGCTGCTTTCTCTTCGCTTCTCCCATCATCATCCCAATTCCTCAGAATCAAAGAAAGCCTAGGAGCTGAGCAGCAAGCAGGATTTCATCCCACTAAGTGATTTGGATGGCTGAGGGAAGAGGTAACAAAGTTAAAGAAAATATTTAGATAAGTGGTTACTATCAGTGCAATAATACATCCTCCAAAATAGAGTTTCAAAAGTTTCAAGATTTCACTTTAAATTTATCTATTGAATTGTTAAATCGTTTTGGAAGAACATAAATCAAGCTTGACACCAATTGTCAGATGAACAACTTTGTGGTGTTTTTTTTTTGGCTTAATATTTTAGAATTTTCATCTTTAACAACAGCTTTTTTTCCTGATAACTTAAAATGGCACCTCAAAGAGTTTTAAGTTTCAGATGATTTGGACATTTATGTAAAACACATTCTCTCACTTGTCTTCCTGGAACTCTTCTATATTTTGCCATATTTTTATGTAATCAACAGCCTCCTTTCATCAAAATAATTAATTTATTTAAGCTTAACTTCTTAATTTTCAAGTAACCCCTCACTTTTCTCTCAACATTTTGGAAACGAGGAGTATGGGGAAGTGTGAATCTCTTATTTCTTCTCTCCTCCTCCCCCAGAATTTATTTTAGGTGTTTTTCTTCATTGCATCTTCAAGAATAGATGGTCTATTTGAACTCATTAGCTAACTTCTGATTGCTTAGCAATTCCCTTAAACTGAGTAGAGATTAGCCTTTTTATCCTGCAAACTTAGCTATACATCTTGCCTTTCTGCCACCTTTATAGTATTATGGGTGGGAGAGGGGAGAGATGACAGGAAAGAAGTGGTTTCAGAAATAAAAGTAATCACAGAGACAGGCTCTTTCCCTTCTGTCCTAGAATACAAAAACTCCAGGTGGCATTCCTAAAATTCTCAGCATGACTCTGACCTTACAAAAACCCAAGTAGGGCTGAAATTTATAAATTGACCCAGAAGAATCTTAAGCACAGGGTGTGGAGAACAGAATAGGATACAGTCCTTGAATACCAAATGATCTGGTTTTCATATTCCTAAATTCAGGTTTGTTTCCATGTGGGGCCCAATTTTTCATTTAATCTAAAAGAGTTCTGCTTTTACTTCAAAACCATGCTTCCCGGCATGTTGTCCCAGTTGCTGGTCTACCTGCTCCACATGCTGCATGCCTGTTGTTAGCTACATTATGGAAAAATAACATGTCTATGTAGAAGAAAAAAATGACTGATCATTTGATATAGGGTTTTCTTTCCAAACACCATTCTCATTTTCCTTATTTCTCAGGGCTCTAAAAATAATCATGTGGGACATTTTGAGTTAATAGAAATAATTCCAATAAATACCCCGTCATCACATCATAAAACACAAAAGAGCACTGAGTGTTAGGTCACCCTATGTGGGCAAGAACTGAGACTCAGGTATTCTGGCTTGTGGCACTAGGAAATACCTCTTCCCAAAGGAACTGAGTTTTAGTTGTTTTTATACACACTGCTTTACAGGAGTAGGAAGTGGGGCACCCTGTGGAGGCAAGATCTCCACCACCTCCATGATTAGGTTGCAGACATATTTGAAGTTCTGGGGCAGGGCTCAGGAGCTCTGAGAAAGATGAGCCACTTACAGAGGATTTCGAGAAAATGGGATCACAAGCCACATTTGGCAACGTGGCCAGAGGCAAAGGAGACTGGTGTCTCCACGCAGAATGGCAGCTGGAACTGAGAACCTGTCCGGACTCCACTACGCTCACAGGAGGTAGGCGTCCAGGTAAATAGAAATGAATTGAGGCAGAATGTTGCCTTACTGAATGAAAGCACTTCAGGGACGCAAACCCCCCTGCCTGCCGAGGGACCCATGACACAGAGGAAATCAGCATTTACTCCACTTCAAAGAAACTGCTGAGTATGCCTAGCACCAAAAGAGCTGACAGAAAAAGTGACTAGGGTAAAACAGCAGGGATTATTTTTTTTTTTTTGTAAAGTGAAGAGAGAAGAGGGAGGTTACAGAGAACTATGAAAAGTAGGTGGGATCAGAGAAGATACGGTGGAACTGACAGACTAATTCATGAGGCTCATGTAAGGCGCACTCACATCTAAGAACTCCCAGAAACACTCGTACCTCTTATTGCACCGGCTGCAGACCATAGGAGGCCATTCGTGGGTCTGATGCAGAGGACTGACCACAGAGAGATCCCATACCCCAAGCTGGATGCATCACTGGGGCAGATTTCAGGTTTGCTTCTTTGGGGAGGGGGTTAGTGTGTTCAGTGTATGTGAACAGGGGTGTATGGATACTTGGTGGCCAGAGAAGAGGAATATAGTAGGGATAGACTGTCCGCCAAAGATCCAGACCCCCATTCCAAGTTCCCGGGTGCCAAGGAACTTGCATTTCCAGCCCCTCGGGGATGGGCCCTGTAACTGAGCCCCAGGCAACGGGCCAGGGCAGGAGTGACACACAGAGCTTCCGCCCCCGGCCCCAAGCAGCTGGTGGCGCGGCGGTCCCCCTCTGCCATCTGAAGGCTGTGCATTAAAGCTGGCAATGGCTCCACCAGCCTCTGGCCCTGAATACTACATGAAACAGAATTACCTCCCTCTTTCCACTGCCCAGGGAATTTATGTGAGCAGAAATAAATGTCACCTTGTGTTTAAACAGAGATTTTTAAGGTTCACCTATTATAGTAGCTAATATGAATATAACAAAACATTCCATAAAAGTGAATTTTTACACTACCCATGTAATCCAAAAAGTGAACAGGGAATATAATCTATTCTATTTGAAGAAACATGATATCTCACATTAAATTATAAATGATTCTAATAATACATAGAAACTTAAACTTGAATAAATTTCAAATATATAAGCCAATAGCAGGCTAGCTATCCTCCAACTAAATAGTCTTAATATGCTAGATTTTAAAATATCTCTTTAAATTCATCTGATCTGGGAAAAGAATGGGAAAATGTTCAGATACCAAAGTTGACAAGAAGAAATTCAGAGTGGGGAACAAAGGGCTGAAACTAATGGCTCTCCAAAAACAGGTGGGCAGGTCACTGGCTTTTAACTTAATGAATGTGAAATTAAAAAACAAACCTAGTGCTTGCTTTGGCAGCACATATACTAAAATTGGAAAGATACAGAGAAGATTAGCATGGCCCCTGTGCAAGGATGACATGCAAATTCATGAAGTGTTCCATATTTTTTAAAAGAAAAGAAAAGAAAAAAAAAAAAAGCTACAGGCATCCAAAAGATATCAGATCACAGTCCTCCAAAAGGCTGGTCCCCAAAAAAGGGTGACTCTTCAATAGAAGAGTGAATTATACAAATAAAAGCACCCACAAAGGAGGACAATGTGTGGAGAGAAACAAAAAGCCTCACCTGGGAGTTCCTGACAATAAGACTAACTTCATAGCAGATGCAGGATCAGAATTTCTATCACTTTTATGGCCTGGAAAAATTCCAATGGAGAACTAAGTTAATCTAGTCCAAATTAAACTGCCCCTAGATGCTCAGCAGAGGCAAACACACAACCTCTCTGGAGAAATTACCTCAAGCCCAGACGTCAAAGAATTCTCACAGATAAAACACTCAGTCATCATAAGCTCACAAGCAAAATGCAAAATCAGAACAGGGAACAATTCTGTGGGAATGAAACTCATATAACCAACAACAATTCAGACCCCCAAAAGCTGCAGGTGTTAAAATTATCATAAACTATAAAATATAAATAATAATTTTAAAGAAAAAAAGGTAGTAAAAGAATCTGACAAAGGAATAAGAAACTATCAAAAGTATGAATCTGACTTGAGCTGTAAGTAGAAATGAAAAATATAATAATATTATAAATTCAATGGATGGGTTAAATTAACTTATTTTACATGGCAGAAGAGAAAGTTGATGAACTACAAGATAGAGCTGAATGAAGACTGAACGTGGAATATAACACAAAGAGGCAAAAATTAATAATTTGAAGTCTGAAATTTAGGAAACATCAAGTTCAAACTGAGAAGATCTAATACATATCTATTCACATTTCCAGAAGAAGATTCTAGAAAGAATGGAAAAGAAGTACTAACTAAAAAGAATTTTGTTGGGGGAGCTGATGAAAGATGCCCAACCTCAGATTTAGATATTCAAAAAAATCTCAAGCAAAGTAGCAGGAAGCAATCCACACCTCATTTGTCATGATGAACCTGAAGGGGTGAAAGGATTTTAAAAGCCACCAGAGAAAAACTAAAACAATGAGACTGACAGCTGACTTCTCAACCATTGAAATGGAAACTCAAAAATAGCTAAATGAAACTTCAACATACCAACAAAATATAATTCTTAACCTCCAAGTGACTTTCGAAAAGGGTGACATGACCATTCAATGGGGAAAGGGCATCTCTTCAACAAACAGTGTTGGGAAACCTAGATAATAATATGCAAAAGATTGAAGTTGTACCCTTACCTTGAACTATATACAAAGTCTAACTCAAATTGGATCAAAGACCTGAACATAAAACCCAAAACTATAAAACTCTCAAGAAAACTTAGGTGAAAGCTTCATGACATTGGGTTTGGCAAGGATTTCTGTGATGTGATACTAAAAGCGTAAGCCACAAAAGCAAAAACAAACAAGTGGAACTACCTCAAAACTAAAAACTCTGTGCATCAAAGAACACAATCAACAGAACAAAAAGGCAATTCACGGAATGGGAGAAAATATTTGCAAGTCATATATCAGATAAGCAGTTAATATTCAGAATTTAGCATATAACCCAACAACAAAAAAACCCACAAAAAATTCAATTATAAAACAGGCAAAGTACTTAAATAGACACTTCTATAAAGATTATACAAAAAAAGCTGACAAACATGAAGATACTCAACATGACTGATCACCAGGGAAATGCAGATCAAAATCACAACGAGATATCACTTCACATCCATCAGGATGGCTACAATCAAAAACAAAAACAGAAAATAATTGTTGGCAAAGATGTACAGAAACTGGAATCCTTGTGCACTGTTGGTGGGAATGTAAAATAGTGCAGCTGCTATGTGATACAGTTGGGTAGCTCCTCAAAAATTTAAAACAGAATTACCATATGATCCAGCAATTCCATTTCTAAGTATACAACCAAAAGAACTGAAGGCAGGATCTCAGAGGTACTTGCACGCCTGTATTCACAGCAGCACTATTCCCAAGGGGCCACCAACAGGCGAATGGATGAACAAAAACGTGGTATGTACATACAAGGAAATATTACTCAGCCTTAAAAGTGAAGGAAATTCTGACAAATGCTATAACATGGACAAACCTAAAGCAATTTTGTCAAGTGAAATAAACCAGTCACAAAAAGGCAAATACTATATGATTCCACTTATATGAGATACATAAAGTAGTCAAATTCAGAGAGATGGAAATAGAATGGTGGTTGCCAGGGGCTGGGAAGAGGGGGAAATAGGGAGTTGTTTAATAGATATAATGTTTCAGTTTTGCAAGGTAAAAACATTCTGGGGACTGGTTACACAACAGTGTAAATATACTTTACTACTAAAGTATACATTTAGAAATGGCTAAGTTGGTATTTTATATTTGCCACAATAAAAATTGCTTAATAAAATTAACTACATACAGATACACACATATATACATAATTCAGAATGTAGAATTAAATACCCTGCTATCATTCAAGAATGAGGGAAAAAATCAATTACTCAAATATTCTTTATCAATTATTTTTAGTTTTTATGCTTGGTTTTATACCTGAAATTTACATAAAGATTATTTTTTAATAAGAGCACTGATGAACCCACCACAGTATTAACAGAAAGCCCTCTATGCTCCTTTGCCCAAGTGCATCTACCTTTCTCCTCCCTCAGACATCAATAGTCATTTTTACATTATTGTCTTACTTTTCTTGATAGTGTAAACACATGAATTTTTTAATCAATATGTTGGTCAGTTTTTATTGTTTTTTGAATTTTATGAAAATGAAATTCTGTATCTATTTTTTCTGCAGTTTGCTTTTGCACTTCATCCTCACTGCTAAGAGAGTCTCCTAACACATGCAGCAGTCTTACCAAGCTGTAGAGCTACATCTTAGGCTGGGCACTTGTTTAATCTTTTCAAGAAATGCAAAACTGTTTTTCAAAGTGGTTTCACTGATCGACATGTCAAGCAGCAACATTAAAGTTCTCTTTTCTTAAAAACAACTTTTTTACTTAAATTATATCCTTTGAAAACTGGTCATATTTTCCTTGCAATGTGGGAGGTCTATGTTGTATGGCTACAAATAATTCATTCAGTATACTTCTTTACTGTTTGACTCTGACTTTTTATTTATAAATAGCCCTACTGTCTAGTTATACTCACTCCCCTGCATGTGCAAATTTTCCCAATTCCCTGCATATTCTACTGATTTTACAAGTTTTAACTACCATGAATATATTCTTCTGTGACATTATTTAAAAGAAGAAATTGTTTAGTTCAAAGTTTTATGGTTAAGGCTTTAAAACAGGTGTTGTAATGAACGATAATTATCTTCTGGGAAAGAGAAAAGCACGTACCATAGGACCACACTAGTCTACTGGGATTTAAATGCTAATGGTACCTGTTTAAGGCCTCCAGTCTTTGGTTTCATCAGCCTTCATGACTGACACAGCTTAAAAGACACCTGATATTTGAGCTCTACTCTCAACTCTGCCTCTAAGTACCTGTGTGACTTTAGGAAAGGTCAAGAAACTTGACATCCATTTTTGTACTGGTGAAATAAAGAATTAACAAAATAATCTCAAAGGTCCATCCGATCTGAAAAATTCTATTGTTCTATGATATTGTGTCACTAGCTGGCAGCTAGCAGGCTCTATCCATCCCACAAAGGTCTTTTTTGGGGGGAATGGCTTTATTACATCATTCCCCCACCCTAACAATGTTTATGGATGGATGTGCAATCCCTAGCTTTCTACAGGATCCACTACTGTCACATCCTGATCTAAGCACTCACGTTGCCTTCCTGGACTTGAAACATTTGAGTTTTTAAGCCCTATTCTACAGTAAATATTCTTATCCTCTAAGGTAATACAAATTTAACACAGCAACAACTAATTCTGTAGAGAATGCCTTATAGTTAACAAACTGTTTTCATGTGCATTATGTCATCTGTGACAGTCATCCTGGTAATTATTTTGGTTAAGAAATATTTAGGATATCTCTCCATTGCCCAAATATTAGCAAAACAAGTTGAGATGTCTTCTTTACTAATCCACAAGCACAATCTCATACACGTAGGAACTGCGGTTCCTCTCTTTATGAAGAAGCCAAAACTCATGCTGCCAGCTTCCCACTGGTGCCTGGGGCAGAAGCCAGGCTACAGGAAATGAAGTGGGAGCAGGTGCTCTTTCGCACATGCCTCGCTCTGCCCAGAGCCAGTCTGGAAGCCTCCTCCAGGTAAGGTGGGGGAGCCAGGCTGAACATATGCTCACAGAGGGGGAGTCAGGAGACAAGCAGGACGTCAACATCCACGTCTTGGCATGAGCTACTAACCCTTAAACATTTCCAACTTCTCTCCATAGGGAAGAGGAAAGAAAGCCCCACATTTCAGTAAATTTTAGTGACATATCCCAAAACATGCCTTACTAAATTCACAACCCCTGAGAGGAGTCCACGCAGGACATTTGCAAGTTGGCACTGTCTCACAAACATTGCTTGTCTTGTGTTAATGTGTTTATTTGGATTTTAAGGATTGTCTTGCTTACCCACAGGCAGTCAAAAGAACATGCATGCCTTGTCAGCCAGACTGGCTGTAACCATTATCATAACCTTTACTAGATCTGCTGACATTCTGTTTTTGTTCCCAGTCCAGATGTCGTGTTTAATAGAGGAGATTCTCTCACTATGTGCATTAGTGCCCAGGAATGCCAACATAATTCAATGAATTGCTGGATATTTGAAGAAAGGACTTCATTTTTCTAAACTGTTCCGATTTTCTATCAGCCACCTACAAACTAGGGCATTCACTGCCTACTTAATCACCTGAGCTTGCCCCAGATATAATGGTCAATTAAGCTAAATATAGTATGGTTTCCTATTAATCAAATCAGCTGGAATACACCATAAGGTAGAAGTATGAGGCTGTGTCACTACTCTTCTGAATAACAACAGTTTTGCTGGCAGAAATTCTAAGCCCGAATCTTTAATTCAAGACGTGGGAAGGCTACAGAGGAGTAGCCTCAAACCATGCACACATAGCTTTGGAGACAAAAGCTGGAGTGACCAATTTCCTGACCTCATTAAGGACCCCTGCTTGTTTTCTCTGCACATTTTGGGACACAGAAATGTCACCATGTCACAGAGAGAAATACTCATTTTCTACTTTCTATACAACTTATACCAACTGAACTTTTCCCCCACCACTGTTGAAAGACATTATTTTTTAGGTAACTGATGGCCTTCCTTTTGCCAGCTCCAGTGGTCACCTGTCTTCCTCTAATTAGGTAGCCTGCAGCATTTGACGCAACTGGTTTATTCTATTATCCCTGTATTTCTATGCATCTGTATCATCGAATTTCCCCAAATTTCCTCCTAGCCCATTGGTTTCTATTCCCAGTCCCCTTTACTGACTCCTCTTATGCCGGATTTGTTCAGTTTATTCAATGCTCCCCTCTTGGCCCTGAATTCCTTCTAGTCTCCCTAGGTAATCTTACCCCATCTCATAACTTCAAATACCATCCATATTATGATGGCCTCCAGGTCCGAATACTCAGCCTCAACATCTCTCCCCAGCTCCAGACTCAAATATCCAGCGGCTCCACATCACCCCCTTGATTGTCTGATACACATCTCAAACTTACTGTGTCTGAGAGAGAATTCTTGGTTTCTGTCCTTTTCCTGGTCACTCTTTGCCTGGTCTTCCCCATCTCACTACCTACCTTGTCTCTCAGGTTAACACCTTGGAGTCATCCTAACTCCTCTTTTTTTCTCACAATCCCAAACCTCTCCATTGTACATTATGTCAGTTCCACCAAAACTAATTCTAAAATCTGACCAATATTCACCACTTTCCCTGCTATAATTTTAATTCAAGACATCACCATTTCTCACTTAAACTAACAAACTCCCAGTGAGCCCTCTGTTTCCATGCTCACTTTCCAAGGGACCATTCTTCTTGCCGTAGCCAAAGGATCTTTGTAAAACAAAATTCGTCACATCATTCTCCTACTAATAACAACCTAATCCAGCTTCCCAAGCAAGTAAGGTCAAATTCCATATTGCCTTGCTCACAAGGTCCTAATGATCCGAACCTAAACCTAATTCACTAACTTCACCTGTATTACTCCCCACTCTGTTCACCACCCTCTGTCCACAGTGAATTTCTTTCTTACCTTCGAACACAACATGGTCATCCCCATCTCTGGCTTCTGTATTTTCTTTTTCCTCTGCTTGTATCAGTCCTTCCCACACGTCCCTATCACTTTGATCTCAGCTCAGATGTCACTTCCAGCACCCATCTAGGTAAAGTAACCTCTTACTTTTCATCCCAATTTTATCTTTTTATCTTCTTTGTAGTTTTGAAGCCCTTAAAATATGCTGTTTTTTCATTTGCTTACATACATATTGTCTGTCTTCCCCATAGAACAGAGTTATTATTAGTAGGACACTGCATTTTTTTTCATTAAATGAATTACCAGCTCACAAAACAGTATCAAACACATAGTATGTACTCAACAAATGAAGTAATGAAAACATCTAAAAATACTTCTAAGAACCCATGTCCAATTTATTTCATAAGTAGAATATTACCAAATATTCTGGAATTCTAGGAAGAATTATGTTAGAACATTGGAAAAAATCCAAATAAAGTATTTGTTTTGTATGAAAAAATGTACTACAATTCCCAGTAATGTGATCATTTTTCAAATGTTAGCAGTCACATCTTCACTAATCAGTCTTTGCTCATTTGAAAAAATCAAAAGCATTTAATTGACCATAAACACTAGATATGAATGTTATTTATGTCCTTTTTAATGATGTTTTCTTTCCCTCTGTTTCTACCCAGAACCATTCAACAATATGGTTTGTAGACCTCTTGTTTGAAATAAATTCTTAAAAGCTCAACATTTTCACTCACATTATTTCAGTTTTCAAGTCATCTGATATGATGTGCAAAGCTGGACTGAATGGGGCTCATTCTTCAAGTCTTGGAGAGCATGAACTCTAAAATATAAATCATACAGAATAGCAGACAAGCCCACAGGCTAGAGTCAGATCACCTAGGTTCTACCATTTCAGTTAGGGCAAGTCATTTAATGGCAAGTGTATCTGGGCAAGAGTCGGTTCTCAAAAATCTGAGTTGTGGGCCATTGGGAAGAGGCAGCGGTTGTTAGGCAGCCAGAGCCAGATACAGCCGATCAGCACTGGGCATCCATTCTGCCTTTATTCCTAGCCTGCAGGGCCTGCAAAGTAAATGCTACATTCCCCAGACACATCCATAGCCAGAATTCTGGATGCAAATCAAATTCCACCAATGAGAATGTTCATATGAAATTTTGAACGCCTAAGTGAGTCAGAGATCCTCCTCCTCCTCTTACTTTTTCTCCAGTGAGATCATGGAGTCGGGCCAAATGCAACGCCTCACGTGGAGAGGTGGTCTCAGTGTGGCAGCAGGGCCGCACCCTCCTGACCTCTGGTTTGCAGCTATGGTGGGATGTCTGACACCAGTTGTCTAGTCCTGACCCTCACTACCCCGCCCTCTTTCATGAGCACCTAATCTCTACCAAACTCCTTTCTGCCTGTAATACCTGTGTGGTTCCTGGATCCTGTATTGAAATCTGATATACATCTAATGATAACAAATAGTAATTAATACTCATTTAATCTTCTAACAACCCTGTGAGGTAAATCTCATTATTATCCTGGTTTTGTTAAGTACAGAAACTAAAAAATGGAGAGATTAAGTAACTTTCCCCCAATTAAATACCTATTAAGTGACAAAGGCAGGATTCAAACCCAAGCAGTCTGGTTCTAGCGGCACATTCTTAACCATTTCTCACAGACACAACAGACAAATCATCATCCAAGTTAAAATAGTCTAGCCTTCTTCCATTGAACAACTATTAACTACAGAAAAATAAAATCACATAGAGGCATATCTGAAAGAATCCTGGACATTATTTAGTCCAATCCCGTCATTTTAGATATGGGGAAACTGAGGCTCTGAGCAGTTATATGATATAACTAAGCTCACACCACAGATAAATTAAATCCAAAGACAGAATACAAGTTTTTTAACCCCCAAACTAAAGATCTCATGATAATGATATTTTTTCTGTTTTGAAGATTTTCATTTATCCAAAAATATTTGATTACTGCTGATATGCACCTGGAAAGATGTTAAGCTTCAGAATTCTGCAAGTGTCTGGGAAAATTCTTTCAAGCTTTTTTTTTTTTAATAAAGGGAAAGAGGCACTTACAGAACGAAAGTGAAAAAGATCCTAATTAGTATTTTAAACTCAAAGTTTAATGGGAATACTTCTGTACTTCAACTGCATAAGGAAAGTTTGACCTAGAGCTATTATAAGTAACACGTAACTTTCATAATTAGATCATTTCCACTTCAACTTTCTGTCATTGCATATGGCAAAAATCATGTGAAATCTCAAAGGGTTAATGAAGTGTTTTCTGTTTTGTTTTGTTTTGCCAGAAAACAGATTTTAATAATCTTGCTCAGAAGTTTTGGAAGGTAGTCCTTTCAAAAGGATCTTTTAGATCCAGACACCTTCCCATATCCATGTTACAAATTAGGAAACTGAAGCCCTAGGGAATCGACTACCTTTGCTCAAGGTTAGTAGACTCTGCCTTCTTACTTCATTGCAGACTTTCCTTTTTAACAAGTTGTTCTAGTACTGAATCTTAGATAATTTAGTTAGAAAGTTTTCTTGTAAAGTCACATTAAGCTGTCAGTGATTTCTACTGCAGTTTCGAGGTCATACTAGGGGGAATTTATGTATTATTGATGCTTGCTTACTACCTTTTCCAAGCTTTATTCTCTTATCAGGTACCTTATTCTGTGGAAACATTGTTTCTAATTCTGAACTGATCTTTCTGTATTTTTATATTCAGAAGAGGTATTTTGTATTCATATTCTGAGAATTGTCATGCAGTTTTATTTACTCAAACGTTCTTATTTTGAAAGGTTAGAAAATAATAAATCTTAAGTTAACTTTATGACACATCAATTTGCTATGTTGTTATTAGTAAGTCACACATAAGAAAGCTCCTTTGCTTTATTTCACATTGTCAAAGATCGGGGTTGTTTAATAAAATGTAACAGAACAGGTTAGGATTTTTTTAAATGACTGCATAAGTAGCATTTTGTCTTATCCCTTATCTGTCACACTAATTTCCTTCAGTAAAATGGGTCTATTCTAAAATGATTTATTTAAAACTAAGATAGAATAGGTAGAACATCTTCCCTCATTTTCTTTTTTTTACATACACTTACATGAACAACATTGTGGTTACTAGATTCCCCCAATTATCAAGTCCCCCACCCCATACCCCATTACAGTCAGTGTCCATCAGTGTAGTAAGATGCTATAGAGTCACTACTTGTCTTCAATGAAGTGTATTTTTAAAGAAATGTAGTACATTGTCTTTTCAACAAATGTGGTATGAATTTTTACCTCTGATAATTAGCAAGATGTGAAACACTTGAATACCCATGGGTAAAAGAGCTACTGGGCATTCATGCCCCCAAATTTCTCTGGTTTCAATGATAATTAGAATGCAAAAACAGATTAACATTTTCATCTTAATATCCTTAGAAAAAAAGAAAAAAAATCAGACCTACACATTTTTCCATGATATGACAAAAGATTATCATGCTGCATCACAGAAATGACCTTGAAGTGATTTGGATTTTGAAAACTCTTTTAAAAATAAAACTGGGTGTTGATTTTGGGGGAATTTTATTTGCATTGTGCATTTTTAAAATTTATTTGCATAACTTGAACTTTTGGATTGGAATTCCAAATCCCTGATAATTAAAAAGAGAATTTGCAACGAGATAACATTTTCCCTCTCTGCCAGACTGCCCAAGTAGCAATCCGACTGGGCAACAGCAATCATGGAAAATGATGCATCCAGGTCCCGGGGCAGTAATAAGAATACAGCATGTATTTGTTCCTCGGCAGTAAATAAAACCCCAATTATTCACACTGTCCAAAGTGCATCTCCTAAGGAAGCAGACCTTCCCCTAGCAGCTTCAGCAAGAGTTCACACAGCTAGACTGTAGGTCAGTCTGGGAGGGACTGCTTTCAACAGCCCCTCAAGCCCCAGTATATGACTACAAAATACACTCCTCAGGCAATTTAGACAATTCTCTATATAAGGTTATTTGGTTTGTGAAGTAAATTGACTAGCATTTGAATAAAAGTGTTTGAGTTAAGAAAAATCACTGATATCCAGCAGAGAGAGGAAGCGAAGACATTAGCAGAGGAACTCTGACAGTAGCTTCCAATTTTTCACTGTCTGTTTTAGTTAACTCCTTAAAAATTCCATACTGTAAAACAAACTAAAAACAAGTTTAACCACCAGAGCTCTGATTAACAAAGAGATCAACAATGAAATCTCAGGCAAAAAAACAAAACAAACAAACAAAAAAAAAAACCCAGTGTTGTCTTAGTGAGATGTGCAGCCTGCCGGAGAGGAAATGCCTGATTTCCATTAGGTTGATGGGTACTGAAAAGACGTTGAGGACCTTCTAGTATGCCTTAGAGCTCCCTAAATACCTGAGAAAGCCTAGATTGTTGGAACTAGTGGGTTTTTTTTAAGCAACACTTAAGGAAGGAAATACTCAAATCATCCCCAGAAACTAAATCCCAACAAAATATCCTCAACCTGAAGAATCATACAGTCCTTGTCTTTTATTGCCATTTCCTCAAAAATAAGAGGTGCTCTTGGAATGGTAAAAGCCATACTTCTGAGTCATAAAAATCCAGCACAGCATGGAATTCTATTTCAGAAGAGTATTTCACCTGTTATTGGATAAACAGTAGGTAATGCCACCACTCAGAACTCTAAAGTTGCTTTCTGACCACATCAGCTCTGGCTCTGTGTCAGTCTTTTCCTTCAAAAATGACAATATTAGCTATGAGAAATGGCGTGACCTAGTGGTGAGTTCACGTCAACCTTTCAGTGGGTCTAAATCCTCCTTCCAAAAGTCTCATTCTGCATGATAAGACTCAAAACATTCTTATACGTTGTCCCAGTTCTTATATTTAGCAACTTGTTCTGTTTATTGTTTACTCACTGAAGATCCAGGGAGAACCCTCTGCTGCTCTAAGACAAGTAGCAATTTCTAAGAAGTTAGTCATTGGCAATAGCAGATGACTTGTTTGACGGTTGGATCCCCAGGCAAGGGCCAGGGAGCTCCCCACCCTCTAACAGGCTGTGCATTAACTATATATTAACAACCACATTTCCCAGTGAGAACTATAATTAACAGTGTGTTGGTAAACAAACTCGGCAAACATAGTTAAGTAATTGCAGGAGGTTAAAATGCTTGGTTTAATACTTAGAGTAAATGATCATTAGCTCAAACTGACTGCACGCTTTTAAAAAATCGTCATTTGAGCCTTTTGCCTTCTTCCCTCTTTTATTTCACTCTTTCCCTTGGTTAAGCTCTTTTCAGCATTAGATCTTTGCTGCATCCACTTTCTCACCCCTTTTAACCCCTGCATCTAAAACTTTCATTATCACCTCCCACAGGGATGCTTCCTCTCCAGCGTTAAAGCCACTCTTTTTAAACCAAACCTGATTGCCGTGTGTTTCACATACTGTTTCAAACACACCCTCCTTCAAACATGTATCTTTAGCTTATATAACACTGAATTTCTTCAAATATTCTATTATTTCTCTGAATCTTTGCTGATAATGCTCCTCTCGCCCTACAGACTCACTGAGGAAACCCAACCGTCAGCCCGAGCGTGTCCTCCTGCTTCCCCCAGCTTGTCTCTGCGGAAGGCAGCTGGACTGCTCTTCGAAGGACAGGGTTCTCTCCATCGTTTTCCTTTGGACCTTAAAATTGGTGTTATTCATATAGCCCTCCCCTTACACGGTGAAGTCCTGAAGGATTGAGTTTTGTCAGCCTGACAAGGAGGAACTTAAATGTTTGGCAACTTAAATGACCTGGAATCAGACAAACTCTGACAGCCTGAAGGCATCCCCGAATGCAAGGGTCCCCTTCATCACCTATTTACATAACTTGACCTGTGCTGACCTCAGATCTCTCTCCCTCTTCTTAAATCCAGGTATCAGGGAACGTGAGATCAATGGATTATGGTACCGAGATAAGCTAATCATGGAGCAGATGGCATTAATAAGAGTCCATGTGCTCCTCCAATTCGGAGGGCAAAGCTCTTTCAGTCTAGAACTTAATTTTTCAATCTACTCTCTTTTTCTGGAAGTACGAGAATAGTATTAGAAATATATGGATATAGGACACTTTAAATAGTAACTGTGATAGATGCCACATAAAAAACAAAGAATAAATGTACTCAGAATTCCAGGTTTGCTTGACCTACCTACCTTCTTCCTTTCTGCCAGCAAGTGAGCATTTCAGTAAAACGCCTCCTCTTGTCT
Source organism: Manis pentadactyla (assembly GCF_030020395.1). NCBI lineage: Eukaryota > Metazoa > Chordata > Mammalia > Pholidota > Manidae > Manis > Manis pentadactyla. Next base: position 25,197,121 of record NC_080037.1, on the reverse strand, counting down.
TTGTATAGCCTCTGTTCTAATGCGGAGTTTACCTTTACTCTACCATTAAGGAACCGGAGGAGGCACTCATAAGAACAAGTGCTTGCTATGCCGGACAAACCCAAGGTGCAGGGAGAATTTTGACCTGAGTGGAACCATTTATGACTGTGACCTTCTAAAGAAAAGTTGAGTGCTTCAGCCCTTACTAAAGAACGGGTCTCATTTAGAGAGAAGAACTGAAATTTAACCAAGCTTCCTGGAAAAGAACATGGAGGCTGAAGACAGTGACACTGAGCCCTCTAAGCACTGAGAACAGATGCATTAAAGCTTCGGGAACCTTAAAACCTGAGGCTGGGGGAGGCAAGGGGAGTGGCACATGCAAACAAGAAATAAATAAGGCAGGATGTGATAATGCTAAAGGGGTACAACATGCTCTCCGATTCTAAAACTGCCTTCCATATGTTGTTGCATATTGGGGGCCTTTTTAAGAGGATAAGAATTCTTGCCTACACTACCGTTATCTTTAATTTATATTGCATAATAGCCATTATATAGCAACAATTCTCCTGTACTGAATATTTCATCAGGTATCCACACTGTGCTAACTCTTTAAATGCATTTTTATTTAATCCTGGCAACAAGCTTCTAAGAAAATAGATTATATTCGTTAATGAGTGAATATATTACTCAACAAATCTTGATTGGTCACCTTCTCCATCCCAGGTCTCTCTGATATCAGAGATCCAGACTACGGACATGAAGTAATAGGCCCTCTCACTCTACTGTTGCAGGGTTTACAAAGTGAAATAATGTTTTGTGCTTTTTGGCTTTGCAACGAGGTAGATAAGACAGGTGAATTGATCCATTTTAATGATGAAATATGCACAAAGAGATTAAGTGACATCAGTGAAATTCAAACTCTGGCTTTTTTAAAACAAGTGGTGTCGTTTCATTTTTACAACCATAAAATGGAGATTTACTAAGTAAATCTGTTATTCTCTCCATTTTAGAGGTGAAGAAAAAGATTCTTGGAGACATCAATACCATACATAAGGTCACACAAATGTTAAGCAGTAGAGATAAAACCACATTTATCCATCTGCTTCCTTAGCCCATACTCATAAGCACTGACGATGGCAACTAGTTACAATAAATCCTGCATGAATCCTGTATGTTCAAAATTGATTGATGACTGATTGAAAGAGTTAATGAGTGAGCAAACAAGCAAATTCTGACTTAACGCCTGAAGATATGCCAAACAAATGACTTATCCTCCACAGTTGGGAGATCTTCAACCCAAGAGTTAAAAGAGTCAAATACTAAATGTATCTGAGGAGTTATAAATCTGCCAGTTTCTTCATAAGACTCCAGTATATTTTAAAGGTTTCTAATAAAATTAGTAATGTTAAATGTTAAAGTTTATATCAGCAAACCAGTTTTCATGATACAATATTTCTAGCACATCTATAAATACTTGATACTTTTTTCTTAGGATTATATAAAAAATAAATATATTTGCTACCAAACTTTGGATTGCATGACTCAGTCTAGATTTTCCTCAATGCTTATGAGCAGTTCATTCTGTTTTTATCCTTTTTCACTGAAAGCCAGGATTCTGAAGATATCTACCACTGACTGTTAAGCTTGAGCTCTACCTGTAGAAATCTAACAAAAAATCAGAAGGAAAAAGTCAAACTCTTCTCCAAATTGGGTTACTAGTTTATGACCCATGTCCACCTTGATTTTTTAGTCTTTATACACCCTCTCTCCTATGTTAAATTTTTTTCAGCTTTATCAAACAAATTTGATGAAAGAGATACAAATTTAAGTGGCATCATAGCCAGTAGGCAATCATTTTTAAGTCTTCTAAAAAACAAATAAGCTAATGTGCCAAAGGTAGTGTCTTTTAATCATTTTAGTTTTGAAACAAACTAAATTCCTCTTTCAAAATAATAAATTAATACTTCTTTTTCTACAAGTGATGTTAACCAGCATTCTCTTAGGTCCTGTTTTGTGAAGGACTGTTATTGACTTTGCAGTTACAGGTTTATTACAATGTTCCAAGTTAATGTTCTGACTACAACTGGTTTTCCAGTGTTATAATGGCAAAGAGTTGCATGCAATTTGAAATTTTCCAGAACCCATTTTTAAAATCTCAGAGAAGGTAAGTATATGCATATCAGCTACTAGCATAGAAATCAAAGATTGTTTTTATTTATGTCAAATTTGGCCATTATTAAATATTTTGTTAATAACAGGGCAATTGTATTAAAGGGTGGAATAACTGGGAAATTTTAAGATACCGAAGGAGACTTTTTTTTAAATAAACGAGAGGAAGGCAGGGGAAGGTAAAAAGCACAAGGATCTACAGGACAAGTTAGCCCATTGATCTTTCTTGTAAATGTTTCATTTAATAATAATACCACAACCTTGTATTTGTGTAATTTCTAACAAGTTTTACAAACATCTTCTTTGAGTCTCACCACCATCCCACAATGTAAAGTCAAATAAGAAGTAATCTCATTGTGTTTACAATAGTAATTTCTGCTTCCATTCTCTTAGCAAAGAAAGAAAAATGCTCTTTTCATTTCACTCTATGCCCTTATCAAGGTTTCCTATTTCTGAAAAATCTTTTTCTGCCAGACTATTTTGCAAGTTCCTATTCATCATTAAAGGATTCTTAAAGACTATCTTCTCTGAATTGTTCCATGATTTCTTTCCTACCCATAGAGTAAATCACCACCTCTTTTGTGCCACCATTATTCCTTGAGTGTGTCTCTATTATTATCACATCATACTGCAAATAGCGGTCCATGCATGTTTTCCTTGTCATGCAGTCCAATGTGGAGATCCATGAGGACAAGCATTAATTCTAATTTCATTAGCATTTAGCAGGTATTATATAAAAATTAAATGGGTGCAAATGTACAGGGTGGTGTCAAGAAAGAAAAGATGGGGGAGACAGTTTCTGAGATCAAAAAATCACACTTCTAAAGCAGAAACAAATTTCAGTCCACAACCTTAGGTGAATGACTCACTTTTACTTCAACACTAAGCCTACATTTAATCTTAGTCAACTCATTGCTTTCCCATAACTGCAAAGTTTTTCCCAAGGTCACTTCTACTTCCAAGTCCTTGGTGAGGGGCATGGAAGTCGTGTCCTTGAAAGTCATCTATCCATGCTAACATTCACCGAGACATTCCTGTTCTAGCCTTCTGAATGTCTGTCCACAAGAATCTTCGAGGTCTCGGGACTAGCCCTGTTCCCTCCATGCCAGTCTTCGTCGTGGGTGATCCTTCTTCTGCCCCAACTCATGCTGGGCAGTGTAGAACTTGGGTCTTTATATCTCCCTGTGCTCTCCCTGGGGGACGGAAGCCTCAATCTCCAGTGTTCTGGGGTCTCTGAAACCTCTAAGTTTCCATCATTTCCTCTTACCAAGTTACAGATCGTAAACATTAACAGATCCTTTTCAGAGACCCACCAGTTTCAGGTCACCTCACTCTACCTACTTTCTTCTTCATATCAAATACAGAAAAATATTTACTTGGTCTCAGCAGGTTGGATCCCTAGCTCTTAGTCATTTATTTTTACCTAAGCTATAAGGTCTGGTCTAGAATGGAAACTATGGAATCTTTCCTCATCTTAAGAAACTATGAAAATCAACATTGTATTTAGGAAAAAGTTTTTAATGGCACTGAAAAAAAAATGTCTGATTTTCTGAAATATACACTTTAAAGATCAGAAAGGCTACCACTTCATGCATTTTAACACATCTGATATATTCTCTCTGCCTATTATGATTTCCATGATGGTGCCCTCAAGTACTACTCCTAATCACATTCAAGTGCTTGAAATGAATTTTAAAATAAACTCAAAATATACATCACTTCCCACAGGTTACTAGACCATTCAAGCTAGGTTAAGTTTTCCTATAACTGTGCCTTTATAATATCTATATTTTTTCTTTGTAACACACTCAACACACCATTTTCTTCTGAGACCCCTGCCTTTTTGAGTCAAGGACCTTACTTGTTTATCAAGAATGCTCAGATACTGCTTGATATAAAATAAAAACTCAATAAGTATTTGTTACATGAAGGAAAGGAGAGAAATACATTTTGAAAGTAAAAAAGGGATAGGTACTCAGCAAATTAATACCCTTTAAAGTGTCTCAAATGTAACAGAACTTTTAAATTCCACCACTGGTAAAGTCCAGGAATTTATAGTTTTAATAAACAAACTAGGTGATTCTTAATACATACTAGGGCCTGTGAACCACTAGTTTAGGAAAAGATCCTTTGTATCTTTCCAAGGATTAAATATACAGTATTCTCCAGAAGAAAGCTGCTTTTTAACCTGCTTCAAGCTAAATATATTCTGAGGGAGGGACAAATTACTTTAGGGAAAACATTTTTAGGCAAATTAATTTAGGGAAAATTAAATTCCACAGCAGATAGCAACAGAAGTAAAGGCCAGATAACCTCTGTTATGCTCAAGATTCCAAAAGTCTATCTTTACTCTATGATATTATACTAAGGATGACCATAAGTCTCAGTTATCCACAAGGGCCACAATTTACACCTGTTTTCCTGCATACTGGAAGCAGAGCATTTCAATTCTTTAAGTGAGATATTATTATTAAGAGTTCCATTACAAAAAGCCTTAAAGGGTTTACTACCATTCTTTATATATGCAAATTTATATATGGACTAATCTGATAGCATGTGAGATGCACATATGGTAGATAGTGTTCACAGTTTAACACACAGTTTAAAAAATCTGGAAGATAAACAGAGGTAACCCATCTCTTCCCTCTCTTGATCCTTTCTAGATGTTTAGATGCATCGTGACCAATGGTCCCATGTCAAAGATTGCATGCAGTACACTTGCTACCAAACCAAAATGTGCTCCCGCAGGAGAGGCTCAAAACAACTGCCTTCCTCTGGTCACAGTGGTAGGAGACATAGTGTCTGACACTGATGCCCCTGTCAGCCACCTGTACTATCCAGGTGAGATGCAGCTCACAGCACGGTCCATGTGTATACGATGCAGGAAACCAGGCTGCTGCCAAATAGATCAGTGGGAAAGATAAGATATTGTAAGCCATAAATGCATTAAAAGTGATAAATAAGGCTAGACAGTACCCACCACACAGTGTAAAAAATACAGGATGAATTCTCTTGCTATGTGGTTTTATCATTTATTGTATGGTGTAAATCTATGAATATTTTTTGGCTTCGTAAATCCTTTCAAGGGGGAACGTACCTTACCATACTAGAGGCCATATATGGCAAACCCACAACGAACATTGCATTCAAAAGTGAAATGCTGAAAGCTTTCCCTCTAAGATCAGAAACAGTATTAGGATGCCTACTCCCACCATTTTTATTAAGCATAGTACTGGAAGCTCTAGCCATAGCAATAAGACAAGAAAAAGAAATATAAGGCATCCAAAATGGTAAGGAAGAAGCCAAGCTTTACTATTTGCAGATGACATGATCCTGTATATAAAAAACCCTAAATACCCCACCAAAAAAACTATTAGAACTAGTAAATAGATTGCAGCATAATAAACTTGCAATATAAACAAATCAATATACATAAATATGTTGCATTTCTATATTCAAATAATGAACTAGCAGAAAGAGAAATAAAGAAAATAATTCAATTTACAATTGTATCAAAAAGACTAAAATACCTAGGAATAAACCTAACCAAAGAGGTGAAAGACCTGTACTCTGAAAACTATAAGATATTCATGAAAGAAAATGAAAAAGACACAAATAAATGGAAAGGTATCCCATGATCATGGATAGAAAGAATTAATGTCAAAATGGCCATCCTACTCAAAACAATCTACAGATTCAGTGCACTCCTACCAAAAAACCAATGGAATTTTTTACTGAAGTAGACCAAAGAATCCTAAAGGTTATATGGAACCACAAAATACCCTGAAACCACAGCATTCTTTAAAAAGAACAAAGCTGGAAATACTACAATTTCTGTTTTTAAGATATTTTACAAATCTACAGTGATTAAAACAGTACAGCACTGGCACAAGAATACATAAATGGAAAAATGGAACAGAATAGACAGCCCAGAAATAAACCCACACGTATAGGTCAATTCATATGTGACAAAGGAGGGAAGAACATACAATGGGGAAATGACAGTCTCTTCAATAAATGCTGTTAGGAAAAGTGAACAGTTACATGCAAGAGAATGAAATTACATCAATGTAATACACCATATACACAGACAAAAAAAAACTCAAAATGCATTAAAGACCTAAAGATATGAAACCACAAAACTCAGAAGAAAACATAGGCAGGAATCTTTTGAGCATCAGCATGAGTAATTCTTTTCTAGATATATCTCCCTGAGCAAGAGAAACAAAAGCAAAAATAAACAAGTGTGACTACATCATACTGAAAAGCTTCTGTACAGCAAAAACAACCATCAACAAAATGAAAAGGTAACTGACAGTATGGGAGAATAGGTTTGAATTTATAAATCTAATAAGGGTCTAATATCAAAAACATATAAAGAACTCATACAGCCTAACACCAAGAATAATTTTTTTTTAAATCTCACTTAAAAAGTGGGCAGAGGACCTGAATAGACATTTTTGCAAAGAAAACATACATATGGCCAACAGGCACATGAGAAGATACTCCTCATCACTGATCATCAGGGAACTGTGAATACCATCTCACATCACTCAGAATGGCTACTGTCAAAAGACAAGAAATGACTAGTGTTGGCAAGGATATGGAGAAAAGAGGACCATCCTACACTGTTGATGGGAATGTAAATTGGTGCAGCCACTATAGAAAGCAGTGTGGAGTTTCCTCAAAAAATAAAAATAGAAATACCATGCAACCCAGTAACTGCACTTCTAGGAATTTACCCAAAGAAAGCAAATCAGTGATTCAAAAAGACATGTGCTCCCCTATGTACATTGTTACATTATTTACAACAGCCAAGATATGGAAGAAACTGAAGTGTCCATTAATAAATGAATGAAGAAGAGGTTGTACATATATACAATGGAATATTATTCAGTCATAAAAAAGAAAGAAATCTTGGCATTTGCAACATCATGGATGGACCTACAGGGTATTATGCTGAAATTCATTTTGTTGATGGTTGTCTTCACTGTGCAGAAGCTTTTCAGAAAATAAGTGAAATAAGCCAGGCAAATACAATATGATATCACTTATATGTGGAATCTAAAAAATAAAACAAAAACAAAAGCAGCAGTAAAATCATAGACACTGAGAAGAGACTAGTGGTTACCATGGGGGAGTGGCTGGGCAAGTGTGTGAAATAGGTGAGGGGGGTAAAAAGGTACAAAATCAAAATCATAACATAAATTGGTCTTGGGGATAAAAGTACAGCATGAAGTATATAGTCAATAATACTGTAATATCTTTCTATGTTGACAGATAGTAACTGCACTGTTGGGGTAAGCATTTAATAATGTAGATAACTGTTGAATCACTATACATGAAACCAATATCTATTGTATATCAACTATACTTCAATTAAAAATATTTTCAGTATCAATCTTTTTTTAAAATGTATAGGTTAATGAAAATTTATATTATATTTCCATGTGGCAAGAGATTAATGATGAAGTATAACTTTTCCAAAATATTAGCATTCATCAACAACCACAGGAGAATAAAACTATAAATTAGAACTATGAATTAATAAATTTGAATGAATTTATAAATTCTAAAGAAAATATATATCAACTGTGATGATTTAAGAATTCAGCTGCACAAGTTTACATATCACCCTGAGAAACATGACTTTTCGTTTAGATAAAATGTTCTTTTAAGATAATTTTGCCTATTTTCTTTTTTTTATTGACTTATAGTTGATGTACAATATTATACTGGTTTTAACTCTACAACATGGGGGTTCAACAGTTACACACATTATTAAATCCTTACCCAAACTAGCACAGTTACTATCTGTCAACATAGAAAGATATTACAGAACCATTGACTATATCTTCCATGCTAATCCATCCCCATGACCAACTTACATTTTAACTAAGACTTTTGTGCCACTTTATCCCCCTCACCCACCCCAAACACACACCCCAACCCCTTCTGTGTGAACCACCAGTAACTTCTCAGTGTCTTTGAGTCTGCTGCTGTTTTGTTCATTTTGTTTTTAGATTCCACAAATAAGTGAAATCATATGGTATTTGCCTTTCTCAGCCTGGCTTATTTCACTTAGCATAACTCCCACTAGGACTATCCATCTTGTTGCAGATGCCATGATTTCTCACTTTTTATAGCTGAATAATATTCCATTGTGCATATGTATCACTTCTTCTTCATACATTCATCTACTGATGGACACTTAGGTTGCTTCCACATCTTGGCAATTGTAAAATAATTCAGCAATAAACACAGGGGTTCATATGTCTTTTCAAACCAAGGATTTTGTTTTTCTATATCTAATCCTAGAAGTGCACTTACTGGGTCATATGGTATTTCTATTTTTAGTTTTTCAGAGGAACCTCCATACTGCATTCTATAGTGGCTGCACCAACTGATATTTCCACCAACAGTCTAGAAGGCTTCCCTTTTCTCCACATCCTCATCAACACTTGTAATTTCGTGTCTTTTGGATAGTTGACATTCTGACTGGTGTGAGGTGATATTTCATTGCGGTTTTGATTTGAATACCCTGATGATAAGTGATGTGGAGTGTCATGTGTCTGTTGGCCATCTATATGTCTTTGGAAAAAGGTCTGTTCAGGTCCTCTGCCCATTTTTGAATCATTTTTGTTTGTTTTTGTTTTTGTTTTTTGGTGTTGGGGCATATGAGTCCTTTAGACATTTTGGATGTTAACACCTTATTGGATATATAATTTGAAAACATATTTCTCCACACTATATGAGGCCTTTATGTTTTGTTGATGGTGTCTTTTTCTGTACAGAGGATTTTAGTTTGGTGTAGTCCCACTTCTTCATTTTTGCATTTGTTTCCTTTTCCTGGGGAGACATATCTACAAAATAATTACTCATGCTGATGTTCAAGAGATTCCTGCCTATGTTTTCTTCTAAGAATGTTATGTTTTCATGTCTTTATTTAGGTCTTTAATTAATTCAAGTTTACTTTTGTGTATGGAGTTAGACAGTAATCCAGTGTTATTCTCTTACATGTAGTTGTCTACTTTTCCCAACACCAGATGTTTAAGAGACTGTTTTTTCTCCATTGTTATGTCCTTGTATCCTTTATCACATATTAATTTACCATTTATGAGTGGGATTGTTTCTGGGCTAACTTGTTCCATTCATCTATGGGTCTGTTCTGATCCAGTACCATACTGTTTTGATTACTGTAGCCTTTTAGTATAACTTGAAATCAGGGAGCTTAATACCCCCAGCTTTGTTCTTTCTCAGGACTACCTTTACTATTTGGGATGTTTTGGGGTTCCATATGAATTTTAGGATTTGTTCTATTTCATCGAAGAATGCCATTGGTATTTTTATAGTGATTGCATTGAATCTGTAAATTGCTTTGGGCAGGATTGCCATTTTGATAATGTTAATTCTTCCTATCTATGAGCATGAGATATATTTCCATTTATTTGTGTCTTCTTTAATTTCTTCCATGAATGTCTTACAGTTTTCAGAGTATATATCTTTCATCTCTTTGGTTAAGTTTATTCCTAGGTATTTTATTCTTTCTGATGCAATTGTAAATGTAATGGTTTTACCAATTTCTCTTTCTGCTTGTTCATTGTTAGTATATAGGAATGCAACAGATTTCTGTATATTGATTTTGTATCCTGTAAATTTGCTGAATATAGTCATTAGTTCAAATAGTTTTTTGGTGGGGTCTTTGGGATTTTCTATATAGAGCATCATGTCATCTGCATATAGTGACAGTTTAACTTCCTTTTTACCAATTTGGATGCCTTTTATGTCTTTTTCTTGTCTGATTGCTGTGAATAGTAGTTCCAGTACTTGTTGAATAAAAGTATCAAGTGTACATCTTGTCTTGTTCTTGATCTTAGAGGGAAAGCTTTCAGCTTTTTGGCATTGAGCATGTTACCTGAGGGTTTGCCATATATGGCCTTTATTATGTTGTGGTATGTACTTTCAATATCCATTTTTTTAAGTTTTTATCATGAATGGATGAATTTTGTCAAATGCTTTTTCATGGAATTCAGCTGTGACCCCAACTAGTCCTGGACTTTTGTTTGTTGGGTTTTTTGATTACCAATTCAATTTCATTACTAGTAATTGGTATGTTTAGATTATCTGTTTCTCTCTGGGTCATTCTTGGAAGGTTGTACTTTTCTAGGAATTTGTCCATTTCTCTTAGGTTGTCCAATTTATTGGCATATAATTTTTCATATAATTCCCTAATAATTCTTTGTCTCTCTAAGGTGTCAGTTGTAACTACTCCTTTTTCATTTCTGATTTTGTGTTCTCTTTTTATCTTGACAAGTCTGGCTAAGGGTTTGTCTATTTTTTAATTCTCTCAAAGAACCAGCTCTTGATTTCATTGATATTTTTCTATTGTTTTACTCTTCTCTATTTTATTTATTTCTTCTCTGCTCTTTATTATATCTCTCCTACTAACTTTGGTTTTCACTTGTCCTTTTTGCAGTTTCTTCACTTGTGAGTTTAGACTGTTTGTGTGGGACTGTTCTTGTTTCTTGAAGTAGGCCTATACTGCTATGTACTTCTCTCTTAGAATCACTTTTGCAGCATCTCACATATTTTCAACTGTTATATTTTTGCTTTCATTTGTCTCCATGTATTGTTTGATTTCTTCTTTGATTTGTTCATTAATCCATTGATTATTTAGAGACATGTTCTTTAGCCTCTATGTGTTTATGGGTTTTTTGTTTTTTTTTAGTTTTTCTTACAATTTATTTCTAGTTTCATACCACTGTGATCTGAGAAGTTGCTTGATACAATTTCAATCTTTTCAGATTTACTGAGGCTCTTTTTGTGGCTTAGTATATAATCTATTCTGGAGAATGTTCCATGTACACTTGAGAAAAATATGTATGCTGCTGTTTTGGGGTAGAATGTTCTGTAGATGTATGTTAAGTCCATTTGATCTAATGTGTTGTTCATTACCTCTGTTTCCTTATTCATTTTCTGTCTGCTTGATCTGTCTATTGATCTGTTTATGTCAAAGTCTCCTAATATAAATGAGCAGCATTTTCTATTTTCTCCTTTAATTATGTTAGTATTTCCTTTACATATTTAGGTGCCCCTATGTTGGGGGCATAGATATTTATAATGGTTATATCCTCTTGTTGGGCTGGTTCTACCTTTTTGACTTTTGTTTATGTCACTGAATAGAACTTCCCATATAATGATGCACACAAGTCGTGAGAGCAAGCATTCTGGTCCATTCTTGATTTCAAAGAAAATATATTTGTACTTCCATCTAGTGTGTCTGTTGTAGGAGTTTTATAGGTTACTCTTCTCAGATTAAGGAAGTTCACTTCTTTTCCTAGTTTGCTGAACGTTTTACTCTGAATGGATATTGAAGTATAACAAGTACTATTCCTGCTATTTCTGCACTTGTTGAGATAACATTATTTCTCTCATTTATTCTTTGAACATGATGCATTACACTGGTTCCATTTCTAACATCAAGTTAATATTGAATTCCTGAAATAAATCCAGCTAGGTCATGATCTACTTATATGTCCTATTAAACCAGCATTGCGATTCAAATTCTGATATTTCACTTAGGATTTTTGCATCTATGATTATGAGGGATTGGTCTGCACTTTTCCTGTTTGCTAATATCTCTGTCAGATTTTGCTAAGAGCTTATTTTGTGCTGGCAGTAGAGTTGGGTTTACTCCCCATTCCTCTTTCCCTTCCCTTCGCATTCTGAACAATTCCGTGCGAAAGCCATAGTGGGGCAGAGCCAGAAAGAAAAGCATGGCAGATCAAAGGATGTCAGAGTCCCAGCAGGGTGAGGAAGGCATCTGCAAGTAGACATGTCCAACACAAGCTGTCAGGAAAGGGAGGAAGCAGTCTGAGCAGAGTTTATTAAAATTCAGCCTGTCTCTTCTACTAAACACTTAAGAATATAATTTCCGTCTAAATACTGCTTTAGTGGTATCCCACAACACATACATACACATGAAGGTCAATATATTTTTCTTTATTTTTACCTCTATATGTAGTCTAGTTTCCATTATGATTTCTTCAACCTGTGAATTATTTAGAAGTGTATGTTTTTTTCAATTTCTATATATGTGGGAACCTGAATTATTACATAAACTAAGCTACCATAATATAACCACCTAAAAATAAAGTTGCTCAAAACAGGATGAATTATTTCTCTTTCAGAGGTAGGTGAGCAAGCCAGATTGTGGGGTTGCTCTGCTCCAGGAGTTTGTCCATCTTGCTGCTCTCCCCCTCCTTTGCCAGGGGAAGCTGCCTCATCAGCTCTCCACCTGCACCCCAGCCCATGGGCAGATGAAAGAGAAGAACAGAATTAGAAGCCATTTCCTTTTTAAAACATGTCACTAGGATGTTACACCAAACACTTCTACCCAAAAATAATCTCCAGACCTAGATGCAAGGGAGGCAGGACTACCACCTTCCTCACTAAACCTCAATGAGTTTAGCCCTAAAGTCAGAAAGAGGAACGGATACTGGGATAATTGGAATTGTCTGCCATAAGACTTTTTAGTTATCTTTGTTTTCCATCTTAATTTTATGTTGTTAGGAGAGTGTGGTCTGTATAATCTCAATCATTCCAAATATATTGGTGTCACATGGCCTCCTAAATGGTCAATTTACATAAATGTTTCCTGTGTGCTTGAGATGTATTCTTCAATTGTTTCATGCAATGTTCTATATATGCCTACTAAATCATATTGCTAATTGTGTTGTTCAAATCTTTTATATTCTGATACATTGTCTGCTTGATTTAACAATCACAGAGACAGTTGTATTAGTTAGACTCCCAATATCATAGTAAGTCATTAGTTTCTTTGCGTTTCTGTCGATTTTTGCTTTCCACATTTTGAAACTATTTGTTAGGTATATATAAGTTTAAAGTTGTTATATCTTCTAGGAATTTGTATCCTTCAACAACACAGAATGTGATCCTCTATCTCCAGTAATTTTTTTGTTCATATGACTGCATTTTGTGATATTTGAATAGCTACACCAGCTTTCTTTTAATTAATATCTTTTAGTCTGTCCCTACACTTCAAATCTTTCTGTGTTCCAATGTTTTGTGTATTCTGTAAACAAGAGCTCATTTGGGTTTCTTAATTGAATTGAATTTTGCCATTAAAATGGGGAGTTATTTATAGTTATAGTTATTGCAAATATATCAGTTCATTTCTAACGTGTTATATTTCTTTGCCCCTCTTCTTGTTGTATTTGTTTCGTTTCTTCTCATCTTTTAGTTTTTGGCTTCTGCCCTTGATTTCATTTTTCTATTAATTTTTATTGTATTTCTATTCTCTCAGAGCCGCCCTAAAATAATTCAATAAGCATACATCACTTTTACAAATTCAAAATGAATATTTTTATCTCTTCCCCTACGTCATATGACAGCCTTTAAATGTTTAGACCTTTAGGTCCTCTGTCTGCCCCTACCCTAATATATTTCTGTCCATTCTCTATCTTGTTTGCAAACTAACAAATTAGGCATTAGTTTAATTTTATAGTCAGTTGTTTGTTTACATTTACTATTTGTTTACAGATTTCTTTCCTAACCATACCTTTTTACATTTCTGATGGTTGCTTCTGGAATATTTATTCCCTGGGGTAAACATTTTATATATGCTTAAAATTGGTATAGATATCAAATTATTATTTCTATAAAAATATAGATTTTGTTCTTGTTCTTGAAAAGTAGTTTTGCTTACTGGTATATCCTTTTTTTCCCTTTTCTTTTAGCTCTTTTGATATGTGACAGCTCTTCTGAAGGTATGTATGTTTGTACTCTGCTTTGATTTGCATTGCTGTTACAAAGTCTGTCTATCATCCTTTATTTCTCCTCTGGCTGTTCTGTAGTTTTGCTATATAATGTCTAGGTTTATACGTCTACTTATTCATCCTTCTCAGGGTGGATTTTCTGAACCTGAGAAATTGTATCTTTCAACAGTTCTGAAAATTACCAGCTATTGGCTCTTCTAATATTTGTTTCTCCTATTCTCCTCATTCTTTCCTTCTGGGATTCTAGTAATAAACTAAGTTCTCTTAACCTTTTCTAAAAGTTATATTTCCTATTGCTTTGTCTCTCTGTTAATTATCTCTGTGGTTATTTCTTCTTCTCTGTCTAAACTCCTGTTTAAACTATCCAGTAAAACTTTTGTTTCAATTATTGAGGTCTTCGTTATCTCTATATGACTACTTCACTACCTGATTGGTCATTTTTGAGCTCCTTATTCTTTGATCTTAGATATAGCTCTTTCGTTTCTTTAAACATATTAAATATTCACACAGTTTATATTGTATACATGAATTCTATTATCTGCAAACTTTGTGATTCTCATGTTTGCTGTTTTGGCTAATTCATGATAGTCTCTGTCTTCCTTTGTTTTATAATTGATTATAAGCTCATCTTATTTGGAATGTTATTGCTGAATATTCATAAGGTCTGAGATTAAAGTGCATTCCTCAAGAAACATTTTTTTGTTTGTCCCTAGGCATTCTAGAGCATAACCAGCTTGTTGGGAAACAACTCTCTATAAATATTCTCACATTTCTGCACAGCCTGGGCTTTCTGAAATAAGAACACTGGGAAACTTTATTAAAGGATCATAAAATAACAAGCATACCTTGGAAGCTGCACTGATCTAGACAAATCCAGAGATTTATCTCCTCCAAAGCTATTTTCTTTCATTTCAGAGTAAAGGTCTCCTTCTTTTTCTCCCTCGCACCACCTACTCGCCATAGAGAAAGACGGGCCAATGTGCCAGCCATCCCACATAAGCTCCAAGTCTCATGATTTTGAGATTTCTCTCCAGGGGTGCAACCTCACTTCATGGACAGGATAACGTAAGGCTGCCATCATGTCACCCTGTGGGGACCACGGCTTAAGGAACTAGTGCTAACATGCTTTATGGGTAATAAAGAGTCTATTCTTTGATCCATGTCTCCTATCAGAATATCTATAGATAAAATTTTGTGGCGGTTCAATCTATTGACTTACAAGCAGGGTAGAATCTCAGGCTCGTCAGACTTAATATATGCCAGGCCCACTTTATGTTAAATTTTCAGGTTCAGAATATTTTTTGAGCAAAACAGATAGGGTGAGTTTTGACTCCATAGTCTCATAAGGACTAGCTTATGGTTGAAAATCTGCAGAAGGGTTTTTTCTCCCACCCAGAACCAAAGCTGAGAAAAAAATTAATTCCTTTACTGTCACTCTGAGAGTCATATTTTTTTATTCCTGGTTAACTGATTAAGAATGTCACCTTTTGTGGATTCCACCTTTATCTTAATGAACTTCTATCTTGTTTGAACCCCAAATTTGCTTCCTGTCTCTTATATGTAATGTTAAAATATAATTTCTAAATAATCAAGAATCAAGAGATAACCTCAGATCAGTCTTATTCTGCAGCTTTCACTACTTCGCAATTCATGGCCTTTGGGAATTGTCCTTACTTTCAAAACCAGTGGTGGGAGTGTGTGTGTGTGTGGGAGTGTGTGTGTGTGTGTAAACAGATATAAACTTCCTTCTATATATTTCCCTTTATCATTTTAAACTATTACTCTGCTTAAAGCACTTAACCATAAATTTCACATTTACAACTATTAGCATTATCAATACTGGTTTATTTTGGTTGGAAAATGGCTGGTATTCTTTTCCTTTGTTGTTAAACGTTCATCATAATTTGGTGTTATTTTGTATACAGAATAGATTTGAGGTTGTTTACAACTGGAACTGATGCAGGAAACCTGATCCATTCATATAAATTGTCACATGCATAATTCTTATTTTATACCTTCTATTTTTATATTTATATTTAATATGATTTCATCTTTTTTCTTCCCTTCATTTTTTTCTGGCTTGGTTAAATTGTTCATCATTCTATCCTCTCCCCTTTCTCTGGAAATCCTGACAAATTTTATTTTACTAACTATTGACTGCCTATGTATATAATCAAATACATATAATTCCATAATTACTTGAAACAAGGTACCACCAACTCCTTTCTCCACCTTGGTGCAATGTACCTAGACTGTGACCTACAAGGTGTCTAGTTTTTCTCTCCTTATGTCCCCATTTTAATAAAGTTTTTCTCCACCTTTCCCTTTTCCTAAGTACATTGAAGTTCCTTGACTTCCTGCCCTCTCTTCCACACACTGGGTTTTGCAAAGATAGTTCATACTTAAGATTTCCCTTAGAGCACCCCTCTAGTTTCAGGAGTATTACTTAGCGCTATGCTTTTCCTCATCCGTTTATAATTTACCAGCATAGGTACGCGTGCACACACGCAGACACACACACAAAATAGGATTCCTTGCTCACTACTTTTTCCTCACCTTTCAACTTGAGGTCCATGGGTACACTTATTGTTTGATTAAAATCCACTATTTTCTTGGACGCAATATATTGGTGATATATCATCGTAGCCATTAAGGCTTTTTCATAAATATTTGGGTTTTCTTTCTCCCAGACACATAATAGAATCACACTTCCCTGTTCCCTTTGAAATGAATCATGACCACGTGACTTGCTCTGGCCAATGAAATGCAGACGGAAGCAACATTTGCTTCTGGGACCACTCCCTTCCCACCAAGCATGTATTAAAATAGAACTTTAATTAGCTGAGGTCCCAGAGCAGAGGCTCATGCTAGCCCACACAGAATTTATAACAAGAATATGAAATAAGCCTTTCTTGTGTTAAACCAAGAACTGGAGATTGTTAATTAGCACAGCATAACCTACGCTGTCCTAACACATACACTGAAAATTTGCATAGCCTCTAATAGCTTTCCTTTTCCACAAGTGAGTGATTGCTTGTCTGAGTATAAGTTTGTTGATACAGTCCTTTACTGTCATTTGTAAATGTTATCCCACTCTTTTTTTGACATATATTGGTACACATATGAGAAGCTGGAACTTAATCTAGTTCTTTGTAAGACACCTGTTCCATCTATCTGCAAAAGTTTTATGCTCAAATTTGTCTTAATTACTGCCTGTTCTCCATTCTATTTTATCTTCCGGGACTCCTCATCTACGTTATAACTCATCTCTCTTTTCCATGGTTTTTGTCTTTTCCCTTATGGCCCTCATCACTCTGTTTTTGCACTGTGCTCTGATGTGTTTCTTAAAATTTATCTTCTAGATCATTAACTGGAGTTGCAACAGTAACAGTCTTCTAATTATGCAGATGGAAAAATTATAGCTTTAAATCCAAAAAGTGTTTTTCCCTAAAGTATTTGATTCTCCTTAAGGGTTATTATATTTTAATTCAAGTTTTAATCATCCCCTCCAATAACTCCATTACACTGACCATGTGTTAGTTCTGCTTTATTTCTCTGGCTTACAAACCTCCCTGAGATGATTATGTTGCCTCAGTGGCACACTGACAGCATTTCTAAAGCATCCTAAAAAGCAGGACAGCTGCAAGCAGAAAGGAATGAAAGAATCTCCACCCCCTTCGACCTCTAGTATAAAAGCAGGCTCTGCCCTCTTAAGAATCTTCTATGTTCTCTGGTCTCCTATATTCTCAGGTCTCAGAAGCAGGAAAGACCCAGCCCAGCCACAATCCTCCTTGGCCCCTTAAGGATCAGGGAGACCATGGAATTCCAGAGTTCCCCAGATGAAATGGCTTTGCCACTCCAATAATAAGCCTAGTCTGCCAGAAAGAAAACTCTTGCACAAGTATCCTGAGGGTCCAGCTAACCTGTGGCAGTCATCGGGCTCAAGATAGGGATGACATTTATAGGTGGAAGATTAAGGGATCCGGACCAGTGAGGATCATCCTTCTCCCACCATCATCAGCTTTCATCTCATCATTCAAGTCTCGGGTCAGAAGTCACTGCTTTACATACACATTCCTTATCATCTATTCTAAAGCTGCTATTCCCACTTCTTAACTGCTATACAATTATCCAATTTTATCTCCTTCATAATGTTTGGTACTCTTTTAAATTATCTTGTTTACCTGTGAATGTGTCTATTGTCTGTTTCCTACTAGGATTATATATCATAAAATAGTGAATTTGTCTGCCTTGATTCATGAAACAAATTTTAGTGTGTGCTTTAAAAATATTTACTGAAAAGATTAATGAGTCTCCCTTCCTTATACTTCCCTCCCTTGGCCTTAAAAACTAGATTACTGAAATACTATTAACTGAAAGTTTATATCATTATTAAAATTTCCCTTAAAGTATAAGCTCAAATATTTCAAGAATTCTTATGTAACACCTCTATTCCAAATGCCCAGTTTAGACTTAATCCCATACATTTAGCCAGTCATTGTCCACAGTGTTTTCGTCTCTTCCTTACTTGCCCTGTCTTGCAATCTCTCTTCTGAATTAATTGTCATTTGATCAAATTTACATCCCCAAGTATTTTTCTTTAGATAAGATTCATGGTACATTCTAAATCATTGTATGTGCCAAAGTATTACTAACTTACCCTCACAGATGAGGTTGCACAGATAGCTTGGCTGCACTTAACATTCTTTGGATTACAGGCCTCTCCTCTCAGTAGTCTATACCTACTTTTTACATCGCCTTCCCACTTTCCATGTTGTAGATAAGAAAGTAAAGTGCAATGCTAGAATAAAATAATTACATTTTCTTCACAAATAACACAGTCTTCTCTTTAAAAGATTGTAACCTTTTTCTCTTTAGCCTTGGAAAGCAGGACTTTCACTTAAAACAAACTGACTCTTGCTAAGCACAAGAGAGCAGACGCACTCGTGAGAGTAGGAGTGGATATCCTGGTCCACACCACACTGGCCATGCAGCTTTAGAACCTGAGGGCAGTAGACGATGCCCTGGGGAAGGATGGAGGCCCTGGGTAGGCCGGAGGGCTGGGCGAGCAGAGTTTGGCCACGGTGCTCCCATTGTAACACAGTTACTCAGATTCACTGAGATAATGGGATTCAGCACCGTCATCAGACTGTTCTTATCACTATTTGAAACTCACCAAATAAAAGTACATAATAATGTACATTGGAAGAACAATTTAACTATGACTCAACCTATGGTTCTAAATTAATTTGCACCAGATCCAAAGCAGTTCAGTGTGCAAAAGCAGTTCAAGGTTAAATAAAACTTAAACTGCATGAAGAATGAAATATAAAAAACACTATGCTGAAATTAAAGCCTTTTTCTGACTACTGCCTTCAGTTTTGATTCCCTCAAGTCATAAAGGACAAATAAAACGTTTTTCCAAACAGGCAATAAAACGTACTTGAGTATTGTTGTATTCAGTATTACAAAATACTGGAAATAATAGAGCTACTTAGTAGAGAAATTTTTTTTAATTTTAAAAATACAAGGCAGATTCACAGAAAATACTGAAATGTATTTTTTTTAATTACAGACAACTAATTTCTTCCAGTTATAAATTTCTTTCAGTTGTTAATTTCTCATTCAGTGAACCTGAATAGCAAAATAATGTCATTCCCATTGGAAACCAAAAGTTTTATATAAATAATTTTTATATTCACAGTAGCAAAAGATGAAAAGCCAGTAATCATACTGCACAGTGATTTTAAAGAGCTATACATTGTTGCCACAGCAACAAATTTTTCAATATGCTTCATCAGTATATAATACAGAATGTAGTCACTTTCCAGATGATGATGAAGTATAAACTATAACCCCAAATTTGGGTTTCCCCTAAATTTCAATGACATATACACATTGTAACTGTAGCATATCTTCTAATTACCTTGATTCCCAGCGAAATTCCCTTAGAGTTCACCAAAATAATGTAAGTATATTCATTTACATTGCCTCCATGTTCCTAATTTATGCCACTAAACTCTTTCTGCAATAACACCACACATTTATTTGGCTTTTGACACTTGTAGTAAAAATGGGAACATTCTGACTCTACTCAAGTATTAATAGGTTTTATTTTATTTCTCAAGCACTTTAGTGGCTTATCTTAAATGCGCTTTTTAAAAAATGTATTATCTGTGTCTCAACCACAGTGACTTCTTTATCAAAGCCATTCCAAGCTGATGCAACTAGGGGCAAAGAGGAAACACAGTGTTTAAAATGCAACTCTTAGCAGCATTATGCTTGGACTTAAAGGGTGTCAAATATGAAAATAAACCAAGTTCTCCTTATTGGAGATGCCTTAAGGTGGGATAAATAAAACAATCATCTAGCTGATGTATTTGCTGCCCCCATCCCCTTGCTCGCCTCACCATGTCCTTCAATGATTTTCATGGTTCTTTCTGACAGATCTAGACACAGAGATGTCCTCAATAACTTAAGAGCGCATGCACCAAAAACGACCAAAGAAGAGCTGAGAGGTGCAGGTCGTGTGTCCACTCCAGACTCCTTTGCATTTAGAAGATAAAAAGAAACCGAGAAGTTTTAAGTTCTACCAGATACTCATGATACAGGCATAAACAGGGTCAGTTTCAATAGCCTTTTATTCAAGCGCAATGTGGCAAATTCTTCTCTCACAGGAAATTCTTATCAACAGCAGATAATGAATTGTTTAGAAAAAGTGTCTCTAATGAGCCCATGATATAAAACACTAGCATTTAGGTTCTTTTCTCCCTAGGTAAGAGGCTGACTGGGAAATTCTGACTTTAGAATTTCAGGCTGCAGAGAGCCAGTGAGGGAATTCTGAAGTGATGGACCCTGTGTATCCTGCCTTAGAGGAGGCAGAAATGTTTTTTTAAAGTCATTGTGAAAGGCCCCCTGGATTTCCATTTCCACCACTATGATACACTACATACCCTGAAAAATCCACCTGACTGGAAACAGCTAAAATGCTGCATAAAATATTTAAAACACAAATTGTAAAAAGCATTACTGAGCTAGCAGAATGGAAGAAAATCTTCAGAGGCCTAAAACAAAACTAGGAGGGGAGTGAATATCAGAGCAACTTCCTGCCACAAAGGCCCTGCCAAGCTCTGGGCCCTGGAGTCCCCCCGATGGCTGCCCAAGCACCATAAGGGACGTTTAAGCTCGGGGCTCACCCAGAATGGATGATCTCACCAGACAGAGGACCGTCTAGTTTCTCTGGAAAGGTTGGAACCCCAAATGTTGCTCATCCTCATTGTAAGGTCACAAAAAAATATGAAAAAGAGTGTACTAGTTTCCTATTGCTGCTGTAACAAATTACCACAAACTTAGCTGCTTACAACACAAATTTATTATTTTATAATTCTGGAGGTCAAAATCTAAAATCAAGGTGTTGCCAGTGCTAAGTTCCTCCTGAAGCTTTCTGGAGAGAACCTGTTTCCTTGCCTTTTCCAACTTGTAGAGAACTATGGTATTTCTGGGCTCAGCATCCCTTTCTCATTGTTCCAAAGTCCAGATTCCATCACCACATCTACTTTCTAGCTCTTACTTCTCCTGTATACCTCTTATGAAGACCTTGTGTATAGTGAGCCCACCCTGATAATTCATAATAATCTCCCCACCTAAATATCCCTAACAAGATCACATCTGCAAAGTCCCTCTATATAAGGTAGTACCCACAGGGGGTCCCAGGAAAAAGACATGGACATTTCTGGGGAAGGGATATCACTCAGCCTACCACAAGGTATCAAAGAGCAAATCTTGTATTGAATGAAAACAAGGAAAATAAATCTCCTTTGAGTTTGATGGTCTTCACAATGATGTTTAGCTTGAATTCACTCTATTTGTGTAGTCCAAAATATTTCAGTTTGGTTGAAAGCAGTCACAGGTAAATAGTGGCTACCACTGACTGGCAGTAGTAAACACACATTCTCCCTAGAGCCCCGAACCTCACCCATGCCTCAAAGCACTACTCCCAGAAACATCTGAGAAAAGTAAGCAGCTCGCAGATAAGAGCCACAAAATAGTCGAGAAAGTGAAGCACCAGAAATGAAAGTCTACAGAAACTTTCAGCCAAATCAGACCAGAAAAAAAAAAATCTCAGAACATAAAATCATATATAATGTATTAAAAAATACAAAAGAATATATGTGAAAAAGAAATGAGACCATAAAATATACCTGAGCTGATTCTTTAAAGAACCTAAGAACTCTGGAAACAAAATACATAATTAAAATTTAAAGTTTAATGGATGGATTAAATGACAAATTACACAATTAAAGAAAAAAACAGTGAACTAGAAAAGAAATGTGAAGATATTACAAAGAAAGTAGCTCAAAACAAAATATAGACAATATAAGAGTGATTAAGAGATAGGATGAATACACTAGTAAGTTTTAAAGTTCATTTAACTGGAGTTTCAGAAAATAGCATGGAAGAGAGTCAATACGTAAAGACGTTGGTTGAGAATTTCCTGTGACTCTTAATAAAAATCTTCATGTTAATAATAAATGCCAAGAGAAGAAATTAAAAAGAAATATATACCTGGATATATAATAGTGAAACTGAAGAGTACTACAGAAAAAGAAAAGATCTTAAAAGTTGTCAGACAGAAAAAAAAAGATCATTGTCCAAGTAGCAACTCTTACATTGATGACCAGCTTCTCAAATATTTAAAGACCTAACACAGTAAAATTTTATCTTAATGGACTAAGGTAGATAAGTGCCAACCTAGAATTCCATAACCAATAAAATTAATCTTAAAGATTAAGAGCCATGATAGAGACATTGTCACATAAATAAAAACTGAGTTTCTCACCAACATATTCTTAAGTGAAAGAACTTCTAAAGAATATACTTTATGAAGAAGGAATACGATCTCAGAAAGAACATTTAAAGTATAGGGAGGATTACTAAACAAACAAAGTGGTAAATATGAATAAGCTAAACTGGCTTTATAACACTAATAATGTCTAACCTGGCAATAGTGGATCAGAACAGAATGAAAATATTGTGGAAAATAGTATAATAATCTAGAGCCCTTGATGTGGGAGAAGGGTAAACAGTGATTAACTTATATTGGTTAAATATGCATATTAATAATTAAGAAAAACCTCTTGAAGTAGACATAAAACAAGTTCTTACCAAGTATCAGCAAAAACATGAAATAAGATTAAGGGGGAAAACTCAGTTGGGGAAAAATAGAGGAAGAAAAAGGGAAAAAGCAGAGAGAGTGAGACCAATAGAAATCACAAGAAGATAGTGGAAAGAAATCATACAATTAACCACAAATATAAGTGGATTAAGTTCCCTAGTTGAATGACAAAGATTGTTATACTGCTTTAAAAATAAAATCCAGCTAGGGATGATATTCCAAATATTTAATAATCAGTATGGTACAGGCACTGGCCATTAGAACTGTGTAGTCATAACTAGTGTGCCTGTATGACACAGTGCTGACCAGGCAGCGACCCTGAGCCCAGCCATATGTTCTTTTCATAAGGCACATTTTAACATAGGGACACATAAATGCTGAAAGTTAAAATGTGGAAGATACACCAGAAAACTACCAAACAAAAGTTGATAAGAGATATTAACATCAGGCAAAACAGACTTTATGATAAAAAATACATTACAAGAGATAGAAAGGCACTATGTAATTATACAAGGTGTGTTGGCACTTTTGCCATTTCATTTTGAGGTTTGGGAAGAATTCCAGACCAATTTGTTGGTGCATCCATGAGTTTTTCATTTATTATCCTTAGGAGTCACTTTGGTTTATAAAAGGAGTTTGGGGAAGGTTTTAAAATTAAGATGCCATCACATTCATGCTGCATTCATTTTGAAATTGTTTCCTAGTACACTGCCAGATCATCTTTCCCAATATGTATAGCATTTTATTTTCCCTTTATGAAGTGTCTGTCTTTCCAGGATAATGTGTCAATCTATATGGGCTACACCTTTGATTAGGATGTATTCATTGTGCTGAGAATTGAGGTGGACTGCCTGAAAGTCATTGGTCCCACTGCATTAGGTATCTTTACTCCACAGTTCATGTGTTTGTCAATGAAAAAAAGAAGACACGTTATACTCTGCTCTTCATGAGGTAGTTAGCTAAAAATGAATTGAAATCTGAGAACTGGAAAGGAAAGAGCAATTATTCTGTGTATAGTTTCAATAAAGAGGAAAAATGCTTTGTATAGATGCCAGCAATTATCCTGTATATTTTATTGTAATGCAAGCAGCCAAGCCTGGGTAGTTAATGCAATAAAGGGAAATGAGTAAGTCCCTGTCCTGTTATTATTTTTCAGGCCCTATGAATCTGTAAAAGTTGTATGGGGTAAAAGGAAGGTTAGTCAAATTACTTCATGAGGAAATGTTAATGTTCAAGAAGTGTTGGAAAGCTCTAGAACCATTTAATCCTGCCAGGACTTGCTTTGTCAATCACACATTACCCAGTTAGAAAGCTCAACATGTTTTTCACTTGTAACAAAGTAGATATTTTAGCTTTTAGAATGATTATGTTTATTGACAAACTATTTTTCTAAGATTATTCTTATTTGCAAACAATTATTATTTCACTTCATGAGAATGAGTATTACAGAAAACCAGGAAAGGTACAAATTAACCTATAGTGACAGAAAATAGGTCAGTGGTTGTCTGGGAATGGGGTCAAGACAGAGAGACAGCAGGAAGGACTATGGAGGCACAAGGACACTTAAGAGTGAGGAATATGTTCATTTTCTTAGTTGTAATGGTTTCAGATATACATATGTCAAAACTTTTCAAATTGTATACTTTAAGTGTGTACAAAAACAAATTATTGTCTGTCAATTATACCTCAGTAAGACTAGTTTAAGAAAAAGGAATGATACTAGAAATGCACCCCTTTGTAACCCCTAATCAAATAATTCAGACGAGCATCACCATCATCGGGAGCACCAGGAACTATTCCGCTTTGGTGTCACTAAAAGCAGGACAACCAGACATTGTGGCCTGTTTGTGAAACATCCTGTAACACCTTTGAGGCCAACAGAATTGAACCCAAATATAACCAAGCCTCTAGCCTAGAACTAACTTCCACTTGTAAGAAAGAGAGAACTGGAGGAACAAGTTAAATGAAACAAGGATGCAATGAGACAAACCCAGACTGTGGAACATTCTGCAAGACAACTGACCCAGTTTCTACACAAAGCAATGGCATGAAAAGAAGGGGCCTAAGAGGAAAATGGTCTGTGCTCGATTAAAAAAAAGGGCTTACAGGATTTAACTGAACACAACCTGTGACATTTATATTAAGGCAATATATTTCCCTAGTCTTTTGGACCACTGGAATAATTTGATTATGAACTGGATATTAAATAATACTAAGGAGTTATTACTAGCGTTTTTAGGTGCACTATAATATCATGGTATATTAAAAAATAAGTCCTTATGTACGTCCATTTTTAAAGACATAGAAAGTGAATAACATGTATTATGGGCTTTTCCTTAACATTCTGCAGGGATTTTCTTTTAAAAAGGTAAATAAAATAAGGGTGGCAAAATCTTGATGATCAAATAAATCTGGCTCTAGGTATGTGTTGTTCATTAAAGTTATTTTTGTGCATGCTTGAAATGTCCAGAAAAATTTAATGAGATTTCTGGAAAGATGGCAGCATAGAGACCTTGAACCCATCTCTTCCCACTTTCACACCGAATCTACATCCACACACAGCAATTCATCTTGAAGAACAACTGAGCACTGAATGAACACCTTTTGGACAGGGGACAGAAAGATGACATTAAAAACAGCACCCCATTTACATCACTGGATAGATCATCCAGAGAGAGAAATCAATAAGGAAACAGTGGATTTGAATGATTTATTAGACCACATGGAGCTAACAGAACATTACATCCAAAAACAGTAGAATACACAATCTTTTTCAAGTGCACATGGAACATTCTCCAGAATAGATCCAACATGTTAGGTCACAAAGCAAGTCACAAAACAAAAGGAAGAATAAGCACCATATGATCATCTCAACAGATACTGAAAAAGCATTTGACAAAGTTCAACAGACATTCATGATGAAAACTCTCAACAAAGTGGGTCTTCAGCATAATAAAGAACATATATGACAAAGCCAGCTAACATCATACTCAAGATCAGGATCAAGACAAGGATGCCCACTCTCAGCACTCTTATTCAACATAGTCCTAGAAGGCCTCACCACAGCAGTCAGACAAGAAATAAAAAGCATCCAAATTGGTAAGGAAGAAGTAAAATGGTCACTATTGGCAGATGACATACTATATATAGAAGACACTAAAGACTCCACCAAAAAACTGTTTGAATTAATGGATGAATTCCGTAAAGTCAGAGGATACAAAATCAACATAGAGGAATCTGTTGCATTTCTATCTATAAATAATGAACTAGCAGAAAGGGAAATCAAGAAAAAAAAACATTTGCAATTGCATCAAAAAGAATAAAATAAATATGAATAAACCTAACCAAGGCAGTGAAAAACCTGTACTCTGAAAATTGTAAGACATTGATGAAGGAAACTGAAGAAGACACAAATGGAAAACTATTCTATGCTCGTGGATAGGAAGAATTCATACTGTCAAAATGGCCATCCTGCCCATAGCAATTTACAGATTCAATGAAATCCCTGTCAAAATACAATGGCATTTTTCACAGAACTAGAGTAAATAATCCTAAAATTTGTATGAAAACACAAAAGATCCTAAACAGCCAAAGCAATCTTGAGAAAGAAGAACAAAGCTGGACTTATCATGCTTCCTGATTTCAAGCTCTACTACAAAACTATAGAAATCAAACCAGTATGGTACTGGCACAAGAACAGAGACATGGACCAAAGGAATATTATAGATAGTCCAGAAACAAACCCCTACCTATATGGCCAACTAATATATGACAAAGGAGGCAAGAATATACAATGAGGAAAAGACAGCCTCTTCAATAAATGGTGTTAGGAAAACTGGACAGCTACATACAAAATAATGAAAGTGGATCATTGCCTTACACCTTACAGAACAATAAACTCAAAATGGATTAAAGACCTAAATGTAAGACAATGAAACCATAAAACTCTTAGAAGAAAACATAGGCAGTAAATAAGCTCTTGAACATTAACATCAGAATATTTTTTTCTGGATTCATCTCCCTGTGCAAGGGAAACAAAAAGCAAAAATGAAGATGTGTGACTCTATCAAACTAAAAAGCTTCTGTAGAGCAAAGCACACCATCAGCAAAATGAAAAGGCAACCTACTGTATGAAGGAATATATTTGCAAGCAAAGCAATGTATCCAATAATGGACTAATATCCAAAATATACAAAGAACTCATACAACTCAACACCAAAAAACAAATAACACAATTAAGCAAAGGTCAGAGGACCTACACAGACATTTTTCCAAAGACATACGGATGGCCAACAGTCACATGAAAACATGCCAATCATCAGGGAAATGCAAATCAAAACCACAGTGTGATGTCACCTCACACCAGTCAGAACAGTCACCATCCAAAAGGCAAGAAATAACAAGTGTTGGTGAGGATGTAGAGGAAAGGGAACCCTCCTACACTGTTAATGGGAATGTCAATTGTTATAGCCACTATGGAAAGCAGTACAGAGATTACTCAAAAAACAAAAAATAGAAATCCCATGTGAGCCAGTAATTCCACTTCTAGGAATTTACGTGAAGAAAACAAAATCTCTGATTCCAAAAGATATAAGCACCCCTATGTTTATTGCCACATCATTTACAATAGCCAAGGAAGCAACCAAAGTGACCATCAATAAATGAATAAAGATTATGTACATATATAAAATGGAATGTTATTCAGCCATAAAAAAAGACAGAAATCCTGCCATTTGCGACAACAGGGATGGACCTAAAGGGAATTATGCTAAGTGAAATAAGTGAAGCAGAGAAAGGCAAATATCATATGATTTCACCTATATGTGGAATCTGAAAAACAAACTAAACAGAAATAAACTTACAAATACAGAGAACAGATGGTTGGTTACCATGGTAAGGCAATGGGTGAAATAGGTAAAAAAGAGGTTCAAAACTTCAAATTACAAAATAATTTAGTCACAGGGATGGATGTATAACATAGCTCAATGTTGTAATATCTTTGTGTGGTTACAGATAGTAACTACACTTACATATATTATAAAATGCTCACCATGATAATTGATGAATCACTGTTGTTCATCTGAAATTACTGTTGCATATATAAACTGTATTTCAATAAAAAATTTAAATTGTAATGAAATGAATTTCTTCATGAAATTGAGAATTCACCAATATTATGAAGTTACCTGAATTCTTACAGAAAACAAATATATATTATAGTCACCTAAATTGTTATACTGAAATTTTGACAGACTTACTATACTAGTAAGTAAAGAATACTTAAATTGTTATGACCATATCCAGTTGATGTACTTATCTAAGTATATTAACAGTGTGATCTTAGGATAAATACAGTATTTTCCATAATGAGCATAGCAGCCTAGTGTCCAACAAATATTTTCTCATATATGTCAATAGCAACACCTGCTTACTTTTTTACTGAATTCTTACTGCATATCAGGTACTTTACATATGTTATTTATAATTCATCCTATAATCTTAAGAGGTTACAATTATTATTGTTGTCATTTTACAAGAATAAAAAGAAAACCAGGTTTATAATGTAAAATGAATTGCTCAAGGGCACGTTCCCAAGTCTTTCTGTATACAAAGACCAAGAGTATTTCCACTATACAGAGTAAAAAATTCTACCAAACTTTATTTCCTACAAATGTACATGTACTGATTATACAGATTCTAATATTATTTTTGCAAAGAAACAAAGATGACCAATATGCAGAAGGTAACGAAAAATTCAGTACTTTTTGATGCATTTGATACATTTTCCAATTTGTCCAAATGTACAGTATAGTAGTGGGAGAGGTGTCCTTGTCACCAGTCCTGCCTGGTTTCAAACTCCAGCACTCAAGCAAATCATCTCCTCTGAGTCTCAGGTTTGATATCACTGAAATGTAACTAGTAATACCAAATAGTTCCTGCAACAATGGCAAATGATGAAACTTGAAAAGCTCCTCATTTGGTACCTGGGACCATAGCTGGATTCTAAATGTGATCGCCCTTCTCTTACCCACCTTTTATACTTTGTGCATAAGAGAACAATTCCAATCAAAACTACCCTGAATACTAACTTCACTGCCATCAGCAAGAGAAACCAGCTATTGCCCAATATATTACTTTTCTTCCCCCACGGCATAGTTGCCTGAATTTTTCCATACAAAATTCTATGTGTTAACTTAAACGTGATATGTAAGTCAGGACTGTACTGCTGTTCTCCAGAGTGGCTGGCAAGGGGCAGCAGCATTTACCTTCAACATAATCTCACTTAAAAAGTTGCTTTAGGAGAAACTGCTCCATATGCAGTGTTTGGACCCTGCCTTGTAGCCTTCCCCATTAGCAAATACTTAGGCTACGTGAGAACCGCTGCTGTGCACTAGCTATATTCATCCACTGGGAGTCAGGATAGTGAGCTTTGGCAAGGAAAAGAAAAGAGAAAAAGCACCTGACAACCATCCAGAGGAACACTTCTTTTAATTAAAGGTCTTTTATTCCACTATACGCTAGGTAGCACTGAGTTCTGGTAGCTAAAAATTTTACTATGCATATCCTTCCAAAGACCTCTAGTTGTGTTGTGAGTTAATATTCAGATCAGTATTCAACCATGGGGAAAACACCCTGAGGACCGAGAAACACATGCTCTACTTTGATTGTCAGATCCAAAAAGAAAATTAAAATACATCTCTATAGAAAAGCTCCTGTAAGTTTTATTTACTAGTAATCCACTACGGTACTTAATTTGACCAAAGAGTTAAAAGTAAATTACTGCAAAATAAATTTAGGGCATTAATTTCTCTCATCTCTGAAGTATTCATGTTCCAAAGTTACCAAATTTTCTACTTTTAATTAGTGGATATTTTGATGTCAACCTCTAGACAGCATGAAAGCGATCAGCTCACAGGAAACTGTGACAAATATCAAAGCATCTGAAACATAAAATGCCACCTTTGTTACTTTTGAAATTCCGAGTTCTTACTGTCATATTTAGAATGGTGGGCAGAAAGAAATGAAAGATAACCACAGACTTCCCTCCATTTGCAATAAAGGCTTCCCCTTTTTCACAGCTCCAATCACTGGTAACCAATAAGAGGTTTAGCTCTGGAGAATTAAGATAATCTGCTAAATGCACTGAGTAAATCTTAGAAGTTCTTTAAGGGGTGCTCAAGAGACCTGGTTATGTGATGTAGCTCTAACAATATTTATATTTAAAATCATTACTCAATGGGGATTGAGACCAATCGAGAAGATAGGAAAACTTTCTGAATTGCAAACAATGGTTAGGATAAAAAGTTCCTATGTTATATGGGTCGATAACCCCAAAGAGTGAAGCCTTATGTATTTCTATAGACTTGGAAAATAAAATAATCACATGGGCCTTAGTTATATATAGTAGAAGCAGTATAAAAACAAGACAATGTTGTAGAAATTACATCACAAAATATATTAGAGGGCAAGTTTTTGCAAACCATATTAGATAAAGGGAATTTTTTAGACTGTAATTATTTATTCATTCATCACTAAAATAATGCTTGTCAACTTTTATGTAAAAATCGTAATGGCTGGATATTAAAGATTTTGAATATAGAAGCCAGCCTCAGAGGCTCTGATTGGAAAGGACACTGGGAACTTGAATTTTTAACAAACACTCCAAGTAATTACAATGTACATGATCTAAGAATTGTATTTTGAGAAATACTTTAATAAAGGAGAAAAAGGCAAAACATCCACGAACATGATTCTCAGTGAAACTAGAGTACATTTAAAACCCAAAATTTCAAATATATATGAAAGGGCTTCCACAAGAAGCGGCAATCAAGCAAAGCAATATTTAAGAAAGTGAAATGGGAAGCAGAGGCACAGCTCAGAACTAGCCATCACAGTCGACTTCTTGAAGCTGAGGGACACACACTGAGGTGCAAAATATGTCTTTTTTTTTTTTCAAAGGAATAGCAGGGTATACAGGTAAACACCAGCAACATCATTGGATAGAGCCCCTTAGATTAGCTGTATCTGCAGGAAGTAGTGGCTGCTAGAGGAAAAAGAGTAACTTTGAAAGTGGGGAAAAGCCCACTAATTGCCTATTTAATTTGACTTGGGAAAAGTAAAGTTTTAAACAAATTTACACAAAAAATGCTAGATGAGAAAAATTCCAACTAACCTACAACATGGTCTTGACCCTTCCCCAGCTTAATACCCCTGCAACATCTGGTATAGGAAGTACTTCTTTCTAAGATGGGAAATTGGGAAGAAAGCACAACAGGATCTATTGAAAGATAGCATAAGAAAAAAGAAAAGAAAAGAAACCCTTCCAGAAATCACTGGCCATGAAGCTGAGAAAAACTGTCACCAAAACTTTTGTCACAAATTTTTAAATCATAGGAAAGCAATTGCCTTTATGAACTAAGAACACAGTGCAGAGATGAAGGAGCTCAGGGTAGAGATGGAGGAAAAATCAGGAAGAAATGAAACTTGATTAGCTGAGAATGGAGGCGAGGGGTAACAGATCCATGAGGAAGTAAAAGCAAAATTAAACGAATCACAATGAGAATAGGCACAGTTGAAAATATAGAAAGGGACACAA
This sequence comes from Manis pentadactyla, assembly GCF_030020395.1. NCBI lineage: Eukaryota > Metazoa > Chordata > Mammalia > Pholidota > Manidae > Manis > Manis pentadactyla. The sequence goes on along the minus strand of NC_080037.1, from coordinate 25,165,404 downwards.
AGAGAAATGAGAAAATGAGCAAAATGAAGTACAATATTTTTTTAATTAAAAATAAAAATGACAGGAGGGGCGGAAGATGGCGGCGTGAGTAGAGCAGCGGAAATCTCCTCCCAAAACAACATATATCTATGAAAATATAACAAAGACAACCCTTCCTAGAATAAAGACCAGAGGACACAGGACAATATCCAGACCACATCCACACCTGAGAGAACCCAGCGCCTCGCGAAGGGGGTAAGATACAAGCCCCGGCCCCGCGGGAGCCGAGCGCCCCTCCCCCCAGCTCCCGGCGGGAGAAGAGAAGGCAGAGCGGGAGGGAGACGGAGCCCAGGGCTGCCGAACACCCAGCCCCCGCCATCCGGGCCAGAGTGCAGGGCGCTCGATACTAGGAAAACAGGGCAGCAAGAACAGTGAGCAGGCACTGGAGGCTGGGCGACAGAGGGCATAAGAAAAGCGCGCGACCATTTTTTTTTTTTTTTTTTTGCTTTTTTGCTGCTTTGTTTTGGCGAGCGCTTTTTGGAAGTCTTAAAGGGACAGGGACCCCAATACTAGGGAAACAGGGCAGAAAGACCGGTGAGCAGAGGCCTGAGGCTGGCACCGGAGAATAAAGAAAAACGAACGACCACCTTTTTTTTTAATTAAAAATTTTTTTTTTTTAATTAAAAAAATTTTTTTTCTTGTTTTTTTTTGTGGTCATTGTTTTGTTTTGGCGGGTGCTTTTTGGAAGTCTTAAAGGGGCAGGGCGGGTCACTTAATCCAGAGGTAGGGAATCCGGGATCTCTGGGCACCCTAACCCCTGGGCTGCAGGGAGCAGGGAGGCCCCTTACGGAGATAAATAGCCTCCCAGCAGCTCCTGCTCCAACGCGACTCCACCATTTTGGAGCAGCTGCCCGAGCCCGGCCATGCCCACAGCAACAGCGGAGATTAACTCCATAGCAGCCGGGCAGGAAGCAGAAGCCCTGTCTGCGCGCAGCTGCGCAGCACAAGCCACTAGAGGCCGCTGTTCTCCCGGGAGAGGAGGGCCACAAACCAACAAGAAGGGAAGTCCTTCCAGCCGTCACTCGTCCCAGCTCTGCAGACAGTTCCTATCACCATGAAAAGGCAAAGCTACAGGCAGACAAAGATCACAGAGACAACACCAGAGAAGGAGACAGACCTAACCAGTCTTCCTGAAAAACAATTCAAAATAAGAATCATAAACATGCTGACAGAGATGCAGAGAAATACGCAAGAAAAATGGGATGAAGTCCGGAAAGAGATCACAGATGCCAGAAAGGAGATCGCAGAAATGAAACAAACTCTGGAAGGGTTTATAAGCAGAATGGATAGAATGCAAGAGGCCATTGATGGAATTGAAATCAGAGAACAGGAACGCATAGAAGCTGACATAGAGACAAAAGGATCTCCAGGAATGAAACAATATTAAGAGAACTGTGTGACCAATCTAAAAGGAACAATATCCGTATTATAGGGGTCCCAGAAGAAGAAGAGAGAGGAAAAGAGATGGAAAGTATCTTAGAAGAAATACTTGCTGAAAACTTCCCCACACTGGGGGAGGAAGTAATCAAACAGACCACGGAAATACACAGAACCCCCAACAGAAAGGATCCAAGAAGGGCAACACCAAGACACATAATAATTAAAATGGCAAAGATCAAGGACAAGGAAAGAGTGTTAAAGGCAGCTAGAGAGAAAAAGGTCACCTATAAAGGGAAACCCATCAGGCTAACGTCAGATTTCTCAACAGAAACCCTACAGGCCAGAAGAGAATGGCATGATATATTTAATACAATGAAACAGAAGGGCCTTGAACCAAGGATACTGTATCCAGCACGACTATCATTCAAATATGACTGTGGGATTAAACAATTCCCAGACAAACAAAAGCTGAGGGAATTTGCTTTCCACAAACCACCTCTACAGAACATCTTACATGGACTGCTCTAGATGGGAGCACTCCTAGAAGGAGCACAGCACAAAACACCCAACATATGAAGAATCGAGGAGGAGGAACAAGAAGGGAGAGAAGAAAAGAATCTCCAGACAGTGTATATAACAGCTCAATAAGCGAGCTAAGTTAGGCAGTAAGATACTAAAGAGGCTAACCTTGAACCTTTGGTAACCACGAATTTAAAGCCTGCAATGGCAATAACTACATATCTTTCAATAGTCACCCTAAATGTTAATGGGTTGAATGCACCAATCAAAAGACACAGAGTAACAGAATGGATAAAAAAGCAAGACCCATCTATATGCTGCTTACAAGAAACTCACCTCAAACCCAAAGACATGTACAGACTAAAAGTCAAGGGATGGAAAAACATATTTCAAGCAAACAACAGTGAGAAGAAAGCAGGGGTTGCAGTACTAATATCAGACAAAATAGACTTCAAAACAAAGAAAGTAACAAGAGATAAAGAGGGACACTACATAATGATAAAGGGCTCAGTCCAACAAGAGGATATAACCATTCTAAATATATATGCACCCAACACAGGAGCACCAGCATATGTGAAACAAATACTAACAGAACTAAAGGGGGATATAGACTGCAATGCATTCATTCTAGGAGACTTCAACACACCACTCACCCCAAAGGAGAGATCCACTGGGCAGAAAATAAGTAAGGACACGGAAGCACTGAACAACACAGTAGAGCAGATGGACCTAATAGACATCTATAGAACTCTACATCCAAAAGCAGCGGGATATACATTCTTCTCAAGTGCACATGGAACATTCTACAGAATAGACCACATACTAGGCCACAAAAAGAGCCTCAGAAAATTCCAAAAGATTGAAATCCTACCAACCAACTTTTCAGACCACAAAGGCATAAAACTAGAAATAAACTGTACAAAGAAAGCAAAGAGGCTCACAAACACATGGAGGCTTAACAACACGCTCCTAAATAATCAATGGATCAATGACCAAATCAAAATGGAGATCCAGCAATATATGGAAACAAATGACAACAACAACACTAAGCCCCAACTTCTGTGGGACACAGCAAAAGCAGTCTTAAGAGGAAAGTATATAGCAATCCAAGCATATTTAAAAAAGGAAGAGCAATCCCAAATGAATGGTCTAATGTCACAATTATCGAAATTGGAAAAAGAAGAACAGATGAGGCCTAAGGTCAGCAGAAGGAGGGACATAATAAAGATCAGAGAAGAAATAAATAAAATTGAGAAGAATAAAACAATAGCAAAAATCAATGAAACCAAGAGCTGGTTCTTCGAGAAAATAAACAAAATAGATAAGCCTCTAGCAAGACTTATTAAGAAGAAAAGAGAGTCAACACAAATCAACAGTATCAGAAACGAGAAAGGAAAAATCACGACGGACCCCACGGAAATGCAAAGAATTATTGGAGAATACTATGAAAACCTATATGCTAACAAGCTGGGAAACCTAGGAGAAATGGACAACTTCCTAGAAAAATATAACCTTCCAAGATTGACCCAGGAAGAAACAGAAAATCTAAACAGACCAATTACCAGCAACGAAATTGAAGAGGTAATCAAAAAACTACCAAAGAACAAAACCCCCGGGCCAGATGGATTTACCTCGGAATTTTATCAGACATACAGGGAAGACATAATACCCATTCTCTTTAAAGTTTTCCAAAAAATAGAGGAGGAGGGGATACTCCCAAACTCATTCTATGAAGCTAACATCACCCTAATACCAAAACCAGGCAAAGACCCCACCAAAAAAGAAAACTACAGACCAATATCCCTGATGAACGTAGATGCAAAAATACTCAACAAAATATTAGCAAACCGAATTCAAAAATACATCAAAAGGATCATACACCATGACCAAGTGGGATTCATCCCAGGAATGCAAGGATGGTACAACATTCGAAAGTCCATCAACATCATCCACCACATCAACAAAAAGAAAGACAAAAACCACATGATCATCTCCATAGATGCTGAAAAAGCATTTGACAAAGTTCAACATCCATTCATGTTAAAAACTCTCATCAAAATGGGAATAGAGGGCAAGTACCTCAACATAATAAAGGCCATCTATGATAAACCCACAGCCAACATTATATTGAACAGCGAGAAGCTGAAAGCATTTCCTCTGAGATCGGGAACTAGACAGGGATGCCCACTCTCTCCACTGTTATTTAACATAGCACTGGAGGTCCCAGCCACGGCAATCAGACAAAATAAAGAAATACAAGGAATCCAGATTGGTAAAGAAGAAGTTAAACTGTCACTATTTGCAGATGACATGATACTGTACATAAAAAACCCTAAAGACTCCACCCCAAAACTACTAGAACTGATATCGGAATACAGCAAAGTTGCAGGATACAAAATCAACACACAGAAATCTGTGGCTTTCCTATATACTAACAATGAACCAACAGAAAGAGAAATCAGGAAAACAACTCCATTCACAATTGCATCAAAAAAAATAAAATACCTAGGAATAAACCTAACCAAAGAAGTGAAAGACTTATACTCTGAAAACTACAAGTCACTCTTAAGAGAAATTAAAGGGGACACTAACAGATGGAAACTCATCCCATGCTCGTGGCTAGGAAGAATTAATATCGTCAAAATGGCCATCCTGCCCAAAGCAATATACAGATTTGATGCAATCCCTATGAAACTACCAGCAACATTCTTCAATGAACTGGAACAAATAATTCAAAAATTCATATGGAAACACCAAAGACCCCGAATAGCCAAAGCAATCCTGAGAAAGAAGAATAAAGTAGGGGGGATCTCACTCCCCAACTTCAAGCTCTACTATAAAGCCATAGTAATCAAGACAATTTGGTACTGGCACAAGAGCAGAGCCACAGACCAATGGAACAGACTAGAGAATCCAGACATTAACCCAGACATATATGGTCAATTAATATTTGATAAAGGAGCCATGGACATACAATGGCGAAATGACAGTCTCTTCAACAGGTGGTGCTGGCAAAACTGGACAGCTACATGTAGGAGAATGAAACTGGACCATTGTCTAACCCCATATACAAAAGTAAACTCAAAATGGATCAAAGACCTGAATGTAAGCCATGAAACCATTAAACTCTTGGAAGAAAACATAGGCACAAACCTCTTAGACATAAACATGAGTGACCTCTTGAACATATCTCCCCGGGCAAGGAAAACAACAGCAAAAATGAGTAAGTGGGACTATATTAAGCTGAAAAGCTTCTGTACAGCAAAAGACACCATCAATAGAACAAGAAGGATCCCTACAGTATGGGAGAATATATTTGAAAATGACACATCCGATAAAGGCTTGACGTCCAGAATATGTAAGGAGCTCTCACGCCTCAACAAACAAAAAACAAATAACCCAATTAAAAAATGGGCAGAGGAACTGAACAGACAGTTCTCCAAAAAAGAAATACAGATGGCCAACAGACACATGAAAAGATGCTCCACATCGCTAATTATCAGAGAAATGCAAATTAAAACTACAATGAGGTATCACCTCACACCAGTAAGGATGGCTGCCATCCAAAAGACAAACAACAACAAATGTTGGCGAGGCTGTGGAGAAAGGGGAACCCTCCTACACTGCTGGTGGGAATGTAAGTTAGTTCAACCATTGTGGAAAGCAGTATGGAGGTACATCAAAATGCTCAAAACAGACTTACCATTTGACCCAGGAATTCCACTCCTAGGAATTTACCCTAAGAACGCAGCAATCAAGTTTGAGAAAGACAGATGCACCCCTATGTTTATTGCAGCACTATTTACAATAGCCAAGAATTGGAAGCAACCTAAATGTCCATCAATAGATGAATGGATAAAGAAGATGTGGTACATATACACAATGGAATACTACACAGCTATAAGAAAAGGGCAAATCCAATCATTTGCAGCAACATGGATGGAGCTGGAGGGTATTATGCTCAGTGAAACAAGCCAAGTGGAGAAAGAGAAATACCAAATGATTTCACTTATCTGTGGAATATAAGAACAAAGGAAAAACTGAAGGAACAAAACAGCAGCAGAATCACAGAACTCAAGAATGGACTAACAGGTACCAAAGGGAAAGGGACTGGGGAGGATGGGTGGGTAGGGAGGGATAAGGGGGGGAGAAGTAAGGGGGTATTAAGATTAACATGCATGGGGGGGTAGGAGAAAAGGGAGGGCTGTACAACACAGAGAAGGCAAGTAGTGATTCTACAACATTTTGCTATGCTGATGGACAGTGACTGTAAAGGGGTTTATAGGGGAGACCTGGTATAGGGGGAGCCTAGTAAACATAATATTCATCATGTAAGTGTAGATTAGTGATAGCAAAAAAAAAAAAAAAAAAAAAAAAGGGCAGTTCCTGTGTGGTAACCTCCAACGAGTTCTACACAAGGGTATAAAGGGCATATAAATGTGTAGGCAAAGGGTCTGTTTGTGTTTATACAGAGGATCAAAGCCTAATTGGGCTACCCCGAAAATGAACTAAGATGCGATATGAAAAAGAACTTCCAACATCTGCACTCTCTGGAAGACTCATGCCAGAAGATGATCATCAAAAAACCCCAACAAAGATCCACGCACTGCTACAGCTGTAGATGCACTCATCCCACCAGTTCCTGGACTTGCCATGGGAATGAGGAAGGAGATATCTAAGCTGGCCTGTGCATACAGTAAAACAACAAAATTGGACTGGATCTATACTGTTGGAACTCAACCAAGAATTTGGAGAAGTGCAAATTGTAGCGCTCCAAAGTCTTACAACTACAAACTATTTACTGTTAAAAGAACATATGGCATGTGAACAGTCCCCAGGAATGGGTTGTTTTAATTTGTCTGATTTCTCTCAGACTGTTCAAGTTCAGTTGGACAATATCCACCATATCATAGATAAGTTTTCACAAATGCCTAAGGTGCCTAACTGGTTTTCTTGGTTTCACTGCAGATGGCTGGTAATTACAGATATGCTTTGGTTATGTAACTATACTCCTATTATGTTAATGTGTGTGTGCAATTTAAGTAGTAGCTTAAAACCTATACATGCTGAAGTTACTCTACAAGAAGATATATCAAAGAAATAATCAATCTTCCCATGTTTTCTTCCGCCTGCTACTTCTATAGCTTTTCTTCTTCCTTCCTAATTACAACCCTTAAATAGAATTCGTGCCTCATATCAAATTTACTGAGTATCATAATTCTTCCAAGTGGTAACGATACCTCAAGACAAATGCTGGGCATAGAAGCCACAGGGCATAAATATGCAAAGAAGTAAAAAGCTAACTTTTTCAAACAATAAGGCTTCTCTCTCACTTACCAACTTCACATTTCCCTGTATGGCCCCGGAAGATGACTGGTTAGCCAGAGACGGGTAAGATTCCTCAAGGGAGGAACAACCTAAGACAGGCACAGTCGCAGGGGGGCCATCAGGTGAGAAATTGGGGATCAACAGAGGTGAGGCTTAGAACCTCACCCCCCCGTTCTGAGAGAAATCTTCTGCATACGTGGATGTTTTATTGCCCTGGTCTAGCTTGGATTAACACATAGTCTACAGGCACACACCTGATCATCTACATTTGCTCTCTTACAACACTAAACTATGTTTTCTACCTTTATCTTGTATCTACCTACCACTTCAGCATTTTATTAAAAATAATAATAATAAAGAGAGAAATGTGGTATCCACATATAAATCAAGTATAAAAACCAAATGAGTATTCATATTTGAACTGACTGTTTATAGTTCATAATGCATGAGCAAAACCGAAAGTTTCTGTGATGACTGCCCTTGTACTGTTCACTATGTAACTTATTCATTATGTAAGAATTTGTTCTACATGTAAAAACTTGTTTGTTATGCCTCAGAAGATTGGAGACTGACAAAAATTAGGCTTGGGGTGGAATAATGATTGTGCATTGAGCATTGACTCCCCTATACAGAATTTTATTGTCGTTAACAACAATTTGATCAATAAATATGAGAGATGCCCTCACAAAAAAAAAAAAAAAAAAAAAAAAGAAGGACAGACTTCCAATGGTAAAATAAATAAGTAACCGGGATGTAATGTATAGCATAAGGAATATAGTCAAGATATTGTAACAGCTTGGTAGGGTGATAGCTGGAACCTAGAATTATGTATATAAATGTTCTACCACTGTGTTGTACACTTGAAACTCATGTAATGTAATACTGTGTGTCAACTACCCTTCAATAAAAAATAATTATTATAAAAAAATAAATAAATAAATAAATAAATAAAAATGACAGTTTTTGAGGGACAACGTATGCATAACTTGCTACCCAAAGGGAATAAACAATAGAGCATAAGACTTATTTAGAAATATGATTTAAGAAAAACATTTCTGAAATGGAAAAAATGTGACACTCTACTGAAGAGTAGCCCTGTGTCCCAGGGGAAAACTTACCCAGAACAGCAAAAACCATAAACAGTCTAGCAAAGTTTTTGTACTTCAAAGATAATGAAAGAATCATTTGAACAGCCAAGCAAAAAAATATCAAGTTACCTATGGAGATGATATAATCAGGCCGACTTCAGTCTTCACAGATGCAACCTACCCAAGACAACAATGGGACATATCACACAAATTCCGGGAGCATGAATGGAGAATTTTATTCCTAGCCATAAACATTTGTTGTGATTTCTTTTGCCTAATTCTAAATAAGCATTCTGTTTTGTAGGAAATTTTTAATCAATACTTTTGTGTTAAGAGGATCCTCAAAACTGTGTAAACTTACCAAAACCTAGATCCAACAGAAACACAACCTATTATAAGAAATCCTACATTTAAATATTTGCTGAAGCACATGCTATCTATCACTACCATCATGATGGATTCTTCTCTTCCATCTTCCCAATCTCTTTTGAGTGCTTCTCATTGACAGAACCCAAACCAAACCCTACTGGCAAGGGAATCTAGGAAATAGTTTCCTTAAAATACAGGTTCTAGCATAGGAAGGAGCAAAAACAGTACTGAACTATTTAAGAAAAGCCCAGAAGAATTAGGTCAGCTACTCAGAAAAGCATCCTAAGTCTAAAGAGATTTTCTTCCTTTTACTAACTCTTAAAAATCAACCAAAGTAGTGTTATCAATTGATGTATTCGTGTACTTACATCTTATAAATCATGTTGTTTAATCATCGAACTCATAAATTCATGTTTAATATTTATTGCAATTATGAGTAATAATAAAAATATCAGAGACACCTTAATCATTTTTAAAAACAAGTGAAACACGGAAGTATGTCAACGTATAGCCACTGCATCCTGTCCCACAACTACTCCCTTCTCCCCAACACTGAAAGGAGTCTCAGGTAAAATCTCAAACTATCCAGGCTACTCTTGAATAACAAAAAGCTTCATGTAATCCCAAGGACATTCTTAGTATTTACATTTTCTAGTTTTATGTAATAGTCAAAACTGCAAGTTTCATTTAAAGATAAATTTCCTTTCAAACCTGCCTGGCTCTGTCCACTTTGAACCAGAAGCTAACAACAGCAAACAGAGAGGCAGGGTAGTGTCTCCTCTTTCAAGGCTTGGACTTCTCCACAGTTCAGAACCACTTGTGGTTTCTGACCCTCTAGAGTTATCAAGGGGGAAGGAGGAGATGGGAGAGACTTTAGTTGAAACAGATTTTTTGCAGATTGCATTTTTAAGATTGCAAACACTAAAGACTTTTTAGTTGATGGGAATAAGGCAGGAAAGATGCTTAAGAAGGATGCCCACTGGTCATCAGTAGCAGAAGGATGTGGGATTTGGGGGAACAGACTCTGGGAAGATGGAAGAAGTCTCCCATATCAAAGCTGTGGGCAGTAGTGAGACCTACAGGACCTTTGAAAGAATTCATACATATACCCCGTAGATGAACAGCAGCCTCAAAGAAGACCTCAAAGGCAAGTTATCCAGAAAATCAGTGCCAGGGACCAGTTATGCCAGGTGGTGTCTGTCTCCCAGTTTCCCCTCTCCACACCCACCCAATGTACCTTCCCTTTTACCTGCCCCTCCTTCCAGATCTTAGAACTAGAAGCGAGAAGGACTGCAGATGTTCCTAACCAGGCAATGCCCACCTCCCAACTCCAAGATGCTGAAGTTAGAGAAGAAGTAACAAAACAGATCATGTTGCCTCCCTACTCTAGGTCCCCAGCCACTGAGGGCAGCAGTCAGTGACATTAAATCAAATAATAATGATACCAATGATCTCAAACACACATAGCACTTATTACATGCTAGGCATTGTTCTAAGTGTCTTACATGCCTGAATTTCATCCTCACAATGACTGTGAGGTAGATACCAGCGTCCTTATGCAAAAAAACAGGACACTGAACATTTGGTTTACATACAGCTACCTACAAGTTTCCAGCTCTGACCCAGGGGTCCACCTTCTTAAGCGCTACCCTCTACTAAGGGAAAAGTCAAGTTCTAAAGAGGCAGGGCTGACGTTCACTAACTAAAAACAGTTAGGAAGGAAGTAGACCTGCCCAAGATGTCCTCACAAAAGAGATTCGATAGAGACAATTATGGGCTATGAATGAAAAAGAATAAAACAATTTCATGCTGAACAGAGACTCCAGACAGACAGCAAACAAGCAAAACGGTCTTCAACAGCCGTTACCTCGCTCTTGTCATCCCCACAGTCGTAGCACGGTGCTGGAGCTGTCCTCCCCATTCATAAACCTCCTGGGCCACAGCCAGCCCCTGCGGTGCCAGTGCCTGCCGGAATCTCCCCCCGTGGCTTGTTCGCAGGTCCCTCCTGCTCCAGCACGTACTCCTGTGCCAGGTGCACCTCTTTAAGCCCCACCATCTTGCTCAGATGCCACCTGGCTGCCGGCCACCTTTCCCTGGAGCCCGTTCTCTCTGCACCGTATCTCACTTCAAGAACTCTCTTCCCCTCAAACCGCTCTATCACCTGAAGTTCTTAACCCTATTTCATCTCTCCAATTTCCTTTTCTCTCCAACCCTAAGAAGTCTGTTTACTATCCCTATCCATTCATCTATATTTTAAAAACAATATGGAACTAGATGACAAAACAAATTTGGAGGTCAGAAGAGATGGCCCAACCTAGATTCCAGCTCTGGAACTCAGCAGAATTTGTGAGGAGTAAATTACAGCCCCCAAAAGGTGCCTGCCAAGACCCAATATTTCAGACAGACACTGCAATTCCCTAAGCTTTTATGCTTGTACCAGAAGCAAATTTCCCCTGAATACTAGAAGTGCCTTAAAAAACATCTCTAATACATAAAAAGACCAAGCCCCTCAGAACTTTCAGGTTGTATTTACACAGAAAACATTTAAAATAATGAATCTCCTCCCACTCACTCACACACATAGAGTGTGTTCACTTTTTTTAGTTAAAATAGGTACAAGTTCTGGAAAAACTTTACAGGAATTACAGTTTGTTTAATGCTACTTGAAAAAGAAAAGCATGTCATGTCTTCTTAGAAAGAGATCCCGCCTTCAGGTACTACAGAAATTGGTTTTGTTTTAAAACCATTCTTCTGAGATGCTCTGAACCTGTACTCCTTCCCTCCAGTATCCTTTGTTATGGCTCAGGCCAGAATTCTGTATATGGTTCCTAACTCAGAAGATGCTTGGGGAGTTTGAATTTACATAATCATGTCAAGAAATCTTTTCTGTAAGGATATGTACTGCCCTTATGGCTTATTTTCATTAATGCAACACTAAAAATGTTTTCCTGCAGTGCAGATTCAGCTCTGCCCATTAGAAAGCAGGTCACTTGGCTGCCCTACTGAGCTCCCCCATAATCAGTTAGAGAGAAGACAGAAATGACTCAGTGTTCAGCATGGACTAAAATGGTCCAGAAATCTGTTTTCCAAGACAAATGCCAGTACCCTGGTAGCTATGCCTTGACTTATTACAATATCTGCAGAAAAGGACATTCCAAGATCATTATGGGGCCATCAACAGGAGCCAACTACTTAAAATGTATTATGCATCAGGTACATGCTACTTCACTTTCCTGAAAGTTATATATGCGTCATCATAAATAAGGCAAACATTAAAATAAACAACTGGCAATATCACCTTAATTGTATTACAGAGAGTAAATATTGAACACTGCCTCCCACATCTCTCTAACAAATAGTGTTGCCAACATAGCTTTGCAATTTTGCTATATAACTACCATTTCTCAGGCTCTATGTAGACCCTACTATGCCTTTCAGAATATGAGTGAGTGATAAAGATCCTTTGCCTTTATATGTGCACAGCAAGTTCTGAACTGCAGAAACTCCAAGAAAAATTCTTGAATACAGTAGTTGTCTCTGTGATTTTTAAGCTATGCAATGCATTGTTACCTCTACTGTAAGCTATCCAAGCCACAGTTCTTATCTGATAAGATCCTTGCAAGTTTGACATAACTGAGCATATAACATAAAAGGCATGCAAATGATTCAAATGTGTATATAAAGGGAGCTGTTACAAATACCTTTAGATTTTAAGTAATTTTCATAAACACTGATCCACATTCCATAACATCCCTGAAAATTGCCATTTTTTTCCTGAAGCTATCAATTTATGCCAGTCAAGAAGGAAGGGCTATTTATTTCATGAACAGATGTCACTGAAGAAAAAAAGAGCAAGCTAAAAACCTTATGTTTATAATACTTAGAAAGCATTTTACTGTTGTCAGGTAAATATGCAATATACATGAAGAAAGATTAACTCACTTTGTGGCCACTACAGTTCCATTAACATTAACAAGAAAACAATGGACTGTCTTACCATGACAAGTTGTCCGTTTGGATAGTGAATACAGCTTGCCTTACAAAAAGAAAAACCTTTTCAATGCATTCTGAAGATCACTTGGAGATTACAGTTCTGTATCCTTAACTGCAAATGTAATGGTCTAACAGGTAACAAGCCTTTAGACCACACTGAGCATGTCAGCTCCCATGGCTAGCAGCCCCCCGAGAAGGCCTCCCGTGAGAAGCCTGAGACAAAGTCAGTCCAGTTTCCACCAGCATATAGAGCGAAACATGGGTCCTGACCCCCCCCCCCATCTCCTTTTACAAACAAGGGCTTCCACCTAAGCTCACATGCTTGAAGAGACTTTCCAAAGCCAAAATGGGTTCACAAGCCCTTCAGGAGGTGCACCAGCTTTTTGGTCAGCACTGCTATCTTCTCATTCACACTCTGTCCTCCCCCCGCCCCCCCTCCCCGTTCCCACCCCCTACTGATTTACTACTGTAAGTTGGATCAATTATACTTAGAGATAAATCAAAATCTGACCCTAAAATCCTCTGCTCCTTACCCTCCTCTACCAGGATGATTTACTTTAACAATCTTGCTACTTAACCATGATAGCCTGACTCACACCTCTGAAGCTGGAGTTTTCATTCATTTTGAGAAAATTCAAAGATAAATTGGAGGTACAATCAGATATAAAACTCTTAGTCATCAAACCTGTATTAAGTGTTCCAAGCATGAAGATATATCATTTGATTTTTCTTTGTATTGCTGAAAAAAATGTTAAATTGTTGATACCTATTGTTAAATAAGACACTTGACTCTTCTACTTAACATTAAAACATTTCCTGGAGAATGTTCTCTTTCAAGCAAAATTTTATTATATCACAACTGTCTATTCAAAGGATTAATATGCCTGTGTTAATAGTAAAATACTATATAACAGTACTACAGTATCTACACTAAGAACTTGAAAAAAATAATGTTGTTTCTCACAGATTATATAGTGAGATCGGTGAGAGAAATTTAAAATGTGTAACTAGAAAGTATAAGCATATTAGAATAAGCTTCATATGCCTTTTACTAATAGAACTCACTGTCTGGATTCAATTCCAGTATGTGGTGAGTTTTGAACAAAATTGCCACTTCTGAGTACAAAGTACAAAACAAATAGATTCACAATTATGATTACCCCATAGACAAACTTTTGAAAAGCTCAACACTATATTAGAAATGCTAGCTAAAATTTCATACTGAATTCAGAAATGAGACCTAGGATTTAAGATCTTGACTATCTCCTACAAAGCATCAAAATAAAAATTGATAGAAGAGAGCTTAATTTCCACCCTAAGCTTTTAAAGAATTCTAAAATGAGGTAATAAATTGCAAATGACAGAACCCCAATCTCCAAAGACCAGATTATTTAAAAGGAATCTGTTGACTATGTACTTAGCAAACCCAAGAGTGGGTGAGTCTAAAGGGTCACTTTGCCAGGGACACTGTCTCTCTTCCTTCCTCTGTGCTAATTATACTTTCAAGCAGACCTACTCAACAAGGTGAGAAAGATGTTAAAGGCAATTTTAAACTCCTGGATTACCAATTCAGTAAGCCCAGCAGGAAAAAGGCACCTTTTCCTAATACTTCCAGCAAAGACCCTGAGAAACCCTTGATTTAGGTAGGCCAGGAACTGGAAGTGAATCTGTCCCATCCAGGCTACATGGACTAAAGGCAAGCAAGGTATGGTCTTCCAAAAAGAAGTCAGGTTCTGCTCTCACAAAACTGGCAAAAACAGTTTATTTCCCGTACATGAAGCCCTTCAAGGAAACAGACTACGCACACATCATGGCGTTCTTCCTGAAGGTGGCGGTCCCCAACCACCTCATCTTGCTCTTGTTCCTCTCCTGGCTCTTCCACTCCTGCCCGATGGCAGTGACCCAGCTCACACAGTGTGGAGACCAGAGGTCCTACCAGCACTAGTAGAACCCGAGTCCATCACCCGCTCCTGGCGTGACTGGAATATCCCTGGGCACAAGTGGCCCGTCGGACACTACTACAAGCCGTGCTCCACAAGGGGGCAGCAGTGGGTGGCCAGGGCAGCGTGCGCCATCTTGCACGGACACGAAGGGGGCATCCTGAGCTCAATGCCTGCCTGCCTCCAGGCCATGGCCGGCACGGTGGCTCCGGTCCTCCTGACCTGGGGCAGGCGCCGCAGCAAGCCATTGGCCGCTCACACGCAGCTCGACAGGTGTGCTTTCCAAGGCCAAGAGCAGGCTTGAGCCGCTCCGGGACCCCGCCCTCCTCACGTGGACCTGTTCCCGCCCCACTGCCCAGGGCCAGAGCTGCCCCCAGCCTGTGCACTGCGGAGTGGCCTGGCTGCCGTTCAGCAGGCCCCCGGGGGGCCTCTCTGTCCCACGGGGCTCCCTCTTCCCTCAGGGCTGGCAGACAGGGCACAGGCTGGCATCAGGGGCTGCCAGTGCCTGGGGATCGGGGCTCATTCCATCCAAGGGACCGAGGGTTTCAATAAAGGTTTTCCAGAGTAAAGAAGATGAAAAAAAAGATTCCAGGATTTCCTACAATTCCTGTATATCAAAAAAGTAAAAAATAACATGAAAAGTCCTAAAAGATTGAAACCAATCTCCTACATCTGTCAAGACAAAGAACAGAAGCTTTATTCAGTCACACAGTAGAATATGGAGAAGCCTGTTTTACAGGCAAATACAAACCTTACCTCACCCCACATGAGGCGGGATTTAGGAAAGTTCTCACACCTGCAAAGGAAAATTCACAAGAATTAAGTCTGATGAGAAATTACCTGTAGAATTCAACTGGCTATGATGAATTACGTTTGCCCAAAGATATTTCTTCTCTGGTGCCTTTAGCTATAAGTTACATTACTTAACTTGTATTGTTATTTACTTTTTTACCTATCTTAGGACAGGCACTACACTTGATCTAGCATTTTCCCCCTCACACAATGTTATCTAGCACAGCATCTTTAGGCATCTATTATTTAATAAATATTTATTGATCTGCCTTGGTATTTAATATTCTAAGAAAAAGTTCTAGTTCTTTTCTCAGCTTCTCATCATTAGACCCACGAATAAGAGAAACTATGTGGGGTAACATGCAAGATTTAAAAGTGTAGGCATATCTACATTTAAGAATTACATAGATTTTTCTCAAGAAAAAGAAAATGAGTTATTTCGCTTCAATTTGCACACTTGCTTGACGGTTTGGGGGCTGCTTGTAATACAAATACAAAAACTGAATTTTTCAGAGAAATAATGCATTCTTATTTTTTGATAAAACACTTAATAGCATTAGGATCACAATGCATTTGTAGTTATTTGCTATAAATGGTTTCCATTACGATAACAATGAAACATTCTCTTTCTCTTTTTTTGGCCAAATCTTCCTACAATACATATCCAGTCCTTTAAGACAGTGTTATTATTTAACAATTATTTGTACTCTGAAGTATTTTGCAGATGCTTCTGTATACTTTTCTAAAATTCATTACTACCACTTTCTCACTTGAATCTATCAATTGAGACCTAACTTTCTCTATTCAGGAGACTAAACGTGGATCAATGAGACTATGCCTAATTATTCTAATTCATTTGTGGTAATTGAATCTATGCTGAATAATAAAATACATTACAAATTTCTTTCTCAGTCATCGGAAATTTATATTACAAAGAACTCAGAAAGCCTGTGAATCTATACTCTTAATACAGATTGGACATTTCATACCAATCTATACATAAGACCCCATCCCTGCCTGGAATGTCGATCAGCAATATTAACATGAACTCAAGCAACCACGCTGATTTAGAGCCAGAGATATCTTTTGGATAAAAAAGGATGGGGAAGGAAAAGAACCCCCTAGGACAGCTGAAGAAAGAAGGAACTAAAAAGGGGAGTTGAGGCCACCCCAAGTACTTCATACCATCCCTTAGATCAACCCTAACTGACCCTTCCTTTATACCCACACATAGCCGACGCTCAAGAATGGGGGTAACAGTCAGTAAGACAAAACCACCCAGCACTGAGCCGCCCGCATGCCCAGACCTCAGTCCAGGGTACAAGAGGGAGTTGTGGGCAGCTCAGTGTAGGGGGTGGGGGTAAGAAATGGTTTTGCTGTACTTGGATGTTCTGGAAGATTCACAACAAAGTGTGGGGTAACACCTGAAAAAAAATAATTAAAATAGCACATGAAGAATGGAAGTACCATCATACTAAACTACTACACATTCACTTTCTTTCCAGTAAAATATTTATATGGCATAATAAGAATTTCTATAGTCAAGCAGATATATAATCTTTAAAAACAATACCTTTTGAATATATCCTAGGACACTTTTTACTTTGAGCTTCTGTTTTCTTCTGCCCCTTATTAACAGTGCCAATTAGTCTTGTGCATTGCTCTGCACCAAAAAATTGAACAGTTGATAAATGCATTTGGGTTATTAAAAATCTTATTTTCCCTTGGTTATATGACAATGTCCAACCAAGGATTCTACATATGGCAAGTTTGTTTAAAATTCAAAGGGTCATAACCTGTGAATCACTTTATTTCCAAAACTTTGTGAGTACATATGAGAGTTAAACACCAGAGAGTACTTTTTAAACACCATCAGCAAATGACCCCCATGAACAACTGCACATCATGAAAAACCATAATCAATCCCACTATTCAATACTGTTCTATGTAAAAATGAAATAAAAATACAATCTTCTACCTTGGTACTATTGAACTAATATATTACAGAGGAGCATTCTGACAGGTAAAAGAAAAAGGAATCAAGTCATTTATTCAAAAAGTTGTTTGAAGTACATTCTATTACATATGGCTTTGCCAAGGAAATCCTAGATGTGAAGGGAGCTGCCCATTCATTTAGGCGCCTTCCAACACATTTAAGATGTTGATGTATAAAGAAATACCCTAAGGAGGCTTTTAAAGTTTTCAAATGAAGTACTTTTCCTTTACTTTTATTTGATGCCACCAGAATACTAATGATAAAATCTGAAATTTATTTACTATGTTCTAAGAATTCTCTTAATGTTTATTTTATATAAGTAGTTCCAACAGAGATCCTGTGGCATGCAAAGCCTTAAGTATTTACTATCTGGCCTTACCTGGTGGGAAAAGTTTGCCAGCCCATGTCCCAAAGCTGAAGACTTTTTAAGATCCTCCCTGCTTCATTGCTTTGGTTAAATGTTGGCTTACCCTGTTATTAGATGGTCAAAGTCTCAGCATCTAAATTCTGCAGTTCAAATCTCCAAGAATCAACAATTGCCTGCCACATTTTCCAACACATAGCTAAGAAAAACTGTTTATACACAGCCGCTTCTCTTCTTTACTGCAATCCTACCTGCTAGGTGACCCCTATGATGTGGGTCTCATCTGACTTCTATAAGAAGGTATATGAACCCTTGGAGCTTAACCAGCTGTTTCCAATTACCTAACTGAGCAAAAGATTAGGCAATCAGACATTTAAAGTCTATTTTTCATCTATGTAGCTCATAAACAAAGCTCCAAATTTTAGTCACTAATTTCACTTGAAGAGTAGAGACCAACTCATGTTTGTTCCATGAAAAGATTCCTCCTTTCACGGGCTAACAAGTCCTTAGAAGACAGGTGGTCAGCATTAAAACAAAGACAGAAATCGCTAAAGGACTGAGGTAGCACACTGGGAAGGAAAATGTGGAGTAGCTGTTTATAATCTTTCCATTTATGCCTTTCATTTGAGCAATTGAAAAACTACATCTGCCTATGCATCCATCTTTCTATTTCTCCTTTTTTCCTTGTTTTCTCTTTTGTGAACCCCTGGAAGAAGAGAGCAGAACCAGTTATCAGACAGAGAAGAAAGGAAAAGCACTAGAGAGGAAAAGAATTACTTTAGCTCTTTTTCTGCTTGCACTCTGGCCCCTGCCCTGTCCTAAAGGCTGACACTGCCTGTATTTTGCTGTAAAATAAATTATAAACTCAATATGAAATATTACAAAAAGCAGCAAAATGTCCTAGAGACTTCAGCTACACGCTTTATGTAGTCTCACTGATTAAAACAAAGCCTAAAGACTAACACATAGAAGCAATTAGGTCCAAACCAAAAGGAAATCATACTGTTTTCAAACAGGAATGTTAATAAGTATGGAAATCCTGACCTATAGCTCAAGGGTGTTGTCAGAAGTCAGATTACAGTTTGGTTCAAGGCAAAAAGAAACACTGTAAAAAGGAGTGGAGTTCATAGATTAAGGATTCTAGAAGAGCCGTTGAAAATGTAGTATGATCTGCAGGAGAAGTGACCTTTACCTCTGGCAGCAGAAGTCTTTGGCGACCTTCGAGAAGATCCGTCCCACAGAGCAAAGAGACTAGAAGCTGGGTCACACACCCAAGGGAAATAAGCAGGAACAGACTCTTCAGATCCAAAGGACAAAGATAAATAAAAAAAAGCTTTGAAGCGTAAAAACCCGAGGCTTCTTTGTGTCTGTGACTTATTATACTTTTCTTTCCCTCTGCAGCACAGTGGGCCCTAATTAAAATCAATAATTAAAAGAGCATCAGAGAGGCAGGATAGCAGGAGGAAAGAGACAAGGAGAAGGAGCTGGGGGAGGTGAGACATAGACCAAGAATGAGCATGAGGCTCAAAGAGAAGCAGACAAAGCTGGCTGGAGACCCAGGTGGGCTTGGGGAATTCAAATCTAGTAGAAAAGGACAAAAGTAGAGAGGAGGAAAAGCCCTGACAAGGCCTGTAATGGGGACTTAGGGAAAGGACGGCCACCAGGGAGCAGGGAGGGGATGTGCAGAATGAGACACAGAACTGGGGGAAGGGGAAAGAGAAAGGGAGAATTAATCCCCAGGAGGAAGTAGAAGCAAAGAGGAAAGAAAAAAAGAGATTAACCTAAAAGCAGGGAGCTACAAAATACTAGTTTGTTTTTAAGATATCACCAAAATTTTGAAACCACAGTGAACCGCTGTGGAGAAAGTGAAGGTTCCTGTGGCCAGTGTTCTCCCCTGGCCCTGGTCAGCTCGCTCACTGCACGCGTGTGGGCCATGCGTCGTTATTGGCTCTATATAAAGAGCCCTGCCCGGTGCTCCGGGCCACATGGTGTTGCAGCTCTCAGGCTGCGGGAGAGCCAAGACAAGACGGGAGTGGTGGCAGCGCTGGGGACCAAGACTGGGACGGCTGTGGGGGTCAGAGAGGCCCACGGGCAGAGACCGGCTTGCTGCAGGCACACTTGTTCTAAGGTGGGCAGGATGCTTGTGCTTGACCTGCCCCCAAGGGGGTAAACTGGGTATAACCCTTTCACCCCAAGAATGTTCTGCTGTCATTTTTTCAGCCTCACTAAATCCATAGTAAACTTGTCTAGAGCTGAGACCCACTGGCAAGACGCTGTGTTACCATGTGCCCAGACCAAAGTAGCACTCATTAAATATTTATGGAGAAAATGAGTGCATTTCTTTTATTAATGTTGTGAAACAAATATGGATTAAAGGACATTTGAAATTCCAATCTAAGGGTTCTAAGAAGTAAATAAATCTTTCCAAAGCTGTAACCAAAAATGATGTGAGCTAAGATACTTCTAAAAATACCACTTATAAAACTTCTATAATCTACAGAACAAGATCCTGAGCACTCTATATATTCTCATTTAATCTTCACAGCATACCTGCAAGATGGGCATTATTCTCTCCAATCAACACTAAGAAACTAAGGCTCAAAGGGTTTCAGTGTATTACCCACTCAGTGAGGACCTTTGAGGAATGAGTCGTGTCTACCAGAATATAAATCCCAGAAGGTCAAGGGTTTTGGTCTGGAGGGAAAATGGAATTGCCATGGCCAGGATCCGCAGCTGACCCTGGCTGGCTTGCCCACTGAGCATGTGCAGGGCGTGCAGATGCAGGTTTGCGCACGTGTTAGCAATGAGCTATTACTGACTCCACAGAAAGAGCTCCACCCGGTGCTCTGGCTGCAGTGGCAGGGAAGGCTCATAGGCAGAGACAGATTTGCTGCCTGCAGACTGGCCCGGAGGCATATGTGATTCTAGTACTCCACCTGCCATCTTGAGAATTAAAGCTTGGTGTAAGACTTTACCCCCAAAAAGTTCTGTTGTTATTCTTCAGTCTCACCAAATCTAGAGTGAACTTGCCTGGGGCCAAAACCCTTAGACAGACATGGTCTATTTTGGTCTTTGCCGTTTCCTCTTAGATAAGTGGCTTACACAAGGAAGAAATTAAGCAAGTATTTATTGGATGAATAAGTAATTGAATGAACATCTATTTAAGATCAGATGACTGAATATGGCTAATAAATACATAATCTTGCCAACTGGTCTTATATTTTAAGTTCATGACAGTTAAACTCCAAAGTAGGCTCCTAGCCTTGACATAGTAATCACGTTCTTTCAATCTATTTTGTATATATAGTATGTAAAACCATGAGTCAGGAGGAGGAAACTTAAAAATGAGCATGGGGGGGAAAAGGCCTAATGTTTACAAGCCAGGGAGATAAGGAAAATACAGAAAACCACTCTGAGAGGATCTAGTGAGCAGGACAAGCCCTGAGAGAACGCAGTATCTCCGAAGCAAGGAGACAGAAGCATTTCAAAAAGGAGGGAATAACTTATCATTTCCCCTAAGAAATAAACTAAGACTGAGATGTGCATGCAGAATGTTTACTGGGGAGTGCTTTCAAAATTGGTCGTGTAAGGAACTGGCAAACACAGGTTAGCACAGGGGGCTTGGCCAACATTACAGGGAGTTCGGAATCTGGGATGGCTCTGTAGATGTTACTCCCACCCCACTAGGAGCAAAATGCCTGCATCTACCTGACATTTCATGCTAGTCTCAGGGCTGCACATGATGCTCATCCCCTTCACCCTCCTCTGTTAGCTAGATTAATAGATTGAACCTTACCCTCAGGGTTGAACCCAAATTCCTATCCTAATCACCAGATCAGTAATTAAAGTCAAGTCACATTATAACCTGGCCAGAAAAGTGCTGGGGCTGCTGAGAAAGGAAAGGGACTTCACACTAAAGGAGCTGCAGACTTAGCCACAGCTCTACTCCTCCACATGCTTGAACCACCGCATCTGGTCAGCTTCCTCTAACACTCATCTGTGTGTAGCCTTGGCCACCAGCGCACTGCTGCCTCACCCCCAGGGCTTATGCCATCAGAAGGTACCACCTATTCCACCTCCTAGTAGGTCACACATGGAGTCTCCCACCGAGGCCTCCTCAGTCCTTGGGGATTTTAGCTTCTGGTTCAACAGTATTCTCTCCAACACTCCTTTTGTAATAATTTTTAGCAAATTCAATATCCACAAAGGTGACTCTTGAAATACCCTACAATTTCAGTTCCTTGACCTCCTCTCTTCTGAGGAGCCTCTTGTTTACTGTCCGCCATCCACTTGCTCACATGTTCATACCCTGGAGGTTACAAATAACAAAAACTGAAACTGTACCCTATACATATCAACCAAACAAGCAGGTCGGTACACTCAGAACTGGAGAGAGAGAACGGACTGGGAGCCGGCTACCCTCTGTTAAGGCTGTTATCTGTAGTTCTGCTGCTGGAACTTGATGTCCACATGGGAGGCAATTAAAAAGGGAAGCTGGATGTAAAGTGGAGAAAAGGAAAGACAAGTCAACACACAAGAACGGACTGGAAGCCACGCCAGTGTCACTGCCTCTAACCCTGATGGGGTGGGCATCCTGCAGGAGACCCTGGAGCCCTTAATCATGAGCTAAACCCATACCTGGCCCAGAGCTTGGAAAAGCTGAAGGAGGACCCAGGGGTGATGTGCTGGCAAGTCTGGCTGCCGCCTCCCAGCCAAGAGACAAGCCAGTGTAACAGGCAACAAAGTGCATGAGCTTTGAAAGAGCCTGTTTTGTCTTTTGAGCATGAAAACAAAATGGCTGTTTCTTCACTTCTGCCCTTGATAAATAGAAACATACCGGAAAGCAGTCTGGGAAAGATGGGTTAGCTGGGCCAAACTGGCTGGGATACAGTGAGTCATAGGCAATACATATATGACAAAATATGTATTTCCCAGGTATATTTGGTCTTCATCCACAGTCCCTAAAAACACTACAGAGTCTTAAAGGTGAAAAGCGTGTTTTGTCATGTTAATGAGAGACTTTTGGACACCCCACCCCATCCCCCGGAGGGCAGGGGCTAGAGGCTGAGTCAGCCAGTGGCCCATAATCTAGTCAATCATGACTAAGCAGTGAAGCCCTCACAAACCCCTGGGAAGGGCTTAGTGCTCTCTGTACTCTGGTCTGCTCGGCTGGGTCCTGCTCCTCAGTCAGAGACCTTCTGTGCTTGGGAACCAGAACGCCTCCACGTGCCCCCAAGCCAGTCCCTGGGCTCCACGAGGACAGAAGCTCCTTTATTTGGGACCTTGCCCTGTGTCTCTCTTCATCTGGCTGCTAACCTGCATCCTTTACAGTATCCTTTATTAAACTGGTAAATGTCAGTGTTTTCCTGAGTTCTGTGAGCGGCTCTAGCAAATGAATCAAACCTAAGGGGGAGTCATGGGAACCTCCAATCTGTAGCTGGTAGGTCAGGAGCACAGGGAACTGCCTGGGGCTGGTGAGCAGCATCTGGAGTGAGGATGGAGGGCAGTCCTGTAGGACAGAGTCCTTAGCCTGGGAATCTGGTGCTGTCTCTGGGCCGACAGCATCAGAATTGAGTTCTCCAACACCCTGCTGGTGTTTGAGAATTGCTTGGTGTAAGTATGTGTGGGAAGATCCCCTTCCACATACTCAGACACATTGGAATCAGGTCCAATGGAAATGGAGTTATACCACTATTACTGCTGTGTATAATATTGTTACTATTATACATACATGTAAGGAAAAAAGACACTGCGGCATTTGGTGTCAAAGAAGAGGGATTTACACTGGCTCATTGCAAAACTATCAACCCCTCATGATTTTACTTTCAGATATAGCACTCAGGCAGCCAGCTCCTCTCTTCCCAGCTCATTGCCTCTGATACTCTTCCAGCAGTTCTTAGATCCCACTCCAAGAGGTCCAACCATCCCCTGATCCTTTCAAGGCCTCTCAGACACTAAATCCTCAGTTTCCTCTGTACCCAGTTGATTACTGGAAACGGGAGAGCTCACTCCTGTGCATAAACCATACTTCACTTTCCTCTCTCCATTCATCATGCTCACCTGCTAAAACACACCTCCCCTCAGTAAAATCCAGTTCTCACTTACTCATTGCCTGCACCTGCACAGTTGGACCATTACTGCAAAAAAACTCACAACCCTTTTACTGGCCTTACTTCAAACTGCTTTGAGTTCTTTCACTTTAAGTGACTTCCTAGGACTGTCCAGCAGCCCCACTATATTCCCTGGGACACTCCAGACCTTCTGCATTTCACACTTCTCCTCAAACTGCATGCACATCCTCCCCCTTTCCACACTCAGCTCATGACTTTGCTCCTATTTGTTATCCATTGCTGAATAATAAAAGACATTAAAAGTTAGTGGCTTAAAACAAAAACCATTATTTAACTCACTAGTCCGTGACTTGGTGATTTAGGCTGGCTTACCTGTTCTCAGGTAAGTCACCCACAGGTGTGGACCTCGACTGAGAAGGCTGGGAAGGCAGAGCTGGTGCCTCCCTCCACCTGGATTTCATCAGGATTCCTAGCATGAAAATGGAAGCTTCAAGGCCTCTCAAGGCCTAGGATTAGAACACATTCAACCTCACTTCTGCTACATCCTATGGGACAGACCAAGTCACAGGTCCAGTTTAAAGGGCTATGGAAATAGACTTCACCTCTTGATGAGAGGACAATTTGTGGCTATACTGACAATGAACTGTGCTGTCTTATTACCCATGAAAAGACCAATGTATTAAAAATAGGGACCATGTGGATTAAGGGAAGTTTCTTGTGGCCAGGATTCTCACCTGGCCCTGGTTGGTTTGCTCACTACACACGTGTGAGGAATACGTCATTATTGACTATATAAAGAGCTCCATCCAGGGCTCTGGAAAACACGGCAGCTTGGCTGCAGGCGAGCAGAGCAGAGGTTGAAGTGGTGGCAGCACTGAGGACAGACTGAGACGGCTGTGGGGGCAGAGAGGCCGAGAGGCAGAGACAGGCTTGCTGCTTGCGGACTCGCCCTGAGTGGATGGGATTCTAGTGATTGACCTGCCACTGTGGGAATAAAGTTGGGTATAAACCCTTTCACCCCAAGAACATTCCACTGTCATTTCTTTGGTCTCACTGAATCCATAGTGAACTTTTCTGGGGCTGAAACCGATTAGCAAGACAATTGGTACTAGTCGGCAGGATTCATTGTTGGCCAAGGAAAAGAACAGGCTGCCCTCATGGGGGAGTGTTTCTGCAGACTGCACCTATGGACGGGGAGACACTTGAGTGTCCCCCAGTGGACATGTGACTTGTCTCCTAGAGAACTGGGCCCCCACCCAAGACTGGGAAGGAGTGGGGGAAACATCTGAGGCAGTAAAGGTGGCTCTCAGCAAAATAGGGAATTCCTGAGAGAAACAGAGTCCCATGAGGCCCCGGGAATGGTGGGGAGTTCTCTTTTCACGATATTGAGAAAGGCCATAAGGGAGAAAGACGCCCTCCTGCAGGAAGCATGAGAAGAGGCAGCATGAGAATGTGAGCTGAGAGGTGCTGTTGAGGAGGTAAAAAATTTGTTGCTGACTGAAATGGCATCACTACAAAGTGCTGTGGAGATGGTGAAGGATGTTGTGGTAGCCAGAGAGGAAGCAGCACGAGGAGGAGCAGCGGCCCGAGAAGGAGCGGCACAAGAGCGCAGGCTGCCAGTGCCACGGGGCAGGTGAAGGATGTAGTAGAGCCACCAGCCCCAGAAATGGAGGAGCAGAGGTTTGATGAACAGGTGGGGGTGGAACTCAGGGGAAGAATTTAAAGGGCCCCATGAAGGTTACAAGGACCCAGATGTTGATTTAATATAGGCAGGAGCAGACATAAAGAAATTAGATGGGAAGTCAAATAGAATCTTACTGGAACTGTGGCAACAACTGAAACCAGAGCAGCAGTTCCAGCCATTAAGAACAAAGAGGCAGAGGTCAGAGACAGAGCCAAGAGTCTGGCCTGTGTGTCTGCAAGGCTTTCTGCTGGAGAGGCTGGAGAAGGTGGGTTGTGTAAGGCCCACCCACGGTCCTTTTGGTTAACTCCTTTGAGTGGAACTGGTTTGAATACAGCCAGGATGACCACTTGGTGGCAATGGATCTCCTCAGGCTTGAGGGTT
The DNA here is from genome assembly GCF_030020395.1 of Manis pentadactyla. Lineage (NCBI taxonomy): Eukaryota > Metazoa > Chordata > Mammalia > Pholidota > Manidae > Manis > Manis pentadactyla. The sequence continues at coordinate 25,139,460 of NC_080037.1, read as the reverse complement.
ATTATAATCTGTCATAATTTTTTATTTGTATGGAATTTGGTTACAATGTTCCAGCTTCCTCACACAGGGACCACTGCAGAGAACTGAGGGTACATAGACTGAGAGGCGATAATCCTGGAGGGATGGAGGGTGGATAAAGTGAAGGTCCCTGTGGCCAGGATTCTCACCTGGCCCTGGTTGGCTGGCTCACTACACACACGTGGGCAATATGTCATTATTGACTCTATATAAAGAGCTCCACCCAGGGCTCTAGGAGACACGGTGGCACAGCTACAAGGCTGCAGGAGAGCAGAGCAGAGGCTGGAGTGGTGGCAGCGCTGAGGACAGAGACTGAGATGGCTGTGGGGTAGAGGGGCCCAGAGGCAGAGACCAGCTTGCTGCACGCGGACTCACTCTGAGTGGATGGGATTCTAGTGATGGACCTGCCGCTACAGGGAATAAAGTTGGGTATAAACCCTTTCACCCCAGGAATGTTTCATTGTCATTTCCTTGGTCTCATTGAATCTATACTGAACTTTTCCGGGGCTGAAACCCATTGGCAAGACAGACCGGAAGCAAAAAGAAACACTATATCCATCTTTTTTATTTTATGTGTTTTATCAATGTTCTTTATATACAGACTACAAATATTTAGTCAATATTTGTGCTATTGCTTTCACTTTAAATATTAATTGAGTCAAATACTAAATGTCCTCTGTTAGAGCTCAGCACACTATGGCCCACAGGCCAAATATAGTCTATAAAAAAAAAAATTTGTAAATTATGTTTTACTGGAACACAGCCACACTCATTCATTTATATGTGTCTACGGCTGTGTTCACACTGTAAGAGATGGGTAATTGCAACAGAGATTGTATGGACTAAAATATTTGCTATTTGGCCTTTTACAGAAAAAAAATTTCAATTCCTGCCTGATAGCATCATCTTTTCCATCTCTGAAGTAAACCTATTGATTTTATAGAATTCTAACAGACATAATCTCTATTACTCAAATCCCATAGATTTATGCAAAGAATGCCTCAACAGAGCCACACCTTAAAGATTCAACTTTTTATGTTCCAACAAATTTCTCTGTAGGCTTTTCAGATTTGCACATACAGTGAATATTTATTTCATGTAACAATAGTACCAAAAATCACATGCAAAAATCACTTAATACAGCCACCTCTTCAAATACCTCTAAACCTAAATAATGCATAAAACCATCTTTTACTGTATCTGCAGTATCAAGCCACTAATCAAACATAGAAAAGTCACACTTTGTACTTCAGAATCATCTGGAGAAGTTGCTAAAGGAACGATTCTCAGGCCCCATGCCTCAGATACTGATGCTGGGGTTCTTGTTTGCAGAGCCGAAGAATGAGCTTCACAAACAGTCAAGACAGGAGAGCAAGGTACAGGCTTTTATTTAGAGAGAAAGTGAAAGGACAGAGCTCCGGGCTCACGCCAGGAGGGGACAAGAGAGTCCGTAGTGGTGTGTTGTCTAGGGGGTTTTATAGGCAGCTGAGGATTTTTCAGGAACATGAAAAAATCTTAGGGGTGTGAACTTGTTAAGTGTTCTCTGAATATTTAGAATTAACTTAACACAAGCAACTTCCTCCGATGATTTCTCCCTGATACCAGCATCTTGGTCTGGGGGCACAGGAAACAAGGCCACCTGCTCAGCACCCCCAAGGTGGGCTGAAGTATTGTTTGCTAAAGAGTAAGTTAAGAATTTGTAACGTCTTAACTTCTTGGGTATTAAAATGCAATCTTATCTTTAAGGTAGAATCTTTCCTGCCTTTTACTGTGTTGTTTATGCCTGGGCTTACTTGCTAAATTAGTTGCCCAGTTTGCAAAATCACTTCATCACATCTGAAGGAGGAAAGACAGCACGTAGGCCTGGGCCTTTTAATATGCTAAAGAGAACCTTACACGTGATTATAAATGGTTAGCATAATAAAACATGTGCTACTCTTCTTTATCTGGGGAACATTAACTGATGTCACTGAAGAATGATTCTAGAGCTCAATGTTTAACATAGAGTTTTAGCAGGGGGGTTTCCTAGCATGTAGTTACATTGCTCTGACTGCAGATATCCCGCCCTGCCCCCTCCAGAGGCCCTCACCCTACTCTGACTACATCTATGGTCCCTGTCTCAATACTATACATTGGAAGGATTGCCAAGAAACCTGCTTTTTAACTAGCACTACATTGATTTTGATTCTGTTGGTCTAGAGACCTCACTGTGAGAAACTATGAACTAAATAAAGTAAGGAATCAGAAATAAGGGAGGCTTAGTTATCCAATGACTTTACCCCTTTATTTTCTAGGAAATAACCCCACAATATACCCATAGTTCACCAGAGAAATTATTAGTGATATGTCATTTACATAGAATTCTTATTAGGGTTTAATAGAATGCCATTTTGGGGAACTTTAGATTCTATTCCAAAAGGTTACTTTGTTCAGCCTCCCTTATATTCTTCCTGACAATATTGATTATATCTTTATTTTACCAGCATTTTAAAATTATCAAAACTATCAGACCTTATTTGGCACTCTGGGAAGGCATTCTTCTTTGCTTAGAACGTTATTCCAGTATCAAAATTGTTGAAATTTTTGCTTAAGAAAAACATGTAATGGGAATGTAAAGGAGTGCAAAGAGCATCAAAAGTCAGGAAAAAGAATAAAACCTAGCTAAACCCTAGAGCAAGAGCCACCCAGTTTTCGTAGAAACTGCCCGAAGCTAACACGCCTGCCCTAAGTTAGATAACCAGAGGTGGGCAGTAGCCTGGGGACATAACCCGTGATGAGTCCCGAAGACATGCTTGTGTGAGCTAGAGATTACGGGGAGCGGTTAGGTAACCGGGGCGTTCTCGTTTCAACTCCATTGGTTAAAATATAGAATGTGTTTTAAAGCTATTGGTTGCAGAAATGCGTGGGCTTCAGTGCAACGGCTGTGAAAACCCTATATAATCCCTGCCTGAAGTTGCCTGGAGGTCGGCAGCTCGGACTCGGCCTGCGTGTCAGGGGAGGTGCTGTCGGCCCCAGCTGGCTGGCTGAATAGAGACTTTGCTTGGATTCACATCTCCGTGTCCGTGTGGTTTGCTCTCTGGGGAAGCCCCGGAGTCCTGGACCCTAACAGGGAAGAGAATCACAATTAAAAGACTAGATGTGACTTATCTCATATGTGTGTATGCAATCTCAGAGCAAATTCTTACTTGTAACAAGGGGATTGTACTATCTATTCTTTGCTATACTTCACAAATTTACAATCTGTGATTTTCTGTTCTTTACATTTACATAAAGGCTTTAAAGATCATTTTCAAGTGTTTACATATATGTAAGTCCGGGGAAAGGAAATCCCAGGGCAAAATACCTCCAGAAACCCAAAATTAGTCAAAGAGAGAAATGAAGTTTAAAACCTGTTTATTGCTCACAAACTGCAGTCCCAGGCCGCCTTTCTTCTGCTCCAGCAGCAACCACACCGGCCTCCCCCTCACCTCCCAGGTAGAGATAAGCCCTCTGTTGCCCAGGTAATCGCCCATTGATATGGAGATGAACTTCTCCACCCCTGAGGAAAGATGCAAATGCACTAAAGCCGTACTTCTTTCCACTTCTGAACGCCTATTGATATGCAGATATACTAAAGCCAGGCGAGATATTCTGGAAATGTTTCAATTTTACCCACAATATAACAGTTATTTGGGGAATAAAAGGGAATTTTTAAAGTTCCCTATCATCACAAATATTGTACCTATCTTTAGTAGGTGCCTATATAAAAAAACAGAAAACTATACTTTCAGTCAACACACATGAACGGGAATTATATTCTTTTTTTCTTTTTAAATCCATGAATACATGGAAAGTTGTATTTCAATACAATTTCAATTTTATATGATTATATCACTGGAATGTTGCTAGTGAAATTTGATGACAGTTTAGGCCATTGGTTCACCTGTGAATAACTGAGATGTCTTACCTGGATGAATTCTCATTCCATGTTGACTATTTTGCACTACTATAAATATGTTCAGGCAGAGTTCTGTGGAAGAAAATGAACAATTTTGTTCAGTCTTTTTGATAGCATAGATCTGGAAATGCCCAAAATTGTTCTTTTTTTTTTTTTTGCATTTAAATAGCACCTTAAATGCAACTTAAACAGATTAAAATTGGAGGCATTGAATTAATGCCTAGGAGAACTCTAACAGAACAGGACACAGAATGGACCATTAAAGAAAAACAATACTCCTATGATTATGATTTTATAAACAAATTCAATTGCTTTTTGTCATTGTTTGTTTCCCTACATGTGCAACAATAAGCCCAGTGGTTTCCAACAAAGGCATCCAGTAGCTCACATATCAAAGATACACAGCAGTGATAGGCTCTTGAAAGTGTGCATGAATATCACCAACACCTATGTTTGGGCTTCTGAGGAGGGTGTCCTTGAGCGTATACAATAGCACCAACCATACAAGTAACAGTTTCCGCTTTTATAATGCTTTTTAGGTACTAGGCACTACCTTAAGTATTTTACACACATTATTGCAATGAATTTTCACAAAACACAAAATCCCTTTGAAGAAAGTATTATATCCTAGTTCTATCTGGGAGGAAACTGTCTTGGAGCTAAAGACTTGGTCACAATTACATCATTAGAAAGAGGCAGAGCCCAAGAGCAATTTTCAGTGTAACCTCACGTCTGTCTTCTCCACCGAAGTAGTGATTTTCTTGCTCTTTTATAAGATTTGTTTCTCACCTTTCCCACTTTCTAAGCCAATATCATACTGTTGGGGAGGAAGAAATTTCCTCTAATCCTTGAGGCTCTTCTAACTGACCTAAGAATCAAACTGATATGAGACAGATTAATGGAAGAAAAAAAGTTTAATTTTGTATGTATGGGGATGCCATAGAGATGGGCTCCAAAAACAGTCAGGGAAAATGAGGGATATTTGTCATCCTGAACCAAGGAGAAGATGACTCTGGGGGCAAGGGAAGTTACTAACCCAGAGCAAATTACCTTTGAAAGTGAAATCAGTCAAAGGGAGAAATAAAGTGGGAGAAACCCATTTATTGCCTACAAGCAGTCATCCACTTCTGCTCACCCATGTCTCTCACACCCTGGCTGCAAAAAGGGACCCCACCAAACATTCCAGTCCAGATATGCCCTCGCCCCGCGTCCCCTTGTGATCACCTATTGATACGGAGATGCAAGGAGGCCAGATGAGAGATTCTGGAAATGTTGCAATTTTATCCACAGCCCACCCCTCCAGAAATCTTGCCTCACAATCTACTTGTTCCCCATCTTCCACAGTGGCCCCTGGGTGAGAAAACTGGAGAATCGTAACCAGGCTAATAACATACAATAATAGCAATAAAATCATGATACTCCTCAGGCTGGAGGATTCAACTAGGTTCAAACTCCTAAGCATATTAAGTCCATAGCTCCCCCATTCCACAGACGGTCAGTAGCTGAACAGGTAGGGAGTTCAAAGCAATCATCATGTGGCTGCTGCAGCCAGAGGGCTGGCCCAAGCCACAGGGACTACAAAAGAAAATAACCATAAGGGTGATAAGATACATGTTTTAATGACACGAGCATTGGCAAATCTTGTCCATAACGTAGGATACATGCAGGAGAGTGGCTGTGATAGGACAGTGGCAGGAATAGGATCTCATCCTGCTCTAGTACACCAGACTTTCACCCCCCTCCCTGTGGGAGTTACAGGTGGGTCAGTATATAGGGCTATGGGAGGTACATGCACTGGCCATAAATATAAAACAAAACTTCCCCATAAGATGCTCTTACCCTGTAAGATGCTTTTACCTCCCAGATGTTTTGGGTGCACTACCATGATATTTGGGGGCCATTCTGCTGTTACTCCAGGAGCACACAAGAGGCCAGCTTCCAGGCCTTCTTCCCAAGGAGCCAGAAAGGCCAGTCATCACTGGTCCATGTGTCAAAATGTCCAGGGTCACGTCCACTCAACAGAGTCTCCAGGGTTTAACACAGTTGGATGTTTAACACAGCAGGATGTTGCTCTGCTGGCCATATCCTGGCTTCAATAACTCCTCCTTGGCTTGCACATACAGTTATATAGGAGAAGCATAAATGTCTACATGTCTCAGGGCTCATTTGTGGGATTTCTCATTCAAATACTATACAATATCCATAAGCAAACTGACCAGCCCCATAGACTACTGGTGTCTGATTTCAGGCCAGATTTCAACAAACCACTGTACCTCTGTATCATGCCTATACCAACAGGGTTATATAGTACATGCAACTTCCACTTTATTCCTAATTGCTGCACCCATTCTTGTAACACATGTCCTGTAAGGTGGGTGACTTAATCGCTATCAATCACCTGCAGTCGACCATAGGCTGCAAAGAGATGGTCTAGGCTCCTTTTGGTGGTTTGCTGATCTGCATGATATACAGGAAAAGCAACCAACAGTCCAGTAGTTGTGTCCACACAAGTCATGGCATATTGATGTTTTTCTGAGATGGGCAGAGGCCCCATGTAGTCTATCTGCCACATGACAAGGGGTATCAGCCCCTTTAATATTCCCCCATGTTGCTGCGGGAGTTGGTGTCAGTCCCTCTTAGAGCATGCAAGGCACTCCTTCCAGGCTCTGCTGACTTCTTCAAAGGTCAATGGCAAGCCCTACAGATGGGCTACAACCCACATTGACTTTTGCCAATGTGTGGCCCTTGTGCAACAAATGCAGATGTAACGATTGGGCTATATCAGAGCAGGCTTTCCATTTAGCCAACAAACCTGCACCAGTGTATCTGCTTCATCATTCCCTGGGGTGCCAAAGGCAAATGGCCAGTGACATGATATATGGTAACTGTCTTAGTCTGACCAGAGACCCTTAGGTCTTGCCACAACTCTTGCCCCCAAAGCAGCTAGTGACCAGCCATCCAGTTGACATGGTACCATGTTGGTAGCCACAGGGTCAAGCCATGATAGACGGCCCAGTTGTCTGTGCAGACAACTATAGGGTGATCACGAGCCATACTGCCCACAACTCAGCCCACTGGCTGCACTTTCCCTCTCCATCCTCCATCCATATTATCTTAGTCTTAGGAAGGAAAGCCACAGCGCCCCACTTTGGGGGCTGCCCACGACTGGAGCTGTCTGTGTATGAAGCATTTTCAGGTGCAGGGATTTTTCCTCCTGATAAGGACTCCTGGCTACCAATGGCTCAAAAGCAAGTACGTTCTACTTTCCACTGGTATATATCACAGGCCCGAATAAGCAATGGAGAGTTCCACTTAAGGGGCTGTTTGAGACAGTGCTTTGCTGCTCTAAGTATGCAACCCATTTGGACAGTGTAGGTATCAGTGCCATTCCATTCCAGGACCTTTAGGTTCAGACTTACACCAACCCCATGATGGGATAGGTGGTTATTACCTTGGTCGGAGCTGTTCTGGCAATGGGCTTGTAGCCAGCAAGGCGTGGTACACAGCAGCCAGTTGCTTCCCTATCAAGGTGTACCAGACCTCTACTCCTTTCCATAGTTGTGACCAGAATCCAATAGGGTGGCATGTCCATTCAAGCCACTGCCAGAGACCCCATCCATAACCATCTTCCATTACATGAACATCCAGCTCACAGGGCCTTGATGAGTCCATCATACTCGAGGCCTGTAGAGCCTTGACTGCTCACTTAGCAATAGTAAAAGCAACTGCACATGTTTCATCCCAATCCCACCTGATGCCCTTTCATACCAACTGGTATAAGGGCTTCAGAATTTGGGCCAAGTATGGAATAAATACTCTCCAGTAACCCAAAAGACCAAAAAGCTCTTGTAATACTGCCACAGTGGTAGGGGTGGGGAAAGCCTGGACCTTGTCTATGACTGCTTCTGGGATAACTTTAGTTTTACCAGACCAGACAACCCCCAAAAATTTTACAGACAAACCAGGTCCCTGAACCTTGGTGCTATTCACAGCTCATCCTTTCTCCTATAGATGCTGCCGCTGACTAGGAACTGCCCCTTCTAAATCTGCAAGAGAATCAGACATGAGCATAATATCATCAATGCAGTGATACAGCCACACAATTTGCTGTTTCTTCCCTGTGGCCATGTCCTGGGCTACAAGTCAATGACCAATGGTACGACTGTGGAGGTGTCCCTGTGGAAGGACAGTGAATGTCCACTGCCAGCCTTCCCAAGTGAAGGCAAACTGTTCCTAACTTTCCTGTGCTATGTCAATGGAGAAAAATCCATTAGCAAGGTCCACATAATGTTATGTCCCTTGTTCATGACTGAGGGTGTCCATAAGGGCTGCTATAGAGGGGACAGCAGCATGCAAATGGGGTGTGACTTTATTCAATTCCCTATAATCCACGATCATACGCCAGGAGTGATCCAGCTTTTTCATTGTCCTCACTGGGGATTAGGCCAAACTGCCCTGATGGCCACTGTCAGTCAATCCACAAGCACCTGATTCCCGGAGGTGTGGCGGGCACTTTTCAGCCACTACCAGAGCGAAGGGTGAGTCATCAGGGAAGCCACTGTACCCATTTCAGAACCTGACATAACAATGTTTTCCACCTCTATATCCCAGAGACGCAAAAGCCACGTAAGGCAAAGTTTCCAATGGCTTCTGTCAATACTGGACGCCCATGTCCACCAGCTCATTCAGGGTATAGGGAAGAACATGGAGTGCTCCACAATGTGGGATGGGTCTTCCCTTCCCCGTGAGGAGCCTGCAGTTGTTGCATTTTTATTTTACTAATTACAACCATGTGGGCCTTTAACGCAGGAGCAGCTGGTGCCTCTGGCAGTGGCCTCAGCCAGAGTTTGGCTCTTGGCCCCACCCCCTCATACTCCCCTGACACGTCCCCCACCATCTCCTGGGGTGAAGGCACAGCTCCTTCCTCCCCCTCCCCCACAGCCTCCTGCAACATGGATTCTCATGCTGCCTCCTCCCTCACTGTTAGCGTGTCTTCCAGGAGCAGCACCCATCTTCTCAATAACTGTCTCTCTTAAGGGCATCCCATAAGTCATCACCCAGCTCCTCCAAGTAATGCCAAAGTGTGTCTCTCTGCCAAAGTCTCTCTCCCTCCATAACACTTTACACTTTCTTGAGAAACAGACATCCCACAATCCTGGCTGCTACATGGCAGCTCAGGCCTCTAAGCAGTCTTCAATCTCATGGGGGGCTGATTCCACACCCTCCAGCATCTCCACCCTTCCCCCATTCTGAGGAAGGCCCCACCCACCCAGGAGGTGCTTCACCACTGCTGGCTCCTCAGTGGAAGCCCCATGGATAGGGGACTCCCAGGGGAAGTCCACACTCTCTACCACTGCAGCCAATGGGAGCTTCCCACCATCCACAGGGGGCATTTCGGTTACCTCCCAACCAATTCTAGAGGCCGTCCACCCAGGGTCACACTGATGAAGACAGATTTTGGGTTCAGAGGTCCTGCTGACCATTGCCAGATGTAACTCTCGTCAGGAAAAATAAGTTCCCAGCCTGAGGCAAATTTCCTTTGAAATCAAAATCAGTCAAAGGGAGAAATAAAGTGGGAGAAACCCATTAATTGCTACAAGCAGTCATCTACTTCTGCTCACCAATGTCTCTCATGACTCATGAGCTGCAAAAAAGGATCCCCACACAACCACTCCAATCCAGAGATGCCCTTGTAATGACCTATTGATATGGAGATGCACTAAGGCCAAGCAAGAGATTCTGAAAATATTGCAGTTTTACCACAGAGGGTCTGAGACTTCTAAGGAAAAGGGAAGTAATTCACAGGAATATGAAAAGAGCACATGTTTGGCAATCAAATATTCTCTGGGCCACAAAGTAACAATGATATGTCACAAAGGATTTTAACAGACTTAGCCACATCCCTCCCTATCTACCACCCCTAGCTGACATTATAATATAGCAATCTATGGTGATAGCTCTCTTCCTGGAGTAGTGCCTCTATCTAAATTCTTTTTATGCATTTTGGGGTGCAAGGTCAAAGTTTTTTATGAGTCTTTATGGCCTTAGTTGTTCTCAACTCTGAAATAAGGTACACATCACAATGGCACATCTTGGGGCAGCCTGCCCTTGGTCAATACAATACCTTCTCTAGAGGCCCAGTGCCATGTTTCTGAACTATTTATATTAAAAGCCCATTAAACTTCTTAGCAAGTAGTATATGCTTATGAAATGGTTGTTATTTTCCTTTCCTCCTGTGGGTAAAATTGCCAGTAAAGCCCACTAAAAAGTACTCAAATTGTTAACCAGATAAAACCAGAAAGAACTCACAGAGTTAATTAGTTAATTAGCTGAAGTTCCAAAGGCCAGGAGTGACTTGGAATGTCTGGATATTCCATAGATGAAAAATAATTCCTCAGATAAAGAATGCAGATCATATCTTCATTGTTCCAATTAGATAAAGCCTCCAAGGTCAAAGATGTCAGCCAAGGACTTTTCTGTGATGCCTCATAAAGTAGGCCAGGAAATGGGACAAAGGTCATGCCATTGTAAAATCTACTTAGCCTGTGATAAAGGCCCAGCTTATTCTTTAACTTAATCTATATGCTATTCTTCCTCTTCTTCCATTCCTTTAATCAACTAAGTTACTGTAGATAAAGTGAAGGTTCCTATGGCCAGGATTCTCACCTGAACCTAAACTACTTGATGATGCAACTGGCCTGCAGCTGGGCTACTGCTGCCATAGCTGTGGGCAATAAGCTATTACTGACTGAGTCACTATATAAAGAGCTCTGCCCATCTGGACAGAGGTAGAGATGAAGGAAGGTTACAGACCTGCAGACTACTGGATGCAAATGTAATTCTAGTGCTTGACCTATAGCTGGGAGAACAAGCTGGGTAATTGTCTTGCCAATGGGTTTCAGCCCCAGGCAATTTTGCTATGGATTCAATGTGACCAAAAAAATTGATAGCAAAATGTTCTTGGGGTGAAAGGGTTATATCCAACTTTATTTCCAGGTGGCAGTTCAGTCACTAAAATCCTGTTCACTCAGAGCAAGTCTGCATGCAGCAAGCTGGTCTCTCCCTCTGGGCCCCTCTGCCCACACAGCTGACCCCTGAACCTCTCTGCCTGCACAGCCATCCCACACAGCCATCCTCTGGGCCTCTGTCCTCAGCGCTGCCACCACTCCAGCCTCTGCTCTGCTCTCCTGCAGTCTTGCAGCCATGCCACCGTGTTGCCCTGAGCATTGGGTAGAGATCTTCATATAGAGTCAACAGCAATGTATTGCCCACAGGTGTGCAGTGAGCTAGTCAACCAGGTGAGAATCCTGGCCACAGGAACTCTCATTCGATCCATAGTAATAAACACTTTCACCCCAGGAACATTCCATTGTCATTTCTCAGTCTCACTGAATCCAAGTGAACTTGCCCAGGGCTGAAACCCATTGGCAAGACAATTGGAGACATTGCAAGGATTCATTGTTGACCAAGGAAAAGAACAGGCTGCCCTCATGGGAGGGGTGCTTCAGCGGGCTGTCCTTATGGATGGGGAGACAATCAGTTGTCCCCCAGTGGGTATGTGGTCTGAGGTGGCTTGCCTTCTGGAGGGCTGGGCCCCACCCCAGGACTGGAGGGATGTGGAGGCGACACCTGAGGCTGTAGGTATAGTAAGAAGATCCTTTGAGAAGCAGAGTGCCCGTGAGGCAGCGAGGACTATGGGTTGGCTGCTTCTCACAGTGTTAAAAAAGTCTGCAGATGAGAAGAATCTGCTCCTGAAAGAGACAAAAGAAATGGCAGCACGAGAATACAAGCTGCAAGGTGTTGAGGTGAAGGTAAGAGAGCTGCTGAAGACGGAGCTAGCACTGCTGCGAGGTGCCATGGAAAAGGTAAAGGATGTAGCAGAGGAGGCACCCAGTGGGGGGGAGAGAAAGGTGCCATCAGCCCTGGAAAAGGAGAAGCAGGAGAAGGATGAAGGGGTGGTGCCAGAGCCCCTCCTGTATTGAAAGCATGCCCAGTGGTTGTAAAGAAAATAAAGACCCAGCAGCCGAAAGTCCCCCAAGGGGAGGAGCAGGAGCAGCCCCCTCCCCAGGTCGTGGAGCACTCTATGGTCCACCCCTGTACTCAGGCTGAGCCGGTGGATTTGGGTTGTTTCACCAGAAGCCTTTGGAGTCAATATCAGCTTGGCCCCTATATCTGTGGGATTTGGGGTGGATGGAATTGTTCTGTCTGGATCAGAAATGGTGTGGATAAAATGAAAGTTCCTATGGCCAGGATTCTCACCTGGCCCTGGATGGCTAGCTCACTACACACATGTGGGCAATATGTCATTATTAACTCTATATAAAGAGCTCCGCCCAGTGCTCTGGGCAACACGGTGGCATGGCTGCAAGGCTGCAGGAGAGCAGAGACAATACTGGTATGATGGCAGCACCAAGCACAGAGACTGATGGCTGCAGGAGCAGAGAGGCCCAGAGGCAGAGACCAGCTTGCTGCATGCGGACTCACTCTGAGTGGACAGGATGCTAGTGATTGACTTGCCACCATGGGAATAAAGTTGTTTATAAACCCTTTCACCCCAAGAATGTTCTATTGTCATTCCTCGGTCTCACAGAATCCATTGAACTTGCCTGGGGCTAAAACCACTGGCAAGACAGATGGGTAAGCTGGCTTCTCTGACAGTTTATCCTGCCTTGAGTCAGCGATTACAAAATGCACATCAGACCCCAGGAAATCACTCCCTCCTCGACTGGCTTCTGGCTGCACTTCATGCTGTGTGGCCCAATCAGGGTGATTTACTATCCTCCCCTGCTATATGGCAGATGTATGCTGAGCTCCAACAGGTGTTACAGAAGCTAGGCATGAAAAATGCCATCTGTAGTTCAGAAAATTATGACCTAGATGAGGAGCCTTTTACTGAAAGGATGAAAAATGTGCTTCAAATGGCTCCCACAGATAAGTTGGTAAGAAAAGGTAATCAGGTGGGACTGGGGTGAGGCATGTGCATCTGCCCTCACTACAGAAAATGGTCAATCAAAACTGTGCAGGCCCTGAGTGTGACAGATGTATCAAGGCCCTGTGAGCTGGATGTTCATGTGACTGAAGACAGTTATGGCTGGAGTCTCTGGCAGTGGCTTGAACGAACTCGCCAACCTATTGGATTCTGGTTGCAACTCTGGAAAGGAGCATAGGTAGGATACACATTGATAGAAGAACAATTGGGTGCCATGTACCATGCCTTGCTGGCTATAGAACCCACACTGGAATGGTCCCAATAAAGGTAATAACCACCCATCCCATCTTGGGGTGGGTATAAGACTGGACCTCAAACCAAGGAGTGGTATGGCACAAACGCCCACACTAGCCAAGTGGGGTGCTTACCTACAGCAGTGTACTGCCCTCTCTAGTAGCCCCTTGAGTGAAGAACTCCAATGCTTATTGGGGCCAATGACATATACTAGTGAAAAACAGGAAGAATTTACTTCAGAACCATTAGTAGCAGAGAGTCCTAATCAGGAGGTAAGAGCCCCTATACCTGAAGATGCATGGTACACAGATGGCTCTAGCCATGGGCAGCCCCAAAAATGGAGGGCCATAGCTTTCCATCCTAAGACCGAGACAATATGGGTGGAAGATGGTGAGAGGAAAAGTAGTCAATGGGCACAGTTGCAGGCAGTGTGGCTTGTGATCACCCAGGAGCCCTCCCTCCCCGATAGTTGTCTGCACTGACGGCTGGGATGTCTATCAGGGCTTGACCCTGTGGCTACCAAAATGGTACCATACCAACTGGCTGGTTGGTCACCGACCCCTTTGGAGACAAGAATTGTGGCAAGATTTACGGGCCTATAGTCAGACTAAAACAGTTACAGTATACCATGTGACAGGTCATTTGCCACTGGCATCCCCAGGAAATGATGAAGCAGATCAATTCGCCCAGGCACATTGGCTAAAAGGAAAGTCTGCCTCTGATGTAGCCCAATGGTTACATTAGCATTTGTTGCATGCAGGGCAAAAGACAATGTGGGCTCTAGTCTGTGAGTGAAGCTTGCCTTTGACCTTTGAAGAAGTCAGCAGAGCCCAGGAGTGCATCATATGCTCTTAAAGGGATGTATACTGAGTTCCACAGCAACATAGGACAATAACCAAGGGTCCGATACTCCTCATCAGGTGGCAGATAGAATATATATTGGGACTCCATTCATGTCACAAGGGTACCAATATGCCATGACTTGTGTGGACACAGCTACTGGACTTCTAGTTGCTTTTCCTAAATGTTGTGCAGACCAACAGATGACCAAAAGAGGCCCGGAGTGTCTCTTTGCAGCCTATGGCTGACCACAGGTAGTTGAGAGTGATCAGTGCATCCACTTTACTGGACATGCACTCCAAGATGGGTGTGACAGCTGGGAATCAAGTAGAAGTTTCATGTGCCATACAATCCTACTGCAGCAGGCATGAGAGAGAGGCACAATGGTTTGTTAAAATCTGGTCTGAAGTCAGACACCAATAGTCTGCAGGGACAGTCAGTCCACTTATGGACGGTGCTATGGCATTTGAACAAGAAACCCCAAAAAGGAGCCCTGACCCCATAGACATGCTAATACATATTGCTGCCTCCTCTATACAACTGCAAGTACAAACCAAGAAAGAATCATTGAAGCCAAGGTTTGGCCACCAGAATAACATCTTGCTGTCAGCACCAACTGCACTAAAACCTGGAGATTCCACTGAGTGGACATGGCCCTGGACATTCCGACACATGAACCAATCATGGCTGGCTCTCCTGGCACCTTGGGGACAAGGCCTGGAAGCTGGCCTCCTGTGAATTCCTGGAATAACAGCAGAGTGGCCCCCAAAGATCACAGTAGTGTGTCCTGAAGAGCCAGAAGGTAACAACATCTTACTAGGGAGTTTTGTTTTATCATTATGGCCAGTGCATGCACCTCCAGTAGCACTATATACACACACCCCTCAGTAACCCCCAGGGGGAGAGGGGTAAAAGTATGGTATACTGGCCCTGGATGAAACCCCCTTCCTGACACAGTCCTATCACAGGAACACTCTCTTGCATGCATCCTACCTGATGGACAATATTTGCCTATGTTGGTGTCACTAAAACATGCGTCTTATTGCCCCTAAAGTCTGTGGACTGGGCGCACACCCTAGCAAAAAATTGCTACTTGCTGGGGTACAAGGAGCTCCCTGTCTGTACTACTACTGAGTGTGAGTCATGAACTCATCTGAGTAGAACTGCTTTTGAACACAGCTGAAATAATCTCCTCAGGCTTGAGGATTATTATAATTTTTGTTACCTGTATCAAAATTTTGTCTTATCTTAACTTTTGTTATTATCTCTATGTTGCTGTTATCCTGTGTTGCTGTTGTGGAATCTGGTTACAATGCTCCAGCTTTCTTGCACAGGGACCATTGTGGAAGACTGAAAGAATGAAGATTGTGAGGCAAGAATCCTAGGGGGGTAGAGTGTGGATAAAGTGAAGGTTCCTATGGCCAGGATCCTCCTCTGAACCTAAAGTACTTGAAGATGTGACTGGTCTTCTGCTAGGCTACTCCCTCCACACCCATAGGCAATAAGCTATTTTTTACTAAGTCACTATGTAAAGAGCTCTGGGAGGAGGCAGAGGTGGAGGAGGAATACAGACCTGATGGATGCAGACATGATTCTAGTGCTTGATCTATCACCAGGTGAATAAAGCCAGGTAATGACCCCTTTCACCCTAAGAACGTTCCATTGTCACTCTCTGGTCTCACTGAATACATAGTGAACTTGCCCAGGGATGAAACCCATTGGCAAGACAGTAACTTTGTAACCAGGACAGGTGATAGATCCCTGAAGTGTAAATAAGCCTACTGGATAAAAAATACCAAAATCTGGACCAACACAGTCACCTAAATAACCCTATTCTTAAGACAAAACCTCAAAGGAATTATGAATCACCTGTATACATCATGCCTTATGCTGACCCATATCCAAAAGACCCTACAAAACTCCAAACCCTAAACCCTTAAGCATGCCTCCTTTCTGAGGTTGCCCATACTCTCCTCTCTTTGAGTATGCACTTTCACCTTAAATAAAGACTTCTTACTGCTCAGCTTACTACATTCTGTCTCTGCACTCTTCCAGTGGTAAGCATCTTTGTTACTTTGCTGTTTCATTCTATTTTCTAGATTTAAGCACAAGTCTTCCCTCTCTCTGTCCTACTTCAGACAAGTAGGGAGGGGCTTCTGAGATCTCTGATTTGGGCTTGTGAGTCCCATCACCTGGGTGACCAGGACAGGACTGCAGCTATACAATCATGCTCTTTAGTAGCCAGCCTAAAAAATTTTTTTCTTTGCCTTTGGAAGTTCTCAGAACACAATCTCACTCCATCTAGTGCTCTGTGGCGCCCCCACATCTTGGGTTGCCAGGGGCTTAGTTCCCACACCATGCAGATTCAAGCAGACGCTGGATGCCAGGTGACCCAGGCTGGCTTCAGGAGTTGGCGAGGGATCTGCCCTGTGCGGAGCAGGAGGCCAGTGAACTTCCCTTTCCTCCTCTGTTTTTCCTTGCTCTCTGCAGCTGCCATTCCCTGCTATTCTTGCTTTAATGGTTTCCTTCCTTAACTTTCTCTCTGACTTCCTGCATCTCCAAACAGAGTTCCTTCCCAACACGAGGAGTTCATATTTTCTTTTTTACCCCTTGGGTTGATTTCTATGGAACTTGATTTATTCAAAGATTTAAAATTCATTTTATGTAGATAAACTTACTCAAAACCAAGTTTACTAGCATCATGTATCCATAGGCATACCTGCTTTCTCATGACATGAGGAGCTAAAGAACCAAGGGGGTTACTTATTTATTTTGACCAAAATATTCAGTGATTTTTTTTTTTACAGGTTGAATTTGCTCTCAGTTCTTATCCCCTTTGCAACAAAGATTTGAAAAGCAAAGACACAATAATGAAGCAGAGTGAAGTTTTATTTGAATACACTCCAAGGGAGGAGTGGGCCTGAGTCAAGATAAACAAAGGCCCGGAACTGTTAGGCGGGAGGCCTTTATATTACATTCTGGCTGGGAGGCGCCTCTTTGACTGACAAGGAGGGGTTATTTGACTGACAGGTTCATCTATGTAGCCATCCCTCTTAGTAAGCACACTCTTACCTGGTGATGAGGTGTGATTGGACGATTCTTAGTTCTGTTCACTTGTGCCCATGTTTGTATCTGGTTAGAAAGAAAGTTCTCTCCCTGCAAAGCCTTGTTGTCTTCCCAAGGGGCCCCCTACCTGGGCAGAGTTTGAATGTCTTTTTCTTTGAACCTTATCTTCCCCTTTTCTGGTTGCTAACATCTCTTTGTACCTAACAATTTGTATTTCAAGATAAGCTATCATACTGAAGCATTGTTTGTAATTTAAGGCATGAGAAACTGGTCAAGAGTTTCTCCATAAGCTAGCTGTCCTCAATACTTTATAATATCTGCGTCCTATGTCTTCTAGAAATTCTGTACCTACATTATAGGCCAATAAGAAAAGGAACTATGAGGAATTTTTTAGACTGAGGTGATAGACAACAACAGTACAATTTTTGTCTGACCTTTCTCTTAAACTGCTTGCTCAGGAAAGCACAGCACCTGATGGCATTTAGAACATAGCTTTTTACAGATCTAAGTTGCCAGGAATAACAAAACACAAGGAATATACTGAAGAAATTTAATGTCCAATATAAATAATGAAATACCTATACACATTCTACTGTCTTTCTTATAAAAAGAATTACAATTTCTATAAACCCCTTTTCCAGCTTGTGAGACTCCTGAGTCTGATGCTAGTTGGGGAAATATCAAGAGAGAGGAAGGAGAGGGAGAAATAAAAAATTTAGTATCTACTAATGTATCATTTTTTGCAACTAAGTGATACTGCACCATTCTTCCTAGCTCATCCTGGAGCTGGGTGTAAGGAGGTGAGTTGCGGCAGGAGAGGAAGGTGAAGGGAAGGTGGAAATTTTTCTATCACTTCCAATCTTTCAGGTCTGTGATACCACCTCTTCCTCACCGCTGCCATCCCAATAATCACTTCAGATCATAAACACGGCAAGGGCAATATTATGCTACCAACACTAATGGTAACTCACGGGAAGTAGAAGTGGAATTAAAGGGAAGGGGATTAAAGCATACAAATATGGAGTTTTTTATAGTCAGAATTTCTCTGCAACATTTTAAGAGAAAATAAAGTTTTTGTTACGAATTACATTTTGTCACTATACACTAACTGTTATTATTTATTAGAGTCCCAGTGAGTAATTAGGGCTTTTAATTAAGCAATACATCATTGAAAATTAAATTTTAAGTACTTATGTCTAAAATTAATGGAATGGGAGCAAAGGGCAAATTATATCAAGAACCTCTTTCATTTCTGTCAGAGGCATTTCTTCCCTACTTTTGGTCAGTTTTCACACATTATTCCCCCATTCTGTGCTCAGAGATTGAAGCAGTACAGAAGGAGGAAACGAAGTGTGAGTTGGAGAACCAGCAATAGCTTACACTTACACGGTGCTGTCCACTAGCCAGGCACTCTTCTGCACGCTTGACATGTATGCGTGCAAGTTAATATCTACCTCATTAAGGACTCAGCTCATAAAGAAGATATTTTTATTATCCCCATTTTACAGATAAGGATATTAGAGCAACAAAAGCTTGAGCAACTTACATGAGGGGGTCTAATAAATAGAAGAACTGCATTTTCAACAGACATCGTAGTTTCAGTTCCAATGCTCTTCACCACTCCCATCTCTCGAAGAAAAGAAGACGGCTATTCATAAGTTATAACATCAAATTAAGATAATTAAAAGGTAGTGGATGAAAGAGCACTGCTGAGTAAAAGAAGACAGGCAAGAGGGTAATATTCCATTTATATTTAACAGCAAAAAGCAAGCAGGCAAATCCGTCTGTTAGAAGGTAGGATGGTGGCCACCTTGGGAATGAAGGTGAGTAACTGGAAGGAGATAAGAGAACAGCTTCTAGGTGCTGTTAGGTCTGTTTTCTGTCCTGGGTGTTGTTTACATACGTGGTGTGTAATTTGTGAAAAGGCATCCAGCTATGTAGTTATAAAATGTGCCCTTTTCTGTACATAATCATATTTCAATAAAAGATTTGAAACAAGAGGAATAGAACTTTGGGGTCACCTCAAATAAAGCCAGGAATGGCCATCTTCTCATTCCTCTTAATGCTCTGTTTCTGCCTCATTCTAAAGATCCTGAAGTGTCATAATCCCCTCATACCTTTCTTACCTTTCCTTCTCTTTTTTCTCTGTATCTCTTGTCAAAAACCTAAAAGGAGGGAAATCTATTTTCAGTTTCCTCCACTAAATAATAATTTTTATATCTAGCCTTGTTACAAATTAAAGGCAACAATGATAAAATTTCTGAGCCATCAATAATTAAAGGAGTCATCCGTGACCTTTCCCAAACATCAAGACTGACGGCTAAATTTGCCTTAACCTCAGTGTGTGACCGAGTGTGTCCTGACCAGCACTGCCCCATCCAGTACCAGAACAGGAAGTGAGAGGGCGCTGGGGGTGGGGCTTTTCTCAGTTAGGTAGAAAAAGAGAAACCCAGAATCCACATTCTGAAAGCTTTTAAAAAAAATGTAAAAAACTGCGATACCCGATTTTCATGGCTCAGAAACTCAGAGTATTGGTTTCTTGCAGGATATATATTTACAAAACTACCTTTTGAGCCTGAGACACCTAATAATGAGAAAAATAAGGAAGCAAACACACCACATTCTCAAAGATTGCTCCTAATGGAAACCCAGTTTGACAACACTACCACCTGCTTTATATCATTAAGCTGAAGGAGACTATGAATAGGAAGGAGGTGGAGGAAAGACATTGCTTATAAACTATTTAAGAACATCAGGAAGAGCCAAGTCAGGCTTTTAGTTTACCCAGAAAAAGCATCTTTCTAAAGTATCAGACAACCAAGATTTACTGTATTAAAAAAATCACGTTTAGATTATAAAGGTAGAAAAAATGCACAAAATGCAGACAGATAACCTATTATTAAAATGTGGAATGAACGGACACATTGTTGTAGAAGAAAGACAATGCCAAACATCTTGCTCTTTGTGGCTGCAATATTTACTTTGACCTCCTCATGCACAGGTGATTGGTGCTGAATACCAATATTTGAAAATCATCTAGGATCTGTATTTCTAATGGGGCAGGAGTGTCCACATCATGTCATACAAGATTTAGTATCCTTTGAAACAAACAAACAAGCAGGGATGACTACATAGTTACAGTCTGAACTACTGCCTCTACAATTATTGTTGCTATAGGAGATGAATGACTGATTGCATGCGATGTAATTTACCATCTCTCAAATGTTCATTTTCCTCTTGAACACTGAAATAATGATGGTCCCAGAGAGCGATGCAGATTGCCAATCTATCAGCATTTTGCTCTATGCTTGACTTTCATTCTTTTGCATTTGATTGCTTCTGAAATAATGGTAGCAAAATTGAAAATGCTCTTTATACTCCTCAGGTGATTTTCATTTGTGATAGATAGGCAAATGCAATTTTCCCTATTACACTAACCAGGGAAAGACACCCCCATACATTAGTGAGCTCAATAAATATAGGGGAGAGTATCCATTGGGTACCGTAGCCCACTCAAAAGAGAAGAAAATAGGGATTAAGTGCAACTAAGCAAGCAAAGTCTGTTTTCATCTACACATTCTTAGAAAGTGACTGGACATGCTATCTAAGCATTCAAAGCATATTTCATTGTAATTCTGGGGTCTATTTTCTAAATAATGAAAATGAGATTAAGCACAAATATGAACAGTGATTTTCTACTAATATAAAGTGCTATGAGAAGCTTGAATTATCTAGCACTTCAGTACATTTGAGTCCTTATCTCTGACTTTGGCTTCCCTACAGTAGAACTTTTCCCTACTCTCTCCTTCCCCTCACCAACACACCAAACTAGACAGTTTTGAACAATAAGAAATTGTTTTCTTTATGGCATTTACTATTTATGCCTGACTGTGGAGGGGTCTGCAGAGGAAACCTCTAAGGAGTTTTGCAAGAAAATGTGAGCTATCAGCCTTACTGATCTGCATAAAATCCCTCCTGCATCTCAACTATTTTGTTTTTGTTTCTGGTTATTTTAAATGGGGAATAACATGAAGGAAAGTTTTAAAAGCCCAACCTCAGGCTTCTTTCACTCCATATTGTGCTACTTTCTTTTTTTGGCATGGGAAACTTGATTATGGAAAGTAGTGACAGCTCACCCAGATCTTTCACTGATCCACAGCAACGATAAGCAATTTTGGGGAAGTTAAATATTCAGTGAAGACACCACTAATCACTAATCCAGGAAAAGCCCAAAAGAAAGATTATTCTTTGCATTGTGGATGAGCCTATATTTGCAGAGATTTGCAAATACTCCAAAGGGCAGAGACTTGGGGAAAAATAACTCTCAAAGTGAAAATACCAAATTTACACTCCTTCATAAATTATACCATGATAATAAAGGTGTTATAATATTTTTGCAAATTATGGGAGAGGCTATTCTTATAATTTCAGAAGAAAATCATAGGGAACAATCATTCTATGAGATGAATTTTCTACAAATTAAACCATTTTATTGAAGTATATCTGTGTACATACAATGCAACATTGTTTAGAAATGATCATTAACGCATTCTAAGAACATTTTTAACTGAAGCTACAAATATTTTCTCCATTTTTGATCCAACTCTTGCCATAATGCAGGTTGGTACCCACATGCACAGTTCCTTACTTCATCACATTATACTTGGACCATAAATTGTTATTAGAAAAACTTCCTAACCTTGAAATTCAATCTGTTCTGTTTGGGTAATTTTGTAGTTTTTAGAAAATGCATCCACACCTGAACTTAAAGAATAAAATTCAAAAGCCCAATGAAAGTATAATGAGGAGTATAATAATGTAAATAATGTGTGAATGAATCAGTAAGAAAATATCCAAAAATGTAATTTCAACAATACCACTATAAATGCCATCAACCTAGATGTCCTTTGGTATGTCTAAAAATAACTAATCATATGTTTGCAGCATTCCTGTCAGGTCCTTCCTGCACAAATTTCTGAGACTGTTAGTTTCATGAGCACATTTCCAGGGGCTTAGGTTTCCACCGGAAGCTCTGGGGGCTCCGAGCTCCTGCTTCCAGAGGAAGACGTGCTCTTCCTCTTCCTTCCTTGCTCACCCACGCCCAGCAGCCTCGCATCTCTGCTCTGAACTGAACCAGACATATAACACATTTTTTTAACTGATTTCCACCAAGAAGACAATTACAATTTTACTGAAAGCTTGAGAAGACAGAGAAGCTGTACATCCAGAAATACAGACAACTGAAAATTGAATAGCAGATGCCCCATTTCTAGAAGCAGACAGCGGTCCTTTCTGCTTAGTCCTCTCTCTCCACTGTGGGCGATCCCTTCTCCCAAATCCCCAGTCACTCCCCTCTCAGAGCACATTTCATTTCCTCTTTTTCTTCTTTCATACCTTACACTGCAAGTCTCTCTTCCTACCCTCAAGATAATTTCCTTGCAAAAGATAGTTCTTGTGCAAAGGGGAATTCAGATGTCTGCTTTAAGGTAATTGTTTCCTCTCATATTTATCTATTTGATTTCAACAGTTCCTGTGGTATTTGGGGCTGTTATGGACACTAACAATTATCAGGTCAAATCCTCTCTGTGTAGAAATGTCATTAACTGCCCAGGATTCTCTGTGGTAGAACCAAGCCAAGAACTCAGCCCTCCCAATTTCAAGTCAGGGATTCTTCTCTATCATCTAACATTTTTAACTTATTTTTAAACTTTAAGGCGCTTTCTTATAACTGTCATTTCCCTTTCTTATATTTCACACCCAGAACTTACTACAGAGGTTAAATACACTGAACTTGGCTCTACTGTCAATAATTTAAAAATTCTGACAACTTTATTGACTAGATTTCTACAATAATAGGGAATTCATTTGTCCACAAGAAGCTACAGGTAGACAAAAATAATCCCCAGACCCTCTTTTTTCATGAGAAAATGTGCAAAAGCCAGACAAGACTGAGAAATGGAAAGACTTCTGAGCCTAATGGAATGCTTACTGAGATCTATTGATTCTGATGCAGCACATTGATTGGCCATCTAACTTCACACTCTGTAACTCTAGCCAAAAGAAAAAGTATGGCAACAGATAAAAGGTGTCAGCCATGTCACCAGCTAAGATCACAAGTTTCCAAAAGGGACTGTGACAGTTAGTGAAGCATCTCTTTAACATTGGTTCCCAGGAACATACTGCCAAGTGTTCACCTCTGTGAGGCACAGGATAGCATCTCAGATATTTCTGCTACAGGGTCCCATGCAGTTTTAATGCCAAGGTTTGCCTGTCCTTTTTACATGTTCACTGACTTGTTTCTGTGTGTTGCCAACTGAAGAAAAGTTAAAGAAATTGAGATTTCTGGGAAGTCCTTTACTATGATAGGGTTTTATTTTTTAGTGTAGTTTTCCAATTCTAAAAAGGCCTGAATGGATAAAATTAAACATTGTATAGGAGAACAGCAGCATGGCACACAGACTGGACTTAGACTGCCTGGGTTCAAATCTCCGTGTTGGCACTTCATGAACATCTGGGAAACATATGATTCATCTGTGCCTCCATTTCTTCAGCTATAGGATGGGCTTAATTAACAGTACCGACTTCATAGGATTAAATGAGTCTGCATTTTAAAGTGCTCAGGACAGTGATTGGCACCCAGTAAGTGATATAAAAAGGTTTATTTTTTAAAAAGAGACATCAATTTACACCTGGGCAGATGGGTCATCCTGGGGGCACATGAGTCAGCATTCCTATTTAAATGCTTCCAGGCAGACAGTGTCACACAGTAAAGTGGCTCCAATTGCCACCAGATAAAAAGACAAGAACAAGCCATTTGATTTCTCAGCCAAACATGGTGTCTGAATACTATTAGAAAAGTCTTTACATCCTATTAACCCCCTCAAGTAAACCCATGAAAACCAAATAATAATTCATTTTTCATGTCAAAAACAGAAAATATGAGAATAATCAATCGCCTTTACCAGCAGAAATATTTAACCACAGCCTAGCTGGCCCGGGCCACTCAGCAGGCTCCCCCAACCACCAATTATTGTGGCTTCGGAGAGTGCAAACCAATTAACCTGAGCAAACAAGAATAAAAAGGTAAATCTTCCTGAAGGTGCAAAACCATGGAATGCTCTCCAAAATTACTCCCTATATGAATTATAATCTTCATTGACTCTGTCTTTCCCTTCGCCCTTAGTCAGGGTGGCCAATCAGACGTTGACCATATATAATTTTTATGCAATGCTAAATTTTCCTGAAGATGTGAGAGATAAACAGAGCTAAATATGGCTATATTAAAACAATAAAAATGTCATGCCACATGAAAGCAATAAATGAAAAAATATGATGGTGAAAGAAGAAGAAAAAGAATTAGAGGTGAACTAAAGCAAAAACCACTTACCCAACTAGAAGGGGAGAAAATACAACCAGGAACAGCTATATAGTTTGTGGAGCCCAGTGCAAAAAGTACAGGCAGAGGTCCTTGCTTAAAGCTTATTAAAAATGTCAAGATGGCAACCTCAGATCATTACCCCAAGCATGAGGCCTTCTAAGGGGCCTCATACGGGGCTGATGTAACCGCACCCGTCTCATGCCCATGGAGCCTGTTACGGTCATGAAAACATGAGCTTATAACTAGAATGAGAATAAAAAAAGATAAGCACATAAACTCAGATGAAAGTCTAGGAATATTTAAGGAAATGGAAAGGGAAATATTGGAAGACCTGATAAAAGGTATTAGATTGAGGAAATAGCAGGGAATTGAGAGAGCAGAGAAGGAAGTAAAGTTGAAAGAATCAACGAGTAAGAAAGACCAGCACTGGAAGACAAGCCTGTGTCAATCCCATCTGCAGAGGCACAAAAGAAACACGGATCAAAAGGAGCAAGTCCATATCTGGGTCTCCTTACCAAGCAATGGAAGTTGGAACTCCGCGACTTCACCCCGAGGAAGTGATGAGTCTAGTTACCCAAGGAAACTAACTAGAAGCTGGGGAGGAGGGTCTGGGGAAAGGGCGATGCCTGAGGGTTGTGGAAAAGTTCCCTCAAGGTCAGTGAGCAGGAAAACATCTAAATGTTGGTTAATCTAATTTTAAAATAAAGAGGACATCTGTCAATTGAAGCCATACTATCATAGCTAGCTTTTCAAACGATGGGAGTGATACGGCATTTGAACATAAACAGACAAAGCTCTTTACTGTGAAACTTTGCTTTATATTATACAAAACTCACTAGTTAGATGGCTATTATACAAGTGATAACTAAAATGGATTGCCAGTCACTACACACAGCCAGAAAGAAAACCAAAACAAATAAAAAATTCATAAAGCAGATTTCATTCATATTTCTATTGTGAATAATAACCAAAATAATCAACTACTGGTTAAGTACATACTTGAATGGTTAAAAAAAACTCCAGTATACATATAATGTATCAAATGAGTTGAACCATTCAAGTCCATTACCTTGAAAAATTATACTTGCAAACCCCAATAAAACTGCAATTGTTCGAAAAATTTTTAGAATCGTCTTTCCTTATGGATTATTTTTAACCCACAAGAGTTTTTTTTAATCAAAATCTGGAGAATAAGCTGTCAGTTCTGAAGGTGAAACAAAGAGAGAAAATACAAAATATTTAAAAACGATGACACGGTTATGTAATGATAGATTATCTTGCTCCACATGCTCATAATACATAAATCTACAGAATTAGAAAAGCAGAACCGGAAACAACCTGAAAGACTGTATAATCTAGCCTATCGCTTTCTACTTAATGGTGGAAGGAACTGAGGCCCCACTGGAACTACCTGAAGTTCCACCTTTGACCCATGGAAAGGCATGAGAAACTAGAACTTAACTCCTGTTTTTCCTTATCCAATGGTCTTTCTACAACACTGGGAACCATTCACCGAAACTGCATGACCTTCTAGAAAGTCGCTGAGAACCACAGTTATTGTCTACAAATAGCTGAATCGTTACCATTTCTGAAAGGCAAGTCAGGCAGTCCTGGTTGTCATGGCAATGACTCTTCACACGCACAGCCTGGTGATCGCATATGCAAAATGCAGAGGACCCAGACAGGAATAAATCTTATTAAAACCACATTCTAAAAAAGGCAAAACTTGCCTGGTTTACACATTCTGAGTTCCAGAATCTTGACTGCAACCGTCACCTGAGTGAGTTCAGTCCAGATATCTACATTTAATAGTATCAGGAGATATCTTTGGGGCTTTTGTGAGGGGGAGCAAAAAGTGGTTGAGAATAACTGAACCCAATATTAAGAAATCAAAATTTAAAAGGTTACTATATATTCATTAGCAAATTACAGAAAAAAATTATAAACAATAAGATTCTAAAAATAAATTCCTTCACTCAGAATTAATGAAGCCCCTAACCTCTTACCTCTCTTTACTTGTTTCTTATTGTCCCTTTTTTCCTGACCGCATTCTGTTCTTTTTCCATGCAAGCACGTGTTGTGGCCAATTTCTTGTAAAGAGTATTAATACCAGCTCTATGTCTACAATTACTCAGATTTGAGATGTAAGAGAATGGAGTTCTCTCCCACTGTTTTCTAAGGAGATATTTTGCCCTCTACAATGCAATCTTTAAAAATAATGCCTATAACTAGCTAATAGAAATGTGTTTTGCATTCTAACTTGAAATTTTCATTCTCTACACTCTACCCAATTCCTCTTTGTGGGGAAAGAAATTTCCAAG
This sequence comes from Manis pentadactyla, assembly GCF_030020395.1. Lineage (NCBI taxonomy): Eukaryota > Metazoa > Chordata > Mammalia > Pholidota > Manidae > Manis > Manis pentadactyla. Next base: position 25,112,677 of record NC_080037.1, on the reverse strand, counting down.
TTGGGTCTAACCTAAAAACTTACACCCTGTAGGAAAGAAGCAGGAATCTTGTAAGACTCTTTAAGTGCCACAGCCTAAGATTTTACCATTCAAACATTCTATTATACAAGCATTATACACTTCAAACATGTATGCAAGTCTGTGCCACAGCATGGTTTTTACATATAATTTTTACATACATTTTCCCTGTGTAGGTCAATGTTTATCTGCTGGGCCAAGACATACCTGTATTCTACATCACCACACCAGCCCTTTGAAGAGTTATATCACCACCTAAAACCCAAGTTTCCCGTATCATTCAGTATCCACAGGACTGACGTCTTGTTTTACCCCTTCCTCTCCCTTTCTCACACACTCACTACGCCTTCTGAAACTTCCTATCAATGACCAACAAACCCACTCAAACTCTCCACTCTGAATGTCCTGCTGCCTCTATACTAATCTGAAATCATTCTCTGCAGATGTCTCAGGGACAGAAAAGGAGCTTGGTGTTCTTTTTGATCCACATTACTGCCTCTAAGCCATTTATTTCTCCAAAAGCTTTTAAAGCCCACGGTTCCTTTGAAGTTATGCCATCTTGCTATGCCACCCACTCTCTTTCCTTCTCCTCTGTAGTCCTATTTATATGGCCCTTCTGTTTTTTTTAAGGCGTTGTCATCTGACTACCCTCATTTCTTTTACCCCTATACTATTCATCAGTCCTTGGACTTCAGCAGCCACAGGTATGACTCATCAAAACCTTCGGTCACCAGTGCTTTGATTTCATTTTCATGCACTTCTTTTCCACCTTAGCCACCCACTCCTGGTGCTAGAACTGAGACCTCAGATTGTCAGTAAATGCATCACCATCAAAACCTCCATATGAAACATGCCACCCTGATCCCTCTCTTCTTCCGGTTTGCTCACTCGAGAACATCCATGTCCTTAATTCGCTCACCCACTGGGGTCTCTATCCAGGGCCTTGTTACTTTTCATCCTCTTCCCGCCTTCACTTTCTTTCCCACTCAAGCAGGATTCAGTGGTAGGGACTATGATCATGCTCCTGGAAACATTCTCCACCTCCTTGGCATATCTCGCCCCATTGTATTTAACTGAAAAACAAAAACAAGCCTTTTTTGCTCTTCCTTTCATGTTCCTGCTGCACAGCAGCTGGATATTGATAGCAAATATCATATGTTTGTTTACTGGTTTCACCTTGATTTCATGACAGCAAATCTAAAATGACCAGCTCCAATTCCCAGCAACCTTGCAATTTTTCCCAAGTCAGTTTTCCCACTTTCTCAAATGACCTTCCTTTACCTACAAACCTCCTCTCTTCCCTCTTAGATGAAGATTTTTGCCTCAAAGTCACCGAAAAAATAGAAACACTAGATTAGAATTCCAACACAGTGCCACCAACTCTAAAAATGCTTCCTCTGTTTTCAGTTTAAAAAGTGTCTTTACACCTATCAAAAACAATTGTTTCCACACACATTTGGCTCCAACCCTCTCACTTTCTCAAGAGTTTCACAACTTCAAAAATCTCCTCATGCACTGCTCTCCGTCCACTATCTCTGCTAGATCATTTCCGTCAGTATGCAAATATTTCTTTAATCTCCCATCTTGAGAAAACAAAAACTCCCTTGACCTCATATCCCAAGTCAGTACTTTCTTTTTCTCCTTTCCACAGCAAAATTCATTGAATGAGTTGTCTATATCTACTTCCTTAATTTCAGTTCACTCGCAAACTTTCCAATATATTGTCACCAAAAACCTTTGTTGCAAATCCTTCCTCACTTTTTTTTTTCTGTTATGTTTATTTCTTCAGCAGCATCCTTTGACGGTCACATTCAGCCCCACATTTTTAAATATCATCTATAATAACAACTTCCAAATTTATACCTAGATCTAAGTCCATACCTCATCGTTGCCTATGTGAAAACACCTCTTTACTGTGTAATATTCAACTCATAAGACAAAACATACCTCTTTCCTCAAGGCTGTCCCATTTCAGGAAACAGAAACACAGTCTGAGCTGTGCAAGCCAAAATCAATGAATCTTTCTTTCCCCACACCGTTGGTTCCAGCTGCAAAACACATCTCAAGCCAATTCTCTGCTCTCCATTTGCATTACCACCGTACTCCAGGGCACTACCATCTCTCCCCAGGACTACTTAGAGTCTCTGAATTGTTTTGTTTGATTTCACTTCTACAACACCAGCTACCCATGGTCCATAAAATAGCCAAACATTTTAAAATATAAGTCAGATTATAGCCAAACATTTTAAAATATAAGTCAGATTATAGCCAAACATTTTAAAATATAAGTCAGTATATATATTATATATATACTTAGAACCCTTTAATGGCAGCCCAGCCTTTTTCTCAGAAGAAAGCCAAGTTCCTGACTATGGGTTTGTCCCCTCCTCAACTTCCCTCCACACAGCTACCCCCTTGGGTCACTGCGGTCCCAGTACATGTTCTTCCTTCCCATTGCTTGAGAAAACCAGACCTTTTCTTGTTTCTAAGCATTTGCATTTGATGGTTTTTCTACTTAGAATGTTTCCTCTCTAGCCTCTTCCTCCCATCATTCAGCTTGACAGGCTTATTCTCATTCTTAAAGTTTGGCACGAGTGTCACTTCCTCCGGGAAGTGTTCACTGACCTCTATCTAGAATGGGCTCCCACAGCTATCTCTCTTATTACTCTCCATCTTTTTTTTAAACCCTTATTATAGTCTATAATTACTTTGTTTATATGTTTACTTACTTTTTCATTGTCTTGTCTTTTCCATTATAGTTTAAGCTCACTGAGGTCAGGGACTCTATCCTGATTACTGATGAATCTTCTGCACCTAATACACTGACACATTATAGGAATTCACTAAAGATCCATTGAATAAATGAAGGAATTTGCAGCTGATACATTTCATCTGGAATATACATATTAAGGGTATTTAAGGGACAATTGAGGATATGTCATAGATTTTCCATATACTTAGTTTTCAAAATTAGGCATTACCCCTGATTTTAAAGTTTCAGGTTTAAAAATAATTGTAGTGATATTAATGGCATTTTTATTTAGCCTGTTATTTGCTTAGAATGTTTGGAAGTTTTTACTGCATAGATTTAGATAAGTACCTGATAGCACAAGCAGGTCATATATAATGATATTAATAACTAACATTTGCTGAGAGCTTACTGTGTGCCAAACACTGAGCTAATCTCATTATGTAGACTAAACCAAAGACATGATTACTATACCTATTTTATGGATAAGAAAGCCTTCTGATTTGAAGTGGTTTCAAGCAAGAGGGTATTTCCTAATTCTCTTCATTAGAACTCGGTAGTGATAATTATCAGGAATGACTAAAAAATAGTACCAGCATCTTTCTCCAAATCACACAAGTTGAAAAGGATCTCCAGAATCTTGCTTTGAAAAGACTTCTGTCATTGGCATAATGAAACATATAATGTATTTAAACCAATGAACCCAAATATTTAAATATTTAAATGTTTATTTATATGCATTTTATATCTATGTAACAAAAGAAAGTATCCTTTGATGAGAAGCTTTCTTACATTTCTCCTGGGTCCAGGATCATGCCAGTCCACTTCACAGAAAATACTGCTGAGATGGACTGCATCAACAGATTCGCTATTGATTATGACACCACACATTAGACGCTCAGTCTGATAAGTGACTCTCCCAATCCCCCCCGGGTCTGTGGCTGAAGGGACCCGTAGCTGCCAGGAGAGCTAGAGTGAGACGACCTCTTTCTTCGTTCGCTCTCCTTACAGGGATACCAGAAAAGCAGAACTCTGCTCTCAGCAATGAAGGATGTGGATTATGATGAGGATAGAGTCAAATCGAAGACTACTTCCAAATCATTACATTTTCTGTTCTGTTTTATGAAACATATACTTACAGGTTCTTTAAATGTTAGTGAGTTTTTATATTTTTAAAGAAAAATGCTTTTTATATTTTGAATCTTTATTAACATATTTCAATGGTTTTAATCATTACAGCTCTAATAAATAATTTACTGATGGACTAATACATTTATATAACAATGTAAAATTAATAAGTGATTGTGAGGTAAAAGGAAGAATGCATTTGAAATACCGCCCTTTTTTTTTTTGACCGAAAGAGAACTGTTAGAAAGCATCTGGATTCAGCAAAGGATCTGGCAAAGCGATAGTGTATCAATAACATTACACATCACCCTAGGCCATATGCCTAATGTCCCTAACTCCTGGTCCCATGTTCCAAAAGCATCACTGTATTAGCATTTCAGGTGCACCACTTCCCATCTTTCTGGCCCACCCCTCACTGCACAAACTATTGTAGCAGCCAGTTCTCTTCAGGTTTCCACCAGCTTCCCAAAATGTAAATGGACAGCACCCCACCCTGGCCTGTTCTTTCCCCTTGCTCCCGCCCCAGGGTTTTTCTGTACCTGATCATGGTTCAAGCACACATCACCTTAAGGGAAACACAGTTAATGCCTATGGGGCTACAACTGACCATGGAGGAACAGAAGATGATGCAATCTCTCATCTCTCAGTCCTGGTTGACAGTTTTAAGCTCCTCAGAAGATTCTAGTAGGATCAAGCATGAGTCAACCCACAGCAATAGCCAACCTGATAACTCATCCTTATTTTGGTTTCCCTTCCTTCCTTATTTCATATGTCTAGGCCTTACCATGGCCTCAACAATTAGTCCCCAAATAACTACTTTAATGAAAGGCTTGTCTTAGTCTCTGCTAAGGAAACCAAGCAAAGACAGTCACTTTATTTAAAAGCATTTTTATCTTGGAGGAAAAGGTTAAATTATTCAACTGATAAGTAATTTTAAACGTAATTTTATATTTATAATTAATTCCAAAAAAATTGTGAAACAAAATGCACATCTTACCTTTCTTTGTATTTTAAAACACAAAACTTTAAGTAAGTTTCACACTTTGAGTGGGTGACATAGGAATGCCATCAGGGTTTATGGACCGACTTTTACCTACCTGACTGAAATCTTGTTGCCTGAAGGCTTTTCTCTGAAGCTACTAAGGCTATCTTAGCCAATAATAGGACAGAAGTTCCTGGAATTACCCCTCTGGAGCAGCCCTCTACCAATCACTGATGGGAATGGGGAATCAATACTCAGTTCTCTAGAGAAAGGCAGAGAGACAGAGATAGAGAGAATGTAGATAAAGATGATAGATATTGAGTTGGAGACAATTAGATATACTACTAAGGACAAAGTTGTGTCCCCTCTAAAAGTCATATGTTGAGAACTTACCCACCAATATGATAATATTTAGAGATGGGCCTTTGGAAGGCATATAGGTTTACTTAATGTCATGAGGCTGGGACCCTCATAATGGGATAGCGGCCTTCTAAGAAGAGACCAGAGATCTCACTTTACTCTCTCTCCGTCCTCACAATGTGTCCTCGCGCGGTGAGAAGGCAGCTGTCAGTAAGCTGGCAAGCAAGCCTTCACAGCTGAACTGAACTCTCCTGCTGGTCTTGGAATTTTCAGCCTCCAGACTGTAAGAACTAAATTCCTATTGTTCAAGCCACCCAATCTATGACATTTAGTTATGTAAGCCCAAGATGACTACAGATATTCCTCATCCCTGAGGTGAGAGACCTCTGCAGTGAGTATTCTACACCATTCCCTAGACTTCCCTCTGGGATTCACATCAGCGGACATCAGTGGTGACCGGCTCAGCGATGTGCCTCATGCTGGCCCCCTTCCGTGCCCTGAATCACTTCCCCATTGCCTTACTGCTGTTTCCTACAGGTCTCAAATAAATAGTTTTGCACTAGAACACCTGTCTCAAAATCTGCTTCTATGGGAGCCCAAATGCAAATAGTTTTGTTGGTCTAAAAATCTGTCAGACACCGTCCTTGGTCACACGCAGTGAGAACATTGTTGCAAAGCTCACTCAGCGCCTCTACCCACTAGTGTCAAAACCAGCTCGAAGGAGATCTAAAAATGAGAAATCAGAGCTTAATTCATACGAGGATCTGTGAGAGGGAATTCAGTGTTGCATGCCTATTCTTAAAATAGTTGCACCTCAGTGTCTACAAGGTTTAGGGCTGAATTACGGAGGATTTTTGTTTTGTTTTATTTACAACTGTAATGTCAAATTTCATTTATACTCCTAAGAAATTGCTTCCCTCAAAATATTTTTACCAAACTATTGTGAACTGCGTTTTCTTCACTGTAGAACAAATTTAAAAATTGCTAAATTGATTTCAGCCACTTTCTCAATTTTTTTATCATAGCTTCTTCAAATGTCAAACCACTGTCTGAAGTAGATTTTTTTAACATTTCAGTATCATAGTGTGTGTTTAAGACCTCAACCCCTCACCTTTCTCCACAGACTCACCATTTTTATGAAAGATAAAACTGAATCTAGGAATCGGCCTGAGGCGATGAGACAGAGATGTCCGACCAAGGTGTATGCCTACCCAGAGGGAAAAGAAGCATCAAGTGCCCTCCTTGGAATCTGTCGCACTAAGTTTGGTTTTAATGAAGTCCTCGTTGCCAATGTGTTGATAAGATTCTTCTTTGAGAGTTTTTCCACCTTCATCCTAGCTACACCCATAGATTTCCTCAGATTCTACTCCAAGAATAAACAACCCAAATGGGGCAGCCGAAATGGGAGAAAGATGCCAAAAGTGTAGGTCTCCCAAAAGATCATATCCAATCCAGTGATATAAAATGGACTTAGAAGATGGGATGAGATGGGAAACTAAGAAGAAAAACTTACCATTGCTAATTGGACAGAATGATTCTCTGAGTTACTCTCTAAGAAAAACATTTGCAAATATTTACTGGACACTTTCTATGGGCTAAGTATTATACTAATTCCCAAAAAGTGAATATTAAAATTTTTGTATTTATCTAATAATCCCCCAGAAGCTGACAATTTATTATAAAAGCAAAAAATGTGTATCTCAGATTTCATTATAATGTTATTAATGCGGCTACTGAACTCTTCAGTTGTTCAGCTGAAGCAAGAGGGGGCTCCCTCTCAGTGAGCTGGGGGTTGGGGTGCACTGTCTGTACTTCTTCCCCACCGTGACTCAGTGGAAAGATCCACTTCCCCACTCCAAATCCCTCCAGAACTCAGAGCGATCTAAGGAGATGTTTGTGTTTCATTCTCTATCAACATAGTGGGTAATTATAATTAATATAATGGGGTTGCAATAGAATATTTGAGGGGAAAAGAAACAGTATCAGAAATATGACCTCAGTGCCCCCAGAGGATATTCTTACCTTGAAGTATGAAATTTCATTCACTATCCTAGCAACCAACATTTTTTTCTGCAGACTTTGTTACACAATTTAGGCAATATTAGTGAAGATAGTGTCCTTTCAGGTTCTGCTACTTTTTAACCCCTAGTTCACTGAACAACTGTTTGAATTCCTTCTTTCCTCCCCTGTCCAGCTCAGGCATTACCTCTCCTTGTGATTCACTGACCTCTCTGCCGGCACAAGCTAAGCCTTGACTTTTAATAGACTCCACGCCTGGTGCTGTGGGGCCATTTTAGCACCGTTGAATCACTTCACTGACTATGCCAGACATGGCACCAGGCACCAGAGATATAGAAATGAAGGAAAATTATCTGTCAAGATCCAGAGAGATAGACAATAAGACGTGTTCTTCCACAGTGTAAGGACTCTGATGGGGGCATGTGAAAGGTGCCGTAGGAAGGACATAGCCCAGCAAAAGGGGGAGAGAGAGGATGATAGAAGTTTTCCTGGAGGAGATGAGATATGAACTGAGTCTTTAAAAAGGAGCTGCAGTTAGCTGTGCAAAGAAGGGGAAGGAATTACTGATGGGCTTCATTCCTTCCCATCTTTAAAGGCTTTTTAAAAGCCTCACCTGAGAGGGAAGTGGGAGGCAATTCAAGTCATGTAGGTGAAGACTCACATGCGATCTCGTTCTCCAAAGAGGGAACATTATGAAGGGCAGAAGTGTGTGAGAAGCCCTGGACCAGCTGGGACCCGTATTCTTAGTTCAAATTAATCTCCCTACTCAGTTCTACGTGGGTCTGCCACTTACAGGAAAAAAACAAGGGTCCTAAGAGGCTTGTAAAGTGTCTTGAAAATGTGAAGTTTCAGCTATCAACATAATTTACTAATTCCACAAAGGTTTTATAGACATATTCGAATCTTACCCTACTAAAAAATGGAAATTAGCCAGTTTTGCATATATTTGCTTGACCCATGTGAAGGGAGAAACTTAATTCACAAATGTGTACGTATGTTTGAGAGGACATTGAAGCATTTGTAATATTTTTTAATGGTAAACACGACACATAAAATGTCTTGTGTTTTATACACTTTTGCATGTTGGTTATAAAATCAGTCTTCTTTTGTCATTGTCAAGCATCAAGAATATGTTAAGGTGACAGACCCTTGCTCCTTGCCCTTTAAGTAAAAAAAAAAAAGGCATATAAGAACCAACCAAATTATAGAAATGGTAGCAGGTTTTCACCTCTTCATGAGCAACAATTATATTTTAATCAATATATGTAATATCTTACTGAAAACTATTTATATCCTTAAGTTATTTGGCAACCAGAGAAAGAAAAAGATTCTAATAAGAAAACTTGTCATCTTTTGCCCTGCAGCAGGAATCAGTTAATGTGGATTTCATCCCACTTACTCATGACATATGTCTCATTTAAATTAAAAAAAAAAAAGGCCAAACTGATCTGGCACATTATGGAATGTTCATACTTGATAGCCTTTACTAATGTTAATGAATATAGAAGAGTCTCCATTCTGTGAGAGAATCTACAGCAGGAAAAAAATCACCTATCCTGAAAGGTTTGGTGGAAAGCAGCCACAGATGGGAAAGTGACATTTTTAAGATGCTGCCAAAATGAAATTAGAATTCAATAGCCTTGACTGGGAGAATTTGAAAACTATCAAGGTAATAAAGTTAATTAGGTGGTTAATGACAAAAGATGAATAGGTATTTATATTTAATGCCAAATAAAGTGAATATATGGACATCTAGGAAATTGTACATATCAGCCTCATTCAACTCTCAAGACAGTTCCAAGTCCACAGTCTGATTCAATAGGCATGATAATCAGAAGCTTCCCTAAAGTGTCCGTAGAAGTATTATCAGCTCTCGTCCATTTGCTTTAGAAACTTGCTAGGTGTTTTCAAGTAAATTTATGTTTAGTTCCATGTTTCATAATTCACTTAGTTTCATTGTACTATTTCAAAAGGCAGTGGTATAAGTGAGGCCTTGGACCAGCTTAATGCATGGGTCAGAGATTCAAAACGGAAGATAGGCCGATGAATTTTAATATAAAAGAGCCTAAGAAGTTCACTGATATGGTTTTAGATTTGACATTTAAAAAAAAACCCTCCACTCACTGAATATTTGGGTACTATCAGAGGAGGAAATCCACAATTATCTTAAAATGCTATAATGCTACTCCTCCTTTGTCCAGTTACATACCCGTGAGGTTGGATTTTCTTCAAGTTCAACCACAACATCCTAGAGCAGCAGAGTGAATACAGAAGCAGATATGAGAATTCAGCTATCTTCAGTCAAACCAGATACTAAGGAGAGTTGTAAAATGGAAGTTGTAAAAATTTCTCACTATGGTTTAGGAATAGTTATTTCTCATAACAAGATTTATGTCAATGCATATTGGGCTCATTTTTTTAATGAATTTATAGATATTCTTAGATTTTCTTTTAAAATCTTTATTACACTAAACCAATAGATATAACTAACATAAAAACTCCTTAGGATTGTTAATAATTTTTAAAAGTAAAATTGGGTCCTGAGACATGATGGTGGTGGACAGCACAAGTTTAGAATTCACATGGGTTTGAGTCTTACCTCTGATGTGTACTTGTGTGACCACAGGTAAGAACGTAACCTCTATGAACAACAATTTCTGCATGTGGGAAATAGAGATAATATTAGCTAATTAATTGGATTGTTGTAAGTTTTAAATAAACCTGTATATAGTTAAGCCCTTGGCATGTAACAAGTGCTCAGTAAATGAAAACTCTTATTGTTACATCCTTAAAGTGCAGGGTGAGTACGCAATGGACATGTGATGAACAGCATAATAGTGTAAAATCTAAGAAAAAAAGTTTCAAGAAAAATGATTTATCAATAGTGTCAAAATCTGGAGGGTGATAAATCATGTGATTCATGTGAACTTTGGAGAGCTCAGCTTGAGAAATGGGTAGTGTCAGGTGTCAGATCACAGGGAACTAAGGGGAGGGGTAATGAGGAAGTGAAGGCTGGGCATTAACTCTCCTTTTAGAGCTGTCCAGGCAGCTGTGGGTCCTGTGGAACATTCTTACCCATATCCTTGACTATGAAAAATAAGTTGAACCGTTATGTGGGTCCCTGAAGACAGAAGTTCACTTGGTAGTAGATCAGCAAGGAACGTAAGCTAGTTTAGAGGGTGTCCTTTCTTACTATAATGATTACATTCTGCCTTATAAAATGCTATTATATGTGGGGCTAATATTTCATTTCCACCCTCTCCCTCTTGAGGGAACTGGTGACACCAGCAGCATCTATTAAAATGTCTTCCCCAGAGTAGATACAAAGTAAAAAGTAAAATTGAATTGAACAAGTAATTTCTAGACTGCAAACATACAGTGATCCAAACAAGTAAATGGCATACAGTTGCCAGGTGTGATGCTAGAAAATGTCATCAGATGCCCCTGAACCACCTTTAACTTGACCTCCTGGTCTCCATGGCAAGTCATCCTTGTGGACCTATAATCCCCTAACAGCAAGGACAAAGATTCTATTTTTCAGGATGTATCTACGCAACAAATTTACTTTTTGTTATTAAAACCCTACTATTCTTTGCCTTTCTGGCCTAGTAATGGCCTTAGTGGCATTCTGCATTTATAATTTTGATTAGGTTTGAACCTGGATGACCTATTTATTAATTTGGATAATACTAATTCAGATTCTGCTTTTATGCAGGTGTACAATTAAGCTTGCTCTTTTGCTCTTTAGGAGAAAAGATTTTGTAAATAACTCAAACTCTGACCTATATCACAATGGTATTTTTTATAGATTAGTTTTAAGAATAGAAAGCTGCTCAAGTTTTCAGTCTCCTTCACCTTTAAAATAAGCAGAGTGGTTAGGTTTCAAACAGTGAGATCATTAAAACCATCTGGGGAGACGTTTTTTTAAATACGGATTCCTGCTTTCTGCCCCATACCTACTGAATTAGAATAACAATTTTAAATCTGTAAGTATAAAATGCCTCCTAGTAAGTCTTATGATTACCCAAGATTGGGAACCACTGGACTAATTTTTAAAGATGCTTTATTGGACAATTTAGTCTAGATTGTGCTGTGGCAACAAATTACTCCAAAATCTCAGTGATTTACAAGAAAAAGTCTATTTCTTATTCATTGTACGTGTCCACTGTAGTCCAGCTGAGGCTCTGCTCTGTCATCTTCACTCCTGGGCTGAAGCTGATAGACTAAGCTGGCTTATGGCAGAGGGAAATGAGGTGCGGAAAACCATGAGCTCGCTCACAAAGCCCTCGTTAGGAGTGATGTGTGGCACGTCCACTCACATCTCATTGGCCAAAGCGTGTCAGTAGCCACTCCCGAGTTCAGCAGACCAGGATTGTACAATCTTCCTTCAAGAAGAGAAAATGAATAATGAACAATAATATAATCTACCACTGATCCTCCTAACTCTAAAAATTGTTAAATAAAACCAATAGCTCCCATAGAGACATTAAAAATGATGTTGCCTCTGAAAATGATCTGCTTATAAAATGGTTCCTATAATAGCTTGTTCACCTAGAATCTTAATTTAGGGTGCTCTAAAAACAGTCCCTAAAACAAGAATTTAGAGACAAATAGATCATTTGTTAGGTAAACCCAGGAAGACATGTGGGGAAGATATGAAAATGAGACATGGAAAGAGACCAACAAAAAGCAAAGGGAACTTAGTCTTGCTGGAGACCCTCTGGGGAATCCCATGACACACACACACTGGGACCCTCTCATCAGAGGACAGGGCAGCTGGGGCATTTGCCCACCACTCCCACCCCCATTGATTGGGGAATCATCCCCAGCAGCTTGGCTCGCTCAAACATTCTGATTTAGCTTTTACAAGCAAACAGGCTCTGGCAACACTGGAGAAAAACCTCAGGCAGAGAAAGGAAAAGGTGCAGGTGCCTAAGGTGGGAACTTAAAGGGAATGGAGCTGTTCATTGTCCATGAGTGCAAGAAAACTCAGGTAGCCAAGGGAGTAGTGTGAACCATCAATAGCATTTCCCATGCCTAGTGCCGAGTTGGCCTTTGTAATTAGACATTTTATTATCAGACATTTCATTTCTTTAGGTCAATCTGGCCTAACCCACATTTAATCCAAATTAATAGCTTTATACACTATTAGCACTTAACAATGTCTTAGTTTTTACCTCAAGTATCAACTCCAATTAAATGCAAGGGACTACCTGAAATGAGTTGAAAGAGATCTGAGGCCCGTTTTGGTTTGCAGAAATGAGTCAGGATGGCTGCCCTGGAAAAGAGGGGACACAGTACGTTCACCGCACATCAGTCACCCTTTTCTCTAGCTGTACTTTAGGACTGTAGCAGGCCAGAACAGAGCTCAGTCAACTTTACTGATTGACTTGAAGCTTCAGAATGCTTATTTAGATTGCTCAGAATGGGCACTGCCTAAACCAAAGAAGTTTATGTAATAATTACCTATGATTTGATTCTACAAACATATGCAACATAAGGAAAGTAGGAAGTAAGTAAACATACAGGTTTGGGAAAATGCTAATGTCAAGAAGAGATGCTCCCATATCTTTAAGGATGGAATTAGTCCCACATCTTCTCCCCACTGAAACATCGAAATCTAAGAAGAAATTTAAAAGTGAGTTTGAGTTTTGCCTTGCTCTTTCTCACTTCTAGACTTGTCAGGACGTTGCTGCCCTTACTTCTGTGAACTGTAAGCAGACCTTCAGCGGAGAGACACCCACCTCCGGTCTTGCTTCTTGGCCCATCAGTGTTTAAGCAGACCTTGGAGAAGAGGAGGTGCAAGCTGGCATATCCTCATTTTTTTTTATTCACTAAAAGGCGACTCCTGCAGCAACACTAGCTTACATTTTTTAACTCCAATTTGAACCTCAGCTTCAGTAACCAAATTTTGACCCAACTTAGTATATAAATTCTGAGTCGAGCTTTAACTGATTAAAGATCACTGACTCTTGTGTCTCCCGGGTCTGACCCTTCCTGGGCAGGCATTTCATTTATGGTCTCTCCCCAATACCAGGCTTTCTTTTTCCTGTCCAAGGTTTTGCTGCCTTTTGCACTCCTGACATTCTCTGACCCTTAGTCAGCTTATCACAAAAATTAGACCAAATAGTCAATCCCTCAGGGAAAAACAAATGTTAAGTGTCCTGCCCTTTTTCACAGAGAAAGACATTTTTTACTCCCTCATCAAAATCCAGCAGCAGAGTGCAACTAAGAACCTTTTTTCTTCCCCCACAGAAAGTGAAAACCTTAAAAATTTGTAGCCCCTGAGTGCTTTCATAAGGTGATAAGATTTATGATCCAGGCATTATTTAGCCAAAAGCAACTTTTTAAAGGGCTTAAGATATTTGATAGAGTGTGATTGTAAATGTATTTCTGCTCTCGCCAATGACATTTAGATTGGGTATACTTCCCTGGATTCACCATGAGAGAATCTCGCATGAAAGAGCTGCCAATCAGACATCACCAGGGCCCTGTGCTCCGGAGTCAGACCCTCCCCAGCGGTGTGACCTCGGCTGAGCTGCTCAGCCTCTCAATGCAGCAGTGTCTTCATTTGTTAAATGGTGATAATTTCAACATTTTGGAGTGGTTGTGAAAATTATATACATAAGTAAGAATATGTAGATTTAGTGTTTGGCTTTATTTGCCTTCACCAGAAAATCAGAAATAAAACTCTCACTTATAAATTACAAAGATCAAACACAGGGCTAAGAAAAGATTTTAGAAAGTAAATGATTAGAAGTGTTTCTTAATTTAGTAAATGTGGTACTTTTAAAACATGGCCCCCAAATTCTTTGGTACTCCTCCCATTACGAGGTGTGATGTATGTGGGGTCTCCACCACCATCCTGATTACTACTTTGAACTGCTTTGAGCACTACAGTAGGGAGAAAGTGACAGCAACTTTTTTTTATTTAATTAAGATATCATTGACATACAATCTTATGAAGATTTCACATGAGCAACATTGTGGTTTCAATATTCACCCATATTATCAAGCCCCCACCACACCCCATTGCAGTAACTGTCTATCAGCATAGTAAGACGCTATAGAGTCACTACTTGTCTTCTCCGTGCTGTACTGCGTTCACCGTGTCCTACCTACATTATGTGTGCTTATCATAATGCCCCTTAATCCCCTTCTCCCTCCCTTCCCACCCACCTTCCCTACCCCCTTTCCTTTCGGTAACTGCTAGTCCCTTCTTGGAGTCTGTGAATCTGCTGTTGTTTTGTTCCTTCAGTGTTGCTTTGTTGTTATACTCCACAAATGAAGGAAATCATCTGGTTCTTGTCTTTCTCTGCCTGGGTTATTTCACTGAGCATAATACCTTCTAGCTCCATCCATGTTGCAAATGGTAGGATTTACTTTATCTTGATGGCTGAATAATATTCCATTATTTATATGTACCACCTCTTCTTTATCCATTCATCTACTGATGGACACTTAGGTTGATTCCATATCTTGGCTATTGTAATAGTGCTGCAATAAACATAGGGGGGTGCCTATGTCTTTTTGAATCAGGGATCTTGTTTTCTTTAGAGTGGAATTACTAGGTCCAATGGTATTTCTATTTTTAGTGTTTTGAGGTTTTCTTTCAATGGTTTTTCTTTCTTTCTACAATGCTTTCTACAATGGTTGAACTAATTTACACTCCCACCAGCAGTGTAGGAGGGTTCCCCTTTCTCTGCATCCCCACCAGCATTTGTTGTTCCTTGTCTTTTGGATGTTGACCATCCTCACTGGTATGAAGTGATATCTCATTGTGGTTTTAATTTGCATTTCCCTGATGATTAGCGATGTGGAGCATCTTTTCATGTGCCTGTTGGCCATCTGGATTTCTTCTTTGGAGAAGTGTCTGTTCAGGTCCTCTGCCCATTTTTTAATCTGTTTATTTGTTTTTTGGGTATTGAGGCATGTGAGTTCTTTATATACTTTGGATGTTAACCCCTTATCAGATATGTCGTTTGCCAATACATTCTCCCATAGTGTAGGAGCCTTTTTGTTCTGCTGACGGTGTCCTTTGCTGTACAGAAGCTTTTCAGTTTGATGTAGTCCCACTTGTTCACTTTCGCTTTTGTGTCCCTTGCCCAAGGAGATGTGTTCAGGAAAAAGTTGTTCATGTTTATATTCAAGAGATTTTAGCCTATGTTTTCTTCTAAGAGTTTTATGGTTTCATGACTTGCATTCAGGTCTTTGATCCATTTTGAGTTTCCTTTTGTGTATGGGGTTAGACAATAAGCCAGTTTCATTCTCTTACAAGGGGCTGTCCAGTTTTGCCAACAGCAGTTGTCTAAGAGGCAGCACTCAGTGTCTTCTTGAAGCTGGGTCATGAAAGGCCATGCAGCTCTGGCCTGCTTCCCTGGAAGTGCTCAGCTCAGAATATTCCCCTTGGAGATGCTCTCCTCCAAAGCCAGCCCCATGCTGCAGAAGCGGAGTCACCTCAGAGACCCGTACCTTTGTCATTTGTCTCAGCTGAGCCCAGGCTCCTACACTTCCCAGGTCACACGTGTGAGTGGCAGAGCCACACATGGTTCACCCCGGCCATTCCTTAGTGTTTCCAGCTGAGGCCTCAGCTATGAAGCAAAGCAAAGCCACCCCACTGTGCCTTACCCAAATGCCTGCTCTTACAATTTATGAGCATAAGAAGAGTATGGTCTCTGCTACTAAGTTGGTGGTGATTTATGCAGAGGCAGCACCACCAGAAAATCTTAGAAATGGTCCAAAAGGAAAGAGGGAACTGGGCTTGTTCAAACTGAATACTTTGAACTTAAGAATGGATAACATTAACACATCAAGATTCAGTTATTCACATCTTTTAAAATGGTCCTGCCCCAGTTTTGGAAGACTTTTCTCTGAAGCTACATACATCACCACACAGGCTTCATTGAAGACTGCTAATCAAATCCTGATCATTGTTAATTGTCATAATTCTAAGTAAATAAATTTCAATGGCACATGTAATAGGATTAAAATTTACTTAATGAAAAAATATTTCAAAGTGTCTAAACTACTTATTACCCTGAGGCAATGGGTTTCAAATCACCGTGGGTGCCTTGTAAAATTCTGATCCGAAACCCTTCCACTGAGACTCTGATTCAGTAAATGCGCATTTTTCACAGGAGATGCTGATATGACTGGGATAGAAAAAAACTTTAAAAACTACTCCTTGGTGGGTGATAGGTTATGCAAAAGGTGTTACCTACCTTCTGCCTCAAATAGCTTAATGTGAATTAATAGAAAGACATTTGTGTGAAACAGTATAAAGGCAGCTCTTAGACTTCAAGTTGTGTTTTGGGTTCTAATCCACTAGAGGCAATTTTTCTCATTTAATTTGAATTCTCAGGTAAGAGAAAAACTAGGCACAAGACTGAGGGTTTTTCTAACTGGCAGGAGAGCTTAAGTAATTTACTTAGTGATGAATCTGATTAATACAGTTTATTTCCAACTTATATGAGCAATATAGTCTATGGAATA
The DNA here is from genome assembly GCF_030020395.1 of Manis pentadactyla. Classification (NCBI taxonomy): domain Eukaryota; kingdom Metazoa; phylum Chordata; class Mammalia; order Pholidota; family Manidae; genus Manis; species Manis pentadactyla. Next base: position 25,095,929 of record NC_080037.1, on the reverse strand, counting down.
AGTGAAGAATTTAATATCTTAAAACTTAATGTTGCTTTCCAGGAAGAGTAACGGACAGTTCAGTGTTTCCCACTGAATGGCTATCCCAAGAAGAGCTGTGGGCTGAACAGTCATATGTTTCTGAGCTATATTTATAATGGCTAAAACACAACAGAAGTTTATATGCCACTTACACAGGAACCCAAGTGCACAGACTTGTGCAACCTCAAAAGATTTACCTCCCAAATGCTTCCTCAGGGAGTCACTAGGAATGTGCTCTACAAAAGCAAAGAAAGAATCCAAGAAAGAGAAAGACATGCAGTACTGAAAACTAAGGACCCGAAAAACAAGGGTGAAATGAACTGAATTCCCATAATGGTAGAAAAAAGATAATCCCAGTCTGACAGATGAGCAGCAGGCCTAGAGAGGGAGCTGCAGGGGGGCAATGGCATGAAGTTTCCCTGGAAGAAGGGGCCTGAACACACGCACGCTGAACTAGCAGATCCCACAGTGCATTTGACTCTATTGAAAAAAAACTCCTGTTCTGTCAGAGAGTGTGAGGTTTAATTACTAGTAGGTACAAAAAAATTAACTAACTAAAAAGAAAAGGAATCCATTTCAGTATGTGACTCATCTGTGAATTAAGGCAGTTATAACAACATAAACCCTGAATATTCACTTAACCAAAAATTGTTACATAACACATAGAGGGATTGAGGGGGTGAGGGGTAAAAAATGTGTTGGGCAGTGGGGAATGGAAATGTCAGAATACTAGATCCTCATCTTTGTTGAAAAAAATCCATTAATATCTTAAATTGAAAAATCAAGAGATAGCAGTTTAAACATGCTATTTAGAAATATGGAGAGTCTTCACCTGGACGCCCAGAGAGCTGACCCTTTGGCAAAGGCTGATGCGTGGATCCTTCACTAGGGACGGCGGTCACAGCGACGGCGGGACGAGGGGGGACCTAGGGCAGCACGGCGAGTGGAGGGGCCACGCTGATCCAAGGTGATCCCCGAGCTGCCAGCCAAGCCAGCTTGGGTGTCAAGATTGATGTCACTCCTGATATCAAGGAGGCCTGAGGCCAGCCTGCAAGAGGCTGTGTGAGTGACCGTGGCTTGAGACGCCCATTATGGTGGGGGTACATCGGAGGACCGAACACCCAGCTTCCGAATGTTACTGATCAAAGGTTCACTTTACATGTCTGAGTCGAGCAAACATAGCCACCCAGGGCACCAGCTGACAGCTCAGTGTCCTCAGGGGAGTCCTGGATGTGAGGCAAGAGGCATGGGAGGGGGCTGGAAGTGAGAGCCTGCCTGGCCATGTCTCAGTGAAGACAGAGCCCGCTCAGAGCTGGTCACTGCAGAGGCCCAGGACAAATAGCCAGACTCTCCGGAAATCAGTGACGTGGTCTGACTCTGTAGTTGCACATAAGAGATGTTTGATGAAGAGAGTAAATATCTGCGGAAAAAAACAACTAGAAATATTAAGTGGAAATGCAAAAACAGAGTTGGATAGGACCCTTCATATACAGTTTTATTTTTTGATTTATGTGTATGTATTCTAGATAAAAGAAGAGAAACTTAAAAATCCTTAAAACTAGTTTACATAAGAGAATTCTTTATTCTAGGCAGTTGTCACTACAACTGAATTGAATTCCTACCTTCCGCTTCAAAAAACTTAATGTTCTTAATAGAAAGATATTTGTGTGAAACAATATAAAGGCAGCTTTTAATTCAAGAACTGCTTTTAATTTTATCAAAGGTTAACTCAATGTGATTTTTTTCTAAAGTCAGGACATTTTTATTTCTCTAATTCTAACATACTGAATGTAATCAATTCCCAAAATTCATATATTGTCCAGCAATTCTCAAACTTTTTGTCTAAGGACTTCTTTAGGCTGTTAAAATTTCTGTAGGTTTTAGTTACCAATATTTACCATAATAGAACATAAAATTGAGACTTTTAAAAATATTTATTGACTTACTTTAAAATAACAATAATTAAACCCATTATATGTTTTAAAAAATAACACATTTTATTTAAAAATGACCACATTTCCAAACCAAAATACTTCAGTGAGAAGGGTGACCTTGTTAAACATTTTGCGATTTTCTTTAACTACTGGCTTAATTAAGAAGACAGCTCATTTCTCATATCTGCTTTGTATTCAGTTTGTTGTGATGTGCTATTTGGTTAAAATATATGAAAAAAATGTGATCTCATGCAGATATGTTGTTAGAAAAGGAAGGAGCATTTCAATAGCTTTTTCAGATAATTGCAGTTACTATTGTTTGATACAACACCAAAATATGAAATCTGAAACCATATCCGTGAGCCTTTTGTGGTCTGTTGTATTAAAAGTCACTGGTGTATCCTGCACTTTGAATGGACCTTTTTGTTAACCGTGAATGATTTTGTAACATAATGCATTAGTCACTTGAAAAGTCTGGTTTGCTGAGTTATTCAGATTTTCCAAATGCTAACCCATTTTTATACAATGTCAAAGATCACATTCATTAATATCATCCCAAGTCTCCTCAGAAAAATCTTTAGGTCTTGGGAAACTGTCCAGTTCATGGTGATAAATACCAGTTTCCCAAATTTCTTATTTTAGTGTGAAAGCTCCAATTTTTTCAATGGCAACAAAACAATGTCAGTTGCTTTTTTAAAATCATAGGCTCACTTCATCGAGTTTTAAGAAAATGTTTGCTAAACAAATTAGAACAGCAGTACTTGGCCTGACAGCTATTCCTCCAAGTGAAAATGATGTTCCATGAAAAAAATGCAGCTTGTTCAGCAGTAACTCAAACATACACAAGTGCTTTTCCTCAAGATAACCATCATGCATTAGCATGCACCAAGTGCTTTATTCTTTTCCATATTTATTGAGATATAATTAACATATAACATTATGTAAGTTTAAGGTGTACAACATAATGATTTGATATATGTATATATTGCAAAATGATTACCACAATAAAGTTAGTTAACTATATCCATCACCTCACAGTTACAAATTATGTATGTGTGTGATGAGAACTTTTAAGATCTACTCTTCTTAACAACTTCAAATATACAATACATATTGTTAACTACAGTCACCAAGCTGTACATTACAGCCTCCTCAAAGGACACCTTCACCCCTTATCCCCTTCCCTCACCTCTGCCCCTAGCAACCACCACCTTGCTCTCCGTTTCTATGAGGTCGGCAACCATCGTATGCCTACTTCCCATTTCGTCATGCAGGATGTTAACATGGCATGCATTCAAGGGCTGAGATGTAATAAAATTAATAAGCTTCACTGCCTTACAGAGATATTCTTGGGAGTAATATTTTTATAATTGCACATGTATGGCAATGAAAAATGCAATGACTGCTAGTACAGTTTGGCACCAGGGCCTCAAGTCATGCTAAGGTGCCAGGAGTTTTACCTACCATTGTTTTTGCATCATGCTTGCAAATGTCACCCCAGTGAAAAGGACAAAAAATGTTTTAGTATTATTATGCAAATAGCTTTTCTCTCTAAATCACTCAGAAAGCATCTCAGGGACCCACAGGTTCTGTGGACTGCCCTTAAAAACTACTGATGTAGGCATTAAGTATCATAAATGATTACAAACAATAGTCCTCACTTCTTTGCCTAGCTAGAGGAAACATTGGGTCAAGCATTCAAAGCTGTGCAGACTGTGCAAAACAGATGGTAAGATGCACTAACAGTAACACCTGATCACAGTTTGGAGGCCCCAGTGCCATTTACTAGTCACAGGACCATTATCAGTGTCCTTTGACTGTGCTCCTTTGAGTGTCTTTCTCAAATAACGTCTTCCTCTTAGGATGGTTGGTTAGACCAGAACTATTCAAAGTGTGAACTCTTAGCATCGACATCTTCTGGGAATCATTAGAAATGCAAAGACTAGAGCCCCAACATACACGTGTTGACTCAGAATCCCTGCAAGTGGGGTCCAGGGATCTCTCCTTTATCAGGCTCTCCCGGTGACTCCTACCTACATTAAATTTTGAGAAGCACTGACATCAGACAAGTTAAAGGATTAGAAACTGTAAACACTATGAATTTACATTATAATGATAAAAAGTTAAAAAGAAATGCTGTCCAGGCAAAGAACTGCATAAAGATAGTATTCATGTATTTGGTTTCAGGACCCTCTTCTAAATCATTAAACATACCTTATTAATATTTGTATCATCCACCATAGTGTAGCACTGGTCTTACTGTTGATATCAGAGATATATGTGTTCCACAGAAATGAACTTAAAAATTCAAAGCCAAGAAATAGCCTGGGGTGTGGGGAGATAGCAGAGCGTGTGTAGAGAAGCCATGGGAGGGGAGATAATGCTTCCTGTGGTTAAAGTATGGGATGATATGCTTTAGTATTCTACGCAACAGAAGATAAGGAACTGTTATGGATTCTTGAATAGCAAAGTGACACGATGATAGGCATGTTTTAGGAAGCTGGTTTGGTAGCCATGGTACAAAATTAATTGAAGGGGAAGGAGCATCTCATAGGGATCATGCATTTTTTTTCCTCCCCATAGAAGAAGAAAGCCCTCCACCAACTCTGGACAAGATCCACACATCATATGTATTTGTCTGGTAGGAGTAAGACCAAGATGAAGAAAACTAAAAATGAACATGTGGCATTTTTGTTATTTATCCCAACACAGCACCATACCTTCCCATTCACTGCTCTCAAGCTCTCGCTCCGATGGCCTATCCCCTACCAGCCTCCTTGTTCTCAGCAGTCCAAGTTCTCCCCCCATCAAGAAGCATATGTTTTCTTTATTTCCCATCCTTGATCTTTCTATGCCTATTGAAATTTCTAAATGATAAGAAACTATTTTCACAAGAACGTCTTTGCTGAAGGCAAGGAGAAATGGAAAAGCCTCATGCCTTAGTCACAGTTGGCCTTTTTTCGCGACATGTAGATCATTATCAACAGCTTTTTGAAGATAGTGCTTTTATTTTAGTATTAAAAAAGAGGAAATTAGGGGTTAAGAAGAGAGAATAAAATGAAAACAGGATAGAAGCAACGTCTCTGTACTGTAGCCTCAGAAAAGATTAGCAAGTCAGAAAGACAAGGACCTTGGAGCTGAAGTTGAGTTTAACTGCTTGTGTGTGTTGGAGACAGAACCAGGTCAGAATGTCCTGCTGGGATTTGTCTGTCCAGGATTGGAATTACCCTGAGTAAAACTAAAAGCATTTAATGCAGGGTATATAGCAATGGTTGAAGAAGCCCCTCAGGTTTGACCCTTAATTAAGCTGAGCTAATTACATCAATAGAAAATTATTCAAAGCTATCCCTGTCAAAAGCATTCAAATTACCTTGCACTTCAGCCTGTAATTATATTGGAAGTGGAAGTGAAGAATACTTAGGGGAGTGACATTAATCATGTGACATTAAAATTTCAAAGGAAGGCAAAACTTCAAACCAAGAGTGGGGAGAAGTAGATTTGAGCTTGGGGTCTTTTAGCATATTTAGATGTGCATAAAGATGCATGCCTTTACTCGATTTAAATTAAATGCAGCCCTCAAATTCAGTTAAGTGGGGTGTTAAAATGAAATCCAAAGTTTTTTTAAATGTTATCGAAGAATTTTTGGGTGGAAATCCCATGAGAAGGCAATATATTTATAGTAGTGTCATACACATGAAAAAGGAAGCTTTTTAAAAAATGCTTGAGAATGCCATTTCTCATTTAACCATTTGAATTGAAAGCAATACCTATTTGTTGGAATACAAGCATGGAAATACAATATAAATTACAATTAATTTGGTCCCTTTCTCTCTCACTCACAGCTAAGACCTAGCAGAGCTCCAGGTAACAAAGGCACCACCAGGAGCAATGCACAGACATGGTGCCTGTCTTCACAGAGTTTTTTAGTAAGGGATATAGAGAATAAAAAAGAAGTAAACAAATGACTATAAATACCTAGCCATATTTATAGTCTGTATTATATAAAGAAAATTTTAAGTGCCAAATAGAAAAACAAGTTACTAAAACAAAGAATTGGGGGGAACCTTAAATAAAATTGTTAGGGGAGGCATCTCTTAAGAAGATGACATTAAATCTCAGACTTAAGAATGAGAAACTGTCCATAAGAAGAGTGAAGAGAAGCTGTCTCCTACAAAGAGGGACTTAAAAGCCATGCTGCTGAGAGAAAGTGGAGAGAAATAAGGACAGAAAGATGTCTGGTAGATTTGACAATCTCGACGGCATTCATTTTAGTAGCTTTGTTAAAAAGATTAAGTGTGAAGAATCTCACTGGAATGAGTGGGAGAGAAAGCCAGGGAGGAAATAGAGACACATCTCTTTCCCTCTCATGTTCAGCTGTGAATGGGAGATAAGGATAGGCTGACAGCTGGAGCGAATGTGCAGACCAAAATTGTCTGGTTTTTTTTCCCAAAGACAGAAAGCCTGGAGTATGTTTGTGTGCTCATAGGACTGGGATCGGTCTAGGGGAGACGGAGAGGATGGTGAGAAGCATGGGTGGGGTCTGGAGCGCAAGTGAAAGATTGGCTCCCAGCAGGGACAAGGTGGAAAAATGGTTGTTTGGATGCAGGTCAAGGTGTGGAATTACTGGCGGGAGCTCTGGAAACACTCTTCTCTGCCACCCTCATGTCCTCGTGACCTCAGAATCCTGTGCTGCTCCTCATACTTGTTTACTCTTTACCTCCTGAAACTCTTTCTAGAGTTAAACCATTGACATACCCTATTGGCTTTAAAATCCCTAAGAATTCCATGTAAATAATTGTTTATTTTCCTAAATACCCAAGTAGGTTGCAAAGATTGCACTGCCAATTCAATACAGAAATTCTTTTAGTAGGTAGTCCTACGATTTTGTTTATACAAATAATGTGATAAGCCAAATATTTTAGAACAAATAGAGTTGGAGAAAAAGGGGGACGGGGGGAGGGGGACAAGATCCAGAGTCCCTACACAGAGTTTTCCGTATATTTTTCCACAGCATCTTTCATTACGTTACCAGGATCTTGATATTCATTTTTTCATTCATGCCACTTCCTCACTTCATATCAGTGTGGCATTCAGATTATTCCTTGGATATAATATCCTCAGTGCTTTATAGAATGTGTCTGGTCTCTGAAAATGTGTGTATTTATATATTTCTATATCCCCTCATTTACTTTCTATTACTAAATTAAGAAAAAAATAACAGGAGACATAACAAAAACCATAATGCTGTGCCTGTTCAACTAGACAGACTATTTTTCAAATATAATAGCATATGCTATTTTAATAGAAAAGAATTTTTAACTTTTCAAATCCAGATGCACTGAGTTATTTTAAGCTCACTGCCGTCAGTTGCCTGGTATGGAGGAGCATGTAACTCAGATAAAGCTGGAGCCACTGGAGCAATCACCACAAATCACCAGTTAGAAGGCTGCTTGCAACAGTGATACAGGCTAGAAAGTCCCCTTATCCCCCAAAAAGCCCGGTGAAGAAGTTGATATGGTGCTCAGGCTAATGGTTTCCTGTTGTTCATACCATCTGTCATCCCACTGGACCACACAAACAGACGATGCGAAGAAATTCATCTTTTAGGTTGACATCACACAAAGTCATTTTTTAAATTTAACGGCATTGGTAAATTTCATTTGATATCAGAATTAATCCAGAAGCTTATAAGTAAAAGAAATAGTGAGAGTGCTCACTTTGGCAGCACATATACTAAAACTAGAACAATACAGAGATTTGCATGGCCCCTGTGCAAGGATGACATGCAAATGCATGAAGCATTCCATTTTTCTTTTTTAATGTAATAAGAAAGTTTCAGATAAAGTTTCAAATATCACTAAAGGAACAAAAATCATCTAAACCTTAGTTGCATTTCTAACCTTTAGTATAAAAGCATTTCTCCTACAGGCCTAAGTTTTAGGTAAGCAATTTGATTTGTTCAGCTGCCTGTCTTCAGTAAGAAACATCTGCCCACAAAAGTTACGTATGGGCTCACAAATGCAGGGAGCAGACCAAGACGAATAACTTAATATTCTTTCCAAATGTCAAGCTCAAAATGAGATTCTACTACATACCCACGAGAATGGCTAAAATTAAAATCAAGATAACAAATGTTGGTGAGAATGTAGAGTAAGATGAATCCTCATATTGTTTATGGTAGCATATATTCCTGAATTAGTGAAAAATGATTTAGAAAACTGAAAATGTTTAACATGATTCCCCAGGGAGCAGGACTGATTTGTAGCATTTGCTGATTCCTGCAGGATAACTGCACCCCTGATGGCCAGTTTCAAATATCAATGTGATATTACTGAAGCAAAACTTGGGAAGTGATGTGCAAAATTGACTCTCCTGAGCTGGTACAAGTCACTCCATCTTACCTTTGACTAGATATGAACATACAGTTTCCCCATAACCCTGAAAATTTCCTCTGAATTATAATCCCAAAAGAGCTGCATATACCTGTTCACCAAAAGCTACATACAGAACGCTCACAGCAACAAAATTCATAAAAACCAGAAACCAGCAACAACCAAAATGCCCATCGAGAGGGGAATGAATAAATAGTGCTGCATGGACACCATGGAATAAGATGCAACAGTGAGCAAACTGCTGCTGCACACAACACAGATGAATCTTTCAAATGTAATGCTGATCAAGAGCCAGACACAGCTAATGATTCTATACATACTAACTTTAAAAACAGGCATGATTAATCTGTGGTGCTAGAAACCAGAATAACGGCTACCTTATTGAGCAGGAGCGCCTGCAACAGGGAACAGAGGAGGCTTCCTGAGCTGAGAGTAACACAGATACGTTCAGTTCGTAGAAGTTCCTTGAGCTGTAAACTTATGATTGGGCATTTTTTTTTTGATGCATGTCACACAACAATAAAATGTTTATTTATAAAAACAACTTTTGTGACCAAGCAATTATAGGAGTTATTTTCCTGTGTGGTCCTTCTCTATATAATCGTGTCATCACTTTTTAAAAAGAGTATGGACTTCGGACTCTGCACAAATTACTTAACCTCTCTAAGCCTCTGTTTTCTCATTTTTTATACAGAAATCATAACATCTCCTTCACTGGTATATAATGAAGATTAAAAATAATATATGAGGAAAAATAATAATGATAATAATAATAATATATGAGGGTGCTAATGTAGTGTCTTTTCTACAATTACAACCCATAATCAAAACAGCTAGGGTAACCTTTTAAAAAAAATAAATAAGTCTTACTATATCAGTCCCTTGCTTAAAACCCTACAATTACTTGGAGTAAAAATGAAATCTTTACCATGGTCTACAAGGCTCTACATGTCCCGGCACCTGCCCTCGTCTCTGCCTTTGCCTCCTGCTACGTTAAATCTCACTGCCAGCATTCCAGCCAACTGGAATATTTTGAACACACCCAGCTGGCCGTTGCCACAGGACATCTGCATATGCTGCTATCTCTACTTGGAATGCTCATGCCCCACATACATAAAGGTCCAATTCCATCTCTACACAGGTCTTAGGTAAAAAGTCATCTTCTCAGAAAAAGGCCTGTCTGAACTCTTAATAAAAGAGTCTCCCCTGTCACTCCCTGTCCCATCATTACCTTGTTTTATTTTCATTCCTACATTTAGTGCTAGCTGAAATTTTTATCCCAATGCAATCTTTCTCCCATTATGCAGCCACTCACCTCAACTGAACCAAAAGAAGGCAGAAACGCTGTCTGTCATGCACTACCGTACTTCCCAGTACTAGAGGAGGGCCTGGCAGGCCGTCGATGCTCACTAGATAGTTGTTGGCTGGAAGAATAGACTAACAGATGAACAGCTAATAGGTCTCTTCTGTTTTTCCTCAGATAAGTCAGTGTTTCCTTCTAAGCTGCACTCAGTACAATCCTGATCCAAGAGTTTGAGAGGACACCTTGGGATATCCCCATATCTCAAGAGAGTTTATTAATCTTTTTCATTGCTTTTCTGAAGTATTTGAGAAAGAAATATACTGACCACATTTGCTTCTTAAACCATTCCATCTTTATGTGACAATTCTCACTTCCATCCTGTTATAGACCTTAATTATTTGACAAATTCAGGAGACACCCAACAGAAAAATGTGTTGTGTCACCTCCCCATAGTACAATGCCTTCATTGAACAGAATAAACAGAAATTGTAAAGACTAAAGACATGGACTGTTACACATGGGAGGCCATGTTAATCCAAGACGTGATTTTTGCAACTGTGTTATACCTCTTAGAGGACTGTGCTTAGGGCCCTTCTTGCCCTTTGGATTTCAGTAGAGAAATCCTAAAATCTCTGCCTTGAACATGGCTCTTTGAAAAGCAGTTCTTCTTGCTATTCCTGGGAAAATAGGTCTTTAAAATCCTTCATCATTTTCCCAGTGTAAAATGAGCAATCCTTTCAGGACATTAAAAATATTGTTCATCTGCATAGTCTTCTGTCTATTGTAATCTGTGTTCTCTTTCTTATTTGTCTAGTCTTAGGCTGAAAGAATTCGTTAAAATTAAAGCAAATCACCAATATGTAAACCAAATCATCAGAGGGGGTTTTTTCTGTTTCTCTGTGCTGAATATTTTGATCTGTCCTACTCAAAATCACTTATGTTTCAAATTGTTTAAAAACACATTTAATTTAATGATCCCCTGAAGTATGAGAATGATAGATAATCATTCTACCAATTTATGGAGACTGATATATAAAATTTTATGTTATCCTATTAATTTGGGAACCATCAGAAGGATTATTATTTAAAGCAAGCAGCAAAGAATTATATCTCAAACTGTAATTTTTTTAAAAGTACCTTTAAAATGGGATTTTAACATTTGAGCACTTTATCTAGCACAAGAGGAGACTGCATCCTTATAGCAAATATAAATGGATATAGACTGGGAGTAGGGCAGGAAAGGATGCAGAAGAGAGAAATGGGAACATACAACAAATGATCTGAAACCCTTATAGACCCAGCCTGGGAGGGGTTTGTCTGTTTTAGAGAGAATTAGTAACAGAAGAAGGATGTGAATGCCTTTGATCGATGAGAAACCCTGGAGAGGTGAGACCTGCACAGTTCAGGGTTAAAAAGAGAGTAAAAACAAAATGCTTAGAGGAGATGGGGTGGCAAAGAGAGCCAAGAATTGATAGAGTCGTGAAAGCCAGCAAGCCCAGAAACTATGGTCAACATAACTTCTCACACTTCATTCAGAGCTTTCTTCCAACTGCTAAAACCATGTTACTTCATAGCATTTGGGCCACCTTTACCTGTGAAATATATTAAAACTGACTTTCAAAAAATGAGATTTCCCTTCAATATCATAATTAAATGAATGTTAAAAGGAAACTCTTATAATGAGTTTAGAAATTAGATCATTTCTTTCCTCAAGAGGCAGCCTTATTTTATAGTCCAGATGGCAATGCTGACCCTTATTAACACAGATTAAATTGCATATCACCTAAATTGTGCCACATAGTTTTATCCAAGAAAAACAATGAATATTAGCAGCCCAGTTTTACACAAGAATTTCTTCCCTGATGAAAGAAAAACAACTCATCAGGAAGCATTAACCTCAACCCCTTCCATGGAGATCTGAATCAGTCATGTAATTGCTACACAAACATAGAAATGTAATTTTTGTATCAAATATGTGTTGGAGAAAACTAAATGAAACCTACTAGTCCAGTGTCAAAATGTTTGGAGAGTGCTGTCACTGATACAACAAAATAGTCCAGGGCAGCTAAAATGAATTAAAATGAGTGAAAACAAAATACGTTTGCAGTATTTTACTCATGAAAACAAATAAATGAAGCAGTTCTCTTTATTTAAAGTAATCAAGTCATAAAGTTCTCTTTAAAATAAATTTTCAAAAACATTTAAGTCAAACAATAAACATGCTGAAAATTATTCCTTACACAATTAAGGGTTAGAAATTCTATAGAAAGAAGATCATAAGAGATCTACACAATTAGTCACATGTTAAACCAGATGCAAAGAAAAACAATTATAACTGAAGTTAATACGGCAACAGCCTTGAACACGTGAGGTGGTAACTAGGAATGAACGACTGAAGAAATCCAGCTAAGGCACCTCATGCTTAATCCAATAATGGTAAATTTTATTATTTCTCATATTGTTAAGTGCACTCAGAAAATGAGAATCAAACTCTAGGTTCAAATTCCGTAGTTTGGAATGTGACAATCAAAATACTCCGGGAGAGGCTGCGTAGGGTACTGGTTAAGAATGTTACTCTGGAGGAGTCTCAGACTCCCACCCCACCTTCTCCTGCTGGCATTGGACTTGCCCGGTGGTTGACCTTTGTGGGCCTCGGTGTCCTCACTCGAACACAGGGATCAGAGTGGTCCCAGCAGCAGCACCCTTTATTTTAAATACAGATGCTACAGTATCTTTTAGCCATTCGTTGGTTTTCTGAATTTACCACAATACGAGCCAGGTTCTTCTCTTTGGAGGACCAGAAAGGGGTTTTTATCAACAAATCCAGAGTCCACTAGGTTCTCAGTAGCAACTTTATAATAACTAAAACCACAAGACAGTGTATGTGACTGGGAATGCCAAATGAGTATTATTATACTCACTTTTCACATGAGGGAATCTGAGGTTTAGAAATTTCACTCTCCCAAGATAACAAAGCTACAGAATGGCAGAGCTGCCCTTCAAACCCTAGTCTGAAACACCCAATACCATCCTGCATTAATGGTTCCCATAAATGCTTTTATTCCACAATAAAGATGTATAAGCATACCCATATTTTTATGATCTAGCACAGTGGTTCACAAAGTGTGGTCTGGGAAACTGCTAGGAGTCCTCAAGACTTTTCAGCAAGACCATAAGTCAAAACTATTTTCCTAATAATATAAAGACATTTGCCTTTTCTATTCTCATTTTATCATGAGCACACAGTGAACTTTTCCAGAGGCTATATGACCTGTGATGTCACAACAGATTGAATGCAGAAGCAGATACAGGAATCCAGCAGTCTTTTATTAAGACAGACATTAAGAAAACTTTCAAAATTGTAATACAATGCCATTCTTCTTGCTAAAGTTTTTTTTTAGTTTTAGAAAGTGAGATTATTTTCCATTAAAATGTTATTTATGCTAGTATAAAATGCATTTGCTATTTTTAAATAAATTACCAATCCATATTTTTTAATTTTCTCAGTTTTAAATTTGAATACACTAAATGTCTCTAGATATAATGCACATAGACAAAAGCTCTTTGGGGCCTCAATAATTATAAGAGTTTAAAAGGATCCAAGGAACAAGAAGTTTGAGAATCCTGAAGAACATTCATAGTACTTATGCCATGGTCAGCACAAAAGCAAAGATAAGAAAGCAAAATAATACAAGGAGTGGTTGTCACTGAGTACCTAATTTAGCTTGACCATTTTGTGGGCACCCTGAAATTGAGTGTCATTTTTATTACCACATCTACCCAAACTGAAGGCATTTTTCCATGATGAAAGACCTTCCAAGAGACGATTACCTGGTGATTTTGTGTGATTTTTTTTAATTGTGTGGAATGGAATGGAATGCAATATTAATTAATATGTAATATGAGTTAAGACATGAAAAGTCAAATACTTTTATCATGAGATTTTTTCCTGTATGTGTGGACAAGAGCCCACATTCTAAATAATTGTCAAAGAACCTCCTCAACAAACATACAATGAAAGAGGTTAAAGAATTTAGTGTACCACAAACTGTGATGAGACTTTAACTTATAAAATGTGTACATGTGTGTTATAAAAATGTAACCATATGAAATTTTATATATTATGTTATATATCATTGCATATGATAGATATATATAGATAATTCAAATCTGACAGAGAAGAAATTAGTAGGTTTGCCTAATCAAAGAGACAGCTTTATTGATATATGGGTAGCTATCTAAATGTTTAGAATACAAACTAATATCCCTAAATACAATGTGTCTGTATATAGATGGTGTTTGTAATCTCTAATCTATCTTCAAAATAATCATGGGAGACTTTTATAATAAAAATTTTTTTCAATTTTTATTGTTTGCATTTTTTTATCTTTTCTGCCTTCTTTCCCCTATGTATAGAATGGTAAAGCATAGAAAGAAATAATACTCACATCACAGACCAGTGGTAAATGATTAAAAAGTATAATTACCACATCCTTCAAGAATGAAAATGGTGATGACTTATCCATCGAGATGAAAATATATTAACAAAACAATACCAGTTGTTTAACTCTGACACATCCGATACATTATCTACATCATGATCGAGGAGGGGAGAATACAGTAGCAAAACTGCTTGCTCCCATAAAAAACAGTGTCAAAATACTTTACATGGGCATTTTGACCCCAAGATTTCTTAGATTCACTTTTGACATGAACTAATTTGTGTAATAGAAAAGAGCAAAATATGTGAAAGTAACAAGGAAGATTGTGAAAAGGAAACATGTGCTAAGCAAAAGGCCGTAACCTACCACTCAACCACAAAGTAAATCAAATGCTGTTGAGTTTTCCGCAAACATAAAGTTATTTTTATAAAGCAGATGATGGTATGGAGGAGACTTGACTTTAATATTTAATGTTGTTAGAGTTAGTAAGCATTAACTTAAGACTACTTCTCTCTTGGATTTATATAAAAGTAAATCTCTGACTGAAAAATTTTAGTCTCAGGTGTGATATTTAATTTCCTAGATGACCTCTAGTGGTGATCCAAGACACACATTGGCATGTGAAATAAGAGTTGTTTATATTACAAAGTACAAAATGATCGAATAACTGGAAGGATCTGAAAATGTCCTTTAAGGTAATAGAAATTTTCACTTGATAAAATAGATTTAGAGTATATCAGAACAATATGCATACCATAAATCCTGAAAGTCTACTTCTAGGGATGTATCCCTAAAGAAAGAATTTGATAAGGGCTCAAAAATGTTAGAAATAGGGAAGTTTATTTCAGGATTGCTTAACAACAGAGTGTAATTGGGCCAAGGACGTCAAGTTGTTAAACAAATTGTGGCACATCCATATAGTGAAATACTAATGCAGCCGTCAAGAATAACCATGATATTTATCAAAAAGAAATGTGTTAGCAAAATATTGTTGAATTAAAAAGAAACTTAAAATCAGGGTGAAATAACATCACCCTTGCTTGATACCATCTTAGCTAAAAAGTATGTGTGTTTTTCTGGAATGTATAAATTAAATAATCAAAGGATTAAAGGTTTATCTCTGGATGATAGAAGTATAGATTTCTCAGAAAAATTAATTTTCTTCTTTGTTCTATAATAAATATTGCTTTGTAACAGTTAATTCACTTTTTATAAAAAATTAATATGCATAAAGGGATATTGATCCATGTGATTATAGCCAATTTTACACAAAATTATTAAAGAAGCATTTTTCCTATCCAAAGAAGCATTGTTATATATATGACAGACTTCGCAAATATCTCAGAACAATCTTTGTGACTCACTGACATTTTCTTTCCCCCTAAAAAGTTGAAAGACAATGCAGTATCCTATGCACACTTTTTTCTTGGAGTTTTAATTTTTAACCACACCTTAATTTACCAAAACAATAAAGCATCCATAGATTTCTTTTTATTCTTGAGAGAATAAAGGGTTTTTAACTAGGTGATTTTTATAATAGAGTAATAAGTCTAAGTTAAATACATAAATAAAAGTGACCATTCTCTTCACTGCTGTCAAATTACTCAGAATATGTGTTTCATCGTTTATGTAATGTTGGAAAGAATAATTTCTTGAAGGCACCTGAAAGCAACAGCCAGTAGTAGACTCTTCAAGAAAAGCAGACTCCCCAGAGAGAGATTAAAGATGGCGGCGTGAGAGGAGAGACAGAGGCTTCCTCCTAAAACTGGATACAATTAGAAAATTTAATTGGTGCAACTAATCCTGAGAGAGCAACAGGAAAGAGGACACGACAGAATGCACACACCTGGAGAAAAGAGCAGACCTCAGCGAACGGGGTAACGTACCAGAGCTGTGGCTCCTGGGACCCGAGCCCCTCCCCCACCCCAGCTCACCCAGGGGAGGAAGAGAAACAGAGCAGGGAGGGAGTGGAAGGCCTGGGACTGCTGAATACCTAGCTCCGGAGATCTGCGCGGGGAGCACAAACCTACATTTCATGCTGCTTTCATGAGACTCGCATGACTACGGGGTTGGAAAGATAATACAGGTGGAGTTCCTGGGGAGACTGGGATTCCGGCTGCTTGTGGAAAGCAGGGATCCATATCTGGATGCTCTGGGACAAAAACTTATACCTGTGTGCCCGGCCCACCGGCTCAGGCAGTGGAGACAGGCACAGGAGCCAGGAGGCGGGGAACAGCTCTTTCCTACCCCCAGTACCGCTCCCCTGTGAGCCCCAACATTGCTTCAGGGGCTCAGCAGCTCCAGAATAGAGCTTCCAGACACTAGAGGGCGCCATATACAAACATGAAACGCCAAAGGAACCTTGTCCAGAGTAAAATTGTTAATACAACTCCTGAGAAAGATTTAAATGACATGGACCTCATGACTCTTCCTGAAAGGGAGTGCAAAATAAAAATCATCAACATCCTAATGGAGGTATGGAAAGACATCCAAGAACTCAGGAATGAATTCAGGTCAGAGATCCAGTCATTGAAGAGCACAATGGAGGGTATTAAAAGCAGGTTGGATATGGTGGGGGAGACAATAAATGAAACAGAAACTAGAGAAGAGGAATACAAAGAAGCTGAGGCACAGAGAGAAAAAAGGATCTCTAAAAATGAAAGAATATTGAGAGAACTGTGACCAATCCAAGCGGAATGATATTCGCATTATAGGGACACCAGAAGAAGAAGAGACAGAGAAAGGGATAGAAAGTGTCTTTGAGGAGGTAGTTGCTGAAAACTTCCCCAATCTGGGGAAGGACATAGTCTGTCACGCCATGGAGATCCACAGATCCCCCAACACGAGGGACCCAAGGAAGACAACAGCAAGACACATAGTAATTAAAATGGGAAAGATCAAGGATAAGGACAGACTGTTAAAAGCAGCCAGAGGCAGAAATAAGATCACATACAAAGGAAAGCCCATCAAACTAACAACAGACTTCTCAGCAGAAACCTTACAGGCCAGAAGGGAGTGGCATGATGTATTTAATGCCATGAAGCAGAAGGGCCTGGAACCAAGATTACTTTATCCAGTGAGATTATCATTTAAATTTGAAGGAGGGATTAAACAATTTCCAGATAAGCAAAAGCTGAGAGAGTTTACCTCCCACAAACCATCTCTGCAGGCTATTCTGGAGGGACTGCTATAGATGGAAGTGTTCCTAGGGGTGGATAGCTGTCACCAGAGGTAGTAAAACCATGGTAGGGAGGGTGGAGCAGCTGATTGTGAGGCAAATGCAAAATTAAATTGTCTATCCCCAAAGTCAATCAAAGGGTAGATAAAAAGTACAGAATTTGATACCTAATATATGAAGAATGAAGGAGAAAGAAAAAGGAGAAATAGAAAAGAACCTTTAGATTGTGTTTGTAACAGCATACTAACTGAGTTTAGTTAGACTCTTAGATAGTAAGCAAAGTAACCTGGAAACTTTGGTAACCAAAAATCTAAAGCCTGAAATAGCAGTAAGTACATACCTATTGATAATCACCCTAAATGTAAATGGACTGAATGCACCAATCAGAAGACATAGAGTCACTGAATGGATAAAAAAACAAGACCCATCTATATGCTGCTTACAAGAGACTCACCTCAAACCCAAAGACATGCACAGACTAAAAGTCAAAGGATGGAAAAAGATATTTCATGCAAACAATAAGGAGAAAAAAGCAGGTGTGGCAGTACTAGTATCAGACAAAATAGACTTCAAAACAAAGAAAGTAACAAGAGATAAAGAAGGACATTACATAATGATAAAGGGCTCAGTCCAACAAGAGGATATAACCATTATAAATATATATGCACCCAACACAGGAGCACCAGCATATGTGAAACAAATACTAACAGAACTAAAGGAGGAAATAGAATGTAATGCATTCATTTTAGGAGACTTCAACACACCATTAACTCCAAAGGACAGATCCACCAGACAGAAAATAAGTAAAGACACAGAGGCAACTAGAACAGATGGACCTAATAGACATCTATAGAACTCTATAACCAAAAGCAACAGATTACACATTTTTCTCAAGTGCACATGGAACATTCTCCAGAATAGACCACATACTAGGCCACAAAAAGAACCTCAGTAAATTCCAAAAGATTGAAATTCTACCAACCAACTTTTCAGACCACAAAGGTATAAAACTAGAACTAAATTGTACAAAGAAAGCAAAAAGGCTCACAAACACATGGAGGCTTAACAACACGCTTCTAAATAGTCAATGGATCAACAACCAAATTTAAGTGGAGATCCAGCAATATATGGAAATAAATGAAAACAACAACAACACAAAGACCCAACTTCTGTGGGACGCAGCAAAAGCAGTCTTAAGAGGAAAGTATATAGCAATCCAAGCATATTTAAAAAAGGAAGAGCAATCCCAAATGAATGGTCTAATGTCACAATTATCGAAATTGGAAAAAGAAGAACAGATGAGGCCTAAAGTCAGCAGAAGGAGGGACATAATAAAGATCAGAGAAGAAATAAACAAAATTGAGAAGAATAAAACAATAGAAAAAATCTCTGAAACCAAGAGCTGGTTCTTTGAGAAAATAAACAAAATAGATAAGCCTCTAGCCAGACTAATGAAGAGAAAAAGAGAGTCAACACACATCAACAGAATCAGAAACGAGAAAGGAAACAGCACGACGGACCTAACAGAAATACAAAGAATTATTAGAGACTACTATCAAAACCTAGATGCTAAGAAGCTGGAAAACTAGAAAAAATGGACAACTTCCTAGAAAAATACAACCTTCCAAGACTGACCAAGGAAGAAACACAAAATCTAAACAAACCAATTACCAGCAAAGAAATTGAAGTGGTAATCAAAAAACTACCCAAGAAAAAAAAAACCCGGGCCAGATGGATTTACCTCGGAATTTTATCAGACATATAGAAAAGATATAATACCCATTCTCCTTAAAGTTTTCCAAAAAATAGAAGAGGAGGGAATACTCCCAAACTCATTCTATGAAGCCAACATCACCCTAATTCCAAAACCAGGCAAAGACCCCACCAAGAAAAGAAAATTACAGACCAATATCCCTGATGAACATAGATGCAAAAATACTCAATAAAATATTAGCAAACCGAATTCAAAAATATATCAAAAGGATCATACACCATGACCAAGTGGGATTCATCCCAGGGATGCAAGGATGGTATAACATTCTAAAATCCATCAACATCATCCACCACATAAACAAAAAGAAAGACAAAAACCACATGATCATCTCCATAGATGCTGAAAAAGCATTCAAAAAATTCAACATTGATTCATGATAAAAACTCTCAGCAAAATGGGTATAGAGGGCAAGTACCTCAACATAATAAAGGCCATATATGATAAACCCATGCCAACATCATACTGAACAGTGAGAAGCTGAAAGCTTTTCCTCTGAGATCGGGAACAAGACAGGGATGCCCACTCTCCCAACTGTTATTTAACATAGTACTGGAGGTCCTAGCCACGGCAATTAGACAAATCAAAGAAATACAAGGAATCCAGATTGGTAAAGAAGAAGTTAAACTGTCACTATTTGCAGATGACATGATATTGTACATAAAAAAAACCCTAAAGACTCCACTCCAAAACTACTAGAACTGATATCGGAATACAGCAAAGTTCAGGATACAAAATTAACACAGAAATCTGTGGCTTTCCTATACACTAACAATGAACCAATAGAAAGAGAAATCAGGAAAACAACTCCACTCACAATTGCATCAAAAAGAATAAAATACCTAGGAATAAACCTAACCAAAGAAGTGAAGGACCTATACCCTGAAAACTGCAAGACACTCTTAAGAGAAATTAAAGAGGACACTAACAAATGGAAACTCATCCCATGCTCTTGGCTAGGAAAAATTAATATCGTCAAAATGGCCATGTGGCCCAAAGCAATATACAGATTTGATGCAATCCCTATCAAATTACCAGCAACATTCTTCAACGAACTGGAACAAATAGTTCAAAAATTCATATGAAAACACCAAAGACCCCGAATAGCCAAAGCAATCCTGAGAAAGAAGAATAAAGTGGGGGGGATCTCACTCCCCAGCTTCAAGCTCTACTACAAAGCCATAGTAATCAAGACAATTTGGTACTGGCACAAGAACAGAGCCACAGACCAGTAGAAAAGATTAGAGACTCCAGACATTAACCCAGACATATATGGTCAATTAATATATGATAAAGGAGCCATGGACATACAATGGGGAAATGACAGTCTCTTCAACAGATGGTGCTGGCAAATCTGGACAGCTACATGTAAGAGAATGAAACTGGATCACTGTCTAGCCCCATACACAAAAGTAAATTCAAAATGGATCAAAGACCTGAATGTAAGTCATGAAACCATAAAACTCTTAGAAAAAAACATAGGCAAAAATCTCTTGGACATAAACATTAGTGACTTCTTCATGAACATATCTCCCTGGGCAAGGAAAACAAAAGCAAAAATGAACAAGTGGGACTATATCAAGCTGAAAAGCTTCTGTAAAGCAAAGGACACAACCAATAGAACAAAAAGGTACCCTACAGTATGGGAGAATATATTCATAAATGACAGATCCGATAAAGGCTTGACATCCAAAATATATAAAGAGCTCATGCACCTCAACAAACAAAAAGCAAATAATCCAATTAAAAAATGGGCAGAGGAGCTGAACAGACAGTTCCCCAAAGAAGAAATTCAGATGGCTAACAGACATATGAAAAGATGCTCCACATCACTAGTTATCAGAGAAATGCAAATTAAAATCACAATGAGATATCACCTCACACCAGTAAGGGTGGCTGCCATCCAAAAGACAAACAACAACAAATATTGGCAAGGTTGTGGAGAAAGGGGAACCCTCCTACACTGCTGGTGGGAATGTAAATTAGTTCAACCATTGTGAAAAGCAATATGGAGGTTCCTCAAAATGCTCAAAATAGACTTACCATTTGACCCAGGAATTCCACTTCTAGGAATTTACCCTAAGGATGCAGCACTCCAGTTTGAAAAAGACAGATACAACCCTATGTTTATCACAGCACTACTTACAATAGCCAAGAAATGGAAGCAACCTAAGTGTCCATCAGTAGATGAATGAATAAAGAAGATGTGGTACATATACACAATGGAATATTATTCAGCCATAAGAAGAAAACAAATCCTACCATTTGCAACAACATGGATGGAGCTAGAGGGTATTATGCTCAGTGAAATAAGCCAAGCGGAGAAAGACAAATACCAAATGATTTCACTCATCTGTGGAGTATAAGAACACAAGAAAAACTGAAGGAACAAAACAGCATCAGAATCACAGAACCCAAGAATGGACTAACAGGTACCAAAGGGAAAGGGACTGGGGAGAATGGGAGGGTAGGGAGGGATAAGGTGGGGAAGAAGAAAGGGGGTATTATGATTAACATGTATAATGTGGGGGGTGGGGGAAAGCGGAGGGCTGTGCAACACAGAGAAGACAAGTAGTGATTCTACAACATCTTACTACGCTGATGGACAGTGACTATAATGGGGTTTGTGAGGGGGACTTGGGGTAGGGGAAAGCCAAGTAAACATAATGTTCTTCATGTAACTGTAGATTAATGATAACAAAATAAAACTAAATTTAAGAAAAATAAGAAAAGCAGACTCCCTCAGGATTACATGTGTCTGGATGCAGAAAAACTTGTTAAACCTTACTGGTTACAAGTAATATGAGCAAATAACAAATAATTGGGATCAATTTCTCTCTAGACCAGGAGATACCAGAAAGTAAGTAAAATTTGACTCATGGTCTAATAGGCTGTGTTTATGTAATTGTCCATAGCAGTAATGTTAAGAATATTTATACATTCAACTATTGAACTACAAACCAGTTATCTTTAGGGTCAATTCCAGCCCTTGTGAATTTTTTTTCTGTTTTGTCTTGACCAGTTGTACTGGTCCAGGAAGAGCTGAAATTTAAAACCAATCAACTCTTGATTCCTTTGTTAGGACCTACGCTGTTATGGATCATTGAAATTAATGGATGTTTTCTCTTAAATCCAACTTCCTCCTCCACTGACCCTCTTTATCAGAAGAGCCAATAAGCCAAACTGTTATAGCAGGAAGCGGGAGACTAAGCTCTTGGGCCTCTGACACGGTGGGGGGTTTCTTGGCTACACGCAGGACAGAAATCAAACGTGAGCCAGGTACAGCATGAGGCTGATTTCCTACGAGGTAGAAGGTACAGATTACCCAGGAAGTGAAGTGGGCCGCTCCATAGGCAGAGCAGCCCTCCCTGGTGCTCTGTCAGCGCTTTCCTTGTAAGTGTAAAGAGCGTGTAAAGCAGGGGCTAGAATAGTCATGATTTCTCTAAGAAGATTCTTAGAGAAGATTTTTTCCTTATAAGGTCTCTTCCAGGGGTTGTCATGACAATTGTAAACTGTCATGGCACTGAAGGGCATGATTTTTACTAAGTAAACGAAATGTTAATGAAGTTAGATGTCTATTCCCAAACTGGCCACCACCTTTGTTGGGTCCATCCTGCCCGTTCCTACTGCAGCTTGTTTACCAGCAGCGGGCCGCCCTGCCCATCATTCCAAGTCTGGCTAGTCAAGCTGACTCAGTCTTTCTGTCCACTTCACCCTGCCATTCCCTTCCCTATCTCAAAATTACAGGATAACCTGAACTTGCCTCCTGCTTCTGATTGAAATGCTTATTTAGAGTGCCCTGAAATACTGAAGCAGAAAAAAAGAATCTGTACCATCCAAAAACTGCCTTTAAGCTAACAGCTGAATTGTTTAGAATCAGCTATATTCATCAGAAGATGAAAACTACGCTGCTTTAACAAAATAACTTCAAACCAGAGCTGTCAGACTTGCACAGAAGTTTCGTTAGACCTGGATACAGTGAAACCAGGAACACCACCAAATTTCATTTGGTCTCTCTGGCAAAGTGAGCTCAATAAAAACTTCAGCCTTACTTTCTTTACACAGTTCCTCACATGGACACTTGGCCCAAAGTTGTAGGAAAAAAATTTGGCAACCCACTAACACACATGTAACTGACACAAAATGTTTGATCACACTCTCCAGAATTCTACATGCCCACAGTATCATTTTTGGATTACAAATTCTTTACGGTGAGGGGAAGCAGTGTAAAATTTACATCCTGTCAAATTTATCAAAATTTTCTTTGACAATTTCCATCTGGCACATTGCAGCTGACAGTGGCAATCCTCATTCTCTTGCATGGCGTGATGTATCATGACTGGTGTGATCCAGGCAGATCATCTCAAAGGAGCACTCTCCCAAGAACACTTTTTTTGTGAGTAATGAATGTATCATAAATATAAGCTGCAGTTCATGTTCCTTGACATGATCAGGCCTAGAGCTGTGACATGCAAAACCTTTTGTCAAATTATTTTATTTTTGTTATTTGGCTACAGAGTAATTTTATATATAGAAATAGTCTAGCATCATAGTTAATTGCTATGTGCAAAATAAATCATTAAGCTCAGGCTGGGTATGGGGGGGAAATTATTAGAAAAATAGTGTATGTTCAAAATATTGTATAATTCTTTTTAACTCTTCAGAGACATTTTGTATAATATCTCAGATAATTGAAGTCAAATTAACCAAAATGTATCTCTCCACAATCCAAACTCATCAAGTAAATATTGAGGTCTTCAATTTGCCCATTGTTTGAGTTACCTATTGCTATGTAACAAATAACCCCAAAACATTAGTGATTTAAAACAGCACTTACTATCTCACAGTTTCTCTGGATCAAGAAGCCAGGCACAGCTTGCCAAGCACTCCAGCTCTGAAAATCACTCAAGGCTTCAGTCACTTCAAGGTCCAGCTGGGAAGGAGTCACTTCCCGCCTCGTATATGTGGATGCTGCCAGGACTTGGGTCTCAGCAGGCTGCTGGAAGCCTGCCTCCAGTTCTCATGAGCTGTTGGCTGGAGGTGTCCCTTGCTTCCTTGTCACATGTGTCTCTCCACAGAGCATCTCACAACATAGCCTTAAGCAAGAGAGTGTGTACGAAAGAGAATGTTAGCAAACCGAACACAGAGCTGATATCCCATCATTTTGGCTATTTCTGGTCTTTAGAATCATGTCGTTAGACCCCACTCATCTCCAAGGGGAGGGAATCACATGAAAGCATGACTACCAGAAGGTGAGATTCACTGGGAGTCACGTCAGAAGCTGACCACCATGTTCACTCACACCTTTGTTATAAAAATGAATAGGCCAAATAATATTTTTATCCCTGTAATTAACACATATTAAATCAGAACCCCTTGCTAGAGCATCATACTTAAAAGTAAAATAGTTTTACAATAAAGCCAACTGATATAATCAGCAAAGAGTCTAAACTTATTTTAAAGGAGAAAATGAAGTTAGCATCTGGTATAAAATCACTTTTGTAGGATACTTCTTTTTCATTCTTTTACCTCAATCATTTATGTCATTTTCTTCTTTTCCCTGTCAAGGTGATATCAAAATTAACATTCAGCGAATTGGTGACCTTTCAGCATTTAATGGTTATCAGCTCCCAAGCTCAAATAGGCAGCACAAGAGTCAAAAATTCAGATTGACAGGCACCTACTTCCATTTGTAACTAACAGAGCAGGATTTTCCTCTGCTTATTTAATAAATATACATATAAAATGCTAATATGTCTGTATAATAACTGAGTCCTTACTATGAGCCAAGCACTGTTCTAAAGCACTTAACTACTTAATACGTATTTTTTAATATATGTACTTATAAATGTATGGCTACCTACATGTAAACTCAAGAAACCACTATTAATGGCTGTTAACATTACCGTTGTATTTATAGTATATTTAGAATGCAACTAGACAAAAAAATTACTCAACTTTTTCAAAGCGAGCAATTTCTGCCATTCCTCTTCAATAAGTACTGAGATCCACAGAGTAATAAAAGATGTCAAGAAAATTACAGAGTAAGTATAAAGTGCCTCTGCCTACTTTGTACTCAACCACACCAGTTTATACACATTTTGAATTTTCTTCTTTGAAGTGAATAAATAATATACTTAGAGAGTTGGTTATTTTATTTCTGCTGAAGGAAATTATTTTTAAATTTCCAGAATTGCTTTTATAACCCTGAGGTTATTTGGTTTTGCCCTCCTATCAATACATAAACACATTCTGGTAGAATGTATGAATGCTTTCTCATTTGCTTGTCTGGTATAAAATTTATACTGACATTATATAAAATATACACTAATGTATAATGTAATATTTTTTTAAAAACTAAATAAAAGTAAAATAAACCCTATCTCATCAGCTCTAAATGTTAATTGAATGCCTACTATTTTAAGGTGCTTTACTAATGCTTAAATGTGCTTTAAATTTTTCCATCTTAACAGTTCTGCACTTTGTTAAAATTCTTCAAATGCTAATAAATTCATGTGTTTTGTTTTTTAAAAATAGCAGCAATTAAGAAAAACAATAGCCTCCTGTAGATTACTGAGATTTGTAATAGGCAAACTCAAAAAAGCACATCTCACCACTTCCCTTAAACATCAGCTCGCTAGTGAGTTGTTAGGCAATCATAGCATCATTTTTTTTCTCCTGCCATTAACAACTGGCTATATTGTGCATAGATATTTTTTCTTCATAAGGAGCCATTTATCTCTGAGCACCATCTATAATAATATAAATATATATCACTCTATTCAGTAATATTGTAATATATGCTTATTACTGTATTCACCATTTCCAGCCATTTTTCAATTACAGAAATAATAGGTTCCTATCCTGTAGTAAGGGGATAATCCTAGTTTCTCTCCTGCCTCTCTCAATTAAACATTTGAAGTCACACTTTAATATGAATGCTAAAGAAGTGCTGAAGAAGTCCTTCCACAATAAGAGACAAAAGCAGAAAAGAACATTTCAAAGAATGAAAAGAAATGATTCTCTAGAGAAATCAAAGATGTTTGATTTTTCAATAAATTAAATTACATAAATATTTCACTTAAACAGAGTATTTTCTAAGATGAGCTGGAGGTGAAAGAGGCTTTGCCAGCCGGTACCACCAGGCCTTGAACGTGCTCGGTGCTGAAGCTGCACGGCAAATTAGACTAACTGACTCTAAAATTCATACGGAAATGCAAGGACCTGGAATAACCAAAACAAATTTGCAAAAATACAGCATTGGTGACTTACATTTTCTGATTTCAAAACTTACTCTAAAGCTGCAGTAATCAAGACAGTATAATATAGATCAATGGAACATAATAGAAAATCCAGAAATAAACCTTCACATTTATGGTCAATTGATTTTCACCAAAGGTATAAAAGCAATTCAATGTGAGAAAGGACAGTCTTTCCAACAAATAGTGATACAACAACTGAATAGGCAGAAAAAAGAAGGTCAAAAACATAAGCCTAGACCTTGACTTCATGCCATATGCAAAAATCAACCCACAGTAGATCATAGAACTCAGGGTAAGAGCTAAACTACAAGAGGGAAACAGAACAGAAAATCTGTGTCCTTGAATTAAGCAAAGATATCTTAGAAATGACATCAAAAGCATAACCCATAAAAGAAAAAGTTGACAAATAGAACTTCATCAAAATCGAATTATTTCAAAAGACATAATTAAGAAAATGAAATGTAAGCATAGACTCAGAAAACACATTCAATGGGTGAATTACATAGCATATAAATTATAATCTGGTAAAATTGTTTTTAAAAAAGCTCCTGTGATCTTTGACTCAGTGTTTCTCCAGCCACGGCTTGTGAACACCTGGGATTAAATACAGTGCTACTATGAAACATTCATTTTACTCACTGGTAATTTAATACATTATTGTTGAACATTGTTGTCTCATGAAAACAAACATATAGGCCACAGGAGGTGGTGACAAATTAAAGCACCCCAAATAAGGATACTATTCAGTATTCAGAGCTTGCTATACTGAGGGAGTCAGCCCCCAACACTTGGGGTTGGCAGACAGGGAAGTGGGAAGGTTCTCTCCCGATAAAAGGGAAGGCTTCAGGTGGACTAACTCAAAGCAGGGCACCACCTTATGTGACTGGTTTGGAAAGCAAATTTGGCTTTCTCAGGTTGGTCAAGAATAGGAAGTTGAGGCAAAAAAAGGGAACCTGGCCGTCACTGAGCACGTCGTCACCATTCTGGGCCATCTGTCGCATGGGTTGTGGTCTGACCTCTGGAACTGGCTCCTAAAGACCCTGCAGCTCGGCAGCACGGGTCGGAGTTCTGCTGTGATATATACTTCGGTCATTGGCTGTTCCTAGATTCAGTCTCTCAAGAGTGAAATGCAAAACTTGACAAGCAAAAAAACAGATAATATTGCTATTAGACCAGATGGGCAATACTTGGCCCCTTCTTTCCTCTTTCTCTCTCAGAAGCCCCTTACACCTCATGCAAATAGAACCCCAACAGTTGGCTTTACTAGTTTTCCAGATAATCTGAATTTGCATTAGGTTCAAGCTGACATTATCACTTCCCTCAAGTCTGACAACTATTTTTGATGAGAGGGACAACAGGTCATCTTTAGAGAAAGCCCTCCTCATGCCCCTGGTCTCTTGCATTTCATCCCTCTTCCCAACCCACCAAGAAGAATGATGGGGCTCACATATGTGTTTGTTGACTTCTCTTATTTCAAGAGCTTTATGTGATTCTGGATATCATTTTGGTTATTACTCCTAGTAATGAGAATACGAAGAGTTACCAGCAGCTTTGCAAGCTATAGTTTTATTTAATCCTGCCTCATGAGAAAATTATTATTATTGTGTCATTATAGAAATAAGGGGAAAGTAAAAATTGGCAAGGTTAAATAATTTATCCACTGTCACCACATGTATGATCATTCAGGAATTTGACCCCAGTTTTGTGTAACTGAAGAGCCAGATCTTTAACCATAATATTGGTTTCCTAAAGAAGAAAGCAATGATATAACTAACTCGAGGTATTTTTTCTTGAATCAAATATAGTAAACATCCTCCCACCTCACCGCTTTGGCATGGTCCGCGAGTGCTCTGACGTTCAGTGGTCAGCTATTTTCTGCCCTTGGAGGCATCCCCCACACTTGGTAAAACATGCGTTAGGCACTTCTTCTCAGACTTTGAAGAAAACTTCCTGCAGTTTTATGATCCTTGTTGGTAATGTTAGTGGACTGCAGTTTCTCAGCCCTTAATCACTCCTTGAGAACAAGTATTGCTTTATGAAGATACAGATAGAAACGTTAACGTGTCTAATTTTATTGGATTGGTTATTTGGATTTCCGCATGTACCATTGAAAATTGTAACCCAGGAAGTCTTCAGAAATCCTAATGAAAGCAAGCCTAGTAGCATTTTCTCTCTTGAATACTTTCACCTTTTAGCTGTTTACCTTACCCCACCAGGTGCCCAGCCCATTCACACTAGTATAACAAGGGGAGGTGGGTCTGGTTATTGAAGGTGTCCGCCGTGTGTCATTACCTAGCCCGCAGTCACTGCTAGCACAGTTTACTGGTACAGTTGGTCTGTGACAGTTTTAGTTTAAGTAAATCACTCATGAATGTGTAAGTTATTCCTGAAGAGAACATGTGCAGCCTTGGCCTGCTAAACTCTAGTGATAGGACATGTTCTTTCCCTCTTAATTATGTTTCTCTCATAAATACCACTTTATACAGATCTAATCTCCCACAAAATTCAGCTTTGGGGATTCTGTTACCAACAGGCTAATTGGTTTCATTTCGATTCCCTTATAATTGGGCCTCACTCTTGCTGACCAGACGGGCTCTCTGAGCTATGCCTCCTCCCTTTTCATGCTGGCTGGGCGCCTTTCACAGGCAGGCTCATGGGATTCTCACACTAATCCTAAGAGGCAGAATCACTAGGCATCCCGCAAGGATTTTTTTTTCTCTCTCTCTTGCTTGTAAACTGTCTTCTGTTGAGCTCATGATAAATAAATAAATAAATAAACACAGAATAAGAGCTATGACACCTAAGGCGCCACAACAGAATGCACCTCTTGTACTCCAAAAATTTCATTTTAAAATCAGCGCAATGAATTCCTGCTCTCAGTTCCTTACCCTAGTAAATCTTCAACCAGTGTGATGTCATTAGTAATGAGGGGTGTTGAAATAATTTTAATAGTAATGATTAGAATGTCAATCATACAAATGATTTACTCTCTCTTTTAAATTAGAATAGATTCAAGGTTATCCCCTGAATAGTACCACTCTCTCACTCACATGCTTTCTATCTGCTTTCTAAAATTAGAAGAAACAGTTGAAGTTGCAGGTAGAGAGAATTAGACACAACCTGCAATTTATTTTCCCTCTGCCACATCCCTTAGTGAGCGATCATTAATGATATGCCATTAATAACTTTAGCAATTATGAATCATTACAGTGCTGCTGGGGCTGATTCTGTATTTGCTTCCACTTTCATTTTACTTTTACCCAAGGATGAATTTTTATTAAGAAAGAAGAGATAAAAAGAGCATAGTAGTGCATATGTATCATGGATTTTCAAACTTCTTCTTTGTAAAGAAAAAAGGAAAACTTTTTTCAAAGAAGACTCTTGTAGAACCCTAATATATAAAACAGATTATGTAAAATCGCTCTAATTCAAACCTGGGCAGCATAACTGGCTGCCCATTTAGCCTCTATCTGCTCCCCTTTGGTAACACGTGAGGCACATCTGCAGAATCCCAGGGTTCCTCGGACCGTAATATGCGAACCAGTGACCCCCACTGCCCTGGCCTGTGGCCCACATGACGCCGCTGACAGTGATTGACAATCCAAATGACCAAGTCAAATTAAGACCAAGCGGTGTTCCTGGTGACGCTCTTGGCCATGATACTCATGTGATGGGTTAAAAATCCATACATATTTTTTAATTAGCAAGGAAATTCACTAAGTAATAGTGCCTTCTTTTGTTTTTTATTAAGGTATCATTGATATACGCTCTTATGAAGCTTTCACAAGAAAAACAATGTGGTTATTACATTCACCTTTATTATCGAGTCCCCCCCATATTCCACTGCAGTCACTGTCCATCAGTGTAGTAAGATGCCTTCTTGAAGAGACATCTGGACTCCCATGTTCACTGCATCAGTATTCATAATAGCCAAGACATGGAAACCACCTAAATGTCTGTCAACAGACGAATGGAAAAAGAGAAGGTGATATATATATCTATGCAATGTGTCTATATACACATGCACACACCACGTGGCATATATATATGTGTGTGTGTGTGTTTTATACACAGACACACTGAAATATTATTCAGACTATTATTCAGTCTTGAAAGAGAAGGAAATTCTGCCATATACAACAACATGGATGTACCAGAAGGACATTTTTGCTAAATGAAATAAGCCACAGAAAGACAAATACTGCATGATCTCACTTATATGTGGAATCTAAAAAATTCAAATTCATAAAAGCAGAGAGTAGAAGGGTGGTTGCAGAGGTGGAAGAGAGGAGAAAGTGGGGAGACACTGGTCAAAGGTACAATGGTAAAAGTGTATAAAGTACTAGTCACTTTATTTTGTCTGTAATTTTTTCAAGGGTCAGCATCCAGATATGCCAGACTGAGTGTGATGTGGCAGGAAAGGAACGTGTTGAACTAACTCATTTTCATTGTGTGAGATACTTATTCTTAATCTCCTCTACCTTTATTATCCTTCTGTTCCAGGCCTTGTTTCAACTTTTATGAAATTGATTCAATGAGTTACCAAAATAGAAAGACATTACATGTTAAGCCATTTATAAAATTAACCACATACCAAAATGTATCAGGAAAGAAAATTTGTCAGAGAAAGATTTATTCTAAAATAGAATCTTTCACATTTAGAAGTCAGAAGATTAGAAAAACACTATTGAGTTCAGTACAGATCTTTTTCACCTTGGAATGGGGTTACATCCCAGTAAGTCCATCATACACTGAAAGCATCATAAATGGAAAATGAGTTCAGTATACCTCACCTACCAAGTGACATAGCCTAGCCCAGACTAATTCATGTGCTCAGAACACTTAGATTAGCCTAGAGTTGAGCAAAATCATTTAATGCAAGTCTATTTTATTAGTGTTGACTATCCCATGTAATCTATTTAATGCTGTACTAAAAGTGAAAAACAGAATGGTTGTAAAGATATAGAATGGTTGTAAGCATATTGGTCATTTACCCTTGTGATCTGAGGCTAACAAGGAGC
Source organism: Manis pentadactyla (assembly GCF_030020395.1). Lineage (NCBI taxonomy): Eukaryota > Metazoa > Chordata > Mammalia > Pholidota > Manidae > Manis > Manis pentadactyla. The sequence continues at coordinate 25,064,605 of NC_080037.1, read as the reverse complement.
TGCAGCAGAATGCTGCCACTGTCTAGCACTGTGAGAGAGGTCAGGAAAAGATCAAAATTCCAAGTTCCAAGTACAGTTTCTACTGAATGCATATTTTTTTCACACCATCATAACATCAAACAATCAAAGCATGATAAGTGGAATATGGTCTGTATTCTTCATTATTTTTCTGAGGTCATTTTTAAGTCCAAACTACATGGTCAAAAACTTGGGAAAAATATCAATATGCTTCTCAGTTTACTTTTTTCTTTTACAGTACGCCTCTTCTATATTCTAATTCACACCACTGTCCAGGATGTATAAGCAATCCCCATTGAAAATAAAGATCTAGCTATACTTTGTACTTTTCAGTTATATAATACAAGTGTTCCAATACACCTAAGATAAGACCAGAAGAAAATTTTCCTTGTTTGAAAACTGGGCAGGGAGAGAAATCATAAAGTATGAATAAAATGTAAAATGCAGAAGGTAATTCTGTCAAGGTATATCCAAATCTTCCTAAAAGCTATGTTTCTCAAACAGGGGCTTATTATCCTTTTTCCACCTTCACTTATCAAATGGCCGGAGAATTATTTGTAGTGTGGAGGAAAATCTTTGAGAAGTGCCTTATACTTTAATTTTCAATTCATCTTTTTTGGGGTTTTTCCTCTTGACCCTAAAGAAAAATTTGATTTCAGAAGAAATAGACTATGGCTAGTTAGTAAACATCATAAAAGTAGATCCTACATTTCACTAACAAGGTGATAATTGAATAGTAAGTGCTCCATACATACATTTGTTCAATTAACTAATTAATATATTGGACTCAGAAATTTCCCTCTGTCATCGGTTTCATGACAATATACTGGATGAAAAAGAAGACACAAAACACTTAAGCTTACACTTTTTTCCACTTCCTTCTGAGAAAACAAAAGGTAAGAGTCATCTTTCTTCCTTAGTTACTGGAGAGATTCCTTTTTCTATTTTATTCATCTCTCACTCTATGTGTTCTAGCTGATCCACACACACATTACTGAACTTCCTACATGTACAGAGATAAATTTTAGAATGAGATGTAGACTATTTGTCTTGCTGTAATATTGGGCTGCTAGCATTTTCATATTGTTTTAAATTGTGTATTATTTATATTCCAATTCATCCAAAAAACGTTTGAAATCTCCTACCCTCCTAAGTATTTTGTGTACCTTACCTAATTAATCATATCCAACATTTACCTAGGCAGTGTGGGGTTTAAAAATATGAAAAAAAAAGGTGTCCCTAACCTCCAGGAACTAAAAACCTAATAGAATAAAGAGGCATGAACATAACTCACTCTGATGAGACAGACCCTAATAACTGATATAATAGGTCTACAGATAAAATATATACTATTAGAGCACCAAGAAGAAAAGAGTTGTTCTCCCAGGAACTCAGCTAAAATGCATGGCCATTCTACAGCTATGACTTGAGGGTATTTTCCAGGACTGATTCATCACAATGTCTCACATCTTCTACATCAGGAGATAAACGTTTGTGTTTATAAGGATGGCTGTGAATCATCCAGACGTGGTTAAATTACTGAATTTTATTCTTTATTGTTTATAGTAAATTTAGAGAGTATATAATTCAGTTTTCAGGATTATATAGTATAGTATATATAATATAAGTAGGTTGGGATCAAATCATTTTTTACCTCAATTTTTACCTTTCAGATGTCCTGAAATGTCATTTATGAAGAATACTGAATTCCCCTAAGATTCTGAATAAGCTCAATGTGGCTGTGTATTCCTAGTCTTTCATTTTATGCTTTAATTCTTTTGAATATCATATCTTTAAATAAGAATTCTCCATAGGGCTACACACATTGCCTAATAAATTCTAGCTGTATTATTAGACATTCACTTTTGCTAATATTTTTGAGATATGTTCTTTCATATACAACAATAATAGTATTATTGTTAGGCAGAAAAATAGATACGAGCAGGTGGGGGGAGAATAGGCCAGCAAAGCCCACTAAAAGGAACTCAAAGAGTGTAGACAGCCAGAAAGGACTCACAGAGTTAATGAGTTAATTAGTTGAAGTTCCAAAGGCCAGGAATAAATTAGAATGTCTGGATATTCCCCAGATAAAGAAAGGCATCTGAGCACAGTCCATGTCTTAATTGTACCGATTAGATCATGCCATTGTAAAATCCACTTAGCCTACAAAAAAGATCCAGCTTCTTCTTTAATTTAAACTGTATGTTGTTTTTCCCTCTTCTTCGAGCCCCTAATCAAGTAACTTTGTAGCCAGAGCAGGAGACAGACCTCAGAAGTATAAATAAACCTATGTGGACGAATGCTGAAGTCCCAAACCAACATAGTCCCCTAAATAACCCTGTTCTTAAGACAAAACTTCAAAGGAATTTTGAATTACCATCATACATCATGCTTTATGCTGACCCCTACCAAAAAAAGTCCTATAAAACCCCAGACCTTGCACCCTTAAGCACGCCTCCTCTCTGAGGATGCCCGCACTTACCTTTGTTCAAGTGGGTCAGTCTCTGTTCTATTCCAGATAAGTAGGGAGGAGCTGCTGAGAGCTCTGACTTGGGCTTGCAAGTTCCCTGGTGAACCTGGACAGGACCACAGCTGTACAATCATGCTCCCTGATGGCCTGCCTGAAAATCTCTTTTCTTTGCCTTTGGGAAGTTCTCAGAATGTAATCTCGCTCCATCCGGTGCTCTGCGGCCCCCTCAAATCCTGGGGTGGTAGGGGCTTAGTTCCCACGCCATGCAGATTCAAGCAGACACTGGACACCAGGTGACCTGGCTTTAGGAGTCCGCGAGGGATCTGCCCTATGCTGAGCAGGAGTTCAATGAGTTTCCCTTTCCTCTCTGTATTTTGTTCCTCTCTGCTTTACTCAGGTAAACCTGCCTTTGTCTCCCTTGACTCCAGCCTACTCCTCCCTTGGAGTGTAATCAAATAAACTTGTCTTTGTCTGTCTTTGTCTACCCAAACCTGGTTGGGACCCATTTGGCCTGGTCACAATAGGCAAAAGGTTATCTCCCTGCAAATCCTTTTAAATGTCCTCACTTGGGGCCCCCTCCCTGGGCAGTTTTTCCTTGAAATTTATCTTCCTCTTCCCTGGCTATTCATGTCTACCTTTCTACCTAACATCCCTAACAGTATTATACACAGCGGCAATAGTAGTATAACTCCATTCACATTCCCAGAGTTGTTTGGACCCAATTCCAGTGTGTGTGTATGTGTGGGAGGGGGGTCTTCCCATGCATAATGCCAAGCAATTCTCTAATACCAGCAAGTTGTTGCAGAACTCAGCTGAGTTCTGATGCTATCTGCCTAGAGACAGCACCAGATCCTCCAGGTTAGGGGCTCCATCCTACAAGACTGGCCTCCTCCCCCGACTCCAGATGCTGCTCACAAGCCCCAGCCTGTTACCTGTGCTTCCGACCTACCTGCTACAGACTGGAGGTTCCCATGACCTCCCCCTTAGGTTTGATTCATTTGCTAGAGCAGCTCACAGAACTCAGGAAAACAACTTAAGTTTACCAGTTTAATAAAGGATACAAGTTAACAGCCAATTGAAGAGACACAGGGCAGGGTCCCAAATTAAGGAGCTTCTATCCCTATGGAGCTTGGGGCCTGGCTCGGGGGCATGTGGAGGCATTCTGGTTCCCCAAGCATAGAAGCTCTCTCCAACTGAGAATCAGTATCCAAGAATGTGATAAGCTCTTCTCAGGGGATTTTGTGGGGGCCTCATTGCATAGTCATGATTGACTAAATTATTGGCCATTGGCTGATTCAACCTCCAGCCCCTGCCCTGGGGTGGGTCCAACAGTCTCACTAACATGAAAAAACACCCATTTCACATTTAAAATTCTGCAGTGTTTTTAGGAACTGTGGATGAAGACCAAATATATCTGGGAAGTAAATATTTTGTCATATGAATGACCAAATATGTATTTCTTATGACTCATTATATTGCAGTATGCAAGTGTAAATACTTGTTCATACTAAATTCAGTGCAATTCTGACAATATTGAAGACATGCGTTATATTTCATTCTAAAGAAAAAAAATGAAACTACTTACTCTTCAATAAGAGAATAGTTAAAGTATGGCATATAAATACAAAATATGGAGATTCCTTTAGTAAAAATCAAGATACATTAATACATGTTTATATGGGAAGGTATCTGTAAGTTTTAACTTCTGGCCAAAACGTAATAACAGAGTTTCTCCAAACACAGACAAAATTTATGAAGCAATGATTTTCAAAACACTGACCATCAGGCAATGGAGGACAATGATCCCTGAGAGACAGGTAAAAAAAAAACCTATTATCTGACTGCAGAACGTTTCCAGGCCATGGCACCAGCAAGGGAAACCCAGATGGAGCCCATCAGTTCCCCTGAGATAAGAAGAAAGATCTGGGAGGTACCATAAAGTAGGGAGAGGCACAGAAAGAGAGTTCTGAAGATTTGCAGAGGGTCATCTTCAAGTCTTCAGCTGCACAATCACAAATACTGACATGATTGCCTACAGATGAAATCCAATCTGTTCTATAATTACTAGAACTAATAGATCAGCTTAGCAAGGTTATGGGATCATATACAATATCAGCATACATGAATCAAATGTAGTCCTACATACCTGTAACAATTAAACGCTGAAATTTGTAATAGGAAAAAAATAGCATCATACCCTAGAATCAAATGGGATTTATACCAGTTACACAACGCCAGTTCAACATTTAAAAAGCAGTTAATATATACAATAACAAAAGTATATGCAACAAAATAAAAATTAAGAAGTGGGACTACATCAAACTAAAAGGCTTCAGCACAGCAAAGGAAACAATCAGCAAAATAAAAAGGCAACCTACATAATGGGAGGAAATATTTGTAAACCATATATCTGAAAAGGCGTTAATATCCAAAATATACAAGAAACTCATACAACTCAATAGCAAAAAAAAAAAAAAAAGGAAGACAGTTTCTCAAACAAGACATACAAATGGCTGATGGGTACAAAATGTGCTCAACATCACTAATCATCAGAGAAATGTATATCAAAATGTCGTTTTGGTATCAGTTTACACCAATTATCAAAAAGACAAGAGATAACAAGTGTTGGCAGGGTATGAAGAAAAGAGAACTCTTATATACTGTTGGTGGGCATGTAAATTGGTACAGACATTTTGGAAAAGTGTAGAGATTCCTCAAAAAACTAAAAACAGAGCTACCATATGAGCCAGCAATCCCATTTCTGGGAATATATCCAAAAGAAATGAAATCAATATCTCAAAGAGATTTCTGCACTCCGTGTTCATCTGCAGCATTATTTATAATAGCCAAGATATGGAAACAACCTAAGTGTTCATCTATGGATAAGTGGATTTCTAAAATGTAACACACACACACACACAGAATATTATTATTGAGCCATAAAAAAGAAGGAAATTTTATTTGCAACAATATGGATGAACTGGGAATTTTGTGGTAGCTAGTAAATGATAGACTAGTGTCTACATATGTTTTATGCATTCATGACATATCTGACTTTTTCTTAATTTTTCAATATTTCTAGGCTACATGCTTTGTGCTACTCAAATTGTGACAAAAGTCTGAAAGTTTTTCCAATAAATTTCTTGAAAAATATCCACATATAAATGGTCCCACACAGTTCAAACCTGTATTGGTAAGGGTCAACTGCATCCAAAATAACTGAAATCAGGATCTCAGAGAAACACCTGTACCCCCACATTCTTCGCGACATTATTCATAACAGCCAACATAAGGTGACAGTCCAAGAACTCCCTGACAGATAAATGGATTTTAAAAAGTCAGTTATATTATTCAGCCTTAAAAAGAAGGAAATCCTGCCATTTGACAACAGGGATGAACCCGAAGGACATTATGCAAGTGAAATAAACCAGTCAGAGAAGGACAAATACTGAATGATTGCATTTATATAAAGTATCTGAAACAGTCAAACTCACAGAAGCAGAAAGTACAATAGCAGCTGCCAGAGGCTGATAGAAGGGGGAAATAGGGCGTTGTTACTCGGTGGGTGTAGTTTTAAGTGTGCCACGTGAACAAGTTGTAGAGATCTGCTGTACAGCATGTAGTTAACAATACAGTACTGTGTGCTTCAAAATTCATTAAGAGGGTGGATCTTGTGTTAAGTGTTCTTATTACAAGACAAAACACACAAAAAGACACAAGATAACACTGGGAGATGTCGGATTTATCTAACACGTGGACTGTGGTGATGGTATCACAGATGTTTGCAAATGTCCAAACTCATCAAATTGTACATATTAAATATGTGCAACTCTTTGTTTATCAATTAAACCTCAATAAAGCTGTTTTTGAAAAAGAACAAAAACAAACTGATAAATTCAATTTGATGAAAATTACAAACTTCTGCTCCTTGAAAGACACTGTTAAGATGATGAAAAGTCACAAACCAGGAAAAACTATTTGCCAATCATATGTCTGATAAAAAATTATACCCAGAATATAAAATACAACAATAAAAAAAACGTTTAATTCTTTTAAATGGAGAAAGCTTTCAACAGACACTTCAACAAATGGCTGTATGAAAGGCTATTAGCATGTGAAAAGATGTTCAACAACATTAATCATCAAGGAAAGCAATACAGAACTACAATGAGATACCACTACCCATATATTAGAATAGCTAAATTTTTTTTAAAAGATTAATCACAACAAGTGTTGGCAAGGAAATGGAGAAATTGAAACTCTCCTACAGTGCTAGGGGGAATGTAAAATGGTGCAACCACTTTGGAAAACAACATAGTAGTTTCTTTAAAAATTTAGTTTTATATGCCCTATGATTTTGGCAATCCAATTTTAGGCATTTAGCCAAAAGAAATGGAAGGACGTGACCTTATAAAAGCTTGTACAGGAATATTCAACAGCCAGAAAATTCATTGAATATTCAACCCAAATGTCCATTGACAGCTAAATAGAGTGTGCATACCCAAACAATGGAAAAATACTAAGCAAAAAAAAAAAAAAAAAGAAAGAGAGAAAGGAAGAAGGGATGGATAGAGGGGAGGAAGAAAGGAAGGAAGAAAAGAAATGAGTATAAACATATAATGACACAGATGGATATCAAAACAATTATGGTGAATGAAAAAAAAAAGCCATATGGGAAGTGAGTGCCTTCTGTATGATTCCATTTATATGAAGTTGAAGAAAATGCAAGCTAGTCTAAAGTTACAGAAAGCAAATCTGCAGTTTCTTTGGAAGGAGAGAAAAAAGGGACAAGAGGAAAAATTTACAAAGGGACAACAAGGAAATGTTTGGGGTGGTAGGCAGGTTCATTATCTTGATTGAGATGATGATTTGACAGCTACATGAATATGTCAAAATGTATCTAGTGCAGTTTACTATTTGTCAATTTCACCCCAATCAAGCTATAAAAAATTAGCAGAGATTAAAACCCAAAAACAAAACAAAGAAGTCATCCTGGTCACACTTACATTAGCTACCAACTTGTTAAAAGCCTCCAATCCAACAGCGTGTGCTACCATTTAATTCTCTGTGATCTTACTGCCCACGGCCATCTCTGCTCCCCTGCAAGACTCCCTTGACACCCCTTTATGCCACCACTAGATTTTACACACAACACTGCCACAGCGTTCATCATTCTGAATTGCAATTATTTTCCTATATGGCAAAGTTTATTGAGAAAAATATATTGCCCTGCTCATCTCTATCTCCCCAGGCACTCTCATTCCAACAGCCATCAGAGAACAAACTTGGAATCTTTTGTGGTGCTTACATTCTTGTTGGGAAATTTACAGTTCTTGGAAAATGTCTTTTTTTCTTGTTCCCATAATCAAAATTGTGCCAATAAATAATTCTTTTTCTTGTTCCTCTAGTTAAAATCATACCAAGAATAAATTCAAAAGCTGAAGAATAAATCAGAAATTAAGTGGTTATATATAAAGCTCGGACTCCAGAGGATCTTCACATTCACTCTACTCAAAATAAAAAATTCAACTTTTGACTCTGTTGATACCACAGTGCTCAAAACACACCATGGTTTGAAAAAGCCCTATTTTTACACTCAGTTTCTAAACGGTCTTTTTCCTCCTTGTATAAATGGGCCTTAAGTGGATAGCATTTTACCTTGATGAAAACAAAGAGCAGGCAATTTTTTCAGACAGAAAATTGCTGAGAGATATGGTTAAACTGTGCAGGATGAAGAACACAGACCTGACAGGCCGCACAGCGGTTGGTAAGTAGTGAAAACAGCAGCCAAGGTGGAAAGCCCGAAGAGAGCCAGGGAAGGGCTTTTAGCTTATAAACGGAGACGAGTGATTTGCCTCGTAAACTAAAAGTACATTTGCCATGTTAGTGCTGTATCAATTCAATTCAGTTCAATAAACACTTTCTTCTGAGAGTCACACTTGCCTTTCATAAACAGGCAAAGAAAATTGCCCTACATGGGCCATAAAAGTGAGCTTCTTGGATGCAGAGATACCATCTTTTGTAAAGACGGTTTTACATTTATTCTGTATGAGCACATATTATATAATTTTCAAGGTAATTTTACAGGCTTTATTTCAAATGCTCCTGGAGAAGGTAAGGCAGGCATCAGCACCTCCCCCTCCCAGGGACCGTGCCCACAGTGGCGCCGTGAACTGGGGGCGGGGCCTGTCCTTGACACGGATCCGCTTCTTAGAACTGTACTCTTTCCACGGTCTTCCATTTTCTTCTTGCTGAACTTCAAGAAATTTAAGAACGTCATCATCTCCCAAACTGAAAAGAAAAATCCCTTTCCCATTACCCTTCAGCCTTCTGCTTTATCTCCCTCTTTTCTCCTCTGTGCAGCTCTTTAAAAGATTCCTTGTTGATATTCACATCCCTGCAACCTGGCCTCCACTCTCACCGCTCATGAAATTGCTCTCTCTGAAAACCAGCAATAAATGCTAAATCCCTCTCCCTTCTCAGACCTCATCCCCCAGTGTTTGACCCTGAGAGCTACAGTTCACTTTTTCTAAAAACTCCAAGCCTGCTAGATCATCGCAGGTAAAGGCTTAGGATAATTAAACGATTCAGGGAATTTTTAGACTTCAAATAACAATAGTAAATTATTTTAAAAGAATCTTTATTACTGACTTCTGTTTCCTAAGTGAGCACTAGATCATTCATATATTTGGTCTCATTTTATTTTCACAATTATCGTGTGACACAGACATTGGCATATCTATTCTATACCTGAGAAAAGTTAGAGTTAGAGAAGCTGGTACGTGGCCCCGGTTTCCTGAGTGTAATACTGTTTCCTCCACATTGCAGCTCTCTCCCCCAGCCCATAACTGGATACTATTAGAGAATGAGCTGCTTTGTATAAATTAACTTCCCAGATAACAGCCAGCAAAACAAAATTTTAAATAAAGGGTTTTTTAATCACTTTTTACAGATACCTTTACCAAATTGTGTTTTTACACAAAGCTCATAAACATGATTTAACTTATCCTTACTGCCGCAGTCATACTATGAACCTATTGTGCAAAAACAAAGTCCCATGTCCATTTTCTGTATTTCTGCTTCCTCTTTCAGCATTAGACTCTTTAGTCCTGCTGACATTGGCTTTTTATAATTATTTCATACTACATCTTTTCTATATTGGTCTTTCAAAAACTAGGTAATAAAATAGACAAAGTATTCGTACTTGACAACATAAGTCAAATTCTTACTGTATGAGAATGTAAAGTTTGCCTTTGGTTAGGAACCACTTTGAGGCTTTTTTTGGTGGGTGGAGGAGGTTCTAGGGGTTTTTGTTTTTTAGGTTTATGTTTCGTTTTGGGTTTTTTTTTTTCCCTATTTGGTGTTTGTTGGGGCATTAATAGGTATTTCACTGAAAAAGAATTGCATAGGCATGTATATTTGTAAAATGTTGCAAGCGGTTCCTTAGCCTTGGATATTAAAACATTTTAGCTTTTTTTTTTAACTACAAAAAATACCCCTGTATTTCTCAAGCATACTTGACTGCAAGACCCTTTCCTATCTCACAAGAAAAGCTCTTTTACAAGTGTGAAGTTCTTGCAAGACCAACCTCTGGATATGAAGGGTCTAAGAAGTCCAAGTAATAAAAGAATATTTTCAATGCTATATTCTTTCTAAAGACAAAATGAAAACAAACTTTATTACCAATACTCTTAAAAACTTCATATAAAAATATCTTTCACATTCAAGTTACATTTTTTTCATTATTATAATCAACGAGCTTTATAAGATTTTTTTCATACTTTGTTCATTCTATTGGTCTTTATATGTCATGTTTTATAACTATCTAGCTATTGATAGCTAAATAGATGATAAATAAAGATATAAATGTAGATACACACAAATGTAGATATAGTTATAGATGTTAGGGTTTCTGTCTTACTCTATCTTGACAATAGTCTTACAAGTATTTTACAGTCAAATGCTAGCTATACATTCAGCATTGAATAACAAATACACAAACAATTTTTTTAAACTGTGAAAACAGAATAGAAACATTTTTAGCCACCAAATTTTATCAATTCATGGCATTCATCAACTCTTTCTCCATTCGTCACAATCATAATGACACTGTGATCCCTATTCCTATTACCAGCCAGCCGCGGTAACCTGAATAACCATATGGGTAATAGCACAAATGAATCAGAATATTGACTTTCCCATGACACAATTTTTAAATCTGATATGAATGAAGTTCATAATTTTTTAAACATTTTTTAATAAAGAAACACAGTAAACAGGAGACATGAGAGGGAAAGGGAGTTGAAACAGGGAAAAAAAAATGCATTCTTCATCCAAGGAAGATTTTGATGCCAGTGACCTCTAAGATCAATGCCAGATAAAGAAAATTGAAGTCTAACAGCTAATAAGAACAAAGCCAGGACTAGCCTCTAAATCTCCTGGCAGCCAATCTATTGTGTAGAACTTACTCTACCTAGTTTCCAAAATAGCTTATTACATAAAATTATAATTCATTATGTTTTCTGGATTTTAAAAAAGAACATAAAATAAAAACAACAGAAAGTATGTAACAACAGTCCTCTTATCTGATACTATTATACTCAATAACTAGTCATTTTTAAAAGACATCAACTTTCAGTAAATATATGAATTTCAGTTTGGCATTTTCAAAGTGGAGTGAGAATATATTAGTTATTCAGCAAACATTTATATAGTGTTTCCTATGTGTTGTTCTAAGTGCTTTTCAGACCTTACCTCATTTAGACACTGAATGATCAAGAATTCAGCTGGTCTCTGCCCTCAGTTTCTGAAACAGAGTCCCTAAATCCTTGGGACTTCCCAAGTGAGAAGACTGCCTTTATGAGTTGTGATGGACTCTATGGTTTATGCCAGTGAAGTGACTCACGGTGGACTGACTCAGGATGGGGGCTGGCAATGTCACAAAGACCATCATGTGATTAATGGGTAGAAACTTTGAGCCAGGTGATATCAGCGCCAACCTCCAAGAATCAGAGACCAGGTGAGACCAGGTCTCTGGACCAGATCTCAAGAATCAGAGACCAGGACCAGGTGAGAAAACTGGCCACAGGAACTCTCATTTTACCACACTCTATTTAAATACTTTATAAAATTTCAGGTGCAACTAGCAAGAATAGGTTTTGGGGAAAAAAACACAACACTCTCTGTAAGCAGACAGTTCAAATGGGGCTGGAGATGGGGTTCAGCTGTGTGGCCAGTTAAACAGTCGATCATGCCATGGAATGTAATGAAACCCCAGTTAAAACTCTGAGCATCAAAGCAGCTCAAGTGAGCTTCCCCATTTGGCAGTGCTTTTGAGTATTGTCACACATCGACGTGCCCATCGGAGGTACCAATGCCCTGAACTCCACAAGCCAAGGAGGACAAGGCACCTTGCCTTTGGGTCCACCCCACCCTCACCCAATGCAGCCTTCCCTTTGGCTGGTTCTGATTTGTATCCTTTAAGGATAATAAACTACGGTCGTAAGTAGAGTGCTTTCCTGAGTTCTGTGTGTCATTCTAGTGAATTATCAAATTTGACAGGATAGAGGAAACCCTCAATTTGTAGCCAGCGGCTCAGAAGTGAGGACGGCCTGAGGACCCCAGACTTGTTTCTGGTGTCTGGAGAGACGTCTTAATGAAGGGCTGTGCCATTAACCTTTGAAGTTTGGCCTGACTGAGTAGTTGGGGTCAAAAGCCATGGCAGCCACATAGCAACCTAATGGGATTGAAGCTATTTATATCCCTATTTAATACAGACAATGAAACTGAGGCACTGAGAGTCATCCAGCTGCCAATGAAGTAGATTCCAACTCAAGCAGGTCTGGCTTCACAGCCCACAGTTTTGTCCTGGCCATAATACTGCACCATGGAAAAATCCAAGTGATTGCATCAGCACATCATTTGACTTAAGTTTGCAGGGAAACAATATTCTCTTCTTTTTACTTATATTTCATAGGTGTATTCTCTTGTCTTGCCAATGCATTCCAGCCCCCAGCAAGTTTGCTATTGATTCAGTGTGACCAAAGAAAATGACAGTTGAACGTTCTTGGGGTGAAAGGGTTATATCCAACTTTATTCCCACAGTGGCAGGTCTATCACTAGAATCCTGTTCACTCAGAGCCAGTCTGCATGCAGCAAGCTGGTCTCTGCCTCGGAGTCCCTGTGCCCACACAGCCATCCCACACAGCCATCCTCTGGGCCTCTGTCCTCAGCACTGCCACCACTCCAGCCTCTGCTCTGCTCTCCTTCAGCCTTGCAGCCATGCCAGCATGTCGTGCCTGGAGCACTGGGCAGAGCTCTTTATATAGAGTCAATAGCAATGTATTGCCCACACGTGTAGTGAGCTAGTCAACCAGGGCCAGGTGAGAATCCTGGCCACAGGAACTCTCATTTTTACCACACTCTATTTAAATACTTTACATCATTTCAGGTGCAACTAGCAAGAATAGGTTCAGGGAAAAAAACACAATACTCTCTGTAAGCAGACAGTTCAAATGGGGAAAGCAAAAGTGTCACAGCTTGCTAGAGAGCATCCTCTGAGAGTGTGTGATACATCCACACATCAGATTCATGTAGAGTAAGAATTATGGAATGAGTGAAAGCACTCGTGAATTGGAAGTAGGTAGGTTAAGAGAGGTCCTGGTGCATAAAGGAAAAAGCCTGAAAGGACCACGGCCTTCTGTTGATCCCTTCCACTGACTTGCTTCTATGAATCCTGTTTTCCCTCACAATGGTATTTGTTCCTTTGGACCTTCTCTGTTATTACCCCCTGCCAGACTCACTGTCACCCAACATCAATTGAGAGCCAATTATTTATATATTTATGTACCATTCCATCATTAAGTACCACAATTTGCCCTACATTACACCAGGTGCTTTCACATATTTTTCTTTGATCAGACCCATGGACAGATGAGGTAATGCAGAGAGCTAAGTAGCTCACTGAATTCTTGTTCACTTGTCAGTCTCTCATCTGCCACACCTCTTGAAGATCGCTTACTCTCCAACCACTCAGGTCCCAACTATTTCAGTGATGCCACCACCAGCTCTCTGGAATCTGCAAGTGTCTAACTTTTCACCTAACTGATCTTATCCAACTTTAGGAAATATTCTGGATTCAAAAGGACATAGCTGTATAATCCTCACTAGTCACCTGAACAAGCCAACTGCCAGTGTTTAGCTGTTGAGCATTGCTGGAGAAAGGTGCAATGTGCCCAAGCTATCTGAGTCATTTCCAGATTTCTCCAACTAAAATTACTTCTTCTGGGGAATTATCATAAGGTTTTATAGTTATCTTTTAGCACTTATAAGTATTTCTGCACATATTTTATTTGCATTTTTAGACATTTTTCTTCCTAAAACTACTGTCTTAACCATGTTTTCAACAAATTTTAACCCCTCCATTTCCTTATCTATTAGAATCTGTCTATTAGTATATGTGACCTTGATGAAATCACCTGCAGGTACAGATGGGAGAGCTCCTGACTGGCACTTTCTACTTGATCAATATGCTCTAGGAACCACTAAGGTAACATTTCCTAAGAATTGTACAAATATCCTACCCACAAAATGGGCAGTAAATTCTTCAGAAAGGGAGTCAGGTTTCTACTAGAATTTAAGAAGCATATTTTCATTTATTTTATCAATAAAGGAATAAAAACAGATATGAATTTCTGGGTAATAATTTGAAGTTAAAACAAATTTAGTTGCAGCTCTACTTTCCAGAATCAATACAGAGTCACTGGAGTGTTAGTGATTTAGTTAAACCTGATATCCCCCCTAGAGAGCCCATTTTAAAGTTCCCCTTTTTTTTTTGTTTAGTCTTCAGGTAGTAAAATCAAACTGTTCTAAAATATAACTATCACTTAAGTCTTTTAGCAGAACAAAAAGCTACAGTAAAACCACAACCAAGATTCCTTTCTAAATTCCAGGAGTGCTTCTTAAATCTCTAGTAACATAAAGGGCAGCAGTGAGAGCTCAGAACACATCTCTCCCACACACTCTCACACTAACAAACTTCCTTCTCAGGATCCTGAAGGATGGAATCCGCTCTGTTTGAGGGGTCTCCATCAGTGCCCACAGTTACTAGCAATGACTTTCATGTTTAAAGAATGGAGAGACTCCCTTTTATGTGGCCCAACAGAGGTACAGGAAGTAGTCGCTAGACAGAGACTATAGGATGAGGTCTACCTCTGACCTATACCATATTCTATTTTGAGTTTTCCTTACGTACTTCACGTCTTTATGAACTGTAGTGGGACATTTAAAAGGGTTTCTTTTAAGTACACAACTTACATTTATTCCAAGTTCACAATTTTTCACAAGTTGGCTTAGAATCTAATCACATTTTTTAAAAAGGAAGAGCATTTTTGAAGGCCCAAAATGGAAGATAAACAGGGAAAACTTTTTAAAGGGTTATGAAACTCCTTGTATATGAATGGTTTTCATAGACTAGCCTTTTATAGATTGTATGGATCAGGAAGAGATGGAGTAATTATTTTTTATGAAACAGAGGTTTAATCCTCATGGGGAAAAATTCTCTACTAAAAACAACTGATACCTTGCCAAATTCATCTACTGAAAATATACCCATTACCTATTCTGTTGAACCCCAACTTTGCCTGGTTCTACCATCCATTAAAGCTGCTTCCCAATGAGACCTTGGTCCCTGATTTAAAGGTCACTGGCTATGTTAAGAATGGAAGTAAAAACTCACAGGTTTTTACTATTTTTTTTCTTGGCCAAAGTTATATTATTGACAATAGCTTTATTCCAAGACTTAAATGTATATCAGTCTTAATTCGTGATTGTGCAGATCTTTACAATACTTTTAAAGCAGCATTCTTTGATGACAGATGTTAACTAAACTTTGTGTGGTGATCATTTTGCAATATATACATATATCACATCTTATGTTGTACATCTTAAATAATACAATGTTAAATGTCAATTATATACCAATGAAACTGGAAAAAAATAAAGCTGCATGCCTGATGGTGGTAGTGGCGATGATGATGGTGTGGAGTTTATAATCTCAGTACTCCAGGAGAACACTTATTTTGAAATGGTTTTCATTACTATGGTGACCAGCCTCCACAAGAGCCCCTGACAGCCTCTGCCTCCTGGTGTTCACACCCTTGTATAGTTTCCCACATTGCATGGAAGAGACATTTGTAACCAATAGGATGTTGAAGGGATGACAGTGTGACTTCCAAACTAGGTCATAAAAGACATCAGAGCTTACATCTTGCTTTCCTGGATCACTCAGTATGAAGAAAGCTGGCCTCTTTGTCGTGAGAACCCTCATACAATCCTATAAAGTCCACATGACAGGGAACTAAGGCCTCCTGCCAACAGCCGTGTGAATGAGCCACCTTGGAATTAGATCCTCAGGCCCAGAGAAGCCTCCAGATGACTAAAGCCCCAGCCTCCATCTTGACTGCAACCTCACAAGAGGCCCCAGTCAGAACCACCCCGCTACCCCACTCTCAGAGTCCTGGCCCCCAGAAACCATGAGATAACTGTTTGTTTTAAACCACTAGATTTGGGCCTAATTTGTTAACCAGTAATACAAAATTAATAAAATTACCAACAGAAAGATGATTAACCATGGTAGAAAGAATAGATATTCCTGTGATAAAATTTTTGATGGCAGAGAGCCCTATGCCTTGTCTGTCCTGATTGCTGGTATCATTGATTTTTTAGCACTCTTTAACAAAATTCATGAGTTATTGCCCTAACCTGTGAAGATAAGTAGCAAATTGAGTTGTGAGAACAAAGTTAGTATTAAGTATTAAAAAAAAAAATACAGGATCAAGCTTAAATTGTTCTCAGACCCATTGATGTGAAAACCTTCCAAAACATAATGTATTTGCAAAGAACATGAATCAAAAATGAATATTCTATTTGTACTTCAAAAGACATTTGATCCTTTATCTTAATTTTACCAGGTGAAGCCAATGAAGGACTCTACTTTCATCTTATTCCACATAGTCTAGTGAATAAGAAGTAATTACATGTTCCATGGACAAGAATTCTTTTTATTAAAGGGATTATATTTTTTAACTTTCTTGACTGAAGGTATAATTGGAAATTTCTGGGTTTCACAAAATTCTTAGAAAAGTCTCTCCAAAAATCCCTAGGCATGAAGTTCAACAAAATACTCATTAGTCCTATCTCTCCTCATTTACGATTTCTATTCCCAAACCGCATCAATGTTTGCGGCCCTGTCTTCCAGATACCAGGCCTTTCTTTTTCCAGAATCCACGCCAGGAAGCACGTGGCAGAAGCCAGAGCACTGAAGTGTCAGGGCCGGGCAAACATGCCGAGGCTCCCGCCCGGCTGGGGCTCCCCAGGGTCCTCCTCTGAGGCCTGGACTCTCCCTTCTTACACACCTTCTTGTTGGTGTCTCAGGCTCCGTCCTAGGCTCTCCTCACACTCCACCCTAGAGGTTCTTGAAGTTTTCAGGGTAAAAGACCCCTTTGAGAATTTCATGAAACTTCAGAATCCTTGTCCACTGAAAAATGCACATAAAAAGTTAAGTTTTTAATACAAATTGTGAAAGTGCAGGCCCCACTAAAGCCCACATGTGTACTCTCCAGCTAAAACACTTCAGCAATATATGTTTTCCTTAGATGAGCTTAGCTACTATGTTGGCTTCAGTCATCACCCAAGTCTGTATTTCCAGCCCAGGCACTGCTCTTAAGGCCTATATCTCCATTTCCAATGACTCACTGGACATCTTAAATAAGGGGCATGATTCTCACTTCAAACTCCAAAATCTCTTCCTCTCATGTTCTCAACTCAGTGAATAGGATCACCATCCATTCAATCACCCATCCCAGAAAACTGGGTGTCATCCTTGGCTTTTCTCTTTTCTTCATTGTCTACATACAATCTATTACTAGCTGATCATGTCTTCTCAAATCCATCCTCTTCTTTCAAGCTCAACTTTCCTAGTTGATAGCAATAGCCTTCTAACTGCTCTACCTGCCAGGTTTATCACCTGTAAATCAGTTTGAATCCTAAACTATCATCTTAAAACCGAATGTAATCATGGCTCTCTACCCCACAAAAAATAACCTTTACTATAACCTCATTTGTTTTAGAATAGTTAAAAGTATCAGAGTGAGATGCCCCGCACACTCTCATAGTAACACTAACATTGCCCTAACATGTTATGTGTTGTTTCTCTTCCCTACAATGTAAACTATTCCTTAAAATAACTTTTTTTAGATTACTTTTGTAACTTGTGACACAATGCAAACAAGAATAAAAAGAATAATATCCGCTTCTCTTTCCCCACCACTCCCATATACATGGTGTGCATCTAAAACACATAGGGCTTGTAGTTTTTCATCTATCTATCTTTTGTGTTGTGCAGAGTCTCTGTAACACTGCAGGCACTCAAGAATTATTTCTAACAAATTCATTAAGTCATATTGCATGATGGGTTCAAGGCAGATTCTAAACCAGATGGATGGCCTATACCCACTCTAAGCTCTTGCTATTCAAACTGTGGTCTGTGGGTCAGGGGCCCCAGCATCTACTTTGGGATATACAGAATGTCAGCTCCAGCTCAGACTTACACATTCACAATATTCCCAGGGCATCAGAAAGCACATTGGAGTCTGAGGAACACTGCCCCGTCGCACCCACAGTTATTCTGCATGAAAAATGCCAGTAGAAGTCATCTCCTAATGACAAGGAAGATGTAATAAAAGAACACCTAAATATCAAAAATCATATTAGTCGGATTAGTTTATCCTAATGAGTACTAAATATGATGTTTTTGGTGTGTGTGCTGAGTCAAACACTGCATTCTGGGATAACTGCTTTAGGATTGAAGATTTTCAGTGAAAACTGGCCTTGAACATCATCACATAGAATATGTGGCTTTAGCAGAGAGCAGAGGCACTATAATCAGAGTAACAGCTTCTGCTCTCATCAAGAAACTAGGTTTCTCTCCATTAAAATGATTGAAATTTAACTATTAAATCATCAACACATTAACTGGGACACACTACAGAACAAATATTAATATACATATTTTCTAACACACAGGCAGCAGGGCAAAATGGAAATCATGGCATCAAGAGTTTGCTTTTTAGTTCAGTCACTGCACTAGCCTAGAAGGTTCTTCAAACCCTCTGAGCCTAAGTATCCTCGCCTGTAAGACTGGAGTAAGAGTCGCTACTTCATAAGGTGGTAGTAGGCTTAGCATAACATATGCACAGTGCCTGGCATATAAGAGACATCTGATCAAGGGTAGCTGTTCATCAATATGATTATTTTAATATCGTCAGGATTTTCACTAGCTCCTTTAAAATAGGAGTTTGCCCAATTTGTTTCAGGATAAAGTTAAAATGGCCCAGCCATGCTCTCAAATGGCCGTAGCGTGTTCTATGCTGTCTCTCTTCCCCACTACAACACAAACTCCTCTTTAAAATTATCCTTATTGTTTCCTTCCTACTAATTTTGGGCTTTGTTTGTTCTTTTTCTATTCCTCTTTTTTTTTTTTTTTCTTACAGACTTACTTCACCTTATTTTTCTTGTATAAAAACTACTTTGTGACCACAGCTGTAGCCTGGGCCTGTGCATGGAGACTCTGTGCGGGTCTTTGTGAGATGGCCGGTGAGTCCCTGATACGGAGACTTGGTGAACTGGCTCCTTCCAGAGGTTCCAGGGCGAGAAAGCTACAGGTCCCGGCGACGGCTCCACAGGCGCGCCCCGGGAAGCCCCCCGGTGGCGGCGCAGCCCCTGGCGGAGGTGCGGCGGTCGTCAGCGCCGGCCACCACCAGCGGTTTCCTGGGCACAGGGGCCTCAGGGGGCGCCAGTGTCCCTGGAGGCAGGGGCGAGGCGCCCAGCCCAGAGCCGCAGAGGCTGTCGTTTGCAAGGGAAGCGCGGGGTTGCCAGCATGGTCCTGCAGAAGGCTTGCTGCGTGCGGACGAAGGGAGCTTGGCCAGAACGCGGGCACCGTGGCTGAGGGGCGACCTCCTGGCAGCCCCAGACATGCATGCCCGTTGCGGTCCTGACTGCGACAAATACCTCGATCCTCGTCTGCTGGGCGGCCAGGATCTGCTTTTGCAGGGGCATAATCTTCAAAACTTCATCCTACAGGGCCGCCCAATGAGACAAGTCAGTGCGGGGCGGGGAGAAGAGAGAAACCTCCTGCGGGCTGACCTGCCCCTGGCCAGGCAGCCCCGTGTGGCCGCAGGGATCCGCCCCTTGGCCTGGACCCCAGCCCGGGACGCGGCTGCCGAAGCCCCCGGAGGAACACCACGGCCTCCCCTCCCGGGGCTCTGGGAGGCTCCCGGGCCGCCGCAGCACCGGCACGGCGCGGCGTTCGGTGTTTTCTCAGGGAAGCCGGCCTCTATCTTCCCTTCGCTCCTCCGCCGCCGCCGCTTTCCTTCCCCCCGAGTGCGAAATCCTTCCGCGCAAGGGGGAACACGAGGTTGTCCTTTGCTCAGGCTGATGCTTAGACAGCATGGGTTTGAACTGCATAGGTCCGCTATACACAAACTTTTTTTAATAAACATACTGGAAACATTTTTGGAGATACGCAACAGTTTGAAGAAACCCACAGACAAACCATGTAGCCTCGAAATATCAAAAAAAATTTTAAGAAAAAGGTATGTTATGAATGCATGAAATATATGTAGATACTAGTCCATTTTATCACTTGCTACCGTAAAATCAATAGTAGGCTATGAGTAGTTAGATGTAGGGAGAGTCAAAAGTTAGACATGGATTTTCAACCGCACGGGGTCCGCACCCCTCTACCCCGCTTGTCAGCTGTATATCATTCAATACAGGTAAGTCAGAAATAAAGCTAATAGAGGAAAATTTCTGCATCAGATGCTTTTTACCTGATTGCCCACCACAGGCACCTAATTCTTATTTGTAAGAGACATGAAATCCACCCAATGCACTTAGTTTTTCATTAAATTAAGTACAGATTTGGGGTATTTTATTGCTCTGTTTTTCTCGCGCTCCCATTCCCTCCACCCCTTCCCCATCCTATTTGCTTGTTCAACTGATCCTGAAATGGGTTTAATTACTTATTACTTAATTACTTATTTAATAGCCCGTATGGTATTTGAGCTTAAAAGCTCACAAGGGGGAAAAGAAGGTGATCATTAAAAAAACAAAATTTGCAAAGAGGAAGCCAGAATTTTGCCTCATGGGTCGCATTAGTTGCTCCTGAGGAATGTGAAGAAAAAACAGGCCTGTGAATGAATGAGTTCCTCGCTCATTCCTCACCTACAGACCCTTGGGGAAGACCAACTTTTAGTCTGCTTCTTCAAATGCTGTTTTCAGTCCAAGTTTTTTAATTCCAGTGTTTTAATCTACCTATTTTCAAGCTGAATCTAACAAACTTTCAGTAATAGAAATAAGAGACAGTCCCCAATAAAATCCTGATTCCCCAGAGATTTTTTTAAAATTAAATCAAGATAAGATGGAATGTAGTTATTTCTTTTTACTGTTATAAGAAACATATTAGCCATTTTTAAGATAGTTTTAAGTCAGATTTAAATCATGAAAAATCTTGAATATTTCCAACCATATTGCATGGTTACTTTCCTGGGCAAAATTTCAGGATTTTCTAGCATATTTAAAACTCCTATGACTCCAATTTCATTTTCTTTTAGTTACTTAACTGACTTTTTTAAATATTTGACGCCAGTTCTCACTTGGAAGAATCTATACATCATTCCCAGCCAATTCTTCATTTTCACATATTCTTGGGATTAGAGTAAGATTACTAGATTTAGCAAATGAAAATGCAGAATGCCCAGTTAAATTCAAATTTCAGATGAATGACAAATAATTTTTTAGTGTACTCCATGCAATATTTGGGACATACTTACAGTAAAAAGTTATTTGGGTGAACTGAAACAACAGAATTCATTCCATCACAGTTCCTGAGGCCACAAACCTGAATCAAAGTGAGAGCAGGGCCACACACAATCCGAAGGCACCAAGACAGAATACTTCCTTGCCTCTCTGGCTCCTGGTGGCTCTGGCATGTCTTGACTTGTGGCTGCATAACTCCAGTCTCTGCCTCTCTCTTCACTTAACATTTTCCTCTGTTTCTCAAATCTCCCTCTGCCTTTCCAAGAACATTAGTCACTAGATTTACAGCCATCCAGTTAATCCAAAATGATCTCATTCTCAAGATCCTTTAATTACATCTGCAAAGATCCTTTTTCAAATAAGGTAACATTCTGAGGCTCCAAGTATCACGACATGAACATAACTACTTTTTTTTTTTTTTTGGAAGAGGGGTATTACCACCATTCAACCTGCTACAGAGGAAAGTGGCTAAAACTTCAAACACCAGCTGGAGCTGACAAATGCATGGCTCAGGTGTAACATGCAGTATACCCAGGTCAGAAATGAAGCTAGTGGACGTAAACCTGTACAAGGTCCTCTTTCCCTGGCTTTCCTACCATGGGCACCAGATTCTTATTTGGAAAAAGCATATGAAATCCACCAATTCATTTGATAACTCATTTAACAGACATTCATCAAGCTTTTTTTATATGCCAGAGTCTAAGAATCAGGGGTAAACCATACAGTCTGCCTTCTAAGGATTACTTTCTGAGAGGAGATAATCAACTAATCAGCCAATAAGTAAACAAATAGGATTGTTCTGTAAGTTGTAAGTGCTATAAAGGAAATAAAGTAATGTGATAAGTAGTAACTGGGAACAAGACATGTTCCTTAGAAAAGACAGCCAGGAAGGTTCTCAGAACAGATGACATTAGTGTTGAGGGCCAGGACGTGAGGGCGAGCCAGCCACCCAGAGATCCTAATGGAAACTCTCCAGGACTAGGAACAGTGGAGGGCTTGGAGGCCTGAGGCTGGAAAGGGATTACTGTGTTCTAGAAAAAGGGGAAGGCCCCTGGGGCCGGAACCTAGTGGCGGGGCAACAGCAGAGGACAAGAATGGGGGGACAGACAAGAGCCTCGTCATTGCCCATCCTTTGGCTTCTGAGGAGTTGGGACTTTATTCTGTAGAAACGAAGACATCAAAGACCTTAAAAAGAAGAGTGATGAGATTTGGTTTACGTATTTAAAATTCAGTGGCTATTATGTGAGCAAGGACAGGGAGGCAAGAGTGGAAGCAAGCAGACAAGTTAGAGGATTAGTGTAGTAGGCCAGGCATGGAATGCAGAGTGTTGTTTGTAATGTGGAAAATAATGGGAGCCATTTGAAAGTCAAACTACCAGAACTCTCTTAGAGATTACATGCAGATAGTGGGAGACAGAAGGAAAGGATGACATCACCAAATTAAGGACGTAAATTTTTCCAGCTAGAAATTACATAGCCCAACCTTTCTTGCAGTTAAGTGTGAACTTGTTAAGTTCTGGACAAGGGGAGTGAAAGGAAGTGATATGAGCAACCTCTCGGTCTCCTCCGTAAAGAGAAAGGGGTTTGCCTTTCATTTCCCCTTTCACTCTCTCACTGGCTGGGAAATGGGACCCTTAAAAAACTGATTTAGATCTAGAGATAGAAGTCACATGGAGACAGCAGAGCTGTCCCGCCATCCAGAATCTTTAGATGTTCTCACTGACCAGGACATGCTGCCTGCCCACCTACTTCACTCTCTGTATATGACAGAGAAATAAGGTTCTATTTCAGTTAAACCCCTGAACTTTGGGGTTTTCTGTTGCAGTAGCTCAGCTGACATCCTAACTACTTTCAGGAATGGCTGTAAGATCCGCAAACTCGTTCTCTAACCTGGATGTTCTGTGCATATGTTCTCTTTCTTGCCTCCTGCCAAGGCATGGATTCTGCTGCTTTCTGTGATAAGGAAGACTGGAGCAAAGACGATCATTTAAAGCTATATTGACAGAAAGAGTTCCTTCCATCATAGAGTCCAAAGTGAAGAAAAGCTTTCCCTGTTCAATAACATCATGACATGTCTTGTATGATGCATTAAATATCACTTCAGGTGCAGAAAATTATGGGTGTTAACTGTTCAAATATTTTATACTAAAAATTGTGTTGATTACACAGAAGTTTGACACTCATGTTAAGATTTGTAAATTAATAGTAGATATTTAACATCTGCATAGAAATTCCATTAAGAGCCTAGGTCTCAGAACTTAAAATGTGAACTATAAAAAATATATTAATATTAAGTGAAAAAATTATGTGAATTATGTAATTACATGCTTATCTTTTCTTGGCATGAAATGAATCCTTTTGGTTACCTTTAGCTGTAATCTGAGTACATACAACTTACAGTTACTCTTCTATGTCTAGAATTTTATTTTATTGTAAGTAAATTGAACATACACACAAATCTACTCCATCTTTGCTCTTACGGATGGAAACAATAAAAATGATAGGAATCATCCCTTTGAAAACAAGGGAAAATCACATTTATGGTACATTAAGGTGCATTTTAAGTTTTTATCTTGGTTTTCATTGGATTGAACAATAGATAGTGTTCTGTCAAATATTTGTAATCATTAAATATAATAAAAGTAATAAACATAATTTAGATGTTTTAATTTAATTATGTCAGTGTCAAATTAAAAATGAAATACTTAAATGTCTTTTTCAAGCAGAATGTTCCTCAAAGAATCAATGTTTGTAAAACATTGTCTAATATTTAAACTTTATAGTTGGAAAAAACCCTTGTGTGTTTCATCAAATCTTTACAATAATCCTAAAAGTATTACTATCGTTTACCTTTTGTAAGGAAAAAATTTAATGAGGTCATGTGCATTGCCCAAGTTCACTCTTCTAGTGAATAGAAAAGCCCAGGCTTCTACCAAGATCCTCCAATTCCAAGTTCAGTGCTCTGCATGCTCAGCACTCTGCTTATAGTCTAGAAAGACCCAGCACCTAATGAGGTGACTTGACACTCCAGATAATTTTTCATAATTAAAGTAGGAAAAGCTGTGCAATTACTGACTGTACTTCTATTTGTTAAACCTTCTTTTATTGCATACTAAGTAATTAAAATATCTATTAAGTGGCAAAAATAAAATTATATTCTTTAAATGATCCCAATCTCTATCAACCCCCTACTTTGGCCACTCAAAACTATTCTGCCACCATAATCCTGAGAATTATAAAACATAGACAAACATCTGCTTTCTTCCCATCTCTCCACCTTACTTCTCCCATTAAACATCCTCCCTATCTTCATTAAGACATTTAATCCTTTGGCAGCCATTTAATTCCCAAAATCTCCTTTTACTTTTCTGTCCAGCGTAGGCCTCACAGTACATCATTTTCACAATACCTAGTTCATTTTCATACTACCATACTGGCTGTTCTTAATTCATGACCCTCAGTAGTTCTCAGTGGGCTAATTCCCCTAGTTCACTTTTTCCAATCCAACTTCTGGAAAACCGGTGTTAATGCAAACATTTACAGAGCTATGACAATTTATTTACCATGAGTTCACAGTATCCAGTACGAGCTGAACACTTCACAGACTTTTTGTTCAGCTTATTTGACAAACAACAAGCATTTGTTGGGCGCTTTTATAATGATAACTACTGTGCTGTGATTTTAGAATACAAAATGGATAAAATAGACTTCCTATTCTGGAAGAATTCATAGTCTCCAATACCCACCTGGAAATTCTTTGGAGAACTTTCCTACTCCTCACATTCATTACATATCTTAGTCTCACATTTTACCAAAAAGATTGACATCAATAACCTAAGAATCTTCAAAACCCTTCCACTCTATCCTGAATCTATGAATTGGTTAGGGTTCTCCAGAGAACCAGACCACTAAGGTAAGTATATACAAAGAGAAAGACATTCATTTTAAGGAATTGGTTCACACAGTTGTGGAGCTGGAAAAATCTGTAGAGCAAGTCGACAGGCTAGAGACTTGGGAAAGAGTTGATGCTGCAGCTGAAGCTCAAAATCAGTTTGAGGCAGAATTCCTTCTTTCTTGGGAAACTTCAGTCTTGCTTTTAAGGCCTAATGCTGATTGGATGAGGTCCATCCACTTTATGGAGGGTAATCTGTTTTACTCAGAGTCTGCAATTTAAAGGTTAGTAACACCTAAAAGAGTCCCTTCACAGCAAAATCTGGACCATTGTTTGACCAAACAATTGGGTGTGATAGCCACATCAAGTTGACGCATAAATTTAATCACTGTGATCTGTATCTTCATAATTCTTTCTCACCTCATTTTAGTCTCTCAGAAGGTGTTCTCCCTCCTTGCTGATGACGACCTGACCACAGGTGCTCTTCATCTCTCCCCTCTATCTCCTCAAAAAAATTTTAACAACTATTCTTTCTCTTTTGTATCATCAATCTCTCCATTTTTACTTCTTCTTTTAGATAAACATGCTCAAATCTGCTTTAGATTTAAATAACCTTTCTTCATTCTAATCTACTCTGTTGTCTTAACCTTATTACCAAATTTTGTGCAAAATTGGTCAATCTGCATTTCCTGCTTTTTCTTACCACTCAGTCACTCCTCCTTACTTTGCTCTCTGGCTTCTGTTACCATGACTTTTTCAACCCACTACTTCTTCCGATTGGGCTGCTCTGAAGCCATTCTTATGGAAGCGCTATTGGTAGGTCTGATCGCCACCCCCACCTGCCTCCAAGTCACATTTACCACAGGTTCAATCAGAAGTAGAACCTGCCATCAAAGGACTTTCCAGATAAAGAGAAAGGATAGGAAAAGGATAAATGACTCAGAACTTGAAACCCAACAAAGTTTGATAATATTACACTAAATAGCATAATTTGTAACAAATAACACTTATTTTCAGGAAGAGAGTCAATCTTTCCCTCACTGAGTTAATCTTTCAAAGAAATTATGGAATATAAGCTTTGTAGAATTACATAGTAATTGTAGCTATGACAAGTTGAGTGCCTTTGCATATGCAGTTTTTCCAGAGCATAATTATGGATCATTAATTATCAGCTGAGCACCTGGGTCCAATATGGAGAGGTGCTCTAAACTAAGGGAAATCTACCCAGGAAATATCTTACTTAGAAATGTTCCTAATTAATGTAGTCATCCGAACTATAACAAAAATACATGAACAAAAATTCATATGGAAACACCAAAGACCCCGAATAGCCAAAGCAATCCTGAGAAGGAAGAATAAAGTGGGGGGGATCTTGCTCCCCAACTTCAAGCTCTACTACAAAGCCACAGTAATCAAGACAGTTTGGTACTGGCACAAGAACAGAGCCACAGACCAGTGGAACAGAATAGAGACTCCAGACATTAACCCAGACATATATGGTCAATTAATATTTGATAAAGGAGCCATGGATATACAATAGAGAAACAACAGCCTCTTCAACCACTGATGTTGGCAAAACTGGGCAGCTGCATGTAAGAGAATGAAACTGGACCATTGTCTAACCCCATACACAAAAGTAAATTAGAAATGGATCAAAGACCTGAATGTAAGTCATGAAACCATAAAACTCTTAGAAAAAAACATAGGCAAAAATCTCTTGGACATAAACATGAGTGACTTCTTCATGAACATATCTTCCAGAGCAAGGGAAACAAAAGCAAAAATGAACAAGTGGAACTACATCAAACTGAAAAGCTTCTGTACAGCAAAGGACACCACCAATAGAACAAAAAGATACCCTACAGTATGGAGAATATATTCATAAATGACAGATCTGATAAAGGGTTGACATCCAAAATATATAAAGAGCTCACAAACCTCAACAAACAAAAAGCAAATAATTCAATAAAAAAATGGGCAGAGTGGAACAGACAGTTCTCCAAAGAAGAAATTCAGATGGCCAACAGACACATGAGAAGATGCTCTACATCACTAGTCATCAAAGAAATGCAAATTAAAACCACAATGAGGTATCACCTCACACCAGTTAGGATCGCCACCATCCAAAAGACAAACAACAACAAATGTTGATGAGGCTGTGGAGAAAGGGGAACCCTCCTACACTGCTGGTGAGAATGTAAACTAGTTCAACCATTGTGGATAACAGTATGGAGGTTCCTCAAAATGCTCAAAATAGAAATACCATTTGACCCAGGAAATCCACTCCTGAGAACTTACCCTAAGAACACAGCAGCCCAGTTGGAAAAATACAGATGCACCCCTATGTTTATCGCAGCACTATTCACAATAGCCAAGAAATGGAAGCAACCTAAGTGTCCATCAGTAGATGAATGGATAAAGAAGATGTGGTACATATACACAATGGAGTATTATTCAGTCATAAGAAGAAAATAAATCCTATCATTTGCAACATGGATGGAGCTAGAGGGTATTATGCTCAGTGAAATAAGCCAGGCGGAGAAAGACAAGTATCAAATGATTTCACTCATCTGTGGAGTATAAGAACAAAGGAAAAACTGAAGGAGCAAAACACCAGAAGACTCACAGAACCCAAGAATGGACTAACAGTTACCAAAGGGAAAAGGACTGGGGAGAACTAGTGGCAAGGGAAGCATAAGGGGGTGAGGAAAGAAAGTGGGCATTAAAATTAGCATGTATAATGTTGGGGGGGCCCCCAGGGAGGGCTGCACAACACAGAGAAGACAAGTATTGATTCCACAACATCTTACTATGCTGATGGACAATGTCTGCAATGGGGAATGTGGGGGGAACTTGGTGATGGGGGGAGTCTAGTAAACATAATGTTCCTCATGTAATTGTAGAGTAATGATACCAAAATAAAAAATAAAAAAATAAAAAAATAGAAGAGGGTACTTGCCTTTTCCAAGTCACCTAGGGGTTGTGACAAAGTTCAAAATTGAGTGCAGGGAAATGTACTTTAGAACCAGATTCCCTAACATTATGCTTAAGGATTTCTATTGTTAAGGAACAAATCAGAATCTCACAAATAAAATGCATAAAATTTTACCGATAATAAAAAATACATGAACAGGTGTCTCAGAGGAGAGGCATGATACTATTGGAAACTCTGTAGAAAGACACAAAAAGAAAACAACTATTGCTTCTCCTGAAAGACATACAATAACAAATGTTAAGGAAAAGGCTGACTTGCATAGGAAGATTAAGAATTGCTGAAATTCCCAAACATGCAGTTGATTTTTCTCTCAGTTTTGAAATTAGTGTGATAATCAGAATGAGAAAATGCTCATTCTCAAATTGTTCTAGGAAGGGGAAATAATAGGTAAGATAACCTGATAGCAGGAAATAGGTGTCCCTTAAACTGACATCCACATTAGTTGCAGAAGTAAGGCTAAGGGTATTTATGAATGCTTTGGCAAAATAAAACCATTTTACTCAACCCATTCTGTTTTGGGGGATGTGGCTTGAAATAGCTAGATCTTTGCAAATGAATAATTTATGAAAGCTCCAAGGAGCCTTTGAGTAACATAATTTAAACTGAAGTCATTACTGAATAAAAGGAAAAAGAAGAACTCACTTCAAATTCTTCTGATTTCAATGTGAATATTGCATAGTTTTGATTTAAGGTATTCTAATAACCATTTTAGTTTATTGAACCAGTCTCAGATAAATGTCTGCTTATGCAGCAGCCAAAGTACTGCATGAAAGTTCAAGTTCAAAGGAGCTTAGCCTGAACAAACTAAGCCAAGTCCTGGTTTAAATCCTCTAATAAAATGAGTTTTATCATACATCAGAGCATTTTTTTCTAAAACACATTCTGATTGTAGATCAAAGGAGAAGACAAGTATAAGCAAGAACTGAAGCTGACAAACCATGCAAAAAAAATGCACTTTCATTTTTATTTATTGTGTCAAAAAGAACTTACTGTATATCACTGGCACTCTTATTTAAAAGTATGTGTTGTAATTACTATACTGGTTACAATATATTACCATTGATTTTGAATTTTGTCTGACAGGCCTATGTCTAAAAAATGAATAGAACAAAACTGGACGGAAATACCCTTTTTGATCAATAAAGAAAAGCATGCCAAAAATAGCACAGTAATCAGTCAGCTGGTTAGTGCCTTGACAGTCCTCTTCCTAATGCACTGTAAACTTCTCATTCTTGACAACTCACACACCTCGCAAGGCTTTAAGCATTTTTTGCATCAATGCTATCTCTACCCCCTGAATATGCTTACATTATTATACTTAAAATACTTTATAAAATTAATTTACATGTATATTTATCTACCTGGAATATTTAAATACCTTGAGGTACAGATTATTTTATTTATCTCCGTATCCCCAGTACATAGAAAACCATACACTCAGAACCATTTGTGAATTGAAGAGCTACCCCTGTATTTGTGGGATGGTAGGGAAGGAATGGGAAAGGAAATGAGCGCTGGAATAAAGTTCCTAAAAAAGGTAGAGGTAGCCAACGTATATGTGAATAATCCTCATTGCTAGACCGTCCACCAGCTGTTGTTTCTGTGCTGTCTTCATTTCTTTATTATGAGCTTCGTCCACATTAAAGTTGTTAGTGCTGTTTCTTTTTTCTTAATTGGTTTTTTTCAGCTTTATTTAGGTATGATATAAAAATTGTGTGATGGACAGTGACTGTAATGGGGTTTGTAGGGGGGACTTGGTGAAGGGGGGAGCTTAGTAAACATAACGTTCCTCATGTAATTATAGATTAATGATACCAAAAAATTGCATATATTTAAGGTGTATAACTTCATGTACAAATTGTGAAATGATCACCACAATTATTAACAAAAGCAAATTAACATATCTGTCATCTCACATAGTTACCATTTTCTTTTTTTTTTTTTGAGAACAATTACTATCTACCCACTTAGAGAATTTCAAGTCTACAACTCAGTATTGTTAACTATAGTCACGGTGCTGTACATCGTATCTCCAGAACTTACTCATTTGGCACAAATGAAACTTTGTATTCTTTGATCAACATCTTGTGTCCCCCAACCCCCACCATGGTAACCACCGGTCTATTCTGTGCTTCTATGAATTTGGCTACTTAGATTCTACATATGGGTGAGATCATGTGGTGTTTGTCTTTCCTGTACTGGCTTATTTTATGTAATGTTCTCCAGTCTCATCCATATTGCCACAAATTGCAAGATTTCCTTCTTTGTTAAGGCTGAATGATATTCCACTGTCTATATATTCTTATCCATTCACCCACTGACAGATATTAGGTTGTTTGCATATCATGGCTGTTGTTAATAGCTATGCAATGACAGGAATACAGCCATCACTCCAAGATCCTGGCTTCATTTCTGTTGTGTATATACTCAGAAGTGGGATCAAAACACTATGGTGCTGGCATAAAATGGAACAGAATAAGGAACCCATAAATAAACTTGCCCATTTATGGCCAACTGAATTTTGATAAGGGTACCAAAAACAGACAATGGGGAAAGGACAATTAATCTCTTTGGGAAAACTGGATAACCACACGCAGAAGAGGCTGGACAGTTATTTCACCATCTACAAAAATCAAGTCAAAATGTATTAAAAACTTAAATGTAAGACCCCAAACCATAAAACTATTGGAAGAAAACATGGAAAAATCTTCTTCACATTGGCCTTGGCAATGATTTTTTGGATATGACACCAAAAGCCCAGGCAATAAAAGCAAAAAAAAATACAAGTGGGACTACAACAAAATAAATTCCTCTGCTCAGTAAAGGAAAAAATCAACAGAGTGAAAAATCAACCTATATACTGGGAGAAAATATTTTCAAACCATATCTGGCAAAGCGTTCATATCCAAAATACGTAAGGAACTTGAACAACTCAATAACAAAAAACAGATAACCTGATTAAAAGTGGGCAAAGGATCCTATTAAACATTTCTCAAGAGAAGCCATACAAATGGGCAACAGGTATGTTATAGGTTTTGCAAATCAAAACCACAATGAATTACCACTTCAAACCTGTTAGAGAAGCTTTTATCAGAAAGATAAAAGATAACAACTGTTGGCAAGGATGTGGAGAAAAGGGACTTTTGTACAGTGCTGGTGAGAATGTACTTTGGTACAGTTATTACGGAAAACATTATGAAGTTTCCTCAAAAAATTAAAAATAGAATAACCATATGTTAATGCTGGGTTTCTTAAGACTAGAGACTTATTTATCCCTAAGAACTAAACTCAGTTTCAATCTATCCATCACCACTGGGAATATAGCCAGGCTCTTTCCCATTCCATCTGATTGAGCCGCTTCCCTATGTATGGCTATATGTCATTGTTAAATAATGATGAACAGTTTATAATGAATAAAGATTATTTTAGCAGAGGTTCCCCCATGAAGACACCAAATAACCATAGTTATAATAGTTAAACAACTATAACTAGTGGCTCCTATGACCCGTCATGTGACTCTCTTCTCTTTTTTATTCTGACTTTTTAGTAACAAGACCACCTTACAGAATAGGAAATAAATACTGGAAAAGAAGGAAAACAAAACCTACTTTACAACTAGGTTTCTTGTCCAGGCCTTTGCTACAAACCTCTATTCAGACCTCTTGCAAACTTTGGGCTCTCCCCTTTTCCACTTGTAGGTAAGAACACAAAGGTGAGTCTCTTACAAGGGAAGAAAAGCCTGAGACAGGCCTCCTTCCTCTAGAAGCCAGACACAGAAGCTCTCAAGTGAAAAAAATCTGGAAATTAAAACCTTGGCATATTATACATCCTAAGAATGTAATCTCACCAACCCACACTGCCTCTCTAAGGACTTGATTTAGTCGGCTTTCCACTTCCATACCTTCTAATTGTGGAATTTCCTTTCATTTTAATTCTCCTTGGGGCCAAACTCTGATTAAACTAACACATATGGTTTCTAGGATTTTGAAACTGAGCTCTCTCAGCAAGAAGTTACTTACAGAGTAAACCAGTCAGTCCTCTTCAGTTTTCCATGCCTGAAATAGATAGGGCAGTAACCTGGCAGGCAATTAATTGACCCAAACTCCCTTGCATTTTCTCTTCTGCTTGAAGACTAGACAAAAATCCTCCTCTGGCAACTGTAGGCTGGATATCAATTTACTACTAGCTCAGCACATTCCAAGTTAATGTACTTAGCTTTTTAGGTCCAGCACAATGTTAACATATTATTTACATCTCAAAGATAACCTTATTTTCTAAAAGTTAATTGAAACTTTCACTTTTTTAAAATAAAAAGCACTGATTGCTGCTTAAGTAAGATTTACAGAGAGAAGCCTTATTAAGTCTGCATCCTAATGCCTCAGAGAAATGGCAGCTGGCAGGAAGGCATAGTAACACAGAGACTTGCACAGTCACTAATAACAAAACCACTCACACTGGCACTTGACTTCTTTTCTAGTCACTTGAACACACAGGCTTTTCCCTATCTCTACCTTTTTCCCAATAAACTTAGAATTCAAAAAACTATGTGCTGGGAAAGAAGAAAAAATGACAGTGTGAGAAGTGAGGCAGAAACATCCTCCCAAAACCACATATAATACAAAAATACAGCAAATACAAATAATCCTAAAGGAGCAACCATAAAGAAAACTGCAATAGACTGCCTACATTTGGGGAAAAGAGAAGACCTCATAGAAAAGGGCAAAGTAGTAAAGCCACAATCCAGAAAAACCCAAGCCCTGCCCCCATCCCACCTCACAAGTGGAAGGAAGAGAAATGGAGTGGGGAGGGAATAGAAGCCCAAGACTGCTGAATACCGACCCCTGGATATCAGCTCCAGGACTATGACCCCAACTAAATAATCAATGAATCAGTAACCAAATAAAAACAGAGATCAAACTATATGTGGAGACAAATGTAAACAACTGAACAGTTCAAAAACCTGTGGGATGTAGCGAAGGCCATGCTGAAAGGGAAGCATGCTGCAACACAGGCTTACCTTAAAAAAGGAAAACAATCCCAAATGAACATTCTAAACTCACAGTAAATGAAACTAGAAAAAGAAGAACAAATGAGGCCCAAAGTCAGTAGAAGGAGGGACATAATAAAGATCAAAGCAGAAATAAATAAAACCTAGAAGGACAAAACAATAGAAAGATGTAATGAAACCAGGAGCTGGTTCTTTGGAAAATAAACAAAGTAGATAAACCCTTACCAAGACTTATCAAGAAAAAAAGAGAGTGTACACACATAAACAGAATCAGAAATGAGAAAGGAAAAATCACTATGGACACCCACAGAAATATAAATAATTGTTAGAGAATACTATGAAAAATTATATGTAAACAAACTGGATAACCTAGAATAAATGGACAACTTTCTAAAAAAATACAACCTTATATGACTGACCCAGGAAGAAACCAAAAATTTGAACAGACAAATTACCAGTAATGAAATTGAATTGGCCTTTCAATTTTTTTCAATCAAAAAGCTACCTAAGAACAAAATTCCTGTACCAGATGGTTTTACTGCTGAATTTTATCAAACATTTAGTGAAGATCTAATACCCATCCTCTTTAAAGTTTTCCAAACAGTAGAAGAGAAGGGAACAATTCCAAACTCACCCTATGAGCCCTGCATCACTCTAATAACAAAACCAGGCAAAGACACCACAAAAAAGAAAATTACAGACCAATATCCCTCATGAACATAGATGCAAAAATACTCAACAAAATATTAGCAAACTGAATTCAAAAATATATCAAAAAGATCATCCATCATGATCAAGTAGGATTTATTCCAGGTATGCAAAGATGGTACAATATTCAAAAATCTATCAACATACACCAAATCAACAAAAAGGACAAAAACTACATGATCATCTCCATAGATGCTGAAAAAGCATTTGACAAAATTCAACATCCATTCATGATTAAAACTCTCAACAAAGTGAGTGTAGAGGGCAAGTACCTCAACATAATAAAGGCCATATATGACAAACCCACAGCCAACATCATACTTAACAGGGAAAAGCTGAAAGCTTTACCTTTAAGATTGGGAACAAGACAAGGATGCCCATGCTCCCCACTTTTATTCAACATAGTTCTGGAGGTCCTAGCCACAGCAATCAGACAACACAAAGAAATAAATGGCATCTAGATAGGTAAGGAAGAATTCACTGTGACTGTTTGAAAATGACATGATACTGTACATAAAAAATGCTAAACAACCCACCCCAAAAATACTACAGCTAATAGCTGAATTCAGCAAAGCTGCAGGATACAAAATTAATACACAGAAAGCTGTTGCATTCCTATATACTAACAATGAACTGGTAGAAATAGAAGTCAGTAAAACAATTCCATTCATAATTGCATCAAAAAGAATAAAATACCTAGGAATAAACCTAACCAAGAAGGTGAAAGACCTGTACTCTAAAAACTACAAGATACTCTTGAGAGAAATTAAAGAAAATACCAATAAATGGAAATACATCCCATGCTCATGGATAAAAAGAATTAATATTGTCAAAATAGCCATCCTGCCTAAAGCAATTTACAGATTCAATGTAATCCCTAGCAAAATACCAACAGCATTCTTCAACAAACTAAAACAAGTAGTTCTAAAATTCATATGGAACCACAAAAGACCCCGAATAGCCAAAGCAATCCTCAGAAGGAAGAATAAAGCTGGGGGGATTACACTCCCCAACTTCAAGCTCTAGTACAAAGCCACAGTAATCAAGACAATTTGGTACTAGTACAATAACAGACCCATAGGTCAATGGAACAAAATAGAGAGCCCAGATATAAACCCAAGCATATATGGTCAATTAATATATGATAAAGGAGCCATGGATATACAATAGAGAAACAACAGCCTCTTCAACCACTGATGTTGGCAAAACTGGACAGCTGCATGTAAGAGAATGAAACTGGATTATTGTTTAACCCTATACACAAAAGTAAATTTGAAATGGATCAAATACCTGAATGTAAGCCATGAAACCATAAAACTCTTAGAAGAAAACATAGGCAAAAATCTCTTGAATATAAACATGAGCAACTTTTTCCTGAACACATTTCCTCGGGCAAGGAAAACAAAAGCAAAAATGAACAAATGGGACTACATCAAGCTAAAAAGCTTCTGTACAGCAAAGACATCAACAGTAGAACAAAAAGGCATCCTACAGTATGGGGGAATATATTCGTAAATGACATATCTGACAAAGGTTTAACATCCAAAATATATAAAGAACTCACATGCCTCAACATCCAAAAAGCAAATAACCCAATTAAAAAATGGGTGGAGGATATGAACAGACACTTCTCCAAAGAAGAAATTCAGATGGCCAACAGACACATGAAAAGATGCTCCACATCACTAGTTATCAGAGAAATGCAAATTAAAACCACTATGAGATATCACCTCATGCCAGTTAGAATGGCCAACATCGAAAAGACTAGGAACAACAAATGCTGGTGAGGATGCAGAGAAAGGAGAACCCTCCTACACTGCTGGTGGGAATGTAAATTAGTTCAACCATTGTGGAAAGCAATATGGAGGTTCTTCCAAAACTAAAAATAGAAATTTGACCCAGGAATTCCACTCCTAGGAATTTACTCAAAGAAAACAAGATCCCTGATTCAAAAAGACATATATGCACCCCTATGTTTATCACAGCACTATTTACAGTAGCCTAGAAATGGAAACAACCTAAGTGTCCATCAGTAGATGAATGGATAAAGATGATGTGGTACATATACACAATGGAATATTATTCAGCCATAAGAAGAAAACAAATCCTACCATTTGCAACAACATGGATGTAGCTAGAGGGCATTATGTTCAGTGAAATAAGCCAGGAGGAGAAAGACAAGTACCAAATGATTTCCCTCATTTGTGGAATATAACAACAAAGCAAAACTGAAGGAACAAAACAGCAGCGGACTCACAGACTCCAAGGAGGGACTAGAGGTTACCAAAGGGGAGGGGTAAGGAGAGTGGGTGGGGAGGGAGGGATAGGGAATTAAGGGGCATTATATTAGCACACGTAATGTAGGGGGTTCAGGGGAAGACAGTATAGCAGAGAGAAGACAAGGAGTGACTCTATAACACCTGTGTATTATTAAGTAACCACAATGTTGCTCATGTGAAGCCTTCATAAGATTGTATATCAATGATACCTTAGAAAAAACTATTTGCCTTTTGATTCCTACCTTATTCCTGTGTCAGTTGGGCATTTTAGCAAGTCTGAACTTTTCTATATCCAAAGAAAGAGAGGGAAGGGTATTTTAACTATATTTTGTGGAGACATATCTCTACATGCTCAGTTACTTATCCACTCTCATTGTATTTTATGGAGTACCTACACTAGCATGTACATATTACTGCATATAATAATACACCAGGTACTGTTCCACGCCCTAGGATATAAAAGGAATAAGAAAGACAAGTTCTTGTTTTTAGTTCTCATGGAGTTTCTGGTCCAGAAGGAAAGCTCATGAAATCATTTTTAAGTTCAACAAAGAAAATAAATTAGGGAATGTGGTGAAGCAGGATTGGGGCCACTTTTGTAGGATGGAGCTGTTATCTGAATGACAGAATGAGCCAGCAACGACAAGGTTGGCAGCAGAACATTCTACACAGAGGTTGTGGCAAGTTCAACAGGCTCAAGGTCCAGGAGTGACTGAGGCCTGATCGATGAACAGGAAGACGTCATTGTGGCTGCTGGTTAGTGAAAAAAGTAGAGTGAGACTGGTGAAAGAAGAGGGAGAGGTCAGAATGTGGAAGACCTTAAAGCCCTAATAAGGAGTTTGGATTTCATTCTAACAGTAGAAGGAATGCATGCTAAAGTGGTTTATGATTTTTAAGTAACATTTTTGCTGCTTCATGGAGATTACATGAGGGAGGGCAAGAATGGAAACAGAGAAGCCATTTAGAGGCTATTGCAGATGAAAGAGGGGTAGTTTGCCCAAGTGAAAAATGGAAAGGTGAAGAAAAGTAGATTTGAAAATCTCTTTTGGAGGTGGAACTCTCTGAACTTGCTGATAGATTGTATACAGGGAGTGAAGGAAAAAAGGAATCTAGTAACCATTTACTTTGAAATAAGACATGAATTGGACTAAAAACGGATTTGGTTTGAGAAATCAGGGAGCACATTAAATATGAGATTCTTGTTGGACATTTGAGTGGAAAAGTCAGATAGGCAGTTAGACATACAGGTATGGATATCTAAACTTGGTTAGAAATTTCTGCAAAGTCAAGATAGGGCACTGTTTCACTGTGTAGCATATCTGCTTGGGTGACTCATGTATCCATTTATTCAACCAACTGACACCTACTGAGTGATGGACACTTCTCTAGATGACAGGAATACAGGTTTATAAGATGAACATTCCCTCTCATAAAAATGACCATCTAGTGGGAGGATATAAACAATAAACAAACCGACAAGAACACATACCAGATAGTGATAAATGTCATAATAAAAATAAATCATGGAGGTGACACACATGATGATAACTTTATAAGCATGTTCCTTTTATGTGAATATACCTTAATTTTGACATACATATTTGGAGGGATGTAGAAAGATTAATGTTTTGGCAACATAAGAATCAGCGATCTGTTTAGATATCTGGTTTGGGCTTTTCTGTGAAATACAGATGCTCGAAACTCTGAAAGAACTTAGAAATGTATTTACAAGTAGAAAAGGTAAAAAAAAAAAAAAAAAGGGAAGATATCCTGCAACAACCTAAATTCAGCCTAACAAGATTATCAGAGCTCTTTTTTCAAGTCAGACTTTATGGCTTTCCAACTCTTCAGTTCTTTTTATGCACTAAAACAATAAAACATTTTTATCTGCTTTTATAACCTGATTCTGTGTGAAAATACCCAGAGGGAATTTCCATTCTTTTTTGCAGTAAAATCCACTGATACTGCTTCTCTCCGGTTTACTTCTCTTGCTCCTTGATGCTCAACCTCCTTCTCTGTGACTAGTAGTCATCTCAGTTCCTGAAAGGACAAAGGGCAGCACTACAATCGTTGAATTTGTGAGCCAGAAAAGTCATTAAAGGTCTCAGACCAACCTTGGCAGCTGTTTTCCAAGGTCAAAGAAGAGAGAGGAAAACCAGTAACATGGAAGCTGATACAAATCTGATCTTAACATTTCATTTACTTCAGGAAGAACTACCTAGTCAGGTAATAGAGCATTGGGACTCTGAAATCACATTTTTACTATAAGCTTAAAATAGAAGAATAATATTCTGAAAACCATAACAAAGAAAGTTTTATTGTGAGATTCCTATTTGATCTGTGCCAATAATGTAATTAAATAAAATATTTCCACACCCAAAAAGCCTAGCCTAATAAATGACCATTCTTCTGCAAATTTCAGTTGCAAGACACCTTTTATGTCAGTGTTATATTTCCTGTGCAATGAATTGAAAAATAAAACTCCTCAGACTTTACTAATCCTCTACAAAACTCCCCTCCTGGTAAAACACCACTGGTTAAAAAAAAAAAAAATTAATCATTGGTCTACCTAAAATACAAATACAGCTTAATTCTCAAACCATAGCTACCGAAAATTATCTTTCTGGTCAAAAAGTAAATGAGTGTATATTGAAACAGTTTTATTCCAATTCCCAGGCTTAAATCTCCCCCTATAAAACTATAATGTAACACATTCCCTCTTGGGGACAGGTTTCCAACAGATAATCTAAGTTAGAGGCACAGACAAAAAAAATCAAATTCAGATTTTGATCACTTTAATAGAAACTGCTGCCATAACTTGATAGAAATGGTGTGATAAAGGAGTATATAAAGCTCTATTGTCCGACTTGACTAAGATTATATATCTCTGTAAGTAAAATGTAAACTTAAGGGTGTATATTAGTATTTTCATTTTAAAGTTTATATTTACTATAAAAGTCAACAAGACATATTTTCCCCAAGATCTTTAGTAAATTTCCTCCATTTTCCTAATACACAAGAAAATAAAAAATTTTCTTTCTACTAAATATTTGTTCATTGGTAAAAATCTCTTAATTCCCATTCTTCAGTAAAGAAAAAAAATAACAATGTTCTTTTCTTTACTTCTGGGCTAATTATACCAGCCTTAAAATAATACTGAAGCATTGCTCTTAGAGAACATTTTATTAGTCAAAGGTGGTTATAGGAATTTGAAACAGAATACATACTTGATAAAGAAAAGAGAAGTGATAATAATTTTGCAAAGTGAAGACAGACTTTTAAATCTTCCTATGATGACATCAGATAGAATTATCTGCCTGTTATTATCTCTGAGTTATGTATGTATGTATATTTTAATCTTAGTCAATTTCATTTCAAATTGTGTTATTTCAAAATTAAACCTAGTTTTTCCCAAAAAGACTCATAAGATCAGTAAGATAATAGAAAAAAAATCTCCTAAAATTCTAAGTGACAGATAATAATCTGTCACTTCATAATATAACATACTTAAAAAAACAAGATGTTCGGTAATCAACTGACAGTAAGTAGATTAGGAAATCATCATGTTTCTGCATCTACTTTCCTTTCATTGAAAAGTTGTGAAATCCTGCAAAGTGAAGACAGGCTTTTAAATCTCCCTATGATGACATCAGATAGAATTATTTGCCTGTTAATATCTCTGAGTTATGTATGTATGTACATTTTGATCTTAGTCAATCTCAAATTGTGTTATTTCAAAATTAAACCTAGTTTTTCCTGAAAAGACTCATAAGATCAGTAAGATAATAGAAAAAGTATCTTCTAGAATCCTAAGTTTGTAGCTAAGACTTACAGACAACAAATGATTTGGGCATGCAGATTATCTGCTGGAAGATGATTCAGGGCATTGGAAAGCTAGTCCAATGTCCCTTGGAATGAGCCCATCTTATTATATGTGGAGACAGTAGAAACTTTGAGGCAAAGAATAACCAGTTCTGACTGACTTATAGCAGGATCATTCTGCTCATTCAGTAGAGAAACGGGAGAACTCTTGGAAATCATCATATTTTCTATGAATAGTTGCCCTATATTGTCAGACCATAACAAAATCTAAATAATCATAGGTGACTGTTATGAAATGACTTTTATTATATTTTAAGATACATTAATATAAGGCAAAATTATCTATATTTAATAGTATAAACTTACTTGTCAGTGACCATTTTAAATTATCTAAAAGGTCTCTTGCTGGCCCTGATTTCATCAACAGTAGGGCCTATGTTTATTGGAAAGAAAAGTCAATGTGTTTACATTTTGCTAACTCAGCAAATATTATTGAATATGCCGCTATGTGCCATGCAGATTATAGGTATGGGAGATAAAAAAGTGAGCAAAAACAACGTTGTGCCTCCTTTCACAAAATGTCTCATGGTAGTAATTACAAGTAAAGCACCTTGGAAAGAAAAGAGGTTTTGCTCACTTTTTTTATGAGAGAGTTTAAAGTTTAAACCTCTGGTTGGAACACAAATTGTCTAAGGCTTTTTAGTCATTTCTAATGTCATGCTGATATTCACGAAACATTCCTTCTTCAGCTACGCAGACAAGAAGACGAAGATCTGAGGCAGCCAGCTTGAGTTGCCTTTTTTAAAAAAAATCTCATTATTTATCACCATACCCAATTTTACTTCCTTCTACAAAATTACAATGCCCAGCATGATTAGCCACCTTATTTACCCGAGCTGAAACCAAGTAACTCCTGGCCATTTCTGAAATTCAAACTCATCCATAAATGATTCAAAAAATGCCACTATTGAGAACATGCAAAAACATTTGCTAAAGGCTTCAAAGGCAGTTTCCATAAAGAGCTTTCTAAAAAAGTTTAAGTAAAGGCAGCAACATCATAATTCTTTTTTTTTCTCCCCAGGCAATAACTACAATATTCATTTGAATGTAAAAGTCATGTTACACTTACTAAAAAATGTCTTTCATGTTACCAGAAACACCTTTCAGGTAGTTTACTGACCAAATTATTTATAATGGGACACATGGCAGGCAAGAACACTAACAGATACTGTTTGTTAATACTCAGTGTAACACTTTATTCAGCTATTAGTTCCTCCCTGCACACACATGAGGACACCCACCCACACACATCATTAACACATCAACGGCTGGAAGTCACCAGCAGCCACCGCAGAAACAGTTGCGTACAGCTGGTACCAACGGCTTCAATAATGCTTTAGGTGGGATACCTCACTTCAACTGCGTGGGTCATTTCATATGACCAAGCCAGACCTTTGTGCCGGCCAGAAGTTGGACACTATCACACTGGCTTACCAAGCACTATTAATTGGGCTACAGTAATGACAATATACAACACAGGCACCTGTAGTATGATTAGGAGCTACAGTAAGACTAAAATGAGAAAAGTCCTATTCCAATCCTATCCCATGAATAAATCTTAGAAAGTGTTGGGTAAATGGAAGTTTTCATTCAGAAAACTGGCATGAGTCCATTTACATACAAATGGATGTTTACAATGGCAGAGCCTTCAGTCCATCCCGGGTAAGGGATGGAAAGAAAACAGCCATTCTCTCCTCCTCGTCATTCCTGGTGCCTAATTGGTCTGACACCCGCCAGGCACCAGGGACATGCCCATGGATTTTCTGCAGGAAAGGGTGGGCAGAGGGGTGGGCACCCTGGCCACAGAGGATGGATGGATCCAG
This sequence comes from Manis pentadactyla, assembly GCF_030020395.1. Classification (NCBI taxonomy): domain Eukaryota; kingdom Metazoa; phylum Chordata; class Mammalia; order Pholidota; family Manidae; genus Manis; species Manis pentadactyla. The sequence continues at coordinate 25,022,655 of NC_080037.1, read as the reverse complement.
GGCTGGCTATTAACCTGAGTGAGCTGTGAGGAGTCAGCCTCTTTAACGCAACCTGCTTTCCCCTTCTCCTCTTTCAGTTTCACCAGATTCATAGGGAACTTGCACCCTGTGGGGAACCACCTTCTTTCTGGAGCTAAAGAAAGCTTCAAAAGTGGGTGTGGCTAATAATCTAAGCCTAAGAGTCTCTGTCATTGATGGATGGAAATATCAACTATCAGGGCTGCAAATCTACTGAAAAAGAAGATTCTCTCAAAAGAGAGTCAATAGTCTGAAGATGGTAAAGAAATCACCTTAATGATTTAAAGGAAAGTATTTTACAAAAGTCTAGATCCCACCAGGTAGGTGATTAGAGAAGTTCTTGGAAGTCAGTACAACAAAATGATTGGTCCTCAGAGGGCACCTGACTAGGAGAGAGACTGGGTATCAGTACAGAAGCGGATGAGAAGGGGAGCAAGGCAAAGCACTAGGAGGATTGTATGAGCCTTTAGAGGTAATTGTGGTAACTAAGGATCAGAAGCCCCACTGGAAAATTTTAAACAAGGCTGTACTGTAGAAGTTTTACATATATATTGATCTTCCTTAATATGAAAGACTTACTTGTTAATGCTTCTCTATGTCTCAGGTGTGCTGAAGAAGAAAACAAAGAAATTACATCTAAATAGGGGTCAGAGTTTTCCACAGAGAGAAGCATAGTCCCGGGAGCTGAGCTAGGCCATCAGTGCAGGAGACAGAATGACAAAAATTAAGGGGAAGGTACGATTCTGGAATTAGCACTGGGACTGTTGGAATCACAAGCAATGCCCCTGCAGAGATTCTGCTCCGAGAGCTTCCTTACTCAAATCTTAGAGGGCTTCTTGTTCTTCGTCTATCAAGGCAAACTGTCCTCTTCAAATGACTCTCTTGTGTTGTTTTATTATCGTTTTCCCTCCTGTAAGCATGATACTGTGCAGCAAAACAATCTACCAACTTTAGTAACTGTGTTCCCAAGGTCACTGCTGAGGCATGTGTCCCAGATAATGTCTAGGCACTTGTAATTTAAACCCTTCTGCCTGGATAATTTGGACTAATGCCCAATAACCCAACATTCAAACCAACACTGCTTTATCTACTGCCCAAGTAAAAGAATTTTCTAAGACTCAAATCATCTTTAATCAAATTTTTAAATCTGAAATCAACTTTAATCCAATTGTTTATTCATACTCTGTCTTATATTGGAAAGGTTTTTCAAATGATCATAAAAACTGCCTCTAGATTAAAGATTGCACACTAAAATACCCTTAGAGGTCAGCAAGAAAACCTAAAAGTGTGAAGTACCACACATGGGGCAATAAAGAGGTATGGAAGCTGATGCAAGCTGATAAATATATACAAACTCAAAAGAAATTTCAAATGATTGTGCTGGCTAAATAAAACCTGTCCACAGGCCAAATCTTTTAAATTGCATAGCTGCATGCTATGGCTTAGTCAATACAAATCTTTAAACCATTGATAATCAGGAAGAATTAATAGTACTACCATAAAATGAAACACAATTGTCCAAGGCATATATTGCACAAAAGACATTCAGATGGGCAACAGACACATGAAAAGATGCTCCACATCACTAATCATCAGGGAAATGCAAATTAAAACCATAATGATATATCACCTCACACCAGTAAGGATGGTCAGCATCGAAAAGACTAAGAACAACAAATGCTGGACTTAAATAATCACCAAGGACTTTAATTTCACATTTCAACAGGTTGATTTATATTTATGTCAGCATCATTCCCATTTTATCTTCTAAGATATTAGCTCTATGCTTTTCTTTTTTTTGTCATGTGAACACATTTTTTTATTAAAGTATTATTGATACATACTTTTATGAAGGTTTCACATGAAAAAACGATGTGGTTACAACATTCACCCATATTATCAAATCCCCACCCGTACACCAATGCAGTCACTGTCCATCAGTGTAGTAAGAGACCACAGAGTCACTATTTGCCTTCTCTGTGCTGCACTATCTTCTCCGTGATACCCCACACCATGTGTACTAAACATAATACCCCTCAATCCCCTTCTCCCTCCCTCCCCAGCCACCCTCCCACACCCCTCCCCTTTGGTAACCATTAGTCCCTTCTTGGAGTCAGTGAGTCTGCTGCTGTTTTGTTCCTTCAGTTTTGCTTCATCCTTATACTCCACAAATGAGGGAAACCATTTGGCACTTCTCTTTCTTGGCCTGGCTTATTTCACTGAGCATAATATCCTCCAGTTTCATCCATGTTGTTGGAAATGGTAGGATTTGTTTCTTTCTTATGGCTGAATACTATTCCATTGTGTTTATGTACCACATCTTCTTTATCCATTCAGCTACTGCTGGACACTTCGGTTGTTTCTATATCTTGGCTACTGTGAATAGTGCTGCAATAAAACATAGGGCTGCATAAGTGTTTTTGAATCTGAGAGCTTGTATTGTTTGGATAAATTCCAAGGAGTGGGATTCACAGGTCAAATGGTATTTCTATTTTTAGTTTTTTGAAGAACCTCCATACAGCTTTCCACAATGGCTGAACTAGCTTACATTCCCACAGCAATGTAGGAGGGTTCCCCTTTCTCCACATCCTCGCCAGCATCTGTTGTTGCTTGTCTTTTCAATACTGGCCATCCTTACTGGTGTGAGGTGATATCTCATTGTGGTTTTAATTTGCATTTCCCTGATGATTAGTGATGTGAAGCATCTTTTCATGTGTCTGTTGGCCATCTGAATTTCTTCTTTGGAGAACTGTCTCTTCCCATTTGTTAATAGGGCTATTTGCTTTTTGGGTATTGAGGCATGTGAGTTCTTTATATATTTTGGATGTTAACCCCTTGTCGGATATGTCATTTACAAATATATTCTCCCACACTGTAGGATGCCTTTTTGTTCTGTTGATGGTGTCCTTTGCTGTACAGAAAATTTGTAGTTTGATGTAGTCCCATGAGTTCATTTTTGCATTTGTTTCCCTTGCTCAAGAGGATGCGCTCAGGAAGAAGTTGCTCATGTTTATATTCAGGAGATTTTTGTCTATGTTGTCTTCTAAGAGTTTTATGGTTTCATAACTTACATTCAAGTGTTTAATCCATTTTGAGTTTACTTTTGTGTATGGGATTAATAATCCAGTTTCATTCTCTTGCATGTAGCTGTCCAGTTTCACCAACACCAGTTGTTGAAGAGGCTGTCATTTCCCCATTGTATGTCCATGGCTCCTTTATCATATATTAACTGAACATATATGGTTGGATCTAGTCTGTTCCATTGGTCTATTGTTCTGTTCTGGTGCCAGTACCAAAATGTCTTGATTACTGTGGCTTTGTAGTAGAGCTTGAAGTTGGGGAGCATAATCCCCCCAGCTTTATTCTTCCTTCTCAGGGTTGCTTTGGCTATTTGGGGTCTTCTGTGGTTCCATGTGAATTTTAGAACTATTTGTTCTAGTTCATTGAAGAATGCTGTGGGTATTTTGATAGGGATTGCATTGAATCTGTAGATTGCCTTAGGCAGGATGGCCATTTTGACAATATTAATTCTTCCTATCCATGAGAATGGGATGTGTTTCCATTTATTGGTATCTTCTTTAATTTCTCTCATGAGTGTCTTGTAGTTTTCAAAGTATAGGTCTGTCACTTCCTTAGTTAGGTTTATTCCTAGGTATTTTATTCTTTTTGATTCAGTTGTGAATGGAATTGTTTTTCTGATTTCTCTTTCTGCTAGTTCATCATTGGTGCATAGGAATGCCACAGAGTTCTGTGTATTTATTTTGTATTCTGCAACTTTGTTGAATACACATATTAGACCTAGTAGTTTTGGAGTGGATACTTTAGGGCTTTTTATATACAGTACCATGTCATGTGCAGTGACAGTTAAGCTTCTTCCTTACCAATCAGGAGGCCTTCTATTTCTTTGTGTTGTCTAATTGCTGTGGTGAGGACCTCCAGAATTATGTTGAATAAAAGAGGAGAGAGTGGGCATCCCTGTTTTCTTCTCAATATTAAAGGAAAGGCTTTCAGCTTTTCACTGTTAAATATGATGCTGACTGTGGGTTTCTCATATATGACCTTTATTATGTTGAGGTACTTGCCCTCTGTACTCATTTTGTTGAGAGTTTTTATCATGAATGGATGTTGAATTTTGTCAAATGCTTTTTCAGCATCTATGGAGATGATCATGTGGTTTTTGTCCTTCTTTTTGTTGATGTGGTGGATGATGTTGATGGATTATCTAATATTGCACCATCCTTAACATCCCTGGAATAAATCCTACTTGGTCATGATGGATGATCTTTTTGATATATTTTTTAATTTGATTTGCTAATATTTTGTTGAGTATTTTTGCATCTATGTTCATGAGGGATATTGGTCTATAATTTTCTTTTTTTGTGGTGTCTTTGCCTAGTTTTGGTATTAGAGTAATGCTGGCCTCATAGAATGAGTTTGGAAGTATTCTCTCTTCTACTTTTTAGAAAACTTTAAGGAGGATGGGTATTAGGTCTTCACTAAATGTTTGATAACATACAGCAGTGAAGCCATCTGGTCCAGGAGTTTTGTTCTTAGGTAATTTTTGATTACCAATTCAATTTCGTTGCTGGTAATTGGTCTGTTCAGATTTTCTATTTCTTTCTGGGTCAGTCTTGGAAGATTGTATTTTTCTAGAAAGTTGTCCATTTCTTCTAAGAAATCCAGTCTGTTAGCATATAGTTTTTCATGGTATTCTCTAATAATTCTTTGTGTTTCTGTGGTGTCTGTAGTGATTTTTCCTTTCTCATTTCTGATTATGTTTATGTGTGTAGACTCTCTTTTTTTCTTGATAAAGCTGACCAGGGGTTTATCTATTTTGCTTATTTTCTCAAAGAACCAGTTCTTGCTTTCATTGATTCTTTCTATTGTTTTATTCTTCTCAATGTTATTTATTTCTGCTTTGATCTTTATTATGTCCCTCCTTCTACTTACTTTGGCCTCATTTCTTCTTCTTTTTCTAGTTTCATTAATTATGAGTTTAGACTGTTCCTATGGGATTGTTCTTCTCTCCTAATGCAGGCCTGTATTCCAATATACTTTCCTCTTAGCACAGCCTTTGCTGCATCCCACAGATTTTGTGATGTTGAATTATTGTTGTTATTTGTCTCCATATATTGCTTGATCTCTATTTTTATTTGGTCCTTGATCCATTGGTTATTTAGGAGCATGTTGTTAAGCCTCCATGTGTTTGTGGGATTTTTCATTTCTTATTTCAAGTTTCATTCCTTTGTGGTCTGAGAAACTGGTTGGTACAATTTTAATCTTTTTTAATTTACTGAGGCTCTTTTTGTGGCCTAGTATATGATCTATTCTTGAAAATGTTCCATGTGCACTTGAGAAGAATGTGTATCCTGTTGCTTTTGGATGTAGAGTTCTGTAGATGTCTATTAGGTCCATCTGTTCTAATGTGTTGTTCAGTGCCTCTGTCTCCTTACTTATTTTCTGTCTGGTTGATCTGTCCTTTGGGGTGAGTGGAGTGTTGAAGTCTCCTAGAATGAATGCATTGCATTCTATTTCCCCTTTTAAATCAATTAGTATGTGTTTCACATATGTAAGTGATCCTGTGTTGGGTGCATACATATTTATAATGGTTATTTCCTCTTGTTGGACTGACCCATTTATCATTATGTAATGTCCTTATTTGTCTCTTGTGTCTTTCTTTGCTTTGAAGTCTATTTTTTCTGATACAAGTACTGCAACTCCTGCTTTTTTCTCCCTATTAGTTGCATTAAATATCTTTTCCCATCCCTTCACTTTTAGTCTCTTTATGTCTTTGTGTTTGAAGTGAATCTCTTGTAGGCAGCATATAGATGGGTCTTTTTTTAATCCATTCAGTGACTCTAATCTTTTGATTGGTGCAGACAATTTACATTAACGGTGATTATCGATAGGTATGTACTTATTGCCATCGCAGGCTTTAGATTCATGGTTACCAAAGGTTCAAGATTAACTTCCTTACTATCTAAGAGTTTAACTTAACTCACTTAGTATGCTATTACAAACACAATCTAAAGGTTATTTGTTTCTCTTCCTTTTTCTTCCTCTTCCATTCTTTATATATTAGGTATCATATTCTGTACTCTTTGTCTCTCCCTTGACTGACTTTGGGGGTAGTTAATTTAATTTTTTATTTGGTTAGTAATTAACTGTTTTGCTTTCTTTACTATGGTTTCATTACCTCTGGTGACAGCAATTAAACCTTAGGAACACTTCCACCTATAGCAGTCCCTCCAAAATAGACTGTAGAGATGGTTTGTGGGAGGTAAATTCTCTCAGCTTTTGCTTATCTGGATATTGAATAATCCCTCCTTCAAATTTAAATGATAATCTTGCTGGTAAAGTATTCTTGGTTTGAGGCCCTTCTGCTTCATGGCATTAAATACATCATGCCACTCCCTTCTGGCCTGTAAGTTTTCTGCTGAGAAGTCTGATGTTAGCCTGAACGGCTTTCCTTTGTATGTGATCTTATTTCTCTCTCTGGCTGCTTTTAATAGTCTGTCCTTATCCTTAATCTTTGCCATTTAATTATTATATGTCTTGGTGTTGTCTTCCTTGGGTCTCTTGTGTTGGGAGATCTCTGTACCTCCATGGCCTGAAGGACTATCTCCTTCCTCAGATTGGGGAAGTTTTCCACAATTACCTCCTCAAAGACACTTTTTATCCCTTTTTCTCTCTCTTTGTCTTCTGGTACCCCTATAATGTGAATATTGTTCCATTTGGATTGGTAACACGGTTCTCTCAAACTTCTTTCATTCCTAGAGATCCTTTTTTCTCTCTGTGCCTCAGCTTTTTGTATTCCTCTTCTCTATATTCTATTTTACTTATCGTCTCCTCCACCATATATAATCTGCATTTAAATCCTTCCATTGTATGTTTCTGATACTGTGTTCCATAACAATTGGATCTCTGACAAGAATTCATTCCTGAGTTCTTGAATATTTTTCTGTACCTCCATGAGCATGTTTATGATTTTTATTTTGAACTCTCTTTCAGGAAGATTCATGAGGTCAGTTTCATTTGACTCTTTCTCTGGTGTATGCATGATTTTGCTTTGAACCAGGTTCCTTTGACATTTCATATATGTATATGGCACCCTCTAGTGTCCAAAAGCTCTACTCTCTGGAGCTTCTCAGTCTCTGGAGCAATGTCTGCAGTCACCGGGGAGTGGTGTTGGTGCCCGGGGGGGAGGAAAGAGCTGTTTTCTGCTTCCCAGCTGTAGTGCCTGATTGCACTGCCAGAACCAGTGGGCCAAGCATGGAGGTATAAGTCTCTATTCTTTGCATTTGTAGCTGTTGTAGGTGGGCTTCCCTCTGACTGGCCTGATGCCAGAGCAGGGTTTGCCGGTTTGTAAGCCAGGTGCACACTGGCTGGGAGGAAGGCACAATAGGCTGCCTATCATGGAGGGGAGCCTTGGAGCTGCATAGCCAGCCAGAAGGCTGGAGCACCTGAAGATTGTGAAAGTTCCCAACCTGCAGGGCAGAGTATATCCAGAAAATTTTGTCTACCTGTCCTTTCTCCTGAGCAGAAAGCTGTGTGCAATCCTTGCCCCTTTAGCAGCCCTCTCACTATTACCAAGTCTCTCAGACTGCCCACCTTTCTTTTGTCCCAGAGCAGCCGGATATGGATCCCTGTTTTCACAAGTGGCTGGAATCTCAGTCTTTCCAGGTATTCTGCCTGTCTTAGCTTTCCAATACCCCTAATGACCACAGCACCATACAATATAGGTTTGTGCTCCCAGATCTCCAGAGCTAGGTGTTCAGCAGTCCCAGGCTTCCATTCCCTCCCCTGCTGCATTTCTCTTTCTCCCGCCAGTGAGCTGGGGTGGGGGAAGGGCTTGGGTCCCACTGGGTCATTGCTTTGATACGTTACCCTGTTCCATGGAGTCTATTCTTTGCTCCAGCTGTATGGAGTCTGGAACAGCCTACTGTCCTGTTGCTCTTTCAAGATTAGTTGTATTAATTATATTTTCATATTATATGAGGTTTTAGGAGGAGGCCTCTGTCTCACCTCTCACACCACCATCTAGCTCTGTGCTTTTTCTTCTATCTGCTCTGAGAGAAAGGCCTTTCTCTCATCTCCACTCCATTTCTTCCTTAAATCTTCAACTCCACTACTTCATTTTTAGAAAGATCTTTGATTTTACCTTGTTTTTAAGTTGTAATTCATGGGTCACTTCCTCCTAGGTATGCTCTCTTCCTCTTTTCAGGCATACTTAAACATTCCCTTCTTGGATTCTTGTAGCACTTTGCTTACATGTCAATATTTATATATTTCAAAGCATATTATAGTTTCTGTGAGATCGTTGAAGGGAGGCACCATGTCTTATTCATCTATATGAATCTAAGGCCTAGTACCATGCTTGGTGTGTAGTGTATATTATAAAAAGTATTTGTGCATTGAGGAATAAATAAAAGGGGAAATAAGTAGACTTATCAGTTAATGTTATAGTAATATATAATATTTCAAATTAACTGAATTCAATCCCTTGCAGTTTATGGATGAACAAATAGGTCCATAGTTTGTCCTAAAACTTCTTTTCACTATCTCAACCACCTTTATTTCAAAATGAAAAATAAGATCATTTATTAAAAGTAGCCTGATAAGGTCATGTTACTAGAATTTTCTGCATAACTCTCTGGGTCAGGTTTTTTATTTAGCAAGACTTGGAATTTCCATCATAGATTAAAATGTAACTGATATTACCCAAGTGACATAAAACCACTGTCACCCATTCTTCTGGAATGCATTAATGCCTTAATATTCTTACAGAACCTGTCCTGAGTTAGAGATTAAGAGAAGTTAGAGCAAATGAATTCATAAGTTAATCTCCCCATTCCCTGTTGACCTGCTTCTGAACTTCAAACTATCAAAAGCCATTAACTAGGGCCTTTCTCTGACTTTCTAAGTGTATAAAATTATATATTTTTCATGTAAACATTTGCTTAATGTTGAAATGACCAAACCAAAGTACAGATAACTTATGACAAAATTAAGGCATTTACAATAGGAAGATCTGGAGTTCACCTCTCCCTGGGACACACCAACACTGCAACTACAGATAGAGCAATCTCCCTGAAAACAACCTGAAGACTAGCAAACAGCTCTTCTCTATAAAGATACAAAGAAAAAGCAACATCAAGAAGGGTGTGTGTGTGTGGAGCAGAGATGTGGTCTGGTTAGGAAACCAAACCCCCAATGCAAGGACCTACAAGTGGAAAGGATATGAAAGGCACAGAGGTCCTCCCTGAGGAGCAAGGGCTCAAGACCCACATCAGACACCCCCCACCCTGCAGATCTGCACCTGGAAGAGAAATTCCTATAAAGTGTGGCTCTGAAAATCAGCAGAGCTTAACTCTGGGAGATTTGAAAATCAGTGCAGCTTAATTCCAGGAGAGCTTGAGGGCTGTAGGTAACTAAGATGCACTCCTAAAGGGCCCCTACATTATCTCATTTGCTCCAAGACTAAGCACAGAGGCATCAGTTTGAAAAGCACTGGTCTTATGTGAAGATTTATTGACTAATTTTGGGGCATGTGCCAGAGGGACAGGGATCTGTGGGAAATTTCTCCAGAACAGCAGTACTGGCAGGTACCACCTTTCTTGCCCTCCTTCAGCCTAGCTGGCCGTGACATTGGTGGGCACCACATCTGACACTTTCCATCTACCTTGCCAGCACCACTCCCCCTCCCCTGGTGTTCCCCTAAGGATCTACCCTGGAAGACCCTTCTCCAAAGAGACTCCTGACACAGAGGGAGGGGCCAACCCCACCTACCTACATGCCTGCAGCTGTCATGGTAACTCACAGGAGAAGTGTCCATCCATAGATGAATGAATAAAGTTGTAGTATATAAATACACACACACACACATACACACACACACAGGAATAGTATTCAGTCATAAAAAAAAGATGAAATCTAACCATTTTCAACAACATGTAGTGACCGAGAGGGTATTATTATAAGTGAAATAAGTCAGACAGAGAAAGACAAATACCATACAACTTCACTTATATGTGTGAACATGGGAGGAAAAACAGCTTCAGGCTCAAAAAGCTGAAACATGATGGAAACAAGCATTAAACATAAATCTCCGGAGAAAGGGGAAATAAGATGAGGCCAGAGAGAAAGGGAAACATATTTGTAAATGTTGATCTGATTATTTCCCAAATATCATACTTCATTGTGTATACAGTACAAAACAGTCATTTTGAAAAGTCAGGTTTTTAGTAATGGTAAAGTAGTTTATTTTGACTAAGTCTGGGAAAGATAACCACTACATTTTGCAAAAAAATATTTAAGAAAAAACCTATTGAAAGCACCAGAGAGAAACCATAAGCAGGTGGAAACTGTAGAAGTTTAGACCCTTAAAAGCAAAAAACACTACATTCATTAGGTGAGGGCTTTTCTCCTGGGGCACTTCCCAGCCTAGCTGATGCAGGGTGTAAAGGACTCAAGCATAAAAGCACAGTATTATTGGATGGAGAAATCAGTGGCAGTGATAAGGCTCCCACAGTGGCAAGAATCCAAGGGTGAAATCCAAAAAAAAAAGAGATAAGCCCCCAAAATCTATATATAAATTCTCTTTAAATTCTTGGCTTAAAGAATTGCACATAATCAACAGTTATTCCAGGGAGGTCAGAAGAAAGAAACAGCTGGATTTCTGAAAGAACTGAGCAATAATTTATTTACTGCATACCAATGGAGGAAGCAAAACTTGGAGTTTGAGTCCTAAAAAATTAGAGGGGCTTCAGAAACATTAGGTTTTCAATGTTATAAACAGCAGGCCCAAAATGGAGTCACTCATGTTAAGCCCCACCAAGACACAGTATCTAACATAATTGCAATTTAAACCTCTCCCAAGAGTGGAATTTTAAACCAATCAGTCTGGAATTTCCTAATCAGCAGCAGTGAGGTAATCTGCATGATAAGACCACCTGCCATTTCCCCACAAAGGAAGGTGACCTTGCCTGAAACTATCCTTTCTTTTCTTTTGCTAATAATTTATTTGTTCTGCTCCATTTCTGCCTATAAAAACCTTCCATTTTGTGCAACTCTTTTGAGCTTCCTCCTATTTGCTAGATGTGATACTGCCTGATTCATAAATCACTGAATAAAGCCAATTAGATCTTTAAATTTACTGCAATGAATTTTGTTTTTAACACCAGAGATGTGTTATAACAAAACATAAGAACAAGCATACCTAAGATCAAGGTGACAAACAAGAAACTGAACTGCCTACTGGGCCAAACAATCAACACTCATAAAAGGAAAATAATAGTCTAGAGTGTCTACAGTGCATTACATAGAGTGTTGTATATCTTGATTGTAGTTAGGTTACACAGAATGTACATTGTAACTCTGTGGGGGAACTCCCATGGCAAAATGTCTTTGAAACTGAAATCAGTCAAAGGGAGAAATAAATTTAAGAAACCCATTTATTTCTTACAAGTAGTTATCCCACCTCTCTCTTGACCACACTGCAGCAGAAGAGAGCTCCATCCAATCTCTCCAGTCCAGATAATCCTTGCATGCCCTTGTAATCACCTATTGATATGTAAATGACTAATTCTCTCCATCCCTTGAAAACACCTATTGATATGCAGATGAACTAAAGCCAGGAGAGAGATTCTGGAAATACTGCAATTTTACCCACAGCCCTCCCCTCCAGAAACCTTGCCTCACAATCTACATGTTTCCCATCTTCCACAGTGGCCCCTGGGTGAGAAAACTGGAGAATTGTAACCAGGCTAATAATAAAAAATAGCAATAGCAATAAAATCATGATACTCCTTAAGCTGGAGGCTTCAGCTAGGTTCAAAATCCATATGCAGATTAAGTCCATAGCTCACCCATTCCACAAGCAGGCAGTAGCTGAACAGGTAGGGAGTTCAGAGCAATCATCATGCAGCAGCTAAGCCAGGGTGCACATCCAGGCCACAGGGACTCTAGAAGAAAATTAATTTTTATGTGGTTTAATGACACCAGCATAGGCAAATCTTGTCCATCAGGTAGGATACATGCAAGAGAGTGGTCCTGGGATAGGACAGTGGCAGGAATGGGATCTCATCCTGGTCTAGTATGCCAGACTTTCATATCCCTCCCTGTGGGAGTTACAAATGGGTCAGTATATAGGGCTACGGGAGGTACATGCACTGGCCATAAAGATGAAACAAAACTTCCTGGTAAGATGCTCTTACCTTCCAGACGTTTTGGGTACACTACTGTGATCTTTGGGAGCCACTCTGCCATTACTTCAGGAATACAAACAAGGCCAGCTTCCAGGCCTTTGCCCCAAGGTACCAGAAGGGTCAGCCATCCCTGGGCCATGTGTCAAAATGTCCAGGACCATATCCTCTCAACAGAGTCTCCAGGGTTTAATGCAGTCGGGGCTGCAGCAGGATGTTGCTCTGCTGGCCATATCCTGGCTTCAATATCTCCTCTTTGCTTTGCATAACAGTTGCATAGGAGAGGCAGCAGTGTGTGTTAGCATGTCCAAAGGGCTCAAGGCTCCTTTTCGGGGGCTTCTCATTTAAACACTGCAGCACTGTCCATAGGCAAACTGACCAGCCCCATAGACTGTTGGTGTCTGACTTCAGGCCAGATTTCAATAAACCATTGTACCTCTCTATCATGCCTGCCTGGTAGGGTTATATGGTTCATGAAACTTCCACTTTATTCCTAATTTCTGCACCCATTCTTGTAAAGCATGTCCTGTAAAGTGGGTGCCTTGATCACTCCCAATCACCTGTATCTGGCCATAGGCTGCAAAGAGACTCTCTAGGCCCCTCTTGGTGGCTTGCTGATCTGCACATTAAAGAAGAGCAACCAATAGTCCAGTAGCTGTGTCCACGCAAGTCATGGCACACTAATATCCTTCTGATATAGGCAGAGGCTCGATATAGTCTTTCTGCCACCTGATAAGGGGTATCGGCCCATTTACTATTGTCCCATGTTGCTGCAGGACTCAGTGTAAGTCCCCCTTAGAGAACACAAGACACTCCTGCTGGGCTCTGCTGACTTCTTTAAAGGTCAACAGGAAGCCCCACTGATGGGCTACAGTCCACATTGTCTTTTGCCCCACGTGCAACAAACGCTGATGTAACCATTGGGCCACATCAGAGGCAGGCTTTCCTTCTAGCCAGTGCACCTGGGCCAATGTGTCTGCTTCATCATTCCCTGGGGATGCCAAAGGCAAATGGTCAGTCACGTGATATACGGTAACTGTTGTTTTCTGACCAGAGGCCCATATGTCTTGCCACAATGCTTTCCCCCAAAGGGGCCAGTGACCACCATCCAGTTGGCATGGTACCATGTCAGTAGGCCACAGGGTCAAGCCCTGATAGATGGCCCAGCTGTCAGTGCAGACAACTGTAGGCAAGGGTTCCTGGGTGATCACAAGCCATACTTCCTGCAACTCAGTCCACTGGCTGCACTTTCCCTCTCCATCCTCCATCCACATTGTCTCAGTCTTAGGATGGAAAGCCACAGCCCTCCACTTTGGGGGCTGCCCATGACTGGAGCCATCTGTATACCAAGCATCTTCAGTTACAGGGGCTTTTTCCTCCTGACAAGGACTCTCAGCTAGCAACGGCTCAAATGCAAGTTCTTCCTGCTTTCCACTGGTATAGACTGGTATAGTTCACTGGCCCCACTAAGCATTGGAAAACTCCACTTAAAGGGCTAATAGAGAGGGTGATATACTGCTGTAAATATGTGCCCCATTTGGCTACTTTAGGCATCTGTGCCATGCCACTCTATGGCCTTTGGGTCCAGTCTAGCACCCACCCTGCAATGGCTGCACTTTCCCTCTCAATGGGAAAGGAGATTTTACCTTCATTGGAGATATTCCAGTGATGGGCTCCATAGCCAGCAAAACGTGGTACACAGCAGCCAGTTGCTTCTCTATCAAGGTGACCCAGACCTCTGCTCCTTTCCATAGTTGTGACCAGAATCCAATGGGTTGGTGTGTCTGTTCAAGCCGCTGGCAAAGACCCATCCATAACCATCCTTGGTTACATGAACACCTAGCTCACAGGGCCTTGATTACCCTCAAGGCCTGTATGGCCTTCACTGCTTGCTTAGCAGCAGTAAAAGCAGCTGCACATGTCTCACCCCAGTCCCACCTGATGCCCTTTTGTACCAACCACTATAAGGGCTTCAGAATTTGTGCCAAGTGTGGGATAAACATTCTCCAGTAGCCCAAAAGTCCCAAAACCTCTTGTAATACTGCCACAGTGGTAGGGGTGGGGAAAGCCTGGACCTTGTCTATGACTGCTTCAGGGATAACTTTAGTTTTACCCAACCAGGCAACCCCCAAGAATTTTACAGACAACCCAGGTCCCTGAACCTCGGTGCTGTTCACAGCCCATCCTTTCTCCTGTAGATGTTGCAGCAGTCTAGGAACTGCCCCTTCTAAATATGCAAAAGAATGAGACGTGAGCATGATATCATCAATGTAGTGAAGCAGACAGCCACGCAACTGTGATTTCTTCCATGTGGCCAAGTCCTGGGCTACAAGTCCACGACAAATGGTGGGATTGTGGAGGTTTCCCTGTGGAAGCACAGTGAATGTCTACTACTGGCCTTCCCAAGTGACGGCAAACTGTTCCTGACTTTCCTGTTTTATGTCAATAGAGAAGAAAGCATTAGCAAGGTCCACAACATAATGATATGTCTCCAGTTCATGACTTAATATGTCCAGAATGTCTGCTATGGAGGGGAGAGCAGCATGTAAAGGGGGTGTGACTTTATTCAATTCCATATAACCCACAGTCACATGCCAGGAGCTGTCTGGCTTTTTCACTGTCCATCCACACTGGGGAATTAAAAGGACTGTGAGTGGGCTTTATGATGCCCAACTCCTCCAACTTCTGTACAGTTTCTCCAATTTCCTCGTGACCCCCAGGCAATTTATACTGCTTAGTATCTGTCAGTCATTGAGGTACAGGCAGAGCTACAGGTGGGTGCTTAGCATATCCTGTCAGAACTGCCTTAACCACATGTACCCTCAGTCTGAATTCACCTGCAGTGGTCTGTAACCACAGGCCTTGCTGGATATACACCCTCAAAATATATTCAGGGATGAGAGAAATGTACACAGTATACTCCTTTGGGGTTAAACACCCTATCCCCAATGGGATTTGGGCTTTCTTCACTCTAACTGCCTCACCTCCATAGCCATTTGTCACAGCTGGGGTCCCAGGAAACCACTCAGGGTTGCCATAAACCAAAGAACACTCAGCTCCTGTGTCCACCAGTGCCAGGACACATTGTACAATCGCAGGGCACCAATGAATCGCTAATTCTACATGTGGCTTCTGGTCCCCACCATGTCCCCCAAGGTGACCCTTCCCTCAGCCAAATTGGGACACCCAATCATCCTCCTGTGGGGGTGAAGGCCCAGGTGAAGCCAGGGTACTGTTCCTCAGGAAGTCTTGCAGGGACACAGGCCAGACATGGGGCTTTGCCTCTGGCTTCTGTGTCCTGGATCTCAGCTGCTCTGGCTTTAACTGGTGCCACATTTCTAATAAGATCCTATTGGGCTGACCTCATGCTTTTCTTTCACTGCCCCAGCTTTTATCAAATCAACTCACACCTGGCATGCTGCTGTCCCCTCTATAACAGCCCTTACAGACACATCTGTGTCCTCGAGACCTTCACAGGGCCCTTCGCACCTCTCCTTTCAGTCTTAGCCCGTACTTCCTTCCAGGCTCTTGGTTCAACCTCCCCCAGGCCTAGTAAAGTACAAGTAGCCCCACTTACCGGTTGCCCTACGTGGGGGACAAGACTAGTCACTAGGGACCCAAAGAGTGATTGGGGAGCTGTATGGAGCTCCAGATTTCTCATTCCCACAGTGAACAACTCCCCATCTGGGCCCTGGGGGGTCCATATTATAGATGATATTTTTCATAACCAATTCCCACAACACCTGCTGGAGCTCTGCATATGTTTTCCAGCTAGTGGGTAAGTATGGTAAATCACCCTGATTAGACCAAACTGCCCTGATGGCCACTGTCAGCCAATCCAGAAGCACTCAATTCCATGAGGTGTGACGGACACTATGCAACCGTACTGCCAGAGAGAAGGGTGAGTCATTGGGGAAGCCAGTCTACTCATTTCAGAACACAATATAGCAATGTTTTCCATCCCCACATCCCAGAGATGCAGAAGCCATACAGGTGGAGATTCCAATGGTTTCTGCCGATATCAGACGCTCATATTCCACCAGCTCATCCTGGGTATAGGGCTGAGCAAGGAGTGCTCCACAACCTGGGGAGGGGGCTGACTCTTCCCCCTCAAGAGCCTGTGGTTGCTGGGTTTTTACTTTATTAATTACAACTGGGTGGACCTTTAATACAGGAGAGGCTGGTGCCTCAGGGGTGGCCTGGTAACAGATCAGCCTTGGCCACACCGCCTCACCCTCTCCCCTCATCTCCCCCACCATCTCCGGGGCAGAAAGCACCACTCTTTCCTCCCCCTCCCCCACAGCCTCCTGCTATGTGGACTCTCCTGCTGCCTCCCCTCTCACTGCTGCTAACAAATTTTCCAGGAGCCTGACCCATTCTCTCAATAACTGTCTGTTCCTTAAGGGCATCCCATAGGTCATCACCCAGCTCCTCCAAGTGATGCTGAAGTGTGTCTCTCTCCTGCCAAAGTCTCTCTCTCTCTCAATAACCCTCTCACTCTTCTCAATAACACTTTCCATTATCTGGACAAAAAGAGATCCTGCAATGCCAGCTGCTACACAGCCACTCAGGGCCTCTAAGCAGTCTTCTATCTGACAGAGAGCTATTCTGCAGCTTCCGGTGTCTCCACCCTTCCCCAGTTCTGGGGGAGGCCCCACCCCTCTAGGAGGTGCTTTATCCTAGGCCAATTCCCCATTAGGGGCTCCCCAGTTGGAAGCTTTACTTGGGGATTCCCAAGTAAAGCTGCACCTTGTACCGCTGCAGCCATGGGGGCCTCCCCACCATCCCTAGAGGCAGCCCGCCCAAGGGTCACATCCGTGTAGAAGGTATGAGGTTCAGAGGTCCTGCTGGCAACCACCAGATGTAACTCTGGGGGGAAAATCCCATGGCAAAATACCTTTGAAACCAAAATCAGTCAAGGGGAGAAATAAAGTTAAGAAACCCAGTTATTTCTTACAAGCAGTTGTTCCGTCTCTTCTCCTGATCAGGCTGCAGCAGAAGAGAGCTCCACCCTACCTCTCTGGTCCAGATAAGCCCTTACATGCCCTTGTGAGTACCTGATCATATGTACATGGATAACACTCTCCACCCCTTGGAAACACCTATTGATATGCAGATGCACTAAAGCCAGGTGATAGTCTGGAAACATTGCAGTTTCAACCAAAACATTTATCAGAACTCATCAAATTTTATGTATAATTAAGATCCACGCATTTCACTCTGAAAATTTTGTCTCAAAAAAAGTTCATTTTATCAAATTTAGTTCTATGTTAAAAATGTGAATATATACCTAGGTGTTAAAACCAGCATCTGAGATAAAAGGAATGAAATGTTAGTTTTGCTCTAATTTACCCTAGATGAAAGGTTTATCTACTTTGGATATAGAATCTTTCATCAGAATACAAAATAGTTTCTACCAAGCAAGTTCCTAGAATAACGAACCCATCATTCCATCATTCCAAACCTCTCTAAAATAATTCACAATACTTTGAGAATTCCTTAGAAATATTTTTAAAAATCTTAACTATGGAATGTAGCAGCTGTGTAGCAGAACACATTGAAACTGATCTAAAGTTGAAACTAAGCTATTTCCCTTTGAAAGGACTGCATTCATAATGCTTTGGAGTCATGGCATCTCCCTCTCCCAGTGGAACTTGCCCTGTAAATAACCTCTGATGAATTGAGTGTCTCTTAGTAATGCTGACCAACTGGAAACTGAATAAAATGCCTTCTCAAATTAGAGAACTAAAGCCATATTCTAAAAATGACATACAGCTGGCATAGCACGTGCAGGACTCTAAACGACTGCTTTTTCCAAATGGTCAAACTTGAGTCCTGCTGGAGTTGTAGCAGAATGAAGCAGAGTCAGACTTAAGAAGTTCACGGCACTACAAGGCAGTGGCTGCACTTGCAGCTTCTCAACATGACCCTTGAAATTCTTTATATCTATTTCTTGTCTTCTCACTTTCCACAGTCAAGAATAATCCTAATCTGAAGTTATGGGAGAGAACATCTATGTCTTATTAGAACCCACTAAGGTCCAGATGGGACCCTAGTCACTTCCTCGAATTGACAGATAAAGACAGAGTCAAATATGACAGAGTACTTAACAGAAAGACGAACGCAGAATTCCGGTCTAGAGTTTTCTGCAGACAACATACCTGCGGGAGTAGTCTGTGCTGGCAAGGCCTGAGGGCACTGTGGCGTACTATATCTGGGAGGATTTTGGGGGACAAAACATCCCCAAAATTGGGAAGGTATAAAAGAGAACCTTAGGAGTTTGTTAGCTCTACATGAGGAAAATGGAGATTAAGGGAGGGACAGAGGTTATGAAGCCAGCTACAAAACTAAGCAATGTTATTTCCAACCCAGAGAAAGTTTATGAGAAATAGTGGTGGGAATACCAGAAAAGAGGACATGTCTGCTTCTCTAGGGGATTTCTGCAGAGGCAGAGGGACCAGGTGAAACCTACATGTAATCCACATCAGCAAAAGTTACTAGCATCAAATTAATCAGATTAATATCTGCTTCTCCAATCCCTCTTTCCAGCCCCAACATTAAAGCAGATAGTGCAGAGAGAGATCCTGAGAGGAGGTGACCCAGAGCCAGACCATAACACTTTTCACCAGCTGACTTGCAGCAAACTTTGAACTGATTTTGAGGCAAAAAAGAAAAAAATTTTTTAATAAGCCACACTTTTTCTTAGGTACTAAATTTGGGCTATTCTAATAAAGGTGACCAGAAAGTTGTGGAATCTTGATAAAATTTTTGAAGAATGATAATTTTGTAGGAAAAGGAATCTCAAGCAGGTATGTCATAAGGAAAAATTAAATAATTCATATTTACATTTCAACAAGATATAATTCCTCCATAGGCTTGTTACCTACACAAGAGGGAACATGCTGGGTATGTGAGAGAGAAGGCTGGAGGAAGATAGCAGCAACCAAGAAACGAATGAAGATTGTATAACAATCCAAGGCAACAGAAAGCCTCTGAAGGCTCTGATATAAGTCATAGAGTCAGACTGATTATAATTCAGAGAATTGCAAAGGAGGGGAGAGAGAAAAAAGGAGAGGCAGTCAACAGGTGCTATTTTCATTCTAGCAAGAACTAAGGATCTGAACCACAGCCATGACCTAATGAATAGGAGAAAAATAATCAGAA
Source organism: Manis pentadactyla (assembly GCF_030020395.1). Taxonomy (NCBI): domain Eukaryota; kingdom Metazoa; phylum Chordata; class Mammalia; order Pholidota; family Manidae; genus Manis; species Manis pentadactyla. The sequence continues at coordinate 25,003,270 of NC_080037.1, read as the reverse complement.
GGAGGTAGAAATATAAAGATTCAAGAACAAATGAGAAGTATGAGTTTAGAGATAATATGTGCTTAAGGAAAAGTCTGGGCTTGTGGGTTGGTTGAGTCAATGGATAATGATGATCCATCTCTCTGACATAAGAAATACAGAATAAAAAGAAATTTTCTTTGTGAAATAATAAATAATGAACATAGACTCCATAAATGCAGGAATATCTATATCTTGGGCACATAGTAGATACCCACTATTTGCTGAACAGATATGTTTAATTTGGGGCAAATTTGGAAAGAGATGTCCATGGGATAGACAGGTGGATATGGCTGGAAGAGTTGGATATGCTGGTCTTAAATTTTAAGAAAGGAAGATGATATGGCAGAATAGATTTAGGGTGGTCAGCATTTGGTGTTTGTGGATGAAAGAGAACCAAGGTAAAAAGCTTGGGGAACAACATTTCAAATGCTGGGCAAAAGAAGAGAAGTTGTCAAATAGGAGAGGTCAGAAAGAAACAGGAAAACAAATGGAAAGTGATATATAAAAGTCCAAGAGAAGACCAAGCTTCCAGGAAGGAGTGGTCAGCAGTGGTAAATGCTACAGAAAGGTCAAGTGAGATAAGAACTAGAAATCCTGACTGGTGTAGAAACTAGAAAGCCACTGGTAACATTAGTGAAGGTAGTTGGGAGCAGACAGCAAATTGCCATGAGTTGAGACATGAACAGGAAGTGGACAAGTGGAGGTTCTCAGTGTTGACTGTTTAAAGAAGTTCCGATTCAAAGGGGAAACATGAAGACAGGATGACAGCACAGTGGTTATGAGGGAAGAGGTTCAGAAGGGTGGGAAGAGAGTGTGAAACATAAAGACAAGGGAAGGAAGATGAGTTGCTTGCTTTTCTGGAATTGATAGCCACTGAGAATGTTAATAAACTGAGGGAAAGGGGCCTCCCTTAAGGGAGAGATTGAAGACATTGAAGAGAAAGGGTAACAAATAGATAAAAAATAGAAAACAGACTCCAGGTTATGAGATCAAGAACATTAAGTAATGGAGTCAGTCTTCAATAAGAAGAGTATATATCAGAGAAAGACAGCCTCTCAGTGGGAAGGGCAGCCTCTATAATTCAGTCAGTTAAAGAGTAAATAAGATCGACTCTTGGCTTATGGCTGACTAGATGTTGGAAAAATCATCTACAAATGAGTAACTAAACCTTAGAAAGGACATATTGTTTGGAGACATTGCTGGGAGATGTTTCAAAGGATACCATTTCAGAAAAACAAAAACCTGCACTACAGTCCAGAGAAAGTGCAGAAGAAGTAGAAGTGGCTGAGTCCAGTAGTGGCAAGCTGGACTGGTTGCCAAAAGTTGCTGCCTAGTTCACCAATGCTATTGAAAAATTAAGTCTTGGATGAGGGATAAAATGGTAAATTCTAAGATTCCTCCCATACTGAGCAAGACCTTCAACAGTGAATGAAGTGCTGCCAGGTCAATGATATCTTCTTGGCTTCCAGTATTAATGATGTGTGATCTTGCTCTAAAACAGTGTCTAAAATCCCCAACTTAAACCCCCAAGACCATGTATTTTTAAGCCAAAATAAATACAAAAAAAATTACAAAGTGTTTATAAAAATTAATGTGTTTATAAAACAAATAGAAGATCAATGAGGAAATAGAAGATTTAACAGCACTATAAACCAAATTCTAACAGACACCTATAAAATACTTCGCCCAACAACAGTAAAATACACATTCTTCTGAAGTGCACATAAAACATTCTTCAATGTAGATCAAATGCTAGGCTGTAAAACAAGTTTTAATACATTAATAGGGATTGATATCATACAAAGTATGTTCTCCAACCAACAATGAATGAAATTAGGAATCAATGATAAAAGAACATTTGTAAAATTCATAATCATGTGGAAATTAAATAACACACTTCTAGAAAACTGAGCCAAAGAAGAAATTAGAAGAAAAAATGTAAAATACCTTGAGACAAATGAAAGTGCAACATACTAAAGCACACAGGATGCAGATAAAACAGTAGATGTGGTATATACACACAATCGAATCATATTCAGCCATAAAAAGAAAAGAAATCCTGCCATTTGCAACAACATGGATGAATCTAGAGGGTATTATGCTCAGTGAAATAATCCAGGTGGAGAAAGACCAATACTATATGATTTCCCTTATTTGTGGAATATAAAAACAAAGCAAAACAGAAGGAACAAAACAGCAGCAGACTCATGGACACTGAGAAGTTACTAGTGATTACCAAGGGGGAGGGGTTGGAAATGGGTGCAGGGGGTGGAGAGGGAGGGATAAAGAGGCACACTAATTCACAGACACAAAATAAGTTGAACAGGGGGACTGTTTAACAAATGTGATGTACATTTGAAATCAGCATAAGATTGTATATTAATGACACTTTAATAAAATAAATAAATAAATAAGATCTCAAAGCAATAACTTAAATTTCTACCGTAAAGAACTAGCAAAAGAAGAGCAAACTAAACCTGAATCAAGTAGAAGGAAGTAGATAATAACGATTAGAGCAGGAAAAAATAGAGAATAGGAAAATAATAGAGAAAATTCATGAAACCAACATTAGTTATTTGAAAAGATAAAATAAAATTGACAAATATTTAGCTGGATTAACAAAGAAAAAAAGAGATTCAAATTACTAAAATCAAGAATGAAAGAGGAAACATTACCGATTTTGAAAAAAATAAAAGGATTGTAAGAGAATACTATAAGTAATTTTACACCAACAAATTAAATACCCTAGATGAAATGGACAAATCTCTTGAAACAGATGAATTAAACAAAACTGAAGGAAATATAGAAAATCTGAATAGATATAAAACAAGTGAAAGATTAAATTAATAAACAAAAACGTTCCACAAAGAAAAGTCAAGGAAGAGATACTTTCACTACTGAATTCTAACATACATTTGAAGATGAATTATTACTAGTTCTTCATAAATGTTTCCAAAAGAGTAGATGAAGGAACAATTCACCATTCATTCTATTAAGCAGTGTTCTGATACCAAAATCAGACAAAAATAGCAGAAGGAAAGAAATATGCCATATTCCTTATGAATGTAGGTGCAAAATTCCTCAACAAAATACTAGGGGGAAAAATGGAGATACATATGGGAGGTATACACAGGTATACCTCAGAGATAGTGCAAATTTGGTTCCAGATGACTTCAATAAAGCAAATATCACAATAAAGCAAGTCAAATATTTTTTTTGCTCTCACAATACCTATAAAAGTCATGTTTACAATGTAAGGTAATTATTGATTGTGCAATGTACATACCCTAATTTTAAAATACTTCTTGTTAACAAATGCTAGCTTCCATCTGAACTTAAAGTGAGACATAATCACTGATTGCGCATCACCATAATAAATACAATAATAATGAAAAAGTTTGAAATATTTCAAGAATTACCAAAATATTACACAGAGGCATTAAGTGAGCCAATGTTAGAAAAATAGTGCCAATACACATGCTTCATGCATATATTGTCACAAACCTGCAATTTATAAAAAAATAAAATGCAGTATCTGTAAAATAAAAAAAAGGAGGAATGCCTGTAAAACATATCCAACAAGATTTATCCCAGGAAAATTAATCTTATTAAACCTTTTGAATAGATTAAAGGACATGATTATCTCAATAGATGCAGAAGCAGCATTTGACAAAATACAACACCCTTACAAAATAAAAATATTCAAAAAACCTAGAATAGAAGGAAACTATCTAAGTTTGATATAAAGCATCTACAAAATCTCACAACTAATGTCATACTTAGTGATGGGAGACTTAAAGTTTCCCCCTGAGTTCAGGAACAAGAACAGGATGCCCTGTCACACACTTATAACATTGTCCTGGAGGTTCTAATCATGGCAAGCAGGCAACAAAATGAAATAAAAGGCATCCAGATTGGAAAAAAAAAGTAAAATTATCTCTATTTGCAGATAATATGATCTTATATGTAAAAAACCCTAAGAAATCCATACAAAAATTGAATTTATGGATTTTTTCCAAAATGGCAAAAAGACTAATTAAAGAGTTTAGCAATGTTACAGGATTCAAGATCAATATGAAAAATCACTCTGTAAGAAAATAATTCCATTTACAGTACAATCACCAAGAATAAATAATCATGAATAAATTTTTAAAGTGCAATACCTATACCCTGAACTCTACACAACATTGTTAAAAGACAAAAGATCTAAATAAAAGGAAAGGCATCCCAGGGATGGTACAATATTAAAAAATCCATCAACATCATACACCATATCAACAAAAAGGACAAAAATCACATGATCATCCCCATAGTTGCCAAAAAAGCATTTGACAAAATTCAACATCCATTCATGATAGAAACTCTCAACAAAATGGGTATAGAGGAAAAGTACTTCAACATAATAAAGGCCATATCTGGCAAACTCACAGCCAACATCACATTTAACAGCAAAAAGCTGAAAGCTTCTCCTCTAAGATTAGGAACAAGACAAGGATGCCCATTCTCCCCACTTTTATTCAACATAGTACTGGAAGTCCTAGCTATGGCAATCAGACAACACAAAAAAATTAATGCATCCAGATTGGTAAGGAAGAAGTTAAACTGTCACTGTTTGTAGATGAAATGATACTGTACATAAAAAACCCTAAAGAATCCACCCTAAAACCACTAAACTAGTACCTAAATTCAGCAAAATTTCAGGATATATAATTAATACACAAAATCCTGTTGCATTCCTATATACTAATGATGAACTAGCAGAAAGAGAAATCAGGATGATTTACAATTGCATCAAAAAGAATAAAATACCCAAGAATAAACCTAACCAAGGAAGTGAAAGACCTATACCCTGAAAACATACTCATGAGAGAAATTAAATAAGATATAAATAAATGGAAAGATATCCTGTGCTCATGGATAAGAATTAATATTGTCAAAATGGCCATCCTGCCTAAAGCAATCTACAGATTCAATGCAATCCTTATCAAAATACCAACAGCATTCTTCAGTGCACTAGAACAAATAGTTCTAAAATTCATATGGATCTACAAAAGACCCAGAATAGCCAAAGCAATCCTGAGAAGGAACAATAAAGTTGGGGGGATTATGCTCCCCAACTTCAAGCTCTACTACAAAACCACAGTAATCAAGACAATTTGGTACTGGCACAAGAACAGAGCCATAGATCAATGGAACAGAATAGAGAGCTCACATATAAACCCAAGTATATGTGGTCAGTTAATATATGATAAAGGAGCCATTGATATACAATGGGGAAATGACAGCCTCTTCAACAGCTGGTGTTGGCAAAACTGGACAGCTACCTATAAGAGAATGAAACTGGATTATTTCTAACTCCATATACAAAAGTAAACTCAAAATGGATCAAACACCTGAATGTAAGTCATGAAACCATAAAACTCTTAGAAGAAAACATAGGCTAAAATCTCCTGGACATAAACATGAGCAACTTTTTCCTGAACACATCTCCTCAGGCAAGGGAAACAAAACAAAAATGAACAAATGGGACTACATCAAGCTAAAAACCTTCTGTACAGCAAAGGACACCATCAGCAAAACAAAAAGGCATCCTACATTATGGGAGAATATATTTGTAAGTGACATATCTGACAAGGCGTTAACATCCAAAATATATAAAGAACTCACATGCCACAACACCCAAAAAGCAAATAACCCAATTAAAAAATGGGCAGAGGATCTGAACAGACACTTCTCTAAAGAAGAAATTCAGATGACCAACAGGCACATGAAAAGATGCTCTACATTGCTAATCATCAGGGAAATGCAAATTAAAACCACAATAAGATATCACCTCACACCAGTTAGGTGTGAGGATGGCCAACATCGAAAAGACAAGCAACAACAAGTGTTGGCAAGGATGTGGAGAAAGGGGAACCCTCCTACACTGCTAAGTGGGAATGTAAATTAGTTCAACCATTGTGGAAAGCAATATGAAGGTTCCTCAAAAACCTAAAAATAGAAATACCATTGGACCCAGAAATTCCACTTCTAGGAATTTACCCAAAGAAAACAAGATCCCAGATTCAAAATAACATATGCACCCCTATGTTTATCACAGCACTATTTATGATAGCAAAGATATGGAAGCAACCTAAGTGTCCATCAGTAGAAGAATGGATGGATAAAGAAGATGTGGTACATATGCACAATGGAATATTATTCAGCCATAAGAAGAAAGCAAATCCTACCATTTGCAAGAACATGGATGGAGTCAGAGGATATTATCCTTAGTGAAATAAGCCAGATGGAGAAAGACAGTATCAAATGATTTCCCTCATTTGTGGAGTATAACAATGAAGCAAAACTGAGGGAACAAAACATCAGCACACTCACAGACTCCAAGAAGGGACTAGCAGTGGTTACCAAAGGGGAGGGGTGGGGTAGGGTGGGTAGGGAGGGAGGGAGAAGGGGATTGAGGGGCATTATGATTAGCACACATAATGTAGGGGGGTCATGGGGAAGGCAGTATAGCACAGAGAAGACAAGTAGTGGCTCTAGAGCATCTTATTACACTGATGGACAGTGACTGTAATGGGATATGGGGGAGGGACTTGATAATATGGGTGAATGTAGTAACCACAATGTTGCTCATGTGAAACCTTCATATCAATGATAGCTTAATTTTAAAAAATGGAAAGAATCCATTCCTTATTCATGGATAGTAAGACATAATATTGTTAAAATGGAGATACTCCCCAAACTGACTCATAGATTCCACACAATTCCTATCAGAATACCAGCTGATTTCTTTGTGGAAATCAATCAACTGACTCTATAATTCATTTGAAAACTGTAGGGAACCATAATAGCCAAAATAATATTGAAAAATAAGAACAAAATAGGGAAGACTCACCCTTCCTGGCTTCAGAACTTACTACAAAGCAAGAGTAGTCTGTCGTGTGGTACTGAAATCAGGATAAACATATGGATCAGTGGAGTAGACCTGAGTGCCCAGAAATAAACCCAGGTATTTATGGTTAGTTGATTTTTGACAAGGATGCCAAGACCACTAAATGAGGAAAGATTAATCTTTCAGCAAATTGGCTAAGAACAATGGATATGCATATACAAAATAATGAAGTACACTTAACTCACACCATATACACAAAGTAACTCAAAATAGATTTTAAAAAAAAACTAATTCAAGAGCCAAACCTACTGAAGAGAACTCTTTTAAAAAACATAAAATCTTCATGATCTTAGATTTTGCAATGAATTGTTAGACATGATAAAAAAACATCAGAGTCAAAAGAAAAAGATAAATTGTACTTTATTAAAATTAAAAACTTTTACACATCAACAAAAATGAAAAGACAAACCACAGAATGAGAAAAACTATCAGAAAATCACATATCTGATAATAGTTTAGTATATCTAGAATATAAAAAGAATACTTACCACTCAACAAAAAATGTAACCAATTTAAAAAATGGACAAAAAGATATTAATAGACATTTCTCTTAAAAAGATAATACAAATGGCCAAAAAACACATGAAAGCTGACCAATATTATTAGTTATCAAAGAATCAAAGCAAAACTAAAATGAAGTAGCACCTCCCACCTAGTTTAGGATGGCTATAGTCAAAATGACAGACAATACCAAGTGCTGATAATAATAAGGAGAAATAGGAACCTTCACACATGTCTGGTGGTAATGGAAAATGGTACAAAATTGGAAAACAGTTTGGTAGTTCCTCAAATGATTGAACATAGAGTTACCATATGAACCAGCAATTCCACTCTTAGCTATATGCCTAAAAGAACTGAAAATATATGTCTACACAGAAACTTGTACATAATGTTCATAGCAAGAATTATGCATAACAGCAAAAAGTGAAAACCCAAATGTCTTGGAATGAATAAATAAAATCTATACAATGATACACTCATAAAAAGGAATGACATTCTGATTCATGCTACAGCATGAGTGAAACTTGAAAATATTAGGCTGAGTGAAAGAAGCCAGACACAGAAAATCACATATTGTATGGTTCCATTAATATGAAATATACAGAATACACAAATTCATAGAGACAGAAAGCGGTTGCCAGGGGTTGGAGAGGGGAGGGAAAGAGGCATGACTTTTAATGGGTATGTGTTAGGGGGGCATTGTGTAGTTTCCTCCATCTTGTCCCCACCGCAACAAAGAATTAAAGGGCAGAGACACGGTAGTGAAGCAGAGTAAAAGTTTTATTTAAAGTTACATACTTAGAGAGAAAATGTAGGCGACCTCAGGGAGGAGATGTTAGGGTGGGGGAGTTGGTTTGGAGACACAGGGAAGTCAGAGTACAACTTGAGGAAGGAATTTATTAAAGGGAGAGTGTCAGGCAATGACAGATCAGAATAATAAAGGAAGTTCACTAAACTTCTACTAAGCATGGGGCACATCCCCTGCGAACTCCTTAAGCCAGTGTCACTTGGCATCCAGTGTCTGCTTGGATCTGCACGGTGTGGGAACTGAGTCCCTACCACCCCAGGAATTGAGGGAGCCATAGAGCACTGGATGGAGTGAGATTTTGTTCTGTGAACTTCCTAGAGGCAAAGAGATTTTCATGCAGACTGCTAAAGATCGTGACCATAAACTTCTATCAGGATCACCCAGGCAATGGCCATCTGCAAGCCTAGATCTGAGGTCTCAGCAACCCCTTCTTAGTTATCTGAAATAGGGCACAGGGAGTGAAGCTTTGAGCTTAAATCGAAGGAGTAGAATGACAAAGAAAAGTAACAAAGAGAGACAAAACATTGTAAGTTGAAAGAGAGAAATTTATTTAAAGCAAAAAGGTGCACACTCAGAGAAAGGAGAGTGTGGGCTACCTCAGAGAAGAGGTGCACTGAAAGATTGGGAAAAAGTTTTATTTAAGATTATGCACTTAGAAAGTGGGAGTGACCTCAGAGAGAGAGGTGCATGCTGAAAGGTTGGGGGTTCCCCCTTTTAAGGATTTTCCAGGAATGTGACTGTCTTGCCAATGGATTTCAGCCCAGGGCAAGTTCACTATAGATTCAATGTGACCAAAGAAATTGACAGCAAAACATTCTTGGGGTGAAAGGTTATACCCAACTTTATTTCCAGGCAGGTCAGTCACTAGAATCCCGTTCACTCAGAGCGAGTCTGCATGCATCCAGCTGGTCTCTGCCTCTGGGCCCCTCTCTTTGCACAGCCATCGTCTGGGCCCCGCTGTCCACACAGCCATCCTCCAGGCCTCTCTGCACAGCTGTACCACACAGTCATCCCACACAGCCATCCCCTGGGCCTCTGTCCTCAGTGCTGCCACCACTCCAGCCTCTGCTCTGCTCTCCTGCAGCCTTGCAGCCCTGCCACTGTGTCGCACCCAGAGCACTGGGCAGAGCTCTTTATATATATAGAGTCAACAGCCATGTAGTGCCCACAGGTGTGCAGTGAGCTAATCAGTCAACCACGGCCAGGTGAGAATCCTGGGAAGAGGAACTCTCATTTTATCCACAGTGACAAAGGGCTAGGGGTGTGGACTTGTCAAGTGGTCCCAAGCTGTTTATCTTTGATGAGAGACATTAAGCCTCTTGTATTATCAGTCCTTGTGCAAAATTAACACAAGAAATTCACTGCTCTAATTCCTTCCCAGAATAGCAGCTTCCCTCTAGGAACATACCAATTAAGACCACTTGCCCTGCCTGCAAGGTGGGCTGAGTTATTGTCTGTTTGCTAAAGAGTATGTTAAGAATCTTACTTCTTAACTTATTGGGTTTTAAAATGCAATTTTAGCTTTAAGATGGAATCTTCCCTGCTTTTACTATGCAGTTTATAGCTGGGCTTGTTTGCTAAATTAATCATGATCCTTATCTCCGGTACAGGTTTCAAATTACTTGATTAGGGGCTGCAGGAGGAAAACAACAGCATATAGGTTAAGGTAAAGAATAAACTGGACCTTTTAGCAGGCTAAAGTAAATCTTTAAATGTCATGATCTAATTGACACAATGAAGACATGGGCTGCACTCAGATACTTTTCTTTATCTGGGGAATATTTGGACATTCCAAGTCACTCCTGGCCTTTTGAGCTTCAACTGATTAACTCATTAACTCTATGAGTCTTTTCTGGCTCTCTAGTCTTAACTGGTTAACTTTTTGAGTCACTTTTAGTGGGCTCTACTGGCCTTAATTCTCTCTCCCCCTCACTCATATCTATTTCCCTGCCTGTCACTACTATAACAAATTACCACAAATCTAGTGACATAAAGCAGCACAGATTTGTAACCTTACAGTTGGAAATCTGATGTGGGCCTCACTGGGCTAGAATAAAAAAATCAGCAGGGCTTCTCCATCCGTGTGTTCTAGGGGAGAATCTGCTTCCTTGCCTTTTCAGGCTTCTAAAGGCTGCCCACATTCCTTGCTTGGGACCCATTCTCCATCTTCAAAGCCAACTACGGAGGGTGGTCTTACGCTGACTTCTCTTGCTATCTCTCTTCTACCTTATAACCCTTGTGATTGTATTGAGTCCATCCAGATAATCCAGAATAATCTCCCCATCTCAAGGTTATCTGATTAGCAACCTTAATTCCTCTTTTGTATTTAAATTAACATATTCATAGTTCCAGGGATTTGGAAGTGGACATCATAAGGAAGGGAAGAAGGCAAGATTGAGCATTATTCTGCCTACTGCAGTATTTTAAAAATACCACAGCAATGTCAGAAACTTTTGTTTGAAGATCAGGACTAAGATGAGAATGCCTACTACCACTTCTTCAGTTCAACACTGTAATAAAGGCTTTCAAATTGTCACTGCAATGCCACTTGGACTGTACCACAGTGCCATTACCAATTTCTAAAATGCAAGCAATGGTCTAATAACAGACAATCTGTTCACAAGTCACACACAGCCTGAAAACACGTAAGTCACACACACAGCAAAGTGAAAGTGGGAAGTTTTACAATGAGAAGATTTAATTTCCTAAAGATGCCACACACCTTTAAATTAGTATTTAATAAACTCTCAGGGCAGTGGAATATTTTTCCCTAGACTCACTTTATTCTTGATACAAAAAGAGTGGTCCAAAACTAGCCTATTTAAGCTAGCCACATATATATGACTTGATATCTAAGAGTTTTTTCTTAATGTCTAAGGGTTACACATCAGGGTAAAGGTATTACAGGACTAGTTTATTAAGGTAACTAGCCAATATAAGATGCCAAGGCTTAATTAGGAGTACTTGTTTTTATCCATAAAGAAAACAAACTGAAAAACTCAGGAAAACATAAATTATTTTATTTCTCAAAATAATTATAAAACTAAATGCTTTTTAATCACATCTGAAGGGTTCCTAAGTAGAGATGAGATAGGGACCATGAGACAGAGTAGGGTGAGGGCCTCCAGAAAAAGCAAGGCAGGATATTTACAGTCAAAGCAATGTTAACAGTGTAAAGTACCTATCAAAACTCTGTGTTCAGCATTGTGCAAAATCAAGGTCACATTAATTCTCTAGGGTAAAGATACCAGACTAGGAATATAGACATCTTCAGTGAGATACGTTAAAGGTCAAAAGGCCAGGAGCAGCTTGGCCTGGTGTTTGAGTGTTCTGCAAGGGTATCTCAGCATAACCCCTGACTTCACTGTAAACAGCCCTAGCAAACAGATAACAACCCAGCACACCTCGAGGGCAGGGCAGGTGGTACAAGTCCACACCCTAAGGCCTCAATTCCCAGAAATCCTCAACTGCCTATAAACCCCCTAGACAACGCACCACCCCGGGCTCTCTTGTCCCCTCCTGGCATGAGCCAGGAGCTCTATTCTCTCACTTTATTTCTAAATAAAAGCCTCTCCCTGGCTCTCCTATCTTAGCAAAAAGGGTGTTTGCTAAATTCATTCTTCGACTCTGCAAACAAGAATGCCGGCATCAGAGACAATAGCTGTATAGTTCCTAGAATCCAATTCCCCTTCAATCTTGCTAGGGAGCCTGAATCTCACTAATGAATTTATGAAAACAGTAATAACTGCCCATAAAAAGATATGCTGTTCTACTTTAAAATGAAATTGTTATTTACTGAGTCTTAAGTCTGTTCTCTTCAAGGGAAAAAAAAAATAGTGTGAATGGGAGACACTTAAACACAAACCAACCATCACAGACCACCCAAGGTGATAAAAGAGATTCCATTTCTGAAATTACTCAGAGAGAGCCTAGCTTTCACTACAAACCATCTTATTTCAGTGTAAGAAAACCCCTAAACAGGGTTGATAAAATTTTAAATTTCCCATAGTTGAATTTAATAAACTTTTCAAAGAATGGAAGAGAGTTTCTTTGGCTCTTTCTTCATGAGTATAGGATGGTTTTTGCAAGCTAAAGGAAAAATAGAGTGATCATGGCTGTCAGGCTAACTTTTTTTTTTAGGAATAAGTCGGATTATCACTACTTTGCATAAAAACATCTCATTGTTAGAGGGAAAAAGTCAAGCTCCTTGGTGAGACTAACAGGCCCAGCATGAACTGCCCTTCCCTTCCTGCCTCTCTAACCTCCTCCTGTTCTTCCCCTGGAGCACTGGTCCTACTGACACCAGCCTCTGTGCTTTTCTTCAAACAGCCCAAGTTCATTCGTGCCTCGGAGCCTGTGTGCTTGCAATGTTTCTTCTTCCTAAAACAGTCTCCCATGAGATCCTCACATGGTCCATTCTTCGATATCATTTAGTTGCTCCTCAAATGTCACCCACTAACTGAGGTTCTTTCTGACTCTTTTAGCTCAGAGATCCCTGCTATTTTCTTCATGACACTTACTACTATGTACTTTCCTGTTCTACTTGTTCTGCTGAAATATGAATTTCAGGAGAGCAGGGAGGGACCAGACACAAGAATGGTTCCTGGTAATAGTACATGCTTAGTCGGTGTGTGTTAAGTACTTGAAATAAGTGCCATTTCAATAGAAAAATATAAAAAGTCTGATGATTTCTGCAAAGGCATCCCCTGTGAGGTCAGTCCCCTAAGGTTCTACACCTCTGAAATCATATAAACCCTCTATTTCACACCTTCTCCCATACTAGTAAAGATCACCCTACAAGTCACTTGGGAAATGGTCCGCGTCCATTTATCGTAGGTTTGAATTCTGGCATCACAAGAACTACCCTTCTCCAAGAAGTGATTATGAACTAGGCAGGGAAAAATTAAGCAAGTTAAAATAAAATATCAGTGTCAGGTTTTAGGCATGTTTGAATGCTACTGCTTATATCAAAGTTTTTCTTTACTTTACAAAAGTAAAACATCTATATGTGAAACCTGGATATTATACTAGCCAAAAAAAGAAAATAAAAATTGACCATAATTCCCTCAGAGAACTACTGTTAGAAATTTGATATTGTATATTATAGGGCTTTATTTCTATTTGAGCATGTATAAACTTTTAAAACAACATTAGCTCTTATTCTGCATCTACCTCTGTAAGCTTCTCTTTTTAATTGAAGTATAGTTGATATGTGATATTATATTATACAAGTATACAACACAGTGGTTCAACAGCTACACACATTCTCAAGCCTTCACCCAAACTAGTGTACTTACTCTCCGTCAAAATCAAAAGATGTTACAGAATCATTGGCTAAATTCTCCATGCTGCACTTCAACCCCCATGACCAACCTATATTATGATTGAGATTTTTGTGCACCTTTACCCCTTCATACTCCCCACTCACCCATGGCAACCCCTCCCCCATGGTAACCACCAGTCACTTCTCAGTGTCTCTGAGTCTACCACTGTTTTGTTCATTTTGTTTCATTTTCTTTTTAGATTCCACAAATAATTGAAATCATATCATTTTGTCTTCCTCCACCTGGCTTACTTCACTAAGCATAATACCGTTTAGGTCCACTCATGTTGTCACAAATGGCAAGATTTCTTTCTTTTCTATGGCTGAATAATATTCCAATGTGTATATGCACCAAATCCTCTTTATCCACTCATCTATTCATGGACTCTTATATTGCTTCCATATCTTGGTTATTGTAATTAATGCAGAAATTAATAGGTGCATATGTCTTTTTGGATCAGAGATTTTGTTTTATTTAGGTAAATTCCTAGAAGTTCAGTTACTGGGTCATTTGGTATTTCTATTTTTAGTTTTTTGAGGAACCTCCATACTTCTTTCCATAGTGGCTGTACCAATTACATTCCCACCAAAAGTGTAGGAGGTTTCCCATTTCTCCACATCCTTATCAATACTTGTTTTTTCTTGTCTTTTGGAGAGTGGCCATTCTGACTGGTGTGAGGTGATAATCTCATTGTGGGATTGATTTACATTTCCCTCAGAATTAACGATGTGAATCATCTTTTCATGTGCCTGTGGCCATCTGTATTTCTTCTTTGGATAAATGTCTGTTCAGGTCCTTCACACATTTTTTTAATTGGGCTATTTGTTTTTTTGGGTGTTGAGGTATATGAGTTTTTTAATGTATTCTCCCATACTGTAGGTTGCATTTTTGTTCCACTGATGGTGTCCTTTGCTGTACAGAAGCTTTTTGGTTTGATATAGTCCCACTTGTCCATTTTTATTTTCTTTCCTTTGCCTGAGGAGATGTGTCCAGGAAAAAATTGTTCACACTTATGTTCAAGAGATTTTTGCCTATGTTTTCTTCTAAGAGTTTTATGGTTTCATATCTAACATTCAGGTTTTTGATCCATTTCAAGTTTACTTTGTGTACGGAGTTAGCAATCCAGTTTCACTCTTTTGCATGTTGCTGTCCAGTTTTACCAAGAAAAGTTACCAAAGAGGCTTTTTATCCCCATTGCATATTCATGGCTCTTTTATTGTATAGTAGTTGTATATTAATTAATATATGAGTAGGTTCATATCTGTACTGTCTCTTCTGTTCTATTGATCTATGGATCTGTTCTTGTGCCAGTAACATGCTGTTTTGATTACCAAGGCTTTGTAGTATAGCTTTAGGTCAGGAACTGTAATCCCCCAGTTTTGCTCTTCTTTCTCAGGATTGCTTTCACTGTTGGGGTCTTTTGTGGTTCCATATGAATTTCAGAACTATTTGTTCTAGTTCATTGAAAAATACCATCGTAATTTTGATAGTGATTGCACTTAATCTGTAAATCGCTTTGGGCAGAATGGCCATTTTGACAATATTAATTCTTCTTATCCATGAGCATGGGATAGATTTCCATTTTGGAGTCCTCTTTAATTTCTCTCATGAATGTCTTACAGTTTTCAGAATACAGGTCTTTCACTTCCTTGCTTAGGTTTTTCCTAGGTATTTTATTCATTTTTTTTTGCAATTGTAAATGGAATTGTTTTCCTGATTTCTCTTTCTACCAATTTGCTGTTAGTATATAGGAATGCAACATACTTCTGTGTATTAATTTTGTATCCTGCAACTTAGTTGAATTCAGTAATTAGTTCTAATGTTTTTTTGGTGGAGTCTTTATGGTTTTCTATGTATAATATCATGTCATCTGCAAATAATGACATTTCAACTTCTTCCTTACCAATTTGGATGCCTTTATCTCTGTGTTGTCTGATTGCCATGGCTAGGATCTCCAGTACTATGTTGAACAAAAGGGGTGAGAGTGGACATCCTTGTCTTGTTCCTGATCTTAGAGGAAAAATTTCAGTTTTTCACCATTGACCATGATGTTAGCTGTGAGTTTGTTGTATATGGCCTTTATTATGTTGAGGTACATACCCTCTACACCCATTTTGTTAAGAGTTTTTATCATAAATGGATGTTGAATTTTGTCAATTGCTTTCTCAGCATCTATTGAGATGATCACATAGAATTTATTGTTCTTTTTGTTAATGTGGTGTATGATGTTGACTGATTTATGAATATTGTACCATCCTTGCATCCCTGGAATAAATTCTACTTGATTGTGATAGATGGTCCTTTTGGTGTACTTTTTAATTCAGTTTGCTAGTATTTTTTTGATAATTTTTGCATCTATGTTTATCAGGGATGTTTGTCTATAGTTTTCTTTTTTTGTAGTGTGTTGCTTGGTTTTGGTATGCTGGCCTCATAGAATGAGTTTGGAAGTGCTCCCTCCCCTTCTACTTTTTGGAATACTTTAAGAAAGATGGATATTAGCTCTTCTTTGAATGTTTGGTAGAATTCAGCTGTGAAGCCATCTGGTCCTGGCATTTTGTTTTGGGGGAGTTATTTGATTACCAGTTCTATGTCATTGCTCATAATTAGTCTGTTCAGATTTCTGTTTCTTCCCAGATCATCTTGGAAGTTTGCATTTTTATAGGAATTTTTCCATTTCTTCTAGGTTGTCCAATTTATTGGCATATATTTTTTCATATTTTTCATACTCAAAGTATTCTCTAATAATTCTTTGCATTTCTGTGGTATCCACTGTGACTATTCTTTCTCCATTTCTGATTCTGTTTATTTGTGTACTCTCTCTTTTTTTTCTTGATAAGTGTCTGGCTAGGGTTTTATCTATTCTTCGTATTTTCTCAAAGGACCAGCTGTTTGTTTCATTGTTTTTTTTTCTTTTGTTCTTCTCTATTTTATCTATTTAAAGAGCATTATTTATAAATGCCAAGACCCGGAAACAACTTAAGTGACCATGGATGGCTGAATGGATAAAGTTTTGGCATATATATATATATACAATGGAATATTATTGTCTATATAAAGTGAGGAAATCCTACCATTTATGACAACATGGATGGATCTTGAAAGCATTATACTAAGTAAGATGAGTCAGACTGAGAAAAACAAATACTATACAATGTTCTTTATATGTGGAATGAAAATAATTCATAGAAAAAGTTCAGACGCATGGTGGTTACCCAAGTTGGAGGGTTGGGAGGAGGGAGAATTGGAGGAAGGCTGTCAAAAGATACAAACTTCCAGTTATAAAATAAATAAGTACTATGGATACAATGCACCACATGATGATTATCGCTAACACTGTTCTATGATAGTTATAAAAGTTGTTAAAAGAATAAATCCTAAGAGTTCTTATCATAAGAAGAAAATTTTTTCCTTTCTTTTTCTTCTCTTTTTATTGAATTTACATGAGTAAACGGATGTTAGCTGAACCTGTTATGATCATTGTGCAATACTTGTAAATGAAACCATCATGCTATTCACCTTAAACTTATACAGCAATTTGTATAAATTATTTCTCAATCAAACTGGGAAGAAAATAATGCTGTTGCACTGTGAAGGTGGTCAATCAGTGTTTGTTGAATGAATACATAACCTCTTCCTCCTACATGGTAAAGCACAGATCCTTCATGGCCCCTCTGCAGGGTTCCAGGCCATGTTGTATATGTGCTTGCAGGCCTGGTTACCAAAGGACATGATAATGGAATCCTTTCCTCTAGGCTTCCCACTCTCCCCCTGGCCCTGCACCATAGTACTTTGTTCAGTATGGGTCGCCAATCATGGTGCCTAGAGGAGAGCATAACATAGTGATTGAGAGCTCTAGCACCAGACTGGCTGGATTTAAAATGCTCTGCAACTTCCTAGCTATGTGATCCTCTCTTACTTATAAATGGTAATTGTGAAATGTAAATCATATTTGCCACATAGGGTGATTTGTGAGGATTAAATGAATTCAAATAAAGCTCAGGGTGTGACACTGGACTAGCTCTCCATCAATGTTATTATTATGACTGTTTACTCTTTCAGTCAGTGCCACCACCCCTGAGGCTGCTGTCCTGGTACCCTGAAGGCCTCATGGTGGGATTCTCCACTGAACTCAGCAAGACTGTCTTTCTCTGACTTTGAATGCTACATCACTTGGTGAGTTAATACCTTTAGTATTCACGGCATTGTCCCCAATATCTCTGGGAATGTGTGCTGTGTTTATGCACAGACCTCTCTCTTTTCCAGGAGACCAGATAGGACTTAACAGGAAACAGGGCAAGGGCAACATGTGATGCACCTCCAAGTGCCCCTCATACCTCACTTCTGAGAACTTGTCCCTGGATGAACTTTGCCTGATTTTCTTCCATGAAAAGTCTCACTGCTGAGGTTTCTTCATATAAACAGTTCTTCATATAAACAGACTTTGCCAGCCTCAGTTTACCAAATACACTCATATTTACACTCCACCTAGCCTCCCTGCTAGCAGCCCCACCCAGTTCTGTGCTCTGTGTCCCACATATCTTTGAACCATAATAGAGAGTAAACAGAACAGGGATTATGATGGGAAGTGACCTACAGTAGACACAATGGGTCAAGGAGTACAGCTGAAAAACTGAGATGTCAGTCAAGGTCACTTTGCCTTTGAGTTCCAATGAATAAACTGGAATACCCATTTCTCTTGCTGTGGCAAAGCCAGTGACCCTTTCTAGGAAGATTCTTACTTTTCTTCTAGTTACATATGGCTCCAACTTTCTGTACTCCCTCAATTCATTCCATTCTTGAGACATCTTGCCACACAGTACATGGCATCCTTTTTGCACAGTAAATCACCTCGTATTGGACACCCCCAATCCCTTTGCTCCCCAAAATGCCACAACACAAGGTTGCATACAGAGCATATTTTGACTAAAACCTTCAAGTAATGTAAAGAATGTATGTCACATCACTGCCACTAATTTAAAATCAAATAGTAAATCCTATTCTTTATTTTGACCATCCTTCCACATAGTTTTCCCAAGCCTCTTTTCTGATAAGAGTCCATCATGAGCCCGTGTTCCTGCTCTCCTCCAACCTCCTCCTCCTCCTCCTCAAATTGCTCTTATCACTGGGGGCAGAGCCATTCACCATCTCATTGTCACACATTTTCCAGAATATAATCTTGAGACTTAATCTTCTGCCCCCACAGTAACTTACCATGGTAATATCCTTAAGCATAATAGGTGTCTCCTTGAAAGCAACTCTAGAGTTGGTTATTGAAATAACACTTTGCTACACTGCTAGAGCTGAAAAAGAGAAAAATGCTAGGAAAATCTGTAAACCTAAGGTTGCATTCTTTGGAAGAAAAAAATGCCTTTATTGCCGTCCCAACTTGATCCCTCTTGTACAGTGGCCCTTAATCCATCACAGCAATGGACAATCCATCGTGAGAGAACAGGGGGCACACCTCTGTGTGTGATGCCATGCATAAGGAAAAGTGGAAAAACAAGAGGGAAAGCACACCTGGACACAAGACGTATGACTGCAAAGCTACACAAAACAGCATGAGACCCATTCTTGCTGAAATAAAACCCCATCTGTCCCACACAATCATTTGTCCCCTATTAAATAAGACGCCAAGTCACTTTAATCAGATTGGCATTTGGACTATTCAAGAACAAGCCCAAGAATCTCCCTAAGTTTATTCCTGGATATGAACAATGGTGATTCCCGTTTCTGTCTGTGGTGCCTCCCTGTCAGAGCAGCTGAATAACTGGCAGTGTGCGGGCATGAGAATGGAAGAACAGGGCATGCCAATATCTATTGCAGTCATTTGCCAGGATAATGTAGGCTTGCCATTATGTTGTCATGCAGCAACTTATGTTGAATTTGAAAACAGTAAATGCCATACAAAAGCATGAGTGATTTATATATGAGACTACAGAAGCACTTAAAATCTGCAATGTAATGAAATGAGACGCCAACAGATTGCATGTTTTGTGGTTATTACCACAGAAGAAAAACAACAACAGCAAAAAACTTGAGAAAAGAAATAACTATTGGAGAGCAATCAGCCCCCAAACACAAACCACTTCGCACCTCACCCTCTCTCACAATCTATCAACCTGACTTACTAATAATGCCTTGTTGCTGCCTTGCTGCTTTAAGTAACAAAACTACTGCACTCAAATCAGAAGTCAGTCTGTTCTCTGCTGCACTTTGCAGCCTGACAATACACAGTCCAACAGAATGCAGAAGGCCTTGCTAAAGAGAAAAATAAAGCAGGAAATTCAAGATAGGTTATAAGCTATCGCTACACTGACATATATGGAGTGACCAATTTTGAAACCGCCAGGCTTGCCCTTTGAAACCACATTTTTAAACAGAAGCGTGGAAATTTTTTCTTCTGTTGCAAGATCTGTACCAAAAATAAAACAAGCTCAAAGATGAGAAATCAGAAATTAGTCACACACCTGTCTTCCCATTTATTCTGCACCCCCACTCTGTTATCCCGCCAGGGGAGCTGCTCTGCCCTGTGCTTCCATGACTGCCCATCCCTTGGCATGACTTCAATCCATCTCCCAGTTTCCCTCTCCATTGTTCTTGGCTGTGTTCTTAGACTTTCGGTGTGAATTCAAACTGGTCTCCATAGCTATTTGACACTGTGGATAGACTTCTTGCACTTGACTTACATGTTTTATCCTCCCATCCTGTCGGCTCTTCTGTGCTACCTGAGTGGGATATCACAGACCTGGAGGTCTGTGAGATTTGCTATATTAGCCTTTTGCCTGTACTCTGCCTAGTATCTTCACTCTTTTTAGATCTTTACTACTCTTTTTCCTACAGTACTTTTACTGGGGTTCTTTTAATTATATGTTCATACAACATGGTCCACAGCTAGTCAGCAAACTTCCAATGCAGAAAGTTCACTTCATCACTGCACAACTCATTTTTCCTATCAAAATTTCTGCTCTGCCTTTCCCAAGGCCACCCTGACTCTTCTGCAGGAATCCAGGCTACCTCAGCCCAGGCAGAAACTGCTCATACACAACTGAATAGCATACAACAACTCTAAATCATTCCTGCCCACCAGAAAGATACACTGTATTTTTTATTGAATGAAACAGAAGCATAGGAGGTTTCATACAGGAGCAAAGTACATGTTCCAAGTCCTGTATCTGAATTATAATAATTATCATTACCAAATAAGAGAGCTTAATAGATGATTTTCTTTAGAAACGGATACATGGGATATTCCAACCTGAAGGTTCAACTTTGCATTGCAATTCCTCTCTAGCCAAGGCCCAATTGCCATCTCAGAAATTTATAAGGTAGAGTAGTGTTTATCACATCATTTTTTGTGTATGCTTATATTGGGGTTACCTCACAGACCTCCATGTCTGTGATATCCTACAGTTGAACCACCATATCTCAGTATAACTTATGCTTTACTTCTTTTACTAAAAAAGTAAATGGAATCATTTTCCCTAAGGAATATGGAAATCTCATTAAACTGTAAGACTTCTGCTTTGTTTGACATATACTGCTAAACTCCTTGGCATAGTCAACAAGGAAAACTAGTCTATAAACTCTAGAATTACATATAATGAGCCATTATCTCTAAAGTCCTAAATTGTTCTCTTATCATAAGAGAGGTTCTGCTAAGCGGCACATTAACTCCTTTATTTATCACTGAAACTCGGTCCTGATGGGTTTATATTTAAACATGACTAAGTACAGCGGAGAATGTAAGATTGAAATGGTTCAGGCTCCTTGTAGTTGACTTTCAAAAACAGAATGCTATCCACATATTAAAAAAGATAACTACTATGCAAATAAAAATGAACAAAGGACACTAATGGATAAGTACACCAGCAAAGATAAATGCCCTGAATTCTTTTACCAAGGAAATTACATACAGGTGGGAAGTGAGCCTGAAATTAGACACAGCCGAGTCCAGATCTCAATTCTACTGGTGCCGACTGAGAACCTGAGCCAGTTACTCAGCTTCTGTGATCCTCTAGCCTTTTCATCCAGTACAAGGGATAACTTCTAATATCTTCAAAATTAAAGCCAATAACATAATAAAAAGCCTTTTCCTTCTTCCATATATATTATTCAAAGTGTTCATCGAACCGCTTCCCCTAATGCCCATTCTCCAGAATACTGGCCTCTTTCTGTTCTATAAACCTGCCCACATTGGTGCCTCTCCAGGACCTTTGCACTTGCTGTTCCCTGTGCCTGAGGAGGGCTCACCGTCTAATGGCTTATCTCCTCATCATTTACCTCTCAGTCCAAATCTTGATACCTCAGAAAGTGTCCATGTTTCCAAGCTCCAAACTCTATCCATTACTGTCTTATCACCTTTGTGGTACTTACTCCCATATGAGCTAAACTTATTATTTGTTATAATAATGGTCTATATCAGAACATCTAGATAAAAGGGGAGAACTGAAGTGCCTCGTTCACTACCAGACAGGCAGTGTGTAAACCTGACACTGAGAGCAGCGGAGAGCCAGGGGTGTGAATGAGAAGATTGTCATTTTAAAAAGAGCACTCTGGCCATAGGGTGAAAAATAGATTGGTTCTACAAAAGGCAAAATTATGGAAACAGTAAAAATTTCAATGGTTATCAGGGATTAGAAGAGGCAGGGATGAATGGGTGGAGCACAGGGGATTTTTTGAGAAAAACTTTCTGTATGACACCATAACGGTGGACATATATCATTACTTATTTGTTCAAATCCATAGAATGTACAATAATATCACGAGTGAATCTTAATGGACACTGTGTGCTTTACATGATATCGATGCGCTGATGCTGGTTCATCAGTTGTAACAAATGTACCTCTCTGGGGGAGGACGTTGAACACGGGGGAGGGTATGCATGTGTGGGAGCAGGAGGTACACAGGAACTCTCTATACTTTGTGCTAATTTTTACTGAGAACTTTAAACTGCTCTAAAAACTGTCTTTTTTCAAAATAATGGAGTGAAGGAGGCAAAACTTTATACAGAAAGATGCAAATAAGACTGAGGAACAATCCAGGCAAGATGTGACAGATGCCCAAAGCACAGCTATCGTAGCCTCCTTCACAGTCTGGGGCTTATGCACTCCTGGTGTGTAAGCGTCCTTCCCAAGCAGAACACCTCCACAGCGACTCAGCGCCACGAGGCGATCCCTGTGGCCTGTGGTACAATGGGTCTATTACCTGCAATCATCTATGTCTTTTGCGTTTGATTATTTTTTTTAATATTACATTCATTGTAACAGCTATTTCCTATAAGAGGCTCTTAAGTTTACAGTCAACTAAATCCTGAAAGTTCACATAAAATACTGTCAAAACAAATTTTCTCTGTCTTATGTTTTCAAAAATCTTTATTGGTTTCAGACCAACCTACTAGGCTATTGTGATATTTCTGATTCTTCATTCTTTCAATATAATATTAGACTGATTTCTCCCTCCAATATGTGTGGGTATTTTGTAAGCATATTTTATAAGCATGCCTTGTATATATTTATCCCATTGCAGCAAATGATTCTTTATAAACAACTGGGGAGTGGAAGGAAGGACTTTTAAAGCTTCCCAGTGCCCTTCAAGCTCTCATTTCAAGCTATGTTCTATACACTGAATTCTGGTGCAAGGAAGTGGCTGCCAGGAATGTTTGTGTTTCTTTATGGAAAACATTCATGAAAAGTTGACCAGTATAGGGCCAAGAGGTCCTTGTTGGACAAATCTAGAGAACACTATCCATTTGTATATCCAATCTCTAATTGTAGTTGTTAGATCACATCTCTCCATCTTGTCCACAAAGTGATCAGGAAAGAGTTATTGATTCTCCCGGCTGGGTTGAGACTAACACTGTCGTGTCAGCTGTGAGTTCCTGCTACATGCCAGGCACCGTTCTAGGTGGACACGGTGATTAGAAATGACAGAAGACTCTGCCCTCATGGAGTCTACTTTCTGGAAGAATGACATTCTAATAGTACCTGAACATTCTAATAGTTTCCATAAACTTCAGTTTATTCTGTTTATGATGCTTTCTTAAAGTATTTTTAGATCAGACTATCCATAAAAGCCCATGCTACTTCGAAGTATTAGTCCTTATACCTTACCCCTTTTGAGTTTTATGCATGCCCTTTAAAAATTCTGAGCTCAACAGACTGATTCTGATACAGACGATTTATTTCTTTAGATGTCTCTCTGTCTGCATACTAGTCATGACCGTCACTGGGGACATAGAGATTTGCCTCCAGTCCTGGCCCTTGCACTCACTGGCTACTACTTAGGCAAGTTACTTATCCTCTCACAGCCTGTTTTCTTACCTAAAAAATATGAATAATCAGACATACTTCAGAGCATTGTTATGAAGAGTAAATGAGCTAATTGATATAAAACACTCAGCAAAGTGCCCAGTACAATAGGAAACCCTCAGCATTTATATACACATTTATATATACTCTTGATTTATGCTCTCATTATGAGTTTCTGACAAAGCTGTCAAATCTCTTTTTTTCTGAAGTTTCAAATTTGTGTTCTAGCCTAAATGTTACTTATTCCAGGATGCCATGGGTTCCTATAATCCAGGTATCCACTGTCTCACTTTTAAGATTGTGGGCCCCAGGAACATGGGGCTTGATTTTCTGTCTTGTTCAAAACGGAATCCCCAGCAATTACTATAGTTCCTGGCACATAAAAAGACCAGTTGAAACAACTGGCTCAGCTTAGGAATGTGTTTCTATGCCTGCTCTCCTTTACTCCACTAATGCTAGCTCAAGGATGACAAGGTACTCTCTCTCAATTTCCATCAATTATAAATCACTAATCACATTTTCTTGTCCATCAGAATTAAATAAATAAAATTCTCCTCTCTGATGCCCTGCATTTTGAGTGCTGACACTGTCATCTTATTAGATTTAGAAATAAACTACATTCTTGAAAGCTTAAAACACACTATAACTATTCTTGTGGCTAGTATGTTACATTTGCACTATATTTTTATGGTGGTTTTCACAAATATATTTGAGCACAAATATATGGTACCATTTTATGTATAGTGGCTTTTATTTCTACCTGATGTGTGTTAAAATATAACAGTGATAGGGAGAGGTCCAAGATGGTGGCTTACAAAGAGCCTGAACTCACCTTCTCCCTGTACACACCAAATCTACACCTACATACAGAGCAATTCCTCCTGAGGAAGAACTGAGGGATGAGTGAACAGCTTCTGCACAAAGGAGGCTAGTGAGACCACTTAACAAATCAGGAGAGATGGTGATACTATAACAGCAGCAACCACATGCCCACTGCAGCGACCTGCCTTGAGATATATCAGAGATGGATCCATGAACAGATTCAACTGCCTTGGGGCACAGAAAAAGACAGCTAGACTATAAGTAAAGAAAGTGAATTTTCATCTATAACACCCACCAAATGGCAGGGAATCTGCTAGAACTCTCTCCAAGATCAGAGGTGGTAAGGACCACTGTTGTTTACTATCCCCCACGCACATTGCCAGAGTGGATGAAATCTGGGTCCAGAGGCCCATGCCAGCTCTAGACATACATCCAGGTAGCCCCTTTGTCACCACCCATTCCCAGAAGCACCTGCCAAAGGTCCAGAGTTCCCACCAGGCAGCACCAGTGCAGTACTCACCCTGACTACCCCTGCCCATGCCCATCTTGCCTCCAGACAGACAGTCAAACCTCCAAGCACCTGCAGTCTACCCAGAGGATGTTTCTACACAAGGCCATTCCTTCAGGACTAGGAAATAGTCATTTTGCCTAATTCATAGAAACAAACACAGAAAGTCAAACAAAATGAGGTGACAGAGGAATATATCAATGGGGGATCCATGAACAGATTCAACTTTGGGACACAGAAAAAACTTCACTTTAAAAGACAGCTAGACTATAAGTAAAGAAAGCAAATTTTCATCTATAACACCCATCAAATGGCAGGGGATCTGCTAGAACTCTCTCGAAGATCAGAGGTGATCTAAGTAAAGAAAAAAACAAAACTTTAGAAGAACTGAATGAAACAGAGTTAAGCAATATCTACATGATAAAGAGTTCAAAGATGCTTACAAGACTTGGGAGAAGAGGGAGGACTCTGGGAGGACTTTAACAGATAGATTAAAAATGTAAAAAAGAACCAATCAGAGCTAAATAATACAATAAATGAAATGAAAAATACACTAAAGGGAATCAACAGCAAATTAGAGGATACAGAACAGATCAGTGATCTGGAAGATAGAGTAAGGGAAAACACTCAAGCTGAAAAAGCAGAAACCAAAAAGAATAAAAAGAAATGAGGATAGGTGAAGGGGCTCTGGAACAACATTAAACATACTAATATTTGTATTATAGGAGGCTGAGAGAGAGAAAGGGGTGGAAAACTTATTTGAAGAAATAATAGGTGAAAAATTCCCTAACCTGAGGAAGGAAACAGATACCCAGATCCAAGAAGCACAGAAAGCTCCAAATAAGATGAACCCAAGAAAGTCCACACCAAGAACATAATTAAAATGTCAAAGATTAAAAATAAAGTGAATCTTAAAAGTAGCAAGGGAAAATCAATGAGATACATACACAGGAAACCCTATAATATTATTAGCAGCTTTTTCAAAAGAAACTTTACAGACCAGAGGGAGTGGCAACATATATTCAGAGTGCTGAAAGGAGAAAACAAAAACAAAAACAAAAACAGAAACCTACAACCAAGAATACTCTACCCAGAAAAGTTGTCATCCAGAAATGAAGGAAGATAGTTTCCAGGGATGGAAAAAAGATAGTGGAGTAGGAAGGCAAGGTGGAAACCTCCTCCAACTCACACAGTATGGAAACAACTACAGCAAATGCAACTAACCCTGAAAACTGCAGAACAAACCACACCTGGTGAAGAGAAGAGCACATAGAGAAGGGCAAAGTGGCAGAGCTACAATCAGTCAGGACCCCAGCCCTTCCCCCACCCCAGCCCACAAGTCACCGGAAGACAGATGGAGTGGAGAGGGGATAAGTGTTCAGGAACTCTGAATACATGCTATGGAAATCTATTCTGGTAATAAGGGTCCACATTGCATTGGGTTTTGGTGATTAGCAAGGCTGGACACCAGGGAGAGTTGGAGCACTCTGGGAGGCTGAGATTCCTGCTTCTTGTGGAGGACAGGCACATGAGATCCAAAGCAGAGGCAGCAGTTTGAAAGATTTACCAACAGCAGGAAGGGTACTAAGGGGTAAAGGTTTGATGGAGCTCTCTCCACAGAAGAAAGCGCATGTGGATGACACTTCTCCAGTCCTCTCTCATCCCAACAGATCCAGTGCTCATGGGATCCCCAAACATTCCATTCCCCTTGCTGGCAGCTCAGCTGTGGGGCATTTCCCTGTGCACCTGCCCACCCACCCAGCCTGGTTAGCCCAGCAACATCAGATTTGCTGCCTGGCAAGTAGAGGAAGGATTTTCTAGCTTTCTGGACCTCGCCTCAGCTCAGTTGGGGGTGCCTGCAGGAGGAAGTTCCAAGCACAACTTCCTCCAAACAGGTGGCCCAGCCCCGCAATGCACATCCCACCACTGGCACCATGCCCAACCACCACACACTCTCCACCACGTGACTACCCACCAAGCATCCCAGCACCACACAACTGCTGCAGATTATGACATCTAATACATAAACTGTAGAGGAAGAAGAAAAAAGAAGTACTTTTAGATTGTTTGAAATAAAGTGACCATGAACTTAATATAGACTCATATAGTTAGAAAGCTATCTATGAACATTATGATACCACAAACATAAAGTCTATAGCACATACAAAAAAATTTTTTAAAGAGAAATTAAATTACAAAACAAAAGTAAACCATCAAATAAGAGAAGTATAAGCAAGGAAGAAAGGAACAGAGAGGAACTCTACAAACCACCATAAAACAATCAACAAAATGGCAATAAGTACATACCATTCAATAACTACCTTAAACGTAAATGGACTAAATGCACCAGCCAAAAGACACAAGGTGACATAAAGACATAGAATGAATAAAGAAACAGAACCATCTATATGCTGCCTAAAAGAGACTCCTTTCAGACCCAAAGACCTACACAGACTGAAAGTGAAGGAACGGAAAAGATATTTCATGCAAATAGGAAGAAAAGAGCAGGAGTAATAGTATTTACATAAGATAAAATACATTTCAAAGCACAAAAAGTAACAAGAGACAAAGAAGGACATCATATAACAATAAAGGGATCAGTACTACAAGAGGATATAACAACTATAAATATCTATACACTCAACAGAGCAGCACCTAAATAAGTCAAGAAAATATTAAAAGAACTAAAGGGAGAAGTAGATTGCAACTCAATCATATTAGGAGATTTTAACACCCCACTTTCATCAATGAACAGATTGTCCAGTTATGAAAAGATAACTAAAATACACAAACCCTTGGCTAGATTACCAAGAAAAAATAAGGAAACAGAGGGACTGAACAATGCATTAGATCAGATGGACTTAACAAATATCTGCAGAACATTCCATACAAAAGCAGCATTTTTCTCAAGTTCCCATGGAACATTTCCCAGAATAAAGCATATACTAGGCCACATAAAAAGCCCCAATAAATTCAAAAAGTTTGAAATTATATCAACCAACTTCTCAGACCCCAATGGTATGAAACTGGAAATAAATTACACAAAGAAAACAAATAGCCCATAAACACATGGAAGGTAAACAACATGCTTCTAAATAGTCAGTGCATCAATGAACAAATCAAAGTAGAAATCAAGCAATACATGGAGAAAAACAAAAACAAAAATACAACCGTTTAAAATTTCTGTGATTCCACAAAAGTGATTCTTAGAGGGAAGTACATAGCAACACAGGCCTACCTCAAGAAACAAGAACAGTCTGGAATAAATAATCTAAATTCACAACTAAAGAAACAAGAAAAAGAAGAACAAGTGAAAACCAAAGTTAGTAGAAGGAGAGATATAATAAAGATCAGAGCAGAAATAAATACAGAAGAATAAAACAATAGAAAAAAAATCAATGAAACCAAGAGCTGGTTTTTTGAGAAGATAACTAAAATATACAAACCCTTGGCTAGATTTACCAAGAAAAAAAAAGATTACACAAATGAAATCGTAAACAAAAAAAGAACACTCACAAATGATACCACAGAAATATAATTAATTATTAGAAAATTCTATGACAAATTATATGCCAATAAATAGGACAACCTAGAAAAAATGGACAATTTCCTATAAAAATACTACCTTCCAAAACTGCCCACGGAAGATTCAAAAAATCTGGAGACCAATTATCAGTAACGAATTGAACTGGTAAGCAAAAAACACCCAGGAAACAATGCAAGAACCAAATGGCCTCACGGTTGTGTTCTACCAAACATTTAAAGAAGAGCTCATATCCATCCTTCTCAGAGTATTCCAAAAAGTAGAAGAGGGGGAATACTTCCAAACTCATTCTATGAGGACAACATCATTCTGTTAATAAAACCAATGATGCATAAAAAAAGAAAATTTAAACCAATATCCCTGAATATATATGCAAAAATCCTCAAGAAAATATTAGCAAACTGAATTTAAAATTCCTTCAAAAGGATGATCCATTACAACCAAGTGGGACTTATTCCAGGGATGCAAAGGAAGGTACAATATTCATAAATCAGTCAACATCATACATCACATTAACAAAAAGAAAACCACATGATCATCTCAATAGATGCTGAAAAAGCATTTGACAAAATTCAACATCCATTTATGATAAAAATACTCTCAGAAATGGGTATAAAATGTATGCACCTTCCAGGGTGCTCGAGACAGAATGCAAACTCCCATGGCACATCATAGGTTGTAGGGAAAATAAATAAAAAATACAAAGAATAAAAATTTTGGAAAACGTAAACATTTTACAAAGGAAAGTATGGATAGTGGTTGCATTTAGAGAGAATGCACTTCCAATTAATCTTGTAACTTTCAAAAATGTTTGCCTTTAATCCAACTGCCAATTTGCTATATCAGGTAACTGCTAGATTGTGGGAAACTCAGTGTACAAACAACCTAATTTTTTTAACAAATACACTTTGAGAAAATAAAAGAAATTGAAGGTGAAAAAAATGTATGTACCTTATTATAACAAAGGCCTTATATGTCAAACCCATAGCTAACATGATACTCAAGAGCAAAAAACTGAAACTTTTCCTGTAAGATCAGGAACAAGAAAACGGTGTCCACTCTCACCACTTTTGCTCAAGATAGTACTGGAGGTCCTAGCCACAGCAATCAGACAAGATGAAGATATAAAAGGCATAAAACAATTGGTAAGAAAAAAGTTAAAATGTCACTATTTTAAGATGACATGACATTATACATAGGAAATCCTAAAGACTCCACCAATAAAATATTAGAACTAATAACTGGGTTTAGCAAAGTTTCAGGTTACAAAGTTAACATACACAAATCTGTTATTTTCCTATATACTAATAATGAACTAGCAGAAAAGAAATCAGGAAAACATTTCCATTTAAAATTGCAACAAAATGAATAAAAGACCTAGGAATAAACCTAACCAAGGACATGAAAGAACTGTACTCTGAAAACTATGAGACACTCAGGAGAGAAATTAAAGAAGACACAAATAAGTAGAAATCTATCCCATGCTCATGGATAGGAAAAATTAATATTGTCAAAATGGCCATCCTCCCCAAAGCAGTTTGCAGATTCAGTGCAATCTCTATCAAAATATCAATGACACTTTCCAATGAACTGTAAAATAATCATGAAATTCATGTGGAACCTCAAAAGACCCTGAATACCAAAGCAATACTGGGAAATAAGAAAAATGCTGGGAGTATTATACTCCCTGACTTTGAGTTATACTACAAAGCTATGGTAATCAAAACAGTATGGTATTGGTACATGAACAGACCCATGGAACAGAATAGAGGGCCCAGATATAAACCCAAGCACACACAGTCAATTAATATATATAAAGGAGCCAAGAATATACAATGGGGATAAAGCCTCTTCAATAACTGGTATTGGTAAAACTGGACAGCTACATGCAAGAGAATGAAACTGGATTACTAACTCCATACACAAAAGTAAACTCAAAAATGGGTTTAAGACCTAAATGTAAAACTTGAAACCATAAAATTCTTAGAGGAAAACATAGGCAAAAATCTCCTAAACATAAGCATGAGCAATATTTCCAGACACATCTTCTTGGCAAGGGAAAGAAAATGAAAAATGAACAAGTGGGACTACTACATCAAACTAAAAGGCTTCTGTACAGCAAAGGACACCATCAACAGAACAAAAAGGCAACCTACACTGTGGGAGAATATGTTTGTTAATTATTTATCTGACAGGCAGTTCACATCCAGAACATATAAAGAACTCATATGCCTCAACACCAAAAAACAAGTAACTCAAAATGGGCAGAGGACCTGAACAGTTTTCCAAAGAGGACATACAGATGACCCACAGGCACATGGAAAGACTCTCCACATCACTAATCATCAGGGAAATGCAAATCAAAACCCAATGAGATATCTCCTCACATCAATTAGAATGGCCACTATCCAAAAGACAAGAAATGACAAGTATTAGTGAGGATGTGGAAAAAGGAGAACACTCCTACACTGTTGGTGGGAATGTAAATCAATGCATATGTCCCAGTAATTCCACTTCTAGGAATTTATCTGAAGAAAACAAAATCCATTATTTGAAAAGATATATGCACCCTTATGTTTATCGCCACATCATTTACAATAGCCAAGATATGGAAGCAAACTAAGTGTCTATCAGTAGATGAATGGATAAAGAAGAAGTGGTACATATACACAATGGAATACTATCCAGCCATGAAGAAAAAAATCCTGCCACTTGCAACAACATGGATGGACCTAGAAGGTATTATGCTCAGTGAAACAAGCCAGGCAGAGAAAGACAAATTCCATATGATTTACGTACACATGGAATCTAAAAACAAAACAAAACAAAATGAACAAAATAGCAGTAGATGCATAGACACTGAGAAGTGACTGGTGGTTACCATGGGGGAGGGGTTGGAGTGGATGGGTGGGGGGGGAGGGGACAAAGGGGCACAAACAATCATAATTTAAGTTTGTCACAGGGATTATAGCACAGATGGAGAGTATAGCCAATGATTCTGTAACATCTTTATATGTTGACAGATAGTAAACTGCACTATTTGGGGTGTAGATTTAAGAATATGTGTAAGTGCTGAACCACTGTGTGGTATACTTGAAACCAATATAGATTGTATATCAACTATCCTTCAATCGATTAGTCATTAAAAAGTGACTGTTAAAAGTTATACACTTTACCTATTTGGAAAACTGGTTTACTAGTACAGATTATTTGCCAAATCTTCTAGACAAAGAATTATTATAACATTCCTATGTGTCTATTATATGGAATAAAATCTTTAAAATCATTTTACAACTTCATCGTAGTTGTACTTCTCAATAAAATTTATACAATTCTACTTAAATTCCAGGATAGGCATTTAAAAAATGTAATGATTTGTTTTGTTTCTTAAGAAATGTCAGGTTAAAATAAGGAAATGTGATTGTTTTGAAAAATAATAAATTACAGTTGATAATTTGTTGTGTTCCTATCATTATTCCAGGTACTGTGGTAGCTGTTTACACACATCATTTCTAGTTTCAAAGCAATCCTCCAGGTAACCATTGAATATAACCACTTTACAGATAAATTGAAATGGAGAACTTACACCACATCTATCCAGCTCCAAAGCTCCAAAGTCTGCATTCCAGGTGATTCCTAAGCATCTTAAAGAGTACTCATCAGGAACATCTTCCACAAAAAATGCTGAGCACGAACTGACAAAACAAATATCTCCAACATGCTTTTGCTCCCTGAACTGAGAAAATGCTAATTTATAAAAAGGTACTTCTGAAGATTTCTGGTTAAAATGGAGGTAAGTCATTTTTGTTCTACTCTCCCCTTTGAAACCAGTTTTAAAAGACTGAAACACAATAGAAATAAGACACAACTCCACACCATAATCAATGAAGAAGAGGCACTATGCAATGAAACTTGATTTATATCTAGGTAGAACATTAACAATGGACACAAGAAAGCTGTTGTTAAATAGTCCTTGATTATTAATCTGTTAATTTGTTTTTCTTCAAATCAAGTCTTTGCAGAGACTGGGCTCATTTTCCCTATAATCTGATCAATTGAGTATACCGGTCTAAGCAGCTTGTTTAAACTGTCAAGAATGCCATTAAAACCACATAAGAAATAAACCGGTTGATCTTATCAGCCTGTCATAATTCCTTTCCATATTGAGCCCTTTCTAACTTTTCTCTCCTTAAATCCTCAATTTATGCTCCTCTTAGTAGGTGATCTTATCTCCTGCTTTGCTTCATATTAAACAAGACCTTATAGGAATAAGCAACTGCTCTCATGCCCTTTATTACAATTATTATTATTATATTATAATTATTATATTAAAGTCACCTAATTGCCATGTGACCCATACGCTCATCAAATAGACCAGTTGCTCACTGTTTTTATACTCGCAGTACTTTATTGAGGTATAATTTACATATAGCAAAATTTATAAATTCTCATGAATTTTAACAAATGTGTACACTTATGTAACCATCATCCAGATAAAGATATATTATGATTCCATCATGCTGGAAAGTCTTCTCATTCGCCATTTCCGGACAACTTACCACCAAACCTTGAGGCAACAACTATTCTAATTTCTGTCATCATTGATTAGTTTTGTCTGTTCTGGTTTAAATGAAATCATTCATTGTGTTCTCTTTTGTGTCTGACTTATTTAGTTCAACAAGTTTATGAGATTCATCCACAAACATTCCACATGTTTATGCTGCATCTATCAATTCACTTATTTTTATGATCTATATATAAATTGTTTAGCTGGTCTCCTCTTGAGAATTTGAGCTATCAATAAAGCTGACATGAATATCCTTATGTCTTTTTGTGAACATATGCATTCAATTTTCTTGTGTACATACCTAGAAGTGGAATTACTGGTTGATGGGGAAGGTATTCATTAAACTTTATTTAATAGGTTGCCAAAGTGATCACACTATAATTGCTGTTCTTTGAACAAACCATACACACCTTTCTCCACTGCACACCCTTACCCACTCTCCTGCCACTCCCTGGAATGGCCTCCCTGTGCTTCTGTGCTGACTCTACCGTCCTTCTGGGTGGCACTCATCCATTGCATCTTCCATTCAGTTCTTCTATCCAACTCCTGTCCTCAACAGCCAAATGTTTTTTTTCTGTTCTAGTCTCTCTCAGCATGTTTCGGTACTTCTCCTAGGGGCTTTTTCACTCAGCTTTTGCTGTATGACATCTTACGAAAGCAAGGTTACACTGTGTACTGCTGCATCCCTCAGGCCTGGCTCACAGACAACGCCGAGGATACAGCAAGCACAGGCCAACAATTTTCTGGATAAACAAACTGTTATTTTTATATGTACTTCATCTTCTTTTTAAGATCATAAACTCCTTGATGGCAGAAACCATACTTTATTAATTTCTATAATACCCAAAGTTCCCTATACTAAAACAATTGAACAAATATTTGATGTTTATTAAAAATACATGAAAATTATAATTCAATTAGATTTGGTGGATATGAAAAATAATTAGTGTATTTAAATTTCATCACATAGTTATAACAATCTGAGTTTCTGTCTGA
This sequence comes from Manis pentadactyla, assembly GCF_030020395.1. NCBI lineage: Eukaryota > Metazoa > Chordata > Mammalia > Pholidota > Manidae > Manis > Manis pentadactyla. Next base: position 24,968,920 of record NC_080037.1, on the reverse strand, counting down.
TCAAAAAACTACCTCTTTTGTTATAAGATGAAAATGAAAGCATGTAAATGCTCTTCCCCAAATATTTATTTCAAATCAGAGCTGATTTCACATAGTGTTTTTATAATACACATGTATGCAAATATATTCATAGAGATTCTTAAACATTAATCAAGAGCACTTAAGTATTTGGTTGTTCCAACTGATTTTCATTTGATAGGAAATTTAATTTTTTGAAGACTGCTGCATTACAATTCAATTATTTTGTAGGATATAGTTGTATTAACATTCTTAATTTTAAATTGCCAGGCATTGTATTAAATGATAAAAATATAATTAATATATAATTGGGTGTAAGCTTCTAGCTTTTATAATAAAATATTTCATTCAAGATAATTTACAAGGTTATTTAAACTCATGAAGTGAGTACTTATTTCAGAAGGAAGAAGAAAAAACTGAATTTCTGAAATATTGCTCCATTATCTAGAATATCCATTCACCATCTGAACTCAGGAGACTGCTTCAGGACTCTGCTAGATAAAGCTGGTTATTAGATGTATATTGATATTTTATCTGCTATTCCAACACTTGGGTCTTATGAGAAATCTCGTAACACAAAATGCATTTTATTGTTAGTAAAAATTGAAGAAGACCTGTGGACATGACATTGAATTCCAATATTTTATTTAACTAGGTGATGAATTTTCAAGCAGAAAGGGTAGAAAAAGAATAAATGAAATTTTGAAAGAGCAATACATAGTAATTTTTGTTTGATAAGAGAAAAATGCAAAACATAGAGAACTATACCCTTGGTAATTGTTTTGACAAAAGCAATGTATTAAAATATTGAAAACACTTGTTTACTAAAGGTTGCTTGGTCTGGTGCTTTAAAAAGTTTGTTTTTATCATTTAAACAAGGGGTGTCCAAACTTTTTCTGTAAAGGACCTAAAGATAGGAAATACCTTTTGCTTTGCAGATCATATGGTTTCTGTCGCAACTACACAATTCTTCCTTCACAGTTCAAAAGCAGTCACTCACAACATGTGAGTGAAAGGGTGTGCCTGTGTTTCAGTAAAACTTTATTTACAAAAACAAGCAGGCTGGATTTGGCCTATAGCCTACCATTTACTGATGCCTGGTTTACACAATACAAGAAAAACAAAACCCAATAGGATTTTTTTCTTCAGTTTGAAAGAAACTCTACCCACTTCAGCATTGTATGACTTCTTAATGATAAACAAGGCCTGCTTATACATCATCTGAGAGGGACATTTTTATGTTATCTTTTTTATCACCACTCCTGGTCATTCTAAGATATTAAAATTCTGTGACCAGCCTTTCCAAAGAGAAGTTAACAGCCACCATAGTAAAAATTTCAGACTTTGACCAGCATTTCCAAAGAGAAGTTAATAGTCACCTTAGCATAGTTTCAGACTTTGACAGTGCTATGTCAACCATCTGACAGGGTTTCTTCAGCATTCAAATAAAAGACTCACTATTTCATTTTTTGTGCACATTTATATTGGCAACTTCTAGACCAGTGAGAAAAAAATGAGTAAAGGGTCTGCTCAAAATATTTAACATATGGCCTTGGGGGCCAGAGGAGGATCCTAGAGGCTTCCTGTTGTACTGGTTGTTAACCCTTTAGTTGCTTGATTACAGAGGGCTCCAAGGGACCCTCAGGGAGGGCCATGAGTGGACAGTTTATGGGGAGTGCCTGCATGGGATTCAGGGGTGCAGCTATATACCAGTATTTCAGCATGTCGTGTGTATACCAACTACACATTACATCAGAATATTTTGTGCATCAGAATATTTTGAGCTGCTGATGAGAAATGATGAAAATAAAATATATCTCATAAAACCACACACATTTCCAAATTGGAGCCATGTTTGAGCATTCATCACCTATCTCTAATCAGTAACATTTATCATTTCTTTGTTCAATTCAATCTGTTGCTCTCGATGGCTCAGTTTCATACTAGCTTCCCAATTGGGTTGTAATGTGTGTGAAGACAGATACTCCCACAGTGCTTCAATAAGTGCCAGGAAAATAAATTTCAAAACTTTGGGTCAACTGATTAAAGAAAAAAAATCCAGATAGCTATATTACAAATATATACATATCTCCTTGGTAATTTGCAAAGAACATCACAATTATCAACTGTCCATTTTGATATTTTTGTCTTCATTGACATTTTTTATTCAGAAATATAGTTATACACTTAAGGCCAAGAAATGACATTTCATGAAAATAAAGAATTCCAGCTTTATACTTCATTGTAAGGAAATGCTTTAACTCAACAAATAGTAACATTTCCTCAAGATCACTTCACCCTACTCAATCTTTTAATAATTCCCATTACTGTGTAAATTGACTAATGTGATTCTACTAGCAGGAAATTCTTTGCAGAGTGTGTTTTTAAATGTAATACAGGGCTTCTGATTTCAACTCCAACATGAGAGGAGCTTGTCATCTTTTTTGTTAACAAGAAAAAAAGTCCTCACTTCTGCCTTTACTATAAGGAAAAAGCTAAACAAAATGCAAATCAATGACTTTCCTTAAACCAGTTAAATAAATGAGGTCACAGGGAAATATCCTGAAATCCGAAGAGATAGGCAAATACAGAGAAAAACAGCTACCATCAGCTTACCTGGAGCAGAAGCCCTTAGAGCCATAAACTCATAGGAACACTTAATTGGTAATTTTGACAAATTTCTGGAGGCAGAGTATGAATTAGCTTTACCAGTGAGAAACTTGTGGAGACCCAGTCCTTCATGGACTTTACTTCCAGGAATCTCAACAGATTCTCGTAATGATGATCTGAAGGAAAAAGCTCTAATATTTCTGGCATGGAGACAGGATGGGAAGCAAGCATTTTTAATAAATCCAGAGCATTCTACACATCAAAGACTTGCTGTTCAAGAGAAACTATTTTACCAGAATTATCTACCTGAGAGCTTATCTTCCTGTTTGACTTAAGGGGAGAGATAAAAAGACCGAGAAACATTTATGAAGGTCACAGTCCAGGGACTCAGGCACACTAAAAAACTGAGATTACTCATAAGATTATAAAATGCTCCTCCTCCTCCACACCTTATCATTATATCTACAGGACTCCAGGATAGTAACAGTGAATTTCAACAGGGCTACACGGCAGATTCTGAGGAGGAGCTCACAGAGAAACCCAAAAAGCACGGAGGACGAAAACCACAAGCACACTGCAAGAAACTACAGCCGTAGCAAGTATTAAAGATAGCCCAGTTCCTAGCCAGGTTAACATGAAACTGCACTGGAAGCCTATTTACCTTAGTTTCTACTACCTGATACATCAAGTCTGGCTTTCACCAAAAAATTACAATATGTATTATAAATGTAGGGAAAAAACAGTCTGAAGAGACAAGCAGCAAAAAAAGATGCAAATATGGCACACATTTTAGAATAATCAGCAATACAATTTCCCGTGATAAATATTTAACAAGAATAGGTGGGTGTATAGACAGAGAGGTGGAAATTCTAAGAAATAATCCAAAGGGAATGTGAGCAGTCACAAACTCTAAAATGAAGAATGTCTCTTATGGGTTCATTGATAGACTGGACATGGCCAAGGAAAGAATAAGTGGACTTGAAAATATGTCAATAGAAACTTCCTATTTGGCTCCAACAGAACTGAAACACAAAGAGAAAGAATAGGGTATTCAAATAGCTTGGGGCAACTACGAAAACTGTGGCATATGTGTAATAGGAATACCACAGGAAAAGAAAAAGAGGATGGATCCGAAAAAAATATTTAAGTAATAATGGCTGATATTTTTCCTGAATTAATGACAGGCACCAAACTATAGATCCAGGAAGCCCAGAAAACACCAAGCCCAATAAATACTCAATACTCTGCATGTAGGCAGGTAATATTCAAGTGGCAAAAAAACCAAATGAAGAGAAAATCTTAAAAGAAGCCAGTGGAAAAAAACACCTTCCCATAGAGGGACAAAGATAAGAATTATATTGGACTTCTTATAAATTATGCACACAAGAGATGAATAGAATGAAATATTTAAAGTGTTAAAAGAAAACAAATAGACAAGATATGAAAACAACCTAAATGTCAAATGTTAGATGAATGGGTAAAGATGTCGTACATACACACACGGAATGGAATATTATCTAGCCATAAAAAAGAATGAAATGGGAGAGTCCCACAGAGAGTGGGAGAGTGAATGAAATGGGTGAAGGGGACAAACTTACAGTTATACCTGAACCCTGGAGACGTAATGTACAACCCGGTGACTATAGTTAGTAACACTGTATTGGACATTTGAAAGTTGCCAAGAGAGTAAATCTTAAAAGCTCTCATCAAAAGAAAAAAATCTGTAACTTTTTTATTACAGATGGATATTAACTAGAAAAAAGTGAATAATTAGACTATCAGAAAAATAAAAACTGAATTTATTGCCCTTCAAAAAATGTTAAAAGAAGTCTTCAGAGAAAAACAGAAGGATATTGATGGGACTCTGGGATCTACAGAAGTGTAGCTCCAGGGTGGGCAGGGAGGGGCACGGGGGGAAGGGTGCTCCTGGCTTAGGCGAGTCCCTTATGAATCCAATGAAACCCAAGCAGCTCGAGGGAAAAAGGCAGGTTTGGAGAAAGGACTTTGCTCTCCTTCGCCCCCAGCCCTTCGGGGAGAAACTCCACGGGTGCCTTCTGTTCTGATTGCACACCAGGAACGGAGGGGAGGAACGAATGGCCGTTTTCCCTCTACCCCTTGCCCGAGATGGACTGGAGGCTCTGCTGTGATATTAAGACCAGGTGGGAAATTCTGGACATTCTGGGTGAAAACTTCCATTTACCCCACAATAAGGAAAGGAAGAATGTTACAGAAGGAATAAATAAAGATTGCTTCCAAGTTTGGGCAATTGTGAATAAAGCTGCTATAAACATTCACATGCAGATTTTCATGTGGAAATAAGTTTTTCACTTCTTTTGATAAATAACTAGGAACACAATTGCTAGCTCATAGTAAGAGTATATTTAGTTTTGTAAGAAACCGAAGTGGTTGTACTATTTTGCATTCCTTCCAATATGTTATGTTCTGGTAAAATAATTTGTCTTGAAGGCAAGACTTAATAAAAAGGAAAAAATGCATATTTCATAATAACTACTTTTCTCCTCCATCTGAGGCAGGATGGGATTTTTTTTTCAATCTTCACTGTGAGAACCTGGTAGGGCTCCTTGAAATAAAATTTACAAAAAGTATGAGGCCTTCCTAAAGCTGGCATTTGTTGACTCTGATTTGTCCACATTGAGCCTCCAGCGACTCATCAACTTCAGTTCAGATTTTCCTAGTCCAGCACAAGGGAGTTTCTGTCCATGAGTTTCTGCTTCAATAAGTGTTACTCTCTGTCTCTACCTATCTGTCTCTCCAATTTTGGGGGGCAGTGGCTTGCCCAATGACCTCAATTCTCTGACAGATCTAAGAAGAGCTATTGATTTTCAGTTTGTTCGGCCTTTTATTTGTTAGGATAGTGATGACTTCCAAACTCCTTACAGCCCAGACCAGAAAGCAGTGTCATTAAAAACAGTGCTGGACACTTGTTAAAGACAACAAGATGGACCCTAATCAGACTACTGCAGTAAAGAAGAGAGACTCCAGTATAAACTGAGCTCAATTCCAACTACTGCAAAACTGACTGAGGTTTTTAAAGGGACAAACAAGAAGGAACAAAAAAGTGACTTTGGGAAAGTAAAAAGGAGGGAACAAAAAAAGGGCCTTCAGGGGTAAGGGGAAAATAGAAAATTACAGAAGGGGAGTAAGTAGAAAATTACTGAAAATGGTTTAGCAAGGTAGGTTGAGACAATGAACACTTTGCAGTTTGTCAGCATTGTGTTTTCTTGAGCAAAAATTCTACCTGGGAGCTGGGGTCCCTGTTAGGAACATGGCCTAGTGCAGATGGAAGCCAGACTAAAGTATGGTCAAGTCTCGTAGTGCAGTGTTGGGGCAAGTCCTTTGTGCCAATTGGAAACTCATAGCTCCCACCAGTCACCCCTTCCAGTATATATTTGGCCAACAATCTAAAACTGCTAAGTGGGAATGATTTTATAGCCCTCAAGTTTACTGAAGGCTTAACTGGCATGAATGTTTAATAAAACTTTACAACCCTAAAGAAAGTTGACTTATAAAGTGTTATAGATAAATATATCTGTTAAACAGTAACCAGGCTTGTGTGTAACTTGATTTCATTTAGGCTATCCTTTCTAGGACAAAGGACATGCCTATCCTTTCAATACCTTCTGGAACAGCCTTTTGTTTTTCTATTGGTTTCTTTTTTTTATTGAAGTATCATTGATATACAATCTTATCTACTGGTTAGTATGTCCTTGGTGTGTAGTAACAAATCTATGTATTTGAAAAATTTCTTTTAACAAGTATCTGATCTTTTGATATATATTCCACCAATAAATACCTATGAAGACAGGGCCGTAAGGACCTCAGTTTTATCTCAACTTCCTTCTTGAGAAAAGGAGAAATTCAATTTGTCTTTGAAACTGTTTCAAAAATTTTCAACACTCTGTTTTGTTAATATGAATGATTCATAAAGACTGTGTATGAGCTGCCCCATGAAGTTTTCACTGTTGATAATGTTTCTTTCTAAAGCAAATAAGAGTATAATATGAAACTAATATAAATTAGAAGTGGGAAATTCAAAGTTCATTCGATTGCAAGTACATATCTACAACACTCCACTAGAAAGACATGGAGCCAGGTATATTTGAGAATCCAGAATCTTTTGGATTTTAGAAAAGCAATATGGTACATATGTTATTTATTTATGTTAACACCTAGAGCAGGGTCTAAGAAAGAACCACAGAATGAAGTTCAATTTGCCTCAAAATGTATAAATGTTCACACTAAATATGATAAATAAAAACATACATAAACTTATGCCAGTTTGACTCAGGTTCTACACCCAGATGCATTTTTGTGCCAAACTTATGAAAAACTTTTACTTTGCAGAGAATTTTAGATTTCTGAATGGTGGAGGAGCTGTGAATCTTTATCGCCATGTGCTTTTTCCTCACTAAACTGAAGTCTTTTAAAAGGATTGAAATCAATGTGAAAGTGATGCAGAAAAATAGAATTTAGGCTAAACATTATGCCTAATAACTTGTAACAAGACAGGTTTAGAACGTCTTTTCCCTTCAAAATTCATTTTGACTGGCAAATGTGTCTAATACCAGACAGCATCATTTCCTTTGGGAAATATGCAGTATATAGACACTGTCTTGCCAATGGGTTTCAGCCCTGGGCAAGTTCACTACAGATTCAGCGAGAGCAACAAATGACAATGGAATATTCTTGGGGTAAAAGGATTTATTACCTGGCTTGTTCTCCCAGCAATAGGTCAAGCACTAGAATCACATCTGCATCCCACAGTCTGCAGGTTTGTAATCCTCCTCCATCTCTGCCTCCGCCCAGAGCACTGGGCAGAGCTCTTTATACAGTGACTCAGTAACAGCTTACTGCCTGTGGATGTGGAAGCAGTAGCCCAGCAGCAGGCCAGTTACATCATTAATTAGTATAGGGTCAGGTGAGGATCCTGGCCACAAGAACTTCAGTTTTCCCCACAAATCCTTATAATGCTTGACAGAGCACTATAAAATGGAAAGGGATGCAGGCTGAGTAAGTCAGAGAACTGACTGAATGAATGAAGCCCACTGAGGTTATATCAAAGCAAAATATCGGCAATTTCTTACCATATTGGTCTCCGTTTATATACATTGCATGTCTTACTTGAAAATATTTTGAAGTCATACAACAAGTATTTAGAACTCAAGTAATTGCACCTGATCAGCAATTAATTAGTCCGAACTATCTCACTGTGGGGAAGTTGGGGTTCCTATGGCCAGGATCCTCACTAAACATAAACCATCTGATGATGTACCTGGCCTGTTGCTAGGCTACCGCTTCCACACCTGTAGGCAATAAGCTATTATTGTGCCATATAGAGAGCTCGGCCAGTGCTCTGGGCAGAGGCAGAGACGCTAGTGCTCGACCTACTGCCAGGAGAACAAACCAAGTAATAAACCCTTTCACCCCAAAGAACATTTTGCTGTCAATTTCTTTGGTCACGTTGAATCCATAGCGAACCTGCCCAGGGCAGGTTCACTTTACCTATCTTCATCTTCCATCAGAATCTTCCTGTCTTGCCTGAGGGTTTCAGCCCTGGGAAAGTTCGCTATGGATTCAGTGAGACTGAGAAATGACAGTGGAACAGTTCTTGGGTTAAAAGGGTTAATTACATACCCAGTTTTATTCTTCCAGCAATAGGTCAAGCACTAGAATCATGTCTGCATCCAACAGTCCACAGATCTGCAATTCCCCTCCATCTCTGCCTCCGTCCAGAGCACTGGGCAGAGCTCCTTATACAGTGACTCAGTCGATAACAGCTTATTGCCTGCAGGTGTGGAAGCAGGAGCCCAGCACTTAGCCTGCATCATGAAGTAGTTTCAGTGCAGGTGAGGATCCTGCCAATTTCCCCACATTTCCTTTACACAAAAGAGCACTTTCTAAAACAAAACAAATTAGAAAAATATCTTCTCCTCAATGCTGAAACAAATACAGTTGGTCTTGTTGGCAAACATTACAGCAAGCAAAAATCACAGGCAATACATTTGGAAATTTCAATGAGAAATTCCAAAGTCAGAATCATAAGGAAGCATCTGTCTATTTTTAGCTAAAAACTGACTCTCTAATCATGTAACATCCCCTTACATTAATTTTAACTGTTCATTTTTAGTGATATAAAATGTTACTAGTTTCCCACCATTCTATCCTTCACTTTAGATCTAGTTACATTTGACCATTGCTCCTAATACCCCTTGTCCTAATTGCTAAGTTCCTCTGTAAGAGTGGTTTGCAACCTTGGCTTTGCATTGAAATCACCTGGGAGTCTAAAAACCAATGACTGCTTGGATCAGCTCCACAGAGGTTATGATTTTATTTAGTCTGTGATGAGGTGGGTAAATCTGTAATTTTAAAAGATGATTCTAATGCATAACAAGAGTTGAGAACTAGGGCATTGTGGATAAAGTGAAGGTTCCTATGGCCAGGATCCCCACCTGAACCTAAACTACTTGGTGATGTAACTGACCTGCTGCTAGCCAACTGCTTCCATATGCATCAGCAATAAGCTATTATTGACTGAGTCACTATATAAAGAACTCTGCCCAGAGACAAAGGAAGATTACAGACCTGCAGACTGTTGGATGTAAATGTAATTCTAGTGCTCGACCTATTGCTGGGAGAACAAGCCAGATAATAAGCATTTTCACCCCAAGAATGTTCCATTGTCATTCTTTGGTCTCGTTGAATCCATAGTGAACTTGTCTGGGGCTGAAACCCATTGGCAAGACAGTTGGCATAGTTGGCAGGATCCATTGTTGACCAAGGAAAAGAGCAGGCTGCCCTCATGGGAGGAATGTTTCAGCAGGCTGTGCCTATGGATGGGGAGACATCCGAGTGTCCCCCAGTGGCCATGTGGTCTGACGTGGCTTGCCTTCTAGAGGACTGGGCTCCACCCTAAGACTGGGGAGGGGTGGAGGCAACATGTGCGGCAGTAAAGTTGGCCCTCAGAAAAATAGGGATTTCCTTAGAGAAACAGAGTGTTCATAAAGCCACAGGAATGGTGGCGAGTTTTCGTCTCACAATATTGAGAAAGGCTGTAAGGGAGAAAGATGCCCTCCCACCAGAAGCACGAGAAGAGGCAGCATGAGAATGTGAGCTGCGAGGTGCTGTTGAGGAGGTAAAACATTTGTCGGTGACTGAAATGGCATCACTACAAGGTGCTGTGGAGATGGTAAAAGATGTCGTGGTAGCCCGAGAGGAAAGCAGCATGAGGAGGAGCAGCGGCCGGAGAAGGAGCGGCACGAGAAAAAGCAGCACCAGAGTGCAGGCCGCCAGGTGCCATGGGACGGGTGACGGATGTAGTGGAGTCATCAGCCCCAGAAATGGAGGAGCGGAGGATTGATGAACAGGTGGGGTGGGGAGGCCCTGCCGGTGCCGGAGGTTTCAGGCCCTCCTCGCTTGGAACCCCACTGGCTGAAAACTGGTGGAAATCCGAAAGGACTCGGCAACTGTGGGCTCCTCCAGGAGAGGTGCAGCCTCTTCCCCAGGTCATGGAGCACATGCTCTGCTTCTAGCCTCAGGCTCAAGCTCAAAAGGAAGTATGGTCTGCTTCTCGAAGGAAGAACTTAAAGGGCCCCCTGAAGGTCACGAGGACCCAGATGTGGGCTGATTTGATAAAGGCAGGAGCAGGCGGAAAGAAATTGGATGGAAAGTCAAAGAGAAACTTACTGGAGCAGAAGCCAGAGACAAAGCAACAAGATTGGCCTGTGTGTCTGCAAGACTTTCTGCTGGAGAGGCTGGAGAAAGTGGGTATTGTAAGGCCCACCCATTGTTCTTTTGGTTAATTCATTTGATTAGAACTGATTTGAATACAGCCAGGATGACCACTTGGTGGCAATAGATCTCCTCAGGCTTGAGGGTTATTATAATTTGTCATAATTTGTTATTTGTTATTGTATTATGTTATGGAATTTGGTTACAGTGTTCCAGCCTCCTCCAGGGACCATTGCAGAGGATTGAGGGCACATAGATTGAGAGGAAAGACTCCTGGAGAGGTGGAGTGTGCATTACGTGAGGGTCCTATGGCCAGGTTCTCACCTGGCCCTGGTCGGCTAGCTCACCACACATGTCTGCCTCACTACAAACCCTGCTTCTGTTACTGTCCCTGTGCTTGAAAATAACATATGCTACATGGAACTTGTGTTTGGTCAAGGTCTGGCCCTGGTTCCTAGGTTCTCTACTCTGAACTGAGTCTTGGTAACTGGGCTTCTGCTTTGTTCCCTTCTGGATTAGTCTTGAGTAAATGCAGCCCAGCACTCTGCAGCTGCTTCTTTCCAGCTCTTAAAACCACCGCTCCTTAGCTGGATGCTATGAAAACAAGCACCTGCCAACCTGGACCATTAACTTCTACTATTTGGATGGGCAATACTCAATTGCTGTATCAATGCTCTGGACCTTTAACCAAGGGTTCCTCACCCACCCTAACTCCTTTTTGAATCTACATCTGAAAACATATCTCCATGTGTCTCTTTCCCAAACAATATCTGCCTGATTCACTCAATCTTGTGTGTGAATATAAAGTTTCTCCATGATTCTGTGAATCTTCTTGAACTTAATTCTACTCTTCTCATATACTTTTTAAGGGCAACTTCTGCTGGGAAATGGACTGGAATATATGTACATATTTACATTTATATATTTAAATGTATGTATTATTTTTTCTCAGAAATCCAGAAAGTGGAATCCTTTGATTTCCACAAATTTATTTGATAGCCACCACTCTAAACTTGACATCAGTCCATATGTTCAGTGCAGAGGAGAAATAGTTGGATCCTCAGTAAGGATCCTCATCTGATTTAAGCCCTCTCTGTATAGTTGGAATCTACACAGTAAAGCTACAATCAAATTTCTGACAATATGTGACTAAAATTCAAAATGGTATACTATAGGTCATAGGTCTGTCTTTATGATATTCTGATAATTGTTTATTTGAATTTTTTTAAAAATCAAGCCAGTTATTTTAGGAAGCAGCCCCAATAATAGTTTGGACAAGTGTAACAAAATTTTTTAACTAAAATATTTGTCAAGAGTGGAAAAATTATCTAAAAAATTCAAATTGTGTGGTTGCAATTGAGGAGACTTCACTTTTTATATGAGACAGAAATGGGTCCCCCCATCCAAACCCTAGTCCACGGCCCCTGGACTATGAACAGGACTGGGTTCTCTGCTTTTCCATACAAAACTTTTCCACTCAGCTCTCAGTCTTTGGTCCTTTGTCTTAATTTTCTCTTTACAGCATTAATATTTTTTCAAGCTTTTTTCTCTAACTACAAATGTTATATATCTTCATTATAGAAATACTGAAATATATAAATAAATATAATGAATAAAACTTTAAAAACTCAGAATTCCACAATCCAAATATAACCACTTTAATTTTTCATATTTATCTTTCCAATTTTTTAATAAATAACATGTACTGTTTTATAATCTGCTTTATTTACTGTAATGTAAAATTTTTATGTCCTTAAATATTTTTTTACATTATCATCTCAAATAACCACATAGTATTTCAATGGATGAACATATCATAATTAATTTTTTCTATTATAAACAGGGAAGGATACATACTAAGCTTTGAAGACACATCACTTTGGGGCTAGGGGTGACTGATCAAGAGGGCAGAACACAAGAAAAGAAAAAAAAATTTTATATTGTTCCCCAAAAGATAACCCTACCTATGATATGATCACCTATGATATGACACCGTGGATATGATCTTTCGAAAATCTTTCTCATTGACTACATTGATCTAGCAATCCAACTTATAAGTGGATCCTAAGGAAACAACTAAATGGTTGACCTTATATATTTACATATATATATGTATTTACATTACTCATTTCAGAGCTGTTTGAAACAGCATTCTTTCCTGAATCAGCCAATCCCAGAGAACAGCTTTTGTCAAGGCCATCAATGATTTTCATGTTGCTAAGTCCAAAAAGTAAGTTCTCATCCTCTTCTTACACAACTGTAAAAATTGGTCACTTACACCCACTTGAAACTCACTCCTTGGCTTCTGGTACTCAACAATCTCTCCATTCTTCTCTGGCCACTCCTTCTTTGCCCCTTCTCCTGATTCCTCTTCATCAATGCAACCCATACATGTTGGAGTGCCCCAGGGCACAGTCCTTCCATCTCTTCCCTTACATTACCTTATATTATTATATTATCTTATATTACACTCCATCCTAGTGATCTTCTCTAGTATGATGACTCTAAATACAGCTCTGCAGTGTTGCCTCCAGGCCTGGTCCACCTAGCTGCAGCCTTTCCTGAGCTGTAGACTCATATATCCACCTGCCTGCCTGCCGCATCCACTTGCATATCTAATGGACACCTCAAACCTAACAAGCCTAAAACTGAATGCGCCCCTACCCCGCAGGCCCCCTGCACACACACAGGCACACGCCTGCATCAGCGTACAGCTCCCACGGTCGTCACCGCTTCAGTAAAAGGTAATTACATCCTTCAGTTTCTCTGACCAAAAACCTGGACACATTCTTAACTTTCCTGTTTCCTTCAAACTCAAGTAATAATACAAATTCTCTTAACTTTAACTTCGCAATACATACAGAATCTAACCATTTCTCATCTCCTCTGCACACGAGATTATATCTCAACAGGATTATGACAACAGCCTTCTTCTGGTTTCTCTGCCACCTCCTTGTGTACTCTGAACAGAGCTGGAGTACTCTTTAAAAAACATTCTTCCCTACTCCCTTGCCGATTTCATCTCTTACAATCTAGCTCTCACTGCCTCTGCTCCATCCATGATGGCTTTCTTAGCATTCCTTAAATATTTCTAAGCACTCCATGCCTGAGGGCCTTTGCATTCACAGTTCTTGATGCTTGAAACAATTTTCTTTCTGGTGTCCATAGCTCTTCCTTCACTCAATTTATTATCCTACTTTGTTCTTCTCCATGTTATTCTACACTTATTACCATTTGACATACTAAATAATTACTTATTATCTGAATCTTCTTTACTAGGGACTTTGTTAGTTTTCTTCACTGCTGTGTCCCCGGTGCCTAGTACAGTACCTGGAATATGTTAGATACTTGGGAAATACTTGTTGAATGAATAAATACACTAATAATTGCTTGAAGCATTAAAAAAAGGTTTATTCTCCTCCATTGCAATCATTTAACATTTGTCAACACTTCTTTCCACAGCTACATTCTCTACTATAGTAGCCAATAGATACATGCAGCTATTGAGCACATAAAGTGTGGCTAGTCCAAATTGAGATATGATGTAGCAAAAAATTACACACTTGATTTTCAAAACATTATAAATGTAAAATATCATACTAATAATTTTTATATTTTTAACATGTTCAAATAATATTTTGGATACATTGAGTTAAGTAAAACATATTATAAATTTTAACTTCACCCGTTTCTTTTTTACTTTGCAATGTGGCTACTAGAAAATTAGGAAATATATATATGACAGGGTTGTTCTATAACATATCTTTTAAAGTTCACCCTATCATTATCCTTCTCAATTCATGTGGCAGAGATTTACAAATATCCCATTATCTTTTTCACCGTCTTCTTTGCTGATAGTGTTCATAACTTTCAGCTGGGTGGGTAACGTCCAGAATGAAGGCCACAGTCGCCAGCCGCCCTTGCAGCACAGTGCAGCCCACTGGCTTTCTACTGTGAATGGCACATGAAAGCAGCTGGTGTGTGGATTTCAAAGATAAGGATGTCCTCTTCCATTGTTCTTCCCTCATTCCCACTGCTGGCTGGAATCGACAATACAGATGGATGAAGAGGGTATAATGCTAAGTGAAATAAGTCAGACAGAGAAAGACAAATACCATATGAGTTTACTTATATGTGGATTCTACAAAACAAACAAAACAGAAATAGACTCATAAACACAGACAACAGACCATTGGTTACCACAGAGGAGGGAGGTGGGGAGATGGATGAAATACATGAAGGACATATAGATGTACAAACATCAAATTATAAAATAAATTAGTCATGGGTTAAAGTACAGCATGTATGATTACAATGTCTTTATATGGTGACAGATGATAACCACACTTATGGTGAGCAGTTAAAAATGTAGATAATTGATGAATCACTATGTTGTACATCTGAAACCAATATAATACTGTATTAACAATATTTCAATAAAAAATTTTTAAGAAAATAACCACAGGGAATTGAGAGGGATCTCAGGGGCAAAGGAAGGACCAGCAGTGATGAGCCACGGATAGAAAAGCATAATACAAGTGAAAAAAAATAAAAACAATGTGTGCCGTGACATTAAACCATGGCCATATGTAGCACTTAAAAATGAGGAAAATTGCAATTATTTTCAATGACAATATCATTCTAAAGGAATAAAATCATTGATACCTAAAACAAAGGTCACTGCTATTTTTAAATTTAGCTATTTTATTTTTCCATATACAATATGCTATAAGTTAAAAAGAGAAAGACAAAAAATAACCATAATTAAATGGACTTCTAGGAATCTTTGCAACATACATTATTTCTTATTAACCTGAATTTTAGTGAGGTACCAGGTGCAGTTTGATGCTGTTGAAAAAAATCCTTGTTTCAACAATTGAAGTAGTGGAATTCCCACAACAGTCTCCACTTAAGCTCCTCAACCTGTATCAAAATCCATGCTCAGGGATAAATCAATGGTTGAGTTTCTCCTCATTCAGCTCCATCCCCAGTTGCCAAGACTGCTAATATGATAGCTATTGCAACAGCAATCCAGAGGATGAAGGCATTGGTTTATAAGAAATTGAATTGAGAATAATTCATTTTACACAATATCCAGCCATCAAGTGATATAATTCAGTCTCTATTAAGCCACTACAAAACTGAAAATGCTTAATTCTCTAAGGGATAGAAATCTACTCCCTACCCATCTTAATGTTCTTAAATGTAAGCAATTTTTTAATTGGAATTTTGCTAACAAGTACAGTTACAACCACTTTTGGGAGAATATGGAAATATCTATTTTGTAAGTTTAAAATTACAGTAATCAGATTTTTGTAAAAAAAATACATGCAAATAATTATACCTTGCTTTAGTTGACTTTCTAAAATCATTACTTTTTCAACTCAAAGTTCTGAACTCAAGTAATAATAATATCTCAGAAACTTCCACAAATGGTCTCCAAGTTAGTGAAATCAAAATGGCTTAATTATTAAATACCACTTTCTACATTAAACATGTCAGAAATCTTGGAGGTACTATTAGCATTTGCTCTTCTTTCATCCTCTGCATCCAACGAGTAACTAAGTCATGACCACACTCCAAAAGGTTCTAGGATGTAAGATCAATTTCTCATGTTCACTGTCAATACCCTTAGTCAAAAGCACCACCACCTTAGTACCTGGACCACAACAGATTCTCCATTTCTCGCCACATCTATTCTTGCCTTCCCTGCATTTCATTCCACCACTGAGACTACAATGGTCTTCATTTACTATAATCAACAGAAATCCATACAAATACAATGTTCACCAAAAGACATGTACAAGAATATCCCTGCAGCATTATTTGTGCTAGTATAAATCAGACACAGTCCAAATGTGCATAAGGGTAGAAAGGGCACAACAGAATCACAGATGGCAAGGAATGTATAATGAGCTACCATGAGGTGCAGCAAAGTGGATGAGTCTCTGAAACATGATGTTGAGTGAAGTACATCAGACATGAATACATATTAATAATTCCATATATATAAAGTTCAAAATGAGGCAAAACCAGTGTTTTTCTCCTCCAGCTTCACTGAGGTATAACTGACAAAAGGGTATATGTTTAAAGTGTACAAAATGATAACTTGATATATGTATACTCTGAAATTACCATCACAGTCAGATCAACTAACACATCTACCTCCTCACAGAGTTAACTTTTGTATGTTTGTGTGGTGCAAATACTTCAGATCTACCCTCCAAGTAAATTTCAAGAATAAAACACAGTATTAACTATAGTCGCCATTCTATACATTAGATCCTCAGAACTCACACATCCTAAAATTGAAGGCTTGTACTCTTTGTCCAGTATCTCTCCTTCTGTTCCACCCCTAAACCCATAAACCACCATTACGCTATTTCCATGAGTTTGGCTTTCTTCTTTTAAGAACTATTGAAGGGGAGAAGCCAAGATGGCGGCATGAGTAGGGCAGCAGAAATCTCCTCCCAAAACCATATATATTTTTGAAAATGCAACAAATACAACTATTCCTAAAAGAGAGACCAGTGAATACAGTACAACAGCCAGGCTACATCTACATCTGCGAGAACTCAGCACCTCACAAAGGGGGTAAGATACAAGGTGCAACCAGGCAGGATGCGAACACTGTCCCCACCCCAGCTCCCCGGCGGGAGGAAAGGATTCGGAGGCGGAGCAGGGAGGCAGTGGAAGTGCAGGACTGCTAAATAACCAGCTCTAGTCATCCGCACCAGGAGCACAAACACACATCGCATGGTGTGCTGGATATTGGAGAAACAGAGAAGTAAAATCTGCGAGTGGGTCATCGCAGCCAGCTCCCCAGGACAAAAGAAAAGTGAGTGCTTTTTGACAGTCTTAAAGTGACAGGGGCCTCACAGCTGGATGGAAGCATCCCAGCACACTCAATCCAGCAGGCTGGGAATTCTGAGGAAATTCGGGCACCCCATCCCCCTGGGTGGCATCACACCCTGAAGCCCCTCATGGTGATAGGCAGCCTGCCAGTCGTTATGATGGATGGCACAGCCCTGACACAGCGGCTGGAGAGCAGATGCGTGCGCCCGCATAGGCATAGCAGCAAGAGAGTGGATGGACCCACCCCCATAGACAAAGCAGCCGGACAGCGGCCACACCCACAGCAACCTCCCAGAATCTCTTCCTGGCACGCAGTCACCCAGGCCAGACCCAGAGGCTGCCGCTGGCATGCAGATGCCTGGCACAGGCAGAGGAAACCGGGACAAGGTGTGAAGGGGCGCTATTCTCATAGGAGAGCACACCCTGCATGCCTGCCACACCCCACAGGGCTCGGGGCTACCCTGACGGCAACCCTGACCATGGCAGCTTGGGGGATTCATCCAGAGGCTGCACCAGGTATGCAGGTAACCGACAGAGGCAGCGGAGAAGGGCAAGGTGACCAAGCAGGAAAGGACTTTGTTCTCCCAGCTGATACACATGCTACCTGCCTACGATAACCTCTATCACCATGAAGAGGTGGAAGAACTTGGTCCAGTCCAGAATTACCCAGACAACCCCAGAGAGAGGGCCTGGGGAGATAGATTTAACAAATCCTCCTGAAAAATAATTCAAAATAAAGATCATAACCATGCTGATGGACCTGCAGAGAAATATGCAGGAGCTAAAGGGTCCAGTTGAGAGGGAGAACACAGAAATAAAACAATCTCTGGAAGGACTTAAGAGCAGACTGGATGAGGTGCAAGAGGCCATTAATGAAATAGAAATCAGAGAACAGGAACACAGAGAAGCTGAAGCAGAGAGAGATAAAAGGATCTCCAGGAATGAAAACATATTAAGAGAATGGTGTGACTAATACAAATAGAACAATATCCGCATTACAGGAGTACTACAAGAAGAGGAAAGAGAAAAAGGGATAGAAAGTGTCTTTGAAGAAATAATTGCTGAAAACTTCCCCAAACTGGGGGAGGAAATAGTCTCTCAGAACATGGAAGCCCACAGATCTCCCAACACAAAGGACCCAAGGAGGACAACACCAAGACACATAATAATTAAAATGACAAAGATCAAAGACAAGGACAAAGTATTAAAGGCACCCAGAGAGAGAAAAAAGGTCACCTACAAAGGAAAACCCATCAGGCTATCATCAGACTTCTCAACAGAAACCCTACAGGCCAGAAGAGAATGGCATGATATACTTAATGCAATGAAACAGAAGGGCCTCGAACCAAGACTGCTGTATCCAACACGATTATCATTCAAATATGAAGGAGGGATTAAACAATTCCCAGACAAGCAAAAGTTGAGGGAATTTGCCTCCCACAGACCACCTCTACAGTATATTTTAAAGGGACTGCTCTAGATGGAAGCACTCATAAGGCTAAATAGATGTCAACAGAGAAAATAAAATCACAACAAAGAAAGCAGACCAACAAAATACTAACTAAAGGCAAAAAATAAAATCAACTACTCACAAAAGCAGTCAAAGAAAACACAAAAGAGTACAGAATAAAACACCAAACATATAAAGAATGGAGAAGGAGGAATAAGAAGGGAGAGAAATAAAGAATCATCAGATTGTGTTTATAATAGCTTAATAAGAGAGTTAAGTTAGATGGTTAGATAGCAAAGAAGCTACCCTTGAAACTTTGGTAACCACGAATCTAAAGCCTGCAATGGCAATAAGTACATATCTTTCAATAATCACCCTAAATGTAAATGGACTGAATGCACCAATCAAAAGACACAGAGTAATAGCATGGATAGAAAAGCAAGACCCATCAATATGCTGCTTACAAGAGACTCACCTCAAACCCAAAGACATACACAGACTAAAAGTCAAGTGATAGAGAAAGATATTTCATGCAAACAATAGGAAGAAAAAAGCAGATGTTGCAGTACTTGTATCAGACAAAAGACTTCAAAACAAAGAAAGTAACAAGAGATAAAGAAGGACATTACATAATGAAAAGGGGTCAGTCCAACAAGAGGATATAACCATTATAAAAATATACGCACCCAACACTGGAGCACCAACATATGTGAAACAAATACTAACAGAATTAAAGGGAGAAATAGAATGCAATGCACTCATTTTGTGAGACTTCAACACACCAGTCACTCCAAAGGACAGATCCACCAGACAGAAAATAAGTAAGTACATTTATAATAAGAGGCACTGAACAACACACTAGAACAGGTGGACTTAACAGACATCTATAGAACTCTACACCCAAAAGCCGCAGGATACACATTCTTCTCAAGTGCACATGGAACATTTTCCAGAATAGACCACATACTAAGCCACAAATACAGCCTCAGTAAATTCAAAGATTGAAATCCTACCAACCAACTTCTCAGACAACAAAGGCATAAAAGTAGATATAAATTGAACAAAGAAAGCAAAAATGCTCACAAACACATGGATGCTTAACAACATGCTCCTAAATAATCAATGGAACAATGACCAAATTAAAACAGAAATCAAGCAATATATGGAGACAAATGTCAACAACAACACAAAGCCCCAACTTCAGTGGGATGCAGCAAAGGCAGTTCTAAGAGGAAAGTATGTAGCAATCAAGGCCTATTTAAAGAAGGAAGAACATCCCAAATGAAGTCTAAAGTCACAATTATTGAAACTGGAAAAAGAAGAACAAATGAGGCCCATAGTCAGCAGAAGGAGGGACATAATAAAGAACAGAGAAGAAATAAATAAAATTGAGAAGAATAAAACAATAGAAAAAAACCAATGAAACCAAGAGCTGGTTTTTTAAGAAAATAAACAAAATAGATAAGCCCCTAGCCAGACTTATTAAGAGAAAAAGAGAATCTATGCACATCAGCAGAATCAGAAATGAGAAAGGAAAAATCACCATGGACCCGAGAGAAACACAAAAAATTATTAGAGAATACTATGAGAACCTATATGCTAACAAGCTCTAAAACCTATAAGAAATGGACAACTTCCTAGAAAAATACAACCTTCCAAGACTGACCAAGGAAGAAACAGACAATCTAACCAGACCAATTACCAGCAATGAAATTGAATCAGTAATCAAAAAACTACCAAAGAACAAAACTCCTGGGCCAGATGGATTCACCGCTGAATTTTGTCAGACACATAGAGAAGACATAATACCCATTCTCCTAAAAGTTTTCCAAAAAATAGAAGAGGAGGGAATACTTCCAAACTCATTCTATGAAGCTAGCATCACTCTAATAACAAAACCAGGCAAAGACCCCACAAAAAAAGAAAATTACAGACCAATAACCCTGATGAACATAGATGCAAAAATACTCGACAAAATATTTGCAAACCAAATTCAAAAATACATCAAGAGGATCATACCCAATGATCAAGTGGAATTCATCTCTGGGATGCAAGGATGGTGCAACATTCAAAAATCCATCAACATCATCCACCACATCAACAAAAAGGACAGAAACCACATGATCATCTCTATAGATGCTGAAAAATCATTTGACAAAATTCAACATCCATTCATGATAAAAATACTCAACAAAATGGGTACAGTGGGCAAGTACCTCAACATAATAAAGGCCATATATGACAAACCCACAGCCAACATCATACTTAATAGTGAGAAGCTGAAAGCTTTTACTCTAAGATTGGGAACAAAACAGGGATGCCCACTCTCCCCACTGTTATTCAACATAGTCTGGGGGTCCTGGCCATGGAATCAGACAAAGAAAAGAAATATAAGGAATCCAGATTGGTAAAAAAGAAGTCAAACTGTCACTATTTGCAGATGACATGATATTGTACATAAAAAACCCTAAAGACTCCACTCCAAAACTACTAGAACTAATATCTGAATTCAGCAAAGTTGCAGGATACAAAATTAATACACTGAAATCTGTTGCTTTCCTATACACTAATGATGAACTAGCAGAAAGAGAAATCAGGAAAACAATTCCATTCACAATTGCATCAAAAAGAATACAATACCTAGGAATAAACCTAACCAAGGAAGTGAAATACCTATACCCTGAAAACTGCAAGACACTCTTAAGAGAAATTAAAGAGGACACTAACAAATGGAAACTCATCCCATGCTCTCGGCTACGAAGAATTAATTTTGTCAAAATGGCCATCCTGCCTAAAGCAATCTACAGATTGAATGCAATACCTATCAAAATACCAACAGCATTCTTCAATGAACTGGAACAAATAGTTTTAAAATACATATGGATACCACAAAAGACCCCAAATAGCCAAAGCAATCCTGAGAAGGAAGAATGAAGCAGGGAGGATCTCGCTACCCAACTTCAAGTTCTACTACAAAGCCACAGTAATCAAGACAATTTGGTACTGGCACAAGAACAGAGCCACAGACCAGTGGAACAGACTAGAGACTCCAGATATTAACCCAAACATATATGGTCAATTAATATTTGATAAAGGAGCCATGGACATACAATGGCAAAATGACAGTCTCTTCAACAGATGGTGCTGGCAAAACTGGACAGCTACATGTAAGAGAATGAAACTGGATCACTGTCTAACCCCATACACAAAAGTAAATTAGAAATGGATCAAAGATCTGAATGTAAGTCATGAAACCATAAAACTCTTAGAGAAAAACATAGGCAAAAATCTCTTGGACATAAACATGAGCATCTTCTTCATGAACATATCTCCCTGGGCAAGGGAAACAAAAGCAAAAAATGAACAAGTGGGACTACATCAAACTGAAAAGCTTCTTTACAGCAAAGGACACCATCAATAGAATAAAAAGGCATCCTATAGTATGGGAGAATATATTCATAAGTGACAGATCCGATAAAGAGTTGAAATCCAAAATATATAAAGTGCTCATGCACCTCAACAAACAAAGAGCAAATAATCCAATTAAAAAATGGGCAGAGGAGCTGAACAGACAGTTCTCCAAAGAAGAAATTCAGATGGCCAACAGACACATGAAAAGATGCTCCACATCGCTTGTCATCAGAGAAATGCAAATTAAAACCACAATGAGATATCACCTCACCCCAGTAAGGATTGCCACCATCCAAAGACAAACAACAGCAAATGTTGGCGAGAATGTGGAGAAAGGGGAACCCTCCTACACTGCTGGTGGAAATGTAAATTAGTTCAACCATTGTGGAAAGCAGTATGGAGGTTCCTCAAAAAACTGAAAATAGAAATACCATTTGACCCAGGAATTCCACTCCTAGGAATTTACCCTAAGAATGCTGCAGCCCAGTTTGAAAAAGACAGATGCACCCCTATGTTTATCGAAGTACTATTCACAATAGCCAAGAAATGGAAGCAACCTAAGTGTGCATCAGTAGATGAATGGATAATGAAGATGTGGTACATATATACAATGGAATATTATTCAGCCATAAGAAGAAAACAAATCCTACCATTTGCAACAACATGGATGGAGCTAAAGGGTATTATGCTCAGTGAAATAAGCCAGGCAGAGAAAGACAAGTATCAAGTGATTTCGCTTATCTATGGAGTATAAGAACAAAGAAAAAACTGAAGGAACAAAACAGCCAAAGACTCACAGAACCCAGGAATGGACTAACAGTTACCAAAGGGAAAGAGACTGGGGAGAAGGTTTGGGAAGGAAGGGATGAGGGGAGAGGGGAAAGAAGGAGGCATTATGATTGGCATGTATAATGTCGGGGTGGCACAGGGAGGCCTGTACAACACAGAGAAGACAAGTATTGATTCTATAACATCTTACTACGCTGATGGACAGTGACTGTAATGGGGTATGTGGGGGAAACTTGGTGATGGGGAGAGTCTAGTAAACATAATGTTCCTCATGTAATTGTAGATTAATGATACCAAAATGAAGAAAAAAGAACTATTGAGACAGAGGTCCACTATCTCCTTCTTGAGCTCTCCCTTTACATGATACAGGTATGTTGGAATTCACTCCAAAATGTGTCTTTCTTCCAACGGAAGAAAAAACTGGAGTCTGTGTAGTCCAGCACTGCATCACGTCTCTCTCTTAGCATGTCAACACAGGACTAGGCCCAAACAGTCTACTGCCTCATCCGCCCTATGCAGCACCTAGCCAGACAACAGTGGTGCCCCAGGTTTGGTTCAGCTTTGCTTGCACAGCCACCATTCTAAAAATCATCACTCTTCTGGGACCTCAGTAACTGTCCCTGTCATTCCCACATACTATTAAGCCCCAGTTTGTGGCAGCCCACAAGCCAAACTCACTCTGTGGACATATTTTGTTTGGACAAAATGTTGTTTTCTAGGATTTACCTTTAAATGTCAGGAGATTTTGCATGAAAAGTTGGAGTTTACAGCTTCTCTTGAAAATTTGGAAGCTGTTGGAAATTTGAAACCCACATTCCCAATGACAACGTGGGCTGAAGCTGAGGAGTAGCTACTCCTGTCAACACAGCATGCTTGCTCGAGTTTGCCACAGACCCTGCTATTCCTTGTTACCTCCATGACTCGAGGCCAAGTGTCGACTGTCACTTACCAGTATGTATGCACTGTTATTTTTCCTTCCAGAGAGTCAAGAGAAAAGTGAACTATTTTTTATACACGTTGGTATCAGATGTGGGGGAATAAAATGTAGACCAAGCATTCATATTTCAAGGAAAACAGGAAACGCACATTTATTTCAGCATGTGAAAATATTCCTATATATTTATTTTACAATAAAGTTTATTTCTGTCAAAAGGAGACAACTTAAGATACCATCATGACACAATAATAGAAACAAAGCAAGAACTATGACCAATAAACCTATAAGGTTTGTGATGAAAACCTAATATGATAAAAAGACTTAAATTACAACTTTGTTGTTAACATGAATAAACTAGAGGATATGAAGCATATCAAAAGTAAATAAATTAATTTCCAAAGCATCCTTTCATGGATCATTAATTTATTTTTAATGTGACAACTGACTGCAGCAGAAATTAAGTATCCTTAACAGAAACAAATTTCTGTACCTGTAGGTCTTCCTTGAAATACAATTGTTCAACAAGCTAAGAATATCATGAGAACCTAAAGATTGAGTTATAGGAGATTATGTATGTTCTCAGAATTCCTCTGGATGGCTTCTCAAAACTCATCACATCAACAAAACAAGTAATCTTTTTAAGTAATGGGCTTCCTCCATTAAAAAAGGCTTTATTCAGATAGACTTAAAGATGGTGGTGTTAGAGGTAAGAAAGAAACCGCCTCCCAAAACCACATATAATATGACAATATAGCAAATATAACTTATCCTGAAAGAGCAAAAGGAAAGAAGGTGGAGGCAGATTGCCTACACCAGGGGAAAGTAGCAAACCTCAAGGAAAATGGTAAAGTACCAAAGCCATTATCTGGAGGGATCCAAGCCCTTCCCCCATGCCAGCTCACCAGCAGAAGGAAGAGAAACAGAGCGGGAAGGGGGTGGAGGCCTAGGACTGATGAACACCCAGCCCTGGAGATCTGCTCTTGGAGCACAAAACTACATTACATGGTGCTCTGGAGATTAGTGTGGCCGGAAAGCTAAAACAGGTAGAATACTTGGAGAGACTGAGATTTCAGCCACTTGTGCAAAACAGGGATCCATATCTGACCGCTCTGGGACAAAAAAAAAAGGGCAGGCAATCTGAGAGACTTCCTAACAGCAAAATGGCTGATGAAGGGGCAAGGATTGCAGAGAGCTTACTGCTCAGGAGAAAGGACACACAGACAAAATTGTCCAGGCATACTGTGCCCAGTAGGCTGGGAACTTTCAGGAGCTTCAGGAGTTCCATACCCCTGGCTGACAATGCAGCTAAGAGGTCCCCCATCATGATATGCAGCCTGATGCTCCTTCCTCCTGGCTGACTCCAGCTCACAAACTGGCTGCCCCCACCATTGTGCCAGGCCATCCATAGGGCGGCCCCAACTATGGCAGCTACAAGTGCAAAGAATAGAGGCTTCTCCCTGCATGCTCAGCCCACTGGCCCTGGCAGTAGAGGCAGGCACTGCATCCAGGAAGCAGAAAATAACTCTTTCCCCGCAACAGGCACCAGTGTCGCTCACCTGCAACCCCCACCATTGCTCCAGGGACTGAGCAGCTCCAGAGAGTAGAGCTTCTGGGCACTAGAGGGCATCACTTACAAATATGAAATGTCAAAGGACCTGGTTCAAACCAAAAACCCACAAACACCAGAAAGAGGGCCAAGTGAAACTGAACTCATCAATCTTCCTGAGAGAGATTTTAAAATAAAAATCATAAACATGCTCACAGAGCTACAGAAAAATATTCAAGACCTCAGGGAGGAATTCAAGAATTAGATACAAACTTTGAAAAATACAGTATCTGAAATGAAACATACAATGGAGGGATTTAAAAGATTAGATGTAGTAGAGGAGACAGTAAATTAAATAGAAATTAGAGAACAGGAATACTAAGAAGCTGAGCCACAGAGAGAAAAAGGATCTCTAGGAATGAAAAAAATGTTGAGAGAACTGTGTGACCAATCCAAACGGAACAATATCCACATTATAGGGGTACGAGAAGAAGAAGAGAGAGAAAAAGGGATAAAAAGTGTCTTTGAGGAGGTAATTGCTGAAAAATTCCCCAGTCTGGGGAAGGACATAGTCCTTTAGGCTATGGAGGTGCACAGATCTCCCAACACAAGGGACCCAAGGAAGACAACACCAAAACATATAATAATTAAAATGGCAAATATCAAGGACATGGACAGAATATTAAAAACAGCCAGAGAGAGAAAAAAGATCACCTACAAAGGAAAACCCATCAGGCTATCATGAGATTTCTCAGCAAAAACCTTACAGGCCAGAAGAGAGTGGCATTATTTATTCAGTGCAATGAAGCAGAAGGGCCTCTGCAGAGACCAGCTCCACAAACCACCTGAACCTGAGAGGAGTGGATGAGGAGATTAAGGGAAACACAGAGAAAGATATAAGACAGAGAAACCAAAGCTGGGATCAGAAGATCCATTGACCACTAGTGGCAGACAGTGATATAGTTTATTTTCTGAATCCAACTTTTATACACAGGCTCATAATGATGTCACTTCCAGACTGATCTCATGTCCAGTTTTGTCACTTCCATTTCCAGTGATGTCATTTCTGGTGATATCACTTCTGGTGATATCTCTTCCTGGTGCCAGGATCCGGTGATGTCATTTTTGGGGAGACATCACTTCCGGGGTGATATCGCTTCTGGTCCTCCACAGGCCTCAAACCAAGAATACTCTACCCAGCAAAATTATCATTTAAATTTGAAGGAGAGATTAAACAATTCCCAGATAACCAAAAGTTGAGGAAATTAACCTCCCACAAACCATCTCTACAGTGCAATTTAAAGAAACTGCTACAGATGGAAGTGCTCCTAAGGCTAAATAGCTGTCACCAGAGAAAATCACAGTAAAGAAAGTAACACAATTAATTACTAAGCAAATGCAAAATCAAATCAACTACCCCCAAAATCAGTCAAGGGATAGACTAAGAGTACAGAGTATGATACTTAGCATATAAAGAATGGAGTAAGAAGAAAAATGAGGGGGAAAAAAATGTTAAACTGTGTTTGTAATAGCATACTAAGTGAGTTAAGTTACACCATTTGATAGTAAAGAAGTTAGCCTTGAACGTTTGGTAACCACAAATCTAAAGACTGCAATGGCAGTAAGTACATACCTATTGATAACCATTCTAAGTGTAAATGGTCTGAATGCACCAATCAAAAGACATAGAGTTACTGAATGGATAAAAAAACAAGACCCGTCTATATGCTGCCTACAAGAGACTCGCTTCAAACCCAAAGACATACACAGAATAAAAGTGAAGGGATGGAAAAAGATATTTCATGTAACTAATAGGGAGAAAAAAGCAGGAGTTCCAGTACTTCTATCAGAGAAATAGACTTCAAAACCAAGAAAGTCACAAGAGATAAAGAAGGACATTACATAGTGATAAAGGGGTCAGTCCAACAAGAGGATATAACCATTATAACTATCTATGCACCCAACACAGGAGCACCTACGTATGTGAAACAAATACTAACAGAATTAAGGGGGGAAATAGAATGCAATGCATTCATTCTAGGAGACTTCAACACACCACTCACTTGAAAGGACAGATAAACCAGACAGAAAATGAGGAGACAGAGGCACTGAAAACACATTAGAAAAGATGGACCTAACAGACATCTACAGAACACTTCACTCAAAAGCAGCAGGACACACATTCTTCTGAAGTGCACATGGAACATTTTCCAGAACAGATCATATACAAGAGACCATACACAAAAGAACCTCAGTAAATTCAAAAGGATTAAAATTGTCACAAACAGCTTCTCAGACAACAAAGATATGAAAGTAGAAATAAATTATACAAAGAAAACACAAAATCCCACAAACACATGGAGGCCTAACAACATGTTCCTAAATAATTAATGGATCACTCATCAAATAAAAACAGAGATCAAGCAATATATGGAGACAAATGACAACAATAATTCAACACAGCAAAATCTGTGAGATGCAGCAAAGGCCATGCTAAGAGGAAAATATACTGCAATAAAGGCTTACCTCAGGAAAGAAGAACAATCCCATATGATCAGCCCAAACTCACAATTAATGAAATTAGAAAAAGAAGAATAAATGAGATCCAAAGTCAGTAGGAGAAACATACTTAAGATTAGAGCATAAATAAATAAAATCAAGAAGAATAAAACAACAGAAAGAATCAATGAAAGCAAGAGTTGTTTCTTTGAAAAATAAACAAAATAGATAAACCCCTAGCCAGACGTATCAAGAAAAAAAGAGAGTGTCCATACACAAAGAGAATCAGAAATGAGAAAGGAAAAATCATTACAGACACCACAGAAATACACAGAATTATGAGAGAATACTAAGAAAAATTATATGCAAACAAACTGGATAACCTAGAGGAAATGGACACATTTCTATTAAAATACAACCTTCCAAGACTGACCCAGGAAGAAACAGAAAATCTGAACAGATCAATTACCAGCAATGAAACGGAATTGTTAATTAAAAAACTACTTAAGAACAAAACTTCTGGAAAAATGGCTTCACCGCTTAATTTCATCAAACAATTTGTGAAAACCTAATACCCATCCTCCTTAAAGATTTCCGAAAAGTAAAAAGATTTCCATAAAGTAAAAGAGGAGGGAATACTTCCAAAGTAATTCTATGAGGCGAGTATCACTCTAATACCAAAACCAAAGACACCACAGAAAAAATTACAGACCAATATCCCTGATGAACATAGATGAAAAAATACTCAATAAAATATTAGCAAATCAAATTTTAAAATACATCAAAAGATCATCCATGATGATCAAGTAGGATTCATTTCAGGGATGCAAGGATGGTACAATATTCAAAAATCCACCAACATCATACCCCACATCAACAAAAAGAAAGACAAAAACCATATAATCAGCTCCATTGCTGCTGAAAAAGCATTCAACAAAATTCAACATCCATTCATGATAAAAATTCTCAACAAAATGGATATAGAGGGCAAGTATCTCAACATAATAAATACCATATATGACAAACCCACAGCCAACATCATATTTAACAGCGAAAAGCTGAATGTTTTTTCTCTAAGATAAGGAACCAGACAAGGATGCCCACTCTCTCCACTTTTATTCAACATAGTATTGGAGGTCATAGCCACAGCAATCAGACAACACAAAGAAATAAAAGGCATCCAGATTGGTAAAGAAAAATTCAAACTGTCACAGTTTGCAGATAACATAATACTGTACATTAAAAAAATTAAGAATCTACCCCAAAACTACTAGAATAACTGAATTCAGCAAAGTTGCAGGATACAAAATCAATACACAGAAATCTGTTGCGTTCCCATATACTAATGATGAATTAGCAGAAAGAGAAATCAGGAAAACAATTCCATTCACAATTGCATCAAAAAGAAAGCAATACCTAGGAATAAATCTAACCAAGGAGGAGAAAGACCTATACCTGGAAAACTACAAGACACTCATGAGAGAAATTAAGGAAGACACCAATAAATGGAAATACATCCCGTGCTCATGGATTGGAAGAATTAATATTGTCAAAATGGCCATCCTGCCTAAAGCAATCTACAGATTCAATGCAATCCTTATCAAAATACCAATGGCATTCTTCAATGAACTAGAACAAATAGTTCTAAAATTCGTATGGAACCACAAGACATCGAATAGCCAAACCAATCCTCAGAAGGAAGAATAAATATGGGGGAATTATGCTCCCCAACTTCAAGCTCTACTACAAAACCACAGCAATCAAGACAATTTGGTACTGGCACAAGAACAGACCCATAGATCAATGGAACAGAATAAAGAGCCCAGATATAAACCCAAACACATATGGTCAATTAATATATGATAAAGGAGCCATGGACACACAATGGGGAATTGACAGCCTCTTCAACAACTGGTGTTGGCAAAACTGAACAGCTACATGCAAGAGAATGAGACTGGATTATTGTCTCACCCCAAACACAAAAATAAACTCAAAGTGGACCAAAGACCTGAATGTAAGTCATGTAACCATAAAACTCATAGAAGAAAACAGCAAAAATGTCTTGAATATAAATATGAGTAACTTTTTCCTGACTGCATCTCCTTGGGCAAGGGAAACAAAATTAAAAATGAACACATGGGATTGCATCATGCTAAAAAGCTTCTGTACAGCAAAGGACACCATCAGCAGAACAAAAAGGCATCCTACAGTATGGCAGATTTGTAAATGACATATCCAATAAGGGGTTGACATCCAAAATATACAAAGCACTCACACGTCAAAAAACAACAAGCAAATATTCCAGTTAAAAAATGGTCAGAGGATCTGAACAGGTACTTCTCCAAAGAAATTCAGATGGTCAACAGGCACATGAAAAGATGTTCCACATTGCTATTCATCAGAGAAATGCAAATTAAAACCATGATGATATATGACCTCATACCAGTAAGGATCACCACGATCCAAAAGACAAACAACAACAAATGCTGGTGAGGATGGGGAGAAAGGGGAACCCTCCTACACTGTTGGTGGGAATGTAAATTAGTTCAACCATTCCGGAAAACTGTGTGGAGGTTCCTCAAAAACCTGAAAATAGAAATACCATTTGACCCAGGAATTCCACACCTAGGAATTTACCCTAAGAATGCAGCTGCCCAGTTTGAAAAAGACAGATGCACCCCTGTGTTTATCACAGCACTATTTACAATAGCCATGATATGGAAGCAACCTAAGTGTCCATCAGTAGATGAATGGATAAAGAAGCTTTGGTACATATACACAATGGAGTATTATTCAGCCATAAGAAGTAAACAAATCCTACCATTTGCAACAACATGGATGGAGCTAGAGGGTGTTATGCTCAGTGAAATAAGCCAGGCAGAGAAAGACAAGTACCAAATGATTTCACTCATATGTGGAGCATAAGAACAAAGAAAAAACTGAAGGAACAAAACAGCAGCAGATTCACAGAACCCAAGAATGAACTGACAGTTACCAAAGGGAAAGGGACTGGAGAGGGTGGGTGGGAAGGGAGGGAGAAGGGAAATAAGGAGTATTGCAATTAGCACACATAATGTAGGGGGCGGTCACGGGGAAGACAGTATAGCACACAGAAGACAATTAGTGATTCTATGGCATCTTACTATGCTCATGGACAGTGACTGTAATGGGGTATGTGGTGGGAACTTGATAATGGGGGGAATCTAGTAACCACATGTTGCTCATGTAACTGTATATTAATGATACCAAAATTAAAAAAAGGATATTGGAAGTACTTTGAAGGGAATCCCACAGGCTGAATGTGGGACAGTAATGAATTTGTAAGCCAAAAATAATAATCCATGAGTGTGAACTGATGATAAATAGATTAATATGTAAGTAGATACATAGGAGAAGGAAGGGCCCTTGTTTCACACTCAGTAGAATGCTAAATGCCAGCTGGGAAATGTGAAGGGGGAACTGGAGTTGGGAAACTACCATTTCTCAATCACCATGAGAAAGACTACTTCAGACAAGAAATGTCAACAGATATTAAAATTTAGGAGGAAATTTTGAATGAAAAGCACTATATTGGCACACTCTTTTAGTATCTCCCACAAATTGCTTATTAAATATATGAGGAAAATATAATAAAGATATAGTGAAGAAACTGGACACCTTGACCCAGTGGTCGAAAGTATCACCACCAAAGAGGGAAAAATGGGCATCTTGTGCCTCCAATGTGATGTCTTGAGAGGGCTTCAACATCACTTACGTGGTATTGCTCAGAAAATACTACCTAATTATAGTCGTGAGGAAATATCTGACAAACTCAAAATAAGGAACATTCTATTTAAAAGAAGGTGATTGTACTCTTTAAATATGTCAGAGCCATGAAAGACTAGGAAACTCTTCTAGATTGAAGAAGGTTAGAGTCATGAATTGATATGAGATCCTCACCTGGATCCTGTACTGGAGGGAGGGAAATGGTATTAAAAAGGACATCACTGGATCAGTTGACAAAATTGGAACATAGACCATAGAGTAGATTAAATTATTGCATCAATATTAAATGTATTTATATTATATAGTGGGTATATAGGAAGATATCCCCATTTAAATTGTATTCTGTTTATACAAGGAAATATCCTCAAAACACACTAAGTACTAGGGTAATGAAGCATGCAACTTACTCTCAAGCAGCAGGAAAACTCATGTGTGTGTGTGTATGTGTGTTTAGAGAGGCGAGAAAGAGGGAGGGAGTGCAAATGTTCAAGAATTTAAATGTTAACAATGTGAGACTTTATGAAAATAATGTACATCTGGTAGAGGATATTCAGGTTTTCTCAGTACTTCTCTTGCTAGATTGTAGGCTCTAAACCCTGCAAAGATTAAGGAAATATACTGATTAAGAATAAATATAAAAGAAAGCACAGGAAAGTAATGAGACTACATGATTTATTCAGAAGGCCAAAAAAAATCACAAAATATAAATTTTAAAGTTGAGCATATTTGCTTTACCAAAAGGTTGTTTTTGTTTTATCTTCAATAACAGTCTATGATAAAAGTAGGAGAGAAAATAAAGCCAAGACATTCATGGTTGATTATAAAAATGGCCACAAACTCTTTCATTCCCACGTAGAGCATCCCTTTTCACTGTGACTTCACAGCTCCTCCCATTAAGAACTATGGTCTACATCGTCATATTTCAAATCTGCATTTAGCTGTGCTATTTGTTTCAGCCAATCAGACTTCAACATACATGATGTAAGCAGATGTGTGAGAAGTGCTTGCGCATTAGGGCTTTCACTTTCCGGCTGTTTTTTAGAACCCTGAGACCCCAGGTGAAGAGGCCCCTGACAGCCTCCTGGATGATGAGACACCGCATGGAACAGAGACAAGTGGTCCCAAGCTCAGCCCCCAAACAGACGAAGCCTCAACCAAGGAAGCTTCAGGAGGGGCTTTCTCACCAAGACTGAGCAGCCAAGCAGTGGCCAGTCGTGTGAGTGATGCCTTCATAGACAACTGGCCCTGGCCAAGACAGCCAAGACCCAAAGAACTGTCCTGTCAACCTCAGATTCATGAAAAACAATACTTATTGCTTTAACCACTAAGTTTTGCTATGGTTTGTTATATACTGAAGCCACTGTTCTTCTGGAAGAGTAGCTGTTCAAAATAAGAGGGCTCACAGGATCACCAATACTGAGCCGGGGGAAATCTTTCAAGTTGAAATCAGAAATAAAAGAACTGGAAAAGTACAGTAATGGATTAGAAGGGGGCTTGTAAGATGACTCTTTTAAATTTAATTTTAAATTTTAGAGTATCAGTTTCTTTAAGGGACTAAGCAAAATACCCTTTTTTAAAAAAAAAAGGTGAACAAGATTTTTGTGAAAAAGTTTTTGGACATAAAAGGCCAATGTTACTGATAACTTTGCTGATTGCTAACTTCTGCATTTTTAAACTGATATTGTTTGTGATAATAGGCAGGATTTGTTTTCTCAAGTGAGCAAGAAATCAGATTCCTCTCTCAGAAACAGCTGTAAAAGAGTGGCATGATTAGGCAGGCAAAGGACTAAATTTTTTTCCACTGCCCAAATGACAAATTTAAGGTAATTTTCCAATATTTCAGTACAGAACATTAGCATGACCACGTAGAATGTAAGCTGATACAAGCCACTAATAATACTTTCTGGGCTTTCAGTAAAAGAACATTTTTCTCTCATTTAGAGCCCGAAAGAGATTGTATCATGCGCTCCTCTTATTGTAGCCTAGGGGACTTCAGATAAGCTCCTATTTTCCACACTGGTAACTTTAGAAATTCTGATGACTTTCATCTAACGAAGGCAGCTAATAAATGTAACAGGATGTTAAAATGAGTTTTGACTGAGACAGAACATACAATAGATCTGAAATTCCAAAACCCAGTCTTCATCTGTATAACTTACAAGGGCAGCTGAGCAGTGGTTCCTGGGTATTTGAACTGCCTCATCCAAGGAGAGACTGTAAAAGGACCTGCAGAGGGAGAAGACGTATTTTTGAGATGCTCAACTTTGCAAAGAGTTGGTCACCATGTTGCGATGGGGAAAGGGTGCGGGAATAATACAGGCTGGAGGGGCAAGACAGGTGCTACTTCCATCAGTTCACTCCTAGTGAAGGGGTCTCTCTGGGACCCCAAGAAGGACTGGAACAATGCTTCTTGCAGTTCAAGGTCTTAGAGAATTTGTGCCACCTCGAGTCAGGGAGAGCTAGAACAGGTGGCGGCCTAAGCCGCAGCTGTGCAGATGTTTCCCACGTTCTAGACGTGGGCCACAGGAAGGAGGAGCTGATGAGAGTGACCTTGGAAAACAAAATCTAGAGGTCAACACTGTATTCCTGGGAGTGGAGGAAGACATCTCAAGAGACCACCAGAAATAGGCAGTTCCCCAGGCCACTTGAGCTGCAGAAGACAGGTACCCAACAGGAAACCTCTGAGAGTCCGCAAAATACACCTGCAGAACCGGTCTGCTTTAAACCCAAGCCACACTCGAAGACGATAAATGAGCCCCCGAGGGCGCCGGTCCTACTGAAGTTTCCCGTGTCCTCGCCATTCTTATCTGCTACCGCCAGCCTTGGGGTAGGAGTTGGGGGTGGGGTGGGAAGGATCAGCACCGGGAAGGGAGACGACGAGGGAGGGGGAAATGGAGAGCTAGAGAAGTTGCCAGCTGCTGCCCCCTCCCCACACATGCTTCCGACCATCTGCAAAGGAGCTGGGGACATGGGCTTAAATCAAGTTTGAGTGTTGATTAACCATACATTTTAATATCAGAATTAAGTCTGTCTTCATGACTTAGATAACTATAGTATTTTCATGTAAGGGGGAGCAGAAAAGTGAAGGGCCTGCTGAAATTTAATCTAGGGAAAATTAAAAGTTTACACACAAAAATGCAATTTGACAGTATTACCAGTTGGGCTTGTTCAGCATTCTGATTACAGTAATGTTAACTTTATAGATATTATTACATAAATACACTTTAAATGTGAAAGAGCTTTGAAGGGGCTGTAGGAGAGTACAGGGACTTTTTCCTATTCAGCTCTTAGTACAGACCTATTTGTGTCCCTTTAAATTCATATAAAGTCCTTAACCCCCAGAACCTCAGAATGTGACTGTATTTGGAGAGAGTTTTCCTGCGATCATGAAGGTGAACTGAGGTCATCAGGATGGGCCCTAATCCAATACGACTGGTTTCCTTCTACGAAGAGGAGATTAAGACACAGACATAAATAGTGGGGAAACCAGGTGAAGACACAGGGAGGAGACAGCCATGCACACGCTAAGCAGAGAGGCCTCAGAAGAAATCAAAACTGCCAAGATCTTGATCTTAGACTCCTACCCTCCAGAAGAATGAAAATAAGTTTCTGTTCTTTAAGCCGACAACCTGGAGTGCTTTGTTATGAGAGCCCTAGGAAACTGACACTATACACAAATAGGGAGAGAAGAGCGACTTCGTGATTTACACAATAGTTGTATAAGATTGAATTGCATTTTTGAAATTTTGCATTGACCAACAGTAACCTCTCTCTCTCCCCCTCAACTGTGTCACATACAGGCCCAAGTACAGCAGTTCTTGTATTCATCACTGCTGTAACATGCTTTACTCTGAAAGAACATTTGAGGCTCTTTGGAGCTTTCATTGACTTTTCACCATCACCTTTGATTTTACAAGCAAAAACCACCTATATTAACAGTCCAGTGTAGATACAGGATGGATCTTCCTTGGAGTCAATATTAATACATCTTGCTGGAGTTATACTGGAAATTTCATTCCTGCCTGCTATCAGAGGAATCAGGTTTGATGTTATACATGAGTAGGATTGCATTTTAATTCACAGTCTACTTTTTACTTCTTTCTAGTGTTTTAGCAGACAACTCAGAACCATCAATGAATTGGAAGCAAGTTCAACTATTGCAAGAAACCTTAAGTAATGTGATTCTTCTATAATAAGAAAGCTTTTAAAATGCAATAGTACTTGCTATATAGCTACTGTTAAAAGATACACAAACTAAGATAATTGTGTTTCATTAGTATTAGCCCACATTTAATGAACTGTCTTTAATAAATGCATTCCAGGCCAATTAATTCATTAACTCGGGGATAATTCTTTCAGTTAAATTCTTCAAGAAGTTCAATCAGAAATTTTACTAATTGCACAGTATACATATTGAAGTTCCTGTATAGGTTATAAGGTCAGTTGTAAATACCAACCTTAAAATACTTTAAGCTAATTCTAATTCTACTTCCATGATGTGGTTTAATCAAGGACTTACACAAGTACTTGAGCAGATTCACAACTACATTTGTAGGGCAGGGGGAATATACTCTATACTTGGTGGCATGGCATCTTTGTTGACACTTTCATGCAAAAATGCAAAGCTGTAGCCAGCAAATAGTCAAGTCAAGCTCTTACATTTTCACAATAAAATGACAACTCCTTCAGACAAATGGCATATATATTTTGGAGAAGGAAATGGAAAATAACAATCATTATCAATGTTATAATATTCATTAGGTATGACAATAATTACGAACAATACATGGAAAATGTGATTCCTAGCTATACAACTATGGGCAAGTTTTCTTCTCTGTGCCCACTTTCCTTACATGCACTATGGGAATAAAGAACACCTATATCACGGAGTTCTAAGAATTAATAAGTAAATACATACATATACACATAGTATATACCACTATAGGCAAGGCATTTTACCAGATAAAGAGATGAAAAAATTAACAATAATCTTAATATTAAACAGACCCCGCATGTTTACAGTATTTACAGTAGATTATTTTGCATAGATGGCCCCAATTGGTGGCTTCCCTGTATCCACACCCCTTGTAATGGCCTTTGAAGCTCTCCTATCAAGAGACGGGATCTATTTCCTCACCCTCTCAATCCAAGATGGACTTTTGACTTATAGCCAAAAGAAAGTGGTGAAAGTAGAAGTGTGCCAATTCTGAGTCCAGGCCTCAAGAGGCCTTGTATGCTCCTGCTCTCTCTGGTTCCTAAGTCTTTGCCATAGGAACGTGCATACAGTCTTCCACTGGATAATGATAGACATGCAATCTACTTACTCACTATTGCTCTAGTTGTCAGCCAGCCAATTCCACACTAAGAACAAGTCCATCCTAGGCCAGCCAGACCACGGCCAACGTGACAGCTGAATGTAGATGCATGAGCAAGCCAAGATCATCCCAACAGAGCTTAGCTTAAGAGCCACCCCGGAAGAAACCAACTGACCCACAGACTAAAAATAAATGCAATAATAGATGGTTTGGGGGTAGCATGTTATGCATGAACAGCTAACCAACATAACATCCACTATTAACTTAACCTTTATCTCAACATGATCTGATTGTAATCCCCCAGGAGCTGGGCTCTAATTTGGCACATGTAAAACCTAAAGTATTATCAAGGCTTCTGGAGTTCAATTTGTATTTTCTTTGAATGCAACTCCATGTAGTCTGGAAACTAGCCACTATCTTCAGCCAAGTTCTGCTTGAAAATATACTTTATTTGGCCAGCACAAAAACAGTGCCTTTTAAGTCTTTGGATTTGATTATCTACAGGACGTACAAATATTCTCCAGTATACATTCCCACCCACTCCTACTATGTTCGTTGGCCCTGTTTACACATATGTTATTCACCTTGTCTTAAAGGTTCTCAGATTGTAATACCTGGGCTAGATTTTGACTATAGGCCTTTCTTTTTTAAATGACGTGTACCTCTGATTCAACATACTAATGGAAATTCCAACCAGTGCAATAAGGCAAGAGACAAAAGGAACACAGGCTGAAAAGGAAAAAACAAAACTGGCCCTATTTGCAGATGACATAATGATCTACAGAGAAAATACCAAGGAATCTAACAACAAAACACTTTTCAGAACAACTGATTTTAGCAAGGTTTTTCAACTGTCTTTCTATATACAAGCAATAAATACAAGGAGACTGAAAATAAAAATACAATGCCATTTATAGTCACTCAAAAAAAGAGAGATAGGTATTAATCTAATAAACTTATATTTAAACTATAAAACTCTGATAAAAGAATTCAAAGAAAACCTAAATAAGTAGAAATACATACTAATTTCATGGGTTAGAAGACTCAGTATATAGTAAAGGTGTCAATTCTTCTTTAACTGATCTGTAAGTTTAATGTAATTTCTATCCAAAAATCAGTAAGTTTTTTTAGGTAAATATAAACAAGTTGATTTTTTTTTTTTATATGGGAGTTTGCTTTGAAAAAGACCTGAAGTTTGCCTGTAGAAGTGGTGTTGGAAGGGTTGTGAAGTACAGACAGGTTATCTGAAATATGACAGAAAAGTTAAACAAGTTGATTTTAAAATTTATATGGAAAGGCAAAGGAATTAGGCTAATATAATTTTGAAAAAGATTATAATGGGAGGAAACAATCGACCCAGGATTAATCTTATAGGTACAAAATCAGTCCAATTTGGTATTAGTGGAGGGATAAATGCATAATTCAATGGAACAGAACAGAGAACTCAGCAATAGATTCATACATAGATGGGAAGCTGATTTTTAGAAAGATGCAAAGGAAGGATTGTGAGCAGAGAAATTAATTTCTTTCAGCAAATGGTACTGAACTGATTGTATATTCACAGGGAGGAAAAAATGAACATGGACATAAGCCTCATATTTTATACAAAAATTAACTCAAAAGGATTATAGATTTAGATGTAGAATGTAAACTTATAAAACTTTTAGAAGAAAGCATAAGAGAAAATATTCAGAATCCACAACTTAGGTAAAGAGTTCTTAGCTATGACACCAAAAAATCTATGAAAGAAAAAAGCTTGATAAACTGGACTCATCAAAATTTAAAACTTTTGCTCTATGAAAGATCCTGTTAAGAGGATGAAAAGAAAAGCTACAGACTAGGAGAAAAAAGTTGAAAACCACAGATCCAATGAAGGATTTGCATGTAGAATACTCAGGCAGTCATGGCCTTGCACAGTAGTGTGGGACCAAAATGACCATGGAAGCCGAAAAATACAAAGCTATCTTTTTTTTTTTGGTATCATTAATCTACAATTACATGATGAACATTATGATTACTAGGCTCCCCCCTTCACCAAGTCCCCCCCACATACCCCTTCACAGTCACTGTCCATCAGCGTAGTAAGATGCTGTAAAATCACTACTTGTCTTCTCTCAATAGGAAAAGTTACAATTGTTCTATAACTTTAATTTTTTTTCTCAAAACACTAAAACCTTTCTTATTTTTGGGAACAAATGTATAGGGAAATTTTACAAGTAAGAAAATGTTTAGTTAGGACATTGTAATTTAAAGCATTAGAAACACTAGTAAAGTGTTTTATTTATTTGTTAAAAACTTATCAAAAGTAGTTTAAACAGTGTTTACCTTCCTCTCATGATGTAACTCACAACACAAAACAAGCATCCTTCCTCGGCCTCAGTGAACTGTCATAGTCCACTCCAAGTTTGGATCACCTTCTAACAGTTTACGTTTGTGTTTTCAACATCATGAAATATCTCTGCGAGTTCCTTTAATGTGAAGATTTTTGCCAGTTTCTCCGGCACATCTTCTTCCTTTCCTCACAACCACTTTCCTTACTAATGTCAATACATTAAGTTCCTCTGGCTGCATATCTAGTCTCTCGAATGGTGGCACTATCAACAGACTCATAGTCAGCTTTTTCTTCTAAAGCTTCCTTTATGGTTAATTTGAATTTCATTCCTGGTATTGGAATTTTTTGTTTCTATGCTGAACTTTCATCTCTGTTGGCCAAGTCCCTCTTTCAAATACCCATTTTTGTAAAATCCCGTATAGGCTTATCACTGGGAGACAGGGAAGCCACATAACCACACATTTTACCTTCTCTCTGAATAACAAATGCACAGTGGGCAGTTGCCAACAGGCTTTGAAAGAAATGAGATGGCTGTGTATTAATCATGATGCACCTCTTTTATTTACATTGCAATTTGTGACTAAGGAGTTAGCAACAAATATTTTACTTTATGCAATCATTCACTGTTAATAAATACAGAACAGTAGGAGCCTGCAGCTACAGGAATACACACTGGCAGTCAGAGCCCCTAGAGCTGCGAGTGCACCTGCACTTGGCTCTGGCCCTTGCTTCTAGCCCTGGCCTTCACCATTACATGTGTGCTGGCAACAGGTCCCTGTCATTACTTAGGCACCTGTGGCTGGCCCCCATAGCCAAGTGTGTGCACACTACTGGCTCTAGCCACTGGACCTGATGGCACTACTAAGGACTGCAACAACCTTTGCAACCACTGTGGATCCCCTACAGCATCCACCAGCATCCCTGCTATCAATGTCACAGACCCTAGCAACCTGAGCTGGCAAAACATCATACTCTCCCAGATTCAGAGCTACCACATGATGCCACTTTTAACACCCTGCATCACTAGACTTAGAATCACAGAATGCTCCAGCATGCCCCCACCGGCAGGCAAACATCTTTCCTTACAAATATCAGTCCACAAGGTCTGGAAGAAGTGACTGATTCTTCAAATGGGTAGACACTTATGCAAGGCTATGGGGACCACAAAGAATCAGGAAACATGACAGCACCAAATCACCACACAGTAAACTTCCAGTAACTGAGTGCAAACAAATGGAGATACGTGAATTGCCTGACAATTCAAAATGATTGTTCTAAAGATGCTCAGAGAGCTATAAGGGAACACAAATAAACAATTTAATGAAACCAGAAAGAAAATAAGTTCAAAAGAGAGATAGAAAAACCAAACATAAATTTTGAGGCTGAAGAATGCAATGACTGAACTGAGGAGTTCAATAGAGAGCTTTGGTAGCAAACTGGTCCAAGCAGAAGAAAGAGTCAGTAAATCTGAAGACAGATAATTTGAAATTATCCATCAGGGAAACAAAAAGAAGAATGAAAAAAAGGAATGAAGAAAGTCTATGGGGCTAATAGGACACCAAAAAAAAAAAAATTATTTGCATTATAGGAGTCCCAGAAGGTGAACAGAGGAAAAGGGAGGCAAAACATACTTTAAACAAATGATGCCTCGCAAAATTTGTGAGAGATTTGGACATTCAAGTTCATGAAGCTAAAATATCCCC
The DNA here is from genome assembly GCF_030020395.1 of Manis pentadactyla. NCBI lineage: Eukaryota > Metazoa > Chordata > Mammalia > Pholidota > Manidae > Manis > Manis pentadactyla. The sequence continues at coordinate 24,927,941 of NC_080037.1, read as the reverse complement.
AAATTCAACTCAAAGAGATCTTCTCCAAAACACAGGGATGGAAGTATAGCATAGGAAATACAGCCAATAATACTGCAATTTCTCTGAATGTTGACAAATGGCAACTACACTTATTGTGGTGAGCACTTAGAAATGCATACAATTGTTGAGTCACTATGCACATCTGAAACCAATATAATATTGTGTATACACTATATTTCCATTTAAAAAGATAAGTGCAAAAAGTAAAATAAAAAACTAAAATGCAAACTTCTAGGAAAGAAATAAAAATTGCCAAAAAACAAAGAGAAAGAATCTCAAAAGCATCAGGGGAAAAGAAGCTTGTCACATACAAGGAACTCTGACAAGGCTGTCAGCAGATTTCTCAGCAAAAGAGTACAGGCCAGGAGAAAGTCTGATGATGTTTTCAAAGTGCTAAAAACAAAAAACAGCCAACAAAGAACACTTTCTCTGGTAAAGTTGTACTTCAGAAATGAAGGAGAGAGAGACTTTCCCAGACAAACGTAAACTGACAGAGTTCAGCACCACTAGAACTGCCTTTAAAAAATGCTGAAAGTTCTTAAGCTGAAATGAAAGTGTGCTAACCAATAACATGAACGTATGAAAATAACAGCACTGGTAAAGGTAAGTACATAGTTAAATTCAGTATATCCCAATACTGTAATATGTCGGTATGTTAATCACTTAATTCTACTATAATGGTTAAAGGACAAAAGTATTACAAATAAATATAGCTACAATAACTTCTTAATGGATATATAGTATAAATAGATTTAAATTTTGACATCAAAAACACAAAATGTGGGGATGTACATAAAAGGGTAGAGTTTTTGTATGCAATCAAAATTAAGTTGTTATCAGCTCAAAATCGACTGTTATATCTAAAATATATGTCATGTAAGCCTCAGGGTAACCACAAAGCAAAAGCTACAGTAGATGGATACAAGATAACAACAAGGAAATCTAAGTATATCCTACAGAAAATCATCAATTCAAAAAGAAAACCAGCAAGAGAGGAAGAAAGACCAAAGAAACTACAAAGCAACCTCTGACTGTTGAACAATAAAACAGATGGCATTAGAAAGTCCTTACATATCAATAATTATTTTAAGTGTAAATGGATTAAGTTCTCCAATCAAGAGCCATAGAGTGGCTGAATAAATTTTAAAAAAACGCAACTATATGCTGCCTATAACAGACTCACTACAGCTTTAGGGACATGCATAGGCTGAAGGTGAAGGGATGGAAAAAGATAATCCAAACAAATGTAAACTTAAAAAAAGAACAGGTAGCATACCTAGAGAAGACAAAATAGACTAAGTCAAAACCTGTAATGATAAACAAAGAAGAGGGGAAAAAAGACTGTGGAGTAGGAAGGCAAAGCAGAAACCTCCTCCCACACACACACACCAAGGAAGCAACTACAGCAAATAAAACCAACCCTGAAAATGACCTGAAGACTGAAGAACAGACCATCTACACCTGGGGAAGAACAGAGGACCACACAGAACAGGGTAAAGTGGCAGAGCCATGGTGGAGTGGGACCCAAGCCCTTCCCCCACCTCGGTCCACAAGGAGGAAGAAGTACAGAGTGGGGAGAGGACAGATGCCCAGGAACTCAGCACACCTGGCCCTGGAGATCTGCTCTGGGAGCCCAAGTCCACATTGCACTGAGTTCTGGTGATTAGGAGGATGGACACCAGGGACAGTTGGAACACTCTGGGAGGCAGCAACACCAGATGCCTGTGGAAGACAGGCATGCTCCATCCATCCCACCGAGACCCAACACAGAGGTGACAGTTTGAAAGACTTGCCAGCAGCAGGAAGGGTGCCAGAGCAGCGAGGGTTGGACCAAGCTCTCTTCTCAGGAGAAAGGGCAGACAGATGATACCTCCCCAGCCCTCCCTCTTCCCAACAGTTTGGTACTCTCAGGAGCCCCAGACCCTCCATCCCCCTCACTGGCAGCTCAGCCCTGAGGCAATTCCCTGAGTACTGCAAGGTCACCAGCCCACTCAGCCCAGCAGCATCAGGCTTTGCTGCATGGCAGACCAAGGAAGGCTCTCCCGGTTTTCTCAGCCCTGTCTCAGCCCTAATAGAGAGGCACCTGCAGGAGCTCTCCCTGGGGGCTCCTTCCTAACTGGGTGGCCAAGCCTGCTTCTCTGTGCCTCACCACCACTAGGGGCCTCATGAACCGAACTGGATCAAGGGCGCACCACTGCAGAGCGACTCACCACCTCAGCGAGAACTCCCACCACGCAACAGGCCACTGCTGAAAGGCCTCCACAGCACCCCATACTTTCTGCCATGATGTGAATTGCCCTGTGACTATCCTGCCCACCCTGTTAATCCGGCAGCCCTGCTATCACCAATGCTGCAGGGCAGGCAGCAGGCAGTCCCACCAAAAATAATCCAGAAGAAACTATTGCTCTGATCACAAAGGGGCAGCTGAGGCAAGCCTATGGCCTCAGTGGACAGAGAAAAACCACTACCAGTAGATAAACAGGTGGCCCCACCCATAGCCACCAAGAGCAACTGGGGCTCCACCGCAAAGGAGAAACAGGCAGTAGAGAGGAAAGAGTCTTGAGCTTCTGGGCACCACAGGATGCCTTCTTCAAAATCCCATTACTCTCTAGACCAGGAAGCATAGCAGGAAGGAACACAGAAAACCTGACAAAATGAGGAGGTGGAGGAACATGTTCCAAACAAAACTACATGATAAGACATCAGAAAGAGGGCTAAATGAAACAGAGATCACCAATCTTCTTAATAAAGATTTCAAAGCAAAAGTCATAAATATGCTCACTGATATGCAGAAAAGTACTGACAATCTCAGGGAAGACTTCAACAAAAGGATACAAGAGCTGAAAAAGATCCACTCAGAGCTAAAGAATACAGTAAATTAATGAAATACACAATGGATGAATGAATGACAGATCGCTGCAAGTAGAGGAGGTAATCAAGAGATGGAAATCAGAGAACAAAACACAACAAAGCTGAGGAACAGACAGAGAAAAGGACCTCTAAGAATGAAAGAATGATAAGAGAGCTGTGTGACCGATCCAAACAATATTCCCATAATAGGGGCACCAAAAGAGAATAGAGAGACAAAGGGGTAGAAAGTCTCTGAAGAAATACTTGCTGAAAACTCCCCCAATTGGGGGAGGGTGATAGACACCTAGGACATGGAAGCAGAGATAGCCCCTAACAAAATGAAACCCAGGAAGACAACACCAAGACATATAGTAATTAAAATGGCAAAGATTAAGGATAAGGAGAGGATATTGAAAGTAGCCAAAGAGAGAAATTACTTATGAGGAAAACACCATCAGGCTATCAGCAGACCTCTCAGCAGAAACATTACAGGCCAGATGGGAGGGCATGAAATATTTAACACACTGAAACAGAAGAACCTTTAACCAAGAATCCTCACTCAGCAAGATTATCATTCAAATTTAAAGAAGAGATTAAACATTTCCCAGATAAACGAAGGCCCAAGGAATTTATAACCACTAAATCAGCATTACAGGATATGTTAAAGGGAGTTTTGTAGATGGAAATATTTTTAAGCCTAAATAGTTTTCTCCAGTGAAAATAAACCCACAGTAAAGGTACTAGGACAATTACGTACCAAGCAAGTATGAAATTAAAACAAAAGTACTAAAACCATCTATACACAAAATCAAGGGATACACACACAAAAAAGTACAGATTATGACATCTAATACATACAGTGTGGAGGAAGAAGAAGAAGAAAAAAGAAGTACTTTTAGATTGTTTGAAATAGAGCAATCAGCAACTTAATATAGACTGTTATAGAGTCAGGAAGCTATCCTTGAACATCATGGTAACAACAAACCTAAAGCCTGTAACAGATACACCAAAAATTTAAAAAGAGAAATCCAACACAACACTAAAGAACACCATCAAATAACAAGAGAAGAGTATAAGCAAGGAAGAAAGAAACAGAGAAGAATAAACCACCACAAAACAATAAAATGGCGGTAAGAACATACCTATTGATAATTCCCTTAAATGTAAATAGACTGAATGCACCAGTCAAAAGACAGAATGGCATAATGAATAAAGAAACAGAACTATTGTCTACAAGAGACATATTTGAGATCTAAAGACATACACACTGAAGTGAAGGGATGGAAAGGGACATTTCATGCAAAGAATAGGGAGAATAAAGCAGGTGGAGCAGTACTTAGACAAAAGAGACTTCAAAACAAAGGAAGTAACAAGAGACAAACAAGAACATTACATAATAATAAAGGGGTCAGTCTAACAAGAGGATATAGCCATTATAAATATCTATGTAGCCAACAAATGGAAACCTACCTATTTAAAACAAATAGTAACAGAATTCAGGGGGGAAATAGGCAGCAACACACTCATTTTAGAAGACTTTAACTCACCACTCACCTCAATAGACAAATCAACCAAACATAAAATAAGGAGACAGAGGCACTGAACAACAGATTAGAATAAGTGGAATAGGTGGACCTAATAAATATCTACAAAACAATCAAAAGCAGTAGGATACACATTCTTCTCAAGTGCACATGGAACTTTTTCCAGAATAGATCAGATACTAGGCCACAAAAAGAGCCTCAGTAAATTCAGAAGGATTGACATTGTACCAACCAGCTTCTCAGACCACAAAGATATGAAATGAGAAATAAGTTATGCAAAGAAAACAAAAAAGACCACAAACACATGGAGGCTTAACAACATGCTTCTAAATAATTAATGGATAAATGACCAAATAAAAAGAGATCAAGCAACATTTGGAGACAAATGACAATAACTCAACACTGAAAAAATCTGGGGTAGGCAGCAAAGGCCATGCTAAGAGAGAAGTATACTGCAATACAGGTCTACCTCAGGAAAGAACAATCCCATATGATCAGTCTAAACTCACAGTTAATGAAACTAGAAAAAGAAGAACAAATGAGGCCCAAAGTCAGTAGAAGGAGGGAAATAATAAAGGTTAGAGCAGAAATAAATGAAATTGAGAATAATAATAGAAAGAATCAATGAAAGTAGGAGCTTGTTCTTTGAGAAAATAAACAAAATAGATAAAACACTAAACAGACTTACCAAGAAAAAAAGAGAGTCTACACACATAAACAGAATCAGAAATGAGAAAGGAAAAATCACTACAGACACCACAGAAATACAAAGAATTATGAGAGAATACTATGAAAAATTATATGCTAACAAACTGGATAACCTAGAAGAAATGGACAACTTTCTAGAAAAATACAACCTTTCAAGACTGACCCAGGAAGAAACAAAATCTAAATAGACCAATTACCAGCAATGAAATTGAATCGGTAATGAAAAAACTACCTAAGAACAAAATCCCTGAACCAGATGGCTTCACTACTGAATTTTATCAAACAATTAGTGAAGACCAAAACCCATCCTCCTTAAAGTTTTCCAAGAAGTAGAAGAGGAGGGAATACTTCCAAACTCATTCTATGAGGCCAGCATCACTCCAATACAAAAACAAGGCAAAGACACCACAAAAAAAGAAAATTACAGACCAATATCCCTCATGAACATAGACGCAAACATACTCAACAAAATATTAGCAAACCGAATTCAAAAATACATCAAAAAGATCATTCATCATGATCAAGTGGGATTTATTCCAGTGATGCAAGGATGGTTCAATATTCAAAAACCCATCAACATCATCTACCACATCAACATAAAGGACAAAAACATTATCATTTCCATAGATGCTCAAAAAGCATTCAAAGCAATTCAACATCCACTCATGATAAAAACTCTCAGCAAAATGGGTATAGAAGGCAAGTACCTAAACATAATAAAGGCCATCTATGATAAACCCACAGCCAACATCATACTTAACAGCGAAAAGCTGAAAGCTTTTCATTTAAGATCTGGAACAAGACAAGAATGCACAGTCTACCCACTTTTATTCAACATATTTCTGGAGGTCCTCGCCAAGGCAATCAGACAACACAAAGAAATAAAAGGCATCCAGACTGGTGAGGAAGATGTTAAACTATGACTGTTTGCAGATGACATGATATTGTACATAAAAAACCCTAAAGAATCTACTACTAAACTGCTAGATCTAATATCTGAATTCAGCAAAGTTGCAGGATACAAAGTTAATACACAGAAATCTGTTGCATTCCTACACACTAATGATGAACCAGCAGAAAGAGAAATCAGGAAAACAATCCCATTCACAACTGCATCAAAAAGAATACAATACCTAGGAATAAACCTATACCCTTAAAACTACAAGACACTTGAGTGAAATTAAAGAAGACACCAAGTAAATGGAAACACATCCCATGCTCATGGATATGAAGAATTAATATTGCCAAAATGGCCATCCTGCCTAAAGCAATCTACAGATTCAATGCAATCCTTATCAAAATACCAATGGCATTCTTCAACAAACTAGAACAAATAGTTCTAAAATTCATATGGAACCACAAAGACCCCAAATAGCCAAAGCAATCCTGAGAAGGAAGAATAAAGCTGGGGCAGATTATGCTCCCCAAATTCAAGCTCTACTACAAAGCCACAGTAATCAAGACAATTTGGTACTGGCACAAGAACCGACCCATAGATCAATTCAACAGAACAGAGAGCCCATATATAAACCAAAGCATATATTGTCTATTAATACATGATAAATTATATTTATCATACAATGGGGACATACAATGGGGAAATGACAGCCTCTTCAATAACTGGTGTTGGCAAAACTGGACAACTACATGCAAGAGAATGAAACTGGATTATTGTCTCACCCCATACACAAAAGTAAACTCAAATGGATCAAAGCCCTGAATGTAAGTCATGAAACCAAAAACCCCTTAGAAGAAAACATAGGCAAAAATCTCTTGAATATAAACATGAACAACTTCTTCCTGAACACATCTCCTTTGACAAGGGAAACAAAAGCAAAAATGAACAAATGGAACTACATAAAGCCAAAAAGCTTCTGTATAGCAAAGTACACAATCACTAGAACAAAAAGGCATCCTACAGTATTGGAGAATATATTTGTAAATGACATATCTGACAAGGGTAACTTCCAAAATATATAAAGAACTCACATGTCTCAACACTCAAAAAGCAAATAACCTGATTAGAAAATGGGTGGAGGATATGAACAGACAATTGTCCAAAGAAGAAATTCAGATGGCCAACTGGCACATGAAAAGATGCTCCACATCACTAATTATCAGAGAAATGCAAATAAAAAGCACAATGAGATATCACCTCACACCAGTTAGGTCAGCCAGCATCGAAAAGACTAGAGACAATAAATGCTGGTGAGCATGCAGAGAAAGGGGAACCCTCCTACACTGCTGGTGGGAGTGTAAGCCAGTTCAACTATTGTGGATAAGCAGTATGGAGGTTCCTCAAAAACTAAAAATAGAAATACCATTTGAACTGGGAATTCCACTCCTACGAATTTACCCAAAGAAAGCAAGATCTCAGATTCAAAAAGACATATGCACCCCTGTTTATCACAGCACTATTTACAATAGCCAAGATATGGAAACAACCTAAGTGTCCGTAAGTAAACAAATGGATAAAGAAGAGGTGGTATAAACACACAATGGAATACTATTCAGCCATAAGAAAACAAATCCTACCATTTGCAGCAACGTGAATGGAGCTGGAGGGTATTATGCTCAATGAAATAAGCCAGGTGGAGAAAGGCAAGTACCAAATGATTTCCCTCATTTGTGGAGTATAACTACGAAGCAAAACTGAAGGAACAAAACAACAGCAGACTCACAAACTCCAAGAAGGGACTGGTGGTTACCAAAGAGGAGGGGTGAGGGAGGGAGGGAGAAGGGGATTGAGGTGTATTATGACCAGTACACATGGTGTGGGGCGTTCACAGGGAAGACAGTGTAGCACAGAGAAGACAAATAGTGACTGTGGCATCTTACTATGCTGTTGGACAGTGACTGCATTGGGGTGTGTGTGGGACTTCATAATATGGGTGACTGTAGCAACCACAATGTTTTTCATGTGATGCCTTAAGAAAAATCAATAGATAAAGAATTTTTTTTAATAGAAGGAAATTCTGTCATTTGCAACATGAGTAAACCTTGAGGGCTTTATGCTAAATAATATGGTATCACAATATTAAAAATCTTAAAAAGCTGAATTCAATGAAACAGGGAGTAGTATGGTGGTTTCTAGCTACTGGGGACTGAGAGAACCTATGAGATCATAGTCAAAAAGTACAAACTTCCAGAGGAGTAAGTCCCTGGGATCTAATGTACTGCATGGCGCCTGGAGTTAACAATATTGTATTGTGTACTTCAGAGTTGCTAGGAGTATAGACCTTATGTGTTTCTTTATATTATATATATACCATATATATAATAATAGTATATATGGTAATTATGTGAGGTGAAGGATGTATTAACTCATCTTATCATGGTACATATTTAGCAATATATAAGTAAATCAAATTATCACATTGTGAACCTTAAACTTACCCAATGTGATATGTTGATTGTATCTCAATAAAACTGGGGAGAAAAAAGAAGTTATGGATATTGCAATCATGCCACGTGAGGATGCCCATATTAAGAATTCTCAAAACTCAACAACAAAAAAATCAAATTAGAAAATAGGCAAGACATTTGACAAAAGAAAATATACAGATAGCAAGTTAATACCTGAAGATATGTTTAACATCATTAACTACTGGGGACGTTCCAATGAAAACCATGATATTAGATCACACATATCTATTCCCCAGCTAAAATTTAAATAATTGTGACAATATCAGATGCTAGGAAAGTTGTAGATAAACTAGATCTGTCATATGCAGCTGGTGATAATTTAAATGGTATTATAAGTTAGGTACAGTAAGAGACTAACAACTAATAAAATAGAACAATTATAACAATGTACTGTAATAAAGGTTATGTGAATGTGGTGTCTCTCAAAATCTTATTGTACTGTACTCTTCTTCCTGCAATGACGTGAAATGATAAAACACCTACACGATAAAATGAATTGAGAATAATGTAGGCTTTGTGGCATAGCATTGGGCTACTGTTGACCTGATAATACATCAGAAGGATCATCCGCTTCTAGGCAGTGGTTGACATTGATAACTGAAAACACGGAAAGTGAAGGAGGGACTACTGTATTCTCAAAATGAGAAAATTATAGAGCTGGAGAACAGATTGGCTGGTTGCCAGAAACAGGAATAGGCTGTGGTGAAGGGAGGAAGGTTGGTGTGACCCTAAGGGGCCATATAAGGGATCTTTCCTCTGACGGGACAGTACTGCATCCTGACTTCAGTGGTGGTACACACATCTAATTTTGATAAAATTGCTTAAAACCACATACACTCCTAAATGAGGGCAAGTAAAACTGGTGGAATCTGTGTAAGATTTGTAGATTCTATCAATGTTCTAATTTTGGTATTGTACTATAATTATGTAAGATGTTGCCTTTGGGAGAAACCAGGTGAGGGGTACCTGGTATTTCTGTGCAGTAGTGGTGCCACTTATAAATCTGTAATAATTTTAAAAAAAAAAGAAAATAACATGACATTTATCTGAGCCAGTGGTGCCACTTCTAGGAATTTATCCAAGATACACTCATACACATGTACAAATATATATATATATATATCACACACACACACACACACACACACACACACACACACACACACAGGTGTTCTCCACAACACTGTTTATAATGGTACAGAATTATACTCAACCCAGATGTCCCTCCTCAGTGTCGGCACTGCCATAGTGTAAAATAGTATGCAGTCAGTTAAAAGGAACAAGATATTTACTATATGTTAATTTCAATTTAAAAAAGTTTTTAAGAACAAAACTGAAAAAAACATACAATTATTTCCAAGATATACTATAAGGTAAACAAAGAAAAATGGAGAAGAATGCTAATTATGGAGAGAGAAAAGGAGAGAGAGAGGGAGATGGAGATAAAGGGAAAACTGTATTTATATATTGGCACATTTTTCCACAGAATAGCTCTGGAAGGTTCCCAGGAATCTGTACATAGCAATCACCTCCAAGTAGAGAAACTGACTGTCTTTTGTATTTCCTTTTTGTAGCATGAGAAAAAATTAATATTTATTGATCTAATGATCCCCATGGCCATCATTATGGTTTAACTCAGGCCAGCCAGCAAAACTCTATCATACCAGTCTTTCTCAGTCTGTCTCTCTGGTTTCTACACTTCCTTCACCACAATGTTGTTTCCCTCTTCATTTGCTCTGACACTGCAGGTATTCACGTAAACCATAATTTTAACACATGCCCCTTCCTGATGGGACACAGCTTCTAAGAAGTAGTTTATTCCCCATTCCGAGAGAAATCTCTCATGAGAAGCATACCCCATGTAACAGTCAGGAGACAGGAACCATATCAGTAACTTCAAAGAGAAAACTAAACAGAGAATTGTTAATAAAAGGTGGCTAACTACTAAAAAGGGATAAAAGAAGACTAATGGATATTAGAAATAGGTGAGGCAGAAAGAAGCTGCTCCCTCTGTGGTTGTGGCAGAGTGAAAAAGAAACTAAGTAACAGCCACCCCACCCCCACCCGTAGGGCTGAGATTCAGAACTGATCCAGATTGCAGCTGATCTATGAAGGCTGTTAAAGTGAGTCTTACCAGACTTTCTTTCTTCATGCCAATTAGCTGGTATCCAAGCCAAATACTGCACACCGGAGCCCGTAAAGAAGCCCTTTCCGTTTGTTATAGCCATATATTGTCCTCCAGTGACAAACCCTAACATCAAGCCTGCTGGGAGAGGAGAAACCTGTACAAGGTGCGATGTCAACATTACAAAGCAAGGCAAAGGGTGGATTTAGAGCTGAGAGACAATAGCTTGATAACTGGGAAAAATGTGAATTACTCCTTTTTAGATATTGGTACACCTTTGGTCTTTAATATACATTTCATCTTACTGTTTCATTTCTTCAGAGACAATCTCTGTGATAATCCTCACATAGGAAAATTTCTTTAAAAGTTTTAAACTCAGTTGTAGCATCATGTATGTGGGAAATGAAGACTTGGTTTTGTTCTAAAATCAGTACATAGATGGCATTAATGCTAAAAACATCTCTGTTCATTTGGTTTTAAGAGCATTAAGTTTGGTCTGATTTTTTCCTCATATGGCATAATACTAACAATGGTAAATACCTTATGCGGGTCTTAATGGGCAGAAGAAATCATAAAAACATTTATGTGTTATTTGAGATGTATAGATGTGAATTTCACAGATTTGCAACTTGAACTGGGTCTTGAAAAGGTAGGAAGACATTTTCCAGGCAGGAAAAGGAACACTTACTAAGAAAGACATGGAGATGTGAATAGGAATTGCACGTTGAGACGCTGTGAAGCAGTGTATCTGGACCTGTCTTTGGAAGGGAGCAATTAGATGAGGATGAAAAGATAATTTGCCTTCAGGTTTTCAAAGTCATTGATTTTCAAAATTGTGCATCAATGAACCACTTGAGAATCTTATTAAATATGCAGATTCCTAGGTTATATCCACAAAAACCCATTCAGTAAATTTGGGACAAGAGTCAAGGAATCTGCATTTTAACAATCACACAACTCACCCCGGCCAGGAGATGCTAATACTCCTGATCCACACACCGCTACTTGGTGAATATTATATGAAGACATTTTTACGTAATGCTATCTATCTCCAAAGGAGGACACGCCCACACCACCAAGGAGCACACCAGATGATTCAGCAGGGTGCTGGAAAACGACATTAGAAGGTGTGTTTGTATTTAAGCTTTATTAATAGTTAATATATGGATTGATACAGATGCTTTTACTTGATCTGTAAATAGCACAAAATTAACTGAGGGAAGAGCAAAACCTGCCAGTGAAGTCCTTATTCCCTCACCCAAAACACTATGAAAGACAACACTTCACAAATGCTTTAGAAAATGGAAAAGTGACATAAAAAGTTATCTCTAAGAAAAAGCATCCTCTATGTTTAACAAGAATAATTTAAGCATTTGGGAACAAGAAAATGACAGAGTTCACCTTATTCCTAAACCTAAATTAGCTCTGCCAAAATACAAAACTAAAAGTTATTATTAAAGCAGATGATCAGAAGTCTATGAATGAGAAATAGTTATTGGAAAAAAATGAGTGCTATGGAAATAACATTCTGAAAATGATTATTGGAAATATTTTGTTTTGTGCTTTTGTGGCTGAAAACTAAGTATAACACCTATCAAAATTTTTGTATGTTCACAATTTAACTACTTGGAAATAATTTCCTGACTTATTTAAAAATCGCTTAAACTTAATATGTTTTGATTTCTTAAAATATTCTCAAATGCGTCAGTGAGTTTTAGAAGGCTGTTTGTCAAAAATATGCCATCTGATTGGTTGCAAGAACAAGTGTTTATCTTTCATGAAGTCATTTTTCTCACCAGGGATGAGAAATTTTAGAATGCTTTACTGTACTTTACTATCTGCTTAGCCCCTCAATTCCAGTTTGTTGAGATAGCTTAGTATTTATAGTTACTGATGTGTGATTATTCCATATAGTATGCTTTTCCTACTTGAAGAAAACTCACTCAACACTTAAATGTTACAAACACCCAGTCTATCAGAGAACACAGGTCTTTTAGTCTGTTGTTTGTTTAAAGGTCCAGAAAGTTCTTAAATGCATTTTCCTCAACAGAGGTTACTTGGGAGATACTCAGTAGATCCTTGCTTAGCCTCCAGATAGATGATCTTAGTTTTGAAAAGGATTCTTATTTGTAACCATCCTCTAAAGCCTGCAGATGTGATTTTTTCTCTTCTTTTCCTTTATGAATTCCTTTCTTTACACTGAAATTCTGTAATTTGATTATATCCTCTTGCATGTTGAATAAAAGCATCTCAAATTAAACATTCCTAATTAAATTCCTGATTCCCTCACCTGCTACCATCCCCAAATTTGACCGTTACACAATCTTTTCCATTATAGTAAGCAGAAACTCCATCCTTCTAGTTATTCAGGGGCAAAACAAAAAACTTACTGATCTATTTTCACACACCACACCCAATCCACCTACTCACAGAATATTTTCAGAATCTGACCAATTGCAATTCTTCCACTGATACCACACTTACCCAAGTCCTTATCATTTCTAATCTGATTTATTGTAATACCCAGGGATCTGCTCTCTCAGCTTCTGCCTTTACTACCTATTTTCTCCAACAGTAGGGACACTAAGTCACATGATGTCTCTCCTCTGCTCAAAAACCCTCCAATGGCTTCCCATCTGTACCAATGAATTAAAGCCAAATGCTTTACGATAGTCTACAAGGCCCTCCCTAATCTTCTCTCCCGCTGTTACTGCCCACAGCGATGTTTTTGCTCATCTCTAGCGAGGTGGCTACCTTGTCAATCTTCTAATAGCAAGTATAATAGATACTAGCCCAAGGCTTTTAAACTTCCTGTTTCCTGTATGGAGTGCTTTCTCCCCAGATATTTACAAGGCTGGCTCCCTCACTTCCTTCAAATTCCTGCTCAAATTCCACCTTATCTGGCTCTGTTACCTCCATACAATAGTAAATCCTGCCTTTAATTCATCCCAGCGCTGTCCAGTCTACTTTTTTTTTTGTTATCGCTTACTCCCACCTGGCATATTTATTCATTTACTTATTGTCTATCTCTTCCCTCGCACTGAGGGCATGGCTCAATGCTTTGTTCACCCTGTAATCACAAAGACTAAAACAGTATTTGTCATTGACACAAAGTACAAAAGAAATATTTGAATGAAATGTCTGCCTAGGTATCTTTTCCCCCCACTGGTGATTCCTGACACCTATAGTCAGAGGCCTTTCAAATTAGTGAAAATTTCCTCTGATATTTAGTAAATCCTGCCTTCCTACATTCATTCACTTTCTCCTTCTCCGGTTTCACTTACATTCTAAACTTGTCTTCAGGTAATTTTGTTTTTGTTACATTCCCTTGTCTTTGGATTTTCTAGAGATTACTAATGCTACACTTACTTCAGGCCACTAATTTGGTAAAGAGTAACTGTTTCCCTCTTTCTCTATCATATTTACTGTGTTGGGTTTTTAATTTCTGGGATATATATTTTATACTAAGTAAATTTCCCCATGCTCTTTTTTTTCTTTTGGTATCATTAATCTACAATTACATGAAGAACATTATGTTTACTAGGATCCCACCTTCACCAAGTCCCAACATACCCCTTCACAGTCACTGTCCATCAGCGTAGTAAGATGCTGTAAAATCACTACTTGTCTTCTCTGTGCTGCACAGCCCTCCCCGTGCCCCACACACACTATACATGCTAATCAAAAAGCCCCCTTTCTTTTTTTCCCACCCTTAACCCTCCCTTGCCACCCATCCTCCCCAGTCCCTTTCCCTTTGGTAACTATTAGTCCATTCTTGGGTTCTGTGATTCTGCTGCTGTTTCGTTCCTTCAGTTTTCTTTTGTTCTTATACTCCACATATGAGTGAAATCATTTGGTACTTGTCTTTCTCCGCCTGGCTTATTTCACTGAGCATAATACCCTCTAGCTCCATCCATGTTGTTGCAAATGGTAGGATCTATTTTCTTCTGATGGCTGAGAAATATTCCATTGTGTATATGAACCACATCTTCTTTATCCATTCATCTACTGATGGACATTTAGGTTGCTTCCATATCTTGGCTATTATAAATAGTGCAGCGATAAATATAGGGGTGCATATGTCTTTTTCAGACTGGAGTGCTGCATCCTTAGGGTAAATTCCTAGAAGTGGAATTCCTGGGTCAAATGGTATTTCTATTTTGAGCTTTTTGAGGAACCTCCATACTGCTTTCCACAAAGGTTGAACTAATTTACATTCCCACGAACAGTGTAGGAGGGTTCCCCTTTCTCCGGAACCTCGCCAACATTTGTTGTTGTTTGTCTTTTGGATGGTAGTGATCCTTACTGGTGTGAGGTGATATCTCATTGTGGTTTTAATTTGCATTTC
The DNA here is from genome assembly GCF_030020395.1 of Manis pentadactyla. Lineage (NCBI taxonomy): Eukaryota > Metazoa > Chordata > Mammalia > Pholidota > Manidae > Manis > Manis pentadactyla. Next base: position 24,912,919 of record NC_080037.1, on the reverse strand, counting down.
TCTGATGACCAGCAATGTGGAGCATCTTTTCATGTGCCTGTTGGCCATCTGGATTTCTTCTTTGGGGAACTGTCCGTTCAGCTCCTCTGCCCATTTTTTAATTGGATTATTTGCTTTTTGTTTCTTGAGGTGTGTGAGCTCTTTATATATTTTGGATGTCAAGCCTTTATGGGATCTGTCATTTATGAATATATTCTCCCATATTATAGGGTACCTTTTTGTTCTATTGATGTTGTCCTTTTCTATACAGAAACTTTTGAGCTTCACATAGTCCCACTTGTTCATTTTTCCTTTTGTTTCCCCTGCCTGGGGAGATATGTTCATGAAGAAGTCACTCATGTTTATGTCCAAGAGATTTTTTGCCTATGTTTTTTTCTAAGAGTTTTATGGTTTCATGACATACATTCAGGTCTTTGATCCATTTTGAATTTACTTTTGTGTATGGGGTTAGACAGTGATCCAGTTTCATTCTCTTACACGTAGCTGTCCAGATTTGCCAGCACCATCTGTTGAAGAGACTGTCATTTCCCCATGTATGTCCATGGCTCCGTTATCATATATTAATTGACCATATATGTTTGGGTTAATGTCTGGAGTCTCTATTCTGTTCCACTGGTCTGTGGCTCTGTTCTTGTGCCAGTACCAAATTGTCTTGATTACTATGGCTTTATAGTAGAGCTTGAAGTTGAGGAGCAAGTTCCCTGCCACTTTATTCTTCCTTCTCAGGACTGCTTTGGCTGTTTGGGGTCTTTGGTGATTCCATATGAATTTTTGAACTATTTATTCCAGGTCGTTGAAAAATGCTGTTGGTAATTTGACAGGGATTGCATCAAATCTGTATATTGCTTTGACACGATGGCCATTTTGACGATATTAATTCTTCCTAGCCAAGAGCATGGGATGAGTTTCCATTTGTTAGTGTCCTCGTTAATTTCTCTTAAGAGTGTCTTATAGTTTTCTGGGTATAGGTCTTTCACTTCCTTGGTTAGGTTTATTCCTAGGTATTTTATTCTTTTTGATGCAATTGTGAATGGAATTGTTTTCCTGAATTCTCTTTCTATTAGTTCATTGTTATTGTATAGGAAAGCCACAGATTTCTGTGTGCTAATTTTGTATCCTGCAACTTTGCTGTATTCCGATATTAGTTCTAGTAGTTTTGGAATGGAGTCTTTAGGGTTTTTTATGTACAAAATCATGTCATCTGCAAATAGTGACAGTTTAACTTCTTCTTTACCAATCTGGATTCCTTGTATTTCTTTGATTTGTCTAATTGCCATGGCTACGACCTCCAGTACTATGTTGAATAGTACTTGTACCTGATCTCAGAGGAAAAGCTTTCAGCTTCTTGCTGTTCAGTATGATGTTGGCTGTGGGTTTATCATATATGGCCTTTATTATGTTGAGGTACTTGTCTTCTATGCCCATTTTGTTGAGAGTTTTTATCATGAATGGATGTTGAATTTTGTCGAATGCTTTTTCAGCATCTGTGGAGATGATCATGTGGCTTATGTTCTTTTTTTAATGTGTTGGATGATTTCAATGGATTTTCGAATGTTGTACCATCCTTGCACCTCTGGGATGAATCCCACTTGGTCGTGGTGTATGATCCTTTTGATGTATTTTTGAATTCGGTTTGCTAATATTTTGTTGAGTATTTTTGTATCTACGTTCATCAGGGATATTGGTCTGTAATTTTCTTTTTTGGTGGAGTCTTTGCCTGGTTTTGCTATTAGGGTGATGTTGGCTTCATAGAATAAGTTTGGGAGTGTTCCCTTCTATTTTATTTTTTGGAAAACTTTTTGGACAATGGGTATTATATCTTCTCTGCATGTCTGATAAAATCCCTAGGTAAATCCATCTGGCCCAGGGGTTTTGTTCTTGGGTAGTTTTTTGATTACTGATTCAATTTTTTTGCTGGTATTGGTTTGTCTAGATTTTCTGTTTTTTCCTTGGTCAGTCTTGGAAGGCTGCAATTTTCTAGGAAGTGGTCCATTTATTCTAGGTTTTCCAGCTTGTTAACATATAGGTTTTCATAGTATTCTCTAATAATTCTTTGTATTTCTGTGGGGTCCATTGTGATTTTTTCCTTTCTCATTTCTGATTCTATTGATGTGTGATGATCCTCTTTTTCTCTTATTGTCTGGCTAGAGGCTTACCAATTTTGTTTATTTTCTCAAAGAACCAGCTCTTGGTTTCATGATTTTTTTCAATTGTTTTATTGTTCTCAATTTTATTTATATCTTCTCTGATCTTTATCATGTCCCTCCTTCTGCTGACTTTAGGCTACATTTGTTCTTCTTTTTTCCAATTTTGATAATTGTGACTTTAGACTATTCATTTGGGATTGTTCTTCCTTCTTTAAATATGCCTGGATTGCTATATACTTTCCTCTTAAAACTGCTTTCGATGCCTCCCACAGAAGTTGGGGCTTTGTGTTGTTGTCATTTGTTTCCATATTTGCTGGATCTCCATTTTAATTTGTTCATTGATCCATTGATTATTTAGGAGCATGTTGTTAAGCCTCCATGTGTTTGTGAGCCTTTTTGCTTTCTTTGTACAATTTATTTCTAGTTTTATACCTTTGTGGCCTGAAAAGTTGGTTGGTAGGATTTCAATCTTTTGGAATTTACTGAGGTTCTTATTGTTGCCTAGTATGTGGTCTATTCTGGAGAATGTTCCACATGCACTTGAAAAGAATGTGTATCCTGTTGCTTTTGGATGTAGAGTTCTGTAGATGTCTATTAGGTCCATCTGTTCTAGTGTGTTTTTCAGTGCCTCTGTGTCCTTACTTATTTTCTGTCTGGTGGATCTGTCCTTTGGAGTGAGTGGTGTGTTAAAGTCTCCTAAAATGAATGCATTGCATTCTATTTCCTCCTTTAATTCTGTTAGTATTTGTTTCACATATGTTGGTGCTCCTGTATTGGGTGCATATATATTTATAATGGTTATATCCTCTTGTTGGACTGACTGCTTTATCATTGGGTAGTGTCCTTCTTTATCGCTTACTTTCTTTGTTTTGAAGTCTATTTTGTCTGATACTAGTATTGCAACACCTGCTTTTTTCTCCCTGTTGTTTGCATGAAATATCTCTTTCCATCCCTTGACTTTTAATCTGTGCATGTCTGGGTTTGAGGTGAGTCTCTTGTAAGCAGCATATAGATGGGTCTTGCTTTTTTATCCATTCTATTACTCTGTATCTTTTTATCGGTGCATTCAGTCCATTTACATTTAGGGTGATTATTGAAAGATATGTACTTATTGCCATTGAAGGCTTTAGATTTGTGGTTACCAAAGGTTCATGGTGAGCTTGTTTACTGCCTTACTGACTTCACTTGCTTATTGAGCTGTTAGAAACACAGTCTGATGATTATTTCTCTCCCTTCTTATTCCTCCTCCTCCATTCTTCATATGTTGGGTGTTTTGTTCTGTGCTCTTTTTAGGAGTGCTCCCATCTACAGCACTCCCTCTAAAATACCCTGTAGGGGTGGTTTGTGGGAGGCAAATTCCCTCAACTTTTGCTTGTCTGGGAATTGTTTAATCCCCCCTTCATATTTAAATGATAATCGTGCTGGATACAGTATCCTTGGTTCAAGGCCCTTCTGTTTCATTGCATTAAATATATCATGCCATTCTCTTCTGGCCTGTAGGGTTTCTGTAGAGAAGTCTGATGATAGCCTGATGGGTTTTCCTTTGTTGGTGACCTTTTTTCTCTCTCTGACTGCCTTTAATACTCTGTCCTTGTCCTTGATCTTTGCCATTTTAGTCATTATGTGTCTTGGTGTTTTCCTCTTTGGGTCCCATCTCTCAGGAGTTCTGTGTTCCTCCGTAGTCTGAGCAATTATTTCCTCCCCCAGTTTGGGGAAGTTCTCGGCAATTATTTCTTCAAAGACACTTTCTATCCCTTTTCCTCTCTCTTCTTCTTCTGGTACCCCTATAATGCAGATATTGTTCCTTATGGATTGGTCACACAGTTCTCTTAATATTGTTTCATTCCTGGAGATCCTTTTATCTCTCTCTGCATCAGCTTCTATGCGTTCCTGTTCTCTGGTTTCTATTCCACCAATGGCCTCTTGCATCCTATCCATTCTGCTTATGAATCCTTCCAGAGGTTGTTTCATTTCTGTAATCTCCTTCCTGGCATCCGTGATCTCCCTCAGGACATCATCCCTTAGCTCTTGTATATTTCTCTGCAGCTCCATCAGCATGGTTATGACCTTTATTTTTAATTCTTTTTCAGGAAGATTGGTTAGGTCTATCTCCTTCTCAGGGGTTGTGATTTTGGTCTGTATCAAATTCTTCTGACTTTTCATGGCAATAGAAATAGTTTGCGGAGCTGGCGCAAGTGACGGCTGGGAGAGCTTTCCTTCTTGTTGGTTTGTGGCCCTCCTCTCCTGGGAGAACAGCGACCTCTAGTGGCTTGTGCTGGGCAGCTGCATGTAGACAGGGCTTCTGATTCTTGCCCGGGCACTATGGAGTTGAGCTCCGTGGTTGCTGTGGGCGTGGCCTGCCTCGGGCTGCTGCTTCAATGTGGTGGAGCCGCGTTGCAGGGGAAACAGCCAGGAGGGGCCTCCGAGCTGCGCTGCTGCCCAGGGGGTTAGGGTGCTCAGAGTTCCCCTGGATTCCCCGCTGTCGGGCTAAGTGACCCAGGACGCTTCTGTCCAGCTGTGAGGTTCCTGTCCCTTTAAGACTTTCTAAAAGCACTCTCTTTTCTTTGTCCCAGGGGCGCCGGCTGCTGGGACCTGCTCACAGGTCTTACTGTCCTGTTTCCCTAGTTTCCATCACCCCACGCACACACTGTATCTGCGCTCTGGTGAGGATGGTTAAGGCTATTTAGCAGTCCTGGGCTCCCTCTACCTCTCTGCTCCGACTCCTCTCCTCCCACCAGGAGCTGGGGTGAGGGACGCTCAGGTCCTGTGGGGCCGCAGCTTGTATTTTACCCCCTTCGTGAGGCGCTGGGTTCTCGCAGGTGTGGATGTAGTCTGGCTGTTGTCCTGTGTCTTCTGGTCTCTCTTTTAGGAAGAGTTGTATTTGTTGTATTTTCAAAAATATATGTGGTTTTGGGAGATTTCCGCTGCTCTACTCACGCCACCATCTTGGCTCCGCCTCCTCCTCATGCTTTTTTGAAATTAATAGTTGACATCTCCACCAGCAAACTGTTTTCACCACTACCCATTTCTGAGTGTTCTCTCTCTCTCTAGATGCTAGCTGTTCTTTAGGTTTTTCCCTTTGTCTACTTATTCCCCCTTTGGCACAATTGTGAGATATCTTGAGTGCCATTAAACCCATGAGCAATGAAAGCCACTTACCTCTGCTTCTGTGGGCTGATGATGTATTAACAGGAAGTCGTCAGTCCCCATCACAGACAGCAGGAAAATCTCTTCCACTTTGCTTCCTGTTTACAAGGACTTGCCCTCTCCTCACCTTGTGGGAAGATGTGGAACACAGCCAACCATGCAGCAACCAGGTAGGTCCTCTGAGGCTAGAGTGTCCCTAGGAGCACACATGTGAACTGCACTACTTTTCCTCTAAGTCCATGGATCTTTGAGAGCAAGGGTCTCACATATTTAAGCTACCTCTCTAGAAAACCGTTTAAGATGAGATGCAATGAAGTTTAAATGTGATGGAAATTGATAAATAAGTACAGGGTGACAGGATGAAAATACAATCTTGAGAGGAAACAGTGCAAAACCTGTAATGATGGAAGAGGTTGAAATGCACACATATGGAATATACATAATGAATTAACAAGTCTGATGTGTGAAAGGACATTTAAACATTGTAATAGGAAGAAAAGGTGCTTATTTTATGTAGACATATTTGTGAGATGAAGTACTGGGAAGTCCATGGCTTCTGTTTCCTCCACTAAGAAAAGGTAAGGTCACTCCTAGGTGAAGGCAATGAAATAAAGTGGGATCATAGCTGGGTCACACATATTGGCAATTAAAGGATAGGGGAGGGAAGAAGAAAAACTTGCAACAGAATCACCAGCCACCAAACAAGACAAGATACACAGCCTCATGCTAACAAGGAAAGCAAGGAAAGAGAGATTCAGGAAAGATTTTGATGAGGCTCACAACAGCATCCAACCCACCTCACTGCATGAAAAGAATGCTGACATCATTCTAAGAATTCTCATCCAAAATTCAGAACAAAGAAAACAGAGGAAGAGGTTGCCCATTGAAGTCAAAGAAATACTTTCCTACCCCAGGGATTCCTTTTTTCCAGCACCTCGCACCCAGTTTGGAACCATTCATGGTGTTCTTCCTCAGTAATGAGATGTACATACAACTAGGGAGAGTGACCTCACTTTAGGCCCTTACAGAATAAGAACAGAGCTCAGGTCATGCGTTAAGACTTTACTCAACACTGCTATCACAGTGCTACAGAAGACGCAAAGCATACAAGAACTAGCTTCAAAAGAAAGCAAATTGTAGTGGACAAATTTAAGACTCAGAGAAGGTAGGAAAAGAATTTACACTTACTATAGTTAAAGCCCTCAGAATCTGTGCTAATGGAACAAGTAAATAGATTTGTTTTAAACCACATTGGAGGGAGATATTGAAATGATCTATACATTTTTAAATCTTAGAATACCTAAAAGTGAAAGAGAAATCAGGAAAATAACTCCATTCACAATTGAATCAAAAAGAATAAAATACCTAGGAATAAACCTAATGAAGGAAGTGAAAAACCTATACCCTGATAAATACAAGACACTTATGAGAGAAATTAAATATACCAATAAATGGAAATACATCACATGCTCATGTATAGGAAGAATTAATACTGTCAAAATGGCCATCTGACCTAAAGAATCTACAGATTCAGTGCAACCCCTATCAAATACCAACAGCATTCTGCATCAAAATAGAGCAAATAGTGCTAAAATTCATATGGAACAACAAAATGCCCCAAATAGCCAAAGCAATCCTCAGAAGGAATAATCAAGCTGGGGGATAAAGATTATGCTCCCTGACTTAAAGCTGTATTACAAAGCCACAGTAATCAAGACAATTTGGTACTGGCACAAAAACAGACCCAAAGACTGATGAAACAGACTAAAGAACCTAGTTATAAACCCAAGCATATATGGTCAATTAACATACAATAAAGGAGCCATAGACATACAAGAGGGAAATGACAGCCTCTTCAACTGGTGTTGGCAAAACTGGACAGCTACATGCAAGAGAATCAAACTAGATTATTGTCTCACCCCATACACAAAAGTAAACTCAAATGGATCAAAGACCTGAATGTAGCCATGAAACCATAAACCTCTTAGAAGAAAACATAGGCAAAAATCTCTTGAATATAAACATGAGCAACTTTTTCCTGAACACATCTCCTCAGGCAAGGTCAATGACAAAAGCAAAACTGAACAAATGGGACTACATCAAACTAAAAAGCTTCTGTACAGCAAAGGACACCATCAGCAGAACAAAATGGCATCCTACAGCATGGAAGAATATATTTGTAAATGACATCTACGATAAGGGGTTAACATCTAAAATATATAAAGAACTCACATGCCTCAACACCCAAAAAGCAAATAACCCGATTAAAAAATGGGCAGAGGGGTGAGGAGCCAAGATGGCGGTATGAATAGGGCAGCAGAAATCTCCGAAAACCATATATATTTTTGAAAATACAACAAATACAACTATCCCTAAAAGAGAGATGAGAAGATACAGTACAACAGCCAGGCTACATCTACACCTGAGAACCCAGTGCCTCACAAAGGGGGTAAGATACAAGCTGTGGTCCGGCGGGACCCAAGTGCGACCACACCCCAGCTCCCCAGCGGTAGGAGAGGAGTCAGAGTGGGGAGGGAGTGGGAGCCCAGGACTGCTAAATACCCAGCCCTAGTCATCCGCACAGGGAGCGCAGACACAAAGTGCCTGGTGTGCTGGATATTAGGGAAACAGAACAGTAAAACCTGTGAGCAGGTCCCCACAGCCAGTGCCCCTGGGATAAAAAAAAAAAAGTGAGTGCCTTTTGAAAGTCTTAAAGGGAAAGGAGAATCACAGCTGGATGGAAGCATCCCGGCACACTCAGCCCAGCTACTGAGAATCCCAGGGAGCTCCAGGCACCCTAAACCCCTGGGTGGCAGCATAGCTCTTAGGCCCCTCACAGCGATAAATAGCTTCCTGCCCGTTTCACATCTGGCACAACCCCATCATAGCAGAGTAGCAGCCTGAGATCGGCCATGCCCACAGCAGCCATGAATAGCCTCCTCTGCAGTCACCTGGGGCCAGACTAAGAGGCCCAGTTGGTGTGCAGCTGCTGAGCACAAGCTGCTAGGAGTCGCTGTTCTCGCAGGAGAGGAACGTGACAAGTAAGCAGGAAGGGCCATTTTTCTCCCAGCGGACACACGCGCCAACCGCCCACAACTACCTCTATCACCATGAAAAGGCAGAAGAATTTGACACAGACCAAAATCATGCAGACATCTCCTGAGAGGGAACCTGGGAAGATAGATTTAACCAATCTTCCTGAAAAAAAATTCAAAATAAAGGTCATAACCATGCTGATGGAGCTGCAGAGAAAAATGCAAGAGCTAATGGATAAAGTTGGGAAGTAGAATACAGAAATAAAAAATACCTCTGGAAGGACTTAAAAGTAGAATGGACGAGATGCAAGAGGCCATTAATGGAATAGAAATCAAAGAAGAGGAAAGTAGAGAAAATGACAGAGAGATAAAAGGATCTCCAGGAATGAAAGAATATTAAGAGAACTGTGTGACCAATCCAAATGGAACAATATACGCATTATAGGGGTATAAGAAGAAGAGAAAAAGGGATAGAAAGTGTCTTTGAAGAAATAATGGCTGAAAACGTCCCTAAACTGGGGGAGGAAATAATCGCTCAGACCACAGAAGCACACAGAACTCCCAAAAGAAGGGACCAAAGGACAACACCAAGACACATAATAATTAAAATGGCAAAGATCAAAGACAAGGACAGAGTTATTAAAGGCAGCCAGAGAGAGAAAAAAGGTCACCTACAAAGGAAAACCCATCAGGCTATCATCAGACTTCTCAACAGAAACCTTACAGGCCAGGAGAGAATGGCATGATATATTTAATGCAATGAAACAGAAGGGCCTTGAACCAAGATACTGTATCCAGCATGATTATCATTTAAATATGAAGGAGGGATTAAACAACTCCCAGACAAGAAAAAACTGAGGGAATTTGTCTCCCAGAAACTACCTCTACAGGGTATTCTACAGGGACTGCTCTAGATGGAAGCACTCGTCAGGCTAAATAGATGTCAGGAGAGAAAATAAAATCACAGCAAAGAAAGCAGACCAACCAAATACTAACTAAAGGCAAAAAACAAAATCAACTACCCACAAAAAGTCAAAGGAAACACAAAAGAGCACAGAATAAAACACCTAACATATGAAGAATGGAGGAGAAGGAATAAGAAGGGAGAGAAATAAAGAATCATCACACTGTTTATCATAGCTCAATAAGTGAGCTAAGTTAGATGGTAAGATAGTAAAGAAGCTAACCGTGAACCTTGGGTAACCACGAATCTAAAGGCTGCAATGGCAAAAGATACATATCTTTCAATAATCACCCTAATGTAAATGGACTGAATGCACTGATCAAAAGACAGACAGTAACAGAATGGATAAAAAAGCAAGACCCATCTATATGCTGCTTACAAGAGACTCACCTCAAACCCAGACATGCACAGATTAAAAGTCAAGGGATGGAAAGAGATATTTCATGCAAACAACAGGGAGAAAAAAGCAGGTGTTGCAATACTAGTATCAGACAAAATAGACTTCAAAACAAAGAAAGTAAGCGATAAAGAAGGACACTACCCAATGATAAAGCAGTCAGTCCAACAAGAGGATATAACCATTATAAATATATATGCACCCAATACAGGAGCACCAACATATGTGAAACAAATACTAACAGAATTAAAGGAGGAAATAGAATGCAATGCATTCATTTTAGGAGACTTTAACACACCACTCACTCCAAAGGACAGATCCACCAGACAGAAAATAAGTAAGGACACAGAGGCACTGAAAAACACACTAGAACAGATGGACCTAATAGACATCTACAGAACTCTACATCCAAAAGCAACAGGATACACATTCTTTTCAAGTGCATGTGGAACATTCTCCAGAATAGACCACATACTAGGCAACAATAAGAACCTCAGTAAATTCCAAAAGATTGAAATCCTACCAACCAACTTTTCAGGCCACAAAGGTATAAAACTAGAAATAAATTGTACAAAGAAAGCAAAAAGGCTCACAAACACATGGAGGCTTAACAACATGCTCCTAAATAATCAATGGATCAATGAACAAATTAAAATGGAGATCCAGCAAATATGGAAACAAATGACAACAACACAAAGCCCCAACTTCTGTGGGAGGCATCGAAAGCAGTTTTAAGAGGAAAGTATATAGCAATCCAGGCATATTTAAAGAAGGAAGAACAATCCCAAATGAATAGTCTAAAGTCACAATTATCAAAATTGGAAAAAAGAAGAACAAATGTAGCCTAAAGTCAGCAGAAGGAGGGACATGATAAAGATCAGAGAAGATATAAATAAAATTGAGAACAATAAAACAATTGAAAAAAATCATGAAACCAAGAGCTGGTTCTTTGAGAAAATAAACAAAATTGATAAGCCTCTAGCCAGACTTATTAAGAGAAAAAGAGAAAATAAAGATATCAACAGAATCAGAAATGAGAAAGGAAAAATCACGATGGACCCCACAGAAATACAAAAAATTATTAGAGAATACTATGAAATCTGAAGGGCACCCACCAGTAAGATGGCAAACTTCTGGCTTCTCTTCTGGGTCCTCAGTTCCCGACGGCGCCACCTAAAGACCAATCACCTCTCTCCCCCCTCCCACTCCCAGCACCCAGCCAATAGCCACCAGCCCCGTAGAAGTAACACCACAATCACCCCATGCCCCTTCCTATATAACCCAGCACCTTTCCCCAAAAAAGCGGAATTCTCCGGTGAATTGCTGCTGTGTGTCGCTCCTTTCCTTTCATTGGTGCCGAAACCCGGGAGACAGGACACCCCAACTGGGCCCCGTCTCCCCCAACACCAGCAGCAGCTTGCCCTCGTCCTCTTTTTCCGGCGCTGGCTCCTCACACTCACCACTCCTCTCTGGCCTTTGGGTAAGTTTTCCCCCGAGCGGGCCGCTCTTCCCCGAGCTATCGCAGTGCCATTGACCGTGATCGTCCGGCAAGGCCCTGACGCTCGGGGACGAGGAGGGAACTCTCCCTGCCTCAGGCCTTCAAGGCTGCAGCAGACCCCCAGGCCCCCCTCCAACAGCCATAAACGAGGTGACTCCTTTGCGGATGAGAACGCTCCCTTTTCCACTCCTTCCTTCCGTTTTACCTGCCGAAATCCATTCCATCCGCCGAAAACTCCTAGTACTGGGTTCCTCGGACTCCGGCATCTGCCTTCTTGGAGAAGTCTGGGTGACGACCCACACTTCCTAAGAAACCAACTCGTATACGAGTTTCCGCAGACCCCCAAGGGTCATCGGGGACGCCCTTTGTCTCCTTGCCGTCTGCTCCCAGTCCGAGGGTCTCCGTTCGTCTTCCCCTGTTTGTCTCCTTCTCTGTCCTTTAGCCATGGGAGCCTCCTCATCCCTCCCTGGAAGCTCACCTCTTGAATGCCTGCTCAAGCATCTAGCCACCCTCTCCCTGACGCCTGATATAAAACCAAAACTTCTCCGTAAATACTGCTCCCAAGATTGGCCGACATGCCCCCTAGACAGTAACAACCAATGGCCCACAGGGGGAGCTCCTGATCCTAACATCACTCGCGATCCTTTAACTACTGCCAGCGCCTGAAAAAATGGAAGGAGATTCCCTATATTGAAGCTTTCCGCCTCCTCCCCCCACCCCCCCAAGTTCTCCTAGCCTGCAAGCCGTCTCCCCCGCAGAAGCCTCCCGCCCACTCCCTTCCCCCTCCTCTCCTACAACAGCCCCTCCCCCTTCCTCCACCACCATCTCCTCCCCCACCTCACCCCCCTGCAGATCAAGCCTGAGCCTTTCAGCCCCCCTCTAAGTTCCAAGAGCCTCCTCTGTCTTTGCCCCCACCACCTGCATCTCCCCCACAGACTGAGCCAGAACCCTTCAGTCCTCCTCAGACTCAGTCTCGAGGGCCTCCCAAAATTATCGCCCCCCCTCCAAGAGGTAGCAAGATCCGAAGGCATCGTGCGCGTTCACGTCCCTCTCTCCTTAGGAAATTTAGCCCAACTTGAGAAACGCCTAGGTTCCTTTTCCACTGATCCCACGACATATATCAGGGAGTTTCAATGGACCCTCCAGTCATACAGCCTCACACATAACATCATGACATTTTCATGCTCCTGGCCAATACCCTCCTTCCTGAAGAGCGCAGACGAGTTTGGGACTTCGCCCAAACGCACACCACCTAAACCCACAGGACTGACCCCACCTATCCCCCTGGCCCCACCGCTGTCCCCGAACAAGACCCGCACTGGGATTATAACACCACCGTGAGTCTCCGCTCTCGGGATATCTTCGCCTGCTGCTTAATAGCAGGTCTGAAAAAAGCAGCTCGTAAATAATCAATTTTCAAAAGCTCCCTCCGAGTTCTTAGACAGACTCCCTCAAGCCCTATTACAGTTACCAGCCTGGACCCAGAAATGCCCGATGGGAGGCATGTCCTTATGACATACTTCCTAGCTCAAAGCTACCCCGACATTAAAGCTAAACTCAAAAAGTTAGAACAGGGCCCTCCTACCCCACAGACTGAGATCCTGACAGTGGCCTTTAAAGTCTTCCATAACCGGGAGGAGGAGAAAGAACACCATAAACAAAAGGCTGATCAGGCCAATTTCCAAATGTTGGCCCAGCTGATAAAACCACAACCTGGGCGCCCTTCAACACACAAGCCCCCCCCAGGAGCTTGTTTCAAGCGCAGACAAGAAGGACATTGGTCAAGGGCTACCACCCCATGCCCCAGATGCCACAAAGAGGGCCACTGGGGGTCTGATTGCCCAGCCACCCGAAGGGGAGGCTGGATGAACAACCCCCATCCTAAGCCCGCCGTAGTGGGGCTGGCAGAAGAAGATTGACGGGGCCCGGGGGCTTCTCGCCCGACCATTTCCATCACCAAACAGGAGCCCAGAGTTACTTTAATAGTAGACAGTGGCCCCATCTCCTTCCTCCTAGACACAGGAGCCACCTTCTCGGTCCTGCGGGAATACCGGGGCCCTACCACGCCTGCCATTACTCCTATAGTCGGGGTAGGAGGTAACAGATTTTCCCATTAAACCCCCCCCCCCTTTTATGCACAATCCAAGACAATCCCATACTTTTCTCCCACTCCTTCCTGGTTATGCCCCAGTGTCCCATCCCCTTACTAGGACGGGACATCCTTTCTCTCCTCCATCTTTCCATAACTATATCCACTCCCACAGCCCCCAGTACTCCCTTTCTGATGGCCCTCATAGCCAACGACCCCCCTTTACCCAATAAAAGTTCCAGTTCCGCCCTCATACACCCTGTAAATCCCCTCCATGGCTCTATGTCCTCCTGCCTCTATCAAATTACGTGACCCCTCTCAGTATATCTGTCAGGCCCAATACCCCTTAACCACTTCAGCCCTCATAGGCCTCCAACCCATCATTCAAGATCTTTTAAACAAAATTACCTCAGACCCACTCGCTCGTTTAATACCCCCATATTAGCTGTTAAAAAAACCAACAGATCTTTCCGCCTCGTCCAAGACCTTTGCCTCATCAACATGGCCATCATCCCTATCCATCCCTTAGTCCCAAATCCATACACCCTTTTATCGCTGCCCTGCCTTGGCGTCCCGAGACCCCTCCTCCCAAGATTTTTTTGCCTTCACCTGGACGGACACATACACAAGACATTCTGAACAACTCACTTAGACAGTTTTCCCACAAAGCTTCCAAATCCACCTTATTACAATCTGCAGTCCCTCGTAGGAACAGTCTCAACTTGACACTGCCTCCCTACTTAACCTTCTAGCTTCCAGAAGTTACCGAGTATCCCCTGTCAAAGCTCAAATCTCTTCCCCTTCTGTCACTTACCTCCGATTTCTTCTATCTCAACAAAGAAAGTCCATCACCTTAGACAGAAAACGGCTCCTCTCTGACCTGCCCGTTCCCAAAACCAAGACAGAAATCCTTTCCTTTCTAGGCCTGGCTGGGTATTTTAGAGCGTGGATCCCTAACTTCTCCCTGTTGGCAAGACCCCTATACGACCTCAGCAAGGGCCCCCCTGAAGAACCATTATCCTCCTCACCCCCACACTCCTTCATTAAGCTCCGTCGAGCCCTTGTGGAAGCCCCAGCTCTCCATCTTCCTGATTTGTCAAAGCCCTTCTCATTATACATTCATGAGAGGTCCAGTCAAGCTCTAGGAGTCCTAGGCCAACATTATAGCCCATCCTTTGCCCCAGTAGCTTATCTTTCCAAGCAATTAGACCCCACAGTTCAAGGATAAGCCCCCTGCCTACGGGCATTAGCCGCTGGACAGCTCTTGCAGAAAGAAGCTCATAAACTGACATTCGGGGCACCCCTTACCATTCTGTCCCCACATCACCTAAAGGATCTCTTAACCTACAAAAGTTTACAGACTCTCCCTCCCTCCAGACTTCTGACCGTACTGTCCTCTTTCCTCCAAAATTCCATTCACCCCCTTTGCCATCCATACTCAAATCATGACTTTTTCCTCCTTTACCGCTCTTGCTTTTTCTCATTCCTATTGTCTTCCCCGCCACCCCAGCCTCCTTTGTATAGTGAATCAAAGTAAGACAGACTTACACACAGCATCAAACAAAAGTTACTGCCCTCATTGCCACATCAGACTGCCCTCTGAAACGCTGCTGAGCCTTTATACCTCCACTTTCCTCCCTCCACCGAAGTGCTCACTAGCAGCTACCTTTATTCTCCCTACCTCTGCTTCCTCTATGACCAAAGACAAGCCTATTGCAGGCAATGGCAAGACACCTACAGGGGATGTCCCTACTGGTCTTGCGCCATTGACTACATGGTAACTCCCAGTACCCACAGTATTACTCCTCCAACCGTTTCATGAAATACCCCAACGGCTCATTCTCCTTATCAATCCCAGATCCCTGGGACTCTTGATGGGCCGCCGGGGTCACAACCTCAGTTTACTATGGGGGGTCCTCGACCCCCCACGGTACCCTTCATATCTCTCGAGAGTATGTTCCCTCTCACTCCCAGATCTCTCAAGTTGCATCAGATATCGGACATTCCGAAAAAGTCATTATCCAAACTCTTGATGGCACTTCTTCATCTTCTTATTCCTCCTACTCTTGGTTACAGCTTATTCAAGACACCACCATCTTTCTCAAACACACCCTCAACACCGCCAATTGTTTCTTGTGTGCATCACTACAGCGCCCATTGCTGGCCACCGTGCCCCTTAATATTTCCAACTACTCCTTCCATGCAGAAGGACAACCCCTCCACCCCCTGGCAGACATACCCCTATGGGAACCAGAATACGCAGATAATCTCACCATCCACTACTGTGTAGGGCCAGCTCCACCCCCCTCCAGCGCACTTCACTGCCTCTCTATCTACACCCCTACCTCCGGCTCTAAGACTTTCACTCAACCAGGACACTTCTTTTAATGTAATGGCAGTCTTTTCAACTCACTGCCTCCCAACTCCGATATACCCTGCATTCTCGTCACCCTAATCCCACAGCTTACACTTTACAACATGGCAGAATTCCTTGAGCTCCAACCTCCCTTGCCCTTGCGCACAAAATGGGCTGCTTTCCTTCCCATCATGGTCAGTATCTTTTTGACCACCTCAGCCATTGGTGCAGGGTTTTCAAGAAGAACCTTGGGTCACTCTCTATGGGCAATTAGAAATCTCAACGACAAACTTGAGGGAGCCCTGACATCCACTGCCGATTCCCTGGCCTCTCTCCAAAGACAGGTCACTTCGCTAGCTAAAGTCACCCATCAAAACCGGCAGGCCTTAGATCTGCTTACAGCTGAGAAGGGCGGCACCTGCATCTTCCTTCGGGAAGAGTGCTGCTATTACATCAACGAATCCGGCATTGTAGAAACTGACATTACCAAACTCACCGACCTTGCCTCCAGCCTCCACTCTGCTTCCAATTCCAACCCATTCTCTTCAATACTAACAAACCCCCTCCTCACCTGGCTCTGGCCCATTACAGGCCCCATAATAATCATTCTTCTCGCCTGTCTCTTCTTACCCTGTATAATGAAGTTCATCAAATCCCAAGTCAGAAAAATCTCTAATCAAACTTACAACCAGCTTTTACTCAGAAACTATCAGCTTCTGGCCACAGAAGATCCCTCACCCTCACGTGACCTCCCCACCACCCGCTGAGGTGGACCCCTCTCTCTGCTAGAAACTGTTCCTGGAAACAATGGCCGCAGACGCCTGGCTTCTGGCACCTGTATCCTCTTAGCACCATTGGAATCAACAAGTCCTTGACCTATAGTTACAAAGAACCTTCACTGATTTCCAACCTGAAGTCCACATCTACTCGTCCTTACTGTGGGGAGTCCTATCAACCCTTTCCCCCCAATCCTCAAGCCCTCACTCCCTTCTCCACCCCCGTTCAGCAGGAAGCAGTCAGAAAGAAAGCAACGTCCACAATCCCATAGAGGAGAAAGGGGGGAATGAAGGGCCCCCACCAGTAAGATGGCAAACTTCCGGCTTCTCTTCCAGGTCCTCAGTTCCCGACAGTGCCACCTGAAGCCCAATCACCTCTCTCCCCACTCCCACTCCCAGCACCCAGCCAATAGCCACCAGCCCCGTAGAAGTAACACCACAATCACCCCATGCCCCTTCCTATATAACCCAGCACCTTTCCCCAATAAAGCGGAATTCTCCGGTGAATTGCTGCTGTGTGTTGCTCCCTTCCTTTCAAAATCTATATGCTAGCAAGCTGGAAAACCTAGAAGAAATGGACAACTTCCTAGAAAAATACAACCTTCCAAGACTGACCAAGGAAAAAACAGAAAATCTAAACAGACCAATTACAAGCAAAGAAATTGAAGCAGTAATCAAAAAACTACCCAAGAACAAAACCCCTGGGCCAGATGGATTCACCGCTGAATTTTATCAGACATATAGAGAAGACATAATACCCATTCTCCATAAAGTTTCCCAAAAAATAGAAGAAGAGGGAATACTTCTAAACTCATTCTATGAAGCCAGCATCACTCTAATACCAAAATCAGGCTAAGACCCCACCAAAAAAAAAAATTACAGACCAATACCCCTGATGAACATAGATGCAAAAATACTCAACAAAATATTGGCAAACCGAATTAAAAAATACATCAAGAGGATCATACACCATGATCAAGTGGGAATCATCTCAGCAATTCAAGGACGGTACAACATTAGAAAATCCATCAAAATCATCCACCACATCAACAAAAAGAAAGACAAAAACCACATGATCATTTCCATAGATGCTGAAAAAGCAATCGACAAAATTCAACATCCATTCATGATAAAAACCCTGAACAAAATGGGTATAGAGGGCAACTACCTCAACATAATAAAGGCTATTTATGATAAACCCACAGCCAACATCATACTGAACAGCAAGAACCTGAAAGCTTATCTTCTAAGATTGGGAACAAGACAGGGATGCCCACTCTCCCCATGGTTATTCAACATAGTACTGGAGGCCCTAGCCACGACAATTAGACAAAACAAAGAAACACAAGGAATCCAGATAGGCAAAGAAGAAGTCAAACTGTCACTATCTGCAGATGACATGATATTGTACATAAAAAACCCTAAAGACTCCACTCCAAAACTACTAGAATATCAGAATTCAGCAAAGTTGCAGGATACAAAATTAATACACAGAAATCTGTGGCTTTACTGTACATTAACAATGAATTAACAGAAAGAGAAATCAGGAAAACAGTGCCATTCACAATTGCATCAAAAAGAATAAAATATCTAGGAATAAACCTAACCAAGGAAGTGAAAGACCTATACCCTGAAAACTACAAGACACTCTTAAGAGAAATTAAAGAGGACACTAACAAATGGAAACTCATCCCATGCTCTTGTCTAGGAAGAACTAATATCGTCAAAATGGCCATCCTGCCCAAAGCAATATACAGATTTGATGCAATCCCATCAAATTACCAACAGCTTTCTTCAATGAACTGGAGCAAATAGTTAAAAAATTCAAATGGAACCACCAAGGACCCCGAATAACCAAAGCAATCTGGAGAAGGAAGAATAAAGGGGGGGGGGGGAATCTTGCTCCCCAACTTCAAGCTCTTCTACAAAGCCACAGTAATCAAGACAATTTGGTACTGGCACAAGAACAGAGCCACAGACCAGTGGAAGAGAATAGAGACTTCAGATATTAACCCAAACATATATGGTCAAATAATATACGATAAAGGAGCCATGAACATACAATGGGGAAATGACAGCCTCTTCAATACCTGGTGTTGGCAAAACTGGACAGCTAAATGTAAGAGAATGAAACTGGATCATTGTCTAATCCCATACACCAAAGTAAATTTGAAATGGATTAAAGACCTGAATGTAAGTCATGAAACTATAAAACTCTTGGACAAAAACATAGGCAAAACACCTCTGGACATAAACATGAGGTACTTCTTCATGAACATATCTCCGCAGGCAAGGGAAACAAGAGCAAAAACAAACAAGTGGAACTATATCAAGGTGAAAATCTTATGTACAGCAAAGGACACCATTAATAGAACAAAAAGGCATCCTACAGTATGGGAGAATATATTCATAAATGACAGATCCCATAAAGGGTTGACATCCAAAATACATAAAGAACTCATGCACCTCAACAAACAAAAAGCAAATAATCCAATTAACGAATGGGCAGAGGAGCTGATCAGACAGTTCTCCAAAGAAGAAATTCAGATGGCCAACAGACACATGAAAAGATGCTCCACATCACTAGTCATCAGAGAAATGCAAATTAAAACCACAATGAGGTATCACCTCACACCAGTAAGGATCACCACCATCCAAAAAGCAAACAACAAATGTTGGTGAGGTTATGGAGAAAGGGGAACCCTCCTACACTGTTGGTGGGAATGTAAACTAGTTCAACCACTGTGGAAAGCAGTATGGACGTTTCTCAAAAACCTCAAAATAGAAAGACCATTTGACTCAGGAATTCCACTTCTAGGAATTTACCCTAAAAATGCAGCAGCCCAGTTTGAAAAAGACAGATGCACCCCTGTGTTTATCGCAGCAGTATTTACAATAGCCAAGAAATGGCAACCTAAGTGTCCATCAGTAGATGAATGGATAAAGAAGATGTGGTACTTACACACAATGGAATATTAATTCAGCCATAAAAAGAAAACAAATCCTACCATTTGCAACATAGATGGAGCTAGAGGGTTTTATGTTCAGTGAAATAAGCCAGGCAGAGAAAAACAAATACCAAATGATGTCACTCATATGTAGAGTATAAGAACAAAGAAAAAACATAAGGAACAGAAAAAAAAAAAAAAACAGCAGAAACACAGAACCCAAGAATGGACTGTTACCAAAGGGAAAGGGACTGGGATGGGTGGGTGGGAAGGGACAAGGGGGGGTGGAGAAAGGTGGCATTACGAATAGCATTTTTATCATGTATAATGTGGGGTGGGTGGCATGGGGAGGGATGTGCAAAACAGAGAAGTAGTGACTGTACTGCATCTTACTATGCTGATGGACAGTGACTGTAATGGGGTTTGTGGGGGGGGACTTGGTAAAGGGGGGAGCCTAGTAAACATAATGTTCCTCATGTAATTGTAGATTAATGGTACCAAAAAAAAAATGGGCAGAGGGTATGAATAGATAATTCTCCAAAGAAATTCAGATGATCAGCAGGCAAATGAAAAGATGCTCCACATCGATAATCATCAGGAAAAGGCAAATGAAAACCACAATGAAGTATCACCTCACACTAGTTAGGATCACGAACATTGAAAAGACTAGGAACAACAAATGCTGGCAAGGATGCAGAGAAAGGGGAACCCTCCTACACTGCTAGTGGGAATGTAATGTAGTTCAACCATTATGGAAAGCATTATGGAGGTTCCTCAAAAAACTAAAAATAGAAATACCATTTCACCCAGGAATTCCATTCCTAGGAATTTACCCAAAGAAAACAAGATTTCTGATTCAAAAAGACATATTGCACCCTGATGTTTATCACAGCACTATTTACAGTAGTCAAGAAATGGAAGCAACCTGTGTCCATCAGTTGATGAATGGATAAAGATGTGGTACATATACACAATGGAATATTATTCAGCCATAAGAAGAGAACAAATCCTACCATTTGCAACAACATGGATGGAGCTGGAGGGTATTATGCTCAGTGAAATACGCCAGGCAGAGAAAGACAAGTGCCAAATGATTTCCCTCATTTGTGGAGTATAACGAAGCAAAACTGAAGGAACAAAACAGCAGCAGACTCACAGACTCTATGGGACTAGCAGTTACCAAAGGGGAGGAGGGAAGGAGGGTGGGAGGGGAGGAAGGGAGAAGGGAATTGAGGAGTCTTATTAGTAGTACAAATTGTGTGTGTGAAGTATCATGGGGAAGAAAGTGCAGCACAAAGACAAGTAGTGACTTTGTGGCACCTTACTACACTGATGGACAGTGATTGCAATGGGGTATGGGGGAGGGACTCAATAATATGGTTGAATGTAGTAACCACATTGTTTTTCATGTGAAACCTTCATAAGAGTGTATTATCAATAATACCTTTCAAAAATACCTGAATGCACAATGATCTCTTGATATAAAGCCAAAGATTCGTGTTCAGAGGATTCCTCCTTTAAAGTTCATGCAATTCAATCTTTCTGCCATTAATCTGAGTCATTAGTGTGTGGCCATCTTCCCTAACACCCCAGTTCTTGTCATTGTTATTTCAACATTGTATGAACTCACCATAGTCTCACAGATTCTTGACTCCTCACCTCAGAGTTCTCCTCCTCTTTCAAGTCACTTCTAAGTTCTTTACTTTTACACATGAATATTTTATCCTCTCTGAAATCTTAATTTCACACGTCCTGCCCTCTCAATTTCTCATCCTTCAGGCTCAGTTTTCACCCTTATTTTACTGAAGCTTTTAGTTTATGGGTCAGCATCACTTTCTCACATCCAACACCCTCCTAACATTTATTCCTTGAAGAGATCAGAGTTCATCTTCTGGTACTGTATTACTTTGTGAATACCTTCAACTACCTACCCTGCCTCTACTTCCATTTAAAGTTTAAAATCTATTTGTTTTTTCTGCACCTGCAATCAAGCAGGTAAACATTACTGAAAACCACACACCTCTGCCTAGTTTTACTTAAATTTATGACCAAAACCCCAACAGGATACATCACTATCCAAATCCTAATATATTTTCCCATTGAGATGGAGTTTCCATAAAATTTATTCTTTCTCCTTAAATTCCTACATCAACTTGCTAATACTCCTCCATTTTATTTCATCATCAGTAACCCTTACATTCTTTTTGTAGACAATGTTGTGTAATGGACTAGAAATACAAATACTTAAAAACTGTTTTACAGTGAAAACCACCGTAAACATTAGTGATGCGCAACTGCGCTAATAGCTGAAACAGGCCATAAGCAAGCTCATTTGCTCTCCCCCAATCATTACACACACTGACTTGATAAACTTTCAAACTATTCCATTTTAACAGAAAAGATGTTTATATTATTTAACAATTTTAAAGAAATAGGTGTTATTACCATATTTACAGTTTTAACACTGAAAACTCCACAATGGCAGTTCTTCCTAGTATACATTACCATATTTTATTACAGTGAATGTCGTATAACCCTGTGTGTCTCCATTTGGAATTGTCAAATGAAGCACAGCCTAATAAAATATCCATATATAATTAACAGATCTCTCAGATGTCTTTTGTTTCATATGGCCTCAGCCTTATTTACATTAGCTGTGTAACATAAATCACTATCTTTTGGATAAGGGTATACTATAAAGTGTGCCAAAGGATCTATAAATCATTGTAAGACTGACTCAACAACACAGCCTTCAACACAGCTACTTTTTAAAATGTTTTTTATGGTCTTTTAAGAAAATTGAGAGGAAAAGTCTTCCAACCTACCATAAATGCTGGTCATTACATGGTTAAATATAAAAGTAAAAAAATTAGAGAAAATAAGCTTATTGGACAATGTGCTTTTATATACTAGCACTTTAAAGCCTTAAAAAAATTCAACAGCATTCACACTCATGCTCTATCTATTTTAGCTATGTGGATGCTCATCTGTCCAAGAGCAGAATGATCAAAGGAACAGAACAGCAGAATAAAATACATATTTAGTGGGCACTTACGAACTGAATGGAAACTAAGCTCAAACATGGCCCATTAAAATCTCCATTAAAGAATGTCTTTGCGGAAGATTCACTGGCACCACCAATATGACAATGCTGTTAATGATTTGATTATATGGGAGTAGAGTTTGTTTTGAAACTACAAAATGTTATAGTCGGGATGCTCAAATGGTAAAGATAGTGCAACTTACCAGAATCCACTCTTAACAAGGACATGATAATTTGAGTATAATCGAACTAAGTCCACCAGACCATGTAGCTTGTTAATTTTATGAAGGACTAGGATTCCCTACAGTATTTAACTCCTTAAATTAACTCACTAGTTTTCAAAATGAAAGCTTATATTGCATTTATTTCCGTAACAGAGAAATACTACGCCTGAAAATTCTAATGTACCACTTCATGCAAAGACTTTCATTATCCACATCCTATATAGCCATAATACACTTTCTATCTTCTTGGTTGAATGTGATTTTTTGGTAGGGGAAGATTGGCAATGTCCCCAAGACTCTAATGTGAAGTACTACAAAAAATTTTATTTACAGTAAAACCTGAAATTTTTAAATCTATGGAAATGGAATCAGGGTGAGTAGTACATTTTATCAGGTCACATGGCCCAAATTAAAGCTCCATTCAAGAACCACTTTGCTTAGAAATAATAAAAATTGGTGGCTAGACAATGATTTATAGTTCCTACACCATGCACATCAATTGCATTACATTTTAACCAATATAATCAAACTTAGAGGTTAAGTAGTTTTAGTATAATTTTAAGTGGATAGAAATGGAATTCAATGGCAAATGTCTCAGAGACATAAATCATTTACTTAAGTTTGACACAGTATTGCCCCACCTTTTGAATTCTGGCAATAATAGTATAGATTTACTCATTTAATCGGCACACATTTATAACCCCCAAAGTATTCATAAACACTGCCTAATACATATAAACCCAAACAGATCAATAAATTGGAAGTATTGTTACTTAATATACATTTACTAAACATTTGTACATCTATCTTACATCTTTAATTTTTCCTTAATTATTATTCCAACATATTACATAGAGACTATACAGGGGTATATATTCAAATGTGGCAATAAACAGACCGAAACATAAAGGACATGGCATTTCAAAATTTCTAATCCAATTTTTAACTTAAGCCAAATTCAGTCATTTCTCCACTTTTTATTTCTAAAGTTAAAATGTTATGGCTAACCAGCTGAGTATCAAATCCAAATGAATAAAAATTCAGTCGATATTAAAGTTAATGTAATTAAATTTATTTTTCATGTTTAATTTTGACCAGCTTTTACAACAATTACTGTATTTGTGATATTATAAAATATACTGCTGGTCTCAAAGAATTTTATAAACTAATTTGACAACTACGACTCAGATAATAGTTATCTGTCAAAGAGGCACTTATTTCTGGCCACATATGCATTCCCATCATCATTTCTGTTGTTAACACTGATAAAATGGAATTGTCATATTATGTACTAAGAAATATGGCAACTGAATACCCACTTCCCACCCTTCAGAAAAGAACAATGTCATCACTTTAATTTCATTTTATTAGGTAATGAATTTTATTTAAATGAATAATTTACTTTTCTGTGTAGACCAATTAAAAAGTATTATGCCTCTTTCCTAAGCAAACTCTATTTGTTTAATTCTGCATGGCAGAAAGAATTTAATACTTTACTTCCTTCTACCTTAAAAATTAGCTATGAATTTTCCTCATTGTGAATTAGTTATTTCTGTATGGTCTGTTGTCAAGCTGCTGTTAAAAAACAGTAAGGAATATGGGACATATGGGAAATCATAAACTATAATGCTAGCTTATAAGGTAATATATTAAAACATTGTTTAAATATTAAACAGCAAAATACCCCTATATTAAATAAATAAGACTTGAATTTGTCATGTGGAACTACAGGCCAATACCACCAAAAATGGGGATGGTCTAGTGCAAAAGGTGGCCACAAAAAAATAAAAGAAGAGGAAAAGGGAGAGGAAACAGAACATTTAATACTGGCATTGTTTTTAACAACGAATTAAACAAGCAATTCTCAAATCTTTCTGAACATAAAATTAACTGAAGAATTTTTAAAATACACTGATGACCAGGACTCATCCCACACTAAGTGTATCAAAATCAGGATTCAGACAATGGTCTTTTTTAAAGATCCCTCAAATGATTCTAATGTGCAGTCAGGACTGAAAGCCACTGATTGGAACCTACAGCTTCTGAATGTTACCTGACTCAGAAGAGTGTCCTATGAATAAAGAAATGGAACTTTCATTCACCAGTGGAACAAAACAACGGTGTTTCCAGTTAACCATAACTATGGGTTAAGTCATGTTTCTTACTGCGTAGTTCATTAAAATATCTTGTGTGCCTCTTCATTCAGTGGAATTCTGTATCTTCAAACTCCACAACCAAGTATAGCCAAAAGCACTTTTTGTAATAAATCAGTTATATTGAAAACCCATTGTCCATTCATGCACATAAACATTTACTGAATGCCTATGTGCAAGGCACTACAATAGGTGCTGCTGTAGGCCTTAGAGGAGTCATGAGAGAATGAATAGTGATTGGCTCAATGGCTATAAAATTAATTACATTGACCTCAGTAGGGGATTGAACTGCCAAAGAAAGAGAGAGAAAGCAAAGAAAGGAGATGAGAGGGGAGAAAAGAGAAGAGAGGAGAGAAAGAAGCAAAAGACAAAGAAAATAAGTACTTATTAAGGGTCTGAATTTAAAATACATGGCACAGGATATTTGTACTTTTTCCAATGTTCCTTACAGTATTTCCAGAAGCCTTTGAATATACATAAGGCAAATTCAAGATAGAAAAATAAACCCTGTTTAAAGTAGATGTTCCCAATTTTAACCACACTCTGTATCAAGTGAATTCATACACGACATAAGTATAAATACTAAAAATCTTTATAGAAAGGTAGTTCATGTCCACTTGTAGTAGTCTTAACAAGTAATCTTACATTAAAATATTAACTATTCCATCATGGAGAAAGTTTATACAATACATAATTTATTTTGAAAACAGATTTATATACTATTCTAATGTGAACAAATTTGAGTTTTAAGAAGAGGGTGCAGAGAAGAGAAGGGGGTCAGAATCTGTTCAAATCTTATAAATAGCCTAAAATCTAATAATTTTAAAGTCTGTCTGCTTTTCTTCTTAAGAACCTAGTGAATCTCACATGAATAAATACTTTCTCTATTCACTATTGGTATTGGACTTTTGTGGTTACTTAAAAAATAAATAATAAGTGCTTCTCATTTTTATAAAAGCATTAAATTTCAAAATGAGGCTAGGTAATGTCAGCTTAACATAGAAGGAATGAAAAATTTTACAAAAAAATATGTGAGCCTAAGAGAGATCACTGGGGGGAAAAATAGAGGAAAAATGACATAAGATAAATGATCAGTGATGACTCTAATGGCAAAAACTCTTTAGGGGTTCCAAGTTGCTTTTAAGTAATAAAAGATTTGAAAGCAAGACTCAAGGAGAATTCTCATTCATTATACCTTGGATGCTAACACTCTAAAGTAGAGAAGTAGTAAAATATTTTACTAAGTTAAAATATAGGTTTTATATTTTATATGATATTGAATACATACATAAAAATACCAGTGTTTTTATCTTGTTTTTGTTCAGACACTTAATGAAGCAAATGTGTTCTTTGGTGTCTGGAATAGTTTATCAATATTTAGGGATAATGGAAGGGAACTACAAGATCAATATGCCTAGAAATATAAGACTCAAAATCCTATACCATATAAAGAATCAAAGGTGGACTTACAAAAAAAGATAAGGAAGTTAAAGTTACACTGCACTGGGATTAATACATTTTCCCAAAATCATACTCTGACTCCCAGAATAAAAAGTACTATAGCCTAAGGTTTTTAATCTGTGTTTTGAGATTTTTCAAGTGGACAGGTTTCACAGACAGAAATATATCATTCTAAGTTTTAAAATCACCAAAATCAGTGAGAAGAATGTACATTCATTAAATGTATTCATTATTAGAAGTCTTGGAAAGGCTGAACAGCTCAAACAAAGCTGAAGAATTGTTCTTGATTTTTCATTATTCCTTTTTAAATAAAGAATAAGCATAGATATAGTACACATACAGATCAACATACTGACTCAGTCAATGTAGTCACATCCCTTTGCTTGGTTTTTTAAGTTCCAGGGACTAAAATTTAATACCATTCATAACATAGTATTTTCAATAAAAGGAATTATAGAGCAATGAAAAATCAGAAGATGGCTTAGAGAGCCTTATAACCTCTAAATATACACACATTTATAACTTGTTATTTATTTTCTAAAGAAACAAATTTTAAGTAATGCTAATTTAACCAATAGAGAAAAACTTCTATCAAAATATACAATTTCCATTACATACTAGAAGGCTAATCTTAAAAAAATAGTTGTAAGCCAAAAAGTTTGCTTATATGGACGACAGGCATCATATCATCCCTTTGAAGCATAAAGCATCAAATAAGGTCTTATAAAAGATCAATCTGTGACCTCCATTTGTAAATTCTTGACAAATTCATAAAGCTCGAGTTTCAGTCTTAGATCAAGGCATATCCAAGCTTCTTAATCCAGATTTCCAGAAAAAGGGGAAACCAAGGAATTCAGAATCTCAAGTGGGATTTATGCTTTACCATGTACCTAAAAAATAACAACACAGTAAGTTATAATGATTACAGGAATTTTAGCATTTTTAGAATATTACCTATAAAAGTAAGTTGACATTTTTTAAAAACTTAAAATCAACAGTGGAATAGGATGTTTTGTTTTCTAAGAAACTGAAAACCTGATATTGTAACATCTAGCAACTCTGAAGTAAGATAGAAGAAACACTCCTCTTACTGAACACTATAATCTGAGAGATTCTAGCTAGTATAATATATGTCTCTCTTTAACCTGTTATCAACTATAATCAGTGGGTTACCTCTGACTTTGAGGAAATGCATAGTATTCTGTGAGAGACACCAAGAAAGTTACAGATTTTAAAGAGCACTTGAACAAGAATAGATTAAGTGGTATTATTATCATACACTCTTCTTAAATTTTCCAATTAGAAAACCAATATTGTAAAAGGCCTTAAGAACTTTACTTATAGCAGTAATTAAATTCAAAACTAAATTCCTTTCATGGGCTACTCAAACTCAAGTTTGAGACCTTTTCATGCTGGCAAAAAAGGTAAGATCATTACTTAATCCAAGCTCTTTGGATATAGAAAACAAGGTTCATAAAGGTCACACAGTTCATTAGAGTCAGATCACAAAATCAAGACTCAAATCCAGGCCTTCTGACTTAGAGTACCAGTAGTGTTCTATCAAGCTATAAGCCCTTTCTCCATCTATTTCTTAAAGTTAGTATAACAAATATATTTGTTAATTATCTACTGTAGATCAGCGTCAAATTAGACAATGTTCAGGGTGGATATAGAGGGCATTATGCTCAGTGACATAACTCAGGTGGAGAAAGACAAACACCATATGATTTCACTTATTTGTGGAATATAAAAACAAAGGAAAACAGAAGGAACAAAAAGAGCATTAGACTCATAGACACTGAGAAGCAACCAGTGGTTACCAGGGGGGAAGGGCGCTGCTGAACCACTGCGTACATTTGATAAAATAAAAAAAATTAGACAATGTTCAAATTAGGAATTGGGGAATATGGTTCACAACTTTAAGGAACAGAACTCTGAGGAGACAGGAAAATTGCTGTAATAAAGCAGAAGTAACAGTATTTTAGGATCGGAATTACCTATCCAATGTTTCCCAGAACCGTAAGAAAACTGGTCTATCCAAATGACGTTTGTGATAGCTGAGTTCTAATACTGTTACATCCCATTTCTGAACATTTGGATCCAGACGAACTTCATCATATTTGAGATGGAAGGCTTTAACTATATGGGAGGGAAATAATATTTTTTATTCAAAGTACAGTCCAAATTACAAAAATAATTTATGAAAGATTAAAAATACCTCACACAGACATCAATAAAAAAAAAATCTTTCTTCCACCAACCAAAGCTGTATTATAACCAAAACGATCTTTGAAATGCCAGCCACTTGGAGACTGAAATGAGGAATAAGACAAAATGTGTATGGTCTGGGGAAGGATAATAATAAGAAAAAAACTATTCAAATACACTATGATAAATGTAGCAGGGTTATCACAGAAACACAATCAAATACCTTACCCAGACCAAAGGAATTCAAATAAGGCTTGCATAGGGGTGTGAGGTCTAATCTAAGACCTAAAGGTGGAGTAAGAATTAGGCAAACACAGAACAAAAGTGAGCTGGTTAGCAAGAGCATGCTCAAAGAGAAAATGGTTTACTCTAGGAACCAAAGAAAAGCAAAGTAATACAGGGAATGGATAAGAGGTAAGACCAAAGACCATAGCGGTTCAGAGCAATTTGGGCCTTGTAGGCCACATTATGGAGTTTGGACTTTTACCTAAGAGACATGGAGAATCACTGCAAAGTGTTCAGCAAAGACTAATGATACAATTTAATAACCCATAGGAGAAAAAGATAGAATTGGAGAGAAGATACATTTATGGCAAGAAAAAGATTCAATAGAAAATTAGGTAGTGAGAATTAATGGAACTTGCTATGAAATATGAAAAGGGAAAACAAAAAAACTGCAAGGTCTCTTGAGAAGTTTACCTAGAAGTAGGTAATTAAGTGATATAAAAAGTGAGTCTAGCAAAGATCTAGGAGAAGAGGAGTTCAGGTAATGGGAATAGCTAATACATAGGCACTGAGATGGAAGCAAGCTTGGCATGGTCTACAAACAAGTATAACTTCTTCTCTAGGCAATGTCTTGTCTTAGAACCTTTCTGGCTAAAAAAAATCTGAATTTTATTCCAAATGTGATAGTAAGTCACTAGAAAGTTTAGGTCAGGAAGGTGAAATTACCTGATTTTCATTTTTAAGAACTCTGGGTGTGGGGCAGATAAAAGAATCTAGGGCAACATTACCAAATGGTATGTGCTGAAAAAGGCCCATAAAATACTGACTTTCAGTTTTTCTTCCCGATCATCAAGGCAAAACAGCCTAGCTAGTTTATTATTGTATTTGCAATCAGTTTATCATCAGTGGAATTTCTGTTTTATATGTGCACATATAATACTTAGCTTTTCTTTAAATGTTTTACATTTTTTGAACATATAAGATGTAACAATTATTACTGTCACCATTATCACCTAATATTAGAGGTTTTTAAAGAGAAAAGGATTGACTTGGTTAAATATTTTGGATGGTTGCTTAATGGACTGCTTGTTACATACTGGCTTACTGGCTTTTGATGTTGAAAATTAATCAAGGTCTAATTCTTGAAATTAGGGAACCCAAATTTCCTAATTTGGAAATCCAAAATGAATCATTTGTGTCCATAAAAAGACACATCAACATTTTTCCCAATTACTTGCTTTTGTAAATAAAGGTCCCACTCATCAGACACATTATTCATTTCTAATTTAATTCAATTTAATGAACTGAAACCAGTTCATTAAAGGAGTTACAGGTTATGTCTTCAGAAAACCCATTTTCAAAGCACATTATTTATACATGTAAAAAATAATTTTTAAACTTTTTAAATTAAATGGAGTCAACAATTCAGTATTTCCTAATCTGCTTACTATATGTTTTGCTTTTCTGATTTTCTCAGTATGATTTGCTTTAAATCATTCTAAATATATATGAGTTATATTTTTCAAAATGATTTATCTAAAGCCATAAAGGCCTACAGTCCCTTTAATGATGTCAATATATTTAATTTATGTAGCATTCATTTTTCCACCAAAACATACAACTTTTTAAATGAAAGCTGGGCTATCAGAGTTCATAAAGTTTAAGTCACTAATGAGGAAATAAGGTTTCTCTCATCATAAAAAATATTTTTAGCATGAAGCAATGGTGACAAGCAAACTTATACCAAGACATTATCATGAAAGATCTTCCTGATTCAGAAGACTCGGAGTTTTTAAACTTCATCAATAAAAAAGAAATGAAGTTCTTTTGTAAGAGACCAGTTATCTGGTGACACAATGAATACAAAATACTTCACATAATTCAGCAAAATGAAGCAAAATACTTCACATAATTCAGAATTGTTCATTTTCTCCAACTGCATGAATCCTGTCAACACTTTCTAGGGAAGCAAAAGAAATAGAAAAGAACAGAAAAGTTGAGTATTTAATAGATACAATGTAGCATGTCAAATGACAAAAGAACAGCCTAATAAAATAAAAATTTTCTCTATGATAACTAGCAAAAATTTGAAGAAATCACTTAAAAATCTCAATTAACCTCAAACATAAAAAATAGTACTTAAAAAAATCTATATCCAGTTAGTTACAAACTCAAATTTCTCATCATTTTGAGAAGATTTTATGTGGCAATTTTATGCAATTCAGTATTCAATATCTTCTCTAAAATTCTGTACTTTATTATTATGTATTATGAAGAAAATACAATTTTTTACTAAATCCCAAAGAGATACTCCCAAATACCCTCAGTTTTTTCCAAGCTATATAGATAGTATCATTTTCTATGTGAGCTATGTAGGAAAGGGTAGGAAGTTAGAAAAGGCAAGAGTGAAAAGCAAAGGAGATCAACTACAAGCTAAGAAATAAGTTTCTGGCTTAGGCAAATTACTAAAAAAAAAAAAAAAAAAAAAAAACACTACGGAAAATAAACAGCTTGGGGATGAGGGAGAATATAAGACAATTAATTCCATTTAAAACAGGTTGAGTCTGATTTACCAGTAAGACCTCACAGAGGAGTTACTTGGTAATCAGTGAGACATGAGGGTTCTCACTATCAAGCTAGAGATGTTAACTTTTAGATTACAGGGATATAAATGTTAACTGAAAATTATCAGATATTGAGAGAATTTTTATAATTAGGAGAAACAGTAACATAAAAGTTGAAAACCAGAAGAAAAGTAGCTAAAGAGTGTCTCTGAAAGAGTAACAAGTCCTTGCAAAAGAACATTTTTAAATGGAGGAAATGAGTCAAGAGAGTCAACTTCGATAAGGAAATCAAATGTAGCCAGTATTTGGGTCACTGGTGAGTTTTATGCGAAGTTTAGTGGAGAGCGAGAGAGCCAGACTTACAGTGGATTGAGAACTGAATACACAGTGAGTTAGTACAATTTTTTTCAAAAGCTCAGCTGTAAAAGGAAAAAGAGTAGGAGCTAGAAGGGAAGGTGAGGTCAAGAGCAAGCATTTTGTTTTGCTTGTTTTACGATGAAAGCAGCAAGAGTACTTTCATTTTAAGTGCTGATAGAAAGGAGTCAGTAAAGGAGGAAGGTTGAAGAGAATTCACAGTAACTAAAGTTGTAATTTCTAATAAACATATCTGTTTAATGAGAAAGCTTTTAAAAAGTAATTTTACTGATGTTATTAACTTAATTTTGTATTCAAATTAAGTAATATTTGGAATATCCCTATAAGCAAAAACAGGCTAATCTCATCTACTCTTGGTATATCAATATTTACCAATATATGGTCAATAAAAGATATAAAGTACATGGAATCCACTCATTTAACAGCTATCTACTGAATGCTTCCCCATGTCACCCACTCTTCAGTGATGGGTATACAAGGGTAAACAAGGCAGATAACACTATTCCCCTCATGGAACTTGCATTCAACCCAGGGAAGAATTACAATAAAGATACAAAAATAAGATGTCCCACAACAATAAGTGCTATTATGAAATTATAAAAGCTTACAGAGTAACTGGGAGGAAGTAGTGGCTATTTTCATCATGGTCAGAGAAGGATTCTCTACAGGACAGAATATCTGAGCCGAGACTTAAAAGAAAAATGCTACATACATTACAGACAGTGGGAATAGTTAGTTGTTTAAAGTTATACCTACACATTACTGTTCAGCAAAAAGCAATTTTAATAAAAATGTATGGACATGCAACAATATTAAGGATTTTTAAGTGACCTAAAATATAATTGTTAATGTTGGGGGATAGGCAATAATTCACTTAAAAAAAAAAGGTTTTAAAAATATTTCACAGGTGCCTGAAAATTAACATTTTATATATAAAAAAATAGGAATCCTTGATACACACATAGCACAGCCACAGACGGCTTTTCCTCTTAAATAAAGCAAGAGCACTTCAACATTGAATAAGCAGTAAAAATAAAGAGAATCTTACTTTTAGCAAATATGTCAACTGGTGATCCATCAGGCAAAAGCCATGGCCAACCTTTGAACTGCCATGCAGGACCCTGCACAAAAACTGCTACAACCCGGTCCCTAATAAACAGAAAAGGGGGAGGGGGAATAGTTAAGAGAGAATATTTTAAACGTGAGCTCTGGTTATTACAAATCCTTAAGGGAAAGCTCTAGTAATTATTCATGTGATATAGTCTCCTATATCCTTCTGTAAGTACATTACCAGAACTTTTCATTATAATGTTATTATCAGAGAATATTAATGAACTGCTATACTTCCATGCGTGTTTTTTTGCAACTAAGTCTTAAGCATAATTACATGCGCTATCCTTATATGTGAACTTTATAGCCTTTTAATCCACCCTTTACTAAGTAGAATAAGGACCCATTTTCCAATGAAACAGTGAACAGTAGTTGATCTATTAACCAGAAAAGCTGATTTTAAAAGGAAATACCTAAAATTCAAACAGATATTAAATGTTTTAACTTAATTAAAAACATTACAATAGTAATTCGCCAACTGTTTTATGAAGCCCCAAGGCTTTATTTTTGAGTTCTTATGATTATTTGGAAAGTAATCTGAGTACAGAAACCATCTAGACTTTTTATTTTTTCCAAGTGTTTTACAACTGTTTCACTCAACCTAAATTCTGTAAGTATTTTTTTTAAGGCAATTTGCTTTTCTAACCATTCAACTTCATTTTCCTAAAAAGAACAAATCTCTTTCTAGGTCCTTGTACTTCATTATCTTACAAAATATTTAATTATAATTTAATTAAATTGAGAAATTAAACTGCCATAAACAGTTTAAACCTAAAACTGAAGAGGTGGAAACAAAACCATATCAATAGTAACAATTAACATTATTAAGATTCACTATAAGCATTTACTATGTGCCAGTGCTGTTCTAAGTATATTAACACATTATTTAACCCATTTAATCTTCAAAACAGTCCAATCAGATGAGTACTATTTTACAGATGAGGAAACAGAAATGCATGGGCATATTAGAGAACAGTCCACTAGCCAGAAGAGAAAGAAGGGGAGGGAAATAGGAGTAAAGAGGAGAAAGGGAAATAAATGATTGATCATATGTACTGGTTATGCTACTGTTCCTGAGTGAGGACTGATAAATCATGAAAATAGCCATTCCAATAATAATATGGAAATAGTTTTGACTTTACAACTCCCTGAAAGGGTCCTGGAATGCCCAGAGGTCCACAGACCACCCTCTGATAACAACTGTGTTAGATAAAGACTTTATACATCCAACAAAACATTAACAGGGTTACCTTCTATTCAAGTAAAAAGCCTATAGCAATGATGAAAGCTACTGTGAAAAAAAAACAAATTAGCTAAAAGCTAAAATTAGACCTTAAATAAAAAATCTCCTCCTTTCATGGGATATATGCCCTACATAGCCAAAACCATCTTTGGTAATGGGGCACACTATTAAATGGATTCTTACTATATAACCTGTACCATACATTAGCCGGAAGCCCAACGTGCCTGCAAAACTAAAGGGAATTTACTGAATAGACATCACTGAGATCCTACTGGGTCTCATAGGGTTGCCAGGGGAGCAAGATAATTCATTGGGAGTGAATTCTTGAAAGGACAATTAACAAAGAAGAAAAGAAGGTAAGGAAAATAGTATTCCAGGTATCACATTAATATCTAGGAACCTAGCTAATATGCACAAGCAGTATTTTGCAGCACAGTGATAGCACTTGTACACACTATTATAATTTTCTGCAAATAACTACAAATGTACTACAAATGGTGTAAATTTTCCTACTTCTTACAAGTAGTAAACTGGGTATCTGAAATTCTCATCTGATCCACTTAATATATTACTCAAAGTATCTCTGTTAGGTAGCAGGGAAGGATTATAACACAAGAACCTTTATTCTTTAGCAAATTTTTAACATACTAATATTCTCAATGGCTTGATTTTCTAACATCTGAAGACTAATGAGTACTTCAAAGATAAATTTTATCTAATGCATAAATGTGTTTCATTCTGTCACAGAGATGCACTCTCAGACTTCGCATTTTTAACTCCATCTTAGATTAATGAAGTACTTTAAGATAATTCATGTATCTGAATTTATTGACAGTTTATAGTTTAAAATTTTATCAAATGACATTTTAATGCAATAAAAGAGCTAAACCAGGGTAGTCATGTTCTTTTTAATAAATTATTCCCTTACAATAAAGGTAACAATTCCTTCACTTACCACTTCTTAACAGAAAATCTGAATTCTCCAAATCTAAAATACAGGCCCTCAAAACATTATTAGTCTATTTGAAAGTTTTGTTCTATAAGATCCAGAAAAAATGAGCAAGTGGAAAAATTTTTTTCTCTTAGCTTTCCAGAAGTTAGTGTTTCTTTTTGTAAGTAAAATAAAGTTTACCTACCCAAAATATGAATTTATTTAGGTGTTACTAGAATGTGAACATTACTGATGAGCAAATCAGACATCAATACAGGTTTCAGGATGGTTGCTATTTAGAACTCATTATAAAATTTTGTGTTCATTATAAAAAAATTAATGACTATGTAAAAAACATAGATTATCTTACCAGTCTTGAGGCATAAGTTTAAGGGGCTGGTCTACTACTCTATAAGGAACTGTGACACTAACTGCTGTGCCCCCTGGTTGTATCTGGTCTTTTCTTCTCTGTATTAGAGTTTCATTTTCTCGTTGGCAGCCTTGTTTCTTTTTTTCATCTGATGGGACAAATCTTGAAAAATAGAGAGATGAGAAAAGGGTCAAATGATTGAATTTGGTGCAAATGGGAAAATAAACTGTATTTTGGAATTAATTTTTAAAAACTAATAGTTTTAAACCAGAACTTTCTTCTTTAAATGAACATATGCTGCATGAACAAATCATAATGCTTGAGAATATGAGTCTTTGATTGCCAAATAGAATTCAGCTCACTCAGGCCATAAGTTGGTATGTGTGTATCTGTGCATACAGACACACAATTCATATTCATTCATCTGGCATGCTCCAAGGCCACAAGACCACACAATCTTTGCCCCCTTAAGAGCTACCAGAGGGAAATTTTATTAAAAAAATCAAAGTCACATGACATAAAGATGATGTGGCTAGCTAGGCTTCTGCTTCTTCCTGGATAAGTGACTTGGCCACTAAAACATCTTTTCAGGTTTAATTCCTCAACAAAATTAGAAAAAAGCCATCAAATTTCAGGGCTGCTTTGCAAATGTCACAGTAGGAAATTAACTCAGCATATGCCAATTCTATATTTTAGTAAATACTGATAGTAATTTAGTTAATTACCAACTCTACTATGAAGTTCAGTTCTCTACTGTGCTATCAACAGATATTCTCAAAAATAACTCAGCAATCTGCAGAGCTGTTGCCAACTCTAGATTTGTTAGTGTTCACAAAGCATTTTAAAAGTCTTTTTTTGGAATACGCACATTCCTAATATACAGTTACTAGTATATTTTATTAGTTATGGTCTGATCACTCTAATTAAGTTGGGGCAATGCAATCACTGCATTGAGAATCATTCTGCTTCTAAAGTTTAGACAAGATAAAAGGAGGGAAGGGGATGTGCAAGAGCTTGAACTTGGTAGAATCCTTCGAAAAATTTCAATACTGCATACTAGATTCATCAGATACTGATACTAGTTTTATGATCAAAAAAATGGGACTACATCAAACTAAAAAACTTCTGTACAGCAAAGGACACCATCAGTAGAACAAAAAGCCATCCTACAGTATGGGAGAATATATTTGTAAATTACATAATCCAACAAGGAGTTAACATCCAAAATATATAAAGAATTCACATGCCTCAACACCCAAAAAGCAAATAACCTGATTATAATATGGGCAGAGGATATGAACAGACACTTCTCCAAAGAAAAATTTCAGATGGCCAGCAGGCACATGAAAAGATGCTCCACATCGCTAATCATCAGGTAAATGCAAATTAAAACCACAAATGAAATATCACCTCACACCAGTTAGGATGGCCAACATCGAAAAGTCTAGGAACTACAAATACTGGCGAGGATGCAGAGAAAAGGGGAACCCTCCTATACTGCTGGTAGGAATGTAAATTAGTTTAACCATTGTGGAAAGCAATATGGAAGTTCCTCAAAAAACTAAAAATAGAAATTGCATTGGACCCAGGAATTCCACATCTAGGAATTTACCCAAAGAAAACAAGATCTCAGATTCAAAAAGACACATGCATCCCTGTTTATCACAGCACTATTTACAATAGCCATGATATGGAAGTAACCTAAGTGTCCCTAAGTAGACGAATGGATAGAGTGGTACATATGCACAATGGAATATTATTCAGCCATAAGAAGAAAACAAATCCTACTACTTGCAACAACATGGATGGAGCTAGAGGGTATTATGCTCAGTGAAACAAGCCAGGCAGAGAAAGGCAAGTACCAAATGATTTCCCTCATTTGTGGAGTATAACAATGAAGTAAAACCGAGGGAACAAAACAGCAGTAGTCTCACAGACTCCAAGAAGGGACTAGCAGTTACCAAAGGGGAGGGGTGGGCAAGTGTGGGTGGGGAGGGAAGAAGTGTATTGAGGGGTATTATTATTAGCACATATGGTGTGGGGGTTACAGGGAAGACAGTATAGCACAGAGAAGACAAGTAGTGACTCTGTGGCATTTTAGTACGCTGACGGGAGAGTGACTGCAATGGGGTGGGTGTTGGGGGGACTTGATAATATGGGTGAATGTAGTAACCACAACGGTTTTCATGTGAAACCTTAATTTCAAAAATTTAATTAAATTAAGAAAAATAAAGGAAAATATGACTATGGACTTCAATTGACTACCAAGATTAAAGCTTATGGAACAAGTTTGCAAATATGTGTAGGAAAAAGGAAATTATTTTAAAAAGAGCAAAAATTTGAAAAAGAACTGAAAAGAACCGCTAGAACAGAAGTCCCAGAAAGAGGAGGGAAAAACCAGAGGGAGGGGACAGCAGAAACAATCTGAAGAGATTAGGACCAAGACTTTCAGAACTGATGAAAACACAAACTCACAGATTTAATTACAATGAATCACAAAGTGGGATATGTAAGAAATCTACAAGTAGGTGTAGCTTATAACAAATTTAAAATGATCTTAAAATAACCAGATAAAGCAGACTTCCTTCATAGGACTACCACACTCACATCTGACCTATCATCATCCACAAAGGAAGCTAAAGGATAGTGCAATAATATCTTCAAGGTAATGATAAAAAAGTATCACCTATATTGTTTTCCAAAGTGGCTGACATTTTGCACTGCCTGTGGGATGTTGGGAACATGAACATGGTCCTATGTTAAGCTCCAGTCATTTTCTGCCTGCTCCTTCCCCAGGCCTTTCAAGTAGTTTTCTCATATGCATGTACTGAACAGTATTTGACTAATTCAAGGGGATCCCTCTGCCTATCTTTGGAGCACTCTGTGAAATCTTTCCTCTTTGGAACTCTGCTCTGTGAGGCAACCATCATGACTAGAATCACAAGTGCCATCCAATCAGTTTATTTTAAATAAAACACAGGCCCAAAAAACTTAAGATCATGTTTTTTTAGTATGTGCTTTTTTAATACTTCCATAATAATAATGAGAAACCTGATTTTGTTATTTAGGATGTTCAAGGTTAAGGCTAGTTTTGTTTCATTTACAGGAGCGCTAGAAAATTGAAGAATCCTCATTTTACATGAAACCAAATAGAATCTATGCTGACATGAGCTATGGGTTACAGCCAGTACTATAATTGTGTGGAGGAGGTTTCAATTATGCATTAATTACACAGTAAAGCCTCCAAGTGACTCAAACTGTAGGGGAGATGTCAGTTGCAATGAAGTGTTAAACAATGAAGGGAGTGTTTCAAACTTGGAAGAAAAATTAGGCATGATCTATTCTAAGAATGTGGTCTGTTTGTTTGGCTTCTCTGTAGTAGGACTAAGGATAAAGATACTAAAATTTACTTTGTGATTCTTTGCACTATTTACAATCATCTATTATAAAATAATTTTAAGTATTAGATTTGTAATACATTTAGATGAGAACCAAATAAGTTCTGCAAAAGGAAAATTAAAGGTAGATTTTTTTCTAGCATTACAAAACTTACTGTGACTTTTCTGTAATCACTCAGACACACTTTAAAAAACTCATAACTGAAAGCTGAACTGGAAATATCAAATTGACAAAATCATAAAAATCAAAGAGCTACATGGAGACTTAAGGATCACCTTTTCTAAATACAGTTCAGTGCAAAAAACCCAATATCAAGTATAATGAAACTTCACGGGAACTAAATCAAGTCCCAGGTACAGATTCGAATACCATATAGCAAAAAAAAAATTTTAATTAGAGATAAATTCACTGAGTGAATTCACAACATTCACACACACACACACACACACACACACACAGTTTGATTCATGCACACAAGTCTGCATTTTCCAATTTCCTCTATGAGTTCCCCATCCTTTTTCTCATTTATAAACACTTACTTAACACCTATAATTAAGCAAGCACTGTTTTAAACAATGGAGATACAAATAACAATAGAGTAATAAGTCCATTTCTCTGAAGAATTCAGTTTGGTTGGAAAGGATGGGTTCCAGATGGCAAGACACAAAAATAAAACAATAGATGCACATCAAATTTCAGAGAATATAAATGATAAAATCAATACTCTTGCTATGTTGACTATGACATACAAAAGAAGATACATGAATGCTCTAATATAAACTAAAAAAATTTTTAAGAGCAATTAACAAAATCTATGTGTTTTTTGCAGAGGTCTAACACAGTCTGTTATGTTATCAAATCTACTGCAAGAAATGGACCAAAATTATTATATTCCTTATACACCCAATTAAATTATAGATTACTTGAGGAATTACTTGAGTAATCCATAACATTGTCAGAATATTAAGCTTCACGATAAAAGCCTAATGAAATATAAAATTTTAAACATAAAAACTCCATCTTTCCGTACTGTTAAAGGAAAAAAGTCTGAAAATTTCATTCAAAGTACTAAAGAAAAAATACTATATAAATATACTTGTATGTGCCAGACTACATAAAATTGGTACACAGCTATTTTTGTTATAGGTACTTAAAATTTAATTCTGTATTTAGTAGAAACCTAAAATAAGCAGGTAGTACTTCTTTTGTTTCTCATTTTAATTAGTTGCTAAGTCATTTAAAGCAATATGTTTTTCTTTTTTGGACAGGAGATTGCTTTTGTTTTCAAGAATTGTCCTGGTTATTTTACTAAGAAGGCACAGCATTCACATTCTTGTTTTAGATACCAATTATGTTATTCAATGTGAATGTCTGTTAAGAATCTCTAATGCTTAAACTAAATCAGGCACTGGAAGACCTGGTTTTATTTCCTGCTCTCCAACTAACCAGAGCAGCATTTAAGGTTATTTCTCAGCATTTTTATTGAGGATAAGAGTGTATTCTATATTACTTTAGGTCTCAAATTCTAGAAAATAATAAGTTTCAAGGATTTCTTTAGATCACAAAAAAAAAAAATCACTGTTGTGTACGTTCTCACTAACACCACATAATTTGAGGGAGGCACTAGGTAAAGTTTTTAATCACTGATATTATTCTTGTAACCACTAAACCACTGTGTTGTATACTTGAAACTAATATGACTGTATATCAATTAAAAACATAAACTCACAAAAAAAAAAGCAATAGGAAAAAATAAAACAAAATGACTCTATTTAAGTTATTATCCTGTTATTGACAAAGAGAAAGGGAACTTGTTAAAAAGGACATATGGTATGTACCTGAGGTAAGAGATAGCTGAGAACACTTGTGCCCACTGTGCACAAGCTCCTGCACAAACACACACACACACACACTTTTCAGCTTTTAGTGAAAGGAATAGCTAATTTTAAGTTA
Source organism: Manis pentadactyla (assembly GCF_030020395.1). Taxonomy (NCBI): domain Eukaryota; kingdom Metazoa; phylum Chordata; class Mammalia; order Pholidota; family Manidae; genus Manis; species Manis pentadactyla. The sequence continues at coordinate 24,872,303 of NC_080037.1, read as the reverse complement.
ACATATACCAGAGAAAAGGTATTGACTTAGAATACGGCCCACACGAGGAGGGGCGGAAGATGGCAGCGTGAGTAGAGCAGCGGAAATCTCCTCCCAAAACAACATATATCTATGAAAATATAACAAAGACAACCCTTCCTAGAATAAAGACCAGAGGACACAGGACACTATCCAGACCACATCCGCACCTGAGAGAACCCAGCGCCTCGCGAAGGGGGTAAGATACAAGCCCCGGCCCGGCGGGAGCCGAGCGCCCCTCCCCCCAGCTCCCGGCGGGAGAAGAATAGGCAGAGTGGGCGGAAGACAGAGCCCAGGACTGCCGAACACCCAGCCCCCGCCATCCGGGCCAGAGTGCAGACACAGTGCGTGCCCAGGGGGCCCTGGATGCCAGGGAAACAGGGCAGCAAAACAGTGAGCGGGCACCTGTGGCCTGGCGCCGGAGGACACCAGAAAAACGCGCGACCATTATTTTTTTTTTTGTGTGGTCGTTGTTTTGTTTCGGCGGGTGCTTTTTGGAAGTCTTAAAGGGGCAGGGTGGGACACTTAATACAGAGGTAGGGAATCCGGGGATCTCTGGGCACCCTAACCCCTGGGCTGCAGGGAGCAGGGAGGCCCCTTACGGAGATAAATAGCCTCCCAGCAGCTCCTGCTCCAACGCGACTCCACCACTTTGGAGCAGCTGCCCGAGCCAGGCCACGCCCACAGCAACAGCGGAGATAAACTCCATAGCAGCCGGGCAGGAAGCAGAAACCCTGTCTGCGCGCAGCTGCCCAGCAGAAGCCACTAGACGTCGCTGTTCTCCCAAGAGAGGAGGGCCACAAACCAACAAGAAGGGAAGTCCTTCCAGCTATCACTCATCCTAGCTCTGCAGACTATTCCTATCACCATGAAAAGGCAAAGCTACAGGCAGACAAAGATCACAGAGACAACACCAGAGAAGGAGACAGACCTAACCAGTCTTCCTGACAAACAATTCAAAATAAGAATTATAAACATGCTGACGGAGATGCAGAGAAATACGCAAGACAAATGGGATGAAGTCCGGAGGGAGATCACAGATGCCAGAAAGGAGATCACAGAAATGAAACAAACTCTGGAAGGGTTTATAAGCAGAATGGATAGGATGCAAGAGGCCATTGATGGAATTGAAACCAGAGAACAGGAACGCATAGAAGCTGACATAGAGAGAGACAAAAGGATATCCAGGAATGAAACAATGTTAAGAGAACTGTGTGACCAAGCCAAAAGGAACAATATCCGTATTATAGGGGTTCCAGAAGAAGAAGAGAGAGGAAAAGAGATGGAAAGTATCTTAGAAGAAATAATTGCTGAAAACTTCCATAAACTGGGGGAGGAAATAATCGAACAGACCATGGAAATACACAGAACCACCAACAGAAAGGATCCAAGGAGGACAACACCAAGACACATAATAATTAAAATGGCAAAGATCAAGGACAAGGAGAGTTTTAAAGGCAGCTAGAGAGAAAAAGGTCACCTATAAAGGAAAACCCATCAGCCTAACATCAGACTTCTCGACAGAAACCCTACAGGCCAGAAGAGAATGGCATGATATATTTAAAACAATGAAACAGAAGGGCCTTGAACCAAGGATACTGTATCCAGCACGACTATCATTCAAATATGACGGTGGGATTAAACAATTCCCAGACAAACAAAAGCTGAGGGAATTTGCTTCCCACAAACCACCTCTACAGAACATCTTACAGGGACTGCTCTAGATGGGAGCACTCCTAGAAAGAGCACAGCACAAAACACCCAACATATGAAGAATCGAGGAGGAGGAACAAGAAGGGAGAGAAGAAAAGAATCTCCAGACAGTGTAATAACAGCTCAATAAGCGAGCTAAGTTAGGCAGTAAGATACTAAAGAGGCTAACCTTGAACCTTTGGTAACCACAAATTTAAAGCCTGCAATGGCAGTAAGTACATATCTTGCAATAGTCACCCTAAATGTTAATGGGCTGAATGCACCAATCAAAAGACATAGAGTAACAGAATGGATAAAAAAAGCAAGATCCATCTACATGTTGCTTACAAGAAACTCACCTCAAACCCAAAGACATGTACAGACTAAAAGTCAAGGGATGGAAAAACATATTTCAAGCAAACAACAGCGAGAAGAAAGCAGGGGTTGCAGAACAAATCAGACAAAATAGACTTCAAAACAAAGAAAGTAACAAGAGATAAAGAAGGACACTACATAATGATAAAGGGCTCAGTCAAACAAGAGGATATAACCATTCTAAATATATATGCACCCAACACAGGAGCACCAGCATATGTGAAACAAATACTAACAGAACTAAAGGGATATAGACTGCAATGCATTCATTCTAGGAGACTTCAACACACCACTCACCCCAAAGGATAGATCCACTGGGCAGAAAATAAGTAAGGACACAGAGGCACTGAACAACACAGTAGAGCAGATGGACCTAATAGACATCTATAGAACTCTACATCCAAAAGCAGCGGGATATACATTCTTCTCAAGTGCACATGGAACATTCTCCAGAATAGACCACATACTAGGCCACAAAAAGAGCCTCAGAAAATTCCAAAAGATTGAAATCCTACCAACCAACTTTTCAGACCACAAAGGCATAAAACTAGAAATAAACTGTACAAAGAAAGCAAAGAGGCTCACGAACACATGGAGGCTTAACAACACGCTCCTAAATAATCAATGGATCAATGACCAAATCAAAATGGAGATCCAGCAATATATGGAAACAAATGACAACAACAACACTATGCCACAACTTCTGTGGGACACAGCAAAAGCAGTCTTAAGAGGAAAGTATATAGCAATCCAAGCATATTTTAAAAAGGAAGAACAATCCCAAATGAATGGTCTAATGTCACAATTATCAAAACTGGAAAAAGAAGAACAAATGAGGCATAAGGTCAGCAGAAGGAGGAATATAATAAAGATCAGAGAAGAAATAAATAAAATTGAGAAGAATAAAACAATAGAAAAAAAATCAATGAAACCAAGAGCTGGTTCTTCGAGAAAATAAACAAAATAGATAAGCCTCTAGCCAGACTTATTAAGAAGAAAAGAGAGTCAACACAAATCAACAGTATCAGAAACGAGAAAGGAAAAATCACGACAGACCCCACAGAATACAAAGAATTATTAGAGAGTACTATGAAAACCTATATGCTAACAAGCTGGGAAACCTAGGAGAAATGGACAACTTCCTAGAAAAATACAACCTTCCAAGACTGACCCAAAAAGAAACAGAAAATCTAAACAGACCAATTACCAGCAACGAAATTGAAGCGGTAATCAAAAAACTACCAAAGAACAAAACCCCCAGGCCAGATGGATTTACCTCGGAATTTTATCACACATACAGGGAAGACACAATACCCATTCTCCTTAGAGATTTCTTAAAAATAGAGGAGGGGATACACCCAAACTCATTCTATGAAGCTAACATCACCCTAATACCAAAACCAGGCAAAGACCCCACCAAAAAAGAAAACTACAGACCAATATCCCTGATGAACGTAGATGCAAAAATACTCAACAAAATATTAGCAAACCAAATAAAAAATACATCAAAAGGAACATACACCATGACCAAGTGGGATTCATCCCAGGGATGTAAGGATGGTACAACATTTGAAAGTCCATCAACATCATCCACCACATCAACAAAAAGAAAGACAAAAACCACATGATCATCTCCATAGATGCTGAAAAAGCATTTGACAAAGTTCAACATCCATTCATGATAAAAACTCTCAGCAAAATGGGAATAGAGGGCAAGTACCTCAACATAATAAAGGCCATCTATGATAAACCCACAGCCAACATTATATTGCACAGCGAGAAGCTGAAAGCATTTCCTCTGAGATCGGGAACTAGACAGGGATGCCCACTCTCTCCACTGTTACTTAACATAGTACTGGAGGTCCTAGCCATGGCAATCAGACAAAACGAAGAAATACAAGGAATCCAGATTGGTAAAGAAGAAGTTAAACTGTCACTATTTGCAGATGACATGATACTGTACATAAAAAACCCTAAAGACTCCACCCCAAAACTACTAGAACTGATATCGGAATACAGCAAAGTTGCAGGATACAAAATCAACACACAGAAATCTGTGGCTTTCCTATACACTAACAATGAACCAACAGAAAGAGAAATCAGGAAAACAACTCCATTCACAATTGCATCAAAAAAAATAAAATATCTAGGAATAAACCTAACCAAGGAAGTGAAAGACTTATACTCTGAAAACTACAAGTCACTCTTAAGAGAAATTAAAGGGGACACTAACCGATGGAAACTCATCCCATGCTCGTGGCTAGGAAGAATTAATATCGTCAAAATGGCCATCCTGCCCAAAGCAATATACAGATTTGATGCAATCCCTATGAAACTACCAGCAACATTCTTCAATGAACTGGAACAAATAATTCAAAAATTCATATGGAAACACCAAAGACCCCGAATAGCCAAAGCAATCCTGAGAAAGAAGAATAAAGTAGGGGGGATCTCACTCCCCAACTTCAAGCTCTACTATAAAGCCATAGTAATCAAGACAATTTGGTACTGGCACAAGAGCAGAGCCACAGACCAATGGAACAGACTAGGGAATCCAGACATTAACCCTGACATATATGGTCAATTAATATTTGATAAAGGAGCCATGGACATACAATGGCTAAATGACAGTCTCTTCAACAGATGGTGCTGGCAAAACTGGACAGCTACATGGAGGAGAATGAAACTGGACCATTCTCTAACCCCATATACAAAAGTAAACTCAAAATGGATCAAAGACCTGAATGTAAGTCATGAAACCATTAAACTCTTGGAAGAAAACATAGGCAAAAACCTCTTAGACATAAACATGAGTGATCTCTTCTTGAACATATCTCCCCAGGCAAGGAAAACAACAGCAAAAATGAATAAGTGGGACTATATTAAGCTGAAAAGCTTCTGTACAGCAAAGGACACCATCAATAGAACAAAAAGGAACCCTACAGTATGGGAGAATATATTTGAAAATGACACATCCGATAAAGGCTTGACGTCCAGAATATATAAAGAGCTCACACGCCTCAACAAACAAAAAACAAATAACCGAATTACAAAATGGGCAGCGGAGCTGAACAGACAGTTCTCCAAAAAAGAAATACAGATGGCCAACAGACACATGAAAAGATGCTCCACATTCCTAATTATCAGAGAAATGCAAATTAAAACTACAATGAGGTATCACCTCACACCAGTAAGGATGGCTGCCATCCAAAAGACAAACAACAACAAATGTTGGCAAGGCTGTGGAGAAAGGGGAACCCTCCTACACTGCTGGTGGGAATGTAAGTTAGTTCAACCATTGTGGAAAGTAGTATGGAGGTACATCAAAATGCTCAGAACAGACTTACCATTTGACCCAGGAATTGCACTCCTAGGAATTTACCCTAAGAATTCAGCGATCAAGTATGAGAAAGATCAGTGCACCCCTATGTTTATTGCAGCACTATTTACAATAGCCAAGAATTGGAAGCAACCTAAATGTCCATCGATAGATGAATGGATAAAGAAGATGTGGTACATATACACAATGGAATACTACTCAGCCATAAGAAAAGGGAAAATCCAACCATTTGCAGCAACATGGATGGAGCTGGAGGGTATTATGCTCAGTGAAACAAGCCAAGTGGAGAAAGAGAAATACCAAATGATTTCACTTATCTATGGAATATAAGAACAAAGGAAAAACTGAAGGAACAAAAAAGCAGCAGAATCACAGAACTCAAGAATGGACTAACAGGTACCAAAGGGAAAGGGACTGGGGAGGATGGGTGCATAGGGAGGGTTAAGGAGGGGGGAGAAGTACGGGGGCATTAAGATTAGCATGCATGGGGGGTAGGAGAAAAGGGAGGGCTGTACAACACAGAGAAGGCAAGTACGGATTCTACAACATTTTGCTATGCTGATGGACAGTGACTGTAAAGGGGTTTATAGGGGGTACCTGGTATAGGGGAGAGCCTAGTAAACATAATATTCGTCATGTAAGTGTAGATTAGTGATACCAAAAAAAAAAAAAAGGTCATTTCCTGTGTGGTAACTTCCAATGAGTTTACACAAGAGTATAAAGGGCATATAAAAGTGTAGGCAAAGGGTCTGTTTGTGTTTATACAGAGGATCAAAGCCTAATTGCGCTACCCCGAAAATGAACTAAGATACAATATGAAAAAGAACTTCCAACATCAGCACTCTCGGAAGACTCATGCCAGAAGATGATCATCAAAAAACCCCAACAAAGATCCACGCACTGCTACAGCTGTAGATGCACTCATCCCACCAGTTCCTGGACTTGCCACGGGAATGAGGAAGGAGATATCTAAGCTGGCCTGTGCATACAGTAAAACAACAAATTTGACTGGATCTATACTGTTGGAACTCAACCAAGAATTAGGAGAAGTGCAAATTGTAGCGCTCCAAAATCTTACAACTACAGACTATTTACTGTTAAAAGAACATAAGGGATGTGAACATTCCCCAGGAATGGGTTGTTTTAATTTGTCTGATTTCTCTCAGACTGTTCAAGTTCAGTTGGACAATATCCACCATATCATAGACAAGTTTTCACAAATGCCTAAGGTGCCTAACTGGTTTTCTTGGTTTCATTGGAGATGGCTGGTAATTACAGGTATGCTTTGGTTGTGTAACTCTACTCCTATTATGTTAATGTGTGTGTGCAATTTAAGTAGTCGCTTAAAACCTATACATGCTGAAGTTACTCTTCAAGAAGATATGTCAAAGAAATAATCAATCTTCCCATGTTTTCTTCCGCCTGCTACTTCTATAGCTTTTCTTCTTCCTTCCTAATTACAACCCTTAAATAGAATTCGTGCCTCATATCAAATTTACCGAGTATCATAATTCTTCCAAGTGGTAAAGATACCTCAAGACAAATGCTGGGCATAGAAGCTACAGGGCATAAATATGCAAAGAAATAAAAAGCTAACCATTTCAAACAATAAGGCTTCTCTCTCACTTACCAACTTTACATTTCCCTGTATGGCCCCGGAAGATGACTGGTTAGCCAGAGACGGGTAAGATTCCTCAAGGGAGGAACAACCTAAGACAGGCACAGTCACAGGGGGGCCATCAGGTGAGAAATTGGGGATCAACAGAGGTGAGGCTTAGAACCTCACCCCCTCTGTTCTGAGAGAAATCTTCTGCATACGTGGATGTTTTTTATGGCCCTTGTCTAGCTTGGATTAACACATAGCCTACAGGCACACACCTGATCATCTACACTTGCTCTCTTACAACACTAAACTATGTTTTCTACCTTTATCTTGTATCTACCTACCACTTCAGCATTTTATTAATAATAATAATAATAAAGGGAGAAATGTGTTATCCACATATAAATCAAGTATCAAAATCAAATGAGTATTCATATTTGAACTGACTGTTTATAGTTCATAATGCATGAGCAAAACTGAAGGTTTCTGTGATGACTGCCCTTGTACTGTTCACCATGTAAGAACTTATTCACTATGTAAGAATTTGTTCTCCATGTAAGAACTTGTTTGTTACGCCTCAGAAGATTGGAGACTGACAAAAATTAGGCTTGGGGTGGATTAATGATTGTGCATTGAGCATTGACTCCCCTATACAGAATTTTATTGTTGTTAACAACCATTTGATCAATAAATATGAGAGATGCCCTCACCAAAAAAAAAAAAAAAAAAAAAAAAAAAGAATAGGGTCCACCCACAATTCAGAGATGCAAACAGCACATCACTGATAGCACAAACAAATCATGAGAACTTGGTACAGTAATTGAAAATGAGAGGAAGGAATGATCAGTATCACTCTCTCATGAGCAAAAGTAGCCATTCAGAAATCCCTAGCACCGCTCGTTATGTGCCATGCTGTTGATAATGTTAATAAATCTGATAGCAATAGCACTCTGAAAATAACCATGACTGATTTTAAAAACCTTGACAATGTACATATTATTGATAATTATTTAAAACAATTTTAACATTGACATTTTTCTTTGTAAACAGCCAATGCAAGAAGTATAAAGTTTTTTAATTAATATAATAATACATGCTGTTAGAAAATATGTAAACTACTTATATTTTCAGTCTGAAGACAGTTGGGTATAACAGAAAGATTTATTTTGTACCCAGTATCTTGATGCATGTCTTTATTAGAACAAACTGAGTACAGCTGTGACAGTTATTTAAAAAAACTTTTTAAATATAAGCAGTGACAGATGTTAACTGGAGTTACTATGTGATCATTTTGCAATATACATAAATATCAAGTCATGACACTGTACACCCAGAACTAGTACAATGTATTATGACAAGGACACATCAACAAATTTTTTTCAGAACGCTAAGTATCTGAAATTATTAACATGGGATGTAGGTTTCATTTTAACTTCAACTAACTTTTACTGATGTTTAGGTTAAAAAACGGGGGTGCCCTCCCTCCCCCCACAAAAATGGTGGTCCCAACTACCTCCACCTAGTTTATACATCTATCATATATGGAAATTCATACCTCTCCTATTTCTTCAACTGGAATTTGGAAGTGGGGAGAGGGACAGAACCTAAATGTTTCAGAACCTCCTCAAAGCTCTTCATGGAAAAATCAAAACAATCTATTCATATTAAAAATTAATACAATAGTACCCCCTTTTCACTCGGACTTCAGCCAGAAGTTTCTATAATTTTCCCTAAAGGATCCAGATACTCTGTTTTGAAAACTATATTTCAGACTATTTGTAAAGTCTACAGCACATAAACAAATTATGTTTTCTCTAAATAAGGAATACTAAATCAGTAATTACTAGTTATCCATGGTATCTCCATATCCTATGAAAAGAACAGTTTAAAAATTACGTACTTCAGGTCCTGTAGAAGGTCCTTTGCGTTAAGCATTGTTATTAAAGAGGTAGTAGCTGCAGGAATTATGATAATGGGTGTTCGAGATCCTGTAAAGACAAAATTTTAAAGGTTGCAAATGCGTCTGTTGTTAGTATTACAAGGTTATACTTACTTACCCTATTAAAAGATGAAAATCTGTAAATGTTAATTCTTTTGGGGTAAAAAATATTTTAAGTCAGCAATGATGTTCAAAATACAATTTGTATTACCTGAGCACTGACTAATCAGAATGGATACCAAACACAAACATTTGCTGTAATTGCACATGCCTATCAGCCCTGTTTTTATAATCTAGCTTATTCATATTTACTTATTAAACTCAGAAGCATACGCACAACTCACCTTTCTTCTGATTTGGGGGAGGTCTTGCTTGAGAAACTGTTAAGAGAAAAAAAAAAATTGAGTATTAACTAAAATCATGTTATTTTCAAACTTATAAAGCAAGTAAGGCCTAAAAACTATCTGTATTTAATGACTAGTTATAAAAATTTTAAATGTATTGCAACCTTCTCAAGTAAGTTATTTCTCTGCTTCACAGACATATCAATGCCTTAGTATTACTCAACAATCTAGTCACAGGGAAAGTGACATTGTTAGGCAATGAGTATCTACATCCATGGATGTTAAACTCTAGCAAAGGAGGCAAGTAATTTCTTAATTAGCTGATTACCACTGTAATAAATGCACAAACAGAGTACTACAAGAGTATATATAACACTGGGGGGAGGATTGGGAAGGGGGAATGTGCTTAACCACTTGGGAAAAATAAGAAAGGAGATATTGGGAGCTAAGACCTAAAATACTTACCTTTTTTTCTTTTTAAAATTGTGTTTTTTAATAGTAAAAGAGAATACTGCAGGACTGAGTTAAGTGAAGGTCTACGTTGTCCTGACTTGCCCATATGATTAATAATTGTGATGTTAAAAAAACACACACAAACATCCATCTTTTCATTACATGTACATACAATAGGCTTTATAATGCAGAGAAGTATTTGTTGGCACAATAATGGTAATATCAGCCTACTTCAAGATTAATACATTTTGGATAAAAAGCCCATATTTTCAATTTTCAGTATTTATCCATACAATAAAAATCTACCAACTTCCTTGTATGTGCTATGTACTCTGCTACAATTTATTGTTTAAAAAAATCATAAAAATAAAATTTAGATTTAAAATTCTAATTCAACATCGGATCTTAGAAACAGACCACTTTTAAAGGGATGTGCTCACATTTTTGGAATATGTTCCTTTTAAAAGCAGTAAAACGTTACATTTTAACTAGTACTTTGTACCCTTCTGTATAGCTATTTTGCCTTGATAAAACATTATGGAATTCAGTAGTATGATTCATCCAGCTGAGATAGGTCAGGGGCATGGGACAAAAATCATGATTAACTTTTCCTAAAAAATGTTGAGATCTAAATAGTACAGTAAGAACAGGAGGAATTCCACCTTAAGGCTAAGATTCCATTTTAAAAAACCAGGGAGTTAGGAGGAAAGATTCCTGACATACTTTATGGTGATCAGCCAACAACTGACCCCATCTTAGAGCAGGGCAAGTAGTCCCCTAAATGATATGTTCCCAATGATTGAGGATAACCACTACCTTGGAGTACAGGATTAAGGAATTCTTTGTGTTAAGTCTATCTTACAGAATAGAATATCTAGAGGACTAACTGCGGATGAGGTCACACAATATCTTTCACAGGAGACACACATTATGAGACCACATGGCAAGCCTATGACACAGCGACCCCAGGCCCTTTTGTCCCACTCTTGAAAGCCTTAAAAGACAGAATCCTAAGCCTCTAAGCGCACCTCCTCTCTGAGGTTGCCCACATTCCCCTTTCTTCAAGTATGTACTTTTTGTCTTAAATAAACACTTCTCACTGCTCTACTTACTGTTTTGTCTCTGCACTCTTTCCAGTGGTGAGAGTCATTGTTACTTTGTTATTTCATTGAATTTTCTAGACTTAAGCACAAGTCTTCCCTCTCTCTGTCCTACTTCAGACAAGTAACAAAGGGCTACTGAGATCTCTGATTTGGACTTGTAAATTCCCATCACCTGGATGACCCAGACAGGACTGCAACTATACGATCAGGCTCTTTAGAAGCCTGCCTGAAAATCTCATTTCTTTGCCTTTGGGAAGTTCTCAGAACATAATCTCACTCCATCCAGTGTTCTGCAGCTCCCCCAAATCCTGGGGTCATAGGGGCTTAGTTCCCACACCATGCAGATTCAAGCAGACACTGGACACCAGGTGACCCAGGCTGGCTTCAGGAGATCGCAAAGAATCTGGATCTGCCCTGTGCCGAACAGGAGGTCAGTGAGCTGCCCTGTCCTCCGTCTGTTCTCCTTTGCTCTCTACTGCCTGCAAGGCAGCTGCTATTCCGCTACTCTAGCTTTAATCCTTCCTTCCTTACCTATACTCATCTGACCTGCTTGAGAATTCTTTCTCGATCAGAATTAAGACCCCTTCCCTGCCCGGGCTTAGGATTCATCTAGTGTTCAGGGAGAGACCTCCCCAGATGCAGCTGCCCAACAAGACAGCACTTAACGCAGAGAAAGATATACATAAATACAAGTTCATATACATATATATTTCACATTTTTTTATTATAGTATTCTCACATTTCTTTTTGCTGAGAAAAAAATACTGTAACTTTTAAAAATCATTTTTAGAAATGGGGCTCATGGATATCTGGTTAGTGCCATCTGGATATAATACAATCTCAGTAATATTTGGTACTTGTTGGAGGGACAAAGGAATGACAGGGTGGACAGGTGAATAGGTGTATGGATAACCAGGAGACGGAAGTTGCTTGTGACGATGAGTAAGGACAACAAAAAAGGAATCCGACTAAAAAGCCATTGATTTGGGAAGGGAGCCCACAATGGACTCAGGAATTCAGGAAATGATTCACTAAAATCAAGGCTGAGAAGACCCAAGTAAGGAGAGCACAAAATATAAAAGCTCACATATTAACTACAAAAGAATATTAACAGGTTCCCTAGTATGGGTAAAATTGCAGTATTTCCAGAATCTCTCGTCTGGCATTAATGCATTTCCTTATCAATAGGTGTTTCCAAGGGGTGGAGAGAAGAAGTCCAGCTCCATATCAGTAGGTGATTACATGGGCCGGCAGGGCTCATCTGGACCAGAGAGGCTGAATGGAGCTCTTTCTTCTTTATCTGCAACCAGGTCGAGAGAGACACCGGACGACTGCTTGTAAGAAATACACGGGTTTCTCCCACTGTATTTCTCCTTTGACTGATTTCGGTTTCAAAGGTACTTTGCCCTGGGATTTTCCCCCCAGAGTTACACCTAGTAAGCAAGGCATGGATACTGTGACAAACATGTTAATGATAAATTTAATCAACAGTAAATAAGCTAATCATTACTTAGGGGCGAAGAGAGTGAGCACAGGACAGAACACCACCAGTCCAGATGGCAGTGACTAAAAGCAAAGTCTGTACTCAGGTGATCTCAATTCATATCCCCATTTTGCCATTTCCTAGGCAAATAACCCTGGCAAGCTGAAATGACTGATGGCTCAGCCTCAGCTGTCCTCAGCTGTAAAACAGAGATGACAATTTTGCATGGTGACACTGTTTTGGGTTTCTTAAAAACAACAGTGCCCTGTGAAGTCTTCAGGCAGGTCTTGGCACATAGTTACCATGTGCTAACCCTGTGGAACAGCTGATGCTCCTACAGCTTCTACAACCACTATTACCTTCAGCAAACTTGACGACTGACAATTTACAAGTTGAGAATATGCAATTATTGTTACTATGTTTGATTTCAAATATAATTATATTCTTCATTTAAAGATTTATTCAGAACCGATGTACAAGGCACTTTACTCTGATAGGTTCTTACTAATACAATAGTAAATAAAACAAAAATAATCCTTGACCTTAAAGACCTTTCAGTAAAGTAGGAGAGTCAGACCATAAATAAGTGAACAAACATGAATAAACAAATCTGAACGTGTGATATGAGGGACAAAAGGAGTATACACTGATAGAAAAGTGTCCTTTAGATAGAAGGCTTAGAAAAGAACCTCTCAAAGGAGGTGGCATTTGAACAAGAGATTTGAAGAATGAAAAGGAGCCAATGTGCAAAGAACAAATGGATGAATAGCCCAGATAAGAGGTAGGAATGTAGGAAAATGCCAAAGGCAGGAAGAAAACTGCTGTGCAATGTGGAACTACAAATGTGTAGACCATAAGTAAATAAGGTTAAATATATATGCAGAAACCAATTCATACATGTCTTTCTAGGCAATGTTAAGTTTGTACTTAGGTGTCACTGGAAAGCCCTGTAACTTTTAAGCCCAAGAAGTGAGAGTTTGATTTTCGTATCACATCTTCAGTAAGGGATAAACAACAGATTTAGATAACAGATCAAAAGGGTACAAGCATGAAAGCAGAAAGCACAGTTCAGTTAGGACTATTAACAGTCAGTGGTGCTACTCAAATTGTGTGTGGCTAAGGATAAGGGTTTGCTTTTTAGATTTCCAATCCTAGGCCAACTGGATAAAATGCAGTGACAATGAATTGTTAGAAAAATTATCACACGCTTGGATATTGTGATCGTACTGTACATTTCTGTATGTATCTTGTTGGAAATCAAAAATAAACAGGTCATGAACTAACACTGTAAGATGCACTGGTCTAGAGAACTGAAAATGGTTTCAACTTGAGTTGTGGTAGCGGAGAGAAAGAGAAAATAGGAATACAGAAAGGTAAATCTGACAAAACTCACAGTAGATGAGAGGAATAAACAAATGGGAAGAATGAAGAATAATTCCTAAGTTTGGGGCTTAAAAAACAGAGTTGATGGTGATGCCATTTATTCATGAAGCAGAAGAGTGTGAAGTAAGACATCTTGGGGAAAATATCAGGGGAGAAAGGTTTTATATCAGTTTTAAGATGCCTATGGCATATCCAAATGTTAAATCGTTACTATGAAATACTAGAGGTAAGGAAAACCATCTGAATTGGAGATACAAATTTAAAAATTATCAGCACGTAAATTTAAAACTAGGGAATAAGGTACTCCAAACAAGCACCTGGTTTATATACAAACAAGCATCTGTTCAGATACTGAAGAGCCTAAGAAAGTTGTTTAAAATATACAGGAGGCTAACACTCTCTCTCTCTCTCAAACTTACATGACCAGCAAGCAAATAAACTAGAGCTATAGGCTACTTCCCATTTCAGAAGATCTGTGAAACAGAAGTAAAGAATTAAAGCCAGAGAAGTCAAATATGCATTGTGTATACAGCAGGAAGAAGTAGGAACAAGAAGGAAGACCAGGGGTATGCCCAAGAGACTTAATCTGGCTATAAAAAGGAAATTACAGTAGGATTCAGGACTATGGTTTATCAGAGGCTTGTGCTTCTTAATCCACTGGAAAACATGTTCCTACTGTTAGTCATATTCCCTAAAGGAATGTTTAGAAGTTGGGAATAACTGTAAACACTTAAACTTTCCAGGGACTTGCCTGGCACAATTAAGGTAAATAAATTTTTTATAAAAGAATAAACAAACAAGAAAAATGATCAGATACAGAAATACATCTGTGAGTTCCCTCACTGAAAGAAAAGAGAATAGGTGGTTCAGTTCCCTGTTTCCAAATGACTCAAAGTTTACCTAACTTATAACAGTAAAAATCTATACTCTCATCTATAATATATTCTAGTGTCAGATGTTTTCTGCATTCATGTTTTTTCATTTTTAAAGAAATACAGGTAAACATACCAATTATTATATAATATCCCTTCAAAATTGGGTAACACCCATAAGCAAATTCATTTAACATTTCTGTAGCAGAAGAAAAATTCACTAATCAAGACAAATAAAATGACAAACTGTTAACATCCATTCAAACCAGGTCTTAGAGACAAATGAGTACAAATGCTTTTAGAATGGTGGGTAGGGATTGTGGACCTATGGAAGTCAAGTAGTAAGTGGAAGAGGAGGAGACTTCTCATAGATGCACCTCAAGAATACTTGTTAAGAGACTAATAATTAATTCAGATTTTGATTAGTTAGTCACCATAGCACCTTGATAAAGAAACTGAAAAAGAATGACAGAATATTAAGAGTTGAAAAGACCCAGAGCTCTGTGGTTTACTTATGATCTTCCCCGAGATCACATAACCAGCTGTTAGTACACAGCTCCCTTAACATCATTTTAGCACACTGCACATTTGAACAACCTAGTTTATTTAGGTATTAGTGCCTTCCTCTACCCTTTTCTTTATTTGCTAAATAGTTTTGAGAAAATGTGAAATGGAGGCAATTTTACACCATACAAAACAAAACTAGGTTATAATCCTCAGGTGATGATTTCTCTGCTTTTTATCATTTCTCAATTTCTTATGCAATCTTCTTTAGACTGATCAACTACAGCCTCCCATACCTCCCTTCTGAAGAAAAACAAACAATTCTGTATCATTCAACTGCCTCCACAATATTCCTCTACCTTGAGGGTTGTATTTTTTAAGCCCAGTTCAATTTGCCCATACCTATTTCCTTCACCCTTTTTTACCCTTCCTGAAAAGAGTGCCTTTAGCTCCTAGTTTCTGGCACTTAGTACATGGAAGGCATTCAAATAGTATTTATTCGATTTAATTGCTTTTCCTTATACTCTCATAATAGCTTTTACTATGGCCCTCTCTACTTTAAAAATAGTCCCATGGTCCTATCATCTGATATAAATGCATCCAATGTCCTCCAAATTTAACCTGACTGATGGAGCAATCCTTTTCTCCACTCCTCCTCAAAAACAAGAATGACAAAAATTTCAGACAAACCCAATGTTATTTTTTTAAAAAGTAAATAATAGTCATCTCAAGATCCAGGCATATGGATCCACGGCATAGTCACACAGACTATAAAACCACTCCAATACAAGCTCCATATCGTCTTAATATCATACTTTTAAAGTATTTCCAGACATATTTAGTGTTTATAATCTACATAATTTTAGAATTAGCCTGTGTATGAACATATTATGAAAAAAAAGATATCCAATTCTAGACTACTAATGCTGCCAAATTTAAAAGGAAGATTACTCAGTTAAATTCTTGCTAGGTCTTTCTGATCCTCGTCATACTCTTCATAGCCACTTCAACTGCATTGATGAGTTAAAAAAAAAAACAGTTGGTACAGCCTAGCACTGAAATAATGCTAAATGTAAAAATGAAACAAAAAGCAAACACCAAAAATCAAATCCAGAACACCTAAAATGACAGCATTGATACCTATATGCAGTAATACAGAGATCAATCTTTTTGGTAATAGGAGGAAAGAAAAAATATTTCTAAAATAACTTTATTACTACTATCTTTGCTTAAACACACATTAAAAAAAAATTTCAGAATCTTGTATGTATAGAAGCTCCATTAATACAGACACCTGAAATTCTAAGTATCAAAGTTGCACATCAGTCTATTAAAATTATGATGCTGCGCCTCTACAGGAAAAAAATTAATCACATCCCTATGTACCACCATGGAACTCAAACAGGGAACTGGTGAGTGAATGGATACATATACAGCTGTTTAAAACATTTTTCTAACATGTTAAAAAACATTTTCTTAAAAAATTTCTTTAACTCTTCAGCTATATCTATTTATTCTTTATAAATACTTTAAGTAAATAAATAAATTAATAAATACTTTAAGTAAAATTTCAGTTCCTTCAATGCATTATACGTATCAAAATATTTTCACTCTTGTGATCATTAAAAAAAAAAAAGCACAAAGTTTTACATTTTTACCTGGTCTCGGTACTGGCTGTGCTGCAGGAGTCTGAGTCTTACGTGCTGATGCACCCTCCTTTAAAAGAAAAACAATTTGAGATATGATGTCAAAGTTCCTTTACATAATAAACACTTTCACTTAACGCAAAGACATTCCTTATCTCTGTCTCACTCAACCAGTCCCTCCAATGAACATGCTATGATCCTAAGAGTTTAAGAAAAAAACCTTTATCTTGTACTCTATTGAGGTAGTAATAGGAATTTTCAGTAGAAAAGAAATTTAAATTATTACCCATACAGTAGTTATCATAAGCATGTAGTATTTTTCAAATATTCAATAGTTTGCTTAATTTGGGGCAATTTTAATATTCTTAGTAATATCATTACCCATTTCAAAATCAAGTCAATTTTTCTCTTAATGAATCTCAAAAGAATGATATAACTTCGTTAGAAAAATGTAAACGTTACTCTATAGTACATGACCACAAAAAATTAATGTCTTTAAAATATTCAAGAAAAATAATCACATTAATAGATGAGATTTGTTACATTTATGAGTGGTTGAAAATATCTTAAACACTGAATAACAAATCCCAACTCATTACTTGGCATGTAAAATATACAAGAAATATGTTAAGTGTTGAAATATATCAATTATATATTCAGGAACAGATGCCTCTGAAATGCATAAGATTCTCAAAAAGTTGTCTTTAGTGCTATAGTTTGTCATACAGTAAATTTTGCATTCTAAAGAAATACAGCTAAATATGTTAATTTTAATCATATTACATTCTGTTAAAAATTTGATATTTTACATGGCAAAATCATTTGAAATGGTAGGTTATCCCACAACTTCCTTTTAAAAAATAAATAATTATAAAAATTTGTACAAACAGAGGGAATGCATTTCACTTTGAATAGAGTGGTACTCCTAGCATTCAGTTAAAAATGCCAAAGAAACCATTTTTTAAAAATTAATGTGTCATACATATACAGTTTTATGTTGGTTTCAAATGTACATCACAGTCAACTTAGATTGTGAATGTTAATTATTGTGCCCCTTTAACCCCCCTCCCCTCCCCGCACCTGCCCCAACTGGTTCCCACCTGTCCCCCTTGGTAACCACTAGTCACTTCTTGGTGTCTGTGAATCAATCTACTGCTGTTTTGTTCCTTCTGTTTTGCTTTGTTTTTATATTATATTCCACAAATAAGTGAAATCATATGGTATTTGTCTTTCTCCACCTGGCTTATTTCACTGAGCATAAAACCCTCTAGAACCATCCATATTGTGGCAAATGGTAATATTTCTTTCAAAGAAACCATTCTTTATTAGGAAGAAACAGCAGCAGTGATAACTAGCAAAAAAAAAACTTTTTGAAGAAAAATAGTAAGCACCTAAGGACAGAACTCCCTTTTCCAATATTTTCACTAACACATTTAGTTATATATACTGGTGTATTTAAAACTGAGTCATTCTGGATGCTGGTTTCATGGACGTGTTAAGCCTATGAAAATGTCAGGCTTATTATGATATGGTCATTTTTCTGCAAGTAAATCATAATCAAGTAAAACTGTAAAAGAGGTGAGTCATTATAAGGTGGAGAGCATATTAAACATTTAACTTCAAAGCAACCCAAGTGCCCACCAACACATGAATGGATGAAGATGTGGTCCATATATATATACAATGGACTCAGACATAAAAAAAAGGAAATCTTGCCATTTTCAACAACAGAGATGGACCTCAAGGGTATCACGCTAAGAGTGAAATAAGCCAGGCAAAGGAAGACAAATACATATGATTTCACTTATACATGAAATCTAAAAAAAAAAAAAGAAAGAAAGAAATAGACTCACAAATACAAACAGACTGTTGCTTACCATAGCAAGGGGACTAGGGGGATGGGTGGAATAGGTGAAGGGGATAAAGAGGTACAAACAGCAAATTATAAAAATTACTTAACCATAGGAATGGAAGTACAACACAGAGACTATAATCACTAATACTGTAACATCTTGGTATGGTAATGGGGTGACTGCACTTACATGGCAAGCATCCAGTGATGTATATAATTATCAAGTCACTATACGGTATATCTGAAACCAGTATTATATTATCAACTTTATTCCAATAAAAAAAATTAACTTCACTACAATGTCCTAAATTTTCTGATTATATTTTTCTCTGAATTCACACTAGGGATGTGACTGCTTTTATTCTTTGTAAATCCAGATCCACAACACAGTGGACACTTAACAAGTATTTGTGGTACTGAACCAAGTCTAGATTTTTAAAATTCAGAAACCAAGAGATAACCATTAAATAGTACTTGAAGAGATTTTAGCTTTCTATCCCATAGTCATGCATAAATAGAAACTGACTAGACATTATAAAATAAGAGAGTAAACTTTAACCATATTAATTACATACTTATATGTAAATACTGATTTATAGGGTATAGCGTAAGTACACAAGGAAAAAGAGGAAAAATAAAGGAAATGGAACAGGAAGAACAATGAGTACACTCATATGCAAACATATTCTGTTTACCTTTGACTGTAAGGCTGGTTGGACGCAAATCAAAGCCCTCTTCTTTTGAAAATACAGGTCTATGTGCATACTAAGAGAACTAGCCAAACCAAAACTGGTAACAACACTTGACTACTAAAATATACCTATATCAAAGCCTAATTGGGCTACCCCGAAAATGAACTAAGATACGATATGAAAAAGAACTTCCAACATCAGCACTCTCTGGAAGACTCATGCCAGAAGATGATCATCAAAATGCCCAACAAAGATCCACGCACTGCTACAGCTGTAGATGCACTCGTCCCACCAGTTCCTGGACTTGCCATGAGAATGAAGAAGGAGATATCTAAGCTGGCCTGTGCATACAGTAAAACAACAAATTTGACTGGATCTATACTGTTGGAACTCAACCAAGAATTAGGAGAAGTGCAAATTGTAGCACTCCAAAATCTTACAACTACAGACTATTTACTGTTAAAAGAACATATGGGATGTGAACAGTCCCCAGGAATGGGTTGTTTTAATTTGTCTGATTTCTCTCAGACTGTTCAAGTTCAGTTGGACAATATCCACCATATCATAGACAAGTTTTCACAAATGCCTAAGGTGCCTAACTGGTTTTCTTGGTTTCACTGGAGATGGCTGGTAATTACAGGTATGCTTTGGTTATGTAACTATACTCCTATTATGTTAATGTGTGTGCGCAATTTAAGTAGTAGTTTAAAACCTATACATGCTGAAGTTACTCTACAAGAAGATATGTCAAAGAAATAATCTTCCCATGTTTTCTTCTGCCTGCTACTTCTATAGCTTTTCTTCTTCCTTCTTAATTACAACCCTTAAATAGCCTCATATCAAATTTACCGAGTATCATAATTCTTCCAAGTGGTAAAAATACCTCAAACGCTGGGCATAGAAGCCACAGGGCATAAATATGCAAAGAAGTAAAAAGCTACAAACAATAAGGCTTCTCTCTCACTTACCAACTTTACATTTCCCTGTATGGCCCCAGAAGATGACTGGTTAGCCAGAGATGGGTAAGATTCCTCAAGGGAGGAACAACCTAAGACAGGCACAGTCGCAGGGGGGTCATCAGGTGAGAAATTGGGGATCAACAGAGGTGAGGCTTAGAACCTCACCCCCCTGTTCTGAGAGAAATCTTCTGCATACGTGGATGTTTTATTGCCCTTGTCTAGCTTGGATTAACACATAGTCTACAGTCTACAGGCACACACCTGATCATCTACATTTGCTCTCTTACAACACTAAATTATGTTTTCTACCTTTATCTTGTATCTACCTACCACTTCAGCATTTTATTAAAAATAATAATAATAAAGAGAGAAATGTGGTATCCACATATAAATCAAGTATAAAAATCAAATGAGTATTCATATTTGAACTGTTTATAGTTCATAATGCATGAGCAAAACCAAAAGTGTCTGTGATGACTGCCCTTGTACTGTTCACCATGTAACTTATTCACTATGTAAGAATTTGTTCTCCATGTAAGAACTTGTTCGTTATGCTTCAGAAGATTGGAGACTGACGAAAATTAGGCTTGGGGTGGATTAATGATTGTGCATTGAGCATTGACTCCCCTATACAGAATTTTATTTTTGTTAACAACCATTTGATCAATAAATATGAGAGATGCCCTCACAAAAAAAAAAAAAAAAAAAAAAAGTACACACTTCCAATTGCAAAATAAATAAGTAACCGGGATATAATGTATAGCATAAGGAATATAGTCAAAATATTGTAACAACTTGGCATGGTGATAGCTGGTACCTAGAATTATCATGTATATAAATGTTGAATCACTGTGTTGTACACCTGAAAGTAATGTAATGTAATACTGTGTGTCAACTACCCTTCAATAAAAAAATAAAATAAAATAAAATATACCTATATGAACAAAGAGTACGACACTTATAAATCAGCCAGCAAAAAGTTCAAGCATATAAAGTAATATGAAAAAAGGATTTTCCATTTTAAATCATAATCCTTAAGTATTTTTTGTCTACTTCTGAATAAACTGAAAACTATACCCCTTTAAAATAAGAAGAGTAAGTATCTTTTCTGTCAAGTAAACAATCTTTGCTTGATGACCCTCTCTCACAGTAAATTATTCCTTTTGGCAGTAATCCCTAGGTCCTGGTGTCTGGGGAAAGCATGGCATTGTCTGGGCCAATCAAGAGTCCTTCTCTGGGATTTGTTTCATAAATCAAAGCTAGCTAATTACACCTCTAGCTAGAGGGCTATGAGGACGTATGCCTTAAATTACAGATGATCATGTCTCTTGATTCTTGGAGAAAACCCACCTGCAGAAGGACAGAACAAAGCTAGCATGCAAGAAAAGAGGTAGAATACAACATCCCTCATAACACTCATTTTCTAGTTCTAATAGCCTGCAAGGTCTATTCTACCCCTACCTCTTTTTGATTATATGAGCCATTAAATAACATCCCTCCTTCATCTCACCATTCTATGACCCCACACCCACTTTTTTGTTGCAATTAGTTGAGCAGAATTCCTGTTAGTTGCAACAGAGTTTTGTCTAATTTTGTCTTCTGAGATTTACTGAAAATTCTGAGCTGCCAAGTCACTAAAGTATAACTCTGCTAATTAGGGGGTCAATAAACAAACACAAATAAGTGCAAGCATGTGTGCACATATGTATACACACACATGTACACACACACACACACAGAGCTATACAGTTCTGACACAAACAGTATATTATGTTCCTTGAAAGGAAACTGGGGGTATCTTTACTAATCATGTCATTAGTTTATGGCCATTTTAAGACTCTCTCGTCAACACAAGAGCTAAGAGCTCATCCTACTATTTGCATTATTTGAAATAAAATAGCAGAAGTCATTGTATAAAGGACCTCAGAAACCATATAATACAATCCTACCAACACCTTACTCCAAATATGAAGAGACAAAGGTGAAGCAGTTTTTCAAAGACTACACAGCAGTATATCTGGCATATCTTAAGAAACAAGAATAATAATTTGGCAGTAATATGGAATAGACTGACAGTTCTATATTTTTAAAGATATTTGGACTAGGGAAAATAGTACTACCCAGCTTCAAAAAGAAAGATGTTACCACAAAAAACAACTAAGAGAGCTGACAAGTTTTGCTAACTGGAGAGGAAAACCTGCTTTCTCTTGAAAATCAGAACCACTACAAGTTGACCAAGACTAGAGACATTCTGCAACATAAATAAATAATAAAATCGGAGGGGAGAAATAGGATAGAATCATATTTGCAAAATACAACAAAGCAAGGTATGTTGTTTAAATCCTTAGTTGCCTTTTATTTAGCAAATTATAAAATTAAAATCTGGTACTGGGAGATGAAATACTGGTACTTTCTGCCTGAACAAGTAGGAAATCATACTATTATATATAAAATCTGAAGAAAAAAATTTGTGACAAATGTTAGTATGAAAAAGAGTACTTTATATTTAGGTAATTTTGAAAAATGCTATTAATATGAAATAGTAAAATACTTAAAACTCCTACTGATGCATATATATATATAATCTAGGATTTTATAATCTACCTTTTCTGGCTAATGTATTTATGAGAAGCAAAGTAACATATGTTTTAGAAATAAATATTAATTGTATCTTACATGCTTTTACATTTTAAAATGAGGTAACTTATTCCCATGAAATGTGGATTTGTTATTTAGAATTTCCAAATTTAAAAAAAGCATCTGGATTTTTAAGTATACTGTGTTTTTTAAAAAAAGAGGTAGTTTATAAAAACTATGTAGAAAAGGGAAACTGCAAGAGCAAAACACTTCAACACAAATTGTAAGCACAATTAATTTTTTTATACTTGACATAACCCAGAGGTGTATGTATACAATGGTCGCCAGAACAGAAAATAGCTAACACCTTTCTAAAGTATTGTGTATCTTTAAAATATATAGATTTGATGCCTCTATCAAATCCCTTTTATGCTACATAATTCTATATTTACAAGTCTGCTTCTCCAACAGACTGGAAGCTACTTGAGGTCAGGGACTGCCTATTATACCTCCAATGCCTGTCACAGAGAGTTAGGCATATGGTAGGTTCTTAATAAATATACATCAATTACAAGAAATCTATTTGCCTTAACATTACTGATTCATCTGTTACAGTGGTTAAAGTGTTTTAATCTGTTAAATGAAGATGATAAAAATGTATCAATAATAAGTAAATACATGAATAAATAATGTATAAATAAAGAAAATAGAACAGATAATATAGATGCATTTTACCCAACATTTAAGTATTATTAATTAATTAAATATCTGAAATATACTTCATCTGATAATAACTGTAATGGAGTCATCACTGTTCAATGTGAAAAGGACAAGATGGTTAATGTTCTTAAAAAGTCAAAGTATTCAATGTAAAAATAAAAGTAAAAGATGGTGAAAATACCATACAGGACTACTGAGAGAATTAAACAACATTCATATATTCATGTCACATAAATTCATCAAGTGCCAAATAAGAAACTGAGAATGCAGCAGTATATGAGAGCAAGGGAGTCCCTGCCCTTATTAGGTTTACAATCTAAAGGAGGAGACTATGAATGAATGTTTTAAAGTTATAATATAATTACAAATGTATTTAGTTATTTGCAATGTGCATATAAGTGTATTTGCCTTTAAATGTGTAAGTATGCATATCTGTGTATATTTGGCTCAGCTGCCCAAAACAGAGGGACTAATAACTGTTAAACCATCTTCTTTCTACAGAGAAACATTATGTAAGAAGAAAAACACTAAGCAAGCCAAATAGCATACCAAATCCAGATGCATATTAAAAAGATTATACACCATGACCAAGGGATTTATTCATGGAATGGAAGGGTGGTTAGACATATGAAAATCAAAGAAATATGCCACATTAACATAATGAAGGGAAAATAAATTCTATCATCATCTCAACTGATATACAGAAAGCATTTGGCAAAATTCAACACTCTTTCATAATTAAAAAACAAAACAAACACCTCAACAAACCAGGAATGGAAGAAAAGTTTCTCAACATAATAAAGGCTATACAGGAAAAAACCTACAGCTCACAACACACTTAATGGTGAAAGACTGTAATCTTTTCTCCTAAGATCAGGAACAAGATGTCCACGACTGCCACTTCTATTCAACAGAAGTATGTTAAGTTCTAGCCAGAGCAATTAAGCAAAAAAGAAGGTATAGGCATTCAAATTAGAAAGGAAGTAATAAAATTACATTTGAAGATAGTAAGATTTGTATCTAGAAAACCTAGATTCCACAAAATATTGTTACAACTAATAAGCAAATGCAGTAAAGTGGAACTTTGATACAAAATCAGCTGTTTCTACGCACTAAAAATGAGGAATGTGAAATTTTAAAGAAATCCCATTTGTAATAGCAGTAAAAAGAATAAAATTCTTAGGGAATAAATTTAACCAAGAAATGAAAGACTTGTACTCTGAAAACTACAAAATACTGTTGGAAGAAATTAAAGTCATAAGTAAATGGAAAGACATCTATAGTCATGGACTGATAGAATTAATAGTGTTAATAAGATTTCAATACCACCCAATGAGAGCTACAGATTCAGTGAAATCCCTACCAAAATCCCAATGGCAGTTCTGCAGAAAGAAAGATCCACCCTAAAATTCATATAGAATTTCAAGGGGCCCCAAACAAATCTTGAAAGAAAGAACAAAGCTGGAGGACTCCCACTTTCAGATTTCAAAACTTAACACAAAGCGGTGTTATCACAAACACGGATCAAATCGGTGCAGTACTGGCACAAAGAGACATACAGACCAATGAAAGAAAATACAGAGCACAGAATTATCCTTTCACATATATGGTTAACTGATTTTGACAAAGGTACGAAGACCATGCAATGGAAAAGGATGTTGTTTTTCAACAAATGGTGCTAGGAAAACCAGATATCCACATACAAAAGAATGAAGTTGGACCATTATCTGACATCACATCCAAAATTTAACTCAAAATGGATCAAAATGTCTAAATTTAAGAGCTAAAACTCTTAGAAAAACATTTTAGTAAAAGCTTCATGACATTACATCTGGCACTGAACTTTTTGGATATGAAACCAAGTACAGGCAACAAAAGAAAAAATTAATTAAAAAACTTGTGTGCATAAAAGGACACTATCAACAGAGTGAAAAGGCAACCCACAGTACAAGACAAAATATTTCCAAGTCATGAGTCTGATAAAGGGTTAAATATCCAGGATATATAAAGAGCAGAAGATATAGGGATGCCCAATAAGCATATGAAAACATGCTCATGTCACTGATCATTAGGGAAATGCACCCAAAACCACAATGATATACTACTACACACCCATTAGCATGGCTATTATCAAACAACAGAAATTAAGAACTGGCAAGGATATGCAGAAATTATAACCCTTACACATGGCTGGTGGGGCTGTTAAATGGTGCAGCTACTGTGGAAAACAGTATGGTGTAGTACCTGAAAAAATTAAACATAATAAACACAGAATTACCACATGACCCAGCAATTCCACTTCTGGGTATATGCCAAAAGAATTGAAAGCAGGGCCCTGAACAGTTATTTGTACACTTATTCACAAGACTCAAAAGGTGGAAACAACCCAAATGTCTACCGAAAGATGAACGGATAAACAAAATGTGATTTATATATGCAATGTAATGTCATCCAGCCTTGAAAAGGAATGAAACTCAGATACATACTGTAACTTTGAAAACATGCTAAATGAAATAAGAACAAATATTATATGATTCCACTTACATGAGGTACCTAGAATAGTCAAATTCACAGAAAGAGAAAGCAGAATGATGATTACTAAGGGCTACGGAGAGAAGACAGTAGGAAATAATGTTTAATGGGTACAGAGTTTCAGATTGGGATGACGAAATGTTCTGGAGATACAGAGTGGTGGTGATTGCACAAAACTATGAATGTACTAAATGCCACTGAATAGCACACTTAAAACAGTTAAAATGATAAATTTTATATATTTTGTTCTAATAAGAAAATCTTTTCTAAAAAAAAAGTACAAAATATGCTTGAAGAATAAAGTCCAGTTACAAACTGCAGCAAACTCTTTAGGGGATCTCTGCTCAGAGAACATTCTATTTCCCCTTTTCAGAGCTGAGCCATACCCACAGTAAACTCATTAACTAAAATCACCCAATCAGATCTTCTCTTTGCAAGTTTGAAATCCACACTGTAGAATATTCCTAAACCACTATAATGTGTTCCTTTTTCTTGCTAAGCTGATTTGAGTGAGTTTCTTCTACTTGAAATCAAAAGAGCTTAAAAGTAAATATATTATCTCAATGAAGGAAAAAGAAAGCTTCTGTTCTTGTCCAAATCTGCTAATAGCAATTAAAACTTTGGCCCGAGAAAAAATATTCATTTTCTTTAAAGTCACAGATAAAATTAAAATACAACGAATGCAGGAGGGGATCGGAAGATGGCGGCATGAGTAGAGCAGCGGAAATCTCCTCCCAAAACCACATATGTCAATGAAAATATAACAAAGACAACTCTTCCTAGAATAAAGACCAGAGGACACAGGACAATATCCAGACCACATCTGCACCTGAGAGAACCCAGCGCCTCGCGAAGGGGGTAAGACACAAGCCCCGGCCCGGCGGGAGCTGAGCACCCATCCTCCCAACTCCTGGTGGGAGAAGAATAGGCAGAGCGGGAGGGAGATGGAGCCCAGGACTGCTGAACACCCAGCCCCAGCCATCCAGGCCAGAGTGCAGACACAGTGCGTGCGCAGGGGGCCCTGGATACTAGGAAAACAGGGCAGCAAGAACAGTGACCGGGCACCAGAGGCCAGACGCTGGAGGACATAAGAAAAGCAAGCAAACAATTTTCTTTTTTTCTTTTTTCTTTTGGCGAGCGCTTTTTGGAAGTCTTAAAGGAATAGGGACCCCAATACTAGGGAAACAGGGCAGCAAGACCAGTGAGCAGATGCCGGAGGCTGGCGCTGGAGAATAGAGGAAAACGAGCGGCCACCTTTTTTTTTTTTTCTTCTTTTGTGGTCGTTGTTTTGTTTTGGTGGGTGCTTTTTGGAAGTCTTAAAGGGGCAGGCAGGACACTTAATCCAGAGGTAGGGAATCCAGTGATCTCTGGGCACCCCAACCCCTGGGCTGCAGGGAGCAGGGAGGCCCCTTACGGAGATAAATAGCCTCCCAGCCGTTCCCCCTCCAACGCGACTCCACCACTTTGGAGTAGCTGCCCGAGCAAGGCCACGCCCACAGCAACAGCGGAGATGAACTCCATAGCAACCGGGCAGGAAGCAGAAGCCCTGTCTGCGCGCAGCTGCGCAGCACAAGCCACTAGAGGTCGCTGTTCTCCCAGGAGAGGAGGGCCACAAACCAACAAGGAGGGAAGTCCTTCCAGCCGTCACTCGTCCCAGCTCTGCAAACTATTCCTATCACCATGAAAAGGCAAAGCTACAGGCAGACAAAGATCACAAAGACAACACCAGAGAAGGACACAGACCTAACCAGTCTTCCTGACAAAGAATTCAAAATAAGAATCATAAACATGCTGACAGAGATGCAGAGAAATACGCAAGACAAATGGGATGAAGTCCGGAGGGAGATCACAGATGCCAGAAAGGAGATCGCAGAAATGAAACAAACTCTGGAAGGGTTTATAAGCAGAATGGATAGGATGCAAGAGGCCATTGATGGAATTGAAACCAGAGAACAGGAACGCATAGAAGCTGACATAGAGAGAGACAAAAGGATATCCAGGAATGAAACAATATTAAAAGAACTGTGTGACCAATCCAAAAGGAACAATATCCGTATTACAGGAGTCCCAGAAGAAGAAGAGAGAGGAAAAGAGATGGAAAGTATCTTAGAAGAAATAATTGCTGAAAACTTCCACAAACTGGGGGAGGAAATGATCGAACAGACCACGGAAATACACAGAACCCCCAACAGAAAGGATCCAAGGAGGACAACACCAAGACACATAATAATTAAAATGGCAAAGATCAAGGACAAGGAGAGTTTTAAAGGCAGCTAGAGAGAAAAAGGTCACCTATAAAGGAAAACCCATCAGGCTAACATCAGACTTCTCGACAGAAACCCTACAGGCCAGAAGAGAATGGCATGATATATTTAATACAATGAAACAGAAGGGCCTTGAACCAAGGATACTGTATCCAGCACGACTATCATTCAAATATGATGGTGGGATTAAACAATTCCCAGACAAACAAAAGCTGAGGGAATTTGCTTCCCACAAACCACCTCTACAGAACATCTTACAGGGACTGCTCTAGATGGGAGCACTCCTAGAAAGAGCACAGCACAAAACACCCAACATATGAAGAATCCAGGAGGAGGAACAAGAAGGGAGAGAAGAAAAGAATCTCCAGACAGTGTATATAACAGCTCAATAAGCGAGCTAAGTTAGGCAGTAAGATACTAAAGAGACTAACCTTGAACCTTTGGTAACCATTTAAAGCCTGCAATGGCAATAAATACATATCTTTCAACAGTCACCCTAAATGTAAACAGGCTGAATGCACCAATGAAAAGACAGAGAGTAATAGAATGGATAAAAAAGCATGACTCATCTATATGCTGCTTACAAGAAACTCACCTCAAACCCAAAGACATGTACAGACTAAAAGTCAAGGGATGGAAAAACATATTTGAAGCAAACAACAGCGAGAAGAAAGCACGGGTTGCAGTACTAATATAAGACAAAATAGACTTCAAAACAAAGAAAGTAACAAGAGATAAAGAAGGACACTACATAATGATAAAGGGCTCAGTCCAACAAGAGGATATAACCATTCTAAATATATATGCACCCAACACAGGAGCACCAGTATATGTGAAACAAATACTAACAGAACTAAAGGGGGAAATAGACTGCAACGCATTCATTCTAGGAGACTTTAACACACCACTCACCGCAAAGGATAGATCCACTGGGCAGAAAATAAGTAAGGACACAGAGGCACTGAACAACACAGTAGAGCAGATGGACCTAATAGACATCTATAGAACTCTACATCCAAAAGCAGCAGGATATACATTCTTCTCAAGTGCACATGGAACATTCTCCAGAATAGACCACATACTAGGCCACAAAAAGAGCCTCAGAAAATTCCAAAAGATTGAAATCCTACCAACCAACTTTTCAGACCACAAAGGCATAAAACTAGAAATAAACTGTACAAAGAAAGCCAAGAGGCTCACAATCACATGGAGGCTTAACAACACGCTCCTAAATAATCAATGGATCAATGACCAAATCAAAATGGAGATCCAGCAATATATGGAAACAAATGACAACAACAACACTAAGCCCCAACTTCTGTGGGACACAGCAAAAGCAGTCTTCAGAGGAAAGTATATAGCAATCCAAGCATATTTTAAAAAGGAAGAACAATCCCAAATGAATGGTCTAACGTCACAATTATCGAAATTGGAAAAAGAAGAACAAATGAGGCCTAAGGTCAGCAGACGGAGGGACATGATAAAGATCAGAGAAGAAATAAATAAAATTGAGAAGAATAAAACAATAGCAAAAATCAATGAAACCAAGAGCTGGTTCTTCGAGAAAATAAACAAAATAGATAAGCCTCTAGCCAGACTTATTAAGAAGAAAAGAGAGTCAACAAAAATCAACAGTATCAGAAACGAGAAAGGAAAAATCACGACAGACCCCACAGAAATACAAAGAATTATTAGGGAATACTATGAAAACCTATATGCTAAGAAGCTGGGAAACTAGGAGAAATGGACAACTTCCTAGAAAAATACAACCTTCCAAGACTGGCCCAGAAAGAAACAGAAAATCTAAACAGACCAATTACCAGCAACGAAATTGAAGCGGTAATAAAAAAACTACCAAAGAACAAAACCCCTGGGCCAGATGGATTTACCTCGGAATTTTATCAGAATTACAGGGAAGACATAATACCCATTCTCCTTAAAGTTTTCCAAAAAATAGAGGAGGAGGGGATACTCCCAAACTCATTTCTATGAAGCTAACATCACCCTAATACCAAAACCAGGCAAAGACCCCACCAAAAAAGAAAACTACAGACCAATAAACCTGATGAACATAGATGCAAAAATACTCAACAAAATATTAGCAGAACAAATACAAAAATACATCAAAAGGAACATACACCATGACCAAGTGGGATTCATCCCAGGGATGCAAGGATGGTACAACATTCGAAAGTCCATCAACATCATTCACCACATCAACAAAAAGAAAGACAAAAACCACATGATCATCTCCATAGATGCTGAAAAAGCATTTGACAAAGTTCAACATCCATTCATGATAAAAACTCTCAGCAAAATGGGAATAGAGGCCAAGTACCTCAACATAATAAAGGCCATCTATGATAAACCCACAGCCAACATTATTTTGAACAGCGAGAAGCTGAAAGCATTTCCGCTGAGATCGGGAACTAGACAGGGATGCCCACTCTCTCCACTGTTATTTAACATAGTACTGGAGGTCCTAGCCACGGCAATCACACAAAACAAAGAAATACAAGGAATCCAGATTGGTAAAGAAGAAGTTAAACTGTCACTATTTGCAGATGACATGATACTGTACATAAAAAACCCTAAAGACTCCACCACAAAACTACTAGAACTGATATCGGAATAGAGCAAAGTTGCAGGATACAAAATCAACACACAGAAATCCGTGGCTTTCCTATACACTAACAATGAACTAACAGAAAGAGAAATCAGGAAAACAACTCCATTCACAATTGCATCAAAAAAAATAAAATACCTAGGAATAAACCCAACCAAAGAAGTGAAAGACTTATACTCTGAAAACCACAAGTCACTCTTAAGAGAAATTAAAGGGGACACTAACCGATGGAAACTCATCCCATGCTCGTGGCTAGGAAGAATTAATATCGTCAAAATGGCCATCCTACCCAAAGCAATATACAGATTTGATGCAATCCCTATGACTACCAGCAACATTCTTCAATGAACTGGAACAAATAATTCAAAAATTCATATGGAAACACCAAAGACCCCGAATAGCCAAAGCAATCCTGAGAAAGAAGAATAAAGTAGGGGGGATCTCACTCCCCAACTTCAAACTCTACTATAAAGCCATAGTAATCAAGACAATTTGGTACTGGCACAAGAGCAGAGCCACAGACCAATGGAACAGACTAGAGAATCCAGACATTAACCCAGACATATATGGTCAATTAATATTTGATAAAGGAGCCATGGACATACAATGGCGAAATGACAGTCTCTTCAACAGGTGGTGCTGGCAAAACTGGACAGCTACATGTAGGAGAATGAAACTGGACCATTGTCTAACCCCATATACAAAAGTAAACTCAAAATGGATCAAAGACCTGAATGTAAGTCATGAAACCATTAAACTCTTGGAAGAAAACATAGGCAAAAACCTTAGACATAAACATGAGTGACCTCTTCTTGAACATATCTCCCCGGGCAAGGAAAACAACAGCAAAAATGAATAGTGGGACTGTATTAAGCTGAAAAGCTTCTGTACAGCAAAAGACACCATCAATAGAACAAAAAGGAACCCTACAGTATGGGAGAATATATTTGAAAATGACACATCCGATAAAGGCTTGACGTCCAGAATATATAAAGAGCTCACACGCCTCAACAAACAAAAAAATAACCCAAATAAAAAATGGGCAGAGGAACTGAACAGACAGTTCTCCAAAAAAG
The DNA here is from genome assembly GCF_030020395.1 of Manis pentadactyla. Classification (NCBI taxonomy): domain Eukaryota; kingdom Metazoa; phylum Chordata; class Mammalia; order Pholidota; family Manidae; genus Manis; species Manis pentadactyla. The sequence goes on along the minus strand of NC_080037.1, from coordinate 24,840,250 downwards.
AAATACAGATGGCCAACAGACACATGAAAAGATGCTCCACATCGCTAATTATCAGAGAAATGCAAATTAAAACTACAATGAGGTATCACCTCACACCAGTAAGGATGGCTGTCATCCAAAAGACAAACAACAACAAATGGTGGCGAGGCTGTGGAGAAAGGGGAACCCTCCTACACTGCTGGTGGGAATGTAAGTTAGTTCAACCATTGTGGAAAGCAGTATGGAGGTACATCAAAATGCTCAAAACAGACCTACCATTTGACCCAGGAATTGCACTCCTAGGAATTTACCCTAAGAATTCAGCGATCAAGTATGAGAAAAATCAGTGCACCCCTATGTTTATCGCAGCACTATTTACAATAGCCAAGAATTGGAAGCAACCTAAATGTCCATCGATAGATGAATGGATAAAGAAGATGTGGTACATATACACAATGGAATACTACTCAGCCATAAGAAAAGGGAAAATCCAACCATTTGCAGCAACATGGATGGAGCTGGAGGGTATTTTGCTCAGTGAAACAAGCCAAGCGGAGAAAGAGAAATACCAAATGATTTCACTTATCTGTGGAATATAAGAACAAAGGAAAAACTGAAGGAACAAAACAGCAGCAGAATCACAGAACTCAAGAATGGACTAACAGGTACCAAAGGGAAAGGGACTGGGGAGGATGGGTGCGTAGGGAGGGATAAGGTGGGGGGAGAAGTAAGGGGGTATTAAGATTAGCATGCATGGGTGGGAAGGAGAAAAGGGAGGGCTGTACAACACAGAGAAGGCAAGTACGGATTCTACAACATTTTGCTATGCTGATGGACAGTGACTGTAAAGGGGTTTACAGGGGGGACCTGGTATAGGGGAGAGCCTAGTAAACATAATATTCGTCATGTAAGTGTAGATTAGTGATAGCAAAAAAAAAAAAAAAAAAAAAAAAGAACACAGTTCCTGTGTGGTAACCTCCAATGCGTTCTACACAAAGGTATAAAGGGCATATAAAAGTGTAGGCAAAGGGTCTGTTTGTGTTTATACAGAGGATCAAAGCCTAATTGGGCTACCCCGAAAATGAACTAAGATACGATATGAAAAAGAACTTCCAACATCAGCACTCTCGGAGGACTCATGCCAGAAGATGATCATCAAAAAGCCCCAACAAAGATCCACACACTGCTACAGCTGTAGATGCACTCGTCCCACCAGTTCCTGGACTTGCCATGGGAATGAAGAAGGAGATATCTAAGCTGGCCTGTGCATACAGTAAAACAACAAATTTGACTGGACCTACACTGTTGGAACTCAACCAAGAATTAGGAGAAGTGCAAATTGTAGCGCTCCAAAGTCTTACAACTACAGACTATTTACTGTTAAAAGAACATAAGGGATGTGAACATTCCCCAGGAATGGGTTGTTTTAATTTGTCTGATTTCTCTCAGACTGTTCAAGTTCAGTTGGACAATATCCACCATATCATAGACAAGTTTTCACAAATGCCTAAGGTGCCTAACTGGTTTTCTTGGTTTCATTGGAGATGGCTGGTAATTACAGGTATGCTTTGGTTGTGTAACTCTACTCCTATTATGTTAATGTGTGTGTGCAATTTAAGTAGTCGCTTAAAACCTATACATGCTGAAGTTACTCTTCAAGAAGATATGTCAAAGAAATAATCAATCTTCCCATGTTTTCTTCCGCCTGCTACTTCTATAGCTTTTCTTCTTCCTTCCTAATTACAACCCTTAAATAGAATTCGTGCCTCATATCAAATTTACCGAGTATCATAATTCTTCCAAGTGGTAAAGATACCTCAAGACAAATGCTGGGCATAGAAGCTACAGGGCATAAATATGCAAAGAAATAAAAAGCTAACCATTTCAAACAATAAGGCTTCCCTCTCACTTACCAACTTTACATTTCCCTGTATGGCCCCGGAAGATGACTGGTTAGCCAGAGACGGGTAAGATTCCTCAAGGGAGGAACAACCTAAGACAGGCACAGTCGCAGGGGGGCCATCAGGTGAGAAATTGGGGATCAACAGAGGTGAGGCTTAGAACCTCACCCCCCCTGTTCTGAGAGAAATCTTCTGCGTACGTGGATGTTTTATTGCCCTTGTCTAGCTTGGATTAACACATAGTCTACAGGCACACACCTGATCATCTACATTTGCTCTCTTACAACATTAAACTATGTTTTCTACCTTTATCTTGTATCTACCTACCACTTCAGCATTTTATTAAAAATAATAATAATAAAGAGAGAAATGTGGTATCCACATATATCAAGTATAAAAATCAAATGAGTATTCATATTTGAACTGACTGTTTATAGTTCATAATGCATGAGCAAAACGGAAAGTTTCTGTGATGACTGCCCTTGTACTGTTCACTATGTAACTTATTCACTATGTAAGAAATTGTTTTCCGTGTAAGAACTTGTTTGTTACGCCTCAGAAGATTGGAGACTGATGAAAATTAGGCTTGGGATGGTTTAATGATTGTGCATTGAGCATTGACTCCCCTATACAGAATTTTATTGTTGTTAACAACCACTTGATCAATAAATATGAGAGATGCCCTAAAAAATAATAATAATAAAATTAAAATTAAAGTGCTAATGGACAACACAAGAAGATACGTATGTACTGACTAAAAAAAAAAAACTAAAAACCAGTTTCCCATTCATCATTTTCTACAATGTTTTCTTGACTAAAGTTAAACTAATTCAAAATGAATGAGTCACACAAAAAGCAAGTATAAATAATTTTAGAAAAACAAAACTAAGCTTTATAAAAAATTAGGGGGATCATGAAAATCTTATCTCCACAGATTCACTGAACACATTCTAAAGCAGTTAACACACAAAGACAGTTTTTATATGTGTCACTGAGCCAGTCAGCTCTAGCTGGTAGTAATTACATAAGGTGCTTAAAGGTGGTTAACTTTATGTGTCAACTTGACTGGGCAATGGAGTGCCAGAAAATGTAGTTAAAACATTATTCTGCATGTGTCTGTGAAAATGTTTCTGGATGAGATTAACATCTGAAATGGTACATACACTCAGGGAAGTAGACTGCCTTCCATAATGTGGGCGAGCCTCATCCAAACCACTGAAGGACCAAGAACAAAAAGGCAGGGTAAAATAGAATTCACAACTCTGCCTGGCAGTTGTCAACCTGAGACATCAGTACTTCTACCTTAGGGACTCAGACAGATTGAAACTATAGCATCAGCTCTCCTTGGTCTCCAAGTTCGCCAACTGAAAATCCTGGGACTTTTCAGCCTCCATAGCACATATGCCAATTCCTACAGTAAATCAACCAACCTATCTATCCATCCAGCCATCCTGTTGGTTGCTTTTCTGGAGAACCCAGACTAACACAGAAATTAAAATTTGGATCAAAAGAGAAAAAAAGAGTGAGACAGAACACAGTATCATTGAAGGGGTATTCTTGCAAATTGGGGAAAACATTGAATTTTTTCATTTATCTACAGATAAAAAAGTTATATCCACATGAATTAGATGTAATGTTTAATCATAGAACTGCAATTAGAAACAAACCAAAGCATGAGCATTGATCTCTTTAATACCGAAGTCTATAATGACCACACGCCTTCTGTCACAAATGCATCATTCTCTTCTATGTCTCAATGAGATTTAATAAAACTATCTTTCTAACTTTAAACTGCAGGATTACAGGTAAGGTAAAAAGTCCGTATGATCATTTGTATAACTTACGGGTCCATGAACTAAAAACAAATACACTGCTGCAACTAGAGACAGGGTAAATCAGCACAAAAAAGGCAGAAGTCTTGAGCCCTAGGTTCTAGCTTTGGCTCTGCCACATTAAGTGTGGAGCTTTGAGAAAATCATAGCTTCTCAGGGTCTCAGTTACATGGCCTAGATTTTTAGATGACCTCAAAGGTCCAACTCTGCTCTGAAACTCCATTATTCTAATGTAATTAATACCTTTTCACTAGGAACAATACCATTATATACAACCAAAGTGTCCAACTGATTAAGTTTGAAGACATAACTCAATATCTCTCCCAAAGATGGTATAGCCATATAAATTTACTCCTCTTTTGTTCTATGTGAACAAATACATAATATTCTCCTGTCCAGGAGGATCAAAAGGGTACATATTTAGTATTAGGTATTATAACTACTAGCAATATTGGCAGAAAAGGAAATAACAATATTGTAAACTTTAAAAGAAAATATTTAGTACTTTACCATTTAATATGATTTAATATACTGAGAAAGCTGAAAAAAACACAAACCTGTTCGTACTTAACTGTCTGAAACTACACACACACACACACACAGTCAACTGAAATGTCCTGGAATTTTATGACATTTATAGATATTAATAAATATAAATTCTGTGAAAAGCTACAGAGGAATTATAAATAAAAGCAAAAATAAACTATGAGGAACTGAGAGGTGACTTGTGGTTACTAAGGGGGAGGGGCACAATCATTTGCAATCACAATATAAGTTCGTCATTGGGACAGTAGTACAGCATGAAGAATATAGTCAATGATTCTGTTACATCCTTCTACATTGATAGAGTAGTAACTGCACTAGAGGGTGAAGATTTAATAGTATGGGTAACTGTTGAAACACCTTGCTGTGTTTTTGAGACCAACACAAGATTATGTATCTATATTTCAATAAAAATCAACGATGAGGATTTTATGAAAAAGAAACAGACTCAATGTGTTAATAAGTACTTATTAAGTATTAACTAATAATAAAAAATGGAGGGTTCAAATAGAAATATAAAAATTCCCGTTTTTTTAACTGGCTCACTAAAACTCAGCATCTTTATTATCTGTGAGGCCTACCATTGTTCATTTAAAGGGCATACGATTAGAAATGCCTGAAAAATTAAGACCAAAAGTATCAGAACAGTGAAATTGAGTGACACCACAGTGAAATGCACAAGATAACTTAAACACGAAGGAAAGAAAAAATTTTAAAGTATGTAATTTACTTATTCTACTATCTTTATAATGTTCTATGTATCCACTAAGTCTATCAACTCCTTGAAAGAAAGGAACCTAATGATGTACCTCATATACTCCACTCCTCACATAGCTTGCCTATAAAAGAGGCTTCAGGTTATTTGCTGAATGTAAGTCAATCCCTGACGCATCCTCTAAGAGGTTGGGGAAGGAGGCAATTCAAGCCCTGAAGTCAAACACTACCCCCTCCTAATCCTATAACCTTTGCCTGCCTCCTTTCTGTGTTTGCAAAGTTTCTTTATATGATAAAGTCCCTATTTTCAATCAGACCATAAACAATGATTCTTTTTTTTTAAATTCAATAATTTATATATATTAAACAAATATAATCTCATATTGGTTTCAAGTATACAACTTAGTGATTCAATAGTTACTCATTAATTCTTAAGTCCTCCACTAGTGCAGTTACTATCTCATAACAGAATCAAGTATACACTCAATGTTCCCTGCCATTGTCAAAAAAAACCCTTTGGGGAAAAATTCTACTTACTTACCTTTTCTTTTCTTTATTTATGAAAACTATCAAATAAGAAGCATTTTCTGATACTAATAATTTAAATTTGGGTAATGATGCTACTTTGTTAAATTCCAGAGGAATTTTAAATTTCAACATATTATGTCTTTAAAAATTGTTTATTACTTTTTAAATACTATGAATGTGTTGGGAAGCAGGGAATAGGAAGTTAAGGTGCCTGAGATAATTTACTCAAAGGTACTGACCTAAGTGGGCTTCATAACCATATCAAACTCAACATATCCACTTTATGCAAGAAATATTTCAACCTTTAACAATCTGGAATGAAACACACAATATAAACAATCTATGTATGTAATTTTTAAAATGAAAATCAATATCCTAACAAGTATAAAGGAGAATCTTAAAAAAGAAATTCATGATAACCATATATATTTCAATATGTGGGTCTTAAACCTGATTACCCTCAGGAGACATAATGAAGTAATCAGATGCTAGTACCTATATACAAAACCACAGTGAATGTGACAATTAGAAATGCCTGCAGAGTGGTATATTGTACTGGTCATTCAATTACTTTGAGTATCACTGTCACAGGCAACATTGTTTTTCAAAATGGTAAGCTACTGGCAAAGTTCAGAACAAAGCTGAGTATGGTATAATACACTGTAGTTAAACACCTAGGAAAATTCAGTGCATGTTAAAATTTTACAGTTTATGCTCTGTATTCCAATTATGTTTTAGGTTCATTTAATTACAAAGAAGGCCTTTCACCCACACACAGATATCCAAATGGAACATTCAGAAGTACTACAGACACGCAACTAGTCTTTATTGTATTCAAAGATTATCCCACACACTATAGACTATCTTCCCCAGCCTCAGTTACTAAATGCCCTTCAGTTATTTGTCAACCCAAAGCACCCTAGCAAACTTCTAGAGCATCTTTTACAAAGTAATATTGCTCCCAGTACCACTCCCAGTGAGAAGAGCTCTAACCAAGAGTTATCTCTTGTGTTTGCCAAAAAAAGATTCTAGGTCATTTATGCTAAACTGAAATAGCTATGCTACTGAAAAACCAAAGAATATACAAGCATAATATTCAAGTATTTGCCAAATGTCGCCTATTTTAAGTTTTTACATCTCCCCTTAGGATCATTAATAGTTTGTATAAATTAATACAGATAAAGGTACTTACAATTAGTTCTGAAAGAGACACTTAAGTTTAGCTCTGCTTTCAAGTCTGAAGAAATTCTTAAATAATATGAGTTATCTGCTGCACAAGTCAGTGGAAATCCGAAAGAGAAACATAGGCAGGCAAACACTGACACTCGTGGTCATTCTGAGATGGCTAATTTGCAATCAGCCTAATTCCTACTTTTGAGTTCAAAGGAGAGTAAAACTGGTTCATAAATCATCTGCTGACTTCAAAGAAAAATTCTGAACTCTTAATAAATGCAGTAATTTTTCCTCAAAAGGGAAAAGTGCTTACTAATATTAAATAGTCAAAAATATGCCATTCATCCAAATCTTTTACAGAATAAAGATTTCATCTGATTTTAAGTCAAAACAGTCAAGAAATATAAACTCCAAGCAAACATTACTAGGCAAAATTGCTGCTTTGTCTCAATAAAACTAACATTGGTTTCTGTGTCAAATGGCATTTTTTCAGAGTACTATGGTGGAAATTAAACCTGATCCAAAATATTACGATCTTTCTCTAACACAGGAAAAGCTAGACAGCTAGTTCTTCAGATGAGCATTATCTGAAATAAATTAGGAGCCAACTATTATACTAAAGCACAAATAGGTATGGAGATGAATGTAGGGAAAACCAGATTCATGTCTCCCTTCTCACATTTCTCAAGGATATTTGCTCATTCTCAGTGAATAGAAATCACACTCTATGATTGAAGTACTCTCCCTACCCCTTTTCTCCTCATTCTTTTTAGCAAGGACATTCAGCTGAATTTATATAGATAAATAAATAGATACTATAACTCTATGAAATGACTTATCTTCACTATTAGATGGTAAGCAAATCTATACTTGATTCATCATGTAGTAATCACTCAAAAACTATTAACTACATGAACAAAGTAGTAAGTACTTTGGTAACCGGTAGAAAATACAAGTTAGGTGGCATTCACTGCAAATCCTACCTATATTTTGCTTCATTGAGGGCTACTTGTAGACACGCCCAGGAAATTGCTAAAACCAGCCTGGACAGTTCTGGCCAAAATGCACATAGCAATGACAGCCTATTTTCCCATCATGGATGTGTTCTAATATTAAAAAGTACACGTATTCAAGTAAAAATTACAAGACATTTTTAACTATAAAACTTAACAAAACAGCTGCCAGTTTGCTGAATCTAACAAAGAAACTTGTTACACATATTGAGAAAGTTTAAGCACAGAATTCAGATGTTAAAAGAAACTAGACTAAAGGAAGAACTTCTACAAGCTTGCCTGTCATAAGATTTTAGTTTCTCTCGGCCAGAAACATGCAGATTCCTGGAAAAAGTCACTAACAGAACTTTTATCTCATGTCTGGCTATTTTTCCATACTTTTATGTAAAGTTCTTAAACAGACTGCAGGTGTTATCTAAAAATTTACAGTAAATTCTGATTAAGTAAACAGTCCTCTTTTTATTAGTTTTCAGGAGTCCTCTTCTGCTGTATAAACACTTGCCCCACAGCAAGCACAGTTGAGACAATAGTCCACTGGGAATTCTAGAGCTCAATCCAATATTGGAGGGAACCACTAATCAGCAGGTTACCCATGGAGCTCTCAATAATCAAGATCCATAATCTATCCAGTTGGGCATCCAAAAAGAATCCAAGAGAACTAGCAAAATAATTGTTTTAGCCTACCTGGAGAAAGGGTAGGGAATGTGTCTAAATCACCTTTGTATTCCTAACATTTAATAAGTTGTGCTAACTACAAATTTTGGCACATAGTGGTCAAACAATATATATTTGTTGAACAAGTGAAAATATAAAAATCCATTTATACTTCTATGAATAATTTCTGGGTATGCTGTGCCAGTACTAAAAAAAAAAAAAAATTCCCACAATTTCTCCAGCAGGGCCACGTTAAGAACAGAGCATAAAGACTTACATAATCTTGCTTTAATTCTCAGCTGGACTCTTTCTCATCACTCATTAGCTGATCTTTATGATAATTATTTCACAACTCAAAGTACAGGTTTCTCATCTTTAAAATGGGTATTACAATAATGAAACTATTATGGGGGGGGGGAGTCATTTCTATAACAGCTCAGGAAGGCTTAGCATGCAATCTCACCTTGAGTAAATAGTAAGTAGTGACTGCTGCTAGCTGTATAGTCAAATCCTATGTAGGAATTAGTGATACATACTGATCTACTAAAATCCACTTCTACTTTTGTTAATATATATTATTTTAAGTAGGTTTTACTTAAAGCATTACTGTTATTTTAAGGAAGTTTTACTAAAGCATTACTCTGCAAAGTTTAATGTAAAAAAAAAATGTTAGTGAGCTTCTAGTATAGGTAGGACCTAAGGACTAAATGCCAAGAAACCTGGGTTTTAGTTCTCTCCTTCACACTTAATTAACTAGGAAAAGTCAAAGCTCTTAAGGCCTTAGGTTTCCCATATATAAAATCCCTAATGTTCCTTCTAGCATTTCTAGGAAAGTCACATACACTCCTAAAAAACATCCCTAAAACTTCAAAGCACATTTTATCAGCTGCAATAACAAATATAGTGAGGACAAAAAAAATTCAAAGATATGAGAGAAATGTAAATATTTGAAATAATAGACATTACTGGGTAAGATAAGTGAGATGGAGAGCATACGATGACAAACATACAGCTTAAATTCCAAAACTATAAATTTCTAGGAGTTAATGTCCCTAAAGTCTCAGAGGAAAAACTGGTAACATAGGCTATTTAAGGAAGAAGGAAAAAAAAAAACAGACAGACAAAGACAATATCCCAGTACTCTAGAGGAAAAGCAGCAAGGTGCCCAAGAGACTATCAAAGAAACATTTCAGAGTAAGTATTTTTACTGAAAAGTAAGTATGTTTACTGAAAATTCTGCTTGATGGCAATTTACTAAACCATCCTGAAATATTATTAAATATGATTAGTAAAAAACAAAAAAAATTATACCTACTATACCACTATGCCACTTTGTTGAATTCTATCATACATGTAATTTTTAAGAAAAGGAAAAATAATAAAAAATAAATGCTGACATTAAAGAGTAATATGAAAATGAGTTTTGTTGCCTTTGAGTACACAAGGAACCACATACGAGCAAAAACGAAGTATCATATCATATGTGACAGTAAAGCGATCCATGCAGCTGATTTACACAAGCCCCAGGAAACACAGAGTGTCTAAGTTACTAAATGTCTAAGAAATAAAAGATAAATGGTCTGTGAGTCTTATCTAGATATTAGTGAAATCAGAGCAATTTGAGAAAAAAAACTTCAAGGGAGAAGGAGTGTACTTGATGGGGTTAAATTACATATTAAAGCTTATACTGCTTGTGCCCTATAAAAAATCATGTAAGAAACAGGAAAACCAACATCTAACACTGAAAATATTTAGAAAGCCTGTGCTTAAGCATAAAAAAAAAAGGAAATAAGCTGGAAAAAATAACCATATCATAATCTTCCCATTTTCATATTATTCACTCATCACTACACTTGTACTGAATGCATGTAATTTATCACATAGAAGCAAAAATCTCTAAGCTTCTCCCTACTTCAGGTTTTTAGTCAAAATGAATGCAAACAATCACGTGGGATTCAGCCAGGCAATGACGTTAAATTCTGCTCTGTCAGAGAGAGCATCTGTCAAGCCCACATTTAAACTGCTGCCTGCCTGTGCAGCAGCTGAAGAACCGTGGATTTCATATTACAGACTAAAACCCCAGTAAAACTGTTCAAAATCCTTCCTGCAGCTGCCAGGCAACAACGAGAGAGAGTTAAATCCTATTCTTTTTCAATACAATCGAAGCACTACATTCCAGCTCTGGCTGCTTTACATTGCAGCTCAGTGTTATTACTAGAAATATGGATACTGAGAAGAGAATACAGCACTGCATTGTCCGGCCAGGAAAACAGCAGATGTAAAAACCTTCAATGCATCAACTGTCGGGAAGAGTCAACAGTGCTCCAAATAGAACGGACAACTACAGCTCTTTTGTTTAAGGAAAGAGAAAGAAAATGAAAGGAAAAACCTCTGAAGACTAGGACCCCTATGAACAAGGAGGGTAACCCGAAGATAAGCAGACAGATGGACACTTTGGATACTGTGAAAAGCAATCGCAGGAGGCAGACTATTGGGGGATGTGCACATGTTCGATAGCATCTTTTTTGCTGAAGTGATGGCGTGCCAAAAGTATTTTCAGTGGGCATAATACTCTCGACATAAATGGCCTGACCGAGGAAGGTATGTTGATGTCTTGTGTGTAATATTCATTTAAATGTGTTACCTTTTTACAGCCCTATGGGCACCAACATCTGATAAACAACTTCATACAGTTCACTGTCCTTGAAACTAAGAAAGGGTTTCTAAATACATGATTTTAAATTTGTCATTGTTTCGAAGACAAGCTGTCACTGCTTTATTCAAGTCAGCTTGGAGTAATTATGGATTAGACATGTGTAAGACAGAGCAAGCAAATAGTAACAAGACTGCTTAAAGGATTATGTGAGAAATTAAACTTAAAAACAAAAATCTGTAGCCCTCTAAAGAAAACTGAAATCCTTTATCAAATTAGGTCAAACTGAATCCTTACCTAGTAAATTAAAGTGCTCTTTTAGAAATGGCTATCAAAAGAAATAATGCAGTAAATTACATTAAGTACTATCAAAGACTATCTTAATATGAGCTTTTTTCAAAATCCTTTAAAAACAAAACCTTAATATGTAACAGCTTTTAGTAACAAAATCTTCCCTTCAATATCCATCTCCCCAAATAAAGATAACGAACACAACCAAAGAGAGTATCAACAAATTTTAAGTATTACCAAGCTATAAGATGCTAAAATAAATGCATTTGCATAGAATCACATAAGGCGGTGTGAGTTTAAGCACAGCACAATACCACAGTACACTCACATGTTATCACACTGTCCATGAACACAACTTTAAACAAAGAAATATCCATGGTTGTTAAAAATCCCATTTGAAATAGCGAGCTTTTATTTTAAGCAACAGACTGATTCTAAATGATCAAACATCAGGCTGTTCTTGGTCATCCTTTCAAAGTGAAATTCAAAAACATAATATGAAAATACTTTGATACTAAAATACTCATTAACAGCAATTCAAGGTCAAAAAATTAAATTAAATGTAGCTACTGTGCTTCCAGGCTATATTATTATGCAGTGATGAACTACTGCCATGATACATGTGTACATGGCAGAAACAAATCTAACAAACTATTTAAGCAACAATCACAGGATATAGCAACTCATGGCTTAAGAACTCAAATATATTCCTTAAAATTGTTTTTATAGATCTATCAAGGATCCTGCTATTTGCTCTATTTCACACTGCAATTCAAAAATTCATTATTTAATAATCAAAAAGGCAAACAGTTTTAAGACATATGTGAGCACTGCATTCTGAAATTAAGATTAAACAAGTTTATCAGGCCCTATTATTATTTCATCTTAACATGAACTCTCACTCATACCATTAATTTTTATTCCACTAAAGAATGAATTCAGATGGCATTAAACGAAAACAATATGGGCATAAAAAATCTCATCTCTCTTAATCTCTCAATGTTAAAGGCACCAAAATTTTTATAAGCTAGATTATCTCAAAACAAAAGTGTAGAATATTTTTTATTCAAGCACCACTTAAAACTAGGACTGTTCCAACAGATTAAAGATATCAATGCTTTTGAAAGCCAAATGTTAAAAATGTGTGTGTGTGTGAAGTAACTGAACATTTCACAGTAAAATTCTCTCCATGAACTTTAATCCGTAAGATGTAAAGATACCCAAGTAACTTGAAAATACTATCATTAAAAACCTGTAAAGAAAAAATCAAAGCTCTTTCTATGCTGAAAATGTAAAAGTGTAAAACTATTTAATGCCAAAATATTTTAACTTCATCTTGTTCCACTTCTTAAGAATTAAAATACAACAGGCAATAACTGGAAAATTATTTTAACATCTAATAAAAGGAGGAATACTTTGATCTTACTTTCTTTTAACAGGAAAATTATAAGTAATACTTAAGAAACTTTTAATAAGGCATTTTTTAAGGCTAGAAACGTAACACTTCATTTATCAATGGGAGATTAACCAAGTAGGTATATGTGGATTTCAAGCCTGAGAAGCTAAATATTTACACACAAATACCATGAACTTAAATTAAGATGTATTTCCATCACCTGTTATAAAATTATATAGAACTATAAACTATGTATTTATGCTAGATTACAATATATAGTAATTTGCTGTTTTCTGTAACACTAAAATACTTCTGAGACATCACTTCAGGTATATCGTTTTCCTAAAAATACCACAATTTACTACTATGATATTTACCTTCATTTCTTCAGTCCTTTATTCAAACATCTGACCTTTTATTATTGCTTCTTAAACCATCAAATTTATACTTACAGAAGATCTAAAGGTCTGGACTTCAACCAGATTCCAAGCACTATTATATCAACAGGAAGCTGATAAATTTAATTCAGCTCTGGAATCTTTAAAATAGATTATCAAATTTAAAAAGCAACTTTTGTATCTATTTGCTTTTTTACCAGATGGAGGAATTATCATTACTACTTGTCAAACATTTTGGTTGAAAATAAAAGCTTAGAGTTTCCTCATCTAAACAAAAAGGCTAATTATTTATAAGGACAAGAAGGAAAAATTTAAGTTTCTAAATCAGAACACTCAGCTCTATTATTTTCAGTTTAGCTCACAGCAGAACTCAGGTTTTACTGGGACAGTGAATAGTCTTGGTCCTCATTATAGTAATGTGAAATTAAAATTCCTGTAAATAAACTCCAATAAATAGCAAACTAGATTCTATGTATTTAAACCCAAACTTAAAAAACGTCACGGTTCACATCTCATAAATGATTAGATAGTTTTTTCATGTGAGAAATACAGTAACTTTTAAAAGTACTACATCATGTCAGATAATAGAAATTATCGAAAGCTGGTGCTTGTACTATACAATTCAGAAATTTGTTCAAATTCCCACCTACTTGCTCCTCCTAGCGGCTGTTATTAGAACAGTAGTACTTTCATTCAAATGAACATTCAGTATTCTCAAAGTACTTACTTCTCATTCTATATGTGAAGCTTACTGTGTAATTACTCAATTATGTGAGGATTTCCATGTTAAAACCATTATTTCCCCAAAATAATTAAATCTCATGTCAAAGTTGAGCAAATTGGTATTAACCATGAATCTGTCCATATCACAGGCTAAATGAACACAACACAAATGTATATATATGTAATTCCAAATAAACAGATGCTCCACTCATTTAATTGAATAGTTTTCTTTTGCTTAAAGAAATAATTTTCACAATAGAAGTCAAATAAATGAAATTTCAGTTATTAGTCCCCTACTCAACCTTTTCTGTTTTAATAGAATTCAAGTTAAAGCTACTTTACCTACCTCCACCCCACACCTTGTTCCAGAAAAATTAACAACAAATTGACAGCCATGAACAAACTTGTGCTATGCACTGAAAAACCTCAATGATAACTTTCTTAATATGTGGCATCATGAACCTCTCAACTGACATTTTATAATCTCTTAAAAAAGCTAGGGTTCTAAGAGTCATGCTTAAAGTGTTAACAAATCCTCTACATGCAAATTTAGAACACAGCATAACTCAAGAATCTTCAAAATGCATTTTGTGGTATTTAAATTTCTAAACAGTGCCTATATCTTGTAAGAAATCTGAAAAAATTGTCCAAAGTGGTTCTTTGTTTAATTTTTTACTTTGTGAGAAATCTGAAAAAACTGTTCAAAGTAGTTCTTTAATTCTAACATGACTCAACTAAGATATGTGACAGTGCTCTTGTCAAGGCTAAAAATAATTAGTTGCTATAATAAAAATCAATCTTAAATCTAATAAGGACAGTGATCTCCTAAATACCTCATATTTGAAGTATAAGATTAAAATTAGAAAAGAGTACTTGAAAATGTTCATCATTTTTATTACTCTTAAAATCCAGCACTGAAGTTCCTGGACCCTGAGAATTAATTTTGACAGGTGCATCTTCTCACTGACTTTCTCAACACAGTAGGGGCCAATGGAAACATGCCAAGCAGTGTACTGTGACTAACAGAACTCTGCCATAATCAACCTTGCACCGTCTGTCCCACAACTGATACATGACCATTTTACAAAAAAGGCCACTGACAGACAGTGCACCGTTAATACCAATGGTATGTCAAATCAATTTTAATTAATGCCAATAAATGTTCCATCTGCTCTTGGGCCTTTTTATATGGCCTCTTCCAAGAATCTAGTAACATTTTTTCTTTTCTACAAGCAAACAATTTTTAAATCTTCAACTTAGGTCAAAAGTACAAATGACCAGAGCTACTGAAACATTGGAATAAGTGGAAGAAAATTAATCCATCACCTCTCTTTAAAGTGCTCAATGCCCTATAAAGGTGTATTTCAAAAGAAATTAATCCTGCTGTCAGTGATGTTATGTTGCCAACAGAAACAAATTATAAACTTCGTTTCTGGGTTATTATATTTCACAGCATAAAAATTCCTACTTGCCCCAATTTTATTAGCGCCCAAATTCTCTTTCAGGCAGTTCTGTAATAATTAATATTTTGTAAACTTTTATGCTTCATCTTTGTAGAATGACTGCAAGGGAGACAACGTGACTAAATTAGAAAATGATCACCAAAGAACAGTACTGATTTAGAAGAAAGCAACATTTTCAACCACCAATATCTCATATCCCAAAACTGGATATCTACAACATGCTTCAGTGGAGGAGAAGACACTGCTGCTTTGCAAAAATGAGCTGGAATGCCAAGAGGTCTCTGTTCCGCACCCATCTTATTGGTGTGCTCTCTCTAGTGTTTCTTTTTGCTATGTTCTTGTTTTTCAACCATCATGACTGGCTGCCGGGCAGAGCTGCATTCAAAGACAATCCTGTGACATACACATTCCGAGGATTTCATTCTACAAAAAGTGAGACAAACCACAGTTCTCTTCGGAACATTTGGAAAGAAACAGTCCCTCAAACTCTGAGGCCTCAAACAGCAACGAACTCCAATAATACAGACCTGTCACCACAAGGAGTTACAGGGCTAGAGAATACACTTAGTGCCAATGGAAGTATTTACAGTGAAAAAGGAACCAGATACCCAAATTCTTACCATTTCAAATATATTGTCAACGAACCTGAAAAATGTCAGGAGAAGAGCCCTTTTCTAATACTACTAATAGCTGCAGAACCTGGACAAATAGAAGCTAGAAGAGCTATTCGGCAGACATGGGGCAATGAAAGTCTAGCACCTGGTATCCAAATCACACGAATTTTTTTGTTGGGTGTAAGTATTAAGTTAAATGGCTACCTTCAACGTGCAATATTGGAAGAAAGCAGACAATATCATGATATTATTCAACAGGAATACTTAGATACATATTATAATTTGACCATTAAAACACTAATGGGCATGAACTGGGTTGCAACATACTGTCCACATATTCCATATGTTATGAAAACTGACAGTGACATGTTTGTCAATACTGAATATTTAATACATAAGTTACTGAAGCCAGACCTGCCTCCCAGACATAACTATTTCACTGGTTACCTAATGAGAGGATATGCACCAAATCGAAACAAAGATAGCAAATGGTACATGCCACAAGACCTCTACCCAAGTGAGCGCTACCCTGTCTTCTGTTCTGGGACTGGTTATGTTTTTTCTGGAGATCTGGCAGAGAAGATATTTAAAGTTTCTTTAAGTATCCGTCGTTTGCACTTGGAAGATGTGTATGTAGGGATCTGTCTTGCCAAGTTGAGAATTGATCCTGTGCCCCCTCCCAATGAGTTTGTGTTCAATCACTGGAGAGTTTCTTATTCAAGCTGTAAATACAGTCACCTAATTACCTCTCATCAGTTCCAGCCTAGTGAGCTGATAAAATACTGGAACCATTTACAACAAAATAAGCACAACGCTTGTGCCAATGCAGCAAAAGAAAAGGCAGGCAGGTATCGTCACCGTAAACTACACTAGAAAAGACAGCCTTTTCTTTTTTTAATGTGCAATCTGTAAAATATTGCTAAAAGCATGTATAGTTAAAATTGATTACATCCATAGGACAAGTTTTAGTTAAAACTCATCACATAAAAGAATTCAAAAGATATTTTTTTAATTTCTGAAGAAGGTAATTCTTAAAACTACAACATTATATAACAAAAAGATATCCTAAAAGAATCTATTTAAAAAAACTGTTTAAAGGGATTCTGTGTATTACATGCAAAAATAAGCATGCATACATCAATGGTTCAAGTCTTATGCTAGGAGGCCAGTAAGATGTATTTGCATATTACTTTTCACATACATTTTAATTTAAGAAATGGAGACAGTAAAAAGAACCTTGATTTTAGATGCAGTTTTTCATTTCATTATATAATTAAATGTAAATAAAACATCACTGTCAATTTTAAGGAACCTTTGTAATTGTGCAAGGACAAATTCCAACCTGATTATTTTAGGGTTCTTAAAACTGTATTCATGCAATAAGATTTAGTTGAGGTATCCCAAAAGCACATTTATAAAATTCAAAGGTTTCATCAATGCAGTTCTCACTGAAGTATTTTTTTGATCATTAATATACAATCACGTGAGCAACACTGTGTTTACTAGACTCCCCCTATTATCAAGTCCCCACCACATACCCCACTACAGTCACTGCCCATCAGCATAGTAAGATGCTATAGAGTCACCACCACTACTTGTTGAAGTACTTACTTTTTAAAAACAATCGAGATACTCATTTTCTTTTGGTACATATATGGGGGAACTATTTTGACAAGATGTGATAAAATGTGAAAAATCAATGTGTCTCAGGCTTAAGTTTTTATTTAAAAAAAAAAAGGAAATGTTCAAAATAGATAGTTTGTTTCTTTGTTGGTGTTAAGGGCCAAGCCAGTATTTCAATGAATTAGTCAATTACATCAGTTACTGCACCTTTTAAAAGAGTACCACTACTTAATTACAAGCGTATCTGTAAAAATTTATCATGTTCCTCTAAGTGAAGCAAAAGTGATTACTTACAGGCACAAAGAGAATGAATGTAATGTTGAAAAAAGATACAATGCAGCAGCAGTTTCATTCAACACATTTTTTAAGATGCATGTCTGCCAAACTGCAACATATGGGAAGGTTATTTCCTGACAGCAGGTGTACACACTCCAATACTTAAATCATTTTATGGCACCTACTTCTTTCTCTGAGTGCAAGTTTACAAACCTACAGCTTTTAATTTGGTAGATGACAAATATTCTGCATCACCAATTTAAAACCTTTCTGGGAGGGATGGGGAAAACTACAAATGTTTGATGAACACTTGATTCTGGGATGAACAATGTATACAATATACTTTTATCAAGTTTTTAATAAAAAAGGGTAAATAAAAATCTTTACTGAGTGTTATGGTACAAATATTTTCCACCATAATTTTGTTTGGCTCCATTACAAATTTTAAAATCTAGAAAGATATACTAATAACCCACTAACTTTAAAATAGTGTTTTTATTTCATACAAGTATATAATTTTATCAATCTTAATTTAGTCAGAATGTTACTTATCCTAATTCTTAATCATTTTTACCCTTGATTCTGTTCTGAAGAGATATTGCAACAAAACAGAATTGTAACATTTGTTAAAGTTCAGAATCTCAGAAACTATTTTAAGTACTTATTATTTAATATGCTGAGTCCTATTTATACTCAGTTTATCTCATTTTCAATTCAGTAGTCTAAATAGTCTATTCTACATAGAGAAATGCTGAAAGCTAAGCCATATAACACGCCTTGCTCTTGGTTAAGTCTGTTTCTCATTTAATTTATTGTATGAGATGACAAACAACTAAAATTACTAAATACCAAAATTAGTATGTAAAAGTCACACATTAAGACAATATTACCAAGTTAGATAAATTTGGTGAAAGATAAAAGGAGTCCTTCCCTCGATGTAAAGTAATTCTCTCATTTGTACTTCAGAAGTTTGAAAAATAAAAAAAAGTACGCGTATATGCATGTGTACATGCACAGGTATGGACACAGAAACACAACCTAAGTGCTACTGTCCAAATCATGTTTATAGTGCAGGAACTTTAAAGACAGTATTTCCTTCTGGAAAAATTCAAGTTTAATATGTGGACTTATGGAAAACAAAATTCTTAACACAACAAAATTCCTCCTATCTCAGGTATCAATTTAAGATCATCTTTGTATCTCAGCTAATACTCTATTGAAAACTGATGGTTATCTAATGACATTAGGAATTCCAAAAGAACACTGAATCAAGTAAGTTAGTACTTACTACCTTATTATTTTAAAATCCTTATTTTAAAAATGAGTATTCTACTACTATTTATTTTTTACTTTCCACACAACAATATGCAAGCTGATTTGTTCAGCAAAATATGAATTTTTATATTATATTTAAAAATAGATATTTAAATATGTCACGAAGTAGTAAAATGTACCTTATTCATTCCCAGTACTACATAATTTTTATTATACATGAAAATATCATTTTAAATGACAGCACTGAGTTTGGTAGATCACATATAATCTTAACTGGAATATTAATAATATCTTTTACCAAAACCCCCTGAAAGAACAATACCAACAGCAGCAGCAAGAACTATTTACTGACTGAGGATAAACTGTGTGCTATACTTTGCTAAAGCACTTTACATACAGATCTCAATGACCCCCTAAGCCAGTAAAGCAGCAGAATTCCATTTCAAAGACCATGCTCTTAACCATTATGGCAGTCCACTATATACACATACATATATTTCATGTTACATCTGCTATAAGGTCTAAAAAGCTAAGCAAAAATGGACTGTTCTCTACATCCTACTCTCTGCTTATTCTTCGTCTTTTGCCATGGCCTCCAGGCTTCATAACCTTTTTTACACACTGAAGGCGTGCACCTTATCTTAAGTGCAAATAAAGAGAAAGGAAAGGAGAGAAATGTGGTCCCTCAGTTATTTTTTCTTCTCCTTTTCAGTTGTGGATGTCTGGTGGCATTAGAAAAGCACAAGCATTAACTGCTTATCTCTTGTTGCTCTGGGCACTGAGACACATCTGTAAACAACAGAGGTGGCACTTAGAAATTACAAAAGGTGCTTCTTTTGAAGCACAATGGGGTCATTTGTAATAGACAAAAGTAGCACTGCACTTACCCACTCCACTGGTTAGTCACCTACTGTTTTGTGATGAGGTGGTTAACTCCTTTTATCCAGTTGATTCACGTTTTAGAGTCCCCTCCCCACCCCCAGATTTTAGGGCTTCACTACAAAATTTGACTAGTAAATTAGCATAGACTTAAAAAACAAACAAAAGTATTGTACATACATTTCTAATATACCTCACAAAATACCAGTGTTTCACTTAAATATTACTCTCTGAAGACAGGTAAAGTACATTAAATACTAAAAAGGGCCATTCTGTGTTTCAGAAGAAACCTGTCTCTCTCACACACACACAGACACACACAGACACACACAGACACACACACAGACACACACACACACACACACACACACACACACACACACACACACACACACACACACACACTCCTCCTGTATCCACGTCTGAAGACAGGTAAAGTATATTAAATGACAATTTGCCAAAAGGGGAAGAAAAATGTTTCCGTATCTACAGGAATTGTTTCCTCTCCTTTCAACACAGCAAAATTTCTGAGCGAAAAGACAACTGGAATTGCCACAGTCTATTCACCTGATTATTTCAACTTTCAGCTAAATCCTAAAGATTGTAAATTTGAATCTCACTTTAGACAGTATCCTAAACACTGAAATCAATGAAGAGATCAACAGCATCATAAAAATATTAAGCAACAGAAAGTTATAACAGTACATGCAAAATCTTTAACTCATGCTTTGAGTTTTTAATTAAATGCTTCAAAGACACTAACTTATACACTATAGCAAAACTAATGAGGGTTGCTAGCTTCTTTGTCATAACTAAAATGCTATTAAAAACACAGAATACAGACAACAGAATTAACATGAGATTCTGATGGCACTGAGATTTTTCTAATATACTAAAAAATTGGAACAAGTTAATAAAATCACATTATAACCACCACAATAAATTTCTTTACAGAAATTTAATAAAACTCCATTCCCACCTGTGATTTTAAATACTGTTAGAAAATTAAACTAGAAATTACCATAAACCATAGCCAGAAACATACTTAATTACCTGACAAAATTTAAGCCAGAAATAAGAATTCTCACTAAGCTCATAATTAGACATTGTTTTATGATATAAGAATAGTTTTCAAACTAATTTCCTCAGACGTCTCAGCAGTAATTAGTAAAATCAGGAGAGTGGTGTTCTAGAGCCCTCCCACAGTTTAATAGCTACTGAACTTTTGTTTTATATGAAGGGATTCCATGTCAAAGTTCATTTAAAAAGGATTTCCTTTTTTGTTTTGTTCTGAGAACTACCTCAATGATTCTTGGACTGAAATATAGAGAAAAGAGGAAAATAGATGTTTTCACTTATAACACTCAACAGATGAACTGACTCAAAGAATTAAAACTCTGAAAGTCAAAACCAAGATTAAAATACTAACACAAGAGTCTTACACATTATAACCCATTATACGATACCTATAGAAAAAAATTTATTCACAAAAGCATTGTTTTAAAAGGAACAATCACAAGAAAGAATTCTATGGAGAAAGCTAAATTTTTACTAGCAGTATAAAATTCTAACAAAGGAGATACCATTTTTTTGGTAAGAATATCGGCTTTAAAAATGGACATTCCTAATTTACATGTTTTATTCATCTGCATTTTCTATATACTCTAGGGAAAAAACTGTTATAGGGTCAGTGTAAGCCCAATCAAATCTTAATGAATATTTTTTACAGTTTCTAGAATACATGTGGATGGAAATCACAAGATGATTACAAAGTTAATATGGAGGAAAAGGTATTAGTAGCTAAGAAAATATTGAAAATGATGATGAAGAACATACTATAAAGCAAGAATGATTTTATTTAAACTGGCACAAGAACTGGACAGTTAAATCAGGGGAAAAAATTAGACCTGAAAGAGACCCTAACACTTAGAGTAATCTATATCATGAACAAATTAGAATTTAATATTCTGTTATTCAATAGAAAAATTGGCTAACGTCTATCTAGGACTTAATGTTTAGGATTCAAGTTAAGTCTTTATACTATTACAAACATAAATTCAAGTGAACAAGGTTAGTACAATAATACTGTACTAATAATTATAAAACCTCCTGACTGCCAAGCACTGTCAAGCATTTAATGAGACACTGGGGGGACTATATTATTGATCACAGAGTAAAAAAGAAATCAGAGAAAAAGAAATCAAAAAGAAAAAGGCAAACAGAATACTAACTTCTATATAAAATTAACATCTGCCATAAACAAAATTAGAAGATACAAGGCAAAATATACACTGAGAACATATTTACAATAACTGACAGTAGAATAAGAGTTTTGATGTATAAAGAACTCTTACAAGAAAACATCAATACTCCAAAAGAAATTTGACTATAAGCCATACATAAGTATATCAGAAATGATGACAAAACCATCCAATAAATAAAACATCAGCCTCACTTGGACTCATATAAATGCACTTTGAAACGAATTCCCATCTTTATCCATAAAACTGGATTATTTTTAAAAATTATATTCTACACAGATACTTAAAATGAGACAGTCCCAAAGGCAGTATAAACTGACAAAGACTTTCTGAAAAACAACTTATAAATATTCAACAAAAGCCTCTGAATCATCAGCCCACAATTAAAAGTATATTAAAAGGCACTTATGAAGGAAGTAAAACATGGAAAAAAATTTCAGATCTCCAAAAGAGATTAAATAAACTATGCTAGTTACAATGTAATGCTATACTCATTTAAAATTTGGATTCCAGACTATTTAATAACATAGAAAACACTCATATACTCTATTAAACCTCCCCCACTTCACCAAAATCAGGATACAAAACACTATGGTATGGGTCATAGTCCGCAATCATTCATATTTAAAAAAACAAAACAAAACAAAATAAATGTACAAAAAGATGAATGGTGGTGATTTCTGGAAAATGAAATAATGGATATTTTCTTCTTCATATTCTTCTCTATTTTTTTTTCAATTTTTCCAGGTTTACAGTTAAAAATAAAGTCATTAAAAACTGAATGAGTATAACAAAGTTTGTACTATATCTTATATAATCAGCACACATTCACTAACTAAATTTACACTAACTTAATAAATTTTGAACAAATTTTTAAAAATTTTCTAGAAGTTACACACGATAATCAAAATTTTAATAAAGTGGACCTTTAAGATAATATCTTTTAGACAATACTACTTTTTTCAATTGTTCAAACAATTTCTGAGGACTTACATTTTGCAGGTATATCTACACTCTGATGACAGCCTGGCAAGATATGGTCTATCTTTAATAATATATTTGGATAACTAGACAGCCATAAGAAAAAAGAATTAAATCTATTCTTCAATCAAATTATTCAATCAGAATAATCTCCAAACAGATCAAAGATGTAAATACAAAACAAACTAGGTATAGAGGGGAAAAAAGTGAATTCCTTTTTAAGAAGGGATAACTTTCCTAAATATGACAAAACCAAAAAGCAATAAAAGAATTATAAATGTAATTAAAAATTTTGACAAAAATCTTGCATGGCAATAAAATCATCAACAATATTAGAAAACAAATGACAAACTGGATAAAGGTGTTTGTAACCTATGAAGGTTTATATCCCCAATATATTAAAAAGAGAGAAAGATACAGAATTAGAGGAGGAGGAGGACACCAACATTATGATAGAAAAATGAGGGAAAACAGTAATAGTTTTACAGAGAATGAAATGATCTTAACCCTAAACATAAAAAACCCTGGGTATAACAAGAATGAAAATAAATACTGCTGAGAAACCATTCTTCATCTATCAAATTAACAAAAAATTGAGCCTGACATCATACTCTTCTGATAAACTGTAGGGAAATAAGCACATATATACATGCTAGTGTGAAAGCAAATGGTACAACTCTTTCTTAATAGAGGGGAATTTGGTTAACATCCTGCAAAGTTACATAAGCATTTACCCTCTACTCACCAGTTCTGCATCTAAGGGATCACTTACTAAAATACAGTGATAACAATATGAAATAAAATAGGCATAAAAGTAATCAATTGAAGCATAATTTGTCATAGCAGAAGATAGTAACCTAAATCCCTATCCATATGGGACTAGTTAAATTAATCCAGGTATACCACAACATATTTAGACTATATATCCCTGGTGGGATATATTGTAGGAAAAAAGTAATTGCATTCAACTACCTTACAGTAAATAGTAACATTAGTATAGCTATTTTGAAATTATTATTGAAATAGCAAACAAGAAATTGTGCCAATATGTGATTAAGAAATGCAATAAACTGAACTGTTCAAGAAAATTCTTTCTATAGTTATTCATATAAGCCTGTGCTTATGTATACCTTTACTAGAACAGGTGTGGAAAAGCAAAATTACTGAAAAAGAGCAGATATTATTTATTCTCAAGCGTACCAACATGTAACCATTAATCAGGGTGAAAGAAAATAATGAATACAAGTTAACTGGTTACACACACACACACACACTGGCAGGAGAGGGATGAGAATAAAGAGAGAATTATGGGATATATGAGGACCAGAAAAAGAAAAACAGCACTCTCAAAAATCTGGATGATCACTAGGCCTCAGCCAGGGTAATAAAGTAAAGAACCATCCTCTTCAAGAAGTAGCAAATGTACCCAAAGCTCTGGCTTAGAATGGAAGTAAAGACACAGACAACAGACTTACTATAGATGAGATGCTTAATAGGTCATTAAAAACAAAGGTTAAAACTGAGAATACCGGATTTGCGTTACTGCTGAATATAGTAATTCTCAAACTCTACTCCTACAGAAAACTGGAGTTCTATTAGTGGGAGATGGCATACTCCTAAAAAAGGTGAATCGTGATCTCTAAAAAATTCTAGGAAATTCCCAGCACTGGAAGATTTCTTTTGGTAAACTACTCAACCCAAATTTATAAAACTAGGGAAATTTTCAATCAAGGCACCTTGCCTTGCACACACAGTTCAAGCTGAGACAAGCAGAGAACCTGATTCTTGAGGAAAACATACACACACATGCAGGCACGCACACGCTCATACAGAGAAAATGGCTGGGGCTAATTCATCTGAACTTCAGCAACCGTAAGAAATTATCCATTTTGTTTTGTTTTGTTTTCTGTATTTTTTTATTCTTGTTATCTAAATTCTCAGAGACGTTACAGTTCCTGTCCCTTTTACCACTTAGTCATTCAATTTTATGAGTTTGCCAATAATTTTCTTTTTTTTTTTTTGCTTAAGTTAGAGTCTGTTTTCACTTTTAACCAAAGAATCCTGAGAGAAAACCTACTACCAACAAATTCTTCAGTAAGAAAATTGTTCCTACCTCCTATGATGATTCCATAAAGCTCCGTAAAACCACATCCTCTTTGTACTCTGCCACCTGAGAAAATCAAAAGTGCAAAGGGATCTAAGAAAAACTCTATTACAGAAAAAAAAGTGGGCTGAAAATTTTGTAAGATAATTATACCCATGCCCAAGCCTCAAAAGAGCAACAAAGTAGTTTTTGTGCACACAAGACAATATAGCTGAAATGATGTTGCTCTAACACCTTATTACTGATAAGGGATCAGGGAAATAGGTTTGAGACCTGTGTTCCTCAAGTCACACCACCACGAGGGAGAGGCCAACATGTCTCCAGAGTCACCACAAAAACTGACTACACGAGGAGTCACCATAAAATGTTGTCTGAACTTAGAAATTAAGAAACAAAGAAGACTGGACCACAAAATTTCACACTTGCTATTTAAAACTGCATTACTTAACTTCAGAAAGATGGCAGCAGAGACAGAGCTTGAATGTACCCCAACCTCCTTCCACTTTCACAACGAATCTGTACCTACACTCTAGGCAGTTCAACTGAGGAATAATCAAGGACTCAGTGAGTACCTTTTGCACAGCAGGGACAGAAACATCATATAAAGAATGGCAGGAGACACAGACATGGTAATACACCTCCCCTCAGCACAATGACCCACTGAGGGGAGAGGTATCACTGAAGGGCCTGGACATGGATTACCTGCCCACAGGGCATAAAAAAAAAAAAAAACCTGCACTTTAAAGTATGCTCAGACTATAAGCAAGAAAAAACCAACTTACTGAACTATGAAGCACCATTTGGCAGGGAAAAGCTGGAACTCTCTAGGTCGGAAGTCTGGTGAGCACCATTGTTTGCATTCCTTCCCCAGTGACATGGGGATAAGGGATAGGGCACACACACACCAATTTCATATTTGGCCTAGATGACTTCCCAGCCCACCTCCCACAACCCATTACTACAGGAGAAAAAACACCATATGATCATCTCAATAGACACTGAAACAGCATTTGACCAAGTTCAATATCCATTCATGATGAAAACTCTCATTAAATGGGTCTAGAGAGAACAGCTCAACATTAATGAACGTTGTATATGACAAACCCAGTTAACAGCACACCCAAAATCAGGATCAAGACAAGGATGCCCACTCTCAGCACTATTATACAACAGTCCTAGAAGGCCTTGCCACAGCAGTCAGACAAGAAATAAAAGGCATCCAAATTGGTAAGGAAGAAGTAAAATTGCCACTATTGGCAGATGACATATACTATATATAAAAGACCCTAAAGACTCCACAAAAAAACTATTAGAATTAATGGATGATAAGATTCTCAAGATGGCAACGTGAGTAGTGTGGCGAAAATCTCCTCCCAAAACCATAAATTTTTTGAAAATACAACAAATACAACTATTCCTAAGAGTGACCAGAAGATATAGTACACGAGCCAGGCTACATCTCCAAGAACCCAACGACTCATGGAAAAGGGTAGATACAAAGCCATGACCCGGAAGGACCCGAGCACGCCCCCCACTCCAGCTAACCAGCGGGAGAAAAAGAATCAGAGTGGGGAGGGAGTGGAAGCACAGGACTGCTAAATAACTGGCCTCAGTAATGTCCCCCAGGAGTACAGACACACACTGCATGGTGCACTGGGTATTAGAGGAGTAGAAAAAAAATCTAACATTAAGACTGTGAACAGGTTCCCACAGCTGGCTGCCCTAGGACAAAAGAAAAGCAGATGCTTTAAAAGTCTTAAACAGACAAAGGTTTAACAGGTGGACAAAACCATACTGGCACTCTAAGCCCAGCAGGCTAGGAACTTTAAGGAACTTCAGGCGTCCTAACCCCCTGGGTGGCAACGCAGCTCCAATCCCCCGCAGAGTGATAAGCAGCCTGCCGTTCCTTCCCCCCAACCACCAACACTGCAAGCAAACCGGCTGACCCACAATTGCTGTGGAACAGCCTTGGAGCAGCCCTGCCTATAGTAACCACACACCTTAACACAGAGGCTTCTCCCTGCTCTCAGTTGACCAGCACAGACAGCGGAGACAAGCGCAGAGTCAGAGAAGCATAAATGGGCTTTCTTCTCACAGCAAAACACAACGCCACTCTCCTGCGAACCCCGCCAGTACCCCAGGCCATCCAGAGGGCCACCCCGCCCACGGCACCTCATGGGATTAACCCAGAGGCTGCTACCTGCATGCAGTTGAGCAGCACTGACAGCAGAGATGGGTGCAGAGTCCAGGAAGCACAAAGAGTCTATGGTCTCATGGTAGAATATGGGCTGCTGGCCTGAGACTCCCTAGGCCATTCAGAGGGCTGCCCTGCCCATGGCAGCTCAGGGAATTAACCCAGAGGTTGCTCCCTGCATGCGGTTGACCAGCTACAGTACAGACAGCAGACACAGGCAAGGCGACCAGTAAGCAGGAAGGGACTCTGTTCTCCCGGCTAACTAACACACATGCCACTCACTGGAGAGCACTCCCATCGCCATGAAAAGGCAGTAGAACCTTGTTCAGTCCAAAATACCCATAACACCAGAGAGAGGGCTTGGTGAAACTGAAATCACCAACCTTCCTGAAAAAGAATTAAAAATAAAAGTCATAGAGGCGGAGCCAAGATGGCAGCATGAGTACAGCAGCGGAAATCTCCTCCCAAAAACATATATGTTTGAAAATACAACAAATATAACTATTCCAAAAAGAGAGACCAGAAATACAGGACAATAGCCAGACTACATCTACATCTGTGAGAACCCAGCGCCTCCCAAAGTGGGTAAGATACAAACCTTACCTGTATCTTGTGGCCTGGTGGGACCAGAGCACCCCTCACCCCAGCTCCTGGTGGGAGGAGAGGAGTCGGAGCAGGAGGGACAGGGAGCCCAGGACTGCTAAACACCCAGCCCTAGCCATCCGAACCAGAGCGCAGACACACAGTGCGTGGGGTGCTGGATTCTAGGGGAACAGGGCAGTAAAATCTGCAAGCGGGTCCCCGCAGCCGGTGCCCCTGGGACAAAGAAAAGCGAGTGCCCTTTGAAAGTCTTAAAGGGACAGGGGCCTCACAGGTGGACAGAGGCGTCCTGGGACACTCAGCAAAGCAGCTGGGAACCAGGGGCACTCCGGGCGCCCTAAAGCCCAGGGTGGCAGCGCTGCTCCGAAGCCCCTCATGAAGATAAAGAGCCTCCCGCCTGTTCCCACTCCAGTACAACTTCGCCACAGAGAAGAGAAGCCCATAGCAACCGCACGCAGAACTTCCTTCACAGTGGCCAGGCAAGAATCAGAGACCCCATCTGCACGCAGCTACCCAGCACAAGCCACTAGAGGTCGCCGTTCTACCAGGAGAGGAAGGCCACAAACTAGCAAGAAGGGACATACTCCCAGCTGACACATGCCGACTATCTCTATCGCCATGAAAAGGCAGAAGAATTTGATACAGACCAGATTAACCCAGACAGTCTCCCCAGAGAAGGAATCTGGGGAGATAGACCTAACCAATCTTCCCGAAAAAGAACTGAAAAGAAAGGTCATTAACCATGCTGCAGAGAAATATGCAAGAGCTAAGGAGGGAGAATACAGAAATAAAACAATGTCTGGAAGGATTTAAAAGCAGAATAGATGAGATGCAAGAGGCCATTGATGGATTAGAAACCAGAGAACAGAACACACACAAGCTGACATAGAGAGAGATAAAAGAATCTCCAGGATTGAAACAATATTAAGAGAACTGTGTGACCAATCCAAAAGGAGCAATACCCGCATTACAGGGGTACCAGAAGAAGATGAGAGAGAAAAAGGGATAGAAACTGTATTTGAAGAAATAATTGCTGAAAACTTCCCCAAACTGGGGGAGGAAATAGTCGCTCAGACCACAGAAATATACAGAACACCCAACAGAAGGGACACAAAGAGGACAACAACAAGACACATAATTAAAATGGAAAAGCTCAAGGACACCCAAGGACAGAATTTTAAAGGCAGCTAGAGAGAACAGGTCACCTACAAAGGAAAACCCATTAGGCTATCATCAAACTTCTCAACAGAAACCTTACAGGCCGGAAGACAATGACATGATGCATGATATTTAATGCAATGAAACAGAAGGGCCTTAAACCAAGAATACTACATCTAGGGCGATTATCATTTAAATATGAAGGAGGGATTAAATAAACCCCAGACAAGCAAAAGATGAGGGAATTTGCCTCCCACAAACCACCTCTACAGAGTATCTTAGAGGACTGCTCTAGATGGGAGCACTCCTAAAAAGAGCACAGAACAAAACACTCAACATATGAAGAATGGAGGAGGAGGAATAAGAAGGGAGAAATAATCATCAGACTGTGTTTATAATAGCTCAATAAGCAAGTTAAGTTAGACAGCAAGGTAGTAAACAAGCTAACCTTGAACCTTTGGTAACCACGAATCTAAAGCCTGCAACGGCAATAAGTACATATCTTTCAATAATCACCCTAATGTAAATGGACTGAACGTACCAATCAAAAGACACAGAGTAATATAATAAAGTCGATAAAAAAGCAAGACCCATCTATATGCTGCTTACAAGAGACTCACCTCAAACCCAAAGACATGCACAGATTAAAAGTCAAGGGATGGAAAAAGATATTTCATGCAAACAACAGGGAGAAAAAAGCAGGTATTGAAATACTATTATCAGACAAAATAGACTTCAAAATAAAGAAAGTAACAAGAGATAAAGAAGGACATTACATAATGATAAAGGGCTCAGTTCAACAAGAGGATATAACCATTATAAACATATATACACCCAATACAGGAGTATGAATATATGTGAAACAAAAACTACAGAATTAAAGGAGAAAATAGAATGCAATGGATTCATTTTGGGAGACTTTAACACACGACTCACTCCAAAGAACAGATCCACCAGACAGAAAATAAGTAAGGACACAGAGGCACTGAACAACACACTAGAACAGATGGACCTAATAGACATCTACAGAACTCTACATCCAAAAGCAACAGGACACACATTCTTCTCAAGTGCACATGGAACATTCTCCAGAATAGACCACATACTAGGCCACAAAAAGAGCCTCAGTAAATTCCAAAAGATTGAAATCCTACCAACCAACTTTTCAGGCCACAAAGGTATAAAACTAGAAATAAATTGTACAAAGAAAGCAAAAAGGCTCACAAACACATGGAGGCTTAACAACATGATCCTAAATAATCAATGGATCAACAACCAAATTAAAATGGAGATCCAGCAAAATATGGAAACAAATGAAAACAACAACACAAAGCCCCAACTTCTATGGGACGCAGCAAAAGCAGTCTTAAGAGGAAAGTATATAGTGATCCAGGCATATTTAAAGAAGGAAGAACAATCCCAAATGAATAGTCTAATGTCACAATTATCGAAATTGGAAAAAGAAGAACAAATGAGGCCTAAGGTCAGCAGACGGAGGGACATGATAAAGATCAGAGAAGAAATAAATAAAATTGAGAACAATAAAACAATTGAAAAAAATCAATGAAACCAAGAGCTGGTTCTTCAAGAAAATAAACAAAATAGATAAGCCTCTAGCCAGACTTATTAAGAGAAAAAGTGAGTCAACACACATCAACAGAATCAGAAACGAGAAAGGAAAAATCATGACGGACCCCACAGAATACAAAGAATTATTAGAGAATACTATGAAAACCTATATGCTAACAAGCTGGGAAACCTAGGAGAAATGGACAACTTCCTAGAAAAATACAACCTTCCAAGACTGACCCAGAAGGAAACAGAAAATCTAAACAGACCAATTACCAGCAATGAAATTGAATCAGTAATCAAAAAACTACCCAAGAACAAAACCCCCAGGCCAGATGGATTTACTTCGTAATTTTATCAGACATACAGAGAAGACATAATACCCATTCTCCTTAAAGTTCTCCAAAAAATAGAAGAGGAGGGAATACTCCCAAACTCACTCTATGAAGTAAACATCACCCTAATACCAAAACCAGCCAAAGACTCCACCAAAAAAGAAAACTACAGACCAATATCCTTGATGAACGTAGATGCAAAAATACTCAACAAAATATTAGCAAACTGAATTCAAAAATACATTAAGAGGATCGTACACCATGACCAAGTGGGATTCATCCCAGGGATGCAAGGATGGTACAACAATCGAAAATCCATCAACATCATCCACCACATCAACAAAAAGAAGGAGGAAAACCACATGATCATCTCCATAGATGCTGAAAAAGCATTTGACAAAATTTAACATCTGTTCATGATAAAAACTCTCAACAAAATGGGCATAGAGGGCAAGTACCTCAACATAATAAAGGCCATATATGATAAACCCACAGCTAACATCATACAGAACAGCAAGAGGCTAAAAGCTTTTCCTCTGCAATGGGGAACAAGACAGGGATGCCCACTCTCCTCACTGTTATTCAACATAGTACTGGAGGACCTAGCCACAACAATCAGACAAAACAAAGAAATACAAGGAATCCAAATTGGTAAAGAAGTCAAACTGTCACTATTTGCAGATGACATGATATTGTACATAAAGAACCCTAAAGACTCCACTGCAAAACTACTAGAACTAATATCAGAATTCAGCAAAGTTGCAAGATACAAAATTAACACAGAAATCTGTGGCTTTCCTATACACTAACAATAAACTAATAGAAAGAGAAATCAGGAAAACAATTGCATTTACAATAGCATCAAAAAGAATAATACCCTGAAAACTATAAGACACTCTTAAGAGAAATTAAAGAGATCACTAACAAATGGAAACTCATCCCATGCTCCTGGCTAGGAAGAATTAATATAGTCAAAATGGCCATCCTGCCCAAAGCAATATACAGATTCGATGCAATCCCTATCAAATTACCAACAGTATTCTTCAATGAACTGGAACAAATAGTTTTAAAATTCATATGCAACCACCAAAGACCCCAAATAGTCAAAGCAATCCTGTGAAGGAAGAATAAAGTGGGGGGGATCTTGCTCCCCACCTTCAAGCTCTACTACAAAGCCACAGTAATCAAGACAATTTGGTACTGGAACAAGAACAGAGCCACAGACCAGTGGAACAGATTAGAGACTCCAGACATTAACCCAAACATATATGGCCAATTAATATACGATAAAGGAGCCATGGACAAACACAATGGGGAAATGACAGTCTTTCAACAGATGGTGCTGGCAAAACTGGGCAGCTGCATGTAAGAGAATGAAACTGGATCACTGTCTAACCCCACACACAAAAGTAAATTCGAAATGGATCAAAGACCTGAATGTAAGTCATGAAACCATACAACCCTTAGAAAAAAACATAGGCAATAATCTCATGGACATAAACATGAGTGACTTCTTCATGAACATATCTCCCTGGGCAAGGGAAACAAAGGCAAAAATGAACAAGTGGGACGATATCAAGCTCAAAAGCTCTGTACAGCAAAGGACACCATCAATAGAACAAAAAGGTATCCTACAGTATGGGAGAATATATTCATAAATGACAGATCCAATAAAGGATTGACATCCAAAATATATAAGGAGCTCACACACCTCAACAAACGAAAAGCAAATAATCCAATTAAAAAATGGGCAGAGGAGCTGAATAGACAGTTCTCTAAAGAAGAAATCCAGATGGCCAACAGGCACATGAAAAGATGCTTCACATCGCTAATCATCAGAGAAATGCAAATTAAAACCACAATGAGGTATCACCTCACACCAGTAAGGATCGCCATCATCGAAAAGACAAAGAACAACAAATGTTGGTGAGGTTGTGGAGAAAGGGGAACCCTCCTACACTGCTGGTGGGAATGTAAGTTAGTTCAACCATTGTGGAAAGCAGTATGGAGGTACCTCAGTATGCTCAAAATAGAAATACCATTTGACCCAGGAATTCCACTTCTCGGAATTTACCCTAAGAATGCAGCACTCCAGTTTGAAAAAGACAGATGCACCCCCTATGTTTATCGCTGCACTATTTACAATAGCCAAGATACAGAAGCAACCTAAATGTCCATCAGTAGATGAATGGATAAAGAAAATGTGGTACATATACACAATGGAATATTACTCAGCCATAAGAAAAAAACAGATCCTACCATTCGCAACAACATGGATGGAGCTAGAGGGTATTATGCTCAGTGAAATATGCCAGGCGGATAAAGACAAGTACCAAATGATTTCACTCATATGTGGAGTATAAGAACAAAGGAAAACTGAAGGAACAAAACAGCAGCAGAATCACAGAATGGACTAACAGTTACCAAAGGGAAAGGGACTGGGGAGGATGGGTGGGAAGGGAGGAATAAGGGTGGGGAAAAAGAAAGAGGGCATTACGATTAGCATGTACAGTACATGGGGGGCATGGGGAGGGCTGTGCAACACAGAGAAGACAAGTAGTGATTTTACAGCATCTTACTACGCAGATGGACAGTGACAGTGAAGGGGTATGTGGGGGGGACTTGGTGAAGGGGGGAGCCTAGTAAACATAATGTTCTTCATGTAATTGTAGATTAACAATACCAAAATAAAATAATAAAAAGTAAAAATAAAAAATAAAATAAAATAAAATATATAGTACGATCTTAAGAAGCATTGATTCATTTGGTAAATACTTTTCAAGCACACGTATGTGCCAAGTACTCTGTCCTCAGCAGTAGGAATATAATAGAGAGTAAGACAGGTATGTTGCCTATCTTCAAATCCTCATATTCAGCGGAAATCAAAGTAAACAAGATTACTAGAAGAAAATCTTG
Source organism: Manis pentadactyla (assembly GCF_030020395.1). NCBI lineage: Eukaryota > Metazoa > Chordata > Mammalia > Pholidota > Manidae > Manis > Manis pentadactyla. The sequence goes on along the minus strand of NC_080037.1, from coordinate 24,806,204 downwards.
TAGGTTTTCCTGAAAAAGAAACCTTTGATCTGAGACCTGACTTAAGAGGAGTCAGTATTATTAAGAGCAAGTGAAAGAACGATCCAGGCAAACAGAACTGCCAAGACAAAGGCCAGAAGGTTAAGAATTTGACAAGTTTAAAGAAAAACAGAAAAAGCCAGTGAAACTGAACTGGAGACAGGACCTTTCTTAATACCTTTACTCTATAACAAGGAGTTGTGGATCCCTAATTGGATAGGGAAAAAAAAATCTGAAATTTAATTTTCACTAACTGCTATAGAAACTAACATTTCCTTCTTTCACGAATACAGGTAACAAACCACAATGACTGTGACTTTGTCACCAATAGAAATCAGTTATTTTCATGTCACATTATAGCTGTTATAGGTACCCTGAAATGCTGTGTATGCTCATATTTCAAAATCCTGGTATTTATTAGATTTGTTGCTAGATGTTGTTATATAATGCATTAGTAAATAAGCACAAATTACCATATCTTACTTTATATATTTAAAATACCTTTATACTTTCATTTCAACACAATTGGTTTTATTTTATATATTTTGTGAATTAAAAACATTATTCAGAGTGAGGACTCAGGATTCACCAGTCTACCAAATGAGTCCATGGCACAAAAAAAGAGTAAGTACTTCTTATCTACAGTAAAAGAAACGAGATTCTTAACTACTACTGAATGCAACTTCTGGTGCTTCTTTGGGTCCTTTTTCCAAAAAATGAAATACAAAAAAGACATTTTTCAGAAATATGAAAGAAACTGGAAAGTGAACGGGATGTTAGGTGATACCAATAAATTATTATTAATTTTTTTATGTACAGTAACGCCTCCGTGCCTAGGTTCAAAAAAAAACAACCCATGTTTTTTAGAAGTACAAAGTATGTAGGAACAAAATGTCAATGTCTGGATTTTGCTTTACAATACCTCAGGAAAAAAGGGAGATATGTAATAGATGAAGAGTGGTTTTAAAATGGTAATTATAGAATCTGTGTAATGGACAGAAAGAAAATCATATGCTATTTTCCCTAATTATGTCTGAAATGTTTATAATAAAAAAGGGAAGGGAGAAAAGGCATTTGTTAGAGGCTTTGCAAAAAGGCCTTTGAGGGAAAAAATTTACAAAAAGGCACTGTCTGCTGAAGGCACAAATTAAAGAAAATACCACTTTCCTAGTCTGAGGATGTCCTAGACCATGTGTTGCCTGACTTGATAAGGGTGCAAAGCTAAGTAAGGATTTTCCCCTCCTCCCCACTATATTCAGGGAAAACAGTAGGCATCATAAAATTTGTTTTGCTATTGTTTATATTTTGAGTATCACTCCCTCTCTAACGCCACTCATTTCAAAGAGAAAAGAACCTATTTCCCATTAAGTCAGGTGTTTGGGGTCACAAAATAAGTCTTTGATCAAACTAGCATCTTGGCATTAGAAAAAACAATGTCTTCGGAAAAATAACGTTAAAGTCTTAAGATAACAAGTACTGATTACGTTTAGGCTTTGACTTAGGAATACCTGATAACTGGAGAGAACAAGGTAGGGGAAGGAGAAGGGAACTTAAGTAATTGCAAATATACATACATTATGCCGTTCCAGGTCATTGGAGTCTTCACAATTGGTAGAAAGCAAAGAATTTAGAAGGGGAGTGAGGAAATGCTGTATTTAAGCAAGTGGACCACACAAGATGGTTCCCAGGTTGTCAAAACTGTTGTATATAAATGAAAAATAACCCTTCCATTTGTGTAGCTGGAGTATACCACTCCAGCTTAGCACACTTAAGGTACAAACACTAACAGTTCTTAAACCTGCAGGAAGCAAGGTTCATTTGCCCTCTCCTCTTCCCCAAGTCTATTACACTATTTTGCTCTCCTCATTTGTCATCTACATTAATGCTCTCATCAAATGCTCCTTTGTCTTCATAAAAGTAGTATCTCTGCCTGGCTGACAGACAAAAAGCCTGATAACATTGTTCCCCAAATATCGTATGTTGTCACAAATTGGGAGGATGTCTTAACAAACATCAATACATCCTTTCATTCATTAGAAGAAATCCTTTAAAAAAGTCCGTTCTATTTGCTTTCATGAAATCAAAAATCCCTGATTATAAAAGATAAATAAAATTCTAATTCTTTCAGTACTAGGAAATACATCTTAAAGTTTCTCACTGATGTTAGTTTAAAACTCAAATACATCACTTTCAATTTTCATTTAAATTCTTATATTTCCTATGAAAATGTAAAAGTAAGTTTTAACTACAGTATGTAAGCAATAGCCATTATACAAATACCTCCACTCTTGCAAATTTAATATTAAAAGCTAGGGTTTGACTTAATGAATATGCCAGATCTGTGTGTTTAAATAACATCCTTCCTAAAATTAATCTAAATACCAATTGCAAAAGATATAAAAGTAAGCTCAAGTACTGATTACTTGATTTAGTATGAAAATTATTCCCTTCTATATCAGTTGATAAAAATTTAAGATTTGACAAAATTCAACATTCATTAATGATAAAGACTCTCAACAAAATGGGCAAGTACCCCAACATAATGAAGTTCATATATGACAAAACCCCAGCCAACATCATACTTAACAGTGAAAATCTGAAAGCTTTTCCTCTAAGATTGGGAACAAGACAAGGATGCCCATTCTCCCCACTTTTATTCAACATAGTACTGGAGGTCTTAGCCACGGCAATCAGGCAACACAAAGAATTGGTAAGGAAGAAGTCAAACTGCCACTATTTGCAGATAACATGATATTGTACATAAAAAACTCTAAAGAATCCACTCCAAAACTACTAGATCTAATATCTGAATTCAGCAAAGTTGCAGGATACAAAATTAATACACAGAAATGTGTGGCATTCCTATACACTAATGATGAACTAGCAGAAAAAGAAATCAGGAAAACAATGCTACTCACAATTGCATCAAAAAGAATAAAATACCTAGGAATAAACCTAACCAAGAAAGTGAAAGACCTATACCCTGAAAACTGCAAGACCCTCTTAAGAAAAATTAAAGAGGACACTAACAAATGGAAACTCATCCCATGTTCTTGGCTAGGAAGAATTAATAGTCAAAATGGCCATCCTGCCTAAAGCAATATACAAATTCAAAGCAATCCCTATCAAAACACCAACAGCATTCCTCAACGAACTAGAGTAAACAGTTCTAAAATTCATACGGAACAACAAAAGACCCTGAATAGAAAAAGCAATCCTGAGAAGGAAGAATAAGACAGGGGGATTACGCTCCCCAACTTCATGGTGGCTTTTTTCTACTACAAAGCCACAGTAATCAAGACAATTTGGTACTGGCACAAGAACAGACCCACAGACCAATGGAATAAACTAGAGAGCCCAAATATAAACCCAAGTATAAATGGTCAATTAATACATGATAAAGAAGCCATGGACATACAATGGGGAAAGGACAGCCTCTTCAACAACTGGTGTTGGCAAAACTGGACAGCTACATGCAAGAAAATGAAACTGGATTATTGTTCAACCCTATACACAAAAGTAAACTCGAAATGGATCAAAGACCTGAATATATGTCATGAAACCAAAAACTCTTAGAAGACAACTCAGGCAAAATCTCCTGAATATAAGCATGAGCAACTTCCTCCTGAACACATCTCCTCTAGCAAGGGAAACAAAAGCAAAATGAACACATGGGACTACATCAAACTAAAAACCTTCTGTACAGCAAAGGACACCATCAACAGAACAAAAAGGCATCGTACAGCATAGGAGAATTATTTATAAATGACAGATCTGACAACGGTTTAGCATCCAAAATATATAAAGAACTCACACACCTCAACAACCAAAAACCAAATAACTCAATTAAAAAATGGGCAGAGGATATGAACAATTCTCCAAAGAAGAAATTCAGATGGCCAACAGGCACATGAAAAAATGCTCCACATCACTAATTATCAGGGAAATACAAATAAAAACCACAATGAGGTATAACTTCACACCAGTTAGGATGGCCAGTATCAAAAAGACTAAGAACAACAAATGCTGGTGAGGATGCAGAGAAAGGAGAACCCTCTTACACTGCTGGTGGGAATGTAAGCTAGTTCAACCATTGTTGTAAGCAATATGGAGGTTCATCAAAAAAACTAAAACTAAAAATACCATTCAACTTGGAAACTCTCCTAGGAATTTACCCAAAGAATATAATTTCTCAGATTTAAAAAGACATATGCACCCGTATGTTTATTGCAGCACTATTCACAATGGCCAAGATATGGAAGCAACCTAAGTATCCATCAGTAGATGAATGGATAAAGAATAGGTGGTATATATACACAATGGAATATTATTCAGCCGTAAGAAAGAAACAATCCTACCATTTGCAACAACATGGATGGAGCTAGAGGGTATTATGCTCAGTGAAATAAGCCAGGAGGAAAAAGACAAGTACCAAATGATTTCCCTCATTTGTGGAGTGCAACATCCAAGCAAAACTGAAGGAACAAAACAGCACAGACTCACAGAGTCCAAGAAGGGACTAGTGGTTACCCAAGGGGAGGGGTGTGGGAGGGTGGGTGCAGAGGGAGGGAGAAGGGGATTAAAGGGTATTACAATTGCCACACATGGTGTGGCAGGGATCATGCAGAAGACAGTGTAGCAGAGAAGACAAGTAGGGACTCTGTGGCATCTTACTACATTGATAGGCAATGACTACAATGGGTATAGAGGGGACACAATAATATGGGTGAATGTAGTAACCACATTGTTTTTTCATGTGAAACCTTCATAAGAGTGTGTATCAATAATACCTTAATAAAAAATAAAAAAAAGAAAACTAAATAAGCCTTCTACACAGAAGTTTGAATTCTTCTGAAAGGACAAAGACCTGCTTAATTTTAGTCCCCAAATTTGTTATATTAAAATAATTCAATTCCAGAATGTTCATGGCAGCACATGTAAGACAGAACTGGCAAAAAGATACGTTAAGAAGAACACCACATCTATCTAAAACTACCAAATTTAGGGAGGCAAATAATTAGACTGATAGCATGCAGAATTCACTGCTTATAAGTGATCAAATAATCATTCTTTCTAACTTAAACAGCAATTTGTAAAAATTTTAAATTGACTTTTCAAAATAATTGTCTGATCTTGCATACTACTACAAAAATCTAAATGTAAAGAACCAATGCATCTTCAATCACAACATAAAATGTAACAACTTCAACAATGAAAGCATGACCTGAGTTTTGTGATATAACTTTGTCCCCAATTAAAATGAAAATAAAAATTTTTTAAATCTTTAATTCCTTAGTATTTCAAATGAACATGCCTTCAACTTATTAACAGCAAAAGATCATTCTAAAATATGAATTTAGTTTCTAAATAGTAAGATATGTCCAGACCAGAAGCAAACAGGAGTTTAAAAACAGATATTTAAAATAAATGTGGGAACAGTCACTCACAGAGAAACATGAGAAGCAGGAAAGACAACAAGAACAACACTAAAAGAAACATCCATCAAGAAAAAGACCTGGAAAAGAAACCGAAACTTAGAATTAAAGATCAAATGAGTTTTGCAGTATGGGGTAGGGGAAAAGGGAAGGGATGAACTAACTAGACAACTGAATGAATATTAAGACAAATACTAAAACAACTAAGAAAATAAAATTTCAATGTAGGATTTATATAAAAATTATAAATTAGCTGAAGATTAAATCAAATTATGAAGACCAAACAATTGATGCAGCAAACTAAAACTCAGCCAAGAACAGCCAACAGAAGAGTTCCCATCAAGGAAATATCTAAATATCCAGTTACAGCATGTTATTAAATATGCTAGGTTTTTTTATATGAATGAACTGACTCAAATCATGTCATGAAATCAAAGGAAATATTAAATATTAGTATTTTTTGCTCAAAGTAATGAAGAGAAATATGTAAAATATCTATATTAAAAAATAGTAGTGGTTAATCTATAAATACGGTTCATCTAAAAATATCTAAGGAGTTAGAATTTTAAAGTGATGAAGTATGTTCAATACTGATACTAATTTTGTTCAAACTGAATGGATTAAAGCCATACTGATGAAAAGTAAATGGAAATTGCAACAAAAGCTTTATTGTATGTCCAAAAGAGATTATATTTTAAAAAATTAAAGTTTGCTTTTGTGCATATCTGAGCCATATATAATAATTACAGCATTACACATGGAACTATAATTTAACATTATATATGATCAAACTGGAATTTCACAGTATAAATTTTTATTATATTATTAAAAAAATACTATTACATTTCCAAACTGGTTTGTTTTCTCCTTCTGTTTTTACAATGATCAATATGAAATTCTGAAACAAGGTGATATTAACATTACTATTATATTATATACAAAGTTTCCAAGTTTACCTCTGACATATGCACCAACAACTGTCTGTTTCTTAAAAAATAAGTCTCAGAAAAATATAAAAAATAAAAAATAAGTCTCAGTTTTGTGAACATTACATGGTACTGGTAAATTAGATTTAAAGAGTATGTTACAGATATTATTAAATCTCTAAGATATTTTGGATAAACTGATAATTACTCTTTAATGACATGCAAAGCTAAATAAAACGGAGTTTAATTGTAAAGGTTACATCAAAAGTACCATCTACTGTGCAATGGATTTTCAATAAAGCTCAGTAAGATATATAAACTGAAAGCAACATTTTAAAAAATAATATAAAAATAACTTTTACTTTATATGCCTTAAAATTTCCTGACACCTATTAATATGTTCTCTTGCTATAATTTATTTTTATTCAAGTATATCAGCATCAAATGCTGGTTAATACTGATAAAATATTAGGGTAAAATAATATTTTAATCTCTCGCACCACAAAGAAGGAATCAGTGTAAGAAAATTAATACCCACCCATCAGGTAAGTGTTCACTCTAAATATTACCCACTTTGGATGGTAGGCAAAGAGGGAGTTTTCAGTATCACTAAATATAAAAAGTTTACAAAACATTCTATGTTTAATATGAAAATATTTCTGCAGTAACTACAATTAATTCAGTTACAAAAAAGCAGCACGGAAAGGAATAATGCTCAATGAGGTATACCCATACACATTTAAACCTCACAACAAATTCCAGAGTTAAGTTATAATACCACTTTTCAGATGAGATAATTGTTACCTAATTTGCTCAACAAATAGGTCAACAAATCATAATAGAGGGTTCTCTCCTGTATTTTCTTTTTATCAAAGCACAGCCCATATCTATGAAAAGCATGACATTATTAAAAAAAAAAACACAAAAATGAAAAGCTGGAAAACTAATTTGCACAAAATGACTATAAAAGGGGTGTATGGGATGCTTTGAGAACAGAGAAAAAAAAAATCTCCTCAGTGATGGGATCTTAGAAAAGTCTATGAAAATGCAGATACAATAAAAAGTAAAAGGTATAAAATATTAATGTGTTAAAACTATTACTTCATGTAACAAGGTAATAAATGTGTAAAATTTACTTTCAAAAAGCTTAAGGCATATGAGTTATTTACAGGGCTCGCTTGTCCCCTCCTGGCATAAGCCAGGAGCTCTGTCCTCTCACTGTACCTCTAAATAAAAGCCTCTCCCTGGCTCTTCTACCTTGAGTGTTTACTAAGTTCATTCTTCAACTCTGCAAACAAGAACCCCGGCATCATTTCTGGGGGCTCATCCGGGATAACTTCGGAATAATCAGACCACAAGAAGCCACATTCAGGCCAGATGGAAGACCCAGAAATCCTGGGCTCTGAACTGGACACAGTTATCAGTTTTCCCAACACCACTTTTTGAAGAGGCTGTCTTTTCCACATTGTGCATTCTTGGTGCCCTTCTAAAGATTTGTTGACAGCATATGCACGGGAAGACTGCATTTTCAAATCTTCCTTGGAGTTGGGTAAAGCATTATGGCTGAGTTCCGGGTATGGGATATGATAGAAAGGTACATATGTGATTTCTGACTCATGCTTATGAGAAGAATTGTGTCAATCATTCCCCTTTAATTTCCTTTCCATTAGCTGAAATTTACAAGTGATGTTGAGGCTGTAATATACATATTAGGCCATTGTATATATGAAACTAACCCTTGACGGCTTAGGCAATTTGAAGTGACTGGATTCTCAGTATCACATAGCTGCCATTCGAGTCACTGACATTATACATCAGATAGTATACTTGAGAAAGTGTCCATTTTACTTAAACAAACAACTCTTTCTCCTGCAACTAAATCTGTATGCAAACCAATTTTAATCTGTATCTATTTAATTTTAACTTTCACTACAACTTTACAACCATCTGTATAAATATATACTGAATTTATATACAAATATAGTTCTGTAAGTCCCAGAACCACTGATTTAGATACATAGTAAACTTAACTAAAAGACAAAAAATAAAATAAAATGAGTTATTTACAGAAGCCAAATACATAATGTTTCAGTTTGTTTAGGCAGTAAATGTACTGCTCAGGCTGACATAGGATAGAAATACCAAACAGCCAACATGTTTTGAAAATTATTTCAAGTGCAATATTCTCAAACAGAGTAACATACCAATCTAAATGCAGAATGCAGAAGATCAGAAATTATAAAATATTCCTACTTGTAATTCTGTGACCATATATTAAAATCCCAACACTTTTTTGGGTCATATTGGGCAATTTAAATCTAAGTAAGTCTCATTTCTGTATATGAGCCCCAAAAGGTAGATGGAAAAGCCTAACCTACCTAAGTTATCACCCACTCTATATGACAACTTCTTTGTAGCAATTTTCTCTCAAAGGATAAAGAACTCTACTGTAAGACAGACATGCAGCTGTAGTAAAAAGATCCCATTACTGGAAGGAAAAGGGTTCTCACAATATTAAAACAAACTAGTCTTCATAACTTTGAATGAAAATTATATCGTTAAATATGTAATATTAAATGTATCACTGAAGCTACAGTTGCCTATGTCTACACGCGTCAAACTGAAATTATATATAAAATTATAAATTTATAATAAAAGTAATCATCATTTATTAGTTGAGTCGTCTTTGTGCAAGGATTTTATAGTGTCTCTCTTAATCCTCAGCAATACTGTGACCTAGGTTCTACTACCTTTACTATAAAAAAAACAAGACCACTGAAAAGTTAGATAACCTTCTTAATGTCATTAGTGGCAGAATGAGTAGAAGGCTGGGATTCAAAGCCAGGCCTGACTTCAAAGCCTTAAATTTAGTTTCCAACTGATTAACTTCTCTTTAACAAGCTAGCACTGCTATTACTTACATCAGGGATTTCAAACTGAAGGGGTCTGAGACGGTAGGATAAGTAAGTAGAGAAGGCTAGATATAGATGGTAACAGTGGTGAAAGCTATGGCAACCTAGAGAAACACATCCCAACTTAAGGAAGGCAGCCACTGGGCAGACTGATATGGCTGCTGCTACGCCACACTGTGGACCCAGTACCCAGACATAGCTTCTCAAAAGGAGCTGGAAATCCAGACTGTTTTTGTAACATACTCTTGTGTCTTATTTTAAAATGCTGGTGAGTAAAATAAAATTTTAAATCACACTGGATGCCTAATAAAACACTATGTGGGGCTGCATTTAGACTAGCACAAGGAATGAGTATGCTAAAAGAGGTATATGATGTCAATGCAATGACATTTATAAAGCAGAGAGGTTGCATCTAACTCTAGGAAGAAGCTTTCCTATAGGAATCCTCAGAATCTCCACAATAATCAGTCTTTCAAATCTTTCTACTTGCCATGCTCTTCCCACCAAGGCATTTACTCTTGTTTTTTTTGTTCACTATTCCTAAAATATGCTTTCCTGCAATCTTCAAGTTCAGTCTTACTCAGTTTAGGTCTTACTTCAAGTATCACCTCATTAAAGTATATGAAATCCCACAAAAAATCCTTCAGTTTTAGGTTCTCATGGCACAAGGTATCTCTACCCATTTAGCACAATCATAATTTTATATCTGAGTGACTGATGTATCTCTCCTCCAACAGACCATAAAGTCCATGAGAACACACCTGGTTTTCTTCATCTCTGATGTCCCAGCACCTAGCATAATGCAAGGCACACAGCAGCAGCAGGCACTCAAAAAATAACTGCTGAGGAAGAGAAGAAGGGAAGGAAAGGAGATTCCTAACAGTCTTAATCAACTGTCTCTATCTACTGCTGGCTTGTGCTCTAGACCCAACGCCAGAGCATTACTGCTACTAGAGCACTCTCTTAATACTCAAGCAGATGAGCAAGTTAATCAATCAAATGAGAATGAAGGAAGCTTTATAAAATAGAGGAGCAGGGCAGTTACTAATGTAACCTGCTTAAGAATATAACTTTGTGAAGAGACTGAGATTCCTGATCTTCCTGAAAAATGAGAGTTCATGATGTTTACCTCTAACACAGATTTTTTAAACCCACCCAAGTTTATTTACTATCAGGAATGTGGTTCCCCAAGGAACACTTTAAGAACTATGATGTTTGTTGGAATCAATTCAAATAATCATCAGGAAAGCTTTTGCTCTGTACAATTTCACACTATAAAATGTTTCCTCAAAAATGAAGACAGCAAAGTAATCAAGAGTCAATGACACTCAGTAAGAATAACCTTTCCAACTGAACATGAGTAAGTTAGATTAGTAAATTAGAATGAAGTAATTCTCGGTTCAACAGCCAAATCCTTGTAAATAACAAGAGTGAACTAGGTTCCTATCTTATTTCCTATCCAGTGGAACCACAGATAAGTTCCTTGCTACTACCTAACAAAGAAAGGTCTTCATCATCTCCTTATATCTACTATGTAATGAAAAGCACCGCCAAGCACCATTTTCTTAGTCTAAGATAACCCCCTTCACAAAAGCAATCCATGGAAATATACTCTGGTGTTCCCCATACTAAATGGTTTCTACTCCCAACCACAAGCTCCTAAGATAGTTTCACTTACATTCTACGCAACTCTAGTTCTTTCCAATATTTTCAACAGAAAGGAGAAAAGGGGCAAACTCTGGGGGTAAACAAGTTCGGAAAAGAGCACATGTCTTCCAATTTACATATTCATGTATTAAAAATGATGAGATTCCTATATCACAAAATCTGTTTAATCTAGTATTTCTTCAACATTATAGAAACAAAGTAATATATTTTGGGGAAAGTTTCCCAACTCAGAAAAGCCCTCTAGCAACATTTATGTCTTCTGCCTCTGTATTTCTTGGCCTAAGTCAAAAGTTAATCAGAGACCCAACTATGCAAACTTGTAGCTTTAAAGATACCTGGGCTTCTGTTCCTATAATAAATTTCAATAAATTATTATCTTCATGAAATATTACCAAAATACCCTGCTTGGACCTTAATTTCCAAAAACTTCAAAACTTAAAGATTCTTATGAAATAGTATCAAAACACTCCCTTCTCTATAACACTATAGAAAACAAGTCATTGTATAAAAATTTTCTAGACATCTGCATGATTTATTTAGTCTTATATCTAACAGAACTCTGGTAATCTTCAACTTAAAAGATAATAGACCAATTCTAATGTAGACATATACTTTTAGTAACTAGGTATATCAACTAGGCATATTAAAACCCTAAAAACACAACGGTAGCTAAAATGAGTTATGCATAAATTAGAAAGTCATATCGGTGCAACAAAGCCTTTAACATACATTTAACTGCTTATTATCTCTGGGTGGGTATCATAGGAGAAATGCCCTTAACTGGAAATTCACAAGAATCTAAGTAGGTAATAGTTACAAAGATAAAAAATTTACAGTGGAAGCATAAGTTTGCGATTCAACTAGAAACAATTATCAGAGTAACTTTAATGCTTTCAAATTCAAACCTCTCTAACAACTGACTGCTAAAATGATCAGGTCATAAACAGCCCAGAGATTCAAAATGAGTATTAAAATATTAAAAGTACTGGTAATTTGACTTTCTAGTCTTTCTTTTGCATTCCTGTACAAGGTCTTTTAGAGATTAATTTCTGTAAAATCACACACCATAAATAAGTTTAAATTTCCTAAAAGTATATTTAGGAACAATGTCTCTGATGAGGAAGCAGAGCCATATCATTGTCATATGCTTTAATTAAGCCTGTCCCTGTATTTTAGAAAAACTGTTCTATAAAAAGCATCACCATAAAAATTACCACTGATTCTGTTTGCATAAAAGCTCAGTAATAGAACCAATTTCATGACATTTCAGATGAGACAAAAGTAAAAACGACAACAGTAACTACAAAAAACTTACTTTGATGGCTACTTAAGTATAGTAACTTCAGTTCCACAATAATTCACTTGGAGAATTGTCAATAGGCATGTTCCATCCCCAAGAAAATGTCAATAAAGGAATCTTATAAGAATTTCAGTTAACTCTTACAGCCATGAGTTATGTTTTGAAGTCTTAAAAAGAACTACACAGATCCCATAATGCAGGTTCATTTAATCTCTTACCACTTTCCCCTCACTCACTAGACTATGGAGACACTGGCCTTCCTGCCACAACTCTACCGAGCCTCACCCTTGTGCTGTCTCCCACAGAATGCTCTCGGCCAGGTCTCTGCTCAACAGTCACCTCCTTAGAGAGGCCTATCTGACGACTCTAAAGAAGCCCTGTCTACAACTAAGTAAAACTGAAGGAACAAAACAGTAGCAGACTCACAAGACTCCAAGGGACTAGCAGTTACTAGAAGCGGGGTGGGGAGAACGGTGGGTGGGGAGGGAGGCAGAAGGGGATTGACGGGTATTATGATTGGCACACATGGTGTGTGTGGGGGTCACGGGGAAGACAGTGTAGCATAGAGAAGACAAGCAGCGATTCTGTGGCATCTTAGTACACTGATGGACAGTGATGTCAATGGGGTATGGGGGAGGACTTGATAATATGGGTGAATGTAGTAACCACAATGTTTTTCATGTGAAACCTTCATAAGAGTATATATCAATGATACCTTAATAAAAAATAAATAAATAAAAAAGAAGCCCTGTCTTATTTATAGCTACAGTCTCAGCAACCAGAACAGGATCTGACATAAATGCTCTGTAAGTACCTATTGAATGAATTAATCAGTCCACATATAATTTCAATAATATAAAAACAAATCAGATGATAATTTAAATAAGTGTATTAGCAAACTATCTATTACTCAATTCCAATTTAAAGTATGTCAAGTATAGAAAAAGAAAAGTCAACTCTTAATATCAGATTCTCCATGCTATTTGCTATCTGCTTCTGGAAAAGAGTAAAGCATGGCAAGATATATATGAATTCTGAGAAATCACAGCAAATATATTATGATTCCATGTCATATTAAATCCTCAAAGATCTGATGATTTAGAAACTAAGTCTAGTACTAATGTTTTAAATATATAGTACGCTAACACATATACATAGTATTTTAAAGAATAAAAGGTATAATGATCTATAATATAAGCATCTAACTGAAGTTAACAGACTTTCTGCTCTACATCACCTATCAGTGACTAAATAAAAATTAGAGGTGTTAAATACGGCTTAGTCAGAGTATCTAGAAATAACCATCTTTAAGGGGTTAAAAAAGAAAAGTCTGCTAACAGTGAGCCAAAGATTGTAATTGTGGACATCCAAGTATTTGGTTCTGTCAAGTATGCATTTTTAAGTATCACATCAACTACTGCAATCTGTCTTTTAAAGAGCAAAAGGCATTATACAGAACGTAAGATATTACAACAAAGAACTTTCCAAAACTGAACCTTGTAACTCCTCTTGGCTTTACTGTAACAAGGTAGCAACCATCCTACTCACAAGTTAATCAAAACAGCTTTTATTCACACACACTCAATTAAGAACAAAAAAACAATACCTATGAGTCAAATAATCACCACACAGATCTATCAGCACAACTGCATATTAAAGGTGAATACTTGAAATAGAAAATAATGGACCACAAAGCTTTTCTTCAACATGTGCTACTCATACTCACATAAAATGCCAAGAATAAAAGGACCTCAGTGGTCAAAGTGACTTACCGTTACAGATTTAAGGGTCATACCATGGTAGGTGCCCATCGTGTCAATTTTGAAGCCTTCCGTTTCTGTAAAGAAAAGGGATTTATTATTAGATTTTATGTATTTCATGATCAAGAACAAATCTAAAGTAATCTACATTATAGCTGACAGTTGAACAAAGTCTTGAATCGACTATACATATAAAGTTAAATTACATTCTTGTGAAGATAAAAATTTAATAGGGATATTAGACTCAAAAATATATTCAATACAAACGGTTAAAACTAGGTCTGTAATTGTGTTCAACCATCATATAATTGGTTGGGAATATCAAAAAGTAGATTGAATCAAATACTTTATAACCCTCAAATTAGTTACTGCTAATACTCAATTACAGTAGCACTAAAAGCATCCAGTATCATGAAGAAGTACCTAACTTACAAAGTTTTGTTCCAAAATTACAATCATAGGCATATGTTACATAATTTGTAGAAAAGCTATGTTGTGAATAGTTAGTGGTAAGGGTTCCAGGACAGAATCTAAGTGTAGCTTTCTGTTAAGGGTCATATATTAAATATTTTATGTACTGCAAGTAATATAGTTCGTACCTCAACTACTGAATTTTGCAGGTGTGGTACAAAAGCAGAATAAGAAATACATGTAAACAAACGGGTCCAGCTTGGTTTGGTCTGTGGAGGGTCTGATTTGGTCTGTGGGTTGTAATTTGCCAACCCCTACTTCATGTAATTCATTGGAAAAGAAAAACATTGCAGAGAATAAAAGAATGTACCATTCTACTTCTACAGCATGTATTCAGTGCATGCCTTTATCCAGTAAATGAAGTCAGCATGCAAAATTCACTGCACTAAGGCAATAAATCCTTCCATGAAAAAATGGAGATTTCAGATTATGCAAAAAACAATCATTATTGTTAAAACTTCCAGTTGCCACCAGCTTTTTCATGAATCAAGTCCAGATAAATCAAAGTCCCATGAGAAGTTGCACTGATAGCAGTCCACTTCACTAACCACCACAATAATATGGAAATGATTCATTATTACTGCAAGTATACCATGTAGGCTATCACAAAGTAAGTCCTCACATGGTTACTTTTATCTATGCTTCCCAAGTTCTCAATCTATGTACTTATAATTAGGGAAACATAATTTGATAAGAGTCTCCACACTAAACTAAACTTGAGAAACTAATTCTTAATACTAATAACAGCAAATATCTACATACAGCTCATTATATGCAAGTCACTATTCTAGGGAATTTACATTTATTAACTAGTTTAATCCCCACAATAACCCTAAGAAATAGGTACTACTACTTCTGCTACTGCTAGTATTGTAATGTTACACAGGAGGAAATTGAGACAGAGTGTGGTTAAAGTAATTTATCAAAATTCATGCCAAAGGTGTGACAAGAGCATCTGGATCCAGAATCCATACAGTTAACCAGGGGTTGGCAAAGTTATTCTACAAAAGACCAGATAGATTTTTAGACTTTGCAGGCCACATGATCTCTATCACAACTCAACACCACTGTCATAGCACAAAAGTAGCCACAGATTCTCACCGTGTTCCAACAAAACTTTATTTATAGTAACACATAGTGCGCCCAATTTGGCCTGTGGCTATTAGTTTGCCAACCCCTACTCTTAACCCTCAAGCTATCCTGTCTCTCAAATTCAGCACAACCACAGGAAGAAGATAAAAATTAAGTAACTTGCCTTCTTTTCCTTTGAATCTTTCCTGGTCATATCTGTTATAGGCAGCTGGGATAGGCTGTTTGGTACGCAATGTAGGGTCCTATAGAAAAATTAATTACGAGTTACATGTTATACTTTACATTGTTACTTAATATTTAGAATAAAAACCACAGTAAGGTTATTGTTTATTATCTAAGCCTTTTTCTTATGACATCCAATAAGACAAATGTGAGAAGCATAACCAAATGGGACAAAAACTAGGGAGTCATTTGATGCTTACTTTAAAGAGAATGTTTATTGCTAGAAAATTACCACCCCTATCAGGAACAAGGGCAAAGGACTTCAAATAAACCTGCACCAATACAGGTTTGTATTAGAAACTGCAGAAATAAATTGGGTGTGTTTAGTAATTTCACTCAGATAACTTAAATTTCTTTATAATATAAATTCCTTCCAATTATGAGCATTTTTTCTTTAATAAAAAACCTTTTAATTCAAAATTTACTGAACTGACATTTTAGAACCTTTTAACTCATTTATTCTCCAAATTGGGAATCCTCCCATTTAACAAATACAACTATGACAATAAAACTACTGTAAATGTATGGGTAAGCATAAGTTAACAAAGGTGTTATTTTTTTTTTAGTATTTAGAAAAAGTTGTCAATCTAATAATGTTTAACTTAATATGCAAACATTTTACCTAAGTTTACAGTCTGTAATAACCTTAAAAGAATGCTTAAGGAATATTCTCAAAATTGCCTGGGAAATTCAGTATTCAGGAAGACTACACTTCATTTTGTTACAACAGGATGCTACCCTAAGTATTAATCCAAATAAGACACTTATTCAAGACTGTCACTAGATACACACTTCTACTGTCAAATGCCAAACATTAAAATTTTCAAGTATTTCAATGATTACGGAAATAGAATATTCAGTCACAAAGTGTTTTTTTATTGTTTTAAGATTTGATATATGTTTCCTACCAACTACTATTCAAATTGTCAACCAATTCATAATTACAAACACTCTGTGTTTTACCATCATAACATCTGTCCCACTATTTTTTAGTTATCTCTGTGTTCCATAAGACTGTGAGCAAAAAGGATAGGGACTGTGGACCTTTTTCATTCTAATATCTCTTGTATCTTTGTCAGCACATTGCCTGACAAACAGTAGGCACTTAAGTACTTGTTGAAAAGTCCACTGCAAACATTTACCTAAATACCAGCAACTATCCACTACCTTTAAAAGATTAAACACAAAGGATTTCATGAATGAACAAAACTACTAAATCTTGCAGACTGTATCAGTACCCTTCCAAATTTTGATATACTTCTTAAAATTCTATATAAAATAAAAACACTGTGTTTTTGTTTTTCCTTTGTTGAATCATATGAAACTAGCTGGAAGGATTCTCAATTGGAAGGTATGTTTGAGTTTAAATATAAGTTATATGTCATATATGAAATTTATTTTGGGAGTGTCCTAAGTGACACCTCAAAGAATGAGGGTGTGAACTCTCCAAATGGCTAAAACTAAGGCACAATGAAAGGACCAAATGACCTATGGTTAGGGGAAGCACAATACATTCACCAAGTCACATATACCAATGATTTCAGAAAGAGCCCCAAAGTGGATGGTAATAAGGATTTGTATTTCTAACAATGGTTAGTGTTTCTCCCAAGCAACAATGAGTAGGGCTTCTACAGTTTACAGAGCTTTTCTAGAAAACTAACAAATACCCTTTCAGATTCTTACCCATTTATGTCTACAGTTAAGAATAACTGAAGTATCTTATTTTCCCCTGTTTTGATTGCTTAGGATATTTCAAATTTTTGTTGTCTTACCTTTTGAAACTCCACCTATTTTCTCACTCCCCACCCACCCTCTGGCCACCAACAATCTGTTCTCTATGGGCTTGTTTTGTTCATTTGTTTTTATATTCCACATATAAGAGAGAACATACTGAAACACAAGTGTCGTTTTCATTAAAATTGCTATATAAGCCGTAAAACACTCACCACAGGTGCTGCATTTGGGGCAGGTCGCTGTTCAGGTGCACGCCCTTCTTCTCTGGCTTTTACAGATTGAAGAATTGCAAATACATTCTTGGAAAAATTCTGAAATATAAATGGATTTTAAATAACCCCACTTAAAATCGAATATCTAAAGACAGTAAGTTCACTTAGAAACAATTTGACTAAGTTTTCTTCCTATCAATTCTTCCCTACCATATTATGAGATACTATTACACACATAAGTAAAAATCTACTACTACTAAAAAGTTGATCCAAAGACCGACTATTATAAAACCAGTGTTAGTCTTTTATTATCATTTTACTTAAACTGCATAACTGGCTATCAACTTATTCATATTCTGCAACTATTCAAATATGTAATCAGGAAACAGTAACATTTAAATAAAAATATAACAGAAATGTTGTCAAAAGAGGCTCCTTAATTCTGAGAGAAATTGACCACTGTATCTTCTTCTAGGTATAATAAACTCCAGTGCTAACTTTTCAGACTGCTACAACTTACATGAGGAGTTGAAAGTTCTGACATACTGTTAGGAGTCAATGTTCACTTTTCAAAGATTTGTATATCAGAAAGTATTTTTCAAATCTAATAAACTTTTGCATAAGCAATCTTAACATTCAACAAGGCTAACTAATCTGACTACTCCTTCCTTCATTCTTAAACTGTTAACTTATTTCTTAAATTATACAGTGTTACCAACAACAGTAAATTAAATTGGAACACAAAGTTTGGAATGATGGAACAATCCTGCCACCTAGAGCTCAAAAAAAGTGTTCATCTCAGTTATCCGAAACGTAATGTGTGGTCTAGAAAATAAGATAGGCATATCACCTGTTTGAGTTCTTTACAATGAGATTCAGATTTTTCAGCAATTATAATGAGAACTGGTAGAAAAAATGTCACATTATTCAATGAATAGCCATATTAGGCAGAGAAAATGAGTATCAACATATCACTGTAAATACAAAAAATAGAAGTTTACTCATGTTTGTAGATTTCTCTGTAATTCTAAACTCTTTGGAATAATTTTGACCTCAAGTACTTTGTAAAACAAGCCAATGTACAACAAAAGAATTCTGTCATATACTCTTTTCTCCTAGCTTTATTCCTTTTAAAAGAGCACAGTAATTTTAAAGCCAAAATCCAAAATCTGTAAAATTTGTCTGTCTAGACCAATGTTTAAAAGTTCGCTTTCATCAGTCACTCACACACCTCTATAAACTCTCTTGCCAAAAGTCATCACTATCAACAACTGTGCATCAGTAGAGAATTAACATTTAAGAGAAAATTGGGAGCTGAGGGAAAGAAAGACATGAAAATATGTTAGTGAAACAAAATCAATGCAAGCTTTCTGGAGCTCCTGTAATATACCAGACATCCAGTATCTTTCAAAATTTTAAGTACACATCTCCTTTAACCAGCAATTCAATTTTAGGAATTAATCCTTTTGCTGTATACAGATAAATGCACAAAGGTATATGAAAAAGAATGCTTTTTAATACATTGTAATCATGACTAGGAAGGGAAGGAAGGAGACAGAGGGAGGAATGGAAGACAAAGAGAGGGAAGAAAAATCCCACAAACCTGTAGCAGAAAGGACCCAACTCCATTAATAAGGAACTAACAAATATTGGTATATCCATATAACAGAATGCAATATACAAATTCATGCTATAAATGTTTGCTCATTTTCTTAAGTTCTCTATCTTGCAAGTAGGAAAAAAAAATGATGATATTAATGACCAGAGAGCTTGCTATCAATACTTCCTATTGATTAGGTTCAAGCAAAAATCTGAACCAGAAAATTGGCACTCTTTGGATTTAAAAATGAGGTGAAAATCAACTGACGCTTTTTCATCAGCTTCCTTGGTGACCAACAGCCACCATAAACTAAAATGGAATGGAAGACTGGTTAATATTACTGTGTGAATATACACACTCTAATGAATGAGTGAAATATTTTAATTACCTTTCCTGTACTCTGTAAGATAGTTGTCCGAGTCCTCCAAACTCTCTCTCTGCTGACAATATGTCGGGTCACATCTACCTCAGCATCCACAAAGCTCCTCTGTTTAAGGGCAGTTATATCATCATCTAAGTCAGTCTTGATAGTAGATCTTTTCTTAGCCATTATTTTGGCCTTGATTGCAGCAATTTTTTCCACTGACATAGCTTCAGACAGAGACCTGAAAGCAATTTCTTTCTTTAATTTTCACAGCAAGGATCTCTTAAGCACATCATAAATTTGTTACATTTATAAGTTTCTGGTAAGAAAACTTTAAGTGGCAATAATTAAGGTTTTCTTCTTATCTATAAAATTTACATATTTTATAATCATATAAGGTTTTAGAATACATGTAAAAAAATTACTCTGAGCAAATTAGTAATTTCTTAGAAGGATCCATGCACAAAAATCTTTCCGTTTTGTCTTTCCTTCCACCCCAAATTAGAGGAACTCATTAATATAGGTGCTCTTCTTTACATTTTAAGACTCATTTGCTAACAACTCTCCTCACCAAGTCTATACACATTACACAAACATGCATACGCATACACGCACGTCACCTTGGTAGAGGGGTGAAAAATTCAATCTGTGAAGAATTCAAAGCTAAGGTTTTCCTTGAAATTTATTTCAAGGTTTCAGATCTGTGTCACAATGTACAATGTATCAATTTTATAGGTAACAAAGGATATGCCACATAAACATATACTTTTAAAGTCTAGAAGATAAAGCCGTATTTCGAAGTTCTTTCTTTACTTGATTTTCAACTAACAGGCAAAACAGCAAACAGAGATTATGTTCTCAGAACTATAAGAAAGACTAACACTGAAAGTATATATTTCATTAAGATGATAAGCTTAGTGTCATTTTTCACAATGTAAAATGAGAAGAAGAGTTAAAAAGTGTCTGGGTACCTTAATAACAGTTGACAAAGTTATTACTCTAATCACAAGATGACAATCTTGAAATACATTTAAACATCTGGAAAAAGGACAGGAATTGCTGCAGGTTTAAATACAGTAGTATTTATTACATAGTATACTGATTTGTTTATATTAGGAGTGAAGGTACTTCATAATAGATCCTCAATGCTCACCTCATATTTGACTCATTTTATATAATACTGGGTAATTTTCCCTTAAAATATAAAGCATACTAACATACCTTGAGCCAAATTCATATATGTTTCTAAATCACAATCAAACATACACTGGACTTTCAGTCAATGAACTTTTAGTTCCAGCCAAGATGAATTAATAGGGACTGGATCAACCCTCCCCCTTGAAACAACCAGTCAAAATACATGAAGCAATAGTTTATTAGATACTTGATATCAAAGAATGAAAGACAGTAATCTCTGACAAATGAAACAAGGACAGCAAAGCCCTATGAATGCTGCACTCTATTGCCTTGCAAGTTTCCAACATGGCATGAGGAGAATCCAGGCAAAACTTAGTGAAACTCCCTGATTTGAAAATGGACATGAGAATACAGCAAGATCAGGATGGCTGGAATTCATAGGCAAGAGTACCTGCGAAGAGAGAACAGCACAGAAGATCCCCCAAATATTCCAGGAGACACTGATTAGCAAATAAGCATGAGAAAACTGGATCTAGAATAATCCAGGAGGATTCAGGCAGTAATTCCCAGTACTCAGAAAGGGTGAGAATAGTACTTGTTTCCACCAGCCAGACCAAAACCTCATATTCATTGGGGCATTAGGAAGAGTACTCAGAATGGTTCTGCCTCAATAATGGTTGGAAAGTAATTTTCCTAAATGAACAGTGTTCAAATAACAAATCTTAAAATCAAGACCAAAAAGGAATAAACCATTTCCAAGTGATGTAATTATTTCCCAAAACAAAACAAAAATTTAGTGAATACAAAAATATCTAGCACTCAATAAGCTAAAATGCAAAATTTCTAGTATCAAAATATTACAAGGCATGTATAGGAAGGAGTAGGAAAATAAAAGCCAGAATTAGAAGTCTAAATCAAAACCAACTGACACAGATGTAATATTAAAATAATAACTATTCCACATGTTCAACAAACTGAAGCATGGACTATATATTTAAACAACCTGGAAAGATAAAAAATACAATGTTGGAGACTACAAATATACTGTATACATATTTACAGAAAAAAATGTTAGTCAATTATATAACTCCAGAGACTATCCAAAATGCATAGAAAAAAGAACCCAAAAAAGAAATAGAAAAAAGAATCCTAAAGAAGAAAAGAATAGTAAGCTGTGGATAACTTCAAGCAGAGTTTGAGTAACTCAAGTCCAGAAAGAAGGAAACAGAAAAAAATATTTGAAGAAACAAGGCCAAAACTTTTCAAATTCAATGGAAATTATGAACAAAATGATTTCCTCAACCTTCGTAGACACTGAGCAAAAGAACAAGGAAGAAAGCATCACCAAGTCATCTAATAATTAAATGGCTCAAAACGCTGCTAGAGAAAAATTTTTAAGTAGCTAGAGAAAAAAAGATGTTTCATAACAAAAAAAAAAAATGAGGACAGCAGACTCCTCATCAGAAATAATGCAAGTGAGAATGTAGTGGCACAACACCTTTGAAGTACAGATGGTTCCCAACTTGACAAGGTTCAACTTAATAATTCTTTGACTTCAAGATGGTGTAAAAGTTATACAGACAATAGAAATTGTACTTATAATTCTGAATTTTTATTTTTCTGTAGGCTAGCAATATGTGGTATGATACTGGGCATTAAAATTCTGAATTTTTTGTGGTATGATACTGGGCAATGATGCTGGGCAATCGCAGAAAGCCATAGCTCCCCGTCTGCCACAGACCATGAGGGAAAACACCCAATTAACTCATTACAACCACTCCAAGCCCATGCAACCATTCTGGTTTTCCACTTTTAGTGAAATATTCAGTAATTACATGAGATATTCAACACTTAATTATAAAACAGGCTTATATAATAAAGATTTTAGATTTTGCCTATCCTTAAGCTAATTTAAGTGTTCTGAGCATGTTTAAGGTAGAAGAGGCAAAGCTACAAAGTTCAGGAGGTCAAGTGTACTAAATGTACTTTCAGTTTACAATATTTTCAAACGTACAATAAGTTTACTGGAACATAACCCTTCATGAGTTGAGGAAGTTTAAGTACATCTGTACTTAAAAAGATGAAACTTAGAATTCTATATCTAGTTTAAATCCCTTGAAAGAAAAAATAAAGGCAAAGTATTAATTCAGAATTTGAAAAATTTGAAAGTATTCATCAACAACAGACCCACACAAAAGGAAACATTAAGTCTTTGCAGCAGAAGGGAAAAAAATGTGTATATGGATATATACAAAGGAATGAAAAGCAATGGAAATGGTATCTGTAATACATAAGATTTTTTCATTATTTAGATCTCTTTAAAAGATAACTGCTTAAACAAGAATAACAGCAATGCCTATCAGTGTTTACCACACACGTATAAGAAAATGGATGACAACAGAATCACAAAGGCTAAAAAGAGAGTAGTGGAAATCACTATAAGGTTCCTGATACTATTAAACAAGTTGGTATAACACTTGAAGTTAGACTGTGGTGCTATAAACTACGATACTAAAAACCCTAAAGCAAACACTAAAATAACAAAACAGTGATGTCTATAATAAACCAACAGAAAGATAAAATGGAATAAAAATTCTCATTTAATCTAAAACAACTGCAAAAAAAAAGTAAACAAAATAAGCAAAATGATGAACTAAAACCAATGATATCAACAATCATATTAAGTGTAAATGGTTGACACATACAAGAAAATCACCTAAACTGTAAAGACACAAAGGTTAAAAGTAACAGAATGCCAGTTTTCAAGATGAAAAGAGTTCTGGAAATGGTTACAAAACAATATGAAAATACTTAACACTACTAAACCGTACACTTAAAAAGGGTTAAGATTGTAAATTTCATGTTATGTATATTTTTCCAGTTTTTTAAAAAAATAGAATAAAAATAATATACGATGCTAACATAAGCTAAAACAAAGTAGGGGGAATGAGAAGATTAATATAAGGGAAAGTAATTTTTTAACAAGGACTATTAATGCCAGTCATAAAAAAGATAAAAAGATTTATTCATCAAGAGAACATAACCCTGGTAACTACTACACTTACCATGGTGATCATTTCAAAAAGTATTAAATGTTGAATCACGATGCTGTACATCTGAAACTATCTGTCAACTATATACTTCAATAAACTTTTTTTAATATTAAAGAAAAAAAAATGACCCTAAACATTTATACCTAATAAGAGAGCTTCAAAGTGGAAAGACAGAATCTAATAGAATTGCAAGGAAAAATAGACAAATCTACATTTGAAGATTTCAAAAATTCTCTCTCTCAGTAATCAATAAAACAAGTAAGGCAGAAAACAAATAAGGATATAAAAGACTTGACTGTTATACTGACCAACTCAACCTTAATGAGCTTTGTAGAATTCCAACACAACAGCAGAATACACATTCTTTATATGGACACAGACTGTACTTGAGGCCAAAAGACAAGTTTTAATACATTTCAGAGGATTCAAGTTACACAAAGCATAACCATACTTTGGGATAAAATCACCACCTAGAACAAAAATCTCCAGAAAATCCCCAAATATTTGGAAACTAAATAACTCACTTGCAAACAATCCATGAATCAAAAAAGATAATCACAAAGGAATTTTGAACTGAATGAAAATGAAAACACAGTATATCAACATATGAGATGCCACTGAAGCAGTGCCTAGAAGGAAATCAATAACCTCAGCTTTCACCATTAGAAACTCTAAAAAATAGAGTAAGAAACTAAAAACCAAATATAAGCAGAAGTAAGGAATTCATAAAGATCAGTGCAAAAATTGAAGACTCAAAAAAGAAAAACCCCAACATGGTTCTTCAGAGATCAATACAATTTTCAATTTTAGCCATATTAAAAATAGAAGACACAAACTGCTAACATCAAAATGAAAAAGGACATCACTGCAGATTCCAGACACTATAAAAGGATATTATAAACATTACATCAATAAATTTGACAACTTAAATGAAAAAGATAAATTCAAAGAAACACTCAAAAAAACAGGGGAAGAGAACCAGAATAGCCCTACAACTATTACAGAAATTGAAACTGTAGTTAAAACCTTTACCTGAAATACATAAAAATAAATAAAACTACAGCATACATGGCTTTATTAGTAAATTCTCTTAAACACTGGGAAATATACTACCAATTCTAAACAAACTTTTCCAGAAAACTAAAGAGAAGAAAATACTTTCCAGTTTATACTAAGACCAGAAGAAGCTTGCTATGAAACAAGAGAAAGACATTACAAGAACACTACATACCAAAATAAATTAAAATAAATTTTAAAATTGGTAAAAAAAACACTACGAACCCATAAACATAAGTGAAAAAAATTCTACATAAATTTAAAATTTTTTAAATTCAGTAATATATAAAAAGAGAATACATGATGATTGTGCTAGGCAGCTTCTGAAATGATTATTAATGACATCCACCTTTTGGCATTCACACACACCCAAAGGGAGGGGAATATATTAATCCCTGTGGGGGTGGGGGGTGCTGAATTTTGTTTCTAACAAGAGAATGTCATACAAATGATAGGGCACCACTCAGAAAATTTGACTATAAGAAACTAACTTCTAGATTAAAGATGGCAGCTTGAGAGGTGAAACAGAGGCTTCCTCCTAAAACCACACATAATTCGAAAATATAGTTGGTGCAACTAATTCTGAAAGAGCAACAGGGAAGAGGACTGTGCCAGACTGTATACACCTGGAGAAAAGAGCAGACCTCACGGAACAGGGTAACATCCCAAAGCTGTGGCCCGGAGAGACCCAAGCCCTTCCCCCCACCCAGCTTACAGGCGGGGAGGAAGAGAAACAGAGCAGGGAGGGAGTGGAAGGCCTGGGACTGCTGAATACCTAGCTCTGGAGATCTGCTCTGGGAGCACAAACCTACATTTCATGGTGCTTTCTTGAGACTCGCATGACTACCTGGTTGGAAAGTTAATACAGCAGAGTTCCTGGGGAGACTGGGATTCCAGCCGCTTGCGGAAAGCAGGGATCCATATCTGGCTGCTCTGGGACAAAAGTTTTTACCTGTGTGCTTGGCCCACTGGTTCAGGCAGTGGAGACAGGTATAGCAGCTGGGAAGCAGGAAACAGCTCTTTCCTCCACCCAGGCACCAATACCACTCCCCTGCGACCCCTGACATTGCTTCAGGGGCTGAGCAGCTCCAGAGAGTCAAGCTTCTGGACACAAGAGGGCGCCATATGCAAACATGAAACACGAAAGGAACCTGGTCCAGAATAAAATTGATATAACTCCGCAGAAAGATTTAAATGACATGGACCTTATGACTCTCCCTGAAAGGGAGTTCAAAATAAAAATCATCAGCATGCTAATGGAGGTACAGAAAGATATCCAAGAACTCAGGAATGAATTCCAGTCAGAGATTCAATCGTTGAAGAGCAAAATGGAGGGTATTAAAAGCAGGTTGGATAAGGTGGAGATGATAAATGAAATAGAAACTAGAGAAGAGGAATACAAAGAAGCTGAGGCACAGAAAGAAAAAATGATCTCTACAAATGAAAGAATATTGAGAGAACTGTGTGACCAATCCAAGCAGAACAATATTCGTATTATAGGGATACCAGAAGAACAAGAGAGAGAGAAAGGGATAGAAAGTGTCTTTGAGGAGGTAGTTGCTGAAAACTTCCCCAATCTGGGGAAGGAGATAGTCTCTCAGGCCATGGAGATCCACAGATCTCCCAACACGAGGGACCCAAGGAAAACACCACCAAGACATATAGTAATAAAATTGGCAAAGATCAAGGATAAGGACAGACTATTAAAAGCAGACAGAGAGAAATAAGATCACATAAAAAGGAAAGCCCATCAGACTTCTCAGCAGAAGCCTTACAGGCTAGAAGGGAGTGGCATGATGTATGTAATGCCATGAAGCAGAAGGGCCTGGAACCAAGATTACTTTACCTGGCAAGATTAGCATGTAAATTTGAAGGAGGGATTAAACAATTTCCAGATAAGCAAAAGCTGAGAGAATTTACCTCCCACAAACCATCTCTACAGTCTATTTTGGAGAGATTGCTATAGATGGAAGTTTTCCTAAGTTTTAATAGCTGTCACCAGAGGTAATAAAACCACAGTAAAGAAAGTAGAACAGCTAATTACTAAGCAAATGCAAAATTAAATGAACTATTCACAAAGTCAATCAGGGACAGACAAAGAATACAGAATATGATACCTAATATATAAAGAATGGAGGAGGAAGGAAAAGGTGAAAAAGAAAAGAACCTTTAGATTGTGTTTATAACAGCATATTAAGTGAGTTAAGTTAGACTCTTAGATAATAAGGATGTTAACCTTGAACCTATGGTAACCACAAATCTAAAGCCTGCAATGGCAATAAGTACATACCTATCGATAATGACCCTAAATGTAAATGGACTGAATATACCAATCAAAAGACACAGAGTCACTGAATGGATAAAAAAACAACACCCATCTATATGCTGCCTACAAGAGACTCACTTTAAACCCAAAGACATACACAGACTAACACTGAAGGGATGGAAAAAGATATTTCATGCAACTAACAGAGAGAAAAAAGCAGGAGTTGCAGTACTTGTAACAGACAAAATAGACTTGAAAAGAAAGAAAGTCACAAGAGACAAAAAAGGACATTACATGATAAAAGGGTCAATCCAACAAGAAGATATAACCATTATAAATATCTTTGCTCCCAACACAGGAGCACCCACATATGTGGAACAAATACTAACAGAATTAAAAGGGGAAATAGAATGCAATGCATTCATTCTAGGAGACATCAACACTCACTCACTCTGAAGGACAGATCAACCAGACAGAAGATAAGTAAGGACACAGAGACACTGAACAACACAATAGAACAGATGGACCTAACAGACATCTACAGAACTCTACACACAAAAGCAACAGAATACACATTCTTTTCAAGTGCACATGGAACATTTTCAAGAACAGATCATATACTAGGCCACAAAAAGAGCATCAGTAAATTCAGAAAGATTGAAATTGTACCAACCAGTTTCTCAGACCACAAAGGTATGAAACTAGAAATGAACTACGCAAAGAAAATGAAAACTCCTACAAACACATGGAGGTTTCACAACATGCTCCTAAATAACCAATGGATCAATGACCAAATAAAAACAGAGATCAAGCAATATATGGAGACAAATGACAACAATAATTCAACACTGCAAAATATGTGGAACACAGCCAAGGCTGTGCTAAGATGAAAGTATACTGCAATACAGGCCTACCTCAGGAAAGAAGAACAATCCTATTTAAGCAGTCTAAACTCACAATGAAACTAGAGAAAGAACAACAAATGAGGCCCAAAGTCAGTTGAAGGAGGGACATAATAAAGATTAGAGCAGAAATAAATAAAATTGAGAAAAATAAAACAATAGAAAGAATCAATGAAAGCAAGAGCTGGTTCTTCAAGAAAATAAACAAAATAGATAACCCCCTAGCCAGAGTTATCAAGAAAAAAAGAGAGTCTACTCACATAAACAGAATCAGAAATGAAAAAGGAAAAATCACTACAGACACCACAGAAATACAAAGAATTATTAGAGAATACTATGAAAAATTATATGCTAACAAACTGTATAACCTAGAAGAAATGGACAAATTTCTAGAAAAATACAACCTTCCAAGGCTGACCAAGAAAGAAACAGAAAATCTGTAACAGACCAATTACCAGTAAGGAAATTGAACTGGTAATCAAAAACCTACCTAAGAACAAAACTCCTGGACCAGATGGCTTCACCGCCGAATTTTATCAAACATTTCATGAAAACCTAATACCGATTCTCCTTAAAGTTTTCAAAAAAACAGAAGAGGAGAGAATACTTCCAAACTCATTCTGTGAGGCCAGCATCACTCTAATACCAAAATGAGGCAAAAACACCACAAAAAAAAGAAAATTACAGAACAGGATCCCTGATGAACATAGATGCAAAAATACTCAACAAAATACTAGCAAACCAAATTCAAAAACACATAAAAAGATCATCCATCATGATCAAGTAGGATTTATTCCAGGGATGCAAGGATAGTACAACATTCGAAAACCATCAACATCATCCACATCAACAAAAAGGAAGGATAAAAACCACACAATCATGTCCATAGATGCTGAAAAAGCATTTGACAAAATTCAACATCCATTCATGATAAAAACTCTCAACAAAATGGGTATAGAGGGCAAGTACCTCACCATAATAAAGGCCATATATGACAGACCCACAGCCAATATTATACTTAACAGCAAGAAGCTGAAAGCTTTTCCTTTAGGATTGGGAACAAGACAAGAATGCCCACTCTCCCCACTTCTATTCAACATAGTCCTGGAGGTCCTAGCCACGGCAAACAGACAACACAAATAAATAAAAAGCATCCAGATTGGCAAGGAAGAAGTTAAACTGTCCCTGTTTGCAGATGACATGATATTGTACATCAAAAACCCTAAAGAATCCACTCCAAAACTGCTAGATCTAATATCTGAATTCAGAAAAGTTGCAGGATATAAAATTAATACAAAGAAATCTGTGGCATTCCTATACACTAATGATGAACTAGCAGAAAGAGAAATCAGGAAAACAATTCCACTCACAAATGCATCAAAAAGAATAAAGTACCTAGGAATAAACCTAACCAAGGAAGTGAAAGACCTATACTCTCAAAACTACAAGACATTCATGAGAGAAACTGAAGAAGATACCAATAAATGGAGACACATCCCGTGTTCATGGATAGGAAGAATTAATATTGTCAAAATGGCCATCCTGCCTAAAGCAATCTATAGATTCAATGCAATTCCTATCAAAACACCAACAGCATTCTTCAACAAACTAGAGAAAATCGTCCTAAAATTCATATGGATCCAAAAAAGACTCCGAATAGCCAAAGCAATACTGAGAAGAAAGAATAAAGCAGGGGGAATTATGCTCCCCAACTTCAAGCTCTACTACAAAGCCACAGTAATCAAGACAATTTGGTACTGGAACAAGAACAGATCCATAGACCAATGGAACAGACTAGAGAGCCCTGATATAAACCCAACCATATATGGTCAATTAATATATGATAAAGGAGCCACAGACATACAATGGGGAAATGACAGCTGGTGTTGGCAAAACTGGACAGGTACATGCAAGAGAATGAAACTGGATTATTGTTTAACCTCACACATAAAAGTAAACTCGAAATGGATTAAAGACTTGAATATAAGTCATGAAACCATAAAACTCTTAGAAGACAACACAGGCAAACATCTCCTGAATATAAGCATGACCAACTTCTTCCTGAACCCATCTCCTCGAGAAAGGGAAAAAAAAGCAAAAATGAACTCATGGGACTACATCAAACTAAAAAGTTTTTGTATGGCAAAGGACATCATCAACAAAACAAAAAGGCATCCTACAGTATGGGAGACTATATTTGTAATTGACACATCCAACAAGGGGTTAAACAGAACTTACACACATCAGCACCCAAAGAGCAAATAACCCGATTAACAAATGAGCAGAGGATATGAAGAGACGGTTCTCCAAAGAAGAAATTCAGATGGCCAACAAACACATGAAAAGTTGCTCCGCATCACTAATCATCAGGGAAATGCAACTTAAAAGCACAATGAGATAATCACCTCACACCAGTAAGGATGGCCAGCATCAAAAAGACTAAGAACAACAAATGTTGGCAAGGATGCAGAGAAAGGGGAACCCTCCTACACTGCTGGTGGGAATGTAAGCTAGTTCAACCATTGTGGAAAGCAATATGGAGGTTCCTCAAAAAACTAAAAATAGAAATACCATTTGACCCCGGAATCCCACTCCTTGGAATATACCCAAAGAATACAAGTTCTCAGATTCAAAAAGACATATGCACCCCTATGTTCATTGCAGCACTTTTTACCGTAGCCAAGATATGGAAGCAACCTAAGTGTCCATCTGTAGATGAATGGATAGAGAAGATGTGGTACATATATACAATGGAATACTATTCAGCCATAAGAAAAAAACAAATCCTACCATTTCCAACATGGATGGAGCTGGAGGACATTATGCTCAGTGAAATAAGCCAGGCACAGAAAGACAAACGCCAAATGATTTCCCTCATTTGTGGAGTATAATAATGAAGCAAAACTGAATGAACAAAATGGCAGCAGACTCAGAAATGCCAAGAATGAACTAGTGGTTACCAAAGGGGAGGGGTGTGGGAGGGCAGGTGAGGAGGGAGGGAAAAGGGGATTGAGGGGTATTATGTTTAGCACACATGGTGTGGGGGATCACAGGGAGAACAGTGTAGCACAGAGAAGGCACATAGTGGATCTGTGGCATCTTACTATACTGATGGACAGTGACTACATTGGGGTATGGGTGGGGACTTGATAATATGGGTAAATGTAGTAACCAACTTGTTTTTTCATGTGAAACCTTCATAAGAGTGTATATCAATCATACATTAATAAAAAATTTTTAAAAAAGAAAAAGAAACTAACTTCTATCTTGCTTGACCTCTTTCTTGCCCTACTGCTTTCTCACTCTGATAAAGCAAGCTGCAAAACTGTGAAATCTTGTATGGAGAGACCAAATGTGGCAAAGAACCAAAAGAGTTCTCTTATGTGATAGCTGAGTAACTGAAGTTAGTAAGGAACTAAATTCTGCCAGCCACCACATGAGTGCGCTTGGAAGTCAAGACACGAGACCATTGTTCTGGCGAACACCATAACTGCAGCATTGCGACAAACCCAAAGCAGAAAGGCCATCTAAATCATACCCAAAACTCTTGACCCACAGAATCTGTGAGATAATGGGCTTTGTTTAAGCCATTGTGTTTTGAGTTGTTACACAACAGATTAATAAAATGATCAAACAGAATTTATCCATGGAATGCAAATATTCATAATCAATAAATTAATTCACTATCTATCAAAAAAAAAGAAAAACTGGATGGCCATTTCAATAGAATCAGAAAAAGCATTTGACAATAGCCAACAATGCTTTCTGATTAAAGCTCCCAGGAAGTTTCCTTCCAAATAAGGAATAAATGGGGCATTTTATCATCCATTTTTTTGTAGTTAAAGGCTATCTATGAAAAAAAAAAAGTAAGGCTAACATGCTTAACAGTGAATGACCACTTTCCCCTAATATGAGGAACAGCAAAAGAAATGTCTCATCTCATTACTTCTATTCAACACTGGATTAGTGAGTCTAGCCAGTGCAGTAAGGCAAGAAATAAAAGGTATCTATTTGGAAAGAAAGTCAAGATGCATTTTATATGTAGATACACGATTATCTATATAGAAAAGCCAATGAAATCAACAAAAAAAGGTAACAAGATGAGTTTAGCATGATTGCAAGATCTAAGACCCACACCCCAAAATAAACTGTATTTCTACACTAGCAATAAACAATCAAGATTTTAAATATTTTTAAATTATTAAACAGATTAAACACATACAACAGACATCAAAAAGTATGAAATGCTTGTGGTTAAATATGACAAAAAGATATATAAGACCCATACTATGAAAATTATGAGATGTTAGGAGAAATTTAAACTAAATATGTCAAGGTAACCACAACATAACTGCTGCTCACTCCCCGGTGAGGGGAACTGGTTTAACTGCATCTTGCCATAATGGCTGCTGCTTGTTCAAGAAGTGCTGGACCCTTAGCCCTGGGTTCTTCTCCTATAATGTAACCCACTGAATATACTGGTGTTATCTGCCCCTCCACAGCTCTCTGGGCACTGAGGCTCAGGAAACCAGTGCAAATAGTGCAAATACGCTGACACTCTGGCTACTGTTTTCAGTAAAAATGAGGGGTCAACAAAATAAGACAACACCCAAATCCAGTCATGCCCATTCATATATGAATGAAAGCAGTCTACAGCTGCTTTCCCTACTGCAAAAAAGTTGAGTACAAAAAAACCATATGACCCGCAAAACCAAAAATATTTAAACATATGGCACATTACAGAAAAAGTTTACTAACCAACCCCTGCTATAAGTAAGAGATGACATGATAAGTGAGTGGCTTGGATTATGGAGTAATTTTAAAAAGAAAAGATTAATATGGTAACTGAATCAGAAGGTGTTCCAGAAAGCATAATGAGCACAATGGCTTCTAATTCTCCCTATCATAAACATGCCCACACATCCTTTGAACTTAGGGCACAGTGGTATATAATGAACATAAAATGTAAATGGAGATAGCATATTAATATCCCCTCTTCCAAATACACTTACATGTTCGTGAACTGACTACTTTCTACTAAAGAAATTCTTACCTGATCTGTTCAGTCTGTACAATCCCTTCTTTGTGACCCTCCAAGCGAGCAGCCAATCTCTCTTTATCAAGGCGCACACACTCTTCATCCTGAAAATCATCACGTTAGTGAATATTTTAAATTTTTATTTAACTTCTACAACAAAAAACACTGCACATAACTTCTCCTTCCTTAAGCCCCCACCCATAAAGTTCCAGGCACCACAGGCCTTAAGTCAACTTTACCATTACTTTTAGTTACATAAAGACAATAGTAATAAATACATGTTGGATCATGTAAGAGTAGAACTAAAAACTTACCAAAAACCTTCAGTAACTTTTTTGTATGACTGTTTTCCCCCATAATATGCCATAGCTACCTTTATTCCAAAAGATATCACACAATAAATAATTTCTCTTCATGAGGACTTTTAACTCAATTTTTTGGAAAACCTTCACCTCAAGTCAAAAATTTCATTTTATATCTAGGTTTTTTTCATCTGTTGCCTCAGTTCCTGAATCTATCAGCACAGATCAAAACACCAGAAATGAAACTTCAATGGTTTTCAAAGCATGTTTCTCAGAACTTCAGGAGTTTCCTACAAAGAATTCAACCATGCCAGTGCAGCTTACCTAATCTGCTTAGAATTTCACTGACTATTCAGTGTTTATGGTTACTGGAATATGAAATTATATAAAAAGCCATCAGTATATTGGAGAAATCTAAAAAGATGTGCTGTAATATTCATCTATCATGTAAAACTCATAAAACATATTGCTGACATGAATGTAAGGTAATATTATTTAAACAAATGCACTAAACGTTTGCCATCTGTAATAAAGGTATGATCAAGTTCCTTAGGAGAATGTTGATTTTAAAGACAACTGTAGCCTAAACTTTAATCAGAAAAGAATCCCCGGAAAGTGCCTTGTAGGTTCTCATATCTATGTACTGAACTGAAAAATATTTATGTAATATAGCTGCTTATGAAACTCACTTTACATCGACAAATCCTCTGAAAACAATTTTATTATGCGATTTCCTCCTGGTTTTTCAAGTTACTAGAATAATAGCAAACTGGCATTTCCGACATGTTCAATTTTTTTAAACAATTGCACTATGAGTTCCAGGTCTTTCCAAATAAATGGTATGCCATAATTCACTCATTTTGTTCATCATGGGTCACAACCTCATTTTATACAAAGAGACCAGGAGGAAATTTCAGTTTTACTGCTATAAAATCTGTGCACAGTATAATAGTTAGAAGCCCGACTGCCTGGGCTCTAATCTTGGTTCTATGAACTTCAACAAGTCACTCATTCTCTCTGAGCTAGTGTGCTCACAGATGACATGCATGATACTGCCAACTTGAGGAGGTTGTGGTAAGGATTACATGAGATAATATAAAGTATATAGAATATCGTTTAGCAGAGTAATAACAATAAGTCAATTATCATTATCATCATTACCTAAAAAAATCAGGCCCATGTTGCAGAGTATGCTTGACTAAAATTTAGCAGTGAATTTTGCCAATGATTCTATTGTATTACTTATAAAGCAACCCTGTTCCTTTAACAGTTACCTTTCTTATCCTTGATTGTGGATGCTTTGCTGTTTATATAGCAGACAAAGGGTACAATTATTTGGCTTTTATACAAGTGTGAAATGAAGATTTATGGTTTCTAGCCATGTTAACAACTACTAATGACTCACAAGTGCTTCTCCTGTATTGTTAACTGATATATAACCAGGTTAGTCATGTCTCAGATTTTAACTGTGCCTCTAATGCATAATCCTCCATTTTCAGGGGGATCTAGGGCTTGTTTCAAGTTTAAATCGTTTTATAATTACAAAATTAGAATTCCTACAGTTTAACTACCTTATGCAGTACATAGCTGCATCAACAAATTTTCTTCCTCAAAGTAACTTCTTATGTGGCTTCCATTTCAAACTACACTCCAAAGACCAAATCTCATCCATCATGTTTTGGAAAATTTTGTGGAATTCTGCCAAAATTTTATGGGAATAGAGTCTTGCCTATTCATTTATGTATTGTGTATGCCTATCTTCACACTACAGTAATGGCTGGAGTAGTTAGAGACTAAATGGCCCAGAAAGGCTAAACCATTTACTATCTGGCCTTTCACAGAAAAAGTTTTCTAACCTGATTCACCAATAGGGCCTGATCAAAGTTTCTTTATGGCAAAAAAAGAAAGTGACTCATCCACCACATAGCTTGTACATGAGAGATGGCTCAAGCTACTTATTAATAACTGTTCATTCTACTATAACAATTTTCCTGGAATAAAAGCTTCTAGGACTATGAACAAAGAATTCTTATTGCTATAAAAGAATTCTTACTGCTACACAATCTCAATTTCTGTAACAATATGTATCACCTTTAAAATAAAGTTCCATTACCTCAATTCGTGGCTTCTTGGCTTCTGCCAAAACTTCATCTGCAGCTCGTTTGACTGTAAGAAAAAAAGAAGTAAATAAACATACAGTTTTTGGATAGGCTGACAGTTCAATATAAACATGCAACAAAACATACCTTGAGTAGATCGCTGAAGTCCTATTTCTAGAGGGGCACTTCTGTCTATACTTGCTGATGTGGCTGAAGATTTAAAAATATTTATGTGAGAAGATCAATATTTGAACACTGGATATTATCAGATGTGAGATGCTCAAGATTTGTTATATTTCTTACTTTATATACACTGATTTCCCTAGGAAAAAAATAAATTTTAAAGCATGTTTTTGTGAAAGCACTTTATATAAAAGAATAATCTGTAGTAGAAAGTCTGTAAGAGGACAATTTATTTTTAACAATGTATCTTACAAAATATTGCAATTATCTGACTGAAATCAACTGATCACTTCGAAGAACACACTGATATCACAACATATGCACCTAAAAGGGCACCTCAACATAAATACATACATGTGTGTACATACAGGAAAAGTTTTTCTAAAAGTTAGCATTCACTTTTAAAATGCAACTTTTAGTTATTCACAATTGGCAAAATAATTAATTTTTGAATGGCTCAAAATAATGAAACTGTAACAAAGGAGTGTACCTGTCTCCATCCACCTAGTTTTTGCTACTCTATGTAACTACTGTTAGTCTCTTGTGTATCTTTCTAGTTTCTTTCTGTAGGTTCAAGAAATACAAAATTACGTTTTTATTTTTCCTTTTTACATAAAAAATATCATTCTATACACAAGTTCTGAACCTTCCTTTCTAACTTCTCACATTATCTCCAACATCCTCCATATCAATATGTAGAACATTTTTTAAGTCTTTTATTTATAGCTACATAGTATTCCATTGCATGGACTAACTAGTTCCCTACCAATGAGCAGTTCAACTCTTTACAGTCTTTTGCCACTACAAACAATGGCACAATAAATAATATTATTGCTTCATACATTTCCAAATATTACCTCAAGGATAAAGTCCCAGACGTATAATTTCTGTACTGAATTTATAATGACATATTACTGCCAAATTTCCTCAGTGGTGGTTGTATCAATTGCAACCAACCAACACTTATTAGAATATTTGCTTCCTTATAGCCTCACAAGAATATATTATCCAACTTCTAGATCTTTATCAGGTGTAAAAAAAAAAAAGTGCTATCTCTGTATAGTTTGGATTTGCAATTCTATTATCAATGAAATTAAACATTTTTCGCATGATTTTATCACCTTTTCTATGAATTGTATGACCATACCCATAGAGCTGGTTGATGGTCTCTCACATATTTATTTCTAGGACCACTTCATATTATTAGTGACACTGGCACTTTTACTGTGATGACTTGAAACATCTTTTCCTAGTTTGTCATGTCTTTTTTTTTTATATAATGCAGAATTGTTTTTAATTTTTACCAACCTATTAATTGAATAATACCACCTTTCCCCCTACCTGGACTTCTGTGAACAAAAGACGACTAGTAAAAGATGAGGTCACAGAGATTTAGGAAGAAGCAAGAATCACATAAAAGTCATAATCAGGAGTTAGGAGTTTTATTCTCAGTGTGAGGGGAAGCCATAGGATAGCCTTCAGCCAGTACATAACACAATCATACTTACTAGTCACTCTAACTAGTAGGCAGAGACTACACTAGAAATAAAGAGTGGAGACCTGTGAGAGGGCCTAAAGTCACAAGGGCAATAGTGTAAAGAGAAAAGATGGAACAAGGTAAGAGTAGAATGTTAAGAAGTTGTCATGTTTTCAAAGGTAAAGAAAAGGACTTTTCTTTCATTAGTTTGTTTTCTTTTATAGATCCTCTGCAATCTGTGCTGATTAGGTTTGTCTCTCTATTGTCAAACAGATGTCAGTGAAGCCCAGGATTTTTGGCCTAAGCAATTACACAAATGGAATACCATTTATTGAGACAGGAGCAGTGGGAGAACAACTTGCTGTTTTAGCCTTGTTTTTGGGGAGAAGGGAAGAAGAGACTGGCACTCTATTTTGGTTATGTTAAAATTTCAGGTGCCTATCCCAAGGGAAGATGTTGACAGTGAATTTATAAATCTGGAGCTTAGGGAATAGGTCAGTGTTGTAGATAAAGAAATAAGCAAAAAAATGAGAGATGGGCAATGAATAGAAAGAGAATCAAGTGTCTGTTGCCCAAGTGCCAAGTGAAGAAAGGGTATCCAAAACGGAGACATGAACACTATCAAATGCTGTTGAGAGGTCAAGTAAGATGTGGTAAGACAGATCAAAAGACTTGGCAATACTTAAGTCAGTG
This sequence comes from Manis pentadactyla, assembly GCF_030020395.1. Lineage (NCBI taxonomy): Eukaryota > Metazoa > Chordata > Mammalia > Pholidota > Manidae > Manis > Manis pentadactyla. The sequence continues at coordinate 24,768,284 of NC_080037.1, read as the reverse complement.
TTGACCTTCTAAGAGTGATTTTAGTGGAATGGTGAAGAAGAAAGCCCTACTGGAATGGATTCAAGAGAGCCAGATGTAAAGAAGAGGAAACAGTAATATCACACATCTCTTGCAAAGAGTTTTGCAACAAAATGACAAATGGAGCAGCAGATAGTAGGAATGCGGGGTCAAAAAAAACTTTTTAATGAGATATCTTACTGTACCTATTCTAAAGGGAATGATGCAGAAGGAGAAAACAGATGACATGAGAAGGAACAATTTACAAAGGTAAAGTCTCTGAGAGTGTGAAAGGAGGTGGAATCCATATACAAGGAAGGTGACACTGGCCTTAGGACCAAAGACAGTGCTTTCACTAAAGAGGAAAGGATAGCATATGAACGGCAGGCAGGTTAACTTTGTAGTGGGTATACAGATTCTCTTCTCACTGCTTCTTATTTTATTGGGAAAAAAAGAAACAATTTCTATTTAAGAGTGAGAGCAATTTTTAAAATTACTCACATGCTTCACCATTGAGATATCCAAGTAGATCTTTTCGGTCAGGTCTTCTAACCACAGGAATATTTTCAGTCTGAAGCCAAAATTTTAAATTAGGTATCAAATCAGTAACAATTATATGAAACTTCATAAAGATAAACATCATATAATATCTGAATTTTACTACAACATATCTTGATAACACTTTAGAATCTTATTTTTAGAAAATGACTAGACTAAAAGAACCTAATATTTTAAAGCATGTTAGTTTTTAGTAACTTTGTTCTTAAAATTTGATTAAGACATATAAAAGATAATCATTAGAAATTAAACAATGAACCTATCTCTATTCAAAACATCAATTTCTATCTTTTTTTGTTCCCTTGGCTAATTCTAAATATTTATTTTTTAATTTTATTCATGATGGTTTATGTATCTGGGGCAAGCACATTTTTCAGTCCCCTTGCTTGCTCATTTTATGTAATGTTTCCATAGTGTTTTCATTTCTCACATTTCATAATTAACAATTGGTATGTGTTTTTTAGGCATGGAAAAAATTTAAGATTATACAGGAAAATATTAATTGCAATTGTTTACTTTCTACATTCACATTTCCTTTTATTCCTGAGTATGCATAAATTCTGTAAGCAGGAAAAATTTTTTAAATAAACTCTGGAAAATTATTTATTTTGGTTACTTTTCCTTTAATCTCCTATATCAGCAACTTATAAAAATGAGAACAAAATAAACGACTGCATATTTTAGGCACCCATCTCATCTTTGGGCCATGAATTCAGTAAATCATGAAGTTACCATAATTTCCACATCATTTTTACAATGTAAACAAATAACAGAGCATAGGAAAAACTAACAGCTGTAAGATTATATAGTTAAAATCTTTTTGTCACTTTATGTAAGTAACAAGAACCCTTAATATCTTCGGCTAATTATCTTATACTGAGTACCAAATACATTTCACTGCAGCAAACATTGTGCACACACTCCTGCATGACAGAGATGAATTGTATTTACACTTAAAATTAATCATATTTGTAAAAGGGTAGGCTCAATTTTAATTTCTGCTTACAAGTATTTAAGAGTACACAATTTTTTTGTGTGCTTCTTTTTAAAAACTGCTCTACATGAAATATCATAAATAGTTACAAGATTTGAATTAACTTTCTTTAAATTACTGTTTCCAAGTCTGGTAATATACTTACTTCAACATTTGGTCATTAATGAATTATATGCACATCACGGCCAACTGAAAAAGGTATGTATACTCACACTAAAAATAAAATAGGAGCTATGGGTCAGAAAAATTTATTTCAGAAACGGTCTCCACACAAGAAAACAAGTAACACGAAGGTGTTAGAAGGAAACAAAATTTTTAGAACCCCCGAATTTAAGTATTCTGCCCTTTCAATTTATCAGATATTTGAGAAAAACAAAAAGTTAAAATCTTCCGTGACCAAGAGCCCTAAGGTTCACAGTAACAATTACAGCCATCAGTTCTGTGGTACAGCCATCCCCTAAGAACATAATCTCTAAATAGTTTTAAACCAGGTATCTGGATCATCTTTATCATCCCAGAATGAAAGGATATATATAACAAAACATTCTAATTGCTGCCTAATTCAGTTTTTAAAGATCTGAGTTAATACAGCTTTATAGAGAGAGATACTGCTATTTTTATCCCATTATTTCCTAAGTCCCAAAGAGTTTCACCCTACATATTATTTTTTCAGTATGTATTTGACACTATGTATGTGCTCCTTGATCAGAAAAGCAATGTTCAAACACTCAGATCCAGAAAGCAGGCAAAATTACAAACATCAATTTATCAATAAAGCATGAAAAAAGTTTATTAAGTTGTTTAAAATTAATTTTAGTAAGTCTGTTAATCTGATTCTTTTTCATGCCAAAAAAAGTATTCAAAATTAAACTAGAGAACTCCTAAATAAATACGAATATTTTCATACAAAAAAAAGAAAAAAAGAAAAAAAACCTGACGCTGTGGCTGATGCCAGACAGTCCATTGATATGGGCAAGAACTCATAAATAAATATGAATATTTTCACCTACACACACAAAAAAAATTAGAGTTCTGAATATCAGGGTCCTTCCACAAGCTCATAATTTTAAAACATCCCTATAAATGTCTTTAAAACTTCTGTTTTAAACATTACCCACATTTTACATGAAAAAGTCACAGATTTAAAAATCTGCTTAAGTCAGTGATTTAATTTTGACCCTCCGGAGACTTTCACAGACAAATCTTACCATCTTTTGATCTGAAACTCATCAAAGTAGTTATCCATGGCAAATGATACCTATCATCAGTTAAATCAAATAAGTTTTAAAATGAATTCTACTTACAGCTGCACGTCGGACATAAACAGGATGAGAAAGGTGGACATTATTAAGTAGAAATAAGATAGAATCCAATGTATAGTACTCTCTGGGTTGGCCTTCCTTTCCAGTCCTGAAATAATCAAGGCAAGATTTTATTTGCAATTTTAATTGAACTCTTCGGGCTTAATTTTATGAACTAATCTACTCTACCACTTTGCTTTCCAACAGTGAATTTAACATGGTAACAAAAACACATTTATGAGATCTAATAAATGGAATGTCATTAAAACAAAAGTAACACAAAAGAAGCAATGACAAAAAGCAAAAAGGAGAGCACACTACATTCATATCTGAAGTACTATACTTTTTAGAATTTGGCCCAAATTGTGTTCCGAGGTTTGACAATAAAGAGACAAACCTAATCAGCACAGATTGCAGAGGATCTATAAAAGAAAACAAACTGATCAGAAGAAGCACAACTATTGCTATTGCTAATCTTACAAGAAATTTATCCCATGTCTCCTCAGTAAGATAATGCTGCACAACATGCTTAACAACATTGTACAGTAAACACAATGACTTTCAGAGAGGTAGTTTTAATGACATTCCTCAAATTAAGCCAAAAATGATGTAAAACCAGGAAGACTACCACCTGTGAGAAAAAACAATGTAGTGTAGGGGAGCAAGCTCTCTAATGTAAACACACAATACTACTTGCTCAAGAAATGTTAATATTCTAATCTCACCCTTCCTACTACACTCTACCCATCTAGAAGTGGCAGTTACTTCCATCCATCTGAATACTGCCCAGTATAATCAGCCCCAAATCTACTTTTCTAGCCTATTTCTACTTTTCTCTAAATCGATATATATCACTATATATAGAAACCACACATCACTATCAATTATTGTACTATGAAATCTAATATATGGGTAACAACATTTTTTTTTATGATATAGAAAAGCAAAATAATAGCCCTGCATGCAATAAAAGTATTGCTTAATGTTATGAATGTGAGTATATTTACATGTGCACAGAGATTAATAGTAAATAAAAATATTTTTGTGTGATTCACTGTTGTTGAAGTTTTAAATCTACTCTCCTAAGCATTCTTCACTACTGGCTTCACTGAGTTGCTGTCACAACATTTCCTTTCCAGGTCTCATGCCTTTAGGCATACAGCTAGCTCCCCGGCTCTGGAAGACCTAACCCACCATTTCATCCTCAGAATTTCTACCCATGTTTTAAAGCTTATTCATTTATCTAAGAAAAAATTTGCGACATGCCAAACATACATTTATAAAACCTTTCCTAACAGGCCAAATAGAAATGACTGCTCTGTTCCTAAGAGCAAGGTGCAATTCTTAAATTAATCTGCTTCATCGCCTCTATTCTGATTAAGTTAACCTCCTCTGAGGCAGGAACCAGGGTTCTAAGAATACTTCCATTTCTCAGACTGACCGCCCCACACCCTTGAGTACTCCTTTACCATATTTAAAGGAAGATGGATCAGTTAAAACGCCAATTAAATTTAATTCTCTCTGCAAATTCTTTTTAAAGGATAAAGTACAGGAAACTCAAAATGGTGTCAATGCATTAAAATTTTCACAAAGCTAATTAAATCATAAGCCCTAGATACCAAAAACTAAAAATCAGCCAACTAAATTTCCCCTCGTTTTTCATAAATCCCACTGTTCCCAATCAAAATGAGTATAGAAGTTCTAGTCCAAGGTTCTAGCTGCCCGAATGGGTACACCGTAGAACGGCGTCAGTGACGAGGCCGCAAACGATTATCGGACCTGATTCTGTTCTCCTTAACGACTTAAACTCAGAAAACCCCGCGTGGGTCAACAAGTTCCAAAGCATTTCCCTTTAAAACACATTTCCTAAATAGCACACGCCCACCGATTTCAGGTCTGTAAAGCTCACTGCATTCGCCAGTAACTTTCTCCCTGAGAAACTCCAGCCTTCACCTCTCGGACCGATTCTGACTCTTCCAAAGCGGCCAGGTATCTTTCCCGTCCTAATTCATACAGTCGATTCCTCGAGGGAACGACGGGAGGAGGAGCGGCCCAGGGGCTCCGGGGGCCGGCCGGGACAGGCCGCGGCCGCACGGAGCGAAGGACAAAAAGCGACGCCCAGGGCCGGCGGCTGCCGCTCAGACGCCCGCACGCCCCTCGGCGCCGGGCAGGGGGAGGCGAGCCGGGCGGCCGGCAGCGCCCACGGCGCCCCGGCCTTCGGCTCCAGGACCCCTCACCGAGGGAACAAGCTCACGCGGAGCTCCGCCCCTCCCTCCGCACCCAGCAGCGCGGCTTCGCTCCTGGAGAAAACTTTCGCCCGGAGCGCCGTCCCCCAGCCCGCGGGAAGCGGGGGAGGGGCCTGCGAGGGGCGCCCGGGCCCAGCTCGTTCCGCCGCCCGGCCTCGGCTGCCCGCACTCACCCCCACACTACATAGTTGGTCTTCACGTTCTTGGGCCAGGAGAACTCGCCGAAGATCACTTCATCCCCCTTCACCACGATCTCCTTCTTCTGGATGTTGTACTGTCGCAGGACGCTGAGAACGTCCGCCATCTTCGCGCCCCTTGCCGCCGCCTGCCCCGGGCGCCGCCGCCGCCGCGCCCACCCCCTTCGTCCCCGGTCTCCTCGCCGTCGCCGCCGTCGCCGCCGCCGCTGCCGCCGCGGCCGCCACCACCGCCAGCCCGGAGCAGACGCACCAGCGGCCGCGCTCCTAAGACAGCAGCAGGGTAGCAGTCGCCCGGGCCGCCGAGGACCCCGCGCTGGGAGGCGAGGCCCCGCTGCCGGGCTGCCCACGGAGAACGCCTGAGCGCTCGTCGTCAACGCTGAGCGGCTGCCGCCAGGGGGAGCCAACATCGATCAGGAGAACGCCTTTCTCAGCCTCCCACTCGGGTGCGAACTCCCGGCGCGAAGTTCGGAGCGCAGAGACGCCGCGCCCGCGTACGGCGTGCGCGCGCAAATAACGCACTTCAAACCCCCGCGGCGCGCTCGCGGCGGGCAGTACGTGCGCGCGCACCTGGCCGGGAGGCTCACGTCATATCTCCTTCCAGCCTCAGCGCGCGTCGGGGCTGCTCTGGTGCCTGTCTTCCGGCCGGAGAGCCTGGGGTCCCTCCTGCGAGAAGGAGCTTGGCGAACGGTTTGCAGAGTGCCGAGGTTACGTCCCGTCCAGCTTGGACCCAGGTCTAGCCAATGACCTCTGGGTCTTGGGAATGCGATTGAGCACCTATAGACGGGTGAGGGTCTGGGATTTACGGGGGAGGGGGCGGTCCTTTGGGGGTTGTGTTTTGTTTAGTATATTCTTACAGCGGAAAATACCGAGTTCCAGGGGATATCAGTCCCCGGACACCGATGTTTATTAGCTACTGTTTTACCTGGATCAAGTTGCATACCTTCTCACGCCATCAGTTGGTTAATGAAGAAAGTTGAGTTGGAATGAGAAAAGATGAAATCGTCTAGCAAACCAGCAAAATTGCTGGTTGGATCTCCTCCGCTCAATTAATTAGATGATGACTTTTCCATACTGGCGCCTTCTGCCTGCAAACCGTAAAGGGGTGCATTTAAATGTCTGTGTCCCAAGATGCTAATGGGGAAGTTAGAGAGCACAAACTTCAAAATCTCCAAATTAGAACATTTCCATATTGCTTTTATTTTCTTTTTTTTTTTAATTGGCCCTCGGAAGGCTCAAGGGTGGCCTTTCCATGCTGGAAACAATGAAATAAATTCAGTATCTTGGGCCTGTATACATTAAACCAAACATATCCCGTGAGGCCAGTAATGTTTATTCCTTTTACTAAAGCAGAAAGAATAAAAAAAAAACCTCATGATTGACATAACCAAATTCCTTGCCCTGCTTTGAAAGGAGTCGATTTTTGTTATGTGTACTACAGTGAGAGAGAACTGTGAGGTACATCCATACTACCTATAGCCATTTTATAACTGAATTTGAAAAATTTTGTCTTTTCTGCAAATGTTCCCAACCCTATGGTATTTTTCTAGACCTCACCCCAAAAGCACACACTGTAAAGAACTTACTCCTTTATTATATAATCCGCCGTACACAGTCTGCTCTACCTGGGCTTAGAGCATTCAGTATTACTTGGCTGCCCTTACTAATGTATTGGCCTGCTCAATCCCCTAGGAAAACCAAAGAACAGTAGACCTGTGTCATCATATTCTAGTGTCTAGCACATTACTTGTCACATTATTGGCTCCTAGAAAATGTTAATGAAAGGATAGATGAGTTCAATGAAGTCAAGGTTTTATGATAGGAGAGTGAACTGTGGTTCCCTCAAATAATATTTAATTTTATTTCTTGGTCCATTCAGGCTGCTCTAAGAGAATACCATAGACGGGGTAGCTTATAAACAAAAGAAATTTATTTCTCATAGTTCTGGAGTCTAGAAAGTCCAAGATCAAGATACCAGAAGATGCACTGTCTGGTGAGAGTGAGCTTCCTGGTTTATGGACTTTGGTCTTCACACTGCATCCTCGCATGGTGGAAAGAGAAAAGGAGTTCTCGGGGGTCTTTTTTTATAAGGTCCTAATCACCTCTGAAGCATCATTCCTCACCACTTTGGGGTTAGGATCTCAGCATATGAAGGTGTGGGTCACACAAACAGTCTACAGCAATGACCATAGAGTCTCTCTTTGGGAATAAATTATGATTATGAGGGTAATGATTCCTAAACTAAATATATTAATATATGTCATTAGTAATTTGTTGCTTATGACAGTTAAAGGGCTGAAATTTGTAGATCATTGTTTTTTTATTTATATCCCCGACAATTACCCCCACTAAGTTGGTTAAATAAGATTAGTATCAAAACACAGTAAGAGGCAAAATCAGCAGTAGAAGCGAAAAAAAAGAAAATAACAAAAAAGTTGGAAGGTTAGTCTTGTTTCTTTGTCTTGGGTAAAAGCTGTCCATTTCTCTAGTCGTCATCTCCTCAAGAATTTGAATTCTCTGATCAAATCTCCTGATTGAATGTCTAGCAATCAGGACAAAGTGGTACATCTTTTTAGTTGGAAACCATGGATTCAAGATCATTCATTACCTTAGAGTTTTACCACTGTGCTCTTTGTTTAACAGTACCTTATAAAATCCTTTCCAAAAATGTGCAAGGGCAATTATATTCTGATGTCTTTTTCAGATGAATAAATCTCCAGGTTTTAGATCAGAAGGGTCTGTTTAAGTAGGTATTTTGGAAATGCAGCTTGAACCTGGTAGTGATAATCCTGGAGGCATTGTAAATCGTAGTATTTATTCACTTACTCAGTAATGGATAGAATCTAGGGCTCGAAGTAATTTTTTCAAATGCAGGTAAGGAGGGGGTCTAGTTGTTTACTCATGAGGAGATATCTGTGGGTCCCAGAGTGGGTAAATCTTCCTGCCATCAAGGCCAGTGGCAATACTGAAGGTCATGAAAGTTCAGTTTTCTGAGAGCTTTGCTAATTTTAGTTTTAGGATTCTATTCTTTTTAGTTTTCCTAAAGTTTGTGGAAAATAAAGATGGGGAGCTGTATCTCCCCAGCAAGGAAAAGCCTCTGCTCATCCTGAGACTAAAGAAACAACAATCTGAACATATTCATAGCTTACTGCTAGAGGAATTTGTGTGAATCTATTTGGCAGTGTTCAGCCGGGCCTCAAGGCTTTGGCTTCTGTCTATTTCCTGGGTTATGTCCTTGGCTAAGAGGATGCACATTGGAAACTTCCTCAGCAATAACCTTACAATTACCCAACTAATGTTGGTTCCATATCACTGTCAGTTTGTCTCTGCTATTGTATTAATACCATGAAGCATTCTGGATAAAATGTACTTTTATAATAGCTCTGTTCTTAGATAATAGCAATGCATCTACATGTTTTTAATTTGTTGTCCATTTTATAGAGGTTTCTGTGGGGGTCAGGGATTTTCTTTGTTTTCAAAGCATTCCAAGGTCATAGACTACCCAACAGTGTGTGTGTGTGTGTGTGTGTGTGTGTATGCATGCTTTTGGAATACACATGTGCATATGTACATATAAATATATATTTTTAATACATATGCACACATGCATACTCTTACTTTGACCAGCTGCTGGGCTCAGGTAAGAGAAATCAGGTATTTGCACTGATTTAGTTCTGGGAGAGTCTTATATTTCAAGGGCAAATTTGAGTATGTGATAACATAGTCCTCTTGGCAATTATTAATTATTCTTTTCATGTGTGAACTATCAACAAACAAAATTAAATCAGACACATTCAAGAGAGTTTGAGAGGGGTGTGTGTGTATTATGGATAGTTTCCTAACAGATGTAAGCAATGATGGCATTCCCCTTCTTTTGGTAAGGGAGAGACGGTGACTGGGTCTAGTGGTATAGTAATGGATAATTGCATATAAGAACACAGTATTTTATAGGAGGTTAGGCAGCTAGCTCAGAAGTGTTGAGTGGTTTTTGTCAATAAAAATGTTTGCCTGGCTTGAAGAACAATTAAGTTTAATGGAAACCCTAGAATAATCAACTGAAGCTTTCATATGCCTTACTACTATTTGTTACAGCTCTTGGACAAGATGGGTGCATTACTGGATCTAAGGAAAGACTGAAGTAAGTAATAAACCTCTGAAGAATGAATACCCCTAGTTCTTGTTCAGACATTTCATGAACAAAAACAAAATAGGATTTTTTAATCGAAGATCCTGGAAATAAAATTTTTCATAGGCTTCTTTTAACTTAAAAAGCATAGTTCTTGAAGACTTTTTATTAACACTTTATTTATAATTAGCCTATGATAAATCTTGCTTTGCATTGTCAGTTTTCCCCTAAATTTTGTTAACATTTCTCATAATAATTTTTTTTAATCTGGCGAATTCTAGGAAAACTTAATTATGTTTACTGTCCTTTCATATTTAGGGTAAAGGAGCAATTCTTTTTGTTTCCTAATGGACGTTTTGGGAGATCTGATGAGAGGTTAGGCATTATTCTGAATCTAGGGCCTAAATTGAGAAAAAGCAAAACTGAGAATAGTTGTTAGAGTAAACTATGGTTTTAAGTATCTAAAGACAAATATTTATAGGCAACATTGTAAAATCATAGCAATAGACAACAATGGTATTAGGACTAAAGTTTTTCAAAAATAAGGATGGATAATTTCCAAATGATTAAAAAATATGTCACAAAGCACTGATAATTAACAAATATTTTGGTGACAAAAAAGAATTTCTCCTAATTTGGGCACAGAATAGCTGAATCCTTTTATGGAAAAAAAGAACCAAATTCTCATTTTATTCTTTTTGTACCTTATTCACATAATATGGGCAATACAAGATTCATAAATACATCTTTGTATGTATATTTGTGTATATGTATATTTAGGCATAAATGGAATATATAAATATACAAATGTATTTAAAGTTTTTAACTATAATCTTAACATACACATATTAAATATACAATGTATATATCATATTAAATTTAACATCTTGATAAATAGTAATAACTCAATAAACAGAAAATCCTATGTATTGTCTACCATATAGTCTTATATTTCTGTGTAATTATTGTCATATAATGTAATCAACCAGTCATATTAATTACCCTGTTTAACCAAAGTAACCATCATCTTTTTCTCTAAACAATAGAGAATATCAGAGGACAGAAAACTAATAATTGCTTAGCTATTTTTGATCCATGAATATGCATTTTCTATCACTTTAACCATTTTGAGGTAGTAAAAATAAGCACATTTATATATTTACTATCACACAGAGACAATTGCTTATTTTGTATTGCCACCTAAGAAATAAGAGTCAAAGAAAATTATGTTTAGTAACCAATCTTTTTTTGTCTGCTTTTTAGTTAGAAATTGTCCAGACATGAAAAGATTAGTTATTAGTTAACTTAATCATTTGTCTAAAGTCTTCAAGTTAGTTAAGGATCTGGAATTTATAATTTTAGTTAACACATTAAATAATTTTTGCAGCACTGTAAAAATTCCATATAATTTACCCTTTGAAAAAGACATTTCATTAGTTGAATACAATTATATATTTAACTTATGTATGTATATATATGTACACCCACATACATTTATGTAATTTTGGTCATGTTGTATAAACCATAGTTTATTTAACTCAAAACCAAAATAGTGAAGTTAGGAAGTTTAAATCATGAGAAATTTAACCGTAGTCCTGTATAAAAAAATACATTGTGTTGACATTATTTTTATATGGTAAATTAAAATTTAAAGACTCTGAATCATGCCAAAAGCTCTTCTTTTATTTTGGAACTAACTAAAGCTTTGTCTTTTTATCTTGTTATTGTATAACAGGGTCTATTCAGTAAGTACACTTTACAGGGTTCACAAACCTAAGAATTGGATAACTTTTTTTCTTTTAGGCATCAGATTGTTTATCTGGGCTAGATAGTCCTAGAGTGAGTACATAATAACTGAATACTTTTTCCTGTTTGATTCATCAATTAATCTTTAGGTATTCTAAGAAAGAGGAAAACAGAACAGAATGAGAAGGAGCCAGCTCAGACAAATATGAAATTACCACTGTAAAAGGCTAGTTATGTTTTCTATGCAAAAAAGAGAAGAGAACATTTAGATGTAGAAATACTCATTTTAACATGTACACACACAAGAGTATCATTATAGCTGATTTAAAGATTAACTTGGGCACTTGACAATTTTATCTAACTATACAATTAAAAAGCCAGCTTTTATTAATCTTCAAAATATAAACTTGAAGGAGGGGTGTCTCTTTTCTTAAATAAAAAATTCTCTCTCTTGTACAAAGAAGACAATTTCTCATAAGAGCTTCTTACTTCTTTGTTTTAAGGCATGTCCTAAATGAATCTTGTTTTTCTTAAAAGTAGCCACAGTGTCTAGTGTAATTCCAAATTGTCCCTGGTACAGTTGTGCAAGGTAGAGAATAAGCATACAAGTTAATGTTAATGAGGGAAGCAGGTTTTAGGCATGTAAGTGACAGTTTTCATTAAGAAGACCCTATGGGATAGATGCTGAAAAAGTATTTGACAAAATTCAACATCCATTCATGATAAAAACTCTCAACAAAATGGGTATAGAGGGCAAGTACCTCAACATAATAAAGGCCATATATGACAGACCCACGGCCAACATCATACTTAACAGTGAGAAACTGAAAGCTTTTCACCTAAGATCGGAAACTAGACAGGGATGCCCACTCTCCCTGCTGTTACTCAACATAGTACTGGAGGTCCTAGCCATAGCAATCAGACAAAACAAAGAAATACAAGGCATCCAGACTGGTAAAGAAGAAGACAGACTGTCACTATTTGCAGATGACATGATATTGTACATAAAAAAACCTAAAGACTCCACTCCAAAACTACTAGATCTAATATCTAAATTCAGCAAAGTTGCAGGATACAAAATTAATACACAGAAATCTGTTGCTTTCCTATACAGTAATGATGAACCAGCAGAAAGAGAAATCAGGAAAACAATTCCATTCACAGTTGCATCAAAAAGAATAAAATACCTAGGAATAAACCTAACCAAGGAAGTGAAAGACCTATACTCTGAAAACTACAAGACACTCTTAAGAGAAATTAAAGAAGATACCAATACATGGAAACACATCCTGTGCTCATGGATAGGAAGAATTAATATTGTCAAAATGGTCATCCTACCTAAAGCAATCTACAGATCAATGCAATTCCTATCAAAATACGAACAGCATTCTTCAATGAACTAGAGCAAATCATTCTAAAATTCATATGGAGCCACCAAAGACCCTGAATAGCCAAAGCAATCCTGAGAAGGAACAGTCAAGCTGGGGGGATTATGCTTCCCAACTTCAAACTCTACTACAAAGCCACAGTGATCAAGGCAATTTGGTACTGGCACAAGAACAGAACCATAGACCAATGGAACAGACTAGAGAGCCCTGACATAAACCCAACCATATATGGTTGATTAATATATGATAAAGGAACCATGGACATACAATGGGGAAATGACGGCCTCTTCAACAACTGGTGCTGGCAAAACTAGACAGCTACATGCAAGAGAATGAAACTGGATTATTGTTTAACCCCATAAACAAAAGTAAACTCGAAATGGATCAAAGATCTGAATGTAAGTCATGAAACCATAAAACTCTTAGAAGACAACATAGGCAAAAATCTCCTGAATATAAGCATGAGCAACTTCTTCCTGAACATATCTCCTCTAGCAAGGGAAACAAAAGCAAAAAAATGAACACATGGGACTACATCAAACTAAAAAGTTCATGTACAGCAAAGGACACCATCAATAGAACAAAAGACATCCTACAGTATGGAAGAATATATTCATAAATGACATATCCTATGAAGGGTTGACATCCAAAATATATAAAGAGCTCGCACACCTCAACAAAGAGCAAATAATCCAATTAAGAAATGGGCAGAGGAGCTGAACAGACACTTCTCCAAAGAAGAAATTCAGATGGCCAACAGACACATGAAAAGATGCTCTACATCATTAATCATCAGAGAAATGCAAATTAAAATCACAATGAGATATTACCTGACACCAGTCAGGATGGCCACCAATCAAAAGACAGACAACAACACATGTTGGCAAGGATGTGGATAAAGGGGAACCCTACTACACTGCTGGTGGGAATGTAAATTAGTTCAACCATTGTGAAAAGCAGTATGGAGGTTCCTCAAAAAACTAAAAATAGAAATACCATTTGACCCAGGAATTCCTAGGAATTTACCCTAAAATGCAGCAGCCCAGTTTGAAAAAGACATATGCACCCCTGTGTTTATCACAGTACTATTTACAATAGCCAAGAAATGGAAGCAACCCAAGTGTCCATCGGTAGATGAATGGATAAAGAAGATATGGTACATATACACAATGGAATATTATTCAGCCATAAGAAGGAAACAAATCCTACCATTTGCAACAACATGGATGGAGCTAGAGGGTATTATGGTCAGTGAAATAAGCCAGGTGGAAAAAGACAAGTACCAAATGATTTCACTCATCTGTGGAGTATAGGAACAAAGAAAAAAACTGAAGGAACAAAACACCAGCAGACTCACAGAACCCAAGAATGGACTAACAGTTACCAAAGGGAAAGGGACTGGAGAGGGTGGGTGGGAAGGGAGGGATAAGGGGGATAAAGGGGCATTACTACTAGCAGACATAATGTAGGGAGGGGCCGGGGGAGGGCTGTACAACACAGAGAAGACTAGTAGTGATTCTATGGCATCTTACTACGCTCATGGACAGTGACTGTAATGGGGTATGTGGTGGGGTGGGGACTTGATGATGGGGGGAGTCTAATAACCATAATGTTGCTCACGTAATTGTAGATTAATAATACCAAAATAAGAAAAATAAAATGAAGAAAACCCTATGGGAACTGCAGTGTTCTCTGAAGATGGCAACAGTGCACCCTCATGTCTCTGAAAGTTGGCCAGAGGCTGTCACCAAACTGAAGCAGGACAAACCTCCTGCTTCAAAAAGATAAAATTAAACAAAGCAGGGACACAACAAAAGACTAAGGCAGAAGTCTTTATATAATTTTAAGTGGAGACTCAAGGCAAAGTTGATTTAAAGACACTGGTCTGAGTAAACCTTCTGAACTCCTTTGTCCCCAGGGCCAGTTCAAGGAGGAGATTCGCACGGCTTCTGCCTGACTACTTACTATAGAGTCTTCCTCCAACAGACAAGGCAAGTCATACCACAGGAGAAAGTCTTAGGAAGGCTAAAAGTCAGTCTCACTACGGAACAATACAAATCTGATGAGAAAACAGAAGGATCCCAGGAGACTTTATTCCTAAGAACATGAAAGAAAAACCCAATGTGAATGAAAGACTTCAAACTTTTGGAGCTCAGAATTTATTTCCCCACTCCAGGCATGATGGCCTTAGCTAAGAGGAGACCAAAGAGATTCAGATGTCCAAACCAGAGTCAAGGGTCCCAGTCTGTGGTAGTAAGTTTCAGCTGAATCTTGGGTTCATTTCTGTCATCTTGAAACAAAGACCACCAGGAACACGTTACAGGGAGAGGCAACCCACCGTGGGCCTTCAGCATCCCTGCATGTTCTTAGTGAGGGTGTCAGACTGCAAGGTTTATCCTTCTGATACTGAGCAGTTGCTGTAGAAAGTCAATAGGCAACTAAATACATCAAGGTAATTGTACCTTGACTGCGGCTCACTCCCCAGGTGAGGGGAACTGGTTTAATTGCATCTTGCTGTAATTGTTGCTGCTTGCTCAAAAGTGCTGGGCACTTAGCCCTGGGTTCTTCTAGAAAGCAACCCACTAAATATACTAGTATCATCTGCCCATCCACGGCTCTCTCTCGGCATTGGGGCTCAGGAACCAGTGCAGAGGTGCTGGCACTCTGGCTAGTGCTTTCAGTAATAGAGTTATTTCCTTTGTGTCTGAACCAGGAATCTTGTGTCTTTTTGTCATCGTCCATGAAACTGTTTCAAATTAACTTGTCAACTTTCGAGTATAATACAATCTCAGACTCTTTACAGTTCTTGACCACGAGTGGTCAAACTTTTCTGTAAAGGGCTGAATAGTAAATATTTTAGGGTTTGTGGGTAACATATGGTCTGTTGTATATTCTTCTTCATTTGTTTGTTTTGAAGCAACCCTTTAAATTACAAAAACCATTCTTAGCTTTCTGGTCATACAAAAACAGTCCACAGATGGAATTTGGCCCAAGTATGCTGACTCTTGACACATTTATTCATCAAAGAAAGTTGGGCTATTGACTTTTCTACAAGGAAGACCACATGTTATGTTTCTATACAGTATCTCTGTAAGAGGGTATTAGGACTTAACAGGATTTGGGATTTATGTTAGGTAATTTGGGGGAGCATTCAAGAATGTGGAGATTTGCTGTACACTGAATCCTGTCAGGAAGCAAAGGTACTTTTATGATTGGGTTTCTTAATTTTCTCTAGAACAGGGATTGACAAATTCTTACTGTAAATTGCCAGATGGAAAATATTTTAGGCCTTGCTGGGTAATATATTCTCTTTCACATTTTCTTCATTGTTCTTTTTTTTTTTTTAACCTTTTAAAAATGTTAAAATCCCCTTGCTCAAAGGCTGTACAAAGAATCAAGGCCCAGATTTGGCCAGCCCATAGTTTGTCTTATGTAGATAGGGGGAAGAATGAAGTGAAACTTAAGCTGAAATTGACAAAGGAGAAGCACTCACTCACAGAAGTCAGTTTTGGGCATGTGTTGAAGCATGATTACTGAGTGGTCTTGTTTTGTCGTGATCTGTCATGGTCACAGTGTGGTCTTACCTGATGTAGACACTCTGAAATGATTTAACAGGCCTAGCTGTTGGTTCTAAATCCAGGTCCTGAATGTCAAAGACAGCTTTTTTCTTTGTGAGTAAGTAGAGGCTGTATTGACTTCTCTCACTGTTACTGTTCTGACTGCGGCCATGTCAGATGCCCTATTAGATTTACACTTTCAGTAAACAGTTTAACAGGTCTTTGTTTTGTATTAAGCCCTCATGGCATAGTAGAAAGTTGGTAACATTGGAATTAGAGACTTGCAATCAGATATCAATTCTGTCATTAATAAGTGTAGCTTCAGACAGAGAAAGACAAATACCATATGATTTCACTTGTGGAATATAAAAACAAAGCAAAACAGAAGGAACAAAACAGTGTTAGACTCATAGAGAAGTGACTAGTAGTTAACCAAAGGGAAGGGGAGTGGGCAGGAGCTGAGGGGAGGGGAGGGGGAATGTTGAACAACTGTGACGTACATTTGATTAAAAAATACGTATATCAATGGCTGCCAGGGATTTGGGTGTGGGGAGAAATGAATGAATGCAGCAACGGGCATTTTTGGTTCAGTTAGCTACTCTGTAAAGACACATTTGTCAAAACTCTTAGAACTGGATGATACAAAGAATCAACTCCAATGTAAACTATGGGCTTTAGTTGATGATAATGTATCTATATTCATTCATCAATTTTAACAAATTTATTACTGTAATGTATACTGTTAGTAATAGGAGAAATGGTATGTGAGGGGAAGCATTTATGGGCTTTCTGTGAAATTTTTCTGTAAACCTAAAACTGCTCTAAGAAATGGTCTATATATAAAATAGGAAAAAAAAATAAGTTCAGCCTCATTCATGTTATTAGCCTTTGCGTTTTTTATCACTAATTAGAGGAAGAAATATTTTATTGTGAGAGGCAATATAGTATGGTTATTGAGAGCCTGGGCTCTGGAATCAGGCTACTTGGATTAAAAGTCCAAATGATCAACTGTATAACTTTAGAGAAGTTACTTAACCTTTTCGTGTTAAGGATTCTTTATATGTAAAATAGAGGTAAGAATGTACCTGCTTCGAGTCGGGCGGAGCCAACATGGCGGCGTGAGTAGGACAGTGGGAATCTCCTCCCAAAAACATATATACTTTTGAAAATACAACAAACACAACTAGCCCTAAAAGAGAGACCAGAAGACGCAGGACAGTGGCCAGACTGCAGCTACACCAGCGAGAACCCAGCGACTGGTGAAAGGGGTGAGATACAAGCCCCGGCCCGGTGGGACCCGAGCGCCCCTCCCCCCAGCTCCCGGCGGGAGAACAATAGGCAGAGCGGGAGGGAGACGGAGCCCAGGACTGCCGAACACCCAGCCCCAGCCATCCGGGACAGAGCGCAGACACAGTGCGTGCCCAGGGGGCCCTGGATACTGGGGGAACAGGGAGTAAGACCTCTGAGCAGGTGCCGAAGCTGATGCCCCTGTGACAAAGAAAAGCAGGGGCTTTTTGAAAGTCTTAAAGGGACAGGGAATTAACAGCTTGACGGAAACAACCCAGGTCACAGTACAGCAGCTGGAAATTACAGGGAAAACCGGGTGCACTAACCCCCTGGGCAACAGCTCTGAGACCCCTCACAGAGGCAAACAGTCAAGCAGCCCCCCCATCCATTACCCCAGGGGGCGCTGCGAAAGCAGAGAAGCAGCCTGAGACAAATTCCGCCCACAGAAAGGGAAATTTCTCCCTTCCGGCCAGGCAAGACACAAAGACCCACTCTACACGCAATTACCCAACACAAGCCACTAGGGGTCGCAGTTGCCCCAGTAAAGAAAGGCCAGTAGTAAGTGAAAATTTTGGCCCGCCCAGCTGACAGTCAATAGCACCTGTCAACATGAAAAGGCAAAAAAATATGATCCAGACAAGACTAACCCAGACAGCTTCGGCATCTGCTACATCTTCCCCTGAGAAGGAATCTGGGGAGATAGATTTAGCCAGTCTTCCTGAAAAAGAATTCAAAACAAAAGTCATAACCATGCTGATGGACTTGCAGAGAAATATGCAAGAACTAAGGAAGGAGAATTCAGAAATAAAACAAGCTCTGGAAGGACTTCAAAACAGAATGGACGAGATGCAAGAGACCATTAATGGACTAGAAAACAGAGAACAGGAACGCAGAGAAGCTGATGCAGAGAGAGATAAAAGGATCTCCAGGAATGAAAGAATTTTAAGAGAGCTGAGTGATCAAACGAAAAGGAACAATATAAGAATCATAGGTATTCCAGAAGAAGTAGAGAGAGAAGAGGGGATAGAAAATGTCTTTGAAGAAATAATTGCTGAAAATTTCCCCAAACTAGGGGAAGAAATGGCCTCTCAGACCACAGTGGTACACAGAACTCCCATGACAAGGGATCCAAGGAGGGCAACACCAAGACACATAATAATTAAAATGGCAAAGATCAAAGACAAGGACAAAGTATTACAGGCAGCCAGAGAGAAAAAAAAGGTTACCTACAAAGGAAAACCCATCAGGCTATCATCAGACTTCTCAACAGAAACCCTACAGGCCAGAAGAGAATGGCATGATATACTTAATGCAATGAAACAGAAGGGCCTCGAACCAAGACTACTGAATCCAGCACGAATATCATTTAAATATGAAGGAGGGATTAAACAATTCCCAGACAAGCAAAAGTTGAGGGAATTTGCCTCCCACAAACCACCTCTACAGGGCATCCTACAGTGACTGCTCTAGATGAGAGCACTCCTAAAAAGAGCACACAACAAAACACCCAACATATGAAGAAGGGAGGAGGAGGAATAAGAAGGGAGAGAAATAAAGTATCATCAGACTGTGTTTATAATAGCTCAACAAGCGAGGTAAGTTAGACAGTAAGATAGTAAAGAAGCTAACCCTAAACCTTTGGTAACCACAAACTTAAAGCCTGCAATGGCAATAAATTCATACCTTTCAATAATCACCCTAAATGTAAATGGACTGAATGCACCAATCAAAAGACACAGAGTAATAGAATGGATAAAAAAGCAAGATCCATCCATATGCTGCTTACAAGAGACTCACCTCAAACCCAAAGACGCGCACAGACTTAAAGTCAAGGGATGGAAAAAGATATTTCAAGCAAACAACAGAGAGAAGAAAGCAGGCGTTGCAATTCTGGTATCAGACAAAACAGACTTCAAAATAAAGAAAGTAACAAAAGACAAAGAAGGACATTACATAATGATAAAGGGCTCAGTCCATCAAGAGGATATAACCATTATAAATATATATGCACCCAATACAGGAGCACCAACATACCTGAAACAAATATTAATAGAACTAAAGGAGGAAATAGACTGCAATGCATTCATTCTAGGAGACTTCAACACACCACTCACTCCAAAGGACAGATCCACCAGACAGAAAATAAGTAAGGACACAGAGGCACTCAACAACACTTTAGAACAGATGGACCTAATAGACATCTACAGAACTCTACATCCAAAAGCAACAGGATACACATTCTTCTCAAGTGCACATGGAACATTCTCCAGAATAGACCACATACTAGGACACAAAAAGATCCTCAGTAAATTCCAAAAGATTGAAACCCTACCAACCAACTTTTCAGACCACAAAGGCATTAAACTAGAAATAAACTGTTCAAAGAAAGCAAAAAGGCTCACAAACACATGAAGGTTAAACAACACGCTCCTAAATAATCAATGGATCAATGACCAAATCAAAATGGAGATCCAGCAATATATGGAAACAAATGACAACAACAACACTAAGCCCCAACTTCTGTGGGACACAGCAAAAGCAGTCTTAAGAGGAAAGTATATAGCAATCCAAGCATATGTAAAAAAGGAAGAGCAATCCCAAAGGAACGGTCTAATGTCACAACTATCGAAATTGGAAAAAGAAGAACAAATGAGGCCTAAGGTCAGCAGAAGGAGGGACATAATAAAGATCAGAGAAGAAATAAATAAAATTGAGAAGAATAAAACAATAGCAAAAATCAATGAAACCAAGAGCTGGTTCTTCGAGAAAATAAACAAAATACATAAGCCTCTAGCCAGACTTATTAAGAGGAAAAGAGAGTCAACACAAATCAACAGTATCAGAAATGAGAAAGGAAAAATCACGACGGACCCCGCAGAAATACAAAGAATTATTAGAGAATACTATGAAAACCTATATGCTAACAAGCTGGGAAACCTAGGAGAAATGGACAACTTCCTAGAAAAATACAACCTTCCAAGACTGACCCAAAAAGAAACAGAAAATCTAAACAGACCAATTACCAGCAACAAAATTGAAGCGGTAATCAAAAAACTACCAAAGAACAAAACCCCCGGGCCAGATGGATTTACCTCGGAATTTTATCAGACATACAGAGAAGACATAATACCCATTCTCCTTAAAGTTTTCCAAGAAATAGAAGAGGAGGGGATACTCCCAAACTCATTCTATGAAGCTAACATCACCCTAATACCAAAACCAGGCAAAGACACCACCAAAAAAGAAAACTACAGACCAATATCCCTGATGAACGTAGACGCAAAAATACTCAACAAAATTTTAGCAAACCGAATTCAAAAATACATCAAAACCATCGTACACCATGACCAAGTGGGATTCATCCCAGGGACGCAAGGATGGCACAACATTCGAAAGTCCATCAATATCATCCACCACATCAACAAAAAAAAAGACAAAAACCACATGATCATCTCCATAGATGCTGAAAAAGCATTTGACAAAGTTCAACATCCATTCATGATAAAAACTCTCAGCAAAATGGGAATAGAGGGCAAGTACCTCAACATAATAAAGGCCATCTATGAAAAACCCACAGCCAACATTATATTGAATAGCGAGAAGCTGAAAGCATTTCCGCTGAGATCGGGAACTAGACAGGGATGCCCACTCTCCCCACTGTTATTTAATATAGTACTGGAGGTCCTAGCCACGGCAATCAGACAAAACAAAAAAATACAAGGAATCCAGATTGGCAAAGAAGAAGTCAAACTGTCACTATTTGCAGATGACATGATACTGTACATAAAAAACCCTAAAGACTCCACCCCAGAACTACTAGAACTGATATCGGAATACAGCAAAGTTGCAGGATACAAAATCAACACACAGAAATCTGTGGCTTTCCTATATACCAACAATGAACCAACAGAAAGAAAAATCAGGAAAACAACTCCATTCACAATTGCATCAAAAAAAAATAAAATACCTAGGAATAAACCTAACCAAAGAAGTGAAAGACTTATATTCTGAAAACTACAAGTCACTCTTAAAAGAAATTAAAGGGGACACTAACAGATGGAAACGCATCCCATGCTCATGGCTAGGAAGAATTAATATCGTCAAAATGGCCATCCTGCCCAAAGCAATATACAGATTTGATGCAATCCCTATGAAACTACCAGCAACATTCTTCAATGAACTGGAACAAATAATTCAAAAATTCATATGGAAACACCAAAGACCCCGAATAGCCAAAGCAATCCTGAGAAAGAAGAATAAAGTAGGGGGGATCTCACTCCCCAACTTCAAGCTCTATTATAAAGCCATAGTTATCAAGACAATTTGGTACTGGCACAAGAACAGAGCCACAGACCAATGGAACAGACTAGACAATCCAGACATTAACCCAGACATATATGGCCAATTAATATTTGATAAAGGAGCCATGGACATACAATGGCGAAATGACAGTCTCTTCAACAGGTGGTGCTGGGAAAACTGGACAGCTACATGTAGGAGAATGAAACTGGACCATTGTCTAACCCCATATACAAAAGTAAACTCAAAATGGATCAAAGACCTGAATGTAAGTCACGAAACCATTAAACTCTTGGAAGAAAACATAGGCACGAACCTCTTAGACATAAACATGAGTGACCTCTTCTTGAACATATCTCCCCGGGCAAGGAAAACAACAGCAAAAATGAACAAGTGGGACTATATTAAGCTGAAAAGCTTCTGTACAGCAAAAGACACCATCAATAGAACAAAAAGGAACCCTACAGTATGGGAGAATATATTTGAAAATGACACATCCGATAAACGCTTGACGTCCAGAATATATAAAGAGCTCACACGCCTCAACAAACAAAAAACAAATATCCAATTAAAAAATGGGCAAAGGAACTGAACAGACGGTTCTCCAAAAAAGAAATACAGATGGCCAACAGACACATGAAAAGATGCTCCACATCGCTAATTATCAGAGAAATGCAAATTAAAACTACAATGAGGTATCACCTCACACCAGTAAGGATGGCTGCCATCCAAAAGACAAACAACAACAAATGTTGGCGAGGCTGTGGAGAAAGGGGAACCCTCCTACACTGCTGGTGGGAATGTAAACTTGTTCAACCATTGTGGAAAGCAGTATGGAGGTACATCAAAATGCTCAAAACAGACATACCATTTGACCCAGGAATTGCACTCCTAGGAATTTACCCTAAGAATGCAGCAATCAAGTATGAGAAAGACCAGTGTACCCCTATGTTTATCGCAGCACTATTTACAATAGCCAAGAATTGGAAGCAACCTAAATGTCCATCGATAGATGAATGGATAAAGAAGAAGTGGTACATATACACAATGGAATACTACTCAGCCATAAGAAAAGGGCAAATCCAACCATTTGCAGCAACATGGATGGACCTGGAGGGTATTATGCTCAGTGAAACAAGCCAAGCAGAGAAAGAGAAATACCAAATGATTTCACTCATCTGTGGAATATAAGAACAAAGGAAAAACTGAAGGAACAAAACAGCAACAGAATCACAGAACTCAAGAATGGACTAACAGGTACCAAAGGGAAAGGGACTGGGGAGGATGGGTGGGTAGGGAGGGATAAGGGGGGGCAGAAAAAGAGGGGTATTAAGATTAGCATCCATAGCGGGGTGGGAGAAAGGGGAGGGCTGTACAACACAGAGAAGACAAGTAGTGATTCTACAACAGTTTGCTACGCTGATGGACAGTGACTGTAAAGGAGTATATAGGGGGGACCTGGTATAGGGGAGAGCCTAGTAAACAAAGTATTCGTCATGTAAGTGTAGATTAATGATTAAAAAAAAAAAAAGCAGTTCCTATGTGGTGACCTCTAATGAGTTCTACACAATGATATAAAGGGCATATAAAAGTGTAGGCAAAGGTTCTGTTTGTGTTTATACAGAGGATCAAAGCCTAATTTGGCTACCCCAAAAATGAACTAAGATACGATATGAAAAAGAACTTCCAACATCAGCACTCTCAGGAAGACTCATGACAGAAGATGATCAGCAAAAAAAAAAACTCCAACAAAGATCCACGCACTGTCACAGGTGTAGATGCACTCATCCCACCAGTTCCTGGACTTGCCATGGGAATGATGAAGGAGATATCTAAGCTAGCCTGCGCATACAGTAAAACAACAAATTTGACTGGATCTATACTGTTGGAACTCAACCAAGAATTAGGAGAAGTGCAAATTGTAGCGCTCCAAAATCTTACAACCACAGACTATTTATCGTTAAAAGAACATATGGGATATGAACAGTCCCCAGGAATGGGTTGTTCTAGTTTATCTGAATTCTCTCAGACTGTTTAAGTTCAGTCGGACAATATCCACCATATCATAGATAAGTTTTCACAAATGCCTAAGGTGCCTAACTGGTTTTCTTGGTTTCACTGGAGATGGCTGGTAATTACAGGTATGCTTTGGTTAGGTAACTATATTCCTATTATGTTAATGTGTGTGCACAATTTAATTAGTAGTTTAAAACCTATCCATGCTGAAGTTACTCTACAAGAAGATATGTCAAAGAAATAATCAATCTTCCCAGGTTTTCTTCTGCCTGCTACTTCTATAGCTTTTCTTCTTCCTACCTAATCACAACCTTTAAATAGAACTCGTGCCACATGTCGAATTTACTGAGTATCATAATTCTTCCAAGTGGTAAAGACACCTCAAGACAAATGCTGGGCATAGAAGCCACAGGGCATAAATATGCAAAGAAGTAAAAAGCTAACCTTTTCAAACAATAAGGCTTCTCTCTCACTTACCAACTTAACATTTCCCTGTATGGCCCCGGAAGATGACTGGTTAGCCAGAGACGGGTAAGATTCCTCAAGGGAGGAACAACCTAAGACAGGCACAGTCGCAGGGGGCCATGTGGTGAGAAAATGGGGAGCAGCAGAGGTGAGGCTTAGAACCTCCCCCCTCATGTTCTGAGAGAAATCTTCTGCATACATGGATGTTTATTGCCCTCGTCTAGCTCGGATTAACACATAGTCTACAGGCACACACCTGATCATCTACATTTGCTCTCTTACAACACTAAACTCTGTTTTCTACCTTTATCTCGTATCTACCTACTTCAGCATTTTATTAAAAATAATAATAATAGAGAAATGTGGTATCCACATATAAATCAAGTTTAAAAATCAAATGAATATTCATATTTGAACTGACTGTGTATAGTTCATAATGCAGGAACAAAACCGAAAGCTTCTGTGATGACTGCCCTTGTACTGTTCACCATGTAACTTATTCACTATGTAAGAATTTGTGCTCCATGTAAGAATTTGTTCGTTATGCATCAGAAGATTGGAGACTGACGAAAATTAGGCTTGGGGTGGATTAATGATTGTGCATTGAGTATTGACCCCCCTATACAGAAATTTATTGTGGTTAACAACTATTTGATCAATAAATATGAGAGATGCCCTCACAAAATATATATATACATATATATATATATATATATATATATATATATATATATATATGTATAAACACACTTCCAATTGTAAAATAAATAAGTTACCGGGATGTAATGTATAGCATAAGGAATATAGTCAAAATATTGTAACAACCTGGTATGGTGATACCTGGTACCTAGAATTATCATGTATATAAATGTTGAATCACTGTGTTGTACACCTGAAACTAATGTAATGCAATACTGTTGTCAACTACCCTTCAATTAAAAAAAAAAAAAAGAACTTAAAAAAAAAAAAAAAAAACCTATCCATGCTGAAGTTACTCTACAAGAAGATATGTCAAAGAAATAATCAATCTTCCCAGGTTTTCTTCTGCCTGCTACTTCTATAGCTTTTCTTCTTCCTACCTAATCACAACCTTTAAATATAACTCGTACCACATGTCGAATTTACCGAGTATCATAATTCTTCCAAGTGGTAAAGACACCTCAAGACAAATGCTGGGCATAGAAGCCACAGGGCATAAATATGCAAAGAAGTAAAAAGCTAACCTTTTCCAACAATAAGGCTTCTCTCTCACTTACCAACTTAACATTTCCCTGTATGGCCCCGGAAGATGACTGGTTAGCCAGAGACGGGTAAGATTCCTCAAGGGAGGAACAACCTAAGACAGGCACAGTCGCAGGGGGACCATCAGGTGAGAAATTGGGGATCAACAGAGGTGAGGCTTAGAACCTCACCCCCCCTGTTCTGAGAGAAATCTTCTGCATACATGGATGTTTATTGCCCTCGTCTAGCTCGGATTAACACATAGTCTACAGGCACACACCTGATCATCTACATTTGCTCTCTTACAACACTAAACTCTGTTTTCTACCTTTATCTCGTATCTACCTACTTCAGCATTTTATTAAAAATAATAATAATAGAGAAATGTGGTATCCACATATAAATCAAGTTTAAAAATCAAATGAATATTCATATTTGAACTGACTGTGTATAGTTCATAATGCAGGAACAAAACCGAAAGCTTCTGTGATGACTGCCCTTGCACTGTTCACCATGTAACTTATTCACTATGTAAGAATTTGTGCTCCATGTAAGAATTTGTTCGTTATGCATCAGAAGATTGGAGACTGACGAAAATTAGGCTTGGGGTGGATTAATGATTGTGCATTGAGTATTGACCCCCCTATACAGAAATTTATTGTGGTTAACAACTATTTGATCAATAAATATGAGAGATGCCCTCACAAAATATATATATACATATATATATATATATATAAACACACTTCCAATTGTAAAATAAATAAGTAACCGGGATGTAATGTATAGCATAAGGAATATAGTCAAAATATTGTAACAACCTGGTATGGTGATACCTGGTACCTAGAATTATCATGTATATAAATGTTGAATCACTGTGTTGTACACCTGAAACTAATGTAATGCAATACTGTTGTCAACTACCCTTCAATAATAAAAAATAAATAAATAAATAAATAAATAAATAAAAGAATGTACCTGCTTCATAGGATTCTGAAAGAAGTTAAATGAAAAAAATAGGTGAAGTAGTTCTGAAATTTAAAGCTGTTTCCTAAATGAGTTTTTTCTATTACATATATTTTTATTGATATATAGTCATATTAGTTTCAAGTGTACAACACAGTGGTTCAACAGTTACCCATATTATTAAATCCAAACCCCACTGGTACAGCTACTATCTGTCAACATAGGAAGATGTTTCAGAATCATTGGCTGTATTCTCCGTGCTGTACTACTATCCCTGTGACCTGTTTACACTATTATTGAGAATTTTCATGCCCCTTTATCCTCACCCACCCCAACTTCTCCCCCATGGTAACCATCAGTCTCTTCTCAGTGTCTATGAGTCTACTGCTGTTTAGTTCCTTCTGTTTTGCTCTGTTTTTATATTCCACAAATAAGTGAAATAGTATGGTATTTGTCTTTCCTCACCTAGCTTATTTCACTGAGCATAATACCCTCTAGCTCCATCCATGTCATTGCAAATGACAGGATTTCTTTTCATGACTGAATAATATCCCATTGTGTGTATGTACCACTTCTTCTCTATCCATTCATCTACTGATGGACACTTAGGTGACTTCCATGTCTTGGCTATTATAAATCATGCACCAATAAACATAGGGGTGTATATATATTTTTCAACCAGGGATTTTGTTTTCTTCAGCTAAATTCCTAGCAGTGGAATTGCTGGGTCATATGATATTTCTATTTTTAATTTTTTTAGGAACCTCCATACTGCTTTCCACAATGGCTGCACCAAACTGACATTCCAACTAACAGTGTAAGAAGGTTCCAGTTTCTCCACATCCTTGCCAACACTTGTTCTTTCTTGTCTTTTGGATAGTAGCCATTCTGACTGGTATGAAGTGATACCTCATTGTTGTTTTGATGTGCATTTCCCTACTGATTAGCAATGTCAAGCATCTTTTCATGTTCCTGTTGGCCATCTATATTTCTTTATTGGAGAAATATCTGTTCAGGTTATCAGCCCACTTTTTAATTGGGTTATTTGCAATTTTTTTGGTGTTGAGGCATATGAGCTCTTTATATATTTTGGATGTTAACCCCTTATCAGATAAATCATTTGAATATATTCTGCCATACTGTATGTTGCCTTTTTGTTCTGCTGATTGTGTCTTTTGCTTTTGCTGTACAGAAGCTTTTCAGTTTGATGTAGTCCCACTTGTTCATTTTTTATTTTGTTTCCCTTGCCTGAGGAGATGTGTCCAGGAAAGAATTGCCCATGTTCAAGAGATTTTTCCCTTATTTTACTCTTAAGAGTTTTATGGTTTCATGTCTTACATTCAGGTCTTTGATCCATTTTGAGTTTACCTTTGTGTATGGAGTTAGGCAGTAATCCAGTTTCATTCTCTTGCATCTAGTTGTCTAGTTTTCCCAACACCAGTTATTCAAGAGACTGTCTTTTTTACATTACATATTCATGGCTCCTTTATTGTATATTAATAGACCAAATATGTGTGGGTTTGTATATGGACTCTCTATTCTGTTCCATTCATCTGTCATCTGTGCCACTACCAAACTGTTTTGATTACTGTTTTTGTAGTGCGTCTTGAGGTCAGGGAGTGTAATCTTCCCCAGCTTTGTTCTTCTTTCTCAGGATTGCTTTGGCTATTCTGAGTCTTTTCCATATAAATTTGGGAACTGTTTGTTCTAGTTCATTGAATAATGCTGTTGGAATTTAGATAGAGATTGAATTAAATCTTTAAGTTACTTTGGGCAGGATGGTCATTTTAAAAATATTATTCTTCCTATTCATGAGCATGGCATAGATTTCCATTTATTTGTGTCATCTTTTATTTCTCTCATGAGTGGCTCATAGTTTTCAGACTATAGGTCTTTCACTTCCTTGGTTAGGTTTTTTCCTAGGTATTTTATTCATTTTGATGCAATTATAAATGGAATTGTTTTCTGATTTCTCTTTTGGCTAGTTCATTGTTAGTATAAAGGAACATAACAGATTTCTGTGTATTAATTTTGTATCCTGCAACTTAATTGAATTCAGTTATTAGTCATAGTGGTTTTTTGGTGGAGTCTTTAGGATTTTCTATGTATAATATGATGTCATCTGCAAATAGTGAGTTTAACTTCTTCCTTACCAATTTGGATGCCTTTTATCTTTTTCTGTTGTCTGATTGCCAAGGTTAGTACCTCCACTACTGTGCTGGATGAAAGTGGTGAGAGTGGGCATCCTTGTCTTGTTCCTGACCTTAAAGGAAAAACTTTCAGCTTTTCACCATTAAGTATGTTGTTAGCTGTGGACTTGTCATATATGGCATTTACTATGTTGAGGTATGTACCATCTATGCCCATTTTGTTGACAGTTTTTATCGGGATTTTTGTGAAATGCTTTTTCAGCATCTATTGAGATGATCATGTTGTTTTTACACTTCTTTTTGTTAATATGGTGTATGATGTTGATGGATTTACGAATACACCATCCTTGCATCCCTGGAATAAATCCTACTTGGTTGTAATGGATGATCCCTTTGATGTATTTTTTAATTTAGTTTGCTAATGTTTTCTTGAGGGTTTTTGCATTTATGTTCAGGGATATGGATCTAAAATTTTCTTTTTTTGTAGCACCTTTGGTTTTGTTAATAGAATCATGTTGACTTCAGAGAAGGAGGTTGGAAGTATTCGTTCCTCTTCTGTGTTTTGGAGTACTGTGAGAAGGATGGGTATGAGCTCTTCTTTAAATGTTAGGTAGAATTCAGCTGTGAGGCCATCTGTCCTGGAATTTTGTTTGTTGATTGTTTAGAGTATTTTGATTACCAGTTCAATATCATTACTAGTAATTGGTCTATTCAGATTTCCTATTTCTTCCTGGGGCAGTCTTGGAAGGTTGTATTTTTCTAGGAAGTTGTTCATTTCTTCTTGATTGTCCAATTTATTGGTATATATTTTTTCATAGTATTCTCTAATAAATCTTTGTATTTCTTGGTATCTGCTCTTCATTTCTGGTTTTATTTGGGTACTCTTTTTTTCTTTATAAGCCTGGCTAGAGGGTTATCTATTTAATTTATTTTTTCAAAGAACCGGCTTTTAGGTTTATTAATTTTTTTATTGTTTTATTCTTTCCTATATTATTTATTTCTGCTCTAATCTTTATTGTGTCCTTTTGCTAACTTTGAGTTTCATTTGCTCCTCTCTTTCTAGTTTCTTTAATTGTGAGTGTAGACTGTATTTTTTGGACTGTTCTTGTTTCTTGAGGTAGGCCTGTATTGCTACATACTTCTCTCTTAGAATGGAATTGTGGCATCCCACAGATATTGGACTGTTGTATTTTTCTTTTCACTTGTCTCCATGTATTGCCTGATTTCTGTTTTGATTTGTTAACTGATTCATTGATTATTTAGAAGCGTGTTGTTTAGCCTCCATGTGGTTGTGAGGTTTTTTTGTTTTCTGTGTGTAATTTATTTCTACTTACATACCATTGTGGTGTGAAAAGCTGCTTGATACAATTTCAAACTTTTTGAATTTATTGAGGCTCTTTTTGTGGCCTAGTATGTGATCTATTCTGCAGAATGTTACAAGGACACTTGAGAAAAAGTTGATTCCTGCTGCTTTGGCGTGGAGTGTTCTATAGATGTCTGTTAAGTCCATCTGATCTATTATAATGTTTAGTCCCTCTGTTTCCTTATTTATTTTCTGTATGGTTGATCTATTGATGTGAGAGGTATGTTAAAGTCTCTTACAATGAATATGGTGTAACCTGTTTCCCTATTTAATTCTGTTAGTATTTGTTTTACATTTTTAAGTGCTCCTATGATGGGTGTGTAGATATTTATAATGATTATATCCTTTTGTTGGACAGACCAATTTATCATTATATAATATCTTTTTTTGTCTCTTGTTACTTACTTTATTTGTTTGGAAATCTATTTTGTCTGATACAAGAACAGCTAGTCCTGCTTTTTCTCCTTATTGTTTGCATGAAATTACTTCTTCAATCCCTTCATGTTTAGCCTGTATGTCTTTGGGTTGGAAATGAGTGTCCTGCAGGCAGCATATAAATGGATCTTGCTTCTTTATCCATCTGCCACTATATCTCTTTTTGGTGGGGGAGGGGGGTTTAGAAACACTAGAACTTCATTTTATTTATTTACTTTATTAAGGTTATCATTGATATACAATGTTATGAAGGTTTCACATGAGCAACATTGTAGTTACTGCATTCATGCATATTATTGAGTCCCCACCACACCACACCACAGTCACTGTCCATCAGCATATGGAGATGCCAGAGTCACTTCTTATCTTCTCTGTGATACACTATCTTCCTTGAGACCCCACACACACCATGTGTGCCAGTCATAATACCCCTCAATCCTCTTCTCCCTCCCTCCCCACCCAGCCTCTCCCACCCCTCCCCTTAGGTAACCACAAGTCCCTTCTTGGAGTCTGTGAGTCTGCTGCTGTTTTGTTCCTTCAGTTTTGCTTTGTTGTTATACTCCACAAATGAGTGAAATCATTTGGTACTTGTCTTTCTCCGCCTGGCTTAATTCACCGAGCATAATGCCCTGTAGCTCCAACCATGTTGCTGCAACTGGTAGGATTTGTTTCTTTCTTATGGCTGAATAGTATTCCATTGTATATATGTATCACGTCTTCTTTATCCATTCATCTACTGAAGGACACTTAGTTCTCTTTATCTGCCTATTTTTTAATTGGGTTATTTGCTTTTTGGATGTTGAGGCATGTGAGTTCTTTATATATTTTGGATTTTAACCCCTTGTCAAATATGTTGTTTTACGAATATATTCTCCCATACTGTAGGATGCCTTTTTGTTCTGATGATGGTGTCCTTTGCTGTACAGAAGCTTTTAGTTTGATGCAGTCCCATGTGTTCATTTTTGCTTTTTGTTTCCCTTGCCTGAGGAGACGTGTTCAGGAAAACGTTCATGTTTATATTCAGTAGGTTTTGCCTATGTTGTCTTCTAAGAGTTTTATGGTTTCATGACTTGCATTCAGGTCTTTGATCCATTTCAAGTTTACTTTTGTGTATGGGGTTAGACAATAATCCAGTTTGATTCTCTTGCATGTATTTGTTCACTTTTCCCAACAACAGTTGTTGAAGAGACTGTCATTTCCCCATTGTATATCCATGACTCCTTTATCATATATTAATTGACCATGTATGCTTGGATTTATATCTGGGCTCTCTAGTCTTTTTCATTGGTCTATGGGTCTGTTCTTGTGCCAGTACCAAATTGTCTTGATTACTGTGGCTTTGTAGTAGAGCTTGAAGTTGGGGAGCATAATTCCCCCAGCTTTATTCTTCCTTCTCAGGATTGCTTTAGCTATTCTGGGTCTTTTGTGTTTCCATATGAATTTTAGAACTAGTTGCCCTAGTTCATTGCAGAATACTCTTGGTATTTTGATAGGGATTGCATTGAATCTGTAGATAGCTTTAGGTAGAACAGCCATTTTGACAATGTTAATTCTTCCTATCCATGAGCATGGGATGTATTTCCAATTATTAGTGTCTTTAATTTCTGTCATGAGTCCTTGTAGTTTTCAGCATATAGGTGTTTCACCTCCTTGGTTAGGTTTATTCCTAGGTATTTTATTCTTTTTTGATGCAATTGTGAATGAAATTGTTTTCCTGATTTCTCTTTCTGCTAGTTCATCATTAGTGTATAGGAAAGCAACAGATTTCTGTGTATTAATTTTGTATCCTGCAACTTTGCTGAATTCTGCTATTAGTTCTGCTAGTTTTGCGGTAGATTCTTTAGGGTTTTTTTATGTACAATATCGTGTCATCTGCAAACAATGACAGTTTAACTAACTTTTTCTTTACCAGTCTGGATGCCTTGTATTTCTTTGTGTTGTCTGATTGCCGTGGCAAGGACCACCAGTACTATGTTGAATAGAAGTAGGGACAGTGGGCATCCTTCTCTTGTTCCTGATCTTAAAAGTAAAGTTTTCAGCTTCTCACTGTTAAGTATGATATTGGCTGTGGGTTTGTCATATATGGCCTTTATTATGTAGAGGTACTTGTCTTCTATACCCATTTTGTTGAGACTTTTTATCATGAATTGATGTTGAATTTTTTTCAAATGTTTTTCAGTGTCTATGAAGATAATCATGTGGTTTTCTTATTTTTTTGTTGATGAGGTGTATGATGTTGATGGATTTTCAAATATTGTGCCATCCATGCATTCCTGGAATAAATCCTACTTGATTATAGTGGATGATCTTTTTGATGTAATTTTTAATTTGGTTTGCTAATATTTTGTTGAGTGTTTTTGCATCTGTGTTCATCAAGGATATTGGTCTGTAATTTTCTTTTTTAGTGGTGTCTTTGCATGGTTTGGGTATTAGAGTGATGCTGGCTCATAAAATGAGCTTGGAAGCATTCCCTCCTTCTGCTTTTTGGAAAACTTAAGGAGAATGGGTATTTGGTCTTCACTAAATGTTTGATAAAATTCGGTGGTGAAGCCATCTGGTCCAGGGGTTTTGTTCTTAGGTAGGTTTTTGATTACCAATTCAGTTTTGCTGCTGCTAATTGTTCTGTTCAGATTTTCTGTTTCTTCCTGGATGAGTCTCGTAAGGTTTTATTTTTCTACAAAATTCCCCATTTCTTCTAGGTTATGTAATTTGTTAGCATATAATTTTTCATAGTATTCTCTAATAATTTTTTGTATTTCTGTGGTGTCCATAGAGATTTTTCCATTCTCATTTCTGATTCTGTTTATGTGTGGACTCTTTTTTTTTCTTGATAAGTCTGGCTATAGGGTTATCTATTTTGTTTATTTTTTCAATGAACCAGCTCCTGCTTTCATTGATTTTCTCTATTGTTTTATTCTTATCAATTTTATTTATTTCTGCACCAATTGTTATTATGTCACTCCTTCTTCTGACTTTGGGCCTCAGTTTTTCTTCTTCAGTTTTGTTAATTGTGACTTTAGACTGTTCATATGGGATTGTACTTCTTTCTTGAGGTAAGCCTGTATTGCTATATACTCCCCTCTTAGCATGGCCTTCGCTGTGTCCCGCAGATTTTACGGTGTTGAGTTGCTGTTGTCATTTGTCTCCCTATATTGCAGATCTCTGTTTTTATTTGGTCACTGATCCACTGATTATTAGGAGCATGTTGTTAGGCCTCCGTGTGTTTGTGGGCTTTTTCATTTTATTTGCATAATTTACTTCTAGTTTCATACCTTTGTGCTCTGAGAAGCCAGTTGGTACAATTCAATCCTTCTGAATTTACTGAGGCTCTTTTTGTGGCCTAGTATGTGATCTGTTCTTGAAAATAGTACTTGTTTTACATATGTAGGTGCTCCTGTATTGGGTGTATAGATATTTATAATGGTTATATTGTCATGTTGGACTGACCCCTTTGTCATTACATAATGTCCTTCTTTGTCTCTTGTACTTTGTTTTGAAGTCTGTTTTCTCTGATACAAGTACTGCAACTCCTGCTTTTTTCTCCCTGTTAGTTGCGTGAAATATCTTTTCCCGTCCCTTCACTTTTAGTCTGTGTATGTCTTTGGGTTTAAAGTGAGCCTCTTGTAGGCAGCATGTAGATGGGTATTGTTTTTTCACCCATTCAGTGACTCTATGTGTTTTGATTGGTGCATTCAGACCATTTACATTTAGGTGATGATTGATAGGTATGTACTTATTGCCATTGCAGGCTTTAGATTCGTGATTACCGAAAGTTCAAGGGTAACTTCTTTACTATCTTGCAGTCTACTTTAACTCACTTAGTATGCTATTATAAACCCAATCTAAAGGTTGGTTTTTTTTTCCCTCCTTTTCTTTCTCCTCCTTTCTTTATATATTAGGTATCATATTCTGTACTCTTTGTGTATCCCTTGACTGACTTTGGGGGTAGTTGATTTAATTTTGCATTTGTTGAGTAATTAATTGGTATACTTTCATTATTGTGGTTTTATTTCCTCTAGTGACAGCTATTTAGCCTTAGGTACACTTCCATCTATAGCAGTCCCTCCAAAATACACTGTAGAGACGGTTTGTGGGAGATAAATTCTCTCATCTTTTGCTTATCTGGAAATTGTTTAATCCCTCCTTTAAACTTAAATGATAATCTTGGTGGATAGAGTATTCTTGATTCAAGGCCCTTCTACTTCATTCCATTAAATATATCTTGCCACTCCCTTTTGGCCTGTAAAGTTTCTTCTGAGAAGTCATGATGATAGACTGATGTGTTTTCCTTTGTAGGTGATCTTTTTTCTCTCTCTGGCTGTTTTTAATACTCTGTCCTTGTCCTTGATCTTTGCCATTGTAAGTGTATATGCATTGGTGTCATCTTCCTTGGTTCCCTTATGTTGGGAGATCTGTGCACGTCCATGGGCTGAGAGGCTATCTGCTTCCCTGGATTGGGGAAATTTTCAGCAATGACTTCCTCAAAGACACTTTCTATCCCTTTTTTCTCTTCTTCTAATTCTGGTACCCCTATAATGCCAATATTGTTCTGTTTGGATTGGTGACACAGTTCTCTCAATATTCTTTCATTCCTAGAGTTCCTTTTTTCTCTCTGTGCTTCAGCTTCTTAGCATTTCTGTTATCTAATTTCTATTTCATTTGCCCCCTCCTCTACTTCATCTAATCTGCTTTTAAATCCCCCCATTGTATGTTTCATTTTGCATACTGTATTTTTCAAAGTTTGTATCTCATTCCTGAATTCCTCACTTTTTTATTGAGTGTTTATATGTAGTTCTATGGGCATGTTTGTGATTTTTATTTTGAAATCTCTTTCCAGAACATTGGTGAGTTCAGTTTCACTTGGCCCTCTTTCTGGTGTTTGTGGGATTTTGGTTTGAACCAGGTTCCTTTGACATTTCATATTTGTAGGTGTGTCCCTCTAGTGCCCAGAAGCTCTACTCTCTGGAGCTGCTCAGCTCCTGGATCGATGGCAAAGATTGCTGGCAAGCAGCACTGGTGCCTGTCAGGAGGAAAGAGCTCTTTCCTGCTTCCTGGCTGCAGTGTGTGCCTCAATTGCCAGGGCCAGTGGGCTGAGCACGCAGGTAGTAGGAACCTCTGTGCTATGCACTTATAGCTGCCATAGGTGGGTCCAACCTCTGGCTGGCCTGGTGCAATGATGAGGGTAGCCGATTTGAGAGCTGTTGCCAACTGGTAGGAAGGCGTGGCAGGCTGTGTATTGCAGTTGTGGGCCTCATAGCTGCATTGCCAGCTGGATGATGTAGTGCCTGAAGCGCCTGAACGTTCTCAACCTGCTGGGTTGAGTGCGCCGGGACAATTTTGTCCACCTGTCCTTTCTCCTGAGTGCCAAACTCTGTGCAACCCTTTTCCCTTTAGCAGCCCTCTCGCTGTTAGGAAGTCTGCCAGAGTGCCCGCCTTTCTTTTGTCCCAGAGTGGCCGGTTGTGGGTACCTGTTTTCCACAAGTGGCTGGAATCTCTGTCTCTCCAAGTATTCTGCTTGTCTTAGCTTTCCAACTCCACTAATCTCCAGGGCACCATTTAATGTAGGTTCATGCTCCCAGCAGATCTCCAGGGCCGAGTGTTCAGCAGTCCTAGGCCTCCACCCCCTTCCCACTCTGTTTCCCTTGCTCCCACTGCTGAACTGGGGTGGTGGAAGGGCTTGGGTCCCGCCAGATCGCAGCTTTGGTACTTCACCCTTTTCTGTGAGGTCCACTCCATTCCCCAGGTGTATGCAGTCTGTTGCAGCCTTCTTTCCTGTTGCTCTTTCAGGATTAGTTGTATTAACTATATTTTCATATTATATGTGATTTGGAGCATGCTTGCTTTTTTAACAAACAGATTAAAATAAGGAACATGGCCAATTTCCAAATCAGATTATATCAAAAGTATTCTATATAAATAGCACATAATACCTGTTTTCTTCCCCACTTCACTCTTTCTATTCCCTCCCCACCCTCCCTCATACCTCCCATGACTAATTCTTACTCTTGTTAAAACCTTAGGTTAGAAGTGACTTCCTCTGGTATACCTTCCCTAATCTTCAAATGACATCTGATTTTGGAGGAACAAATGATAAAAAGATTTTCTTTTCTGAAACGGCAAAATCAAATACCTCTTTTTCTATGACTTGTGAATTCAAAATATCACTGAAATATTAGATTAATTATAATGAAATAACTATACCATGTGAGATACTGTAATATAAATTGTATTTCAGAAAACAGCTGTGAATTTATTTTAATGACTGCTGAATTAAAATATAATCTGTACCAAAATGTAATGAAATAATTCACAGATTTATTTCAATTTTCTATTGATTATCAATAGATTAACAATTTAAATTATTATCTACAGCATGCTAGATCTAGTTCTAAATCCTGGGAATCTGATAGTCACTTAATTTGAGGACCCTGCCTTCATGGAGCTTGCATACTTAGAGGGAAACAGATCATAAATATAAATACAAACGTATATACAAGGTCAGGAGATGATAAATCCTATGGAGAGAAATAGAGCAGTAAGTGGTAGAGGAAGTGCAGGATGTGTTAGCTCTTTTATATAGTATCACAGAAGATCTCTTTGGTAAGCTGTTTAATCAGGTAAAAACAGGTAGAATGGATTGAAAAGAGTTTGGTATCTTTCTATTGCATAGCTCTCTTCTTTCCCATATTTGTACTATAGAAGCAAATTTAAGTTAGCTGATTCAGTATGAATAATATCATCATAGTTTTTTCTTTGAAAATTATCAACCAACTGTTTTAACCAAATGTTATTGACATCCAGTGCAAATTTATACTGTATTGTATGGTATGTATTACATTTTTAAATGTATAAATTTTTGTTTACTTTATCTTTGTAACTGTAGTGAAAAATATAGTTTCCCATGTAAAATTTTATGGGATCCAACAGTGATCAAAACATATTCCTGCCCCTTGTGGCTTTCATTCTCACAGAAAAGACTACATTAATATATGTATATTTGTGTGTGTGTGTGTATGTATATGTATATGTATGTACATACACACACACACACTATATATATATATATATATATATACCTATGTTCAAAGTCAGTTTGTGATAAAAGCCCAGAAGTATAAAGCAGAGTAAAGGTGTTGATATTTTACATAAATTGATTAGGAAAGTCCTCTAAGATTAAAGGGGAATTAGGTTAGGTTTTGTTAGGGTTCGGGACTCCGGGGCTTCTCCAGAGAACAAACCACATGGACACGGAGATGTAAATCCAAGCAAAGTATTCAGCCAGCCAGCTGGGGTCGACAGCACCTCCCCTGACACGCAGGCCGAGTCCGAGCTGCCGACCCCCAGGCAACTTCAGGTATAGATTATATAGGATTTTCACAGCCGTTGCACCAAAGCCCACACATTACCACAACCAATGAATTTAAAACACATCCCATACTTTAACCAATAAAGTTGAAACGGGGACCCGCCGCTTGCCTGACCTTTGCACAAGCATCCCTTAAGTCTTGTCACGAGTTTCGTCCCCCTTAGAGTGTGGAAACTGGGTGGCTCTCGCTCTAGGGTGTTTCTTGCATTCTTTTACAGTTTAAGAGAATATTATTAGTTGCACTCCTATTGCATTGTTTGTTCATACTTTTATATCGATCATTACATCATAAAGAGTTAGAGATTCAGTGGGATACCTCTACCACTATAGCTTTTTTCTTCAAATGCCACTGAAATTTCTTGGTCTTCAGTTTTTGGTTGATCTCAGTCTCAGTCAAATAATGTTAGTAAATTAGGAATCTGAAAACTTAGCATGTACCTCTATTAAAATTTGCCTGATACATTTTACTCATCTGCATCAATAGTTAAAACTTCGTATATTATTAAGTGAACCTTTTATCTCAAATATGATTATATTCACCAGTTAAGCTAAAATTATAGCTCCCCTACTCATTATTTCTCTTTAATTCATAAAATAAGAATAAAAATAAAATTTTAGACTTCTCTTGAGAAAAGGAAAAAGGATAAGCCAAAGCAAGACTGACCTCTGTAGAGATAGAAAACACACAACTTCAGAATGCAAAGGTTAGGAAACATCTATCACAAATGCTATCTGTTCAACACCAGATAGCACTCTGAGTTATTGTCTAATGCAAGGCTGTAAATCCAGAGGAAAAATATTTTCCCAGCCCGGACGAAATACCTTTGAACTGAAATCAGTCAAAGGGAGATATAAAGTGGGAGAAATCTGTTTATTGCTTACAAACAGTAGTCCACTTCTATTCATCTGTGTATCACTGGAAGGAGCTGCAAAAAAGGGCCCCCACCCCACCTCTCAGGTCCAGATAGGCCTTAGCTCCCCCATATAATTACCTATTGATATGGAGATAGCTACTTCTCTCCACCCCTTGGAAACACCTATTGATATGGAGATGAGCTAAGGCCAGGCAAGAGATTCTGGAAATATTGTAATTTTACCCACAAAGGCTTATAGACTACCCAAGATCTTTGAAAAAATAATTTACTATCACTTCAAAAGAAAACATATTTTTTGGTCTTGTCATTACAAGACTATTGACCCAGAGACTTAAAACACATTTTATGGATATAGTAGGAAAGAAGTAGTGATTGGCAAAAATTAAAGGTTTTTAGTTAAATATTTTCATGAAAGCATAGTGGATGCTAACTGTTCAGCAGTTGAGGTGGTAAAGTTACCACATTATTTAACAGAAGTTCCTCTAATCTGTGTGTCTTGCCAATGGGTTTCAGCCCTAGGCAACTTCACTCGATTCAGTGAGACTGAAAAATGACAGTGTAATGTTCTTGGGGTAAAAGGGCTTATACCCAACTTAATTCCCACGTGGCAGGTCAGTCACTAGAATCCCATCCACCCAGAGAAAGTCTGCAGGCAGCAAGCCAGTCTCTGCCTCTGGGCCTCTCTACCCCCACAGCCATCTCAGTCTCAGCCCGCCTGCAGCCTTGCAGCCCTGCAGTCCTGCAGCCATGCAGCAGCCCAGAGCACTGGGAAGATCTCTTTATATACAGTCAATAGCAATGGATTGCCCACATGTGTGTAGTGAGCGAGCCTACCAGGGTCAGGTAAGAATCCTGGCCATAGGAACTTTGATTTTCTCTCCACTGTGGTATATCTTTTATTTTCTTTATCCTGCTCTCATTTCTTCCATACAGGTTGTGGGTAAAATTGTAACATTTCCAGAATACCTCGCCGGGCTTTGGTACACCTGCATATCAACAGGCATTCAGAGGTGGAAAGAAGTATGGCGTTTGTGCATTTACGTCTTTCCTGAGGAAAGATATGATATGAAGTTCATCTCCATATCAGTGGGTAATTACCTGGGCAAGTGAGGGCCTCTCTGTACCTGAGAGGTGAGGGGGAGGGCCGATTTTGCTGCTGCTTGAGCAGAAGAGAGAGATTGGCCAGACTGCAGTTTGTGAGCAATACACAGGTTTTAAACTTTATTTCTCCCTTTGACTGATTTCGGTTTTTAGAGGTATTTTGCCCTGGGATTTCCTTTCCTCTGACTAGTACAGGTATAAAATACTATTTGGTTTTCTTTTCCCTGTTCTCCAGGCTCAGTAGCTTTAAATATCTTCAATTTGGCAATTAAAAATTCTGGACAAATCTGTCCTTTCCATTTTCAGTATGCTGGGTATTGTAATCCATCCAACAAAGTAATTTTCATATTCATTTCATTCTTGAATAAGGAACCTGAATCTTCTAAGAACTTCAAATAACATTCAGATATTTCCACTCATTATGCCTTTTTAATCTCTGGATTTCCTTAAAAGGACGAGATATAGGTCCTTCTGGTATAATAAAATATATATTGGTTTTTGCCCCTGGTTTGTTTCTTGGCACAAAGCTGCTAAAATCTTGAGAATTTCCTGATTGAAATGTCTTTTGTTATTCATAACAAGTCCCTTTCCCTCACATCTGAGATTTTGTTAACGAGGTGATTCCTAGTTGGCCATTACTTAGTTTCAAGGTAGGGATTGGCTATGCTTAAAAGCTGGTATTTCAGCATGCCTTGTCACAGGCACTTACCTCAGGTTAGAGTTGGGGAGGAGGCTAGAGATTGAGTTAAAACACAAAGGACAAATAGTCTAATTAATCATGCCAGGGCAGTGAAACTGATAAGGCACCTGTTAAGAGTATGGGAGCTCATCACCCAATTTCCCCCTACCTTGTCCCATGTACCTCTTCCTGAGTGTGTCCTTCATAATGAAACTGTAATTGAAAATCCAGAGCTTTCCGAGCTTTCTGAAGTTTCTAGAAAATTACTGATCCTGAGGGGAGGTTATAGTAACATGCAAGTTTGTAGTTGGCCAGGCAGAAGTAGGGGAGCCATGGACATCTGTCGGGAATGTGGAAGTTCCACAGTCAGGATCCTCACCTGATACCCACTGTGTATGTGTGATAAGGTAATAGCCCACTGTGCAGGTGCGTGCTTCCTTACCCGTGGGCCATAAGCCATTACTGCTAGTAGTGCTATAAAGGAGAGCTCTGCCCGGTGCTAGGGGCAGAGGGATGCAGGCGGGGAGAGATCGGGGAGAGGAGAGCAGAGCATGGGGCACAGGCTGAGCAGGGGGCAGAGTTGGAAGCAGAGGGGATTCGAGTGCTCTACTCACTGCTGTGAACATAAATGTTGGCATGAGCCCCTTTTTACCCCCAATGTTCTGTTGTCTTTATGCAGTCTCACTGAATCCATAGTGAACTTGTCTGGGGCTGAAAACCCTCAGGTGAGACAACAACCCATTTGTGGCTGGTGTGTTGAGTGGGGACAGTCTTGTAGAACGGTGGGGTCTGTGCTAACTCCAGGTAGTTAGTGTCAGAATTGAATTGAACACCCAGTTGATTTCAAAGCATTGAAAAGTAGGTGTTTGGAAAAGCAAATAGTCCTTCTCAAGCTTTCCTGTAAAATAATCATTGTAACTTTTGTTCTTGTAGAATGAGAAACTCTATAATGCCAAAAAGCTTACAGTGAATTTCAGCAATGGTTTTTAACTAATGTGATTTTAATTACAACTTACAGTATATCTGGTAAAAAAAAGTTACATTGTTCAATCTAAGAAAATTATGGGTGCACATAAATTTGCTTTTACCATTTCAAACAAGGGTATTTAACAGTGATGTCAAAGTAAAAATATGACAGTTTTATGAACCATGAAATTTGTACCATGTTCAAAAAATTGGAGAAAAGATAAGAGTGTTATCTCTTATGGGCAGGAATCTTGTCTGTATCCTGAGCCTGGAGTGGTGATGCACATAGTGTTATGCCCAGAATTCGTGATCCCCAAAGCCTGCCAGGGAGCTGAGTCTGATGCAAAAGCAAAGAGCCTTTATTCGAGCTAGCTCGAGCTCAATCTCCTATCTGCACCGACTCAGTGGCGAGATACCAGAGAGCGAGTTTCAAAGGCACAAAAGTTTTATAGGGGTTGAGGGGCAGTTGGTGGGGTGAGGGTTGTGGCCTTAGCCGATTGGCTGGGGTAGGGCCAGGGTTCTGTTGCACAGGTTGCCGGGTGTGGTTTAAGCGGAAACATGGATATAGTCACTCAAGATGGAGGGCACAGAACAAAATGGAGTCGGTTCCAGTTTGCTCTTTCAATTCCCCCTTGCTATGTTGCTTACAGGCCCAATCATGGGACTGGCTGCGTTTCTATTTGGCTCTCTTCTGTTACTAGGGGCTTGTATTGAACAGGGAGGACTAGTAGTTGGACGGCCCCCACGTGGTCTCTGACAAACTGGACTAGCCTGTTGATGATACAGGGTCCAAGGGTTAGTAACAGGAGTAGGATGGCGAGGGGTCCGGCTAGGGCCAAGATAAGGGTAGTTAACCAGGGAGACTAGTTGAACAGAGACTCGTACCAGGACTGAGATTGCTCTCTTTCTAACTTTCGTTTCTGCAGCCCTTCCCTTATAAGGGCCATAGTTCTTTTATGACCCCCAGGTGATCAACATAGAAGCAACATTCTTCTCCTAGGGCTGCACATAGTCCTCCTTGCTGGATGAATAACAAGTCTAATCCCCTTCTGTTTTGGAGCACTACTTCTAGAAAGGAAAGGACCAACACACAGCAGCAATTCACCGGAGAATTCCGCTTTATTAGGGAAAGGTGCTGGGTTATATAGGAAGGGGCATGGGGTGATTGTGGTGTTACTTCTACGGGGCTGGTGGCTATTGGCTAGGTGCTGGGATTAGGGGGGAGAGAGGTGATTGGGCTTCAGGTGGCGCCGGCGGGAACCGAGAACCCGGAAGAGAAGCAGGAGGTTCGCCATCTTATGGGTGGGGGTCCTTCATTCCCCCCTTTCTCCTCTATGGGGTTGTGGACGTTGCTTTCTCTCTGACTGCTTCCTGCTGACCGGGGGCGGAGAAGGGAGTGAGGGCTTCAGGACCGGGAGGAAAGCGTTGATAGGACTCCCCACAGTAAGGACGAGTAGATGTGGACTTCTTCAGGTTGGAAATCAATGAAGGTTCCCTGTAACCATAGGTCAAGGACTTGTTGATTCTAATGGTGCCAAGAGGATACAGGTGCCAGAAGCCAGGCGTCTGCAGCCATTGTTTCCAGGAACAGTTTCCAGCGGAGAGAGGGGTCCATCTCAGCGTGTGGTGGGGAGGTCACGTGAGGGTGAGGGATCTTCTGTGGCTAAAAGCTGGTAGTTCCTGAGTAAAAGCTGGTTGAAAGTTTGATGAGAGATTTTTCCGACTTGGGATTTGATAAACTTTATTATACAAGGTAAGAAGAGACAGGCGAGGAGAATGATTATTATAGGGCCTGCAATGGGCCACAGCCAGGTGAGGAAGGGGTTTGTTAGTATTGAAGAGAACGGGTTGGAATTGGAAGCAGAGTGGAGGCTGGAGGCAAGGTCGGTGAGTTTGGTAATGTCAGTTTCTACAATGCCGGATTCGTTGATGTAATAGCAGCACTCTTCCCGAAGGAAAACGCAGGTGCCGCCCTTCTCAGCTGTAAGCAGATCTAAGGCCCGCCGGTCTTGAAGGGTGACCTTAGCTAGCAAAGTGGCCTGTCTTTGGAGAGAGGCCAGGGAATCGGCAGTGGATGTCAGGGCTCCCTCAGGTTTGGCGTTGAGATCTTTAATTGCCCATAGAGACTGACCCAAGGCTCCTCCCGAAAACCCTGCCCCAATGGCTGAGGTGGTCAAAGAGATACTGACCATGATGGGAAGGAAAGCAGCCCTTTTTGTGCACGAGGGCAAGGGAGGTTGGAGCTCAAGAAATTCTGCCATGCTGTAAAGTGTAAGCTGTGGGATTAGGGTGATGAGAATGCAGGGTATATTGGAGTTGGGAGGCAGTGAGTTAAAAAGACTGCCATTGCACCAAAAGAAGTGACCTGGTTGTGTAAAAGTCTTAGAGCCGGAGGTAGGGGTGTAGATAGACAGTGAAGTGCGCTGGAGGGGGGAGGGGTTGGGCCTACACAGTAGTGGATGGTGAGATTGTCTGCGTATTCTGGTTCCCATAGGGGTATGTCTGCCAGGGGACGGAAGGGTTGTCCTTCTGCATGGAAGGAGTAGTTGGAAATATTAAGGGGCACGGCGGCCAGCAATAGGCGCTGTAGTGATGCACACAAGAAACAATTGGCAGTGCTGAGGGTGTGGTTGAGAAAGATGGTGGTGTCTTGAATGAGCTGTAACCAAGAGTAGGAGCGGGGGTAAGAAGATGAAGAGGCGCCATCAAGAGTTTGGACAATAACTTTTTTGGAATGTCCGATGTCGGATGCAACTTGAGAGATCTGGGAGTGAGAGGGAACGTGCTCTCAAGAGATATGAAGG
Source organism: Manis pentadactyla (assembly GCF_030020395.1). Classification (NCBI taxonomy): domain Eukaryota; kingdom Metazoa; phylum Chordata; class Mammalia; order Pholidota; family Manidae; genus Manis; species Manis pentadactyla. The sequence goes on along the minus strand of NC_080037.1, from coordinate 24,724,184 downwards.
GTACCGCAGGGGTTCGAGGACCCCCCATAGTAAACTGAGGCTGTGACTCCAGTGGCCCATCGAGAGTTCCAGGGATCTGGGACTAATAAGGAGAATGAGCTGTTGGGATATTTTATGAAACGGTTGGAGGAGTAATACTGTGGGTACCGGGAGTTACCCATGTAGTGAATGATGCAAGACCTGTAGGGACATCCCCCGTAGGTGTCTGGCCATCGCCTGCAATAGGCTTGTTTTTGGTCATAGAGGAAGCAGAGGTAGGGAGAATAAAGGTAGCTGCTAGTGAACACTTTGGTGGAGGGAGGAAAGTGGAGGTATAAAGGCTCGGAGCAGCCTTTCAGAGGGCAGTCTGATGTGGCAATGAGGGCAGTAATTTTTGTTTGATGCTGTGTGTAAGTCTGTCTGACTTTGAATCGCCATACAAAGGAGGCTGGGGTGGCGGGGAAGACAATAGGAATGAGGAAAAAAAATGAGAGAGAGAGCGAGGGAACAACAAAGGAGGAAAAAGTCATGATTCGGGTATGGATGGTAAAGGGAGTGAATGGGATTTTGGAGGAAAGAGGACAGTAAGGTCAGGAGTCCAGAGGGAGGGAGAGTCTGTAAACTTTTGTAGGTTAAGAGATCCTTTAGGTGATGTGGGGACAGAATGGTAAGGGGCTTCCACAGGGGCTCGACGGAGCTTAATGAAGGAGTGTCGGGGTGAGGAGGATAATGGTTCTTCAGGGGGGCCCTTGCTGAGGTCGTATAGGGGTCTTGCCAACAGGGAGAAGTTAGGGATCCACGCTCTAAAATACCCAGCCAGGCCTAGAAATGAAAGGATTTCTGTCTTGTTTTTGGGAACGGGCAGGTCAGAGAGGAGCCATTTCCTGTAAAAAATTTTGGGAGGAGGGGTCCAGAGAGTTAGAAAAAAATGCATCCTTGAGATCTAGAATTGAGAAGTGGGAGGCCGAGGCAGGGATCTGCGATAAAAGGGTGTATGGATTTGGGACTAAGGGATGGATAGGGACGATGGCCATGTTAATGAGGCGAAGGTCTTAGACGAGGCGGAAAGATCCGTTGGTTTTTTTAACAGCTAATATGGGGGTATTAAACGGGGAGTGAGTGGTTCTGAGGTAATTTTTGTTTAAAAGATCTTGAATGATGGGTTGGAGGCCTATGAGGGCTGAAGTGGTTAAGGGGTATTGGGCCTGACAGATATACTGAGAGGGGTCACGTAATTTGATAGAGGCAGGAGGACATAGAGCCACGGAGGAGCTTGTAATGTCCCAAACTTTGGGATTTACAGGGTGTATGAGGGTGGAACTGGAGCTTTCATTGGGTAGAGGGGGGTCGTCGGCTATGAGGGCCATCAGAAAGGGGGTACTGGGGGCTGTGGGAGTGGATATAGTTATGGAAACATGGAGGAGAGAAAGGATGTCCCGTCCTAGTAAGGGGATGGGACACTGGGGCATAACCAGGAAGGAGTGGGAGAAAGGTATGGGATTGTCCTGGATTGTGCATAAAAGGGGGTATTTTTAATGGGAAAATCTGTTTACCTCCTACCCCGACTATAGGAGTAATGGCAGGTGTGGTAGGGCCCCGGTGTTCCCGCAAGACTGAGAAGGTGGCTCCTGTGTCTAGGAGGAAGGAGACGGGGCGACCATCTACTATTAAAGTAACCCTGGGCTCCTGTTTGGTGATGGAAATGGTCGGGCGAGAAGCCCCCGGGCCCCGTCAATCTTCCTCTGCCAGCCCCACAATGGTGGGCTTAGGATGGGGGTTGTTCGTCCAGCCTCCCCTTCGTGTGGCTGGGAAATCAGACCCCCAGTGGCCCTTTTTGTGGCATCTGGGGCATGGGGTGGTAGGAGATCTGGGGGAGGGGCATGCCCTTGACCAATGTCCTTCTTGTCCGCACTTGAAACAAGCTCCTGGGGGGGCCTTGTTTGTAGAAGGGCGCCCAGGTTGTGGTTTTATCAGCTGGGCCAACATTTGGAAATTGACCTGATCAGCCTTTTGTTTACGGCATTCTTTCTCTTCCTCCCGGTTATGGAAGACTTTAAAGGCCACTGTTAGGGTCTCAGTCTGTGGGGTAGCGGGGCCCTGTTCTAACTTTTTGAGTTTAGCTTTAATGTCGGGGTAGCTTTGAGCCAGGAAGTATGTCATAAGGATATGTGTTCCATCAGGCATTTCTGGGTTCAGGCTGGTAACTGTAATAGGGCTTGAGGGAGTCTGTCTAAGAACTCAGAGGGTGTCTCATCCCTCCTTTGAATTATGTCTTAGAGCTTTTGAAAATTGACTACTTTATGAGCTGCGTTTTTCAGACCTGCTATTAAGCAGCAGGCGAAGATATCTGGAGAGCGGAGACCCACGGCGGTGGGGGACAGAAGGGTTCAGGCTCAGTCTGTGGTGGAGAAACAGGTGATGGGGGCAAAGACAGAGGAGGCTCCTGGAAATTAGTAAGAGGGGGGCTGAAAGGCTCAGGCTTGATCTGCAGGGGGTGAGGTGGGGGAGGAGATGGTTGTGGAGGGAGGGGGAGGGGCTGTTGTGGGAGAGCAGGGGGAGGCGGTGGCAGCGGCGGAAGAGGGCAGAGTGGTTGTAGGAGTGGGAGGGGCTGAAGGGGGAAGCCTGTATGGCGGAGGTTCGTCGGCTGGGTCAAAGGTAATCGAGGAGGCACTGGGAGTGTGTGGAGGGGAGGGAGACGACTTGCAGGCTAGGAGAACTTGGGGCGGGGAACAGGTGGTGCAGAGGCTGGGATTTTGAGCTAGGAGGCGAAAAGCTTCAATATAGCGCATCTCCTTCCATTTTCTCAGGCGCTGGGAGTAGTTAAAGGATCGCGAGTGATGTTAGGTTCAAGAGCTCCCCCTGCCGGCCATTGGTTGTTATTGTCTAGGGGGCATGTCGGCCAATCTTGGGAGCAGTATTTGCGGAGAAGTTTTGGTTTTATATCAGGCGTCAGGGAGAGGGTGGCTAGATGCTTGAGCAGGCATTCAAGAGGTGAGCTTCCAGGGAGGGATGAGGAGGCCCCCATGGCTAAAGGACAGAGAAGGAGACAAACAGGGGAAGACGAACGGAGACCCTCGGACTGGGAGCAGATGGCAAGGAGACAAAGGGCGTCCCCGATGATCCTTGGTGGTCTGCGGAAACTCATATACAAGTCGGTTTCTTGGGAAGTGTGGGTCGTCACCCCGACTTCTCTAAGGAGGCAGAGTGCCGGAGTCCCAGGTACCTAGTACTAGGAGTTTTCAGTGGAAGGAACGTAAGGAGGTGGTGGGGGGAAAGGGAGCATTCTCATCCGCAAAGGAGTCACCTCGTTTATGGCTGTTGAAGGGGGGCCTGAGGGTCCGCCGCAGCCATGAAGGCCTGAGGCGGGGAGAGTTCCCTCCTCGTCCCCGAGCGTCAGGGCCTTGCTGGACGATCATGGTCAATGGCGCTGCGATAGCTCGGGGAAGAGTGGCCCACTCTGGGGGAAAACTTACCTAAAGGCCAAAGAGGAGTGGTGAGTGTGAGGAGCCATTGCCGGAAAAAGAGGACGAGGGCAAGCTGCTGCTGGTGTCGGGGGAAGACGGGGCCCAGTTGGGGTGTCCCGTCTCCCGGGTTTTGGCACCAATGAAAGGAAAGGAGCGACACACAGCAGCAATTGACCGGAGAATTCCGCTTTATTAGGGAAAGGTGCTGGGTTATATAGGAAGGGGAATGGGGTGATTGTGGTGTCACTTCTACGGGGCTGGTGGCTATTGGCTAGGTGCTGGGATTAGGGGGGCGAGGGGTGATTGGGCTTCAGGTGGTGCCGGCAGGAACCGAGGACCCGGAAGAGAAGCAGGAATTTCGCCATCTTATGGGTGGGGGCCCTTCACTTTCTCTTATCAAAAGACATATTTTTTAGCATGCAGAAATGTTTTCCTTACTACTTTAAGTAGTTTTGATTAGAACTTAAAACTATTACTTTAACCTTCAGTGAACACTGAAAAATAGGCTACTGTAAACTGTTACACTAGCATTCTTCAGATTGATACATTTATGAACGTATATTATCATTTTTGGAAATGTGCTTTATAGCACAATTTTGTATTAGGCACAAAATATGTCTATATAACTTAGCAAACTTTAAGAATTTTGGTTACTACAAAAATTCTCAGGCTGTTTGCATATATATATGTATATTGTTATACATTAATACAGTATTATTATTAAGATATGTATTTGCTAGGCTTGTTTACTTATTTTTAGCAACTATGCTAGATTACTTACAAAACCTGTACTGAATGTTAGACAAAGCCAAGCCTTTAAGCATTCTATTCTTAAAAGATTTAGCAGATAACATTGACTTAAATGACCTTAGGTAAACTTAGGCAGCTGATAACAACAAGGACATGCCCGCCTCAGCCAAACCAAAATTAGCATTAATGCTTAACATTTTTATCAGATTTTCTGGAAGTTTTAGAATGCCCAATTTTCACAAGTGCTTGTTTTTAAATAAAATATTTTTCATCTATACACCTAGACACACAAACGTACAAACTGAGATACAATGACTACAGTCAGCAACACCCCCCACACAAAAAACATATACATAGATAGACAAACCGATATAAAGACTTGAGTCACTGATATTCAATTGCCTTCCCTCTTCTCAGCTTCTTGTCTGTGGCTTCTGGAACCAGAGGGTGGGAGGAGCGTGTTCTGGTGGGGGAAGAGGGCAGTGAAGGTGGAAGGAGAGGGGGAGAGGGTCGTGCAGCTACCTGAAGAGGAGAGCAGGACAATGTCATGGTTGAGAATGTCTTAAAGATGGTGGCGCAGAGAGGGGGAGGGGATCACGAGCTGAGGGAGGCGGGTGACTGAGGTTTTCTGGAGGATCTGAAAAGGAAGGACTGAGCATTGTAAGAGGCTGACAATCTTTAACTGGAGATCAGGCCAGGAGAACCTGAGTCATTGAATACAACAAAGGTCTGGATGAGAGTGCAAAGTCCAAAAAGCCTGCACTTAGGGGATTTCACTCTACTCTCTGCTCCAGTGGCAATAATTAATTAAGGTGGTGAGGAGGCTAAAATTGAAAGTTCCCTCAGGGGGCCAGCGAGATTGATTGTCCAAGGGATACTGAGGCCCAGCCTCAGAGCAAAGAAAGACTAGCTTTTATTTGCGAACTTCCTGGGACAAATAAAGAGCAGCCAGATTAGAAATGAGACACCACAGTGGGGTTTGAGCCTCTGCTTTCGAGGGCTGGTTCCCCATGTCTGCATCACTCCCCAATTAATCCTGCTGAGAGGAGCGCCCAGCATCCCAAGTGCGCCAAGTCAGGGGAGACGTCCTGGGAGCCTGGGTGAGGGACATCTCCCCCACCACAGGACCAGGGGCGGGCTGGATGCCTGCAGAGGGTGGGCCACCTGGATGTACGTACGATTTCTGATGGACCAGGTGAAACGGAGTTAGGGAGGGAAACAGACTGGGGGAAACTGAGGGACTCACGGGAAAATAGTCCATGCAGTGGAGAGCAGGCTGAGGCCCTGGGTTGGGGAAGGAAGTGGTGGGGCCAGCAGTGGCCAGTCAGGGCTCCGCGCTCACACACCTTCCTGGGTTTTTCGGCACCATATGTAAGATAAATTCCAATAAATATCGACCGAAGTAAGCAGGCAAAGAGAGGCAACAAAGGGCCAGGTAGTTTATTTGAATGCCACCCCCGGGTGATGTTCCGCCATCTGAAACACAGGCCAGGGAAGTCACACCCAGCAGGGCAGGCAGCTAGTTTTTAAAGAAGGCAGGGGGAGGGAGAGCAAAGGTGTACATTGGCGCGAGGATTGGCTCGTCAAGGGTACATGGGGGTCTCTCATTGGTCTTTAGCCAGGTACTGGAAAGTTACCACTAATCCTTTAGCTTGGGGGAAGGGCTCTAGTTGGGAGGGTTATCCGATCAGGCTCTGGAATGTTGTCAGACCGGAACCTGTTGGTCTCTTCACCTCATTTGGTGAGGCCTGAGCTTGTCCATCAGGCTCACCCCTTCCCCTGATGCCTGCAGCCCAACACTGATTTCAGTTACAAAGGTAATTTGCCCTGGGCTGGGAGAGAGATTTCACCACCACCACCACCTCGGAGTTGCACCTTATTTGGGAAACTGAGTCTTTCAGATGTAATTTAGTGAAGGACCTTGAGATGAGAGCTTCCTGGATTATCCCTGTAGCCCCTAAATCTAACCTCAGGGGTTTTAAGGAACAGAGATGATGTGAAGATGGAGGCAGAGATTGAAGTGATATAACCACAAGTCAAGGAAATAAGGAACATCCAGAGCTGCCAAACAGTAATATAGGAAGGAAATGACTTATTCTTTATGGTTGTTTCTAGAAGGAACACTACCCTGCCAGATTTTGGATTTGTGACCTCCAGCACTGTGAGAATAAATTTGTTTTTTTAAGTTTGTGGTAATTTGTTATAATAACCCTAGGAAACCAATATAATGTGACACCTGAAGGATCACAATCATGCTCTTCTTAAAAAGTTTCTTTGGAGAAATAATTTGTGAAGCTTCCCAGGTGGCTATGGTCCACAGGTTGAGCCCGCTATGGAAGATCTCCCTTAAGGGTCCTTTCAAGTAGATCTCCTAATTTAATGATCTTACTGATGTTAAAAAAGGACACTACAGACTCCAAATGGAGTCACTGTGCCAAACTTATGTCACCAAACGAATACTTAACACCTAACCTAATTGCAGTTTCAGACTCTCCAATAATGTAATCTTAACTAGTCAGTCTGTAATTTCCTGGTCAACATTAATGAGGTAATCTGCTCGATAGGCTCCTTTCTTCTTAGAAACCAAGGTGACTTTACCTGAAATAATCCTTTCCCATATTATTTGTGTCCCACCCTCTTTCTTCCTTTTAAAGCCTCCCATTCTATCCAGCTCCTCAGAGCTCCTTTCTGTTTGCTATAGGGGATACTGCCCAATTCATGAGTCACTGAATAAAGCAAATTAGACCTTCAAATTTACTCAGTTGAATTTTGTTTTTTAACAGTCGCTTTCAACTCTAAGCAAGGGAATAAACCTGCTCTTGATGTCAAACAAAATGTGTGAGCTTGTGGGTAAAATTGTAGTATTTCCAGAATATCTCGCCTGGCTTTGGTACATCTGCATATCAACAGGCGTTCAGAGGCGGAGAGAAGTATGGCTTTAGTGCATTTGCATCTTTCCTCAGGGGTGGAGAAGTTCATCTCCATATCAATGGGTGATTACCTGGGCAACAGAGGGCTTATCTCTACCTGGGAGGTGAGGGGGAGGGCCGGTGTGGTTGCTGCTGGAGAAGAAGAAAGGCGGCCTGGGACTGCAGTTTGTGAGCAATAAACGGGTTTTAAACTTTATTTCTCCCTTTGACTGATTTTGGTTTTTAGAGGTATTTTTCCCCGGGATTTCCTTTCCCTGGACTTACAGAGCTGTACCTGACAATTTAAGCAGTAAAAAACAAGTTTGAAAGAACATTAAAGATTTGTCAATTCTTTTCATTGATACCATGTTGAGCATGAAAAACAATCATAGAAGTCATAAGGTTGTATTTTGTATTTAGTAATATGTTCTTGGTCTACCTATATGGCCATCCCCCACTGTGTTCATACCATAATGTAAATGAACAACTTGCATGCTTTTATTTAAATTTTATCAAATGTACATCACAATCGTTCAGCAGTCACCCTCCTCTCCTCCCCTGCCCACACCCCTGCCCCTTGGTGACCGCTAGTCACTTCTCAGTGTCCATGAGTCTAATGCTATTTAGTTCCTTCTGTTTTGCTTTGTTTTCATATTCCACAAGTAAGTGAAATCATATGGTACTTGTCTTTCTCCACCTGGCTTATTTCACTGAGCATAATGCCCTCTAGCTCCATCCATGTTGTTAGGAATGGCAGGACTTTTTATGACTGAATGCAAACCTCTTAATGTGCTTTGGTAGACATCACAGTTATGTCCAAAAATAATCACTTCTATAGCTACACAAAGAAGCACAAAGAAGTTGAAAATTATGAATATATTGTGCTTTATTCAGGTATACTTTTGTCTGAAGTATGTTCATTTGGGGAACCTTTGAAAAAAATCTGTCCAGTGAATTTTGTACTCATCATAGGCCACCTATACTACATTAAAAGTGAGTTGTGTTGTGATTGTTTCACCTTTAAATGGTCTTTATTTTGTAAAACTATTTGAGACAACAGGGTAATATTCTATTTCAAAATAAAAACAACACGGTAAATTTCCTAAGTAGCTACCTTTGACAAAAAAAAGGAAACAAAACCCTACAACACTATAGATAGCATACATTTTTAAAGCTAATTTTGTATATATGAGGAATGACTTCAAATCTTCGGGGGTATTTGTTTTTGCAACTAGCTTTTATCAAGTAATGAAACATAGCCCACTTGAAAGTAGGGAAAGAACAGTCAGAAACACAAGTCCTAATTTTGTAAACTCAGTAAATATGAAATCTTAAACTTAGCTGATTGAGCATGAGGAATCAAAAAAGATCTGCATTGTTCTAATAATTGTTTAGAATTTAAGACATACCATTTCACCTTTGACCTTAAATGATTCAATGTTCTTGGTAAAAATAAAGGCCAACCCTTTATAGCGACACACAAAGGACTATTATTACCATGACGGAGTGGCACAGTCTTGTCATAGCAGCACTTACCTATTTTCAAAGCCAAGGCAAAACATGTCTGGCCTCTTGTTATTTTCTAATTTCATTTTTATTTTAAAAACAATATTTGTTTTCTTTGCAGTGAACCTTCTATATTGGACTACTTTTTTCTTCTAATTCTGAACGTAAAATCCAGTATTTCCATGATTTATTTATGTGGGTTTGCCGTCAAGATGACGTATTTGGGCCCTTATTTCTCCGCACAGGGACCTGTGTGACAGCAATGTGATGACACTACCTTCCTTATGTAAACACCCCAGCACTTCGTTTCGGACAGTCACTGTCTTTCTGCTCAGGGTCGCCCGCCAGGCTGGTGGCCACCACGCCACGCCGTCGCCACGTGCCCGCGAGCCCTCACGAGCGACCCTAACCCGACAGGCAGCAGATGCGGCTGCGACGAGCCCGTGAGATCGGCAGGTGCGGCTTCGCGGAGACCCGCGTCTGTTTACCGCGGGCGGGACACCCTAGGGAGCGGGGGCCGGGCCGGCGGGCGGCGTGCTTCCACGGCGGCCGCCAGCCGTCCGCTCGCCGCGGCGCGGGGCTCCGGCCCTGCCCTGGCTCCGGCAGGGACGCAGCTGTCCGGGGCAAGGGCGGCGGTAGCCCAGGGAGGCGGGGCGGGAACGGTGTCCCGCGCTGTGGCGCCGTGAGCACCCGCGACAATGGCTGACAATACTTGGGTCTTGACTGCCCGGCCCCGCTCCCTCCCCCATCCCCCCTTGGTTGCCGGATGAAATAGGAGATGCCCTGATAAATCGAGATCTCAGGTAAACAGCGAATAATTCTTTAGTCCACGGGTATCCCAAGCATTGCCCGGGACGTACTTAGATGAGCTCTCCGCCGCTTATTTGACATCCTAATCTTTCGGCCGCAGGAAGTCCAGGGGGCGCTTCCTGCCCGGCGGCGGAGGCTCCGAGGACTGCGACTGGGACGGACTCACGCTGACGCCCCTCCCGGCCGGGTCTCGGGCCCGCGGCGGGCGACCCCCCTCCCGTGCCGCTCGCGCCCGCCTCGCGCTGCGCAGGGGCCACCCTGCCAGCCGGCTCACCCGTGCCTGCCCCCGAGCTTCCATCCCTCCGTCTGCGAGTCACTTGCTACCTACTTAATTTTTGCAAGACGCTAGGAACTCTTGATTACCTCTCCGTGCCAAGCTAGAGAACTGCTCCAGAAGGTGCTGATCACCTGGTGTGACTGACCGTCCCTGAGGCCCTGATGTGTTCTTCCCGTGGCTCAGTTAGCATCTTGCCTACTCAGTACCTAGTGGGCACCCCATTAATGCGGCGTGACCAGTGGTTGCTTCATCAGCATCAATGTTAAAGCGAAATGTTTATTGTGTACTCGCTCATCCGTTGGTGTCCCTTTCCTCAGTAGGTGGTAACTTCTGACAAGCTCAACTGGAATTGAAGAAGTGCTTTCCAGAAACTTCCTCTTTTGTTTGGCAGGGAAGGGGGTGATGTTTCAGAATGCACCTTCCAGCTCTCACCACCCAAGACTTTCTCATAACGAAAGTTCTACTGAAACTCCTGCTTCAGTAGTATTGTAGTAGATGCTTTGAGGATGACAGCTAAATGCTAAACTTGAGATGAAAAGGACTTGTTTTCATGATAAATCAAATAGATTGCTGATTTATTCCACCAAAGCACCTTCTTAGGTTCAGGCCAGTGCTGCTTAACCTCCTTTACTTTTCTGGTTTAGACTCCGGGAACTCAGCCTGCTTTTTTTCTTAAAATATACCCTCTGCTCTCCTAAGCTGGCTGCCACCTGGCTTGCTGCGCCTCACCTCTTCCTGAGATAAGTGCACAGGCCCTTTTTGTTGTAAAGGCTTCCTTGCTAATCTATTAGGATGCGAGGAATAATAATAGATTGTAGACAATGGAGAGTTATAATGTTCCCTCTGAGTAGTTTCTAACTCTTCTTTATTATTACTGGAAGTGATGTTTGCTATAGCATCCTTGTTTTAAGTGTACATGCAAGGCTATATAGAACAGTTCCTCATCATCTAAGGGTAATATATAAAAAGCCATTTAAAATAAATTCTTAAAACAGTACTAAAATTTCATGCTATACAGTAAAAGCAGTTTTGATTCATACTTTTGGGGAAAAAACTAAACATAAAATGTAGGTTACCTTTATATTTAATATTTACATTTTAAGTGCACTCACAGTGAATGAATGAAGTGTTTGAAGAGAGAAAATTTTCTGTCAAAACTTGAGTTTTGTAACATAACCATAAGGAGAGTACTTCTTGAAGTACTTGAAGCTTTGAGTCTCTATTTTAGTCTTTTAATCCTCAGGCATTCTAATAATTTTGTTTGGCAGCCTCTATTACAATTTTTTTGCACAATTTGTAATTTCTCTCTGCACTTAGTTTGCGTCATAATGTTTAATATTGTTCCAACGATGCTCCAAGAAAGATGAAGTGGATGGGGAAAGGGTCTAGGGATAAAACAGACTTGATGGTCAACTATTTTTTTGTAAATGTTCCCCTCCACCCCCAGTTTTTTTTTGTGGGGGGTGGGGCATTTTCCTGTTAGTATGAATACCTCCTTTTATAAGCTCTCAACAGCTAGGTTTTGGATAATAAATACTGAGATAATGAGGGTCTCTGTTATCAGGAAATAAGAATAATAAATCTTATTGAACATTTATTCTGTTCAAATCGCTGTTCTGCTGTCTGCATATCAATTTATTTAATCTTCCCCAAACCCTTTGGGATGAGAGTGATTGTTCTAATTTCATAGGTTCAGAAAACTGGAGCTATATATTGTTATAGTTGAGATACTTTTATTTCCTTAAGATCTTCAAATCTGTGTAGGTTCTCTGGTTTACAAAGTGCTCATGGCATTTTGGCATGTTTTAGTAAGAAAATGGAAATTGTATTTTTAAACTAACAATTGGGTCATATGGCCAATCATTAGGATAGCCTATTTGAAGTTTGGTGTTCAGAAATAAGAGTGTGCCAAGCTTTAAACACAGCAAATGTGGTTTTATCAAAGAAGGGCACTGGGAGGCTACTTAGAGATGCACACAGTTCCTTCTGGTTTTAGTAAACAAATAATTTGTAAACTGATATTTTGTGTGGATGATAATGCTTTTTTTCTATTTCATAAATTTGGATATATATTTGCATATCAGGTTTTCTTCGAATGAATTTCATTTGATATATCATCTTTAATGGTTAATAAATTGTGCTACCTTTTAAAATTCCTTTTAGGATGGGAAGCAGTGTATCATCATCTTTGGGGAAGTCTGCAGCTACTCCTGTGAATCAAATCCAAGTGAGTGTTGTGGGGGATGGAGGAAAAAACTTTACTGTGTGGAAAAAGAATTGTGTCTTACTTGTTTAATATGCTTATTCAATATCCAAATTTGACATAGTTCAGCAAATGAATTAATAAATTTTCTTTCATCTGCTATCAGAACAATCCACATGACAAAAAAAGTTCTAGATCATTTTGGTCATCAAATTTATGAGCTTTATTCTTAATGGAGTCTTCACTCCCACTGAGTTGGATCTCTGTTAGCTGCTCCTCTCCGTCATACACACCGCAGGTCTATTATTGATACCAGTCAAGCTGCTTTTAGCCAGGGATACTGTTTGAGTTTGGTCTGAGAAGCTGTTTCACAGCTTTCTTCCCCAGCAGAACCTAGTATGTGCTAGTGACTCTATATAAACCATCCTCTCAAGAATGCTGTGTGCTGCTCTGTTCTCTTGTTTTCCTCTTTTTTGCATGCAATGCCCAGGTAATTCTGCCTCAGAAAATTTCTCTTATATGTTTGTTTGTTTGTTTTGCTTACAAGACATATTTATATTTTTCTTTCTCTGTTCTGCACCACCAACCACCACCTCATACATAACATTTCTGCCTTTATTTGACTAAAAAAGCATTCACTCATGGCTGATGAATGTAACAGCAATGCTAGAAACCTATTGTGAGGGAATTGCCTCTTTTAAAATAACAGTAGATAATAATGAAATATTTAGCAGGGATGAGCTTGATAAAAGGTGAGAAAGCGCATTCATGAAGCTCTGACCCCATGAAATTCAGTTTCAGCCCACTTTGGAATCACTTCTTCAGTATGTGTACTACATGCCAGCACGCGGATGCCCATCTCCCTGGATGATGGTCTCCGTGCCTATAACCTGAGGCAGCACAGTGCAGGAGAGAGCACTTTGGTGCCGGTACAGGAAGGGTCAAATCCCAGTTTTGTGAACTTCTCAGACTCAGTTTTTTCATCTATAAAATGGATTCATTAATACATCTCTGGAATAGCTGTCTTTCCCTGAGATAGTCTTCTGTACCAAATATTATCAGTAAACAGAAGAGAAAGCATACACTAAACCAACTTGCAGACAGCTGGACTGTCACTTAGAAGCTCTGACACACAGGGACAGATGGGACTTCTGAATCACTGTGCCTGGGGACTCACTTTATGATTTTTGGCCTTCATCTTGAAGGCGGTGCTTATGACCCATGTAAGAACAACCTAGAAGGGATTCCTGGGTGCTACACCTGTCCATTCAGAATCTCTTGAAGGACCTGGACATTCATATATTTAGAAAAAAAACACAAAACCAATTTCACAGGCAGTGCTGATGCACAGCAGAGGCTCATGGTCTCTGTGAAAAAGGGCTGGAGAGTAGTTTCCACACCAGGCTGATATCATTAGAATAATCTGGGAAGTCTTAAAAACAATAACAGGTTTTAGACCTTTGCGTTAATTGAATCAGCATTTCTGAAGTAGCTTCTTCAGGAACAGCAATATAATAACACCTTATTGATACATTAATGACAGTTCTTTTAGTATAAAGATACACAGGAAGGAATGGATGTTGAGGCATAAGCTGTTTATTCCTGGATCAGTGAAAGCCTTACATTTTAAAAATAAATTACACATCAGTTCTCACTCTTGAAAGTTAAAGAAGGTAAGGAGTTAATTCCTGAACACCTACTGAATATTTGAAACACGGTATAATAGAGACTGAGTGCCTTGACTGTAGAATGGCACTTGCCTAGGTTCAAATCCTAGCTCCCACCTTGTGAGGTGAGGACTGTGAGTGAGTTGTTTACCTTCGCCGGTTCCTCACTGTCCTCATTTGTGAAGTAGGGATCATAATAGGCCCTATCTCAGGATTGCAGTGAGGTTTCAGTGAGCTGGTGCAGCGGTGGGCATTGTGCCTGGCACACAGAGATGTTTGCTGGGTGTGAGTTGGCTCTGATTATTGTGATTACTCCTTTTCCCAATGCTTTCCATTGTTACATCCTGTTGCCTGATGACACTCCTTCGAAGTGAATCATTATCCTCAATCTACAGATGAGAAGATAGATGATGGAGACTTAGTTTGAGCACTGAATCATAACACTCCAAAATCCACACCCTTTCTACTTTATCATGGTCTCTTTCCAAAAGGTGGAAAGAATTCTAATGTCTACAATAAAAATGATGGGGTTTTTTTGTTTCACTTCAGGAAACGATTTCTAATAATTGTGTGGTGATTTTCTCAAAAACATCTTGTTCTTACTGTACAATGGCAAAAAACCTTTTCCATGACATGAATGTTAACTATGAAGTGGTGGAATTGGACATGCTTGAATATGGAAGCCAGTTTCAAGATGCTCTTTACAAAATGACTGGTGAAAGAACCGTGAGTATATCCTCTCTGGTACTTTTCCCCGAAAAAGGTGTTGACCTGGATCACCTAGAACCTACTCCCTTGTTAGGAAAAGTGAGCCAGACATCCTCTGAGAATCTTAATATTAATGAAGAAATGGCAGATTTGGGAACCAGGTTCACAATAGGAAACAGCAGAGTCAATTCACGTTATTTTTATTCTTGCAGTGTGTGTGTGGTTTGACTGGGATGTATGGGCTGCTGGTGTTGTCATGAAAGCTTGGCAGCGAATCTTGATTAGAATCTTCCTGCAGCTCTTGTCAAGATGAAAGTATCCTTCTTCTCTTTACTTAGCACAGACCAAGGTCAGTCTTCACTTACTCTGTTAACAGGGGTGTTTTAGTGCCCCATGTTCTAGGATTCTTGAAATTTGTAGATTTTTCCCTAATACGGATTTTCAGAAAAATATACAATGTTGCCATTTTTCTTGTTTATACATGCATGGAAGAAGTTTATACTTCCCCTTTAGTAAACAACTGTAAGAAAGAAATATTTAAACATTCAATTGAGACAGCTTTATTTGACCTGTGATGGGCCATAGTGATTAGGAGGACAGGCTTGAGAGTCAGATGTCCTGGATTTAAAGGCCAGCTTTGTCATTTGCTGTCACTGTGATGGCAAGTTCCTTAGGCGAGTTCCTTAGGCAAGTTCCTGTGCCTCATTTCCTTCTAAAATACAGCTAAAAATAGTACCTACCTCAAGGGTATCAAATAATTAAATAGGTGATTTGTGAAAGACCTTAGTATGGAGCCTGGCCTATAAAAGTACCTAGAGTGTGAGCATTTACTATTATAAGGTCAAATGGTCTTATGATACTAGGGTGACACCTAATCTTTTGTTTATCCAACAGGTGCCAAGAATATTTATCAATGGAACTTTTATTGGAGGTGCAACTGACACTCATAAGCTTCACAAAGAAGGGAAATTGCTTCCACTAATTCATCAGTGTTATTTTAAAAAAAGTAAGAGGAAAGAATTTTAGTACCAAGGTGCTCATAACTTTGCTGGTAAAATGTCGGTTATTTGAAGTTACAATGCATTTTAAACATTTGAGGATGTTTTAAACATAAATCATCTTCATGAAAAACTTGAAAAATATTGGAACAATAAATCATTGTGGAAACCTCATCTTTCTGCTTGTCAATTCTTGAGCAAAATGAGTGATAATTAAAACTGAAGAGTGGATTTGTATCAAAAGATAAGGAAAGAATATGTTTTATTAGGAATTTACATATGAATTTTACAACCAAGAGATAGAAGGTAAACATTTGAGATTCTTATTTCATATAGTATTCAGAAGGAGCTAATTCCTTAGTTTTTAGAACCTCAGTGGTGAGAACTGTTGTGTGATCTCTCTTTAAACTGTAGGGCCCTCAGTGATACAGTTGTGAACTCGGTAGATATATCCTTGTACTATAACTGTGACAAGCAATCACACTTTATACTTCTAGAGTAACAGAAGTATATTAAATTTGTAGGATGGAATGAAATTTATTTCAGATAAACTCCATTAGTCATGTAATTACTTAGTAGTCCCAGAGAACAGAGCACTACCTGTGAGCAAAAATTAAAAGAAGGAAGATTTCAGCTTTTTTTTTTTTTGGCTGCATGATAACATTTATTTAAAATTCTAAAAAATGCAAACTAATCTATAATGTTGTAAAGCAGACCAGTGGTCACCTGGGCAGAGGGAGGGACAGACCACATAGGCTTATGTGGAAACTTTTGGGGAGGTTGGAAATTGTTATCTTGATTGTGATCACGGTTTCATAGGTCTACACAGACATCAAAATGCAATACATCATAAACTGATAGTATGTACAGTTCATTGCATCTCACTTATACCTAAATAATTGTAAAAAATATGTTTTTATAAAGTCACCTTTCTTTGCATCAAAGGATACAGTCAACAGTGTGAAAATGCAACCTACAGCATGGGAGAGAATATTTGCAAACCATTTATCTGATAAGGGAGTTAATATCCAGAATACATAAAGAATACCTACAACTCAACAACAAAAACTAATAACCCAATTAAAAACTGGGCAGAGGACTTGAATGGACATTTCTTCAGAGAAGACACACGAATGGCCAACAGGCACCTGAAAAGATGCTCACCATCACTAGTCACTGGGGAGATGCAGATCAACACCACAATGAGACATCACCTCTCACCATCACTATCCAAAAAAGGGAACAGAAAATAACAAATGTTGGCAAAGATGTGGAGAGAGTGGAACCCTGTGCACTGTGGGTGCACAAGGAAAACAAAACAGAAACAGAAGCACCATAAGATCCAGCAATTCCATCCCAAAGAATGGAAAGCAGGGATTTAAACAGATGTCTGCACAGCCATGTTCATAGCAGCACTATTCAGAGTAGCCAAAAGGTAGAAGGAACCCAAGCATCCTACAAAACATGGTGCATCCATACAATGGAGTATTATTCAGCCTTTGAGAGGAAGAACATTCTGACACATGTTACAAAACAGGTGAACTCGTAGGACTTCATGCTCAGTGACATGAGCCAGTCACCAAAGGACAAATACTGTATGATTCCAGCTAGCGGGAGTTAAGCACACAGTAGATTACAATAGTCAAGCCAATAGGTAGGAGTAGAATGGCAGCTTCCAGGGGCTGGGGGAAGGGGAGGGGAGTTCTTATTGAATGGGGTCAGAGTTTCAGTTTTGCAAGAGGCTGGTTTTGCCACAATGCAAGCATACTTACCACTGAACTGTATGCTTAAAAGTGGTAAATTTTATGTTACGTGTTTTATCATGATTAAAAAAATCGGGGAAAAGGTATGTTTCTATGAATGGATTATCTTTCATTTTTGTTAGGATTTTTTTTTTTTGAGAGGGCATCTCTCTTATTTATTGATCAAATGGTTGTTAACAATAAAATTCTGTATAGGGGACTCAATGCACAATCATTAATCAATCCCAAGCCTAATTCTCAACAGTCTCCAATCTTCTGAAGCATAACGAACAAGTTCTTACATGGTGAACAAGTTCTTACATGGTGAACAGTACAAGGGCAGCCATCACAGAAACTTTCGGTTTTGATAACACATCATAAACTATAAATCAAGTCAGATATGATTATTCGTTTGATTTTTATACTTGATTTATATGTGAATCCCACATTTCTCCCTTATTGTTATTATTATTTTTTTTTAATGCTGAAGTGGTAGGTAGATGCAAGATAAAGGTACAAAACATAGTTTAGTGCTGTAAGAGGGCAAATGTAGATGAACAGATGTGTGTGTACCTATAGACTAAGTATTAATCCAACCTAGACAAGGGCAACAAAACATCCATAGATGCGGAAGATTTCTCTCAAAACAGGGTAGGGGGTGAGGTTCTAAGCCTCACCTCTGTTGATCCCCAATTTCTCACCTGATGACCCCCCTGCGACTGTGCCTGTCTTAGGTTGTTCCTCCCTTGAGGAATCTTACCCGTCTCTGGCTAACCAGTCATCTTCCGGGGCCATACAGGGAAATGTGAAGTTGGTAAGTGAGAGAGAAGCCTTATTGTTTGAAAAGGTTAGCTTTTTACATCTTTGCATATTTATGCCCTGTGGCTTCTATGCCCAGCATTTGTCTTGAGGTATCTTTACCACTTGGAAGAATTATGATACTCAGTAATTTCAATATGAGGCACGAATTCTACTTAGGGGTTGTAATTATGAAGGAAGAAGAGAAGCTATAGAAGTGGCAGATGGAAGAAAACATGGGAAGATTGATTATTTCTTTGACATAGAAGATTTCAGCATTTTATGAGGTTGAACTTTTTAAACAGTTCAGAAATGTACTTGAGTATATCAATTATACTTCCATTAGAAAAAAATGTACTTGAGTAACAGTGTGAGGTGGAGTCCTACTTTTTTGAAAGGCTCTTGATGAACACAGGTATTAGATGGGAGTTTAGACTGAATATCCCTAAGTAATTTCTGATGTTGATTTTATTATTTGAACAATTTTATTTTAGATAAACTTAGCAAACAAGACTTATTTTAGAATAAATGAAAATGTGTGGGTAAAATTTCAGTATTTCCAGAATCTCTCACCTGGCTTTAGTGCGTCTCCATATCAGTAGGTGTTTCCAAGGGATGGAGAGAGGTAGCATCTCCAAAGCAATAGGTAATTACAAGGATGAGTGAGGGCACATGTGGACCTGAGAGGTTGGATGGGACCTTCTTCTCCTACAGCTGGGTCACAAGGATATGGGGGTGACTGCTTGTAATAAATGGGTTTTTCCCACTTTATTTCTCCCTTTGACTGATTTTGGTTTTAGAGGTATTTTGCCCCAGGATTTCCTCTCCCCAGAGTTACATCTGGTAGTAGTAGGCAGGACCTCTGAACCCAAAATCTGTCTGAGTGTGACCTTTGGGAGAGCTGCCCCTGGAGATGGTGGGGAGATGCCCAGAACCACCCCCCTGTGGTTGGTGGGGAGACCCCAGTGGCTTCGGCAGTAGAGGGTGCAGCTTCACCCAGGAGCCCCTATTTGAGGGGCTTCCAACTGGGGATCCTCTAGTGGGGAATTGTTCTAGGGTAAAGCACCTCCTAGAGAGGTGGGGGCTTCCCCAGAACTGGGAAAGGGTGGCGACATTGGGAGCTGTGGAATTAGGTCCTCTCTGAGAGAGAAGACTGCTTAGAGGCCCTGAGTGGCCATGTAACAGCCAGAATTGTGGGGTGCCTTCTCCTTGAGATAATAGTGGAAAGGGTTATCGAGGAGAGAGAGAGACTTAGGAAAAGAGAGACACACTTCAGCACCACTTGGAGGAGCGGGGTGATGACTACAGGATGCCCTTAAGAAAGAGAGACAGTTATTAACACGAGTCGAGCTCCTGGAAGATTCCTTAGCATCAGAGGGGAGAGGCAGCAGGAGAAGCCACGTTTCAGGAGGCCGTGCGGGAGGAGGAGGAAAGAGCAGTGCCTTCAGCCCTGGAAATGGTAAAGGACATGTTGGGAGAGGACAAGGGGGTGGGGCCGAGACCTGATCTGTTGCCCAGGCCACCGCCCGAGGCACAAGCCTCTCGGGTATTAAAGGCCCACCCAGTTATAATTAAGAAAATAACGCACAAGCGCGGTCTCCTCAGTGGGCAGAGCTGCCCCCTCCCCAGGTTATGGGGGACTCCGTGCTCCGCCCCTACACCCAGGATGAGATGGTGAAATGAGAATCCAGTTTTGGCAGAATCCCTTGGAACCTCTGCCTATATGGTATTTGCATCTCTGGGATATGGGGGTTGAAAATATGTCGGTTTCTGAAATGGGTAGACTGGCCCCCCTGATGACTCACCCTTCTCTCTGGCAGTGCGGTTGCAAAGTGCCGATCACACCTCAGGGAATCAGGTGCTTCTGGATTGGCTGACAGCAGCCATCAAGACAGTTTGGCCTAATCAGGGTGATTTACCATACTTACCCACTAGCTGGAAAACATATGCAGAGCTCCAGCAGGAGCTGTGCATGAAAAGTATCATCTATAATACGGCCCCCCCAGGGCCCTGATGAGTTGTTCACTGTAGGAATGAGAAATCTAGTGCTCCATACAGCTCCCCAATCGTTCTTTGGGTCCCTAGTGACTATTCGTGCCCTCCACATAAGGCAACCCATAAGTGAGGCTCTAGCAAATCTGAGGAGATTGAAACAATAAGGGCATGGAAGGAAGTACAGGTTACTACAGAAAGGAGAAGTGCAAAGGGCCCCGTGAAGGTCTCAAGTACCCAGATGTGGGTTGATGTGATAAAGGCCAGGATAGTAAAAGAAAAACTTGATGGTCAGCCCGATAGGATAGAACTTTGGCACCAACTGAAGTCAGAGCAGCAGTTTCAGCCACTGAGGTCCAGGACATGGAATCCAAAGGCAAAGCCCAATGTCCGGCTGGTATCCCTGCAAGACTTCCTGGGGGACAGTACTCAGGCTCCAACAGGGCCCTCACCCCCACAGGACGATGATTGGACATCACAGTTCGACTGAGGAGAGGGTCAAAGTCCCCACCTGGGAGGACGTGGTGGGGACCAGTGGACACATGTAGAATTAACAATTCATTGTTCCCCTGTGAATGTACAATGTGTCCTGGCATTGGTGGACACAGGAGCTGAGTGTTCTCTGATTTATGGCAACCTTGAGCATTTTCCTGGGCCCCCTGTTGTGATAGATGGGGGGGGGGTAAGGCTTAGAGTGAAGAAAGCCCAAATCCCACTGGGCATAGGGCCTTTACCCCCAAAGGAGTATACTGTATATATTTCTCCCATCCCTGAATATATTTTGGGGATAGATATCCTGCAGGGCCTGTGGTTACAGACCACTGCAGGTGAGTTTAGACTGAGGGGACATGTGGTAAAGGCAGTTCTGAGGGGACATGCTAAGCACCCACCTGTAGCTCTGCCTGTACCTCAGCGGGTGACAAATACTAAGCAGTATAAATTGCCTGGGGGGCACAAGGAAATTGGAGAAACTCCACCGGAGTTGGAGAAGGTGAGGATCATAAAGCCCACTCACAGTCCTTTTAATTCCCCAGTGTGGCCAATGAAAAAGCCAGGCAGCTCCTGGCATATGACCGTGGACTACAGGGAATTGAATAAAGTCACACCCCCTTTGCATGATGCTGTCTGTTCTATAGCAGACATTGTAGACACCCTCAGCCACGAGCTGGGAATGTATCATTATGTAGTAAACTTTGCTAATGCTTTCTTCTCTACTGACATAGCACAGAAAAGTAAGGAACAGTTTGCTTTCATGTGGGAAGGCTGTCAGTGGACTTTCACTGTCCTTCCACAGGGATACCTCCACAGTCCCACCCTTTGTCACAGACTTGTAGCCCAGGACTTGGCCACATGGAAGAAACCGCAAACAGTGCGGTTGTATCACTACATTGATATTATGCTCACATCCAATTTTCTTTCAGTTCAGAAGGGGCAGTTCCTAGACTGTTGCAACATTTACAAGAGAAAGGATGGGATGTGGACAGCACCAAGGTTCAGCAACCTGGTTTGTCTGTAACATTCTTGGGGGTTATCTGGTCATGTGAAACTGAAGGAATTCCTGAGGCAGTCACACACAAGGTTCAGGATAGGACTTTTGGGCCATTGGAGAGTGTTTATCCCACAGTTGGCACAAATTCTAAAGCCCTTGTACTGGTTGGTATGAAAGGGTATCAGGTGGGACTGGGATGAGACATGTGCAGCTGCTTTTACTGCTGCTAAGCAAGTAGTCAAGGCCATACAGGCCTTAAGTGTAATGGACTCATCAAGGCCCTGTGAGCTAGATATTCATGTAACTGAAGATGGTTTTGTAATAGATGAGGTCTTTGGCAGTGGCTTGAACGGACATGCCAACCTATTGGATTCCGGTCACAACTATGGAAAGGAGCAGAGGTCCAATACACCTTGATAAAGAAGCAACTGGCTGCTGTGTACCATGCCTTGCTGGCTACAGAGCCCATCGCCAGAACAGCTCCGACCAAGTTAATAACCACCTATCCCATCGCAGGGTGGGTGTGAGACTGGACCCAATGGCCATGGAGTGCTGTGGCACAGACACCTACATTGGCCAAATGGGGCGCATATTTACAGCAGCACAGCACCCTCTCTAACTAGCCCCTTACATGGATAACTCCAATGCTTATTGGGGCCAGTGACCTATACCAATGGAAAGCAGGAAGAACTTGCTTTTGAGCCACTGGTAGCCGAGACTCCTTATCAGGAGGAAAAATCCCCTATACCCGAAGATGCTTGGTGTACAGACAGCTGCAGTCATGGGCAGCCCCCAAAGT
This sequence comes from Manis pentadactyla, assembly GCF_030020395.1. NCBI lineage: Eukaryota > Metazoa > Chordata > Mammalia > Pholidota > Manidae > Manis > Manis pentadactyla. The sequence continues at coordinate 24,702,093 of NC_080037.1, read as the reverse complement.
GGGGTGCTGTGGCTTTCCATCCTAAGAGTGAGACAATGTGGATGGAGGATGGAGAGGGGAAGAGCAGCCAATGGGCTGAGTTGCAGGCAGTATGGCTCGTGATCACCTGGGAGTCACCCCATAGTTGTCTGCACTGACAGCGGGGCCGTCTACCGGGGCCTGACCCTGTGGCTACTGACATGGTATCATGCCAACTGGATGGTTGGTCACCGGCCCCTTTAGGGGCAAGAGTTGTGGTAAGGCCTATGGGCTTCTGGTCAGACTAAGACAGTTACCATATATCATGTGACTGGCCGTTGGCCTTTGGCATCCCCAGGAAGTGATGAAGCAGACACATTGGCCCAGGTGCGCTGGCTAGAAGGAAAGCCTGCCTCTGATGTGGCCCAATGGTTACATCAGCGTTTGTTGCACATGGGGCAAAAGACAATGTAGGCTGTAGCCTGTCCATGGGGCTTGCTCTTGACCTTTGCAGACTGAAAGGGCAAGCTCCCAGATCCTATTTCAGCCAATCGGAGCTTAGTCTCTCTCCAGTCAGCAAGAAGTACACCCACCACCTCTAGACCCTGCCAACTGACCAAAGCCACGACTCATCACCCCCCCAACTACCCCCAGGCCCAGCCAATCAGCCAGAGCCACGGCCATCACCCCCCCCAAACCGCCCTGGAAACCCATAAAACCTTTGTTCTGGGGAAAACGCGCTCTCTTTCTCTGGCCTCTTGCCATTGCGTTGGTGTAGATGAGAGATTGAGCTCGAGCTAGCTCGAATAAAGGCTCTTTGCTTTTGCATCGGTGTTGGCTCCTTGGTGGTCTTCTGGGATTCGCAACTTTGGGCACAACAAAGACGTTAGCAGATCCTGGAAGGAGTGCCTAGTGTGTTTCTTGTGGGACTTACACCAAGTCCCGCAGCAACATGGGACAATAGAGGCCGGTACCCATTGTTAGATGGCAGATAGACTACATTGGGCCTCTCCCCATATCAGAAGGATATCAGTGGGCCATGACTTGTGTAGACATGGATACTGGACTATTGGTTGCTTTTTCTGCATGTTGTGCAGATCAGCAAACCACCAAGAGTGGCCTAGAGTGTCTCTTTGCAGCCTATGGCTGGCCACAGGTGATTGAGAGCTATCAAGGCACCCACTTTACTGGACATGAGTTATAAGGATGGGTGCAGCAATTAGGAATAAACTGGAAATTTCAAGTACCATATATCCCTACTGGGGCAGGCATGATAGAGAGGTACAATGGTTTGCTAAAATCTGGCGCAAAGTCAGACACCAATAGTCTATGGGGCTGGTCAGTTTGCCTATGGACAGTGCTACAGAGTTTGAATGAGAAGCCGCATAAAGGAGCTTTGACCCCTGTAGATATGCTAACACACCTTGCTGCCTCTCCTATACAACTGTATGTGCAAACCAAAGAAGAGTTATTGAAGCCAGGATAGGGCCAGCAGAGCAACAGCCTGCTGCCAGCTCCAACTGTGTTAAACCCTGGAGACTCTGTTGAGTGGACATGGACATGGACATTTTGACACATGGACCAGGGATGGCTGGCCCTTCTGGCACCATTGGGAGAAGGCCTGGAAGCTGGCCTCCTGTGTATTCCTGGAGTAACAGCAGAGTGGCTCCCAAAGGTACCCAAAACATCCAGGAGGTAAGATCATCTTACGGGGAAGTTTTTAAAAAATCTTATGGCCAGTGCATGTACCTCTCATAGCCCTATATATTGACCCATCTGTAACTCCCACAGGGAGGGGGGTGAAAGTCTGGTATACGAGACCAGGATGAAATCCCATTCCTGCCACTGTCCTATCCCAGTACCACTCTCTTGCATGCATCCTACCTGATGGATAAGATTTGCCTATGCTGGTGTCATTAAAACATGTATCTTATCGCCCTTATTTTCTTCTACAGTCCCTGTGTCCTGGATGCACCCCCTGGCTGCAGCTGCCACATGATGATTGCTCTGAACCCTCTACCTCTTCAGGTATTGCCTGCCTATGGAATGCGTGAGCTACAGACTTCACCTGCATAGGACTTTGAACCGAGCTGAATCTGCTGGCTTGAGGATTATTTTATTGCTGTTGCTATTGTATGTCATTAGTCTGGTCACAGTGTTTCTGTTTTCTTGGCCAGGGACCATTGTGGAAGACGGGCAACGAGTAGATTGTAAGGCAAGATTTCTGAAGGAGCAGCCTGTGGGTAAAATTTTAACATTTCCAGAAAATCTTGCCTGGCTTCAATGTTATCTGCATATCAACAGGTGCTCCTCAGTGGGGGAGGGTCATTCATCCCCATATCAATGGGTAGTTACCTGGGCGACAGAGGGCTTATCTGTACCTTAGAGGTAGCGGGGAGGTCTTGTTTGCTTTTGCTGGAGCAGGAAAGAGATGGCCCTGGACTGCAGTTTGTAATCAATAAACGGGTTTTAAACTTTATTTCTCCCTTTGACTGATTTTGGTTTTAGGGGTGTTTTGTCCCGGGATTTCCTCTCCCAAGTTACAGTTGGGCACGGGGAAACCTAGGGGGATTTGTGCCGTGGGAACAATAGGGAGACTTTTTATGTAAAGGAAGGTGAATATTTATCAAGGGGGATACGTATCAAAGGCAACAGGTGGGGACTTTTGGAGTCTGGGCTTGCTCTACTTTCATGTTGGGCATGGGAGGTTTGGGTTTATTTGGTTTTCATTGGAATTGCCATTGCATGGGAGGAGTGATTTTTAGTTAGTGAGTGTATATTTCGGGTGAAGTTGGTGTCAACTCTCCACATTGGAAGCAGCTGGTTTCAGCTGGTCTATTATCTATATTCTCACTCCCCACATTCTGGAAAAAGCCTACATAGAATGTGTAGAATGTAGGCATCTAGCTGAATGTGCATACTAGCTGAAGTCCCCACCCGCTTCCCTGCTCATATCTGGCTATCTATTGTTAACACTATCAATAATTTTTTAAGTGCCTAAGAAGCATTTTCCTAGCTGATCCCGAAGTATTACACAGAGGAGATTACCAGATGCTGGGAAGAGAACACTTCAAAGAGGTGGGAGGACAATGGATTTTAAGTGGAGTGCCATCTGCTTTCTGGTGAAGATGGACCAGGGTATTAGGGATAGTCCTGCTGAAGACAGCTGGCTTTTTTGGCCATTTATCGTCAGTAATGCTTTTTACATACTTATTAGGTTGCCATTAGATCACCATAAAGCAAGAATTTGGACTATTTCATTTTCTTGTGATAGTGTAACACTGGAATGGAACAGAGAATGGAATTATCTTAGTCCTTTATTTTGCACTGTCATGAGAAATATTACACACTTCCTTTGTTGTAAAATATTTAAGGAGTAGAGAATTTTACCTTGTGTCATATTGTAATTTATAAACATGGAATACGTATTTGGTCTTAATTCTGTTTCTGGCACACAGTTCCTAAAACCCTCAGATTTCCTGTGATGAAAGCACTGTCTTTCGTTATGTTAATGGTGTCTTGTCCATACCTCTAAGGATGGGGACCTTGTCCATACCTCTAGGATGCCAGGTGACCCTATCATGTGATTAGAGGTTTGGAACTTTCACCCTACCCCTAGCCTCTCGGGGAGTGGGGGGGGGGAGGGCAGAAAGGCTGGAAATTGAGTTCAATCACGAGTGGCCAGTGATTTACTCAATCATGCCTATGCAATGGATCCTCCGTAAAAACCCGAAAGGATGTGGTTCAGAGAGCTTCCAGGTTGGTGAAAATGTGGATTTTGGGAGAATCTTTCCAGACAGAGCATGGAAGCCTCCCCACCTTTCCCCTACCTTGCCCTGTATATTTCTTCCACCTGGCTGTTCCTGAGCTGTATCCTTCTATGATAAACCAGTAATCTAGTAAATGAGTTCTGCTAGCCACTCTAGCAAATTGACCGGACACAAGGAAGGGGTCAGAGGAATTCTATCTATAGCCAGTCAGAAGCACAGGCAAAAACTGATTTTCTATTGGTGCCTGAAGTTGGGGGCGGGCAGCGCAGTCTGAGGACTGAGCAGCTGCCGTGTGACAAGCCAATCCTGGATGACCAAGAGTTTCAGTTCTAACTGGTTACATAGGGGCTCCTCACAAAGCCTAGGGTTAATGAGAAGGGATTTGGGTAAGGGAACACAAAGAACCACTAATCCTGTGAAAAAAATACCAACTAGCACTTACAGTGACAGTGTCCATTAGATATAGACAGAGAAGGGTTCAAATTACTAGGCTATGACCAGTAGGTAGGCGACTTAGATCTCCTGGAACAATTAAATCCCTTTTTGTAAAATACAGATACCATCTTCTTTTAGTATCTGAGAGATGGAGATAATGTGCATCACACAGCACGGCGCTCATTAGAGTAGACACTCAGTATGTAATGGTTACTATAATCACAATGGCTCAGAAATACTATGGTTTTTTTGTGGACCCATAAGGGTTTTCCAAGGTCCTAGCTAAGATTTCAGGGAGGGATTTTAATTTCTTCTTCCTTCCATTTTATCTACTGTACCTTGGGCTACTGTAACAAATTGCCTAGTGGTTGCTTTAGACAACATTTACTTTGCACATTTCTGGAGGCTGGGAAGTCCAAGATAAAGGTGCCAGTTAATTTCGTTCTTGGTGAGGGCCATCTTACTGTCTTCACACGGCAGAGGGCAGAGAGGAAGCGAGCTCTCACCTCTCTTCTTATAAAGACATTAATTGATCATGAGGACTCCACCCAATTTTCAAGTACCATCACACTGGGGAGTAAGATTTCAACATATAAATTTGGTAAGACATTCAGTCTGTAACAACATACCGTACAGTCGGATAAAAGTGTAATATAAATCTAAGGCAAAACTTGGTATGACTTGTTTCAGTAGTTTTGCTTTTTTTACAGGACCAGAGGGTGAAAGGAGACAATGGTGATTGGTTTAAGAAAGGGTAATATTACCATTTCTTTAGTCCCCTATTTCCTTTCTACGGTTAAGATCTGAAAGATAAACTGTTTACTGGAGCAAACTAACATTAAAAAGCAAGCCATTTCTCATTTTATCACTAATCAATTTATATTTGAATTGCCTAAATATCTAATTGGGAAGCTGAAAAGCCATTGAGAAAAAAAGCTATCTTTTAACTGATCTGGATTTTATTACTGTTAGAAAAAATACCATTTGAGCCAATATTTTTTAGTGAAATTTTCTTGGTAAGGTTTAGTATTTTTCAGTATTTGTAAAAATACATTTTTCATCTGTGAAGAAATGTGGATTATCTTTGTTCATACTACTGTTGACAGCCGTCTTTAAATAGAGAACTATAAAATTAATGTTTAAAGTTTTGATGGGTATATTCTGATGCAACTTGCTTTCACTCTTCTGTGCAACTGACAGCTCAGGTCTACAAGTTTCCAAAAAAGTTTTAGGGGAATTCAGAAAGAAAAGAAATTTCTGCAAACTGGCAAAAACAAAATGATTGTATTTGCACAGTTGACTTTTTGTTAACATAAACTTTCCCAAAGGCAATTTTGAGTAGATTCTTTCACAAAAGAATCCTATTTTGAATTCTAAGAATTTGCATTTTGGATATATCAAGTTGTTTTGATTCTATATTTATAGTCTATTGGAAAAGAATCCCTAACCACATATATTTTAAATAAATAATATATATAGAGGCATTAAAAGGCCAAATTACCAAACCTTAATTTCATTTTACTCAAAAAAACTCAGTCTTAGATTTTGTAAGGTAGAATAAAGCCTTAAAATTCTTATTCTTTAAGGAATTCAAAAGACAATTACTTGATATGCATAGTTTATTTGGTACATCTATTGATTTCTACAATACATCTGACCAGAAACAGTTCACATAGTGCCCACCTGCATTCTGTATCTGAAATGATTTATTCAATATATTTTTCTAGGCTTGAAAAGAGTCAAGATTTCACAGTATCAGTGAAAACTGTTTTATCATGAAATAAATTTAATGCTTTAGTATTTCATCCGTTTTCTATCAGAAAATAGCAAAATTACATTGTTAGATGTATTATTTACAATGAAAACTTGGAAGACTCAGCAAAGTATTAGTTTATCAACAGACCTAGGAAACCCCCCACACCTCCTTTTGGGGTCCTCTCCTTTGAAATGAAATTACAAATCAAACTTTATATACTTTTAAGCACCAGCTTGACAATTTAAAGCTTTCCTTCAGTTTTATAAAATATTCCTGCTTTGAAAGATGAAGTGAATTTAAGAATATGAATGTAATTAAATAATTAAATCACTAGCTTGGATAATTTTTATTGCAACAGTCGCAATGCTTTACAACTATATTCACTTCTTTGAATAAATTTGCTGGTAAGCTTCAAACAAAATGTTTACCTTGAAAAATTCCATTAAAAAATCATTTTTAGAACTATACAACTATATTTTCATTCATAGTGTTTAAATACACAACTTGGTCCTTGCATATCATGTTAGGTAAAGTCTAGCTTAATGTTATACAAAACAATAAAAAACCTTAAAAACTACCACAAAATTACTGATGTTAACAGTCATTTATGTATAAGAGTACCCAGATTATCCTGTTAATGGATGCTTAAAATACCAATATACAATCAGGTTTTAAAAACTTAATAGTTAAATTTCCATTCATTATGTAAAACTGAAAGCTGCAGAAGATCCTTTGAGTTCTGTACTTGGAAACACTAACGCTATTAAGGCATTATTTAATGAACAGACCTTATGGAAAGTAACTAGCATGCCTGTGTTGGGGAGCTAGTCATATTTAAGGCAGTCAGAAAGTTTTTTTTTTTTCCTCTCACTTTAAGGCCCTACTTTTATTTTGTGCTGACATTATTCTGTGTAATTTAAATATTCATCAAGTGGTCAATTATGAAAATCAAATCTTTAAATAAAGCAGATGGACAGTTTAGAAATAGATTAGAATACCTCTCCCCCAACCAGTCATTTAAAAAAGTTGATTTCATAAATTTCATCCCTTTGGAGAAATCAGAAGCTGGCAAAAAAAGGAAAAAATTGTATTTCAAATGTATTACAAAAATAATGTCTAGTCATACCATACATTATACGTAGTTCATACTTGGAATAATAGGACAACGAAAACATTTATTTCTTGGTTACTATTCATTATGTAGTTATTTTAATTTGGTAGTGAATGGACTATAAACAAGTTTACACTGCAAATAAGGTCTAACAAGTAATCTGAACAGGAGTTTCAATACAATGTTTGTATTGATACAATATTCATTCCATCAGTTATATGTGGTAATGATATATGAACAGTAAGGTTTTAACCTCATTTACAACTTTAAACAATCCAAGTGTTCACTAAGTGAAATCAGCAGAAATCTAGCTTATTATTTCTTTTATTCACAGATTTCTGTTAACTTCTTAAAGCACAGAAATTTAAATGTATTTAAAAATTAAATCACTTGTGTTCTTAATATGATGTATGGCAGTGTTAAACTAAATAGAAGCAAAGGAAAATCTCTAGGCTCAAAAACAATTTTTGTATATTTTCATTGTATTTATAGAATTCATAATCAATGAAAACAATCTCAATTTCGGTAATAGAATTTTGCTACAGAAATCCTGTTTCTACCAATTTCCAATATAATTTGGTATTTTCAGAGTTTAGGAAAAATATGTCACTTAAAATTTTATTCAAACAGTATGCTTAACTGTATTATTTTCTATGTGAAAAATATCTGCACAGGATTTATAAATTAATTTCATAATTTTTCAAAACACATAAAAAAACTCATCAACTAAATAAATACTGAGTGTGAGAATACAATTTACTTGCAACATCTTTTATGTATAAGCCATGTGTATATAAGCTCAGTGAAGGACTGAGGCAGACCAAAGGTTTGACAGTGGCCTTTACATTTATGGAAATAAGAGCACTGAGACATGCTATTTTCTCAAGACTATTCATTAATTATTTTTTCGAAGTGCATTTTATAAGTGTGAGTTACATCTATAATTGGAAACAAAGGCTGAATAATTGCTTACTTAAAGGCCACACATTTCTGCAAACATTAATGCAAAAGGTATAAACATAAATTAGGGGAGATACTGTATCAATCCAATTACTGTTCAAAGAGGCCTTCTCATTTGAAAAAATACAATCTTAAATTTATATGGAACAAAATGCAATCTGCAAGATTCATCTCAAATCCAAATATAGGTGACTTCTCTGTCATGCATTTTACTACCCAGGTAGAGCATAATTAGAAAAAAAAGGCAAAAATGTCAGAAGGAATTTTAAAAAAAATGGTATGAAAGTAATCTTCCAACAAATATGACATTAGCGAGCAGAGTACTAAAAAAAACTGTACAGAAAAATACAACTGATTTCATAGCTTGTTTTTTCTTTCTCCTTGTGCATGTTTACATTGAGCCTATATGACATTTCTGTAGAGGGGATACAGCCTTAACAAATTACCCCAAATCTGTGGTACACAAGACTAGATTTTTTCATTTTTTGTAACTTATAGTAAGGACATTAGTTAAAAAAGAAATGTGTACTTGTGGGTTTAACATCTTTAGGTCAAAATTAAATTAACTCCCCTAAGTGGTCATAGGATTTCCTGTATTTGTTTAGACATAGATTTACTATGTTTTTACAAATGTTTTGTCAATTGGCAGATCCTCAATTTTACTCAGAATTTCTGCCTTCAATTTCAAATATAATTTCATAGTTTTTGCAAAAATCTAGAACACGAGGGGAAAAAAGCCTGACAAAATGACATTATTTGTGGATTTACCTGTTATTTTAAAAGGTTAAGCAAATTTTTGTGAATTGCATCTTGTGATTAAGATATATGAGTTTGTTTTTCTAGGTCTATCCACAGGGATCTTATACTTGAAATATAGACTTTCTCTTCATCAGAAAATAGTGACTTCTCAGTCAACATTTACTTTTACTGTAAAAGTTTTTTCTACCACATTTCCCCACCACAATAGAAGTGTTTCAAAGAATTATTGTACCTATTGAGCTACTTTTCTAAAATATTGTATCTTTCAAAACATATATCCTATTAAGATTGCTTTTAACTAAAAAAAAGTTCTAATTTGTATTGCAAGCCCACCTTCCAATCTAAACTTTTTTAGATATTAAATTGATTCTTCTATGACCCAAGCATTAGACATGCTACTTTTTAAAGATGGCAAAATTCAATCACATGGTTATTAAACAGGCTGTCTACACACAGTAAGTTAAATAAAGCAAAAGAGCTTCCAGAGGGAAAACAACAAATTCCATTCATTATCATCTTCCTAATATTCCCATAAAACAGTTATAAGCTAATATATAACAATGTTAATTAATGGAATATCTAAGAAATTTCAACTAACAAGGAAGGTAAATTATAAATTCGTTTTTGTTTTACTAATTACAACTATATCCTGAAAATATGTACTTTCTAGGAAATAAAGTTTATTTTTCTTAGAATTGTTTTTAATAGCAACACTTCTCTAAGTATTAAGGTAGCAGTAATCCTATAAGTAACTCAGAAAATAAAACTTTTTCATTGGAGGACATTTTATTCATAATGAGGTAAAGTTTTAAAATTTTTTCTATAGCACTATACAGCAACACAGGTTACTAATTGTGCTTGAGAATACAAATACAAAACTATACATGTTCACAAATTTCTGTTTTTCTACTCCTACTAAAGCAATCATGCATATGCATTTATTTCCTAATACCTAAAAAGATAAAGTCTTGAATAATTCTATCTTATCTCCTCCTCTTGTGAGTCACTGTCTTAACTAAATTCTGTGTAAAAAGGAATACTGGAAGGAATCAAGAGACCAAGATTTCTAGAACTAGTGCTCCAAAGTCACACTGTTTTGAACCTTATATCCTTAACCTAAATTTACAAGTTACCTTTTAAATTTCTAAGGTTTCTTCTAGCTTTAAAAGTCCATGATTTAAAAAAAAAGTTAGTGCCTGTGGTGGCTCCTTTTAGATTTTATTTCTTAAATTCTAGCCTAATACATTTATAATTAGATTTACGTAAGTACTCAAAACAGTCACATCTATTCATACTTGTCTGATGGACGTAATATTAGCTCATGAATATATGTCTAAAAGCACTACAGAAATAGTGCATAACTGAAGGAAATAAACTCATATTACATTTCACTTAACATTTCTATTAGGAATAAAAAGTTCAGATCATAATTTTTAAGATCTTGGTTTTACTTAAAGAATTCAACAACTGTACATAATTCTATTAGTTCTTGAAACTTTAAATTGAATCTAAACATAGTATTTAAATGTATCCTAAGTAGCTAACACATTAAATCCAATGATTGACAGAGGGTTTAAAAATAAAATCAGATGCAATGTATTTAGGCTGGGGGGTGTCGGTGCTACTAGTTCTGCTCACCAAAAAATCTCAGGTAAATCACATTTACAAATTACTACCAGTTGCCTTGAAGAAATGACTACAGATGAGAGTCAGCATTAATATGTCAAATAACTCTGAAGGGAACATGTCCTTGTCAGTCCCAGAGCCCAAATTTCCCATGAAACAGAAGAAAATATCCTAAAAAATTCTAACACTACTAAAGTTCCCCTTCCCCTAAAACATAAAATCTCTAAGCCCCAAACATGCAAAGACTGTGATTTACATTTACTAGTTTGACTTTTTATGTAACAGTGAGAATGGCTTTAAATCCCCAGTAAAGCCTTAATTACTATTTAAAGAGCAATACATAAAAATTGAAGTTTTATGTGTAGGCTATATCAGACAACCATAATTGCAAGCAAAGATACCGGCATTTTAACATTTTAAACTTCCCACCAAGAAAGGGATGTTTATTCAAGAAAATAATGTATTTTAATGAAAGGAACTTTAGTTAGAGGTACACAAAATGAAAAAAAAAATCTTTTACAGACTGGTTAGTGGTAATTTGCTACTCAAAAATCGCCTTTCAAACCTGAAAGACTTAGCTTGCTTTTATTATTTTCTTACACGATCAAAAAGAATGTTTTGACACGAAAGAATAATGGACAAAGAAACAGGAGACCACTGACATGTTTACAATTAGAAAATATCTAAAACCCATTTATAATTGGCTTAAAAATAGTTCAAAGTAATTAGAATATTTATTTTAAAGGAAAAAATTAGATCTCAGTTATAGTTGATTTAATTGTCTTACTTTTAGATTATGAGTGGGGATGTTAAATGCTTAAAACAGTTGCTTTCATTTAAGAGTATGAAACACAGAAAGTGTGATTACATGTGGCTATGTTACAGTTCATGAGAAACCATCAAGTCATGCCCCCAACTCACGGCAATAAAATACAGCAAAACAAAAAGAAAACTAAATAGACTTTCTCAGCTGACACAAACTTGAGAGTTGCTTCTCAGGGGTTTCCATTATGTTTCTGGCTAATAATAACAATTCTACAATTGTAAATAAAACAACTGAAACAACATCTTTTTTACTGAATAAGAAAGCTACTATTTATATGACTTTAGAAAACTCTTAAAGGAGTCTTTAAAAACTCATTTACAATTTAATCAGATGTCAAAAAAAATTTTTTTAAACCCCCTCAGTATAAAAGTTTGCAAATGAGTTTCATATTCCATCACAGTTACATGGTCCAGTGCATTTCAGAGTAATTAATATATTATCAAAGCTATCCTTTCCCAATGAAAACATTTTGAGAATACTTTACGTGCCTCTCCAAACAAGTGACATGGTATGATACTGAACTACTTACTTATTTTACAATGTCTATCAATAAGAAGTTCTCTATTAGACAGAGAAAGCCACAGAGTATTCTGAAGTGATTTCCCAAAAGCTAGCTTAGTAGTTAGAAAGGACTTTGGGCTCATCTTGTTTTTCTTTCCTTTTTGTTTTTGGGTAAGGTAAACTTTCCATTATGCACATATTACACTATCATCTTACCATCTTTCACTGGATTACAATTAGCTGGGAATAGCTGCATATTTTCTGTGAGATCATTGATGGCATGGACCTCTTAAATCATGCTGGTTCTTACGGTTAAATCACATCTAATGTGAAATTTCGAATTACATCCAGAGCTCCAGTATCAAAGCCACACATATCCAACATGCCCCTATCATCTGGGTCCGCAATAGTAAAACCATTTGATGTCATTCCACAAACAATCAATTTAGCTGGAATACCCATTTTCTGTAGGAAAAGATCAAAATACACATTCAAAAAATGATATGTAAGCAAAAAGCAAATAACCTCTAAAATTAAAATACTTTAAATTCTATTACAGCTTTTCATAAGAAGTCTCAATGTTTCTCTTCATAAAACTTGTCAATTTTTTAGGGCCAGACTAGATGACCATCAGAATAGAAAATAAAACTGTTTAAACAACCTGCCTGAAGTTCCTTCTCCTCTGTTATACATTATTACTTGTTCTACGGTCTGAAGAATATATTCCTGCGCAGTCTAAGGACTTTACTTATGAAGCCTTATGAAGCCAGGGTATTCAGGGGCATCATGTATTTTTACCAACATATCAAACACTGGGCTAGTGTGTACATGTAAATATAAGGAAATATTTCCCTGAGATCATAAACTTTTCCTCTATGACTTTATTATGTACAATATACACACAGCACATGTAAAACTTTTTCTCTACAGCTATGATTTAAAGTTAAAATAATTGAATTTTTGAGGAAAAACAATCATCACTGAGTATGCACTATGTCAGACACCATAATGAGCTTTCAGTAATTTATTTAATGTAACTGTTTAAAAATCCTAAAAGCTAAGTAGTACTATTAACTACTAAGACATGTATTATAGTAGTGAAATACTATTATGAACTACTTTACTTAAATAATTTGCTCAGGCCCTCAGTCAGTAAAAGAGAAAGACCGAAATTCAGAGCCTAGACTGTTTTGACTCTGAATTATCATCTTACTTGTTCTTACACTTAAGCATAGATCAGAATCCTCAGAAGTGCTTGTTAAAACATCGCCCCACCATCCAGAGTTTCTATATTAGCAGGTTTCCCATAGGGTCCAGAAATTTGAATTTCTAACAAGGTCTCAGGGATGCTAAGGGTGCTGGTAGGGAAACCACACTTTGAGAGCCACTGTTCTTCAAGTTCTACTTCTAGTCACATTAGTCACAATTCAAGTGCTCAACAGGCCCACAAGACTGTAGCTAACATGTTGGATAGTGTGGATATAGAGTATTTCCATCATTTCAGAAGGCTCAATTGGAGAGTACTGATTAGGGCACAGAAATATCCATAAAACTTAAAACACAGATTATAGCTTAAAGTTTATGTAATCCTTTAACAAGGCTCACAAGGAGCATACTGTACAATTAAAAAATTTATAGTAAAGGTAAAATAAATATTTTGATTACCAAAAATACTGTTTTGCAAAGTCTATTTCTCAGTAATATATAGCATTGTAAGTAGCTGAAAAAAATTTTATATATAGCCAATACTTTCATATTTCAAATCTTGCTGAGTCAAGAACTGGCACTCTATTCCTATACTAAGGTATAGAACTACCTTCAGTATACTTTTTTTGAAAAACATAGTGAATGAGAATTCATATTATTTGGTGTGAGACAATATTAGAACTTGTTTTACCTTTCGATACTCTCTCAAAGCAACGGCAGGATGGACACTTCCAGCAAAAGTCTCATTATCAGTGAATATAATGAAGACATCAGCAGCCGTATTTGTCTTTTGAGCCCATATCACTGGAAGGGAGCAGTCAGTTCCACCTGCTGGGATCTAACTCAGAACAAAAACATTACTAAGAATAAAAGGAAGTGTCCCACTTTCCATATTGAGATGTCTGAAATACATACTATTTTTTACACTATCATTTTGTTTAGAGCCAATGATATATAGGCCTTCCCAAACCTGCATTTATTTTTTTGATCTTGTGCTCAGAGAAAACTGAGATGGAACAATCTGTTCTCATAAATTAGTATCAGGCATGACAACAATATTGAATTATTACATAATACATGTTAATGTAGTAAAATAATTTCTTACCTGATTCATAGCCATTAAAACTTGTTGTAAGGTCATATCTATAGTCACTGGACATGGTACCATTTCATCTGAGAAGGCAACTATATAAGAATCTTTTTCTGTTCTTCTGACAACCTAAAAAATTTAATGGTAGTAATTTTCAGTAGACTTTGGGGAAACAAATACAGTATCTTGAAGTTCATAAAACTTCATCTTTAAAAGAAATACTATATGATGCTTATTTTACTTCTAAACTTACTGTGTTTCGGAACTTCACAGTAACCATAGTATAGCTTTCCACAAACTATTACAAAGTAACTGGTTTTCACAACAGTCCTATGTTCTTCTAATTTCATTAAATAAAGAATAAAGCCAGAGAAGAGAAGCTAGGAAGTTCCCCTATGATTCATTTACTTGCTGTTCAGTGACAGATTCAGGCCAGAACCAGTCTCGTGACTGCTGCTATTAGTTCCTGACCTTTACTTCTGTATTCATTAATAATTTCTCTAACCATTGTCTTTCTCAAAAATACTATTAATATTTACTTAGTCTTTTGTTATAAAATTAAAAAATATCTGACTGTTCTTTAGACATGACTTTTCAATATACCTACAATATTGTATTTACCTAAGCATGATTATGTATAAGTATACTTACTATACATAAGATATACTTAAAACCTTATTTTTAATTACTTTTCGATTTGAAATATGTAAATTAGATGAAAATATGCCAAATAAACTGAAATGACCAAAAAAAAGTGAAAACATAATTCATGATCATATCTAACTTTAAAATTTTGCCCTAAACATTTCTTAGGGTGGCAAAAATTCTAAATTGTCTTAGATGTTCTCACCATGCACATCGTTGCAGCAACTGTGCTAGCATTAAGTATACTACCCACAACTTTCTGGTTCATAGAAGCACTGACATCAATAGCCAGCAAAAAACGCTTTCCAGCTGGCTCAACTGTCTAAAGAGAAAACAAAGTAAAACAGTCATTAAAAGCAATCAGAAATTACAGGTAGATTAAATTTCTAACAAACCATATTTACTTATCTTTCATTCAAAAGACTAAGATAAAAGGCCTGATTTTTGACTTATCAGTAAATTGACAAGCATTTAGAAACACTTAGCTTTTACTAGAGGTAAAACAAAGGAAATAAGATAGCCTATTAAATAATTTTATTTAAAGAAATTACCATTTTCCTATTTTTAAAAATCATTCGTCATTATTAACTGAATTTCTAGCAAGAAAATTTTTTTGTGGTAAAATATTAATAACACAAAATTTGTTTTAATAATTGTTAAGTGTATAGTTCAGTGGCATTAAGTACAATCAATGTTATGTAACTATCTCAGAAGTTTTTCAGCATCCTGAATACTACTCTGTACCCAGTAATTTAATAGCTCTCAATTTCCGCCGCCCTCCAGCCAAGGGCAACTTCTATTTTCACTTTCTGTATCTGTTCTGGATACCTCATATGAGTGGAACCACTGCAATACTTGTTCTTTAGTGTCTGGTGTTTGTCTTTTAGCACAATCTTTTCAAGGTTCATCCACATTGAAGCATGTTCAAATTCCATTTCTTTGTAAAGATGAATACTCCATTGTACGTATGTACTATATTTTGTTTATTCATTCATCTGTTGATGAACACTTGAACTGTTTCTACCACTGGTTACTGTAAATAATGCCTGTGAATATTCACGGACAAGCATCTGAGTCCTTGTTTTTAATTCTTTTGGGTATACACATAGGCAGTGGAACTGCTGGATGGTATGGTAATCCTATGTTTAACTTTTCGAGAAACAATTGGACCTTCTTTCACAGGGGCTGCGCCATTTTACATTCTTACCAGTAATACACTAGGGTTTCAATTTCTTCTACCCTTGCAAATGCTTGTTATATTTCTGCTTTTTTGATAAGAGCCAACTAGGTGTGAATTACTATCTCATGGTTTTGATTTGCAGTTCCCTGGTGACTAGTGATGTTGAGCATCCTTTCATGTGCTTATTATTGCCATTTGTATACATCTTCTTTGGAGAAATGTCTATTTAAGTACTTTGGCTATTTTTGAACTGGGTTGTTTGCGTTTTTACTGTTTAGTTGTATGAATTCTTCATATATATTCTAAACATTAAAAGCCTATCAGATGTGTGATCTGTAAATATTTTCTCCTATTTTGTAGGTAATCTTTTCATTCTCTTGATAGTGCCCTCTGATGTGTAAAATATTTACATTTTGATGAAGTCTTATCTATTTACTTTTTATTTTCTTGCCTGTGCTTTTGGTATCCTATCTAAGAATCTACTGCCAAATCTAACCTCATGAAGCTTTTACTCTGCTTTTTCCTAAGAGTTTATAGTTTTAGCTCTGAAATATGTCAATGATCCATGTTGATTAATTTTTCTGTATGGTGTAATGTTAAAATCATTCTTTTCTATGTGGATATCCAGTTTTCCTAACACTATCTGTTAAGTGTAAGACTATTTTCTGTATTGAACTAAATCAACTGACTATACATGTATTTTTAAGTTCTGTATTCCATTGGTCTAAATGTCTGACTTTTTGCTAGCACTATACTGTTTTGATTATGATAGCTTTTAAGTTTTGAAATGTCTAAGTTTGGAAGTGTGAGTCTTCCAACTTTGTTCTTCTTCAAGACTTGCTTTATAATTTGGGGGTCCCTTAAGAGTCTACATAAATTTTAGAATGGGTTTTTCTATTTCTGCAAAACATGTCAAAAGGATGGCATTAAACAGATTGCTTTATATAGTATTGTCATCTTAGTAATATTAAGTCTTCCAAACTGTGTCTTCCCATTTATTTACATCTAAAGTTTTTCCAGCAGTTTTTTGTAGTTTTTGGTGTACAAGTGTTCAACCTCCAAAGTTAATTTATTTCTAAAGCTTTTATTCTTTTTGATGGTATTGTAAATGGGAATTTTTTCTTAGCTTTTGGATTGTTTGTTCATTGCTAATGTACTGAAATAATAATTTTAGCCCGTTGACTTTATACCCTGCAACTTTGCTGTATTTGTTAGTTCTTATTTTTTTTGTGGATTCTTCAGGATTTTCTACTGTAAGATGTCAGCTGAGAACAGAGATAATTTTTTCCTTTCCAATTTGGATGTTTTTCTTTTTTTTGCATCACTCCTAGAACTTCCACTAGTAGGTGGCATCAAAGTGGAAACAGTAGGTATTCCTACTAAGATCTCATTTCTGATCTTAGGAGAAGAGACTTCAATCTTTCACCAACTAGTATAATAGTTGTGGGTTTTTTATATACAGCCTTTACCAGGCTTAGGAAGTTTACTTCTGTTCCTAGTTTATTGTTATTATCATGAAAGGGTATTTTGTCAAATGCCTTTTCTGCATTAAGATGATCATGTGGCTATCCATTCATTCTATGAATGTGATTATTATATTGGCTGATTTTGTTTAATGAACCATCCTTGCATGTTGAGGGTGTCTCATTTGTATAATCCCTTTAATGTGCTGCTTAATGTGGTTTAGTATTTTGTTGAATAGCAAAAATATTCTAAAACCAAAAATTTAAACTTTTGATTCTGATATAGTTCCATTCCTAAAAATGACTTTTTATCAGGACAGAGGAGGTCTACTACTGATTACTGTGAAAAACAGAACAGAGGACCAAGCCAAACAACTCCCCAGGAATGCAAAACTTTAAATTTGGTAGTTTGGAATTAATCAAACCATCTTAATTAGTTGTTGCCCAAAACGAGAAATATTTTATATATAAACTTACTATGTAAATTATATACCCAACTTCACAAGAATGAAGGAAAAACAAATGAATATCTAATAAAAAATGGTTAGACCATTAATATCATCTTTAAAATGTACTTTTACGAATGATACTAAGCCCTAACTGGTCATTTGCTTTAAAACAAAAATCAAACCATTACCTTAAATGTTTTGTAAAAAGCAGCATCCAATGCTTTCAGAATTTCTTCATCAGGGCACCACTTCAGTTTTCCTCTGAGCCCATGACCTGTTTTATATGTTTCTAATGCAATTAAAACATGAAATGGATGTATACGAGCCTAGAAACAAAACAAAGACAGAAGGAAATGTAAAATTCAAATGAACACTAGTAATTATATGTCTTATATTTTTGTTATTGTAGCTAATATATTTCATAAAGGAAAAATGACATATTAATCTTAGATTTCACAGTTAAAATACAACTTGGTATGATTAAAAGTCTTACACCACCTAAAAGTCCACGGACTACAATTCCAAAATTTAGAAGCCAACTTTACTAGTAGCTAGTGAAGGTAATGCTTACCTTTTTTAAAAGTTTTTCATTACACAATTTTTCACATACTAAAGATACTTCTGAATTTCCTGGTTCAAGCACTGAAATAGCAGTCATCTTTCCTAGATTCCTTAGTAATGCAGTAAGAGGCATTTCTTGTAACAAAGCCTTCCATACCTATTGCAATAACATAGGTAGAAATATAAGGAATTAAAGGGCAATGAATTAGTATAACATAGCTATAGCTGTGTCAATCATAGTATTAATATGTTCTCTAAGGTGTTCTTTTACAGTTCAGAGAATTTTCTAAGTAAATATTTCTGTGACTTAGTCAAAGGCTTATTATCAAATTAATTTGTTTACCAGATTAAGAAAATAAAGTATATTTTATGAAGGAACCACACAGAACAGTTTGTTTTTTTAATTAGTAAGGAAAATTAACCAGCGTATTGCCTGGAGTGGAACTGACACACTGAATGCCAACTACATTTGGGCATTGTGTTAAATTTTAACATAAATTACATGACATATTTTAAATTATTGTTGAAACAAATGTATAGTTATCCAAAGTTTATCCTTTCAATACATGTTAATCACTCATGTTCAATCACATGCTGTATGTAACATAATTTACTTACCTCCTTAGACTTTAAGTGATTTGTTAGAAGATGTTCCCTAACTAATCTATGCTCTTCTATTAGATGAATGACTTCCAGTTCATCTTTTGTACGCTTCACTTTTTCTACAGCCTCCAGATACTTCAATAACTTTTCAGTCTCCACAGATAGTGCCTTTTCTTTATACAATTCATTGACTTCTTTCCAGCCCTTTGTAATATATTTGGTCACAACAGCAAGTCCTTTAACAAAATAAAAAATTGAAAAGGCATAAAAAAAGGCATGTAGGATTACCAGGTGAAGAACAGAACATGTTTATGAAGAATGAGTGTTATTGGCATAGTAGATACACAGGAGCTACTCTTCAAAACCGCAATGTTGCCTTCCCTGCTACAACAAACACATTTAAGAAAAGCAAATGGAGTCAACTGATTTTGCTTATTCCATTGTAACTGTTTCAATATGAGACTTTGGAGAAAAAACTCCTATAACCTATGTCATCTTATTATAGAGCTTTTTTTAAAAAAACTTATTGGAGGTCTACAATCTCAGTGCAACTGGAAGTATAGACATCAATTAATTACATATTCACCTGTCCCTTTCAGCTACTAAATAAAATGCTTTTATGAATAGCAGAGTAAGTGGAAGTGGCAGGTAACCTGCAATTTTTTTTAATAGCTGAAAAAGTATTACAGGTCAAATTTAGAAAAGGAAATAATGTGTTCATTTCTTCTATAATTTCTTTTAATAGTTAAAAGAGCTTTGGACTGGAGGCTGAAGAAATTTGGGTTGTAGCCTGTACTCTGCCGATAAATGATAGTGTGATTGTTCTAGGCCTTAGTTTACACTTCTGTAAAAGGAAGAGACTGAGTTGTCAATTTCAAAGGTCTACAGAGGAAAGATAGGCAAATAAGTAAATGAAGCGGGCCATATGATGTAAAAGAGTGCTTAGGATTGTGGTGAACTGAAGAGAAGAGGCCCTGCCAAATGTTGTAGTGAAATATTGACTTAAGTGTTATAAAAAAAATGTACTTCAAAAGACAAAATAAGATTTTTTTTGTTTCTGAATTAAGTTTGCTGTGATATATATTTTTTTAATTGAAATATCATTGCTACACAATCTTACATTGGTTTCAAATAAACAACACAGTGGTTCAACAGTTACCCACATTATCAAATCCTCACCCACTCCAGGGCAGACACTACTGATCAACTTAGTTAAGATGTTACAGAATCATCAACTGCCTTCTCCGTGCTGTACTACTGTCCCGTGACCAACCTATATTGTGGTCACAAATTACTGTGCCCCTTAATCCCCTTTCCCTTCTCCCCCAACCATCCCAACTCCTCTCCCTTGGAATCACTAGTCCCTTCTCGGTGTCTATTATGAGTCTACTGCTAAAAAATACAAATTTTTATGTGATGCCTTTTGACTTTTTAAATGTGATGTTAACAAAGAATTCATTTTTTCCCTAAAATATTGTATAGGCCAAATAAAATACATCTCTAAGACAGATTCTGAATTCTAAATAATCTAATCAAAAGTTAATACTCATATGTAGGAACTTCTAAAGTATTATGACCCTTGGTTATTTTCCAGATTTCAGTACAAAATCTTACATTGTCTTAAATGATTACATGTCTCATGTGAGCATGTCTTTTGTCTTTTCAACTAAAATAAAACTTCCTTAAAGGCAGTTTTATTATTTTTATCCTACCCAAATACAATGTGCTGACCACAATAGTAAATACCTGACTAACTGAATTGCATTTTGACTTGTTTTATCTGTTTTAATTAGTTTTCAATTAAGGTATTAAAATAATACTTATTTGATAGCTTAGAGTGTTTCCACGTTCTTTTCACTTGGAGAAGTCTAGGCAGACATATTGCTATTATTACAAGGTTTCAAGTATGAGTCCTGCTCTCAAAAAGTTTAGACTTAACGAATCCTACGTGTGAGTGTAAGTTTGGGAAATATCTACTAATTCTTCATTTTATAGACCAAGAATTCAAAACCCAGAATACCTATTTGCACAAACTCAGTAACTAATTTTTTCTACGACAACCAGTATTTAAGTACACACCAAGCATGTACTGCTGGATAAACAAATAAATAAAACCAGATCCCTCCATTCTTCCTGTCCTGGATCAATGACTAAAAAAAAAAAAAAAAATTAAACCGTAAGTATGTTAGGGAAAAAAACCCACAGGTAATGATTTTTGTGAAAAAGACCTTTCTACAGCTAACATAAAACAAAAACCATAAAACAAATGAAGATATAGATACATTTGATTACATTAAAATTCTGAATTTCAGTGTGCCAGAAAATACCCCCCACATAAAACAAACTGAAAGACAAAAAAAATGGGGGAGAAATGTATGTAATAAATTATTAATTCTTATATAAATGTATCCTAGTTTCTCAGAACAGTGCCCATCCATGGTAGGTCCTCAAATAAATATTTGCTAAATGAATAGTGACTATAATCAAATATTAAAGAGAACAGCAACTCAATGGGTAAAAGGGCAAAAAATCAATGTAATCCATAAATAACATACAAATAACCAGTGGCATATGAAAAGATAAGCTTTTCCCCAAAAATACAAATTCAGGTAACAAGATATAATTTTTGACTTGATTTTTGTGGATGTTCACACATCTGACTGGAATTTTTTGTTATTTCCCTTCTAATGAGGACTAAGGAATTATTGTTGATCCAACTAACATAACTTCTCACAAGTCTCTTCCCACAGACACAGAAAAACTGCCCCGTTACCATGTCCCCTGGATGGCTGACTGGCGACTACTATAAAGATCCTGAACTGTTAAGTTGAGCACTGCTTCAGGTAGCCTTTAGGTTCCATGGAACCTAGGGAGACAGAGGGGAACAGTGATAAAGGGCTAGAGCAGTACAGCTCTACTGTCTACTGACAGTACATCTGCTGTCTACTGGCTAGTTGTTTTGCTTACTCAAGTTTAATACTTTCTGTGCTGTTTTCATAGTCCATAATCACCCGGGTGAGCATCTAGTTAGTATGGTGACATTTTAAAATTTAGAATAATCTATAAATCTGTCAGTTGACTATTGATAATTAATGTCTAGACTGCCTGTAGTAGGTATTTTAATTCAAGGCTGGCATTAAACATATTTGGATTAGTTAATGTGTTTTGAGAATGAAAGGCTTTTTCTAGAAAATACAATTGTCTTACATCAAATAGAAATTTGCTATTTATTGCTTATCTGCAGCCCCAACCCCTGCAAGATCTCATGCTTACCTTCACTGGAAGGTTTAAGATGTGACAATCGTAACAGATCTTTGTGAGACCAGCCATTCCTCTGTTTATACTTTGTTACTGCCAGAGCAAGGGCCATGCCCCCTTTCTCATTGTACCAGTCTGCTATGGCCTTTCGAAGAGCACGCCCCCACATGCCACACTTCATGCTTTCCTTCAGGTCCTTCTTAAACTGGATAAAAGTAAAGAGATGCGTAGGAATGCGACAAACTTCAGCAACAGCTTTAAATGCTGCTTGTTTTGTGCTTATGTCAGAACACTGGGAACAAATGGCTAGTGCAAAGAGCATAGGCTCTTGCTTCACGGTTCTGCCTTCTTGACTAAATGACTTTATTTCCTGTATCACTTCACACCCTCTGCCTTCTTCAATCAATCTAATTAAAGCTTCAGCATTTTCAAGGCCCAACTTCTGTTCTTTGATATAATAAGTTCCACCTTCAGAACCGAAACACAAGAACCGGTGTAGTCGATTCATGTCAGTAACTTGCCAAACAAATCCATCTTCAGAATTGGCTATCTGCTTCTCATTCAGTGGTTGCATTTGGTTTACTGATTCTTCCATTTTTCTGTCTTTTAGGCAACCTATCAAAAAGCAAAATGTTATGCAGCTAAACAGTAAAATTATAAAAAGGAAAACAATATTTATTGAACTATGCTTACTGAAATCTGCCTTAAAATCTTTTAATATTTTTTAAGCTCAGTAAGTGGTGGTATGATAATCAAAATCAACAACTAAGAAGTTCATTTTTGAGGTACATTTTTTTTTTGCTTCAGAGACTAAGTAGGCAATTCAGCACGGAGTCTGGGGGCTCAGAGAAGAGGACAGAATGGGTAGAGAGGGCAGCAGAAGTAGCTGACTCTAAGGAAGATCTTATTCCCTTCACTCTCAGAGTAACTTTGTAGACATTTTTGGTTGCGTATCCAGCACCCATTCCTTCCCTCCCCTTTTCTTTTATCCTCTTCTTGGCAGTAATATCCTTCAGGGGAGGCAAGGCCTTTCCCCAGTCCCAAGGGATGAATTTTGATTGTTCTAAGTCAGTGGTTCTCAAACTCTGTGCATCAAAATTATTTGAAGTGCTACTTAAATCAGAGAATGGTGGCCTCCCCCTGCCAAAAACCTTCTCTCTTGAGTATGTCTGGTGTGCAGCTTAAGCATCTGTACTGAAGTTTCCAGGTGATGCTCTCATTCCTCTAGCCATGTGACTTGTATAGGCACTGGGCTTGTATCACATCTCTGTCCAATGTGACATGGTAAATCGGCTGGGAATACTTCTGATGTTTTCCTTCACTCTTAAAAGGGGGCTTGGGCTCGTAAAAAGGAATGTTCCCATTTCTGCCATGAAACATTCATTTGTAGGTGATGCGTGAAGTGACGGCAGACATTTTGAGCCATGGGGGAGCCAGTTTAAGAACATACACTTATTTATAAAGATGGCAGAATGGGGAAAAAAAATTAAGAAAAAAAGGAGGAATCTAAGTCCTTGATATCATCAAGCTACCTGGAGCTGCCCTACAACAAAAATTCAACCAGTATTTACTGCATACCATGTGAGACACAAAGGAGCCGTTTCATTTAAAAAGGTAATTTTTTCCCCTGCCTCTTGAAAAACCACCTTTTATTTGGTGATGTGGAAATGTATGCATTATAAAGCAGACTGTAATTAAGTGCTCTAGTAGAAAAGTACCTTGAGACAGAAGGGATTAAAGATGGCGGTGTGAGAGGTGAGACAGAGGCTTCCTCCTAAAACCACATGTAATACGAAAATATAATACATACAACTAATCCTGAAAGAGCAACAGGAAAGAGGACTGCGCCAGACTGCATATACCTGGAGAAAAGAGCAGACCTCATGGAACAGGGTAATGTACTAAAGCTGTGGCCCAGGCAGGACCCAAGCCCCTCTCCCACCACAGCTCACTGGCGGGAGGAAGAGAAACAGAGTGGGGAGGGACTGGAGGCCTGGGATTGCTGAATACCTAACTCCGGAGATCTGCTCTGGGAGCACAAACCTACATTTCATGGTGCCTGCATGGTACTCTTGTGATTTGGGGGCTGGAAAGCTAATACAGGCAGAATTCCTGGAGAGACTGAGATTCCAGCTGCTTGTGAAAAGCAGGGATCCATATCCAGCTGCTCTGGGACAAAAGAAAGGTGGGCAGTCTGAGAGACTTCTTAACAAGGAAGCCCTTATAGCAAGAGGGCTGCTAAAGGGGCAAGGATTGCACAGATCTTACTGCTCAGGAAAAAGGACAGGTAGACAAAATTGTCTGGGTGCACTCTGCCCAGTAGGTTGGGAGCTTTCACAATCTTCAGGTGCTCCAGCTCCTTGGCTGCCTACACAGCTCCAAGGACCCCTTCATGATAGGCAACCTAATGCGCCTTTCTCCCGGCCAGCCCCACCCAGCTCGCAAACCAGCAAACCCCACCCTGGTATTAGGCCAGCCAGAGGGAAGATCTGTCTACAGCAACTACGAACCCAAAGCATAGAGTCTTATACCTGTGTGCTCGGCCCACTGGTTCAAGCAGTGGAGACAGGCATAGCAGCCAGGAAGCAGGAAACAGCTCTTTCCTCCCCTCAGGCACCAATACGACTCCCCTGCAACCCCTGACATTGCTTCAGGGGCTGGGCAGTTCCAGGGAGTAAAACTTCTGGGCACTAGAGGGTGCCATATATAAATATGAAACGCCAAAGGAACCTGGTTCAGAGTAAAATTATTAATATAACTCCTGAGGAAGATTTAAATGACATAGACCTCATGACTATTCATGAAAGGGAGTTCAAAATAAAAATCATTAACATGCTCGTGGAGGTACAGAAAGATATTCAATAACTCAGGAATGAATTCTGGTCGGATATCCACTCGTAAAGAGCACAATGGAGGGTATTAAAAGCAGACTGGATACAGTGGAGGAGACAATAAACAAAATAGAAACTGGAGAAGAGGAATACAAAGAAGCTGAGCACAGAGAGAAAAAAGGATCTCTAGGAATGAAAGAATATTGAGAGAACTGTGTGACCAATCCAAATGGAACAATATTCACATTATAGGCGTACCAGAAGAAGAGAGAGAGAAAAGGGATAGAAAGTGTCTTTGAGGAGGTAATTGCTGAAAACTTCCCCAATTTGGGGAAGAGGATAGTCTTGCAGGCCATGGAGGTGCACAGATCTCCCAACACAGGGGACCCAAGGAAGACAACACCAAGACATATAGTAATTAAAATGGCAAAGATCAAGGATAAGGACAGACTCCTAAAAGCAGCCAGAGAGAGAAATAAGATCACATTCAAAGGAAAGCCCAACAGGCTAACATCAGACTTCTCAGCAGAAACCTTACAGGCCAGAAGGGAGTGGCATGATGTATTTAATGCAATGAAGCAGAAGGGCCTTGAACCAAGATTACTTTATCCAGCAAGATTATCATTTAAATTTGAAGGAGGGATTAAACAATTTCCAGATAAGCAAAAGCTGAGAGAATTTACCTCCCACAAACCATCTCTACAGTCTGTTTTGGAGAGATTGCTATAGATGGAAGTGTTCTTAAGTTTTAATAGCTGTCACCAGAGGTAATAAAACCACAGTAAAGAAAGTAGAACAGCTAATTACTAAGTGTTAGGCTGGAGGAAGGAAAAACAAGCACATGCAAACAGAACAGAGAGATACCATAAAAGAAGAACAGACCAGACCCCAAGGTCTGTGCCATATATGGAAAGGGGACAGCTCTTCCTGAATTCCATCCTTCTGATGTGCCAACTAAGACCCAGATGTCAGCCTCCTCCCTCTTGGAAGGAAAAAAAGTTTCTAGTTGTCTATTATGCCACCTTTAGCTGATCATACCTCTCCACGCCCCCTAGGATAGACTGCCCACTCCTTCCCCTCCTAACCCCTTATAAGCCCCCACCTCCCTGACTGGGTGTGACTTCCCTGGCCTGTGTTTCAGACCGCGGAACATCACCCGGGAATTGTGCTCAAATAAACTGCCTGGCCCTTTGTTGCCTCTCATCGCCTGCTTATTTCGGCTAGAATTTATCTTACACTAAGCAAATGCAAAATTAAATGAACTATCCCCAAAGTCAATCAAGGGATAGACAAAGAATACAGAATATGATAACTAATATATAAAGAATGGAGGAGGAAGAAAAAGTAGGAAAAAAAGGAAAGAACCTTTAGACTGTGTTTGTAAGAGCATAGTGAGTTAAGTTAGACTCTTAGATAGTAAGGAAGTTAACCTTGAACCTTTGGTAACCACGAATCTAAAGCCTGCAATGGCAGTAAGTACATACCTATCAATAATCACCCTAAATGTAAGTGGTCTGAATGCACCAATCAAAAGACACAGAGTCACTGAATGGATAAAAAAACAACACCCATTTATATGCTGCCTACAAGAGACTTACTTTAAACCCAAAGACATACACAGACTAAAAGTGAAGGGATTGAAAAACATATTTCATGCAACTAATAGGGAGAAAAAAACAGGAGTTGCAGTACTTATATCAGACAAAATAGACTTCAAAACAAAGAAAGTCACAAGAGACAAAGAAAGTCAATAGAGACAAAGAAGGACTTTACATAATGATAAAAGGGTCAATTCAACAAGAAGACATAAACGTTACAAATATCTATGCATCCAACACAGGAGCACCTACATATGTGAAACAAATACTAACAGAATTAAAAGGGGAAATAGAATGCAATGCATTTATTCTAGGAGACTTCAATACTCCACTCACTCTGAAGGACAGATGAACCAGACAGAAAATAAGTTAAGGAGACAGAGGCACTGAACAACACATTAGAACAGATGGACAAAACAGACATCTACAGAACTCCACCCAAAAAACAGCAGAATACACATTCTTCCCAAGTGCACAATGAACATTTTCAAGAACAGATGATATACTAGGACAAAAAAAGCCTCACCAACCAGTCTCTCAGATGACAAGGGTATGAAACTAGAAATAAACTACACAAAGAAAATGAAAAATCCCACAAACACATGGAGGTTTCACAACATGCTCTTAAATAACCAATGGATCAATGACCAAATAAAAACAGAGATCAAGCAATATATAGAGACAAATGACAACAATAATTCACCACCACATATTCTGTGGGATGCAGTGAAGGCCGTGCTGAGAGCAAAGTATATTGCAATACAGGCGTACCTCAGGAAAGAAGAACAATCCCATATGAACAGTCTAAACTCACAATTAATGAAGCAGAAAAAGAACAAATGAGACCCAAAGTCAGTAGAAGAAGGGACATAATAAAGATTAGAGCAGAAATATGTAAAATCGAGAAGCGTAAAACAATAGAAATAAATCAATGAAAGCAAGAGCTGGTTCATTGAGAAAATAAACAAAATAGATAACCCCCTAGCCAGACTTATCAAGAAAAAGAGAGTCTACTCACATAAACAGAATCAGAAATGAGAAAGGAAAAATCACTACTGACACCACAGAAATACAAAGAATTATTAGAGATTATGAAAAATTATATGTTAACAAACGGGATAACCTAGAAGAAATGGACATATTTCTAGAAAAATACAACCTTCCAAGGCTGACCCAGAAAGAAACGGAAAATCTGAACAGAACAATCACCAGCAACGAAATTGAACTAGTAATAAAAAACCTCCCTAAGAACAAAACTCCTGTACCAGATGGCTTCACCGCTGAATTTTATCAAACATTTAATAAACACCTAATACCCAACCTCCTTAAAGTTTTCCAAAGAGTAGAAGAAGAGGGAATACTTCCAAACTCATTCTATGAGGCCAGCATCACTCTAACACCAAAACCAGGCAAAGACACCATAAAAAGAAAATTATGGACCAATATCCCTGATGAACATAGATGCAAAAATACTCAACAAAATATTAGCAAACTGAATTCAAAAATACATCAAACAGATCACCCATCATGATCAAGTAGGACTTATTCCAGGGATGCAAGTATGGTACAACATTCGAAAATCCATTAACATCATCCACCACAGATCATAAACAGAAAGGACAAAAACCACACGAACATCTCTATAGATGCTGAAAAAGCACTTGACAAAATTCAACATCCATTCATGATAAAAACTCTCAACAAAATGGGCACACAGGGCAAGTACCTCAACATAATAAAGGCCATATATGAGAAACCCACAGCCAACATCATACTTAACAGTGAGAAAGTGAAAGTTTTTCCTTTAAGATCGGGAACAAGACAAGAATGCCCACTCTCCCCACTTCTATTCAACGTAGTCCTGGAGGTCCTAGCCAAGGCAATCAGACAACACAAAGAAATAAAAGGCATCCACATTGGCAAGGAAGAAGTTAAACTGTCCGTGTTTGCAGATGACATGATATTGTACATAAAAAACCCTAAAGAATTCACTCTCAAACTACTAGATCTAATATCTGAATTCAGCAAAGTTGCAGGATACAAAATTAATACACAGAAATCTGTGGCAATCCTATACACTAACAATGAACTAGCAGAAAGACAAATCAGGAAAACAATTCCACTCACCATTGCATCAAAAAGAATAAAATACCTAGGAATAAACGTAACCAAGGAAGTGAAAGATCTATACCACAAAAACTACAAGACACTCATCAGAGAAATTAAAGAAGATACCAATAAATGGAAACACATCCCGTGCTCATGGATAGGAAGAATAAATATTGTCAAAATGGCCATCTTGCCTAAAGCAATCTACAGATTTAATGCAATTTCTATCAAAATACCAATAAAATTCTTCAACAAACTAGAGAAAATCATTCTAAAATTAATATGGAACCACAAAAGACCCCAAATAGCCAAAGCAATCCTGAGAAGGAAGAATAAAGCTCAGGGGATTATTCTCCCCAACTTCAAGCTCTACTACAAAGCCACAGTAATCAAGACAATTTGGTACTGGCATATGAACAGACCCACAGACCAATGGAACAGATTAGAGAGCCCTGATATAAACCCAACCATGTATGGTCAATTAATATATGATAAAGGAGCCATGGACATACAATGGGGAAAGGACAGTCTCTTCAACAGTTGGTGTTGGCAAAACTGGACAGCTACATGCAAGAGAATGAAACTGGATTATTGTTTAACCCCATAAACAAAAGTAAACTCGAAATGGATCAAAGACCTGAATGTAAGTCATTAAACCATAAAACTCTCAGAAGAAAACATAGGCAAAAATCTCCTGAATATAAGCACGAGCAACTTCTTCCTGAATGCATCTTCTCGAGCAAGGTAAACAAAAGCAAAAATGAACACATGGGACAACATCAAACTAAGAAGCTTCTGTACGGCAAAGGACACCATCAACAGAACAAAAAGGCATCCTACAGTATGGGAGAATATATTTGTAAAGGACATATCCGACAAGGGGTTAACATCCAAAATATATAAAGAACTTACATGCCTCAACATCCAAAAAGCAAATAACCCGATTAAAAAATGGGCAGAGAATATGAAGAGGCAGTTCTCCAAAGAAGAAATTCAGATGGCCAACAGACACATGAAAAATGCTCCACATCACTAATCATCAGGAAAATGCAAATTAAAACCACAATGAGGTATCACCTCACACCAGTAAGGATGGCCAGCATCGAAAAGCCTAAGAACAACAAATGCTGGTGAGGATGCAGAGAAAGGGGAACCCTCCTACACTGTTGGTGGGAATGTAAGCTAGTTCAACCATTGTGGAAAGCAATATGGAGGTTCTTCAAAAAACTAAAAATAAAAATACCATTTGACCAGGGTATCCCACTCCTTGGAATTTATCCAAAGAATATAACTTGTCAGATTCAAAAAGACATATGCACCCCTATGTTTATCGCAGCACTATTTACAATAACTAAGATATGGAAGCAACCCAAGTGTCCATCAGTAGATGAATGGATAAAGATGTGGTACATATACACAATGCAATACTATTCAGCCATAAGAAACAAATCCATTTGCAACAACATGGATGGATCTGGAGGCTATTATGTTCGGTGAAATAAGCCAGGTGGAGAAAGACTATTGTCAAATGATTTCCCTCGTTTGTGGAGTATAACAAAGCACAACTTAAGGAACAACATAGCAGCAGACTCAGAGACTCCAAGATGGAACTAGTGGTTATCAAAGGGGAGAGGTGTGGGAGGGACAGAGAAGTGGATTGAGGGGTATTATGTTTAGTACTTATGATTTGGGGTGTCATGGGGAAAACAGGGTAGCACAGAGAAGGCAAATAGTGAATCTGTGGCATCTTACTACACCGATGGACGGTGACTGCTTTGGGGTATGGATGGGGACTTGATAATGGGTAAATGTAGTAACCACATTGTTTTTTATTGTGAAACCTTCCTAAGAGTGTATATCAATAATACCTTAATAAAAGTTAAAAAAAAGAAGTACTGTGAATGAGCAGAGGATAAAATAATGTTCCAATAATCTTAGAAGACTTGTGTACTGAAGGCAAACTGAAAAACTAGTATATAAAGTTTGGAGAAAGGCATTCCAGAATGTGTTTCTGACATCTTTCTCTGTATCATTAGATTTTAGAAATGGAACTATCTAAGTATACTGGCACAGCTATAAGGAAATGTTGACAGGTAAGGTATTAGGTTAAAGAGGAATACAAGGTAAAAGTATTTGTTTTGAAGATGATACAAGTTTGAGTGTTTATATATTATGCAGACGGCTAAGGAAGGAATCCTAGTGATTAATAAGTGCTAGGGAGAAGAGCCTACAAAGGAGTAAGTGAAAGAGGGGGACATAGACTTAAAGAGAACCGCCAAAGAGTGGTCTCATGGACGACCAAGAGAATTTCAAGGAGTGAATGTCGTAAAATAAGGCTGGAAAACGACCATGGGGTTTAACAAACAGGAAAAGCGAGGAAAGGCAATTGCTGTAGAGTGCAAACAGCTTGAATGAAGTGAGATTAGGAGTTTATGCATTGAGGAAGAGACTTCACAGGTAGACTACTCTTTTATAGAAGCACAGTTATAAAGGTAAGGTAAGAGAGAGGTTGGGAGTTAAAGAAAAAATCTTTTTACCTTTTTAGGTGAGAAGACACTGAGGTTGAGGTTGAAAGATTCAATGTGAAGAGACAAAAAAGCAGAGGAAAGGGCATTTACCCAGGGAATGAGATCCCCAAAAGACGTGGGTCAGAATGAGCTTTAGGATAAGTTAGGACTGTTCCACTGTCAGCAAAAAAAGTTGTCTCCATCATTAAACATGAGGATAGGTGTGAGGGCGACAGAGGAATGAGGAAATTAATGAGTTCCCAAAGAGTTCCCTACATAAGGCTGGTACGTAAGGGAATGACTGGGTCTCAGAGAGGAGAAGACATAATTGTGTGGGGCTAAGTGCATGGGAGAGTGAAGAGCCTCACATTTTGAATGTGACTGAGGCAGGCAGTGATTTGAATTGTGTTGAAAATACCAGCATCAACATTTCAAATAAAGATCTAGTATAAAGGAACTTATGTGAGTGCAGACCTAGGCCTCAGGTGGTGTCAGAGATCACTGATTAGTATATTGTTCACTACAGACTGATTCACAGCTGCTGAGTGAAGCACAGACTGAACTCCCGGTGTAGAGGATGATGCTTTTCCTATCGATTCTTACCCCCTTTTCAATATGGCTTTTACCTCTCTGCCTTTCAAACCAAAAAATTGTGATTAGATTAACAGGCTTCTCAAAGATTGATACATTAGTTGCTAATTCCAGTAGAAAATTTTATATTATTTTGATCTTTACACTGCAATTGTAGCTGTATTTTAGCTTTAAAAAAAAAAATACTCTGGTGGTACGTGGCTATTCTTGCTTACTAGTTTTGTTAGGTGAATAGTATTGAAATGACTTCAGTATCAGCTTATTCCACACCAGCTTTCCGTTACACCAAGGTCCAAATAGTGAGATTTAAAGGTCCCATTCCCAACTCAAAATCCCCTCCCCTCCAAATTCTTTCTTATGTTACTCTTTGTGAGCATGTGTAACTAACATCGTGAGTTCCTTTGAGAGCAGGAACCAGGTCTTACTTGTGTATTCTTCCTCTTCACCTAGAATACCACTTTCTCGTTATGAGTAATATATACTTAGGGATAACTAAGCAGCACTAAAGTTGATTTTCTGAACCATCTGTCTAAAATTATGCATGACTGTTTCTTCTTTCGTGTAACATTTTTATTTAGAAAATAATTCTCAATGTGGGCAATTAAAAACATAATTCAAACCTTTTAAGATAATTCTGTAATCAGAATATAATAATAAATATACTATGTGTAGGTAATGGAAATACAATCAATAAAAATAGAATATGGAAGTTACAAAGAGCAAGTAATGAGTACAGAGTAAAAACGTTATCTGAGAATAGCATTTGTTTTCCTAATATACTAGATATTCAAGTATCTTTTGCAGAGCAAACAGCAAAATGAACTTTTAAATCTAGAGAAGATGTCTAAGAGAGAAATAATCCCTAAATGCAATCCTTGTAATCCCTATTATAAGAAATGAACTTAGTACTTATTCATAGCTGTAACAACAGACTCTTCCCTTTGTATACTTTATTAGTGACAACCATGAAAACAAACCCTTTCAATATTTATGTAGGAGAAACTGCTCCACTTTTCATATGCTTCTGTGACCATACTTTCCAGGGTACAATACACAACAGTGGAACACATCACATCATTAACAGCTACAGCATCTCTCTACTTGCTTGTGTAAATTTCCCAGTCAAATTTTTAAAGTGAAATAAGAAAAATAGAAAGGCAGCATGTTCCAGAGTATTGTCCTTTTCACAGAGTGCTGATACACAAATTAACTTTACAATTGGCCAGGTGAAAGACACACAAGTATAATAAAGAATATCTGTTTTTTGTCCATGGTTCTCAGAAAAGCTTCAAAAACCCTTGGGATTTCCTGATTGAGAGGAGTCTTTGGTATGCTGTTGAGGTGACACATTCTGGGCCTTCAGATAGGGTCACCAAAAAGACTCATCATTTGATTATAGGGTTGAAATCTGGGGTAAGATCAACTTCCCATTAGGGAAGACTGGAGACTGAGCTCAACCACAAGGTCAATGACATAATCAATCATGCTTAGCAATGAAACTCCATATACAAACTTTGAACATCAAAGTTCAGCAAAACTTCCTAGTTGGTGAATAAATCGATGTGTTGAGAGTGTGATATGCCAGGATTCCACACTGAGGGAACCCTTCCTCTCCCTCCAGACATTGGTCTATGTATGTCTTCCATTTGGCTGTTCCTGAATTGTATCCTTTATAATAAAAGTGTAACCAGAAGAATAGTGCTTTCAGTGAGCTACTATGAAGTTGTTCTAGTGAATTATTGACCCTGACGGGGTTGTGGGAAACCCTGAATTTCTAGATGGCCAAGCAGATGTGCGGGCAGACTGGAGAACCCTCCTTGCAGCAGGTATCTGGAGTAAGGGCAGTCTTGCTGGGGATCTTGCCCTTTAACTTGTGCAATCTGATGCTACGTCTGGAATTGAACTGAGTTGAACTGACCTGTAGGACACCAAAATAGTGTCAGAGAACTGGTCTCAAAACACAGACACGAAAGGTACAAGTGACGAAAGAAAAAATATTTAAATAGTACTTCATCAAAATTTAAAATTTGTGCTTTGAGGACACCACCAAGGAAGTGAAAAGACATCCACGGAATGGGAGAAAATACATGCAAATTATATATAAGGAACTTTTAATCTAGAATACATAAAGAACTCTTAGCTCAATAATAAAATGATAAATAGCCCAATAAAAAAATTGACAAAGGATCTGAATAGGCACTTCTTCAAAGAAGATATATAAGTGGCCAATAAACACATTAAAAGATGCTGAATATCGTAAGTCATCAAGGAAATCAAAACTGCAATGAGATACCACTTCACAACCACTAGGACATCTATAATCAAAATGACAACAATACTAAGTGCTGGTGAGAATTTGGAGAAATTAGAAACCTCCTACCTCGCTAGTGGGAATGCAAAAATGAGGGCTCATATGGTAACACTACATTAAACCATTTGAGGAAAACTTCCAGACTGTTCTCCAAAACATTACGGGCTTTCTTTTTGGGGTGATAAAAATGCCCTGAAATTAGATAGTGGTGATGGTTACACAGCTGGTGTGTATTATACTTGAAACCACCAAATTGGATTCTTTAAAATATCAAATTTCATGATATGTGAATATACTTGGTAAGTTAAATAAGTAAGCATTTTAATGATATTAAATACTACAGTTTATATATATTTGTCTTTAGAAAGCAATTAAAGATACACACAGACAGAATCTTACTTTCTTTCCCCAACTGCCATCATCTTTCGTCCTCAAAGCTTAAGCTATGTTGTGGCTTTAGAAGGCAGCTGGGCAGAGACTGAGGTCAGAGCCCAGGCATCAGTTAATCTACTTCTCAATAATCAAGTGTTATAAATCCAGGTTAACAAAATAAACATAGTTATTTCTTCTTTGAGTTGACCTGACCTCTCCTGGACTCTTAAGGCACACCATTCCAAAGAATTTAACACAGCTAAAACTGTATTACACTTCTACAAATTGAAATTTTG
The DNA here is from genome assembly GCF_030020395.1 of Manis pentadactyla. Classification (NCBI taxonomy): domain Eukaryota; kingdom Metazoa; phylum Chordata; class Mammalia; order Pholidota; family Manidae; genus Manis; species Manis pentadactyla. The sequence continues at coordinate 24,667,321 of NC_080037.1, read as the reverse complement.
GGAAGAAATTAAACAGATCACAGTATTATTAAAAGCATGGCCACAATTTGAAATTGGGTGTTGTGTCTTTTTGTTAGTATTGAATGCCAAGATCAGAGAATACTAGTAATATGCAATACGCAGTAGTGCTTTTTTATAAACCAGGACATGCATAGTATCTTTTAACAGTACTAATATTATTATTTCTAATATTCCTACAGTTTTCTTGAATGTGGGCATATGAATATCTTTCTAAAATCTCTTGATTGGTTGTTACTTGAAAATGCTAACTTGCATCCCAAGAGGCCAAACGAGTTTGTAGCTTATTCCCTTTTAAATGAAGTCAAAACTGACTTAAACCTATGAGATCGTGCAATATAGTTTAAAACAAACAATACTGCAAAAACTGGCACCACAAATGCAAATAACTTATCGTTCAGACTGGTAATGGACATGAGTGGACCAAATATGTATGATTCTATAAAAAGTGGTGAGAAGCTGTGGAAAATATGACAGCATGCCATCCCGAAGGTAGGCACCTTTAGCCAGCTGCTTGCCATGTGGTATGGGGCTAGTACTGCCAGATCTCTTTTTTCTCAAAGACCTAGAAATCTGGATTTTTATGTGAACTTTTAGAATTAAATGTTAACATTTAAGAAATTTTAACCCCCTTTTATGATTACTTCTAGGTTATTTCAAGGGCTAAATTTTCAGTTAGGTCTTTCTATAACAAGTTAAATTGGGTAGCAAATATCAGTTCTGATCTTTTTTAAACTTAGCACAGAAAATACTTTCAAGTTCACAGTAATATTACAGATTGAAAAATACCACAAATAGCTTTGGGCTTTAATGACACTCATTCTAAGCATGGTTCATAAAGAAGTAAGGCTAGATCCCCGTGCCTCACTAACTTTTCCATTTAACAGCATAGATGCTGAACAGAAGCACCCAGCTTGGGGTCTGAATCTCCCAGGAACAAACGCCAAGAAAATTTCAAAAAAAAATTTTGTTTTTAATCAAACACTTGATACAAACATTGGCTTCTAGTCCATAATATAGCCATGCTTGTTTTGATATAAAGCTATTCTGTTGTTTCCCTCAATGAAATTTTCTTGTTTATTTTGTGGCTTTACAGTCCCATGCAAATTGCTCCCTAACTCCACGGGGTCACCTGTTTCAGAAGCAAAGAATTAGAGTATTGTCCATTAAAGCCCCCCCCTCACCGCCCCCGGAAGCCAAAGTCCCTTATTGGAACTCAAGAGCTTTAAGGAGTGATACGCAAATATACTCAAATAATTTAATCTTAACACTAGTATTCTACAAGCGCCTATGAATAAGGAGATTTGATGATTTAGTGAAAATAACCATTTTTGGCTTCATTCACGTAGTTTTAGAACCATTACAAATAATTTTAGATCATTACATGACGCTCTTTCCGCCTCATTTTCCTTCGAGTCCTCGCATCTCGCTAACTTGTCGATCATCCCAGGACTACAGGACAAAGCCCTCTCCTCTCCCTAGGTGCTCCCTCTAAGATAAATTCGCCTTCTAGCTTCTCACAAAGATGCCTCTTCCCAAAGCGGGCGCCGGGACACGCCCCTGCGCGCGGACACCGGGAGGAGACGGAGGCGGAGTGAAGCCAAGCCTCCGGGCGCGGCCTGCGGGCAGCTGCGCTGGCGCGAGCGGCGCGGTCGCCTCGGAAGGCCCGCCTCGGGGACGTCCCTGCACGACGCCGCTCCCGCTGCCAGCACGGGCGGGGCCAGGGCACGGGGGGCAGAACGACGGGGAGGGGCGCGCCGTCCCGGCCCTCGGCCGCGGGGATGAGGGCTGGAGGGCCTGGAGGCCGGCCCGACCCCGCGCGTCCCCGGGGAGGCACAGCCTGCACAAAGGGATCCCCCTCCGGGCTCCCGCGATTTCCTCACCTACGCCTGGCGGCCGACCCTCCGGGCCCGCAGCGCCGCCGGGGAAAGCCCAGCGCAGCACCAGAACACGAGGATCGGCCTGACGATAGCGCCCACTCCCCACTCCGCCGCCGCCACCGCTGGAGCCTCTGAGCTCAATCCCGGGAACAACCCGCCCTTCTCCTCTTCCTCCGCCCCCGCCCGGAGAGGGTCCCGGATGTTACCGCCCCCGCGCGCAGAGTTCCCGCCCTTTCCTCTCAGGCTCCCTCCCCTTCCGAGTCCGCTACGGGGTCTGCGCGGCCTAGGCCGAGTTTCGCTGTCTCCCCGGTGGCTAGAGCGTCGTCCCGCGCTCTGTCGCGCTGCCGGTGACGGCGCCCGGAGGCTGTCGGGAAGTAGGCGGGGAGACGTGGGGCTGACGAGCTCGGCGGCGGGGACAGAGGCCAGTGGTCGGGGCCGCTGGTGCGGGGGCGGCTGGAGCGAGAGGTGGAGCGGGGTGGTGTGTGGCCGGGGCCATGACGGGCAATGCCGGGGAGTGGTGCCTCATGGAAAGCGACCCCGGGGTCTTTACCGAGCTCATTAAAGGATTCGGTGAGAGCCAAGGGGACCGTCCGGGGCCGGGGTCACGGGAGGAGGCCCAAGCCGGGCGTCGAGCGGTGCCCCGCGGCCCCGCCGCCCCGAGACTGAAGGGAGGCGACCTCAGAAACCTGCAGGGCGAGTGGGAAACACGGGGCTGACGCGCGCCCCCACTCCGGGCTGCTGCGTCTCCGCAGTAACTTTGTGCGCATAGCACGAGGGCAGGGAGCATGCCCGTCTTGGGCGCTGTCTTGTCCTTAGGATCCGGCGCTCAGTTACTCGCTTACCTGACTTGAGCGCCCACTGCCCCAGTCCTCTTCGCGCATTTCTTCCCCTATCCACAGCCGCTTCTCTGCCGAGCGGTCCCAACTCCGGGCAGGTGTGCCCAGGTGCACATCTCAGGCCATCTGACCTGCCGGAGAAGCGAGGGTGTGTGTGTCCTCGAGGCTGCCGTTTCCAAGGCCCAGGCCGCTCAGGACCCCGCGATTCTGACTCATCCAGAGCAGGACACCTGGAGTGTGCGGCTCGCCCTGAGGAGTCCGCACGCGCGCACTGGTTCTGCTTTCTGCTCAGTTTTGGCTTCCCGCTGGTGTGTTTTCTTGAGCTAGTGCTCGAGAGTAGAGGCCACATGCTCATAATGTCTTCATTTCTTAAGAAATTTCGTTTTGACCGTGTTGCTTGTCTTCCATCCTAAATAATCGACTTTTGACTTTTTATCTTTCTCTTGTCCCTTTTCTTTCCAAGCTCTTTTTTTTTTTTGGTATCATTAATCTACAATTACATGAGAAACATTATGTTTACTAGGCTCCCCCCTTCACCAACTCCCCCCCACACCCCTATTACAGTCACTGTCCATCAGCTTAGGAAGATGCTGTAGATTCACTACTTGTCTTCTCTGTGTTGCACAGTCTTCTCTTTGCCCCCCCCCATTATATACATGCTAATCGTAATGCCCCTTTTCTCCCCCCAACCCTCTTATCCCTCCCTTCCCTCCCATCCTCCCCAGTCCCTTTCCCTTTGGTAACTGTTAGTCCATTCTTGGCTTCTGTGATTCTGCTGCTGTTTTGTTCCTTCCGTTTTTTCTTTGTTCTTATACTCCACATATAAGTGAAATCATGTGATACTTGTCTTTCTCCACCTGGCTTATTTCACTGAGCATAATACCCTCTAGCTCCATCCATGTTGTGGCAAATGGTAGGATTTGTTTTCTTCTTATGGCTAAATAATATTCCATTGTGTATATGTACCACATCTTCTGTATCCATTCATCTACTGATGGACACTTAGGTTGCTTCCATTTCTTGGCTATTGTAAATAGTGCTGTGATAAACATAGGGGTGCATCTGTAGTTTTCAAACTGGGCTGCTGTATTCTTAGGGTAAATTCCTAGAATCCAAGCTCTTTTAATTTCCTCAGGTATTACTAATTCTAGCTATTATGTTAAAACTTATACTCGGTATAAACTAAACGTTGATATAGATATTATAAGTAGTGGAATATTTGGAATATCATCTGTCAACCATATATTGTTCACCTCAGGCACACTGGTAGGGTTTGGAAGTTTTTAATGTGAGTAAACCATAACTGCTGTTTCTAAAGAACTGACAAACTGTAATATGTTGTATTGATTTCTATGTTAAAGCATGTACAAAATGTTACAGGAAACAGGTTGTGGAAGAGCACAGGCAGAAAGAAGCAGTAGTCATGTAAATGTATATGACTGAAGGAACAGCTAGCAAAGTGACTGAAATACACGGAGTAACAGACGAGGGAGCATTTGAACCTGAAGTGGAAAAGATAAATTTAGGCCAGCTTGTCTGCCGTGTTCTATAGTTTGTATTGCCCTATAGTCAGTCACTGGGGACTTAACTGTCAAAGATATATTAATACTGAAATGACATTTTTATAATTAAGAAAGGTTTACTATGTGTAGTGTGCAGTTTGATTGGAATGAAGTCTCAAAATGATTCGAGTCTGAGATGGTTGACTGGGCAGGAGGAGGAGGTAAACTCAGTAGTTTTGCTATATTTAAATAAACAGGATTGCTGACTGACTGGATGTAAGGAAAAAGGGGTGAAAACGACTCCGTGGGTTCTCTTTTGCATGGCTGATGAAATACAAGAGAGGAACAGGCTTGTTGGACAAGAAAATGGGTTCAGTTTTGGATATATACTGAATTTCCAGATGTCTGTAGGTTTAGCCATAAAATTTACCTTCAAAACCTTAGCTGTTACGACACATTAAAGTTAACTTTAAGAAATACAATACTGGTCAAGTTTGTTTATTTTTAAATTAATTTCATTAATAGCTGTTGCTTCAATCTCATATGTGTAGAAAACTCAGAATTGAAAATGACGTAAAAGTCAAGGCTTGAGAGAGTGATAGTAAATGTACTTTCACTTGCACATATGAAAAGTGAAGCAATAGCTATTAGTGGATTAGCTCCATTTGCAGAACTTTGCAAAAAGTTAAATGATAGGTGTATGTCATCAGATGCTTCAGCAAGGAAACACATTTATTCCAATCATTTCCATTTTTTATTCCCTCATCTAATTAATGGATTTGAAAAGGCTTTTTGGAAGTTTATTTTTTCAAAAGTGAAATGTCTCATTGTACTATGAATGTTTTTATTGTAAATTTATTTAAGAGTTTGTTCTTTGGAGGGGAAGTTATTTGTGAATTCAGTGACTGTACAAATACAAATTTTGATGAAATATAACATCAAGGTAGGACGAAGTTCTTACTAAGAGACTGATGGAGCAGAACTATACTTTTAATTGGTATGCTGCATACATAATTTATAAATGCACCAATACAAACTGATAAGTCTACCAATTAAAAACAGAAATTGTGAACTTCTACTTTCAGTCAGGATGGAGAAATAGAGACTAGATTAAATTTTCCCAACATATCAATGGCCCCAGCTTTCAGTTCAAGAAACTATAAAAAGAAGAGCAAATTAAAACTAAAGGTAGTGGATGAAAAGTAATAATAAAGATTGGAGTTCAAATTAATGAAACAAAGTAGAGAAGAACAATGACATGAAACATGGTTTCTCAAAAATCAGTAAAATGGATGTCTCTAGTCACACTGATTAGAAAAAAGAGTGGCAACATAAATGACCAATATCAGGAATAAGAGATAATACCACTTCAGATTCTATAGATATTGAAAGGATAAGAAGGGAATATTTTATAAACATTTTTTTTTACTGTTCTATGAATTTTTGGGGGGGATATTTATAATTACATATTATTTTTTAAATTAAGGTATCATTGATATACACTCTTATGAAGGTTCCACATGGAAAACATTGTGGTTAGTACATTCACCCATATTATCTAGTTCCCTCACACCCCTTTGCAGTCACAGTCCGTCAGCATAGTAAGATGCCACAGAGTCACTATTTGCCTCCCCTGCTACACTGTCTTCCCCGTGAACCTCCACAAACCATGTGTACTAATCATAATACCCCTCAATCCCCTTCTTCCTCCCTACCCACCCATGCTCCCCAACCCCTCCCCTTGGGTAACCGCTAGTCCCTTCTTGGAGTCTGTCAGTCTGCTACTGTTTTGTTCCTTCAGTTTTGCTTAGTTATACTCCACAAATGAAGGAATTCATTTGGTACTTGTCTTTCTCCGCCTGGCTTATTTCACTAAGCATGATACCCTCTAGCTTCATCCATGTTGTTGCAAGTGGTAGGATTTATTTTCTTCTTACAGCTGAATAATATTCCATTGTGTATATGTACCACATCTTCTATATCGGCTCATCTACTGATGGACACTTAGGCTGCTTCCATATCTTGGCTATTGTAAATTGTGCTGCGATAAACATAAGGGTGCATATGTCTTTTTGAATCTGGGATGTTTTCTTTGGGTAAATTCCTAGGAGTGGAATTCCCGGGTCAAATGGTATTTCTATTTTTAGTTTTCTGAGGAACCTCCATATTGCTTTCCACAATGGTTGAACTAATTTACATTCCCACCAACAGTGTTTGAGGGTTCCCCTTTCTCTGCATCCTCGCCAAAATTTTTTTTTCTTAGTCTTTTTTTATACTAGCCATCCTAACTGGTGTGAGGTGATATCTCATTGTGGTTTTTATTTGCATTTCCCTAATAATTAGTGATGTGGAGCATCTTTTCATGTACCTGTTGGACATCTGAATTTCTTCTTCCAAGAATTGTCTGTTTATATCCTCTGCCCATTTTTAATCAGGTTGTTTGCTTTTTGGGTGTTGAGGCATGTGAGATATTTTGGATGTTAACCCCTTGATGGATATATCGTTTACAAATATATTCTTCCAAACACTAGGATGCCTTTTTGTTCTACTGATGGTGTCCTTTGCTGTGCAGCTTTTTAGTTTGATGTAGTCCCATTTGTTCATTTTTGCTTTTGTTTCCCTTGCTCGAGGAGATGTGTTCAGGAAAAAGTTACTCATGTTTATATTCAAGAGATTTTTGCCTATGTTTTCTTCTAAGAGTTTTATGGTTTCATGACTTATATTCAGGTATTTGATCTATTTCAAATTTGCTTTTGTGTATGGAGTTACACAATAATCCAGTTTCATTCTCTTACATGTAGCTGTCTAGTTTTGCCAACACCAGTTGTTGAAGAGGCTGTCATTTCCCCATTGTATATCCATTGCTCTTTTATCATATATTAATTGACCATATATGCTTGGGTTTATACTGGACTTGCAATTCTGTTTCATTGGTCTATGGGTCTGTTCTTGTGCCAGTACCAAATTGTCCTTATTACTGTGGCTTTGTAGTAGAGCTTGAAGTTGGAAAGTGTAATCCCCCCAGCTTTATTCTTCCTTCTGAGGATTGCTTTGGCTATTTGGGGTCTTTTGTGGCTCCATATGAATTTCAGGACTATTTCTTCTAGTTCATTGAAGAATTCTGTTGGTATTTTGATAGGGATTGCATTAAATTTGTAGATTGCTTTGGGCAGGATGACCATTTTGACAATATTCTTCCTGTCCATGAGCACAGGATGTATTTCCATGTATTGGTGTCTTCTATAATTTCTCTCATGAGTGTCTTTTAGTTTTTGTGGTATAGGTCTTTCACTTCCCTGGTTAGGTTTATTACTTGGTTAGGTTTATTCCTATGTATTTTATTCTTTTTGATGCAATTTTGAATGGAATTGTTTTCCTGATTTCTCTTTCTGCTAACTCATCATTAGTATATAGGAATACAACAGATTTCTGTGTATTGATTTTGTATCCTGCAACTTTGCTGAATTCAGTTATTAGTTCTAGTAGTTTTGAGGTGAATTCTTTAGGGTTTTTTATGTACATTATCACGTAACCTGAAAACAATGACAGTTTAACTTCTTCCTTACCAATCTGGATACCTTTTATTTCTTTGTGTTCTTTGATTGCCGTGGCTAGGACCTCGAGAACTATGTTGAATAAAAGTGGGGATAGAGGGCATCCTTGTCTTGTTCCTGATCTTAAAGGAAAAGCTTTTAGCTTTTCGCTGTCAAATATGATGTTGGCTGTGGTTTTGTCATATACGGCCTTTATTATTTTGAGGTCTATAAATATTTTTATGCCAGTAACTTTGACAAGTTAGATGAAATATAGAAATTTCTTTAAAGACACAAATAACCAGAACTTGGAAAGGAAGGAATATTTGCAACTCATTCTTGAAGTTCTAGCATTACCCTAACACCAAACCAGACAGAGACCTTACCAGAAAAGAAAACTGGGCATATATCCATGATCAACATAGGTGCAAAATTCTAAACAAGATTTTAGCAAATCAAATTGAGTAATATTTTAAATGGATAATATATTATGAATGAGTGCGGTTTATCACATGAATTCAAGGTTGCTTTAACATTTGAGTCTCAATGTAATTCACCACATTAAAAACCTAAACAAGAAAAACCATACAATTATGTCAATAGACACAATAAGCATTTAACAAAATCCAACATCTGCTGAGAATTCTGAAGTGTTAGATTTTTACCCTGCTTGCCAGCTAACAAGTTATCCTGTGACTATTACAGATATTGGCAGACAACTATAGAGAGAAAGGATTGTATCACTCATGGCACAGTAGGCAGCAGGAAATTCAAGTTTGTGTTGGTTCTCTAGTTCTCCACGTCCATGGGAGTGGAGGTGGACCCAGGTCTGTATCATAACCAACGAAGAAGTCTGAGCTTAGGGAACTCCCAATTTTATGAAGAGTGTGATAGCAAACCTGCCCTGCCTCACTCCAGAGAGATATTACAGACAGAAAATAGGTCTTCCCACTGCCTCAAAGGGTGACTCTCTACGTTTCAAGTCTGTTTACTATACTAAATTCCTTGAAAAAAAGAGAATGAATCTGGTAATTCCTCTAAAATGACAAGCAGAGATAGGAGAAACCTACTGAGAATGGTCTCAACAAAATCCATCCTTCCTTTCTATATCAGTTGCACCATTCCCTCTACTGACTAATGTGATTTGAACCACAAGGCTGGTGCTAAATCTGTTTAATTCATTTCTTTTAGTCTTTACATTAGAAAACAAGGTGACTATCCTTTTTGTATTAACCTTTACTCTTCAGTTAAGGCATTAATTCAGATACTGGTAGGGGTAGGTTGGTGGTGTGTGTTGGGCAGTGTTAGTGATTGACAAACTTTGCCTAGGCCTACAGGGAGGAAGTCTAGCAGAATTCTGACATTCACAACTCTGGCCCATGAGTTGAGACAGATCTGAATAACTTGGGGCCAGTGTGCTATTTCCTTCACACAAAGGTCTTAAACTTATGAGCACTCCTAAGGTTCATGTCACCTTGTTTTTGAGGAGAGGGCCAAGTTAATGCCTGGCTTTCACATGACAAATAAAAGTATAATTATGAGGGTGTGCTTGCTGCCCTTAGAAGCAAGTATTGCTTATTGTTGAGGCCCTTCCAGAATGGGACCATCTCATGAGGAGCACAAGTTAACAGTGCCTCCAGTTTAGTGTTCACTGTTTATTTCAAATAATTGAGTCTAGTCCTTCTCTTTGAAGAGATTGCCTGAGAGCTGACAACCAGCTTTTGTTATGTGGTCACATCACCAGTTAAATGTTACTTGTCCGTGCCATGAAATGAGTGAGAATAGGGTTGAGGAACATACCTCAGGCTATTTGTGGTGAGAGGTGCAGAAGCTGGGGCCATGCCTTTTGCTTCTGGCAGACTTTTTGATAAGGTTGGGGAGATGACAAATTGTCAAAAATGTTGCAAGGTAGCATACCTAGCAGTCAATTAAATTTAAGGCACTGGCAACAGTTGGGCAAGCCTCAAGGGTATTTTTGGGGGAAGGGAAAAGCTCCAAGTTTATTTTTAAAATCATTTTTGAAATTTGTTTTTGAATAGAACTGTATTATAGGGCCACCATAATGTGTTAGTCAATACATAAATATTTAAAATACATATTTTTATTTTAGTGTTCCCTTTCACTTTGTAACAGTGTTCTGTTTTGGATGACAAAGTTTGTGGTTATCCTATATAAGACCCAGTTCAACTATGTCCGAAAGTTCTTCTGGTCAGTAGAAATGGTAATGGTATCTCCTACCTCTTAACTTCCAGAAGGCTCCCCAGTGTACCTTTTATAAACAAATTATGCATGCTGTACTGTCTTTGAGTTGTATACTCTTACTTCCTACTAGATTGTGAAATTCCCAAGTATTGTGACAGTAGTTTATTATTTTCTGCCTTTGATAGGGCCTAGTCTCATGCATGGCACATAAAAGTTACTTGGTAAATACCATCATTTCATTAACTTTTAAGCCTCTGCACCCAATTTTCTTTTTAAAATATTCTTGGGGAGTCTGCATTAAGTTATTCTTTGTGTTTAGTGTTTGATAATGCATACCTCTAAAGAATTGTGTGGATTGGATAAAGCAAGGTAGTATCCTTGTTTTATACAGGAGGAAAGTGAGGCTCAAACGCATGTTCTTGCTCAAGGTTAAGAGCTTTCAGGCAGCCTGGGATTAGAACCCATCTCTCTTGAGTCTTTCCTTCTCTTTCTGCATTATTTGAAATTGAATATACATAAGGGGATTATTAGCTATTGAATGTTTACAAGGAGATAGATATTAACAGTTGAGTACTATGTATTCCTTATACAAAGAGATGTGCATGTACTTAACATAAGGTTATTTAAACAGTGTCACCACTTAAAATTCTACCTGTACAAAAGTGGGGCATTTTATTCCGTGGATTTTTCTGTTGTTTTGGTTTTGGTATGTACAATATTTAATATTTGGCCTTTTTATAATTGATTTCTAATAGTAATCAGTGTTAACAATTGCATTAGTGTCCTTTTGTGCCCTTTTCAATACTGTTATAAATACAGGTTCACATTTATAAGTTTTATTTTTTTCCCAACTTACTATATATAAATGTCTACTAACCTACTGTTAGATATTCAGGTTGTTTCTAGTTCTTTATTATAAACAGCATAGTAACTCTTCTTGTACATAGTATCTTTAATGCCAGAGTGGGCACATAACAGATGTTTTCTGAACAAAGCAAATGAAGTCATAGAATGCTATGAATGCCTAAAGTCACATACTTAGTTGATTCAACTATTTTGTTTTTTGTTTTTTAAACCACTGTGTTTTTCAGGTAGTCTAAAGGCTTCTCTAGCTCTCACTTGAAAATAATTTAGAATATCAGTAAGTGTCTAGACTTTGGAAACGTGTGTTTTAATTAGTTTTTTGGCATATACTAGCCGTAGTAAATTTAGGCAAGTCACTTAACATCCCTAAACCTCTTCTGTGTAATACTTGTCTCGCAGTGATTAGAGAAAATGCATTTAAAGCACTTGACACAAAAAAGGCACTGGTGAATATGGCTGTCTTTTGTGTTGTGATAATAATACTGCTAACACTTAGTGAACACTTAGTGTGCCAGACACCCTATTAAATGTATCTCCTGTATAATAAGTTATTTTATGAGATGACAAATTATCTCATTTATTCCTTACAACTCAATGAGTATGGGGAATAGAAAGGTTAAATGGTTTGTAGAGCTAGCAAATGGAGTAGCCAGGATTCAAACCCTGGCAGTTTGGAAGCCAGTTTTATGCTACATATTAGAGCAAGATTTCTCAACTTTAGTACTGTTGGCACTTTGGGCCAGATAATATTTTGTTGGTGATGGCTGTTCTTTGCAATGTGGATGTTTAGCATCTCTGGCCTCTACCCCTAGATGTCAACCCCCCGCAGGTGACAGTAGTTACAGTAAAGTAGTCTCTGGACATTGTGTAATATTCTCTGGGGGGCAAAAACCATCACCCTGGCCGAGACCCATTATCATAGAGGAAGAGCATGTTTGGGGAAATATGAGGTAGTTGAAAATAAAATGAAATAAAAAAAATAAAGACAATATAGAATTGGGCTTTAAGAAAAGGGTCAAAGGTAAATATGTGATATGAATGTTACTAAGTGGTAGTTATTATTGTTACTGAAGGAAGTGTACAGTAAGAAAAAAAGAGGGCCAAGGTCAGCAGTTGAGTGAAAAGAGTGGATGAAGAAGAGCCAGAGATTTGACAGACACTGAGAAGTCTTGGGATGTTGTTTCAGTGGAAATAAACTCTTGAAATTTCTAGAAGTTATAAAATTAATATATTCCCTTTATAAATAATTAGGAAATAGTAAAGGAAGTTAAAGAATTTGGCTGTAAGTTTTATCAGTTTTACCATTTGTCATATCTCATTGCCCCCAAATGTGCATTTTATTTAGTCAATATTTAATGGGGAAGGAAAAACATGAAATATTTCATTTTCTGAAGAAATAATTGCTTATTTCAGGTTGCCGAGGAGCCCAAGTAGAAGAAATTTGGAGTTTAGAGCCTGAGAATTTTGAAAAATTGAAGTAAGTATAATGTAGCTGTGTTAAAAATGTGTCTATACTTAAGCAAACTTTATTTTACTTGAACTACTTTTAGACTGAAAACATTAACTACTTTAAGTCTTTTTTTAATCCTGTGAGATAAGTATTATTATACGCATTTTATAACCAAGAACCTGAGGCTCATAGCTAAGTAACTTGCAAGGTATTAAAAACTAAATCTTTGTAATTTCATATCAACAAAATACTGATTTTTTACAACATTATTTGTAGAGCAACAGGTTTAGAACATATTTTAACATAAAAAACCTGAATAATAGGTCAGTCTACAAAAGCGCATTTAATAGATAATGTATATTAATAGTAATTCAGAGCTTCTCTGTACATTGCTTCTTGGGGAGGTTATAGTTCAGATTACAAGGGAGATGCCAGGAGGTACTTTATTCCTCCATCATTCTGACTAGAATCCCTTCTCTGAGACTCTCCTATCCCCAGCCTGCAGCCATCAAGCACCAAACACTGGCCTCAGATTGTAGATGGTGGGCTAGAGGAGTTCTCACTGGGAAGTTCCTGGAATGGGGACAAGGAATAGGCTATTAAAAGGGAAAATGGGGGCAAGGCTGAAAGATGGCGGCATGAGAGGTGAGACAGAGAACTCCTCCTAAAATCACATATGATATGAAAATATAGTCAGTACAACTAATCCTAATAGAGCAACAAGGAAATAAGGCTGTGCTGGACTACATACACCTGGAGAATAGAGCAGACCTCATGAAACAGGGTAACATACCAAAGCCTGATCTGGTGGGACCCAAGCCCTACCCCACCCCAGCACACTGGTGGGAGGAAGAGAAATGGAGCAGGGAGGGGGTGGAAGCTTAGAACTGCTGAACACCCAGGCCTGTTGATTTCAGCCATTTGTTGAGGACAGGGATCCACGAGTGGCTGCTCTGGGACAAACAAAAGGTGGGCTGTATGAGAGGCTTCCTAGCAGCTAGAGGACTGCTGAAGGGGTGGGAATTGCATGGAGCTTGCTGCTTGGGAGAAGGGATAGGCGGACAAGGTTGTCTGGGTGTGCTCTCCCCAGCAGGTTGGGAACATTGAGGAGTTTCAGGTACTCCATCCCCCTGACTGGCTACTCAGCTCCGAGACCCCCCACTATGATATGCAGCCTGCTGAACCTTCCTCCTGGCCTGGAAACACTGGCTCACAAAGAGGCAGTCCCTGCCCTGGCATCAGGCCAGCAAGAGGGAGGCCCCGCCTATGGTAGCTACAAATGCAAAACACAGAGGCTTACACCTGTGTACTTGACTCACTGGTTCTGAAAGTGGAGAAAGGCACTACAGCTGGGAAGTAGGAAACAGCTCTCCCCCCAGGCACCAGCACCCCTCCCCTGTGACCCCTGACATCACTCCAGGGGCTGAGCAGCTCCAGAGAATAGAGCTTCTGGGCAATAGAGGGTGCCACATACAAATAATGAAACTTCAAAGAAACCTGGTTCAAACCAAAATCTCACAAATACCAGAAAGGGGGCCAAGTGAAACTGAATTTACCAATCTTCTTGAAAGAGAGTTCAAAATAAAAATCATAAATATGCTCACGGAGGTACAGAAAAATATTCAAGAATTCAGGGACTAATTTAGGATGGAAATTCAATCATTAAGAAATTCCATATATGAAATGAAACATAAAATGTAGGGATTTAAAAGCAGATTAGATGTAGTAGGAGAGAAGGTGAATGGAATAGAAATTAGAGAAGAGGAATACAAAGAAGCTGAGGCACACAGAGAAAAAAGGATCTCAAGGAGTGAAAGAATATTGAGAGAACTGTGTGACCAACCCAAATGGAAAAATATACTCATTATATGAGTACCAGAAGAAAAAGAGAGAGAAAAAGAAATAGAAAGTGTCTTTGAGGAGGTAATCACTGAAAACTTCCCCAATCTGGGGAAGGAGATAGTCTCTCAGGCCATGGAGGTACACAGATCTCACAACACAAGGGACCCAAGGAAGACAACCACAAGACATATAATAACTAAAATGGCAAAGATCAAGGATAAGGACAGACATTTAAAAGCAGCTAGAGAGAAAAAAAAGATCACATTCAAAGGAAAATCCATCGGGCTATCATCAGATTCTCAACAGAAACCTTACAGACCAGAAGGGAGTGGCATAATATATTTAATGCAATGAAATAGAAGGGTCTTGAACCAAGAATACTCTAGTCGGCAACATTATCATTAAATTTGGAAGGAGGAATTAAACAATTCAGATAAGCAAAAGCTGAGAGAATTTACCTCCCACATACCGTCTCTACAGTGAATTTTGGAGGGACTGCTATAGATGAAAGTGTTCCTAAGGCTAAATAGCTGTCAGCAGGGGAAATAAACCCACAGTAAAGAAAGAAGACAATTAATTACTAAGCAGATGCAAAATCAAATCAACTACCTCCAAACTCAATCAAGGGATAGACAAAGAGTACAGAATATGATACCTAATATATAAAGAATGGAGGAAAGAAAACCCTTTAGGTTGTGTTTGTAATAGCATACTAAGTGAGTTAAATTAGACTGTTAGATGGTAAGGGAATTACCCTTGATCCTTTGGTAACCACGAATCTAAAGACTACAGTGGCAATAAGTACATACCTATCGATAATCACCCTAAATGCAAAGGGTCTGAATGCACCAATCAAAAGACATGGGGTCACTGAATAGTTAAAAAAACAAGACCTGTCTATATGGTGCCTAGAAGAGACTCACTTCAAACCCAAAGAAATACACAGACTGAAAGTAACGGGCCAGAGAAAAGATATTTCATGCAACTAATAGAGAAAAGCGGGAGTTGCAGTACTTGTATTAGACAAAATAGACTTGAAAACAAAGAAAGTCACAAGAGACAAAGAAGGACATTACATAATGATAAAGGGGTCAGTCCAATGAGAGGATATAACCATTATAAATATCTATGCACCCAACACAGGATCACCTGCATATGTGAAACAAATACTAACAGAATTAAAGGGGTAAATAGAATGCAATGCATTCATTTTAGGAGACTTCAACATACCACTCACTCAGAAGGACAGTCAGCCAGACAGAAAATAAGTAAAGAGACAGAGGCATTGAACAACGTACTAGAACAGATGGACCTAGTGGACATCTACAGAACACTCCATCCAAAAGCAACAGGATACACATTCTTCTCAAGTGCACATGGAACATTTTCAAGAATAGGTCATATACTAAGCCATAAAAAGAGCCTCAGTAAATTAAAAAAGATTGAAATTGTACCAATCAGCTTCTCAGACCACAAAGGTATGAAACTAGAAATAAATTACACAAAGAAGATGAAAAAGCCCACAAACACCTGGAGGCTTAATAAAATACTCCTAAATAACCAGTGGATCAATGACCAAATAAAAACAGATCAAGAAATATAGAGAGACAAATGATGACAGTAATTCAACACTGCAAAATCTGTGGGATGCAGTGAAGGCCATGCTAAGATGGAGGTATATTGCAGTAAAGGCCTACCTCAGGAAAGAAGAACAATCCCATATGAACAGTCTAAACTAACAATTAACAAAGTGAGAAAAGGAAGAACAAATGAGGCCCAATGTAAGTAGGAGTGATGTTAAAATTTAGAGAAGAAATAAAATCAAGAAGTATAAAACAATAGAAAGAATCAGTGAAAGCAGGAGCTGGTTCTTTGAGAAAATAAACAAAATAGATAAACCCATAGCCAGACTTAGCAAGACAAAAGAGAGTGTACACACACATCAACAGAATCAGAAATGAGAAAGGAAAAATCATTACAGACACTGCAGAAATACAAAGAATTATGAGAGACTACAATGAAAAATTATATGCTAACAAACTGGATAACCTAGAAGAAATGGACACCTTTCTAGAGAAATACAACCTTCCAAGGCTGACCCAGGAAGAAATGGAAAATCTGAACAGAACAATTAGCAGCAATTGAACTGGTTAATCAAAAAGCTACCTAAGAATAAAACTCCTAGAAGACCTAATATCCATCCTCCTTATGTTTTCCAAAAAATAGAAGAGGGAATACTACCAAACTCATTCTCCAAGGCCAGCATCACTCTAATACCAAAACCAGGCAAAGCCACCATAAAAAAAGAAAATTACAGACCAATGTCTCAGATGAACATAGATGCAAAAATATTCGACAAAATATTAACAAACCAAATTCAAAAATACATATAAAAGATCATCCATCATGATTAAGTAGGATTTATTCTGGGGATGCAAGGGTGGTACAACATTTCAAAAATCCATCAACATCATCCACCACATCAACAAATAGAAGGACAAAAACCACATGATCATCTCCATAGATGCTGAAAAAGCATTCGACAAAATTCAACATCCATTCATGATAAAAACTCTCAACAAAATGGGTATAGAGGGCAAGTACCTCACCATAATAAAGGCCATATATGACAGACCCACAGCCAACATCATACTTAACATTGAGAAACAAAGCTTTTCCTTTAAGATCGGGAATAAGACAAGGATGCGCACTCTCCATACTTTTATTCAACATAGTTCTGGAGGTCCTTGCCACAGCAATCATACAGCACAAATATATAAAAGGCATCCAGATTGGTAAGAAAGAAGTTAAACTGTCACTGTTTGCAGATGACATGATACTGTATGTAATAAACCCTAAAGAATCCACTCCCAAACTACTAGATCTACTATCTGAACTCAGCAAAGTTGCAGGATGCAAAATTAATACATATAAATCTGTGGCATTCCTATACACTAACGATGAACTGGCAGAAAGAGAAATCAGGAAAACAATTTCATTCACAATTGCATCAAAAAATAAAATACCTAGGAATAAACCTAATCAAGGAAGTAAAAGACATACTGTAAAAACTACAAGATACTCATGAGAGAAATTAAAGAAGGTACAAATAAATGGAAATACATCCTGTGCTCATGGATAGGAACAATATTGTCAAAATGGCTATCCTGCCTAAAGCAATCTACAGATTCAGTGCAATCCCTATCAAAATACTAACAGCAGTCTTCAACAAAGTAGGGCAAATAGTTCTAAAATTCATGTGAAACCACAAAAGACCCCAAATAGCCAAAGCAATACTGAGAAGGAAGAATAAAGCTGGGGGGATTACACTCCCTGACTTCAAACTCTACTACAAAGCCACAGTAATCAAGACAATTTGGTACTGGTACAATAACAGACTTATAGACCAATGGAGCAGACTAGAGAGCCTAGATATTAACCCAAGCATATATGGTCAATTAATATATGATAAAAGAGCCATGGATATACAATGGGGAAATGAAAGCCTCATCAACAGCTGGTGTTGGCAAAACTGGACAACTACATGCAAGAGAATGAAACTGGATTATTGCCTCTCTCCATACACTAAAATAATCTCGAAATAGATCAGAGACCTGTATGTAAGCCATGAAACCATAAAACTCTTAGAAGACAACATAGGCAAAAATCTCCTGAATATAAACATGAGCAACTTTTTCCTGAATGCGTCTCCTTGAGTGAGGGAAACAAAAGCAAAAATGAACACATGGGACTACATCAGACCAGAAAGCTTCTGTACAGCAAAGGACACCATCAACAGAACAAAAAGGCATCCTATAGTATGGGAGAATATATTTGTAAACAGCATAGGGGTTAGCGATAAGGGGTTAACATCTAAGATATATAACGAACTCACATGCCTCAATACCCAAAAAGCAAATAACCCAATTAGAAATGGTCAGAGGATAGAAGAGACAGTTCTACAAAGTAGAAATTCAGATGGCCCACAGGCACATGAAAAGATGCTCCATGTCAATAATTATCAGGGAAATGCAAATAAAAACCACAATGAGATATCACCTCACACCAGTTAGATTGGCCAGTATCGAAAAGACTAAGAACAACAAATGCTGGCAAAGATGCGGAGAAAGGGGATCCCTTCCCCACTGCTGGTGGGAATGTAAGGTAGTTCAACCATTGTGGAAATCAATATGGAGTTTCTTCAAAAAACTGAAAATAGAAGTACCATTTGACCCGGGAATTACACTCTTAGGCATTTACCCAAAGAATATAATTTCTCAGATTCAAAAAGATATATGCACCCCTATGTTTATTGCAGCACTATTTACAATAGCAAGATATGGAGGCAACCTAATTATCCATCAGTAGATGAATGGGTAAAGAAGAGGTGGTACATTTACACAATGGAATACTATTCAGCCATAAGAAAGAAAAAATCATACCATTTGCACCAACATGGATGGAGCTGGAAGATATTATGCTCAGTGAAATAAGCCAGGTGGAGAAAAACAAGTACCAATGATTTCCCTCATTTGTGGAGTATAACAACAAAGCAAAACTGAAAAACCAAAATAGCAGCAGACTCACAGATTCCAAGAAGGGACTAGCAGTTACCAAACAGGAGGGTTATTTTTGGTTGTGTGGGGAGGGAGGGATAAGGAGATTGAGGTGAATTATAATTGGCATACATGGTGTGGGGAGGGTCATGAGGAAGACAGTGTAGCACAGAGAAGACAAGTGACTGGCATTTTATACACTGATGGACAGTGACTGCAATGGACTATGTGGGGGGACTTGATAATATAGGTGAATGTAGTAACCACATTGTTTTTTCATGTGAAAACTTCATAAGAGTGTATATCAATAATACCTTAATAAAAAAAGCCTCTATAACATTCAATAACGTGCATTATTATTTAAAAAAAAGAAAGGAAGATACCATTTTAGGACTCAAAACAGTTTCTGAAAAACATACTGGGGTTTTCTTTCCAAATATCCATGTTCTTTGTGTAGAAAATTCAAAATCATCGAGAGTTAATCACTATTAACCCCTGTCTACACAATTGTCCAGCATTTTAACCAGATGTACTCTGTTTCAAATTCTTTTCAAAATTGGACCTATTCTATTCATAGTACTTTTTAAACCGCATATTTCTATTTCAGCATATATCTTGTTCTCTTACGTGACATACTCTTGGAAAGCACTTTAAATAATGAAAACAAAAGATACACTGTCAAAAAAAGTTGAAGTATATGAAGGAGTATGAAATAAAAACTGTGTTGCCTTAAAAAAAAATGGCTATTCTGCCTAAAGCAATCTACAGATTCAATGCAATCCTTATCAAAATACCAACAGCATTGTTCAACGAACTAAAGTGAATAGTTCTAAAATTCATATGGAACCACAAAGACCCTGAATAGCCAAAGCAAGCCTGAGAAGGAAGAATACAGTGGGGGGCAGGGGGATTATGCTCCCCGACTTCAAACTCTATTACAAAGTCATGGTAGTCAAGATAATTTGGTACTGGCACAAGAACAGACCCATAGACCAATGGAACAGACTAGAGAGCCCAGATATCAACCCAAGTGTATATGGTCAGTTAATATACAATAAAGGAGCCATGGATATTATGCTCAGTGACATAAGTCAGGCGGAGAAAGACAAACACCAAATGATTTCCCTCATTTGTGGAGTATAAGAACAAATAAAAAACCGAAGGAACAAAACAGCAGCAGAATCACAGACTCCAAGAAGGGACTAGTGGTTACCAAAGGGGAGGGGTGAGGGAGGGCTGGTGAGGAGAGAGGGAGAAGGGGATTGTGGGGTATCATGATTGGTGCCCATGGTGTGTGTGGGGTCACGGGGAAGACTGTAGCTCAGAGAAGACAAATAGGGACTCTGGCATCTTACAGCACTGATGGACAGTGACTGCAAGGGGGTATGGGGAGGGATTCGATAATAAGGGTGAATGTAATACCCACATTGATTTTCTTGTGAAACCTTCATAAGAGTGTATATCAGTGATACCTTAGTTAAAAAAGGGGGGTGGCAAATGGGACCTGTAAGGATATCGCTACTGTGTTTAATAGGAAGGAGATAGTTTGCTTCCCCTTACTTCCCCTTGTCCACCAAAAGTACCTTCTTTCAGACTGGATAAGAGGTCAGTTCTTCTTAACCTATCCGGAAAGCTTAATTAAAGATGCATCATTTATTTGAACTATCTTTAAAAGATAAGAGAGATTTTTGTTGCACAGACAGCAGTTGTGAAACATACATTGGAGAGAATCCTAAAGTGACAATTTAATTTTTCATGAGGAACAACAGTTACTTTTGAAAAGTAAAGGACTTACTTATGTATGAGATTATAGCATCCATTTATACTGTAGTTTGACATTTGTTCATGAACCTAACAATTATATGAAGGTGACTTCCTATATTTCATAATATTTATACTATCAACCAGGATGTAACATGTAAACATCCTAAATGAATTTTATTCATATGTATTGAAATTTAATTAGGGTTAGCTTCTTCTATTTTTCTGTGTTCTTATTTTCTATTTTTAAGTGAGGTGATAAAAGGTAGAAATGAATAACCCACAGATTTGAGAATAAACTTTTTGTCTTAATTCTGTTTTAACTGATGGAATTTAAGTTTTATTAGCTTTGTCTTGGGCAACATTCCAGGGACTATGAATAGCAATAGAAATCTTTTTAAAATGTCTCAGATTTACTTCATTTGCATTGTATATATCAAGGAGATGACTAAAATTTAACACATTAGTAGTGTGTTATGAAAGAAGCAAGGCTTGGTGTCACTAATTTGTATTTTATTTTGTAGGCCAGTTCATGGATTAATTTTTCTTTTCAAGTGGCAGCCAGGAGAAGAACCAGCAGGCTCTGTGGTTCAGGACTCCAGACTTGACACGATATTTTTTGCCAAGCAGGTATGGTCTGTGGGTACTCTGAAGTCTTGAGAGCAATCCTCTTCATAAACAGGACTGTATTCCACCTATCTGTAGTGTAGCAGTCCTTGAACTTTTTTTTGTCTTAGGGCCCTGAAATTCTTAAAAATTATTGAGATCCCCAAAGAGCTTCTATTTATATGGGTTATACCTATCGGTATTTATCATCTTAGATATTAAGACATATGTAAAAAATACTTACTGATTTAAAAAGCAGTAAATTCGTTACATGTTAACATAAATATTTCTTAGGGAAAAAATTATATTCACCAAAACCCCGCAAAATTTTAAGAGTGCATTGTTTTACATTTGCACACATATGATATCTGCTTAATAATAGTTGCTGAATTCTCATATCTGCTTCTTTATTCCATCTTGTTGCAGTGTTTTTGATTTTGATTTGTTTTGTTTTGGATTGAAGTATAAAGAAAATTTAGTCTCACACATATGTATAGTTGGAAAGGGAGGAATATTTTAATATCTTTTTCAGGGAATTATGGATATTGTTTTATATATCAAACTCCAGTAATATTGCCTTATTAAAAGTTAGTTGCCATGTGAAATCTGAAACCATATCAATTCACTTTGTACTTTGTTCCATTAAAATCCTTTGGTTTATCTTGCTCTTTGAATGGATAATTTACTCATATGGCTTCTGATAATATTTTGAATTAGTCATTTTGAAAATTCACTGTCATGCAAATCTTCTGAATGTGGACACATTGGATATATATACATTATAAACAAGTCACATTTGTTAATACCACCATCTGTATCATCAAAAGTTGTTAAGTATCATGAAACTTTAAAACTCACAGTGGAGGATCTGAGTCCTAACAAAACTTGGATTTTCACTTGAAAGTTCACATTTTATCAGGTGTTTTCCTTGAAGTGACAGACTCATTTCACTAATTTTCAAGAAAGTGTCTTGAAATACCCTTGTCTGAACAACCATATTTCTCTGCTGTTTGTTCTGTGAAGTAAAAATGATGTTCCAAGAAAAAAGCAGGCAACTTAACTCACAACTCAAATGACTGCAACAGAGCTTTTCCTTGAAATGACTAGCAAATTTTGTTTTTGCAGCAGAAGAATGTTATTTATTTCATTCAGTAGAATATTAAAGAGTTGTGTTTCAAGGTCAAATTTTAATAAAAATAACTTTTACTGCTTACCAACAGACATCCTTCAGTAAAACTGTCTTTTTTGTTTTGTTGAATTTTTTTTTTTTAGCTATGTGTGTATGTCAGTGAAACAATTTAATGCCACTGCCTAGATTTGTGCTAAAGTTCTGGCAATTTTACCCACCATTGCTGTTGTACTGTTAACGCACATGTGAAAGCAGGGAAAAAGGCATAAGCTGTCTTGGAATTATTATGGAAACAATTTTGAGCTCTCAGACCCCTTGAAACAGTCTTAGAAATTCCCAGCAGTATATGGACCACACATTGTGAACTGCTGCTCTAATATACAACAAAACATTTAACATTATTAGATGTCTCTGTGTATCTGGCTAATTGTTTAGACGGGCTGATAAAGAGGATGATAAATGAGGCTTGATTAACATTTAATGTCAAAACTGTGTATGATTGCATTTGTTTCAAAAATGCACTTATTTCTGAGACTCAAAAAACTGCTTAGGATAATCTACTTAGCCTTTAGAAAGATGAAAAAATAAAACTGCTTATTTTTGTCATTGCCCTTTCAATCAAGCCTTTGCTATTCCACTTAGTAACTTGCTTTCCCTTTCTCTCTTGTTTTATTACTTCTTTCCATTTCCCTCAAACTTTTAAAAATTGAGTGTTTTTAGAGAAAGGAGAACTTTCTTGCTTTTACTTTAAGGGTTAGAAAAACATTATTTTATTGTGTAGTGTCATTTTTTTCCGATAGCAGAACGCAAATATATAGTGAGGAGAGTGGATATCCTTGTAATCCCACACCCATCTCTACTAATCACTTTTAACAGTTTGACTCATTCACTTAATCAACAAGTAGTTATTACACACCCACGTTGTGCTATGCATTGTTTTAGGTATGGGGGTATATGGTTAACAAGACAAGCATGTCTCTTCTAATTAATAACAACTGTAAGTTGATAATACCAGTAGTAGCCAATATTTCCCATTTTTGTGTGCCAGGTATTGTTCTTTGCTTATATTATTTAATCCTGACAACAACCCTGTGAGATTGTTATCCTCATTTCACAGATGAAGAAACTGAGACCTGGAAAAAATTATTTGCCTGAGGTCACCAGCTAATATGTGGTGGACCCAGGATTTAAAGCCAGATCTAAAGCCCAGGTTTGTGATTCCACATTCCATCCTACCACCCACATTTTCTATTCATATGCTAATATACCTTCCTATAATTTTCTTTACTAAAGTTAGATTATTCAAAATACTGTACATCTTTTTTCATTCAGTGATAAAAGTTTGACTTTGTCTCATTTCAGTACATAAGACAGTATTAGCTAACATTTATTGAAGACTTATTAGGTACTTTTATATACTTTATTTTTTATTATTTATTTATTTGTAGTAGCTGATCCTCACAACCCTATGTGGTTTTACAGGTTCCTCCTCATTTGACAGATGTGCAGACTGAGCCCCAGAGAGGTCATAAAACTTGCCCATGTCATGCAGAACTAGAGAACAAACCAGGCATTGTAGCTCTGAAGTTCGTGCTTACAACTATATCACCGCACCGTTTCTTTTAAAACTTTTATTATCATTTATTTAACTGATCTCTTAATGATGAACATTTGAATTTCTAATTTCATACAAGTCATTCATTTATATATTGGAATATTTGTGTATTTAGTGTCACTTTACTACAGTAGTTATAATTTTAAAACTATAGTTTGTGATTATCAAGATCTAGGTAGTAGAGAAAAGGTAGGGGACAAATAGTTTTAAAAATCCCTTACATGATTTTTCTTCCTTAAAAGAAAGTTTGTTATTAAGGTATGTAAGAACATATACTCATTATATAAAATGTAAGCATTACAAATATATGATGTAGAAAATAAAGTCCCTTATATTCCTGGCTACAGAGATAACTGCTCAAGATGATTTACATTCTTCCAAATTTTTCTGTGTGTGTATATATGTATATTATATTTCTTCCACACAAAACTGTAAACCCAGTAGTCAGGGATTTTGTTTTTATGTACTGTCCCTGGCACATAGTAGGTGTCCAATAAATGTAGATCAACGTCTTCATCTCTAAGAATATTACAGTTAAACAACACTAGAATTCACTAACACTAAGATACTAATGATGTATAATTTTTGGAGTCCCTTGATATTTTTCTTGTTCTATATTATATTTCTATCTTATTATAACTTAATGCTTTATTTGTATTATATTATTCCTGCCATATTTATTAATATGTCAGATTAGTGATTTCCCAATACTACTGTATTTTTTGTGCTATATTATGCCAGTAGTTCTTATTAAACTAACATCTGTAATTCCCCAGTAATACCTACCAGTCTTTTTAGTGTATGTCTCCTATGAGCCTATGCTAGAAACTTTATAGTAGATATTACATTAACATATTATCTTTGTTTCAAGGCTTTAAGAGCTTATAGTAATAATTTCCAGTCAGGGTCTCTGAACTCGTAGGAGTATTTTCAGATTAAATTTTAAAAAATTAACTAAAATCATGTTTATTTGTGATAAGGTTATACAGATTAACTATATAGTTGGTATTTATGGGTAAAATTGCATCAATTTATAGAGGTAATACTGGTTTTCTTATGGTAATCATAGACTCTAATTGGAGGTGTGGGTTTGTGTGGGTCATACTGATTAATAAAATATTAAGAAAAGAAATTGTCTTTTATTAATTAAAATTTGTGTATAAGGATCCAAGAATGAGATTTTGGTAATTTTTCTCTGTAGAGAATTGTTACCATTTCACTGATGAGAAAGCTAAGGTCTGACTAACTTAAGATCCTTGCTACGGTGGTATTGTGTTTAACTCCATCAGGGAAGAATGGTTGAGTGCCTACAATGTGCCCACATACTATGCTAGGTGCTTGAGGAATGACTGATCCCTGCCCTCAAGGGTGCTCAGGGTTTAGTGGAGCAGATTGGTATTAATCAGCAAAATGCAAAATTACTGTGGTGATAAGTGCTGCATGGAGTGAAATGAGAACCATATTGTGAAGTTTGGAAACAGTCTATATGACTACCCTCACGTTGAACACCAACTACAGAGGTCAGGGTCCCCAAAACCACTCTCACTTTTGACAGTTACAAATTTGGGGGAGTTCCAACACCACCCACGGTTTCTGTAATTTGCTATGAAAACTTACAGACTTGACCAAAACTGTTAGAGTTATGGTTTATTACAGTGAAAGGATACAGATTAAATTCATCCAAGGGAAAAGATGCATGGGGCAGAGTCCAGGAGAATTCCATGTGCAGAGCTTCCAAATGTCTTCTCTCAGGAGAGACACAGATGACACTAACTTTCCCGGCAGTGATGTTTGACAGTATGCACAGAGTATTGCCATCCAGGGAATCTCAACCAATTATTGGTATCCAGAGTTTTTACTGGGCATCTGCCCTGTAGACTTGGATGACCATGTTGTGACTGGCCTCAGTCTCCAGTCACTAGGGAGGCTGAGCTGATAATGTTGACCCAAAAGCCCACTCTAAGTTACAGAGTTAGACTGTGTGTGTGGTCTAAAGCCTCCAAGCAAGTAAAGACGGTCTTCAGATAAGTGGCTTTTCAAGAGCTTAGAGATCAACTTCCATGAGCTGAGGGCAAGGCTATGTCTCTGCGCAAGATTAGATTCTTTACTTCACACGTAAAAATGGGGCTTGACCTCTTTGGGGGATCTGAGAAAGCTTTTCTGAGTGACAATTCAGCTGAAATCTAAAGGTTATGTAGATATAAACTCAGGAAAAGAGGTTGAGGATCATCCCAGATTAACAATAACTTTATGGCAAAAGGAAGTAAGACTAGTAGAATGTGCTAAAAAAAAGGCCAGTGTAACTGGAGTATAGAGAGCAAGGGGGAGCTGGTATGAGATACGAAGCTGAAGAGGCCATATATTAGCTAGGATTAGGTACAGTTAGGTATAGAGAAACATGGTTTACAAGAAATAATTTTTCTCTTTGAAATGCAAGAACTGTTGGGATTGTAGGCTTTTTTGTTGTTGCTGTTATTCCTTTTTGTGTGGATTCTATTCCAAAGATTCCTTCAAGGTCCAAGATGGTGGTTGGAGTTTTAGCCATTTTACTCACTCCACATTTCAGACAGAAGATCAGGGATAGTACACTCCTCTCCCTCTGTGAACATTTTCTAAGTTCAAAGACCACATGCTTGCTTCTCTTTGGCTAGAACTCAGTCACATGGCTGTATTTAGTAGCAAAGGAGAGTGGGAAAGTTGTCTTCATTCTAGGTGGCCATGGACCCAGATAAAATTTGGGTACTCTATTAATATGGAAGAAGGAGAAGGTGGGTATTAGAGAATAATTATCAGCCTTCTTTCATACATGCAGACAGAGGTGAGTTCATTCAGTGTATTTTAGAGCATGGTTGAGACTTACGTGTATCTTAAGGGTAATAGAAAGTTACTGAAGTGTTTTGAGAAGGGTGACATGATCAGATTTTCATTTACAAGAGATCACTTTAGCTACACTGTGGGGAATGCATTTGAGGAGGAGAAAGTGGTTTGGGGTATAGATACCATTCGGGAGACCTTTGCAGAAGTCCATGAAAGAGTGGATAAAAGACTGGTAGAGATAGAAGTGAACAGATGTGAGTAATATTGCAGAGATAAAGTAATTAGCACCTTTATGTGTAATGGATTAGATGTGGGAATGAAGAAGGGAAGCATGTCAGTCAGTGATGAAGCCTTTGTTTTTTTCCTTTTTAAAAAAATCGATCTTCCGGTGGATTGGAATTATGATAATCATTTGTTAATGACACTCCTGGCCTCTTTTTATTTGCTTGTTTATATATTTATTTAAGAAATACAGTAAGCACCTAAGAATTTACCATCCCAATAAACTTCATTTATTATTTCCTTCTATCACACCCACTGTTCATCATAACTAACTTTCATCCTCCCTCCTTCCATCCAGTGTAACCTTCGTGTTGAATTCTGTATATCATTTTCTTGCTTTCCTTTTTATGTATTTTTTGTAATCCTAAAAAGGGTGTGTGTATATAAAATTTTAACTTGATAAAATACCATGTGCTGTGGAGTTTTAGGAGACTTACTTTTTTGACTTCATAGGATTCGTCGTAAATTTATCTTCATTTATTTTCTGTGCTGTGTAGTATCAATTGCATGAACATATGATAGTTAACTTACTCTTTGTAGGTTGGCATTTGACCTTTCTATTTGAGTTACTATGAATTGTGACTAAACATTTTTGTACATGTCTCCTGTAGTGTAGGTGCACATTTCTGGTATATGCCTAGGAGTAGAACAATGATTTCATCTGATACATAATTGTGCAACTTTAGGAGGAAATATCAAAATGATTTCTGAAGTAGATGCTCCAATTTACATTTCTACTAGCAATATCTGAGTTATTATGTAGGCACATCCTCTGTGCCCTTAGGATATGCAGTACTGTCAGGTCTTTTTAATTTTTGCCAAGCAGCTCGTTCTAAACTTGTTCTTAACCATTGTCTTCATTTACATCCCCCTGGTTACTATCATGTTGAAAGGGTCTTCATATGCTTAGTGGCCATATGTGTTTCTTCTTTGGAATTTCTGTTGAAGTTATTTTTTAGGGGGCGAATTGTGCTTTTCTTCTTGATTTATAAGAGTTGTTTATATATTGTTGATACTACTTCTTCAAGTTGGCACCTTATTGTTTTACCTTTTCTGGTTGTCTTTTAATGAATACAATTTTATATTTACAACCAATGCTATTTGTATCTTGTTTGAGACATTGTTATGTCTCTGAAGTCATAAAAGACATTTACCTATGTGTTTAAATTTTAATTTTTGACATCTATGTCCATTATTCACCAGGAGTTGGGTTTTTGGTACATTATGTGAAGTAGGCGTTCAGTTTTATCATTTTCCATATGGGTCACCATTTTTTCTAACCTCATTTATTTATTGAACATTCATTGTTTTTCCCTATTTAATCTGACATGCCACCTCTTCTGTATACCAAAGTTGCATACCTATGTGTGTGTGTTTTCTGGACTGTACTCTGTTCCGCTGACCAATTTGTCTCTGTGCCAATACTATGCTGCCTTAATTCCTTTCACTTCTTCATAAGTTCTGATATTTAATAGGTCATGTCTGCCTCCCCCTCCCAGCTCTTTTTCAGAAATAACCTTGCCATTCTTGGACCTTATGCTCGTCATTTAAATTTCACACTCACCTAATCAAGTTATTTGAAAGATTCTGTTGGAATTTTGACTGGAATAGCATCGAATATATATGTCAATTTGGGGAAAACTTTTGTCTTTGTGATATTAAGTCATGAACATAGTATGTATATTTATTTAGATTTTCATTTTTAATGTGGTACATAATTTTCTCTGTAGTGGTCTTTTTTTGTCATAATTCCTGAGTGTTTCTGTTGTAATTGTAAATTGTCTTCTCTTCAGTTACATTTTCTAAGTGCTTGTTACTAGTATAGAAAAATGCAGTTCACTTTTATGTTTTAATATTATATTTATCCATCTTGCTAAATAAACTCTTCTATTATCTCTAGTATTTATTGTTGGGCTTTTTTGGGGAGAGGTTCTATCTAAATTACTATATCAAATAATAAGTTTTATTTCTTCCTTTCAAATCCTCATGCCTCTAATTTTTTTTTTCTTGTCTTACTGCCTAGCTAAGGCATCCAATAAAAAATCTTGTAATTTTAAAGGGAATGTTTTTATCATTTCCCATTTTGGATGATGTTTACTCTTTTTTTTTTTCTTTAAAAATGTTCTTTTTCAGGTAAGGGTGTTGCCTTATTAATTTAGTAACTGTCTTTATATGAAAAAATTTAAAGTGCTTTTCTGTATCTATTAAGATGATCATGTTTATTTTTCCTCTTTTAATAGGTTAATGCTATCATTTATGTTTATGAATTTTTCTACTATTAAATCATCCTCCGTATCCAGGATAAACTTAGTTGGTCATTATGAATTCTTTTCTTATGCATTGTTAGATTTAATTCAGTAGTATTTGCTTAGAGTTTTTGCATCTACATTTATGAATGAAATGGACCTCAGTGTTCCTTTCTCATAGGCTTTGACTAGTTTTAGTATTAGGGTAATGCTGACTTCATGGGTGAGTTGGAATTTCCTCTTATTTTATTGTCCTGAAAAATTTGTATAAAATTTAGATGGTCTGTTTCTTCAAATTTTGGTAGAATTGGCTTGTAAACCATGGGCCTGGTATTTTCTTTGTGAGTATATTTATTGTTTTATATATATATATATACATATATAGCTATAAATAGTTGTTTGTGGTATTTTAATCTGCTTTAGTTTAATAGTTAAACACTATTCAGGCTACTATTTCTTGACTTGGTTATTTTGATGGGCAGTTGTGTCTGGAGAGGTCTCTCTCTGCACACCAGGTGAAACAGCCTGGACAGGGGAGGCTTCTTGACTCTTCAACGAGAAAGAATTCTTGAGTAGAATGGAAGAATGTAGGTAAGGAAGGAATTCATTAAAGCGAGAGTAGCCAGGAATGGCATCTGCCTTGCAGGCAGAGAGAGCAAAGAAGCTATAGTAGGACAGAGAGTGAATACCTGTGCTAAAGTATAGAAAATAGAAATAATGAAGTAACAAAGATGCTTACCTCTGAAGAGTGCAGAGACAAAATGCAGTGAGGTGAGTAGTGAGAAGGCTTTATTGAAAAGTACACACTTGAGGAAAGGGAGTGCAGGCATCCTCAGAGAAGAGGTGCACTTAGAGGCTTAGGATTCTGTCTTATAAGGCTTTCAAGAGTGGGGCAAAGGGTGGGTGTGGGGATTGTTGAGCGTAGGCTTGACTTGTGGTCTCATGATGTCTCTCACATGTCTCTCTGGTGAGAGACAACATGTTACCATCCACAGTCAGTCCTCTAGATAATAATGTAAGATAAACCTAACACAAGGAAGCTATTGATCTGGTTACTCTCTAAGCCACTGGTTTCCCCCAAGCTCGGGGAACATATCAGTTAAAACTGCTTGCCCCTCCCTTAAGATTGGATGGGTTATTGTCTGCTTACCAAAGAATATGTTAGGAATCTTACCTCCTAACTCCCCAGTTTTTAAAATGGAATCTTAGCCTTCAGATGGAGTTCCTCCTGTTCTTACTACACTGTTTGTATCTTAGCATTTTTTATCATAGGCAGGAATAGTAATGATGATGCTTGTCCCATGTCCCTGCCCTATTTCAATTCTGTTAATATTTTTTTTGAAATTTCTCCATTTTAGCCTGTTTAGAAAATTGCTAATACAGTAATTACTAGGATTCCCTTATTTCTAATTTTTAAAATTTTTAGTTATATTCCTGACTCCTAGAATTCTGACTGGTATAATTTGTGTGATCGTGTGACTTGCATTAATCTATCACCCTTTATTATTTCATACTGGCATTAGGGTAGCAACCCAGCTGATCTTGTTTCTGTTTTCAGTCACCTTCAGTCCTTCCTGTAAATTGTGTGAAACTGAATCCTTTGAAGCATTACTTTTATCGTTATTTCCCTTTTAAGAAAGGGTGCAGTGCTAATTGTTCAAGGTCAGTGACTTGCAAGATAACAAATGAACCCCTGTTATGATTGTAACCATACTAATACAAATCAGTATGCTCACTGTCTCTTAAATATGTCATCTTAATTTGTTTCCTTTGTTCAGATCCCTCTCCCTTCCTTGAATGAATTTCCTTCTTTGTTCTCTAGGTCCTACCACGCTTTCAAAGCTCTACGCTAATTTCCCATTCATAACTTCTGAAACTCCAGACCAAGACGCTTTCTTCCATCATCATTATTTTGGTTTTCTATTCATCACTTTTTTCCTGTGTGTTTTCTTTTTAAATTCTTCAAGGCAGAAATTCTTCTCAAAATTTCTGTCTAAATTACTCTCTTTTTAGTGTCAGCTTCCCTTTGGGTACCCACAGGTTCATTCTCAATCTTTTTTTCTTAATAAATTAATTAACAAATAATAAAAATTTATTAATTTATTTTATATCTATGACTCCATGAAGATTGGCAATAACTAATAGTGCAATACTAAGCTATTTTAGTAGTATTCATCTGTGCATCTACCATGTTCTTTTGTCTAAATTATGAAAAGAAGTTCCTCTCTAACCCAGAGATTGCAAAGTCAAATGGTTGCAGAATCAGGTTGGCAACACCAATGTGTGAATCAGGTTGTGTGTAAAAAAGGGAATGGAAGAGCCCAAATGAAGTAAAGAATGTATGCCCTTGCAAAGGAACTCAAATCAGACTCTTAAGGTTGTGGGTCAGCCGTACTTGTGACCTTCTGGTGTAACGTAGTTTCTACTGTCAAACACTACTAACTGTATTTAAAAATATGTTAAAAGACAGAGCATATAATAGAACATTCTGTATAAATTGATTTAAAAAGTTGGGGACTGCAGATGTAATTTATACTGCGGATAGTTTTTTGTAACATGAGCTCAAGTTAGAGTTCTCCTAAAGAAATATACATAATGTGATTTTTATGTGAGTTTCATGAGGTCAAAGGACCAGATCTCTCTTGATCACCTGTCACAATCTCTGGCATTCAGTAGGTGCTCAGTAAATATTTGAATGAAGGGCCCTGCACTTTTTTTTTTTTTGTAATTCTTTATTATGTATAGCATAACCACCTGGTGGCGCTAAACTCATTTTAAAACCTTACTATATATTTTTACACCCATGCACACGGTCATTACTATCTTCACACACACACAAAATGAGTTGTGATAAATCATGGACAGTGTAAATCATTAATATTGAAAGAGAAATATCAGTACCCACAATTTTTTTATTTTTTGAAGAGAAAACAGCTTTAATGAAATACACAAAAAGCTGCACATATTTCATGTATACAATTTGATGAGTTTTGAAGGAGGTTTTTTTCTAATTCTGTGATGGATTATATTATATCTTTAATGTGTCATGTTCTTGAAAGAATGTGTGAATGAATGTATATTTTAACTTCTCTTGACTTCACTCCTGCTAACCATTCCCAGGTAATTTTATCCCCAATGGTTTTGGCCCAAGATAAGGGAGTACTATGTCTTACGAAATTTTAGTTAACCACCTGTATAAAGTCTCCTTTAATCATTAATATATTTCTTCCAAACTTACTAAAGAACTGTGATTCAGATCAAATACATGTTAAAAGGCATCAGCAGCATTACTAATTGGATTCTAGATCTTCTGTTACTTTTCCCTAATTCATCAATTATAAGATAGTTGAGTACAAAATATCAGAAGAGGAATTACAGAAGTGTTAAACTATTCATATTTTGGGGGTCATTATTACTAGGTAAAAGCTGCTCTTTAAAAATTTTTAGCAAATTGATACTGTCTTTGCTTTTATATTTTATAGGTAATTAATAATGCTTGTGCTACTCAAGCTATAGTAAGTGTGTTATTGAACTGTACCCATCAAGATGTCCATTTGGGAGAGACATTATCAGAGTTTAAAGAATTTTCACAAAGTTTTGATGCAGCTGTGAGTACAATCTTAATTCTTAAAATGCCTTATTTGTGATAATTCTTATTTTAATAGGCTACTTTAAAAAATTATTTTAGATGAAAGGTTTGGCACTGAGCAATTCAGATGTAATTCGACAAGTGCACAACAGTTTCGCCAGGTAAAGAGACTTTATGTTAAAAAAATACTGTTTCTTTTTTGCTTGTTTGTCTCTCACTACTTTTCTTCTTCACTGTAGACAGCAAATGTTTGAATTTGATGCAAAGACATCAGCAAAAGAAGAAGATGCTTTTCACTTTGTCAGTTATGTTCCTGTTAATGGGAGACTGTATGAATTAGATGGATTAAGAGAAGGACCGATTGATTTAGGTAATCTGGTTCCTGTTCCTGGTACTTCGCTTTTGACGAGGAGAAAAATATTTGGTATTTACCTTTGTTTTAGCTGCACTGCAGTTTAAATTTTGAAGTGTGGATTTCAGTTTTTTATTTTGTAGTTATGATGGTGGGGAATCAGATAACAATTAAATCCTTATTTTGATACTAATATATGCTCTGGTTTTTCTTAGACCTCAGTTTCTTCATCTGTGAAATGAAGGTAGTTACCCTTATTACACAGAATTGTGAGTTTTATTGAGATAACTCCCTAACTCATTATTTCCTCAAACATTTGGTCAGCACTGACTAAGTAACACGATATGGTGGCAGTGCAAGTGGCATTAATGCTCTTTCCCCTTTTTTGCCAATAGGAAGAAAATAAGAACTGAAGTTTAACATAAATGCTAAAAGGATTTTTACTCTCCTGAATTTGCTAAAGTATTTATAAAAAGATATTTGGGGCCAAACTTTTGAAGTAATGTAATATTGATTTTATTTCATTTAAATGATTTTGAATTTTTTTCCAGGTGCATGCAATCAAGATGACTGGATCAGCGCAGTAAGGCCAGTCATAGAAAAAAGGATACAAAAGTAAATGTTCAGCTAATTTCATTGACATAATGTTCTGGTTTTTAAACATTTCAAAAAACTTTTATTGTTATTTTAGCATTGCTTATTGAACGTCCATTATTGATTGTATTAATTGTTTAGGAAATCTATTTCAGAAAATCTCTAAATTCTACAGAATGTCATCTTCATAGCAGTTAATAAGCAGATCTGCATTAAGTTATTTTGTACAATTATTTTGTAGAGTTTTGTTTTTGAGCATCTTTTTAAATTAAATTAAACTTTTTATTTTGAGATAATTATATATTCACATTCAGTTATAAAAGCTATACAGAGAGATCTTGTGTACCCTTTACCCTGTAATGGTAACATCTTACAAACCTATACTACAATGTTGCAGCCAGGATAGTGATGCAGTGAAGATACAGAATAATTCCCTAACTGCAAGGATTCCTCATGTTGTCTTTTTATAGCCACAATCACTTTCCTCTCCTGATGCCCCGCCTGCCCCCCACAATCTTTAATCCCTAGTTCTATAATTTTTGTCATTCGAAGAATGTCATATACCTGGAATCATATGAATGTAAGCCTTTTGGATTGGCTTTTTTCACTCACCATGATTCTCTGGAAATTCATCCAGGTTGTTAGGTGTATTAAGAGTTAATCCTTTTCTATGGATGGATAATAGTCTGTGGTATGGATATATCATTTTTTTGCCCATTCACCCATTGAAAGACATCTGGATTGTTTAGTTTTTGGCTGTTAGATGTACACATTTTTGTGTGTGAACATAAATTTTCATTTCTCTGGGATAAATGCCCAGGAGTGCCATTGCTTAGTCATATTGTAAATGCATTTGTGATTTTTTTCTATTTTTTTTTTGCATTTGTGATTTAAGAAACTGCCAAAGCCTTTTCCAAAGTGGCTGTGCCATTTTACATTCCCACCAGCAACAAATGACTGATCCAGTTTCTCCACAGAATTGCTAGCATTTGGTTTTGTCAATTAAAAAAAAATTTAGCCTTTCTGATAGGCAGGTGATGATGTTTCATTGTAGTTTTAGTCAGCATTTCCCTGATGACTAATGATGTGGAAAATCTTTTCATGCCTTTTGCCTATTTTGTAATTGGAGTATTTGTTTTTTGACTGTTGAGCTT
Organism: Manis pentadactyla; assembly: GCF_030020395.1. Lineage (NCBI taxonomy): Eukaryota > Metazoa > Chordata > Mammalia > Pholidota > Manidae > Manis > Manis pentadactyla. Next base: position 24,632,493 of record NC_080037.1, on the reverse strand, counting down.
TGAAGTTCTTTACATAATACAGATAATACTAGTCCTTCCTCAGACATATTGCCTGCAAATGCCCTCTCCCGGTCCGTAGCCATCCCCTCATCCTCCCTACATAGTCTTTCACAGAGCAAAAGCTGTTGATCCCAGTGAAGCCCAATTTATCAGTCTTTCCTACTGTAAAATGTATTTTTGTGTCAAATCTAAGAATTCTTTGGATAGCCTCAGATCCCAAAGATCCTGTCTTTTTTCAGGAAGGTTTGTAGTTTTTATATTTAAATCTGTGATCTATTTTGAGTTAATTTTTGTGTATTGTGTGATGTTAAGGTTCATGTTTTTGCCTATGTATGTCCAGTTGCCCTGGCACCATTTTTTGGAAAGGCTATCCTTCCACTGAATTGTTCCTGTACCTTTATAAAAAACCAGTTGGGCATATTTGTATGGGTTTATTTCTGGGTTCACTGTTCTGTTCCACTGATCTATTTGTCTGTTCTCTGCTAGTACTACACAGTCTTTATTACTGTAGCTGTAAGTCTTGAAATCAGGTAGAGTGATGCCTCTAACTTTATTTTTTTTTTCTTCAAAACTGTTTTAGCTGTTATAGTTCCTCTGCCTTTACATATAAATTTTAGTGTGATCTTGTCTGTATCTATTTTTCCTGGGATTTTGGCAAACTCACCTTGCTTGGCCTTGCTGAAGTCACCCACCAACTTTGGAAGTTTTTTGTGAATTACCTGGCATTTTCTACATAGATAATCATGTCTTTTGTAAGTAGGGACAGTTTTGGATCTGTCTGTTTCTCATTTCACTTTTATCAGTTTTTGGTGTAATTTTGCAGGTTTGTTTAGTGTATAAACAAACATTTATGGTCAGTATGCTTGGATTGACCTTTTTATCATTATATAATGTCTCTCTCTAGTAATTTTCTTTGCTCTGAAGTTTATCTCATAGTAATATAGCCAGTTCTGCTTTATGTTGATTAATATGCAGGGTGTATCTTTTTCCATTTTTTTACCTTCAACGTACATTTCATATTTAAAGTGAGTTTCTTGTAGGCAGCATATATTGAATCATGTTTTTTAACCCACTCTGCCATTTTCTGACTTTTATTTGGTGAGTGTAGACCATTTAATTGAATATAATAGATTTATGAAATTTAATAAAAGTTACATACATTTAATATGCAATTATTGATATTTTTTTCTCTTGGTTCTCTGTATTCTTTTCCTACCTTCTTGTGAGTTACTCAAACAATTTTTAGAATTGTGTTTTTACTTACCTGTAGTGGTTTTCAGTTTATTTCTTTGTATGGTGGTTTATTGGTGTCTCTAACTTATACCAGTTTACTGGTATTAACATTTTACCATTTTGAGTGGAATGTAGAAATCTACTTTCTTTTATGTACATTTACTGTTCTAATTGTTATAATTCCTCTACATTTAGTACCACATAAGATAGTATTATAATTTTTACGTCAACCATGAAACAATGTAGAAAGCATAAGAGAAAGAAAATGTATTTTTTCTCATATTTTTACTTTTTCCCATTATTCTTCTTTCCTCCTATTCCAGAACTCTTTCTTTTGTCATTTCTTCTCTGCTTAAATAAAACTTTCTTTAGCCATTCTTTTATGATAGATCTGCTGTTAGTGGATTCCTAGTTTTTATTCATCTATGAATGTTTTGATTTCCTTTTCATCTGAAGGATATTTTCACTGTGTATAGAATTCTGCATTGACAGTCTTTTCTTTTAGTAGTTGAAAAATGTTATTCCACTCCCTTCTGACTTCCATGGTATCTGATGATAAATCCACTGCTGTTCAAACTGTTTCTGCCCTGTAGATATGGTGGTGTTTCTCTCATTCTGCTCTCAAAATTTTTTCTTTTGTCTTTCATAAATTTTGGTATGGTGTGTTGGTATGGATTTCTTAGGGTGTATCCTATTTGGAATTTGCTCAGCTTCTTGAATCAGTGGGTTTATGTCTCTTGTCAAATTTTGGGAAGTTTTTATCCATTATATCTGGGAATACATTTTCAACCTTACCCTTTTTCTCCACCCCTTCCAGGACTCCAGTGATGTGGCTGTTAGATCTTTTGCTTTAGTCCCACAGGTCCCCGAGGTGCTCTCTCTCTCTCTCTCTCTCTCTCTCTCTCTTTTTCAGTTTCTTTTCTCTGTTCTGGTTCTGTTGGGTAATTTCTATCTTCCAGTTCGCTGATTCCTCTGTTGCTTCCATTCTGCTATTGAGCTTATCCATTGAACTTTTTTATTAGTTGTATGTTTCAATTATAAAATTTCCATTTAGTTCTTCTTTACATCTTCTTTTTCTTTGCAGGGATTTCCATTTTTTTTGTTTGTTTCCAATATATTTATAATTACTCATTGAATCATTTTTTATGAAGGTTGTTTTAAAATCTTTATCTCACTATCTGTTGAGTTTCTTTTTCACTCAAGTTTAGATTTGCATGATATTTAATGTGACTAATTAAATAAATTGATTTAATTATCAACTGAAACCTGAGTTTTTTTTGCGTGTTATACAACAAGACTCTGGATCTTATTTTAAATTTCTGTCTTAGTTGGTTTATATGGGTGATGCTCTGGCAGGGTAAATCAGAGATGCTGCCTCATTAGTTTCAGGTGGGAGTAGAAGTCTAGGTTTCTCACTCTGCCTCCACTGACATCTTAGGTGGGTAGGGGCTCTGTGTTACTGTTAGGTGGGGGTAGGAGTTCTGGCCCCAGGCTTCCACTGATACTGTTCTGACTGGGAAGGGTAAGGTGCCATTTATTGTTCTCTACATGGCTCCACCGATACTAATGTTGGAGAAGTTTCTTTATCACTGGATGGCAATGACTTCCCACTTGGCTTCCCATTTAGTCTCCTCTGATGCTGCAAATAGGTGCAATTACTACCCGCAGAGATGAATGTCCCAGTTCCTTACATAGCCTTTGCTGGTAGGTAAGATTGTGGCCACAATTTTTTTCAGTTGTATGTGGCTGTTGTCTAAAAGGTTTATTTTGGTAGTTTGACCCTTTCTTGTTTAGATTGAAAGAGCAGGTTCGTGTTAGTGCTTTTTTGTCTGTGCCTGTTGGCATTTCTTGATTGCTGGTTTCTTTAGCTCCAGGTCTAAGGTAATTGGGCAAAAAAATAACTTAGGAAATTCACTATTGTATCATTCTTGGGTCCTGGTTCCCTAGCCTGTCTTCTCTTCACCTTTCAGGATTTTTCTTTTTTTCTTTTTAATATATATTACATCTAGGATTTTTAGTTTGATATTTTCTTAGTGGGAAGAATAGGAAAATGAAAGTCCCACAAGCAGAGTTTTAAAAACAATGTTTTTACATAGTTCTAAGTACTATTTCTTTCCAGTTAATAGAATTATGTATGAGAAACTTTTGTGGGTGACCTAATGCAGAAACAGGCTTACATTTTCTATATGTTTTCATCGTGATCAAGCATCATTTACATAGTGTTATGGATAATTTTTCTAATGTCAGCCACTACCCTAAACAAGGTGTTTCATTCTAGTACTCTGGTATCAGAGTAGTGAAAATAAAACAGCATTCAGAAATTTTTTATAACAGGATATAAACATATTGTATTAATAAAGTAACATGTATTTTATAATTTGTGCATAATAAAAGAGTATAAATGAAACATAAAAATATGTTAATTAAAAGTAGCTATGTCATGACCCGGAGAAAGTGTATAGTTAGGAATGTAGTTAATTACAATCAAGATGACAGTATAATTAATCCAATAAATGTGAGGTATTAGTTTAATGATTTTTTTCTGAGATCATAAGTAAATGATAATTGCCATATTTCTTATAGAAGTATGAGAACTGATGAAAATATTTCATACATTTTAGAGGTGCTAACTTTATTTTAGAATATTTAAAAAGTATTTGTGATTGATGAAATTTAGCTAATTTTGTTAACTGCATTTGTACTCTTTCATATATGGAAGCTTTTTTAAAACGTTAATTTTTATTGTTAGCCAATTGAAGATTCTTATTTATCCTGGAGAATCATGGGGTAATCACAATAGATTCTCTTAATCGTAATAGTGTTACAATTTCTTATTACATTATGAACTTCTAACTTTTTTTAGATACAGTGAAGGTGAAATTCGATTTAACTTAATGGCCATTGTGTCTGACAGAAAAATGATATATGAACAGAAAATAGCAGAGTTACAAAGACAACTTGCTGAGGTTTGTGGCCACATTTTTAAATATAAAGTTCTAGTTTAGTTATTCTCTCAGGAAAAGTATTGATTTTTCTTTTCTTCTTTCTTTTTTTTTCTTTCCACTTTTAAGTGTCTTGAGTGGTGGTTAAGAGAAGACACTCTAGATTCGGGGTGCCTAGCTTCAGCTCCTGTCTTGGCAACTTAGTGGATATATGAATTTTATTATGTTTAAAGATTCCTCAGTTTCATCATGTAAAAATGAAGATAATAGAATGTATAGTTGTAAGGTTATTGTGAAGATTAACTGAGATAATACATATAAACCCCTTAAAACGGTGAGAAATAGTATATGCTGAATACATATTAGCAAGTAACTATTGACTATAATTTCATTATAATTAAGCAAGTTAGAATATGTTTCTCACGGAATTAATTAGGGACATTTAGATTCACATGTAATCTTTATTAGTCTTTAAGTTGATTACCTTTCTGTAGTAAATATAATTGGAGAAGAGAATTAGTAATAGACAAAGTCTTTTTACATTCCTTTGACCACATTTTCTTAAGAGTATTTTAAGCAAATATATTGTATAGCTAATGAGATTATAACAATACAATATATTACAGAATAGATTGTTTTTAGGTAAAAATTCATATGTATTATCATAGAATATAGAAATATGGAAGGTACTACCCAAGGCTTTTATCTTTTAATATTGCAGTTTATTAGGCTAGTATTGTATCACTAATACTAAGAGTAAAATTGGAAAATAATTGTACTGTGTTAATCATTTAGAAATATTTCGGACCTAAGCCTCAATCATTAGGGTGTGCTATTTCTTTTTCTTTCCCCTAAGGAGGAACCCATGGATACAGATCAAGGTAATATGTTAAGTGCTATTCAGTCTGAGGTTGCCAAAAATCAGATGCTTATTGAAGAAGAAGTACAGAAACTAAAAAGATATAAGGTATGTTTTATTTATTTTTTTATTCATTTAATATTTTAATATAGAGAATATATCTTGAAGTGAGGGTATATCAAGTGCTTTATTGCTTTTCCCCTATCATTTACTCATTTTTAGAATAATGAGTTGATTCCTTGGCACCCTACAAAGATAACTAACTAGTGAGGTTTCTTTCTTTTTTATTTTTTTGAAGTATTATTATGAACAGATTTTTAACCTATTTTATATTTTGGTTTACTTCAGTTGTTACTGATGCTCAAATTGTCCCTTATTTGGTCTCTAGGAGCCTCTTCAAGCTGTCTCCTTAGTCCTTCTGATAAGACATCGTCACCTTTGAGAGCTTCCTTACTTTCTAATAGGAAAAGATGTTTCAGACTCACCTTGTACATTTCATGCTTCAGGCTTGGAATCAGCCATTTTTAAGAAGCCCTGGGTACTTTTTGTGGGAAATAGTATGTAGAAACCACTATCTGTGGATATACGTAGTACTCAGGATGCCCAGTGATATGGATAGGTCATTAATTCTAGGCCTTTTAAGAGCTAAGAAGTACATTTTTTGTTTCTGTTTTGTTTTTGAAAAGAAAATGCAGTGTGAATTCATATTGATACTTAAATTTACATAAAGGGCTACATACTTGAAGTTAAGCATTTTGTATCTCTTAAGCTGGAAATCTTACTTCCTAACAACATTAACATAATTATTTGTTTTATGCCATATATGTATGTATAAGCAAATAATTACTTCTTTTCTTTTTTTTTAAAAAATATATCATTGACATACACTCATACAAAGGTTTCACATGAAAAACATTTTGGTTACTTTGTTCACCCATATTATCAAGTCCCCCAATACCCCATTGAAGTCACTATCCATCAGTATACTAAGATGCCACAGAGTCCCTACTTCTCTTCTCTGTGCTACACTGTCTTCCCTATGACCCCACACACACACCATGTGTGCCAATCATAACACCCCTAAATCCCCTTCTCCCTCCCTCCTCACCAGCTCTACCCCACCCATCCCCTTTGGTAACCTCTAGTCCCTTCTTGGAGTCTGTGAGTCTGCTGCTGTTTTGTTCCTTCAATTTTTTTTTCTTGTTATACTCCACAAATGAGGGAAATGATTTAGTACTTGTTGTTCTCCGCCTAGCTATTTCACTGAGCATAATACCCTCTAGCTCTATCCATGTTGTTGCAAATAGTAGGATTTGTTTTCTTATTATGGCTGAATAATATTCCATTGTGTATATATACATCTTCTTTATCCAATAATCTACTGATGGACACTTAGGTTGCTTCCATATCTTGGCTATTTTAAATAGTGCTATGATAAATATAGGGGTGTATATGTCTTTTTGAATCTGAGATCTTGCTTTCTTTGGGTAAATTCCTAGGAGTGGAATTCTGGGTCCAATGGTATTTCTATTTTTAGTTTTTTGAGGAATCTCCATATTGCTTTCCACAATGGTTGAACTAATTTACATTCCCACTGACAATGTAGAAGGGTTCCACATTCTCTGCATCCTCACCAGCATTTGTTGTTGCTAGTCTTTTCCATGTTGACCATCCCAACTGGTGTGAGGTGATACCTCATTGTGGTTTTATTTGCATTTCCCTGATAATTAGCGATGTGGAGCTTTTTATGTGCCTGTTGGCCATCTGAATTTCTTCTTTGGAGAATTGTCTGTTCAGATCCTCTGCCCATTTTTTAATAGGGTTGTTTGCTTTTTGGGTGTGCAGGTATGTGAGTTCTTTATATATTTTTATATATTTTTGATATTAACCCCTTGTTGGACATGTTGTTCACAAAAATATTCTCCCATATGGTAGGATACCTTTTTGTTCTACTGATGGTGTCCTTTGCTATATAGAAGCTTTTTAGCTTGATGTAGTCCCATTTGTTCATTTTTGCTTTTGTTTCCTTTGCCTGAGGAGATGTGTTCAGGAAAAAGTTGCTTATGATTATGTTAAAGAAATTTTTGCCTGTGTTTTCTAAGAGTTTTATAGTTTCACAACTTACATTTAGGTCTTTGATCCATTTAGAGTTTACTTTTGTTTATGGAGTTTCATTCTCTTACATGTAGCTGTCCAGTTTTGCCAACACCAGCTGTTGACATTGTATGTCCATGGCTCCTTTATCTTTTTTTTTTTGTTTGTTTCTTATCAAAATAGATGAAATTTTTTTTTTTTTTTTTTATTTTTTTATTGAAGGGTAGTTAACAACAGTATTGCATTACATTAGTTTCAGGTGTACAACACAGTGATTCAACATTTATATACATGATAATTCTAGGTACCAGGTATCACCATACCAAGTTGTTACAATATTTTGACTATATTCCTTATGCTATACATTACATCCCGGTTACTTATTTATTTTACAATTGGAAGTGTGTTTATATATATATATATGTATGTATATATATATATATATTTTTTTTTGTGTGTGTGAGGGCATCTCTCATATTTATTGATCAAATAGTTGTTAACCACAATAAATTTCTGTATAGGGGGGTCAATACTCAATGCACAATCATTAATCCACCCCAAGCCTAATTTTCGTCAGTCTCCAATCTTCTGATGCATAACGAACAAATTCTTACATAGTGAATAAGTTACATGGTGAACAGTACAAGGGCAGTCATCACAGAAGCTTTCGGTTTTGCTCATGCATTAGGAACTATACACAGTCAGTTCAAATATGAATATTCATTTGATTTTTAAACTTGATTTATATGTGGATACCACATTTCTCTATTATTATTATTTTTAATAAAATGCTGAAGTGGTAGGTAGATACGAGATAAAGGTAGAAAACAGAGTTTAGTGTTGTAAGAGAGCAAATGTAGATGATCAGGTGTGTGCCTGTAGACTATGTGTTAATCCGAGCTAGACGAGGGCAATAAACATCCACGTATGCAGAAGATTTCTCTCAGAACATGAGGGGGGAGGTTCTAAGCCTCACCTCTGCTGCTCCCCATTTTCTCACCAGATGGCCCCCTGCAACTGTGCCTGTCTTAGGTTGTTCCTCCCTTGAGGAATCTTACCCGTCTCTGGCTAACCAGTCATCTTCCGGGGCCATACAGGGAAATGTTAAGTTGGTAAGTGAGAGAGAAGCCTTATTGTTGGAAAAGGTTAGCTTTTTACTTCTTTGCATATTTATGCCCTGTGGCTTCTATGCCCAGCATTTGTCTTGAGGTGTCTTTACCACTTGGAAGAATTATGATACTCGGTAAATTCGACATGTGGCACGAGTTCTATTTAAAGGTTGTGATTAGGTAGGAAGAAGAAAAGCTATAGAAGTAGCAGGCGGAAGAAAACCTGGGAAGATTGATTATTTCTTTGACATATCTTCTTGTAGAGTAACTTCAGCATGGATAGGTTTTAAACTACTAATTAAATTGTGCACACACATTAACATAATAGGAATATAGTTACCTAACCAAAGCATACCTGTAATTACCAGCCATCTCCAGTGAAACCAAGAAAACCAGTTAGGCACCTTAGGCATTTGTGAAAACTTATCTATGATATGGTGGATATTGTCCGACTGAACTTAAACAGTCTGAGAGAATTCAGATAAACTAGAACAACCCATTCCTGGGGACTGTTCATATCCCATATGTTCTTTTAACGATAAATAGTCTGTGGTTGTAAGATTTTGGAGTGCTACAATTTGCACTTCTCCTAATTCTTGGTTGAGTTCCAACAGTATAGATCCAGTCCAATTTTTGTTTTACTGTATGCACAGGCCAGCTTAGATATCTCCTTCTTCATTCCCACGGCTAGTCCAGGAACTGGTGGGATGAGTGCATCTACATCTGTGACAGTGCGTGGATCTTTGTTGGAGTTTTTTTTTGCTGATCATCTTCTGTCATGAGTCTTCCTGAGAGTGCTGATGTTGGAAGTTCTTTTTCATATCGTATCTTAGTTCATTTTCGGGGTCATGGCTCCTTTATCTTATATTAGTTGACCATATATGCTTGGGTTAATATCTGGGCTCCCAGTTCTGTTCCACTGACTTATGGGTCTGTTCTTGTTTTAGTACCAAATTGTCTTGATTACTTTGGCTTTGTATTACAGTTTGAAGTTGGGGAGTGTAATTCCCCCTGCTTTATTCTTCCTTCTGAGGATTGTTTTGGCTATTTGGGGTCTTTTGTGCTTCTATATGAATTTTAGAACTACTTGCTATAGTTCATTGAAGAATGCTGTTGGAATTTTGATAGGGATTGCATTGCATCTGTAAATTGCTTTAGGCAAGATGGTCATTTTGACAATATTAATTCTTCCTATCCATGAGCACGGGATGTATTCCATTCATTGGTGTCTTCTTTACTTTCTCTCATGTGTGTGTTCTAGTTTTCATGGTATAGGTCTTTCACTTCCTTGGTTAGGTTTATTTCTAGGTATTTTTTTTTCATTCAGTTGTAAATGGAATTGTTTTCCTGATTTCTCTTTCTGCTAGTTCATCATTACTATACAGTAATGCAACAGATTTCTGTGTATTGATTTTGTATCCTGCAACTTTGCTGAATTCAGTTATTCTAGCAGTTTTGGAGTGGATTCTTCAGAGTTTTTTATGTATAATATCATGCCATCTGCAAACAGTGACAGTTTGACTTCTTCCTTACCAATCTGGACGCCTTTTATTTCTTTGTGTTGTCTGATTGCCATGGCTAGGACCTCCAGAACTATGTTGAATAAAAGTGGGGAGACTGGGCATCCTTGTCTTGTTCCGGATCTTAGAGGAAAATCTTTCAGCTTTTCACTGTAAGTATGATGTTGACTATGGGGTTGGCATATATGGCCTTTATTATGTTGATGTACTTGCCTTCTATACTCATTTTGTTGAGAGTTTTTATCATGAAAGTATGTTGAATTTTGTCAAATGCTTTTTTGGCTTCTATGGAGATGATCATTTTTTATATATTTTTTAATGGGTAAACATAATGGAAGATGTTCTTTATTCAGCATAATGTCTGGAACACACTTGGGACAATCTTTAATGTCCTGGCTTCTCTTGTTTTTTTATTTTTTAATTTTTTTATTTTGGTGTCATTAATCTACAATTACATGAGGAACATTATGTTTACTAGGTTCACCCCTTCACCAAGTCCCTCGCAAAACCCCCATTACAGTCACTGTCTATCAGCGTAGTAAGATGATGTAGAATCACTACTTGTCTTCTCTGTGTTGCACAGCCCTCCCTGTGCCACCTCCCACATTATACATGCTAATCGTTATGCCCCCTTTCTTCCCCCCACTTTATCCCTCCCTTCTCACCCATCCTCTCCAGTCCCTTTCCCTTTGGTAACTGTTAGTCCATTCTTGGGTTCTGTGATTCTGCTGCTGTTTTGTTCCTTCAGTTTTTTCTTTGTTCTTATACTCCACATATGAGTGAAATCATTTGGTACTTGTTTTTCTCTGCCTGGCTTATTTCACTGAGCATAATACCCTCTAGCTCCATCCATGTTGTTCCAAATGGTAGGACTTGTTTTATTCTTATGGCTGAATAATATTCCATTGTGTATATGTACCACATCTTCTTTATCCATTCATCTACTGATGGACACTTAGGTTGCTTCCATTTCTTGGCTATTGTAAATAGTGCTGCGATAAACATAGGAGTGCATCTGTCTTTTTCAAACTGGAATGCTGCATCTTTAGGGTAAATTCCTAGAACTGGAATTCCTGGGTCAAATGGTATTTCTATTTTGAGCTTTTTGAGAAACCTCCATACTGCTTTCCACAATGGTTGAACTAATTTACATTCCCACCAGCAGTGTAGGAGGGTTCCCCTTTCTCTACAACTTTGCCAACATTTGTTGTTGTTTGTCTTTTGGATGGTGGCTATCACCAAATTAAAACTACAAGATATCTCATTGTGGTTTTAATTTGCATTTTTCTGATGACTAGCAATGTGGAGCATCTTTTCATGTGTCTGTTGGCCATCTGAATTTCTTCTTTGGAGAACTGTCACTTCAGCTCCTCTGCCCATTTTTTAATTGGATTATTTGCTTTTTGTTTGTTGAGGTGCGTGAGCTCTTTATGTATTTTGGATGTCAGCTCTTTATCGGATCTGTCATTTATGAATATATCATCCCATACTGTAGGATGCCTTTTTGTTCTATTGATGTTGTCCTTTGCTGTACAGAAGCTTTTCATCTTGCTATAGTACCACTTGTTCATTTTTGCTTTTGTTTCCCTTGCCCGGGGAGATAATGTTCATGAAGAAGTCGCTCATGTTTATGTCCAAGAGATTTTTGCCTCTATCTTTTTCTAAGACTTTTATGGTTTCATGACTTACATTCAGGTCTTTGATCCACTTCAAATTTACTTTTGTGTATGGGGTTAGACAGTGATCCAGTTTCATTCTCTTACATGTAGCTGTCCAGTTTTGCCAACACCAGCTGTTGAAGAGACTGTCATTTCCCCATTGTATGTCCATGGCTCCTTTATCATATATTAATTGACTATATATGTTTGGGTTAATGTCTGGAGTCTCGATTCTGTTCCAGTGGTCTGTGGCTCTGTTCTTGTGCCAGTACCAAATTGTCTTGATTACTGTGGCTTTGTAGTAGAGCTTGAAGTTGGGGAACGAGGTTCCCCCCACTTTATTCTTCCTTCTCTGGATTGCTTTGGCTATTTGGGGTCTTTCATGGTTCCATATGAATTTTTGAACTATTTGTTCCAAGTCACTGAAGAATGCTTTTGGTAATTTGATAGGGATTGCATCGAATCTGTAGATTGCTTTGGGCCACATGGCCATTTTGACGATATTAATTCTTCCTAGCCATGAGCATGGGATGAGTTTCCATTTGTTAGTATCCTTGTTAATTCCTCTTAAGAGTGTCTTGTAGTTTTCAGGGTATAGGTCTTTCAGTTCCTTGGTTAGGTTTATGCCTAGGTATTTTATTCTTTTTGATGCAATTGTGAATGAAATTGTTTTCCTGATTTCTCTTTCTGTTAGTTCATTGTTAGTGTATAGGAAAGCCACAGATTTCTGTGTATTAATTTTGTATCCTGCAACTTTGCTGAATTCTGATATTAGTTCTAGTAGTTTTGGAGTGGAGTCCTTAGGGTTTTTTATGTAAAATATCATATCATCTGCAAATAGGGTCAGTTTGACTTCTTCTTTACCAATCTGGATTCCTTGTATTTCTTTGTTTTGTCTGATTGCCATGGCTAGGACCTCCAGTACCACGTTGAATAACAGTGGGGAGAGTGGGCATCCCTGTCTTGTTCCCGATCTTAGAGGAAAAGCTTTCAGCTTCTCGCTGTTCAGTATGATGTTGGCTGTGGGTTTATCATATATGGCCTTTATTATGTTAAGGTACTTGCCCTCTATACCCATTTTGTTGAGGGTTTTTATTATGAATGGATGTTGAATTTTGTCGAATGCTTTTTCAGCGTCTATGGAGATGATCATGTGATTTTTGTCCTCCTTTTTGTTTATGTGGTGGATGATGTTGATGGATTTTCAAATGTTGTACCATCCTTGCATCTCTGGGATGAATCCCACTTGGTCATGGTTTATGATCCTCTTGATATATTTTTTAATTCAGTTTGCTAATATTGTGTTGAGTATTTTTGCATCTATGTTCATCAGGGATATTGGTCTGTAATTTTCTTTTTTGATGGGGTCTTTGCCTGGTTTTGGTATTAGGGTGATGCTGGCTTCATAGAATGAGTTTGTAAGTATTCCCTCCTCTTCTGTTTTTTGGAAAACTTTAAGGAGAATGGGTATTATGTCTTCCCTGTATGTCTGATAAAATTCCAAGGTAAATCCATCTGGCCCAGGGGTTTTACTCTTGGGTAGTTTTTTGATTACCGCTTCAATTTCATTGCTGGTAATTGGTTTGTTTAGATTTTCTGTTTCTTCCTTGGTCATTCTTGGAAGGTTGTATTTTTCTAGGAAGTTGTCCATTTCTTCTAGTTTTCCAGCTTGTTAGGATGTAGGTTTTCATAGTATTCTCTAATAATTCTTTGTATTTCTGTGGGGTCCGTTGTGATTTTTCCTTTCTTGTTTCTGATTCTGTTGATGTGTGTTGATTCTCTTTTTCTCTTAATAAGTCTGGCTAGAGGCTTGGCTATTTTGTTTATTTTCTTGAAGAACCAGGTCTTAAGTTTCATTGATTTTTTTCTATTGCTTTATTGTTCTCAGTTTTATTTATTTCTTCTCTGATCTTTATTATGTCCCTCCTTCTGCTGACCTTGGGCCTCATTTGTTCTTCTTTTTCCAATTTCAATAATTGTGACTTTAGACTATTCATTTGGGATTGTTCTTCCTTCTTTAAATAGGCCTGGATTGCTATATACTTTCCTCTTAAAACTGCTTTCACTGCGTCCCATAGAAGTTGGGGCTTTGTGTTGTTGTCATTTGTTTCCATATATTGCTTGATCTCTATTTTAGTTTGGTCATTGATCCATTGATTATTTAGGAGAATGTTGTTAAGCCTCTATGTGTTTGTGAGCCTTTTTGCTTTCTGTGTACAATTTATTTCTAGTTTTATACCTTTGTGGTCTGAGAAGTTGGTTGATAGAATTTCAGTCTTTTTGAATTTACTGAGGCTCTTTTTATGGCCTAGTATGTAGTCTATTCTGGAGAATGTTCCATGTGCACTTGAGAAGAATGTGTATCCTGCTGCTTTTTGGTGTAGAGTTCTATAGATGTCTATTAGGTTCATCTGTTCTATTGTGTTGTTAAGTGCCTCTGTGTCCTTACTTATTTTCTGTCTGGTTGATTTGTCCTTTGGAGTGAGTGGTGTGTTGAAGTCTCCTAAAATAAATGCATTGCATTCTGTTTCCTTCTTTAATTCAGTTAGTATTTGTTTCACATATGTCAGTGCTCCTGTATTGGGTACATATATATTTATAATGGTTATATCCTCTTGTTGGACTGACCCCTTTATCATTATGTAATGTCCTTCTTTATCTCTTGTTAGTTTCTTTGTTTTGAAGTCTATTTTGTGTGATACTAGTACTGCTACACCTGCTTTTTGCTTCTTGTTGTTTGCATGAAATATCTTTTTCCATCCCTTGACTTTTAGTCTGTGCATGTCCTGCATGTCTTTGGGTTTGAGGTGAGTCTCTTGTAAGCAGCATACAGATGGGTCTTGCTTTTTTATCCATTCTATTACTGTGTGTCTTTTGATTGGTGCATTCAGTCCATTTATATTTAGGGTGATTATTGAAAGATGTACTTATTGCCATTGCAGGCTTTAGATTCATGGTTAACAAAGGTTCAAGTTTAGCTTCTTTACTATCTTACCATCTAACTTAACTTACTTATTGAGCTATTATAAACACAGTGTGATGTTTCTTTATATCTCTCCCTTCTTATTCCTCCTCGTCCATTCTTTATGTTAGGTGTTTTATTTTGTGCTCTTTTGTGTTTCCTTTGACTGCTTTTGTGGGTAATTGATTTTATTTTTTGCCTTTAGTTAGTATTTGGTTGGTCTGCTTTCTTTGCTGTCATTTTATTTTCTCTGGTGACATCTATTTAGCCTGACGAGTGCTTCCATCTATAGCAGTCCCTCTAAAATACCCTGTAGAGGTGGTTTGTGGGAGGCAAATTCCCTCAACTTTTGCTTGTCTGGGAATTGTTTAATACCTCCTTCATATTTAAATGATAATCGTGCTGGATACAGTATTCTTGGTTCATGGCCCTTCTGTTTCATTGCATTAAATATGTCATGCCATTCGCTTCTGGCCTGTAAGGTTTCTGTTGAGAAGTCTAATGATAGCCTGATGGGTTTTCCTTGGTTGGTGACCTTTTTTCTCTCTCTGGCTGCCTTTAATACTCTGTCCTTGTCCTTGATCTTTGCCATTTTAGTCATTATGTGTCTTGGTGTTGTCTTCCTTGGGTGCCTTCTGTTGGGATCTCTGTGTGCTTCCATGGTCTGAGCAACTATTTCTTCCCCCAGTTTGGGGACATTTTCAGCAATTATTTCTTCAAAGACACTTTCTATCCATTTTTCTCTCTTCTTCTTCTGGTACCCCTATAATGTGGATATTGTTCTGTTTGTATTGGTCACACAGTTCTCTTAATATTCTTTCATTCCTGGAGATCCTTTTATCTCTCTCTGCGTCAACTTCGCTGCATTCCTGTTCTCTGATTTCTTTTCCATTAATGGCCTCTTGCATCTCTGCCATTCTGCTTTTAAGCCTTCCAGAGATTGTTGTATTTCTGTAGTCTCCCTCCCAACTTTATCCGTTAGCTCTTGCATTTTTCTCTGCAGCTCCATCAGCATGGTTATGACCTATATTTTAAATTCTTTTTCAGGAAGATTGGTTAAATCTATCTCCCCAGGTTCCCTCTCAGGGTATGTCTGTGTTATTCTGGTATGGATCAAATTCTTCTGCCTTTTCATGGTGATAAAGGTATTCATGGGCAGTTGGCACATGTGTCAGCTGGGAGAACAAATCCCTTCCCACTTGCTCGTTGCCTTCCTCTCCTGCGAGAACGGCGACCCCTAGCGGCTTGTGCTGGGCCGCTGCGTGCTGACGGGATCTCTG
This sequence comes from Manis pentadactyla, assembly GCF_030020395.1. Classification (NCBI taxonomy): domain Eukaryota; kingdom Metazoa; phylum Chordata; class Mammalia; order Pholidota; family Manidae; genus Manis; species Manis pentadactyla. The sequence continues at coordinate 24,616,836 of NC_080037.1, read as the reverse complement.
AGTCTGGCCTGGGTGACTGCGGAGATGGCTCTCGCGGCTGCCGTGGCCGTGGCTGGTCTCAAGGTGCTGCTCTGCTTTGGTGGGTCTGCGCTGGATGGGGAATGGGTGGGAGGCTGTTTATCGCCGTGAGGGGCCTCAGCTGCACTGCTGCCCAAGGGGTTAGGGTGCCCAGAGTTCCCCAGGATTCCCAGCTGCTGGGCTGAGTGTGCCCGGTCGCTTCTGTCTGGCCGTGAGGCTCCTGTTCCTTTATGACTTTCAACAAGCACTCATTTTTCTTTTGTCCCAGGTTTGCCGGCCGTGGGGACCCTCTCGCAGGTTTTACTGTTCCATTTCCCTAGTATCCAGCACACTACGCAGTGTGTGTCTGTGCTCCCAGTGTGGATAACTAGGGCTGTGTGTTTAGCAGTCCTGGGCTCCCTCTCCCTCCCCGCTCCAACTCCTCTCCTCCCACCAGGGAGCTGGGGTGGCATACGCGCTCGGGTCCCACTGGGCTGCGGCTTGTATCATACCCCCTTTGTGAGGTGCTGGGTTCTTGCAGGTGTAGATGTAGCCTGGCTGTTGTACTGTATCTAATGGTCTCTCTTAGGAATAGTTGTATTTGTTGTATTTTAAAAAATATGTGTGGTTTTGGGAGGAGATTTCCACTGCCCTCCTCATGCCGCCATCTTGGCTCCTTGTGATCATGTGGTTTTGTCCTTCTTTTTGTTGATGTGGTGGATGATGTAGATGGATTTTCAAATGTTATACCATACTTGCATCCCTGAAATAAATCATACTTGATCATAATGGATGATCTTTTTGATGTATCTTTAAATTCAATTTGCTAGTATTTTGTTGAGTATTTTTGCATGTATGTTCATCTGAGATATTGGTCTGTAGTTTTGTTTTTTTATGGTGGCTTTGCCTGGTTTTGCTATTAGAGTGATGCTGGCCTCGGAGAATAAGTTTGGGAGTATTCCCTCCTCTTCTACTTTTTGGAAAACTTAAGGAGGATGGGTATTAAGTCTTCACTAAATGTTTGATAAAATTCTGCAGTGAAATCATCTGGTCCAGGAGTTTTGTTCTTAGGTAGTGTTTTGATTACCAGTTTAATTTGATTGCTGGTAATTGTTCTGTTCAGATTTTCTGTTTCTTGCTGGATCAGTCTTGGAAGGTTGTATTTTTCTAGAGAGTTGTCCATTTCTTCTAGGTTATCCTGTTTGTTAGCATAAAATTTTTCATAGTATTCTCTCATAATTCTATGCATTTCTATGGTATCAGTAGTGATTTTTCCTTTCTCATTTCTGATTCTGTTTATGTAAGTAGACTCTGTTTTTTTCTTGATTAAGTCTGTCTAGGGTTTTATCTATTTTGCTTATTTTCTTGAAAAACCAGCTCTTGCTTTCATTGACTCTATTGTTTTATTCTTCTTGGTTTTATTTATTTATGCTCTAAATTTTTGACTTAAGGCCTCATTTGTTCTTCTTTTTCTAGTTTCATTAATTGTGAGTTTATACTGTTCATTTGGGATTGTTCTTCTTTCCTGAGGTAGGCCTGCCTGTATTGCAGTATACTTCCCTCTCAGCACAGTCTTCACTGCATCCCACAGATATTGCGGTGTTGAATTATTGTTGTCATTTGTCTCTATATATTGCTTGATCTCTGTTTTTATTTGGTCATTGATCCATTGATTATTTAGGAGCATGTTGTTAGGCCTCCGTGTGTTTGTGGGCTTTTTCGTCTTCTGTGTATTATTTATTTCTAATTTCCTACCTTTGTAATTTGAGAAGCTGGTTGGTACAATTTCAATCTTTTTGAATTTACTGAGGCTCTTTTTGTGGCCTAGTATATGATCTATTCTTGAAAATGTTCCATGTGCACTTGAGAAGAAGTGTGTATCCTATTGATTTTGGATGGTGTGTGCTGTAGAGGTCCATTAGGTCCATGTGTTCTAATACGTTGTTCAGTGCCTCTGTCTCCTTACTTATTTTCTGTCTGGTTGATCTGTCCTTTGGAATGAGTGGTGTGTTGAAGTCTCCCAAAATGAATGCATTGCATTTATTTCCACCTTCAATTCTGTTAGTATTTGTTTCACATATGGAGGTGATCCTATGTTGTGTGCATAGATATTTATAATGGTTATATCATCTTGTTGGACTGACTCCTTAATCATTAGGTAATGTCCTTCTTTGTCTCGTCAATTTTTTTGTTTTGAAGTCTGTTTTGTCCGATACAAGTACTGCAACACCTGCTTTTTTCTACCTTTTAGTTGCATGAAATATCTTTTTCCATCCTTGTACTTTCAGTCTGTGTATGTCTTTGGGTTTGAATTGTGTGTCTTGTAGGCAGCAAATACACAGGTCTTGTTTTTTTATCCATTCAGTAGCTATGTTTTTTGATTGATGAATTCAGACCATGTACATTTAGGATGATTATCAATAGGCATGTACTTTCTACCATTTCAGGCTTTAGATTCATGGTTACCAAATGTTCAGGGGTAATTACCTTACTGTCTAACAGTGTAATTTAACTCATTTTGTGTGCTATTAGAAACACAATCTAAAGGTTCTTTTTTTTCTTCCCTCCTTTCTCTTCCTCCTCCATTCTTCATATATTAGGTATCATAATCTGTACTCTTTGTATTCTCCTTGACTGACTTTGGGGGTAGTTGATTTAATTTTGCAAGTGCTTAGTAATTAATTATTCTACTTTCTTTACTGTGGTTTTATTTTCTCTGGTGACAGCATTTAGCCTTAGGAACACTTCCATCTATAGCACCTCCAGAGTAGACTGTAGAGATGGTTTATGGGAGGTAAATTTTCTCAGGTTTTTCTTACCTAAAAATTGTTTAATCCCTCCTTCCAAATTAAGTGATAATCCTGCCAGGTAGAGTATTCTTGGTTTGAGGCCCTTCTGTTTCATTGCATTAAATATATCATGCCACTCCATTCTGGCCTGTTAAGTTTCTGCTGAGACATCTGATGATAGCCTGATGGGTTTTTCTTTGTATATGATCTTTTTTCTCTCTCTAGCTGTTTTTAAAAGTCTGTCTTTATCCTTGATCTTTGCCATTTTAATTATTATATGTCTTGGTGTTGTCTTCCTTGGGTCTCCTGTGTTGGGAGATCTATGCACCTCCATGGCCTGAGAGACTATCTCCTTCCCCAGATTGGGGAAGTTTTCAGCAGTTACCTTCTCAATGACACTTTCTGTCCCTTTTTCTCTCTCTTCATCTTCTGGTAACCCTGCAATGTGAATATTTTTCCGTTTGGATTGGTTCACACAGTTCTCTTAATATTCTTTCAGTACTTGAGATCCTTTTTCTCTGTGCCTCAGCTTCTTTATATTCCTCTTCTCTAATTATTATTCCATTTACCATCTCTTCTACTACATCTAATCTGCTTTTAAATCCCTCCATTGTATGTTTCATTTCAGATATGATTACTGACAATTGATTCTCCATCCTATATTTGTCCCTGAGTTCTTGAGTATTTTTCTGTACATCCATGAGCATCTTTATGATTTTTATTTTGAACTCTCTTTCAGGAAGATTGGTGTGTTCAGTTTTACTTGGTTCCTTTTCACTTGGTGTTTGTGAGATTTGGTTTGAACCAGGTTCCTCTGACGTTTCATATTTGTATGTGGCGCCTTCTAGTGCCCAGATGCTCTAGTCTCTGGAGGCGCTCATCCCCTGGAGTGATGTTGGGGGTCGCAGAGGAGCAGCACTGGTGTTGTTTCATGAGCTCTGCTCTGTTCTCCAGGTGTATGCAGTCTGATGCAGCTTTCTTTCCTGTTCATCTTTTAGGATTATTTGTATTAACTATATTTTCATATAATATATGGTTTTGGGAGGAATTCTGTCCCACCTCTCAATCCACCATCTTCAATCTCTCCCTTCAGTCTTATCTGCTTTTTATTAAAGGCAATTCAAAGGAAGATTATTCTTGATTACAAAAAAAGCTGATCTCATTATGCTTGGCCTGATTATTTGCATTTGTATAGTAGGAAAAATGTTTGTTTATTCTGTGGGCTTTCTTAAGTTTGCTTTCATAAGTTAAATTTTCATAAATGATTTTAGACTTTGAAAAGCCTGTTATTTGCTAAACAAAGAGTAGGAAACCACACCTAAGAAACTCTCTCTCATCCAAAATGTCTCACTGTATTAGACTCTCTTTTCTGTGGAAATAGGGTCTCAGTATTTCTAATACTTTTTCTAATGAGAACTAAGGATTTTCTCCCATGTCTGTTTTCAGTTGGATGCAAAATTAAGATTTCAGAAACTTAGTGGAAATGTAAAATTAATGTTGTTTGATATTCATTTTCAGATTGAAAATATCAGAAGGAAGCATAATTATCTGCCTTTCATTATGGAATTGTTAAAGACTCTAGCAGAACATCAGCAATTAATACCACTAGTAGAAAAGGTAAATATTTTACTGTTGAATATTTAAATTAAATTTACATTCCCCCAAAACAAAAAAAATTTTTTTTTTTGAGAGTGCATCTCTCATATTTATTGATCATATGGTTGTTAACAACAGTAAAATTCTGTATAGGGGACTCAATGCACAATCATTAATCAACCCCAAGCTTAATTCTCAACAGCTCCAATCTTCTGAAGTATAATGAACAAGTTTTTACATGGTGAACAGTGCAAGGGCAGTCATCACAGAAACTTCCGGTTTTGATTACGCATCATGAACTATAAACAATCAGGTCAATTATGATTATTCGTTTGATTTTTATACTTGATTTATATGTGAATCCCACATTTCTCCTTTATTATTATTATTTTTTTAATAAAATGCTGAAGTGGTAGGTAGATGCAAGATAAAGGCAGAAAACATAGTTTAGTGCTATAAGGGGGCAAATGTAGATGATCAGGTGTGTGCCTATAGACTAAGTATTAATCCAAGCTAGACAAGGGCAACAAAACATCCACAGATGCAGAAAATTTCTCTCAAAACGGGGGGTGAGGTTCTAAGCCTCACCTCTGTTGATCCCCAATTTCTCACCTGATGGCCCCCCTGCGACTGTGCCTGTCTTAGGTTGTTCCTCCCTTGAGGAATCTTACCCGTCTCTGGCTAACCAGTCATCTTCCGGGGCCATACAGGGAAATGTGAAGTTGGTAAGTGAGAGGGAAGCCTTATTGTTTGAAAAGGTTAGCTTTTTACTTCTTTGCATATTTATGCCCTGTGGCTTCTATGCCCAGCATATGTCTTGAGGTATCTTTACCACTTGGAAGAATTATGATACTCGGTAATTTCAATATGAGGCACGAATTCTACTTAGGGGTTGTAATTATGAAGGAAGAAGAGAAGCTATAGAAGTAGCAGACGGAAGAAAACATGGGAAGATTGATTATTTCTTTGACATATCTTCTTGTAGTGTAACATAAGCGTGTGTAGGTTTTAAATTACTAATTAAATTGCGTGCACACATTAACATAATAGGAATACAGCTACATGACCAAAGCAGACCTACAATTACCAGCCATCTCCAGTGAAACCAAGAAAACCAGTTAGGCACCCTAGGCATTTGTGAAAACTTATCAATGATATGATGGATATTGTCTAACTGAATTTGAATATTTTGAGAAAAATCAGGCAAATTAAAACAACACATTCCTGGGAACTGTTCACATCCCATATGTTCTTTTAACAGTAGATAGTTGCAAGATTTTGGAGCACTGCAACTTGCACTTCTCCTAATTCTTGGTTGAGTTCCGACAGTATAGATCCAGTCAGATTTGTTGTTTTACTGTATGCACAGGCCAGCTTAGATATCTCCTTCCTCATTCCCATGGCAAGTCCAGGAACTGGTGGGATGAATGCAGCTACAACTGCAACAGCACCAGGATCTTTGTTGAAATTTTTTGATCATCATCTTCTGGAATGACTCTTCCAGAGAATGTTGATGTTGGAAGTTCTTTATATCGTGTCTTAATTCGTTTTCTGGGTAGCCAAATTAGGCTTTGCTCCTCTGTATAAACACAAACAAACCCTTTGCCCACACTTTGATATGCCCTTTATACCATTGTGAAGAACTTATTGGAGATCACCACACAGGAACTGTTTTTTTTTTTTAAGAGAAAGGAATATTATCAGAAAAATGTACTTCCATAGCTGATCATCTGACACCCTTTAAATTATCAAAATTAAGGATATGTAAACACGCATTAATCGTTGATTTGCAGTTAGTTTTATCCTATCAGGGAGTAATCCCCCTTTTCTTTCTCTTTTTTTTTTTTATCATTAATCTACAATTACATGAAGAATATCATGTTTACTAGGCTGTCCCCTATACCAGGTCCCCCCCACAAACCCCATTACAGTCACTGTCCATCAGCATAGCAAAATATTGTGGAATCACTACTTGTCTTCTCTGTGTTGTACAGCCCTCCCCTTTCTCCCACCCCCCTCATTATGCATGCTAATCATAATACCCCCTTTCTTCTTCTCCCCCTTATCCCTCCCTACCCACCCATCCTCCCCAGTCCCTTTCCCTTTGGTACCTGTTAGTTCATTCTTGGGTTCTGTGATTCTGCTGCTGTTTTGTTCCTTCAGTTTTTCTTTTGTTCTTATACTTCACAGATGAGTGAAATCATTTGGTATTTCTCTTTCTCCACTTGGCTTATTTCACTGAGCATAATACTCTCTAGCTCCATCCATGTTGTTGCAAATGGTAGGATTCAAAACAAAAAAATTTTTGACTTGAGAGGTAAAAATCTGTTGAAGCTTTATTTTTCTTTTTTTGCCTTTACCTATTGTTTTACATTCTAAGTGAGCATTAGTTCAACCTGATACTGTAAAATAAAAATAAGGGATTGCCATACTGTCTTAACCTTCCACAATCCTAGTGTCAAGAACTCAGGTTGTGTGATATTAGAAAGAATTTAAAACATTTTCCATCCTTTAAACTGAAAATAAATTTTTAAAGTTAATAATTGAAATAATAGATTTTTTTATTAAGGTATCATCGATACACAATCTCATGAAGGTTTCACATGAGCAGCATTGTGGTTACTACATTCCCCCTATTATCAAATCCCCACCACATACCCCATTACAGTCACTAGTTAAGTAAGATGCTATAGAGTCATTACTTTTCTTCTCCATGCTGTTCTGCCTTCCCCGTAACCTACCTATATTATGTGTGGTAGCTATAATGCCCCCAACCCCTTCTCCCTCCCCTTTGGTAACTGCTAGCTCCTTCTTGGAGTTTTTGAGTGAGTCTGCTACTGTTTTGTTCTTCAGTTTTGCTTCGTTGTTATACTCCACAGATGAGTGAAATCATTTGATACTTGTCTTTCTCCACCTGGCTTATTTCACTGAGCATAATATCCTCTAGCTCCATCCTTGTTGCTACAAATGCTAGGATTTTTCTTCTTATGGCTGAATAATATTCCATTGGGTATATATAGCACATCTTCTTTATCCATTCATGTACTGGTGGACCCTGAGGTTGTTTCCATATCTTGGCTATTATAAATAGTGCTGCGATAAACATAGGGGTGCGTATATGTCTTTTTGAATCAGGGATCTTGTTTTCTTCAGGTAAATAAATTCCTAGGAATGGAATTCCTGGGTCAGATGGTATTTCTTTTTGTAGTTTTTTGAGGTACCTTCATACTGCTTTCCATAATGGTTGAACTAATTTACATTCTGACTAACTGTATGAGGGTCCCCCTTTCTCCACATCCTTACCATCATAAAAGAATAGATTTTAAAAATTTAATTTGGCAAAAATTTGAATTATCATAGAATTTAGAATGAAAGTGAATATTGAAGGGAGAAATAATGTAGCTTAGACTAAAATAACTTTCTTATTCCTAAGCTAATATTCTTTCTATGAGGATAAATTATCATAGGTTAGTGAAAAATTCTGATTTCTAAGATTTTTTTTCTTTAATATAAGGCAGTTAAAATAAAATATTTGTTGAAACAATGAAATACAATTAAATTTCTTTTACATTTATGCTGTAATAAGTATTTCTGAAAGTAACCATTGCTGGGTACTCTTTAAAATACATGTTATCTGGCCCATTCCCAGATACTCTGATATAGGGGAAAGAATCTTTAAATAAGTTACCCCAAGTGATACTAATGCAGCTGGTCTATATACCACATTTTGAGAAACAGTTTGAGAAAAAACGACTAGACATATAAAATTGTAGACCATTAAGTTAAAGACCAGAATACATGGTAGGTATATTTTTCTTACTAATTTTAAAGTTTATGGAGGAAAGATACATTTTAACCCACTTGTTTATATCATAATTTCTAATATGAGGTGAATTAAGGTATTTGTGTATACCCTACTACCAAGATACTAAAATATCTGTTTTGACATTTAGCATTATATGCAAAAATTACTGCAGATCTCTTTCCATTTAAAAAAAATTTTTTATTGAAGTATTATTGATATACATTCCTATGAAGGTTTCACATGAAAAAACAATGTGGTTACTACATTTACCCATATTATCAAGTCCCCACCCATACCCCAATGCAGTCACTGTCCATCAGTGTAGTAAGATACCACAGATTCACTATTTGCCTTCTCTGTGCTACACTGTTTTCCCTGTGAACCCCACACAATGTGTACGAAACATATTACCCCTCAATCCCCTTCTCCCTCCCTTCCCACCCGCCCTCCCACATCCCTCCACTTTGGTAACCACTACCTGCAGATCTCTTTTCCATATAGGTTTTTCATGTATCTCAGGGTATTAAAGTTAAAAAAGCTCAAGAGGGGAATGTGATTTCTTAAGTTGTAGATGAATACTTCGGGTCCTGTGATTTTTCTCAAAATTGCTTGGTTAACAGAATACCTAGATACTGTGTTCTGTGTATGAAACATTATGAAATATTTCTCTATTCAAATAATTAAACCAACTAATAATATAGACTGTTGTGCTAAAACATGTGATATGTTGTATCAAATTTTAAGTGTACATAATAGTATTAGGGATCAAATCAATGTTATCAGAAAAATTAAAAATGTGTATATTTGCTTTAAAATTGGTGTATGAATAAATTTTTTGGTGCCAATTAGGAAAACACTATTCCTTTTAAAAATGTTTTTGAGGTGGTAGCAATAAAATGTACAAATCTGAGTGTACAGCTCAATGAATTTTGATGTGTATACACTCATGTAATTGTTACCGAGATCGAAATATCAAGCTTTCTCACTAATTTTTTTCCCCTTTCAACTATTTCACCCATTCCCTCTTTTCTCCTCCCCTTTGGCAACCATCAATCTGTTCTCTGTGTTTATGAGCCTATTTTTGTTTTGTTTTTTTGTTTTTTGATTCTACTTATAAGAGATGTCACATGGTATTTGTCTGTCTTAATCTGACTTCACATAGCATAATACACCATAGGTCCATCCATGTTGCAAATGACAGGATCTCCTTCTTTGGAAAGGGACCGTTCTTGTTTGATTTTAATGTCACTATAACCCAAATTTTTGGAAAACAGAGAAGAACAGCTTATTCAGCTTTTGCATTAGAACTGAAATTCCTTTGTTCACATTATTTTGGACACGAGGTGGCAGTATATGAATGCCTAGTGGCAGTGGAACACCAACTTCGTCTGTTCTTGAGTTTGCATTTGTTTTATTGAAGAGGTAATTGACCTTCTAGCTTTTGCCTATTTCCTCCAAACTGTTCTTTGATTAATAGTTGTATAAGCAATATTAAAATGTATTTATTACTTCATGTATACGATAGCTGTTATCCCCTTAGATCCTGAAGGGAATTCAGATTTATCATTTGTTTAAAATTTCTGAAATATTTAAAATTTCTATCAAACATTTAGCTGAAGCTATATTCCAGCACTGTTTTACTATGTGGATGTACACATAATTAATACACATTCTCTTCTATTAAGCAATTTGTGATATAGTTGGGTATTGGAACAAACAAATTACAGTACTGTGCTGAATAGTGTTATTCTGATAAGTGCCTGAACAAAGTCATGCTGAAGACCCGGGGGAGCAAAGGGTAGCTCCTAGATAACTGTGCCACATAAAATTTCACATCCACAGAATTTTAAATCTGTAGTTAGAATTAAATACTTAATCTTTGTCAATAAATCCTCTTCCTTAGCACAAATATATTTTTGTTCATCATATTTTGAAAAAAAGAAATCATAATGTATTGAGGTTCTACTGATAAATCCAAATGTTAAAAATTAAAAACGACAATAGATTCAGATAAGATTTTACAATGATATATTGTATGAATGCTTATAATGATAGTTCCTCAGTAGTAATACCTCTAGAAAAAATTACATGTAGAATTTAGAAATGGATTATTAAGTTGAAATGCTCCTCCCAACCCCCCATGCCAAGGGAAAGTAGAATAAGGGATACAAACATGAAAAGGGTGGAAGGAACCCAATAGGAGAGATGTGGCTACTTTAGGCAGTGTTGCTAAATGCCAAACCTGTCTAGAGTCAGATTTTTGAGTAACAGACCTGTGATGACATCGAAGTGTTTGAGCTATGGAAATCTTTTCATTTTACAGAATAGTAGAGGTGAAGATTTTGACTACCCCAAGGGCATGTGGCTATAATAAATTAGCTTAAGGTCTTACAAGTGTTTGTTTTTGTTACATGAGACTTCTACTCTTATCTGATGAGTTCATTGAATATACATTGTGTAAAAACTGCTCAGGAGGTAACCTAAAATATATATAGCTATAAAATTTCTTGTGCTATATACCAAATCTGTTCCTTAAAATATAAAATCAGCTGGATTAATGGGAACTTTTACTTATTCAGGTATACTTATAATTCTTTTAAGATTTTTATCTCAGCTTTCATCATGTAATTTTAATGTCTATCCCAAGTTATTAACAACCATCAATTACCTACCAAAATGTAAAATTATAGATCAGTTGCTTTTGGGACTTCAAAACTACTTCATACTATTGAATTTTCACATTTTGCTAAGTCATTATCATTCAATTGGAACCAAATAACTAATTTTCAGAACTTAATCCCATTCCTTAATGGAAATAAGATAGAATAGTTAAATGATTCACAATAATGTCTATATTAATACCTATGATTACAGAATTACCTAAGTCAGCAGTTTTTAATATCTCATTGGTGTATTATGTAGAAGGAAAGTATTTCTTACCAGTATACTTTTCCATGTATTTAAAAACATGATAGTATTTTTTTAATTTTTTAACAAAGGCAGAACAGAATAGAGGCTGTTGGTTTAAATTTCAAATATCTTATTATTAGCTGGTGATTTTAGGCAAGTTATTTTCTTTCCTATAGTACCTATTTTCTTATCTGTAAATTGGTAATCGTACCTATTGCACAGTCTTGAGGATTAACGAGATCATATCTGTAAAGTACATAATAAGTGCTCAATAAATGATGGTAATTCTTTTTAGCCTATTTTATTTAACACATCCTAATTTTATCTCAATTATATAGTTTAATATATGTATGGATACTCTGCATTATATTTTCTTGTTCACTTAATTATGTTGTAAAGGTGTTGTCATAAACTAGTAAATTCATTCTCATTAATCCTATTAAACATTATGTATATGGCCATACCTCAGAGATATTGTGGGCTCGGTTCCAGACCACTACAATAAAGTGAGTATTGCAATAAAGTGAGCCAAATGAATTTTTTGGTTTCCCAGTGCATATAAAAGTTATGTTTACACTATACTGTGGTCTAATAAGTGTGCAATAGCATTATGTCTAAAAAAACAATGTATACCTTAATTTAAAAATAGTTTATTGCTGAAAATTGCTAACAATCATCTGAGCTTTCAGTGAGTCATAATCACTGATCACAGATCACCAGAAAAAATATAATAATAATGCAAAAAGTTTCAAATATTGTGAGAATTACTACAGTATGACAGAGACATGAACAGAGCAAAAGCTTTTGGAAAAACACAAGTCTATTGATACAACTCTATTGTGTCAGTAGACTTGCTCAGGACAGGGTTGCCACAAAACCTTCAATTTATAAAAAATGTGGTATCTGTGAAGCATAATAAAGTGAAGTATAATAAAATGAGGTATGCCTGTATTTAGAGTATATTCAGAGATCAATATGAAAAGAAATACTATTTTGATTTCAAGTCACATCTGAAATCAAATTGTGTTTTCATTATTTGGAAATAAAACTTTGAGAAATCATATATATATCAAATTACAAATTATGCTTTTAACTCAAACTGTTCATGCATGCAATTTTATTATTTTTTTATGTGATACATACAATGCAACTACTCTATATAGTCTAAGGCATAGCACTCAATTTTATCATACAGTTGTATAATAGATTACCTAATGCATTATAAATTTTTTAAATTATTCTAATTGCCCTATTTTTTAATCAAAGACCTTTTTTCTTAATTGTATAATAGCACAAGCCTAACTTATTTATTCCTTCCTGATTCAAGCAGCATAGTGGAAAGGACACTATATTCTAGTAGTATAAAATCTTCTCAAAGTGTCATCTGAGGATCAGCAGAAATGGCATCACCTGAGAGTTGGTTAGAAATTGAGAAACACTGGCATTTTTCTGAATCAGCATTTTAACAAGGTCCCCTGGTAATTGGCATGTACACTGAGAAGCATTGGTATAGAACATGGGTCTTTTGACCTCTGCTGAGGTTGTATTATATACTAATTGTGTGCCTTTGGTCAAGTTTGATAACATCTGTAAGCTCTAGCTTCTTTATCTGCTAAAAAATAAAATAAAATAGAATTGCTCTGTTCAAGCTGTATAATTGTTATGGGAATCAAAAGAAATATGTGTGAACATTTTTTTTAGGTCATGTAAGTAATGTTTGTCAATTGGATATATGTAATCGTTTAGTGACATTGTAGTACTCGTGATACTCATTTAAACTTTATGTTAAGCTCATTTATTCAAATATGCAGAAACTAATACAGGGTTTTTCTTATACTCAGTTGAATGAAAAAATGGGTATCTATGTAATAAACACATTGTTTCGAAATATTTATTAATGAGTATGACTATGGAATGAGTAATACATATTTTTAAATTATTACAATTATAATAGTACATTTCAATTCCAGATAAGAAAGAACTATAAATCAAACGTGATCCTTTTTTATTAAGGGCAAAATATAACTATGTAATTTTCCAAGAGTAGTTTGTTGGAAGTCTCAAGTTAACAAAAGATAATGCTCTAGAAATCTTGTGAACAGTACATTTCAAGCTTTTTAGCTTAAGAATACCCTCTTAGACACACTTTGTTTTAATATGATCTAAAACTTTTAAGGTTTTATAGCATACTATCTTTATTTTTCTAGGCAAAAGAAAAACAGAATGCAAAGAAAGCACAGGAAACCAAATGAAGAAGATGCTTTGGGACGTGTACACATTTCTGCTTCTACACTTATATTCATGGAAACCATTAAGTATAAAGAACTTTGAGCAACATCTCAATTGACTCAGTGCACGTTTGGCAATAGTACCAGTCCGTCTTGTCTTTAATGCATGAATTCATGAACTTTTTCCCTACTGCATCATGTGCATGTAGTACATATTGAATAAAAGCAATATTAAGAGTCTTTGCCCAAATTCCATTATTTGATACTGGATCTGAGAACTTTGTTGGTTCTCTAGATAAATGACTACCATAGTGAACTAGAAAATGCACAAAAAATGATATTCTCTGCTTGTAATTGTAATTAATCTTTTGATCTTTTAGCTCAGTTCAAATGCTTTAAAATTTATAAATGTAAGATCTTGATTAAACCGGATCTCTTGTTTCTCGTAGTAGAAAGAACTCAATATTTCTGTGTTTGCTAATCTAAACATATGAGCATTTTAAAACTGAATTTTATCTCCTATACTATTTGAAAAAGTATGATTTTAATGCAGATCATTTGTAAAAGGACAAAGTATAGTTTCTAGTGATTTTCATTGCTACCAGGATAAAAAGTAATAAACATTCCTATTTTTATTTTAGCAGACTTTTGGGGTTATTATGCATTGTAGAATTGTTTCAAGAATGTATAAATACTATACTTCAAAGCAAAATTTCAGGTTCAGAACAAGTTACAAATCAAAGATTTTTGGTGTTGCTCTCAGTTTGGTAATACTTTTTCAAGCTGTTAAGCTGTATCTTTATAAAAAACAATTGGAGGTTTGGCATTTCAGGCTATCTGCTTTTTAAGAAAAGGATGATGGTGGTGGAGCATCCTTCTATGGCAACTTGAACAAAATTAGTACAGTCCAGTAGTTTCCAGTAGCCATGTAGTTTGCTCACAATGGAGTGTTGTTTATTTTTAATTGCTTTTGGGAATTGCTTTGTTGTTTATTTTATAAAATAATATTCTTTTTCTTAACCATCTTTTCCAAATTAAAACTGAAAGATAATTTTATAAAACTTTTCATAAAAGAAATAATCTACTTTTTTCTTTACTAGGCACATTTCTGAAACTGATAAATGACTTTTAAATATTTTATTATGGAAAAGTTTAAACTTGTAGGGAGACTGTGTACCCATCTTCTAGAACTATAAACACATGAATCTTAAGGATTGTTTTTAAGTTTACTATATTGTGGTATTATGGTATTATTAAACAACTAATATGAGAAAACCTGGTGGGAAATTGAGTAGAAAAATTAATAAAATATTTTCCATACATAATTTCAGTTGAAGGTAATAAAGAAGAGTTTTTAGTTTTTTATTTGTGGGTAAATATAATTGCTCTGGTTACGGTAGTAATTATGGAGTGTTTTGGAAGCCATGGTACAATTTCTAAAAATGATTTCATAAGGATTACTTTACAGTCATCTTGATCCCATTCATTTATTTCAACTTAATTTGTATCTTTCTTTTTATTGAGGCTTAATTTAGTAAAGCAATACAAGGGGTATTATACTAAGTAGAGTCCAATAATCAAGGCAGTGTGATACTAGCATAAGGATCAACAAATAAATCAATGGAATAGAAGAGAGCCTAAAAACAAACGCACATTTATATGGTTACTTGATGTTGGACAAAGGTAGCAAAGCAATCCAACGGGGAAAGAAAGTCTTTTCAACAAGTGGTGCCAGAACAGCTATATATCCAAATGGGAAGAAGGAACCATGACCCCACTGCCTTACAGGAGAACTCGAGGTGGATCACGGACGTAAGTGTAATAGCTAAGGTATAACACTTACTGGAAAACAGGTGAATATCCTTGTGACTTGAGGGCAGCCAAAGGTTTCTTAGGTCACAGGATTAATAATCAGAAAAGATCTAAAATTAGTATACATAAAAATCAATATTTATTAAAAATTGAAATTAAAAATCTTTGAAAGATGCAGCTTTGCACAGTGGCAGTATTGTAGCCAATGAGGTTTATCCGAGGTGTGATTTTTGCTAATTGAAAACTTTTCCCAGTACCCTGCGATGATGACTTGAAATATATGGCATTGGCAATTAAAAAAAAAAAAGTATTTGAAAGATGCCTTTAACAGGAGTAACTAGTATCAAATGACATTTAAAAACTAGTTTTATATAACTACTGTATATTAAGCATAAGAATATTTTCTTACTAATTTTTTTAATAAAACTCCTTGACTGGAATTTTCATAGCTTAAGAATGTTTTATTTCATCTCTTTCTTTGATGATTGCCAATGCATTGTGACCCTTCATGACAATTTCTTCCAGTGAATAAATAAGTTAGACTTGTCCTTTTCTGTAAGTCATGAAGCTGGCAGGCGGAGAAAGTGGAGAAAGCAACAACAACCCAGAAATATGTAAGTGTTAGTTAGGTATGTGGAGTGTTTTTTGTTTTTTGTTTTTTTACTGATCTGAAGGAGCTTTATTAAAAAATTGAGATCTAATTGACGTACAACATTGCATTAATTTTAGGTATACCACATAAAGATTTGATGTATGCATATATTGCAAAATGATCGCCACAATAAATTTAGTTAACCACCATTACCACAAATAGTTACAAACTTTTTCCTTGTGATGACAACTTTTTTTTTAATATCATTAATCTACAATTACATGAGGAATATTATTTTTACTAGGCTCCCCCCTTCACCAAGTCCCCCCCACGAACCCCATTTCAGTCTCTGTCCATCAGCGTAGTAAGATGCTGTAGAATCACTTGGCTTCTCTGTGTTGCACAGCCCTCCACGTGCCTGCCCCCACATTATACATGCTAATCTTAATCTCCCTTTGTTTTTCCCCCTCCTTATCCCTCCCTCCCCACCCTCCCTCCCTAGTCCCTTTTCCTTTGGTAACTGTTAGTCCATTCTTGGGTTCTGTGATTCTGTGCTGTTTTTTTTTTTTTTTATTTATTTAATAATTATTTTTTATTGAAGGGTAGTTGACACACAGTATTACATTACATGAGTTTCAAGTGTACAACACAGTGGTAGAACATTTATATACATAATTCTAGGTTCCAGCTATCACCCTACCAGGCTGTTACAATATCTTGACTATATTCCTTATGCTGTACATTACATCCCGGTTACTAATTTATTTTACCATTGGAAGTCTGTCCTTTTTTTTTTTTTTTGTGAGGGCATCTCTCATATTTATTGATCAAATGGTTGTTAACGACAATAAAATTCTGTATAGGGGAGTCAATGCTCAATGCACAATCATTATTCCACCCCAAGCCTAATTTTTGTCAGTCTCCAATCTTCTGAGGCATAACAAACAAGTTTTTACATGTAGAACAAATTCTTACATAATGAATAAGTTACATAGTGAACAGTACAAGGGCAGTCATCACAGAAACTTTCGGTTTTGCTCATGCATTATGAACTATAAACAGTCAGTTCAAATATGAATACTCATTTGGTTTTTATACTTGATTTATATGTGGATACCACATTTCTCTCTTTATTATTATTATTTTTAATAAAATGCTGAAGTGGTAGGTAGATACAAAATAAAGGTAGAAAACATAGTTTAGTGTTGTAAGAGAGCAAATGTAGATGATCAGGTGTGTGCCTGTAGACTATGTGTTAATCCAAGCTAGACCAGGGCAATAAAACATCCACGTATGCAGAAGATTTCTCTCAGAACGGGGGGGTGAGGTTCTAAGCCTCACCTCTGTTGATCCCCAATTTCTCACCTGATGGCCCCCCTGCGACTGTGCCTGTCTTAGGTTGTTCCTCCCTTGAGGAATCTTACCCGTCTCTGGCTAACCAGTCATCTTCCGGGGCCATACAGGGAAATGTGAAGTTGGTAAGTGAGAGAGAAGCCTTATTGTTTGAAAAAGTTAGCTTTTTACTTCTTTGCATATTTATGCCCTGTGGCTTCTATGCCCAGCATTTGTCTTGAGGTATCTTTACCACTTGGAAGAATTATGATACTCGGTAAATTTGATATGAGGCACGAATTCTATTTAAGGGTTGTAATTAGGAAGGAAGAAGAAAAGCTATAGAAGTAGCAGGCGGAAGAAAACATGGGAAGATTGATTATTTCTTTGATATATCTTCTTGTAGAGTAACTTCAGCATGTATAGGTTTTAAGCTACTACTTAAATTGCACACACATTAACATAATAGGAGTATAGTTACATAACCAAAGCATATCTGTAATTACCAGCCATCTGCAGTGAAACCAAGAAAACCAGTTAGGCACCTTAGGCATTTGTGAAAACTTATCTATGATATGGTGGATATTGTCCAAATGAACTTGAACAGTCTGAGAGAAATCAGACAAATTAAAACAACCCATTCCTGGGGACTGTTCACATGCCATATGTTCTTTTAACAATAAATAGTTTGTAGTTGTAAGACTTTGGAGCGCTACAATTTGCACTTCTCCAAATTCTTGGTTGAGTTCCAACAGTATAGATCCAGTCCAATTTTGTTGTTTTACTGTATGCACAGGCCAGCTTAGATATCTCCTTCCTCATTCCCATGGCAGGTCCAGGAACTGGTGGGATGAGTGCATCTACAGCTGTAGCAGTGCGTGGATCTTTGTTGGGGTTTTTTGATGATCATCTTCTGGCATGAGTCTTCCAGAGGGTGGAGATGTTGGAAGTTCTTTTTCATATCGTATCTTAGTTCATTTTCGGGGTAGCCCAATTAGGCTTTGATCCTCTGTATAAACACAAACAGACCCTTTGCCTACACTTTTATATGCCCTTTATACCCTTGTGTAGAACTCGTTGGAGGTTACCACACAGGAACTGCCCTTTTTTTTTTTTTTTTTTTTTTTTGCTATCACTAATCTACACTTACATGACGAATATTATGTTTACTAGGCTCTCCCCTATACCAGGTCTCCCCTATAAACCCCTTTACAGTCACTGTCCATCAGCATAGCAAAATGTTGTAGAATCACTACTTGCCTTCTCTGTGTTGTACAGCCCTCCCTTTTCTCCTACCCCCCCATGCATGTTAATCTTAATACCCCCCTACTTCTCCCCCCCTTATCCCTCCCTACCCACCCATCCTCCCCAGTCCCTTTCCCTTTGGTACCTGTTAGTCCATTCTTGAGTTCTGTGATTCTGCTGCTGTTTTGTTCCTTCAGTTTTTCCTTTGTTCTTATATTCCACAGATAAGTGAAATCATTTGGTATTTCTCTTTCTCCGCTTGGCTTGTTTCACTGAGCATAATACCCTCCAGCTCCATCCATGTCGCTGCAAATGATTGGATTTGCCCTTTTCTTATAGCTGAGTAGTATTCCATTGTGTATATGTACCACATCTTCTTTATCCATTCATCTATTGATGGACATTTAGGTTGCTTCCAATTCTTGGCTATTGTAAATAGTGCTGCAATAAACATAGGGGTGCATCTGTCTTTCTCAAACTTGATTGCTGCATTCTTAGGGTAAATTCCTAGGAGTGGAGTTCCTGGGTCAAATGGTAAGTCTGTTTTGAGCATTTTGATGTACCTCCATACTGCTTTCCACAATGGTTGAACTAACTTACATTCCCACCAGCAGTGTAGGAGGGTTCCCCTTTCTCCACAGCCTCGCCAACATTTGTTGTTGTTTGTCTTTTGGATGGCAGCCATCCTTACTGGTGTGAGGTGATACCTCATTGTAGTTTTAATTTGCATTTCTCTGATAATTAGCGATGTGGAGCATCTTTTCATGTGTCTGTTGGCCATCTGTATTTCTTTTTTGGAGAACTGTCTGTTCAGTTCCTCTGCCCATTTTTTAATTGGGTTATTTGTTTTTTGTTTGTTGAGGCGTGAGAGCTCCTTATATATTCTGGACGTCAAGCCTTTATCGGATGTGTCATTTTCAAATATATTCTCCCATACTGTAGGGATCCTTCTTGTTCTATTGATGGTGTCTTTTGCTGTACAGAAGCTTTTCAGCTTAATATAGTCCCACTTACTCATTTTTGCTGTTGTTTTCCTTGCCCGGGGAGATATGTTCAAGAAGAGGTCACTCATGTTTATGTCTAAGAGGTTTTCGCCTATGTTTTCTTCCAGGAGTTTAATGGTTTCATGGCTTACATTCAGGTCTTTGATCCATTTTGAGTTTACTTTTGTATATGGGGTTAGACAATGGTCCAGTTTCATTCTCCTACATGTAGCTGTCCAGTTTTGCCAGCACCACCTGTTGAAGAGACTGTCATTTCGCCATTGTATGTCCATGGCTCCTTTATCAAATATTAATTGACCATATATGTCTGGGTTAATGTCTGGATTCTCTAGTCTGTTCCATTGGTCTGTGGCTCTGCTCTTGTGCCAGTACCAAATTGTCTTGATTACTATGGCTTTATAGTAGAGCTTGAAGTTGGGGAGTGAGATCCCCCCTACTTTATTCTTCTTTCTCAGGATTGCTTTGGCTATTCGGGGTCTTTGGTGTTTCCATATGAATTTTTGAATTATTTGTTCCAGTTCATTGAAGAATGTTGCTGGTAGTTTCATAGGGATTGCATCAAATCTGTATATTGCTTTGGGCAGGATGGCCATTTTAACGATATTAATTCTTCCTAGCCACGAGCATGGGATGAGTTTCCATCTGTTAGTGTCCCCTTTAATTTCTCTTAAGAGTGACTTGTAGTTTTCAGAGTATAAGTCTTTCACTTCTTTGGTTAGGTTTATTCCTAGGTATTTTATTTTTTTTGATGCAATTGTGAATGGAGTTGTTTTCCTGATTTCTCTTTCTGTTGGTTCATTGTTGGTATATAGGAAAGCCACAGATTTCTGTGTGTTGATTTTGTATCCTGCAACTTTGCTGTATTCCGATATCAGTTCTAGTAGTTTTGGGGTGGAGTCTTTAGGGTTTTTTATGTACAGTATCATGTCATCTGCAAATAGTGACAGTTTAACTTCTTCTTTACCAATCTGGATTCCTTGTATTTCTTTATTTTGTCTGATTGCCGTGGCTAGGACCTCCAGTACTATGTTAAATAACAGTGGAGAGAGTGGGCATCCCTGTCTAGTTCCCGATCTCAGAGGAAATGCTTTCAGCTTCTCGCTGTTCAATATAATGTTGGCTGTGGGTTTATCATAGATGGCCTTTATTATGTTGAGGTACTTGCCCTCTATTCCCATTTTGCTGAGAGTTTTTAACATGAATGGATGTTGAACTTTGTCAAATGCTTTTTCAGCATCTATTGAGATGATCATGTGGTTTTTGTCTTTCTTTTTGTTGATGTGGTGGATGATGTTGATGGACTTTCGAATGTTGTACCATCCTTGCATCCCTGGAATGAATCCCACTTGGTCATGGTGTATGATCCTTTTGATGTATTTTTGAATTCGGTTTGCTAATATTTTGTTGAGTATTTTTGCATCTACGTTCATCAGGGATATTGGTCTGTAGTTTTCTTTTTTGGTGGGGTCTTTGCCTGGTTTTGGTATTAGGGTGATGTTAGCTTCATAGAATGAGTTTGGGAGTATCCCCTCCTCCTCTATTTTTTGGAAGACTTTAAGGAGAATGGGTATTATGTCTTCCCTGTATGTCTGATAAAATTCCGAGGTAAATCCATCTGGCCCGGGGGTTTTGTTCTTTGGTAGTTTTTTGATTACCTCTTCAATTTCATTGCTGGTAATTGGTCTGTTTAGATTTTCTGTTTCTTCCTGGGTCAATCTTGGAAGGTTATATTTTTCTAGGAAGTTGTCCATTTCTCCTAGGTTTCCCAGCTTGTTAGCATATAGGTTTTCATAGTATTCTCCAATAATTCTTTGCATTTCCGTGGGGTCCGTCGTGATTTTTCCTTTCTCATTTCTGATACTGTTGATTTGTGTTGACTCTCTTTTCTTCTTAATAAGTCTGGCTAGAGGCTTATCTATTTTGTTTATTTTCTCGAAGAACCACCTCTTGGTTTCATTGATTTTTGCTATTGTTTTATTCTTCTCAATTTTATTTATTTCTTCTCTGATCTTTATTATGTCCCTCCTTCTGCTGACCTTAGGCCTCATCTGTTCTTCTTTTTCCAATTTCGATAATTGTGACATTAGACCATTCATTTGGGATTGCTCTTCCTTTTTTAAATATGCTTGGATTGCTATATACTTTCCTCTTAAGACTGCTTTTGTTGCGTCCCAAAGAAGTTGGGGCTTAGTGTTGTTGTTGTCATTTGTTTCCATATATTGCTGGATCTCCATTTTGATTTGGTCATTGATCCATTGATTATTTAGGAGCGTGTTGTTAAGCCTCCATGTGTTTGTGAGCCTCTTTGCTTTCTTTGTACAGTTTATTTCTAGTTTTATGCCTTTGTGGTCTGAAAAGTTGGTTGGTAGGATTTCAATCTTTTGGAATTTTCTGAGGCTCTTTTTGTGGCCTAGTATGTGGTCTATTCTGGAGAATGTTCCATGTGCACTTGAGAAGAATGTATATCCCGCTGCTTTTGGATGTAGAGTTCTATAGATGTCTATTAGGTCCATCTGCTCTACTGTGTTGTTCAGTGCTTCCATGTCCTTACTTATTTTCTGCCCAGTGGATCTATCCTTTGGGGTGAGTGGTGTGTTGAAGTCTCCTAGAATGAATGCATTGCAGTCTATATCCCCCTTTAGTTCTGTTAGTATTTGTTTCACATATGCTGGTGCTCCTGTGTTGGGTGCATATATATTTAGAATGGTTATATCCTCTTGTTTGACTGAGCCCTTTATCATTATGTAGTGTCCTTCTTTATCTCTTGTTACTTTCTTTGTTTTGAAGTCTATTTTGTCTGATATTAGTACTGCAACCCCTGCTTTCTTCTCACTGTTGTTTGTTGAAATATGTTTTTCCATCCCTTGACTTTTAGTCTGTACATGTCTTTGGGTTTGAGGTGAGTTTCTTGTAAGCAGCATATAGATGGGTCTTGCTTTTTTATCCATTCTGTTACTCTGTGTCTTTTGATTGGTGCATTCAACCCATTAACATTTAGGGTGACTATTGAAAGATATGTACTTATTGCCATTGCAGGCTTTAAATTCGTGGTTACCAAAGGTTCAAGGTTAGCCTCTTTAGTATCTTACTGCCTAACTTAGCTCGCTTATTGAGCTGTTATATACACTGTCTGGAGATTCTTTTCTTCTCTCCCTTCTTGTTCCTCCTCCTCGATTCTTCATATGTTGGGTGTTTTGTGCTGTGCTCTTTCTAGGAGTGCTCCCATCTAGAGCAGTCCCTGTAAGATGTTCTGTAGAGGTGGTTTGTGGAAAGCAAATTCCCTCAGCTTTTGTTTGTCTGGGAATTGTTTAATCCCACCGTCATATTTGAATGATAGTCGTGCTGGATACAGTATCCTTGGTTCAAGGCCCTTCTGTTTCATTGTATTAAATATATCATGCCATTCTCTTCTGGCCTGTAGGGTTTCTGTTGAGAAATCTGACGTTAGCCTGATGGGTTTCCCTTTATAGGTGACCTTTTTCTCTCTAGCTGCCTTTAACACTCTTTCCTTGTCCTTGATCTTTGCCATTTTAATTATTATGTGTCTTGGTGTTGTCCTTCTTGGATCCTTTCTGTTGGGGGTTCTGTGTATTTCCGTGGTCTGTTCGATTACTTCCTCCCCCAGTGTGGGGAAGTTTTCAGCAATTATTTCTTCTAAGATACTTTCCATCTCTTTTCCTCTCTCTTCTTCTTCTGGGACCCCTATAATACGGATATTGTTCCTTTTGGATTGGTCACACAGTTCTCTTAATATTGTTTCATTCCTGGAGATCCTTTTGTCTCTCTCTATGTCAGCTTCTATGCGTTCCTGTTCTCTGATTTCAATTCCATCAATGGCCTCTTGCATCCTATCCATTCTGCTTATAAACCCTTCCAGAGTTTGTTTCATTTCTGCGATCTCCTTTCTGGCATCTGTGATCTCCTTCCGGACTTCATCCCATTTCTCTTGCGTATTTCTCTGCATCTCTGTCAGCATGTTTATGATTCTTATTTTGAATTCTTTGTCAGGAAGACTGGTTAGGTCTGTCTCCTTCTCTGGTGTTGTCTCTGTGATCTTTGTCTGCCTGTAGCTTTGCCTTTTCATGGTGATAGGAATAGTCTGCAGAACTGGGACGAGTGACGGCTGGAAGGACTTCCTGTCTTGTTGGTTTGTGGCCCTCCTCTCCTGGGAGAACAGCGACCTCTAGTGGCTTGTGCTGCGCAGCTGTGCACA
Organism: Manis pentadactyla; assembly: GCF_030020395.1. Lineage (NCBI taxonomy): Eukaryota > Metazoa > Chordata > Mammalia > Pholidota > Manidae > Manis > Manis pentadactyla. The sequence goes on along the minus strand of NC_080037.1, from coordinate 24,593,313 downwards.
GACAGGGCTTCTGCTTCCTGCCCGGTTGCTATGGAGTTAATCTCCGCTGTTGCTGTGGGCGTGGCCTGGCTCGGGCAGCTGCTCCAAAATGGTGGAGTTGCGTTGGAGCAGGAGCTGCTGGGAGGCTATTTATCTACGTAAGGGGCCTCCCTGCTCCCTGCAGCCCAGGGGTTAGGGTGCCCAGAGGTCCCGGATTCCCTACCTCTGGATTAAGTGGCCCGCCCTGCCCCTTTAAGACTTCCAAAAAGCACCCGCCAAAACAAAACAACGACCACAAAAAAAAACAAGAAAAAAAATTTTTTTAATTAAAAAAAAAAAAAAAATTTTTATTTAAAAAAAAAAAGGTGGTCGTTCATTTTTCTTTATTCTCCGGTGCCAGCCTCAGGCCTCTGCTCACCGGTCTTTCTGCCCTGTTTCCCTAATATTGGGGTCCCTGTCCCTTTAAGACTTCCAAACAGCGCTCGCCAAAACAAAGCAGCAAAAAAGCAAAAAAAAAAAAAATGGTCGCGCGCTTTTCTTATGTCCTCTGTCGCCCAGCCTCCAGTGCCTGCTCACTGTTCTTGCTGCCCTGTTTTCCCAGTATCGAGGGCCCTGCACTCTGGCCCGGATGGCTGGGGCTGGGTGTTCGGCAGTCCTGGGCTCCGTCTCCCTCCCGCTCTGCCTGCTCTTCTCCCGCCGGGAGCTGGGGGGAGGGGTGCTCGGCTCCCGCGGGGCCGGGGCTTGTATCTTACCCCCTTCGCGAGGCGCTGGGTTCTCTCAGGTGCGGATGTGGTCTGGATATTGTCCTGTGTCCTCTGGTCTTTATTCTAGGAAGGGTTGTCTTTGTTATATTTTCATAGATATATGTTGTTTTGGGAGGAGATTTCCGCTGCTCTACTCACGCCGCCATCTTCCTCCCCCTATGTGTGCTGTTTTGTTCCTTCAGTTTTTTCTTTGTTCTTATACTCCACATATGAGTGAAATCATTTGGTACTTGTCTTTCTTGTGGAGATTTGTTTAAAAAAGTATTTAAAAGAAAGTCTCCTTTGCTCATTTCACTTTTGCCCTTTCTAAAATCTCACTTAAAGATTGGAGAGGTGAAGGCGCTTCCATTCTGCTTTAAGCCTATTAAAACAGCCAATTCTAAGGGGTATACTTCTGCTGTTATAGACAAAGCAAGCTTGCCAACAGCTGCGGAGCCCTGGCTTGTCTCACTTCGTATGTTTAGTTCTCAAGATAGCTGCTCCTTTGCTAGCAGAGAGCCGTCAGCTTGACTGTACCACTAGAACAGAGAAATGATTGTTGTGGGATCATGAACCATGGGGACCTGCTCCTCTATTTAGACCATAATACATGATATGGTGTTACATGCAGATTAATACGTTGAGTTAATCTCCCAGTTGCCTAAAACATTTCCAGATATAAAAGAAATTACTCTTTTCTCCTGTGGGAGGATTTTGTTTCTTTTGTTTGAGAAAAAAATGACTTTTAAGGGAAAACTTAAAAAAAATAAAAGAAAGAAAGATAAGCAGAAATAAAATTGAAGTTATCCATGGATCTGCCACCAGGGATAACTACATTAATATTCAGTGTATTTTTGTGATCCTTTTTTCTCATATGTATATGTACATGTTTTTGTGTGTTAGTGTTGGATTCCCTCCCCATACTCCAAAGGAGATTTATGTGGGATAAATTATTTTTAAAGTTGATACATAATTGATCATTTTTGTGTCATTGATGACTTGCAGGAAAAAAAACACTCTAGTTATTCTAAGAGGAATAGAGACTAATACTGAGAATTTTGAACCTTTTTACAAAGTCATTTTGAACCTTACAAAGTCATTAGAAGATAGGAAGGAGTGGGCTCAAGTATGAGTCTCTAGAAATGACTCCCAGCAAAACATATTACTGGCTACCAGGGGAACTGCTGCCTCTGCAGCAGTCAAGGAGCTCACCCTCAGAATTACTGCTGTTAGAACATGTCCACCAATTGTGTTCTAGGAGTAAGGATCCTGCCACAGCTATCTGTTGACACCTAGTGACTGTACAGTGGAATGCAGAAAAATTCAGAGCTCCTCCATGGCTAAGCGTGCCACTCAGAATATAGCTAAAGCCACAGATGACTTCTGGCTTATTTTTTATTTTCAAATTTTATATTAGGTTTTCTGTAAGGGAATCTGAAAAATTAGTTTTTAGCTCTCCAATCTCTGCCGAGTAGGGGAAGGCATTCTAGAGGGAGGAGGCTTATATGGATATTGAGGGCAAATCCGCTCAATTACACATTATTACATTTTTCTACACTAAAACAATTTTTTCTTTTTAATAAATAATATATATTTATTTTAGGGAAATGAGAAAATACAGAAAATAAAAAATAAAAAATCTGATTCCATTACCCAGAAATGATCACTGTTAGAGTTCTCATCATGTATGTCTTAATATATCTCTCCAGAGAATATGTGTTTATTTTACACCCACATATAGGTACTTCTTATTATGAAAGTGGGATCATAAAACTGAATATATTGTTGCATGCTTTTCCCCCACAGAATTTTCTTATTAATAAATATGCTTTTTATCATATTTTCAAAAAATCATTGCTTAGTATTCCATTATCTAAATGTGCTGTAATCTAACGAACCCCCAGTAGTATGGAATGAAGCATAGAAATGAAATGGCAAACTGGATAGTTGATTTTTAGGATGGAGTTTCATTTTTTTAAAGTAATGTGAATTCCTAGATCAAAAATGCATGTTTTTAATTTGTTCTTTCCCTTAACACATGGTTAACTGGCCTAAATCCAATGACGAACAAATTCTTTACAGTTATTAGCCCAGTAGCTTAGAAGAGGAAAATTGAAGCAGGGAATTTTCCATTTTTAATTTATAAGTTTCTGAGATGATTGAATTTTTTCCTACCAGCAATAATACTTTTGTATTCTAAAACAAGTAAATAAACCCTGTCAATAAATTAGCTAATTATTCTTATAACAAAAGTATTGACAGGATTTCTTTCAGTATGATGCCCCCTAAATGCAGTTAAATATGAACAACACATAAAGTGTATTTGAATAATTATTTATTGTACAATCTCAGGCATATCTATATTGCCTTCCTAGCAGTATAGCAATGGGGTACTTGCCGTTCGTGGCCATTTGCCTAACATTTAAAATATTTTATTTCTTCCCCCGACTCATTTTTTTCCTTTCAATCAAAGCATCTATAACCTGGCTACTAATGTGTGGTCTGCAGACCATCAGCATCAGTAACACCTGGAAACTTGTTAGAAATGCAGAATCTCCTTGCTCTAGGCCAATGGAATAAAAATCTGCATTTTAACAGACTCCCAGTTGATTTTTATGCACATTAAAATTGAACAAGGATGACATTCATTTGTTATATTTATGGAAGTAAACATTGTTTTAATAATAAGTGGGGATTGTGCTTTATTTTCTGCACTTAAGAAATTGGTTTTAGGGTTTTAACAGTTTCAGTAGCAAAATGCAAAAGTGCAATCGGTTAGAAAATTCATGAGGAATACAATGCAAAACTACTCATGATATGCCAGGAACTGTTGTATTTTTGCATGATAACTAATCCTCACAAGATGTGATATCCATTCATATGAGGATGCTAAAGCACTAAGATAGTAAGTAGCTTGCTCAAGTTAATACAGCTAGTGAGTAGTCGACCTGAGATTCAAACTCAGGCTAACAACTGGCTTTTGAATTCATACTTCCTTCTTTTTCTCTTCTTTCTATTTTTCTCTTTTTCCCTCCCTCCCTTCTTTCCTCTCCTCTCCTCCACTCCCCTCGCTTCCCCTTTTTCTCTCTCTCCTTTCTTTTTTCCCCTCCTCTTCCTCCCAACTTATCACCCTGCCCTCTTTGCTCCTCCTTTCTCCCCTCCCCAATCTTAGAGGTGAAAGTTGCATTATGGACATCATACAGTAGATGTGCTCACATGAGAAAACTCTGGATTATTAAAAGCTTTGCAGGAGACATTGATGACCTTTGCTGAGTTATTAAGGAATGCATAAAGTAGTGGTAACCATGAGCTCTGAGATCCAGTGGATCTCTGTGGGCTGGTAATTACAGTGATTCTGTTTAGAGACTAATAAGCTATCAGGTTTGGCTCCAAGGCTGTGTCTCCTAGTGAGGTTACCAAGGTCCAAGATCTACCCTTTTAGCTTATGATTTGAGGCATTGAGAGTATATGCATTGAAGGTGATAAGAACATTGGATAGTTGAGACAACAATAAAATTTGCAGGAGACTAATGTATGCCCAAAGAATTTATTAATTTACTTTACAATTATAACTGCCAAGCAGACCAGGCATTTCTGTCAGCCTATCAGTACATTCTCTCTCTGGTAGATAAACTTACCAAGGAAACCAAATTAAGACCAGAGGCTGGTTGACTATAGTACTGGTCCAAAGGAAATTACTTGTTTTTTAGGGATACTGGTTATAATAGCCTGTGATATATTTTGCTGTACTAGATGCCAGCCTGATCTGCCTGGTACACTACACATCTCCTTGGCGAAAAAGTGTTACCGCATCCTTCTCTAACATGTTCATAGAAACACAGTGACAAATTTTTAAATGCCATTTTTCACTGAATGAATGAATGAACAAGCAGATGCTCCAGCCTATCGTCAATCTTGCCTCTTCTATTGTAACACTATAGTGTTCATAGCAAGGTTTTGTCCTGACATTTACTGATAAAATATCTAATCCAAAAAATTTTAAGTGGTAATTCTATCATAGGGCCCCAGAATTACCTACATTTAAAGACATATACAGAAAGCAGCTGATTTTCCTTTTTGTGAATACAATTTGATAGGAGCTCTATAGGTTGTAGATACATGACCTGACGTCAAGTTGCAGATACTGTCTCAGAATACAGTTTATCCAGATGATCCCTGACGTACAGTGGTTCAACTTAACCATTTTTTTGACTTTTACAAAAGTAGAAACCATGCTTCAAATTTTGAACCATGACCTTTTTCCAGGCTAGGGATATGTGGGACTGCACTCTCTCGTGCTGCTGGGCAATAGCAGAGCGGCTGCTCTGTCAGCCACGCCATCACAAGGGTAAACAACCGATATACTTATGAACACTGTACCCATGCAACTATTCTGTTTTTCACTTTCAGTACAGTATTCAACAAATAACAGGAGACAGTCTACATTTTATTATAAAATAGGCTTGCGCTAGATGACTTTGCCCAACTGTAGGCTAATGTCAGTGTTCTGAGCACATTTAAGATAGTTTGGCTAAGCTATGATGTTCACTAGGTTAGGCATATTATATGCATTTTCAACTTATGATGGATTTATCACCACATAACCACATCATAAGCTGAGGAAGATCTGTACTAGCTTATATGCTTTATATAATCAGAAAGGTTAAAATTAACAAAATTTTAACTTGAAGATAATTATATAGATTTATAAGTATTTATAAGTTGTCAGTGTCTTTTGGGTAGATCCCCAAAGTATAGAAATAAAAGCTTAGGAAATATAACCAGACTTTTTCTAAACATCATTTGTGTTTTAAAAAAGAAAGTCTTATAAGCCTGATGTCTTATGTTTAGACTCGACCATGGGCCAGAAGTACATATGTCTAATAAAATGAAGCTTTATTAGAGCAGTATTTGTTTCCAGGTTCAGTCGTATAAACAAATGTGAGAGCCGTTTGCTCTGTAAGTGCTACTTGAAATTTACAACAAAGGACAAAGTACATTTCAGCAGATAACAGAATAGAGGTCAAGATCACACAATAGTTACTAGTATAACAGGACTAGAATCCCAGAATCCCAGTCTCCTATGCCCAAGTCTGGTAGTCTGCCCTTCAACATGCTGCACTACGGGGTTACAATTTGAAAATAAAATAGTATGCAGAAAGTTCAGTGTCTTAACTGTGAAGTTGTGTTTGCCATCTTCAAGAAAGTTGGTAAGAATATACAGTTCTCAGAATGGTAGTAGAGGCTAGAGTGACCAAGATACTTGTGGAAGATATAAAGAGGTTGCTTAAGTTGACACACCATTGTTTCTGATTGTACATAGTAATACAAATAAATTGTGGCCTAAAATCTGAAAGAGTACTTCATGACCCAAGGTACTATTAACTGTATTAGGAACATGATTACTCCAGTAACAATCCTTTGTGCTCTGAGAAATTTTCCCTATCATAATGTGTACAGGGCATTCTAAATACATAAAGTAGATATAAACTATTTCAAGCATGATATATTAAGTCATGGGCAACATGAAAAAACAAAAACTGATCCCTCATACATAGGTGTTACATAGGTTATAGGAAATAGTCCCATTATTTGGAGACAGTTTAAAAAATTAAGGAGCCTCTCCAGATGTCATTAAGAAACCAAATTAGAATAAAACTGAGATCAAATAAGTATAAACTTAAATTACCACATATTTAAAAACTTTGTTGATATGAGAAGGCAATTAGGAAAATACCAACCAGAAAAGTGGTAAGAATGGTACTTATTAACTACTCTGAATCAGGCTCAGTACTGTGTTTGGGATACATGGATGAAAAGACGTGGTCTTGCTCTATTGGCTTGAGCTGGGTTTTAGCCTTGAGGGATTATAACATTGACTGGTGATAACTTCCCCAGAACAGGGACAACATTATGATAAGTAACTGTTACCAGTGCTTTAGACAAAACAGTCTAAATTGTCTCGTTTGACCCACATGCAGTAATTATGTTGTTTGAACTAATGTTTATGAGAATGGACTTGCACTTGAGATACCAACTTGTTATTATATTTTGTGGTCACAGTGTAAACATTCCTGTCAATTTTTTTTCTTTTTTCAGATTTGGTAGCAGCTTATTTTGGGGAGAGTAAAGAAGGGGAGAAAAATAGAACAGATGTTAGCTGTACAGTTTCGGTTTCAAGTGGATAATAAGTGCCAACTGCAACTTTTAAGGTCTATCATTTGGGGCCTAGTGAGGTACTTCCCCAAAATTCTGAAAGTTAAATTGTTAAGGTCAACACATAACAGATAGGGTATAAATGTAGAAAATCCCTTGAATGAGGCAGACTGCTCTTAGGTCATTTGGATGTGACTATAACCCAGAGATCACAAAGTTAATGCCTATAGAGCCAGGCAGGAAATACAAAGGAGTAAAGCTGAACAGGTATTAGCACACTAAACATGAACTGATATTCTTCACTTCCACAAATACATGTGCTTTCCTTCATTTTTCTTGACATACAGGCCCTTTTTTGTCCAAGTTTCTGTTTTCCCTTATCTGAGAGATAGAACAAGTATTTAATTTTTCTCTTAAGTTCACTCTGAGAGTTGGAAAAGAACGCATAGAGATAAATAGTAAGTGACAGGCTGTCAGAGACTCTAGCAAACGGGAACATACATCCTGTCTAAAGGAAGCAGCCATTCCTCAGCTGTTGCTCATTGCTTCCAGATAAAATTAGGGGCCCAGTATTGCCAGATATTCTTGTTTTTGAGGGAATCCCAAAATCGGGATTTATCGAAGTTTCTTGATTCGTAAATGTTGGCTTCATTTTCTTTAAAACAAAACAGTCTGCAGGTTGGATTTGACCCAAAGTCTCCATTTTGCAAACTCTGCTATAAATTATATTTAAAGCAAGAAGGAGTTAGTCAAAAAGGAATGGCCAAGTACACAGGTGCAGATACAACAGTCACAGTATCTACTGAAGTATGTCCAGAGGAGGAGTCTTAGCCATTAAATGCCTGGGTATTTCTAATTTCAACACTTAGATATTTCCAATGTTAAACCCATCTTGCATTCCTTGGACAAACCTAATTTGGTCCTGCTATAATGTTTATTTTTTTGTATAGGCATACTGCAGAGGTACTGCGGGCTCAGTTCCAGACAACCTCAATGAAGCAAATACTGCAACAAAGCAAGTCAACTGAGTTTTTTGGTTTCCCAATGCCTAATAAAAGTCATATTTACATTATACTGTAGTCTATTAAGTGTGTAATGGCATTATTTCTAAAAAAAAGAAATGTACATACTTTAAAAAATACTTTATTGCCAAAAATGCTAGCCATCATCTGAGATTTCAGGAAGTTGTGATCTTTTTGCTGGGGGGTGGTCTGGCCTTGGTGTTGGTGGCTGCTACCTAATCAGGGTGATGGTTGCTGAAGGTTGGAGTGGCTGTGGTAATTTCTTAAAATAAGACAACAGTGAAGTTTGCCACATTGATTGACTCTACCAGTCATGAACAATTTCTCTGTGGTATTTGATACTGTTTGATAGCATTTTACCCACAGTGCAACTTCTTTCAAAACTAGAATCAATTTTCTCAAACCTTGCTGTTGCTTTATCAAGTAAGTTTATGTCATGTTCTAAACCTTTTGATGTCATTTGAACAATCTTCACAGCATTTTCACCAGGGGTAGTTTCCACCTCAAGAAACCACTTTTTTCACTCATCTCTAAGAAGCACCTCCTCATCTGTTATAATTTTCTCATGAGGCTGCAGCAATTCAGTCCCATCTTAAGGCTCCACCTCTAAATCTAGTTCTCTTGCTATTCCACCACATCTGTACTTACTCCCTCCCTTGAGGCCTTGAACCTTCAATTTGTAAAAATGCAATATCTGTTGAAGCACAATAAAGTGAAGTGCAATAAAGCAAGTTATGCCTATCTTACTAGATTTCTGTTTGTTAACTTTTTGTTTGGGATTTTTGCCTCTATATCCTTGAGTAATATTGGCCTTCATTTTACCTTTCTCATACTACTTTGCTTGGATTTTGATAACAAAGTTATGCTGCCACATAATGAGTCTGATAATTCCAATATCTGAAGTCTTAGTGGGTCTGGTTTTGATTTTTGTGGTTTCTGTTATTCTCGCTTAAGTTGTCTTTGTGTGTGTGTGTGCATGAACATGTGTGTTCCTTATCTCATTGTTCTTGGAAACTTATTTATAGGAATATTTTGAGGCTTATGGTGAAGATTTCCACTAGAGAAGGTACTGACAGCTCAGCAAGTTTGGAATAACCATCTGTGTTGAAGAGCTGAGGTTTCCTGGCTACTCCAGTGATGCAAACCTGTACTGCAAGATTATGCATGCCTGATTTCAGTATGCTTCTCCCTTATCATAGTATGTAATCCTTTGGAGTACCAGTGTTTTTTGTGGGGAGGAGCTCCAATTGAACTCTTATTTTATGGGAAACAAGGCTTTGATTTCTATTCCTGTTGACCCGGGAGGCCATAAAAATGAAAGTTAAAATTTTCAAAGTTTGGCAAAGGGTCCATAAGACAACACCATCTTTCATGAGCTCTCTTGTGTTGTTCTTTTCTCTTTTTTTTGGTCCAGTAATTCCTTACTCTATTGGTTAGATTTTGTTCATTTCATCCATTGTTTTTTTTTTTTTTAAGTAGTTATAAGCTTGGGATTTATTTTACCAGGACAGCATTACTAGACAATGGAGCCCTTCTCTGTTCATTTCTACATGTAAAAGCCAGGAGGTTTATGAGTAGTTCTTAATTATTTTAAAAAATTGACAGTAATTTTTTAAAATATGAAAATAAATGTCATTCTTATCTCTGCAATAGTGGCATCCTTTGTGTTTCTATGTTCCTTGATTACCAGTGGAATCAATCTTTCATGTGTTTAAGGGCCATTTGTATTTCTTTGCTAGTGAAGGGCCTGTCATGTATTTATTTCTATTTATTTTTATTTTATTATTTGTTAATTTTTAAATTAAAGATTGTTGATATACATTATATTGGTTTTAAGTTTACAACAAAGTGCTTCAACAGTTACCTATGTTAATAAATCCTCACCCTCACTGGTGCTGTTACTATATGTCAGCATAGATGTTACAGAATCATTGGCTATATTCTCCATGCTGTACTATGTCTGTGACCAACTTATATTATGATTCAGAATATTTTGGGCCCCTTATATGCCCCTTTTTTGTGTCACCCTCCCCAGCCACCCACCTCAGCCCCTCCCCGATGCTAACCACCAGTCACTTCTCAGGAGTCTACTGATATTATGTTCATTTTGCTTTGCTTTGTTTTTATATTCCAAAAATAAATGAAATCATATGGGTTTTGTCTTTCTCAGCCTGGCTTATTTCACTTAGCACAATACCCTTTAGGTCCACCCATGCTGTTGCAAATGGAAGAATTTCTTTTTTTTTTTAATCGCTCAATTATATACCACTGTGTATATGTACCACATCTTCCTTATCCGTTCATCAACTGATGGACACTTTGGTCGCTTCCATATCTTGGCTATTGTATATAATAATGCAATAACCAGAGGGGTCCATGTATCTTTTTGAATCAGGCATTTTGTTTTCTTTAGGTAAATTCCTGGAAGTGGAACTTCTGAGTCAAATGATATTTCTATTTTTAGGTTTTTGAGGAACCTCCATATTGCTTTCCAAAGTGGCTGCATCAATTTGCAGTACCACCAACAGTGTAGGAGAGTTGCCATTTCTCCACATCCTCACCAACACTGTTATTTCTTGTCTTTTGGGTAGTGGTTATTCTAACGTGTGAGGTGATATCTCATTGTGGTTTTAATTTGCATTTTGCTGATGATTAGTGATGTGGAGCTTCTTTTCATGTGCCTGTTGGCCATTTGCATTTCTTCTTTGGAGAAGTGTCTGTTCAGGTCCTCTGCCCATTTTTTAACCAGGTTATTTGTTTTTTGGGTCTTGAGGAATATGAGTTCTTTATATACTTTTGGATGTTAATCCCTTACCAGATGATTCATTTATGAATATATTCTCCTATACTGAAGGATGCCTTTTTATTCTGCTGATGGTGTCCTTTGCTGCACAGAAGCATTTTAGTTTGATGTAGTCCCACTTGTTCATTATTTTGTTTCCCTTGCCCAAGGAGATGTGTCTAGGAAAAAAAATGCTCATGCTCATATTCAAGAGATTTTTGCTTATTATTTCTTCTAAGAGTTTTATAGTTTCACAACTTGCATTCAGGTCTTTGATTCATTTCAAATTTACTTTTGTGTATGAAGTTAGGCAGTAATCCAATTTCATTCTCTTGCATGTAGGTGTCCGGTTTTCCCAACACCAGTTATTGAAGAGGCTGTCTTTTCCCCATTGTATATTCATGACTCCTGTATCATATATTAATTGACTATATATGTGTGGTTTATATCTGGGCCCTCTATTCTGTTTCATTGATCTATAGGTCTGTTCTTTGACCAGTATTATACTGTTTTGATTACTGTACCTTTGTTAGGGGGTGTAATACCCCCAGATTTGTTTTTCTTTCTCAGGATTGTTTTGGCTATTTGTGGTCTTTTGTGGTTCCATATGAGTTTTAGGATTATTTGCTTTAGTTCATTGAAAAATGCCATTGGTATTTTGACAGAGATTGCTTTGAATCTTTAAATTGCTTTGGGCAGGATGGTCATTTTGAGAATATTAATTATTCTTATCCATAAGCATGGAATAGATTTCCATTTCTTTGTGTCTTCTTTAATTTCTTTCCTGAGTGTCTTATAGTTTTCAGAGTGGTATGTGATGCAACTTTAAATGGAATTGCTTTCCTGATTTCTCTTTCTGCTAGTTTGGTTGTTAGTATACAGGAATGCACCAGATTTCTGTGTGTTAATTTTGTTGCAAATTTGCTGAATCCACTTACTAATTCTAGTAGTCTTTTGGTGGAGTCTTTAGGGTTTTCTATATACAATATCAAGTCATCTGCAAATAGTGACAGTTTATTTCTTCCTTACTAATTAAAAGCCCTTGTTTGATTGCCATGGCTAGGACGGACCTCCAGTACTATGTTGAATAAAAATGATGAGAGTGGGCATCCTTTCACTTTTTCACCATTGAGTATGATGTCAGCTCTGGGTTTGTTGTATATGGCATTTATCATGTTGAAGTACATTCCCTGTATACCCATATTGTTGAGAGTTGTTATTATGAATGGATGTTGAATTTTTTCAGATGCTTTTTCAGAATCTATTGAGATCATAAGTTGGTTTTTATCCTTTTATTAATGTGGTATATGATGTTGATTGATTTACAAATATACTGTCCTTGCATCCTGGAATAAACCCTATTTGGTTGTGATGTATGATCCTTTTGATGTATTTTTGAACTCAGTTTGCTAATATTTTGTTGAGGGTTTTTCCATCTATGTTCATCAGTGATATTGGTCTCTAATTTTCTTTTTCTTGTGGTGTCTTTGGTTTTGGTTTAGAGTGATGCTGGCCTCATAGAATGTGATTGGAAGTATTACCTCCTCTTCTAATTTTTAGAATCGTTGAAGAAGGGTAGGTATTAGCTCTTTAAATGTTTGTTAGAAGTCAGCTGTGAAGCCTTCTGGTCCTGGACTTTTGTTTCTTGGGGGTTTTTTGATTACCAATTCAATTTTGTTATTGGTGATTGGTCTGTTCAGATTTTCTGTTTCTTCCTGGGTCAGTCTTGGAAGATTGCATTTTCCTAGGAATTTGTCCATTTCTTCTATATTGTCCAATTTATTGGTATTTAATTTTTCATAGAATTCTCCATTTTAATTATTATATGTCTTGGTGTTGTCTTCCTGGAGTTCCTTTTGTTAGAGGCTCTCTGTGCTTCCATGACCTGAATGTCTATTTCCTTCCCCAGCTTGGGGAAGTTTTCAACATTATTTCCTTAAGGAGACTTCTTATCCCTTTGTCTCCATCTTCTCCTTTTTGTACCTCTATTATGCAAATATTGTTCCATTTGGATTGGTCACACAGCTCTCTTAATATTCTTTCATTCTGATCCTTTTTTCTCTGTTTTTCAGCTTCAATGTTTTCTTGTTCCCTAATTTCCATATCACTTACAACTTCTTCAACCTGTGAAAGTCAGCTATTAAATCCCTTTAGTGTATGTTTCATTTCAGATACTGTATTCTTCAGCTCTGAGTGGCTCTTTTGCAGTTCTTCTATCTTTTTGTTGAGGCCTCCCTAAGATCTTGAATATTTATCTGTGAGCATGTTTATAACTTTTACTTTGAAGTATTTATTAAATAGATTGGTGATTTCAGTTTCATTCAGCCCTCTTTCTGGTGTTTTGTCTTTTAGTTTTGTTGGGAACATATTCCTCTGCCGCCTCATTTTTTCAGTGTTTCCTGTGGAGTAACAGCTGTATAAAGGAGGTGCCCTATAATGCCCAGAAGCTCAAGACATTTTACTTTCCAGTGTGGGAGCTACAGCTGTTAGTGTGCTGTAAGTAGGGCACCTTTCTGTCTGGCTTGTAGTGATCTGATTTCAGGTGGGCTGTTTGCTTTGGTCATGCCTTTGTGATCAGTGTCAAAGTCTCTGCTGGAGTTGCTCTGAGTGGGGCTGCCCTCTGCCAGGCTTGCAGCAGTTAATAGGGTGTGCAGGCTTGTGTGTGCATCTGCCCAGGCTTGTTGTGTGGGATCTGGCACCCTTGGGGAGAAAGGAGCTCCCAGGGCTGTCTCCTGTAGGCAGTTCCCTCGCAGGGCAGCAATGGGGCTGAGAAAACTGGGAGGGTCTCCCTCTGCATACCCGGCAGCAAAGTCTGACACCACTGCCAGGCCAAATGGGCCATCAGCTGGATGTGCATATGGGGAGAAGCCTTGGTGCTGCACCACTGGAGTTGCTGTGGGCGGTGCTGCCCTTTGCCTGGCCTGGGGGCTGCCTGCAGGGAGGAAAGAGTTTCTGGGTCTGGCTCCTGCAGTCACTTCCCAGGCTGGGATGAAACAGGGCCATGAAAGCCGGGAAAGTCTCCCTCTGCCTATATCACAGCAAAGTTTGACAGCACTGCCAGGCCATGTGGGCCATCTGCAGGCTGTGCAACACAGGGAGGAGCCTTGGGGCTGCATTGCCAGAAAAAGGCATGGAGCATCTGGGGCTCCTGAGAGTTCCCAATCTGTTGGGCTGGGGGTGGGCTGGGGAGGTATCATCTACCTGCCCTTTCTCCTGAGCAGTGAGCTCCATCTAACCCTCACCCCTCTGTGGCCCCTTCCACTGTTGAGAAGTCCTTCAAACTACCTGCTTTGCTTTTGTTTTGGATGGGCTGGTAAAGCACGCCTGTTCTCCACAGGCAGCTGGAATCTCAGCCTTGCAGAAGGTTCCACGTGTCTTTGTTGTCCAGTCCCACTAATCACCAGAGCTCCATGTAATGTGGGCTTGTGCTCCTGGAGCAGACCTCCAGGGTCAGGTGCTCAGCAGTTCCGAGCTTTTACTCCCTCCCCACTCCATTCCTTTCCTCCAGTCTATGGGCTGGGGTCAGGGGAGGGCTTGGGTCCCACCTGATCGCAGCTTTGCACTTTTACCCTTTTCTGTGAGGTCTTCTCTTCTTCCCCAGGTGTATGTAGTCAGTTCTGCAGTGTTCAGGTCATTTTCAAGTTTAGTTTTATTTGCTGTATTTTCATGTTTGATGTGTTTTTGGGAAGAGGTTTCCTGTTGCCTTCTTTACTCTCTTTTTCCTAGATCACCCCATAGAATTCTCTAATAATTCTTTGTGTTTCTTTGGTATCCATTGTGACTATTCCCTTTCTTTCTGATTTTGTTTACTTGTTTCTGCTCTTGGTTTCATTGATTTTTTCTGTTGTTTTATTCTTCTCTATTTTATTTATTTCTGTTCTGCTCTTTATTATGTCCCTCTTTCTACTAACTTTGGGTCTCATTTGTGCCTCTTTTTCTGATTTATTTAATTGTGAGTTTAGAATGTTTATTTGGGATTGTTCTGTATTGCTATGTGCCTCGCTCTTAGAATGCTTTTGTGACATCCCACAAATTTTGAACTTTTGTTTTTTTGTTTTCATTTGTATCCACTTATTGCTTAATTTCTGTTTCAATTTGTCCATTAATCCATTGGTTATTTAGATCATGTTGTTTAGCCTCCATGTGTTTGTGGGATTTTTTGTTTTCTTCATGTAATTTATTTGTAGTTTCATACCACTGTGGTCTGAGAAGCTGATTGATACAATTTCAATCTTTTTGAATTTATTGAGGCTCTTTTTGTGGCTAGTGTGTGATCTATTCCTGAGAATGTTCCACTTGATAAAAATATATATCCTGCTGCTTTTTGGTGGAATATGTTAAGTCCCTCTGATCTAATGTGTTCAGTGCCTCTGTTTCCTTATTTATGTCTCTTCTGGTTGATCTGTTATTTGATGTAAATGGTTTGTAAAAGTCTCTTAATATGAGTGAACTGCAGTCTAATTTGTCCCTTTTAGTTCTATTAGTATTTGTTTTATGTAATTAGGTGCTCCTATTTTGGATGCATATATGTTTATAATGGTTATATCCTCTTCTTGGACTGATCCCTTTATCATTATGTAATGTTATTCTTTGTGTCTTTGTTTTGAAGTCTATTTTGTCTGCTTTAAATACTGCCATTCCTGCTTTTTTCTCCCTGTTATTTGCATGAAATATCTTTTTCCGTTCCTTCACTTTCAGTCTGTCTATGTCTTTAGGTCTGAGTCTCTTGTAGGCTGCATATAGATGGGTCTTTTTTCTTTTCCATTCTGCTACCCTATGTCTTTTGATTGGTGCAGTTAGTCCATTTACATTTAAGTAATTATTGATAGGTATGTACTTATTGCCATTTTATAAATTATTTTCTGGTTGTTTTTGTAGTTCTCTATTCCTTTCTTCCTCTCTTATACTCTTCTCTTATTATTTGATTGTTTTCTTTAGGGTTGTGATTGGATTTCTCTTAATTTTTTGTGTGTATCTGTTATAGCCTTTAGGCTTGTGGTTACAAGAAGGTTCATGGATAGTTTCCTATCTAACAGTCTATATTAAAGTTGATGACTGCTGTATTTCAAACACGAACTAGAAGTACTTCTTTTTTATTCTTCCTCCACACTTTATATATTAGATGCCATAATCTGTATTTTTTTGTTTTGTTTTAATTTCAAACTTGCTTAGTAAGTAATTGGTCTACTACCTTTACTGTGGGTTTATTTTCACTGGTGAAAACTATTTAGGCTTAAGAATATTTGCATCTGCAGAAGTCACTTTGACATATCCTGTAATGCCAGGTTAGTGGTTGTAAATTCCTTCAGGTCATTTTCAAGTTTAGTTTTGTTTAGTTTTGTCTATTTCCAAACGTTTATTTCCAAACTATTTAATCTCTCCAAATTTGAACGATAATCTTGCTGAATTAGAAGGTTCTTCTTTGAAGGTCTTTCTGTTTTAATATATTAAATATTTCATGCCACTCCCTTCTGGCCTGTAATGTTTCTGCTGAGAAATCTACTGATAGCCTGACAGGGTTTCCCTTATAAATAATCTTTTTTCTCCCACTGGTTGCTTTCAATTCTCTCTCCTTATCCTTAATCTTTGCCATTTTAATTATTACACATCTTGGTGTTATCTTCCTGGGGCTCCTTTTGTTAGGGGCGCTTTTTCCATGTCTGGGTGTCTATTTCCTTCCCTAGATTGGGGAATTTTTCACCAAGTATTTCTTCAAAGAGGCTTTCTATCCCTTTGTCTCCCTCTTCTCTTTCTGGTACTCCTATCATACGAAATGTGTTTCATTTGGAGTTGTCCCAGCTCTCTTAGCATGCTCTAGAGATTTTTTCTGTCTGTTCCTCAGCTTCATTATTTTCCTATTTTCTAATTTCCATCTCATTGATTCTCTCCTCTACTTGCAGCAATCTATTATTCATTCCCTCCATTGTATATTTCATTTCAGTTACTGTATTTTTTAGCTGTGACAAATATTGTCAGTGACAATATTTATGACTGTTAATTTGAAATCTTTATCAAGAAAATTGATATCTGTTTCATTTAGCCCTCTTTCTGGTGTCTGGTCCTCTACTGTTGTTTGGAACATATTCCTCTGCCTCCTCATTTTGTCAGGGTTTCTGTCTTCTTTGTTTGTCTTAGACAGACCTGCTGTGCTTCCTGGTCTACAGAGTAATGGCTTTTTGAAAAAGGCATCCTGTGGTGCCCAGAAGCTCAAGACTCTTTCCTCTCCAGTGCCTGACTCTCCTTTGTGGTGGAGCCCCAGTTGTTGGTGGTGGGTCATGGGTGGGACTGCCTTTCTGTCTGTTTTCTGGCAGTGGTCTATCCCCCTGCCTGCCAGCCAGCAATGTCTGATGCTGCTGGGACAAGCCTGCTGGGTGGGTGGGTGGTCATGTGTGCCAGGAAGTGCCTCAGGTCTGAGCCACCTGTGAAGGGGAAGGAGTGTTTGTGGCTCACATGATTGCCTGAACTGTCGGGCTGTGGGAGGGCTGGGGAAGTGTCATCCACCTGCCCTTTCTCCTGTGCAGAGAGCTCCCTCCAACCCTTTTCACTCTGGTGCCTTTCCCACTGCTGGGAAATCCTTCAAACTGCCACCTGTTTTGGCTCTCAGCGGGACTGGTGGAGCATGCCTGTCCTCCACAAGTGGCTGTTGTCTCAGACTCCCAGACTGTTGTAACTGTCCTTGGTGTCAATCTCTGATCACAGAACCAATGCCATGTGGACTCATCTTCCTAGAGCAGATCTCCAGGTCAGTGTGTGCAGAGTTCCTAAGCACATATTCTCTCCTCTTTCTGTTCCATTCCTTTTCTTCCTGCTTGTAGGCTGGCATGGGCTAATTGATCATGGCTCTTACACTTTACCTTTCTCTCCATTGTCTTCTCTTCTTGACCGGGTATAGGTAGTCTGTTCTGCTGCTTTCAGGTCATCAGGGTTAGTTGTGTTTGCTGTAGTTGCTTCCTTGGTGTGTGTATACCACAGGAGGTTTCTGCCCCGCCTTCTTACTCTACCATCTTTTTTTCTCCTCCCTGTCATGTATTTAGCCCATTTTCATATTGTCATGTTCCTGAAGTTGCTGTGAACTCTGTCCCACGTTCCTTTCCCTTTCCCACTTCGATTCCTGGCATTACCTGTCAAGTGTTGCTCATTCTGCTAGTTGCCCACAGGAGCTTCACCAGATGGGATTTCCAGGTGAAATTTTATTCTCTGGCCATAGTTTGTATTTTTCCTTCTCTCTAGTCTCCAAATATGTCTCTCTCTCTCTCTCTCTCTTTTTCCTTAAAGGTAAATATGGTGTTGTAAACAGTAACTAAATGTAGGAAAAATAAAACTGGTTTCAGATGTCTGCCCTACTGCCACCCCCTCGGTCTTTGGACAGCCATGTTTATCTTTCTGGGTCTCATCTTCCTTTCTCTGTCAAGTATGTTAAAGGAATATAATGAAGTCTTTGTGGTGCATGAATGGTACACAGAGGTAGCTCAATAACTATAATTTCATTTCATTTTTAATAAAATTTGACTTCCTGATTAAAATATGAGGGCAGAGCCCATGTGTTATTCATATTTGTGACCCCTCAGGTTTCATACATTGTCTGCTCATATGATGTACCCAAAACTTTTGTTAAACTGAATTAAATGTGGTGAATCCAATTGACTATAAGCAATTAGAAAACATTTGGAAGCCTGTTTACAAATAGGGACAGATTTTTAAGCCATAAACTTAAATTTATTGCTGCTTCTCCAATAATACAAAATAATGTGAAGTATTTTGAAATGGAAGATTAATTACAGTGCTTGCATTTAGAGAAGTCTCAGTAGTAATATATTATTTCAAACTGACATTTTCTTTATAATATTTAGGAAAAATAAGTTTCTTTTTTTCTATAAATTTGATAAACTTTATTTCTCTTTTTGGATAAAGTAATAATCTATCTTGATTTTTTTCATTGATTTGATTAATGTAATATAAACAAACCTTAAGATATTTATGCTTTTGGGGTTGAGCAGAACAAACATAATAACACAGGCCAGCTTCAGGGTTCTCACTTGATGTTTTCAACCTTTGGTTTGGTTTTGCTACTACTAGAGAGATGTATTTCATGATAACATAATTTAGAAATGCATTGTGGATAACTTGCAGTGTAATCTTTAATAAGATTCACTATTATTTTAATTATTCAATTAGATTTTGAAGAATCAGTAACTGCTTTCATCAGAATTTAATTATTCAAGTAACTATTTGAGTACCAAATAACTAGACTGATGGTGATCTATGCCTTTAATTTAATTGTATATATATATATATATATATATATATATATATATATATATATATATATATATATATACATGTCTGTTTTTGGTATCAGGATTATGGTGGCCTTGTAGATGAATTCAGAAGTGTTCACTCCTTTTCTATTGCTCGGAAGAGTTTGAAAAGAACTGATATTAATTCTTCTTTAAAGGTTTGGTAAAATTCACCAGTGAAGCTATCTGGTTCTGGATTTTGTTTGTTGGGAGGTTTTGATTGCTGATTCAATCTCCTTACTAGTAATTGGTCTGTTCATATTTTCTATTTCTTCATGATTCAGGCTTGGTAAATTGTGTTTTAGGCATTTATCCATTTCTTCTATGTTGTCCAGTTTGTTGGCATATAATTGTTCATAACACTCTCTTATGATACTTTGTATTTCTGTGGCATCAGTTGTAATGCCTACTCTTTCATTGCATTTACTTATTTGAGTATTCTTTTTTTTCTAGTAAAAGGTCTATTTATTTTCTTTATCCTAAAATAAAGCAGCTCTGTGTTTCATTGATCTTTCCTGTTGTCTTTTTAGTTTCTATTTCACCTATTTGTGCTCTGATATTTGCTATTTCCTTCCTTTTACTAACTTTGGACTTAGTTTATTTTTCTTTTTCTAGGTCCTTGAGGTATAAAGTTAGTCTTTTTCTTTTTTGAGATCTTTCTTGTTTCTTAATGTAGACACTTATCAACATGAACTGCCTCATAGAACTGCTTTTGCTGCATTCCACATCCCATAAATTTTGGTCATGTTGTATTTACATTTTCATTTGTCTCAGTATATCTTTTTATTTATTCTTGGAGCCATTGGTTGTTGCAGAGCAGATTGTTTACTCTCCACTTTTTTTAAATAAAAAGTTTAATTTTTTCTAAGATATGTTGCTAATTCAGGATTCAAGTAAATCAATAAAGCCTAGTTTGGAAAACAAGAATATTATTTGTGGATAACATAGACTTGTATGTAGACTCCCCAAAAGCTCAAGAGATCACCTTGCCTAATACCCTTATAGTACACTGGAAAACAGGTTCAAAGATATTGAGAAACTTCTTCAAGACAACAGGAAAAGATAGAGTTGGTGCTAGGCTTAGAATATCAGCCTCCTGACTAAGATAGTCCAGGATACTGTGTTATTCCTTTTTCCTACTTTAAAAATCTTTCACAGATCCCCATTACAAACAGAGAGAAGTTCAGTATTTTTAAAAGCATGGCATTATGAGACTTTTCATGATCTGCCTGTATCCCTTGATGGCACTATAGAGCCATCAGTCCCCTCTTGGTATTTATGTTCCAGCAATACTGAACCACTTATATTTTCCCATATAATACCATGCTGATCAATGCTTATTTATGTTCCTTCTCTGCATCAGACTTTATAGTTTTACTTGTCGATTTCCCTTTCTCAGTGTCTTTTGTGGTGTCCTTTTCTTCTTGTCTGTACATTTCTGTGGCGTTCTCTCCTGAGTTTCACTGTACTCACTTTCAATAGTGACCTATCTCATCCATACCTAAAGTTTTGGTTGCCATCTATATTTCATCTCTTTAAAACCCTGATCTTCAAATTGATATTGCACAGACATTCCAATCTCAATGTGTCAGATATTGCAGTTTGGTCCAGTTAAGACTAATTCCTGTTTCTTCCATAGTAACTATAAGGGTTTTAAAACTCAGTTAAGAGCAGATATGTTAAAAGTTCTACTGATATTTGGGAGTCTCCTGGTGTCAGCTCTTTGCCTTATTTATTTTTCTTGCCTAGAACTCTGGAGGTAGGGTAATTTTGAGGTCACAGGGAATGAAAGTGCTGTAAGGATGGAGAACAGAGTGAAAGAACTATGTCCCTGATGGCATTGTTTGGACACAGAATTTAGTTTGGATTGTCTGCTTTCAGGTTTTTTTTGTCTGAGTAAAAGGGAATTAGCCTCTATATTTGACTTTCCTGTCATCAGTTGAATGCAATCCTAGTTGCTACACTCAACATATCCTAAATTTATATCATCTCATCTCTCTTACCCTTTCCCTTACTTACCACATTTTCTCATATTGGTGAGTGGCAACACCATTAACCCAGGATCCCAAACCTGAATTAGGGAGTGAAACTCAATTCTTCCATTTCCCTCATGACCCTGACCTTCCAAATAAGACGTCTTTAACATAGCCTCAGTCCATCTACTTCTCTCCATCCCCACTGCCATATTTTAGTTGAGGACTTGCATGGATTACTACAGCAAACATTTAAAGCTGGTCTCTCTGCATTTAGTCTTGCTCCACTTTGGGATATTCTCAATACTTCAGCAAATGTTTTTCTTAAATGCAAATTTCATCCTATCTACTTTCTTAAAAAAATAAAGGACACTTTCTTTTCCTAGGTCCCTAAGAATAATTTCCAAAGTCCTTACAGGAGGCACTAAGTAGTTTATGGCCACTCTACAGCTTTCTTTTTATTTTATTTTATTTTGGTATCATTATTATGGTTACTAAACTCCCCCCATTATCAAGTTCCCATCATGTACTCCATTACAGTCACTGTCCATCAGCATAGTAAGATGCTATAGAGTTACTACTTGTCCCCTCTGTGCTATACTGCCTTCCCTATGCCCCACCCCGTACATTATGTCTGCTAATCTTAATGCCCATTTTTCCCCCTTATCCCTCCCTTCCCACCCATCCTCCCCAGTCCCTTTCCCTTTGGTAACTGTTAGTCCATTCTTGGGTTCTGTGATTCTGCTGCTGTTTTGTTCCTTCAGTTTTTTCTTTGTTCTTATACTCCACAGATGAGTGAAATCATTTGATACTTGTCTTTCTCCGCCTGGCTTATTTCACTGAGCATAATACCCTCTAGCTCCATCCATGTTGTTGCAAATGGTAGGATTTGTTTTTTTCTTATGGCTGAATAATATTCCATTGTGCATATGTGCCACATCTTCTTTATTCATCTACTGATGGTCACTTAGGTTGCTTCCATTTCTTGGCTATTGTAAATAGTGCTACGATAAACATAGGGGTATGTATGTCTTTTTCAAACTGGACTTCTGCATTCTTAGGGTAAATTCCTAGGAGTGTAATTCCTGGGTCAAATGGTATTTCTATTTTCAATTTTTTGAGGAACCTCCACACTGCTTTCCACAATGGTTAAACTAATTTACATTCCCACCAGCAGTGTAGGAGGGTTCCCCTTTCTCCACATCCTCACCAACGTTTCTTGTTGTTTGTCTTTTGGATGTTGGCCATCCTAACTGGTGTGAGGTGGTTTTAATTTGCATTTTTCTGATGATTAGCGATGTGGAGCATCTTTTCATGTGCCTGTTGGCCATTTGAATTTCCTCTTTGGAGAAGTGTCTGTTCAGCTCCTCTGCCCATTTTTTATTTGGATTATTTGCTTTTTGTTTGTTGAGGTGCGTGAGCTCTTTATATATTTTGGATGTCAACCCTTTATCAGAACTGTCATTTATGAATATATTCTCCCATACTGCAGGATGCCTTTTTGTTCTATTGATGGTGTCCTTTACTGTACAGAAGCTTTTCAGCTTGATATAGTCCCACTTGTTCATTTTTGCTTTTGTTTCCCTTGTCCAGGGAGATATGTTCATGAAGAAGTCACTCATGTTTATGTCCAAGAGATTTTTGCCTATGTTTTTTCCTAAGAGTTTTATGGTTTCATGACTTACATTCAAGTGTTTGATCCTTTTCAAGTTTTCTTTTGTGTATGGGGTTAGACAATGATCCAGTTTTATTCTCTTACATGTAGGTGTCCAGTATTGCCAACCAGCTGCTGAAGAGGCTGTCATTTCCCCACTGTATATCCATGGCTCCTTTATTGTATATTAATTGACCATGTATGCTTGGGTTACTATCTGGACTCTCTATTCTGTTCCACTGGTCTATGGGTCTGTTCTTGTGCCAGTACCAAATTGTCTTGATTACTGTGGCTTTGTAGTAGAGCTTGCAGTTGGGAAGTGAGAGCTCCCCTGCTTTATTCTTCCTTCTCAGGATTGCTTTGACTATTCAGGGTCTTTTATGGTTCCATATGAATTTTAGAACTATTTGTTCCAGTTCGTTGAAGAATGCTGTTGATATTTTGATGGGATTGCATTGAATCTCCAGATTGCTTTAGGCAGGATGGCCATTTTGACAATATTAATTCTTCCTACCCAAGAGCATGGGATGTATTTCCATTTGTTAGTGTCCTTTTTAATTTCTCTTAAGAGTGTCTTGAAGTTTTTAGGGTATAGGTCTTTCATTTCCTTGGTTAGGTCTATTCCTAGGTATTTTATTCTTTTAATGCAATTGTGAATGGAATTGTTTTCCTGATTTCTCTTTCTGCTAGTTCATTGTTAGTGTATAGGAATGCAACAGATTTCTGTGTATTAATTTTGTATCCTGCAACTTTGTTGAATTCAGATATTAGATCTAGTAGTTTTGGAGTGGATTCTTTAGGGTTTTTGATGTACAATACCATGTCGTTTCCAAATAGTGACACCCTCCCCAGCTTTCTTACCATCCTAAGCCAAACTGAGTTATTTATAATTCTCCAAAGTGCCATGCTCACTTTTTCTCACTTCAGGTGTTTAGTTCTGTAGGTCCATTTGCTCAACTCTTGGTTTGACCATCTTCTGTTTATTCTTGTAGAACAGTCATTCTCAGTGGTGGGAAAATATGTCTGCAGGGGACTTTTCTTTTTGATTGGAGATATTTTTGATTGTCATCACAGTGGCATTGGGTGGGGGTTTGCCATTGGCATCCAGTGGGTAGAGGCCACAAATGCTGTCAGACATCCAAAAGTGCCTAGGCAGGCCCCCAGCAAAGAATTATCTGGCTCAAAATATCAATAATGCTGAGGTTGAGAAACCCTGCTTCAGAACATCACCTTCTTTTCAAGTTTCCCCTTCGGTTTGAGTGCTCTGCTCTCACTCCACCCCAATATTGTAATACATTTTGTCTGTCTGTCTCTCTCTTGAGTGAGGGCAGAGTTCATATCTTGTTCGTTGTGGATTCCCCATTACCTAGCATAGTCCCTGGCACAATGAAGATGATGATTAATATTTTTTGCATTACATTGCAATTGAATATGTAGACCGCCAACCCAGAGAAGAGGGTCCTCTCAGCCTGCTCGCTGAAGAGAGCTCAACTCTCCTGCCCATCACACCTCTTGAGGCGAAGAGGCTCATGGTTGATTACTAGGGTTCAGAGATTTGGATGTGGGATGAAAATAAATTTAAAACCTTTTATTTGGACTGCTCATTAAATTGCTTCTTTCTCTAATTTCCATGTAGCTGGTATCCTAAGAAGGCCTTGGGATGGGTGGAACTTCTGACCTGGAAGCCCTCCATCACTCAGGCCGAGTCAAGGGGGAATCCACTGGGAAGGAAGCAAGGGGCGGATTGCTCGGGCGGCTGTGGTCACGTCTCTAAGCGGAAACCCTTCTCTTTGGGTTTGGCATTCTTCTGTGAAGGTGGAAGACATCGATGGCTAAAGGTAGGATGTAGGCTGAGAGAGGAGCCAAGGGGCCACGTTTAGTATGGGCCTTAAAAACATGAGCAGAGTGACTCATCATGGCCAGTGCCTGGTGCAGCCTCCTGCGAGGGGTGTGATTCCACAGAGCCGCTGCAGCACAGCACCACAGGCTGGGAGCTTGAAAAAACAGGAATTTATTCTCTCACTGTTCTGGCAAGAAGTCCGAAATGAAGGTGTTGGCAGGCTCGGTTCCTTCTGGAGGCTCTCAGGGAGACTGTTCTGCACCTCTCCCCTGGCTGCCAGTGGTTCTCCCGATCGCTGGTGCACCGTGGCATGTGGCTACATCTTGCCCGTATCGGCCTTAGTTGCCGCGGGCTTCTCCCCCGTGTGTGCCTGTCCTTTTCTCATAAGGACACCAGGGGTTGGGCAGAGAGCGCCAATATCCGTCTTCAGTATGACCTCATGTTAGCTGCTTATGTCTGCAAAGACCCAGGGTGATGTTCCTAAAGTGATAAAGGTTCTGGGGACACTGTTCAACCCACTACATAAGGGTGAGAGTTTCATAAAAAGTTTCAGTGAAAGCCCTATAGAGTGAAGTCTGTATTTTTGCAGAATATTTATTTTGCAAATGTCTCTCATAAATTTACTGTGGTAGGAAGTGGCAGATTTAGAACTCAGAAATCCTATTTGTTTCTTGCTACTCTCATCATAATAAACTTTTTTCCCTTGCTACCCTCATCAGAATGAATGCATCTGTAACCCCTTACATTTCTTAGCTACAGCCTAATTTACTTAACATACCTAGTGTCCCACTGAAATGTCTTCAATTGACCAAAGTGAATGGTTACATAGCAAAATCCCATCCAAATGAAAGATTGGAGGAGTCTCATGGAGATCTTCCTAAATATCAATGATGATAAGTAGAGTCAAAAGACTCAGGTAACATAAGAGGAGGCCTAGTGCTTTACTCTTTTGAAACTCAAAAGTTATATTTCTCCTCTTTGACAGTTCTGTATTTCATCAGCTCAACCCTAACTCTTTTTTGTCTACACAATAATCAAAGAAATATCAAGCCCTTAAAGGGGCTATCTTCTTAAAGTAGTAGTTAAAAAAAAAAGTGGAAAATCAGAACTGCTAGTTTTGTGACAGTATTTCTTAAAGAGAGCTGGAAAAGGAGGCTGTTGCAACCAGCATTTTAGGAGGAGGCATTACTGTAAGCTGCATCACGGTGCCTTCTGCAGTGATTTGAAACCATAGAAACAAATCAAAGCTACTGTGGGTATTTGCACAGAGCTGAGATTGCATGCGCGTGACTGTCCCTCCTCCAGAGAAGGTTAAGAGTTTTCACCAGCCAGAAATAGATTCAGGTACATTAGTCTTGTCTTCGTGCATTTCTGGATGCTGAATTATTTTGACATTTATGTAGTCATCTCTCTGGGCTCCTGATGTGGTTGAGAAAGTGACTTCAGTTGTCTTTTATGGTAATTTGAGTTGGGGTGAGAATAGGGTGAGGAGAAATAAGATTACAAAGTCAAACAGCAGGAGAGCCATTACCACTATGGCTGTCAAATAAAACCATCTCTGAAATAGGAAATCACTCTTGCTTCTTTGAATAAGACTGGCACATACAGTTCAGAGAGCTTAAAGGAAAGATTTAAAGCACCATCTTTGATACACTGGATAGAACATATTAAATTCCTGGTAGGTCCAGCACCACTTGAATAGAAATGAACAAGATGATTAAATTTCCTGAGCATTAAAGAGCCTTACTTATTGAGGAACATGAGCTGTTTTACTTGAGAATCAGTCTTAAAAGCATAAAATTTGGGGGGATAAGAATTTAGAAACACTTTTTATATGACCCATATGAGTACTAAAAAGATTTTCAAATCTTCAGATATCAACTCCTCTATAAACAGTGAGATTGGCAGCTCCAGGCCCACATCTGGCTGGCAAATGTGTCTCTTTAAACTTGTTTTGAGTGTGAGTGACGTCCACTCTCTGACTGAGCTGTCCACCCACCTTGTTCTTTGATTTTCCACTTTTGCTCGGGTTTCCTCATGTGTTCAGTTACACTTCCTATGTCATTTTTGGGTCCATCTGATGCCATTTCTCTATCTGAGATCATTAGTTTCCTCAGTCTTCCAAACTGGATGCTGCTTTTTTCTAGATTCCTGAAAATATGTTTTTTCCATTAAACTCATCCTAAGCGTGTATAACTTGCTCTTCTGTTTTCCAGCACGGCTTCTCGCTCTAACACCACAACAGCAAGGTCCCATGCAAAGGAGAAACAATGCTGACAAAACTCAAATCGATTTAATATCCAGGTACTCCCCACTGTCCTAGAACAGGAGACTGAACTGGTATCAAAAGCAATTGCCTCTCTGCCCCTACCACGGCCATCAATGGTAACTGCCGCCTGGGAGGCAAGACTAGTGACGAGAACAGTGACAATATGGGGCATCAGGATCCTGTGTCTTGTCTTTCCAAGTCGCTCAAGTACCCACCCCTCTACCATACAACCTAAGCTTAAGGAAAAGTTGGCTCCATCAGTAACTCAGGCAAATATATTCTCATTATACTGAACTATTTATAGTAGTAGTTCCAAGGTATGCATTTCAGACCAAAGAGATATGAGGAGAGGTCTGCTGGAGGCCATTGGAAAAGCGTCTGTAGTTTAGGCCACGCCGATGGGACTGACCTTTTCAACGACTTGATTTTATTGGGAGGTGATGCCTGAAAATGCAGCAATTGCCTTGCCGCCAGCTGAAGGGGGACCAGCTGAAGGGGGATAGGATCCGGGAGAGCTGCGGGCAAGCCTAGCCAACAGACCCCAGCTGGAGTCGCCTCCCCTCTATTGTTTTCAGACACTGAGCCAGGGCTTCCCAGCCGCCCAGCAAAGGCTGACATCCTAAGTGACAGTCTCCCAAATCCATCAGATCTTTGTTTAATAGGCAAAAAACTCTGATTTACATAACCAAATAGGTTGCACATCCATTTGTTCCTTTGTTTTTCTTTGCACTGTAAACCCCTTGCAGATAGGGATTCTCTCTCTGGGAAAAATCTGTGTAGAAAATTAGCTCAATGCTACGCCAAGACAGGTTCTGAAAGTTTATTGATGATTACTAGGCTCTATTTTTGTCTTTTAGTCACTGTTACAGTTTGGTTATAAATATTATACCTTGTATCTGCAAAATGACTTATAGTTTACAAAGTGCTTTTTGAGTCACTTTATCTAATTTTTATAGAGCCCAGTGAAATAGAGGAAGAGATGAAGATGTAGAAAATGGAGCTCAGAAAGTTTATATGATTTGACTGAGATCACAAATCTAGAAATTGTCATGGCCACGACTTCAATCTAAGTCCTCGAATCCTAGATCTAGTGCTCTTGCCACAAAATCCCAGCTAGAGGCTGGAGCAAACCTAAAGGTTATGGTAAAGCAGCAGTTTACAGAAGTAGTGAGGCGGCTCCAGGCCGACTGTAAAGAAACTGAGATCTGCTCTTGGCTGTGTCATTCACTAAGCTGTGAAATCTTAGGTGAATCATTTTATCTTCCTGAGCTTCAATTTCAAGGAATTATACTAGATGATCTATTCTGTGCTTCGTGATTTGAACATCCTGTGATTCTGTAACTGAGAATTGCTTATGCAAATAGGGTACAAATCACGCTTCATGTAAGTTACAAAGCTCTCCTAGTGACTGCCAAAGAGACACCGACTGTGTATATTCTGCTGTGTTTCTCTGTGAGCCTCCACATTCATGCCTCTTGAGCACCTGTCAAAATGTCAACAGTTAACAGATGAGCTGAACATCAACTTAAAGTAGTTTTTTATCCCAAGTCACGAGCTTTTCAGTTGCGGAATAATTTTACTCTGGAGCTGCAAAAATCATTTCTTGATGAGCTCATCTTGTCACCATGATTCTTGGGACATATTTAAAACAACATAAAAAGCCAGCCTACAGAGTCTTTTGGATGCTTATTAGGCACTTGAATGACAGGTCTCCAAAATTAATTGTTCTATGACTGACTTTCCTTCACTAGCCTAATGAAGCATGTGTTATGTGCTGCCTCAACAGATTTAGGTTTGCAGATTTAGCACTATAGAGGCTATTTTCTCCTAAGCAATATGTCAGCAATGTGAGGAAATGGCCATCAGGGAAACCACGGTTCTGTGGCTGCAGTTTCACAGTCCAAAAGCTCATCTTCACACATACAAATTATTCAGTGAAAGGATATTTAGCACACCAGGACTTAAATCTCTTGAATAGAAACCAGTCTATGTCAGAAAATGGGAAATGTTTGCTGCAAAATTGTAAAGTGTGCCTTATGGATAAATTTAAGTACCGGCTGTCTTAAAGTACCAGGTGTTATGGCTACCTAAGAAAGTAGCTACGGGAAGATGGGAAAAGATTGGAGAAAGTCTAGCTGAATGTGGAATATAATGAACCTTGCCTTTGTTCTTAGAAGAAAAGATGTTGGAATTCAGGATGATTGTGAATATAAAGGTGGTGATGTAAAGCTGAATGTTAGGTGTCTTTATAAGTGACAGAAACCCAACTTACACTAGTCAAGTAAAATAGAAAAATATTGCCTTATAAAACTGGGAAGTCCAAAAGACAGGCTGGACCCCCTGTCTGTAACCAGGGACTCGAATGATAATCTTCTTTCAACTTTGCTTCCTTCTGTAATATTGGCTTCATTCTGTTGACAAAATCTTGGTGTGCACACTTAAAGGTGCTATGGGAGCTCTAATGCTATAGATATATCCTTTTCCTCCCCTAACATATATACTTATCAATCTGCTTAGACCTATTTAGGCTACAAACTCACATTTCGACCACTGTGCCAAGGAGATAGAGCTCTCTCACTGCCCAGTCTGCCAGTTGGGCAGTGTCATGACTGACAGCCCATCAGGACCACAAGTTGTAGGGATGGGGAGCTTCCCAAAGGAAGGGATGCTCAACAGACAAAATCATAGGTGTGCTTAAAGATATTTTTCTTGAGACTTTTAAAAAAGTCTTCATGTTTAACACTGAAGTTAAAGTTTTGAAACTAAAAACAAAGGCAAGTTATGGACAAGCTTTTAATAATTATCTAGAAATGTTTTGTACTAAAATTAGGACAAATGAAATCAGAACTGAATAAACTTTAAATCAGGTAGTATGGTTCTTTTCATCTAATTCATATTTTCCCTATAGATTCACTATTAAAAGAGCCATGCATCAATAGATACAAATTGCTAAATGTAAAATGATCAATAATTTGGAGGAAGAATCAAACATGAATTAGACAATTATGTCATGGTGGCAGTATTGATCCTCAATTATTAATTTGTTTCCACATTTTAATAGATCTACTGTAACTCATAAGATTTTAGAAGTGAAGCGATCTTTAAGCCTTCATGGTATTAGTCATGAGATTGGCACAGACTGAGATGGGCAGCTGCATGCAGAAGGTTTATAAGAAAGGGAGGGAGGCAGAGGGAGAAGTTGGTCTCTGTGTGATTGTAACACATCTCAACCCACCTTACAGGAGTTCTGGAGCTGGAGTGGCCTTCAGAGTTGTCCCAGATTAAGGCAAGGGGGCTAGGCCTTTTTATGTCTACTTTGACCAGTCATTGCATACAGGCTGATCTGGGTGGAGGGGAGACCTAAACTTGGTTGAGGCAGCTCTCTTAGCTGAGGGCAGTTTCTAGGGAGGTTCCCAACTGTGAGCCATGAGCGATCAACACTGCCGGGAGCTGGGGGGGAGTGGCTCCTTCCACGGAATTGAGTACACCACAGCACCCTCCCCTGAAGGACATTTAATGAGGCTATGAAGTATCAGATATAATTTCATTGTGGACTCCAGGCAGAAACATTGTCTTTTGCCAAAGAACCTCTAAAACATGTCTCATTGTCATAACAAACTAGAGAACCAAAAGCTCAGATCAAGATGGCTAATTCTGCTTAGAGAAGACAGTGCCTCAAACGCGCACAGCGGGTGAGTAAGCTCATTTCACCGAGAGGAGCCCAGAGCACCACACGGTCATTCCCAGGGCTAGTGAGGAAGAACCCATCTGCGCGGGGCCTTGAAGAAAGGTGACAACATCTCAAACAAAATCTTGACAGAATAGCTCAAGACAAACAAAAGAAGGTTCTCTGAGCCCAGAGACAGTTCCATTATCCAAACTGCTTAAATGTGATCACCAGAACCCTTACTCAGAACCTGGATGATGTCGCATTGTAGATCATTCAGCATAACTGCTGTAACTCAGGCGTGCATGTTTTCTAATCCTTAAAAGTCCTCTTAATGCTGGTGTATTAGGGTTAAAAAGGAGGATGTTTTATATCCATTCTCAGATTTCTGTCCAGCAATTAATTGCTCTCCAAATCATATTCTCCTACCCACCACCTCCAAATTTCTCCTCCTTGCGAGTCACCCCCTGAACCAGTTCTGAGAGAGAGCAGCTGCGTTCCTGTGAGCCCAGAAGGAGAAAATGAGGGGCAAATTGTACCACCTCGCTTTACTGCCCCGCCCATTGTTCTCCACATTGACCACACGGAAGACCGCTCAGCTTCGTGAGATTTTTACTGATGGGTTGGGGTGACTAATGGAAATTATAGTGTAGGATGAGAAAAAAACTTTCTAAATGTGACTTCTAGTTCAAAGGAAAAGCAGGTAAGAAATCTAAACTGTCCCAGCCTGTCCTGGAGTGGTTACCTTAGAGTCGCCATCAGTCCTTCTCTCTCTGCCTTGAGGTTTGGGCCTCTTTCCAAGGGCACACCTTCTAAATCTGCCTGTAGCACGCATGGGCTTTTTGTGTGTGGTTAATGAGATATTTGGATTTATTCCTGTTATCCTTTTTCAAAAATCTGTATATATTTAATGTACGTAACTTGATGAGTTCAATGTATATCACTCCTGTTATGGAATTTTCTCTGGGTGCTTATTTTCAATAAGACTGTTCTTTTAATAATTTTTTTTAAAAATGTGAG
Organism: Manis pentadactyla; assembly: GCF_030020395.1. Taxonomy (NCBI): domain Eukaryota; kingdom Metazoa; phylum Chordata; class Mammalia; order Pholidota; family Manidae; genus Manis; species Manis pentadactyla. Next base: position 24,561,911 of record NC_080037.1, on the reverse strand, counting down.
CATGATAAAGTATTAAATGGCTGCTTTTTTCCCTCTTTTTTAGTTTTGAGAATATTAATTTATCTGCAGTAAAGTTAAGGGAGAGCAGTGATCTAGAGCCAGTCATAAAAGATGAAGCCAGAGAGGTAAGCAGGCCAGGCCACAAGAATTTTGCATCCCATGCTAGCGTTCAGGCATGAGGTTAATTGCTAACGTCAGTGAGAGCCCATCGAAGACCTTTATGCAGTGGAATGACGTGACTCTGCTTGTGCTCTAGAAAGATTAGGCTGGTGGCAGTGTGGAAATGACTTTAAGACCGGTCTACCCCTTCCTTCATCCAACAGATATTACGAGTGTCTCTTCTCTCAGTGAGCTTACATTGTTTGAGGGACACACGACAAACGTGATGAATCGCTGGTTCACGATTATGATGGGCGCTACGAACAAGGAGCACAGAGCCGAACAAGAATGTGAAAGCAGGGAACGACTTTGGGGGAGGGATTTCAGGGAAGGCTTTCTAGAGAATAAGATTCAAGGCACAGGACCGATCATGTCTGTTGCCTAATGAGCATAGTGAGGATAGATAGAATTAGATTGGTTGGGAAGATAGCATATAGAAGAGAATAGAATAAAAAAAGAGTTGATGATTGTGTATAAGAGGGGAGCTGGAACCCTGGGGAAGATACACAAGTATCTGGCTTAGGCAACTGGCTGGATGCTGGTGGCAACCATTTAAGATAAGGAATATGGGAAAAGCAGGTTTGTGAGACTGGGAGCTGAAGGAAGATGTTTTTGGAGTGTTCATAAGCCGTGTTGATTAAGATGCTCAGTAAGTAATTAGATAAAGGAATTTGGAGTAAATGAAAAAATTTTGTAAGGTTATAGTTTACTGAGTCATTAATATAGAGCTGATAACTATAGTAATAGGATTAGAAGAAACTATGTATAATTTTAATAGTAAGAATAGAAGAAACTCAGGACAGAATCTTGAAAAATACCAACATTTAAGGAGCGAACAGAGTAAGAGAAACTCGTGGGGAGTACTGAGAAGGAGCTGACAGAGCTGTGCTGGAAACGTGCGCGTCGTGGTCTGGGGAAGACAGGGGAAGCCTCCTGTCCAATGCTGTAGAGAGGCCTGGCGGCACAATTAAAAGCACCGTCTGGGCCAGTTTCCATGAAGTGGCAGCGTAGCTGAGGAATCGTGGGAATTAAGGAGGTAGAGAAACAAATGTAGGCAATCACTTCACTGTTCTCAGGTACTGAGAGAGGAAAGAGGTTGTCATGAAAAAAACGTGTGATAGGGTCTAAGTACTGCTTTTACTTTTTTAAATTTCTATTTATTTTTCTAGCTGATGGAGCTATCTGCACATGCACCGCAACTGGAAAAAGGCAGTTGGAGAAGGAACGATCAGAAAGGAGGCAGGTCAGTCAGGGCGTCATGGCCAGAATGCCGTCCCCCAGACAAGCACTGGTGAGGACAGACGTGAGACTTCTGTTCGAAGCCAGCAGTCACCACTTCTCCCCCGACCTTGTAATGACATGACTACAAAAGAATAAATTCATGCAGATTTATGGGAGAGAATGAAAGATGTGTCACAGGAAGGTGAGAGTTCAACTAAATTCTCAAAGATGGAAAGCGAATAGAAGTTTTTAAAATTATAATGATTACCGTTTTCATTGTGACCATTTTTTCATGTTTTGTAAGTTGTAAGAGTGGTGGCAGCAACAAGGGGAATGAAAGAAACAAAAGAGGAAGAATGAACAGAAAGGAAGAAAAAAGAAAGAAAAGAAACGGAGAGGAAAGGAAAGGAAAAGAAAGGTGAATCAAGTTTTCACTGATGTAGCAGGGCAGCTGCAGCCCAGAGTCTCAGGGAAGAAAGGGTAAGGAGAAAACTGGATCCAGAATCCAGAGAGTGCCAGGGCTGAGGTGCAAGGTTCAGCAGACAAACATTCGTGTCAAGGGGATGGAAATCTATGTCTGAAGTAGTCACGTGCTGCAGTTTCCTCTAATCCTCTGTTAGGAGATCAGAAGTTTCTTCTCTAAATAAATTAAACAGTATCCCCTCAACAAATGACCTCCAAATGGTGTCATTTAGGGACCTCAGTATAATGGCTTGTGCACTGAGTTATAATCCTAAAGCAAACTGAGTCAGTTGAAAAATTTCATCGATGTTAACAAAACCTCCACCTGGCTTATTAGTTAGTGCCTTATAGGCAAATATGAACAAGAATCACCACACTTGTGAGGTGACACCCCAATGCCAGTGGAGAACAAAGAAAATGTCCAGGAAATAGATACAGTGCAAGGAAAGAAAGAGAAACACAAATAATTTCTAATAAGTATCCTCACAGGAGGGATTAAAGATGCCATACAAAAGGAAATTCAGAGAACAAAAGACAGCTTTTGGAAATTAAAGATGTTTATTAAAAAATCTACAAAAGAAATGGAAGATAAAGTTGAGGAATCTTTCAGAAAGTAGAACAAAGTCACTGAGTGTAGGATAGGGATTTCATGCAGAACAACAAAGATTTAACATTACTGCTGTACAAAATAGCAGAGAGAGCTGACTGAAGATACCCGAGATTGGTAGGCAGTACTGAGTGTCTGAAAAGGCAGAGAGGTGCAGGCAATAGTAGAGAAAGCTGTGGTTACATCGCTGTGGATTTGCAGAAAGAATCAAACATCTCTATCTTCTCATGAGCAAAATGGAGACAATAAGACAGTTAAAAAGGCTAAAAATATTTCAAACAAGAAGCAGAGCACTTGCCTCACAGTAAATGTTTCCTAAATGTTAGCAATTAAAGAGACCTGAATCCTTCCCCTTGGGAAAACCAAGCTCTTGGAATAAAAAGAATATTAAAAAACAACATAGAATTCTGTCAAAAAGCACACAACTGTAGATGGGCCCACACTGAGCTTTCAGACTTGCTTAGGCTACGAGTTAAATCGATTTAGAAGCTCATCTAAATTCTTTGTTCTCTCTGTGTTGGCTTGCCCTCCTCTCGTAAGGCCCTGAGGGACCCAGGGACAGCAAGGGTCACAGTGTTGGTGGACAACCCCAAGTCAATTTTATCACACAAACAGGTGTGAGATTTCAACTGTTATAAGAGTACCAAGAGTCAGACTACAGTAGGATTATGTGTTCTCGAAGTTTTAAATAGTGATAGCCCAGTTCTAGGCTGAAACCAATAGCAGTGCCTGGAGCGACACGCCTCTCAGGGAAGCCGGGCTTGCTCTGTCTGATTCTCACGAGGGCGTGCAGGGAGCGTGGCTGGTGTTTTCCCGGGATGCCCACCCGTGTGACAGCAGCAGCCCGCAGTGGCAGAGAGGACAGAAGCGACTTTGGAAGGAGCAGCTCCTCTCTCTTTGCTTCCTTCCTCACAGTTGTTCCTCTTTCTCTGACTTTGTATGGCTGGTATGATTTTATGTTTATGTATTTTCTATTTTTATACACTATGTGTAAGCTTGAGCCAAACCAATAACCTTAAGTTATCTGTAAATCTTAGAATAGGTCTCTTCAAGGCCTTGTGCTTTCAAGTATTAGGAATGTTAGTGAGTTGGAATGATGTGTAAGTCAGGGCACATGGCTGCAAGTAACAGAAAAGTCTTCTCAAATCAACTTTAATTGGTAAGAAGTGTTTGTTCACTCACATACCTGGGATGTCTGGAATATAGCTGAGTTTAGCTATTGTTGGGTATAATGGCTTAAATGATACCAGAGGTTTTTGTCTGTTTTTTTATCTATTTGTTTATGTTAGTCCTTGGGTCTTTTTTTCTTGTAGTGTAGGGACGTCTTCTCCATATGACTTGGAACTATGGCCATTAAGTAGCCTTAAATGTACATATTCCCACAGTGTGACGCCAGAGGCAAAGAGGAAATGCACCTGATTTGAACTAACGTGACAGTTACATGGGGGGCTCTGGCTAACGGCAGCCTTGTGCTCATCTCTGAGCAACTCACTGTTGCTGCGGGTGCAGGAGATACCGATTGGCCCGACATGGTCTCTTGCTCAAACCTATAGCAGAGTCCTGTGATATGGAGATCTTTCTCAAAAAGAGGGGTTGAGCTGTTGCAAGTTTTGCAGATAAAACTGTAGTTAACTATATTTTACATCATGAGAAAGGAGATAGATCTGCCTTTATTTTCATTACATCTTTGATAACTATATTCAATCTCAGCTCCTCAAAAACATGGCAGACATTCTTTCAGTGGGGACTGGTGTGTAAGTTAGTGCTTGGTGGGTGTATCTGGCAACTGGCAACCATATGCAAGCACATAACAATGTTAGGAGAATTTGTTGTGAATGGTGCTTTTGATTGAGCTGTTGGTTCATTCATTCTTTCAATAGCCTTTATCAAGTACCTAGTACAGGCCATATATAGAGAAAAAAACTTTTTGTCTCTTTCCTCATCAAATTTATGGGGTAATGAAAGAGAAAGACTATCAGATCTACACACACACTGACACACAATTTGAAATTTTTAAAAATGTTATTGAATTATGTAATGAGTGTACATCTGAGTTATGTTGGCATATCAGAGAAGCTCTCTCACAAGAAGCTGTAATTAGGTGGAGTCTTGAATGAGTAGGACTTAACTAGTTGAGAATAGAGATGAACTTCCAGGGAGAAGGAACAGCATTTGTGAAGGGCCCAAATTGGAACTAAAATACTGAATCAAAGATGCTGTATCAGAACGAAGAGAGTGAGGGGCTTAAATGTAAGGCAAGAGATAAAGAGATGGGGCAAGACTTTACAGCCTGGGCTAAGAAGTAATATTTTTATCCTCTGTATAATGAGGAGTCCCTGAAGGGTTTAACTCAAGACAATAATACAATTTATGTTGACAAAAATCATTCAGGTTCATTCATCTGTTTATTCAGGCTATAGACTATGGAACTACGGAACAAGACTTCCTGGGCTTGAAATCTAATTCTGCCACTTACTAGTCGTGATACAGGACAAGTTTATTAATGGCTTTGTGCATCAGTTTACTCATCTGTAAAATGGGAACAGCAATAGTAAGTACCTCACAGGTTTGTTGTGAGAATTAAATGAGTTAAAATATATAGTTTTGAAAAATACTTGGAGTATGGGAAGTGTTATCTAAGTCCTTGCTATTATTGTTATTATTATTAAACATATTTATCAAGTGGTTTCTATGTGTCAGGCATTGAGGAAGTATGAGATGGTTTTTGCAAAGAATGGGAGTGTTTTCACACTAGAGAATTTATAGTTAAGGTTATCAGGTAGGATTGAGTGTCATTTTCAGTTGAGTGATCATGATTTGTAGGACTACCAGTATGCCCAAATGTTTAATTATTATTCTGTCTGGATTTCAAGAGTTAGACACAGACCTGGATTTCATTTCTAGCTTTGCCTACTACTAACCAAGAGTCTCCATTCAATATGTCTCATTTTCCTTCCCTGTAATATAGGACATTAAAAACACCTGCCTCATCATGTCATTATAAAGAATAAACAAAATTGTATATGTCTGAATTTATGTATGTACAAATACATACATATTTTTATGTGTGTCTTTACAGTGCCTGTTAACATAGTAAGTACTCACTAAATGGTATTATTAATAATTTTATTATTTTATTACATTATTTATATTATTGTTATAATAAGCCTCTATGCTTAATTTATGGATCTTTCTGATACATACTCTGAGTTATTGAGAAATTGGATTAATCGTTAGTGTTTAAAATATACCCTGAAGAGGAAGAATACACACAACTATTATTGTCATTATTTTTAGGTAAAGGAGTAGAAAAAAAAGTAGAAAAAAAATAACAGGAAATAAGGAGAGATTTATATATTTTAGTAAAATTAGTTATGGAATTTTAAACCATTGATGGTAAAAATATTTTTAAAAATTATTTGTATGTTAAAAGTAATTACTGAGAAGAAAATAAAATAGTGACATACCCTCAAAATATTTTCTTACCTGGCAAACATTATTTCTATAACCTTCATGTGCAGCTTTAAGTTTTATCCTCCTCTTTAATTATTTATAAGGAAACAAAAAATTTAGTGTTTTTCACTAACATAGCATAAATACAGCTCACTAGCATAAATGTTTGCTCTTTAAAAGGCAAAATCTGATTTGAGTATCTGTGTTTGTTATTTTCAAACCTGCCTTCAAATCTACCCTTCTACTTTCTATTCTTCTTGTCTCTTAACTAAACATACCATGCATATGCTAGAGGCAGATGGGCTTAATTTTTATTATGATCTAAAACAAATAAAAAGTGAAATATGAAAAGAGATTTCCATTTATATAGCAATAAGTTAACATTAAATCTAGCTTTATGGTGTTTAACTTTGAGATATTCTGCCAAAACACAATTGATTGATAGGATTGAAATTAAAACCGCCTACAGGATACCTCAGCCAATAAATCAACACTGAGGATTATGGAGCTAAGGTCATTTTCTTTATTGCTCTTGGGGGAAGAAGTAGATAAACACACTTAAAAAAGTCTGTGGGCCTCTGTGCCCTGCAGGGATTCAAACAGAAGATGAGGTAACTGACCTCAAGAAGTTTGTAAACCTGTGGCAGGGAGCATACAACAACTCTAGAAAGAAACTAGGAGAAAGTGCCTGCAAGTGAACTGACTACAGGACAAAGACAAGAACAGCCCTGAAAAAAGATCAACAATGGAAAAGTGAATCATTAAGATGAAACTGTCAGCAAATATCCTGCATTTCCTCTGCATTCCACAAGCCAGGACATGATTCTAATTCCTTCCTTGCTAGAACTGTCAACACCGCTTACTGAGAGAGGTTTTCCAGCATTAAACAAATGGGGAATGAAGATTCGCTTGTGTAATTTTCCTTATAGCTAGCTATGCAGAAAACACATATCTCATAAAGAAAAGACATTTATACATGCATCTTATATTTCAGGCCCCAAATGGTTCTCCTAAAAATATGTGTAAATTAGATACTTGGCATCAAAAGTTTAAAAGAGGATATACTGTGTCTCTCTTAATATACAATATAAGATTTATTCCAACCTTGCAGGGAATAAATGCTTAATTTGTTATTAAATGTAGTTCCTTTCTCACCTTCACACTTTCTCCTAGACCACTGGAATTTCCTCTAACACTGATTTTGCTCTTGTTTTTCTTGTGCTTTTGCCCAACTTATTAATTCCTTTTTCTGGCTATTTTCAATGTCTGGTGAAATTAGTCCAGTATGATAAATTTAAGCTTTTTTTTCATGGATGAGAAACTAAAGACAAATTAGAAAGCACCAACATAGAATTGTCAGTTTTTTGTTTTGCTAATGTAGACATCAGCTAGAAATAAAAAATGCTGAATAGATTTAGTTATATGCAAAATCCACTGCATTATACATATTTCTTTTATTGCTTCTTAGGATGGTAGAAAACTTATTACTGGCTGACACCAATCTGGGACCGATTTTTGATTTACTGTTCTAATCTGAGAGAATTAGTCTAAAGGATCTAAACCTTCAGGTTATTAGAAAAATCAATTCTCTGTCTCCTTTGTTTTATGATTACAAAAAATTTAATTTAAAAAGTTTTAAAATTGTGTTTTCTTTTCTGTTAAAAGAAAGTATAATCTCCAGTGACTCTTCCCCATTTTAGGATGAAGTCTGCACTTTTGAAGATAGCTTGTATTTTCATTATCTGGTTACCAGCTACTGTTATAGTCTCTTCTTCCTATCACTTATTCTGCCCTCCCTATGTGGGTCTCTGTATACACCCACCTGTGGTCCACTCCTGTATTACCAGGCTCCTTTGTGCTTTAACATATGGTGTTCTGGTCTGAGAAACTGGTTTAAAACCTAATTCAATAGCCAAATCTCAGGGGAAGCCTTTCCAAAGACCTCCAAGCAGAGCTAGTGGCTTCTTCCCTGTGCTCTCATGAATATATACTAAATTCTACATGTATATATATATATATATATATACTCCTTGAATACGCCCTATAGTATTGTACTGCAATGTTTTATTGATAAATTCTCTTAGAGTACAGCTCCTTGAAGATAGAAACTATCCTTTTAGACTTTTATATGCAAATGATGTACATTGCTGGAAAGTTAAAATAAATGCACTAGGCAAAGGTACTCTATATTTTGAAATTATAATCTTTCTTAGGCAAGACTTGTTTGCACTGGCTTGTATAGGTAAAAGGAAGTAGTATAGAGATTTATTCTCTCACTGGCATGAATTCAGCTGTTCTGATCACTATCTGTACCATTCCACTAACCCTGAGAAGACAGAATGGCTACCTCAAGGGCTTTGTTTACTTAAAATGCTCCACCCGGACATGTGTCTATGTATCTATAAAAAGAATGAATTAAAAAATATCTTGATGGGTATATATACACACACACCAAGGTAAACAATGCTTATTGTATCTTTCCATGCCAATAAATATGCTCTTATTTTATAATTTTTTATAGCTGCCTGGCTAGACTAGATGGCTGTATCTTATTTGCATGTTTTAGTTCTCTGGCACAGTGTCTGGAATAAATATTTGTTGAATGAAGGATAAAACATTTCATCAATACTTTTATTTAAGACTGATTTGAGAATCTAATGAATCCAGGAGCAACCTTACATGCAGCCCTAAGTGGGAAAACAGGAAGGGAAATGAAAGAGAAGTGGTGGCAATGGAGTGACTCATTCTGTTTTTGTGTTGAATTCCCTCTTATCATAAGGTAAAAAGCAGTGACTGAAAAAAAAAACACCAAGATGTGGTTTCTCAAAACATCATCATCATTTCCTTACTGAAATGACAATGTGACAACATATGATTATGAGAATCGGTTTGGGTGCCCAGATTGTATGTCCTTGACGCAGGATGCGAGAGTTACCTTAACCAAAACATTACCTTTAGTGAGGTATTAAGAATTCTGACATCACGTTATGAAATAAAGTAATTGAGAAAATAATAAAATGATTTGAGAAATTATTTAAATATGTGTATTGAGCATTATATGACTGGTAATTGTGAAGGACCCAGCCTCCTGGCATCTAAGGCTGTTTAGTGAGGTGATGGCTCTCCTACCCAATACCAAGATGCGAAAAAGAGCCTGCTTTACCTACAAATATCTTTTCTAAAGACTTTTTTTAGCCTTCACTTGGAACCTTGAACTGCCTCCTCCCCCTGTTCCTCTCCTCATGTCCTGCCTGCCTGCCTGGTGATTTCAGTAGGATATGAAGGTATCACGGCCCTAGCCCCATACCGTTGTTCATTAAACCAGGCCTGCTGCTGCCTACAGGAACTCCCAGCCTTCATCCTCTCCATCCTTTGTTCTGAATGGAGAGGAAGGCCTTTACTCTACCATCTCCAAGAAACAGGCTTTGGGGAATAGCTGTGGGCACTTAACAGGATGAGTTCCCTGCCCAAAAGCCAGTCTCTTTTTTTCCTCAATAGCAAAGCCCTGACTTGATTTGGATGTTCACTTCTGTCCCTGTGATTCAAGGGTGAAATCCCACTCCGTTTTAGAAATCCTGTTCCCTTGTCAAAGGGTGGCTGAGGGGTGAGTATATGATCTAGTTCTAGCCAGATCTAGCTCCTGGGAAGCTTCTGGGAAGGATCTCTTCAATCTAAAAAGGGACCCAGGGAAGAAATACTCTCTCTTACTATTTTGAATGCTGTGGTACCTGCAGTGATTCCAGGAACTGCAGAGGCTGCCTTGCGACAAGAAGGTCCGTCCAGCCCAACATGGCAAGGATGGAAGATTGGAGAAAAATGGAAAATACAAGGTTCGCTGATGAATTTGATAAGCCACAGAATTAACACATCCTGGAAGCACCTACCTCAGAGCTTCTTTTTTATGAGATAAGTTGACTGATTTGTTGAAGTGGAGGTTATCTACTTGGAGCCAGAAGCATCCTTACTGCCAAACTCTCAACCGTAGGAGGACTTAATCCCAATGTAGGACCCCAGACAACTCAGTCAACCAGTTTTTGACTCAAATGCTTTCATATATATATATAATATTTCTTATTTATTCTTTTTCCAATTAAAATTTCCACTTCATACAAAAGGCTATAAAAAACAGTGACAAAATAATTAGACTTTTACACCTGGCCTGATCCCATGTCTTTCCATCTTCAGAGACATCTTCCATTGCTTCTATCAAATCAGATTTCACAGTTCCTGGGACACACATGTTCTTTACAATTAACGAATCTTTACCAGCACTATGATGGAAAATAATTTTTTATTGGACTTTTATCTATTCTTCATATTTAGTACAAATCCTATTAACTTCTAGCATTCCATCAGTCAAAATAACTTCGTTCAGTCTATGTATTGCACTTGGTTTGAATCAGTCCTTTTGTAGTTAATAATTATTTGCTTGATCCTATATGTATATACTGTCAGTCTCCTCAAATAAATATAAAACTTTTTAAAGGCCAAAATGAAACTATTTTTGTTCAATGATTAAAAAAATGGTGCATTTTTCATATTAGTGTATCTCCTACACCCCTGGTACATCGCTTCTTGGGGAGCAGGTGCTACATAACAATTTGCCAACTTGTCACGTGTGAAATGAAAAGGTTTGATTAAGTGACATTCAGGATCCTTTCTGACTCTCAGGGACAATGTTGGTGTTTAAAGAGAAGTGAAACAATGGTGCTTAGAGATATATGAAAGTTTGAGAGTAGGAAAAGAAAGAAAGGAAAACCTAAGCGTGGGTTGGAGTGAAATACAAGTATCTTGAACTTTTTTTTAGATTGGTGTTTTTAAAACTATACTTCTATTTTTGTATGTCTTTGCTCATGATATTTACTTTTTGATGACTATCCCGGATAGCTCTTTGTTAATGCAGAAAGTCCCATTATTTGGGAGGAAAGTGCTGAAAATAGAATCTCATAATTCATGGCCAATAATAATTTTTTTACAGGCCTGTCAATATTTTGGGCTTTATTGTAGAGTGATTCGCCCTTGTTTTCAACTTTGCACACCCCTGACATGTTGGACTTGGAGGGGGATTTGCTTTGCTTGAGGGAAACACTCCAATGGGCTATTTTTGAACTGCCTTGACATTTAGACTTGGAAATACTGTATTTCCAAGATATTTATCCCTGGATAAGCTTGTAATGCTGATGTAAAACTATATCAAGTCAGAATTTTAATTATCGGCTGATGTGTTCTTTCATAGAAGATTTTCCATGTTGATTTCTCTTTGTGTAGATTAAGTGATGGGCACAAAATAAATACAAGATGGGGGAAATGTGCAAGGTTCAAGGACAAAAACTTACCCCCTAATTATTTATTTCACACTCTCATCTCTGAGGTTTATGATTATAGGAAAGACACACATACAAAACTCCCAGAGACTCTGTGTTTTCTTTTAGTTTAATGATGGATCAAACCTCTGCTTGCTTTTCCAACACTGCCCCAATTAGTTCTATTAGCTCACATGAGAGATGGCAGCTAGGTACACATCAGCTACGTGGCTGGTTACACTGAAGAGATGAAGTGGAGGCGGGATGTGGAGGAGGCATTAGGAGGAAGGAAATGGAGGCTGCAACAGGAAGGTGAAGAAGTGAGAATGGGGGAGCTCATCTACTCCTTGGCTGGACATAGGAAATGGAGACTTCACTCAGCTGCAGTACAGAAGCTGCTGAAGAAGAAAATCTGCTGTGTGCTCGTCTAGAAGCAGGTACAGCCTGGTAGTGAGACCTGCAGCTAAGGCCAAACACATGCAAACTGCAGAAGCGGAAGGCACCAATAAATGCTCGTTGTGTATGTTTTTGACTGATGACTATTTCTTCACAATGAAAAGCAGTCATTAAACTAAAAACATCCTTCTTTCTGCATGTATCTTCCACTCTTTTCTCTAAATTTGGGAGCACCTTAGCAGTCTTTAAAGCTTCATTTCTCTGAATCCTTTTCTGATCTCCCTGCTCCCTCTACTAGGCAGAAATCTGTCATTTTGTTTTTTTTGTTTTTTTTGATGTCATTAATCTACAATTACATGAGGAACATTATGTTTACTAGGCTCCCCCCTTTACCAAGTCCCCCCCACAAACCCCATTACAGTCACTGTCCATCAGTGTAGTAGGATACTGTAGAGTCACTACTTGTCTTCTCTGTGTCACACAGCCCTCCCCGTGCCTCCCCCCACATTATACATGCTAATCGTAATGCCCCCTTTCTTCTTCCCCGCCATTATCTCTCCCTTCCCTCCCATCCTCCCCAGTCCCTTTCCCTTTGGCAACTGTTAGTCCATTCTTGGGTTCTGTGATTCTGCTGCTGTTTTGTTCCTTCAGTTTTTCCTTTGTTCTTATACTCCACATATGAGTGAAATCATTTGGTACTTGTCTTTCTCTGCCTGGTTTATTTCACTGAGCATATACCCTCTAGCTCCATCCAATTGTCCTCTAGCTTCCTGTTGTTGCAAATGGTAGGATTTGTTTTCTTCTTATGGCTGAATAATATTCCATTGTGTATAATATGTACCACATCTTCTTTATCTATTCATCTACTGATGGACACTTAGGTTGCTTCCATTTCTTGGTTATTGTAAATAGTGCTGTGATAAACATAGGGGTGCATCTGTCTTTTTCAAACTGGGTTGCTGAATTCTTAGGGTAAATTTCCTAGAAGTGGAATTCCTGGGTCAAATGGTATTTCTGTTTTGAGCTTTTTGAGGACCCTCCATACTGCTTTCCACAATGGTTGAATTTATTTACATTCCCACCAGCAGTGTAGGAGGGTTCCCCTTTCTCCACAACCTCGCCAACATTTGTTGTTGTTTGTCTTTTGGATGGCAGTCATCCTTACTGGTGGGAGGTGATATCTTATTGTGGTTTTAATTTGCATTTCTCTGATGACAAGCGATGTGGAGCATCTTTTCATGTGCCTGTTGGCCATCTGAATTTCTTCTTTGGAGAACTGTCTGTTCAGCTCCTCTGCCCATTTTTTAATTGGATTATTTGCTTTTTGTTTGTTGAGGTGCATGAGCTCTTTATATATTTTGGATGTCAACCCTTTATCGGATCTGTCATTTATGAATATATTCTCCCATACTGCAGGGTTCCTTTTTGTTCTATTGATGGTGTCCTTTGCTGTACAGAAGCTTTCAGCTTGTTCATTTTTGCTTTTGTTTCCCTTGCCCGGGGAGATATGTTCATGAAGAAGTCACTCATGTTTATGTCCAAGAGATTTTTGCCTATGTTTTTTCCTATGAGTTTTATGGTTTCATGACTTACATTCAGGTCTTTGATCCATTTTGAATTTACTTTTGTGTATGGGGTTAGACAGTGATCCAGTTTCATTCTCTTACATGTAGCTGTCCAGTTTTGCCAGCACCATCTGTTGAATAGACTGTCATTTCCCCATTGTATGTCCATGGTTCCTTTATCATATATTAATTGGCCATATATGTTTGGGTTAGTGTCTGGAGTCTCTATTCTGCTCCACTGGTCTGTGGGTCTGTTCTTGTGCCAGCACCAAATTGTCTTGATTACTGTGGCTTTGTAGTAGAGCTTGAAGTTGGAAAGCGAGATCTTCCCCACTTTATTCTTCTTTCTCTGGACTGCTTTGGCTATTCGGGGTCTTTGTGGTGCCATATGAATTTTTGAACTATTTGTTCCAGTTTGTTGAAGAATGCTGTTGGTAATTTGATAGGCATTGCATTGAATCTGTAGATTGCTTTGGGCAGGATGGCCTGTCATTCTGTTTTTGAGCTTTTCACTATACATGGTAAATGTGTATAGCCCCTATCATGCTTTATATACCTTTTTCTTATTACTGTTTTTGCTCTCTTTAGAGCAGGGATTGATTCCTAATCATCTCATATCCCTGGAATTCAGATTCAATGTATGTTAACTCAATGTATAAATAAATAAATGAAGAGTGGTTAGGGGAGAGGCTTAGAGAGTAAGCTGGTAAGGGCTAAAGGATCCAAAGTTTAATGTAGATATGTGCATTAGTGGGTACCGACTTACAACTAATTTTAAAAACTCCCATTCATGTCAGGGCGTGGACACTGCAATGAGGAGCATCCTTTCCCTGCTCTGTTTAGGAGTCCTGCTATTGGCATAGTGAGGGGGGCTATCCTCTTTCACTAGCTAAATCCATATGATTTTATAGGAGAAATGAAGAGTATCTCATCCTCTTGGAAAAGTTGTGGATTTGTATGTGAATTTATTCAGTAACCTTCTCCAAGTATTTACTAGGTATATATAATGTTCTGGGCACTATAACCCACACAAGGGGTACAGAATTCTGTAATTTCCAAAGTATGCACAAGCTGCTGTCTTGCCTTTGAGGTTCCCAAGAAAATATTCCAGAAAGAAATTCTAGTTCCCTACAGTTCAGTTTTTTTCCCCTCCAGTTATTGGCAGTGAATGAAGAGTTCAGCAGGAAATCTCTCCTCCACCCTGGAAGGTGTTTGGGTTTTATAGGAAAGGATCTGGGCTTTGGACACATGCTGATCAGTCTCTGAATCCCTTCTCTTCACTTAGAGCTAACATGGTAGTTCACTCAATACCTATAAACATCAATTTCTTTATCAGCAAACATGATAATACCTATCATTTGTGGTTGTAGTAACAATTACATGAGATAATGAACATGTGTATATACTAGGAAGTGGTGCTCAGAAAATGGTGCTATGAGTATTCTTGTTCTTTCACACAGTTCAGAGTCCCACGAGTAATTCCCTTCCGTGAAATCCGAGCTTCCTCCTTGACAGTGTGCGTCGCTTGGGCATTCAGAGCAGACTCTGTACACTGAACTCTTTTCTGAGGTAGGAATTGTTTGTAACATGTTGTGAAAGTGCCTGGATGGTGCAGAGAGCCTGGGGAGAGAACACCCAAGCTGCCAGCGTCGCCACAATGCTGGGACTTCTTCCTCTGCGCCTCGAAACCACTCCAGGCCCAGAATCCTCCTCCTGAGCTTTGCCAGGGCTGGATGGGTGGTGGCATGTCTTGGCTGAAAGGACAGCGTAAACCATAGAATTTTCACAATGGAGTAAAAAAGCCTCAAGTTAAAAAATTACTAGCTAATTGATCTTGAGAAAGTTAAACGTGTGGTAGACAGAATAATAATCCCTTCTCCCCAGGGATGTTCATATCCTAATCCTTGGAATGTGTGAATATGTTGCTTTATACAGCAAAAGGGATTTTTTCTTTCATTACAGACGTAATTAAGGATTTTGAGATGGAGAGAATATTCTGGATTATCCAGGTGGGCTCAATGTTAACACAGGATCCTTACAAGGAGGACATAGGAAGAATCAGACTCAGGAAAAGGAAACTGTGTCCATAGGAGCAGACTTTGGAATGATGTGCCTTGAAGACGGAGGAAGGGCCACGAGCCCCAGAACGCGGCCCCTCTGGAAGCCGCAGAAGGCGAGGCGACCGGTTCTCCCTGGACCTCCCTGCAGGGGGAGCCCGGCTCTGCCGACAAGGGCCGCTGTTTTTAAGTCACTAAATTCGTGATAATTAAAACCTTTAATTTCTTATCTCTAAAGTAAATGCTATACAACAAATGTTTATTATCAGGTATTATTTTACCTGGAAGATACAGCATGGAATATCACAAATCCCCTGCCATCAGGAAATTTGCCTTATAATGGAGAAATATAAATAAAAAATATTTTGAGATAATGAAAAATTCTGTGGAGAAATAAAATATATCAAGGGGATAGAGCGTGTGACTGGGAGTTGGGGGAGAGGATCTATTCCAGAGTGGGCCTGGGGCTCACGACAGGAGGGTGTTAGGCAGAGGCTATAATGATGATGAGGAGCCGCCGGGCAGGCGGATGGAAGGACACATCCGGTGGGGGTCCCACAGGGGGCGGGATTTTTCCAGAAAGCCACTGTAGCTGAAGTGGCACAGGTGAGGGGGACAGGGATGGGAGATGACACGGTGCGTGTGGGATGCCCCCTGAGGAGTTTGGATTTTATGCTAATAGGACCGGAAATCTTTGAAAGGTATAAACAGAGGCATGGCTTTATTTTATTTAAATTAAAAAAATCATTCAGGAAATTTGGTTTGGAGCTCAGAGGAGATGTCGGAGCTCGAGGTATTTGTCCCTATAAAGTTAGTGTTCTAGCCGCAGGCGTGGGCCAGCTTATCCCAGCACAGGGTGTAGGTTGAAAGTCTGGGCCCTTGCACATCAGAGCCTGGGAAAGAAGAGGATCTGGCCGGGGAGACTGAGAAGAACTGCCGGAGGGGCGGGAGAAAACCGCGGGGGCGGGTGTCCTGGTGCCAAGGGAAGGTCCCCTTGGCCAAAATGTCTCCTTCTGAGTCTCGTTTTCATGTTTAAAGACAACATACAGACACAAAGAGCTCATAGAAAACTCCCTAAAATGATAGTTGTACTTAATATTGTATTGATAAATTAATTCAGGGTTCTTTTGTGTGGGGTAAATGACAGAATGCCCAGAATCTCCTGCTTAGCCTTAGTTCATTTATGTATCAATAGGTGTCTACCACTGCAGAGCCTCCAGTGGTCCCGGGCAAGGGGTACAGAGAAAACGGCCATTCTCTCCTCCCCTCCGTTCCTGGTACTTGACTGGTCTGGAGTCTGCCAGTCACCAGGGAGCCCCCAGGGGGAGTTCCTCCCGGAAGGGGCGGGCAGGGTGTAGAGGGCTTGCCATGGCTGCAGAGAAATGCAGCCCAGAGCGGGTTTTGCTAGTGGGGACTGGGTAAAAAAACCAGAGGAGAATGTGCTGTGACCAGAGGAGACGGACAGAGCTGTGGCTAGAGGAGGTGGATGGAGCCGTGGCCGGAGGGAATGGACGGAGCGCAAACCGTGGCTGGAGGAGATGGATGGTGCTGAGCCTGGCCAGCAACTGTAGGGAATAGAAGCCTTTCTTCCAACCTCTCCTTGCCCTTGACTTATTTTGGCTTCACTGTTTTCACAGAAGACTTGCCCAGGTAGGGAACACCCTTCCCATTGGAGCTACATAATGATTGCTCAGAAACAACACTTTAGAGCAGACAGACCATGCAGCTGCCGAATTTTTTTTCTTATTCCTGGTATCTTTCCTGTTCTGTTCCTTGTAATCATGGGTTCTATAGATAGACAAGACCAGTCAATGGCAGAAAACAAATACTAAATGAGTTTCTTTTTATACTTGTGTAAGGCATAGTTCTGGAAAGGTATCAGCAAGTTTAATGAAAGATGGTGCTTTGGTTCAGCTAAAGAGATACTATTTACAAAAATACCCTGCCTGCTTTGCATTATTCCCATTATAATGAAATGAAATAAAACCCCAAATTACAGTACACAAACAACTGCACAGTGGTCAGATTGGAAACTTCATTATGCATTGATTAACTAAAATTTTGAGCAAGGGATTTCTAACCTTTTTGGTGTTATGACAGCCTCTTGAATTTTTCTTTTTCAGCTTCTCATAAGGGCTGTAAATGGGATAGTTTTGCTATTTGAATTAAGTATAATTTTGCTTTGAAAATTCTGACACCCTTTCATGCTATTAGAGAGAGTTGCAGTGTTATAAAACTGCCCATGGGAAGAGCTGGGCTCAAAGGAAAAAGAAGTGCACAATGGAGCTAGTGATTCATTTCAACTTGAGAGCATTTCTTAAGATTTGGTGGCATCTGAAATTACTTTGAAGGCTCATCTCTTAAATAAGGGTCTTGGAACACTATTCTTGCTCTGTCCTGGCCTTTGACGTAGAGATGTTTGCTTTGCTCTCTCCAAATATATGGATTCTCTTTCCAACTCTGCCTGATACCTCTTTTCCCCTGGGTTTTTTGGAAATGCCCTCCAGTCTCTCTCCTCAGGCGCTTTGCCAGGGACGCCTCCTCTCCTGCCTCTCCTGCAGGTTACACAAACTGTCCTTAGGTTAGGAGCGTCAGCTCAAACAGCCATGCTTTCTGTGGCTCTGGGGTCTGAGTTGAGGCCCCTTCAGGGAGGACTAGCAAACCTGATTCTGGCCATTGCCTTGGCATATGACTCCCAGCTTTGGGGAAACGCCACTGCCCCCCATCTTTTGTGGCTGTAAACCACACTGGGGGGCAGGACATCTCTGCAGCTACATGGGGCCTGCTGTCCACACCGGTAAGAATTACCGCAACATCGTGTTCAGACAGCTCTTACCCTACCAAGTAGACCACACATTCCCTTGGAGCCCCCCTAGCTTGGTACACAGCCCATTTTAGACACTCAACTATATTTAAAGAGTAATTTATCAATGCTCCCACTCTTTCACTGCACCTTACCTTTCTCATGTTCCCAGTTCCCTCCTTGCTCAGATTACTTTCTATAATCATTCATTATGATTACAGTCTTCTTCTATACCCTTCACTCCATCACCTTTCCATATTAGTTTTGTATTCTGCAATAACAAATTATCACAGACTTAGCGGCTCAGAACAATACCTATTTGGCATCACACAGATTCTGGGGGTCAGGGGCCCAAGTCCTGTCCTCTGGGCTTACAGCCCCGCGAGCAGCCATGGTGTCAGCCAACCCTGCGACCTCACCTGACGCATGGAGTCCCCTTCCAAAGTCACACAGAATTTATTTCTTGCAGCTGCGGAACTCACAGTGGCTTGCCTCTTGAAGCAGGAGAGCATCTCTAAGAAGGGCTACCCCTGTTCTGAAGGCTCTCCTGATGAGTCAGGCCGCCCAGGATACTCCCCTTTTGAAGAACTCTAAGTCAGCTGATTAGGAACCTGCAAAATCTCTTCACCTTTGCCACATAACATGATGTCCTGGCAATCCTGGGAGTCACCTGCCATCACATCCAGGAGCCCTGCCCACACTCAAAAGAGCCTATACTGGGAGACAGGAAATGCTGGGGCCATCTTAGTCTGACTACCGCACTGTCCTGCTGCACACATCTACCGAAACACCAAGCCCTAGTTATTTTCACCATCCCCTCTAACGCTTGCCTACCCCACCTCACTGCTTTTTAAAGTGAGAATTTAGAAGCAAGTGCCAGACGACTCCCACGTGGCCCCACTACACACCTGCCATCTTCCTGCACTGTGCCTTCGCACCCTGCTTTCCCTCCTGTCACTGGCCCCAGAGGAGCCATCTACATGCCTGTCACAGGCCAACCCCTCCTTAAGTTGCCCTGAGTCCCTTCCCCTCACCTGCTTGAGGCTAATACTCCTGTAATTGTGTCTTTTTTATCCTCCATCATTCAATTTTCCTGCCATAAAGGATCACTTCTGATTTTATACTAACAGGCTGTAATTTCTCCACCTTAAAAAAAACTCGCATGACCACAGCTGCAGCCTCATGGTTCTGTTCCCCTTTACAGCAAAGATCCATAGAAATTGTCTATGCAAATCTGTCTCACAGAACTGTCTACACTTCCTTTCCTTCATTCTCTCTTGAATCCGCTTCAATCAGGTATTGTTCCCTAGTAACAGTTCTTACTAAGTAATAAATGGCTCCCTTTTTGCCAAACAGAGTAGTCAGTTCTCAATCCTGATCTAACTTAAGCATTTTGCACAGTTGAGCACATCCTCCTCCCTGCAACACTTTCTTTATGTGGTTTTCAGGATGCCACCCTCTATAACTTCTCCTATTTAGTGGCACAGATATCTAATAGTTAAATGCTTTAAAAGAAGGTACAAGAGAGTGTGCTTACAATGCTACTGTTTCTGTTAAAAATATGTATTCACTTCCATATGTATAAAATATATCTGTGAAGAAACACAGAACATTGGTTGCTTCTGAGTCAGGGGCTCTGGGTGGCTGGGGACAAGACTTAGGTCCCTTTGTAGCTTTTGAATTTCTTTGCCATATGACTGTATTACCTATTCAGAATTAATTAAAGGCACACAAGCTTATATTATAGAAATTGTTTGGTTGAGTTGTAACAAAGGTGGTGGCAGATGAGGAGATGTTGCAGTAAGTGTCTGGGGCTACCAGCCTCTTTCCTGGAGTCCCCAGGAGGCTCTGGCCACCGTGCGCTTTGGCATCCTCAGTACGCTCCGGCCTCTGAACAGGGGGGCTGAGATTTCTGATGTGGAACATACTTTGCCAGCAGGGCCAACTAAACGATTTAACTCATTAGTAAAACAATGTCAAAAGAAAAAACATGCTCACGAATCACTTTTTGACTGCGGGAAAAAACATGTAAGGCAGAATTACATGAACCAAGAAGTGCTCACAGACTTGACATTGTCCTCAAATTGTTGTAATACCAGAGAAATGGAAATGGAGGGGAAAAATCCACCTAAAAAGGGAAAAGAAGAATGAGTAGTTTGATTAAGATGCAGTTGAAAGGAACCTTGAGGGTATATTAATTTTTAATTAAAATACTTTTTTCCTAAGAGACAGTATTATTATTGCCAAAAGTTATATTTCAGAGTCTTAAAGGCATGCTACTGTTATTATTTGTTGCCCACATACTTTGTCAATATTTTATTTTTTTATTCCTCAGCTAAAACATTGTTTTAACTCACAAAAACAGGTAACATTTAAGCTCTTCAGTATTGTGTTCTGTTATGGAAGTGATAGTAGTGGTGATAAGGTGAATGTGCGTGTGTGTGTGTGTGTGTGTGTGTGTGTGTGTTGGGGGCAACAGGTAGATGCCTTTTAAGAAATTTCTAAATTTTTTTTTTTTTATGAGTCTTGGAAAGTTTTTTTTCCTATTTGATCCTGAGACTCCTCATTTCCTTTTTCCAACCTGAATCTGACTCTCCAAATTACCTTTTAACCATTCCATTTTTTGACTTGGGGGATGAGAGAATAAAATGGCCCGTTCTTTATCATCTAGAGTCCTCTTTGCTGACCTTAAACCCTCAAGCTCTTTTAAGTTGTGTTCATTCATTCATTTGTTTATTTGGTATCTAGGTAGTGAAGAGTTTGGGAAAAATATCAAGTTTCAATACCTAAAATGGTAAAATGCCAGGCTCATAACCATATTTGTTAAAACAAATTAAATTTTAGGTTGTATGGATGCATGTAAAACAATAGGGACACTAAGGAAATTGGGCCAGAAGGGCTGCCAGTAAGCCAGTAGGGAGGGCGGTAACACCCAGAGTGCATTATACTCCTGTGAGGGTCTCTTCTGAGAAAGAGTAATCGGGGAGAGGAAAGGGCATGGCACCTGCCTGCCCATGTTTGAAGGGTGAGAATGAGGGTGAGTTTAGCCTTGTGGTGAAGACCAGGCAGTCCAGTTTGGACCAAGTGTTGAAACTAGGTGCAGGAATTCAGACCAAGAGTTGCACAAAGTTGCATGAAAACGATTTCTTTATAAATGCCTGAATCCCCCAGGGACAGAACTGGAGGCTCTGGGCAGAGGGCACACACTAACTCTGAAGGCGTGCCAGCATTGGCTGGGCAGGTTGGATTTTTAGTTGGATGATCGGATGATGAACCATGGAGACATTCACATCTCTTTCATTTCCATTTATGATCTAGAATAGGGGCTCTTGACCTTCTCCAGGTCTTCAATTCTTTTGAGACTCTAATAACAGCTATCATCTCTCTCAACAAATGTACATATGATACCATTTTCTTCTGTAATCAATATTAAAAATATAAAAAGAACAGCTCTGGGGGAAGAAACCCTAGGTTTCCAAAGATCATATTTTGAAAACTACTGCTGAGTTATTTCTTGCTTGCATGCAGCTTGAACAATTAAGTCTTCATCAGAAACTAAAGATGCTTTTTCATCATGCTTCAAGAAATATCATTTCCCTCTCAATTCATTTAAACATAGCATGTAAATCTTTGAAATTAATTTACTTCTATGGGTTTTATAACAACCAGGTCAGAAATAATACAGATTAATTTGGAAGACTTTTGAAAAGTTTAATTCCAAATTTAGCTGAATTTAAGTGCTAACTATTTATAGAGAAATTTATAATGCATAACTTCTCCTTATTTTCTTATTTGGTCCTTATGAGACTCCTACGGTGCAGGCAGAGTATTTGTAATCACTTCACTTTACAAATGTCCAAACTAAGGCTTAGAGAACTGAATTGGATGGCCTGATGTCAAAACTAGAGGAAGTGTGTGTCTCATGAAGAGTCAGACATAACTGGGTTCAATTCCTGGTTCTGATGTGTGACCTTGGGGAACTCAGTGCATCTGTATCTCAGTTTCCTCATCTGTAAAGTGGGGGTCGTGGTGCATTAACCTTCTAGAGGTGTTGTCAACCTTTAAATGAGACTTATGGTCTACTTACATATCAGCAAATCCACCTAAGGCACGTGTCCTGAGAGGGAGATAGCCGTGTGGAAGCTGTATTCCCTTTTCCAGCCTAGCCTCAGGAGGCACAGGGCAACACTTCTACGGCATTGTGTTCATTAGAAGTGAGTCATTACAGCCGCCTGCACTCACTCAAAGAGACAATCAGACTTGAGAAAATTGATCAAGGGAAACCTGATTGACCTGGAGTTGGGAGGCCTGCAGGAGGAGCTCTCAGGCCCACCACTCTTGGTCAATTGCACAAGAAGGAAGAGACAGATACCTTATAACTCAGTATTTTGGTTGCTTTACCACCCCATTGGGACAGGGAGGAGTTTCTGCCACACCTGGCAGCAGTCCAGCCAATGAGGCTGCCGCAGCTCAGCCAGGGAGCAGCCATGATGCAGGGGGACTCCCAGTTTCCTCCAGTGAACATTTTGCTTAGAATAGCCCCCCAACTCCTGCCTTTATCTGTAAAAGTGTATTCCTCTCCTTTTTCCTCCAGACATGCCTGTGGTTTTGCCACAGTTTGCTTCTCCCAAATTGCAATTCTCTACTTTTCCCAAATAAACCCATTTGCTGGTGAAACAGTTTTATTTTTAGGGTTAACATTTGCCATCTTTTTATGGATGGTTTTAAAACCATCATGCTCTCCAAGCCTCATAGGAACCTCTTTGTTAATGAACATATGAGCAAGTTATTGTAAATATGTGGTGGAGAGGAGCAGTTGTACACAAAAAGACTCCACCTCTGCCCTCAGGGAGATTACAGTCTAGCTGGGAAAGAGAATACTTTCTCAACGATAGCGGACCACGAGTATCTTTGAAGTAAAAAGTCCCAAATGATAAACTGTGCTTAAAGTGAGGAAAACCCTTGCTCTTGCTCCAGTCTCATTGCTCACAAGCTGTGTGGCAACGGTCCAGATACCATTCAGGGTCTCTGGATTTCCATTTCTTTTTTTTTTTTTTTTTTGTAGATAATTATTTTTTTATTGAAGGGTAGTTGACACACAGTATTACATTACATTAGTTTCAGGTGTACAACATAGTGATTCAACATTTATATACATGACACTTCTAGGTACCAGCTATCACCATACCAAGCTGTTACAATATCTTGACTATATTCATTACATCCCGGTTACTTATTATTTTACCATTGGAAGTGTATACTTTGTTGTTGTTGTTGTTGTTGTTGTTGTTGTTGTGAGGGCATCTCTCATATTTATTGATCAAATGGTTGTTAACAACAATAAAATTCTGTATAGGGGAGTCAATGCTCAATGCAAATCATTAATCCACCCCAAGCCTAATTTTCGTCAGTCTCCAATCTTCTGAGGCATAACAAACAAGTTCTTACATGGAGAACAAATTCTTACATAGTGAATAAGTTACATGGTGAACAGTACAAGGGCAGTCATCACAGAAACCTTCGGTTTTGCTCATGCATTATGAACTATAAACAGTCAGTTCAAATATGAATACTCATTTGATTTTTATACTTGATTTATATGTGGATAACACATTTCTCTCTTTATTATTATTATTTTTAATAAAATGCTGAAGTGGTAGGTAGATACAAGATAAAGGTAGAAAACATAGTTTAGTGTTGTAAGAGAGCAAATGTAGATGATCAGGTGTGTGCCTGTAGACTATGTGTTAATCCAAGCTAGACAAGGGCAATAAAACTGGATTTCCATTTCTTTATCAGAGCATGTGGAGGTTGGGTGGAGCCTGTGGAGACTGGTGTGCCCTCTACTACTTCTCTGGTGTTCCTTTAAGCAGTAAATCTATAATTTACTCATTTCTCAAATTTATCAAGTATGCCATATGTGCAAGGTACTCTGCTAAGTGCTGTAGGGAATGCAGAAGTAAATTAATTTATATGTACCTCATGAATGGGTACACCTGCATTGTTATATATGTACTGTATATGTAGTATATATATTCTTACAAAATAGAGACAAGAATTTTTATTTCTTTACAAATGATATATATGTGATAAAACAAATATAAAAGGACATGTGAAGACTATATATCTATAGTATATAAAACATTCACTACTCTGAGAGCTACATATACAGCTTATGAACAAACTCAACAATTATGTCAAATAATTATCTTCATCAATTGACAGCAGTTGAGGGTAATGGACATGTTACTGTCTCAGAAGCAGCAGAGTAACGAATAGTTGCTTCCATTGTTACCTAGTTTAGGCAAGTTACTTGCTCTCAGGAACCCTAAATACCACATCCATAGAACAACAGGCCCAAACTACTTTATGTCTCCTTCAAATTCTTATAAAAATATTGATTTACTGACTTTTGTTTTATTGCTTGTAAATATCTGTGACTCCAAGTACATGCAAGGTGTCCTGTAGTCACATTTATTGAGTGTCTATGGTATAAACACTTGAATATATTAAGAATGTCTTTTAAATAAAAGTTTCTATTGAATGTTCCATGATGTGTAAAAACAGAAAGCCCACCTTGTAAGAACTCTGTTCTGCACTCAGAATTTTATATTTTAAAGTATATCATGCATAGATGCATAAAATAATAGCACCTTGTGTTATATGTCCTTGGACATTGTTAAAGTGTTTCATTGGGTACAATTCTGATTTTTATCTATCTCCTGGGCTTCTCCATTCTTGTCCTTTTAAGGTCCTTCTCTGGCCAGTTACAGCCCTTCTGGGCCCCAGACCAAAACCTCCTTGATGGGTAAACATTATATTTCCATATAAGAGGGATGAGACTGAATCCTGCAGGCAGCCCTGCTGGAGAAACTATCTATTAGGTCCCAGCAATTTGCCCTTGAGGAAAAGTACTGAATTATACTCAACCATAGAATGACCCATTCGTTATGTCCTGGCAGAGAGGAATCTGGCCTGCCTAGATGTGTGAAGAGGAGGGTCGAGTCCAGTTTATATGTATTATCTTATTTAATCCTTAGACAAGTTTGTATGATGAGCAAGGAGGGGCATGAAAGGACTAAGTGGCTTCCGGGAAGGAGGAGAATCTAGTAAGGGGCAGGGGCAGGAGCCCAGGTCAGCTGCTAGCCCACAGACTTGCCCTGTGGCAGGGTGGAGGCCTGGGCGGGGGGGTTCAGGTGCCGTAGCAGCCTGTTCCAAGGCTGGTGCCATCTGGCCTGTCGCAGTGGGACTGTGGCTGAGGCGGGAGGCAGAAAGAGCTTCAGAGGCAGTTCAAAAGGAAAGGCACCAGAGCCTGGTGACAGAGGGGAGGAGGGGATGGAGCAAGGGACAAACCAAATCAAAGTCTGCTGTGGGGAAAGGAAAGGTCACTGATTTGACGGAGGAGTCTCACCTCCTGGAGGTATAAACAGGAAATGTTATTTTTTCCACAAAACCACTACCAACTGTGCCCTCTTAAAGCAGCATTTCGTACTAGAGGACCAGATTCTTTAGCAACATCTCAGACCTAGTCAACAACTTTTCCATCCATTCTGGTATTAACAAAGTCTTACTCCAGTTACCATCTGGGCCAGTTTCATGTGCTGTGGACACGGGTCAGTGTGGCTGCACAAGGCTGCACTCTCAGAAGGGCCTGGGCTTAGAGTTTAATGCTTTGCAGTGGCTATCTAGAAATTTTTAATAATGTTAACTTTGGACTTGTGCTTGGTAAGTGAAGTCTGACGGGACAATGGACAGGCACTAGAGGCCTGGAGCTTCAGTCCCACAGGTCCACCTTCTACTACCTTCCTGGGAGAGATTAGCAACTGCCTACTCCCCCCGCCAGTGTTCCTTGCAAATATTCCCATGAAAACGCTCTCTTCCCTAGTCCCTCCCAGGGACCACTGCTGCCCCGTCCCCAGGGGGGCTTGGGGGAATCGGCAAGACCACGGTCTCTGCCTGGGCACAGCTGCAGGGGTCTCTGCTTGGACTGGCAGCACCACGCTGTGATTGGCAGGCAGCACAGTCACGGTGAGCCTCTCGTCCACCCCCAGTTCAGATACATAGTGAGTCCAAGCACTGAGGTTGCAATGTCCTTGGGGTCCGGCAGCTGGGCCCTGGAACTTGGGAGCTGTCAGTGGGAAGGAGGCCCTGGGAACTGTCAGGCCCAACGGCGACACGCACCCCTTTTGGGCCCCTGAAGCCACACTTGGCCTGAGAATATCCCTGTGCCTGAGGGAGAGGGACATTAAATAGGAATAAAAAAAACTGTACAACACGTTGACAGACCATGGGTGAAAGGAAAAACACTTTAAATTTTGGTACCCTTAAGGATGATATTTTCCTGCATTTTGAATAAAGGACCTCACATTTTAATTTTGCACTGGGTCCTGAAAATCATATAACCATCTTGGTTGTTATATTCTAATCATCTGCCCTATCCCATGCTAACTCCTCCAGTGTTGGGAGGGACAAGGGCAAGATGGCCCTGGTGGAGGTGGTGGGGCAGCCCCATGTCAGTGATGGTAAGGATGTTTTCTTTCTGTTGTTCACCACACAGGAGTCCCCCGTAGCCCTAGCGTCACTTTCTGAGGTTTCAGTTGCCTACGGTCAACCCTGGTCTGGACGAAGCCCGTCCTGATGCATCGTCAGGTCAGTAGGAGCCCAACGGTAGGTCTCAGTGCCTGGTCCTGCACCACCCGTCTCATCTCAGCCACACAGGCGTTTTATCATCTCATATGTCAAGAGAAGAACAAGGGTGCTCAGCAAAATATTTTGGGAGACAGACATACTCACATAACTTTTAGATTATGTGATTGCTCTGTTCTATTTTATTATTAGCTATTGTTGTTAATGTCTTACTGTGCCTAATTTACAAATTAAACTTTATCACAGTTATGTATGTATAGGAAAAAACATAGTGTGTATATATAGGGTTTGGTGGTTTCAGATATCCACTGGCAGTCTTGGAATAATCCTTGTGGGTAAGGGGAAACTGCTCTAATTGCTCTAGCAGCTTGTCTGCAGACTTGGGGGGGCAGGTAGAAGCCCCTCCCTGTCCTGCCGATGAGGAACTCAATCGCAAGGAGCTTTTCTAGGTAACGCGAGTCTCCCAGGACCGGGCTTACTGCCTCTGCTGAGCTCTGCCTGGTGATTTCACGCACATTCATCTGAGGCAGGCAGGGCGCCGCTGATTAACCGAGGCCTTCTCAGAAGCCTAAGGGCACAGGCAGTCTACCTCTGTGGGCCCGGGGAGCGCCTGGCCCCGTCCGCCGTGCTGGCTCTTCCCTGCGCTCGGACACACGGGCAGATGGGCCATCCCGGCGGCTCAGGGGACATCCACTGGGGAGCAGACCTCCACTGCCACGGTCTCTCAGTTATGCACAATCAAGTCTCTTCTGTTGAACATAGACCACAGTTTTTGAGACAGAAAGCAGTCCAAAAAAAAAAAAGCTGTTAATGGAAGAGGATGGCTTCTCCTTACAAACACCGTCTTTCTTCCCCCCTCACCCCAAGAGCCCTGTCTTTTGGGCGCAGAGTTCCCTCTTACGTCTCGTCTCTTACGGGTAAAGGCTGTCAGACCAGATCATCCTTCCTTGCACCTGGAGGCAGAGCAGCAGGGGGCTACTTAGAAGAACTGAGCCCTTTCTGAACTTAAACTTGCTATCTTGGCATTCAACAAAACACTAGCTTCCCTTCACTCCCTGCAAGCATTCTCTTTATCCTGGGAATATTCAAACATTCAAGGCCAAGTTGCTCCTGACCTTTTGAGCTTTAACTGATTAACTCATTAACTCCGAGTCTTTTCCGGCTTTCTAGTTTTAACTGGTTAACTGAGTCCTTTATGGTGGGGCTTTACTGACCTTATTCTCTTTCCAGCCTGCTCCTATCTATTTTCCTGCCTAACAATTTGGCATTCCAAGTCTGGATCCCTTCAAGACAGATGGATGATCTAACCTCACTGTCAGCACTTAACTAGTGAGCCGCCCAGGGCCTTTCACAGACACAGCTGTGCTCAGACACACAGGCCCACAGATAAACATCACTTCTCAGGTGTAGTGCAGTCCAGACACAGCGAGGGCCAGCCTGCAGAGCCCCGCAGAACACCTCCCCTGTACGATGCACTCTTGAAATCTGTGTCACTGCGGATCATCTACAACAGGATCCAGATACTTGTTCAAGAAATAAAATAATTTCAAGCCAAAATATTTGTCTTAGGTCAGGTTCCCTAGAGGCAGAGCTTGAGCCAGAAACTGGGTTCTCATTACCTTCTGAGGATCAGCTCTTCCTGAGAATGAGTAAGCAGGGTAGAGGAGGGAGATAGCTGGGCAAAGATGTGATTTAAGGTAAAGTCCGGCTCTGGCCCCAGCCAGGGTGTCTGGGGCGGTGGGTGGGCTTTGGAGCATAGAGTCGCTTGCACAGTGGTCCTACCTTGAGGCCAGGGAGCTGTGTTTTTGTAGCCTGCGTCAGACAGCGACTGCAGGCTCTGGTGGGAAGAGAGAAGTGCCTAAACTCCTAGGCTGGCTCCGGTCAGCAAAGGGCTGCGAGAAGGGGAGAAGGGTTGCTGCTAGCAGCCAACACTCCTAGCAGCTGGCTAATGCCGTAAACCCAGAAAAGCAGATCTGGGCAGAATGGGCAAGCCCCCTCCCCCAACATCTACTACAATATCAGTAGAGGGACTTATTAATATCATGCGATTCAATATCACTTTTCAGCTTTTCCTACTTCCCTGGGCCCAGATTAGACCCAAGGTCCACCTACACAAGAAACCAGGGTCCATCACAAAGCTTTCTACTGGTAGTGACACAAAGAAAAAGCCAAAGCTTTGACATTTATTTTCGTTGCCACAGGCTGACGGCTTTCCCAGTTTCGGCATCATGTTGGTAAACCGAGCAAGGCAATCACGGTCCATCAGTGCAAAACAGCCCCAGGGGGCAGAAATTGGAACAGGGTGCAGATAGGTTTCCTCTTTTCTGGTTATACAAGTAAGTAACATTTGGCTTTGAAGTAATATCTATGATTTATGGTATTTTGAAAATTGATTCATACTGAATCATTTTTATAGTATCAGAAAAGCATACTTCCTCATTAAGTGGAAAAACAAACCACAGACAAATCTATTTTTGTCTCCCAGATAGTCTTACTGTAAATGAACCATGAAACTTTTACCTTTAACTGTGAAAAGAAATGGAATGATACAGTTTTACATTCATATAATTCTGATGAGGACAAAGGAAATGGTAGCTTTTGTAGAGTGGGTGGAAGTGAAATGGGGTGGGATGAGGGGAGAAGGATAGGAATGAGTTTTTCTAGATAAAGACAAAAGCATATATCACGTTAAAAAATTTTTTCAGCAAAACATTTCACTCCAAATGTAATAGATTTTTTAGAATTTTATAGAGAAACTTACAAAATGGGGAACATAGTGCTAACGGGGTGTAATCTGTTTTTAAAATTAATTATGAATATTTTCATTTACACAAGTATATTTTTTCTAAAACATAGCTATAAATGGATAGCCTTCCATATTATGAGTGTGTCATAATGCATTTAATTAATCTTCTGTTGAGCATTTATTTCCAAGGCAGTGACATTTTGATTGTAATTATACACAGTGCCAAAGAAAGCATTGTGAATAAATAGGCTGGATTTGTATAGTTTGGTTACAGCATTTCCTCTGGCATTGAAGGAAATTTGTAAAAGTGCATTTGCATTTCAGAACAACTGATTTACTAAGTGGTTATGTTCTTAAAATGCCTCATGTGATGAATGAAGACCAGTGCTATTTAAAAGTACAATTTTATTTTAAAATTATCCAACAAGTATGCATTTCCACAAGCAGAATTTTCCATTCTAAGATTTCTGAGGTAAAGGAAATTGACATAAATCCTTATTTCTATCATAAAATTTAAATAATGCCACAATAATGTCATTGTACTAAGCAGTTAGTGACTCCTAGAAAATGATTTTTAATTAGGAAAACAAGTCAAAAAGTGCCATATAGTCACTAGTCTTTTTTTAAGTCTTTTATTACTAAGAAAATTTGAGAAACACCACTTGGTTTGAAAGTCAGTACAAACTACAGCATCGTTTAGGCCCTCAGATATTCTGAGGGCCTGAGATGTGTCCCCAGCCTCGGTGTTCCACTTGGGGTGCCTCAAAAGTGCTTCCCTATAAATCGAATAGGGAACCACTGCACAATCTCTTTGATCGCTTCTATTCTAAGAACAGAAAGGTGCAGAAACTCATGTGGAGTTAGGCCCAGGCCCTGGGGTATTGCATTCTTATGGTTTTGTGCTCTTCAGAATACCTACGAACACACATATACACACCCATGTACACACACACAATTAATTTAAAAGAAAGCATCAAAGACCGATTCCAAGCTCAGATATCCCACTAAGTCACTGTCTTAGAGTTCATTTTTCTGTGTGTTAGTTTTTGCATCTATAAATAAGAGGTTAAACTAGAACAGATGGAGATTCATAGATTTTTAGTACTGGAAGACACTGTGGAATCAGTTCATTCCTGTACTTTGCAGATAGGAAGGTGCATGCTAGGGGTCCAAGGGGAACAGAGAGGAGGGACCACAGCTCCAGTTCCTACCCAGATCATAATACCAAAATCCAGTGTTCTTTCACTACCGATCTCTACAGCTATTTTGCTCTAAACTTTATGAATTTATGATCATCCAAGTAAGAGTTTATACTAACTGGGAACATTTGGACTACAATTCTATAAATTTTTTTACAGAATGTTTTTATAGTCATGTTTTTTAGATTGCTCAAAATTGGCAATCAGCTAACCAGCTGTGAGTGTTCTTTGGCTAGGAGAAGGCTGTTTTGGTCTTCATCCTGAGAGAATAAATTTAAACCATCATCTATCTTTCCTGAGTGTATCTGCCTGCTCTCAGACTCAATCCTGTGGCTAAATGCATGCCAAAAATAGTAACCCAGAAAAATAGATACAAACAAGTGGTAACAAGTGGGTATGGAAATGATGGTAGAGCAGCCTGTGCTGTTTATGAGATTCAAATTTTAAAATAGGAACAGGGATAATCTTGTGGACACAGTCTTACTTTGAAATAAAATGTTTTATATTATTCCAAACATCAGCTGGCCTTGGGGCTACTTCTAATTGAGTTTTGCGACAAATTACTTTGTATATAACATAGTATATCAACAGATTTGTCT
Source organism: Manis pentadactyla (assembly GCF_030020395.1). Classification (NCBI taxonomy): domain Eukaryota; kingdom Metazoa; phylum Chordata; class Mammalia; order Pholidota; family Manidae; genus Manis; species Manis pentadactyla. The sequence continues at coordinate 24,530,695 of NC_080037.1, read as the reverse complement.
GCAACTGTGTCTTGCCAATATGTTTCAGCCCCAGGCAAGTTCACTATGGATTCAATGTGACCAAAGAAATGATAGTAGAACATTCTTAGGGTGAAAGGGTTTATGCCCAACTTTATTTCTATGGTGGCAGGTCAATCACTAAACTCTCGTTCACTCAGAGCAAGTCTGCGGGCAGCAAGCCAGTCTCTGCCTCTGGGCCTCTCTGCCCAGTCCCTGTCCTCGGTGCTGCCACCACTCCAGCCTCTGCTCTGCTCTCCTGCAGCCTTGCAGCTGTACTACCGTGTCGCCCAGAGCACAGGGCAAGGCTCTTTATAGAGTCAGTAGCAACATATTGCCCACATGTGTGTAGTGAGCTAGCCAACCAGGGCCAGGTGAGAATCCTGGGCACAGGAACCTTCACTTTATCCACAAACTGTGACCCATGTTGAAATAATAGTGGTTTCTTCTCTGAAAGCTGAGGCTTCAAGCAAGTCTTCACTTGTAAACAGTGGTAGAGCCTTCTTTAGAGGCTATAAGGTGGGAGGTGGGAGGATTCTCTGATCCCAATCATTTCTCTGATGTAGATGTTGTTGGGTACATTAGGTGTTATTAGGATCCAGAATCACCAGCACAGCATAGAAAGTAGTGGGGACATGAGAGAGATGCAGCAAGCCAGCAGAAGGTACTGGGTCCTTTAGAGATTCACTTGGAGTTCAGCCCAGGGCCAGCGGGTGGTGCTTTCTTCTCTGCTTCTTTCCTCATCACTGACTCGGGCATTTCCAACAGAGTTCCTGGATAAATCTATTCAAGGGGTGAGAAAGTGGATCATCCCACTCTCATGCACTGGCGAAGCTTGAGCTTTGATTTTTCTCCAGCCCATTCAAGGATGGGAAAAGTTAGTTAAGCAGACAATCATTCTAGTTACCAGAACATTCTTAGGGGACATGGACTGTCTTTGAGTTCCTTATATCATGGTGCTATGGCAACGTGCCATAGAGAAGGGGTCAGTAAACTTTCTGTGAAGAGCCAGATAGTATTTTCAGCTTTGTGTGCCGTACAGTCTCTGCTGAAACTGTAAAACTCTGCTTTTGTAGGCTGAAAGCAATCAGAGATAATAAGTAAATTAATGAGTGTGGCTATGTTTCAACAACATTTAATTTACCAACAGAGGGCCAGGAAGAATTTGTAGTTTGCCAACACCTGCCAGAAAACAGACCTACTTCCATCTCCTGTATATACAGTGATGCTATTTTTCTCCTAGTTACTTAGATAGAAATCTTGGGATTATCTTCAATTCCTTTGTTTTCCACATTTAATCATTAATCAGTATTATTGAGTGTACCTTCTCAATATCTTTTCTGTCATCTCCCTCAAGGCCTTTTTAGATCAATGTACCTAAAGCAAGTTCAACCCATTGATTCTCCATCTCACCATACTATATATTTCCTTAATAGCTGAGGTTACAGCCTGAAATCCCTCATTTATTTGTTTACTTGTTTATTATTTGTCTCCCACTGAATATATACTCCTCAGGGAATTTTGCCTCATTTTTATACTGCTATAGAATGGTGCCTGGCACAAGGCAGGTGCTCAGTAAATATTTGTTAAAAGAGAAAGTCCCCTGCCTCTAATTTCCCACATTATCCATTTCAGCTTTCACATGAAATCCAGAGTTACTAAATCAGTCAAGGCCCAATAAGAAAAAGACGGCATGCTTGAAATAGGATAAATGAAGAGGGGCTTGACAGAGGGGCTATTAATAACAGTCTGTACATGTGAGGCAAATGAAAAGGAGGGGTGAGCCTGGGAACATTCTGTGTGTCTGAAATGGCAAGTCAGAGAATTGTTACAGAAGTCTGAAAAGAGAGGGTCCTCTGGAGAGTCCCAGTATCTGGCTGCCATAACAATTCCATAGGCTGGGTGGCTTAAACAAGAGAAATTATTTTCTCAGTTCTGGAGGCTGGGAAGACCAAGGTGCCGGCCAATTTGGTGTCTGGTGGGATGGGAGCTCCCCTGATGGCCGGCAGATGGCTGCCTCCTCGCGTGTCCTCACATGGTGGAGAAGGAAAGAGCAGGCCGTCTGCTGTCTCTTCTCATAGGAACACTAATCCTATGGGGTCAGGACTCTGCTCTCATGAAGTCGTTTGACTTTAATTACTTCCTTATTCCAAACACAGCTGCACTGAGGGTTAGGGTATCACTGTATGAATTTGGGGATGACACAGTGCACTTCCTGGCACCCACCGCGGCCTGTGTCCCTCAGTCATGGGATCGAGCTTCCATCCCTAGGATGGGAGCAGAGGAGTAAAATACCCTCATCTCACTCTCATCAAGATGTCTTGCTGGGACTCTGCAAGAACCCAAATGCAGCCCAGAGGGTGAAGGACAGCTGGTATAAGCCTCAGCAAACAGCTTCTGGGACTGGGGGTGAAAATAAGTGGATGCTGGCCCATTAGCATCCACTTGTGTTTGTGGCAAAAGTTTGTGTTTCTATCACAGGGGGCACATGAATTCCCATCAGTTACTGTATCATCTTGGGATGATGTCAGTTCATTCATACCCATGTCTGAAACTGAAACGTTAGTAACCAGTGGGGTTCTGCATGTAATGCAGCAGGGCACAAAAGGAAAAAGAAATAATTAAGTGACACAAACACATGTGTTTGCTGATATCACGTCTGTCACTGGGCACAACATAGTTTGGTAATCAGAGCTTCTGTCTACAACACATTCTGTTTCTATGTCCTCTTTCCTCTCCGACAGGCCTGTGGCTGGGCAGCATTTCTCTCCTGGTAGGATTATCCAAGCTTTATTCCCCTAAGATCCTGAAGTAGATAAGTAAATCAATCCCAAAATCTTATTTTGAGGGTCTGTTTCCTGGAGTAATTTTTGGTACTATTAATATATGTAACACATAGCAACTCTAAGAGAATTCAAGGAGAACTTAGTAAGGGGGCTGTGCACTGTGGTATGGGCAGGGTGTGGGGAAGACTCAAACTATGATTTTAGAGTTCCCTGGGCTGCTAAGAGGAGGGATTCTTCAGGTCTAGGCCTGAAAAGGAGGGATTCTTTGCTATAATCTGGAATGAGAGGGTCCTGCGGAGAACACACTTGCAAAGAACTGTATTCTTGGGTGGAGACAGAGCCGTCCTGAAGTGAGCCTGTGGGCCTGGAGGGGGAGAGCCGCCCTCAGGTCACTCTCCTCTCTGAGGTCCTGCTGGGGCTCCTTGCTGGTAAAAGCCACAGGAAAGCCAGTAACCAAGAAAGCCTGCTGATGTGGTCCATACAGAGTGACCTCTTGGGGCAGAGAACTAGGCAGAGGGAGGTGAGAGAGGATCTTGAAAGACAAACAAAACATCTCTGGCATCAGTATGTTCTTGAATCAAAATCAAATAATTCTCAAAACAAAATCTCACCTTTGATGGCATCCTACTGTCTACAAATGGCTTCTACTGTCTGCAAAATAAAATCCAAAGTACTTAACATGATATCTAAATCCTTCCCTAATCTCTCCTCATCACAGTTTTCCTGTTGTGAGTTATATCTTCCCCAGTCTATGCCACTATTTGTACTATGTACTTTGTATTTGTGTTCTCCTTTGTAACTTACACTTGAAGGTGATTCTCCTTCATCTACTCTTAAAACTCAGTTTAAAATTCTGTCCTGTGAAGTTGTCAAGGGCACATTCAGTTGTATTTCCTTCCTCTCTTCTCCCACTGTACTTATTCCAGATGTATTATACTTTTCATTAATGTAGCCCCTACTTTGTTTATGAATTATGTTAGATGCTTTGACTAGATCATTTAATTCTCATAGGGATCCATCAGTATGGCTATTTGTATTCCTTATTATGAATAAAGAGTCTGATTGTCAGAGAGATCTTGCTGTTTTACCCAATGATAAACTTAGCATAACTAATGGTGGAACAAGCACTCGTGGTGAGCCTCCTGATGTGACACAATGTGAGACCATCTCCTGGGAAGGACTCTTGTCAAAATGCTTAGCTTAACTCTAGTCAAGTTTTATATCTAACAACCCATCTGCAGGGAACATGGGGAATAGAGGACAATGGTAAGATAGTACATGAAGACTGAAGGGCCCCCACCCATAAGATGGCAAACCTCCTGCTTCTCTTCCGGGTCCTTGATTCCCGCTGGCACCACCTGAAGCCCAATCACCCCTCGCCCCCCTAATCCCAGCATCTAGCCAATAGCCACCAGCCCCGTAGAAGTGACACCTCAATCACCCCATGCCCCTTCCTTTATAACCCAGCACCTTTCCCTAATAAAGCGGAATTCTCCGGTGAATTGCTGCTGTGTGTCGCTCCTTTCCTTTCAAAGACACTGTCAGAGAAGAGCATGAGATGGGACCATCTGGTTTGTTTCCAGCCAAAAGTCAAATTTTAAGGATGAAAGGGAGACAGAGAACCATTCTAGATTGAGATGGGGTAGATATAACAACCACCACATGCAATGTGTAATCCTTGATGGGATCCTTATTAGCCCAAAGTCATAAAGCATAATAGCAGCAGAGTCATGACTCAAGCTTATCTCTGCTAGGCGTACAGATGCTGGCCACACCCTGCCCATATCCTTGGCATCACTGTTCCCATCTACACCAGCCCTTCTTTGCCAAAGGCTTCTGACTTCACACCCCTGAGACTCCCTGCCTGGGGCTGTTCAGTGGCCCTGGGAGTAGCCTTTAGTCAATAAAGGAGAGAGTCTGCAGAGAAAGTGTTTTAGCTTCCTCTTTGGGGTGAAAAACTCTGAGGAGTGGTCTCCACTCTTTTCCAGAGGTCCCCAGTGGGAGCTATTCTCACTCACAGAATCTGCTTCCACTAAACAACAGCGCTACCTTCTTTCATTCTGTCTTGTGATACCATTGGTAAGAGGCTACATGGCCCAGTTCATCAAATGCCAGGGGGTCTGGCAGTCACACAAACCCAGAGCTTCCCATGGCCTACCACTTGCTTATTGTCTCACCTTAGGCAGCTGAAACTCTTTGAGCCTCAACATTTTTATTGGTGAAGTGGGTTAACAATAGAGAAATTCCTCTATTTACACACTTTCAATTTATGAACTTTCATAGGCACAATGAATATTGCTCCACCTGGTGCCCTTTCTGGTTCTAGACTTATTTATGAGCACCTGTGAATGTTCATAAAACTAGGTAATAATAGAAGTAACTCAGGGCAAGCAATTAATGATAGCTTCAATAAAGTCATTTTGCGCTTCTGCGTAAACTGACTTTGAACAGCCTCTAGAAATGTGATGCACTGAAGAGTTGACGAGTCGCTGAGCCTCTTGGGAAGAGATGGTGTGCAGATGACATGTACTGGTGTGAAGAACACAGACTCATGCCTGACAAAAGATGTGCCCCATAAATGAGAGCCTTTGTGGTTAAATATCTTTCTCTGGATTTTTTTTTTGGTATCATTAATATACACTTACATGAACAACACTGTGGTTGGTATACTGCCTTCCCTGTGCCCCCACCTACATTATGTGTGCTACTCGTAATGCCTCTTATTCCCCCTTATCCCTCCTTTCCCATCCCACCGCCCGGTCCCTTTCCCTTTGGTAACTATTAGTCCATTCTTGGGTTCTGTGAGTCTGCTGCTGTTTTGTTCCTTCAGTTTTTTCTTTGTTCTTATACTCCACATATGAGTGAAATCGTTTCATACTTGTCTTTCTCCACCTGCCTTGTTTCACTGAGCATAATACCCTCTAGCTCCATCCATGTTGTTGCAAATGGTAGGATTTGTTTTATTCTTATGACTGAATAATATTCCATTGTGTATATGTACCACATCTTCTTTATCCATTCATCTACTGATGGACACTTAGGTTGCTTCCATTTCTTGGCTATTGTAAATAGTGCTGCGATAAACATAGGGGTGCATCTGTCTTTTTCAAACTGGGCTCATACATTCTTAGGGCAAATTCCTAGGAGTAGAATTCCTGGGTCAAATGGCATTTCTATTTTGAGTTTTTTGGGGAACCTCCATACTGTTTTCCACAAAGGTTGAACTAATTTACATTCCCACCAGCAGTGTAGGAGGGTTCCCCTTTCTCCACAACCTCGCCAACATTTGTTGTTGTTTGTCTTTTGGATGTTGGCCATCCTAACTGGTGTGAGATGATATCTCATTGTGGTTTTAATTTGCATTTCTCTGATGATTAGTGATATGGAGCATCTTTTCATGTGCCTGTTGGCCATCTGAATTTCTTCTTTGGAGAAGTGTCTGTTCAGATCCTGTGTCCATTTTTTAATTGGGTTATTTGCTTTTTGTTTGTTGAGGTGTGTAAGCTCTTTGTATATTTTGGATGTCAAACCCTTATCAGATATGTCACTTATGAATATATTCTCCCATACTGTAGGATGCCTTTTTGTTCTACTGATGTGTCCTTTGCTGTACAGAAGCTTTTTAGTTTATCCCACTTGTTTACTTTTGCTTTTGTTTCCCATGCCCTCTTTCTCTAGATTTTAAGTTCTAGGGTGTCAGAAGCAGCGTTGCCTTCATCTCAGATATTTCTTTAAGTGGCTGTGCAACAGTGAACGACAGATCTAACTCCGGGGGGAAAATCCCAGGGCAAAAATACCTTTGAAACTGAAATCAGTCAGAGGGAGAAATAAAGCTAAGAAACCTGTTTATTTCTTACAAGCAGTCATTCCATCTCTTGACGAGGCTGCAGCAGAAGAGAGCTCCACCCAACCCCTCTGGTCCATATAAGCCCTCACATGCCCTTGTAATTATCCATTGACATGGAGATGGACCACAGCTCTCCACCCCTTGGAAACACCTATTGATATGCATATGCACTAAAGCCAGGCGAGAGGTTCTGGAAATATTACAGTTTTATCCCAACATATTTTGTACTTCACAGGTTTCTTTTTGTACTATATTTGCAATATTCTTAATATATCACACTAACCAACTAACCAGCAGCAGTGTACTGGAAGCCCAGATACCAAATGTAATCTCATTCTTTTTCACAACTTCTGTGCAGCAAATTTTCTTTCATTTCTATCTCATTATTACATCATTGGGATCATTTTAATCCATCCAATTCTTTCATACTATTGTTCATGGGGGTTTTCCATTCCTAATTATGAGCCTTTGGATCTAATCTTTTAACAACTGATTTGTTCTTTCTCTCCTTAACCTGAGATGACTTCTAGAGTTTGAAATGTTTTGTTTTTCCTTTTCATGTGGCTGATTTCATTTAGCTTTCAACATAATAGATACAACAACTAATAATATATTTACAAAGTACAAATTAGCTTTCTCTTGACAGCAATTTAATAATTTCATTTTGTGATTTTGTCATCTACTTAGGATGTCTTGTTCTTTTCTTTAACAAAGAGAGGTTGTTAAGTCTCTCTTCCTATTCTTAAACTGCCTCCTTTTATTATTTCTCTTCTTTCATCAGGTTAGTAACCTGTATAAACACAACGCTCTCTGACTCTGTGGGTTTACATCTGTAAGTCTGGGGAAGAGGAAATCCCGGGGGCAAAATACCTCTAAAAGCCGAATTCAGTCAAAGGAAGAAATAAAGTTTAAAATCCATTTATTTTTCACAAACTGCAGTCCTGGGCAGTCTTTCTCTTCTGCTCTGGAAGAAGCCAGCCAGCAAGTAAGCCAGCCCCCTCCCCTTAACCTCTCAGGTTCAGACACGCCCTCGGTTGCCCAGGTAATTACCCATTGATATGGACATGAACTTCTCTCCACCCAAGAAATGATGCAAATTCCCTACAGCCATACTTCCCTCCACCCTTGAGCACTTATTGATATGCAGATGTACTAAAACCAGGTGAGATATTCTGGAAATATTACAATTTTACCCACAACATCTAGATGAGCACCATCCAATAGACATTTCTTTTATTTATTCATTCATTCATTCATTCATTTACTTATTATGGTATCATTCATCTACAATTACATGAAGGACATTATGTTTACTAGGCTCCCCTCTTCACCAAGTCCCCCAAACATACCTCTTCACAGTCACTGTCCATCAACGTAGTAAGATGCTGTAAAATCACTACTTGTCTTCTCTGTGTTGCACAGCCCTCCCCGTGCCCCCCTCACACTATACATGCTAATTGTAATGCCCCTTTCTTTTTTTCCTGCCCTTATCCCTCCCTTCCTACCCATCCTCCCTAGTCCCTTTCCCTTTGGTAACTGTTAGTCCATTCTTGGGTTCTGTGATTCTGCTGCTGTTTTGTTCCTTCAGTTTTCCTTTGTTCTTATACTCCACATATGAGTGAAATCATTTGGTACTTGTCTTTCTCCGCCTGGCTTATTTCACTGAGCATAATACCCTCTAGCTCCATCCATGTTGTTGCAAATGGTAGGATCTGTTTTTTTCTTATAGCTGAGTAATATTCCATTGTGTATATGTACCACTTCTTCTTTATCCATTCATCTACTGAGGGACACTTAGGTTGCTTCCATTTCTTGACTATTGTAAACAGTGCTGCGATAAACATAGGGGTGCATCTGTCTTTTTCAAACTGGGCTGCTGCATTCTTAGGGTAAATTCCTAGGAGTGGAATTCCTGGGTCAAATGGTATTTCTATTTTGAGCTTTTTGAGGAACCACCTTACTGCTTTCCACAATGGTTGAACTAATGTACATTCCCACCAGCAGTGTAGGAGGGTTCCCCTTTCTCCACAACCTCGCCAACATCTGTTGTTGTTTGTCTTTTGGATGGTAGCCATCCTTACTGGTGTGAGGTGATACCTCATTGTGGTTTTAATTTGCATTTCTCTGATGACAAGCGATGTGGAGCATCTTTTCATGTGTCTGTTGGCCATCTGAATTTCTTCTTTAGAGAACTGTCTATTCAGCTCCTCTGCCCATTTTTTAATTGGATTATTTGCTTTTTGTTTGTTGAGGTGTGGGGGCACTTTATATATTTTGGATGTCAACCCTTTATTGGATCTGTCATTTATGAATATATTCTCCCATACTGTAGGGCACCTTTTTGTTCTATTGATGGTGTCCTTTGCTGTACAGAAGCTTTTCAGCTTGTTATAGTCCCACTTGCTCATTTTTGCTTTTGTTTCCCTTGCTTGGGGAGATATGTTCAAGAAGAGGTCACTCATGTTTATGTCTAAGATATTTTTGCTTATGTTTTTTTCTCAGAGTTTTATGGTTTCATGACTTACGTTCAAGTCTTTGATCCATTTCTAATTTACTTTTGTGTATGGGGTTAGACAGTGATCCAGTTTCATTCTCTTACATGTAGCTGTCCAGTTTTGCCAGCACCATCTGTTGAAGAGACTGTCATTTCCCCATTGTATGTCCATGACCCTTTTATCGATTATTAGTTGACCATATATGTTTGGGTTATTGTCTGGAGTCTCTATTCTGTTCCATTGGTCTGTGGCTCTGTTCTTGTGCCAGTACCAAATTGTCTTGATTACTGTGGCTTTGTAGTAGAGCTTGAAGTTGGGGAGTGAGATCCCCCCACTTTATTCTTCCTTCTCAGGATTGCTTTAGCTATTCGGAGTCTTTGGTGTTTCCATATGAATTTTTGAAGTATTTGTTCCAGTTCATTGAAGAATACTGTTGGTAATTTGATAGGGATTGCATCGAATCTGTATATTGCTTTGGGCAGGATGGCCATTTTGACAATATTAATTCTTCCTACCCAAGAGCATGGGATGAGTTTCCATTTGTTAGTGACCTCTTTAATTTCTCTTAAGAGTGTCTTATAGTTTTCAGGGTATAGGTCTTTCACTTCCTTGGTTAGGTTTATTTCTAGGTATTTTATTCTTTTTGATGCTATTGTGAATGGAATTGTCTTCCTGATTTCTCTTTCTATTAGTTTATTGTTAGTGTATAGGAAAGCCACAGATTTCTGTGTGTTAATTTTGTATCCTGCAACTTTGCTGAATTCCAGTGTTAGCTCTAGTAGTTTTGGAGTGGAGTCTTTAGGGTTTTTTATGTACAATATCATGTCATCTGCAAATAGTGACAGTTTGACTTCTTCTTTACCAGTCTGGATTACTTGTATTTCTTTGTTTTGTCTAATTGCCATGGCTAGGTCCTCCAGTTATATGTTGAATAACAGTGGGGATAGTGGGCATCCCTGTCTAGTTCCCGATCTCAGAGGAAAAGCTTTCAGCTTTTCACTGTTCAGTATGATGTTGGCTGTGGGTTTATCATATATGGCCTTTATTATGTTGAGGTACGTGCCCTCTATACCCATTTTGTTGAGAGTTTTTATCATGAATGGATGTTGAATTTTATCAAATGCTTTTTCAGTATCTATGGAGATGATCATGTGGATTTTGTCTTTCTTTTTGTTGATGTGGTGGATGATGTTGATGGATTTTCGAATGTTGTACCATCCTTGCATCCCTGGGATGAATCCCACTTGGTCATGGTGTATGATCCTCTTGATGTATTTTTGAATTCGGTTTCCTAATATTTTGCTGAGTATTTTTGCATCTACGTTCATCAGGGATACTGGTCTGTAGTTTTCTTTTTTGGTGGGGTCTTTGCCTGGTTTCGGTATTAGGGTGATGTTAGCTTCATAGAATGAGTTTGGGAGTATCCCCTCCTCTTCTATTTTTTGGAAAACTTTAAGGAGAATGGGTATTATGTCTTCCCTGTATGTCTGATAAAATTCCGAGGTAAATCTATCTGGCCCGGGGGTTTTGTTCTTTGGTAGTGTTTTGATTACCACTTCAATTTCGTTGCTGGTAATTGGTCTGTTTAGATTTTCTGTTTCTTTCTGGGTCAGTCTTGGAAGGTTGTATTTTTCTAGGAAGTTGTCCATTTCTCCTAGGTTTTCCAGCTTGTTAGCATATAGGTTTTCATAGTATTCTCTAATAATTCTTTGTATTTCTATGGGGTCCACCGTGATTTTTCCTTTCTTGTTTCTGATTCTGTTGATGTGTGTTGACTCTCTTTTTCTCTTAATAAATCTGGCTAGAGGCTCATCTATTTTGTTTATTTTCTCAAAGAACGAGCTCTTGGTTTCATTGATTTTTTTCTTTTGTTTTATTCTTCTCAATTTTATTTATTTCTTCTCTGATCTTTATTATGTCCCTCCTTCTCCTGACCTTAGGCCTCATTTGTTCTTCTTTTTCCAATTTCGATAATTGTGACATTAGACCATTCATTTGGGATTGCTCTTCCTTCTTTAAATATGCCTGGATTGCTATATACTTTCCTCTTAAGACTGCTTTTGCTGTGTCCCCCAGTAGTTGGGACTTTGTGTTGTTGTTGTCATTTGTTTCCATATATTTCTGGATCTCCATTTTAATTTGGTCATTGATCCATTGATTATTTAGGAGCGTGTTGTTAAGCCTCCATGTGTTTGTGAGCCTTTTTGCTTTCTTTGTACGATTTATTTTTAGTTTTATACTTTTGTGATCTGAAAAGTTGGTTGGTAGGATTTCAATCTTTTTGAGTTTACTGAGGCTCTTTTTGTGGCCTAGTATGTGGTTTATTCTGGAGAATGTTCCATGTGCACTTGAGATGAATGTGTATCCTGTTGGTTTTGGATGTAGAGTTCTATAGATGTCTATTAGGTCCATCTGTTCTAGTGTGTTGTTCAGTGCCTCTGTGTCCTTATTTATTTTCTGTCTGGTGGATCTGTCCTTTGGAGTGAGTGGTGTGTTGACATCTCCCAAAATGAATGCATTGCATTCTATTTCCTCCTTTAATTCTGTTAATATTTGTTTCACATATGTTGGTGCTCCTGTATTGGGTGCATATATATTTATAATGGTTATATCCTCTTGTTGGACTGAGCCCTTTATCATTATTTAATGTCCTTCTTTATCTCTTGTTACTTTCTTTGTTTTGAAGTCTATTTTGTCTGATACTAGTATTGCCACACCTGCTTTTTTCTCCCTGTTGTTTGCATGAAATATCTTTTTCCATCCCTTGACTTTTAATCTGTACATGTCTTTGGGTTTGAGGTGAGTCTCTTGTAAGCAGCATATAGATGGGTCTTGCTTTTTTATCCATTCTATTACTCTGTGTCTTTTGATTGGTGCATTCAGTCCATTTACGTTTAGGGTGATTATTGAAAGATATGTACTTATTGTCATTGCAGGCTTTAAGTTTGTGTTTACCAAAGGTTCAAGGTTAGCTTCTTTACTATCCTACTGTCTAACTTATCTCACTTATTGAGCTATTATAAACACTGTCTGATGATTCTTTATGTCTCTCCCTTCTTATTCCTCCTCGTCCATTCTTCATATGTTGGGTGTTTTTTTCTGTGCTCTTTTTAGTAGTGCTCCCATCTAGAGCAGTCCCTCTAAGATGCCCTGTAGAGGTGGTTTGTGGGAGACAAATTCCCTCAACTTAAGCTTTTCTGGGAATTGTTTAATCCTTCCTTCATATTTAAATGATAATCGTGCTGGATACAGTATCCTTGCTTCAAGGCCCTTCTGTTTCATTGCATTACATATATCATGCCATTCTCTTCTGGCCTGTAAGGTTTCTGTTGAGAAGTCTCATGATAGCCTGATGGGTTTCCCTTTGTAGGTGACCTTTTTTTTCTCTCTGGCTGCCTTTAATACTCTGTCCTTTTCCTTGACCTTTGCCATTTTAATTATTATGTGTCTTGGTGTTGCCCTCCTTGGGTCCCTTGTCATGGGAGTTCTGTGTGCCTCTTTGGTCTGAGAGGCTCTTTCCTCCCCTAGTTTGGGGAAGTTTTCAGCAATTATTTCTTCAAAGACATTTTCTATCCCTTTTTCTCTGTCTTCTTCTTCTGGTACTCCTGATGCGAATATTGTTTCGATTGGTCACACAGTTCTCTTTATATTCTTTCATTCCTGGAGATCCTTTTATCTGTCTCTGCATCAGCTTCTCTGCATTCCTGTTCTCTGTTTTCTAGGCCATTAATGGTCTCTTGCATCTTGTCCATTCTGCTTTGAAGTCCTTCCAGAGTTTGTTTTATTTCTGTATTCTCCCTCTTTAGTTCTTGCATATTTCTCTGCAAGTCCATCAGCAAGGTTATGACTTTTGTTTTGCATTCTTTTTCAGGAAGATTGGTTAAATCTATCTCCCCAGATTCCTTCTAGGGAGAAGATGTAGAAGATGTCTGGGTTAGTCTTGTATGGATCAAATTTTTTTGCCTTTTCATGTTGATAGATGCAGTGTTATGCTATTGACGCGTCTGTCAGCTGGGAAAGCCAAGACTCTTTCCACTTCCTCCTGGCCTTTCTTTACTGGGACAACTGCGACCCCTAGTGGCTTGTGTTGGGCAATTGCAAGTAGACTGGGTCTCTGTATCTTGCCCAGCTGCTATTGGGGAAGCTCCCTTGCTGTGGGCGTGGCCAGCCTCAGTCTGCTGCTCTGCTATGGCGGGGCCCTGGAGGGGTAATGGACAGGGGGCTGTTTGGCTGTTTACCACCATCAGGGGTCTCAGAGCTGTTGCCCAGGGGGTTAGTGTGCCCGGAGTTCCCTGGAATTTCCAGCTGCTGGGCTAAATGGATGCTTCCGTCCAGCTCTGGGGTCCCTGTCCCTTTAAGACTTTCAAAAAGGACTTGCTTTTCTTTGTCCCAGAGGCGCTGGCTTTGGGACCCACTCAGATGTCTTGCTGCCCTGTTTCCCTAGTATCCAGCACCCCACGCACGCACTGTGTCTGTGCTCCGGTGCGGATGGCTGGGGCCTGGTGTTCAGCAGTCCTGGGCTCCCTCTCCCTCCCGCTCCGACTCCTCTCCTCCCCTGGGGAGCTTCGGGGAGGGGCCTCGAGTCCTGTTGGGCCGGGGCTTGTATCTTACCCCCTTCGAGAGGCGCTGGGTTCTCGCAGGTGTGGATGTGGTCTGGATGTTGCCCTGTGTCTTCTGGTCTCTCTTTTAGGGAGAGTTGTATTTGTTGTATTTTCAAAAATACATGTGGTTTTGGGAGGAGATTTCTGCTACTCTACTCACACCACCATCTTGACTCCGCCTCCAACAGACATTTCTGTGATGATGGAAATGTTGTGTTTGGCCTGTCTGACAAGGTAGCCACCAGTCGATATGCCTAGTGAGCATTTGAAATGTGACTAATGTGTCTGAGGAACTGAAATTTTAATTAAGTTTACTTTTAATTGACTTCAATATCAATAGTCATACCAATATGACTACCATGCTGGACAAAGTTAATCTAGACTTTGTTTTAAATTATTTAACAGAAACATTTTCCACATTTGTCTGTTTTTTTTTTCTCCATTTTTTATGTAATCTATCTAAATAGTTGTGGACTAAAAAAATACTGGTGTAACTCTGGGGGGGAAATCCTGGGGCAAAATACCTTTAAAATTGAAAGCATTCAGAGGGAGAAATAAAGTGGGAGAAACCCATTTTTTTCTTACAAACAATCATCCACTTTTGCTCTCCCATGTCTCTCAACTCAGCTGCTGAAGAAGGGACCCCACCCAACCTCTTCAGTCCAGATTTGCCCTCCCTCACCCTTGTAACGACCTATCGACATGGAGATGGTCTACTCCTCTCCACCCCTAGGAAACACCTACTGATATGGAGATGCATTAAGGCCATGGGAGAGATTCTGGAAATAATTGCAATTTTACCCACAATTGGTGTCTGCAAAAAGCGTATTTTAAAATTATGGATTGCTACTATACTCTAACATACTTGAAAAGAACGGTTGTGGAAAGAAACGTGCTTGATTAAATAGTCTTTATTATCCTAACATACTAACAGTTGGTTTGAGCACTTAGCAATCTGTTACGGTGCATAAAGTAGAGAAAGAACATTTTCCCATCCACCAGAATGATTGTTAGATGAAGGGAATTTTACATAGCAGCCAGTGACTTATTCAACTCACCCCTAGATGAAATTGTGAAATAGGTGAAATATTTTTGAATTACCTTCTACCTCTTTTCCCTACTTCCTCTTGGGGCCTCCTTCCCACTAAGGTGCTCAGTGCCATCACATTTCTCCAGCTGACCATACTGCCAAGACCTCTCCACACTCCACGGGGGGACATTGCTGTGCAGCCCTCTAATCAACTCAGTTATATTAAAGTGTTAATAACTGATAAGGCTTGAGCCTCTCTGCACTGAAAGCTTACACCGTGGAGTGGCATAGCACTGTGTTGAGAGGACAGGCTTTGGAGGGAGGTGGCTCAGGGATTTTATCCCAGCTCAGTCACCTTGCTTTGAGCAAGTCACTTCAGCTCTTTAGGCCCCTGTTTCCTCAACTACCATATAATAATAATAACAGTCTCCACCCCGTGGGGGGAATATGGCTATCAAATAAACACCATAGGCAAGTTGCTTAGCCCAGTGCTGAGTACACAGTAATTATCAATTAGTGTTATTAATGAACTTACTTTTTAGGGAAAATTACTTACATGCTCCCAAGTGAATCTCTAAGGATAAAATTACAGCAATAGTAGACAGTTTGGGTATAGATTCCTAATGTCCTCCATGGGGTCTTCAAAATATATATTTGTTGAATGAATGAATAAGTGATGAATTACTTGCTTTCTCTGGCAGACCAATAACCTGTTCTTGACATCCTCACGGTTACCTGCTGAAATAGTAAAGGCAGCAATAAGAATGTCAGTTTTAACTAAGTTGGCTCTGTGCTCTCAAAAAGATTTTCTATTCAAAATGCCTGTAAAACTGTCAATGACAAGGGTAATTTGGCAGGATGGAACTTTAATTTTCTTCTTTATGTTATGCCTTGTTTGAATTATAAGTATGGATTACTTTTATGATAGGAAAAAGCAATTGTACATAATTTTATTAATAAATGAGCTACAAAGTGACATCAAGTATCTTGAATTATTATTATAGAATTTATGTGGAGCCTCACACGATATAATTCCTGACAGAAGAAAATTTGCAATATTTGTCAGTTTTACTTAAAAATTCTGAAACATATTTTAGCTTTAGTATTTTATTTATGGTCAGCAATGTAAAAAAATAAGAGCCATATGAAACTGACATAATAGAGACTCTCATAGATACACACACATATACACATACTTTTATGAAAGTTTTACAGGATATTCTAGTCAGAACAGGGTAACACACTTACTAAACGTCATGGTGATCAAAGCTTTGATGTCATTGTTTACTCTTAATTGAGCTATGTTTTTCTCAGAGAAAACAAGGGAAAGGAAGATGGAAAAAAAAAATGTGTTTCCTCAACACCAGTAACTACTGCCTATTTTTTCCCAATCCATGGGGGACATAATGGTAAAGAATTTCATAATTTCCTTTAAGAATTGACATCTGTATTTAGAAATGCCTTGCAATTAGTGGAATATGATATATAAACAGATGAATCAGTTTAATACATATGCTAAGGTTCATATTTTTCCAATTATAGGTCCTAGATTAAATATAACAACAAAATGAAGGGAGTTAATTTTTTATTATATGCTTAAATTAAGGGAATCATTTACTGATGATGGGATATATCTGCAAAACGCACATTATGTACCACTGGTGAAGTCCTGTGAGACGTGACCTCCGTATATTGCTAAACTGTACAAAGCTTCTAAATAAAACATTACTATCTCCAATTTGTTTGCCAAAATAATGAATCATAGTAGGCTGCTGTCGGTAAGCTCGCAGCTTGTGACGTGTGTTCCTTTTGGTTTTCTTTAATGTTAGAACAACTGGTTGGAGTCTTTGTCAGCAAAGCCAAACGACCGGGAGCATTCTAATCCTCACCGCGGTCCCGCCACACACGGGCGATCTTGGGAATGCGGCAGTGCACACTGATCACTGACTTGGTAGCAATTTATCAAAATAAGAGTAAAACATACATAGTCCTCGTTTCTCTTCTTCCTTTGACCTTTTCTATAACTCCACTTCCTTTCTCTGGCATATCAGTGTGGAGCTAGCAGGAAGATTCATTGAAAAGTTGGCAAATGCAGTTAATAAAGAATATTCAAACTTTGGGGCAAGTTACTACCTTTGCTACCTGAGCAATTTTCATTTCTGCAAAGCAGACATTAATACTTACAGACTATGTGACAATATACTGAAATAATTATGGCATTTTAAAATAGTTTCTTTAAATTATAAAATAGAACATATTCACTGTAGAAATTTTTTTAATTACAAAAAAGCATAAAGGAAAAGCAATGCATTATCCTATTACCTAGAGTTTACCAGTGACATTTTTCATTTTTTAAATGAAAAATATACAATTGTATCCTTTTTAAAAAATATCCTCTTATAGTAAGCTACTTATCCTAAGTCACTAAATAACAAAACTTAATTTTTAAAGTGTAAAGCTACACAAATACAAGATTTGTACACCATTGCTATTCTTCTGTCTTTAATTCTGAACTGAAAAAGACTAATGTATTACTAAGGGAACCTGAAGAAGCTATTTTCTTGGCGATTTTCAGGACAGTGTGATTCCGTCATGCCTGAACTGGCCACCTAGTTTGTTGAACTGAGATAAACTTTCTGTTTTCAAGTTAATATCATATTGAAAAGTCCAGGGAGCACTTACCATAAATAATGGTAGATACGGGCTAACATTATAAAAAATACATTCACAGGTTAAATAAAGCATCTTCAAATTTTGCTTTAAATTTCTTAAGCATTTCACCAAGCAGTGTGGGGAGCCATGTCAACAGCAAGTCCATTAGAGAAGTTGGGGCTGTTTTGTGGAAACTTTCAAACAGATGAGACAACTTGTGAGCTACTAGCAAACTAGGAAACTAGAAAATCAGCAAAAAAAGCTGTATATAAGTCATGGGAACTTGAGGTTGAAATGAAACATTTGGGGTACTCTGAAGTCAATAGGGACAGAGTAATAGAGTAGTTCTATCCAGTTTACATGGAATGCTGAGAAATTTCCTTAGCTTCTACTATTTTAAAAGAAGCAGAAGTGATGGACTGAGAAAGAGAAATCCTTTTGGTTATGTCTTGCTGACATGAACAGAGATGTCACTGAAGAGACATTTGGCAAAGTGGGTTCTCAGTGATACACTGCTCTCTGGGATCCTGCTTCACACCGTCGGTACAGTGTTCCCTTGTGCCTATGTTGAAGCCTGCACCTTCTGGAAGTACCCTGGCATGGCCTCAGAATCGACTGCGCAGATGTTAATTTCCACAACTTGCTTTAGTTACTAGGAGGAGGCTGCCAGATTGGGGAGGCAGAGTGCCGTATGGGTAAAAGAAATATCAGAACACAGGGAATTACTACAACATTTCAGAGAGATCTGGAATGACAGGCCAGATGGACCAGATTGTGGCACAATTTACTTCTTCAGTTTAGGCCTGTAAGTGGGACTGTAGGGAAACAGCCTGAAATGAAGCACTCATCATTTATTCAAAGTCTATCAATTGTGTTCCCACTATATGACAGACTGTCTATTGTCTGGGGATGTAGGGATGAACAAGATACATATGTCCTTGCTCTGTTACTTTATGTATATGATAAGTGATATAATCAACTTCCTTATTATTTGTCGCCATATTAAATTTAGAAACCATAAATGGAAAAATATGAATCAAGAATATTTATATTGTATATTGTAGCAGAAGAGAAAGGCAGTAAATAAACTAGTAAATAAATAAGAAAAAGCATTGGAACATGAAAAGTGCAATACAGAAAACTTAAAACAAGACTATAGATAATAGGAAGTCCCTGGATAGCTATTTCACACTGGGTGGCCAGGGAAGGCCTTTCTAAGGAGACGGCATTTACACTGAGACCCAGATGGCTAGAAGGATAGAGCCATGCAAAGAGAAGGGAGGGGAATCAGGGATGATACAGGCAGAAGCAGCAGTTTTTGCCAAGGCCCTAAACCTGTTGTGAATGAGGAAATGAAATCAGATAACAAGTAATGAGGATGGTGTGAAAAGGGCCTTAGGCTCAGGCAGGTGCCTGGCCACCAAGGGCTTTATAGGTCAAGGTGAGGAGTTTGGATTTTATTCTAAATGGTACTGGGTGTCTTTAAATGGGAGAGGAATAAGACAAGCCTAATTGAATTCTCGCTGCGCCATATACTCACTGTGTGACTTGGCATGAGTTTGATTCATTCATTAATGAGTGCTAGCAAAGCCTGCTGCTTGGTCCTGGGCTACCCAGAGGCATCAGACGTAGGCTTAACCCTAAGCAGGTTCACAGTCTTGTGGGTGGCTTCCTCTTTCTGAATCTCTTTCCTACTCTGGAAAATGGGAATAATAATCTCCAATCTGTTTACAGAACTAGACACGATATATAATAAAGATCTTAGCAAAGGGTCTGAAACATTATTGCTTCTCAATAAATGACAGTTATTATTTTTATTACTCATTTTCATTTGGTTATATAAAAGCTTTTTAAAGGAAATAAAATATAAAAATGTAATTATTTTGTATTTCACATGAATTTCTTACTAAAGAATGTAATAAAGTGACATAAATTCTTTGGAAAATGTGTGAGGCAGGATATCTGTAACTAGCCGCAAGGAGGAAGGTAGGGATACTACTTGCATGACTTTTGTAGATTATTAATAAATATATCATTGCATGTATAATATACACATTACTTTCTCAGGGCTGCTGTAGCAAAGTACCACAAACTGGGTGGTTTAAAACCACAGAAATGTATTGTCTCACAGTCCTGAAGATGATAAGGGTAAAATCACGTTGCTGCCAGGGCTGTGTTCTCTGCAGGCTCTGGAGGAGCATGCGTCCTGGCCTCGTCCCAGCCCCTGGTGATGGCCAGCACTCCGTGGCCTCCTCGGTCGGCGGCTGCCTCCCACGCACACAGCTCTCCCTCTTACCTGTCTGGGTCTCTTCTCAGAAACACACCAGTCATATTAAGTTGAGGTATAACTTACATAAGTAAAATTCACCCTCTTTAGTGTACAATCCTATGAGCTTTGACAGGAGTTTTATAGTAGAATAGCCACCACCACAATCAAGATACAGAACAGTCCTGTAACTTCCCCAAATTTCCTACTGCTCCCTTACCGTCAACTCCTCCCTCCACCACTACTCCTGACAATCACTCATCAGTTTTCTGTTCCTTTAATTTTGGCTTTAAAAGAGTGTTATATAAATGGAATGATACATGATTCATATAGTATGTAGCCATTCAAGTCTGACTTCTTTCACTTAAAATATTGCATTTGAGATTTTATTGGTTGTGAGTATTAACACTCTGCTTCTTTGTATTTCCGTGGGGTCTACTCTATGTGCCACAGTTTGTTTATCCAATCACGAGTTGAAGAATATTAGGCTGTTTCAAGTTTTGGGGATTATGAATAAAACCACTATAAACGTTCATGTACAGGTTTTTGTGTGGACACAAGTTTTAATTTTACTTGGATAATAGATGCCTAAGAATGAGAATAATGCATAATTTTGTTGCAGAATAATGAGGTCTCTATTACCAGAAACCCTCTACAAAGAACTGCATGTTTATAATAATGTGCACTGGGTGAGTCAAGAAACTGATGGACCAGGTGGGATCTTACCTTAGCAGTTGGAATCACGCCTGGGGATGTTTCTGCCTGCAGTATTGAGGGGTTACCTGGGGATCTGTCACCAGGCTGGAGGGGTTCCTTTCTCTAACTGTCTTTGGAATCATAGATGACCCGCTTTATAGCTCTGAGTCATAGTTTCCTGTCTTTTAGATGTGAAGGAAAGACTGTTAGTTGTTTTTTTGAAAGTTCCCACTGACTTTTAAAAAAAGTTTTAAGAAACTTTAGTACAAAATGCAGTCATATCATAAAAACAATTTTTGTCTATTTCTGATCCTATAACAGATGGTCAAATTTTAATGTACATTTGGTGTCCAAACGAAATTTGATGTATAGTTTTGTTGACAAATCATGCTTTTTTTTTTGCAATTAATCTAAAATCAGTATGGTTCACTTCTTAAATGGGGAAGAGAGTTTTAAAAATCATTAGTACAATTGAATATGTTAAAATTATCTTCAATTAACAATATGCTGTTGTAAAATTATTTTTTCTCAAAATAATTTCTTCGAGACAGTTCTAAGACAAAGTGACTTCTCAGGAACAGATCAGGGTAGGGCTTGAGAGACCTAGAAAAAGCTAGAAGAGCAGTTCCTATTGGTTTCCCAGGTGGGTGGGACGCTCTTAAACCAAAGCACCAGGAAGAGCAGGACAGTGGGGGGAAGACAAGTCACTTTTTTAACATGCTGAGTGTGAGGTGCCTGCCTGGCACCGGAGGGAAGATGTTAAAGCACTCGAAGTGCCATTTTTATGTGGGCAGAGAGATCAAAACTGGAGAAATTATTTTATGAACTTTATGAATTCTCTCAGAGCACTTAACATGCCTTATTATAGTATTTCTCATTAATTTTCTGGCTGCACTGCTAGACAGTAAGCTCCTTGCAGCAGAGACTGCATATGTCTTGCCTACCCATTTTCCTGGCATCTAGTACAGTGTTCAGGATTTAGTAAGATCTTAATAAACGTTGTTTAAATGAATGTTTTTTGTTAAAGTTGCTTCTTTATCATGGAAAGGAGTTCTCAAGGTAGCATATTACTATGAAAGGGACTCGAACATCAAAACAGTTGGGAAGCAACTACCAGAGGAACCTGTAAGACCTAGGTGGGTTCTGATTCTAAATCAAGGTCCCACTGACTTTTGAAATTATGAATTAATTCTGAGTTTTTAAAAAAATGTAGGCCTAAAAATGAACTCCACTCTTCCCTAATGCTAACATAACCATCTCAGCAGAAAGGTTACATCCATGTTGGGCCAAGCTCATCTTTACGGAACACCTTGGTGCTTAAAGAAGTTCCGGTGGCGTTGCCAGCAGGCCGTGAGATGCGCCTGATGGTCGCTGTATTGCAGTAGAGCTGATGGGGAACGGAAGCGCCAGTTTCTCACATGCTTTTGAGGTAATGGACTCTTGGAAAATCATTTAGAATGGTGCTTGGAAATCAATAGATACTTGTAATATTTTTTGATTGACTGTTGATGGAATTTGGTGATAATTGGAAAATTTAGGATTATCCTGTAATGCAAGGTAGATTTATGAAAACTGCCTAGATACTCTTTTAAGTAACTGTGTCTTTAATTTGTCAACCTCTAGTCATATTTTCATATCTATTGATTGCTCTCTGATGGTTCCATTCACATGTATGTCTTTCTAAGCATTGCATCTACGAACATCTCTGTGGCGAGATGATCACATTTATAAAATATTTAGTTTGGGGAAAGTGCTGCGTGGAGGCTATTTAAGGGAATACCGCCAAATTTTTCTTTCTTTTTGACTCTCATGACCTGGGTGACTTAACTGTTCCACATTAGCACTTTAGATAAGCTATACCCTTAGAGAAATTTAATCCTTATCATTGAGAAAAACAGGAAACATCAGAGTAATATCAGTGTTTGCCTCTTCTCGTTCTGTTTGCTCTCACCTGACGGACGGAGCCATGCGGAGCCCCCACTCGCGCCTGTTATTTGGTCCGGAACAATCGGGAGGAAGGACGCGACTTCCTGAATTTGCATCACTTTTCACAGAGTTTATAGAACAAATTGAAAATACATCCGGTGGAAAGAATCATTTTTTATAATAATAGTTCAATAATAATAGAGAAAGGCTCCTTCACTCTCAAAAACAGTTGAAGAAGAGAACAAAAAAACAGGCAGTGTCTGCCCAGAAGAGGATCCCACTGTCCTCACAGCGGCGAGGACCCAATCAAAACAAACTGTGAGGGGATTGAAGTGGATTGGTGGTTGAATGGCATTGCCCTCCCCTATTTTCTAGCACTTTCACAGACAAGGATTTGTCCCTCGCAGAATCGCTCTGGAACTCTGTGACCCTTACATACTGTTTAATGCCGACCCTCCACCTGGCCTGGCAGGGATCATGCTGCTGTAAATGACTCCGAAGCCGCCGACCGAGGGCTGTTCCCGGCTCTGCCCGAGAACCCAGGCATTTTCCCAGCTTGCATGGGAACCGGGGCCCGCGCCTCCCCCGGCCCGCCCGGCCGCGCTGGACAAAGGCCCTGTCAGCACTGCTGACGACGGTGAGCGCTGCAGATCACGGACAGCATCTGAGTCGGAAAGGCAGTTGAGGATAATCTCCAGGAAACACATACACGTATTAAATTATAAAGTCAAAAGAAACTTGTATTTCAAATCATAAGCAACAGCAGAGAAAAATTCCGTTTTTCAAAGATTAATGTGTGGCTTGTATGGGTTTCTGTGCACTTTGGAGTACTGTTCTTGCCCAAATCTTTAGTGATGGGTGATGACACCACGCAGAGATTTTTCTGGTGTGGAATCGGGTGCTCTGGGTCCCGGCAGTGTGATGTCTGTGGCTCTCCAGGATTTCTGACAATATGCTTTTCTTCCTTCCTCCTTCCTGCTTCCTTCTTCGCATTCCCTTTACTTCTATTTCTCCTTCCTTTTTTCTTTTCCTTTCTTATTCTTTTCTCTAGCGTTATGGCCTTAAATCTCTCAATTGTACTCAAGATAAAAATTATTCTAAACCTTATTATACTTCTCTTACAGCCAAGGACTTTCCATATTCACTTTCACCATTCTGGGTTCCTGAGACCAAGAATCTGACTGTGCTGGTAGTTGGTGCCTGTGAGTTATGAGCCACATTGAGTCAGTAAACCTGGAAACAGAATATCTGGCTTCAGAATTATATCTATCAACCCTATGGCTACCTCTGACAAATTATTTATTTCTTATTAAGACATGTTAATGACTATTATTTTAAGCTCTGCGAAGATTTTACTTCCTATGAAAGAGGATGCCTCCAATTTTTCACATCCCAAATCACCTAACTTAACAAGCAAAACTATCTTTAGCAATTAACCAAGACATAATTATTGGAAATTTCTATGCACGATGAATTAAATAAAGAAGTAAGAGGCAGTCTCTGCTTTCAGTGAACTTGTAATCTAGTCTGTGAGGTAAAGCATTTGCTCCCCCTTCTCAGAATGCCCATCCCGGCCCCCCTTCAGCGGTCAGCTCCTACAGAATGACAAACGCGGGACATACTCTCTCTCCGAGCCAATACTTTTTTCATTGAAATGGATCCTCAGTTCTGTAGTTACTTACATGTCAGTTTCCACTGTAAAGTGTGAGCTTGAGAGCAGGTCTTTCAATTCATCTGATGCTTGATACATGAAGAAGGTGCTCAAAAATGTTAGGTTTTAGAGTAAAGAATTAAACCTGAATCATGGCCTATAATACACAATAACTATTCTCAAAAATATTAAAATATATCAAGATTTCTTGACTTGTTACATATCTCCAAACAAACCAGAAATCATAAGCTCTCAATTCCATAGTTCTTTTCAAGATTCCATTTATCAGTATCTCCATTAGCCCCAACAGTGTTTCCACTTACAGTTTTGCATGGTTGCTGATGTAACAGCTCTTTTGAAGCTGTTCATCCTACTGCTATTACAGGTATTGAGAATTTTTTTTACAGGGGATTGAGCAGGATTTAACCATGTGGTTTTGCTAAATTAAAGTTTGTACAGTTAATGGACCTTTTATTTCTGCTCAAGATGGTAGAGTAGTTAACTTTGTGTTCTTTTATAAATTGATAACAACTTGTTCTAAAAATCTATTTTTAGATTGGATGTATTTAAAATGCTTGAGGAAATAATGCATGTAGCCAAATATTTTTGTGTTTGGCATGTTTTTGTTTTATAGTGGATTCTTTGGGACCTAGCAGATATAAGGCAGATTTATTAGACATAATACTTCCAACTTCGTAACCCTTGGAAAGGGAAATAAATGGAAAGCCTGATTAATTGTTAGTATAGTGATCCTTTGGCAGTACTTGCTGAATGATTTACACTGGTGTTTTGTTAGACACAGCTGAAAGCCTCATACACTGTGGGTGTTCAATAGCAGCAATCATAGGGTTAGGAACTTGCATTCTCAAAGAAAATACAGTAGTCTGAACAAATGAAATTTCTAATTTAATGTCTTCTAGATTTTTCTGCTCAAATCATCTTTCCCTCTAACCCCCTTGATCACATTTATTCTTTTTCAGAAACCTCAAATCATCTTTCCCTCTAACCCCCTTGATCACATTTATTCTTTTTCAGAAACCTGGTTTACCTGTTTTCATACCAAACTTGAATCATCCCTTTTAGTATTCAGCATCCTTTTCTTACTTATCCATGTCCACATAATTCTTCTCATTTTTCATTTTCCAGTGTTTTCATTTCAAATAAGCCTTTTTCCATGTTCTTCACAGAGTCAACTTAGTGAGGTGATTCATGAGAAGATGCTTTAATCTACTATGCTCTCCTGGGACTGGTTCACAAGGTTGTTTTAAAAATAGATCACACTTCTTAAGAGAAATTGCACTTAGAATTTTTTTGTTCTTGCCTTCCTTGGCCAGTCTAGACATAGCCCTTTTGAAAAGATCCTTAAATAACAAGTGCTGCCCAAGGGAGAGAGGAGCAGAACATTTGAGGTGTTGCTTTGCATGTTAATATCCCATCAATGTTTATTTGATTATTGAGCGATGAGTTAATTAACTAACTGGACACTTTTTTTTTTTCTTTACCTGCAGTCACATGCCACATACTATGTGGTGTGGAGGTAGAAGGCAGAATGAAACAGAATCCCTGTGGTGAAGGTCTAACAGTCTAACGGAAAAGACAGACATAAGAGTCAACAACCACTTTATGGCACACTATATCTTATGTTGGCACACTGATTTAGCATATGAAATATGTCCCATTAAAGCTGTACAAGGAGATGAAGCCTGAACTGTACCTTGAAAGATGAATAGCCTTAAGAGAATAAAAAGTCATATGAAAAGAACATGCCAGATAGGAAATAGCATGAGTCAGAATGGGGAACCTTACAATACCATGACATATCCATAAATTATATATGTTTTAATGTTATTGAATGACAAGGGTCGAATGGAGTAATAATACATGATGCTGAGGAAAGAACAGGAGTCAGGCCAGGGACACCTTGTGAATTGTGGTTGAGTACGCTTGGGGGATTTCAGGGCAGGTTTTAGAATATGAACTGATACTCTTTGTTACTGAATCAGAGAGCTTTCCTCCTATCTCTCTGCATGTCAGGACACAGAGAAGAAAGACAGCTGTTTGCAAGCCAGAAAGAGGGCCCTCACAGGAACTGAAGTGGCTGGCACATTAATCTTGGACTCCAGAACTGGTGAGAAATGAATGTCTGTCGTTTAAGCCACCCAGTTTATGGTGTTTTATTATAGCAGCCTGAACAGACTAAGAAAGTTCCTCATTTCTTTCAGTGACACCATGTTCCCAGTCAGGCAGGCTAGACATTTGGAAATTATCTTCAACTCCTCCTTTTTCTGCCCCCACAATCCATAACTTTTTTCTTACTGGTTCCCTTTTCTGGTATTCTTGTACTGTTCAGTACCACAGTACTTTGCTATTTGTTATCTAGATTATTTCAATTATCTCTTAATTATCTACTTTTTGTCTATAAACTCCAAAAAAACTTACAGGAGAAGAAATTGAGGTTCAGAGAAGCATCCTTCTTGAAAATCTTCGGAGTCTCTTCATTGCCTAAAGAATAACATTCAAACTCTTCAGCATAGAATTTAGAGCCCCCCCACCCCACCCCCACCCCCACCCCCACCCCCATGATATGGCCTTAACCACCTTTCCAGTATCATCTCCTGATACAACCAGCCATGTGCCTTTTGTTGCGGCCACCAGCATGTTTTAAAGCTCTGGACCTTTGTGTCTTTTCACTCACCTAGGAAAGTTCTTGCTTTTTCATCTTGTACTGAAATTCTACCTATTCTTCAAGACCCTTTTGAAATGCTGCTTTCTCCCAGCCACCCTTAAGATTTCTTTCATTAAATGCTTATGCCTTGGGCACTCCCAAACTCCTTTGTTTCTACATTTATCATGTCACTTAATTTTCTACCATGATTGTCACCCCCCTTAGACTGACAAGGTTTTGAGGACAGGGATGTAGTTATGACAGAGCTTTGTACATTGGAGGTGCTTGATAAATGTTTATTGAATTTACTGCTTTGGGAGAAACAGTCAATACACATCCACAAACAAAAGTGAAACTTAGGGAAATGGGAGGGCATTGAAATAGAAAGTGAATGTATTGAAGGTCAAACAATTTTGTCTTTGTCTTTTGCCCAAGCTAACCCTCCCTGGGATAGGATAAATGCTTTCTTACTCTGGAGGTGTAT
Source organism: Manis pentadactyla (assembly GCF_030020395.1). Lineage (NCBI taxonomy): Eukaryota > Metazoa > Chordata > Mammalia > Pholidota > Manidae > Manis > Manis pentadactyla. The sequence continues at coordinate 24,503,599 of NC_080037.1, read as the reverse complement.
ATTCAAGTCACAAAAATCTTTGGGTGATCTACACCAGATTTGTCATTCTTATGCTTCAAATGTGCATTACAAATGAGAAACACAGAATTTCCTATTTGTCTTGCAAAAATCTGTTGTTTTTGTGTTATTTTTGAAGTTCTTGGTTTAATATGTCTGTTGCATAATAAACAATTTGTCTGATCTTTGTCCTTGATTCCTAACATGGAGCTTTTAAAACACTTGGGATTTCCTAAGTGATAGAAGTATTTTTGTTGTTCATGAACCCCTGGATCACACCTGAGTTTATGCTACTTAGGTATCTCCTGTTGGGTCCTTAGATAGCATCAGGATGGGGGCTGGTCACCCCAAAGTCAAGCCAGGTGATTAGAAAATTGGGACTTTGAGCCAGACTGATCTGTAGGGAGGGCAGGGGGCTGGAGATTGAGTTCAATTACACGACCAATGATTTAATTATGCATGTCTACATAATGGAGCCCCAATAAAAACTCTGGACACTAAAGCTTAGTGCAATGCCCAGGTTGGAGAAAAGATTAAATATGCCAGGAAAGTGGTGTGCCCTGATTCAAAGAGGAAAAGGCATAGAAGCTTTGCATCTGTAACCCTCCCAGAACTTCCCTTACAAGTCTCTTCATTTGGCTGGTCTTCCATATCCTTTATAATAAAACTGTAATAGTAAATACTGCACTTTCCTGAGTTCTTTGAATCATTCTAGTTAATTATTGAACCTGAGGGTGTCATGAGGATCTCCAAATTTGTAGCCATTTAGTCAGAAATGCAGGTGACCTGAGGGCCCCAAATGTGTGGCTGGCCTTTGAAGTGGGGGCAGTCTTGTAGAGAACTGAGTCCTTAACTCATGGGATGGTTAGTACCAGAAATTAATTTCAGTATGCTACTTAGGGCAGAAACAAAATAACGTCACACAATGAAAACCATTTTGGTGACGGCAACAGTTCAGTCATTTTCACTGGAAATTCTCTGGTGTGACCTAAAGAAAATGAGATTGGCTTTGCTTCAAGAAGTCCTAACCAAGTAAGAGGATTTGATAAAAAATCCAATGTTTAAGGTATCAATTTCTATGCATTTTGTTCTTTATCATAGAGTTTAGGAAATTATTCTGTTAGAGGACAAGATTACTTAATCCTTAGGATTACATTCCTGTTTTTCAAATTAACAACCTGTTTTTACTCTTGAGTATTTTTCCCCCCCTCCTGCATTTACACAACCTCTCATATTGCTGCAGAAAGGGAAGTCAGGTCAGAACTGGAGAAAAGGCTTCCATTATTTTTGCCTAGAAAAGGAGGAAGAACTCAGTGATCACATGGTCCTGCTTAAACTTAGCACATCTGGAAACCAACCAGATAGTCACATGAGGACATATGACTTCTGTCTTCCCCATTTGTCTTTGGATATCATAGTTTGTCACTTGTTCCCCAAATGGGCATTTTTTTTACCTCCTAGTGGTTAATTTGCATAGCACCCAATTTTACACTGCCGCTCTGACAGCCGTGCTTCTTTCTATTCTCCTTTTGCTTTATCAACCTGCTTTGTGTGTCAGCTCTGCTTCTACAGCCCCTGTGCACTGTCCTGGCCTCCAGATGCTCTTACTTGCGACAATGCAGGGACATTGCACCGTTGCCATGCACAGAACAATTTGTTTTCTTAGCTCATTTCCCCAGCACAGCTCTTTTTTTGAGAGGTCAAAAGCAAACTTCTGAGAAATGTCAGACCAAACCAACCAACTTAACTTTTCCTTCCCCTAAATTTTTAACTCAGTGTTTTTTGTTCTTATTCTATTACCCAAGGAAAGAAAATTTACATAGCTCTTTTCTTTAACCCAATATTTTGCTCATCAATATAAATATTTATTGAGTTTCTTTGGAAAAAAATTGTCAAATCTTTGTGCCCAAAGACAACAGAAAAAAACAAACCACATAAATTAAATATATCTTACGGTATATGCTGGGAAGATCACATTTCTTTTTAGAGGTTGGTTTGTTTCTTCAGTTAATGTGCTTTTCTCTGGTAAATATGATTAGCTAACAGCAAAGGGTCAAGTTTCACTAAATGGAATTGCTCATCTGATTGAGATGAATGAACTTTGGTACGAGGGCATCATAGTCCCCTTTATTTATAGGTGACTAAATTTCCACAGTTACTGAAAAGCATTTATATAATATTCATTGTGGCAAGACAAAGCACAGATCCTGTTCATCACATGTTTGTTTGCAAGATAATTCTGTTTTACTGTATGTAATGGATTTGTGTATAACAAAATAATTTTACAAGTTTGAACTCAAAGCCCTCATCGGCTTATTAGTATAAATTTTCAAAGTTAATATTGTTGAGTCCTTTCTGCCCATGGTTCTGTTCTTGTCCCTTTGATGTATTACCTCATTCATGCTTGTGTTATACCCTTCTTTATATTCCTATTAAGAGGGATAAATGTCAGTACAGAGAGGAGCCCCTCTGGTGACTTGCCCATGACTAGCTAAAGACCTATAAATAACTCCATTTGTCAAGTCGAAGGGATGCTGTATAAAACACTTTCTGGTAAATATCTTTTCTGATTATAAAAATAATACGTGCTATCACAGGAAATTTAAAAGTGCATATCTTCCTTGAGTTACAGTGGGGTATGTCCCTATAAACCCATCATGAGTTGAAAATATTATGAGTCAAAAATGCATTGAATACACCCAAACTAGTGAACATCATATCTTACCTAGCCTACCTTACACATGATCAGAACCCTTACAGTAGCCTACAAGTAAGCAAAATCCTTTAGCACAAAGAAGCCTCTTTTATAAGAAAGTGACCATCTCCTGTAATTTATTGAATATCGTACTGAAAGTGAAGGACAGAATGCTTGTGCGAATACGGAACGGTGGTCAGTGGATCTGTTGTTTATCCTCTTGACCTCCTGGCTGACAGCTGTGGCTTGTTACCAGCGACCAGTATCATGAGAGAAAATCATAGCAGAAATGGATAGCCCAGGAAAAGATCAGAATTCAAAATTCAGTATGAATGGCTCTGGCACCACTGTAAAGTAAAAAAATTGTTAGTCAAACCATTTTAAATTGGGGACCTTCTGTACAGCAAATCACATGCAACTATACCATATTCTGTGATCATATATGCTCACTTCCTAGTCTATTTCCTTCCAGTCCTCTTGTATGGCTTTCCTGAACATGCATATATGTATATAACTGTTTTTCCAGCAGAGTTGAGAGCATATTTATAATTACTTTTTAATTGATTCTTGCTTTAATTTCACTTTGTTCTTTAGCAGATATTAAGATCAGGGTAAATTTACCTAAGCAGTCTTATCCTTCTTGACATAAAATAATTGCACTGAAAAAGAAGATAATATAGTTTCCTTTTTACTTTTCTACTTCCCAATGCTTTTCATATCTTTGCTTTCTATTTTTGACATTCTCTCTAATTACCAGATATTATTCAATGTATTATCTCATCAGGATAAAATCTTCAAAAAAATGTTCATTTCTGCTTTCACCACGACTATGGGTCAAAACTGATCAAATTACTAGAAGAGTTAAATAAAATGGAATAAGAAATATGGTATAATTATCTTCTGTGGCTACACCAGCTTAAATAATCCATTTGGAATTTTGTGTGTGTGTTTGAAAACATGTGGCACAAACCGTGCGCTCCTTATGTCTACACAGCGCATAAACACTGACTAGAATTGCTAGTGGATCAGTCACAACAAATATCAAATGTGTGGTGTGTACAATGTGTACATGCCTTTCACATGCTAGTTTACTAAATACATGTGAAGGGAAGACCAGAATTTTTAGTTTCTGACCTAAAAATTCTTCCTTCTAATCAGGGATAGGAAGAAAAAAAGGGGAAGGAATCAATATTTGTTGCTTGCCTCTGTTTGGACAGTGTTTATAGGTATGCTACACACCAAATTCTCTCAACTTTACAAAATAAGTATCCATCCCATGTCCACAAAATTCTGTGAATTCATCTCCTGATAGATGCATTGTATTGAATGCATATTGATGAAATAGATTTGTTTTTATTACCTAACAGTAGTCAGAGAGCAGTCCAGGACCTGTATAACTGTTCTAGGAATTGACAAGACTCCTCAAAGGAATCTGGGGGGTGGGGTCCTACTGGGTCTAATGCCACACTGACGGAAGGAGGGCAAGGTTAGTAATGAAGAAGGAGAGAATGGATGCTTCTAGGATCTCTCCTTCCCCATTGTCACCCCTGACTCATTTAGGCCCAAATCCTGCCTTGCCTGCATTCCTGTGATTGTCTTATAATTGGCCGCTTAACCTCTGGTCTTGTGTTCACTCCAGTCCAGGCTCCATACTTCAACCAGAGTGATCTTCATTGAACACAAACATGAACATGTCACTCACTTGCTTAAAGCACTTTAATGGCCTTTGTTGCTCTTAGGCTAAAGTTCATGCTCCTTAAAATAGCATTCAGAAGCCTTCAAGATTTGGACATTACTACGTCTTCACTTTCCCTGTTACACATTATGTTTCAGCCACAGCACATTTTCAGTGACTTTATGCACTCTGCTCTCTTTCAGCTGTCAGCCTTTATATAGGCATCGTTCAGATTTTTAAAGAAAAACAGTAATTTCAAGTTGCAATATGAATTCTGATCTTTAAACATGAGCCAACTCTGCGGCCAAATGAAACATGTCTGTTGATGAAATTGAGCTCATCAGCTGCCAGACTTTCTACTATTTCTTTGGCCTGAAATATTCTTTTCTCTTTTTACTGAATTCATTTCATTCCAATCCTTGGTTTTTGCTTTTTGTTTGCTAACTTCTCATTTTTCAGGTCGCACCTTCTGGATACTTCAGGAGCCTTCTCTGTCTTCCCAGATCTGGGTTGATTTCCCCTCCCACATACGTCAGCAGTGGGCTGCCCCAGGGCGCTCACATCTGCACGTGACTGACTCCGCATCAGGCTGAGGAGCGCAAAGGATGGCGGCCATTTCTGTCTCAAGCATTTATTAAACGATTCAGCAAAAATTTAATGGGCACCTACTATGTGCCAGTGCTATCTTAGACACTAAGGATTCAGTAATTAACAAAGTAGAAGAAAACTTCTTACCTTCATGGATCCATGGAGAAAGACAATGAAGAGGAGAAATAAAAAACATATTATGTATACACATATAAATACATATATACAAATAGATACATAGTGTATTATATAGTCACTCTCCTTAAGTCTTTAAGCAAAAGGAAGTCACCTGCTTTATGCTAAGTCTTTAATCCACATGACTCTCAGGTAGGACAGGCTTCAGTTCAGTGCTTCTCAAGCTTTATTTGCATAATTGGATCCTTAAGGATCCTTTTTAGAAATTTTTTTCTGAACCCCTTCCAATTCCCTCCCAGGCTGGCCTCCAGGCAAAGAGAAAGGAAGCACGGCAACTCACAGAGAGTTGTCTCCAGCCTCTGAAGCTTCTGCTCAGAGGTCACACATGCTGTTTTTGCTCCCGTCCCATTAGCAGGCCGAGTCCCAAGGCTGCACCATACGTTTTGTGGAGGAGAGGTGAGGTTGAGAAGTACAATCTTACCATGTGGCTGGAAGGACGAAAAAAATACCGGAGTGTTTCAGTGAATGGCCCTAATGACTACGGCAGCTGGGAAGCCAGCAATCCTGTGAGATGGGAAGAGGAAACCAAAGCTCAGAGTGTCTGAATAATTTGCTTAAAAGTCTACAAAGGCCTTGCTAGGACTTGAACCTGGGAAACTGAGGCTCTTATCGGATTGTGTCGTTCCTGGCCTCTGGGGCTCTGTCCTGCCCTCTGTGATGAATGTGTGCTCGGTCATTACTAGGCTTCCAGCTCCTCCTTCACCCCTAGTGCTTGGCTCCTGTATTAAAAAGGCCTATAGTCATGTAAAACCTGTGAGGGATATTGCTAGAATTCTAGTCTCCGCAGCCAGAACATCTGTATTGTCTGCATTGGGGTAATTTGAGACATTTACTATTACTTTCTACCTGAAGAGTGCTGAATGAGACCATCATGACCGCCCCGAGACCACCGGGCACTGGGGTCAGACTCCCTGAGGTCTTCAGGTCGTCTTCGCCAGAGCCACGCCAGCTACGAGTTCTCTGCGATGGGACCTGACAGGAGGACATGGGGTTAATCTCAAAGGAAGGCATTTTTAAGAAAATAACAGCAGGAGAAAAATCTGCATATTCTTGTTCCAGAGTGTAGCAGGCTTCATTTCCAGCAGGGCTGGTGATGATTTTGCTGTCGATGATCTTTCCAGCAGACCTACACCTGTGTCCTTCTTGGTATTTTATTTGGAAGGAGTCAGTGTTAGTACCATCATTTGCTGTGAGCTGATGGAGGCTGGGTAATGGCCTAGTTTGGACCGTGTCAAGGTTTTCAGGAACCTGAGCAGTGCCTGGCCTAGACTGATGTTTGGACAAATGGGACTCAGTGTCCCACAGCAGGCCAGTGGCAAAGAAAATCCCAGGGCTCTTACCTGCTAGGAGATATGCTCTCTTTCCACTTGTCTTTCTTGCTCTGACAGGATTTGCTCGGCTTCCTTCCTGAACCTCCAAAGGGAGGCCCATGCTACAGATCTCCTCTGTTTACTTGTTCCCTCTCTCCTTTTTTCTACTTAAAAAAGAACTGTGTTGCGGTTTCTAGGGGAGGAATCCACATCTGAGTTTTCCCAAACATGGAAAGAGCTCCTGAAGGTCTCTGCTGGGCAGTGCTGGGGGCATCTACAGCCGGAGGGCAACCCGCCTCTCCCAAGGGCTGGGAAATGCCCGTGAGCCCTCCGGGCCCGCAGTTCACTCTGGGTTCCAGCAAAAACTGCCCCCCCCCGGGGCCCGGGAGAGTCACGCTACCCACATGACGTGCCTTCAAGCCCTCTGACTATGTAATGGAAATTTTGCAGCCGCTTTACGTGGCCTCTGTGGCTCTCCCCCACTCGCCAAGGCTGATTCATATTGATTCTATCCCTTATATTCCTCTGGGTCTAGCACAGTCTGTGATATTTCATAAATATATTTATTGAATTGAATTGCACTGAACCGCCCTGAGCTGAACTGCAGATGAGACAATGGACTCTCTGAGAGCTCAAGTACCTTGCTCAGAGTCACACAGCTAATAAGAAAGAGGTTGAATTCAGAATCTGAATCCAGTCTGACTTTACTGCACTATGCCAATCTCACACACAAACTGAATATTTAAAAAATGATATTAATATAAGGAGCATTTCACCTGAGGCACACTCCAGATTGTTGAACAGGGAGTGTATCGTGGTAGACTTGTTTCATCCAGACAAGGCAATTGTTTAGACTATTAAATATGGCAACGGAATTTGCCTGACTGCCCCTGTTGTGGCCCAAGTCCCTTACAGTGCTCTTGTCATCAGAGGAGGGTAGAGGTCAGCTGCTCCGAAGACTTCCCGGTGACTTTGCCTTATGGTGATTTACTCAGTGTGCTTTGTGGTCAACCACTAGTGTGCTTTTCTCACACTTGCACAGCTTTTACTTGCACAGAATGTATGTAATTGGAGGAACTAAGCAGGTTAGGAGAGAGGGCCCAGTTCCCCAATTTCAGTTCAAAGTTCACTGATAGCCGAACTCATAAGAGGTTTTTCCAGTACCAGTTTAAACAAAAATGAAGATAATGAAACTCCCCCAAACCCCAGAAACAAGTAAACAAAGAATGTGCACTTATCCAATTCTTGTTTTTAAAGCAGATTTGAGTGAAGATAAAGTGGAAATGTTTAAAATGCTATGACCTCTTTGTACATGATTTACAGCCCAAACGTATTCACTGAATTTGGTGCAGCTTGCGGAACTGCACTGCGTGTCTCTAGGCTGAATTCTACAGCCTGTTTCTGAACACCTGTTGCTGGTCATGAACTCTCTGAAAGGATTCCTACATTTATGGATGACTTTGGCTGCAGCTTGGAAGCCTGCTGTATTTTATTCCATGAATATGTCTATGGAGCCAAATCTTGCTTTTACCCTCCTTCAAGTACAAGTTTTTTCAGAAAAGACGATAGGTATATTAATATTCTGCATGGCAGTGAGTACGAAAGGAGCGATTTACACAAGGTGAGGTACACCCGTGGCCCTCACCTCCCTATCAGGCTGCTATCTCATGTCACAGATGGCGGACAACAGACATTAACTTCTCTCTATTTAGAGGGAACTGTATGCATTGACTGGTATTCACCAAGAGTCTGACCAGGGTGTTTTGTCCTTTCTGTTGTAACCCTTTAATTACAGTGGAATCAGGCAATGTGTAGCAGTGAAAGGACCAGTCATAGTGTCCAAAGATTTAGGTAGAAAAAGGATGAGAAACGGTAACTGCCACATTTATAGTATCTGGGATCTGTAGAATCCAGTGCACACCAGGCAACCTGGTATGTCTAAGTCCCTCTATCAAAAAGGACAGCAGCCGGAAAGAAAGTTCTGATAGGGGCCCTAACAGCTGAGGATGCGAGGAGCAGCACACGGGCTTGCATTTTGGATCTCTGGTTGGAATCCAGCTCCTCAGAGCTGAAGGAGACACTTATCACTGAGACTCTCATACCAGCTGTATGGGGTTGCTGAACCTGCTGCGTCACATCCAGGAACAGCTCAATAAACATCACAACAAAGTATTCATAGAGATTTTTTTTCCTTTTCATATGCTTTTTTCTTTTTTAAGCTAAAGGCATTTCAGTAAGAATTCTAACACAGTTCCGCTGTGATCAGGTTCTGCAGAAGTAATAGAAATAGAGGGCCCACAAGATAAATCTCCCATCTCCTTTTCCAGTCAGTGAACAGTAGGACCTTTCCTACCTTAGCCTTGTCCTTAATCTTGTATTTACAAATCTGTTTCCCTGCTGCTTCTTTCTTCATTGTCCCTAAGATTAAGATCAAAGGCACAGTTTAGGTCACTTATCCTCACTCGACCAAGCTTCTATTCTGATTGGAATGTGAATATTCGTTACTTTCTACCAACATGTGATGGTTCATTAATTGTATTACCCCGAGAACTCACGTCACTTTGTATACTTCATATTAATTCAGACTTTTTAGTTTTGCTCCTCTCATTTATTCAGATAAACAGGGTCGCCCCAAACTGACCCTTCATCTCTGTCATAAAATGTAACTGACATTCAGCATAAATTTGAAGGAGTTGCAGAAAGCCTATCTCATGCATGTTGGAATTCCCTGCAATGCTTTGCACAATTTGTTTGCAGTAGATATTCTGTAAGTGTTCATTAAAAGAATGAATGATAAAATGAGTGGAAGTCAGGAGACCAAGCTTTGAGTCTTCTGTGTCAATTAATAGCTGTGTGGCCTTAGGTAAACCACTTGACTCTCCAAAATCCATTTCCTCACCTGTAAATAAGTCAGGGACGAGGTGTTCTCTTGTGTTTTCAATAGTTAGATAAGATTAGATCCTCTCATCTATTTACTTTCGACATACAACCAATATACAGTGACTTCATTAACATAAGAGATTGTAAATCTTTTCTAAATCAACAGCAAATTCTCTAAGGATGCTTAGTATGTGTTTTTTCCTGATTACTTCACATACTATCTTTAATGTATAGGTTTAATGAGAAAAAGGTTTAATGAGAAAAAGATGAATTTTCCAGTTCCAGTAAGAGGGGAACTTGTCTTTTGAGATGTGTTTACTAAAGCTCAATATTGCAAGAAAAAGAAAAAATTCTAAAAGACAATTTGCTTTCCTTCCCTGTTGAATATGTCTACACATCACATTGTATTGAAATTATCTTTTTTTAACTTTTATGTTTCATCCACTGTTGGCAAACTACCCAAGAGCATTGACCAGGTCTTTCTCAATTATTATTGTGCTTTGAGTACCCAGAATAATGGCACATACCAAGTGCTTAATAATGTTGAACTACACTATTAAATGGAGGTCTGGAGAATTCAGCAAGTAGTAGAGCAATATTGTGAGAGTACCTTCTGACTCTAAACAAAATACTCTCTTTATACAGCGGTCTTAGGTAAAATTGCAGTATTTCCTGAATCTCTTGCCTGGCTTTAGGGCATCTCCACATCAATAGGTGTTTTCAAGGGGTGGAGAGAGGTAGTTATTTCCATATCAGTAGGTGATTACAAGGGTTGTTAGAGGGGGCTGGGGGTGGGGTAGTGAGGGGATATCTGGACCAGATTGGTTGGGTGGGGTCCCTGGGGTCCCTTTTTGTATCTGGGTCACAAGAGACAGGGCAAGCAGAAGTATACAACAGATTGTAAGCAAGAAACAGTTTTCTCTCACTTTATTTTTTCCTTTGACTGATCTCAGCTTGTGGGTAAAACTGCAATATTTCCAGAATCTCTCACCTGGTTTTAGGGCATCTGTATATCAATAGGTGTTTCCAAGGGGTGGAGGGCTTTAGTCTATCTATTTATCAGTAGGAAATTACAAGGGCATGTGAGGGTTTATCTGGACTGGAGAGGTTGGGTGAAGCACCCTTCTGCTACAGCCTGGTCAAGAGAGAGATGGGGATGACTGCCTGTAAGAAGTAAAAGGGTTTCTTAACTGCATTTCTCCCTTTGACTGATACCGGTTTTAGAGGTATTTTGCCCTGGGATTTTCCCCCCAGAGTTACATCTGGCAGTAGTCAGCAGGACCTCTGAATCCAAAATCTGTCTAAATGGGTGTGACCCTTGGGCGGGCTGCCTCTAGGGATGATGGGGAGGCCCCAGTGGCTGCAGTGGCAGAGGGTGCAGCTTTACTTGGGGACCCCCTATATGTGGGGCTTCCAACTGGGGAGCCCCTGGTGGGTAATTGGTCTAGGGTAAAGCACCCCCTAGAGGGGTGGGGCCTTCACCAGAACTGGGGAAGCGTGGAGACTCCGGAAGCTGCAGAATTAGCCCTCCATCAGATAGAAGACTGCTTAGAGGCCCTGAGTGGCCTTGTAGCAGCTGGCATTGTAGGATCTCTTTTCGTCCAGGAGAAGTTCATCTCCATATCAGTGGGTGATTACCTGGGCAAGGAGGGCTTATCTGCACCTGAGAGGGGAGGGGGAGGGCCAGTTTTGCTTCTGCTGGAAAACTGGAGCAGTAAAGAGAGAAGGGCCCGGACTGCAGTTTGTAAGCAATAAACAGATTTTAAGCTTTATTTCTCCCTTTGACTGATTTCGGGTTTTAGAGGTATTTTGCCCCAGGATTTCCTCTCCCCGGACTTACATGACTTATGGGATGCCCTTAAGGAAGAGAGACAGTTATTGAGAGGACGGGTTGCACTCCTGGAAAATTCCTTAGCAGCAGCAAAGGGGGAGGCAGCGGGAGAATCTGCGTTGCAGAAGGTTGCGGGGGAGGAGGAGCAAAGAGCAGTGCCCTCAGCTCTGGGGCTGGTGGAGGAGGTGTTGGGAGAGGAGGAGGGGGTGGGGCCGAGAGCCAGTCTGCTGCCAAGGCCACTGCCTGAGGCACCAGCCTCTCCTGTATTAAAGGCCCGCCTGGTTATAATTAAGACAGTAAAAACAACAACCACGAGCTCCTGAGGGGGAGGAGCCACCCCCTCCTCAGGTTCTGGGGCACTCCATGCTCCACCCCTATACTCAGGATGAGCTGGTGGACATGAGCATCTGGTATTGGCAGAAACCACTGGAACCTCTGCCTACATGGTTTTTGTGTCTCTGGGATATGGGGGTGGAAAACATTCTTATGTTGGTTTCTGAAATGGGTAGACTGGCTGCCCTAACTACTCACCCTTCTCTCTGGCAGCAGTTGCAAAGTGCCCATCACACCTCAGGGAATTGGGTGCTCCTGGATTGGCTGACAGCAGCCATCAGGGAAGTTTGGCCTAATCAGGGTGATTTACTTATCCACTAGCTGGAAAACATGCAGGGCTCCAACAGGTGTTGTGGGAATTGGGCATGAAAAATATCATCTATAATGTGGACCCCCAGGGCCCCAATGAGGAGCTGTTCACCATACGAATGAGAAGTCTGGTGCCCCACACAGCTGCCCCATCTCTCTTTGGGTCCCTAGTGACTATTCTTGCCCCCAAATAGGGCAACCCAAAGGTGAGGCTACTCATACTTTAGCAGATCTGGGGGAGGTTGAAGCAATAAGGGCCCAGAAGGAAGTATGGGCTATGACTGAACAGAGAGGTACAATGGTTTGTTGAAATCTGGCCTGAGGTCAGAAACTGATAGTCTACAGGTCTGGTCAATTCGCTTATTGATAGTGCTATGGTATTTGAATGAAAAGCCCCAAAAAGGAGCCTTGAGTCCTGTGGACATGCTAACACACATTGCTGCCCCTCCTATAAAACTGTATGTGCAAACCAAGAAGGAATTATTGAAGCCAGGATATGGCCAGTAGAGCACCATCCTGCTGCCAGCCTCAACTGCTCTAAACCCTGAAGACTCTGTTGAGTGGACATGGCCCTGGACATTTTGACACATGGACCAGGGATGGCTGGTCCTTCTGGTGTGGTGCCCAAAGTCACGAATCCCAAGGAGACCACCAAGGAGCCAACACGGATGCAAAAGCAAGGAGCCTTTATTCGAGCTAGCCCGAGCTCAATCTCACACCGTGCCAACGCAGTGGCCAGGTGCCAGAGAGAGAGTGAGTTTTCCAAGAACAAAGGTTTTATGGGTTTCTAGGGCAGTCTGTGGGGTGATGGTCGTGGCCCTGGCTGATTGGCTGGGCCTGGGGGTAGTTGGTGGGGTGATAGGTTGTGGCTTTGATCAATTGGCAGAGTCTAAGGGTAGTGGGTGCACTTTTTGCTGACTGGAGAAGAGAGAGAGACCAAGCTCCGATTGGCTGAAATAGGATCTGGGTCCCGATTAGCTGAAATAGGATTCAGGTTCCAATTGGCTGAAGTAGAACCCGGTCCTGATTGGCTGAGGTAGAGTCCAGGAGCTGAAGCAGAACCCGGTCCTGATTGGCTGAGGTAAAGTCCAGGAGCTTGCCCTTTCACTGGCTCCTTGGGGACAAGGCCTGGAAGCTGGCCTCCTGTGTGCTCCTTCACTAACAGCAGAATGGCCCCCAAAGATCAGGATAATGTACCCAAAATGACTTGGAGGTAAGAGCATCTTACGAGGAAGTTTTGTTTTATCTTTATGGCCAGTACATGTACTTCCTATAGCCCTATATATTGACCCATCTGTAACTCCCACAGGGAGGGAGGTGAAAGGCTGGTGTACTAGACCAGGATGAGATCCTATTCCTGCCAGTGTCCTATCACAGGACAACTCCCTTGCATGCATCCTATTTGATGGATAAGATTTGCTTATACTTGTTTCATTAAAACATGTATCTTATCATCATTAAGGTTATTCTGCAATCCCTGTGTCCTGGACCTACCCCCTGGCTGAGCTGCTGCATGATCATTGCTGTGAACTCCCTACCTGTTCAGCTGGTGACTGCCTGTGGGATGGGCGAGCTATGGATTTGATCTACATATGGCTTTGAACCTAGTTGAATCTTCCAGGTTGAGGATTATCATGATTTATTGCTGTTGTTATTGTATATTATTAGTCTGGTTACAGTGTTTCAGTTTTCTTGCATAGGAGCCATTGCAGAAGATGGGGAGTGAGCGACTGTGCAGTGAGATTTCTGGAGGGGTGGGCTGTAGGTAAAATTATAGTATTTCCAGAATCTCTTACCTGGCCTTAGTGCATCTCCATATCAATAGGTGTTTCCAAGGGATGGAGAGAAATAGTTCATTTCCATATCAATAGGTGATTACAAGGATGAGGGGATCAATGGCATATCTGGACTGGAGAGGCTTGGTGGAGTCCCTTTTTGCAACTGGGTCACAGGAGACACAGGCGAGGAGGAGAAGTGGACAACTGCTTGTAAGCAATAAATGGGTTTCTGTCACTTTATTTCTCCCTTTGACTGATTTAGGCTTAAAAGTTTATTTGCCCCAGGCTGGGAACATAGTTTCCCCCTAGAGTTACAGTAATTGATTTCATTAAGTCATTAATAACCTTTAATGTCTTAGTAAGGATTAGTTATCACATGGTGGCACCAATGATGAGTACCACAAACTGGGTCATTTTGATGGGTTTGAAATATACAGAATGCTGGGTGCTTCCAGGGTGCATCTGGGTAGCCAGGACTGAGTATGGAGAATCTCTGTCTTAAGCAGTTTGCTTAAATAAAATGATAGAGAGATATTTAAAAGTTAACGCTGTCAACATTCCTCTTAAAAATAACTTTGAGTGAGGACCAGATGGCCTAAAACATCATTTGAATTTCATCCCTTGATGGAAGCTAGACTAGGTAAACTGATATGGAGAAATTTTGTTACATTTTTCTTACACTATGTTGAAAAGAAATAATGGTTTTTATTTTAAATCAAGGAAGTGAGAGACACTACATAATTTTACTTAAGCAATGTTCTGAAGCAGTTTCATCTGAAGCAATAATGACTTCAAGTATGCAACTAATAAAAAAAATGGAAAAGAGGAAAATAAACAAAACTGTTGAGTGTGAAAGCCAGGAATTGTGTGAATCAGAAATACATATTTAATCATATTTCTTTATAAAATTTTTATATGACTAGTAAGCAAAAGCAAGTATTGAGTCTTGAATTCTGCAAAGGAAATAAATATATATGTAAATATAGTATGCTTTTTTCAGTATTTTGCTTAGTTAAAACTTCAAGGCAGGTTTACAGTATGATTTTGGTGAACATTGCTTCAAATTATTATTCCTTTCTATATATCGACAAAAATTTTTGTATCTGACTTGTACAAATTAAAAAAGTAATTTGCTCCAAATTGCTTTCTAGTATTTAGATAAAAACTACTGATAAAGGGTTTAGAAGGATTTTTTCTTTCTCTTTGTTGAACACCTTTCTTTAAATTTGAAGATTTGATGATTAGAAAGAAAACCTTGTAACTCATTTCATAAAAATATTTTTCAGTTGTAGCTTGGGAAGATGGCGAAGTGAGTAGAGCAGTGGAAATCTCCTTATAAAACCACATATATCTATGAAAATATAACAAAGACAACTCTTCCTAGAATAAAGACCACAGGACACAGGACAATATCCAGACCACATCCGCACCTGAGAGAACCCAGCGCCTCGCGAAGGGGGTAAGACACAAGCCCCGACCCCGCGGGAGCTGAGCGCCCCTCCCCCCAGCTCCCGGCGGGAGAAGAATAGGCAGAGCAGGAGGGAGACGGAGCCCAGGACTGCCGAACACCCAGCCCCAGCCATCCGGGCCAGAGCGCAGACACAGTGCGTGCGTAGGGGGCCCTGGATACTAGGGAAACAGGGCAGCAAGAACAGTGAGCGGGCACCAGAGGCCTGGCGCCAGAGGACACCAGAAAAGCGAGCGACCATTTTTTTTTTTTCTGTTTTGTTTTAGTGAGTGCTTTTTGGAAGTCTTAAAGGGATAGGGACCCCAATAATAGGGAAACAGGGCAGCAAGACTGGTGAGCAGAAGCCTGAGGCTGGCGCCGGAGAATAAAGAAAACGAATGGCAAATTTTTTTTTTTGTTTTTTTTTTTTGTTTTTTTTGTGGTCGTTGTTTTGTTTTGGCGGGTGATATTTGGAAGTTTTAAAGGGGCAGGGCGGGACACTTAATCCAGAGGTAGGGAATCCGGGGATCTCTGGGCACCCTAACCCCTGGGCTGCAGGGAGCAGGGAGGCCCCTTACGGAGATAAATAGCCTCCCAGCAGCTCCTGCTCCAACGCGACTCCACCACTTTGGAGCAGCTGCCCGAGCCAGGCCACGCCCACAGCAACAGCGGAGATTAACTCCATAGCAGCCGGGCAGGAAGCAGAAGCCCTGTCTGCACGCAGATGCCCAGCACAAGCCACTAGAGGCCGCTGTTCTCCCAGGAGAGGAGGGCCACAAACCAACAAGAAAGGAAGTTCTTCCAGCCGTCACTCGTCCCAGCTCTGCAAACTATTCCTATCACCATGAAAAGGCAAAGCTACAGGCAGACAAAGATCACAGAGACAACACCAGAGAAGGAGACAGACCTAACCAGTCTTCCTGACAAAGAATTCAAAATAAAAATCATAAACATGCTGACGGAGATGCAGAGAAATACGCAAGAGAAATGGGATGAAGTCCGGAGGGAGATAACAGATGCCAGGAAGGAGATCACAGAAATGAAACAAACTCTGGAAGGGTTTATAACAAGAATGGATAAGATGCAGGAGGCCATTGATGGAATTGAAACCAGAGAACAGGAACGCATAGAAGGTGACATAGAGAGAGAGATAAAAGGATCTACAGGAATGAAACAATATTAAGAGAACTGTGTGACCAATCCAAAAGGAACAATATCTGTATTATAGGGGTCCCAGAAGAAGAAGAGAGAGGAAAAGGGATGGAAAGTATCTTGGAAGAAATAATTGCTGAAAACTTCCCCAAACTGGGGGAGGAAATAATCGAACAGACCACGGAAATACACAGAACCCCCAACAGAAAGGAACCAAGGAGGACAACACCAAGACACATAATAATTAAAATGGCAAAGATCAAGGACAAGGAAAGAGTTTTAAAGGCAGCTAGAGAGAAAAAGGTCACCTATAAAGGAAAACCCATCAGGCTAACATCAGACTTCTCAACAGAAACCCTATAGGCCAGAAGAGAATGGCATGATATATTTAATACAATGAAACAGAAGGGCCTTGAACCAAGGATACTGTATCCAGCACGACTATCATTCAAATATGACGGTGGGATTAAACAATTCCCAGACAAACAAAAGCTGAGGGAATTTGCTTCCCACAAACCACCTCTACAGAACATCTTACAGGGACTGCTCTAGACGGGAGCACTCCTAGAAAGAGCACAGCACAAAACACCCAACATAGGAAGAATGGAGAAGGAGGAATAAGAAGGGAGAGAAGAAAAGAATCTTCACACAGTGTATATAACAGCTCAATAAGTGAGCTAAGTTAGGCAGTAAGATACTAAAGAGGCTAACCTTGAACTTTTGGTAACCACGAATTTAAAGCCTGCAATGGCAATGAGTACATATCTTTCAATAGTCACCCTAAATGTAAATGGACTGAATGCACAAATCAAAAGACACAGAGTAATAGAATGGATAAAAAAGCAAGACCCATCTATATGCTGCTTACAAGAAACTCACCTCAAACCCAAAGACATGTACAGACTAAAAGTCAAGGGATGGAAAAACATATTTCAAGCAAACAACAGTGAGAAGAAAGCAGGGGTTGCAGTACTAATATCAGACAAAATAGACTTCAAAACAAAGAAAGTAACAAGAGATAAAGAAGGACACTACATAATGATAAAGGGCTCAGTCCAACAAGAGGATATAACCATTCTAAATATATATGCACCCAACACAGGAGCACCAGCATATGTGAAACAAATACAAACGGAACTAAAGGGGGAAATAGACTGCAATGCATTCATTCTAGGAGATTTCAATGCACCACTGACCCCAAAGTATAAATCCACCAATCAGAAAATATGTAAGGACACGGAAGCACTGAACAACACAGTAGAGCAGATGGACTTAATAGACATCTATAGAACTCTATGTCCAAAAGCAACAGGATATACATTCTTCTCAAGTGCACATGGAACATTCTCCAGAATAGACCACATACTAGGCCACAAAAAGAGCCTCAGAAAATTCCAAAAGATTGAAATCCTACCAACCAACTTTTCAGACCACAAAGGCATAAAACTAGAAATAAACTGTACAAAGAAAGCAAAGAGGCTCACAAACACATGGAGGTTTAACAACTCGCTCCTAAATAATCAATGGATCAATGACCAAATCAAAATGGAGATCCAGCAATATATGGAAACAAATGACAACAACAACACTAAGCCCCAACTTCTGTGGGACACAGCAAAAGCAGTCTTAAGAGGAAAGTATATAGCAATCCAAGCATATTTAAAAAAGGAAGAACAATCCCAAATGAATGGTCTAATGTCACAATTATCGAAATTGGAAAAAGAAGAACAAATAAGGCCTAAGGTCAGCAGGAGGGACATAATAAAGATCAGAGAAGAAATAAATAAAATTGAGAAGAATAAAACAATAGCAAAAATCAATGAAACCAAGAGCTGGTTCTTTGAGAAAATAAACAAAATAGATAAGCATCTAGCAAGACTTATTAAGAGGAAAAGAGAGTCAACACAAATCAACAGTATCAGAAACGAGAAAGGAAAAATCACGATGGACCCCACGGAAATACAAAGAATTATTGGAGAATACTATGAAAACCTATATGCTAACAAGCTGGGAAACCTAGGAGAAATGGACAACTTCCTAGAAAAATACAACCTTCCACGATTGACCCAGAAAGAAACAGAAAATCTAAACAGACCAATTACCTGCAACGAAATTGAAGCGGTAATAAAAAAACTACGAAAGAACAAAACCCCCGGGCCAGATGGATTTACCTCGGAATTTTATCAGACATACAGGGAAGACATAATACCCATTCTCCTTAGAGTTTTCCAAAAAATAGAGGAGGACGGGATACTCCCAAACTCATTCTATGAAGCTATCATCACCATAATACCAAAACCAGGCAAAGACCCCACCAAAAAAGAAAACTACAGACCAATATCCCTGATGAACGTAGATGCCAAAATACTCAACAAAATATTAGCAAACCGAATTCAAAAATACATCAAAAGGATCATACACCATGACCAAGTGGGATTCATCCCAGGGATGCAAGGATGGTACAACATTCGAAAGTCCATCAACATCATCCACCACATCAACAAAAAGAAAGACAAAAACCACATGATCATCTCCATAGATGCTGAAAAAGCATTTGACAAAGTTCAACATCCATTCATGATAAAAACTCTCGGCAAAATGGGAATAGATGGCAAGTACCTCAACATAATAAAGGCCATCTATGATAAACCCACAGCCAACATTATATTGAACAGCGAGAAGCTGAAAGCATTTCCTCTGAGATCGGGAACTAGACAGGGATGCCCACTCTCTCCACTGTTATTTAACGTAGTACTGGAGGTCCTAGCCACGGCAATCAGACAAAACAAAGAAATACAAGGAATCCAGATTGGTAAAGAAGAAGTTAAACTGTCACTATTTGCAGATGACATGATACTGTACGTAAAAAACCCTGAAGACTCCACCCCAAAATTACTAGAACTGATATTGGAATACAGCAAAGTTGCAGGATATAAAATCAACACACAGAAATCTGTGGCTTTCCTATATACTAAAAATGAACCAACAGAAAGAGAAATCAGGAAAACAACTCCATTCACAATTGCATCAAAAAAAATAAAATACCTAGGAATAAACCTAACCAAGGAAGTGAGAGATCTATACCCTGAAAACTACAAGTCACTCTTAATAGAATTTAAAGGGGACACTAACAGACGGAAACTCATCCCATGCTCATGGCTAGGAAGAATTAATATTGTCAAAATGGCCATCCTGCCCAAAGCAATATACAGATTTGATGCAATCCCTATGAAACTACCAGCAACATTCTTCAATGAACTGGAACAAATAATTCAAAAATTCATATGGAACCACCAAAGACCCCGAATAGCCAAAGCAATCCTGAGAAAGAAGAATAAAGTAGGGGGGATCTCACTCCCCAACTTCAAGCTCTACTATAAAGCCATAGTAATCAAGACAATTTGGTACTGGCACAAGAGCAGAGCCACAGACTAATGGAACAGACTAGAGAATCCAGACATTAACCCAGACATATATAGTCAATTAATATTTGATAAAGGAGCCATGGACATACAATGGGGAAATGACGGTCTCTTCAACAGATGGTGCTGGCAAAACCAGACAGCTACATGTAGGAGAATGAAACTGGACCATTGTCTAACCCCATATACAAAAGTAAACTCAAAATGGATCAAAGACCTGAATGTAAGTCATGAAACCATTAAACTCTTGGAAGAAAACATAGGCAAAAACCTCTTAGACATAAACATGAGTGACCTCTTCTTGAACATATCTCCCCGGGAAAGGAAAACAACAGCAAAAATGAGTAAGTGGGACTATATTAAGCTGAAAAGCTTCTGTACAGCAAAAGACACCATCAATAGAACAAAAAGGAACCCTACAGTATGGGAGAATATATTTGAAAATGACACATCCGATAAAGGCTTGACACCCAGAATATATAAAGAGCTCACACGCCTCAGCAAACAATAAATAAATAACCCAATTAAAAAATGGGCAGAGGAACTGAACAGACAGTTCTCCAAAAAAGCAATACAAATGGCCAACAGACACATGAAAAGATGCTCCACATCGCTAATTATCAGAGAAATGCAAATTAAAACTACAATTAGGTGTCACCTCGCACCAGTAAGGATGGCTGCCATCCAAAAGACAAACAACAACAAATGTTGGTGAGGCTATGGAGAAAGGGGAACCCTCCTACACTGCTGGTGGGAATGTAAGTTAGTTCAACCATTGTGGAAAGCAGTATGCAGGTACATCAAAATGCTCAAAACAGACCTACCATTTGACCCAGGAATTGCACTCCTAGGAATTTACCCTAAGAATGCAGCAATCAAGTTTGAGAAAGACTAATGCACCCCTTTTTTTATCCCAGCACTATTTACAATAGCCAAGAATTGGAAGCAACCTAAATGTCCATCGATAGATGAATGGATAAAGAAGAAGTGGTACATATACACAATGGAATACTACTCAGCCATAAGAAAAGGGCAAATCCTACCATTTGCAGCAACATGGATGGAGCTGGAGGGTATTATACTCAGTGAAACAAGCCAAGTGGAGAAAGAGAAATACCAAATGATTTCACTCATCTGTGGAATATAAGAACAAAGGAAAACTGAAGGAACAAAACAGAGCAGAATCACAGAACTCAAGAATGGACTAACAGGTACCAAAGGGAAAGGGACTGGGGAGGATGGGTGGGTAGGGAGGGATAAGGTGGGGGGAGAAGTAGTGGGGTATTAAGATTAGCATGGATATGGGGGGGTGGGAGAAAGGGGAGGGCTGTACAACACAGAGAAGACAAGTAGTGATTCTACAACATTTTGCTATGCTGATGGACAGTGACGGTAAAGGGGTTTATAGGGGGGACCTGGTATAAGAGAGAGCCTAGTTAACATAATATTCGTCATGTAAGTGTAGATTAGTGATATCAAAAAAAAAAAAAAGACTGTTCCTGTGTGATAACCTCCAATGAGTTCTACACAATGGTATAAAGGGCATGTAAAAGTGTAGGCAAAGGGTCTGTTTGTGTTTACACAGAGGATCAAAGCCTAATTGGGCTACCCCGAAAATGAACTGAGATATGATATGAGAAAGAACTTCCAACATCAGCACTCTCTGGAAGACTCATGCCAGAAGATGATCATCAAAATACCCCAACAAAGATCCACACCCTGCTACAGGTGTAGATGCACTCATCCCACCAGTTCCTGGACTTGCCATGGGAATGAGGAAGGAGATATCTAAGCTGGCCTGTGCATACAGTAAAACAACAAATTTGACTGGATCTATACTGTTGGAACTCAATCAAGAATTAGGAGAAGTTCAAATTGTAGCGCTCCAAAATCTTACAACTACAGACTATTTACTGTTAAAAGAACATAAGGGATGTGAACATTCCCCAGGAATGGGTTGTTTTAATTTGTCTGATTTCTCTCAGACTGTTCAAGTTCAGTTGGACAATATCCACCATATCATAGATAAGTTTTCACAAATGCCTAAGGTGCCTAACTGGTTTTCTTGGTTTCACTGGAGATGGCTGGTAATTACAGGTATGCTTTGGTTAGGTAACTATACTCCTATTATGTTAATGTGTGTGCGCAATTTAAGTAGTAGTTTAAAACCTATCCATGCTGAAGTTGCTCTACAAGAATATATGTCAAAGAAATAATCAATCTTTCCATGTTTTCTTCTGCCTGCTACTTCTATAGCTTTTCTTCTTCCTTCCTAATTACAACCCTTAATTAGATTTCGTGCCTCATATCAAATTTCCCGAGTATCATAATTCTTCCAAGTGGTAAAGATACCTCAAGACAAATGCTGGGCATAGAAGCCACAAGGCATAAATCTGCAAAGAAGTAAAAAGCTAACCATTTCAAACAATAAGGCTTCCCTCTCACTTACCAACTTCACATTTCCCTGTATGGCCCCTGAAGATGACTGGTTAGCCAGAGACGGGTAAGATTCCTCAAGGGAGGAACAACCTAAGACAGGCACAGTCGCAGGGGGGTCATCAGGTGAGAAATTGGGGATCAACATAGGTGAGGCTTAGAACCTCACCCCCCCTGTTCTGAGAGAAATCTTCTGCATACGTGGATGTTTTATTGCCCTTGTCTAGCTTGGATTAACACATAGTCTACAGGCACACACCTGATCATCTACATTTGCTCTCTTACAACACTAAACTATGTTTTCTACCTTTATCTTGTATCTACCTACCACTTCAGCATTTTATTAAAAATAATAATAATAAAGAGAGAAATGTGGTATCCACATATAAATCAAGTATAAAAATCAAATGAGTATTCATATTTGAACTGACTGTTTAGAGTTCATAATGCATGAGCAAAACCGAAAGTTTCTGTGATGGCTGCCCTTGTACTGTTCACCATGTAACTTATTCACTAGGTAAGAATTTGTTCTCCATGTCAGAACTTGTTCATTATGCTTCAGAAGATTGGAGACTGACGAAAATTAGGCTTGGGGTGGATTAATGATTGTGCATTGAGCATTGACTCCCCTATACAGAATTTTATTGTTGTTAACAACCATTTGATCAATAAATATGAGATATGCCCTCACAAAAAACAAAAAATAAAAAACAAAACAAAACAAAACAAAACAAAAACAAAAACAAAAACAAAAAACGTACACACTTCCAATTGTAAAATAAATAACCGGGATGTAATGTATAGCATAAGGTATATAGTCAAAATATTGTAACAACTTGGAAAGGTGTTAGCTGGTACCTAGAATTATCATGTATATAAATGTTGAATCACTGTGTTGTACACCTGAAAGTAATGTAATGTAATACTGTGTGTCAACTACCCTTCAATGAAATATAATTATCTACAAAAAAAAAATTTTTTTTCAAAGTGCTTTAGAAATCAAAAATAATTATTGAAATAGTCTTGAATGTTAATTAAAATAATTTTTAAAAATAAAATGCAACAATTTGTTTTCTAGTTGTTAGCTCAATTCAGTTAATAAAGGGTTTTTCTTCCTTGAAAAAGAAGCAATTTAAAACAGAGTCCCGTTACAATACAAGATTATTATAGTCTTAATGCTGGTGTTCGGTTCTGTTTACCACCTTTAGCCTGAATGCAGTCGCCAAGCACGTGGCTCTGCAGCTGAACCGCAATTAGAAACTCTCAAGGAAAAGGCAAAGAGCTGAGACAGAAAAGAGAGGACGCAAACTCTGCAGGCTCTGTCTTGCACTGGAGTCACTCCCTGCAGGCCATTGGACCATTTTGCTTGAAATTCTACCATCCATGTTGCAGAATTATGACATAAGCTCCTAATAAAAGAGGCTTTCCTTTGACAAGGTAATTCCAGTTTCAGAAATTCATACTTAAAAAATAACCTAGGGGATGCCTGACATTGTTAATCATCAGGGAAATGCAAAACAAAACCACAGTGAGATATCACTTCACACCAGTTAGAATGGCCACCATTCAAAAGACAAGGAATGGTAAGTGCTGGTGAGGATGTAGAGAAATGGGAACCCTCCTTCTTACACTGTTGGTGGGGATGTAAATTGGCGCAGCCACTGTGGGAAAGAAGTATGGAGGTTCCTCAGAAAACTAAACATAGAAATACTATTTGACCCAATAATTCTACCTCTAGGAATTCACCCAAAGAAAACAAAATCTCTGACTCAGAAAGATGTATGTACCCCTATGTTTATTGCTGAATTATTTCCAATAGCCAAGATACGGAAACAACTAAAGTGTCCATCAATAGATAAATGGATAAAGATAAGGTGGTACCTATACGCAATGGAATATTATTCAGCCATGAAAATGAAATGAATCCTGCCATTTGCAACAACATGGATGGACCTAGAGGGTATTATGCTAAGTGAAATAAGCTAAACAGAGAACAACAAATACCATATGATTTAACTTACTTGTGGAGCCTAAAAACAAAGCAAAATGAACAAAATAGCAGTAGACTCAGTGACACTGAGAGGTGACTGGTGGTTACCATGGGATGGGTTTGGGGAAGGTGGATGGGACAAAGGGGCAGAAAAATTCTCAGTCATAATATAAGTTAGTCATGGGAATGGCAGCACAGTATGGAGAGTATAGCCAATGGTTCTGTAACGTCTTCCTTTGTTGACATATAGTCACGGCACTAGTTGGGGTGAGGATTTAACAATGTGGATAACCACTGACCCTCTGTATTGAATAGTTGAAACTAATAAGATTGTGTTTCAACTATACTTCAGTAAAGATAAATAAATAAAATCAGTTGAGAAAGAAAAATAAGGAAAACAAAAAGCTGGAAGCATAGATGTTCACTGCGTATTATCTGTAACAACAGAGAGGAAAATAATAAAAATATCCAACAGGAAGAGAATTGTGAAATGGATTATTTATGCTCTTTATTTGTACATATTCTGATAATAGTGAACACTCGCAGCTCAGTCCTTTACGTAGGTTCTCCCTCCTGCCTGGAAGGCATTCACTGCTTCATATTCATCTGTTTGACCTTCGCACCCTAAATAAGATGCTCCCCAGCTTGAGTCTTTCTCGGATGGCCTTCAGTTAACTGCCATCCTCCGGGTGATCTCTTTCAGTTAAACATATTTCTACTACTGAACTCAGTACCCATGTGCACATATGTCGGTCCACTCCTCAAAACATTCAAATTCATTCCCATGTGTATCCTCAGCCCCTGAGCACAGTGCTTGGCTCACAGTAGGTACTCAGTAAGTATCAGGGGAGAAGAATAGTAAATATACCTGAAGGAGAGACTATTACATAATCCTTAAAGTGCAATTTCTGAACATCAGGATATACGAAAATAAATGATAAATTATTATTGGCAATAGAATATAAAATAATGTGCACTTTTTGACTTCAAATTTTGTAAAATTTACCTAAAGAAGGTATATGCGAAGAGTTATTTATATGAGGGGTCCAAAGGAGGACAGTGAATGACGAAAATAATTTTTTTTTCGAAATGCTTTCAGATAATGCTTCCCCTCCGCCATGCATCCCTTGTCCTTCAGCTTCAGGTTCACTGGCCCAGCTTTGAACTGCCGGCCGCTGCATCTGCTCTTCTGAGGCTTTTTCTGGCCGAGTCAGTTTCGGCGGCGCGGAGGTGCAGGAGGACTGACCTGCCCTCCCGAGCGGCGCCCAGGCGCCCGGCGGTGTAAGCACACCCCAGCTCCGGCCCCAGAGAGGTCACGCGCGGGTCACCCCCACTGGCAAACCGCCAGGTTCGCACGCAGCTCCTTGCTTCCATTTCTCTTCCCGACTCCCCCACTATTTCCTGGTATCAGCTCCAAAATAACTGAATCCTTACCGTTTTGGCCAGTTTCTCAGAGAACCCAAATTAAGACACTGTACAATAACAAAAGTTAATAATGATGTAGAAAAGTGCTGCTAAAATGTAAATATTATTGGAAAGGTGTAGCACCTTAATTTACTAAAGGTATTATTAAATTAATTAAAATTAACGATTGAAACTGGCAGTTCCTTCAAGACTGGTGATGGTTGTGATAGTGTGCGAGTGTAAGGAAAGTTCTGAACTCGGTGAATTGCCAAAGTGGGGTGACATCACACGGACCCAGAGTGACAAAGGGGTTCATATTTGTATTAATGGCACTCACTGAAACTGTGCTTTAGTCATAAACTTCCACTTTCACGTACCTCTTCCGTCTGTATTGTTTCATGAGTCATTTCTTCTTTCTCCCTCCTATGCTTTCATAGTTTATACTAGTTACATGTCTCTGTATTCTCTTTGATCTCCCCTGAGAATGTGAACTTCCTAATGCCATATGTATCACGGAGAAACTTCTCAATAATTGTATAGGAAAAAAATGATGGCATAATTTAATAAAGGGAAAGAACACTCATCTTGATCCTTTCAGATTCCTTACTTGTAAACTCTTAAATGTGTGATCTATTTTATATCAAAGGGTACTGTGAATCACTTTAAGCTTAATATTATTAAATGACAAGAAAACCACACTGTGGCAAAGTTTCTATCTAAAGAAACATTATATCAAAAAAGATCCCTTCTGTAGGTCTGTTCCAAGGTAGATTATTCTGGGGAGAAAATCAACATACATACAATTAAACTGCCTTTTAGATAACACTTTCTCAAGTTGTTTAATAATATTTTAGTATCATTTACAATAGCAGATTTAGACAAAAGAGAATATCTAATTTTATTATCTGTACAGCTCAGTTTCACAATACTGTTCACAGTATAGAAGATTTCTCTAGAGCTAATTTTGATAATAAAAGGACTTAAAAACATGATTAAGAAAAGTGGACACTTCAGTAAAAATCCAGACATTTTGACTCTTTGTGTAATGTTAAATATATTTAGAAATATATTAATGCATTTATATTGTTACAGAAAGATATTTGGTGGTCTCGATAGAAATTGGATAAAATACAGGCATTTCTTTTAAAACATGCTTATTCCTCACAAGGATTGGATTCAACATACTAATGGAATAATTTGGAATATGGTTTCATTACATCAACCATGGACTGGTTATTAAAAGAGTATCAGGACAGCACCCCCCAAGGATGAAAAGGAAAGCTGACACACACCAGCCGTGGGAACCAGGTCCCGTTGGCCTGGTAGCTGGCACCTGCTCGACTTTCATTTTTCGGTCTACTGATGATCGTGGTGAACTGCACTGTAGCAGTATGGCCGGGTCAAGGCCAAAGACCATCATGACGGCTTGAATCAGAGGACAAATGAGGAATCATTTTAGTCTGTTTCTGTCAGTACTCAGTGCCCAGTTTATTGAAAACAACAAACAAACAGAAAGTCATTTTTACCGCCCATGAGAGAAATCCCTATGGACATCTCTGCTTATGCTTGGATGCATTAGAAAAAAAGTGGCATTTTTCAACAAGGAGTTCTTACGACCACAGATACCAGATATTATCATAACAGACGGTATTGTGCTGCAGATCTCCCATCATGCCAGTGTTAATAAGATGTTACCTGAATCCTCACCTTACCTGAGCGAGTATGTGTTAACAGCAGCTTTCAAGAAGCCTGATCAAAGCACAGAACGTGTAAGAAAGAACTTTTAAAGGAATAAAAACCCCTTAGTGATCAGACTTACTCTGCAGTTACTTTAATTGTCTATATTTCATTACAAATACCTTAATTCATTGGGTACTGGATGTCTGGTTTCTTTAAAGTCCTGAGGGACCCACGCAAGAAGTCTTTGCTGTCTTGCTGAGAGATTGAATGCCTCACCTCACCAGTGTGTCTTCCAGATGAACGGTGCTAAACCTGCTCCCCGGAAGTGTTTCCTGGTACAGAGGGTGACAAAGTTACCCAAATAATGGCGGTGGGCTGAGAGAGAAAAGGAGATGATAGCAGCCTGGAGTGTTGCAAGGGATTTCTCCTCCGGTGTGCAGGGATGTGTAGCTGAACTGAAGCCCACTTTTTTTCCTTTTGTCCCTGAAAACAGCATTGCTTTCACTCAACTCCCCTCACTGTACCCATGAAGTATTATTATAATAAACTCTTTTAAGCAGTCATGAATGTTTCACATGTATGTATGGATAAACCTCAAAACCATAACATTTTAAAGCTGAAATAAATTTCACTTAATTCAACTTCCTTGTTTTATAGAATAGCAAACCGAGGCCTAAATAAATGGACTTGCCCAAGTTCAGAAACCTCACACAGCTAGTCATTCTTTAATACTAAAATACAAAAACAAAATGAAAAGAGTAATAAAAAGGCATTTTTTTTTCCCCCAAGAAAATTATTTACTTTTTATGGCTATTCTGATCCCCATCTCAGCACCAGGTTGCTGTAGCCAATGATTTTAATTTGATGTCATAATTTTGGTATTTCCGATTAAAAACAATTTGTATTGTATGTTTTTGTGGTTATGTAAGATAGGAATAAAACTATAAAGAGCTGGAAGAAACAAAAAACCTCTGACGGGGGGAAAAAAGGAAAGCCTGCAATGTGAAGTTATGTCCTTTTCTCTATTCCCTCCCCCCTCCCCTCTCCCCCCTCCCCCTCCCCCTCCCCCCTCCCTCCCTTCCTTCCTATCTCTGGTGCTCCCTCCATCCTTCCCTCCCTTATTTCCTTTCTCCCTCCCTCCCTTTCCTCCTTTGTTCCTTCTTTCCTTCCTTCCTCTAACTCTGGGGGGAAAAATATTTCCCCAGCCTGGGGCAAATTACCTTTGAAACCAAAATTAGTCAAAGGGAGAAATAAAGTGGGAGAAACCTGTTTATTGCCTACAAGCAGTCCTCCACTTCTGCTCACCCGTGTCTCTCACGGCCCAGCTGCAGAAATGGACCCCACCCAACCTCTCCGGTCCAAATGTGCCCTTTCTTCCCCTTGGAAAGAAACACCTATTGATATGGAGATGCACTAAGGCCAGGCGAGAGATTCTGGAAATACTGCAGTTTCACCCACATTTCCACATGCTGTAAGTACAAATGTGATTATGGTAGGTTCTCCCGTTAAAAAGCCAGTCAGAAAGTAAGAGGCACTTGTAAAAATCACAGGTACCATGATGAGATGTCGCAAAAGGAGCATCTCTGTTATCAGATGAATTGAAACTCTTCAGACCGAGAAAAGCAGAGGCTCAATATGTTGGGGAAATGAGGTCAAAGCAAAAGCATGTGGGTGTGAATGAGTTGGGCATGTGACGGAATGGTTGGGGTGTAGGGTACATGACAGGAATGGGGTTGGAAACACAGGCTGAGGTCACATTAAGAATATGACACTTTATGCCATTCTAGTGTTTGAACTTTATTTTATAGTATAGTTCTACACAGTCAAATATTGAAGACACTAACTCCATGTGGCTACTGGCCACTTGACATGAAGCTACTTTGCATTGGGATGTGCTGTATATCAAAACATATTGGATTTTGAAGATTTAGTATGAAAAGAAGAATGTTAACCATCTCATTAATAATTTTTTATATTGCTTATATGTTAAAATGATAATATTTTGGATATATTAAGTTAAATAAAACATATCATTAAAATTAAATTCACCTATTTTTATTTTTTAAGTGTAGCTCTTAGAAAATTTTATTACATATGTGTCTTGCATTATATTTATATTTCAGTAGCACTGTTTCATAGTCAATGGTAATATACACAAGACTGTGGATTTTTAAGACCTACTACTGTTTGTAGTACTGACTTCAAAACTGAATTTAAACCGTCAATATCATGATTACACTCCTAAATTATTTAGTCTCCATCTCTTAAAAAATAACATTTCCCTATATAAAGAAATAAAACTATCAAACTTTAAAAATTAATAGCAATTACTAACATTATCTATTATTCAGGCTATATGAAAAATTTCCAATTATCCTGAAAATATCTTTATAGCTGTTTTGTCAAAATCAGGATCTGGTCCAGGACCATCATTATATCTGTAGGCCCTTGGCCTCTTCTAATTTAGAACAGTCCTTTCTTTTTTCCTTATTTTTTTTTTTTGGTTTCATTAACTTGCTAAATAGACTAATCTGATTATCCATGTTTTACCTTCTGGGTTTGTCTGCTTTGTTGGTGTTCAGCTTGTTACTCTATTCTCTGTACTTCTTATTGTAACTCCAGGTGAAAAATCTTTCTCCCAGTCTGGGACAAATTGCCTTTGAAACTGAAACCAGTCAAAGGGAGAAAAGTGGGAGAAAACCAGTCAAAGTGGGAGAAACCCATTTATTGCTGACAAGCAGTCATCCACTTCTGTCTGCCTGTGTTTCTCACCACCCAGCTGCATAAAAGGGACCCCACGCAAGCTCTCCGGTCCAGTTATACCACCTAATCCCCCAACAATCGTAATCCCCTATTGATATGGAGATGGACTAAGGCCAGGAGAGGGATTCTGGAAATATTACAGTTTTACCCACACATATACAGTGCAAATTAAATCTACAGGCTTGAGCAGATTCCAATGAAACATTTTTTTGCTCTGATATAACACATGTAATGTTGGGTACTTCATATTTTATTTCATCAAGAGATAATACATGTCATATTTCATCACATTAGTGGTTTCAGGGTTGACCATTGGATGGCAGTGATGGCAGCTTTATTGCCCCGATACAAAGTTATGGTTTTCCCTTGGAAACCAGGAAATCTTTAATTAAAAGAATACTGTAATTAGATCTTCATTGTGGAATAGTGTAGATTATGGCGGAGGTACTAAAAGAGATGAGAGCAAGCAGAGAGATGACCAAATAGTCTATTACCATAGTCCAGAAAAGAGAGAGAAGATGATGATCTTATGCTAACCAAGGGCAGTGTTAATTCCTTAGCCTGTGTTATATTCATAAATCCTCACACAGTCCTACAGGATAGATTTTCTTATCTCTATTGTATGAATAAAACTGAGATTTAGAGGGACTGAGTCATTTGCCTACTATCACACCAGCAGTGGCAGCGTGGTGACTAAAACTCATCTCTGTCTGATGTCAAAGTCCACGTGCTGACATCTTGCTGCCGAGGAGCCACAGCGTGAACTGAGCACAAGAGGGCAAATATGTTATTCTTAAAATTAGAAAATTGCTGTGACCAGGCCATTTCAGTCAGCCCTATGACTAGATGTCATAATCTTTCTGACATTGATAAGGCTCTGAGACAACTGTTGGTGCAACCATATATTTTACTGCAGATTATTCATTAAAATAGTTCAGGAATTTTATTGTATAGAACACTACTGTGAACTCTATTATTATTAGCTCTCTAATCTTCATGTTTATAAGTGTTTATGCTGGTAAATCATTGCTAAAGAGATGACTACCTCCATGGAGTCAACTGTTGATTTGTAAATACTAGAATATCAACATTCTGCCAGCTACATTTAGCCCAACTCCATATTTTACTGATAAAAATCTAGAATTATAGGAGAGAAGGAACTTATCCAAAGTCATACAGACAATTCAGCCAGAAATAGCCTGGAGCCCAGACTTTGGACGCGAAGCTTTTCCATTGCCTTCACACTTACATGGGGCTGGTTTTCTAACAGGTTCGTTCTTTAGCAATTGCAGTATTTCTTTTTCTGCAATGTCACATTATTTTGATTTTATATATTACTAATAGCAAGATTGGATTAACTCTCTAGAATAATTTGTATTATATTCATTTGGATGTATTGTTAGTAGTTATTTTTTAAAAAAACAGTGGATTGTTAAGAGGTATTTTATTTTCCTAGGGCACTGGAAATATGTGGAAATAGCAAAAAGCACTGGAAAGAAGGTAGACCCCAAAATTTGGATTATAGTTCTATCTTAATCACTGACCCTGTGGGAGTCACTTAAACTTTATGACATCTCAGTTTTTTGAGCTGTGAAATAGAGAGCATAATACCTAGTTAAACCTCTCAGAGGGGCAGTATGAGGATCAAATAAGCTTATAACACCATGAGAATCAATTAGACAAGTGTAATATACTTCATATATATAGCAAAGATAGAGAACTTTCAAAAAGATCATCTAAGCTGGTGGTAACATATTTAGACTGACTAAATGATAAGCCTGTGAAGAGATTAATATTTGCTTTGGGAGTTTCTTAGTGGTAGAGTGATATCTATACCATTGATGAATCTAAAGATATGGTGATAAAAATCAACATCGTTTTTATTTGTAATGCAATTCTGATAAAACACATCAGTGTGAGTCTTAAAGAGCACTGACTATGACTCATTAACAATAAGCCAAATTTTATAACATCCTAAGGTAGGCTGGACAGAACTGACTCATTTCCACTGCACATGGTGTCCTCATTTAGCAAATAAGAACATAATGGACTCCTGAAAGGTGAGATGTTAACATTTTCTGTTAATTTAAAGCAACTTGTACACTGTTTGCACAGCTGTTCTGTGATATCCTTTTATAAGAGGCAGAAATTACTTTAAATTCCTCAGTAATAATAATGATAAAAATAATAGCAATAATTTGTTGGTTTCCTATTTTATATCAGTCATGGTGCAAAGGTTTGATATGTATTATTCCTAATTCTCAAAGTAACCCTTTGAAAGGTGGGTGCTACTATATCTATTTTATTTAATATTCTTACCAAAAAATTAAATCTAATTTCCATGTTTAGTTTCCATTTGTACTGTGGCAGGTGTGCTGTTTCTCATTTTTCCTCATTAATCCCAACAAGGCGATAAACTAAGACAAGATGGAGTTAAATAAAT
Organism: Manis pentadactyla; assembly: GCF_030020395.1. Taxonomy (NCBI): domain Eukaryota; kingdom Metazoa; phylum Chordata; class Mammalia; order Pholidota; family Manidae; genus Manis; species Manis pentadactyla. Next base: position 24,471,271 of record NC_080037.1, on the reverse strand, counting down.
TGCTGAAATATCAGAGTCAGATCTATGATTAGGGCCTTAATTTCATTTTAGGCTACTTTTTTCATTAGACCAGTGTTTTTCAAACTAAAAAATTCAACACTTATACACTGGACATGTGCTGGAATATAGGGACAGAATGTACACATAACCCATGCCCTACATGGGTAGAGAGAAACTGAAGTCAATACTCTAGGCACAGGCCTATCTTGAGGGTCTTGGACGGCCTCATCCTCCCCTTTCCTTTCCTTCACAATATATTTATAACACCTAACACAAGTTTAAGTAGTTAAAATAACATCATCACTGCAATATATTGAACACTGTTTACACCTGTTTAAAGAGCGCTACCTGTATTATCTTATTTAATCCCTTCAGCACCCTGGAGAGGAGTCATGATACTGTTGTTTGTTTGATTTTTTGTTTTTTGTTTTGCCAGGGGAGGAGAGAAACAGAGGAGGGTGCAGGGCAAAGGAGAGGCAGAGGGTCGGAGCCAGAGACTGACGTGTGTGTTCTGAAGCTAGCTGACTCTGTCTGCTGCCTGATACGGCTTCCCGGTTAGAGGACCTCAGCTGTTTTTAAGGAGCAAGGAATGAACCCACCCTCTTCTGCTGTGCATTTCTGCAGACTGCAAGGGCAGCGGGAGGGGAAGGGCAAACCCCGGTCCTCTGCTTACGCTGGGATTATTGCAGGGAACTTATAAAAAGGTTTGGTAGTAGCAGGCTGAACTGGGAGCCCTATGAATGGGGAGATTTGACTTTTGAATCCTCTGTGAAGTAGCTTAGTTGGGTTACTAAGAATTTAAATGTTAAACTTGAACTTTTGACAAGTTGGGAAATGGGATGTTCAGGAGACTCTTGGAGATATTATTGGAGGAAAAGTTTCAAAACACTTAGCTAGGATCATTATTAAACACTTAGCTAGCTCCAGTGCATTTTATATTGAACTAACTCTATTCTTGATAGATTTCAGCTTAGTCTATGTGATGTGATTTTTTTCACATAATATCCCTCTAATGTCTCATATTTAACCCTAAATGCCCAGCTCTACACCAAGCCCTGCTGCTGAGCTAAATAGATCATGACACTTCTTGCTAAGGTGCAGTTATTTCTTTCTTTCTTTCTTATTGAAGTATAGTTGCTATACCATATTATACTGGTTTCAAGAATACAGCATGGTAATTCACCAGTTACACCCATTATTAAATCCTCACCCCCAACTGGTGCACAGTTACTATCAACATAGAAAGATGTTACAAAACCATCAACTATATTTTCCATGCTGCACTTCCATCCCCAACAGCTCCTTACTTAGTACAGTCCCTTATGTATGTAAGAGCTTCAACAATATGAGAATAATGAGTAAAAGTAAAGATAAAAGAATTTTTTTTGGTACAATTGTTACTTTTAGCAGTTGATAGAGCATATTGATAAATTGTTTCACCTTGCTGATTATAGAACTCAAAGTAAATGCTAAAGAAGTGTTCCATCGATCACATTCACTTCCCAAATGACTGCTTCTCTGCTTTATGTCTAACACCACAGATAACCAGCTTCTTTCTAGCAAGCAGTTAATTTTCTTGACACATTGATTTAACTCACCTAACCGAATACTAATAATCAGTTTCTTATACCTGCTTCTCTACCTCAGTAATAACTGAACAGGTAGATAGCATTTTGTCTTATAGTCTGTTAGAATTCCAGAAGGATGTTTAATTTTTAATTACTAAAAGCATATGATAAAGTTTACCTACACAACTAACCATTGGTAGAAAAGTACAAGAATAATCTGGTTATGCTCTTACTCTAATTATACCTCTACTCTTCATATTTTAAATAGGTAAAGTGTTTATAATTTCTAGGTTAACTTACTAGCCATTTGAAACATTTAATGGATAATTCAATGTTTTGTCCTAAAGTTCATTTGAAATTTGAATTGTGTAATGATTTTATTTTATTCATTCACTTAAACATTAAAAATATATTAAGTGAATACTATTTGTCATTCTTGAGTCACATTGTTTAGAGGCTTAAAATAGGCTTAGAATCAGGCTCCAGGAAATTATGATGTAAAATTGCATAGTTCAATGTTTAAGGGATACCTTGGTTATTTTACCACTCAATATACAAGGCAATATTGAAACATGTTTGTGTGCCTTATAAATGTTTAAAGGTCACTTGGGCTGTTGATAAATGACTGTATTCAGTTTCACTCTCTATATTCAACCTATCAAAAAAAAATTACTCTATTAGAAAATAATAATGAATGGTTCGTTTTTCTAAGGCCTGGATCAGGAAGATGGAAAAGTGTGCAGGGGAAAAAGCGAAAGGTAAAACCAGACATTTCTCAGTGCTTAGGCTTTTCTTTTGCTGTTTAATATAGTCGAATTCCTTTAATATTCTTACCCAACAACTTTATTTTATAAATCAACCAAATCTGGTGACCAGTTGTTTAATCTGAAATTTCCTCACACCCTTAAAGCCACACTATGAGCTTTTATAACTTAGAGTTTAAATGACATTCAAAGAGTTGAAAAAATGCCTGAAATCCAACTCAGCCGCAGATTCGCAGGGTCAGGTTCCCTGGAAGGTGGAGTCCGGACTGTGGAAGAGGCCCGGGCCCCAGGGGGATTCCAGCACAGCCGGGGCGGGAGCCGGGGGCCGGGGGCAGGGACCCTGCGCTGCTCCCGGGAGTGCGTCCTGCGGCGGCTCCTCCTCCACGCTTCACTCTCCACAAACCATCCCCTTGAAGAGCCATTGTTGCCAAACTTCAGTTTAGTCCACTCTCAGTATATTAGTGAATGCAAATGTTTGTTGTTTCTTAAAAAAAAAACACAAAACTTCTAATACTTTAACTTGGGTTTCTCTGTTCTTTCTTTTTTTTTGTCTCTACCCCATAAATGACAACATTGCCTTCTTAGAGCAACCATAACGCTGAGACACCTATGATTTAGTGATATTCCATGCGATCTACAAATTCCACATTAGCAGTATTATCTCAAGATCAGACTATATAAGAAACTAATTTTAACATCCTGGTTCATGGCTTCCACACATTTATAATCTCCCTTTCAGCACTTTAGCAATAAATGATAAATAGTCTGCTATATATTATAGGTATATAAGTTTATCTATTATATATATTATAAATAAATAAATATACCTATCTTATGAATAATAGACTATATAAATAAAAGACTATTTGATTACAAAGTTCAAAATTCTGTATTTTGAAATTAAGGTTTATTTGACATATACATATTAAACTGTAGATTTTAATTGTAATCGTAATCAATTTGAATTGTAAGACACTTTGAATAGATTAACAAATGGCACCAGACTTGTAAACAACTTTTATGCCTGACACTTCCAGCTAAAGATCCCCATACAGCTCCGCTCAGAGGCTCTTTACCCTAAACAGAACTATTGCAAAAAGCGCCCTTGATTCATAAACCATTCAGCTACAACTTATATCACAAGAAGAAACCTGGGCAGTTTGACTTGCTTGTTTGCTTGCTTTATCTTAACCTCTCTTTAGGTTCTTTTTCCCCACCCCATTTTTTGATCAACATTTCTGATCGCTTCACTGCTTCTAGTCTGTCTTCCATGATTTTCTTGTCTAGTCTTTTCCTACCGGTTGCTTACTTGGGTAACAAATGAACATCTTCCATTTATGTCATCACTTCTGCCTGTGCTGTTAGCTCTCCATGAACATCCTCTTTGTACTTAGTCTTGCTTTGTATTCACTCTGCTAATTTGGCAAGGGAAGTGATTCCAGGGCGGTCTAATGGAACCTGATTGGATGGAGAAGGCGGGGCAGCGCCTTGACTGGCTGCTCTGGAACTTGTCTTCTGCTTTGAAGGCCAAAGAAACATTCCTGTTGGTGTCCAGATCATGAGAGAGTAAGAAGCATTAACTGAAATCCAAACAGGACTTAGGTAGACACCAAAATGCCAATTTAAAACTTACTGTAAGAAATAATGGTTAATGAGACTGGAGGAACTAAAAACCTGTATGTTCAGCTCATGCTTTTCCTGTAGATAATCTACATGAGAATCATAATCAGAGAGTTGCTTTGGAGAGGTTAAAACCAAAATAAAAAGAATTTGTATCAGTTCATGAAAAGTCCTTTTATAAAAGAGTCAGAAACATAAATGCCAGGTTAGATAATAAATTGAGTAAAGGCTGCCAGGAAGGGAATTGGGGCATCAGAGAAGGCAGGCTTGCCTACATTTGTTTGTCTTCTTGGATCCATGGAATTGTTTTACCTTAGTTTCATCAGAACACTGATTTTTCACTAGAAGCCAAAAGTCTGAATTAAAATCACCAGTTTGTGGCTAAATCTGTTTCAATTCAAGTATAAAAATAGTGATAGTGAAAAATTATAATCCATTATATATATATATATGTATATATATATGTTATTGGGATCTATTGTATGAGTTGATAATATATATAAATAAATAAAATCACAGGGCATGAGTGTAAGGCTGGAGGCACCGGAGGGAGGGGTGAGCACACTGGACACTGATGATGTGCCAAATTCCCTGGCTACTGCCCCCTCCCAACCTGAAAAAGGTACCTTAGGCTAGCCAATCCTCACACTGTAAATCTATGCTCTGACTCCCCCTACCTTCTTTAAAAACTCACTGTCTGCCCTGCCTGGCGCAACTTCTCCAGCCTGTGACTGACCAGACCTGAGAACATCACCCGGGATTGCACCCTATTAAACTTTTGGCTCCTTTGTAGCCTCCTCGCCTGGTCATTTAGGCTCAATTTTACCTTACAATGAGGGAAGGGTCTTCCTTATAGTTGAAGCCAACTAGTTAATGATGAAATGATGGAATTTGAAAATGACCCTTTGACAACCATAATAATAATAATTCATTCAGGCAGGAGTCACCATTAAATGCTCTCTGGTGTGGGTAAGTTTGAGTATAACAGGGTATTTACATAGTATTAAAGTGGCTCCCCACCAAGTACTTATTAATTATAAAGGGAAAAATAAAATCTTTACAGTGACAGAAAATATCTTAACAGAGTGGTTAAAGCTAACATCACGAAAAATAGGGCAAATTGACATTTGTGCCTCCTGACACAATCACTAAGAAGTTAAGAACACAGATGTTCTGGACAAAAATACATGAAGCTAATCTAATTGTAAGGAGACATCAGACAAACCCAAATTAGGGCCATTCTGTCAAGTAAGTGATATGCCACTGTCATGAAAGTCTGAGGAACAGTTTCAGATAAAAAGGTGGCTAATGAAACATGACAACGAAGTCAATGCTTGATCTTTGATTTTTGTGGTTGTTATAAAGGACATTGCTGGAATAATTGGTGAAATCTGAATAAGGTCTACAGAATGAATCAAGGTTAATTCCCTGATTTTGATAATTGTATCATGGCTAGATAAGAAATGCACCCTGAAGTATTTAGGGGTAAAGGGACATTATGCCTGCATCTTACAGTCACATAATTTAGACAAAAAATCACAGAGAGAAAGAAAGAGAGAAAGGGTAAAGCAATCATAAAATATTAACATAACGTTTATACAGAGGATCAAAGCCTAATTTGGCTACCCCGAAAATGAACTAAGATACGATATGAAAAAGAACTTCCAACATCAGCACTCTCGGGAAGACTGATGACAGAAGATGATCAGCAAAAAAAAAAAAAAAACCCCAACAAAGATCCACGCACTGCCACAGGTGTAGATGCACTCATCCCACCAGTTCCTGGACTTGCCATGGGAATGAGGAAGGAGATATCTAAGCCGGCCTGTGCATACAGTAAAACAACAAATTTGACTGGATCTATACTGTTGGAACTCAATCAAGAATTAGGAGAAGTGCAAATTGTAGCACTCCAAAATCTTACAACTACAGACTATTTACTGTTAAAAGAACATAAGGGATGTGAACATTCCCCAGGAATGGGTTGTTTTAATTTGTCTGATTTCTCTCAGACTGTTCAAGTTCAGTTGGACAATATCCACCATATCATAGGTAAGTTTTCACAAATGCCTAAGGTGCCTAACTGGTTTTCTTGGTTTCACTGGAGATGGCTGGTAATTACAGGTATGCTTTGGTTATGTAACTATACTCCTATTATGTTAATGTGTGTGCACAATTTAAGTAGTAGCTTAAAACCTATCCATGCTGAAGTTACTCTATAAGAAGATATGTCAAAGAAATAATCAATCTTCCCAGGTTTTCTTTCGCCTGCTACTTCTATAGCTTTTCTTCTTCCTTCCTAATTACAACCTTTAAATAGAACTCGTGCCACATGTCGAATTTACCGAGTATCATAATTCTTCCAAGTGGTAAAGATACCTCAAGACAAATGCTGAGCATAGAAGCCACAGGGCATAAATATGCAAAGAAGTAAAAAGTTAACCTTTTCAAACAATAAGGCTTCTCTCTCACTTACCAACTTAACATTTCCCTGTATGGCCCCGGAAGATGACTGGTTAGCCAGAGACGGGTAAGATTCCTCAAGGGAGGAACAACCTAAGACAGGCACAGTCGCAGGGGGCCATCAGGTGAGAAAATGGGGATCAGCAGAGGTGAGGCTTAGAACCTCATCCCCCCATTCTGAGAGAAATCTTCTGCATACGTGGATGTTTTATTGCCCTTGTCTAGCTCGGATTAACACATAGTCTACAGGCACACACCTGATCATCTACATTTGCTCTCTTACAACACTAAACTATGTTTTCTACCTTTATCTTGTATCTACCTACCACTTCAGCATTTTATTAAAAATAATAATAATAAAGAGAGAAATGTGGTATTCACATATAAATCAAGTATAAAAACCAAATGAGTATTCATATTTGAACTGTTTATAGTTCATAATGCATGAGCAAAACCGAAAGTTTCTGTGATGACTGCCCTTGTACTGTTCACCATGTAACTTATTCACTATGTAAGAATTTGTACTCCATGTAAGAATTTGTTCGTTATGCATCAGAAGATTGGAGACTGACGAAAATTAGGCTTGGGGTGGATTAATGATTGTGCATTGAGTATTGACCCCCCTATACAGAATTTTATTGTTGTTAACAACTATTTAATCAATAAATATGAGAGATGCCCTCACACACACACAAAAAATATTAACATAACATTTGGCTGAAAATTGGCAATTCTTTGTACTTTTCTTGAAGCTTTTTGGTCAGTCTGAGATTATATCAAGATGTAAATTTAAAGCAGTCGCTAAGTTTCAACGCTCCTTGCAGAGCTTCCTACCGGAAGCGGAAACTCTTGAAATCCTTTGCATGAACCTTGGAAGTCACTGTGACAGGAAGTGTGAGGACTCTGTCTATAGGTTCCTTTTTCTTCTTGTTCTGTTCTTTAGATATATGAAGACAAATATTAATGTCACAGTTTTCAGTACTGAGAGTCCCAATTCAATCTACACTGTTCACATAATCAGAGGAGAATCTTCTGCTTCCTACTTACAAGTTATTGTTTAGGGGAATGGCTGCTAACTGTAGGAAGAACTTCCACCTCTAAGTGTTAACTTCATAATTTAAATTGTTTTCAGAGGGCAATCTCTGATTCCAAGATTTGGGGTATAATTTCCCAATATTGACAATATGTTTATCCTCTCTTCCCCCAGTTTGGACTACATACCTGGCACCCACAGCCCCAACTAAGCTTAAAGAAAAACTCAGACCCAGAGTTCCCTTCAGGTCTAAAATCTTTTTTTATTTCTGGGTCTCTTTGAGCTTTGAGCATATACAAGGCCCCTCCTTCAACAGCATTCATTATAATCACATTAACCAAAAAGTAAATGCTTTCAGTGAACAAATTAATATATAATTCAGCAAGTGCTCTTGAATTGTAATGAACATTCCCATTTTAATGTGGTCTGATGGAGGTGCAGCAGTTTCAGTAAATTATGCAAAATGCAGACACAGAACTTGTGTTAGAAATTCAGTCACGCCTATGTTAAGCATCAGCAGAGGAGGGCTTATTCCTACCTTCATTTCTCTTCCATAAAAGGGAAGAATTGCTGGATAAGTCACTTTCATAGAGGAAGTAGCAAATTGAATTTTTGACAGGATTTCTGAGAAGAATGATGAGGAGTGGGTGGAACTGACTGAGCAAAATGAGATGAAAGATAATAGCCGAGGACAAGCAGGAGCGGGGAGAGTGGCATCGGTTATGAATTAGAATTACAACAAAGCTGTTCTTGAAATTGTTTGGAGGGAAGGAAACCGTATTTATGTGGATTTTCAAACAGAATTAGGTTGAGAAGTTAGAACTTTTTAATTTAAGGCCTTTCTGTGGCAGTGATGGAAACCGCTCCGGAAAACAAGATGTGACACATGCCTGACACCGTCACGCGGGACACGGGACCTGAGCCTCGGAATAGCGATGGGAAGCACACTTCTTCATTAGAAAATGATCAGTCAGTGTAGGGGGCAAAGAGGAGGACAGGCAGCAAGTGGGGAGGACAGCTGTGAGGTCGTCTTGGGGAAAATGGTGAGGGCCGCTCAAGAGGAATGGCACAGAAGGGGGAGAGCTGAGGCGCAGGGGTACCAAGAGGGGGAAAAGCATTTTTATAACAGGTATTTTGGAAAAAAAAAATAGTCTGGAACAGTTTCCAAGTTGGATATGAGCTACAGTCGCTGATGTGAAGTTTTAAGCCCAGAACTGTTAAATATTTAGAGTTTGAATTAATCACATGAAATGGCAGGAGAAGGAGAACCAGGCGGGAAAGGCTCTCTCCCGCCCACCCGGCTGACCTTCCTCTCTGGCCGAGGGCGGCTGTCCTCTGTCCTTCTGTCCTTGCTGATGTGTCTGAGCTGTGACCTAGGAGGGGGGTGCGGGCAGGGTGTCTCTAGCAAAGCGCGGGCAAAGCTATGGCCAGTTTTGCTCGGAGAACATGGTGACTGTCCAGGGTCAGCAGAGACCCTGTTCAGCAACCGAAAACAGGTTTAAAAAGGCGTTTTTCAACGGCTGTGCTGCTGCGTTGGTGTAGACAGAGCTGAATTCAGACTTTGGCCTCCTTTTTTATTTGCACCTGTTTCTTACTGCTTCTCCTTATAATGAAGAGGTAGTACCCTTTTACATGATTGATTATTGTGTCTATTTGTCTACTTCTGATCCCCATTTCCCTTCACTTTGTCTAGGAATTCATTTCCCTTCACTTTACTAGGAATTCTAAGTATTCTCCTTTTAGTATTATCTACAATACATGATACTCTTCTCTATGAGTTCATTTTTTTAAATGAAATAGATTAAGATTAGAAATTTATTAGAGTACATTGTAGGTGATAAGGGTGTGTATTTTTTTATTTAAGCATAGCTGATGTGTAATCTTATATTGATTTCAAGTATACAACACAGTGGTTCAACAGTTACACACATTATTAAATCCTCACCATACCCATAATTTTAATATCTTTACACCACTGACTCCCCAGTTTATGTCTATAGCCCAGAGTTCTCCCATGGACTCCAACATTCAGTTCTCTAATAAATCTAACAAAATTTACCCCAAAGAGAATTCTTGATTCTTCCCAAATCCATCCGCTAACCCAGCCCTTAAGTTTCCCCATGTCAATAAATGGATTCACCATGTGCCCAGCTGCTCAAGCCAAAAACCCAGGGGTTATACTTTCTTCATCTCATTCTTTGCATCCATTTCATTACCAAATCCTATTAATGCCATCTCCAACTTCTCTCCATGTCCATTTATCACTATTATCTCTCTTCTGGGTTATAACTACACAGCTTGCCAACTAGTCTCTCTGCTTCTACTATGCATACCACCCTTCCCATCAATATTTCTAATTAATCTGCTACACGGTGTAAGAGTTATTCCACATATGAATCTGGTATGTTTTCTCCTGATTAAAAATTTTCAGTGACTTCTCATTAAATTTAGAATGCAATTTAAATTCTCCTTTTTTTGGGCCTTTGAGTCCCTGCATAATTGGAGCCCTCCCAACTTCCTCAACTCATCTCAAGTCACTCACATTCTTCCATTGCGATCCAGTCAGATTGATTCTGTTTTCATTCCTTGAGCCTGTAAAGCTCTTTCCTGCTTCAGGGCCTTTGTACTTACTACTCTTCTCTTGACCCAGACATTTTCCCCCACCCTCATTCAGTTATTTCTTATCCTTAGGTCTCAGCTGAAATGTTTCTTCCTTAGTAAGTAGCTTTCCCTGACAACTGATTTTTACAGATTTTCCCAACCCATTAATCTATCATTCTCTGATTAGTACCCAGTTGTTCTCTTGTACTTGGCACATTGCAATTCTTTTCTTATTTATTTATTGTTTTTTCCACATGATTTTTGTCTATCTCGGTAATGCAGATGTAAAGGATCATTTAGTATAATATAGAGGGTGGGGAGCATGCAGGTAACACACTGAAATCATACAGTCTGACTTTGGATCGTTGATGTGTTCTCCTAGATGTTATTTAACTTCTCTAAACCTCAGTTTTCTGGTCAATAAAATGTGGACAAAAATACCAACTTCCTGGGTTGAGAAGTAAAGGACATTATAATTACAGAGTTATTAGCAGAACACCTAGTATATCATGAACATTCCACAACCCTTACCTGATAATTTTATTGTTCACTCTTTGTTCCCCAGCAGTTAGTATAGTGTTTGGAACACAGTGGCCTCTTATTAAATATTTGTTCAGGGATTAAATAAATGAATAAATTGTGGGTTCAGTTTTATTCATAGAGTTGTTTGAAGACAAGACAAAGCATATGTCAAGTGATTGAAACAGTGCCTGGTGCGCTCTAAGTGGTCGATGAAACTTTATCATCAGCACTCAAACAGCCTGGTAATTTGACCAAGTAATACAACTAAAACACCCAGCGGTTTTATCTAAAGCAATCATCATCTTCAATTGACCATTGCATCCCATCCATACCATGTTCCAAATGACACTGTTTCCACAATTATCCTCCTTTTTCTCCCCACCCTCTCTTTTTATGGGATCTCCAGCAAGAAACAAACATGTTGAAACAATTTTCATTTTAGGAACCCTTTCCTTGAATTTCCAATCACCGTCTCATTTCTCTTCGGCTTTTTCACAAGGAAACTCTTGAAGGGGTGGTTCGCTCTCTCTCTCTCTCTCTCTCTGTCTGAGTCTCCCTCTCCAAATCTTCACCATCCCAGTCACACTTTCTCCACTTCTCTGCAGAAACTTCCTTTGTCAAGGTAATGACTTACAAGTTGTTAAATCAAATGTTAAATTCTTGGTTCTTAACTTCCTTGACTGATCAGCAGCATTGAGAGTCACTCCTTCCTTTTTTAAACACTCTCTTCACTTGGCTTCACTTGGTGACCCACCTTTCCCCCCATCCCCACCCCCCCTAGCCTTCGGTCTCACTCCAGCCACACCAGCAACTTGCTGGATAGAGAGCACGCCAAGCATTCTCCTGCCTTCGGGGCTTGGCATTCGCCGTTCCTCTCTCTGGCTCCCTCTTTCCCCAGATGCATTTGCTTGGCTTGTTCCCTCAACTTCGTAAGACCTCCAATGTCTCCTTTTCTGAGAGGCCTTCCTAACCATCCAATATGAAACTGTTCTCCTGCTCATCACCACCATTACCACCCTCACCCTGTTTTTATTTCTCTATTTATACCTGCTACCCACTGACATTTGATATCTTTGTCTCTTGCCTCACTAGCATGTAAATTCCATGAGAGGAGGGATTTTTTTCTCCTCTTTACTCCCTGAGTCTAGAATGGCAGGTGTTAAAATATTTGACAAATCAGTAAATGGATTAATAAATATCTTAGGGCTCTAAAAGCTTCTATGTTTATCTATTTTAGTGAAATTTTGCTTATTAATAAAAACCTGTTGAAATTACAAAGGCTGAATTTGCTAGATTTGTATTATAGAAGGATGTTTATTGAATTTTTGGTGTTTCTCAAGTCCAGTAAGTAGGTGACTGCTCCCTTCTAGGTATATAGCTACTTCTATCTATTGTCAAAACCAAACTTTATTTTTGAAGGACTTTTGTTCACCTTTATTTCAGTGGATACAAATTATTGTGGCATGACTCAGTACACGGCTCCTAGCAGTCCTAGGCCATCCTTTCTTAGCTCCTCCCAATCACCTCCTAATTGCCTATTTAAAATAGTTATGAAGAGGAAATTCTTGTTTCAAAGCAGGCCTCCCTGTGATTCAGAGGTGATAAATGCGTCTACTGGCTCCTCACCCTCCGGAGGCACAGGGTAGCTTGTTTAATCTCCTACTTGGTTGATGACCAAGCACAGTCTGGTGTCCGTTTGAAGCTCAGCTGTGTTTAAGATGTGATGATTAGAATGTCCCCTGAAGGCCCACAGTATCCTTCCCAGGAACAGAACAAAGCTATAAAACATAATACCTCCCAAGTAACTTTTATTCTAAAGTCAGACCTATATATGAAACTTATTTGTACAATTGGTGACTTGAAAATAACAGCAAAACCTACGTAAGTCTCAAATATTTCTTCCTTTTGCTCTGCTTTTCATAAACCCAGATATATGGAACATAATTGCTGTGCTTGACTCATGTTTCCTGTGTACCTTGCCTATTAGATTCAGCCTAAATTCCCATCAAAACTCTTTTAAAAACAGGTTCTGCATTGTATGATGTATCAGTGACAAAAATTTAAATTTTAAAAGATATTTTCCACTGAAAACTTGAAAGTATTTTTGTTTTCTCTTCTTCCAGGAAAATCTTCCTGATATCTAGTGGATATGTGCCCTAATACTTTCTGAATTTGATAGAAGCGTTTGGCAGCAGTATAGATGCTGCTGCTGATAATAATTACAAACATTGTAATTACAACATCTGTTTAGTACACCTTGTATTCACATAGTCATGTGTGGGTTAATTAATATGTGAACATTTTTGTGAGTATCATACCACCTTGCTGTTAGAAAATAAGTGGAAAGAGGTGCTTAACTTCTACAAAACAAATGTAAAAAGTATATTTAACTTTCCTGATTAGTAAGTGGTCTCCCTACCATTAGCCTTTCCTCTATCCGAAGCGTCTGGCATAGCTAGGTAAATCTTTGTTAAGAAATTATTTTCTCATGTCATATCACCATTAAGACTTTGTTTTACATTTCAGTAGAAGCAAATTTACTTACACACCACGTACACACACACACAGAGTACCCAATCTATAAGAGGCAGTGGGCTATGCTAGGAGGAAAGTACAAAAATAAGTAAGATACAGTTTCTGTCCTTAAACACAGTCTTATAAGGTTGGATAAGGGCTGAATTTGAAATGTTTGCCTTCAGTGACTTTTAAAACCTGATCCTAACCTATTTTTTTAAAGTTATTTCCCACTGAGTCTTAGATTAACTCTCTGCTGAAGTCTAAAATGTCGACTAATTCTCCCTGAGCATGCTTTGTGCATCCTTGATTCTGATCTAAGTAAAATATTTTTCCTTCTTATTTTCTCACTCCTTTTCTTTAAGGCCTGCACAAGCTATACTTTTTCTTAGAGTTTTCCTGATTTCTACTCTACAGAGATTTCCCATTCACTTTTGGTGACATACATTGCTTTGCTAGTCAAATTTTTACTCAGATATCTTATCTTTCCAATTGACTCTAACCTTTCTGAGGACAGGAACTATGTCTTGTTTATATTTACATGACTCAAAAGTAGAATGTGTTCAGTATTTATTCCTGTCTAAGGATTAGTAATTGTACAGTGTTTTTCATAAGTGGTGATTTAAAAATATTAGTTCTTTCAACTTCTATGTAGCTGGGCCTTTAATAGAAAAAATAAAAATTCTCCAGGTCCACTTACATAGGTATCATATCACATTCTTAGAGATTCTACTTATGTGAGCACTTTTTGTGATGTTTACAAATGTCCATAAATGGTCCATATTTAGAAAGGACACTGACAGTAGTTAGGTAGAAGGAGGATTGACTGTCTGGCTCAAGAATCACAAATTGGTATATGTTTGTTTGCATCTGGGTTTTAAGTTTCAGAAGCTCTTAACTGATTTATGCTAAACTAACTCACAACTTTTTTTTATTGTAAGAGCAGTTATGCCCAAGAAATTCTCTTCATGGAAATTTCCATTAAGGAAAAAACATTGTCTAGAAATTTGGTTGGTGATCAGGGAATAAACAAAGAAAATTGAAAATTTGAAAGACAACTCTTTATCAAGTTATGACACCCTGAAGTATTTTCCTTTTCTGATTAGCCTGGCTTCATTGTCTGGGATCTTTTTTTTATTTTTATTTTTATTTTTATTTTGGTATCATTAATCTACAATTACATGAAGAACATTATGTTTACTAGGCTCCCCCCTTCACCAAGTCTCACCGACAAACCTCATTACAGTCACAGTACAAACACATCTACAGCGTAGTAAGATGCTGTAGAATCACTACTTGTCTTCTCTGTGTTGCACAGCCCTCCCCGTGCCTCCCCCTACATTATACATGCTAATCGTAATGCCCCCTTTCTTTTTTCCCCCTTATGCCTCCCTTCCCACCCATCCTCCCTAGTCCCTTTCCCTTTGGTAACTGTTAGTCCATTCTTGGGTTCTGTGATTCTGCTGCTGTTTTGTTCCTTCAGTTTTCCTTTGTTCTTATACTCCACAGATGAGTGAAATCATTTGGTACTTGTCTTTCTCTACCTGGCTTATTTCACTGAGCATAATACCCTCTAGCTCCATCCATGTTGTTGCAAATGGTAGGATTTGTTTTCTTCTTATGGCTGAATAATATTCCATTGTGTATATGTACCACCTCTTCTTTATCCATTCATCTACTGATGGACACTTAGGTTGCTTCCATTTCTTGGCTATTGTAAATAGTGCTGTGATAAACATAGGGGTGCATCTGTCTTTTTCAAACTTGGCTGCTGCATTCTTAGGGTAAATTTCCTAGAAGTGAAATTCCTGGGTGAAATGGTATTTCTATTTTGAGCTTTTTGAGGAACCTCCATACTTTTTTCCACAACGGTTGAACTAATTTACATTCCCACCAGCAGTAGGAGGGTTCCCCTTTCTCCACAACCTCGCCAACATTTGCTGTTGTTTGTCTTTTGGATGGTGGTGATCCTTAGCTGGTATCTGGGATCTTTACACAGAACTGACTCATTTTCATTGTTCAACTCTAATGTTCCTAAAATAATTTTGTGATCATGACTTTGGATTTGCATGTACTGTGATTTCACTCTCTCATTGTGACGGTTGTCATAATCCCTCACCATGTGTGTATTTCAGGACTTGTCATCTTTGATTTCTTTTCAAGCAGTTTGCTCATCACTAAGCACACTAGGAGCGGATTTCTTTTGACTGGGTTTCAGGATGGCTAGTTCACTCTGCACATTCAGGATTTTCATTATCCTTATCTTTCTCTAATTTCTGGAGTATACTTTAATACCAAGCTATTGAGCAGAGAGAACATATTCTAAAAATTTATAGGTAAGGAACATCACCTTTTATAAGGAGTGAAATTAAGACTTTTGAAAGTGAGTATCTTGGTTTGTATCCTGCTTCTTAACAGCTTTTAGGGCATTTGAATTACAGCATGCTTTGTAAAAAAATGAGCCGAGACTTAAAATTTCTTAGTGTGTGGGAATAAGAAAACAAGTTCAAATATGCAACTTTAACAATAAATGAAGATAGTTGATAAGTTGTGGGATGTGAGGAACCCTCATCAGTGTTAAGCCATGTTGATCATTTTGCTGATGCTCAATAATCTGTCCACTTCTTTCTCTAGCTATAGTTTTTTTATTTTTTATTTTTTATTAAGGTATCATTGATATACACTCTTATGAAGGTTTCACATGAAAAACATTGTGGTTACTACATTCACCCATATTATGTATGGTGACTGCAATGGAGTCACTGTCCATCAGTGCAGTAAGATGCCACAGAGGCACTACTTGTCTTCTCTGTGCTACACTCTCTTCCCCATGATCTCTCCCACATCATGTGTGCCAATCATAATGCCCCTCAATCCCCTTCACCCTCCCCCACCTCTCCCCTTTGGTAACCTCTAGTCCCTTCTTGGAGTTTGTGAGTCTGCTCCTGTTTTGTTCCTTCAGTTTCTCTAGCAACAATTTTGATCATGCTAAAAGAAATCCTTACTTTGTTCTTCAATGCAGGAGTAAAAAGTTTTTGAAAATCCTTCAGGTGTCTAGATTCGATACATAAATATTGCTTTGTTTCAACTGGACATTGTGTTGTAAGAGAAATCATCCCTGTTTTAGAACAGCTGAGTCTGACTCTCCTCTACCACTGGCACAAATGAAACAAAATTAATAAAATTAATCTTTGAGTAGTTGCAGTAAAAGAAAAATGCCCTTAAATACAAATAAGACCTAGAACAGAATATGACCCCCCCCAAAAAAACACAACTGACTACAATTGTTCAAAGCCAAGTGAATAATTCCTTTTCATGTTTTAGTAGGATACTTACTCCACTGTATAAAGTGTTTAACAGTATGAGTAATGAAATCATATGGAAATTGGTACTGGTAATAAACCAAGGAGCCCTTTGTGTAAAGTTTGCACTGTATTAACTGGTCAAACATGCGGATCTACAGTTTACAAATTGTGTCTTTGCGATCATTTGACCAAAAGGAGGAATCATTGATATAAGCAGATCTGAAAAAACATGCAATGATTTTGTCAAAATAATTTTGATATTAGTTATCATTACTCATTTAGCTGTCATTGTACAATACTTTTTATAATTATAATACTTTTAATTATATCTTCACAAATATCTTATTTCATCAAACAGCTCATAAGTTCACTGAATGCTTTCCACAAATTTTACTTCCTATTTATTTTATGTAAAGAAAAAAATTTTTATGGGTTATGAGGAACAAGAGGCTTTGAATGATGAATGTTTGATATTGCATTACTGTACATTTAATAATTTAACATTGTTAAGTTATTTAGAAAGTAACAACTGTATTTATGACCCATAGAAGGAAAAATAGTAACTGAAAATTGCCATCAGTATGATTATTTTATTAAATTATAAATAATGAATATGGTAATTTATAAATTGCTATCAGTATCTAATAAGGCCATCATTCATCATACTTGTAGGATAGAAATAATATCATATGGTTTTCTACTGATGAAAAGGAAGAAATATAATACAGTATATTGGGGCTGAATGAGCTATAATAAAGTCTCCTTTTTCTTAAGTGCCATAATTTATATCCTTTCTTCATTCTACATTTGCTGAAAGTTTATAATAATCATATGTGTAGTGTATATAAAATAAGCTCAAAAAAATTTTAAAGACCTCAAAACCCATGATGTGAACATATTTCCCATGATAGCAATTAGCCCCAACATACTTAACAGAGACCCTCAGCTATTCTTTGAACATCTGGAGCATCAAGCTGAATATTTTACAGATTATTCTTCATTTGGGGGAAAATGACCTACATTTGGCCAAACTCTGTGAGCAATCGCACAGGTGGTCCTCATTCTGCCCTGTCGCTTGCTGTATGAATTCTCTCTCCCTTCCCACTCTCCTTTCTCCTGTTCAATTTCCAGTTTTCCCAGAAAACTCACATATTTTTTGTAGGTCCTTAACCATCATCCTCGTTGTTTGGTTTTATACCTTTTCAGCTTATAAAGAGTATCCTTTTAAAGCTTAACAACTGGAAGTGCACACACTTCTGGGGAGTGTAAGCAGCATGTGGTTGCATATATATCTTTTTCTGGACATTAATTTTCTGGTAACACAGTCAAATAAGACATTTATTTTTATCAGCTACCTAACATTAATCTTGAAATCAATTACATTACGTTAAGTGTAAATTAATCTTGTAGTTAATTAACAGTCACAGATTTATTTCTTATGAGCTATGAATGTGATCCTTATGCGACCTGAACTGACAAAGTGTATATTCTGAAACTTAAATGTGCAGGTTTACAGATACGTTTAACTGGACTTCATCTCATTGGTTTCCCCTTAGTATTCCGGATTTGACCTGAGCATCTTTTCTCTGCAGGGCATCCTTATGGACTGCTGCCAGACTTGAAATTTCCATTCTGTTAATTTAAATCCCCCGCCCCCAAAACAAATCAAGTCAAACATCTCAGCCTGGCTTTCAACATCCTGCGTAGGAAGGCACTTCAGTGGCTCCAAAGTGCCTATGGAGAAAGCATGGCAGTGTGGAAAGGGCTTTGGCCAGCCAGCAAGTCTAGTTTGTGGTCTGTCTGACTCTTACTTGTTGGTTGGCAACTTAGGAAGTTAGACTCAATTTCCTTACCTGTATTAAAAAAGGAACATATTAGGCCACTGACACACTTGGAAGGCTTAGGGGACTCTAAAGATGAAGCATGTGGAAATGAAGGCCTATAAAAATGTATGGTCTTGATAATACAGAGAATGTCGAGCTCCATACCATGCTGTTGAAAGCCTTTTATGATCTGACCCTGACCTGCCTCCCAATCTTGTTTTCTGCTACTGGCTGCTGACTCCATGCATTTTATTTCTTATTAGCCCCTAAACACATTCAGATATTCATGCTTCTATGTCGTTGCTAAAGCTGCCTGGACCATTAATGCCAAGCTTACTCACTCTCTCACTCTCTCTCTTCCTTACTTCCTACCTCTAATTCAAAGCCAAACTCAAGTGTCATGTCTTTCATAAGGTTTTAATCTCGCCAATCAGAATTCATCCCTTCATTCCTAATATTCCTGTAGAAATAGGTCTGTACCCTCAATATTTTATTTTCATATCTTGTCCTATATTTTAGGTAGTCTTCTTCCTATCTGTTTGCCCACTATTAGGAGCAGGTACCATGCACATCTGTATTTCCACGTAACCTGGAATTGGGCTTTATTATTATTCCCATTCTTAGAGGTGACTCAATCAAGGCAGAGAGATCAAGCCATTTGCTAAGCTTCTGTTGTCTTTTAAATGTTAAGAAGATCCTGGTCTGCCTAATTTCAAACCTTGTGCTCTTTCCACACTGCTGTGCAGCACCCAGACTTCAGGTGTATCTTGAGGACTCAGTAAGTGTCTGTTAATGTGATCTTTGCATTCCTCCACTTCATCTCCCCACTTCAGTGTCCCTAATATGGAATTATATTTGTCATTGCTCTGGAATTATCATGGAATTTTGAAATATGCTTTCATGGAATTTGGAGTGCATATTTTACTGTGGCCCATGTTGGCCATTTTTTGCTGTTAATGATGTTAACAATGCATTTTTTTTTCTCTCTCCAAAGGTTTTTATAATTTTCACATCATCAGTTAGATGGCACTTGCTGGTCAGGATAAATATAGAGTATCAACTCCTCAGTATTTCCTCTAACGTCTGAGATATGACTTATGATCACATGTTCTGCTCTGATCAAAATCATGTTAAAAGTCCACTGAGATTGAAGCAATGCTTAGCTCATTCTTGGTATGAATGCCTGGGCACTCTCCCCCACACTGCTTGCTTGTTTATCTTAGATTGGTTTTCCTCAGCTGGACATTTTCCAAATTATTCTTATTTCTGGTCTGTTATCACTCTCTTGCTATCAGGTAGCCAGGTGCAGAATTTAGTGTAGTTTTAGTCTTAGGCTATTTACCACTCTATCCTTAGACAACTAACTTCTAGTTCTTAGACCTGTGCCTAATAGATACATATAATGTATTCTTGGGCTCTTTGACTTGTTAATAATAATGCTTAAAATTGACATTTATTAAGTACTTACTCTGTGTCAGTTACTGGGCTAAAGGCTTTACATACATTACCTCTTTTCATTCTCAGAGTGAGTGCTGAAACTATTCCCATATTTAACAGATGAGAATGATGAAGCTTATAAAGATAGTTGACTCGCATAAGGACAGACAGGACCTGAGGCTAAGCCTGCCTGGCGCCCACACCCATGGTCTTGACCACAGCCCAGTCATTGCTGCGTTTGCCCACCTGAGAGTTAATCATGAACTGTCACTTCTACTTAGATCATTGAAAATAAGTTTTATTTACATTCAATTTGTATATGCATGTACATGTGAATTGTATAGAGATATAACAATTATATTAATAATATACAAAAGCTATCCAACAATCTTTAAAAATATTTGCAGTTATTTTTTTATCCCGGGATTTAATGTAAATAAAAGCATCAATATTAACCATGAATTTGGTAATGATATAGATAACATGCATGGAGTTTCTTATGTGGTAGGTACCGTTCGATGTGCTTTTCATGTATAATTTAATTTATCTTCTCAATAACCCAGGGAAGCCGTGTACTATTATTATCCTTTTTTTTAAAGATGAGGAAAATAGAGGCACAGAGCTGTCCTTTGTCCTAGACTCTTGCTACCAAAGTAGCTGTCTTCTTCCCCTGGGAGCTTACTAGAAATCCAGATTCTCTTCCTCCATCCCACACCTGCAGAATCAGTACGTGCATCTAACAAGATTCTTAGGTATTCATATGCACAGTGCGTTAGAGATGCCCGGCTCTAAATCACACAGCTGATGAGGATGAAACTAGGATTCAGTCCCATGCAGTCCGACTCCGTGCCAGGGTTCTCAAACGCCACATTAGATTGTCTTCATAATTATACAAATGAACAAAAGCAAAATGTAAATGAATAATTGTATAAATGAATAACCAATGAAATTATATAAATGAATTAAATGAAAATACATTTAATTATTATGAAATATTTCCACAAACTTAATGTGCTTATGAATTATGTGAAACATGGATAGGATTTTATTTTTACCAATTAAATGTAATAAAAATATTTGTTTCTCAGAAACCACTTTTATATTTGGCTATATACCATGATTGAACTTTTTTACATTTTTTTCCTGCCTTTTTCTTTTTTTTTTAGATAATTATTTTTTATTGAAGGGTAGTTGACACAGTATTACATTACATTAGTTTCAGGTGTACAACACAGTGATTCAACATTTATATACATGATAATTCTAGGTACCAGCTATCACAATACCAAGTTGTTACAATATTTTGACTATATTCCTTATGCTATACATTACATCCCGGTTACTTATTTATTTTACAATTGGAAGTGTGTACTTTTTTTTTTGTGAGGGCATCTCTCATATTTATTGATCAAATGGTTGTTAACAACGATAAAATTCTCTATAGGGGGGTCAATGCTCAATGCACAATCATTAATCCACCCCAAGCCTAATTTTCATCAGTCTCCAATCTTCTGAAGCATAATGAACAAGTTCTTACATGGAGAACAAATTCTTACATAATGAATAAGCTACATGGTGAACAGTACAAGGGGAGTCATCACAGAAACTTTCGGTTTTGCTCATGCATTATGAACTCTAAACAGTCAGTTCAAATATGAATACTCATTTGATTTTTATACTTGGTTTATATGTGGATACCATATTTCTCTCTTTACTATTATTATTTTTAATAAAATGCTGAAGTGGTAGGTAGATACAAGATAAAGGTAGAAAACATAGTTTAGTGTCGTAAGAGAGCAAATGTAGATGATCAGGTGTGTGCCTGTAGACTACGTGTTAATCCAAGCTAGACAAGGGCAATAAAACATCCACGTATACAGAAGATTTCTCTCAGAACAGGGGGGGTGAGGTTCTAAGCCTCACCTCTGTTGATCCCCATTTTCTCACCTGATGGCCCCCCTGCGACTGTGCCTGTCTTAGGTTGTTCCTCCCTTGAGGAATCTTACCCGTCTCTGGCTAACCAGTCATCTTCCGGGGCCATACAGGGAAATGTGAAGTTGGTAAGTGAGAGAGAAGCCTTATTGTTTGAAAAAGTTAGCTTTTTACTTCTTTGCATATTTATGCCCTGTGGCTTCTATGCCCAGCATTTGTCTTGAGGTATCTTTACCACTTGGAAGAATTATGATACTCAGTAAATTTGGTATGAGGCGTGAATTCTATTTAAGGGTTGTAATTAGGAAGGAAGAAGAAAAGCTATAGAAGTAGCAGGAAGAAGAAAACATGGGAAGATTGATTATTTCTTTGACATATCTTCTTGTAGAGTAACTTCAGCATGTATAGGTTTTAAACTACTAATTAAATTGCACACACACATTAACATAATGGAGTATAGTTACTTAACCAAAGCATACCTGTAATTACCAGCCATCTCCAGTGAAACCAAGAAAACCAGGTAGGTACCTTAGGCATTTGTGACAAGTTATCTATGATATGATGGATATTGTCCAACTGAACTTGAACAGTCTGAGAGAAATCAGACAAATTAAAACAACGCATTCCTGGGGACTGTTCACATCCCATATGTTCTTTTAACAGTAAATAGTCTGTAGTTGTAAGATTTTGGAGCGCTACAATTTGCACTTCTCCTAATTCTTGGTTGAGTTCCAACAGTATAGATCCAGTCAAATTTGTTGTTTTACTGTATGCACAGGCCAGCTTAGATATCTCCTTCCTCATTCCCATGGCAAGTGCAGGAACTGGTGGGATGAGTGCATCTACAGCTGTAGCAGTGCGTGGATCTTTGTTGGGGTTTTTTGATGATCATCTTCTTCCAGAGAGTGCTGATGTTGGAAGTTCTTTTTCATATCGTATCTTAGTTCATTTTCTGGGTAGCCCAATTAGGCTTTGATCCTCTGTATAAACACAAACAGACCCTTTGCCTACACTTTTATATGCCCTTTATACCCTTGTGTAGAACACATTGGAAGTCACCACACAGGAACTGCCTTTTTTTTTTTCTTTTTTTGGTATCATTAATCTACACTTACATGATGAATATTATGTTTACTAGGCTCTCCCCTATACCAGGTACCCCCTATAAACCCCTTTACAGTCACTGTCCATCAGCATAGCAAAATGTTGTAGAATCACTACTTGCCTTCTCTGTGTTGTACAGCCCTCCCCTTTTTCCCACCCCCCCCATGCATGCTAATCTTAATACCCCCCTTCTTCTTCCCCCTTGCTTATCCCTCCCTACCCACCCATCCTCCCCAGTCCCTTTCCCTTTGGTACCTGTTAGTCCATTCTTGAGTTCTGTGATTCTGCTGCTGTTTTGTTCCTTCAGTTTTTCCTTTGTTCTTATATTCCACAGATGAGTGAAATCATTTGGTATTTCTCTTTCTCTGCTTGGCTTGTTTCACTGAGCATAATACCCTCTAGCTCCATCCATGTTGCTGCAAATGGTAGGATTTGCCCTTTTCTTATGGCTGAGTAGTATTCCATTGTGTATATGTACCACTTCTTCTTTATCCATTCATCTATCGATGGACATTTAGGTTGCTTCCAATTCTTGGCTATTGTAAATAGTGCTGGGATATAAAAAGGGGTGCATTAGTCTTTCTCAAACTTGATTGCTGCATTCTTAGGGTAAATTCCTAGGAGTGCAATTCCTGGGTCAAATGGTAAACCTGTTTTGAGTATTTTGTTCTACGTCCATACTGCTTTCCACAATGGTTGAACTAATTTACATTCCCACCAGCAGTGTAGGAGGGTTCCCCTTTCTCCACAGCCTCGCCAACATTTGTTGTTGTTTGTCTTTTGGATGGCAGCCATCCTTACTGGTGCGAGGTGACACCTAATTGTAGTTTTAATTTGCATTTCTCTGATAATTAGCGACGTGGAGCATCTTTTCATGTGTCTGTTGGCCATCTGTATTTCTTTTTTGGAGAACTGTCTGTTCAGTTCCTCTGCCCATTTTTTAATTGGGTTATTTGTTTTTTGTTTGTTGAGGCGTGTGAGCTCTTTATATATTCTGGAAGTCAAGCCTTTATCGGATGTGTCATTTTCAAATATATTCTCCCATACTGTAGGGATCCTTTTTGTTCTATTGATGGTGTCTTTTGCTGTACAGAAGCTTTTCAGCTTAATACAGTCCCACTTACTCATTTTTGCTGTTGTTTTCCTTGCCCGGGGAGATATGTTCAAGAAGAGGTCACTCATGTTTATGTCTAAGAGGTTTTTGCCTATGTTTTCTTCCAAGAGTTTAATGGTTTCATGACTTACATTCAGGTCTTTGATCCATTTTGAGTTTACTTTTGTATATGGGGTTAGACAATGGTCCAGTTTCATTCTCCTACATGTAGCTGTCCAGTTTTGCCAGCACCATCTGTTGAAGAGACTGTCATTTCGCCATTGTATGTCCATGGCTCCTTTATCAAATATTAATTGACCATATATGTCTGGGTTAATGTCTGGATTCTTTAGTCTGTTCCATTGGTCTGTGGCTCTGTTCTTGTGCCAGTACAAAATTGTCTTGATTACTATGGCTTTATAGTAGAGCTTGAAGTTGGGGAGTGAGATCCCCCCTACTTTATTCTTCTTTCTCAGGATTGCTTTGGCTATTCGGGGTCTTTGGTGTTTCCATATGAATTTTTGAATTATTTGTTCCAGTTCGTTGAAGAATGTTGCTGGTAGTTTCATAGGGATTGCATCAAATCTGTATATTGCTTGGGGCAGGATGGCCATTTTGACGATATTAATTCTTCCTAGCCATGAGCATGGGATGAGTTTCCATCTGTTAGTGTCCCCTTTAATTTCTCTTAAGAGTGACTTGTAGTTTTCAGAGTATAAGTCTTCCACTTCTTTGGTTAGGTTTATTCCTAGGTATTTTTTTTTTTTTGATGCAATTGTGAATGGAGTTGTTTTCCTGATTTCTCTTTCTGTTGGTTCATTGTTAGTGTATAGGAAAGCTACAGATTTCTGTGTGTTGATTTTATATCCTGCAACTTTGCTGTATTCCAATATCAGTTCTAGTAGTTTTGGGGTGGGGTCTTTAGGGTTTTTTATGTACAGTATCATGTCATCTGCAAATAGTGACAGTTTAACTTCTTCTTTACCAATCTGGATTCCTTGTATTTCTTTGTTTTGTCTGATTGCCATGGCTAGGACCTCCAGTACTATGTTAAATAACAGTGGAGAGAGTGGGCATCCCTGTCTAGTTCCCGATCTCAGCGGAAATGCTTTCAGCTTCTCGCTGTTCAATATAATGTTGGCCGTGGGTTTATCATAGATGGCCTTTATTATGTTGAGGTACTTGCCCTCTATTCCCATTTTGCTGAGAGTTTTTATCATGAATGGATGTTGAACTTTGTCAAATGCTTTTTCAGCATCTATTCAGATCATTCAGGAGATGATCATGTGGTTTTTGTCTTTCTTTTTGTTGATGGGGTGGATGATGTTGATGGACTTTCGAATGTTGTACCATCCTTGCATTCCTGGGATGAATCCCACTTGGTCATGGTGTATGATCCTTTTGATGTATTTTTGAATGCGATTTGCTAATATTTTGTTGAGTATTTTTGCATCTACGTTCATCAGGGATATTGGTCTGTAGTTTTCTTTTTGGTGGGGTCTTTGCCTGGTTTTGGCATTAGGGTGATGTTAGCTTCATAGAATGAGTTTGGGAGTATCCCCTCCTCCTCTATTTTTTGGAACACTTTAAGGAGAATGGGTATAATGTCTTCCCTCTGTGTCTGATAAAATTCCGAGGTAAATCCATCTGGCCTGGGGATTTTGTTCTTTGGTAGTTTTTTGATTACCACTTCAATTTTGTTGCTGGTAATTGGTCTGTTTAGATTTTCTGTTTCTTTCTGGGTCAGTGTTGGAAGGTTGTATTTTTCTAGGAAGTTGTCCATTTCTCCTAGGTTTCCCAGCTTGTTAGCATATAGGTTTTCATAATATTCTCTAATAAGTTTTTGTATTTCTGTGGGGTCCGTCATGATTTTTCCTTTCTCGTTTCTGATACTGTTGATTTTTGTTGACTCTCTTTTCCTCTTAATAGGTCTGGCTAGAGGCTTATCTATCTTGTTTATTTTCTCGAAGAACCAGCTCTTAGTTTCATTGATTTCTGCTATTGTTTTATTCTTCTCAATTTTATTTATTTCTTCTCTGATCTTTATTATGTCCCTCCTTCTTCTGACCTTAGGCCTCATTTGTTCTTTTTCCAATTTCGATAATTGTGACATTAGACCATTCATTTGGGATTGTTCTTCCTTTTTAAAATATGCTTGGATTGCTATATACTTTCCTCTTAAGACTGCTTTTGCTGTGTCCCACAGAAGTTGGGGCTTGGTGGTGGTGTTGTCATTTGTTTCCATATATTGTTGGATCTCCTTTTTGATTTGGTCATTGATCCATTGATTATTTAGGAGCGTGTTGTTAAGCCTCCATGTGTTTGTGAGCCTCTTTGCTTTCTTTGTACAGTTTATTTCTAGTTTTATGCCTTTGTGGTCTGAAAAGTTGGTTGGTAGGATTTCAGTCTTTTGGAATTTACTGAGGCACTTTTTGTGGCCTAGTATGTGGTCTATTCTGGAGAATGTTCCATGTGCACTTGAGAAGAATGTGTATCCTGTTGCTTTTGGATGTAGAGTTCTATAGATATCTGTTAGGTCCATCTGCTCTACTGTGTTGTTCAGTGCCTCTGTGTCCTTACTTATTTTCTGCCCAGTGGATCTATCCTTTGCGGTGAGTGGTGTGTTGAAGTCTCCTAGAATGAATGCATTGCAGTCTATTTCCCCCTTTAGTTCTGTTAGTATTTGTTTCACATATGCTGGTGCTCCTGTGTTGGGTGCATATATATTTAGAATGGTTATATCCTCTTGTTGGACTGAGCCCTTTATCATTATGTAGTGTCCTTCTTTATCTCTTGTTACTTTCTTTGTTTGGAAGTCTATTTTGTGTGATATTAGTACTGCAACCCCTGCTTTCTTCTCGCTGTTGTTTGCCTGAAATATGTTTTTCCATCCCTTGACTTTTAGTCTGTACATGTCTTTGGGTTTGAGGTGAGTTTCTTGTAAGCAGCATATAGATGGGTCTTGCTTTTTTGTCCATTCTATTACTCTGTGTCTTTTGATTTGTGCATTCAGTCCATTTACATTTAGGGTCACTATTGAAAGATATGTACTTATTGCCATTGCAGGCTTTAAATTTGTGGTTACCAAAGGTTCAAGGTTAGCCTCTTTAGTATCTTTCTGCCTAACTTAGCTCGCTTATTGAGCTGTTATATACACTGTCTGGAGATTCTTTTCTTCTCTCCTTTCTTATTCCTCCTCCTCCATTCTTCCTATGTTGGGTGTTTTGTGGTGTGCTGTTTCTAGGAGTGCTCCCATCTAGAGCAGTCCCTGTAAGATGTTCTGTAGAGGTGGTTTGTTGGAAGAAAATTCCCTCAGCTTTTGTTTGTCTGGGAATTGTTTAATCCCACCGTCATATTTGAATGATAGTCGTGCTGGATACAGTATCCTTGGTTCAAGGCCCTTCTGTTTCATTGCATTAAGTATATCATGCCATTCTCTTCTGGCCTATAGGGTTTCTGTCGAGAAGTCTGATGTTAGCCTGATGGGTTTTCCTTTATAGGTGACCTTTTTCTCTCTAGCTGCCTTTAACACTCTTTCCTTGTCCTTGATCTTTGCCATTTTAATTATTATGTGTCTTGGTGTTGTCCTCCTTGGATTCTTTCTGTTGGGGGTTCTGTGTATTTCCATGGTCTGTTCGATTATTTCCTCCCCCATTTTGGGGAAGTTTTCAGCAATTATTTCTTCCAAGATACTTTCCATCCCTTTTCCTCTCTCTTCTTCTTCTGGGACCCCTATAATATGGATATTGTTCCTTTTGGATTGGTCACACAGTTCTCTTAATATTGTTTCATTCCTGGAGATCCTTTTCTCTCTCTCTATGTCAGCTTCTATGCGTTCCTGTTCTCTGGTTTCAATTCCATCAATGGCCTCTTGCATCCTATCCATTCTGCTTATAAACCCTTCCAGAGTTTGTTTCATTTCTGTGACCTCCTTTCTGGCATCTGTGATCTCCCTCCGGACTTCTTCCCATTTCTCTTGCGTATTTCTCTGCATCTCCGTCAGCATGTTTATGATTCTTATTTTGAATTCTTTTTCAGGAAGACTGGTTCGGTCTGTCTCCTTCTCTGGTGTTTTCTCTGTGATCTTTGTCTGCCTGTAGCTTTGCCTTTTCATGGTGATAGGAATAGTTTGCAGAGCTGGGACGAGTGACGGCTGGAAGAACTTCCCTTCTTGTTGGTTTGTGGCCCTCCTCTCCTGGGAGAACAGCGGCCTCTAGTGGCTTGTGCTGCGCAGCTGCGCGCAGACAGGGCTTCTGCTTCCTGCCCGGCTGCTATGGAGTTAATCTCCGCTGTTGCTGTGGGCGTGGCCTGGCTCGGGCAGCTGCTCCAAAGTGGTGGAGTCGCGTTGGAGCAGGAGCTGCTGGGAGGCTATTTATCTCCGTAAGGGGCCTCCCTGCTCCCTGCAGCCCAGGGGTTAGGGCGCCCAGAGATCCCCGGATTGCCTACCTCTGGATTAAGTGTCCCGCCCTGCGCCTTTAAGACTTCCAAAGAGCACCCGCCAAAACAAAACAATGACCACAAAAAAAAAAAAATTTTTTTTTAATTAAAAAAATAATAATAAAATAAAATAAAAAATGGCCGCTCGTTTTTCTTTATTTTCCGGCATCAGCCTTAGGTATCTGCTCACTGGTCTTGCTGCCCTGTTTCCCTAGTATTGGGCTCCCTATCCCTTTAAGACTTCCATAAAGTGCTCGCCAAACCAAACAGAAAAAAAAAAAATGGCCATTCGCTTTTCTTATGTCCTCTGACACCCGGCCTCTGGTGCCTGCTCACTGTTCTTGCTGCCCTGTTTTCCTAGTATCGAGCGCCCTGCACTCTGGCCCGGATGGCTGGGGCTGGGTGCTCGGCAGCCCTGGGCTCCGTCTCCCTCCCGCTCTGCCTGCTCTTCTCCCGCCGGGAGCTGGGGGGAGGGGCGCTCGGCTCCCGCGGGGCCGGGGCTTGTATCTCACGCCCTTCGCGAGGCGCTGGGTTCTCTCAGGTGCGGATGTGGTCTGGATATTGTCCTGTGTCCTCTGGTCTTCATTCTAGGAAGGGTTGTCTTTGTTATATTTTCATAGATATATGTGGTTTTGGGAGGAGATTTCCGCTGCTCTACTCACGCCGCCATCTTGGCTCCACCCCTCCTGCCTGTTTTTTCTTCATTTTTAAAGAAATTAATTAATTCCATAACTACTTTAGAATCCCAATATTGTCAAGCATTTCTTTTTCCACGTGTGGGAATACAAAGAGAAATGAGACACAACTATTGACCTTAAGACATTTACAAAGACAGGCAATTATAAGTTTAAATGATGTAATGGAGTGATATACAAAGTAAACGGGGACACAGCAGAAAGGATGCCTTAGCTGAGCTGCCTTCAAAGCTGACCCCAGGAGAGAGTCAAATGCTGGTAGTGTTTTTGGTTAGCAAAGGCAATGCTGATAGTAAAAAGGAAGAGAGGAAGGGGAAAACCTACAAAGAAGGGTGTGTTATCAGCCAGCTACCACTGCAGATGGCTAGACTTTAAAACACTCAGGGGGTTAGTGTGTAACACATGCCCCAGTGTTATTTTTCACCCAAGAAGCAGGAATATTTATATCTCCACTTTGATCAGCTGTTGGTTGAAGCGGCTGCTCAGGACAGTCATCGGTCAATCAGCCTTGCTGCACAGCAGACAGCATGTGTCCTTTGGCGGAGAAACGCAGACCCTGGCAGCTGGAAAGCAGACCCGAGTGCCCTGACGTGGAGAGGGCTAGGAAATAGGGACCGGGCAGCCACAGCCTCTGCTTAGACCAATCTGGGGGCTCGGGGAAAGCTTCCCCAAGGAAGTGATTCGTGAGTCTACTCTTGATGACAGCAGGTGTCCACTAGGCACGTACAGTGGCATCATGAATATGTCTTCCAGGAAGAGAGAACAGAATGTGCAAAGACAGAAAGGCATGGAAGATTTGAGAAACTAAGGTTGTCTAATGCTCCTCAAATTGGAGGGATAACACAAGAGGGGCTCTGTATGATGTGCCATGTTTTATTTTTCTCTTATGAGAAATAGGAAAACATTGAATGGTGGGAATGAAAGCAGGAGGATTTTAAAGATACAATGAGGGAAGAGGGCAAATTTGAGGCAGTTTATATGGTGAAATGATAGGGCTTCATGGCTAGTTTGCTAAGGAGGCTGGGGAGATGGAGGGAGAGATTCTTGGTGACTGCAGGACTCTGGAATGGGTGTCTGAAGGGCCCCCACCAGTAAGATGGCGAACTTACGGCTTCTCTTCTGGGTCCTCAGTTCCCGACGGCGCCACCTGAAGCCCAATCACCTCTCTCCCCCCTCCCACTCGCAGCACCCAGCCAATAGCCACCAGCCCCGTAGAAGTAACACCACAATCACCCCATGCCCCTTCCTATATAACCCAGCACCTTTCCCCAATAAAGCGGAATTCTCCGGTGAATTGCTGCTGTGTGTCGCTCCCTTCCTTTCAGTGACTGCAGGGGCTGGTGTCAGAAGCCACGAAAGGCCACGTACCAGGAGTAGAAGAGCAGGAGAGCAGGGGACGTTTTGGTGTGGAGAGCAAATAAAATCCTAAATAATTGTGATGGGCACCTACTGTTTGCCTCCTCAGAACTCTTCCTTGACACCTGTCTACCTGCTTTCTCCTTTTCTACCAGCATCTAGATATTTCTTTTGGGGAATCTGTGTTTTTTTTTTTTTTAACATTCTAACCATTATGGTGAGTGAAGCGGGTGGGACTGCCTTCACCCCGAGGACCAGGGAGGGAGGTCACCGCGAGGCAGCAGAGCCCTTACTCTTGCTTGTGGTGATTGGTTCAAGAGTGGGTGATCCCCCCGCGGAGTGGATGGGGTAAGAAGGTACTAGGTAAGAGATTCTGGGGAAAATACCTTACTCACATTTGGGGGAGCAACTGGAGATGTTCCCACTTCTCCCAGAATATATGGCAGGAGAAAGTGAAGTCTGGAACTGCTGCAGATGATTGTGAAGGAAGCCAGAGAAAGACAGAGCCGACTCAGGATGGAGAACAGAGCTGAGAACACAGACGGCAGACACACTGCGGCCTTTCTGTCTGGACATCTAGTTTTTCCTCTCTATCTTTTTTTGGTTTGACTCATTTGAGTCAGATTTGTTACTTCCAAACAAAAGCATCATAACTAACAGTCATGCATTAAAGATATTTTCACCAGTCCTTTATTTTTCGCTAATGCCTTGGGTCCTCAAATTCCCTGGGTCTGTAAATTCAGTCACTTCTGCTGTCCTTTTGAAATGTTGGTCTGATGGTGTTTTTCTTATTTGCAGGTTACAGCAGGATTCCATTGTGACAGGCTACAATAACCAACGAGGAACTCAGTGCCAGAGAAGAGATGGGAGAATGCGATGCCCTCTTTGGCTCAGGCATATCCTAATACAGTATTAGGTACTTAGGAATATGAGCAACCTCAGGAGCTTTAGTTTCTAGAACACTATTTTTTGTGAACACTTTCAACTCATGGTTTAGGCTTTCAGGCCTTCATGGAGGATTGGAAAACTTTCTGGCAAGGCATGTTGTAGATAACCACACCTCCTGAAGCAGGCCACAAATTGTTAACTAGTAGTCTTTGACTTAGAGAGCCATTTGTCATGGCAAGGGCTGGTAAACATTTTCAATGACTTCAAATCAAACCTTCCCTCCAGAAAACGATCAGATTTGCATTGGAGGATGCTGAAAGTGAATTATGTGTTCTTTTTTAGTAACACCAAATATTAGACCCTCATTTCTCTGCTGGGGGTGTGTAGAACTCTCAAATTTCCCATAAATATAGACAAGTTAAAATTGTCTTCCCTCCCCTCTTCTTTTTCTGTCACCCTCTTCGTTCCTTTCTCATTCTCATAAATACAGAGGATATTTTTATTGGAAATATTGATCTATCTTTAAACTCGTCATGACAAAACCACTAAATTGACTACTAACCTATCCAACTAAATTTCATTCATGTTTAACTTGAGTTACCAGAAAACTGTGCCTGAAACAGGAAGCCTAAGTGATCTGTTTACCAACTGCACTGTTTCATCTTTTAGAGATTTGGCCTTTTATGAAGAAGCTATTTTTAGATTTCCAAGTGTTAGCTGCCTTATCTTTCCCTGGAAGATGAGTAAACTTGGACAAAGATATTTTACGCATTTTCTAGACTGTTTGTTCCTCTGTCACAGGATCTTTTTGGCATACTGGAACCTCAAATACTTGAGAAGGCACATTGCTATTGCTGGTTAAAAGTTCAGGTTTCGGGACACTTTCTTTCTCTGATAATATGAGGGCCCAAAAGTAATCGCTTTCCTTTCTCATACAGTGACATTTAGAAATCATACTCCAGACAATAACTTTTTAGAATGCTGTGATCTTCGAGACTTGTGATTGAAATGTCAAAGTTAGAAAAGGATCTTAAGGTGAAATGTTCTTTCCTATAATATAGGAAATGCTGAAGGCAGCTGTCAAAGATATGAAAACAGGGCTGCTGCACAGAGAGATTTAGTGGCTTGTCCATGGTCACACAGACAGTAAGTGGTGGGGCAAGAATTCAAGCTCCAGTTCTCCTGACTCCAGTGTCTAGGCCCTTAACCACAAGAGCAATAATTGCAAAGATTTCTCTGGCACTTCCACGAGCCAGGTATGGCTTTGCATGCCATCGTTTGACAGTAACTTCTCTTCTTTCACAGTGAAATCCTCTTGGGTGGGAATTGTGTCTTTTATTTTTGCATGTTTTGTGCTTACATCGTATGGTATCTTAATAACCATTATTAGTCTTCGTTACTGGAAATCCAATTCAAATTGGCTTGCACCATTAAGAAATTTGTTAGCTTGATTAAAGGAGAATCAGAGACAGAGTGGCCTTCATGGTTGGTTGATTCAACAGCTAAGTGATGTCAACCACACATGAGTCCTTTTCCCCTTCTGCTCTGAGGCCAATAGTATTAGCTTCTCCGGGAAGTTGTTGCTCCTTGTGGTGACAGGATTATCCACTTTCTTATTCACATGGACCTGAAAGAAAGAAGGTGTTTCATTGTCTTCCTTTTAAAATTGAGGCACAATTTCTCACAAGCTTCCTGATAACATTCTTCTCTCCAGTGGCAACTGGTTGTAGATAGATGTAGTCTGAAGGGAGATGTCAATACAGAAATGGTAACTGAAGCCGTGGGAGTGGGTGAGATGAAGGGCTGCCTGCTGGCAAACACATCATATGATCTTTAGGAAAGGACACTCCTTCTGAGCAAATAACTAGAAATCTGCACTGCATCCCTCCCTCTTCCAAGGCCAACCCTGTTCCTGCACTAGGACTTCAACCGTAATTAAATTCCCCTCCTTCTTGGCCAGGTGCCTTTGTACAGAACACTCCCTTCATAACAAGATGTAGCAACAGAGATAAGAAGGTCCAGGGAAGTGGTAGATTGAAGTCAGAAGATCAAGAAAGACGTTTATTTCCATAACCTTGAGTCCAGAACTGCAGAGATGCTCCTGCGAGGACAGGTCCATGGCAGAGGGGACCTATCACCTCCCTCATCCTAAATACTCTGCCTCTGTTAACATAGCCTAATCCTGCATTGAAGTTTTGGGGACCACAATAAACTGTCAACTCATGTCAACTTGAATTCCTAGGTCTTTTTTCATATGGTCTACTTCTCAGATACATCCCTTTCAGGCAATGAGGTTTGGCCTGTAAGTGAGAAAAAAGAGACCAAGAAGATGGAACCAGGCAGTGAGGATAGTGGTCAGGGGAATCAGATGCTTCGATCTTGGAATTTACTGATGACATGTTGCATGTCCCTGCCCTGTCCATTTGGGAGTGAGAATCTCCTTTCTCAAGGTACACATTAACTATATATTGATGTGTTTAAATTCGTGGCCCAGTTTCCAGCATCTTGAAGGCATTCACCAAGTAAGACTTGGCTTTTGGCTGTATGCAGGGGGATTGCCTATCCCTGGTACCTGGTCCCCTGTCTCTCTAAAGTGCTAAAAGCCCGGAACGCTGTGACTCTCTCCATGCGCTGCTGCCAGGACTCAGCCGGCCTCCTCCGTTTCTCAGGGCTCCCCTCGGAGGCCGCGGTGCTCCTTGGCCAGCCCCCTCACGTTCTTTCTTGCTTTCCTTTTTTGCACAGGGAGGAGGGTGTGGGTTGGAGGAGTTTGCAGGGAACATAAGGGAAGGTGACAGATGGGGGCACTGGGAGAGCAGTACCCTAGGAGTCCCCTGATTTTTGTGCCTAAAGGCAGGAACAGGGGAAAGGATTAAAATCTTTCTCTTCCTTTCAGGCAGACAGTTTTGCTCTTTTTCAGGTTGTAAACCATGTGTCATCAAAAGATTGCGATTCCTAAATCAGCCCTGTGGGGTGTTGGAGGTGGCGGAATTTCCTCTTAGAACCTGGCAATGGATTGTCTGTCAACCTTAGATTTTAGTGCTTTCCCTTTTTCTATTGATGTCTTCACAGGAACTGTAGGGGACACTGTGAGGTGCTGCCTAGAGAGCACCGGGAGGTGGTCATTTATAACTGGAGTCTTAGCTGTCAGATAATTATACCTGTAAAACCATTTAAAATAATTTTTCTGTTTAGAAATGAAAAGCAGTCATCATTGCTGGTTTGACTAGATGCCTACTTAAATGGCCAACTTCACTTCAACCTACTGATCTCTCTACTGGAAGTCAATACATAATTTTTAAACCAACACTTTCTCTTCAACTCTACAAAATTGCTGCCTGGCTTCTATATAAATTAAAAATATCTTAAGTGACTTGCTTGTATCCATATTTCTCAGTCAAAGTTTCCCAGACATCAGCATTCAATGACTCAAAGAAATTCCTTTTAGCGGGTAAACACGAGCTTGTATCATCAACTAATAATTTAAACGTGGAAGAATTTATTTTCTCCTCAATTAAATTCCTCAAAGGCTAGAATTGTAATATATATATAAAATATATAATATATATTATATATTTTATATATATATATGTTATTTTTTGCTTCTTCCGTAATAGTAATTGCAGCTTCTGTCGTATTTCTGTCCCTACTGATATCGCTGTATGTTCAGTTCTCATTTTCTCTTACTGCACAATTGTAGTCTGTCTTTCTTGCAGTTTCTCCTCCCCTCAGTTTATTCCACATGAAGTGGCCAGATCAGACCTGGAAACAATTGTTATCCTGTTACTCTTTTTCACAAAAATGGTTTTTAAAAATTTCCTGTATTTCTTTAACAGTGAAGGATAAACTCTTTAGTCAGATGTTTTTGGATACCTTAGGCCCAATGGCCTCTTAATTTTTATTTGATATTTCTCTAGCATTTTGAATCGTTTGACCTGAACTTTAAAAACTTCTTCTTTCTCCCTTAGCTTCTAGAACAGTATCTCTCTTGACTTTACTACTCTCTCTGCGAACTGCTTCTCAGTCTCTCACTGGATCTCAGGTGTCTCTCAAATGCTGATATCCTCTAACAGATGCTTGGCCTCTTCTGTTATCTCTCCACACTACAGGTTTTTCTTAGGGGCCTAAATGATTCTCATGCACTAACTTGCATACATACAGTGAGGACTACACAGTCTTATTTTTCAGGCCTGACTTATCTACTTGGTCCCAAATGTGTGTTTTCAAATGCCTGGTTAAAAAGTGATATGTCTTTATCCTGCTTTAAAATGACTTTTTTAATTGCTGAAAGTAGTTCCATTATTAAATTTAGAGAAAAATCCATTCTTCTTGTATGTAAATGAGTGTAAACAATTAACAGTGGCAAATCAAACTTCTATAATGGATGAAGGGAGGATAGTGGCAAGTGAGTTTTATTTTTGACTTTGGCAGTTATTAGCCATTTAACCTTTTAAGAGTCACTTGAACTCGCGGTCTCAGTTTGGTGTCTGTAAAAATGTGCTAGTCTAGTCGAGGCAGCTGGCAGGGAGGGACATAGCCTGGGTCTGAAGTCTTCTCTGGGTTCTCTCCCAAAAGAACAAAGTAACATCCACAAGTCACTTCACTTCTCTAATTCTCCCTTCTTTATGCAGAAAGGAGATTGGATTAGTTACTCTTTCTGTTTAAAAGACCTAGTCTGCACTCTACTGTCTTATTGTAAGTTACATATGATTTTCAAAGTGCTTTGTAAACTTAAGGTGTTAAACAATTCTAAGGTATTATCAGCAGTATGAATAACCAAGTTGGCACTGAAAATGGGGGGCTAAATAATCAAGAACTACTTGGCTTTGGGGTTCTATTAGGATCTGTAAAGATAGAGCCATTTGAGTTCATAAACTATTTTTGTTAGAAATAGAATCAGTGGAGTACTATTCAGCATCAGTACAACTACTAATAGTTACTGTAGTAATTTAGTATTGGTAGCATAATTACTAATAGTATATCCTAATACTGCATATTGTAGAATACACTGAACTTGCTAAGAGTATAGGTACCACTCATTGTTTCTCTTACTTTTAGCAGGTGGGCTCTTAACATGTGTCGTTACACTTTTTGTTTTAAATGAAGGATTGAAGAGATTATACACTGTGAATTGAGCATGACCAGAAGGAACACTTGAAACAGGAAAGTACAAAAATCCAGTTTAAAAGATAAAGGCAACCATATCATGTAGAAATCTTGTGATTTGGAAAAAAGGTCAGTTACTGTATGATTCAGAATTCTCAAAAGTTTTGTAAGGGGAAAGAGATTCTAACCATTGCAGTTTGCATAACTTTTCTGCCCATATTTTCTGCTCCAGGCACTCACTAAATCGTCAAAGTTTTTGTTTTCCTTCTAAGCAATGATTGTAGAAAAGACTTGAGTAGTTGCTCCCCCTTCACACACCCCACACCCAACTTCCAAGTCTGACCCAGGATGAATACACACGTACACACATACACACACAGAAAATAAGCCCGTTTGGAAATGAAATCAATCTATATGGAAGTTTAACCAATCTCAGCAACTTATTGACACTACATCTATCATGATTTTGTGCAACTTGGTATTTATACTTCTGAATTTTACAACAATAAAGCAAGACAGTTTAAAGGAATTCCCAGTTACAAAATACATATGTGTGTGTGTATCACTATGATTACAATTTATCTAAAATCTTTTTTTAACTCATAAAACTTTGAATTTTCTTCAGATCTTTGTTTTGTTTTTAATTCAAAGTACAAACTTTTTCTACTTAAGCATAGGGATCAATTTATCTGCCTTAGAAGTGGAAGGTGTTCCCTTTGAGACCTGAATCTATTAATTCGTCAATGCTTCCTACCTCACTGAGCAAGACTGCCAGACAGATTATTCATTAATTATTGTCGTCAGTAGCCTCACTTACAGCATTAGCTGTCACATTCACTGCCAAGCTTCCTTTGTCATTGGCCTTAGTAAGACAGACTTAGGTTCACCTGTCATGACAGTTCAAAGTCTGTTCTGTGTGCCCTGCCCGGCGAGGAGGCGTGGAATGTCACCCTTCTTTACAAGCTGTCATTCCTGACGCTGTGAACCATTTCCCAACTCTTACTTAGTCATTTCCTTTCAACTCCTGGGTCATGTTTGTTTCATTTCTTGGACTTGATTGGGTAGCTTTACATTTGTTTCCTTTTATTTTCATTTGCTTTCAAGAAGAGTTTTCTGCTGAGGAAGGCTATGTGGGGGTAAAGATTTATGAGACTGCACTCAAGATTTTTATCTTCTGTGTTTCATTTGTTAAAGAAGTGCCACCAGTCACTGACCGAGCATCCTGGGCTTTATCTGAACCCATCTTGCTTCTAGGGTGGTGCTCCCCAGATTGCTACCCCAGGGTGTGTTCACCTTGACCCTTGAGATTGGGGTGGGGAGGTGTGGGCGGGGAACGGTGTTGTGGGTGGACCTGGAGACCATGTGCTATTCATTAGCATGTGTATGAGGTAGCAGCATGCATGACGTCTGTGCCAGATGGTCTGTGAAATGGAGAAAGTATGCAGACATTTTTTTGTTCAAGTTTGGATGGGTAGTAGTGGATGGATAATAAGAAACTAGGTAAGAAAGCCCAGGAAATGACTATTTGTCTTGAATAACCTAAGAATGTTTTTCTAACTAAAATAGAAACATACAAGCATGAGGTCTTTTGGTAAATTGTAATATATACCATTTCCCTCTGGGATAGACTGGTTTATTTGTTCATTTAACAACATTAGACATCCGCCTCTCAACCTGTGCTAAACACTGAGGATAGGACGAAAAGTAAAACACAGTTTATTTCCTCTGAGGAATTCAGTCTAATCAAGGTATAGATACAGACTTAAATGTAATGTGACAGTGGTTGAGCAGTCCTACTGTGGGGTCCTTCCCTTCTCCTTCACCACCTGGCATCAGGGTGACAAGAGACTTCCACTGCATTCAGGGCAGAAGGCATGCCTGTGAGTGTTTAGGGCCATTGACAAGGGGTTCCCAGTGTAGTGCAAGCAATCAGGCTCTCTCCTGGGGGAATGGAAAGCCCAACCCCAGAGTGAAGAGAAGAATGCCTGACCACTTCTCAGCCAGGGTGAGAGGTGATGTCTCTGCAGTTTTGAGGATGGCCCACAGACTCGGGTCACTTCTAAAGCAACAACCTTGTGCGGTAATGGACAGGTCCCTGCTCCTCTGCATGTGATTGCCCCAACACTGCTCGGGGTTGGACAGGATGCAGGATGCATGGAAGTTGGAAAAACTGACGTATGCTCTAAAGAAGGAAGCTGGGTAGTTGTATCATCATGGAATATAATTCTATGCTGTCTCCTTTTTAAATTTTTCTCTAAAGTGGTGGTTCTATGCTGTGGACTTCTGTGGCTGTCTGGTGATTCTGAGAATATTGTTTATAAATGCATAAATAAAACATATGGGATTGCAAAGGAAAGCAATTATACTGAAACATAATAATCAAAATATTAAAAAAAAAGCAGTGATAGTGGGGACTTCCACTTTTGGAAGATGGAGTAGATGTTCTTTTCCTTATTCCTCCCACTAAATACAACCAAAGGCCCTGAACATTATTAATGAAATAAATAAGCAAAAATAGGTAAATAAATAAAAGGTTCTGAAGGGTGGAGAGAATTTATATGACATTCTAAAAGACCAGTTAGAAATTTTAGGGCCTAAGGAATGACATGGCAGTGAGTTCCCTAAGTTTTCTTTTGCCTCACATATCCCTGACCTGGAACTCAAAAAGCTTGTGATCCTGAATGTCAAGATGTGTGTAGACACAAAAAAAGCTCAACAAAAGCCTTCTTTCTTTAGCCAAAGGACCAGGAAAGAGGCAGCCTCACAAGACAGAAAATCTTTAAACAATAAGCATTCCACTCTAGCCAAACACCATAGGGAAAATATTTGTGGCCCTGCCCACACCTGTGCCAGCAAAGGCTGAAAGGAATGTGTGGACATCCACCATTGTCAGGCTGTAAGCCAGGGAAGTAGATGGTTCCCACACTATGGGATACTATTCAGTAATAAAAGGAATAAACCACTGATCCATGCAGTATTTCAGATGAATCTCCATAGTGTTATGCTATGGGGAAAAGCCAGTCCTAAAAGGTTACATCCTATAGGATTCTATTTATATAGCATTCTAAACATGACAAAATTATAGAAATGGAGGGGGATTAGTGGTTGCCAGGATTTCAGGGTAGGGTATGGTGGGTGGGAAGTATGTGGACTCTAGAAAGTCAACACAAAGGATCCTCGTGGGGCTGGAGGTGCTCTGACTTCATCAATGTCAATACTCAGTTGTGATATTTTACATAGCTTTACAAGATGTTACTGCTGGGGCAAACTGGGTAGCGAGTACTTAGCATCTCTTTGTACTGTTTCTTACAACTGTATGTGCATCTATAATATCTCAAAGTAAAACACTTGCTTAAAAAAACTATGATAGAGCAATACATGTACTTCTTTCTTAACACTTTAAACAAGATCTAGTGGCCGGTCTAATTACTATTGAAATTTGGCAATGATGAATGTAAACAATATTTCAAAACATCTTCAACAATTGTAATGTGACATAAATATACCTGTTTTTTCAATTTGTGACAGTCACATGTCTTCCTACTGCTGTTGTGGTTTGTTGCTTAGATTGATAAAAGAAGGAAATGCTAAATTTAGTCAGGGGTTAAACAAAATAAAGATGTAATTCTTTCCTTTCCAAGGGCACAGAGCCCCGGAGGTCTGTGGAGAGGTTCACAACCTCCACGCTAGAGCATATGTGAAATGTTAAAAAAATAATAAACAAACAAACAAACTGGACAAAATATAGAGCTCTCTTCCCTCCCCAGAAACAAACCTATATCCTGCCCAGGCAGCGAGACTGCTTCTGACTGATCGGGGCAACAGCTCCACAAGCAAGTACAGAGCAGAAACGATGAATGTTTGGGACACGAACCATCTCAGCGGAAATGCTGCAGTGACGGTGGTGGGAAGAAAACACCGCGGGAGATCAGAGGAAGGAATTATTCACGCTGCCTGGGGATTGTCTGTGAAGTTCTAAAGTCAAATTTTCTTCACGGAATTGAAGGAGGAATTATGAAACCTCAGTCAGAGGAGGCAAGAAGGGCATCCAGGCAAGAGAACAACACAGGCCAAAGCCCCGGGGCATGGAGCCCCCCGAGAAGCCCCTGCTGCGGAGAAACCGTGCGGGGCCGGGGTTCGTGACCGGCCAGGGAGGCTTGGTGGAGGGTGAAGAGAACAGTTTAGAAAACTGTGAAAGAGAGCTGGAAATAATACCCGGACCAGAATAAGTAGAGCCTGCTAATAGATTTGGAGCAAATAGTGCAGGTAATAGGGGATTGCTGACTAGGCTTTCCTAGGTGGATAAATGAGGTGATCTAATTTGATTTTTAAGAAGGAAAGGGGCATTAACAAATTTGGTTGCCACTATATGCCAGCAGATTGGTAAATACAATGCATGCAATGTTTTTCAGACTTCTTAAAACCAGGTTAAAGTCAGTACAATTTATGAGTAAGAAAACTGAGAGGTTCAGTATTATGCCAAAGGCTGAACTACGAATGAAAATGGTGGGATCCGGATGCCGACTAGAGTTTGACAGTCAGTCGTTCAGGTCCACATTCTTCCCCCTCCCTTCACAGGGGGATGAGCTGGAGTGAGTCCAGCCTGGACGTGGGAGAGCTTCCGGGGGAAAGTTGTCTTCAAGAACGCAGGTAGGAGATGGTGAGGGCCTGCCCAGAAGCAGACCGTCTTCACGTAACCAGAGGACTAGAGCTCTGAGAGGAGTATCTGCTGTTTAGCAACTCAGTAATGGGAATGGCTGATGTTTCTAACTATCTCAAAAAGCGTATATAGTGGCAGGTTTTTAGCCCTGGGAATGGAGTGGATGACAATGTCAGCAACGTGATGGAGCACAGGGAAGAGAAGCAGGATGCTACCTGAGGACATAAACCGTTAAAAAACAATCAGGAGGACAAAAACTATCTAGAAATATTAGCCTGGAGTCTCAAAATAACATTAGCAAAAAATTTGGATAAACCTGGTATGTTTAGTGATTTGAGAAATACTTCAAGGGGTCTTTAATTTTTTTATCTTTATTATTTTAGATGTAATTACAATTCTGTTGGCAAAAAGATTATATCTTTTATGGATAAAAATTATTTTGGAATTAATAGAAAGTTGCAGCTTAACTAAAAAAGGTTTATGTCTATTTTATTCAAAAAGGATTTGTTATGACAAAGCAGAACCAGGCTTTGGTTTAGTCAGTTTGTCAACACAAGTGCACGAAGCGCCTAACGACACTGTGCAGTTGAAATGCGCCTTCCCAGGCCACTTGTTCTCTTCATCTCACCGCTCAGCTTCTTTCTTTCATAAGTATTTGCCATGATCTAGAATTATCTTGTCTGCTCACTGGCTCATTAGTGACTCCGATGGAATGTAAGTTCCACAGAGGCAGGAAACCTCTCTCTTTCGTGCAGTGTGGTGTCACTAGTGCTTTGCACAGACTAGGCGCTCAGCAACTATTTGTTGAATGAAAGATTAGATACAGAGATTAATAAACTGGTGTGCCATTGGAACATGAGTTGGGTCGTAAGAATAAATAGGATACGGGGAAGATAGATGGAGCCGGGGTTCTATGCAGACAGGAGGTCAATGTGAGTGAAATGGTGGTGCTTTGTGTCTGGGGATACAGAGGAGAGCGGGCGGCGTAAAGCAGTGATTTTATGTTAGATTGTTTGGGGGGAAAATTAAACTCTTTAGGGATGGGGCAGATTACAGAGGCTATCCAGAGCCAGGCAGGATTTTGGAACTGGAAGAGATTTTAGAGATTCTATCAATTCCCTTACAGATGAAGCAGTTGAGAGGTGACCACCCAAAGGCAACTAGACAGCTAATACTGTTGTGATCAGAATCGCATGCTGTTGGCTTCTAAGTTAGTGTTCTTTCTGTGCTACTTAGAAAATAGAGAGGCAGTGAGATATTTTGAATGGAACACAAACACTAATGACACCAATTCTCATAAATGCCAATTTATGAGAAATAATCCGCTTCCGTATGTAGGGTAAACTGGTGCTGCTCTGGGAGGAGGAGATGCCCCGCTCTGGGAAAGTTCACTGTGAATTCAATGAGACCAAATATAAAGACAACAGAAAGTTGGGGGTTAAAAGGGGCTCCTACTACATTTACTCTTTAGGTAGTAGGTCAAGTGCTAGACTGCCGCCTGCCCCCCAGCCCTGGGCTCCCCTGGCGGCTCCGGCTGCACCTTTGCTCACTCCTGCTTAGCACAAGGCCCCACGGGTTCTCTCTGCTGCTTCTCCTCTCTGCCCCCAAAGCTCTCCTCTTCTCCGCTGACTTGCACTGCTCTCTCTGCTCTCCGCTTCCCCACCCTCAGCACCTGGGAGGAGCTCTGTGGGTGGGTCTCTATGGTGACTGGCAGGTGCCAGACCAATTATATCCAGGTGCTTGTGCATTTCCTCTCCGCCCCTCCCTGCACCAGTACTTCTGAGGCTGATGGTTAGCTCCCTGCCACTCTGTCTGCTGGTAAACATCCTGATGCCCATGGTATGCAAGTAAGCTACATATATATATATATATACAATGGGTGATATAGAATCAGGCAAGGTGAGAATCCTGGCCATAAATTCCCATTTTCTACTCAACTGGAAAGAGGAAAGTCTGATTCTAAGAGAACAGGCAATAGGCTATGAAGTAATTTTGGCATGGCACAAAGAAAGCCTAGATAATGATGGTAGAAGGGAGAGGGGAAAGGGCAGACAATCACTGGAGGACAAACCATAAGAACTAGATTAGGTAGTAGTACTTCTAAAATGCACCTTTGTGTGATAAAATATTTAGCTCTTACCGTTAGGGTATTTTTGTCCAGTCCTACCTGGATTATTGACTTGCTTTGCTTTTTACCCTTTTCAGAATGCATTTTAAACAAGAAGTGGTTCTTTTAACAGTTTGACTTTGCACAAATGCAAAAGAAATATATGTTTTGTCTAAGTTGGAACAGAAAAATTATATGTTAGCATAAGGTCTAATATTAGATTTTTAAATCATATCAACAATCACAGAAGACTCATCAAATCAAAGATACAGGATTGAGAAATGCCTTCCCCCAAACTTGTTGTTTAACATTATATGGTCTTGAATTCTCCTGTTCATGATAATAATTATAACAATACTATTCCTATTTTGCATTTTATATAGTCTCTTTAAAGCTTATGAATTTCCTTCACATGAATTCTATCCTTTGACCCTCACAAGAACTTGAGGCTTTAAAGAGATGGGCTGAGTAAGAAATCTAAATCTATTCTTTATTTTATACTTATTTGCTCATTTAATGTTTTCCAGCCACATTTGGTCTGGTAAGATAATAATCCATACAGTCAGGATAAAAACAATGTGCTTTCTGGATTTCATTTTACAGTGACCCATTTTGTGATGTTATTGCCAAGTACTTTTTGAGTCATGGACTGCCTCTTTAGTGATTTTAGAGCAATTACACAAAAACAAGTTCCTTTTTAGTATTGTGTGATAGACATTTTGATTTCCCACAGAATTTCAGCTCCTTCTAACAAAACCCTGATTTCCTTCAGCTGCCCATCTCTTCCCTAGGCATGATCCCATTCCTGGACTAACGAGCAGTACTGGGTCTGGGTGTTCCACACCCTTTGCCAGTCGTCATTCAAACACCCAGCCTCAAGCCAACCAGTGCCTGCTTTTTTCTCTGGACTGCTACAAGCCAATCCAATTAGACTTAAGAAAGAAACTTTTTTCCCTACAGTCAGAGGAGCAAAGGCAGTTTCCCTTGCTCCCCTTGCTAGTGGCAATGGTTTTGTGACCATAATGGAAGCCAGATTGTCAAGAAAGCTGAAGCACAGAGGATGACTGGGTAGATGGAAGTGCTGAGTGCGAGCAGGTGCTCTGACTGCACAGAGAATGCTGTGAACCTTATCTTTGAATTTCTGTGTTTTTCAAGCCAGCTTGATTGGGATTTTCTAACACTTGCAGGTAAAATCACCTTAGTGATAGGTGTAAGCAAAGAAAATATACCAGGACATTCCAGCCAAGCCAAAGGTCCCCCAGTCACAGAGACCAGGTATCTTGTTCACTGCTTTAGTTGGGTTCTTGGCTGAATATTGTTGAATGCATGAAAGCAATTTTAATTTTAATTCTAATTCTAATGATGAAAAGAGTCAGTTCCCTTGAGTCAGTTTCCTTGGTTCTTTTAAGTCAGGATTTCCATATTAGCAGTTAGTGATCTTCAAGTCAACAATATTTACTGATCTCCATCATGTCTAGAAAATTGTACAAAGTAGTGTTAATAGCTAACAAATAAATAATATTGCTGTGGGTAAAAT
Source organism: Manis pentadactyla (assembly GCF_030020395.1). Taxonomy (NCBI): domain Eukaryota; kingdom Metazoa; phylum Chordata; class Mammalia; order Pholidota; family Manidae; genus Manis; species Manis pentadactyla. The sequence continues at coordinate 24,426,709 of NC_080037.1, read as the reverse complement.
TGCAATATTTCAGAATCTCTCACCTGGCCTTGGTCCATCTCCATATCAGTAGGTGATTACAAGGGTGGGAGGAAAGAGGTCATATCTGGACTGGAGAGGTTGGGTGGGGCCTCTTTTAGCAGCAGGGTCACCAGAGACACAGGTGAGGATAAGTGCACGACTGTTTGTAAGCAATAAACGAGTTTCTCCCACTTTATTTCTCCCTTTGACTGATTCTATCTTCAAAGGTTATTTGCCCTGGGCTGGGAACGTATTTCCCTTCCCCCCAGAGCTACAATTACTATTAAACATCACTTGCTAGCATTGTCATAAGCACCTTACCTGTATCAGTCTATTTATTTTGACAAAAATAAAAAGAGAAAAAAACCATTTTTTTTTCTGAAAGGTAAAAGAAGGGGATCTATTAATACTCTGTTTTGGAGATGAGAGACAGTGAGGCTGAATGGTTCCATAATACATCCACATTTAGTCACACAGCAAGTAAAGAGGGAGGTAGGATTCGAACTCAGGCAATCAATCTTGCCTGTCATTTTATAGCAAATAGAAGGCACTTTTCCTGATTAAAAGCAACATGGTGGTAAAAAATTTTGAGAACCACTGACTTTGAAATGCATTTGGGGATTGGAAAACATACGATAAAATGTTAATTTATTCTGGTGTTTGATCCATCATCTCAGACTCCAACACTGGTATGTTGTCCAGCCACATGCAGCCACTGAGCACTTGAACGAGTTGGAGGCTAGTGTGGATTTGTCTGTGCTATCAGTGTAAAATACCCACTAGATTTTGAAGATTTAATAAGAAAAAAATATGTAAACTATCTCTTTCATAATTTATTATGTGGATTACATGTTGAAATGATAATATTCTGGATATACTGGGATATAATATACTGTTAAAATTAATTTTAGTTGTTTCTATGTATTTTAACGTGGTTATAAGATTAAAAATTACATGTGCAGCATATTATACTGTATTTTCTTTTTTATTGCACAGCATTACTTTATGGATTTTCTGTTCAATGCTCTTTCTGGGTTCTTTCTACATACTCTGGAAAAAAATGTCACAAAATTCAGAGATCTTTCATTAATATTAACATTTTCAATAGTAGATGGATTACTGATTTTTTCCCTAAGAATAATTGTGTGAAGACCAAAGTTATTTCTGAAATTATCATTATAAGCCACTCTAAAAATGTTAATCATCTTCCTAGCTCTTTTATAGAATGTGACACATTTTTAAAAAACTTAGTTTGTGAAGTTCTGGAATCTGAAAACAGAAGTAGGAGAAATTAGAAAGAGTTAGAACTGGAAGTTCTGATATTTAGTATACCATGCTCAATGACGACTTCTGTAAAAAGTCACTCTCTATGAGAATGCCCTGGTTTGTGCCAAGTGGAGATTTAATATCGTAAACTTCCCTAAGGCAGGGTGAAGGTCTACTATGTACCACCTGCTTTTCAAACCACAGCTGTATACCTGGTCTTTTTCAGACTACACCATGGCTCATGTAAACTGCATATTTTTCTTAGTTCTTTCAATGTTTCAGTTTCAAATGCATTCATAGAAGATGACCTGTGGTTGCATCCTGAAGCTAAAGACTAAGATACTAATTTGGTATGGAAGTGGGAATAGACCTATAAGATTGAAAGTTGCAAATGCATTAAAAAAAAAATCAGGTCTCTTCTCACCCCAAAGCAGGTAGCAGCAAATAGTTTCCCTTTCGGCCCATTTCTCTTTTCATTATTTTGATTTTGGCATGACGTCTGTACAAGTCTGAGATATTCTCCAGCTAAATAAACACATAGCCTCACTCCTATGGGAAGTTTTCATATGGGTCAGTGGACTTTTAAGACCTATAAATATCAAATTAACTTGAGATTCGAGAAAACCTAATGTTAGGATCTTATCCAAGATCCACATAGTTTAGTTTTTTTTTGTAAGACAAAAATTTAGAACCAAAAATGAAAGACTGTATAAACTTCTGAAGAAATACTGTTTTTGCAAATGAGTTTAGCAAACTGAAATGAAATCATCTGTATCGCTGCATGCATTTTACCAAGTTTGTGAATCAGTCAAGCAATCAGCTAATCAACTGATTAATCAATAATCAGTGGATACTGAGTATCTTTTGTGTCTGAAACTTGACTGGTTACTCTGAAAATTAAATAGAATAAGACAAAATGGTATGATTATTGACCATTTAGTTGGAAGAAAAGACTGACATACCTTTGGCAATATTTCACAAAGTTGAAACTTGGTCTGAACTTTGAAAAATGAATAAAACTTGAAGACTGAGCAGGGGGACAATTTCATCTAATAACAGGATAAAAATAATATATCTCAGAAACAGTAAGAAAATTCAGTGGTGAGAAGTAAGGCAGGATGGGTGGACAAAAACAACTAGCAGAGAATTTTTAGCTTTAGGCATAAGAGTTTACTTTGATTTGGAATAGTTCATGTATTTCTCTGGTCATAAGAATGATGTGGAAAAATCAATGTTCAAACAGCAGTCTAGGGAGTAAGTCAGAAAAAGGTCATAGAGTCTGAGGCCTATTGAGATCTCATTTGAAGGCGTGATGGTAATGGCAAGGAAGCACTTGTCTGTAGTAGGAGAAGGGAAGACGCCTGGGCTATCCTGAAGAAAGGTTTCATAGAGCTTGATGATGGGGCTGGTTGATGACCTTATGTTTTTAAGAAAAATAAAGTGTAGCTTTCAGTTGTGATTTTGAGCCTGCAAATTTTCTGCTCTTCTTCTTCTCAACAGATGACCATTTCTTCTGCTCTTTCATATCTTCCTTGCCCAGGGAAACTCTTCATATATTTGCCAAAAAATGAATCAGTGAGATAGCTTTCAAATACACATCCCCACCCAAAGTACCTGCCTATAAAAATAGCACAATGCAAAATGTAATCCTGCTTTTCCCCTTTCCTTTTACTTAAACTGTTACTCTACCCTGAATACTCTCTTCTTCATCCCCATTAAATATATAAATGTCCATTCTTTAAATATCATAAAAAAATGCCACCTTACTTTATTTCTTGATTCATTCCAACTAAAGTTATTAGCAGTTCTCTCTTTTTTTTGTTTTGGTATCATTTATCTACAATTACATGAGCAACATTATGGTTACTAGACTCCCCCCACATCAAGTCCCCACCACATACCCCACTACAGTCATCGTCCATCAGCCTAGCAAGATATTAGCAGTTCTCTTTTGATAATTAATCACCTGTTATCATCCACATAATGTTTTAATTTTGCATATTATTTCATCAGATATTTGGTGGTTCTTGGCAGATAGGCAGTGTCTTTATAATTATTTCCTGTGTGGTTTAGATCAGTGTTCTGCATAGAGTGGGTGATGTGTAATTTGCTACTAAATTCCATTGTATTATTTGGTGGCACCATCCCTGTTTTTAGGCACATGACATTTCTCATCTGGGCTATTACTACAGTCTCATAACTCATCTTCTTGCCTCTAATTCTTCCTTCATATCATTGCCCAAGTTATTTTCGTACATTTTAGTTGAGATTGGTATCACTGCCTTAGAATAAAATCCTAACCTTTAGTAGTCAAGGCTGTCTATCACCTGGTCCTGGGCTTCTGTGCCCATCTGGGTCTTACCCTCCACATGTAGTGTGGTCTTGTTACACTGGATCATGGGCACAAAATGGTTGATATCAGCCTTTGTTTAATGCAATTGCCTAATTGTCTTAGTCTAGAATGTACTTCTTACTTCTGCAAGCAATTCTTCTTTTTACTCTGCAGTTCACAGGAGAAGCTCTTTTGGGCTGTTACTGTCACCTCAAGTAATTCCAGTCTACTTCTTAGCTAGGATGCCAAATATTAGATAAACTTCATCTCCTTGCCATTGACTAGAAACATAGAAAATTGCTTTCTAAAGTTGTCAAAAGGCCAGTTTTCTGAAGTTGTCATAGCCAGACTATGGGGATCTCCGTACATGGCAAATTTCACTGTTTAACAGTGGTGCCCCTCTCTGTAAAGTTGGCCTGGCTCCTTCTTCAGCTGCAATGTGGGTGGACCCTGGAAAACAGCGTTAGGACTCATAGAGTGCCTGGCCCAGGGTGGGCGCTTCCTAGTCTCCACACTGTCCGAATGCACAATGCAACCCCATCCATAAAATCTCTCATGAGAAGAAAAATTTTCTTTACTCTCCAGCTCCACAGGTGATAAAATGATCCCATTTTTTGGTAAAACAAACAAAAGAAATAAAGCCTCTACCGAAGACCTGTTCCCTGTGACATTTGGGTGATCTCTTTAAGTCGTCTCACTGAAACTCATACAGTATCTCCCTGTGCACACATGACAGAAAATACACGATTCAATTTTTTTCAGTGGGACTGTATGAAATTACCATATTTTGAAATGCTCTTGAGCTTAAAATATATGAAAAAAATGAAATAATGTAAAAAGGAATAAACTGTGGGTCTTAAACGTATGAGCTCTGAGAAACTGGAACATGAAGTGATATTTATTTGTGGAGGTATGTGGCTTCTAACCTTAGGTCTATTTCAGTTTGTTCCACACTAGAGAACACTGGAAAATACCACCTGAATAAAGTCTGAGCTTTTAGCAGCCCTGAACAAGTCAAAATGCTTGTTTTTTTTTTTATTACCGTAATCTGGCTCTCCTTCTATTAAAGGTCAAAAGTTACAAAGAACATGCTTAATAAGAGATTTATTTTTGCCAAAGTAAAAGGCTCTGCAGATATTTGCAGACCTTTGAGCCAATGGGGCTTTTAAAACCTTGTCCTTATTTCCTAGCACACTGGCAAATACATCTTGGGTTTTACCAAAATTTGCAAGACCTTTTATTATTCATTCATTCATTCATTCATCAGTGATTTATGCAGCTTCCATTGTATGCCAGGCAAGGTGCTAGGTGCTGGGATTCAGCAGTGAGCAGAAAAACATATAAAGTCCTCAATTTGTGGCACCCACTATCTAACAGGAGAAGACATAAAATTATCACCAAATGATCATAAAAATATAAGAGAACTCCATTAAGTGCTCTGAATTAGAGAACTGGGAGCTATCAGAATGTCAAAAAGGGGATCTGATCTAGGTAAGGAGGTCAAGGAAGGCTTCCCTGGGGAAGCGACAATTGCACTGAGCTGTGAATGATGAGTAAGAGCTGAAATCGCATTCCATGCAGAGGGACTACTACATGCACAGGCCCTGTGGGACCAGCAGGTGTAGGTAGCACCTACTGGGCAACGGAAGTTGGCCAGCGTGGCCAGGAGAGAGAGTTGGGGGCAATACAGCAGAGAGAAGTTGAGTGGAATGAGGGGTCAAGCCATGCGGGGGTTAGACCCTTTAGGAATAATGCCTTGATCCTAATTATTTGGGAAACTTGTTAAGGGTTTATAAGCAACAGGAGACAGCTCAGTTTTATGTCTTGAAAAGATCCCTAGAGTTAAAAAACAGGCCCATCTTGTAGTGGGGAAGAGTGAGTGAGGGGAGAGTTGAGGCCACTGCAGCCATCCAGGCCTCAGATAGTACTGTCTTTGGTCAGGGTGATGAGAGAAAGTGGGCTTGGTGACAAATTGGATATGTAACTTGACTCCTGAGTTTATCTGCTGGCCAAAAACTTTCCAAATTAGACTTGTGCAGATCTGACATATTTATTTTCCAAAGAAATATTTTAATGACCTTTCATATTTCATTTATTCCACCACTATTTATAGAGCACCTATTATGTGTTATTCTGGTTGCTGGTGACATGGGAGCAGAAAAGGCAAAGACTGTAGAACTCGTGCCATTGGTGCCAGTTGGTTAAGGTGAAAATTAGTGGGAACTAATGAAAACAGTATTTTACTTACAGGAGGTCAATCTTTCTTTTGGCAAATCAGAATAAATGCATTTTTAATTTTTTTTTTAGTGTTTTACAATTTCTAAAGCCCCTTACTACCTCACAGGAACCAGTAGGATAGGTAAGAAAGTGTAAGTTTAGCTGCCAGGCAGCTGGGGACTCTGGAGGCCACAAAGCTGAGGTCATTACTTGGGCTCCGGTTTACCAAATCCAAAATGAGGACTCCCCCTCCTTTTTAAAATTAAAACTGTAATCAAGGAGGATGAAAAAGCAGCCTGATGGAGAAGAGTATTACTTTTCTAAATAGACAGTTAGAAAAATACCAGATTCAAGGCCTTCCTCTCTCAATTAGAAAGAAAGCACATTTTTAGACTAGGCTAAGAAACCAAAGTGTGTTTCTTTTGTCTGCATCATTAGCTAGAGTAACATAACCAGATTCTTCTCAGCCAAAAGAAGGTAGAGCAATCAGGAAAATTCTGGTTTGTATTGACCCATCCCGGAAGTGAACAACTTCTTGGGACCTCATGCCCACCTGAGTGCGGGGACTTGGAGTCCAGGGAAACCAAAATAGGCCTGCCCACCTTCTTCAGCTCCTTTTTCATTTGAGAAGCTTAGTCACGTGATTAGTGGCTGCTGTCCACTTTTCACTTTAGCTGGGCCTTGATAGGTACCCATGAAGGGTATTAGATCAGCGTTCTTCTGTTTTCATATAGAAGCTCGAGTTTTCATAAGACTTTATTAGAAATATTGAGCCCAGGGTGGTTCTAAGTAAGTGGTCTGGTCTGACTTCCCTTAACCTACATAATGCTTAACAGATTTAAAAGAGGTAGTTCATTTGCACCAACATGGATGGAGCTGGAGGACATTATGCTCAGTGAAATAAGCCAGGCGGAGAAAGACAAGTGCCAAATGATTTCCCTCATTTTGGAGCATAACAATGAAGCAAAACTGAAGGAACAAAATGGCAGCAGACTCAGAGACTCCAAGAATGAACTAGTGGTTACCAAAGGGGAGGGGTGTGGGAGGGTAGGTGGGGAGGGAGGGAGAAGGGGACTGAGGGGTATTATGTTTAGCACACATGGTGTGGGGGTCACGGGGAGAACATTGGGGTATGGGTGGGGACTTGATAATATGGATGAATGTAGTAAGCACATTGTTTTTTCATGTGACACCTTCCTAAGAGTGTATTTCAATAATACCTTAATTTTAAAATAAATAAATAAGTAAATAAATAAATAAAAGAGGTAGTTGCATGACAGACCTATCATTTCTCATTTCTGAGTACTCTCCTTTCTCACTGAACAGGCACCCCAACTTTGGTACCTCTTCTTTACCAGAAAAGAGATGTTTTCCCTTGTTTCTGCCTTGTTTCCAATTATAAAAAAAAACAAACTCCCACACCTGGACCAAGTAATCAATAACATTATTTATTAAAATAAATTTATTAAAAGTATTCAAAGACTACCTCATAGTTAGCTGCCTTCAGGACAGTTTATGACACTCATAATGGACATTGTAGTTTTCTATACAACAGCATTCATTCCATTACACACAGCATTTAACAATTCAAATACAGACCATTCAGTTCTAGCGTCATGTGATACGATGGTACTGATGATCTGCAGTCGTAAGAACGTCAATACCCTTGCGCACAGTAAACATTATTTAATGTTACTTTAATACTAAGAAACCAACACTAGTTCGTGTGGTGACATGAACTGATTTGGGAAAGATGTACAGCCAGCCAGCTAAGGCCACATAATCCCAGACCTAATGATTTTAAATGTTTTTGGACCAACAGTATTACACTGTATCTTTCAGTCCCACATTCCTGCTTTTCCAGTGTGAGACACACCGCATCTAAACCGCTCTCTTCCTGTGCACTATACACCGCTAGGGAAGCTGCCGCAACACAAGCTTCTCCAGCACTGCCGCCAGCTTCCCCATTTGCTGCCCAGTTTTGAATCAATTGTTCTGGGTGATGTTCTCCGAACATCCAGCCTGACTTCAAGGCCAGTCTGTTTGGCAGGCTGCAGCCTTTCTCCTTCGGAAAACAATGACATGCCCTCGACTTCCGGGCTCCCTCTTTCCTCTCATGTGGCATGGCGCTCAGTAGTGATCTGGGGCTTTTTACACAAGTCCTGGTAGAATTCCGACTCCAAGAAACGGGGATAAGAGTTGTTCTCCATCAAACTGTACACCCTTTTCTGGGCAGTTGTAAAGCAGCCACTCGTAGCCTCTTGTATATTTTGGGCAATCAGAGTTTTAGTTTGAAAGTCTATGTTTATCTGAAATAAAACAGAAAAGTGGTTTATTTCATACTCACAGTTAAGAGACTGAAATCATTTAACATTTGAAAAAAAAGAAAAAAAACTAGTGTGTGATTAGCTTCACCAGCCAAGCCATCGAAGACATACATTTAACCCAACTGAAAGCTAGAATTAGGTGAAGAACATTTTTTACACCCCCTCTCTGCTTTTAATTTGATGTCTCTTCTATTCTTTTACTCTGTTACTAAGAACGTTCAAAGTATGCTGATATGAAGAACTCTTTTCCCTTACCTCTTTTGGAGCTTCTTTTTCTATGAAGTCAGTATATATTTTCCTTGCTTTTGAGGACAGCTTCTGCGGTGACTTTGTTTTTTTGAAGTCTTCACAGGCCAGCCAGAATTCAATGTTTTCTTCACAGAATTCCGATTTTAAAAAAGCCCTGAATGCAGCAAGACCATCTGTGGAGGAGAGAGGCATGCAGAATGTGTATTGCATGACCAAATAACCGCTTAGATTTTTCCTAGAACCTCATTTCCCTGCCTCTACATTTTATGATTTCTAGATAATAGCAATTTTCTAGAATTCACTCAGATCTGTAATCTTCAGAATTTAGCTCTTTACAGAGTAAGACACCAGTAGGCTTAAATTGGCACACTGCTACAATAATAATACTTAACTTCGCTGTCAATGCAAGTATTTACAGGAGAACCATAGTTCTCTGGGAACAAAGTTTCCTGAAAACATTGTAAGCAATGGAAAAGCTTGCTCAACCCTAATGGGGAGCAAATGCTACTATAGGTTAATTTTTCTTCCCCACCTAAAGTGAATAAACCATGCATTTCTATTGGGAAACAAAGGAGATAAATAGGATTGATGCCATAAGGATTGTAAAGTGGCATTCCCCTCAGGTAGGCCACTCTTCCCTTTTGTAGTCTACTCACTATAGACTCTCGTGACACTTGACGTGGATCAAATTCAAGAGGTTAACTTACATTTACTGGCTAGCAGCTCGTCGAAAGCTTCTGACCACAGCTGTGCTTCCTCAGGAGAAGGCCTGCAAGAAAAAGTCTGCACATTAGGTTGTGCACATCAGGGTTCCCTTTTTCAGCTCAGCAGCTAGCTACTCATATTTGCATATCTTAAGATCTTCAACTTACTTGACAAAGGTTTGCTGTTTGCTCTTCTTCCCAGTTTTGGGCTTCCCAGGAGAGGAGGAATTTTGCAAGAAGTAGCTCAAACGGGTCTTCCAATCTTTTAATCTAAAAAAAAAAAATTCTCTTAAGTGGCAACACTTGACATTGCTACTGCACTGAGGCATTTTTACCAAATAAAGTTGCCCAGTAGCTATAGATAAACCAAATCAGACAAAACAAGAACTCTTCAAGTCAGTCTTAACCACTTAACATTTAAACTAAGCCCCAATATACTGTATACAATTAGTTTCACTCATTGATTTGAACATAACTACTAAATTTATAATTAAGAGTAGGACTATGTAAAATTACTAGGGTGTTTTAATGAATTTTAATTTGCATAGTTCAAAAGGCAGATGCCATTTCTAGCCCACAAAAGGCCGCGGCTATTTTTTAACATTAATTAATTTAGAGATATTTCACATTGATGAAACCGTCATTAGATCTGCCTTCAGCCGGTGGAAGCTAATTTCCTTTCTACCCTTAGAGCGGGAGACTTTGGACGGCTCTATAAGCCTAGAAGCGGTGAACAACGAGGTGTGCGTGGGTGGGTGGGGTGTGTTTGGCACCCTCTCCCCACCAACACTCATTTTAAGCTGACGACGCAGAACAATTATTTGTTCCATAGTCGTTAGTGGGTAAGATCTGCTAGTCAGTAAAGTAAGATGATTTAAAACGAATATGTTCACAACCAGCAACACTAGTTCCATCCCAGAAGCTGTGTAAGCTGATCGAAACTTAAAACGCAAGGGGCGAACCCTGGGCACGCGCCAGCCGCGGGCTTCTGATGTCATTTTAAATGCAGGGAGACAAAAGCCACCTGCAATTTCTCAGGTGCACCCACCGCCTCCATATAAAGGACTCTCTTCAGTTCCTAAACTGCCCGAGTCCTTCGCTCACGTAACAAGTACATAATACACAGATTTAACCTTACTTAGCAAATTGACCTTTTCCACATTCCCCCCGACCCCTGCAGAGGCGCACACGACAGTTTCCCAGTATCAAAGGCGAGCCTGAATGTCCGGCGTTTGCAGCTCCCTGGGAGAGCTGGGTCCGCAGCGCGCAGTGGAAGAGAAAAGGAAGCAGTACTCACAGCGTCCGCTTCATTTTCTCCCGCTTCTCCTCGCTCCTGGGGCCGCTGCCTGCGCTCTTGTCCATGGGTCCGCAGTCGTGCTGAACGGCCAGAAACATGGCACTTTGCATAATCACCTTTCCTCAGCGGCCGCAGCTATTACAGCCGGCGCCGCCGCCGCAATTATAAGAGCAGACGCTAGGGGGCGGGGCCTCGCGCCGCTTGTCCCGCCTTCCCATGGCGCCTATTGGTCGGATGCCGCGGCAGGGGCGGGGTCAGGGCCCGCGGCAGTCGCGGCGCCGCCGAGGAGCCCGGGGGGTCGCTGCTGACGTCTGCGGCCGCGCCTCTGTGCGCAATGCGGCCCGGGCCGGGCGTGGGGGCGGCAGGTCCTTTCCCTGCGAGCTGGCGCCTCTGCAGCCCGGGCCCGGCGGAGGGGGGAGCCCTAGGGTGCTACAGGCCCTGCCGGGGCGCTCGCCTCCGTCCACCAGGCTTCCGTGGCCCAGATCCGAGTGCCCGGCGGGGACAGGTTGCCTGCTGCCGACCGGTGTGCAATCGCCTTACTTTGAATTAAGGTTTTCTCCCCCGTTTTGGAGCGCTTGCCCTCTCCCCCTCCCACCTCATTTCCACGTCTGTGAATAGGCCTCCCGGAGCCCCCTACCTGATCGTCTCCGGGGTTTCATTTACTCTGGGGAAGGAAACGGTGAACGGCAGGAACAGGGGTGATCCAGCGCCCGGTGGTGCGGTGTGAACTGCTCTGCAGCTTGCCTAGGCGTCTGGGAGCGCTGTAGTGGACACCAGTCAGGGACGGGACCGGAGAAGGTGACTTCATCGGGCGCCAGCGCTTTAACGGGGTGTGCGTTTTTGATCCCCAACAGACATGGCTAGGGCTGTCCGTGGGGTTGCAGGCTTATTCTTCAGGAGGCCTTCCTTGGCTGCCTCTTCCTTCCAGAACAGAAATCACAGTTCTTACGATGAGACTGGTTCCGGAAACTCCATCACTTCGCTGCTGTAATGCAACGGAATCATTCGGAATCATTCTGGTCTAAGAGCGTAAGGATGCAGGATGTCCTCATGAGTCATTCTTGCTTGGCTTACAGTTTACCAGAACACCAAGTGACTGGCGAAAGGGAAGTCAACAATTTGCTCTGTTAAGTTGAATTTAGTAATTCTTTAAAAATTATCTCTACCGCAGCAGGCTTTAAACGGTCTGATTGGTAAAGACAAATAGAAACCTCAACTACAAATGATTTCATTTCAGATAATACTACTATATTAGAACTATTACTAGAACTGTATAGTGGAATAGTCAAGTGATTTTCCCATCAAGCATCTACGGATACAATAAGATACAGCAAGGTGTTGATTAGGCTGCAGGTATTCTCTTTACTTTGCATTAAAACTGTTAAAAGAAAATTGGAATTGGTTTAACATACTCATGGTGAATTGCTGCCTGTAGTTTGAGCTCCAAGTTTGACTGAGAAGGTAAAATCTGCAATTATTGTTAAAGAGAACAGCCTTGTACTTTATTAGGAAAAAGGAAATCATTAGATTTTCGGTAATAAATACTTTAAAACATGTTTGTGTAATTGTAAAAATGGCATTTTTTTCTCAGTCATATGCTCTGCATCTCTAAAAGAACTTTGTATACTATTTCCTACATCTATTTTCACTTACTGATGATTCAGTGCGTATTTATTAAATATGTGTAATATGCAGACACTTGCTTTTTTCTTGCCAGTATAAACTTCAATATATTTTTCATTTAGAATCTTGGATGGTAGAATTCACTCATCCTGGAAGGTTTAGAAGTTCTGACAAACAGCATGGAGAGAGAGCGAGAGCAGTACTTGTATGAGGAGACCTAATTAAAGTCTCAGTTAACCTATAAATGCTGAGCAACTAACTAACTGTGGGGTCAGTTTCATCACACCTGTTTGAGCTAGGTTTCTCATTTGAATAAACAGTAATGTGTTTTTTCTCGCTAACTTCATTGGATATTATGTGAATCTTATGTGAAGGACCTTTATAAATTCTAAAATACTATACAAGAGTTTGTTACTAGTTTGCATATGTGTGACAAAGAAATATCTGGAAGCAAATCTATTCAGGGTAGAAAATCATTAAAGGATTAAGTCAGTTAAGTAGGCCATAAATGTGTAAGTACTATTAAAAATATCAAGATAATGTCACTGAGATTTGTTGGCTATCAAGCTTCTACTAGATAGTTAATAAATGCCCTCTGTATAAAAAACAAATATGGAAACTAAATGAACTGTCTGATATTTAAACTTTTCTAAGATCTCCAAGCCAGAAAAGTTTCATCATCTCAGTATGTTCAGGACAGTAAATACATATGTATCCATGTAAGCAGCTGGTTTAAATATAGACTATCCTAGGTGTTTCTGTAAGTATTTAATATAATTATTTGCTTCTTTTGTAAGCCTAACAACTAATGTTAAATGGCAGCAAATTAATCTTATCCTGAAAGTTTTGAGGTTGAAAAATCCAAATCTGAATTAATTTATCATTTCTGTACCTATTTTAAGAAATAGGTAATTTTAAGTGTTAAGGTAGTACTGACTACAGGCTGAGAAACCTTTCAGTCAAAAAGTTGCCATGCTAATGTCTTTTATAATGTCTTTTATAATGATAGGCAGACATATATTTAAAGTGAAAGTTATAAGGTTTGATGACTTCCCCTCTTTTTTTGTTTTGTTGAAACTTTTTTAGGTAAATGGGGATTGCTTAATATTAGGATGACACACACTTTCCATTCTGTGTTGGAGTAAGAAATAATGCAATAGATTGCAAATATTGCACAGCAAAACCACAGCTTGAGAGTGGCTTGATAAATTAACCATACATTTTTGATGTTGAATCTACCATGCCCTCTACTGGAGAGGCCCTCTGAACAGGTTAGGTTAGTGCTGGAGGTTCTCGGTGTGGTTCTTGACATTTTCTTAATAAACAAATTTTAAATTACAGGCATACCTAGGAAATTTTGTGGGTTTAGTTCCAGACCACCACAGGAAAGTAGATATCTCAATAAAGCAGGTCAAATGAATTTTTTGGTTTCCCAGTGCATATAAAAATTATATATAAAATTTATATAAAAGTTTACACTATACTGTAATCTATTAAATGTGCAATAACAGCCTAAAAAATTAGTGTACATACCTTAATTAAAAAATACTTTACTGCTAAAAAATGCTAGCCATCAGGTGATAACCATCAGGTGAGCTTTTAGCAAGTGATAATCTTGTCTGCTGGTGAAAGGTCTTCCCTCAATGTTGATGGCTGCTGACCGATTAGGGTGGTGACTGCTGAAGTTTGGGGGTGGCTGTGGTGATTTCTTAAAATAACAATGAAGTTTCTACATCAATTGAGTCTTCCTTTCATGAATGATTCTTCTGTAGTCTGTGATGCTGGTGGATAGCATTTTACCCACAGATCTTCTTTCAAAATTGGGAGTCAGTCCTCTTCAAATCCTGTGGCTGCTTTACAAAACCAAGTTTATGTCATGTTCTAAATCCTTTGTCGTTATTTGAATCTTCACAGCATCTTTACCAAGAGCAGTTTCTGTCTCGAAACGACTTTCTTTGCTCCCCTTAAGAAGCACCCCCTCGTCTGAAAGTTTTATTATGAGGCTGCAGCAATTCACTCACACCTGCAGGCTCCACCTGTAAACCTAGTTCTCTGGCTATCTCCCCCACATCTGCAGTGATGGCCTCCAGTGAAGTCTAGAGGCCTCAAAGGCATCTTGAGGATTGCAGTCAGCCTCTTCCAAATTCCTGTTCATGTCATATTCCGATCTCTTTCCATGAATCACATGTGTTATTAGTGGTGAATCCTTTCCAGAAGGTTTTACAGTTTGCTGCAAAAATCCCTGCCTTCAGCCTATCTGGGCTTTGGAAATGCCTTCCTCACTAAGCTTACGCATTACAGGTGTAATGGAACTGCCCCCACAGTTAGTTGCTCAGCATTTATAGGTTAACTGAGACTTTAATTAGGTCTCCTCATACAAGTACTGCTCTTGCTCTCTCTCCATGCTGTTTGTCAGAACTCCTAAACCTTCCAGTAAGAGTGAATTCTACCATCCAAGATTCTAAGCTTACGCATTAACATACTGAGATGATGAGCTGCTTGGTTTTGTAAAGCAGCCACAGAGAATACGAAAAGCAGTGAAAGATGTATGACTCTTCACTTGTACACTTAGAGACCATTGTAGGGTTATTCATTGGTCTAACTTCAATATTGTTGTGTCTCAGGGAATAGGGAGACCCAGGGAGAGGGAGAGAGCTGGGGGAGTGGCCAAATGGTGGGGTGGTCAGAACACGCACAACGTTTGTCCATTAAGCTGGTTGTTTTACATGGGCCTGGTTCCTGGTGCCCCCAAACGATTGCAGTAGTAAAGTCCCAGATCACTGACCACAGATCACCGTAACAAATACAATAATAATGAAAAATTTGAAATATTGAGAGAATTATAAAAACGTGACACAGAGACATAGTGAGCTAGTGCTGTTGGAAACACAGCCCTGATAGATTTACCTGCTGCAGTGATGCTGTGAAGCACAATAAAGCAAAGTACAATAAAATGAGGTGTGCCTGCACAGAAGAAAACAGAAGACCCAAGTTTTTTCCAAGACCAAAAAGAGAATATGAAAAGCAGTCTGCCTTGCCATACTTCTCTCTTCCCCTCCCACAGTGTGTTAATTATTATTAATAAAAATCATTCACTAAAAATATGTATACACAATAACTTTCCTTCTTGTGCTTTAGAAATTTAGGAGCTAAGATAAATAATAAATAAACACCCAAAGTATTCTGTGTGTTACTCTGGGCTTTGCTTTATTTGGTCAGTAGGATAACTTAGTTTCTGGATTTGTGGAAGCTGTAAACCTGTGCTTACTTCATGAAATCTCAAATTGAGGCTAAGTTAAAAAACAAAAAAAAAAGGAAAAAATGAACTAGGAAAGACATGCTATGTGGTAAAGGGTGTGATGAGTAATTGGAAAAATTGATAACATCTAGTACCCTAATTCTTGCCCGTATTTAAGGAAGTGTGACAACTGTCTTCTTTTTGGGGAGAGGAGGGTGTCTCATTTGACTTCAGCTGAAAGATTCTTTTAGCAGAAACATATGATTCCACAAAATTCTGTACTTTACTCTTTACTCCTAATATGATCTGAGATTTAAAAATCATGATTAATATCTTTCTTAGAGTGTAATTTGGATACCCAGAAGCTGATAAGAGAGAAAGTGTTTTTGTCAGGAGTGAATCAGAGTTTCAACCTAACATTTGGCATGTACTATTGAGGAATTAATAATTTTAATAATCCTTGTATTGTTAATTCCAGTTAGAGCACATCCATGGTTCTGCCTTAAATTCATCTAGGGTGTGGAATATGTCATATTTCACATGCATGCAGAGCCTGATAAATGTAACAGCCCCTTCCTACTAAAGCATCTGGATTCTCTTTGCAACCAACAATAGGAGCATCATGAAGTTATTACTTTTTTTCTTGAATAAAAAATTCTAACATATATTGAAATATCTCCAACAGGTTTCTGTATTTATTAGGCCCATTGGCTAAAGGACTAATAATAAGAAATGTAAGTTAGGGAATTGTTTCCAGTGTAAGCTATTGCTTCTTTCTTCTGTTACAATGGAGTGCCCAGAATCTCAAGGGGGAGTAAGTGATTATAAATACTTTCTCATAAAATAAGTTAGAGAGATGGCATATTGTCTATAAAATGCAGAGGTAAAGCTAAGAATTTCTTTCCCGGCATTTCTGCTGTCTGGGATTTTAATTTCTGTGTGTAGAATTTTGTTACATCATTAGAGTATCAAGCATCCTATTCTTCGAAATTTTCAAATATTGTGTTCATAATATGCAAGATTTCAAAGGTCTGCATAGGACGTCAATCACTAAGAGTCATCTTTTTTTTTTTTAAGTGTGAAGAGCTGCTCTTTAACTAATAAATAAGGAATCTCTTTGCACTGTTATTTTCAGTTCACTATTTCTATGAAGAGAGTAGCAATCCATTTTAGACAGTCGTCTTCAAAGTTCTTTGATCCGTGGACTACTTCATAAGAACCTAAAACCTTATGGATTTTTCTCCCAAACACTTTTTTAATGAAACAAAAATTTTCAAATCTTAAACTAAGTTAATTGGAAAAAGAACAATGCTTTCAAGGAGATACTGATAGGCTTTGATACAATTGTCATGCCATAAATAGTCAAGTCTTAAATGCTGAGCTAATGGCACTAGACCCCCATCGTATTCTCAGGTTCAAAAGAGAATAATTTTCCATTTCTTTTCATAAACTATCCTTAGGAGAGCAGTGTGGGTGGACGGTTTGTCCATAACTGGGACACTTGCATTTAGTTGCCAGTTCCTGGTACTTTTTCAGTTACGACCTCAGGCACATTGTTTAGCCTTGTGCCCAGGCTTCATGTGTTTAGGGTGGAAGCAGTGTGTAGCAGTCTTATTTGGCAAGGAAGTTAAAGCAGTGCGGGGAGTGCCCTGGGTCCCTGATGGCACACACTGCACAGTGCGGGCTGAAGAGCAAAACTTTGTAGTGGGACCAGCTGCTTCCAGTGACTCTCCCCTTTCGGTGCTGCCTTCCTGTCACCCACTGTTCGGTGCTGCTCGTGGTGTGGCACGTCTCCGTTCGGGTGGAAGGGCTGAATCAGAAGAAGGCTCTGAGTGTCTACCAGTTCAAGGAGCCCCAGGCTCTGCTTTTGTGGAGGATGCACTGCATTAAGGGTGAGATGGCCTAATGGGGAAATCTTGGTTCTGTGGTTTGGGAGGGGTGCATTTGTGCAGTACCGGCTACCAGCTCGGAGCGCTGAGCCATCACTGCCTGGTATTCCTTTTTTGGGAGTCTGTTCATCCATTGGGTTCCCTGGTGGTTCCCTTGGGCTCTTCCAAATGTCCCATTGGGAACACCATCAGGTTACTTTTTGAAATATTTTAAGTTATTCCTCAAAAATGTTTTGGAAATGTCTAGCTCTTCATGTGCTTTATTTTCATCTACTTGGGAAGAATTCTCCATTATATTTTCAGGGTAAATTCTCTTTACATTGGATATTTAGTGAAAATTCATTTATTTGTCCCAGTGTGGTTTAGGAAAGACACAGAGTTGCCTCTAATGCTTTTGTCTTTCCTTTCTAACTGCATTCCCCACTTTCTGTTTGTAGGGAAGCTTTCTCATTTGCAGACTTACAGTCTTTCCGTGCCTCAATGATTTTGTCTCCTCCAGTGAGTATAGTGCATATTGAGCTTCATACTCTCGAGTATTTTAAAATGAATTTTTAGATAAACCCAGCTAAGGCCAGCGTAGGCACATGGCCTAGCTCAGGTCAGCTGTATTTAATCCAGTAACATCCATCAGTTTCTTCAAACCTTCTTTACATTCATCTTCATAGAAGTCTCCATTTTCGGATGCATTTGTGATATCCAGTTCCAAGGTTCCCTCATCCATGTTATCTTCTTCATGAATGGCAGGCTGATCTCTTCTCTTTAGCAATGATCTGACTTTCTTAATCATTTAGAACTTGTTTCATATGCAGTAGAGGTTTTTATACCCTTTTATTTTTCTAATTAATAAATATGCTATTTCCATCCATTCTTTAGTTTCTTGTGAAAGCAGGTTTGTATTTTCCCAAAGATGGGAATTTTCATCTGGAGCATCTTTTTTGTGCTGTTGGAATGTCTTCACTTTTCTGATGTACTTTGAAGGCTGTTTCGCTTGTAGTTACTTGAAATTGGATGTTTTGATGCATTTTGTAAAGACCGAATATTTCTTTTAATGTCAACTTTTTAAAAATAAGGTTATCTCCTTGCTAAGTCCTTTTCTAAAAGTCCGTATTTTAAGTCCAAGCAAAGAGTTAGAGATTTCCAGTTGTTTATTAATGGCCTTCATATGTTTTATTTCTATTTCTTCATTCTTGAGTCTGGCTTCCATTAAAGTTGACTCAAGTCCTTCAAATTCTTTTTTGAATTGGGTTAAATTTATCAAAATTTTGATATCCTTTCTCCAGAAGGGCAGAAGCTTCAGTAGTTAGTTCTCTGTTTTTACTTACATAATGTAGGCTTTTAATTATTAAAAATCTTACTATGACTATAAATAACACCATCTCCCACAATAATCCATGGGGATCTCAGTCTGGTTTAAGATTCTCTGGCAGGGTTGCCCCGTCTGGCACAGTTTCTCCAGAACCAGTACAACACAGCATCACGTCCGTGAGCAGACCCTCAAAGACCACCAGCTCTGAGCCACTTCACGTTACCAGGACTCCGTGGACCATGCAGACTGTAGAGAGCACCAGGGACCTTTTGCCTGAAACCAGTCCAGTGTGTGGTAACCATGGCGGAGCCCAGTGGAATGAAGGAGGGGGAACAAATATAGTAAATTATTTGCGGTTCGGGAGGTCTTACTTTACCAATATAAGGCCACAGAAAGCTTCCTGCTCTTAGAGCCCCTCCATGTCTGGCTGGCCTTGAATGTCTGTGGTGCAGGGGGAGGAGAGACCACGGAGGACCCTACCAAGGTTTTAACCTCTATCAACAATTTCACCTTTAAAAAAAAAATTGGAAGGATAAGTGGAATTTTAAAGTTTTCATATCTTGAGAATGTACAGTCCAACCATGAGCAAGGAAAACATGATTTTTTTCTAACTCTTTCACATGTGGTGAAATGTTTGATGATAAAGAAGCCCCTTGGGGCACTTCTGTCCCCGATAATCATCTCTGGAGGTACTAGATGCTGGATGCAGCTTTCCTCCTAGAGGCTGTTCCCTAGGCCCTGGGGGACCCAGACTTTGTCTGGATCAGTTAACAGCTCAATTTTGTTGACAGCCAGTCTGCAGATTTGCTGGGGGCCCATTGGTTTTGGCTGGGCTGGGCATCTCTGCTGAGTTGGGTGGGCTCTGTCATGTAAGCTGGAGGAGGTTAACGACTGGCCAGTTTGGGCTGGGCAAGGCTGGGTGGCTGCAGATCTTGGCTGGGCTCCCTCTTGTGTCTTGAGGTCAGCTGGGAGTCAGCTGATATAGACTAGTGCAGCTCAGCGGTTGGTTCTGCCCCTTCTATGTCTTATCCTCGTCATATAACCTGTGGTGAATCCCAGTGTTCCCCAAGGTAATGGTAGACCTAAGAGAACAAGTAGAAAGCAATTATCCAATTTGCATTAAAAAAAGAAATTCACCCTCACTATGAGATATCACCATCTCATTTGGTGGTCCTTTCTTTTCATGAAGTCATGATCCTGAGAAAGACTGTGTATTTTCTGGATTTGGGATATAGAGTGGGAGCTGATATAATCACTCATTTCTTCTGTTTTTATGTCTTGGTTTACATGCCACTGTGAAGTTGGCAGAGAGGAACAACTATTGCAGTAAACATCAATCCAGAGATGGCTCAAAGAGTTTTCCCAAATTACTGTGTTCAGTGGTATGAGGAGAAATCCCTTCTAGCACATACTGTCCAGTGGAATAGCAATGGCTTGGGTGTCCAAGATGCTCATTCAATAGGATGCAGTGCTGAGTAACTGCAGGATTCGAGGGAAGTCTCTTTATATTGTGGGCCTCCATTTCTCTCTCTGAAGAGCAGGAAATATGTGAATAAAATCTATAACCTGAATCTGGTGGGGCTCAAGCTAGTGTGAAAACTTCATCCTTGGCAGGACTGAGACAATTTTTTTCTGAGAGAGCTGTTTTAAAAATACCTGTTATAGAGTTTTCTTGAAATAATAAAACATCAGTGTCAAGGTGTGAGGAATGATTCACTAAGTCATTCTTCCTATTAACGTTGTCAAAGGGTGACAAGCATTTAATTCTTGCCCTGAAATACTCAGCTGAAGCTAAGAGTTTTAGAATTTCTGTCAGCTTGACATTTGATTCTTTATCTTCTCTTTTCCAACTCTGGGAGGCCCTGGCTGCCCTGCCCACTGGGGAACACCATTATCCTTTGGGCTGGTGAATGACTCCAAAGCTGCTACTGAAGTGGAGTATTTCCCTTTCTTTTAAATATTCTGTACTTAAGGTTTATTTTTGTCCTACAATATACAAACACCTCTGAATGGTCTGCTTAAAAACATTTTTTATTGAAGTATATTTAATGTACAGTACTATATTGGTTTTAAGTACACCACATAGTGACTCAACAGTTACGTACATTATTAAATCATTACCCCAGTTGGTGTATTCTGTCATGTCAATATAGAAAGAAGTTACAGAACTATTGACCATATTCTCTATGCTGTACTTTCATCTCCATGGCTAATATATATTGTGATTGAGATTTTGTGCCTCTTTATCCCCTTCACTTATTTCACTCACTCACCCCTTCCCCTCCTCCACAGTAGCCACTAGTTTGTCATTCCCTGTTTCATATATTAATTGACCATATATGTGTGGGTTTATATTTATTTCTCTATTCTGTTCCACTGATCTATGGGTCTTGTGCCAGTACCATACTGTTTTTATCACTGTAGCTTTGTAGTAGAGCTTGAAGTCAGAAAGTGTGATACCTCCAGCTTTATTCTTCTTTATCAAGATTGCTTTGGCTATTCAGGGTTTTTTGTGGTTCCATATAAATTTTAGGATTATTTGCTCTATTCATTGAAAAATGCCATTGGTATTTCGATAAGGAATGCATTGAATCTATAAATTGCTTTGGGCAGGATGGCCATTTTGATAATATTAATTCTTCATATCCATGAGCTTGGGATTGATTTCTACTGACTTGTGTCTTTTTCAATTTTTTCATTGTCTTTTAGTTTTCAGCATATAGGTCTTTTACCTCCTTGGTTAGGTTTATTCTTAGGTATTTTATTCTTTTTGATGCAATTGTAAATGGAATTGTTTTCCTGATTTCTCTCTGCTAGTGTGTTGTTAGTATATAGGAATGCAACAGATTTCTGTTTATTAATTTTGTATAGTGCAACTTTGCTGAATCCAGTTATTAGTTCCAGTAGTTTTTAGGTGGAATCTTTAGGGTCTTCCATATAAAATATCATGTCATCTGCATATAGGGACAGTTTTACTTCTTCCTTACCCATTTGGATGCCTTTTATTTCCCCTATGTGTTGTCTGATTGCCGTGGCTAAGACCTCCAGTACTACGCTGAATAAAAGTGATGAGAGTGGGCATCCTTGTCTTGTTTCTGATCTTACAGGAAAAGCTTTCAGTTTTTTGCCATTGATTATGATGTTAGTTGTAACATATGGGTTTGTTGCATATGGCCTTTATTATGTTGAGGTATATACCCTCTGAAACCATTTTGTTGAGAGTTTTATCATTAATGGATGTTAAATTTTGTCAGATGTTTGTTCAGCATCTATTGAGATGATCATGTGATTTTTATCCTTCTTTTTGTTAAAGTAGTGTATCATGTTGATTGCAAATATTGTACCACCCTTGCAACCCTGGAATGAATCCCACCTGGTCATGATGAATGATCTTCCTGATACATTTTTGAATTGGTTTGCTACTACTTCATTGAGGATTTTTGCATCTATGTTCACCAGGGATATTAGTCTGTGATTTTCTTATTTTGTTGTGTCTTTGTCTACTTTTGGTATTAGAATGATGCTGGCCTCAGAGAATGAGTTGGACGTATTCCCTTCTCTTCTATTTTTTAGAAGGATGGGTGTTATCTCTTCATATGTTTGCTAGAATTCAGCTATGAAGCCATCTGGCTCTGACCTTTTGTTTGTTGGGATTGTTTTGATTACCAGTTTCATTTCTGGTACTTGGTCTGTTTGGATTTTCTGTTTCTTCCTGGGTCTGTCTTGGAAGGTTTTACTTTTCTAGGAATTTTTCCATTTCTTCTAGGTTGTCCAATTATTGACATATAATTTTTTTTTAGTTTTTATTTTTTTTTGTATCATTAATATACACTTACATGAACAACATTGTGGTTGCTCAATTTCCCCATTATCAAGTCCCCCCCACATACCCCATTACAGTCACTGTCCATCTGCATAGTAAGATGCTATAGAATCATTACTTGTATTCTCTGTATATACTGCCTTCCCCATGCCCCCCGACATTATGTGTGCTAATCATAATGTATTGGCATATAATTTTTCATAGAATTCACTAATAGCTCTTTGTATTTCTCTGGTGTCAGTTGTGACTATTCCTTTTTCATTTCTGATTTTGTTTATATCCTCTCTCTCTCTTTTTTTTTTTGAAATGTAGGGGAATTGAGCAACCACGACTTGTCATGGGCAGGACTGCCTTCTGCCAGTGGTGGTGCTGCTGGGCTGAGTGGGCCAGGCAGGGTGGGTATGCGGGGGAGCGTCACTAGGGGCCTGAGACACCAGGAGGGAGCCGGAGGGTATAGAGCTGGCTTCTATGAGCCTTGGACCACTTGGGCTAAACGAAGGCTGAGAAAGCCTGGAGAGTACCCTCCCTCTACTAGGCTGAGCAGGCTGTGTGAGCCGAGCAGTCCAAACTGCCTGGGCTGGGTAGGTGCACAGGGGAGTGTGCAGCGGGGCTGAGCCACCAGTGAGGTGGATGGAGTGCCCAGGGCTTCCACAAGTGCCCAACCAGTGGGCTGAGGGAGGTCTGGGAAGCATTGCCCATCTGCCCTTTCTTCCCTGGAAACAGCTCCCTCCAATCCCTGCCCCTCTGGCCCCCTTCCTGCTGCTGGTAAATTTTTCAAACTGCCACCTCCGTTTTGGATCTCAGTGGGACCATGGGAGTGGGCCTGTCCTCCGCAAGCAGCAGGAGTCTCAGCCTCCCGGAGTGCAGCAACTCTCCCTGGTGTCCAGTCCCATTAGTCACCAAAGCCCTGTGCAGTGTGGACTTGTGTTCCCAGAGCAGATCTCCAGGGCCAGTTCTTATCTGCCCCCCACTCTGCTCCTCTCCCCGCTGTTGTGGGCTGGGATGGCGGAAGGGCTTGGGTCCTGACTGCTTGTGGTTCCACCACTTTACCCTTCTCTGTGTGGCCTTCTCTTCACCAGATGTAGATGTGATGCCGGGGTTCTTGTTTGCGGAGCCGAAGAATGAGCTTCACAAACAGCCAAGGTAGGAGAGCAAGGTACAGGCTTTTATTTGGAGATAAAGTGAAAGGACAGAGCTCCCGGCTCACGCCAGGAGGGGACAAGAGAGTCTGTAGTGGTGCTTTGTCCAGGGGGTTTTATAGGCAGTTGAGGATTTTTTGGGAACATGAAAAAATCTTAGGGGTGGGGACTTGTTAAGTGGTTCTTGAATATTAAAAATTAACTTAACTGTAAGGAATTTCCTGCCTTGATTTCTCTCTGGGACACCGGAGGCTTGGTCTGGGAGCACATCAAAAGGCTTCCTGCTCAGCCCCCAAGGTGGGCCGAGGCATTGTCTATTTGTTAAAGAATCTTGCCTCTTGAACTTCCTGGGTGTTAAAATGCAATCTTATCTTTAAGATGGAATTCTTCCTGCCTTTTACCATGCCGTCTACAGCTGGGTCTGCATGCTAAGTTAGTTGCTCAGTTTGCAAAATCACCTTGTCAGATCTGGAGGAGGAAAGACAGCACACAGGCCTGGGCCTTTTAGCATGCTAAAGTGAATCTTACACATGGTTACAAATGATTAGCATAATAAAACATGTGCTGCTCTTCTTTATCTGGGGAACATTAACTGATGTCACTGAAGAATGATTCTAGAACTCAATGTTTAACATAGAGTTTTAGTAGGGGGGGTTTCCTTGCATATAGTTACACTGCTCTGACTGCAAATATCCTGCCCTGCCCCCTCCGGAGGCCTTCACTCTATTCTGACTACATCTATGGTCCCTGTCTCAGATGGTCTGTTCTGCAGTTCTCAGGCTGTTTTCAGAGTTAGCTGTGTTTGCTTTGTTCTTCCTTGGTGTGTACATGGGAGGAGGTTTTCGCCTTGCCATCCAACTGCACTATATTTTACTCTCTGTCAGCTGCTTTGTTTGAGAGAGAAAAATGCCTAAGAACTTCATGGAAAGGAGAAAGTGTGTTTGTATGTTGTGTTGGGGGAGGGAAGAGAAGAGGGTTGGTGGTAATAGCACAGAGAAGTTGGAAAGCTTAGCAAAGATGTGAGTTTAAGATGGTCAGGAGAACTTTCTCCATAGGTATCCCAGATCTAAGCCAGTGAATCTTTATAGGGATATCAAGTTTATTTCTATTTATATTCTTTCAACATACTTTACAGCAAATACATTCCATCAGTAAACAGTTTAAAGTAGCAGGAACACTATGTAAAGGGAAATATAGAATTCTTGGTACCTAAAAATGGTCAAAGAAGTTCCTTTTAATTTGTGTTAAGCAGAAATTAAGAAAAATTTATAATTTACAGACAAGGTGGTGAATAATACCTACCTAGCTTTGCTTCATAGTGGAATTCACATTTGTGGCAGTGTTTTGACCTGTTAGATGGAATGTCAGCAAGTCCAAGCCTCCACACTGAAAGTCTGAGAAGTAGCCGAAAGCTAAAGTAGAAGGTCTATAACACTTGATTTTGCATAACAAACTCTCATTATCACTTATGTTTTGAGCTGGTCTTCTGTATGTCTGTCTTATCTCCCCTTGCTTTCATGAGATAAGAACTATAATTATTTACATTTTTGCCACCTAGTTCAGAATTTTCCATAAAGTAAGTGCTAAGAAAATACTTGTTAACTGAATTTAATCAAAGGAGCTCTAGTATGGTGGGAAGTTCACTGGTCTGGGAGCTAATGATTTGGTTTCAGGGCCAGGCTGCCAAGTATTAACTGCTTTTGGTCAGGTTCCTTCCTTCAGGACTCAGGACTTGCCTTGTAGGGAGCCTTCTTGATGCCCACTGTGCCCTGCTTTGGATTAGTTCACTCACGTGCTCCTACTTTACCCGCTAGAAACCTCCGCTGTGAGACACTGGAGTCTTAAGTTCAGAGACTCTATCTACTCCATCCTTGGTCTGGCACACAGTAGGTGCTAAACAATTTTCATACATGGGTGAATGATTTAGCTTCTCTGAGCTTATAACTTTTCATTTGGAAAATGGGAATATAATAATACACGATACTGGGGTTTCTAAGAATCTTCCTTAGAAAATAGTCTGGCCCTCCTTCCTTTAATAATAATAGCAATAGAGTTGTTTACGGAACACCTATTATATATGCCAAACACTGACTGGGGACTTTATTATCTCCATTATCTCTTATCCTTACATTTCCTCTGAGATAGGTGCTATTATCCCCATTTTAGGATGCTTGGAGATATGAAGAAATTGCCCCAAATCAACAGCAAGCAAGTCTGGCAGAGTCAGAATTTGAATTCCAAGTCTAATATTTCTGCCACAGAATTGATGTTTCCATGGGAAGCTGTATTGTCGTTGACAGACCTCCTCATGAATACCCTGGCTGTGTAATTATGGTCTGTAAAAGGTGGACCTTGAAAGATGAGCTAGTGAAACCCAGCCCGTAATACATTGCTTGGCACACGGTAATGGTATGCTCAGTATATAGTTGTTGAATAAAACAATGCATTAGTCAATTAGTGATATTAGTAATTTATGTAATAAATCAGGAGACTGTTTATATATTTGTGATTGAAGTTTTTAAACACCCACAACTTCAGTTCAGATAACCTGCAAATATTCGTAGGAAGGTAAAACTAGAATTTCATTCTCATGTAGTCCATGGAAAAAGGCGATTGGCTAGCCATCTAGGGTTCTTATTTAAATGAAAATTCCTAGATTCTGTTCCCAGAGTGTTATTTTTATGCTGTCCTCTTATGAATGTGAAACAAAGTGCTTTCTAAATTGTGCAGTGCTATGCACACTTAATGTATTAGTAAGGATTTATTTATCTTTTTTAACATGAAGGTTGGAGAAAGTATCTTTTGGGACCTCTTGAAACTCAAGGGAGAGATCAGTTAAATCAGAAAAGAAAAGGACTCTTTCATTCATCAAAGGGAAAGTTCCTTTTTTTAGTATCTTCTCAGAAGCAAGTCCGCTTGACTAAAATTTAACAAATAGATTCTGTTGGTGTGTTTGGTTATTCCAGGGCTGAAACATCCTCAGGTTACCTCAGGTGAGAGTGGTGTATCGCCACACCTGAAAGGTGTGGCTCTCTGAGCGAGGCTGCAGTGCTGTAGGTCAGCGGCAGCTTTGGGGCCAAGAGATATTCTGCCTGCCCATCAAGCTGTGACTCAGCCCCCCTTCTTCTGCTTTCCTTGGTAGATGTCCTCCTGTTCCATGACGGGTTATTACTTCTTTTGTCTCTTCTTGTTTCTGACCAATGGCTTCTGCTTATTGCCTTCTATCTTTAAAACACAAATAAGCAGCATTTATTGAGGCTTACTGTATGCCAAGAGGAATTCATTTTTATTTTCACAACAGCATTTTAAGGGAGTATTAGGGTGTCCTTATCTGATAATTCACTATGCTAGTCCCTTCACTGAGTGTGCAGGTATGCAAAAGCCATCAAAACCGGAAAATATCCATTAATGAATCGAAAACCAATACATTTTCCACTCAAAACTCCCTCCCCACTTAATAGTGGCCTTTGCAATCAGCTTTCACTGACAGACAGTGCAAATGTAATGCAAAATTTAAGAACAAGTTTTGCAAAAGATGCACAATTTTCTGAAGTTGATGTCAGTAGGAAAGCCATTGATGAATAAAGCCCTGGGAGTGAGACCAGTTAACAATCAGAGAAGAGAAACTCAGCAAGGTCTGTTTAATTTTGCTACTTGAGAACCGCTTTTGCTATTCTGAAATACATTTTGGAAATCTTTGGTATGTGCACTATTATGTAATTGGGTGTAGGCATTAAAATAGGCCAGATTTTTCTGCTTTTTGGGACCCCAGATTTTCATGGAATAAGGATTAGTTTCCTGGAACATAATGCCAATGATTTTTGATAATATATGCTCTTGGGGCTAAGGAAATGTATATAGTTACTGGAAGTCCTTAAACACTGAGGGTCAACTCATATTTATAAGTGAGGGAGACTGTAACAAATTACTAATAGGCTGGAATAATCTATTTAACTTTCACTTTAAAAGTCCTGCTAATAGCATTTTATTTTTGTATAGGTATTACAATTTGAGAATGTTTCTCACATGCATTATCTCATTTTATGGTCACAAAATTATATGAAGGAATAGCAAAGAGGAATAGCATTACTCTGTGCTTTTATTTATTTATTTATTTATTTAGGTATCATTAATCTACAATTACATGAGGAACATTATGTTTACTAGTCTCCCCCCATCACCAAGTCCCCCCACAAACCCCATTATAGTCACTGTCCATCAGTGTAGTAAGATGCTGTAGAATCACTACTTGTCTTCTCTGTGTTGCACAGCCCTCCCCGTGCCCCACCCCCCACATTATACATGCTAATCATAATGCCCCCTTTTCTCCCCCCCCCACCTTCCCACCCATCCTCCCAGTCTCTTTCCCTTTGGTAACTGTTAGTCCCTTCTTGGGTTCTGTGATTCTGCTGCTGTTTTGTTCCTTCAGTTTTTTCTTTGTTCTTACACTCCACAGATGAGTGAAATCATTTGGTACTTGTCTTTCTCCGCCTGGCTTATTTCACTGAGCATAATACCCTCTAGCTCCATCCATGTTGTTGCAAATGGTAGGATTTGTTTTCTTCTTATACTCTGTGTTTTAAAGGTAAGGATACTGAGATGAGTTTGATGTTGAGTAGTCAGTAAATGACACTCAGTACTAGAACAATTTTCCTGACTCCTGGTTCACTGCTTTTACCACTCCACAAAATAAAAAGGGAGACTAAGGAAGTAAAAAATAAAAGAAAAAAGATATGTAACAGTTCCTAGATACAACCGTGTGCTTAATACACTATTTAAGGAAGATAATTTTCAATTATTTTGCATAATATTTTTTCAGAATAGATGCTCTAAATTCATCATTATATTCTCTGTATGAGGAAGATCAATATCATCTCTTATAAATGAAGAAATTATAGAAAATCAAACAATTAGACAGTTGAGAAAACCAGATGGCAAAATAAGTAGAATAATCATGTGTCTATAATCAGAAGATTACAAAGATAGGTAACAAAAGTAGAATTGCCCAGACTAATTGCTCTTTATACCCAGGACAGCTTTTAAGACCTTATTTTCTTATCTTTTTCAGCAAGATGTCTTATTGCAATTTTTTTCTTTTTAAAAATTGTTTTGTGAGAGGGAGAGGCCGAAGATGGCGGCGTGAGTAGAGCAGCGGAAATCTCCTCCCAAAACCACATATATCTATGAAAATATAACAAAGACAACCCTTCCTAGAATAAAGACCAGAGGACACAGGACAATATCCAGACCACATCCGCACCTGAGAGAACCCAGCGCCTCGCGAAGGGGGTAAGATACAAGCCCCGGCCCCGCGGGAGCCGAGCGCCCCTCCCCCCAGCTCCCGGCGGGAGAAGAGCAGGCAGAGCGGGAGGGAGACGGAGCCCAGGACTGCCGAGCACCCAGCCCCAGCCATCCGGGCCAGAGTGCAGGGCCCTCGATACTGGGAAAACAGGGCAGCAAGAACAGTGAGCAGGCACTGGAGGCTGGGAGACAGAGGACATAAGAAAAGCGCGCGACCATTTTTTTTTTGCTTTTTTGCTATTTTGTTTTGGCGAGCGCTTTTTGGAAGTCTTAAAGGGATAGGGACCCCAATACTAGGGAAACAGGGCAGAAAGACCGGTGAGCAGAGGCCTGAGGCTGGCACCGGAGAATAAAGAAAAACGAACAACCACCTTTTTTTTTTTTTTCTTAATTAAAAACTTTTTTTTAATTTAAAAAAAAATTTTTTTTTTCTTTTTTTTTTTTTTTGGTGGTCATTGTTTTGTTTTGGTGGGTGCTTTTTGGAAGTCTTAAAGGGGCAGGGCGGGTCACTTAATCCAGAGGTAGGGAATCCGGGATCTCTGGGCACCCTAACCCCTGGGCTGCAGGGAGCAGGGAGGCCCCTTACGGAGATAAATAGCCTCCCAGCAGCTCCTGCTCCAACGCGACTCCACCATTTTGGAGCAGCTGCCCGAGCAAGGCCACGCCCACAGCAACAGCGGAGATTAACTCCATAGCAGCCGGGCAGGAAGCAGAAACCCTGTCTGCGCGCAGCTGCGCAGCACAAGCCACTAGAGGCCGCTGTTCTCCCAGGAGAGGAGGGCCACAAACCAACAAGAAAGGAAGTCCTTCCAGCCGTCACTCGTCCCAGTTCTGCAGACTATTCCTATCACCATGAAAAGGCAAAGCTACAGGCAGACAAAGATCACAGAGACAACACCAGAGAAGGAGACAGACCTAACCAGTCTTCCTGACAAAGAATTCAAAATAAGAATCATAAACATGCTGACAGAGATGCAGAGAAATACGCAAGAGAAATGGGATGAAGTCTGGAAGGAGATCACAGATGCCAGAAAGGAGATCGCAGAAATGAAACAAACTCTGTAAGGGTTTATAAGCAGAATGGATAGAATGCAAGAGGCCATTGATGGAATTGAAACCAGAGAACAGGAACGCATAGAAGCTGACATAGAGAGAGAGAAAAGGATCTCCAGGAATGAAACAATATTAAGAGAACTGTGTGACCAATCCAAAAGGAACAATATCCGTATTATAGGGGTCCCAGAAGAAGAAGAGAGAGGAAAAGAGATGGAAAGTATCTAGGAAGAAGTAATTGCTGAAAACTTCCCCACACTGGGGGAGGAAGTAATCGAACAGACCACGGAAATACACAGAACCCCCAAAAGAAAGGATCCAAGAAGGGCAACACCAAGACACATAATAATTAAAATGGCAAAGATCAAGGACAAGGAGAGTTTTAAAGGCAGCTAGAGAGAAAAAGGTCACCTATAAAGGAAAACCCATCAGGCTAACATCAGACTTCTCGACAGAAACCCTACAGGCCAGAAGAGAATGGCATGATATATTTAATACAATGAAACAGAAGGGCCTTGAACCAAGGATACTGTATCCAGCACGACTATCATTCAAATATGATGGTGGGATTAAACAATTCCCAGACAAACAAAAGCTGAGGGAATTTGCTTTCCACAAACCACCTCTACAGAACATCTTACAGGGACTGCTCTAGATGGGAGCACTCCTAGAAAGAACACAGCACAAAACACCCAACATATGAAGAATCGAGGAGGAGGAATAAGAAGGGAGAGAAGAAAAGAATCTCCAGACAGTGTATATAACAGCTCAATAAGCGAGCTAAGTTAGGCAGTAAGATACTAAAGAGGCTAACCTTGAACCTTTGGTAACCACGAATTTAAAGCCTGCAATGGCAATAAGTACATATCTTTCAATAGTCACCCTAAATGTTAATGGGTTGAATGCACCAATCAAAAGACACAGAGTAACAGAATGGATAAAAAAGCAAGACCCATCTATATGCTGCTTACAAGAAACTCACCTCAAACCCAAAGACATGAACAGACTAAAAGTCAAGGGATGGAAAAACATATTTCAAGCAAACAACAGTGAGAAGAAAGCAGGGGTTGCAGTACTAATATCAGACAAAATAGACTTCAAAACAAAGAAAGTAACAAGAGATAAAGAAGGACACTACATAATGATAAAGGGCTCAGTCAAACAAGAGGATATAACCATTCTAAATATATATGCACCCAACACAGGAGCACCAGCATATGTGAAACAAATACTAACAGAACTAAAGGGGGAAATAGACTGCAATGCATTCATTCTAGGAGACTTCAACACACCACTCACCCCAAAGGATAGATCCACTGGGCAGAAAATAAGTAAGGACATGGAAGCACTGAACAACACAGTAGAGCAGATGGACCTAATAGACATCTATAGAACTCTACATCCAAAAGCAGCGGGATATACATTCTTCTCAAGTGCACATGGAACATTCTCCAGACTAGACCACATACTAGGCCACAAAAAGAGCCTCAGAAAATTCCAAAAGATTGAAATCCTACCAACCAACTTTTCAGACCACAAAGGCATAAAACTAGAAATAAACTGTACAAAGAAAGCAAAGAGGCTCACAAACACATGGAGGCTTAACAACACGCTCCTAAATAATCAATGGATCAATGACCAAATTAAAATGGAGATCCAGCAATATATGGAAACAAATGGCAACAACAACACTAAGCCCCAACTTCTGTGGGACACAGCAAAAGCAGTCTTAAGAGAAAGTATATAGCAATCCAAGCATATTTAAAAAAGGAAGAGCAATCCCAAGTGAATGGTCTAATGTCACAATTATCAAAATTGGAAAAAGAAGAACAGATGAGGCCTAAGGTCAGCAGAAGGAGGGACATAATAAAGATCAGAGAAGAAATAAATAAAATTGAGAAGAATAAAACAATAGCAAAAATCAATGAAACCAAGAGCTGGTTCTTCGAGAAAATAAACAAAATAG
Source organism: Manis pentadactyla (assembly GCF_030020395.1). Lineage (NCBI taxonomy): Eukaryota > Metazoa > Chordata > Mammalia > Pholidota > Manidae > Manis > Manis pentadactyla. The sequence continues at coordinate 24,394,979 of NC_080037.1, read as the reverse complement.
ATATGCCTCTAGCCAGACTTATTATGAAGAAAAGAGAGTCAACACAAATCAACAGTATCAGAAACGAGAAAGGAAAAATCACGACGGACACCACAGAAATGCAAAGAATTATTGGAGAATACTATGAAAACCTATATGCTAACAAGCTGGGAAACCTAGGAGAAATGGACAACTTCCTAGAAAAATATAACCTTCCAAGATTGACCCAGGAAGAAACAGAAAATCTAAACAGACCAATTACCAGCAACGAAATTGAAGCGGTAATCAAAAACTACCAAAGAACAAAACCCCCGGGCCAGATGGATTTACCTCGGAATTTTATCAGACATACAGGGAAGACATAATACCCATTCTCCTTAGAGTTTCCCAAAAAATAGAGGAGGACGGGATACTCCCAAACTCATTCTATGAAGCTAACATCACCCTAATACCAAAACCAGGCAAAGACCCCACCAAAAAAGAAAACTACAGACCAATATCCCTGATGAACGTAGATGCAAAAATACTCAACAAAATATTAGCAAACCGAATTCAAAAATACATCAAAAGGATCATACACCATGACCAAGTGGGATTCATCCCAGGGATGCAAGGATGGTACAACATTCGAAAGTCCATCAACATCATCCACCCCATCAACAAAAAGAAAGACAAAAACCACATGATCATCTCCATAGATGCTGAAAAAGCATTTGACAAAGTTCAACATCCATTCATGTTAAAAACTCTCAGCAAAATGGGCATAGAGGGCAAGTACCTCAACATAATAAAGGCCATCTATCATAAACCCACAGCCAACATTATATTGAACAGCGAGAAGCTGAAAGCATTTCCTCTGAGATCGGGAACTAGACAGGGATGCCCACTCTCTCCACTGTTATTTAACATAGTACTGGAGGTCCTAGCCACGGCAATCAGACAAAATAAAGAAATACAAGAAATCCAGATTGGTAAAGAAGAAGTTAAACTGTCACTATTTGCAGATGACATGATACTGTACATAAAAAACCCTAAAGACTCCACCCCAAAACTACTAGAACTGATATCGGAATACAGCAAAGTTGCAGGATACAAAATCAACACACAGAAATCTGTGGCTTTCCTATATACTAACAATGAACCAACAGAAAGAGAAATCAGGAAAACAACTCCATTCACAATTGCATCAAAAAAAAAAAAAATACCTAGGAATAAACCTAACCAAAGAAGTGAAAGACTTATACTCTGAAAACTACAAGTCACTCTTAAGAGAAATTAAAGGGGACACTAACAGATGGCAACTCATCCCATGCTCGTGGCTAGGAAGAATTAATATCGTCAAAATGGCCATCCTGCCCAAAGCAATATACAGATTTGATGCAATCCCTATGAAACTACCAGCAACATTCTTCAATGAACTGGAACAAATAATTAAAAAATTCATATGGAAACACCAAAGACCCCGAATAGCCAAAGCAATCCTGAGAAAGAAGAATAAAGTAGGGGGGATCTCACTCCCCAACTTCAAGCTCTACTATAAAGCCATAGTAATCAAGACAATTTGGTACTGGCACAAGAGCAGAGCCACAGACCAATGGAACAGACTAGACAATCCAGACATTAACCCAGACATATATGGTCAATTAATATTTGATAAAGGAGCCATGGACATACAATGGTGAAATGATAGTCTCTTCAACAGGTGGTGCTGGCAAAACTGGACAGCTACATGTAGGAGAATGAAACTGGACCATTCTCTAACCCCATATACAAAAGTAAACTCAAAATGGATCAAAGACCTGAATGTAAGCCATGAAACCATTAAACTCTTGGAAGAAAACATAGGCACAAACCTCTTAGACATAAACATCAGTGACCTCTTCTTGAACATATCTCCCCGGGCAAGGAAAACAACAGCAAAAATGAGTAAGTGGGACTATATTAAGCTGAAAAGCTTCTGTACAGCAAAAAACACCATCAATAGAACAAGAAGGATCCCTACAGTATGGGAGAATATATTTGAAAATGACACATCCAATAAAGGCTTGACGTCCAGAATATATAAAGAGCTCACACGCCTCAACAAACAAAAAACAAATAATCCAATTAAAAAATGGGCAGAGGAACTGAACAGACAGTTCTCCAAAAAAGAAATACAGATGGCCAACAGACACATGAAAAGATGCTCCACATCGCTATTTATCAGAGAAATGCAAATTAAAACTATAATGAGGTATCACCTCACACCAGTAAGGATGGCTGCCATCCAAAAGACAAACAACAACAAATGTTGGCGAGGCTGTGGAGAAAGGGGAACCCTCCTACACTGCTGGTGGGAATGTAAGTTAGTTCAACCATTGTGGAAAGCAGTATGGAGGTACATCAAAATGCTCAAAACAGACTTACCATTTGACCCAGGAATTCCACTCCTAGGAATTTACCCTAAGAACGCAGCAATCAAGTATGGGAAAGACAGATGCACCCCTATGTTTATTGCAGCACTATTTACAATAGCCAAGAATTGGAAGCAACCTAAATGTCCATCAATAGATGAATGGATAAAGAAGAAGTGGTACATATACACAATGGAATACTACTCAGCCATAAGAAAAGGGCAAATCCAATCATTTGCAGCAACATGGATGGAGCTGGAGGGTATTTTGCTCAGTGAAACAAGCCAAGCGGAGAAAGAGAAATACCAAATGATTTCACTTATCTGTGGAATATAAGAACAAAGGAAAAACTGAAGGAACAAAACAGCACCAGAATCACAGAACTCAAGAATGGTCTAACAGGTACCAAAGGGAAAGGGACTGGGGAGGATGGGTGGGTTAATCGGGAGGAGGGATAATCGGGGGGAGAAGTAGGGGGGTATTAAGATTAACATGCATGGGGGGGTAGGAGAAAAGGGAGGGCTGTACAACACAGAGAAGGCAAGTAGTGATTCTACAACATTTTGCTATGCTGATGGACAGTGACTGTAAAGGGTTTTATAGGGGAGACCTGGTATAGGGGAGAGCCTAGTAAACATAATATTCGTCATGTAAGTGTAGATTAGTGATACCAAAAAGAAAGCAAAAAAAAAAAAAGGGCAGTTCCTGTGTGGTAACCTCCAACGAGTTCTACACAAGGGTATAAAGGGCATATAAAAGTGTAGGCAAAGGGTCTGTTTGTGTTTATACAGAGGATCAAAGCCTAATTGGGCTACCCCGAAAATGAACTAAGATACGATATGAAAAAGAACTTCCAACATCTGCACTCTCTGGAAGACTCATGCCAGAAGATGATCATCAAAATCCCCAACAAAGATCCACGCACTGCTACAGCTGTAGATGCACTCATCCCACCAGTTCCTGGACCTGCCATGGGAATGAGGAAGGAGATATCTAAGCTGACCTGTGCATACAGTAAAACAACAAATTTGACTGGATCTATACTGTTGGAACTCAACCAAGAATTTGGAGAAGTGCAAATTGTAGCACTCCAAAGTCTTACAACTACAGACTATTTACTGTTAAAAGAACATATGGCATGTGAACAGTCCCCAGGAATGGGTTGTTTTAATTTGTCTGATTTCTCTCAGACTGTTCAAGTTCAGTTGGACAATATCCACCATATCATAGATAAGTTTTCACAAATGCCTAAGGTGCCTAACTGGTTTTCTTGGTTTCACTGGAGATGGCTGGTAATTACAGATATGCTTTGGTTATGTAACTATACTCCTATTATGTTAATGTGTGTGCGCAATTTAAGTAGTAGCTTAAAACCTATACCTGCTGAAGTTACTCTACAAGAAGATATGTCAAAGAAATAATCAATCTTCCCATGTTTTCTTCCGCCTGCTACTTCTATAGCTTTTCTTCTTCCTTCCTAATTACAACCCTTAAATAGAATTCGTGCCTCATATCATATTTACCGAGTATCATAACTCCTCCAAGTGGTAAAGATACCTCAAGACAAATGCTGGGCATAGAAGCCACAAGGCATAAATCTGCAAAGAAGTAAAAAGCTAACCTTTTCAAACAATAAGGCTTCCCTCTCACTTACCAACTTCACATTTCCCTGTATGGCCCCGGAAGATGACTGGTTAGCCAGAGACGGGTAAGATTCCTCAAGGGAGGAACAACCTAAGACAGGCACAGTCGCAGGGGGGCCATCAGGTTAGAAATTGGGGATCAACAGAGGTGAGGCTTAGAACCTCACCCCCCCGTTCTGAGAGAAATCTTCTGCATATGTGGATGTTTTATTGCCCTGGTCTAACTTGGATTAACACATAGTCTACAGGCACACACCTGATCATCTACATTTGCTCTCTTACAACACTAAACTATGTTTTCCACCTTTATCTTGTATCTACCTACCACTTCAGCATTTTATTAAAAATAATAATAATAAAGAGAGAAATGTGGTATCCACATATAAATCAAGTATAAAAACCAAATGAGTATTCATATTTGAACTGACTGTTTATAGTTCATAATGCATGAGCAAAACCGAAAGTTTCTGTGATGACTGCCCTTGTACTGTTCACCATGTAACTTATTCATTATGTAAGAATTTGTTCTCAATGTAAGAACTTGTTTGTTATGCCTCAGAAGATTGGAGACTGATGAAAATTAGGCTTGGGGTGTATTAATGATTGTGCATTGAGCATTGACTCCCCTATACAGAATTTTATTGTCATTAACAACCATTTGATCAATAAATATGAGAGATGCCCTCACACACACAAAAAAAAGGACAGACTTCCAATGGTAAAATAAATAAGTAACCGGGATGTAATGTATAGCATAAGGAATATAGTCAAGATATTGTAACAGCCTGGTAGGGTGATAGCTGGAACCTAGAATTATGTATATAAATGTTTTACCACTGTGTTGTACACTTGAAACTAATGTAATGTAATACTGTGCGTCAACTACCCTTCAATAAAAAATAATTATTTAAAAAAAAAAAAAACATAGGCAAAAACCTCTTGGGCATAAACATGAGCAACTTCTTCATGAACATATCTCCTCAGGCATGGGAAACAATAGCAAAAATGAACAAGTGGGACTATATCAAGCTGAAAAGCTTCTGTACAGCAAAGGACAGCATCAGTAGAACAAAAAGGAGCCCTACAGTATGGGAGAATATATTCATAAATGACAGATCCTATAAAGGGTTGACATCCAAGGTATATAAAGAGCTCACCCACCTCAACAAACAAAAAGCAAATAATCCAATTAAAAAATGGTCAGAGGAGCTGAACAGACACTTCTTCAAAGCAGAAATTCAGATGGCCAACAGACACATGAAAAGACATTCCACATCACTAGTCATCAGAGAAATGCAAATTAGATCCACAATGAGATATCACCTCACACCAGTAAGGATCGCCACCTTCCAAAAGACAAACAACAACAAATGTTGGCTGAGGTTGTAGAGAAAGGGGAACCCTCCTACACTGCTGGTGGGAATGTAAATTAGTTCAACCATTGTGGAAAGCAGTATGGAGGTTCCTCAAAAAGCTCAAAATAGAAATACCATTTGACCCAGGAATTCCACTTCTAGGAATTTACCCTAAGAATGCAGCAGCCCAGTTTGAAAAAGATAGATGCACCCCTATGTTTATTGCAGCACTATTTACAATAGCCAAGAAATGGAAGCAACCTAAGTGTCCATCAGTAGATGAATGGATAAAGATGTGATACATATACACAATGGAATATTACTCAGCCATCAGAAGAAAACAAATCCTACCATTTGCAACAACATGGATGGAGCCAGAGGGTATTATGCTCAGTGAAATAAGCCAGGCAGAGAAAGACAAGTACCAAATGATTTCACTCATATGTGGAGTATAAGAAAAAAGAAAAAACTGAAGGAACAAAACAGCAGCAGAATCACAGAACCCAAGAATGGACTAACAGTTACCAAAGGGAAAGGGACTGGGCAGGAGGGGTGGGAAGGGAGGGATAAGGGGGGGAAAAAGAAAGGGGGCATTACGATTAGCATGTATAATGTGGGGGGAGGCATGGGGAGGGCTGTACAACACAGAGAAGACAAGTAGTGACTCTACAGCATCTTATTACACTGATGGACAGTGACTGTAATGGGGTTTGTGGGGGGCACTTGGTGAAGGGGGGAGCCTAGTAAACATAATGTTCCTCATGTAATTGTTGATTAATGATACCAAAAAAAAAAAACAGCTATACACAGCAGGTGCTCACCCAGGGTGCTTCTGCTCTTCCCCCACACCACCCTGGGCTCCAGTGTGGGGTCCTGGCCAGGAACATGGTGGTGGATGCAGGCGTGTGCCCATCTTCCTGTGACCATCATCACCATCACCCAAGTTTTTATCCAGTTATTTAAATCAGAAAATGTTCTCTCAGAGCCAATCAACCATCCTCCTACTCCCTTGAATCCACTCAACTGTAGATTAAGCCAGATTGTTAAAAATTTGCAGCCAAAAATTAAATTAAAAAGCCTCCATGACTCAAAAAAAAATTGTTTTGTTAACTATGATAAATTATATAGATCAGTACAGTTTTTATACTTTTCTCTTTGGGAAAAAATCTTTGGTCCTAAACATTTACTTAAATAGAAGTTAAAACAGAACAAGAACACCACCAGCCAGAAAAGACTGTCTTGGGGTGGTTGAGAGCTAGCTGATTATGCACTAATTCCTTCTTATCTGATCAAAATCAATGATATATTTTACTTGTAATAGTTTAGGCTCAAGGACTTTTTTTGGTAGGGTGCTAGGAAAAGAACAATGTTGAACATTTTTGTGAGTCTTTACACTTCTGACTGTTTCTCTTTGTTATTTTTTTACATTAAGGGTTTAGGAGAGAGTGGTTTCTGCAGAAAGGTTGGTTACCAGAAACAACTGCTAAGGAACTTGCGGTTTTGTTGTAGACAATTATTTGAAGTGGAAAAGTTCTGAAGTTTGGACTGATGTTACCCTATTACCCACTTCATATCTAAACTAGATTTATTGACTGAAAAATTTAGCTTATGAACCTGTTTTAGTAAGCTCCTGAAATAAATCAAAGCTGTTTTTAGACATGTGTCCTTGCTTGGAGTACTTACTGGAATGATATTTTGTGAATCTTGGCACCTCAAACCTTTCTGATTTTCCTGACTGGTCATTTGAGGACAAATTAAGAAAAGACTCAGGATGAAGAAAAAAAATGGCTCCAAAGGCAGTTATATCTAATTCTAAGGTATAATAGAAAGTTGTCAGAATACCTTGTCAGACTTTAAAACAGAAAAATATCTGTAACTTTCTGAGACCTAACCCACAGGCAGGGAGAGTAGGCCATCAGTACCTTGGAGTTTCCTTGGGACTGAAGTTCCTATTTCATCAAGAAAAACACATGCAGTAAAACATTCCATTACACTGAAAAGGACTAACCATGGCTCAAGTATACTAACATCTCATACGTAGTTATTGAATCAAAATATTTATTAAGTTTTGGTCATATATTTGATTTATTTAGTGTTCTGTAGATGAATCACCCTAACATATGACCAAATAGAATTTCTGGCTAAGTGTCCAATTTTTTATCATTCTTGCACATTATTATCTCATGTTTTAAAATATCAGACTCTTACATTAAACAACATTTAATTTAGCCAATTGAAAATTGAAAAGCATTGAGAATATCTTTAGGTTTGTTTGGTATTTTTAAACATTTTAGAGAAAATTTGATATTTGCTGATCAATGATGTGGTGTACAATATAGAAGTTATAGTATTTATTAATCGAGGTTTTATGAAATGAAAGAAAGAATAATGAAATGTTTACACAGGAGGTACTATAAGGTCGGGGAAAAAGCATGAGGTTTGCTTTCTGATTCTGTCATTTGCTAACCAATATCTCAGGCAGTAATTTAATTAACCTGGCTCAACTATAAAATAATCTTTACCTCAGATGGTATTTGGCATATGTATAATTTGTTCCTTCTTACATATTTAGTATATGCGATATAATTTTATACTTGTAAAATACGATTATATAAATTAATAGGCTTTGCCTCCCTTGTTGCCTACATTCCCACTGTGAACCTTCCCTGGGCCAGCACAAGGGAGTTAAAGATGTTACGAAGGAAGGAAAAGAGGATTATGTTGATTAACCGTGGAATCCAAAGAGAAAAACCAATCTCTCACCCCAAAAGGCCATTTCTGGCTAAAAAAATTGGAATATTTTCTTGACCAAGCACCCGCTATACTTAAATCTTTGTATAAGAGGTATTGCTTTTCCCATTTAGCAAATAAAGAACTGAGGAGGGAGGCGTGCAGGTGTGTAAGTGACTCGCCCACGCAGCCAGCGGTCACAGCGGCGGGATGCCCGCTCCCAGCCCTTCCCGGCCAAGGCCTCCGTGCTTCCTCCTCTGCTGAGGGACCTGTAATCCTTTCATTTTTTTCTGATCCAAAAGAGCTTTAGGCAATAGCAGAAGAACCTATGGTTAATTATTGTTTAAACTTAATAATGCAAGACTGGTAAATATTGTTTATTTATATAAATACAGAATAGGAGACGTTATCTCTCGATATGTGATCCAGGAAAGAGATTTGAGAAAAGCTAATGAATACTGTACATCTACTCAAGGTCACGGGGAAGTAGTGACTCAATTCTATTTGGTTCTTTTCTTTTTCCCTATGCTTGATAAAGTCACTATGCATTTTAACTGTGTTAGATTTTCATTTATTATTGTTATAATTCAGGTATAGAAGCATGTATGGAGAACAATATGAACACCCAAGTAACTAGAAATAAAAAGGTCAAGAAAGAAAATGGTGCACACACGACTGCTGTTTCCTCCCCAGGAAGTGACCGTTCTCCTGACTACGGCGTTTGGGTTGTATATGCGTCACTCAGCATCTGCAAAGCTCCACTGCATACTGTGAACGAATGGATGTGGAAGAGGAAATCATGTCTTAGTAGTGCCATGAAAGCAGTTACGATCTTGTAGACTCCCTGAAAGAAGGTTCTCTGGGAGCCTCCAGGGTCCTCAGGCTGCACACCTACCTTAGAACCCCTGCTCTAAGATATATAGTGAGGAGTGGGATTTTGTGGTTGTATGCTAAACACATCTTTCACATATTTCCAAACTGGTTTCCCAAGTGCAGTTTTCACAAGCTGATCAAAAAGCCTAGGCCCCCCTCATTGGTTCATCAGAGTTCCCAGCTCTGCACATTTTCGTGGACATTTGTTATCACCAGTCCCTTAAATCGTTTTAAATGATATCTTACTGTAGTTTTAATTTTCATTTCTATGATTACTATAGGAAGGTTGAGTATCTTTGTAAATTTTGTTTCCGTGAATGACCTGGTCCTTTCCTCATTTTTCCATTTAGTTTGTCTTTTTCTCATTGGTTTCGTCACTATTCTTTATGTATCTGGATACTCAGACTTTTCCAGCTATGTAAGTTCCAAATCAATTCTGTTCTGAGTCTTTTCATTTCACGGTTTAATTGTTGTCTTTACATGTGTTAAGTAGTTGAATTTATAAAATATTTTTCTTTATAGTTCTGGATTTTTGGGGCCTTAAGAAAATCTTTCCAATTCTGTGGTTGTAAAGATATTTTTCAATATTTTCTTTTAAAATTTGTAAAGTTTGATTTTTTTACATTTAGTATTTTTATCTTGTTGGAATTTGCTTTTATATATGATTTAAGGTAGGGGTATACTTATGTGTGTGTGCCTGCATCATTTATTAATAAAGCTTCTTTGTTCCTCTCATCTAAATGTCAGCTTTGTTTACTTTTAAAGTGTGTGTGTGTGTGTATATATATATATACATATATATATATATATATGTATATATATATATTAATGTAGGCCTATTTCTAGATTTTGAAATTAAATTCTATTGATCTATTTTCCATCATTATTATAATATCATATTGTCTTAATTATTGTTACCTTATAATAAGAAAATGCATGTTAAGCAAATACTACATCTTGTTCTTTTAGTTTTCAGAATTGTCTTGGCTATGATTTTCCATAGAAATTTTAAAATCAATTTGCAAAGTTTCATGAGAAATCTTTTTGGGATACTGACTGCAATAGCATTAGATTTACAGACTTTGGAGAAAAAAGGCATCTTTATGAACATGGCATATTTAACCCAAATCTTCTTCCGTGTCCATTTGTGAGTGGTCTATTTTCTGTTGATGATCTTGGAAGTTTTCATTTGCTGTCCCTTCTAGTTAGAATTTATTTCATCAGATTTCTTCATAGTTGCCTTCTGTATTAGTTTCCTCAGGTTGCTGTTATAGACTGCCATGAACCGTGTGACAGCAGAGAAGACGGCTGACTGCGATCCAAGAAGAGGCCCCTCACTGGGGAACTGAATTTTCCAGCACCTTGATCTTGGATTTCCCAGCCTCCAGAACGTGGACTGTAAATGTCTGTTGTTTAAGGCATCCAGTGTGTAGTATTTTGTTCTGGCAGCCTGGGTTGACTAGGACAAGGACAATCAGTTCTCGGCCTCTTCGAGCTTTCAGCTGCTATCAGCATTCTGTGAGCGCTGTCCATGCCACTCCAATCTCTTTGTCTGCCTGTCTACCCTTGCTGTGTCTGCATTCTGTCTCAAATCTCCACCTGCATTTCTCTCATAAAGACAAGTATCGTTGGATTTAGGGCCTGCCTGGATAGTCCAGAATGACATCCTTATCTCAAGATCCTAACGTAATCACATCTATAAAGACTCCTTTTCCAAATACAGTCAACATTCACAGGTTCTGGGGATTAGGACATGGATGTATCTTTTTTGCAGGGAGGGACACCTTTCAACTTATTGCATCTTATTTTTTTCAGATGTCAACTCAAATGTCACCTCTTCAAATGACATTTTCTCTATTGTATATTCATACCCTTCTATCTGAAATTTTCTTAATAATTTGTTCATGTTTTATTGATTGTCTCACTCCCCATTGAAAAAATGTAACTTTTTGCAGGCAGGGCTCTGTTGCTTTTAATGCTATATTTACACCGATATTCTGATAATACACAGCAGTAAAGCTTATTAGTTAGGGTCTGCTGGTTATCCATGGTAACTGGTCTATGTAATGTTATACTGTTGCTAGATATTTTAACTATAATTTCTGACTGTATACCTAGCTTCTAGAACAGTGCCTGGCTCACTAACTAAGAGATGGCTCAGCTGAACAGAGATAATGAAGATTAATGCAGAGGTCAGATTATAGAAAGATTTCTATATCGTGATAAAGAGTTTGGACTTTATCCTGAAAAATAATACAGATTCGTCACAGACTTAAGTAGGGAAATAATATAATTCAACCTGCATTTAAAACATGAAATTCAAAATTAATTACCCTTAAGTATTTTAAAAGCTTTATTGAACTCTTGAAGTGATGTTCAGAGGAATGATGGATTGAAATGGAGAGAAATCTGCCTTCTTCTCTTGAGGTAAATAAATGCTAATAAACTGCACAACCAAGACTTTATTTCTAGAAAACACTCCTTATTGTGTGTGTGTGTATTTGTGTGTTTACACATGCATTTGACTATGTGAAGATTTTGGAATAAATGTCTTGAAATATATTGGTTGTGGTTATTTTTATTGTTAATAGCAGAAACTGACTGGCTAACTTACCAGAGGGCAAAAGATCATTATCTATTGGTTTGATATTGGGGTATATCTAACAATCTAAAAACTAAGTGATCACCTAAATTATGGAAAGGTAAAGAACTGGGGTAGCTCCAAGGCTTAGTAAGAAGAGCTCACGGACATTGTCTATAGAATGTGGCAATTACTGTGATTTGGTGGCAGTGATCTCCGTCTTAGTGTTTTTCAATTCTAAATTTCAGAAACGTTTTAGGTTGAAGTTTTTCCTAAATCTGTTTCTGTCTTACCTTTGGCTTTTAGTGGCTATAAGGTTGCTGATATTTCCAAATATATCTTCTTCCTCTGCTTTTACAGTAATAGAATTCCTCTTTTTAGATGGGTATCTAAACATTACAAAACGAAAACTATATTCCCAAATCTCTCTGGCTGAGGTATGGCCTCATTTCTAGGTTCTAGTCAATAAGATGTAAACAGAAATGCATGTGGTGGCTTTCTTCTGTCAATGGTTCCTTTCTGGACACTTCCTGGAATGGAGATGTGGAGGCTGGAGATCTAGCTGACGTCTTGGACCATGAGTAATAGTCACAAACCAGGGTGGCAGAGTGGTGAGCTGAAGGGAAGTTGGTAGCCATGCCATCTCCAGACTCTTATCTGCGGGCTTTTATGTGATATATATCTGTGTATGTGTGTCTGTAATATTTACTAGTTTCTTCTTCCTTATGACTTTTGGGGTTTAATGTTGTTTTCAGAAAGGCCTTTTCCACTCCAAAATGATAGGAATGTTTGTTCAGATTTTTCTTTTGTGCATTTATAGTTTTATTTTAAAACTAAAAATTCTATAACCCATTTGGGACTAATTTTTGTATAAGGAACAAAAAAGAGTTAAAGCTTTCCCCTACCAAATGACTATCATCCCAATATCATTTATTGAATAATCTAATTTTAGGAGTCTAGGGATTTAAACATGTGGAAATAGCAAGACGGAAATTTATTGCTTACATATTAAAGCCCCAAATGTCTTTTATAATTAATTCAGTTTTGCGTGCAGGTATGAACAAACCCTGTGGGAATGCAGGAGAAAGATTCACTGACTTCCTGAGGAAATCCTGGAAGCCTTTTATGATGGTTTTAAAATATGTGTGTATATTCTTTGACAATCCTCCCTGCAAAAAGCGGAGGCTTTTCTTTTGACTGTTGTCAGGACTTAGTGATTCACTTCAATGACTAGACTATGACAGAATTGTGTCTCTCTCATGATTTAGTGATTCACTTCAATGACTAGAATATGACAGAATAGTGTCTCTCATAAAATACACTGTTATTTCTTCCTTCCTCCTAACGTTCTCACCCTAGGCCAGCTTCCATGTCATTAGAACAGTAAGCAGCTCTTTGGAGAGGTCCATGTCGCCAGGATCTGGGGCATCCTGCCAACAGCCGACTTTTGGCAACCTGAACTTTTGCCAATAGCCATGTGAGGGAGGCATCTTGGAAGTAGATTCTCCAGTCTGGCCAAGGTTTCAGATCATGCAAGCCCAGCCAACATACTGACTGCAGAAATTCCCTCTATAGGAACCACCAGCTAAGCTTCACCTATTTTCCTGACCACAGAAACTGTGAGATAATAAATGTTTGTTGTTTTAAAAGTGGCTATGTTTTAGAGTAACTCACTGCACTGCAACAGATAGCTGAAACACTTTGAGGACAAAGCATTGAGTTGGTTCTTGAAGGACCAACAGGAGAATTTATTTTAATTATTTTTAGTAAAGAAGTTGGGGGATGGCATTCTAAACATAGTAAATGGCATATGTGAAGTTACAGAAAAGTCCTGAGTATTCAAGAATAATTTTCAAAAATCTAATGAGTTCAATGGGATTGGGAATACCATACACAGCGGGGAGCTGCATGGATTAAGATTAAATCTCATGAAAGGTATTTTGTGAAAGTAAGATGTTTAGACTTCATCCTTAAGGTCATGCAGAAGCAAGAAACATCCAATATAACATGATGAAATTTGGATTGGAGAGTAATTAATCTTACGGTAGAGTTCAGTAGGTAGGTAGTCTGAAAATGATGCTCTTATGTGAGAGGTGATGAGTCAGATTTACTGCTCCAGTAGTAGAGATAAAGAAGTATAATTTAAGATAATTTTGAAACTGAATCAACAGGATTTAAAGACTAAGAATTAAATTGCACCATCAAATCAAACTGGTTAACTATTTCTGAAAAATGTTGACATTATACAGTATATCATAGGCACGTATTAATTTACTTCAGTGGAAGAGTAAAAGTCTATGAAGAAAAGAAAATTTGGGGAGGGTGCTGGGCATCACATTTAGACAATACTATTAAATTCTACATCTGCATTCAAACTCAGTAAAGCCGCCAAGAAGAGGTTTTCAGCCCAATCCCTCCAGTCCTCTTCAGTATTGTGAGATGTTCTGTTACCTGGGATGCGAAAGTCAAGTGAGAGGGTTGGAACAAGTTGTTCTTCTCTGAGATCACAAAATTTGAAGGACAATACTCGAAACATGTGATTCAGTCTCCATCGTGAGCCCTGAGACTGTTCTGCTGAATATTTTGTTTGCACTTGTTCTCTCAGGAGCCCGCCTTTAAAAAAATATTACAAAAAAGAAATAAGTTTTTCTCCATTTCAGGAGTTCCAAGTGGGGGAAGGTGTGGTGTGGAGCAGGGCCCCCAAACCCCCCACAGCCCGCGCCGCCCCTGCCCGCAGCCCATGAGGCCCTGAGGCTCTAGGAGCGTCTCGGACTCCCACGGGGAGTGGCGTGGGGACGGGACCTGGTTTGAAAAATCTCCCTTGGTGGTTTTAATATGCTTTCTCTGGCTTACTACCATCTCACGCCCCACGCCATCCTTAAAATCTGTCCTAATGCAAATAGGTAAGCACAAGTCTTCTGTGCTGAAAAAGGTATGCAGGTACAATCTTCAGGGATTTATGTTGTGAAAAAGTGCTGGACTGGAAAATGTAATCTTACATACACCTGAATCTATGTGTCACGGGTTGCCACCGGGCCTCAGTGCTGTCCGAAATAAGGCTCACACTGCTTTAGGAATACAGCAGGGCAGTGGGCAGGACCTTGTGTATTTGGTTGTCCTGGGAGACCTAAGTGTGCGTCCTCTACCGCCACTCGAGCCTCACTGAGGCAGTGCAGAGCTGAATGCCTGGGGTTCCGCACATACTCTTCCAGCCGGGTGAGACGTATCAGCGACTCACTCACACACTTGCATTTATAGACTTAGCGCAGTAGTGTTGGGTGCCGGCTGGGGTTATGCTCACGTTTTTCCTTGTTCTGTTGATTGTAGTTGATAAGAATCTGCCTTATTCATGTTCCTTCTGGGCACTGAGTGGTGTTGTTTTTAATATACAAATCAAAGATACTTTTTACCTTACTATACATTTTTAAGATGAAGAAACTGATTTCTGGTACTTTTTTGTATGTACGAGCAAATGACATTTACATCTCTTTAAAGTGACTGACTAACAGAGAAAATGACACAATGAGCCAGTTCTCTTGTTTCTGTTTTGTAATGTTTTGATTCTTATAGATGCACATTGTCAATGTCTCTTTTATGTTCATGAATTTAAATACAAATCTGATGTGCAAGTATTTTTTTTTAAGGCCTAGCACGCTTTCTCTTACATCATGCTCTGTAAGGCAATATGAATGAAAGATCTCATGAATACACTTGTCTAACTCAGCAAAGGTTTTTGTTTAAATAATAATGTTCAAAGCTTACCTAGAGGATTAGTACCTTTGTAGGAAATGGATGGAAATTCTGTGGAAGTCAAAGAAAGGAGAACTGTGCCTAAAGCATAGCAGAATACTTACTAGCATTTCCAAATAACTTTATCCTAAGGATGAAAAACATTTTTTGCCTGGTGGAAAGAGGTAATTTTTTTGGAGTCATAAGAAGTAAGAGAAAGATTATTGATATTGAAAGGCAATTTTTTTTCCCTATAATGGAACTATTTTCCTTATTTTTCTTACTGAAAATGGTGTTTGCTCATGTAAAAAAATAGAAATATAGAGGAAAATTGGAAGATAAAAATATCTTCCAATTATATTATCTGTAGATAAACACTTATATTAGGATGGTTGACTGTTGTACAAACTACTCCCAAATCTTAGTAGGCTTAACTTAGTAATGTTTATTTCTTGCTCATGTAAAGACTCCATAGATAGTCTTTTAGATAGGAGCTTTCTGGGCAACTCTCTTCCAAGTCACAGGGATGTAGGCTACCTTCATTTTTTGATGTTATAATCTTTTCCTTGGGTCTCCAAGGTTGTCACGGAAAACAGAGAGAGTGGAGAAAAAACAATGATTACTTAAACTTTTTGGCCTGGAAATGATATATGTCATTTCCATTCACATTACCTGGACCCAAACTAGTCACATGGATCCACTTCAAGGAAAAGGGGTCTGGAAATTAGATAGATAATATCTTTCCAGCAATAATGTTACACTACAGAAGAAAAACATGGATCTTTGAAGGCCAGCTTGTTGTCTGTCATATAGCTGTTGATATGTATATTTCCAGACTATTACCCCTAGACTCAAACATACACCACTTAAATAAAAATGGCATTGTAATCTAATACAAAATATATTAAACATTCAATTTGTAAGCCAGATAAATAGTTCTTAGAAGTGAACTATTCCTTGTGGAATTTGATGCTCCATTAACATTTATTAAGGAAACAGAAAGGCAAAGGAAAGAGTTGAATTAAGTAAGCAAAAAAAAAAAAAATTTTAAAGCAGTCTTTGCTTTCTTTATATAAAATATGTTGAAAGATTAAAAAACCAAGCAGTCAGTTGGAGTTTTAAGAAATTTGAGAATTTTCAATTTTTTATTTTATTCTGTTGGAATATGCTTAATTTTAGCCAGGTTTTTAAAATTTAAAGATTTGTGGCTGAAATACTGTTGTTATCACCAAATTACAGCCAGCTCTCTCCTAAGGAAGGAGAGAGGAGTCCTAAACCTGAGGTACCAAATTTGCAACATCTTGTATGAAACTCAGAAGATTAATGCACCCTATTTATTGCTCTCTGTAACTGGCATTTGGCAACATTGAATAATACTTTAATCATATTTTTAAAATAACCTTTTGTTTTGGAAAATAACCTTTTACTTGACTGGGTATTTTAGATTTACAGAGAGGTTGCAAAGATAGAACAGAGTTCCTGTGTACTCTTTGTCCAGTATCGCCTAATCTTAACATATTACATAATCATGATGCATTTGTCAAAACTAAGAAATAATTAACAGTGATACAGCATTTTAACTAAACTACAGACATTATTTGGATTTCACCAGTTTTTCCCATTAATGTATTTTTTTCTGCCTGTTTCCAGTGTAGTCTACCATTTTGCATTTAATCCTTGTCTCTGTAATCTCCTCCAATATGTGAGTTACTCAGTCTTTCTTTGACATTCATAACCTTGAGACTTGTAAAGAGTTCTGGTTTGGCATTTTGTAAAATGTCCCCCATTTTGGGGTTATCTGATGTTTTCTTACAATTACTCTGGAATTATGGATTTTTGCAAAGAATACCACAAGTTGAGGGGTTCTTCTTATTGCATCGTATCAGGGGATATATCATATTAATGTGGTTTATCTCTGCTGATGGTAACCTTGATGCCTTGGTTAAGGTTGTGTAGTCAGACATCACAGGTATGTTTTTTCTATGTTAAATAATAATAATAATGATGTGTATGTATGCTGGTCTGGAGTCTGCTCAGTATGTTCTGTTGATGATGCACATTCAGCTTTTGTGGACAACATCTGTGGTCATAATCCTCTCCATGGCTAGAGCGCCCATCTGCTCCCTGTTCAAAACTATAAATGTGTTACTTCAACCTTTCTTCAGGGGGAAGAGAAAAGGTCGCCTTTCTTGTGCAATTTGTGTTAATTGGTGTCAATATCAGGGCTCTCAAGAGAGAAAGTAGGTGTAGAGTGGGGAGCATGTGACACAGTTAGAAGTACTTTGTGTTGGCAAGATGCGTGGATGGTGCCTAGACCTGTGCCAACAGGCCAAGAGCTGTCCCATGTCATTCCTACTGCAATCAGCTGGTGCACATTAATAACTGAGCATTCAGGGCATCCCAGATTAGAAAATTCTATGACATTTCCCATCGCTAGAACTTGGCCTGGTAGTGATGCATGGTGTTATAAGGGACCGTGTCACCGAAGTGCAAAGTAGGCAGTGCTCCTGTGTCAAGGGTAGGGAAGGCCTTCTAGAGAGGAGGAGCTGCCAAGAAACCAACAGATGAGATACAGAAGTTAACAATCATGTCTAATGAATAGATATTTACATTAGCAATGCCTCAGAGTTTATCCTATTTTTCCATCCAGTGAGAAAATCCCAGACAAATGAACATTCTTTTCGCCTAGCATTTTTTTCCACATAAATTGGCTCGTGATTTAGTATTTATGCATTGTATATAAACTAACATATGATCATGAGAACAGGTGCAAAAAATATTATTTGTAGATGACAATTATCCTTACCTTTGACTTTTAATTTGGAAAATCTTATCCTTTTGCTATGCATAAATAATAGTTCCTTTTGTAAGAAGAAATTAAATAATACCTATCTTTTTTGGAGTCTTTATGCTTATAAAGGGAATTATTCCTTTTTTTCTGGAATTAGATATTTAAACTACCATTGTAAGAGCATGGTTTGATAGGATTTTCAATGATCTATGCTTCAGTTCAGAAATGATATTCTTGTTGCAACTGGCTTAGAGTTTCTTTTCTTGGAGAATGTTGGTGTTGCTATAAAAGAAGAGGTTAGATGCTGTCTTTATTTACTGCAGCAGTGATGTCTGTTCTGGGCAGATGGTAGCTTCTCAGAGTGCAGGCAAAAGCAAAGTCTTCGTGTCCAACGTTAGTTTCAGCTGTGTTGGCCCTAAGTCCCTGTAGCTCCAGCATCCCAATGTTACAGCATTTTATTTTATTGTTATACTCCGGTCATTAATCCCAAGTCATGTCCACATGCGATAGTACCTGAGTCAGATGCATACAGTGTCTACAGCTATAGCTCCTCCTTATGAGAGTCTGGGCACTTCTACTGACACTAAGTCATCAGTTCAAACACAAAATCTTCATCAACTATTGAGTCATGAGAGATGTTCTAATAATGTTGAACATCCAAATAAAGAGCAGTTGGGGTCTTAAATAAACTGTGCAAATTTGAACTGACTTTTCTGCAGCACACTTTGAGTCTCACATTCTAAGGGATGTGGTGTTGGGGTGACTTTGATGTTACCTCATGATATTAGTTTATACTCTCTACTCAATTCATTCTGTTTTCTAAATTATTTTAGGAATTCTCTTTATTTTGCTTTATTTTATGAAAAATGGAATCTCCATGGTCATTAGACTGGTGATTAACTAAAACAGCCTTCTATTTTCTTCATTACCTTTAGACATTATACTTGCCAAGTCCAATTTAAAACATCCTGAGCAAAACTATCTTGGAATATAATGGGCTGATGTACAAAGGTATACTCAAGAGGCATTCTCAAGTACCATCTCAGAAATGTGACATAAGGGAAAATAGAAAAGGATGTTGTGGGGGAAGAAAGCTACCTGTTCTCTGATACAATTGTCAAGTGTTTAAAGACAGACTAACGAAATTAATAGGTAGCTAATGGCTTTTCTATGGCTGATATTCTTACAGGGTCACACAACAATGGCAGTTATACTGGAGTGGTTCAGAGCAAGTTCTCTGCCTGGCTCCAATCTTCAGTGTGAACAGTGAAAACAAGCACAGGGAGAGGAGTGAATGATAGAGATGCTCCCAGTAAGGACCTTAATGATGATGACAGTGAGGACAATGGGGGAAGTTGTAGGACTTAAAACATGAAACCACATCCCATCCTTCTGAATGTGGTCCTGTGGAGGGATGCCAACAGCCATTCCGGTGCATTGGTTGGACGGTCACAGATTATTTAACAGTCCTGATGGCCTATACACTTAATATTTGATAAATATAACCTGCATTTTGGGCCAGTTCATGTTCTTAATCCAAGTTTTTGGTAAGAGTTTGTCCTGTATTTTCAGTACCATCGGCAGCTGAGAGGGACCAGGTGCTATTCGTTGCAGCGGCTGATGGGAGAATGACAGAAGGGGAATGCGCAGAGGTTCCTGGACTGATTTTCTTCTAGCAGTAGCTTTGAGGAGGTGTTGGATTTGACTCCTCCCACACACAGGAAAGTAAGGAATAGCAGGCAGCTCACTATGGCTGTAACAGAGAAATAATGTTCCCAGGGGTGAATGAGCAAATTCAAACCATGGTAAGGAAGGAGTAGTGACGGCAGTTTCTTTCAGTGGGGGAATGGAGAAATTGTTAGATTATTTAAAAATCAAAAATATTACCAATCTTTGCAATACACCATGCAAAAAGAACTTGGAGTCATGGAACTTTTTTTAAACTTATTTTCCCAGTATCCCACTGCCGTCCCTAGAAGAAATAGGCCACTATCTCCTAAAAGTCTAAAGCATCATGAAGCTAAATATTGGGATTTTAAAACCAAAATGCTACAAAAATTTTAGAGAGCCCACTAATACTCTGGAAATACTCTCTGTGAAAGGAACT
This sequence comes from Manis pentadactyla, assembly GCF_030020395.1. Taxonomy (NCBI): domain Eukaryota; kingdom Metazoa; phylum Chordata; class Mammalia; order Pholidota; family Manidae; genus Manis; species Manis pentadactyla. The sequence goes on along the minus strand of NC_080037.1, from coordinate 24,374,798 downwards.
CACCTATTATAGTGCTTGTAAATAATGTTTATGCTCATGAACTAAGTGGCTTCTCCAAGCTCTTTTTTGAAAATGATAGGTCCTGACATCACATAGAGTATGTGTAACAAAAACATTGGGGACAAAGAATCAAAACAATTTAGATAGATAACATCTTTGCATCTTTGAGACAATCTGATAATGCTCATGTTTTGAGAATTACAGAGAGAAGGAAGAATGGAATGGGTCATCAGCATCTTCCCGTGGCTTCATAAATCTGTGGACAACTGCCAAACTTGCAAAGCCATGTGAAAAGAGATGGGGTCAAAGTAAGAAAGATCAGAGGATGTCTTTGTCATTTCTGGTAAAAGCATTGGAAAATCTGCTCATCTGAATTATAGACAATGTGGTAAGCTTCTTTTCTTCTGAAGCAGGAAGCTAGGTCATCACATTTAGATTTTATCTAAAGACAGGGAGGAAAAGAAGCCCCTATTACATTTTTGGTAAATTGTCCTATGTCGGTGTATCCACAAAACTGCAGAACAGAATTCTTTTACCGGTTGTGAAAGTGTAATATAGTATAGACAATTTATTAGTTCACAGTTACCACTCAGTCACCTCAGACAGTCTTTGGATACCATAAATATGCAAATATATACATTTACAAATTAAAAAAAAAATTCCTTTCCTATCCTAGTGGTAGGCTGGATGACTCATTTTCAGGCTAATATTCTAGTTAGACTGAAAGTGGGTTGTTCACCATTTGGAACAGGCGTTAGTGCTGGAGAAAACTGGATTTGAATCTCAGCAGTGCTTGCTGAGGAATCTCGTGCGAGTTACAGCTTCCTTAAGCCCCAGGTCTTCATCTGTCAGATGAAGATAACAATGGGTTGGGGGTGGGGTATAAGAGAAAAACAGGCATCAAGGATGATGCCATATTTTTGCTTGAGCAATGGAAGGACGGAGTAGCTGATCAATAGAGATAAGGGTTTTTGTGTGTGGGATGAGGGTTTGGAGGTGTGCTCAGTGTTGACCACATTAGATATAAGAAGCCTTTTAGACAACCAAGTGAAGATGTTGAGTGGGAAGTTGGATATAAAAGTCTGGAAAGAGGTTTGGGACAGAGATAAATACTTCGGAGTTGACAGCATGTGGATAGCATTCACAGGCATCCCAAAGGGAGTGAATGCAGATGAAGAGACATTGGGAAACAAGAGGTTGGAGAGAGGAGGAGGGATCCCTAAGGGAACCTGACAATGTATGTCCATGAAGTAGGAAGAAATCGAAAGAGTTGGTGTCCTAGAGGCCGAGGGAAATAAAATATTTCAAGGAGGAGAGAGTAATGAGTTATGTTTATGTTGCTATGTACTGGAGTTAAGTGGAGTAACATGAGGACTGAGAAATGGCCAGTGGATATTCAACCACGGATTACTGGCAATCCTGAAAGAGTGGTTTTTGGAGGAGGGCTGGGGTAACATTTGTAGTGGATTTAAGACAGAATGAGAGGCAAGAGGAGAAAACTTGGAGATGGTGAATGTAGACAAAATGTTTAGGGATTTGCTGCAAACGGGGAAAGAAATAGGACTGGAGTTGGTAGAAAAAGTGGGGATCAAAATGCTTTTTTTTAAGGCAATGAAACACAGTGAAAACAGTGTTTGTGTGGATATAAAAGATCCAGAGATCCAGTATGAAAGGTCGGATTGGTGATAGAGGAAAGAGACACCAGAGAAATGCTGGGCAAAGTCCTTAGGCAGGTCCAGGAGAGGGGGACCTAGTTTCTTTGGCTAGAAGTACAGACATTCCTAGATGATAACTGGACAGGGGGAAGGATATGTGGGCGCAGAACAGGTGGGCTGTTTTGAAGCAGGATGCTAGGTCATCAGCTGAGAGTGAGTCTGGGAAGGAGCTATTAGACGTTTGGGGAGAGAGGAGCAATTAAGAAACAGTCATCTTGGGAGTAGAATGAGTAAAGGCCCACTCCAGGTAGTGACTAGAACACACAGCAAGTCAGATCTTTTATTTTCTGTAAACAATTCAGCCTTCCAGATCATCCAAAGGATTTCAAATAATGAAAATATTAAGTCCTGAAACAGTTATATTCTACTGAGACTAAATTTCTATTAACCTTAACTATCACTTCAGTTAAAATGCAGGCTGTTTATACTGTAATTAAAAATATATTGAGCTCATGCATTACAACCAGCACCCTGCCTTGTCCTGTTGTCAGAATCAGAGGCTGAAGAAAGAATCTAAAATTCATGTAAAAATTTCTATTGCATATGAACTAAGATTCCAGACAATACACCCAAAACAGAATTCTCGGATCTGGTCTCCCCCTCCCAGCCTTTGCACCGCCACTCCCATCCTCTCCTTTCCAGACCTCCTCAGTTTTAGCAGATGTCACCACCATCCACTTACTTGCTTTTAGTCAAATAGCAGTGAATATACATCCAAGCATTTCTCAGAAAGTGTGCACTCTTTTCTGTCTCCACTCAAGCCCCTCTCCCTCCTCACTTAGATGATTGCAATACCTTCTCACGCATCTCCCTACTTCTACCTGTGTCTCTGTTACAATCCACAAATAGGCCAGAGTGGTCCAAGGCACCATGTTTAAAACCCTTCGGTGGTTTCTCATTGTGCTTAGAATTAAATCTTTATTTTGCCTAAATGTCTGTGTCTGAGCTTACTTTTCTGTCTGTCTAACTTCACCAGATTCCTTGCTCACCAAACTTTAGCCATGTGGGTCACCTTTGCTGTCTCTTCAGTGCTTTGCACAACTTAGGTATTTTCCTGTCTTAAGTCTTTTGAAATTTGTTATATGTTCTGCCTGGATCTTAATCTCTTAACTCTTTGTATAGTTGATTTCTTCCAGTCATCCCCTAAACATTTTCTTCTTTAAAGCTCCAATGCCATCTCCTCAGAGAGGACTTTCCAGACAGTTCTGCTTGAAGTAGAATTGTCTTGCCTCTGAGGTACTGTCTATCATATTATTCAATTTTCCTTCACAGCACTTGGCAGATTCTGAATTTATCTGTTTACAGTTTTATTCTGTCTCTTCCTGCTCCTACTAGACATAACTTACATGGGGACTGGGATCTTGTCTGTCTTATTCCCTGTTTATGCAGCTGCAAAAACAGTGCCAGGCACATGGGGGTCACTCAGAAAATGATACGAACTGTTGATGAAAAAAACGGAAGTCAAAATATGGATGTTCTTGTGTCTTTTAATTTTGATATTTGATTTATCTGTCAAGAAACTATCTTGCTGAGTTGTGTATAACTGGTGGTGACTTATATCCATATATCCACATATATTAATGGAGATAAAATCATGTGCTCTGAAGCCATAGTGACTGAATGAAAATCACTGGCTGTATAACTAGGGGCAAGTCACTTAACTTCTGTAAGTTTTAGTTGCCTTATCTATAGAAAGGGATAATACTTACATATCTGTAGAACTTTTTGAGGATTAAATGATTAATTTAGCAGTGTCTAGAGTAATAAGGACTTAGTAAATATTACCTAATATAAATTTTTAATTCATGCCTAACTCATACTATTTCCTCTCTATAAAGTCAGTACCTGAGGAAAGACAAAAATTATTTAAATAACTTCTAAAGATACTTGGAATATACTATAATATTAGGAAATAAGCTGATTTAAATGACCTTAAAATTTCCTATTTTTAAAAAATTTCCTTTTTTTGATAAGACTAATATGTTTATGCAAAAAAGATTATTGGCGATCTGGCTTCAACTTCAAGAGTAGTTCAGTGTAATTTGGTGGTAATTGTAATGGTTTCTCACAGTGTGCCCTAAATGGTCAGTTCATAAAATTAAATTGAATAGGAAAATATTTTTGAAATCTTTTGAAATTTTGAAAATATTCTTAAAGCAGCCATTGTGGAAATAGTTCTCTAAAGGCTTGCTGGAGTGTGAAGACACATTTATTTTGCTCACAGGAAAGTACGTATATTACAAATTGATCTGGTTCAAAATATTTGCTGTCAGTGAAGAAATCACTGTGTAATTCTATTTAAATCTTGCCCTATTACATGTATATTTTTGCATATGCTTTGCAGAGGGACATAGGACTTACTTTCTTAGGAAGAAAAGTCATTACTATCAACCATTGAAACGTGACTGCAAATCTCTATAGTAAAGCTTAAAGCATAACTGTTAGCATTCAGCACACAACAGCTTTCACAGTAGTTCCCAGTTTCGAAATAAAGGGGAGAAGCTTCATCTGCAAGGCAGGCTCTTTTGGATAAGGGAATAATACCAGAAAAGAGACCTAGAGAACCACTTCGGATGTGGACCTTGGGGTAAAAAGGGATTTTTTATCACAGGTCCATGTTGTAATAAAAGTAGGCTCAGGAAGTCAATGCCTATTTTCTGAAAAGCAAACCAAAAGTTTCCAGTGCCCTACCCAATATGCAGAGTCTGGCATATTCAGCTCTGTAGCAGAACAGCCTCAAATCTCAGGTACCACAGGGGCCAGGCCAGTATCTCGTTGGCTGAAGAGGTACTGCTGTGGGCGGGAGCAACACGCGTGACCACGGCCAGGAGGAGGGAGGCATGGGCGAGGTGAGGACTCTGCAGAGGTTTCCAAGCAATTCAAAATAATCAAAGTGCCCTTAGGCTTTATTTCTGAAGTACAATGCTGCCTGGTGTTAGCATAATTTTTATTGCACGGAAAATAGCCCTTCACGTGGTTACATAAATTATGTGCCCATGAGATGACTGTTGTATTATCACTGTTTTATTTGAAACCGAGACCCAGATTAATTTTGCAAAGGTCTAACTGCTTTAGCATTTAAACATATTCTTACTGGGGCAAAATGAACATACAGTAAAAAATTCAAATCTTAAGTGTATAGCCTTGTATTATTTTATGAATGTAACTTTAAACACTGTAACTACCACCAAGATCAGTAGAAAATTTCCATCACCTTAAAAGCAATAAAAGTTGAGTTCACTTGCCACAGACAGGGCATCTGCCAGGAAAAGAAAAAGTATCTTAATCATTTATGAAAGTTTAAAGACAATTCTTCTTATGCACAGCTTTTGTTGTATTATACATCAGCAGAGTTTGTGCAATACACTTTGCAAGCCAAGTTGATAACACAGATGAAGAAAATGATTTTGAAACTCTCTTTTGTTCTCATCCCCTTAACCTTTAAATAGTTTATGGCATATTTGGAAGAAGTTGAACTGGCATATGGTGTTAGCTGACCAGGGAATGGAAAGTTATCAGGGATATTCTTTGAACTGCTTTTTTGAGATCATGTGTTTTTCTTTCAGTCAAAAGATTTTGACTGAGTCCATTTGAAGGATGTGAGTGGTTCTTAAATGGTGCCTTTGTATGATATGACCAGAAATCTCAGCATATTGGACTTTAAAGAATACAGAAAAATGACTCATACTAATTTGTTCAAGGAAATTAAGGTTTTACTCAGGATAAAACTGGATGTGTTGATAGACCAGATGCTAATACATAGCTGAATTTTCTTCCATTGCGTTAATGTTCTGACTCCAGTGGAACAACAGATTTAGAAGAATCTCAGAGCTTTCCAGTAGAAACAAAGCCACAGTTTTAGAAATGAGTCACAAGGTTTGAGTATCAATTATCTTCAAGTTTCTGCTGATATTTCTTGACCTAAACTTATAAGTGGTCTGAATTACCAAGTATCCATCCTGTAAGAGGAGGGAAAGTTAATTTTTGAATTCCTATCATTTTATATTTTTGAAATGAGTGTATCAGCATTAGAATACCCTATGCTTTGGAACATGTCCAGCTGGAGACAGTAGGTCCACATGGCTTACATACTCTCTTTGATGGAATTGCTAAAATCAAAGCGAAAGCTAATATGACTGATGTAAATCTTGAGTCATAAGTGAAATGTTCTCTAAATGAACTTTTTTCCTACCTCCGCAGTCTGCCACCAGGTCTCAAAAATATTTCAGTCTGTTAATATTGTCATTAAATTTGCTCAATATAAACTATGAACAGTATTGATCTTATAACTGTACACTTTTATATGCACAAATTTAATTAAACTTTTGGAGCCACTTCTGCATTATTTCTAATAAATGAAAATATCCAAAAGGCACCCCTGTAAAAAGATTTTTGATTGTGTAGCTTGCTGTAGAAAACATTTGTTTGTCTGCAGTGAAGGACTGAGTTTCCTTTGATAAATTTGGCTTGTAAATTCAACACAGTTTAAGTCTGCAAACATTATACAGTTCCTTGTCTTCAGCAACCAGGGTATTGTGTTCTAATTAAGGCAGGCCACTGAAGAGCTTCTAGGCGGGTTCCCCACGTGTGCAACCTTCAAACAAGGAAACCAATATTTGTAACATACTCACACAGAAGACATGGTGGGTGTTTCCTGAGATTTTGGCCATCGGGATGGAGAAGAACTAAAATAATTTTCCAGGAATGAGCAATTCCTTGTACTAATCACAGCTCTACCTCTTTCCCACAAGTGGCTGCAGCAGGTCTTTGTCACTAGGCAGCCAGGCTGAGACCCGCTGCCCGCATTAGCTCAGACAGTCCCTTAGCTGCCGCTCTTGCAATGAGTAAGGGGTTGTCAAACCGAATGCAACAGAGGTCCTTCAAGTACAGACACTAAGTTGTGTATAGAGGTGCCTGGAGTCAAGGGACTGCTGATTGCTGATCCTTCACACAGCGCTTGGTTGGGGCAGGGACGGGGTCCTTTCACCTCAGGAAGCGCTGATCTGATTGGTAGAATGGCCAGGTCGTCTGAATGATTTGATTTGGGGGGACTCTGCTGGAAAGCGTCTCTCCCCAAGAAATCTCCTGATTTTTAGAGTCAGCGATTACATTATTTTTCTATGGTTAAAGTAGTTCGTCTGAAATATGAATCTCTCAGTCCCCATATCCTCTCAAGGTATAATTTATGTTATCATTATACATTTGAATCTTAGGAGTATTACTTAATTCATTACACATTTGAATCTTAGGAGTATTACTTAAATCATATTGACTTCAGTTAATTTACAGAGACTTGAGTAACTAGGACTGATTGAAAGAAAGGCAGAAAATGTATTTTTGGAGCACAAAGCTTTCTGTGTAAAGAACTAGGATACTGTAAAAGGCAGCCTTGTTCTTTTAGGAGGCTGACACATGGACTCAGAGGTATTTAAAAAAAAGAGAAAAAGAAACCCAAACCCCAAACTATTTCCTCCACAGTTTTGTTTCTGGCCAGTTCTAACTTTTGGTGTTATAATTCCAGCTGTAAGATAGTGGGAACTGAAGCTAAAAAGCTATTTTCATTGGTAAAGATGATAAATGTTTCCATATATCTATATTTAGATATGCTTCATATCAGTTTTTACATATGGTCCTGCACCATATCTACACTGAAGGAAAATAAAATAATGAATGCAGGTCAGAAAAGAACTATGAGAATTCTCTACATGTACTATTAAACTTTCATTTTAAGATAATGGAATCATTTCTACCTAAACACCAAATTACTCACTTATCCAAGTATGATGCCATTGTTTCATATTTATTAGTAATCAGAGACAGAAAGAATATAGTTGTAAATCTGAAAAAAATACATACATGGAAGCCTTATTTGGTTTTGGATTTGAGATTTTTAAGAGGCCTGGAATTTTAAAACTAAAAACTTCCATTGATTTATTTTTATTTTTAGTATTTCAGAAGATATAAAATATATAGGAATCTTTGGTATTCCCTAAAATCATTTTGAGTTAAGTATTATGAAAATTAATTTGAGCTTCTTGTCTAATTAATGGGATCTGATGAATGACTGGTTTGTAATAGGAGTGATGTAATACTGAAGGTTTTTTTTCAAGACTGGACACACAGTTGAACTCATTAAATAATTTCTGTTTACCATTGTGTTATTCTTCTCTACCTGGAGACTTCAGTAGGTTAAACATGTGTAGTACTTTAACTAAAAATAGATTAACTATTACATTTTGCATTGAAAGTCAAAGAACCCTGAAAATAGATGAACTATTAAGTTTTTCCCTGAAAGCACCTCTGTCTGAAAACAGATTGTGACAGAACAGAGACATAACTATGACGCATAGTTTAGAAAACCTAAACATCCTTCTAAATGGGTCAGTTACTCTAAATACCATCTTGGTTTTTATTCTTGAAAGTTTATTGTCAAAAGGTAAATTCTATAAATTTGTGTGAACATTTCAAATAAATATTCAAAGTTAGTCACCTCCAATTACTCCCTGTCAACTGGTATTCAGTGTAGATTATTTTTCTTTTATTCTAAGTCACTTAGAATTTGGTTTCTGCTTTCTTTTACAATATTACATCCTAAACACCAAGTCACTCTGCTCCAGTTAGACCGGTGCAGCAGACATGACATGTCTATCCTTCCTCTCGCACTGCACTCCAACAGACGGGAACGCCACCCCAGCCGCTCTGCCCGTTCCTTTCCTGACCATCTTTCAAGTTCCCGCAGAGGTGCTTCCCGCACGCTTGGAGTTCCCTTTGACTGCTCTGTTCCTGGAGCACTTATGTTCCATTTCCAAGTTCCAATGTTCTTGTCTGTCTTACCCATTTGGCACCTAATAACAAGAGACAACATTCCCTGAGTGCTTACCAAGTGCTAAGCAGAGCATTTCCTTATTTATCCTCAAACCTCATGGGAAAGGTGTTATTCTTATCTTCATTTTGCAGATGAGGAAACATCTCAGAGAATTCAAATGAAGGCCACCTGCTACAATTGGTGAAATCTGGATTCAATTATTCTCATCCACTAAATAATAGTACTTTACATTTATCAATAATCTTTTATTCATTCTAATCCTGTCCCCTTTCCCCTGATTATAAATTCTTTTGGAATTTTGGAATGTTGCAATATGTATTTTCAGCCTCTCTGGCACTGCCCCCCTCCTGCACATGATTTCTAGTATAATGCTCTGCATTTATGTGAATCTCAATACATATTTGTTCACAGAAGAAAGAAAATCATACATCAATCTACTTTTACCATAGACTTATATTTTACTTCCTTATCTTTTTTTGAAACTTACACTTTTTCGTATAACCAGCAATGACTTTTTAAGATAATACAGTGATATGAGATATTCAGTCTATCAGTACCTCAGAAATGCCACTGAATTTTTTACCCCAGAAACACTGAGATATTCTAAACTCTGGGCACTGTATTAATGTAGTCATATGATAGACTTTGAATGTATACAATAAACCTTGGGCAAAATTCTATTCAGTGAAGAGTATGTGTACATTATCACAGGCCCACAAATGTTGAAAAAAAAAAGAAACTGTTTCCATGGAGAACCAGAAATCAGCACAGGGGGAGGAAATGTGCGTGGAGTCTCCAAAACCTGGAATATGTTCTCAATCTCAGCACTTTAGTGCTGGGACTGGGGAAGTGGTCTGTGTGTGGGCAAAGCTGAAGGTGGTGATAAGGAAGACATGGACATTAAGGATGTCTATATGCTACCAGCTTGTATTTTTTTCATAAAAAGAAAATAAATGTCTTAGCTTTTCTCTAGTGGTAAAAGAAAAAAATAAGAGAAGGAAAAAGTGAGCAGTGAATAAAACCTGAAACCATAGCAGTACATCTGTGCCGAAGTTACTGTAAGTGGGGATGATGTGTGTGCATATAACTATTTTTAATGCCTGTTGCTAAATAAGACCTTGATGCCATGTTTACATTTAATCTTTTGAAGCCTCTTACTATTCATCATTACTGTAGGAGCAAAATGGTGTATTCATCTGAAAGTTAAGATGGATGTATTTACAGTATTACTGGAATATTCTATAATATCATACCAGCATTTCATCACACATGATTCATCTTATTTCCCCAGAGGCCAGTGTGGTTTCTTGTATTCCAGGGAGACTATCAACAAAAATGGTTAAACAATGACACAGAGCATTGCCTTGGCAGATAGAACAATCTTCTCTCATAGGTCTGATTTCTAAACTGATTTACCTTGGGGCTTGGTAATGAATCGGATGAGAGGGGAGAACTTTTTGCCAAAATACATTTCCAAATTAAATGAATATATTAGGCTATTTAGGAGGGTTGGGAGTTGGGGGGGGGGTGGAGAATCAGTTTATAAAAGCTCCCATGGCAATATGATTCATGCATACATAAACATGCTTAATTTCTTAATTTCAGCTCCAGAGTTAAAACATTTAAGTGTCTTAAAGACTATCATATAACAATTTGTGTTGGAAATGCTCTCTGGATAGTAATACCTTATTGTGGATGTACCATTAATTTGCACATGGACCATTAACTCAAACACCAGGATTCTTGTTGGGTTAGCTGGCTTACTTCTAGGTTATGCGTATCACTGCCAATCATTGTAAATGTAAGAAATAGCCTATCATCTGACTGGATATGAGTTCAACTGATGAACCCATGGTTGTGCAGGAAATCATGTGGTCTAAGAACTCAGATGGAGGCCTCGTTTACATTCACTGGGAATAGTTGAGCTCAGAACTTCATTTCTGGTTCTTCTCCTTAACGTGCTCCATTTTTGCTACTAGATGGGGAATCTTGGTTGTTAGTCCTTATGCTGGGTTGACTAGAATCTCCTCGTTGAGGACACTAGGGGAAATCCTTACTTGATTATGAGAATGCCACATGACTTCCCTTGGAAAGACATGATAAAGCAAAAATTCAGAATTCATAAATAAAATGAAATCTGATGTATGTTGTTATTCAAATATTCTCCTCTTAAAATGATATTTTTCTAGATATCTATTCAAACTGCTTTTGAAAAAGGGAAGATCCACAGATAGTCAGTGAATTCTATTTTTCTTTCATTGAACATGCCCGCTGGAGATAGAAATTATGTACTATAATGATCAGCTATTTCTTAATTCATGTATGACTTTTCAGATTATTAATATATTTTCGATTCTTTGAACTTGAGTGACGTATGTGGGAACTAAACTCATAATTTTCTGTGGTTACTTTGGTTTTAGACAATCATTCCAAGTGTTTTTTGCTAAATATATTTGTCACAGTTGAAATTTGCACATCCCTGAAATCTTCACACCCCGTGAAATTCCAACCCAAGATAGTTCCTGTGACTGTTAAAAGGCTGTGATGGAGGCAAATTTTTATATTTTACGTTTGGTATGAATGATTTTGCTATATTTGCTAAGAAAGAAGTAAAATAAACCCTTGAGTTTCCCCTCATTTGATACAGTAAACAAACGAAGAGCTTTAAAAAATATTTTAAGAAATCCATTAAAACTGCCTTTTACTCAGTAAGAGGCTGTCTGTAAGGGTTTTATAGCAGTTGCAGGTGGGACCATTCAACCCCCAATATCCCCTGTGTAAGGTTGGGTGGTGTCCTACTCTGTTTCACTCTGATGAATATCAAGGGATCCAGCAAATAGCTGGTAGGAAAGAGTTCTTTTTAGGTATCATCTAGTTCTTTCGTATACTTCATTCTAGACTACACTATCGTTTCTTTACCTATGAGTTATGGAGATAAAAAAATCTTAGATCAATGTCAAATATTTTGAATTTCTACACTTTCAATGGATGTGATCCCTGAAAAAAAGTTGAAGTGTGGTAGACTTTGTGGAAGAATAGTAATGAAAGTATGTAGGGCATATGGTAGAATAATGTTATCATGTAGAATAACTTTATTACTGCTGAGTTGGCTGTAAAACATATTTTGATGAAGCAAACTACTAGGATTTCCCTACTGACTTCTATTTTTAAGTCAGTGAAATATTTTCACTTATCTCTTGAAATGTGACGAGATAAAAATCGAGCATCTGGTACCATGCTGGTGACACAGTGGCTGGCAGGACTTTTGTTTACTGGAGCACTAGTGGGCATTTTATCTGTGTGATATTTTAATTCCAGCTTAGCAGTGGATTTTGTTTCTGCAGTATATCCAGTATCTCATTTCAGCCATCAACTTCTTGTCTGTTGCACCTTTCCCTCTCCTTTGTTTATGTCTCAGAAACTGTCAAAGCTCTCAAGCTTTTCTTCCTTGAATAGGAGTAAAGTGACAAGTCTAAAGTAAAATCAGACTTCACCAGTAGGTCCTGAGCCGGCCAGGTTAATGAGCTGATAAATTACAGGGTCGCCCATGTTAGGTGACTGGAGGGTACTGGGAAATACCCTCTGCTCACAAAATATATCTCACTCATTGTTCTGTCATAGTGTCTACAGCCCATATATGAGATTTATTTCTTTGAATCAAGAAGGATCTTCAGCTTTAAGAGCCTGTTATTGAAATGCAATTATTCCTGGAAGTAGTATTTCTTCTGTTTGCTGTTTTACCAATATCAATGGCTACGGTGTGGTGGAGATAAGAACTCCATGAAAGTAAGACATTCTAAGAAAGGGGATATAATTTCCTTCAGGGATTATTTTCATGATTCTTTATGACTGCTGTAATTGAAGGTTTTTAATTAAAGTTTTTTCAGTGGCTGAGAAAAACACCCTGAAGTAATTATAGTTTTTAAAAACATGTTGCCAGGATTTTGTTTTAGAGCAATTACTTTTGTAAGAAATGAAAGATACATATGGCAGAAAAAAATGGAAATAGAGTAATTTTAGCCAACTCATAATTTAAGGAGGTCTTACCACTGTATTGCCTTTTAAATGTCATGTCCCAAAATGGAAAGTTGGAGCTATTTTACTTGGAATAAACGCCTTATTAATCTGGTTTGGATTTACGTATAGTAAGGGGGGACTAGAGTTGATTTCCTTGGAGGATTGCCTGCTTTGATCTGTACTGGAGTCTACTGGTCAGGAAGCTTAACTCAGACTTTTCCAGTGTGTTATAATTCTTTGTATTTCTTTTATTAATTTCTTCAGTCATTTTCTTATTGGAAAGCAAAAGTATTTGGTAATTATAGAAATGATTTACATGATCACAATTTGCCTCGTGGGCTTAGGGGGAACAAAGAAAAAAATGACTCACTTTTGGAAATCCACACAGATGAAAACGGTTGCTATGTGTACATGAGGAAAATAGTTCCCGGAAACAGACAAGTCACCTCAGGGAGTTTCTAAACTTACCTGAAGGGCCTATTCTAGAAGCTTTGCAATTCAGCAGTTGCTTTAAGATAGTTATCACTTCCCTAGTTCTTGATTTACGTAAATTACTACCTCTGCCAAAAGTTTATTCCATGTAGCTTTACTGTCTAAAATTGGCTTTCTCAAAAGTAACTTCAGTTCAATTTTTAAATAAAATCAGTAAGTTACATGACAATAGTCATGTTTCAATTTTATCATGTCTTGTAGAGTGACTAGAGATTAGTAGTGGAATTTAAATATCCAAAAGAAAAGTCAAGGTGTGAAATTCCAGATAAAAAACAAAGTTTAAAAGGAATGCCGTAGTGGTAATGGTTGTGGTGGTGCTTGTGTTTGGGAGAACCATATACAAAAGCAAATTTTAAATAACTGATGATTTTTGATATACATTTAATTCAGGAAGAATTAAGGGCAAGGCAATATTTTCACTTTTGTAAAAGCATGTCTCTTGGATTTGTTAGGTAGAAAGACAGACGTGAGCAGCCATGATTCAAAGGGAAGATAAGGTGTAAAGAAAAATTGGCCCAAACTCTGCCAGGTAGGTGGTCCTAGGTGAAGACAACAAAGGCTTTGCAGGGAGGTAATTTCCTCCCCAAGGGCTCAGGCCCGCTCCTCCCTTGGAGTGCATTCAAATAAACGGTGTCTCTGCTCTGCTGCTACTGTGTCTCTGCCTCTTTGTTGCAGCTTGGACAAGAACCGAGGAGAACAGACTCAACCAGAGAGTTCCACCTGTTAGAGATAAAAAAAAATACAGTTTTTACATAGCCAATGTTTTAAGTAAATTTGTGTGAATAAAGAGACTTGGAAAAGCCTATCAATTGATATTAATATCAGCATAGTAATAGCTCTAGACATTCTATTATTTTATAATTCTTGATTTTAACCCCAATTTCTGAATGATACAGGACAGATGTCATTTTTATGACAATTCATAGTTTAGGAAGTTATAGCCAATTATTTTTTAGGTGTATATAATGTATCTTGTTTCAATTCTAGAAAGCATTTTTGGCTCCAAGTTTAATTTGTTACTAAGTGAGATTACCAACCTTGGAATCTGAGCTGTAGCACTAATATCACGATCGAGTCCAAAGGCAGCAGAGCCGCTGGAGAAAAGGGAGGAATCCTAGAAGCAAGGAATCACAGAGAGAGTGATTTATGTATTTATATATTAAGGATTCATTAATACTTAATAAACACATATTAAGTATTAAGAATAGAGGATACGTGGAAAAAAAGGGAAGATGAGGGTAGATACCTATTAGCTGACATGCCCTCTTTTACTTTCCTTGGTGTCCAAGTTGACTGACGTTTGTGAACTACCTAAGAACCTTTAGGCCGTGGAATATGAGGAGACTGGTCACTTTGCAATCATTACCTCATTTACATCATATATTAAGCCAAAGTCAACTCTTCTCTCTCTTTAAACATACATATATATGTGTTTGTGTATGTGTGTGTGTGTGTGTATATTATTGGTAGAATTTAGGACCTGTGATGATTTCTTAAACTGTGGAGGACACATATAAGTGTACATATATAATAAATATTTATATATATTTCCTCCATAACTTAAGAAATCACCATCATTTCTGAAGTTTACCAGAAATATAAATCTTTTAAAGATAAATCTAAGATCTGTGAAAATCTGATTTTAAAAATTGTAATGATATAACTTTGTATTTAAACAAGCCACATATGTACAATTCCTGACAATAATATAATAGTGTCTGTGTATACATAAAGTTGTAAATGTGGGTTTTGGGTTTTTTTTGGATTTAGGAGGACTACTAAAGCAAATTTAAATAATTAGCAAAGTCAGCTAGGACAATATTTGAAGAAATATAAATATTTAGAACAATTAGAATTTACTAACTCTAAACTGTTTTTCCTAACAAATACTTAATACTTGATTATATGTACAAGATACTTTGCCAGACTCTTGGGGGAACCAAAACAATAAATTGTAGTTCTTGTTTTTAAGGTTGTTAAATCTATGTGGAAAGAACACATATGCAAAATAATTAAGAAGATTCACAAATATACTTAAACAAGCATTGGTTTCAACATGAAGTCCTTGGAATACCTGAGTCAAAATTACCTGGGCACTTACTAAAATTACAGATTTCTTGTCTCTAATCTCTACCTGTTGAATCCCAATCTCTTGAGGTGTGGTTTTGGGGTGATGCATGTTTAAAAACACCCCAGATGATTCCAGAGCTCACCAAAGTGTTGATACCGTGGCTCGGGAATGACAGGTTGCTTCCAGCTTCCAGAACGAGACTAGGTAGTGGTCAGGGTGGTGCTTCACCTTGACCTCAAGCGGAAGGCTGGATGTTAGGAAGTTGAGTGGGGAAATTCCACAAGGACAAGGGATGAGATGAACCTGAAATTTTACCTTTGTGGAAGAGTGAGTACTCTAATTTGTGGTTAGGACCATGAATGACATTCTTTTAATTTAGGCGTCTAGACTTGGAATCTAGAGAGATAAAAATCTAAAAAGAATACTGGAAAATAGGTTGGTGTCATTTTGGAAGGGCTCCTGGGCTCTAAGAAAGGAGGAAGTATTTAATACCTGCTAACATTACACCTCCAGGAAGGTAAAGTGGTTTTAGAACTACTAAAGTGCCTTTGTTTTAAGTAGCTTCTTCTCCATGTACACAGAGACCATAACCTTTTGCTATATTTGCTTCCTCTCTTTTTATTTAAAAATAAATCTAAAAAGCTTATTTATCCCCACTACTTCACTGTACATACCAAAGAAGAAAGGATATTTTCTTACACAATGACATTACCATGATCATACTTAAAATTAATGTAATTGTTTCATATTATTAAATACTCAGTTCGTATTCACATTTCCCGGTTATGTCATGTTGTTTTATACAGCTGCTCTTTTTTCTCCCCAAACCAGATCCAGCCGAGCACCACTCATTCAATTTGGTTCTGTTACATTTACTCTAACACATGACTTCCTGTGCCTAACTGCCTTTTTCTCTTATTCCTTGTGTGGTAACTTTTGAATTGTAACTAACAGGATCAGAGATATTTTTTACCTCTTTCCCCATTCATCCTTTCATATATTCATTCACTCATTAATATTTTTAAAGAATTATTTGTTGAGCCACCTCTGTGTGCCAGGCCCTTCGCTGAAAGCTGGACATAAAGAGGATAACAGTTTCTTCCCCATGGTCTATCAGAAATTATTTTGAATGAAACATATTTTTCTAACAAAAATCAAAGTACTGAGAGTGCCATAAAAATACATGCACACATGCTCACACATACCCACATGCTAAACAGATTGTAGAACATTTTCAAACAGAAAGTGGGTTTTGCTTATTAAAACTCTCTTTCTCTGTTTATGATACACAACCACATTTCAGCTACAAGAATCAAATGACTTGATTTTTTAAAGATGCAACTTAAAAATAAAAGCTGTGGTTAGGACCACGAATGACATTCCTTTAATTTAGGCGTCTAGACTTGGAATCTAGACCAAACAAATAATATACAAGAAGCAAGACCTGTTCACAAAAGAACATTGCCCCAGTGGGGGCGAGTATCAGGAAGTCCTGCTGAACCCGAGAAGGAAAGCCATTTAGGTAAACCTGGCAGAAGAGCAGGCATCACTGATTCAGAGGAAGAACTTTATTTTTGTCCTCAAATCATTTTGTTTTCATGTAAAAGAGTATTTAAAGTTGTTGAAGAGTGCTTGGGAATTCCCCGCAGCCCTCGTAGAAATGGAAGCTGTCCCCACCTCCTCCATCTGGCCCTTTCTGGAGCTGCCCAGGAATGGGCAGTCGGGGGCCTGATTCTGCCCTTCCTGTGATTTTAGCATATCTAGTCCTCAGTGTTCCCACAGCTCCTCAGTGTCTTTAAAGCTATGATTTTTGGTAATTTATATGGCTTTTTCTAATTGTTGCAAGAGTTGCTTTGCCATGACCTACCACATCCTTCATGGCATTGGAGTCCTGTGCACTACGCCTAAGACCTCATTTTCATGTTGCATATAATTACTGGTAGTGTATCTGGTGTGCGGTATTTCACAAGTGGTTTTCATTTGCCTGCAACTGGAAATGCACTCTCATGGTCTATGGGTTGAATTACCCTGCAAAGAATGTGTAGGTGATGTCATGCTGCTTCTAGGGCTGGACACCTACTCTGCTCCAGGCCCCAGCATACCTCTGTTGTATTACACCTGGCTGAACCCACAGCCTCTGGGAACGGCCCGGGTCCTGCAGTCATCTGAGCTTGCATCCTTTGTCTATCCTATCCCTGAGAAAAGAGTATCTATGCCATTTTGTTCCAGCATTGTCACCTTGGAGCATTGATGCCATCAAGCCTGTCATCTTGGAGGTCCTAGCACATTTATGTTGTCATACCGGTCCGTCTCCATAGAGACTTTCTGGTTTATGTTTTGAAGATTATTCGAAGGGGCTCTAAGAATATGTTTCTTTTTTCCACCAATTATCTTCTCTTAATTTATAAACTCTTGGACTGAACTTAGTGCCAGGAAAACTTCTTCAAAAAGTTGATATTTTTCTTCCCATCAATAATGGCATAATGGCCACAACACAGTTTTCCCTCCTTCCCTCCCTCCCTCCCTTCCTTCTTTCCTTCCTTCCTTCCTTTTCTCTCTCTCTCTCTCTCTCTCTCCTTCCTCATTCCCTTCCCTTCCATTTCTTTCTCTCCTCTACCATCTATCTATCTGTCATCTATCATTGAACTATTATCATCTAGCTATCTAGCTATGTTTTGGACCTTATTATAAGGGTATGCAGAACAAAATTTGAATTTCAGTAGCAGCAATGATGTTATCTTGCAGTTAACATGTTTGCATGTTCTTTTTAGCCCTCTGCCTGGAAATTTTCTACTTATTCCGGTTGTATCTTTTCTTTTAATCCATTTTTAATTCTTTCAAATTTAAAAGAGGAAAGAGGAGGGATATGTCACTTTTTTTTAAAATTGAGGTATCACTGATATACAATCTTGGGATATGCATTTGACACATAAAAGTACTTTGTGTGAAAATTAATAATTACACATATTAATATAAATTTTATTGCTTAATTAGCATTCAGAGCACCAACAATTATGTGTATCCTTAAATGCTAATCAGTTGAACATTTTTAAAGGCATATTTGATTACACTATTGGACTCTGCTCATATATGTAAATAATTTATAATTCTTGATGTAAACTTTATTCTTATAACCAAATAAATAGAGCTAACATAGAAAATAGAGTGAACATTTATCATCTGTTTATCTCTGAATGTATCATTTCCCTTACTCTTTAGAATAACCTTGGGAAACAGTTAATATCCATAAGAAAACTGACAGAAAACTGAATACTGTCTTAAATTTCAGTGCACTACAGTTTGTTGCATTACACTTTAAACACAGCCAGAATCGTTCGCTATTTATACCTTTGTGGATAGACAGATGTTGCTTCTTACCATCGTTTGTTCAGAAACAGAAGACATCTGGTGGAGTAGGGAAATCATTTGGCTTGGAAAAGAGAAAAAAATAATCCATTCAACAGCCTGCCAGATGGCTGACAAAGAATGTCTTTAACTGATTTGTGGAACGCTTTTTCTGAAGTAATGGGCTGCTCCTGAGAACAAATGCTCAAATGAGCAGAGAGCTTTAGACAAAAAATAGAGGCACACAGCAAAGGCTCTGTAGGAGCTACCAAATTTGTCAGGCTTCCGCTACTTTAGTGCACAGGTTTTCTGAGTGAGAGAATAGAGTACTTTGGATTTCAGACTCAAATCTTGAGATAATATATTGTTACTAAATTTAAACATCAAATCATTCCCAGCTTCCACACTTGCTTGAAAGGGAATGTGATCTAGGATGAAATAACACAAGCACAAGATTAGCCTCGCTCAGACAAAGCCCCTTTCAGAATCTTTTGAGATTGAAAGCTGTCTGCATGTGCAACTTCGGCTGATGCTATCTTTTTATTCATCCCGGATTACTTTAAAAGGGAGAATCATTTTACAAATAAGAAGCTGCTATTTTCCTTTGTCTTGTCAGGAGCTAAAAAAGAAGTACCTTATTGTTCTTTTTGAAAGCCTTGAAGTAGGCATTGTTTGCTGGGTTTCCACTGTCCTAGATTTTAGCTGCTCTGGAAGCTTTGCCAGAAAACCTCAGACCTGTCCTGCCGCCTCCTTGGTGCGCGATGCCGGGCGGCCCGGGGCTCTGGAGTCAGGGCCAGGGGCCTGTCCTTGTCCTTGCAGCTACTGCTGTGAGCTCGCGGCAAGCTAACTAGTCTGTCTATACTATATTTCAGTTTTGTATGATTTTGCAAATCCTCAGTTTCTGAGGATTAAATGAGAAAGTGTTATATTAAATATTTAGTAGGTGGTAGTAGTTGTAATAATGATAATAATTATCTGCCTGAAGGATGAACACCCAACCTTCCCTATTAAAATATGTAAATATTTCTGCCAGTGAACATCTAACTATGGTTTCTCACTCCTGTCTGAGTCTTCTCCATGAACACAGACTGAAGTGTCTGTCCTGTCTTTGTCATTGAATATTGTGTCTGTCTGTCCTATCTGGGGCTGCCATAACGAAATACCATAGACTGGGTGGATTAAACAGTAGGAATTTATTTCTCACAGCTCTGCAGGCTGGGAGGTCCAGGGTCAAGGTGCTGGCCACTGCAGGTCCCCAGTGAGGGCTCTGCTTCTGCCTTGCACATGGTCCCCTTCTCCCTGTGTCCTCACATAGTGGGGAGAGAGAGAGCTCGGATTTCTCCTCTCATAAGGGCACTGATCCCGCCAAGAGGGCCCCACTCTATGACATCATCTTAACCTGATCACTCCTGAAGGCTCCATCTGCTACTGCCATCACATTAATGGGCAGGCCTGCAACGAATGAATTGGGTGGTGGGGATGCAGTTCAGTCCCTAGCAGTGTCTGAGCATAGGGCCATCCTTGCTTTACCTTTTAAGTATTCAGTGCTCAGTAGGGTACCAGAGTTCAGACTTGTATTGCTGCCTAATTTGAGTGATGAGTTCGATCCTTGAGCATCTCAAAGTGATGCAAGAGCTCTGCCAGCATGAGCTTCAGACCCTGTAAGTCTGAGAGGCTGTAAGGCCCCGGGATCACCTGAACAAATGATTTGAGGTGGGCCCTCCAACTGGTATCCTTCGGTAAATGTCCACTCCAGGTAGAAAGAATGTAGGGTTTACAAGCACAGACTTCAGAGCTCAGATGACTTTTGTTTAAATGCCAACTCTGTCATGTTGAGCTGCGTAAAATTCGGTATTGATATTCCAACTATAAAGTAAGAATAATATAGTAGCTCATAGGGTTGTTGTGAAGATTGTATCAACAGGAGATTGTATCAACACACTCATTCACGCACACACAGTGTCTCTCTCACACTCAGTGCTTAGGGCAGTCTCTGGCACACATTAAGTGTTATATAAATGTAAGCTATTGTTATTATTGTGCATTTGGGGAGATGGGACTGTGAATGTGTGTCCTTGTCATCTGCTTTCCTATGTACCTACAGGGTGGTCCAGTGCCTGGACTGCTGATACCAGGCTGATTAAACACATTCTCTTCTTGAGCTCTTAGAATCTAGGATTAAAAGGAAAGTGTGGATTTCTGTTTTGTCAGTGAACTGATGAGGGTATTTATTGGATTGTGGAATTTATCCAGAAGATGATCCTTTGAGCTCAATGTATGCTACTTGTATGAGATTTGCCTTTTTTTCTTTTTCAAGAATCTGTACAGGCAGGACAATTTTAGCTCCTTATGAAAATACACACTTATCATTTTATGCTGTTAACATGTTGTGGGCATTCACTTGCACATTGAACATTTAGAGATGGGAAAACATAGAAAGAGCTTGATCTGGACTATTACAGAGGTCTGTGTCGTACTGACCTCAACTCTTTCAATGGATATGTAGATAACTAGAGAAATGGACATAAATGCTGGTTGCTATTTCATGGTTATTCTTATATCTCATTAAGAAGCTGCCCAGGAGAATCTGTATACTGTTTGGTTGTGTTTCTAATAATAAGTTAACTGATATTTTGGCATATTTGTTGTACGTTGCCAGTACAATGTTTTCCTTATTTTTATGGTTGTTTCAGTTCAGTAACATTTAAGTACCATACCTCAAGTAAAGGAGAAAAAGCTGTTTTTGAATTAGTGCCAGAGTAATTATGATATTGAAATTAAACTAATGTTCCCTAACAGAATGATTGTCTTGGTAAGTATGCCTCTCATATTGTCTATTATTTAAGACAGAATGCTTTTCAAAACTGACTTATTAAAATTGCATTGCAGCAAACAAACAAAAATCCAGGCCTTGCTGGCTTTGTTGGTGGATTCTACCAAATATCTAAAGAAGGATTAGTACCAGTCCTTTTCAGACTCTTCCAAAAAATAGAAGAGATAGGAATACTTCCAAATTCATTTTATGAGGCCATCATTAGTCTGATAGCAAAACCAGAAAAGGACATTACAATAAAAGAAAATTACAGGCCAATATCCCTGATGAACATAGAAGCAAAAATCCTTAACAAAACAGTAGCACATCAAATTTGAATATACAATGGAATATTATTCAACCATAAAAAAGAAGGAAATCCTGTCATTTGTGTCAACATGGAGGACCTGGAGGACAGTATTCTAAGTGAAGTAAGTCACAGAAAGAAAAATACTGTATGATCTCACTTATATGTGGAATCAAAACACAAACAAACAAAACTAAACTTACAGATACAAAGAACAGATTGGTGATTGCCTTAGGCAGTGGAAGGGTGGGTGAAATGGGTTGAAGATAGTCAAGAGAAACAAGCTGCCAGTTGTAAGATAGTTAGACCTGGGTATGTAATGTACAGCATTTTAACAATACTGTATTGCTTATTTGAAAGTTGCTAATATGTGTGGTAATGGATATTAACTAAACTTATTTAAATTATTTGGCAATATAAGTCTTATGTATCATATACATATATCATTATATTGTACGCCCAAAACTAATATATTATTTTATGTCAATTTATTAAAACAAATCCAAATGCCACCTTTCTGACCTCTTTAATCCTTCCCAAGGCTGGTGGCAAATAGCAACTGTTGCTGGCACAAACAAAAGGGAAATTATAAGAATTACTGCATGATCTTGAGATCAATTAATAATCTGAAAAACATGCTGGAGAGGAAATATTATCTCTGTAAAGCTTTAACAATAGGCTCTGACTAAGAATCTGTCCTGACTTTCCAATTAGAACCTGAATCTAGGGTAAGTAACCATCACTTCCTCATTTGTAAACGAGTTTTCTTGGTACCGCCCTTTACTTCCCTTGTAGGGATTTCCTAAGGAGTCACTAGACTGCTATTAAAACAAATATAAAATTTTAAAGTTTCAGAAGAGTTCCATGAATCATTACAAACATCATCCTGAATTCTATTGTGCTTATTACATGAGAAAAAAAAATTACATTACAAACACTAATTTAGGATATTGCTTATAATAAAACTCTTTTCTCTAACCTTTGAGAAAAGCAGTGTTGAGTGCACTGATTCTACAAGTATGACTGATCAGCATGCAGCATCCCGTTAGCTCTAGGACACAGGCAACGAGATGCTGTTGTGCCTTAGAGTTCCCCTACAGACAGTAAGGACACTGGGGTGTTTGTTGAAGCAACAAAGCCATCTAAACCAGTTAAAGAATCTTGCAGATTTGACCTCCTCCAGTTTGAAAACTTAACCACATACACCACAACCTAAGTTGGACCACAGACTCCATTGTTTAGGACAATACATATAGAGTAGAAATGAAAATGATATAGGCACTCAACTAAGTAAAGCATACAACCTAATTGTCAGGTGGAAACAACTGGCATTTCAAACCTAGTTGTGTTTTTTGTGTTTTCTGAGCCAATGATACTTTAACAAATGATTGGAAGTAGAATATATTTTAACTTCAGTCTCCTTGTAAGACCCCATATATTGAAACAATTAAAATCTTGACAAACACTTTGTCTTTTTACAAATAAATCAAAACAACCTTATGTCAAATAGTGGAGAGACATCTCCATTTTATTTTTAGGTATCTTTAGCAAGAATGACACAGAGAGGATCTTTGCATAGGGACTGAGCTGCAGGAAGGGAGGGGCTGTGTCCCTCTTGGTGCTGCACACGGTCTGACACCCAGCAAGCACTCCTAATTCTCTCTGTAACCTGACTTATTATGAATCATTCATCAGCAACATTCATTTGCTTAACACATATTTTTGAGTACCTATAATGTGTCAGTCACTTTTATAGGGAACAGAGTTAGGAAGAGCAGTGAACAATAGTCCTTGCAAGACAGACAATAAGGAAATAAATATATAACAAGATATCAGATTGCTTTAAGAGCTATGGGGAAAAGTAGAACTGCTTCAAAAGATTAAGAATAATACAAGGTGCTGTTTTGGATAAAGTGGTCAGGAACATTCTCTCTGCGATGGTAACACGTGAGCAGAGCACAGAAGGAAGTGAAGGAGCGAGGAGGCCCTCTGGGGACAGAGCGGCCGGCAGAAGGAACCGGAAGTGCAGGGGAATGTGCTTGAGGACTTCAAATAAATGCAAGGATGGGACGTGAGGGCGGTGGAGGCAGAATGATGCTCTTTGTAATCAACCTTATTTAAGAAACTGTGAAAAAGAACCATATTAATTTTCTCAAACTGGAGTTACAGCTTCAGTTCCATAGCATTTTCTAAAAATTGTGAGTGGGCAGCGGAATTTAACAACGGATAAGCATTGTTTCAGTCACTTTACTAATGACTTCCTGTTGACGATCTCATTAATATTAAGAACAGCCTCGTGATTTCTTTCATTTATCCATCAGTAGGAATAACCAAGCTGGGGGCATGGAGGCTTCAAATCACTTTTCCGTGGTCACTGAGCCGGTGATCGTCCGCGCCAGGGTTGACCTAGGCGGCCTGACCCTGGGAGGTCCCTGCAGCCCCTCCGAACCGTCCTCACACGCCGACTGGGAGCCCCCCTTCAGCTCTGCGCTTCTAGATTCTTCCCTGGAGTCTGGGGAGAAGAGCTGCTTTGGGCCACTGCCTGAATACGGATTCGGGGGACAGTTTCAAGTCTTGGTATTGTGCTGGGGCAAATGATTCTATATTTCTTTTTCTGGGGATAATTAAATAATCAATCCTAGGGAAAAAAAATTGGGACTTTTTCCAGCAAGCACTCTGACCATAACTCTGTGTCATGTTTATGAGAAAGGGCATTGATATACATCAACGCCAGCTTGAATATACTTTGGACTGTTTGTTGTTGGGATCAGAGGAATAAAACTTCATTTGTTAGTGTGTTCCCCAAGGTGTGGCCATGGTAGATTGGTGACCGTGAGGCGTCCTTTCATAGGGAGGATAAAGAAGACAGTATTGGCAAAAATCAAAGGTCGACATGAAGAGAGTCTCAAATCTCAGAGCAGAAGTAAAGCTCAAAGAATAGTTTAGTTTTCCTAACATTAGATCAAGGCTGGTACAGAGAAGTTAGCTGGCAGGAATTAAATCCATACAGTGTTCATGATGAAATGCATGCTGTGGGAGCTGGCCTCTGGAGTACCTGTGGGTGAGATCCAAATTTCTTGCGTCTGTCAGCCTGGTGGAGAAAATGGAAAGAGCAGCGCATGATATTTACATGTCCTATGACAAGTTCCCTGCGTTTCCGGCCTTCCAGCGGCTGAGGCAGGGACTCCCATTTTGTGTGTTTATAAGGCTGCCTGACTGGGCCCTGGGAAGTGCTTTCAGATAGTGCTCTCTTATTTCTTATTTCCTGAGGAAAGATGCCTTACTTGAGACATTTTTTAATGTGCCATTGTTCTTTTATTTTCCTTCAAAGAAATAATAAAAATTCAGTCTAATCCTGAATCTCGAGTGCCATTGGAATTCACATTCACTGATTTTGGCAAGCATTCTTCAACTGTCAGGCTTTTCCATTTACGCACTTGGTACTTTCCGACATGAGAAACAGGAAAAGATTTGGTATTAAATAAAGCACTGGCGAGTCACCTGTGCAGCAGCAAAAAAAAAATCAATGGGACATTTAGACAGTGCAGACTTCCTACTTGGGCTTGACCTACTTATGATGGGTAATGAATGAGTTTAAAAGTAGACAAATACCAAAGATGAGGCACATGGCTTTAAGCCGTAACAAAGAGCATTCTTCCTATTGACAACCTCACGAAGACTGTGTCTGGCTTCTTGCCTGTTATCTTGCATATGTGACAAAAACTGAGAAGATCAACCAGATACTAATTACAAGTGACACTTCCAGGTATTAATCACAAACAACTCTATAGGTCATTAGAATTATACTATTATTGATTTGGAATTAGTGACCACATCAGTTCAACATTTTTATTTTATGTTACTTTCCCTATTAAATGCCTCTAACATTTTGGCTTAATGTATTCAAAGATTAATTATGACCAATTCCAGGAAGCTGAAGTGATGGCTAGTTCCCATCCTGGTTATAATTTCTAGAGTGGAATGATAGAAACTTGAGAAGTTAGTTTTCTAGAAGATAATAAATAAAAATATTAATCTAAACATTTGTAAATCATAACAAATATTAATGAGTCCCTTCCATTAAAATATTTTTTAATTATCAGATTTTATATAAGATTAATAATAAGAAAATTGAACTGACATGGTTACATGATTTTATGTTCCATGGGTCAAAATGTGTCTTTAAATTTCTTGAACAGAGTAAACCTGACTCATCAAGATATCATATGTAATTTTCTGTAGAAGGAACTATTACTGACTTTTAAAATATACTAAACTATTTAGTTTCTGCCTCCTGGTTAATGTCATATGTTAAAATAGATTTAACTTCCTGATACTTGATTTGCTCTGTTATCTCAAAATGCCTTGATTATAATGTGAAGCAGGTAAGAGATAAATCATGTTCTGCCAAGAAAAGGTGAACAAAGTCAGTGAACATGAAGTACACCTGTCAATAAAAATTTGAAAATGACCAATTTTATTTTTTATAAGACAAACATGTTGATGGTTGTATACACAAGTCAAATAACTACAGTAAGTTTTCTATATACATTTTCTATGTTAAAGATGGCTAAATAATATCTTATAAAGTTCTCAGTGATGTTATTACCTTTCACATATCTGGAAAAAAATCATCAGTCTAGACAGACGGGCAAAAACAAATAAGAAAGACTTTTGGATAGTCAAATACAGTAACACAACTCACATGTGAGCTCTCAGGCTGCCACTCGCAGGCATTTCCACCTGTTTTCCGCTCAGAACTGTGCTTCTCTTTTTCACCTATCCCTTGCAAGTTTAGAAATGAAAAATCACAGCAGAGGGGAAAGAGAGGTGACAGAGGCATGTGCAATGCCTTTAGTGAGAAAACAATGCCTGAGAGCTAAGCAGGAAAGAAAAGGCAAAATACTGATAAAACTAATACTATTAATAATAGATATTATCTATCTGTGATGACATCTATTTATCTATCAGATATAGATGGATCCATGTATTTATAGATTGGCGGTAATTTTGTTTCAGCTTGGGTAGTCCATGGTGCCCAGATCAAACAGTAGCCTAGATGTTGCTGTGAAGGTATTATTTAAATGAGATTAACATTTAAATCAGATTTTGAGTAAAGCAGATTACCCCCTCATCCAATCAGTTGAAGATATTAAGAAAACAAAAAAAAGAAAGACTGACATCCCCTGAGGAAAAGGGAATTATGCCAGTGGACTGCCTTTGCATTCAAGCTGCGGTATCAGTTCTTTCCTGGGTCTCTAGCCTGCCGACCTGCCCTGTTGATTTTGGCTTGCCAGCCTCCATAAGCACATGAGCCATATCCTTAAAATAAATCTCTGCCTCTCTCTCCCTCATTCTCTTCTTTCTCTCTCTCTCTCTCTCTCTCTATGTGTGTGTATATATATCTATGTCTATATCTACATATACATACATACACACATACACATCTTATTGGTTTTATTTCTCTGGCAAACTCTGATAAATATATCTATCATCTGTCTATCTGTAAACAATCAATCATATATCTATAGCAGTCATAAAACCCTAAAGGAATTTGGGGAAAGGCTAATTTAACATGGGGATTAAGAAATGAGAACATATCTGAAAGCACTAATGTAACTATAAAGCACCATTCAAGTTATTAGCAAATACTTTTACCTATCTTAGAAGAACCTGAAGTCAGTGAATTAAAGTACAGTGTTTTAAGCTGTTGCAATCAACATTCCAAAATTTCAAAGGCTTAATATTTTAAGTGTTTATTTCTATTCCTATCATAGTACAATAATCGTTAGGGCAAGAGAAGACTATATTCCAGCCCACATGGTCTTTCCCAGCCCCAGGGGCCTTTTGTCACATGGTGCTACCACATCTCAGGACCTTGCAGTCCGCCACTAAATACTCTATGTTCAGCAAAGGGTGATGGAGCATGGATGATCACGTATGAGTTTTTAAGGGCCAGGCCTAGAGGTAGTTTTTACCCTTTATTCCATTGACCAGAATTTGGTCACATAGTCACAACAAATTATAAAGGAATATGGGAAAATGTAATCTTTGAATTTTCCCAGGGGGGAATAAAATGTGGTTTGGTAAACATATAGCTTTGTCTCTGACAAACAGAAAAATAGTTATTGTGCATAATAATGACTCAAGTCATTGAAAGAAGTCTAAGTGATGTTTAAGAGGAAAGAAAGGGCCCCTTCTTTTAGAAAGATCTATCCTTAAAATTATCAATAAAATTTTAAAATTCAATGTTACTTAAAAATTTTTTTATTTTGGTATCATTAATCTACAGTTACATGAAGGACATCATGTTTACTAGGCTCCTCCCTTCACCAAGTCCCCCCCACATCCCCGTTCACAGTCACTGTCCATCAATGTAGTAAGATGCTGTAAAATCACTACTTGTCTTCTCTGTGTTGCACAGCCCTCCCCGTGCCCCCCACACACTATACATGCTAATTGTAATGCCCCCTTTCTTTTCTTCCTGCCCTTATCCCTCCCTTCCCACCCATCCTCCCCAGTCCCTTTCCCTGTGGTAACTATTAGTCCATTCTTGGGTTCTGTGCTTCTGCTGCTGTTTTGTTCCTTCAGTTTTCTTTTGTTCTTATACTCCACAGATGAGTGAAATCATTTGGTACTTGTCTTTCTCTGCCTGGCTTATTTCACTGAGCATAATACCCTCTAGCTCCATCCATGTTGTTGCGAATGGTAGGATTTGTTTTTTTCTTATGGCTGCGTAATATTCCATTGTGTATATGTACCACATCTTCTTTATCCAATCATCTACTGATGGACATTTGGGTTGCTTCCATATCTTGGCTATTGTAAATAGTGCAGCGATAAACATCGGGGTGCATCTGTCTTTTTCAAACTGGAGTGCTGCATTCTTACGGTAAATTCCTAGAAGTGGAATTCCTGGGTCAAATGGTATTTCTATTTTGAGCATTTTGAGGAACCTCCATACTGCTTTCCATAATGGTCGAACTAATTTAGATTCCCACCAGCAGTGTAGGAGGGTTCCCCTTTCTCCACAACCTCGCCAACATTTGTTGTTGTTTGTCTTTTGGATGGTAGCCATCCTTACTGGTGTGAGATGATATCTCATTGTGGTTTTAATTTGCATTTCTCTGATGACAAGCGATGTGAAGCATCTTTTCATGTGTCTGTTGGCCATCTGAATTTCTTCTTTAGAGAACTGTCTATTCAGCTCCTCTGCCCATTTTTTAATTGGATTATTTGCTTTTTGTTTGTTGAGGTGTGTGAGCTCTTTATATATTTTGGATGTCAACTGTTTATCGGATCTGTCATTTCGAATATATTCTCCCATACTGTAGGATACCTTTTTGTTCTATTGATGGTGTCCTTTGCTGTACAGAAGCTTTTCAGCTTGATATAGTCCCATTTGTTCATTTTTGCATTTGTTTCCATTGCCTGGGGAGATATGTTCAAGAAGAGGTCACTCATGTTTATGTCTAAGAGATTTTTGCCTATATTTATTTCTAAGAGTTTTATGGTTTCATGACTTACATTCAAGTCTTGGATCCATTTTGAATTTACTTTTGTATATGGGGTTAGACAGTGATCCAGTTTCATTCTCTTACATGTAGCTGTCCAGTTTTGCCAGCACCATCTGTTGAAGAGACTGTCATTTCCCCATTGTATGTCCATGGCCCCTTTATCGAATATTAGTTGACCATATATGTTTGGGTTAATGTTTGGAGTCTCTATTGGTCTGTGGCTCTGTTCTTGTGCCAGTACCAAATTGTCTTGATTACTGTAGCTTTGTAGGAGAGCTTGAAGTTGGGGAGTGAGATCCCCCCTACTTTATTCTTCCTTCTCAGGATTGCTTTAGCTATTCGGGGTCTTTGGTGTTTCCATATGAATTTTTGAACTATTTGTTCCAGTTCATTGAAGAAAGCTGTTGGTAATTTGATAGGGATTGCTTTGAATCTGTATATTGCTTTGGCCAGGATGGCCATTTTGACGATATTAATTCTTCCTAGCCAAGAGCATGGGATGAGTTTCCATTAGTTAGTGACCTCTTTAATTTCTCTCTTAATAATTTTTTATGAGGAAAATTCACTTATTGTTTCTTGAAAATTCCTGAAGTATAAAGACACTTAATTTTGTTAGAATCTGATACTATCAAATGAGTTAAAACTTTTTAAGATTTAGATACATTTAAAATTTAAAAAATTTTAAATTGTATTTAAAGGTAATGGAGTAAAGGAATTTTAAACTTTAGTTTTCTCTCTCAAAATCAGCAAAGTCAACAAAATAATTAAAATTAGAGAAAAATGAACTAAAAAATGGCCAGGAATCTAAATCAGAAAGTGTGGTCTATAGTTATTGGTCATATATTGTGAAGTTAGTACTATGATGTTGAGAGCCAATGTATACTTGCTTGGACCTTGAGGAGGTTATATTTTTCCTAAAGCAAAAATCACAATCCTGAAAAGAACATTCAGTATTTTGTTTGTTTGTTTTGGTAAGGAAGACTAGGACTGTCTCTGGAGAGACAAAGTCTGAAACTAGAGAAGAGGCAGGTGCCGTGCCAATGACACTGTGTTATGTGGAGCAAGGCTTCCTGTTGGGCATAGAGGGACGGAGAGTGATTGCTCATTATGTGGGAGTGACTTGATTACTACTCTAAGTCACACCGAGCACTTGAGTGCTAAAAACTGAGGAAAGATATTCTCCCAAGGCAAAGGAAATAACTGTTTAAGTGAGATGGTGAGTATTGTTGGAGGCAATACAGACAATGGAGACTACATACTCAGCATGCACACTAACAAACCATAACCCTTTAAACCCCACTCCTCATATTTTTCAGCAAGCTGCTGGCTCTATTAAATAAAGAGTAATAACCAGAAAGGACTGGCACAGTGTCTATGCATAAGAGGGAATAAACTGCAAAGAGGAAATAAATGTAATCAAATCTAGATAAACACAAATTACAAGAGGGATTACCCAAAGAAACAGAGAACAGGTAATTTCCAAATAATGTTTAGATGAGTAATTTTCCAATGTTAAAACAAAGAGCACACAATACCTCCAAAGTAAGAATATAAAGAAAACAGTATGAAAGTAAACTAGAGGAACTCATAGACAAAATGGAAGAAAAAGTAAAGCACTATCAATATGAAAACTGTATTAAAGGCAATAGAAAGCATAACCATGAAGGAAACAGAGTCAGGAGAATGGTGAATAGGTTTGATGAAATGACCCAAAGTGAAATGGCAAGAATGAGGACATAAACATGATTGTAGGGACTCCAGCCCATGCACACATTTCTACAAGGGACAGAATATTAGTTCAGTATTAGATTCTTTAACTTAAATTTCTACCTTTAAGGATGATGTATTAGTTATTTGTTGCTCCATAACAGAATTTAGTGGCTTTAAAAAACATTATCTCATAGTACCTGTGGGTTAGGAATCCACATGTGGTTTTGTTGGGTCCTGGGGCTCAGAGTCTCTCACCATCAGGGTGGCAGCCAGGGCTGCAGTGTCTCAACGCTCGGCTGGGGAAGGGTCTGCTTCCAAGGGCAGCAGCCCCATCCTGAGAAAGGCATTGTGACCAGGTGTTCAATACCTCGAGGGATGAAAGTGCCACCAGATAAACCACCGACACCAGCAGAGGTGCCAACAGAGGGTAAGGGGTGGGGATCTAGAGCAGTTAGTGGGGAAGACTGAAGATGGTCCAGCTGCAGTGGTGGCGACTGTAGTTCATCACACTGACCCTCCTTAGCTGAGCTTCTCTAGGAAAGAGATGCCTACTAGAATCTTGAAGGATCTGCTTTCCAAACCTACATGAAGAAGTGGGTCTGAGTAGCAGAAGGACAGACTGTGGTGACCACCAAGATAGACTTCTCAGAATCCTCATCAAGGAAGGACTCTTTGTCCCTGTCCTTTCCAGTACTGAGGGTACATGGCCCTCAGCTGTCATTTGCTTCTGGGATTGGCTCAGCTGCAGGCGTCCTTCCATCCAAGGTCACCCCTGCCCAGAGTGGCCTACATCCAATCACGAATCAGGTGGGATAGGAAATCATTTCAGATCCACAGTTCCTGATGGAGGGTGGCTGAGCCTGCGCTGGAGGTCGGCTCCTCCCTCAGCCCAGTCCTGCTTGCATCTCTCCTTCACCAGAGTGTCGATTTGAAGACTCCTTGTCAAACATCCTGTGGTCTAAACTTCATCTCAGAGTCTGCTTTGTGCAGAACCCAAAAAAGAACCTTTGTCTTGAAAAGAGAAGTGGCCCCATTTCTGTCCTCAGATTCCACATACTGTCCTAGGCTAGGCTTACAAAGAAGCAGACCCTGGCATAAAGGCGTGAGTACAAGTGTCTGGGAAGGTGATTTGAGACACGACTCCAGAGAGCAGTAGGGAGTGGAGAAGGGGGTCAGGGAAGGATAAAAAATAAAGGTGTACCATTACACAGGTTACCGCCATAGGTAAATGGGGCTATCACTCTGGGCAAATTTGGGAAATAATATAGCAAACACCTCAAACTAACCTCACAAGGTGCAAAGGAGCAAAGGTTTTTATCCACCACCTCCCATCAGATACTGGGTGAAAGCTGCCCCTGGGGTGTTTGGACTCCCAGGAACTAGAGAGAGAGGGCCAGTCAGAGGAAGCCTGCAGGCACAGTCAACAAATGGCTACATTTTGAAACTGTTAGGTAAGCATTCAGGGGAATAGTGAGGTTAAAAGGATATGGGATGGGCACCTACAGGATCGGCTACAGTTATCCACCCCAAATCCCAGTTTCTGTACAGGAAATTGGGGATGGAGCGAACCCTATCTCAGAGAGCTAGGAAATGTTCCAGCTAGAGTCACATTCCCTCTGATTCTCTCTTTTGTCAGTTGAGAATTTTTCCCCCTATATTTGTGTTGCTACTAGCTCTTATTTCACCATACTTTTTTCCTGTTTATGGTGTAAACTTTATCCTATGCTCCTTCAGGGCTTTGCCTCTTGAACCTCAAAACCCAGATTTTGGGAAAGCTCAAAAATGTTTCTGTCTCTTAAGTGCCTGGATCTTGAAACTAAACTGTTGGCTTTCAAGACAATTTTCCATGCTGTATGTTTAAAATAAATAGGTTTAGCAACTCCACTGACTTCTCCTTTTAACAGGTAGAATCTGCCTGCTCACTCACTGATACCATAAATCCAACTGGCAGGCTGGGTGGATGGCTCAAGACAACATGAAAATTGTTTAGCAAATAGAATTTGTATTAATTATCTCAATATTAACAAATGTGATGGGAGGAAAAGGTAAATAAAAGGGGGATAATGTTCTTATGGAGCACAAAGTTAAAAAGTACTGTTTAAATTTTTTGACAGTAGGTTTAAAGTAAGACTTCTAACCTTTTTCAACTTAAAAGAAATCTTTTATGAACTTATGCTTAAGAACTATTTAATATTTAATCATTTTTATACATCACTTCAGCTTTTTATTTCACCAAATTCAAATGCAATTAAATAAACTTTTAATTTAAAATGTCATGTATGTAGGGTCCCATTTTTTAGAAGTCTATGTATTTATCATCTTTGTACTTTTCTATCTTTTCTTCCATGTCTGTGCTTTAAAAATATCTACAATGCTAGTCAACAAATATTCAGAAGATGACTTCTACACATTAGGATTTTAGGGGACTTAAAAATATTTTGATTTGTACTACATTGTTTTTGGATTATTTATAATATACACATATAGTTTTATGAATGCAATAATATTATTTAACCTTAGCAAAAAAACAAGGTAGAGCCAAAGAGGAATATACACTAGAATATGTTTATAGTGTTCTTAGTAGGTGATAGAAACTCAAATATCAATTGCATCAATACCATCATACGAATATGAATTTGAATTTATTAGAACTTTTGCTTTTCTTAAGCATGAAGTTTTTTTTCACTGAAAGTGCATGAATACAATCACTTTTATCACAGATGATTTAATTCACTCATAATCAATATAATGTTATTGACTGGGTTTTCAGTTAAACCTGAGATGTAGTCCACAATCTGCATTTACTGGCTGAATTGGATAGCTTTAAAAACTAAATATATACACAGGTACAATGATCATATCTCCTCTGGTTAAGAATACAAAACTATTTAAAGTTACTTGAACAGTTAATGATGACGAGATTGCTAGTGAAATGATGGGTTGGAACTAGGAAGCCCAAGAGTAAATTCGAAGAATTAAAGCATAATAAGTGATACTTATATCTGGAAAAGATAATCTCTGAGCAACATACACAAAGACCCAACTTGTCTGCAAAATTCAGTGGGCTGAGGAATCAAAAGAAACAAAATGTTATTCTATTGCTCTTACAAAAATTTTGATATATGACAATAATTTCAGTTTCTTGTAGAATCACAATGCTTGTAAAGTGCTAAAGTCACACAAACTCAATATTCACATGCTCCAAAGAATGCAGAAATGCTCAAAAAATTTGTGTCTCTTGGACAAATTAAAGGCAGCAATTCAGATATCTTCTCTCTCCCCAACCTTGTGTTTGCAAACTTTTTTAGATTGATAGCCTGGCTGACATTAAAAAAAAGGAAATTTTGAAATAGGAATTACTAAAAAGGAAATGTTTCTATTTGCCTCTTTCATAGGTAGCTTCTTTCCACAGAAGGCATAGATGGAAAGAAGGTGGGATTCAATGATTTGATATGCCATTTCTTTACTTACCTTTATTGCTGAGAAGGTTAGCTTGTTGCAAAATGTTAGAAGAGGCAAGGCAGAAGTTACTTTTTGATCCTTAATTTTGAACAACCTGGAGTATTTGTAATTAGATTTGTCATTGAGATAATATCTTACCAGTCAACAAAATCCATTTCTATTCTATTAATTTGCTGAATCAAATGTTGGAGTTTAAAGTTTGGAAAATATTTAGAATATAATATTTGTCTTTTGCAAAAGGATAGTCATTTAAATTTTTTAAACTGTTAGGTAGAAAGATGGACATGAATATCCAGGGAAGGGGAAGATAAGGTTCAGGGACAAAAATGCCCCAACTCTGCCCAGGTAGGGGGTTTTACATGAAGACAATAAAGGCTTTGCAGGGAGATAACTTGCCTATGGGGTACAGGCCAAACTGGTCTCAAACAGGTCCCAGCACAAGCACAATTGGACAGAACTAAAACCACCCAAAGCACACTTCATCATAATCTCATCAAAATAAAACTGTGGCTTTGCCCTCCTCCCCACTATGGGCCTTTCAGTGTGCATTTGGGGAAAGATGCACTCCAGGGGAAAGGAGGGTGTAACTATAACTGCCAATTGAATGACCTCACCTTGTTAATCTAAGAGGCACCTCTCCGCGGGGACAGATAAATAGACCCTCCCCTAAAAGTTCAGGGCTTTTGTCTACCTTGACTCTAGCCCACTCCAGCAGTGGAGTGCATTCAAATAAAATTTTCACTGTGCTTCACTATTGTGTCTCTGCCTTTCAGTTCTTTGTTGCTGCGGAGACAGGAAACCAGGAGAAAACAAACTCAACCCATTACAAAACTATTAACCGTGGCTTAAGCTCAAATCATGTTTAACAGAATTCTATGGCTCAATTGGTTCATGAATCATGTTCTATTTAGATATTTGTTAGCATGGATTTTAAGACTATGTGGAATTTTTAGCATCATTTAGTTGAAGAGAGTGATGGCCTCAAGGCCTGCCGGGCACACAGGGCCTCACTGTGAGTCAGGACAGTCATCGCCTTTGGCAGCCTGAGGACCTACAGGTAGAGGCTGGGGAGTCTGTGGGGGCTGGCTTCCAGCCTCCACTAACCTCGTGGCTTTGTGCCTTTGTACAGAAAGCAACCTATACCCTTGGAGTGGTCCTGACTTGCTTCAATTAGAAATGGAGAAATTCAGGTCCCGTAAGTATTCTAATAGTTGACTGCTTAGCCAGAAGGGTTATTATCATTTAAACAAACTGCTCCAACCTCTAAAGAGATTTTATTTGCACTATTTTAATGTCTAAAATAGAGTAATGATGTGACAATTAAACCAGTTCCTTTATATACAAATATTACGAACAAATTGAATTAACAGAAAATGTCAATTTAGTGGTCTAGGTTTTGTTTTGTTTTACCTTTAATAATTTATTCCATCAACTAATGAATTACACAGTCAATTGAGAACTTTGACCATGATAGAGTTGCTACTCATAAACATCCATTTTCTGTGACTAGAACCTGGTGCTCATGAAGTTTTGGCCTGTGATTCGAACTTCATATGAGTGGGTGTGCTTTATTATTCTCAGCACTCATAGTAAGTGCATGAGCCTCTTGGTTAAATAAATCCTACAGGGTAATTTGATGTCACTAATTTGGTAAGTTTTGTTTAGCTTCACTTTCAACTAATTTGTTGCGTAAGACTGTGTCTTATTCACTGTAGAGTGACCCTGCCAGAAACAATCCCTTGTTTTCTTTTGCTATTATTTGCTCCACCCTCCTGTCCATAAAAACTTTCCATTTTGTATAACTCCTAGGAGCATTTCTCTATTCCATAGATGGGATGTTGCCCAATTCATGAATTGCTTAATAAAGCCAATTAGATCTGCACATTTAATCTGCTGAATTTGCTTGCTGACAGTGTTTATGTATTTGCTTTTGGCAAGAAACCAGAAAGCTATGTATATATATTTAAAAGGTCATAGCATTAAAAATTTGAAAATTACAATTTTATGATAATGTTATTTAAGGAGATTTCTTGAGAGTGTATTCTCAAAGAAAGCTCAAATTCAGATTAGTGTTAGTAAAAAACTATGCCAAATACTGAAGAGTATGGATTTTAGTGATTTGATGAGATCCCATTGGATACAGAGATCCAAACTATTAACGACCCAAGACAGTTGCCAAAGGGGACGTTGCTCGAGGTGCTTCCAGTGTTTAAAAAGCCTACTAAAGTCATGCAGTGTGACTGCAAGCTTAACCGAGATGCCAGGCTAATCTTGCCTTGATGAGTAATACACACCAGGAACACACACACACATACATTTTCTTTAACATATAGGAAAATAACATATGTTTTGTTTGAAAGATCAACAGGGCCCCAGGTAGGTGATAAATAATAAGGGAGCACATTGTGACAAAATGATTAAGAATCCCCCAGCAAGCCCATATTTCAACATAGATAATATCTTAATTCTCCTCTTCGATTTTGTAAACTTCACCCAATGAGACTATCATTTTTGTTTTACAATGTGCATGCCTATACAAATTACATAATCTATTTTTCAATTATGTGATTATATTCGAGTTAGTTTTTGTGTGTCAGCTTCCCCCTTTTCCCTGTTATTTTTGGATATGCAGTATATTGATTTGCTAGGAGTTCCATAACAAAGTACCACAGATTGTGTATCTTAAATGGTGGAAATTTAATTTTCCCAGCCCTGGAGGGTGGCAGTCCCATATCACGGTGGGGGCAGGTGGCGCTTCTCTGGAGGCCTCCTTCCTGGGTATGCAGATGGCCACCGTGTCCTTGCGTGAACTCTCCTCCATGAGCATGCATCCTTGCTTTCTTTTTTTGTATCCTAATTTCCTCTTCTTATAGGGACGCCAGTTGGGTTGGATTAGGGTCTGCACTGAGTCTCATTTTAATTTCATTATCTCTTTGAAGGCCCTATTCAAACAGGGTCACACTGTCAGGTTCTGGGGGATAGGACTTCAGCATACTAATTTTGAGGAGGCTCTATTCAGCCCCATAATATGCAGTAAATCTATTTTGATTAACTTACTGGGTTACTTTAAAGAATTCTGTTCGATAAATATTTACTGTGTGACACACACAATGGTATGTGTGCATGATATGTGGGTACGTGTGTTACTGTGTGTGTGTGTGAGTGTGAGACAGAGAGAATGAGAGAAAAATGGTTCTGACCCTTTCTGAGAAAGGAAGCCATGTAAAGATTGACGTCATTTAAGCCTTCACAGCACCTTGTTTGTATCTTTTTTGTGATACAAAATCTGCCTGCTATAGTTGATTGTTTAGATTGTAAATTTTTGAGGAGAGACACTGCCTGACTCATCTTGTTTTTGCTAGCACTGGCCTGGTACCCCCCATAAATGTTTATTGGATTGAATTAAACCTAATATAACTTGAAGTGGTCTGTAATAGGTACCACGGCAGAGACGCAAACAAAGGGTAACAGAGGTGAGAGGACCACAACCGTCTGACTCTGGGAACTCACCACAGTTTAGAGGCTGTTACAGTAGCTAGGATTTCAAGATGTAAGGAAGTGCAGGAGCAAAAAGAGAAAATACCTTGCAAGACAGAGGAAGTAGTTTTAGGTACTAGAAAGTGTTTAACTGGAATAACAATTACTTCATGGAAGAGGCCAGTGAAAAAGCAATAGTCAGGGAGAGATAATGCAAAGTTGTGTTGTGTCTACAAAGAGAAAGCTCTTGAATGCCAAAACCAGATATTTGAAGTATATTCTTTAGATCTTGAGAGCCACTGCAAATTTTGGGAGGAATGAAATGAAATGGCCAGATCTTAATATTAGGAGGTAACTTCATGAAGCACAGAGGGATGGGGAAGAGGCCTAAGCCCATGACAGGACGAATAGCAAACCTGATGAAGTGAGGCGAGAAGTGGTGTGGGCTGATCTAGGGAAGGCATGGTGGAAATGGTAAGAAATGAATGCAAGGCACATTGTGGAAATGGACGCAGTGCTTCCGTGAGACTAACGTGGCAAGCAGGCACACTGACCAGATGAGGCGAGTGAAGGGCGTGGGCCACTGGGCCTGTGATGAGGTCTTGGAATGAAATGTGGAATACAGAAGGGAGAACACATTTGGGAAGAAGATGAGGAGTCCAAATATATGAGGCATTTGATTTGCTTCTAGGGACATTCATATTATAGAGACCCACCTGAAAACTAGGTATGTATATTTGGAGTTAATGGAGAACATGCAAAATATAGATGTAGATTTAGAAGTTGGCTGTAAAGATGGAAAATTTGAGATGAAATTATTCAGAAAGTCAAAGAGAAAAGCGCTGAGCTTTAGAAATATTTAAAATAGGTAAGTTAGGCAATTAATCAAACTGAGTGTGCATGTGCATGCATATGAGTGTGTAGGAATACACATAAGGAAATTAATACAGAAAAGGTTGAAAAGGAACAATGTGTAATCTTAAAGTACTAATATGTGGGTTAGTCAAACCCATGGTTTAAGATGTGGTAGACAATAGATCTATCTGATCCATTTTCAAAATAAGTCAAGTAGTCAGTCATGCCGTCTTCTACTGTAACTGTTATTACTCATTAAAAAGTAAATTTTTAGGTTCAAGGGGGTCCAGAAATCTTGCATAACATTTAAATTGCATTATGCCAAGTTCATAAAATAAAAATGCAGGTAGAATCCTGTTTTAATTTTATTGACAGGTTCAGACTTAAGTTACCATTATTGCTAAAATATACCTGGTGATGGAAGGAGTAGAATTATTCATAACACCAAAAACATTGCATGTATAAAAAACCATTTTTGTTAAGAAGCTTAAGTTACATCCTATCTTCTTCCTTCTCGCCTGGGTAGTGACTATTACTCTTCAGCTAGAAACCTCCAAATATGAAGATAACACCTATACTACTTAGACACAAATTTATGAGGAGTATTTTAATAGAGCTAGTTACTACAGTAAGTTATTTAATAGAGTTCATTACCACCAGGCAAGCTAAGCTTTTTGCTATTATTATAATAACATATAAAGGATTGTGGAAATAGTCTTGATTTATAGAACCACAGAATAGTTACTACACACAGTATAGCAGATAGAATGTGTAATGTGCAATGTGCCCTGCATTCTCATTGATAATATTCATTCTTTGGTATCCTCATTTTTAATGGCACTTGCCTGCCTTAGAATATACAAAGAATGTAGTCTGACACCTGAGATTCATTCTTAGGAGACACTTCAACTTTCTGAGTTACCATCTACTCACTTATAAAAGAGATTATAATAATAGTCTCCTAAAGGAATGGCTATAAAGATCAAATATATTTGATGAGTTTCCATGAGAAGGTGATATAGAGTTATAGAGGAACACTGAGTGTTAGAACTAATGCTATGTGACACTTGATTTATTTAATGTTTTGAAACTTGCTATTTTCTTTTTCATTAAAATACCCTGAGATTCTGTTTTTTTTCAAAAAAAATCCTGTTTTGTGTATACTCAGTAATTATCTCTTTTAGTAGTGAATCAATTTTTCTGAGCTTTATCAATTTATGTAAAGAGCAATAGTTCGGCGACTTGGGGAATGGTCAGGAAAGGATACGATGATTACAGGAGCAGCCTGCAAAATAACACATAGGAAGCAGAGAATTTGAATATATAACAATGGACTGGTTTGTAGTGGAAAGTAGCTATGACTTTAGGTGTTTATATAGGTATGATTTAATCCCCCAAGTAAGATGGAATTTTTCAATCTGTATTTAGCACTCCTTTTCTTATTGGCAAGGAATTTTAGAAAATTGTCACTCACCCTATTTTTAAAATGAGATATTAATACTTCATGTTCTGAAATGCCTTCCAGGACAGGAAAATCTCCAGGTAGAGGAAATATTTAACTGTAAATAGTAGATGTATTCATCCCCAGCCAAGTTTGTGAATTTTGGCTAAAATATGCCCACTTGTCTATTAAGAGTTGCATTATGATAGATGCCTGATATGTGACTTCTAGCTTACTGTTTTACAAATATTTAAGGAAAAAAATAAACTTGACTAAATATCCAAGGCATAAATTTCCACTGCAAAATAAACTTCTTGGTATAAACTTTAAAATTACCTTTAATTTTTTAAAATTCTCAGATACACAGTGTTTCCTCTAGGCATTTAGACTTGGCAGAGTAAACTCTTCTTGCTTTGCAGACCAGATAATTCAGCTGGTTTTGGCACAGTGTAGAGAAAATTGAGTTTGTGAATTTAGCTCAGACAGGGCAGTTAGCTTCATAATATTATTAGCATTTCATTTTTGTAAGTGCCTGTCATTGCTTTCAGTAGGAAACAAATAACACGTGGAGACAGATGAGCATAATGCTCCCTCTTCTTTGCTTCGGAAACTCAACACAGCATTTGAAGAGAAGTCATAGGTTTCATCCTGGTATGTGGCAGGGTATTTTTCAGTATGTGAATTATAGTAGTTCCCACTGAAAGTTCAAATATCCTGAAACAGTTTTAATGCTCTTTAATATCCTTGACCTTAGTAAAAGTTGAACATAACGTGAAATTAAGTTCTATGTAATTTAATTAATTCATTTTATATAGCTAAAATTATTTTACATTATTCATTTAGTGATTTTAGTTAAATAAGTTGTAGAACCTAATTAGACATATCATGTTGTAAAATATATAAATTGATAAAATTAGTAAATTGATTAAAATGTATCCCCCATTTAGAAAGAATTAACTCAGAACATCCCTGAACATTGTAACTGGAGAAAATTTAATGCTGTACTACAGAACATGTTAGCCCAGTGGATGATGCATTTTCAAGTTGATCATTGATCTGGAAGTTACACTTTTCTCTACCGAAGACATTAGCCCTCTTTTCTTCATAAGGAACTGGATAAAGCCCTCTTTCCTTTGGCACAGACAGAAGTTGCCTGAGCCATTGCTCAGAATGCCACGTAAACAAAGGAAGAGAACAAGTCTCGGTTAGCATGTGAAGCACGCAGCTGACATTTTGCAAAGCTTGTTAGAGAAACATTCCCTCCTCAGCTGTACCGCAAGGTGGCTGAGTATACAGCCTGGAGTTATCTCTGCATCTGAATTCCAGTCCACCGTTTCCCAACTGTGTGACTTTAGAATTCACACAATGCCTGTCAACCTCAGTTTCTTCAAGTGCAAAATGGAAGTAAAATTAGCTACCTTGAAAGGTTCTATAACTATGATATGAGATAATAAATGTAATATATTTAATGTAGTGACTGGCAAACATGAAGTGCCATTATAAGTAAATATTATTAGAAAGTAATGATAGATCTACAGGTAGTAACCGAACTAGCTGTAACCCACGCCCATTGGCCATGACAGTCAGTCTCCTTTGCTAAGAGTGAGAAAACTGAGGAGCAGACGAGATCACAGACCACAGCCTGGGAGCCAGCCTGAGTTTGGATTCTGCATTTTCTACTAAGAAGTTAGATGATATTCTTAAATTCTCTGGGATTTCATTTTCTTATGTATAAATTGAATATAACTACCTCCAATGGTGGTTGTCAGGATTAGCAAATGCCATATAAACTAAATATTTTCTTCGGGACAGGGTGTCTGGCTGTGCTGTAACATTGCAAAGTTACATATAAGAATAGAAGAAAAGAGGCATAGAATGATTTCATTTGGATAAGAAAAGGAGTGAGATATTCAGTGGACATAATTTATGTTTACAAAAAGTAGATAGTTCACAAAGATCTTAACCTATGAATGTGTTTTCCTAATTATTATGATTGGGAAATAGTTTTTGTACTGTTAAAGATGTCTACTATGACGATAAGGCTTTTTTAATGTTGCCAAATTTTTATCTCTTTTGTATTTTAGGGAAAAACTGTAAAATCTTTACATATTACCAACTACATTCAGGGTGAACTACTTCCAAATGATTTAACCTACATTTTTAATATATGCACAGATATATCACTGCATTTTCATAGTGCTTTTATTAACCATTAATTTGTTGTAACTCCTATTATGTTTATTAAGCCTTCCTGAGAACAGCCACTGTTCACCTAACTTTGTATTTTGCCAACATTTGCTTTTATGATGTTCTTGGTGTAATATGATAGAATTTATTTTAGAAACTTAAGAGACCCAAAATGCTTTTGAGAGAGTAGTTCACAAAAAATTATTACCTATACCCTTTGCCTAATGAAGTTTCATAGATTGCTATGTAAATGGACACACCACAGGATTTAAAAAAATTTTTTTATTAAGGTATTATTGATATACACTCTTATGAAGGTTTCACATGAAAAAACAATGTGGTTACTACATTTACCCATATTATCAAGTCCCCACCCATACCCCAATGCAGTCACTGTCCATCAGTGCAGCAAGATGCCACAGATCCACTATGTCCCTTCTCTGTGCTACACTGTTTTCCCCATGACCCCCCCACACCATGTG
Organism: Manis pentadactyla; assembly: GCF_030020395.1. Classification (NCBI taxonomy): domain Eukaryota; kingdom Metazoa; phylum Chordata; class Mammalia; order Pholidota; family Manidae; genus Manis; species Manis pentadactyla. Next base: position 24,332,082 of record NC_080037.1, on the reverse strand, counting down.
TACTAAACATAATACCCCTCAATCCCCTTCTCCCTCCCTCCCCACCCACCCTTCCACACCTCTCCCCTTTGGTAACCACTAGTTCCTTCTTGGAGTCTGTGAGTCTGCTGCTATTTTGTTCCTGCAGTTTTGCTTCATTGTTATACTCCACAAATGAGGGAAATCATTTGGCACTTGTCTTCTCCGCCTGGCTTATTTCACTGAGCATAATGTCCTCCAGCTCCATCCATGTTGTTGCAAATGTTAGGATTTGTTTGTTTCTTTCTTTCTTATGGCTGAAGAGTATTCCATTGTGTATATGTACCCCATCTTTTTTATCCATTCGTCTACTGATGGACACTTAGGTTGCTTCCATATCTTGGCTATTGTAAAAGTACTGTGATAAACATAGGGGTGCATCTGTCTTTTTGAATCTGAGAAGTTGTATTCTTTGGGTAAATTCCAAGGAGTGGGATTCCCAGGGTCAAATTGTATTTCTGTTTTTAGTTTTTTGAGGAACCTCCATATCGCTTTTCACAATAGTTGAACTAGCTTACATTCCCACCAGCAGTGTAGGAAGGTTCCCCTTTCTCCACATCCTCACCAGCATTTGTTGTTCTTAGTCTTTTTGATGCTGGCCATCCTGACTGGGACACATCACAGGATTTTTATCAAGAACTCTGTCTTCTGTGGGGCTTTATCCTTAAAAATTACAGAACAGCTCATACTGTATATTAACCCAGATAAACAGTTTTTAAAACTTCCTGACATCTTTCAGTGATTTCTGTGACTTCTTTAAGGAATAAGTGGCTTTTGCATATTGTGGTTTAATAATTTTTTTCTGTTAACAGGAGCTAATTAAGTTGCAGGAAATTTTGGTGCCACAATTGTGTGGAACTTTTTTTTTTTGGCTTCAGAGTATAAAACTTCCCAGAGAAGGAAGAGGTCAGTATGGGTAATTTAATGAGCAGAAAATTTCATGAAAGGATCATTTGTGCTTGGTATTAAGGTATAGGTTTCATCTCTGTAGCACAGAGATACAGGGGCCGGCAGGTAACATAAACGAGGTAGGCAGGAAGAGTAGGAGACCATGTCAGCCAGAGCAACAAGAACTGTGGCGATCCGGAGGCAGCGCTAAATGGACCAAACAAATCACTTCGGAGAGCTCTGTGCCGTTTGGGAGGTGTTGCAGCTACCTTGCTGAAAGGATGGGTCACATTGGAGTAGGAGTGTGGAGAAGGTAGTTCCTGAAACTGGGGAAGCACTATGAGCAAAATAAAGGAAAATAGCCTGGTGGGTGGAGATGGCTTTGAGGAGTAAGCCTGGCTTAGAGCGGGGGTGCTCCAGGAGGGGCTGTTCCCCACAGATCCCGGGACATTTGGCTTGTCTGTAGGTGTGCTCATCACAACCAGAGGACGTGTTTCTGGCGTTTCGTGGGTAGACACTAGGGTTGTGCTGAGCATCCTATGATGCACAGATCGTGACCCTCAACCCACAACAGAATATTTAGTCCAAAATGTCAAGGGTCAAGTTTGAGAATCCGTATTCTAGATGGGAAGTAGGGGAGGTAAGTTAGATGTTATATTCTGCAATTTACTGTTAAATACTTCAGCATAGAAATTCTAAATTTAATCTGTACTCTAAGGTTGATTAGTTAACATTTTAAGTATCTAAATCAGGTGTATGCATACCAGAGATGGCTTGTCAGTATATGAAAAATTCTAAGCAGAGTTTCAACTCCAGAGCTGCAGGAAGGCAGCCTCACTATCTTTATTTTAATTAATAGTAGTTTCTTTATTAATTAGTGTAATGGATGCTGGAGATTATTTTTCAATTCATGACATGAGAGCTTGTCAAGCTACTAATTTTTTTTAAGGCATGGCAACCGGTGCATAAACAAGGCACATAAACAAGATACAGTGAGTCTAACACACCATACATTTTGGAAACACATCCTAGGTTCAGTTGTTCAGCAGAGGATATTGTTGCCTGACTCTGATCAGGTCAGTTGAACCCTGGCATTAGAATACTGCAGAGGGTGGGGAAAATGGGGAGATGTTGGTCAAAGGGTACAAACTTCCAGAGGTAAGATGAATAAATTCTGAGGGTCTAATGTACAGCATGGTGATGATAGTTAATAATACTCTATTAAATACTTGTAAGTTGCTAAAAGAGTAGGTCTTACCTGTTCTCATCATAAATCGAGAAGGGACGATATCAGAGATAAGTTGAAGACATGAATAACAACAACTAAACTTTATAGTTTTCTGTTTTTTAATTACTGTCCATTATCTTTTCATGCATTATCTCACTTAAACTTCAGTACAGCTCTACAAGCCAGATATTACTATTATCCCTATGCAGAGGGGAGAGAGGCCAAGCCCAGGAATTTGAGACTCCCTTAGGGCTGGAGTATTAGTAAGCGGTGGGCTGGAGCATTTGGAGACAGACTGGCCCAGGTTTGCTTGGTGAGCCTGGAATGACGGCAGTTTCCACGATGGGCACGTTGGAGATGATGGGCACGTTGAGCCAAGCTCAACAGGGAAGAGGGGAGGGCGGGCCTGCCAGAGCCGAGAGGCGGCACGCGGCGGGAGCTGTGGGCTCGAGGGGCATCTGCCAAAGCAGTGATTCCATGAGGTTATATTGCCCTGTTTTCCTGGATCTATTGGGTTTCTCGAGTAGATTAATTTAACTTTTCGGACTTCACTTATTATTTAACTTTTAAAAAATTTAAATAATTTTTAAATTAATTTTTTCTTCAGTTTAGTATTTAATTTTCAGTAATCCTAGATGGCATCTGCTGATGAGATTGACTTTCCTGTGTGGACAGTTTGGAAGTTAAGCCCTTTGGACTCCGAAGACTTGTACTGAGGAAACCAGTTATGGGTGGTCCTTAAACATACCTGTCTGATATTCAGACCTACTAAGATGCAACACTTATTAAATTCAGGGCATGGATTCTGTTTATTGTAATCCTGGATAATTTTGTTTTACTAGAACTAATCGTTTTTAGATTATAGTCCTAATAGCTTCTCTTCCTTGATCTATGCTGTCCTTGACAACCTCAGAGGGTGACGCAGGGCCTTCCTTACGATTTTGTGGAAGTCTGTTGAAGGCTTAAAAGCACCTGAGGCGACAGTTAATTATATTATGCATTCTTATATAGTTTACATATAATTGGAGATAAAATCATTTAATCTAGAAATCCCTCCAAAGTCACAATGGAAAAATGGGGTAAACATCCCATTCCGTCTTTCACCCGCAAGCCCAGACATGGAAGAGCCAGTGGATATTCTGAGGGATCCTTCCTGTCATGCCTTAGGGTCTCTGCTAAACAATTTACAGAAGACATTTTCTTATATTACTCCTGTTAATGACTCTGCTCTGATATTCATTTCCCTAGCAACTTACACTTCAAAATATTTGGTCCATATAACATCTTATTCAAAGCTTATTTTTCTTGACCAAGGAGAAGCTTGTCTGTGTACAGCTATAGCTTTAGTGCCTCAGTTAATGTCTGACATATCGAAGGAGAAGAGAACCGAAACAAATTCACAAATTCCAGTTCCTGTTCCTGTGTTAAGTGATAGTGAGGCCAAAGAAAAATTATTATTTTTGTTCCAAGAAGCTGAGACCACAAATGGACTAAAATTGCTCATGTGTAAAAAAGAATCACTTGCTCCTCAGGACAGCTTTGGAAAACAGCTTGCTTGTGAGCACCCATTTCAAGACCTCATTTCACCATGACCATTAATCCCCAAATCCAAAATTATTATGTCATTAACTCTGCACAGCCCTAGTTACTTCTCTTCTTTTCAAGAACTACCTTAAAATCATTCAGCCTGGGCCCTATAACCCTACAAATACACTTCCCTAATTTTGTCCCTTTGGAGATTCTAAGACTTTGTAAAGGCTGTGTTCATTCCTCCTTGCTGCAATAAGTCTAGAAAACATCTTTTTTTGATCAATAGGTGTTTTTTATTGTCTTTATAAGGGTTTTCAGCTGAACTAACATATATTTGTTACATGAATGAATGGGCAAGAGATAACTATTGATATTTCCATATAATAGATGAGGAGACTTAAGCTCAGATATGTAAAGTACTTCATTAATATAAGTAGACTGTGGATTCAGACATACTCAGTCATTTTGCAAAGCACAATTTGCATGTGGTTTTTGTGACGTTTCTTTCCTCCTTCACGATTGCCTTGCAGCTGTTTGAGCCTGATACAGCGTGTGTCGTGTGTCGTTTGGGGTAGGGCGGGGTGGAGAAAGGGGATAAAATGTGTTTGCACCATGTGAATCACCTCGATTAACTCCTTTAGGAGTGAACCTGGTTTTGGGGTGTGTGTGCATTTCACGTTTATAGGGAAGCATAATATATGGAGGGGTTCATGTATCCAAATAAGAATATACAGTTTAGAGAGTGATGAAGAGGAAGTACAGTGAAGACTAGTGAATGAATTCTTATCCGGGGTGATAGTGCCCCCGAGAGTGAAAATTGTTTCTTGGCGGATTAAAACAATCTCAGATATTACAATAGTTTATGGCTGTATAAAGGGTCATAGTGTACATAACTAGATATAACCAGCTATGTATCTGAAGTATTCAAGTTTCCTGGGGAGGTGGAAATTAGGAAAAAACAATGTCTAAAAGGGCTTCTTAGGGGGATGAAAATGAAAAAAAACATTGACAAGCATTGCTTTAGTAACAATTTCTCCTAGATAGCCACTAGTCAAAACTCCTCACATTCAGCTCAAATATTTCAAATCTAATACTGTATCTGGTGTAAATACCCAAAGACTCACAAAAGGTATTTGGTTGTCCAAAAAAAGCAAACATGTTTTGAAAAGGTTTTGGAGAAAGAAAGAAATGTACATATGGTAGCTGGGATTTTTAGTACTTTCATTGGTTTGGTTCTGTAAGTCAGAAATAGAAGATGTGTGTGTGTGAAAGAGAGAAGTAGGTATCAGCTCTTCCAAGACAGAGGGCTCTGACAACTTAGCAGTCAACTGACCTTGATGGAAGATCTGGTAATGTAAAATTCACATGGAAATTTACTTGATAAAGAGGTTAGCCTGGATCTATCAACACTTTGACAGATTGTAGAGAAAGCCACAAATGAAGTAACTCATTAAAGAGCACGGTTTCCTTGCCCTGGAAAAAATAACAAGCCCCAATGTTTACTGTACTCTATCACATTAGCAAGATGTACCAGTCAAAACTCATCAATCACAGCTGCTGGAGAGCAAATAATTAACCTGTCTCATTATATTGTTCATCTCTTGGCTAGCAGAAAGGCTGATAATGGGGTCTCTGTGTGCTACTTGACTGTTTGCATTTAATTTGGATTGTGATCAGAAAATGCTCAAAGATTCTTAAAACATGAAATGGCAAAAGAGAGTAGCCTGAGATTATTGACATAGGATCTGCTCATTTCTTTCTAAATAATCAGAGTTTCCAGGAAATATTAGGTGCTAAAATAGACACTATCTACATAAACATATTTATTGAAATAAAATTATCCTAAAAATTGGTCCTTCAAACACCTTGACATTGTGTAAGTGTGACTGGGAGAGAAGATTTAGTTCATAATATAATGAAGACCATTATAATCTTGCATTTTATGAGATTGTTTTGCCTTTTCTACACAGCCCCAGATATAGATTTTATTTTAACTAATGAAAACCAATGGGCCTACACTTGTCTCTCTTTCAATCTGTAGACTAACAAGTGCTGGGTTTCACACCTCTCAGGTTATGGAATTGAATCATCACATTCTCTAGGCAGCTGTTTTTCCCTATTTACAGAACATAGAATGGGAGTAGTAGAATAAACAAATATGTGTTTGTGAACATCTACTGAAGGCTTATAATAGGCTGGTCAGTTTATTAGATACTTTACATGCGTTCCTGAGAATAATATAATCTTCACAGCAACCCTGTGAAGTAACTTCTATCCACCAGTACTTTTTTTTTAGACTAAATTTCTCTTAGAGCAATTTTTGGTTCACAGCAAAATTGATAGGAAGATACAGAGACTTGCCACATACCCTCTACCTCAGGCATTCACAGCTTCCCTCACCAGAGTGGCACATTTGTTACATAAACCTGTATTGACACTTCATAATCACCCAAAGTCCATAGGTGACAGTAAGTTTCACTCTTGGTGTACCTTCCATGGGTTTGCACAAAAACGTAATGACATGACTCCATCATTACAGCAGAGTACAGAGTACTTTCACTGCCTAAATATACTCTGCATGCTACCTATTCATCCTTCCCCCTTTTCCACCTCCTGGAAACTAGTAATCATTTTATTAACTCCATGATTTTGCCTTTTCCAGAATGTCATATGGCTGGAATCATTCAGTATGTAGCCTTTTCAGATTGGCTTCTTTCACTTGATAATACACATTTGTTTCCTTCATGTTTTACCATGGCTTGATAGACGTTTCTTTTTAATGCTTAGTAATATTCCAATTGCCTGGATGTATCACAGTTCATGCATTCATCTACTGAAGGACATCTTGGTTGCTTCCAAGCTTTTGCAGTTATGAATAAAGCTGTATAAACATTTTTGTGCAGGTTTTTCTGTAGATGTAAGTTTTCACTAATACTACTTTTAATCCCTAGCCTTTGTCCTCATCAACCCTACGTCATTGAATCCTTCATATTCCCTATTCTATTGATAATAAAACAGATGCTCATAGACATTAGATAATTTCCCCAAATTTAGTACAGTTAAACAATTAGTAGGATACAGTTAAAACTCCAAATTTGCCTAACCAAAATCTATGTTCTGTTTATAGGGTTGTCTTGGAACTCTGGGAACTAAGAAAATTTTAAAATAAATACTTGGTTATCTTACAGTCATCTCCACAAAATTCCAGAAACAAGGATCAGCAAGTGCAAAGGCCTTGGGGTGAAGGGAGAAGAGAATGATGAGTTCACAGAAGAGCAGGCAGGACCCCGTGTCTGGACTGGAGGGAAGCATGATGGGTTTTGGTGGTGGTGCTGGAGCAGCAGAGAGCAATACAAGGAGGATTAGACAGGTGTGGTGGTGGGATACTGGTGAGCCTAGTGGTCCATAGCAGGAATTTTGGATTGTTTCCTTGGGTGCAATTGAAATTACTGGAGAATTTTGAAGAGTGATATAATCTGGCACATTTTCAAATGAACACTCTGACTTGTGTGTGTGTGTTTGTTGGGGAAAATGGTAGGAGTGGAGAGGTGGAAGCTGGAAGGCCAACCGGGAGCCTATTGCAATAGTCCAGGCATAATATGACAGTGGCTTAGCATAGGTCAAAGTAGTGCAGATGCTGAGTAGTGACAGAATTCAGGATATATTTCAGAGGAAGAGATGATGGGGTTGACTGAGGCATTGACTGTGGGATATGACAGAAAAAGCAACATTCAGGAGGATTCCAAGGCTTGGGGTCTAAAGTTTTATGGCCCATGAATTGCATTGAAAAAGGTCCCTGTGAACATTCAGAGGTGAGAGAGAGGTGATGTTCTAACCTGGGGCGATCGCGGAGGACACTGGGATTACATGGTGGGACTGGAACTAGATAATGAGGAACTGCATTTATTAAAAGCCAAGAAGAAGGGGCAGAAATTTCAGGCAGATGAAATGTAACAGGGAAAAGTACAGAACTGGGAAAAAGGCAACGATGTTTCCTGGCATGAAAACTGGACAGGAATTGGCTTTGGAGGAAGATCAAAAATTCATTTTCGGACACAGTAGTTTTGAAATGTCTTAGTAGAAACCCTATTTACAGTTCCTTGAACATTTAATACTTCCTTTATTTTTAAGAGTTCTTTGTCAGAAGCAATAAGCCAAGAACAGAAAGTACTGTACTCAAAGTGCTTTATAATTTCTTTGTCTTTATTTCTTAATTATGATTCACATGTAGATGATTTCACCTTTTCCAGATCCTATTAAGAGGTTTTTATAAAAAACGCTTTCACTTTCACAGTAATTTAATTGACCATAATTCTTTCATTCTGTCTCATACTTTTAACTGCCTAGTTATTTTTCAGGCTTATCACTAGCTCTGATATTTAGAAATCTTTATACTATTTATGAAATATTTAGAATTACTTGTCTAATATGCATCACTATTTTTTGTAGATTTCTACTTCATTGCATTTTCTATGTGATTCAGTTTTTTGCTGAAAGTTTAGTTTACTTCATTAAAGCCACGAAGCAACTTTGACATCATTCACTTCTTAGTCATGGAACCTATTTCAGAATGCCTTCTTATTGCTCTCAGGTGATACAGATACTCGAATGAAGATTTGTTATAGATAAAGAATACTTTTCCTAAAACAATGACATCAAGAAACAGATAATAAAACTTTGTCTCCCTGGTGCTACATGAAGATTTTTCCAAGTAGAAATTTAGCGTAGAAGATAAAACTAAGGTTTGGTTTTTCCACTTCTGGCTGTATAGCCTAGAATAAATTACCTTACACCTCTAAGGCCTCAGTTGTATCTGTTATACAATAAAGGTAATAATGGAGCCAAATTCACAAGCTTGTTGTGAGAGTTAAAGGAGAGAGTTCACATGAAGTGATTGGCATAGTACCAGACACATAGCAAAGGCGTGGTAAATCATATTATTAGTATTACTGTTATCATCAGCAGAGAATAAAATACTGTATCCCATGTGCTTTCAGCATTTACTCCTGTACTCAGGAGCAAATGCTGAAATATTTATATATTACAATATATATACAATATAATACAATAACAAAAAATCACAAACCATTGATACAGTTTTTGGTGGATATAAAGATGGAAAACATAGCTGTCTTCAAAATTTATAATCTCTTTGAAGAAATAAAAGTACTATTCTTGAGAAAGATATGATAATAAAAATATTAAAAAGTCATTCAACTAGTTCAAGAAGGAGAAAAATTATAAAATAGCACAAGATTTGGCTCATGAATTTCATTGATCATGGTTGCTGTGGGCGTTCAGGGTGCGAGAGAGAGATGGTGTTCTTGACCGAGTAATCATGGAGGACACCACATGGGATAACGTGGTGTGGTCCTTGAACTGGATGCTGAGGGAGGAACAAGATCTGTTTAAAGCAAAGAGGAAGGGGACAGAAATTTCTGGCGGGTGGAATCTATCAGGGAAAAGGGCAGAAATGGGAAGAGGCAAGTAATTGGGTTTGTAGAAACAGTGTGTATAAAACTGTTACGATTTCTCTTGTAAAGCACATTTTCTGATAGCTAGAGCACACTGTGTGAGAGAGAGAGAGGGAAAGAGAGAGAGGGAGGGAGAACAAGAAAGCACAGGAGAGCAAGCAAAGGATGGAATTAGAGTGGTAAGCAAGAGTAAGAGCTTGAAGAGACAAGTATCCTGGTAGTTTCTTAAGAACTGGATCATGTTTGTTAGGTAATATTATGTACAGGAGCCACCCTTGAAAAAAATGATGTTTCTGTCTTTCAGAAGAAAACTGTAGTAATCCACACAAGAATGGTGGAAATAAGAACTAAATAGTCACTAAGATGGAAAAATGAAGACAGCTTCATGAGACATTTAAAGTAGAATGGATAAGACTTCTAACTCCTAACTGGTTTTGGGGGCTGAAGGAGAGAAATCAGTCTTGGATGACTTCCTGAGTTCTAAGGTGACTGGGTAGCATCACTTATTTAAATACTTATGTACTTATTTATATATATTGTGTTTTAAACTAATTGTGAAGCTGACTGCTTCTGGGTACACAAAGGTAACAGAGTTTAATGTGGATAGGCAAATGAACATATAATTGTCTTACAGCTGGTAAATGATGCCATTCATTCTGATAAAGAATACAGGAGGGAAAGGAAGTAGAGGTGGATTATAAGGAGACATGGTGCCTTCAGTTCTAGATGCAAAAAGATCCAGGGAGCTCTGGAATCGCAGGCAGGAACTGAGGGTTGTGCCCTGAGGCAGCGAGGGCTGCAGGAGGAAGATCAGCCCTGGAATGAGAAAGACCTGGGGTCGCATTGCTGCCTGGCTCCATCAGCCAAGTGAGTTTCTCCATCTGAAAAATGGGATTCAGGTCACCCGCCTTTCAGAGCTATTGAGGATGAGTGATGATAATATAGGTATCTTGATGCAACACGTGGTGAAAAGGGGGTACCGTAAACAATGGCTCTGAAATGTGGCGGCGCTGCCTGGTTTGGGTCCAGAGTCCGGGTCTGGGATGTAGGCTGGGGAGCAGAGATCACTGTTGAGCAAGGAGTCCTGACAGTTTCTGAGCATCTTCCTGTTATCAGTTCAGAAAACTCAGATTATTCAGTTCATTTTACCTGAATGACTTCCCTGCCTTTGGAATGCAGGACACTACTGAAGACAGCAGCTCTTTTAAATCAGGCTTTCATGATTTTTTTACCTTAAAGTGCCCATTAGAGTGCCTATATCAGTAACTCTGGCATGTTTCATAGGAAGAATTTCCTAACCTGTATATCTTTAGGATGATGGCTGCAACCAGCATTATGATGCAATTTGAATGATGACAATAGACAGAGATTTATGATGAAAATGAATCATTTCTCAGGTACACAAGAGTCATGTCAATGTCAGAGGCTGATTTGCAAACCCTGACTGAAAAATGTTGCAATTTTGGTCTGTAGTTTCAAAGTCTCATTTGATTTATGGGAAGAGCATGGATTTCAGGGTCAGAAACTTGGCTTGGTTACTTGTTTCATTGAGTGAGTTTGAACCTGTTTTTAATATCTCTAGTCTCAGGTTTCTCAAAGTTAAAATATAGTTCGTAATAGCTTCTTTGCACATTTATTGTGAGACCTAAATGGAATAAATGCAAAATGACCATCACAGTGCCTGGTATCTAGGAGCTTCCAAGTTTCATTTCTGAAAACAGAACCTCAGAATCTTTATTTCCCCTCTTGTCTCAATAGCTTAGGTGTTGGTGACACTCTTCACCAAACCTTTAAGCTAATAATAACATCTGTTTGTGGCAACCCTAGAAACAAGCTGCCAAATCGAGACATAAAATCTGAGTTAGCACATACACTCCAATTTTAGAGTTAGTTGCCTGGGATGTAACTTGTGTATGAATCACCAAGGGACTGGGGTGCTCTCAGACAGAGTTACGGCGTAAGGACAGACTATATTTACCTTAACTGTCTTTTATTATTCTTCTCACCAGCAGAGGCCTGTGAGAAAGAGATCAGTTACAAGAGCTGCCCAAAAAACACATGTAACTGTCTAATAATATAGCTAAACACATTATTAATTAGCAGCAGCAAGATGAGCTGTAATTCTGTCAAATAGTCAAATTATCCAGTAGATGTTCCCACCTCTTTCTATATACCATTCCTTTTAAAGTATAAGTTTCAAACTAAGTATGTTTATAGATCTGGCATGGTCTTTTCTTGTTTTGAAAAGTTTCCTTTCCTTATTAAGAAGGGAAGTTCTCCGATGAAAGTTGTTTATCATGTAAGCACTGCTTATTTACCATCGTAGCATTCTCTGCCTGGTTCTTATTTCTTCATTTCTCTCTGCTTCCTTCCAGTGTTTGACATCTGAGGCTGCTGCTCCCCTCAGTTTACACGACTGCTTCTTCTGTTTCTCTTACCCACTTCATTTTGTTTTTTCCTTATATGTTAACTCTTGCTTTCAACCAGTTTGATTCTCATAAGCCATTACTTTCTAAAGTCACATGCCCTCTCTTAATAACTACCTTTTTAGGATCACATCACCCTGCCAGGTACTGTGTTCTGGACTCCGAACCCACTAACTCACCTAATTCGTGCACTACCCCCCAGGGCATTTCATTGTCACCCTGCCAGCAGAGTTTTGTTCCCCTGCACAGAGGCAACAAGCTAGCGGCCTGTCAAGAAGCTGGAGGTTGTGGCCCTCACCGTAGGGCACTGCATGGCTGCCGCTGTTGCCCGGCGGAGAGAAGTGGTTCGGCTCAGGCCGCGGCGAACACTCTGCTCCTTGGGCCTCTCTTCCTCTGTGCAGCAGGGGTAAAACGCGTCTGGTGGTGTCGTCTGGGGACTCAGGTGAAATCATGTATGTCCACGTTCTTTAAGAACTATGAAGACTTCATTGATTTTTGAAAAGGAATTATTCTTTCTAAGACATTCTTCCTGTAAACTTAAAATTTTGAAAATGCCTCTGGTCGAATCCTTCTTATAAACATACTGTTTATGCTTACATACATTATTTAGGCCCTAGGTGCTTTATATGCAAGCACAGCCGTAGGGCAGGGTAACAGTGATGGGTGCCAGATGCCCCGCATCGTCTTTAGAAAGTGGCAAAGGCTGTTGCCTGGCTGCCTGCCTGGCAGATAAACAGCCTTAGAGGAGAAAGAGGCTCCTTGTTAAAATGAAATACAATGCTCTTGTGATTTTCTTTATTTTTTAAAAATTCTTTGGTCATCCATTCTAAATTCTTTCAGCACTTTCTTTTTTTGGCTTTTGGTACTTTTTTTTTTTTTTGTAGATAATTATTTTTTATTGAAGGGTAGTTGACACACAGTATTACATTACATTAGTTTCAGGTGTACAACACAGTGATTCAACATTTATATACATGACACTTCTAGGTACCAGCTATCACCATACCAAGCTGTTACAATATCTTGACTATATTCATTACATCCCGGTTACTTATTTATTTTACCATTGGAAGTGTGTACTTTTTTTTGTTTGTTTGTTTGTTTGTGAGGGCATCTCTCATATTTATTGATCAAATGGTTGTTAACGACAATAAAATTCTGTATAGGGGAGTCAATGCTCAATGCACAATCATTAATCCACCCCAAGCCTAATTTTTGTCAGTCTCCAATCTTCTGAGGCATAACAAACAAGTTCTTACATGGAGAACAAATTCTTACATAGTGAATAAGTTCTTACATGGTGAACAGTACAAGGGCAGCCATCACAGAAACCTTCGGTTTTGCTCATGCATTATGAACTATACACAGTTCAAATATGAATACTCATTTGGTTTTCTACAGGCACACACCCGATCATCTACATTTGCTCTCTTACAACACTAAACTATGTTTTCTACCTTTATCTTGTATCTACCTACCACTTCAGCACTTTATTAAAAATAATAATAATAAAGAGAGAAATGTAGTATCCACATATAAATCAGGCTTTTGGTACTTTTAAAGACATTTCCCACCATTTGCCCCCAGGGGCTCCTCCAGGCTCTCACACTGAAGACCAGCCAGCCGGCACCGCGGACCACGCCAAGGCTCCGATGCCAAGGCTCTCCCTGATTCCCGCCCTTCTCTCCTCCGGGCAACAGCGGCAGCCATGCAGTGCCGAAAGGTGAGGGCCACGGCCTCCAGCTTCTCCTTCTCCGTCACCTGCCCTCTCATCCCTAAATATGCACTGAGTACCCAATATGCGGGTTTAAATTCCTGGTTTAAGCAATGTATTTGTTGACTAAAAAGAAGGTGTTGCATGTTATTACTGGAACTTGGGCATCATTGTATCAGTTCCCTGGCAATTCTTCTTTGTGGCAGAGACCTCAGCATCAGTGACATTTCAAACCAATTTTTGTGAGTTTATTAGCAGCAGTAAGTAGAGATAGTGGTAATAGGGATCTTGCATATTAAAACGGTCTGTATAAATAATGGCATATTAAATTTGAATACGTACATGTATATTGTGGATAACTGTACATTTCCTTTCCATTTGGCTTGTCTGTGGGAGGCTGTACTTGTAATGGTTAAGGTATGAGAGGGAGAAAAAGCTTGATTCTAGCTGAGAGGCACAGACAGAGTTATTTCAGGTTATTGGCAAAGCCTCAGGCTCCTCACCGGTTATCAGGGTTGTCAGGAGGGAGGAACATATAAGGATGCAGAGAGGATGCCCTGACTACTTCCTCCAGGGCATACCTCCCCAGCCCACCCCTACCACTCTCTATCACAGCATCTTGTTTTTCTTTCTTTATAGCATTTATTATAATTTGATATGATTTTCTTTATTTGATTACTGTTTAATGACATGAAGACAATGTAAACTTGACATCAGACCTGTTCTCTGCTCGGTTTATAGTGACTCCTTGTCTCTGAGAACCATATTGGCTGAAGTAGATGCTCAATAGCTATTTATTGAACGAATGAAAATGTATCCAAACATTTAGCACAATGTCTCCATTACATAGTAAAACTCAATAAGTGATCATTATCATTACTGTAAATATCACGATTAGCTTCCAGTGAGGATTTAAGTCATTAGGACGTTATTTAGTCCCTAAGGCTTGATTCGGTCCTTTGGATTTCTGTCTTTGTTCTGCAGTTTCCCTGTGAGATCCCCTCTGGTCAGTGAGCCAGCCGTGCTCGCAGTGCCCACACCCGCACGTCAGCCCTCTGCCTCTGTCTGGAGTCCCACTTGTGGCATAGAGGCACCTCAGACTCTGCGTGTCTCCCAAAGCTGCTCATCCTCCTCAGGGCTTTTTCAGTTAATGGCATCTGCACGTGTCCTGCTGCTCAGATTAAAAAATTTGGATCAGCCTTGATCTCTGCCTCATTCCCTGCATCTTACCAGTTCAGTTTCTCCCTTTCTCCTCTCCGTTTGCCTAAGTCGGACCATCGTTGCCTGTCATTTGGACTTTTATGGTAACTAACAGTAGGATTACATTCTATTGAGCACAGTATCAGGACTTCATATGCATGTAAATATACAAAAGTCTATGAGGTGGATGTTATTAATGCTACCATTTTACAGATGAAGAAAGAGCAAGGTTCAGAGAGATTGAGCAGTTGTCTTAAATACTCGCAGCTGCTAAGTTTGGGAGTCAGGTAAGTCATTTGAACTTAGCTCTCTCTGATTCCAGTGCCTCCATCTTTTAAATCTTCCTAATTGCCACAAGATTTTCCTTCTTGAGCCGTTGCAGTCCACACTGTCCTCCCCTTTCCTCTGAGTGATCGCTCAGTTATTCTGTAAGAATCATCTTAAACATCACCCCTCTGTTCTTTCCAATTTTTTCTGGGTAGAAGGAGACGCTTCTGCTGGATGCCACTGCACTCTGTGCACAGGTCAACGCCGGCCGCTATTATTTTGCATTCTAATTATCAGCTCACACACCGTTGACAGCAGAAGATCACCTAATTAATGTCTGCATGTACAGTATCTGTACTCAATAGGAGCTAAGCAGGTTTTTATTAAAGGAATGCTTCTATAAATAATATTTGCTGAGGAATTTAATACGTGCTCTTTTATTTCTATAAGAATGCTATTGATTGTTTTCTACTAAAACGTACATTTAGCAATTCAGAATACCTGCTTGTTAAACTAAGCCCCCCACCTTTGGTTTTCTATTAACCACATAGGGACATTTTAATAAGCAACCCCTTTCCATTTGTCCCCCAAGTTCCCACATCCTGTTTGGTATCTGGTGACCTCTGTTTACCCTGATATATTTGCTCTCTCAGCCTACTTTCCTATGTCACCTTACATGCTTGCATCCTCTTTTGCCATGTTTCGCTTTCTCCCAGGAAACAGGTAGTGTCAGCACTGGTATCTCACTCCCCATGTGCAACTGGCATTTCAAGGCCACTTTCACCTTCTATGACCAGTAATGGGAATGTCAGGTCCTCGGTATGGTAAAAATATATTTGGTTTGGGCAGTGGTATCTAATGATTTTCTTCAAATCACACCTTATTACGTCTTTGAAGAAAGTTTTATGTGTCTCTTTCCTGTATCACTCTTTCTAAATTTTAAAAAGCCCTTTGGGTTAAAACTATGGTGTGCCTGATGAATTATAAACAGGAAAACATTAGTTTCTGCCAACATGCTGGAACCTGAATTGCACAAATCTCTAACTATCTTCTTTTGGAGAGTATAAGACTTTATTTTTATGCAGATACAATGAAGGTTTATCTTGTATATCTCCCGAGTTTGAAAGTATTAACATAAATACATCTTTTCATGCAGAATTCTTGAACAGACAGCAGTTTAAATCAAAATTTTCTGTTTTTAGGTAAAAAAAACTCAGAACTCCCTTAATCAGTGCTAATTAAAGGCAAAATAAATAGTTTATTATACACTTCTCATGAAAATGTCAATATTTTGGAGAAGTTATTTTCCAAAATGTGTCCAAGCTTGTTACATAAAGCTTGATGAATACATTGCTAATGCAATGTAATAACACACACACACATGTGGCTCAATCAACTCGTCCCACCTCTTTTACAGTTGAGGGGACTGAGGCCTGCTGGTGCTAAGGGCACAACGGCATCAGGCGAGTGAACAGGCACCGATCCAATTGCCTTGTACCTCAGTCCAAAGCTCTTTGCTTCATGTCACTATGTGGCACCCTATTTATCCAACATGAGGTGAAGGTATTGCGGGAGCTGAAGAGAGGGACTGTATTTGGGAGGTAAAACCAGTGTGCGGCAAAACAGAAAATTCTAGACTTTTCCTATATTGGTGTACAAATATCCACCCATTCAAGGGGAGAAGTAAATAGTAAAGGATGCTAATTATTCTGATTCCATTTATCAGTTATACTGGTGTTTGGCTGATTTAGTACCATTTGAATGATTAGGAGCCAGGGTGTTCTGAAACTGCTCAAACCATGTGTGGACATATAACCTTTCCTATTTGCCTATAAATATACTCATTCCCTGATGGAGTAAGGTGAGGAGAATATTGGAAACATGAAACTTTTTTTGCCTTATCATGGCCAGGGATCGTTGTCAGGTTCAGGTATCTAAGACCTCAGTCTGTGGTCTTATATTGGTATTTTATGAGTAAATAAATAAAATTCAGTGATTTGATAAAATTGGACTGCTGTGGTAACACTTTCTACAGCTAGAGTCTGCACTCATCAACCATAAACTTTTTAACAAAAATATTCTATTGCACACCTAATTTTCTTTATCAGAAGTGAACCCCAAATATTTATTGTTATCATAATCCTTTGCTGAATGAAAAGAATTCTAGTTAATATTCATTTTTGTCATACAGCATAAGTTTATAGATATTTTAAAATAGTAATGGTATGAGAAACACTTTTCATAGTAAAACTAAAAATCTTTTTTTCTTTTTTTTAATTGAAGTATAGTTGATACACAATACTATATTTGTTTCAAGTATACAACACAGTGATTTAACAGCTAGACACATTATTAAATCCTCACCCCAACTATCTGAAGTTACTGTCCACACAGAAGGATGTTAAAGAACCACTAACTATGTGCTCCATGCTGTGCTAAAACTAAAAATCTTGCACAAAATTTTCCTACAGTTAATTCTTTGGAAAAGTGATATTAAATATTTTAGGTATTTTATTCTTCATCAAAAAAATAGAATATTTGTCCATTTGTGTGGAACATTTATCCTATGCTATGTGAGGGACAAAGTAAGTGAAAGAGACATGAGTATCTTCTGGCAAATTCTAAGAAGCCACTATGCCAAGACGGGTAAAAAAAAATTCTTCTGCTGGAAAATAACTATGTGTGCTTGAAAAAAGTATATGTTTATAAGTTAATTTATATGTGGATTTATTCGCTATCAGGACAATGATGAATTTACATTGTGAGGAAAAGAATCTCAAATTATAAGAATGAAATTTCCTACCCTTAAGGGAGTATAAGGATAAATGGAGACATCCATACATTTTTAATAGCTTAGAATCTTCAGAAATTTTTCACATTTAGAAGATATATGTAATGCAGAAGTTCAGTTATGATAACAGTAGGAACCATTTACAGATAAAATATTTCCCAAGAACACATCTTTTTATATTGCTAATGATATAATACAAGTTGATTGTACTTTTGAGTACTTTGTCAATTAAAGCTTTTACAAGTTATCTGTAGACTACATTCATGCTAGAGACATGACTCATATAGCTATAATTTTTAAAGAAATAACCTGTGTGTTATGAAAGCAAAATTTCATTAATGAGAAAACATCCATTAGTTGACTACTACAGTAAAAACTTTTTAATATTGGTGTCATAAAAAGAGATTTTCCTTTTCCTTACATATTAACTGAGCTACATAGGTATGTCATAAATTGTGTCAATCATTTCAGGATCTATTTTTCTTTAAGAACTAGAAATTAATTTATATTTGATTTATTTTATTTCATTCCTACTGTATTTCTTATTTTGTTCTTCTTAATTAAAAGAACAAAGCCAGTATTTTCAATACACCATTTTCAACTTAGACTGTTGAGTAGCGGTCAGGAATTGTCGGGCTGAATAGTCTTCAGAAGTTCCTGGTACATTTCTGACTTTAGAAACCTAGGATAGGAATCCCTTTCCATGTGCATATACACTATTTTCTGAGCCTCTTCAAAGCACGTTTCAGTGGGTTCTTGAATATTCCTGATGATAGTTTCTCTTGTTGAACTGTCAATGTTAATCTGAAAAGGGAGATCGCATGTGCAGCGTAAGTAGGCGTAACTGGAGGCAGAAGACATAGTCCTCCCTCTCCTTGTCAGTGGAATAGGGTGGTTTTGTCTGCAGTCTCATAGGTATCTAAAAAGACTTATGAGAGATAAACGTTTTGTTTTTTGAAAAGTAAACATCTCCCTTCACATCCTAGATTGAAAGAAAAATAAAACAGAAGAAAAACCTGTGAGGCCCCAAACCAGAGAAACCTCAGAAACCATTGCTTCCATAGGCGGATGCAGGTGGTTGTTAGCGGGGTCCACACACACGGAATTTATGGGATGGAGGTCTCTACTAAGGAAAGGGGAAGTTAGTGCTATTTCAAAGTTTATCTTCCTTAATAGTTAGGAATGTTGATTTAACTGAATATGCCCTGAAATGGGAAGAAAGCAAGGTGGAAAAATAGGGGAGAGTGGTTATGTTAACAAACCAGGTATTTTCCAGACAAGAATTTCAAGTCAATAATGCAGGAACAATCATGTAGGACTGTGGGAGTGATGGGAATCTCGTATATCATTCGCTGCCCTTATCCCCTGGACAAGAATTCTTTCCTCATTCCCTCTCCAGCAGAAAGTCTCTCGGTGTATTTGCTTCACTCTATTTTCTTTAGGCCGTTGTGAGTCACTGGCAGTAACATCAGTGTGGGTGTTTGCTGGATTTGCTGGTTTTAAACTATGGTGTCAGTGAGCTCTGATGTGGAAGCACACACTGCCTAGCACCACTGGTGATATCAACATGACTATTTATGTTACCTGTGGTTCCTTCTAGCAAAGTCAATTCTTCTTATAAGAACTTTTTTCAAAACTTTCCTGAGAATTAAACTTTTCTGGGAGGAGAGGCTTGGGAGCCAGACAGGCCTAACTTTCAATCCTAACGTTCCCACTTAACTGCTGTGTGACACGGAACAAGTTAATTAACTTGTCAGATTTTTTAGGTTTCTTATCTGTAAAACAAGGCTAACAATGCTGACTTTATAGCATTGTAGGCAATACTGGTCATAAAGTGCCTGGTACTGTGTGTACTTGGTAGGTAGTAGTGAGCTCGCACAGATGGATGCATTTCCACTTACTGTCATTCCCAGGTAGTTACCTCTCTAGGGGACTGCGGCTGGATGTAAATCTTATAGAGCTTCTTTGCCCTAGAAATTCTGCTCCGCTGTGAGGCTATTTTCTTGTAAGTTTCACAAGCCATCCAGAATTTAATATTCTCATCACTGTGCTCCATTTTTAAGTATGCTGCATAGACCACCAGACCATCTAAAAATAATAGAAAAATCAGTTTATATTCATGGGTCAAAAATCATTAAAAAATCGGAATGATATTTAATGTTTGAAATAAAGTCTGAATCAAAGCTTCCAGAGTATTTAACAGGTGATGTTATATAATGATCCATACACACCCACCCACCCCATATCACATTTAGATCTGTACATGTGAAACACGTTTTGACAAGGCCAGTCTGTGATGTGGTCACCCCTTCATACCTTTATTCTGAGCCACTCTGAGCAAAATGCTCACCAGTGTGAGTGGGTCTAGGAGAGGAGAGGTTCCTAGGGCCCAGAAATAGGACTTAGGTGAGATCAGTGGTCAGAGCTCTGAAAAAATCTAAGCTCTCAAGACAAAAAAAAAGAGCAAATTAGGAAATTAGAGCAAGGTTTAGAATTGAACCAGGTAGGTCAAAGTTGTAAGGAAAATACCCAAACCATGTATTAAGTAGTATATAAAATGATCAGATATTGATCAACCTGGGGTGTTTCTCAATATCCAATCACAACAGAACATAGGTAGATGAATAATTCTACTTCATATTCAGGGTTTTATGACTCAAATCAGAAATGAGGGACCAGGCAAAGAATGGAATTCAAATGGGGTGTTGAAACTATCTCAAAATCTGGATCAGGACAGTGTGAATGTGCAGCACAGCCATCAACTGCACTTGATGCCAAACGTGGTTATCCTCAGCTTTGATCTTAGACTGCCTTTCTGGAGGGCCTAGATAAGGGCAGACTGGGGTGGAGCTTTTCCGATTGAGGCACTATTTTGCAGGGGCTACTGTTTGAAGGGGAGGGTTACATGAGCTCTCAAAAGTCTAACACATTAATAAGAATCTTTGGGAGGAAAAGTATTGTCAAGATTCAAAATGTACTGAGATGAACATTAAACTTCTTTTGGTGACCAGGAAAGCCCTTAGAATATTTGAAAAACTGAATCGATAAATGTTGAAATAGCAGCATAAATTTTAATTTATAGTAATAGAAACCTGTGCATAGGCACATTTCATACGTGACCAAGCATAGGATTTTGATGAACAATATCTTGGCAGTATCATTAACTCTTACAAGAAATGGTAATCAGATGGAATGACAATGGTGAGTCAAACCATATTTTCTTAGCTCTTCACATAGGAGATTAGACTGAGTTTCTAGCACTAAAAAGCCAGTCTCTTTGACTCCTTGGCTTCTGCTGGCTCTGTCAGCGATGATACCAAAATAGAGATAGAAAAGCATTTTGTATTAAAAAGAGAAAAACTCAGAAAGAGACAGATCCCTTTAAGGAAGCATTAGTGTTGGGGAAAGATGGCAGCCTACGGGAAAGATGGCAGCCTACGGGAAAGATGGCAGCCTACAAGAAATGTGCCATCACGGGAATACAGAAGATCAGGGGATGCCTCATTATTATCACGTGAGCAAGCACAGGCCTACGTGACATCGCATGGGAGACCGTTCAAAAGGAACATCCTTGAATTGAGAGGACAGACAAGAATGGGAGCAGAGCAGGTAAAAAAATGTAACATTGGAAATGGTACGGATTAGATATTCCTGCCCAACAGGGAAATAGATTTTAACTTAGATTTCCAATAAGAAGTTTATTTTCATACCAAAGTAGCATTAAGATGTGCCTCATCTCAATACAAGCACAGAAAGCTGGGGACAGAGAACACAGCTGCAGCAATTATTGCTTCAGTTGAGAGATAGTTGAATGGATAGACAAACCCCAAAACAAAACAAATCAAAACAAAAAGCCATTTCTGGCTCAACAAGTAAACCTGGAAGGCAACAATTTGCAGTGTGTACTGACAAAATAAGAGTTTTATTTAAGAAAATGAAAAACTATTTGATATACTTTGTAGTTGGAGAAATTTGGGTGTTTCATTAGGGACAGAAAAATAAGGTCTGTAAAATAAAGAAATGAGGTATGGAACAGGAGAAAATGAGATACTAGATGAAGCTAACAGACCCTGGAATGAGAGTCAGCCACCAGCGCTCTTGGATGGGTTGAGGAGATGGTGGGTGGTGGGCAGGGAGATGACTTGGAGAACAATATTAGATTCTGTGTTACAGCACTCTGAATTTGTGTTTATATTTATGTTTAGCTTAATTACACAGTAAAACGTTGAGAGATTGTCATTTCAGAACCTGACTGTATCTATATCTGCTTTCTCTAACTTCCTTCATGATTGAGTGGAGGAAGAATTTTTTGGGGGGCTTGCTAAATGGTCCAACAATTCTCAAGATACCCAAGTCCACTGCTGAGGAAGCTATCCATGTGGTGTGATGTATTTTTATACAGATACTTGATGTGGAGGATTGTAGTACTGTTCTTAGTTATTCCCTGCCCTTCCTGTAGGAGGATTATACTTTCCTGTTCCATTTATATCCACCCTGCCTATTGGACTTGTGTTAGGCCAACGGAATATGTGCGAAGTGTACAGGTGCAAGCAGAAAGTTTAAGGACCATTAAGGTTGTTCTGCCATTCTCCTGCCCCAGCCTTGAGAGGGTCACATTCTGGAAAAGAGCTGCTCCTTTAGCCTGAAGGCCAGAGAGAAGACATGGAACAGAGATGGAAGTGAACCCAGTCATTGTGTAACTGAACAAGAAGTGAACTTTTCTTGTAAATTAGTGGGATTTTAATGTCATGTGTCACTGTATCATAACCTAGTGAAAGCTGGCCTGGACCACTTGAACCTATCTGATATTTCAGATGTAGAATAAGTGGACTCTTATGATTGGTATATTTTATATAAGTTTTTAAGTTAGCCAACTAAGCAGCTGGAAATGTATTTGTATAAAAGTATTCCAGAAATCTGAGTAATTATTAAAGTTAGAACTGAATTGCTCAGTTTAGAATTCCTGTTGACTCATGGAAGTGAATTACAAGGTGGAAAAAAGCCTTTTCCAAATCAGACAATGCAGGCCAGTGCAACCCATTCTGAAGTTCTAAATAATGTTTCTTCCTGAGTGTTACGATCAGACCATGATTCTGCTTGAACAGCGTGAATAGGGATAAACAACAGAATTGCTCATTAAATTGAGACAATGGCAAAACTAGGTTTATGTTGTGCATGCTTTTTCCTTGAAGAATGAGAGTGCTGCCTTTGGGATTCTCTAGCATGTTCTTTTCAAACTAGTCACTGAAATTAGTACTTCTATGACACACAAAGTAACACATGCTGGTCTCTTGATGCAGGAGGGAAATGTGACATTCCTCTTGGATGAGTCAAAACAGTGGTGCATCTTTCCAGGACTGCTTTCTGCTAGGCAGCAAGACTCACACCATTAAATCCTACAGGTGAGCTATGTTGCAGTCTTCCATCAGAAGAGGTGTGTCTAAAACAATTTAAAATCCATTTTATTTTCAACCTATACCATTGGGGATAATTACTTCCATAATTCCACCATCCTCTGTGTGAAGTTTTAATGTATATCTTTGGTTTTATTGAAATTCTCTGGTTTGGCTTCTATGATATGAATCATTTCTGGCTTTTCTCTTAACTTCTTCTTGCTGTGTTATTATAAAAGTAGCTTAAAATTCAATGAGTTGTTTTTAAATATAGAAAACTTCTAATAAAGACAATAACCATTGTTAACAATTTGATATATTTTCTTTTATTTTTCCAGTCCTTTGTTTGACCATGTTTAAGTTTCTATCTAACTAGTATTAGCTCATATACACAAACACATTGGCTTTATACTATGAAAGTAAATTTGTATTTCATACTTATCATCATGTAGTAAATAATTTCTCCTTTTAACTTTCAAGGGCTAAATAATTACATTATATTATAGTTAGACCTCCATTATTATTGAATACTTAGATTGTTTCCCCTTTTCATGTTATAAATTATCCTACATTGAACATTTTGGTTTATAAATCTTTGCATCTGAAACTCTTTTCTCAGAATTAACTTAAAGGAGAATTCCTAGATTGACAATGTAATATTTTTGAAGGCTCTTGGTACCTCCAAAACGTACCAAGATATTATAAAATTGCTTTTGGAAAAATTTCATTATTTCATTATTAACTGCCATGTCAAAGTGTCTACTCACTCCATTCTTTTCAATATTATGGGGTAAAACCAGTAACTTGTAATTGTTGAAATGTGCATCTTAAAAATATTAATGCTTAAAATTGTTCTTTCTTACTATTTCTTTTCATTCTGTGAATTTCAAATCTTCTATCCATTTTTCTTTTGCACTGTGTTTTCTTGAATTTTCAGATCTTTTTACATATTAAAGACACATTTTTTGCATTATCTTCTGTACTCTTCTTAGACATTATTTTTGCTTATGATTTTTTGAGGAGTATTTGTAAACCATTTAACGGGAAAAAAACAGCAGTTCATCTATCTGGCCCTGCTTTCAAACTTTTCTGTACTTTTATTGGATGAAAAAAAAAATCTCTAAAACAAAAAACTGTCCATGGTCTTTTATTTATAACCTTTACCCCTTTCCCATTGCCCTAGTGGTAAAAGCCAGACCTCTTGGCAATGGTTGCAGGGCCCATTAGGTTTATAATGGCTTATATTTCCATTCCCTTCCCCTGTCACCCCTGAACATTGTCTTTGTTCAAGCCTTGGTATTCCTGGCCAAACAGTATGTCACTGCATGCTGTTAGGTGGAGTTCCTTCTGTGTTGTGGGCTTTATACCCTGATCTAAGACTCAGCTTGGTATCTCAGGTTCTGGGAAAATTTCTCTGAACCACCTACTTACCCCCCCACCCCAGACTAGATAAATGCTTCCTGTCAGTTGACAAAAAGCACCCAGAGCACATGTATGTAATTAAAGTTTTATCTCACCCTGTATCACAGTCCATTATATTTACTGGCCCACTTTTGTTACTCTCCCATTCACCTGCAGGCCGCCTCTTTAAGAATCAGGACAGCAGTTTGTCTTCATTTGCCCAGTGCCCAGGAACCACCTGACATATAGTAGATACTGAATAAATAAATGCTTGCCAGTCCAGGCTTCTGGATTGCTCACGCTTCTGCGTTTGAAAGTGACCCTCCATAGGTTTTGGAAAGAAGCAGACTCTGATTATTCAGCAGCTAGGAAGCACCAAAGACCAGAGGATCATATATGGCATATTATTGCTTTTTGGTTTTCTGGAAGGGAAACAAAAAATATACTAACCGAACAGTGGGGCAGATTTTGTTGTTTTTTCCCTGAAGGGTGAAGATGTGAACGAGAACTTAAAGAAGGCAAAATGTGCTAAGTGGGAAGAGCTGAGGCATGCAGGTGGGTAATGGGAGGGCTGGCAAACGGCGCCATGGCAATAGCTGTGGTGAGCAGAGAGTAAAATAAATGCAAGCGTAGGAAGCTGCCAATCCCCAGAGAGCAGTGCAGAACCTCTCCCAGATGAGCACTGAGAGAAGGGCTCAGGATGCGCATGAGGGAAAAACAGCACCATCGGCGACATCCACTGTCTGCTGTGCCATGTGGAGGAGGAGGATGCAGAGGGACAATCCCACACTGTTCAGCCTGGCATTTCCAAGGCTGTCTGCAGGGCATCGTGATGACTGAGAAAAGGAGAAAAGCAGACAGTACATTCAAAGATGATTTGGACCAGAATGAGGTGTGATGCAGGCTCCGTGATTCAGAGCGCTTGCCTATTGAGAATGGCTTAACTCTGTCTCCTCTGCGTCTGTGCTGGAGCAAACTGAACAGACTGTAGAAAAATACGTAACTGTGCTTTCTCACTGGAAATCATCACTGCAAATTTTTCATGGGCACTCAACATTATCACGCCATTCTCCGATCCGCCCCTGGACTCATCCTCAGCTCTCTGCTGATGACCTTGCATCAGGCTGCTGAGAACGCAGACTTTATCAGATGGAGAGCCCCTCATCCTCCCTCCACCAAATCAGGCAACCTTCCTCCGCTGGTACCTGCCCTTTAGAAGTTCTCCCCTCAGGGGGAAGCGTCCCTGTTCCTTTCTGGGCTGGCCAAACAATTCTTTTATGGCTCTTACCTGTTTTTGCTTTCTCTGTTGCTCCTACAATCAACCCCACTCTCTTCCTTGACATTAGTTTCTTCCTTTCTAACAGTTGCCATCGTCTGGGAACACACTGCTGTATTTCCCAAACAGAACCAGTAACAACGGTGATTCCACACTCTCAGTATTGACCTCATGCCTCTTTCCAGTCTTTACTCTTTTCTCTTCTGAACTTCAAAGAAAACCTAAGTAAAGAATTTCCCATATTACCTGCCTTCCTTCCTCTTACCCTATCGGTCTCTACCATGCCCATGAAACGGCTCTTGCCGAGGCACCGCGGACGTCCATACTGCCGGATCCAGTGGCCGCTGTTCTGTCCTCATCTTACCTGACTTCTCAGCAGCCTTTGACATAGTCCACTTCCCCCTTTCTGAAATGCTCTCTTCTTTGTTTTCATTGTAATATACTGTTTGGATAATCCTTAACTCACCCGATGCTCCTTTTCCATCTCTGTTGGGACCTTTTGCCTCTTTTGGGCTTGTGACCAGGGGGCGGCTGCAGGCTGGAGGTTTCCATCCTCCCTCGTTACTTCCGCATTCGTGGCCCAACTGAGTTCCCGCGCGCGCGCTCTTGGCCCTAACTCCGCCTCCCCACCTAACCTAAAACCTGCCTAAGACCCTAGTGACAGATGAGATGATCAATTCCCATTGGTTTCTGTTACTTCCTTATCTTCCCCTATATAACTAAGCCTCTGATGCAATAAAACTTGAGTTTTGCTGCGCCCTTGAGGCTGACACATCTCCCGGCTTGGTGTGGTTTTGTTTTCCCTGGATCTCTGGGGAGGGTGACCGAGCCGTCGACACTTGCCCTCTCACTCAGCCCCAGAGAGCAACAGGCTGGTCCTGTTCGTCTCCTTCGCTCCATTGTTGCAAAGAGCAACACATCTCCTTTACAGACTCCTCCTCTTCTCTGGGTTTGGAAATATTAAAATGTGCCTAAGCTCTGTCTCAGGATCTCTGCTCTCCTCTCCCTGAAGTCTCCTTCCAAGTGACCTCATAGCTCCCTGGCTTTGATTAGCGTCTATGTGCTGATTACTCCTGGCTTTGTCTCACACTGAGCTCCAGTCTTACCTGGTTTATTGCAAAAGCCTTCAACTGGTCTCTCTGCTTTTCTCCACAACAGAACCAAAGGGTACTTTTAAAGGCATATTGACTCTTGTTTACCTGCAGTTTAGGTTGTTCACATGGCCTGTACGGCCCTATGCACCTGTCATGATGAACTTCACGGTTATCTGAACCTCACTCATATCTCAGGGTCTTTTTTTTGTTTTTTTGTTATCATTAATCTACACTTACGTGAAGAATATTATGTTTACTAGGCTCTCCCCTATACCAGGTCCCCCCTATAAACCCCTTTACAGTCACTGTCCATCAGCATAGCAAAATGCTGTAGAATCACTACTTGTCTTCTCTGTGTTGTACAGCCCTCCCCTTTCTCCCCCCCCATGCTTGCTAATCTTAATACTCCACTTCTTCTTCCCCCCCACTTATCCCTCCCTACCCACCCATCCTCCCCTGTCCCTTTCCCTTTGGTACCTGTTAGTCCATTCTTGGGTTCTGTGATTCCGCTGCTGTTTTGTTCCTTCAGTTTTTCCTTTGTTCTTATATTCCACAGATGAGTGAAATCATTTGGTATTTCTCTTTCTCCGCTTGGCTTATTTCACTGAGCATAATACCCTCCAGCTCCATCCATGTTGCTGCAAATGGTAGGATTTGCC
The DNA here is from genome assembly GCF_030020395.1 of Manis pentadactyla. NCBI lineage: Eukaryota > Metazoa > Chordata > Mammalia > Pholidota > Manidae > Manis > Manis pentadactyla. The sequence continues at coordinate 24,304,723 of NC_080037.1, read as the reverse complement.
CTCTTCTTATGGCTGAGTAGTATTCCATTGTGTATATGTACCACATCTTCTTTATATATCTCAGGGTCTTTTAAACATGGTTTTCCTCTGCTTGGGCTGCTGTGCCCAGACTCCAACCTGGCTGGGTGCCTCTCATCATCCAGTTCTTAGCTCAGATTTTACCCCTCTGACAGTTCTTCTCTAATCACCCAATTGAAATGCCCTGGAACACCTGCCTTTTTTTTTTTTTTCCTTTTGGTCATATCGCCTGCTTTAATGTTCTTCAAACCAGTTATCACTTTCTGGGATGAAGGAATTCATTGATTTGCTTGCTTGTCTGTCTGTCTCCTCCCTCTAGAGGGAGCACATGAGCTGAGCGTGGTGACCTTGGGCGCCTCTTTCATTCCCATCCCAGGGCTTGGAAGGTCTGCCAGACACTCGTAAGTATGGAATGGATCATGCAGAGGCATCAGTTGCAGTTTTACTGAACTTCTTTTTATTTATACTAAACATACTTGACCCGAATATCAATGGACAACCTCCATCCTTATCTTTTGAATTTTGGCCAATGAATACTTGTATGAGCCTTCAGCATTTATTTCTAGCACTATTTTATAACATTTTAGTCAAAATTAAAGATAAAATTTGAGTTAGTCAAAATTTTGATTTTGATTATTTTTCAGTCTTGACTTTTGCAGTTTGAAGAGCCCTCAGGTTCTGAGTGATTGTTGTTCCCTTTGTCATTTCAAATGTATATTTCTTTATCTTTTCTAGTGTTATTAGATTTAGCTATTAGAAATATCCACAGCATTTTCTTGCCATTTTACGTCTTGGTGATGCCTAATATTCTGGTGATATTTTGAGGTGCAGTGCCATATTTTGGATCAGCATCATTCAAGGAAAAATATTTGGTAATTGTCGGGTATTTTTATGAGGGATGACTAGAGCTCAGGCAAACTTTTCCTGATCCATTAAAAAAACTCACTAAGGCTTTTTATCCATTTTCAAATTATTTAATTCTTCCCTATGAACGTGGATGTTTGGAAATTTGGAGAACTCTCTATCATTTGCAGATCTGGAAATTTTGCATGGTACTGTCAGCTTAATTCATTGTGGAGGTTTTTACTGAGACGAGTTTTCACATCTAAGCCTGAGAAATCCTACACAACTACATTTCTTCAATGAAGGAAGCACTCATTTATTTTCGCTTCACTTACTTCTAAAACAGTGTCCTATCTTCAAAGTTCTGTCAGTCAGACATCCATCCTTAACATTTTACAACAATCTGAATCAAGTTTTGCCTCTTGGAAGACTTTTTCCCCAGGAGGCCTGCCATTCCTCTTTTCCCCCCACCTATGTTCACCCCTCGGCACGTACACACTAGGTTTGTGCTAGGTGCCCTGCTACTTCTAGTCTCCCTTCTTTGTAGTTGTTTTCCAGCTGCTAATGGTGCACTATATTTTATCTCTTCTTAATTATGAATACCTTCAGGAAAGCACTCACACTGCCTTTTAGGCACACTCTCTTCCACTCTCCCATAGGAAGGATTTCCCATATTTCCCTACATCAAATACATTAAGAACTCAATGAATGCTTGCCTGGTCAGAGATCACACCTCACAAAGTGTCAGCTAAAATTCAAAGCAGTTTTTTGTTCTTACCAGTTCCTTAGGAAACCTATACAGCCCTTTGATTCTCATTCTTTTCATCTAACACTTCCTAAACACACATTTTACTATACTTTGATATGATACAGTCTAAATGCTCATTTGTGAGGCTGTCCTAACTGGACCTAGAGGTAATTTTATGCCAAAGAAATGTGTACATATGTTTTTCTTTCTATGTCTAGAGTTTCCTTCTGCTTGTCCAATGTAACAATAGATTATTCAAGAGAAAGGTGTAGCTTCATAAAAGCATCTTTACTCTGGAAGCAAAAAAAAAAAAATACTGCCAGTCAGCCCTTATGTAGCCTTTGCTGAACATTTTTGTCCAAGGCTATTATTTTTAAAAATATGTTTGCCTCGCTTTTGGAATTCCATTCAGTGTATTACTAGAAGTTGCTTCAATTACTATTTTCTATTTTGCCCCAATGTGCTATAAATGACAGGTTACCCTGTTGTTTTCTGGCAGATTTTTAGTGTTTGAAAAAAACTCTTTTTTTTTCCTATTACTTTATATGCCACCTGGGCACATGGGATTTTTTGTTCAAGCACATTACCTGGTGCCTAAAAAGTGCTCAATATTTATTGAATGGAAATTGAGCATAGGCATACACTGCTTTTAAAAAGTTAACTTGTTTGTAAACAATGTATCATTAAATAGCATCTTCGATTGTATCTCGGTTATTAGCATTCTTAATTTCTATATGTCTTTTTTTAATCTTAATCTTAATTTCTTAATGTCTTAATTTTGCAGTGGTTCTCTTCTTAAACTGATGATTTTCTTGGATCCTCTTCCCACAAGGAAGTTGAATTTAACTGCCCTGTGATGACTATTACTTACTCGCTTCCCAGCAAACATCTCCTAAACCAGTTCCTGTTCGTATATTGTGACCAAGCCTATTTTCCTTCCCATGTGGGTTTCTGAACTGTGTTCAGAAATAGTCTCTTAGTCTGTGTTGAAAAAGTCGTCTGTGTATCTTAACTAAAGGATGGATTTTACTAGTGTCCTTGGTTAATGTAAACACACTTTATTCTCTGGCACATTTAATGTTTGCATTCTTGGTTTTATCTTTCTGATTGGATAGTCCATAGAATTATTTGTTTTGTCATCTTTTCATTAGGTGATTATTAAAATTTTACATGAATTTCACAGAATTTCAGTTTCTGGTAAGATTCTTAGCCTGTTGTTCGTGTTTATAAAGAGCAGCATTCTGTCTTCTGTCGTCTTTCCTGTAAACTTGGCTTATTCTCCTGGAATCAGGTCTCCAAATTGCTAAAACCTAGCCAGGCTCCCAGTTGAGATCATTACCAAGTAATCAACTTTATTCACTTTCTTTAGAGGGCCTCCAGGACTGGCACAGAAACTCTTACATGATGTGGCTTGGTGTTTTAATCTTTTCTTACTAATATTTGTCTTGTATTGACTCACTGAGCATTTATTACATGCTCATTAGGTACAAAGCATGTTTCTAGTCTCTGGGAGAGGGGTTTGAAAAGTGAATGAAAGATGATCTGTGCTTTCAGGGAATTTACAATCTAGTGAGAAAGCATCTGTGGAAAAAACCCAGTATACAAAATAGCTGTAATTAGAAGCAGAATAAATAATAACACTGATAAAATAGAAAAAAAAGAGGAAAGTATCTCCAAGAGGTTTCATGGAAAAGGTGGAAGCCGAATTTTACTTTCAAGGATGGGCAGGGTAGGCAGAGGAGGCAGAGAGGACTTGGCCCGGAAGGCAGAGCAGGAGAGTCCCCCATGCGGAAAGCGGAGGGATAGTCACACTGGCCGGAGGGCATGTCGTGTGAAGGGGCAGAAGGGAGATAAATTTTAGAAAGTGTATTGGGTTAGGTTATAAAGAGTCCTAAATAATGCGTTAGGGATTTTGGACTTTTTGGTAGGCAGTGGAGAAAAGGAATGATATTCAGAGATATATGCTCTATTACTAATAAAAATGACTACTAATTACCATAGGCCAAATCTGCACTGGGCACTGCACTAGGTGTTTTGTATATAATCTGCACAATAGCCACCTGCCCAAGGTGATCTTGTTCCCATTTTACATATGAGAATAAAGAATATGAAATTCCAAGTGAGAGATTATCTGACAATGATGCAAACATGGGTTACAGGAGTTTGGGACTGAAATCCAAATTATTAGCCAAGTGAACATATATTTTTGTTTCTTTCTTCCATTCCAGTATCTTAAAATTGATAAAAAATTGATGTGGGCAAACTGGATTACAAACTATGAGCAATACCCGAGAAGGGGCAGGCCTGCAGGGACCTGGCAGCAGATAAACTGTGGCCTCAGAGGCTCACCAAAGAGGGAGTTCAGGGAGTGGCCCAAGCCTGGTGGGGGTGTGACCCAGCAGCAGGGGGCCGCCACGGAGAAACTGCCGGATAATGGCGCATGCAGGTGTTTCATTAGGAGCACCTGGGGTCCTCGGCTCCCCCATTGTCCTCTGGGCCAGGCAGTGAAAGCTGCTGCCATACCAAGAGGGACCCTTGACTCGAGGAACGGGTGGTGCCCCAGGAGTGTGCAACGCCCGGGAGGAACGGGAAGTTCTCTATCCGGAATAACCGCGGGCACACCCCCACTGATCCAGCCGTCAGGTAGCACAAATAATTCCCCTTTCACGGTCAATAGGTGTAAACAGCTGAAACATTCCCAGAGAGGCGAACAGGGAATTGCAAATAAAGAGAGATCTCTAGGCAAATACTAGCAAGCGTTTGAGAGGAACAAACCCCATTAAATCAGCAAACAGGAGAATTTTCTTTCAGTACCCAGTACATTTTTTTTTCTGTACCTTTGTCTTTAGGTATTTATCATTTTCTACAACCTCCCCATTTCCTACATCAAACACAACTGACTGCTCACATGAATGCACATATTTCTTCATACTTCTAGCATTGAGCCTGGGAACCTATCATCCTCATACCCATTGTTCTTAACTTTCATTTATACCATCTGAATATTGATACTTTCATACAACGACATACAGACTTGTATAAAGTCCCATTTAAATCAGACACTGATTAAATTGGTAACAAACTTTGAGGAGTTTTAGAAAATTGAGACTCAAATGCACTCTTAACTTTTGAAGGCGCTAAGAACAGCAAGTCATTAATTAAAAAAAATTTTAACTTTAGAAGGCTATAACAAGTCAGTATAATTCAGTACGTGCTACTATTTAAGCACATTTTCCAAGGGATTTTACACATACACTTGTGAAGAATAAATATTCACAGTGACTAATCTTGTTTTAATTAACACCAGAGAAAATATTGGTGGTTTACATGAAAAACTATTTTCAGATCTTCTTTTTTAAACTGTGGCAGTTGCCATTTACAAGGCTGTGAGAAGAGCAGCATGTATTTACCACCTACTGTCCCCTTCTCCCCTAGAGATGGCCCTTACTGGTCATTCAAAGATGACATACACATAATACTTACATTTTGTAGCCATCAACTTTTCAAAAGACTGGGCCCACTGCGAGGCTTCCTCCAAAGTAAGGCTTTGAAAAGAAACAAAGGGTGCTTACTGCACGAAACTAAATAGAATTGTACTAGCTTGAAAATAATGCCAAAATATAGTTACACAGCTGGCCCTTGAACACTGTGAGGATTAGGGGTGCTAATCTGACATGCAGTTGAAAATCTGCATGTCACTTTTGATTCCCCCAAAACTTAACTACTAATAGACCACTGATGACCAGAAGCCTTACCGAACACATAGTCGATTAATGCGTATTTTTACATGTATTATATGCTGTATTCTTAAATAAAGTAAGCTAGAGAAAATGTTTTTTAAATTGTCACAAACCTCCAGAAAATGTTTCCAATATATTTATTGAAAAAAATTGCACATAAATGGACCTGTGCAGTTCAAACCCATGTTGGTGAAGGGATGACTTGACTGTATTTGTCTTTGGATGAAAGTTTATTTCCCTGTGATCTTTTATATTTTATTATTATTTTCTAAATTATTCAAATTTAAAAAATTATAAAAATAGTATAAACTTGAAAAAGTGATAAAGCAAATTTTAAAAAGATAAAGATCCATAGCCCTCTTATCTCTTTATTTCCAAATTATCACTATTAATATTTTGATTTTTTTCTTTTTAATGTTTTTGTTATGCGCTTATTTGTGTGTTTTTAACCAAGTGTCTGCAGGTGTTTGTGTGTATGCACACTTTATGTGTGTGTGTGTGTATGTACATATGTGTATACATTATACATATCACCCTTTTAATAAGCTTGTTATATGTCATCACAATTGTCTTAATTACCGTTTGTACTGTTATAATTTAGAATTATAAGTTTATAATCGTTAATAGTCACTGTTGTGTATTCTACAAGGGGACATTCCATAGTTTACATAATTATTCTGAATAGACATTGTAAATATTTCTCATTTTTTTTAAGCATAAAAACCTGCTGTGATTAAAGCTTGCTATTCTCACAAAGGGCAGTTCCATAGGAGGTGATCAGAAGTAGAATCAAACCAGGTTAAAAGATGAACATTTTTAAGGTTCTTGGTACAAACCGTCAAATTGTTTTTAAAAGTTTATGTGTGTCTGCTGCACCCACCAGCAGTGTGTTAGCCCATTGATATGAATTTAGAATCTTAGAATTTTAGAGTTTATCCACAAAACCTATTTGCGTGCATTCATGTAATAAAGCTAGTGCCTCTATATCTATTATACATGGATGTATTCTATTATTTGCTATAATTTTTTTGCATGTTGAAGGCTTTAATTTTTACTACTGTGAACAATATGCAAAGTTACATTTAACCTAAATAGTATAAAAAAGCCATTTACCATTTTGAAAATAACTAAAGGGTATTGGCTTTGAAGCTTCATTTTTCTGTTCATTTTGGCAGGCTTTGTGAGATGAATTGGCAACTGATTGTGTATTCTTAGATAAAAATCATTTTATTTCCTTCCTTTAAAATACTCAGTGTGTTCATTACCATTCAGCTTATGATACATTCCTAGTTTTCCTGTTTTGAAAAACTGTATGTAATCAGACAGCTATAGATGCAAGCAAACGATGTCCATTGGCTGCACCTGGTTAGTTAGCTCTGCCATTGCTGTTGAGGAAACAGCGAAAAGCTTTAGCAGCTACTTAACACGATGCAGAAAGATTAATTAAAGAAGTCAAAAAATAGCCTAGAACATGGAAATCTATTGGGAGTCCCAAAAAGGTCAATATCTTTTGTTTTCTGCAAAGCCAGGTGGGTCTTGCCAGTTTTAGGTGGACTATTTGCATCAATACTGAGGCTTAACAGTTATACTGCTGTTACCATAGCTTTCAAAAACATTTCCATGAAATGTGTCTGACTCATTGCTCTTTTCTCTTATTAGAACTTTAAAACCAGTAACTTAAAATAACCTCTTCAATCCAGAGAAATGGCAAGTGCCATGTCTAATCCCAGTGCCATACTTAAGAAATTTTGGTTACTTAAAATCTGTGAGCTCCAGCTTTATTATGCATAAAATGGTGATAGTAACATTTATCTTACAAGTTTATGAAAATTAAATGAGATGGTGAATGTAAAGCACCTATCAAGCAACTGTCACCTGCTGCCTTTTCATGAATGTGAATTTTGTTTCCCTGGTTTTCTCCTTCCCTGACGGCAGGTCTACAAGGCACGTAGAAAGAAACGTGAGCCCATCGGTGCTGCATGGGAGCCATCAGCAGGAGAGAAGGAAGCTGCTCCCACACGAGGCTGTTTCATCTGCCTCCTCGCACGTGTCTCTGCAGCGCAGCGGCACACACACACACACACACACACACAGGCCTGGGAGTGTGTCTGGACATTTTGATGCTTCAGGGTAGGAGCATGCCAGCCAGGAGCTCAGGCCATAGCAGGGACATGTGGCCAAAACTGAGATCTCCACACGAATTATGTTAGGCATTCTGGTCAGACTGACAGGAGTCCTCGACCTCGGATTCTTCGAGGTAAGCAAATCCACTCAAATGGTTTGCTACCCTTCTCAGGCATTACACTTTCCATTTTAATACAGTCAGCGTCCCCATCCAAATGGCCCCTTTTTTAGTTACAGCGAAGTGGTAAAGAGACTTGGGAGCTTGGTAGGCATTCAGATGCCACTCCAGTCTCTCCTCTTCCAACCAGGGATGAAGGTTGCTGGCCCAGTGTAGGCAGGCAGTTTGAGCTATGAAAATATTTTGGATCAAAGCATCTCATTTTAACATAAACTATATAAAGCTTTATAATAAAATTTCAAGTATTTCTTCATAATAGACCCTCTAAACATATTAAACTTGCTGAATTCTCAAGTATAAACCATTAATAATGAAGAGGAAACCTTAGTGTGATACATGATCGCCCTTCTGTTGGAATGAGTCATGTGTAAATGAAAATTTTACTCTGAGCAAAATATATTAAGATTGCAGTTGAATAAATATCCTGTGACAAGTGCGCCTCGCGATGGCCGCAGAATTCAGATGCCACTCACTTTGAAGGGGGCCTCTTGGATTCATCTCTGCACATCTTACAAATCCAGCAATTCCGCCTGTTCATTTTTCTAAAGAAATATAGCATGCACTAAGTATAATTTAGTCATTTCAAATAATTATAGGTTAGAGTTAATTTCTAAAGAACACAAAGTTATAAATCATGAAAAAATGAGGAGTTTTTGAAGTTAATGGAGTGCAATCACGGTGGGAATGGGGAGGAGGGAGAATAAGATAATTCACCTATAATGACATTTAAGAAAATGCAGCTCTCTGAAAAAGGTCTAATTAGGGGCCCCCGACAATGAGTTCACCAATTCCCAAGCCTCCCATTTTGGAATAATTCTAATTTTTAGAAAGCCCTCTCAATATATTGAACAAAAATTTGCTTCTGTGTAATCAGCCAAATAAAAAACAAGCCTCCTAAGGGTGGATAGTGAGAAGAGTATTGCTTTCCATGTTTTCCCCATTCTGGGCAGTGTAACTTTGACTTTATTATAATTCAGGTAGAGTTTACTTAGCCCAGGACTTTAGGAAAACTAAAAAATTTGTTAAGAATGATTAAATCCATACTTTGTGATAAGATCAGGAAACAGTCTGCCAAACGTATATGAACACTTATAGACAATGAATTATTAAGGATAAACAGTGAGTTTTTATATCAGTCTTTATTGATTCATTTGAAACATCTGTTGAACACTTGTTATATGCCAGGTTCTGACTGCCAGGGACCTACATAGATCCTGTCTTTCCTCTTCCTGCCCCTAATAAAAACCAGCTAAAATTCATGGGACAGGGGATTTGGTGAGGACGTCCAGGGGCCTGTGAGCGAGCGCACACCGGAGGAGAATGCAACCTGACTGGGGGTGGTTGAAGAGGGCATCCCGGGGGAGTAATAGCTGAGCTGGAACCTACAGGATGGGGTTGCGTCCGAGAGAAGGGGGGAGGGAAGCTTGGGCCAAGGTCAGGAAGTCCTGGGTCCTGCCGTAGGTGGGGAAATGAAAGGAATGTCGTCACCACAGGAATCTAGAGGATGGCAGGGAGAGAGTTGAGGGAACAGGCTGGAGAGTTAAGACTGAACCAATCATCATGTTAAAACATGTTCACTGCAGCAAGAAAGTGGTGGGGGATGTGAGGACAGGCAGAGGCCGAGCATATTAGGCCTCACGCCATCAGTTTCATAGTAAGGAGTTGCAGATCATTGACGGTTTTGAAATAGGGAGTAGACATATTAAGGTTGAGACCAGTTTTGTGAGTAGAATGGATTACAGTGTGGGCAAGGGGGGAGTTAGGGAGACCAGTCAGAGGCGACTGCCCGAGTCCCCGGGAGGGATGTTGCGGGCTTAGATCGGGACGGTGCGAGAAGGAGGGAAACGGACAGACCAGGTGTTCTGGGGCAGACGCTGTCAGAGGTTGTTGATACATTGGATAGGGAAGGTGGTAGGAAGACAGGAAACAAGCTCAGGTGGGAGATCTGACCTCAAGGTAACGGGCACAGGTTTCACAAAATCCATGAGAAGTCAACAGAGAGATGAGATGGTCCGGGAAAAGAGTATAAACTGAGAAGAGCAGATGGCCCAGGACAGATGGCTGGGGAGCGCAAACGCTTAAGAGGTAGGCTGAGAAAAGGGGCCTGCGAGAGGAAGATCCGAAGGTATCAGGTCAGAAGGCGTGGCGATAGGGTATCGCAGAAGCCACGGAATGAGTTATCAAAAGCAAAACGAGTGGCCAATGGAGTGTTAAGAGCTGGAAAGAGATTAAGAGAGCAAAGGACTGAAAAATATCCATTCGATTTGTCAACAAGAAGGTCCATCAATAACCGTGGTGAGAGTGGTTTTGGTGGAACAAGGAGGGCAGAAACAAGAGGGAAGAAAACAAGAGAAAATAGAGACCTGGACAAATGTAGGGCTGATTGTCCAGGCTCCTTGTACTTTCTCTTTTCTTTCTTTCTTTCCCTTCCTTCCTTCCTGCCGAGAGCTGTGGACAGAATGGTGTAACAGAGGCAGAGAGGCAGGACTGTGCCTTTGGACCATTCTGGCCTGCACAACTCTAGAAACAGCGTTCATAAAGTTTACAATGTGACACACCTGAGGTGCCACGGACAGCGGTTGAAGACACAGGACAAAGAAGGAAAATCAGTAGAGCTTCAGGGTCTTGACAAATAAGGAGGAACTGAGATTCAGAATGTGGGCGCAGGACATTGGAGAAGTGTTAGTCAGTCTGACCATTTCCTTGTGGTTGGAAGGGGGAGGTTATAAGTGCAGATCTAAATCCTAAAAAGGATTTGTTTAGCTTTAAGATCTTGGGCATGTCTGAGTGCTAGAGGGGAAAGGAGGACAGTCCAGCCAGAGCTTCCCCTTACGTACAATTATGCACATTGTCCCCTCTATATATTTGCAGGTTGGGGATAAGAGCTTATGGGCACAGTGGGCTGGTGGACTTCATTTTCTGTATGGCTCTGTCCTGCAAGGAGGACCAAGGGACATATTTTAAAGGTATCCACAGGAAGGAACAAAATTAGGATGATAGAGTCAATCTAGTTTAAACAAAAGGGAGAGTATTGGAAGGATATGTTTGTGTGTGCAGCTTGATTCTGGATGGTCTTAAATGCTGGGCTTTATTCTGTTGGTAGTAACAATTCACTGAGGCCCTGAAATAATAGTGTGATGAAAATGAGTCTTTCTAGAAAAATATGTCTGACTGAAGATGATTAACACTGAAGTAATTGAGGCTAATAAAACTGTCACATTGACTGTGCATAACTGGCCCTGTGTACATGGGACCGCGATCAAGTTTTAGGATTCTTCATCTCTGTGATCACGTCCAGGATGCAGATTATCCCATGGCTCTCTAATTTATCTTCTAAGTAGGAGGATGGTGAAGAACTTCCTTCCTTCATGTGACTTTTCTGTCAGTATTATTAGTCATCTCTGTCTTCTACTGGGCCTTGACTTCTCCCCTACTTACCACCCTTAACAATAGTTTTTATATCTCATTTTCCCCTCACTTGATCTATTAGCACTATGTGTGCACATTAGTGATTTCTGTAACTAAAATTCATGTCTATTTACAAGTTACCACATTTCTTTTATAACTTCGATGGAATTATTTGGCAAAGGCAGAACATTCTTCATATGCCATACCCATTGAGATCAGAAGCACATTAAAGCTAAAGTAATTTTCAGATACACTAGAGTTTAGGGAATTCCCACAGCTCCTGAGAGGTGACAGACTATATTAAAATAATTCTGGGCTCTGAAGCCAAACAGATATGTGCTTGAGTTCAGGGTCTTACTAGCTGCGTGGCCTTGGGCATGGGTAATTAAACTCTCTGATACTCAATTTCCATTTTCTCTAAAATGGAACTTTGGAGATTAGAAAAATGCATGTATGCAAAAACTTTCTGTTCCAGTTAATCTGATCTTCCTTCAGCTTCTTGCACTCTGTCACTCAGGAAATATTTCCTAAGCTCTTTTGTATGTACAGGAAACACACATTCCGTCAGATTGCATTCCTTCCTCTTTTAAAATTTCAATTTAGACTTCATAAGTTTCCCCAGTTAATCTTATCCATGCTTCAGTGTGTCAGCATATTCCCTGCAATCCTCCTCCTTTTCGTTTTTGTTTGTTACTGTGTTCCCGTATTCTGTTGTTCGCCCTTTAGGGGGTTCCAGCTTTAGCACTGGCTGGGTCTGCTGCAGGGATTCAGACACTTTTGGACCTGTGTGTGGTGTTGAAGGGATGCGGCTTCCAGGAAGGATTTGTTTAGCTTTAAGATCTTGGGCATGTCTGAGTGCTAGAGGGGAAAGGAGGACAGCCCAGCCAGAGCTTCCCCTTACGTACAATTATGCACATTGTCCCCTCTATAAAGACACCTGCTCTGGAGAGAGAAGAGGCTTAGATCCACCCACACTCCCTTTACCAAACTATGGGCCTCAAAGTGGGGCTTCATCCATGTGGTGGAAAGGGCAACTTTTTAAATTCCAGCAAAGGCTTTGTATAGACCTGTAGTGACCCTGTGCTCAGCCATGTCACTGAATCAGGGGAAGGTTCTCTGGCCCAAGTGGTTCATTTGGGTGACATTGGAAAAGAAGTGTAATATAAATATATGAAAACAATGTTTTATTTCTGACTTATCTATTCCTACTAGACTGTATATTCCCTGAAGTGTTATGTTCAAATGCTCTTTGATAATCATATATAAGTGGTTGTTTATATGTTGATTAGTATTCTAAGCCAAACATTTACAGATTCACCGAATTATGGAATTCCAATGACATAAAAGCATCAACAATTAAAGAAAATATTTAGTGACAGAATTATATACAAGATGTATTTTGCATAGAATAAATAGATCACAAAGAAATCTTGTTTTACGAAGTTCCCTGGTTTTCCAGTCCATTAAGAAGTGGAACTTGCCGTCCCAGTAACTGGAGTAAGATTTCTGGAACTCAGAAGCAAGATGCCTGTACTTCCCTTTTTTGATTATTACTGGATTCACTGTCCTCTGTCACTATGCACTGTTACTTTGCTGGAATATCCCAGAGCACTTCCCATGTCCTCCTAGACCTTCTACGTTGAAACATTTAACATTTAACATAAACATTAAACCCAGCTTCGGGTTCTACAGCGTCAACTCCTTGAGTTTAATAATTCTTTTTTTTTTACTTTTAAGATACGATTTTTATTGAACATGTATAAGATTCACCTTTGCATTGTTACAAGTACATTACAATAAAAAATTAGTTTTTGTGAGTTTAATAATTCTTCCACCCAAAACACTGCTAAGTAAAGGAACATATAAGGCTTAAACATCAAGAAGAAAGGAGACTAAAGATTAAAAGGAGCCGAAAAACAGAGTATCTCACAGTAACTTTGGAAGATGGAAGGTAGATGAAGGAATAGAAATTAAAATTCTCATACCTCTAAGTGAGAAGTAAAAAAGGTAGCCTTTGGAAGTTCATCTGACAAAATGAAGAAACTATAATTCACAGTCTGAGGACAAAGAATTTCCAAAGTAAGAAAAAGAAAAAGAAATATAAAAAGTAGTCTGAAGTGAAATATCTGCAATCCTGCTTCCAACAATATTTATCACAAAGTTATACACCTGTGTCTACCATTAAGCAATACCAAAATAATGAGTGGTGGAGTGAAACACCTTTACATTTACAACTGAGAATTTTAAGGAAATAGTTTTGGTAATTCCAAGATGACTAAATTCTAATTTTTTTTTTAAGTGTGGTTTTTCAGGATTAGAATTTGATTAAAATAGTCTATTGATAAACCCAAATTTGTTTTGTTTATTGTTTAACTCAGTTAAGAACTTCTTCAGTTAAATTATGCCTTTGGAATTAGAGCACACGTGGTTATTTACTGGTAAAAATAAAAACTAGCTTCAAATGTTCCATAAAACTACATTCTATTTTGGTAAAAAGAGACTTCCCTATAAAATAATAACCTAAACTGTTATCATATAGAACTGACTTAAGTTAGATACACTCACCAGGCTTCAAGTCAACAATAATCTTTTTTTTTTCATGTTGCTGTTATGATATTACAGAAAAATTCTGTTGACCTAAAAATAAAATAATAACAGAGCCAAAGAAAATTATTATTATGTGTTTCCTGGTGAATGCATATTTGGCAAAGATTTCTATAAATGCCCTGCCTTACATTTTAAGTAAATAATTTTTCTCCTTCGTAAGTGCTGGGCTATATGTGATTTATTAAGTCCTGATCTAGAATTTTATTAGTTTAATGGGCTGATAGTATAAAACTCCTATATGTTTTATTTATATTTACCATTGCTTTTTCTTAACATGTGTTTTGTTTATCTTATGTTAATATTATGCATTACTTTGCCAATTTTTTATTTTTCAATATCATCTTGGTAAAACTAGTGTGTACTTTCATATCTAAGAAAATAGTATTTAGAACAAGTTTAGGTCTCCATAATGGTTTTGTCTCCAGTGTTTTCTCCTGATTATTTTAAAGAAAGTGTATATTTCATCTATAGAACTAATTCTTAAAATGATTATAAGTGCATTAGTGATGAACTGAGCTGGGTGTGTACTATGCCAGAAGCAGATACAAGTTTTCTCTAGCATTTAAATGAAATCTTTCTCAAAGCAATATGACAATAAATAAATTTTCTTAAATTGAGCCTTTTCACATATTTAAATGTTTTTATTTATCCTGATAGGTAATTGGTAAATTCTTTGTTTTTGTATATAATATCTGCATTTAAGTGTTTCTTTATTTTGTGATATAGCAAGTCACATAAAGTTTAGAAACACCTAGGGTAATTCACATTTTAGTGAAGATTTGTTTGCCATAGCACACAAAGTTCTTGCTTTTTAGAAAGCAAGTAGTTTATGTGTTGTATTTAGGCATAACATTAAGGGATAAAGAAATTCTGTAAAATTGAGATTAACAATGCTCCATGTTACAACAATCCACACACACCTGGAATCAGTACAGCTAATTAAATGATGGAACTAATCATTTGGTAATGCATGATTTTTGAAGCAAGCAATTCTGAAACATCTGGGTTTACAATGTCTTTACCTAAACATATACACATATACACATAAAAACATAAAATGAAAGACTACATACTCTACTCTAAAAGTATAATATTTCCTTTTCTGCCCAACTTACAAGCTTCATTTATGCATGCGTGACTGGAATTTTTTTTTTTTAATTATAAAAATCCAAGACAAGACAAACGTGTTTACTAGATTGTTTATTTTCCTTGGAAAAAGCTACTGACACTGTTAGCAGTCCTGCAGTTGAAGCAAATATCCACTAGTCATTTATACTAAGTCAACATTATTGTATTAATCAATTATTTTATAGAATCTCATACTTACAAATATATCCTGTACAGCAGTTCACAGTGCTAAGTTTTATTTCCTCTTTGTATAATCCTTTTGAAATCAGGTTCTGAAATTCCATGTGATACCCAGCATTTTATTTTTCCTGGCATAAAAGAATTTCACTGTCTCTGTATTGGCCTTCAATGGCACTTTGTCCTCTGTACGAATGTTCTGTTTTTACACATGTATATATGCAAAGAGAGGTTTTGTTGAATATGGAAAGTAGCCGGGTGACTCCAATGCATTGCTGATAAAGAGGTTTTTATCTAATAGTATCAGCCCATCTGAAGTGATCACATGAGGGGAGCCAATAGTTCCATGAAATCTTCAATGTAATATTCACTTTTTTTCTAAAATTGCCCTTTTTTTAGTTTTATAAAATGTGTAGCTTAAAGTAACTCCTTCCCCCTTTAAAAAGACAGAGAACTGGATACCAGTAAGTAGGCTACCACTGCAAGCACTTGCCATCAAATTATTGAGAATTATTAAAATCAATCTGTTTGAAATAGTCAAATTACTAAGGAGTTCGAAAAATTGAAGACTAGGGAACACTTTTCTAGTGAAACTCTTTGAATTCCTTTGACTGCTCCTTATAGGACCATTTCTGAGCTCTCCATTATTCTCCAGATTGTTAATATGCCTATAAAAATTTGAACTGAACAGAGTTCCAGGCGAGGACTAATGAACGCAGAGTATGGTGAGATTGTTAATGCTCTTGTCTTATGCCTAATCTGTGTGTGTGTGTGTGTGTGTGTGTGCGTGCGCTAAGGAGAGGAATCCAAATAAAACAGCCCGATGGAGTGTTTCTTAAAGTATTTAGGAGCCTACTGAGGTAGAAGAGTGTCTTTCCTTGTATTCATGATCTTGCAGATCAAATCCAGAGAAACTGAATCTATCAAGCTTCAGGGATAAGTTTGGGACTAGGAAAGGCAGACAAACATCAGAAAGGCAGAAGCGGAGCAGATGCGGCCGCGGTACAGGAAGCACAGGGTGCAGTCTGGCTGGCTGTGAAGCGTCCGGGCTGTTCGGTGGCAGCACTCATTTTCGACGGTGTCTCACAGTCTGATCCCTTCCCTGCTTTAGGACACTGGGAAGTCTCCCCAGGTGCTGTGTCTGAGATTCAGGATTGCTTCCTCTTTCTCTTGGTTTGGGTGCAAGGAGAGGGCAGGAAGGTTCTGAAAGTAATACCCTGCAGGAATGCCAGTTTCAGAGCCTGCCTAATAGAATAAAATATGAGCATCTTCCTATGGAGAGAAAAATGGGTATCAACAGGGGCTGAGAATCAAAATACCCATGGAGTGAAGAGCAATAGGATGGGTAGGTAGAAGGTGGTACTGGAAGAATTCCGTACCAAGGTATAGATATTTCTGGCAGATACCTAAGCATTTTTAGTTTCCCTGGAAGGGGTAGGCCAAGTACGATTAACGGGTTAAGAGCAATGTGATCTTTGGCCCACAGGTGGATCCAACTGACTCAGAGATGTCAGGTCAGGGCAGGTGACAGGATCGTTGAACTTTCATTAGTTTATATGGAAAGACGCTTTCCTTTGAAAAGGCCGCACCTTTGATTAACTGTGAACTGTTTACTCCCAAACACTTAGTCTATTTGTATTTCAGCCAAACTAACCCAAAGTAAAACAAGCTCAAATGTGCACAGCTAAAGAATATTTGCTACTTTTGTATGGTTAAAATCCAAAGTGTACTCCTTCACATGTCCAGAATAATGAAATGCGAGAAATCATTTATTGGTGGTGGTGGTGGTTTAAGAAACAAGCCTACTATTTACAGTTCCTCCTATTTACATTATACAGTTGTTGCCATTTGTTCCCAGTACCCTCTGAACTTTTTAATACATTCTCTATATGCTAATATATAGTACTTTAAATATATAATACACTCATTAATATACAATATGTACTATATATTTAATAAATGATGCTTTTTAATATATTCTAGAAGCAAAATAAACCCCTGGTGAATTCATTCGGAGCCACTGGTGGGCTCTTCAGGGAACTGTGTCCAGCAGCCAGCATTTTGTGCCATTGTTTTCATTCCCACATAGGGGAGATTTTCTGTGGTGTCCATGTATATATAATCATCTACTTTGAGACCCTGTGGAATGGTTATTACATGAACTGCCATGAGGAGATTTCTATTTAGTTGGAAGCACAAACAATAGAGTTTTATTTTCTACCAGCTTGCAGAAATATATTTCTTTTCAAACCAGATTTTATAAGATATTCAGTAGCTATTTCTAGCTGTGTACATCTGATAGTTAAGTCAAATCATTTGGAATATGTGTCGGGGTTCGGGGGCTGCCTTTGAGGTTTTGGGGCAATGCAAAGAGCAAAGAAGGCAGCAGGAGTCATCATGGAGGGTGCTCACACAGGCCACCTTATTCTGCACACAGCTGTACTTCTTATACTGCTACAGTACTAATTCATGATTATGTAAGTGTTGAAGACACGCATGCATGTGGCCTTCACAGCCAGGTGTCTGGCCTTCAGAGCTCTTATCTATCTCTTTTCCCATGAGTACAACACCCTGTGTTTTCAAGTTTCTCATTATTAAGGGATAATAATAAGTGGTAGCCTACTTACTGGTATCCAGATATGTCAAGGCCAGACATATCTGGGGTGCAGCAGTGGACAGCTGTCCTCATAGAACAGTAGGGAAAGTGTGTGTGTGTGGGGGGGCTTCCCTACAATATGCTTACATTTTCTTTAGCTAACCTGAAAAATTAAGTGGTTAAATAATAAACTATGAAAACATTTACTAAGGTGCTTGTCTTGTCAATGGCTTTCAGCTGTGGGCAAGTTCACTCTTGATTCAGTGAGACTGAAAAATAACAATGGGATGTTCTTGGGGTGAAAGAGTTTATACCCAACTTCATTCCCATGGTGGCAGGTCAAGCGCTAGAATCCTGTCCACTCAGAGAGAGTCTGCCTGCAGCAAGCCAGTCTCTGCCTCTGGGCCTCTCTGCTCCTGCAGCTGTCTCAGTCTCTGTCCTCGGCGCTGCCACCACTCCAGCCTCTGCTCTCCTGCAGCCCTGCAGCAGCCCAGAACACTATGCAGAACTGTTTGTATAGAATCTATAATAATGTATTGCCCACACGCGTGCAGTGAGCAAGCTGACCAGGGTCAGGTGAGAATCCTGGCCATAGGAACTTTCATTTTCTCTACAGTGCTTAATACTTAAGTACTGTGTAAAGATGTTCTTGCTTACTAATCTGAGAAAATGAAAAGAAATATATGTTAGAACATCTGTCAAAGATAATATTTGATGTGAATATGTCAGATATCACCTCCTTAGTTTTTAGCAAAAACTTTTTTAAAAAAAGCAATTAGTTTATCTAAAAAGCTTCTGTATAGCAAAGGACACCACCAATAGAACAAAAAGGTACCCTACAGTGTGGGAGAATATATTCATAAATGACAGATCTGATAAAGGGTTGACATCCAAAATATATAAAGAGTTCACGCACCTCAACAAATAAAAAGCAAATAATCCAATTAAAAAAATAGGCAGAGGAGCTGAACAGACAGTTCTCCAAAGAAGAAATTCAGATGGCCAACAGACACATGAAAAGATGCTCCACATCACTAGTCATCAGAGAAATGCAAATTAAAACCACAATGAGATATCACCTCATACCAGTAAGGATCGCCACCATCCAGAAGAGACACAACAACAAATGTTGGTGAGGCCGTGGAGAAAGGGGAACCCTCCTACTCTGCTGGTGGGAATGTAAATTAGTTCAACCATTGTGGAAAGCATATGGAGGTTCCTCAAAAAACTCAAATTACAAATACCATTTGACCCAGGAATTCTACTCCTAGGAATTTACCCTAAGAATGCAGGAGCCCAGTTTGAAAAAGACAGATGCACCCCTATGTTTATTGCAGCACTATTCACAATAGCCAAGAAATGGAAGCAACCTAAGTGTCCATCAGTAGATGAATGGATAAAGAAGATGTGGTACATATATACAATGGAATTATTCAGCCACAACAAGGAAACAAATCCTACCATTTGCAACAACATGGATGGAGCTAGAGGGTATTATGCTTAGTGAAATAAGCCAGGTGGAGAAAGACAAGTACCAAATGATTTCATTCATCTGTGGAGTATAAGAACAAACAAAAAACTGAAGGAGCAAAACAGCAGAAGATTCACAGAATCCAAGAATGGACTAACAGTTACCAAAGGGAAAGGGACTGGGGAGGATGGGTGGGAAGGGAGGGATAAGGTGGGGGGGGGAAGAAAGGGGGTCTTACGATTAGCATGTATAATGTGGGGGGGAGCACAACGCAGAGAAGACACGTAGTGATTCTACAACATCTTACTATGCTGATGGACAGTGACTGTAATGGGGTATGTGGGGGGAACTTGGTGATGGGGGAGTCTAGTAAACATAATGTTCCTCATGTAATTGT
This sequence comes from Manis pentadactyla, assembly GCF_030020395.1. Taxonomy (NCBI): domain Eukaryota; kingdom Metazoa; phylum Chordata; class Mammalia; order Pholidota; family Manidae; genus Manis; species Manis pentadactyla. The sequence goes on along the minus strand of NC_080037.1, from coordinate 24,285,288 downwards.
AGATTAATGATACAAATAAAAAGCAATTAATTTAGTTCTTTACTCCTTAAAGGATTTAAAAATATTTTATTCAAGTCTTTATTTACAAAGATATAGAGTTTTTACTAAAAAGTTAGGAAACATTTGAGTTCTGCATCATTTGTAGATAGTACCTTGCTCTAAGAAACTTCCTAAAACACTAAGTTCTTCAGCAGAATCTTCATTGTATCACCAAGTAAGAGGCAAGCCCTTCTCCTGGAGTGAGCAGATGCATCCAATATGTACTTTGTGAGGGCCCACGTGTCTCTCCCAGGTCCTGAGATACCCATCTTGGTTTCTGTGTCAACTTCCCCAGGTTCTACCTGCACCTGTTGCACCAGGATTACTGGAGTCTGCTCTGCTTTCCCTCACATTTGGATCTTACCCCCTTGGCCTGTTCCTTCAGTCCCTTCTGCTTGCATTTCCTTCCTGTGTCCCATCTTTGCAGAGCGTCCTCTGTTTTCATACACTTAGTGCCCTTATCTTAGAGTGTGGCCTGCCATCTGCACCCCGAGACTGGACTCATCTCCTGGCCTTGTCTGCTCTGGCGTGCTGCAGACTTAGAATCCGTCCAACTTGGCTCCTGCCTTGTGTAAACCAGAAACACAGCGACAACATAAGTTCGGAACAGATTACTGAGCACTGGACACTGTTGCCAGCACAAAAGGCACTTAGCAGTTAACTAGCCACCAATTTTAACTGCATGTATTCAAATGACTTAGTCTAAAAATGCCTTTATTCTGATGATGGCTATGCCGGCCTGTAAAGTTCTGTCACTAGCTCTCAGTCATCAGAGTTTCCGCTTGGCTGGCGGCTCTAAACCCATTCTCTCGGCCGAGGAAGTCAGTGATGCTTTCAGGTTTCTGACCTTCAGTGTAATTGAAAAGGAACAGCAGCCCTACTTGGTTCTGTTTTCTCCTGAGCACTTAGTGATCTTATTCTCTCCTTACCCACTGGATTCCAGGGGATCAGTTAGAACCTTACTGTGTCCTCACAGTGTATTTAGGCAGCATTAGCATAGCTAGGAAAGCAATGTTCTTTTCCTGGAAAAAAGAAGACAACCGGCAGTTGTGTGATTTGGTCTGGAATGTGTCTCCTAGTGCCTCCCACAGTCATGGTGTGTGAGCGGAAGCTCCTGAGAAGCCCCCTGAGGGTTTGCCTGGCTTTGCCTGGCAGTCCAGGGCCCTTCCCACCCACCCAGGGCTACACTTAGTTTCTTGGCTTGGGGGCTGGAGGGGAGGTTCCTGGACCCCAGGTGTGGCGGAAATTTAAATTATAAAGCCAGAAGACCACACACCTGGTATTACGCTGAATCCAATGTGTTCTCCTTGTCATCGGTATTTGCAGGTAGCTGGTTTTCCCTGTTTACTCTTTCACTGAAGATGCAGCACTTTGAGAGTCAGTGGCTCAGCCTCCTGTGTAGGGCAGCCTGAGGTCTCTTCTCCTGGCTTGGAAAGGACTCCTAAAAGCCAAGCCTCTCAGCAACTGAATTAGCAAATGCTGGGGTCAGCTCTATGGTGAATGCTGGTTTAGCACTCGGGCTTATGATTCCCTGTTTTTAATTGGGGATTTTCCTTGCTTTGAGCAAGCTCCGCTATGCTCTTAGATGATGGAGGGGTGGTGGGGAGGGGGAGTTGTTATACTTTTTTCTGGCAAGGTGTCTTGTAGCAAGAACTTTCAAGGCATGTCTTATTTACCATAATCCTTGTTGTCTTTGATATGAAATGTGATATACTCATTTTTTAATAAAACTAAATGCAATGAAATGTTGAGGAAACTGGAACTTCATTATTTCCTTGTTATTGCAGATGGAAAGAGCCCTAATTTGCTTCTTTAAGTGAGAATACCTTAAACATAGGCAGGCCCCCTGCTGTGTGGTTACAGACCAATCCTGTCTGGTTTCTCCCACTTAAACCATTCTCTGCCTTCATTCTTTATATGAGCCTGTCACCTGCAAAGTATCTGTTTTCTGCTAGAAAGGCAGAACAATCACACCTGTGACATTTCCTGTTTTTTGCTTTTTTAATCATAGAGATTGAAATGACTCCTCTGCAGATCGTTATTTAAACACATGCTGATAATCTTGAAACAAATCTGTCCCCAGGGCATGGTGAATGGTGATGAATAGCCCCATCCCACCCGTTCACAGAGGTCAGTGTGGTGTCCAGGGACTCAGAGAAGCACAAGGCTAGGTAGTGCCTCGGAGGCAAGGGCAAGCTAAAAGGAAGCTGGTCCTTCGGTCAGTGAGTAGGTGGTACACAAAAGGGAAGAGAAGTCAGGATTAGCCCGCATGACTTCTTTCTCCTACCAAAGGAATCTACTGTTTTCCTCTCACATACTGCAACCGTGTGTGTGGACAGAGCACTGAGACTGGTGTAATAGATGCTCAATAAATATTTGAACAATCACTGAATTTATTCCCTTTCTAATAAGATTCTTCTAAAGTAAAAACTGCTCTTAATGTTCTTTTTTTTTTTTTTTAGATAATTATTTTTTATTGAAGGGTAGTTGACGCACAGTATTACATTACATTAGTTTCAAGTGTACAACACAGTGATAAAACATTTATATACATAATTCTAGGTTCCAGCTATCACCCTACCAAGCTGTTACAATATCTTGACTATATTCCTTATGCTATACATTACATCCCGGTTACTTATTTATTTTACCATTGGAAGTCTGTCTTTTTTTTTTTTGTGAGGGCATCTCTCATATTTATTGATCAAATGGTTGTTAACGACAATATCTTAATGTTCTTTTAACCAATTTTCACTAATATACTGGAGTTTGGGAACAAGGATTACATTATGTACGTTTTCCCACATTGCATACCTTCCTTAGAGACAGTCCTGTGTCTCTGCTGTAACCTTTTAAAAACCCACAGTTAGTACAGTAGTTAATGAGCTGTATCTGGGAATGCCAAACTTTGAAAGTATAATTTACCCAAATATATACTTTTATGAAGCATGCAAATTTGAACAATGGAGTCCTTGTTTCTATCAAATAAGGAACTGGAACAAAACACAAAGCAAACATTTGTCTTTAGGATCTGAAAATAATATAATGAAATTATGTCCTAGAACTTTGCAAGGACACGGTATACCAGTAAGATTAGTTAAAACTGGGGTTATTATTTTTTTTAGGGAAGGCAAAAAATTTTTAGGAAAGACAAAGAATTAAACATTTTGCAATCCCAGAGCCTTAGAAATCTACTTTGGTATGCTTTACTCCATTAAAAAATACATGTCTTTACCACTCTCAAGTTTGAACATTTGGGGGTTAGCTTCAGCAACTCTAAAACTAGTCCATCAAATAAATGCTTTCTTTCAGATGTAGAAAATGTATGCTTAAAACATTTTTATGTAGAGGAAAAGTAATTCGGCCCAAAGAAAATTATATCCAAAAGAAAATGAAAATTAGTTGCATTAATAAACGATAGACTCATGGGGGCCTAGAGACACGTAAGGCATTCTGAAGGTAGGACAGCAGACCAGTAGAGATTATGTGAGTGATGTTTATAGATGAAGCCAAGGAAAAGGACTGAATGGTAAGTAGACAAGGGGACTGAGCTTCAAGAAGTATGATCTGATTTTGAAAAAGAAAAATTTGTGGGCAGTAATCAGAAACAGCCATTTCTCCCAAACACATTTTCAAAATATTACAGAAAGTAGTATTTAATAACACATGATGCTAGCTTAACTCCACTGGAAAATTTCAAATTCAGTAATTTAGGAAAAATGGCATTTTGAGGTTTCTTTCCAGATTAGTGGACATTTATCCCATCTTATTTCTTTTCTAGGTGAGTAGGCAGAGGGTAAATAGAAATCTAAATTTATATCAATAGGCTATCTTTTTAATACCTTTGCTGAACAGTGTTGTGAAAGAGCCTTTTACAAAGAAGGCAGTGATATTCTGTATTTAAATCTTGATTCTGTAGGAAATTGAAGGGCTTGTATCAGACACTGCTTCTCCAACCCCATGTTAAAGCAGCAGTGCTATCAGAGAAACTTAAAGTTTAAAGGAACTTTAGAGATAATCTAGTTAAAACCTTTCATTTCATTGACAGACACTGATCTCTTGTGCATTGACCCAAATCACATGGCTGGTTGGGATATAGCTAAGGATAAAACACTGGCCTCCTCACCCATGAATTTTTTGTGCGCCATGTACTATAAGGTCTCCCATTCCCTTTCTGGTTTACTTCTGATTGCAAACCAAAGAATTACATGTGCCTTACATTCTCATTTCAATTTATGTAATAGTTAAGAATTTTCAGGCATATGTGTGCATGTGTCTATGCCCCTTTCTTATGGTACCAGAAAGATATGTGACACAGATGCTGTAGTTACATAATTCTGCCCCGTTCTTGCTACATTATATTCATTGTAATTCATTTGTTCCATATTGAGAATTTGGTCTCTCCACTTGAGTGTTATTAGCATGGTGTCTACTGAGCTAAAGAAATGGAATGTAATGCTTCTAAACTAACTTATCTGTCTCAAAAGAAGCAGTTTGGGAATCATTCTTTAAAAAAACACAATACATGCTGGTTATATACTACCACAGTATGATAAAATACCTGACAGAAAAATATAGATTAAGGAATGATTATTCATATTGAAATTAAGGATGTATTTTACACAAGAATCCCATCAGGATTCCTCTAGTTTGACTTTTTGAAATTCAGTTGATGCCCGATGTTTTAAGAACATAACATAAAGCAAAATGTATTTGAATCTGATGACAAATTAAAAACACCCAAACTTTTAAAAATAACACTAGCAGTTCAAAACACTGGCTATATCTGATAATATAAGCAATAATATACTTAATAACATATTTCTTATTATTTTATTTTTACTTTCTGCCAAGGCTCAGGGTTGTTCGATTGGCTGAATGATACCATGTGTAGACTGGAAACAGATTTAAATTGCTAAATTGCAGTGCCTAGAAATACCCTGGAGAATCTAACATGCCTGAGAGAAGAAGGTCAAAAAAGTATTATGGAACAGTGGTAATTAAGGAATATTCCACTTGGGTCTGTTTTAAGTCAAGCACTGTTCCAAAGGGACCATGTGACTTTATTTTTAGGCTGCAGTTTATTGACTCAGGCTGCGGCCTCTGCTCATTGGCAGAGCAGCTCTTAGGCTACAGATGTTCTATTGGTTTTAGATAATGAGATGTTTAGTCTGTTGCCCTAGAGAAAAGAAACAGATTATTCTGCTGAGGAGAATTTCTCCAGGGTCAAGTGGTATTCCTAGGGAGACCATGTACAAGGTTATTCGACAGATACTGAAATTCACACTGACCACATAGACAAGATTTCCCCTGGGCCAAGCAGGGGCAAAAATGCAGCCAGGATTTCAGAGGTCATGTTTGAAAGGGGAATGTGAGGATGAATTTCCAAGTAGTAGCACATGGCATAATTAAACGTAGTGAATTAATTGGTCTCTGAAGCTTTGAAACAGGAGAATAGCAGATGTCAATGGTGCACAAAATAAACCTGTTTAGCCAACGGGTTGGCAAAAAAATCACCGGAGGTTGCAATGGAGGAAAGAGGAAGTATTTCAGGGCTGATGAAGACACTAGATTATACCTCTTCAGAGGTGTGTAGATCAAGAAGAAGAGACACTGGGGTGGCAGGTAAAGCCTCAGGCGCATGTGACACGTCCCACAGTTACCCAGGGCTCAGAGCTTGGTTTAATGCTCTGTCATCACTTAAAAAGCTCCATAGCTTTTCAACAAAGGGTCCTTCATTTTGATTTTGTGCTGTGTCTCCCAAATTATTTAGTTTATCTTGCTTGAAGGGGACATAAAAGGCTACAGAATAAATCCCAGAAGGCAAGTTTTGTGTAAATTTCAGTATGCACTGTGGAAAATTCTGTTCTCTGTTGTGGGGTTTGGAGAAAAGGCATTTAAATAATCTTTGTAGCATTCTGATGGGACAAAACCTCAGGTGGGCATTGACCCTGGAGTTGCTGAGGGTGGAGAGGATGCGGGTGGGGTTGACAGCCCTGCCCCTGGTGGAATGAAGGGCAGCATTTAAATTCCCATGGTGAGGAGAGGCGGAGCGGGGGGCTGGGCTCTCAGAGGAGAGGAGAAGCACCTCAGCGGCCGGCAGATGAGCAACGTTAACGGGACAGTTGCAGCTGCCTAATTAGGAGGCCTGATGAGTAAGCAGAATTTGGAGAGCTACACTGCTTTTGACTCACTCGGTGCTCAAGAGAAAGTCACTTGACTTACAGTGTTTCAGATACCTTATCAGTAGAATGGTTTTTTTATACCAGCTGCTCTCTAACAAATAACAGTTTTAATATGATAGTATCTGTCAAGTGTTCTGAGCCCTCTAAGAGATAGGTTTTTTATCAATTGGTACAAAAGCTTGTTCCTTTCAACAGGAATCAATGAAATTTGGAGTCTAGTAGAGTTGCCTTGGAGGATGTGGTTTGAAGAAATTTAGGAGTTGAAGCAAGCCAGTTAGCAGTTCTGTAGGGAGATGTCTTATATCATAGCCTCCCTCCTCCCCCACATAAGCTCCAGTATATTATCTAGCACATTATTTGTCCTTACAAAGTTAAGTATGGGGCCGACACGAGATATTAAGTCTCTCAGATATTGTAGATGGGCCATGCTTAATCTAGAGGACCCAATAAAATGATAGCCTGTGAGTTCTCAAGGGCATGACAATTTAATTCAACTCCTTAAATTTTCAAAATAGAAAATTGTAAGAGAAAGGGGTAACGAATGGCTAAGCTCTTGCAGCTACATGTGTAGAGCCATGTCTAGCGACTACAGCTATAAGTTTCTGGTTCCAGGCTTTCCTTTATATAAATGTGTCTTTTTGCCAGTCGGGTACATTCTTGGCATATTTGAGGAGTTCGTTTGCATTCATGTTCACAGGTATCCCAAGGTCATTACAGGATGTTTATTAATCAAAGTGATAACAAGTATCATTATACAGGGCCTGCAAGGGCCGCAGTGAGCTTGAAACTTCACCCTATCTTTTCAACAGTCTTAACAGGTAGATCTTATTACCTTCATTTATCAGAAGAGTAAATTGGGACTCAGTATCAGATGGCTCTTAATGAGATCAATTTTAGAACTTCATCGACCTTCCAGCAGTTGTTAACAGCTGTTCATCTCTGAGCAGACCCCAGGGCATTTAATGGGAGCCCTTCCATTCCATCCTTCACTGCTGACTGACAACTAGAGCACTAATTACAAGGATATGTATCTTATAGCATTTAGTCTTTTATATATAAAGAAATTCATGAAATATCATTTCGTTATTTTTTTCCAGTTGATGACATAAAAGACTTAAGTTACGCTTCATGCTTAAATTCTTTTAGCTGGAGAGTATTCACTTTACAAAGAACTCAGGTGACAGAAAAATGGGACCGAATAAGAGCTATGGGTGTGGCACTTCATGGAAATTACTAATCAGTCCCTGCATCTTCATACTGAGTTTTAAGTGGCACTTCATGGAAATATAATGGTGACATTTTGTCAATATACACAGGGGTGTATATTTACCAACAATATGGAAGACATAATCAAGCAAAGTATTTTGATTTTAAGAAAGAATATTTGAAATTAATTTAAGTAGAGCTGACAAGAAATTTAAGGAAGCCAAGGGAAATAACAGGCTTTTCTAGGTCGTGCTTGCTGCAGACATTTAAAATTAGGCTGCAAGTCAGAGCATGCATATTTACCCTTCTGCTGGGCTCAGGCAGAGTGATGCGAAGTGTAGTAGATGCCAGTCTGGGGACATGGTTTGCTTTCCTTCTGCAGCTCTTTGTCAGCTCTGTTCAGAAGCACAGGACATGGCACTGACGTCATTCCTGTTCAACAGTGAGGCCACTGGACTTCATTTACCTAAACTTGTATTATTTTTTCCCCCATAACATTCTTAGTTGGCTAAGGTTGCTGTAAGCACAATGAAGTGTAAAATAGCCACACAGGTTCCTGTTTGACAAGCGGAGGGCAAGTTTCTCATTACTCCCCAGGGGCCACTTATAATGAGAAATTGGCCTTGTGAGCTTCAGAACTTTTCCATTCACCATCCTGTATGTCTTTTATTATTTTGCCTTTCAAAATTAGCATGCTATTTTAGAAAAAAAGAAAGCAGGGTTTAGAAGCAAAACAAGGGCATCTGCTTTGCAGAAATTACTAATCAGTCCCTGTATCTTCACACTGAGTTTTAAGTTATTACCCAAAATAGGAAAATATGCAAAATATAAGACATGTGTATTGATTATGCTTTTATCTTGAGGCTCTTGTGTCTCTCTAAAGGATGGATATTTGTGGTAGATTTGATTCCTGTTCCTTCACAAGACTGTGTTTGTGGATTCTAGAGTGTGGCAGCTATAGACCACATGACAATTTTCTAATATGGTTATATGGTACCCAGCACACTGCATTATGGCCTGGCATGGGACCAGCAGATGGAATTTATTTTTAATAATGACCATGCTTGCAGGTACTGAATTTTTATTATGATTTGAAGATATCAGAAGAATGAGAAAGTCTGTTCTGAATCCATCTGTGTCCTAAAGTCACACTGTACTTATTTCTGCATTACTGGGCTTGTCATAAGGTACTAGATTTGTATTTTCAAGCGTCTGTCTCCTTCACTAGACTCTAAGCTCTATGATAGTAGAGTCTATGATAGTCTTGTTTATTAATAGGTCCTCTGAAAAAAATTGGTGCATGTCCCTCAATGGGCACTCAATAAATATTTATCTAATTGAATTTGTACCTTTAATTCAATATTTTTTAGTGTCTTTATTATGACAGACATTGTAAAGAGTGCCTTAAACACATTTTCCCATTTAATCCTCACAATAACCATATGAGGTTGTTATTTTGGTCTTCATGTTACAGATAAGGAATCTCAAATGCAGGGTAAGCTCTGACCTGCTGATTTTCACTCAGTACTCATTTCTGCCAAGAAGGCTTGGTTGTTTTTACAGGCAGAGACTGTATCTTTATCATCTTCAAATGTTCAATATACGAAACTGTTCAGTCCCACCCATCCCGGTGCTAGCCTTCCATAATATATTTCTATCATCAATCACATAAGATTTCTTACTCCTTCTATATCCTTTCTATAGTGTACCACTTTTACTATCATTATAATGTTCTCTTTTGTTACATAATAATTTAATTATTATTCTTAATCCCCATTATGCTGCGACCTTGTGAGAATAGGAGGTATATTGTACTACCTGTGTTCTCCATTCTGTCCCCAACCCCCACTCTCACTCAGTATCATAATTTGATAAAAATATCACTGAGTGACATAATTTGGAACTGGGTCTGTGTGGCTGCAAAGTACACACCTTATCTACTCCAGCACACTGCTTTTTTATCAGAAGGCAGAGTGATATAAAAATCACTCAGATGCTGGTGGAAACTGCAAAGCATAAGTGATGGGGAGGTTTGTAGATACATTGGCAAAGGGACATTGGTAAAAGGATGTATCCCCTCAGAATTTTTCACAGAGAAACTCTTTTCATTGAATACATTTCTTGCTCCTTAGGTGAATCAACTAGGTTAAGGCATGTTTGTTTCCACCATTTGAGTTGATATATGTTCATATTGTAATTAGAAGTACGGATGATGTAACAATTGCTATTTGGCTTAATTGATACTATTGAGCACTTTCTAATTCCGAGAATGATACTGAGTGAGGGTGGGGGTTGGGGACAGAATGGAGAACACAGGTAGTACAATATACCTCCTATTCCCACAAGGTCGCAGCATAATGGGGATTAAGAATAATAATTAAATTATTATGTAACAAAAGAGAACATTATAATGATAGTAAAAGTGGTACACTATAGAAAGGATATAGAAGGAGTAAGAAATCTTATGTGACTGATGATAGAAATATATTATGGAAGGCTAGCACCGGGATGGGTGGGACTGAACAGTTTCGTATATTGAACATTTGAAGATGAATAAAGATACGGTCTCTGCCTGTAAAAACAACCAAGCCTTCTTGGCAGAAATGAGTACTGAGTGAAAATCAGCAGGTCAGAGAACAGTGGACTAGAGAAAGCAAATAAATAATTATACAAGATAACACTTAAAATGTAATGTGGGACTTTGTGCCTTTCTAGGAGTGAGTAAAGACTTCACTATGGATGGCTGGCGTCCCCGGAGCTTGGGTATTTAGACTGTGTAGATCCGGCCTTAAACCTTTGTTCCAAAAAAGGATCCAAAGAGTTTCATAAAAACATGTCGGAAGCTCGGTGAAGGAAAGCGACAGCTCCGTGACTCAGTTTTCATGGGAAATCAGAATGATTTGAGTAGAATCCAGAAGGCCTGGGAAGGGAAGGAGTTTCTTTAAACACTGGAGTGCATTGCACTACTCACCGGAAGTGGCAAGGAAGAGTCAGGCGGCGTTCAGTCATCGTGAAAGCGCGTCAGAGACGGAATAATTAAAACCACTTTAAAGGGAAGTTTATTTTGCCCTCTTGCAGTGCACATATGACTCCCGCTTACAAACATTTTTCTAGTTAGATTTTATTTCATTTCCCATTTAAGATTTGTCATGGTAAGTAATCCTTTCTCACATGGCATTATTTTGGACATAAAGTACATTGGCTGATGTCTGCATGTGCGGCAGTCAGTCCTTTTATGGCAACGACTAGCTTTCCCTTAGATGATGATCATGAAGCCTAATAAAGTAGACAAATAATAAAACACTAGAAGTGTTTCTGTAGCAAGGATGGCCAGAGATACTTTTGCTAATGGAAGGAAAATGGGACAGACATTAAAAATGTGAATTAGCTCTATATGGCAACAGCTGTTTTTTACCACCCTAAGCTTCTCCATTCATCTTCCATGTGTACAGCTCTGTGCTGCTGGCTATGAAAATACAAATAGAATAGAGATATATTTTTATTAAATATGATCAATTAATTATTATTTTAACAACTTCATTGAGGAATAATTTGCATGACAAAAATCACCTATTTCGACTGTAAAATTCAATGACTTTTAGTAACTATGTACAGTTATGCAGCCATCACTACAATCCAGTTTTGAACATGTCCATTACTCAAGGGATCCCATGTGCCCATTTGCAGTGCCTCCCCAGCCCTTTGCACACACTAGTTTACTTTCTGTCTCTGTAGAGTGGTCATTCCAGAACATTTCACAGTAAATAATTCTTAAATGATTTCTATGAGTTATTGACTGTGGAGAATATGTATATTTTAAAAAGTAAAGCATATTTCCTGTTTTTAAGAATCTCATAAACTAAAGAAGGTTAGATTAACATCCCACTTTCAGAGGTGAATGATAAAATTAAAGGGTAAATTTTATATAGGGTCACAGACACAGAACTAAAAAGAGACAAGAGCTACATATGTAAAGAGATGAAGAAATGAAACAAATAAACTAGATACCAAGACATTTCATCAGTAATGTCCAATCCACTTAGATGGAAATATTTGATTGAATATTCGGATAATCCCTCCACTTATTCATTTTTCCACAAGGAGAGACATATTTATAAAGATAATTTTAAGTCAATCCTGACTTGTTGATCTTGATTTTAAATATTGGAAATGTTATTTTCCTGACTTGGAAGGACACATAACACACATCATAATGAAAGCTGTCTTGGCCGTATGTGTGAGTGCAGAAAGCCTGCTTAGCAAGAACAGCTGACCCACGAACAACAGGGGCTTGAACTGAATGAGTCTACATATATGTGGTTTTTTTTCAATAAAAATACTGGAAATTTTTTTGAGATTTATGACAGTTTGAAAAACATTTTCTTCTCTCTAGCTTATTTTATTATAAGAGTACAGTTTATAAAGCATATCACTTGCAAAATATGTGTTAACTGTTTATGTTATTGGTAAGGCTTCTATCAGCAGTAGACTATAAGTAGTTAAGTTTTTGGAGAGTCAAAAGTTACATGTGAATTTTCAACTGTGCAGAGGTTACTACCCCCCCATTGTCCAGGGTCAAGTGCATTGAGAATTCCCAGGCTGCTAGAGTCATCTGACACTACGAATAAGCTGTCCATGCAGAACAAGTCCAGTGTTCTCCCAGCTGTGGTCACTACTTGGGAAACTACTCTCCAGCTGCACTATGTTTCAAAGAAACTGGGTGTCTTTTAAAAGAGAAAATAGGTTTATTTTTATATATATTTTTAATAGGAGTGTTTAATCTGTGTTTGCTAGGGTGGCTGTAACTAAGTACACAAGCTGGGTGGCTTAAACCACAGACACTTACTGTTTCAGTTCTAGAGGCTGGCATTCCAAGATCACGGTGTCAGCAGAGGTGGTTTCTCCCAGTGCTGTAAGAATCTGCACAACTCTCATCCAGCTCCTGCTGGTCGGCTGCCAACATTTGCCATGCTTTGGTTCGTAGGAGCATTGCCCCCATCTCTGCTTTCATCCTTACAAAGTGTCCCCCAAGTGCATGTCTCTCTCAGTGTCCAAATTTCCGGTTTTTGTCCTGCCCTACTCCAGGATGATTTTATCTGAACTGTATTTGCAGCAACCCCAGTTCCAAGTAAAATCATATTCTGAGGTACCAAGGGTTAGGACTTCAACATACAAATTTTGGGGGGACACAATTCAATTCACAACATCTAATAATAGTAATAAACAACATGCACATAGCCCAGAATTTGCCAAGCCTTTACAAGCATTAACTCATTCAGACCTCATAAAGCCCTGTGAGATGGATACTATTATGATCCGTTCTTCATAGTTTACAAAAATCGAGGCACAAAAATAACATACAGCTAGCAAATAGTGTATTTTGGGTTGGAAATTGGCCATTTGACTCCAGTGTACACACGCTTACCTGCCAAAGTACACTGCCACCTCCTAGGCATTCACAGTCAGTCCAAATGGCTTTTACATTATGAAAATTCATAGATGATGGGGCATTTCTGACCCTAATCTCCTAGGATGGCATTATGAAAGGAATTATATTCCTCCCCTACAGAGAAATATAGATTATATAGATTCAGAATGGTCCTTGGTTTCCCTCCGTTAAAAAGAGAGTATGTTAAGCGGATGAATTGACTCATTATAACATTAGGTAGAACTATATGAACTTTTCTTTACATAAGGTAGAAAATGGCAATATATTAATAATTTATACGACTCAAGCTAATGTCTTTACTCACCTTTGTTGGCTTCCAAGACTTGTCTGTTCTTTGTAGATAAAGCAGGCAAATTGCCTCATTTCTCTGGAAATTTACCCTTCTGTAATCTGCCTCCCTGATCTGTCAGAAATCATTTGGGTAATCAGCCTGCAGCAATCTTTACTTTAGGGAAAGATACACAACACACAAAGATTAAAAACAGCAACAAGAAAACACAATTACTGGCTTTTGAAGCTCAGCTTCTTAAATTAGAATTAGATTGAGATGCAAATGAAAATGATAAAGAAATTGATAGACGTGGAGATTCCTCTACACAAGTCTTAAATCTATGAACAATAATAATCATTTTAGTGGCACAAAAACAAAGCAGAACTAAAATGCTGCCAACAGTACCAAGTAGGTGGGGAAGGGTTTGATCAGACGTCCTGACATCTTTGTAAAAGGAACAAAGTAGGTATTTTGAAAATAAGCTTTATGCGTCACTCACTTGTGTGTTCATGCCAAGGCTCCATGAGTAATAACCAAAAGAAAAGATGGAAAGTGTATGTCTTTCTAACCAGCAGATTTAAAAAATGAAAAATAAGCACCTTTCTATCAAACTAATATAAGAAATAGTGAAGAAGCATAAATGAGGACAAATATAAAGTTCAGAATAAAAAGGATGAATGAAATCTGAATATACTAGTGTTTTTAATAAGTTTAAAAATTAAACATTTCAGTTATAAGAATGAGGTAGTTAGACTGAATTAAAACAACACAATAACAGCAATAGCAATATCCAGATATATACTGTTTATAAGAGCTCCATTTAAATATGAGGATAGATTAAAATTTATTTATTAATTTAACAAATATTTATTGCCTAATACTTAAAAAGTAGTGAAGAAAATCAATTTACTAACCTCAAGGAACTTTAACTTAATACAATCTGAAAGTAAAAAGCTAAAGAAAGATGCCAAATATTAATTATAAAAGCAAGTAACACTAAATTGATATTCTTTATAATAGATTTGAGATCAAATCTATTAGATTATTAGAGATGTCACTTTCGTCTCATAATGGAAAAAAGGAACAATTTACCAGAAACATACCATTATTCAATACTTTTAGGTACTTTATAAGAATATAATTAAAAAGATAAAGCAAACTTTGAGAGAATTGTAAGGAGAATGGACAAATCCATTGGAATAATGGGAAATTTTAATAAGCTCTCTTTTGGAATTGATGACCAAAGCAATTACAAATTAAATAAGGATTTATAAAACAAAATAATACAATTAACAACTTAAGAACATATATAAGATTCAGTATGAATGATTACAACAGAGAAGTGCACCATCTATAAGGTTCCCAAAGCAGGCCTCTGCAGTATCAGAGGATTACTGTCACTTATATCTGGCTGAAATTCAGTTTAACATGGATAGGACATCAAAAGCTCAGGCAACAAAAGAAAAACAAACAAGTGGGGCTGCATCAAATGAAAAAGCTTCTGCTCAGCAGAGGCAACAATCAACAAAGTGAAAAGGTGACCCATGGAATGGGAGAAATATTTGCAAATCATATATCCAATAAGGGGTTAATTTCCAACATATATAAGGAACTCCTTCAACTCAAGAGTAGATTGTAAAATGGGCTAAAGACATGAATATACATTTCTCCAAAGAAGACCTACAAATGACCAACAAGTATATGAAAATACGTTCGACATCATTAATCATCAGGGAAATGCAAATCAAAACCACAGTGTGATAAAACCTCACACCTGTTAGGATAGCTACGGTCAAAAAAATAAAAGAGAAGTGTTGGTGAGGATGTGAAGAAATTGAAACCCTTGTACTTTGTTGGTGGGAATGTAAATTGAAAACAGTGTAGAGGTTCCACAAAAAATAGAACTATATAATCCAGCAATCCCACTTCTGAGTATTATCTCCCCAAAACTGAAATCAGGATCTCAAAGAGATATTTGCACTCTCATGTCCACTGCAGCACTGTTCACAATAGTCAATATGTGGATACAACAAATATCCATTGACAGATGAGTGAATAAAGAAAATGAGTTACACTATGTTGTGTACCTGGAACCAATATAATACTGTATATCAACTATACTTCAGTAGTATATGTATGTAAAAGAAAATGTGTTACATACATACAATGGGCTATTATTTAGCTTTGAAAGAGAAGGAAGTCCTGCAATATTAAACATGAACCTTGAGGACATCATGCTAAGTGAAATATGCCTGTTACAGAAGGAAAATATTTGCATAATTCCACTTCTATGAAGTATCTAAAATAGTCTGATAGAAGCAGAGAGGAGCTCAGCCAGGGGTTGAGGGGAGGGGAAAAGGGATTGCTAATCATCAGGTATGAAGTTTTAGTTATGTAAGATGAAAAAGTTCTAGAAATATGCTGTACAACATTGTGTCTATAGTTAACAATACTGTATTGTACACCGAACAGTCTGCTAAGAATGTAGCTCTTACATCAAGTGTTTTTACTGCAATAAAATAAAAATAGAATTCAATTTTTAAAAATATCTAAAATTTCCCTATGCATTTGGAAGCTGAAACGAAATAAATCAAATCAAAAAGAATCAAAATGGAAACTGGTAAATGTGCATTAAAGATAAAAAAGCTATGTATCTAAACTTATGAGATAAAGCTAAAAGTGATTTTTAAAGAAAAATTTTATGGCATTTTTAAAAAGAAGAAAAACTGTAAAATACCTAGCTAAATGACCAACACAATAAGGCAGGGACATAACAGTAGGGAAAACCCATATCAATCAAAGGAAAAGAATAATTCAACTAAAAAGAAAAATTAAATAAAAAATCCCATTGTAATTCTAATTCAATAGAAAGGGAACATAGAATTTAAAAAAGAATTTGTCCATTTCTACATGAAGTAAATAAGAAAACTGTCTGGCAAAAGTGATGGAGTATAGAGGAGGGATGCACTACAGGGATGTAAAAAGGTCATGGTTACAGATCCAGTAGATACTGAGCACAGTCATAGGAGGATACTGTCAATGCAGGGAATAAATGGCCAAATTTCTACAAAAATGTAATTTATTTGAGCTGCCTGCAAAGTGAATCAAGGAATCTGTATAAATATCAATGGAATTGAATGGAAAAGTTGAAAATAAAAATGGGAACTGGAAAAAGCACGCTTGTCTCACTCCCATTTCCTGTACTCCCAGAAACATACAAATTGAGCCCCAAATAATTTCACAGGTAAATTTCACCATAAAATATGTCAGTGATATTACATAGATAATCACAACACAATGTAAACTTTTCCAAAGATTACAGAGTTAGCACCTTTGTAAACACATTTTATTAGACTAGTAAAGCCTCTATACCAAAACCAAAGAAAGACAATACAGGAAAGGAAAATTGTAGGCTCATATTTCTTATGAATTTATAAGCAAAATTCCAAAGATATTAGCAAACCCTATCTAATATTCTGTAAAAGAATACATTAAGACTAAAGTGGTTTTGTTTCAGAATGCAAGGAAGTTTTACTATTATGAAATTTATTAGCACATTTCATCCCATTAATAAATAAAAATCTTACGATCGCTGTAATAAACTTAGAGAAAGCATTTGATAAAAATATGCAGCAGTCATTTACAATAAAAAATCCTGACAAACCAGGAATAGAGGAGAATTTCTTTCATCTTATAGAAGAGTATCTACAAAAATACATGACAAATGTCATAGTAAAACATTGGAAGTATTACAGTAGGATGTTACTCTCACTTTTTCTTTTCACCTTTTTTTCTAGAGACCATGCCTAGTGCAGAAATTAAAGATAAGTAGAACTATTAGCAATGAAGAGGAAAAATTATTATCATATAGTAGGATTATCCATTTAGAAAATTCAAGGAATGATACAGGGAAACTATTTGATATTTAAGAAAATCTTATAAGGTTGTTGAAAAACAAGATTAACATGTAAAACTAAACTGCCTTTTTTACATAGCCTAAACAATAAGAAAATTATGACTTAAATCATAACATTTATAATAGTGACAAAAATTATACAGAACCCCTAGGAATAGATTTAACAAGATACATGAAAGAATTTCAACACAAAATTTAATATGTTTTGTAAACAGAGAACCTAAATAAATGGGAAGCTCTGTTATGTCCATGAAGGAGAATATTGCAAACATATTAATTCTGCCCTAATTAGACTATGCATTCCATGTAATTCCAAACAAAGTCACACTAGAGCTATTTATTACCTTTGAATTTTACAAGTTCTTGCTATAGCTCATATGTAAAAGAAGGGTCAAAAATAGTGAAGGAACTTTCCAATAAGGTGGAGAGAACAGATACCTAGATTTACTCTAAAGTTATAGATATTAAGAGAGTGTGACACCTGAACAAAGAAAGACAAATATAAGAAGATGTTCGAGGACAGAACGTTCCTACTCAGAATGGAAAAACAAAATGACAGGAGTGGAAATTACCAAATAATATAGATTACTCAATAAGTGGTGCTGGGATAATTGATTATCCACATGGAGCCTTCCCCAACCTCACATTACACACAAAAATATGGGTTGAAGACATAAATGTTAACTCAGAAAAAAATATGGCCTTCAACTAGAGAAAGATCCTTAAAGAAAACATTAAAGATACAAACCTTAAGGGGAAAAATTGATAAATTTTACTGTAAAAACAACTGTACAGATTGAAAAAGAATATATACTTGTATATAAAACTTATATAATGTTTAAAAACATGCAAACCAAGACCCATATTATTTATAGATATATGTAATAAAAATATAGAGATATGCAGGTATATTATAAACTATGAAACCAGACAGTGATTTTCTATAGAGATACATGCACAGAGCCTCACTTGTCTGTGCAGTGTTCCATTTTTACTAAACCAAACATAATGAAATGTTAAAATTTACCAAAAAAAATAGTGGATCCACAAATCTTTGACATATTATTACTACAAATTTCTCTATGCTCTAAATAGCTAAAATGCAAAACAATGTTTTAAAAGAAGAAAATGAAACCAAAACAGTAAGAGAAACTAAAAATTAGAAAAGCTGTGGGAGGTCCAATAGGGAGAAAGAAGGATAAATGTAAAACGAGTTCAAATTAACAGGACTGGAGCTTTTCAGATTTAGAAAGTGGAAGGCTATGGTAAGACTTGGTGGAGTTACACAAAATTATGAATTTCATGCATCAAGAGGAAAAAGGCTGTTTATTAAATATTAGGTAAATCATGCTAGTGGTTCCCTTTTCACTTTAGTGCACCAAGAAACATTCAACGGTTAATGAAATCATTAAGCATTTATTCAAGGTTGAGACTATAAATGAATCAAATATCAGGAACATATTAAGAATTTATAATCTGAAAGAAAATGTGTGTGCCAGAAATGCTGATATATATTAAACTTTTAATCCTGAGTCAGAATGGAGCATCTAGATATTCAGGGGTGTTGGGAGCAGAGGTCTAGATGAGGAAGACCATGTATTGGTGGCAATTTGTAGACTTTTATGGGGGATATCTCTCAAAAGTTATCTAAATTCTAACCTTGTACTATGGAACTGAGGCAGAGAGAAATTGCACAATTTTCTCTAGTTCACAGCAGCTAATTATTCACACAGTCAGGACTGTAAACCTGTGACTTCTCCAGTTAATTTTATGTTAAGCAATTCTGCCTTATATTCCTGTACTTTTAAAGGGAGGTTAACTGATTACAATGTATGCATTTATTCTGAACTTGCAGTTTTATTTTCTGCTTTTCTTTTTAAGTATTTACGATTGGTAGCTGATATTGAAAGATTTACGCAAGTAGAACTTTTAAAAGATGGCCTTTCTTAATTACACATCTCTTTTCTGAGAATTTCTATTTTTGTGATGGGAAAGGGAAATTTTACATATTTAATTTCTTTTCTAAATGTGCCAGAATCCAGAAATGGAAGCATAAGGATTATTTCTGAAAAAGAAAAATTGGTTGGATTGATCAAACCAGGGATTTCAAAATATGCTCATGAGCCACTAGGTGTCACCATAACCCCCTATAATTTAAAGCCAACGTGATAATTTTGCAGGCTACGTCCACAGCGGCGACTTGCTGAAGCATTAAATGACACTTTTACAGTGCTAGATGCGAGCCTCTGTATTTTTCGCCCCTGGATTCCATATCTAAACCCAGGTGGAAAGATGAAATAGGAATAGATTCCACATAGTTATTTTCATTGCTCATGACTAGGAATAACTGTAGTACTAGGATTTTAGTGACTCAAACAGTGTGTTTTATCAGTGTTAAATAATGACAACATGAATCATGTCTTGGGATTCCACTTGTCGGGCACATGTCATTCACGAGAGAGGGAATGTTGGCAGGACATGCAAGATCTGTCCTTACTGGTTCTGTTTCAGGGCGGAGGGGAGCAGGGGTTGCCGAAGGGGGCTGGGTTTGAAGGGCAGTTATTGGGTCTGGCTGACCCGAAGCCACCAGGGCCTCTATTTTCTCCAATACTAGTTTCAATTCTACACTTTCATTTGTATGAAGGTTTGTTTTCTTCTGATAAAATGTTCATTTACTTTTCGCTGAAGTCTTTTATTTTATTTCACAAATAGTTCTTTATCTTTTTGACTTAGTTTTTTTTTTAAAGGATATTATAATCACAGAATATTTTTTGTTTAAATAGTCAAAACAAACTTTTATTGAAGAATGGTTTGTAAAATTTCTTCTTTTTGGAATTTATTGGAGATTTTCTTTGTCATCAACTTTTGTAATACTCTATTTGGTTTTCAAAAAAGATGCATTTATTCCCTTTAGAAGGAACATATAAACATGGTAAGAAAGATACAATTTTATCCATCGTGATTCTTTTGGACTGCACTATATATGGAAGAAAATGTACGGATAGGCCAAAGCAGTTGGGAGTGTGGTGTGGAATAGTCAGTGGCAGACAACTTCCTGCTGACGCGCCAGCGTCTCCGCCCCCACACCGATCTGTCCTTGAGCCCATGTGCCCTGGAGTCTGACCCCACGCTGTGGGTGGGTAGTTGGTCCCTGCAGCTCCTTGTCTTGCCCCTTCCTCTCAGTGCTTACCTGCGGCGTACACTCATTTTTAGGATACTAACTTCTCTTCGCATAGCTTTTCTGTGCTCTGGCAGTCGCAGTTTCTGAATGCATACACAGAGAGAGAAGCAGATGATACAGTGTGGGCAGGGGATTTAACTCTGGTGGTAGGAATTTTACTTGGGTCATAGATTCTTTCGGACATCCCAGTTTGTCAAAAGTTTTCTCTTTAATACTCTATGGACTAAAAAAAAAATCCATATGATTCAGTGTGTGTGAAATTTTTCTTTTAGCCTATCTTATTCTAGCAGGAAGTTTAGTAGGGCTCTCTGAGTAGTGACACAGCTGTATTAGACGTTTTCATAGATTGTAAAAATTCTACCAGAAAAGGTTTTTGAGACTGAACTTGGGGTCTCTCATGTGTTAATTTCTAATGGTGTCATTTTCTTATATGGTCATACAACAGCACTAAAATAGAGACACAATTTCAATGTTAATTCTTAGAAATAGAATGTAATAGAAATAGAGATATAATCATTTTACACTCTTGAAATTCAGAACACAACCACTTACACCCAAAATATTGGCCATTGGCTCACTCATGTAGTTGATTCGTTGCTCATATATATATAGGTTTTACAGTGAGTTACATACGTTACACACAATTTGCTGTTTTTGGGAGGGGCAAGGGTTACATGATGGCAAATGACAAAACCAGTTCCAGAAAAATAGGTTAGGACCCTGATATATTGTAGAGAGTACTGGGCTTGGTCTGGGAGGCCAAGGGTCTTGTACCATTTCTGTTTACAATCAATTTGCCATTAAATAAGTCATTTAACTTTGAGTCTTATCCTAAACAAGAATAATAAGTGTGCCTGCTTTTTAAAATTCCTAATTTCTACAGATAACAGAGAAAAAAAGGGAAGATAGCATTTTATTAACATGTCAGGTACTAAAGTATCAACTCAGCTTTTCATTGGCTCTTCAGATTAATCTTTCATCGTAAATATTATTCCCTCTTTTTTTACAGATAATACAGATAATTAAGTTGCCCCAGCTCACAGGGTCAGGAGGAAGAATGACTGAGATTTGAACCTTCAAACTGCCACTCATCCAAGACAACGCACTGTGTGAGTAAGCACACTCCAAATCCTGTACAAAACTCACAATCTTGTAATATTAATAACGTTTTAGCCAATCCAACTGACCACATATTTATGAGTCTCTCCTATGTTTTCTCCAAGACTGTAAGCAGCCGAAGCGTAGAGAGAATGCATCCCTTGTGCATTAGCATTAGAGATACAGCCAAAGATGGTAATTAAAATACTATTGTTTGGCCTTCAGTGCTTTTTAAATTTTAGTTAAAGTTGAAAATAATGGCAATTCATTGTCATTTTATAAACTTTCTTTGGAAACATTTTTAGTAGTTAAACACATGTTAAAATGATAAAGAAAAAAAACGAAACAAAAAAGTACATTGTAATCAAACACGTCATTCATTGCTGCGTCTTGATCAGGATGATGACTATTGAGATGTCACTAAAAAGCATAGGCCACGATTAAAAATAGTTCTGTGGTCAGACATGTGAGACCACAAGGCGGAAGAAGCCTGATCTTGAGCCACATGTCTTTTTTAGAAACATCCTAGTGCCCATTTATTTGCAGAAACAGTGTTGGCCATTTCCTAGTAACCAAGGCGGGAATAAGTGATCTGATTGATAGTAATGTAAAATTTAGTTATTTCAAGCTGAGTGAATATAATCTTGAGGTTTAGTTTTTAGATGGTTGTGTTTATTCATAATAAAGTAATCATTAATTTTCTATTAAATATTATTTTCATAACACTTTAATATGTTATCTCACACATTTTTCATAATATTATTTCGAGGAAGAAAGGGTAATAATTCTTATTTTCCCTACGTTATAAATAAAGGAATAAGGTCAGAGAGGTCAAATGACTTGTTCTAGGTCACACAGCTGTTTATTGGTGCAGCCCAGACTCAATCTAGTCGTCTAATCACAAAAACTGTAGTCTTGAAATAAAGTTAAAAACCATCAGAAAACATTATCCAGGTCCATTTCTTTGTATACAGTCTATATATTATTGAAAAAGGAAGTTATCTCAAGAATATGTTGGCAGCAGATTTAGAATTTCATAGAATCCACAATTGTAAAGCTAGATAGACCTAAGAGAGCCAGTCTCACCATCCCACTTTATTTTGTGTTGTAATGATAGTTCCTTTCAGTTAACTCATCAACTCAATTTTAACTGGTCATATTTGTCAAAAAATACTAAATAAACATAATTTGTAATAAGTTTGGTCATATGATGCTAAATATTTCTTTTATGTACAAGAAAGTCACATCATATATGGGAAAGTGCATTTAATCTTCTAAGAGACAATACTACCTAAAGCAGTTCATCCAAAATCTGCTTACATTATAGGGTTTATACTTTACACTTTCCAGTTTGTCTTTAGTCTACTTAATATACATTCTCTAGAGCAACACTGGCAATGGAGTAAATTAATGTTGGAAGATGATTGAGAGCCTGAAACTAAAATTTGTCTACAGTTTTGACATCATGTAAATGATCTATCAGCTACCTATTTTTCCATCTATATACAATTACATTTATAGTCTAACACTGCATAATTTGTTTCCACACAACTCTATTTTGAAATATTCTGAATATTGAAATGCAATTTAATGCTGAAATAAAGTAGTTGCCATATAATTGCGATGCTGTTAGCAAATATTGTGAAATATACTTGGGGAAATATAGGAGATAAAACATTATTTTATGTAGTACAGATTATAACTAATATAAAGTTCACAGATGATATACCAGTTAAAACCTAGAATATTCTTGTTGAAGTAGAATTTGAGGTGGGCTTTGAAGGATGGATTTGGCTTTTCAGAAAAGAAGAATGACATTCTAAAACTGGGTACCAGCAGAAAAAAAAGAAAATAGCATAGGACTCACAGAGTCACAGCAGAGAGCAGAAGGGTGGTTACCTGGGGCTTGGGGTGGGATAAAAGGGAAGGTGTTGGTCAAACGGTTTAAAAATTTCTGTTATGCAGAGTGAATGAGGTCTAGAGAGCTAATGTATAACACAGTGACTATAGTTAATAACACTGCATACTTGAAATTTGCTATGGTAGTAGATGGTATTGTATTCACCAAAAATACCCAACACCAAAAATAAAATCTATATGATGCAATAGTTATGTTAATTAGCTTGGTTGTAGTAATTATTTCACAATATGTGTGTATATCAAAAATTCACGTTGTGCACCTTAAATATATGCAGTTTTTACTTTTCAATTATACTTCAATAAAAGCTGGGGAAAAAAGAAAGGAACAGAAAACACACGGGAGTGGAATAAATCTGTTGTGGACCCTAAAATAAAGAGGCTGTCTGGGCGAGACTGGAGAACTCCAGGATCTAGAATGGATGGACTCATCTCTATCCAGCTCTGGAACACGGAATTAGGTCGTCTGAGAAGTGGACATGTCGGTCGGTCAGCGTGTGACACCAGGGTGTTTGACTGTCGGGAGAAAGTGAAGTGGGTAACTCTAATCAAGGATGCAAAACAGGGGGAAGCAGGAAAAAGGCAATCAGCAGAAGCCGAGGCAGCAGTTAACAAACAGAAATCCAGGAGGTTAGGAAGCTAGTGGACACCCACTGGTGGAGGTCCGGTGTCAGTGCCTGGGTGCACTGGGTTAATAGTAAATTAAGTCAGTATGAAGCATCAGTGATCAGGAGAAAAGATGAACGTTACTCATGTCGTGGGGGGGGAAGCAAACAGCAAGACCAGTTCAACCTACCACCGTTGATCAGAGCCCAGAGGCAGGGCTAAACATGTGAGCAGGGATCCCGGGGCTTCAGAGGTGGGGGGATACAGGCCTTAGGAGGCAAACGCGCCATTCTCCATGAGTGGACTTGAGAGCATGTGTTAGAGGATGGGAAATACAGCTGGATGCGAACACCTTAGGAACTGGGAAGAAGAATTCAGGCTTGATGTGGTCGGTACCTAGCAGGTTCATTGGCCGAGCAATAACCACATCCAGGCGGCTCTTTCATACAAACTCTGGTAAGAGCCTGCAAAGCAACTTGAAAAGGGAGACAGAGTGGATGAAAATAATCTGTAGCAAATATGTGAAGTCATGGGGCACATTAACTTCGTCAGGAGGTTTTCAGAGAAGTTGTGAGGATAGCAGTTTCAGTGCAGTAGGTTGAAAAGTGAATAGGAAGTGAGTCAAGAGAATGCCTGAGATAAAGGAAAAATAAATAGAAAGTGGTTAGTGAGGAACTCCAGGTATTATTTTTTCAAAAAGAGGAGACACTTCATCATTTCTACTTTCATATGGACCTTTGAAGAAAAACACCTTTCTGCTTTTAGGACTAAGAAGAAGGGTATTTCTGAGCAATTCTGTTTTTTACACTGAGGACACTTTTGATTGTAAAATTGATTTTGTTTTCCCATTTTGCTTTGACTGTTGAATAATTCAAAGTTAACTCTGATCCTACCACAGGAAATGTACAGATCTTATATTTTTCCATTTGTTCCTATTTTTAATGTCATCTCTCTCTCTCTCTCTCTCTCTCAATCTCTCTGTCCTTCCCTCCCTCCCTCCCTTCCTTCCTTCCTCTCTCTCTTTCTTGTTTTATCCCTTTCATAATTTTACAACTCATTTATAGTACTTTCTGGAATGAGATGGGAATATAAATAAATTAATTATACCCCTAACACCAAATACATTGCCTGGCACAGAGTAAGATTATAATTGGCTTTTGTTAAGTAAATTAAACATATTGAACCTAGAATATGAAGAAAAAGAAGAATCTTACTACCACTTTAAAGATAGACATGTCAGGGTTTAGTAACAGATTGCATAAAGGCAAGTGAGGACAGGAAATATTGAAAGATAGGTATTGGTTCTAATCTGGAATTCTGGCAGGGGTACGTGAAACAGAGTGGATAGTAAAAAGTAATGCAGATTTATAGGAACAATTAGATTAGATGTGAAGACTCTCTAATTGACTATCATATGTGAAAAGCTTCAACGTTTTGACAATCAGATGACGTGTCTTGCATTCCTGTTTTGTGAGTTTGTTTAGAAGAGGGGGAGGGCTGTCCTGAGTGGAAGCATGGGCTCTCGCAGAGGAAGAGAATGGGGAGGGCACCTGCCTGTCAGCATTACGGAGGGACCTCATGCATAGAACTGTACTAACATCCATGCTGCACATACTAAGGACCCCTTTCTCTCAAATTATAGATAAATTTTTACAATTCTGGTTCTGTATTATTAGCATGATTGCTTCCTTCAGTTCTAATCCTTTTCAGAGTGCCTATGGCATTGACATTGTGGACAGTTAAGGGGCGCATCTCAAGAGTGAAATGAGAGGATCAAGAATAAACAATATTCTTAGTAACGTGGACTAAGAACTGAAAAGTTAACAGGAATAAGTTCAAATGTGGAATTCAGGTTCAAACAATAGGGAGAGCTTCCTTCAAATAAACTCACTTGAAAATGAATAGGACCTTATTACTGCAATATAATTCTACTGGAATCCTCTGCCCTCAGGCTTTGTAGCACTTTTCAGGGGGTTTGGCTGACTCCAGTGGAGCAGGTTCTGGGAGTTGCTACAAGATACGAGGTTGTTACTTCTAGAGAAGATAAGATCTGTTAAATAAAGGAGTTATGTGGAAAGATAGCTTGATTTACTGTGCAAATTTCTGTGTAATGTGGCAAAACCATTCAACATGAAATGATGAACTATTTCTTAGGACTCCACTGCCGTGTAGTGTGCTGTCTGCTGGGGAGAGGAGGGAATAAGACAAGCACAGTCCCTGCCTTGAAAGAGTGAGAGCTTGTAACACAAACAAAACGAGGTGAATGTCAAGAGGGTGGTACAAGGCACCGTGTGCGCACACAGCAGGGGCACCGACTGGAAGGTGGTTCAGGGAGTTAAACGATTATTATTATACATAAAAGAAGTCAGCTTCTCAAGCCCCAGTCCTCATCGTCCACTGAGGAGTGCCTTGTTACTAGGTCACTTCTAGGAGCTGCCAGATGGCTTTCTACGCAGGCTATCATAGAGGTAATATTTTCTTCAGGCATGAGATTGAATGAGGGAACCTCTTCTTGTATCTTCCAACTCCAAGAATTCATGTGCCATTTAAAAATTTTCCATTGGAATTTGTATATCTAATCTAACTGTTTAAAGTTTTTTAACACATGAAATAATTAAGCAACCACCAGTCTTGTTTACTTCCTTTTATTCCATGACTAAGTGGTCTTATTAACAGAAGTGTTGAGTGGGTGGAAGTAAAATGGAATGTCTGAGAAGGAAAGAAGGGTGGCTAATACCTTCAAAAGCTGATTACCATCTTTAGGTTTTAAATAAACTTTAGGGAAAATATGCCTCATCTAGTGTCCTTTTTCTCCAGAAGTTTCCCAAGAGCTGGTGTTTTCTCACCTCTTGAATAACCACAGAAAGAAGGAAGAGAGTCATACTGTTTGTGGTTGTGTCATTTAGTGATAAGGTTAATGGTTGTCATTCAAGGATGACGTGCAGCCCCATGTCCCCTACCTGCCCTGATACCATTTTCTTTTCAACTGGATTATCCTGTAAAGTTTTCAGAAAATGCTGGCCAGCCATTGGGGGTCACTGGATTAATCCTGCCAATTGCTCCTTTTAGATTATTTTCAAAGAAAATTAGATTTTAATAATGAAAATGCAAAGGAGAGTATGACATTGAAAGAGTACCAACTGAAATCCCAGAGAGCTGAGCCCTGGTCCCTTCTGTTTTAGGCGAGCTGGGTGGGTGTGAGCAAGCTCTGTGTCTTCCCCAGCCTTTGGTTCCATCGTACGTAATCGGAGGGGTTGGGTGTCTCACCTCTGAAAGTCGCTTCCAGCTCTGCCATTTGGAGACTGTGAACTGGGCTGGACAGGGGGCTTCCCTTGCACCCTGCGACAGCGATGTCCTCTGTGATTTGTGTCATTCCCGGCTAGTGTAGACGGATGCCCTGCTGCCTCAATAAGCTTCGTACAATGAATGTGTCATAAGAATAGTTCCAAATACTTCTACTTACTAAAAATAATATCAACACTTACATTTTTTACATCCATGTGCCAAACATTCTTATTTGATGGGCATAATAAACACATTGAGTAAATAAAAATAAATGAAGCCAGTTCTGTTATATAAAAGATACTGAAGTTCATCCTGAGTCACTGACAAGCCCTAGATTATGGCTGATGTGAGGGAAACCCATGTCTGCCTTCAATTCACATTAATTTCCATACTGTGTCAAGTGAACAGATCTACAGAAATGTTATTTATTACCGCAACTGTGTTATCTTTATGTGAGAGAGATCTTATACCCTGCCTGATTCTCTTCATCTGCTGCCACTGTAGTCGTCAACATACTTTGCTGTAACTTTGAAGAAAAGACCACTTCGTCACACTCTACTCATTTTCTGATTGAATTTCGCATGCCCAAATGGTCAGTGGCCTTTTAAAGATATTAGGGAGATGTAATTTTTCGTGATCTGAAAAGCTGTCTGTGGAAATGCTGATTTTGTTCAGGTCTGCAGGATGCAGGGCCCGCCCGCTGCATGGCCTGCCACACCTCGGGGAAACTGCACTCCTGTGTCATCATCTGCAGGAGCGAAAGGCCCAGGCTGATCCACGCTGCTCCTTTGCTACGTCATGTTGATTGTAATCTCCAGCCAACCAACTAAAGAATCAAGTCAAGCCCCCACAGAGTTCATCAAGGATCCGGCAGGGAGGCCTGAGCAGTGGCAGATGGGATAAAGCTAAAGGACCTAACCACACACAGTGCCAAAAATCTCCCTCGTCTCTGTGCCTCTGGAGTCAGACTGAAGGGCTTCAAATCTTGCCTTTCCGCTTGGTAGCTGTGTGAACTTGTACACATCACCTAACCTCACTGAGCCCAAGTTAACCCATCTGGATAATTTTGAAAAAAAAAAAAAAGAGAGGGAGGCCTGGGTTATGTGAGGATTAGCTGAGAAAAGCACAGGCCTTAAAGTACTTAGTATAGCATCTGGCACGTGGTGATGACAGATAGACTGGTCACCCAGTTACAATACCCTTGTGCCTTTCCTGTAGCCAACAGAGACATTTAATAAAAAGTATGAGTTATGTTAGAGGAAAAAGTATAGTCATTTTTATTTTTACAGAGAGAGTCTAAGTATTAGGACTTCTTTTGGGAATAGCATTATCCTTTGAAGAGCAAGAATCCTTAAGTATGGAGAAAAATTGTTGTAAGAGAGAGAGAGATCCTATCTCTGAACTTAAGGATTCCCATCACTCTGCCACTAACTAATTGGTGCCCTTGGAAAAATTAGTTTGCTTTTCAAAGCTTTTATAAAGTGAGATTTAGATGATCTGTACACTTCTTACAGATCTAATAATCTATGATTCTCATGAGTCTATATATACCTATTACTTATATTTATAAATTATATATACAATTATAGTAGTGGATATATATATATACATTGTATACTTAGTACATATATTTGATATACATGCATATATATATATATATATACCTATATTTATTTTTTTCCTGGCACTTTCTTTTTATGGTGCTACCATCACATGTTGGGGATTTTCCCTCGGATAAACTAATGGTTTGAGCACTGAAAGTCATCCTGACAGAACGGAAGCTGCTCTGAGCCTGACGGAGGTAGGTCTTCATAAGTACAGTGAAGTATTGTTTAAGATAATGGTTCTTTAGCTTAAGGACCTGTCGCCTCAGAGACTGTGTGACCATTATATATAAAGAGCATCAAGTGTAGTTCCCATTTGTTGCTGACTTTCCTCACACTGGGCACTGAGCTGCCAGCTTTCCTGGCACTACGTTATTCTACACAAGCATATACACCCTGTCAGTTATGTATTGTTCTTACTTTATAGCTGGGAACCCTGAGGTTCAGAGATGTTAAGCAACTTGCTCAAGGTCACACAGGATTTAGGCTTGGGTCTGCCTGATGACTCCAGTGATGTCCTTAACTGTGTACTGTCTCCACAAAATGGTTCAAGGATATAATGGTTAAATCAAACTGAATGTTCTGGGAAAACAGCTGGCGTTCTGAGTTTGCCATAAATCAGGCTAATCTCCTTTTCCTCCAGTGTGTCCCCAGGTACCTTGGTCAGCCCCTGGGTCAGGTAAGTCACGGCATGCTTGCATGAAGGAAGGACTGCATGTATTTACCATGCTTAGCACAGACCTGGGGCACCGGAGGCATCCAGACAATGTGTGTCGAATGACTACCGTTCAGGATTCTAATTTACTCATTCCTTTATTCAGCAACCATTTATGGTGTTCCTACTGTTGAACAAGGCGTGCTAAAACACGTTCCTTGTCTTCCAGGAGATTATAATTTAGGGGTGGGGAGAAGAAGACCTGCATTTTAGTACTATACAAAGTAGCACATTTTCCTCTAACATAGTTATTGCTCCATTCAACCTAAAATGCAGGCTGGGCCATAATCAAATTGTCTTTAGCAACTTTTCATAATGCTTGATTAAAAAAAAAATTGGCTTTTATCTGACTTCTTAGCTCAAGAAGGTAGTTTTATGTCTACTATCTAAAAAATGTTTCAATAAAATTCTTTTTCTAGGTTAATCATCTCTCCTACTCCACTATTGCAAGTATCAGGCCATCCTGGCACCAGTCCCAGGGGGCGATCTAGTTGTCTTCTGTATCTGTCAGTGTTCACCACAGACACAGAACCGGTAGCATATACAGTCTATGCATATCAAAAGAGAAACTGATTTTGCTCTAAGGCCTTCCTGATTGGATGAGGGAGGGCCACCCACATCACTGAGGATGGTTAAAGTTCAACTGACTGTAGATGTTCACCACATCTACAAAATACCTTTCACAGCAACCCCTAGACTAGTGTTTGAGTAACTGGGTACTACTGCCCAGCCAAGTTGTCCCATAAAACTCATCATCACAAGCACCTTTGATGATATGAGAAAATCACCGAAATAATAGAACAAATGGTTTTTCATTTTTTTTTTGCAAAGTGTAAAGGGCTCTCCTCTCATGGAGTGTTGTTATGTTAAACCTCTAGTTAAATGTGGGGCACTTGAAATTCCAAGGGGAGCCATAGACTTCTGACAGATCAAAAGTAATGATTTGATTCCAACAACAAAATAAAAAATTGTATCCTCCAAGGATTATGATGGTAAATGCCTCTGGGAAATCTATACTCCACAATACACAATTGAGAAATGGACCATTTCTATTAAGATTTTCTTTCCACTTCCTCCTACCACTTCACACTCACTCACTGAAGCAAACCCCCCTTCTTGTACAAATGGAGTTAAAGTCTAGTTTCTATAATTCATCACTTCAAACACTTTCCTGTAAACCAACCAAAAATTTCCCTTGCTTTTCTTAGGCATGTTTTTCTATTTGCCTTTTAGTGTGAGGATGGATATAGGTTCAATATCTAAAGTCAAGACTAGCCTCTAATCTAGTAAAATTTCTATGCACCAATCTGTATACTTCTCTGAAACCATCTTTTGGTAATTTTATTTCAGTTCATATAAGTTCATTCTCAGAAACCTGTGCGAATCATACTTGGTCTCTCTTTTCCCTTCAAGTTCTGGGTAAAAGCATTCCTGCACTGTGGATATCATAGCCTGTGTAACCCAAAGCCACACTAATTTTTCTGTGAATTCTGGGAGTTGGAGGTCTTAAATTGCATGGTTTCCACTGATTCCATAGAAAAATTTCTGATTTTTCTCTATTTCATGATAGGTTTTGCTTATTCTTCAGCACCTCAACACAGGCAAGGTCAGAATAACTAGTCAAACAACCTCAAGTGAAACAATAGATGTCAAATATGTCCTTTTACATCACCACCTCCTCTCTGCCCCTATTTTTTTTTCTCTTTTCCCTTCTCTCTCCTTTCTCCTTTTTCTTTGTTGTGCATGTGTAGTTATCACTTCCTTTGGAGAACGGTTATAGCAGCTTCCTCTCCTCTCTTACCTGGAACATCTTTCCTCTCACATATTCCTTCTGACACCTGTGCCCTTAGAGTTTAATCTTACCCTAAGGAATATACTGGCTTTTTATCAGATATGCTATAATTATCATAAGAGAACAAAAAAAATACTAAACACAAAGACTGCTTAATATAAAGAACCCATCTTTAGTGTAAATGGTGGAAATAATGCAACTTAAAATGAGACAATCATTCAGAAAAACGTAATATCCATGTAAAGAGTGCAATATTTCTCTATGGAAAGCTGCTCCTGGACCAAAGGGGAAAGTTCTTCCCCTTTTTCCTCTTTTTGCTAGCCACCCAGACTGTGTGGTGCTTATCTTCCTGACCCTTACATTCCCTAGGCAGGACACTATTGTTTGACTTACTGATAGATTAGATGGTGTTTTCACTCATTCAGCAAACAGACTGTCAGGAGTAATAGGGATGAGATGTAAAAATACATAAGACGTTTTGCCTTCAAGGACATTGCAGCACAGTGATGATCATTTAAATAAATTACACAAATACATGTCTGTGTTATGATAAGCCTGTGTTTCAGGTAGTGAGGGGCCACAAAAGAGGGTCTGGACAATGTTCCTGACAATGTTTGGGTACAGGTGACACAAGACAATTTGAAAAACAAGTAACTATTAAGTGCTCTGAATGTGGACAACTCAACACTGGGGAAAAGCAAAATGCTTTTCTAAAAAATCAAGGTAGGTATTGATTAAGGATAGGGGCACTGTAAAGAGTATGAAATGATAGAAACGTAGAATAAAGATGAGAGAAAGCTGAAAGGAAAGAAAAATTTTTCTCAATTTATTCAGTCTACTCCAACACATTCAAATCACTGGCAGCAATTTTCTCAAAATAATATAGCAGAGTTTTGCTATTTTCCGGCTTCGAGGATACTAGCTTGCCAAATTTGAACTCCTGGAGGTATGTGGTGGGGACTTGATAATGGGGGGAATCTAGTAACCACATGTTGCTCATGTAATTGTATATTAATGATACCAAAACAAAAACAAACAAACAAATAAACAAATAAATAACACAAAATTTGAACTCCTAGAGTATGAAATAATGGGGAGTATTTAAGTGGTGGGTCAGGGAGCTGGCTAATAGCAGCTATTATGTGGAATCAGGTTAAGTTAATATGCTGGTGTGAGCAAGAGTCACTGGGTTGACACACAAAAGGTTCCGTAAATTATTTTTCAACAGAATATTCATATAATGTTATTGGTACTTTCTATTCCACCTTGAGTAGCTTTGTAAGCTGTAGATTTTGTTCTGATTATAAATTCTTTTCAAGGCAGACTGCCCTGTTCTAGGGCACTTAATGAAAACAGAGATCAGCGTGTGGCGTTCCAGTAATACTGAAGTATTCCCTGGGCATTGTATTACTGAGCAAGTTACAGTCTCATGCACCAGCCGCAGCCAGGAGAAAGCAGGGGCAGTTTATGAAACTCAGATCTGAGACAGGCTCTCTACTTGCGGATTTTTAACTTTGTACCTTTCCTAAGTGAGGTAACCCATTTAATCTTTTTGCTCTGAGGCTTTGTAATCTACAAATAAGGAGGGTAAATTAGACAGCACTAGATCTGGCATTCTGGGGTTCCAGACAGTGGAACACAGTAGTGTGGGCGTTTGTTCGCCTCCCGTGGAGAAGCTGAGAGAGCCTTTAGCTGGACAGGAAGTCCGCTGATGTTGTTTTCCCATTTCATGATTTCCTTCCAGATGCTATTGGAATGGAATATACGTTTAATAGGTCCTTGTTGATAATGTTGTTTCTGGATGATCAGGAACCCTCAGAGATTTTTGCAAATATTCTCCAGATTTGAACTCCAGGATATTTAAAGAAGATGCCCCATTTTGTTAATGATCTTTTTTTAAATGATGTAACTGAAAGCATGGATTTAGCTTTTGGGTCATGTGAGTAAAGTTGTCTTAGGTGTATTCCAGGAGTAAATCTGAATTGCTGTAACTGGAAACTTTTTTATTTTGTAATTATAGTGGTTGGGACATAGGTTCATTTGGATGAATGGTAAAGTAAAATAATTGAGGCCAAGGAGGGTCATGCTTGAATGAGAACCTAGTGGAAATACAACACCATTCCACCCCCAAAACTCGGTAATGGACACCCTGGCAAAGAAACAGAAACCACAGGAGACAGAAAAAGGCTCTGAGCCATAAAAAGCAGGAAGAATGTGAAAGGGAGGGCCTGAATTCTGACCACAGGAAGAGTCACAAAAGTTTCCCTTTTTATGGTTTCCAAGGAGCTTGCCTAAAAGGGACATGAGTGATAGAGGATCTTTTAATTGCCAGTTTTAGTCAAAAGGAAAATTTGTTCTGTTGCATGCTTAAGCTTATGGCTCATGTGGAAAAGAGGGACATCAAAGAAAGGATGGAAAACCATTTAAAGGGAGGAAATAGCTTTCAGTTTCTTTGTTTTAATATACAACGTCTGGCATCGGCACAGGTATGTCATGAGGATGGTGGGTGATACAGTGATAAGAAGTATAAATATGGAAGCTTAAGAATTTGGGGGACATGTTTAGAAAATTCTAACCTAACCTTTTCACATCAGAGTGCACATTTAAAAGAAAAGACGAAATCTGTCCCTATCACTGTGGTGAACGCTTGAAGACATCACTGTCAAGGGTGCTATAGGCCAGCCAGCTCTGGGACTCTGGCCACCCCATGCCCAAGCTCACTAGACGGGAGAGCCAAGGACTTAAACCTCATTCACCTGAAATTTAAATACAATAATAATAGATATATTACTGTCTGTGGTAACGGTTATAACAAAACTCCAAAGGCAGTGGTGGAACATCTCCCCAGTGAGAGGGCAGAAAGATACACCCTCTTCCCAGAGCCATCGGGGCCCCAGGCTTGAGGGGCGGCTCAGCCATTCTCTGGGGCATTGTCATCATCTGCATATTAAATCTGGGTGTGTGTGTGTCTAGGTTCCAGCTGGCAGGAAGTGGAGCAAGGTCTGGAGGAGGCCTTCCCACTGCCTCGTGGCGTGGGTCTCAGTGGAACATGTCATTTCCCCTTAGAGTCCACTGTACAGCTGAGCACGGCCACACCTGACTGTAAGGCGAGAACAGAGTCTGCTGAATACCCACCATTTTCTACCACATTTATCATTTTTCTTTTCCTTTTTTAAAAGAAGTAACTTATAATATGCAAACACTTTTATACATGTTTCTTTGTTCTTACTCTAGAAGGTTGGGTGTATCAAGCAATAAGAATTTCTCATGAATATTTGCAAAGTAAAATATATTTATAAGCAGTTATTATTGAAAACCTTATACTTTATGCTTCAGAGAATTAAAGAAAACAGACTGAGCACATGGACTCTTTCCTTTAAGAACTTCCACAGGGGATATAAACTCAGAAGAAATAGCAGTTTAACAATAGAAGGGGCACAAAATAAGTCCCTACAGGGTTAATTGCCTGTAGGGCAGAATGGAGATAGAAAGTCACAGTCATTCCTCATTTTATTGTCATTCCTTTGCTTTATTGGACCTTGTAGATATTGCATTTTTTTTTTTTTTACAAATTGAAGGTTGGTGCCAACCTTGTGTTAAGCAAGTCATTTGGAGCCATTTTTCCAACAGAATGTATTTACTCATTTCATGTCTCTAAATCACATTTTGGTAATTCTCCCAATATTTCAAACTTTTCATTATTACTATTTTTGTTATGATGATCTGTGATCAGTGATCACAGTGATATTACTATTGTATTTGTTTTGGAGCACAATGAACCTCCCTGTGTAAGACAATGAACTTAATTGATAAATATTGTATGTATTATGACTGCTTCACTGACTGGCTGTTTCCCCATCTGTCTCCCTCTCCTTAGGATGCCCTATTTCCTGAGACACAACAGGATTGAAATTAGCTCAGTTATTAACCTTACCTTGGCCTCTAAGTGTTCAGTTAAAAAGAAGAGCTGCACATGTCTCACTTTAAATCAAAAGCTAGGAGTGATTATGTTTAGTGAGGAAGACGTGTCAAAAGTCCTGATAAACTGAAAGCTGGGCCTCTTGTGCCAAGCAGTTAGCCAAGTAGTGAATATAAAGGAAAGGTTCTTGAAGGAAATTAAAAATGCTATTTCAGTGAACACATGAATGATAAGAAACCAAAACAGCTTTATTGGAGATGTTATGTGGAGAAAATTTTAATGGTCTGGATAGAAGATTTTAAGCCAGTCATAATAGTCCCTTAAACCAAAACCTAATCCAGAGCAAGGCCCTAACTCTAACTCTCTTCAGTCTATGAAAGTTGGGAGAGGTGAGTAAGCTGCTGAAAAAAAGGTTGAAGCTACCAAGTGCTGATTCATGAGGTTTAAGGGAAGAAGCCATCTCTATAATGTAAAAGTGTAAAGTGAGGCAGCAAGTACTGATTTAGAAGCTGCAGCAAATTATCCAGAAAATCTAGCTAAAATAATTAATGAAGGTGATGATACTGAACAACAGATTTTCAACATAGACAAAATTGCCTTATATTGGAACAAGATGCCATTTAGGACTTTCATAGCTAGACAGGAAAAGTCAATGAACGGCCTGAAAGTGTCAAAGGACAAGCTGACTCTCTGGTTAGGGGCTAATGTAGCTGGTGACTTTAAGATGAAGCTAGTGCTCATTTACCCTTCCAGAGATCCTAGTACCCTTCAGAATTATGCTAACTTGACTCTGCCTGTGCACTATAAATGGTACAACAAAGGCTGGATGACAGCACATCTGTTTTCAACATGGCTTACGAGAAATTTTATCACTGTTGGGACCTACTGTGCAGGAAAAAAAGGTTCCTTTTAAAGGATTACTGCTCATTGGCAATGCATCTGGTCATCAAAGCTCTGATGGAGATGGACAAGATTCATGCTGTTTTCATGGCTGCTAACACAACATCCATTCTACAACCTATGGATTAAGAAGTAATGTTGATTTTCAAATCTTGTGATTTCAGAAATACTTGCCATAATACTATAACCACCATAGTGATTCCTCTGATAGATCTGGGTAAAGTAAATTGAAAACCTCCTGGAATTTAGACATAATTCAGCATTCTAGATGCCATAAAGAACATTTATGATGCATGGGAAGTGGTCAAAATATCAACATAAACAAGAGTTTGGAAGAAATTGATTTCAACCTTATGGATAGCTTTGAGAGGTTCAAGATCTCAGCGAAGGAAGTAAGTACAGATGTGATGGAAACAGAAAGAGAGTCATGTTAGAAGTGGGGCCTGAAGGTGTGAGTGGGTTGGTGCAATCTCATGGTAACAGCTGAATGGATGAGGAGTTGCTCCTTATCAATGAGTGCAAGAAGTGATTTCTTGAGATGGGAAGACACTGTGAAGATTTCTGAAGTGATAACAAAAGATTTAGAATATTATGTAAATTTAGTTGTTAAAGCAGCATCAGGATTTGAGAGGATTCACTCCAATTTTGAAAGACATTCTACTGTGGGTGAAATGCTATCCAACAGCATTGTGTGACACAGAGAAATTGTTTGTGAAAGGAAGGGTCAACCAAAGTGGCAAACCTCACTGCTCTCTCATCACAGCCACCCCAACCTTCAGCAGCCGTCACCCCAATCAGTCAGCAAGGCCAGACTGAGCCAAGACCCTTTAGCAACAAAAAGTATGACTTGCTTAAAGCCCAGAAGATGTTTAGCAGTTTTTCGCAATAAAGTATTTTTAATTAAGGTATATGTATTGGCTTTTTAGACATAATTCTAATGCACACTTAATAGGTGACAATATAGTGAAACTATGACTTTTATTTATATGGACTAGGAAACCAAAATTTTATTGCAATATTTGCTTTACTGAAATATTCTGTAACCGAACCTACAATATCCACAAGGTATCCCTGTATAGGAATTCAGAAGAGGATAACTTAACTCAATTTTGATTGTTCCAAGAAGGTTTTATTGGAAAGAATGATATGAACTGGATTTTGACGGACTGGTAAGATTTGGATGCAAATAGAGAGTGAAGTTATTCTATATACAAGGAAAAGGCTATCCCCAAACCCCCACATACACTATTCCAGGACTATAATGGAATTTGGCACATTAAAAAAGTTCATTAAAGAAATAAAAGCACATGAGTAAGAAATTATGGGATTTATGCTGAGGTATTTAGTTGTTTCTCGGACTGGAATGAAATGTTAAAGTAGTTAGATGACTAGCAGGTGGGCTATTCAGGGTACTTAGCCAATACAAATAGCTTTTCTTAAGGAAAAAATTTGGTAAAATGACTGCTATTAACAACAGTTACTGCAAATAGTGGCATAGATATGAGCCCTTTTCTTTTCTTATACAGAAAAGCCTTTTAGACATTTTCCCCACAAGGAAGATCCTACATTGAAATTATATGTCTATGAATCACTCATATCTCTCACACTGTAGACATCTTGAGGCAGAAACAACTGGCTATCTGCTATATACTCATGTTTCACTTCTCTAGTGTAAATTTATTGCTGGGAAGTGACTGTCCAAATGGGAACTGTATTTTCCAGATTCTCCTAATGACTTCTGACGCCATGTGACTGTTCTGGTCAGTAGAACATGGACTTAGATGATCATGCAGCTTCTAAGCCCTGTCCGTGAAAATCTCCTGTGTGATCATCCGGACTTTCTTTCTTTACTGGCCAGGAAGATGACGATGGCCAGGAAGACTATGAAAGCACATGTTGAGGATGACAGATTGGTCCTGCAATGGCTGGTTAAAAGCACAATCTCTATAACCCTCCAGCTGAACAAAACAAATAAAAAAAAAGGGTGTTACATGACTGTGAAATAAACTTCTATTATGTGAAACCAATGATATATTGTCTTTTAATGGAGGTGGAACTTCTTTTACCTAACATATTTCTTGATTCCAGAAACATTTGTTCTAAGACTTATCTTTTAAGATGCTTAGTAAATAGACTTGCTTATGATACACACTGAATACCTTCTTCTATAGAGATTAGGCTGTGTGCATTGAGTTCTTAAAAGAAGCCTTAAGAATCCATTTTGAGTTCTTGTTATTATTTTAGCTGAGACTTAAGATTTTTTTTGATAAATAAAAATATATAGAGTTGGTTAATAAATGGAAATATAAATTAAAATTAAATTAATTTAAACATACACATGCATACACACAGCAAAGTGGTTAATAAAGTCTGGGTGGCCTAGTTGCTCAGAGAGATAAAATAAAGTGCAGAAAAGGAAAATAATCACTTGTATGTGCTGTTTTGTCCACAGGGTTGATTTTGTTTACATATGTCCACCATTCATGATGGGGAGAAGGGAGGTTTACTTCCCTTTTTGGTCTGTATTTTCCTTCCTTCCCTGATTCCCTTGCTTCAGTTCCTATCCTTTCTGCCTTTCCTTGTGGCTAGTTTGGGAACCAGAAGTTTCCCATCATTTTCCAGATAAGGCAACTCAAGATTTAAAACCTGGTGAACTTCGACTTTTAGAAGTAGTCAACAGACTTGTACTACCCATAGAAATAACTATCCGCATACTCATTTCATCTGAAGACATCCTACACTCCTGAGCCGTCCCATCCCTAGGCCTAAAAACAGATGCTATCCCCGGACGTCTAAACCAGACAGCCTTAATATCAACCCGACCGGGCCTGTTCTACGGACAATGTTCAGAAATCTGCAGCTCAAATCATAGCTTCATACCAATCGTCCTTGAACTAGTACCCCTAAAAACATTTGAAAGCTGAACTGCGTGTATACTGTAAATCATTAAGAAGCTAGTAGCACTAACCTTTTAAGTTAGAGACAGAGAGCACACCTCTCCTTAATGACATGCCTCAACTAGACACCACAACGTGATCTATTACAATTGTATCCATGATCCTAACTCTCTTTATTCTATTTCAATTAAAAATCTCTAAACATCATTACCCTCACAACACAGAAACTTCTGCAAAACTATATCACAAAACACCTACCCCCTGAGAAAAAAAAATGAACGAAAATCTATTCACCTCTTTCATTACCCCAGTAATAATGGGAATCCCTATCATCACAATTATCATTATATTTCCAATAATCCTCTTCCCAACATCAAAACGACTAATTAACAACCGTGTTGTATCCATCCAACAATGACTCCTAAAACAAACATCCAAACAAATAATAAGCATCCACAACTACAAAGGACAAACCTGAACCTTAATGTTAGTAACACTAATCATTTTCATTGCATCTACAAACCTACTAGGCCTACTACCCCATTCATTCACGCCCACGACCCAATTATCAATAAACCTGAGCATAGCCGTTCCTCTATGAGTGGCTACTGTAGTTACAGGATTCCGACACAAGACAAAAACATCTCTAGCCCACTTTCTACCCCAAGGCACACCAACCCTTCTTATCCCAATACTAGTAATTATTGAAACAATCAGCCTGCTAATCCAGCCCATGGCACTCGCAGTACGACTAACTGCCAACATTACTGCTGGCTACCTACTAATACACCTAACTGGAAGCGCAACCCTTGCCCTAATATCAATCAACCTCACTGTGGCTACAACTACTTTCATTGTCCTAGTCCTACTCACAATCCTTGAATTCGCAGTCGCACTCATTCAAGCGTACGTATTCACTCTTCTAGTCAGTCTTTACTTACATGACAACACATAATGACCCATCAAACCCACTCCTACCACATAGTAAACCCAAGCCCTTGACCCCTAACCGGAGCCCTATCTGCCCTCCTAATAACATCAGGTCTAGCAATATGATTCCATTTCAACTCCACAAAACTACTACTCCTAGGACTAACAACAAACTTCTTAACAATATATCAATGATGACGCGACATTGTACGGGAAAGTACCTTCCAAGGTCACCATACACCTACAGTCCAAAAAGGACTCCGATATGGCATAATCCTCTTTATTATCTCAGAAGTATTCTTCTTCGCTGGCTTTTTCTGAGCATTCTACCACTCAAGCCTAGCTCCCACCCCCGAATTAGGGGGATGTTGACCTCCTACGGGCATTAACCCAGTAAACCCACTAGAAGTCCCTCTGCTCAACACATCTGTTCTCCTAGCCTCGGGAGTATCAATTACTTGAGCACATCACAGCTTAATAGAAGGCAATCGAAGCCATATAACCCAGGCTTTACTAATCACAATTCTCCTAGGTATTTACTTTACACTATTACAAATCTCAGAATACTATGAAGCACCATTCACAATTTCCGACGGTGTATACGGTTCACCTTCTTTGTAGCAACCGGATTCCACGGCTTGCATGTCATTATTGGTACCTCTTTCCTAGTTGTATGTATACTACGACAACTAAAATACCACTTCTCATCAAACCACCACTTCAGATTTGAAGCTGCTGCCTGATACTGACACTTTGTGGACGTGGTATGATTATTCCTATATGTCTCTACTGATGAGGTTCCTATTTTCTAAGTATGTACAGTACAGTTGACTTCTAATTAACAAGCTCTGGTTACAACCCAGAAGAAAATAATAAACCTTCTCTTAGTAATAATAACCAATACCATGCTAGCATCCCTACTTATATTAATCGCCTTCTGACTTCCCCAACTAAATACATACTCAGAAAAAATCACTCCATATGAATGCGGGTTCGACCCCATAGGATCAGCACGACTGCCATTCTCCATAAAGTTTTTCCTAATTGCTATCACATTCTTACTGTTCGACCTAGAAATCACACTACTCCTACCACTCCCATGAGCATCACAAACAACCTAAACACTATACTCACAGTAGCCCTAATACTTATCTCACTATTAGCAATCAGCCTGGCCTACGAATGAACACAAAAAGGCCTAGAATGAACCGAATATGATAGCTAGTTTACACAAAATAAATTATTTCGACTCATTAGATTATGATTTACTCATAGCTATCAAATGTCCCTAATCTACATTAACACAATATTGGCATTCACCATCTCCCTAGTAGGAATATTAATATATCGATCACACTTAATATCATCACTGTTATGCCTAGAAGGCATAATACTATCCCTATTTGTAATAATCACCATCACAATTCTAACTAACCACTTCACACTAGCCGACATAGTACCCATCATCCTCCTCGTACTAGCAGCATGTGAAGCTGCCCTAGGTCTCTCTCTACTAGTACTCGTATCTAATACGTATGGCACAGACTATGTACAAAACCTAAACCTACTACAATGCTAAAACTAATTGTCCCCACAACCATACTAATCCCCCTGACATGGCTATCAAACAAAAACATACTATGAATCAACGTCACGTCATACAGCATACTGATTAGTTTAGCATCCTTGAGCACCCTAGGCCAACATAACCATAACAGCATAAACTTCTCAACTACCTTTTTTTCAGATCCCCTATCAGCACCTTTAGTTGTACTAACAACATGAGTCCTCCCCCTAATATTAATAGCCAGCCAGGCCCATCTCTCTAATGAACCCCTAAACCAAAAAAAACTATACATCACCATACTAATTACCCTTCAAGTACTACTAATCATAACATTTACCTCTTCTGAATTCATCATATTCTACATCCTATTTGAAGCGACACTCGTACCAACCCTAATTATTATCACACGATGAGGAAATCAAGCAGAACGACTAAATGCAGGATCGTACTTTCTCTTCTACACAATAGCAGGTTCACTCCCCCTTCTAGTAGTGCTTATATATACCCAAAACATAACAGGAACTCTCAATATACTAGTACTACAATACTGAGCAAAACCCATAAACAACTCTTGATCGAACATACTAATTTGGCTAGCATGCATAATAGCATTCATAGTAAAAATACCCCTATATAGGCTACACCTCTGACTACCAAAAGCCCACGTAGAGGCTCCCATTGCAGGTTCCATAGTACTTGCAGCCGTACTACTTAAACTAGGTGGATACAGCATACTATGCATCACTGTTATACTCGAGCCAATAACAACATCCATAGCGTACCCTTTTCTAATACTATCCCTATGAGGAATAATCATAACAAGCTCTAGCTGCCTTCACCAAACTGACTTAAAATCACTAATCGCCTACTCCTTTGTAAGCCACATGGCACTAGTAATCGTTGCAATCTTAATCCAAACCCCATGAAGTTATATAGGAGCCACTGCTCTCATGATCGCCCATGGTTTAACATCATCCATACTATTCTGCCTAGCAAATACAAACTATGAACGAATTCATAGCCGAACTATAATACTAGCACGAGGACTGCAAACCCTCCTGCCCTTAATAGCTGCTTGATGACTCTTAGCAAGCTTAACTAACCTGGCCCTACCACCTAGCATCAACCTAATGGGAGAACTGTTTGTAGTAATATCAACATTCTCATGAGCCAACACTACCATTATTCTCACCGGAATAAACATCCTCACAGCCATCTACTCCCTATACATATTAATATCTACTCAACGAAGCAAATACTCCCACCATATCAACAACATCAACCCCTCCTTTACCCGAGAAAACACCCTAATAACCCTCCACATACTACCCCTTCTACTACTATCAATTAACCCCAAAATCATCATAGGATGCCTCTACTGTAAGTATAGCTTAATAAAATATCAGATTGTGAATCTGATAATAGAAGACCCTAACTTCTTACTTACCAAAAAAGTATGCAAGAACTGCTAACTCCTGCCCCCATACATAAAAATATGGCTTTTTAAAACTTTTAGAGGATGACAGACATCCGTTGGTCTTAGGAACCAAAAATTTGGTGCAACTCCAAGTAAAAGTAATTAACATTTTAACATGCTCCTCCCTCATAACACTAACAGTATTAACTATGCCAATTATAATTACCCCCACAAATATCTACACAAACAAAAACTACCCCTCCCACCTAAAAAACATAGTTGCACTAGCCTTTATCATCAGCATAATCCCTGCAATAATATTTATTTACTCAAATGAAGAAGCAACTATCTTCAACTGACACTGAATAACAATCCAAACAATAAAAATAACAATAAGCTTCAAACTAGACTACTTCTCTATAACATTCACACCAGTAGCCCTATTCGTAACATGATCTATCATAGAATTCTTTCTCTGATATATAAAATCAAATCCCCATATCAATCGATTCTTCAAATATCTACTAATTTTCCTAATCACAATAATGATTCTAGTATCATCCAACAACATGTTTCAACTTTTCATTGGATGAGAGGGCGTAGGCATTATATCTTTCCTCCTAATTGGCTGATGATACGGACGAACAGACGCGAACACAGCAGCCATACAAGCCATTGGAGATATCGGACTCATTGTATCAATAGCATGATTCCTTATAAACCTAAACTCATGAGACCTCCAACAGATCTTCATACTAAACCCCGAAAACACAAACTTCCCTCTAATAGGCCTATTACTAGCAGCTACTGGAAAATCCGCACAATTTGGACTACATCCCTGACTCCCTTCCGCCATAGAAGGACCAACTCCTGTGTCAGCCCTACTCCACTCCAGCACAATAGTAGTCGCAGGGGTGTTCCTACTAATCCGGTTTCACCCCTTAATAGAAAGCAACAAAACAATTCAAACAGCAACCCTATGCCTAGGGGCTATTACAACCCTATTCACAGCTATCTGTGCTCTCACCCAAACCGATATCAAAAAGATTGCAGCCTTCTCAACCTCAAGCCAACTTGGCCTTATAATAGTCACCATCGGCATCAACCAACCCCACTTAGCCTTCATGCACATCTGCACCCACGCCTTCTTTAAAGCTATACTCTTTATATGCTCTGGATCCATCATCCACAGCCTAAACGATGAACAAGACATCCGCAAAATAGGAGGACTGTTCCACATTCTTCCCACCACCACCTCCGCCCTCATTATCGGCAGTCTTGCCTTAACAGGAACCCCCTTCCTAACAGGCTTCTACTCTAAAGACCTGATTATCGAAACTGCTAATATATCCTACACAAACGCCTGAGCCTTACTACACTACTAGCCACCTCCCTAACAGCTGCCTATAGTACACGAATCATCTTCTTTACACTACTAGGACAGCCCTGATTTAATACCCTAGCCAACATCAATGAAAACGACCCCCTACTAATTAACCCAATCAAACGCCTAATACTAGGAAGCATCTTCGCTGGTTTTCTATTATTCAACAATGTCCCCCCAACATCCACACCCCAAACAACTATACCACACTACCTAAAATACACTGCCCTAGCTATCACAATCCTGGGCTTCACATTAGCCCTAGAACTATGCAACCTATCCATAAATCTACGCCACAAAAATCCCTCAAATGCCTTCAAATTCTCAAACCTACTAGGCTACTTTCCCACAATCATACACCGCTCCTGACCATTATGAACACTAACAACCAGCCAAAAACTAGCATCCCTTATTCTAGACCTAATCTGACTAGAAAACATCTTACCAAAATCAACCTC
Source organism: Manis pentadactyla (assembly GCF_030020395.1). NCBI lineage: Eukaryota > Metazoa > Chordata > Mammalia > Pholidota > Manidae > Manis > Manis pentadactyla. Next base: position 24,240,552 of record NC_080037.1, on the reverse strand, counting down.
ATACTTCCACATAAAAGCCTCTCTAATAATATCCAATCAAAAAGGCCTAATTAAACTCTATTTCCTATCATTTGCAACAACAATTGCCCTAATCCTCATCCTACTCTATTACCCCAAGTAATTTCTATGACAATAACAACACAAATAAACAAGGACCATCCAGTTACAACCACAAACCAAACACCATAGCTATAAAGAGCAGCAATACCCGCAACTTCCTCACTAAAAAATTCAGACCCTCCAACATCATATGCCACCCAATCACCTTGATTACTAAAATCAAAAGCAACACTTAACCCCTCACCCTTCAACATATAAAACACTAGAACTAACTCCATAACCACACCAACAACAAAAGCACCAAATACAACTACATTAGACGCCCAAACCTCAGGATACTCTTCAATAGCTATAGCTGCTGTATAACCAAAAACAACCAACATCCCCCCAAGATAAATCAAGAAAACCATTAAACCTAAAAAAGACCCACCAAAATTAACTACAATCCCACAACCAACCCCACCAGCCACAACCAAACTAAATCCCCCATAAATTGGAGAAGGTTTTGAAGAAAACCCTAAAAAACTAACCACAAAAATGATACTTAAAATAAACACAACATATGTCATTATTCCCACATGGACTCAAACCATGACCTATGACATGAAAAATCATCATTGTAATTAAACCACGGAAACCTAATGACAAACATTGAAAAACGCATCCCCTACTCAAAATCGTTAATGACTCCTTTATTGATCTACCTACTCCCTCTAACATCTCAGCATGATGAAACTTCGGATCCTTACTAGGATTTGTCTAATCCTACAAATCCTCACAGGCTTATTCTTAGCCATACACTACACAGCGGATACATCAACTGCATTCTCATCAGTCACCCACATCTGTCGAGACGTTAACTATGGATGAATTATCCTATATATACAGGCTAAAGGAGCCTCCATGTTCTTCATTTGCCTGTTTATACATATCGGACGAGGCATCTATTACGGATCATTCGCCTACAAAGAAACATGAAACATCGGCATCCTACTTCTGTTCGCAGTAATAGCAACCGCCTTCATAGGCTATGTCCTACCATGAGGACAAATATCCTTCTGAGGTGCCACAGTAATTACAAACCTTTTATCCGCAATTCCTTACATCGGGTCTAGCCTAGTAGAGTGAATCTGAGGAGGATTCTCAGTAGACAAAGCAACCCTTACTCGATTCTTCGCTTTCCACTTCATCCTCCCCTTCATAATCCTCAGTCTAACACTAGTACACCTGCTATTTCTACACGAAACGGGATCCAACAACCCAATAGTAATCGTATCTAACTCAGACAAAATCTCATTCCACCCATACTACACAACCAAAGACATTTTAGGCCTATTCATTATAATCATAACACTAATAGCCCTAGCTTTATTCTTCCCCGACCTACTGGGAGACCCAGACAACTATACACCAGCAAACCCCCTAAACACACCACCCCATATTAAACCAGAATGATACTTCCTATTCGCATATGCAATTCTATGCTCAATCCCCAATAAACTAGGAGGAGTACTAGCCCTAATCCTATCCATCCTCGTACTAGCACTCATCCCACTACTACATACATCAAAACAACGAACTGTGATATTCCGATCCCTAAGCCAAACTATCTTCTGGCTCCTAGTAGCTGACCTACTAGTCCTAACTTGAATCGGAGGACAACCCGTAGAACACCCTTTCATCCTAATTGGACAAGTAGCCTCCATTATCTATTTTACACTAATCCTGGCAGCAATACCAATCGCAGGTATTATCGAAAACAATCTCATAAAATGAAGAGTCTTTGTAGTATATATCAATACACTGGTCTTGTAAACCAGCAAAGGAACTAACCCTCCCCAAGACTCAGGAAGAAGACAAAAAGCCCTACCGTCAGCACCCAAAGCTGAAATTCTCCATAAACTACTTCCCGCAATATAACTAAAGTCCGACAAGCATTATATAGTATATGCTATGTATAATCGTGCATTAATGGTTTAGCCCATGCATATAAGCAGGTACATTATATTATTATAGTACATAAGACATACTATGTACTATAGTACATAGTCTGATGAAGTTTCCCACAAAGCCCTGACCAGCAAGTTAAAAGGATGCTCCCGGGCTCTGTGTGCACGACTTCACACCTCAGGAGCCTCCTGGGTGGAGGCTGCACTTCGTAAAACTCAGCACATGTCCTCTTTCTGCGGTTTCCAGGGTCCTGGCCCAGCTCTCTGTCCTGCTCAGCAGCAGTTCTAATATCCTTTCTGTATTTATTTATTTTGGGCCTCTCTGCCTCACTCTCCCAGTCCTGCCCTGAGGCCTGACTTCCAAGTGAGTGCCCTCAGTTATTCAAGGGAGGTCGCCTCCTCCTTGTCCACCTTGACCCTGGTCAGCCACTATCTCTAGTCACTCTCCTTGCCGCAGATTAACATCTGTCACGTTCCTCATCAGCCCGCCTGCAGAACGAGCAGTCCCCCTGCTGTTCCTTTTCTTCTTTTTCTGCTCTTCCTTCTCCCGGGAAGTCAAGTAAGCCTTCTCCATTTGATAAGTCACCTGCTGCCACCGGGTCCTTTGTCTAACTTTAGAGTCTAATATTTTGAAAATAGAATTCTGCATTCTTTATTTTTATAGCTGATTACTATTAAGCCAACATCCTTCCTGAAGGAGCAATTTCACAATAGTGGAAATACCTAGGAAGTGAGTCAGGAAATAACCAAGTTGTCGTTCTAATCTTACGAAGCTTGAAAGATTCATTTAGCAGAAAGGACACAGTGTAACCCAGAGACATTGAATACTTTAAAAATATTTTAAAAAATGCAGGATACCAGGCAAGATGAAGAAAATTCTCAAAATGGTTAAATGATATATATTTGTCACTTTTCTCTCCTGTTACTCAGTGCAGACTCCTCTCATCCTAGGCCAGCCCTCCTGCTGGTATTGTTGGCTTATGTGGTGAGGTGACCCAGACCTTCACTGTTCAGGGGCTGGTTCCCTGCTCATCACGCCCCTCGCACACCTGGACGGTGCACTTGTCCATGTACTGTTCAAGTGCCAGGACATGCCCTATGGGATCATCTGAGTGTCAAAAATATTTTCCATTATCCCTCGTCTGGAACAGCAGCCTGACTTTTAATTGCCTCTGCCAGGATGATAATTCCTTTCTTTGCCTGCTGGTCTCTTGGTACAAGGACCCCAAAGTAAGAAGTAGATACCTTTAGTTTAAAACTTAATATAACTCTGGTTGTGTCCCTTGATGGAAGCATTCACCTTCTGGGAACCTTGCTGGGAGTGACAGCAAATTGGGCCACTCCTGCTCTGACCCTTTGGTCTGCACACCCATGCATCCCACATACGGGGAGCCAGCCCCAGCACCTTACAATGTTCACTGATAAGGACGTGCACCTCAAGATGTGCCTCGGCTGTGTTTTAAGGCCGTTCCACCGCTCCATCAGGCTGGTAGTGTCTGAGTGTCCTGGCATGGGGTGGGACTCATGGATCCCATGGCCGTGTGCCCTTGCTGGGGAGAAAGGTCCCCTGGTCTGATGTGATATCATACGAGATCCTGTACTGGTGGATCAAAAACTGCAAGTCCTCTTGCAGTGGGACTGGCTACAGCCCTGCTGGCAGGAAAGGCAAACCTCTACCCCAGACATGTGTTAATTCAAGTCTAGATGAATCACTGCTTCTTTCAGGGAGAAAGAGTTCAATGTAATCAACTTGCCGTGAAATGGTTGGTAGGCCTCTATGAGACGGGCTATCATATCATTGCTCAGCATTGGTCTTTTTTTCTTGATGATTGGACTATAGCAAGGGCAACAGCTAGATCAGCTCTGTGTTCAGGAGTCCGTTCTGTTGGGCCCATGCACAGCCGTCTCTGCTGCCATTCCATTCATGGGCCTCTTCGTGGGCTGGCTGGTGACAGAGGCAGCTGAGGCCAACTGGCACGATTTTGTGTACTTGGTTTATGTCTTCTGCTTGGTGAACGTGGTGAATTTATGTCCTCTGGGTGTTACCATCAGGTCACATTTCTTTCCATATGAAGTAGATTACCCATCGGGAGAATCTGCCTTCCTTGACCTCTTTGAAGTCCACCGCTCAGGGGAACTGTGTCGCAGTAGCGTACCATTTCAGCTTGCATCCACACACACTATGCCCACACAAACTTGGCATTTTTCTTTTCCATCACAACCATAAGGGAGTCCTAAGCTCCCATAGGGCACATGCAAGCCCTACTCATGCTCAAACCTGGATTTACCATTTCCATTTCTCAATGGGTTGCTGCTGAGCCCACCTGATCATACAGCTTGGTAGTCTTATGGAACCTAGTTCACAAAGAGCTGATATTTCATCTCTATTAGGCTAAGTTGTATGCCAAGACCTCTGAGCAGGGCTGACTCTTCGCATTTGTCCTAACTGAGACCAGATATCCAGTCATTTGTTCCCCACATTGCTAGCCATTGCATAGAGATCATGCCTCTGTCTGCCACGCTGCACCTGGATAGCAAGCGGGGCTAATTCTGGGGCTATATCAGCAGGCCCATTTGACCTTTGCTCAATGCTCTGTTCTCTGACCTGGCTGTATCAGTAAATCTTGGTCTCCACCTTAATCTTTTAATTCTATTTCTTAAATAATCAGAATCAGGATGGGGAAGAAGGACATTATCCCCTGTCAGGTGCCCCATTCAAGACCACCACGCCCACATAAGATCCTGGCCTGCTATACATGTTTGCTAGCGGTGGTGGTGACATCTACCGAAGCACTTCCATCATCTTCTGGTTCTTCTCATTTCTAGCTTTGGCAGGGTCTGATTCTCAGTTCAGTGTGCTCTGTCCTGTTCGTGCTCCAGTCTTAACTCCCAGTGGGGAAAGTGCTTCACCGTCACTTGATGATGCTCTCTTCCCGCGTCTCCTCAAAGATTCACAGAGTGGCCAGGGAGTTGGCCTCTTACTGTTTATCACTCTTTTATGGTTCTGTCTTGTCCCTCAGAGTTAGTGCCAGGCACTTGCTGTACTGAAAGTAGCCTGTTTCCTCCAAATCTGTCTCTTTGTTTTCAGGTAAAATTTTGCATGCTGAAACTCTTATCTTTTAGGGTGATTTATTCCATAGGTAGTTCTTTGGTTTCTCTGGAAAACTGGCCCCAGTGGGTTCCCCCCTCTAGTTATCCTGGAAGGCACTGCATTCACATTCCCTCTCTGACTCCCAGGTTAACCACAGATACACTTTCCAGAGTCCCACACTGTGTTTGCTTGGAATCCTGGCTTTTACTTGGTGACTGGCCAGTTTAAACCTTCAAGTATTTATATCAATATAATATGTAGCCCTAAATTGGGTGAAAATGAGTGAGTGGAAAGAACATGCTGCCTAGCCAACTTGTTTTCACTTAATGTTTTATCAGTTGAAAAATTTTCCATCACTTATTCTTTTCCTGTTTCTTAGCCCTCACCTCCCTTTTTTGTGTTGTTTTTGGCATTTTCTATTCTAACTTGCATCTGAAATAAGCTTTTCACATATTGTACTCATCCATAGCTTACATCCTCTTTTCCAGGCAGCTCTATCTCGAAGGACATCACAGAGAGATAACCTCTGCCTGGTGTGGGGACTCAAGGGCACTGCATCATGGCGGCAGACTTGCCATGGTTTTTTCCAGGAGGGCTCTGTATATCTTTAGGGATGAAATTGTTTCTTTCTTAAGGAACCTTAAAATATGTATGTATTTTAAAGGAAAGACATAGTGTGTGTATGTGTGTATATATATATATATATATATATGTATTTTTTTAAGCAAACTTAAAATATATATCAGTGTCTTTGCATTCATCAGGATGAAACTCCCTACATTCTCTTACAGCTATCCCCAAATCTCAGAAGCTTTGTTTTTACTAACACAAATGCCAGCATGGATTGCGTGACTATTCTGGGTATGGTAACTCCTTCATGTGGCTTTGCAATGTCCAGGTCCTTTGCTTCTAGCAGTGCATGTGGAGAAGAGAGGGACAGTCAGTGTGTCTTATTGCCAGCCCTCGAAGTGGTGCCTATCCCTTCTGCTTACTTACAGAACTCAGTTTTGTGGTCGTAATAATTTAAGATAAAAAAAAAATCAAATTGCTACTCAAAGTGAAATACCAAATTCTAGTAAAAGAGCTACCGAGTGGTGAATATATAGTCAAATATTGACTGTATAAAAACACCCATAGAAAGTTTGGTATTTGTCACTCACCTGAAGGGGGCCTGGGAGATGAAGTCTTCCTGGTGCCCAGAGAAAGGGTCTAAGATTGGTGAGCACGTATGGAGTCTCTGTCACAACTTCCTAAAATGACAGAGAAAAATAATTATCATTTGTGGACAATAGCAATAGCTAAAATGAAAATATATTGATGTGAGCCAAGTTAGATTAGTAATTAGTAGGAGAGATTTATGCCAGCCCTTTTGGAGCCCAATAACACCAGAATTTACATATGTGAGTTACAGAACTTGCAGTTAATCCAATGATATATTAGTTCAAAAAGTCACTTCGGTTACTTTGAATTTAATCCACATTTCGTTGTGCAATTGCCATTTCTCTAAGGCCATAGCCTTCCTCCGGGATAGAATTACTACTCCCTCCTTTGACCTCTCATAGCACTCTGTTCCTGTCTACTGAGCAGAGGCTGGGATAAATCTCAAGCGTCCACAGGAGCAGGATGTCCCACGGAAAGGAGGGATACTTTGCCCTCACTGCTCCCTTTTTATTAGGAACTTTGGAAGGGAGCCCATAACATCCAACTGAGTTTGTGACAATAGAAAGAAAAGAACTTGTTAAAGGAGATTAACTTTGTGACTCGATGCCCAAGGAAGGTGTTGGCACCACACAACCTCTCCCATGAAGGAGAGAAAGAGCTGCCAGTTCCATCTGGCTTTGCACCAGGGACCTGGAGAGAACCACTGGGGAAGTTCTCTATCAGACAAAAGTCTCTCTTCCACACTTCTTTTAAATGTAAAATGCTTGGTCTATTTTGCTGCAATTATTTTTGCTCCTTTCTTTGCAAGAGCACTCTGAGCCTCTCAATAATTGAGAGCTAAATCTTTTTCATCTCTGTTTCCCTAGCACCAAACATAGCCTATGACACACAGCAGGTGTCATTAATTGTGAATATATTAAGGAGGCAATACTCTCGACTTTTTTCTAGGAGTATATAGTTGAGCCCAGATTTGTGAAGAGGAATTTTAAAAACTTCTGAGCAAGAAATAATTTGTGCTTCTTTCCCTCCCCTTGGCACTTTTAACTAATCCCATAAACAGTATGAATTATAATCATTCTGGTCAAAATTCACCAAAAATACTTCTAGAAACTATCTTATTCAGTTATGAATATGGGAACATACTCTACCTATTTCTTGTTCAGAGTGGGCTATTTGAAAACACCAAATGAACTGAGAGATTTTAGAAGAAAGCCCTGGGCTAGGACTACAATCTGCCCTAAACTAGCCTAATTCAAGCTATTTCAAGACAGTATAAAAGACAAGACCTATGGAAAGTGTGATTTTATTTAAACCAAGACCACTGAATTTTTCACTAGGTTTGACTAGAACAGCAACAGAGAGTTTGGGGGAGAAAGGAGAATATCTGAAACTCACAATATTCCTGTTCGCCCCCCACACCCAGTAATAAAAGATACCAATAACTTCACCTATTTTGAGGAGTTAAGGTAAAGATAATTGAAATGAAGAATGTGTCAAGAAAGTGATGCTAATTTCAGGTCTCCCGTCCTTTTCTATGCCTGTTGACAAGAAGCGAACACCAGAGCATTCCACCAGTCACATAAACTAACTGTCAGGATAATGACCAGGAGGCAGAGGTCCTGCTCCACCACTGATTGCATTGTACCCCTCTGTGCTGAAGTGTCGGTGAGCCCACTGGGGGCTCCTGTTTGTGTTCGACAGCTGCTTTCCCTGTCTCTTGGCTTCAATCCTGGCTTCAGTTTTATCTTGTCTTAGAGAGGTGCTCTCATCCTTAACAGCCATTACTTACTGCAAATGTGTTGAGTCTCTTGGTCCTTGATTTTTGTTCTCAGCAAGGATGGTGGTTTTGCTTTTGTCCAAGATGAAGTGAGCTTTGAAGGGAAAACATGTGGACTGCTTCACATGTGGGTTAATTAAGAATAAGGTGTTATCTAATTGAAAGCACTACGTAATTTATTTTGCATGTGGAACCTCTTGAAAACATATACTTTATTCTTTCTACAGTTCTTCCATGTCCTATTTCCAAGTTGTTTAATGCACATATTTAATTGAAGGACTTTGCTGTAATTTGGGGGCCCAGGGCAGACACCCTAGACATATCCGATATTACTCTCTCTTAATTATCTATCACAACAAACTGCTCACCAATTATTGTTTATTTGTCTTCTCCTCCCTATTGCCTTGTTGCTGGCCTAGTTCAGGCCCTAATGCCTCCTGATGGGCTACAAAACTAGCTTCTTATTTAGCTTTCCTTCCTCAGTGATGGTCTCCTTTGAAAATTTCTTCTACGTTAAATCCAAAACATGAAGTAATCATGTCACTTTCAGAAAGAAGAATAAAATAATGAAAAGTCTTTGGAAACATACATACTTGGATTCAAATTTTGGGTCTTCTACTCATCCTTAGTTACATATCCTAGTATCATTTTTTTCACCGGTTTGTTTCTACATTTATTGATTAAAAATAGGTTAAGAGTCTTATCTCAAAGAGTTTTTTAGCACAATGCCTGGCCCATAGTGAACACTCAAAAAACAGGTATGTCTTTTGCTTAGAACTTCAGTGGTTACCTATCACATAAAGGATAAAATTCACTCTTTGGAATGGACTATAACTTCCCAGAATCTACCCTAAACTAGCATTTTAGTTTTTGCCCTCTTGTACTTTCTCTTCCCCCCTATATCCCAGCCACACTAAATAAATCACTGTCACTAGACAGAATACATTTTTTCCGATTTCCTGACTTTTTCAAAGATTTATTCCCTACAATGAAGTATTCTCACCTTTCTTTTCTATTGGGTTTTATTTATTCTTCAAGATCCTCTCTATTATCCTTCCTGTTTTCAAATACAGAAAAAAATTTTTGTCCTGTTTTCAAATTCAAAAAAAATAAAAGGAGAAAGTCAGCCAGCTAGTATTATAACTAGCAAAATCCATATTAAATAAGCAAATACTTTCCCTGGATGAACACATCTCTTGTCTATTATAATGTATTATTATTTGAATAGCTATTTTTTTTTTGCTAAGAAAACTTGGAGTTAAAGAACTTTTTAGAAGTTTTACATTTTTCACTTTGGGAAGTGGGAAGTTGCTGTTTCTCCTGGTTGACTTAAAAAAGTATTTATTTGGAATTTCCCTAAACTCTTTGAAGTTATACACACTCATCTGGGTGGACCCCAAACATTTGACTCTGCTTGAGTTTGATAGGATAGAGAGGAGAATGTGAACATTTAATTCTGAAGTATAACTGATGCTGCTGACACAGTTTTCTAAATTAAAAAAAATTTGCTTATAACACACGCTTCTTTTTATTTTGACAAATCAGCTCCTTGATCCCAAGAGCTTGACTTCTTTTTCAATCACCAAGCCAATCACCATCGATCGTCCCTAAAGTGTAATATTCTAAATCAAGGTGTGGCCTCCATGGGTTTTGAAACTTGGTTCATTTGAGATTAGATTTAAATTTCTAGCCTAATCCACCATCAATTATGGGAGTTTTAATGTAAAGTTATGTAGACAGCTCTAAATTATAGCACAATCCCATTTGGCTTAAATTTTCAATTTGAAAAGGTAAAAACATTATAGGCAAGAGAGTTCAGGACATTCAAGATAACAAAAGAGATATGCAATAATATAAACAAGGTGCTCAGCCAATTCTTTTTCCTTTTTCTCTTCTCTCTCTTCTTTTTTGTCCTGTTTTCAAATTCAAGTCAAGAGCAGCTGAGAAGTAAATACCAGCCAATTATTGACTGTACAGAAACATTAAGGAGGTTCTATATTTTGCCACTGATTTATTTGTGGAAAAACTTCATTTAAGTCAGGCCTGGAGTAAGACATAACATTTTGCCATAAGGATAATACATTTTTAGCTTTAAGACTTTTGTCTCAACATAAAGGATGGAAGTATTTCAGCTGTTGGCTGGTGTTTTCTGTTCCATAATTAGGGTTTCATGCTGGTGTGGGGGAGCTTCCATACTTTGTGTATAATAGCAATTATTTATATCTGTGGTGGTTTCAATCACCATTTACTCTATTTCTTCTTTTGCATATTTCAAAATTTCTTATTTTCAACAATAAATCATCAAAGATTCCTTCTAATATAATATAGCCTATGTTTGAACACAACAATAAAGAAACTTGAACTTTAGTTCATTTCATGTGAGCTAAGTGGATAAATGTGTACTTTTTATTAGACACCATGGGGAATATCATCACCCTCATTTCTACCTTATTAGTTTACTATCTTTCTATGATACACATAAATAATGTAAAATGTCTGAGAAAAGTAAATTTATTTTATTTTTTAATGAATGACTTTTAAATCATCTGTATTGTTGACTGCTACTGCTTTAGTATCATAACAGAGCATAACTCGTGAGCTGAGATGCTCAGATTAAACAGTTGAATCAGATTTCTTTAAGTAGTAGATGTCATTAGAGAAAAATCACATTTCTGTGAGTGGTCTTATGAAACAGTCACATGAATGCTGATGTAAATGAAGTTATTTTTTTAGTATGTTACAATATCTTGAATCTAGGCAGCAAATAATGACAGTTTTTTTTTTTAAAATGAAGAGGTATCTTAGATATTTGTTTTGACCATCTGTCTAAAAACTGGATGGCTCTTTATGGCATCTTATCAAGACAAAGAACAGAAGCATTCATTCTGTGACCAGTGTGTGTGTTGGGCAGTTGCACTTCTCATGCCTTGTAGTCTGAACAGCGTGGACTGTTTAATATGAAAGTAGCACTAGAAATAGGAGCAGAGTGCCTTCTGTTTCTAAGGACTCAGTTCAGCTCCATTATACATTGAAAATTAAAATTACATTGTGATGTAAGATGTTAGAAGGCCTTTATGGCAGTTATTCTACTTGCTGCTTGAATAATTGATTAGACTTTGAAAACTGGAAGGAGATGGGAAAAAGCATTTTAGATACATAGTATAGATGAACCCAAGGCCTGAAGATGGTGGAGGGCAGGGATCACGGAAGAAAAGGCAATTAGCCCAACATGATGTCAAGGCAAGAAGGATACCCAGAGAGAGAAGCAGGGGCAAGTATGCACCAAGGTAGCACTGGGAGTGTTTTAAATGCTAGGAGACATAATTTAAACTTTATTTTGTATGTCATGGGAAATGACATGGCTGAGCCTGTGTTTCAGAAGGTGATGTCTGTGGCTATTCAGAGGACCAATGGAAGAGAAGAGGCTGGAAAGGGAAACAAACCGCATGAATGAACAAGCAATGAGAGCCTAGCCTAGAGCCACAGCGACAGACATGCCCACTACACAGACCGATTCCACGGGGAGGACTGACAGAAGCTGGAGAGAGAATGAGTAAGAGAGAGAAGCACCCAATTATTATTGCTGTTAGGAAACTGAACTCCCTTCATAAGCTTCTCTTGACCTTCTAAACCGTGGACTAAAGCTTAAAGCAGAGCCAACTGGGACTCTGTCCCACAGGAACTCAAGAATAATACTTTTAAAATCTGATCTACATATTGCCCCTGTCGATGAGAAGCAAATCCTAGAGTGGAACCCAGAAAAGAGTTATAGAGTTTTATGTGAGCCTGGGTGTAGTTGTAGGACAGCTGCCTGGGAAACAGTTTTTCCAAAAAAGATAAGTGCTCTGGACAGGAGGGCTTTCTCACAAGGTCATATATGTTTTCTAACAAAGGATATAAATTATGATGTCGAATAGTTACATTCTACCTAATAGTACATACAGAAATGGATTCTATGGGATATTTGATCATTACTTAGGCACAAGATAATTTCGTGCAACTCCTGAGACAAAACAGATGAACAATGTTTGCCCTACGGACTGTAAATCATGTCTTTGTTTTAGATAACCCAAATGAAAACCAGGCACTTTTCGGAAGTATGTATTCTTCGCATTTCTTCTTAACACCCCATAACTACTTGTTTACTGGGCAAGCCTGTACTGAGAATATCCATAGGATTTCATCCTGGTGTGTGGATGCCTGGGTATTCAATGAGATATGGAACACAGGTTCATGGGAAGATGCGCCATGCAGGATTTCTGGAATATACATCATCTTGATTATTGTTCTGCTTTCTGTAAGTGATCCCTATCAGAGCAGTCTCATTTTCCTACTTAGGTGATGATGCTCAGTACTGCTGCAGGCTTGAGTGATTTAGGAAATGTCTTCTTGTCAGCAGGGGGCAGTGTCGCATTGTGGAAAGAGCACACATTGTAATCAGAGATTTGGGTACGATTGGTTTTCAGCTGTGGATTATCAAGAGCATCTTCAGAATCATCTGTGGTTTCTTTTAAAAAATATATTTCTAATACCATATCATTGGGAGATTCTGATTCAGTCAGTTTGGGATAGGGCCCTGAAATAGGTATCTTGTTCTGGTTTTTAACATTCTAGGTGATTTTGGTTGTTCACTAAATTTGGGAACTAGTGATTTCATCTTTCTGAGGCTCAGCCTTCACGGGATCGTTGTGAACACCAAATGAGAAAATACATCCGAGTTTTATGAACTTTAAATCACAATAGAGTATAAGTTGTTAATTAGATCACTTCTTGAAATAACTTTTCCATCCCTTTTTAAAAACTTTTTCAGTTTCTCCCCAGTCTGAGGTTTGACTATATGAAGGCATATTATATTTGATTTTTATGAATTTTAATAGAAAAGAGAAAACTATTGAATTCTGTCTAATACGTACACACATTGGATAATAGTTTTAGATGTTGAAGAGACAGAAAGTAGAAGAACCTATTTGAATTTTTGCCTGATCTGAGGAATTAATGCCATTTTTTAAAAATGTCAAGGAAATGTAAACAGAAATTGCTTCTTTATATTTTTAATACAAAACTCATATTTATTATTGATACTGTGATAACTTAATTTACAAATATATTCTGGCTTCCCAGTTTTAAGAGCAATAGCTTAAGTTAAATACACTGTTCTCTTCTTCATCTCTTTCAAGTCACAAACAACCAAACAAAACACCAAAAAACATCGTGTCAGTAAGAGCAAATGGTGAGTCTAAAACACATACTTTTCAGAGTCCCCCAAGCTAGAGATTTCAGCAGCTCAGAACAGTCTCTATATAATAATATGTAGCATCAATGTCAACTTGTTCTTGAAACGTACAGCATGTTTTAATCAGTTTCAAAACTTTTATTCACAGTTTCTGTGTGACTGGAGTTACCAGGTCGCCTCGGTTCGGGGGGCTTTCTTGTGTGTGGGTCCCTGTGTTGACAATGGTACCACAGAATCCTCTTCCTTCCACATCAGGTTTTATCCTGCTTATGTTTCTTCAACCCTGAACCCAGACAACTGTCATGCTCATCCATCCTGAGTCATTTGTTATTCCCCTGGGCCTGTCCAGTCACCCAAAAAGGCCACACCATCCCCGAAGGGAGTCGTTCCGGCACAGTCCCTCTGTACGTGACGCCATCTGGAATCCCCTCCAGCCAGGAACTGGTCACTTTAGACTATTAGCCTGAAGGTCATTGAGAAGATTTAGGTAAATATTTGATTTGAGAAATCTGGGGTAGGAGTCCTTTTCCATAAGAGTATATATGACTTTCTGTGCTTCATCAAAACATGTGGGGGTTGGCGCTTTAATCTTCTTGGCTGTAGATTCTCGAGTGCGAAAGTCAATATTGATCTAAAAGAAATACTAATTAGTTAACAGGAAATTCCAATTTCTTACACATTTTATGATGTGTTTTTTGAAGTACCTCATGGCAATGGCTTTAAGCTCTCATGTATGTCAGTTCAAACATCTCTTGAATTGCTATGCTAAAGCAGCTATCAGGTGAGGAGACAGCAAAAATAAATACCACAAAAAATTCTTTGCTCGAAGTTGGCTCAGGGCATAGTTGGGAGATGCAAAAGAGGTGAATATGAAAAATTTCAGTGTCCATACAAGCTGACACATGCATTGAAAAAAAAAATGATGTTGATATTCAGGATTTCCAGGAAGAGAGGGCATCTTGTGCAGCTATTTTCTGCTTGAACCAATAATATTTAACTGGAAGGTGGGCACTACTAACTGCAAATATTTTTGCAGCTGCAACTGTATGTATTACCCTGATCTATACTTTATCCTAACCTAAGATGAGCTAGCTCATTAAGGACACCTTGATATGCAACTGTGGCCAGTTATACTAGTACTCCTTACCCCACCCCATCATATTACCTAGTTTTGCACAGTCAATCTTTGTATCCTACTGTGTTCAAATATTCATAAATATAGAAAATTAGATTACCATTGCACTGAACTATATGAGCAAACCTAAATATATAGCAGTGAAATCATGATAATATTAAATTTCATTTTGCTAGGTATGTTGAATATTTCTGTATCTAAGATCCTTTGTACATAAACTGATGATAATAAACTCGATACTCACTTGTTTAGCAGCATCTGAGTGCACAAATGCTTTATATATTTTCTCTGCTTTGCATTGCAAAAGATCAGACTCTGTTTTTTTATAGTCTTCACAAGCCAACCAGAACTCAATGTTCTCCTCACTGAACTCAGACTTCAGGAAATTTCCAAAGACATCTTGACCAGCTGAAAAGAAAGGATGAGAGATGAGATAATTAAATCAATTGAGTCAATAAATGAATGACTTGAAGAAGAAATTTTCAAGAAAAATACCATTGCATTCTCTATATACACAGGTAAGAGGTGGCTGCTGTTGAAATAGCTGTGTCACAGTTTGTAGAGATGGGAAGACCTTAGAGGTGCCTTCATTTATAGTTTATCTGGGGCCAGACAAGCTGTCCACAGTCACATAGCTGCCTAGAGGTGGCTATGGAACTGTGCTTTTCTTCCATCTCTAATTAAATTAAAATTCTGCTTTGCTGATTTCAAAACAATCTCTTTTCTTATGAATACCAATTCTTAGCTAGAGTGTAGAATATTTTAGGGAAGTAAACATTGATAAAGGGCATTGACATCTTGTCATTCATTAAAAAATGAAATTTCCCCATCCAAGGCAGATAGTCAGAAGATGCAAGGCCTATATGTTATCTTTATGCCAATATACTGATTGTATTTGCTAGAGTTTTGGAGACTTTTAAATGGGCCATTTCTATGCCACTCATTTCTTTGACTGGATTGTAAACTAAGTCAGATAAGAAGACGGATGAACAAGATTGAGCTACTTGATCCCCAAGCAAGGCTCCTTAGAGTTTTTGTGGGGAGAGGATAAGCCCACCCTCTAGATACAGACCAAGCCCATCCAGGTCTCTGCACAAGGTCTTAATTCCAATAGATTTAATTACCCAAGATGAGGGAAAGGCAAGCTTATTTCATTCTTAACCTTCTCTCATTAGGAGCTCCCTACAATACTCTTCAAAAATTCTTTTTATCATGTCTGTGTTATAACATATGTCAAGTCATATTAAATGTCAATATATACTATGTGTCTCAACTGCCTTCAAGGGGCATGGCACCATGTCTTTGTTTTTGAATCTTTGGTGCTAAAATGCCGGCCATATGAAAGTGGGCTGAATGAGTGACTTAATGAATGCATAATGATAAAACAATCGACCTACTCCTTACATCCAATTGTACAAAAACGTATTCTTTAGATAGCTTTCAGGAAAGCAGTTCACTTGTTGAAATATTTGGTTTACTTTTAAAAACTGCACTTCAGAATCCTAGCATCATTTTAAATTTTGCTCCTGTAACGATACATGGAAATATGGAAATGCCTAATTGTCTTGGCAAATTCGTCGCAAAGACACTGGCAGAACTAAGTGCCAAATCAATATTACACTATAATAAGGCATAATATGCTAATGCTATCAAGGATTGCAGAGAAACTAGAATACACCTTTTCACATACTCTCCTACCAGGAACAGTGTATTGAGGTGAAGTCATGCAATCCATTAGCATATTGAGCTGAACCAGAAACGTTCAGCAGTTAATCTATACTTACTTTGGTTGGCAAGAAGTTTTTCCAAAGATTGAGACCACTGCATTACTTCATTAGCAGAGAGTCTGAAGGGGACAAATTTCACATAAATTAGTAAAATATATTTTGTGTAAACTCAAATGAAATCAGGCAGAATGGCTGCTGCATCTTCATAATTCCACAAACTAAGATGTCAGTTCTATAAATTATATTAAAATTTATCTATAAAATTTCCCTTAGACTTACTATAGTTGTAAAAATATCTCCAAATAAAATATGAAAAGACCCAAATGCATATACTCCAACAGTATAAAAAATAGAAAATATATGCACACACATTTTTTATTTAATTTATATTGGTACTAATGTGGTCTAATCTTATTTGGCTTATTACTTAAAATAAATGAAGTCCATTATGGGCAGTAATAATCTCTTACTAAAAGAAGAGCTAATGCATAGGCTACTGTAGTAATGATAGTTCAATGTATAGGTATACATACATGTCCTTGGATTTAGAAGGATTCATTCCAGATTCCAGATGTGGAATCATAGATCTCAAGTATGCTTTCACATCCATTCCACTACAAAAGACACAAAAGTGGAAATTCATATTTCCTCAGTAGAATACATTTCTTTTGTAAAAAGAGTATGAAATACACTTCTCTAAGGAATAACGCAATAATAAAAATAGTTGATACAATATTTTGCTCTATTAAAATTGAACCAATTTTTATGATCCAAAGTCTGGATGTAAAGCCCTATCATGATTCCTTTTTTAATACAACTGAATGTACTTATAACTTACAACAGGTAACTGATCTAGCTAAACTAAATGCTCGTATTTTCTTGCATGCATTCTCAGTCCTGCCATCAAGGACAATTTAAGTCAAAATCCACAAAGCGAGACACTGAATGCACTTACAAAGTCTTTGGCCTCCTTTTTTGTCTTTTGTCCTCTAGAAGCGAGTGGTCAGTTCTTTTCAGTTCCTTTGGATTATCAGAGAAGAACATTCCTGGCATTTTATCTAACCTGGGCACGGAGGTGGCTGCTGCCCTCATAGTCCTCACCCGGCAAATATCTGCTGGTCGGTGTCTGTGCTGCTTTATATAGTGAAGGCGAACAGGCTCCTGCTATTCAAACGAGACTGTTTATGAAATGATGTTACCACAGACGCTGGAAGTTCCCTCTTTCTTGATGTGTCATGACGTGTATATTGAAAAAAAAAATGTACAGTGGTGTTCTGTGGTTGAAACTTAACCAAATGAGAGTAGGTCACTTGATAAGAAAGGAAGAAAATCAAATGTGCCGAGGGGCACACACATGCCACATGTCTAAAGCATTAGCAGCATCAGTTCTGAGGGATGCTTGGTTCTTTATAAAATTACATATTTTAATGGAATGTTTCATGTGGTGCTTTTGTTGTATCACTCACATACAAACTCAGTATTAGGGACTTACATTCTCAATGCTTTGTATAGTCCTTGACTAGAAAATTCAGTGGGTCACAATATTTAAAAGAGTTCTTTTTTCCCTTCAGGAAGTAATATAAACAAATATTTGTTGTTTGATGATTTGTGCAAATATTAGGAGAGTTATGACAGATTGCCTTAATTTTTCCCCTCTCCAACTCTCATCCCTTAATCCCATGGCAAGAAATTTCCCTGTTATGCTTTCCAAGGTGTGTGTTAGACATTCTATTGGTAACATACAAGATGATTTTAAAGGGCCCATGGATTTTAATATTTATTGGGAATATAATTAACATATCAAACTGACTTTTTGGGAGTATGTTACCAGGATAAGAATAAAGCAAAATTAAAACAAAATTAAAAATAAATAAAATATAGATAATACAAAAATATGATGTACTATACAAATATATTGATACTAAAGAATCACACACTATCAGAGGGAAAACTGCTCAAGATATAATAAGAGTATATTTGGACGGGTCAGTAATGTGTCCTGTTAGATGATGATCTTCCGAACTTTGGCAGTATCTCTGGAGAGAGAGAGTGTAGCTTTAATTAAGATTAAAAATAAAAAAAGACAAACCCAAGGAATAAGATGACTAATCACTGATCAGGGCAGAGAGGTAGTGTAGTGAAAGCTCTTATAGAGTTTATATATATATATAGTGTGGTTTATTTATAGAATGTCCAATTCAACTTTTAATTATTAATCATTTAATTACTAAAAATTTTAATTATTAATTTAAACATTAACAATTAAACCTCCTTTGGTTTCTTCCCTTGCAAAAAGAAAGTAAATTTTACTTAGGAAGGCCTCTGATGGTGTTAGGTAAAGTGGACAAAAGGGAAGAGAATATTATTTTTCCTATCTTGGTTCTATCATCAGAATAAAAAATATTTGAAGGAATCACATTTATCATATTTCAAAATTCACTTACCACACTGTCATGAATTTATATTGTATACAGCAAGCATCATTTGATGGCTCACTGTTATTGTTAGCTAAATGCGCTGACAATTTTTCAAGTATATTTCTGCAGTAATAGTTCTTTGGATGTAAATAAGCGACATAAGGATGACAGTGGCAGCAGAAAAAGGACCCACACATAGGTTTGGGAAATGTAAAGTCACATCAGGTTCTTAAACTGATCAATGCAGATCTGAGAGCCTTTATATAATGTTAATATGCATTTGTCATTCTTTAAAAGGATGGGAGAACATGTGGCAGTTTCCCTAACAGTTTTGGGGACTGCAGCCTTGTAAGGTAGAGAAAATCATTTGCAGAAATAATGTTCTCTTGACAGCACATTAGGAAACTGGTCTGAGAGAGGAGCAAACATTCCCCTTGCATATCAATAGTTCTTTAAATCTCCAACCTTTGCTACCCCAATATATAATTTCAAATTCAAGCACCTGCAAGCAATTACAATTGCATACTTCCCAGCCCCAAAAGAGAATTAAGTTCCTGGTAGAGGGGGTCCATCTGAAATTCCTGTACCACGTTTCGCTGTGGGAGCAGCCTTCCTGGCACAGCAGCGCAGCTGCCCTCCCGGGGGCCGCAGCGCCGGGGCGGATTCGGTGATCAGCTGCCATGGGCTGACGGGCCCGTGCCCGGGCCCTGGAAGTTCCTTATCACTAATCTAGTGAATGTTACTGGCTGCTCCCGCTTGGTGAAATTCACTAAGAAAAGAGAAATGATCATAGTAACTTCACTGTGTCAATGACTTTGGTTGACCCAGTGGAGGATTTAATAAAAGCCAATAGAAGAGACAGTGGCTCTTACAGACATAACCTGGTTGTATACTTCCCCTGTGAAATTGTACTTAAGTAACTAGGTTGAAGTCCTAAGAAAAGAAATACTTTGTGTGGTTTTAGTGTAATCTTTTTTTTTTTTTTAATAGTAGACTTTGTTTTTAGAGAAGTTTTAGGTTTACAAGCAAAATTGACTGGAAAGTACATCGAGTTCTCACATATTCCCTCCATCCCCACAGCCTCCCTCACCATAAACACCCGACATTTGTGTAGTATAATTGTTGAATTGATGAGTAACCTACAATGACACATTATCACCCAAAGTCCTTAGTTGACATTACAGTTTACTCATGATGTTGTACCTACTATGGGTTTTGACAAATATAGAATCCACCATTACAGTATCATACAGAATAGTTTGCTGCCCTAAAATCCCAGTGCTATATTTTGAAATGCCAGTGAGATTGGTTCAGTAAAACATTGAAGATTACGGCTGTCAATTTGGATGGGGAAAACTTTGCTGAGCTGATTTTACATTTTGCTTCCAGTCACTCCAACCGTCTGATCCCAGTAAGAAGTGCTTTCACTGGAATGACTTTTTTCAGTCTTGGTATTGATTATACTGATGTTGAACCTTTATAATATTTCTGAAATTTTGCTGTGGACATTAGGGTTCATACAAAAAAGGACAGTAATGAGTGCAAAATTGTATCTTAAAAGTAAAAATATATCTATAACATAAGAGTCAGTGACATGAAGAGAAATTTTAACCCATTGAAATAAAATGTCCTGATTTAACAGTGTATCAGACATAGGGACTGCAAATAGAAAGATGAATGAATCTGTGTGCAAAGGGATTCACATTATAGTAAGGCAGACAAATATTTAAGCAAGTAATCAAAGTGAGAAGAGCCACTGGAGAGGAGTATACAAAGGAGCTGATCAGTCCTGGGAGTGTGGGGCAGAAGAACAGTGCTGTTGCCATTAACTGCAGACTCAACATGTACCTATTTTCTGCCAGTTTCTGCACTGGAGATCAACAACCCTTGGAAAGTACAAAAGACCGCAATAGAGAAACTGGTCTCCAGCAAGCAGACACCACTTACATCTAATAAAGATAGTGGAAAAATGAACACAAATCTTCACAAGGTGCTCTGACAGACTGTTGAATTAACAATAATCACTCAACGGCTAGGGAATTAAGCAGAGGCTCACTACCCAGGTCTTTTTGGCAACTTCAACCTCCGGGGTTAAGGCTTATGGGTAGGGCTACCAGCAGTATTTCAGCTACAGTTCACAGGATTTATTTGAAAAGCTTCAAAAACGGTGAAGTTGGAGGGATTTTTCTCTGTGTCCAGTTGGTGTGAAATGATTAAACGTTTTAGACTTGCTTATGTTTGTATTTTCTAAATGAGGAAATCAGCTGATAGGTTTTAGTAAAAGAAGATAATTTGCAAGGTGGTGAAATTCAGTGATCTCAGTAAATGCAAACTGAGCAAGATAAGAATCTGGTTTCTTTTTCTCACTCTGTTCTAATCTACTTGTAGTCAACACCAAACACATCCTTTCTATAATTTAAGAGATTATAGGAAAATCAAATGTGGAACCTTCAGTGAACTGGGCTCATGTGATTCTGTAAACCTCATTCACCTTAGAGCTCATCTTACCAATAAAGTTTTCAGTAATAGGCCCACTTTCCAAGTCATTCTTGAAAGCACTAAAAAAATCCTTGATGAATATCATCTTTGATATACTTCTTCCACATTGCATTCATTTTCATTTATCGTCACCTTATGGTTTATGATTATAATAAGGAACAGTGGTCATGTCAGGCTCTATTTGACTATGCTTTGCAAATAAGATTTGCCAAGTACTAGAGCAAGTGTCTTACTCCCAAATTCAAATAAATGAAAAACTATAAGAACACTGACAGATTATTTGCAGTTGGACTGGAACATTCTGTAGCATACCACAGGACATAAATGCAAAAATAAATACACCCAAGGGACAAAGATGTTCAAAGTTAACATGGAGAGGCAATCCGTAAAGGGAAGAATATTGTAATTGGTAGGGAACAACATTGACAAATTATTAAATTTCAAAATTTCTAATAACATTCTTCCAGTGATCTGCCTTTGCTTTTACTACACATGAAAGTGGTCAACAGCAGTGACTTATTTGCTTTATTTCACCCCACCAATCACATGGTTTTCCTAGAAAAAAATATATCGTAATTGCCTGAAACACTCTGTTCTTTCCAAAGCTGTGCCACTTATTTCTTATGGCTATATTAACTGCAGTTTCTTCGTGGCTTTCTAATGCTTTGCTTTTGTGTTTGTTTACATTTTGTTTAACCAAATGTAGGTGTCAGACATACTGGATATTTATTTCATAATAAATGTCATACTCTCAAAGTAGGTCATACTCTTCCTACTTAAGAAAGTACCCTTAGGTCAGTAGATAGTGGCCTCTCTTAATCATGGTTCTACTGTTATTCTGGGTACAAGTGGTCTGTGTGTTTCACTGTTTCCTGTGCCTGCTCTGTCCTTTGCAAATAGGCATGATTTGCTATCTTTTTTTTTTTTCATTAAATGAAAGGCTTTGAGCCCATCCAATCCTTGTGAATTGTTAATTGTGTGGCATTTCAAAGGGCTGTGGTTTTACATAACCTGGACCTGTTTTGTGAGTTTCATCAAATTAGCTAACTTCTTGTTAGTTTCTTCTTTGTAGAAGTCAAAGGTGATCTTAAGCGACTTGCACTATGGCATTGGTGTAGGGAGATATTTGTTCTTTTTGAGATTTTTACAGTGATGAAAACTAGACCCAGAAAATTAGGATTATGATAGATTTTGTTCAAGGTACTATGTTTTCATTTTTATTTATCTGTCGGAGCCCTTGCTTAGATTTCCTGTTCCTAAAACTCAGTGAATTTGACAACCCAACACCACCAAATGGAGAGCTCTTCCTGGTATTGCAGCTCTGTGCTCACTGGCCAGTCTTCCAGACTGTTCCTTTCTCTGTCAATATTTATTTGTCATGGATCTCCTTTCTCTTAGCTAAAATATTTCTGCAAACTCATATGTTAAGCAAATGTATGTTTGGATGTTGATGATGTGGTAATGACTGTTTCTGCCAACGCCAATCTAATTTTCTCGCCATCTGCTTTTTGTAGGTAATCATAGCTGGAAATATTGATCACTCCCAACTGTAGACCTTATCCAGATACAGTTTCTGAGCCAGTGCATATAAGGTTGCAAAGAACTAAGTTATTTCATTTTGAAATAGGAGTGGCAGAAAATTTCTATTACGGAGTCTGTTTCTAAGATGGGATTTTCATGGTTTGCCAGTATTAGTTAGCAACCCCACTGAGTATTAAGTAGTTTAGGCAAACAAAGAGATACCGGAAATATCCAGGGGTTATCTTAAGTAATGAAAGAAAATGCTGAAGAATTACCCTTCAAAGGTTAGGTAAATCTAAACTAGGCCTCGGAATGTTTATGAATTATGAATTTGCTGTAGAACAGAATAGCTACAAATTGGGCAAACGTGACTGCCGTCAAGTGTGAAGCTATATTCCATGCTTCCAGAGGGGGCCGATCATAAGCGTAAATAGCCCCTCTCCTGGGGTATCTTTGTTTTCTTCTCCTATGTGTTTTGTCCTGTTTTCAGTTGCATCTGTAGGAGCAGCAAACCAGGGCAATGTATTTGATGGGAACTAAAAATTAGAACAAGCTCATAATCTTGTTTTATCTTTGTCTCAGATAATATGGAAGATTAGCAGATACAAATTTACAAAATGTTATACACTTCTGTTCATTTCTTAGTGAAAATCAGTTAACTTTTACTTCGAGAAATTTTTGTCATTCTTTTTTTTTTTGTCATTGTGAATTTTATAAGTTCTATTTCATCTTGATTTGGTGTGTCATGTTTATGATTCTTTGGCTTTTTCCCCTTGTTGATTCTGTTTTGACCAGGTTCTTAGTTGAGACAGTAAGCTCTTAACACACCAAAGCAGTGCATGGAAATATTAAAAGCATCCTGGTTTGTGTGGGAGTTTGTTCCATTCTTCTAGCCTGAGGTTTCTTTTCTCACATTCTGTTCAAGTAAAGTTGAGATGTATTTGCTTCCTCCGTATGAAAGAGGGAGCAGGCAATGCCAAAACACGAGGTGATTAGCAATGCTTGTGCTAAGTTACAGCAGGAAGTTGGGCGTGTGCAAGCGAGCAGGGAGGGTAGGGCGGGATGGGATAGGTTAGAAATGTCACAGGGGAACTGGCAGCATCCACGACCGTCCCCAAAACAGTTCTGTCCCTCTGAACTTCTGTTTGCTGTGGAACAGCAGCTGATTCCCAAGAAAAGTGACACCGCTTTAGAGTATAGTACTTGCATCATGAATTACACGATCCTATTAAATCCTGGCAATGACATCATTTAAAAAAAGATTCTTGTACATGGTTATATATTATAATTCATCTTTTGCATCTTTAAATGAATCATTATTTCAGCATGCATAGAAAATTAAGAGCTTCTAAGAACACTTAAAAAATGATTAGTACATTAGGATTTTCCCCTCGAAACCGAATTCCCCCTGATTCTGGATTCTGGACAGTTTCAAAGACAATGGAGTAATACCAAGAAGAATGTCACCATTTCACCTCTCTTTTAAGAGAAAAGTTGCTTTACACAGCGTATCACTTTAGAACTTACCATGAAAGTGGTATGAAATGTTAAATTTTTAGGGTTTTTTTTCCTGGCAGAAACCATCCAATCAATTTAAACATCAGTCAATCCAGAGAAAGAAGGTGTGGGCAGCTGTGGATGTCTCTAAAACTGGAGTGCCGTCTGATCACAGAACTGCTCTGAGATGAGGATACTGACACAGGTGTTCATGACCTCATTGAAAACTTAAAGGATCCATGACTGCATCAAGTCGAGGTCCACACTCACCGCAGCCTAACTTGATTGCGATAGTTGATATTAGTCAATGATTAAAGCTGTGCCCAACATTATGGAGTTAGCAGGCCGTTATCCAAATTTGTTTATTCTTTCTCAGAAATACTTCAACCTCCTTTTCTATCTCTTTAATTTTCCTTTCCTGATAAGATCCTTTTAATTTTGTACCCAAACGCTTCTCCTTTCCTCTTTATTCTTTCGTAATTTCATTGTTTTTGAATGTGCAGATGGACTATGTCTACCTAATTTGACTGTGAAACCTTTACCTTTTTAAACTGTCTTCCTTTGTGAAATTAGAATAAAGAACAGAGCAAATCAGTGTGTAGTTGAAAGCTCAGGGCTTCTGAAGGTTCTGTCTTCTGAGCTCCGGTAGAATCTATAGTCTTTCAGTCATACTCCACAAGCAAAGCAAATTTCTACTAAATAAACTTTTTATGAGATTTTAGTGGGTCAGAGTGAGCCCATTTTGTCAAATGTCCAGAACAATGCCTGGTACATAGGAGGTACTGAAAACAGCTTGTTGAATCAGGGGTCAAGGGCTGGGGCTTGCACCAATTTGCTGGTCACTCTGCTAGGCATTAGGGAATCTTGAGGTCAATCTTATATGGGAGAAACAAATAAATGGGAAATTCTAAAACATGTGTTAAGTGTGCAGTGTAGGGTTAAGCATAGGGTATTCTCACGTGATATAGGTAGCACTTAACCCAGTATCAGCAGGGGCTTGAAAAATGCATTCATTCCACAGATAATACTTCTTACATGTCAGTTTCTTTAAAAGAAGGTAGACTCAACTGGTATATATATATGCCTTTTGCCCTTTGCCCTATGCCTTTTGCCCATTGCCCTTTCCCTTTTTGCCATCTGCCTGAGCAGCCATCTTGTACCATGAGGTTTCAAAAGGATGGAAGTCGGAAACTAAGGATGGCTAAGAAGAAATATAGAAGGATCTGAGACCCTGAAGCAATCGTAAAGCCATAGCTCCAGCCTGACCTCTGAAACTCTTGTGCATAAGAAGAAAATGATCATACTTTATTGTCTCACCATGTTACACTATGCTGTCATTTTTATAATTTTAAAATAGAGAGTTTGTATGATTTTTTGCTATTATTGTTTAATTTTCTGTGTGTATTCTTCTGTATTAACTTGAGTGTTTGAATTTTTTTCCTGGTGGTTATCTTTATAACTGGACTTTATATTATACACTTTAACCTTTATTGCTGTAAATCATGTCTGTTACTATGAATTATATTCCTATCAGTATATTAGTATGTATTCTAATTTCCCTCCACAATACAGTTTTGGTACATGATATTTTCTTAGCTTATCTCTTCATTCTTTCAAATAGTTTTACCAGCATAACTTGATTTATCTTTAAGAGGTACCATTTGATACCCAGAAATAAAAGGGAAGGAAGTAAGCATATGTCCAATTACCTCCACCTTTCTTTCCCTTTCCAACTTCTGTTAGTTGTAGCTTCAGCCTCTGGGTGATGGAGACATGAACGGGTGGTGAAGGAGTATGGGCTCTGGCCATTACAGAAGGAGTTAATGCTCCAGTTGGAGATGAGGCAATGGAAATACTCCCCATTTTTTCTGTTGATTTCTTCAACAATTGTGCAGTATAGGCTTCTTTTCATGAAGCCTTAGGGGGCAGCTTGATAAGCAGACTGTTGAAGATTTGATTCAGCTTTTCAAGACAAGGCGCCCAGCACTTGTGCAGCAAAAGCACAAAGCAAAATGTCATGAAGACTTGCGGCAGTGTGTTTGGGACAGCCCTGGATCCGATCCATTACGCTAGCCCAGGCAGCCACCAAACACTCTGCTAATGTCTTGTCACTGTGGAGGTTCTCTGCCTAATCTAAAGCCCCACCCAGCCTCTGTCTGGGCGCAGTAAAGAGAATGGCTGGTGCTCTCAGTCCACTTATGAAAGGCTCTTCCCTCCTGAATTTTAATTCATCTGGTCCTCCTTTTTCCACCACAATCTGATATCTTTAAAAATGTGACATTTTAAAATCACTATCTTGAAAAGATGTCTACACCCCCATGTTTATTGCAGCATTATTTTCATTAACTAAGATAAGGAAACAACCAAAATGTCCATCATGGATAAATAGATTTTAAAAAATGACACATTTACACAGTAGAATATTATTCAGCCATGAAAAAGAAAGGAGATCGTGCCATTAGTGACAACATGGATGGAATTACAGGGTACTATGCTAAGTGACATAAGCCAGACAGAGAAAGACAAATACTGTGTGATCTCATTTATACAAGGAATTAAAAAACCAAACTCACAGGTGCAGAGAACAGACTGGTGGTTGCGGGAGGTGGGGGAAATGGGTGAAGGACATTAAAGGTACAAACTTCTACTGTAAGAAAAATAAATCCTGGGTATGTAATGTACAGCAAGGTGATGATAGTTAACAATACTTTATTGTATCCTTGAAAGTTGCTAAGAAAGTAGACCTTAAAAATTCTCATCACAAGAAAAAAAATATGTAACTATGTGCAGTGATGCATGTTAACTAGACTTATTGTTATAATCACTTCATAATATATACATATGTCAAACCACTATACTGCATACTTGAAACTAACATAGTATTACATGTCAATTATCTCTCAGTAAAACTGTGGGGGGGAGGGATTTAACATTTAAGTAGTATAACTCTCAAGAAAAATACTGCTTACAGAAAAAAATGATGTTTTTGGCATTTTTTGTTTTTATTTTCCTAGTTATTGCTTCAGGAGGAATGTCCTACCACTTCCTTTTATATTCTACTCAAAAAAAAGTGTTCTGAACCCTTACAGATTTAGTGAAATTATGGATCCCAAACTGAATGGACTTTTCTCTCGGGCCTCAGGAAGAGGGATGTACGGGTCCATTGCTCTCCTACAACTTTCATAGGCAATATCACCTTGGTTATTTTGAAAGGTATTTGAAGGTTATTTTGAAAGAAGCATTGCTCACTGCTATATACCATTTTCTGTGCCTTAAAAATGTGAAAAGAGTGCACTGTCAAGCTTAAATAGAACAAGCGTAAAATAAGGGGCAAGGAAAGATGAGAGAAAAGTCGAGAGCCTTGTACTGAGCTTACTACTCTATCCACATGTGAAGGACCCAGGTCTGATGTGTCTGATTAGGTAAATTATATCATTTAATCTTTAAAGCAATATATGAAGTATATATATATAAGTACTTCCAGTTTAGATAAGGAAATGGAGGCTTGTGAGATTACACAGCTAATCCCCGTTAGTTAACAGAGGAGGGCAAAGAACCCCTCCCCACCCCATGCTCAGGCCCCTATTCCTGTCCTCTGAACCAAGAACAGCTCTCTCTTGAAAAACTCTTTCTTCACTTTGCAACTGTTCTCCTCAGGGGTGTCTGCCCAGAGCTCTTACTTCATCCCCCAGATCTTGAAGGCACAGCAGCGCCTGGCCTTCGGCAGGCTTTGTCTTACAGGGAAAACCTCTTTATTTCCCTGAGCTCCACCTTTGTTCCTATTTCTCTTCCTTTTGAGGGAAAAGACACACACACATTAATGCTTTTTAAAAAAAGCAAAATCTCCTATGTAAAGCGATTTTTCTCTCTCTCTCTCTTTTCCTTTTGGAGCTCATTGAAAGGGCATTTTTCCTCCCAGTGAAGGCTTCTCCATTAATCTATAAAGCTTTGGGTTGTCATGTCTTGAAGCTCTGCCCATAATTTTCTTTTCAGGAATTGTGGTGAATGGGACACACCCACAAATACACAGATATACACACTATATTTTTTTCCTTTGAGGCTTAGTCTTGATCGTCTAGAAGTATAATTTGTGTCTTTTAATATCATCTGTATCTTCAGTCTGCTAACTTATTGAGCATATGAAACGAAATCAAAATTACTGCTTTGATGTCCTTGTATACTAGCTGTGGTATTTGTTTCATTTCTGGAGATGTTTCAATTGACTGATTGACATCATCATTATAGGTTGTATTTTCTAGGCTTCTTTGCATGCCTGATCGCTTTTGATTAGGTACCAGAAGTTATGATTTTACCTCTGGGTGCTGGGTATTTTTTCATTTCTATCAATATCCTTACACATGGTTAAGCTACTTGAAAACATTGTGGTTTTTCCAGGTCAGGTTTTGTTAGGCGGACTCAAGGAATGTTTTATCCTAGGTTAACTTTCCCTTCTTCAGGGGCAAGGCCGTTTTTATACTCTCCCTAACACCCTTTGTGTTTTAGGTTTTCCCCTCAGAATTTTGGGACTAATTCTGTCTCTGTGTGACCTCTGCATCTTGTTCCCTCTTACCCTTTCAAGTGGTTGTGTCCTTGCCCTGTGGTAGTTTCATCACAGATACTGACGTACTCACTATTCAGCTAATACTGAAGCGGAACCCTCTGCCGTCTCCAGAGTCCTTTCTCTGGGTGGCTTGTTCCCTCCTGGTATGTTGTTTTTCCTGCTGATGCTAACTGCTTTTGTCTCTCTGAACTCCCAGCCTTGCCCCCTCAGCTCAGGGAGACTGCTGGGCTCTGACCGGGTTCCTCTGCTCTCCACCACAGCACATACCTGTTCTCCAGTACACTCCCAGGCAGAAGGCACGCCTCATTTTCCCCCCATCTCTCTGGGATTGCTGTTCTTTGTTGCCTGATGTCTTGAGATCCCTGGAATAGTAAATCTTTGAGTAAGGAAGTCCTCAGCTTGCTGACACCCTCAAATTCAGTGACCATAGTTTTTGAGTCATTTTTGTGTTGATGTAATTATTACCCAGCCCTAACTCCTTCTTGCTATGATATTACATATTGACAACAACTCATTCATATCAAAATTTCATTCTTCATTCCTGCATTCATCTGATTCCTGTTTTGACTTTGAGAGCACTCTTTTGCTGACCTTATTGCATTTTTGATGGATATAATATATGATCATACTGATTATCACATGACCTGGATTTGTACAGTTTTTGAAGTTGAAGTGTTAGGCTCTGCCCCTAGAGTGGTGGCATTTGAGGTTAAAAGAAGTAACATAAATGAACACATTGGCTTACATGGCCAAGTGACTTGTGTGAAGTCAATGGCCCTCACTGTTAGATCTGGGGACAGCTCTTGGGGGGTGACTTCCAACCACTTGTCCTGACCCCTTGACCCCAGTTTCCTCATTCAAAACCCTGAACGTGGGTAAGGAAGCCCTGCTTGCCTTGTTAGAGTGCTTACATCAAATGGTGACTCTCAAGTTTGGATGCATCACAAGTAGATCCAGAAATTCATTCCAGTGACTAACATCCATCTGCTTCTCCTCCTTATCAGTGCAGGAAATAAAGAAGTATATTCACAATAGTTTGACTATTAAAATAAACTTTGCCACAGTACAGGCATCTGAAAAGGAGAATCACATTTACGAGACAGATTTCATGAAGTAATCCTTCAGTGGTGTGATCTGGAAGGAAATAAAACTCAGAGAAGTAGAATGATCTGGAACATGTTGGTTATCAGAAGTCTTTATGCCAGGCTCGTTCTGGCACAATGCTCTGCCAGCCTTTCATTTGTTATAACTATCAGTAATTCCAAAGAACTATTACTCTAGGCAACACTTATGCCAATATTTTCTCTCAGGCTTGGTATGGAACTAATTGTACAGTGCTCATACAAGTAATAATGGCAGCTAATAATGAAGTGAGATCAAAGAATTAAAACCATCTTAGACATTTTAGATTATTTGACCTAATCTTTATTATTATCCTTTCAGACAATGTCATCATCCTCATTCGACAAACGAGACCACCTGAGTTTCAGAGAGATTAAATTTTCTAGCTAACTATATCGAAACTTGGAATAGAATTGAAGTCTGACTTGAACATTCATGCTTGTTCCGTTATTCTAACCTGCTTCTCTAAACTGCTGCTTTGTGTGACTGACTACAGCTGTCAGTTCACCAAGAAGCCACTTCTCTGAAGTGTGCGAGCTCAGGGCGCACTGAAGCCTTCCTCAGCACCTCAGAGAGAGCCTTCCCGTCCCCATTGCCTTCTGGATACTCCTGAATGCTACCCTCGTAGCTTCTGCTTGGCATCTGTGTCTTTCAAAAGCTGGAATCTGGTCTGGGGCGTATTTCACATGTGTGGAGCCCACAGCTTATAATTAAAGTTCTTTCTTGGCAACCTGCCTTTCATGGCTGAAAGATTTCCCCCTCTCTATCAACTGCATCAATTGCTTCCTTTCCCTGGCACTTCTCACAGAAATTTCCACGTGTATGCAGGCTGTAGTTTGTAACAGGCTGTTGAGACTTTTACCTAATTTTCAAGTATGATTCAGAACCGTTAGCTCTTTCAGTTTAAAATTAGAACGACAATGCATCATCACGTGAGATTTTAAGATTGGCTGGTGAGTCACAAGCGTCATTGAACACTCCCAATCAAAAACCACCCTACCTGAGGGTTTCAAATTCATCTATTATGTAATTACTTAGAGTGTATTTTGTAAATTTCAGTGTGAAGTTTCTTCACAGAATATGTTGTTTTTTCAAGTTAATGTTTAAGATCGCTTACTAGGACAACATTTTGTGCCCAAATGAAAAATATGAAAAGACATTTTGAAGGTGATTAGCTAGAAAAGAAGTACTAGACTAACTTTAATAATATAATTACAAGGCAGTTTATGAGAACCCTATAACCACGGGAGTTTCCATTAGAAAAATACTAAAATTTAGCTCTGTGAAATCTAGGGGATTTTTGATGTTCAACTGTAATACATCTGGACTGAAAAATTAAACCTTGTTTCATAAGCATCCTGTGTCAGTTTCTTTGCAGTGCAGGAAATAGGTTCAAATAAAGATATGAGAAAGATATACAGTAGCTGTGCTGGGTGTGCATACTAGTTCATACTAATGTAGCCATTTCCAGGAATCAGTGGCTGATTATTTTTCACGTGATATACTTAAAACACAGTGATGGGAGATTATCCTCATTTAGTCAAGTTCTCCCACATCTTGGGAAGTGCGATCACATGTTCTTACATTTATCACTAACACTTATGTGTGGACACATGCATCTGAATTTTATATATATATATATTTTATGTTTTACTTATTAAATCATTCAAGGAATATTTCAAGAAAATTCACTTCACTTACACTTCACTTCTGATACATTATGCTTCCCCTAAAGAATCTCAGATTTTTACTTAAAGGGTGTACTAGCTTAAAGTGTAACAATTGATATCTTTAAAGCATAAACGTTATTTTTTCCCATATATATTGACTCATCTTTACTGCAATGCTATGAGATGGGCATTATTATTATTATATTTTACAACAGAAAACCTAGGCTCAGAGATTTTTTTTTTTTAGTCTGCTTAAGGTCATATATGTAATAAGAAATGAATATATTCAGAGCCCCCTATGTGCTGTTTTCTGTGTATTCATCAATTTTCACAGTGGCTCAAAGAGGAAAAGACAACTTCATCTCTGACAGATGAGGTGACTCTAGTTTTAGCAGGTAGGAAATGAGTCTGAGTTTATATAAAATAGCAAGTTTTTGGGCTAGAATTCTTAGTCCTTGGTGTCTGATTTGATTCCCAATGGCTGTTCACTCTACCACATTTTCTCTGCCTGGTTCATTTACTCTAACAGGACAGAGTAAGGACATACATTGAGGGGCTCGGACTCTACCCTAAGAATGTTTGTTTTATAAGCACAAGAATTTAATTAGTGTGGAAGTTTCAACAAAGTGATGATTAGACGTAGCAATAAACCCCACAGTTGGAATTGTTGTTTTACATGATTTATTATTCATAAGAGTAAGACTGCAGAAACATCTGCCCCTGGGACATATCCTTACTAAGAGGGACAGGAGATGTTTTAGTAGCTCAGCAGTGAAAGTTCAGAATAGTCCCTGATGTACAAGGGTGACCTTGAGAGTGGCCATTTGCTAGTGTGATCATGAATAAGTACTAAAATAAATAAAACCTCTCTAAGGCATTTTTCTTAACTATTTGGAACATACACCTCATGTGTTAGACCAAACCTCAGCTTTGAGTCAGCCAGGGAAACCCTGCAGAAGTGGCCGCGGGTTATCCCGGAGTATCTGCCTGGCCTTCCCGTCCTATAAACTGAGAACGAATTTCCCCGCAATCCCCTTTGGAGCTGCACGTACGCGCACAAGTGCACAGTCATGTGCTCCGTCTTCAAAGGTCAATTGTCCTTCTTGGTCTCACTCCTGAACTTCCCCCATGACATCTGGTGTGAGGGAAGTGTTCCAGCTGACGGTCTGTCGAGTTCTCTTCCAGGAGGGTGGCAACCTAGGGCATTCTATCTCTGCTGAGTGAATGGTTCCCAAACTAGGGACAATGGCACTGTGAAAGCCAGTGGCCACAGCTAGTCATAGGCTGCATCTGTCGAGATTCTTTGTTCTCGCACTTCCACTTAAACATTCTTCACTCACTCACTGTTGGGTCTTCAGGGTAGAAACCATGGCTGAATATGCTCAAGTAGCAAACCTCGAGCCAGGGCACACACAGCGCTTGAAAGTGAAGCTATGGCTGCAGACAGATATCCTTGTGTGTGAATTAAGCTTGGGCATTATGTCTTTTAGCTGAGGAGGAAATGCTACTGAAAACCTTAAACTCAAAAATTCAGACTGAAAAATTCAACATAAGTCATAGATACAATTATAAGGTCACTGGGAATTGATGTATAACCTCCCTGCATCTCTTTCTGGATTACCCTTCGCAGCTTTTCGCTGTGTTGTCTTCGCTAGTTTCACAAAGAAAACACTTCCTCCCTGTGCATTTTAATCACTTACTGTGGTGGTTAAAGGGGAGATAAGACTTCAGGGTGGGATTATCACTTCCCAGCTGTATTAGCCCCATATAATGCTTACTCTGAACAGTCCCCAAGTTTTGGACCTTTGAAGCTCATGTTAAAAGGAGATCTGTTTGGCTATTCATTCTTAAAGTGAATTCAAGCTGAGTACTTCTTAAGTGGGGGCTAAATTATCACATGAACTATAGGTCCCATTAAGGGCTGGCTGCGGAATTGCAAAGCATGAGGGAAAGCAGTTTGATGTGCACATGGGTGACTCTCAGGTCTGACAGTGGCACAGAGGCGGGGATCCAGGCCTGAGAGCTCAGGAGAAAACCACGGCTTCCTCCCGGCAGGCCGCCTCCTGTCCGCACAGCTGCTTGCCGCCCGCTCGGCGGAGGATCACAGTTTCTAAGTAACTTTTGTAAGTAGGGCAGCTACAGGAGCAGGCTCGAAGCTTCACTTACCTTTTCTTTTTGGTTAAAACCTTTTGTTACTAGGAAGCAATTTTGAAGACTTCTGAGGAATACTGTGGGAAACAGACAACATTTTATGGTAAAAGATAAGTTCAAGGGAAAGGAAGAATGTCATTTCAACTTGTTTAGTAAAATTTTATGGGTTGGCATGTTACTGTCGTCATCAATTCAGTTTAAGACATTTAATTAGCATGTAGAGCACACTCTTGAAAGGAATACGGAGTTGCTGGTGCCATTGATTGTATCAAATAGAGAAAGTGCTGCATGTTACTTGCAAAATTATGTTTAATACACAACAGGATAAAACCAATATTATTGAGAAGTATGGAAAAGGTGAAGAATTCACAGAGAGATCAAGTTCCATTCCCAGATATTGCTTACTTTTTTTTCCCCTTTGCCCATGCTGTTCATTCACACAAGGTGGCCCTGTCAATCTTCAATTATAGGTGGAGCTAACTGACAGTGGGATCATTAAACTCATTCATCTGCTCTTCTGTTAAGTAAAAATGCCTTCAGTCAGCATAACAAAACTTTGGAAGGCTTGATTAAAGGCTATATCTTGTGATCTGCAGAAAAAGTGAAATTCAAGTTCAATTAAGGGGTGATTTTTTAAAGCTTTCTCTTTTGATGCAATTTTAGACTGATAGAAGATTTGGGAAGAAATACAGAGTTCGTGTATAATTTTCACCCATTTCCCTTAATTTTAACATCTTATGTAACCACTTTACAATTAATAAAACTAGGAAATTAACATTGGCACAATACCATTACCTAAATTACAGACTTTTAAATTATATTTCTCCAGTTTTCCACTAATATTCTTTTTCTGCTTAAACTTCAGATTGGTAAAAAATTGAAAATATTTGGTAATACCAAATACCAAAGGATGGATAATAACTGAGACTTTCATGTATGAGTACCAACACTTGGGCATGCAATTTAGTAACATCTAGAACTGCGCTGTTCCATAAAGTAGCCACTAGCCACATGTGGCTGTTGAACACTTAAAATGTGGTAAGCTGAGCTAAGCTATAAGTATAAAATACATTTGATTCCAAAAATTAATAATAAAAAGAATGTTGGATATATTTTTGATAAATTTTATATTTGTTATACTTTGAAATAATATTTTGGCTATATGTATTAAATGAAATGAATTTTTAAATATGTTTATACTATGCAAAGTATGTCATTAATATTGTTTCTTTTGATACTTTCTCATGAAGATGGTGGAATAGAGAACTATTGTTTCTTTTCATTTTTTTAAACATAGGAACTAGAATATTTTAAATTACATATGGGGGTCATATTATATTTCTATTGGATACTTAATCTTGAATGTAAAGGGAGCCCTTACCCAAAGACTCAGATATTTTAGATGCATTCTAGAGAAATTCTCATACTTTTGCATGAAGAAACATATGCAAGACTTTTATTGTATTCATTTTTGTAATAACATAAAATTAGAAACAGCTTACATGTTTATTAATAGAACACATAAATAAATTATAATATATTTATATAATAGAAAACATTCAGTAGTAAAAAAATAACCTATAGTTTCTGACCAGCATGAATTATCAATACAAGCAAAAGAGGCAAGTTGCACAAGGTTAAGTAAGGCATTATATCATTTTAATGTAAATTTTAAAAATTAAAAATACTCAAATCACTAATTCACGGTTTACGGATATAGACATTGCCTTGCCAATGGGTTTCAGCCCCAGGCAAGTTCACTATGGATTCAGTGGGGCTGAGGAATGACAATGGAATGTTCTTAGGGTGAAAGGGTTTATTACCCGGCTTATTCTCCCCACGAGAGGTTGAGCACTAGAATCACATCTGCATCCCACAGTCTGCAGGTTTGTAATCCTCCTCCATCTCTGCCTCCATCCAGAGCACCGGGCAGAGCTCTTTATACAGTGACTCAGTCAATAACAGCTTATTGCCTATGGGTGAGGAAGCAGTAGCCTAGCACAGGCCAGTAACACCATCAAGTAGTTTAGGGTCCGGTGAGGATCCTGGCCACAGGAACTTCAATTTCCCCACAACATAAATGATAAAGTATAAAAACATGGATGGTAGTTGAGACTGACTGCATTTTTGGACCCAGTTTTTCTCCTCTCAATCTATACAGCTCCCTTGGCTTGTAATTTACAGTGCCCTCTCATTATGTGTGGGCTGTAGTTTCCCCCTCTTGACTTTGGATTTGGCCATATATCTTGCTTTGTTCAAAAGTATGTGGTGGAAGTGAAGATGTGATAGTGCCAAGCCTAGGACTCGAGAGTCTGTGGCACTTCTCCTTGGTTTCTTGTGCCTCCATGCTGCTGGGGAAGGAACACATGTAGGCTAGTCCTGGGGGCGCAGGTGAAGCAGAGCCAAAGGCCCCGCCCAGCTCGCTGCAGACTTCCTCAGCTGCCTCCCGACTGACTCTCATATGCAGCAATGGGTTCACTCGAGATCTGTAGAGCCACTCATTAGAGTCCAGCCTGGATTAGCTAAATCCTCAGCTTTCCCTCAGATCCATGAAAATAAAAGGTTATAGTTTAAAGCTACTGTTCATTTTGGTAGTTTGTTACACAACATTTCTCATGGCAATAGCTAACTGACAGAGGAGAAACACATCATCTATAGTGTAATATTTCTATTTGAGGTGGAGGAAAATAAATGTTTTGTGCTCAAATATTTTTTCTTTTAAAGTTGTCTCACATAAATATTAAAAAACAATGTTAAGTTGGGATGATAAATACACAGCTGTCATAGTTTAAGTTTTTCTGTCAATGTGCAATATCTTAGTATTTCCTTAAGGTAAAGTGTTTTACAAAATCAAATTAAACTGTGGTACATCCAGATACGGAATGTTAATCAATGCTAAAAAAAAAAATAAGTTGTCAGGACATGAAGGGACACAAAGAAAATTTAAATGCAGATTACAAAGTGAAAGAAGCCAGTCTGCAAAGGCTCCATGCTAGGATTCCAACATATGACATTTTGGAAAAGGCAAAATTACAAAGACATCAAAAAGACATATGGAGACAACCTTTTGCTGAAGGTTAGTGGGGAGGGAGGGATAGGTATATGCAACACAGGATCTTTAGGGCAGTGAAGTTACTCCGAATGATACTATAATGGTGGGTATGTGTCGTTATACATTTGTCCAAACCCGTAGAATGTATCACACAAGAGTGAACCCTAATGTGAGCAATAGACTTTGGCTGATTATGATGGACAAATGTGGGTTCATCAATTATAACAAATGTACTGCTCTGATGCGGGACTTGATAGTGGAGAGCGCTATGCAGGTGTGGGAACAGCGGACATTTGGGAACTCTCTGTATCTTCAATGTTGCTCTGAGTATAAAACTGCTTTAAAAATAATGTGTATTTTTTAAAGGAAAATTAGAATATTAATTGCCCACTTTAACATTACTTCATTTGTGATTTCATGATATTAATTCTCTAATATTTTTTCCCCACATTCGTTAGTGGTTTACCTAAATAGCTTTTGGTTACGCTTTATATTTATGTTTACATCTAATCATCCTTTCCAGTTTAGCAAGTGGTCTTAGTTAAATGGAACCTGGCAACCATAAATGCAGGATCTATCAAAGCCACCTTGAAATATTAAAGTTATTTTCCATGCTTACTGGAAGGTGGTTCCAAGTTCCTCTAATGTACTTAGTCAACGATCCGGTAATTCTGAACCCTTCAGGCAGTTGTCAGGCACAGGCCCCTCCTCGGTCCGCTGCCTGCCTCTGTAGGTTCACATTTTTGCTTTGGCTCTCATCATAGGTCATGATTTTGATGCAAACCTAAATATGGTTTTCAATAGAGATTACGTCCAGAGAGGGACTAGCCTCGGCTCACCCCACCTTCTGTGCCTTCCTATGTCTGGCTAGCATATCAGAGTGTTTTGTACATGTATGTTTTCCTCAACTGCTCTTACTTTAAAAAGAGGAAGTGATGGGGTGAAACAGAGTTAGGGACAATCTCATCAAGTCATTTTAACCACATTTATTGGCACAGAAAATTTCCTCAATAATGGATTTCTAATGACAAAGATTCTTTGCCTCCTGAACTTGCTAGGCCCGTCTGTGCCTTCCTTTGAAAAGCTGAGTTTTAGCAAGACCCCTGCTAAGTGAGTTCAGCAGGGATCTCCCATCCTCTTTATCTGGCCATTCTCGGTACAATCGGCTTCCTCACCCTCCACCGTTCCTCAGGGTGGCATCTGGTGGCACCCCCTGTCTTTAGGTTGCTCTCTGCCGAATCCCGCCTCACTGCTGATATTTTCCCCTAGTAATTTGGGAACTGCTGCTCCTTGACTACAGACTTCCAAGCTCCCATGCCGTATTCAGAATTGAACCCAGTTCTGTACTGAGATGCCTTTACCCCTCTGGCAATACTCCTGAATAAAATCTATTTTTATTGGTTTAACTACAGCCCAGCTCCGTTGTTTGACATTAACTGGAGTTCTCATAGAAATGAAAGAAATTTTTATGTCCAGAGAGAGTTTGCAGCATTGGAGAGAATATTTATAGTTCAAAAGGCTACATTTCTTCCCCTATTATAAAAATTATAAATTAGTTTTTGTAATATTATTATTCCTAATAATTTCCATTATGATCCCAATATTGTAGCCACACATAAAAATCTCTCCCAAAGACTTCCCACAGTTTGGCACAGATTTAATGAGGAGAAAATTAAAGAAGACTTACTGACTTGCAGGCTATAGCTCATAGATTGTTCACATTTTTGATGGGTTCCTCATTAGAAATGACTAGGAATCATGAGAAAAATGGTGGTAAAGTTATTGTTACTGGAAATTTTCAAATTGTCCATGGAGGTGCTTTCTTTTTAGGAAAGATATTCAATGAATCACAGTTCCTTGCATAAACCTCTTTGAAGGAAAAAAAAAAAGTTCAAAGGGGATGTCCACAGGATAACTTTCTGGGACTCCAGTGAATTGATTCTTATTCAACAGGGGGATTTCTCAAGCATTCTGAAAGCTTAACCCAGAACTGTGCCTGTCAGCAGAGTCTGTCTTCCAGAGAAGAAACATCTACAAATATAGCTTAAAATGTGAAGCATCTACACTTAAAAACTGTTCTCATCCCCTCAAGAAAACTGAATCTGAAAAATAGGACTCTGCATGCTTGACTAATTACTCATTTCCTGCAAATGCAAACCTAAGAGCTACATGAAAGAGGATAGTAATGAGCTGTGGATTTTTAAGTGTGTTTCAAAGAATTCAAGCTCCTCCAACATTTCTGTTTAATCAAAGGCCAAAGAAAGAGAGGATCTTTTATAGTCTGTCTCTACTGGAGGAAATTGTCCTTTTTAAAATATCAATGGGAATTTATTTTTGCCATCAGTTGGTAGAAATGACTCTATTAACGTTAGTTCATTTTGTAGTTTATTGTTCCTACCCTAAGTTATGGTTTTGCAGGTGAAATTGAAAAAGACACTGTTCATTAGTGCTTAACCTGAAACTGGAAATTCCTGATGTTTACAGGACTTGTTCATAATGCTGAGTGGTATTTGACATGTTTACATAGTTGGTCATACTTTAGGTAAAATAACAGGAAAAAATATTCTGGAAAGAATCTCTGAAATCCATCTGGAATTCTTGAAAACATCTTCCCTGTTTAAAGATATATAGAATTTCATAACCACCCACAGCAAACATTATAGCATTTTATAATCTTTATAACTGAAAGTAAACAATTTGAAAATTTTAATAGAAGAAACACTTTTATGATTTGATTGGATATCAAGTGGATCTAATAAGAATAGAAGATAAAGAAAAAAGAAAGGTAAGTTTCTCTCTTATTAAAGATAAACAAAGCCAGAATTTAGTTAAAGTCATGAAAACAGACTTAACTCTGTAACTGCTGAGGACAGGGAGAAGAGCTGAGCTCTATTCAGATTTGCA
Source organism: Manis pentadactyla (assembly GCF_030020395.1). Taxonomy (NCBI): domain Eukaryota; kingdom Metazoa; phylum Chordata; class Mammalia; order Pholidota; family Manidae; genus Manis; species Manis pentadactyla. Next base: position 24,201,025 of record NC_080037.1, on the reverse strand, counting down.
CAGATTTGGGAGTTTTAAATGGTGAATGAAGGAGTAGGGAGGGGGTTGAGGGCTCAAGTGGAGTCAAGGAAGTAAAAAATAATAAATGGTTGGTCGGTGTGACTGACTAGGCCAGTTGTGTCAGCTGGCTGGCAGCTAGGATTCTGTCCTCCCTCAGAGACCGAGAGAAAGAGGCCCTGTCCTTCCTGACGACTGCATTTCACAGGAATGGCTTCCGGGTCCTTGAGAAAGACACCCCTGAGTTGTACGAGATAAAAATCACCTCAAAGGGACAGAGGAAGGATTCACGGCTGTGAGCCCTTTTCAGTAAATGCTCTCAGAAAGGAGGTCAGAGGCCTTTCACAGGTGTTGGTTAGAACAAAGAGTAAATTCTTCTGAAGGCCCCGAGCTCTTCCAGACAGGAACACCTCTCTCTCTCTTCTTTTCTCTCTTTCTCCCTTCCAACACCCCAGCCCTTTTATTCTCTCTTACTGAGTGACAGGGTGAACTATAAGAAACAGAAACTACCACTGTAGGTATTTTAAGCAACAAGGGTTTTAATACAGGAAATTATGTGCTTACACAGGTATTAGAAGTGATAAAAGAGAGGATTCTACAGTGGGCCTCTGAGACTGACCCCAGAGTGACCCCTCTGGGAAGCTACTGCCTCTGAGGTCTTTACTAGAGCTGCAAATTCAGATATAATACCTGGAGCTATAATGTAGTTGTTAAAAGGCTGAAATTAAGAAGCTGTCACTGCTGCCATTGTGACTCCCTTCCAACACTGAGGACACTAGAAAGCAGATTTCCATAGTTACAAGCTAGGCATTAATTCTTAACACCTAAGAGTCTGTAGAATAGATGCTGCAAGTTTGCTGAGGAATATCCCATCTTTCCACAATCCTGCTTGCAAGCAGAAATAAGAAGATAGCTTTGACTCTGCTGTACTTCCAAATCTTCTCAGCAGCTGCAAAGATGTCTTTGTATCTTTCCATTTTTCCCCTTTCCCTCCTCTCCCCCGTCTTTAAAATGTGTGAATACATACTTAGCCCACAAAAAACTGCTATATATCCTTGAACTTTAAAAATTATACATGAAATAGGTGAATCCCATGGTTTTATGTAGTTTACAGTCCAGCAGGGAGATAGATGAACAATTACTACCCCATGGGTTAAGTGCTAGAATAGAATTGTGTATGTAGGGTTTGGGAGCATCAAAGCAGTTAACTCTAGGTGGAATAAAAGTTGTCACGGAAACAACCTTAGTGCTGTCTATGGAAAGGTGACTACAGTGTCATCCACTGGGGAGTAGGTGGAGGGGCCTCTGAGAGGGAAGAACAGATCTAAGAAAATCTGGTAAGCTGAAGGAACAGCAAGTCATCCCATCAGTCCTATGTAAGGGAAATGGCTCTAACGCTCTAACTCTACTAAACAATAGTTAGAGACAAGACTTGCCTGTAGGTTTGAGGCTCCAACTCTTAAAAAGATAATAATATCTAACCAAATGCCAGCTGGTTCCTCCCCACAATGCTTTATAACTGCTGTAGGAGTGAGTTTTAGGCCTATGACACCCAAGACCTGCTTCCGTGATGAATACTTCCCTTCTAACTGTATTCACTTCTTAAGCTTAAAAGGACACAGAATGCCTTCATTATTATGGGCATACACATTTAATTTTTTGATTCATTTAAACAAATATTAAGTGCCAGTTTTGTGCTGGTAATTATGTCTGTGATGAGGAATCTTCAGTGAGGAAACAGACATGCAGACACTAGTAATATTATCAGACAGTTGATCTGAAAAAGTGATGTAAAGAATTGCTAGGAATCAGAAGAGGGCTCTTCTGAGTCATTGGGAGGTTTCAGCTGGGGATTCATGGAGAGAGCAGTATTTGAACTGCAAAGTAAAGACTGAGTGCCCGTTTTCTAGATGGTTTAATATGTGGGAGTGGAAGGATATTCTAGGGAGAATAAATAGCTTTACACATATTAACTGTCATCAGTGAGGAGAATACTGTGGATATACTGCAAGAGGGGTGGTATGGAATCAGGATGGCATTGAACATACAGAAACATGAGACATCAAACACTGACCTCAAGGAGATTGGGGTGGGAAACTGAGCAGAAGCTGCCAGTGCTATGAGCATGTAGAGAGGAAAGGCTTCCTGAGGTCCAGGGAAGGTGGTGCAGGTTTTGTGAAGGGGATAGAATTTGATTGAGGTGTGGGTTTGGAAAGCATGGGAATATTACTCCAGATTTGGTGAACAATGTAGTCTACTGTCCCTATGTAACACTAGGGCGGTCCAAGTGTTGGAGAGCAAGAAATACACCTGCCTTTGGTAGAGGCACATCTTTGAGACAGGCAGAAATTAACACAGGACATGTCACTGGCATATAATATGGAAAGCTAAAAATGGCAGGGGACATTTAAGGGAGTAAGACAGAAAAGTGTAGCACAAAACACTGTACTGGACATCAGTGGATTCAAGGACTAGTCGGTCTATAATCAGTTGTATACTGTTGAGCATATCACACAATGTAGAGTGAGAGCTGTTAAATTTCCTAATCCATAAAGCCATTTCCAGTTCTAAATTGCTGCACGTCTTTAAGCATGTTGAAAATTTTAGTGGGTTTTATTGTAGTGCTATTGTTATTTGGCTTTAAAAGACAAAATAAATCTGGGGAACTGAGATTCGGAACTGGGATTCAGACCCAAAGGTTCAGCTCTATAACTTGCTGGCTTCAAAACTTTGAGATAGTGATTTACCCTTCTTGGACCTGTTTCCTTATTTGTGAAGCTGGGATAATATTTGACTTGTTTACCGTACAGGTTGTTTTGAGGATCAAATGATAACTGTATAAAATATTGCATATTTTATATCAACTGCTACAGAAAACATTTTAAAAGAAGGAGACCATTATGGTAATCTTGTGTAAGGAGACATAATCTGGACATAAACAGTGCCTGTGTGAATACAGAGTAATAAACATAAAAGAAGATATTTTGAATGAAATGCAGAGAGAAAACAAATAGTGATTTATCTCAGAAGGTTGATGGAAAAGAAGATGAGGTGGGAATGGGGAGCTGAGAACAGTGGCAAGGGAGGTAGCCAATAACATTTCTTTAAAATCTCTGTGCTTAATGAAAGACTTCAGGCTTCTCCCAGACCTGGAGAACTCAGCAAGGTGTCTAAGTGATTTGTGTGCACATTAAAATCTGAGACCCATTGTTCTAGAAGATACTGAAACTGAATGTTGTGTTTCATTATAACTGTCTCTAACCAGCTAATACTAAGGAAATACCAGGGACTTTGCATGGTCCCTGTGTCCCAGACTGACAGCTGGACCTGATTCAAGACTCTTTACTGATCAATGAAATTTGTGATTTATTTCAACCAATGGCTTTGCTTTCTGAGGAAACCAGGTTGAGACAAAATACTGTTGACTTTATCCTGAGGGATATTGATGATATCTTAATGACAAATGACACAGGGAATTTAAATTCAAAAAGAAGAGAGAGAGAGAAAACTGTTGATTTATAATATATATATATATATATATTATAGCCAAGAACACAAAATATGACTGTAACCCCAGCTAACAACTTGATTGCAATCTCATGAGAGACTGAAGCATAACCACTCAGCTAAGCTGCTTCTAGAGAAACTCTAAGAAAGTAAATGTTTGTTGTTTCAAGCTGCTGAAAATAAAATAAAATAAATAAAATAAAATAAAATAAAATAAAATAAAATAAAATAAAATAAAACCTCTGTGCTGGATGTTGTAGGAAATATATTTTAAAGCAAATGGATAGTATAATAGGATAAGTTTTTGTTGCTTGGTTAAAAAGCAAGTCAAAGTGAGAAACTTACTTTTAAATTTCAAGAAGTATGTGGAAAGAGAACAAGATCTTAGAAAGATATTCACATCTCTCTAATCTCCACTAGTATTTTCATGCAAAATGTTTTATTTGAAAAGAAGGCAACAACCTATTTTTCTACTCCGAAAAGAAAAAAGAAGATAAATTATAAAGCAGTCAAATTTTTTATTCCATTTCAGAATTGAGGAAGGTTTCTTGATATCTTGGAAATAAAGCCAGAAAACTGCAAGTGCAAAGGGGGTATTTCTAGATATGTTAGTGAACTCTGAATATAAAATCTGAGGGCATATTTCTGCTCCAGCTTTCTGCAGTCGCTGCCATAAAGGGAGCGTTTCAGATGCAGTGCTGTGCAATGTGGCTCCCTTTCTCGGGAATTCCTCCAGTCCTTGGCACACAGTTGGAGGAATGCAGACCTCTTGAGGTTGTATTTTATATGTTGCTATGGGACTGTCTAAATATTATGAACGGAGCAGTATTATAGGACATACAATGGTCTAATGCCATGAAATCATGGCAGCTGGAAATCATGTTCATAGCTCTGAAATGTAAGCTTCTAGTTTAAAAAAATGGCATGAGTGTCTTTAATAAATGAATTATCTCTTATTGCCCTAAATTAGATCCTAGGTGGAGATATGAAATCTGATACTTCAACGGAGCTTTAGTCCAAGGACAGTCTTGTAGGTGTGAATGAGGAAATGCCCAAGCAGGCCAGGGAAGCCCTAGTGAGGGGCAGGCTGAATAAAGAATTTGTTAGTGAGGGGGAGCAAAATACATGACCCCAATTCATCATATGGGTTATTTTGTGCTGACCTGGTAGACTCAAGAAAAACTTTTACCTCTCCCTTAACTATCTGAAAGAATTTAGATGGGAGGCTTGGCGCAGAAAGAGAGCTCGTACCAGAGATAACTTCTTATCTGAATGACTTGTCTGTATGGCAGGGCAAACATCTGCTGTTCTTACTGTCCTGTGCATCCCGTCATGCCCTTTGAAGCCCCAGGCCCCCTAAACCATCCCTTAGCTCAGGGTAGCATAGAGGCCTCAGTCACCTGATTGATCCTTGGGTCTCATACTTTTATGGAGTCCTGTACATATGTAATGAAACTTGTCTGTCTTAAATCAATTTACCATCCAAAGAACCTACAGGGTAGGGGAAAAACATTTCCTCTTCAACTCTTCAGTTGGCAGAGCCGGTGGGACCCTTGGCCGGCTGGACATGGCTCGCTCCGGGGCGGCTGCAGCTGGGAGAGCTGGCAGCTTCGACAGGCACTGGCAGGGGGTGAGAATTCTCACCGCATCCATCCCCTGGATCTCTGCCTATAGGGTCTGGTAGGAGCAAGAATGGTGGATTCCCTTTTTTTGTCTTTTCCTTTTTTTAAATTGAGTTCAGCAGGAGAAAGTATTTGTTGAACTAGTTGCTTGGGCATACTGACTTTGGTAAACATTTGTTAGGGGTCCTCTTGATTTTTATTGATCCTTTGTCTCTCAGAGACGGTCGCTGCTTTTCTTCGTCTTGGTCTGTTGTGTTGTTTGTCGTAAGGGGGAAACCCATAGGGCAGAACCCAGGATAGGGCCTGTAAACCTACCGCTCTATCTGCCTCACAGACGGGTGAGTTGACAGTTCTCAGCAGACTGCGCTGGTTAGGCATAGTTTGATTTTGGTTAATGTGCACATGACCTACAGGCTGTTGCTAAGGGACATCTTGGAAACCGTGGCCACAAAACTGGTTGGCACGGGTTGAGTGCTTAAGAGCTGTTAGAGTGCTCACCACCTAACAAAAAGACCCCTGCATTAGAAGAAGCTGGCATGAAATGGGTTATACCGACACTAGGTCTCCAGTGTGTCTCCAGAAAGTTCCTGTGCAGTGAGGTGCTCTGAAACGCATATAATCCCCAGACCTGTGGCATAATACCCCAGGGAATCGTTTGGCTCCAAGAAACCTGAGGTTTGGCTAAAGCAGTCAATGTTCAAATACGAAAAATAGGATGATTTTTTTTCCTTTTGTCTTGTCGTGCATCTTGAGAGCTTGGCTTCGGGGCCAGTGAGAAAATGCTCTCCACCAGCCAGAAGTGCACCCGTGGTTACCAGCTGGACAGACCGCGGTTCCACGGCACGGAGTCACAGCGGCACTCCTGCTTGACCGTGCCGGCTCTCGGGGGAGTTTGTCATTAGGGGTCCTTGTCTATAAGGGGCTTTTGTTGTCTCAACCTTCATCACTTCATTTTTGCCAGAAAAATCCCATCCCACTAGCCTGATGTTACGGATCAGTGGGTCTTTGACTTTGGGAAAGAGGAGACCGTTTTCACTATTTTTCCACCTGTAACAATAAAGGGCTTTTATTTTCTTAGTCTGTCTTTCGAAGTGAACTTCCTGGATGTGAGGGCTGAGTCTTTTGCAGTCTTCTTTAGGGATGCCTCTTGCATCTTTGGTTAAGCCATATAAAAGGTCATGTTGGTTTGAGGCACTGTTAGTATTAATAAGACCCTATTTGTCATTGGCCAGATGATGGATCCTTTGAATTGGTTATATTTGAAAGACAGAATACATTTAGAGAGCTTGCATCCTAAATAATTGTCCTATAGTACCTATGGAAAGACCAAATTAAAAAGTGGATATAAAGAAATATAATGGCTGGCCTTAGAGACTCCTTAACAAAATGAAGGAACATGAACTTAGAACAAAAACTGAACTCCATATCCAATGTAAATCCCCCTTCCGAAAATTCAGAGTTAAATGTGCTATACTTTCTGGCACACTTGCAAATATGTCTAAGAATTGCAGTCCTGGAAGCTATAGATACATACAAAAATGGCAAAGTCTTACCAAGCTTGTTTTGTTTCTTAAAAACTTGGCTTGGTAACTGAAGTTTGGGTGCTTCAAAATATGGCTAGACAGAAATATGGGTTTTATTCCATTTGTGGCTAGATATTGCTGGACAGAAAATGTGGGTTGAACTCAATTTGTGGCTAGTGTACTACCAAACTGCTGCCAACCCTCGGGGGAATTACTGGAATTATAATTGCCAAATTGTTCAAATTAGATAAGATGATTTAAAAAGTGCATTTAAAAGCAAGGCTTTCCAACCAAATATCTACTTTAATTGTTATGCAGAAGCTTCCAAAAGACCTCAAAATTCCAAAATAGCTTTATGGAAAGATTCATTGCAAAGGGCTAATGCAAAATTAAAGATTTAAGAGGTACCAAAACAAAAGACTATGAGATTGCTGTAATTCCTACTGCTTCCCTCTAGCTTCCTTCATTTGAGTACCATTCTAGTAATCCTTTGTCTGAATTGCCTTTGCAATTTGAAGGGATGATTAAAAAGTTACCTTTTAAAATAAGACCACATGATGTTGTGGGTGCTTCTCTTCAGGTCTCTTTCACTCCTTAGTCAAAGGATAAACTAAGGGCCTTACTTAACTAATTTATTAAACCCTATGGTTTCTGTGCCTGTCAGTTTGTTTCTGTGTATCCATATATGTATGTTGTAGATGCGTGATATTTTTCTACCTCTGAATGGTTTTGCCAAGTTAATTTGTAAAAGAGCTTTATTTATTTGGCTTAAACAAAGAAGCATTTATTTAAGTTCAGTATTCATAAAAATGCTAAAAAAAAAAACAATAGAAATGAACCCAAAAGCTTTTTAGGATCACGTGACCTGGGAAGATATTCAATAGTAAAGTGAATTTTAATTAATTTAATTAATACAGACATGTCTTTAGAATTAACAGCTTTAAATTAAATACTTTTATTTTACCTGGGCTTATTAACCAAATAAGCTCATGTTTTCTCTGTTACAAGATTTGTCAGCAAGAAAAATAACTTAAAATCATGGCTAAATGCTTACAGCGTCTCATGAAATCTTCAGGAGTAATCTAAGTATGCTTATTAAGAACGAACAAATTAAATAGATGTAAGTGAGGTAAGAGTTTTAGGTAAACTTTAAAAGTATTTTCCCCTAATTTCTTGGTAAACTGGAACCTTAAAGTTTTTCTAAGTTAAACTAAATGATGGGTAGTCATTAAAAATCTAGATCATTTCCAAATAAGATGAAAAACTGAAGCATTATTGAACACAGATTTATCCACTTTTGGCTTCCTTTTTTGTGGGGAAATTTGGGGTTCCTATGGCCAGGATCCTCACCTGAAGTTAAAGTACTTGATGATGTAACTGGCCTGTGCTAGGCTACTGCTTCCACACCCAGAGGCAATAAGCTATTACCGACTGAGTCACTGTATAAGGAGCTCTGCCCAGTGCTCTGGACCAAGGCAGAGACAAAGGAGGATTACAGACCTGCAGACTGTTGGATGCAGACGTAATTCTAGTGCCCAACCTATCATCATGAGAACAAGTCGGGTAATAAACCCTTTCACCCCAAGAACATTCCATTGTCATTCTTCAGTCTCACTGAATCCATAGTGAACTTGCCTTGGGCTGAAACCCATTGGCAAAACACTTTTATAGAGAAACTAAAAGATATTTGTGTTTATTTGTAAATATGTTTTCATGCCATGTTAAAAGAAATTGTACTGTGAGGAAGGAGGAAGCATATATCTCTAGAAATTATGAAATGTATTCAGAAGTTTGCCAATCAAAAGAATGCTGGCATAACAGTTAACAATTGCTTATTCATTGTTTCAACTAGAAATTATGGTTTCTAAGGATTAAGAATAATAATTAATATATGTAGTCAAAATTACTAGAAGTAATAAGGGAAAATATTTCCATATGCAAGGAAAGTAGGATGTGAGTTTTTGATAAAAGAAAGTGTGAAGAATGGAGATGTGTTATTTTATTCATTTATTTTTATTTTTTTGGTATCATTAACATACATTTACGTGAACAACATTGTGGTTACTAGATTCCCCCCATTATCAATTCCCCACCACATACCCCATTACAGTCACTGTCCATCAGCACAGTAAGATGCTATAGAATCACTACTTGTCTTCTCTGTGCTATACTGCCTTCCCTGTGCACCCCCTTATATTATGTGTGCTAATCACAATGCCCCTTATTCCCCTTCTCCCTCCCTTTCCTCCCATCCTCCCCAGTCACTTTCCCTTTGGTAACTGTTAGTCCATTCTTGGATTCTGTGAATCTGCTGCTGTTTCGGTCCTTCAGTTTTTTTCTTTGTTCTTATACTCCACGGATGAGTGAAATTATTTGATACTTGTCTTTGTTCACTTGGCTTATTTCACTGAGCATAATACCCTCTAGCTCCATCCATGTTGCTGCAAATGGTAGGGTTTGTTTTTTTCTTATGGCTGAATAATATTCCATTGTGTATATGTACCACATCTTCTTTATCCATTCATCTACTGATGGACACTCAGGTTGCTTCCATTTCTTGGTTATTGTAAATAGTGCTGTGATAAACATAGGGGGGCATCTGTCTTTTTGGAACTGGGCTCCTGCATTCTTAGGGTAAATTCCTAGGAGTTGAATTCCTGGGTCAAATGGTATTTCTGTTTTTTAGTTTTTTAATGAACCTCCATACTTCTTTCCACAAAGGTTGAACTAATAAGTACATTCCCACCAGCAATGTAGTAGGGCTCCCCTTTCTCCACATCCTTGCCAACATTTGTTGTTTGTCTTTTGGTTGTTCACCATCCTAACTGGTATGAGGTGATATCTCATTGTGGTTTTAATTTGCATTTCTCTGATGATTAGCAATGTGGAGCATCTTTTCATGTGTCTGTTGGCCATCTGAATTTCTTCTTTGGAGAAGTGTCTTTTCAGATCCTCTGCCCATTTTTTATTTTTATTTTATTTATTCATTCATTTATTTTAAAGCAATAATTTATATGAGTATTAATAGGTACATCTTTTCAAGAATGTATAATTAATTCCTTCAGCACACCTTTTGAAAGGGTATCTTGCCATGACCCTCCCTACCCTGAAATAACTCAGGGAGGCACGGACCCATGCAAGAGATTTTAATGGCTGAAAGAGAGAATGGCTGTCTCTAGGTGGAGAGAGAGAGAGCCCCTCTGCCCATTTTTTAATTGGGTTATTTGCTTTTTGTTTGTTGAGGTGCATGAGCTCTTTGTATATTTTGGATGTCAACCTCTTATCGGATATGTCATTTATGAATATATTCTCCCATACTGTAGAATGCCTTTTTGTTCTACTAATGGTATCCTTCACTGTACAGAAGCTTTTTAGTTTGATAAAGTCCCACTTGTTCATTTTTGCTTTTGTTTCCCTTGCCCATGGAGATACGTTCACAAAGAAGTTGTTCATCTTTATATATTCAAGAGAGTTTTGCCTATATTTTCTTCTAAGAGTTTTATAGTTTCATGACTTGCATTCAGGTCTATGATCCATTTTCAGTTTACTTTTGTTTATGGAGTTAGACAGTAATCCAGTTTCATTCTCTTACATGTAGCTGTCCAGTTTTGCCAACACCAGCTGTTAAAGAGGTGGTCATTTCCCCATTGTATGTCCATGGCTCCTTTACCATATATTAATTGACCATATATGCTTGGGTTAATATCTGGACTCTCTATTCTGTTCCACTGTCTATGGGTCTGTTCTTGTGCCAGTACCAAATTGTCTTGATTACTGTGGCTTTGTAGTAGAGCTTGAAGTTGGGAAGCGAGATCCACCCTGCTTTATTCTTCTTTCTCAGGATTGCTTTGGATATTTGGGGTCCTTTGTGGTTCCATATGAATTTTAGAACTATTTGTTCCAGTTCGTTGAAGAATGCTGTCAGTATTTTGATAGGGATTGCATTAAATTTGTAGATTGCTTTAGGCAAGATGACCATTTTAACAATATTAATTCTTCCTACCCAAGAGCATGGGATGAATTTCCATTTATTAGTATCCTCTTTAATTTCTCTTAGGAATGTCTTGTAGTTTTCAGGGTATAGATCTTTCACTTCCTTGGTTAGGTTTATTCCTAGGTATTTTATTCTTTTTGATGCAATTGTGAATGGCATTGTTTTCCTGATTTCTCTTTCTGCTAGTTCATCATTAGTGCATAGGAATGCAACAGATTTCTCTGTATTAATTTTGTATCCTGCAGTTTTGCTGAATTGAGATATTAGTTCTGGTAGTTTTGGAGTAGATTCTTTAGGGTTTTTTATGTATAATATCATATCATCTGCAAACAGGGACAGTTTGACTTCTTCCTTACCAATCTGGATATCTTTTATTTCTTTGTGTTGTCTGATTGCTGTGGCTAGGACCTCCAGAAGTATGTTGAATAGAGGTGGGGAGAGTGGGCATCCTTGCCTTGTTCCCTATCTTGAAGGAAAGGGTTTCAGCTTCTCGCTGTTAAGTATAATGTAGGCTGTGGCTTTGTCATATATGGTCTTTATTATGCTGAGGTACTTGCCCTGTATACCCATTTTGTTGAGAGTTTTTATCATGAATGAATATTGAATTTTGTCAAATGCTTTTTCAGTATCTATGGAAATGATCATGTGTTTTTTTGTCCTTTTTGTTGATGTAGTGGATCATATCGATGGGTTTTCAAATGTTGTACCATCCTTGCATCCCTGGGATGAATCCCACTTGCTCATGGTGTATGATCCTTTTGGTGTATTTTTGAATTCGGTTTATTAATATTTTATTGTGTATTTTTGGATCTATGTTCTTCAGGGATATTGGTCTGTAATTTTCTTTTTTTTGTGGTGTCTTTGCCTGGTTTTGGTATTGAGATGCATTATTTTTGAGGAAAAACTGTTGTTGATTTGTGGAAAAGAAATCTTTGGAAAGAGATTTTAATATGCGGTCCAACTGGCTAAGGTTGCAATAAATTTATTAAGTTAAATGAATTTTAGTATCAAAAGTAAGCTGATAAAAAATAAGTTGTTTTTTCTCTCAGGATGAAGTTTTCTTAGACTCTTGGTCTGCTTTTGATAACAGAATATGAGAGGTTCTTAACATTTTAAGTAATCTGACAAGAAAGCAAAGATTCTGTGTTTTATCAAATAATTTTCTGTGCTTTATTAGGTCTTTGTTAAGTTTGCTCAGAACTATGAAGGCTTTTGTATTTGCCCTTAAGATTTTTTTGTCACTTTAGTTAAAAGGGTAATTATCATTTCATAATGATTGATCCTATTTAGCCAAGTGTCTAAACCTTTTGATATTTTTTGACAAACTTCCCAAAATCAAATTCTAAATTAACTCTTTTTTTATTTCAAACCAAGTTTGAGAATTTCCAGAGGATTCCTGAAACATCTCAAAAGATTTGCTCTGTCTCCTTATAAAAAGAGAGATGTTACACTAATTTATTTGTTATGTTAAAGTACATGGGAGAGATTATCAAATAAGTAATGATAAACCTTCTTAGGTTATATTTTATGGGTAAATGTTGTTAATATAAGTGTATTAGAAATTGTATAAAATTCTTAAAATTCTGACATGTCCTGGTATAATTTTTTAATAATTCTAGCAATTACCTTAAAATATTGCATGTCACAGAAAAAATGAAATTTCTTTGTCAATTCCATTTTAATGGACTCTCATCAGATCTTTAACAATGGGTATTTAAGTCTTTTTGACATTTGCAGTTATTGTTTTACTCTTATGTTTTACAAAATTGCTCCTGCCAAAGTACTTTACTTTTAAGGTGATTTGAGGGAAATACTTTTGACAGGTACAGGTTTCTGATAACTTTAAGATAATAAAACAGAACTGAATAAGAATTTTCAGAACTAATAGAAAACCGGATTGAAGCAGAGCAAGTATTAATTACATGGAACTGAATGAATTGAGAATCACGGTTATAATTTTTATGACTTTTGTTTGAAACATTGCTGGTTCTTTTTTCCAGATTTAAGGAGACCTTTTTCTCTTGAACTATCAGCGATTTGGTAAGATTTATATGTTTGTGAACAAAGATGAAACAATTACTTTATGTTCTTACCTTCTCTCTCCTGAATTTGGAAACTTAGTATTCCTATTTTCATGGAAATACAGTAATTTACATAAGCTCGATGTGAATCTGTTATTTTGTAACAGGACGCAACCACTGGGCGTGATTTCAACACAGGAGGGGCCAGTGCCTCCGGCACCACCCCTTCATCCCTCCCCAGCTCCTCCATTTCCAGGCCTGATGGCACCTTTCTCTCCCCTCCCCCGAGTGCCTCCTCTGCTACAACCTTTACCTTTTCCTCTGTGCCTCCCAGCAACGCCAGCTCAGTCTTCAGCAGCTCTCTTACCTTCACCTCAATGCTTCACAGCTGACTTTCTCTTGCCACCTCCACCTGTGCTCCCCTCAGGAATTTGTCTTTTTCTTTGACGGCCTTTTCTTCCTTCAGAGGACCTGGCAGTGCTGCTGTCTCATTCTGTAAGGAATCTTTTACCTCCTTCACTGGACCTCACAGCTCATGTTCTCGCACTGCCTCTGCTTGTGGTTTCTGCAGGGGTCTGTGCTTTTCCTTCATGGCCTTTACCTCTTCAATGGCACCTCACTGCCAGCGTTCTTGTGCTGCCTCCTCTCATATCAATGCCATTTCATTCTTCAGTGAATCCACAGCAGTTTGCAGCTCGCATTCTCGTGCTGCCATTTCTTGTGTCTCTTTCAGGAGCATGTTCTTCTCATCTGCATACTTTTTTAATACTGTGAGAAGCAGCCAACCCATAGTCCCTGCTGCCTCATGGGCACTCTATCTCTCAAAGGACCTACTTAGTATACCAAGGGCCACCCCTACTGCCTCAGGTATCACCTCCACATTCCTCTAGTCCTGGGGTGGGGCCCAGCCCTCTAGGAGGCAAGCCACCTCAGACCACATACCCATTGAGGGACAATCCACTGTTTTCCCATTCATAGGGGCACCCTGCTAAAGCACCCCTCCCATAAGGACAGCCTATTCTATTTCTCAGTCAACAATGAATACTGCTGACTGTAGCCAATTGTCTTGCCAATGGGTTTCAGCCCTGGGTAAATTCACTATGGATTCACTGAGACTGAGGAATGACAACGGAATGTTCTTGGGGTGAAAGTGTTTATTACCCAGTTTTTTCTGCCACTGGTAGGTTGAGCACTAGAATCATGTCTGCATCCAACAGTCTGCAGATCTGTAATCCTCCTTAGTCTCTGCCTCTGCCCAGAGCACTGGGCAGAGCTCTGTATATAGTGACTCAGTCAACAATAGCTTATTGCCTACAGGTGTGCAAGTAGTGGCCTAGCAGCAGGCCAGTTACATTATCAAGTAGTTTAGGTTCAGATGGGGATCCTGGCCATAGGAATCTTCACTTTATCCACGTCTGGTTAGTCTGTCTAGTATTAGTTCACCGGTCAAAGAACCTACAAGGGTAGGTTTCTTCCCCAAAAGTAGCCTACAGGGCTCTAAATTATAATACTGATGTTACAAATATAGCCTCCTTAAATCTCACCCCAGCAACATGGTTGGAGGGAAACAAGGTAACCTGTACAGTGGAGCCGCCCGGCGCCGAGCATGGCCCCTCCGCCAGGAGCCTTGTTCTCAGCAGTGAGACCCTAAACTCTCAGCTGGTCTGGCTTTACTGTTTGATTCTTTCTTAAATTCCAATAACTGTTTTTGAAACTGCATTTAAACTTTAAGTTAGAAGTCACCCACCATAAAATACGCCTACTTTTTCCCCTTTTATAGCTAAGGTGAAGTTCATTTAAACAAGAAATACAGCTCTCTGTGCATCTTTTTGAATAACAGTTCTGTGAATGCTATTTTCTTCTGGCCAAAGCCAGTTTCCTCTCTGAATGAACGTTTCTAGTATCTGAATTCAAAATACAACAAGCTTACGTCCCGCGCTGTACTGAGTGAACAGGAACTAAGCGCAGCTGGGGCTTTGTGGCTTTTGTTTTCTTTCCTTTTCTCTCCTCTCATTTAGACAGTTTTTAAATACTGTTTTATTTAATTAAAGAGAGAGAAAAAAATTCTCAGAAGCCCTTTTGCCTGCATAAGAAATTCAAATTAAAAAGCTGAGAACTCTCAAAAGAATGAAGTTTTACTTTGCACAATGCAGGAATATCTACTTGTCTCGATGTCTGCTTAAATGTCTGTGGCAGCAGAAAGTATCCACTTCAGGCTGTTTCTGTATTTTCTCAACTACCCTGCCTATGAAGAGAGGAAGAAGGCTTCTCCCTGCCCCCACTTTTTTTTTTTTTTTGGTTCCTTCTTAAAACAACATGGAAATAAATTTTAAAAAGATTTTTCCTGTTTACAATCTTTTTTCAGACAGTTCACCACCTGGGATAGTCTTGTCCAAAATACTTGATGAGTGTGGGAGGTCTAGAAAAGAAGAATAGTAAGTAAAGGAAGTTTATATATATCTATTGAATGAAACTTGGTTCTTAAAATTATTTCTAAACATTATAGTTCCCAGTTTTCCTTTCTTCTTTTTGAGGACATTGATAAACAGTGGAAAAAAGTCAGAAAAACAGTATCAAAGTTTAACTACCATCAAGAGTAAATGTCAGGAATTCTAAGAACTCATCAAATTTTGTGGCATTGTCAGTATTATCTTATACCAAATATTGTTTGAAATAAGTGGCTTGTTCATCCAGTCTCGAAAATAGGCTTTGCTCTAGAGATTCTCATTCTATTTCTCATAAGAAATGCTTTATGTGCATGAAGTCTGTACAAAACCTAGCTTTTCTTTCAAGCATAGAACAAAAGATGGGAATTTAATAGACATGTGTAAAAAAACCCTGGCTGGCTTTATTTATGATCCAGTCAGAAGTTTCTAACCACTGCTTTTCCCTATGAAACAGAACTTTAAGCAATTAACATAGAGCTTCTCAAATATCTGACATGAAAAGTAGTTGTATTAAAAGATATCAGTGGTAAAGTGTGCTCAAGGTTAAGCTGGTATCAGTAAACAGATTGAAAACCAACAAATTAAAACCCAAATCTACGGTACAGTCTGCAGCCTTCCTGCTTGCTGCCCAGCTCACTGAGACATGGATCCTACTGAATGGAGAAAAGCTGCTTCTAGGCTGTTGAATTTCTGAGAAAGGAAGTAGATCAGTCAACTGTGTCATCGATGAGTAGCAGGACTATGACACAGAGATTGTTGTAGGCTTCATTGAATGACAGTGTGCATGGTGTCATTTAATAATTCTGGGAAATACGATGTTTTACATTATCCTTTTGGCAAAGCTTTGTTGTCTTCCCTTGGTTGATGGCTTCAAAATGGTTACTCAATATGAAATAGTAACAAAATATATTATGAAAATAAATTTAATTTTCTATTCTCATCTGCAAAGTAATAGATTCTGTTATGAGTGATTCCCAGCTAGGGGTGGTTTTTGCCACCCAGGAGACATTTAACCTCTTCAGGAGATATTTTGGTTGTCATTACTGAGAGGGTAGGGGCGAAAGGCAGCTAGTGGCAAGGATGGTGGTCAATACGCAGCAAGAAAAACTATCCAGCAAAAAATTATCCACAACAAAAAATTATCAGCCCCAATGTGCATAGTGCCAAAGTTGAGACACACTATTTTATATAAGTAATCACAATGAACCGATTACCTAAATATCATGATATAATCCTAAAGTATTTTTTTCCTTTTCAGATTATAAAACTAGATGTTTTTTCCATGTTTTTAGAGTTTCATTGTCAAATAAATAAAACAATTAGTCATATTATATCCAGTTTGACACTGCAGGACATAGTGATATTTTTAAAGACATGACAAAGAGGCGTACTTCCTCTTCTGTTTGTGAGTTAGGATCAATTTACGGTTTCCTACTCATTCATGAACCCCAAACTGAGGCCATCTTCAAACCTGAAAATAAGTTGAATGCAAATTGCAGGGGAGATAAGTTCTATTTCTCATTGATGTTATAAGCATTAAAACATTATTTAACCTATATTACACTGAATTATTAAGCAGTAATCCCTCTAGGTTTTCCTCATCTTGTTGAAGAGTAAAGTGAGGTGTATGATATCATTGCACAATAAACATCACTGTATTTCTACATACAATAAACACAGGAAATCTGTATTCAGTTTAGATTCTAATCATGAAAAGTCTCTTCCCACCCATCTCTCCCATTGTGACAGAGGGCAGGAAAAAGGAAACCAGGCAGGAGACTGGAAAGAATATGGATATATTTCATTCAACTTAAAGAAATGGAGTTGTAATGCATTACTTAGCCATAGCTAGCAGATCATGTTGGAAGAAAACTAATTTCAAAGAAGTCTACTGACAGTATACTGTACCTCAGTCCCTGTTTGGAACTAGAAATATATATATATATACAGGCATCTTTTACCAAGCTGGGGATAAAAATGATGTCACATGTCAATAAACAGTGAGCTGAATTACAGTGACCCTGGCCTTCTCTCACTGTAATTACTGAGTATCAGTCATCTCCTCTAAAACATTCCCAAATTATTTCT
Organism: Manis pentadactyla; assembly: GCF_030020395.1. Classification (NCBI taxonomy): domain Eukaryota; kingdom Metazoa; phylum Chordata; class Mammalia; order Pholidota; family Manidae; genus Manis; species Manis pentadactyla. Next base: position 24,183,826 of record NC_080037.1, on the reverse strand, counting down.
AAGTAGCTCAAAATGATGCCTCACATACAGTCACCACACGGCCCCTCATGTCTTCCTCTGTCCCATCCTGTTTCCCTGGCTGGCATTCCCTGTCTTCACGCCCCCTGGGAGGCCCCTCTCTTGAAGACATCTCTGAGGAGTTGACAGGGATCCTGCCAAGGGAGCTCCCTCCAGATTCTTCCAAAAGTGCCCCTCCCAGACATGCTGGTGTTGTGGATTTAGTTCTGAACACACTTGGGGAGAATGCCCCTCTCTCCAATTTCTTATCTTCTTTTCACATCCAGGCCCTCATGCAATATTGCTTGAACATATTCATAATAACTTCATAAAGGCAGCCCCCTGTGTTCCATATTTCCCACAGCAATTCCTAAAACTAACAAAAAAGCCAACTCTTTCACCAGATATAAGCCAAAGTCCAGACACTGCCCATTGCTAGTCCTTTTCATCCCTGGTCAATTTTTTTTTCCCCAGTGAAAAACAAAAAATAATATGCAGCCTCTGTTCAACTTACTAATTTACATTCCTAAACCAGAATATTTATTACCTGTGTTTAGATCAATGATGACATCATAGATGTAATAGATGAATATTTCTTTTATGTCTATGTAATAGAAGGACTGCTCTGGAGATTTTTAAAAAAATACTCTGTTCCAAAATTAAATAGAAAATCTACTGGTATACAAAACTAATTGTGACGTTTAGAAACAGTTTTCTTCAACTTCTTCTTAGTCACATTTCAAACTTGTATGTTCAGTTTCAATGAAGCCATGCTGTTAAATGAGAAAAAAGAAAACTTTAATACAAAGAAAACGGAGTACAAAATAAATATTATAGTACAGATGTCATTAACCAAGATCAGTGTGCCATACACAGAAGAATTTTGATAGTCTAGAACTTTTGGAGACTAGTTGAAACCTTTACTTTAAGTTACACTGAAGAATTAAGGTTTCTCTGATTACTTTCACATTTGTGTCTCTGGCCTGACCTTGCCCTGAATACCACACTCAGGTACCCAGTTGCCAGCCTCCTGCCTCCCCTGCCTGAGTGTCTCAGAGGATCTCAGCCTTCTGTGTTGAGGCCGTGGCTGCTGCCACCCCTCTCCCCTGCCCACCCTGCCTCTCTCCTGCACTTCCTTGTCTAAGTTCATGGCGACTCTCATTTTCTGTTCATCAGGTAAAAGACCATGGAGTGCCCCTGCTTTCCTCTCCCGTGCCCGAGACCCATCGCTGATCTTGTGGGTCTCACCGTCAAGGGGAATCCAGAGACTGGAACTTCTTACTACCTCCACCAATGTTTTCTTTGGACCAAGCCACTATCATCTCTCACCTGAATTACTTTAATAGTCTCCTATTTGACCTCCTCTATCCACTTCAGGCCTCTAGACTAAGTTCAACACAGATGCTCTCAGTTAGGTTGCTTGACATCCTCCAATGATGTGCCACCTCTCAGAATAGATTTCAAAGTCCTTACAAGGATCTGGAAGGCCCTTCAAACTATGTCTCCCGACTCTCTCACCTGTGTGACCTGAGCTCATCTTCTGCTGGTTTCAGAGCCAGCTTCATGTGTATGTAACCTGTGTGGTCACACAGTGCCTTGTGCTCCGATGGTCCCCATGCATGGTTTAAAGCTCTGCTGCAGCTATTTTGAAACTTTTAATAATTTTGAACAAGGAGCCCCATATTCTTGTGTTGTACTGGGCCCCAAAAATTATGCAACTGTTCCCGTCTTCTACTCTTCTCCTCACCCATGACTCTCAAGCTGACTGTTCACACTGGTGTAAACACCCCAGGCCCTCTCTCTTCTCTGAGCCTCTGTGCTTGCTCTTCCCTCTGACTCTCTCTCTCTTCCCCAGAGAGCTTACATGCCTGAACATCCCATCTCCTGCCAGTCTTTGTCCTAATGTTAATTTTTCAGTGAGACTTACTCTGACCACACCATGTATATTGCAGACTTTCTCCTCATTCTCCTTACTCTGATGTATTTTTTTCTCATTGTACTTAATGAGCTTTTACATATTTTTATTTATTATGTGAATTGTCCATTGTCTCTATTTCTCCCTCTTGAATGTAATAAGTTTCATGAAGGCAAGAAATCTTCATCTGTCTTTTCACTGTTGTATACGCTGCTCTTGACACATAGTAGGTAATTAATAAACATTTTTTGAATGAATGAATGAATAAACAGGAGAGATAGATATCAGAGTCCAAGATATACCTCTATAGTTAATTATGCATAACATGGAATGATAAGTTACCTACAGTTTTCATTATAGAATGTGACTCATTTCAATCACAACAAATTATTTTGTTGTGTTGATATACTACTTGTTTTGCTGCAATTCAAAAAGTAACACAAGATCCTCTAAATTCTGCTAAAGTATGAGAAAATTCTAGTTTATATAAAAATAGTTAACTTTAGGCCAGTTTTGGAATACAAAATATTTTGTGTAGAGGGGCATCGATGATTTTGCAACAGAAATATAAAAACCTAGTGAATTGGAATTCTTCATTAAAAACAAATAAAATCATACTCCTTCATTACATTCTCCCCCAAATAAACAAATTAAAGTACACAAAAAACTTTTGTTTGTAAAACTGAAACCTGTTGGTGGTAACGGCCAAGTCTGGACAGAACTGGAGGCAGAAGTGAACAGCCAGATCTGACTTAGCTTCACTGGGTTTCATTTCCTTCAAGAGCAGCTCTTGAAAAGCCAAATACTTGGCTTTTCTCATCGCTTTGTGAGCTGTGCTGCAGATTGAGAGTCTTGCACGTCAGCACATCTGGTCCCACCTTGAGCCCTTGTGCAGATGTTTGCAAAGACATGGCAGGGTACCAGCAGGTCTCAGTCTTTACTCTTTGGACAATATTTTGTTTTCCCTTGAATTATGTCATGAATTTTGTTCTTTCAACCTTTACTATCAGGTAAGGATCTTAGTTTCCATTTTACTGATGAAATAGAGGCAATAAGAGGAGAATTTCTGCATACCCCCATTCCTCATCTGTCTAACTCTGGCCTCTGTAGCCACAGATTTTACTTTCTCTCCTGTTACAGTGGAGGAAATGTCCATGTCGAAGACCAGAGGCAATTCTTTCCTTTCCAGAAGGATCTTGCTCCAGCAATGTTCTTCTCTCTGGAATTCTCCCCCCATTAGAGTGATCTTTCTCATCAGCATGCAAATATGCATTGAGTCCTTCATTTTCTCTTCCCATTAAGAAAAAAAGAGAGAGATCTCTTTATTTTATTGACCCTCTACAAATACTGCCCCATTTTTCTCTTTTTATGGTAAATTTCCATAATAGAATCATCTGCGCTCATTGTCTTCAATTCCTCTATTCCCATTTTATTCTGAGTCAGGCTTTTGCATCCAGCATTCCACAGAAACTGCCCCTGTCTACGTCACTAAGATATGTCATTAAAACCAAGGTCGATGTTCAATCCTCCTCATACCTGAACTATGAGTAAAATCAGCCATAGTCGGTCCTTACTTCCTCCTTGAAATATTTTTTTGCTTGTCTTGCAGAACAAGTCTGGTTTTCCTTTTGTTTCACTCGATACTTCTTTTTATTTTCCATTACTGGTTCCTCTTCATCTCCTGACTTCTTAATTTTAGAGGGGCCCAAAACTCAGTTCCCAAATTTCTCTTCTGTTCTCGTTTAATTTCTGAGTGCCCACCTTCATTCTCATGGTTTTAATACCACCCATATGCTGAAAGCCCCCTGCATGTCTCTCTCTCTCTCTGGATAGCTTTCCATTAACTTGAATGTTTAATTGGTCTCTCAAGAACTGGGATGCCCATATGTCCCATCACTCTTAACTTGTTCTTGCCGAATTCTTTCTGATCCTCTCGGACATATAAGAGGCCCATTTTCTTAGATGCTCAGGTCACAATCTTTAGGTCAGTCCTGGTGACTCTCACAGTTAGTCTGTATGACATCCAGTTAACTTTGTTTTCAACATATTCAGAATCTGATTCTTATCACTTCAACTTCTACTGACCTGGTCTAAGACATGGATCATAGCAATAACCTCTAATATAATCTTCCTTTTTTTAATCCTCCATCCCATCCCTCCCCTTCAGTCTATTGTCAATATAGCAGCCCCAGCGATTCTTAAAAAAAAACAAAAAACAGGTCATTTTCAGTCATCTGCTCAAAATCCTCCATTGACTTTCCTTTTTACTCAGAGCAAAGCCAAAAGTAGCTACAAGGTCCTACAAGACTCTAGCAGTCTGGGCTATAACCTAACCTCATCTCCTTGAGTACTTCACTCCACTCCTATCTTTTCTTGACTATGCCAGGCATATTCCCTTTGCACAAATTTCCCCACTGAGAAAAATATCTCTTGAATATCTGGGTGACTTGCTTCCATACTAATTTTAGATTTCCCTTGCATCTTCATTTCTCAACAGTGTTCCCTGATTACCATATTTGCATTGCAACCCTTCAAAACACTTTATCCTCCTACTTTACTCTCATTCACAGCAATTATAATGATTTAACAGTCCATATATTCACTGGCTACTTTTTGTTATCATCTGTCTCCTTGCCCTAGAATATAACTCCCACAAGAGCAGGTATTTTTGTATTTTTGTCTACTGTTATTTCCCTGGTGCCTGGAACAGTGCTTGCTACATAGGATGTGTTCAAGAAATATTTGTTTAAATAAATACATTTATTCATGAATGTACTTTGTACATATTTGATTTAATACATGTTAATTCTAGTGTTTTATAAATAAAAGAAAAAAGTGATAGATTTTATTTCAGGTCACTGAAAGAAAGTGGATCAATACAAAGTAAGATAGAATTTAGTTTAGTTTTTTGTTTGTTTTAATGAGAGACTATTTTGGAATATGTCAATCACTAATTCAGTCCTGCATTTTCCTATCTTTTTATTTAACTTCATCCTTCTCTTTTATTTCTTGCTCCCTGAGATTATAAGTCATATTCTGTAACTACATCATGTGACATCTTTAATAATTATTTCGTAAGAGTTATTTTCAGCTCCAGAATTTGCAGGATCCATGGCAGCTCTTCGGACAGCCCACAGGGTGCGTGCCGAAGAGGAAAACATTCTGACTTGCTGTCACTTCATGTGTGGAATATGAATTAAATATTAATAAAAAGGTATAAAATTCTTGATGTTATTTAACAACCTGCTTTTCCATAATTGAATCTTCCCCAAATGTGCAAATATCCTAATATTTAGATATATTGGTCTAATTATCCTTCCTTTCAAAACATGAAATGATAAAAAAGGAAACAGGAATGCATGAATGATCCATGTGTCTCTTGTTATCTCCTGTGATATATTCTATTTAGCATGTGTCTATATATCTGTGCGTGCTTGTGTATCTCAGTGCATTTGCCTAGTTTTTAAATGCATTTGAAGCTGCTCAAGAGAAGGGGATTGTCTCTGAGAAATCCCCACTATTTTGTCTTGGAAGCTGACCATCTGGCTTCCCTCATGACTCTCCTGATCCTTGGCAATAAGCAAGTGGCATAGAACTCCTATGAAAATAACTATTGGAGAGAATCTTTTACTTTCTGGAATCTACAAGAAAACTGAACTTGATGTTTATGAATGACTTTCTTCTGGACACCTGTACTCCATTTAACGTGTGTGAAGGAGCCTGGATTCTAACGTTGTTATTCAACTACTTCATCAAAATATTTCTTCTTTGGCCTGTTCACTGGAAGTTTTAATGAGCAGACCTCATACTGTTTTCTGAAACAATAGATGGTCCTAGTAAGTTCTCTGTTTTCTGTGGAAACTGTGTAGGTTGGTCATGTGGAGGTGAATCAAATAACTTGGGCCTTGATTTTTGCCTACCACGGTTTTGGGATCCCAGGCTGATTACATGTATGAATATTAATCATTTGGTTTTTGCATGTGTGGTTTCTTTGTGCTTGGTTTCTAAAGTTCTTTGACTCTACGTGCCTTCAGATTTATTGATAATGTTTTATTAACTTATAGTTCAGTATGAGCTGATAAGTGTCCAGGTTTAGTTAATAATGACACAAATTACACTTGCATTTGTGTGTAAGTGATATGTTGCCAAGACATGGCAGGTTACCAGCAGGTCTCAGTCTTTACTCTTTGGACAATATTTTGTTTTTCCCTTGAAGTATGTTTTGAATTTTGTTCTTTTAACCTTTACTATCAGGAAAGAATCTTAGTTCCCATTTTACTGAGAAAATAGAGGCAATAAAATACACCCTTCCCGTAAGGGCAGCCTGTTCTATTCCCTGGCCATTTTCACCAGCAAGATCTGTAGGGATTCAACTGGGGAATTCATAAAATCAACAGAATTCACTAAGGTTGACTATATCCATACTGTCAGGCACTTGTAGCTTACTAAATAAATACCTTACACATAGTTAGTAATTTCTTTTACTCAAAGTCTATGTAGTTTCCATTATGTCTCAGAAATTGTTCTAGTCTTTGGAAGTACAGCAGAGAACAAAACAGACTGGCCCCTGCCCTCATGGAACTGACACTCTGTTGGTGGTGGTGGGGTGGACAATAAGCAAACGAATAAATAACATGCTTCCTTGGGGTGACAAATGACCCATGAGAGGGAAAAAAATGCAGAACATGATGTTAGAGAGTAAGGCGTGGGTATCAGGGAAAGCAGTCCACAGGGTGTGGTGTTCGAACAAAGACACCAAAAAATGTGAGAATGCAAGTTATGATACTACCTCAAGGAGGTGTATTTGGACAGAAAGAACAGCAGGTGCAAATGCTCTGTGGCAGGAGATGTGCAGTAATGGATGGTGATGTAAAGAATGGTACAGTGAAAGTATTGGTTGTTACTAGGGCCAGAAAACGGAGGACTTATAGACCAACCTAAAGAGTTTGGGCTTTATCCTGAGTGAGAGGGGAAGCCACTAGATAATTCAAAGAAGAAAATGATAGGATTTTATTTATATTTTTAAAAGAATCTTTGTTTGCTCTGGAAAACAGATCAATGGAAGAAAGGTATATAAAAATGGAAGAAGAGGGACCAGTTAGGAGGCTGATTTTGATGGCGCTGGTCTAAGGACTAGGGCACTAGACACATGTGGTCAGGGGAACAACCAGCTTCCCAGTGAAATCTGGACATAGAGTGACCAGGATCCACTGCAGGAGTTGAAACAGGGTGTGAGAGAAAGAGAGGAGCCATGCACAGCTGTGAGGGCTTTGGGCTGAGCGACAGGTGAGTGATGGTAGAATTAAGTGCTTTGTGGGAGGAATAGGTTTGGATGGATGGGTGGACATCAAAGTTTTAGTTTGTTAGACTTGCTAAGTCCATTAGGTAGGTATCCAAGAGGAAATAGTCAATAGAGGTGTATACAGGAGTCTGGATTTTAGGAGAGAGGTAAGGGCTGGAGATAAAACTTAGAGGACATCAGCACATACATCAGACTTGATGAGAGTATCCCCTCTAGAAAGTGAGTGCAGATAGAGAGGAGAAGAAATTCAATATTGAGAGATTGGGAAGGGGATAATCTAGTAAAGAAGCAGAGTACAGGTGTGGGGAGACATCTTAGAACCAAGTGAAGGAAGCAGATATTTCACAAGGAGGAGGTCTGTGTGTGGTAAGTCCAGTTGCAAGATCAAGTAGGAGAAGGAGTGATAACCACTGGCATTTAAACTATGAAGGTCCCTGGAAGATCATTAGCAAGATACGGTAACACATTTAAGGTTCCAAAAGATCCTTTTTTTTCCCCTCCAGATTCTCTATGGTCTACTAATGCTTTCCTGTCTTTCTCAAAAGTCAAAATTCTATAGTCATCTAAGTTGCAACGATAAATTCTTTCATTTTCTTTCTTAACTAAATGTTAGGGCTTCTTGTTTTCATGTTGTTGCTCAAAGTTTAGAGTTTGGTTTATCCATGGTCACACTGTTAGACATTTTTTAATGCTCACTCTCTGTGGTCTATGTGTTAGAAATTGTAAGGTAACTTTTGAAAACCAAATTCTTTCTTTAGTAATGTCCTAATAGTTTACTTTTCAAATTTCTTATTATGACTACTTGTCAGTGTTGCTCCAACTATGTGCTTATTACTTGGGATCTTAATGTTTGAGAGGCACTGACTTCTCTAGTAGGGATAGATTGGTCTCTAAGTTTATCAAAAGTGTTCCAGGTAAGTTAGTGATGCAAATAGTACTTTCTAGGAAAAGTTAATTTACCCTCCTCTACTTTCCCAGGATTTCGGTTAGCTGCTTGCCTATGTAGTCACTGGTTACTTAATGGGAAAAACAAAACATTATAGTTCTTCAAATGCTAAAGAGAGAAACACCATTAGAAAGGGCAGAAGGCCAGTGAGATTGTATTAGGAAAACCACTAATTTTACCTGCACCTTCTCACTAACTTCCCGGAACATAAAATGAGAAATTAGGAAAATTCTGTGATGTAGTGGGAGGTTGGTAGAATTTTGTGGATGGGTGTGTATGACTCATGTCATGTTTCTATCTGGGAATTTTCAGGGTACTGAAGGCAGGACAAACTATTCATTATTTTCTTGGCTGGAAATTTTAAAAAATGAAAACTGCTTCCAGTGTATGATAAAAAAAAACAGCCACTGCAGTGGGCATCAGTTCTGCCAGAAGCACCAGGGCCGGCAGCGTACTGGAGTAGGGAAGCACCCCCCCAACTTCCTCTACTGTTCTATGAGGACAGCTGCTCGCTGCTTCTCCCCAGATATGTCTGGCCTTGAGAAACCTGTTGTACCCATGGGAAAGGAGCTAGATAAAGGCCTTGAAGGCCAGATGCCTGGCTATGAAGGTCACACACATGTGCATCTTAAAACACTTATGCAACCATGAATTAGCACTGTAGCAGTATAAGAAGTACAGCTGTGTGCAGAATAAGGTGGCCTGTGTGAGCACCCTCCATGACGACTCCCGCTTCCTTCTTTGCTCTTTGTGTTGTCCCAAAACTTCAAAGGCAGCCCCCAGATCGTGACAACTGGTCATTCCGATTCAATCAACTCAGCTGACACTTTGAGCGCCCAGCCTGTGCTTAGCGCTGTATGAGACCCTCTTTATTAATTTTCTCAGCTGATTTTCCCAACAAGCCTACTAAATAGATATTGCCAATGACAAATTATAGAAGGAAATTCTAGTACCAAGCATATTTAAGTAATCTTATTAAAGGTACACAGGAAGTACATGATAGAGTAAAAAATTTCTGAATTCAAAGCCCATATCTAACATGGTGACAATCTGAGTGCTAGAGAAATACATACTGTTAACCAGTAGACCACCTGATAAACATGGTTCTGAACACATTGTTATGAACCATTGGCAAGAGCAGGCCACAGAGGTCAATTTTCTGCTGAATCTGAACAGATAAGGATGAGAAAGCATGGCATTCCTGACTTTTGGAGAAGCATAAGCAAAGGCAAAAAGCATAAAAGTGATGACTTTTGTGATTGTGTGCAATATGCATCAGTGAACTAATAAACGAATTGTTGAAACATTTCCAAGGTAGACTGTTAAGTCCCCTTATATCCAACTATTCATTCATACCCTTTGGAACTGGGCATATGTTGGTAGTGGTGGGAGTTGGTAGCACACGTACCCAGGAGCTTACCTGCACAATCCTCAACACAGGGACAGCTGGAGACATGCCTTAGGAGAGCTCCTCAGACATCCTGGGCCAGCAAGTTCCTCAGAAGACCAAGAGTAGAAATATGGAGAAAGTGAAGGAAAGCAGTGGGGCACTTGTCTCCCCAATTCCATACTTGCTTGTAACCATCTCTTCTGCTGATGTTGATCGCCCTTGTAATGTGCCATCGGAAAGGTAATAGCTGAAGGGCTAAAGTCAAGGCCAACAAGATTAATTCATGTAAGAAAGTGCAAAGGGTATGTGGGTACAGAAGATCATAAAATACAGTCCAAGCCAAGTTCAAACTGACTGTAGAGATTAAGACAAGAAAGAAGCAAAAGAAAAAAATCTTGGCAAAGCATCTCAATCTAAGCATCAGTTTGGGAAACAGAGGTAGATAACAATAGGTAATGTGGTTCAATCCTAAACAAAATTCTTTCTGGTGCAGGATGTAGCATCTCTTTTTCCAAGGCTAGACCTGCTAGAACTCAAGGGAGGGAAAGTCTGATTTTGTAAGTGAATATATGTTTGCTGGAGAAAAAGGCCCTAGAGATAGGCAGATCGATTGGGAGTTTGTAGTGACTCAGATCACCTCTCTGGGATCAATTTTCCAGTGGGCCTGGGGTACAGTCCTGGCACTCCTGGGCTCTGTCCATTTGTGTTTTGTTCTATTTCCATGTTTCCAAGTTGTCTGTGGTTGAAGATGTTGGGCAATATGCTGCTGCACAATTATTTCCCTAATTCTGTTTAGAACTTCTAAAATGGCACTTCATCTCTGAGCTAAGTTCCTGACGAATGCTTCTTCATGAATCTCATATAATTCGTAGGGCTTCAGCCTCACTTCCACTCCACAGGGTCAGCTGTGGGAAGGCATCTAGTTACTGCCAGCTGAGAAGCCAGTATTTCCCTTGCTCTCCAACACCTGAATTCCTCAGGCATTTGTGGGTTACATCTGTTTTGACATGTATCTTAACAGGATAATATGTTTACTATATTTTCAAGTATATATGCTTTATTACCTAGACTGTATTGTGGGGTCCTTGCTGTCAGGGAACCTGTGTCTGCAGTGCTATCATATGTATTACCTAGCTAGGTGCCCTGTCTAGCAGCTTTCACATTCAGGCACCCACCAAAGTGACCTGAGATGATTGTTACAAGTGGGTCTCTCAGGGCTCCTCCCCAAGACGTTGATTTAGTCATTCTAGGGTGGAGCCCCAGAATATACTCTTTTTTTTTTAAACTAATTGCCTCTGGGGGTCATGATTACATTCACAAAACACTAGAGTCACAATAAGAGCTCAAAAAACCCCCTACATATTGAATGATTGCTGATGCCCAGGAAATAAGTAAAGGGCAAGGAAAATTAAGAGGTGTGATTTAATTTTGCCTTCTGTAGTAACTACTTACTCTCTATGTTACACATACTGTTGAATAATGCCTCTAAAGTGGTGAAGTTCAAAATATTCTTCAGTGCAAAGTCACAATTCACAGTTAACACACCTCTCCATTCCCACCCCTGTTTGATTCACTGCCCTAACTTTCAAATTTGGCATAAATATCACTTTCTCAGACACTCTCCCTAATTTCTTTAAGCATTTTAAGTAGACCCTCCCCCGACTCAACATCTATTTCAGTTGTAATTTTTATAAATACACATACAAACAATTCATCTACACAAGCATGTGTGTGTGTGTGTGTGTGTGTGTGTGTGTGTGTGTGTGTGTGTATTCACTTACTTATTGCCTGCCTGACTTTATTAGTACTAACACACATTCAGTGTGTGATACCATTGCTAGCATCTTGTAAGTCTGGGTAATTATAAATAAAGGAATGAGTGATCCATTAGAAATCCATATTTTTTATGGATTCTTTATGGGTAGAATTTTTTAAAGCATTGTTTATGAAAAAACAACAAAGCCTTTGAAAACATATGCTGTTTATAGTTTGTTTTGCTATGTTATTTTATTTGGTTACTCCAGTGGTAAGGTAGAAGTCATTATCCTTAGTGCTCAGGTGAAAATAATGCGATCTAGAAAATTGTTCCCAGATGTCACAGGCTGTAAGCGGCCGTGTCTGCATAGCTCATCCCCAGGCCAGCGTATGTTCTGCAGCACGTAATGCACACACGGTGATCGACACTGCTCAGCAGGGGCATTGTGTTTCTTTAGAACTAAGGAAAAGGTCTCACAATTATTATGTCACAAACTCCACATCTCTGAAACTATGTCTTGGGAAAATTAATATTGTACATTTTCTTGTTTATTCAGGACTGCAGTTTGGTGCTGCTCTAGGCCTCACAGTGCAATGCTTCTGTCGACCCTCAGCAACAGTTGAGGAAGGCTCTTTTCTAGGAAAAATAGGCTCCCTTCTCCTATACTCAGGATGCAGGGGGTGGAGTGTGATCTTTAGATGGGAAAGTGTAACAGAATGAGAGGACATACTGAGAGAGCTTTAGTATTTCTGCCAGCTCCCAATTCTGCTCGCACTGCCGGCTCCGTCTGACTCTCAGTGGTAGTGTGTGTGTTCTCACATTCCTCTCTGGTGTGTGTGACCCAAAGAATCAATTCATTCTCCACATTCAGACAGAATTGTTAACATTTGTTACTTTGCATATCACGACATTCTATGCATGCGATATGATCAGTTTTGAAGCTTACAGCAGTTTTATAGGTCATTTGTGAAGGTGTCTTAGAGAACTAAAGTTCCTAACTGTAAGTTCTGTATATTTTTATGGCCTCCATAAGAAGCCTTGATTAAAATATTTAATAAAACACAATGTTACTGAAACCTGTATTAATCTTTTAGCTTAGAGCTTTGTTTCATACATTTTATTTTTTGGAAGATTTTTTGTTTGGAATGGGCATGAGGAATTGGGTAGGTAGTGGTCTTTCAGGGTCTTTGATCTACTAAAATGGTTTACATTAAAAAAAAAGAAGGCAAGTCAAAATAGAAAGGATGCTGTCTAATTACATATAGACTTCATTTCTTTTCACACGGTTAAAGAATTTTTACAGTCTAGTAAGGTTATATGATAAAGTTATGTGATTTGATATTGAATCCAAGAAAGATTATCTATTGTCTACATGCTTTTTTAGCAAAGAGTAAGAACTGAAGAGGTAACCCCAAAGCCAGCTTATTGAGTTCAGGACAAGATCAGAGAAGGTGACATATATTCAAATTTAACTTTACCCCTGAGTGACTGAGGGTCTCTGATCATGCAAATCTGGACTCTAGTGTGTGGAAACCCCACCTGGTTTCCGACTAGGTGTGTGGAAACCATTCTAGTGCTGTATAAATTATCTTATTAAACTGAATACTTAAGAGGGAAGGTTTGTCTGGCCCTAATATTCAGGTGAAGAGATAGCCTAGCCACATAGCTGTCTGGGCTACTTATCTATGTGATGTTATAATATCTATATAATAAATCTGAACAAAGTGCTAGGTCCCTCAGTTCTGCAATCACAGATTTTTGATAATTGGCAGGATAAATCTGGGCACCACTCCTGCCAAAAGAGGCAGTGCCCAAGAATGAAATCAACAAACCCATCTTCACTGACACTGACCCGTCCTTATTTAGTATTTTGATGACGTGTGCACGGAAAGTGGCTCAGTGCAAGAAAGGTCACCCTACCAGATCTGAAGCCCATCAGTCATCTGAGGGTCAGTCTGGGTTGGCAATCCAGTGCACCTAGATTCTGAAAATGAATAATGCACCCTATCACACTATACTGGGAAAATGATGAGGTTTATTACCTACATTTGAAAGCTGATGCCAAGAATTTGAGTATTACAAGGAATCACAGAGGGAAACAGAAGGAAAACATGAATTCTAAAAAATGGGAAATAAATTTTAACTTGAATACCAAAAGATTTCAAAAGAGGGAAGATGTTACAGTCAGTGAACATAATAAATCTATTTTTAATATAAAGTGGCATATAATCCACATTAAGAGAAATTTTCATCAGACTTTATTAAATAAATATTGAACAAGCTATTTAAAGAATATATTCTTTTGAATAAATGTAAAATTATCCGCCAAATGGAGCTCTCACATCTCTCCCAACATACCTGGTCTTAAGTCCGACTCCTGGTCTTTCCCCTGCACATAATCTCCAAGTTATTACACCACTCTGCTGGTGAAAAATATTCAGTGCCTCAACATTACCTATGGAAGAAGGTCAGAAATTCTTGGCTTTGCATTCATGTTCTTGCTAGTCTGATTTCAACCTGTGTTTTCAACTGTAGTTCCTATACTTCTCCCAGGGCACCTCTGTGCAGCCAAATGAGTTAATCTCTGTTTCCTAATATTCCCTAAAGCTTTCCTACTCTTATGCCTTTGCCATCTCCTTTTTCCCTTACACACTTCTTTTTCGCCTGTTTTATTCAAATGCTACTCTTTCCCAAAGCTCACATCAAGTAAAATTTCTTTCTAGATTGCTTTACCTCATAGTTACAGTTCTCAAACTACATGCTTGTCTTTGATTATCGATGCCAGTCACTGGGCAATGTGTTGTGTACTGCCTGGTTTTGGATGTTCTTTTTTTTCACATGTCTGAAAGTTCCTCCCCCAATTGGACAGCAAATTCTTTGAGGATCAGAAACATATTTTATAGATCTTCTTAATCACTACAGTATCTATAAGAGCACTATGCTAATAGTAGGTATTCATTATGCAATTTCATCTAGAGTCACTTTGGGGGTTTGAATAAAAATTGCTGAATCTTTTTCCCTCAAACCATCAAAAATTTGTAGATTTAGATCTGAGATCCTGAGAGATTGTTTAAGCCCAGCAGCTTTTGACATTGTTATAAATTTTAACACATAGAATCCTCATACTTAATCAACAGAAATAGGTCCTAAATAACGTGACCTAACTAAGTTCCTTTGCTCTATCTTGTTCAAGTTTTATATATTGCATCAAGAAAAGCAAATGATTGCCTAAATGAATAATGCAGAACTTCGCTGGTTAGTTAATCTTCCAATTCCGGAAGCAAAGACTTCCACACAGGTTCATTTACATCCGTGCCCTGCAAAAAAAATGTTTTGGGCAAAGCGTCTGCAGTCTCTGTTCAAAATGCGTGTCCCACACAACCACATTGTCCTTATAAAACCACCTATATCCGTTCTCATACACCACGTCTCGCCGTTGTGTTAATCATTACTGACAGCTGCACTTTTTTTTTTTTTTAAGCTTCTGAGCTCTTGTGGCAATCTAAGATGTGGTAGGTAGTAAGTAAAGTAAATGCCACTTTAAAGGGAATTATCCCCAGTATAACTTTTACATACTATCCAAAAGAGTTATCTGGTTACATATCCATGTCCTCCTTCAGACTTGGAGTTCTTTGAAGGCAGAAACAGTTTCTTATTTACTTTTTCATCATCTCCAGCACAGGGCCTGAAAGATTGCAGGCATGACTATTGATTGGATGAATGTTTGAAAAAAGAATGAAGGGATCAAGTAAGTGTGCATGGGAGGTAGAAGAAATTGATAGCACTCGCACTACCAATGAATCAATTGATACATGCTTGCTAAGCCCCTATTGTGAGTATTGAACTTCAAAAAGTACAAAAGGAAATATGATTGAACAGCCTCATCCAAGCTAACTTTTTACCCAATTTAAAATGAAAGCAAGTGAAAGGAGAAAGTAGGAAAAAAAGAATTGTCTATTCTTTCCTAATTCCTTTCATGAAAACAGACCTTTTAATGGATGGTTTTTGATTTTTGAATGCTTGTTTCTTCACTTTACCCTTTATCGTAGAAGGAAAAGCCGGTGACCTGTTGAGAGTTCTTAATGTTAAAGCGAAACCATTCACATCTATAGCAACAGTGGGTCAGGAGTTCTGCATCACCATACTTGTCTGAAACTGAACAGTAGCTGCGACTGTTAAACAGGGCACGTGGGTGTATTTGCAGGCTGCCACTATATACATTTTTGAGTCACATAAAAATATATATAATCATAGTTTGTACTACATATATCAGGGCTTAAAAATTTTCATTTAAGCTTAGAATGGGAGTGGGGCACAGAGGGTAACATTAACTGTGTACCTCCAGTTGTTATAATGGAAAAGACACTGAATTTGGGATTTTTTAAATACTCAGTTTGCTACTGCTTAGCTGTGTTTATATCTTTAAACACTTTGAACCTTATTCTCTTCATTTGTTAAATGAGGTCACTCGATGGCCACTACAGCTGCTTACAGTTTTACCATTTTGACCCTTTAATTCACTTATAACCCAAGTAGAGTATAAGAAGAGAAACCTTATACTCTAGGGAGAGGAAGTAAAACTTAGAGGAAGCAAACTGACTTTGAGTCCCCGCTTTGCAGCTGCATTTCTACATGGTCTCCTTTAATCTTCATTAGCGCATAATGAAGTAGTTTTGTTATCCCCAATTTATAAATGAAAAACACAGATTTGGAGTTCAAGAACACACTGTAAAGTCAGAATATGTGTTGGTTTCTTTGATCTTAAACTTCGAATGCTTCCGCCTGGCCCTGTTGATTTGGGTCCCTGTTCTTCCATGGGAAATGGATTGGCGATGTAATAGCTTTGTATCAAATCTGAGTTGTAGGGTTAGATCTATAATGCCATAAAATTTAAAATAATACAACAAATAAAAGCACCTGGCATAAAAAAAATACATAACAGGTGCTTAATAAATCACACTCCTTTTTGACTGCCCTAAAAAAATTTATTTGCATATTTGAGTGAATTCATAACTTTAGTACTTAATGACTGAGTTAATAACAATAAAATATGAAGTCTTTCTTCTACAGAGGCAAATATATATCTACATGTTTATAGCTATACATATGTATCTACAAGCATGTATCTTATTTGTCTATACTCCTTCGAGTTATAAGAACTGAGCTAGGAGCATAGTTTATTTAAGTCAAATAACAGTTATTATCTCACAGTCATTAAGGAGAATCACCCTAGCTCATATTTGTATCAGCAGAAATTAGCCTAACAAGGAGAATCTAAGGTAGATCATGACATAGTGGTTACTAAATGTGTTTAGAAAGGGCAATGGAACAAATCTCTTCTGTCTCCAAGGTGCTAACACAGACTGAAATAATAAACTCGCTGCTCTTAGAAACTGGGAATGCTTTCAGGAATCCCAGAGAAGGAAAAAAAAAAAATCTGTAAACTGATCAAACCCAAACTGTTGCCAAATAGGATTAACTCAAGTGATTTTGGCCCATTTGGGGGATGGCACGAATTATTGCTAAGTAAGAAAAATAACCAGAAAGAGAAAAATAGTTTCCTGATAATGTATAGACTTGAATTAATGTCAGCCTCTGGGATGAAATGAGAAGAAAAGGGCAAGTAGAGAAGATGACTAACTGGTTTGATGCTGCGTGCGTGATCCCACATCCATGCTGAGAAGGGCCTGTACCAGCCCCAGAGGCAGGCTACCTGCCTACCTGTGGATGTCAGGAAAGCGGCAGTGATGAGGAGCAGCCAGCAACTAACCACACACTACATGCAGCCTGTGCAGAGTAAGTTCAAAAACAAAAGGCTTGTCGCTTTCATTGACTGCTTCTATTTTTGTTTATCCTATAATGCAAGAAGGATTCTTAAGATTTAGAAGAGTTAAACCTAAAAAAATGGATTTTTTCTATAACTTTAAATAATTTTAAATTAGATAGTACTAATTTGGTAATACTTTGCTTATGTGCCTATACTTTAATGCCTAGGAAGAAATGCATATGGTTTTATTTTTGTATTTTCTTTACCTTGAAAGTAATTTAAAGCTAGCTATTTCACTTAAAAAAAAATCCACTGAAGCCCCACGATTAATGTATAATCGCCCCCTGACCCTGACTTCTACCTACCTACAGATACAAACATAGTTCTCTTTCTCTTTTTGGAAAATCTGTGTGGTAAGTGAACTGGAGATCTGAAGTATTTTACTATTAAAATAAGAGTATTCTCACATGCTATGGGGGTCACAAGGCTTTTGAATTATTTTTATTTCTATAATTTCTATAATTATTCACTTTACAAGCCTGATATAGACACAAAGTAGGGAACTTTAGAATTAGATATCTGAAGTGAATAGTGCCAAGAGAAAAAAAATATATAGAATTTCAATAGTTAATTATTAGATTGATCCTCCCACACACCAACTTGGTGGCAACATTTGACTATTGACAGACATCTCTGTGTTCTAAGACTCACGAGATTCACAGATATTCTAGGATAAAGAATCAAAAGAGCAGGTTTCTCAAGCTCAGAGAAGAAAGTTGATAGGGACCCAGGACACCACATTGATGAGTTCTGTTTAGAGTGGATGCTACTGCCATGGAAGAGGCTCTTCTTTTGACTAACCATTCGGAAGAGTTGTTCCCTCTATCTCCTTGTTACTTGTTCGAACAAAGCTTAGGTTGAGAAAGTTAAATGTGGAATGTGGAAAATTAACGTTCCCTACTTTGTAAAAGATAAGATTTTACTTAAAGTAACAGGTCACAGACAGCATGGAGTCCGGCCGAAGGGCCGACTGAATGTTCTCCTGCTGGCGAAGGGCCTGCAAGCCTGCGGCAGCACTTCCTCTGGCCGCTGTGATGATTCTCTTGTGACTTTGGAAATGAGGAAAGCCTCCGAAGTGGGAAGTGGTTTCTCTTCTTTCTCTCCGTGGGTGGTTCTCAGGGAGGAGCATTTGGAAGTCCAGCATTAAAGACGTTCGAGCTCTACATGTCACCAGATCAGCGCTTCCTCAATGCATCCCACGTGGGGTGGAGGGGTGTTGGTTCACAAGCTCCTCAGGAGCTTCCCTGATGGACTCCGAAAATGACGCCATCTGCAGAGGGCAGGGAGGACTGAAGAAGCAGGTCACCCCGGACTGGTAGGGGGCAGGTGTAATAAGCAAGGAAACTTACATAGGAGGCTGGCTTGGCAGCCGCAAGGCTACTAGTTCTCTGCCCCTGCCTGCTAAGTCTTAAAAGGTTTTATAGAAATTTTGACTGGGTTTAGTCATATATATCATCCGGATGGTCTAAACACCACATCACTCTCTCCAGGCTTTGTCCTTGAGGCGGCCTCCGGGAGGAGGGAAGGCCGAAGGAACCCACATTCTGAGGACGGGGAGTGGGTGAGGTGCCTCTGATGGCCAGGGTCCTGTTCATGGGTCAGCTGGTGGATAGAATTTCTCGAGAACCTTCCCCAACAAGGGGCATTTATTTTCTCTGTCACTTTTAGGGTTCAGGAAAGGGATTAGAAAATAAAAATTACTGGCAAAAAAAAAAATGCAAGTCTTCTGAGTACTTCATTTGTGTCAAACATTGTACTAGTATTAATGAGGACTGGGGCTCAACAGATTAGGGAACTTGTCTGAGGTTGCACAGCTAGGACAAATAGGACCAGGTTTGAACCAGTATGTGTTAGCTTCCAGAGCCTACACTATGCCCACTTCATTACTCTGAACAGCAGGTGCAGAAAGGGCTGAAAATCAAAGCCATTATAAACGATCACCTTTCCTAGTTAAAAGATCAAGCAAGCAAACAAATAAATCTTATTTATGTTATTTCACTTCATATAATTATTTGCTTACAAAGAGATATGGAACAAAGCCTTCCCAGTGGAGCTGCTTCTGTCTTTTGGTTCTTGGAGACTTTCTTGAGTAAAGCCTATTTGGAAAGCTTAGGAAAGTCCTAGAATAAGAAGTGTCACAGGTGTGGCTTTGCTCTCTAGGGCTGTGGAGTGACTTGTAGTTTGAAAGTATGTTTGGGTGATTATGCACACTCATACAAACATACACATGTATGTATGTGTCTTTACTCACATGATTATGTTATCTATAAATTATTTCATAACCTTTGGATTTAAAAATGTCTTAATAAAAAATTCTCATTCTAAGTCTAGGACCTGGGTAGTAACTAAATACCTAAATTGATTTTGAGGATAGTTCAGAGATTCTCAAACTCCAGTGTTCCTAAGAGCCACCGGTGAGGTTGTTAATACACAGATTCTAGGGCCACCTCCCAAGATTCTGGTTCAGGAGACCTGGAGCGGCACCTGAGATTCGTGCAGGAAAGGAGCCCTCACTGGCTGATGCTCTGGCCCAGGGACCCCTCCTGGAACAGGCCTGGCTGAGAAACTGAGCAGGCCAGGGGAAGGATGCAGACCAGCTCTGAACATTTTCCTTTTGGAAATCAGGTTTTGTCAGCTACAGTCATGAGACTTGAATTCCTTCTTTTTCTTTGGTGATTACTTGATTCAGTTCAATTCAATTCAGAAAATATTTTTGAGCATCATTTCTGTTCCAAACATGGTACCATGTACTGTGGAGGAAATCTGATCTTAACGCCTATGTAGAAATAGATGCCAAAAGCTCTCACATTGTTCTAAGCTGGAGTTTAAAAACAAACAAATCTTAATTGTGGTATTGTACAGAAAGAAATAAAATTAGAGATAATCTAAGACAAGTTCATTTATGGATGAAGAAATATCCCAGATAAATAACTTGCCCAAGTTCATACAACTAACTGTGGTCATGGCCTGGATTCTGAATCCTATGATTTTTAAAAATGATTCAGAACCAAATTCTGTGATAGATTAAAAAAAAAAAACTTTCCGAGAAATGTTTCTGAGATTTATCTTTTTCTTTCCATTCCTACTCTGACCAGCTCTTATTAGCTCATGCATGAATCATTACATTTGCTCTGGCTCTTCTAATTGCTAGGTCCTACTGTCTCTAGCTCATCTTGCACCCACAGCCCAGAAAATCTAGAATACTTCCCCCCCCCACGTTCATCTTAGATATCCACTCTCTCCTGAACATAGCTGTAGCTATTCTGCCCAGCTCTCGAGGACATCTAAAATCAGGTTCCACTTTCCAATCTCCACTATTTTTCTTACTGTTCTCCAACAAGAACCTTCAGCTCCAGACCAGACATTCAAACATGCACACCAAATAAGGTGAATTCCTAATCTTTTCTTCCATGAATTCACCAATTTAAAAAGTCCTTCCTGTCCCCCAGTTATATAGGGAATCAGAACAGAGAGTTGGTTTAGAGCTCAGGCTGTAATAAAATACATGTCATAATGAAATCCCAGCTATGGCCCTTGAACAACATACTCAACCTTTACAGAATTTCTTTGTATTTTTCATGTAGGAAATGGGGCAATAGCCACAACTTACTCATAAGTTTGTGGCGGGGATTAAATGAGATAAGGCATGCAAAGGACCTTGACTGGTGCCTGGCATGTGATGGACATAGTGAACATCACCAATTATTACTTTTATTCAAACACAAGGAATCAGTCACACTTACTTCACCTTGTTTAATTTGCCTTTTTCCAAATCTCTCTGAAATTTACAAATTCATTAACACCATTCGGCTCCTAATAATTTCCTTTCCTCTGTTTCATAAAATATTTTTAAGGTTTTCCAGAATTACTTTCCTAACTGGACAGTAAGCAATTTGATGAGAGGGTCAGGAATGCAAACACTCAATGCCACACTCACGTCTACCATCCTGATCCAAGCCACCACCATCTCCTGCACATTATAGCTTCCTAACTGGTCTCTCCACTTCAGCACTGACCTTGCAACACCCAGCTACCATCATGTTCCCCCCAAAACAGATAACTTCACCTCTCAGGTCACAATCCTCCAGTGGCTTCTCACTTCACCAAGAGTAAAGACTAAGTCATTACTAGGGTTTGCAAGACCCTGTCCGTCTGTGCTCTCCTTGCTGCTATGACTTTGTCTCCTGTTACTCTCTCTCACTCTCCCAGGTGCACTGCTCACCTTGCTACTTCTCAAGCACGCTAAGCATCCTCCCTTCTCAGAGCTGCTGCTCATGTTACTGCTTTTATCTGGAATGCTGTTCCTTTAAATATTTACATGGCATCCTTCCACATATCTCAGATCGATGCTCAAATACCACGTCTTTTAATAAGATTCTCCCTGGTCACTAAATTTAAAACAGTAACACATCCACCCATAATTTCTATCTACTTTCCCTGCCTTATACTTTTCCTTAGTATTTATCAACATATAGCATATACATATTTTCTTATATGTTTTATTTATTGCATGTCTCCATATAATATGTATTTATATACATATATTTTTATTGTTAAAACATAAAGTAATAAATAAGTATTTAATAAATGTTTATATAATACTTAAAAAATCTTGTATCATTAAGCACAGGAGTAGCAATACTTCAGATACTCATTATGGTTGTGTCTTTCTGTAAAATATAGTTTGAGTTTTCTTACCTCTATTATCCTGTCCTCGAGGACCTGACCCATTTCACTTGCATATATACATTGGGTCTATTACTCTTCTTATGTATATTTATATTATTTCATTTGATCTTCAAATGTATGCAAGAATGTTATATATTTTTATGTAATTAGAATTTACTTACTATACGGAATGGGCTCTGTCTTGCCTGAGGGTCCAGGCAAGTTCACTATGGATTCAATGAGACCCAGAAATGATAATAGAACATTCTTGGGGTAAAATGGCTTATACCTGGCTTTAATCTCATGGTGGTAGATTGAGAACTAGAATTACATCTGCATACAGCAGTCTGCAGGTCTGTAAACCTCTTTCATCTCTGCCTTCTCCCAGAGCACTGGGCAGAGCTCCTTATACAGTGACTCAGTCAGTAATAGCTTATTGCCTACGGGTGAGGAAGCAGTAGCCCAGCAGCAGGCCAGTTACACTATCAGGTTGTTTAAGTTCAGGTGAGGATCCTGGCCATAGGCACCTTCTCTTTATCCACAGATGGGAATCCTAACATCTTAAGCGTTACCTATCACATCAGAGAGGTTGTGGTAATGACATGTAAATTCTACACCTTGCCTAAAGTAGCAATGGAAATATAATCAAATGAAGAAGTTTTGGAGAGTTTAAAGAAGGGAAGGAGATTATCTTTTTAACTCTCCACCTCAAACCACTCATCCCTTTTTTGCATTTCTCTTTTGGACAATATGGCATCATTATTTACAATTAAACTTGTTTTTTCTCCACAGTGACCTCTAAATTTACCCTTTTACATCATATCTAGAGTCAATAAATGGTCAAAGAAACAGACCTGTGAAAAACTGATTACCTTTAGGAACAGAAAAGAGAGTTCATTTTGAGGTCAGTGGAAGATGGTGGCATAGAGAGAACTTGAGCCCGCCGCCTCCAAACTTCACACGGAATCTGCACCTACACGCAGAGCAATACATCTTGAGGAAGAACTGAGGACTGAGTGAGCACCTTCTTCGCAAGGGGGAATATAAAGATCACACAAAAAATGGCAGGTGAGATGGCGGCACAGTAACAGAGGGAACTCCATCCAGTGAATGACCTGCAGAAGGGTGGGGTCCTGCCAATGGGTCTCAGCCCCAGAGAAGTTCACTGTGGATTCAGTGAGACCAAAGAAATAACAGTGGAACGTTCTTGGTATGAAAGGGTTTAAATTCAACTTAATTCCCATGGTGGCAGGTCACACACTAGAATCCCATCCACTCAGAGCGAGTCTGCAGGCAGCAAGCTGGTCTCTGCCTCTGGGCCTCTCTACCCTCAGAGCCATTTTAGTCTTTGTGCTCAGTGCTGCCACTACCCCAGTCCCACCTCTTCTCTCCTGAAACCTTGCAGCAGTGCCACCATGTCTCCCAGAGCACTGGGTGGGGCTCTTTATATAGAGTCAATAATGACGTATTGCCCACACACATATAGTGAGTTAGCCAACCAGTTCCAGGTAAGAATCCTGGCCATAGGAAACTTCACTTTATCCACAGGAGGAATACCCCTGGGGACCTGGGCACAGATTCCCTGCCCAGGCATAGAAATAAAAGCTGTGCTTTAAAGTGCACAGACTGTAAGTCTGAAGAAATAAGTATATCATATAAGAAATATAAGAAATCAGAAATAAGAAAAAAACTGATTTACAGAACTAAAGCACCCAGTGTTTGGCGGGGGATGGCTGGAACACTCTCTGGATCAGAGGTCTGGTAAGCACCATTTTTTGCATTGCTTCCCCACACTGAGACTGTGAGGAGCAGCCTTGGGATGTGCACACCAGCTGTAGCTGCCTGAGAGTGCACAGCCCGTCACCACCAACCCCTGCAGAGAACGCCTTGGCCACTGCTGTACTTCAGGTCCCACCCAGTCGCTGTGGTGGTGAGGCTTCCCTGGAGTCAGTGGTCACTGCCTGCCTGAGACACCACTATAATGGTGGACTTGCACTCAGACCCAGAACCAGTGGCTGTTGGGGCAAAGCTGTCCTGGGGATGTGTCTGGCCCTGGGACTGCACCCTGGTGCAGAGCTGGTCACTGTCCATCCTTGGATAGTGTGCCTGGGCCACTGCTATACTATGGGCATAGAACTGGTTGCTGCAGAAGGGAGGCTTTCCTAGGGGCTGGGCCTGGGCCTGGGGATGCACTGCAGGTTCTCAGCCAGATTTGAGAGAAAGTGGAGGAACTCAGAGAGAACCTATACAAAAAGATAAAAAATATAAAGCAGAACCAATAAGATGAAAAATACAATAAATGAAATGAAAAATATGCTAGAAGGAATCAACAGCAGATTAGAAGATGCAGAAGAGATCAGTGATCTGGAGAATAGAGTAACTGAAATCACTCAAGCTGAACAGCAGAAAGACAAAGGAGTAAAAGGAAATGAGGATAGTTTACTGGAGTTCTGGGAAATCAAATGTCCAAACATTTGCATTATGGGATTCCCAGAAGGAGAAGAGAGACAGGACTAGAAAACATTTGAAGAAGTAATAGCTGAAAACTTCCCTAAACTAGAGATGGAAACAGACATTTAGGCCCAGGAAGCAGAGAGAGCCCCAAACAAGATAAACCCAAGGAGATCTAGGGCAAGACTCACCATAATTAAACTGTCAAGATCAAAGACAGAGAATCTTAAAAGCAGCAAGAGAAAATCAACCAAGCTACTTAAAAGGAAAACCTCATAAGGCTATAAGATGACTTTTCAGCAGAAATTCCACAGTCCTGAAGGAAGTGTCATGGTATATTCAAAGTGCTGACTGAGAAAAACCTCCAACCAAGAATACTCTACCCAGAAAATTATTCTTCAGAGTGGAAGGGGTGATAAACAGCTTCACAGATAAACATAAGTTAAGAGAGCTCACCACCACTAAATGGCTTCACAAGAAATGTTAAAGGGTCTTCTTTAAGAGGAAAAGACCCTAACTAGAAGCAAGAAAAATATGAAAGTGAAAATTTCACTGCACAAGCAAACATATACCAGAAGTAGGGGATCAATCACTTAAAAGCTAGAATGAAGGTTGAAAAGACACAAGTAGTATAATTAATTATATCTAAAAACTAGTTAAGAGAGTCACTAAATAAACAGGTGTAAAAGAAGGCATCATACACATGAAATGTGACTGTGGGGAGAAAAAAATGCATTTGAACTCAATTTACCATCAACTTATCATGGACTGCCATAGTTTAAGGATGTCAGATAAGAACCCATGGTAACCACAAGGCAAAAACCTATAATGGAGACACAAAACAAAGAGAAGGGAATCCAAACATGACACTAAAAAAAGTCATAATACACGAGGGGAGAACAACAAAGGAAGCAAGGATCAGAGAGGAACAACAACAAAAAAACCCAGGAATCATTAACAAAATGGCAATAACTACATACCTACCAATAATTACTTTAAATGTAAGTGGACTAAATGCTCAGTCAAAAGACATAGGGTGACTGAATGGATAAAACAAAAACAAAAACAAAAACAAGACCCTCTATTTTCTGCCTACGAGAAACTCACTTTAGATCTGAAGACAAGACACACCCATACTGAAACTGAAGGATGGAAAAAGATATTCCACAAGAATAGGATTGGAAAAAAAAGGTAATGCAGCTATATTTATATGAGACAAAGTAGACTTTAAAATAAATATTGTAACAATAGACAAAGAAGGACATTATATAGTGATTAAAGACACAGTTCAGCAAGAGAATATAACAATTATAAATACCTACACACCCAGCAGAGGAGCACCTAAGTTTATAAAGCAAATATTAACCAAAATAATGAGAGAGATTGATTGTAATACAGTAATAGTAGGGGACTTTGACACCACACTGATATCAATGGATAGATCATCCAGAGAGAAAAGTCAATAAGGAAATAATGGATTTGAATGAAACATTAGATCAAATGGAATTGACAGATATATACAGAACATTACATTCCAAATAGTAGAATGCACATTCTTTTAAAGTGCACATGGAACATTTTTCAGAATAGATCACATGTTAGGCCACAAAGAAAGTCTCAATAAATATAAGAAGATTGGAATCATTTCAAGCACCTTTTCCAAACACAACAATAATATAAAACTGGAAATCAATTACATGAAAAAATGTAAAAGCCCAAATTCATGAAGGGTAAACAGCATGCTAAACAACCAATGGTCCATTAAAAAAATTAAAGAAGAAATCAAGAAATATTTAGGGAATAATAAAAACAAAAATACAACTGTTCAAAATCTTTGGGATGTAGAAAAGCAGTCCTAAGAGAGAAGTTTATAGCAATACAGGCCTACCACAAAAAGCAAGAAACATCTCAAATAAAAAAAATGTAACTCAAAACCTAAAGGAACTAGAAAAAGGAGAACAAACAAAGCCCAAAGTTAGTATAAAAAAGGAAATAACACATCTCAGAGTGGAAATAAATGAAATAAAGACTAAAAAAATACAAAAGATCAATGAGACTAAGCTGATTCTTTGAAAAGATAAACAAAATTGATAAACTTTACCTAGATTCATCAAGAAAAAAGGAGAGAAGTCAAATAAATAAAATAAGAAATGAAAGAGAAGTTATAACCAACAGCACAGAAATACAAACATTTATAAAAGAGTATTACTAAAAAATGATATGCCAACACATTAGACAACTTAGAAGAAATGGATAAATTCCTAGAAACATACAATCTTTCATAATTGAACCAGGAAGAAATAGAAAACTTGAATAGACTAGTTATGAGTAATGAAATTAAATCAGTAATAAAAAAAAAATCTCCAAACAACAAAATTCCAAGACCAGATGGCTTCCCAGAGAATTTTACCAAACATTTAAAGAAAAGTTAATATCTCTCCTACTGAAATTATTCCAAAATATTGAAAGGGAAATGAAACTCACAAATTTGTTCTATCAGGCCAGTATCACCCTGGTACCAAACCCAGACAAAGACACTACAAAAAAAAAAAAAAAAAAAGAAAGAAAATTACAGACCAATATCCCTGATAAACATAGATGCAAAAATCCTCAACAAATTATTAGCAAACTGAACTAAAAAATACATTAAAAATATGATTCACCACAATCAAGGAAGATTTATCCCAGGGGTGCAAGGATAGTTCAATAACCTCAAATCAATAAATGTGGTACACAACATTAACAAAAGGAAGGATGAAAACCACATCATCATCTCAATAGATGCTTAAAAAGCATTTGACAAAGTTCAATATCCACTTCTGATAAAAACTCTCAACAAAGTGGGTGTAGAGGGCACACATCTCAACAAAATAAAGGGCATATATGATAAACCTACATCTAACATCATGCCTAAAAGTTGAAAGCTTTTCCTCTAAATTCAGGAACAAGACAAGGATTCCCACTCTTACCACTTTTATTCAATAGTCCTGTAAGTCCTAGCCACACCAATCATATAAAATAAATAAATAAAAGGCATCCAGATTTGTAAGGAAGAAGTAAAATTATGACTATTTGCAGATGATGTGATATTATATATAGAAGACTGTAAAGATTTCACCAAAAAACTATGAGACTTAATAAATGAATTCAGTAAAGTCATAGGATACAAAATCAGTATACAGGAATCTGTTGCATTTCTATATACAAATAATGAACTAGCAGAAAGTGAAATTAAGACAACAATCCAATTTACAATTGCATCAAAATCAATAAAATACCTAAGGATAAATCTAACCAAGGAGCTGAAAGGCCTATACTCTGAAACTATAAAACACTGATGAAAGAAATTGAAGATGACACAAATAAATGGAAAGCTCTCCCATGTTCATGGATAGGAAGAATTAATACTGTTAAAGTGACCATTCTGCCTAAAGCAATTTACAGATTCAGTGCAATCTGCACCAAAATACCAATAGCATTTTTCACTAAACTAGAGCAAATTTTGTTTTCTTTTGGTAGATTTCCAGAATTGGAATTGCTGGGTCATATGTTATTTCTATTTTTAATTTTTGAGAAACCTTCATACTGCTTTCCATAGCAGTAGCACAAATTTGCTTTTTTGTACTCAGTCTGGATATGTTTTATTGGTCTATATTCAAATGTAATTACTTTTTTAATCTGCTCTTTCCAGTTTTTAGATTATATCATTGGATAAACATTTTGTTTCTGATATAATTTTCTTATTTCTAGCATTTCATTTGGTTGTTTCTAATAGTTTCTTTTTGTGGTAATTCATCATCTGTTTTCACATGCTGAAAACCATTTCTGCTGTATTCTTCATAATATTTATTGTAGTATTTTTAATGTCTCTGTGATAATTCCAATATTTCTGCCATCTTTGGGTTTATTTCTATTGACTATTTGTTTTCTTAAACACAGATCACTTTTTCTCACTTTTGATGTCTCATGATCCTTGATTTTATGATAGAGATTGTGAATAAAGGAACAGTATAGGGTGAAATAAAGATTATTTACTGCCCAAAAAAGGCAAGCATCTTTTTTTCTGTCAAACTTCTGGCACGGTGGCTGAGTCAGTCTAATCCGATTAATTTCAGTTATCTTGGCTTTGACACAACTTTAGTAAGATCTAGATCCCTAAAGGCTTCAAATGTTTTGGTAGGACTTGGATCTGAGCACTGGCAAGATCTCAAAGTTCTCTTTATGTTTTGTAGTCAAATTACTTTGTGTGCCTTTGAAACTCTCTTTCTGTTTTAAGGCCTGGCTGCTAGCTCTTTAAGTTGTTCACAATACTCTGTTACCTATTCACACTCTCAGCTTTCTAACCTTTGGGAGGTCTCTCTGCTCTCTCCTGACTTACCACCAGCTTTTAGCAGCAATTACTTGCATCCACTGTGAACCTGAAGTGCCTTAGATGGATTTCTTGCCTTGTACCCAGTCTTCAGTGGGCTGCTTCCTTTAGGGAAGGCCCTGTGTGCCTCAACAAGGGTTTCCCAGTTATCTTGTCTCTAGCTTTAAGTCTACATACATGAAGGTTTATGGGAAAATGGCATTTGGGAGCAGACTTGTTCTGAGGCCAGGGTTCCTAGAAATTGTAATTCATTAGGCAAGCCCTCACACAGTCATTAACAGGTAATTAAGAATTTGGGTAATTTTTTCTTACCCTAAGCTCCTTTTTCTATACCATTTCCTCTTGGAGGAAAGCAAATGTGACTCCTTTCTCTTCTAGAAAGGCTCACCACTCTTTGGAATTTGTTCCTCTAGGTTTCTTTCCATCCCCAACTCTCTTAAAATTTTTAACTAATGGTTTACATCATTTTAAATATTTTCCTTACATTTTGTTTACCTTTGTTTTTGTTTTATTCAATATTTTGTTTTATAATCGCAGTTAATATTTTTATTATCATTTCTATATTCGTATATTCTCCAAAATGCCAAATGTTGAAAAAGATCTAAATATCCAAACTGGTAGGTTGAATTCTTAATCGATTAGAAAATTATCTTCTAGATTAAAAATTTTAAAATATTATCAACAGAGTTTAAATATTCAGAAAGTGTTGCAAAACTTTCTCTTATGAACCACATTAAAAATATTTGAAACAACGAAGCAAAACTGAAGGAACAAAACAGCAACAGACTCACAGACTCCAAGAAGGAACTAGCGGTTACCAAAGGGGAGGGGTGGGGGAGGGCAGGTGGGGAGGGAGGGAGGAGGGGATTGAGGGGCATTATGATTGGCACACACGGTGTGGGGGGGTCGTGGGGAAGACAGTGCAGCGCAGAGAAGGCAAATAGTGACTCTGTGGCATCTTACTACACTGATGGGCAGTGACTGCAATGGGGTGTGGGCGGGACTTGATCATATGGGTGAATGTAGTAACCACATTGTTTTTCATGTAAAACCTTCATAAGAGTATACATCAATAATACCATAATAAAAAAATATTTGAAAACAAGTGTTTGGGGATAATGTTTCCACCAAGCTATTCTTGCAACCAAATATCAAATTAGCCAAATTGCTTCAGGAAAATTTTCATTCTAGTAAATTTCTATCAGACAATTAAAAAAAATCAAATCATTGCATTGCATTATTCAATGGAATTATTCATTTTGATTGAAAATGTGAAGCATAAATTTCATGATCAATTTAATATTTTATACTAACAATTGTTAATTATGAATATGCTAAATTTAATGTGTATATGTTATTTGTTAAAGACAATATGATCATCTGTTCAAAACATTAATATAATTCATCTTTTAAAAATGCTTTGTCACTAAGTGACTATTTCACAAATTACCAATATTACTCAAACTTAATACCTCATGAGTTCTTAACTGAATGTATTGACATGGTATTATATAATATTAAAGATGCAAATCATTTTTAAACCTTTTTTGGAAAATTTTAAATGTACTCCAAAATTGAAATAATCACATAATCAATCCCTGTCTACCCATTACCCAGCTCAGTAATTAGTAACATTTTCCATTCTTATTTTATCTACTCCCTTACCCTATGTATCTGTTCTGAAGATTATTAAAAAAAATACCAGACAGTGTATCATTTCACCTGTAAATATTTCAGTATAAATCTCTAATAGACAGTGACTTTTAAAAAGCTTAACTTAGTAATATTTCATCAAAATAAAATTTAACAAATAATGTATCATCTACTAAACTGTCCATGTTACATTTTTTTCATTTGTCTTAAAAAAGTATCTTTTTACTGCTAGTTGTTTGAATCAGGAGCCAAGCAAAAGCCACACATTATTTTTGGTTAATATGGTTCTAAATATCTTTCTATAATGTTATATATTTGTTGAAGATATTGGTTCATTTGTGCTGAAGAGTTTCTCACATTTTGGATGTGGCTGATTACATTTCCTTATTGCATTTTGCCTATATTTCCTGTAAATTGGCAATTTACAGATTGATTAGATTCAGGTTCAACTTTTGGAAAAAAGATACTTCCTAAGTGTCGCTATATAGATAGCTTCTATCACATCAGGAACATATAGTACTAGGTGTCCCATTTGTAGTGATATTAAAACTGATCAGCATGTTAGTCTGTTTCCAGTCTAACAAAAAGTTCCCCATCAAACTTTGACACAATGATTTTAGTCACTAAGTATGGTGTGGGTGGGATAGGTAGTTCTATTACTTCACTACAGGCTACGGATAGTCATTTGCTAAATGTATAATTCCTTCTGCATTTACTAGTTAGAATTCCTCTACGGAGATTCTCACTCTTCAATCTGCGGTCACCAACGTATGTTGATTTTCCTGGGAGCAAACACAGAGAGGGAGACCAGTGTGCAGGACACTCATCAGGCATTGCTCTCGGAATCAATGCATTTAGAAGGAATTCAAGATTTTCAGCTGCAACAACCTAGGTATCACTACCCCATCTGTTACGATCACATTCTTTTCCAAACAGGAGACTGGCATTGGTGCAGACTGTGTTGGTTGGGAATAAAAGCTCTTTTCTTTAATTTGGCTGCTTTATGGGCATTGTTCTCAGCCTTCGCTCTGCCTTCCCACTGTAGAAGATGAGACATCTGTCCGTCTCTCTATCTGTCCATCATCTGTCACCAAAGAGGGCAATGGCTGTTACCATTGAAGATAAATTGAAGATTAATCATTCCCAACTTTCATTTTTTTCCCAGACTGTCACATGAGCTAATCTAATTTTGTTCCTCATCATTATTATTTCCTCCAAGTTTCTCAAATGTCTGATACACTGTACCAGCTAATATATTTCCTGCCACCAGCATACTAAACCAGTGAAAATACTGACAGTTGCATTGTTGCTTTGTGCCAGAGTCTATGTGTGTTCCAGCTGCCATCAGTGAAGTGGTCTTCTTTGCCAGCTGGGGAACAGGCGACTCAGCTCTGCAATCCTTTGTCAGTATTTGCTTCCTGAGACCACACGTGGGAATAACTGCTCACAACAGGCTGTTTCTCTTAGGAGGCAAACTCTGTGGTGGAGATGAACACCCAGAGTGTTCTTGGGAGAAGCAGCAGGAGTGGATAGGAAGGGGCTGGTCCAGGGCTTGGTCTCAACAACAGCTTCAGTGACCCCACGGAGAGATCAGCTTTGGCACTCTGGTGGCCCTCTGCATGGTCCCAAGTGGAGGCGACAGGTTTTATACTCAACAGTTACCCTGGAAAAACAACATGCGGTAAACCATACACAGACAAAGCAGAACAGCTCATGTAGAGTCCCTTCATATTTTGTGAATCAGATTTTTGGAAATTTCTAGTAACTATCAGAGGTGACAAGTGAGTGTGTGATTTTTTTTGTATAATTACTAACTTATGTGTATAAGATCTGTTCTAAGCTTCCCAGTCATTTCTATTGATATTCAAACTGTTCCTTGAATCAGCCAGTGGAGCTGCTCCAGTTTTGTTTTGTTTTGTCTCTTGGCCACACCTCTATAACTTTTGACAGCTTTCTTGCTTTTCAGTGTAAGGTGTTGCAGATTTATTCAACATATTTTCTACTCAAACTCGGACTCAAATCAGTTTCCCAAGGAGGAAAACAAAGTTCAGAGGTGGTCATTGTTCCAGGTTTGTCACTGCTTCTGGAACTTTTCAGTGGACAGGTATTTACATAATATATATATTTTTAAACGGATAAATAAATGTGGGTGTCTCAGTCTGCTCAGGCTGTTATAACAAATGCCATAGACTAGATGACTTAAACATTTGTATCTCACAACTCTGGAAGCTGGGAAGTCCAAGAACAACATGCCAGCGCAGTTAGCATCTGGGGAAAGCCCGCTTCCCAGCTTGCAGACAGCTGCCATCTCACATCCTCACGTAGAAGAGAAAGAGATAATTTCTCTCTCATATCTTCTTATGAGAGCTCTACTTTCATGACCTAATAACCTCCCAAAGCTCCCACCTTGAAATACCATCCCATTAGGGATTAGGGCTTCAAACATGAATTTGCGGGGGGCCTCAACATTCGGTCCATATAATGAGAATATGTATGTTTCAGAAAAAGTCATGTATCCATAATGACATTTCTATTTGAATGTATGATCACCGTGTGTTCATTTATTTGGTTTATTTATTTGGTTTTATACTTTTCTTCCAATATTTTCTCATACTGAAATTGTTGGTGCCATTACATAATTACTTACTTGATTTATCCCATATCATATATATATAATTTCAAAATAACAATACCAATGTTATCATTAAAAAAAAGGCTACTGAGTGCAGCCTGTGATTTCTTTGTGGTAATTTTTTACCCTAAGGCTGCATCTCACTAGTGATGAACAGTAAAAATGTTGCGTTTTAATGTCACTTGAAATAATTCTTCTCTGTGTTTATGTCAACAATTTGTTAGGCAACTTGATTCTTTTTTTCCCCAATGTTTTATTTTTAGGAACTGCTTAGCTTTTTTATTTCTGAGGTAATTGTTATTCTGAGTTACATAGGTATTTATAGGGTTCTAAAGTAAATAGCTATACAGATATCCAGTTTCTATTACTGTCTCTTAATTTTAAGTAGCTTTTGGGTTATTTTTCTACTGTTTCAAAACACACGTAATTTTATATTTGTATTCCCTAGTGAAAGCATTTCTTTAAATTTGAAAATTACAAAGACTTTCAAATACAATCTTATAGTTAGTTGTAGGAACTGGTCCTATAATTATACAATTATATCAGATAGAAGATTGCTTCATTTGTATTAAATATAGACTCAAGAATAAGACTTTTAATCAGAAGAGCAAGCACTATAAATCTTCACGCAAACATGTGAAACATTACGTTAAAATACAATATCAACTTATATTCACATGCCCTTTTCAGTTTATATGGCAATTTCACTATAAATTTATTAATTTTCTTTTCACAATAACCTTATGACTTCATCTCCATTTTTACAAATCAGAAACTGAGGCATTTTCCCAAGGCCTTGCCAGGTTTCACAGGTAATTACTGACGGAGGTAACAGGGGAATCCAGGCCATCTGCCTCCAGCTCTGTACATAGTGACGCTGCCTCTCAAGTTACTGGCAAATATACGTGGAACTTGGGTGAGGTGGCCATGTCTTCTGTGGTTGCCACGAGTTACTCCAAATAAATTTTAGGAAATCCTTAATTCTTTTTTTGAAGGTTCAAGATACCAAAACAACCTTAAGTCTCTGAAAATTTCTGTATTTTTGAAATCTGTTTAGTGTTATATTTCTTAATGTTTCCTGATTTTACAAGACTGTAGAATAGCCCTTCCTCCCCAACCCCAGACTAAGCCTGAAAAGGCCTCAAAGGGGTAAAGCTTATTATTGTTAAAAGTGTGGGGTAATCTACTTAAAGACAGCTTTAATATGCAATTATTTTCTTGATATAAACCATGCTTGAGAATATATTCAGTTTAGATGGACATCTATGGCATGTCAGAAGCCAAATTTTGAAGTCCACTTGTATTACAATTTGATTCAGTCAATCCCTTAGCAATTTAACAATCAGGCCCTATTTAAAAAAAGTACACATTTATTGGTCATATTTTCCTCATAGAAAAAGTCACCCATATTTAGTTAGTGGACTAACGGGAGAGTCTGCACCAGCTAGCAGTACCTCTGTGTGTTCCTGGCAACGAGAAACGATGGCAGAGCAAGGCCCCAGGCAGAAGCCTTCTGTGTTTTCTCATCTATGATGAGAAGCCCTGATGGCTGAAGATTATGTCTGAAGATATCAAGGAGTATTTGCCTTTGGAAAATATGCTCTCCACTGAAACAGAATAAGTATAAATGCAAACAGAAAATAATATGTGGAGCTATAAAGCCTTGAGTTTTCTGGAAATTTATGTACTGCATAATAAAAAATAAATACTACAATCACTTGAGATAACTTATGATCTTCTTTACTATCTTGATTTTTTGTTATTTTTTATTATGACTATTTCAAATCAACTGAACCACTTTTTAAAAAAATAGGGAATGCTGTTTTGAAGAAAAAGGAGACACTTTTTAAATTGGATTTTTTTCTACAGTCTTAATTTCTGAAAATATTTCTTGAGAATTTAAGCTTTTAAAAAGTGCATTAGAAGTAGAGGTAAAGAAGAGACCTGGAGATTTCTATGACCATTCAGTTTCAAGACACTGTTTTTTTTTGGATGAGTTCTGAAAAACAACTGGGCACTTAATTACAGGATGGACTTTTTATCCTAAGGTAGTTTAATTCATTCATTCATCAAGGACCAAAAATCTACTGCTTATTGCATGCTCTGGATTTGATAGGCTCTGTGGGAAATAAAATCCAAATGTGCAGAATTTAAGGTCCATGACTACTGTTGTCAATAGGATGGCAATCTGGCAGGATGCCAAAGTATATGATTGTGATAAAATTAGTATTAATATAAAAGAAACTATGAAGTAATTCATATTGATGAAGCACTGAGGATTTCAGAAAATCAGAGGAATTTTAAAGATTATATATATCTTCTCTAGGTTATAGTACATATATTTATGCCATATATATATATATATATATATATATGCCTGGAAGAGTATAGTATTAAAAAACATTTGTAGTAAGTGATGATATTTGAATTGAGCAGTGAACAAATGGAAATCTCGGGTAGTTGCAAGAACAGAGAGAGCTTTCTGTGAAAGAAAGCTGTGTTAGCAGAGGCCAGGAGAAAAATCCCCCCCAGCTGGTCCAGCATAGGGCATAGGACAGGGGAAATGAACATCAATTATTGATGCACCAAGAAGGAAGCAATATCATCTGTCCAGTGTTCATGTTCAAAATGTTTAAACTGAATCTAACCATCTGAAAAATTCAAATTGTAGAAGATTCTGGAAAACAACTGGTCTGGATCTTTAAAAATGTCAATGGCATGAGTGACCCAAAAGGCTGGGAAGGTGACTGTTCCAGGTCAAAAGAGACTAAAAAAACATGACAACTAACTGCAGAGTGTGATCCTTGACTGTAACTCAAAAAGGAAAAATAAAGTAAAAAGCAAGCTACAAAAGACATTATTGGTATAACTGGGATGATTTGAAAATGGACTGTGTATTAGATAATGGCATTATCTTAGTGTTAACATTTCCTGAGTGAGATAACTGCATTGTTATATAGAAGAAAGTCTTTGTTCTTAGGATATATGTACTGTTTTGTTTTGATATATGTTCTGCTTACAACCAGAAGTGTTTAGGCACAAGCATTATGATGGCTGCAAGCAATTCTCAGAGACCAGTGGGTGCACACGAGCACACACACACACACAGACACACTTCAAGAAACAAACACCAAGAAGTTAAATTGAGAAAACAAAACAAGGGGCATATAGATGTTTCTTTTACTGTTTTTGCAACTTTTCTGTAGCTTTCAATTTTTTCAAAAGAAAAAAGAAAATAAATTCTCTGTTAACATTCGGATGATTATTTTTTTTGGTATTCCAACTCCTTTTATTTACTTGATGCTCATTGAACATCGATTAGTAAATGACCCCATGGTTGTAGTTCTCTGAGTTTGTAGTGACCACTTTCGAGGAAAGATTTGCTTTGGGTCATCATTACATCAATTTATTAATGTAGTATACAATCTCATTTTAATCCTGAAAATGACTGCTTTTGGATAGCTATGTGCCAACTTTTTTTTTCTTGAGTGATAGCCTCATGTAATATAGTAGTCTTTTAAATTGTTCCTAACCATTATCATCATTGTAAAACATTCACTTGTAGACATTTTTTAATATATTTTAAGTTTTCATGATAATACAGATTTGGTATGAAATAAATTACTGAATTCGTATGTATTGTACAGATCTTACTCCACTTAAATGGGGTTATGTCCTGATGAACCCATCATAAATTGAAAATATCCTAAGTCAAAAATGCATTTAATATACCCAGCCTACCAAACATCATAGCTTAGTCTAGCCTACCTTAAATGTGCTAAAAACACTTCCATTAGTCTACAGTTGGGCAAAATCACCTAATAAAGAGCCTATTTTATAACTAAAGTATTGAATACCTTCTGTAATTTATTTACTGCTATACTGAATGTGAAAAAACAGAATGGCTGTATGGGTACAGGATGGTTGTAAGCAGACCAGTTGTGACCCTCACAGTCGCGTAGTGACTGGGTTCTGTGGCTGGCCACTGCAGCCCAACCTTGTAAAAGGGGATTGTACCATATACTGCTAGCCCAGGGAAAGGTCAAAATTAAATATTTGAATTATGGTTCCTACTGATTGCATATTGCTATTGCACAATCCGAAGTTTTAAGTGGAACAATCCGAAATCATGGGCCATCTGCATACATATGATATGCCTATAACTTGCCTAAGCACAGTTCTTGCCCTCAGGAAACTGGTACAGTTATCAACATATGACTGGCCAGTTTACTCCAGGAAATGTCACATAATTATGAGATGATGATATTC
Organism: Manis pentadactyla; assembly: GCF_030020395.1. Lineage (NCBI taxonomy): Eukaryota > Metazoa > Chordata > Mammalia > Pholidota > Manidae > Manis > Manis pentadactyla. The sequence goes on along the minus strand of NC_080037.1, from coordinate 24,146,651 downwards.
ATCTATTTCAGGAATAAGTAGAGTGATTTTCTAAAAGTAAGATTTGGAGATGACACTTGGATAAATTGCACTGAGGCCAAAGATTTGGGTTTTCCCACAGAATTATGGCTTCCAGAAACCACCACCAACAGACACTTCTCTTTATTGAGGGCTGTACTAAATGATTTCTCCTATAGTCACCCTTTCAGAAGAGTTTTAGCCATACTAGTTTTTCTGTAACCTGCTCTCTGCTGGCATCTTGAAGGAGTCACCTTTTTACAGGCTTTCTATGTGCTAAGATGATTAATACCAGTTCAGACAGTTAGCGGCTATTCTTCCTAGAGGAGTCTGTGGGTGTGTACTGACTCATTCACCCTCTTACACCCTTTTCCCATTGTGGTCTTGAGCATGCATTTTCAAGACTGGCCAGGCTAGTGTCACGCTATAACCATGGGATAAAACCAAGTTAAATGTTGTTCAACCGAAAAAACTTGTCTGTGGAAATGTGGTACTACAAATAATAAATTCTTCATTTTGCATGAGAATTATCAGTTTATTTCATCTGGTTTCCATGGAGGGGAAGTTAGCATTAATAGAAAATTCATCTCATCATTCAACAGGGTCTAAATAATTTGGCCACAGAATGAAAGCAGAATTGGCATTTGTTAGTTCGGGGAGAGGAAATCCAGGCAAAATACCTCTAAAAACTGAAATCAGTCAAAGGGAGAAATAAAGTTTAAAATCCATTTATTGCTCACAAACTCCAGTCCAGGCCCTGCTCTCTTTCTTACTCCAGCAGAAGCAAAGCCAGCTCTCCCCTAACCTCTCAGGTACAGATAAGCCCTCCTTGCCCAGGTAATCACCCATTGATATGGAGATGAACTTCTCTCCACCCCTGAGGAAAGATGCAAATGCCCTAAAGCCATACTTCTTTCCACCTCTGAACACCTGTTGATATGCAGATGTACCAAAGCCAGGCGAGATATTCTGAAAATGTCACAATTTTACCCACAGCATTATTATAAATTGAAATCAAGGTTCACTTTACAATATAAACCTGATAACTAAAGAAGATTGATTAGAATATGGATATAGAGTTTATGTAACTTAAAACATTCAGAACTCTGATCTTTCTAAGATAGGACACAGAGAAATAAAACAAAAACCCTAAAACAAAAACACCCCACAAAATTGTGAGGAAAGGTTTTGTAGACAGGATGGGATTTCTGAAGATGACTAACAGATGGATCAAGTGTTCTGTCATCTGTAGTGCACGCGGTGGGCCAGACATGGCCATGCTGTGGAGCGTTCCAAAGCTCGGATTGTAGTGTGCACATCAAGTGTGTTTTGAGATGCAGTGCCACACACCTAAGAAGAGAATGCACGTGAAAGATTCGGAAAGGGAAGGTCTAAGGATTTAGAAGAATGATTTTAATGTATACATTATTAAAATCATTAAAGAATTTAATTTCAGAATGACGATGCTGAGGGACTCAGGTTGAAAAGTTAAAATTGATTATTTTCAACTCACTTTCTATACATATTGGAAATTTGTATCAAAAGTCCTATATGCATATATTTTTTTAAAAAGTCTAAAATCAACTAAGCCTCCATTTCAGTGTTAGATGTTGGCAAAAGGACAGCAAATTAAATCCAAATAAATAAAAGGAAGAAAATGATAAGATAGCAGAGAAAAATGAAGGGGATAGAACAAACACACAATAAAAGGGATTAATAAAGTCAAAGTTTTTAAGTTGAAAACATGGGTAAAATATTTAAACCCTAGCAAATGTTTTATGTAATGGTGAAAGATTGAAAAGTTCTCCATAGCAGGAACAAGGCTAGGATGCTACTATCACTACTTTATTTCCAAATATACTGGAGGTCTCAAGCAATTCAATAAAAAAAGAAAAAAATTAATGTTAGCAAAGTGGAAAATAAAACTGATATTTGCAGAAAGTATAGTCATATATAGAGAAACTTCGAGAGACCTTTACACAAAACTGGTATTGATAAGAGAATTTACTGAGTTTGCTGACCAACCAATGTACAGAAATTGCTCATTTATATATACCAGTAATATAGTAAGAAATTAAAATTTAAGGACAAGATACTAACAAGTCTCATACTTTCTCTAATATCTTAAAATATTCATAAACCCCAGCACTGTGCCTATAGCATCTAATGGGTAAAATAGCCCCTTTTAGGTATTCCCACTTTGCACTATGTTTAATATGTCCTTTGTTTTAATGACTCATGGACTGTTTAATTGTCTTCTAAATTAAAAAAAAATCCGTGCCTATGTTGTTGAATGGTTTTGCTTTAAAATTTATACAGGCATAAGGTGGAAAATTGTCCTTATTAATTTTCTGAAACTATGAAGTTAAAATACATACATGATATTTTAACTGAAAATTGTGTATTTAGATATTAAGCACCTTTATTTTATTCTCCTCATTAGTTGCTGCAACAGGAGAAACATGTTTGAAAGATCCGTCTTCTATCTACCTTCATGAAGCAAACCAAGTGTATTGCTTTGGCTGGTACTGATTTTCCACTGTACTTGTCTGCCACCTAGTGTTTATAAGGTCCAAAGAAAAATTCCACAGGTAAGAATCTGATGATGTTATTTTAAGGCTTTCTGTGTAACGTATTACCAAATTTAGAAATCTGCTACATGCCAATAGGGTAGATATTAGCCTATACGTGTTTAATGCCCTTACCCATAGTCTGTGGGTAAAATTGCAGTATTTCCAGAATCTCTCACGGGGTCTTAGTGCATCTCCATATCAATAGATGTTTCCAAGGGGTGGAGAGAAGTAGTCCATCTCTATATCAATAGGTAATTACACTGGGGAGCAAGGACTTATCTGGACCTGAGAGGCTGGGTGAGGCCCCTATTTGCAGCTGGGAGGGGAGAGACACAGGAGAGCAGAAGTGGGTGACTGCTTGTAGCAATAAATGGGGTTTCTCCCACTTTATTTCTCCCTTTGACGGATTTCAGTTTCAAAGATATTTTGTCTCAGGATTTTCCCTGGGAGTTACAGTCTCATAAAAAAAAAAAAAGTGGAAACAAATAAAAATAATAATTATAAATAAACTTTATTGAGCTCTTACTCAATGTGCTAAGCACTTTTCACACATTATCTCATTTTATCTACACAGCAGGTCCAAAAGCAGATTTCCGTGTTACAGAAAAGGAAACTCTGATTTAGTGAGATTAGGCAATTTGAATAAGGTCAAATATAAATAATAGCTAATGTTTTTAAAGCAATATTTAAGTGCCAGATGCTCTGTTAAGCACTTTGTATGTCTCTCTTAGAGTTCAGAGTAGGAAACAGAAGTCACTCTAGGGACTTGAAGAGGAAGTGGGCTCAGGCGGTAAGGGAGGCCGGACAGTCAGCCCTCCCCCTGTGTTCACCAGACACATTTGTCCGGTCCCAGAGGTGGATATGGGATCTGCACGAGGTTGTCCGACTTCGCCCTCAGGAATGACAGCCTCGACAAGGACACAGAGACTGAAGACAGTCGTAACGGAAACATTTTGGTGGCAATTTTTGAGGCAGTGATTTGATGCCTATGTTTTAAGGAAATGCCCACTGTTCCTGTGGAGATTCTTAGGAGATTCCGGTCTTGATTTTCTTCTCTTCTGAGGCAGAGCATTCGGCAACACACACACACACACACACTCACGCACGCACGCACACACACACATACACTCACATGCACACATACACACACATGTATATAACAAGCCTGGTTGAAAACATTGGCCTCTGTTGTCTTTCAGGAGTGTATTAGGAATGATTGGGAGCTTTTAAAAAATTTCGAAGTTAATGCTACACCCCTGGCAGTTGGGATGCATCTGAATGCATAGAGTGCAGCTTAGAAATGCATAGTTTGAAAATTCTCCAGCATGAGTCTAATGCTCACCCTAGTTGTGAATCATTAGCCTAAAATGGATAGTGCTGTGATCTCTTCGAGAGGAAGCTGACAGCAAGTTGAAGTAAGATTATATCATGAGTTAATAATGTCAGTTTCCTGGATTAGAAATACCTTGTTTGAGTTAGGAGTTGGAGATTTACAAGTGTCAGAATCAAGCAGGTACTATTAGGGAAATTAATTCTTGTCTTTTTGTAAAACACATGGCATTTTTTTTAAGTGTCTATAAAAGAGCTAAAGTGCCCTCAAGTGGCCAAACTCTAAATTACATTTTAGAAAACAAGAAAAAGATGAGTAGGGAAGAAAATTCTTTGTAGTCCAGGAATTTTAATTGAAAATATTGGGAGCCATAGTTTGAAAAGGAGATGTGGATGCAATGAAATGTATGTTTTATCTGAAATTGCCTGCAAAAATTGGTGGTGAATTATTTCCATACCCAAACCTCAGGTGCACTAGAACTACAAGTTCCCTCAACTTAGAAGTTCCACATTTCAATTAGGTTTTCTTGTTCCATATTTCAGTTAGGACTCTGGACTGACTTTCTTAGACTGAATTTCCATTGAAATGCACCAAGATTATACTTTATGGGTTGACACTGAACAATAATTTGTTCATTTTTGTAAGTTTTTTTTTTTGTTGCCTATAATGAGGATTATTCACTAATTTATCCAACAATTATTGCCTCAGAAGCTATTTTGTGCCAGTGTTGCTCTGAGCATTGGGATTACAGTGGTCAACCGGACAGTAAAGATCTCTACCCTCAGGGATGTTTGTAGGGTTTGTGTGGAAGAAGACAAACAATGCCCGAATCATACCCAGCCTAACCCACCTTCACCCCTTACTAATAACCACAATCAGTACAGAGCACTTGAGAGCTTCAAAGGAGGTAAACTTGGAGGGTGTGCTGGCAACTCCAGTTTAGGATTGGCAGAGATAGACTGATTTGCCATTTGAGTTGAGATATGAAAGAAAGAAAAGGCAGTTGTATGGAAAATAGGGGAAGAGCAATCCAGGTAGAGGAAAGAAGAGGAGGAGAAGAACCAAGCATGTTTATGGGAAAAGGATAGAAACCAGAAGAGCCAATGCACAGTGAGAAATGGGGCAAATGGAGCAAGATGAGGCAGACAGGAGCCAGATCTGGTCCATTCTACTTTATTCCAGTGGGAATCCATTGAGGGATTTTAAGCATTGGGGTATGGACTGAGTCAATGGATCTGCATTTTTCAAAAGCCACTCAGCTGTGCACATGTGCAGAAAGGAGTATTGATTAGAGAGTGGAAAGGGGGGAAACAAAGAGATCAGCTAGGAAGCTATTTCAGTAGGCCAGGTGAGAGAAGATGCTGGTTTGAACTAAGGTGGATGAAATGGAGAAACTAAGGTGGTAGAAATGGACAAATTAAAGATAAGTATTTGAGGGAAGAATGGACAATTGATGGTCTTATTGATGATTTAAATGTGAGGGATAAAGGAAGGAGCAAAAGAGGAGGATGAGGGAATGTTTGTCTTGAGTAACTTGGTGGAGGGAGTTGCCATGTATTTCAATTGGTAATTGAGGGGAAGTTGGGGTTCTTAAGGCCAGGATCCTCACTAAACATAAACCATCTGATGATGTAACTGGCCTGTTGCTAGGCTACAGCTTCCATACCTTTAGGCAATAAGCTATTATTGCACTATATAGAGAGCTCGGTCAGTGCTCTGGGCAGAGGCAGAGATGCTAGTACTCAACCTACCGCCAGGAGAACAAGCTCAGTAATAAACGTTTCACTCCAAAGAATGTTTTGTTGTCAATTTCTTTGGTCACGTTGAATCCACAGTGAACTTGCCCAGGGCTGAAACCCATTGGCAAGACAATTGGCGTAGTCGGCAGGGTTCAGTGTTGACCAAGGAAAAAGACAGGCTGCCCTTATGGGAGGGGGACAACTGCCTTTTCTTTCTTTCATATCTCAACTCAAATGGCAAATCAGTCTATCTCTGCCAATCCTAAACTGGAGTTGCCAGCACACCCTCCAAGTTTATCTCCTTCGAAGCTCTCAAATGCTCTGTATTGATTGTGGTTATTAGTAAGGGGTGAAGGTGGGTTAGGCTGGGTATGATTCGGGGACACAGTGGGCTGTCCCCTAATGGGTATGTGGTCTGAGGTGGCTTGCCTCCTAGAGGACTGGCCCCACCCCAGGACTAGAGGCAAGTGGAAGTGATACCTGAGGCAGTAGGTGTGGCCCTTGATATAGGAAGTAGGTCTTTTGAGAGACAGAGTGCCCGTGAGGCAGTGGGGACCTTGGGTTGGCTGCTTCTCACAGTATTAAAAAAGTCTACAGAAGAGAAGGACATGCTCCTGAAAAAGACCCAAGAAATGGCAGCAATAGAATGTGAGCTGCAAACTTCTGTGGATTCCCCGAAGAAGGAAATGTCATTGATGTGAAAGGAGGCAGCACAAGAACACTGGCAGCAAGGTGCCATTGAAGAGGTAAAAGATCCCTTACAGAATGAGATGGCAGCGCTGCCAGGTGCTCTGCAGGAGGAAATTGCCATCAAGGAAAAAGATGAACGCCTGAGGGAAGAACAGGTGGAGATGAGATGAGAACACCAGCTGCGAAGCATTGAGGTGAAGGTAAGAGAGCTGCTGAAGACTGAGCTGGCATTGCTGGGAGGCACAGAGGAAAAGTTAAACGTTGTAGCAGAGGAGGCAATCGAGGGAGGGGAGAGAAAGGTGCCATCAGGCCCGGGAATGGAGGAGCTGGGGAGGGATGAAGCGGTGGCGCCGGAGGAACTGACCCCTCCTGTATTGAAAACACACCCAGTGGTTGTAAAGAAAATAAAGACCCAGCAGCTGAAAGTCCCCCAAGGAGAGGAGCAGCCCCCTCCCCAGGTCGTGGAGCACTCTATGGTCCGCCCCTGTACTCAGGCTGAGCCGGTGGCTGTGAGACTTAGGGGTGGATGGAACTGTTCTTTCGGGATCAGAGATGGGAAAGCTGGCTTCCCTGACAGTGCACCCCTCCTTGAGGCAGCGATTACAAAATGCACATCAGATCTCAGGGAGTCACTCCCTCCTCGATTGGCTTATGGCTACACTTTGTGCTGTGTGGCCCGATCAGGGTGATCTACTATCTTCTCCTAGATGGGAGCTGTATGCTGAGCTCCAACACGTGTTATGAGAGCTAGGCATAAGAAATGCCATCTGTAGTCCAGAGAATCATGGCCCAGATGAAGAGATTTTCATTACAGGGATGAGAAATATTGGACTTCAAATGGCTCTCACATCCGTCTTTGGGTCTGTATTGGCCATTTTTTCCCCCTCACTTAGGGCATCCCATAAGCAAGATGACACGTACAGTAGCAGACTTAGGAAAGGCTGAAGCAATGAGAACCCAGAAATAAATCTGCTACTCACAAGAAGAATTTAAAGGGCCCCATGAAGGTTATGAGGACCCAGATGTGGGGTAATTTAATACAGGCAGGAACAGATGGAAGGAAATTACATGGGAAGTTGAATAGGATCTTACTAGAGCTATGATGACAGCTGAAACCAGAGCATCAGTTCCAGCCATTAAAACCAAAGAGGCAGAGGTCAGAGACAGAGCCATGAGTACAGCCTGTGCGTCTGCAAGACTTCCTGCTGGAGAGCAAGCCAACCTCACTTGAGCCCACACAGGAAGATGATTTGGGAACACGGTTTGACTGGGGGGAAGGTCAAGGTATCTGCCCTGAGGGACCAGGTGGGGGGGACCAGAGGCCACATGTTGAAATAGCTATCCATTGGTCCCCAGGGAACATACAACGTGTCCTGGCTCTGGTGGACACTGGGGTTGAATGTTCACTGATTCATGGTAACCTGGAGAAGTTCCCTGGGACCCCACTATCATAGATATGGGGGTAAGGCTCTCAGAGTGAAACAAGCCCAAATCCCTTTGGGAATAGGGCATCTACTCCCAAAAGAGTGTACTGTGTATATATCTCCTATTCCTGAGTATATTTTAGGGATTGATATCCTGCAGGGTCTATGGCTGCAGACCACTGTAGGTGAGTTCAGACTGAGAGTACGTGTGGTGAAGGCAGTTCTGAGGGGACATGCTAGGCACCCGCCCATAGCTTTGCCTGTGCCTCGGCAGGTGACTAATACCAAAGAATACAAACTGCCTGGAGGGCATAAAGAGATTAGAGAAACTCTCCAGGAGCTGGAAAATGTGGGTATTACAAAGCCCACCCATAGTCCTTTCAATTTCCCAGTGTGGCCAGTAAAAAAGCCAGATGGCTCCTGGCTTATGACTGTGGGTTACAGAGAACTGAATAAAGTCTTACACCCATGCATGCTGCTGTTCCCTCTGTTGCAGGCCTGTTGGATACCCTCAGCCATGAGCTAGGAACATATCGTTACGTGGTAGATCTTGCTAATGCCTTTTTTTCTACTGACATTGAGCAGGAAAGTTAGGAACAGTTTGCCTTTATGTGGGAAGGACGGCAATGGACTTTCACCGTCCTTCCAAAGGGATACCCCCACAGCCCTATCATATCTGTCATGGACTTGTAGCCCAGGACTTGGCTACATGGGAGAAACCACCAACGGTGCGGCTGTACCATTATATTGATGATGTCACGCTCATGTCTGACTCTCTTTCAGATCTAGAAGGTGAAGCACCTAGACTGCTGCAACATTTACAGGAGAAAGGATGGGCTGTGAACAGCACCACAGTTCAGGGACCTGGTTTGTCTGTCAAATTCTTGGGGGTCGTCTGGTCGGGTAAGACCAAAGTTATACCAGAAGCAGTTATAGATAAAGTCCAGTCCTTACCTCCCCCTATAGCTGTAGCATTGCTACAGGAGTTTCTGGGTCATCTAGGTTACTGGAGAGTGTTTATCCTGCACTTGGCACAAATTCTGAAGCCCTTATACTGGTTGGTATGAAAGGGTGTCAGGTGGGACTAGGATGAGACATGTGCATCTGCCTTTACTACAGCAAAATGGACAGTCTGGCTGCCGTATCACACCTTGCTGGCTACAGAACCCATCACTGGAATGGCCCCGATAAAGGTAATAACCACCTATCCCATCTTGGGGTGAGTAAGAGACTGGACCCAAAAGCCAAGGAGTGGTGTGGCCCAAACACCCACACTGGTCAAGTGGGGTGCTTACCTCTCTAGTAGCCCCTTGAGTGAAGAAATCCAATGCTTATTGGGGCCGGTAACATATACTAGCAAAAAGCAGGAAGGACTTGCTTTTGAACCATTAGTAGCAGAGAGTCCCTATTGGGAGGGAAGAGCCTCTATACCCAAAGATGTATGGTACACAGATGGCTCCAGTTGTGGGCTGCCCCAAAATGGAGGGCCATAGCTTTCCATCCTAAGACTGAGACAATATGGATGGAAGATGGTGAGGGGAAGAGCAGCCAGTGGGCAGAGTTGCAGCTGTGTGGCCTGTGATCAGCCAGGAGCCCTCCCCTAAAGTTGTCTGCACTGACAGCTGGGCTGCCTATCAGGACTTGACCCTGTGGCTACCAACCTGGTACCATGCCAAGTGGCTGGTTGGTCACTGATGCATTTGTGGGCAAGAATTGTGGCAAGACTTATGGGCCAGTGGTCAGACCAAAATAATGACAGTATATCATGTGACAGGTCATTTGCCACTGGAATCCCCAGGAAATGATGAAGCAGATAAATTGGCCCAGATACGTTGGTTAGAAAGAAAGCCTGCTTCTGATTTAGCAGCATTTGTTGCACGCGGGACCAAAGACAATGTGGGCTCTAGCCAGTTGGTGGGGCTTGCCTTTGACCTTCAAAGAAGTTAGTACAGCCCAGCAAGAGTGTGTCATGTGCTCCAAAAGGGACTTACAACGAGTTCCACAGCAACATGGGACAATAGTTAAGAGGCCTATACCCCTTGTCAGGTGGCAGATAGACTATATTGGGCCTCTACCTGTGTCAGAAGAATATCAATATGCCATGACTTGTGTGGACACAGCTACTGGACTTGTGGTTGCTTTTCCTAGCGATAGTGCAGACCAGCAGATGATCAAAAGATGCCTGGAGTGTCTCTTTGCTGCCTATTTTTTTTTAGAGTAATCAGGGCACCCATTTTACTGGACATACAGTGCAAGAATGGGTGTGACAGCTTGGAATCAAATGGAAGTTTCATGTGCCATATAATCCTACTGCAGCAAGCATGATAGAGAGGCACAATGGCTTGTTAAAATCTGGACTGAAGTCAGATACCAATTGTCTGCAGAGATGGTCAGTCTGCTTATGGACTGTGCTATGGCGTTTGTACGAGAGACCCAGAAAGGGAGCCCTGAGCTCTGTAGACATGTTAACATATATAGCTGCCTCCCCTATACAACTGCAAGTGCAAACTAAGGAACAATCACTGAAGCAGAGGTTTGGCCACCAGAATAACATCTTGCTGCCAGCACCAACTGCACTGAACCCCAGAGACTCCATTGAGTGGACATGGCCTTGGACCTTTTGACACATGGACCAATGATGGCTGGCTCTCCTGGCACCTTGGGGACAAGGCCTGGAAGCTGACCTCCTGTGTATTCCTGAAATAACAACAGAGTGGCCCCTAAAGTTCACAGTAGTATATACTGAATGGCCAGAAGATAGGAGCATCTTCCTGGGGAGGTTTGTTTTATCATTATGGGCAGTGCATGCACCTTCAGTAGCACTATATATAGACCCTTCAGTAACCTCCTGGGGAAAGGAGTAAAAGTGTGGTATACTAGACCTGGAAGGGACCCCCTTCCTGCTACAGTCCTATCACAGGACCACTCTCTTGCATGCATCCTACCTGATGGACAAGATTTGCCTATGTTGTTGGCATTAAAACATGGGTGTTATCGCCCCTAAAGTCTTTGTGGATTGGGAACTTCCCCTGGCTTGAGGATTATTATAATTTTTGTTATTAGGAACCTCCTCCGGCTTGAGGATTATTATAATTTTTGTTATTAGGAACCTCCTCTGGCTTGAGGATTATTGTAATTTTTGTTATTAGGAACCTCCTCTGACTTGAGGATTATCGTAATTTTTGTTACCTATATCAAAATCTTGTTGTATCTTAATTTTGTTATTATCTCTAAGTTGTTGTTATCCTGTGTTGCTGTTGGAATCTGGTTACAGTGCTCCAGCTTTCTCGCAAAGGGACCATTGAGGAAGACTGAAAGCATGTAGATTGTAAGGCGAGAATCCTGGAGGGGTGGAGTGTGGGAAAGCTGGGGTTCCTATGGCCAGGATCCTCACTGAACTTAAATCACCTGATGATGTAACTAGCCTGTTGCTAGGCTGCAACTTCCACACCTTTAGGCAATAAGCTATTATTGTGCTATATAGGGAGCTCGGCCCAGTGCTCTGGGTGGAGTTGGAGACACTAGTGCTCTACCTACCACTGGGAAAACAAGCTGGGTAATAAACCCTTTCACCCCAAAAACGTTTTGCTGTCAATTTCTTTGGTCACACTGAATCCATAGTGAACTTGCCCAGGGCTAAAACCCATTGGAAAAACACTTTGAGATGCGTGTGGTATTTCCACTAAAGTGCCAATTGTCAACTGGCTATAAAAGTCTCAAATGCAGATCAGAATTAAGAATTGAGACCCACACATTTAGCAATTTTTATCTAACTCTATGTGTTATGGCTTACATAATGAATGAAGTTAACTGGTCAGGGGATAGAAAAATGTAAGTAACCTGAGTTGAACCTGGGGAAGTCTAACATTACTGAGGTCAGGTGGATATAGTGAAATCATCAATGGGTGTCTGAGCTGACATGTGGTGAGAAGCAGAAGAGTAGTATGTCTCAGAAATAAAAGACAATGTTCTTCTGCAGGTAAAATGTTATTTTTCTCTAGCTTCTTTCAAGAGTTCTTATTCTTTGACTTTTGGAATTTGAAAATAATGTATTTATGGGACAGCTGTTTTTAGCTTTCATCCTTGTGGATACAATGAAAGTTCCTGTGGCCGGGATTCTCCTCTGGCCCTGGTTGGCTAGCTCGCTGCACACGTGTGGGCAATATGTTGCTATTGACTCTATATAAAGAGCTCTGCCCAGTCCTCTGGGTGACACGGTGGCACAGCTGCATGGAGAGCAGAGCAGAGGCTGGAGTGGTGGCAGCGCCGAGGACAGAGGCCAGGAGGACGGTCGTGCGGATGACTGTGCGTCGCAGAGAGGGCAGGGAGGACGTGAGTCAGGGCGCTCCCTGGCGTCGCGGAGGAGCCGGACTGGGACTGCTGTGGGGGAAGCGCCGGCAGGAGCCCAGGCCCCGGGGACGCGGGGCACTGGCAGCTTCCTAGGGTGCTTCCCGGGCCTCTGCGGGCCTTCCCTTTGATCAGGCCCAGGCCACCCTTTCCTGTGCAGCCCCAAGAGTGCCGGTGCCTCAGACTGCAGGGACCTGACGGGTGACACCCTCACGGCCCGCAGCCTGGTTCCCAGTCCTTCCTGCCCCGCTGCTCTGGGTGCCTCGCCACCGCAGCACCCATGCTCTGCCACCGCCTCCTCAGGACTCGGGACTCAGACACCGACACCTCAGAGGCCACTGTGCTTGGGGACAAAGGGGGCACAGCGCAGGGCCCGACCAGGTCACCCCTTGTCAAGTCTCCCTGGGCCTCGGCCTCGGGGTACAGGTGGCAGTGTGCCCAGTAAATCCCCCTGCACCCCCTGACCCTCGCGAGGGGTCCTCACTGTACAGGCGCCGGTGGCTGCACAGACTGGCGCTTCCTGGGTACCTGGTGGCGCCAGGAACTAACAGGCGAGTGCATTGGTTCTGGGGCCCAGAGTTGGATGCCTAAATTGGAAGTGCGGGCTTTTATGTTTAAATGGACTGTTTTATTCACAATTTTAATTTGTTCCGTTCAAACTCATTACGATTTTATCCGAATAAAATTTCCATCTCCTAGGTCTCCATTGGACGCTAAGGTGCCGTCACATTAACCTCAGGACTGCACTCCAGGAATCGTCACCCTTTGCCCCAAATTCAACAAAGAGGAACCCTGCTCTCTGTCTTCTGATCTGTCAAGGACTAAACGGGAGTGGTGGTCACCGTCTCCTTTGTGCTTTTGGACCAGATTCTATGAAACAATTTTGAACAGAGAAGTTGAAAAATTGTTCTGGAGAATTCCAGTGGCCGTCCTCCATCTCCTGTGCATCAATGCACTTTGCCCTGTGAGCAGAGCCACTGGCTCCTCCAGCCCCACCAGGCAGAGCTACAGTTCCAGGAGGCTCTCCATGGAAGGTCAGTCACAGGCTGGATGTCCATGTCTTTCACCAATCTCTGCCCCCCAGGGGTTTTCTGCTCCCACTCAGTGCGCCAGGGAGGCCTTTATCTGGGCTCTCCTGGTGCCTGTGTACTGCGGCACAGCTCTGTCTCGGAGACACCGGCAGCCAAGGCAGGGTTCCCACGAGGAGGCGGAGAAATGCTCAGACATGCCCCTCAGAAGTGCAACCTGTGTGATATGGTAAGGCCCTGCCAGGCCATCATTCAGAATGGGCAGGAAGGTCAGATTCAGCCATGCAGATGGACCTTGATGGCTGAGTGGAACATCTGACTTGCACACGGCTCTGTCCTGTGTGTGGGTTGTGATGATACAGCGTGAACAGTGTGTACAGGCTGTGATTCAGCAGTAGGGCCACGGGAGGTCCACTCCTGCCCACCCTCTCCTTACAGGGACAGAGTCTGCAGGAACAGCACAGACACAACTAAATTACAACTTGATTTGCTTCTGAGGGATTTTCCCCAGGTGCCACACTAATTTTATTGAGCAGTATTTTATTTTCCCTTTTTTCCTACAAATGCAAAGAATATTGAAAGCGTAGGTTTACTAAAGCCCAGTAGTTGGGAAAAGAGGGATAAATCAACATGATGAAATTTAGCAGTGAGAACTGAAAACAATCCTGGACCTGATGCGAAGTAGCATTTGATAATGGGGACACCTGGATATGACAGTTCTTTCACCATCCACAGTGGTTAATGTAAGAGGACTGTACCCTTAGTTCATTCTCTTGCCATTGGGTTTCAGCCCCGGGCAAGTTCACTATGGATTCAGTGTGACCAAAGACATGACAGTAGGACATTCTTGGGGGTGAAAGGGTCATACCCAACTTTATTGCCATGGAGGCAGGTAAATCACTAGAATCCTATTGTCTTGCCAATAGGTTTCAGCCCCAGGCAAGTTCACTATGGATTCAATGTGACCAAAGAAATTGACAGCAAAATGTTCTTGAGGTGAAAGGGTTATACCCAACTTTATTTCCAGATGGCAGGTCAGTCACTAAAATCCCGTTCACTCAGAATGAGTCTGCATGCAGCAAGCCTGTCTCTGCCTCTGAGCCTCTCTGTCCACACGGCCATCCTCTGGGCCTCTCTGCACAGTCCTGCACAGTCCCACACAGCCGTCCTCCAGGCCTGCCACCGTGTTGCCCAGAGCCCTGGGTGGAGCTCTTTATATAGATTCAATAGCAATGTATTGCCCACACGTGTACAGTGAGCTAGCTCGCCAGGTCCAGGTGAGAACCCTGGCGACAGGAACTTTCATTTTATCCACAATCCTGCTTTGTTCTCTGAGCTTCCAGGATCTAAGTTTTGTTTGAGAAAATACTCAGTTTCTGTTTCTTCCACTTTTTCTCTTCTTCCAGCATTCCTGTTATTATGTGTGTGTTATCCCTCCAGTATTTGTCCCACAGTTTCTGGATGATCCCTTCTGTTTTCTTCAGTCTTTGTCTCTTCTCATTTTGGCGGTTTCTGCTGAGAGTTCCTCAGGCTCAGAGATTCTGCTCTCAGGTGTGTTCAGTTTACTAGTAGGCCCGTCAGAGGCAGTCTTCATGTCTGTTACAGTGTTTTTCATGCTTCTTTGCAGTTCTAGCATGTCTTTTTGTTTTTTCTCTCTGCTTACATTGCCCATCCATTCTGCTTGCTGTCTGCTTTATCCATCAGGCACCTTAGCATATCAATTGTAGTTGTTTTAAATTCCTGGTCTGATAATACCATCACACCTGCCATGCCTGGTTCTGATTCTTGCTCTGTCTCCCTTTTTTTTTTTTTTTTTGTTACCTTTTGTTAAGCCTTGTAATTTTTTTACCTTTTGTTAAGCCTTGTAATTTTTTCCTTGTAACTGAACATGATACCAGGTAAAAGAAACTGCTATACATAGGCCTTAATGATACGGTGGTGAGCTGTGGGGTGAGGGAACACACTCTGTAGTCCTATGATTAGGTCTCACCCTTTTACTGACTTCATGCCTTATACTATGAGCTTCACAAGTGTTTCTCCTGCATTTTTATTCCTCTTGAGTGGGATAGGATGGCTAACATGGGCTCAGATTGGCTATGACCCTTCTCTAGGTCAGTTAGGCTCTGATAATCCCCCAGTAAATTAGGCTCTGGGTAATTAGTGTTCCCTGAGGGAGGCTTCGGTAAGAACAGAGGGTGCTGGTGTATCTCAGGTGGTTCCTTTCCCCTCCTCCCTGCTGTAACCCCAGGGGATTTTTCTCTGATATGCACTCTGGGAATCTGGTCAAGCTCTTGGACATAAAAGTCACAGAATTGTGGGGAATCTCCTAAGTTTTTAAGTCTCAGAATTTCTCCCACTGAGCCTCCAGCAGTTTGTTAATTTCAGGGCAGGGTTTCCTGCCCCAGCACTCGTTCCCATGACAATTTCTGTTTGTAGGTTCTTGGTGTGGGAAGCCCCTGTTCCCTGTGCCTGATTTCTGTCCCTCCAGACGTGGGCACAGTGTTTTGCCCTGTGTCCTCATCTCCCTCAGGGTCTGCTGCTGGGCAGTTGTGTGTGGGGAAGTCTCTCCCTGCACACCAGGGGAATCCTCAGCCTGGACGGAGGAGGGTTCTTGGCTCTGACCAAAAAAGAATTCTCGAGCAGGTCAGATGAGTGTAGGTAAGGAAGGAAGTCATTAAAGTGAGAGCAGCAGGGAATGGCGGCTGCCTTGCAGGCCACAGAGAGGAAGGAAGCTGGAGCAGGACAGAGAGAGTGAAGACCTGTGCTAAAGTCTAGCAAATAGAATGAAATAACAAAATAACAAAGATGCTCACCACTGGAAGGGTGCAGAGACAAAATGCACTAAGTTGAGCAGTGAGAATTTTTTATTTAAGGCAAAAAGTACACACTTGAAGAAGGGGGAGTGCGGGCATCCTCAGAGAGGAGGTGCACTTAATGGCTTAGGATTCTGTCTTCTAAGGCTTTCAGGAATGAGGCAGAGGCTGGGGTGGGGATTGCTGGGCATAGGCTTGACTTGTGGTCTCATAATGTCTCTCTCCATAGTCCTCTAGATAATTCTGTAAGATAACCTTAACACAGGGAATTTATTGATCTGGTTCCTCTCCAAGGCAGTGGTTTCTCTCAAGCACTGGGAACATATCAATTAAGATAGCTTGCCCTGCCTTAAGATAGGTTGTTGGCTGATTACCAAAGAATATGTTAAGAATCTTACTTCCCAACTCTCTGTTTTTAAAAATGGAATCTTTTTTAAAAGATGGAGTCTTTCCTGTTCTTACTATGCTATTTACATCTCAGTATCTTAAGGAAAATCAGTCATGATGTTGTTCCACACCCCTGCCCTGCCTCAGATCCAAGAAGAGTTGGTTTTTCAGGCTGTTCACCTTTCACATGTTGCTGGGACGGAGTGGCAGCTTCCAAGCTACTTACGTGTGGAACTGGAAACCAGTCTCCCTTTTTAGATGATATTAAGCTGAGAATATAAATTCCTTCATTTTCAAAAAGAAATAAAAATGTATTACAATGAAATATCACCCATCTTTTGAATATAGTAAGATTTAGGAACTTACAAACTGCCTAATATACATCTTCCAAAGAGAAGGCATTTTACAAATACTTGTTGAATGGTTAAGTAAATGTATGAACTCTCATTTAGGATGACCATTTATTATTAAATATAAAGAAATCCAGTTCACTTGCACTGTTTATAACAGTTTGAATTATCTACTCATTCCGTCTCCTACTATACTGGAATGGTAGCAATGATTTTACTGTTAGACTCCAAAATGGGATAATAGAACTAGCACTTTTCCCTTCCCTAGACAATTAAGAGCCTTACTTTTTAAAAATTAAGAATGTAATTAAATGGTAGATATTCAACTGTTTAAGGCCACTTTTTAAAATTCATGTTAAAACTAACAGAGTGCTGAATATAGTAAAATCTCAGAAAATAGTTGTTGAATTTATTTAGACTTTCAAAAGGATCTCCCTTAATTAAACTTAGCACAGAAAACTATACAAATTTGTTTCATTTCAGGAAATCCAAGAAGGCCCAATCACCACGAATCATTTTCACAAGAGACCAATAATACCTGAAATGCTGCTTTGGAAAATCATTTATTTACTCATCAAATCCAGATGAAATACTTTATTTCATATAAACTACTCTGCTAGGTCCTGGGAAGGCAGAGTCTACAAGGCTACAGTCTGATGCAGTCAGGCATGCAAATAATTATCACCTACAAAAATTATCACTTTACTTTCTGACAAATAATTTCATCTGCCTTTTGTTAATGTACTTCTCTCCACATCCTCCTCCTTTTATTATCTTAGTATCACAGTATTGCTCACCTTGAAAAGCAGTAGAGCTGGGAGAGGCATTAGAGAGGAAGGTGGGCTTGCAGCTTACTGAAATTCAGGCAGCTTTCTCCAAGCACTTTTCTCACACTCTCCTTTGGCCTAGGATAGCAGAAACTACACATGTGCACACAAGTGTGCTGAAAGTTCTTCTTTTCTAGTTGGCCAAGATCAGCAGCTTTCACTCTTTATTCCCTAGGCAGTCACTCCCATAGCAAAGACAGCTTTTCTCTATATTCCCTCTTTTAGTTTCACTTTCCTGGCCGCATCTTTGAAACACAAAACATCAGGGAGGTTCCAGCCGCCCATCCCCCCTGGAGCATTGCTGCAGTGCCACGGGTCACTGTTCAGCTCTGGAGGTGCTGTCGGGGCTGTACTCTGCTGAGGTCTTATCCAAACTGTCCATGCCTTGGTTTAATGTTTTTTGCATTTTGGAGCTCTTCTTTGTGCATTTTCATCCAGGATTGTGGATTTTCTTTATTTTTATTGAAAATGAGGCAGCCTTTTCAGGTTTTTCCCTTGTTATTTTGGGTGGTTTCCAAGAAGGAGAGGGGCAGAGAACCTTTTGCTCTACCTTCTTTTCCCAGAACTCTCTCAAAAGGCTTAAAAAGTAGTTGTAATGGGAGTGAAGGAGAGAAAGACAGAATGCTAAAAACTGTTGGCGATAGAAAAATTAGAGTTTAAGATTTAAGACCGGAAGGTTCAGACGGTGACAAGTTCAAATATAAGAGGCAGAGTGGAGGTGAAAAATAATGGAGATGAAGAGCTAATGCAATTGTCAAGCTGAGGTCTTGATTCAATCGTCCCTGTGAAAATTGGAGGATAATCACAGTAATTGGGTTTGGAGAGAAAGCTGTGAATTATGTAACAAAGTTCTCAGAGAATGTGTGATACCTGGAAACTATGGGGTGGTGAAAGTAAAAATGCAAACATGTTTTACTCTGTTTAAGAGAGAAGCTGTGTCCCGTTACAGTTTGAGAGAGAAGTTTTACAGTAGATGTAGGAAGCCAGGGCAGGCTCAGGGTGGCGATGTGTGCATGGCACCGGCAAGAGCTGCTGGGAGTTGGGAGGAGAGCAGGTTGCTGGGGGTGTCTCTCTGGGTTAAGAGATGGCTTCTGCTTTCGCATTGGTCACACGAGCATCTGCAGCGTCTCAGGTAATGCCTTCCTTGGTATTTTTTCATGATATATGGAAACTGCTAAAATCTGTGGGGGAATTTCTGATTACACTAAGTTTTTACATTTGTATTTTCACTGTTATTAAGTAATGATAGAGTAGAAAGAAAAATACTATTAAAAACCTGATTGTGGTTGCCTCTTCCTTCTATGGGAATTGCTTAATTTATTTCTGGGGTGGATGTTTTTTTTTGGTTGGTGAATACACTGGGATCTGCTCTGATGTCACATTTGTTTGAGAAACTCAATGCTATGGGTGCAGTTTGGATGGAGTGGGTGGGAGGAAGACAGACATCAATGGTGGACAATAGAAAATGAGAGGAATTTTGAGTTAACATGAGTTAAGATTATGTCAGAGGACAAAGGAGGAGGAGAGCTTTAAGAACGTGACGGAAGGCAGGGGCTTATGGCTGCGCATGCACAATGATGAACACTTCTGAAGGAGAGAAGTGATAACAAACATCCAAAAACAGTGATGCTCTTCACTGAATTTGCAGTATTTCATTTCTCTTTCATACATCCCCATCTGTTAGTGCCAAGTTTCCATCGAAAGTTTTTTGTTTAAAATAGCCTTTTTTATATATATATATAATTTGGGGAGACATAAAGTGTTTTGGTTAGGACTGGGCATCACCCTGTGTGGCAGAAAGCTTGGAAGAACGTGGCTAAAATGTGATGGTAAGTTTCTCTCTCATGGAAAGCATTCTAGGGAAAGGCAGCCCAGGGCAGGCACGCTGGCATCAGGGCCACCAGGGACCTGTGTCCTTCCCCACCTCCCTTCTGCCGCCCTGCCCTCTGGTCCTCATCCTGGTGGTTCCTGTAGTCACTGCAGCACTGCGTCACATCCACATTTCAGGGGGTGGAATGGAGAAAGGGTGGGAAAAGAGCACATTTTCTGATGAAGCTCTCTGGAAGTTCCACCTAACACCTTCATTTAAACAGAACTTTCTATAAACTTAACGGTACTTGGGAGACAAGGAAGGCTAGGAAACTAGGACTTTCAGGTAAAAATTAGATTATTTTTATTTTGAGAGACCAAGTCAGAATGTTTAGCTGGAATGTGACAAGGTGTTTCTGCCACTGAAACGTGAAATCCAGCAGGGAAAGACAAGTGGGTTAGTTGGGCACTGCAGCTGGTGGGCCAGGCCATGGAGGAGAACCAAGCTGTGGAGCGCAGTGACACAAACAAAGATGATCTCTCTATCCTTGTCCCCTCAGCCCACTCTCGAGAACGTTCAGGAATTTACTGGAGGAGACTGATAGAACTGCCATAGGGTATACAAAGTGGGCTGAAGTCATTATTCTTGAATATTCTATTTGATCTTAATAGGAAACATCTGTAACCAGGGGCGGACCCATGAATTATCATGGTGAAGGAAGCCCCTCAGCCCACTTTTCAGCTTGTGACAGCTCAGATTTTACTTCACTTTCTAGCATTCTTGAAAGTGAAACCTCTGTGTTGTTAAAAATAGGTACCTTTTAAAAGTTATTTCCAACAAACATCTTTTTTTATTAAACAATTATATGAATTCAGGATCATTATCAAGATGTTGGCCAGTTATATAAAATTTAACCTATGCACCAAAAATCTGACTTTCATTCTAGATGTCCTATGTGCAGTTCTCCCTTGGGCTGTCTTGGGGAAATATGAAGGGAGAATCAGGGTCTATGGCCAGGTGTCTGTAGGATTGAGATTTGCAAAAGAAGGAAGCTTAAAAGACAATTATTGTCCAAGCCTCTTGCCCTGTGCTCCAGGAGGTAAAAAAAAAAAAAGAAAATTCTCTCTGAGGCTAAGTGTTTTCCAGTTTGGAACATGGGAATAAAAATTGTTGTATGTGGGCTGCCAGTGCGCAGTGCGATATTGGTGTCATTGCAGAAGTCTTACTCCTATTTCCAGAAAACCTGGTTCACTGTATTGACAAAAGTAGAGAGAAAGGAGAACGGTGAGGGGGTTTGTAGTTTTGTTAAAACAATGTATGTTTCAAATCTTTTGAAATAAAACTGAGCTCTGGATATTTTTTTTCTTCGGGTATTTCTATGTTTTGTGAAATAAGAACAATGTAACATTAAAATTCAACAATTTAATTTGTGGATTAAGTGGATAGAAATCACAATTAAAGGTGAATTTTGCTCAACTAGAGCAAGAATTGCCAAAACTTTTGGGTTTAAATCACCTTTAGATCTTGACATACTACTGAAGACACTAAAAAAGTTGATTTATTGATATCTTGTAATAGAAATCAAAACAGAATTTTTAACACATATTAATTCATTTAAAAACTATTAAAATGTCATTGCATGTTAACATAAATAACATGTTTTTAATAAAGTAACTATATTTTCCAAATAAAAATTTAATGAGAAGGGTAGCAGTGTTTCACATTTTTGCAAATCTTTTTGATATATGGCCTAATAGAGGATAGCTGGATTATCATATCTGCTCTGTATTTAATCTTATGTGAAATATTCTGTGCTTGGACTAAATGAAGAAAATCCAGGCTTGCCCTAGATTTAGTTAATATGTAGTTGAAAAAGGGAAGAGTATTTTAATAGCCTCTATATATAATGGTGAATAGTATTCCTTGATACTACACCCAAACCCAGCAAGTGGTATTTCCTTAAAGGTTAACTGTAATGTGGAATCTGAAACTGTATCAATAAATGCTTCATTACATTAAAATCCATTGGTCTATTATGTAATTTGAATGTAGTTTTAACCCACAAATGCTTTTATAATATGATGCATTGAACATTGGAAAATATTGTTGAGTTTGCAGGTCTTCCAAATATTGATGAATTTCATTATAGAGTATCAAGAAATGTTATTAATATCACTAGTTTTCATCAGAAAAGTCTGTAAGAATTGGAAAACTGTCAAGCTAATGGAAGTTTTCTCTTGAAGCTCAAATTGTGTTATTAGCAGCTAATTAAGGCAATCAGTTAATGCCTTAAGTGACAGGTTTACTTTGTTCATCAGGGAGAAAATGTCTGCCAAGGGTCAAGTCTAAATAACGATATTTGCCTGCCAGCTGTTCTTTTCAGTAAAAGTGATGTTTCTTAAAAATAGGAGATAGTTTGGCTCATGACTTAATAGCCCATAGGCTTTTCCTCATGATGACCATCATACTTAGGTATGTAATAGGAATGCCTTATGGGTATTTTCCATTTTGTCATGCAGAATATTAAAAAGACATGTGCTCAAGGGTTCAGATTTAATAATGTTAATAATTTTTGCTGCATCATCAAGGACATCTTAAGTGAAAGTTGGCAGTGAAGAAAATAATGATGACTATTCAGTTTGGGACCACTGCCTTAATTCATTCTAAAGTGTCAGCTGTTTAATCCGTCATTGTTTTGCATATTCAGTGCAAATGTCAACACAGTGAAAATGGCGAAAAGACTCTTAGTCTTATAATTAAAATGGCTCTGACTTTGCTCGACCTTGAGAGGGTCTTAGAGAGAGCTTCAGGGGTCTGCAGACCATATTTTGAAAACTGCTGAAGTATTCAATGGTATGTTTTAATATGACTAGCACCCATTAGATTTTAGTGTTCAGTTTTATTTTTGAAATCCTTGAAAATTAACAAATGCTGCATTCTTAATCTCAATTAAATAAATAGTTTATTGGACAAAATTGTGTTTTGATGATTAAAAATGCCTACTACTGACTAAGGGGTTGAATATTATACCTTTCCTGCCAATCCATTTTCTTGGAGAATATAATTTCTGAAGCAACAGACAGAAGAGGACACTGTCCCTGAGTTCTGTCTTGGTGAAAGACGATGAGACCAGAACAAAAAGCTGATGAATTTAACATACTATTTAAAATTATATCTTGATATCAATCACATTTTCTTCAATGATTTCTGACCTATTCTTTCAAAAAATGACTTGCAGTCCTTCATTGGAAATGTTAAACTTCTTTACCCTGTGAGATAGATTATTTCTGTGCAGTGAGTGTTTCTACATATAGTAGGGATTGGATTCTTTTGCTAAATAGTCCATCTGTGCTTCTTTTTTATCAGCCACAGGGTGCGATTTTACTGAGGTGTCCGTGGTGAGCTTTCAGCTCCCTTTGCTACCTCTTCTTCTCTCCTGGAAACTTCATTTGCTGTTCATTCTTTGAGGCTGCTAGCTTCTTCCTGACCCTTAGGTTTCTCTCTCCTCAAATATGTTTGTACAGTAAATTCCAATCTCTGTTCTATTCTGCCTGTAGATAATAAGCATATAGACCCTTATTTTCTTTTAGTTATTAACTGAAAAATCAATATGGCAGATATTAAAAATAAAAATTCAGTTCGACCATCCCATCGTCCACCTCTCTTAGCTGAGTTGCTCCCATTACGTATGTTCTATTCCCTTGTCCGGGCTCCACCACTTTCCCTGAAATTAGCCCACCTACTCTTCATTTCCTTTCTTATTCATTTTAGATTTTCATGGTCAGGTCTTGAATATTTTTTAATCAGATAGTTAATTATTTTTCTTTTTTTCCCATCTGCTATCTACAGAATTATGTCCCCTCCTCCCACCAAGTCATGTGCTGACACCCTAACCCGCAATGTGATAGTGTCTGGAGATGGGGCTTCGGGGAGGCAGTGAGGTTTAGATGATGCCATAGCAGTGTGGCCCCCATACTGGGATCAGTGCCCTATGAGAAGACACACCAGAGAGCTGGCTTTCACTCTGTGAACCATGTGAGCACGTGGAGAGAAGATGTCGAGCTGTCTGTGATCCAGGAAGAGAGTTCTCACTCTCATCTCAGACTTCCAGCCTCCAGAACTGAGAGATTACTTCTGTTGTGTCAGCCACCCAGTACATGTTATTTTGTTATGGAAACCTTAGCTGACTAAGACACCATCTTCTAGGAAAAATTTAAATCTTAAATTGATGCATGAACAAAAATCTCTACGTTTTACATAATAATACTTGACTGAGCTGTTAAGCAAACCTTGAGATTTCCAAATGACTGGTGACACAATCTCTACTCATTTTGGCACTATCTAGCACACTTGTAGCTAGAATGGGAGAAATTAGCAGCAATTTTGATCCTCTTCTACTCATATCAAAGTTTGTCTCCACTTGCTCTTACTCTCGCAGCAGAGAACTGCTGCTTCTACTTTCCTGGAGGGACTGCAAAGAAGCATATAGTACAGAGACTGGGTTCCCAGCTTTGACCCTGACCCATCCTGGCTGTGTGATGGAGGACAAACTGTTTTCTCTGAGGCATTTTTTTTTTTCATCTGCAAACTGGGAAGATATTAACAGTGTCACAGGAAGTTCTGAGTATTATATGAACTCTAATCACTCTGATTGAGACATAAAATATCATCCATAAATATTGATTACTGTATTTGTCCATACTAAGAAATTGAAACCACTTTTATGGGAATTCTCTCATCTTGCCACTCACTGCACTTTCAAATTTGTTTATACTCACGTTTTCCCTTTCCTTCCATAACAGTGTGATGAGTCATTCCTCAAACCATTTCTCGGCTGTGTTACGCCTTCGTGAGGCCCCTGCTCTCTCAGTCACAGCCCCTCTCTCCTTGCTGCTCATGTTCTTCTTCCATCCTGGGTTCTTCCCATTAACCTTTGGACTAGACAGGAGTGTCTCATATTTTAGTGTAAAGATATATGATTCCTCCACTATCTGAAAGTAGAGCATTCCTATGAAATCTTTTGTAATTAGAAATGGTGTTAAGTGAAGAAGCAATTACCATTTTGTAAAAGTGAAAATCCTCTTTGTATTTCCTTCAGTTAGCAAAAACAGATCCTAATGAAGGTCTTCCCTAAAAAAGAAGTGGCATAAAGTGAACTTTCAGATAGCGGGAGACACTTGTGTTTGCTTCCTTCTCTCACTATGATGTTATCTTGCTTCTTTTCTTTAAAGCACCCACCTTCCTGCAACTGGCTAATGGCTCACTGCTCAAAATTCTGCTTAGATGTCACTTTGTCTATAAATCCATCCATAATTCCTGCAATCTGGTCTAGATGCCTTATAAAAAAAAATGACATCTCTTAGCAAACTGCTCCTCCCTGTCAAAGAATGTACCCCACTGGAATTGCCTCATTTCTTGTTTGTGTCTTCAAAAATACTGCAAGCTCTCCCGGGGCAAGAAACTTGTACTTATGGTATTTACTATCATATCTTCAATACCATGCACAATGTCTTGGATATAACAGGCCTTCAATAACCACCCATTAGCTGAATAAAGAGAAACAGGTAAAGGTTAAAGAAAAACAACAAGAGAAGTTGAAAATGTTAGAGATATTTTAAATTGTTGTCTTGACTATTTGCTGACTTACATTTTATCCTGGAAATCTGTTACAATTTTTAAGATATATTTAAAAAGTTAATGAGGTGGAGACTTGATGCTACACAGACCTAACATTAATCCTATGTAAAATATAATTTAAAAGTAATTAAATGGTCAGGGTACTTTTAAATTTGTCATATTGCTTCCCTATTTTCCAACTGCAGTCAGGCTTAATTTTTCCCAGGAATCATAATGGTGAAAAGCAAGACATTTATATAAAGGATTTCTTTTTCTTTTTTTATTCACAAATATTCTTGAAATTCCCAATATTCTAAATGGAACCAACCTTCCTTAAAAGGGGACTTGGAATGTTCTGAGCATGACAGAATATACTGATGGTGTTATAAATTTTAGACCATTGAATGAGACATTAGTTTCTTAGATAAGATGCTGAACATTTTGACTTTTGTTTTGTCATAGATGGGGAGGGCTACCAACGAGTGCACCCTGGGGAACACAGTGCACTACTGTGACTCATAAAATTTTATGAAAACTATGCTATGAGAGTTGAATTATATTGTCTGACTCCTGGGGCACAGAGGATGCCCTGTGGCCAATAAAATATTTTAACATTCTTTCAGTCATGTCTCTTCTTCTGTTTTGAAATGATGCCAGTCACAAAGGACCATGAGGACTACAATAAAAAAGTGGTGAGGTTGATAGGTATATGTAGCCACAAGCAAATGGCTCTCTGCTTTTACTCCTGGGGCTGGACCCTAATTATTAACTTCTTCCATCATATAAATCCTCAGCAACCCCAAAGTCCCAAAAAGTACTATGGAAGTGGACATTAGAGAGAAAAGGCAGAAAAGCCACATAGCTTGATGAGTGCCCCTGATATGCCTTCTTCCTAACTGTGTAATTTATGATTCAGTGGCCTGCACTCTAGTTTCAGCCTGATCTCCATTCCCACCAGCTGTTCTGATAATACCGCTGTCCTTTCTCCATGGCCGATGTGCTTTCTCCCTCTCCTCTTGAGAACAACTGAAGGAACACAAATGTGATCTCCTTTACCGTGCTGGGTGTGAAAGCTGCAGAGGAAAAAGAAGCAAACAAAAAAAATGAAAAGGCAGGGCTGACGACATTGTCTTAAGACACTTCCTCATCGTTCTCAGGTCTGCCTTGAAAATAGAATCAGGGGAAGATTACTATTTCTTGCCCTATTTATTAAAATATATGAAATAATGACATATAATAATACTTTCTCTACATTGAATATTCTTGCTGATCAACAGAAGAGTTACCCAAGGTTCTTAATTTGCAACCTATGGACTTGGACATAAATGCATGCCTTGCTGGGGTGTTTGAATATGTACATAAGTGTGTTTTCCTTAGGATATTTATCAGTTTGCCCAAGTAATTAAAGATCTGGAAAGGATTAAGTATTGGGTAACTCTCTCTACATAAATATATAGATGTAGCTATAGATAAAAATATAACTTCAACCCTATCAACTATATGTTATATATAGTATATATAATTATATATACATGTATATGTGTGAATACATATAAACAGATACATACATATACATACTTATAATATTTACACACATGCATGTAATACCTACCAATATATAAAGTTGCTGACATTTAGAAAGGATCAAGGCTTTACCAAAAAAAATGTGATGCCAAATATATTGAACATTTTTCTTATAAGGAAATATAGATCATAATAGAGTTATACAGAGGTCACTAGGATGATAAGTTGCTTCAGAAAAGAAAAAAAGATACAGAGATCGTTTGCAATGAAGTCAAAGAACATAAGAGAAAGAATAAAATCAAGACAATAAACTCAATAATTTCATCTTTCCTATTCTTTTTTTGTTTTTTTGATTTGCCTTCTTGGTTTTCATTGACCAAAATGACTATCAATAAATGGCTATGTCAATATTAACAATGAATGAGCTAAGCATAAATGATTAATTTCATTAATGTCTTCCTATCACTCACCATGGACACATAGTATACTTCAGAATTATGTCAGGTCTAAAACATCTCATGTTTTAAATTTCTAAAAATGACCTCTAGATGTAATTTTTTTCATCCCTCACAGATACATAGAAAAAATACAGATCATATTATCTGTTGAAGGGGCAGGGAAAAATCAAACGTTTTATCATAAAAACTTTTCTGATAAGTTCCACAAACATAGTTTTGAGGGCCTACAATGGGACTGGAGTTCTCCAACTATTTTAAGATACCTCAGTTCCTTTTGTCCATCCTTTGGATTTATCATTTCTCTGGGCATATGAGATAGAAATGTCCTTTGCTCTGTGTTTACTTGGACAAAGATAGTGTTGAACAATGCAGAGAAGATATACTTTTAGAGGGTCTCTAAGCACAGTTTTGTTCACAGTCAGTGATGCACTTTAGCCAGCAAGTGTTTAATTTCTAACTTAATAAAATTACCAAAATGTGGATCTTAAAATAGAGAAGTATTTAAGAAATGTCTCTTTGGGGAGTGATTGCCATCAACCACACATAAAGCACAATTAGAAATTGCAATAGTACTTACTGTAAAAGAGCATCTGCTCCTGGGCCTATTAATCCTCTTGCTTATAAAAACTCTTCAACCCGGAGCACGCACTGGAAGTAGAGGGAGGCAGAGCACGTGGCTGGCAGCCTCAGACTGGGGGAGCACCCCTGAGAGCTCCTTTCAGGCCCTAATGTCCAGCAGCTGTTTGCTAATATTGTTTTACCACTCTGCCAGGCCATGTCTATGGTTATTCAATCTAATGTAAAGAATGAACATGCAATCTTTAGGGTAGCTAAGGATATTTTCCAACGAGTATAAGAACCTTAGAGAGGGAAATGATGATAATGGATGCAACAATGTTCTTTGAATCACTAGGCCAAATAAATTGGACATGACATAATAGCTTCTTGTTTTTTCCAGAGACTCACCCTGGCTCTTTAGAGAGAAATTCAATCATTTCTGTTTAGGTCAACTGTCCATCAGCTGTTTGAATTATTTTATAAATAGCTCCAGTGAATATCCTGGGATCTGGAATTTTTATGAATACCTTAGGGTGTTTGTGTATATAATAGAAGAATTTAGATATTTTGACTAAGCATGTTTTCCTTGCTACATTATGGAAATTTTTCCAAATTTTAGTGTAATGAGGTGATGTGCCTAATTGATAGCTATGGAGAGTTCCTTTCATTTTCACCTTTACATTTCAGTAGAGTAATGCTAATGAAAACGCATGAGGGTTCCACAAAGATTAAGCACCATCTTAAAGCAGATGATGCTGTTTTAAACTTGAAATAAAATCTTCTAGTCTTTAAATTATTTTATCACTTAAATAATAATAGTAATAATGATAATTAGTTGTCACACCCTCACACTCATGCTTATTATTAGCTGGTGTTTTAAATGCTTTATATATCATAATTCATTTAATTTTTACAAAACATTTTAACAAAGTTCATACAATTACTGTCTCTAGTTTACAGATGAGGAAATTGAGATCCAGAGAAATTTAGAAACATATCCAAGATCACAGAGCTATTAGGTAGTAGAACTGAGATTTGAATCAATGCCCCAAAGCCAGTGTCCTTTACTGCTATGTTATACTACTTCTCAAAAACGTGTAAAACAAGTTAGGATTATTTAGTGCTGCTAATTAACTATGTGTTAATATAGAGGAAAACTTGGAAAATACTCATGTCATTACTAAAAAGAGCAATTAGCACTGAAATCCAGTGATATTTAATGCCATTGATCATGCTTAATTAAAGAGGCTCATGTTTCATGCACATTGCCTTAAGCTTTTTGAGGATTCAAGGAACAGAGAGGTGTTTGGTTATGGTATATAAGTTTTTTTTTTTTTAAGAAAGAATGGGAAATAGCCTGAAAAGCTGTATATTCAATCCCCACATTCAGAATAAAAATGTAATTCTGTAGTCATGCCTTAGGAAGAAGTGGAACTTTGCTCAGCATTCAACACTGCTCTGTTGGCAACGTTGGTCTCATGTGCCGCCTCCTGAAAGCTGGGTCCGGCATTCTCTTCTCTTGAGCTTTACTATTTATGCCCTAGTCCATCTCTGTTGCAACTGCTTGTATTTCTGCTGCTGATAACTGACTCTATTTTTGCATGTTTCACATTTAAACTCCTCAAAAGAAAGTATTCAGAAGAGAGTATTTGTTTGGGTTGAATTGTCACCATCCAGCATGAGGTCATTTCTTAGGACAGAATCCTGAGACAGTCCCCTATGGATAACTCCAAACAGCTGTGTCCAAGCTTGACAACCTATGCATACAAAATTCCTAGGCCAGTTCTCTCAGCACAGAGCTAAGGGCACTTAGATATTCAAGACATTATCTCCAAACCACACCTTCACATAGTTTCCCTTGAATTATGTAAATGCCAGTCAGCCTAAAACTTTTCTCAGTTAAACTAGATATTAATCATATCAATAAAGTTCTTAGGAAAATTAAAGAAAGTAGTGTTTTCTAATCACATACTTATAGTAAAATAATTAGCTAAGTATTAGATTTGAAAAAATATTATACAAAATGTATACATTTAAATACACACAACAACTTCCTAATCCTTACACTTGTTTTTTTTACAGAGCTTTAAGAATTGAGAGCAGCTGCACCTTTCATGGGAGAACTAGAAGTTTAATATTGAAATAAACTCAAAAGACTTCAATTACTTGATTCTGTTGCTCTTAGATTCTTTTTATTTGGATACTAATAGAAAAAGCAATTACTCAGTAATTTCTAGGCCATGATGTGCCTTCCAGCTTTAAAGATTGTACGCACAAGTAATAAGATGTATTAAACGGAAAGGATTTGGTCCCTGTGGATGGATGTGTGTCCTCCCATATGTGTTACTACGTTGACTTAGTGATGCCATCTCCCTGAAGGATTATTCACCTAAGCTTCCCTCATTGTTGGAAATCTTTTATTCCTGTATTCTCATGACAGTTTAATATGGCAGACCTCTGCACTGGTCCTCAAATGGGAAGGAAAATGATCTGCTGGGAAAAGAGAACAAACTAAAATGCAGAAAAAAAATGTTGTGGTGACTGAGCTTTCTCAGGAAACTGAGACACCCATGTCAGAATACTTTAAAAATTTTCTTCCTTCTGTTAAAATTTTATCTATTTTGAAATAACAGGATTCTTTTTTTAGTTGAGATAGAATTGGTCCATAACATTATATAAGTCTCAGGTATTCAACATTATAATTTGATATTTGTATACACTCTAAAGTGATCACCACCATAAATCTAAGTACCAACCATCACCGTACAACTGCGCTCCTTCGCCTGTTTCAGCTAGCCCCACTCCCCTTCCCCTAAGGTAAGGGCCAACCTGTGGAATACTGGATTGTATTGTATGTCTGTTTTTTAATTTTTAGAGGAACCTCTATATTGTTTTCCATAGTGACTGAACCAATTTACATGCTAGCACCATTTATTAAAGAGACTGTCCTTTCCTCATTGACCTTATTTTTGTTTTGTTATTTTAGATTCTACATATAAATGACTGGTATTTGTTTTTCTCCATCTGACTGATTTCACTTACCACAGTACCCTCAAGGTCTGTCCATGTTGTTGCTAATGGCAAGATTTCCTTCTTCCTTATGACTGAGTACTACTCCCTTGTAAATGTATGCCGCATTGTCTTTATGCACTCATCCATTGATGGACACTTAGATTGTTTCTGTATCTTGGCTGTTGTAAATAATGCTGCAATGAATATAGGGGTGCATATGTCTTTTTGAATTAGTGTGTTTCTATTATTTGGAGAAATACCCAGAGGTGGAATAGCTGGATCATATTGTATGTCTATTTTTTAATTTTTTGAGGAAGCTTTATATTGTTTTCCATAATCACTGAACCAATTTACAGTCCCACAGACATTGTAGGAGGTTCCCTTTTCTCCATATCCTTTCCAACATGAATTATTTTTTATCTTTTTGATACTAATCATTCTAACAGGTGTGAGGTGATATATTACTGTGGTTTTGATTTGCATTTCCCTGATAATTAGTGATGTTGAACATATTTTCATGTGCCCATTGGCCAACTATGTCTTTTTTAGAAAAATATTTATTCAGATCTTTGGCCCATTTTTTACTGAGGATGATTTTTGTTGTTGTTGAGTCATGTCATTTCTTCATATGTTTTGGATATTAACCCCTTATCAGAAATATGGTTTGGAAATATTTTTCCCATTCAGTAGGTTGACTTTCGATTTGTTGATGTTTTCCTTTGCTGTATGGAAGCTTTTTACTTTGATGTAGCCCCCATTTGTTTACTTTTTGCTTTTGGTCCCCTTGTCATTGGCCAAAAAAACATTGCTAAGACCAAAGTCAGAAGGTTTACCACCTATGTTTTCTTCTAAGAATTTTATGGTTTCAGGTCTTGCATTCAAGTCCTTAATCCCTTTTGAGTTAATTTTTATGTGTGGTGTAAGAGAGTCATCTAATTTCATTCTTTTGCATGTGGCTTTCAGTTTTGCTAGCACCATTTATTAAAGAGACTGTCCTTTCCTCATTCTATATTTTTGGCTGACTTCTCATCATAAATTAATTGCTATGTGTGTGTTTATTTTTGGGCTCTCTGTTCCATTCATCTATGTGTCTGTTTATGCCAATACCATTCTGTTTTGATTACTAACTTTGTAGTATAGTTTCTAGTCAGGCAGCATACCTCCAGCTTTGTTCTTTCTTAAGATTGCTTTGGCTATTTGGGGTCTTTGATCCAACAGAAATTGTAGAATTATTTGTTTACTTCTGTGAAAATTGCCATTGGGATTTTGGCAGAGATTGCACTGAATCTGTACATTGCTTTGGGTAGTATGTACATTTGAAGACTATTATTTTTTCTAATCCATGAGCATTGAATATCTTTCTATTTACTTGTGTCTTCTTCAATTTCTTTTATCAGTATCTTGCAGTTTTCAGTGTACAGGTCTTTCCTCTCTTTGGTTAAATTGATTCCTAGATATTTTATTCTTTTTGATGCAATTGTTAATGGATTGTTTTCTTAATTTCTTTTTGATTGTTCATTATTAGTGCACAGAAATGCTACAGATTTCTGTACATTGATTTTGTATCCTGCAACTTTACTAAATTTATTTATTAGTTTTAAGTGTTTTGGTAGACTCTTTAGGGTTTTCTATATAGTATCATGTCATCTTCAAAGAATTACAGTTTTACTTTTTCTTTTCCAATTTGGATGACTTTTATTTATTTTTCTTGCCTAACTGCTGTGTCTAGGACTTCCAATACTATGTTGAATGAAAGTGATGAGAGTGGGCATCCTTGTCTCGTTCCTGATTCTTAGAGCAAAAGCTTTCAGCTTTTCATTGTTGAGTGTGATGTTAGCTATGGGTTTGTCATAAATGGCATTTATATATTGAGATATATTCCCTCTATACCCATTTTGTTGAGAGTTTTGTAATAAAAGGATCTTTAATTTTGTCAAGTGATTTTTCAGCATTTTGACATGATTGTATGTTTTTACCCTTCAGTTTGTTAATGTAGTTTGTCACATTGTTGATTTGTTGATATATGGATGCTGAATGAACCTTTTAATGTATTGTTGAATTTGATTTGCTACTATTTTGTTGATGATTTCTGTATCTATGTTCATTAGGGATATTGATCTGTAATTTCCTTTTTTTTCACGCTATCCTTGTCTGGTTTTGGTATCAGAGTAGTGCTGGCCTTGTAAATTGAACTTGGAAGCATTTCCTTTCCTTCAGATTTTTTGCAAGAGTTTGAGAAGGATAGTAATAAGAACTTGTTATTAATTAGTCTATTCAGGTCTACTTTTTAATGATTCAGTCTTGGAAGATTGTATGTTTCTAGAAATTTATTTCTTCTACGTTGCCCAATTTGTTGGCATATAATTGTATGTCATAGTCTCTTATGATCCTTTGTATTTCTGTGGCATTAGTTGTATCTTCTCTTTCATTTCTGATTCAGTTTATTTGATCACTTTCTCCTTTCTTCTTGGTGATTCTAGGTAAAGATTTTTCAATTTTATTTATCTTTTCAAAGAACCAGCTTTTAGTTTTTTGGTGTTTTTTATTGTTTTGGTTTCTAATTCATTTATTTCCAGTCTGATCATTTATTTCCTTCTTTCTAACACATTTTCTTAATTTTTTTCTTTAATTTTTTTCTTGATAGTTGGAATTCAAGTTCAATATGGTCAAACATATCACTTTTCTTTTGTTACAAAGAATTGCATTTTACAGCTGTCGTTAAAAAAGCAGGTCCCCAGCACATTTCACCTTTTGTGAATGTGCAACTCTGGTTTGTGGTTTTCTCTCCCTGCTGATCTCTGGAAATGTGTTGTGAATTGCCTGTCACACTAAATTATGGCTGAACTTTGGTTCCCAGTAGCTCAGAGACAACTCTGTGCTACTGATTAGTAGAAATGTTTTAAGCCCATGGTGGCAGGTAAAGGAGAGGCTTATAAAATATTTATAAAAAATAGAATAAACTAAGCTGTATTAGAAATGCAGCGTGGCACTAAATTGCACCACAACTCAGGGTGAGTCACTTAACCTCTCAACCTTCAATTTCTTCACTGGCCAAAGGGTTATACTAATGTTTATCCTCAGAGGTGGTTTGAGTTTGAAATATTAATGCCAACTGTTTGGTTCATGGTCCCATTTCTAGATCACTTGAAAATATCATTATTTTTCATTAGATAAATGCAATTCTATTAGAAATATAAACCCTATAAGTTAAATAATATATTGTTGGGAGAGAACT
Organism: Manis pentadactyla; assembly: GCF_030020395.1. NCBI lineage: Eukaryota > Metazoa > Chordata > Mammalia > Pholidota > Manidae > Manis > Manis pentadactyla. The sequence goes on along the minus strand of NC_080037.1, from coordinate 24,112,933 downwards.
GGTCCAATAATAAAGCTAACAAATAGATAATTCATCTTATGTTACCTATGATACTGTAGAATACCAAACTAGTATAGACTACAGAAAGGACTGATATAACTCAGTATATATACTGTTTGATCTTAGGTGCCCTCAGGTCTTCATGTAGTTCTCTCAGGGACTCCAGAGATGTAATGATAGCAGGCAGTTCAGTGACATTTGATGTTTCTTTCCTCCATTTCCATGAAAGAAGCTCAACTTTCTTTTTTATATATTTTTTGGTGTGTCTTCAAATGATTTCAGAGTACTTTGCCTAAAACAGTCTGTAGATCAATAGTCATATTCAACATCCTCATTTACAGATAGAATTACTGATCTCCAAATTCAACCAGATATCCTGCTGCTCTGTGATTCTCATTGCCAAAAGAGCTGTAGAATAAAAAATATTGTTAAGATTTTAGAGTAGTGTTTTCAACCGTGGCTGCACATTGGAATCACCTTGAGAATTTAAAAAATCCTGATGCCCAGTTAGCTTCCCAAGCCAATTATATCAAGTGTCTGCAGGTGATTCTGATGTGCAGCCAAAGTTGAAAACCACTGGCTTGGTGGGAGGGAGAGGTGACTTCGACGTAAGTTGGTAGGGAAGTGTTTATGGAGAGAGTAGTCTTTAAGTAGAGTTTGACAGATGAATTACATTTTGATAGAAAAAGAAGGATACATTTTAGGTGATATATTCATTTCAGAGAACAGAGACTGGTGAAAGGAGAGAACAACACAGACACACACAGAAAGAAAGAGATGGAGAGAGAGAGAAGAAAATCAGAAGTAGAGCACGGCATTAAGAATCATAAATATCTTGTTATGTTTACTTCTGGCTCTATTATTATCTGTGAAAATATGGCCAAGTTTCTTAATCACTTAATCTCTATTTCTTCATCTGCAAAATGGAAAATAAATGAACCCACTGATGAGGTTTAGGAAAGGCTAAGTGAGAAATTAATATAAAATAAACTGAGGCAATGCATTAAATGTGTGTAACAGCAGTGTGCAGGAATGATGGACGAGCGTGGGAAGCAGGGGCTGGGAGACAAGCTAAGGGAGGTGTGTGTACAACAACCCAGAAATGAGGTTCCTGGGGCATGGCAGTTGGAACTTACGAGAAAAAGTTATAAAACAGGTATTGTTCAGGAAAATTAGAGAATAGAAACGGATTTGATTTCTGTGGCAGTAGTGAAAGAAAGAAAAAGGTCAGTGACTTTGAAATTGAAAGAGTGACAGAGAAGCCAATACCTACTTTGGAAGAAAAGATGAGGAGTTCATTGTGACTTTCTAAGTCTGAAGGAAAGCAGAGTTTGAAACATAACCGGGATATCGGGAGACGTATGGTCCATGGTACGAAAGTAACTGAGATTCCGGAGGAGGATCATAAAGTCAGAGGGGCAGAAAATCATTCAAATTCCATAGTTGATCATAATGTGCCTTTATAACCCCCCTTCCCATTCTCCCTTTCCCTTGCTTACTACTTCTTATCCTCCTTTCCATCTTACTTTCTCAAATCCTACCATTTCACTCACATAGACAGGTACATACTATTCCTCATCCTCTTCCACATGCCTGAGATTCTGCATATAGCTTCCACCGATTGAGATATTCTTTCACTCTTCTCCTCTTATGCTTCCTTCAAAACAGATTAGACATATAAGTGTGTGTGTGTGACACACACACACACACACACACACACACACACACGTATATATATATTTCCCTCCATAGCCTTCTCAATTTCCCAGTCATTTCCTTCCTTTTATATTAGCATCTTGTATATGTTTTTGCAGTACTGTAAGTTGGGTAGGGCCATTGATCATTAAATATGTTTGTCTCTCCAATTAGATAGTGAGTTCCTATTAGGTGTTATTTGATTTATAATTACAGATATTTAATAAACTTATTGAATAAATGAATAAGCATTTCTCTTTTGCCTACTTCAGTACTCATCTCTGTGCTCCCAAAACTTTAAGGAGCATCTGAAAATATATAGAAAATATATATATGATTTTTAATAGAGACTGGTGAGTGCTGCCGGTATTCGGTGCCTGAATCCAAGGGATGTAAATATGCTGCAACGTGTGGGACACTGTTTACAGTGAACAATTGCTTCTTCTCAAATGTCAGAAGGGGCACTGTTAGAAAACACTGATCTAAGCGGTGTTAAGTGGATAGCGTGACTGTTGAAGTGGGTAAAGGATTCCTCAGCTGACAAGCAGGAGGGGTCCCTACTTCAGGGGCAGAGTCATGTTTGAAGTGGTTTTTAAGTACCATGGGGCAAGAGAGGCAAGGATAGAGGGAGGTAGAAAAGGGAGTTCCAAGTGAACTGAGCTTTGCTTTGATACTATTATTTATTAATTTAAATTAGTGTGCTCTTTTTACCCCCTGAAATGTATATTACATAATTTGATCAACCTTTGGAAAGGATTGTTCTATAAATTTCACAATCGCCAACTACTTATTTACAATTTTAATCTCTTGAAGCGGTGATCAACATAATTTTTGATGTCTTCAGGAGTGTGAACACCCTGCAAAAAGTGTTTTCTGACTAAAACTGTTTTGATTCCTTCTGAAATGTAATTATTACATAATTTTTGCTGTAACAAAATTGAATCAATGTCAGACAAACCCAAAGAATCAAAGCAGAATAAAAAACAAACAAACAAATACATTTCATTTCATGAATTGACTTAACTTGGGTAGGGCCATTGATCATTAAATAGAAACTCACTGTGTGCTGCAGAGTTGCTTACCTCATACTCTTATCAAACCTGCATATTTACTGTGGGGTTTCTAATGGGACCATTTCCTATACATTCATTATGAATCATTCCAAGTTCAAGACAACTTTTTCTACTCAGTGAAGTCATTTAGTAAAACACAAAATAAGTCAAAGCAGACTGTTTTCTAAGGCATTTTTTATTTGACCTCCTTTCGAAAAAGGGGGATGTTCTCATGAGCCTTATGAGAAGTGGGGTATGGATTCCAGCGATCCCCTCCTATGTGCCATATAATTTCTGAGGTCTGGAGTGCATTAAGTTAGCTACCTCACTATAGTGTAGCACACTTGGTGTGAGACTCCAGAACCTTTATACATTAATTAAGCATGAAAAATAACATTGTAATTATAAAACCTTTCTACAGGATATACCTTTATAGTTTTCCCAAACAGAAAATCACCAGCACAAGAAGTTTTTTTCAATCTGACACAAACTGTGATGATTTCCATGTTTATTAAAGGTACTATAACAGGGTTTAATAATTGATTTCTCAGTTCCAGTCTCTTCTTCAAAACACTTACCAGAAATCAAGCCCCACTGAGAAAATGCACATTTATTATTTTGTTTTTGTGAACCTAGTGGCTAACAATGTTTCTGATCCCAATATAATCCTTAATAATAATTGTTGGCTAGATGCTTGAGTATAGTATTTTAAAAGTTTTCTACAACACGACAAAAGTGATATAGTAGTAGGTTGTTATATGGAAATGTGCCACAAGGTGTCACCAGAGCATTTTAAGTAAGGGCATTTAGCCATCATTACAAAACTGATGGGATAGGGCTCTTTCTTTAAAAAAATAATTAATTTACATAAATAACTTAGTAAAAACGTTACAATTTTAAATGTAACACATCTTCTGGGTACTATTATGCTTTCAAATGTGAGAAGACGCTGAATAAGCATTTTAAAAAACAACTGTGGATCAAGACAGAACTGAAGGGCCAAAGTAGAGGTGTACAATAAACAGCACCCCAAAGGCTGGTGAAAATGGTTCCATTACTCTAAGGCATGGAAAACATATATATGTATCTGTAGATATGTATGTATGTACACCCATATTCATTTATTATAAATATTCATGTATGTGTATATTTTACATATATTTTATATAATGTATATGCTACATACACATTGCATGTAATATATGACATATATTATGTATTTTGTCTATTCTTTCTACCTGTCAAAGCAGAACATTTTCTTCAAAGGAAGCTGACTGAGCCATTCTGTGCCCCTGTGCCTTTCCTGGAGCTGTTCCCTGCCGCACATTCCTTTCCAGACTCCGCTCAGAAACCCCTTCCTTTCTGAAGCCATTCTGATACCTCTCCCAGGTAAAATGTGCTATTTGCTTTATTGTTTGTGCCCTATTGTTTCCTTGCATATTTTATATCAGTATCTATGCCTTTTGCGGTAGTTTTTTACTCTCCTATTTGCTACATTTTATTTAATGGTGAGTCCTTTGAGAAATGAACTGAATCTTATTTGGTCTGACCCAGAGCCTGGCAAGTAACAGGCACCTAAGAATGCTTCGTCGAATGAATGTCAGCATTCCATTTTTGGAAAACACTGTGAAAAAAAGTGTCTAGAACAAAGAATTCATCTTAAATTGTGGCCCTAAATGTCAACATTTTCTGGCTAACATAGATAGCAATCACATTTAATCAGTAAGAGTGATCATGAATTTATGAACTTATCATTATTTTGCTAATATTATTAATTGGTAATTATCATAAATGGTTTCTATTCTTATTTCTTGGGATGTGGGCTGGAAGAACTTGAAGGAGAACAGAATTTATCACTGTAAAATATGCCTCATTAGCATAAGGATTATTTAAGACCAGTTGTTTTTAAGAAATAGCAGACAATGGAGAAGTTCTGAGAAATGAGTAAAAATTACCATTTTGTAAGAGATTTCACATTTGTAAGGGAAATCTTCATTTGTAAAGGTGTCTCCCTCTCTGCCCCAGGGGAAGGCAGAGACATCTTCATAATAATCTTCCCTACAATTATGGCGCTTTGCCTGAAAACCTCTAGTAACTGGCTCTCCATCCCTAACATTTTATGTTGTCTTTAGCTGGAGATGTTATATAAGGTGGCAGCTTGGGCCATTTCAGGGAGTTGGCCAGTTTCCCTGGGTCTCTCCCATGCATACAGTAGGCATCATGTTAATTACTTCTGTTTGTTTTTCTCCTATTAATTTGTCTTTTATTACAGGGGGGTCTCAGTCGAGAACCTGGAAGAGCAGAGAGAAAATTATTTTCCTCCCTCACAAAATTAATCTTAATAGATATGAGGATTAAATAGATAACCATTTTCTTAGCCATTTTGCTAAGATTAACTTGTACTGTTAAACTTTCAGCCTCCCTATTCACTGCATCTATGAACCAGATCAATGAAAACTAAACTCAACATCGATCCTTCCATATGCTGGTTGACACTCTGTCATCACCTAGGAGTTCAGATTCTAAATTTTCTTAGAAACTTCACTTATAAACCTGCTTATTAAAAAAAAATGCAGCAATGCTAAAATCCTGAGCCAACAAGACTTAATTTTCAAGAAACAAATGCTCAGCTAAATAATGATACAGTATCTTGGAGATATGTGGATTAATGAATACCTTTGTGAGTAGTTTAGTTTCTTTGAAGAAAAGTATTTAAAATAATTGTTTGCATTATACAAAATTGGAATCGTATTTAAAATGGCAATATTATAACACAGTATTTTAATTTCAATTTTAAAAGTAGAAAATGGAATTGACCAAGATCTCATTTTGCTACATAGTAATACATTATAGAAGTGCATGTGGGCGCACATCCACACACACATGTGCACACACATACACCTATCTCCACTAATTAAGATCTTTAGTGACTTGCAATTAAAGACAGTTGATGATAATGCATTCTGACCAGATACAGAAGCCTCCCAGAGTGTCCACTGGGCAAATTGAGAGGTAGCATAGAATCTGGTGCTCATAGAATACTAGGGTTCTAACCCTGCATTTTCCTAGATATTTCTTATGTTTTCTCAAATTCAAAAACAGTAAAAATGAGCTATTTGACATGGAAAGTCTAGAGGAGATATAAACATTTTCTATCTTTTAAAAAGCCATCTTTGTTTTCTTCAGCACTTTGGACAAAACCATTTTTTATTCCTCAGAATGCCTTATGTAGAGTTTGTAGACAAAACTTCAAAAATGTACAGCAGATTCTTAAATCTATGGATTTAAAACACTCCCTTAAGCATGCATAACTTTATTCATAGATATTTCACATCAATTTTAATTTATTCTTCCCAGGAAAAATCTATGCATTCTCTCTCTTCCCTGTATCTCTCCCTTCTCCCCTCTCCCACCCAGGAACATGCATACCTATTTTAGTCATTTCTTCCATGCTTTAGGTAATCTTTTAGAATCTGTTTTTCTGTGCGTGAGTTGTGCATCACTTTGATGAGCCATTATCACAAGAATTCAATCCTACTTCGGTTTTTCTTTTACTAGCAAGGTGTTTTAGATATCTTACTCCTAGAATAGAATGCAAGTGGGTGATTTATAAAGGTGTCCTTTCTTTCATTTCACCACTTGCTGTTCTCTCTGCCTATACTGTTGGCTGGTTTTCTGATTAATACTATGCTAGGCACTCAGTAGCCACTTATCAAATGCTTGATTAATGAATGAATGCACCATTTCCCAGGTTGTTGAATTAAAGATTTTTGAGAAGAGAGCTATTGTCTCATATGTGTCTTGACTTCTTATTTTGCTTATAGAAGTCTCAAAAACAAGGGTTAGTTTATATATTTATTTCATATTTATTCAGCAACTGGCAGTTTCTTACCTATAGTATATGTCACAATGCTGTCTTTACAGTTTCTGATTCTATAACTGTGTTTGAATGTGGCTTTTCCATTTGTTAGCTGCATTAACCACTCTCAAGGCTCAGTCCCCGTTGTAAAATGCAGATAATAATAATCCCCAGCTAATAGATTTCTTTTGAAGATTAAATGAGATTATGTGACACTAACACTTAACATAATTGTTCCTATAATGAATTGCTGCTTAATTAACCACCCCTGAAATTTAGTGGCACAAAAATGGGAACTATTTTATTTTGCTCACAAATTCAGAAGGGAAACATTGAATTCTGAGGCCTCAGCTTAGAAAACTCAAACAGCAGGGGATGCATCAGTTGCTGGGGGTGGTCCTATGGAGGGCTTCACACCTTATCGTAATGACTTAAGGAATCAAAAAGCATTTTTGTAAAGCATTATTGTAAAGGATGCTATATCATTATAATGTATACTTGTGAGCGTTTTTGCCTTTGTGGGATTCGCAATGGACTCTGAATTCAGTGAGCACCTAGGAGAGTGACTCATGCAGTTAGTTCTCAGTCATTATTAGTCGAATGAATATGAATGATTTAGTGACTAAGCTCGTTCTATCGCCTGGTCGTGCTTTTGGGTTCTTAATCTCCACTGCTGCCTGATACACTTTCCTGGAATGAGGTACAAGAGTTTGGCCACTGAGATAAGTAGAGCCGGTGATTTATGGTTCTTACAGAGTATGACAATGAATGCACCCAAAAACCTCATTTGCCTTCTGTCTTCCCCATGCTTTCAATTGCTCATGTTAAAATTTATATGATCATTTCTGTCTCCTCTTTCTCCTACCACCTTTTCCAATATGGAAGATAATTCTCTCGGCTCTGCCTTTAAAGTATGTGCTCATCATTTCTCACACACCCTTAGTGGTGACCCTGACCCCTTCCATCATCCCCTCTCGCCTTTGTTATATCCATATAACCTTGTCCCTGGTCTCCATGCTTGTGTGTCTGCCTTCCTCTGGTCTATTCTCAAAAAAACAGTAAGAATGAATTTTTAAAAATATAAACTAGTTCATGTTATTTCTTTGTTCAAAATCCTCCTGTCTTGCTCAGTGTCTTCCTATCTTATTCAGACTAAAGTTGAAGTTCATATATTGGCAAAAGGCCCTTCTTCAAACACACAGACATAGACACATCCACATCCCTGTTGGACATCCTTTCTAGTTTCCGTGCCCTGTTCTCTTCATCATTTCTGTACTGTCCTCCGGCCCAGTACACTCCTGCTTTAGGGCCTTTGCCACTGCTGTTTCTTTGTCCTGGATTTCTGTCCCTCTGGAGAGAAATCGAGCCACAAGACCATTTTGCTCGTCTTCAGGCCATTGTACAGTTGTCAGCTCTTCTGTGAGGTCTTCCCGAGCATCCTATTTAAATCACAACCACTCAACAGTCCCCATTATCCTTCTGTACTTAATTTTTTTTTTTTTTACCATCTTGCATAATATTTATTCATGTATTTTGTTTGTGTTTCATTCCTTCCCTGGAACGCAGGTTCTGTGAGGGCTAGGATTTTTGTCCGTTTTGTTTTCCTTAATGTCTCCCAGCTCCTAGCGCAGGGCTTCTCCCAGGTACTCGAGAAATATTTGTTGAAACAATGAATAAATTATATCATATAAGCTATTATAATATGTTTATATTCAAATGAAACAAAGAATAATTTATCATCTATAAGATATTTATCAAAATGAATACTCATCAAAAACACTCCATATGTGTTTTTTTATAAGCTAGATTTTCCAAGTGCCCTGCACTTATTTCAGGTTGCTTTGTTTCCCTAAGAGCTTCGGCAGGCTGCAGGCCCTTCATTAAATGCTTTGTATGCATCGATGCAGCTTCCCTAGCGAAATAGCTTGTACACTAGGAGCCATTCTGGATCCTAGAAGAATCTGGCTCCATTTTTAACCTTATTTTAAATATATTTTTATTAAAAATAGAAGTTTCCTGAATCATTTTCAAAGATAATAGCATGCACTTTTAAATATTATTTGTACATTATTTTTAACAAATGCAGGAAAGTTTGGTGCTTTCCACTGTAAGACAAACGCAAACCAAATCAGGTCGATGTTTTAGTCAATATTATAAAAGTATAAATGTTCTTGTCTTACAAATATGTTTAGTGCAAAAATACACAGCCAGGTGTAAATTGGCTCCTCGTGTGTAAAATGAAGATCAAGAGTCCAACTTAATCCTCTAAATCTAGGCTGGTAACAATTGTGAATTATGTGCATCATGAAATTCAGGTGGGTGATCTGGCCATGCACTCAGATTTTTCAAAGCTTATTTGGAGAACTGCGTGAACGGTGCTGTTTCCTGCGCTCTCCCACAAATGAATTCCTTTATCTCTGTAGATTTCCTTTAACAACCAGAGAAAAGAAAAAGAAAAAAACGCACCTGTTTTATTTCAAAGGTGAACTGTTTTCCTGCATTTAAAAGACATGTATTTGGTTCTATCACTCTTGCTCGACTTTTCATTCAGTTTTCAATTTTGTGACATATAATTCGAAAAAGCTAAATTTAAATTTGAGCTGTTAGACATGATTGGTTAAGAAATTAGAAATATTGAAAATTGAGTAAACGTTGATGGAATTAAAGCCTCTGGCTATCTTGGAGCTCGGAGTCGGGGGTTGGCACATGAACTCATCCAAGGTCAATGGCTTGTGTCCGGGAATAGAAAAAAAATAAACAAAAACCGAACCACTTGTTTCACGAAAAATATTTCATAGTATCGATGGACAAGCCACACTGCCTTCGGATTCCTCGCACCCGGGATGGGCGGCACTGGCCGTCGGCAGAGGCCGGGCCTGTCTTCACCCGCACCGCGGAGCCCGTGTGGACGCACTGCTGTCACATGAGAAAGAGCAAAGCGGCGTCTCAGCGCGGCTCCGCGAGCATGTTCTCTGGGATTCGCTCACTGTTCCAACATCTCCAAGGAGCAATAAAAGAAAAGTGAACAGTACTCCCACTTAACAAGTGAAAAAACAAGTTCAATGACACCAAGTAGCTTATCCGTTATGATGAGTAATTTACAACCCAGTCAGTAAACAGCGAAGGCAAGGATAAAAGCCACTTCCTTCCATTGCACAGAGCCGTGACGCCTTCTTAGCCCACATGGTATTGTTGCTGTGTAGACTGCTTCCCCACCACACCTTGACACCTTAGAATGCTGTCTCAGGGCAGGGACCTAAAGGTACCTGTTGGATATCAGAAAAAAGTCAGACACCACAAACTTAGAGTGGAGTACTGTGGAAGCATTTAAAAAGAGTAAGTAGTCACTATGCTATCTTATTTCAGCCTCTTGAGCTAATAACAATTTATTTCCTAAGTATCTCCTCTGTAACATCTGAAACTTTTTTAAAGGAGAATAAATGTAATTATCTGTGAAAGAGTAGATATAGTGCTTAAATGTTTATTGCTGAGTAGAAACAGGGATTAACTGTAAACAGGCACAAGGGAACTTTTGGGAGAAATGGAAATGTTTTGAAAGTGGATTTTGATGAAGATTGCACAACTCTACAAATTTACTGAAACCGTTGATTGCACATTTACAGTGTGAATTTCATGATATGTAAGTTATACTTCAATAAGGCTGCTAAGAAAAGAGTAAGAAAGAATGGGGGAAATTGTATTATTGTTAAAAATGAATAATATGAATATATTAACATAAATAAAATAGTATTAGATTTTAAGTAAAGGAGACAACAAAGTCAATGAGTACCTGGATTTAAAGCAATGAGGACTTGGGACCCAGAAAGAGAATGCTAATGGGAAATGATAATAACATCAAGTATTTTGTAGCACTTTGACTATTACATTGCACAGTGTTAAAATTACAATCTCATTTGATCATCACGAAGCTCCCATTTTATATTTCCATGAGGAAAAGGTAGCATGGAGAGAGATTTGATCAAGATCACAGAACCAGTCTCAGAGATAGATTTCACATTCAGCCCCTATAATATAAACCTTGAATTCCAAAGAAGTTAGGTTTGCTCTGGAGCACGCTGGTACTGTTCTGTTGTTTCTAAATATTCATTCATTCAATAAAGTTTTGTTGAGCAACTGTTATATGCCAGCCATGGCTAGCCATATATCCTCAGGGATAATCCCATGAGGCAGAAATTATGATTGTGATTTTAGTGTAATGTGAGTCTCTCTAGGCCTGACCTATGGGGATAGGGTCATGTGAACATCCACCAGTATTTTCCCAGCACTTACTAACTCTTTCCTTGTAGGACCCCAAATACTTGACGAGGACCGCCTTGTCAGACATCCCTGCAATTCCCAAAAAACATGCTTGCAGAGCCGCGCTGAGACGCCGCTTTGCTCTTTCTCATGTGACAGCAGTGCGTCCACACGGGCTCCGCGGTGCGGGTGAAGACAGGCCCGGCCTCTGCCGACGGCCAGTGCCGCCCATCCCGGGTGCGAGGAATCCGAAGGCAGTGTGGCTTGTCCATCGATACTATGAAATATTTTTCGTGAAACAAGTGGTTCGGTTTTTGTTTATTTTTTTTCTATTCCCGGACACAAGCCATTGACCTTGGATGAGTTCATGTGCCAACCCTGACTCCGAGCTCCAAGATAGCCGAGGCTTTAATTCCATCAACAGTGAGGGAACTGCCTATGGAGGCACCTTGTAAATAAAAAATCCCACATGTAGGTTAGTTCTTCCCTCTCATCAGCGATACATTTATGACCAACTGTGTCTACAGTTAACTCGTTTTGCCAAAGCTCTAGGATGGAGTTAATAAATAAATAAGGTAAAGTATTTTTCATCTGTGTATTTATAGACTCTGTCCTTCATTAGGTACATGGGTTGAAAGTAATTAGCAACCATTTGAATTACATGTCTGCATCCCTTGAATGACTGAAATATTAGTATTAGTACTGCATGTAGAGAATTTATTTAAATTTTAATATAATTTTATTTTTGAGCCCCAGAAATCTAATGCTTGACTCTTCCTGATGTAATTTGCCAAGAACTTTCATCTTTCCCCCTGAGAATGAGTTTTAAGTTGCCAGTGGCGCTCAGCAGGGAGCTTCCTGCAAAAAGAGATGGCAGTTTCACTCTGCATCAGGGCTAAAAGCTCAACACTATCTTGTCTTATAAGGTAGAAATAAGCTATTTGAATTGTCTTTAAGTGGAAAGAAATGGAAAAGGGAATTTATGAAATTCTTCAAATCCCACTTCTCAAACATCTTTTCTGTCAGATTTCTCTGCTTTTGAATGAACCCGTTGTTGATAAAGCCATCTGAGCCTTCTATTGCTGAACTTTCTTCAGATTGTGTGCACCAGAGAAAAGACTTATTCTTTGCAGGCGTACACTGCACAGCTTGAGATGACTGGGCATTATAGATTTTAAGTTCTATTTCAGTATTCTTTCCTTTTAGGGTGCCATCTTGAGTGGCTATTGGTATTGTCTACAAAGGGCGTGCCATTCGAAAGAGCTGAATTTAATAGTAGGTGGCAAAATCAATGAGAATTTTTCAAATACAGTTTTCTCACAATCATTGCCTCAATTATTCTTTAATTAAAGTGAAATCAGAGATGAATAAGTGTTAATAAATAACTTGGTTCTCTCTCTTGTTTGTTGCATTGGTAAGAGAAACTTCCATATTTCCCTTTTCCAGGGTTTCTTATTCTGTTTTTGATCTATTATCTAATTTATGTACTATCTTATTATTTTCATATTTTCATCTTTACTTGAGATTAGTTTTTAAATTTTGAGTTCACAAGTGGTTTTCCCTCACACTCAAGTAACAAACCTCTGTATCCTGGAGTACACAGCCCTACATGACCTAACACTGGCCTCTTCCTGTGGCCTGATTTTCTGACTTCAAATTGAGCCATTCTTCTGACAGTTGAACTCTAACCTTAACCACTTTTCTTTGGCCTGTCCTTCCTACTTGGAAAGCCACTGCACCACCAGTCTCTTCCTGGAATGCGTATTACTCTAATCATGACATAGCTAGTGCTGCAATTCACTTTCCCAGGAAACAGGCTCTGAGGTGGAAATTAGAACGTAGGGAGTTTATGAAGGAGAGCTCTCAGAATCAACATTATTCCAGGGAGGAAAGCAAGATTAGGCACAAAGAGAAGTTGGGCTGCAGCACAGCCTCACTAAAGTTCTCAGGTGACCCCGCAGGGAACTGTGAGGTTGGTTGGCCGCTCAGAATTGTCTAAAGCTGAGCTGAGGAGATCAGGCTTTTATTCTCCATCACGAACAGTTACTGCATCAATGCTGCTCCTGGAAGGGGGTGATCTTGGGCAAGGTCAGTCTCTCCAGTGAGGGAAGGTTCTGGAAAGGACTGACCATTGTTAAAAGATAAACTGAGGCATACTAAAAATGTTCAGAGTGTCAGGTTCTCAATTTGAATGAGGTAGGGCCAAACCAGAAGTGATTAGGAGCATTCCACTGACACGAACTGGAAAGAGGCTTTTCTAGAGAAAAGACAGAGGCAAAGTAAGGAAATTGTTACTTGGCTACAGTTGAAAGCTAGTTGGCTGTTTGTGATTATTTGCCCTTGAGTTTCAATTTAATAACCCTGAGGCATTTACAGGCTTAGAATTTGGTTTGTTTTTGTAGGCTAACAGAGCATTAGAGCCACCTCAGTCTAATGGTCTCTTTGTTGAATTAATTTAACACAACTGAGGGCTGTCAGCCAGCAGCACTTCCAGGAGCTGGGGGAATATCCCTCCGTCCTCGGGGAACTCTGTGTGGTGAGTCACATAGTCCAGCCCAGCTGTTTGTTTCTGGTAATTCAGATCTCAGACTAACCGCCACCTAAAATATAAACTCACAAGGGCTGTTCTTGATCACTGGGGCAGACAGACACTCCTAAGGTGACCCTCAGTGAGTCAAAATCCTGTATCCTCTCTTCCCCGTGAGTGTGGGTGGAATCGGTAACTTGTTTCTCATCAGTAGAATATGGGTGACGGGAAGCCACTCGCATGACTATGGCATGCTATACAAGATTTCCCTTGTAGAGGAGCAGAGAGCCTGGCTGTCCTGCATGAAACAGCCTTGCTGTGAACCGCCCATGGAGACAGCTCAGTGGAACAGAAGTGGGGCCATCTCTAGGACCTGGGACTGCCTCCAGCTATTAGCCACCAAGAAGCCAGTTGGGTCTCCCCATCATACAGCTTCCAGGACATGAATGCTGCCAACCATCTAAAGGAGCTCGGAAGAGAATTCTGAACTGCAGAAAGAAGGCAGCTTGGCCAGTATCTTGACTGCAGTCTCGTGAGACCTGGGTAAGAGGACCCGTAACATCTGACCCATGGAAATTGAAATAATGAGTAGGTGTTGTGTTAAGTCACTAAATTTGTGGCTGTAAAAAACCAAAATGTGCAAACTAAAGTATACACTAAATTATTCCCTATCATATCTGTTTTAATTCTGTGTATAATACTTTGATCACTACAATAGTTCATTTATAAGCTGTTTTTCATCAGCAGATGGAAGGACCATGAAAGCAGTCAGCTTGTTAGTCTCACTTATAGGTTTGTTCCCAGCATGTAGCACAGTGAGTGACACGAATACATGTGAAAAAATATGCGACAACTCTCCCTCACAGTCCTCCCTGTCCCTACTCCTTTCCTGGAGTCCGCTCCTATTGATGTTCTGGAAGGCACCTTCCAGTTCTAATTTTATTTTAATCTCATACAAATATGAAAATATGTACACTTTACATATTAAACACTTTAACACTTTAATGTGATTTTGCTGTATGTCTTATTCTTTGACATGCTGTGGCCATTTAACATCTTTTAGAACTATTTCCAGGTCACGTCACATCTCTTTAAGTCTGTCTTGTAATTGCTGTGTAGCATTGTATGATACGAATATATTGTAATTTGTTTACTATTTCCTTGGTAACATTTAGGTAGTTTCCATTAAAAAAAATCACTGTTGTTAAATAGCCATATAAACTTTTCTTTACATATATGTTCGTATAAATATACCGGTATCAGTGTAATAGATTCTAGAAATGAGAATTGCTAGAGTAAAAGTGTTGTGTATTTCATTTTCCTCAATTTTTCTTACCTGAGCCATTTCAGTAATTTATTGAGATCGTGTCATTTCCAGGTCTTCCTCACTCCTCCATCCCACAAACTTTTAGTGTTTCACTAACACATCTGTGGTCATGCAATAAATACTTTAAAGCTTTCAGTGTTACTTTATAGTCTACCAAATAAAGTTTTAACTCCTTAATCTGGCACTCATGACAGCTACATTGTTCTTCTGACCTTCCTGCCTCATATTTAACTATTTACCTCACGTATTTTATTAGTGAATTAACCAGAAGATCTATTCTGCAAAGCTTCCCTGGAAAAGCTGTCTTCTGCATATCCCACTTGTTCCTTCCCTGGAATGCTGTCCTTAGCCTGCCTCTGCTGCCCCTGCTCTTTCATGTGGTTCAGATTCTCTCCTTTCTAATAAAATATTTTTTGTTTCCTAGTCTTTGATAATGCTCTTTATATCTGTAGCTTTTTTTTTTAATAGTTCACAAATACCTATTTGTTATATCCTTTAATTCCTAAAACAATCCTCTGAAATAGGTTATTCTATATGTTTTGCAGATGAGCAAACCGAGATCAGAGAGATCAAATGGTTTACCCAAAATACACATTTTTTTTAAAGAGGCAGGGCTGTAATGCAAAACCTTCTAACTCCAAGTCTAGTACCCGGACCACTCTGCTATGGCTGCTTTTTTTCCCTGAATCCTTCCAGTGTCCTGCCTGTTTAGTGTAGACTTTGGTGCTTATTCATTTCTGATGTACATTTTAAATAGCGTTTTTATTATAGTATATTCCCTCCTAACATATAAACTCACTGACATCAGAAACTCCTTTTAATTTAATTAAAAAAAAATTTCCCCCCTGTCTGTATTCCTTCAGTTATATTTTATTAGTGAGTGAGGATGAAGGATCGAGTTACATGTCTGTTGTGTTTAATGGGGACAACCACTGTGCAGAGAAGAGCCTGTCGGAGTCTAGCCAGGCCAAGCTTCCTTTTGGGCTATGTGCTCAGGCGCACACATCACCGACACTGGCCGTACAGGGACTCTCCCTCTGCTGCCTGGCGTCTGGGTGCGCTTGGTCCCCAGGCACTCAAGCACATGGCTCAGCTACTATTTTTACACACTAGTTCACAGCAAATTTTCTAAATACTACCTGATTATCAGTAATCAGTCTGAGGAACTCAGCAGAGATTTTAGCCACGTTGAGACTTTGAGTCACCCCCAGCAGACTGAAGGTTGAATCCTCTCTCCGTCCCAGGGCCAGAGGTTTTGCTGGGGCTGGCCAGGCCAAGACTATTCCTGCATGCATGTGTTTCGCCTCCTTTTTTCATATGAGAACCAGAAACTCACCAGTTTACAGAGAAATCTGTAAAACCACAAATGCATGCTCAGGGACAGACCCACTGATCAAGATGAACAGTTAAGATAATGTTTGTATATTTGCTTTTATAAATATTTTAAATATTGATTTATTTCATTCTCTTAAGGATTCTTGACAGATAAAATATTATTAATTCTCCCTTAAAGCTATGCTGCCAAGAAGAAAACTGATAAATTCATGAGTAAATACTGCTTATACCAAGACCAAGATCTTTTCTGTCTTTTCATTCACAGTGTTCTGCCTGACAATAAAATAAAATAAATTGTCACAGGGTATGACCAGGTCTTAAAGGGCATATTAAAAACTGGTGAACAGGTCCCTCTTTTTCCCTCCTAATAGCAATTTATACAGTTCTAAGCCTTTCTTGTAGTAACTGTAGGTTGTTTTTAAATTATGCAAGTACATAAATCAGTGAATATCTCCATTTTTCTCCTACTTTTATTTCCATGAATAGTAACTGTTAACATTTTGGGTTATATTTTTCCAGATGTGAGAGTATGTATAAGATACATTCATGCTATTGCACTATTCTGCAAATTATCCTCACTCAAAAATTATCATGGGTCCCTTCCCTGTCAGTATATAGCTTCTGCCCCTATATTCCTCTGGCTACAGGCTGTCCTACACAGCTTCCTCTCAAAGCTTTGTTTATATTCATCATATTTCCTTATCAAACCTCAACTTTACCCAGCCCTCAACCAGGGCTTGAGGGGTGTTGTCATCTGCAAAACATATACAATAACCTATTTCAAAGGTGAGGTGGTCAAAGGTGAGGCAGTGATGTGGCAGGGTCTGCACTGCCCTGCAGCTCCCTGGAGGGGCTTCACTTTATCCTTTGACTCCATGTTGTATGAGAGCAAAATGATCTTTCCTAACAATAGACTGACCACCCTTAATATTTGCAGGTAAACTGTAAAACAAAGTAGAACATTTTTCTTTTTACTTATTGATTACTGAGTCATACCATCCTCTGGACACTTCCCTGGTGATGTGAAAGAAAAGTTTTGAGCCTGTCAATGCATTTTCATTTTCTAACAATAACCAGTGCCTTTTAATGGGCTACATATTTTTGATAGACTACTTTTTAGAGCAGTTTTAGGTTCATAGTAAATTTGAGAGAAAAGTACAGAGATTTCCCAAATGCCTCTGTGTCCACACATGTATAACCTTACCCATTATCAATGTCCCTAACCGGAGTGGTACATTTGTTATGATCTATGAACCTAACTCAACACATTATTGTTACCCAAAGTCCATAGTTTACATTAGGGTTCACTCCTGGTATTGTGCATTCCATGGGTTTGAACAAACGTGCAATGACATTTATCCACCATTATAGTAGTCTCACTGCCAAAAAATCCTCTGCACTCTGCCTATTCATCTTTCTCTCTCCTCAAGCCCTGGAAACCACTGATCTTTTTAAAGTCTCCATAGTTTTGCCTTTAATAGAAGGTCATATTGCTGGAATCATACATATTTCATTTAGTAATTTGCATTTGAATTTCCTTCATATCTTTTCATGGTTTGATAGCTCATTTCTTTTTAGTGTTAAATAATAGTCTGTTATCTGGATGTACCACAGTTTATCCGTTCACCTACTGAAGGATATCTTAATTGCTTCCAAGTTTGGGCAATTATGCATTAAATTGTTATGAACATCCACATGCAGGTTTTTGTGTAGACGTATGTTGTCAATTTCTTTGAATTGATGCCAAGCAGTGCAATTGCTGGATCCTATGTCAAGAATATGTTTAGTTCTGTAAGAAACTGCCACATTGCCTTTCAAAGTGGGTGTGCCGTTTTGCATACCTACCAGGAATTGATGAGAGTTCCTATTGCTTTGCATCATTGCTAGCATTTCATGGTATCAATGTTCTAGATTTTGTCCACTTTAATGGGTATGTAGTGGTATTTTATTGTTTTAATTTGCATTTCCTTGGTGACATAAGATGTGGAGCATCTTTTCATATGCATATTTGACACTTGTATATCTTCTTATATGAGTTGTCTGCTAAGGTCTTTGGCCCATTTTGCAATCAGGTTGTTTGTTTTCTTATTGTTGAGCTTTAAGTGTTAGTAAATTTTGGGCAATAATTCTTTATCAATTATGTCTTTTGCAAATATTTTATTCCAGTCTATGGCTTGTCTTTTTATTCTTTTGACATTGTTTCTTGCAAAACAGATTCTTTTATTTTAAATTCAGTCCAGTATATCAATTATTTCCTTCATGAAATATGCTTTTGGGTTGTATCTAAAAGTCATTGCTAAACCCAAGATAGTCTAGATTTTCTCCTAGTTAATTTCTAGGGGTTTTATAGTTTGGCAATTTATACCATTAAAGTCTGTGATCCATTTTGAGTTTATTTTTCTGAAGGGCATAAGGTTGTCTTTGAATTCTAGCTATTTCAGCATCATTTGTTAAAGAGACCATCTTTGTTCCATTTGTCAAATGTCAGTTGACTATATTTATGTGGGTCTATTTATGGAGTTTCTAGTCTGTCCTTTTGATCTGTTTGTCTATTCTACCAATACACACTTTCTTAATTGCTGTAGCTTTGGTTTAAGTCTTGAAGTTGTATAGTGTCAGTCCTCCACTTTGCTCTCTTCTTTCAGTATTGCATTGAGTCTTCTGGGTCTTTTGCCTTTAATACATAGAATCTTAGAATACATAGAATCAATTTGTTGATATCCACAAAAGAAGTTGGTGGGATTTTGATTGACATTGCATTGAATCTATACATCAAGCTGTGAAGAGCTGACATCTTGACAATATTAAATCTTCCTATTTATGAACATGGAATATCTTTTCATTTATTTACTCTTTGATTTCTTTCACCCTATTTTTGTAATTTTTCTCATATGGATATCATACATATCTTATTAAATGTATACCTAAGTATTTAAATTTTCTGATGCTAGTGTAAATTGTATTGTGTGTTTAATTTCATGTTCCACTTGTTCATTGTTATATAGGAAGAAAATTGAATTTTAGTACATTAACCTTCTATCTTGCAACCTTGCTATAATTACTTTGGCTTACATTTAAAATAGGTCACATATGACTTTTAAAATAGGTCACATCTCTAAATATAATCAAATTATTTAGATTGTCTAAATATTTAGCAGATACTACACATTAATTATTGCTCACTTAATATATTTAAATATTCTTCATGTGATAACTCATCTCAAAATTTCATTTCCATTTTTCTTTACTAATCAAGATTTGAAGATTTTTCTTTTTTCATGCTATGTTCCTTTATACATATGTACAAACATATAGATATTTGTGTACATAAAATACATTTCTTCAAATTAAATGCAATTTTTAGTCAACTTCTCTCATGGTATCCTTTTCTTTTTAGGTAAGTATATATACAAAAAGCCCCACATATTTTAATATGGCTTGGGAGAAATAAAAATGTCTCCTAATTTAAGAAAGTATTTCAAATTAATGGAGAAAATATGTTTTTTATTTGTTCACTTACATCTATGTTTTTGTAAATTTACCCTTTCTCACAGCATAGTTTTGTCCACAATCTTATTTTTTTATTTTTTGAAAAGATATCTCAAGTTTAGTGTTGGAAGGTATTCTGACTTTCTAAAAAGGAGCAAAAATATCTTCCAGGTGTATAATTCATTCACCACTCACAGAATATGGAAGAGACATTGTCTATTATCTATAAACATTCTACATTGATTACTGTTTAGGTTAAAACCTCAAAAATCATTTCCCTAGGAATATTTAATTACTCTTGATATCCAAGTTAGAGAGTCTGGTTAGAATATGTAGTTCTTCTCAAATTGTAACCTGGCTTATGTTGTTGGGATTCATGAAGGCTGTGCCATTTCCCATATAATTGCACAAAATAAGTAATATGAAGTTTAACATGCACATTTAAAGATATTTTGTTATTCATGTCTCTGTTTTGATTATTGCTTATTGATTTTTAAATTCTCTTTTCAAAAGCTTTCAATATAGTATGTATTCACCAGCTCAGGGGTCAGCAAACATTCTTTGAAGGGCCAGATATTAAATATTTCAGGCCTTTTGTGCCAGATGGTGTCTTCTGTAAGTACTCAGCTATGTCTTTGTAGTAGGAAAGTAGCCACTGACAATAAGAAAAAAATGGGTATGATAGTGTTCAAATAAAACTTAATTTATTAAAAAAAAAGTGGTGGGTCAAATTTGGTTCACAGGCCTTAATTTGCTGATCTGCTTTTGCTCAGTTATTATAGTTATTACAGTCCTAGACTGAGATAAGCATTTATCGCAGAATGTAAATCTACACAGTTGTTTTCTTTGGTGAGAAAAATTTTGGTTTTACAAATATGCCAGTTAAATTAAATATTGCTTAGTGACTATACAGTTTACATATATTCTGTTGCAAGTTTCTTATCATGGACTAGGAAAAGTTTTCTGTCACTTTGAGGACCCTTTCATTTGCACTGCTCAAACTTATTCTCCTACATATCAGTCCCCCCAAATTTTGTGACTTATGATTAGATCATATATATTTTTTCCACCATAGAAAATACTTTCTGTGCATTTTGTTGTTACTGTTGAAATTACAGCCCAAATGAAAGACAAAAACTGGAGTTGTGGCAGGGATCACTTACTTCTTCAGTGGCTGTGGGAGAGCCATGCAGCTCTGTCACTCATGAATATTCTTACCTCCTTCCCTTCATTTCCTTGACTCAAGAAATATTCATGTTGTGCTTGCTCTATGGACAACAAAAATTGTTTCTTGAACTTTAAAATAAGTTGTGGTTTTTTTTTTTTTGATAATTATTTTTTATTGAAGGGTAGTTGATGCACAGTGTTACATTACATTAGTTTCAAGTGTACAACACAGTGGTAGAACATTTATATACATAATTCTAGGTTCCAGCTATCACCCTACCAAGCTGTTACAATATCTTGACTATATTCCTTATGCTATACATTACATCCCGGTTACTTATTTATTTTACCATTGGAAGTCTGTCCTTTTTTTTTTTTTTTTTTTTTTTGTGAGGGCATCTCTCATATTTATTGATCAAATGGTTGTTAACGACAATAAAATTCTGTATAGGGGAGTCAATGCTCAATGCACAATCATTAATCCACCCCAAGCCTAATTTTCGTCAGTCTCCATTCTTCTGAGGCATAACAAACAAGTTCTTACATGGAGAACAAATTCTTACATAGTGAATAAGTTACATGGTGAACAGTACAAGGGCAGTCATCACAGAAGCTTTCGGTTTTGCTCATGCGTTATGAACTATAAACAGTCAGTTCAAATATGAATATTCATTTGATTTTTATACTTCATTTATATGTGGATACCACATTTCTCTCTTTATTATTATTATTTTTAATAAAATGCTGAAGTGGTAGGTAGATACAAGATAAAGGTAGAAAACATAGTTTAGTGTTGTAAGAGAGCAAATGTAGATGATCAGGTGTGTGCCTGTAGACTATGTGTTAATCCAAGCTAGACAAGGGCAATAAAACATCCAAGTATGCAGAAGATTTCTCTCAGAATGGGGGGGTGAGGTTCTAAGCCTCACCTCTGTTGATCCCCAATTTCTCACCTGACGGCCCCCCTGCGACTGTGCCTGTCTTAGGTTGTTCCTCCCTTGAGGAATCTTACCCGTCTCTGGCTAACCAGTCATCTTCCGGGGCCATACAGGGAAATGTAAAGTTGGTAAGTGAGAGAGAAGCCTTACTGTTTGAAATGGTTAGCTTTTTATTTCTTTGCATATTTATGCCCTGTGGCTTCTATGCCCAGCATTTGTCTTGAGGTATCTTTACCACTTGGAGGAGTTATGATACTCGGTAAAATCGATATGAGGCACGAATTCTATTTGAGGGTTGTAATTAGGAAGGAAGAAGAAAAGCTATAGAAGTAGCAGGCGGCAGAAAACATGGGAAGATTGATTATTTCTTTGACATATCTTCTTGTAGAGTAACTTCAGCATGTATAGGTTTTAAGCTACTACTTAAATTGCGCACACACATTAACATAATAGGAATATAGTTACATAACCAAAGCATATCTGTAATTACCTGCCATCTCCAGTGAAACCAAGAGAACCAGTTAGGCACCTTAGGCATTTGTGAAAACTTATCTATGATATGGTGGATATTGTCCAACTGAACTTGAACAGTCTGAGAGAAATCAGACAAATTAAAACAACCCATTCCTGGGGAATGTTCACATCCCTTATGTTCTTTTAACAGTAAATAATCTGTAGTTGTAAGATTTTGGAGCGCTACAATTTCCACTTTTCCTAATTCTTGGTTGAGTTCCAACAGTGTAGATCCAGTCAAATTTGTTGTTTTACTGTATGCACAGGCCAGCTTAGATATCTCCTTCCTCATTCCCATGGCAAGTCCAGGAGCTGGTGGGATGAGTGCATCTACAGCTGTAGCAGTGCATGGATCTTTGTTGGGGTTTTTTGATGATCATCTTCTGGCATGAGTCTTCCAGAGAGTGCAGATGTTGGAAGTTCTCTTTCATATTATATCTTAGTTCATTTTCGGGGTAGCCCAATTAGGCTTTGATCCTCCGTATAAACGCAAACAGACCCTTTGCCTACACTTTTATATGCCCTTTATACCCTTGTGTAGAACTCATTGGAGGTTACCACACAGGAACTGCCCTTTTTTTGTTTTGTTTTGTTTTGTTTTGTTTTTGGTATCACTAATCTACACTTACATGATGAATATTATGTTTACTAGGCTCTCCCCTATACCAGGTCTCCTCTATAAACCCCTTTACAGTCACTGTCCATCAGCAGAGCAAAATGTTGTAGAATCACTACTTGCCTTCTCTGTGTTGTACAGCCCTCCCTTTTCTCCTACCCCCCCATGCATGTTAATCTTAATACCCCCCTACTTATCCCCCCCCCTTATCCCTCCCTACCCACCCATCCTCCCCAGTCCCTTTCCCTTTGGTACCTGTTAGTCCATTCTTGAGTTCTGTGATTCTGCTGCTGTTTTGTTCCTTCAGTTTTTCCTTTGTTCTTATATTCCACAGATAAGTGAAATCATTTGATATTTCTCTTTCTCCGCTTGGCTTGTTTCACTGAGCATAATACCCTCCAGCTCCATCCATGTTGCTGCAAATGGTTGGATTTTCCCTTTTCTTATGGCTGAGTAGTATTCCATTGTGTATATGTACCACATCTTCTTTATCCATTCATCTATCGATGGACATTTAGGTTGCTTCCAAATCTTGGCTATTGTAAATAGTGCTGTGATAAACATAGGGGTGCACTGATCTTTCTCATACTTGATTGCTGCATTCTTAGGGTAAATTCCTAGGAGTGGAATTCCTGGGTCAAATGGTAAGTCTCTTTTGAGCATTTTGATGTACCTCCATACTGCTTTCCACAATGGTTGAACTAACTTACATTCCCACCAGCAGTGTAGGAGGGTTCCCCTTTCTCCACAGCCTCGCCAACATTTGTTGTTGTTTGTCTTTTGGATGGCAGCCATCCTTACTGGTGTGAGGTGATACCTCATTGTAGTTTTAATTTGCATTTCTCTGATAATTAGCGATGTGGAGCATCTTTTCATGTGTCTGTTGGCCATCTGTATTTCTGTTTTGGAGAACTGTCTGTTCAGTTCCTCTGCCCATTTTTTAATTGGGTTATTTTTTTTTTGTTTGTTGAGGCGTGTGAGCTCTTTATATATTCTGGACGTCAAGCCTTTATCGGATGTGTCATTTTCAAATATATTCTCCCATAATGTAGGGATCCTTTTTGTTCTATTGATGGTGTTAAAATAAGTTGTGTTTTAAGAGAGGTATTTATTGGGTGATAAATTTTAACTTTTTATGTCAAATAGTAACTATAGAAAGGGCATTTGAAGAAAACTTACTCACATTTACCAACGGACCTGTTTATTCATATCAATAACATACAGTCAAAAATGTTAAGATATGTTGCCATGATAAATAATATGAAAAGTATTTCCCTTTATTATGTAGGTAATTTAGGGGAGCGTTGAGCACTGGATGAATAATATTTGTATGAATTTGCAAACTAACAGCTACACTTTAAACTGGTATTATGGATGTATCTTCTAGTAGGTTTAGTCTTTAAATAATAACAGACATGGAATTTTAAATGTGTAATATCAGGAGATTATGTTCTTTCTTTCTTCTGTCCTTATCTACATGTGACAGAATTTCCAACTTTTCAAACTCTGAAGCACTGGGTGTTTTTCTATACTGTATAAGCTTTTTCAAATTTACCACTTAAGCTTAAAATGATTTACACATTGGCCATTCAGTTTTGAATTTTTCTTCAATTTTCTCAACCTATCAAGTGACAGTTTAAAATGGACTAAATGGCTTCTGTGTCAAACCTGTCACCATTAAATATTTTGTTTCACCAGTTATGATTAGTAGATAATTTGTGCAATGTTGTGCCAATTCACTACTGCAAATAAATAATTTTATGACACATACTGCATTTCTATTCACATTTTTAAAGAACTTATCAATATTCAAAATGTGTAGGATTTCTTCTACAAGAAATACAGCACCTTTTCCTTCTTTTACAAATCACTCAGAAAAGGTTGCCAGCCTTGGTTTCATGTGGATTTTAGAGATGTGAAAGCAAGTATCTCAAAAGATAAAGTGTGGATTGGTAAAACCATATATTCATCCTTCATTAAGCATTTATTGGTTCACTATTCAAAGCTCGGATCTTCTGTTTAAAGTACGAAAGGTAACAATTCAGTTTGATAGGACTTCATAAATGTGCTTTGTAATTTAGATTTAGGTTTTCACGGCTTTTATCAATTTAGTCACATACAAGCAGGGCTGTTTGATCGTATTCTATTTCCTGGCTTCAACGTTTCAAGCCTCTCCAGGGCAGAAATGAAAGATTATGAGTGCGCTACAGTACTATAGCTCTTTCCTTTCTTCCCCAACCCTAGCTTACTTTCATGTCTGCAATAAAAAATTTGATCCAGGTTGGATTTATGTGAACATTATTTTTTTGAGATTGACCTACCCTGTGACTGAATTTTGCAATGAAACCGTATCAGGTTGTTAGACACCATTGCAACTGGGCACCTTAAAATTAGATGGAAGAAACCGAATATGTTTCCAAAGATGTGCTAACTGGATAAAAAGTGGGTTTTACCTTGTTTCATATTTTTTTAACATAGAAGCCACTCTAAAAGTTTTCAAGTCTTTAAAGCATTAGCTCCAGTTATTTTAAATGTGCTAAGTTTAGAAATTGCAATGAAATACATAAAATATTGTTTGAAGGAAATTCTGATGTATATATACTCTTATATTAAAGAAAGTAGATGAAAGTTAGGAATATATTGGAAAAAAACCAAGAAAGCTGTTTTCTTGTTTTAACTTCCCTAAAACTAGTGAGATGATGGATGAGTCATGATCTTCCTTGTGTCTCAAGATGTCTACAGACTTGTGATCACAAACCAATTAGTTGTTACCATTCTGAATTGATGTAATAATTTTGACCAAAGACAAAGAAACAGTGTTTTATTTAGTTCATCCAAAATAGAAAAATCTGCAATGTCTATAAGATAGTTTGGAACTGAAAATAGCTCCCAGACTTTCTATGACTATCCTGAAAGGTTAGTATTCATAGTGATGAAAACATCTAGGTTGCTAGGGTCTGAATCTTAACTCAGTCAGTTACTAACTGAATGACCATGGAAAATGCTTCCTCATCTATCTGTACATTAATATCCTCATCTGTAGAATGAAGAATACTAATCTTATAGCTTTGTTGTAAGGATTAAATATTTAATACACATAAAGTATATAAAACAGTTCCTGGAATACAGTAGGCACACAATAAATGTTGTTTCTTACTATTTTATCAATACCATCACTACATTGTTATTTTAGAGTCCATTTTGGCACGCTGAGTCTGGGGTTCTAGACTGAAAAACATTGATTGGAACTCATAAACTCGCTAAATTGCATTTTAATAGAGAAAAATAATTAAAATGAACAAACATTTATGAAATATTTTCATTGTCTGTTAGAAAAGTTATAAATCATTAAATATTGTGTATATATATATATTGTCTAAATGATTAACTTAAAATAGTTCACCCCATTCTGTTTTGACTTTCTACGTTGAATTGACAAAGATCAATCAAAGGTTGAATGTTATTTACTTATAAATACATAGAAGACTTTTCCACGCAAGGTTATATACACTGAAAAATAAATTGGGATTTATGCTATTTTATCAAAAATCACTTTTATTTTTAATTTCCAACGGTGTTTACTTTTCCTTTCTCTTTAGCATTGATAACTATAGATAAGTTTTCTGTGCTGTAGCCTAAGGATGCTACATTTGGACTATATATCCAATTGTTTTGAAGAGTAGGAACTTTTTATTTATAGTCCTACAAACAATATAAAGGACTCTGGGTAAATAAGATCATGTATCAAAGAGCTCATAGTCTAATATATACCATATTATGAGGGATAATAATATACAAAAGTTATTTTAAATTGTAGACTGAACTGTGATATACTTCCACAAAATGTCATTCTAGTAACACCACATTTGATTTATTATTTCACTTGGGGAGATTGGTTTTGCCTGGGCAGCTCTGCCTTAAAGTAGGACAGGTTCTATCTAATGAAGCATCTTCTCTAAATGTTGCTTGAAGTACTCTGTGTTCTATAATAATGTGACACAAAATAATGTAAATTTAAACAGTTACTGGTTTGGTTTTATTACATTTAGTTCTGAGTTGTGGTAGACATATATTATCTAAGGTCCACTTGGCACCATATAATAACTTATCAAAGGTGCAAAAAATATTTTGTATACAAACAGCACATCGAACTTTTTATTTAAATGCACAGATTTGCCTAAGAGCCACATTATCACTGCTATTTACATGTAAAATGTATTGCCTTAAGAAGCACTATCACGATACCTTTTCTCAAGGTCTTGTAGAAAGCTATGGATTGTAAAATTTTATATTCTGACATTTTCTTCTAGTAATAAAAAAGTCCCACTTTCTCAGAAACAATACACATGTGCAGAACTTCATAAAAATTCTCAATTTTAAATAGCAAAATATTTGTGATAATAGAAAGTATTTTCATTACTGTTTTCATTCATTCTTAACTTTAAATTGCCTAAAAGAAGTTTTAAGCTTTCTTTTCTAAAGTCTTTGTACTTTTCCTCCCTTTCCACATTCAAAGAATTTTGTTAGCTCTTTTACATCACTGACAAAGAAAAATACCAAAAAAAACCACCATGAAAAATAGGCTACTTAATAGTTCTCAGTTGAAATATACTTAATTGTAATAGGAAGATGATTTAATTTTCAAGTTTGTGGCATACAATTTGGTCCATAGTGGTGGATTCATTTGGAAAACCCTGACTGTTTCTTTTTTTCTTCTGTAATTATAATGTTTTTAAATTCACTTGGAGTTTCAATTAAAGTTGAAAATATTATTCATATCATAAGGTGAGTGGCTGATTTGTATAGATTACTTAGGAGTCTTTGAATCACATTTTATTCTATGGAAACTTTAGAAGCATATATTTGTTGGGTTTTGATCATCGAATTTGATGTACTTTGTTGATAACCATTTATGTCGTATATTTAGCTATATATTTGGGTGTGTGACTTTACTGGCATTCAAATCATACCTGACGAATTGATAGGGATTATTTTATAAGAACTCAACAAATCTAATTCTCACAATTTGGTTATTGTAATTGAACATTTCACTCAATCTTTCTGTACATGTCCTAGGCAAGACTATACAGACATTGTTAATAATCCATGTTTGTTTTCAAACAATACTTGAAAATGTATGATGACATAAGAATTTATCAATCTATTCACAATATTAGTAACAAAAATGATATTAATAATTATTTGGGATCTAGCTAAAATAGTTAAATACTGATTTAGTTTGAGATCTCAGGATAGAAGGATAAAAGAGTGTGACTCTTATGCAGTAAAGATGATGTAGTGATAGTGCCTTAGTTAACATTTGAGTTAAAAATAATAGTTCATAGTTTCATATTGGATTGTGCATTTTTAATTTTCTCATTATCCTTATTATTCTCACCATCAAGCATCAGTAAGGGTCTTTTATTCCACTGTCTCAAGCACACAATATTCAGAAATATCCTTGCCTTTAATTGTTGAGTCAAGTGCTTTAAAGAGAAAAGCATTTAGTGAATTTTACCATCTAATTAAAAAAATATCAACAACCAAAATCTAGATGACTCAGAGCATAGGGTTTATATCAGTGAAAGAAGATTGACAGTGAATTGAGATAATACACGAGACTGTATTATCAAATCAGATTCACTAGAATAAGAGATCATGCCAATGACAAGCTTTAATAATAATTTCAAGAAGACATGTAATTGTGAGGCATAGGTGAGACAGGGACTGATCCAGGACTTCAATACAGTTACCCAGGTCACGTCTTGCAAATCAGGATGTGCTCTGGCTCAGTTTTGGCTGAGGGGTTCTGTGTGATATTCATGATTACATAAATGACATAGATGAGGGCCATTCTGCTTTGATGCATTGTCATTTTATTTTCAGACAAAATGTATAGCTATTGTGATTTTCTGGGGAGCCATGTAGTATGAATTCATAGATTCCAGGATTGTTTAGTACAAACAATCCTAAATAAATCAAGTATATTTTGCTAAAATGTTTTCACAGATAAGACTCTCTCGAGGGAAAATACTGTTAGTTTGTGTCCCATGAGAATTGTCATCAGCATGTGTACAAGGAGCTTTGGCTAGACTGGCTTGTTTCTCAGGGTGTCTCTGCTGTCCTCCTGTGCTTCATAGGAGATTATGGACTCCCGGCATTCTGCTTAATGATTTTCTTCCTGGGAGCCATTCTTGAAGAAGATGGTTCAACCACAGGACAGGAGAGAGATTGGAGGAAAAGTGCGCTGTTTGATGGTTACAGTCTTCGGGAAGCCTTTGCCATGTTGCCTGAGCTGAGTCCAGGGGAGAATGCGTGCCTCTGGAGACACCAGATGGTCGGAAGGTATCTCAGAGCTGAATATATTTTGATCGATGAGTTTCAGGGCACAACTAGGCAAGATGACAGTGCCTTCAAATATCAGAGTTATAGGTTATTCATGGTTGTGTGAGGTACTTTGTAGACCAGTTTGAATCATAGCAACATTCTATAATGTTGCACATCCAGGCCAGGAATGTTGAGAGAAGATTTATAAGTTTACTGTGTCTCCAAGAAAAGCATGGAAATAGATATGAGGACCTCACCCTTGGAAACAAGGTTATGTAGAGTGTGGACCTATCAACTGGAAGTCATGTCTAATCAGACATCAACAGCAGATACAATAG
Organism: Manis pentadactyla; assembly: GCF_030020395.1. Classification (NCBI taxonomy): domain Eukaryota; kingdom Metazoa; phylum Chordata; class Mammalia; order Pholidota; family Manidae; genus Manis; species Manis pentadactyla. The sequence continues at coordinate 24,083,493 of NC_080037.1, read as the reverse complement.
AGATAGAAATGACACCTAGGCAAGGAAGGATCAGCTGGCCACAGGGAAGGCCATAGACAGCCTTGGCTCAGTTCCAGGAAAACATGCTAGGTCACACTGGAATTTATATCACTTCATGGAAAGGAAAAGAAGGAGCATGGAGTTGTGGGAGAGGAGGAGAGAGGAAGAGAGAAAGAACTTGATTTGCTTCAATTTTATATTAGAAAGGACTATGCTACCTGGAATTGGCAAGAAGATTCTCTGGGTTAAAAAAAAGAACACAAAATATTGTAAGCCAAATTCCATTTAGTTAAAGAACAGCAAAATTATATTTTTTGAAATATTGAATTAGAGATGATGCAATTTTGAACATGATTATCTTTGCTGAAGAATAAATAAATAATAGAAGAAAGAAAATACCTTAAGCAAATTGCCTAAGAAAATACCTTTGCTCTTACTAATTGTATTATCTTGATCATGTTACTTAATCTCACTGACTCTTTTTATTTATAAAATAAGTATAACTATTCATACAGTTGCTGTAAAGAGTAAATGAGATAAATGAAAGTACCTAGCATTTGGCTTGATACATGTAGATTACCAATAGGTGCTTGAAAGGCATAATCTGAAGTAGTGTGATTGCCATGATACTACTCCTTAACATTTTGCAAATTATGTAGCTCCTGTTTCCACACTAAGGCAACTCTTCCACGGTCCTTTGAGATTTGAAGTCATCACTTTTGTTGTTCTTCTGCAATCCAAACATTGTTTGTGGCAACCAAGTTTTCAGCTGTTATTAGAAGAAATTTCTATTGCAAGTGAGTGAAAAATGTATCAGGTACTACAAAATCCCTTTGTACTAGTGTAGTGATAGGTGTCCTCAATGAATCCTCACTGATGCGGGACTGAAAGAGTCCTTGTGTTTCTAGTAGACATTTAGAGCATCCATTTGTTTTAAACACTGATGTTTAACTGTTTGAATTCATTATGGGACTTTTGTTGTCCCATTGCAATTATATGAGAGGACAAGGCAAACACATCTGTGGTATTTAATTATTCATTTATATATTCATTTTATTTTACATAATCAGTGGAAGCATTGATATTATGGGCATGTGTACATTTTCAGGAGGTGCTACTCTCCTTAAAAATAGTAACAGCTGCAAGCTATGGGGAGCACTTGTTCTCCTATGGGGTTATGAATGTGCAGGTATGAAAGTCATTTCTTCATGACTTTTTTTTTAAGTACCAACCAAAAGTCAATCGATGCCTTCATTTTCAAAAGAAGTCTACTGAGGTTTGCAAATTCATTTGTGTTTGAATGCTGGATGAAGATGTGAAACTGATTAGGGACCAAAAGTTACCCTCCCATTTTGTCTTCTGTACGTAGCACATTTGAGGGGTTCCAGGATAAGGAAGCTTGAGGGGAACATAAACTGAGCTTATCATTCTTTAACAAGATAATTCAAAACAAAGCACATCCCTGCCTATGATTTTTTGAATTTTAAAAGAGACTCTGAAGGAACAAGAAGAGGTTAAAAATACTCTAAATAGAATTTTTAAAATGGCCATTACAGCAACTTTTAATAAAGTAATATATTAATAAGGTTAATTTTTCAAAATAACACGGACTTCAAAAATTCACATTAGCGTGCAAATTACTTGAAATTTGTTAATGGTAGAGGAGGAGAATGTGGCTGATAGAATAATGATCTGGAGAACCCTTAGTTTTGTACCACGGAATTTGTAGTAGAGGAAACTGGAAATTATGAAAGTTTAAAATGTATGTTTGTTTTCTTTGAAATTCACTGATATGAGATTAAAAACATCAAAATGAAAATGAGAAGACTTGGTATTTATTCTCAGTTCTTTCATTAACTGGTTCTTTGATCCTGGGCTCTCGTTTTCTACCCTGATCTGTGTCTTCTCTTAGGCAAAATGAAGACATGGTATTAAAAGATCTCTAATTTTCTTTTTTCTAACATCTCCTGAAATTGCGTCCACATTTTTGTTGACTTTACTTCTGAGTTTTGTAACACTTACCATAAACATATGGTTGTTTTATCTTTCATAACTATGCTTCTGAGATGCACTCTGACTGCATTGTGGACTAAAATGAGAATCATTTGGAATAACATACCGAAGTGGACATTATATAAAGGGCAAATTAAAAATATATCATCACTTGGAATCTGGAACTCCTTTGTTCAGTGAGAAGAATGAGGTCTCCTGTACGCCATTAGAACTGTGTTCGGAATCCGGTGACAAATGTTGCTCTTACATGCTAATGACTTTCCTTGAAATCAGGAGGAACTAAGTATGTGTAGGGTCAGCACCAGCCTTTGTAACAGGCGTCATTGCTCTCTGTAGCTCACGTTCTTATATCCTGTATAATTCCCAGAGTGTTTGGTGAATTCAATTTCAAGTCTGAGAAGCCAGTAGCAATGATTTGCTTTCGCGTCGCAGGCTGAAGCGAGCAGAAACAGAGGGACTGACGCGCAGGATGAATTTACTGGCCTGGAGCCACTAATTACAGAGGCTGTGTTGGAAGAACCTGAAATGCTTAAGTGGTGAAAAAAATCTGATGCTCTTAAAAGGATTGGAAGGAACATTTTCATCTAAAGAAACAATGGAATTTTAAACACAATTGGGAGATGATTGCGTACTCATTTAAAGTCATCCCAGGCTTTGTATTATTATAGACTTTGAATCAGTCTGTCCCAGAAAAATAGTTAAGCTTGGTTTTATTACTCTTTTCTTCAGAAATCTAGAGATGAGAGAAGGAATCTTCATTATGTTAGTAACTGACATAAAACTGGAATTAGAAATGAGGATAAAGTTAACTTTCTGGAAGAAAGAATAGATTTATGCCCATAGTTACCTGGAATATATCTCTATTTGCTGTGCCTAGTAGATAGAGCTTCTGTCTAAAATGTTTCTCGAATTGCATTGGCATAGCCAACTCACAAGGGGTTTTTAAAACGGTCTAACAAAATCAAAATAGACAAGTTAGTATATCTGGATGGTATCTGTCTGAGAGAGTTAAAGGAATCCAAGGAGAAAACTGAGGTTTTACAAGAAAAAAAAATTATAATTCATATATAAAAAGCTTAATGACATTTCAAATTTGATCAGCAGTTAAATTCAACATAAGAAAGTATTTAGCCTCACCTCCACAGTAGATAAACTATAGAAATTTATGAACAGAAGGAACAAAAACCCTGAATACTTAACAAAATGACAAATTAGAAAAAAACAGATATTGTGATATTTCAGTCCTTCTATGGCAAATCATGCTAGTTTAGGATATATAAATAAAAAAGATACTCTCTTTGTCTAATCTACTTGAATTTCTAAAGAATATCTTCAGGGTTATACAAAGAACTAAGATTTAATTTATCAGTAAAAACACAAAAAACATTTTTTTTTTCAAGAAAATGTCTAAGAGCTAACAAAGGGCAACGGCACAGTTATTCTGTGCTAAAGAGACATGCCAACATTTGCATCAGTAGAAGGTCTCAGGTTATTTCTATGTTTGATAAAACGGTAAAATTATAGATTTTTTAAAGCAGTTAAATATTTAATAGCTATTGATGTTGGTAGTGGAAAAGCATCTTAGATTCAGAGATGTTATCCCAAGGTATTAATTCACTGTGATGCAGTGACCAAAAAAGCTAGTGTGATTTTTGAAAACAAAAAATAATAGTTTATTCAGAAATAAATTTTTTCAAAAGTGACAGCTATAAAATGGACAGTGGAGGGCATAAACTTATAGGCTCAAAAGTCTGAAAAAAGTTGAACTATATAGAAATCAAATCTAGATATATGAAATCATGAATCACATGGATGAGGTAAATAATTTTTTTCTACAAAAATCCTGAAATGCTAGAATAAACGTACATCTTTCAAGCCTTAGCAATCAAAGAAAAATAAATTGTATTTGATACAATGAATAATAGAATTTATGGAATCTAAAGGTTAACAGTTATAGAGAATAGAGTTTCAGTAAAAAGGGTTAACATTTTTACTTTTAATTTAAGAACCACATATACCTTTTAACAGAATCTGTGGCTGGTTGTCAAGGAGAACACTGTTCTTACAGTGTCATTTTTAAGGCCCCAGATGCAAATAAATATATAATCCTGGACACTAAATAAAATAATTCTAATTTAGATGATTTGAAGAAATTGTTGAAATAAATGGAATGAAGTTCAATAGAGCAAATTTTTACAATACATGTAAGGAGAAATAATTTAAATAAATATTAAACAAAAATGATATAATTTAGGTAAACACTGTAGAAAAATTCACTAAAAATACCAGTGTTCAGAATAAGCTAAGTAATCTAAATAACAAAATACTGTTATTAAAAACTTTTCATTCTATTTATTCATTTTAAGATTGTATGTAAAGTTTGTTGTTTATTACAGGTATATATCAATATATATAACTATATATAAATATATTAGGTTTCAGAAAGCTCCATTGTTGCAGAATCTATTCATCTATGACCACCTGAATTTTGAGTGTTATTCTTAGCTAATATTAAAGTATTCTGAGTTTTGATTATGAATATACATGAAAGAATATCTCTCTGACTCATTGTTTATTCTATCTCTTTTACAATTAGTCATATGTCATTTTGTGACACCTTTTATAAATTTCTAGCAAGTTTTTCTATCAATTTAAAAATCATTTCATTTTTCTTTCCAGATCACTCCAGATCAAACAATAATACTCCTTTAAATATTTTGCAACACTTCCATAGGAAACAATCTATTATTATCAAATTTCCTTATATGTTGGAAAATGTGTAATTAGTTAAAATTACTTCTCATTAATTTTGTCATGCTATGGATTGAATCAAGTTTTATTTAGATGAACCTCAAATTATACCTGTTTTGCCCTATGGAGACACAGTCTGACTATAATTATTGACTTGTGTCATTTTTCATGAAACAAACCCTAGAGGATATCTTGATCAAAATGTAGACAGAAACTGCATGTTTTTAATGGCACTGACACTGCTGGATAACAGTTTTAGGACAAATCAACTGAAAAGGGTGTTACCTATCAGAACTTAAGTTCTTTCAATGCACATGTTGAGAAATACAGAAAGCCAGAAAGAATCAGTTAAGTGTTTGAAACATTAGAGGTCATTGTCAGCAGTAGAAGAACTGGTTATTCTCTTTATAAATAATATGGCTGCATGTAAATTTAACTTGTCTATACGGTTGATCTGCTTTGATGCAAGGCATAAACAACAGACACTGTTGTATGCTGATCATCGGGTTGGAAAACCACCAATACAAGGCTGTGGGACATGTGATCAGCGGAAGGGGGTGTGTTTGATTCCCCATTTTACTGACATTAGGCTTCTTAGCTTAACAGGCACTTCCTTTCCCATTTGAATTGGACTCCAGTTAGCAATGACCATCTGGTTAGCATTCAGTGACAGTTTATTTAGTCTTTTATATAGTTTCTACTTATGAATTAAGTAGTTAAGATACTCTTATTTTTTTATAAGAAAAAATGAGCAAAAAAACCCCCTGATGAGATATTGTATATATTTTGGCATGTATAGAAAAAAAACCAGGAATTACTCTAGATCAAAAACAATGTAATTGACTAAATATAATTATAAAAATTTAATTATTATTACATACTGACATATTTTCATAACATTTAAGGAAACAATGTAAATCAATGAATATTTATTCTTTGTAGGTGTTATGGCATGTATATACAAAGATTAGTTCCTGCCTCAAGAAGTAATAAACAAAAATATTCAAAAATAATAGAAATTTTTGTTAGAAATAAAAAGTTTTTTAAAGGGTGCCACAGTGGTACATAATTAATTGTGACATTGTTACTGTTAGAATGCAATGTTAAATTTTCCCAATTTTTATCTTCTTGAAGGAAAGAATTCAGTTAAGAGACCAGATAGTGAGAAAAAAGTAGCAAGGAATTTATTGGGTTAAAGTGAAAAGTACACTCTTAAGACAGGAGAACAGACTGTCTGGAAACCAGAAGTAGCGCCACTATTAGGGTTGGGCTGGCTTTTATTTTTTCTTAATATGGCCAGAAGTCCTGCCCTGAGTCTTACATCTTTTGATTGGCAGCTCTACGTTATATAGCCTGTTTCTTGGGGGCTCAGGCACCTTACCCATAAGTGCCTAAGCAAAGCTCACAGGGGGGCCAAAACCACAATGCTAATTAGGTAGATGTTATTTTTTAATTAAGTGGGGTTATTTTTGGACAATGTCTTCAGACTTTGTGCCTGCCCTGTAATCAGGGAAGCCCCTGTGGTTCTGGGCCTCTTGACAATCTCAGTGTCCTTGACTGACTGGGACTCCTGGTAAGCCAGGTGCCCTTGGCTGTGGCACTGAGAACTAAGGGGGACTTAGGGATTGGCCACAGAGGAGTCTTCCTTGGTGATGTGCTGGCCCTTTTTTCTGCTTATGTCTAACTAACTGCCTTCTCTAACAAAATGATTTCTATAAACAATGTGCCAAAGATAGTGTTATCCTATGTACATTTTATAACTCATACTTGCATCACTGATGTTAATATGTTAGCTAAGAGTGATTATAAGCCTCTAGGTCTAGTATTCACATATGAATTGGTATTGCTACTTATAATGACATATGAAATATATTGAATGTAAAATGTAAATGCCTAAACGTTTTTGAAAACAAAAGCTTGAATCCATCAATTAGCTAAACTTTCATGTACATGTAATTTATTGAACATTTTTTTAATTTGTGGATTGAGTGAAGAGGAATTTCAGTTCATTATCTATCCAGGTAACCATATTTTTGAATTAATAGAGCTTATGTTATAAAAGTTTTTACAAGTCTTTAAGAGTCTGAGTAAATATGAATCATTTTTTTCTTCTTCCACATATCTAAAATTAAAGTGTATATCTTTCCAAAGGGCCTACAGATTTATAAACAAAGAATAACCAGGCTAGTAAACTTAAAATTCTTATTTCTCCAAGGAAACCACATACTCATAAAGAATGGCCAGGCTGAGTATTGTGACCAGTACTTAAGATCTAGAGTGATTTAGTGTAATGCAGTTGCTCTCTGTCTTACCCTCTGGTTGTATGAAATGAATTATTGAGTAGCAACTTTGTTTATGTCATTAAGATTAAATCTCTGTCAAAATTGTCCTGGTGGAATTCTAAAAGGTCTGGAAAAATGTTTTTTGGTATTAACAACACAGCAGTTTTTCACACTAAAAAATGTTGCTTTTTCTGACATCTTAATTTGTGTATTTATGTGGGGTGTGTATGTGTGAGTGTGTGTGTGTTTGGAAGACAGAATGAAAAATGTCTAACTTAAAAGTGGGTAGATAGATATTTCATTAGAGATTTCAGATTTATTTTTTGTATATGCAAGTATGAAAAGTTTTGGATGTATCTGACGGTGAATGTGTATTATTTGATATAGTTGAATACATTTGTGTATGGTAAATTTTTCTATCATATGAAATTCAAACAGAAATGCTCAACTACAGAATACTAAAAAGAGGTAATATTATATCTGTTTAATGTGCAAGAGGTATTAGAATGAGAGACATGATGACTTGAGATATTATCATTCTACTTTAATTTCCAAAATCAGTTTTCAATAATTGTTTAATGCATGTTAAATGCTGAATGTGATCATGCCTTAAAGACAGCTACTTTTGATCATGGACGCCCTGTGCCTATGCACTATGACAGTCTTGCATTAAGAAACTGCTAGCAAAAAATTCATTTTCTTCCAAATTCAGACTTGTTGTTATCCTTCTTTAGCTTAAGAAAAGAGAGAGCATAAAAAATGCTATTCTTAATTTCTACTTGAGAGATTTTGGACTTTACAGGAAAAACCTCTTGATCTTAATCATCTTATAGTTCATGATCATAAAAATGTTACATTCTGCTGAGTCAGCCACCTCACTAGTAGTACCTGTTTTTATGGAGAACAGCAGTGTCTTAGAAAGTTTAATCACTTAACAAGCATCGCAGTTCCATTTAATGCTCTGTCTTTATATTTAGAAAGCATTCTAAGGAAATGTGAGGTAAAGGAAATTTATGTGAACTCAGCACACTAAATGGTAATAGGGAGCAGTATCTAGCCCTTAAATCTTTATTGAAATAAACTGATATTGACTAGGTTTTCTATACTTCATTAATTGATTACTGCTGTCATCAAATACATTGTTTTGAAAAAGAGGTTAACCTGCATATTAGTGTTCTGTCATGCCAGCCCTTCCTTTTGTGTCTCACCTGTAATAATTTATGCCATTGTCATAATTTAGTGTGCATAGGAATTGCTTGAGATGATTATTGAAAACCAAATGGAAACCCTGTATCAATATAGGTATATTTTTATTGTGTAGATACTGTGGGAGCTTTCTACATGAAAAGACTGTTCGAGTGATATTTGATAGTCTTATCCCTACAAACCAAATTCATTTGAGGTATAAATTAATAGACAATTAATAGAGTTTATAATAGTAGTAGTAGAAGTCAAAATAATAAATCATTATCTTTATATAAATATTTATATGAATTCTTTCACAGATATGATTAATTTCATGAGAATTTTTCAGTGTTTATTGATGATTCAGATGCTCAGAAGGAGATGAGAACCAAATTCTGGTGAGCTACACTGAAAAATACCATGAGTTATTTTTCACTTTTGGTTCTGAAAATGCTCACCTAACTGTTTTCTCACTCATATTTTCATTTCCCCAACATTCAGGGTGGGAATTTGTTCCCCTAAAATTTCCTGAGAGGTGGCTGGATTTTGGGAAGATGGCAGCATGAGTAGGGCAGCGGAAATCTCCTCCCAAAACCATATATATTTTTGAAAATACAACAAATAAAACTACACCTAACAGAGACACCAGTGGATACAGTACAACAGCCAGGATACATCTACATCTGTGAGAACTCAGCACCTCACGAAGGGGGTAAGATACAAGCTGTGGCCTGGCGGGACCCGAGCGCCCCTCACTCCAGCTCCCCAGTGGGAGGAAAAGAGTCAGAGTGGGGAGGGAGTGAAAGCCCAGGACTGCTGAATACCCAGCCCTAGTCATCTGCACCAGGAGCGCAGACACACAGTGCATGGTGAGCTGGATATTAGGGAAATGGAACAGTAAAACCTGTGAGCGGGTCCCCACAGCTGGCTCCCCTGGGACAAAAGAAAAGCGAGTGCTTTTGAAAGTCTTAAAGGGACAGGTGGCTTCACAGCTCGGTGGAACTGTCCTGGCACACTCAGTCCAGCAGCTGGGAACCCCAGGGAACTTCTGGTGCTGTAACTCCCTGGGAGGCAACAAAGCTCTGACGCCCCTCCTGGTGAAACACAGCCTGCCGTTCATTCCCCCTCCCACATGGCCCCAGCAGAGCAGCCAGGGAGTGGCCACGCCCACAGCAGCCGCCCAGAGTCTCCTCCCAGTGCGCAGCCACCTGGGCCAGATCCAAAAGCTGCCACTGGTGAGCAGCTGCCCAGCACAGGCAGAAGCAGCCAGGGCAAGGCGCAAAGGGTCACCGTTCTCGCAGGAGAGCACACTGGGTATGCCTGCCTCTCCCCGCAGGGCTCTGGGCTTCCCCACCCACCACAACTCAGGAAATTAAGCCAGAGCCTGCTCCCTGTGTGCAGGTAACTGGCACAGGCAGTGGAGAAGGGCAAGGCAACCAGCAAGCATGAAGGGACTTTTTTCTCCCCACTAACACATGTGCTACCTGCCCATGACTACCTCTATCACCATGAAAAGGTGGAAGACTTTGATCAGGTCCAGAATTCCCCCAGACAACCCCTAAGAGAGGGCCTGGGGAGAAAGATTTAACCAACCTTCCTGAAAAAGAATTCAAAATAAAGGTCAAAGCCTTGCTGATGGACCTGCAGAGAAATATGCAAGAGCTAAAGGATCAAGTTGGGAGGGAGAATACAGAAATAAAACAATCTCTGGAAGAACTTAAGAGAAGAATGAATGAGGTGCAAGAGGCTGTTAATGGAATAGAAATCAGAGAACAGGAACACAGAGACGCTGAGGCAGAGAGAGATAAAAGGATCTCCAGGAATGAAAGAATATTAAGAGAACTGTGTGACCAATCCAAATGGAACAATATTTGCATTATAGGGGTACCCGAACAAGAAGAAGAAGAGAGAGAGAGAGAAAGGGATAGAAAGTGTCTTTGAAGAAATAATTGCTGTAAACTTCCCCAGACTGGGGAAGGAAATAGTCTCTCAGACCATGGAAGCTCACAGATCTCCCAACAGAAGGGACACAAGGAGGACAACACCAAGACATATAATAATTAAAATGGCAAAGATCAAAGACAAAGACAGAGTACTAAAGGCAGCCAGAGAGAGAAGAAAGAAAGGTCACCTACAAAGGAAAACCCATCAGGCTAACATCAGACTTCTCAGCAGAAACCTTACAGGCCAGAAGAGAATGGCATGATATATTTAATGCAATGAAACAGAAGGGCCTAGAACCAAGGATACTGTATCCAGCATGATTATCATTTAAATATAAAGGAGGGATTAAACAATTCCCAGACAAGCAAAAGTTGAGGGAATTTGCCTCCCACAAACCACCTCTACAGGATATTTTAAAGGTACTGCTCTAGATGGAAACATTCCTAAGGCTAAATAGATGTCACCAGGGAAAATAAAATCACACTAAGAAAGCAGACCAACGAAATACTAACTAAAGGCAAAGAATAAAATCAACTATGCACAAAAGCAGTCAAAGGAAACACAAAAGAGTACAGATTTAAAAAAACCTATCATATAAAGAATGGAGGAGGAGAAATAAGAAGGAGAGAAATAAAGAATCATCAGACTGAGTTTATAATAGCTTAATAAGCAAGTTAAGTTAGATGATTAGATAGTAAAGAAGCTAACCTTGAACCTTTGTTAACCATGAATCTAAAGCCTGCAATGGCAATAAGTACATATCTTCCAATAATCACCCTAAATATAAATGGACTGAATGCGCCAATCAAAAGACACAGAGTAACAGAATAGATAAAAAAGCAAGACCCATCTATATGCTGCTTACAAGAAACTCACCTCAAACCCAAAGACACACACAGACTAAAAGTCAAGGGATGGAAAAAGATATTTCATGCAAACAATAGGGAGAAAAAAGCAGGTGTAGCAGTACTGGTATCAGACAAAATAGACTTCAAAACAAAGAAAGTAACAAGAGATAAAGAAGGACATTACATAATGATAAAGGGGTCAGCCCAACAAGAGAATATAACCATTATAAATATATATATGCACCCAGTACAGGAGCACCAACATATGTGAAACAAATACTAACATAATTAAAGGAGGAAATAGAATGCAGCGCATTCATTTATGTGACTTCAATACACCATTCACTCCAAAGGACAGATCCACCAGACAGAAAATAAGGACACAGAGGCAATGAACAATGCACTAGAACAGATGGACCTAATAGACATCTATAGAACTCTACATCCAAAAGCAGCAGGATACACATTCTTCTCAAGTGCACATGGAACATTATCCAGAATAGACCACATACTAGGCCACAAAAAGAGCCTCAGAAAATTCCAAAAGATTGAAATTCTACCAACCAACTTCTCAGACCACAGGTATAAAACTAGAAATAAATTGTACAAAGAAAAACAAAAAGCTCACAAACATATGGAGGCTTAACAACATGCTCCTAAATAATCAATGGATCAATGACCAAATTAAAACAGAGATCAAGCAATATATGGAAACAAATGAAAACAACAGCAAAATGTCCCAACTTCTGTGGGATGCAGTGAAGGCAGTTCAAAGAAGAAAGTATATAGCAATCCAGGCCTATTTAAAGAAAGAAGAACAATCCCAAATGAATAGTCTAAAGTCACAATTATTGAGAGTGGAAAAAGAAGAACAAATGAGGCCTAAAGTCAGCAGGAGGGACATAATAAAGATCAGAGAATAAATAAATAAAATTGAGAACAATACAACAATAGAAAAAAATCAATGAAACCAAGAGCTGGTTCTTTGAGAAAATAAACAAATAGATAAGCCCTAGCCAGACTTATTAAGAGAAAAAGAGAATCTACACACATCGACAGAATCATAAATGAGAAAGGAAAAATCATGATGGACCCCACAGAAATACTATGAGAATCTATATGCTGAAAAGGTGCAAAACCTAGAAAAAATGAACAACTTCCTAGAAAAATACAACCTAACAAGACTGACCAAGGAAGAAACACAAAATCTAAACAGACCAATTACCAGCAACGGAATTGAAGCAGTAATCCAAAAACTACCCGAGAACAAAACCCCTGTGCCAGATGGATTCACCACTGAATTTTATCAGACATACAGGAAAGACATAATACCCATTCTCCTTAAAGTTTTCCAAAAAATAGAAGAGGAGGGAATACTTCCAAACTCATTCTATGAAGCCAGCATCACTCTAATACCAAAACCAGGCAAAGACCCCATGAAAAAAGAAAATTACAGACCAATATCCCTGATGAACATAGATGCAAAAATACTCAAAAAAATATTAGCAAACCAAATTCAAAAATACATCAAGAAGATCATACACCATGACCAAGTGGGATTCATCCCAGGGATGCAAGGATGGTACAACATTTGAAAATCCATCAACATCATCCACCACATCAACAATAAAATTTCCTGAGAGGTTATATAGCCTAAGAATCAGACGACACAATGCTGAGAATAATGTTCATATGCAATGAAGAAAGGAAAATTATTTGTTGAGGTTAAAACAAGAGTGACATGTCAGAGCTTCAACACAAAATCCTAATTATTTCCTTGGAAAGACAACATTCAATGAAAAAGGCATTGTGAAACATTGTAAAACCTCTGGATTTTCAGTGTTAAAAAATGTAACAAGACCAAAGCATTTTAATGGCCTCACTGTGGAGAAGAGGATAATTCCCATGTCAGATTCCCAGTTTAGATGGTGATTGCCTTGTACTCCCAGCTATGTGACCAAGTCCGATAGAAGATAGAGGGAAGTTGCATGTAGTTTTCCCCTTGATGTGCTTTCACATATTAAACAAATTGTTTTTACTATGCTTCCTTTGTCTTGTTTGGACATATATACATAAATAAATAAATAAATAAATAAAATGGAGTTTGAAGTGGAATAGGAGCATATCATCTTGGGTCAAATAAGAAATTATGAGTTCCTAATTTGATAGTTTTTCATCCTTTCAAATGATATGGTAAACTCTAGATGCAAAGGCTTTTCTGTCTCTAGGGTCTTTAAGACCGTTTTGGAATTGATATAATTTCAGGGTTATTTTTTGCTCATGAGTATGGAGAAAAAGAAAATAAATTCATCCATGTCTTGTGAAACCATGCAGGTGAGCACGATTTTAATGCTAAATTCTTGTTTTTATACTAATCATACATTATATAATTATGGTTTAGCACATAATTCTTTTCAATATTCAAACCTCTTTAGGATGCTGCAATGCTTACTGCTTGCTTTGAAGTTAAGGAAAGCTCTGGATACAAGTGAGATGTCTGAAAAAAAAAAATACTGTGAAAGTGTTAAATCAGAATAAAGCCAGCATAAAAAAGGTAAAGTAATAATAGGGAATATTCATTTTGTTTTGAAAGTCGCCAAGGCAGTCATGTCAGGACAGCCAATATGCAGCTGGTTTTGTATTCATGCTGTTCAATTACATGAGGGATCATGAGAAATTCCCAGTGTCTCTGCCACATTTCTTTCCTATTATAGTTCTTATTTTAGAACTTGGATTTTCTTTAAAATGCATGAAATGCCTACCTCAGGGCAAACTTTCTCACCCCATGTGTCCTGTGTTGAAATAGCTGCAATTTACAGCTTCTATAGATAAGGAGGTCAGTTTGTTTTATGTAATGTGATGTTATTCAGGAAATACCTTTGATTTTTAAATTTAGGACTTGAGGTTTCAAATATTTGCTCTTTACCCAAGAGTGCCACATGGCCTGACCTGTCTCTCATTCCTAGGGCCAGGACTGCCTCTGGTTCCCTGCTTACCATTTCCCCCAGACACACACTTTTCCTATCTTCTGAAAAGTCATTCCTGCTATTTCTGCACTCTACTCTTGACTTCCAAGTGGACCGGACAGCATGCCTTCTTTGTCAGTGTCAAGATTCACACATTTCACGGAGTGATGCTAAAGATAGATTAGCACCTACATTTGGGTTTCTTCTTTATATAATCAGAAGAATTAGAAATTCAAAGGAGCAAACTTTGGAGACAAAGACAAAACATGAACACTGGGCAGTTGTATGAAATGTTTTGCAACTGGAATAAATGCTTGCAATTTTGTTCTTTCTTCTCAGGCATCTCCTGTCACTGGGGTAAATATTCTATATGAGTATTTTGTTTGAATAAGCCAGTGTAATTATTTATTTACCCAGTCTCATTTCATAAGCTCTTCAAGTGGCTCACAAGAAATTAGTACAACAGAATACATGAAGGTAATGTTCACGACATACTAACCATTCTCAGCTGAAATTCTAGACCTTTCTGTGTCTGCCTTTCTTTCTATTTAATGTTGATGTTTTGATAACTACTAAAAAAACCTAACTAGGAACTGTTAAACAGTTAATGACTGGATCAGTTCATATGTAGTGATCCAATCATTTCTCTAGATGTTATAAATTCCTGCAGGTAATTGAAAAGCCCAAGTAGCTGTTCAATTGCTGCCCCATGTAGGGTGGGCTCAGCCACCCCGCCCAAAATCAGACCCGGCCCTCCAGACTGATGACACCACCCATATACTATGAGGGTGTGAAGGGTGTGTTACTCACATAAACAGGATTTCTGGGGACAGTGGAAGAGCAGGCTCTTAAAGTATTCTGAAAATGGCTTGAGAGTGTGGAGAGGCAAATGGTTTTTTCTTCCTGTGGTTAGAGGGTAGGTGAGTTGTGAGTTTCCAGGGGGGAATCTTGACTCATTTAAGTCAAATACTAAATACTAAAATAGAGCAAAAACAAATTCTGAGTGTTATTTATTTGTTAAAGGTTTAGGGCAGAGCAGCGACTTTACTAAAGAAATACGAGCTGGAGACACACTTCTGATGACAAAAGGATGCTAAAATTTTAAACCATTTATGGGTTATGTAGACATAGCTACTCTTTGTTCACAGAAAGCAACAAGAAATATCTTAATTCCTGGAACATGAAGTGGATTTTCAATTTACAATCAATTATGTAAACTGCAGGAGGGCACAACTGAAGTCAGGGAAAATCTAATGAATACCTTACAAGTGAAATTTGTTATGTGTCGTTATTAACAAACCAAAATACCCCCTGAACAGAAGTGAATATAGACACACAGAAAAGTAATTAATAAATAAAATGTATGAATTAGATGTCATTCTGCTTCCCAGTCTAACCCACATCAGCACACAAAAGCTATTGTCTTGGAACTAAACAACAGTTTTTTGATTTGTTACATATTCTGAGAGGTGGCTATTTTTATTTTAGTTCTTCTTAAATATTTAGTTCACTCTAATTAGTAACTATTATTACACAGGCATTTGATACTCTGCAGCTGTGAAATTATATGGCTGCCAAACTCCGTGACTGATTGCAATGCTGCCAGAGTCTTGGAAAGGTGGCTCAGTCAGACCCCTTCTTGGTGTCCGACCCTCAGTTAGGTTAGCTTTCAGCTGCCTGCCTTTTATTAACTAAGGGATGTAGAGAACTGCATGCTTTTCAGAGAAGTCTGTTGCTCAGCAACCAGGTCTTCCCTCTTAGGAAACGGGTCAGGAAAGAGGGAAAGAGATGAGGGGTGATTAAATGTTTGTCTGCCATCCCTGATAAAGCAGAAATCCTCTGAAAAGAAATCGTTCTGTATAGAAACCTCCAACCCACAGGGAAACAAATTAATCTCATTAGGCAAGGGGTTAATATCTGTCTGCTAGGAAGGCTGTTTCCCCTATCACCTGAAGGAAAGTTTTAGTGGTTTTAAATAATACATAAGGCCAAATATAGCATTATATTTGATAAGGTTAGAAATTGTTGCATGTTATGGCCATCGACTCAACGTCAAAGAAAAAAAATTCTTGAAAGACAAGAAATGATATTGTATATCGTATAGTTGATTTACTTAGTTATTCAGATACTTAAAATCTTTAACATCCTGTATTTTTGTAAATCACAAAAAGTCATCTAAATGTCTTTCTTCTTCTGTTACTTAGGAATACTGACTGATAGCGCTTGTCAAGAAAAATTCCAAATGAAAAATGCATTGCAGAATCTTGACTATCTCTAATTGAAATTTTTGAAACAGAAAGTTCTCTTTTAAAACAATAATTTCCTTTCATGTATTAAATAATGTGAAGTTGTGTTAACTGTATACCATTTGGTGGATTTACAGTCTAAGATAATTAAAAATTAGATCTGCAAACATATGGTAAAACAGACATTTTGTCTAGGAATAGTAGGTGGAAAAAGAATCCATGATTCTTTAAGAGTCCACTCTTACCACTCCTCTTAAATTAAACTTAAAAAAAGAATTAGTCTCATCTGGTAAAATTACACATGCCAAATGATCATGCATTTGTTTTCTATATTATGTAACTGATATGCTATTTAAAAGGAACAACAGGCCACTTTAGTTGCTTTTAAGTTAAGACCTTTACAGTGTTCTCAGGAAATTAGAGCTCAATTTAAGGTAGGAGTCAGTTAAGAAAATGGGGTGTTACCCACGGTAATACCAAGTGTCCACCTAGGATGCTGTGGGTGCTTCTAAATATGTGTTGATGACTCTGCCAAAATCTGAAACTAGCTCTATGTATCTGTTTGTCTACAACTTTCATTCATTTATGTGTCAGGTTTTACAAGGCCAACAAGAAATATGAATAAATTAATTTGGTAATTATTTTCTGACTTTCATCTTGTTTTCTCAGTAGAGAATATATTGACTTGAGAACTGAAGAAAACTGAACATGTATAACACCCATAGAGAAATATGGGGTGAAAGTCAGCCTTTTTTAATTCATGAATGCTCACTACATTACAAATCCAAAAATCTACCTTAACTTTATCTGCTGTAAAATAGGGTTTAAACTTTCTCTTGCACCTTTAAAGAGGTATTGTTTGGGAGTCTTATGAGATTTTATTTTTGAAAGTATTTTAGATCTTATAGTTAATTAATCATAATTTAAAATAACATTGCTATAAAACCAATAACAATTCCAATCTATCCATTTAAAATACACACATTTCTGTTCATGTTTATATATATTTTATATGTATTTTTGAGTTGAGCTCATATAAATTGTAATTTGAGTTAAACAATTTACAATAAATTGTAATTATTATGATTTTATTTAATATACTACATGATGATAATGGAAACTTTATCACATAAACACGTAGTTATATTTTACCCTGATTCTTGTAGAATTAGTTTGGAAGATTATAATTCTAATTAGAGCTGGAAGTTTTCATCCACATCTTTCTCACTCCCACATTTCAGCTCTTGTGCTGGAGGTTAAACCTCTGAGAATCAGAGAACAGAGGTATTCCATTCACTTCCGAGGCGATTTTCTGACCCTTGTATTATGGTTTAGCTCCCTTCACTAAAACATAAAGAGGTCATGTTCTATGTGAGGAATAGCATTTTCTCAAAACTTAAAACATTTAAGACTAATCCCCATAGGTTATATTCATTTTAACATGTCCTGTTCGGGTTTCACTGAGTAAAAAGTGGCAAAAAGTATGCTTATATTATTTAGGCACAATGTACTTTTTTAAAAATAAGAAAATAATGCAAGCTCATATACCTTTTGCAGCTATAACTAAGCTATGGAATCTCTTTGCTTTATAAGATTTCTTCACAACTGTAACAGACTAGCAGTGTATCAAGCAATTTGCATTTAAACGTGATGATCAGGAAAAAGAGATTATTTAAAATATAAAGCTCAGATTAAGAATAAATTGTACATGCAAATGTGCTGATTTAGATGCAGAGGATGAATTTCAAGAGTAGGCAACTATAGAAATTAAGGCTAACACTTTTCCTGAGTGCCCAGTAATGTTGAATTACAATTGAACACCTATAGAAATAAATGTGACATCCAAATGGTTACCAAATGAATATATTATGCTCTGTGATGTTTCACTGAATTCTAAACGAGTTCAGAATGATGACATACCAAGAGGTGCTGAAGTACTTCAGACACACTCAGTCAAACGTGTGTGGTTAAATAAAACTCTGTGGAATGTTCCTTATATAAAATGAGTTTTTCCTAGTCAGAAGGAAAGTAGATCAATTAATTTTTTTCTCATACATTCTCATTACAAGTGGGAGTTTACTTTAATAAACTTGCTTTGGTTTTTAAAGAAACTCTTGTAGTTTGAAAGTTACTTTGTAATGTTTTCAAACCGTGATCTGCTACATTTGGGATCTTGCTTTTATTGTGTCCTGTAGCATTTATTAAGTGACATTTCCTGTATTTTATATTAAAAGCAGTAATGACCTGGGTAAGTGTACTAATGGGCAGAATAGTTTATGTTACCAAAGGCTGTCCAGTAAGCTGGGGAGTGGGGATGTTCAGATTCAATGTTCTGGTTAATACTCTTAATGATATTTTAATAAGTAGTATTAAATGTTATAAATTTAGATTACACGAAAACTGCACTTATATTCAAAATCCCTACTCCTTTTGATAGGTATGAATTAGTGATTATGGAGTAAACTTCAAAGAGTAACTCATAAAGAGTGGCCCCTCTGAGGATGATTTCCCTGCGGTGGAATTTGTATTTGAACAATTGTTTGGAGGAGCCAGTGCCCCCCAGTGAGTTACAGCTGAATCTGGGCGATTACTAACACAGAGGAAGGACTGCATGCGGGGGCAGAGTGGGGATTCATTCCTGGGGCCAGCGGAGGGAAGGGAAAAAGGAACGGAGGGAGCGGGAAACGTCTCCTAAGCTCCTCTCATGTCTCCTCATATTTTTACCAAGAAATCAAATCCAGTAACTTCATAAAATATTGCAAATTCTGAGTCTGCCGGTTATTTGCTGTGTAGCCTTGATGAAGTCATATAACCTCAGTTTCAGTCTTTCTGTCTTTATCTTTTTTTTAGTTGTGGTGCTGACAGTTAAACCCTTGAGAATCAGAGAGCAGAGACATTCTATTCTCTTCTAGAACCATTTTCTGATCCCTTGTATTATCTGCTCAGCTCCCATTTCCCATCACTACAGTATGGAGACCACATTCTCTGGAGTGATGGGATTTCTCAAACTTACCTGCTAAAGAAAAGGATTGTACCAAACAAGATGAGCCGAAAAAAAGTTGATTGTTTCTGCTAACGTCAGCGCATTACCAGCCAGCAATAGGAAGAGATCACAGACCAAGCCTGGGCACCAGCCCCGCTGAAACGGAAGCGCTGGTGGGGGGGGCGGTGCAGACCAGCTGTGCTTGCCGATTGGCCTTAATCAAAGGAGAAGTGAACTTTCTTTTATCGTGATGACAGAAGGTAATTTCACATCATGGAGCAAGCTGTCCGCGGAAGTCAGGTTCCAGCCTCCGCACAGAGACTGGGAGATAGGGGAGCTATCTTCCATGATGAGCGTATTCCAAAGGAATGGCCCCGGGTCCTTGAGAAAGAAATTCCTGGATCAAAATCTGACAAGAAGTAAAAAACATTTACTTCTCAAGGGGCAGAGAATGGATTTACAATGGCAAGTTTTCTCAAGTAAATGCTCTAATAAAACAGAAGTCAGGGGGCCAAAAGTCTAAAGTTAAGTCTAGCTGAGGGGAATGTCAAGACCCCCTTGGCCACCAAACATGTTTTAATTTCCTTAATGACTAAATTTAGAGGTATTTTAAAATGAGATGTTCATCTGGAAACCAGGTTACTAACAATTTGCTTGCATTTTCTCTATTTTTCTTGCCTGGAATGTGAAGATTTTGGCTAGCTTAAAGGCATTCATGGCTTAATGGTATATTTATTCTCTCAACTTTGTCTTTAAAAATATCACAGAGTGCACTTACCTAAATTAACAGCACAGTGAGTCCTGCTGGCTCTTTGGCTATCTTCATAGTGGTTTTTTCATCTTAACTTGCATTCCAAAGTTATTGGTTTTAAGCTTGATGAATGCTTACATGACATTATTAAAATAAAAAAAAGATTTATGCAAGTCTTATGTTAAAGTAATAGCACAACAGTAACCAAAATCATCTGTAAATGTTCCTATGTGTATAAACAACAGCTTGGATCACACAACACTATCAAAGTTTACAAGTGCTTAGAATATTTAGAAAAGTTTAGAATATTTCTGTTTACCTGCAAAAGTACTGCCCGCTGGGAGGCATAGACTGAAGCAGAGTTTATAAATCATTTGGCCTTCCAACTTGGCAATGTTGCCATTACTAACTGAACTTTAACATTGATGCGAGGTTTCCATGATTTCAAACTTTGTCATGAAATGGGCTAACGATATTAATCTATAGCAGTACGTGGGCCTGTATTTTAAATTTCAAATGGAATTCTTGCTTTAGTTACAGGTGGCCACAATCTTAGCTAGTTACGTTTTGAAAGAGCAGAAACTCATCTTAAATTGCCTGGGTCAAGCACATGAATGCCTGACAGCATGTCTCTCGGGTTTATCACAATTATCTGAGCCATCTTTGCAAGCGTCAGTGTGCTAGTAATGCTGATACTTGGGCATTAGCTGGGGATGTTACTGCTTTTATTTACCTGCAAATTGTGTAATAGAGTCATCCTTTAGGTGGCTGTTAAATCTTTTCTTTGACGTTCAGTTATTTTCAAGTTCGTGACCACTTTTATTTCAAATGGTATTTTAATTAAATGATTGAATTAGAGTTATGAGGTATCATGTTGTATGTCTAATATTTAATGAATATTTGATATGACTTGAATGATATTATTTGTGTTGCTGTTGAATTGAGCAATCAAATCTCCTCCGTATTTGATGTTACACTTTTCTATAATAGTTACAATAAAGAATGGAAACAAGCCCTTGATAAAACACATATACAGGAAATGAAAATGTCTTTTCTGCCTGCACTAAGGTTCGTGAAAAAATGCTAGTGCTCTGAACTTATGACAGTTGTATATGGCAAAGTTTTTTTTCAATATAAAGCATATTGCTTTACACCTTTAATTTCAATTAAAATTTATGGAAATTATGAAACAAAAATACAATGAGTGGCAACCAAGGAAATGAAGCACAGAAACTATTACCAGATTGTTTAATGCTTAGAAATTTTTATATAATGGCTGACACTTAACCTAAAAGCAGCCACATTTCTTACCACAAATGGCTTTATTCACGATAACTCCCATTTACAACAAAGTTATCATTTTAAACTAGGTTTATTACTATCTACCAAAAACATAAGAATTCACTGAAACTAAGGTTAGGGTCAGGTTGGCGTTAACTGTGGAGGCTGGCACCCTTTATTTTGCTTCTTCCTGGCAATTTGGCATCTGAAAGACAATTAAGCAGTGTCTGAAGATTTTCTTTTTCATCCATGAGCTGTGAATTAATCACATGCATTGGGTTTTCTCAACTGGGGTGTGAAGGTGCTGAGTCTGTCTCCTGCACACCCCTCTACCCCAATGCCCTACATTACGAAAATATTCTAGAAGGGGATGTGGCTGTTAATGAGCAATTTTTAAATTGGAAATTTTTCCAGATACCTAAAAAAAGTAAGCATATTCTGAATCAGCTGAATGGCCACACTGTAACTGTTAGGTCATAGTATAGTAATAGTAGCTATCTGCAATTTTGTGTAAAATGTATCTCTTGAACTTTTTCATCTTGCACAACTGACACTTTATATCCATTGAGCCTCCTCCTTTGCCCCCTGCTCCCAGGTCCTGGGAACCACCATTTTCCTTTCTGTTTCTTAGAGTTGGACTATCTTAGAATCCTTGTATCAGTGGAGTTGGCAGGATTCATCTTTTTGTGGCTGACTTCTTTCATTTAACTATTTCTAGAAAAGTGGAAAATGTTAAACGGTTATTAACAAATAAGGTGAAGAAAGGAAACATTGACAGGGCAAAACAAAGGAAAAAGAAAAGGAGAGGCACTGAAAGCAAGTGGGGTGGAAAACTATAGATAGTTATTAGGAAAAGGGATCAATAAAATGGACATTGATGGGGGTTAAAGTTTTCTTATAGCTGTGCCAAATGTTCAGCAGACGCAGAGGGCCTCCCTGCCTGTTTCCAGACATTAAAGGGGCCCAAATAAGTCCACTCTATTTACCCAAGTTTGGAGAACTTAGGTAAACTTAGTTAGGAAAACTTAGTCTGCTAATAACCCTGAGGCCATTATAATATCATTGCAATAAAATTTACATTGCCATTTTGGCCCCGACCTCATTTGGGTTTCTCTTAGGCATTTATGGGCACATGACGAACACAAATTTGAACAGAGAGGCTGAAGGGGAGCCTGAAGGGGAGGAATCAAGGCAGATCCAAGGGATGGTGTGAGAATGACAAAATGGAGGGAAGAAACAAAATAAACCCCAATAAAAAGACAGTGTAAAAGCCAGCAGGCTGCTGCCCACCCTCAGCGTCAGCCTGCTTCTCTGTCTTTGGAACATACTTTTCTCTCACTTTGCTGACTAAAAAACCCTTCGCAGCTTTAACTCTCTATTGGTTCTTGACTCAGTTTTTTCCTTCAAGAAGCCAAGAACCTAGGAGTTCCACAATCCAGTGCCTCCTAACACGTGCATTTAGGGAAACGGTTAAGTAGATTCATCAAGATGACGAGGGAGAATAGGGCCAGGGTCCCTTGGGTCACCCCCCTGCTTAGGGACCCGAGGCCTTTGGCACAGGAATGGTTAAAGCAGATGATGGGAAGGTGAAGTCTCGAGCGCCCTTCACACAGGAGCCTCACGCACTGTGCTGCCGAAGCTCCGGTGAGGCCAGGACTCAGGCCCCGATCGGACTGAGAGGATGTAGGGCACACGGGCTGATAAGGTTAAGGGGAAAGTTGGAATGTTTAAACGGACTTTATGTAAAGGAACTGCATCTCTTTTATCTGTTTTATGTCTGACCCAGGAACAGTTTTTCTACCGACTATTAAAAACAAGAAGACATACAAATTCATCCTTCAAGCAATATGACTGGACAACCTAAGTGGGGACCATGACTGCCCCAGAGAGCACATGGTAGCATGGAAGCTGGGGCACAGGTAAGGCCCCTCTCCTGTGTGGTAGCCCTGTGGAGCGTGGGCTGGGGCTGTGGCAAAGGCATTTGGGATTAGAGAATGTCCATCTGAGGGGCAAAGACTAGTATGTGTCCATCTATTGAAACTGTCCCTATGACTGAAGGACGAAAATAATCTTGAAAGCCAAAATACCCATGATGTTTTGGGTGATGTCGGAGAAACACTCTAATGGGAATGGCAGTGCCCAGGAGAGTTCTGTGATAAAATGGAAGTGGTTTTTCCAGGGTCATGCTGGCTGGAGAATGCAAGAGAGATGCTCATGAGCAGGGAGCCTCTTCTTCACTAAGACTGACTTTGGAACTGGGTGAGTTGCTGCCAACTTCTGCCATCACTTGGACAATGCCCTACAGAAAGCCCTGGACTGGCCAACAAATAGCTGCTTGGCTTGTGGACAGAAGTTCCAGAGTGAATGGACAGCATCCTATCTGGAAGGCTGTCACTCTGGTTGAAGAAGTTAAAAATAGATCAGCTCTGTGTGTTGAATTGCACATTGTTTTCCTAGCTGTGATGGAAATGTTGAACAGTGGTTGAAGCCCCTGTGTTTGGTATTTGCTGACTCAAGTAGAAGGGCAAGAGAAACCAGGAGAACAAAGCTGGGTGAAAGGGTTTCAGCCCAATAACATTCCACTGTCATTCTTTGATCTCACTGAATTTACAGTGAACTTGACCAGGGCTGAAACCCACTGGCGAGACAATTGGTGATGTCATCAGGATTCATTGTTGACCAAGAACAGAACAGGCTGCCCCAATGGGTGCAGTGCTTCAGTGGCCTGCCTCTATGAATGGGGAGACAATCGAGTGTCTGCCAATGGTCATGAGGTCTGAGGTGTTTTGCCTCCTAGAGGACTGGCCCCCCCTGGGACTGGAGGCAGGTGGAGGTGATACCAGGGTCAGTAGAGGTGGTATAAAAAAGAGCTCCTTTGAGAAATAGAATGCCCATGAGGCAGTGGGAACTGTGGGTTGGCTGTTTCTCACAGTATTAAAAAAGTCTACAGATGAGAAGAATGTGCTCTTAAAAGAGACACAAGAAATGGCAGCACAATAATACGAGCTGTGAATTGCTGTGTATTCATTGAAGAATGAAATGGCTTTAATATGAGAGGAGGCAGTACAAGAATGCTGGCTGTGAGGTGCTATGGAGGAAATAGAAGATTTGTTAAAAACTGAAGTGGTGTTGCTGCGAGGTACTGTGGAAGAGGTAAAGGCCATGAAGGAGAAGAACGTACCCCTGCAAAGAGCACAAGAGGCAGTGAGAGAATATGTGCTGGGAGGTCCAGCAGAGGAGGTAAAAGATTCCTTTCAGAATGAGACAGCAGTGCTGCAGATGCTCTGAAGGAGGCAAAGGCCATGGAGGAGAAAGACGTACTCATGAGGGAAGCCCAGGAAGAGACAGCATGAGAACAACAGCAGCAAGGTGTTGAGGTGAAGGTAAGAGAACTGCTGAAGAATGAGCTAGCATTGCTGCGAGGCACTGTAGAAAAAGTAAAGGGTGTAGCAGAGGAGGCGATCAGGGGAGTGGAGAGAAAGTTGCCATCAGCCCTGGAAAAGGGGGCTGGGAAAGGACAAAGGGGTGGTGCCAGGGGCACCAACCCCTCCTCTACTGAAAGCATGCCAAGTGGTTGTAAATAAAATAGAAACACAGCAACCAAGGGTTCCTCTGGGAGAAGAGCAGCCCCCTCCCCAGGTCGTGGGGCACTCTGTGCTTTGCCCTATACTCAGGCTGAGGTGGTGGATTTGGGCTCCTGGTTTAGGCAGAAACCCTCAGAGTCAATACCAGCTTGGCTCATGCATCTGTGGGATTTAAGGGTGGATGGAATTGTTCTGTCTGGATCAGAGAAGGGAAAGCTGGCTTCCCTGGCAGTTCATCCTGCCTTGAGGCAGTGTTTACAAAATGCACATCAGACCCCAGAAAATCACTCCATCCTCTATTGGCTTATGGCTATGCTTTGTGCTGTGAGGCTCAATCAAGGTGTTAGGGGAGCAATGCATGAAAAATGCCATCTGTAGTCCACAGAATTATGGCCCATATGAGGAGCCTTTTACTGCAGAGATGAGAAATGTGATTCAAATGGCTCCCACATCCCTCTTTGGGCCCCTAGGGGTGATTTTTGCCTCTCACTTAGCGCAGCCCATAAGTGAGGTTACCCATATAGTAGAAGACTTCAGAGAGGCTGAAGTAAAGACAGCACAGAAAGAAAGGTCTGCTACTCAGGGGAAGAATTTAAAGGGCCCCATGAAGGTTACAAGGCCCCAGATGTGGGTTGATGTCATACAGGTAGGAGCAGACATAAGGAAATTAGATGGGAAGTCAAATAGAATCTTACTGGATCTGTGGCAACAACTGAAACTGGAGTAGCAGTTCCAGCCACTGAGGACAAAGAGGCAGAAGCCAGAGATAGAGCCACAAGTCTGGCCTGTGTTTTCAAGACTTCCTACTGGAGAGTGAGTCAACCTAACTTGAACCCACACAGGAAGATGACTGGGGACAAGGCTTGATTGAGGAGAAGGTTGAGGTACCTGCCCTGAGGGACCAGGGTGGGACCAGATGCCACATTTGAAATATATATCCATTGGTCTGCAGTGAATGTACAACATGTCCTGGCTCTGGTAGACACAGGAGCTGAATGTTCACTGATTCATGGTAACCCTGAGCAGTTCCCCAGGACCCCCACTATCATAGATGGGTATGGGGGGAAGGCTATCAGAGTGAAACAAGCCCAAATCCCTTTGGGAATAGGACATCTGCACCCAAAGGAGTATACGTTGTATATCTCTTCCATTCCTAAATATGTTTTGGGAATAGATATCCTGCAGAGTCTATGGTTGTAGACCACTGTAGGTGAGTTCAGACTGAGAGTACATGTGGTGAAGGCAGTTCTGAGGGGATATGCTAGGTACCCGTCTGTAGCTCTGCCTGTACCTCAGCAGGTGACCAATATCAAGCAATGTAAGTTGAATAAAGGGTATAAAGATATTGGAGAAACCCTCCAGGAACTGGAGAAGGTGGGTATTATAAAGCCCAACCATAGTTCTCTATATTCATAGAGAATAGAGATAACTCTCCTCTCCTCTATAAATATGCTCGAAACACGTGAAGATTTCTAACATGATTAACTGCTTGATAGAAAAATATTTTCATATGTACCTATTTTTTTTTAATTTTGGTACCACTAATCTACAATTACATGAGGAACATTATGTTTACTAGACTCCCACCATCACCAACTCCCCTCCACATACCCCATCACAGTCATTGTTCATCAGTGTAGTAAGATGCTGTAGAATCACTACTTGTCTTCTCTGTGTTGCACAGGCCTCCCAGTGCTCCCCCTACATTATACATGCTAATCGTAATGCCCCCTTTCTTTCTCCCCCACTTAACCCTCCCTTCCCACCCATCCTCTCCAGTCCCTTTCCCTTTGGTAACTGTTAGTCCATTCTTGGGTTCTGTGATTCTACTGTTGTTTTGTTTCCTCAGGTTTTTCTTTGTTCTTATACTCCAGAGATGAGTGAAATCATTTGGTATTTGTCTTTCTCTGCCTGGCTTATTTCACTGAGCATAATACCCTCTAGCTCCATCCATGTTGTTGCAAATGGTAGGATTTATTTTCTTATGGCTGAATAATATTCCATTGTGTATATGTACCACATCTTCTTTCCATTCACCTCCTGATGGACACTTAGGTTGCTTCCATTTCTTGGCTATTGTAAATAAGGCAGATTTAAACATAGGGGTGCATCTGTCTTTTTCAAACTGGGCTGCTGCATTCTTAAGGTAAATTCCTAGAAGTGGAATTCCTGGGTCAAATGGTATTTCTATTTTGAGCATTTTGAGGAACCTCCATACTGCTTTCCACAATGGCTGAACTAATTTACATTCCCACCAGCAGTGTAGGAGGGTTCCCGTTTCTCCACAACCTCGCCAACATTTGTTGTTGTTTGTCTTTTGGATGGTAGCCATCCTTACTGGTGTGAGGTGATATCTCATTGTGGTTTTAATATGCATTTCTCTGATGACTAACAATGTGGAGCATCTTTTCATGTGTCTGTTGGACATCTGAATTTCTTCTTTGGAGAACTGTTCAGCCCCTCTGCCCATTTTTTAATTGGATTATTTGCATTTCGTTTGTTGAGGTGCGTGAGCTCTTTATATATTTTGGATGTTAACCCTTATCAGATCTGTCAGTTATGAATATATTCTCCCATAATGTAGGATGCCTTTTTGTTCTCTTGGTGGTATCCTTTGCTGTACAGAAGCTTTTCAGCTTGATATAGTCTCACTTGTTCATTTTTGCTTTTGTTTCCTTTGCCTGGGGAGATATGTTCATTTAGAAGTCACTCATGTTTATGTCCAGGAGATTTTTGCCTATGTTTTTTTCTAAGAGTTTTATGGTTTCTTTACTTATATTCAGGTCTTTGGTCCAATTCGAATTTACTTTTGTGTATGGGGTTGGACAATGATCCAGTTTAATTCTCTTACATGTAGCTGTCCAGTTTTGCCATCACCAGCAGTTGAAGAGGCGGTCATTTCCCCATTGTATGTCCATGGCTCCTTTACAATATATTAATTGACCATATCTGTTTGGGTTAATATCTCTGGAGTATAACAAAAATCTATTCTGTTCCACTGGTCTGTGGCTCTGTTCTTGTACAAGTACCAAATTGTCTTGATTACTGTGGCTTTGTAGTAGAGCTTGAAGTTGGGAAGTGAGATGCCCCTGGTTTATTCTTCCTTCTCATGATTGCTTTGTCTATTCGGGGTCTTTTGTGGTTCCATATGAATTTTAAAACTATTTGTTCCAGTTCGTTGAAGAATGTTGTTGGTATTTTGATAGACATTACATTGAATCTGTAGATTGCTTTAGGCAGGATGGCCATTTTGATAGCATTAATTCTTCTTAGCCAAGAGCATGGGATGAGTTTCCATTTTTTAGTGTCTTCTTTAATTTCTTTTAAGAGTGTCTTGTAGTTTTCAGGGTATAGGTCTTTCACTTCCTTGGTTAGGTTTATTCCTAGGTATTTTATTCTTTTTGATGCAATTGTGAATGAAATTGTTTTCCTGGTTTCTCTTTCTGTTAATTCATCATTAGTGTATAGGAAAGCAACAGATTTCTGTGTATTAATTTTGTATCCTGCAACTTTGCTGAATTCAGATATTAGTTCTAGAAGTTTTGGAATGGAGTCTTTAGGGTTTTTTATGTACAATAATCATGTCATCTGAAAATAGTGACAATTTGACTTCTTCTTTACCAATCTGGATGCCTTGTATTTCTTTGTTTTGTCTGATTGCCGTGGCTAGGACCTCCAGTACTATGTTAAATAACAGTGGGGAGAGTGGGCATCCCTGTCTTGTTCCCTATCTTAGAGGAAAAGCTTTCAGCCTCTCACTGTTAAGTATGATGTTGGCTGTGGGTTTTTCATATATGGCCTTTATTATGTTGAGGTACTTGCCCTCTACCCCCTTTTTACTGAGAGTTTTTATCATGAATGGATGTTGAATTTTGTCGAATGCTTTTTCAGCATCTGTGGAAATGATCATGTGGTTTCTATCCTTCTTTTGTTGATGTGGTGGATGATGTTGATAGATTTTCAAATGTTGTACCATCCTTGCATTGCTGAGATGAATCCCACTTGATCAAGGTGTATGATCCTCTTGATGTATTTTTGAATTCAGTTTGCTAATATTTTGTTGAGTATTTTTGCATCTATGTTCATCAGGGATATTGGTCTGTAATTTTCTTTTTTCATGGGGTCTTTGCCTGGTTTTGGTATTAGAGTGATGCTGGCTTCATAGGATGAGTTTGGACGTATTCCCTCCTCTTCTATTTTTTGGAAACTTTAAGGAGAATGGGTTTTATGTCTTCTCTGATTAAATTCAGTGGTGAAGCCATCTGGCCCAGGGTTTTGTTCTTGGGTAGGTTTTTGATTACCCATTCAATTTCTTTGCTGGTAATTGGTCTGCTTAGATTCTCTGTTTCTTCCTTGGTTAGCGTTGGAAGGTTGTATTTTTCTAGGAAGTTGTCCATTTCTTCTAGGTTTTGCAGGTTCTTAGTGTATAGATTTTCATAGTATTCTCTAATAATTTTTTGTATTTCTTTGGGGTCCGTAGTGAATTTTCCTTTCTCATTGCTGATTCTGTTGATGTGTGTAGATTCTCTTTTTCTCTTAATAAGTCTAGCTAGGGGCTTATCTATTTTGTTAATTTTTTCCCAAGAATCAGCTCTTGGTTTCATTGACTTTTTTCAATTGTTTTATTGTTCTCAATTTTATTTATTTCTTCTCGGATCCTTATTTTGTCCCTTCTCCTGCTGACTTTGGGCTGCATTTGTTTTTCTTTTTCCAGTTTCAATAATTGTGACTTTAGACTATTCATTTGGGAATGTTCTTCCTTCTTCAGATAAGCCTTGGATTGCTATCTACTTTCCTCTTAGACCTGCTTTTGCTGCGTCCCACAGAAGTTGGGGCTTTATGCTGTCAGTGTCATTAGTCTCCATATATTGCTTGATCTCTGTTTTAATTTGGTCATTGATCCACTGATTATTTAGGAGCATGCTGTTAAGCCTCCAGGTGTTAGTGAGCCTTTTTGTTTTCTTTGTACAATTTATTTCTAGTTTTATGCCTTTGTGGTCTGAGAAGTTGGTTGGTAGAATTTCAGTCTTTTTGAATTTACTGAGGCTCTTTTTGTGGCCTAGTATGTGGTCTATTCTGGAGAATGTTCCATGTGCACTTGAGAAGAATGTATATCTTGCTGCTTTTGGGTGTAGAATTCTGTAGATGACTATTAGGTCCATCTGTTCTAGTGTGTTGTTCAGTGCCTCTGTGTCCTTACTTATTTTCTATCTGGTGGATCTGTCCTTTTGAGTGAGTGGTGTGTTGAAGTCTCCTAGAATGAATGATTTCTATTCATTCTATTTCCTCCTTTAATTATGTTAGTATTTGTTTCACATATGTTGGTGCTCCTGTATTGGGTGCATATATATATTTATAATGGTTATATTCTCTTGTTGGGCTGACCCCTTTATCATTATGTAATGTCCTTCTTTATCTCTTGTTACTTTCTTTGTTTTGAAGTCTATTTTGTCTGATACCAGTACTGCTACACCTGCTTTTTTCTCCCTATTGTTTGCATGAAATATCTTTTTCCATCCCTTGACTTTTAGTCTGTGTGTGTCTTTGGGTTTGAGGTGAGTCTCTTGTAAGCAGCATATGGATGGATCTGGCTTTTTTATCCATTCTGTTACTCTGTGTCTTTTGATTGGTGCCTTCAGTCCATTTACATGTAGGATGATTATTGAGAGATATGTACTTATTTTCATTGAAGGCTTTAGATTCGAGGTTACCAAATGTTCAAGGGTAGCTTCTTTACTATCTAACTGTCTAACTTAACTTGCTTATAAAGCTGTTATGAACTCAGTCTGATGATTTTTTATTTCTCTTCCTTATTCTTCCTCTTCCATTCTTTATATGTTAGGTGTTTTATTCTGTGTTCTTTTGTGTTTCCTTTGACTGCTTTTGTGAGTAATTGATTTTATTTTTTGCCTTTAGTTAGTATTTGGTTGGTCTGCTTTCTTTGGTGTGATTTTATTTTCTCTGGTGACTTCTATTTAGTCTTAGAAGTGCTTCCATCTAGAGCAGTCCCTTTAAAATACCCTGTAGAGGTCATTTGTGGGAGGCAAATTCCCTCAGCTTTTGCTTGTCTGGGAATTGTTTAATCCCTCCTTCATATTTAAATGATAGTCGTTCTGGATAGAGTATTCTTGTTTCATGGCTCTTCTGTTTCATTGCATTAAATATATCATGACATTCTCTTCCTATAAGGTTTCTGTTGAGACATCTTATGATAGCCCAATGGGTTTTCCTTTGTAGGTGACCTTTTTACTCTTTCTGGCTGCCTTTAATACTCTTCCCTTGTATTTGATCTTTGCCATTTTAATTGTTATTTGTCTTGGTGTTGTCCCCCTTGGGTCTCTTGTGTTGGAAGTTCTGTGGGTCTCCATGGTCTGAGAGACTATTTCCTTCCCCAGTTTGGGGAAGTTTTCAGCAATTATTTCTTCAAAGACACTTTCTATCCCTTTTTCTTTGTCTTCTTCTTCTGGTACTCATGTAATGTGAATATTGTTCCATTTGGATTGGTCACACAGTTCTCTTAATATTCTTTCATTCCTGGAGATCCTTTTGTCTCTCTCTGTATCAGCTTCTCTGTGTTGCTGTTCTCTGATTTCTATTCCATTAACGGCCTCTTGCACTTCATCCAGTCTGCTCTTAAGTCCTTTCAGAGACTGTTTTATTTCTGTACTCTCCCTCCCAACTTTATCCTTTAACTCCTGCATATTTGTCTGCAGATCCATCAGCATGGTTATGACCTTCATTTTGAATTCTTTTTTGGGCAGTTTGGTTAAATCTATCTTGCCAGGCCCTCTCTCGGGGGTTATCTGGGTAATTTTGGACTAAACCAAATTCTTCTGTCTTTTTGCAGTGATAGAGGTAGATGGGAGGACATAGTCCTTTCCTGCTTGCTTGTCACTTTGCTCTTCTCTGCTGCCTGTGTCAGTTACCCGCACTCCTGTAGCCACCTCCGGATTAATCCCCTAAGCTGCTGTGGACGGGCTCTCCATCAAGGTAAGGCAGAGCCCTGCGGGGAGTTGCAGGCATGCCAAGTGTGCTCTCCTGTGAGAGCGGCGCCCCTGCCAGGCAGCTGTGCACTGGTGGCAGCCTTTGGGTTTGGCCTGGGTGGCTGTGTGCCAGGAGGAGATTCTGGGTGGCTGCTGGGGACGTGGTTGCTCCCGGGCCGCTTGGCTGCCACAGGCTCGTGCAGGCTGCTCCAAGGCCACTCTTTCAGCTGCCACTGCTGTGGGCTCACACAGGCCATTCCTGGGCTGCTTGCTCGGCTGCCACCGCCGCCACTGCCACCGGCTCACGCGCTACTGGGCCAGTGTGTCGGGGTCTGCACCAGCCCGGGGAATGACTGCCTGGCTGCTTATCACCGTGAGGGGCTTCAGAGCTGTGTTGCTACCCAGGGGGTTAGGGTACCCGTAGTTCCCCGGGATTCCCAGCTGCTGGGCTGAGTCTGCTGGGACAATTCCGTCCAGTTGTGAGTTCCTTGTCCCTTTAAGACTTTCAAAAAAGCACTCGCTTCTCTTTTTTTCCCAGGGGAGCCAGTTGCAGGTACACACTCTCAGATTTTGCCCTTCTGTTTCTCTAATATCCAGCACACTGTGCACTGTGTGTCTGCGCTCCTGGTGTGGATTACTAGAGCTGGTTGTTTAGCAGTCCTGGGCTTTTACTCCCTACCTGCTCCGACTCCTTTCTTCCCGCAAGGGTGCTGGAGTGCGCTCAGGTCGCACCTGGCCGCAGCTTGTATCTTACCCCTTTTGTGTGATGCTGAGTTCTCACAGATGTAGATGTTAAATCCCTTTTCCTAATTGTCCCACAAATTTATTTGAAATGTTATTTATTCATTTAAATGGAGCTTGAAAAGTTCTGATCTAAAATAATTTCCATGATGTCATTTTCTTTTCTGCCCACTTTTCTCTTTACCCATTTGTACAATTTTGGAGAATGAAAACTTTAGGATCAATTGATTATCATATAGAAAACTGTCAAGGTATAGTAGGCATTAATATGACATGTAACTGGATTTACTGACCTTTGTATCAAAAGAATGCAAAGCAAAATCTATTACATTCTTCATAATTGTAACCATCATAGTACTTACATAATACACCTTTTCCTATTTGACCTTCCTTTTTCATCCTTTCATTTATTTTTTTACATCTTTTTTTTCTATATTTCCCTTGTTTACATATGGTTCTCTATGTATAGATGCTTCTCTTTGCTATATTTCTCTTGTGTACATACACTCTTCTTGTCCTAATTCATATAAAAAATGTTTTTGGAAGGTAGTATTTATGTTTTAGCAAATTTCTTGGCTATCATTGTGTTTTAGAGCTAAAGAAAAATGGGAGTGAAGAAATCAATAATAACACCAGAAAGAAAAATAAAATAAGCCTACAGATTTGATCATTTCGTATAAATCGTCTTTGCTTGTTTCTATGACTAATGAATGCAGTATGGAAATGTTCACACCCAGCAGCAACCTCCTGCAAACCCATTCGCAGAAGGCCTTAAAGAAGAATATAATTCAGCCTTAGTTCATTTTTAATGGAAATAGTGGAATCTGAGTGGGACAAGAGTGTCACAGTGAAAGGTTGTGTTTTCCTGCATTGCAGAAAGCTGTCATGGTGACTAGGAGGCATAGCAACTTACTTATTTATAAAAATAAACCCAAAAAGAGAATGAGTCAAGCACAGGTTTGTGATTTTACTCCTGTCAATGTTAGATGGAGAATATATCCTGAAAAATCTTACTTATCAGGATCCTGAACAAAAGCATTAGAGAAAGAATAATAACAGAAAGCCACACCTTTTCAAAGGTGGAGATACAAAATGTATTCATTTGCAAGTTATTTGAGATTCCAGTAACTGACAATCTTTGGAATATTTTCTATATTAGAGCAAGGAGTAATTTTTTGTGTGAAATTTAAAAATATGTATGTATATGAGTTCAGATTTCTATTAAAGTGTTTGGAGTTTTATAGTGATCATTTGAATCCATCTTTTCTCACAAGAGTAATTTTCTCCAGTACCTTTCTTATCATAAACTGAATAAAATATCAAAGACTAGGGACTATGTTGAAACTCAGAGAAGAAAATTAATTGGGAATCAATCCTAAACAATATGGCAACATCCTAAAGGTAGAATATGCCCTTTCTCCGTTTGAGTGTATTAGGATAAAGTGTCACTGAGATTAGTTTGAGAAGCATAGGGTTGAAACCCTGCTCTGGGCAAAGAATTCCCTGCAGCTACAGCTGTGAGATCTGTAGGGTCCAGACCACAAGGCCCTGGTGCTCAGCAATTAAGCTTAATTGGCTAGCCAGTCTTCCGTGGGGGATTGTGGAGGCACCCAATTAGCAGCAAGCAGGTGATTTTCCACCAGGGTGCTCTTTCACTTCCTTCCATATTTAGACTTTGAATTGGATGAAAGGTTAGTGGTGAATTTTACCCCTTAATGGTATGAATTTTGATGTGAAAATATCAGGTAGGAAGGTGTTCTCATTCTCAAATACATATGTGGATCCCACTGGGAATCTCACCTGGAGATTAGCTGGAGAGATTCATGTCAGAGTTTAGTCTGTGAAAAGTGTCAGTTGTGTCCCCTCCCAAATCAATCATTCCAGGGTGCAGATTAAGGAAATGGGCAAGAAACTGAGGCTAGCTGATATTTTAAGGAACTGATTACAGAACTTCAGTCAAACTTTGACATAATTTTTAATTCAATGGCATGAAGAACACGAAAGGCTTATGAAATCAAAGTGCATATCATGATGTTAGACATGTTTGTGGCCACTTTTAGGGTTTGTAATCATCTTATTTACAGTTCACAGAAAGCAAATACACTGCCAGCTTCAGATGGTTGTATTTTCTGGTTCTGGATTAGACATTATAAAAGTACTTAAAATGTGCTTACTGTGTATGAAAAACTGTCCCACTGCTTTGTGAAATAAAAGTTTCTTGCCCTGGAGTTGGTTATCATTTGTACGTGGAAAAGAGTTTGAAGAAAAAGAATATTTTGGTGAACATTCCTTTTACAAGACTATACCTAAATATTTAACATTCTAGAAGGAGCAGTTTTGTTAATTTCCAAGTAATTTCAACATTTCAGACATTTATCTTTCTCAAAGAAAATTCTGATTTTGTTTATTTCATTGCTTAAACTCCTTTGATAGCTTGCTTCTCCCTCTGGCACATAGAATCTTAGATACCTTTTAGAAAACTTCATCTGAGCTCTCCATTCCTGTCAGACTTATGTCCTTCCACAAACACTGTCCTTCCCTTTTAATAGAAAATATTATTGGGCTTGTTTAATTTTCTCTCTGCTGCTAAATTTTATTTTCCACAGAGACAAAGATTCTGTCTACCCTATATAATTGTGTATCCTTAGAAACTGGCACACTGGTACACCTCATAGCAAGTACACAATAAAAATTTCTGGAAAGTGTGAATATTAATACCTCCTACTTGTGGCAGATCAGCAGGCAAAAAAGGAAAGCCAGAAGTTCTGTTCCTCTTTTGTGTGAATGCCTACAATCTTGGCTTATTAGGTGTTGGCTAGGGAAATAGGTGGCAGAATTTATTGGGGTGCTGTATGTCTCCGCTTTCAGAGTCAGCTACAGAAATGAAGAGAAAAATGAAGCTAATAGAGAGAAGACTGTAAAACACTCACTTATGCATGGAGCTGGCTGGGTGGGCATTCAGATTTCCTAAACTCAGAGTCTCTCTCCTTTTTTTTCCTGATACCTTTTCACATCCGATTGCCCTGTCTGGTCAGTTTTTAGGGTTGGTTTAACCCTAACATTCCTCAGATTTCTTTTGAGGCTCTTCCTGTTCCAAACAGACAGCAGACACACCCTCACACAATATATTCTTTCTGTCTCTGCTCCATCCCATCAGACTCATTGCATTCCTATAATAATTTCCTTATAGTGTGATCAGTAAAAATGATATATTATTTAACCCATTGAGAGAAATTCCTACTTTTTACTCATTCTTACCACAGTTAATTTTTTGCTGGATTAATTAATTGTTGAAAAGAATAGAAATGACTGGATAAATAAATGGAGGGATTAGATCAGTAACTCCTTTTTTCCATTATTTTGTCAAGTTGGATAATTCTAAGTTCTAACAATAGATTAAGTAGATGAGAGTAAAAACTCTGCAGGAAGAAATTAATAGCAAAATAATAAGCAAAATGAAACATTTAAAAGTACTGCACGCAGTCTGGTACAGGCTCAGACATTTATATTACACAATAATATGTCAAGTTACTTAAGACATTTACCTATTTTGTGCAGATTTTTGTTAGGGTTGGAGAAGAAATAATATAAATCTTAAAAATGAGACTCTCATGGAAAAGACTGTGATTTTAATGCACTTTTTTGATTACGGTTTTCCTTAAAAATTCTTGCTATAGTTTTATAATGACATGAGTTATACCCGTGTACTTGATGGTGGTTAATAAGAAGCCATAGTAGAAAATGTGTTTATTTAAAAAACTTATATAACACCAGAATTTAGTATTAGTTCCAATGCACACAAATTGGTTTACACAGAAATACAATGATTGCTTTGATGTCTACTGAAGAGGCCTTTCAGGCCTATTGGCATTCAAGTGGCCAACATTGTTCAACTGCAATATTGCATAACTGCAATATGGAGCCACAAGTGGTGTGACACAACTCAAACTACATATGGTAAATTTAGGACTTGAGATGATTTCTTTTTTGAAGACAGCAAACAGTAGAGCTGGGAGCGGTGAAGTTTCAGTTGAGTCATCTCACTTGTGACACATTTTAAATGCAATCTGTTTAACTCAAAGTATTACCATCTTTAGAAATATAGGCCTACTTTCCAGGGTATTTCTCTATCCGTTTGTAGGCAGCTTGTTGAAGAGCTTCCAAAGAGAAAAAGCCCAACTCATACAAAATAATATACTTTGACATATATTTATAGAGAGTATCTTTTCTAACACAAAAAAATGGCTTGTTACTTTTTCTCTGTTGATTATTACCACCTGCTCTCAGAGAATGGCTTCCGGCAAGGTCTTATGGAGTTATATAGTCACAACCCAAAAAGCAAAGATGTCTGAGCATTTTCCCCATGTTCCCTGCAATAAGACTGGTTATTTTCTAATCTTTGGATGGTTTTTGGGAGACAGTTTTCCATGGGCCTTTCACATTTCTGCCCATCTTGCAAGCAGAGGCATGGACTAATTTTGTTCTGGTCTAATTTGCAAGGTTTTTTTTTTTTTTAAATGTAGCAAACAGCCTTAGAAAATAGGGTGTCTCCCTCCAGAGCAAAGGATAAGCATGTATTACTGCCCACTATAAAAGATCCAGGTTCCCTAGGCTCAGGCTTTCTCTTGTAACATGTGCTGCTGAGTATGCAGTTATCACATGGCCCTCTGCACATTACCCTGTGGAAGATGGGGCTCAAGGGTTCTGATACTCTGGTTACTGCCATTACTGTGGGTAGTAACATCTTTTATCTCTGATTCAGTCATCTTGTGTCTTCTGCGAGCATCTATGGAATTGTAATAGGATAACATCTCATATTCTTCATAATAAGTGAGAATAGTAGGGAAAGATATTATTTTAAGCATTGTGATATGGAATTAACTAATTAAAACTTTGGTTTTAACAATACTTCTAACATATATTAACTAACTCTTTACTGATGGCTGAGTTGTATGTTAAGTTTAAAATGCTACAAAGAAATGCTTCATTATGATACAGTATGTGCATTTATTCAGTGTTAGAGCAAGGGTGAAATTATATTTGCATAATGTATTGCATGGGTCTTGACAGTCAGTACGTTGCATGTTTTGTCAAAAGTTGCTACTTTTTCTAAGCTTAACATTTTAATCTTGAGAGAAAAGTAATTTTAAAAGTTATACATTAAAAAATTTCAGGTACTTTCTACCATAAAGTTACTTGATTATTTTCTTATATTTCATGTCTCCAAGAAATCAGATTTTCCCCAAGGCATGTTTCTGAACCAATCAGGCTTAACAAAAATCTTTATGTGTGTTCTTTTTCAAATATAGTTAGATTTTAAACTTACAAATGTTTAATTACTATTAAATATTATCTTAAATTCATGGAACATTGTAATTGTTTCTAAATTTGGTAGCATTCTCTTAAAATCTTAAAGAAGCCTAATTTAAATAGCAGTTTTAAATAAGTCATATAGTTTAATCTTCTATTCTTTTCATAAATAAAAATTTTCCTTAAGCATTTGCACAAGGATTTAAATAACTTTTTCTTTCATATTGTAAATTTAATGAAAGTAATTCAGTGCAATAATATTGTTATTTTATTTGGGATTTAAAATTATCTGAAAAATGTAAATTCAAAGAGATATAATGTTATTTTTCATTATGTAAATTTAGGTGATATTTTAAATAGTATCTGGTAATTATAATAATAATAGAAAATAAATGTATTGGAAATTAGTGAGTTATGCATATTTTATAGTTTTTTCTTTTTGAACACCCTACCTTTCATAGATTAACTTGGGTGATTTAACAGAGCGGGGTTAGGCAACTTTTATTGTGCATAAATGAAAACACTGTCTTGAGAATCAATATGTCCCTTGCATGTAGCTGTCCAGTTTTCCCAACACTATTTATTGAAGAGACTTTCCTTTCCTCACTTACATTCTTGCCTTTTTCATATATTAATTCACTATATAGATGTGGGTTTATTTCTGGGCTTTTTATTCTGTTTCATTGATCCACATAGCGATTTGTGCCCCAATTCCATACAGTTTTAATCACTGTAGCTTTGTAGTATAGCTTGAAATCAGAGTGAATGATACTGCCAGCTTTGTTATTCTTTCTCAAGATTGCTTTGGCTTTGCCTATAAATTTCAGGATTATTTGCTCTAGTTCATTGAAAAGTGCCATTGGTATTTTGACAGGAATTCCATTGGACCTGCAAATTGCTTTGGGCAGGATGACCATTTTGACAACATTCACTTTTCCTACCCATGAGCATGGAATATATTCCCATTTATTTGAGTCTTCTTCAGTTACTTTTATTAATATCTTATAGTTTTCAGAGTAAAGGTCTTTTACCTTCTTGATTAGGTTTATTCTTAGGATTTTATTATTTTTGATGCAATTTAAAGTAGAATTGTTTTCTTGATTTATGTTTCTGCTAGTTTGTTACTAGTATGTAGAAATGCCACAGATTTCTGTATGTTGATTTTGTATCTTGCAACTTTGCTGAATTCATTTATTATTTCCCATAGTTTTTGGATAAAGTCTTCAGAATTTTCTATATTCAGTATCTTGTCATCTGCAAATATGTTTTACTTTTTCCTTATCAAAGTGGATGCCTTTTATTTCTTGTCTGATTGCTGTGGCTAGGACTTCCAGTACTATGTTGAACACCCATCACTTTTTATACTTAATTTTAGGTATTAAATTTCCTCTCTCAGCATTCCCAAAATGGTTTCTGTTTTCCCTACTGGACCCTGAAAACTCTTGAAGGGATAAGACATCTTTATTGCCTTTACTAGTCAGAGTTTCTTCTCATTTCTATTTTAATTTTTTACCCTTGAATGTCATTTACTTTTTGACAGGTAGAACAGATTATGACTATAACTACCCAATAGAACATATGAAAAACAATGTTGGCTGAATTTCTGTTAAACATTTTATGTATCACAATATAAAAGGAATAAGTAAAATAATTATTTTAAAAACTAATCAAAATGCATAATTTGTTTTGTGTATGTCTGTGTGCATATAGGTGACTAAGAAAAATGAGAGAGCAAGTCATTGAAGTCAAACTCAAGTACCAACTGTGCAACTTGCTTTAGAATTTTGAGCTAGTTTACTAATTTTTTTGCCTTTGCTTCTTCATTGGTGCAGTTAAAAAATACCTAAAATTTGGAAAAAAGCAAGGGAAGACTGTAAGTGTTTTGTGTCATATTAGGACACTGCTGCACCAGGCTCATCCAAGGATTATTTTAATGTCTAGGGCAGGGGTTTAGCAAATTATGGCCCACAGGTGAAACCTGGCCCAAGTAAGGCCTTGTGTTCGTTCAGTTTGTGAGCTAATTATGGACTTCACATTTTTAAGGAATTATAAAAAAATGATTAATTTGTGGCAGAGACTTTGTATGGACCACAAATATTAAAATATTTACTATCTGGCACTTTACAGAAAAATGTTTGCCAATCCCAGCTCCAGGGGAATGAACCATTGTTGGATTTACTATTTACAATTGATCAGGATTCAGACTTAGTGAAGATAGAGGATAATTCGTATATTGATAAATAACAGATGATTTTGTCCACTGGAGGAACAATAGATTTGTTCCTGGTAGAGCAGATCATTTCCAAAGAAGACTCAAAATGGCTGTATTACTCTCTAGGACATTAACTGGTCTCACATATAACTGTAATTATAGTTTAGCACCTTCAATTGGCTGTAAGTAGTTCTGTTTCTCTCATTCTCTTTTGAAACAGCTTTACTATCCTGCTTGTTTCCTTGTTAATAAGTAAAATAATTTTGTCAACATTTATTTATTTTATATTTTCACTTGAATCATATTTTTAACTCTTAGATTTTAGCTTTGACAAAAATGGCCCACTCCCTTTTTCATATTTAGCTATTAGCTCTTTCATGGGTTTAATAGAACATGGTATTGGACAACTAAGCATGGATTTTCCTATAATGCTCATCTTAAAAGTCAGTCTAGGTATTCTCTTAGCCAAACTCCAATTAAGGACCTCTCTGAATTATTCCACTTTCTCTGTTTTTTCAACATCCTGTTTGATGTCTGCAATATGGAATTCTTGTGGCTAGTGCTCATCTCCTCATACCAATAGAATTGTATGTTTTTAATTAAAAGTGTGTTTATTAAAAGACAGTGAAGTTTTATTTTTCCTTTATTCTTTATGTGTGTTTTACTTATTATTGCTAATATGTAATTTAATTAAATAATGCACAAACAAAATCAGTGTAGGAAGGAGAGCTGAGTCAATGACTACTAAATTAAATACTTTCAGAAGACTCATGAAGGGTGAATTTCTAAATAATTGCCATGCAATTACATGTGGGTGAAGTGGTAGCACAAAGTTGGCATGCTTGACTATGACCAGGGCTCTATGGAGAAGCACCTAGTTTTAAAAACATCTGTGTTATGTGTAAAGTCCTTCTGTTACATCTTTTATGCCTCAGTAACAATTAAAAGGCTTATTACCTTTTGTGTGATATGGTAATAACAGGGTAGTTACATTTTCATAGGTGGACACTAGGGCCAATTTGTGGAAATTGGGGCTAAAAGCTCAGTCACAGAAACTCTTCTGTCTTACGAACCAGAAAGCACCTGTTGAGGCATTTGGAAGGCACGGGAGAGCAGGTGTACCCTTTCTTCTAAACAGCTGAACTCTTCTCTTTACCAAAGAAAATGTAAGGAACTACTGTAAATAGTCTGAGTGTTGACCCCACAACTAGACTGGGCTCCCATGTTTGAAAATAAAAATTTAGAAAGTTTCCTAAGGTGCCTGGTATAGAAGTATATGGCTCATCAAGGAGAAACAAAGTCTGAGTATATGAAAACACAAGTTGTTCTGTGAAAAATTCTTCTAATCATCCAGATGTATAAAACTTTCAAGTGGAGGCTTTGGTTCTGACTAATGCTTGGTCAAATAGAAGTTCTTTTCTTTTGTGAACATATTTGATAATGAAATATGTAATTATAAATGTCATATATATTTAAAGGGAATTGCAAGAAATGAACTTTACCTAAATTCCTTTTTTTAGGACACAAATTTGTAACAACATTACTTACAGCAAGTTCATCAGTATGACTCATGTTCTTTGCATTTCATATATCAGTAATAAAAGATAACATCTGGTTAATCATGCTAAATGAAAGACTCATTTATCTTTCTATTCTCTAGACTATTACAAAATAATCAATGAAAATGGAGTAAATTGTGGAGTTGTGTCAATTAATGAAACTGTGCTCATCTTATTTCTATGATGCTGTGATATTTGTCAGCCTTTTCGAAAATATTATTTTGTTTTGTTCTAAGTATGCATTCACTTTTTTAAACTGAATTTTGTATCCAGAATTCTGTATTCCTTTTCTTAAGGAGGGTCCTCCGTATTGGATGAGCTTCCGACCCCACCGGACCTGAATCACTCCAGGAGTCAAAAGAGTCACAGTGCTGAAGCCTGGGGAGCTGGAGACCCCCAGGCAAGTGTGCTGAGGGACAGGAGGAGAACAAGGACGGAAACTGAAATGCGGGAACATAGGGGGCAGGCGGCCAAAGAGGAGCCCGAGACCCAGCCAGAAAGGCGGCGGCTGGGGAGGGAGGCGCTCACGGCGACCACGGGGCAGCGCTGAGGATTGGCGCCCAGCCCGGCCACGAGGAGAGGCCTGGAAACTGGTCCCCAGATCCGCCCTCAAAGAGCCTTGGTAGTTTCAGGGAGAAGCCAGCGCCTTGGGCTAAGGTAGATAAAGAATTTAAGATGAGCAGGTGAAGACAAAACTTGCCTTATGCTTGGTTAAAAGATTATAAATTATGGTAGAAAGAGAGCAGGGACCAAGTATGAGAAGAGCTTTCTCATTCCAGAGCGAAGAACTGAGAGCTTGTCGCTGCTCGCGGAAGCTGCGCTGTTCATGTCAGGCCACATAATCTATGTA
The DNA here is from genome assembly GCF_030020395.1 of Manis pentadactyla. NCBI lineage: Eukaryota > Metazoa > Chordata > Mammalia > Pholidota > Manidae > Manis > Manis pentadactyla. The sequence continues at coordinate 24,041,004 of NC_080037.1, read as the reverse complement.
AGAGCCTCTGGTTTCTTTAGGAGAAGCGTGCACTTCTTCTACATCCCTTAAAACCACCCGACATGAGGGACCTTAACAACTGTACTTGTGAAACTGAACACCTTTAATGTGAACCTAAGTCATGTTCTTGCTTCGTTCTTCCCACTTTTCTATTAGTTTTAGCATTATTCTTCCATTCTTCCAAGCCCAAATCCTGAAATCCACCTATGATTTAGCCAACTGCAAGGTGATCTTCTTTTGCCCTGTTTCTTTCCCAGACTCCTGTTTCTACATAGGTCCAATCCTGCGGTTTCATGTGCTGTTGAATGCTTTGCTCACACTTTCTCCTGCTCTCTTCTCTGGTTGATGGCCACTACATTTTTCACACATTGACTCACAATTTCTCTTTTCTAAGTCTTAGCTGGTCTTATTTTAATTAGTCATGACTTTATAGATTTTTTATATATTGATATTATCAACATTCATATGCATGTATATTATCCTGCAATTATCACATATGCTACAGTTCTTTTCATCATTTATTTTACACACAGAAAACATTACTTTGAGAAAATACTTTAAACTTAAGAGCTGCTGTACAAATTCTATTGTTCTTCTGGTTTTTGGCATACTTTTTGAAGACTTAAAAGTCTTTTGTGTTTTCTATACTGCTTACTTCAGAACTGTTAACTCAATGAGAAATTCTTAAAACTCAACTGATTAGACAGTAGTTATTAAACACTTAGGAATATACAATTACAGTCTTTCAATATTGACTTAAGAAATGCCCCTTCATGTTTCAGGGCTAATGATATCATTTTAATTAACTTAAGAATGAGAAAATAAATGTATTTTGCTTATATTTAGCCTCTTTTTTCAAAGTTATAGATTTAGAAAACAGATCTGATTTGATTAATACTTGCTTTCATTTTCTTTTTGCTGAAACTTTACTCGTATTTGGCATGGAGATAATATGAAATACAATTTATAGGGACTTACAAAATAACCAAGTGAAATAAGTAATTGATGCTTTAAAAGACAAAAACGTATATCCACCTTAAGTGGATATAAATGTATGCGCTTATATATACTTGTAAACGTAGAGTTCTCAATAAATTTCTAAATTTACTTACAGTCACTATGTAATGATACTTGGTATTCTCCATTGACTTCTACCACTAAATATAAAAACTGCATTTGAGAAAATGGCTTTTATCTGGCTTGCCACAGTATGTCATGGTTTGAAGTTTCCAATCTTTAACTACTAGTGTTAGAGTTTATTTACTCATTTTAAAAGTATGCTTCTAGCAGAAAGAAAATCCTATAAAGGAATCTACAGAATTATTGGGCAATAAACAACCCTTTAAATGAAAATTTTTAGTAGATAAATCATAAATCCAACATTTAAATCTCTCTCGACGTGTTCTTGAATTTTAAATGGATTTTGGCATGATCCCATGAAAGATTCATGTTCAGATATTAAATAAATACTGCTTTGATTGATTAATTTTAAAGTCTACTTTCCTACTAAATAATAGGAATTTCCCCTGTCTTTTCTGTTTGTAAGAGGTAAGGAATACCAGTCTTAAGATTTTGAATTCATGATTATGTCTTTGTGGTAAACATGACATATTTGGAAAGAAGAACAGAAACTATAATTCAAAGCCATCAAGCACAAAAAACTTTTTAGTTTAAAAGCCTAAAACTGATACTTTAAAAATAAGACATTTTAATCAAAATTATATGAAATTAATGGAAGAATATTTAATATATGGAATCTTTAGCTTTTTTCTTACTGGTTTTCAGGAAACATCAGATATTTATTATATTTTTATCTAAGCAATTATCATTCCCAAAATTAATGATCCAAATATTACAACTTATTTTCCTAAATGCACAAAAGGAATAAAAGAATTAGAACAAGGAAACCACAACAAATTTGTAAGGAATTGTATGCTCCCAAATTCTCATTTATAAGTCAATGAAATGATGTCTTACATGAGGTATCCAGTAATAGTTAAACAATCATTCCCAAGAAAAAAATGTGAATAGATTATGACAGTCTCCTTTTCTTTGGAATATTCATAGCTGACTTTAATGTAGATATAACACAAAACATCAACGTTCAATGGCTAAACAATAACCTGGTTAAACTTTATTAGGTTTTTTTTTTCTCTACCAGATCCAATACTGATTTTGCATCTTAAACAAAATAAGGCAAAAACAGATGTGGTTTCTTAAAAATATAAGGTCATTTAAAACATGTTATTTTCTCACCTTGTATTATAATTGGAAAAACACCAGTATCTGTTTATTTATTGTTACAATTAATAATGCACATTTGTTTTGTATTCAAATACTATAAATGGCAATTGTATATAATTTAAAAATTTTCCTCTGAAATGGATAGCTGCAGTAAATTCTTACCACTTGTTATTCACTCCTGATGCTTTCCTGTTAAAAAGCAATGGCAAATCTGACAAAACAGTAAGAGGAACATAAAGTCAGTGCCTTCTTATTCTATAATAATTGATTATTTTGTTTTGACAACATCCCACCTGTTTCATGTAGTTGTGGAAAGAGTTCACTTTAAATTGATTGGTGTCACCATAAAAGAAATTACATGACTGTGTGATTGGGAAGCAAATCAGGCCCACATTAATATAGTTTGGGTGAAACTACTAGATAAGGGGTGTGTGGGTGAAGGCTAGAGATAGAATTGTTGTATAGGGAATAAATGTGTGAAAAGGCAACGTAGGGTTACTGAGATCAGACTGCATGTTTTGTTTTTTAAAGGTAATTTTCCTTTTTTTTTTTTTTTTACAATGGATCTCTTTAGTTTTGCAGCAATGATTTATATTTATTGCTTATGTTAGGACTTAGCTTATAAGATTGGGAAGATTAGCTATCAGCTTCCATTTAAACAAAATGAAAGTCAACTTAATATATATTTCGAGTCCAGGACAATGGATTTGAAATTTTATTGAAATTCCAGGAAAGAAATCTAGACTCTTCTCCAAAATTATGGGCCAGAATACTATTATTTTAAAGGCCAAGATAATATTGTTTATTAGAAAGGATATGAGAAAGGAAGCAGAAAACAATTTTTTTCTGCTTTTATTATATCACCATTTACTCTTATTAGGAATACTATGGATGCACATAGTTACTACATAACACAAAATCAGGAAAATTTTGGAGAAAAGTAAAACAATGAAGGTGAGTAGAATGAATTGTATATATAGACAGACTAAAAGACTTTGAGATGATAAAGTTTGACACTAGCTCATGTTTGGAATATCCTAAAGGTTTTTATTGTATAGTATTAGTAAAAAAAAAAGTGTTGATTATAATTTGAGGCTGAAATAGATTCTTTCTAGGCAAGTATGAAAACTATATTTGTATAAACTTAAAAGAATCAGTAATCATTATCGATGAATTAAATTATTTCTACTTGATATTCACATAAATTCAACAGGATTTTAGATAAATTCATGGATTGTAACATCACATTAGATTGTTAAAGAACTTATGATTCTTTTAGGAATATATCATTTGATTTCTTTAGATGTGATCTAATGGAGGGCAAACAAATTGTTTTAAAATATATTTTATAGGAACTGCCAGAAAATAGGAAACACTGTTCTTGGGAAAACTTTTCTTATGATTCAAAGGTCATTTCTACGTCTATACCTTGTAATTTCATTGCTGTTTTACTGCTTAGCTTAGTTTTTCTTGTAAGCTCTTCATTTCTTAAACTAATGTAAATATTCTTAGAAAATGGCATTATGTAATCATTGAATATTTAAATATGTTAGCAGGAAAGTTGTAATCATTTTTTGCAAGTTAATCATTTTTATTTAAAAATCCCATCCATAAAATCAGTCATTAATGATAACTGATGAAATAAAATAACATATGGGGTGAGAAAGACATAAATAGAACCACATGTGAAAGATATGCATCTCATAGTTTTACCAAAACTCTTCACTTCCAAATATTCCCCAAACTTGCTTTTGTTTTCTTTTCTGTCCTATTAAATAAAGAACCTATAGCTTGGGATGGGGAATGCATTGAGGAGGTGGAAAGAAGACTTTGTGAGAGACTTTGGTTGGGGTCTACTAGAGTTCATTCAACACTCAAGTTTTCCACATATCATTTTGACACTTACTGTGTTTTTATCCACTACCAAGCCCCTCCTGCTTCTAGGTGGTGAAAGTTTGCTTTGTGGCTTTCCACCTTTCATGAGAGAAAACCTGAAAGGCGATCACTGAACATGAAGTCTTACTTTATAATACAAACTGACTCTGAAAGGATAGCTGAAACATTAATGAAAGAAACAGTGCCTGAGTTTTTTAGGGTTAGTAGGAACTGAGATTTTTTCAGGCCTCAGCACTAACCTGGGGGTCCCCCGCAGTGGGTGGGGAGCCCGCACTGCTGCGCAGGCACGGGGAGCTGGTGCGGCCCAGCGGTGAGAGCGCTGTTCTTACGGCTCTGCCACTTGCAGCTGTGTGACCGCAGGAAATGACTGAGATCTCTTTTTCTTTTTCCAGGTCTGAAAAGAGGGGATGTGATTCTAATTTTTGAGTTGCCTTCTATCTTCTAAAGTGTTTCTCACCTCTTGGAATAATTTAAAATTTCTTATTTAGGTACAAGCTAAATTAAGGTTGGAAACTTCAGAATAAATGTTGAAAAGTATAGAGCTGTTTTCCACTAAGTACACCATGAGATGCCCTGAATATTCCACAGTCAGTTTGTATTACACTTTCCTGTGAAGAATTTGCAAATGTACAGGGAATACTTCATTTTCATGTATTTCAATATTTGTTTTTTGTGACAAAAGGGAGACAAAAATTTGTCTGTCAAATGAGCATTTGTGGAAACAAATTAAGTCATGCTCTTTTTCCTCTATTTTTTTTAATGTTCAAATAATCTCCAAATTAGAGATATCAATAAAGATAAATCTGTGCAAATAAAATGGAAATAAGGATGATCTGTTGAATCTTTATAGCTCCTCTTACTACATTAAATTATTCATGCTTATTACAAGACATTTATATATAGAAAGAAACAATTTTAGGAACGACTCAAAATAAATGTTTTTAAAATTTATTTGACTTTTATAAACATGTTCCAGTGCTGAATGAGTGAACAGATACTTAACTCCCTAATTTGAGTATATAATGTTGCAATATTTTTTTATTTTGTGTGACAATTACTGTTATGCAGTTCATTATATAAGGACTTAGCCATACTCCCATTCCTCTTCTTTATATTTTTATTAATCTAAGAAAATCAGTCTTCCACACACTTCATACTCTTCCCATACATATGCCTATGTGATGTCAGAGAATTGAACCAACCGATAATATTTTGACAAAGTCTAAGCCATGGTCATATATAAAATGTGACACTTTATAAAAAGTCATATACATAAAATATGTATTTATTATATATATATAATGACATATACAAAAATATGTATACATTCTTTTAATTTTCTTTTTAATTAAACTGAGGGCCATAGCAGTTTAGATAACCACTGAGTTATTATGTGGCAAATCCTGGCTGAAAAGAAATAGCTGAGTACACTAGGTAGAAGGTTGTATTTGGTACAGAATTTCTCTTTCTACTTATGTGAGGTTCTAAACAATGCAAATGGTGTTTAAAATCATGTATATGATGCTAACCAGGCTCCCATTCAGCAACATGAAGGTATATAATTCTTTGAGTTTATAACGTTATATGAATATCTACTTAGTGTATTATCTCTACAAACTCCCTTTGTATTTTCCCAGTAGAACATTTTTTAAGTACTTGATAAAGTGAATAAATTATAAACAAATGACTCAGAATATCAGGCATCATATAGAAAAAGTATTCTTCCTTTGGAGCAAAAAATGTTTTCTAAACCCTAAAAAACCTTTATGTTGTATTAGTATATTTAACATTTTAGCCTTCAGGTACAGAAATTAAGAATTATTCTCTCCTATCATTTGTTTTCCCCCAAATTGTAACTACTTGGTTATTTGTTTACTGTTTACCTTTACAAGAAAGGAAGCCATTTTTTATTATTTCCAACCTGTTTGCTATTTACCAGTTTCTTGTAAATCTCTGACTTTAGAAATCGAGGGAAAGAATCCTTGGCCATGAGACTATAGATTAACTTCTGAGCCTCATCAAAACATTTGAGAGTTGGTTCTGCAATATTCTTTGAGATGAGATCCCTGGTACTGAAGTCAATGTTAATCTGTGGAAATAAGTTTGCATACCATTAGATTAGTTTAATCAAAGAATACATGACTTATACAGACGGTAGATACATGTACTTCTTAAATTCTTTTCTGAGCACAAAGTTAATTTGATGCAAAACAGCAGAAAGGTCATGTGTTAACTTTTTGGAATGCAGGACACATGCTTTGTTCGATTATTTTTCCTAGGTAGTGGGTTGGCATAGACCTAATACAAAGGTAAAGCCTTATTTTGAGTTTATAAAAAATGTCAAAGAGAAAACGCAAACAAGATATTTTATGATTTTAAATTTCTGTTTCTAGTACTTTGACCCTAATGCTTACTACATACTTTCCATAGGCAGAGCAGTAATTAGAATTTACTAGGTTGGCTTCCATGGATCCATTTCCATTCTCCATACTTTCCCTTGTTTGCCACATATCGCTTTCTAATTCTTATTTCATTTTGTTTGCCAAAATGGACCAAATAACACCCTCTTCACTGACCTTGCCTCCCATAGAATATACATATATATGTGTCCCCTTGCCACTACCACACATAAATATCCCCAGCAAGGTCTAGTAGAGATCTATTATATGGGAACACACCATTCACCTAAAAATACGCAAAATGTCCCACACCTTCTGGTGGAGACACTCATCTACTCTACACATATTCCAGGATATATTCTGAGAAACAGAAAATTTCATATACAAGTTGTTTAATTATTAACTGAAAATATTCATGAAGTACAAAAAAGATTTCAATCTTAAAATTGAAAGCTCACCAAAACAGGTGCTCTGTCTCATTCTGCATTCTGTTTTATGGCATTTAGCAGAATGTATGCCACCGAACAGACAATCAATAAATATTTGTTGAATAGAATTAAAATGTCTTTTGGAAAAATGGGGGAGACAGTGAAAATGCCAGAATTTTGAGGTCTGGTAAAAGACAGTATAAATGACAACTTATGCTTATTGAATTGAGGTCAGAAGATAGCAGCCAGCCCCACAACCAAATCTCCCCTCGGCTATTCATTTGCTGTTCATATAAGTGAAGCAAGTTCTACCATTTTCTTTCATCTTCGATTGCCATGGTATAAAAGAGAATAGTAATAGCATCTATCTTAAAGTGTTTAAAGTACCAAATTAGTTAAATAACATAAAAATATTTTAATATTATTATTCTAGGAAGGAGAAATAATTCTAATTTGAAAAGAATCATCAAAAGCCCATCAAAAGGCCACTGTTCACACATGACTTCTTTCTTTAGGGACTTCGGCTGCTCCGTGATCTTAGAGCACATCTGCCCTTCTATTTATTCATTCATCAGAGCTCTAGAGTGAATGCTGCAACTCCCTTGGAGGTCTTAAAATCCAGAATCAAGTTCTCCTTCTCTGGGAAGGAAGAAGGGGAGGGGTAGTGGAAAGACTTTGGGCTTATTTTCAAATCTTGTGCTCTGACACTGATGACTTCAGTGTCCTGAATTTCCTGTAATATTTCTGAGCTGTGCTTCCCCATCTTTAAGCTAGGTATTTCTTGACTGAGTTGTAAGAATTAAAGTGAGGCAATCCATATATTCTTTGATTCTGCCAGTGTTAGTGTCTATTTTGTGCCAAATGCTTTTTATATTTGGGGAAAGATAACAAGTAATAAATAAATAGCATTATTTTAGATTTAGACTTGAAAGATGAGAAGAAAGAAAATCCTCTGAGAATCTGGGAGAAAATGTTTCTGGAAGGAAACACAACAACTACAGAGTTCTTGATGCAAGAAGGAATTTGCTGTATTCTGAAAAGCCACTATGGCTGGACAGCTGGAGTGTAGGATGTGACAAAGAAAGTTCCTGTGATGAGGTTGGATGTGGAGATACAGGACAGGTCTAGTCAGATTGATGTGCTGTACTAAGGAGTTCTTACCTTTCACCTAGAAGCAATAGGAAGACACTGGAAGAGTTTTTGAGCAGGGAAGTGTCATGATAGTGTTATGAACCCAATGTAGTACCTGCCTCATAGTAGGAATCATTGAACAGTGGGTGTTACCAAGATCTTGTAGTGACTTTTAAACACCTAGGATAGTCTGTCTCACAGATCCTACCTTGAATTGTGGGGATATGAGATAATATGTATTGCCTCCTATAACTGTCTTGTTAATTGTTTAATGGCATCATTTGAAATTTGTTTAATTTTATATCCACTATAATGATAAACATAACAACTTAGCTCATTGAAGTATTCATTCACTGGATGAATTTTCACTGAGAGCAGGGTTCGTGTGTGCCAAGGGCACAGTGTTGGCTTATTATTTTTATCAGAACTGAACACCTGCAATAACTCCCCGATGCCTATTTTAAAAAGTCCCAAAGCCCAGTTTTGGCATTTATGGCCTTTACAATGCAGTTTAACTTACGTATTTTTTCTCTTCTGTGTGTGCTCTGTATTCCCACCAAGCTAGACACTACCCCTTTAATTTCCCCGATGAATACCTTTTTAAACCATGCCCGACTAGCTGAAAGCCATGCTTTTTCATCTAAGTCTTTCAGTCTTTTATGTCCTTAAGGATGTGTTCAAATAACATCAACCCGTGAAGTTTACCTGTGCATTATTTCCCTCTCTGACCCCTCAAAGAACTTTGTGTCACTTAGATGATATTTACATTTTGTGCATGTCTCAATGCCTTGAAAAGTGTAAGGGCTCAATAAACATATGTTGTTTAAATAAATGTTTAAATATGTATAAATAAAGTGAAAAACATTTCTATATTTGTTAAAAATCATGTTTAAATTTTAAAGAGCATTGTTCTATTTCAAATTAATACTTATAACTCATATTATTTATTAAATTATATTAAGCATGTACTTCTGACTTATCTCTCTCATTTTTTCTTATTTGCTTGTTCTCCCACCACAGACCTGCCAATATCAGCTCTTGATAGTTGAGTGATGGGCACATGTGCTGAGATAATCAGCAGTCTTACGAAGCTGTGTCTCGGCAATTCAGCTTAATGTCAGCGACAAAACATCGCACCCACATGTTTGTATAAATGTCATTATTTTTCTCCAAGTTGTTCAAGCTGGAAACATAGGAGTCATCTCTGACACTTCTTTTTTCTCCGATCTCTTATTTCATATGCATATTTTTTCTCATTTGCCTTTTATTTTGTTATTTCACACGATCTTTTTCTTTCTCACTTTCATCTCTCCAGTGTAGTCTTTTATAACCTAATCCCTCCCCTGAACTGCAGAATTTACACCTAAACTCTTCTTATAATGCCCTTCCCTTCTGAACCTCTAGAAGCATTACTATATTTATTTCACCAAAATATCACTTTCATTGTATGAATATTCAGCTGAAACCCATTATTTTTTATGACATAAACTTTAAACATGTTATCTTGTCATTTGAGCTTCAGCCCATTCAGATGTCAATGCATTATTTCAAAATGGTCTCCTCCTTGTCCCTAGTGACACCCCTAAGACTGGTCTATTCTCTAATTGTGAAGTGAATCTTGCACTACAGCCCTTGTTCATGCTGTTTCACCATCTAAAATCCTCTGATCCCCACGGTTCTATTCCATACAGACTTTCCTTGCCCCTATTGATTTAGCTCAAGTTGAATATCCTCTAAGAAGTCTTCCTTGGCCACAGGAGGAAAGTCACTATCATTTCCTTACCATTATACATTATTTTGAGTCACAAATCTTAAGAAATTTGATTTCTTGCTGAAACAGATTTGGGTATGAAGGCTTCTATTGATATTATGTACTCAATCTGATTATCAGAGTAAGAAGATCTGTCAGTACAAAAGGGAACTCAGTGGTTCATGACATGGAATTAACCTGACTTTTATCTGTGATCATTTCCCTATATCTTTCATTAATTTGTTTTCTCTGCATGTTCCTTAAAATATGAGCAGAACAGATATGCATTCTCCAAGTTCTGTCCCAACTCTTTTCTCCCCAGATTTTTTCCCTTGGTTACTCTGTCTTCATCCACAGCAAGATATCTGAACAATGGCATTATCTCTAACACAATCATAAGAATATTTAAAAATGGTTATTTTAACTATAAATAATAATAATAATTAAAGTTTACTGAATATTAGTACTGATGTACCAAGTCTTTATGTGACTATTTTATGTCATATACACACAGCTATCAGATGAATAGTAGTATTGTCCTCATTTTTCTGGATAAAAAAACTAACGTGCGTATGAAAAAACAGTTATTTCATTTGTGATCATTTCCAGAATTTATTCATGTGAAGTATTTTTTTTTTTTGAGTGGATGCTGAGGAATTGTGCTAAGGATCTGAAGATATAAAGTGATTAAGATGAAAAGTCAGTTGAAAAGACAGATTTTCAAAAAGCAATCCAAAGGGAAAAAATACGCTCTCTAAAGGAAATTAGAGTTTAAGTTTACCATTGAAGTGTTATTATGAATAGAAGATTAAGGAAGGGACTTACACATGGAAGCATAAACCAAAAGAAGCCCAGTGGGTTTTGTGGGGGAAGAAAGCGAAGAGCCTGGACAGGCACGGAGGTGCCAATCACACAGAACCTTGTAGGTCTTCTTCATGGAATTTTTACTTAACCAGGGAGCAAGGAAGAGAATCTGAAGTAAGGAACTGATGCAAACACATATTTGAAAAAACATATCACTGTGTGGTGTAGTAGCCAGGTGTGGATAAAAGGAAGAAAAATTAGGAAACTGTAACAGAAAGTGAGCAATGATGCTGGGTCAGTCGTTGAGAATCAGGGGAACTTCATAGATTTCCAAGATATTTAGAAAGAAACAGACTTGTGATCAAATATTTATGAGCTGCGACAAAGGACAAAAATGTTTAAAATGACTGGATTTCAGAAATATTCTGAAGAGTAGATGGCAGAGTGTTGGTGGGTTAGATATGAAGTACGAACACAAAAGAAAAATCGAGGGTGAATAGCGATTATTTAGCCGGAGCTAATAGAAGACTGGAGTTGCCATGAACTGAGGTAGAAACTCAGGTAGGACAAAGTTTTGAGCATAAAATCAGGACTCAGATTTGAATTTGTTAAGTTTGAGAGGCCCTTTTAAAGACTGAAGACTATAAAAGAGATCACCGAGAGAATGAATGTAAGCAGAAGATAAATGAGGATTTCCTCCCCTCATTTTAGTGCATGCTGGGTTATGAGTAGGAACAGCAAAATAAAATCCGAGAGAACAGTCAGGAAAGGAGGAGGAAAATGAGCATGAGAAGCCACCTGAAGGCTGTATTTCACAACTAGAGACAGTGATCAGTTCGGTCACATGCTCCTGAGAGGTCCACCTGTGCGAATAGGCTATCAAAAGTGCCGTGCCTTTTCCTCTTGACTCCCATGAAATTTCAGTAACAAGAAATAAATGAAAACATTAGGGTGAGTATATATTTTGACACATACATTCCTTTAATAGGATCACTTTTCTGGGGGCTTCTCTGTAAACTCCAACTCCAACTTTACACTTATCTCAAATTTGATTTTTGGTTGGGCTCTACAAGAAGATACATGGATGAATTTCTATCTCAAAAAGTAAGACAGAGGAGATATCTTACTTATAATGCAGTTGAGTGAAGTTTAATGGGGTAGACTGAATGGGAGGCCCTGGAGGCGACCTTCTAGAGAGGGCAGACTTTCCAACCGTGTGGTCTAGGGGGACTCCTGTGAGTGGGGAGTTACAGGGAAATTATAGGGAAACTTTGACTTTGCTCGGTATCTCAAACAGCAAGGGCTGAACAGTGTATCTGTTGATTTAATAAACAGTTATGTCTGTATTATTTACTGATATGAATAGTCACTTGCATTTTGTTTGTAAGGATCCTCTTCAGTTTCAAGGACTCTGAGAAATAGAGTATTTTGTTTGCTTATATTTCAAAGGGTCATGAGCTATCTTAGATATCTGAGACCGCTGCACTGCCAGTCTCAGAAAACAAGATGTAGGATTGTGATTCTTATGAAATGACAGCTGAGATGTCATCACAACCGTTTAGAGGCTTTTAAATCCTGTCAATTTTGAAAAGGCCTTGACACAGCTGACACTGGCAACAATCCATTGCATTAAAATGACTGCCTTCTGAATAATGTTTGTGGTAGTTGTTTCAAAACAGTTTCATTATAAAGACCCAGAATATTTGAATGCTCATGTGCTTTTGTTAACTGCAAGTTATGCAAGCCAAATTTCTCTTTCCTATACCAACAGTTTTAAATTATTTTGGCTTTCAATGAATTATTTTAGTAGGAAAAATACCTTTTAAAGTGCACCCTTTGGCTTTCCTCTGACCCTAAACTGTGCTTTATATGTTTTTACATAATTTGAATGAAAAGCTTTCAACTGTGTTCTCACATTCAAATTACATAATCTTTTCCTCATTTAGAATGGATAGTGTAGCAGGAGACTGTCATTATGCAAAGGGTGTGTGCCTGCATATGTAAAACACCTTACTAAAATGGAGCAGGCAGCATCTTAGGCCTCATTCACAACAGAGCTTAAAATTACTATTCAAATTAAAGCTGCCTATAATCATGTTTTTGGTGGCATAATTCTATTTAATCACTACTAACGCCTCACGCATTACTGCATTCTTTGCATCATGAAAAGCAAACTAATATCCTGAAATATATTCTCAAGGATGGTTATTAAAGTTGAGAACAGCAAAGTTTGTAACATCTAGAAGGAATCCATCCTTGGCCAGGACTGTATTCTTTTGTTATTACTGGTTTTCAAGGCAGAAATACATGACATGACTTGGGAGGCAGTACTAACACCTGGAATTGGGCAAGAGAAGTGAAAGAAATCATAATGCATGCAATCATAATGTACAAAACTGTAATACATACAGATTGCCGAAAATAGTTGTACATGAGCAAAAGCTGTCTGGAGCAGCTGAAAGGGAGCCACATATACTGGTTTCCTTCACTAACCTCAGTTTGCTAATCCAAATTAATTTAAGTGTCACAGGGATGTGTGGAAATTCAAAAAACACTGAGCATTTTTGTTTTTGTGTTGAAATGTAGCCATCAATTTTTCAGAGTGCCAAAATGATTCCACAGATCATTAGAAGAAATACTCCTGCTACTATATTCCCTCCTGATGTCTTATCTGAATCTGGGCTTCACAGTTTAAGAAGTTATACAAATTAAAGGAGATATGAGAAAAGAAATGAAGGTTTTGATAGAAAGGAAGATAGACTTGATATGACAAGATCGTTTTATGCTTTTGTCCTTAGCATACACATCAGTTCCCAGGCTGTGTCATGAACATTTACAATAAATGGCAGATCTAGAAAAAGGAATTTGAAACCTAAAAGCGTGGGCTGTACATCTCCCTCCTCAGGGTCTGTGTATCTTAATGACTGCAGGACTCATCAGTTTATCTCTTGGTCAGGTCATTTTTCTCCTGCACAATGTGGATAGTCTTGCAATACCTTCCTTAGAAGTGAACACAATCAAATGAGATAGTTCCTTGAAAGCTCTGTGCAGATGTTTCTTTATCTCTGCTTTTCTTTCTTTTTTCCCCTCCTTTCCTTCCTTCAGCCCTTACTCCTCCTTCTCCTCCTCCTCCTGTCTCTCTCTCCCCCTGTCTCCTCTCTGAAATCCCTTCATTTTAAGATGAAATAAATACAGATGCGGAAATCACTGGGATCCAGGAGGTACAGGCGCACTCAGAGACACCCAGCCCCAGGCTTCCTGACTAGCCTTGGGGGCATAGGCTGGTCCTTTGCTCGGCTCCTCCTCTCCTCTTTCCCTCCTCCCTTCTTCTCTTGTTTCCCTCCATGCTTAAATTTCTGGTCAAAGCTTATGAATTACATTTTTGAGATACATTTCCTGACCCCATAGACTTGGATTTTCCTGCTGCGAGCTACCACGTCACCTGTATTTCCCTGCCATGATGCTCACAGGAGTTTATTGTTATTAACTTTATCTGGTGTCTTCCCACCAAGACAGTATTTTCAATTCAGGGACTCTGTCTTTTTTCTTAGGGGCACCAGTATGGTACTTGGCATATAATAGACACTTAACTATTGATTAGTGTACAAAAACTTAGGAAATTAATAAGTAGACTCATTATATCTGGGAATAATTCTATAGTTGTGGGGTATTGTTGTCAAGCAGCAATTTGTGGGGCAAGACTAAAACCAAAAATAACATCAACACATCGGGGGAATGGCACTTAAAATGCAAAGAAAAAAATATGAATATAAAATGGAGAAAACAAAATTGGTATTATAGTAATATTAAGAAATGCCTCCAAATGTCCATTTTCACTGGCTTCCTGTTACCAATAATTCACATATCTATTTCTTCCCTTAAGACTCAATTTAAAACTAAAGGCCATTTAAAGTAAAGGCCATATCTCAGTATCCGGTGTCACTGCTATTCAATCATTATATCCTTTATGCATAATGCAAACAATCTTGTCTGATACTTTATCTTCTGCACCTGATCACTTGTTTTGCTATTTTTGACTAGTTCTATACATTTCTTCTTTAAACCAACTAGATTGACAGTTTCTTCTGAGCTAAATCATAGTTCTGACCTATTTTTTTTTTTTTGCATTTCCTTATTGAGCTGCCTAGTTCACACAACACATTGCCTTATACTTTTGAGTTTATTATCTGTTCTCTTGCCTAGACTGAACTTCCCTTCTACGGAGGAACTTTATCTTATAAGGAGGTGAATAGCAGGCATAGATTAAACATGTTGATGTGAAATAAAATAAGTCAATAAATAATATTTACTGCATTAAAAATAAAAATAAAAACCAGACACAGATATTAAAAACAAGTCCTGCACAGATCCATTAAGATATCTTCTCCTTTATAACTACAGTTTCTTCTTTGTTTTATGAGTTATGCTCCTCACATTTAATTAATACATTTAAGAATTAAATATTTTGTACTAATATTTTTGGGCTTAAAAACTTTCCAATATATTTGTTCCTGGAGTGGTGGTAGTGTGAATTTGAATTTATATAATTTTTAAATATTACACTGTACTATATTTTGGAACATTTTCTAATCTCACAGGATAACAACACAATCTTCTTTTTGATCACATATTTTTCACCCTGACCAATTTGTTTTTCAATATAAAGTAACAATGATATGAATATAATGTAAATATTTAAAATACGCCAGTGTCCTAAGTTGACCATGAAAATATTATTTAAAATTTTTGAAGATTTACATTCTCTTGAAACCAAGTAATATTTTTTCTTGAAACTTTCCAAATATTATGAAATTAGTGGTCCAAATTGAATGAAGAATTAATACAAGTTTAAGTTTTTCCTTTGTCACTCATAGGTTCTTCCTGTGTGCAAAATAAAGACCCTTTAAAATATACATTGCTTTTCTAATAATTTTCTCATTTCATATCACTTAGTTGAAATACCTGGCTCAGACCTATTTTTTTTTCCTCTCAGCATTTTCTTCTGAAACTGACTAGGTACGATCCATTCAGTGAGTAGCTCTTTTTATCTAAAACTAGCGTTTTGTTAACATGTTTTTATAACATGTTCATGTATATATATTTATCAAGTATTTTAAGGTTGCTTATCTTCAAATATTCTCAAGTTTGTTGATGGTTGTTTTTGGGTTGATTCATAATGATTTGTTGAATAAAAGGATTACAATTTCTTAAAATACATTCTGCATGATTTAAACTCTAGACACATGAATTTTCATCATTCACATGTACTGTGTAGTTGTTAGCACTTTTTATAGACACATTTTTAGAGAGGAAACTGAGGTTCAGAGAGTTTACCACAGAATTACAGGATTTGAACTTAGAGGTCTTGATGTTTCCAAATTTTAGGTTTTCCATTACATCACCCTATTACTGTAGAAACTGAAAGTGCCTATTACTGTAGAAACCATATGGAAGGAGACATTGTGAGAGAAAGAGAATAATGTCCAGTTGGAATTGTTATTATCTCTCAGAGAGACCTGAAGTTCAACTTTTGTGTGTAGTCTTTGTCTGTTAGAACAGGAAGCTGAGAAGCATTAGTGATGTTAATTTAAAGACAGGGATCATTTAGTAAGGTTAGTATGGTCTAATTATAAATTGCCTAATTGCATCAATTAAAAATTTTAAGTCATGCCAGCAATTTTATAGATGAAGAAGTAAAGACACAAGAAATTGAAAAGAAAGTAAATGGAATTTAATAGACATCTGGATAGGATGACCTCATTGTTCTTTATTTTAACATTTTCAACCAAGGAAATTGGTTATAATTTTGATTCTTTATAAAAGTCAGTTGTACAACAATAACTGAATGTAGAAAATGGAGAATAGTCTCAAATGAATCTCAATCTTGAATTAATTTTCTACTTATGAAAATTATATTTTCCAACCACCATATCAAATACATCAACTTGTCTTGTTAAGTCTTGTTAAGCCTATGAGATAAACCTAGAATTCTTCCCATGGTTTCTTTATCTTTTTTGCTGTCTATCTACTCCTCATTAGCAATATCAAAATGATTGTAATTTTCAGGGAGTTTTGGGCCTCCATGCTATCTTGTGCCTTCAGTCTGAAATATTCTTGCTTCATTTGCTTTCTTGATAAATATGACTTACTTTTCATCACATATCTTTTCATATGTGAACCACTCTGCAAATCCATCCCTTAATTCTCCAGATAGATATACTACTCTTTCTTATTGTGCTAATGACAAACATTATATGTGATTTTATTATTATATTACCTACTGTGTCTTCTACTGGGAGCATTATATGTCAGTGTCTCCTTCGGCTCTATGACTTCATTGTGGGGACAGGCACTCAGAAAATCAGTTTAATGAATCAACCTTAACTGCTGTATTACACTTAACATAAAACTGATGGACCACATGGATCCTTCTTTGTTTTCAATGAATTTTGTCATATCCAATAATAATATTTTTAGACACTTCAAGGATTCAAGCAGACAACATAATCTATTACTTGATGAGCAGCCATAAATTTAATTATATTTTACTTAGTCAAAATTAATGAGATGGAGAAATTATAAAAAGCTATGAAAGCTTTAAATCCTAAAATAGCTGCACTATTCATTTAAATTATTACTATACATTTATTTTGCAAAAAAGGATTAGGAGATAAACAAAACTATTTTGTTAAAATTGATAATTTATTGTACACTGTGAGCTTGAATTCAGCTCTAATGAAAAGATTACATTTTTTATTAGAAGATTTTTCATATATAATGTTTGAGAATGTTATCCTAAAAAAATCACCATTAATTAGATGGTCTCATAAGAAAAAAACCTGGCTTTCAGGTCAATGTTACAATAAATAGGACATCTTTAGAGTTGATTTCAAAGCCTTTTAGGAAATGACACATTACTTGAAAAATCTCACATACTACATTTTCAATTTTCCAGATTCTTATTTATTCTTACATGGTGAAGCAAAATGTTGAAATAGCTCCATAGGAATTAAAGTTCTTTTCTTTTTCCCCCTATGAACTCTAGGCCATGCTTCATTGGTTAATATATCTGCAATGTTATATGAGACCAGTATATCCTGCAATAATTAATGTCCATCTAAAACTTGAACTGTTGATACAGCAACTTTATCCCTAGATTTTCTGAAAATGTTTGCACATCATCTATTCTGTCCTTTGTCCCCATAAGTACAAAAAGGCTTCTCATACCCCAATCTTAGTTTTGGATCAGAAAATGAGGTGACTGTCACCTATGAGGATATTGGCATCTCACCTCTATAAGAAAGATGACTTTTATTAGTAGTTTATGATTGGTACCAGTAGTTTAATGTAGCTTCCTGCTTGCTACTTAAGCATGAAAACTATATGAATATGATATATTCAGTGAATAATCACAGTGGTTAAAAAATATAAATTGCCTAAACTTTAAAATTAACCAATAGAGTATGTGGAGATAGTCATGGTTTGGGTTCTGGAAAATAATCAGATATTAATGAGATGTCACAAGCATAAAACATTTCTTGAGGCTATTAGCAAGGTCATTCCGGGGTTTCTCTCTAAGGTGTTTTCTATGTTCCTGATCTTGAAGAAGCACAGGTGGGTCCTGATCCCTTGACGTAATGCCGCACACCTTTAGCTCATTTTCACCATCAAAGAAATAAAGGCAAGCAAACCTTTTTCTTTTTTTGGTGGTGGTGGTAGGGGGTGGGGATTAAGACTATTACATGCTTAACGTGAATCTCCAAAATATTAAAAGTCAAGAATTTGTACTGTTCGTAGTTGTATCCAACCTATATTGTTCTTTTAAAAAACATTTTTATTTTATTCAAGAGTTTATTTCCACATTGACTTGCATGGTTCACGAAATGAAACACAAAGGTGAATGTGAAATCTAACAGCACATTTAAATAGAATTTCTGGAGGGTTAACTTTAGAGCATTTAATCTGAGATAGTAAACACTATTTTTCAAGAGTCTGCATGTTTTGCTAAGAAAACAGAAATATTTGTCATATCCAGCACATAGTAGGTGTTGAAAAATGTTTGCTGAATCCATAAAAGACAGAGGATAATTTTAAGGAACTTCTATTGAAGTTTACAGATATTTTCTATTTGAATACAGTGACAATTTGGTTTCACTTTAGATGGATTTAATGTCTTTTAATTGAGAGCTTTGCTAGGAGATGAATATTCATTATCCTAGAGTATTTTACTTACCTCTTTAGGGGCATTGGTTTCAATGAATTCAGAATAAATCATCTTGGCTTTAGAAGCAATTTTTTCTGCACTTTCTGTTTTCTTGAAGTCTTCACAGGCAATCCAGAATTCAACATTCTCTTCACTAAACTCTGACTTTAGAAATGTTCGAAAAGCATCTAGACCAGCTGTAAAATATGTGAAAAATCTTTGTATGGCCTGTACTGCAGTAGTATGACAAAATGAACACATTGTTGTATGAGTGTATATTGAATATTCAGTGGCAAATATTTATCATTCTTCTAATATAACACATATGTTTCTCTTTTTAAGTTTTGAAAACCTTGTTTTGGATCAATAACATTAACATAAAATATTTCTATCTGTATTTTTATAATTAGCTCCATTAACAAAGAAAACCTGTATGTGGGGAAAATGGAAGTTCCCATGGCCAGGATCCTCATCTGACCCTAACTACTTGATGATGTAACTGGCCTGCTGCTAGGCTCCTGCTTCCACACCAGTAGGCAATGAGCTGTTATTGTCTGAGTCACTATATAAAGAGCTCTGCCCAGTGCTCTGGGTGGAGGCAGAGACGAAGGGCGGGGGTTGCAGACCTGTGGACTGTTGGATGCAAACACGATCCTCATGCTCAACCTACCAGTGGGAGAACAAGCCGGGTAATAAACCTTTTTCCCCAAGAACATTCCGTTGTCATTCCTGTCTCACTGAATCCATAGTGAACTTGCCCAGGGCTGAAACCCTCAGGCAAGACACTGTACTTTTTCTTTCTAGGTCTGAAAAATCTAGGATTTTGTTAGGAGAAAGTCTTTTTTTTTTTTTTTTTAAATGGAAGTTTTTCATAGGAAACTCTGTGGACTTTACTGGACTTTCCAGACCCATTGGTCGAAGCCCAAGTGTACTGAATGATGTTATACTAACTTCAGATTAAGAATACTTTTGTTGCTATGAGTTGGTGAGGAAATTCGAATTGATGCTATGGGGATAGATTGTGTTGGTTTGTGTTTACAGTGAAGGGGGAAGGGCTGGCAATCATTAATTTTGGATGATATATTGGTCAGTTGTAATCTCTAAAAGAAGAAAGATTTGGTATGAATGCTTCTTCCCTTTATGTTGTGATGGGCAACTTTAATTCAATAAGGCCAGCGCACGGACTTTCCCTGATGTTGCCTTAAGCAAAATGGTGGCGCCTGTTCGGACTCAGCCTGCCAGTGTTTTCCTCCCGTTCCCAGGCATCCTCCGAGCATGCATTTTCCAGACACTTTAGACCAGGGACTGTAAATGGGCCCACTTACTTGCAGGCTTGTTTACTTTGCCTTGACTAGTATATGCATCTTTTAAAAATTTAATAACAGATAGTGCTTGTATTTGGGATTTCCATAGGTCCCACTTCTCTCCATTACCCTACTTTCAGCCAAATTTACACATTTGCCATTCCTTGCTCCCACAGATAGTTGAGTTTATGGCCACCGTTTATACTGTTCCTTTCTCTATTTTCCTCAGCAAAATGTGCCCTGACATAGTCTTCTTTGGTATATCTAGAGCTCATTTGGGAAGGTAATTCTCGCTAAATCTTATAAGGTTGAGTATGGTTAAAAGCGTGCTTCTGGTTAGATAATAGGTTAGAAAGAGCATTATCAGATTCCCATAGTTGAATGAAGTAAGTCAGTTCTTTAAATTCATATTATTCAGTTTCAGACTTTTTAATCTTCTAAGGGCAGTTTCTGTTCATAATCAAGACTATGTATCTCTCTGAGGAGGAATATGTATACCAGTGCTTTTATCTCTTAGAGGGATTTGCCCTACAAAATGGTGGTGGTTTTCTCCTCTACCTGCCCCCTGTCCTTTACACGTGCTCGAAGCAGCTTGGCCCTGCCTGCATGCTCAGAGAGCTGACCCTTCAGATTCCAAAGGAGGGAGAAATAAGTTCTATGGGGACTCAGGGGCAAGGAAAAATTGACTAGAGAAAAAGAAAATATAAGAAAAATTTATGTAAAAGCAGCCAGTCAGTTATTTGTAGGTTGCTATAGGTAGGAGGTGAAGTGAAGGTTAGTTGAGAGAAAAGAGAAAAAGGCTTCATGGAGTAAGATTAAAGTGTCTAAAAACACTGAATTAAAAATAGATATAATGTTTTTTTTATTATTTGAAACAGAGGTGAAATAACAAGTCATTGCAAAAGGTTATCAGGTACAATTAAAATTCTTAGTAGAAATATTGGAGAGTGTGGATGTCGTTAATATGTGAACACTATAAAAAATTCAATTAACTCACATTTCTTGCATTTAAAAATACATCCAAGAAGCTTCTGTGACACAAATTTAGGTTATAAAAATCTTCTTAGTAACACTCAATTAAAATTTTCCATGAGTTTGGTCCAAACAACAATGAATTTGAGGGGTCTAAACTGAATATATGCTAATGTCTATTTTATATAGAGTAAAGTATGCTCTAATAAAAATGAAAGAATGTTGCAGATTCAGGTCTGTTATATCCATGTGCCATTAAGGCGTATGAAAGCTTTCTTGTGGTGAGGATTATCTAAATTCATCCCCAAAAGATGGGAAGTTAGAGATAAAGAGACTTACTATTTTCTTCCATTCTGCAATTTTAATGAAGGATACTCTGAGCTAACAATTAACATCTCTCCTAACTTCCATTGCTAAGTGTAGCACACAATGGAAGAGAATAAAAAATTAAAAGGAGCTAGTTGTCTTTGTCTTGGACACACTATTTTATTGAACTACTCTTTTGTGCTGTATATATACATTGAATGTTCAAAGATGTCATATGGAATGATATGCTACATGCCATTAAAATCATACTATGTGATGATATTCTCTGCAAGATGAAATGATGACTGGTTAGACCCAATAGGGGCTTACAAATGGATACGTTAGCAATAGGTGATGCAACCTGCACTAGCACCTGTGCCCACTACAAGTAGACAAAATAATTAGAGAATTCAGTGAGTCCTTTAGCTGTTTGAAGCATTCAAATGCATGTAAGCTGTTTCGCTGGTATTATAAAAAGCAAAGCAAAAGCCTAACAGCTATTCAGATGAATCTATGACTTTTCTATTTTATGTGGGCATGAAATAAAAAATCCTAGGAGGAATGCAGATGGAAGTATTTGCCTCTATCTCCCTACTTTCCATGCCTCTGTTCTGTGGTTCTGTCCTCTAGGGCTCCCCTACTCTGGAGCCAGCCAAGTCACCACCTGCTGAGATATTTCCTGAGGCTCTTAGCAAACCTGATCTGTTCCACTGGTTACATATTTAAGGAGGAATGAAACATGCCATTTAAAACTTACAAAAACGCAATTCCACTTCCTCGATGTCTTTATTGTACGTCTTTAGTTGGATTCTAGGAGTAATGTGGATTATTTTATATCTATGCTTTAGGAATCAGTTACTTAAGAAACATAGAATCAGAGGATAATTGCATCTAATTAAATCTAACTTTATATATTAATAAACATTTATGAATAATTTATAAAGTTTGATCATATTTTAATCTTCTCCAATACTCTGATATTTACTGTATGAAGTAAAAGTGAAAATGACATGTGACTAATACAAACAATATTACATTTAAAATGTAGTCTATAAATGACTATATAGCATCAGTTTTCTCCCTGTATGAAATAGAATTATTGTAAAGCAGGATTATCTATACCACAAACAGAAGCTCTAGATACCTTTGTAAATAATTACTTCATAACAAATTCTGGATTTTTTAATAATTGGCCAAAATTAGCTTTTTGAACCACCCTATTAGATCCAAATTCACATCTGCAGATGTACATTAATATCTACACATACATTTAAGTGTGATTTTGTATTCACTAAAAATAAGACTAACTCAGTTGAAATAAATATTTTAAAAACTTTATTTTAGCCCACAGGACATGAAAAACAAGTGACTTATTTAAAGTTTCAACTTTTTAATAGTTTGTATGTTTCTTTAATTTATAACAAACGTAGTCATTATATACCTCAAATGTTAATGAGTCTAAGAAAATGACAAATTTCTTACTTCTTAGTTGGGATTTCGTTTTTGTTTTAATGTTCAGAGTTTCTACAATCTTGTCATATTTTAGTTCTAACTTAATTCCATTTAGACTCTGAGCCTGTATAAGTCTGTGACTATTGGGACAATTCAAATATTGATAAGACTTATACTTTATGTCTACAACTTTCAGAATTTAACAATTTACTTTTAATCATTGTATGTTTAAACTTATTATTGGATCTTACCTTGGTTTGTTAAAAGTATGTCCATATTTTCAGACCACACTATTGCTTCTGTCGTTGGTGACCTGTAGAAACAACATCTACCCTTGACAATAGCATTGTGATCTTTTTCTTCTATAACATATGGTAATACTTGAGCTATATATATTTGTTGAATTACATAATTTAAATCACCTTGGCACCATAAATCAAACTGCATTTTACAATTACAAGGTCAACAAGAATTATATAATTTTTCCTACACGGGACTGCAATAGCAACACAAAGTGGGGTGTAATTTTGATACCAGCAAATTATTTATTAATATAACTGACACTGTTAACAGTATTAGCATATTCTTAAATTCTAATAAAGGCAAAAGGGAGATATTGCTCATCATTCTATGGAGCATAGTGAATTTTTTCTTTATGCAACATTAGTCTATTACTGAAAAGTTATCATGATAGAATAGTGATGAATGAGCTATTTCCTAAGTTTTTCATTATATGAAATTACCAGATTCACAATTATACATCTCAAAAAAGTTTTGAAAAAGTTTTGATTAAGGATTTCTAACATGTGATGACCCTGAAAATATTTATTTATTGTATTTTGAGAAGTCTTTAACCCACTCTAAGACAAGCCTTTATTTCTCTTTAGACTGGTATGCTTCCAGTTCTGGGCTGATTTATTTAAATCTAGGCATCTGTCAGGCCAGAATAATATCTTTTCCAAAGCAGTCAAAAATTTATAGACTTAAGTTTTCTAAAGAAATGATACTTTTGGAGATGTGATGTAGAAATAATAAATCAGGTTTAAGATACAAACTTTCTGAGATGCAAATATATCATGTATTATTCCCCTTAGTAAACAAAGATCCCAATGAAATAAGCCCCCATCTATAGAAAGCATCTGTTGTCCAAAAAAAAACCAACACCTTGGTTTATGTAGCTGTGGTGTGCAAATGACTTACTTGCAGAGCGGGATGGGCTAACTGAAGAATTCTATTAGTGACTGATAATTAAATGGAGTCTCATATCTAGTCATTCCTAAAAAATTTTTATTTACATATCAAGGTGACTAATCTTAAACCAGCATGAAGGGACCACTTTGCTCATATCCTATGATTTTCTGTGATCTGCTGCAGTTCTTACTCTTTGTGTCGGGCTCGATGGGTTCCCTTGTGTTGGTACAGTCGGAGCTGTGTTTTCAGGTGATGATGGCTGTCCTCGGGACACAGAGAGGGGCTGTATCACTCCTGTGACATTTTGTTATCCTCCATTACTTATATGTCCTGTCTCAAATTTACTTCCCCAGTGGTGGCAGCTGATTTTCCTTTCTCCCTTGATTTTCTCAATTTTGGTGACACACAATTTCATCCAAAACCATTCTGAGATGGTGGTTTTTCATTCAAACAGACATTTTACAAGTCTAAGTTGCTCAATTTCTATCTTTCATAAATGGAGAATGAGACCCAATCTTGAGTTAATTTTACATTGAAAAGCTTTTGTGTGCTATAAAACCTGTTACTCTAATAAGCATATATTTCGTATGAGTCTAATAATAGGAATTTTATCAGACAGTGCAAAAATCATCATACGGTCTCTTAAAATGAACATGTTTCAAAATGTCTCTATTTGTAGATTGAAATTTGGTGGTTAGAAGAGTATTTGAATTAAAATGTACTTAGGACCTGTGGAATCTATGTTAATGAATAGGGCAGAGGGTACTTTTGAGCCTCAGCCTGACCACACCATGTAGCCATTTTGAATGAGGAACAGCCGTCCAAGAAAAACACTGTGAAATAAAATCTTGACAAAATCAAGGACAAACATATGTTTCCCCATTAGGATGTAAGTTCTCTGATGACTGGGATAAATGTAACTTTTCCACCAAAAACAGAGTGTTTGGTCCAAGAAATATTTGTCAAGCATATAAATGAATAATGAATGAATGGGCACACCCCAAATAGTGGCAGACAAAGCCGGCAGTGGAATAGGGCAGCGGCCTTCGAGAAGCTGGTAGGTAACGGCGATAAGAAGGTTACTGAGAGGTATGGCTGAAGTAGTGTGTTGTCTTCAAAGGGTGCTCTCAGTGAGGGAAAAGGGGAATGGTATGAAAGCATCCCCGGGCAGTGACACACCACAGACCTCACCCTCAGCCCTGAATATGTGAAACTGGAGATAATGGACACCATCCATTCTGGAAGGCATAAAGGCAAATCATATCCTTTAGCAACAGCCAGATTTTGCTTAAGCCAAAAGCAAAAGGAATAATGAAGAAGTCTTTTTGGAATGGAGTGTTCAAAGAAATGGTAGTTATTGTTATTATCTTGGTTAATGTAGGAAGACAGTAAAAAGAGAAAAAAGAAAGTAAAGTTTGAGAGATGGTACAGAACCAAGCACAGAAGAAAAATCTTGTTTTGAATTAGATATCCTAGAATATGATAGATAGTCTATAGATAAAGAATATCATATATAATAGAAGTAGAGATACTGGCATATTTAGCACCCTATTTGAGGTCCACCAGTTGCTGACATTGTTATAAAGGGAGAAACTGCCCGGCTCTCAGAAGGAACGACCGCTGGTGTTTCGCAGTGCCTGGAAGGCCCTCAGCTCATTGTCTGCCAACTGATTGCATGTTGGATCTGAGAGGTTTTATTCTGACTACCTGATAGGTTGGAAGGCTGGTGGCACCCCAGTACTTACTTTTCAGAAGCTGGGTAAAATATAATTATTTTAAGGAGTAATGTTTTTAATTTGCTGTACAAATTTTTAAGTTTTGGGTTGACCGTATATTTATAATTCTGTGGAAGTAGATTATTGCTATATATGAATAAACAGAGAGACAATGTCTAAAATAGCCCTAAAATGCGCCAAAATGTATTGAATATTTACAATCTATACCACCACATGGTGCTAAGCATGTCATATGCTTTATCTCATTTATTCTTGAAAATGACGTCTGTTTTTTAATCTTGTATTATTAATGAGTGAAAAGGCCCAGACGTGCTAATAACTGGCAAAATATCTCACATATATTAATGAGAAGTTAGAATTCAAACACAGGTGTATCTGCTTTTAACCCCGACTGTTTTTATACTTCTTTCTGGAATAGATGAATCAATACACATATGCTTACACTTTGTTCATGTTTTGAAACATTACGGTAAATAATTGGAAAGTGCTTTTTCTGCAACAGAGTTTTATTAAACACACAAATATTACCTCTAAGTAATAGTTAAATTGTGATAATTAGCTACTCAATAGAAAGTTTACAGAAGACAAAGATTCTTAAATCTTATGCATTATCAAATGAAAATGGGATATTTCTCATTTGAGATGTGAGGGAGAAATGTGTTTTATGCTTTAAAAAATGCATTTATATAAATGTTAAGAAGGAAATCTATTGAATTTGAATTGTGGAAAAAGAGGGTAACTGATTTAAAAGTGGAATGATGTGGCTGAAGTTTACCTGCCATGTGTTACCTTAAGTAAATGTATGATGTGTCACTGTCATTTCTTTCTTTCTCTTTTTTTTATGTTATTTGAATTTTCATTGTAATTTGAACAGAGCTCTTGCTTGGCCCCTCTCATTTGTATGCATGTATGTATTTCCTGGATAATTGTGATGCATAATCAGAGTAACTTTTTGTATGCATATGATTTGCCATGAAAATTCACCATATATCTGGAGCCAAAACTGCACTTAGTGTTTCATGGGGTTTTGGCTGATTTTCTTTCTGTTTCCTTCATTAAGCAAGTATCATCAAGGCCAGCAGTTCCCATATTATTTGTCCGGAGAAGAGCCAGGCCAGATGGGAACTGCGTGAAAGCCACCAGTTATCTTGCTAATTGTGCCAGCTAGAACCAGTTGTATTGCATTAAAATATTTGGAATCCAACAACTTAGCTGTTCACACTCAATTAGCAGGGTGCTGGAGAATGGGAAGTTCAAGCAAGGAGTCCATGTGTTCAAGGAAGTGACAGCTGCTTCCTTACCCAGCGTTTGAGATCTATTTTCAAATTTCTTAATAAGTCCTTACCCAGCATTTAATATCTATTTTCAAATTTCTTAATAAGTATCACAAAAGTAAATAAGTTTTGCAAGGGTCATATATATCTTATGTCTTTAACATTTAATAATTTGGAAAGTTTCACTGAGAGAGAACTCAGTGTTTTTTTTCTCCACTTTATAACCTTTCTTTGTCTTAGCAAATATAAAAATTAACTGTAGAAGAGAACCACAACTTTTGTTGACGTGTATTAGGAAACAAGAAACCTACAGAGAAAGGAGAAAAAATAAATCAGGAAGACAACAATTAGCATATTTATCATAAATGAAGGAAAAAACTACCCAGGTTAATGGAGACTCAAGTGTTGCATTTGTACATCTTTGGAGATAAAAACAGCTTTAAACAGCAACTCACTTTACTGGCATTTTTCCTTCCTGTCTGATTGTCACAGATGACGTCAAATTTCTCTTTCTGACAGATCTTCAAGCTGAAGGTAATGTAACAGTAGGAACATTACAATTAGTATGCAAATACCTATCCCCTGGGTTCTTTAAGTCATTGGCATTCTTTAAATCATGCTTTCTCAGTATTTTTCATTTTGATGTTAACTTTTCAATGGTCAAACCACTTAAACTTCTAAGTAACGAATAATTCTGAATAAAAATATGACATTTCTCCGAGTCTGTGGCATGACTGAAATAAATTCCATTTGAAAGTTTACTTTCTAAAGTTCATATACATCCGTTTACAAGACAGCTATTGTTCACATGAGGTAAAATCAACTCAAAAACTTATAAAATTTACATTTAGCTTTAGGTCTTTAATCTGTCTAAGAGATCATTTTCTTTTCCTTTTTACTTTCATTTTCAGAAAGTCTGAGGAAGACTTTTTAATACACTTATCTTAATATATTTTTAAGTATTTTTACAATTTTATTCATGGACTAAAATATTCTAGTATGTGGCATTATACTTTTTAAAAAACTATGCACTTTTTATAGCTTGATAACATGCATTTCTCTATTTTTTTAACCTTGAATCTCATGGCATTTTACACCAATATTTCTTCATGCAAAGCTGATATTTAAGGTAGTCATGCTTGAATACATTTATCAAAATAAAGGCCATATGTTGGTTTTTTTATTTGTAGGCAAAGTTTTGTACATGTAACCCATGCTTTATCACGTTTTAATCTAATATAACAAGAGTTCTTTGGTAGTAAAATCCTACCACTATACATTTGTAACCCTCAATGTAAATTAAACACTCCCGAAAAATTGAAGAGTTTCAGGGTGGAAGAGCAAAAGGAGTCAGAAGACAGCAGAAAAGCTCTCTCCCTGACTTAGCACTGGCACATTCCCATTTAGCTGATCTCTGCAATGCCAGAGGGTGTCTCCTATGCAAGTGGCCTTGAGCTATTGAGACTGACAGAAGAAGGAATGACCCAGAGTTAGTGTATCATTAAGAAGGGATGTCATCAATTACTTAGTTCATTTTAATTCAAGCACCATTAAGTAATGTTTTTATGAAATGCAAAAACTGAATCATTAAACTTATTTAGACTTTTTTTTTTGCAGAGAAGGGATAATGAAGTACTAACTTTGTAATATTTGCTCTAACATAGTACCTTTTGGAAAAATAAACTGTCAAAAATTTAAAGACTCTCTTGGTAAAAACCATGCAAAATATGTAAAAAATATGAGCCAGAGTTAGGCTTACTTTATAAAACTTTAAAACAAAAAATGAAATTTCTGTTTTGATTTCAACGTAGCTGAAAGTGTGTGCATTCTCGTACATCCTTCCACAGCACGAATTATCATTTGTTTAATGTGTACTGCCCATTCCTTACAAACTTCTTTCACTTTTTCAGGAAAATTGTATTTGATTTATCAAATGAGGCTTCCTAATAAATGAGCAGAAGAGTAAACTGATTTTTTTAGGCTGAATGATTCATTACTGCATTCAATACATCTTGGCAAAAGACTGCCATATAGAGGTAGTGTTGGAACATCTAAATATCATCGTGGTCTCAGGGGATTCAGGTCCCATTATCAGAGCTCGTGCCCAGCATGGTAGGCTAAATAATGGCCCACAAAGATGTCTGTGTTAATGCCTAGAGCCTGTGAATATCTTACCCTACATGGCAAAGATTTGTTGATCATTCTAGATTATCCAGGTGGGTTCAGTGCAATCGCTAGGGTTTTACAGGAAAGGGGCAAGAGGCTTAGTCACTTGTAGCATACGTGAGGACAGAAACAAGAGGTCAGAGCGAAGGAGGCAAGGAATGTGGTGGCCTCCCTCAGCTGAGCAAGGCAGGGCACCAGGGCTTGCTGACAAATCGGTCACGTTACTTGGTAGGCACATCTCAGGTCCGTGTGCCTTAGGGGTACTTTTTCTGTGTTACCTTAGGATTCCCAGTCACTGATGATCAAAGAAACATTCACCTCAGGAGAGTGAAATGTTTAACAAGCTTTCTGATGTAAGCAAAAATGTCTTTTATGTTTTAAAAGTTGAATACTATCTTACACTTTAATGGATTCATATACTTCTATTAATTAATTGTAATTAAATTTGAATAGTATGATAGCAATGAGTAAAAGTAAAAGTGTTATCCAAATCAAAAGATCACTTTTCTCTATTATTTTTGCCAAGAATATTTAACCTCACATTATAATCTCATTGTCTTCATAATATCTGTTATTAATCATTTCCTTGTAGTTTTTTTCTTTAGCTGAGTATTTTAACAACATAGAGATAAATAACCATTTAATTGACTCTTCTTTCCCATATTGTAATTTCTGGGTTGCTATCTCATACACACAGCAACTAATTATTTGACTTTTCTCCTGAACTAAACTTCCCTTTCTTTACTATATGGTAGAGCTCAGTATTCAGTGCAAAAACGTGTAAGGCAGGGTAGCAGTTATATGGAATATTAATAAAGCTAAGTAACTATTTTAAGAAGAATATTTCAACTGGTATCTATGTACATCTTTGGCTAAAAATACTTTGTTCACTTTTGTGGCCCAACAGACTACTCGAGGCTTTGTAGTAGGGAATAAATACCTTAGTCTGGGTAGTGGAATTTTGACATATTGAGAAGAAGGATAGGCTGTACATTATAGCTTTTTAAAATACAAAGTAGAGAGAAGATGCTAAGGTGTTCTTATATTTGAAAGTACTAATCCCTAAAAAGGAAGAATGAAACACAAATTCTGGCTATGTATGTCTAAACTGAAATTCTCTGATACACCCAGATACATTTCAAGCCCAGTATACAATATTCATGACCATTTTATAAGGCAATGGCTCTATTTATTTTGTCACTAGAATCAGTTATGTAAGCCATGATATAAATTTAAGTTTATTTAATTCTGTTATTTCAACCAGATCCAAATTCCAATTAGGGATAAATTGGCCCTCCCTATTTAGTTATCCAGAATGGAAAAGGTAAAAGAAAATAAAATTCTAACCAAGTCAGTCAACTTTCTTCCTTAGCATACGATAAGACTATTTTCATGTCGATTTTTCATAACAAGACTTTATATCCTTGCATAATAATTTTCCTTTCATACATATGTGTGTGTGAATATATATGGAAAATTTCGCATATTTATTTATGATAAAATATATAACTTTTAAATTTGTGAAATTATTTTTCTAGAATGGAGAGGGGAGAAAGGCAATGAAAAACTACTCACTTTTTATAGCAAGTATTAGTAAAACATCTGGCTAGATTCTTGAGGACATTCAACCATTTAATTTTTTGACAGGCTGAATGAGTTTCTCCTAATTTGTGGATTATTGCTGGAAGAACTCTCTTTTCAACATTATAAAGGAGGCAGGAAGTCATCAAATATGTTCACTGCCGGGAATCAGACAGTAGCAATGTCTTCCATTGAATTTATCATTCCCTGGCAACTTGAGCCTTTTATCTTCTGATCAGTGGTGCTTAGGCTTGACTTATAGACTGGCTACAGGAAATTCAGAAATGTCATACCTACATTAATTTTCAATCAATTGATCTTTAGACAATATGCTTCACACAGAAGGTTACAGAATTGTTAATCTAGATACTATTACAATGAGTGTGCTTCCCAGAACAACAACAGAAATCTTCAGGAGTTTCCCATTGCTTACTTAGTAAGTCAAGAATCTTGAACATGGCCGTATGTACCCTATTTCTCGAAAACATATTTTTTTGCCGTTACTAAGATGCTATTGGATACCAGATACTGTATATAGCTTTACATAGAGTGTTTAATTTCATTCTATAAAATTCTAAGGTCCTCATTTATATGGGAGGAAAGAAGTTAAAAAAGTCAGTTCCTTTCTCCCAAAAGAAATTTAAATGATGGAGCAAGGGTTCAAATATGGGTTTAACTGATTACAAAACCTATGTTCTTTCTTTGCATATTATTTAAAATTTCAAATCATGTACATCCTTTGCTGTGAAGGTATTTATCATAAGTTTAAAAGAAAAAAGTGTCAAGTGTTACTCTGATGATCTTTGAAATTATATTTTTTATAGAAGACATGGCAGAGTGGGTTATATAATGAACAGGTTTGTTCAGGATCATATCTCAACTGTTATAGGTCCAGACATGGTAATAAATACATATTTGGAAGAGTATATGAAATTAGACTTAAAAATAGGAGGCTTTCAAGGTTTGTAATGATGTAAGTAGAATATGGGTTATGATTTATTTTAAAAAGCGTGCTACCCTAACATCAGCTCAGTCTTGGTGGGAAAAGGGCAAAGAAGTGAAGGCAGGGGGTGCATATACAGCACATATCCTTTTGTAAATTTAGCACTATGATTTCACACGTGTCATGCCCTTTATTACATGGGTTCCCTTAGTACGCTTAATGTACATATATGTAAATACCACATTTTATTTCCTCATGTTTGCTCAGAATTTTGTAACTCATTCTTTATTCCAACATCTTCTCGCTCTTCAACATTTGTCTTTACTTGATTTTTGGGGGGGCTCCTAAGTTTCCTACACATATTCCAGCATGATTTTGATGATGCATGTTCTTTATTTGTTAAAGGTTTTAAATGAGAAATAAGGTGGTCTCTCATGATATAATCATAAAAGTAAGTTATGCTCATTGTTCTATGAAGGGATGCCAGTTCTTTCTAACATAGACAAATTCAATTCTAAAACTAATAAGGAAGAATGTTGGTAGAAATCACTTCATAAATTGTGTCTTATCTTGACCACAAAACTATACAATCATGATTTATTATCCTCACTTTAAAGATGATAAACGGAAACTTGGAAAATGAATTAAGACTTTCATTTATGATTACACAACTAGTAACTTCTTAAGTGAATAACTGCTGTGTCTTGGATTGAAGTTTTGAACTCTTTAAATCCAAATATACTTTCTACTAAACTTCTTATGAGAAGTTCTCTGTCTTAAAATGTAGCTTAGATTAGCAAAGGACATGCAGACCCAAAGACAATACTATATATACAGGAAGTCCATCTTTTTATAGTCACAATGTGTTTAGAGAGCCATATGTTAAAGTAGTTCACTTTTATCACAGGATTAATGATATAATTTTGAGTTATATTTTAAGCCATATAACATGTTTTAATTTTTTAAGGCTTTTTATTTTGACATAACTATAAATTAACAAGAAATTATGAAGATAAGACAGAGAGGTCCCATATACCCTTCACTCAGTCCGTCCCAGTGGTTGTATCTTATATAATTACAGCACATTGACAGCAACCCGACATTGGTACATGGATGTTTATTTCTGTCATTTTATCACATGCATAGATTCATGTAACCACTATTGCCGTCAAGATACAGAACTATTCATCCCCTAAGTGATCTCCCTTATGCTTCCCCTTTAGAGTCATCCTCTGCATCAATTCCTGCTCCTGGAAACCACTAATCTGATTTAATCTCTCTATTTTTTGTCTTTGGATACTGTTCTATAAATGAAATTATATACTTTATGACCTTTTGATATTGGCTATTTTCACTTAGCATAATGTCATTTAGCTCCAGCCAAGTTGCTGTGTGTATGAATAGTCTATTCTTCTTATTGATGAGTTGTATTCCATAGTACGGATGTACCACTGTTTGTTTAATGGTTCACCTACTGAGGGACATTTTTGTTGTTTATAGTTGTTGGTCTATTACAAATAGAGCTGTTATGAACAGTTGTGGGCAGGATTTTATGTGGACATAGGTTTTCATTTATCTGAAATAAATGCTGAAGGTTGTAATTGGTAAGACTGCATATGGTAAGTAGATATATATATGTGTGTGTGTGTATATATATATGTTTACTAATATATGTGGCATTTATATATGTATGTATTTACATATATATGTGTATACACGCACATACTTTTTTTTAAAGAAACTGATAAAGTATTTCCACAGAGACTACATTTTATATTCTTACCTGCAGTGTATGAGAGACTCAGTATTTCTGCATTCTCACCAGCTTTTACTTTTGTCATTGTTTTTTATTTTGTATGTTCTAATAGGTATGTAGTGATAACACCTCATGGCGTTAATTTAATTCCATAACAGCTAGTGATGTTGAGCATCTTTGCACGTGCTTCTTTACCATCTGCATATTCTCTTTGGTGAAGTACCTCTTCAGGTGTTGCACGTTTTCTAACTGGACCACAAGGTTTTTTAAAAGCTTGAGTTTGAGAATTCTTTATATATGATAGGTATGAGTTCTTTGTTAGATATGTAGCTTGCAAATACGATTTTCTAATAATATATTTCATCCTCTTACCATGGTTTTTCACAGAGCAGGACTTCTTAGTTTTGGTGAAGTACAAATGATTGTTGTTCTTTTATGAATGTGCTTTTGGTATTATTTCTAAGAACTCTTCCCCAAGTCCTCTGTCTCAAACATTTTCTCTTGTTACATTCTAAAAAAAAAATTCATTTTCTGTTTTACATTTGGAATATTATTCAGTCTTAAAAAAGGAAGGAAATCCTGCTGTTTGTGAGACTACGGATGCCTCTTGAAGGCATTGTGCTAAGTGAAAAAAGTCAGACACAGAAAGACAAATACTGCATGATCTGATTTATATGTGGAATCCAAAATATTCACATTCTTAGAAGCAGTGAATGAAATAGTGGTTGACAGGGATGGACACAAGGGGGATAATGGAGAGCCATTGTTCAGAAGGTACAAAGTTTCAGTTATACAAGATAAATTGGTTCTGGAGATCTAATGTATGCCATGGTGACTACAGTCTGTATGGTGTAGTTGAAATTTGCTTGAGAGGGTAGACCTTAAATGTTCTCACCACTCCCAAAGGAAGAAAATGGTTAACTATGTAAGGCAATGATCATGTTAAGTAGCTTGATTGTGGTGATTGTTTCAGTGTATACATATATTAAAACATTAAGTTGTATACATTAAATGTATATAATTCCTATGTTCATAACTCAATAAAGCTGAAAAAACAGTTTAAGTTAGGTACATCTATTTTTATTTAAAATAGTAAATTTTTTTATCAAGTTACTTACAGCTTTTTCATCCAATCACAAGTAAGAAAGTAAAATGTGCACAGCTACATGCAGCTAGATCTTCAACTAGAATGCAAAGCTCCTCATAACCCAGGGCTACACGTGCTCTACCATGGAATCATTCTTGAAGTTGTCTAGAACAGTATACATCAACCATAATCATGAACTATTGCTGTGTACATAGGCATCAGTATAATCTATATCGTCATCACCCAACTGATTACCAAAGTAAGTCTCAGTGACACATTTCCAATTGTTACACACCTCAACCTGGTTAACCCTCAGCTCATCAAATTCAAGCATCAGAAATTTAATTCCCCATTTTCCATCCTTTATCATTCATTCCTCATTTTATGCTTATGATTAACCTGTACTCTCAATCATTCAAATGTCAACTTCACAGTTATCATCAATGGTACCTCACACAAAGGTTACGTATTGTCAGATTATATATCTCATTTTAGATATCCCTCACATTTATCTTTGCATCCCAGGTCTGCCAACATTACCCTAGTCCACGCCCTCGCTTAGGCGGACTGACACATCTGTCTAACGGGTTGCGTTTTCTCTGGATTCCTCACTCTCCAGTTCACCTTGTGTATCTTAGAAGAGTCTTGCTGAAAACAGCTACGATCTCAGTATTTTCTGTCTTAAGACCTTTTGTGTTCCTGTTATTTACTAAATCACATGTAAATCTTTTAAAATGACTTTCAACATCTACCATAGTCTGGTTCACAGCCGATTCTTCCAAAATGTATTGTCTTAAAGTAGATTGTAGTCAGGAAAACTAAAAAGTAAAGTTCACACTTAACTTTAATTTATCCATTCTGTGCTTTTGTCCATACTTTAAACCCACTATAGAATTGCTTTAACCTATCTTTAATTTTCCAAATTCTTCTCCGAATCAAAGTTTGGCTTTCTGATCTCCAATCCAAAGAGATGGAAGTGAATTCTGGTTTCTCTGCAGTTCGATGGCATATGTACAGGATGTTTTATCACTTTCTAACTTTATATTTCTAGTATATGACTAAGTATTCTCTCTTCTTTTAGATTTCTTATCCATGAAGATGCCAGGTTTTTATTCAGCTTTTAATTCCTTTTCAATACTTAGCACATTACTTCATAAATAACAACAAAATTGGTATAATAGTAATAACATTAGATATAAAAATAGAATTCAATAGAGTAGAATTATAAATAACTTTTTTCCTCCCTCAGCATCTAGAGAGTTATTCATGGCAACATGGCTTTAAATTGCGGTGAACGTGTCTGCAAGAAGGCATTTATCATTGAGTTAGGATACCACTGTTTAAATAAGCTCCTATGCCTAATCCTGTTTGTAATGTAGAAAGGCAAAGAATGTCTATTCTGTATATGTAGATTTTGGGAGTTTGGGGCTTGATTCAGTTTTGTATTATTTCTTGTCTATGCTGACCTCCTTTCCTCATTTGTATTATTGCTTCAGGTAGCAAGATTATAGCGATTATAGCACAAAGATTTGGCCACAGTTTTACATTAATTGCATGACACACCTCATTTGAGAAACGTTCCTCTCCTTTATAGAGTCTATGAAATTGCCTTTATACTTTAATTCCTCAGTTACTGGTATTTCCTTAAGTCAGAGTAAGAGTAGTTTTTTTAGTTTTTCGTTCTTGTGTTAGCTGCAGTTTGCATAGCTACCCTTTTCCCCTTTATAATAAGCAGATAAACTAAACGACTCTCCCAAATTTCACTCTTTTCTGAAGTAGGCATTACAAAATCAGAAATAGTCAAAATGTTACTTTGGTAAGTAGGAGACCTGGTTAATCTTAGGGTGATGGCCTTGAGAAGAAAAAATTAAAACTGGAATAATGTACATCTTATGCTCATTAAAAAGCTAACACATAATCCAAAGGAAAAAAGATAATAGATGATTAGATTTTTATGCTCACACTAGTGGGATCAGTCCTGTATAACATCTTAGGTGCCCAATATCTACTTTTATTTTTCACTGAGTTTAGCGAGATATTAAACCACTAAATGTATATGTAAAATTTGTTGATATTATATGTGTGATTTTTAAAATTAAATAACTCATCTGTGCCTCTCTGAGATGAACTGCTCGGATCTATCATTTAAAAGGAAAAAAATTGGTTCATAGAATTTTTAAGAATTGATTCGTAGGAAATCATTTTAAATCATGTAACACTTTACAAATAAATTTAATCATATTTCTAATGAGAAAATATGAGATCTTAATATTAACCTTTAACCTTTGCTTAACCTTAACCTTTATCTTGAGCAGAATAGCTAGTGTCTGCAAATTACTTCATTATTTATTTAATCAATCCTCTATTAAAGTTTACTTATAACAGGTGAGTGATGCCACTATTGGATATAACACTGTAATAGACAATCTTGTGTGCACGTATTTTGCACATATGTGGTAATATCAGTGTAAATTCTAGAATTAAGATTGCTAGGTCAAATTTTATGTACAATTCATATTTTGATACTTATTGACCAACTGCTCATTAGAAACTTTGCATCTGTTTGTAGTTACACAAAGAGCATTTCCCCAAACTTTTTTTAAATAAAAAGTTTTTATTATTTAAAAAAAACCTTTGTAAATATATTTCATTTGGAAAAAATATAGAGACAAATTATTAATTGAATTTACTAAGCACTTACATTACCAATAATGAAACTAACATTAGGTAAATGAGATCCATCTGTTTTTAACTTTTATCTTCATTTTATACATTGAATCCTACAAATTGAGTTAGTATATAATATGAAGTTGTACATGTATATAATGCATAATATGAAATTAATGTTAATTTCAATAGTCTACAACATTTTGCATGCTTTCATTTTTAAAAAGACAGAATACTGTATTTTGTTTTGCATATGCGATAGAGTCACATTGTCAATTACTTGGATTTTACTCATCAAAGTAAAGACAGCTTTCTTAGTCTTCCCTTGATTAGGCAATGTGACTTAAAAGTAATAAGCATCCCATAAGCAATTGTAAATACTCTAATGCTGCAGATAAAGAAGTCAGAGTCTCAATATTTTTCCATGATAATTTTGCTCATGTTTTGCTAATTTTCTTTATTTACCAAATGCTTAGTTAATTATTTACTAGGACTTTGCTTTCCAGAGAGCAAATCCTTTTAAGATGCTTTTGCTTTCCCTTTAAAAATATAATATTCCTTATTTCATACATTTTGGAGATTCAGCCTTATTTATTTTTTCATTTCCCCTTTCCAACATAATGGTCTGTGAATTGTATAATCGGCTGTTGCTAGAGTGTTGTGTTCTCATTACTTCTAACCTTTTTGCAAGGCTGCTGTTATTTTCTTTGGTTCTGCTCATTGAGTATTGAACTTAGTTTTTTTTTACATGTTGTCCTTTACCACTTGATAATGCCCATCTAGGCTTCTTATCAAGGTTTCATGCTATTTGTCTGACTCTTAAAAGCTTCTTAGGCCAGTTAATTTTTAAAAGTTTAACCATATTCTTATTATTTGATACACATTGAAAAGGTTTGTGTGTTTCCAGAGATTCTCTTATTATTTTTGAAGGAAATGACTAACCTTTCTTGAAAGAGTCATTGTAAAAAGTGTTTTATCAGAAGGCAAAGAAAATTTTGGTTGTTCTACTAGCCTTAACAATATTCTAAAACAGAACCAAGGGGGACTAGAGTTTTGTGTCTTCTAGAACTTTCTGGAAAGCTCCTTTGACTTTCACTCAGGCATTCTGGAATTATCCAGATATGTTTGTCAATTTAATGGCATCACTCACCTGTTATAAGCAAGGATCTGACACAATTAATGCCCTTCTCGACCTAACTGGATTGGCATATCTAGATGCTGATTTTAATGAAAAAGCAGTTTCTGTGCATATTATAAACAAACTAAATTAAGTGTTAATTTCAATAAGACTGTGTATGTCTTGCTTTCTAAAACTGAGAAAATCATTTCTCATTTTTCCTATAGGATATAGTTCATATTGCTAATTCCTTGGATTTTACTCATCAATGTAAAGGCAGCCTTCTTGGTTACATTTATTGGATTAGGCACTATGACTTTAAAATGTAAGCACACACATATATTTAGTGCTTATAAAATTATTTTTTTATATACCTTCAAAGTTAGTAACCATGTCTTTGGAGGTAAATATTGTTATCTGTATTTTTTAGGTGTGGACACTGATACACTTAGGTCATGAAAGTAGCATTTATAGAGTTAAAGTTGGAATCCAGGTTTGTTTAGACATTTCTGGGGAGTCTAATATGGCCTCTTCTTTTCCACAGTCAGTTATATAATCCTGGGTACAATACCATGGTTATCTCATAGCTATGTTAATGTATTTTGAAATAACTTTCCATCATGTCATATAACATAAATAGGGGTATCATTATTTTAAAATCATGCTAGCATTTTTCTAAATCCAGTCCTACAAAGCCTGACTAGATTTGCCAGGCCATGTAGACAATTAGTTTTTCCATATTCGTTATATTTAAATTGTGATAGTTATAGGATACATACCTTTTTTAGTGTTAATTATTATTAGTTATAAAATAACTATATATATATTTAAGCCGGTCTGTTTATTGTTGGAAATCTTTAACTGTAGAAAAACTATATTTTATCTTTATAATAATTAATTACATTATACTCTTCCATATAGCACACTACTTCTTTTTCATGAAATAACCTTAGAAGGTCTATATTCTTTCTGCAGGCAATTTAAAATTAAAATAATAAGATATTCATTCTAGAACACCCTCATTCTCAGAGATAGTACAAGTTACAGACAGAGAAGAGGCATAAAGTATCAATGTCATTACAAAACTTTATTTTAAGAGCAGTTTTAGATTCACAGCAAAATTGAGAGGAAGAAATGAAGAATTCACCATACATCCTTTGCCCAACACATTCCCTGTCAGCATGGTGCATTTGTTGCAAATGATAATTGATAAATCTCCATTGACACATCATAATTATCCAAAGTCCTTAATTTACCTTGGTGCTCACTTTGGTACTCTATATTCTATGTGTTTGGACAAATACATAATGACTTATTTCCATCATTAAAGTATCATACAGAGTATTTTCCTGTTCTGAAAGTTTTCTGTGCTCTGCCTATTCATCATTCCCCTCCCTCAAACCCTTGGCAAACCACTGAACTTTTTACTATGTCCATAGTTTTTTTTAATTGTTTTTTTCCCCATAATATTATATATTTCAGAATGCTATATATTTGGAATCATACAGTAGATAGTGTTTTCAAATTGGTAACTTAGTAATATCCATTTAATAGCTTGTCTTTTAACAGCTTGGTAGCTCATTTCTTTCTAGTGCTGAAACAAACATCCATTGTTTGAATAGATGACAGTTTTTATCCAGTTACCTACTGAAGGGCACTGTGGGTGTGTCCAAGTTTTGGCAGTTATGAAGAAAGCTGATAAAACTTCAGTGTGTAGGCTTTGGTGTGTACCTAAGTTTCCAAATCTCCTGGATAAATACCATGGAGCCCAATTGTTGGAATGTATAGGAAGAATATGTTCAGTTTTGTAAGAAACCACCAAAGTGAGAATACCATTTTGCATTCCTACTAGCAGTGAATGAGAGTTACTGCTGTTCCATATCCTCGTCAGAATTTGGTATTGTCAATGTGCTAGATTTTGGGCATTATAATAGATGTGTAGTTGTGTCTCATTGTTTTAATGTGTATTTCCTAGATGACCTATAATGTGGAATATCTTTTCACATGTGTATTTCCCATTTGTACATCTTCTTTTTGTGAGGTGTATGTTCAGATCTCGTGCCTATTTATTAGACAGGTTGTTTGTTTTCTCAATGATTTTTAGGTGTTCTTTGTATATTTTAGTTAACAGTCTTTTACCAGATGTGTTTTTTTGCAAATATTTTCTCCTAGTTTGTAATTTGTCATTTCATTCTCTTGGGAAATGGTTTATCATACCTTAAGAAGTCTCACTTTCCTGCTCTTAAAACATCATTTTCTGGATGACTACCTTGTGATTAAGACATTTGCTGGCATGGGACTTTGTAGGATCACCTTTGGATTCAACATTACAGTTAAGGAGAAATAACTAGTGTTTAACAAAGATGGGTGGAACCAATATAATTATCATCTTTTTTGTAGGTGGAGATTTTTAGAAGTTAAAATTATATATATGTATGTATATCCCTCTGTGACTACTTGTGGTATTTCATGTGCAGATTTCCAAGTGCAATGTAATCATTATTTCCATTTTCCCCATGTGAAATTCACATTGAAGTGAAATACTATTCCAAAGGAGCAGCAAATCATGTTTTTGACTTTTAGTACAATTTCAAAACCACTACAACATGAAATCTCTGTTAAGTTCAACTACTAATGCCTAATCCTTCTGTGAAGTAGGTACCTTTCACAGAGAAACCGAAACATGGGGAACCTTGCAGCCACATGTAGACCAATAATCAAACAGAAGTGAAAACTCTCCTAGTGAGAAAATTATTTAAGTATAACAATGGTAGAATTACTCTTGTGTGATTTGTTATTATCCTAGGGCTTTACCAACTTGATTTTAACCAAAATGTAACTATATTTAACCAAAGTGTAAGTATATACATATATTTATTTACTTCTTTGGTCATAAGACTCATTGGTCTCTTAAGAGGAAAGAAAAACTATGCTGATTTTTTGACACTATGACTGTAGAGAAATATGCATGTGTCTGTGGATACAGTTAATAACTAAGACGTGTATAATTTCTATCTGTATTTAGCTACATTTTAGATTTGCTTTGTTAATTGTGATATTTCTTAGGGATGAAGAGTAAAACATGATATAAATATTTATATGAGACAAAATTAGCTTTTAAAATTAATTTTTTCCCTATAAACTACTTTTTTTGGCATAAATTCCTTAACAAAGGGTTATGATTCTCTCTAATAAATAACTCGGCAAATCATCTCTGGGCTGTATATTTTTATGGCATGGCACTTGACATTTTTTCCCTCCTGGATATGTGTTGTTTGGATTAGCTCAATAACTATTTGGGTAATCTTCAATAAATTCATTCATGTCATCTTAAGGCTGATGATTTTTAAATTTTCAAATTTTCATTGGCAGCTTAGATCCTTCTCCTGAATTTTTTACCCCTTCATCTCTACTTAAAATTTCCACAATTTCATTTTGCCTTTTATCTAAATGACTCCTCCTTCTATTTTTCAGTCAATTTTTCTGTCATCTACTCAGTGAGCTGAGAAAAAAAATGAGTCATTTTTGATTCTTTCTTGTCTCCCACCACATCCAATATAATGTCCTAATATCTCTTCATCATTTTGCTATCTCATTGCTTTCACTAGTTTAATATGGCTTTTGCCTGACATTTCTACAACAGCCCCTTAACTGTTCACCTGGTATCCTCTCTTGACTTCCTAAAGGCCACACTCCATAATGCAACAAGATTCACCTTTTCTGAAAAGTAAATCTGAGATGTGTCATTGCCTGACCAGATGTCATGCAAATGAATGCAATTTCCTTCACAACCAACCTTTATGCAAAGGCAGACAGTGGCAGCTGTCTCTATGAGGTAAAATGAAGAGTGATGGAAAGTTTTTCATCTCAAACGTCTCTCTTTAAAGCATCAGCATTGTATCTGAAATCTCCATCTTCTTCATTCCTTGTGTTAATAATTGGTTCTCATTTTAAAATGCAACACTTATTTTTTAAATAAATTACTTATTTGGTACTTTTAAAAATAAACTACTTAGTTTTAGTTTTATAGAGAAGTTGCAAATTTAAAACAGAGACTCCATAATCTATTCATCCTCCCCCCTCAACATATTCTATTATTGTGGTATGTTTATTAAAACTAAGAAATCAGCACTGCTGTTATTACCACTAACTAAACCCCCAAATTTACTCAAATTTCATCTGGTTTCCCACTGACTTCCTTTCTCCGTTCCAGGATCCAATCCACAATGCCACAGTGCATTTGGATAACACTTATGTTGACAGAGAAAATTAATTACAATTATTGAAAACTTAGTTTAAGACCATTTATTCGATTAACTAGCCAGTCACTCTTTATATGCTGAAGAAACAGAGGGAGAGTAAGAAAAGCAGAGTGAACAAGTAGGACAGTAGTTAGTAAAATTCAGAGAGCGTGTTGGGGTGTGAGAGTGGGTGCTCTAATGTGGGATCCCAGGCAGGAGGGGGAGGGTATTGCTGGGAGACTCTGGGAAATGAGGGGACAGCCTGAGGATGCAATTTATTTAGAAGATGCAAAATGGAGAGGAAATGCAAAATGGAGAAAAATGAATCATTACAAACAAACATTTCAATTACAAGTTTGTTTGAGAATAATATTTATTGATTACATAGATAATGATCAAATCATTAAGAGTCCAAATCCAGAATGGAAAAATATTTTGGGGAAAAAATTAAAAGCATATGTACTAGTAACTAGAATTGCATATTTACAGATTTCTCCTTAAGAGATCTGGTTAAGGGATGGAAACAATATTCTCCTGTTTGGAGTAAGTAGTTTGATTACAATCTTGCCATGATAGGGTTGTTCTCAGCTGATAGAAAATTTACGGTTGACCTTAGGCATTTGAATGTCATGTTTCTATGCTCAAATGTATCTTCTCAGGTTCCAAAGGGGACAAATATAAGTACTTTCTGGGCAAGTCGTCTATGTAGGGACCTGAGGGGAATGTCCGGTGTTTGTCGGCTTCCCTGGGAGCATCAGCTGTGGTCCTCTGCAAGGGCTCGGATATTGGATTAGCTGCTTCACTTTTAATTTCCTGGGAACATACTGTGTGGTCACAAGAACATTAAAAGAAAAATCTGCATTAAATTCCTTTTTAAAAATGAGACATTACAAAAGACGTACTTGCTAAAATCTGTACATGTGTGGGAGGGGCTTGTGGGCATGGGTTTGTGTTTTGGTTGTTTTTGGAGTCAAATTTTCCCTTCAAAGGTAGTAAAATTGTGCTACTAAAAATGAAGAATTTGTTCAAGTAATAAAGATGAAAAAAACCCATATATTCAAAAAGCATATTATGATCTTCAGATCAAGGCTCATCTTGCTATTATACCATTGTGTGTAGGTAGGGCTAATGAGACGAGTTTGATTTATACTAATTGTATAGCCATACAGTAAATCTTTTATCATCATGTTTATATTATATGAATATACAAATAATTCATAGAAAAGTAGTAACAAGACATAAAAATAAAATCAATAAGAATTTGCTGCTTTTTATGAAGTGCCAATAACTTTCCCAGTCATTTATATTTTTAGTGTTTAGTACCAATAGTGTTTAGTACCAAAAGTTATAATTAGAAAACAGCAAAGATCAGGATGATTTTCTTATTAGAGTTGGATTTCATCAATATGCTTAGGGATTAGAAAAGCCTCAAGTCATAAGATTTTCCAAGTTCTAATGACAACTCGAGCCTAATGTCAAATCATTATAATTTTATTAGGCACTTGTCATAACAACACTAATTATAAATTAGATCATTTTATATTCTTGAGCATAGGAAGAATAATTAAATTGGTGGTTTTGTTAATTGATGGACAGTTTAAAAGAACTTATTTCTTTTGGAAAATCAAGGTGTATTGTTCTTTATTCTTCTAAATAAGTGCTTAGTGGGAAAATGGGTTTAATAGAAATTTAAATCTAATAGAATAAAATAATTTTGTTATGAATATTAACTTGATTTTGTTAATAAGCTTTAATATACTTATTTTAAAGATGTGA
The DNA here is from genome assembly GCF_030020395.1 of Manis pentadactyla. NCBI lineage: Eukaryota > Metazoa > Chordata > Mammalia > Pholidota > Manidae > Manis > Manis pentadactyla. Next base: position 23,996,580 of record NC_080037.1, on the reverse strand, counting down.
AGCCTTAGCTTAGAATTTAAATATTAGAATTTTTCTTCATTATGTGAGGCTCCAATTTTAAAAGAGATATTTCATTAATAGAATTAAAGACAGAGAGTCATGATAATATTATTGGTTGTATAGTCTATTCTTTTAAAATATGCTAATTGTAGGCTCTATAAATGACGTGGAGATGAAAATCTCTGTAAATCCTTTAGTATTGTAATTAGCCTTATGATTTTTTTCTTGCAGATTTAAATACATACAAATGATTAATTTAAAACCAGCCAAGCTGAAAGACAACTTTTCAATTTTTAGTCAATTAGCTAATTTTAAATTTACTTTGTTTCCTCTCATGCTATTTCCTCATCTCAGTTTTTTTCCTGAAGCTGCTAATGTAACAGTAGGAAATTAAATTAACAATATAGTAAATTATAAATATCATGTTCTGTTGAAGTTTTCGGGCCACCCTTTGTAGCCCTGTTTTGAACTTCAGATGTTTTTCTTACCGGAAAAGCCTGTAGAACATATAACAACACACTGTCACACACACATATGCTTGCCTTTCTATTTTTTTTATCATCTGAGTTAAAGAGTTAGCATTTACTGAATTTCTACTATATATTGTCCTTAGATTCTCAACCTCCCATGCAACCATTTTAATGTGAAACAAAACACTTTGTGTGTTTATATTCTTGCAAGATGTGTATTGCTATTCTATATGCATATATTTTAATTGAAATTAATAAATGATGATTTATTACATATGTCATTCTGCTTCTAATGTCTTTCAACCAGCACCGTGTTTTTTAAAAAGCTGTACCCACGTTGTTATGTTTCTGTTGCTTCTAATTGCTGTAATATACTTCATTGTATTGTCCATCCTATCTTCCCTAGACTCAAATGCTTCCCCCTTGGCAACCGCAGGTAGAGCTCAAGTGAACATCCTCCTACCACTCCCCTTTATCACTATTTTTAGATGAGGAAACTGAGGCCTGGTGAGTTGAGTCATCTTGCCAGGATCACACAGCTGAGATTAGAACCGTCAGATTCCACTAGTACGCTTAGCTCTTGCAGGGCACTGCTCTGATTCAGTAGCCATGGGAGCAGTGCACTGTTCTTGGACAGTATATTCTAAATGGCTGTCTCCAGAAGGACTACATGAGGCTCACCTTTGACCTTAGTTTATAGGTCAAGGAGAATAATTCAGTGACTGATAACATGAATTTAACCTCTATTAGCATTATAATTAGGCACATAGGATATGATGAAGAGCTAAAAATACTATTTTATATAGGTCTAGTTAAAATTGAAGTGGAAAAGGAACCCCCAGTTATTAAATGTCTACTGTGTGTCAGGCATTATAGCAGAAATTTTATGTTCAATGATTGACTTCATCCACTAAAGTGCTCTATGTAGTAGCTAACGACTCCTTTCTAACAAGTCAGAAAAGTAGCTTGAATTTATAACTGGTAATTGGCGGAGTTAGCTCAATATCGGTCAGCTCCCAAAGCTTGCATTTTTCTTACTCAACGTCAATATCTTGTTTCTTAAATCCATTATTAAAAATAAATAAAAAGATTAAGGCAATTTTGCTTAATTACCCAGATATTTATCTCATTTAAGCAAATTGTATGCACAGCCAATCTTAGCAAAGTTCGTGTGAAATTCTTTCCAAATACTAAATTCCATATGTTTGCCTTTGTTTAGATTTCTAAATAACCTATAGGAGGCAGCAAAAGTAGAAAATATATGTTTTATATATGAAACTAAGATTTGAAACTAAATTGATTTAAGAAATGTTGGAAATTTTAAATTTCTATGTTAAGTTCTGTACTCTTAAGGTGGTTTGAATCCTGCCCTCTTCTTTGTTTATTGGTGTACAGATGGACATCATAACTATATTAAAACATTGCTGGCTTCCATTTACCTCTAAGTGAAAATGCCTGCTTGTCTTTATGGTGATTATGACTGAGAATTGGTAGGCTGTGTATTAGTTCTTGGAAGGAACGTTTTTGAAATTTTTTTTTTCAAAAACACTGTTGAATAAAAAATGTCTTATTCTGTCAGTAGATAACTTTTCTTCCTAAGCTTGAGCAATGACAAGCATGATGGTAAATCAATATCAGTTTAGTTATTAGAATGTCTCCTGAATGATAAAAACCCACCGATAAAGAAAGGATTACCTTAGCCAGAATCAGGAAGTAAGTTATGTTTAGCACAGGAATGTCTCTTCCTTTAGAAATACCTTCCTTCCCTCATTTTGCTAGATCAGTCTTGGAAGTAGACGATGGGCCAGAGCAGAGTTGAGTTTTGCACAAAAGTTCTGACAGATTTTGCTCTGCTGGGAAGGTCAGAGGCCCGTCCGAGGTTGGGGAGAGTTAGAGACAGGCTAGCGGGCTGAGATCCTGTGATGTACTTCCAATCAAACCACTTAGGAGGCTATTTTTCTCTTTCCTCACAAAGTGTTCATTCGGCTCAGAGGTAATTAGTAGAAGTAATTAATAATGTTACTTTGAGAATGCAGTGGCTGCTTGATTTATTTTCAAATCAAATCAGAAATTGTCATGTCCCCTTTACAAACCCAAAGGCACACTTGACATTTTTAAGTTTAATGACTATGTTTTAAGATAATGCAATATTTTGACAGTGTCTAAAATAGCAAGGCATTGATTTCTCTAAAAGGCAGATATATGATGAAAGTATTAATATTTATTGTTATTTTATAATGTGATAAATATTAGAAACAAAGGAAAAGAACTGTCAGCATTTGATGTCATGGATTTCAGAGCCTGGTACAAACCACTGATATATAATTGTATCCCTATATGTACTAGTATGATGCTTATAGTAGTAAATGTACAAATGCAGTGACACCACTTCTTGAGTTGGAATGTGCATACTGACTATCATTATCTTACTGAATTGCAATTTAAAAATATAAAAACTATTTTGAAAGATTTTTATTTAGGATGGCATGAGGTGAGGATACATTTTTCAAAATGATTTTTAAAATAGTTGGAGAATAGTGAAAGTGCTCATCGAAATATATCTTTAAAGCTTTAAACATTGTAAAAATAGTACTTTTATCCTTTTAAGTTCTGCCTGTTATTTGAACTATGTATGTAGATACAGAAAAGAGTAATTTTATATTTAATATATTTTTGCATGCTATATGCAACATCTTACAATTTCTATATTTATATAATTCATTACTTTACTTTAGAGTCTGGTAAATAGCCAACTGTGTGCCCTTGAGTAAAGTCTTATTAATACTTGTTCTAGTTGCTTTTCTAAGAAGATATAGAAAAAGGATGAGATAGTTTTTTACATTCCTTCTAGCTCTCAAATTCTGTGCATCTTAAGACCCCATGTCTTGCCTCTTTTTTTCCTTCCCTATGGAGTCTGATATCCTTTGTTCATCTTATTCTTTTACAAATTTGAATCAAAGACTACTTGGCAGAGTGTCAGTTCACTGACAATCTGTGACAATATATTATTTTGTGCAAATGTTACCAGATGAACAGCTAGTAAAAGTTTTTCTCTTTATGATTCTAAACTTGCTGAGCTTGATGAATAGGATTTAATATTTGTCATTTTTATATTTAAATGTCATCATTTTAATCTTTAGCAAGTTCATTTATATAATAAACTTTAATCTCTTCATACTCACACAAATGAAATGCAGGGGAAGCCGCTGTCTTCCTTGCTGTCCTGATTCTTTCTCGGTTGACAGGATGGAGGGGAGAATCTGTGCTTCTTTAGATGATTTTTTTTTCTAAGGGGAAACTTTTCTATAATGACATATTCTGTATCATTTATATTTTGTCTACAGAATCTTCATATAACTACATTATTTTTTAGATCAAGTTTAATATCTAAACACCACTGAATCCATTCCATACTCAAGATATTTAGGTTGGTTTTAACTTGAAAACTTTGGGTGGTATTCTTCCAAGTGTACAATAAATCAAGTTCAACAATAGGCTTTACTACCTGAGCCTCTTTTTTTTAAATGACCCTATACGAGGCAGAGTCCTGAAATCCCCACATTGTGAAGTCACTTACCTTGTGATACGTAAATTATTTTTTCAGTCAAAAATATGTAAATCATTACTTTGCAATTGTACTCTGAGGAAAGGGCTTAGTTTAAGAGAAAAAAACAAGTTTTTTTCTGTTCTTCTGAAAGCAGCATTTGCATGATTTTCATAGGGTATAAATGTTTGCATAGAAAAAATTTATTTTTTATTTTACATGTACATGGCTTACAGTCTTTACTGTCAATAATTCAAAGCTTATCTGAAGATGATTTAAAATGATAAAAGGGCTATACTCTATTTTTATGATTTCAGTTAATCAGGAAATGCTTTTTATTGAGTAAATACATCTCTATCAAGTCAAATAGACTTGAAAGGAAATTGTAACACTATAGTATTTTTTTAGGGGGTGAATGAGCCTAAAGTTGGGAGGTGTATTTGAAGTGGGGAAAGAGGACTAAAGAGCCACTTAATCTTCCCACATCATTTGAATCTTTCTTGCATCTATAAAATGTCAGTTGCTGCAGTGAGACCATTTTAATGCCCATCTTATACAAGAGTTTAGAGGAACTAATGATTAATCTATGGAATATAGTTTATCTTCTGAACCATAACAGTGACATGTCAAAAGCCTAAACAGATTAACTTGCCACATTTTTACTCTTCAACATTCTGGATTTTAGTTCAAATAATTAACTCTTTCCTTTCTCACATACCCTCAAATGAAGTAATAATTACATCACTCGGGGAAATACACTCATATTCCTTTATTTGGTAGTTTACTTTTCCTTTTACTTTACTCAGTTAATCATATCTTATGTGTGTAGTATTTGAAATGTGATACACTTAGAAAATACTTTGCACAATTGTTAGCTTTCCCAATAATCCTTAAAACTAGATTATTTTTGCTTTTGTCTCAGTGTCTGTATACTTAACATGGTTCTTTGTCCTGAAGATTTTACATAATGTGACTGAAGAGAAATGAGCTTCATGAGAAGAAAGCAGTTTACATAGAAGGCTAAGTCCTCAGAATTAAGAAGTCAATGGGAAAAGCAGATGCTCTGCAATGAAGTAGGCCATTTGTAACAGACTAGCTTTAAGTAACTAAGTAGGCCATTTCACTAAGAAAAATAAAACAAAATGGGAGACCTGTAGCTCAGGACATAAAAACAGGAAACATATCCTTTGTAGAAGATCTCTTTCCTCTTTTCTCTAATGGTTTTATTTAATTTAAAAATACATACTGAGGTAATATTTTTAATCTAGTTAAAGATAATGGTTTAAGCTTGAAAAGAAGTACTGACAATTGTGTCTAGATTTTAGACTAATTTATTCAACCAGTTTGATCACATAATTTAGTCCCAAAATACAGTGTTTTATAGATAGTGGTGAATTCTGAGGATAATAAATATTACTTTTTTTTTTTCAACTTTTAAGAGACAATGTAGCGTGATAAATAGTGATGTGTTTTGGCTACATCAATCCAAGTCCATGTGGAACTACTTACTATGCATGCCCTTGAGCAAGTTATTTAACCTTTGAAAACCTTAATTTTTCTATCTCTAATGTATAGAGAATAGAACTGAGGTCTTATTCTTACAGTAAATATTAAATGAGGCAATCTACCTGAGCATTTACCAAACTGACTGATTCATGGTAAACATTACCAAATGGAGCAATTACTATCAAGGGCTCAGTCTTTTAAAATATGACTTTGGTATGAATATAAAAATCAAATAAAACAATATTATTTTTCATCATCACTAGAAAAATAAAATAAATTGAAAAGGGACATGATTATAATTTAGGGCAAAGATAAGTGGCATGGTTTTAGAAAAAAGCAAGTATGACATGTTATCAAGTCAGGTCATTTTGCTTTCATGAGGGAGAAGAAAGAAGGGGGAAGACCTTGTTGACCTAGTGCCTAGCAGGTGGACTGCAGGAAAGTTTTGAAATAGAGATGGTGAATCCTGAGAACAAGGTTAGAAAGGAAAGTCATTTGAGTGACAGAATTATGCTTATTTTCTACAGATGCGGGATTCTGAAAATGTGATTTACAGAGTTTATAGGAAAGGCAGTGAAGGAAGGAAGAACTAAAGATACGGATTGAGGTTTCAATTGAGGCATAGTTTAGCCAGGACGATGGGTGTTGTGAGAGAAATTTTAAGGATGAATGTGGTAATATATATGAAACACTCCCTGTTCCCTGCAAGAAAGGTTCTATAAAAACATAACATATTGCTGATTCTTAGAATGAATGGTGAAGGTTGAAAGATTTTCAGACACAGGGAAAGGGCACATTCACAATTCAGTGAGAAGCAAAGGATATTGAAAACAGAAGGTCAGAATCAAGAAAAGAAGAACATTTTAAAGCTGCTTGTAAGAATACACACACACATGCACACACAAAATGTAGCTTTAAACAGAACTATCTTCATTTATAGTTATGATGTATATAGACATATCAACAGATATATCAATAGAATAGTATAACAATAGATCATATTTTTAAAGGATTTTTATTTCCAAGATAACTGTACTTAGAATTGAATAAATTACGTGCATGAAGTTAAAATGAATACAATGATCAAAAAGAGCAAAGAGTGAACTTGGACTAAATGTCGAAGGCAACAATATTCTAAAAGAAAAAGGGCAATAGAGACACTAAAGAAGTAGGTATTAGAATAAAAATTGTTTATCCAAAACTTCAGGAAAATGTTTTGAAGGGTGAAATTGATTTTTAGAACTTCCCTAAAAAGTTCTGCATATTGTGGACAGAGAAAGAATGCTTATGAGAGGATTTATGGCCCCATTTAGATATACAAAATGAGTTGGAGGATAGACAAGGAAATTAAGAGTATGTCACCCACAGTGTCTCATGTGGAGCTGCTGATTACATATCCAGCTCCCATAATTGGTGCAGAGGTGGCTATCAGGTAACTTGGCCAACAGAATGCCTTTGAAACAAATCAAGTGTCCAGATTACAAATACTACTGAATTGACCTGTGTTACCATAGAATGTCTATACTCCCTTTATAATCTAAATCTGGGTATAATTTTTGAGCTCTGATTAATTAAGCACCCAAATTATGTTTTTACTATTATTAATTGGAATTTTCATAGTTAAGTGGAACTGGGGTTCTACTAATAAAACTGTATGACTTGAGGAAGGGGTTTTTGGAAAACAGTTTTAGTGAATGCTTCCAGGGGACAATTTGGTATTACGTATCATCACAAACTGGAACCATGTGCTTTGTTGTGTGTCTGATACATACTTGAAAAGACAGTAGCGTTTTCATTTGCTACTATTATGGCCAAGGAAATCCTATGAAATGTTATCAGATTCTTTTGCCAATCTATCACATTTTTAGGTGCAAATAAGGAAAGAATAATCACTAGTGATGTCATTAGGGTTTTATCCTGGGACTTGCAAAGAGGGAGTAATTTTGACTTTGCAGGCTTTTCCTTTGACTTTTTGCCTTTTAACTTCCTTCAGTTCTCTTACCAAATTCTTTTGATTCTATGTTCAAGATACAATCACCACCCTAGTTGCAGTCACTCGCATCTGTCGCCGCCACACTGATTCAAGCCGTAGGGTCCTCTGCCCTGGGTCGCGGCCCTTGTCTCCGCCCTAGCTCCTTGCTCGGACCCCTGCAGTCTATTCTTCTTATGGCCACCTGGGTGATCCTCTTAAAATGTGAACCAGGTCAGATCACTCTTGCAAGCACACCTTCCCAGGGCTTCCTACCTCATTCAAGGTCAAAGCCGCGTCCTAGAGCAGACGGAAGCCCCATCCACCTGTCGCCTCTCTGACACTGTCTCCTGTAACACAGCTGTTTGCCGGCTCCACTCCAGCCACCCGCATTATCCGCTTGCTGCTTTTCCACCTCTCCAAGCACCCATTTCTCCTCAGCATCTTTACACTCTCTATTCTTGTTTTCCAGACATTCCTTCCCTAGCTATTTCCGTCCTTCATTCTCTCACTTGATTTGCTCAAATGCCCAGTACGGCCTTACCCGACCATCACATTCAGCATGGCTAACACACTAAAGCCTGGCCTAACTACCTTCCTTATATGTTTTTATCCATAGATGTAGTAGCATTTATCACCACCTGGCATACCATACCATTTATTTCATTTTTCTGTTTATTTTCTATCTCTCACTATTGAGTGGAAAACTCCAGGCAAACAGGGATTTTGGTCTGGTTTACTTTTAAGTCACAGAACCTAAAATGGTATACAATAAGTAAAGACATTTAAAAACTTTTGTTGAATGCATAAATGAATGATGTTATATCCAAAAGGTTACCAATGTAATGGCTCCTCAGTAATGCAACATTGTCTTGAAATTGTAAAACACTGGGGAGAAGTCTCTGGATAAGAGTCAAGGGGTAGAACTTAGTGGGAGAAGGAGGTTAGGGAAAGAAATGAAATAAAGGTAATGAAAAGCCTACAAAAGATACGTAAGTATGCAGGATGGAGAAGACAAGTAGTGACTCTATAGCATCTTACTACACTGCAAAGGGGCGTGAGGGGGACTTGATAATATGGGTGAATGTTGAAACCACAGTGTCAGTCATGTGAAACCTTCATAAATCTGTATATCAATGATACTTTAATTTTTTAAAAAAAGAAGGATACATAACTATGGTCTAATTTGAAAATTTAAGAAAACACCTTTTTTTTTTTAGAGTTAAGAGTATCATGTATTTGCTGAGCTTTAGCCTTTTGTAAAATTAGAAAATAAAGATCCCCAAACTTGAAACTTGTTCTAGGACCAGATGTTTACTTTTTTTATTGAACAAAATTGGCTTTCTCTCTAACATAGTAGTATTGTCAGGGGAAAAAAATAGAAGTTACTTACGCCACTTCTAACACTTTAGATTTTGGGCCATAGGTTTCAAGAAGTATCCTATTTCCTTATATAACTTAACCAAAGTGTACTTAAGTGTTGGTTTCTAAATAAACTTAATATAGTCAAACCAGAGTCATTAAAAAAATCCTACCTGCGTTTCTAAGTTAACCAAACCTCATCTGCTTATTTTGGCCAATAGATGTCAGTGGTTGACCAGAATAGTGAAATTACTGCAGCTGTAGTTTTATGTCACTGTTAAAGGCTAGTCTTTAAAGAAATGTGTCATTCCTCCAGTTGTCCTTTTTACTTTTTTTTACCTTGAGAAGCAATATATATTTATGACACGATAGAGTTGACAATAAGAAATGTTAATAGATTCCCTAATTGATTGCAACTATTGAAATATTTAAGAGCTATAGGAAGTGTTCACAAAATTAAAATGACTTTTTAAAATGCTTGCTTTGTTTATATAGATTTATGTGTATTCTTCCAACCAAGCACTTTTCAAAGTGCAAGAGAAACTGTTCATTTATTAGTGCTTGATTCACATTCATGTCTGCTAAGGGGATTGTTATTGACTCTTCAAGCAACTTATTTAAAAACAGATCCAAGAACAGATCCTGTTCAAGGCAGTTTGCAAATAAAGCTTTTCCTTTTTTTAAATTATAAATGGTTGTACATAGCTGAGTAGTCATCATGGCTTATCTGTTAAACATGATTGTGGATTGTGAACTATTGCATTCAGCACGAAATAATCTCATATAAAGTCTTAAACACTTCTATTAAGATACAATTGTTTTCCCATTTCCTTTTCTACTATTTAATACTTTCACTCCCTCAATTTTTCTTTCCTTGAATATATCTTCTTAAATTAGAAATAATGTTAAAAGTAAAATAGTGTATGGTATATTTACCTGGATTAATAGCTTCAAAAAACCTGCTAACAGTTTATAATTTTTAGCAGTGATAAACCATGCCTCTCTTCTTTGTCAGTGGGAAATGCACAATCCCCAGAGATATTTCAAAATTTTCTTAATCATGGTTGTTTTCTCCTAGAAAACTGCCATTACTATGTTGAACAAATATCAAGGCAATATTTGGGTAAGGGTTGCATTGAACAGAACAGAAATGTATGTTGTCATTTTTGATTAATTGAAGACATATTTATTGAGTTCCTTCACTATACCAGGAACTTAACATGGTTTCTTTCTTCCCTCTTGTTATCTGTTGTCATGTAGAGAACTTATTTGCTCCTTTTTTCTATGCATAAAATAATTGTGTGTGTGTGTGTTTTAATAAGCTCATTGAGTGATGGAAAATACAAGCCACAGAGTAGGAGAAAACATTTGCAATGTATAATCTGACAAAGTGTGTGCATGCAGAACATATTAAAAAACCTCACAACTTAAGAAAAAGATATTAGCCTAAATAAAAAAAGATGGGCAAAAGAGTTAAGCAACCACACTTTATAACAGAGAACATCTAAATGGCAAAAAAGCATCTGAAAAAATGACCATTAGTATTAGTCATCAGAGAAATAACAATTAAAACAACTATACAACCACTATAATGTCTAGATCTAATTTTTTTTTTAATGGCAATACGAAATGTAATGAAGGAAGTACAACAGTACTCCTCACACAACTCTGATGGAAGTGTAAGTTGTTAGAAACATTTTGGGAAACTGGAGTATCAAGCAGAGCTGAACATATGCGAAACTATGATCTGATAATTCCAAGAGAATTTACATACAAATGTGGACCAAAAGGTATGTGTAACTGTGTCATTAGCAGCACTGTTTGCACCCCCTCTAAAGAAATCTTTCTCTAAGGATTCTGCAAAAGATGTCACTCCCTCTTTCTTTTCAACAGTATTTTGGAAAGAATTATTTCTTAATTCTACAAATACAGATTGCTTATGTTTTGTGTCATAGGCACACAAAATAATAATGAATACTAGAGTTTTTCCTCAGAGTAAAGCATTTTGAAATGAGGTTCTGATAGTCCATCAGTCCATGGTCGTGTTCTCTAGCAGGGCATTCACTCAATAACACACATTCTGCATAGTTTACTTTCAGTTCATCTGTCAGTTTTTTTTTAATGTACCATTAGCTTCATTTGTACATCTACAATAAGGGGAGGAAAAACTACATAACTTAGCATTAGCCATAAATCACATTTGTTTTCCAAAACTGAATAAACACAAATCGTTACTTTCATGTGTAGTTCACAGGTCCGGGAAGTGAGCTTCAGGCTGGCCCCCCTCATCTGTGTTCACCTGTGAGGAGGTGTAATATTGCAGCGAAAGCTTTCTCATCACTGCAGGTAAGGCCTTAGGTAAATGTATGGATAATTATGAATTCTAAGGACTGAATGGCTTAGTAGGGACCCCTCTCAAATTTTTCAATATTATAGTCTGAAAACATTATTTAGATGAATGCTCTAAGTTGACAACACAGAGGGGAAAAAGGTAAATATTAAAAACAATTCAGACTGTGGCTATTCTTGGAAACAGAGAGATTTGAGCTCATATTCATTTTCTTAGTTTTCACCACTCAAAAGCTGAACACATAATTATAAAAAATGTTATGTTTTGTTTATGATGATATACAATGACGTAAATGGAACAAAGCAGATTCTATATACCTTTGTATACATACATATAATACAAATTACATGGGCTTATATAATTTATTTATATATAAACTTTATGTATACTGCACATGTACATATATATACATACATATGGAAAATAGAAATAAGGTGGATTATCAGCAAAACATACTTTATTTTAAAATTTCACTTTCTTGTTCTCTAGGCTAATATTTCTCTTGAGGTTTCTTACACAACAAAAGAAAAATAACTGTTTATAAGCATAAATCTGTTATCTTTAGTCATAGCCCTTGGGCAACATCTTGAAACTTAATAAAGATGAATTTTGTCATAAAAAAAGTGAAGGTAATTTAATGGTCAAAATTCTGCCATAGAAAATGTGCTTCTTAGAGCTCTCTGAAATTTGAGTTGGTGAACTTCTCTCTGGCAAAAGGCAACCAGGAGACCAAATATGAGATATACTTTTAAAGCCAGTGAAGACAGAAACTATAAAATTATATGCAGTTTAAAAGTGCTGCTTTTCTATAGGCCCCTTTCCATAGGAAAACAATGTTTTCATTAGACTTGGAACTGGAAAACACAAGTTCAGATACTCATTCTGTCACCTCTAGCTGAATGATGTTGAAAAGCACAGTCATTTTTGGACCTTGGTTTCCCATTGGTAAAGTTAGGATTGGGTCAAAAGATTTAAACAGTGCTTTATTAGTTCTAAATTAATGCCATTCATTCTCACACATTCAAATATCAGCAGCTTAAAATAAATTAGCATTTGTCTTATATATTCCAGTGAATGTTCTAATTGTTGCTGCAAAACAAAGCACAACAAAAATCTCATAAAAAACACTCTGGTCTGCTCTTGAAAAACAATCTGGGGAGGCAGATTGTAAGACATCTAGCAAGAAATAAAGCAAATTTTAAAGCTTAAATTTATATATCTATCCTTTCTGCTTTTCTTTCATTTTCATGGAGTCATATCAGCATTTCAACTCTACCACTTAATTCCTGTGTGAACTTGAGCAACCTGAGCTTTGGTTCCCATGATTATTAAAGAACATAAATATATATCAGCAAGATTTGGTGAAATTAAAAACATCTGTAACATATGCAAAGCCCCTAACACTGTGTCTATAATTTGTAACTTCTCAAAATGGCTAGTTCCGTGCTTTATTATTTTGAACAAATTGGTTAGTTTATTATAAGAGGATCATTAAGAGGTCAAAGATAATAATATAATATCATTGAGGATATAAGGACAGTAATAACAGATCCTTAGCTTTGTTGAAAGAAAACCTTTCTACATTTCTGGATTTTTGTCTCATCCTGAAATGTATGCCACTGTTCATAAGGGATAGTATTTTTAAGAACTTCTCAGGGGAAAGTCTAATTTATGGGGAACTGGGTCAGAGAATAATACTTATGGACAGTGAGCCAGATGAATTATCACTATTTCAAAAGGTTGGTGTCTTACATTTAATTTTAAGATAGTTGAACGTCTACTAATGACAACAAAAATACGACTTCAAGAAGCAAAACTTTTTTCCTTGAATTTTACTGGAGAATTTTATTACTTCAGTTGAAATGTGTAATAATTAACATTTATGCATACTTTTTCCTTTCCATTTAAGTATAGGTTCTAGAAATGTATCCACTTAAGAATAGGTTCTAGAATTTTCTAGATAATATTGATTTGCTTGTGCTAATATCATTGCTTATGCTTATAAAGAGAGTATATTTTGAACAGAACATTAAGAATTAAGTAAGTTGGATTAAAAAATACTGAAAAAAATTGATTTGTAGTTACATACTTTATCTTACACCCATTTTGTCTTCAAATCATTGACAATACCAATATTAATGATACAGGTAATTACCCAAGAGGATTGTGATTTACATGCTTGTAATCTTTAGCAATATCTTTAAAATATAAAGTCAGATTTTTGGTTCATTAAACTCAGGTTTATCTCTGACACTGGTACTAAGGGAATAATTTTGAAAGTTAGTATTCTTTCCAAAGAACTCATCCATTACAATCTCAAAATTTAAGTATAGTTATCTCAAATATCTTAATTTTTCTTTAAAGTAGTCTGTTACAAGCATGTCTTGCATTACCCTGTAGAGGTTATTATAGAATCTAATCTTTTTCAGTTTGGGAATAACATATGCTATCAATTTTCTTTCCTTCATGTGAAGCACTTTTATCTTTCCTATTTATCTCCCTTTCAAGATTTTAAGGTCTATCACTATTTCTGGTATTTCATTTGTTCATTTTAAGATGTTTTCTTTTAAGGGTAAAATCAAATTCTGTTTCTCATTGCTCATAATATTATAAATCTTTTTAGCCAGAGGACCAAACTGCATTGATATATTCGGAGAACATGCTACAGAGACCTCTACTTTTATCCTAGTCAAAATCAGTGGCTTTGGAGTCCACCATCATGTAACTATTACTCAGATTGTTTTTCTCTCAAATTACAATGTATTTATTTTTACCATCTAAAGAGTTTGGCTGTATCTTCCCATAGATCAGAATTTTTTTTTTTGAGATGTCACTTTGTGTGGCAGAGTCTGTAAACTGCCTCACAGCATCCACTATCTCTTTCTCTAGTTATTAGTGAAATCCTTGATATTTTAGAAGCTTGGTGCAGCCATGTGACAGGGAATTAGCCAAGAATATATCCAATGGAAGTAATGAGATGGATCTTAGACCATAATTTTATGAGAAAATTGCTTGTTTCTCTCTTTTCTTCTTACTGGCTGGATTATGGATGTAGGAAGACAGAACAAGACAAAAGCTGCCAGGATCTCTGGATGACGCTGGGAAATAGGATTCTCGATAGGATTCAAGCTGCCCACCTCCAGACTCGTATGTGAGAGGTAAGTGAACTTCTTAGTTGTTTGGACTATTGAATTTTGGGATATCTTAGAGTAACTTAGACTATTATATGAATCATGCGTTGTTTAAAACTGAATTTTCATTGTAAATTCCTCTAGATGATTTATGAAGTGCCACAGGTACCCATATTGGCCATTTTCCACCTTTAGATTCATCCTCAGTTTTTAATGTCCCTCTTAATTAGTTAAATGCCACTCATTGAAAGACACCTGAAAACATATCAGATATATCCTGTGAGACCTTTTAAATTTCTTTTTGGAAGAAAAAATGAATTTAAACTAATAAAACAAAAACCAAGACATTTTTGCATTCTGAGAAAATCTACATAACCAAAACTTCTTGACATTGCTGGAATTCTTAAGGGGTTGTTTATTATCATGAAGATTTGCAAGGCAATTACCTTGATTATTTGAACTCACTTATGATGTAAGAGGTGATTTTTTTGGGAAGTTTAAATATGCTCTATTTGATTTCTAATTATTGCATAGTTTCATTTTGGACACCATGGAGTATGTAAAAGTGAATGAGCAAAATTTCTCTTTTTAAAAGTTTTCTGATTGTGTAGGGAACAGAAAATGTATAAATGATATTAAAATAAGGTTGAAAGTGGCATATTCTATAAACAAGACACTGTGGCATTTCAGAGGAAGAATCTCAAGGTATCAGAGAAAGTGTCACTTTCAGATGACATTTGAGATGGGTTTTTAAACTTGGAGTAATTGACTGAAAAAAGAAGGTCCCAAGAAACATTTCAGGGGTATTGAATCTTATGAACAAATGTATAAGATTTTAAAAGTTTAAAAAAATCAATATTTAGCCTGAGCATAGAGAATGCGAAAGCAGTAGGCAACATGATGGCAAAGTCAGGCTGTTCAATTGTAAAGCTCTTCAAATACAAACCTACCACTGGACATTTTTCTTTGGCTGATGGAAAATTACTCAAGGTTTCTGAATGGGGATGTAACATGAGCAAAACTGTGTTTTATAAAGAAAATGTGTCAGCTGTATAGGAAATGGATCAGGGATGAGAGAGACATGGTGGACAGAAAGTGAGGATGTGCATTAAAGTATGGGGAATCAAGTTAGGATAGTGGGTTTAAGGATAGACAGTAAGTAGATATAGACATGTAGGGCATAGATGATACTAATAAGAGGACTTAGCATATTATTTGTGGGCAAGAAAAAGGGACAGGCATAGATGAGTCTGATGTTTCAAACTTTTATGACTGGGAAAAATACGTACTTTATATAAGAAGGTGGTCATCCATGATAAGATTGAATCCAGTACAGATTATGAAGAAATAAAGTTTAAAAAGTGAAGCAGGACTGTGTCTTCCTTGGGGATACAAAGGAAAGATAAGTACATTTGTAAGCATAAAAATATTTTAGAAGGATAAAATATATTTTAAATTAATATAGAAATATCTTAGAGGATTTAATCATCCAGAGTATAAGAATTGAAGTCCTTGACAAACTGTAAAATTGTCGGTCGCCTTTACATTCCCTTTATTGCCAACATCAGCCCTGCCCTCTCTCAGACTCGGCGGTCAGTCCAGCCCCTCCCGGACAGGCATAGAGAGCTCGCCTCTGCCTCTTTGTCCTCTGTTTTGTCTCCCCCAGTCGGCTGAGAGTCTCTGGCCTTTCTGTCTCAGCATCTCAGGGTCTCTGTCTCCGTATTTCAAGGTGAAATTGGATAATCACATGAGCCAACTTGTGTTAATATTAATAGCAGAAGATGGGGTGAGAGCTTTCCTTCCTCCTTCCATGGAAGATTTTTATTTAGCCAGACATATTTTTCTGTAATTTTGCCTTTGTTGTTAATTCATCATAGAGACTACACTGTGGCAGTTTTTAGGAAGGGATAGTAGATGGTTGTTTTGGAACAACTCACCTTCACATTCTGACAATGTATCACTCTAGTTTCTCAAATGCTTGGCCATTTTACTTGCATTAGGAAACTGAACCTATTGAACTCATTAATTCTATAAATTTGACAATGCATGCATCTAATAAAGATGTTGGATCACATTTTGCAGAGGATATAATGCAGTATGTCTCTCAAATGACATCAGAAGGCTTCTTGCCAGCTTCTTTGTAAGTAAAATAGTGATAATGTACCCATTCATCTTGCCTTCTAAAATTGTTTCGCAATTTGGATGAACAAAATGAGTATAATTTGTGAATTAAAGAGTGCTATAAAATGTATAGTATTATTGCTCGTGATTAAATACACACAGAATATAGTTTTGCATGATGATTCTAGCATGATTTTCTTGGTATGATTTTCATTATGTTCTAATTCACAGAATCTGGCTCTTTATTGGTGACACCTGAGGATATCAATGAATGGTATAAATTCCCAAATACCATACTGCAGACTTGCTATTTGTTGAAGTATTTGCATTATCATAAAGCAAAAAGTCTAGAAATTTTTAAAAAGACCAAAAATTCCATGTGGTATACTTTACAGCTGCCATCTAACTAAAAAAATCCTAAATACAGATGCTAATTGGACTTTTAATGAATTATTAAAATAAAAGTAATGCATATTCAGATATGTTGCAATCAATAGTTCAGTAAACTATTGCTGAGAGAATCTTTAAATCCTAAATG
The DNA here is from genome assembly GCF_030020395.1 of Manis pentadactyla. NCBI lineage: Eukaryota > Metazoa > Chordata > Mammalia > Pholidota > Manidae > Manis > Manis pentadactyla. The sequence goes on along the minus strand of NC_080037.1, from coordinate 23,979,589 downwards.
GGTAATAATGGAAAAGTTAAAAAATATGTCAAAACATTTCAAGATTCTTTTTATCTTAGTACTAACTTAAAAATAAGTTAGTAAGTTTGTGTGTGTAGAGAGAGGGACTGTTTGGGGAATGAGTCTTTAGTCAAAAAATGAATGCCATAAATTATACATAATTTAGCTCAAGTTTTGCATATTCCTATCTTTTTGTAAACTTCCATAGCCAAAGAGATACTTATCTCCTTATATTGTTTCTCTAGGCATTGTGACGAATATTCTAGAATTCAAACAGGATAGGTATAGTGAGGGCCAACGCTAGGGTAAGGCAAGTGAAATGCTGTCAGGCATTAAGTTTAAGGGTGCACCAACAATATCTCAGTAAAATAAATGTCATGGGAATGAAAAGTACAGCATAGGGAATATAGTTCACAATATTGTAGTACCTTTGTAAGGTAACAGTTGGTAGCTACACTTTTCTTGGTGAGCATTTCATAATGTATACAAATGTCTAATTACTATGCTGTATATCTGAAACCAATGTAGTGTGTATCAACTATACTTCTTCAATAAAAAAAACCTCAGTAGTCAAGATAATGTTTTAATGAAATACTTTTAAAGTAAAAAGCAATACAAACAATGATGAACAGAATACCAAATTTTAAATGAAAAGAGCAGAGTTCCTGATTTTTACTTTTGCCTCAGGCTCTAAGTGTACAGATATTTTCTGGTCTCTTAACCTTTACATTTCTAAATTCTCTCTTCTAAATTGAGTACAGAACTCAATAATTAGAGCACACATTTATTATTAGAAATGATCAGATATTGTAATATATTTTTAAATTATAAGTTTTATTTCAAAAAATCTATAGGGTTGTATAATATTATCTTTGATATCTTGATGGGTTTTGTACTTGAAATTTGGTCAGTAAGATAAGGTTTCCAATAAGCTGAGCTGCATATTATTCATCCCTAGAAGAAGAATAAAACATGTATGCACTATTTGATGGAGACCAATTTATTTTTTATGACTTAAAAGGAAGATAGATCTTTCTTTTATGAATATGCTTTTAGAAATATGTTTGACTACACAAACATCACAATCAACCAAGAGATTATTCAGTAATATTAAAGTATAAGTATAATAGAAAGTTTGGGCCACTCGAAAAATGTGGACCTAATATCCAAAGGTGTGTATTCACTTACAATAATAATTTTTTAAAAAGTCGGTTGACTCTGTAGATAGTAGTTCTTTATCCAGTTCAGGCTGGGAAAGAACTATATCAATAAATTATCTCTTGTATGATTATAAGAAGCGTCTTCATCAGAATATAAGATCCTGTCTCCCAAATTACTATTAAGCAATTCTACTTCCATAATTCATTTTTCTCGGAGGGACTTCAAGTGTGATTTTGTTTTTAGCCTTGTGACAATAAAGAATACAATTAAATTGTAAGCAGTGGAGTATGGTAGTGAGAACTATGGATCTGGACTCAGAGAGATTTGGATATGATGAACACTTACTAGCTGTGTGCATAGGAAAGCCTCTTAAATTCTCCAACGTTCATATCAGGTTCTGTGTCTAAAATAGAAAACAGCAATGCCCACTCAGTGAATACCAGTCCTAATACACGATTCAGTCTGGTCACAGCTATTGCATTTCTTCATTTTCTTAAATTTATATCTAATAATGAGTATCCCAATCCACTGGTCAATTGAACAATTTAATCCTATTCATATTTAAGTTCTCTTAACCTGAACTTCACACAACTAGCATGGAGGAAGGAAGTCAAGGGATCTTAAATTGAATAACATAGTAGGGCAAACCTCTCTACTTTAAGCACACATTAGTTGCCTTTGAGATGCCAGCTGTCTAATCCTGCCCCCTCTCTGTAGTTTGGCCACACCATGTCTGCAGGACAGGGGATCTGGACATTGTGCTGATGCTGGGGGTTCTTGTTTCCCCAGATTTCATCTTTCTACCTATATTAAATAACCAACTCATTTGAGGATCTTCTGCCTCCCTAGTACGTTGTCAGTTTGGAATGGAGTCTCTCTTTTCCACTCATTGGCACATCTTCAGTATTTCTTGGATTTCTACCTATTCTTGAACAATCTCCATCTTTTTTGGCAGCCCTCAAATTACTCTTTTCTCTCTGCTCTTGGAACTCCTAGGTTACTCTTTCAAGAAAAGATGTAAAAGATCTTTTATACAAGAGAAAGGAAATCTGTTGACTTTAAGCAGTTTCAGCTGTCCTCTGCAAATCTTCTTAAAGATTTGTAAAGTGCTTTACTTTGGGGAGGAGAAAATATATATAAGCAGAATAAACGTAAGTCATGCTGCCACACCTATTCAATAGTCTTGAAACTGAATGTCAGATTACATTGACTCTGGCATGTCCTTGATTCTTGACAGGTATCAGCAGTGCTTTGCACTTGTCTCTTCGTATGTGCATGAATAAACATGTGTCTTTACATAAATTAAATTCTTTTTTTCTATATATGCACAGAACTTTTGAGATAGAAATTTCACTGAATAAAGATGTAATTTCCAAGGTTTTGAAAAGATCAATGGTTAATTATCTGATAAGTGCAAAATACTATGACAAGGTTTATCATTTTTGCTGAGGAATTTACTGAGCCCGCCACACAACTTGGCCCAAGAATAATTGGTTATTGTATGTGTACATACAATATCAGTATAATAATTTACTATATTGTGTACATATATTTGATCTCTATGCTTTATTTATGCCTCCTTCTAATAGACTTATCTGAGTGGTTACTAAGAAAATGTATAATTTATCTTTATATCCTCAATTTCCTGCAGAAATCTAGTTTAGAGAAGTTTTCATTTCATTTGTTTGAATGAATTAACGGGATTCATTATAAATGATTTCATTTATAAAGTGTCTATATGTCTGTATATGTATTACATAAAATACATAATTTCTATAAATTACATAAAACATGCTTACATATTCATATATTACATACTTTATAACATATTTCATATAACTTTATATATTTTATAAAGTAACATAACGTATATTTTTATAAAACTATGAATTACATAAAATATGTATCATTTTCTATTCTTAAGATGTAGTTAGATATTGAATTCCAAACTGTAATTTCCCTTTATATTATTTGGCTATATATTTTCCAAGAAATATTGAGAAACCAAAAACAAAACTTCAATACCACATGATAAATAAAAAATGAACTTTTATCATAATAACTATATTAGTCAGTGTTCTCCAGAAAAACAACCAACAGGAGACAGAACAAGAGAGAGAAAGATTTTCTATATTTAGAAGCTGACCCGGCAGGCTGGAGACAGGGAGGAGTTGCAGTTCAAGTTCAAAGGCAGTTTTCTGGTACAATTCTTTCTTCCTTGAGGGCATTCAGTCTTCGTGCTATTAAAATCTACAACTGATTGGACTAGGCACACCCATATTATGGAGAGTAATCTGCTTCACTCAGAGTCCACTATTCAAATGTTAATTCCATCCAGAAGACACCTTCACAGAAAAAAGAAAAATAATGTTTGACCAAGTATCTGGGGACTTTGGCATCACTGAAGTGACACAAAATTAGCCATCCCAGTAACCTATGATCCTCTATTTTAATTTAAATGGTAATGCTCTCAGCAATAAAGACTATCATGGTGGAGAAATCATTATATTTGTTTCAATTTGTTTTTAAAAAGTTAACTCGTGCTAGTAATTTGAGTATTAATAAATCCAGGATCTTTCCAATGAAAACAATAGCTTAGTAGTCAGACAATCTTCAGGTCCTAAGGAAAATGATGGAATATTGATTTTAAAGAATGTGAGTAGTGATGATGGAAGGAACGACTGAAAAAAGAAAAAAGAAGTGGAGGAGAATAATCCAAGGGACGGTGTTGATGGTGCTAGAAGCAGGTATGGGGATGAGCTGAGGAGCGTCTAGTCTTTCGATCAGAAAACACAAATTGAAATTTAAAGCTTAAGTAAATGAGAAACCACTGTTTGAATAATACCATCGGGTTTTCACAAAGCCAAAATTGGCAGCGTGCAATATTATTTGATTTTCTTTTTCTGTTTAGCCAGGAACAGAGAAAGAAACAAATAAATATTTCATGACACATTGCAGGGAAGAAGTTAAAAGTTTCTTCTTGTAGAAAGAGATCAAAAGCTTATTTAATGGGTTTTTGTGGTTTGATTTTTTGTGTGTGTTTTCTTTTGCTTTGTTCTACATAAAAGGCTATATCTAAGTATATTGGTGTCTTTCTGTCCACTTAGTTGATTTAGATAAAGCATATTAAAGAAACCATACTATTCAGTGAATGATTAGCAAAATACACAGGTAATTAGTTCAAAGTTGTTTTCTGTCTCAAAGCCCTATTCTACGGTAAGTATTATTTTCTATAGAAATTGAGTTATGAGATATACTTACTTTCATCATTTTTAAAACACTGTCTTAGGTCAAGTATGCTGTATTGTTTCAAACTGCAAAATGGGGTTTTGAAGGCAGGACCTGGACCACATCTTAGAGTAGTTTACTTGGATTTTAGTCAGAGCCCCTGCTGGGAGGATGTGAAAATTTTAAGTAAAAGTAACAGCAAAAGTCAGAATCATCTATTATATTCCAAACAAATTTTCTGAGACAATCTGATCATACCGCTTTTCAATTTGCCATCTTTCATTGGTTCATTTCCGTGGGGATCAAGCCAGTACTTTTACCTGGTCTTCTGTCATCAATCCAGTTCCCTTCTTTTCTACCTTATTCTCTCACTGTGTTCCTTCTCTCACTTCATGAATCAATCTAATAACCTGCTTATTCATAACAACCTGTGTCCTTGGGAGTTTAGTATGGCTCTGTGTGGGAAACCTGAGAAGTCTGGTTTGAATGGCACCTCTTGGGGGAGGAATTTCATTTGCATCTGCCACAGATCCCAACAACTGAACCAAGTAGATAGTGCACATATGGATCACCTATACTTGTTAGGACAATTCTGTGTCAAAAATCCTCAGGATACCTTTTTTCTACTCAGATTATTTAATTGTTTCCTTTTCTGAGTTAGTATTTTTTCTCTCACCTTTTCTGATTGAGTACACTTCAATTATTCCAAATTGATATAGAAATCTCAATTTCCACTTCTCACCAAAACCTTTGTCTCCTGCTCTTAAAAGCCTAGCATAACTGCAGGCCGGAAGGGGTTCCGAGATCTGGGAAAGTTCATTCTGCATTTGCTGACACTAAATAACAGCAGAATGTTAGGGGTAAAAGAGTTTATACCAAGCTTATTCTCACAGTGGCAGGTCACGTCTGCAACATGGCAGAATCACAAGTCTTTAATCCACAATTAGCCTTAACCTTCACCTCTCTGCAGACACTAGGTGGAACTCTTTATATAGCAACACAGATAATAATGACTCATTGCCAACAGGTGTGTGAGCATTGACCTACACAGTAGGCCAATTACATCATCAATAAGATTAAGGTCAGGTGAGGATCCTGGCCATGGTAACTTCCATTTTCGCTATACCTAGACTCCAAATTTCTAAGATTGGTAAATCTGAAGTTACCTTGGAAATTCCTACCCTCAACACTTTCTTGTAAGCTCAGTTGTTCATATGAAAGCAGTCCATTTGTTATATTTAGCTAGGATTTATGTTTTTTGAAGGAGAAGTTTTATCATGTTTGGTCTTTCAGAATATTTTCTCTATCATGTTTTCAAAAATGAAACTATATCTTTATACAAAAAAGTTAGAATAAATAACTCTTCTTCCTGAAATTGAATATATTCTGGAAGGATTCTACTTATATATTGTCTTGTCAATGGGTTTCAGCCCCAGGCAAGGTCACTATGGATTCAGTGAGACTGAGGAATGACAATGGAACATTTCTGGGGTGAAAGGGTTTATTACCCTGCTTGTTCTCCTGGTGATAGGTCTAGCACTAGAATCACATCTGCATCCCACAGTCTGCAGGTTTGTAATCCTCCTTCATCTCTGCCTCCATCCACAGCACTGGGCAGAGCTCTTTAAATAGTGACTTAGTCAATAATATCTTATTGCCTTTGGATGTGGAAGCAGTAGCCCAGCAGCAGGCATTAAATGATCAAGTAGTTTAGGTTCAGGTGAGGATCCTGGCCACAGGGACCTTCACTTTATCCACATGTATATATAAGTAATTGGTTTTAGTGCATGTTACTTAAACTGTGCACTTATAAACAAGAATTTGTGATGCTCTAGTCCATTCCTCTCCAATAGTATTTTCTACAATGATAGATAGATATGGTTCATAAATATGTTGTCCATTATGGCACATGTGACTATTCAACATTTGAAATGTGGCTTAATATGTCTGAATTTTTTAAAGTTAATCTCAGTTTCATTGGTGATATGTGGTTGGTGGCTGCCAAATTGGATGGTGAAGTTCTAGTCATTTACATACAGAAGGTGATCCAGTGGTGTGAGAGAGATGGTTTTGGCATTTGCTGCATGGAGAAGAGTGAGGAAAGAAAAGAAAATAATTAATAGCACTAGTAAAAATATTGAAATGAAGATACCAGAACCATGGGGCTATACTGGGAAAAAGAAGCTTGAAATAAAGTACAGTTAGGATAATGAAAAACTGATAATAGAAAGTTGTTTTCAGTGGTTCTTAAATGTTAACATATTCAGAATCATCTGTAGGACTTTTAAATTCACGTATTACCAGACCTTGAACCCAAAGTTTGTGATTCAGTAGGTTTGGGTTGGAGTCTGAGAATTTGTATTTTAAGAAGTTCACAAGTGCTAATGATCTTACTTGTCTGAAGACGATATTTTGAGAACTATTGGTCTAATTGTGTCATAGAGTTACTAGCTCTGATGTGAAGGTAATTTACTAGAAGAGTAACAGCTATTACATGAGCCCCACAGCTTGTTTCAACTGGAAATGCTCTTGCTTCTCAGCACCTGGGAGATGATAGTATGACCTCCAGGAAGAGATCCAAAACTTGGTTAAGAGGTCAGATCTTTGTTATTTTGAACAAAGGCATACTGTGTACCTTTTTACCTATACAAATGTATACTTAGACTCTAATTAATTAATATTAATTAGTAAACTATTATTTATTAAATTATAAACTTTTCATGATAATCAGTAGGTTCAGCAGAGTAGATTCTATTAGTTATCTACCCAACACTTTTTTCTGCTCCATAGAACCCTGATTTTTAAAAAATTTCCATTTTATTCATGCCAAACAAAGGTAAATTCATTCTTACTTTCAATTTTAGATCTGATATTGTTTAAACTGCTTTAGACCTTAAACTAGTTATAGTACTCTCATTCTCCTAGCCAGTGTTTGGTTAAGAGTAGACATTTAACCTAAATAATGAGGAAAGTTTTTTCATTGTTAAGAAAGTGGTGCAACAATCGATTCTTTTTTTTTTTCTGGATTTGCTATGTTTGGTTCTGATACCTGGAAATACTGCACTCTATCAGTCTTTCTACCAGCTGTTCCTCCACTAGCCCTTGGGGGAGAGCAGACCTAGAGAATATCTAAGAGAAAGAGAAAGCCTATTGTCTTTATAATTACATGAAATAATATTACATGAAAGAACAGTCCAACATTTCTTATAGTTCAAGGCATTTTGTGTTGATGTGTTCTGCTACATAAGGCAGAAAGCCTTCTAACTGCCCTCTTCAGGGGGTGATGATCAAGTTTTGTTTCTTTTGTTTTTGTTTTTGTTTGTTTATTTGATCACAGAGGTAGACAGAACATTTTTCGTCCCTCCTGAAACTGTCAGTGTTAGGAATTAAATGAACAAACCATCTCTTTGGTATTTCTGATTTTAGTAACAAGAAATGATATTTACTAATCACAGGCTACAAGACACTTGAGAGATTTTCCATCACCTATTTTACCAACTGAATTGTGAACTCTTTAAAGATACTTTTATATTGTGTTTGGTAAAATTCTTGGCAAGTAGTAGTTTCATAATAAATTTAACAATAAATTCTTGTGCAAATGACATATGGACAAATAAATAAATCAACGTTTGTTCTATAGCACCCTAAATAGATTTTTAAAGGAACATTACTAGTTTACATGAATTCAACCTTGCTTTGCTTGCAGAATTATACTGAGATTTCACTGACAAGATTTATCAAGAAATCAGAAATTGCATGGTTCTTTCTTGTTCTAGGTGGCTATGCTGACATGCTACATCTAATTTTTTTTCCAACATGACTTATTTGTAAAGCAAAATGGCAATAGATATGACCTACTTTTTTTCTCTTTTCTAGATCAAATAACAAAGTAAAATAAATGGCAAAAGAAACAATAGCACTGCGATAACCTCTAGTTATATTTTTCAAATAAAAAAGAAGTCTTACAATGTAACCTTCAGCATGATATAACACTAACCTTTAAAAATGTCCTTTTACTTGGCTTTGACATTCTAGAGCCCATCAAAAAGTAAACTCTGGTGTGACCAGCAGCCCAGCAAATCTGTCTCTTCCTTAACAGCGTTTGGATGAAACAGGACCAGAGACGCCCCTGTAAGCAGTCTCTGACAGCCCTCCAAGCTTTTCTCCAGTCGCCACCTTCAGAATCACCTTCTCAGTCATTCTCTGTCACTGGGATTGACCCAAACTGTGTTTTGAGCTTAGCACTTTATTGCCTATCAACCATGAGCTCCCAGATTAGTAATAATCATTGTACCAAAGTGGAGGCCACCGTCCGCAGCCTGGTCAGCCTGTACCTGCAGGCCTCCTGCATCTGCCGCTCTCTGGCCTTCTATGTCGATGGTGAAGATGTGGCTCTGGAGAGTGTGGGCCACTTCTGCAGAGATGCCAACTAGCAGGGTGGGCCACCACCCTCTTCCAGGATGTGCAGAAGCCAACCCAAGATGAGTGGGATAAAGCCCTGGGTGCCATGGAAGCCACCATGGTCCTGGAGGAGAACCTGAGCCAGGCCCTTTGGCTCTGCATGCTCTGGGTTGTGAATGTTCAGACCCCCACCTCTGTGACTTCTGGGAGGAAACACTTCCTAGATGAGGAGGTGAAACTCATCAAGAAGATGGGCGAGCACCTGACCAGACTCCTCAGGCTGCCTGGCCTCCAGGCTGGACAGGGCGAGCATCTCTTTGAAAGGCTCACCGTCAAGCCTGCCTAGAGCCTCTGGGGCCCAGAAGCTTAGAGGGGCCCCTCTGGCATCTCCCTGGTGTCAGGGCTTCTGCCTGAGCCTCTCCCTGCAGCCACTAGGCAGCTTTTTCACCACTCCGGAGGCCTCTCCTAAGCCACAGATTGAATGGAAACAGTAAAGCTTTTTTCAGGATAAAGAAAAGTCAATCCAAGTTGATGACATGTAAGGCCTCGTGGATGACAACATTGCCACTGACTGACCCATCTGTACTTTTATAAGCAGTAGCATTTACTTTTAGATGGCAGACAAGTCATATAATCAACGTGAGCTTTCTAAAGTTTTTGTAGTCTAAGGAGATCATAACAGAAATGGTCTGTTTCCTAAATGTCATGTCTGAGTTACACACATCTAAATTATTTCTTATCATCTTGCAGCGAATTTTTCCATGTTGATTGGAAACTTCTCAAACTTGTCTTAATTTAAGAGATTGGATGATAAAATTATGAAGGAAAATTGCATATGAAATATTTCATAGCATAATTCATTTTATTTTAAAAATAAAATTATTCACCAACTACAATTGATATGTGTGAGTCAAACCATTATATTTTTTTGACCTTTTAAATTTTTGGGAAAAAAAATCCTAATTATCCACTTCTATAGATTCCATCAGTAGGTCTCTTATTTTTTTCCTTATAGTGAAGTTATGCAGAGCAGATCATTTCCATTCCAGTTATGCTCCTCTATCCAGCTGTTAAGCTGTTCATTCCTTCTTTTCCAGTTTTGTGAAGCTATAATTGACATGTAACTGTGTACCTTTAAGGTATACAATGTGATGATTTGATATACCTATACATAGACACATTGCAAAATAATCAGCAGAATATTAGTTAACACACTCATCACCTCACATAGTTAACATTTTTTTGTGTGTAGTGAGAATTTTTAAGATTTATTTACTCTCTAAGCAACTTTAAAGTATATAATATCATTAACTATAGTCACCATGCTATACATTAGATATACAAAACTTATTCATCACATAAATGGAAGTTTGTACCCTTTAACCACTTTCATCCATTTCTCCCAACCCCTTTCCCTGGCAATCAACAATCTATTCTCTCTTTTTGTGAGTTAGGTTTTTAGATTCCACATATAAGTGAGATTATGCAGTATTGGTCTTTCCCTGTCTGACTTATTTCACTTAGCCTAATGCCCTCAAGTTTCATTCATGTCATGAGTGGCAGGATATTCTCCTTTTTATGAATGAATAATGTACATACCACTTCTTCTTTTTCCATTCAACTTAGGTAGTTTCAATGTCCTCGATATTGTTAATAATGCTGCAGGGGGGTGCAGTTATCTCTGAGAGAGTGATTTCATTTCCTTTGGATGTACCCAGGAGCAAAACTGCTGGAACATATGGTAGTTTTATTTTTAATTTTTTAAGGAACCTCCATACTGATTTCCATAGTGGCTACACCAGTTTACATTCCCAGAAACAGTACACTAGGGTTTTCTTTTCTCCACATCCTCATCATCATTTATCTTTTGTCTTCAAACCCAGCTTACACAAGACTTAATTTTTGCCATCTCTTTACAAACCACAGACTCATTGCGGTGATTGGCACTGAGGTCCATCCACTTTAATGAAGAAAATATTTATTGATCATCATGGACCACTCTGCCCTCTCATATCTCACACTTCCCATTCCAATACATTTTCAAATGCTTGAGGGTTTTAAAACAGCTTTATTTACATTCACATACCACATAATTCAGTCACTTGAAGTTTGAAGTGCACAATTTAGTGTTTCTTAGTACACTCACAAGGTTGCATAGCCATCATCAGAGCGAAATTTTTTAGAGCATTTTTGTCCTCCTGACAAACAAAACCTTTTACCTATTAGCAGTCATTCACCATCCTCCCCCAACCCTTCCCACAGTCTTAGGCAACTATTAGCCTAATTTCTATCTTTATTTTTTTGTCTATTCTGGACATTTCATATAAAGAGAATCATATTATATGTGATCTTCTGTGACTTTAATTTAGCACAATGTTTTCAGACTTCATCCATGTTAAACATATATCACTACTTCATCCTTTTTATTCCCCAAAATATTCTATTGAATGGATATACCACAATTTATTTATACATCTATCAGTTGATAGTCATGTGAATTGTTTCATTTTGGGGCTGTCACAAATAAGGTAACTATGAGCATTCATGTACAAGTTTCTGTGTGAGTTGTATGTTTTTATTTCTCTTGTTAAACATTTAAGGGTAGAAATGATAGATCATAAGGTAACTTTATTATTCACATTTGTAGGAACTAACAAACTTCTTTCCTTTCTTTTTCTTTTTAATGAAGGTATAGTTGGTATATGATATTATTTTAGTTTCAGCTATACAATTCAACAGTTACACACATTATTAAATCCACACACCAACTAATGTAGGTACTATCTGTCAATATAGAAAGATGTTACTGAACCATTGACAATATTCTCCATGCTGTACTAACATCCCCATGACCAACTTATACATGATTCAGAATTTTTGAGCGCTTTTATTCTCCTTTGCCACCCCAACCCATCCACCACAACTCCTCAGCTATGGTAACTGTCACTTCTCAGTATCTATGAGTCTACTGCTATTTTGTTCATTTTGTTTTGTTTTGTTTTTAGATTCCACAAATAATTGAAATCATATGGTATTTGTGGTTCTCTGTGGTGTCCAGGAAAAAGTTGCTCATGTTTATGTTCAAGAGATTTTTGCCCACGTTTTCTTCTAAGAGTTCTATGGTTTCATGACTTATATTTAGGTCTTTAATCCATTTCAAGTTTACCTTTGTGTGTGTAGTTAGACAGTAATCTAGTTTCATTCTCTTGCCTATAGCTTCCCAGTTTTCCCAACACCAGTTATTGAAGAGATTATCTTTTCTTCATTTTATATTCACGGCTACTTTATTGTATATATATTGACTATATATTCATGGGTTTATATCTGAACTAATGGTATTATTTATCATTTTCTGTACTAATTGGACACTTGTATATCTTCTTTGGAAACATTTATGTTCAGATCCTTTGCTCTTCTAAAATTGGGCTATTTATCATTTCATTACAGATTTGAAAGAGGTTTCTTTTAATATATATTCTGGATAAAAGTCCATTATGAGATATATGATATACAAAGATTTCTTCACATTCTGTGGGTTGTCTTTTAATTTTTTTGATGATATCATTTGCAGCACTGTAATTTTTAATTTTGTTGGAATCCAATTGATTAGTGTTTTCTTTTGTCACATGTTTTTATGTCATATCTATGAAACAGTTGTTAATGCTAGTCACAAATATTTGCTCCTATGTTTTCTTTTATAGTTTTATAGTTTTAGCTGTTACACTAAAGTCTATGATCCATTTTGAAGTGTTCTTTGTGTAATATATGAGCTAGGGATCCAGTTTCATTATTTCATATGTAGGTATCCAGTGCTTAGCATCAATTGTTAAAAGACTTTTTGTCCCCACATAATTATTTTGGGACATTTGTCAAAAATCAGTGGCCACAAGTGGAAAGGTTTATTTGGGGATTCTCAATTCTATTCTTTTGATGTACATGTTCTGTCCTTATACAAATACTGTACTTTTGTGGTAAGTTTTGGAATTGGGAATTGTGAGTCCTCCAAATTTGTTTTTCAAAAAATTTGGGGCTATTCAGAGTCCCTTACATTTCATATAAATTTTAGAATCAGCTTCTCAATTTCTAAAAAAAATAAAATAAACTCAAGCTAGCATTTGGTAGGTTTAAATCTGTAAATCAATTTGAGGAGTAGTACTATCTAAACAGTAATATCTCTACTGATCTATCATTGCAGTATTGTTCCATCTATGATTTAATCTCTTTCAACAGTGTTTTATAGTTTTACATGCTATACTACTTTGTCAACTTTTTGTTTTATTCTTTTTGATGCTATTTTAAATAGAATTATTTTCTTGATTTCATTTTTGAAATGCTCATTGGTAATGTATGGAAACACAGTTAGTTTTTGAATATTGTAACTTTGCTTAATGGATTTTAAGTCCTAATTGTTTCTTTATATCTCTGTAGTTTCTCTCCAGTTCATCTTTGGCTTTTACCCATTCCCTTTCTCATTACTTACTCAGGAACCTATAGATTTTTTTTGTCTCTTTCTACTAAATAATTGCATAGTTATCTTTTCTTAATAGTATATATTAAAACTTTTCCCATCAACTAGATATTCTACTTCAGTATTAGATTCTCGTTTCTATTTGTCTTACCTGAGGGTCTCAACCCTGGGCAAGTTCACTATAGGTTCAGTGAGACCAAGAAATGACAACAGAACATTCTTGGGGTAAAAAGGTTTATGCCTGGTTTTATTCTCTTGGTGGTAGGTGGAGCACATCTGCATCCAGCAGTCTGCAGGTCCATAATCCACCTCCATCTCTGCCTCTGCCCAAAACACTGGGCGGAGCTCTTTGTATAGTGACTCAGTCAATAATAGCTAATTGCCTATGGATTTGGAAGTATTAGTCTAGCAGTAAGCCAATTACATCATCAAGTATTTTAGGGTCAGGTGAGGATCCTGGCCATAGAAACTTCCATTTTCCCCACAATACTTCTATGTAGGTTTCTTAAACTACCATCCTCAGTTCAACCTAGCCTCCTTCAGTTTTGCACATTTCAGCCACCATGACGTCTTCCAAATGAATTTTGATCGTGTCATCTCTACTCAAAATCTGACTTCTCACTATTCATAAAATAAGGGAAAACACTGTGCTAATGTTCTAAGAGTCCTACATGGTTTTACTCTGCATGAATCTCCAGGTTCATACCACACACAGACTAGGGCTCTTCACCCTTTGGTTTCCAGTCACACTTGCCTCCTGCCAGTTCGTGAATCACGCATTCCTCCCCCCACTGGCAGGCCCTGAACAGATGGTGCCCTCTGCCTGGCATGCTCCCACGTTCCTCACCACCACCCGTGTGGCTGACTTCACATCATCCTTTAGGTCTTCTAGAAGGGCCCATGACTTAAGCCTTTGAGCAGATTTCCTTTTTTTAACTTACATGATGCCACACACCTTTTCTTTATAACAATTACTCTTGTTTATAATTGAACACATACTGGTTTTAGTACTTACCTTGAGAACTGTATCTTTTAAAAGACAATAATAGACTATCATGATTATGTCTATTTTTGCTCCATTGTATCTTTAGTGCCTGATGCTTAGAAATATTTCAAATAAAAATTTATTGAATAAATGAGTCTTTATCATAGTTTCTGCCAAGTAGTTTATACCTGGATTACATTGTTTCACTGAGGTGGCTGAAGTCATAAATCAGAGTGGATGCTGTTAGCTTGTTAAAGTCCTACAGGTGAGAGCATTGTTCTTCTGACCAAAGGAACCTAATCAGGAGTTTTAAGAGTCAGGAAATAGCAGTTGTAATTATCCTATATGTTCTCTTTCGCCTCAGGAATATACTTCATTATTTATATCAGGTTGAAAACTCTTAGGGTAGAGATAGTGGGAGGGGAGTGGAAGCCGAGGAGAAAGAAACTAACATCTTTATGGATTAGGCATTTTCATTCACAATCAATGAGGTACTTGTTTCACTGATTGGAGACCTGAGCCCCAGAGATGTTAAATAACTTTCAAAGAGCCACACCATTATTAAGAACCTTAGTACTCTGCCCTTTGGGAAGTGCCATCCTTATTAGTGACTTTCTTTTAAATGAAGAGATTTCTGAATTAGAACTGATATAAATAAAAGCTAATGGACTTAGTTTGTGTTAAGTAAAATTACAAATTATATTATTGTTTTTACTATTTAATTTCAACAAAATTGACTTTCAGAAAATAGACAAATTGCTTAAATTATTACTGCAAAGACACCTCAGATTGAATATAACTGCCAGAACTATTATTTCTGCTCCTTCTCAGGCATATGTTGTTTGGGTCAGTAAACAGTAAAACATTCTAATCTACTCATGATATTGCATGCTACCTGAAATTATTGTTAAAAAGGATCACATTTTATTGGGCTTTTCTTGGTAAATATGACATTATATTTTCCCACAGAAAGCAAGATAGAAACTCAGAGAGTACTTTGAAGACAGATATTTGGAAATATTTTGTTGCAAATATGTTACCCATAAAAACTCTCATTGCTTTTTCACATAAGAAACATATAGAAACCATTTTATAAGTTCATAATACGTAAGTTCATATATAACCAGTTCATAAGAACAAGTGGGTCAAAGCATATAAATATTTAACATAAAGCTAATTTGCAATAAAATCTTAGCCTAATTATTTATGGATTGAAAAATATATGCCATAATTATTAATGCAACCAATGATAAATTTCTTCTATTTATATTTAAGTGTTTTCAAAGTATTTTATTTAGCTAAAATGATGTCAGCTCCTAAATTCAAGAACCATAGTACACTACATTTACAAAAGAATTTTGTATGTTCTAACAAAAATACTGAAGTATTTACAATAAGATAGCTTTTATACACTTAGCTAACAAATGATTCATTAAAACAGTTGTCTCATTTTTGAAGAATTATATTTTGTGTATATTTTTAAATGTATGGATTTGTCAACACAGTAGTATGCGAATGTATTTTAAATAAATACATAAAATGATAATGGATGCTCAATTGATTTTTTTCTCTTTTCTGATAGGAATAAATTTTGTTGAATGTTTGGGGGCCACAAGAAACAACCTTCATGCAGAAATTCTTATTTATACAGCTCTGGAAATACAATTTTCATTTCTTCTTCCTTTTGCAACATATTCTGTAACTCAACCTCTAGGCTCTGTTTTTATTCTCCTCTACTCTTTAAAAATATATTCTTTCTACTTCATTACCAGATTATTCCTTCCATCCTTTTTAGAAATGCCTCATTATCTTAGTTTGAAGAGTGTTTTATACTCTCTCATCTTTAGTTGAAGACCAGCTCATAGTCAGGGACACATAATTGGCAAATCCTTCAGGTAATGAGACAAATGTAACACATACTGCAGGTCACAGGAACAGGTCCCTTAAGGATCCAATCCCTTGGAGGATCTAGTTGAACTATTTTTTATTTGTTCACCTTCTGTGAGGGCTGCTCTTAAACTCCTCCAGCTGATTTTCTCTCTCTCATCAATTAATTTGCATTAGTAAATAACACTAATTCACACAAATGTATCAAACTCAGACCCCTTAGGTAATTGCAGCAATACATTGAGATCCTAGGAATATGTCAAAATCTCTCCTTGTCTTCTCTTATTTTGAGAGGTTTGTTTGCAGCTTGACTCTTAAAAACTTTGTATTTTGAGAAATAAATGTTGCAAACCAAAAAGCTTGGTTTTTATATTTTGCCATTTTATTTATGAATTACAATGTTTGTATGGAGGAAATACGAATTAAGACAAAGCTAATGAATTCAAAGTAACCATGTTATGGGGACGGTAGTACAGCATGGAGAGTATAGTCAATGATTCTGTAACATCTTACTGCATTAATAGATAGTGACTGCACTAGAGGGGGTGAAGATTTAATAAATGGGTAACTATTGAACCACTGTGTTATATATTTGAAACCAAAGTAAGATTGTATATTAATACTTCTTTAATTAAAAAAGTGTGTTAAATAATTACTTTCATACACACACACAGATTCTAACTGAAATAATTTACAAAAAAAGAAAAAAAAGTAATGGGGAAGGAAAAAATGCTCCTTTGTCTTTTTGTCCTCTCCGGGTGTCAATACTACTCAGCACAAATGAAAAGCAAAGGTACCAGAAATGGGAGGGCAGCTTCTTTCTGCAAACCCAAGACATGTATGAGGTTCCCAGCCTCACTGGTGGAGGATTGCTGAGACTGGGACCCCGTCAGGGAAATGCTCCAGGCACGGTCCATTGAGAAGTCCAACGTCGGCAGCAGAAAATCACTGTCGAAGTCTTGGCAGAAAAGAAATGAACTCAAGTTTTAAAAATTTACCTGATTAATTATACTGAGTGGCTTTCTTCACTGGGGCTGCCTTTTAGGAGTTTTCTCACACATACTGTACTTCTAAAGAAGTGGCTAGGACCTTAACATATTTTATATCTGCTGAAAAACTGGATGAAAATACAAATTCAGGCAATTATTTGACTTCTTTATTCTTTAAGTGCCCAAATCCATTTTGTTATTTTAAAAAATCCATGTTCTAATGGAAATTTCTTGTATTTATAAGATTGACTGCTATTATGTTAGCATTGTTTTCTATTGGCATATTTCCATAAACATTATCACAACATTGATTTCCATGTAAAATACTCCAAAGTCACCAATATTAAAAAAAAAGTAGGTCCCATGCACCTTGTAAGTCATCAGATAATGACCAATGACAGAGATTAGATTTTTATTCTAGTTAAGATTTTGACACCGAAAGACCAAAAGTTTGATCTCATAAAGTAATCTCCCTCTTCCCATGTTTTCCATTCAGCTACTAACTTAAAAAAATATGCTTAGGTTGTTGGCAGTTTATTATATCCAGAAGGAAACTTGACTTACTTTTTAGAGGTGAAAAAATCTGAAAGTGCAGAAAACTCAAAATAGCGTTACCTTTAAGATAAGTGAAATATATTCAAATTTAAAGCATAGTTACCCTTTTGATTAGTAACTTAAAGTCTATACAACATGTGGTACTGCTTAGAGAAAAGGTGCCACATAAAAAACAACTATAGCTATGAGGAAGTGTGGTGTGAAAACTATAACTTAGTTTTAAATGTCTTTTAATGCCAATTTAACCATTTGAGTAAGAAAACATGATATTTTCCCTATAAAAGGTTCCAAATCAACTGGAAAGTTTTTTTTTTTTAATCCTTACTAGCACTCTGCAGAATTTAAATAAAATTATTCAAATCAGCAGACTGAGCCACATAGAGACAGGACAGTAAACTAGAACTTTAACCATTATTTTGCCACCATGATCCCTTATGTCATCAAATTAAATAAGTGCAAATATAAAATAATCTCTAGTGAGTTATCTTCTACATTTTTAAAACAAAGGACCATGATTAGAGATTTTCCATTATTAGTATATGGCAAGAGGCAGGTTGGAGAGGGAGCAGGACTGCATTTAGATATATACCTGTTTATTTCCTTTTATATTCTAGCCTAAAAAGTTGTCCCAAGACATCATTTTCCTTCAAAGCACTCACAGATTAAAAAAGGAGAGGAGGGACTCAGTTGAGGTAAGGGGGATTTTGGGAGACAATATCTAGGTCTCAAACAATTTAATTGATAGATGAATTTTAGTAGCAATCACAAGCGAACTCCACAATTGTCAAGAGAAAGAAAGCACAGAACTATGTATAAAAATCATGCAGCCACATACATGCCCAGGCCCAGAAACTCCTCCTGTTAAATTTATAAACTGGTTAAGTATTTATTGAACGAATATGTGCACATACACCTGTCATTTGATGTAGGTGTTCTAGGGGTTAAGGAAGCCTTGATGAGGCTGAAGGATATTTAACAGCTACTGAGGGCCCTGAATTGCAGAATTCCATTGTCAGCACAAGCTCCTACATTGGTTATGTTCAGCCAAGTGATGAATAAAGGTCTCTGGTATTTCCAAAGGAAGTATAATTGTCTATAGGGTAGAATTCTGCTTAAGAAATATAACCGGTTTCAGTTTGGATTGTAAAATATATTGCATTCTCCTCTTTTCTGTTTAAGAAAATATGTATGGTTCCCATTTGAACCAGTTAACCAGGTTTAATTTTTTGGGGGTCGGGGGGCGATGGCTACTTTCACAATTCAAGTAAATAGTATGTGAATTCAAGTTGGTTTAAGTTCTGCAGAGTGTCTGATGACTGGCCACTATTGTTATTATGGAAAGTGGGAGACTGCTTAAGAAAAATTTAAGATGATTAGTGAAAACATTTTACCATTATGTAGGGCAGAGATTTAGATGTGAAGAGATGCAATGGAGCCTGCAGGAGACAAGTTTTCCCAGGAGAAGCTCTTGGTAAAAGTTGGCATCTCTTTCTAATGTATGTTTTTCTAACTACAATGTTAGATTAACAGTATCAGGAGTATGTGCCTCTTAGCAAAATAATATAGGATTTATATCTATCCTTCAGCTATGAGACTTTTCACCCTTAGGCTCAAGTCACCCAACTTCAGTCTTCCTTTGTCCCTTTATCCTTAATTTATTTTCATATATGATTATTCTGCTTTCTAGTTCAGGTTCTAGGTGCTGTTTAGGATTATTTTTTTAAAACTCGACATATACTTTTCATTTTAATTTCCTTATGGAAAAATAAATTCAAGTGATCTGTATTATGTAAATAATCTTTTTTAAAAAAATACAGGTAAAGATTAACTTTTGTTAGAAGTCACAGCATTAGTTGTATGTCATACTTAATACAATGCAAATAAATCAACTAGCTGAAATTCATAGTGGGTGTAGAAGGTAGATGGAGAGGCTAGTAATGAAGACCAACAGGAACAGTCAGGTCACCTAAGGACCCAATAGGTATTTAATGTTAGGTGCTAAAGGACGACACATTTGCTTGCAAAACAACAGCTGGCTTATTTACAGATGAGTCTAGAAACAGGACAACTAGGTTAAACACAATTACAGTTGTGTAGGAGAAAGAAGATGAAGGCAAGAATTGAGGTAGCAGAAATGGAGATAATTCTAGAGATATTTAGAAAATATGATGTAGAGAATTTGATGGTATTTGGATAAAAGGAATGAAAAGGTGTGATAAATTATGCTACATCTTTGTGATGTTTACCATGGCAGAACCCCAGGTCGGTCACAGGCTTCCTGGTTGGGTAAGGGATGGACATTAGCCGTCATTCTCACCTCTCCTCTGTTTCTGGTAGTGATGCTGGGGTTCTTGTTCATGCAGCTGAAGAATGAACTTCGCAAACAGTCAACGTAGGAGAGCAAGGCAGAGGCTTTTACTTAGAGAGAAAGCGAAAAGACAGAGCTCCTGGCTCAGGCCAGGAGGGGACAAGGGAGCCCCGGGGTGATATCGTGTCTAGGGGTTTTATAGGCGGTTGAGAGACAAAGGACTAGGGATGTACACCTGCTAAATGGTCCCAAATACATTTTTTTTTTTGAGAGGGCATCTCTCATATTTATTGATCAAATGGTTGTTAACAACAATAAAATTCTGTATAGGGGACTCAATGCACAATCATTAATCAACCCCAGGCCTAATTCTCAACAGTCTCCAATCTTCTGAAGCATAATGAACAAGTTCTTACATGGTGAACAAATTCTTACATAGTGAATAAGTTCTTACATGGTGAACAGTGCAAGGGCAGTCATCACAGAAACTTTCGGTTTTGATCACGCATTATGAACTATAAACAATCAGGTCAAATATGAATATTCGTTTGATTTTTATACTTGATTTATATGTGAAAACTATGTTTTCTCCTTTATTATTATTATTATTATTACTTTTAATAAAATGCTGAAGTGGTAGGTAGGTGCAAGATAAAGGAAGAAAACATAGTTTAGTGTTGTAAGAGGGCAAATGTAGATGATCAGGTGTGTGCCTATAGACTAAGTATTAATCCAAGCTAGACAAGGGCAACAAAGCATCCACGGATGCAGAAGATTTCTCTCAAAACAGGGGGGGTGAGGTTCTAAGCCTCACCTCTGTTGATCCCCAATTTCTCACCTGATGGCCCCCCTGCGACTGTGCCTGTCTTAGGTTGTTCCTCCCTTGAGGAATCTTACCCGTCTCTGGCTAACCAGTCATCTTCCGGGGCCATACAGGGAAATGTAAAGTTGGTAAGTGAGAGAGAAGCAATATTGTTTGTAAAGGTGAGCTTTTTACTTCTTTGCAGATTTATGCCCTGTGGCTACTATGCCCAGCATTTGTCTTGAGGTATCTTTACCACTTGGAAGAATTATGATACTCGGTAATTTCGATATGAGGCACGAATTCTATTTAAGTGTTGTAGTTAGGAAGGAAGAAGAAAAGCTATAGAAGTAGCAGACGGAAGAAAACATGGGAAGATTGATTATTTCTTTGACATATCTTCTTGTAGAGTAACATAAGCATGTATAGGTTTTAAACTACTAATTAAATTGCGTACACACATAAACATAATAGGAGTACAGCTACATAACCAAAGCAGACCTACAATTACCAGCCATCTCCAGTGAAACCAAAAAAACCAGTTAGGCACTCTAGGCATTTGTGAAAACTTATCAATGATATGATGGATATTGTCTAACTGAATTTGAATAGTTTGAGAAAAATCAGACAAATTAAAACAACACATTCCTGGGAACTGTTCATATCCTATATGTTCTTTTAACAGCAGGTAGTCTATAGTCACAAGATTTTGGAGCGCTGCAACTTGCACTTCTCCTAATTCTTGGTTGAGTTCCAACAGTATAGATTCAGTCAAATTTGCTGTTTTACTGTATGCACAGGCCAGCTTAGATATCTCCTTCTTCATTCCCATGGCAAGTCCAGGAACTGGTGGGATGAATGCAGCTATAACTGCAACAGCGCCAGGATCTTTGTTGAAGTGTTTTGATGATTATCTTCTGGAATGACTCTTCCAGAGAATATTGGTATTGGAAGTTCTTCTTCATATTGTATCTTAATTCGTTTTCTGGGTAGCCAAATTAGGCTTTGATCCTCTGTATAAACACGAACAAACCCTTTGCCCACACTTTAATATGCCCTTTATACCATTGTGAAGAACTTATTGGAGATCACCACACAGGAACTGCTTTTTTTTTTTTTTAAGAGAAAGGAATATTATCAGAAAAATGTATTTACATAGCTGATCATCTGACACCCTCTAAATGATTAAAATTAAGGATATTTAAAGCATGCATTAATCGTTGATTTACAGTTAGTTTTATTCTATCAGGGAGTAATCCACCTTTTCTTTCTTTTTTTTTTGTTATCATTAATCAACAATTACATGAAGAATATTATGTTTACTAGGCTCTCCCCTATACCAGGTCCCCCCCCACAAACCCCTTTACAGTCACTGTCCTTCAGCATAGCAAAATGTTTTAGAATCACTACTTGTCTTCTCTGTGTTGTACAGCCCTCCCCTTTCTCCCACTCTCACACCCCCCATTATGCATGCTAATCATGATACCCCCTTTCTTCTCCCCCCCCTTATCCCTCCCTACCCACCCATCCTCCCCAGTCACTTTCCCTTTGGTACCTGTTAGTCCATTGTTGGATTCTGTGATTCTGCTGCTGTTTTGTTCCTTCAGTTTTTCCTTTGTTCTTATACTCCACAGATGAGTGAAATCATTTGGTATTTCTCTTTCTCTGCTTGGCTTATTTCACTGAGCATAATACCCTCTAGCTCCATCCATGTTGTTGCAAATGGTAGGATTTGTTTTCTTCTTTTGGCTGAGTAATATTCCATTGTGTATATGTGCCACATCTTCTTTATCCATTCATCTACTGATGGACACTTAGGTTGCTTCCATTTCTTGACTATTGTAAATAGTGCTGCGATAAACATAGGGGTGCATCTGTCTTTTTCAAACTTGATTGCTGCATTCTTAGGGTAAATTCCTAGGAGTGCAATTCCTGGGTCAAATGGTTAGTCTATTTTGAGCATTCTGAGGAACCTCCATACTGCTTTCCACATGGTTGAACTAATTTACATTCCCACCAGCAGTGTAGGAGGGTTCCCCTTTCTCCACAACCTTGCCAACATTTGTTGTTGTTTGTCTTTTCGATGATGGCAGCCATCCTTACTGGTGTGAGGTGATACCTCATTGTGGTTTTAATTTGCATTTCTCTGATGACAAGTGATGTGGAGCATCTTTTCATGTGTCTGTTGGCCATCTGTATTTCTTTTTTGGAGAACTGTCTGTTCAGTTCCTCTGCCCATTTTTTAATTGGATTATTTGTTTTTTGTTTGTTGAGGTGGGCGAGCACTTTATAAATTTTGGACATCAAGCCTTTATCGGATCTGTCATTTACAAATATATTCTCCCATACTGTAGGGTACCTTTTTGTTCTATTGATGGTGTCTTTTGCTGTACAGAAACTTTTCAGCTTAACATAGTCCCACTTGTTCATTTTTGCTGTTGTTTTCCTTGCCCGGAGAGATATGTTCAAGAAGAGGTCACTCATGTTTATGTCTAAGAGGTTTTGCCTATGTTTTTTTCTAAGAGTCTTATGGTTTCATGACTTACATTCAGGTCTTTGCTCCATTTTGAATTTACTTTTGTATATGGGGTTAGACGATGGTCCAGTTTCATTCTCCTACATGTAGCTGTCCAGTTTTGCCAGCACCATCTGTTGAAGAGACTGTCATTTCGCCATTGTATGTCCATGGCTCCTTAATCAAATATTAATTGACCATATATGTTTGGGTTAATGTCTGGAGTCTCTAGTCTGTTCCACTGGTCTGTGGCTCTGTTCTTGTGCCAGTACCAAATTGTATTGATTACTATGGCTTTGTAGCAGAGCTTGAAGTTGGGGAGTGAGATCCCCCCTATTTTATTCTTCTTTCTCAGGATTGCTTTGGCTATTCGGGGTCTTTGGTGTTTCCATATGAATTTTTGAACTATTTGTTCCAGTTCGTTGAGGAATGTTGCTGGTAATTTGACAGGGATTGCATCAAATCTGTATATTGCTTTGGGCTGGATGGCCATTTTGATGATATTAATTCTTCCTAGTCAAGAGAATGGGATGAGTTTCCATTTGTTAGTGTCCCCTTTAATTTCTCTTAAGAGTGACTTGTAGTTTTCAGGGTATAGGTCTTTCACGTCTTTGGTTAGGTTTATTCCTAGGCATTTTATTCTTTTTGACGCTATTGTGAATGGAGTTGTTTTCCTGATTTCGCTTTCTATTGGTTCTTTGTTAGTATATAAGAAAGCCACAGATTTCTGTGTGTTAATTTTATATCCTACAACTTTGCTGTATTCCAATATCCGTTCTAGTAGTTTTGGAGTGGAGTCTTTAGGGTTTTTTATGTACAATATCATGTAATCTGCAAATAGTGGCAGTTTAACTTCTTCTTTACCAATCTGGATTCCTTGTATTTCTTTGTTTTGTCTGATTGCCATGACTGGGACCTCCAGTACTATATTAAATAACAGTGGGGAGACTGGGCATCCCTGTGTAGTTCCCGATCTCAGAGGAAAAGCTTTCAGCTTCTTGCTGTTCAGTATGATGTTGGCTGTGGGTTTATCATATATGGCCTTTATTATGTTGAGGTACTTGCCCTCTATACTCATTTTGCTGAGAGTTTTTATCATGAATGGATGCTGAATTTTGTCAAATGCTTTTTCAGCATCTATGGAGATGATCATGTGTTTTTTGTCTTTCTTTTTGTTGATGTGGTGGATGATGTTGACGGATTTTCGAATATTGTACCATCGTTGCATCCCTGGGATGAATCCCACTTGGTCATAGTGTATGGTACTTTTGATGTATTTTTTAATTCGGTTTGCTAATATTTTGTTGAGTATTTTTGCATCTACGTTGATCAGGGATATTGGTCTGTAGTTTTCTTTTCTGGTGGGGTCTTTGCCTGGTTTTGGTATTAGGGTGATGTTGGCTTCATAGAATGAGTTTGGGAGTATTCCCTCCTCTTCTATTTTTTGGAAAACTTTAAGGAGAATGGGTATTATGTCTTCTCTGTATGTCTGATAAAATTCCGAGGTAAATCTATCTGGCCCAGGGGTTTTGTTCTTTGGTAGTTTTTTGATTACCGCTTCAATTTCGTTGCTGGTAATTGGTCTGTTTAGATTTTCTGTTTCTTTCTGGGTCAGTCTTGGAAGGTTGTATTTTTCTAGGAAGATGTCCATTTCTTCTAGGTTTCCCAGCTTGTTAGCATATAGGTTTTCATAGTATTCTCTAATATTTCTTTGTATTTCTGTGGGGTCCGTCATGATTTTTCCTTTCTCGTTTCTTTTTCTGTTGATTTGTGTTGACTCTCTTTTCCTCTTAATAAGTCTGGCTGGAGGCTTATGTATTTTGTTTATTTTCTCGAAAAACCAGCTCTTGGTTTCATTGATTCTTGCTATTGTTTTATTCTTCTCAATTTTGTTTATTTCTTCTCTGATCTTTATTATGGCCCTCCTTCTGCCGACTTTAGGCCTCATTTGTTCTTCTTTTTCCAGTTTCGATAATTGTGATGTTAGACTATTCATTTGGGATTGTTCTTCCTTCTTCAAGTGTGCCTGCATTGCTATATACTTTACTCTTAAGACTGCTTTTGCTGCATCCCACTGAAGTTGGGGCTTTGTGTTGTTGTTGTCATTTGTTTCCATATATTCCTTGATCTCTATTTTAATTTGTTTATTGATCCATTGATTATTTAGGAGCATGTTGTTAAGCCTCCATGTGTTTGTGAGCCTTTTTGTTTTCTTTGTAGAATTTATTTCTAGTTTTATACCTTTGTGGTCTGAAAAGTTGGTTGGTAGATTTTCAATCTTTTGGAATTTACTCAGGCTCTTTTTGTGGCCTAGTATGTGGTCTATTCTGGAGAATGTTCCATGTGCACTTGAGAAGAATGTATATCCTGTTGCTTTTGGATGTAGAGTTCTATAGATGTCTATTAGGCCCATATCCTCTACTGTGTTGTTCAGTGCTTCCGTGTCCTTACTTATTTTCTGCCCAGTGGATCTATCTTTTGGGGTGAGTGGTGTGTTGAAGTCTCCTAAAATGAATGCATTGCAGTGTATTTCCCCCTTTAGTTCTGTTATTATTTGGGTGCATATATATTTAGAATGGTTATATCCTCTTTTTGGACTGAGCCCTTTATCATTATGTAGTGTCCTTCTTTATCTCTTGTTACTTTCTTTTTTTTGATGTCTATTTTGCCTGATATTAGTATTGCAACCCCTGTTTTCTTCTCTCTGTTGTTTGCCTGTAATATGTTTTTCCATTCCTTGACTTTTAGTCTGTGCATGTCTTTGGGTTTCAGGTGAGTTTCTTGTAAGCAGCATATAGATGGGTCTTGCTTTTTTATCCATTCTGTTACTCTGTGTCTTTTGATTGGTGCATTAAGTCCATTTACATTTAGGGTGACTATTGAAAGATCTGTACTTATTGCCATTGCAGGCTTTAAATTTGTGGTTACCAAAGGTTCAAGGTTAGCCTCTTAAGTATCTTACTGCCTAACTTAGCTCACTTATTGAGCTGTTATATACACTGTCTGGAGATTCTTTTCTTCTCTCCCTTCTTATTCCTCCTCCTCCATTCTTCATATCTTGGGTGTTTTGTTCTGTGCTCTTTCTAGGAGTGCTCCCATCTAGAGCAGTCCCTGTAACATACCCTGTAGAGGTGGTTTGTGGGAAGCAAATTTCCTCAGCTTTTTCTTGTCTGGGAATTGTTTAATCCCTCCATCATATTTAAATGATAATCATGCTGGATAGTTTCCTTGGTTCAAGGCCCTTCTGTTTCTTTGCATTAAATATATCATGCCATTCTCTTCTGGCCTGTAAGGTTTCTGTCGAGAAGTCTGATGATAGCCTGATGGGTTTTCCTTTATAGGTGACCTTTTTCTCTCTAGCTGCCTTTAAAACTCTTTCCTTGTCCTTGATCTTTGCCATTTTAATTATTATATGTCTTGGTTCCTTTCTGTTGGGAGTTCTGTGTATTTCTGTGGTCTGTTTGATTATTTCCTCCCCCAGTTTGGGGAAGTTTTCAGCAATTATTTCTTCCAAGATACTTTCCATCTCTTTTCCTCTCTCTTCTTCTTCTGGGACCCCTATAATACAGATATTGTTCCTGTTGGATTGGTCACACTGTTCTCTTAATATTGTTTCATTCCTGGAGATCCTTTTATCTCTCTCTATGTCAGCTTCTATGTGTTCCTGTTCTCTGGTTTCAATTCCATCAATGGCCTTTTGCATCCTATCCGTTCTGCTTATAAACCTTTCCAGAGTTGTTTCACTTCTGTGATCTCCTTCCTGGCATCTGTGATCTCCCTCCGGACTTCATCCCATATCTCTTGCATATTTCTCTGCATCTCCATCAGCATGTTTATGATTTTTATTTTGAATTCTTTTTCAGGAAGATTGGTTAGGTCTGTCTCCTTCTCAGGTGTTGTCTCTGTATCTTGGTTTGCCTGTAATTTTGTCTTTTCATGGTGATAGGAATAGTTTGCAGAGCTGGGACGAGTGACGGCTGGAAGGACTTCCCTTCTTGTTGGTTTGTGGCCCTCCTCTCCTGGGAGACCAGCGACCTCTAGTGGCTTGTGCTGGGTAGCTGCGCGCAGAAAGGGCTTCTGCTTCCTGCCCGGCTGCTATGGAGTTAATCTCCGCTGTTGCTGTGGGCGTGGCCTGGCTGGGGCAGCTGCTCCAAAGTGGTGGTATCACGTTGGAGGGGGAGCAGCCTGGAGGCTATTTATCTCTCTAAGGGGCTCTGTGCTTCCTGCTGCCCAGGGGTTTAGAGTGCCCAGAGATCCCCAGATTCCCTGCCTCTGGACTAAGTGTCCCAGTATGGTTTCGTCTGGTTTTGGGGTCCCTGTCCCTTTAAGAATTCCAAAAAGCACTCACCAAAAAAAAAAAAAAAAGCCACTTGCTTTTCTTTGTCGTATGGCGCCAGGCCTCCGGTACCCGCTCACCGGTCTTGCTGCCCTGTTTCCCTAGTATCCAGGGCCCCGCGCATGCACTGTGTCTGCGCTCTGGTCGGGATGGCTGGGTCTGGGTGTTCAGCAGTCAGTCCTGGGCTCCGTCTCCCTCCCGCTCTGCCTGCTCTTCTCCCGCCGGGAGCGGGGGGGAGGGGCGCTCGGCTCCCGCGGGGCCGGGGCTTGTATCTTACCCCCTTTGAGAGGCGGTGGGTTCTTGCAGGTGTGGATGTGGTCTGGATGTTGTCCTGTGTCCTCTGGTCTCTATTCTAGGAAGAGTTGTCTTTGTTATATTTTCATAAGTATATGTGGTTTTGAGAGGAGATTTCCGCTGCTCTATTCATGCCGACATCTTGGCTCCACCTTTCCCAAATAGTTTTTAAGAAACACTAAGTTTCTTGTTAGTCTTCCTGGTTATTTACAAGAACTTTACTGCTCTGATTTCCTCCCAGGATAGCTATCAGCTTCCTGGTCTTGGAGCATATCACTCAAGGCTGCCTGCTTGGCTCCCAAGGAGGGTTGAGTTATTGTCTTATTTTTTAACTAATTGGGTTTTAAGATGGAATCCTTCCTGTTTTTACTATGTTGTTTTTGGCTTGCAGTCGTTTGGGGCTTGCTTGCTACATTGCCCAAATTGCAATAAATCATTTGTTTAGGGCTGGAGGAAGAAAAGCAGCACTTGGGTAAAGTTAGAAAAACAAGCTGGGCCCCCCAGCAGGCAAAGCAAATCCCCCAATGGTTATCTTTCTTTTTTTCCAGAGTCCCTCACCCTACTCTGTCGAAGCCCATGGTCCCTGTCTCAGTAGGAAATTGGTCAGGCACCTGCCAGTTGCCAGACCTGTGGGAGGAGTTCCTCCTGGAGGAAGGGGTGGGGATGGGGGTGGGAGGGGAGGGGCAGTGCGGCCGGGCTGAGAGGGAGAGCTTGCAAGTGGAGCCAAGGGAAAGGGAGCAAAGCCCCGCATGGGAGAGAGACTGAGCCTGTGAGAGTTTAGCCTTTAAGCCCCAACCCACCCTTTCCCTTGTCTTTCTTTGGATTCATCGGATTCATAGGAAACTTGCACTGGGTGGGGAACCCCCTCCCTCATGGACCCACACCATCCGGTCTACCTTAGACCAAACCCTGTTGCAGTCCAGCACTGACTGATAAGCAAAAGATATGGGTCACTGGGACTTTCCCAATTTGAGCGCGTGTGCATTTAGGGAAGACCTTGTCCGCTAATGACCCTGAAGCCATTACAGATTTTGGCCCCACCAGGGGTTTTGCTTTGGCACTCATTGGAAAAATGACACACACAGACTTGCACAAAGAGGCTGAAGGGGAGGAGCTAAGGTGGATCCAAAGGATGTTATAAAACTGACAGAAAGGAAGGAGGAAACCAAATAAACTCCCAGGCTGTCAAACCCAGCAGGCTGCCAGCCACCCTCAGGGGCAGCTGCTCCTCTGCCTCTGGAGCATACTTTTCTTTTGCTTTGCTAAATAAAAAACCTTTTGTGGCTCTCTTTATTGGGCTTCTTGACTGAATTCTTTCTTTTGAGAAGATAAGAACTGAGGAATTCCACAACACCCCTTCTCCCATAACAATGCGCTCATGAATTCCTTTATTGCACTCCCTTGTTGTTTTAAAAAATTACAATAGCTGCTGTTATCGAACACTTTCTGCTGAACTTAAACCACTCGCTGAACTCAAATACTAGTTATTTACTTGAATTGTAAATGTAACCAATTAGATAAAGAAAACTGACAAATGAATGAGATAAAATACTTGAGCCAAAAGACTTTACTTTGTATGTTTGACAGCTCTACTAAGATACTGTTTCATGTGAATAGGTATTGAAATGTGTTGCTATTCAAGTATCTTTTTGTCATCTTGGACAAGAAAATAATGACTGTAAGACTATGATCTCTGTAATGTGAAGAGGGGGAGTTACGCATCTCAATGTCTTGGAAAGGTTTAAATGAGATAATATGAACAAAATAGCCTATACAAATTTCCAAGGAAATATTGTGTGCCCAACATAGATTAATTGCATTTCCCCTCCCCTTTCTTAATATAAACCTGCATTGAGCAAAGAGGTATTTGCAGGGATATGGTCTTACAGATGATACATAGATCCATACAGTGACATACTTCTGGGAATTTACAAAGAAAGCTTCTCTTAGACTTGTGACGTAGGGGAAAGTACAGCTATCAAGCCAGATTGTTTACTTGATATGTATGTTGATTCAGTGCTGCAGTATTCTGAAATCTCCCCGTTCTGGGAAATGTCCCCTTCTTACAAGTTTTCATTTTACTTCTGTGAATTTCTATGATAAAACATACCAATGTATGAGAACTGAGATATGATTCATGTGTTTGATATGTTGCTTAGGCACAAACTTAATGATGTAAGAAACAGAGATTTTGACAGGGTAGTTTCTTCCTACGAGTTGCCCTGGATTCTTCAGACAAGATATGAGAGTGATATAACCCCTTTGGTCATTGGCCACTTGTCTCTATAGGTCACTCAGATATCTATTGGTCAGGTGGCATTTGCCCTTCAAACCAGGCGGCATTCTGCTCCTTTGAGGGCCTGAAGTTTAGGTGAGGGTAACCACCCATTGGCCGACAGTCAGTCATGTCATGTTGGGCTGTTCTGCTGCTCTGGCACACTGTCTGGAGATACAGTGTTAGTCTTTCTGTCTTCAAGACCCCAGCCTTGTCTTTCTCATTGTTGTGTAGTGGTGATGGAGGTGATGGGAGCGGAGGAGGAGGGCGTGTGTGTGTGTGTGTGTGTGTGTGTGTGTGTGTGTGTGTGTGTGACTGGAAAGGAAGGCTCACTCTTGCCCTGCTCTAGCCAAGAAGATCCCTTTTGCAGCCCTGACACATTTCCCTTTCATGGCAGTGATCGTTAAGAGAAAGATAATGAAGAAACAGAAACCAAACAGGCTAAAATCTCAGAACACCCCAAGAGATGTGCCTGCCAAGCTCACAAGTATTTTGGAAAGCTGGGTATTTATTTTAATCATGTTTCAATCCCAGCCCTCGGTGCAGTATATCTAGAACATAGTGTTGCTAAATAAATATCTTATTTGTCAAAAGATAAAGTGAGGTCCTTCAGTAAAAAAATATCTTTCAAAAAGGATCATCTATAATTAAGGCCTTAAAAATTTCTCATACTTCTTTTTTTTTCTTAAATAGGCATTCTATCTTTGAAAAAATTTTAGCATGAAAGTATTCCTATCAATGCCAGTTTGGGATGCCCAGAGAGGTCATCTGACAGAAAAACTAGAAAGGAGGCAAATAAATTTAACAGATTTTATATTCACATGCACCATCTCGGGGTTGCAAATGTAAAATGTCATTGCAGTGTTAACTGTTTAAAGGCCATTTAAAAAAAAAAGAATTTCCACTTGTTAGATTTTAGAATTCATGCTTACTGAAAAAAACAGGGCAAATTAGAAAGAAAACCTAGTATTATAAAAGTTAGTATTTGTGCTTGTGATAAAATTTTCAATGAGCATTTACAGGATATATTAATTAGCTAGCATTGTGATAATGCAGCATAAAAATAAATACCTTAGTGGCGGACGTCACTGAGCATTTATTTATCTAATTCACATGCCTATGGGAGGGTAGGTAGTGAGGCTCTGCTTCAGAATTTGGGTTGTTTGTCTGCTCGTTCTCCTTGGACCAGCGGCCATCTGAGGAGAAACCCGCATTGCAAGTCACATCCTACAGACAGATTACAGTATCCTTTCACTTCACACCCATTACATTCTACTGATGCATGCAAGTCATAAGGAGCCTAGCAGTGTGGAATATTATCCTCCCATGGACAGAGGGAGCCATGATAACAGGGAGGAAAAGAATAACTATTACAGATAACATGAACTTATAAAGTTTGTGTGTAAAACTGTGACCCCCTCCAGAAAATGACCCTGATGTGAAAGAAGCATGTGAACCCAAAATGAATTATATCATGAAATGCGAGAACAATTTTATTTCAAAAGCAACATACTATTTAATATACTTTATAAATTGCAATGGATATACATAAAATGTTTTAAAGTTCAGAAGTTAATAGACAAAGCATTTGACAATTTTCTCAACATATTTAAACTGCTGTGATAATAAACCTCTAAAATTGAGTGGATTATATGAAATGTCTGTGGTTGCCCCACGTCAGCAGAAGCACTGTTCCACACAGTTGTTCAGGAATCTGGGCTAATGGTGACTCTGCCATCTTCAGGGTAATTGCAGTTTTCCCCATAAAAGTTTGTTGGAAGACCTGGGAAAGGCTCACATCACATATACTTCTGTTCTGTGGAAACTTCTAACAGCGTCAAGCTGGGCAATGCAATCCAGCTGTGCACCCAGGGGAAAGAGGAGAGCCAGCTGTAATGAGCGGGTCAGCAGTCTCTGCAAAAATCTCTACAGTACATTTAAATTCATTAAAAAAATTTGGCCCTTTTAGTTGGGAAGATGATATAATAAATTTTTAGCATGCTGAATTATTGGGTATATACAGTATTTGTTAAATATTAAATAAAATATAATTACACTTAAGGGAAAAAGACACCATCAGTCAATATTTTTGGCAACAAATGCCTAAAATGTGAGACAAAAAAGAAATGGAAAAGTAATAAGTGCAGGTTCAGTAAGAAAATTTGTTGTTTTATTGTTTAAAGCATATTACCTTGAATACGACACATGATAAATGTTTGTTAAATGAATTAGATTTCAGTAATAACAATTCAAGTAAAATGCATAAGCCATCATAGATTTTTAAATAAAAAGATAAAGAGTTTAACTTCATGGAGTTTCAAACTATAGGTTATTATTATCATTAAATTATTATTTTCAGACAATATTTACTTTTTAGATATTTTATATTTCATGCACCTAGAGGAATGCAGAGACATTATTAAAAAAATAAAGTATTTCAGCATGAAAAGCACCTTGAATCATTTGACAGCCTTTTTCCCTTTATCTTTCCTTTTCTTTTTAAGTTTATTTCTTTTTTTTTTAATGAGTATCAAAGGCAATTTATCCCAGGAAATTGTAAAAATTCTCTTTAATTATTTACCTTCCAATTATTTTTAACTGGACGTTTTTCTTCACAAAATTTGGGAAGTTTATACTGTCTATTGCATAGGTTTGGAATTTGGTACAATATTATATTTGGTAATGACAAGCTTTTGAACACCACCCTAGCTTTAAACAAATTAAACAAAGTTTTTATGTTCTGAATGCAGTTTGAAATATATGTCCAGATTTTTACACACGTATAACTTAGACTTCTATTCAGAGTAAAGATGAAGTGCTCAAGGTTCCAATATCAGAGGGCAAATACCTTTTTTCTAAGTTAGCTACTTTAATTTCATTGTGAAATAATGAGGTTTGTAACTATTTTTCCAAATGTAGCTCTTCTAAAATATCCAGTGTTAGCTATGCTGGTTCTCTTCTATTTTAAAATGTTGCCTCATATAAGTTCTTTCAGAAATAGAAAAGCAACCCAAAGTTATAAAAAAGAGCACAATGAATCATGTTTTATATAGAAAGATTGCAAATTTATTTTAAATGTTAAAACAGATATGAAGTTGATATATACATTTAATTATGCATTTTTATTCATATATCCTATATGGAATTAACTTTGAATTAACTTTCAATATATTGAGTAGCAACCAAGCAAGAAAAAATTTAAAGCAACAAATGTACTGACATATTTAAAACATTCAAAAAAGGATAAACAACAAAATTATTATTTTTTGAAAATATTTGCTTTTTAGATGCCATATTTGATGTATATTTTAGGAAAATGGAAAGATGCATTATCTAAAAATGTGAAATGTTTATACATAAGCACAATACAATAAGATATCCAAAAGTACACCATAATCCTAGAAAGATATGCATACTCTCTGAAAACTGTGGGTCCATCATGGAATCAAGGACGCAATAATTTCCTGGTCACTTATCCTCTTTCCCGTCTTGCCCTGAGTGAGTCATATTGGGTTACTCTTTCATTGAATTGTGCATTTCTTCTTCCTTGAACCATTATTGAGCAACTCTCATTGACTGAACTATCATGTGTCTTACCATATAATATCCATATAATAAGAGTGTGATGCATTAATATATCCTAAAACAGAACTGACTTTGAATGACCTAAAAATATCAGTAATTGCATATATCAGGACCACACTTACTCTTCAAGACTGTACATTATTTAAGGGATGCCATTTTTAGCCATTTTCTAGTCCACTTTGTAATACTTACTGTGCTCTGTGGAAAGTGTTTATCTGTTTACTCAACACATTATGCCTACCTCAAGTATAAACGTATACACACATACAGATTTGTCTTAGTCTTCTGCACATCTCTTACTACAACTCTTTCTAAACCTCATCTTACTCATTTATAAAACAAAATAGATACTGTATACACAAGATTAATGTGAGTATGAAATCAATTCATGTGTATGCAATTCTTTCACACACATATTTCCAGAGAATCTTACTAATAGTACAAAAGCTTCTTGTTATATTTAACCCAAAAATTCACCAAGCAACTCTTACCTAAAGACAATAATTAAAGAATTGTCAGATGTACAAAATTGAATAAAACATAGTTGCTGCCCTTGAGGAAATTTCAATTAAGGAGGGTACAAATTATTTACTGTTGCAAGATAAACTACCCCTATGGTGAACAATGTCCAAATGCTTGGGACTGAGGGGATTGTTGGGACATGATGTTCAGTTTTAAAATGGAGAAGTCCAGAATGAACAGGGTTAAACAGGTTTCCATAAATTCATCACATATCTCAGGGGCTTGAAGCAAAAACGTTTTATTGTTTCTCAAGAGGCTGGCCAGCTCTTCTGCTGGTTTTCCCTGGGCTTTTTCATGAAGCTACATTCAAGTGGAGGGGCACTTGGGCCCCTTCGACCATCAGTCTTTGATACAAGTGGGTTTCTTCAGAGCATGGTGGGCGGTCTCATCTGTGGGACCACAGGGCCAAGGTCAAGCAGGGCATCGACTTTTTCCTTCCTTCACATTTGCTCCTGTCCTGTAAGCCAAAGCCAGTTGCAAGGCCCAGTCCTACCTGAGCAAATGATTGAAAGTAGATGATTTCCATTCTGGAGGGCACGTGATTTAAAATGGAAACCAATATTTGTCCAAACTTAAAATAAAACCACTATCAAGCACACAGAATTAGGAACCTCCTAGTATTTGAATTTCATATTTTCAATGCATTATGGCATTACCATTAAGCTTCAGATATTGTGATTTCCATGTTAATTCATGTTAAGTTTTTTCTAAGTTAATTTCTGTTAAAAACAACTAGTGTACTTTGGACTTAGTATACTGTACCCATGAGGTCATTTTAGACTGATGTTACTGCCTTTTCCACATGCCTTGGAGAGAGTGTGCCTGTTTGAAATTCATTTTATAATGTTTAACTATTTGTCTTGTATAAGTAACTTTGGGAGTATTTTTTCTTTTTCTTTAAAATAAATGGATTATATAATGATTTTCCTTAGGTAAAAACAGTGAGCAAGTATCTTAGTTTGAAGTTTGTCTAAGTTCAAATGTTGGTTCCACTCCTTAATGGCTACCTGTTCTTGTCAAGTTACTTAAACTTTCTGTGCCCTTTCTGTTAAATTCAAATAGTGATGATAACAGTATATATCTCGTGGAATTGCCGTGGATATGTAGTGATTTTATGATTGTCAAACGCTTATAACAAGGTCTGGCACAAAACAGTGGCTAAGTAAATATTTCCTTTGTTACCGCTGCCATTGTTTATGGTTTCATCATAAAACAAACCAGATTTTCCTCCACCCTCATTTGTTTATGTATTCATTCAATAAACACGCTTGGTCTGGTGAAGGGACTCAGCAGTGCCAGGGGGGAGTGACAGAAGCAGGTTGCAATCTTCAAGATTGCTCTGAGTACAGCAGATCATATTTATGCAGGGATTTGAAGGAGGTACTGAAATGAGCTCTGATGACACCCGGGGGAATAATGCTCCAGGTAGAGGAATATCCAACCAGTAGCTTAATGTGGAAGCACTGAAAGTATGCCTGGGTTTTTCAAAGCACAAGATGCCAGTGGGATTGGAGCTGAATTAAGGAAGGAAGAGTAGTAGGCGCTAAAGACAGAGATGTAACAGAGGTTAGACCACACAGAGACTTACAAACGATTCTAAGGACTTGATTTTCCTGCTGAGGGAAATGAGGAGCCATTCCAGGATTTTGATTGGATGCTTTAAAAGGCTGCTGCATTGAGTAAAGTGGTAAAGAAAGAAATAGAGACCAGACCCCACTAATCATGATCTTGCCACAGTCAGTCGCTAGATGCTTCTTTGCTCCTCTACCCTAAGGGCACTTTTTTATCCATATGTTACCCACACGTACAGCAGTTGGTGACACTGTGAATCATTCATTCCTTTGTGTAAAGCTCTCATTCCCAGCCTATTCTGATTGCACTCTTAGCATTCTTCTTAACCCCCTGGCTTTTTCTGTTTTGTCTAATTCATTAGCTGTACTTTCTGTTCCTATTAAATATTGGTATTGCTCAGGGCTCTCATTCTATACACTGTACAGTGGCATAAAGGGTAGTTACGTGGTTAAAAGCAAACACACTGGGATTCATTTGACCCCGATCACTTGCCTCAAGGTGATTACTAGGTGTGTGTTCTACATTAGTGAACCACTAAGATTCTGTGGAAAGGGAGAATAATGTTACATACTTCACATTGTTGTTAGGAGGACCAAATCATACGTTGGTTTGAGCTCTGAACTAAAAACGTTTAACCCAGGGCATGGAACATAGTAAAATGTATATAAATGCTATTTTACCACCTAGAATGTGAAGTGTTCTCAAGCCTTCAATTTTCATCAGGGGGCTGATGACTCCCAAATGTATATCTTAAAGCCATATTTTTCACATATATTTCTGTAACATCAGACAAAATATTTAATTTCCCACAGGGTATTTCCAAGGAAATTATTCATAAAAAATCTTACACCCAGTATATGGAAAATAGAGCTATTCCTTTTCCCTCCCTCCTCAAACCTGCTGTCCCTCCTTTGTTCTCAAACACTGTAAAATGGCCCTAACACCTACTCAGGTGTCCAAGGCAGAACATAGACAACTTTGATCTTTGTCAGCAGAGAAACATTATCAATTACCAGTCCTCATCAATTCTAGTCCATAAATACCTTTTGAACTTCTCCGCATTTTACCATCCATATAGCAATTGCCCCAGTCCAGGACATATAATCTTCTCTTACTTGGATTACTGAAAACATTTTCTAAATTGTCTTAGAAACAGAATTGCCCTTTCCAGTTCATTCTCCACCTTGAAACCATTTATTGAATGAAAATATCGCCACATCACTCCTCTGCTTTACATTTTACTCAATGACAATCATTCGACCATTCTTTAACATAGCAACTGACCCTCTCACTGAGTTAGCTCTCACCTTCCTTTTTCACACCATTTCCAGTATCCACTTTACACTGAATGTAGCCATGTGAAACGACATTAAAATATGAACTAGGCTTTTCCTTCTGCCTAGAATATTCTGCTATGATAACTCTGCATCTGGGAAGTGTGCTCCAAGCTTTCCTCTGAAGTCTATTTTGGGCAACTGCCATGTGTTCTGCACTGTATACTTCTATTATTGTCCGTATCACAGTAAATTCAATTTTTTAATTTATTAACTCCCTATGGACTTAAATCTTTATAGGGGTCAACCCAGGTCTGCTGCTCAGGTTTAAATCCCAATCCCTAGAACATTCCTGCAACAAAACAAAATAAAAAATATTTTCTGTGGTTTCTGACTGTGCTGGTACTAATGATACTGAGCCATTTAAGTATTTTAATGTAATTATCTCAGAATTACATACAAACCATGCTTATTTTGTTTCCTTATTTATAATACTGTCATTAAAATAATAGTGCACATTACATTTTGCATCCTTTGGGCTCAGAGTTAATTTTATAGAGAGGCAGATTTTAGTTCTATATATGGGAGAACTTTATATTAATTATAGCAGTGCATGTAATCAGCACAGGATAATCAGTTCT
Organism: Manis pentadactyla; assembly: GCF_030020395.1. Lineage (NCBI taxonomy): Eukaryota > Metazoa > Chordata > Mammalia > Pholidota > Manidae > Manis > Manis pentadactyla. Next base: position 23,941,791 of record NC_080037.1, on the reverse strand, counting down.
TTGGAATATAATAAGCTGAGGTTATTGAACCATTGGAAAAATGGCATAATATATTTTCAGCTTCTCAACCTTATATTTTCTTTCAAATTCTTTCTTAGTTAGTTAGTGTCCTCAATTATAGTTGTGCTAATTTTACTCCTCTCACTGCCTTTAACTTTTTTATGGGCTTATAATAGAGAATTTAGGGAGACTACTGGTTTATAGAGTAATTTTTTTTCTGGGAAGCATTTCCAACGAATGTAGCCATATACTCTTTCAAAAGTTGAACTAAATGATCCATCTGATCTTTCCCCAAACTATAATTCTGACATTCTGCGGATTGTGCCATATGGAGAAATGGATTTGACCATTAACAGGTAGTAAAATGTTTCACAATGTTGAGATGCTAAAAATCACTTTCAGAATTTAACCTTCAAATGGACATTCTTTAAGTTTTACAACCCAAATTCCCAGCTTAGTCTATCTTGTCTCACATATCCCATACATTCATTCATAATGCATTGATGGAATATTCATTTAGTTAAGCTGAACGTATGGGAGAGAAGAAAGACAAGAGCATGTACTGAAAAAGACTGAGAGAAAGAACTGCTTGGTCATGATTTAGAATTAGCATATATTTCTCATTTAATTCTTTAATATTTGAGTGCTTACTATATGAAAAGAAAATACTATATTTTCTTATTTTTTTAAATAATACTTCTACTCCTGGTAACCACATCTTCATTATTTATATCATTTGGACTATCAGTCAATTTTGTGACTTGTTTCCTTATCACCAAACTATTTCAAGAATTGTGTACATCATATACCTCTGTTGGTATCTTCTGGACACCGTGAGAAACATATCCTTTTTAACATGGTGCATGCACCTTGCAACAGAGTCCCAATTTGATTCCAGTCTACCTTTCTAGTCATATCCCTTGCCATTTTCTATTTCTTTATTCTTTCTCCCAGCCCTCATACTAATGGGCATCAAAAGGTCCCAAACCTTTCTATTTCAGATTTTTTTTCATTGCCGGAATAGTACCTCCAACTTTTTGACTACACATTGTCTATACTAAACTTAAATTTAATCATTCCTGTTAAGCAATCTGTAATGATTAATATTATGTGACAACTTGGCTGTTTCAGAAGTGTCCAGATATTTGGCTAAACATTATTTCAAAGTGTGTCTGTGAGGATGAGATTAGCATTTCAGTTGCTGGACTCAGTAAAGCACATGGACCTCACCAATGTGGAGGGGGCACTAGCTAATCAACTGAGGATCTGAGCAGAATACAAGACAGAGGACAGGAGAAGGCACTCTTCCCACCACCTTCTCTGCTCGGCTGTTTGAGCTAAGCCATACGTCCTCTCTGACTCCTGGGCTGAGACTTACACAGTCTACTTCCCTGGTTCTCAGGTCTTGGGACCGGGACTGAATAACACTATCAGATTTTCTGGGTCTTCAGCTTGCACATGGCACATTGGGGAACTGCTCAGTCTCCACAACTACCTGACCCAGTGCCTCGCAGTACGTACCTGTCTGTATTTGTACCTCTCTCTATCTCTTTCTCTATCTCCTATGGTTTTTTTTCTCCTCAGGAGAACCCTGATTAATATATTATCCCTGATTTCTATGAGGACTTAACTGTTAAAGAGTAGTGTTTCACAGCAATTTATCCAGTATATGCATTAATTTAGCACTTGGATTCTGAAATTAAATTACCTTGGTTTTCATTCCAGCTCTAGCACTTAACAATTATAACTTACGAACCTCTTAGCTTGTCTATTTCCTTATGTGTAAATTGGGGATCATACTAATAATGCCTAATATGGATTTCTGAGGAATAAATGAAATAATTCAGTAGAAGCTTAAAATAGTAGCTTTCCACTACAATTGGTAGAGTATAATAGCACTGGTTTATTGTAAATTGTCTATTTTGATCTATTTTTGCCCACTAAATTTTGAATACATTGATTTCTGAAATAGTGTCTTCCTTTTCATCTAATTCCCCTTGCTGAGTAAAGGCTCTCTAATATAGTAGGCATTCACATATTTATTGAAAGCTATAATAAAAATAAGAAATATATGCATGTAACTCCAAGGGGAAAAAATGTTTCCAGCTCAGGGCAAGTAACCTTTGAAGCCAAAATCCATCAAAGAGAGAAAAAAAGTGGGATAAACCCATTTATTGCTTGCAAGCGGTTGTCTACTTCTGCTCACCAGTGTCTCTGGTGACCCAGCTGCAAAAAGAATCCACCAAACTCTCCAGTCCACGTGCGTGCTGACTCCGCACCCAGCTTGTAATCAGCTATTGCTAAGGTCTATGGAGATGGACTACTTCTCTCCACCCCTTAGAAACCTCTATTGATATGGAGATGAACTAAGGCCCGGTGAGAGATTCTGGAAATATTAGAATTTTACCCACAACCCAACCCTCCAGAAATCTCATCTCACAATCTACTCACTGCCCATCTTCCACAATGGCTCCTGGGTGAGAAAACTGGACACTGCAACCAGACTAATAACATACAATAACAACATCAATAAAATCATGATAATCCTCAAGCTGGAGGGTCCAGCTAGGTTCAAGGTCCTATGCAGATTAAGTCCATAGCTCGCCCATTCCACAGGCAGGCAGTAGATAAACAGGTAGGAAGTTCAGAACAATCATCACACCACAGCTACAGCCAGGAGGTGGGTCCAGGCCACAAGGACTGTAGGAGAAAATAAACTTAAGGGCGATAAGATACATATTTTAATGACACCAGCATAGGCAAATCTTGTCTGTCAGGTGTAATGCATGCAAAAGAGTGGTCCTGTGACAGGACAGTGGCAGGAATGGGATCTCGTTCTGGTCTAGTATACCAGACCTTCACCCCCTCCCTGTGGGAGTTACAGGTGGGTCAGTGTACACGGCTATGGGAGGTACATGCACTGGCCATAAAGATAACACAAAACTTCCCTGTAAGATGCTCTTACTTTCTGGATGTTTTAGGTACACGACCAGAATCTTTGGGGGCCACACTGCTTTTAGTATAGGAATACACAGGAGGCCAGCTTCCAGGCCTTTTCCCCAAGGTGCCAGGAGAGCCAGTCTTCGCTGGTCCATGTGTCAAAATGTCCAGGGCCATGTCCACTCAACAGAGTCTCCAGGGCTTAGTGCAGTCGGGGCTGCAGCAGGATGTTGCTCTGCTGGCCATATCCTGGCTTCAATATCTCCTCTTTGCTTTGCATAACAGTTGTGTAGGGGAGGCAGCAGTGTGTGTTAGCATGTCCAAAGGGCTCAAGGCTCCTTTTCGGGGCTTCTCATTCAAACGCTGCAGCACTGTCCATAGGCAAACTGACCAGCCCTGTACACTGTTGGTGTCTGACTTCAGGCCAGATTTCAACAAACCATTGCACCTCTCTACCATGCCTGCCCCAGTAGGGTTATGTGGTACATTAAACTATTCCTAACTGCTGCACCTATTCATGGTATGCATGTTCAGTAAAGTGGGTGCCTTGATGCTCTCAGTCACCTGCAGCTGGCCATGAGCTGCAAAGAGACGCTCGAAGCCCCTTTTGGTCATTTGCTGATCTGTATGACATGCCGAAAAAGCACCCAACAGTTCAGAAGCTGTGTCCACAAAGTCATGGCATCCCGATACCCTTCTGATATAGGCGGAGGCCCACTCTAGTCTATCACCCACCTGAGAAGGGGTATCAGCCCCTTTACTATTGTCCCATGCTGCTGTGGCACTTGGTGTTAGTCCCTCTTAGAGCACACAAGGCACTCCTTCTGGGCTCTGCTGACTTCTTCAAAGGTCAACAGCCAGCCCTACTGAAGTGTTACAGCCCAAATTGTCTTTTGCCCTGCGTGCAAAAAACGCTGATGTAACCGCTGGGCTACATCAGAGGCAGGCTTTCCTTCTAGCCAGTGCACCTGGGCCAATGTGTCTACTTCATCATTCCCTGGGGATGCCAAAGGCAAATGGTGAGTCACATGACATACGGTAACTGTCTTAGTCTGACTAGAGGCCCATAGGTCTTGCCAAAACTCTTACCCTCAAAGTGAACAGTGACCACCATCCAGTTGGCCCGGTACCATTTTGGTAGCCACAGGGTCAAGCCGTGATAGATGGCCCAGCTGTCAGTGCAGACTGCTATAGGGAAGGGCTCCTGGCTCATCATGAGCCATACTCCCTCAATTCAGCCCACTGGCTGTTTTTCCCCTCTCCATCCTCCATCTGTATTGTCTCAGTTTGATGGAAAGCCACAGCTCTCCTCTTTGGGGCTGCCCATGACTGGAGCCATCTATATACCAAGCATCTTCATATATAGGGGATATTTACTCCTAATAAGGATTCTCTGCTACCAAAGACTCAAAAGCAAGTTCCTCCTGCTTTCCACCGGTATATGTCAGTGGCCCCAATAAGCGTTAGAGTTCTCCACTTAAGGGACTAGTAGAGAGGGTGCTATGCTGCTGTAAATATGTGCCCTAATGGGCCAGTGTAGGCATCTGTGCCACATCAATCCGTGGTCTTTGGGTCCAGTCTTACACCTGTCCCACATGGGATAGGAGGTTATTACCTTGGTCGGAGCTGTTCTGGTGATGGGCTTCATAGCCAGCAAGCCATGGTTCACAGCAGCCAGTTGCTTCTCTATCAAGGTCTAACAGACCTCTGCTCCTTTCCATAGTTGTGACCAGAATCCAAAAGGTTGGTGTGTCCATTCAAGCCACTGCCCAAGACCTCAACCTTAACCATCTTTGGTTACATGAACATCTAGCCCACAGGGCCTCGATGAGTCCATTATAACCAAGGCCTGTATATGGCCTTGACTGCTCGCTTAGCAACAGTAAAACCAGCTGCACATGTCTCATCCCAATCCCACCTAATACCCTTTTGTACCAACTGGTATAAGGCTTCAGAATTTGTGCCAAGTGCAGGATAAACCCTCTCCAGCAGCCCAAAGGAGCCAAAAACTCTTGTAATACTGCCACAGTGGTGGGGTGGGGAAAGCCTGGGCCTTGTCTATGACTGCTTCTGGGATAACTAGTTTTACCCGACCAGATAACCTGCAAGAATTTCACAGACAAACCAGGTCCCTGAATCTTGGTGCTGTTCACAGCCCATCGTTTCTCCTGTAGATATTACAGCAGTCTAGGAACTGCCCCTTCTAAATCTGCAAGAGAATCTGACGTGAGCATAATATCATCAATGTAGTGGTACAGCCACACAATTTGCTGTTTCTTCCCTGTGGCCATGTCCTGGGCTACAAGTCCATGACCAATGGTGGGACTGTGGATGTATCCCTGTAGAAAGTCAGTGAATGTCCACTGTGGGCCTTCCCACATGAGGGCAAACTGGTCCTGACTTTCCTGTGCCTGTCTATGTCCTGTGCAAGGTCCACAACATAATGATATGTCCTTAGTTCATGACTGAGGGTGTCCATAAGGGCTGCTAGGGAGGGGACAGCAGCATGCAAAGGGGGTATGACTTTATTCAGTTCCCTGTTATCCCGGCTTTTTCACTGGCCACATCAGGGAATTAAAAGGACTATGAGTTGGATTTATGATTCCCACCTTCTCCAACTCCTATAGAGTTTCTCCAATTTACTTGTGCCTCCCAGGAAATTTATACCTCTTAGTATTTGTGACCCCCGGAGGTACAGGCAGAGCAACAGGTGGGTGCTTGTCATGTCCCCTCAGTACTGCCTTTACCACATGTACCCTCAGTCTGAATTTACCTGCAGTGGTCTGTAGCCATCCCCACAATATATTCACGGATGGGAGAAATGTACACAGTATTCTCCTTTGGTGGAAAACGCCCTAACCCCAATGGGATTTGGGCTTTCTTCACTCTAAATGCCTCACCTCCATAGCCATCAATCACAACAAGGGTCCCAGGAAAACACTCAGCATTGCCAAAAATCAGAGAATATTCAGCTCTTATGTTCACCAGCACCAGGACACATTGTACATTCACAGGGGACCAATGGATTACTAATTCTACATGTGGCCTCTACTCCCCACCATGTCCCCCAAGGTGGAGGCCTTGACCCCTCTCAGTCAAACTGCCCAATCATCCTCTTGTGGGGGTGAGGGCCCAGGTGGAGCCTGAGCAGTGTCTCCCATGAAGTTTTGCAGGGACACAGGCCGGGCATGAGGCCTTGACTCTGGTTTCCACATCCTGGACCTCAGCAGCTGGAACTGCTGCTCTGGCTTTAATTGGTGCCACAGTTCTAACAAGATCCTATTGGGCTGCCCATCAACTTTTTCTTTCACTTCAGTGGCCATTATCAAATCAACCCACATATGAGATCTTGAGACCTTCACGAGGCCCTTTGCCCCTCTCCTTTTAGTCATAGCCTGTGCTTCTTTTTGTGTATTTATTGTTACAACCTCCCCCAGATCAACTAAAGTAGCATCACTTATGGGCTGCCCTATTTGGGAGCAAGAATAGTCACTAGGGACGCAAAGAGAGTTGGGGGAGCTGAATGGAGCACCAGATTTCTGATCCCTAAGGTGAACAACTCATCAGGGCCCTGGGGGTCCATATTACAGATGGTATTTTCATGCCCAGCTCCCGAAACACCTGCTGGAGCTCTGCATGCAGTTTTCCAGCTAGTAGGTATGTATAGTAAATCATCCTGATGAGGCCAATCTGCCCTGATGGCTGCTGTCAGCCAATCCAGAAGTGCCTGATTCCCTGAGGTGTGACAGGCACCTTGCAAGCACTGCTGGAAGGAAGGGTGAGTCATCAGGGAAGCCAATCTACCCATTTTAGAACCTGACATAACAATGTATTCCACCCCCTTATCCCCCAAATCAAAAGCCATGTAGGTAGAGGTTCCAAAGGCTTCTGCTGAAAACAGATGCTCATGTGCACCAGTTCATCCTGGGTGTAAGGGTAGAGCATGGAGTGCTCTAGAACCTGGAGAGGGGGCAGCTCCTCCCCGTGAGGAGCCCTCAGTTGTTGTATTTTTATTTTCTTAATTACAACTATGCAGGCCTTTTTACAAGAGGTGTGGAGCCTCGGGTGGTGGCCTTAGCCACAGTTCAGACTTCGGCCCACCCCCTCATCCTACCCTGACATCTTCTCTACCATCTCTGGGGCTGCAGGCACTGATTCTTCCTCTCCCTCCCCAAAGGCCTCCTGCAACGCGATTCTCCAGTGGCCTACTCCCTAGCGGCTAACCTATCATCTAGGACCATGACCTGACTTGTCAATAACTGTCTCTCTTTCTCACGGGCATCCATAGGTCATTGCCTAGCTCCTCCAAGTGACCCTGAAGTGTGTCTCTCTCCTTGATAACCCTTTCCAATATCTCAAGAAACTTCTCTCCACCCCTTGGAAACACCTACTGATATGGAGATGGACTAAGGCCAGGTGAGAGATTCTATAAATATGGCAATTTTACCTATAATGCATCTTATTGAGATATTAAAGTGTTATTGGATACTAAATGAAGGCCAGTTGGTCACATAAGTATCCATGAAGAGATAGCATTTGATACAGAACTTAAGAAATGCTTGGGGACAGAAAATCCAAGTGAAGTAATCAGCCTGATCAATGGCAAAGCTGAGCAAGATATAGTCCAATTTTAATGCACATGAAGTATAACTGCAAAATAAGTATACATTATAAAGCCCTTTAATGGTAGAAGGAAATTCATTTTCAATGAAATTGGCAGATTTTGAGGCATGACTCTAAAGGTGTTTGTGAATTAAAATTAACTTGATAATTGACTTGAGCTGTAAGAGCTTGAAAGAAGTGATTCTAGGCTGGCTTGAAGTTTTGAGCCAGGGGATTTGAGTAATTATATTTAATATTGTATTCAGGAAGAAGAGCAGGTACAGGTATTAGTCTAGGGAAGAGATAAGCCGAATTTTGGACTTGTTCTTTTTGAAATATATTATTATTATGGTGACTATCTTAGTTCAGACTACTATAACTAAAATACCATAGGCAGGGTGGCTTAAATGACAAATTTTTATTTCTTACAGTTACACAGGCTGGAAGTTCAAGATTGGGGTACCGGCAGGGTTAGGTTCTTGATGAGGGCCCTCTTTCTGATTCACAGATGGCTACCTTGCTATATACCCTTACATTACGGAGAGAGAGGGAGTTATGGTCTCTTCATGACTTTATAAAGGCACCAATTTCCTCACACGGACTGCACCCTTATGACCTAATTACCCCTCAAAGATGTGACCTCCAAATACCGTTATACCAGGGGTTAGGGCTTCAGTGTTTGAACCTGGGGAAGGGAGGACACATTTGGTTGATATCAGTGAGTATATCAGCAATTAGAAGCACAGATCCGGACTTAAGAAGAGGTATACGGAAACCAAACATACAGAGGAAATAGTTGATATTGTGGGCATTGAAGGAAAGTAGAATGGCCAATATGGTTATGCTGATATTAAAATGTGCATCACGTTTCTACTCTACCAGGATTGGAGGAATAGAAAGGAAAATAGCATTGCCCAGAGGGCACAATCACTGGGCGGTAGGACTGTCGGTGACTACAGGAAGCCCCAAGACTGCATTTTCCCTGGCGCGGCATGTGCTTGCTCTCTCACTGTTGTCACTAGAATCAGTGCCCACAAGCTGTTGCTCAAGCTGCGTGAGTGTCCACATCACAGCCACTGTCTGACAGGATGAGAACTGTATTCTTTAGAAAGAACCCAGGTGCTCCCACTTGCCCATGATTTCACCTGCAATGTTGAAGGCACTGCCAGAGCAGCAAAGAAAAAGGCGGTGACTTCTCCCTTTATTCTAGTCTCCCATTTCCTTGCCAGTTATTTTGCATTGGCAGAATCTGAAGGTTAATTATCTTGCAAGAAAGTCCAGAAAATGTAGTTTTCCAGCTCCCAGACCCTCCTGATACAGAGGAGAGCATAAAAGGTCAAGAATGGAGCTAAAGCACGCAGTATATAAAGGACCAGCACATCGTGTAGCATTTCTAGGGAGAGCATGAAGAGAGTAGCCTTCCTTCTCCTGGCATGTGTTACTTTTTTATCTCAGAAAGAGAGGCCTAGTTTAATTCTTTCATTGCTCTTTGTTCCTAAGGAATTATACTGAAGGAGTTTATCTAGGAACCACTGTACTGAGAGGCATTCTTTCTTCTAAATTTGTAAATATGTCTGTCAATCTTAAACATTTTAAACTGCTGAAAATATTCTCTTGAACCATAGGAGTCTACAGATTCCAGTTGGACAGGCATTGACATGTACATTTTTTCACTCATGATCAATGGATTTTCCATCTACTGTGACTATAAAATTTATCTAAACCCCTTTAAAGGCTCAGCTCAAAAATCGTAATCACTAAATTTGGGAAATAAAATTCAAAATAGCCAACTGAGTTGGGGCAGTTTTCTCTAAAGGATATCTTTGTACAAGGTAGGCAGGTTATCAGGCTCATCTGACAGCTGACAGGACTTCTGCCTTGTCATCTCTCACCCATGTAAGGTCAGCTTGAGATGCACCAGTTGGTGCCCATCACTGACACTGACCATGCCTGGTAGAGCCAGAGATCTTCGGCTAGATCTCATTTCCTTGTGCATTGATTAAACTCCAAGGTCAAGTCTGAGTTGTTTTGAGGTTTTTAAAAGAAGATTAAAAAAATAGGTATTTCCTGATACTGCATCCATGGCAGCTGTTCAAGATCATAGGTTAGTCGCCTTTTTTTGTTGTTTGGGTTACATACCAGATATAGAAATATTGTCAAAAGGTTACTGTCATTGTAAACAAAGAAAATGTACCTGAGAAAGAGCTGAGATGTATTTGGCACAAAGATGTTATTTTGTATAATTGTCTGGGCTTGCCTTTGAGAATGTTATTTTGACAGAGGAATTAAGTCGTCATTTACTGCAGAATGTTCCAAAGAAAAATGAGCATTGCATCTCTCTTAAAATGCAAGTTGATGGAGGAAAGGTTGATGGAATCAATGAATCATTTCTCTAATATATTTTTGCCACTTCAGCATAGATCATTAACATAATAGATTATGTTTTGTACTGGATGCATTTTTTTTTGGCTGTGTACTAAAATAACATATAGAACCTTCCATTTTAATGGTCATTTAACCTTCACTATGCAAAAGGCTTAAGTGAGTTTAAACATTTGTATTAAAATCCATACCATCTATTTCAGACACTAAGGAGCTAGAAGCTTCAGGTAGTTCTACACAAATAACAACCCTTGTGGCTGTTTTGATAATATTGGTAATGGCAGTGCTCGAGATTCCATTGCTTTAGGAGATCTTTTATTTCTGCAGAAGCTGGGATATAGAAAATGTTTGCCCTCAGGATTCTGACTAGTTTTGCTCACTCATTCCCCATCTTTCAGTCTTAGTTACTCCAATCTTAGAAGAGAGTTATAATAAAGAGGTTTATAGCTATGTATTAAAGGCTTATTGTGCTCCTTAAAAAAAAGTATTCATAGTTTTGAAAAATTGTAGTAAAAGGATAATGTTTATGCACAAATAAATGAATCATTAGGATTAGCACTCTGTGTAGTGCAAAAATTATTTTTGGGGTAATAGGTAGTTCATTCATTAATTCAAGAAACATTTATTGAACATGTATTTCATGCCAGACATTTTTCTGGGTTTTGGTTTTGATATTTGAAATATCAGTAAAAGAAGATCCTTCACTTCCCCAAATTCACACACTAATGGAGAAAATCTATAGATAAATAATTATAGTATGATGTATGTAATGTAATATAATATGAAGAGTTTCAGTGAGGACTTCTGTGATAGAGGAAAGTATACAGAACAGAGAGTAATACTCCTATTCCAAATATCCCAAAACACAGGGTTCCTTCAGAATGAAGGTAGAAGGAAGGCTGTGCTGCATTTAAATGACAAGAGTCAGAAATGGTGAATAATACAAGGTAGTGATTGCAAGTGGAGAACTGCAGTGCTGGGTGTGATCTGAAATGAGCAGAATCATATTTCGTATGCAAACAGTGGCATTACCAGGCTGCCTCAAGCCTTATGAAAGAGTGGCTGCTGATAGTGAACCCGACCTGGGATTGTGGGTCCGAAAGCACAACAAAAGGAAGAACCTAGGTTGATGCTATAGACAGGCTCCTAGGCCTCTACCAGTACTGCAGGGGTTATGGAAGGTGCTGATCCTAAATCCAGCTCAGCATCAACATTGTTTGTAAGAGTCTACCTTAGGCTAGAGGCAGGAGAATAAGTAGGGCAGTTATGGGGATAAAGAGTGCACCAGACCTCTAAAATCAAATCGTGACTGCGTACACAGACTGACCCATCCCTGAGGGATTCAGCAGGTGTAGATGGCGGGACTCTCAGGAGGAAGGTCCACATGCCTTTCGTTACCTCATGGGCTCTTGCTTTGAGTTCTCTGCTCTGTGAGAAATGCATACTCACCGCCTCGGCTCTGACAGAGCAAGGAAGCAGGTCACAGTCGGCCCTGAATACTGCAAATAGCGGTACTGAAATGCAGGTTCATTAAGCCCCGTCCTGCTAAGAGAGAGCTTCGTTCAGGCTTCCCGGTGGATGCTGAAGTTCAGTTTAGATCAGCATATCCACCAGAAACTTGGCATTTTAGGAACTCTTAACTAGTAAAAATTCTCTGTGATTTTGGCTAGAATTCTGATTGGCTGTTTGACTCAAATAGGTTGTTAATTTCTCTTTCATGGTGGGATTTTTCCATAGAGAACAGTAGGAAAATTGAGCGTTGAGACAAAGATTTTCAATCATTTCCTTATTTGCTTTAGTAACACCATTTTGAAGAAAATGAATTTGATTAATTAATCAAATACCTTGATTAATTAATCAAGGTATTTATTTTTAAATATACTTTCCAATCATACAAGACTATATGAGTATGTCATGCATTTTCATAACTCTATACCTTTTTATTCTGTTCTCTAAGCCTCTTGCCTTGGATCTGTCTTTTGGAAACTTGCTCATTCTTCAGTGCTCAACTGAAATATCCCCTCATCCATGTGACCTTTCCTAAGACCATTCTTCAGGTAAGAATTAAATGTACCATAACAATTGCTAATAAATTTGTCATGACACCTGTTTTTATTTGTCCAATTTTGATAATTAGATCTTTACATGATTCTTTCCTAAGATTAAACAACTTTAATAATAGTTTACATTTACGTAACTCTCACCCAATGAATTATTTCATTTAATCCTCAAAAGACTATTATGAGGTAAATACTATTATTAGCTCTCTTTTACAGATAAAGAAACTGAGGTAGAGGGGAGGCTTTCTCGAGATCTGTCTAGCAATTTGCTAAGTAGGTTTCTAAGCCCAAGAAGTCTGACTACAGAAACCCTCTTAACCACTAAGTTCTAAATGACAGATTTTATATAAAAGAAACTATCTCTACTTTAGGATGCAAAAACAACAGGCCACCTTTTTAGGTGTAAAATAATAAAAAAGGACAATCCATTTATAGTGAAATACAATCACATTTCCCCCTATTGCCATCTGTATGAACAACAGGACGTACCTTATGGTAATTTTTCTTCTTTCCTTGAATTTTGTCACTTTTCTTGTAATTAGTTGACAAACACTTTACAACAGTCTTGGAGGAAGAGATGTAACTTTCTGAAAATTAATTTCTTGATCAAAATATTTTCTAGGAGTTTATATTAAATCTTCCTTTAAGGAAAGATCCCAGCAACTGTCTTCTAAGACCTCAAATCTGAGATTTTTTTTTTCTCATCAACTTTATGTTAATAAAAAAGAAGTTAATTTTCAGTTATTTTTAATTGTTCTACTCTGTTTTGTTTTCCATGTATGAATTGTGAAGTATTGCTTTTTACTGGATTTATATGTGCTGTTTCTGAGGAATGAATTTATTCTATTTCTTTCATTTTAATTTGTGCTTCTCTAAATAATAAGACTTGAAAATGCTAGGTATTTTATAAGACATGTAATGTGAATATGAATGTTAGTATTAAAAATTAGGTGAGATTAACGACTTAAAAATCTGTTTAATTCTCTAACAGTGCTTTCCTTCAAAAGCAAAAAATGTTTCTCAGTAAGTAGGAGCTACTGGCCAAATAATGATGTTTTCCTTGATTATTGCCAAATGTTCTACTTTTCACTTTGGTTTCATCTCGGTGCAGGGTTAATGTTTTTTTCATGGCATTAGATTTCATGTTCACAACTATGCTTAGCAATTTTCTTTAAGAAATAGATGTGCAGAAATGGATTTTAACACAGAAGTTGTTTCTCTTTTACAAGTTTCCACAATAGTTAGGGTTGTTGGAATACAAGTGATAGCAATAAGTAAAGCCTCAGTGCCTCCACTTCTGATTATGGTAACTGAAGAAATATATATATTTTCACATAATAAATATATATCTTTAAATGAATGACACATATATCAGAATTCCTCTACTTGCTAATAATTCTTTTACTAACCTCCCATGTGAGAAAAAATGGAAAAACCACTGATGGTGAGTATATTCAGAATATTTTGACCCAAGGGTTTCTTTCTTAATCCACTGGAAAACACTTTTATGCTCAAGTTTCTAATTTAGTTATTTTATTGTTTACTATTATTGGTGCTGCAGATCAATTCCTTTTTAGAGACAATAAATACAGAAAAAGATCTTTAGTGATAACACACAAATAACTAGGGGCTACTATTTAGACATAAGATGAGAAAAATATTGATTGAAATGAAGGTAAAAGAGGACCTGATATAAAATAGGGTTATATCAGGTATGTATAGTCTTGCATGTATGTTTAAATTTAGTGTTGAATGAGACAAAAGTAAGGAAGTGCTTTTTTTGAAAGACGTGAATGAGTATGACGTTTTGTCAGTAGCATTGCTTGTAGGAAAGAAATAAGTGACAAATTAGAGAGAAGCACATTACCAATGTGTTATTGAATATTGCAATGAGCAATTCAAGACATGAAACAATAATTGCAGGTTTGCATTTGAAGTCAAACTTTTACATTATCTGTTGTATTTAAGTATAGAATCTATTATGTCTTCAGAAGAATTAAACATGTTCTGTGACTAGTAAGCACTCCTCTGTTTCTCAAGCTTAAAACATTCATCCTGTAATAGCTTTATTCTTTTATTCTTCATGGTGAATATTGTGTTTTATTTTGATAAAAGAAGGATGCTATTACATGTTAAACTTTGATTTCTATTAATAGTATTCTTTACTTTTTCTTCTACTACACAGATTGACTAGCACTGTCTTGTGACATACACTCAGTCCATGAACATTTATCGAAATGGCAATTCTGAGTCATTGCAGCTTACATTCATTTTTCTCTAGACCTCCTGCAGCAGAAAAGGTCATTCTTTCTCTTCACAACTGGCAATTTTCCCTCAAGTCCATTGGTCTCACAGGTGCCGATCACGTGAAACATAAATCAATCTCTCATGGATCCTCTTTGTTTTCTCGATGTCTGTTCAGTTCACATTTTTCTGAATGCATTTGGTGCAACATCTCAGACTTAATCTAGTGCTCTGTTCCCTGGAGTATGGATCAATAATAGATACACACACTCACAAATCTCTTTTATCCAGCTAGACTGCATAGCTGTGTCTAGGTCATTTCTTTCTGTCTTTGTTTATGGAATTGTTAGTAAACAATATAGGCATTAATACCTAACTGTGCACTTTACAACTATGTAGTAAGATTGCAAAGTCACAGCTAGTGTTGTTTTTCACATTTCATTTTGCAATTATCTCTCATGCTTAACACCAAACACAGGGTCCCATCTTCTATCAGAATGGGAGACCCAAAGTCTGAGAGATGAGCAGATTAAACAATTGTGGAAAGAGAAGGACCTAAATAAAATCTGAGAGTAGGCATAGCACAGTATTAGCTTTCAATATGAAAAAAAATTTATATTGCATAGATAAGTTTGAGATGTCTTGTGAAAGTACATACTGAATCCTGGAAGTACTTTAGAATCCATGTATACAAACTATTTTCATAACACTTGAATAAAACTGGTTTGCTCAGAACAGTTGAAACAATATTATCCTTTTCTTCTGCAGGAAGTCTAGAAGAAATGAATGTAAAAATCATAACTTTTTGATTTTTTGTCTTTTAGCTGATTTATAAAGATCATTAGAGTTAGTATCAAAATGTTATCTCAAAAGAAGGGCATTTTTTGTTGTTTCAGTATAACACAGAGTTCCCAATTTGCAGGAGGCAACATTTGAAATGGAGAGCTGTATCTTTTCCTTTCTTTTTTTCATCCTATTTGCTTGTTTACTTTTTAAAAATCCTTTTACTTGACTCCCATTTTACATTCCCCACTCAACATAGGCAACCATGTTAATGAGCTTTTTATGCTTGTTGCTGTGTCTTTTCAAATGATTTTTTTTCTGCAGACATTGAATATACATAAACAGGTTTATATGACATAATTTAGTTTCCTTTAAAAAATAATCAGTTTTTAAGATTATTCATGTTTTTAGATGTACCACTAATGTGTTGCTTCCAACTGCCTCATAATATTCCATGATGAGCTTTGAGTAGAGTTCAGCCATCTATTCTCCCCATCTCTATAAACAATCTTTCACTGAACATCTATTTACATGTCCTTTAAACCATCTTTGTGAAAATCTCCCTATAAGTATTCAAGAAGAGAATGTGTATATTTTATTTAATAATTCAAGACTGCCTTCCAGTTATGGCTGTATCAATATATCTTTTCAAAGCAGAGAATACGGGCTTGTGCATGCCCAACACTTGGCATTAGGCAGCTTTCTAACAGGAGTAAAATAATATGTCATTATTGCTTTTGTGTACTTCCCTGGGAACTGATTTTGAGTACCTCATCTTCTACTTGTCAACCTGTTTGCTTTTCTCTGTTGGAAAGGATCTGACATATACTTATTTTTCTTTTGGAATTGCAGATTTTTTTCTTGTTGATTTTCTCACTTATTTGTGTATTTTTTCCTTATTGCATTGTATTTTGAAAATTTTAATTAAGAAGTTCTTTTTATGTGTTTGGTCACAATGATTTTCCAACATTTCTTTTACTGGACATTTTTTCTACCTAGATTTCTAAGTTTTCTGTGCTCTCAGGTAGAGATCCAGTTTTTTACTGGTTCACAGAGTGAGCCCGTTTTCTCACATCAAACAACCTTTCCTTCTTGTTGATTTGTGGGGTATCTTATTCGTAGAGTGTCCTTATATGTATCTCTCTGTGAGCTCTCCATTTTGTTCTATTGGTCCATTTGTCTTTTTCTTACTACAGTGACTTCTGAATCAGTCAGAGCAGGATATATTATGCTCTGGTAATAAACAGCTCTAAAACATCAGTGACTTGGAACAACAGAGGTTTATTTCTCATTCATGCTACAGACCTAGTGCAGGTGTGCAAGGAACTCCAATCACCTTAATTTCGCAGGAACACTGGCTTTTAGAGTAGCCTGAATTTTGTGCATTGCTGTTCATAAGCCAGAAGGAAGCACAGACGAGAGGTTTTTGTGCTGACAATTAAATAAATGATCCTGTCCAGAAGTGAAATACCTAACTTTGGCTTATAATTCATCATCCAAAACAAGGGTTTAGGAAGTAACATCCTTCCATGTGATCACAAATGGAAACCCAGAAATGTTCAGTGAACAACATTACTGACTACTATAACTTAGTAGTAATTTCTTAGTATCAAATTCTCTCATTTCTACATCCTTATAAAATTACCTTTTATTTTTTTCCTCTCCGAATATAGGGCTACTTAGTCCAGTTTTTTAAAAAATTTCTTAGGATCATTTAATATCCCCCAAAATCTATAAATGGTTCTCCAATTTGGCTTCCTTACTTATGTTGTTATCTTTAACCCCTGTGTCTCCAGTTCCAATTCAATCACTTTCACATTAACGTAATTGTTCTAAATTCAGTACTGATGTTTTCAACAATCAGATCAAAGTTTATCACTTCTTCTCATTTCCATTTGGCTAGGCATGGTATACAAGGCCCTTCCTCTACTTCTCTGCTCTGTTTTAAATTATTCTACAGCTGCATTGTAATCCTTATGCTCACCCAAATGCACAATATCATTTTATACCTTTGTGTCTATGTTCAGTTGCTTTTTCTTCTTCCTCTGTGTCCTTCTCTCATTTTCCACATCCTCAATTTTAGGATGTCTTTCATATTCTAAAACCTTAGTCATATTTTTTATCAAAACAATCACAATGTCTTTTACCCTTATTAATTTACAAATCTATGCAAGGCTAATGTAAGCATCTTGAAGAAACATGTTACATAGGATTTCCCTATATATTCCCTCTGTCTAACATGTAGTTTTCGGCAGACATTTTACTGATTTCATAGATGCTTGAAAAATTAAGCAGGTTTTGTTACCTCAGAATTTCTGGGACTTAACCCAGTTATTTTGATTCTTTTGCGTCTCCAATTTTAAGACATATTGAGAAGGTTATCTACCTAGATTAGACTGTTATGATTAATAAGTTCCCTACAATATAGAAGAAAGGCTTTAGCAAAGAGTTGGGGGGAAGGTTTTATAGCTCTCCTAGTGAAGGTTTAAGTAGAACTTCTAAGTTAGGTAGCAAGTATCACCAGTTCTTCCTGTAAATCACTTGGCTGTTGATGTATAAACAATTCACAAATTTCACATCTAGTGCAAGTTCACACATAAAAATAGTATGATGTACATATTTATATTTATATACCCACACATACACTCACATTACACTTCACATAATGTAGTTAGAAAATAAACATTCCTAAAATATATTCCCAATGAGTTTAATTAGATGACCCTAAAGCCAGGTGTTCTAGAGTGCTGTAGATATTTTGCATTTAGGAAACTACATTATAAACAAACTGTTAAATACAGTTTTTACCAGAGGATTAAAGATGGCAGCGTGAGAGGAGAGACAGAGGCTTCCTCCTAAAACTGGATACAATTAGAAAATATAGTTGACACAACTAATCCTGAGAGAGCAACAGGGAAGAGGACAGAGCCAGACTGCATACACATGGAGAAAAGAGCAGACTTCACGGAATAGACCCAAGCCCTTCCCCCACCCCAGCTCACCAGCGGGAGGAAGAGAAACTGAGGAGGGAGGGAGTGGAAGGCCTGGGACTACTGAATACCTAGCTCCAGAGATCTGCTCTGGGAGCACAAACTTACATTTCATGGTGTTTTCATGATACTTGCATGATTACCAGGTTGTAAAGCTAATACAGGCAGAATTCCTGGAGAGACTGAGATTCCAGCCACTTGTGGAAATCAGGGACCCATATCCGGCTGCTCTGGGACAAAAGCTTATACCTGTGTGCTTGGCTCATTTGTTCAGGCAGTGGAGACAGGTATAGCAGCTGGGAAGCAGGAAATAGCTCTTTCCTCCCCCCAGGCACCAATACCGCTCCCCTGTGACCCCTGACATTGCTTCAGGGGCTGAGAAGCTCCAGAGTAGAGTTTCTGGACACTAGAGGGCGCCATATACAAATATGAAACGCCAAAGGAACCTGGTCCAGAGGAAAATTAACGTAACTCCAGAGAAAGATTTAAATGACATGGACCTTATGACTCTCCCTGAAAGGGAGTTCAAAATAAAAATCATCAACATGCTTATGGAGTTATGGAAAGATATCCAAGAACTCAGGAATGAATTCAGG
The DNA here is from genome assembly GCF_030020395.1 of Manis pentadactyla. Taxonomy (NCBI): domain Eukaryota; kingdom Metazoa; phylum Chordata; class Mammalia; order Pholidota; family Manidae; genus Manis; species Manis pentadactyla. Next base: position 23,923,194 of record NC_080037.1, on the reverse strand, counting down.
TCAGAGATTCAATTGCTGAAGAGCACGATGGAGGGTATTAAAAGCAGGTTGGAGAGGCTGGGGGCGGAAGATGGTGGCGTGAGTAGAGCAGCGGAAATCTCCTCCCAAAACAACATATATCTATGAAAATATAACAAAGACAACCCTTCCTAGAATAAAGACCAGAGGACACAGGACAATATCCAGACCACATCCGGACCTGAGAGAACCCAGCGCCTCGCGAAGGGGGTAAGATACAAGCCCCGGCCCTGCGGGAGCCGAGCGCCCCTCCCCCCAGCTCCCGGCGGGAGAAGAGCAGGCAGAGCGGGAGGGAGACGGAGCCCAGGGCTGCCGAGCACCCAGCCCCAGCCATCCGGGCCAGAGTGCAGGGCCCTCGATACTGGGAAAACAGGGCAGCAAGAACAGTGAGCAGGCACTGGAGGCTGGGCGACAGAGGACATAAGAAAAGCGCGCGACCATTTTTTTTTTTTTTTTGCTTTTTTGCTGCTTTGTTTTGGCGAGCGCTTTTTGGAAGTCTTAAAGGGACAGGGACCCCAATATTAGGGAAACAGGGCAGAAAGACCGGTGAGCAGAGGCCTGAGGCTGGCACCGGAGAATAAAGAAAAACGAACGACCACCTTTTTTTTTTTAATTAAAATTTTTTTTTTTTTATTATTAAAAAAATTTTTTTTTCTTGTTTTTTTTTGTGGTCGTTGTTTTGTTTTGGCGGGTGCTTTTTGGAAGTCTTAAAGGGGCAGGGCGGGCCACTTAATCCAGAGGTAGGGAATCCGGGATCTCTGGGCACCCTAACCCCTGGGCTGCAGGGAGCAGGGAGGCCCCTTACGGAGATAAATAGCCTCCCAGCAGCTCCTGCTCCAACACGACTCCACCATTTTGGAGTAGCTGCCCGAGCCAGGCCACGCCCACAGCAACAGCGGAGATTAACTCCATAGCAGCCGGGCAGGAAGCAGAAACCCTGTCTGCGCGCAGCTGCGCAGCACAAGCCACTAGAGGCCGCTGTTATCCCAGGAGAGGAGGGCCACAAACCAACAAGAAAGGAAGTCCTTTCAGCCGTCACTCGTCCCAGTTCTGCAGACTATTCCTATCACCATGAAAAGGCAAAGCTACAGGCAGACAAAGATCACAGAGACAACACCAGAGAAGGAGACAGACCTAACCAGTCTTCCTGACAAAGAATTCAAAATAAGAATCATAAACATGCTGACAGAGATGCAGAGAAACACGCAAGAAAAATGGGATGAAGTCCGGAAAGAGATCACAGATGCCAGAAAGGAGATCGCAGAAATGAAACAAACTCTGGAAGGGTTTATAAGCAGAATGGATAGAATGCAAGAGGCCATTGATGGAATTGAAATCAGAGAACAGGAACGCATAGAAGCTGACATAGAGAGAGATAAAAGGATCTCCAGGAATGAAACAATATTAAGAGAACAGTGTGACCAATCTAAAAGGAGCAATATCCGTATTATAGGGGTCCCAGAAGAAGAAGAGAGAGGCAAAGAGATGGAAAGTATCTTAGAAGAAATAATTGCTGAAAACTTCCCCACACTGGGGGAGGAAGTAATCAAACAGACCACGGAAATACACAGAACCCCCAACAGAAAGGATCCAAGAAGGGCAACACCAAGACACATAATAATTAAAATGGCAAAGATCAAGGACAAGGAAAGAGTGTTAAAGGCAGCTAGAGAGAAAAAGGTCACCTATAAAGGGAAACCCATCAGGCTAACGTCAGATTTCTCAACAGAAACCCTACAGGCCAGAAGAGAATGGCATGATATATTTAATACAATGAAACAGAAGGGCCTTGAACCAAGGATACTGTATCCAGCACGACTATCATTCAAATATGACGGTGGGATTAAACAATTCCCAGACAAACAAAAGCTGAGGGAATTTGCTTTCCACAAACCACCTCTACAGAACATCTTACAGGGACTGCTCTAGATGGGAGCACTCCTAGAAAGAGCACAGCACAAAACACCCAACATATGAAGAATCGAGGAGGAGGAACAAGAAGGGAGAGAAGAAAAGAATCTCCAGACAGTGTATATAACAGCTCAATAAGCGAGCTAAGTTAGGCAGTAAGATACTAAAGAGGCTAACCTTGAACCTTTGGTAACCACGAATTTAAAGCCTGCAATGGCAATAAGTACATATCTTTCAATAGTCACCCTAAATGTTAATGGGTTGAATGCACCAATCAAAAGACACAGAGTAACAGAATGGATAAAAAAGCAAGACCCATCTATATGCTGCTTACAAGAAACTCACCTCAAACCCAAAGACATGTACAGACTAAAAGTCAAGGGATGGAAAAACATATTTCAAGCAAACAACAGTGAGAAGAAAGCAGGGGTTGCAGTACTAATATCAGACAAAATAGACTTCAAAACAAAGAAAGTAACAAGAGATAAAGAAGGACACTACGTAATGATAAAGGGCTCAGTCAAACAAGAGGATATAACCATTCTAAATATATATGCACCCAACACAGGAGCACCAGCATATGTGAAACAAATACTAACAGAACTAAAGGGGGATATAGACTGCAATGCATTCATTCTAGGAGACTTCAACACACCACTCACCCCAAAGGATAGATCCACTGGGCAGAAAATAAGTAAGGACACGGAAGCACTGAACAACACAGTAGAGCAGATGGACCTAATAGACATCTATAGAACTCTACATCCAAAAGCAGCGGGATATACATTCTTCTCAAGTGCACATGGAACATTCTCCAGAATAGACCACATACTAGGCCACAAAAAGAGCCTCAGAAAATTCCAAAAGATTGAAATCCTACCAACCAACTTTTCAGACCACAAAGGCATAAAACTAGAAATAAACTGTACAAAGAAAGCAAAGAGGCTCACGAACACATGGAGGCTTAACAACATGCTCCTAAATAATCAATGGATCAATGACCAAATCAAAATGGAGATCCAGCAATATATGGAAACAAATGACAACAACAACACTAAGCCCCAACTTCTGTGGGACACAGCAAAAGCAGTCTTAAGAGGAAAGTATATAGCAATCCAAGCATATTTAAAAAAGGAAGAGCAATCCCAAATGAATGGTCTAATGTCACAATTATCGAAATTGGAAAAAGAAGAACAGATGAGGCCTAAGGTCAGCAGAAGGAGGGACATAATAAAGATCAGAGAAGAAATAAATAAAATTGAGAAGAATAAAACAATAGCAAAATTCAATGAAACCAAGAGCTGGTTCTTCGAGAAAATAAACAAAATAGATAAGCCTCTAGCCAGACTTATTAAGAAGAAAAGAGAGTCAACACAAATCAACAGTATCAGAAACGAGAAAGGAAAAATCACGACGGACCCCACGGAAATGGAAAGAATTATTGGAGAATACTATGAAAACCTATATGCTAACAAGCTGGGAAACCTAGGAGAAATGGACAACTTCCTAGAAAAATATAACCTTCCAAGATTGACCCAGGAAGAAACAGAAAATCTAAACAGACCAATTACCAGCAACGAAATTGAAGAGGTAATCAAAAAACTACCAAAGAACAAAACCCCCGGGCCAGATGGATTTACCTCGGAATTTTATCAGACATACAGGGAAGACATAATACCCATTCTCCTTAAAGTTTTCCAAAAAATAGAGGAGGAGGGGATACTCCCAAACTCATTCTATGAAGCTAACATCACCCTAATACCAAAACCAGGCAAAGACCCCACCAAAAAAGAAAACTACAGACCAATATCCCTCATGAACGTAGATGCAAAAATACTCAACAAAATATTAGCAAACCGAATTCAAAAATACATCAAAAGGATCATACACCATGACCAAGTGGGATTCATTCCAGGGATGCAAGGATGGTACAACATTCGAAAGTCCATCAACATCATCCACCACATCAACAAAAAGAAAGACAAAAACCACATGATCATCTCCATAGATGCTGAAAAAGCATTTGACAAAGTTCAACATCCATTCATGTTAAAAACTCTCAGCAAAATCTGAATAGAGGGCAAGTACCTCAACATAATAAAGGCCATCTATGATAAACCCACAGCCAACATTATATTGAACAGCGAGAAGCTGAAAGCATTTCCTCTGAGATCGGGAACTAGACAGGGATGCCCACTCTCTCCACTGTTATTTAACATAGTACTGGAGGTCCTAGCCACGGCAATCAGACAAAATAAAGAAATACAAGGAATCCAGATTGGTAAAGAAGAAGTTAAACTGTCACTATTTGCAGATGACATGATACTGTACATAAAAAACCCTAAAGACTCCACCCCAAAACTACTAGAACTGATATCGGAATACAGCAAAGTTGCAGGATACAAAATCAACACACAGAAATCTGTGGCTTTCCTATATACTAACAATGAACCAACAGAAAGAGAAATCAGGAAAACAACTCCATTCACAATTGCATCAAAAAAAAAAAAATACCTAGGAATAAACCTAACCAAAGAAGTGAAAGACTTATACTCTGAAAACTACAAGTCACTCTTAAGAGAAATTAAAGGGGACACTAACAGATGGAAACTCATCCCATGCTCGTGGCTAGGAAGAATTAATATCGTTAAAATGGCCATCCTGCCCAAAGCAATATACAGATTTGATGCAATCCCTATGAAACTACCAGCAACATTCTTCAATGAACTGGAACAAATAATTCAAAAATTCATATGGAAACACCAAAGACCCCGAATAGCCAAAGCAATCCTGAGAAAGAAGAATAAAGTAGGGGGGATCTCACTCCCCAATTTCAAGCTCTACTATAAAGCCATAGTAATCATGACAATTTGGTACTGGCACAAGAACAGAGCCACAGACCAATGGAACAGACTAGAGAATCCAGACATTAACCCAGACATATATGGTCAATTAATATTTGATAAAGGAGCCATGGACATACAATGGCGAAATGACAGTCTCTTCAACAGGTGGTGCTGGCAAAACTGGAAAGCTACATGTAGGAGAATGAAACTGGACCATTGTCTAACCCCATATACAAAAGTAAACTCAAAATGGATCAAAGACCTGAATGTAAGCCATGAAACCATTAAACTCTTGGAAGAAAACATAGGCGAAAACCTCTTAGACATAAACATGAGTGACCTCTTCTTGAACATATCTCCCCGGGCAAGGAAAACAACAGCAAAAATGAGTAAGTGGGACTATATTAAGCTGAAAAGCTTCTGTACAGCAAAAGACACCATCAATAGAACAAGAAGGATCCCTACAGTATGGGAGAATATATTTGAAAATGACACATCCGATAAAGGCTTGACGTCCAGAATATATAAGGAGCTCTCACGCCTCAACAAACAAAAAACAAATAACCCAATTAAAAAATGGGCAGAGGAACTGAACAGACAGTTCTCCAAAAAAGAAATACAGATGGCCAACAGACACATGAAAAGATGCTCCACATCGCTAATTATCAGAGAAATGCAAATTAAAACTACAATGAGGTATCACCTCACACCAGTAAGGAGGGCTGCCATCCAAAAGACAAACAACAACAAATGTTGGCGAGGCTGTGGAGAAAGGGGAACCCTCCTACACTGCTGGTGGGAATGTAAGTTAGTTCAACCATTGTGGAAAGCAGTATGGAGGTACATCAAAATGCTCAAAACAGACCTACCATTTGACCCAGGAATTCCACTCCTAGGAATTTACCCTAAGAATGCAGCAATCAAGTTTAAGAAAGACAGATGCACCCCTATGTTTATTGCAGCACTATTTACAATAGCCAAGAATTGGAAGCAACCTAAATGTCCATCAATAGATGAATGGATAAAGAAGATGTGGTACATATACACAATGGAATACTACTCAGCTATAAGAAAAGGGCAAATCCAATCATTTGCAGCAACATGGATGGAGCTGGAGGGTATTATGCTCAGTGAAACAAGCCAAGCGGAGAAAGAGAAATACCAAATGATTTCACTTATCTGTGGAATATAAGAACAAAGGAAAAACTGAAGGAACAAAACAGCAGCAGAATCACAGAACTCAAGAATGGACTAACAGGTACCAAAGGGAAAGGGACTGGGGAGGATGGGTGGGTAGGGAGGGATAAGGGGGGGAGAAGTAGGGGGGTATTAAGATTAACATGCATGGGGGGGTAGGAGAAAAGGGAGGGCTGTACAACACAGAGAAGGCAAGTAGTGATTCTACAACATTTTGCTATGCTGATGGACAGTGACTGTAAAGGGGTTTATAGGGGAGACCTGGTATAGGGGAGAGCCTAGTAAACATAATATTCGTCATGTAAGTGTAGATTAGTGATAGCAAAAAAAAAAAAAAAAAAAAGGGCAGTTCCTGTGTGGTAACCTCCAACGAGTTCTACACAAGGGTATAAAGGGCATATAAAAGTGTAGGCAAAGGGTCTGTTTGTGTTTATACAGAGGATCAAAGCCTAATTGGGCTACCCCGAAAATGAACTAAGATACGATATGAAAAAGAACTTCCAACATCTGCACCCTCTGGAAGACTCATGCCAGAAGATGATCATCAAAAAACCCCAACAAAGATCCACGCACTGCTACAGCTATAGATGCACTCATCCCACCAGTTCCTGGACCTGCCATGGGAATGAGGAAGGAGATATCTAAGCTGGCCTGTGCATACAGTAAAACAACAAAATTGGACTGGATCTATACTGTTGGAACTCAACCAAGAATTTGGAGAAGTGCAAATTGTAGCGCTCCAAAGTCTTACAACTACAAACTATTTATTGTTAAAAGAACATATGGCATGTGAACAGTCCCCAGGAATGGGTTGTTTAAATTTGTCTGATTTCTCTCAGACTGTTCAAGTTCATTTGGACAATATCCACCATATCATAGATAAGTTTTCACAAATGCCTAAGGTGCCTAACTGGTTTTCTTGGTTTCACTGCAGATGGCTGGTAATTACAGATATGCTTTGGTTATGTAACTATACTCCTATTATGTTAATGTGTGTGTGCAATTTAAGTAGTAGCTTAAAACCTATATATGCTGAAGTTACTCTACAAGAAGATATATCAAAGAAATAATCAATCTTCCCATGTTTTCTTCCGCCTGCTACTTCTATAGCTTTTCTTCTTCCTTCCTAATTACAACCCTTAAATAGAATTCGTGCCTCATATCAAATTTACCGAGTATCATAATTCTTCCAAGTGGTAAAGATACCTCAAGACAAATGCTGGGCATAGAAGCCACAGGGCATAAATATGCAAAGAAGTAAAAAGCTAACTTTTTCAAACAATAAGGCTTCTCTCTCACTTACCAACTTCACATTTCCCTGTATGGCCCCGGAAGATGACTGGTTAGCCAGAGACGGGTAAGATTCCTCAAGGGAGGAACAACCTAAGACAGGCACAGTCGCAGGGGGGCCATCAGGGGAGAAATTGGGTATCAACAGAGGTGAGGCTTAGAACCTCACCCCCCCGTTCTGAGAGAAATCTTCTGCATACGTGGATGTTTTATTGCCCTTGTCTAGCTTGGATTAACACATAGTCTACAGGCACACACCTGATCATCTACATGTGCTCTCTTACAACACTAAACTATGTTTTCTACCTTTATCTTGTATCTACCTACCACTTCAGCATTTTATTAAAAATAATAATAATAAAGAGAGAAATGTGGTATCCACATTTAAATCAAGTATAAAAACCAAATGAGTATTCATATTTGAACTGACTGTTTATAGTTCATAATGCATGAGCAAAACCGAAAGTTTCTGTGATGACTGCCCTTGTACTGTTCACTATGTAACTTATTCATTATGTAAGAATTTGTTCTACATGTAAAAACTTGTTTGTTATGCCTCAGAAAATTGGAGACTGATAAAAATTAGGCTTGGGGTGGAATAATGATTGTGCATTGAGCATTGACTCCCCTATACAGAATTTTATTGTCGTTAACAACCATTTGATCAATAAATATGAGAGATGCCCTCACAAAAAAAAAAAAAAGGACAGACTTCCAATGGTAAAATAAATTAGTAACCGGGATGTAAGGTATAGCATAAGGAATATAGTCAAGATATTGTAACAGCCTGGTAGGGTGATAGCTGGAACCTAGAATTATGTATATAAATGTTCTACCACTGTGTTGTACACTTGAAACTCATGTAATGTAATACTGTGTGTCAACTACCCTTCAATAAAAAATAATTACTAAAAAAAAAAAAAAAAAAAAAAAAAAAGCAGGTTGGATACGGTGGAGGAGACGATAAATGAAATAGAAACTAGAGAAGATGAATACAAAGAAGCTGAGGCACAGAGAGAAAAAGGATCTCTAAGAATGAAAGAATATTGAGAGAACTGTGTGACCAATCCAAACGGAACAATATTCGCATTATAGAGGTACCAGAAGAAGAAGAGAAAGAGAAATGTATAGAAAGTGTCTTTGAGGAGGTAGTTGCTGAAAACTTCCCCAGTCTGGGGAAGGAGATAGTCTCTCAGGCCATGGAGATCCACAGATCTCCCAACACAAGGGACCCAAGGAAGACAACACCAAGACATATAGTAATAAAATTGGCAAAGATCAAAGATAAGGACAGACTATTAAAAGCAGCCAGAGAGAGAAGTAAGATCACATACAAAGGAAAGCCCGTCAGGCTAACATCAGACTTCTCAACAGAAACCTTACGGCTGGAAGGGAGTATCATAATGGGTTTAATGCAATGAAGCAGAAGGGCCTGGAACCAAGATTACTTTATCCAGCAAGATTATCATTTAAAATTGAAGGAGGGATTAAACAATTTCCAGATAAGCAAAAGCTGAGAGAGTTTACCTCCCACATACCATCTCTACAGTCTATTTTGGAGGGACTGCTATAGATGGAAGTGTTCCTAAGGTTTAAGAGCTGCCACCAGAGGAAATAAAACCACAGTAAAGAAAGCAGAACAGGTAATTACTAAGCAATGCAGAATTAAATTAACTATCCCTAAAGTCAATCAAGGGATAAACAAAGAATACAGAATATGATACCTAATATATAAAGAATGGAGGAGGAAGAAAAAGGAGGAGAAAAAGAAAAGAACCTTTAGATTGTGTTTGTAACAGCATACTAAGTGAGTTAAGTTAGACACTTAGATAGTAAGGAAATTAACCTTGAACCTTTGGTAACCACGAATCTAAAGCCTGCAATGGCAATAAGTACATACCTATTGATGACCACCCTAAATGTAAGTGGACTGAATGCAGCAATCAAAAGACATAGAGTCACTGAATAGATAAAAAAACAAGACCCATCTATATGCTGCCTGCAAGAGACTCACTTTAAACCCAAAGTCATACACAGACTAAAAGTGAAGGGATGGAAAAAAATATTTCATGCAACTAACAGAGAGAAAAAAGCAGGAGTTGCAGTACTTGTATCAGACAAAATAGACTTCAAAACATAGAAAGTAACAAGAGACAAAGAAGGACATTATGTAATGATAAAAGGGTCCATCCAACAAGAAGATATAACCACTATAAATATCTATGCTCCCAACACAGGAGCACCCACATATGTGAAACAAATACTAACAGAATTAAAAGGGGAAATAGAAAGCAATGCATTCGTTCTAGGAGACTTCAACACTCCACTCACTCTGAAGGACAGATCAACCAGAGAGAAGATAAGTAAGAAGACAGAGGCATTGAACAACACAATAGAACAGATGGACCTAACAGACATCTACAGAACTCTACACACAAAAGCAACAGAATACACATTCTTCTCAAGTGCACATGGAACATTTTCAAGAATAGATCATATACTAGACCACAAAAAGAGCCTCAGTAAATTCAAAAATATTGATATTGTACCAACCAGTTTCTCAGATCACAAAGCTATGAAACTAGAAATAAATTATGCAAAGGAAACAAAAAATCCCACAAACACATGGAAGCTTCACAACATGCTCCTAAATAACCAATGAATCAATGACCAAATAAAAACAGAGATCAAGCAATATATGGAGACAAATGACAACAGTAATTCAACACGGCAAAATCTGTGGGTCGCAGCCAAGGCTGTGCAAAGAGGAAAGTATATTGCAATACAAGCCTACCTCAGGAAAGAAGAACAATCCCATATGAGCAGTCTAAACTCACAATTAATGAAACAAGAAAAAGAACAACAAATGAGGCCTAAAGTCAGTAGAAAGCAGGACATAATAAAGATTAGAGCAGAAATAAATAAAATTGAGAAGAATAAAACAATAGAAAGAATCAATTAAAGCAAGAGCTGGTTCTTTGAGAAAATAAATAAAATAGATAAACCCTAGCCAGACTTATCAAGAAAAAAAGAAAGCCTACATACATAAACAGAATCAGAAATGAGAAAGGAAAAATCACTATGGACACCACAGAAATACAAAGAATTATTAGAGAATACTATGAAAAATTATATGCTAACAAACTGGATAACCTAGAAGGAATGGACAACTTTCTAGAAAAATACAACCTTCCAAGGCTGACCAAGGAAGAAACAGAAAATCTGAACAGACCAATTATGAGCAACAAAATTGAACTGGTAATCAAAAACCTACCTAAGAACAAAATTCCTGGACCAGATGCCTTCACCGCTGAATTTTATCAAACATTTAGTGAAGACCTAATGCCCATTTTCCTTAAAGTTTTCCAAAAAATAGAAGAGGAGGGAATACTTGCAAACTTATTCTATGAGGCCAGCATCACTCTAATACCAAAACCAGGCAAACACAACACAAAAAAAGAAAATCAAAGACCAATATTCCTGATGAACATAGATGAAAAAATACTCAACAAAATATTAGCAAACTGAATTCAAAAATACATCAAAAAGATCATCCATCATGATCAAGTTGGATTTATTCCAGGGATGCAAGGATGGTACAACATTCGAAAACCCATCAACATCATCCACCACATCAACAAAAAGAAGGGCAAAAACCACATGATTATCTCCATAGATACTGAAAAAGCATTTGACAAAATTCAATATCCATTCATGATAAAAATCCTCAACAAAATGGGTATAGAGGGCAGGTACCTTAACATAATAAAGGTCATATATGACACACCCACAGCCAACATTATACTTAACAGCAAGAAACTGAAAGCTTTACCTTTAAGATCGGGAACAAGACAAGGATGCCCACTCTCCCCACTTGTATTCAACATAGTACTGGTGGTCCTTGCCATGGAAATCAGACAACACAAAGAAATAAAAGGCATCCATATCGGCAAGGAAGAAGTTAAATTGTCCCTGTTTGCAGATGACATGATATCGTACATAAAAAACCCTGAAGTATCCACTCCAAAACTACTAGATTTAATATCTGAATTCATCAAAGTTACTGGATACAAAATTAATCCACAGAAATCTGTGGCATTCCTATACACTAACAATGAACCAGCAGAGAGAGAAATTAGGAAAACAATTCCATTCACAATTACATCAAAAAGAATAAAATACCTAGGAATAAACCTAACCAAGGAAGTGAAAGACCTATACTCTGAAAACTATAAGACACTCATGAGAGAAATTAAAGAAGATACCAATAAATGGAAACACAAGCCCTGCTCATGGATAGGAAGAATTAATATTGTCAAAATGGCCATCCTGCCTAAAGCAATCTACAGATTCAATACAATGCCTATCAAAATACCAGCAGCATTCTTCAACGAGCTAGAGAAAATCGTCCTAAAATTCATATGGAACCACAAAAGACCTCGAATAGCCAAATCAATCCTGAGAAGGAAGAATAAAGCAGGAGAATTATGCCCCCCAACTTCAAGCTCTACTACAAAACCACAGTAATCAAGACAATTTGGTACTGGCACAAGAACAGACCCATAGACCAATGGAACAGACTAGAGAGCCCTGATATAAATCCAACCATATATGGTCAATTAATATATGACAAAGGAGCCATGGACACACAATGGAGAAATGACAACCTCTTCAACAGCTGGTGTTGGCAAAACTGGACAGATACATGCAAGAGAATGAAACTGGATTATTGTTTAACCTCATACACAAAAGTAAACTTGAAATGGATTAAATACTTGAATGTAAGTTATGAAACCGTAAAACTCTCAGAAGACAACATCGGCAAACATCTCCTGAATATAAGCATGAGCAACTTCTTCCTGAACCTATCCCCTTGAGAAAGGGAAACAAAAACAAAAATGAACTCATGGGACTACATCAAACTAAAAAGGTTTTGTATGGCAAAGGACATAACCAACTAAACAAGAAGGCATCCTACAGTATGGGAGAATATATTTGTAAATGATATATCTGACAAGGGGTTAACATCCAAAATATATAAAGAACCTGCACACCTTAGCACCCAAAAAGCAAATAACCCAATTAACAAATGGGCAGAGGATATGAAGAGATGATTCTCCAAAGAAGAAATTCAGATGGCCAACAGACACATGAAAAGATGTTCCACATTGCTAATCATCAGGGAAATGCAAATTAAAACCACAAGGAGACATCACCTCACACCAGTAAGGATGGCCAGGGTTGAAAAGACTAAAAACAACAAATGTTGGCGAGGATGCGGAGAAAGGGGAACCCTCCTACACTGCTGGTGGGAATGTAAGCTAGTTCAACCATTGTGCAAAGCAACATGGAGGTTCCTCAAAAAACTAAAAATAGAACTACCATTTGACCCCAGGAATCCCACTCCTTGGAATATACCCAAAGAATACAACTTCTCAGATTCAAAAAGACATGTGCACCCCTATGTTCATTGCAGCACTTTTTATAATAGCCAAGATATGGAAGCAACCTAAATGTCTATCAGTAGATGAATGGATAAAGAAGATGTGGTACATATATACAATGGAATATTATTCAGCCATAAGAAGGAAACAAATCCTACTGTTTGCAACAACATGGATGGAGCTGGAGGGTATTATGCTCGGTGAAATAAGCCAGGCGGAGAAAGACAAATGCCAAATGATTTCCCTCATTTGTGGAGTATAACAATGAGGCAAAACTGAAGGAACAAAATGGCAGCAGACTCAGAGACTCCAAGAATGAACTAGCGGTTACCAAAGGGGAGGGGTGTGGGAGAGTGGGTGCGGAGGGAGGGAAAAGGGGACTGAGGGGTATTATGTTTAGTACACATGGTGTGGGGGATCATGGGGAGAACAATGTAGCACAGAGAAGAGACATAGTGGATCTCTGGCAACTTGCTGCACTGATGGACAGTGACTGCACTGGGATATGGGTGGGGACTTGATAATATGGGTAAATGTATTAACCACATTGTTTTTTCATGTGAAACCCTCATAAGAGTGTATATCAATCATACCTTAATAAAAAATTAAAAAAATATAGTTGTTACCAGAGGATACAAGATCCTAAAGTACCACTGATTTTCACATTGCTGAGCAACATAATCAACAATTCTAATACTGAGAAACCAAGAATGCAAAAGATCTAACCCTATTGTTGTTTCCATGACCTGTTGTGAGGAATGGAGACCATTTTTCTACTATATACATTAAGAAAGTTTAAAAAATGCAGTCTGGGCAACCATTTGCATATAGTTTTGTTCAAGAGAATATTTTAGAACAATTTTGAGAGTTTCCTGCACTCTGTATCTTTTATTAGATTTACTATGACTCTATAGTGAGAATGGTTAAATCTGGAAAAAAAGAATTAAACTTTAAAGTGACTTTAACGTATCTCAGAAATGGTTAATAATAATGTTTTGTGTACCTTCATTCTCCAATGTAGTGCTTGAACTGAAAGCTAAAAACAGAACAAAGAAAATTTATTCAAATTTGAGCAAGAGTAATTTGGATCAAGTATAAGAAAAGTCATTCTGCTTCAAAGAGAAGTTAGACATGAAAGTGGATTATTGATGAAAGATGCATTTTCCCATTTACTAAAAATCATTAAATATGGACAAACCATGATTTGGACCAAAAAGTTAAGATATAGACAATGGAGTAAAAATTGATAACCAACTCTAACCAACTCCCTCTTTTACCTGCTTTATGTATCAATGTTTTCTTTCCATTTTACACATAAAATAATTAGCTTTAGGCAAATAAATGGATATATTTTATATTTAAATGCAATTATTAATTTAATAAAATCATGGTGCTTAGTGTTTATTGTAAACTAGAAGTCTTTGGACTTTGAAGTTGTTTAGGTGAGATTTCCACATGACCTGCATGATAGTGACAAACCAGTCAGTCTTCTTTCTTGGAAAGTTTGACTGTGAAACTGAATCAATTGTTTTAGGGACAGAAGTTGACATATGCACAGAAAATCAGCAGTCTATTGCTGATGACACTGTATAGTGAAGAATTTGGCCTTGTCCAAAGAAAGGTGTGCCCTTTGTGTTTGGCCTCTAAGAGATAACCTATGTCACACATAAAAGAAGTGCCTTTATTTAGACTGGGAACAGATATACCTAGTAGTCATAGAATGGGGCTGGCTGTGTCAATAAGACCAATCATGTGATTTAGTGTGGAAAAGACCAATAATGTGATTTAATATGGTAAAGACTAATCCTGTGATTTTGGTTGGATGCTTTGGGTCATGCAGTATCAGTGGTCCTGAGACTGAGTTCAAACACTTGGGTAAACAATGAACTAATCAATTATGTCTACATTATCAATCATCAATAAAAACTCTGGACATTGAGGCTCATGGGATCTTCTCTGCTTGGCAGTACTCTGCACATTATCATATCAATCTGGGAGGGTAATTCTTCTGAGGTCAATAGAAGCTTCAGGTTTAGAACACTTCTAGATTCTGCTCTATGTGTCTCTCCCTGTGACTGATTTTTATTTATATCCTTTCCCTGTAATAGCCAAAACCAAGAAAATGAGGGCTTTGAGTGGGTTCTATAAATCCTTCTAATGAATTATTAAAACTGAGGGTGGTTTTGGAGAACTCCCAAACTTGCATGTGGTGTCACCAGTGAGAGCAGTCTTAATATTGTGCCCTCAAACTTTGCATTTTGGTTAGATATGGATAGACATGTAAAGTATTATTTGAACCTGAAGCTCAAGAGGACAGGGCTTTGTAGAGAAAGGTAGAGAATAGATTTAGAGAATAAAAATTTTTCCCTTTAACTTGTTCATAAATCATAAGGAACTCAAAGTCCTAACAGCTTCCATATCATTGTGGGATAATGTCATTATTGTCATTTTCCTATCTGAAAACAAAAATAGCCAAGTTCTTTATCACTATTAGTATAATTTATGTAAGTCAGAGTGTAGGAGAAAATTAGTTATAAAACCAAATTGCTGCAGTTTCCTTTTCTATAGTTGGCTATTATACCAAAGTTGGATGACTCAGTAAAAGGACTAGAGCACCACCCACAAAAGTGGAATATGATATTGCTGTAATTAAACAGGTCCATTGAACACTGTGTTTCATTTTAAATAGTGGACTGTACAAATTACTAAGCATTCTGCTAATTGTTTAAAAAAGACTGAATTTATCATTCAAATAACCATATGAAGTAGATGCTATTATTATTCCCCATTTTAGATGAGAAAATGGAGAGAACAACTAAAGTTACTTATTTATTGACCCAGTATACCATATTGAAAACTTACATGAAACTTTAGACATATTTTGAATGGTGTTCAAGGGCAGTAAAACATATTTAATCCTCAAATGTAACCATACAATAAAAAATGAACATTAAACAAATTCCTAAGTAGAGCTAAGAAATAAGGGACTGGTATAATAAGGATAATTATGTCATATGAGAGTGTTTGGTGCCTGGAGACCATCGACTTATTAATGAGAACACAGAATCTCAAAAGAGAAATTAGAAATGCTCAAGAATCTGAACATTTCTTTCAGTCATTTATACTTAAAAAATGCAAGTTTTCTTTTATAAATTTACCCATCAAATGTTTTTATCTTTAAAAATGCAATTGCATGTTTTATTATACATGTCTTACTATATTTTTATTTCTCCTGTATGTATTCTGTGTGGAACTTTATTTCATCATCTGAAGAAATCAGAACAAACAGGAAATAAAATGAAAAAATATAAATAAAATAATGAGTTAATAGAATAAACTGTGCTTTTGTGGTCTTACCTATGGAAGTTTTAAGCTTGCCAGATGTTGTCTATAAATGTGTCTGAACATGCTTCCCAAACAATATGATATAATAAATTGGGATTCTGTATATTAACTTCATTTGTAAACCTGACAGAGAAAATGTAAAAAAAATGTAAACAAAGATATAGTCACCACTGTAATAAACTAGCAGAGAGATTTCCAGAATTTAAGCACCCTATGGTGCAAAGTATCATGACCATGAGTATCCTGTAGTACAAGTTGTGGCTGTAAAGTAGCTGCATCCTCCTTTGGGTCTAAATGTTAACCACTGAGTAATTTTGCATTGAAATTTGGCAACTCTGGATCAAGGTAAAGGTAAAAGCCCAGCTTCTCTACTTGTTTCTTCTTCTTTCACTGGCTTGATAGAGACAAGCATAATGATCTTGGAAGTAATGTGTTGAGGACACAGAACATAAAATGGAGGAATTCTAGGTCTCTGAACCAACACTTGGATTAGTACTGATCAGGAACATTTGTGCAGTAATTACTGTGAAGAAAAATTAAACTTCTATTATGCTCAAACAATAATATATCACAAAATACTGTTTTCCTAATTAATATACCTTTTTAAAGGCTGTTTCTCAACATACAGTTCATAGAACAGTATTATTTCATTTATTCATTTTCATTCATTCATTTACTTATTTTTAATTTGTACTATAAGATGCCTTATTATTTTCCAAGGGAATGAGGCAACAATATGAAATTAAACAAGTAAATAAGATTACTTCAGATAGACTTAAGTATATTAAAAGCTAATATCAAGAATATACAAAGAAGTAATTTTTTTAAAGTATAAATAGTGTTAAAGGTACATTGCAATTGCTGATCTCATAAAACCTCTTTGAGAATTGGAATAAGAACTAGAGGTCAAGAAAGAGTCAGTCGAGGGAGGGGTGGAAGATGGTGGTGTGAGTAGAGCAGTGGAAATCTCCTCCCAAAACCACATATATCTATGAAAATATAACAAAGACAACTCTTCCTAGAATAAAGACCAGAGGACACAGGACAATATCCAGACCACATCCGCACCTGAGAGAACCCAGCACCTCGCGAAGGGGGTAAGACACAAGCCCCGGCCCCGCGGGAGCCGAGCGCCCCTCCCCCCAGCTCCCGGCGGGAGAAGAATAGGCAGAGCGGGAGGGAGACGGAGCCCAGGACTGCTGAACACCCAGCCCCAGCCATCCGGGCCAGAGTGCAGACACAGTGCGTGCCTAGGGGGCCCTGGATACTAGGAAAACAGGGCAGCAAGAATAGGGAGCGGGCACCAGAGGCCGGGTGTCAGAGGACATAAGAAAAGCACGCAACCATTTTTTTTTTTTTTTTTTTTTTTTTGCTGTTTTGTTTTGGCGAGCGCTTTTTGGAAGTCCTAAAGGGATAGGGACCCCAATACTAGGGAAACAGGGCAGCAAGACAGGTGAGCAGAAGCCTGAGGCTGGCGCCGGACAATAAAGAAAAATGAGAGGCCACTTTTTTTTTTTAATTTAAATTTTTTTTTTTGTGGTCGTTGTTTTGTTTTGGTGGGTGCTTTTGGAAGGCTTAAAGGGGCAGGGTGGGACACTTAATCCAGAGGTAGGGAATGCGGGAATCTCTGGGCACCCTAACCCCTGGGCTGCAGGGAGCAGGGAGGCCCCTTACGGAGATAAATAGCCTCCCAGCAGCTCCTGCTCCAACGCGACTCCACCACTTTGGAGCAGCTGCCCGAGCCAGGCCACGCCCACAGCAACAGCGGAGATTAACTCCATAGCAACAGGGCAGGAAGCAGAAGCCCTGTCTGCGCGCAGCTGCGCAGCACAAGCCACTAGAGGCCGCTGTTCTCCCAGGAGAGGAGGGCCACAAACCAACAAGAAGGGAAGTTCTTCCAGCCGTCACTCGTCCCAGTTCTGCAAACTATTCCTATCACCATGAAAAGGCAAAGCTACAGGCAGACAAAGATCACAGAGACAACACCAGAGAAGGAGACACACCTAACCAGTCTTCCTGACAAAGAATTCAAAATAAGAATCATAAACATGCTGACGGAGATGCAGAGAAATACGCAAGAGATATGGAATGAAGTCCGGAGGGAGATCACAGATGCCCGAAAGGAGATTACAGAAATGAAACAAACTCTGGAAGGGTTTTATAAGCAGAATGGCTAGGATGCAAGAGGCCATTGATGGAATTGAAACCAGAGAACAGGAACGCATAGAAGCTGACATAGAGAGAGACAAAAGGATCTCCAGGAATGAAACAATGTTAAGAGAACTGTGTGACCAATCCAAAATGAACAATATCCGTATTATAGGGGTTCCAGAAGAAGAAGAGAGGAAAAGAGATGGAAAGTATCTTAGAAGAAATAATTGCTGAAAACTTCCCCAAACTGGGGGAGGAAATAATCGAACAGACCACGGAAATACACAGAACCCCCAACAGAAAGGATCCAAGGGAGACAACACCAAGACACATAATAATTAAAATGGCAAAGATCAAGGACAAGGAAAGAGTTTTAAAGGCAGCTAGAGAGAAAAAGGTCACCTATAAAGGAAAACCCATCAGGCTAACATCAGACTTCTCGACAGAAACCCTACAGGCCAGAAGAGAATGGCATGATATATTTAATACAATGAAACAGAAGGGCCTTGAACCAAGGATACTGTATCCAGCATGACTATCATTCAAATATGACGGTGAGATTAAACAATTCCCAGACAAACAAAAGCTGAGGGAAAGTGCTTCCCACAAACCACCTCTACAGAACATCTTACAGGGACTGCTCTAGATGGGAGCACTCCTAGAAAGAGCATAGCACAAAATACCCAACATATGAGGAATCGAGGAGGAGGAATAAGAAGGGAGAGAAGAAAAGAATCTCCAGACAGTGTATATAACAGCTCAATAAGCGAGCTAAATTAGGCAGTAAGATACTAAAGAGGCTAACCTTGAACCTTTGGTAACCACAAATTTAAAGCCTGTAATGGCAATAAGTACATATCTTTCAATAGTCACCATAACTGTTAATGGGCTGAATGCACCAAATATAAGACATAGAGTAATAGAATGGATAAAAAAGCAAGATCCATCTATACGCTGCTTACAAGAAACTCACCTCAAACCCAAAGACATGTACAGACTAAAAGTCAAGGGATGGAAAAACATATTTCAAGCAAACAACAGCGAGAAGAAAGCAGGGGTTGCAGTACTAATATCAGACAAAATAGACTTCAAAACAAAGAAAGTAACAAGAGATAAAGAAGGACACTACATAATGATAAAGGGCTCAGTCCAACAAGAGGATATAACCATTCTAAATATATATGCACCCAACACAGGAGCACCAGCATATGTGAAACAAATACTAACAGAACTAAAGGGGGAAATAGACTGCAACGCATTCATTCTAGGAGACTTCAACACACCACTCACCCCAAAGATAGATCCACCGGGCAGAAAATAAGTAAGGACACAGAAGCACTGAACAACACAGTAGAGCAGATGGACCTAATAGACATCTATAGAACTCTACATCCAAAAGCAACAGGATATACATTCTTCTCAAGTGCACATAGAACATTCTCCAGAATAGCCCACATACTAGGCCACAAAAAGAGTCTCAGAAAATTCCAAAAGATTGAAATCCTACCAAACAACTTTTCAGACCACAAAGGCATAAAACTAGAAATAAACTGTACAAAGAAAGCAAGTGGCTCACAAACACATGGAGGCTTAACAACACACTCTTAATTAATCAATGGATCAATGACCAAATCAAAATGGAGATCCAGCAATATATGGAAACAAGTGACAACAACAACACAAATCCCAACTACTGTGGGATACAGCAAAAGCAGTCTTAAGAGGAAAGTATATAGCAATCCAGGCATATTTAAAGAAGGAAGAACAATCCCAAGTGAATGGTCTAATGTCACAATTATCGAAATTGGAAAAACAAGAACAAATGAGGCCTAAGGTCAGCAGAAGGAGGGGCATAATAAAGATCAGAGAAGAAATAAATAAAATTAAGAAGAATAAAACAATAGCAAAAATCAATGAAACCAAGAGCTGGTTCTTTGAGAAAATAAAAAAAATAGATAAGCCTCCAGCCAGACTTATTAAGAGGAAAAGAGAGTCAACACAAATCCACAGTATCAGAAAAGAGAAAGGAAAAATCACGATGGACCCCACAGAAATACAAAGAATTATTAGAGAGTACTGTGAAAATCTATATGCTAACAAGCTGGGAAACCTAGGAGAAATGGACAACTTCCTAGAAAAATACAACCTTCCAAGAATGACCCAGAAAGAAACAGAAAATCTAAACAGACCAATTACCAGCAACGAAATTGAAGCGGTAATCAAAAAACTACCAAAGAACAAAACCCCCGGGCCAGATGGATTTACCTCGGAATTTTATCAGACATACAGGGAAGACATAATACCCATTCTTCTTAGAGTTTTCCAAAAAATAGAGGAGGAGGGGATACTCCCAACTCATTCTATCACCCTAATACCTAAACCAGGCAAAGACCCCACCAAAAAAGTAAACTACAGACCAATATCCCTGATGAATGTAGATGCAAAAATACTCAACAAAATATTAGCAATCCGAATTCAAAAATACATCAAAGGATCATACACCATGACCAAGTGGGATTCATCCCAGGGATGCAAGGATGGTACAACATTCGAAAGTCCATCAACATCATCCACCACATCAACAAAAAGAAAGACAAAAACCACATGATCATCTCCATAGATGCTGAAAAAGCATTTGACAAAGTTCAACATCCATTCATGATAAAAACTCTCAGCTAAATGGCATAGAGGGCAAGTACCTCAACATAATAAAGGCCATCTATGATAAACCCACAGCCAACATTATATTGAACAGCGAGAAGCTGAAAGCATTTCCTCTGAGATCGGGAACTAGACAGGGATGCCCACTCTCTCCACTGTTATTTAACATAGTACTGGAGGTCCTAGCCACGGCAATCAGACAAAATAAAGAAATACAAGGAATCCAGATTGGTAAAGAAGAAGTTAAACTGTCACTATTTGCAGATGACATGATACTGTACGTAAAAAACCCTAAAGACTCCACTCCAAAACTACTAGAACTGATATCGGAATACAGCAAAGTTGCAGGATACAAAATCAACACACAGAAATCTGTGGCTTTCCTATATACTAACAATGAACCAACAGAAAGAGAAATCAGGAAAACAACTCCATTCACAATTGCATCAAAAAAAAAAAAAATACCTAGGAATAAACCTAACCAAAGAAGTGAAAGACTTATACTCTGAAAACTACAAGTCACTCTTAAGAGAAATTAAAGGGGACACTAACAGATGGAAACTCATCCCATGCTCGTGGCTAGGAAGAATTAATATCGTTAAAATGGCCATCCTGCCCAAAGCAATATACAGATTTGATGCAATCCCTATGAAACTACCAGCAACATTCTTCAATGAACTGGAACAAATAATTCAAAAATTCATATGGAAACACCAAAGACCCCGAATAGCCAAAGCAATCCTGAGAAAGAAGAATAAAGTAGGGGGGATCTCATTCCCCAACTTCAAGCTCTACTATAAAGCCATAGTAATCAAGACAATTTGGTACTGGCACAAGAGCAGAGCCACAGACCAATGGAACAGACTAGAGAATCCAGACATTAACCCAGACATATATGGTCAATTAATATTTGATAAAGGAGCCATGGACATACAATGGCGAAATGACAGTCTCTTCAACAGATGGTGCTGGCAAAACTGGACAGCTACATGTAGGAGAAAGAAACTGGACCATTGTCTAACCCCATATACAAAAGTAAACTCAAAATGGATCAAAGACCTGAATGTAAGTCATGAAACCATTAAACTCTTGGAAGAAAACATAGGCAAAAACCTCTTAGACATAAACATGGGTGACCTCTTGAACATATCTCCCTGGGCAAGGAAAACAACAGCAAAAATGAACAAGTGGGACTATATTAAGCTGAAAATCTTCTGTACAGCAAAAGACACCATCAATAGAACAAAAAGGAACCCTACAGTATGGGAGAATATATTTGAAAATGACACATCCGATAAACGCTTGACGTCCAGAATATATAAAGAGCTCACACACCTCAACAAACAAAAAACATAACCCAATTAAAAAATGGGCAGAGGAACTGAACAGACAGTTCTCCAGAAAAGAAATACAGATGGCCAACAGACACATGAAAAGATGCTCCACATCGCTAATTATCAGAGAAATGCAAATTAAAACTACAATGAGGTATCACCTCACACCAGTAAGGATGGCTGCCATCCAAAAGACAAACAACAACAAATGTTGGTGAGGCTGTGGAGAAAGGGGAACCCTCCTACACTGCTGGTGGGAATGTAAGTTAGTTTAACCATTATGGAAAGCAGTATGGAGGTACATCAAAACGCTCAAAACAGACCTACCATTTGACCCAGGAATTGCACTCCTAGGAATTTACCCTAAGAATGCAGCAATCAAGTATGAGAAAGATCAGTGCACCCCTATGTTTATCGCAGCACTATTTACAATAGCCAAGATTTGGAAGCAACCTAAATGTCCATCGATAGATGAATGGATAAGGAAGATGTGGTACATGTACACAATGGAATACTACTCAGCCATAAGAAAAGGGCAAATCCAACCATTTGCAGCAACATGGTTGGAGCTGGAGCGTATTATGCTCAGTGAAACAAGCCAAGCGGAGAAAGAGAAATACCAAATGATTTCACTTATCTGTGGAATATAAGAACAAAGGGAAAACTGAAGGAACAAAACAGCAGCAGAATCACAGAACTCAAGGATGGACTAACAGGAACCAAAGTTAAAGGGACTGGGGAGGATGGGTGGGTAGGGAGGGATAAGGGGGGGAGAAGTAAGGGGGTATTAAGATTAGCATGCATTGGGGGGTAGGAGAAAAGGGAGGGCTGTACAACACAGAGAAGGCAAGTAGGGATTCTACAACATTTTGCTATGCTGATGGACAGTGACTGTAAAGGGGTTTATAGGGGGGACCTGATATAGGGGAGAGCCTACTAAACATAATATTTGTCATGTAAGTGTAGATTAGTGATAACAACAACAAAAAAAAGGGCAGTTCCTGTGTGGTAACCTCCAATGAGTTCTACACAAGGGTATAAAGGGCATATAAAAGTGTAGGCAAAGGGTTTGTTCGTGTTTATACAGAGGATCAAAGCCTAATTGGGCTATCCTGAAAATGAACTAAGATACGATATGAAAAAGAACTTCCAACATCAGCACTCTCGGGAAGACTCATGCCAGAAGATGGTCATCAAAAAACCCCAACAAAGATCCACGCACTGCTACAGCTGTAGATGCACTCATCCCACCAGTTCCTGGACTTGCCATGGGAATGAGGAAGGAGATATCTAAGCTAGCCTGTGCATACAGTAAAACAACAAATTTGACTGGATCTATACTGTTGGAACTCAATCAAAAATTAGGAGAAGTGCAAATTGTAGCGCTCCAAACTCTTACAACTACAGACTATTTACTGTTAAAAGAACATAAGGGATGTGAACATTCCCCAGGAATGGGTTGTTTTAATTTTCCTGATTTCTCTCAGACTGTTCAAGTTCAGTTGGACAATATCCACCATATCATAGATAAGTTTTCACAAATGCCTAAGGTGCCTAACTGGTTTTCTTGGTTTCACTGGAGATGGCTGGTAATTACAGGTATGCTTTGGTTATGTAACTATACTCCTATTATGTTAATGTGTGTTTGCAATTTAAGTAGTAGCTTAAAACCTATACATGCTGAAGTTACTCTACAAGAAGATATGTCAAAAAAATAATCAATCTTCCCATGTTTTCTGCCGCCTGCTACTTCTATAGCTTTTCTTCTTCCTTCCTAATTACAACCCTTAAATAGAATTCATGCCTCATATCAAATTTACCGAGTATCATAATTCTTCCAAGTGGTAAAGATACCTCAAGACAAATGCTGGGCATAGAAGCCACAGGGCATAAATATGTAAAGAAATAAAAAGCTAACCATTTCAAACAATAAGGCTTCTCTCTCACTTACCAAATTTACATTTCCTTGTATGGCCCCGGAAGATGACTGGTTAGCCAGAGACGGGTAAGATTCCTCAAGGGAGGAACAACCTAAGACAGGCCCAGTCGCAGGGGGGCCATTAGGTGAGAAATTGGGGATCAACAGAGGTGAGGCTTAGAACCTCACCCCCCCCCGTTCTGAGAGAAATCTTCTGCATACGTGGATGTTTTATTGCCCTTGTCTAGCTTGGATTAACACATAGTCTACAGGCACACACCTGATCATCTACATTTGCTCTCTTACAATACTAAACTATGTTTTCTACCTTTATCTTGTATCTACCTACCACTTCAGCATTTTATTAAAAATAATAATAATAAAGAGAGAAATGTGGTATCCACATATAAATCAAGTATAAAAACCAAATGAGTATTCATATTTGAACTGACTGTTTATAGTTCATAATGCATGAGCAAAACCAAAGGTTTCTGTGATGGCTGCCCTTGTACTGTTCACCATGTAAGAACTTATTCACTGTGTAAGAATTTGTTCTCCATGTAAGAACTTGTTCGTTATGCCTCAGAAGATTGGAGACTGACAAAAATTAGGCTTGGGGTGGATTAATGATTGTGCATTGAGCATTGACTCCCCTATACAGAATTCTATTGTTGTTAACAACCATTTGATCAATAAATATGAGAGATGCCCTCACAAAAAAAAAAAAAAAAAAAGTATACACTTCCAATGGTAAAATAATAAGTAATCGGGATGTAATGAATATAGTCAAGATATTGTAACAGCTTGGTATGGTGATAGCTGGTACCTAGAATTGTCATGTATATAAATGTTGAATCACTATGTTGTACACCTGAAACTAATGTAATGTAATACCGTGTGTCAACTACCCTTTAATAAAAAAATAATTATCTACCAAAAAAAAAAAGAAAGATTGTATATGAACAATAGCTCAATGAAAATAAGAGAAAAATTGAAAATGACTGTTTACCTCATATCCTTAAAACATTTTAGTCAATCTTGACTCCACAGCCTTCATTTTACATAAAATCTTTGAAAAATTTTTCCCAAGATATATGTATACAGTATTTACCCAGTAAGCAGAATTGAATTACTTACTGACAACAAGAATCAGGCACTTTGTAAAGTGCTTTTAAATTTTGATTTATTTAATTCCCATAGTTATATTGTGAGGTGACATAACTATACCTATTTCACAGATTTTAAAAATGGCTTAATAAAGTGAAATGATTTACCCCAAGGCATATAATGGTAGAGCTAGAATTTAAGTCTATATACATTTTACTCCAATGCCCATATTTACAGATATGAAGTAATAGAACCTAATAAATTAATCAATATTTTAGTTCCTGAAAAAAAAAAAAAGAAAGAGTCAGTCAAGTAGATAACTAGTCAAGAGATTTCCAGGAAAAAGAACTAATATGTGATGCAGCCCTATGGGAGTTATAAATTGGATGTTCTTCAGAAATAGAAAGAGTAACAGTGCAAACAGTGCAGAAATTGGTAAGAAGAAAAACTGAAAATGTAGGTAAAGACTACATAATAAAAGGCCTTAAAAATTAAGAACAGGAGTTTAAATTTTCTGTAAATGCAATAGAATATCACTGGAAGAGAATTACCGCACCCAATCTATTTTTTTCTCTAAGGATCTCTGGGTTGCTGTTGTGTGGAAAATGGATTATATGTTCAAAAAAGTGGGAGTAATAAACCAATCAGTAGTCTGCTGCAGTGCAATAATATTGAGGGATATTTGATTATGGAACTGCTGGTGATGAGGAGAATTAAATGGATTAGAGATGTATTTTAGAAAGTGTATGTAGCTTGTTAAGAATTGTGATGCAAGAGACAAGAGAAAGGAATGAATCTAAGTAAACCCTCTTCCATGACTTGACAACTTGGGAGGTCAGTGATAGCATTTATTAATATGAAGAAATGGTGTAGAAACAGATAGGAGAAAGCAGCATTCAAAATCAGGTTTTGGACTTGATAAATTTGAGGCATCCACTAGACAGCCAAGTAAGGGTCTCACAAGGCATTGGATGTACTCACAGGAAAATCCTGCTCATCAAAGGATGAATAGATATCACTTAAACGACTGATCTTACTGCATTGTAAGTTATATGGAGCTATCACTCATCTTAATAGTCATTATTTCTAGCACCTGGGCTGGCACATAGGCGGTACTAAATCATGTCTTGCCGAGTAAATGAATTCTAAGAAAATGGAGCAGTGTTATTCTTCATTTATTAAGGTAACACTCACACATACACACACACACACACATTCTTTGTCATGATAGTCAGCACAATGTAGTGATACAGTAGAGGATGCCTAGAATCATATCTCAGTTTTGCTATTCACTAGTTAAGGGAGCTTAGGAAGTCATGAAATTCACAGTTTCTATATCTTTAATATAGAAATAAAAATAGTGTGTTAGTTTCCATTTTTGGAATGGTGACAGGAAGATCTCCATGGAAAGTTGGTGAAAATGATAAACAAAACAAAACAAAACCTACATTCTCTGGAAATTGTCCTAAGATTGTAGAACAAATGAAAAATAAAATCTATTAACCCTCAATAGCAACATCAAGAATTTATGGCTTTGAGTAAAAGCTCATCCTCTTGTCTTCCAGTCCTCAACTCAGCTTGATGGAAGTTCAACTCTGGGAGGACGTGGCTAAATACATGGGGCTTCCTGTCTCCTCGACTCCCAGTCAGGGATCACCACACCTCACTGGAAGGAACGTGTCACAATGCTTTTTCATTCCTTCCATCTCCTAGATGAAGAAACTGAGTTCCTGGTGAGCGTGCTAAGGTCAGAGACTCCCTTCGTCCTCCACGCATACCCACCCAGAATATGGAGGCTGTAACCCTGGGTGTGAAGGTGGGAAATCCTGGGGCCCTGACCATCTTCATTCCAGCTTACTCATAGGGCAGAAGTTCCTCTCTAGGAAAGACAAGTCAAGAAGATTAAAGGCTACTGCCTCCTCCAGCATCCTGAGGAATGGCTCGGAGATTTTGCTCAGGAAGTGAAATAGTGCACAAGAACAAGTAACTCTGAACCTGTCTGCAAGCGAGCCGGTTTTATTTAAAATACAGTGCATAGACACACAAGGCTAAGCATGCTCTAGGAAACAATAGCTTCTGTTAATTATTGCAACAACAAATAAAACCCTAGGTGAGATAGTTCAACAGAGGAAAAGGAAATGAGATTTCTATGAAGAGCTCTGCTAGGATTAGAAAAAAAAAGATATGACTGGCTTCAAAGCTACCCCTGCATGAATTTAATTGAAACAGACTACTGAAAAACAAGGGCATTGTTGAAAATAAGAGCCAGCCAATAATTAATGGAGTGTGGGTTCTAGGTATAACCAAATGAGGTAGACAGCTTAACAGAGAGATCACAGAAGGACAGTCAAAGGCAGCTCTGCTAATACTGTCAGTATGACTTCTTTTTTTCTATACAAACTACTGAAATTGCTTCAAAAAGAAATAGAAGTTCCTAAAGAGACATATAACAAGTAATGAGATAAAATTAGTAATAAAAACAAGTTCCACAAAGAAAAGTCAAGGCCCACATGGCTTTACCTGGTGAATTCCACCAAACCTTCAAAGAATTAATACTAATTTTTTACCAACTTTTCAAAAAGTAGAAGAGGAGAGAACACTTCCCAACTCATTTTATGAGGCCAGTGTTACCATGATACCAAAATCTAGCAAAGACATTGCAGATGAAGAAAACTATGAACCAATATTCCTTGTGAATATAGATGCAAAAATCCTCAACAAAATACTTGCAAACCTAACTCTTCAGCATAATACATGGATTACTTGCCATGACAAAATGGGATTTATCCCAGAAAGCAAGGTTAGCTTAATAACTGAAACACAATTCATATGACTATAAAACACTACATCAGTATAATCATGGACAAAAATCACACAATCAACTTAATAGACAAATGAAAACCATTTGACAAAATACACACTGCTTTTTATTAAATAGGATCAACAAACTATGAATAGATGGGAACTTCCTCAACCTATATAAGGCATTTAAAAAAAGCCCATAAGTAACATTGTACTTAATGATGAAAAATCCAAGTTTTCCACCTCAAAGCAGGACAAGACAAGGATGTCTGCTCTCACCTCTTTCAATCTAGCTGGGAGAATTAGGTAAGAAAACAAAACCAAAGGCACCCAAAAAGGAAAGGAACAAGTAAAACTAGCTCTATTTAAATATGATACAATGTTATATTTATGAAACCCTAAAGAATCCATCAAAAACATTTTAGAACAAAGAACAGGGTTCACCATGATTGCATGATAGCAAGACACAAGATCAATATACAAAAATCAGTTGAATTTTTATATGTCAATGTGAAATAACCACCACCACCAACAACAATAGCAAACATTTTCATTAACCACATCATGAAAAGGAATAAAAACTTAATAAAAGTTATATAAAAACTTACTGTCTCAAACTAGGACATAGTCTGGAAGGAAACTTTGAAAGACCTAAATAAACAGAAAGACATACAATTTTCATGGATCAGAAGACTTGAGATGGCAATATCCCAAAAGTGAACTCTAGGTTTATCATGATCTCTATCAAAATCTCAGATGATTATTTTTGATAAGCTTATAAATTGATCCTAAAATTGATATAGAAACTCAAGAGACCCAGAAGAGCCAACAAATCTTGAAAAAGAAGCACAAAGTTGGAGAATGAACATTTCCCAATAATCAAGGAAATGTTATACTGGCATAGGGTAGACATACAGATCAAAGGAATAGAATTGCAAGTCCAGAAATAAGTCCTTACATTTACAACTAGTTGCTTTTCAACAGGTATGCCAGGATAATTCAGTGGGGAAAGAATAGTCTTAATAATCTGTGCTGAGACAACTGGATATCCATATAAAAAAGAATGAACCTGAGGTGCTATCCCACAACTTATAAAAAAATTAACTCAAAATGGATTAAAGACTTAAGTGTAAGAACTGAAATTATAAACTCTTAGAAGAAGAATAGACATAAATTTTCATGATGTTGCATTAGGCAATGATTTCTTAGATGTGACATCAAAGCACAAACAATGAAAGAGAAAAAATAAACTGGAAATCATAAAAAATAAATAAAACCTTTGTGCTTCATAGGAAAACATTAAGGATGTGAAATGACAACCCACAGAACGGAATAATGTTTTTGGCAAATTATGCATCTCATCTGTTAAGGGGTTTGTAGCAAGAATATTTAAAGAATTAATATAATCCAATAACAAAAAGAAAAGTAATAAAAATTTTAAAAATAGCAAAGTGTGTGAATAGACATTTCTCCAAAGAACATAGATGACCAAAGAGGCCAGTAACAAAGAATTAATATTTTATTACTTCAATTATATAAAATATCCAGAATAGTCAAATTGACAAAGGCAGACAGTAGATTAATGATTGTTTATGGGTGGAGGTGATGGATAGACTGGGGGACAAAGACATAGGAGCAGATGGATGCCCAGCTCTCAGACTACATACAAAGTCAAAGCAAGTACTATGGCTCATTATGAGAATTTGTGAATCATTGCATAGTAAATGGAAAACAAAATTTGGTTCAAAGAATATGAAATTGAAAGGCCGCACTAAAAAATACATAAGATCTATTAATGTCTTCTGCATTTATTAGGATACTTACTCATTCAAATGAAGTTTCTACTTATTATAGTTCAAATGGTAATCAAGATATTCTATTATAAAGCTTTTTTTCTATACATTTTTTTTTCACTGAATAAACGCACTGTATTGTATTATGGGGTCCTGAGAAGAACAAATGATATTTCAAGGGTTTCATCACATGAACCTGAGAATTTTGCATTTTCTATTTTTTTTCACAACTACTGTGAATGATAATCTGTGGCTGTTGTATGTGAAATTATTGAAAGATCTTTGAAGACTGTAAATCAGAATCTTGTGTTCTAGTGATGTAAAAATTACATTGACAGTAAAATATTTAAAAAGAAACTTTAGGTTATACGTGAAACATATTTTGTGATAATAAATTTTACTCTATTACAGGGAAATATTTTGAAGGATGTGAAAATATTTTAGAGAATTGAAAAAGATGTTCACATGTTGAAGCGAAATAAATTCTTTCATAGTTGATGAAATAGATGAGTTCCAACAGTGAGCATCCAAAGAAAGCAACGTGAAGGTACACGACGATATGACGACCTGATTCTGAAATCACAAGGCGCCGTCATTATCACGTTCTGTTGCTTGAGGTCGTCACAAATGTCTTCCCAGATTCAATACAGAAGGGTGAGGAATAGATGCCTGATGGAAGGATGTCCACGTCCAAGTCATACTGTGAGATCGTGGAGAACCGGAGATGTCATTGTGGTCATCTTTGGAAAATACAATCTGCCTCAGGGATATATCAGAGAAATCACAACTTACATAGTCGTGGAGAGAATTCAGAAAGTGGAGTTCTGAAAATGGAAACTGGATGATCAGAGTTGTCCTTGACCAGCCAATCTGAGAAGCCAAGTGTTCATATTTACCAATTTGGAGCAATCTATGTGAAGCCATTGTGATTGTTGCATGATGAGCCTTGGCGTCTCCTGTTCAGCGGGGCCGGCAGTAAGAGCTGCGTGCAGAGCGCGAGGGGTCAGGGCAAGCTGGACATGCTGAGCAGCCCTGGGTGTGAGTCACGTGGGTTAACCACGAGAGCCTTCAGGTAGGAATGGTAGGCGCTTTCCTTCCATCTCCAAAATCTTATACAATTTGTCCTGTAAGTGCTGAGAACCTTAACAAACTCACCACTGTACAAACCACCACACCAGATCCCATATAATTTGCTGGGAAGAATATAATATGATGTATCTGACACATTCTAAACAGACCTCTGACCAAACTTTCTTCTCAGGCTGCTCTGGTTGATCAGTGTTAAGGACACCTGAGGATAGTGAGACAGGAGAATTATTATTTGTTGATATAAATAATGTTGTATGAATTTTATCAAGAACTGATTCAGTTTTCAAAAATAATACCACACATCTCTGCAAGGTAACTTAGTTAACTTTATTAAGAATATAACTTTTTGACACAAAGCATGAATAACACCTCTCCTTTCCTAATGTTATTGAACGTACCTACATGCAATTTTCTTTTTTTTTTTTGAGCTTAACCTTGGAATACATAAGAATATTGAGCTCCACTAAAAAGAGATCACAAATTAATGCTTAAGTATCAATATTCTCAGCCCATCATTTCATTTTAAGGTGTCTTAAACTTTACATAAATGAAAGAAGAATCTTTGATTGTCCAATATATCAGCAAATGTTTTTGGTTCCTTACTCATCCCAGTGTGCATCAAGGATACAAAGACAGAAGGCTTTAAAATTAGTTACATTGTTTCCACGGAGACACATTAGACACAAATGGGAGAATAAAATAATGATAAATAGGTTAATGTTAATAGTTAATATGTATGAAACAGACCTTAAGGTAATGAAAATTTCAAGAAGAAATTTTTGTTGAGAAGCTAGAGGGACAGAGCTGGGTTTTGAGGAATAAATAAAATTTGGAGACATGTAAAGGATGGAGGAACACATTCCTTGGATGATATGAAGAATCAATGATTTGGACATCCAAATGGTGAATTTAGTCCTTCCATTTCCAAAATCTTATACTGGGAAGCAGTGTGTCAAAGAGATATGAAGGACAGGTTTATGTTTTGGAAGGAATAACTGAGATTGTACACAATTTATAAGTCCTGAAAATATGAGATAGGAATAAAATGGCCATGAATACCAAAGAAAATTCTTATAGAGATTTGTAGGATTTATTTTCTTTAAAATTGTTTTTACAAGCCTACATATACAAACTCAAATTGTAATCTGTAGGCAGATAATTGGAGCTCTGGCGCCTTTTATTGAATATGAGTTCAGTAGTTTTCTATAACATCACAATAGTTTCAGCATCGCTTAATCACACTAGGCTTTAGCATTTAAAGCACTTACATAATAGAATTTTACTACAGAACAAATTAATGTTTAAAAATCTTTTCCAACAAGTGTATAAAATATCTGAGGATATAGTACCATTTGAGAAGAGCAGGAGTAATGTGGCCATCAAGACTCATTTCTTTTAATGTCCTGGTTCTCCCCCAAATAACATCTGCTTACTATTTGAATTACCTTGGTTGTTTTCATGAGCTACTTGACTAGTAAACTATTAAACAAATTTTCTCCTATTCAAAACAAACACTTCTTTCTGATTTCTGTGCTGAGATTTCCAGTGTTTTTATATTCCTGTTCTTTGGGGTTGTCATAAACAATATATTAAGCTAATGATATTAATGATTTGTCCTCTCCTGCTTTTCAGCTCTGTGGCAGGCTAGTTAATCTTCACTGGAATATGCAAATAGAATTTCAGAATTTGGCATGCAGATGCATTAGAGAGGTATGTGTAAAAGTTAACTTCACTAACAAAACCAATGCTTGCAAAAGTTTTTGTATTTCGGAATTAGTGTGCTGAGTCCATATCAGTTGCATTTAAGAAATATTATTCAATTGAGTCTTCTATTTGTTTGTTTATTTATTTTTAGTACTTAAATGTTTGTTTTGCATCTGAGTCTCTTAATTAAGTATTTTTAGTACTTAAATGTTTGTTTTGCATCTGAGAAAGACACAGTATTTCTGAAAACCTTTCAAAATACTTTCAATAGTGATAAAAGTAACTATGAATTTTGCATTTTTACTGCCAAGATGCTGAGAGAAGTGAGGGAGACTTCATGGAAGAAAAATAATCTTGTATTAGTATTTGTTCTTTATTTATCTAACTTTCAAGGACTTTATTTGCAGTCATTCAAATTATTATTGAATTTTCTCCAATAAATACTAAAAGGAAAAGAAAGGAAAACATTCTGTGAACTAACTGTAATATTGCTGAAGTCTAAAATTGTCAGAATATTTTAAAAGGTAATTTCACAGAGAGTAAGCATTTAAATAGTGGTTATTTTACCATTAGAATCCAATTACATATGAAACTTGGCTTTGAATATCCAAAGAAAAAACTGGATATGGCATCAACCTTTGATTATATAATAGCAAATAAAGTTTGAGAAACCATTTTTATTGACCATGTACCTATGTATAGGTTGGATGCCCTGGGAAGCAAATTCTTAGACAAAGATTAGCATGCAGGATGTTTATTTAGTGTTTTCGGGATCAACACTATTAAATGGAGAAAAGGAAGCAGAAACAGGCAGATGTTCAGTTGTGAAGTCTTCCTAATAAAGGCCTCTGCTAACCCCCACAGGGACTGGGATTCAGAATTGTCTCAGAGAAAGTCAGGGGCCTCAGGACTTTTCTTTTTTTTTTTTGTAGATAATTATTTTTTATTGAAGGGTAGTTCACACACAGTATTACATTACATTAGTTTCAGGTGTACAACATAGTGATTCAACATTTATATACATGACAATTATAGGTACCAGCTATCACCATACCAAGCTGTTACAATATCTTGACTATATTCCTTATGCTATACATTACATCCCGGTTACTTATTTATTTTACCATTGGAAGTGTGTACTTTTTTTTTTTTTTTTGTGAGCGCATCTCTCATATTTATTGATCAAATGGTTGTTAACAACAATAAAATTCTGTATAGGGGAGTCAATGCTCAATGCAAATCATTAATCCACCCCAAGCCTAATTTTTGTCAGTCTCCAATCTTCTGAGGCATAACAAACAAGTTCTTACATGGAGAACAAATTCTTACATAGTGAATAAGTTACATAGTGAACAGTACAAGGGCAGTCCTCACAGAAACTTTCGGTTTTGCTCATGCATTATGAACTATAAACAGTCAGTTCAAATATGAATACTCATTTGATTTTTATACTTGATTTATATGCGGATACCACATTTCTCTCTTTATTATTATTATTTTTAATAAAATGCTGAAGTGGTAGGTAGATACAAGATAAAGGTAGAAAACATAGTTTAGTGTTGTAAGGGAGCAAATGTAGATGATCAGTTGTGTGCCTGTAGACTATGTGTTAATCCAAGCTAGACAAGGGCAATAAAACATCCATGTATGCAGAAGATTTCTCTCAGAACAGGGGGGTGAGGTTCTAGGCCTCACCTCTGTTGATCCCCAATTTCTCACCTGATGACCCCCCTGTGACTGAGTCTGTCTTATGTTGTTCCTCCCTTGAGGAATCTTACCCATCTCTGGCTAACCAGTCATCTTCCGGGGCCATACAGGGAAATGTAAAGTTGGTAAGTGAGAGGGAAGCCTTATTGTTTGAAATGGTTAGCTTTTTATTTCTTTGCATATTTATGCCCTGTGGCTTCTATGCCCAGCATTTGTCTTGAGGTATCTTTACCACTTGGAAGAATTATGATACTCGGTAAATTCGATATGAGGCACGAATTCTATTTAAGGGTTGTAATTAGGAAGGAAGAAGAAAAGATATAGAAGTAGCAGGCGGAAGAAAACATGGGAAGATTCATTATTTCTTTGACATATCTTCTTGTAGAGTAACTTCAGCATGTATAGGTTTTAAGCTACTACTTAAATTGTGCACACACATTAACATAATAGGAGTATAGTTACATAACCAAAGCATATCTGTAATTACCAGCCATCTCCAGTGAAACCAAGAAAACCAGTTAGGCACCTTAGGCATTTGTGAAAACTTATCTATGATATGGTGGATATTGTCCAACTGAACTTGAACAGTCTGAGAGAAATCAGACAAATTAAAACAACCCATTCCTGGGGAATGTTCACATCCCTTATGTTCTTTTAACAGTAAATAGTCTGTAGTTGTAAGATTTTGGAGCGCTACAATTTGCACTTCTCCTAATTCTTGGTTGAGTTCCAACAGTATAGATCCAGTCAAATTTGTTGTTTTACTGTATGCACAGGCCAGCTTAGATATCTCCTTCCTCATTCCCATGGCAAGTCCAGGGACTGGTGGGATGAGTGCATCTACAGCTGTAGCAGTGCGTGAGTCTTTGTTGGGATTTTTGGGGTTTTTTGATGATCATCTTCTGGCATGAGTCTTCCAGAGAGTGCTGATGTTGGAAGTTCTTTTTCATATCGTATCTTAGTTCATTTTTGGGGTAGCCCAATTAGGCTTTGATCCTCTGTATAAACACAAACAGACCCTTTGCCTACACTTTTATATGCCCTTTATACCCTTGTGTAGAACTCATTGGAGGTCACCACACAGGAACTGCCCTTTTGTTTTTTTGTTTTTTGTTTTGTTTGTTGTTTTTGGTATCACTAATCAACACTTACATGACGAATATTATGTTTACTAGGCTCTCCCCTATACCAGGTCTCCCCTATAAATCCCTTTACAGTCACTGTCCATCAGCATAGCAAAATGTTATAGAATCACTACTTGCCTTCTCTGTGTTGTACAGCCCTCCCTTTTCTCCTACCCCCCCATGCATGTTAATCTTAATACCCCCCTACTTCTCCCCCCACCTTATCCCTCCCTACCCAACCATCCTCCCCAGTCCCTTTCCCTTTGGTACCTGTTAGTCCATTCTTGAGTTCTGTGATTCTGCTGCTGTTTTGTTCCTTCAGTTTTTCCTTTGTTCTTATATTCCACAGATAAGTGAAATCATTTGGTATTTCTCTTTCTCCGCTTGGCTTGTTTCACTGAGCATAATACCCTCCAGATCCATCCATGTTGCTGCAAATGGTAGGATTTGCCCTTTTCTTATGGCTGAGTAGTATTCCATTGTGTATATGTACCACATCTTCCTTATCCATTCATCTATCGATGGACATTTAGGTTGCTTCCAATTCTTGGCTATTGTAAATAGTGCTGCGATAAACATAGGGGTGCACTGATCTTTCTCATACTTGATTGCTGCATTCTTAGGGTAAATTCCTAGGAGTGCAATTCCTGGGTCAAATGGTAGGTCTGTTTTGAGCATTTTGATGTACCTCCATCCTGCTTTCCACAATGGTTGAACTAATTTACATTCCCACCAGCAGTGTAGGAGGGTTCCCCTTTCTCCACAGCCTCGCCAACATTTGTTGTTGTTTGTCTTTTGGATGGCAGCCATCCTTACTGGTGTGAGGTGATACTTCATTGTAGTTTTAATTTGCATTTCTCTGATAATTAGCGATGTGGAGCATCTTTTCATGTGTCTGTTGGCCATCTGTATTTCTTTTTTGGAGAACTGTCTGTTCAGTTCCTCTGCCCATTTTTAATTGGGTTATTTGTTTTTTGTTTGTTGAGGCGTGTGAGCTCCTTATATATTCTGGACGTCAAGCCTTTATCGGATGTGTCATTTTCAAATATATTCTCCCATAGTGTAGGGTTCCTTTATGTTCTATTGATGGTGTCTTTTGCTGTACAGAAGATTTTCAGCTTAATATAGTCCCACTTATTCATTTTTGCTGTTGTTTTCCTTGCCCGGGGAGATATGTTCAAGAAGAGATCACTCATGTTTATGTCCAAGAGGTTTTTGCCTATGTTTTCTTCCAAGAGTTTAATGGTTTCATGACTTACATTCAGGTCTTTGATCCATTTTGAGTTTACTTTTGTATATGGGGTTAGACAATGGTCCAGTTTCATTCTCCTACATGTAGCTGTCCTGTTTTGCCAGCACCATCTGTTGAAGAGACTGTCATTTCGCCATTGTATGTGTCCATGGCTCCTTTATCAAATATTAATTGACCATATATGTCTGGGTTAATGTCTGGATTCTCTAGTCTGTTCCATTGGTCTGTGGCTCTGCTCTTGTGCCAGTACCAAATTGCTTGATTACTAAGGCTTTATAGTAGAACTTGAAGTTGGGGAGTTAGATCCCCCCTACTTTATTCTTCTTTCTCAGGATTGCTTTGGCTATTCGGGGTCTTTGGTGGTTCCATATGAATTTTTGAATTATTTGTTCCAGTTCATTGAAGAATGTTGCTGGTAGTTTCATAGGGATTGCATCAAATCTGTATATTGCTTTGGGCAGGATGGCCATTTTGACGATATTAATTCTTCCTAGCCACGAGCATGGGATGAATTTCCATCTGTTAGTGTCCCCTTTAATTTCTCTTAAGAGTGACTTGTAGTTTTCAGAGTATAAGTCTTTCACTTCTTTGGTTAGGTTTATTCCTAGGTATTTTATTTTTTTTGATGCAATTGTGAATGGAGTTGTTTTCCGGATTTCTCTTTCTGTTGGTTCATTGTTAGTATATAGGAAAGCCACAGATTTCTGTGTGTCGATTTTGTATCCTGCAACTTTGCTGTATTCCAATATCAGTTCTAGTAGTTTTGGGGTGGAGTCTTTAGGGTTTTTATGTACAGTATCATGTCATCTGCAAATAGTGACAGTTTAACTTCTTCTTTACCAATCTGGATTCCTTGTATTTCTTTGTTTTGTCTGATTGCCGTGGCTAGGACCTCCAGTACTATGTTAAATAACAGTGGAGAGAGTGGGCATCTCTGTCTAGTTCCCGATCTCAGAGGAAATGCTTTCAGCTTCTCTCTGTTCAATATAATGTTGGCTGTGGGTTTATCATAGATGGCCTTTATTATGTTGAGGTACTTGCCCTCTATTCCCATTTTGTTGAGAGTTTTTATCATGAATGGATGTTGAACTTTGTCAAATGCTTTTTCAGCATCTATGGAGATGATCATTTGGTTTTTGTCTTTCTTTTTGTTGATGTGGTGGATGATGTTGATGGACTTTCGAATGTTGTACCATCCTTGCATCCCTGGGATGAATCCCACTTGTTCATGGTGTATGATCCTTTTGATGTATTTTTGAATTCGGTTTGCTAATATTTTGTTGAGTTTTTTACATGTACGTTGATCAGGGATATTGGTCTGTAGTTTTCTTTTTTGGTGGGGTCTTTGCATGGTTTTGGTATTAGGGTGATGTTAGCTTCATAGAATGAGTTTGGGAGTATCCCCCCCTCCTCTATTTTTTGGAAAACTTTAAGGAGAATGGGTATTATGTCTTCCCTGTATGTCTGATAAAATTCTGAGGTAAATCCATTTGGCCTGGGGGTTTTGTTCTTTGGTAGTTTTTTGATTACCGCTTCAAATTCGTTGCTGGTAATTGGTCTGTTTAGATTTTCTGTTTCTTTTTTTGTCAATCTTGGAAGGTTGTATTTTTCTAGGAAGTTGTCCATTTCTCCTAGGTTTCCCAGTTTGTTAGCATATAGGTTTTCATAGTATTCTCTAATAATTCTTTGCATTTCCGTGGGGTCCGTCGTGATTTTTTCTTTCTCGTTTCTGATACTGTTGATTTGTGTTGACTCTCTATTCTTCTTAATAAGTCTGGCTAGAGGCTTATCTATTTTGTTTATTTTCTCGAAGAATCATCTCTTGGTTTGAATGATTTTTGCTATTGTTTTATTCTTCTCAATTTTATTTATTTCTTCTCTGTTCTTTATTATGTCCCTCCTTCTGTTGACCTTAGGCCTCATCTGTTCTTCTTTTTCCAATTTTGATAATTGTGACATTAGACCATTCATTTGGGATTGCTCTTCCTTTTTTAATTATGCTTGGATTGCTATATACTTTCCTCTTAAGACTGCTTTTGCTGTGTCCCACAGAAGTTGGGGCTTAGTGTTGTTGTTGTCATTTGTTTCCATATATTGCTGGATCTCCATTTTGTTTTGGTGATTGATTCATTGATTATTTAGGTGTGTGTTGTTAAGCCTCCATGTGATTGTGAGCCTCTTTGCTTTCTTTGTACAACTTATTGCTAGTTTTATGTCTTTGTGGTCTGAAAAGTTGGTTGGTAGGATTTCAATCTTTTGGAATTTTCTGAGGCTCTTTTTGTGGCCTAGTATGTGGGCTATTCTGGAGAATGTTCCATGTGCACTTGAGAAGAATGTGTATCCTGTTGCTTTTGGATGTAGAATTCTATAGATGTCTATTAGGTCCATCTGCTCCACTGTGTTGTTCAGTGCTTCCGTGTCCTTACTTATTTTCTGCCCAGTGGATCTATCCTTTGGGGGTGAGTGGTGTGTTGAAGTCTCCTAGAATGAATGCATTGCAGTCTATTTACCCCTTTAGTTCTGTTAGTATTTGTTTCACATATGCTGGTGCTCCTGTGTTGGGGGCATGTACATTTAGAATGGTTATATCCTCTTGTTGGACTGAGCCCTTTATCATTATGTAGTGTCCTTCTTTATCTCTTCTTACTTTCTTTGTTTTGAAGTCTATTTTGTCTGATATTAGTACTCCAACCCCTGCCTTCTTCTCGCTGTTGTTTGCTTGAAATATGTTTTTCCATCCCTTGACTTTTAGTCTGTACATGTCTTTGGGTTTGAGGTGAGTTTCTTGTAAAAGGCATATAGATGGGTCTTGCTTTTTTATCCATTCTATTACTCTGTGTCTTTTGATTGGTGCATTCAGCCCATTAACATTTAGGGTGACTATTGAAAGATATGTACTTATTGCCATTGCAGGCTTTAAATTCACGGTTACCAAAGGTTCAAGGTTAGCCTCTTTAGTATCTTACTGCCTAACTTAGCTCACTTATTGAGCTGTTATATACACTGTCTGGAGTTTCTTTTCTTCTCTTCCTTCTTATTCCTCCTCCTCGATTCTTCATATGTTGGGTGTTTTGTGCTGTGCTCTTTCTAGGAGTGCTCCCATCTAGAGCAGTCCCTGTAAGATGTTCTGTAGAGGTGGTTTGTGGAAAGCAAATTCCCTCAGCTTTTGTTTGTCTGGGAATTGTTTAATCCCACCGTCATATTTGAATGATAGTCGTGCTGGATACAGTATCCTTGGTTCAAGGCCCTTCTGTTTCATTGTATTAAATATATCATGCCATTCTCTTCTGGCCTGTAGGGTTTCTGCCGAAAAATCTGATGTTATTCTGATGGCTTTTCCTTTTATAGGTGACCTTTTTCTCTCTAGCTGCCTTTAAAACTCTTTCCTTGTCCTTGATCTTTGCCATTTTAATTATTATGTGTCTTGGTGTTGTCCTCCTTGGATCCTTTCTGTTGGGGGTTCTGTGTATTTCCGTGGTCTGTTCGATTATTTCCTCCCCCAGTTTGGGGAAGTTTTCAACAATTATTTCTTCTAGGATACTTTCCATCTCTTTTTCTCTCTCTTCTTTTTCTGGAACCCCTATAATACGGATATTGTTCCTTTTGGATTGGTCACACAGTTCTCTTAATATTGTTTCATTCCTGGAGATCCTTTTGTCTCTCTCTATGTCAGCTTCTATGCGTTCCTGTTCTCTGGTTTCAATTCCATCAATGGCCTCTTGCATCCTATCCATTTTGCTTATAAACCCTTCCAGAGTTTATTTCATTTCTGCAATCTCCTTTCTGGCATCTGTGATCTCCTTCCGGACTTCCTCCCATTTCTCTTGCGTATTTCTCTGCATCTCTGTCAGCATGTTTATGATTCTTATTTTGAATTATTTTCAGGAAGACTGGTTAGGTCTGTCTCCTTCTCTGGTGTTGTCTCTGTGATCTTTGTCTGCCTGTAGCTTTGCCTTTTCATGGTGATAGGAACTGTCTGCAGAGCTGGGACGAGTGACGGCTGGAAGGACTTCCCTTCTTGTTGGTTTGTGGCCCTCCTCTCCCGGGAGAACAGCGGCCTCTAGTGGCTTGTGCTGCGCAGCTGCGCGCAGACAGGGCTTCTGCTTCCTGCCCGGCTGCTATGGAGTTAATCTCCGCTGTTGCTGTGGGCATGGCCGGGCTCGGGCAGCTGCTCCAAAATGGTGGAGTCGCGTTGGAGCAGGAGCTGCTGGGAGGCTATTTATCTCCGTAAGGGGCCTCCCTGCTCCCTGCAGCCCAGGGGTTAGGGTGCCCAGAGATCCCGGATTCCCTACCTCTGGATTAAGTGACCCGCCCTGCCCCTTTAAGAGTTCCAAAAAGCACCCGCCAAAACAAAACAACGACCACCAAAAAAAAAAAATTTTTTTTAATTAAAAAAAAAAAAAATTTTTTTTAATTAAAAAAAAAGAAAAAAAAGGTGGCCGCTTGTTTTTTTTTATTGTCCGGCGCCAGCCTCAGGCATCTTCTCACCCATCTTGCTGCCCTGTTTCCCTAGTATTGGGGTCCCTATCCCTTTAAGACTTCCAATAAACGCTCGCCAAAACAAAACAGCAGAATAAAAAAAAAAAAAATGGTCGCTCTCTTTTCTGGTATCCTCCGGCGCCAGTCCTCCGGTGCCCGCTCACAGGTCTTACTGCCCTGTTTCCCTAGCATCCAGGGCCCTCCGCCCACGCACTGTGTCTGCCCTCTGGCCCGGATGGCGGGGGCTGGGTGTTCGGCAGTCCTGGGCTCCGTCTCCCTCCCGCTCTGCCCGCTCTTCTCCCGCTGGGAGCTGGGGGGAGGGGCGCTCGGCTCCCGCGGGGCCGGGGCTTGTATCTTACCCCCTTAGCGAGGCGCTGGGTTCTCTCAGGTGCGGATGTGGTCTGGATAGTGTCCTGTGTCCTCTGGTCTTTATTCTAGGAAGGGTTGTCTTTGTTATATTTTCATAGATATATGTGGTTTTGGGAGGAGATTTCCGCTGCTCTACTCACGCCGCCATCTTCCACCCCCTCTCACCTCAGGCCTTTTCTACATTTTTTTCTACACTTTCCACATTTGCATCTTTACTGCCAGATGATTAGTTATAGAATGTAGAATCCTCCGGATTGGAGGCATGACCTTAGAGAGGCAATTTTCTTCATCCAAGGCAGTCCAAAAAAGGGAAAGGGACTGGGGAGGATGGGTGGGAAAGGACGGATAAGGTCGGGAAAAAGAAAGGGGGCATTACGATTAGCATGTATAGTGTGGGGGGGGCAAGGGGAGGGCTGTGCAACACAGAGCAGACAAGTAGTGATTCTACAGCATCTTACTACACTGATGGACAGTGACTGTAATGGGGGTTTGTGAGGGAGTTGGTGAAGGGGTGAACCTAGTAAACATAATGTTCTTCATGTAATTGTAGATTAATGATACCAAAATAAAAATTAAAAAAGAAATAAAATTAAAAAAAAACTGGTCTGAGATAAGAGCTGTCTTTGGCAGGACTCCCAGTAAAGGGGAATATTCATGTCATTCTGAAGATGGACTAGGGGTGTGTGTCATATTTTCCACCACAGTTCCCCTTATAGATTCTGGGAGAAACTCTTCTGGTGGGTCCCTTTTCCTGAGGAAACTTAACAGAGGAAGGTAAGCAGGACAAATTTCAGCCCCCACACTGCCACTGACCACTGAAACACAGCTGACATTGCCTCCTCTACTGCCTATTCTAGATACCCCTCACTCTGAGCAAGGACCCCTGCCAGTCACAGTAGTCTATTTGTTAGTCATGACACAGACTATCAGCTTTGAGAGACATGGGACCCTAGTTTCTATGTCCTTCTTAGTGGGGAATTCCTCCTTTACCCATTCACCATCGCAACTGTCCAAGAGCACCACTTGGGTATTGAAGTGCTCCTCCCTGCTCCCCTTGTGTTCCCCCAGCTCCACCACCTTCTCATGATCTGGATAAATTATACCTGACAAGATAACGACCCCTCTGCCTTCCTGCTGGGCCTTTGGCATGAAGAGCCCAAAGGATCCAAAGGGCAGCCACTGGATAGTTCAGTGGAATTCTTATTGTTTTGCCCGGGGAAAGGGTTCACCCTTTTATGAACCATGACCTTCTGGAGGATGACAGAATCAAACCTGAGGAACAGCTGTAGAGACCCAGTCCTCCCAGAGGAAGCCCAGTCTCATAGGATCTTGGGAGCTGAACTAGGCTGAGAGGAGTCCTGGGATGAGAGTCAACTGCGAGCAAAAAGAAAGAAGCCAGATCTGGCAAAAAGGGAAGCTGAGCGGCCGTGCAGACGGACAGTTAAGACGGGTCTTCAGAATCACCCCAAGTTGGACAAGGAGTATGAACTTCCCCCCTCACCTTGATCAGCCCTGAATCACAGGCTGCCTTTGGAAAGAGGTGTGGCTGTGGGCAAGTCAGTTTTCCTTAGCTGAGACAGTACGCAAGGAGACCTGATAGTTGAAGGTCATCTCCTAGCAGAGTTTCCATAGCTGGGGGGTAAGAAGCTCATTTCTGAAGGGGCGTATAGACAGCGAATCACAGTACCCCTCACATGGTGCCACTGGACAAAATGTGAGGAACGTGAAACCAGCTGATGGTAAGTTACGATCTTTATTTCTGGCACTCATTTCCTTCTTCTTGCTTCCTTCTTTTTCCTTTAGTGTTCTCAAGACATACGTGCTTATTAGGACTATTGTGTAAGGGATTTCATAAGTAAAGATGGAGGCAAAAGAAATGGCCTGAGCATTCACCTGAAAGAAACCTCACGATTCTCACTCTCCTTGAAGTATAATTCACAGGACTACCAATCTCCACCTGTAAGGTTACCTGGGAGTGTTAGACTATCCTTAATTACATGACTAAGACTTCCTCATCCATGAAAACTCCCCTCTAGTGTGATCTTCCATGAGAATCTTTGCTTATTTCTCCCTCAGATTAGATTTTATTCATGTGCACAAATTACTTTCATAAATATAAAAAAATGTATTGAAAATTAGCATTTAACATTTCAGGACTAATCATAGGTAGGCTTGATGAAGAATAATCCTGAGCAGTTGATCTCTGCTTTACCGTGTCTCAGAGCAAATACACAAAGGTGCTGTGGGTATGTTACCTGCTACTTTCTCCTGTTAGGAGGGTGGGTAGCTATTTGCCAGAAAAGTTGGGATGGGCAGCCAGAGCTGTATAATGGCTAGGCCAATCAAGTGCTCACAGTCTTTCCTTCATTGATTTCTTTTGAAATGGTTAGTTCTTAACTAATTAGCATATAGTATTTCTAAGTCTATATGTACGTGTTCAAGAATAAGCATGCAGTATGATTTTGGCCAGTGTGATGAAAGGACAAGCTAAAGAGGGACTTCTAGGAAAACTTATTCTGTGATCTCACAGAAGGGTTTCCAAAAGTAACTCTATTCTCTTTTTTTGGACATTGAAGACTAGGTATGAAGTTAGCAACAGCCCCACTACAGAAGCTATACTCCCCAAAGCAA
The DNA here is from genome assembly GCF_030020395.1 of Manis pentadactyla. Lineage (NCBI taxonomy): Eukaryota > Metazoa > Chordata > Mammalia > Pholidota > Manidae > Manis > Manis pentadactyla. The sequence goes on along the minus strand of NC_080037.1, from coordinate 23,879,022 downwards.
AGCTCAACTAATACCTAAACAGTCCCACCTCTGAAGACCCACCAGTCTCTTAAATCATTGTTTCCTAAAACCCTACGTAGGATCAACTTTCCTCAGGGAGAGTCTGCATAAAAAAACAGTTCTTCTTTGCTTACTGGGTAAGTTTTCTTTTTCAAATATTGAATGCTGATTTCTTCCTTCAACAGGATCCAGGAAATGCTATAGCTATTTTGTATCTATGCAGACTAAGGATTTGAGCAACACACAGAGATGTTTACAGCCAAGACAAATAAGGAGAAATTAATTGAGCTGGAACCTCTGGGGCAGTAGGCTCATTTAGAAATACCTCCTTCCTCTGAATTTCCAGCTACATGAGCTAATAAATTCTGTCATTATTTAAGCCAGTTGAGTAGGGTTTCCTGTTGCGTGAATGCAATGCAAGCCAACTGATAAGAGAAGTGATGTTTAGGCTAATTCATGAAAGATGTATTGGTGCTAACAATTGAAAACAGAGGGAGAGAGCCTTGGAAACAGAAGGAACAACTAGAAAGGTAAAGGAAGGAGAGAAAACCACCATGTTAAGGAACTTTAAGTGCTGTCCCTCAATGCTAGTGGAATTACAAGTGTCTATGGGGAATGGGAGAAAAAAACCTTATGAGATTAAAATATAATTTTAGGGAGAAAATAAGACATCCAAGTCTCTTAAGCAGTCTAGGCTTTTATACTTATTTGCCTATTTGACCATCTGAGTACCTCATGTAATTTGAATTGTTCAAACTGATTTTTTTTCTCCCCCAATTTCTATGGGTGTTCTGACACTCCCTTCCCACAAACTCTGTGTTTGTTACTCATGCCGAGTAGCTTTGTTTTTAATTTCTTCACTTTTCTCTTTCTCTCATTTCTAACCCGTTCTCCTGACTAGGCAGTTATTTGAAAATTAGAATTTGTCTTCCTTTCTGGTACATACAGATCACAAATAAACAACTTTCTACCATTTCAGCCCTAACGAAGGGGAGCAATGCTGTCTATTAAAAGGGGCAAGAAGCTAATGAGGAATGACCATTGTCCTCAGACCTCGCTGGCAATGCGAGAATGAGTCTGAAAGTGGGGAGAACAGCATGGTGCACCTGTCTGCAGTTCTCTCTCCAGTCTTGAGTCCCAGAGGTAGGACATCTATTACGATATGTTGAAACCAAAGACAAAACCAAGGGGCCTTTTGTCCCATTTGCATTTGGGACTCTGGGAGGAAACTCCCTTCTAGATTGAGCCCACTGTGCCATGGATGGCCACACCAGGGAAAACTGGTGGTGTGGAGCTCTTACATAAGAGATTGCCCAGAACCTCTTGCATTTCCCAAATGATTGGACATGTAGCAAAGTCATGATGCTAGATGTCAAGTTTGGGAGAGGAGAAAGGTTGTTCTATTTTAGGCAAAATGATCCTTAACCTGGGGTTTGGGGGAGCACAGGAGACTCCCTCAGCAAGAACTAAATTGGACTCACACTTAGACCTCAGGAGAACACCTAGACAGGGCTGAGAGCAGGATGGTTTGAGCTCTTCAGTTTGTGCTCCCAAGAACTGCTCATCATGTGGTCCTTCAGCAGGGGAGGAACTGAACAGGTCACACACGAAATATCCTCTCCACAGGGGCCAGCCAACTCCAGAGGGCAACGCTAGCTGTTGAGAGTAGATTTGGGACCTACAGCCTCTCATCACCACAATGCCAGAGAAAATCCCCCAGTCAGTGAATCTACCTGAAAGAAACTATTTAATCAGAATAAAAGCAGTATTAAATTTGAAGGGACTAGATGTCATTCATTGGCAGGTTTAATTTTTTTTTTTCTTTTGCTGTCTAGCACTATGGGGGCTTTGAGGAAGGTCAAATCCATGATAAAAACCAAAGGAACGGAATCTTCCTTCATCTGCATAGTAAGAGCAAGTAAAGTAAGAAGAGATGATTTCTGCTGTGATAATAAACAGTACAAGCAAATGTTTATTTCTTACCTAGACAACAGGTCTACAGTGTGTCAGCAGAGGTGTTTCCCCCTAGCGTCACTCAGGTACACCGAGGCAGCCAGCGTCATGAGCATCGCTGATGACATGACAGAGGGAAGAGAGAGGGCTTCACACCGGCAGTTAAATACTCCTGCTCAGAAGGGACGTTCATCACTCACTACTCCGTGGTTAGAATTAGGCACATCATTTCATCTAATTACAGAGGGACCATAAAGTACAACCCTACCATGTTCCCTGAAGGAGGACAATCAAAAATATTTCAGGGACAGCGCTGATGACTGTAATGACCACTGACACCAGAAAGAAAATTAGTTATGTTGTTCCTTTCCATTTAAGAAACGAAGTGGGGAGGGAGTCATAGATGGCTGTGTTTTATCAGGGTGCATTTATACAAAGGTAGGCCCTAGAGCTGAGTGAAAAGTACTGAGCTCAATTATTCTGCTTAGTGAAGTGAGGGAAGTGTAAAGGTGAGAAAGCCTTGAGGGAGAGACCCTCAGCCTTGTGCCTGTGTGGCTAAGTGACTTCTACACAGGCAGGCATCCAATACTCCTAACCATCAGTGCTCCTGTGAGTTTATCCCAATGTAACCAAAATTTCTAGAAAGTGTCATACCACCAAATGACTTTTAGGAAGGTTTGTTTTTGTTTGTTTTGAGACAGAAAAAGAATGGACTTAAATGTCTGTGTGGGTACAGAGAGTAGAGAAAGATAAAAACTGTAAGCTAAATTGAGAATTAAATAGATACAAGGACATGGAGCCAGTGTAAGTCCTGTGAAATTCCACATATTGGTCAGTGGATTTTGCTCACAGAATAAGGGTTGGAGTACTCAGAAACATTTAATTTAAGTTCAAAGACTGAGTATCTTCATTGGGATCTGAATAATATTCCAACATATGATTTCTTTTTGTATTAGCCTGAAATATATGTCTGTTACCTGAAACCAAAGTAAATGTGAGTAAGACATTTCACAGAATACTTAATAACCAAGAGAAACTGCACAGATCTGTTCACAACAGAGGAAGCACAGCAATTACATGAGAGAACAATTTTAAAATGTATTTTACACACTTATGTTTTTCCAGACTAATTTTGCTCCATAACCAAAGTAACAATATCTGTTATTTATGGTCTACCTGTACTTTGGATAAAGAGGAAACCAGACCATTTTAGTTTCAAATACCTTTTATTTTTTGCCACAAGCATTTAAATTTGCAATACTCTGAATTGCCAAGAAAAAGCTACTGTCAGCCAAGAAAACTATGCTCTGTGAGAAAAGAATGATATTCTTTAGTTAAATTCTTTCACACATGGAGGATTTTAATCCTTCTATTTTTCAAAAATATTGCAGGGAGCTTAAAGAAGGCCTTACCTTTTAAGAACATAAAAATATATTATTTAATTTCCCAGATTACTCATAAACAAACTAGAATTTATTTTTAAAAAGATATTTGTAAGAAGAAATAAATGTGGCTATTTGGAAAATGTTCAAAGAGGAATGTAATTTCTTTAGCCAAGCTTCTGACAGGTGGAAGGACCAGACGCTCACACAAAGGAAGCAGTGCGCCTTTAAGATGCTCCCTTGACCAGCGTCACCTGTTCGGTCCTCACGATAAATGTACAAATCCCCATGTGGTCACTGTGTATCAGAGGCATCTGCCTGCATGTGGTTTGTCTATTTACTCAAGGTATATAGTCTCCTTTTTCCTGAAAACGAATCAAGGAGGGAGACAGCCCCTGTACCTTAGCTCAGCTCAGTGCACTCAGGCTTCACACTTGAGACAGTGAAGCTTGTAATGTCTAAATAAGTATTCTAAGTGGGCAATTCCAGTAAATTGAATGGCAGTCAATGGACCTTTCTACTACTCCCTTCCTTCATCCATTACCATTACTTCTATGTGGGAGGTTTTAGCTCAGGGCACATGTTACTGTAGAGCTCATGAATGACAGAAATTTTGAACTGTCTTCCTCCCACAGCCCCAAATGATTCCAGGGACCACACTCTCTATAAAAATTTAACAAGGAAAGGTTTTGTTACATGAAAATTTTGTAAAGAGGTTCAAACTTTTAAAACATTTCAGAAGTAGCATGCAGGTGTTGCTTTATAAAAAGTGGTCAAGTGTTTGATTACATGACATCTTTAAAAGCAAAGATGTTTAAGCCTTAGGATGCTTTTGTGTGGATGTGCAAGTCTCATGATCATGTGAAAATTTTTAGATGTGAATGAAAAATATGTAGACCTGCAAGCATTATAAAGCTTATTACCGGTTTTTCTTTCTAGCTAATTATCTCTCTAGTATATATTTACTTTAAATCATGAGTATTCTTAATTTTTTGATTATTTATCAAATACTTTTTGTCACCGACATATTTCACGTGTGACAACTCGATGAAATTTATATTGTGGTTTTAAGAGAGATTTATAGGAAACAATACAAATTCATAAAAATCAAGAGGCCAATTTATTTAATATTGTTAATAACTTTTTTCCTTCTTAAATGGGCCACAAATTTCTTAAGTCTTCAATAAAGATCATCTTATATCTTTCATTGCATTTGTTTTCAATATGTTTATTTTATTTGCTCTGCAAAGTCTAAGGCCACTGTCATAGCTTAGCAACCTCAACTCCAAATAAGACATTGAAATATGAAATATCAACGTACCTAAGAACCTGGAGCAGCATTTTATGTGCTTCCAGGTTTGCCTCAGAAAAGTTTGAAAATTGCTATGCTTATTTTATATGTATACATGTAGATGGATTGAATCCAAGGAGGCTTGGCTTTTGTTATAATGATGAAATAGGGAAAATGATATATATCTCTTTTTGAAGTTTCTTCTTGTTTTAATATTTTAAATATATATATATCCATATGATTATAGGCATACATATATGCATACTTGCATACATATATACACATGCATACTTACATATATATGTATAAAATTTTGATTCATGGCTCCTTATTGTTCAATGGTCCCTTGATTTTGCTCTGTCACCTGCTATGTCCTTCCTTTCTTGAAAAAGAAAAGTAATTCATTCCCCAATTTGTTTTTGGTTATGATTAAAAAAAGAAGTGATTTTATTCTACTTGCTAGGGCGCAAGTCAAGGTTCTTTTCAATTTTTGCTTCCTTACTACTTCCAATTAAGGAGACATTCAAATTGTTAGAAAAATGGAGTGTGGGTGCTACCTTCTCTTTCAGATGCAATAGAGACAGATTGAAGTAGGTAACATCTGATGGGCTCTGATGTAAGGTCTTGCTAATGAAGTAGAGAGGATCCACATCTGCCTGGGAGAAGTGGCTGCTCAAGTAACCTGTATTTTGCAGCAATCTTAATTGGAACCAAGAGGAAAGATAGATGTCAGTTTGGTAACCAATTTGTTCCTTTAAAAAATTACCTAAGTTTAGGTTCAGAATGAGACTGTTCTGGAAAATTGCCTTTATTCCTATGAGAAATTCAGGGTTTGCAGATAACAGCAGTTTTTGTGTTGCCTATGACATCAACCGCCCTACTTTCTCTAGGTTATATTATATATAGAACCGTTACATTTCTCAATTAAGTATCACCTTTTGTAAGAAGCAAATAGTGAAACTAGTTAGATAAAGTAGTTGAAAGTTTGAAGCCAAAAATAATCACGTCAGTACATGTGATTAACAATACCTAACATGGATACACTCTTTTTCTTTCATAATCTATTGAGTCATACTTTTAGTCTCTTATATTTAAGAGCAAGATTATATAAAATAAGTAATGGTGCTTCATATTTTCACGATTCATTTCCATCATCTTTAATTTTATCATAGATTACTCTTAGGATCACTTAAAAAATTAGGTTTATGGAAACTAATGCTTCGTGGTTGTCAAATTTGAATGGGTCTGGAACTTTGAAGCACTTTTACTGAAAAGTAGGAGGATATTTCTTATACCTTAAAAATCATATTTTCCTTCCTATCAGTTGCTCCCTTTCTATGTGGGGTCAGAAATGATTACTGCCTGAGATAAAAACTGTTATCATTCCTTACATTTAAGGCAGGTATGTAAAAATAATTCAGGAGATGTCTACTATTCAGTATTATATCACTAAGGATTGTCATTAAATGTCCCTAATGCAGATTTCCTCATTTGCAAAACAAGAAGTGGACCAAACCATCTCTGGGATACTCCATTTATGATATCATTCTTATGAGCAAGAATTGTTTCACTTATAGACACTTTGCTTTTTTATTAATTATGAAAAGTTTCAAATCCTTATAAAATTTAATATTCAGCAATAATTCTATATTTCTGTTCTGAGGTTGTCTTATCCCTCACCAATATGGAAGATAAAATCATATGAATTACATGATATACTTATGGGGATGGATATCAGCTAAAAATTTAAACCTGAACAATAGCTTAAAATGAAATCTGGATAATTTAACACTTTAAAAATATTTCTTATTGTGTAAATAACAAGAATGGTAACATTCTTCTATGAAATTTATTTACTTGGAGAAAACTCTTGAGTTTTAATAAAAATATACATTGCACTTTCAATTATTGGGAGATTACAGGTGTAATGATTATAAGTTCATATTTTCTATAAATAATTTATCCTGATTTTGTAAATTCTTGTAAAGTGTAAATTAGAGAATAGTTCAGAAAAGGTACAGTTCTCAATATTTCTTTCATTTTCCTCCCATTTTATTTTTGCTATTGTGTTTGCATCCGAATATAGTTATTCATATAAACTCCTTTCCACTTCCACCTTCAGCCACCCAACCTCAGCCTTTAAACCAAAATACTCAGGGCCACATGACAACAGTGACTTTCAAAGAAACTTAAAAATGTAACAGAGTAGATTATTTAACGTCATGGTTAAATAAGAAAGGAAGTTGAAAGAAAGGAAAAGCTCTGGATGGAGAAAAAGTAAAGTGAAATAAAACAGAGCAGCTAATTCCAAATTAAACTGGGCTAACACAACTTGAAAACATCACATATTTAAGTAATTTCACTTGACTTTTTAAAACTCTTCATTTCTATCATCATTTATTTCATCTCTATTTTAATATATAGAGTGCATTTCCAGCATTTGATTTGTAGAGATTAATTTGTAATTAATTTTAAGCATTGAGATTTTGATAACTGAAGAATTTTCAGGCTTTGACCATGATCCTTGGCATATATAGGGCTAGAAAAGTGGAAATTAAAAATGATGGTGTCTTAGGTTTCAACAAAGTGCAGAAACAGACTTCCACATTTTATTTGAGTTCATATGCATATTTAATGTATCTAGATTATTCCTTGTGTCTCACAAAAAATTTTATGTTTTTAAATCTGTAAACAAATGCTTTTTTTGCTTTAGCAGAAGGAATCAGCTTTCATTGTTTAATTCTGTAGGTTCACTTCTCTCTTTAAAGCTCTTCCAAGAACATGTTAGGAAATGTGATGTTGGTCAGACTGTGCAGCCTATTTGCTCTTTGATTTCCTAACATTCTTGTAATGAGTGTACTGTCCAGAATCAGTTTCTCAGCATGAATAATGGGAACCATTTTAATTGTCTTCCATTTAGACATTGAATTCTCTGCTTGATTTGCTGAAATAATTATATTATGTCTATATTCATTATGGGTCGGAAGGATTTTAGTATGTTTCCTATTGCTAGGTTCAGAAGATGACTCACATATTCCTCTAACCCACATGACTGCTGGGCAAAATCTGTCTCTGAGAAGAGGCATTGTCCTCAGTACATTCATATAAAGTGATGTAATTGATTTTGTGTTATATGTATGTGAATATATATAATCATATTACCACACGTATTTCACTTTTATATTGCACATTTTGAGATACTGTATGACTTATAATGGGTCTTCCCAAAAGCAGATCTTGAAGCAAAGATTTGAATGCCAATAATTCCTTTAGGGGATGATTTTAGGAAGTCTGAAAGGAAAAGAGGGAAAGAGAAACAGAGGCAGGACGAAAGCTAAACAGATGTGCATTTATCAATGGTTTGCCACTGTGGTCGACTAGGATTCATTCCCATTGGGGTATTTTTTGAGAAATCTGCCTCTGAATTATCTTACCAGGCAATGGAAGCCTAGGACGTTTATGCACAGACTTCCACTGCTCGTAGAAGATTGCTTTGGGCACATCTTATCCATCCCTGGCACATCCGTGACAGAAACCACAATTTCAGGTGAACTGAGGCAGGTCACAGGAACATGACATAAGGCACGAGCAGGATTGTTTATCCCTTGCATCTCTTAGATTTTTTTTTATGTCCCAGAATGAAAGTAATTTGTTGTTCAAACTCCATGATGGCTATTACATTCTCTTAAATATCTTTAAATTGAACATTAGCAAAACAAACTACAATCCTATTTTTGCAACTAATGCAGATGGTACAATTGTTTATCTTCATCCTTTACTACCTATTCTAGATTACCTTAATCCTTAGACACTTTTCTGCTGATCTAAGTTGCTTACCTTGTGGAGTGACCCATACCTTTATCCCTTAAGGATGTCACTCTGGTTACCTTGACTTTATCCAGATATGGTGGGTATAATTGTTTTCTTACTATCATTACTGGGCATAAGAACATTAAAAGATGCCCCAGCATATTGATCAAGTTCTAAGGCATATTTCTGTTTGTTGTCATGATGCACCAACCCTAGCTACTTACTATAGTAATTCCTTTGTTTTCTTGTTTACTGGTATGAAGCACCCAAAATGACTTGGTATCAGTTGTTGCTTTGGGTTTAATGGAACTCCTAGTGTATCTTCCAGTTAAAGCATACTTTGCTTCTCTCAGTAGGGTACAAGGATCATTTACCTTTAGAGACTGATGTTGCATGAGAAGCAAACAAAAATTATCCAAAGAGATGACTGAGAGTAGCAATAACCATTGTTACTTTTGTCCCATGGTTCTTGGTTCTACGTGTTTAGCTCCTGGGCACACAACACCATGTTACTGACTCAACCCTTATACCACATTCCGGAGGAGATTGCTCCAACCTAGCAGAGTGTCTCCTCCTAGTTGTTGTCTTAGATGAACCTATGAGTGTCCATTCTAAAATTCAAGGTGTGAACTTCTGGGTGACATACTATATGATAGGAATAATGAATCTTACGGGCACATATTCATTTTTATAATCTCCTTTGCTATAAAATGACTTCCTTGGTCTACTGCAGTATTATTTAGTTTACCACACCAGTAAATCTGTCAGGGCTTGTCCTGCGGCAAGGAAGAAAACCATTCCAGAATAAGTTTCAATTGCAGTAAAGATGAACTGTTACTCCCTTCATGATAAAAGAGGTGTGATGTATACCACAGGCTGCCAGAGGTTCTCTGCTGTTTTAAGTTCAGGTATTCAGCAATGCCTGCAACAATAACTATATAACTTGTTGAAAATGAACCCATGCATGCCTTTGCATTCAGGCATAGCTTCTGTCTCTGCCACTCTGCTCATGGTTATCTGTGCAAGCAGTTGGGATGGCCAAGGACAGGGGCAGATTGGCATGTAGTGGGCAAGTCAGTTTTTCCACAAGTTGTTCAGTATCTTCTCTGCAGTAGATGTTCTCTTGTGGATATTTACATGATACATAAAAATCTTCCTACTTCAAGTCCATTCACATGGACCCATCTACATTCCCCTTCATTATAACTCCTTTATTCAATCTTCCAATGTTGATCTTTCTAGTCTCCTAACAACTAACCAAGACATTCACTATTGCCCAACAATCTGTATGCATCTTTATCTCAACTATTTTTTCCTCCGTAAAAGTAGATTACCAGGTATATTGCTTAAAGCTCTTACCACTGGAAAGATTTCTCTTCACCAAGTCCTTAGGGCTACTCTTGAGAGGAGCTTTGTGTCCTCTTTTTTTTTTCTTTTGCTTCCCCTCAGATACCAAGCTAACCTGTCTGTAAAATAGACTTAGGCTTTTTTCTCCTTTTCTTTCTGTTGAATAGGGAACATCAAGACCACTTGTGAGAGATACGGGGAAGCCAACTGTGCAACAGGGATAGGTGACATGTCCAGGTTGCCACCTGTTAAGGCAACTTATTTGTGTCCTTTGGGTCAACTAGAGTTTGATCCCAAGTATAGCACTTCCACATACAGGGGAATTCTGTTGTGTGCACACCCAAATTGTGTCTTAGTGGATGTGCAATATCTAGGTCATAATGCCAGGGCTAGCTTCATTGTAACTTGGTGTCCTGTAGTCAGGCACTCCAGTCTCTCCTAGGAAAAAGGAGCATAGCAAGAGATCTTTTAAATATGATGCGGAGCTTTCTCTTTGAGGTCTGCCCTTCAGCTTCTATCAGAGCACACAAGGAACCCCACACAGCATTCTTGTCTACCATGGAAACCTCTAGTACCATTGGATTTCTGAGTCATTGGTCCCAGAAGCAGAGTGCTTGTCCTTCATCCTAAATCTGATGAAGAACCTTTTCTTGCCTATGGAGTCACCTGGCATATGGCTTGAAGTATTGGAAAGGATGTTCTATGCTGCCTCCAAAACTCAAAAGAGAGCACCAAATAACTCTTTCGTGATGGTAAGACAGTAGTAACTTGTCTTTTACTATATAATGGGTGCCTCCTCATCCCTAAGATCATCAGAACAATTTCTCTGCTGACACAGGACTCTAATTATTGTAGAGTCTATTTCCCCTCTGGCATGTGTGTGACTCACAAGGGGACTCACTTGTTTTTGATGCTTCCTGCTCACTAGGTTCAGTTAGTGCTCTCTGGTGAAGGGAGTGTCCTCTGGGCCCTCTTGGGAGATCTAGCAGGATCTCTGGTGTCGGGTAATAAACCCACTAAAACATGCTTACCTCTCTGAGTCACCTGATCTCTACCTCAGTAATCTCTCAAGGCTGTTCCAGCACCTCCAGCTCATTTACTGCAGGCAACCATCATGTCCAAGCTTCTGAGAGCCATCTCAGCAAACTGATAAACTGGCTCCAGATGTCTTTGCAAGGAAATGAAATATTGAGTCATTGAACTTCCCTCAATCAATAATTTTTCCTGGATCCAGTCTTATATTCCACTACTAATAGTGCTGCTGGTCTAATACCGTCAAGATTCTCCCCCATATATGCTGTCCTTAATCCTGCTAATACGTATTAACCAGGTCTTGTAGTTCTCTTCATGAATAAACTGCTTCCTCCCACAGATGGGGGACAGTGAAGGGAGGAAGGGGCAAATATTGGTGAGGGCACACATAGTCATGAGGCATGGCCCTCAGGTGAAGCCTTTCCTTGGTCTGTAGGCAATGGCAGAATGCACTTCTGTGCAGCAAGATCAGAGATGGGGACTTCTCAGGCAGCTGGAGGGTTCAGGAGAAACAGGGTTCAAGCTCTCAAGTATTCAACTAAACACTCCCACCCTAAGTATCAAGGTCTCACTCCATCTCAGGGCCCTAGATAGAGCACAGGTGACCTGCTGAAGCTATGCATTCCATTTTCTTTGTATCTCCAAGATCTTTATGATCAGATTCTAAATAGAATTGATAGGTTCAATGTATCCTCAATGTGCTTAAGAGAAAAATCTCTTCAACTGCTGCTACTTGATAATTGGCTGCCCTAAGCCAATCATTGTTCTGTAAGGATTTCCACTATCCGTACAGTTATCTCTGCCCTCATGTCATTAAGTACTAGAGCTCTTGCCTAACCTAGTTCTTCTACCTCTACCTCACCACAACCCAGCAGAAATGAGATCTCTTTTTAGGAAAAAATAACATCTTTATTATATTGAATATTGCTATTCAAAAAACAACGTAAGGTTTTCCCCTTGTTCAGGTTTTGATTCTCTTTAAAAATAGTTTCTAGAAAAAATACATTGAGATACCTATGATAAAATGCACAAATCTTACTGTACCACTTGATAAGCTTTGACCTAAATACACACTCGTCTAACCCTCACCCAGGTCAAGATACCAAACATTCTTACTGATTCTCTTTAATAGTCCTGACGCTGCAGCGTGCCGCGTCTCAGCATGCCACGGTGACATGGCTTCCACGGGCACCTGCAGCAGCTGGCCTGCACCAGTTCCAGAACCTGATCTTCAGATACCACTTCTGGTACCAATTCTCTCAGTTTTTTTGTTTTTTTTTTCCTTGAAAGCAGACCTAAGATAAAGATACCTCCTGTTCACTAGGTTCACTTCGTGTGCTCTGGAGAAGGGAGCATGCTCTGGGCCCTCCCAGGGAACATAGCCAGCCCGTGGGATCTGGCTGTTTGATTGTAAGTGCTTAATTTGGGAGATGATCCCAGAAAGCATAAGCAAAGAGGTGGGGACAGTGAGTTAAGAAAGGTAGAAAGCCGGTATGTGGTGTATCGTTAAGTGTGTTACTGTTGTGGGAATCTGGGGTTGAATGTTACTGGGGACATTCTGAGGAACATACATCACACGTGTTCCACCAGAGGCGGGAGCGGCTGGGACATTTATCCCCTGCCCCACTCCTCCATTGTTTGAAGAGTGCTCCAGGAGGTGAATTCTTGTATAAAGTGCAACAATCTCCTGTGGTACCAGAGAAAGCCATAAGGGCAGAGACAGGAGAGGCAGCACAGAAGGGGCAAAGCTGTCACTTTGCTGAAAGTAACAGCAGCAGGTAAATGTAAGGGATTTCCTAAAATGAGGTGAGACATCAACAATGTCTGCTTTGTGTATTTATTGAAATCATATTGCCACTGCTCAAAGTTTTTTTCGAATCTTCATTTGCAATTACCTTTTCTGTGCAGTCTTTGGGACAGGCTGTGCTCAAGTGATCGGAAACTGCCTCACACCAGACTGGGGGGAATGCATTTTACTATTCTAGAGTTCAACACCGACAATGCGATTGATAAGACTCTTTTAGTTGTATGCAGGTTTTCCCCCAAAGGCTCTTCTCAAGTCCAGGTGTTTAAAGTGGCCAAGCGACCAGTATTGACACTTTTTGGTGTCAGGAATAATTAACCCACTTTTACTCTGGTTTGCAGTTGTGTTTTTCACTTTAGAAGCTTTTAAGTTGAAAATTTGCAAATAAAGGAATTTATCTATCTTCAGCATGATTTTTCACATGTAAGATGGGCCTTCAGGATACGTTGTGAATTAAAAAAATGGGAACCCTAAAATCCCTGGAGTATTTCTTACCTTATGAACAGTGTTGACCAAGAAAAGCAGTAAAAAGGACAAACCACAGATACTGATAAGTATTCTGGACAAAAGGTAAAAGAGTTAAGACAATTCAAGTAAATATAAAACCTGTCTATTTTCTGATTCTCTTTATTTCTTCCTGACATTTCTTACTATAAAAAAAAAGAAATTTTATCTACCTATTTTAAACTCACAACCCTGCAATTATCACTGAACTGTTCATTGTAAAGAGCTAAGACTACACTTTTGAAAACTTCTATCTTTTCAAATGTCACTTTCTAGAAATAGGAAATATCTGGAGTTGCTTTGACTAGGGAATGGGCGTGTAGAAACAACTAAGCATTTAGCAACATGCTGCTGTTTGCAATCATCTTCCAGCTAGATGCTCTCCTATTTCTCCTGAACTGAATACAATTTCTACACAACTGCAAAAACTATATTCCTCAAATAATTCCCAGGTTGGGAAACTGTCTTAACTTCCAGTTGCTTCTTCCTCCAATGTAAGCCTGTAACATGTGCACATCAGTATCTCCTACTTACCAGGGCGTCTTTCCCAAACTGATTTCATTGCGCTTTTTAAATTAATGGGCCGTTAAAACCAATGGTTCTCTGCTTTAGATTTATTATTTGAGAAGATTAACTTTTTCAGATAAAGAATCTTATTTCACAAAGATATCTCTGTTCTGAGGAAGTCGCTCTTGCTGAGTTTCTGTTATGGCTTTAGCACAAAAAACTTTCCTGCCATTATCACTGTCTTTCCCTTTTCTCTGTTTATTGAAATACTGCATATTCTCTGGAATCCAAATAAAGTGCCGTTTGTTTTTTTTAATCTTCCCAAATGAAACCATGTTGTGGTGATATGGCCTTTACCTGAATTCAGAGCTTTTGGAAATGCCCCTCTGACCCCAACTCTTGTCTGTCTTGGGTTTGTCTTAAACACCTGTTATTTAATTTTCATGCCTTAATGCTTCAGTCAAAAAATTCAACAGGCATACATCAAACTGCTAATATGAGCTGGATTATTCACATACTTTTATTTAATCCTCACAAAGTATACGGGAGCTATGCCCAATTATTTTTTATCTTACAAGGGAATAAGCTTGCACTAATAGAATCATTTCCCAAACCACACACATTAATTTCAGAATTAAAGTGATTTCCAGATCTGTGACTCTAATCATAGTTTGCTCTTTTCATATGAGGACTACCATTTCTTTCCCAATAGATTTTAAGTTACTAAAAAAATAGGCAAATGCCTGATGCATTTTTATGATCTACTGTACTTTACTGAGTACCTTGCAAACAACAGAAAAAAACAATGCATACTTGGTTGGCAAATTCATCATGCAGCTCTCCTTCCCAAAATACCTACATTCCTGACCAACCCTTAATTAAATCCAATCATCAGCCAAAGGAAATACCACATTTCACCTGATTCAGACCATGGCTGTCTACTCCATTTTTTTGAGTTTCTGTTCTCCAAATGTACTTCTGTTGTATCTTTTCTACTAATGTTTTCTTCTGGGCATGGGATCATGTGACACCTTATTACCTACATCATGTATCATATGTCACATATTTTGTTGGTTGTCCAATCATTCCAGTGCTCTGTCCAAGACACTTAATATCTGAGAAAAATCTTCTTCAAGACTTTCTCTTGAATATGATATGACTAGGGGTAGGTTTTTTGGGTACTTAATATGCTTGGTGTTTTCTGAGCTTCCTGGAGCTGTGGTTTAGTGACTGTCATTAATTTTGGAAAATTTTCAGTCATCATTTCTTCAAAAATTTCTTCTGTGCCTTACTTATTTTCTTCTTTTATTACTGCTGTTACAGTTTTTGGATATTCTATTCTATCTTTCTCATTCTTTTTTTTCTTTATGTTTCCGGTTTGGAAGTTTCTACTGATAACATTTTCAAGGTCTTGATTCTTTCCTTGGCCATGTCCAGTAAATTGATAAATTCATCAACTACATTTTTCATTTCTGTTACAGTATTTTTTGATTTCTAACATTTCCTTCTGATTCTTTATTGGTGTTTCTGTCACTTTGTTTCTGTTACTTTTCTGTTCTTGCATGTTGTCTAGCCTTTCCACTAGAACTCTTACTATATTAATCGTAGTTATTTTGAATCACTGGTCTGGTAACTCTAAAATCTTTGCATTATGAATCTGGTTCTCATGCTCGATTTGCCTCATCACGGTGTGTGCTTTGCCTTTTAGCATGCCTTATAATTTTTTGAGCAGACATATTGTTATCAGGTAAAAGGAACTGATGTAGATAGACTTAATGGAAGTTCTATGTTTATCTGACTAGGAGTTAGGGTGTTTTTACTGTTTACTGATGCCTTGACGTCAGAAGCTAAATTTTTCTCTCATATCCTTGTTTGGGTCTCTCCTGCTGTTTTTAGGTGTCCCTAAGGACTTCTAAAGTCAGATCTGAAGCTTGCAGTTCTTTTAGCTGTAATCCCCTGTTATTACAGGAATTCTATTCATGTGCTGGTGAGGCGAGTGGAGAGGGGAAGCATTCCATAGTCCCAGAGTTAGGTCTCTGTCTTTCAGTGAGCTGGTACTGGCTATTCCCTTCCCCACATGGATGGCCAGAGCGGCTAAAGTTGGGTGTTTTCCCGCCCCTGAGCCACTTAGGCTTTGGTAAAATTCCAGTGGATTAGGCTCCAATAAAATGGTTTCCTTTCAGGCAGGCCTTGTTGAGGAGGACAGAAGGCTCAGGGCGTATTTCCACATGGTTACATTTCCCCACTCCCTGCTGGAAGCACTGGGGGATTATTCTGTGATCTTCACAGTCAGAACCTATTAGGGCAAAATGTGGGAGCTTCTCTAAGACTGGACCCCCTTGTAGTTTCTAACTCTCAAGCTAGTCTACACTGAGCCTCCACCAGTCAATTAGAGTTCAGAATTTTCCTGCGGATATGACTTCTAACTGTGGCTGTTTCTGCTTCTGGGCTTCTGTTCTTGGTAAACTCTGATTGTCTGTATCCATCAGTCTGTCTAGCTTGCAGGGCAGAGATTTGCCCTGGAACCCCAGTTCTGAAGGATTTAGAAGAGTTGTTGATTTGCAGTGCATTCAACTTTGTTTTTTTTGTTGTAAGGATGGAAGTGATGACTTCCAAGTTTTTTTTACATCACAGACTGGAAACCAGAAATCATACTTGTAAATATTTTGCTAAGTTAGCATATCGTCATTGCTTTTTCATTCACTTGCAGTGTCTCTAGCACAACCAGTACTGATGTGATACATGAGTCAAATAGCTTCACAAAAGGTGGATTGCTAAGAACTGAAAGACGGAACAGAAGTAAAGTAAAAAAAAAGTTAATATCCTCATTATTCTACTTCACTTGTTAAATTCTATTGCAGGGTGATAAGCTTATGATGTGACATCTAAAATCTTTATCCAATTTGCCAATTTGCCAAAAATATGCTTCTCAAGAACATTGCTATGAGTCATTTCCCATAATAGACCAATGGTCACTCTTTAGCCCATTGAGTAAAGTCAGTTCCACTTTTTATGTCATATGCTTTACCTAATCACACAATTACTCTCATAAAAATAACCTTACAGGTTATTGTACTTTTTCATATGTCTGATATTTCTTTTGAATAACAATAACAAGTAGATAAATAAATGAAATTGTGTGGAGCAAAATAAGAGAAAAATATGTGTTTTGATTTTTCCATTTTCTTGATGCAAAATAAAATGTCAGAACAATTGGGGTAAATGTTATCACGCTTGGCTCTAGTGTTTCTTTCACCTTTGTCATCTTTAGAAATGACAGTCTGTTTCCAATGAATTCCCTCTCACATCCGTAAATGTAATCACTGTTCTTGAAATTGAAAGAGAAGAGTAAAATCAACCAAAGAACTGACAAATAACCTTCCACTAGGGAGAACCTAGTAACTATACCTGGTAAATTTTTCTTCAGAAAAAAAAAAATTATATACTACGAGATGATTTATATAACTATAAATAAAATGAAAAACAATCACACCATAATAAAAAGAAGCATGCATAAGGATATCTGAATGAAAAGAGGTAAATTCATTCAGCCCAGGTTGTTTGGGGAATTTTCTGAACCAGTTGAAACGATTCTAGAAGCAGTTTAACCTTTTCCATAACGTCTGTTTTATGCCACAGCACTGCTCCTCAGGTACTGAAAACAACCCTGACTCCGTTGTTACATGGTAAGAACTGCTCATCGTACTTGCTGTGTCTGACACTGTGAGCGCTTTTCTCCTTTTCGCTTCCGTCTCTTGAGGACGAGCACAGACTCCACTACTTACTATATATCATCTTCTTTTCACTTCCATCTGACAACTGAGTTTTGTTTCACAGATGTCCTAGTAAAAGGGAAGGTCAATAAAGTTATGCAATTGCCATTTTATTCCAAAGTGTATTTCTACAATGTAAAAACATCTATCCAGTTATTTTTTCGGTTGAGTTTTCATTTATCACATTTTTTTTTTTTTGGCTTGGGTAGAATTTAGATGTCCATAAATGAAGTTAACAAAATGTTCTCAAAAGAATAATTATTTTAACCTGTGAAAAGGAACATACGCTGTTAGGTGCCACTCTATCAATTTCTTCAGCTAAAGAGAAAGAGTCTGGAATTAAACATCACCAGCTAATTCTAATGGAACAGTTAGTGTGAATTGCCATTGTTTTGATGGGGTCAGTGCTTTTTAAAAAAAATTATATGCAGTTTCTTAACTATTCAGAAAAGACTGTATGTTTAATATTTGAACATTTGTAGCCTTCCCTACTGAAGGAAATTAGAAACCAGAGATGTTATCTAATATTTGCATGGGCTTCAGGCAATTATAAACCATAATAAAATGCTGTTTTTGAAAAGTTTTTAGGTAACTTATGTTTAAACTGTTTACTACTTAAGATAACTTGATAACTTTTTCCAAACAGTATATGACACACAAAGGGACATTTAAAATTAAGGGGAAAAAATACTGAAAGAAGGAATGATGAAGGATAGACTTCAAAATACACTGAAAAAATAAAGAATAAGAAATAATCTAGGAAATAGAAACCAGGAGCAACTATTCCTATATAAAAGCCTCTGGCATAGTAACAAGGACCAAAAATGGAGCTCATTTTACCCTCTGATAATCTGAAATAAAACCCCTGAATGGGAGGTCCACCAGTGGAGGCCGCCCCCAGCCCCCCACATCTGGCCTGGCTGGTATGAATGCTACACCAACCAACTTTTGATAAGCCATATCAACTTCCCCATGGAAACTTCTTTGTGAAATAGGGCTTCTGTCCATTGGCACTTCTCTTTCAGTATTCATTTACAAATTCATACTTTGACCAACACCATGTAGAAGTTCCCATTGCTCTGTAACTACATATTTTGTTCGGTCTTTATTTTTAGCCATATTCTGTTAGATTCACACATGCGTAGGTACATACACACATGCATGCATTGTATATGTGTATGTATATCCCCTTGTATTTTTAATTTTCATGTTTTGTGGATGACAAATGATGTTGAATACTTGCTTATATGTTTCTTGGCCATGTGGGTACCATCTACCATCTTTGGGTGTTTATGATGCTTTCCTGTTTGTTTTTGTATTGGGTTCTCAGTCTTATGAGCCATAGAATTCTTTTTCTTTTCTTTTTAAAAGCTATGTATTCTGGATATTATTAGCTCTTTAGCCTTTATGTATCAAAAAAATCTTTTCCTTATACTTTAGCTTGCCTTTTCCCTCTCTTATGAGTTTAATGATGAACAGAATCTTAATTTTAATGTTCATCAATATATTGATAGTTATTATGGTTAATCCTTCTTGTGTCATGTTTAAAATGCATTTCCTTATCCCAAGACCATGAGGACATTCTCCTATATTATTGTATAGTAGCATTATTATTTTATTGTTTTACCTGTCACATGTAGATCTACAATGAACCTGGAATTGAATTTTATGGTTAAATGTTGGATGTAACTTTTTAAAAACATGGATATTCACTAACAAGTCTTTCTATGGTCTTTTTAATTTGTTAATATTAGACTACTTGTCTCTACTTGGGTTAATGCCATGATATTTTACTTCCTATAGTTTTTTAAGAAGTTAATATCTGATAGAGGTTGTCTACTCAACTTGTTTTCTTCAAGAATGTCTTGGCTATTGGCTATTTAGGTTTCCATATAAAGTTTAGAATTGGTCAATTTTATAAAAATATCCTCTGGGACTTTGTGAGTGTTTTGTTTTTGTTAACTTTAAGTTAATTTGGGAGGAAATTATATTTTCAGAGTAGAATTTTACAATCTATAACATGATATATCTCTAGATTTTTAAATGTCTCTCAGCAACATTGTGTATTCTTCAATGTATAAGCCTTGAACTTCTTTCAATTGTTTTATATATAGATATTTGATGTATTTTGATGCTAATATTGCATCTTTGAAATTTTTATTTTCCTAGTGATTGGTTATAGTATATAGGGAAACATGTTGTACACTGAAGCTGCATCAAAACTTCCCTAAATTCACTTTTAAATAGTAATTAATCCTTATTTATTTGGGAAGTGTATTTTACAGTGATTTCAATGCTTTGTCTGTAGCTCTTTTATTCAGTCACTATTGTTTTATATTTTTTGAGGCTATGTTATTAGGTACATAAGAAGTTAGGATTTTTGTGTCATACTGGTGAATGAACATTCTCAGCATTACAAAGTATCTCGCTGTGTTCTAATATGTTTGTTCTTTAAAGTCTGTCTTATAAAATACTAGTAGAGCTACTTCATCTTTCTTCTGGGTAGTTTTTTAGTTGTTTTTGTTTCTCATCCTTTTGTATTTTACCTTTCTGAACTTTAGGGTGTGTCTCTCAAAAGCAGTGTATGTTTACTTTTTAAAAAAATTCCAGTCTAACATTCTTAACTGCAATATTTAATTTGTTCACATTTATTCACATTTAATATAATTACTGATCTATTTGGGCTTAAATCTACCATGTTACTATTTGTTTTCTATTTGTACTGCCTTTTTAAAGTATTTTTGTTCTTCTCAGCTTTTTGGTTGAAATATATATTTTTTAACAATTTTGTTTTCCCTTTCCATTAATAAAGTTACTGTATTTTCCTTTACCATTTCAATAGCTGGTTAGACTATTGCATGCATGATATTTAATATCCAAGAACATATATATTACTGTAGTCATGTTATTTTCATTTTCTCTTAAAGCTCAAGTAAATGATTGTTATAGTTGGTGCAGTCAATATTGATTTATATTCACTTAACTACTTAACTTTTTCTTTGTTTTATTCCTAGGGGCATCTCTGTTGGTGCCAATTACCAATTTATCCCTTCTAAGATCAAAATTCACTCATCATTGACTGTTTTGTGATCGTGGACAGAAATTGGCACTATAAATCTGTCTTTGCAGGTTTATGTGATGTTACATTTTGTTAACAAAGGGTGTGCACGAGACAGTGGACAGTGGAACTGTTCTCTTCCTTGTTTGAAGGTGCCCTTGCCAGTAGTGTTTGTGTTTGTGCGGGGCTTCTCCAGTGCTGTGCTCCTGGGACAGTTTATCCAGCACCAGTCCCCTGGGACACACAGCAGCTGTCAGCACCAAGCACTTCCCCCAGGGCCCCATTAGATGATTTTACAGTGGAATGTCATTGGTGAGCCAGATCTCCATTAATGATTTCTCCTTTCTCTGGTGGCTTTGCATCAAGTTCTTAGGTGTGACATCTCTCCCAGCTTCCCCCAGCATTCTTGATGGTAGATTTCTAGCCAGTTGCACCAGCACTACACCCTAACAACCTTACCATCCAGTGAGCTAAAGCTGTACCCTTTCTAGGGCAGCCTTCATCTCAGTATGGGGGAGGTAGGGTCATTTACATGGCTATGATATAGTGACTGCTATTTGTATCTGCTCTTCCATTTTTAAAATTCTCTTTACCCCAATTTCCTATTACAGTTGCTTATTATTTATAGTAAATATTCTCTGTTAAAAATATTGTGTCATTTCTGTGTCTTAGAACTGATTGATACACTGACTTTCTACCTGACATCTTTTTTAAAATATAGAATTTGTTTTTTAGGACACTTAGGTTCACAGCAAAACTGAGCAGGAAGTACAAAGAGTTGCCATATACTTCCTCCCCTTCTCCCCCACCCCACGCAAGCCTTCCGCCTTAACGTTCCACACCAGGACATTGGTCAAAGTGGATGAACCGACACTGACACACCATTATCATCATTAGTAGCTTACACTGGGTTCAGTCTATGTTGGATGTTCTATGGGGTTTTGACAAATACTGGATGACATGTATCCCCCTCTTCTGTTGTTAGTCTCAGTTTTAATATGTCTGTATCTCATCTTTATTCCTGATGGATCTTTTTGCTAAGTATAGCTTTCTCTGGACATTCAAGACTTTGAGAATTTGCCATATTATAGAAGGCCTGTATTACAGGTGAAACAAAAAAATAGAAAGAAAGTGAGACTAATCCAGACAGTAGTCTGGATAAAAACAAATCTTGTTTATACTTTGCTATTGTAAAACAAAGATTATTAAGATTGTTTTGAATAAAAATCCATCTTTGCACTTGTGCTTATACATACATACCCAAAGCAAAATACAAAGAAAAGTTTATAATTAAAATATAGGCAAAATTAATATTAGTTTTATTAAAAACTTGCAATTCAAATGTGAGTACTAAACATCACTAAAATTGTAATAATCTAAAACTCTAAAAGACTTTGGAAGAAAGTACATGATTTCAAGTTTACAGTAAATATATTAAACAAGAGAGATACAACAGTGCTTTTTATTTTGCATTAAATTTAAAAGAATCTACTCCGTATTTTTCTAGAAACATTTTCATGCAATGTAAGGGGACTTCCCCTTCTGGAATTCAGTAAGAGGAGTAGGTAAGTAAATGTTGCTATTGTGACCCAATTACTTTTCTTAGATTCCTGATTCTTATGCTCTTCTCCCCCACTCATTTTTCTCAGCTATAAAAATGTACATTTCTTTTACAGTTCTTGTGAGGATCAGGAATACATACATACATTATCTAGTTTAATTCCTGGTACATAAAAGATGCTCAAATAATGGTGTTTCTACTATCAGTATTACTCTAACTTATAGTACTTACTAGCCCCACACCTAACTTTAACAAATCACTACCATCTAATATTTACAGTTAATTTTGTTTCTAAAATATAATTATTTTATAATTTTATTTGAATGTCCATTATCTAATGAAGAATCTAATTTTAGAACTTTATTTTTTCAAAGATTCTTTCATTTCAAAGATACCTATTACATATCCATACTTACCATGAAAGGAGAATCTACACTTTTAACATAAAATGCATTGCCTCAGAGATCAAGTATAACTTACTGATTTAAACCTAGACTTGAAAAACATTTTTGACTATTATTTTAGTATTTATGAAATTGGCCAAGATCTTAATGTGACAAAATTTTATCATTATGCCTCAGTAAAATCCTATATTCAGTATTTTACTTGAATAAGTAGAATAAAGTTTTTATATTGTTTCAGATTACTAAAAAGCCTGATAGATACATGTTAGACTTACACAAAACCAAAAGGTATCAAAAATGCATAGAGATATCAAATACTGAATATTTACTCTATTGCCTTGTTTGTACATATGGATGTTAACTTGTGATGTGGTATACAAAGTATTGTACCCCCAACAAAAATAATTTAAAAATTGTATTTAAAATACATTTTCAAACTGGAAGAAAACATTTCATTGATTCTATGATTTATCTGTAAAGAATAATACAAAATGTTAATGAAAAATATAAAAGAAAACTTTAATACATGTATTCTTGTAGAATTATAAAAGAGTAAAATTCATGTAGAAGAGTAAAATTGTAAAGACATGATTTTTATAAGTATCTTAAAAATTTAATTCACATCTAATCACTATGCTCTGGAGCCAGACAGCTGTTTTCCCACTTTGCCTGTGTGCTTGGTTATTTAATGGGTGTTTGGAAGTTAATATGGGTAATGTTGTCGTCTCCTTTTACCCAGCATCACAAAACCTTACATCTCCTCAGGTTTTAATTTCCATGAATTATATTAATATCTACCCAAATAGCCAAATCAGGAATCAAGGCATAGTCTGTTACTATCATGCGTTCTTTTTCATGCTTTCTAAGAAATCAAGTCTCATTGCACATGACTGTAAATTGTTTTCCAAGCCATCCATTTCTTTCTGTCTCCACTGCCAATACATTAGACCAATTCACCATCATTTTTCCTGGGTTACTGCTACAGTCGTTTAATGATCTCTTTGCCTCTTGTCTTATTTTTCCCTAATCCATTTTCCTTAATGTCAAACCTAATGACCTCTCTAGAAGAAATAATTGATCATGTCATTCTCCTAGTTCATAAAACTTAATGTTTTCTTTGTGTGTTAGAATAAAACCCAACCAAACTTCTCTCTGTGGCTTTTAGGTCCGGAAATCTCTAACTCTTGCTTACCTTTCTAGTATCACCATTCAGCATATATTTCCAGTTTTAACTATACTGGATTTTTCTGTTTGTTGAAGGGCTTAGACTTTTTCCTGCATCCTGGGCTCTGCAATATGTCCAATGGTTTTATCGAGATTTAGTTCACAGATCATACATTTCACCTACTTAGAGTATACAATGCAGTGGCTTTTACTGTATTCATTGAATGGCGCAATCATCAGCAATCAGTAAGAACACTTTATCACCCCCAAAAGAAGCCCCACACCCATCAGCAGTGATTCCCTATTGTCCTCTAGTCCCCTTTTCCCTACCACACCCTCCTGCAACCTTAGGCAACCACAAATCTAGTTCTGTCTATTTAGACTTGCCTATTTTGTACATGTCATACATGGAATCATACATTTTTGATACGTGTCTGTGTTCTTTTATTTAACATAATGTTCTCAAGGTTCATCTATGTTTCAGCATGATTAAGTACTTCATTCATTTTTGTTGCCAAGTTATACTCCACTGTATGGATATTATTGCATCTTATTACTTATCAGCTGATGTGTTTTTTTCCCCCACTTTCTAGCTATTGTAAGTTGTGCTGCTATGAGCATTTGTGCATATGTTTTTGTGTGGACATATGTTTTCAGTGTTCTCTTGGATGTATAATTTTCCATGGAACTGCTGGGTCAAACGGTAACTCTAGGTTTTACCTCTGAAAAAAATGGGCAGGAAGTTTTCCAAAGCTGCTATACCCCGTTTTAGATTCCAACAGCAATGAGGAAGGTTCTGATTTCTTTGAATCCTGGTATCTCCATACACTTTTTGTTTTTGCAATAATTCCTCTCTTTTTTTTTCCTGGGATACAGTCTCTTTTTATGTTAGCCTCCTTCTTTCTTTTCTAGAGGTCTATGATTCCAATCAATTTTTAGTTTGAATGTTGCTTCCTCAGAAATTTGCCCTTGACATCCTCAAATGTTAGGTGTCTTTTTATTACTGATTGGCATGACAGTGTATTTTTGTTAAAATTTATTGTAAATAATAATCTAATTGTCATCCTAGTCATACTCCAGCCTCTGTGAAGCCCTATGAAGTTTTTTTTTTTGTCAATACTGAACCTGAGCATCTGAAACAATACCTAGCACCTAACAGATGCTCAAAGTATTTGCTAAATGATGGAATGAAATCTGGCTCCAAAATCCATTATCTGTCTGAACTCAGTAACCACTGAATCTCTTCACAATCTGCCCCTCAGTCTCTTTCCAGCCCCATCCTTACCAAAGCTCCCCTTGCAGATCCCCATGCCCATCTGCTGTTTCATGTGCCATATTTCCAACATATGTACTAGCCATTCTCAGAGTATGACAAGCGCTTTCCAGTGTCTGGACTTTGGCTACCTTTTCTTTACGGGTTTGAAATGCCCCTTTGCTATCTATATTCTCTGTGATTCTACTCATTATACAAGAAGTGCCTCAGTGCTACCTTGCTTTTGAAACAGTCTTGAAAGAAAGTTTCTTATACAGCTAGTATTCAAACAATGCTGCTGATGTCTATGCTGTAATATCCAGAGGCTGTTCACAACAAACTAAAAAACATCACTTTGCATAAGCATCTTAGAGAGGATTTCCATGTTACTGTGTCAAAGGGTTAGTTGTGATCACCATGGTAAAAAAGATACTACAGTACATAGTTAAAAAATACTTCCCTTCAAGGGAAGATACTATGAACCTAAAGCAAGAAGGCAGGCAAATTAACAATGATCTACATCTTCCCAATAATAATTTGCAGGGTTTTATTTTTGGTGATGATACAAAGCCTTATATCCATAATGACTATCTGAAAGCTGAAGGCAGTAGCTTGTTTCTGACAGTTTTCCTTGACGGTCCTGTTATGCAGTCTAGTATACTCTTGGTAGGCTTAATTTATAATGGTTTTCCACTTTCACCTTGGTTTTGAAATACTGAATCTTTCATGGCAGAAATTGAATGTAATTGCTCTGACTGCACACAGTAAGCAATACAGAGAATCGTGCAAAATAGTCCATAGATAAAAGAACAAATGGTCACCTCCTTATTTCTGAAGTCAGATATGGTCCAACCTTTGTTACGTATGTGACCCAATGCACTGAGTATGCTTAGTGAGTTTCAGTAACGACAGCAACCTCGTAAGTGCACAGTGCCTTTGCTTTCCTTATTCTTTGTTTAGTCATTCTTATCATATTTTATGGCTAAAATAACGCCCTCGTAGATTAAAAATAATTCTTTCTTCTTGATTGAAAGAGTATTAAATCTTTATTTTTTTTCAGCAATTTGTGCCTATTAGCATATTTGAAATGAAAGAAACCAAGTGTTCTTTCCTTTGATATGATAAAAGGCAATTAGATTATTTGCTAAGAAATCACTTTTCAGAATTAACTCTGTCTGTGATTATTTTTCCCTTTGGCAGAACCTAAATGATTCAATGCACTGCCAGTACCTTGGCAACCATATAAAACTTCCATGGTGGGATGAGCCAGTGTTTGTACAAGCGGGACTTTAGAAGTGATGGAAACAGATATATGAATTTCTAAAAATTAAAATTCAAGGAAAAATCTTCCTCTTATTGTCTTCCTTATTCATACAGCGCCACAGTTCTCCTGTGGTATGAAAGGAAATGGATTTCTATTAGTTTTCTAAACTGCAAGTAAGTTGTCCTGTGTTTGGGGGCAGTGACAGAATAATATTGATGTGTTTGTAGTAAAGATGAATTACGGCAGCTTCTGTGCGCTCAGCCATCTTGCTCTTCCCCTGCTGTCACTGGCCCTCCTGGGAAATTGTGAGTATATAGTTTTTCCTTATAAAAATCTCAAATTTATATAGACTTGTGTCTGTGTATATGTGGTTGTTAAAATAAATTGCCACCATGGCTTTCTTCCATGCCAAGTCTTCTTGACCTATTTGTCTCCTAGATGTTAAAGTCCCTTGAGGAAACTCCAGTGTGATAACTGTGGAAGAGAAAAGAGCCCCTCTGTGGTCGGGGGTAACCACGCCTACCCCAGCTTTGACATGTTGGCAGGAGCTGTCTGGGCTCTCTGAGAAGCTGATTTTGCAGAAGTACTTAGGCACTTTCATGAACAAGAATAAACTGTGCGTCAGTAGTACCCACGCTATAAAGCTGGTAGCCGCATGGTCTTCTCCTCAGAGCTGGCATCGGTACTAAAATTGTCTTCTTAATATCTTCTGTGGATAAACAACTTGGCTTCTGGGTAGACCTGGTGTAACCAGGGGTTGGTGGGGGGGATATTTTCCCAGCCTGGGGCAAATTACCTTTGAAACCAAAATCACTCAAAGGGAGAAATAAAGTCATTTCAAAGAAGGGTTTTAATAAATCCATTTATTGCCTGTGTCTCTCACGACCCAGCTGCAAAAAGGGACCCCACCAAATCACTCTGGTCCAGAAATGCCCTCCTCCCCCATGTAATCACCTACTGATATGGAGATAGCCTATTTCTCTCCACCCCTTGAAAACACCTATTGATATGGAGATGAGCTAAGGCCAGGTGAGAGATTCTGGAGATACTGTAATTTTATCCACACACGGCTATAAAAATATAGGTGTTTCTTGCACATATTTTTCTCTTGTGCCCATTTCTCTCTCTAACTCCCCAGAATAATTCAAAGTGTGCCATGCTAGCATGTGGAAGATTTGGTGTCCTTGGATGGGAGTAAGAAGTAAATCTTAGCGTTATTTACCTTTTCACTTTGGTAATTTTTTTGACTGCCAAGCGATGGTGTGGGTGACATTTGAAGTATGGTTAACTGATTTGGAAAAAGATTTTTTTTTTACATAATTCTAGAGTCTTTTAAAAGTATTAGTGGCTTTGCACAGCACGTGGTGAATGACAGCTATTTGGGCTGAATGTGAACGAGACTATCAGAAATCTCCACATTATAAAAGTTTCAAAAACAAAATATGTTGGGTCTGATATATGACAATGCATATAAAATTACCTATTACATTTTTTCTTTTTGTTTTTCTTTTTCATTAAATTCTGATTATGATTCTTCTTTAGTTTTAGTTTAGTATGAGACAAAATATTTTAGATAAAATTGAGTTTGAATATAAACCTAACTAAGCCCTTTTATGAATGCTCTAATTATACCTTTAAATGTTTCAAACTTTGTATTTCTCATTTATCATTTTGATTAAGAAAATAATGGGGAGGGGATATTGTAATTGGAAAACCTCTGAATTTTACATTTAGATTTGACTTTTAATCTCATTTCAACCACTATCATCCTAAAGTAGTTAAAACAGGGGTGGATATTTCAAAACAGTTTTTATTGTAAAGTCTTAAAAAGTTAGTATCTGCTTTTCAGCTGAGACATTCATTCATTCATTGAAACTTTTTTCAATTTCTATTGTATATGAGACTATGTTGAATACAAAAACAAACCATAGTATCTTCAATGAGCCTTTTTTATAGGGAAGATGACAGGATATGATATAAATAACCATAAAATAGGTGCAGTGGATAATTGCATCAAAATGTGATCAATGTGTTTTTAGAATTTAGAGCATTTCCCACCATCAGGAGTTGAAGTGTGAAGAGGGAGAGATCACTGTACTTATCTTGAGGTATGTCTACTATTTCTACAGGAGAAAAGAGATGAGGAGTCTCAGAGAATGATCTACACAAAAATTAAGGAAATAGAAAGTACTGAGTATATGCAGAGGACTGCGCAATTTTTAGTTCAGAGTCAGGGAGTGTCCAGCACAGAGTAGTGCTGAGAAAAGAATATGAGGCTTCCATCAATGCACAACAGAAGCAAAATCAAGAGATGTCAAGTGGGCCAGACAATAAGTATTTCATTGATGACAAAGTAAAAGAACCTCCCTGTACTAAGTACTATAAACCTTGAACATCATGGCTGTTAAACAAATATTAATTGGATAAATGTGTTATCTCATTTTTCCCACAATAAGTAAATGACATAGGAATAATTACTTTCATTTGACAGATGAGAAAACTTATGAGTAAACAGCAATTAGCAACTTGGGTAAGTCCATACTATAAAGTTTTGGAACAGAGACTTAAAATAGGCTTCATTATATTTCAGTTATTTTGCTTATATGCTTATAACCATTATCCTTTCCTGTGCACCCCAGGAAGATAATTTGAATCCCATGATATTTATAGGCTCAAAGATGTACTTGTGGCTAAAAAACTATAGTGCAGAGAAACAAACTGAGGGACATGGCGTACCAAAATCAGCTTCAGATCTACCACGAAAATGATTTAATGCAGAGTTGATAACCCTCTGATCTGAGGTCACCATTCCACCTGATATTAACAACTAAATTCTGGGCTAGGTACAGTAAACTAGACAGGCAATTGGAACAGTCATTATAGTTACAAAGAAATTCACACTATCTTTATTACATGAATTAATTTGTTTAGAAGTAAAAGTTTGAGCCATTGTTCTAAGAGTTCCTACCTGTCTGTTCAGTGCACCCTTAACTGATCTGTTAGAAACCATATGGTCTAGGAATAAATCTATTTATTATTTCCTGTCTCATGACTTTCAAAAGGCAGTATAAGAATACATTAACATGAGTGAAACTCATATTTTAAATAAAAAAATTAGATACTGCTACTTAAATAATTAAATGCATATAAACACATAAGTATATGCCATATGTAGTTATATTCCCATAAACTAATATGCAAGCATCTCATATACACATCCCAATGCCCCGCCCCAATCAGGATGTGGTTCATTTTAACTCCAGACAACATGTGCACAACTCGCCACAGCGTCACCACATAGAAAATCAACAACAGAACTTCAGCAAATATTTATTTCTAAATACGTGTAATCTGTGTATTCACTTCTTCACTTGATATTCATTTTGTGTCGGTGTCAGTATGAGGCAGGTGCTGTGATAGGTTTCCCTTATGTATTATTGAATTGTCACCCAGTTAAAATCATAAAATTAAAATAGCCGTGTCTCTCGGCTGCCCCTGGCCCCAGAGCACAGCTCTGGCCAAGGTGACGGGGTGGAAGTCCTTTGGGAGGGCGACCTTTCAGAAAGGGTCTGGAGCTTCCCTAGTAAGAAGCCCCTTCCTTCCTCCTTCAGCTTCTCTTCTTTCTGCTGGGCAGCAGACACCAGCCCGGCAGTTGCTGCAGCGTATGCCATCATGAGGACCAAAAGCATAGAGAACAAAGGTAAAGCCAAGAGGCCAAAGGACACGAGCCCACAGATGTCAGACTGTGCAGCCAGACCAGCCTGGCCTGCTTATTATACGGGAAAATTGAAACTTTTTTAAGCCACTGTTAATTTTTGACTAATAAAATTATTACACAGATAGAAAGGGAAAGGCCAGGAAAAAACATGGGTATGAGAGACTCCACTGCCACTACGTTTTCCTAGTTTGCCAACCTACATTCATATCCTTACGGAACTCATAGATTTCATTGGAAGATAGGCACACAAACAACTAGGGTAATGGTGACTGGGATTTACTACTATTATTATTATAAGTAGAGTTTCATAAGCACTTTTTTTTTCCCTGAAGGTGATTCTTTTTGACACATTCCTGGAATTTGAAGAACTAATCTTGGAATAATTCATTTGCCCTTCTACCACGTTTTGAACCTTTTCTAACTCATCTTCCTATAAAGTCTCCTAGTATGTGAGATACAAGTTCAGTCACAAGATAAACAAGGAAAATGTTCCTAAATGAGAGAAAACAGAGACCCTGCATTAAAGATATTTACTTAAGTCATGTCATTTTTTTAAATATTTTTTTTCAGAGAACATAGAATTATTTAAATTGTTGATAACTTTAAGTACATTCAAGAATTGTTCAGAAGTTCAAATACTTAGCATGATGTAAGGTACTTGCAAAACAGTTTTAACTAGGCATCAATCTCCAAATCACCATGACAGTAGATGTTTCTAGAAATGGCAATGGCTTTCTGGTTTAGAGTCACTCCATAGCACCAATAGTAGGTGCTTCTAATTGACATTTTACTTTCTGCTTCAAACCAAAGACTGATGAGTGTGTATATCTATATGAAAAACAAGTGTTTTACCAATGTTCTTTTCAAGTCAAATCATAGTCAGGTTTCACTGACATTTTTTGAAAAGGTATGTACCCTATATTTGTAGTGTTTTTTATTCCATCTCTCATTGGAAGCTGATTCAAGTGTTCTGCTTCTATAGTCATTAAGTATGGCAGCAGGCAATTGGACATTAGAATTTTAATATAACAATTGTTTCTTTTTGCAGCCTATAGGAACTGGTGGTTAAACAATAATAAAGTGATTAGGTTAGAGAATATTATAGTCTGACATATGTTTCAGGAATTCTAAATTTATTGTACTTAGGATCAATATAAGGTTGGTTGTATTTTAATTTACTGTATGACTTGAAATTATGAAGCCATAATCAACTATGAGTCTGATGCCTGTTTAACTTAAAGTTAAAATTATGATTATAAAAGTGTCATTTAACATTCATTTCTAGCACTAATCATTGCCTAAGATATTTTAAAAGTTAGGGGAAGATACTTGATATGATAAAGTAACTAAAGTCAAGTCTGTTCTTAGATTAATAGGACACCATTGCAATATTTTGGATAATGGTGATTCTATAAATAAGATCATTAAAATGCCTTTGTTAGTAGTAATTTTCTTTTGCATTTACAAACTGTTTCCTTCAAGAGGCTTAAAGTGCTTTTCTAGTATCTTTGTATTGCTTCACAGCAGTACAAGGTGAAAAATGGAACAGATTTCCTCTCTAAAAATATCATTGCAAAAAGAACTTTCCCTATGGGAGTAAATGACCTAACATTGAATAAATAGCCCCCAAAAATCCATCGCTGCCTTTGTCTGCCTCAGAGTGTACAGTCAAATCAATGGTTCCATTGAACTTTGCACTGGTCTGAAATCATCTGATATATTTGATCGATTTTGGGTATAGCATTTTAAAAAGGGAGTGGTTGATCATGTCTAATTTATCAGTTCATGTATCCCAAGCACTTCTTATAGGTTCATGGCATATAATATTTGTTCAATACATATTTAATACTGAATTAATTTCAGATGATTACTACATAAATGTCATGCAAAGTTGATACGTAAAGGACTTGGAGATTTAAGGACATTTATTAGTGTTTTTCCTATTGCAGGAAAACTACCACAAACTTAGCAGTGGGCCAGGATTCTGGGTAATATATCGACTAAGAAAACCTGGGGCGAAAATGACAAAAATCATAAAAGAGACCATAAATTCTAAAACAGCAGCAAACCAGCACTGGTAAGATCTCCATCATATTGAAGAAAGAAGACAGTGAGTGAAAAGCATTTAACTCAGGTTTCCCTAAGTGACATAATCTGACTTTGACCTCATAGAAAAGGAGCTTACTAAAATCATATTTTGTTTCTCTCAAAGCCTGGTTTTGGCTCTTCCTACAGAAACCTGGGCAATGTCCTTTTCGGTTCCCAAGAGCTGAGTGTGAGGCAGCCACAGTTCTGTGTCTTTTTCTCATCTCTTATCACCATGGCTCCCACCCCCAAGTACTGACTGTGCCCTCAACCATAGTTCTCACTGAGACAGAGACTAGAAAGCCCAGCAAATTCCTAGGACTCGGGACTCCATGTCAGGGCCGCTGTCGCAGGCAGAGGTGGCTGTGGGAGAAAGGATGCTGTGACATGTAGTACTCAGCACCCAGATGCTCCAGAGAGAAATCTGGGGCTGGGATGTGTCATGCAATGTGCGTTTTTAGGCATTATAGTGATTCAGACCAGCAGAGAAACAGGATCATGTCCCAGAATTAATATTTTGTAGGATCCTTCATAAAATCTCAAGAAACTCTTTTATATACTCATTAGGGTTCAAGAAAATCAAACTTCTTTATTAAGAAATACAGAGAATTATTGTTTTTTTTAATTTGAAGGGAACAAGGTAAGAATCAGTTGAGTCACCCCGAGACACACTGTACTTCTATGACACTCTTACTAAAATCACCTGATTTCAAGATAAAGAAGCAACAGATGAACAGATGTCTGCCGCTCTATTGTGAATAAGAACACAATTTCAGCCTTGTTCAAATAGATAAACATGGGACATACTCAATATGTGTTTGTTGTCATTGTTAAAAAATTACTTGTATAAGTGTGGGGATAGACAAATTGATAAGCAGCATAAATACAAAACTGATGTAGAATTACTAGATTAGTAGAACTGCATAGAGAATTATATTAGTGGTTGACAAATTTAGCGTTGATAAACATTTTCTAATGCTGATGAACATATGAAGAATGTAGAACAAAGGATTGCTAATTCTTAGAATTTGTTACTATCCTACACAATTGTCTCTTCATGTCTCTCAGAATCGAAGTGTATTAGTTGATATCATCAAAAAAACTGTTGTAATTGTTGAGCCATTCCCTATATAATTGCTTTTTTAGCCTTGAGGTGGCTTTTAAAAGCTTGAATTATGAATATTTCATATTATTTTCATATTCCATGTGCATACCTCATGCAAATTAACTTTCTTATAGCCTCACACTGACCTTTACCTCATTGAAGGAAATTAAATTGTAAAATGAATCTACTTAGGAAAACCTTTTTGAGAAAGTGCGTCTTCCACATTGGTGAGGTTTAAGAGAGGTCTTTAGTATTCCATATCATCAATGCCATTATAAAGTGAAATGAGACTCTAGATAATTGGTAGAAAAAAATAAAATGTTTTCTCAGGATATAAATGAGACAATGTTTAGAATATTAGGATGTAGCTGAAAGAAGAAAGCCCCTGTAACAGTTAGCCCTTAATACTTTCAAGACGTGAAAATATTTAATGGCATGAAAAAATACCATTTTATTGATATGCCAGTTTAATGGTATGAAAAATTCATACCATTAAACTGGCATATCTCATGTTTTTGTCAGACTGCTTGAAACTGGTGAGACACATACTGAGACAAAGACAATTCAATTCTGTAAATAAATGAAGAGTCTCAATTTCTATTTCCATAAATATGTTCACATATTAAGAAACAAAAATTCCTCAATACCTAAAAACAAAAAATTTTTTTTCATGTTGTTACGAATAATCAACTATTTTCTATTTTATCCGGGAGTGCTTTTAAAGTAGTTTAGTTATCTCTGATGATATCTGAAGAAAATAACATTACAGGCTCTGTATTTTCTGTTTGCAAAATCTCCGCTGGCTTCCTAAAATTCACAAATGTAAACTTGTGATACCCAGCAGAACTGATGTCCTGTGTACTAAAGAAGGAGGAGAAAAGTTCCGGGCTTCCAATGCACCATTTGTTTTAAATTCACATTGCATTTATTTTTCAACACTCTGAAATCTTATTACATGGACTTTACTTCCTTTATCTAAGCATCCTTATTCAATTTTCATATTAAAGTGTTTTTTTAATGTAATATCATGCATGGAGTAAAAAATAGAAGTGTAGATGTTATTTTTACACCCAGGATAGTTTTGTTTGTAAGCCACGTTTAAGGGGAACACACCTATAAAGACAGAATTTATAGACTTTAGAATTACCTCAGTAAATGATTACTTAGTTTAGGGAGATGAAGTCTGAGGAGTAAAATAACCAAGTCTATAAAATCACGTGAGACCCATTGGTATTTCAGGAATTTTAATTTTGAAAGAAGTAGAAGAAAGAATAACATATAAGGTAAAATCATCAAGCTTGTTAACTTTAAGGGTTGAAAAACAAAACAAAACAAATAGATTCAATGATTGTTTAATAAAGTTTATGATTCGGTTACATGTAGCATATTGATACATATACAGAATTCTTTCTAACTGAGGATGTTTTCTTAAAGATTAATACTCTGGTTCTCCCAGAACTCCACCGTCCATCCCACCCACATCTACCCCTTCCCCCAATTTCCATCATAGCCAACATTTCCTTCTGCATGATCCATTGTTTTGCTATGACTTTAAGTGCTCCTTCACTTTATGTAGTGTGTAATTAGGGGTTTCAAAAAGCATACATCCAACAAAATTTTCACATGTATGCTTGTGATTTTACATCTGGTATCTGAGAATTTTTCTCTTGTTGATGCCAAGTCTGGTCTGAATTATCATGTGCCTTTTGAAGAGACTTTGACCGAGCAACCCATTTAATATCCTTGCTTAAGACTCAGCCTTATAACATGGAGAAGAAATTTAACCTCTTTGGTCAAAACTTAACAAGTTAAATTTTCACTTTTGATACTATGAATTTTAACCAGTAATAGTCAGTATAAATATATTAGAATTTTGGAAGCAAGTATATGTAGCATATATAAACTATAAGAGAAAAGCAGTGAAACTTTCTATAAAACAAAAGAATAAATCAGAAGTTCCATTAAGTCTTTAAAAATATTCAATGAAATATCTAAAAATTAAGGTAGTTTCTATTTAAAAATGAATTTAACAGATTAACTCCTGTAATATATGACATATATCCTCAGTATAGAAACCAAAGACAGAACTACCAAAACTTAGTATTTTACGATTGTATAGTAGTTATTAAATTAAACATACAATATTTTATTTTTTTTTTTAGTATTAATTAAGTATCTTAGTGATTTAAAATGAAAGTCAGGAGTGGTGTGCATATGTATTAAGTCATAAGTACACATATGACTAAAATTTTAACACTGTTAGGAATTTTGACTAACAAATTTAGATACTATACATAAGGCCAATTAACTTACTTCATCTCTTCCATAAAATAAAATTCTCTTAATTTTCATTGCTCCAAAGATTACCATTCAATTAAATTGTAACATCTCTGGCATTTTATAAATAAAATTAAATTTAAAAAACAGTTGACTTTAATATAGTTTGCATTTTTCAATAATTATGTATGTGAATGTATATATTCACTAATAACATGTATTTACAATATCAGTAAAAATAAATTTGAAGAAAAGACTCTAATTTCATACTGAGCCCTGATTAAGACTTAATTTCCAATAAAACAAAGATGACTTTTTGACAGGAAGGTGTATTTAGTATACTCATCTGATACTGTGTTTTATTGGAAAGAAACTGAATACTTAGTAAGTGCTAATAAATTGTTATTGATGAGATGAATAAATAAATGATATTGGTTGACATCTGAGTCATGTTTTCACTCAAATTCTTCAGTGTTCTAAGTTATCCTAGAGATAATTTCATTATTCTGACTTGAACAATGTGAAAGGTTGATGGGACATGATAAGTCTTCCAACACTAGTGTTCAGTGCTGGAATAAAAGTTAAGTAATGAAAGCCAGTAATGAAATGAAAATTTTCTTATCAGAAAAATGCATGATTTGAATAAAAATTTTCAATTCTCTCATCTTTTCTCATTCAAAAACATTCCACAAGGGCTTTATTTTAATAAAATATTGCCTTTTAGAAGACATTGCTATATCCATCATGTATTTCTGTTTTTTGACTTCCTTGACTTTTCCTCAGCCCCTGTCTTCATACATCTTACCTTTTCATATATTCCATCTAGAATTTACTTCAAGTATGTCATCACCTGTCATTTTTGAGATTTGTCTATATTCTTTTCATGGCTCCATTTGGCTAGTTCATATTTATGTCATAAATTATATATTTTAAATTAAGAGATTTTTTTCACATATGAATTTTAATGTTTAAAATTTAATTTTTAGTAATCAATAGGCAGAATTCTCTGATAATTAGTATTCATATTGATAATCCACAGTCT
The DNA here is from genome assembly GCF_030020395.1 of Manis pentadactyla. NCBI lineage: Eukaryota > Metazoa > Chordata > Mammalia > Pholidota > Manidae > Manis > Manis pentadactyla. The sequence goes on along the minus strand of NC_080037.1, from coordinate 23,842,689 downwards.
GAATGATGGTGACAATATTAAGCAGATTTTTAAAAGATTAGAAGGAAATGTAATTATGAACTAAAATGCTTTTTCTAAATTGGAAGATTAGAGGTCTTTTTATAATTTCAATTTATCCTCTTAAGATTTTATATTTGTTTAGGTTACATTAGAATTAAATTTGGTTTCTTTTTGATATGTTTATAATACTTTTTAAAAACCATGGTGTGACCTAAATTGGCTAGCAAAAAATAAATTATGGACCATATTACAAAGTTACTACTTCCTTCATGATCATGTGATTTTTTTTAAGAGAATGTACTTTATTCTGTGAAATATCAACAGATATGCTTATGAAAAATATAGATAAAATTTAATCAGTTGAATCATGATCTTTGAATGAATTTACTTCATAGTTTCAGATATCATGTATCTGATGTTTTGGTTGATATTCATTAATCAGTGTCTTTTAACACTCTACACTTATCTATGTTAAGTAATTTCTGGTGAATAATACCTAAATACATTTCTGGGATCTTGACTTAAGGAAGCTTGTAATGAATCATATTATAATGTGAATGAACTTTCATGTGTCTCTTCCATGAGATCAGTTTGGGGCTCCTGAGATTTGTATTTTAAAGCAGGTTTCAATGGAAAGATAGAAATTCAGTATCTGACCCCAGACTGTAAGATATACTCAAACATATTATGAAGACACAAAGGTGTGACTCTGGTGTTTTGCAGCATTGTGTGAAACTATCTTGCCACGTTTTAGAGATAGGCAAGGCAAGATATATGTGAATGTTTTATATTTTTTATTGGAATTTATTGGTTTGTGTGTTTGCCATTGGGTGTGATAGCCTCAACAATAGACTCTACACTATATTATTAGCTTTTTCATTCCTACAGTCCAGTATAATGACTGGAACAGAAGTAAAGCACAGCAAATGTTTATTGAACTACAAAAACTCTGTGTAATTAAACAAGGATAAATTAGATACAGAGTATTCCCAGGTATGGGTTGATAAATACATGTATCGTTCATACTGGCTTGACCTCTTTGGAGTTCATGTTTAAATATTCACATTTCTCTGCATGTTGTTCAATGTTCAGAAAATAATTGTTGGGTTTCACGTGCCGATAATCTTCTAAATGTTTTTCATTCATTTCCTTGCTCTAATAAATAGTCTATTAAGCAAAATTTGGTATTTTTTAGTAGCTCTAAACTTAGCAATGTTTCAGTCTTCATTCTTACAATTACTGTTTATTCTCTGCAGACAGGTAAAGGTATCAGAGATGAGACTATAAACATACAATCTGAAAGCTAATAATGTTGTTTTTATTAAATTCATGATTTTTAAAATATTTCCTTTGGTTATTATTTCTAAAAGTTTCATTTCTACTCTAGGAAGTTCAATTCAAAGGCAAGTTTCCACATAAATGTATTTTCTATAAAATGATTTTTTTCCTTTAAAATCACAGTTCATACTGGCTCTATGTTTCAAATGTAATATTTTACCGCTTATGCTATTAATTTTTCTCTCATTTCTCAAGTTATAGGATTTCTGAAAATGTTGCCTAAAATTATATTCTCTGTCTCCTTTTTTTACTCTTTTGAAGGTCTTTTCTACAATTGGTTCATTTAAAAGGCAACTCTTAAATAAAATGTGTTTTTATCTGTGTGATTGCTATTAGTTCTGCTGTCATTTAAAAAAAGATGCACAATTGTGAAAGTTAGTGGGTCTTCTCTGTTTCTCTTAAAGAAATTAGAAAAAGAAAACTAGGCTACTTCTAGTTTCAAAAGATAAATTCGGTCAAAGATTTGCTATTTGGGATAAATACGAAGGAGTGTCTATTTAAAAACATGGCTTTCAGCTATATTTTATAGAATTCAAACTTTATCAGAGAATGGACAATGAAGTTTTTTTCCCTCTTTCTCTCGCCTGTTCATTCCTCTCTGATTCACTTCTGAATGTCCAGCATCTAACAGATCAGTAAAATGCAAAGTTTCAACAAATATTTATTCATTCATTTAATATGTTACAGAAGATGGATTTGGATATATTATATCACCTTTTATTTTTACTGTTGAAAAGACTTCAGGTATGTAGATGAGCAAATGTGATTAAATTGGCAAGGGTTTTTGTTTTTTCTCTTTTATAGACATGGTATTTAAAGAGTGAGGAAATTAAAGATGAGTTAATGTGGCACAATGAAAATTAATTTAATGTGTTTAAATTTAGTTAATGCTATACTCAAGTCTGTAAGCCTTTTGGTGGGTATACATCTTCAATATGTTCTGTCCTCTTTTTTGTTTCCTAAAGAAGGCCTACATTGCATATAACTAAAAAGTTAAGGGTTTTTTTTTCAGTTTTTTTTCAGGTTTTTGGAAGACCTTTAAGCTTATAATTTTCTAATATTCCTAATTTAGCTAAAATATCATTATTGACTCTTCTATACAGTGCAAAATTATAAGAGATTTGATGACAGCAATAGCTGTCCCCATATTTTACTCAAGAAAATCTCATTATTCTCAAAGGACATTTGTTTAATTTTTAGCATAGACATTATTAGGGAAATTTATATTATAATTAAAATCTGATACTTAAATACCAGGAATAATTTCGGTAATCATGTCTACACATCAAAATCAAGCTATACTTAGCACTTTACAAATATTTTAAAATTTAATCATCTTAAGAAGACTATAAATGTCTTATTCCAGTATGGCAAATGAAAACTTGAAGTTCAGAATATTTAAGTTACTTTCCCAATATACTGCACTTGATAAGTGGCAGAACCAGGATTCAAATAAAAATATGCCACACTTTAAAGCCTTTTCTCTTTCCTGAAATATGACACTTTCTCATAATGCTTCCTTTATCTCCCACTTGACTCCACAGTCATTTGTTGAGCTTTTATTATGTACAAAATATGACAGCATAGGTATTGACTTTTGTCTATGGGCTTCAAGATAACCTAATTATTTAACTCAACCCAACTCCAACTTTAAAGCTATACTTTCTGTGGTTTCTTTCCCTTTGTGTAATTCTAAGTTTCCTACAAAATCATTCCTTACTCTTAGAGCAATAACTCATGTTAAATAACCTGAAACCTTTCTTTACTAACCACACTTATTTGTGTCTTTTCATTACTTGGGTATCCATCAAGAGTTGTTTGGAGAATATCAGGTAATCCACTTAGAATCAATAAATGTAGGAACGATAAAGATGATTCAAAATTAGAAATCCTGAGTCCTTATCTTTAAAAAGAAAGTAGAAGTTAAGGTTTCTTCAAAGTCAAGTGAATTTTTGAGGATCAGACATCCGTTTAGGGATCTCACTGAGGCTCGCAAATTCTCAGACTTTTATTACAACTTCCGCAGCACTTCAGTTAACATTCAGTTACTATCTGTACATTTTTACTCAGCTTCTTTCACTTCCCCAATTGCTTATTTTGTTTTCTGTATTTGATGATGTTATTTTCCCCACAGATCAAACTCCTTGAAGTCAGGCATTAACTTCATCAAAAAGTCCTGGTATGTTTTTGAAGAATCTCACTGAATAGTTCATAATTTAAGTAAGGTATTGGATACTTCTGAAAGGTATTACAAATGTAAAAGATACATAATATGTACTTGTGGACTTAGACAAATGATGTTAAAAATCAGTCCATGATTTTTCTGGTGAGATCAGAAAGCTGTGTCAAGTATTAACTGTGTATGAAGCAATCAAACTTTTTGAAGACATTGATACAAAAAATAATATACAAATCAAATAAAATTAAAAGTCACTTCTTAGTTGATCCTTGAACTGCATGCTACCTTTTTTTCATATTCACAACAGTAGAGGAATTGATTTAGCATTCAGATCAGTGGCAAATACTTCAATTAGTACTTTCTTTTTTTAATTTCGATTAGTACTTTCTATCTTACTAAGAAAACTTGTTTATGTCTATGTCTAAGTTGACAGGAGTCAGTAATTAGTAAGAGGATTTAGTGGTCAAGCAAATATTAACTGTATGAATGAAGGAATTAAAAATATTAATTATTATAAGTGATCTATAGTTTTTCTATGTTACACATCAACTAAAATAGCATTTGCCAAAGCCAAATGAATGGCATCTTTAAACATGGACATTTACAGATCATGCAACACACATACATCTAAAATTAACCATTTCTTTAAATTAGAGACATAGATTTATTAGCAAAATCTTATTCAAATAACATAGTATTAAATGATTCAATGAAATTTGGAAAAAGATCAGTGGGGGAAGACTTTCTGAATATGAGCTGGTGTGGAAGATGCATGAGTCTCCAGAGCCTTGAACTCTTTGCTTCTTTACTTCCTCTCATTTTTAGTTTTTAATCTCAATCCTAAAAGCCCCAACATGAACCCTAATTACTCTTGGGATATACCTCCTCTGGGTATCATTCAACTCACTGTTTTCCCACTATTTTAGTAGAAATTCTATTAACAAGTGAGCAGATGTTCTATCTACCTATCTATCCAGACCCAGTCTGGAGCTAAGCATAATCATGGTCTGTGACCATCAGAAGTGTGTTCCACTTAATGAGGGGAACCCAAGCTCATGTGGGGGTAAGCCCAAATGTGGATCCCATCTTCAATCAACAACTTACATCATGTTTAACCTGGAAGTTCTATAGAGATTGATGTTACTTCCCTAAAGTTCCTATTGCTGGTGTCTAAGTAGAAATCACACATTGCTACTCTTGAGCCGGGGTTAGTAAACCAAAGACAAATGATTGTCCTCCATCATTGTAAGAACTGGATCACTTCTACTCTATCTATGACTGAATGTTCATCATTATGGAAATGTCTGAATATATGAATATCTGAGCATTAGTTGTTAACATCTAGAAAAAAGTCAAACGAGATATTTCACCAAACTTGATGATTTCACAAAAGCTTAACCTTTACTTAACTTTATGATATTATAAATCATTCTTATTACTTCTTTACTGTCTTTTAATTTAATAATAAGCTTTTTTTTTTATTATGAATGGAATGAAGTCAAATGGAAGATATTACAGAATATAGTGGCAGTTCCAGTATGTATTGTTAGAATAAAAGCTTTGATTTACATTTTAAAAATCCTTTCAGATGATGCACTTTATCTTAAAAGATGCACCCATTTGTTAACATAAACGTGCCATATTTTAGAAGCAGATGTACAAGTTTGCTATCAAAATGAGCCAAATAAATTTTCCTCAAAACCAAATGGAAACATCTGACTTCACATCCTGGAATTCATTGTAGGTAAATGAGCGGGATCGTCTTCTAAGATTTGTTGGTCTCTGAGGTCTTCCTTCTTTCAAGTCTAAATAGATGTCAGATTTCAGAAAACGTGCATAACTGTCTTGTTCCATAAGCTGGTACACTCTGCTCTGTGCAGCATCAAAGCTGTGGAGGGTGGGTTGGGTGATGCTCTTTGTAATGATTTCTTTGGTGTGAAAATCAAGGTTGACCTAGATGATGATGGTAATAATAATAATAATAATAATAATAATAATAATAATAATATGGTGATGATGATAATGTTATTATAGTTAATTTATTTAAGCAAACGCCTGTTAGAAACGATGCAGGACTGACCCGATGCTGGGGGGAGCACCGTGCACTTAGACACCTGGGGGTTTTTCTGTTATGGATCTAGGGATCCAGTGATTTACTCTGGGCTGACATTCATTTGACACTTCACTCTATCTTTGCTAATTAAAATAATGGCATGTTGTAAGTATCATAAAGATCATTAGGTTCAACTCATTTTCAAAGTGGAAACTGAGTTTCATAGAAACTGAATCCCTCTGAGTGAGGGCACAGCAAGTCGGGTGTATTTGAGATTGCAACATGGGGCTTTATTTTTTTTTAATCCAGTGCTCTTTTCATTATGTTATGATGCTTTTCTACAAGCAAATGTATGCTGCAAATGGATATCTTTTAAGGATATAAAATTGTTTAATCTTTTTTATAAAAGTACTTTTGATATATCTATTCACTGATGGCGGTTGAGTGTTCAGGTAGGGGCCTTTCCCATCCCTGTGGGTAACACCATACAACCAGCTGCCTTTTAAATCTGTGCATAAGGTTGGCTGTGAGGAAAACAGAATAATACACAGAAAGACAGAACAGACTGAAATCACTGGAATCAGGAAAACAGCCATCATTGCGCGCGGAATATAAACAGACAGCGCTGCCCTACGGGCGACACTGGTTCAGAGTCAAACAACACTCTCAGACACTGAGAGACTACCAGCTCCACCGCCTCAATGAAGAGCGATTTATTGAACACGTAACAGAAATATAGAAATTCTATTTAGTCATATTTGAGGATAGTAAGATATTTGCTAGTTTTACAGTAATTTGACAATTGTAGCATACGATTATCTCATACTAAGCTAGCAGTCAAGAAATATCACAGTTGTTTTTTCACTTGAACTATTCCCCTCATCTCTCTATTATGGCACTTTCTTTTAGGCTATTTTAAAGCGGAGGAACAATCATCTGGGGGCCAACAAAGCTGTACGGGTGATGATGAGCAAACATTAAAATGGTACATGATACAAAGTTTTTGATTTCTCTTGACTTCATCACTTACAGAAATCTTTAGTTTCTGTGAGAGGTTGCTTATGCAAAGGTGATTAATGTGGATTAACTGAATGACTTTAGTGTCACAAGCAATTGTATTCACTCTTAATCTAGAATAAAAATAACCCTGAATAGTGACTTCAGTTATAACTTTACTTCCACAGCAATATCTTATAATCTGTTTGTATGTAGAAAATCTATATAAATATTCATCTTTGCTTCAACACAATCCTGACCTTTCTGGTAGAAGGTATTGGAGGCACCTATTTGGTGAAGGCAGATTTTCTCAAAAATTTTTCAAACAATTGTAAATTTTTATAGACATCTTTACTATACCTCTTGTGGAGCATCATTCTGTATAAATTTCTCATATATTGCTTTTGCTTTAAAGATCATTTGTTGAGGCCCTTTGCTTTTCTTGAAATCTTCACAGGCTTTCCAAAATTCAATATTTTCCTCACTGAATTCGGTCTTAAGAAATCTGGTAAAAGTCTCCAGTCCATCTGCCAAGGAAAAAAATGATATATTTTAAGTATAAATATTAATGTTAAGAAAATGTACTGCTTGATATGAAAGTATTAACTGAAAATAGTAACAGGATAGCCACATGTTTACTTCATCACAGTATTACACATCTTGCACCGTATACGTGAGTATCCTCGTGTAAATTAGCTGTAATCTTCACAATAATGAGCAGTAAGTATCATTCCTGTTCAAGTGAGGTCAGTATCACACTTAGACATAAGTAAGAGCGTCCCTTCTCTGGACCTTGCTTTGGGTCTTTTGAGGCTGTACTTCTCCCAGGAGGGTGGGGGGTGATCTAGACAGGCAAGAAACTTTCCCACTACTTCTAGACCTTACTTCTGATACCTAGTACCCTGGAATTCCCCGTCTAAAGGCTCTGTGATTCCAGGGTTTGCACGGTCCTCTTCCCCAAGGTCATGCATCCAAAGCACACAGACTCGGTGTTATGCATGCCCTTATGCCTGAGTGTGAACAGGACTTGAATTTGCACGCTGAGGTGTCCAGTCAAATGTGCAAAGAGGCTTCTCACTATGTGGAACCAAACCATGTGTGGAAAAAGGGAAGGTAGAACTGTGTAGAGCCTGAGAATTTTAAATTCAAACGTAGCCTTCCAAGGGGTTACACAGTACATTTAAGTTTATTGGTTTGATTCATGACTCTCAAACAGTTACATATTTAGTATGGGGTCCCCATTTTTGTCCTCAGCTCAATCAATGTTGGGGGCAGGTATTAAGTCTTGTGGAATATTTCCAGGTTTCAGACCCATGTTTGCCTAGTTACTATGCAGTCCCGAGTGAATTACTTTTCCTTTCCATGCCTCAGTGTCTCCCTACATAAAACTGAGATAATGATATGACTACATTATAGGGCAGTTTAGAGAATTAAAGGTGTTTAACTATGTAAAGTGTTTAAAACAGTGACTGGCACATAGTAGGTATTCTATATGGGTTTTAGTGATGATGGTGATGCTGACTGACCTTAACGAGTGTCATTTATTTAAGGCTGAGTCAGGTAAAGCTGACATAACTAAAACTGCGGCAGACCCAGTATTCAACCGTAAGACAATCTGACTTTAATAACACTAGTGCTTTTTTGATTATTTATAATATTCTACCATTTCTGTGGCCTTATATGCATTTTAAAAAATTAAACTTTGAGAAACTTATAGATCTACATGTTGGTGCAGGAAATATTGGAGATCCCATGTACTCTTTATCCAGTTTTCATGACTGTAACATTTTGCAAACATAATAAAAGATCACAACAAGGATAATGTAATGAATATAGTCCAAATACATCCATTATAAGGATGTCTCATATCCCCTTTTATAGCTATACTCACATCTCTCCTAGACCCAACCCCTCCTTTAAATCTGGGAACCACAAATCTGTTCTCTATTGCTATACTTTTGTCAATTCAATAGCATTATATATGATCTAATATGTAATAAGGGAATTCATGCCAAGACACTTCCTGTAAAAAATCAGCCTTATTTCCCCTTAGGAATATTTTTATTTAGAAAACTCTTAAAAACTCAGTCTAGAATTCTTACAAAGGAATTAAATAATGATGCTCTATTAATTATACAGAGTGTTTGGCCTCATTACTGAGCTATAGTTAGATTGTTATAGGCTGGTAGACATTTTGTTTTCTTAGCTTCCTTTAGTTTCTAATTAAAAGGCTGGAAGATGAACTATATCTCTGAGATACTAGTTTATACTTTTACTGTATGTCTTTATGTTTTCTCATAATCTGTTTTAGTAGATATCCAAGTCATGTTTCTTCATCTTGTTTAAGACGTAATTATTGGCAAAAGAAAAAAAGAATGTTATATAAATGAAATGTTATCGTATATATTGCCTGGGATGGCTTTTTTCACTCAGCTTGATTCTCTGGAGGTTCATCCATATTTAATATTCATCCATGTACCATTAATTTGTTCATTTTCATTGTTATGTTATGTCCATGGTATAGATATAAAATCAATTATTTACCCATTAAAAGAGATACAGGTGTTTTTTTCTATTATTGATACAGATGCTATGAACATATATGTACAGATTTTTTTTTAATGTAAAGTAAGTCTTTGTTTCTCTGGAATAAGTCCCCAAAAGTGAAATTGTTAGGTCATATGGCAGGTGTAATACAAAAGAGTGCATTGTAGAAGCAATGAGAAAAGGGAAATATATTCCTTCTGGATTTTTCATAAATCTTCTCAAGAAATTCACATTTGTGTTGGATATAAGGGATTTTTGCCACTCTTTCTTTAGATTTGGTCTCACACTCTGGCTATGACCTATTTCATTTTCCGCCATCACAGATAAGTTACTACGCAGGGAAATTTCATGAGTCCTGTCTGGACTCCTCACTTGCCAGCATTTGATGACACTGACCCCCTCCTTTTTGAGATCCTCTTCTTCCCGTGACTGTAGGACACCAGATCTCAATTCTTACTATCTGATCACGTTATGCAATCACCTATGCTGGCTTAACTTCTTCTGTTCCCTGGTTAAATGTGAAGTTTGCTGGGATTTGTTCTTTACATATTTCTCCTTTTCTCTCCCCTTCTATTTCCTTTTTTGTCTGTACTATCCTCCTATCTTCTCTTCCAACATTTTTACAGAAACTCCTTTTTGCCCTTGCCTCCCCTTGTGCTTTATGCATATGGCTGGCATCTGCAGGCAAAATAAGGCATTACAAAGAAATCTTGGAAAATAATAAATTTTCTGAGTTAAATTTTGATATCATTAATGTTTAATATTCATTTGATATCCTTAAAATATTTTAATCTTATTACAAGAACTCATTAAAGGAAAAATGATCTCTTAACTTCAAGTATTCCTTTATCTACTGATCTGTATCTTTCTCTTTGGAGTAAATTTTCTACATTTAGTCTCTTAATCTCATCCACTTCATTTACTTCCCACACTAATATGTGATTTCTACTCAACACTTTACTTAAATCTTTTCTCACCAAAATGACTTACTGTTATATTAGTGAACTGTTTGTTCCATCCATATGTTACTTCATCTGTCTATGACAGCAGGCACAGTTGGGATATGTCTAATTTTCTGCTATGGCACTTACAGTCCCAAGTTTCCTCTTATACCTATGACTATTGCTTCTCTGAATACTTCACTTCTCAGTTTATCCTTCTTCATCTTTCCCTTTAACTCCATTTCTTGAATCACTCCAACAACACTCAGATACAATAAATATGCTGATGATTGTCATAACTCATTTCCAGTCCAGATATCTCTCCTGAACCCCAACCTCATATTAACCAACATGTGGTAAACCTCTCCATTGAACTTCCCACCAAAATAATCATAATACAGCTGAATTCAATGTCCTCAGCCAAAACCTTCCTAGACATGTTTCTTATTCAATGATACCACCCATTCAACAACTTAAACCACAACCCTGGCATCCTCAGGGACTCCCAATTTCCCTCTTGCTCCACATCTAACTGATAATCAAATCTTGTCGACTTCACCTCTTTTATATATCATACATCTGTTCTTTTATTGTTATGTAATCTGGAAATATTTTTATTGAGACCAGGATTATCTTTCGCATAGATAATCATATCAAACATCTAATTGGTGACTGACTCCGGGCTTCCCTTGCTTCTCCCACATCCTTCTAGTTTATTATCCACATTTCAGTCAGTAATATCTTTCTCTGGTACAGATTTCATATTGTTCTCTCACTCTTTAAAGTTTTCCAATAGTGCCTTTCATCTCTTCCTACTGTCTTTTTTGCACTCTAAGCTCCAAGCACTTAAAACATTGGGCAGCAGTTGCTTGTTTACTTCTGTCTCTCATGCTGCACTGTAAGGTCTATGAGACGAAGACCCTTGTCTAATTTGTCAGCAAACTTGAAACATGAAGAAGTCACTCAATAATTACTAACTGAAAGAGATAATCAATACATAAGTAACTTCATGAGAAAAAATACAAAGCTTCATTAAAAGTTCCAGGAAATGTTTCATGTTTTTAATGAACATTAGTTCTATAATATTCACAAAAGAAATTGTTAGAGTAGTAAGCATAAAAAGGCAAGAAACAAATAAAAACCAGCAAAATCTTGTCCTTTTATAAATACATGTCACACAAGTATATCAAATTAATAATATACTAATCCATTAAAGAAATGAATCCTTATCTTAACCTGATGTCATTGAACACTTAATTAATGTCCTAATTTCAAGCTTGTCAAAGTTTTATTAGGCTATTGTTTCTTTGAGCAAACAGAAAGGGAGAGTTACCAGTGAGTTTCATTTCTGAATCATTATTAACTTTGAAGATGGCCTCATGAGTTTTGCCACTGTGAGCCTTCTACTGACAGTTAAGTCCCTCTTGGCACACTAACAAGACTGATGATATGAATATTAACAACCTGCAAGGTTTGAGTTTGTGGTAAACTCTAGTCTACGTGGTTTCAGACAAGCTGACAAACTTTCCTGGAGGTACACTTGAATATCATTTGTGGGCTACTCAATCATATTCCTAATTCTACATTACATTCCTAACTTTGGTCAACGATCTTATTAAATAAGTTTGCTTTCATCCTGAATTCTCTATTGAGCAATTCATCAATTTATAGAAAAAAAGCATTGAGCACTAACTGTCCCAGACATTCTTCGAAGGTATTGGAGATCCAGCACTATAAGGTAGACAAAGTCCTTGATTTGATCTATAATATGCAGAACTTAAATAGAAATATTACTACTAAGCTATGAATAAGAGGAAGGCCATGACAGAGGGAAGCAAAGTTGCAAAGTGGGGCTAAGAGGAAAATAGAAACATGAGAATTTACCTATGTCTGGGAGGCTTTGGAGAGAGATTCAACAGAGGCTATATTTTTGCTATGAATACTATGCTTTAAGTCAAGGGCCTTGTCCTAGTTCTGAGACAAATCAGAAGGAGATTGATTTAGAAGGATCAAACTAGCCAGAAAGAATAATGAGCATCCACTGGTGATTTAACTGACTGCCAGAAAAATAACTGTTTAAAGGAAGACAACAGGATCTAGACTCCTATACATTCCTTCATACTCACAAACTATAAAAACTTATTAGACATGCAAAGAAATGCCTAATGTGACCCATTATCAATAACCTAAGCAGTCAAAAGAAACTGACCATAAGGTATTCAAAGTGCTGGAAATAGTATACAAAGATGTTAAAAAAGCTTTTATTAATATGCAGAAGAATGTAAAAAAACACATTAGGAGTGAATAGATGCAAAAAGTCAGCAGAAAAACGGAAACTATTGAAACAATCAAATGGAAAATCCAGAACTGAAGTAGGAAGTATGTGAAGTAAAAACTGCATTGGCTGTGGGCAAAAGAACAGATTAAAGACTGCAGAAGGGACAAGTAGACTGGAAGGTAGATAGAAATTATTTAATCTGAAAAAGAAAAGGAGAAAAAGAGTAACAACAACAAAATTATGAGACAAACAGAATAAACAGATAGTAGCTATAGAGGCCAACTGTTTCAATGATGACGTTTCATTTAAATGGACTAAATAAACACTCCAATTAAAAGTCAGACTTCATTGAAAGTTAAAACTAGACTATATATTTGCTACAAAAGACAAATATTAAAAATAAAGTAAAAGGAAGGTGAAATATGACATACAATGCAAGGGTTAAGCATAAGAAATCTAATGTGGCTGACAAAGTGACTTCAAAAATAAAGAGTATTTCCAATCACAATTATAAAATAGTCATCATTACTAGTAAATAACAATCCTAACTTTATGTGGACTTATTTGCAGAGCTTTAAAATACATGAAGCAAACTGACAAAACTGAAAGAAGTAGAAAAAATTCAAAATTATAGTTGTAGATTTTAATTCTGTTCATTCATAAATTTACAGAGCAAGTAAAATATCAGTGATAATATATAAGACATAACATTATTAACCCAACTGACCTAACTGACAATCACAAACAGTCTACCCAGCACATCTTCTCAAGTGCACAGGAAGGTCACCCAAGTTAGAACACATGCTAGGATGTCAAATGAATCTAAGTAAGCCTCAAAAGATTGACACCTTACAGTGTGTCTTTGTCCACAAATGTCTAATAAAAAATCAACACTAGTAACATAACTATAAAGTCCCCAAATATTTGGAAATAAACCAACATACATATGAAGGATTCATAAGAGAAATGAGAAAATATTTACAATTGAATTGTAATGAAAATACAGCACATCAAAATTTGTGGGATAGTTTGAACTGTATTGAGAGGGAAATTTATTGCATGAAAACTATCTAGTAAAAAAGGAAGGATGCAAAAATCAAGATCTGTTTCCATTTTAAGGAGCTTGAAAACATGAGCACAGTGTAGAAGGGCAATAAAATAAAATAAAAACAGAGCAGAAGTCTATATAAAAGAAAATAAACTGTTGAGAAAATTAACAAATTCAAAAGTTGGTTCTTTGAAAACATTAATAAAACAGAACCCCTAGCAAGCGTGTTTCATAGTGGGAAGCAAATTAGGGATATTACCACAGATCTTACAGATATTACAAAGATAATAAGGAAAAATTGTGAATGACTTTATGCCAATAAACATAATTTAAACAAAATGGAGAAACTGTTTAAGAAAAAAGCCTTACACCAAAGTGGAAAATCTGATAGCCCCAATTCAATTAATAAATACATTTTATAATAAAAATACCTTCCCCTCCATGAAAACAATCTTTGAGCCCAGATCTAGTGAATGTCATCAAATATTTAAGAAAATTATTCTAATCTTATACAACTTTTTCCAGAAAACATAAGAAGGATGAATACTTTCCATCTTATTTTAAGAGGCTAGGGTAACTCTAATACCAAAACTTGACAAGTATATGTATATATATATAATGCACCCTATAATAAAGTTTAAGAAAAAAAAATAAAGGGAAGAAAATTACAGACCAACATCTACCATGATCACAAATGCAAAGATTCTGAGCAAACTATTAAAGGTGTAAATACAGCAATTTATAAAAGGAGAAGCAACAATTTTAGTATTATGGCTGGAAAAAAAATTGTGCAATTAAGTGATAGTGTTCTTTACTTAACTCATTTTCACTTATATTCATTTCTTGTGTTCACTGCTCTCTGGAACTGTTCCTCATAGTTAGTGCTTATATAGAGGAATGAATCTCTATTGGTAGAATTATGGCAATAACTAAGACGTTTTGCATTTATAACATGTTTAGAGGTTGTGACGGCCAAGTGCTGTTTATATGCATTACACAATCTTTCCAACAGATGCCTGGAATATGTCCTATGTTCATTTTTATTGATGAGGAAACTGAGTTTCAGATAAGTTCAGCTGCTCCAAATCTCACTTTTCAAAAGAAGCAAACAAATTGTAGAAGTGTATCTTTCACAGGAAAACAATATTTCCTGTGGTAGGCAGAATAACAGCCCTCCAAAGATTCCCATGCTTAATACCCAGAACCTATGAATGTGTCACCTTACAAGGAAAAGGAACTTGGCAGGTGCAGTTATGGATAAGGACAGTGAGATGGGCGATTATGCCGGGTTATCCACATGAGTCCTGAAAAGCTGAAGAGGCGGTCAGAGATGCAGCATAAGGTGCTGTTGCTGACTTTGAAGATGCAAGAAGATTGTCATGAGCCAAAGAATGTGGAGGCTTCTAGAAGGTGGGAATGACCCTCAGGTTAGAGCCAACAAGAGAATGGAGACTTTGGTCCAAAACTGCAAAGAACTAAATTCTGCCAAAGACACAAACAAGCATAAAATGAATCCTCCCCTACACGCTCCAGAAAGAGCAAGAGCCTGTCAACACCTTGTTTTTTTTCCCTATGAGACTCCTACTGCACTTCTGACCTACAGAATGATAATAAATTTGTGTTGTTTAAAGTCACAAAGTTGTGGTAATTTGTTACAGCAGCGACAGGAAACTGATAACAATCCTCAAATTATGCTTTTCTTATCACTACATATTTCTCCCACATACAAAACTTGTCTTTTCATCATGAAGCATCGTTTTTCTTTAAAGTAGTAAAGCAATCTTTTGAATGCATTAGAGATCCAGGAACTTAACGTTCAAATCAGTAGTCAGAAAATGACGTGACCACTTACAGGGGTTTCCTAAGAACAGCGTGTGGGATGACTGCAACCACTGCGTGACCAAGAACCACGTGGGTCTTCTCTATCCCCACTGCTCAGGCCCCTGGCGGCAGTTTCATTCCCGCAGGGGCGATTCTGCCATTTCCTTTCTGCAGTAAACTGACCCTGAGCACCAGAAGTTAGTGGTTAAATATTAGTGAGGAAACCAGGAAGGCAAACAAAGGTCAGGCTCAGCAGCATCTGAAGACTAAGAGCAACTCAGAACTTGTCTGCAGTCATTAGATGCTAGTAAGACAATTCCTAGTCAAACAGAGCCTTCTTAACAAGGCCTTAGTGCTAAGTGGCTCCTGAATGAGTCAACAAATTCTAATCACTGACAAAAAGCAGGAATGATCAATGTGGTTGATATTTAAACACTCTTACTTCTCTAGCTCATTTAGTGTTTGATTATCAAGATTTAGTTCTCATGCTGAGTAGTGTGTTTTTCTCCGAATGTGGAAGGGAAATATAAATGGGTAATATTCTTTGCAGCATTCTGATAGAGAATTTTTCCCCAAATACCTAAAAATGTATGTTTTAGAGAAAAAATAATGCCTGCTACCTTGCAATGGGAGTACTGTCTTTTCAGGTCAGATCTAGTTTGGAAAGAGGAAACTAAATAAATGCTTTACTGGGGTTCTGAGTTAAGTTGCACTGACCCCAGTGAAGGGGAAAGCTTATTTTATTTCAGTTTATTCTATCCATATGTCATGCATAAGCATTTTTACACATGAATAAATTGAACTTCAGAGAGTTAAGTTGCCCTAAATTTACAACTAGTGAAAGATAAGGCAGGGGTTTGAACCCAGTTTTATTTTGTTTAAAATTATAAAGTTTTTATCACGAAACTGCCATAAAATTACAAAGCCCCACTGTTAAGGAATATGAAGGTTAATGGGCAAGACAGGCCCATTGAGGAAGGATTGAGGAAGGGCAATTGCAGATTCCTAGTATCAGGAAAAGTGCTGTATGGTTAAAGTGCTCATGATGACTTTATAAAAGTGAATGGATTTTGTTGACATAATATAAATATAATAGGGAAGAATAAATACTGAGACAATAAATTAATGCTGCAAGAGAAAGCGGTTCATTTATTTTAAACTTTAAGAAAATTACTTTTTAAAGAAGTAATATGCAATGTTCTGCAAGATTATCTCAGCACATTAGTTACTTCCTGCTTCTCTTACGTCGGGCAGCTGCATTAAGTCCAAACAATAGAACCATTTCTCACACCAAGGCAGTAACTTACTCAACAGCCCTTTAGAAGGCAGCAGTGGGGAATGCAGCTGCCCAAGTGCCCGATAGAACCTGGGATTCGAATTCACACTAGAAGAAGCTGGCTCAATGTGTCGTACAAATATGAAATGCTTGTAATTGCATGTTTCTAAATTGAACCTCTGGCATCTGTTGGAGTATTTTTCTGATGCCAAAAAACCAAATGAAACAAAAAGTCTAGAAACACTGAAGTTGGAAACTTAAGTACAGTATAATATCCTAAGTACTAGGTTGTATTGTTTCTCCTTTAATATTTGGGTTCATAGCTCTTGACCTGCCACAGAATGTTGTAGTTATTTTTGCAATAATGATTTATTAATATGATCCATTTATACTCTAGACTGTGTTTTATGTATTTTTATTCTTTAGATTAAGAAATTCATGTTTGTTATGGGACAGCCTGGTTCAGAAATTGGACCTTACAGAATACTGAAATACACACACAGAAAATAGGTAGTTTAAAAATTGGGAAGGGCAACTTTGAAAAGCCACAAAGTGAAAAATGTAAGAAGTACTCACTTCCTTCCCCAAAACAGTAGACATTTCCTTGCACCTTTGCTCATAGTCAATAACAAGTATTTTTCACAGCATAATCAGTTTATATTTTTAAATCATGGAGGCACAATGACTTACATATTCTACTTATATCTTACCCATTATGATTTATTCTCAGAATTAAGCTGAATAGAATGGCAATTACAGGTGTAAAATATTCAAGCAAATAGTCATTAATAAAAAGGTTAAAATATTGGAATTATTTGCAATACCTGGAAAAAAGGGTGGACAGAGAAATAAACATTTATGTAGTAGCTGGGAGATTATCTTTTTGACAGAGACACTCTTCATAGGAATACCACTCTCTTACAGATCTTCAGTTATCAATTATGTGTTAGAAAATCTCTGTCCATAATCAATCAATCTTCCATATTCTAGGTGTGTGTCTATAAGACCCTACAAAACTGGTAAAGTTTACCAGCAGCTAACCTGTTATCTTTTCACCTATCTTGTTCTCTCTCCTCTATTTCTCATCCATAAAAGGCACTGTCATCTTCTAATTAATAATCTAGAGATCTTTGGTTCATTCTTTGAGTTCATTTCCTATTTCTTCACTGTCCCCTCTTTACGACACATTTATACATTCAATCAGTCACCAACTTCATCCATTTTCTTTCCAAAATAGCCTTTATCTTGAGGTTTGCTTTTGTATTTGTTATAGCCCTGTAGGTTGTCCTTATTATATGCACACAATTCTACCTTTTTCTTGCCTTTTTGTGTGCTCAGGAATTAGTTTTTCTTTTCTCTGCTGAAATCTAGCACATCTATATAATTTCTTTTAATGATTTTCTGAAGCGTACATGATACATTGCAAGTCCTATAGTGCTTTTTAAACTATGTAGACAATTAGTTTCAATGTTAAATGTTATTCAGCAGCAGCATTTTACTTTCAAAGATGTCTTACACACACATGTATGTGTGAATATAATATACATACATATATAATTTTATTGAAAAGTGATTTGCTCACTTCATATGGATAGCATTTATTTTCATAAAGTCAATCAGTGAGATTGATGACTAACTTCAAAATTGATAATTATGAATGCTAGATAAATTCTGATACTGGCTTCTGATTTGTTCATGCTTTTTGCTTTTATTAAAGAGCATTTAGAAATTACTGATTTATATATATATGTAGTTAAATTATAGATTTTTCTGATTACTTTTTGAAATTTCAGACAATAAACAGGGATGACAGAAAAAAATTATAATGTCTGCATAAAACAAATGAGGAACAGAAGTTAAATTATTGATGGATCATTGTGTTAAAATTTACTAAATAACACTTTTGTAGTTCATTTGTTTAACTAAACATTTTCTTTTAGAATAGATTTTGATTTATGGAAAACTTACAAAGATAGGACTGTTTCCATACATGTCATATCCAATTTGCTCCTACTTTTAACATATTACATTGGTAATATATATATGTCATAATTAATGCACAAATATTAATGTATTAGTAAAGTCCATACTTCATTTAGATTTCTTTAGATTTTATCTGCTATGTGTTTTTTTTATTTTAAGAGGTAACCTACATTTTTTTATAACCTAGTATGCAGTTTAAAAATTTTGACATTTGTATATACTCATGCAATCATCACCCAGATCAAGAAATCGAACATTCTCACTAATTTTTTCCTTTCACCTATTTCACCTACCTCTAAGGCAATTACTGGTGTGTTCTCTTTATTTATGCATCTATTTCAGTTTTGTGTGTTCATTTGTTTTGTTTTTAGAATCCACATGAAAGTGAAATTTTATATTTGTCTTTGTCTGCCTGGCTTATTTCATTTAACATGATACCCTTTAGGTCCATCATGTTGCCACAAATGTCAAGATTTCATTCTTTTTTATGGTGAAGAAGTATTCCATGGCATACATGTACCAAATCTTTATCCATTTGTGGGTAAAATTGCAATATTTCTGGAATCTCTCTCCTGGCCTTAGTGCATCTCCATATTAATAAGTGTTCCCAAGGGGTGGAGAGAGGTAGTCCATCTCCATATCAATAGGTGATTACAAGCGGAAGCAAAGGCATATAGGACTGGAGAGGTTGGGTGGGGTCCCTTTTTGCAGCTGGATCGTGAGAGACATGGGTGAGCAGAAGTGGAGGACTACTTGTAGGCAACAGACGGCTTTCTCCCACTTTATTTCTCCCTTTGACTTATTTTGGTTTCAAAGGAAATTTGCCCAGGCTGGGAAAATGTTTTCCCCCTGGAGTTATAATATTTATAGATTGATGGACATTAGATTGTTTATATATTTCAGCTATTGTAAATAATGCTGCAATAAACATAAGAGTGCATGTATCTTTTCAGATTAGTGATTTTGTTAAATTACATTTTAATAATTAAGTCTTAATAAAATAGTGTAATTATTAAAACACTCCTAGGTTTCTATGATTTCTGTAGGACAGAGCAAACACCAGGCCTTTTCTGTTTCAGCCTTACCTGTCTCTTCTCTGTCACCCTATGCCAGTCGTCCTTTTCAAGTTATATTTCTCAGTAAAGAATCATTTTCTTTTTAGTTCTCTAAATAAATTGTACTGATTAATGCCCCAAGTCTACACTGGCTTTCTGCTTGGTTAGTCTCTTTATCTCCTTGTCTAGCTAGTGAATTTTGATCGAATCCCTAGAATCTAGAGTAAGAACCATCTACTCTGTGGCTCCGTTCTATAATCACCAGCCTACAGTGGTTGTAATACCAGCCATTTTTGTCAAACTGAATACTCAACTTTCTATTATTTTTTGTTTGATTTTTTACTCCATGTTCCATTTCATAAAATTTAATATAATTTATCTTCCCTTTATATAGACATGACATATAGAAATGTGAGAAACTTTGATATTTAACCAAGTTTCTTGATATTTAAAACTTTGATATTTAATCTCTATAAAATCTGATGGAGCAAGATCTTTCTCAAAGTGTGTGTACGTGCACACACAAATAAATATAAGATCTTCCCTTTTAAATTGCCTAGAGTCGTCAATAGAAATGAACTGAATTAATCATTGCAACCAAGAGCCTTTTATTTACCTGATTTTAAACTTTATAATTTAATATAATAATTGTGCCATTTAAAATAATTGTGTTAAGGGGATTTGTTAAAAGAATACTAGTAACACAATTTTTTGTGAATTCAACATAATTTAATTAGTACTTTGATTATGAGTGATGATAATAATGTCCAAGTGGGTCTGTGCTGATTTGGTCTTATTTGTGTTTTCCCCTCTTGATTCAAATTGCTGCTGTTATACAGCTTTTAAAAATCTCCACCAGTAGAGAAAGGAGACATAAGAGCAGATTAAATTTTTTCCATTTGGTTTTCACTATTTGTAAAACAGAATGATTACAGAATTCCAAGGAAGGATTTTCTACAGGACGAATTTCCCTTGCTAAACCTCTCTTCTTTCTGGGTGGGTTGTGAGAGTATAGTGAAATTATTAAATACTCATATATTAAGCTAAAGAAATAAATCCAGCTTATATGTTTGTATTCGAGATTTAACCTTCTAAGTGGTGTTTTCCAATTGGGAGTAGACTGAAAAACAGACAAATATTATTAAATTTATGGTCGATAATTATTATTTTTCATAATAGCAGTAACTATTTACATTGTGTAGTGTCAAACAGTTACTGCTTTCTTATTCATCATCTCATTTAATCTTGACACACATTGATTTCTATTGGCGCTAAAGGGATTATTAATTTCCATTTGTAACTGAGGAAGCTAAAAGAGTGCTTAGGAAAATTAACTAAGATTATATAATCATTACATTGCCAAAGAGGACCAGAACTCAAATCTCAAAGGAATTAATTTTTTTCATAGCAACAAATTTGATTATGATATCTGAGCACTTAATATTTACCAGGTGACACAGGGATGGTAGTACAACATGCAATGCAGCCAATGATTCTGTAACATCTTCCTATGCTGACAGATAGTAATGCACTAGTTGGGGTGAGGCTTTGTAATACAGATAATTGTTGAACCACTGTGTTGCTTGAAACCAATATAAAATTATGTATCAACTGTACTTCAATAAAAAGAATTTGGTTTAAAAAAAAATCTATTTACCAGGTGATGTGTTGAGTTTGGGGATCCACAGATGAAAAGACATCTGCTTCCTTATAAGAGTCAAATCCCAAATAAATAAATAAAAGAATTTCACTACTCTTTTTTTTCCTTGCTCTGACTAGTGAAGGGACTAACAGGCTTCATGCAATGAGCCAAAAGTTGGAAATTAATAGATTTTTAAAAAGAACCAAATTTGGGGGGCATGGATTGTGAAGGAAAGTTTTACACAGGCTGTCATAGTTAGTCTTAAAAACTGACAAACACCTGAATCAAGATAATGAGGATGGACAGATCTGACATATATTTGGCAAGAATTTTAATAACATTAAGAAAGGATTGGATATGGGGAATGAAGAAAGGTGAGTAGATGAGAAAAGCTGTTAGTCTTCTTCACAGTAGGAAGTGATAGAGTACTAAAGTGAAAGAAGGAAGGAGAAGAATGTTATGGTTTTTCAGCACAAACTTCCTTTTTTTTAACCACTGCTTTCCATTTTCATTGATTATGTCCTTGGCTAAATTAAGCTTTGATTTCTCTACCTATGGTTTTTCTTTCTCTAAGTGAATATTACAATTCAGAGGTAGAATTTACAACCAACGGAAGGAGGAAAGAACCCAGGGATAGTCTGCAGAAATATAATTCTTATGTCAGTAAATTCAGAGGAGCCTTAACTGTTTGCCAAGACCTGTCAGAGAGATGGGCAATTAAGGAGTAGAAAAACACAGATAATGAGAAGAAAGATAAGACGGTGTTTCAACAAATGGAGCACAGTACTTGAGGCTGAATTACAAATATTGCATTCCCAGCTGTCTTAGCAACGCGAGCCCCTCTTCCAGTAGACCTTAGAATGTGAACCCCACTGACAGTGTTGTAAACGGCATTAGAGTACCAATTATTTGAAAAGTCTGGCTGGCCTCATCTTGGAATGGTCTGAGGAAGAGCTAGGAAGGGTTTGTGTTTAGAAAAACAATGTGGTGGGGCACAGGAAACATTTGAAATACAAATAAAAGCTGTGGGCTTGAGGAAGTGTGTGGGTATTTGGTAATGATAAAGTATTGCTTCTTAAGCAGACCCTGCTCTGCTCAGTGTGGAAAATAATGAATCCCGTGGTTACTGAGACTCACTGCCTACTCAGTTAAACCTGTCAGTTTTGCTACCTGAAAGAAATCACGGTCTCAATAAAGACTGAAAAAGCTCAGCGACCAGGCAGCCTGTGTCTAACCACGCTTTATCACGGAGCTGGACAGTTAAATGGGAACAAGTATCTGTCCTCACTTTCCTCATCTACAAAGCTCCACCTTAAATACCCACCTAACACTCAACTCTTCTACAAATTCTGCTTTAAAAATAGGTGATTGATATGAAGATGAAGCATTTAGAAAATTAAAAAGAAACTCTTTTCATGAAGGTTTCCTGCATGTCTATCATTTTATCACTACTTTAAATTTGAGATCACTTAATAAAAATAGCGTGGATAATGTGGGCTTTAATAAAAACAAGGCTCCCATTTAAAAAAATTTAATTTAAAATGTTAATCATAGCACATAGAAATATTATTTCAACCACACTAAACAATTCTTAATAAGATGAAAATATTAAAAAATATATTTCTATTAGTTGACCACTCTATTCTTAGCTATTTCTGTTGATCAGATACAGATTGCCATAAATTATCAGAACTAAATTTTTATGACAGCCTCTTTTGTGTAGGTATATGCATAGTTTGTATAATTTTCCAGTAAAGAATAAAGTATTTTGGGAAAATACCACTAACCTTTATGGGAAAGTAGTTTGTCAAATGATTCCCCCCATACCACTGCTTCTTCAGGGGAGGCTCTGTTCAAGAAACAAAATGTTTTATAATGGAGTGTGTAGAAAGTCTCTTTATGAATCTGCTTGAACATAAACTATAATACTGTTCTTTTCAGTCATACTTCACAGAGTTTCTCCTTTCATTATGTAATAATGAAAGTTGTATATTACATTGGAAATTTCAAAAGCATTGGTCAACTTTCTTTTGGAATTTGAAATAATGTGTTAAAATAACTATTTTCTCATCAGTGTATGACTTATTTTTAAGGAAAAATAATCATGTGTTAGGTTAAAAGCAAAGAAAAAGAAATCAGGTTAATTATTTTTCTTAAAGCAAATAAAAGAACCTAGACTGACAGTATCTTTCAGTCAAACCTTTTTTTAACTGCAATTTCTTTGAAGTTCTTACCACAATACGCAGCAACTTTTTTTAAAACACAGGAAGTTTGACTGATGAAGTTTTAAAGGGACAAGATATATAAAAGATTTTAACCCAAATATTTTAGAGCTGTTGATAATTTAGGGAGTTGAATATATTTATTTGTTTTGGAACTTTCTCGGTCATATTTCATATTTGGAAGAATTTGGGTAATACTAATATATAAGGCTATTCCATTTCTGTTTGAATGAAAGAAATGGCTAAATATTACAAAACATCTCTTTTTGTGCTTTACCTGCTATTATACCTAGGACATTTTTTCAAATTACTGAGGAAATAGATGAATAGCTCTTCCTTATGACAATATTACATTGGGAAAACTCTTAAATTAATGAGTATTTCATCAGTTTATAAGGAATAAAATATATCATTTAAAATGGACAGGTATGTAATTTTAAAAGAACACTTTTAAATTTTTGTAAGATTATTTAATTCAAGCTATTAAAATGGTTTGATTTTATGGAATTTTCCTAGTTTTTAAAAATGAGATCTCTAACCTTCCATGTATTACTTTGTAACTTTCAAAAAAACAGAAATCCTGAATTTTCTCTTTCTTATCTTTAGTGATAAAATTAGCAAAATCGCCCCCCACCCTCCCTACCCCCCAGTAATTAAAAGTTATTCACCTTGTATCTCTGGCCAAGTGCCCAGATTTACTGGAGTGGGTGTCTTCGTGAAACTCAGGTTTCTGAACCAGAAGACTTAGCCTGTTTCTTTTTTCCTTAGCTCTGTAATGAAAAGGCATTAGCTTCAGAACAATTTGGATCACAATGAAAATCTTTCTGTCCCATTGTCAAACAAGTTTGGGACTGGTAATCACTTGAACACCCCTTCTCACTCACCCGCCACCCCCACGCATGCACATTGGGTTTGCTAAAGAATTCATTAAAACACTATGCTTATAGAGGACCTAGAATAGCGTAAGTGAAATATGTTTGTTTTTTCCGTCAGCGACTGTAAAGTCTTTGAGATTATATTTCAGTAAAGATTGTTGCTGGTTCTTCTGTGTGGTTAAAATTGCTGCACTTTAAAAAAAATCTAAACACTTTAGATTTAACAGTTCTTTACTCCTAGTAAATAAAAAAGATTTTTTGCAATTGTAACAGCATAAGCAACATATTTTCAACCAGATATTTTAAAAACCCGTGCTAACAAATATTCAACGCCAATCATGTTTGTAAAAGTATAATACTGATTTAAAAATTAGGATTTTACCTGGTTTTGGCTTCTTTGCTTGTTTCTTCTTTCCCTGAACCATGTATTAACTTGAAAAAAGTTTTTTCTTTTGATTCACACATACTTAATTGAGAAAAGAAAACCAATGATGTTTCCATGTTCTCTCTCTAAAATGAAGAAATGTCTAAATTACTACATCTTTCACTTGTTAATGCTATTCCATAGGTATACATGGTAGAATAAAAATTTGTCTCCACTCTGTCAGCAATGCTTAAAAAAAGAAAAAAGCCAAGAGCTGTGTTTCTGTTTCTGCAAAATGTTGAACTGAGGAAGAGAAGTACAGTTTGGCCCTGCGTTGTTTAAGGAAATGATACTACAAATTTGCAAAATGACTCTTGGTCTCTGAGATAAAGACTTGTGTTACCACAGTGCAACTTCTCTTTCTAGTTTGTGCAATCAGAAGGATGCTTTAATAGACCCAAATGACGCTGTCATTTCCTTAGTTTTTTGAAAAGTTCTTTAATATGTCTAGTGTGAGTTAAAATGTGTCATGATGCAGTACTATATCAAATATTAGGAGTTATATCCCCATGTTCTTAAAAATGTATTTTTACTTATTTTAATTACATTGAATTCAGTAAAATACATTTAATCAACATAGTGGTATGTAACGTTTTTTACCTTTGCTTAATATATAGTATCAAAATAGGAATATAGGTCATAGAGTTTTACAGGCTGAAAGGGACAATAGAAAGTGTTTCATTCCATAATCTTTAAGTACAGGTCTATGGAATGACTTTAGACATTTATGAAATTTGTACCAGTCCATGATGAAAATGAGAAAGAAATTAGGTGATTTTTTTCTTAAAGTATATATTTACTTTTTAGTATGAAGTCTTTCCATATTTTGAATTTGCCGTTCTGCCTTTTTTATTATTAAAATGTTTTTCAATGAAATATTTTAGCTAGAGATGGTAGTTTGTTTATTTATGTCCTTTTTAACAAAGAAATGGTAACTCCAAGTTGGTTCAGCCTTCACTTCTTTTCCCATTTCATGGTATCTTAATATTAAGAAATACTGACCTGGCCCACAACTTACATTTTACAGAAGAGACCAAAAATGATAGATATTAAGTGATTTATTCTTATGAAAATATAGAGGTCAGTAAAAGAGCTCCAGAATTATCAGAACCTTTGATCACCAAAAGAAATATGCCTGCGTCTGTCCAAGAGCCTCTGATCTCCAGTAGTGAAAGCTTTGATTCCTCCAAAAGAGTATATGTTACAAAACAAGTTAACAAATCTAAAAATTTATTTTATTTTCAGTCATCTTGAACTACTGATTTCAAGAAAATCAGGAGTGCTAGCTAGGACTTCAAAACATTTGCAGAAGTGAAATTAAATTTTTAGTTATTATGCAAAGTAACTTTATTTTGAACATGTTTTTAAATTCACCTTGGCTGAAAACTGTTTAAGATATCATACATAAGGGCTTTTTATGACAAGTTTGGCTGGAAACAGATGCTGACAGTGCAGATTATACTTTCCCTATGATGTCCCCTAGGATTTATTAGCATTTATTCTATTTATATGAGGTTTCATTTTGTAAAGGTAAATGAAAACAAGGGAATATCAGAGAAGCATGGACATCAACTGGTCCTTAAGACTTTTTTGAATTACAATATCCAAGGAGGGAAAGCCATAAATTTACTGAACTATTTATCATAAGATTTATTGAAACTGTGTGCAAGTTGTGCTGTCCACAAGCTGATACAACTATGGAGAGAGATAGTGTGAAAATATGGACATAAGTAAACTGCATTAAAGGCCTGAAAGAGAATTGAGAAACAGGTGGATTTCCTCTATGTATACACAGGTGGAAGCAGGAGAAGAAGAAAAGGAAGACTCTGCATCGTGACTTCACCTAAGAATCATTCTTTTGGGCACAATTATCTTTTAAGTTTTGTTAATGAGGAAGAACAGTATTTTATGTTTACCTACATGACTGGCATTTCAGGCTTTCTCCACTCCTCTGTGCAGACCTGAGTTTTCATCTGGTATTGGTTTCCTTTACTGTAAAGGCTTGCAATATTTTCTGTAGCTTTGATTTTGTGAATTTTTAAAAATTTTCTGTTTGAAGGATATTTTCATAGGAAAGAATTCTAGGGTGACTGTTGCCTTTTTTTTTCTTTTAGTGCTTTTAAAAATGTTGCATTTTTTGTCTTTGGGCCTCCATTATTCCAGCAAAGAAGTCTGGAAATTCATGCTATAGGTCTTAAGCACTAATGTGTCTTTTTTTCTGTGGCTACTTTCCAGATTCTTTTCTTTTTCTCTGACTTATAAAAATTTGATGAAGATGCGAAAGGTGTTTATTCGACTTGGGATTTGTCAAGCTTTTAGGACTTGTGGGCTTACAATTTTCATCAAAGTTGGAAACTTTTAGGTACTAGTTTCCCATTTTTTGCTTCTTGTTCTCCCATCTTGAGAAACTAATTACAGGTGCGCCCATACATTGTCCTGCTGGTAACTGAGGAAAACCTCCATTTTTTTCAGTCTCTGTGCTGTCTGTTCCTCAGACACTGTTCATTATGGTGTCTTCATAGCAATGTTCACTCATCTTTTCTTCTACGGTGCCTAATCTGTTAAGGTTATCTAATAAATTTTTTATTTCAGCTCCAGGAATTCCATTTTTTAATAATTTGCATTATTTTCTCTTCACTGTGTTCTCTTTGTTAAAGTACTTGAACATATTTTAAATATCCATATTGAAGTTCTTTTCTGAAAATTAATCCCTGTGATTCTGTATCTGTTTTTATACTGTTATTTCCCCCGATGATGGCATATTTTCTTGCTCCTTTAGATATCTAGTGATTGTGTATTGGGTGCTGGACATTTTTAATTTTATGATATTAAACATAGCAACTTTTTAGTCTTTATTTAATGATGATGGGGTCTGAGCCAGCAGTTATTTAAGTATCAGCTCTGTTTTTAAAGTCTTTTATTTGAACTCTGTTATGGTGCATCTAGATTATTATTAATTACTAAGGTGTGAAAACTTCTAATAAATTCCCAGAGTGATTATTAAAGCTTTTCTATTCTGGATACTAAGAACTTGAATGTCCGTCTGTTCTGTGCAAGCTCTGAATATTGTTAATGTGTATCTTACAGTAGGTATCCTTTGCCAATACTCGTGGAGTCAATCCTGTGTGAGTTGCTTATCAGCCAAAGTCAAATTCCCTGAGTTTGTGCAAAGTTCTTGTGCTCTTTCTAGTACTCTGTCTTGCAAATTTTAGTCCTCTTGCTCTCACTAAATGAAGACCATTATTTCCTCAACATAAATCAGTACTTTTTGCTCTTTTTAAGGAGCACCCCTGTAAACGTCTCTGTCTCTAAATGAGACTTGCATTTCTGCACTCAAGTCTTTAAAGAAAGTGGTTGAAGTTGTATGGCCTAATTCATCTGTTCTGTTAAGGATCACAGGGGTATGTTACCTATTTTCAGTTTCTGAAAACAATTGTATTATACCTCTTTTTCCAGTTTTTAAGTTGTTTTCAGTGGGAAATAATGTGTTGTGTCATTATTCCATTATGATCAAGGTCATCTTTTTCCTGACAGATATATTATTTTACTTTTCTGAATTTTGTCATTGCTATTATTGTTTTAAAATTATTCATAGTTTTTCATTAGCTTTCTTAAATTTTTCAATAATAGACTACTTATAATATATACAATAAATATAACTTATTAGTTTTCAGCAACCCTTTCCCAACTGTTATATTCTAATTTATCTTCTAGCCTATTATAATTGGTTTATAACTTCAGTATATTAATTTGAAAGTTGGAATCCTTATCATCTTTTCCTTGACATTAAGAGAAACCAAAGCCCATTAAAATGAGGTTGGGTTTGAGTCATCTTTTGTGAATGTGTGCATTTATACAGTTATGTTCCTTATTCTCTTACTTTCTTATTATAACTTTGTATGGAATTGAACTTGATATATCCCTGTTGCTTATTTTCATGTGAAATTAGTTTTCTTATACTTTTAGAATAAGTATTCAAGAAAGCTTTTTTGCTTTAGTTTATTTACTTTTAATAATCACAGTGGTGATAGCATTAGTTTTGGCATTCTGAGAATAATTTTTGAAAGTAAATAATTAGTGGATGTTCTAATTTATCCTTCCCTGTGTCCTTCAGAAACAGAATTCTTAGTGTGGAATAATGGACATATAGATGGAATAGGGAAGAGTTTAATTAAAATCTATTTAGTCATGCAGTTTGATTGCAAATATCAGTATAAACTCTGGAAGTTGCTACTGGGTCGGTGATTGTCTCTAGTCTTTTTATATTGGATGGAACTAGGATATCTATTTTTTCCTACCTGTAAATATTTCCTACCTCTTTCCACTATACAGACCTGGATACAGTGACTAGAGCACTGGCAATGAGACCCAGATTGTGGTCTTGAAATGTTATTCCTTAATAAAGTCAATCTTAATTTAAAAGTGGAGACATTGCTGAGGTCTGAACAGGAACTGTACTAGATGAGCCTGGTAGATCTGGTCATATCTGGTTAGAAAGGAAGCTGTTAAAGACTAATGGAGCCAATTTATAATAATTCAAGAGCCAACTCTGCTAGTCTTCTACTAACTAAAATGATACCATTTGATTCAAATTTTAATAACTAGACTGGATTGAACAGATCAAACTATGAGTTCATAGTGATATTTAAAAAGAAATGTCTACCTCCAGAGGATTATGGAAATTAACCCATTATCATGAAAATGGTTAATAAAAGGAAGAATTAAGCAGCTATCCTGCCTTTCCTATTTATTCTACCATAGGTAACAGAACAGTAGATGAGCGAAAGTATTTCTTTCAAATATCCTAACAAATAAAATAATGGAATAATAGTATTAAAGTTTCCATTTCTAAACCAACAACAAATGACTAGATATGTGTTAAGCTTCAATGACTGCTCAGATCACAAAAAGAGGGATAAGCAGACAATTATGTTCTTCCTATAGCCTTGCCATACTCTACTTACATGTTTCCAAAGAGATTAAATCTGAGTTTGATCTAGTCACTGGACCCAAGTGCCAATTAGCAGGAATGACAGAGGACAGAAGAACATGCTGAACTGCACCACAAATCTGCAGTAGGTGAGATCTGGACTGTGGGGGAAACTACATCCAGTTTTTCAATGGGTAAATTGTAAGAAAAAGATAAATTGAAATAAGGGGGAGATAGAATTGTTTCTGTGGATTGAATGAAAAACATAAATCTATAGGCAAACTATATTTTCTGAATAAAGGGCTATTTGTCTAATTCTACTTGAAAGTCTGAGGGTTTGATTTTATCTAGGAAACAGCCATGTTCTACTACTTACCAAGTAGTAAGGGACTTCTAAAAGAACTTACATACCAGAAAACTAATCAAGTTTCCCTTTTCATAATTATCCCCAAACTATTGTCAGTTATAATAATTCGATTATTTTTCAACATAGCAACACAGTGCAAATACTGGATCACACTAGTTCTTCCAAAATTCTGATTATGCTAATTTGAAAATAAAATATTACTACTACTTCTAGGAAACAAATTCATCGACTACATCAAATACAAAGGGGAAAATGATACAAACATTGCTAAGATTCACAGTGAAAATCTGCATATGGTTTCTTGAGGAAACACAGGCAGAGAAGCAGTAGAACACGCAGGCTCTTGCACACTTGCATGATTCCACATTAAAGCATGCTTACTGTGGGCATTGCTGCACTTGACCCTTCATGGAAGCGCCCCAATAGAGAGACCTCACCTCAATCACTGAAAATATTTATAAGGAAATGAGGACAGATAGCATCTGTGTATCAGAGGGAGTGTCCTGGTCGAGGAAATGCCCTTATTTGAAGGAGTTTTCTGTACTCTCCCACTGAGCTCACAACTGCTGTGTTAAATTATACGTGAGCTATAGAAAATGAAGAGGAAATGACCACCATGGCCATCCAAATTCATTTGCATATTTCTTGGTGCTAAACAAAAGAAAAGTCTTCCCTTAGCTTCATGAAATGGTCCCCGTCCATCTTTCCAGTCCTGTTTCCAGCCTCATCCCTTCTACCTTTTTAACCCTAGCTGTGCAGTGTTCTTGCCATTCTTAGAACAGGTCATGCTGTGTTGCAGCATCTAGTCTTTATACTGTCAGGAAAAATAATCAGACTTTGAAACTGGGACTGGATTACTGAGAGTCCTGTCCAGTTCACCCTTTGGAGTTGTCTTCCCTTTTCATTGTCTTTGAGGTATTTTACAATTCTATAAATTATCGAACATTGATAGTAATGCTCATGCTTCTTGTTAACATAAGTTCAGATTAACCTTGTGGAGATGTATTCGATTATTGCACAAGAGATTTTATAAATTTTGTGTCTATTCATAAATTTATTTTAATATTTCTGATGGCCAAAATAAGTACATTTTGAGTTCTCTTTTGAAACACCTGTAACATCTTACTGATGCCCTCATTACCTTGTGAGTTAAACAAATTCTTTAGTATTTATTTTACATTTGTATGAGAGCCATGATTTTACCTTTTTAAAAATCTTTTTAACAAAGTAGTTGGCCCTCTGTTTATAGATGACTCCATCTTCTTGTCCGTGAAAACTTTGTTTAATTTTAAATATTAAGTTTAAGCATTACATTATGTCTTCTTCAAAGTCATTCATAACTTAGTGAGGCAAAACTAAGCACCCCATCCACTGCGCTCCGCTGTACGCAACATATAATTGCATAATGTGAATTGCAAGCTTCTGTTACTCATTTTGTCACCTGCTTTTCTTTTCTTTTCTACTTGATTGTAGCCGCTGACTACAGGAAGATTCTTATTCTCTTTTTATTTAAAGACAAAATACATTGTTTTCATTTTTCTTTTTTTGTTTTTGTTTTTTGGAATATAGTTGATATATTGTACTGGCTTCAGATGTACAGCATAGTGACTCAGTACTTACATGCACTAGTAAATGCTCACCAGGGTAAATGTAGTTGCACTGCTACCATATCAAGATACTAACAATATTATTGGTTAAATTCTCAGTGTTATACTTCCATTCCTATGATTATCTTACTCATTTTTCTAAATGTGGCACACAGCATTTTTCCAGTGACACATGAAGATCTTATTACATATTGTAATATAGAGAAAAGTTGAAAAACACACAAAACAAATGTATGCTGTAAAAAATCATTAAAGTGCTAACATCCTTGTAACCACTACTCAGGTCAAAAAATAGTACTTTGCCAACCACTCAGAAGGCCATCCACAGTCCTACACAATTACAAATTGTCCATCTTCCCATGGGTAACTATTATCCCAAATTTCATAATGAACACTTCATTTTTAGCTTTATAACTCCAATATGCATCCTTTGATATTATATTTATCTTTTCCATTTTAAACTTAATATGACTTTTATGTCTTTTTTTAGTAAGTCCCTCATCAATCCCATCCTTTTCCTTAAAGTGTATCTGTTGAAAAACTGGGCTGTAGGTCCCCCACCATCTGGATCCTGCTGATCGCACATTCATGGTGCAGTTCCACATCCAGCTCTCTGCTTCTGAATGATACTTGCAGGTAATATTATGGCAAGTATGATGAATATTTTAGGAATTAAAGGCATAACTATCTATGGTCAAACTTATATACATTGCAATTGTATGATAAATTACCTCTTACCACATTGAAGGACTTGCCGAAGTGAGAATTTAAATCTTTATATACTGACAAAAACTACTTCTATTTCCTTTTTACATTGCAATATATTTTAATTTTCTGTGCCACTGTCAAATACAAAACTTTATTCAACATATCCAAAGGGACTGAGAAACCTGCCTTTGTCAAATCATAGAATCAAAGCTATGGATGAATCTCAATCCACAGTTGAGTGCATCAAGAATGAGAATAATGAAGTGACTTGCTCACTGTCAGCATATTGCTGGTAGAGTTGAAACCAGAATGATTTTTATAACTCTTAGGCTTTCCTTAAGCTCATTAATAAGGGGCTAAAAACTTTTGGTCAGGAAAATGCTCTCCTCATGCACCATGTCCGGCATCCCTCTCTTTGCTTGTGATTACTAACTAGACTCCTACAAGTTTCCTTTTTCTCTGGGGCTTTAACCTGCAACTGGAAAAAGACACCGTTAGCCTGCCCCTCCTCCATTTCCAGACCCCGGCAATCCTCCGTGAGTGTGCGCTGCTACGGCACAGTTCGAGAGCGTTCTTCATCTGCAGTCATGTAAAGGGCTTCTTCTCTGATCTTCAATTGCTAATTTTGCTAGGACCCAATATGTTATAACATTTTGAATTTGATTAAAGATTTATTTTATTTTTAATAAGCTTATTCTTTTGGAAGAGTTCTAAATTCATAGAAATGTTGCAAAAATTGTACAGGAGTTTCCAAATACTTATTCCCCAGTTTCCACCTTTACTCACATCTTACATACCATTTATTGACATTAGTCAATAAATTAACATAGGTGCATCACTAGGAACTAAAGTAAACTTTATTTGGATTTCGCTATTCTTCCACTAATGTCAAGACCTTATTCAGACATCCAGTATTTCCATAAATGCCTCTAAATGCTTGGTTAGATTTCCCCTTGTTCTGTGACTGAAGCTGAGCATAGTTTCACGTTATTTAAAGTGCAATTATATTTATTTTTCCATGAACACTTTTTATAGCGTCTGCTCATTTCCCCTTGAGTTTTTCTTCTTTTTCTTTTTGATGTTTAAAAGCTTTTTAAAATATCAAGGATGTTAGCCCTTTCGATCTTCTCCATACTACATTTGTTCCACAGTCTGTCTGTCTTTTGCTTTGGTTTTCCAGCTCATGTTTTAATAAAATTCTGTTTTTATTTTAAAATGGTCAAATTTTCCAATGTTTTAGTCTTTACTTTTGGACTTGGGGTAATTTTAGGAAGAATTCTATACTCTCCCAGGTTTTAATGAAATTTATCATAGTTCCTGTTAATACTTGTATAGTGTCATTTTTAATATTCAAATCTTTGGGGCATTCAGAACTTTTTATTTTGTAAGTAGCAAGATAATGATCTATATTTATCTTTTAAAAATGGTTATACATTGGTCCCAATATAGTGTTTTAAAAGTGCAATCTTTTCCACCAATTTGAGATTTCTAAACTTTAAATTTTGTCCTATTGGCCTATTCAAAAACGTAGTAATCACATTTTTGAAACTCTAGAGACTTTATAATATGTTAACTATTTTGTAGACTTCTTCCCTTTGTTGCATGGTTTTCTTGGATATTTTTATTTAATCTTTTTTTATGTGTCATTGTTTAAATTAATTTGTCTGACTCTTGTTTCAGGGCAGGGGCAACTGTTTGTATCTTTACTGAGATTTTATTAATGTTGTGTATAATTTTTAGGTTCAAAATAATTTTTCTACCTATATTTCAGGAGTTTTGCTCCAGATATATTTTTTACATTTTTGCTATTTTATGTTTCATCTTCAAAGAGAGGAAAACAAGGATATTTTTCTTATAAATCATCTCTAAATGGGAATGTTAGAAATTACATCACAATAGTAATGCATGTATAAGCTTTATACATAAAAAATGAGCTGTGGTTTCTAGTTTCAGCCAGAACATGTAAAGAGCTTGGAAGTCGTAACTCTTATCTTTGCACAAGAAAAAACTGGTGTTTTGGACCCATCAGAGAACTCGTTCATGGGCAAACTGCCACCCAAAATCTAGTGAGATAAGTAAATCCAGAGAGATGCTTACCTGGAATTGAGACAAGATCTGCTTACCTGGAATAGAAGCTGTTAGAACCACAAACTGCTGGGAATATATAAGTGGTAATTTTAGTGAATTCCACTAGCCTGGGTGGGGACTAGTGTGAGGGTAAGAAACTCCTGAGAGCCACAGCCTTAGGGGCCCCACACATGTGTGGGTTTTCCTTTCAGGATCCTACCAGGTTTTTATGGTGAAAGCCTGAGAAAGATCCCCTGGTGGCTCTGGCAGGGAATAGGAAGAGTAGCCACTGTGAAATACACTCAGAGCTTTCTCCCTAATAAAAGCCCACTTTCCAGATGAAAGGACTTTTGCAGAGCTCAGTTCTGGAACGTTATCCCAGCTGAAGGGAGAGAACTCCTTTCAGCCTTCCCGTCTCAGTGAAGAAGTAGGAAAGCAGAGGCATCTGGCATCAGGATGTCAAGGAAGCCATTGGGCAATACTGCTGCCAGAGAAGGG
This sequence comes from Manis pentadactyla, assembly GCF_030020395.1. Classification (NCBI taxonomy): domain Eukaryota; kingdom Metazoa; phylum Chordata; class Mammalia; order Pholidota; family Manidae; genus Manis; species Manis pentadactyla. The sequence continues at coordinate 23,807,834 of NC_080037.1, read as the reverse complement.
AGTGGGGGCTGAAGGCGAGGAAGGGGCAGCACTGGAGAAATGCTTGTGGAGGTCACAATCTCAGGAACCAGGCATGCCACGTGACTGCGATTTAATCAGAAGATTATATGATGTTTTTCTTCCCCCACACTTTACTGCCACACTAAAGGGGCTCCAGTTTAATAAAAGTGGATTATTGCTGAAAGAGTCGTAAAATGAAGCCTCTGTGAACAGGAATACTTTGGGAAGTCCAAAGTCAAGAGCGGATAAAAACAAGAACACTATATGAACTTGAATTCGGAATCCCCCTTTGCCTCATCGTGTGAAAAATTGGATATGACTGTCCCCCTCACAGAGTAAGGGCTCTTCATGGACAGCGGCCACCGCGTACCATCTTGGCAGGTTCTGCGGAAAGTTCACAGTCTTTTTCAGTGAAGACATGAGTAAATAAAACAAGTGTGATTTTATATTAGAATTTTTAAAGTAATGACAGAAAATCCAAAGGCTTGAAATCCTTATTCTAACATGTTTATTCTCCACTGAAACCATGTGGAGTAATATTCACTTATAAGTGTCTCTTTCAGTACACATGGCTCACATATTCTATAGATAAGAGGTTAAATCAGACGAGGCCACTAATAACTAAGCTGTAGGCATCTCTGTTGGAAATTTCCACACACTTTTGTTGTTATTTTTAATTTCATGAACATTTCACCCAGAGACCTGGATAGCTTTTATAATGAAATCCTGTCCCAACTCCACATGCACATATTCACTTACACTACTCTCTTTCTCATTCTTAACATATAATTTTCTGGCCTACAGCTTTATAATTCAACATCTATTTACACTACAAAGTGAACACCACCACAACTCTAGTTACCATCACCATAGAGCTGACACCCTTTACCCATTTTGCTTAACCCCAGCCTCCTTCTCCTCTGGTAACTGCTAGTAGTCTGTTCTTTTGTATCTTTGGGTTTGTTTTTGTTTCATTTTGTCTGTTCAGTTTTTTGTTTTTTTTTGTTTTTAGATTCTACATATGAGTGATATCATACAGTATTTATCTTTCCACATCTGACTTACCTCACTTCACATAATACCATCAAGTTCAACTCATGTTGCAAATGGCAAGATTCCATTCTCTTTTATGGCTGAGTTGTACTCCATTGTATAAATAAACCACTTCTTCTTCATCCTTTCATCTATCAATGGCCTCTTAGTTTGTATCCATACCTTGGCTATTGTAAAGAATACTTTAATGAACATAGGAGTGCATATATCTTTCAAATGAATTGTTTTGTATTCTTTGGATAAATACCCAGAAGTAGAATAGCTGGGTCATGTGTCAGTTCTATTCATAATTTTTTGAGGAATCTCCATACTATTTTCCACAGTGACTGCACCAGTTCAAACTACTCTTTTTTTGAAGATAACAATGGCTGCTGTTTTGGTGATATTCTTACATTTCCTTTGTGGTCTTGACTGCACATACTGACATTTATCACTGATTACCTATGACTCCAAGTTTCCTTCTATGATGAGTATTTTATCATTCTTAGAAAGTGTTTAGAAGAGATGACCATTGAAAAATAGTTGTTATGGATATCCTCTTTGGTTTTAGTTTTACTCTGCTCTTTTAACTTGGCGACTTTCATATCCACATTCCCTAAGGATTAATCCAAAAAGTTTTGTTTGTTTTCTTTTTTTTTAATGCTAGAATATAGATGGCTAAAGTGAGGTATGTCTAGGCTATGTCACTGATGTCAAAACTGAAAAGGAAACTAATAATAGATAAAATAACTATGTATCTGGAAAGTGGGGAGAGACTACGTTCAGAAATTCAACATTTAGTATTACTTATAACTGGATTCCTAATGAAGGCAGTTAGCCTTCAAATGCCAGGTGACCAGTTTTCATCCTTAAGACAGAAACAAAACTAAAAATAATGTATGAAACAAGTAAAATACATTTTTTTATATTTTAAACCATTTTTCATAACTTTGCATTTAAATATTGTTCACACGAAGCTCATAAAAATGATTTAAATACTAAAATTTGACATTATCATTCCAGCTTAGCACAAGTCCAAGAAAGTGAGAGAAATTGTATTTCAAGTGACATTAGTGTTCAGCTCACTGGAAAGTTAGGTTTTCGAGCAAGGATGGTCCATAAACCTTCTTCATGACTGAGTGAAATATTCTTCAGGTCCTCTAATTCTTTGCTCTTATTTTCTGCGCATCAAACACACTTGGGCTTCCAAGCACATCAGTTGCGTTGAGACTGAGAAGGAAGTGCTCTCAACAGAAGACCCAGGGATAAAGTGCTCTGGTTTTGAACACATTAATCTAATTCCTGGTTTATTATCAGTTTCCTTCAAGTTTGACTGCAGAAGTCCATCTTCTAGGGCTTGACCAACTTTGTACTGTCAAAACTGGTCTCCTGACAAAGTGGATACCAGACCTGGGACTGAAGTTGCTCTGTCACCTTGAGACGCTCTTGAGTTACCAGCTAACCTTCATCAACCCTGCCTCTTTTTTAAAAACAAGGGTTTCTTTTGTGTTTTTTTCCTCCTCTGTTAATCCACTGAGAGGCAAATTCAAATGTAATTCAAATGACAGCCTTTCTACCTTTGACTACCTGGGATTTTTTAAGCAACAAAATTATAGTTACTTTTCTGGAATAAATTTATAATTTCCTTTCTAATTTCACTCCTATTCTTGCCCCCCAGGCATTTCTTCTCCTACAAGTCCTAAAATCTGTTGATCACTCACACTTACCCATGAATTATGTGGCTCCATTTGTTGTTCTGCCCACCTTTATTCAGAAATGCTGTCATCTTAGGGCCCTTGAGTTCTATGCTAGAAGAATTCGCATTAGACCCAAAATTTAGCTTGGACAAGACTTTGTGGGGGTTTATTCTCAAACACGGGGGAGGCAGCACAGAGGGGGATTGCTCTAGCTAGCTCTCCAAAGGTGGAGGGGGGAGAGTTTTGAGGATGTTGTGGTGGGACATCTAAGCATGTAGAGAAGAAGTTCAGGAATTTGGATGTGCAAGCACAGTCGGCAGAACGTGCTTCCTCATACAGAACATGGCTCACTGGCAAGTTCAGTCTCTGCCCCTGGGCATGATTTTTAATATTATATGAGGGGAAAAGTTGACGAAAAGTCGACGAAAAGTCAACCTTGGAGTCCGTCTAGGTGCAGTCCAATTTGGCCCGGTCCCCATAGCTTTTAGCACCCAAATTATTTCTCTAGGTAACATCTGCTTCTTCATTCCTTTAGGATGGCTCAACCTTTTTTATGGAAATGGTCAGGAAACACTGTTTTTTGTTTTGTTTTGGTTTTTGGTTGGGGTGAGGGTCCTGAGTTTAGTCTTTGAATATGTTTTCTTTATGAGAAAGGCCAGAACCTGCACTCACTGTCTCAGAATCAGCAGTGTGATTCAGGACCTCTGGTCCTGAAGTGGCCCCGACTGACCGCTCTGGGCCCAGTGCTTTGCTCCCCACCACCAACTGGGTGCACCTTATCCAGTTTTCTGCCTAATTCTTACCGGCTCAGATACTTGTTTCTGAGGAGAAGCAGGGCGTCTCTCTCATTATACTGTGTTAAGTTCTGCAACAAACATCATTATGCTTCATCAATTATGTTGGGAAAGGGCTAGCCTAATTCATTGTTATTTCACCTGAATTCTTTCTATGTTCATGAAAATTTACATATTTATCAAGCGCATACACCTTAGCATACTCTATCAGTTCCCACTATTGCTAGTACAAGTTACCGTAAACCTAGTGGCTTAAAGCAACACAAATTTATTCTTTTACAGCTCTGGAGGAGGTCAGAAATCCAAGATGTGGCTCACTGGGACAAAATCAGTGTCAGTAGGGCTGTGTTCCTTTCTGGAGGCACTAGGGGTAAATTCTCTAGCTTCTAGAGGCTGCTCATTGCCCCCTCCAAAGCCTGCAGTGTCTATTTGAGTCTTTCTTTCATGGCATCACTTTAACACTAATTTTCTGTTTCTTTCCACATTTCAAGACTCACAGTGATCCCTCCTGGATAATGCTTGCTAATTTCCTTACTTTAAGGCCTGGTAACTAGTTATCTTGATTCCATCTGTTATCTTAATTCCTTTTTTCCATGTGATATATCCATAAATTCTAGAGAAAAGACCCAGACATCTTTGGAGGACCATTATTCTGTCTACCTACACACATGTTCATAACAAGAAATGGCTAGAAAATGAGGTGGGGGTAAAATGAAATAATCTGATAGTTGAAGTTTCGTTAAACGGAAATATATAATTTTTAAGGTAAGAGTGATTTTGAATAAACATATATTTCATTGTTCATACAGGTTTCCTCTACAATCTCTTTGACTAATGCCTAAATTTTAGAGCTCAGATCTCTAAAAAAATGTAATTGTGGAAAGAAGAGAATTTTTTTGCCTCCACAATCCACTCAGGTCCTGCATTTCTCCACTCCTGGTAGAAAGTGATTCTTTTAATAAAATGACATATTAAGATTATCCTCTAAGTCACCTTCAAAATGAAGAGTCAATACCCTGAAGTTGATAATATAAATAATGTCCCTATTAGTAGCAAGTCTTCCAGTGTTTTGAAAATATTTTGAAAACAAAATCTAATGAAATCAGTACAATTTTAAACCAGGCTAGTTGTGATACTTTCAGCATCTGCTGATTGAGAAATATACTACCACATATACTATCATGATTTTACTAATGGTTTTAAATAAGTTTGTACATTCTTCATCATGACATATGCATGCATATGTTTTGAATAATGGAACGTGAAGTGTATGATGACATTCTATGTATTCATTTTATAGACATGGCTTTGTACACATAAATAGTTAGGATCATAGGTCTCTGGTAGTAACACTGCACTCCAGAAATTCATGGTAAACCCGAACAGTGAACTACTTCCACAAAAGTCAAAACCGTCTCAACTCTATCTTTCCAATCTCCATCAGCAGGACAAGTTTTGGTTCAAATATTTCAGAGCACTCCAAAATACTACTGCCACGTGTTTTTTTAACTTTTTATTAAGGTATTATTGATATACACTCTTATGAAGGTTTCATATTAAAGAACAATGTGGTTACTACATTTACCCATATTATCGAGTCCCCACCCCATACCCCAGTGCAGTCACTGTCCAACAGCATAGCAAGATAACACAGATTCACCACTTGCCTTCTCTGTGCTACACTGTCTTCCCCGTGATCCCCCACACCATGTGGAGAAACGCAGGACTTGAACTAAACATAATACCCCTCAATCCCCTTTGGTAACCACTAGTCCCTTCTTGGAGTCTGTGAGTCTGCTGCTGTTTTGTTCCTTCAGTTTTGCTTTGTTGTTATACTCCACAAATGAGGGAAATCATTTGGTACTTGTCTTTCTCTGCCTGGCTTATTTCACTGAACATAATGCCCTCTAGCTCCATCCATATTGTTGCAAATGGTAGGATTTGTTTTCTTCTTATGGCTGAATAGTATTTCATTGTGTATATGTACCACATCTTTATAGATTCATCTACTGATGGACACTTAGGTTGCTTCCATATCTTGCTACTGCCTCATTTTTGACACTTAAAAAGAATAAAAAGTCTATAAATCTATGGGGAAAAGTGTTGAAAATTCTGACACAGAAATGTTCAAATTGATTTTTCATAATTATCTCTGGTATTATATAGTATAAAGTAAGATAAAATTGAAAATTCCTTTAATTTGCAGGATTAAGGTATTCTCATAAAATACTACTTGGTAATTTAACCTAAAATACCTCAGAACAATTTTTAAAAAATTGTTGAGCCACACGTGTATTTAAATTTACTCCTGATTTTTAAGCCTTTAAAAAATAGTGTGCCCACTTAATGATAAACCCCAGTTCCATACAAGTGAAGAATATTTTGTAGGCACTTACAAAAATATTAAGCCATCTATCTGACACCTGAAATATAACTGCTTCATTGAATAATTTTTTATGCTGGAGAGATTAATGTGATTTATGGAAACAAAATTAGAAAAGAACTTTAGGAAAAATAAAAAGAATGCATTTGATAAGATATGTAAACACAGTTACTAATGGACAAATATTGTTTCTATATATTTTCATAGCCTTTCATTTAATTTTCCTTTTTTCTTCTGCTTTTGATAAAGTTACTTTTTACTACAACATTTATTAGAAAAGATAAAAGAAGTTAAAATTTTAAATAATCATCACATTTAAAAAGTTTCCCTGTTTAGTTATTGGATTTTCTTAGAACAGAAGAATGTGGAGAATAAATCATGTACCTAAAATAATGGCTTAAATGAGATTGTGGACAATTTAGGTTAGTAAAAAGTAAAGTTCAATATTAAATGATACAGTTTGGCTAATAAAATAAAGCTCTTTGTATTGTCCCATTGATTTTATTTCGATAATGCTTTTAGAAATTTTATCTCTCAGTTAAGATTTGGCAAAGAACTCCTAAATTTTTAAGCAGTTCCTCAAATTTACTTAGATGATACATTTAAAGTTGTTTTTAATGGAATTTATCTTGGATATGTACTGTAGGCTTCTGATCAGATGACTGCAGTATGTTCTAACTTTAACTCTTCATTTGGATTTAAGAATTTCAGGAGTCTACCAGTGCAGAAATGACATTAACAATTTGTACCTTCATCATAGTTAAAATTTCCTCAAATCTGATGGAGAAGGGGCGTTTTACATAAGAAAAAGATACTGGCATATTTCCATTGCTAAGGGCTAAGGACACAGAACATTTGCAGATTAAATAGTGCATAAATTTTAGTTTATGTGCCCATTATAGCCACTGTGGACAGGAAACAGGGTGTGCACAGTGGGAAACACGACTTGCAGTGTCACTTGAGGCTTGTTCTCTGAAATTTACCAAGTCTACTGCCAGTAACAGCCTGTGTGGAAAGAGCCTCACATTTCGGCTTTATTTACGTAGTTAAACAATGTATTGAAAATTTGTCATTTAACATTCATATTTCATAAATAATAATTAAATCTTTCTCAAAAAAGTAGTAATCCTTAAAAGCCAGTAACACCCAGAGAGAGCATCTTATTTTTCATGCAGTGTTAAATACATATCTGAAGTAAATAACTGGATTCAAGGAAGTCTATATTGATTATTTATAAATCATATGATGTTTAGGAATGCAGTGTTGAAAATATTTTCCTACTGGTGTTTCTGTAAATAATATTGTTTGATTTGAGAAAGAATTTTAGCTTCTTTTTTCTTTGTTTTAAATTAAAGTATCATTGATTATACAATCTTGTGAAGGTTTCACATGAACAACATTATGGTTTCACCATTCACCCACATTATCAAGCTGCACCCCACCCCATCGCACTCACTGTCGATCAGCGTAATAAGATGAACTGATGAAGTCACTACTTGTCTTCTCCGTGCTATACTGCCCTCCCCATGACCTGCCTATTTTGTGACTGCTAGTTACAGTGTCCCTTAATCCCCTTCTCCTTCCTTCCCCTCCCTCCCCAATCCCTTCCCTTTGGTAACCGCTAGTCCATTCTTGGGTTCTATGAGTCTGCTGCTGTTTTGTTCCTTCAGTTTTGCTTCATTATACTCCACAAATGAGGGAAATCATTTGGTACTTGTCTTTCTCCGCCTGGCTTATTTCACTGAGCATAATACTCTCCAGTTCCATCCATGTTGTTGCAAATGGTAGGATTTGTTTTCTTCTTATGGCTGAATAATATTGCACTGTGCATTATGTACCACATCTTCTTTATCCATTCATCTACTGATGGACACTTAGGTTGCTTCCATGTCTTGGCTATTGTAAATAGTGCTGCGATAAACATACGGGTGGAGATGTGTTTTTGAATCAAGGATCTCGTTTTCTTCAGGAAAAGCTGCTTCTTTCAAAAGTAGGTAGAGACATGGAACAGGGTTTAGTCCAGATTAGATATCAAGATTTCTAGTAAAACAATAGGAAATTGTGTTTCATATTAGTTAGATGTTACTGTTTGGTATTTAATTCAAGAGGCGCAATGACAGAGAGTTGTAAAGAAAATAGATTCCAGCCTCAGCCTGTCCTGGGCCCATAAATTACCAGCTGTGTGGCCTGCAGGTCAATTATCCTCACTCAGCTTCTCTTTCCTCATTTTTGAAATGGCGATAATAATAGTACATGCCTCAAGAGGTTGTCATGAGGACTGAGTTAATACAGGTAAATCACTTGAAACATTGCCTAACATCTAAGTGATTTTTGAAAAAAAAGTGTTAACTCATTTGTTATTGTAAGTGCCTAGTACATACCAGGCACTGTGTTATCCTGGGGTCTCAAAGGGGAATGAGTTGTTGCCCCTGTTTCCAAAGAACTTACAATGCAGTGTGGGAGCCTGGGGCTCACAAAGGTCATCTCAAAATCATGTGAGAAGTGTTGTAATATGAAATCCATGTTGGTTGCTATGGAGAAAACTTGACTCTGGGTTCCTCAAACAGAATGTCTGAGCTGCTTCTTAAGGATAAAAAGGTATCCAAGTGAAGAAGCTAGGGAAAGACATTCCATTATAAAATATCATGAAATAAGATGCAGAAGCAGGAAATAAAATAATGTATGCAGGGAACTTCTAGCAACGCTGTATCAGAAAGCTTCATGCCAGGGGCCTATTCTGCTGGGCGTCCCTCTCCCCTGCCTTGGTTTGTTTAAAATATATCAAATGCTTTTATGTTGGTTATTAATTCTCTAGCTCAATAGAGTGCTTACCACTCCTTTGAAGTCAAGCAAACCTGGAAGAAGGACAGGGAACAGGCAGTTAAGTGATGATCCCAGGAAGTACAGATGAAAAAGTGGTGAAAAGAAGCAGTAAGAAAGAAAAAGAAGATGTGTGTTAATAAGTGGGTTTCCATTTCGATGAACTGGGACTCAATTCTACTAGAGACCCTCTGAGAAACCATGCAGAGCTACTTCTGAAGTGTTTGCTCTGTGAGATGGTGGAGAGACTGGGTCATTTATTCACCGATTTCTACCCCTTCACACACACCATTGGTTGAAGGTTGAACCTTGATGGTCTCACTTCAGTTGGAACTGCCCTTGGTCAGCAAGCCTCAGGGGCTAGAATCAGTCCTCATGCCCAGAAGGAGAGAGATGCAGTGTTTAGAGGGAGAGGCTATCAACATGCCAAAAATCGTTTTCTATAGCTGCAGGGGAATTCAGAGGTGGAGTTATGAGTTAGGGAGGCGGGTCTAACTGTGAGCACACATTTAGATGAACTGTCAAGTTTCCAAAGACTTTAATCCTGTGGCCCTTGGTGTGAAGAATGAGTCAGGGGTTAACAAGATGTGTGCAAAGGGTAGTGAAGTAAGGAGAAGAGAAATTAGAGTATCGCACAGATCATGCAATGCTTGAAATTTATCCTATTATTCTAAAGAAAGTCCTTTAAAATGGTCTTAATAGAATGTGAAATGTTTCAATATGCATTTTGGATCATTGCCTTACATTGTAAATATCATCCTTAACTGGAAAGTAACAAATTTTCTATTTTGTTGAATGTAGTTTAAAGATGGGTCTTGATCCACACATGGAGGTATGGGATTTAGCAAAAGAAAAAGGATTAGATTCTTTATTATAATTTTATTGAAACTAAAGGTACTTTTGAACATGTTTTAAATTGCAGAAAGACTAAGTAAATCAGTTTTTTTATAGCATGGAGTAAAAGTTACATATTTTTACATATTTACAGAATTTTATCAGTCTCTATCACAATGTCATGTTCTGGATTAGAACATAAAGATGCACTACCAATATCGATGAATGAGTGTTTTTAGGGACACATACATAATAACTGACGAATGCAAACAATCTACTTTTTAAATTTTTATTATAAACATATCTTATTTTATTTGTTCCAGCTTCATTGAGATATAATTGACATATACTTGTGCATGAGTATGTGTAATGATTACCACCATAGCATTAACTTAGCACCTCTATTGCCTCACCAAATTACCATTTCCTTTTCTGTGAGAACATTTAAGATCTACTCTCCTAGCAACTTTCAAGTATATAATACAGTATTGTTAACTATAATCACCATGCTGTACATTAGATCCTCACAACTTATTCAAAACTGAAAGTTGACCTATGTCTCCCCATTTCTTTCACCCCCAAGGCCCTGGTAACCATCATACCACTCTATGTTTTTATGAAGGTGGCTTTTATAGATTCCCCATTTAATGAGATCATACAGTATTTGTCTTTGTTTGGGTGACTTATCTCAGCATGATGCCCTCAGGGTCCATCTTTATTTTAACAAATGGCAGGATCTCTTTATTTCTCATGGCTGAATAATATTCCATTTTATATATACACAATATATTTTTTATCCATTCATCCAGACACTTAGGTTGTTACCACATCTTGGCTATCATGAATAATGCTGCAATGAGCTGGGAGTACAGTTTGTCTGTTAAAGATACTGATTTTGTTTTCTTTGCATATATACCTAAAAGTGGGATTACTGGACCTTAAGCATACAGTTTTGGTTACAAGCATTAGAACCCAAGAGTTCCATAAATATTCATTCTAGGTGTATTCCTATTTGTTCCTAGTTGGTGGAGACACTGCATAGAAGTGAATAAGAGATAAAGCATAAATTACTTATTTCTATATAGTATGGCAACAGTTACAGGATTTAATATTGGTTTATGACAACAATTTTGCAAAATTAATTTGAAAAATTATTTTTAAACAAAGGAGTAATTTGTTAAGAGTGTGGCCAAGCTATTTTAACTCAGTATTTTGAACTTCTTTTGACAATCCTTTTAATAACACTATTTCTCACTATTTTATAAAAGTCCTGTTTATTGCTTTCTGATCTTAAGTGCAAATCCTTTGGCAGGAAAGGAGATCACCCTGCAGTTCCCAGGAGCATTTTTTTTTTTTGAGAGGGCATCGCTCATATTTATTGATCAAATGGTTGTTAACAACAATAAAATTCTGTATAGGGGAGTCAATGCTCAATGCACAATCATTACTCCACCCCAAGCCTAATTCTCATCAGTCTCCAATCTTCTGAAGCATAATGAACAAGTTCTTACATGGTGAACAAGTTCTTACATGGTGAACAGTACAAGGGCAGTCATCACAGAAACTTTCGGTTTTGATCACGCATTATGAACTATAAACAATCAGGTCAAATATGAATATTCCTTTGATTTTTATACTTGATTTATTTGTGAATCCCACATTTCTCCCTTTATTATTATTATTATTATTTTTTAATAAAATGCTGAAGTGGTAGGTAGATGGAAGATAAAGGTAGAAAATATAGTTTAGTGTTGTAAGAGAGCAAATGTAGATGATCAGGTGTGTGCCTGTAGACTATGTGTTAATCCAAGCTAGACAAGGGCAATAAAGCATCCATGGATGCAGAAGATTTCTCTCAAAACAGGGGGGTGAGGTTCTAAGCCTCATCTCTGTTGATCCCCAATTTCTCACCTGATGGCCCCCCTGCGACTGTGCCTGTCTTAGGTTGTTCCTCCCTTGAGGAATCTTACCCGTCTCTGGCTAACCAGTCATCTTCCGGGGCCATACAGGGAAATGTAAAGTTGGTAAGTGAGAGAGAAGCCTTATTGTTTGAAATGGTTAGCTTTTTACTTCTTTGAAGATTTATGCCCTGTGGGTTTTATGCCCAGTATTTGTCTTGAGGTATCTTTACCACTTGGAGGAATTATGATACTCAGTAAATTCGATATGAGGCACGAATTCTATTTAAGGGTTTGTAATTAGGAAGGAAGAAGAAAAGCTATAGAAGTAGCAGATGAAAGAAAACATGGGAAGATTGATTATTTCTTCGACATATCTTCTTGTAGAGTAACTTAAGCATGTATAGGTTTTAAACTACTATTAAATTGCTCACACACATTAACATAATAGGAATACAGTTATATAACCAAAGCAGACCTATAATTACCAGCCATCTCCAGTGAAACCAAGAAAACCAGTTAGGCACCCTAGGCATTTGTGAAAATTTATCTATGATATGATAGATATTGTCCAACTGAACTTGAACAGTCTGAGAGAAATCAGACAAGTTAAAACAACCCATTCCTGTGAACTGTTCACATCCCATATGTTCTTTTAACAATAGATAGTCTGTAGTTGTAAGATTTTGGAGCGCTACAACTTGCACTTCTCCTAATTCTTGGTTGAGTTCCGACAGTATAGATCCAGTCAATTTTGTTGTTTTACTGTATGCACAGGCCAGCTTAGATATCTCCTTCTTCATTCCCATGGCAAGTCCAGGAACCGGTGGGATGAGTCCATCTACACCTGTAGCAGCGCCTGGATCTTTGTTGAGGTTTTTTAATGATCATCTTCTGGCATGAGTCTTCCAGAGAGTGCTGATGTTGGAAGTTCTTCTTCATATCGTATCTTAGTTCATTTTCTGGGGTAGCCAAATTAGGCTTTGATCCTCTGTATAAACACAAACAGACCCTTTGCCCACACTTTGATATGCCCTTTATACCCCTGTGTAGAACTCATTGGAGGTCACCACACAGGAACTGCTTTTTTTTTTTTTTAAGAGAAAGGAATATTATCAGAAAAGTGTACTTCCATAGCCAATCATCTGGCACCCTTTAAGTGATCAAAATTAAGGATATATAAAGCATGCATTCATCGTTGATTTAAAGTTAGTTTTATCCTATCAGGGAGTAATCCCCCTTTTCTTTCTTTCTTTTTTTTTTTGTTATCATTAATCTACACTTACATGAAGAATATTACATTTACTAGGCTCTCCCCTATACCAGGTCCCCCCTATAAACCCCTTTACAGTCACTGTCCATCAGCATAGCAAAATGTTGTAGAATCACTACTTGTCTTCTCTGTGTTGTACTGCCCTCCCCATTCTCCCACACCCCCCATGCTTGCTAATATTAATATCCCCCTTCGTCTTCCCCCCCTGTTATCCCTCCCTACCCACCCATCCTCCCCAGTCCCTTTCCCTTTGGTACCTGTTAGTCCATTCTTGGGTTCTGTGATTCCACTGCTGTTTTGTTCCTTCAGTGTTTCCTTTGTTGTTATACTCCACAGATGAGTGAAATCATTTGGTATTTCTCTTTCTCCACTTGGCTTATTTCACTGAGCATAATACCCTCTAGCTCCATCCATGTTGCTGCAAATGGTAGGATTTGTTTTCTTCTTATGGCTGAATAATATTCCATTGTGTATATGTACCACACCTTCTTTATCCATTCATCTACTGATGGACACTTAGGTTGCTTCCATATCTTCACTATTGTAAATAGTGCAACGATAAACATAGGAGTGCATCTTTCTTTTTCAAACTGGAGTGCTGTGTTCTTAGGGTAAATTCCCAGGAGTGCAATTCCTGGGTCAAATGGTAGGTCTGTTTTGAGCATTTTGATGTACCTCCATACTGCTTTCCACAATGGTTGAACAAGTTTACATTCCCACCAGCAGCGTAGGAGGGTTCCCCTTTCTCCACAGCCTCGCCAACATTTGTTGTTGTTTGTCTTTTGGATGGCAGCCATCCTTACTGGTGTGAGGTGATACCTCATTGTAGTTTTAATTTGCATTTCTCTGATAATTAGTGATGTGGAGCATCTTTTCATGTGTCTGTTGCCCATCTGTATTTCTTTTTTGGAGAACTGTCTGTTCAGTTCCTCTGCCATTTTTTAAATTGGATTATTTGTTTTTTGTTTGTTGAGGCGTGTGAGCTCTTTAAATATTTTGGACGTCAAGCCTTTATCGGATCTATCATTTACAAATATATTCTCCCATACTATAGGGTTCCTTTTTGTTCTCTTGATGGTGTTTTTTGCTGTACAGAAGCTTTTCAGCTTAATATAGTCCCACTTGTTCATTTTTGCTGTTGTTTTCCTTGCCCGGGGAGATATGTTCAAGAAGAGGTCACTCATGTTTATGTCTAAGAGGTTTCTGCCTATGTTTTTTTCCAAGAGTTTAATGGTTTCATGACTTACATTCAGGTCTTTGATCCATTTTTAATTTACTTTTGTATATGGGGTTAGACAGTGGTCCAGTTTCATTCTCCTACACGTAGCTGTCCAGTTTTGCCAGCACCATCTGTTGAAGAGACTGTCATTTTGCCATTGTATGTCCATGGCTCCTTTATCAAATATTAATTGACCATATATGTTTGGGTTAATGTCTGGAGTCTCTAGTCTGTTCCACTGGTCTGTGGCTCTGTTCTTCTGCCAGTACCAAATTGTCTTGATTACTATGGCTTTATAGTAGAGCTTGAAGTTGGGGAGTGAGATTCCCCCTACTTTATTCTTCTTTCTCAGGATTGCTTTGGCTATTTGGGGTCTTTGTTGATTCCATATGAATTTCTGAATTATTTGTTCCAGTTCATTGAAGAATGTTGCTGGTAGTTTGATAGGGATTGCATCAAATCTGTATATTGCTTTGGGCAGGATGGCCATTTTGATGATATTAATTCTTCCTAGCCACGAGCATGGGATGAGTTTTCATTTGTTAGTGTCCCTTTTAATTTCTCTTAAGAGTGACTTGTAATTTTCAGAGTATAGGTCTTTCACTTCTTTGGTTAGGTTTATTCCTAGGTATTTTGTTCTTTTTAATGCAATTGTGAATGGAATTGTTTTCCTGATTTGTCTTTATGTTGGTTCATTATTAGTGTATAGGAAAGCCACAGATTTCTGTGTGTTAATTTTGTATCCTGCAACTTTGCTGTATTCCGATATCAGTTCTAGTAGTTTTGGGGTGGAGTCTTTAGGGTTTTTTATGTACAATATCATGTCATCTGTAAATAGTGACAGTTTAACTTCTTCTTTACCAATCTGGATTCCTTGTATTTCTTTGTTTTGTCTGATTGCCATGGCTAGGACCTCCAGTAGTATGTTAAATAACAGTGGGGAGAGTGGGCACCCCTGTCTAGTTCCCGATCTCAGAGGAAAAGCTTTCAGCTTCTCGCTGTTCAGTATAATGTTGGCTGTGGGTTTTTCATATATGGCCTTTATTATGTTGAGGTACTTGCCCTCTATACCCATTTTGCTGAGAGATTTTAGCATGAATGGATGTTGAACTTTGTCAAATGCTTTTTCAGCATCTATGGAGATGATCATGTGGTTTTTGTCTTTCCTTTTGTTGATGTGGTGGATGATGTTGATGGATTTTCGAATGTTATACAATCCTTGCATCCCTGGGATGAATCCCACTTGGTCATGATGTGGGATCCTTTTGATGTATTTTTGAATTCGGTTTGCTAATATTTTATTGAGTATTTTTGCATCTATGTTTATCAGGGATATTGGTCTGTAGTTTTCTTTTTTGGTGGGGTCTTTGCCTGGTTTTGGTATTTGGGTGATGTTGGCTTCATAGAATGAATTTGGTAGTATTCCCTCCTCTTTTATTTTTTGGAAAACTTTAAGGAGAATGGGTATTATGTCTTCCCTGTATGTCTGATAAAATTCCGAGGTAAATCCATCTGGCCCGGGGGTTTTGTTCTTTGGTAGTTTTTTGATTACCACTTCAATTTCGTTGCTGGTAATTGGTCTGTTTAGATTTTCTGTTTCTTTCTGGGTCAGTCTTGGAAGGTTGTATTTTTCTCGGAAGTTGTCCATTTCTCCCAGGTTTCCCAGCTTGTTGGCATATAGATTTTCATAGTATTCTCTAATAATTCTTTGTATTTCTGTGGGGTCCGTCATGATTTTTCCTTTCTCTTTCTGATACTGTTGATGTGTGTTGAATCTCTTTTCCTCTTAATAAGTCTGGCTAGAGGCTTATCTATTTTGTTTATTTTCTCGAAGAACCAGCTCTTGGTTTCATTGATTTTTTCTATTGTTTTATTCTTCTTAATTTTATGTATTTCTTCTCTGATCTTTATTATGTCCCTCCTTCTGCTGACCTTAGGCCTCATTTGTTCTTCTTTTTCCAATTTCGTTAATTGTGACATTAGACCATTCATTTGGGATTGCTCTTCCTTCTTTAAATATGCCTGGATTGCTATATACTTTCCTCTTAAGACTGCTTTTGCTGTATCCCACAGTAGTTGGGGCTTTGTGTTGTTGTTGTCATTTGTTTCCATATATTGCTGATCTCCATTTTGATTTGGTCATTGATCCATTGATTATTTAGGGGCGTGTTGTTAAGCCTCCATGTGTTTGTGAGCCTTTTTGCTTTCTTTGTGCAGTTTATTTCTAGTTTTATGCCTTTGTGGTCTGAAAACTTGGTTGGTAGGATTTCAGTCTTTTGGAATTCACTGAGACTCTTTTTGTGGCCTAGTATGTGGTCTATTCTGGAGAATATTCCATGTGCACTTGAGAAGAATGTGTATCCTGTTGCTTTTGGATATAGAGTTCTGTAGATGTCTTTTAGGTCCATCTTTTCTAGTTTGTTGTTCAGTGCCTCTGTGTCCTTACTTATTTTCTCTCTGGTGGATCTGTCCTTTGGAGTGAGTGGTGTGTTGAAGTCTCCCAGAATGAATGCATTGCATTCTATTTCCTCCTTTATTTCTGTTAGTATTTGTTTCAGATATGTTGGTGCTCCTATATTGGGTGCATATATATTTATAATGGTTATATCCTCTTGTTGGACTGAGCCCTTTATCATTATGTAATGTCCTTCTTTATCTTTTGTTACTTTCCTTATTTTGAAGTCTGTTTTGTCTGATACTAGTATTGCAACACCTGATTTTTTCTCTCTTTTGTTTGCATGAAATATCTTTTTCCATCCCTTGACTTTAAGTCTGTGCATGTCTTTGGGTTCGAGGTGGGTCTCTTGTAAGCAGCATATGGGTGGATCTTGCTTTTTTATCCATTCCATTTCTCTGTGTCTTTTGATTGGTGCATTCAGTCCATTTACATTTAGGGTGATTATTGAAAGGTATGTACATGTTGCCATTGCAGGCTTTAAGTTTGTGGTTACCAAATGTTCAGGGTTAGCTTCTTTACTATCTTACTGTCTAACTTAACTCACTTGTTGAGCTATTATAAACGTGGTCTGATGATTCTTTATTTCTCTCCCTTCTTATTCCTCCTCCTCCCTTCTTCATATCTTGGGTGTTTTGTTCTGTGCTCTTTTTAGGAGTGCTCCCATCTAGAGCAGTCCCTGTAAGATGCCCTGTAGAGGTGATTTGTGGGAGGCAAATTCCCTCAACTTTTCCTTGTCTGGGAACTGTTTAATCCCTCCTTCATATTTAAATGTTAATCGTGCTGGATACAGTATTCTTGGTTCGAGGCCCTTGTGTTTCATTGCATTAAATATATCATGCCATTCTCTTCTGGCCTGTAAGGTTTCTGTTGAGAAGTCTGATGATAGCCTGATGGGTTTTCCTTTGTAGGTGACCTTTTTTTTCTCTCTGACTGCCTTTAATACTTTGTCCTTCTCTTTAATTTTTGCCATTTTAATTATTATGTGTCTTGGTGTTGCCCTCCTTAGATCCCTTGTCATGGGAGTTCTGTGTACCTCTGTGGTCTAGAGGCCATTTCCTCTCCTAGTTTGGGGAAGTTTTCAGCAATTATTTCTTCAAAGACACTTTCTATCCCTTTTTCTCTCTTCTTCTTCTGGTACCCCTATAGTGTGGATATTGTTCTGTTTCAATTGGTCACTCAGCTCTCTTAGAATTCTTTCATTCCTGGAGATCCTTTTATCTCTCTCTGCATCAGCTTCTCTGCATTCCTGTTCTCTGTTTTCTAGTCCATTAATGGTCTCTTGCATCTCGTCCATTCTGTTTTGAAGTCCTTCCAGAGCTTGTTTTATTTCTGTATTCTCCTTCCTTAGTTCTTGCATATTTCTCTGCAAGTCCATCAGGATGGTTATGACTTTTGTTTTGAATTCTTTTTCAGGAAGACTGGTTAAATCTACCTCCCCAGGTTTCTTCTCAGGGGAATATGTAGCAGATGCCGAAGCTGTCTGGGTTAGTCTTGTCTAGGTCAAATTTTTTTGCCATTTTCATGTTGATAGGTGCTATTGATGTCAGCTGGGAGAGCTAAACTTTCCACTTGTTACTGGCCTTTCTTTACTGGGACAACTGCAACCCCTTGAGGCTTGTGTTGGTTAATTGCGTGTAGACTGGGTCTTTGTGTCTTGCCCGGACCGGTATGAAGGAAGCTCCCTTGCTGAGAGCATGGCCAGCCTCAGGCTGCTTCTCTGCTATTGCCATGCCCTGGATGGGTAATGGATGTGGGGCTGTTTGGCTGTTTACCTCCCTGAGGGGTCTCAGAGCTGTTGCCCACGAGGTTAGCGTGCCCGGTTTTCCCTGTAATTTCCAGCTGCTGGACTGTGACGTGTGTTGTTTCCATCCAGCTGTTGTGTCCCTGTCCCTTTAAGACTTTCAAAAAGCACTCGCTTTTCTTTGTCACAGGGGTATCCGCTTCGGAACCCGCTCAGATGTCTTGCTGCCCTGTTTCCCTAGTTTCCAGCCCTCCACGCATGCACTGTGTCTGCGCTCTGGCCCGGATGGCTGGGGCTGGGTGTCCGGCAGTCCTGGGCTCCGTCTCCCTCCCGCTCTGCCTGCTCTTCTCCCGCCGGGAGCTGGGGGGAGGGGTGCTCGGGTCCCCCCAGGCCGGGGCTTGTATCTTACCCCTTTCACCAGGTGCTGGGTTCTCACAGGTGTGGATGTAGTCTGGCTGTTGTCCTGTGTCTTCTGGTCTCTCTTTTAGGTTTAGTTGTATTTGTTGTATTTTCAAAAATATATATGTTTTTGGGAAGAGATTCCCACTGTCCTACTCACGCCGCCATCTTGGCTCTGCCCCCCAGGAGCATTTTTTAACATGCACATTAAACATATGGAATAATTTCTTAGGGTGGAGATAATTTACATAAGGAATTAATATATAAACCAATTATAATACGGCTGAACACTTTTACTAAATAGTTACATCAAACCAATTTTTTATTTAATGATACTAAATTTGATATCTGAAATGGTTGCTATTGACTTCCTATAAAGACTGTTTTTTTCATCTAAATGTGCATCTGTGGTGTATGTCTGTATGCTTCTTGGACTATGTGCTGATGTGTAGGTCATGTATGTACGTAAAGAGAGATATGCACTGTTCTTACTCTGGAAGACACTTTACTCCTTGACTTCTTCTCAGTTATTAAAAATTTTAAGTAGATATTATTTTCATGGTTTGGTTGTTGAGAACAAACTCAATACTAGACTTCGACCAGAAAAGGCACACATTTTCTAAATTCCCATAATTTAGGGAGCAAAGAAGCTTTGAGTCTGTCAACTTAGAGGTGCTACATGTTGCAAGACACAGAATGGAAATTTTCCAAAGTGTTGGGATATCGGTAGCTTAGCATGGTCCCTGACATAGCTTTCATGGAAAGGAAAAGGAGCCTCCTTACATAAATTCTTCCTTCAGGAATGTCAGGGCAATTAACCACACAGGCACATTCAAGTATAGAGTCTGTATATAAAATACATATAAAGTAATGTAAAGGCCTCTGTTATACAGTTTACAAATACACTGTCATGTACAGATTGCCATGTCAGTGCATTGTGTGACATTTAAAAAATTAATGTCATTAAGTTACAGCATTTCCCAGGCACGTAATTTATGATCCTCACTGTGATGTCCTAATGACAAACAAAAGCATATTTACTTAATATTTACCTTAAACTCTCAAGTAATTTTTTGAACAGTATAACTTCTTGTCTTCTCTCTATTATTGTTGGACAAATTAAAACTTCACATGGAGCAGAATTTTTCTACCATATACTCCTTAGCGCACACATGTTTAGATTCAAAGAGGAAACAGCAGCACAGCAAATGATTCTTTTCCACTGCCATTTTTTGGACTCATTCAGGCTTACTTAATTATTCTTGTAAGAGGCCTTACTGCTTTTCATCTGATATTCTAATTTAACTAATTCGTACTTTTAGTGGGAAGATTTAACTGGTGTGGAGTCTATGTCTACTTTCAGTCAGATCAATATTTATTGAGCTGGCTCTGCTGTGATCATCTTCCTGCAGTAAAACTATCCAAATATCCCAGAATAGTCCATTTATCCAACAAATGTTCAAATGTATCTCACTTACCAACTAATTGATTATATGAAATACACTCTATATTTATGGATACATGTTTATCTGTACACTTCTTTTTCTAGAATCCCTGACTGCCAGGATTACTTCTTTCTCAGAGCAGGGCCACCTCCACATTACCTTCCGGTGATGTCCAATCCATCAGGCAGAGCTTAGGAGCTTCTAGGAAGGTCGGAAGAGGAAAGAAGACTTATTTTAGCGCATTCACGTGCCGAGTTACTGCTAAGTGGTGGACACTCTCAGTTGCGGTGAGATATATTTGTCTTGTCTCTGGACTGGAAAGATATCATCTTTTTTACTTCCCCTCCCATCTGGAATTTCTAACTTCCTAAATTCCATCTGGAATTCCATACCCTTCCAGCACCTGATGGCACTAGCTGACCTAGGCTAGAAACTGAGGAAAAAAACAAGTCAGGTCCTGGGGGAAGGTCATAGGAGCTAAGAGGGGTGTGGGGAAGACAGAGAGACATACCCTAGCTCCTATTTTATGCCAATTGAGTAGTCAGATAATAAACTGAAAGGCAAATATTTGTACATGTGGCATATGTATACAGTGTTTTATTAAATAAAAATAGAGATCAAGAGGAAAAGTCGCATCTGTTGCACATCAACAATGTATTCATCATTTTGCATATATTTTCACATTTACTCTTCCAACAACGAGCAAAAAGCAGTACAATCAGCCCTAGTTTGAAGATGAGCAATGTGCTCCTGAGAGAGCTTATGCAATGTGCCCTAAATTAGCTCCTGAATAAAGGAGTGAGGATTCCCACACTAGGCTCTCCAGCTCAACTAATTGCTTGGATTCAAACTCTTTAAAAAGTTTTTTTTTTCTGGTAGATAAACTTAAAATCATTAAAATTTTCTTATGTATAAAAGTGTTATTTTCCTAAAGGCAATAATTTTAATTTTCTTTCTTTTCCCCAAACCCCACTTCATTCAGATCTATTTCATTCGTACCAATGAAATTGCCAATATGATTTTGCTAGGCCAGCATGTTTAAATGCAAGTTAAATGACTTGGAATTAAAAGATATTCATGAACATTTCCTGAGGTACTTTAAAATTGC
The DNA here is from genome assembly GCF_030020395.1 of Manis pentadactyla. Classification (NCBI taxonomy): domain Eukaryota; kingdom Metazoa; phylum Chordata; class Mammalia; order Pholidota; family Manidae; genus Manis; species Manis pentadactyla. The sequence goes on along the minus strand of NC_080037.1, from coordinate 23,786,733 downwards.
ATAAACTTTCAGTTCTTTATAGATTTGTGAGGAGGTGTCATATTCCCAAGCTGTGTTCTGCTTTTATTAGGAAAACAAAATCTCTTCTCTCTCACCTTCTCGCATTAAAAAAAAATGTTCTCCTTAAAGACTACCACTGTCAGCTTACATCTTGTCTTTTGAAAGGCATTTTAAGAAATTCAGAAGAAGCAGGAACAAAACTTGGGTAAATCCTATATGTAATGAGTAAGAAGAAAATTATTCAATTTCTTCTTATCACTCTCACAAGATCCAGGGCCTGCCTGTAATTGCCAGCTTCTGATGGTCACAAATCCTGACATAGGCAGAGTCATGCTCAAATAACCCATCCCATTCTAGAAATTCTACTTTACTTCCTGATTTTGTTAACTCAAATCCTTTACAAAGGAGTTCTTTTATATCAGGAAATAATTGAAGCAATAATCAAAACACCTTTGAAGCTAACCATGACTGCATGCACAGCTTTGATACTCTGCTCTACACAAATCTTAAGCAGTAATATCTACTTTACCAAGGAACCAAACTTATAATAATCTTTCTAAAACTAAACTTCCCCAATAGCTTTCAAACTAATACACTTTAGTCAATACCCAAATAAGCATTTGGCTATATGCCTAATACCTGCATACTTCACATCCAATGAGTCAATCTTTTGGTTTCGATGGTATGACTTTTCCCATCTCATCCCAGAACAATGCAGCTCACAAGTTATAACATGTACTATAAGCAGGATCAGCTACATAATTTGTGGAGTCCTGTGCAGAGTAAAATTAAGTGTTTATTGTTCAAAAATAACTAAGAATTTCAAGATGGCAATGTCAGAGCCTTAAACTAAATGTGGGGACCAGCACACTGGGCCCTGTGTGACCACACAAGTCACTTGCCCAGACAGCCAGCCCTGAAATACAATTTCAGCTAATTGACTTGTCACTATGCTCTGTCCTGATAATAGTCTATATTCCAAGTATCCTATAAATAGTCATCTTGGAAAATAAAAGACGGTTATACTAATTCTGTCCACAAATAAAGATTAAGTTGATAAAAACATAATCGTAATACACTTTTAAAAATATTTTGAGAGCATCCCTAAACTCAGAATTTGTAGTATGAAGAACTGAAATTAGCACTTGATCTATCAAACTTATTTTGAACTTTAATATTTAAAAAAGGATAGGGCCCTGGATACTTTTAGGAAAAATGCTTTTTTCCCCCAATGTCTTTCTTTCTTTATTTCATTGAAGCATAGTTTATATACAATCTTTTATATTGGTTTCAAGTCTACAATACAGTAATTCAACAGTTATCCACATTATTAAATCCTCACCCCAAGTAGTGCAGTTACTATCCATCAACATAGGAAGACGGTTGCTGGAAAATGCCTTTTCTGACAAATATATACAAATAATGACAAATTATACTGGTCAGTCTCTCTAAGGATTCTGTACAAAATGAACATGTCATTTTCTTGTATTTCAGGCTGACTACATGGATCCTATTTTCTATGAAAGAATACATGATGCGTACTGTGAGGATTATGACTCTTGATTCGTGATTTGTTTCTCTCATCCGTTGTGTCTCTATGTATCCTTTCCACATTCTGGATACATTCAGATCATTTTAATGATTTTTTTCCAAAGTAATGATTCTTGGTATGTGATTACCTCTTATTGCATAATTAATATATTTGATCTAAAGCAAAACAGAAAAATTCAGGCATGAAAATGCATAAATTACCTATATTTTTCTACTCCAAGTTATCAAATTTTAATTGGGATACACATCTTTCTTTTTTCTTTAGTGTTTAAAAAAGGAGAATATACATCACAGGTTTCTATAAACCTTTTCAATTAACAATATATCAGGGACATTCTTCTAGATTAGCCTTTTATTTTTCATATTTGCTTGCAGTCCATCATATAGTCGTAGTGCAGTTCACGCAGCTCTGCCGCTGGAGACCAAGGACCTCAGTCAAGAAACTTCCCCAGGCCTTTCTTTGTCAGTCTTCCTGACAAACGTGCTATTATGTCTTATCATTCACCTGTGTTTGTCACCTGTTTAACCATCATTTACTTTGTAAGAAAGCTGTTGCATCGTCAGTTTCTTATTGGGTATAAATGCCATTTCTCCTCCCTGGCTTTGGGCAGCTGCTTCTCTCAGCTGTGGCTCGTCCTGCTCAGAGTCCTGTTCTTCACTGGCCCTTCAGGAAAGTCCTGACCTGGGTATGCTGACTTCATGAGGCAGCCTTTTCACCTAAGAGGTCACATTGCTGCACGTAATGTATTTTTATGAACATCTAAATACACAGTGTATTTCTTAACATTAACTGTCAGCTGCTCTGTGATGCTCTGGGCCGTGGTCAGTCACCATCGCTACAGGCCTGCTGCTGCTTTGCCCTGTGGACGTCTATATAGATCACTAATACAGGAGAGTTAAGTAACACTGTTGCCTGCTATTAAGAGAATCTTCCCTATGCTTTCAGATTTGGAGTTCGTTTCCTTTGTCCACAGCTTCCAAATATGTCCAACTCATCTCTCCCAAGCAGCAATCACAAACGTCTCTCTGGCTTCAAGTCAGCTGCTCCAGATGATTTCTGCCTTTTTCTCAGTAACTCTCAAAGTTCTCTACATTTTATGGCATGTCACCCCAACACACCCTCCACATTTGATAAAAACCCATCCTCAGTGTTATTTTTATGTGGCAGATGAATGCCAACTAATTTTCTATCATTTTGATGTATTTCTTAGGTCTGTGCAAAATGAATTTTGTATATGAAACATAAATTATACTATGCAAAATATTTTCAAATTTGATGAAAATCTAAACAGAAATTGTTATGCAATTAGTAAATTACCTAGGTCAATAAAGACATTCTTAGTTAAATGAATACCTTCATGTAGTAACCTAATTTTTTAAAACGATTAAGCATTTAATCATTAAATTTTTGAGATTTTGCCATAGTGTGTCAAAAAGGAGTGCTTCCTCCTTCATCTCTTGTATACAGATAATATAATTAATTAATTAATTAAACACTTCCTACCAGGCATTTTTTTCTGATACATTAAGAAACTGTACAATAATAAATTTGTTTGAAAAAATATTTATTGCTTCTACATATAAAGAGCTGTTCTTTGCCCTGGTATACATCAGTGGAAAAAGTTCACAAAAAAAACCCCTCTTCACTGTATAGAAAGAGAAAAATAGGAAGTGAACACATTAATAAATAATTTTAGAAAATTAAAACTGTTGTTAACAATTTAATCAGGGAGATGGGGCACTTCATGCTTCTCTTAGAAAGCAATATTTAAGCTCAGAAGAAACGACTCATGCACATAAGTGGAGCAAAGCACCCCCACAGAGGGAAAAGCAAGAGGAAAGACCCAGCAAGTGTGCTGGGTCATCAGCTGACTGAGCTATAGGGAAGGAGTAATTATGGGACATTTTAACAATAAGTACAAAGAATTGTTGAAGGAATAAACTGGTGCTGTGAATCAAGATAGCTATGTGGATGACTGGTGAGTTCAGGTAGAAAATACAGATCTTTGGGGCTGATAAGGCTAAGAAATTGAGAAGCCAATATACTGGGCAAGTCATCTTCATGGGTACCAAAGTCTCCAGGAGTGATGACAAGGGCCTTGGCAGAGACGTATCAGAATCAGAGATGGCTGTGAACAGGGAGCCTAAGTCTTCCTCTTACATCTCTCAGGCAGAAAGTAGTCATGTTCCCGAGCTATAGAATAAAAGAGTTCTTGTACTAAGAAGGAAGGGGAGAGCAGATGTTCAGGGGGTAAGGATAATCCCTTTTCTCTTTCTCTTTATTATTGAGTATGAAACTTCAAAAGGGTCTTCCAAACATTTATCTCTAAATTTAATGAAAAAAAATGTATTGTTTTATCTCTAATTCAACTTTAATGCCTGAAATGTGGTGAGTGATTAATACCTGTTTGATAAATAAATGAATTGGTGAAAAACTATCTAGATGATTCTCACTTATCAAACATAAAAATATCTCTACTTCAAATTCCTTGCATTATGGTAACTCACATAAGTGTTCATATATAGTCCACGTACACAGAAAGTAGCTTGGTGCAGTGGGCAGAGCATGGACAAACTGGGTCAAATGGCAGCTCTGCTTCTAATACCCAGTATGACCAAAGAAACAACCTCTTTAACCTCACAGAGGTTGAGTTTCCTTCTCTTCAAAGTTCCAGATAGTTTGTGATTTCTACACATTTTTCTAGCTGTAGGTTACGTGGGAGTCGTTGACTGGCTGACTTCATATTCTCAGAAACATAGTAGGACTGCAGTCCATGGCTTCTAGTTCAGTGACCCATGAGGCTGGTTATAGCCCACGGGTTGTGAGCAGTCAACTGTGGTCTGGGCATTGAATGGCAGGGTAAGACCCTCAAAACTTTTCATGGTTCTTCTTAAAACAGGTGGTAGGCAGAAATCCATGATGGCCCCTCAATATGATTGCCCCTAGGGTACCTTCCATATGTAATCCCCTCTCCCTTGAACTAGGTAAGCTCTGTGAATATAATGGGGTAGGACTCCTGTGATTAGGTTACATTGCATAGAATAGTTGATGGGATTTTGCAGATGTAATCAAGGTTCCTAATCAGTTGACTTTGAATTAATCAAAATTATTCTGCGTGGGCTTTATCTAATCAGATGATCCTTTAAAAGAGAAATTCTCCTACTGACCTTAATGAAGTGATCTGCCGTATTGTCTGTGATAAGGGCATGTGGCAGCAAGATATGAGTGGCACTTAGGACCTGAAATCAGGCCCTGGGTAGCAGTCAATAAAAAGGGGACCTCGTCCTACCTGCACAAAGAAGTGAGTTCTGCCAATAATGTGATTTTGGAAAAGGACCATGGATTCCATAAGGAGTATGATCCAGCTAACCCTTTGATTTCCATCTTGTGATATCCTGAGCAAAGGACCCAGCTGGTTTGCCCACCCCTGACCCACAAAATCTGAGACAATAAATGTGCATGTTTTAAGAGTTGTTGTAAGCCATTGAGTTTACAGTAGTTTTTTTACAAAGCAATAGGTAATTAATAATACATAAGAAGCCATATTTATATATTTATGAGATCACTCTGGCAGATTAGTTCCCTGAATGAAGATTATGTGTACAGGGCTGAGATTTAAAAAGAGTATTTTCGTTTTCTTCCTTTCTTTCCTTCTTTCCTTCCTCCCTCCCTTCCTTTCTTTTTTTCTTTCTTTTTTAATTTCCTTCTTTTTTAAATCCACAGCCTAAAATGGCCTCTCCTAACTGGTACAAATTTGGCACAGGAAGCCAAATACTATAATAACAAAACAACATATTTTACACTGCATTAAGAAATTTGCTTCAGTGGTGAAGAAACTATTATTAGAGACCAGGATAGTCATCCATTTTAGGTGGTGGATAAACTTATGATAAAACTGTAAAATGTGATCATTTACAGGGCAGATAATATATCTCCTGACCTTATAAATTTAGGAAAACTATTTGGGAAATAGACTGTTAATAACATATGTTGGTTAGTGTTGGCTGCATTTGGGAAATACAAAGTAAAGGTATAGATTCAGAAATAATTGGTTAGTTTGTAAGCAGTATAATGAAAGAGTCTAGAGACAATAAAAAATATGAGGTATTGCAGTATTCGAAAGAGAAATTGCTTCTCAATCCTGACCAGTAAAAGACAATATTGAGAAATTCTTTGAACAAGAAAGGGTGATTAAAATTCAACCGTGGAGCAAGAATGCAATCAGGGTTTTGGCTGTCACATCCACTGTGAAAACTTCTTGATGGATTAAGATGATAGAGGAACATCCATTTGATTGGACAAAATGTCTCAGGGAAAAGGGCTTAAGGGTCCCACTAAGCCTGAGAGGCTCAAGATATTTACAGATAAGTCAAGAGAGAGGTATATTTCAAAATTAACTGTGGATATAGCTCATGGCACATGGGACTGGCTGGAATGAAATAGATTTGAAGTTAATTTTTTGAGAGTTACACCACCAAAGGAACCATGAGCTGAGCTAAAAACAACTTTGATTATTTGAAACCTAACTCTCAGGTCTCCAGCTTTCTGTAGACAAGAAGTTGTTTGAGAAAGCAAGTCAACCCCTAAGAACATTAGTCTTCAGTGTCCACTTCAAATGTGCTAGGATGACAGAAAAGGAATATCTTTGAAGGCAGAGTTTAGGACCAAAGAAGCCAATGACCAGACCTCTTAAGATTCGAATCAGGTCTAATTGAGATATACTTACTACAGCCAGCGTAGGGGCTTCTAGTAGCTTTTGTCCATGGGATTTCAGAATTGCTATAGACCAATAACATTTGTGTGTTTTCCTTTCTTCCCATTTGCGAATGGGGTGCTTATTTTGATTGTCTTATTTTTTTGTTCAATCACTGTAAATTTTTTGGAGATTGGACGTATGGCATACTGATATATCAATGGATAAAGGAGGGGTTGTATTTAGATCTGCTGTAGTGACTACTGTTTATCACTTAGAGATCATGGACTTTGAGTTTTGGGTCTTGACTTGTGGAACTGTCAACTTCTCTCTTTTTGGGAGAGGGTAGAAGTCTTGACTTGGAAGCGAAAATGAACCAAGTAGATGATCAAAGAGTGGACTGTCTAGTATTAAGGATGTTCACTGAACATTCCTGATTTTCTGCATTCCAAGCTAACAGTAGTTTGCATTTCCTGGGTCTCTGTTGTTGGGTTCACTCATATAACTAGTTAAGGCCAATTAGCTGTGGGTAGAAGTGATATGTATCATTCTAGGGCTTACCCTTTATTTGTTTGGTGCAACAAACTTCAGAACTCTCTGTATCCCCCTAGATTCAAATACGAATATAGTGTACTTCTATTCTCAATAGGAATTAGAAGATTCTAAAAGGAGATATCATAAAAAACCAACACATTTTAAATTGGGGATGTTAGAACTATGGAGTTGAGCTAGGGAGAGGGATTGGTTAAAAGGAAGAAAAAAGAAAATCAAACAGAAAATTGTGAAAAAATATAGAATTCACTTGTGACAGGAGAGGATAGGTAGCCAGTGGGCAAGCAATATTCCCAGATACCATAACCAGTTGTGATGGGAACAGCTCTGTTGGTATGGGACCTAGGGTGGTTTGTGAACTGAGTCCCATATTGCCCCCCTGCCCCCCACCCCCTTTACAGAGGTTGTTTATCCATTTGTGATATGGTTGAATTCATGTGTCACCTTTTGTATTCTATCTTGGGATCTTTGACATCCTCAATTATTTTTTAAATTTGCACACATCAAGGTTTATTCTTTGTGCTGTTAAGCTCTGACAAATGCATGCTATCATGTGTCCACCATTACAGTATTGTGCTGAATAGTTCATTGCCTTAAAAAGAAAAATCCCCTGCACTTCACCTAGTCAACGTCTTCCCACCCCCGGTCCCTGATTTGTGCATCATATCTGTAGTTTTGCCTTTTCCCCAGTGTCATATAGTTGGAGTCATACTGTATGTAGGCTTTTCAGACTGGCTTCTTTCATTTAGCAAAATAAATTTGAAATCTGTCCAAAAAATAAAAGCTCCTACCCATAGCTAATTGGCCTTAACTAGTTATGTGAGTGAACCCAACAACAGTGACCCATGTCTATTGCCCCTCAATAGACATGTAGTACAAGCTAAAACTATATCATTTTAATTTTTAATCACTGAAATTTGGGTAATACTTGTTAGTGCAACATAATGTTACCCATCCTGAGTGACACAAAAAAGGAGGTCTCAGTCATTTTTGCAAACACATCTTAATAAGGAAAGATATCAGATACCCATTAAGTAGAATGCTTCAGAATTTGATCTTCAGAATGGAATTTTGATATTGAATTTTAAATTTCTTTTCACAAGAAATTATTGTTATCATCCTGTAAAAGTTCTACAGTGAAATAGTTCTTAAATATTATTACATTTAAATGAAAGGGAAGTTGGTGGTCCTGGAATTAACATAGAAAATGCTTGTTGATGTAAATGATTCTATTTATAATGTTAACAAAGATTAGCTTAAATATTCTATTATGACTGCAATGGAACTTGAGTGCTGAAAGTTAAAATTACATGTTTTGAATGAATTTACCTATGAATTAAGTATACCACTCATAGGAAATGTTTTAGCAATTTATCAAAAATCACATGAATATTCATTATAAGTTTACTTCTACTTCTACTAAAAGCCTTAATTGTGCCAACACTTTTATGATGATATGATTGTGATGAAGAACCAATGTAGCATCATTTTATTTGTCACCAGAAAAAAGCGTATGTTTCTCTCATCAGGTTTCAAGGCAAAAATTTTTAGAAACCTTATATAAAGGAAAACATCATGGTAGTTGAGTAGAATAAAGAATTTTTGCAAAAAGTAGCATTTTCCTCATTTAAATCCTTAAAAACATTGTTTTAGTGATTTGATTTTTTAATAAGTATAGTAGACTTTTAAACTATAATATTTATTATGATGCAACTAAGAAGCAATATGGATTTCTAAATAGTGAGTTTACTTGCTAGACCTGTCGTTTTTTGGTTTAGTGACCTTGAGAAGGTAATTTAACTTCTTTATTGTTTAAACATTTCTAAATGGGATAATAACTTATGGAGTGTTATAAATTTTAAACAGTTTTTACCTGGGTGTGTAAGTAGCCTTTGTTAAAAGAAGGAGGCTGAGATGGAGGCAAAGAACAAGTTACTAAATGTTGTATTAGTTCAAAGAAGTGGATTCAGGTTAGAAGACTGGTTTTACAAGTGGTACAGAACCAGGTGAAGAAATACATGTAAAGTGACAGCAATGGAAACAGATCCACCAGAAACAGGAGACCGATGTTCTGAAGTCTAACCACTCCCACAACTACAGACAAGAATAGCATGAACTTCTCTTCCCTGGTACACTTGGAGACTTGTAATAGGAGGGACATTAGAGAGAGATAAAAGTTAAAAAACCCCACAACTGATGGACACTTAGGTTGCTTCCATATCTTAGCTATTGTAAATAGTGCTGCAATAAACATGAGGGTGCACATATCTTTTTGAATCAGAGAACTTGTTTTGGTAAATTCCTAGCAGTGGCATTCCCGGGTCAAATGGTATTTCTATTTTTAGTTTTTTTAGGAACCTCCATATTGCTTTCCACAATTGTTGAGCTAATTTACGTTCCCACCAACAGTGTAGGAGGGTTTCCCTTTCTCCGCATCCTCACCAGCATTTGCTGTTCCTAGTTTTCGATGTTGGCCATCCTAATTGGTGTGAGGTGGAATGGATAAAGAAGATGTGGTACACATACAAAATGGAATACTATTCAGCCATAAGAAAACAAATCTACCATTTGCAACAACATGGATAGAGCTAGAGGGTATTATGCTCAGTGAAATAAGCCAGGCAGGGGAAGACAAGTACCAAATGATTTCTCTCATTTGTGGAGTGTAGCAATGAAGCAAAACTGAAGGAACAAAACAGCAGAAGACTCACAGACTCCAAGAAGGAACTAATGGCTACCAAAGGGGAGGGGTGGTGGAGGGCAGGTGGGAAGGGAGGGAGAAGGGGATTGAGGGGTATTATGATTGGCACACATGGTGTGGGGGGTCACGGGGAAGACAGTATAGCAGAGAGAAGGCAAATAGTGACTCTGTAGCATCTTACTACACTGATGGACAGTGACTTGAATGGGGTATGGGGGGGAACTTGATAACATGGGTGAATGTGGTAATCACAATGGTTTTCATGTGAAACCTTTATAAGAGAGTATATCCTCTCTCTGTCTCTCTGCCTCTCTCTGTCTCTCTCACTCACTGCTCTCCCTCTCTGTCTCTCTCACTCTGCTGCTCTCTCTCTCTCTGTGTCTCTGTCTCTCTGTCCCGCTGCTCTCTCTGCTGCTCCCTCTCTCTCTCCCCCCCACACCCCCCTCTGGGACAGCCACTCTCTCCTTCAGGTAATAAAGTCTCTTGCGTGGGAAAAAAAAAAAAAGAGTGTATATCAATTATATCTTTATAAATAAATAAATAAATAATAAAAATAAAAAAAACAAAAATACCAAAAAACCCCACAACTATATACTGGATTTAATGGAGAAATGTGGGATAATAAGGGATAAAAATAAAACAGGGAAAGGACAGGAAGAGAGCAGGAAGAGTGCAATTCAACAGGAGGTGCCTTCTCAAGTAATTTTGGAGCCTTTTTGAGGAGGAATTATGTTACCTGATAGTTCTTTTCACCTTTTATTTCATTTAGTGTAGAACCAATGACACTTGTATTTGAAATCACTAATGGAGGTCTGTCAGCACTTAAGATCTACTGAAAGGATGGATTCGTTTGGACACTATCGATAAAAGGGAACATTAAGAGTATTTCATGGTGTTTTGTCTCTGAAGGTTGATGATAAATAATGATTCTCATTGAAAATGAACCTTGGGGTTGGTGGAGAGAATAGAAATACTTCAAAGAATCCTGTGATTATTTTCATTATTTCAGTGAAAGTCTTTCAGTGAAAATCATATTTGAATAGGGAAATGTGTTGGTATTAACCACGACAAAGGGAAAATAGAAAAACCACCTAAAAGATGCTTTTCACTTAAGGGAGAGAAACTATTGCTGGTGTAGGAAATAACCAAAGATATTACAGAGGTCTGCATATGTTGAGCATAATGTGCAGCTGGGTAGAGTAAGCTAAGCAAGGTGCTTAAAAATTAAGAGTCCTTTAGGTTTTCTGCTTAAAGAAAGAGTAATGGTGTGTGGCCTTGTATTTTTGTGGGGAGGAAGCTCTTATAGCCTGCAAATTGTTGAACACAATGCTATGAAACAAGGACAGGCACTTTTAAGTAAGCCAAGGGCCCAGAATTAAATGCAATTAAAATCCTTAAGACTAAATTTTACATAAATGAATGAGAAGAATAAATGTAGAAGTGTTAGGAAAGGAGTCAAGAATGATTGTGATAGTAATACTTGTAAGATAGATCCAATGCCTCCCATTTATTGAGATGGACAACTTTGTAGTCAGGAGAAGGATCCCCAGAGTCACATTTGGATTTGTACCTCGGCTTTGCACATACTCTCCGAATATGACTCTTGTCAAATTGCTTAGTTTCTGAGCCTCAGTTTCCTCACCTATAAAATTAGGACACAAGTGTTACTTATAAGATCATCATGACAATTAAAACCACAGTACCTAGTGCATAGTAAATTCTCAAAATATGTTAGGCAAGTACTATAGCAAGCTACATAGATAGTAAAATGCATTTTGAAATATCACTCAATATGTTTTCTTTTCTAGTTGGTTATTTGTTGCGGGGTGGGGCAAGAGGTTGCTGGTGTCTCCGTTATTAGTTCATTTAGCCATTAAGGTGAAGCCAAGGGGAAAAGTGAAGGGGGTGGAAGAAACCACCTAGAACAGAGATGCTTTGTCAATGTAATGAGAATGTAACATTGCCTGGGGAGATGTCTGGCCTGGCCCTTGGAGCCAAGGAGATAATTTGTAAGCTTTTGGGATCTCCCACCTGGTGAAAGTATTTTTAGTTACCTGGAGATCTTGGGTACACCAAGTGTTATAAAAATGTGATACATGGTGGAGACTTTGGGTCACGCAGTATGAGCTCAAGCTCTGGGGTGATGCTGAGGCCAGCCGGTGAGCACTCAGCCATGTCTGTATGACTGAGCCCCAGGAGCGACTCTGGACACCCGGCTCCGGTGAGCCTCCTGGTCAGCGATGTGCACTGTCACACGTCATTGCTGGAAAAGTTAGTGCTGTCCACGACTTCGCTGGGCGGAGACCATTGGAAGCTCCATAGGTAGAGTCCTGGACTCAGTTGGACGTGTTTCTTTGCTTGGTTGACTCGCATCTGTATCCCTTCTCTGTAATAAATCAGAACTGGAAGAGGAACAGTGGGAACTCAGCGAGTTCTGTGTCTCTCTAGCGGGTTATTAAGTCTGCGAATGACCTGGAGGACTCTCACCCTCGCAGCTGGAGTCAGAAGTGATGGTGAATAAGGACTAGTCCCTATTGTTACACTTTCTCATCAAGGTTTTGTTTTAGAGAGGGTAGGAAGTTAAGATTTTAAAAATTTGTTTGATTATTTCACCATACAATTAAGCAAATGGGAAACATGAAGGAGAGAGGAGAAAATAAAACGGCAGAGCAGAGGAAGCCTTTGTTCAGTTTCAGCTTCTAAACCAGACACCAGAGGTTTCAGACCTAGAGAGAAAAGGCCAAGTGTTTGAGAATACGGAAAGGGGTTTTTTGGAATTCTCATAGTTAAGATTTCCACCTTCTCACACCAAATCTGCCCTTTGCCCATCTTCTTCATCTCAGTAAGTGCCCTGGAGGTTCTTTATCTCCTGAAGGTCGAATCTCAGATTCATCCTTCATTTCCCTTCCTCCACGACTCACCACCGGTCCAGCAGCACGTCCTGCGGACTGTCTTTCTGAAACACACCCTCAACCTGTTTTCTTCTTTATAGTCTCCTTACCTCCACACAGCATGAAAACCCCGTATTTCTTTCTTCCCCAATACACAGCTTCCCAGGTGCTTCTGTTTTCATCCTTTTCCCAATTATTCTCTGGGCTAATGTTTTTTAAAGAAAGGCCCACAGACTTCCTACTTGCCTTTCTCCTTGCGTGAACATCCGCACAGATGATGCGAAGGCCGTGGTGGGTGACCAGCTGGTGCCTCAGGCCCAGTGAAGGCAGCGACACACAACTGTATTACCAGCCATTGTATTTGTCACCACCACACACTTGCAGTTAAGAAGTCTGTTTAATTTATGAATGTCCTTGATGAATTTATTAAATTTCAACTTAAAAATGCATGTCCTTTAAATATCCTGTGACCAAACGGGAGACATACACGCAGCAGTTTTGCTGCCCACAGAGTTAGGACGCTTGTCTAAGGCAAAACCCTTGTTCATTTGTTTGTGTTGAGAGACCAATTAACAGTTTCTTTCTCACAGAACATCATTTTCACTTGCAAGAACGACAGTCAGAAAACAAGTTATTTAGACATGGATATTCTCCAGAATGAATGAAGCAAGACTGTCACTTCAGTGAGAATGACTGACAGTGTAAGCATACAGTCAATGATAAAATGTGAGCCTTCAAGAGGAAAATTAGAAGTTTAGAAAAGTGGATCTTGTACCATTATATTAAGAAGGTTCCAGTGCTTAAAACGTTCTTTTGCTGAGGTCAACAGTGATGCTAACAAAGTGATTTTTATAAACTGTGTAATGAAATATGTCAAACATGAGAAAGAGACACATAACTTATGCAATTAATATTTTCCATGAATAATGTTTCTTTTACCAACTCATACATGGGTAAAATGTCTATTCTAAGTGCAATACAGACCAAGAGATTTTACAGTCACAGTATGAAAAGTTCCCTAATGGTTTCAAATTCCACAGTACAAATCACTTTTAAGAAAGTTATTTGTCAAGTTTTGGTGTATTATCAGAGAATAATATCCAGTTATCTGATAGGACTATTGAAATACTCCTCTCTTTTTCAGCTATGTATCTGTGGGAGGCTAGACATTTTTCATATATTTCAATACAGAAGCATATTGCAATAGAGCTAGTTAGAAGTAGATACAGCTCTCCTATATTAAGACAGACATTAAAGTAATAATATAAAGCAATGCCAATATTCTTATCTGTCTTATGTTTTGAAATATATAGTTTCAATAAAAATCAATTTTTTGTTGACACAGAATGACTTTATTGTTTTTAAGTGAATTAATAAATAACATTTGCATTTCCCAGTTTTTATTTCTAATACATAAATATCAATAGAAACACACTATATAAACAAAAGCCCTTTGAGGCCCTCAAACATCATTAACAATCTTGTCTGTCTCATATCTCATGTATCTTAATACTTTGTTTATCATTCAGTCCTTAGGGTCTAGAACAGTCCTGGCTGATGGTAGATGCTCAGTGTATTGTTCTTAAATTAGTGAGTGATGACTTACAGGATTGGCTACATCCAGTCAGAGCCCAGGGAAAATTTGAAAGAACTTACGGGAGAAAGAACCCTCAGTGCTGGAGTGAACTGTGTTTAGGAGAAAGCACGGAGGTAAGAGCAAGTTGGACAACATCAAGAAGAGAGAGAATAAGAAAGAGAAGTGTTCAGACACAGTTATCTCATTCCCACCTTGGAATCTAAGTCTGAGATACAGGGTGCCTGGAAGGATCCAAATAGTTTTGGGGGATTCTAAAAATAGTAGTTTGTGAGTAGTTTTTCCTCCCTCCCTCCCTCCTTCCTTCCTGCCTTCCTTCCTGACTTCCTGCCTGCCTGCCTTCCTTCCACCTTCCCTCCCTTTTGCCTATTCTTCCCTTCCTCTTTTTGGCAAGCTTCTCAGACAGTTCTCCTATTTGTCATGGCACTGAGTTCAGGTGGCATGGGATTAGTAGAGCAGCAATTGCTGAGGAATGTGACTGGGCTCAAGGACAACTTATTATTAGATGATATGGAGAAAGCATTGAGAATTCCTCTTACAATACTCAGAAATACTGAGACAATTAATAGTATGGGAAAGTGTCGAGCTGGGGCAAGGGAGCTGCAGATGTGAGGTCTCAGGACCACTCACAGTGAGAAGGCTTGTGATCGTCATTGGAAAATTTCAGGGTAACAAACAAAGTGCCCAGCCCTGACAAAGAGCAACTGAGGAGACCCTAGCAGAGACTACTCAGTGAGCAGGTGGATCCACAAAATTAATTTCCTTGAGGTGAAAGCTGACTTTAGCATTTTGTTTAACTCTCTGTGTTCATTTTTTCATATAGCTCTTGGTCCTAGTAACTTTTTTCTAACCTCCAGATTGAACAGTTGATAAGAAGATTAAAATTTCATTTAGTACTTTTTGGTGTTTTCATTGGGATGATTGATCTAGTACATAATCACTATAGTGATGGAAATAGAAGGGAAGATGTGAAAACACTTTTTCATGATGTTTGACTGTGAAAGAGGCCATTTCATAGTAATTGAAAGAGAAATTACATAGGTGACAGCAAAGAATGAGAAACACATATATTAACAGAGAAGAACTGAGCAACACATTAAAGCTCTTAAAGAGTAAAAACCCTATTTCATCTAATAAGATTGTGAATAAAAATTTTAAGGGCTTTTTCCCTGATGATTTTAGTGATGTATGAGAAGAAAAGGAAATGATCAGCACAGTGATACAAGGTGTGTTAACCGTGGCATTTACAGCAGGAGAGGAAGGCCATCCAAAATGCAGCCTTTGACATTATTCAACATTGATTTAGAGAATTTTTACAATAATTCTGCTACACAGGTTGACAAAGCATGCCAGAGGTCAAGATTTGCCAAGCACAGTGGTTGTCACCAAGGGCCAGAAAATCACAGACTATTTGCTGAATTTTGCAGAAATAAAAATATGAAGAAAGTTTAGAATACTCTTTCTGATTTTGTAGAAAGAATCACTGTTGGTCATGTAAATCAAGACTGTTCTTATAATTATGCAAAAACAGGCATTTCTAAAAATAAACTGCTGGAAAAAAGACAAATGCATGATGCTTAAACTATTAGCACAAATCCTGCTAAGTCAGTTTAGTGAGAATCTACCCCCAACCCTTAAAATCCTATCTCCCTTGATGGGTGATCAAATTCTCCCCATTGGCCCCCCACCACGTTTGATATCTGATCACTCTGGACTGCCGGCATGAGGAATGCTGTTAAATTGGTTTAGCAACAATGCCCTGTCCTTGGTGTGTCTTACTGGTGATTTCCCACATACTGATACCCCTCAGCCTGCTCACTGGCTATAAACCCCCACTTGTTCTCACTGTACTTGGAGTTGAGCCCCACTTTTCTCCTCCTCCATTGCAATAGCATTGACATCATTTGGAATATTCCTACATAAAATCTTCTGTACCATTTTAACAAGTGTTCTTTAACATTATGTCCAACTCTTTTATAATACTTTTTTTTTGTTAGAATGAAGAAGAAAAATGGTGAGATACGTTGATAGGGCGATGGCTAGGGGACTTTCAAATTTCACAGCCCATGTGGAGAAACTAGGAGGAAGGATGGATTCGACCGAAGAGCGATTTTCTATAATATCCAGAGACGACCTATGAAAAGGACATTTCAGATTGCAGGATAAAGGTCAAAAACCTGGGAGGGATAACCTAGAAATAATATTAGACAAATGTCAGCATTCTATTGAAATAAATGAAGTGAGGAAGAAGCAATGGATGAGGATGCAAAAAAGGAAGCCCTGCGACATTTCAAGCCTGTTGTGGAATGATTTCTCTAAAAAATCTTCCCTATGCAAATTCAGAAGTGAACCAAACTAGCAGCATTTCACTAGAAAGGAATAGTGCTGTAAATATTTTACAGGCAAAGATATGACCCCATAGTTTGATTCAGGGTCTGAATTTGAGTTTATTGTTTATCATGTGGTATGATAATACCTTCCAAACTTATTCAGATACTATTTTCCCTTGAAATTCGTAAAGCATTTGAGAATTTTCCTCCATTACATCTTAACTTGACATTTGAAACTGAGAATTATGTATTTAAACATCATATCTGTTTTCATTATTTTCTTTTTGATTAAGAAATTCGATCATTTAACTCAAATCCTTCTAGTGCACGTGTTGCATTGCTCAATAATTTTATGATATGTATTGTGATACATCATCTATTTAAAGCACTCAAATAATGTATTTTCACAAACATTAAGCTTTTAAAATATTGTGAAAGTGAGTATCTGTGACGTCTGTTGTTCCATTTAATTCCCAGGAGACACATTTTCTAACGGATCATTCCTGAGAAACAAAAATTAATTTATATTTAAAAAGAAAACAAGAGCAACAGAGATTAAGAGTTCAGGATAAACTTGAAATTATTTGGTTTTATGTCCCAGGTTTTTCATGACTTACTCTTCTTATGGGCTTTCCTGCTCACCTTCTACTACCCCACGTTGCTTCCCTAGACTGCTGTCATACCAAACGCTACAGTTCATTGAAAGCCACCTCATGCTGGGGCTCTATAACTGCTGTCCTCTGCCTAGAACACACCCACCACTGTCTTTAGCTGTACTCTAATTGTGCACATCCAGGGACTTGGCCCCAGCAGAGATTAAATATGTGATTTAATTTTGTTTAATGAGAGCAGTTGTCAACTGTATCACAGAATAAACAGGCACAGAAAATCACCTTACAATAATGGAAGGTTGCTTTTTTGGACAATTGTGCCCTCTGGCATTAGAGAATATAGATCTCTGACTGCGAGGGGAGGGGTGCCAATTGTTTGAGAAGAATGGATCAACCTGACTGAAAATAGGGCTATCGGTTTTATGAAGAGCAGACACCCTAATTAACCCTGACTTAGTGCTATTGAGGCCTCCTTGTCTCTCACGTAGTGGCTGTACATACCCAGTGAACTGAAATGGTGATTGTGCTCAAGACAAAGTCATGTCCTTTTTACGATGCTGGATGCTTGCAAATTATCTTCTCCTTAAGAATGCTGCACAATGTTCTCATTAAGCAAATGTGGTATCAGTAGAGTGGAGGATTCAGTTATTTCCATCCCTTCTTATGGGCTGCAGTGTATTCCCTCTGAATTCATTCACTGAAGTAATAATCCCCAGTACTTGAGAATGTGTCTCTTTGGAGATAGGGCCTTCAGAGTGGTACTTAAAGGTAAATGAGCTCATGTGCGTAAGCCCTAAACCAACTTTATAGGAATAATTCAGGACATGATATGCACGACGCAAGACCAATGAAGGCAGAAGAGAGATGGACGCTATCCACAAGAAACAAAGGCCTCAGAAGAGACCAGCTATACTGACTGATGCCTTGATCTCGGACTTCTAGCCTCCTGAACTGTGAGAAAACAAGCATCTGTTGCTTTGGTAAGACTTCATTGGAGTAAGCAGCAACCGCTCGAAAGATGCCACAGCATTCTCCATTTCTGAAGCACCTAACTCAATAAACAGTTCCTTGGAACTCCTTGGACTGATAAAATGCAGCCTGAATCTCCTCAGCCTCTTGCCTGTGAAGCAGCAGAAATTTGAAAGAAGAACTCTGAAAGGCCTAATCAGATATGAATCCTCCCAGAAAGGTTACTTTGGGGTGTGGATAATGCTCCCCTACAATTCACTAACATAAAGGGTGAATCTTTAGCCCCAACGGACTTTGTAGGAGGAGCTAGGTTCTCTCCTTGTGGAGTATAACTCAACAATTAGTTTTTGTTTTTGTAGTTAACTCACCTGTACAGAAGTGACTTAGACCAGACTGACTTCTCTCTAGAGACTTGATCCTCTAGAAGACATCCAAAATACACAGCAGAGGGAATCACTGCCTTTGGACTACCGGACTTCCTATAGTAACTAGCGGTTTAGGCTATGTATTACGTTTAACCACTACATTCCCAGAATGGACTGGAGGGGCACTATTTCGTCTGTGCAAGCTCTTTAGTAAGATATTCTAGTTACATACCTGAGTCCTAGTTAACCCAGTTAGCACAAGCTCCATGAGGCCAGGTGCCTGTGTCTTTCACCCTAAACCTTGTTCCCAAGGTCTGGAATAATGCAGCGTGGCACATACAACACTTCAAATAAATATTTTTAAAGTTTATAATCTAAATATAGAACGAAATGTTACAGCTTTGTTTTAGATAGAATATAATGTGTAAATATGTAATTTTGCATAAAATCAAGTATGAGCTGGTTTTAAGTTATCATCTACAGAAATGCTTAAACACTTTGAAGACGACGAAATGAACTGCAGTGCTTTGAACTGATAAAAAAATGAGTTTTTTGGGTGGGTAGGGGGAGAACTATACCTGTGAGATTGAAGTAAAAAGAAGTGGGGAAGAGCCAAGAAAGGCCTTATGGACTGTCCTCGTCAGCAGAGGGTCACTGGCTGCTGGCGGATGCTGCAGACCTCGACTGGGACCCTTTAAGGCCCTTCCACTGCTTAGCCTCAGCCCTAATTTTCAGACCCCACTGAACTCCTTCTGTTCTTCATTCTTTTCTTTTATTAGAAAACACAATCCCGAGTCTCATGCTGTGTCTGTGCCCTATTAAAATGGTCTCCGGAGATGAGGTGCAATCTTCCCTTTTACCTATAGTTATATAAATAAGCCACAGATGATCTCTGTGTATTAGCCCATATGTTGTTTATTTCTGACAGATTCTGCTTGCCAGCACCAAACTCAAATTTTGATGTATTTATTCAATTATTTAAAAATAGCCCAAACAAGCAGATTTTTAGCCATTTAAGACCCACCTGCTTGCATGCCTTGCAGAATCTGACTTCCTGTCTGCAAGAAATAGATTATAGCCCCAGGCTATAAGCACTCAAGCCGCGGCAGGTCCGAGCCAGAGGCTCCCAGCCCTGCGGCCGAGGGCACCACCTAGACGTGTAAACCTTCTCCCTGGTCTCCCTCTCCTGTGGGAGCTCCCGTGGCCTCCGCCCCTTCCAGCTGGTGGTCCCCTCACCACAAACGTCTGCACAGTCTCATCAACCCTGTCCGAGGGCCACCCAATAAAGCTTGCTGTGTGATAACTGTCTCTTGTGGTCATATGTTTTTCTTTATCTGCTTTTCCAAATCCCTAAAACTCCTACACCTATTCCATTTCACTTCTTTTTTTTTTTTGTAATCTTAGTTATGTGTTTAAAAGCAAAGTAGATGAGCTTCTTTTCACTTTTTATAACAAGGCATTCGTTGCAATTGGTCAATATTTGATAGATGCACCTTGCATGATATTGGGAAGCTGTGAGGTTTGGCAAAAAACTGGATGGTGTTGAATAACTTTTTCATAAGTGGACGCTCCGAGTTTCCAGTGCTGTAGTCCTCTCTTCTTCATAGTGGCCAGCTGGGATTTCTTAGATGCAGTCCAGGTCGGTGGGCACAGGTGAACTCTTCCACATGGGTTCCAGTGAAGGAGACTTGCATGCCTTGCAAGGTGACCCAAGAAACTAATTGAGTGAGGTTCTGAGACAGTCAAGGCTAAGAACAGAGTGGGATTTTCTCCTGATTAAATTAAATCAAAATTTTCATTAATAAGGCATTCTTTGATGGGCTTGAGTAGGAGCAAAAGGGAAAGAAGACAAGAGAGTGAAGGGTCAACTTCACAGATGGCTTTTGCTGACAAGTACACCTTCCTTAACTAAAAAAATTGCTATACATGTGAAAGTTATGAAATGTCTGGTATTTTTGTAATTCTTACAATCTTGATCCCTGACCCCAAATTTCTGATATATTTCTATGGTATTCACCAGAGATTAGATTTTTATGCATACTATCACTCCAAAGTGTTCTTACTCCTTCATAGTTCTCACTCCAACATCATCTTTTGTGAAATATGTTCTGACCATTTTCTTCATGAGAGTTCTTTTTCAAGCAGGAGGTCTGCAGAATTAAGAGTTCTTTTAGGAGGACATTTAGATTGAGAAGCTTCCTTACATAACTGATTTATGTATTTTTCCATGAGAAGACAACACTAATTAAAAATGACATGTTGGGAAAAAACATATAATGAAATATGGAAAATTGCAAATATGTGTGTGTGTGTATACACACACAGACACACACACACACACACACACACACACACACACACACACACACACACACATATATATATTTAAAAGAGTTTATTAAACAAGACAATGGTTGTTCTTAATAATGGTGTTCTTTGCTATGAGATTTCTTTTCAACTACAGTCAGGGAAAAGCTTCCCAACGGGTTAGGTAAGTATCAACAGATCTTTCCAAGGGATAGAAGGAACTGTTAGAAGAAAGGAATCAGATCTATATGAACAAAACCAAAATATTATTTAGAGAAAGGTTGAGTAGCTCACCTGAAACAAATAGTGCATGCATGAGAGTAGTTGCAGATAGGCCTGGAAGTATGGCTTAGGCTGAGAAGGCTGGGGTTATTGATTTCAATTATACAGTTGTAAAATACAAAGAAATACAAATGGCAGATACTGTTTATAAAAACTAGGTGAAGTTTAAAGAATTTTATGCTTTTCATCCATCTATATGAATTTAGGAGTTACATTTTTCGTGCAATTTATTTTAACAAACTTTTCTAGTGACCAGCGTGGTGCACAGGCTTAACTATACTTTTTGCATGACTGAAATCTCTTCCACCATCCTTCTAAACTTACGGACCCTATGGATTAATTTCCCACTCACTTTGCACCTCATATTTTACTAAATATTCTCTGTGTGGAACATATGTTAATCTATCCATATATGGAGACATACTCTGCTTCTCCTTAGACTCTAAAAGGCTGAAATTTTAACCAATGGGTAGATTTGCAAAGAGATTTTGCATAGAACTTTTTGATGATCAAAGCTGGTAGTAATACACACTTAGAAGCAGTACTATAGTAATTAGTATCTCATAATTGCTTTTCACAAAAAGGCTAAAAAATCCTCCCTCTCAGAAATTTCAGGGAGTTGACAGAGATGGTTTCCTGAGCTTTTCCAAATATGATTTCTTTTGAGTCTTTGTCCTAAATATAGAGTGACTAGAAACAGGACCTACTTCTATTGGTTTCTGTTTTGTAGTCTCCCCATTACACCATGTCAACTCAAAATCTGTTCTCTGAGTCTGAGGAGGAAATTGCTCATTGAGATGATTGTTAATTGCCAGAGAGAAGTGATCACCAAATTTCTCAACATATGCATTGTTCTTCTTTGTTATTTTGGAAATTAAAAAGCAAAAGTCATATCTAAACAAATTTATTTCCTATACTGTATACTTCCTTTTTCAAGAACTATCTTACTCTAAATGAACCAATGAACATCTTAATTGTATAAATTTATCAACACTAAGAAAAATCACAAAAAGTTGTTTCATTAAGTTGATTAACTGCTACCATATTTTGCAAAGGTGTTGTTTGGTGATCTGGAAAAAACAGGAAGGCACTTTAAGGAGCAAGAGGATTGGGCCAGCAGATGAGATACAGTAGGGAGAAATAAGGACTGAACTGAGGTCAAAAAGTCATCCATTGCTGCTTGACTGGTTCCTTGCAGATAGCTCTACTAATTGCTGTTCATTTATCAGACTTGCCAAGAAGCCCTGGCTCTAGTATAGGTCTCATGGCTTCTTTCTCTCCCACATTCTTCCAGAGACAAACATGGCAGGAGAATCAGAAGGAATGACAGTAGAACTTCCTGCTTGCCTGGGAGGCCTGGAGGCTCTGAACAGCTTGAGCAAAAAAAACTGAAGTAGTTGCGCAAGCAGTAGCCATCCTTCTAACATATGCAACTTTTGTAAAAGGAATTCAAGATAAAGACATGATTCTGCACTCCTTTTTATTATGCTCATTTCCTGAATGCCAGTTATTTAAGTTGCTTTATGTTTGATTAGTTTGGAATTACATGCCTTTTATATGCGTTGGTCAATTTATCTTGAGGAAACTGATGTTTCCCCAAGGTCACAGCAAATATATGCTGTTTTGTTTGCAAGCATGTGCTGCTAAAAGGAAAATGTTAACATCAGTCAGAGATCACCCCATCAGGGTTTATTCCTGAAGGTCTGAATCTCCATGCTGTCTGCACTAATGGCAATAACAATATGTTATTTTCTTATATAACAACAATAAAATGCTACTTAGTGCAACATTATACAAGCCTACTTGGTTTCTAGTTTCTTCTGTAATATTCCCCATAGCACTGTATATTTCCAAGCTTAAGTTCTGGTCTACTGCAAATATTAATGGAAAATAATTACACACAACTCTGCTAGACAGACCATTACTTTCAATTCCCTTTGAATCATTTAAACAAAATAGAATGGATCTTTCTTGATCATTTAATTATTACAAAAAAGTTTGTAACAGGACTTCTTGTGTTAATTTAAGAATAAACCATACATGAAAAAATTGCATCTTTATATTAGAATGTAGAATAGACTATTTCTAAGATTAAAATAAAGACCAGAAAAACAAACAAACAGATCTTGTCATCAGCATATTTACCAAACTCTTTGCAAAAATTTACTAGACATAAAGGCAGGGATTTGTTTTGTTCACTGCTCCATCTGTAGTGCCTGGAAGACTGTCTGACACTTAATAGGAATTCAATGAATATCTGTTGAATGAATGATTGAAATTGAATTTAAGCAAAAGCTTAATTTATTTTAATACAATTCAGACTTTTTAACATGAAACACAGAAGTGGAGCTAGAAAGGTATTTGTTTAATGTTGTTGCTTTTGATTTAAGAGTAAAATGATAGACTGAATCATGCTTCCAGCAAGACATTTTTCTAAATATCTCTGCAAGTTGTGTTATGTGTTCAAAGGTTTTAGAAGAGTTAAGCTAAGTGGTCTTCTCAGGACCCCTATTATATGATCCCACTAAAAAGGAGGTACTGTATACCTACTGTGCACTCACTTTTGAGAAAGAAAACAAAGGAAAATAAGCTTATCTCTGCTCTCAAGGAGGCAGCACTTGGAGAAAAGTGACCCAGGCATGAAGGACCACCAAAGATTGCAAAACAATATAATGTGAAAAGCTAAGCTATTTGGTGAATTAAAATCCCTATATAAAGTATACAACACAGAATGTTTCCTTTGCTCTCAAGAAGAGTAGCAAAGGCTTTTGCAAACCAGAGGTGCCAAACTGGCATCCTGGAGGCATGACTGAGGACTCACATTGTTTTGCCTGCCCCATGTTTTAAAAGAATGCATCAGCATTTAAACACTGAAGGTTTTAGATCAAGCTATATTTTTATTGCTTCTTTTGGAAAATTATTTCAGAAAACCCAGTATCGTTGAGTTAGCCTTTTTTTTTTTAGATAACCAATGGCTGTCATTTTAGAGGTACTGACACCTTTACACCAAAAACTTCTTAATTCATTTTTGTTACTTTCCTTGAAACCATCTGACTGCGACTATGGTGCTTACTCACAAAAAATGTCAGAAAGCGTCTCTGGACTCTAATTTTTCTTTTGAGCTTCCTGAGGCAAAGGACAGGGATGCCTAGGTCTCCTATTTCAGGACAATTAGAACAATGAGGTTTTTAGGAAGGTTAACAGTAGACTGGACATCGTACACTTGTGTTTCCTAAATATGTATGGGAAGGAACCAGGACTAGCATTAAAACCATTATTAATCTAATGTTTTTCACTTTGTGAATGTTGTTGTACTTCAGTTTTACCAATTTATCATTTCACTGATTTATAGAAAGTTTAATTTACAGAAAATGTCAAGGGCAAGATACGATTTCCTTGTACTGGATTTTGAGGAATGGCTCTTTATCCTGGTCATGCCCACTTCCTCTCCCAAATCTCTCAGACCTCACCAGCATTCCAGACCTCATCATCCATTGATTGGCCTGTCATTTGTATTTGCGTATGCTGGCATTTTCTTTTTTAGTTGGAGAAACCTTTGTAGAAATAGAATCCTGTGTAAAATGAATGTGGTGGGAAAGGAACATGGTGGGTTTCTGTTTGTATTTTGCTCATCATCGTTTTTTACTATTTGCAATAAGATATCCTTTTGGAGAATTAACTGGCTTGTTTCTAGTAATGTACACAGATGGAGAAAGAGGAACTTGGAATGTGATTCTTTTCAGGAGAGAGGTGTGCTGTGATTCAGGTTATTGCTGCTTCACATCTCAAAGAAACCCCACGGATAAAGTAAGTACATTTTTATCTTATGTCAGTGGCATTTTATTGTTTGGGGAATTCCGACATTGAGAGGAAGTCATTCAAGTTCAGTCTTGATGTAAAAGTTCTCTCCCTCTCCCTCTCTCTCCCTCTCTCTCTCTCTTTCTCTCTGGGTGCCTGCTCTCTCTTGCTCTCTTTCTAGTTATGAGATCGCTGAAAATCGTGAGTGCTTTCAAACCTTCCAAGGAGTAGCTTTCAATTACTCAACAAATGTAGCCAATCGACCTAATAATCACTGTCCTGGTTGCTGAGCCACAGAATTAAGACCCTTTACTCTTGAGGATCTCACAACCCAGGGAATATATAGACAACTAAACAGGGAATTTTAATTCAGTACTGTGAGTAGTGGAATGGGCATTAAGGGAACTCACAGGAAGCACACATATTTGATTCTGAGATAGACAAAGAAAGCTTGCTCAAGCAGAGTCGATGGAAGAGTATGACCACTGCAGCTTGGAGTATTTTGGAGAGTGTCGAATGTTGCTGCATATGCTGAGGAATGCATCATGTATTTGATAACAAAAGAGTTTCAAGTATGTTATGATATTTGAAATTTTATTTGTAAGGAAAAAGCATCTATCACTCTTGATAGCTTGCTGGGTTGGAATGAGATGGCAAGAGAAGACTAGGATGACTCCTAGGTTTTGGGTGGGTTTTAGTAAAATTTTCTATGGAGAAGCCTGTGGAGAAGCAGTTGTTGACAGCAGCGAAGATAAGAAGTTCAGTCTTAAATGAGATACTTATGGATTATCATGTGGAGATGTCCACCAAAACATTGGAAATACATGTCTGGAGCTTAAGAGAGATGTCACAGTTGAAGATGTAATGTAATCAGTATAGAGGTAGTGTTTGTACAATCACTTATAGATAGGCTCACAAATGAAGAAGAAAAGAAGAATAAGTATGGGTCTTGGAATACATAAGAACTAAATGAAATAGCTGCAGAATATGTCATACCAGTCAACAAAGATAAGAATCAATAAGACTCCTGATCCAAGTGGCATCTCCTAATCTAGCTTTATCAGCAAAGCAACTTTTGATTGCAGTTCTGTTTCTCAACTTGGTCTAAATTTCTGAAGCATATAGAGCAGAGCAGGGTATAGACACAGTGCAGTCTGCTTAAAGCTGCACGTCATCTCTCCTCTCCTTCCTTCTCCGCAGCATACTGCTAACCACTCTTGTTATCTTTTAAACTGCACATTGTGAGCACACGTGAAGTATCCTGGGGCCAGTGCCAACAGTCCCAGGGACACCAGCTTCAGGTGCCAGAGTGCATGAGGATGGTGCCAGGTAGTGGGACCAGCCAGGACTGCCACTTTTTGCCTTGATTTTGGCTCTGGTTCTGATTGCATAGTTTCCTTTGCTTGGTGTCCTCACTTTCCAGTTCTCCCAGAATGTCTAAAAACTCCTTGAAAAGCAATCAATACTTTTCATTCTTGCTTCAATCAGCCAGGCTTGTGTTTGTTGCTTGTCATTTGAGTACTATGGTAAATAAGTGATACTATGTGACAGTACTGATAATACATGCCAAACATAGTGCTAGCTGCTCAAGAAATAAAAATGGGTAGGAGTCATGATCATAAAGAATTAATAATATTCAAAGATCCCCTTAGAGTTTGTCAGTCAGAGTTTCTTTATTCTCAGTCAGTATAAAGAAACTGTAATTGATTGAGTACACATTTATAAGATCTGGATACAGAAAATATTTCTGCTTAACTAGATCAAGAGATTTAAAAAGTATTTGGGGTAAGGGTTTTCTTAAGGACAAGAGCGGAGTCTCTACATATCACTGAACAAATTGCAGCATCACAGATTCTTAAAGTGAAAATGACCCCTAAGAGGCCATCTAATCCAAATTCATGGAACTTAAGAAAACATTTTCGTGCTCAAATTGGTGTAGACTGGTAATTACCTGGGTTAAGGTTTATCACTTTTTTTTTTTTAATCAGCACAGACTTTCTTTAATATATTACAATTAAAGAAATATTTCAGGCTAGTCTGTCAGTTAGCCAAGGCTGTCATCAAGGCTGTGCTTCACTGGACAGGCATCTGAGTGTGGAACAGAGGTACTTCAATAACTTAACTGCACTTTTATGCTTCACTGCTGCTTTTCACATATCTGTGGTTTTGATCACTGTAAGTGTAATGTACATTTTTGAAATCATGATAAAAGGGAATTCAACTTAACCACTCCTCTTCAACCCATGGTTGACATAATAAACTGGATCAAGATTCTCTTGGAGAGCATACCATTATTTAAAAGTTGGTCGATGAGGACAGATTCAGTTACATTGACAGGTGAGAATGACTCTCTTAATCTTCATATTTTCTACATTATAAGAAAAATGTATCTAGTCTTGATCCATAGCTGGTTTTTGAGCAGTTATGGGAAATTCTATTTTAAGCATTGCACACATGTATTTAGAGGAAACAGTGAATTTATCAATGGTAATATTTTGTTTCATTTGCAAGAAGAAACTTGTTGAGCAAGAAAGTTATTCTCTGGAGATAACTACACACCTGGGTAACCCTTGTCTCCATTGGAATGCTGAGTGCTTTACCTCTTCTAGACCGTTAGCTTTAGAATCGTCTTAACACATTCTAATGAACACTGTAGGAATAACCTCAATGGCTCTGTTTTTAAAGGTACAATTGCTTGAGTGGGAGCTTATTATTGTGCCAGATTCTCTTCTAGGCACTTTATATATAGGATATATCTATCTATCTATCTATCTATCTATCTATCTATCTATCTATCTACTATCTATATATATTATCTCCTTTAAAAACTGTTAGCTGATTCAGGTACTTATTTTTCAAATTAAGTCAGGATTAGTAAACTTCAAACTCTATTCCTCCCTCATTTCTATTAGTTTTTCATTTACTATTCTATCCAATGCCTTTATCATTGGAAATGTAAACATACATTGTGTACAAAAATGAAAGCCACGCTTTGGAAATTTCACAAATTAAAATCAACCTTGTCACTCATAGATCTGGCATCTGAATATGTGGCTTTTAGTTTCTAGAATAGTATTATTTCACATAGAACAATAGTGCAGGTCAGCAAGTATTAATGTCTCTGGATGTAAAAATAATATATCTACATTTGATTCCCTGCTAGCCTGAGGTTATCAACTGAACAGGTCACATTAACTCTCTATTTGGAAAGGGTTCTCTGAAAAATAATAGGGATCAAATAAATGATGTTTAGCATGATTTCTACCTTGAACAATGCCAAGAAACTCGCAAAAACTTCTATATGCCAGTTGCATTTATCCAAGTGTCCATCTGGTGCCGTCACTTGAGAAAACGCCAATGTCAAGTTGCAACATGATCTAAACCAAACAGAGCCTCTATCTTTCAGGACCCAATCTACAATTCCTAAACTGGTTCTCAACAGAACCACTTGCCTTATAAAATAAGCAAGAATTGGAAATATCCTGGCACTTCTCCCTTACTGGGAGTAACAAGTCCATTACCAAATCCTTTCAAATAATTTCCAAAATCCCCTTCAAATCTACTTGATTTACTTCTTTCTATTTTCACTTTCTCTTCCTCAATTCAGGGAATATTACCCTCTCTCCAAACCAGGTTCACCACCATCGCCTTCTAGTTCTAGTTTTCCCTATGCCATGTCTTCCCACCCATTTCACACAAAAAGCAAATCTCTCCCCTAGCATTTATACAATCTCTATGAATCTCAACATCAATCTCCTGCATACCTCCTATGCTACACAGTATTGATTCATGTGATTTCACAAATTTTTCACCAACTTCCCTTCCTCAGTCAACATGATGTTTGTTTGTTTGTTCTATGTCTAGGATTTCCTCCCTTCCTCCTCACTTCTTCTTCTGGTTGATTCCTGTACATCCTTCAAGATTCAGCTCTTGAAGGAACAGTTAACAGGCTATATTAAGGGCTTTTCCTAATGAGTTTTCACAGAGACCAGTACATGTTTCTACTGTTGTCCTTATCACACTGCATTTGTTCAATTACTCCATTGTCTTCATTCTTGATTTCCAAAGTTCTTGAGATTATGGATTGCACCTTTCATCCCTGTCTTTCCAGTGTTTATTAGTACATGGTAATTTCTCAGTAAAGTCATGCAGGTTTAAAATGAAAATGTAATGAATATCCCCAAGATCTTAAAGAAGGGGGAATAAAAGCAGTATACTATTGAGTTATTTAGAATTCAGAAATCCAAATAAAAAACCTGAAGGAATCTACTATGGTGATGGACTTCAACCCATTCTTCCATGATTCCAAATATCAACTTTGCAAAATGCAAAACCAAGTACCCTAGGGATTGAAAACATGAACAGAAACAGGTGGATTGTGGAAGAAAGTAAAAAAAAAATTTTTCTCTTTTCTCAAGGTCAAGTTCCAAAAGTGGTTTCCAGTCAGGAAGTCACACCCTGCCAGAGATAAATGTCAACCTTTGGGCTATAGCAACCAGGAAGGGTGTCCCTACTGGTTACGGAGTGAGGGGAGGGTATTAGAGGGAGAGTACAAGATAAGGATATCCTTTAATTCTGCGTATGAACCATCACGATTTCCAGACTAAGCTCTGATCTACACAAGCGTGGGTCAGACTCAAACCAGTGTAGCACAGCCTGGGAGAAATGAATTGAGACTGCAGCAATCTCACATAAAATGTCACACAGCCTACAGACAGTGTAAGACTTATAATGTTGACTGGCTCCTCAAACAAACACTGCAATATTTTGCACAGGTTTACAACAGAACCCAGAGGATATAAAATTTTATATTTGCACAGGGTGAAAATCAACATTACTTAACATTGAAAGAACAAGGAAAATGTGATTTATTCTTAAAAAAGCACAATCAAAAGATGTCAGCTCTGTTTATAGTTCATAATGCATGAGCAAAACCGAAGGTTTCTGTGATGGCTGCCCTTGTACTGTTCACCATGTAAGAACTTATTCACTATGTAAGAATTTGTTCTCCATGTAAGAACTTGTTTGTTATGCCTCAGAAGATTGGAGACTGACGAAAATTAGGCTTGGGGTGGATTAATGATTGTGCATTGAGCATTGACTCCCCTATACAGAATTTTATTGTTGTTAACAACCATTTGATCAATAAATATGAGAGATGTCCTGACAAAAAAAAAAAAAGTATACACTTCCAATGGTAAAATAATAAGTAACCGGGATGTAATGAATATAGTCAAGATATTGTAACAGCTTGGTATGGTGATAGCTGGTACCTAGAATTGTCATGTATATAAATGTTGAATCACTATGCTGTACACCTGAAACTAATGTAATGTAGTACCGTATGTCAACTACCCTTCAATAAAAAAATAATTATCTACAAAAAAAAAAAAAGATGTCAGCAGCAATTTATCCCAGATAAAGAAAAAATTTTAAAGAAGTTCTTAGAATTACACTCCATCAGGTAAACAAAAAGTCATTTAAAGTAAATGAAAAGACAGAAAATATAAGACTATTAAAGGTTATAATTTTTCTAAGTTCATAAGTTTCCAAGTTTATTGGCATATATTTGTTCATTGTTCTTTCATTAAGCGGCTAGTCTTCTATTGGTTTTGCAATTATTTCTCTTTTCCATTCAGAATTATATTTGCATGTCCTCATTTTATTTTGTCCCTTTTTTCAGAGATTTGGCTAAGTTATAGCTCTTTTCCTAAAACATGGATATTGTTTTTTAATTTGGTTAATCTTTATTAATTTTTACTTTTTTCTTCTGGATCACTGATCTCTACTCTTATAGTTTTATTTTCTTTTTTCTGTCACCCTTGGGTTTGCTTTCTTGATCTTGCATCAACTTTCTTAGTCGGATATTTCGATAATTTTAAGGAATTTGTTTCATTTATGACTAAATAAGTGTAAACTTATTTATTCCTTTTAAGTCGTACTTCATCAGCTATTACCTATACTTTTGACATGTGTTTTATGTTCATTTGTTTCCAAGTATTTTTATCTAATCCATATGATTTTATTTATAAAACAATACATATTTAATAGTGGTTTATGCATATGTGCATATAAGTATATATTTATAACCCTTAAATAATTTAGATATAATTTAAACATACAATCATATTTAATGATTTCAATTTTTAACTCATTGTCATCTCAAACATAACTTCTAAGTTGGTCATCTTGCAATTTCCTTTTGGATATTACATGCCCAATTTGCTTGTTTTCCAAAAATGCTCAAAATGAATATGTATTTTTACATATGCACACACATGTATTTCAAGGTTAATAATGGTGTCCTTCAAATTTTCTATACTTTCAGTTAATTTTTCTGCTAGTTTGATACATTTCTTAAATGAATATAAGACTATCTTGGAGAGGGGCGGAAGATGGCGGCGTGAGTAGAGCAGCGGAAATCTCCTCCCAAAACAACATATATCTATGAAAATATAACAAAGACAACCCTTCCTAGAATAAAGACCAGAGGACACAGGACAATATCCAGACCACATCCGCACCTGAGAGAACCCAGCGCCTCGCGAAGGGGGTAAGATACAAGCCCCGGCCCCGCGGGAGCCGAGCGCCCCTCCCCCCAGCTCCCGGCGGGAGAAGAGCAGGCAGAGCGGGAGGGAGTCGGAGCCCAGGGCTGCCGAACACCCAGCCCCAGCCATCCGGGCCAGAGTGCAGGGCGCTCGATACTAGGAAAACAGGGCAGCAAGAACAGTGAGCAGGCACTGGAGGCTGGTCGACAGAGGGCATAAGAAAAGCGCGCGACCATTTTTTTTTGCTTTTTTGCTGTTTTGTTTTGGCGTGCACTTTTTGGAAGTCTTAAAGGGATAGGGACCCCAATACTAGGGAAACAGGGCAGAAAGACCGACCGGTGAGCAGAGGCCTGAGGCTGGCACCAGAGAATAAAGAAAAACGTATGACCACAATTTTCTTTAATTAAAAAAATTTTTTTTCTTTTTTTTTTGGTGGGCGTTGTTTTGTTTTGGCGGGTGCTTTTTGGAAGTCTTAAAGGGGCAGGGCGGGTCACTTAATTCAGAGGTAGGGAATCTGGGATCTCTGGGCACCCTAACCCCTGGGCTGCAGGGAGCAGGGAGGCCCCTTATGGAGATAAATAGCCTCCCAGCAGCTCCTGCTCCAACGTGACTCAACCATTTTGGAGTAGCTGCCCGAGCCAGGCCACGCCCACAGCAACAGTGGAGATTAACTCCATAGCAGCCGGGCAGGAAGCAGGAACCCTGTCTGCGCGCAGCTGCGCAGCACAAGCCACTAGAGGCCGCTGTTCTCCCAGGAGAGGAGGGCCACAAACCAACAAGAAAGGAAGTCCTTTCAGCCGTCACTCGTCCCAGTTCTGCAGACTATTCCTATCACCATGAAAAGGCAAAGCTACAGGCAGACAAAGATCACAGAGACAACACCAGAGAAGGAGACAGACCTAACCAGTCTCCCTGAAAAAGAATTCAAAATAAGAATCATAAACATGCTGACAGAGATGCAGAGAAATACGCAAGAGAAATGGGATGAAGTCCGGAAGGAGATCACAGATGCCAGAAAGGAGATCGCAGAAATGAAACAAACTCTGGAAGGGTTTATAAGCAGAATGGATAGAATGCAAGAGGCCATTGATGGAATTGAAATCAGAGAACAGGAACGCATAGAAGCTGACATAGAGAGAGACAAAAGGATCTCCAGGAATGAAACAATATTAAGAGAACTGTGTGACCAATCCAAAAGGAACAATATCCGTATTATAGGGGTCCCAGAAGAAGAAGAGAGAGGAAAAGAGATGGAAAGTATCTTAGAAGAAATAATTGCTGAAAACTTCCCCACACTGGGGGAGGAAGTAATCGAACAGACCACGGAAATACACAGAACCCCCAACAGAAAGGATCCAAGAAGGGCAACACCAAGACACATAATAATTAAAATGGCAAAGATCAAGGACAAGGAAAGAGTGTTAAAGGCAGCTAGAGAGAAAAAGGTCACCTATAAAGGGAAACCCATCAGGCTAACGTCGGATTTCTCAACAGAAACCCTACAGGCCAGAAGAGAATGGCATGATATATTTAATACAATGAAACAGAAAGCCCTTGAACCAAGGATACTGTATCCATCACGACTATCATTCAAATATGACGGTGGGATTAAACAATTCCCAGACAAACAAAAGCTGAGGGAATTTGCTTTCCACAAACCACCTCTACAGAACATCTTACAGGGACTGTTCTAGATGGGAGCACTCCTAGAAAGAGCACAGCACAAAACACCCAACATATGAAGAATCGAGGAGGAGGAACAAGAAGGGAGAGAAGAAAAGAATCTCCAGATAGTGTATATAACAGCTCAATAAGCGAGCTAAGTTAGGCAGTAAGATACTAAAGAGGCTAACCTTGAACCTTTGGTAACCACGAATTTA
Organism: Manis pentadactyla; assembly: GCF_030020395.1. NCBI lineage: Eukaryota > Metazoa > Chordata > Mammalia > Pholidota > Manidae > Manis > Manis pentadactyla. Next base: position 23,753,660 of record NC_080037.1, on the reverse strand, counting down.
AAGCCTGCAATGGCAATAAGTACATATCTTTCAATAGTCACCCTAAATGTTAATGGGTTGAATGCACCAATCAAAAGACACAGAGTAACAGAATGGATAAAAAAGCAAGACCCATCTATATGCTGCTTACAAGAATCTCACCTCAAACCCAAAGACATGTACAGACTAAAAGTCAAGGGATGGAAAAACATATTTCAAGCAAACAACAGTGAGAAGAAAGCAGGGGTTGCAGTACTAATATCAGACAAAATAGACTTCAAAACAAAGAAAGTAACAAGAGATAAAGAAGGACACTACATAATGATAAAGGGCTCAGTCCAACAAGAGGATATAACCATTCTAAATATATATGCACCCAACACAGGAGCACCAGCATATGTGAAACAAATACTAACAGAACTAAAGGGGGATATAGACTGCAATGCATTCATTCTAGGAGACTTCAACACACCACTCACCCCAAAGGATAGATCCACTGGGCAGAAAATAAGTAAGGACACGGAGGCATGGAACAACACAGTAGAACAGATGGACCTAATAGACATCTATAGAACTCTACATCCAAAAGCAACAGGATATACATTCTTCTCAAGTGCACATGGAACATTCTCCAGAATAGACCACATACTAGGCCACAAAGGAGCCTCAGAAAATTCCAAAAGATTGAAATCCTACCAACCAACTTTTCAGACCACAAAGGCATAAAACTAGAAATAAGCTGTACAAAGAACGCAAAGAGGCTCACAAACACATGGAGGCTTAACAACACGCTCCTAAATAATCAATGGATCAATGACCAAATCAAAATGGAGATCCAGCAATATATGGAAACAAATGACAACAACAACACTAAGACCCAACTTCTGTGGGCCACAGCAAAAGCAGTCTTAAGAGGAAAGTATATAGCAATCCATGCATATTTAAAAAAGGAAGAGCAAACCCAAATGAATGGTCTAATGCCACAATTATCGAAATTGGAAAAAGAAGAACAGATGAGGCCTAAGGTCAGCAGAAGGAGGGACATAATAAAGATCAGAGAAGAAATAAATAAAATTGAGAAGAATAAAACAATAGCAAAAATCAATGAAACCAAGAGCTGGATCTTCGAGAAAATAAACAAAATAGATAAGCCTCTAGCCAGACTTATTAAGAAGAAAAGAGAGTCAACACAAATCAACAGTATCAGAAACGAGAAAGGAAAAATCACGACGGACCCCACGGAAATGCAAAGAATTATTGGAGAATACTATGAAAACCTATATGCTAACAAGCTGGGAAACCTCGGAGAAATGGACAACTTCCTAGAAAAATATAACCTTCCAAGATTGACCCAGGAAGAAACAGAAAATCTAAACAGACCAATTACCAGCAACGAAATTGAAGTGGTAATCAAAAAACTACCAAAGAACAAAACCCCGGGCCAGATGGATTTACCTCGGAATTTTATCAGACATACAGGGAAGACATAATACCCATTATCCTTAAAGTTTTCCAAAAAATAGAGGAGGAGGGGATACTCCCAAACTCATTCTATGAAGCTAACATCACCCTAATACCAAAACCAGGCAAAGACCCCACCAAAAAAGAAAACTACAGACCAATATCCCTGATGAACGTAGATGCAAAAATACTCAACAAAATACTAGAAACCGAATTCAAAAATACATCAAAAGGATCATACACCATGACCAAGTGGGATTCATCCCAGGATTGCAAGGATGGAATAACATTCGAAAGTCCATCAAAATCATCCACCACATCAACAAAAACAAAGACAAAAACCACATGATCATCTCCATAGATGCTGAAAAAGCATTTGACAAAGTTCAACATCCATTCATGTTAAAAATTCTCAGCAAAATGGGAATAGAGGGCAAGTACCTAAAGGCCATCTATGATAAACCCACAGCCAACATTATATTGAACAGCGAGAAGCTGAAAGCATTTCCTCTGAGATCGGGAACTAGACAGGGATGCCCACTCTCTCCACTGTTATTTAACATAGTACTGGAGGTCCTAGCCACGGCAATCAGACAAAATAAAGAAATACAAGGAATCCAGATTGGTAAAGAAGAAGTTAAACTGTCACTATTTGCAGATGACATGATACTGTACATAAAAAACCCTAAAGACTCCACCCCAAAACTACTAGAACTGATATCGGAATACAGCAAAGTTGCAGGATACAAAATCAACACACAGAAATCTGTGGCTTTCCTATATACTAACAATGAACCAACAGAAAGAGAAATCAGGAAAACAACTCCATTCACAATTGCATCAAAAATAATAAAATACCTAGGAATAAACCTAACCAAAGAAGTGAAAGACTTATACTCTGAAAACTACAAGTCACTCTTAAGAGAAATTAAAGGGGACACTAACAGATGGAAACTCATCCCATGCTCGTGGCTAGGAAGAATTAATATCGTTAAAATGGCCATCCTGCCCAAAGCAATATACAGATTTGTTGCAATCCCTATGAAACTACCAGCAACATTCTTCAATGAACTGGAACAAATAATTCAAAAATTCATACGGAAACACCAAAGACCCCGAATAGCCAAAGCAATCCTGAGAAAGAAGAATAAAGTAGGGGGGCTCTCACTCCCCAACTTCAAGCTCTACTATAAAGCCATAGTAATCAAGACAATTTGGTACTGGCACAGGAGCAGAGCCACAGACCAATGGAACAGACTAGAGAATCCAGACATTAACCCAGACATATATGGTCAATTAATATTTGATAAAGGAGCCATGGACATACAATGGCAAAATGACAGTCTCTTCAACAGGTGGTGCTGGCAAAACTGGACAGCTACATGTAGGAGAATTAAACTGGACCATTGTCTAACCCCATATACAAAAGTAAACTCAAAAAGGATCAAAGACCTGAATGTAAGCCATGAAACCATTAAACTCTTGGAAGAAAACATAAGCAAAAACCTCTTAGACATAAACATGAGTGACCTCTTCTTGAACATACCTCCCCGGGCAAGGAAAACAACAGTAAAAATGAGTAAGTGGGACTATATTAAGCTGAAAAGCTTCTGTACAGCAAAAGACACCATCAATAGAACAAAAAGGATCCCTACAGTATGGGAGAATATATTTGAAAATGACACATCCGATAAAGGCTTGACGTCCAGAATATATAAGGAGCTCACACGCCTCAACAAACAAAAAACAAATAACCCAATTAAAAAATGGGCAGAGGAACTGAACAGACAGTTCTCCAAAAAAGAAATACAGATGGCCAACAGACACATGAAAAGATGCTCAACATTGCTAATTATCAGAGAAATGCAAATTAAAACTACAATGAGGTATCACCTCACACCAGTAAGGATGGCTGCCATCCAAAAGACAAACAACAACAAATGTTGGCGAGGCTGTGGAGAAAGGGGAACCCTCCTACACTGCTGGTGGGAATGTAAATTAGTTCAACCATTGTGGAAAGCAGTATGGAGGTACATCAAAATGCTCAAAACAGACTTACCATTTGACCCAGGAATTCCACTCCTAGGAATTTACCCTAAGAACGCAGCAATCAAGTATTAGAAAGATCATTGCACCCCTATGTTTATTGCAGCACTATTTACAATAGCCAAGAATTGGAAGCAACCTAAATGTCCATCAATAGATGAATGGATAAAGAAGATGTGGTACATATACACAATGGAATACTACTAAGCCATAAGAAAAGGGAAAATCCAATCATTTGCAGCAACATGGATGGAGCTGGAGGGTATTATGCTCAGTGAAACAAGCCAAGCGGAGAAAGAGAAATACCAAATGATTTCACTTATCTGTGGAATATAAGAACAAAGGAAAAACTGAAGGAACAAAACAGCACCAGAATCACAGAACTCAACAATGGACTAACAGGTACCAAAGGGAAAGGGACTGGGGAGGATGGGTGGGCAGGGAGGGATAAGGGGGGAAGAAGTAGGGGGGTATTAAGATTAACATGCATGGGGGGGTAGGAGAAAAGGGAGGGCTGTACAACACAGAGAAGGCAAGTAGTGATTCTACAACATTTTGCTATGCTGATGGACAGTGACTGTATTGGGGTTTATAGGGGAGACCTGGTATAGGGGAGAGCCTAGTAAACTTAATATTCGTCATGTAAGTGTAGATTAGTGATACCAAAAACAAAGCAAAAAAAAAAAAAATGGCAGTTCCTGTGTGGTAACCTCCAACGAGTTCTACACAAGGGTATAAAGGGCATATAAAAGTGTAGGCAAAGGGTCTGTTTGTGTTTATACAGAAGATCAAAGCCTAATTGGGCTACCTCGAAAATGAACTAAGATACGATATGAAAAAGAACTTCCAACATCTGCACTCGCTGGAAGACTCATGCCAGAAGATGATCATCAAAAAACCCCAACAAAGATCCACGCACTGCTACAGCTGTAGATGCACTCATCCCACCAGTTCCTGGACTTGCCATGGGAATGAGGAAGGAGATATCTAAGCTGACCTGTGCATACACTAAAACAACAAATTTGACTGGATCTATACTGTTGGAACTCAACCAAGAATTAAGAGAAGTGCAAATTGTAGTGCTCCAAAATCTTACAACTATAGACTATTTACTGTTAAAAGAACATATGGGATGTGAACTGTCCCCAGGAATGGGTTGTTTTAATTTGTCTGATTTCTCTCAGACTGTTCAAGTTCAGTTGGACAATATCCACCATATCATAGATAAGTTTTCACAAATGCCTAAGGTGCCTAACTGGTTTTCTTGGTTTCACTGGAGATGGCTGGTAATTACAGATATGCTTCGGTTATGTAACTATACTCCTATTATGTTAATGTGTGTGCGCAATTTAAGTAGTAGCTTAAAACCTATATATGCTGAAGTTACTCTACAAGAAGATATGTCAAAGAAATAATCAATCTTCCCATGTTTTCTTCCGCCTGCTACTTCTATAGCTTTTCTTCTTCCTTCCTAATTACAACCCTTAAATATAATTCGTGCCTCATATCAAATTTACCGAGTATCATAACTCCTCCAAGTGGTAAAGATACCTCAAGACAAATGCTGGGCATAGAAGCCACAGGGCATAAATATGCAAAGAAGTAAAAAGCTAACCTTTTCAAACAATAAGGCTTCCCTCTCACTTACCAACTTCACATTTCCCTGTATGGCCCCGGAAGATGACTGGTTAGCCAGAGACGGGTAAGATTCCTCAAGGGAGGAACAACCTAAGACAGGCACAGTCGCAGGGTGGCCATCAGGTGAGAAATTGGGGATCAACAGAGGTGAGGCTTAGAACCTCACACCCCCTGTTCTGAGAGAAATCTTCTGCATATGTGGATGTTTTATTGCCCTGGTCTAGCTCGGATTAACACATAGTCTACAGTCTACAGGCACACACCTGATCATCTACATTTGCTCTCTTACAACACTAAACTATGTTTTCTACCTTTATCTTGTATCTACCTACCACTTCAGCATTTTATGAAAAATAAAAATAATAAAGAGAGAAATGTGGTATCCACATATAAATCAAGTATAAAAACCAAATGAGTATTCATATTTGAACTGACTGTTTATAGTTCATAATGCATGAGCAAAACCGAAAGTTTCTGTGATGACTGCCCTTGTACTGTTCACTATGTAACTTATTCATTATGTAAGAATTTGTTCTACATGTAAAAACTTGTTTGTTATGCCTCAGAAGATTGGAGACTGACAAAAATTAGGCTTGGGGTGGAATAATGATTGTGCATTGAGCATTGACTCCCCTATACAGAATTTTATTGTCGTTAACAACCATTTGATCAATAAATATGAGAGATGCCCTCACAAAAAAAAAAAAAAAAAAAAAAAAGGACAGACTTCCAATGGTAAAATAAATTAGTAACCGGGATGTAATGTATAGCATAAGGAATATAGTCAAGATATTGTAACAGCCTGGTAGGGTGATAGCTGGAACCTAGAATTATGTATATAAATGTTCTACCACTGTGTTGTACACTTGAAACTAATGTAATGTAATACTGTGCGTCAACTACCCTTCAATAAAAAATAATTATTAAAAAAAAAAAAATAGTATATCTTGAGGTATAATTTTTAACATATCTATTTTTCCTATTGTGTTAGTTGTTGTATATATTTTGATATTCCTTTTGTGTTTATTATATGTGTTTTTTTTATTGTTCCTTCTACTTATTTGATACCATTTAAAAAATTTATTTTACACATTTAATTCCCTTCTGTCTGGAGCTTTCTTTTCTTGTATTTTTACGTCTATTTTTAATTCATATATTCTTCTAATTTCTCTCTTCCAAGATAAAAGATTGCTGATTGCCTTTTATACTATGATTGGAGAGTCTGTGTTTTTTATTTAAATTTAACTATATTCAACTATATTGAAAGTATTACTTTATTAGGACTTATTTTTGCAATTCACAGTCTCTACTTGTCACATTTCTTTCTTTTCTTTTTTTCTGGCTCCCTGGTTTTTTCCTGGCTTCCATTAGAGGTATCAACATTTTATGCAATTTTAGAAACCACACATTTTACATTTATATACATACATATTTTATCTTTTTCTTTTTCAATGTGTTAAGCTCACAAATACCAATGTCTTTTCCCTGTAATCTAGTGCTCTCATCTCCTACCTTATTCTTCTCTTTCTTTACCCATCAATGTTCAAATTATTTACAGTTTAGTGATGATTGCAATATATATATATTTTGTTTTATCTGTTTGTTTTTCTACATGACAATAAACTACATTAAATTATTAATTTCCTTCCAGTTGTCATATATCTCAAAGAATCTCCCTTGATTTGTTTATTTTCTTGCTGGAGTAATTTATCTGAGAATAAATTTGAAGACATGTTTTGTGGAATGGAAGTAAGTATCTAGGACTGCTCTTTCCAAATATAGTAGTCAAAATCCACATATGATTAAGAGCAAAAAAGTTCAATAGGAAGTGCAACCTTTGAGAACATGCTATTTCACCCTCCCATTTAAATAATAATTTAGCTAAGGATAAAATATTAGGTTTGGACTTTGCCATTAGCACTTTAAAAAGATTCTTCTTTCATCCAGTGTTAGAAAGTTTATTGTCAGTTTAATTCTTATTTCTTTGTGGTATATATAATCTTTCTTAGAAAGTGTGGGTAAAATTGCAATATTTCCAGAATCTCTCGCCTGGCCTTAGTGCATCTCCTTATCAATAGGTGTTTCCAAGGGGTGGAGAGTAGTCCCGCTCTATATCAATAAGTGATCACAAGGGGGAGCAAGGGTATATCTGGCCTGGAGCAGTTAGGATGGGCCCCATTTTGCAGCCAGGTCACAAGAGTAATGGGAGAGCAGAAGTGGACCACTGCTTGTAAGCAATAAATGGGCTTCTCCCACTTTATTTGTCCCTTTGACTAATTTTGGTTTCAAAGGTAATTTTTTCCAGGTCTGGGAACTTATTTCCCCCTGGAGTTACAGGAAGCTTTTAGAATTTTATCTTTATACCTAACTATTTAAATTTATATTTTGAGGTGGTCTTGCAAGTATGTCATTGCTGGACTATTTTCTTATTCATTATTTCATCAATACCATTTCCCTTCTCTACTTTTTTGCATCTGAAACTTTAGGTATGAGGAAATTGAGAAGACTACTACTAAACACTGTATGTTTTAATTTTTCTTTTGCACTGTAAATCACTTTTATCCATATTATCTTCTTTTGAGGAGTTTCTTAAGAAGATTTTCTGCTATACATATTCTGCTCTACTTCCAAGCTATTAATATTTTAAATTCAGTATCATCTACTCCATAGTTGTTTCTATCTATTTATTTCTGCTTATTATTACCATTATTTGCCTTGAATGCTTTGGGGTATTTTAGAGCTATTATTATTTTCATCTCTCAGTTACATTAATTCTGTTTTGCATAGTATAAACTATTCAGTTTGTGGTCTTACTTTTATTACTTTTGCATGTAGGGCAGGGACATGGGACAAGCATCATGATTAACTTTTGTTGCACACCTCTCTGAGGAACCCCGCACTTTCCTTTCTTTAAGTGTGTACTTTTAAATAAAGTTTTTCTCACTGCTCAAATTATTTTGTTTTATTTCTTTGCTATTTCATTCTATTTGCAGGTCTTCACTCTGTCTCTGTTTTACTCCTGATAAGTAGGGAGGGGCTGCTGAGAGTTCAGATTTGGGCCTGCAAGTTCCTGTCCCTGGATGACCCGGACGAAACTGCAGCTTGCAGGAGCCTGCCTGACAATCTCCTTTCTTTGGGAAGTTCTCAGAACACAATCTTACTCCATCCTGTGCTCTGCAGCTTCCCCAGATCCTGGAGTGGTAGGGGCCTGTCCCCATGCCTTGCCAATCCAAGCAGACACAGGACTCCACGTGACCCTGGTTTCAGGAGTTGGCAAGGTAATCTTCCCTGGGCTGAGAACTGTCCCTCCTTCCCTCCGCACTTTCCTGTTCTCTGCCTCCTGCAAGGCAGCTGCCATTCCCTGCTGCTCTTGCTTTAATGAATTCCTTCCTTACCTACACTTATCTGACCTGCACAAGAATTCTTTCTCATTCAGAGTCAAGAACCCTCCCCCATCCAGGTTGAGGACTCACCTACTGTTCAGGGAGAGACTTCCCCAGATGCAGCTGCCTGGAACACCCCTATGAACTCCATTTCAGCTACCTTAGATAGTTATATAGGGGAGAGAGGCTAAAAGTGTGGTTTTAGCTCCCCCTCATGGAATTTAAGGGAGGAGGTCAGAAACTATGCTCCAGGGCAGAGACCTCTGCCACCAATTGAATGTAACTGCCTCCCCTTGTAAGTAGCCTTGCCCTTCAGGACATTCTTCAAGCTTCCTGCTTGGGTATTGTTCTTTTCCAGAAGTCTTTAATTCCCAAATTATAATCTTCTAAACCACTTTGTGAAATGATGGGATAGAAAAAGGTTTTATCTTGTGTTTCTAGGCCATTTTCTTAGTTCTCACCCAACATGGCTTGGTGTCTGATCCAGCCAGATCTGGGTTCTCTCTGCTGCTGTTCTGACTCCAGCAGCCATTTCCTGAACGGTGAGTGACCTGCCAGAGCATTGCTGGGCTGAGAAAGGGGCAGACGTGTTCTCCGTCAGCCTAAACTGTGCACAGGACCCAGACTGCCCTCCACTCTTCACTGGCCACTGACTCTCTTCCCTTCTGCTCCAATATGGGCCTAAAGAAACAGCCCTTGTCTGCTCAGAGGTCTCTCATTTTTACCTTAGAGTCACAGACCCACAAGACTGATTTTCATAACCAGAAGAGGGCAGTCACCCATTTATTCTTTTCATGAATCATTAGAGGCACAAAAACAGATCTTACACAGGATATGTCTATACATTTTGAAAACTAGATTTTCCTGTTGGCCCACTGTTCATGATAAGGAGTTTTAGCAATAGATTTATTAAACATTATAACTAAGACCAATGAGATTGTTCAGCATACACAATGAAATTTATGAACATATAAATAGAACACTTAACTGTCTTTATATAATTATTTTATTAATTTATCCTTGTTCTATGTTTGGCTTCAGAGCAAATAGTATAATTTAGGTAAAATCATATGTATGTCTGGGGGAAAATCCAGGGGCAAAATACCTTTGAAACTGAAATCAGCCAAAGGAAGAAATAAAGTTTAAGAAACCTATTCATTTCTTACGAGCAGTCGTCCCTTCTCTCTGTTGACCAGACTGCAGCAGCAGAGAGCTCCACACAACCTCTCTGGTCCAGATAAACGCTCACACGCCCTTGTAATTACCTATTGATATGTAGATGGCCTAATTCTCTCTACCCGTTGGAAACACCTATTGGTATGCAGAAGCACTAAAGCCAGGCGAGAGATTCTGGAAATACTGCAATTTTACCCACAATGAGACAGGGACCATGGATGTAGTCAGAGTAGGGTGAGGGCCTCCAGAGGGGGCAGGGCAGGATATTTGCAGTCAGAACAATGTAACTACATGCAAGGAAACCCCCCTACTAAAACTCTATGTTAAACATTGAGCTCTAGAATCATTCTTCAGTGACATCAGTTAATGTTCCCCAGATAAAGAAGAGTAGCACATGTTTTATTATGCTAACCATTTATAATCATGTGTAAGGTTCACTTTAGCATACTAAAAGGCCCAGGCCTATGTGCTGTCTTTCCTCCTTCAGATCTGAAGAGGTGATTTTGCAAACTGAGCAACTAACTTAGCATGCAGACCCAGCTGTAGACGGCATGGTAAAAGGCAGGAAGAATTCCATCTTAAAGATAAGATTGCATTTTAACACCCAGGAAGTTCAAGAGGCAAGATTCTTTAGCAAGTAGACAATACCTCGGCCCACCTTGGGGGCTGGGCAGGCAGCCTTTTGATGTGCTCCAGGACCAAGGCGCCAGGGTCCCAGAGAGAAATCAAGGCAGGAAATTCCTTATGTTAAGTTAATTTTTAATATTCAGGGACCACTTAACAAGTCCCCACCCCTAAGTTTTTTCATGTTCTCAAAAAATCCTCAACTGCCTATAAAACCCCCTGGACAAAGCACCACTACAGACTCTCTTGTCCCCTCCTGGCGTGAGCCAGGAGCTCTGTCCTTTCACTTTATCTCTAGATAAAAGCCTGTACCTTGCTCTCCTACCTTAACTGTTTGTGAAGCTCATTCTTTGGCTTCACAAACAAGAACCCTGGCATCAACATCATAACTTGGGGTACAAAGCAAACTGTGAGAGATTGCTTAGTAAACTTTTCAACTCAGTGGCTCAATGGCAACACTGACAGCTTTTGCAATTAGTTTAGGCCTTTTTTTTTTTAAGGCAACTGTAAAACCTACAGCCATGTATTCACTTTTCAGTGAAATTGGTACACATCATAAAAATCGTAGTTGAGTTAACTGGTGCATTGGCTGACAGATGCGGCAAAGAGGCCAAGCCCTGAGACACCCAGCTATTGCTTAAACTGCTCTGTTATAACACGTTGGGCAGGATCACTGAGAAGGCTGTGCTTCCCCAAGGTTTATATAAGGGACAAATTGAGGACTTTGGTATCTAGGGATGACAATCTGACATTTTCCATAAGCATCTGTGGGTAAAATTGTAATATTTCCAGAATATCTCGCTTAGCTTTAGTACATCTGCATATCAATAGGCATTCAGAAGTGGAAAGAAATATGGCTTTAGTGCATTTGCATCATTCCTCAGGAGTGGAGAGAAGTTCATCTCCATATCAATGCGTAATTACTTGGGCAAAGAGGGCTTATATGCACCTGATAGGTGAGGGGAGGGCTGGTATTGCTTCTGCTGGAGCAGGAGAGAGATGGTCTCGGACCGCAGTTTGTAAGCAATAAACGGATTTTAAACTTTATTTCTCCCTTTGACTGATTTTGGTATTTAGAGGTATTTTGTCTTGGGATTTCGTCTCCCAGACTTACATCATCAAACACTCACAAAAAATAAAAAGACATGCTCTACATGAAGATATTTTATAAATACCAAGTGATGATATTACATTGCTCAGAAACATACAGCAAGGAAACTTCCTGGTAACTAGATGGATCAGAAAGTCATTAGTGTTTTAAAATCTATTTATTATTAAGTTTAAAATTCCATTATAAAATTTGTTATAGCTTATTTTAGAGTCCAAGAAATTTGGCTCTTATTCCTCATTTGACTGTTAAAAAAACCTTTTTATCCACTGAGTGGAAATAAACTTTGAACTCATTTTCAAAAGTTGCCTCGTTTGAGTACTCTTATAAAACAAGCATTCCTGGTATGTTTATTGATATAAAGCACTTTTCAAAGGATAACCAGTGCCTCAGGATAATTGTTCTTAAACTGCGATGCTTCCTCTTTAGGGGAGCATGACCACAGCCGATGAACAGTGACTCTCACTCATTTTCAATCATCTACAGGAAATGAAATAGAATATGTCTCAAGTATATATAGGATATTTAACTTTAAAGAAAATTTAAAATATCTTATAATTAAATAGATTCTTCTAAGTAAACCTGAACCCTCATGTTTTACAACCAACAGACTGCTACAAGAAACAATATCTTTTTCAATTTCAGGGCATTGGCCCCTAGACATACACAGGCACTTAAAATATTATTCTATTAACTATACACAGGAGAAGAATGGTAAGTCATTGAGCATAGCCCTAAGTGAATTGTAATGCTACATTCAGGGTTTTGTGGAAAAACATTACTCTTTTCCTGATATATTAGATTGATTCAGACACTCTTCCTAATACATTAGATTGATTTATAGCTTTGTGGTGACACTGGAACTTTCAGCTTTCCTGGGAGATGTTGATCTGTCAAATTTAGTAACTGGAGGTGGCTTTACAGTGAAACTAATTAATGAAACTTAAGCTTCAACACCCTTCACCCTTCAATGCCTTTGGAAGGGACCCTAGCAATGTATTCACATGGCCATATGTATGTTAAGTTTTGCAAAAGGAATATATTTGTATAGCATTTAGTCAGGACCACTGTGTATTTCCACTTTGACTTCTGTGCATGCTTCCCCTCATGTTGGGTGACACCTAAGTATCTCAAGTATTTGTGGAATCTGAATAGGGGAAGTTGAGTTGGGATTACATTTAAATTCAGTTATTTCTTTTCTAAATATCTACATTTATTGTTAATTTTATTTTCATATGTTGTATATTTTATTAAAGAGGATTCTCAGGTTGCCAGTGCTTTGGATCTCCAAATCCTAGATCTGCTCCTGACAAGAAAGAAACCCTAATGGTAATGCTAGAAACTACGTAAGTCCCTCAAACTTCTTGCAGTTTTCATTGTGACCAGGTTTTATTTCCAGTCTCTATAAACTATTTATTTTCTGCCACTATTGAATTGTATTTTCACCTGTGCTGCCCAGGTCTTCCTATACTACATATTGATGTATTCAAATCTTTTCTGCACTGGATATACAGGGTGCATTTTCTAAAGAAAATCTCATCATGTCACTTATAAATCTCTGTTTCATACACCTAGAATAAAGTTCAAAGTCCTTGTTATAACTTGCAAGATAATGGATATTTTATCTCTCCCTCATTCAATCCCATGCCTTCCTCCACCCCAACTACTCTATGCCCCAGGCACAGTAAGGCCATCCCCTTGCTAGTAATCACTTCCTCCAGAAACAAGCCCTCAGGTCTGCCCCCAATGTCGAAGCTACATCACCTTTCTAACCCATTTTGGATAGGCTTGGATTTGGGGAATAAGCATCTGACCCCATGGGGATTTTCACTTGTCATAACCTGGAATTGGGGGAAAGGGCCTCTTGTCGGATTCTGCTGGGTCTCTAAACTGAGTAGTGATATAAACATGGGGCTGGGAAAGCAATGTTTCCACTATATGTAGACAGCCACAAAAAAATTTACAGCCAAGTAAAAACTGCAGGGAAGGCCGAAACAAAGATGCTGAACAAGGCAGAGATAAAATGCCATGAGGCCCCAAAAAAGCAGAGAGAGAATCAACTCATGACAGCTTGCTTATGACAGATTCCAGTCCTCGTGGGGCCCGGCTACCAACCCTCTCTTGTATTCTGTTAGACACCCCTGAATACTCATCACATACACCTCTTTTTTGGTTAGAACTAAATGGTTTCTTTTCTCAAAATAAATTAATACCCACAAAATTGAAATTTTAGAATGGTATTCCCATTTAACTCTGTGTTCTCTTGTTTCTACATCCTGCACATTCCTTTACTCATAACCTCTGCCCAGAACACTCTTCCTCCTTTCTGCCATTATCTCCGTATCTTACCAAAAAACCCATTGCTGGTCTCATTTCTGAACTCTGAGAATGTCAATACTGGGAAATGTTCCCCAAACACTTTGGACTGAGTTAAAGATCACCATCACCACCCTCTTTCTTTTTTTCTTGTTTATTATTCCAAATAGTAAGAAATTTAAGGATATTAAGTTAGGTGTGTACAGTCGCATAGTTCTCAGTCCATAGTGGATATACAATAATTAATATTCGTTAAAGAAGGAAAGAGAAGATAGGAGGTGAAGAAAGGGAGGAAAGATAGAAGGAAGACAAGAAAATAACAAAGTGAAAATAAGTGAGTGGTTCATTAGCTTGCAAAGGTCACATCAATAAATTGTCAAGTTGAGGTTTGAACGCAGCTCTATCTGTACCTACAAATAGGTTCTTTCTTCTACACTAACCTGTTTTACCCTATACCATAAGATATAGTACATAAAAGGTAGTAAATGTTAGTTCACCTTAACGTATGCTACTGCCCTCTTCTTGATAAATATGGCAGCTCGGTGTAAGAATTACCTAATTTTATTAATCATTCTTTCATTTGTTATAAATGTACTTTATGCTAGGCACTGAAGAAGTATAAGAAGATAGAGAAGCACATGATCTATTATTAGAGGAAAGATAACAGCAACTATACAATGAGGATAGCATGGACATCTTCAATTCATATTTTATAATCTGATTTTTTTAGCATTAGGGGAAAAATGTTAATTCCTGAGAGGCACTCTTGGCTCTAAATACATTAATTATATTATATGCACTTTCTATATTGCTAAAAAGAAAAGCCTAGCAAATAAGGCATTACCATGTTGTCACCTACAATGATTATCAGTGCAGAAAAACAAGCTCCAAGAGCATGAAGAGAACTATAGCTTCTTTTTTGTAGCATAGCAATTATGTGAAAGAATATATTAATTTTCATAGACAATCCTTAATAAAGCAATCAGACAGCATGTAAGATCTATAGGTGTTAAACAGTAGTAAGAAAATAAATGCTGAAAACCTACCTTTTTCAAGCCTCTGCTTGTGTTGTTACATAGTCCATTTGTAGTCCTCCAAACACCTTTAAGGGATTGTCAGGGTACCCTGGAAATAGACATTGAGATGACAATTTGAGTGCAAGAGAATTACCGGGGAGAGCTCTAGGAAAAATTCCCTAATGGGCATAAGAGACCAAGATTCAGTAGAGGGAGAAGTTGAACTTCATTCTAACAGAGGCATCAATTAATCCCATAGGGAGCTTTGAACCTCGCATGGTCATGTAAATCGATATTCTGTACCACAGGAGATATGTGGGATACTGACTGACAGAATAGTAAGGACCAGGCCTTCATGTATCCTGCATATATATGGGATGCAAGTTGGCCCGGCAAGTGGGCGTAAGCTGCCACAAAGTCTCCCGCAGCGGGCAGTTCCCAGGGAGGGCACGGTCCACACTTGGTGCAGCCTGGGAGAGCAGTTCCTTCGTCTGGGAGGGAAATCCCGGCAGCGCCCACTGTGAAGCCACTTGACGGTCAGGTTATGCCATCCAGCGAACTTCAGAGTCACCTTTAGAGAAGAACTGACTATAAAGAGACACATCTTCTAACACAAAGAGAAATGGAGATTTGGCAGTTAGAGTAATCTTTTCCTGCTTGAGATATCCAAGAAATCTGGGTGATTGTATGAACTTTTTATTTCAGTTAGGAAATGTGACTCTCACTAAAGTATCAGCAAATACCATTTTTAAATATGCAGCTATCTGTACATATGTTTTGAAATACTATAAAACATTTTCTGCAAATGAAAGTTTCAGGAAGATGGCAACTTTGGCTTATTACAGCTGCCTCGCTCGCCTCCTTTATTCCTTTTTCTTTCAAGGCTGCCTTATTACGTCTTACCCAATGGATACCTGCAGCAATCCTAATGACCTAATTGATACAGTAACATGTTATCCTAAGTTTAAAATACTTATTTTTAATCCATAACCCATTATCCTAAATTTAAAATGTCGATTTTTAAACTGGATAAGTTTTCCTCATAACTTGAATTTTAACTTGCAAGTGAGGGCTGTGTAACAACAGTATCTAAGCCACTCCAAATGAGAGGGTATTTTTCCTGCAACAGGTCTTCTGACTGTGGTTTTCTCAGTTAGTTGTCTCTATGTGCAGAATTCAGGCAGCATCAGTGGCAATCTAAAATAGTAAATCTCACTGTGAGAATAATTTGCCAGATCACTTTCTTCTCAAATCGCTGTCAATAATTACAGTGGTCTATAAAACCTCAGAATGTCCATTTTCAGTTAAAATATGAAAAGAGAAGATGAGAGTCATCAATTATACACATCTCACATATACACAGCAATGAGTGAACACTACTTTTTGATAATTCAAAATTTCAATAACTGCATCATTCTTCCTAACTGCATGGTTGATATTGTGCCCATAAAAATGTAAAAGTTACTAATTTTCCATTGTACACAAATATGTAAAATACACTGCACAGATGGAGTTTAGATGTCTGTTTGCCAGAGGAGCTTCATTAAGCTTTAAATACAAAGGAAACTGCACAGTTAAACATAAAGCCGTTCTTCATTTTTTGCTTCTTGGCAAAAATTAAGAACCAACATGTTATTTCTGGTGAAAGTCTCCTTAATTAACATTTGTTTGTCCTAAAAATTTTCATCAGGTTTTATATTGCAATGCATCTTAAGGTCAAGCTCATGTTTAGAAATATGTACGTGGGGAAAAATATGGCACTTTTGTCATCCTTATGTTTCCAGAACCTGGTAGGGTGCATGGCTTTCAGTAGATGTTTATTGAAGGTGAAAGAAATTAGCTAAGTAATAATAGAGGCCAACTAATTGAGTGTCTGTGTACCGAGTTAATTATAGTGTTTATAGCTATGAACACTGTAATGTTATACTCACCCTTGAAAAATCGTATATGGAAGTAACCTATTTTATTAACTATGTGTATGTAAAATAATACTTGATTATATAATTTTTGATAAAGTGTAAGTGTGGACACTTAATTGCATAAGTAACATTAAATGTAGGGAGCATGTATATTATTAAAATGTTGTAGAGGAAATAAATTGCTTTACAAACTTAAATTTCTAACTATCTTACTTGGCATATGTTTCTGGCATCTTTAAACATACTGATAACAAGCATGGCTGCTTGAATCTTGGAACAAAGCTCTAAAAATAGTTGACATTTTGCTGTTTCTATAGTAACAAAGAAAATGGCTTCATACTGTAGCATTGCTCCCACAGAGCTTAATGTTCTTTCTGGATTGCCTATACACTATACTGTTATGTTATTGTACTAAAAACTACCATTACTCGTTTCTTCACTTCTTTGATGTGTCTTATAGCACTCTGAGTGTAACAATCTGGGTCCCTGTTATGGTTAAAATAAACATTCCAGTTATTTTTCAAGAAACTGAGTTTTGCTCAAAACGTGCTAAAATCAGACCAGGCTTTTTGCATGATGTGATTTGAGCTATACTGGGTGGCTCCAGATAACTTCTCCATCTGCTTCAATGTCTAATATTTTACCACTGGGAGATGATTCTTTTAGATAAAATAATTTTCCACCTTTTTTAATGAACCGACCACCTATAATGTTTAGGGACCCCTAATACATCCTATAATGCTGGGCACATCTCTGTAATATTCACACCAATTCCAGTATACCACTTTCCCCAATGAATCTCACTTCATCAAAGTGGGGGGTTTGTCTGTTTTGGTTCTAATGAATCCTTAGTGTTGGGGTAGGATAGGTACCCAAAACATGTTTTGCTGAATGAGTGGTTGAATGAATAGAAATGTGTTTAAACTGGGATTGGGAATATACATTTTCAACATGTAATTTATATTCTTGAGGGTTAATTAAGTTCTAAAACCTCTCTCTTCAGTCCCTGACAACTGAATAGGAACAATCCACTGGCAGGTCGTTTTGATAGGTAGACTCATGGCTCCTCAAAGATGTCCAGATTCCAATTCCACGATACCTGTGACTACGTCAGGTTATGGAAAAGGGGAGTTAAGGTACTGATAGGATTAAGGTTGCTACTCAGCTGACCTTAGATTGGGGAGACTATTTTTCAGCACCCTGTTGAGCCTTGTATAGACTAATTGTTTGTATTCCCAAAGCCAAATTCCTATGTGGATAATGCCCAAGTGATGGTGTTGAAGGCGGGGCCTTTGGGAGCTGATTAGGGCAGGAAGGCAGAACCCTCACGGCTGGAACCGGTACCATGGCTGGGACTGAGGCCCCAGAGAGCTGCCCTGTCCCTTCTGCCATGTGAAGTTACACTGAAAAGATTTCAGATCTGCCAGGGCGTTTATCTTGGATTTCCCAGCCTCAGGAACTGAGAAATAAATTGTTGTTTATAAGCTCTCCAGTCTGTGGTATTCTGTGACAGCAGCCCAGACAGACTAGGACAGTCTCAATATAATCACAGGGGCCCTTAAAAGGGAAAGAGGGAGGCCTGGAGAGCCCCGTGGAGGCAGAGCCAGGGAAGCCCATGGTGGGCCGGTGCTGGCCTCCGGAGGGGAAGGAGACCGTGGGCGAGGGAAGCCAGGGTCCTTGAGGCTGGCCAGGGCAGGGAGACGGACGGTCTCCTACTAGCCCTACTCAGCACCTTGCTTTCTGGCACAGTGGTACCATTTCAAACTTCTGAGCCACAGAACGGCAAGATAAGAAATGTGTGTTGTTTTAAACCATTACATTTGTGGTGAAATGTTATGGTAGCAAAAGGAAACTAATACAATGGGGAGCAAAAAGAAATCTCAGTACTAGAGATCTGACTGAGAAATGGAGGGCTATAGGACTTTGTATATTGAGATATTCTTGTTAATCAAGGGATAGCAGGATAATTCGGGAAGAAGAAATGCAATGCCTCTAGAAAAGTCAGCGTCTGGTATGACATAAAATGAAAATGAAGTTTCCATTGTTCTCTGTTTAAGAAATTCTTTATTTTTTGCATCTTTTCATTGGAAAAAATCCAAGTATTATATTTATTACTAGATTTAAATGGGAAATAGGTTAACTGAAATTAGGAAAGAATAAGAAAGAAACCGAATCACCAGTTTTGTATATAGTTAGCATACGATTCAAGGTAGTATGGTCCCATTATACAACCTTTATTTGATAGATTGTGTGTAATTGTGTACCACAACTCACCAACTTTATTCCACTGATTAAAAAAAAATATGACTTTACTCCTGACATGGAAATAACATTTTATATACATATGAATAATATATAAGGGATTTAAAAATTTTTAACTGTGTCCTAAGTCTCATATTCCTCTTATTAAAACTAGGATAATTACTGTATTTAAAAGAATGTGTTTCACATTATTAAAAAGTAAATATTACAGTATATTTGATTTTTAGTCAACATTTTATACTTTTTGAGATCTGTGATTAGTTTCTCACTCTTGAAAGTGTGATGTGGAGGCATATATTTAAGACTGTCTATTAAATGTCTACTATGTGCAACCCATAAGGATCAACTTTGCAGAGATAATATTCAATTGTTATGGTTTGTACTTCATAAAATGAGCAGTTGCATAGTACAGTATTGCCTAGATCGGCCCCAATTCAAATCTGCTGCACTTAAGTTATTCTCACTTAGAACTTTTCCCAGCCAAATTTATTATTTTGAAACATTTGTTAAATGTTGGGTTTTAAGTAGAACAATGCCATGTTCTTCTTTACACTTAAAAACTATAACTTTGGTTGATATGTAGAGGATGGTTTGTAAGGATGACCAGAGCTCAGGAACAAAATAAAAAATGGGACCATATAGGGTCCTTTTATAGTGGCCTGGGTACATGAGATGGTTTGATTTAGGGCAGTTGTGGATTAGATAGAAAGAATTGGATATATTCAAGAAATGTGGATTAGTTTTGACTTAAATCTGGCATGAACTACGTGAAGTATGTTCAGATGTGATGCAAAAGGCACGTCAAGAACATGATCTAGGTTTTGATAGGCATGACCAAACAGATGTCTACTAAAAAGAGACAGAGTTACAAAAGCAGGATTGCTTGAAGAATGTAGATTTATGTGGAATCTCAATAATTCTGTTTTGAATACTTTAAGTCTGAGATGATTGCTGGGTATCAAAATGGAAATTTTAAGTAGAAATTTAGATATACAAATCTGCAATTTCAGGAAGAGGTCCAGTATGGAAACAGAGATTTGGGAGCTGCAGACTTGGAGTAGAAGAAGGAGACCCAGCAAACGAACCTGAGAACAGAGTCTCTGAAGTGAAGGAAAACACAGAGGAAGGGATGTAACAAGCCCACAGGGGGGAAAACTGAATTTGACATTGACAAAGACATACCTTGTTGAGTGAAAACAAAATCAAGAAACCAAAGTTTTTAAATTAATTTGAATATTGATTAAATATTGTTTTTACCTTAAGCTTTTCAATACTAAGGTAAATAAGCCATTTATCATCCTGAAATATACAAATAAATTATTATTTTCATAACAGATTTTGCCATTTGGATAGCATGGCCATTTTTCCAAAAGGTGTTACTTATCTAACAGATATTTTCTCACTTGGTCAATTTCATGTACTTATTTTGTATATTTGAAACCTTAAATTATCATTATCTGAAAACCTATTTCAGTGGAGTTAATCAATTAAAAAATATTGGACAAATACTTCATTATCTACTTATAAATAGATATCAACTACATTTTCATCTATATTTTATTTTAATTCAATGGAAAATTATTAAGTATATACTGTTCTAGCTATTGTTCCGGTTCCTAGAAATTAAGAAGATAGTAAAAGCTTAAACTTCGTGAGAATAGCAATCAGTATTGGATTTGGCCAGAGTGACCAAAATGCCAGCTGTTTAAACAAGATACACATTTATTTCTCTCTTATAGAAAAAAAGAATATCAAGGTCGTTAGTCTCAGGATGATAAAGATAACAATATCCATACACTGTCCCTACACATGTCATTTTCTCCTATACATGTATTCCAACTCTATGGCACCATTTGGTCCAATCTGTGTATTCTCAGTTCAGCAAGCAGAAAAGAATGTACAGCATAGGATCAATCCTTCCCTTTATGGACACTTCTTGAAAGTCTTATATCCCTAAGATAAGAGCTTAATCACATGGCATGACCACCTACAATGTAAGCTGGAAAATTGAGTCTTTATTGTGAATATCCATTATGGCCAACTAAATATGTGTGTTTCTCTTACAAAGAAAGAAAATAAGTATCAAGGGCAATTTTTAAGTGTATACATTTACATAAATAGATTTTTAAAATACAAAGTAAATGACTTACCAAAAATAATATACAGAGTGCCAGAGAATATAAAAAATGGAAACTCACTTAACCTAGGTACAAGAAAGACTTAATTTCACCTAATTTGAGTCTTGAATTATAATGGGCTATGCGGAAAGTTAGGCATGCAGGAGAGGAAACGTCTTCTAAAAAAGAAAATAGCATGAGCCCTTTGAAATGTGACTGACTGGAGGGGACCAGGAGATTGATTTCAACTGCCAGGACAAAGATTCAATCAGTCATGCCTGTGTAATGAAATCCCAATAAAAACTCTAGGCCTGAAGGCTCAGTTGATGTTCCATGGTTAACAGCACTCTGTTTGTATTGTTACACATCAAATTGACAGGAAGGTGGTGTATCCTGACTCACTGGGGGAGCTTAGCATTTGGAGAGCTCCCGGACCTTACCCTATGCATCTCTTATTTGTCTAGTCTTGATTTGTATCCTCTTCTGTTATAATAAAACTGTGATCATAGTAAGTATAACACATTCCTGAGTTCTGGGAGTTTTTCTAGTGAATTACTGAAACCAAAGGTATAGTGGGAACTCCCAAGTTTTTTGCCACTTTATCAGAAGGGCGGGCACTCTAAGAACCCCTGGGCTCAAGGCTGGTATCAGAAGTAAGGGCAGTTTTATGGAGGTCTGGATGCCCTTACCATGTAAAGTTTGACCCAACTCTGGGTAGTTAATGTCAGAATTTCATTGCAGGAAGGAAAAGAAGAGAGGCAAGTAGACGTTGGGCATTTCAAGTATAAAAGAAGCTAGATCTGGTAATTTGTAAAGCTCCAAACAAATAAATTATATCTTAGGTTAAATGTCAGTTGAATTTTATATAAATTGAAATTACATGTTCACCACAGAATTTTTAAGTATGCTCAAAACCATTCTGGTGAAACTTTTTAAAACTGTCCAGGCTGTGAGCCATTTCCGGTTTCATAGGGCTGCCCTGCAGACAGTAGGATGGCCAGTATAATTGATATCTGCCTGCTAAACATGCTTCAGATCACGCGAAAACCAGTCAGGCCCCAAAGAGTTTCCAAGTGGAGTGTGTTTATTGAGAACTACCGACTGAATGACTTAGAATGAGAAAAAAAAAACATGTGGCTGAGGGTAAAATGATGAGGAAAAGCAAATTCTGCAAGCAGAGGGAACATGGGTAATGCAAGTGCCTGAGAATAAACAGTAAAAATAGTAGATGAGTATGATTATCAGGGAAGCCAAGGAAGTTTGTTTAATAAAGAGCAAACAAATAAAAAATTCAGAATGTTTTTTGAAAGAGAGAGATAAAGGATTATAGGCTTCTTTTACACAGTAAGGCAGTTTTTACTAAGAAGCAGGAGGAAATTTTTCCAACTTTATGGATTATCTTGCTATGTTTTTCATGACTAACTTTTGACTAGTGCCTAATATTTTGATGAAAGTGAGAAATTTACAAATTTCATCTGGAAATTTACAAATCCATCAATCCAAAATTAAATGTTTGACGCAGCTAGTATAAAACACCTAGAATGCTCTTACGTCTACCTGGCGTTTTTTGTTGTTGTTTTAATCTGACCTTTAGTGTACGTTAATGCTCTATGATAGTAACTAGAATTAATGGGTGATTGGCCGTACCGTTTTTCACTCCTCATCCAGATGTTTTGTCTACATTTATACAAACTGTAAAAGTACTTTTTCCAAATAAAAAAGGATAATTCTGTTTCTCTTGGTAAAAATGCCCAAATTAGCCAACATTAAGTTAATCTTTTAATTTTCTTAGCACTGAATTTAGAAATGTTTATGCATTTTTCACTGCTAATATAAGGTGAGCCCTCAGTAGCTATTTGTGACTTTTATAAACTTTCATTTACTTGCTAATTTTATTTCAGTTTTAACTAGACCAAGAACAAATAAAAGGGAACCTTCAGCTTTTTCTATTTTCATTGAAATTGTGGAAGATGTGGCTTAAACATTAATTTGAGAAGATTTTGGAAAGTGATTTATAATATATCCTTTGACTAGTAGACAGTGAATATTAGGAAACTAGATTTAACTGACAAAAGTTTATAATGGTTTGTATTTTCAAATGATGAAAAGGACAAATATTGCTACTTGTGTTCATATGCATTCTTGTAATAATTATAGACTACACATTCCCTGATTTTGTTTGGTTCTGGTATACATTATTTGGAGGAGAAAGTACTGTTTTGATTCATTTTGCTATTATGATTGTCCAGGATTAGCAGATCAATCTTCTGAAAATTAATTAAATGGATTTATGAAATAATCAGATATTTCAGTTAAACTGACTAATTTGAATCATCATTTCATTTAATATTAGTAAATTGTAGATAGATAGACATTTATTTTTTCTTTTGGGTTATATAGTGAATTAGATGATACTCATTTACCATCTATCAATCTTCTGCATGGTTGGTTCTAATGCAAATTGAATAAATTTTTATTCAACTTACTAATATATTTTCCATTTTAACTTATCATGTAGTAATATGCTATTACCCTATGCCCATAACTCAGTATTCAAAAAAGAAACTCTATCTTATTATAAGAGGGATTTTATTTGCTTTGTGGATGTAATTTTTTAGTCTATAAATGAACTTAAATTTTACTAAATATATTTAATATTATCTTTAATATATTATATCAGAAAATATATAATCAGGTAATTTTTGTGCAACATAAGGTTCATTCTATTAATCTCCCTTGCTTGTTCTCTACCTGCTATATCCTTTAAGGATTCCAGAAAAAAAAATGCATTGAATGATTTAATGAACTCCAACGTTAATGTAATTTATTTGTAGATTCTCTTAGTAAAATTAACCTACAGACAATAATCCAAACTTGTTCTCTGGGGCATTCCCACCCTTTATTTATTTCCTGAGTTAGTAGAGTTTGCTTTTTCTTTTCACCCCACCCTCTGTAAAACAAAAAGAACAAACACTTTCATACAAAGACACAAGCTCAGCAAGAGGGAGAGACAGAAAGCCAGTGGTTGTGGAAACACTGTTTCCTGTGTTCTTACGGTAAATCTCTGTGCAATTACTATCCAGGCCTTGTCTTATCCTTATTTAAGGAATTACATGTCATAATTTTATTTTCCATGCAAAATGAATATTTCTTCTGAACCTTGATAAATTCATTTTTCCATGATAAATACTGGGTTTCTTAGAATGAAATTTAGATTCTACTCTACTGAAACCAAAATTTTGCTATCAGGAGCACTCTTTTGAAGAACAAAGTGAATGTTTCACCAGAGGGAGATTGCCAATGAAAGGCCTGCCCCAAATGCTCCATCTGTGTATCTCTCCCATGTGATACTGATTCTTCTTTCTTAATTCATTCACAGCCATATTTGTAATTAAAAAAAAATTTTATTTATTTTATTAAGGTATTATTGTTATACACTCTTATGAAGGTTTCACATGAAAAAACAATGTGGTTACTACACCCTTGTTATTCTGTCCCCGCCATACCCCATTGTAGTCACTGCCCATCAGTGTAGTAAGATGCCACAGAGTCAGTATTTGCCTTAAAGTGAAATATTTTTAATAGGATGACTGAAAAAAAATATCACCAATGCAGAGTTTTGTATACAGTAAAATTAACCTTCAACAATGAAGGAGAAATAAAGAATTTCTCAAACAAAAATTCTGGAAATTTGTCACCAGTAGCCCTGCTTTGCAAGAAATGTTCAGAGAAGTTCTTCAGAGAGAAGGAAAATAATACATTTCAGAAATTTAGAATTCATTTATATGAAATTCTGGAAAAGGCAAATTTTAGGAATAAAGAACAAATCAGTGCTTTCTGATCCACTCCACACCATGTGTGCCAATCATAATACCCTGGAATCCCCTTCTCCCTTCTCCCTCCCTCCTCACCTTCCTCCCCTTTGGTAAACGCTAGTCCCATTTTGGAATCTGTGAGTCTGTTGCTGTTTTGTTCCTTCAGTTTTGCTTTGTTGTTCTACTCCACAAATGAGGGAAATTATTTGGTATTTGCCTTTCTCTGCCTGACTAATTTCACTGAGCATAATATCCTTCAGCTCTATCCAAGTTGTTGCAGAATGGAGAATTTGTTTCTGTCTGATGGCTGAGTGGTATTCCATTGTGTATATGTACCACATTTCCTTTATCAATTCATCAACTGATGGACACTTAGGTTCCTTCCATACCTTAGCTATTGTAAATAGTGCTGCAATAAACATAGGGGTGCATATGTCTTTTTGAATCCGAGAAATTACATTCTTTGGGTAAATTGGAAGGAGTGGGATTCCGGGGTCAAATGGTATTTCTATTTTTAGTTTTTTGAGGAACCTCCATATTGCTTTCCACATGGTTGAACTAGCTTACATTCCTACCAGCAGTGTAGGAGGGTCCCCTTTTCTTCACATTCTCACCAACATTTGTTGTTCTTAGTCTTTTCAATACTGGCCATCCTAACTGGTGTGACATGATATCTCATAGTGGTTTTATTTGCATTTTCCTGATAATTAGTGATGTGGAGCATCTTTTCATCTGACTGTCGGCCATCTGAATTTCTTTCTTGGAGAAGTGTCTGTTCATATTCTCTGCCCATTTTTTAATCATGTTATTTGCTTTTTGGGTGTTGAGGCCTGTGAGTTCTTTATATATTTTGGATGTTAACTGCTTGTTGGATATGTCATTAACAAATATATTCTCCCATACTGTAAGATGCTTTTTTGTTCTGTTGATGGTGTCCTTTGCTGTACAGAAGCTTTTTATTTTGGTGTAATCCCATGTGCTCATTTTTGCTTTTGTTTCCCTTGCTTGAGGAGATATATTCAGAAAAAAGTTGTTTATGATTATATTCAGGAGATTTGTGCCTATGTTATCTTCTAAGAGTTTTATGGTTTCATGACTTACGTTCAGCTCTTTCATCTATTTTGAGTTTACTTTTGTGTATGGGTATAGACAATAATCCAGTTTCATTCTTTTGCATGTAGCTGTGCAGCTTTGCCAACACCAGTTGTTGAAGAGGCTGTCATTTCCCCATTGCACGTCCATGGCTCCTTTATTGTATATTAATTGACCATATATGCTTAGGTTTACATCTGGGCTCTCTAGTCTGTTCCATTGGTCTATGGGTCTGTTCTTGCGCCAGTACCTAATTGTCTTGATTACTGTGACTTTGTAGTGGAGCTTGAAGTTGGAGAGTGTAATACCCCCAGTTTTATTCTTCCTTCTCAGGATTGCTTCGGCTAATGGGGTGTTTTGTGGTTCCATATGAATTTTAGAACTATTTTCTCTAGTTCATTGAAGAATGCTGTTGGTATTTTGATAGGAATTGCATTGGATCTGTAGATTGCTTTAGGCTGAATGGTCATTTTGACAGTATTAATTCTTCATATCCATGAGCACGGGATGTGTTTCCATTTATTGGTATTTTCTTTAATTTCTCTCATGATGATTGTCTTGTAGTTTTCAGTGTACAAGTCTTTCACTTCCTTGGTTAGGTTTACTCCTAGGTATTTTATTCGTTTTGATGAAATTGTGAATGTAATTGTTTTCCTGAATTTCTCTTTCTGTTAGTTCATCATTAGTGCTTAGGAGTGCAACAGATTTCTGTGCATTAACTTTGTATTGTGAAACATTGCTTAATTCAGATATTGGATCTAGTAGTTTTGGACTGGATTCTTTAGGGTTTTCTATGTACAATATCATGTCATCTGCAAACAGTGACAGTTTAACTTCTTTACGAATCTGGATGCCTTTTAATTTTTGGGATGTCTGATTGCCGTGGCGAGGACCTCCAGAACTATGTTGATATGTTGAATGAAAGTGGAGCGAGTGGGCATCCTTGTCTGGTTCCCAATCTTAAAGGAACGGCTTTCAGCTTCTCGCTGTTTAGTATGATGTTGGCTGTGGGTTTGTCATATATGGCTTTTATTATGTTGAGGCACTTGCCCTCTATACCCATTTTGTTGAGAGTTTTTATCATGAATGGATTTTGAATTTTGTCGAATGCTTTTTCGGCATCCATGGAGATGATCATGTGTTTTTGTCCTTCTTCTTTTTGATGTGGTGGATGATGTTGATGGATTTTCTAATATTGTACCATCCTTGCATCTGTGGAATATATCCTACTTGATCATGATAGATGATCTTTTTGATGTATTTTTGAATTCAGTTTGCTAATATTTTGTTGAGTATTTTGCATCTATGTTTATCAAGGATATTGGTCTGTAATTTTCTTTTTTTGTGGTGTCTTTGCCTGGTTTTGGTATTAGGCTGATGCTGGCCTCATAGAATGAGTTTGGAACTATTCCTTCTTCTTCTAATTTTGGAAAACTTTAAGGAGGATGGTTATTAGATCTTCACTAAATGTTTGATAAAATTCAGCAGTGAAACCATCTGGTCCAGGAGTTTTTTTCTTAGGTGGTTTTTGGATTACTAATTCAATTTCATTGCTGGTAATTGGTCTTTCCTGATTTTCTGTTTCTTTCTGGGTCAGCCTTGGAAGGTTGTATTTTTCTAGAAAGATATCCATTTCTTCTAGGTTATTCAGTTTGTTAGGATATAATTTTTCATAGTATGCTCTAATAATTCTTTTTATTTCTGTAGTGTCAATAGTGATTTTTCCTTTCTCATTTCTGATTCTGTTTATGTGTGTAGACTCTCTCTTTTTTTTGATACATCTGACTAGGGGTTTATCTATTTTGTTTATTTTCTTGAAGAACCAGCTCTTGCTGTCATTGATTCTTTCTTTTGTTTTATTGTTCTCAATTTTCCTTATTTCTGCTCTAATCTCTATTATGTCCCCCCTTCTACTGACTTTGTATCTCATTTGTTCTTCTTTTTCTAGTTTTGTTAATTGTGTATTTAGACTGTTTTCATATAGGATTGTTCTTCTTTCCTGAGGTAGGCTTGTATTGCAATATACTTCTGTCTTAGTACTGGCTTCACTCCATCGCACAGATTTTTGCATTGTTGAATTATTGTTGTCATTTGTCTCCATATATTGCTTGATCTCTATTTTTATTTGGTCATTGATCTATTGGTTATTTAGGAACATGTTGTTAAGCCTCCATCCTCCATGTGTTTGTAGCCTTTTTCATTTTCTTTGAGTAATTTATTTCTAATTTCATCCCCTTGTGGTCTGAGAAGCTGTTTGGTACAATTTCAATCTTTTTGAATTTACTGAGGCTCTTTTTCTGGCCTAGTATATGATCTCTTCTTGAAAATGTTCCATGTGCACTTAAGAAGAATGTGTATTCTGCTGCTTTTGGGTGTAGAGTTATGTAGATGTCTGTTAGGTTCATCTGTTCTAATGTGTTGTTCAATGCCTCTGTCACCTTACTTATTTTCTGTCTAGGTGATCTGTCCTTAGAAGTGAGTGGAGTGTTGAAGTCTCCTAGAATGAATGAATAACATTCTATTTCCCCTTTTAATTCTGTTAGTATTTGTTTCACATATGTAAGTGATCCTGTGTTGGGTGCATAGATTTTTATAATGGTTATATCCTCTTGTTGGATTGATCCCTTTATCATTATGTAATGTCCGTCTTTGTCTCTTGTGACTTTCTTTGTTTTAAAGGCTATTTTTTGTGATACAAGTACTGCAACTCCTGCTTTTTTCTCCCTATTAGCTGCATGAAATATCTTTTTCCATCCCTTCACTTTTAGTCTGTGTATGTCTTTGGGTTTGATATGAGTCTCTTGTAGGCAGCATATAGTTGGGTCCTGCTTTTTTATCCATTCAGTGACTCTATGTCTTTTGATTGGTGCATTCAGTCCATTTACATTTAGGGTGATTATCAATAGGTATGTACTTATTGCCATTGCAGGCTTTGGAATCATGGTTACCAAAGTTTCAAGGTTAACTTCCCTACTATCTAAGAGTCTAACTCACTTAGTATGCTGTTACAAACACAATCTAAAGGTTCTTTTTTTTTGTTTACCTCCTTTTCTTCCTCCTCCATTCTTTATATATTAGGTATCAAATTCTGGATGCTTTTTCCATCCCTTTTATTACCTCTGTTGGCAGCTATTTAACCTTAGGAACACTTCCACCTATAGCAGTCCCTCCAAAATACACTGTAGAGGTGGTTTGTGGGAACTAAATTCTCTCAGCTTTTGCTTATCTGGAAATTGTTTAATACCCCCTTCAAATTTAAATGATAATCTTGCTGGATAAACTATTCTTGGTTCCAGACCCTTCTGCTTCATTGCATCCAATACATCATGCCACTCCCTTCTGGCCTGTAAGGTTTCTGCTGAGAAGTCTGATGATAGCCTGGTTGGTTTTTCTTTGTATGTGATCTTATTTCTCTCTCTGGCTGCTTTTAATAGTCTCTCTTTACCCTTCATCTTTGCCATTTTAATTATTATATGTCTTGGTGTTGTCCTACTTGGGTCACTTGTGTTGGGAGATCTGTGCACCTCCATGGCCTGAGAGACTATCTCCTTCCCCAGATTGGGGAAGTTTTTACCAATTACTTCCTCAAAGACACTTTTTATCCCTTTTTCTCACTCTTTTTCTTCTGGTACCTATAATACAAATATTGTTCCTTTTGGATTAGTCACTCAGTTCTCTCAGTATTCTTTCATTCCTAGAGATCCTTTTTTCTCTCTGTGCCTCAGCTTCTCTGTATTCTTCTTCCCTAGTTTCTATTTCATTTATCTTCTCCACGGTATCTCATCTACTTTTAATACCCTCCATTGTGCTCTTCAACAATTGGATCTCCATCCTAAATTCGTTCTTGAGTTCTTGAATCTTTTTCTGTACCTACATGAGCATGTTCATGATTTTCATTTTAAAATCTCTTTCAGGAAGATTTATAATTCAGTCTCACTCAGTCCTTTCCCTGGTGTTGAGATTTTGCTTTGAACCAGGTTCCTTTGACATTCATATTTGTGTGTGGTGCCCTCTAGTGCCCAGAAGCTGTATTCTCTGGAGTTGCTCAGTCCCTGGAGCGATGTTGGGGTCACAGGGGAGTGGGGCTGCTTCCTGGGGTGAGGAAAGAGCTGTTTTCAGTTTCCCAGCTATTATGCCTGTCTCCACTGCCAGACTCAGTGGGCTGAACACACAGGTGTAAGTCTCTATACTTTGTGTTTTTAGCTGCTGTAGGCAAGGCTTCCCTCTGGCTGGCTTGACACCAGTGCATGTGCTGCCGGTTTGTGAGCCAGGTGCAGGCTGGACAGGAGGAAGACACGGCAGGCTGCATATCATGGTGGGGGACCTTGGAGATGCGTATCCAGCCTGGGTCATGAAGCGCCTGAAGATCGTTTAAGCTCCTCACCCTGTTCTGTGAGGTCTGCTCTTTTGTCCAGGTGTATGCAGTCTGGGGCAGCCTTCTTTTCTGTTGCTCTTTCAGTATTAGTTGTATTAATTATATTTTCAAATTATATGTGGTTTTAGGTGGAGGTCTCTATCTCACCTTTCATGCTGCCATATTTAATCCAATCTGCCATATTTGTAATTTATAAAACACTGTGAACATAAAGATGAAGGAGGATGAGGCTCAGCTTCCAAGGAGCTGATTTTTGGTCACGTTGATCATGCATAGTCATGTCGTTTCTGATTGTGCCGAAGTAATGTTTTCTCAGCTTCCTAATTTCTACCCTTAGGCTGATTGCCGTGTTCAGCTCTAGGTACTGTTTTGGTCAATGGGACTTCTCAGACAGCCCCCTCACTACCTGAGGGCCTGGTTATCTAACCAGATCCCAGGCTAGCTTTATTCTCTGATTATTTGTCTGGAGCACTTTCATCACTGACTGTCTGCAGTCTAAACGCAGTCCTGCTAAAATCCAACCACCTGCTGGGCCTGGCCTGATTAAACAATAGATTGACTTATTTATTCTTAGTTTTTAAAACCAGGTTTGGAACTTTATCTGCCAGTAGAGTAGAACAGAATCTTCATAGTTACTCTATACTTTAAGATTCAAACTCTAAGTCATTTTAAGAGACAGAAAGTTTATGCTGACAATTTGACTTGACTTTTTTGTGACTGACAGGGTTCTCCCATTTTCTGCTTTTCAGAATAAGGGTTCGATCAGCTTCCAAGATAATTTTCAGAGGTCCTCAGAGAGGCTAAAAGAACTGTGCTTGAATGAAACCCATTACTTGTCCACTGACTGTGTGAGAACTAGACATACTTGTGAGTTGAATGCCGTGAACTCAAGGGGCCCACGTGAACATCTTTCTCATTAAAATCATCAGTTTCAAGGAAGATACAGAGTTCATTCCAACTGCCTTTGAAATCTGACCACTGTGTTTCAAGATGCATCTTCTTCATACCAAACTTAAAACCACAGATCAGCTATATTCTGCACCCCAAAAAGTCATCTTCATGAAAGTAAATGATATGAAAGAATTTGAAAGTTATTTCATCTTACACTTCTGATTTCAATAGAGAATTATCACACATACAGGTTAGAATAAATGACTCAAGAGTTGCCATTTGTTTTCAAGCTTCTATTTCCAGTAAAATAAAATATATTTTTCTAACAAATTTCTTAATTAGGTGAAAAAGTAAATATAAAGAACTTGAAATAAATTCACATTTGTCTCATATAAAATATTTAATGGAGTATCAAAAACCTATAGATTGTTAGTAAAAAATGAAACAGAAACAAAAAACAAGAAAATTCTGTAGGAGACAAAAATTTTTTTAAACACTATGCAATTTAATGGGTGTGTAGATTTGGGAGAATATAGGATAGCCCTTTAAACATAGAGGTAAGTAACACTTTGGTTTCTTTTATAGGAATCAGATAATTTAACCAGAAATATATTCATGAGTAAGTATAACACATAGTCATGTATGTGGTGGCACTAAGAATAAGGATTGTTGCAGTGGTTAAGACTAAGCTTCAATTTTAATATTAAAAGCTAACTTGAAATTTAATGATTAGGATTTAGGCTTTAATGTTTTTTGTTCCTTAGTGAAATAAGAATAAGAATTTTGCTAAAGATTTCAATTAAAACAATTAAATCAATTCTAAGTAGATTTAACTCTGCTTTGCTTGAAGTGATATTATTTTGATCTTGAGATTTTTTCCAGACATTATCACATCAAAGCTAATAAGTTTTGCCCAAATTTTGGACAGGGAGTACTGACTTCAGCATATTTCTAAAACCTACAAAGCAGAACTCTACAGGTTCTCTCATATCATTTTTCATTAATATATTTTAAGTGATGTATAATGCCTCATATTAATATAATAATATAATTAATAAGTGGGCAGGGTAAGAACTGTCTTGCCCTCAAGGAGTATAAAATAAAAATAATAAACCTACCCTATCAACAGAGAAAGAGAAAAGTGTTTTTTTCTCCTGCTTTTATTTGCCAAGCAGTACCTTAGGTCCCTTCCGTCTTCTAACTCTGTCACAGAACGTCAGGGCCCCTACCTTCCCACCCTTAACAGGGAAAGAGAGAACACAGGATCCCATGGGGTTTCCTTTTGAGTCAGACCCAGAATGGTACATATTACTTCCGTCATTATTCCATCAGTCAGAACTTAATCTCATTGCTCCACCCAACAAACAAAACTGAATATAGTCAAGCCAGGTGTCCAGAAGAAACAGACAAAGCATTTCAGTCTAGTCGGTCTCTGTCATTATATGCCCGTTTGGTCACCCAATATCCATTTCACTCCTCCTCCATATGTGCGACGCTCAGCCTCCTTCCTCAGTGAGGCGACTCAAATCCCAACCAATGACCCCGTTCAGCTCCTAGTCCGTGTACTCAAGGTGATGGGCAATTAGTTCTGTCTGATCTAGATGTTGCTGAACTAGGAACTGAAAATACATGTCATTAAAAATTACATGCATCTCTATACCCAATATATAATGGTAAAGTACATGGTAATTGCAATAAAATGTGCTCAGAATGGCTAGAATGGAAGATCCAGAGCAGTCGCAGCTTGGAAGTTACTATTCTTAGGAGGTATTGAAATATGCTGGGCATGCATTGTGAAAGCCTCCTAACCTAGGGTGAGAAAACAATTTCTGTAAACTCTGACTTTGTTCTCCCATAATACTCTCTTAATGTTTTTATGGTTCTTACCTCTGCTCTTTAGGAAGTGTTCTGTTTTGTCTATTATCCTCCATGGCCATAGCTAACATGGATGATAGGGAGTATGTCCTCTTTGGGGAAACATAGCTGTGGCACCTGCTTGTCAGGTTACCTGTTATGTTACTCCCGGGTATTTCAGTACAGAGTTAAAGAAGCAGAGAACAGTCATAGACTATTTTTAGAGAAGGCTTGCAGTTTCTTTGGCAATACAATTTCCTCAAAAATTGAGGAAGCTTTTTATCTATTTGCTTCCAGACAGTTCCATGTGGCAATAAACACAAGATTGTACCTGAAATTATTTCCCAAACTTGACTTTTTCCTTTATTATCTCCACCCACCTCCTCTCTGATTAATGACAGCCACCTTGAGGCTAAGAGACTAAGGGTATTGGGTAATATTCTTAATCTTTTTTCAAGCAAAACCAAGTAGCTTAGTTTAATTTAAAAACTTGGACTTTTGTTGCTCAAGACATTTTTTCTTTTTCTTTTTTTCTTCTGTGTGGCTGTATGTGTGTATCTTATCTCTTATTATTTATAGTCTAGAGCGATTAGCTTTTCCAAACCTGTAATTCCCTTGACTGGTGGACTCTCTGCATACCCTTTGATCTCTACCTAAAAATCAGATACTTCTTTCCGGGGCAGCCAGCTTTCTTGTAATGGTTTCTAAAACCAACCCAAGAGCTGTTGTGTAATACAACACTGACCCCTAGACACTACTGTAGAATTGCAGGCTCCGTGAATGTGTAATCTTCATTTCATATCATTACAAGTTAATATTTGATAAACATTTTGCCACAAAACAATATGAAACAGCTTTAAGCTTGCTTTTTCCATTGCTTTGCCTCTTGCTGCTTAATCACTAAGGCAATAGCACATAATCAACTTTGATTTGTTGATAGTGCTACCATCCATCTAAATAGGAACTTCTGTATTTTTAAGGATAGGTTGCTGCTATAATGGACAACTCCAGAATTTCAGAAGTTTGCCCACAAATGTTCGCCGGTTATTTTCACAAGAGCCTAATGTTTGTTTTGTTGGGTGACCCTGTATGGATGGTTTTCCTCCAAGCTGGTGATTCACAGATCCGGATGACTTCAATATTGTCACTGTCACATTCTAAGGCCTCAGCTTGGTCAATAGAGAAAGAGAGAAAGAGAAAAAGTGGAAAATTCTGCTACTGTTTTTAATGATCCAGGTCTGTATGTGATGTTCATAGTTTCTATCTACACTTCACCAGGTTGAGAGAGAAAGAGAGTAGTCAAATGCAACTCCAAAACTTCTTGGCCTGAACAATTGGGCAAATTGTGGCATTATTTAATGAAATGGAAAACGCTGGCTGAGACCAAGTGAGTTTGGAAAGTAGGGATTCAAGTATTCAACTTGCACATACAAGTGTAAGATCCTTAAAAGACATTCAGTTGGAGATATTAATTAGCTAGTTGTGCATACAGGTGTGCATTTTGAGGGTAATGTCAGTGTTGGTGATATAAATTCAGGAGACATCAAGAGATAACGGTATCTGGAAAAAGAATCTAAGGAGTCAGGGGGGTAGAAGGAAACTGGCAGACTGGCAAGTCCTGTATTCCAAGCAAAGAAAATATTTCAAGACAGAAGAAATAAATGCTCTTCTAGGGAAGATAAGATGAAGGACAAGAGTAAACCATTACACTGAGTCAATGAGGCCATTGTCACTGTCAGTGACTTTGAAACGGTGCAGCAAAAAGCTGGATCAAATTTTGTTTTACAGAGAGTGAAACAGGGGAAAAGGGGTTTAGCTGGAGGAGATGGAGCTACATTAAGGAGTGAAGTTAGCAGCAGATTTGTAAATGACCCAGGAAAGAGAGGATAATCAAAGACACAAGAGAAAAATAAAAAATTACAGAATAAAATGTGATTGAGGAGAAAAGGGATGGAATTTTTTACATACAAGGACAGTTGGCCTTAGAAGACTCTATCGTTTTTGAAGAAGAAAAAAGTTGGGTTTGTGGATTTGTAGCAGAAAGATAAAAGATGTTCTTTCCCGATTCCTTCAATTTTTTTCTTAGAAAAAGAAGTACAAGACTAATTCAGTGTGAGGAGTGGGTATTTGAGATGAGAGGAAAAAGAAAGAAATACCTTTCTCAGAAAAGCTTGCGTTGTTCTGAGTACAGACGCTGGGGTTTGTAGCTTCGGCAGAAGCGTGAAGGCTGGTGGGGCACCAGGAGAGGTGTGGCCCTTGGGAGCGGTGGTGGGTGGATCTCAGCCGGATGCTTACCGCCAGGGGTGGGGGGCGCTTGGCCTGGGTGCTGGCCTGAGCAAAAGCATAGTTTTCTGGTCAGGTTTGGAAAATCTTCAAAGAAAAGCTACAGCAGCTCAATCTTAAACTTCACAAGACACAGCTTCACAGAAGCAAAGAGCTGCTTTTCAACTTCAAGGCATCTGATTCTCACCTACCCTGTAAAGTAGTGCCTTCTCTAGCTAGCTTTGGTGAAAGACAATTTTCTGCTTTTCCTATTTTTTTAAGACTTCAAATTCAACTTGGACTGATACTCTTATAAAATACAATACAGCTTAATTTAAAAATTGAATAAAAATTCATACAAAATATAATCCTTGATCACAGCATAAAACCCAACCCTTGTAACCAAAGGGCACAGTCGATCTTCTCAAGTTGCCTGCTTGGACCCCTCCAAGTGTTCTTTTGCTTCTGTCTAATATATATATATATATATAAAATCCTCAATGTTTTTATCATTCTATTCAACATATAAAAGTATATATAGTCTTATAAATCTAATCAAAAGACATAGAACAGTGGAAAATGAATCACACATTTAGAGTCATTGTTCATTGAAAATATCTGTGTATGTTATTAACATAGAGAATCCAAGTGTCATAACTTTATTGCTCCTCAGTTGTGAATCAGTGAAACTTACATATGAAATAGTGATTTCCCATTATAAGTACCTAAAGTTATTCTTGGAACAAATCTATGTATATCAATATTTAAAACATTTGTGGTGACAAATGAACTTTTTATTTATGCTTGTTATCCTAATATGGGTTGAATGAATGCTTCTTATGAGGAAATATCTGGAATATTTCTATGTTTTGTTTTTCATTCTCTCTTGCTTTCAATTCTCACAGTGCAAAAACTAGGCTCACATAAGTATAATAGCAATGAAAGAAGAGATTTTAAAGCAATTTCAGCAAGTTTGGATGGATATTTGTATTAAGTTTTACTCAAAAAGAGACAAGTAATGTTATACTTCAAAAATTCATCTCCATTCCTTTACTAGCAGTCAGGTCCAACAATTTATTCTGTAAAGTTATAGTTACACTTAAATTATCTCCCAGTGGAAGAAATGGATTCTGGACCCATTAATTTCCTATTCATGTATCTTTATTTGACAGAAAAAAAATTTCAAAACATGCTATCAAATTTACTGTGTTCTGTGATAGCTTTCCACAGATTTTCAAAATCAAAATTATTGCCTACTTCATGGATAATTCTTGTTTATGGAACATGGCTTTAATAATCAGAAACTCTGTTCTTTTAAGCTGATAACTTGCATTTACCCTTTGTAGTGGATATTTTTGGTGCTCTGTCCAGATCTCACTCATCAGATTCTCTGGCTGTTGAGTGTCTGCAGCTGCAGCTCCCAGTTGAACCCTCTATGCCATTATACCACAGAGCACTCCACTGGGTCAAGCTGAGTCAAAACTACAGCTAAATCCACAGCTGCCTAGATTCCTCTCCTGATTTATTCAGTGTTCCCCATCCCCTCACAGGTTTTACCAGAGAGCACATGTCTTCAATAAATCCCTGGAGCAAGAATCCATATCTCAGGCTATGCATATAGGGAAGCTGACTGCCGTTATTCTACATTTGTAAACTTTGCGAGAAGTCAGGAGTGTCCATTCACTTAGAGAGAAGATAGTATGCAAAATTAGACTTTTCTCTTAGAAATGGATACTGCATATTGGCAAAATTAAAATTCTATTAGGATATTTTTCCCAGTCGAATTTATGTTCACAAGTATTATAGTCTGAAAACATCCTGGAAAGGATCGATCTGATATTTTATTCTCTCAAACCTCTTTTGCTCAGAAACCACCAAGTTTCTGCTCTGGTCTTTGGCAACACTAGGTACCAGACAGAGGAATACAATTTTGTCTGAGAAACTGCTTTTGGGAAAAGACTTGGCTTGCTTTTAAATTGGGTGCATGTGGGACTAATTCTATATTAATTTTGCAGGTGCTATCACCTTGAAATGTTCTTTAAAAGTAAGGTACATCAGAAACTTGAAATGAAATTAATTAAATTTGTAAGGCCATAAAAATTTCATAATAAATCTTATTCCAGTAAAAGATAGCCTAAAAATTCCACAGAAGCAGAGTCTTCTGGTTATGACTGAAAAAGTATGAAATTGAAGAGGATATGTTTGGCTTTAATTTCTTTGGAAATTTAACTCTTGGAGAAAAGAGAGTTTGATTTTGCCAGTTATTTTACACTCCGATTTATTAAAAAGTTTGATTTGTGGATTTTCCTTTCTCTACCTTCAGGATAGGATAAAGGCTAGGTTGAGGCTATAAGCATTAGAGATAATGGAATTTGATGATAGGAGTAGGCTGTATGTAAATTTTGATCACCTCTATCAAGTGGCATTTTATTATTTAATTTAATTTAATCTCTTCATAATTTATGCTAGATTATATTGGACTACATGGAATGTAAAAGTGTGGGATAAGTAATAAAATAGAGTGACTTTGGAATTTTTTATTTTTATTTTTTAATTCTATTCTGATTTATTTCAGAGACGTCTGGTAGTAATCTGATCTGTCCATTAGCAGTCTTAGTAGAATTCCCAAAGGAAAAGTGATTGGCTTTGAAGGAACTAGCCATAATATTGTGCAGGACTTTGCAATGGAATGTTTATCTCCTTCCCTAGATGGTGCATGTGTCGATCACAGGCGTAGCTGGATAGAATCACTGGGTTAAGACGACCAAAACTTGTCTCCCATTATGTATGACCATACTAATTGGCTATTTTACTTTACAAAGTTTTGGAGTAATAGTCTTAAATAGCATTAGAGAAGGCAGTATAGCACAGAGAAGACAAGTAGTGACTCTGTAGCATCTTACTATGCTGAGGGACAGTGACTGTAATAGGGTATGTGGTGGGGACTTCATAATGGGGGAAATTTAGTAACCACAATGTTGCTCATGTGATTGTATATTAATGATAACAAAATTTTAAAAAATGATAGCAAAAAATAAACAAACAAACAAACAAATAAGTAAATAAATAGCATTAGATAACTGGAAACCCCTATGTCAGGGCCTGCACTGTAGATATGTCAGCCAATCTGTACAAACCTGGAATTCAGAAAGATCACTTGCTCAGAATTATAAGTCATATGCAGTAGCCTAGATTTTTTCATTATGAAAGCCTATTTTGTGTCCCATTTTAAAAATATTTTCCTTTTTTGAAATTAGATCAGAACTCAGGCAGGGCAAAGGAATGCTATCTATTCAGGATCCCTTAAAGATTTTAGCAGTGCAATTTAATTAAATAACAAAAGCATGAAACTACAACTTTAGCTGATAGGAAATGCAGATAAAACCCAATTTTCATTTTTATGCCTTGAAATTGTATATTCAGTCCTAAAGTATTCAATATCATGCATGCACTTTATGAAAAACTGCTTTTCAAAATTATACAATGCAAAACTACTGAGTCCCATGGTGATCTAGCTGAATGCTTGGGTTCTAAAATGTTGAAATGTCTTAGCTTTAAACTTTCATTGTTATGGGAAAAGAAAAAGGTGGCATATAATCATATGATAAAAAAATGCAGTTGTTGATTACTAAAAATATAAAACAACTGTCCCACTCCTCCAAAGGTATTACTAAATATATGGTTCAGTAATTGAGACATATTCCACAGAATCTGCAAGAGTTTGGAATAAACCTCCATTTGCTTTTTAACACCCAATTTTATATGGATCCATGTATGTGGAGCAAGTCTTGTGCAATAACTCCACAGCTGAACAGCCCTAGTTCATTTTATAGCAAAATATAGCAAAATATAGCAAAGCTGATAAATCAGTTTTCTTAAAGTGCTCGGCCAGAGACCTTCAGATATATATATGATTACTGGAAAAAAGAAGAGAAATTAATGGGAATTCACACAAGCAAGATAGGAAACTACCAGGTTAGAAGAGTCCTGTTCTGAGCCTAATACAGGAAGTATGTAGGAAGTTAGTAAATACCAGAAACTAACACAAAAAATGGAACATCTCTGAAGAAGTAGTTGAAAATGTATGAAAAATTAAATTCAATAGTAGAAAAGAGTAGATTCCCAGAGGAATGATGTGAGGTCAGGACCAACTTCAGCTACACAGGGCCCCGTGCTCATAAGGTTCCTGCACTTCCTTTAATGTCTTGCTGTTGCTCTTGAAGTTGTTCATTTTTGGAGAAGGGGTCTTTCACTTCATTTAGCACAGAGCCCTGTAAGTCACGGTCCTATGATGAGTTTGTTTTTTTGCTTTTGTTGTGTGGGTTTCTAGCTGTGCTATCCACCACTATCTTCTAAGGGCTCTTTGCCTGAATAGAGCATAAGGCATTTTGAATTCAAATCCTGGTTTTGATACTGTATAAAAATTATAGACAAATCGTTTTCCTTCTCAGGTCCTTACTTTTCTCATTTATCAAATAGGAATAAGTGGCTGGTGTATCATATTGAATACTTTTGTATACATATGTGTAATTATACATGGCATAGATACACATGTAATTTTTATAGCTGATACAAGATTTCTTCTAAAGGTGGTTTCTAAAGTAGTTTGATAGTTTCATATGTTCCTTGGGGTTGGCATCTGTGGTCCTATAAAGCATGGGTTGAACAGGAAAATGGAATGAAAAGATGGCTATATCATGATAGTAAAGAATAATGAGAAATTGAAAAGTAGGGAAGAGAAAGAGAGAGGATTTTAGTGGGAGGTTTGTCAGAAGATGTGAAAATGGGAAACAAAGCCCAAACAACAAAGTGGGAGACTTGTTTCAATGGGGAATTGTAGGCACTGAGAAATTTTCAGTTTTAGCATGGCTGAAAGACTTTCACAAATGAGAAAGTCTATTATCTGGGAGGGTTACCTCACTTTGATGGAAGATCTATTAATTACCCCAAGGCTTCACTAAACTTGTCATGCACATAAATCCCAAATGCAAATGGCTTTCAGGAAAATCAGAGTTAAATGATTGATTTCTTTAAGTGAATTGGCATTTATTTAAGGAGAGAAGTGGATGGGTAGGACAAAAATAAAATCAAGAACAGGGTACATAAAGTAACATGGAATACCATTGAACAATAAGAACTTAAGACCTTGCAAATTTTGGAAAACCACAAAGAAATTTGACTTTGCACAAAATATGAATTAAATGGCTTTTGCCAGTTTTTATTAAAATTTTTAAGTACAATTAAATTTAATCAGTGCGTCTTGCCAACTGATTTTGGCCCCAGGCAAGTTTACTATGGATTCAGTGAGACTGAAGAATGACAATGAAGCGTTCTTGGGGTGAAAGGATTTATTACCTGGCTTGTTCTCCCAGCAATAGGTAGAGCACTAGAATTACATCTGCATCCAACAGTCTACAGGTCTGTAATCCTCCTTCATCTCTGCCTCTACCTAGAGCACTGGGAAGAACTCTTTCTATAGTGACTCAGTCAGTAATAGCTTATTGCCTAGGGTGTGGAAGCCGTAGCCTAGCAGCAAGCC
The DNA here is from genome assembly GCF_030020395.1 of Manis pentadactyla. NCBI lineage: Eukaryota > Metazoa > Chordata > Mammalia > Pholidota > Manidae > Manis > Manis pentadactyla. The sequence goes on along the minus strand of NC_080037.1, from coordinate 23,712,787 downwards.
AGCTACATTATCACGTAGTTTAGGTTCAGATGAGGATGCTGGCCAGAGGAACTTCCATTTTCCCCACACTGTGCATGACTGATTTATAGTGTTTAAATTAATGAGATCATAATATGCCATATCTTAAGATATATAAAAATCTTTGAAAGTTAATGTAGGTGCTAACTGGAATTTTTCTGCATATTATGTACCATTTTATGATAAAAAGGAGAGTTTTTATTGGGGATAATCACATTAAATTGAGGAAATAATAGTATTTTCAGAACTCTCAATGTCTGAAATGCTAAAATATTTTTCCTTTCATTTTTAATTTATTCCTTAGGCTTTATGTTCAGGAAGTCAAATAGGTACCTTAGGTTTTTAAAGAAAGTCAAACTGGTTGAATTCTTGTTTTATTTTTTAGGAAAACTCAAGATTATCTGTATTAGGATAACTATTTTCTGTATAAATTAATTCCTCTTAACACAAATTAGGATATCTAAATTCTATCTACATTTTATGCTAGAGACCAAAATTCACCTGAGCAGGTGTATTCATTTAGTTATGGATTTGAATCACCTGGAGCGCTTCTTAAAGCACAGATTGCTGACCTCCAGCTGTGGAGTTTCTGCTTCATTACACCTGGGGTGGGGTATAAAATTGCTTATTCAGCAAGTTTGCTAATGATGCTGATAATACTGGCCCAGAAGCCATGTTTTTAGAAGCTCTGCTGTTCATCATTAGTCATCAAAGAAATGGAAATTAAAACCACAATGAAATACTATTTTCACTAACTAGAATGGCTAAAATTAAAAAAACTGATAGCAGCAAATGCTGGTGATGATATGGAACAACTGAAACACTTCTCCACCATCATTGAGGTAAACTGGTCAGTCCTTTTGGAAATCTAGCTGGAAATGTCTTATTTAGTTTAACATTCACCTACCTGTACTCTGCAGTTTCACTCCTTGTGGATAAAATGAGAGTTCCTATGGCCAGGATTCTCACCTGGCCCTGGTTGACTAGCTCACTGCACACCTGTGGGCAGTTCATGGCTGTTGACTCTCTATAAAGAGCTCTGCCCTGTGCTCTGTGCACAACACGGTGGCAGGGCTGCAGGGCTGCAGGAGAACAGAGCAGAGGCTGGAGTGGCAGCAGTGCTGAGGACAGAGGCCCAGAGATGGCTGTGTGGGACGACTGTGCAGACAGAGGGGCCTAGAGGCAGAGACAGGCTTGCTGCCTGCAGACTCGCTCTGAGTGAACGGGATTTTAGTGACTGACCTGCCACCTGGGAATAAAGTTGGATATAACCCTTTCACCCCAAGAACGTTTTGCTGTCATTTTCTTTGGTCACATTGAATCCATAGCGAACTTGCCTGCGCTGAAACCCATTGGCAAGACACTCCTTTTCATTTTACCCAACAGACTTTTAAACATACATTCTCAAAATGAGTTTTTGAAGAATGTTTATACTAGCTTTGTTCATAACAGACAAAAATTGTAAACTAGTTAGAGGTCCACTAACAGAATGGATGAATGAATCGTGGTGCACTCATATGATGGCATGCCACTTAGTTACAGAAAGAATGAACTATTGATATACATACAAACAAGGATGATTTTTATAACCATGAAGGTCTGTGAAAGTAGCCAGGCATAGAGCATATACTGTATGGCTTCTGTCATGGAGTCTTCGAGAACAAGCAAAATTAATCTGTGGTGACAGAAATAAGTGAGTTGCTCATAGAGCATGTTGACTGAATGGAAGTTGACATAAGATAACCCAACAAGTTGCACTGGCAAGAAAGATCTTCAATTTGTCTGTAAGGATCCATCAGTGTCTTTTTATGTAAAAAAGTCATAACCAATCTACATACAATTTTGGTTATTTTTCTGATTCAGGTTTGCTTGTTATGTATCTTTTTTTAGACATGAGCTGGCTGAAATTGAAACCACCCTGGGAGCTATAAAAAAATACCCAAATCCGGGACTCCCCAGGACCATGGATCAAAGTCTTCAGTGGTGAAGTCTGAGAATTGGTCTCTTTCAAATGATATCAAATGTATGAAATTGAAGACAGGTTTCAGCATCAGGGCTTTGAATGTTGATCTCATGTCAAATCCCTTTTTGTCCTCTATCGTCTGTATACAGGTTTTGTTCTCTCTCTCTCTGAGGTCTGTCATTCTGTCATTAAGCAAATAATCATCTCCTTAAGTTATAGCTGGTGCAGACCTGACCGATTATAGCCTGCCTCTCCACGACTAATTACTCAGTCTTCCTACCTGCTGGTCTTATCCTGCCCAGTGCCAGCTAAGTGGAATCACCGAGTCTGTATTACTGGTGTTTTACTAGTTGGCTACCTGCTGATTCTATGGAAAACAACATCTTTGAATGTAAAGCTGTCTGGAAAACCATCATCAAATATTTTATCGGGACCTCCCTCTGATTCTGGTTACCCGATGAACCTTGAACACCAAAAACAACGTGAAGAAAAAGTTCCAGAGTGAGTTATTATTTTGAAAATATGTTTAGGAAGTTAAGGGTAGAAATAGTTTTCTGCTTCTAATTCAGAACACACATCCAAATCAGCTTTAAAATCACCTGCCAATGCTCATTAAACCAAAACTATATTTGAAAGAGTTGAGTGGAAATGTGGGTTCAAGAGCCAAGTCTATTCTTTTTTAATACTCTTTAGGATATTTACACAGTAACTGCTTTTAGGAGCTGTGTGTGTGTGTGTGTTTTTTAATAGCAGCATTGGTTCTAAGAGTTTGCCAACCTTCTTCTTACCTCTTAATTTTTAAAATAGGTACTTGGTATCCTAGCCTTCCATTATGTGTATAATTTGAATATGACTACTGAGTTAAATAAGAATAGTTTTGTTGGTGGTACTCAGGAAGAGGACTTCCAGGTTACGGTTGGAAGGGAGTCATCTATGTCACCTGGAAGTGGAAAAGAGCTGACTGTTCATAAAAAGGGGTTTTGTTAAATACAGCACATAAATGTGCCAAAGTTTAGACAGCTTTCCTTTCACTCGTGGCAACGCAGACACAGACATCCTAACACAATTACATGAATTGACAAGTACTCGCTCTTAATGCAACATAAACAGTTGATAAGATTGAGTTAATACCGAGATACAATCTGTTTGGATAATTTCCCACCTGCTTAGGAATCCAAAGGCCATAAGGAATGGAATGAAACAGGAAGTTTGTGTAGCATCTCCATATATCCTTCTCTTCATGGGCATTGCCACCTTAAAGCAAATTTGATTTATTCAGGTTTAAATCTGCATTCCCAGCATTATTTACACTGGGAAAATATAATTTGCATGTCACCATCTGTGAAGAAAGATTATTAAACAATAAAGGATTAAGAGATAAACAGCAAAGCCTTGTAGCAATATGTTGAGTCCAAAATTTAAATGCTGAGCATCTAGAAGATTTGTTTAAGGGCTTTTGAATTGTTTTAGGGTGCTGACTCTTCTTAGAATAGAAAGAAGTATAAAAAATATGCAAAAATGCTTTGCAGTTAGATTCCTAACTCTAGAAGATTAGCTTATTTTTTTATTAATATGGTTATATTTTTAGTTATCATTTATGCTGTGCAGCTTTGGATTTCTCCCTCGGTTGAATAATGCAAACATAACTAAATTCAATATGTTTTATATGGGACAATTTGCAACTTTTATAATGCTTGAAAAGAAATATGTTCCCATTAGCATTTGGCCAATAATTTCTCTCTGGCTAATATTTAAAGTTGAAGCAATAAACATCAAGGTTCATTAATTTTGTTTCTTTTTAAATTTCTGTTTTCAAGTTAATTTACTGCCCTATGTATCAGTTTTCTTTTTCAGGAAAACCATTTACAAAAGAAAAAAGAAATGTTTTTATGTTTCAGACATATATTAGGATTTCACAGACATCCTATTGTTGGTATTGTATTACTCAGCCCCAAGATCTCCAACTTAGACAAACTTTCCTGAGACGATATTTCCAGGCAAAGCAGAGGGAGGCATTTTAGAGGCACAAAGAACTTAATTTACCACCATAGTCTGTGAATAGGGAGCTATTGGCTCTCAAGATATAATTCCAGAGTTTGTGAGTAAGCTCAGTAAAAATCATTCTCTGTAATGGAAATTGATGAGAAATCAACATAAAATGAGTAAGATAAAAATAATAAGAGCAAAAAGCAACTTGATAAATGCTAGGATTATGCACAGAAAGTCTCTGCCAGTTCTCAAAAAGGAGTCAGATGTAGCTGATGTGAGTTAACTGGTGACTGAAAAATGTCAAGTCAGACTGAGCTATGGTTGTGCTAAAACCTAGGAAAAAGGAAAACAAAATAATGAGAAGCTACCTATAGTGTTCTTTACTCTAAACAAGGGTGTGACTACTTCCGCTAGTCACCGACCATTCCTTTATACTTTCTTTGCACAACATCAACTCTTTTTTTTTCTGATTCTTTAGCTGACAATATATTCTCTGATTTGACTTTGTCTCTTAATTTTATAGTTACTAAACCAGGGGGGACATTCAGTATTCCTGATTTATGTACTCCTTATTTTTTTCTTTTTCTATTAACAAGGTCTCTCATTGTATATAGCTTTCTTTATACGTATCCTTATTCAAAGTTTGGCTAGATACATTTGAGATATTCTACTCAATTTTTATGCTAAAAGATTCCTAGGGAAAGAAGAAAGGGGACATTATGATTAGCATGTATAATGTGGGGGTGGGGCATGAGGAGGGCTGTACAACACAGAGAAGAGAAGTAGTGATTCTACAGCATCTTACTACACTGATGGACAGTGACTGCAATGGGGTTTGTGGGGGGGACTTGGTGATGGGGAGAGTCTAGTAAACATAATGTTCCTCATGTAATTGTAGATTATGATACCAAAAAAAAAAAGATTCCTAGGGATATAAAAATAGGTTGCTTTCAGTCCCTGATGGGCATAAATAACTCCAGTGCACCTCCCAATATTCACACAAATATTTGTATGCATATGATTAGGGATATATGTGTGTGTTTGCAGAATGATAACAATATTAAGAAACTGGCTAATAGAAAAAAATCAAGAGCAGATGTCTCATAGTACTAAATACTAACATACAACTGTGAAAAAGTCACAAAGAATGAAGGAAATATAAAAGAAAATATGGAGGAATGTAAAGTTGGTAAAAGTAGTGGTGGAAAGAGGCTGGGTCAGTTAGCCTTTCTTAAGATATTCCTGACAAGTCTTCCAGGACACAGGGCCAAGCTGTTCTAACAACCGGGTGGAGAAAATATGAAGGTTGTATCTAATTTCCACCATAAAGGTCGTCTGTCAAGATATTCAGGCTCAGAACCATCAGAGCTTGAAGGATATGGTGAGAGAAGGAAGTGATAGATATGGACTTATTCTAGAAGATTGTAGTTTTTACCACGAGAGGAACTGAGAATCATTCTGGGTAGATTATCATTATAGAACTTTTCTTTAAAATATGGAATACATTTTTCAAGCCAAAAGAAAAAGAAAGCCTAATAAATTAAACTACCAAAAATGTCAGCTTCTCTGGAGAAAAGAAAGATAAACTTCAGTGCTTACCCTTTATGTGACTATGCTTCACAACTAGTCTTAATAATTTTGCTTCTGGGTCATTTGTTGCAGACAACCAAAAAGCACTAGTATGACATCTTGTTCTGTGTCCTAAATTAATTTACTTTAAGGAGGTATGTGAAATAGTCCTAAATTAATTTATTTCTAGGAGGTATATGAAACACTATCTTAACAGTAAGACATTCTTAATAGTTTTTATGGTTTGTTTTCTTAAACTTTATAGATAAAGTCAAACAGTTTAGTTAAAAATTTTGGGTGAGCTTTATTTTCCATATGGATAATACTGTGCTAAAAATAAAACACTCCATTCTTCTGTTTATATCATTGCAAAAAACATCAAGCTTATCAAATCACTTTTATATTTGTGGTGTTTAATATTGCTTTTAGAAGAAATGATACACATATTAATATCTGTCCAGATACCTTTGTGTATATGGATACTGAACGATGAGTCATATGTAGGGTATTGTTCTCAGGATGTTAACAGGCATTATACTTATTATACTTAATGATTAAGTCAAATGAATGATAAGATAGCAACAGAAACATGTCATGTGCGTAGTATACATGGTGTATTAATTGGGCTGGATTCTTGTTTTGAGACAATGGGAAAAGGATGTTAGTACAGGATATAAAGATACACATGTATATGTCGAACTGTGCTTAAGAAATGTAGCATCAGGGGATGGTGGTTGGCTTATGTTGACTATCTGGTACATCAGCATATGCTGGCTGATGTGAGAAGAACTTCGTTTTGAACTAAAAACACCAATGCTGAAACTGAATTTATCAACTGGTTGGAGAGAAGACATGTGTCAATGTTACACCATTTCCTTCACAATAGAACCATTAACTATCATCTTAAGTTAACTAGGAAAGAGATTTTAAATAAAAATCTATGCCAACTGATGATTAACAGTATTGATGATGATGATGTATATACAGATTATATATACAGTATATATAATATAACAGTATAACGTATTATATTAACATAAGTTTGTGATAATTAAGATATTATTATATAATTAAACATCTAGATTTTTAAATAGGCTTACTATTACTAGCCAAGTTAAGCAATGTATTATATATGTCAACTTCAACTAGTGTTACAATATTAGCCAACAAGCCATTTCTTCAAGTGAAATCTTTCATGGAAACACAATATCTCAAAGAAGACAATGTGGAAGTTATCTGACTGGAGTGTCACAGAGCCAATCACTCATCATCTTCCTGTTTGGTTAGAGAACTCCTAGTATCCCGGTCATCAATTACCTGTAGTTTTAAGATTATTGATTAGGGTTCCATAACAATCTAACATGCAAGTCTGATAATAATAGTATCAGGTCGATTAATCACCTTCTAGAAACTATTGAACCTGTCGTCAATAGCCAAGCAAGTTCCTAATGAAAGAATCATGAAGTTAATATAATTTCAGGTAAAATTCAAGCCAGACGTTTGATGTATGTCTTATAACCAAATATACAATTTCCTTAAAGAAATGCTACATGTATAGTTCAACGTGCTTTTTACTATCTTCACAAACTTCTAGTTAAAAGCTACTCTCCGAGTTTCAGTATTCTAGAATTATATTACTTTGTAGCAACCTGATCATCACAGCACTATTTTTAGGGGAAATAGAATATATACATTTCCTGAAGAATGAAGTTAGGAATTATAGATGGCATAAATCTCATTCGGCTATAGAATCAAGCATCTTTTCAATACAATGAATGGAAAAATGTACTCGTGTTGGGAATTAAAAATAATATAAAAATAATGTATTATAGTTGGCATAATATACTTGGTTTATTCTTTCTTTTTAGGTTAGGATATTGTCTTATTTAACAAGGGGCAATATTAGGCATTAAATTGCCAAAAACGTCTGACCTAAATTTTCTAAAAAGAAAAGCCCATTGATATGACTCCATTCTAACTAGAGAGAGAATGAGTCCTGTAATTCCTGTTGAAAACCACCAGGCTCAGGAAAAGGGAAGGGAAGGTGAATGGGTTTAAGCATTTCTTTAAAAATTTTTCCTAACTTTATTGAGATATAATTAACATATAACTGTGTAAGTTTAAGGCATGAATGATTCTGCACCCAGTTTCCAGTGTGGGAGGAGAAGGGATTTCCCCCACACATCCAGCGAATTCTTGGACACCAGCTGGTTGTCCTACATTTCAGCTCAATTCTGACACTATTTATCCAGAGACGGCATCAGTTTCCACAGGCCGTGTTCAGTCCTACGAGGTGGCCCTTCCCGCCTGCAACTTCAGCATCAATCATAATCCCTAGTTATTACCTAGGTTTCTGACCAACCAGCTATAGACGTGAGGTTCCAATAACTCCTTCCTTGGGTTTGATTAATTTCCTATAGCAGCTCAGGAAACAAAGAGAAACGTTTTATTTTATAAACTTATTAGATTATTGGCTCATTTTTAAAGGATGTGACTCAGGAACAGCTAGGAAGATGGACGGGGGTGGAACGCGGGAGGAGGCACAGAGCTTCCTTCCAGGCCCTCTCAGCTTGCCACTCTCCCGGAATGCCCATTTGTTCAGCAACCCGGAAGCTCTCCGAATCCCATCCTTTTGGGGGTTTTTTGAGAGTTCTTTACATAGACATGATAGATTAAATCATTGGCCACTGGGAATAGATTCAACCTCCAGCACCTTTCCCTCCCCGGACATCAGAAGTTAGGACTGACACTTCTAGTCCTCTAATCACAGGCCTGGGTCCCCTGGCAACCAGCCCCATCCTTTGGTTAATTAAGTGCTTTCCAAAAGCTGCCTCATTAACCTATAAAAGATACCTTTACAACTCTCACCATTTAAGAAATTCCAGTCATTTTATGAGCTTTGTGCCAGAAGCAGGATGAAGACCAAACATATATTTCTTATTGTAAGTCACAGTATCACAGGTACACAATGTGACAACCTGATACATGTACAGATTGTAGAACACTTAACCACACTGAGGTTAGTCAGCACAGCACATCCTTCACCTCACACATTTATGTTTTTTTTTTTAAGCAGAGTAAAAGTTTTATATAAAGTTACTTAAAGAGACGAAATGTGCAGGTGACCTTAGGGTGGAGAGGTGCCCTGAAAGGTTGGAGAGAGAAAGTTTAAGGTTAAAAGATTGGGAAAATAGTTAAAGTTACACACTTAGAAAGTGCTGGCGACCCCAGAGAGGAGCGCCACATATATATTGTTTTTATGGTGGGAGCATTAAAACTCTACTCTCATAACAATTTTCAAGTATAAAAAACAGGATTGTTAAGTTTAGTTGCCATGCTAACCATTATATCCTCAGAACTTCATTTTGTAACTGTAAGTTTGTACCTTTTGACCATCATTTCCCCCTTTCCATCCCCCCACCCTCAGGCACAAGGTCCATCCATGTGGAAGCAAATGCAGGATTTTCTTTAAAACAGATGAATATTCTAGTGTGTGCGTGTATGTGTGTGTGTGTGACATTTTCTTAGTAATTTCATCTGTTCATGGACACTTAGCTTGTTTCGGCGTATTGGCTTTTGTGAATAATGCTGCAGTGAACATAGGGGTACATAAATGTTTTCATGATAGTGATTTAATCTTCTTCACATACATAACCAAAAGTGGGATTGCTGGATCATATGGTAATTCCATTTTTAATTTTTTGAGGAGCATCCACATTGTTTCCCATAACTGCTATGCCAGTTTCCATTCTCACCAACAAGGTGTCAGGGTTCCCTTTTCTCTGCATACTAGCCGGCACTTGTTATCTCTTATCTTTTGTTATAATAGGCATTCTAACAAGTATGAGATGGAGTCTCATTGTGATTTTGATATGCAATTCTCTGATAATTAGTAATTTTTGTGTGCTTTTTGGACATTTGTATTTCTTTGGGAAAATGTCCATTCAAGACCTCTCCCCATTTTTGAAATCTGATTATTTGATTTTTGCTATTAAGTTTCATGAGTTCCTTATGTATTTTTTGTATTAACCCCTTATCAGATATATGTTTTGGATGTGTTTTCTCCCACTCAGATATGTTCCTCCTACTTGCCTTTTCTTTTTGTTGATTGTTTATTTTCCTTTGCTTTTTATTTTAATGAAATCCCACTTGTTGAATTTTGCTTTTGTGGTTGGGTTTTTGGTATCATATCCAAAAAATCATTATCAGTACCTGTATCAAAGAGTCTTTTCCCTATGGAGACTTATTTTGTGATCCAACATATGTTCTTTCCGGGATATGTTTCATCTGTGCTGGAGGAGAATGTATATTCTGTTGCTCTTGGTATTAAGCAAAGTCCAAGTCCAATGTTTCCTTAATGATTTTCTGTCTGGATACTGTGTAATGGTGAAAGCGGGCATTGAAATCTCCTTCTATTACTGCATTTTTGTCTATTACTCCCTCTAAATCTGTTATGAATGCTTAATGTGTTTAGATGCTCTGATGTTAGGTATATTTATATTTACAGTTGTCACATCCTCTTCATGAATTGACCCCTTTATAATTATATAATGACCTTCTTTGTCTTTTGTTCTGGTGTTTAACTTAAAGTCTATTTTGTCTGAGGCAAGAATAGCTATTCTTGCTCTCTTCCAGTCTCCATTTTCATGGAGTTTCTTTTCCACTCACTTTGAGCCTATGTGTGTCTTTGATGCTGAAGTGAGTCTGTCATGGGCAGCACATGATTGTATCTTCGTTTTTCTCCATCTAATCCCTCATGCTCTGTGATTGAATCATTTAATTCATTTACATTTAAAATAATTATTGATAAGTAAGGCTTTCCTGTTGCCATCTTGCTGTTATGTGGTTCTTGTGTCCCTTTGGTCTTCTCTTGCTGTCACCTTTTTGTGAATGGGAATTTTCCATAGCGGTATACTTTAATTCCCTTCTCTTTTCTCTGCATCTACTGTAGGTTTTTATTTTGTGGTAACCCTGAAGCTTACATGAAACATAGCTATAATAGTCAATTTTAAGCTGGTAAAAATTTAACTTTGAATATAAAAATTCAACCCTTTTACTTCCTCTGCACTCACTATATATTTTTATCTCATATTTTCCATCTTTTATATTATATATCCATTAATAAGTTGTATTCTTTGGTTAAATTCCTAGAGCTGAAAATACTGGGTCATATGGCATTTCTATTTTATTTTTTTGAGGCGCCTCCATATTGCTTTCCATGGTGGCTGTACCAGTTTACATTCTCACCAGCAGTGCAGGAGGGTTCCCTTTTCTCCACATCCTCACCAACAATTGTTATTTCTTGTCTTCTGGATGGTGGCCATTCTTTCTGGTGTGGTGGTATCTCATTGTGGTTTTGATTTGCATTTCCCTTTGATTAGGAATGTGTGAGAAGCGACTAGTGGTTACTACAGGGAGGAGCTGGGGTTGGTGGGTGAAATAGGTGAAGGGGATAAAGAGCACAAAATCCAAATCATAATGTAAACTAGTCATGGGGATGAAAATACAGCATAGAGAATATAGTCAATGGTTCTATAACATCTTTCTGTCTTGACAGGTAGTAGCTACACTAGTTGGGGTGAAAATGTACATATAACTGTTGAATCACTATGTTATATGCATGAAATCAATATAATATTGCATATCAATTATACTTCATTAAAAAAACAAATTATTATAGTTATACGTATTTTTAATGCTCTTATCCTTTAACCTTTAAACTAGAGTTAAGTGGCTAACACACCACGTTACAGTATTATAATATTCTAATGTGACTATACACTTGACTTTACCAGTGTTGTTTATTTTCATACGTTATCATGTTATTAGCTAGCATCCTTTGATTTCAGCTTGAAGAATCCCTTTTCAGCATTTCTTACAAGGCAGGCCTAGTGGTAATGAACTCTCTCAGCTTGTATTTATTTGGGAAAGCCTTTATCTTGCCTTCATTTCTGAGGACCACTTTGCAGGATAAAAAATTAATGGTGGGCAGTGTGTTCAGCACTCTGGAAGTATCATCCCATTCTTTACTGGCCTGCTGAGAAAATTGCTGATGGCCTGATGGGGGTTCCCTTGTATTAAGAAATATATTTTTTCCCCTGTTACATTTAAAATTCTATTTGTGTCTTTAGTTTCAGACAGGTTTATTATAATGTGTCTTGGACAAGATTGTTTTGGACTGGAATTTGGGGGTGGTATATTAACTTCATGAACTTGGATGTCCAAATCTCTCCCTAGGTTTGAGAAGTTCTCAGCCATTATTTCTTCAAATAATCTTTCTCCACTTTCTCCCTCAGACCCCAGTGACCGACAGGATATCTCAAAAGATGTGAAGGCTTTTTCATTCTTTTCATTCTGTCTTCTTTTTGCTCCTCTGATGAGATAATGTCAAATGATCTATCTCTGAGTTCACTGATTTTTCTGCTTTGTCTAGTCTGATAGTGACACTTTTCATTGAATTTTTCAGTTCGGTCTTTGTTTTCTTCAGCTCCAAAATTTCTGTTTGGTTCTTTTATGTGTTTTTTTATCTTTTGAAATTTTCACATTGTTTTGTGTTGTTTTCTTGACATTCTTCAATTATTTATTGGTATTCTTTTGTATCTCTCTGAACATCATTGAAACAATTATTTGGAATTCTTTGTCAGGCAATTATTGGATCTCCATTTCTTTGGGGTCAGTTTCTGGAAATTTACTGTACTTCTTTGGTAGAGTCATTTTTCTCTGACTTTTCACGATCCCTGTAGCTTAGTGTGGGTATCTGGACATTTGAAGAAGCACCCACCTCTTCTAGGCTTTGTGGACCGATTCGGTTGGGGAAGACTTTCACCTGTGGGTGGGCGCACGTTGGCATCAGCAAATGCAAATACCTGTGGGGCCAAAGGCGGAAAACTCTGCAGTGGTTCCTGGCAGCTGCGCTGGTCATGAGTTTGTGTCTTCAGTAAAAGCTGTGGGGGTCATAAAGAAGGGAACTGGGACCTGGGGTCACTCTCACTGCATGGCTGCCATCTCCACACCACTCCGCTTTGCCAGTTGCTGGGTGGGGTCACACCCGAAGCAGGACCTTCGTGCGGTGCTCCCGAAGCTGGGGCAGCTGGTTGCTCACCCGTCTTCCTTTCCTGAGGGCAAAACTGATGCTCTCTGTGTTGTTGGCATCGAGCAATGCCAGCTTCGGGGGTGGGTGATACAGGCGGAGGGAAGCAGTTCTTCCTTCCCCTTGCATACAGTTATTCTCAAGGTTTTGGTTCCAGGGGATTGCGGGTGTTTCTCACGTGGTCCGCAGCGCTCCCCCGCAGCTGGCCGTTCGTGGGTAGCCAGCTAAGCGTTGGTCTCGGTGGGAGGGTGGGGCCTCGGGTCTTCTACCCTATCCCCTTGGTAACGCTACCTTCTGTGTTTATTCTTACACAGTAGTGGATACCTGGACATTTTTAGATAATTATATATTACATGTCATTTCCTGTTTTATTATTTTTCTTTAGCGTGTCACCCTGAGTAGTCTACACATGAATAAATGGAGTCCTGGGTGTGATCTTGGCTATGCCTATGGAATTAAAATCATTGGTTACTCTGGTGTTTTGGGATGTTCTAAGAGGCAACTCAAAGTGTGCCGTTTAAAAGAGCTTACTGATCCTTAATGTGACCAAGAAAATAGCAATTTCACTCGCTGCACATATAAAGAACCACATACTTCACACTGACTTATTAAGCTAATTGGTGTTTTTGTTCAATGCATCAACTATCTTTTACTAGAAAATTAGGTGTTTTTTGGAGCAGACTGAACTAACCTTTTCAAGCCACCAGGGTTGTGTTTTATATAATGAAGCAGCAATTTACAAAATGGTGAACTGAATCATTAGTTCACTCAATGATGCCCGTTGACTCAAAAGAATAAACATAGCTTCCAAAAGATCCTAACTAATTCCCAGGGTATAGTTTATATATTATTAGACTAGTTTTTTTATACAACTTTAGAAAGGTCATCATTGCATGCCCAAATTTATTTATCTCCATAAAAAACTAGGATATTGAAAAGAGAAGTTATTATATGTTTAAATTTGAAAATTGCTTTACTGTCATTTTTATTATTATGATTATGCAGGTTTTTATTAATCTCCTAATTTTACTGTTGAATAAACCAAGACACAGAGAAGCTAAGTTACTTTTCCAAGTTTATAGAGTGAATTGATAGCAAAACTGGAATTACTTTGTGAGGTTCCCAGCCCATTACTTGGTTCACTCAAGCATTTTGCATTTCTGCTTTGTGGAAAGATTGTTTTACATTAATTAAGGAGACTGATAATAAACACTCATTTACTCATTTTTGCTTTTTATAATAAAAAATGTTGAATTGAATGCAAAAAAATGTCTTTACTTTGGCATTCACAGTCGGCCAAAACAGCTGAACTGGATGTTTGTGAAACTTGGCAAGGGCTGAAGCCTGACAGAGAGGACACTCATGCCAAGTTCTGTTTGGAATGAAATGTTCTGCTGGAGTCAGAAACTCCTGGAAATTGGCACTTCACATTAATCTGCCATTTCAATATACTCTACCAATGTCTCATAAAATTCTTATTCTAATAAGTAATGTTGATGTTATTATAAGACTTAGGTAGTATGCTGAGTGCTATCCTTCCCAGAGAGAAGGACTTTTCTACATTTAATTATTCGGAGGCTCATTAGATATTTCATTTATATTTTATGTTTTTATATTGCTGTCTTTCCTCTCATGCAGCGCTCTCTTCTCATGTATGTTTTGACCCCATTTCCATATTTAAATCTAGTTTTACTACTACTCTTGCTTTTATTTCCCTTTTAGATGAAATGCTTTAGAAATAATCCAGGCATTTCTGTTTTGAGTACCTCCAAATACGTGTGAGTTCGCGGCATATGCCGCACTGTCCACCAAAGGCAAAATTTAACAAGAGTCTCCTATACCTGACGGCTTCCTTCTCCTTTTCTTCTTTTTACTAGACGCAGGAGCATATTTTCACTTAAAATGCCCCATAGAAATGAAAAAGGGCTGATTGGCTATGTGCAGTGTATTTGCCAAGCACTTTACAGGCAGAATATACAACTTTTAGACTTTTGGAAAAATTAAAAGCCTAACAGGTAAGGACATATTAAAATAGAGTTTCTCTTGTACCCATTAAATGCTTTGCAGTTAGGTTCCCTGGCTGATGCTGCCAGTACATAATGACTTAAAGAAGCTGATGCCCTGTGGCTCTTCTAGCCCCTGGGTTCTAATCTGAGTTCTAAAGCAGATACTGGGGCGGATCAGTGATTATCCCTTTCCCTTAACCTTCACACTCTAACCTTCCTAATTTTATTCCTCATTGTTTCTTGATTTCTTTTCATCCACTCTGTCTCTATTGCCATTTCCATGTTCTTAATCTCACCTTGATTACTGTAACAGATGTGGGCTTCTTGCTTCCGCATATACATCCCTCCAGTATAATCTTTTCACACTTCCGAGTGGTCTTTCAAATAGGAAAAATCTGATTTTACCTCCCCCTTGATTAAAATCCTCCCATAGTCCCTTACTGCCCTCATGATAAAATCTAAGTACCCGACTGCTGTGTAAGGCCTTCCGCTATCTGGCGGCAGCTTCCATCACAGCTGAATATCCTGACACTCCTGTATTAAACTTCACACTGTAGGTCCCTGTAGTTCTTATAGATGCTGTACTACGTACAATGAAACTCCAAGATGTAGTTATGTTGTAAAAATCCACCTTTGAATTATCCTTTCTTTATCTGTATAATTCATGCACATCTTTCAAGACTGAACAAAAGTATTTATACTCAAGAATGCCCCTGCCCTGTCCACCCCTTTCACCCTGCGAGCATTTGCGTCACTGCACAGGACACTCTGAAAAGTGTGTCCCAACTTGACTTGTGTCCCTCAACTGATTGTGCAGTCTGTGAGGACAGGGGATGTTTTATTCAGTTCTGTAACCTCAGACTCCTATACTGTTTAGTACATAATAGGTACTAAGCATAAATCTGATGAACAAATGAATAACACATCTTTTCCTCTGTGTGCTCCCTTAAGTCTAATGTTCCTTCAACTTTCTGTACCAAACTCATGACAAAACTTCATATGTTTCTTTGTGACATGTGGTGTGAATTTTTCTACTTATTAGGAAAAATGAACTGCATTATAAGTAATAATTATTTTAGAGCAGATAATTTAATGGAACCTATTCTGAGAACTTTACAAACATTATCTCATCTAATCATAACCCAACCCCATAAAGAAGTACCATTAATAATACCAGTTTACAGGTGGAGAACCAAATCAGGGCTTAAGAAGTTTAAGTAGTTTATATGACCAAGATCCTCTAGCTAATAAGAAACAGAATCCATATTTGGTCACAGGCTGTCTGATTATGAAGGCTATTCTCCTAAGAGCTGCACCTATATGTATTTTACCTTAAAATCTGCTTGTATCATCTTGCTATAATTAAAACTATTGGTGTATGTTTGTAATCCTTTGTCCAGCCCTCTCCCAATACTTCTTTAAATGTTAAGTCTGCAAAGCTCTGACAGAGGAGAGAGGCTGTTGAAAGCACCAGATTGGGATCCATTGCAGTTTTAACATTCTATTTTTGTCTTGTTGGGCTTTCTATAGCCCCTTCCTTCTTCTCATAATGGTTTGAAAGATTACTTTTTAAGCTGGTTATATCACCACAGTGTATAATAAAAAAAAATGTTAGAAGCACTTTTATGACAGCAGAATCTTTCTGTTCCTTTTTGACATAAGCAGCTGAGATTGTTACCAAGAAGCACTGCAAGGAGAGAGAAAGATGACAACACTGATAAACTCTTTCTTGGGAATAGATGGGAGACACAGCCAATTTAATTCACATTTAGTGACTCAAGCAGGCCCGACACGCTAAAATGACTAGAAGATAAACATGGTCCCTGGAAAGCAGTGGAGATGGGGATAAGGAGGCAGGAGACTTCCTCTCCATTATGAAAATGTGCAACTGATCTCCAAGAAGATTCCTTTCTCGCCTTCCAATAGCCTGTTCTGACACGCCCATGTGAAGACCGTTCATACAATTCAGGTGAGCATTTTTATATTAAATTTTCTACCATAGGTTCAAGGCAGAGTTGCCAGATAAATCAAATAGAAAGACAGGTTACCCAGTTAAGTCTGAATTTCAGATATCAGATATACTTTTTTTAATAGTATAAATATGCCCCATGCAATACTTATACTAAAAAATATTGTTTATCTGAAATGAAAATTGAACTGATGTCCTATATTTTATCTGGCAATCTAAGTCCAAGAGCTCTTTCAATTTATTTATGTAGTATTACCATCTATTTCTGTGAGGGTATGTATATATAAGAGGAGGGGAAATTTGGAAGGGTTCTTGAATCTGTTTAAATTTTCAGATATCAATTTTAGGGCCCAAATGAAGTTGTGAGAGGTGGTATTTTGCCACTAGGTTTTATTTATTCATAAATTGAATGAAATTAATATACTTCACATTTTCTGTATTTCCCTGTGAAGGTTAGTTTTGCTATGTCTCAGGTCTCTGACTGATGACATTAACAAGTTGTTAGTTCTATTAGAGAAACAAAATTCAGTACATACAGAGAATTGACCCTAATGAGACTTCATTTTACAAGGAGTGCTGCTGACTTGGTATTCCTATATAAGCAAACAAGAAGGTGACTTCAAAGTTGATTGGATTTAGTCTGTGAAGATTTTATTTTTTAAAATCCTAAAAGGATTTTGTTTTATCTTGGGATTTTTGTATAAACAACCCAGTTACTCTTTGATCATCATAGAAGTCAGGACTATGTAAGCCCTTTGGAGATCTTAAGAACTGATAAGATTATGGTATGTCTTTACCTACTGCCCATCCAAAAATACACAATTCAACATAAAACAACACCAAACTATAAAATAACAATAAAAATAAAATCCATTCATTTTGCTGCATTTTTGGAATATTGAATAATTTCAACCTTGTTCAAAATAGTTAATTTTGCTCCCTTTACTTGGCTGCTGTTCTAAGCATATACTTTGCGATTATACAATCCATCATTGGTGTGATGCACACTATGAAATAACCAGTAAACTAAATGTTAAGTAGGTTACAAATATAAATAAAAATTAATTGAGAACAAATCATAGTCACTCGTATAAATCATACTTACTCATAATTAAAGTGTTTAGCATCAAGTATCTATGTAATTTTGAACTGCATCTACTCACCTAAAATGAAACTGTTTTCCATAATTCCCTTCCAAGCGATCTAGAATATTGATAGATTATAAGAGTTAGACCCCTAGACATTGGCTGCAAGATATTTTTTGTGAGATCCAGAAGGCAGATTTTAAGCTCTGATGGTCAGTGCAGGTTACCAGACATTGTAGAAGCTCGTTCACTTTGTTGCTGATCTGGTAGCTCACTTTGATAGAGTGGGGCAACAGGGGACCCTCAATTTCTTCCTCAACCGTCACATCTGCCTCTTAACATTTTGGGTTGAGTACAGTATAACCACAAGGCAAAGAAAGTCTCCTTCTCCTGAAGCCCTCATGGCATCATGGCTGTACATGGCGACAGACAGACACAAATTCCGCTTTGTGCTGTGGGTTACAGTAGCTGTCCCCTCATGGATTCCCAGCTGTCCCTGCATATCTCAGCTTTTCTACTCTATTCCCAACTACTGGTCTGGCTGACCTAGAGCCAGAACAACAGACAATACAAGTATAGGTTGATCTACCTGCTCACGATGGCGTGAGGTCTAACTCCAGTAATCTATCCGTATTCTAGATCACTGGGACTGTGTTCTCTTCTCTATAGAACTCTGTATCTGACTGATACATAATCTTTACCAGATAACTGGGGGAAATAGATAAGGTTTGTGGTGACAATGTCTATTCTGAGCCATCTTTTTCATACTTCTTCCTGGTTCTACAGTTTTCTTTTTTGCCTCTGTATTCCTAAGCTTTCTGAGGATCCATATTTCATGTTACAATAGGACAATCAGTAACAAATTGTAACTTTTTTATTCAGAAGTGGATAAAAACAAATAGCGCTCAAGTCTAATTTGGCTGTGTGTAGTTGATTTATTAAAGGACTTGTTTAAATTCTTTTATTAACTCTGCCTCTGAGTATCTTTTGAGGTTCTAGAATTAGTTTATCTTGGAATTTTTTAGAGAAAACATGCATATGATTTAAGAATAATATAAGCCCCAGAGAGAATAAATTGTATAATAGTTATTCATCAGCCAATATATTTTCACAAAGCTGCAAATAACAGGTGAGCAATCCAGCAAGAATAAGTTGCACATCTTCCAGGCAATGCTTTTCCAGGAAGACATCAGAAAGAGCTTTACTTCTCTTCTTTTTCCCCCTTACCCATTCTGGCTAAAGAAATAAAGAGAAGACTCATCCCTCACCTTGTAGCAGATGCTGCCTGCTCAGAGTACTTGTGTGTGACCTAATTCTTGCCCTTAGTTAGCAGGCAGCAATGACCTAGCAGACCCCTATGAATTGCTGCGTTATTTACTGACTTGACTTTGATGAACCAAAATCTGATTTGGGTTCCTTTACCAGTGTGAGACTCTTCTAAAACCCTCCTTCAGCTAATAACAGCAGATTATTCTTTACTGTTTGAATATTTCTTGTCTTGTTTTATATGGAAACATAGTATATTCAAACTATTACCCTTTATTCAGAATTTTCCCTATATATACACACTTCTACTCTTGGTGGAAGCTCTTTGGTGATTATTACTCCTGGAAAATTATGTTACAGCACCAGCAAGTAATGAGAAGGGAATTCTTATATTAGCTTTGAGTTTTAAAAGATGAAAAAAGAAAATGTTTCAATGGATACCAGCAAGGACAAATGAAACAAAAAATTAGATGTCCCAGTTCCTGCATGATACCCTTACCAGTGCATAAATCTTGTAAATTAAAAGAGGGAAGAAATGAAATATAAATTCTGACTGTATGGGACAATTCCTGGCACAGGGGCTGGGAACCCTCATCCATGTTAGAGTAGCCAAACTATAAGCAAGAAGCTGTCATCAGGGAATTGATAACTGATGAGAAAACTAGAAAAGGTAGGAAAGGTGTGAAGGAGCAGCCCATGGAGGTTAAAAATTAACCTCACTTATATGAAAATCTGCCTGTCATATATCAAGCTTGCATAGTATAAAATACCATATTTGTGGAATGTTAAAAAGTAAAAATAATAATAATAATTGTTAACATTTAATGAATGTATATCGTGTGTCAGACATGTATTCGATGTTTTGCATATATTGCTCTTAGTGTTTTCACAGCACTGTGGGTTGTGCATCCCCTTTTATAAATGAGGGAACTGAGTTCACAGAGGTGGTGTAATTTACCTAAAGTCACATAGATGATGACTGGCAGACTAATGTGTTCCTGTTCAAACACCAGTTCTCCTGATATGCACATTTCATTAAAAAAAATAAAAAACCTGTAATTATTATTCTTGAATTTTTCAATAAGAATTTCTTGTGCACCATTTTCACTTAAGACATTGGACCATAATCTGAGTTTATAAAAATGGAAAAATATATAACTGTTCTCAAATTACAATTTCAGAAAGTTATAATGCCTTTTTATTAAATACAATAAAATATTAACTATAAGATTTATAAATATTTATAAATATAGACAATAAAAATATTACCTGTAAATTCAACTATAGCTATACTTTATGTTCTCATGTTCTCAAAAATAAATTGTTATTTACAGAAAAATATGTAGTGAAAAGTGTAATGTGTATAATAATATCCTATGTGAAATTTTAAAACAATGTAAAGTTACAGAAGGAATAAGAGATTTAGGCACAATACTAATTAGAATACTGCACTCAGATAATTACACTGGCTCTAGATATTTTTTTCTACCAGTAGATACAAAGAAATAATCAAACTATCACAGTAAGTATTTTGTAGAATCCCCTCACCAAAAGCTTAATTATTACTGAAAAAAATGGAATATAAATTTCTAGTGGGTTATTTGGGTCCACTTTGCTTTAAAATATGGATGTGGGCTCAAATTAACAATGAATTCTTCCATTGTTTCTTCTAATAACAAGCATAGACTCCAGAGGTCAGTTTGCATACTTTTCTTTTTAGAGTTTTTTTATGCAGTTACATGTCCACAGCATAGAATGGACATAGTTTAACCCAGTCTCTCAGAATTTTATTATCTCTAACCATGTTAGTTAATGAAAAGTAACTTATTTAATTTTTTGCTAAAATTTATTTAAATAAGAATGTTAATAATTTATTTTTCCTCTAAAATGCTTATTTGTAAAAATAAAAATTAAGTAGTAGTAGTTCTGTGATAGAGTTTTCATAATTTGGATTTAAACCAAATACTTGAATTAGCTGACTCCATTTAAAGCAGCTGAGGATTGAAAATGTCATAAAATGAGAAAAATATCAAAGTATTAGAAAACTAAATAGAGAAATAACCTCATGAAGGGATAATCTAGGGATAGAATTGTTTAACTTGTGTTTTTTATTCAATGTTTCTTTAAATGAAAGCACTGAAAGTATTACAAGAGCCCAATACTGAAAGTATATTAAGATTCCTCTACAATTAGCAGATTTCTTTGCTTTTTATCAGAGCTGAAATAATCCCTCACATAACCAATGGCTTAAACCCATGTCAAAATGTCAGCAGGAGAGAAGGGTTTTTCTCGTAATCAGAATCCTATATAAATGTTAAACAGGGGCATTAAGCTCATAAGACTATGCCGCTGGCTGATTCCTTAGAATGTTCAGCCTAGAGAAAAACTGTAAAATATAGAAGTTATTTCAGCACTTCTGATTTTAACCCAAACTACTAGCTATAGTAAGAGACTCACTGCCTGCTGGATGGCCGCTAACACAGAGGGGAGCCAGAGAGGAAACTGAGGCAGGCCGACCTGCTTCAGGAGTCATTGCCTGGAAGGTGTAAATTACTCTACAGGTTTGCTGGTCCACTTTAGACAAACCACTTGATCTCTGTCTTCACTTCTTAGTAGTTAAAACTGTGAGTACTTTGACCTTACTGTGCACAGCAGTTGGGAGGAAAAACTAAAAAATTCACAGTGAAGTTCTCAAAACACTGAGTGCTAAATCATACATAGAGGTGATTTTTTATTCTTTTTACATAATAGTAATTTTTCTCACAGTGTTTTGAAGCCATAAAACATAAAATTGGAAAAATGAGTGCTTTCTTTAGGATGCTTTCCTCTACAAGAAAATGAAAAGCCCAGGTGGCTTAAGGAAAAAGACTTTATTATCTCACATAACTAGCTAGCTGTGAGGACAAAGGGGGGTTGGCGGATGGGTTAACTCACTGGCTCAGTGGGGTCACCAACAGTACGGCTCCATTCATCCTTTTGTTCCCCATCCTCAGTGTATATTCCTCTAGTCTCAAAACTATCTGTGGCTTGGGGATCACCAGTAGATACAACAAAACAGAGCAGAAGGAAAAGCATCATTTTCCTCTTGTTTAATCTCTTCTTAAGAATTAAAAAACTTTCCCAGAAGCTCTGCCTCCCCTGAGACCTGTCACATCTATTTGACCACTTGTAGGGCATTTCTGACAAAAGGAACAGGGTAATATGATTGGATAAGTCTACTCAGGATCTATTTGGGTCCAGTAGAGATGGGGTATCATGATGAATTACACCAACACTTCCTTTTCTTCTCCTAAACTAACACACTGTGAATATGACCACACATATTATTAGTGTCCCCACAACTTCATGGTGTTGAACCATAATTAGGCCTTCAATACTGTTCAGACATTCTATTCCCCTATTTGAAATATCAACATTCTTTCAAACATGCTGATGCCACTACTCTACTTGTGCCCCAAAGTTTACTCAGTCTGCCTTTCCTGTAATCCCACATAGTCACAGTCTCAATTGTCATGCTAGAATCCATTCTCTCAAGTCTCTTTGTGAGTAAGAGCGGTGGTGTCTCAGGAAAATACCCAGCTGATTTTGTGTAGTTTCACCCTGGTCAAGGGCAAAGTTTTCCCTTAATTCTGCATTCCCACAGAAAATGAGCCCAAGTAGACGTGGGTTTTCCATGTGTCCAGAAATGTCAGGTGGAGGGCAGCCCGCAGGTGGCGGGTTAGCATGTTCCATGTTTAATCCCAGCTCAGAGGTGCTGAGTTCCTCGTTGTTCTTTCCCAGGACTTTGAGAAAAAACAATTTTGTTTTTCGTTCACTCTGATTTCACTGACTCCACAACCCAATATAACATCCTGACAAGTTCAGGTCACCTTTCCTCACCTCTACCCTCAATCTCGTTGAATTTGTGAGCAACGAACCCCCTAAACCACCCAACAAAACTAAACAGGAGCCCCAAGCACGACAAGCGCCCACCACAGCTTTCCGGCTGTGGCTTTTTGAGGGGCTGTTTCTGGCTCAGGCTGGCGGAGGGGAAAGTAGCCGCTGACAGACCCATGAGAGAGCAGAGGAAAAGGGAACAACAGATCAGTAACTCCTGCTAGAATGCTGCACCATGTGTGAAGTATAAAAGACCAAATTTTCTCAGAAATATGCTTTACATATGTTTTGCAGGTGCTCTGAACCCAGGCTCCCTCACCTGCTCTGCCTCCTCGGAAATCCACCCCGTTAATTATACTGCTTCTCGGAACACGCACTATTTCTCTGACAGCCGACTCTCCCACATTAGCACGTATCAAAAATGCAAGACGTGCTTTTTATATCAGAAAACAGCAATAGCGCAGCGACAGCACTAATGCCCGCGGCCCACATGTTTAGCTCTCGTGTGTCTTCTCACCTAAGATATTCAAATATTTTGGCAGGTATATCCACTCTTACCACTCGTACTTTTATTTTTTCTTAAAAACAAACAAAAACAACGAAAATAAAAACCCTTGAAGTCTTGTTTATGCCCTCACTATGTCAGTGAACATACTCCAATCAAGATAATCAATCATATTTATTTGCTACTTCTAATCATATACTGATAATAAGCTTTTTTAATTAGGCAAACCTTATAAAACTCTTCTCTGCCTCTCACAATATCATGCTCTCCCTTTTTTTCCTCCAATATATCTGGATATCTTGGGCTTACCTCCTCTGCCTGTTCCTTAGGACTGCATCTTTTTTAGAGTTTCATCCTTGACATCCTTCTCTTCTACGTCTTCCCTGTCTGTCTGTCTGATGTTCAAGTTTCTGTAACAAAAATGGAGTAAACTGGGTGGCTTATAAGCAACAAACATTTTTCTCACAGTTCTGGAGTCTGGGAAGTCCGAGATCATGGTGCTGGCAGATGTGCTGTCCGGCCGGCTGCCTGCACAGCCGTCTGTTGGCTGTGTCCTCACAGGGACAGAGGCGCTAAGGGGTCTCTCGGGGGCCTCTTGCAAGGGACCTCGTCCCATTCATGGAGGCTCTATCCTCAGGCCTAGTCACCTTCCAAAGGCCCCTCCTGTTCCTACCACCACCTTGGGAGGCAGGACTTAAACATAGGAATTTTGAGTGAACATATTCAATCTGTAGCGAAGTCCTCTTGTATTCCCAGGACTTCATATTTCATGAAATCATATTTGTATGATATTGTTCCTTTGAGCAATAGATCCAATATTCACCCGCTTTGCAGAGCTTTCTTTGTGAAATGCCTGGAAATAATAGACAGAGCTTAGTCTAAGCACAAGGAGGCTTTACATATTAATTTTTGCTGTTTTCCACTAGTTTTCACCTCAGTGTCTAAATTACCTGAAATCTTAGCAATAATAAAATCCACTGGTATCTCTATCACCACTACGAGAAGAAACAGTGATACCTGGCTCATCCCCTACAGGAATCACAGTAGCATCCATCCTGAACATCAGCGTCAAATTAAATATATGCATACAGTTCATAACAAAACTTGCCTTTAGGTATCAAATTTGAAGCATTGGTGTGGATACGACCTAACAGAATCTCAGCAATATTTTTATGAAATAATTTCCAAAAGAGACAAACCTTGGCCTGACCTGATTATACTTTAAATTCCAATGTGGACCATCCAAAGAAAGCTGTCTTGATTTCCATCAGATGTACGTAATTACCATTTATAATTTTCTTGGTTCAAATTAAGTTATATGCTTTCATCTAGGAAAACAAAACAAAACAAAACTGACTGAGTTGATGGTTTTCCACACTGTCCAGAAAAAAACATCAATAGCTAGGCCAGAGAGTAGTTCCTCGGTGTCTGTGGGCTAGGGGAACAGTCTTACATTTCCAAAGTAATTTCTGTGCCCAGGCCAAGCTGATTTTCATTAAGAAGTCTTCTAAGAGATTGATCGCCCTGAATTCCCATTTAATAAACAAAGGCTGAGTAAAAGCAATAGCTGCACCAGGCAGGAAACTCTGTCATTGTTTTGCGTGTATATCTCAGTGCTGTAGTTTCCAAATCAAGTCATGTTCTGAAAGTACCTGGTGAACTTCCTGGTTTCCATGGCAGATTTACTGAAAATAAAACTCTAGAAAGTTGAGACTCAAAAATCTGACTTAAAAGTAGGGTCCTGTGGGATTTCCAATGATGCTCATCCTTCACTATTTCTTCGGCAACCATTTTTTCAACCCATTTTTACAGTGCTGTGTCTGGGTGTGTATTTTCTCTTGAAATCTTGTAAACCTCATGCAACTGGAAGGCAGGGATCAATATATGCCACTCCACATATCCCAGTGGTCTCTATCTTAGCATTAATCCCACTCATTTTTCTGTGTTTTCTATGTGAGTGAATGGTAGTTGGCATCATGTATTCAGTTGCCTATGACACTTACCTTACACATCAAATCAACTACCGAATCTTACCCTAACTTTCATTGCCACTAATGTATTTAACAAGTTCACTTCACCACTGTCTCTCATTTGGACTCCAAAAATGAGAGGTTCTTGTTGCATCATCCCCATTCTTGTGCATTTGCACATTCTGCTCCATTTTCTACACTGCGGTGTGATATTGTCAGTGCCTTGATTAATAGGACCACACATTCCCATTGTCTCAAGATATAATCTGAAAATTTTCAAATGGTCTTTCAAATAAGATCTTTAAAGGTTTAGTGATTTCAGTAGCAGAATGAAGTTCTTTTGTGAGTGCTTAAGAGATTTTCAAGAAGTATATGGGTATAGTTTTAAAGTAATGAACTTCCTGATCTTCAAATTCCATATGTATCCTTTCCTAATTTCATGTAACATTTCCTTTTCACCTTCCATATCAAAATTTCTCTTTCTCTACTTTACAGGAAAAAAACATGTATGTAATTCACTCATCCAGAATTTTATTATGGTACATTCCTTAGTTGTGAATAGTGCAGTAGAGCACCTAAAAATCCAAAGCCTTACTTTCTCTTCTTATCTTAAACATATTGCTGTTACACATGAGGCATGACCTAGAAATGAGTCGCTCTCTTTGGATGCTCTGAATCCACAGGTACTTGTAGACTATGTGGGCAAGGGGAGTGATAGTCATTTTCTTTTAAAGATCCCACATTTTTCATCCACTGACTTCAAAAAAGGCAGAGATCTTATGGGAGAGTTTGATGAGACTAATCAAAATGAGTATTTGTTCAAAAATTAAAAGCAGAAAATGTTTTTTTCTCCCACCTATCATATGCATGCAGTTTATTTTGGATATATTCATGCCCTAAGTTGTGTATTTATTGGAAAGAAAAGTACCTTTAAATAGATCAAGAAGTGCAATGCCATTAACAGTAATATATTTCAAAACAACTGGAATGTTTTCAGGGACTACTAGAATTTTCAAGTTACACTGGAGAAGATCTGCACATTAAAATGTTACATGGTTTCTTGTCAACTCGATGTGCATTTTATAATGGTCAGTGTGCTGAACTGCACGGTGCCTACTTGGGTAAGGCTAGAAACTAGGTTTCTAAGAAATTCTTTCTCAGTACGTTTCAAGATAACGATGGCCATCAGCGGAACCTGTGTGTTATTTTGAAGGCTGAAGTGAAGCAGACACTACTGTTCTTTGTCAAGCAAGGTGCAGAAAGAAGCCCGGAACCCCAGCTGCCCTTGTTCTCTTCTGCTTCGCACCTACATTGCCGGCCTTTGCTGGCCACGAGCAGCCTGTCCCCCTCCGGTGAGGTGCTTGGCCCTGGCTGCCCACGAGCAGCTGCTGCACGGAGGCGGCAGCTCCCACGGACCTCTTCGGGGGCTGTCTTTTCACCGTTTCATTTGGGCAGTCAGACTTCGCGGGGTCTTGAGTTTTCTAGCAAGTTTGGACTTTTCCACCCACTTCTGTGCTTCAGGAGGATTTGTTAGTGACAGTTGCTCTGATCTTGATTTTTGGCTCTCCCCTTCCAGACTTTCACTTTCCAAAGTCTTCGCCTATTCAAGTAAGCTTTAACTCCTATGATATTTCTTCATTCTGGTATTAACTCTAGAACCTCTGTTTTTCTTAGTGAACCTTCACTGACAGTCAGCCAAGAGCCTAGATTATCAACCATATTATGAAATCTTGACCTAGTATTAGTTAATAATCATTTTATTGGCCTTAATAAATGATTAATATGAGACTTTTATGGTTAATATTTTCTTATACCTGTTATTAAAAATAAAATTATATATTAGATGTTGGGTGGGTTACAATTAAGGGTATATACATTTCTATTTTATTAAGTATATGGGGAAAGTTTAGTCATGATGTACAGTAACAGTGAAATTATGATTTTTATATGTGATTCTTATTTAATTTTTCTTAAAAAACATATAGTTCTCAACATACTCATAATATTTTTACTAAAAGACTACTGTGCCTTCTGTCAAACTTCATTCTTTGTCACTAAGTTATGGTTTTAGCTATGTTACATTGCTTTATTGCAGATAAGCAATAAGAAATAACATACAGAGTAAATATTATTATGGCTTCTTATAGAAACTAATGAATTAATAATAGTGGTCTTTCTATTGTTTTAATATTGGCTTGGTTGATTTTTGCAACAAATCCATAAAAGATGTTCCATAATTTGTTTCTTACTGGCTTTCATGATATTCCTAAAAACATGCAACATACACTTAAATTGTAAAAGAAGGTTAGGCTTTTTCAGACAGAAGTCTGATTTAGCTAATTCATTTATAAAAGGACTGCTTTTGCTCATTAAATTATATGTCAGATGTACATAAGTTGCACAAGCTGAATATATGTTGACAAAATTTAAAGCACATAAGCTTAAAGCATTTTATCAACAGTTATTTAACACAATTTTTGTGTTAAATTATTAAAATTTAATGGAATCTTAATTCTCTCATATTTTTTGAATAAATTGGGATATGCAAAATAACCCATGTGCATTTTTGTTAATTCATTAACATAACTGGTGCCAAGTTATACCTCATTCTGCCATTTAGTAAACTTCATTCATAGAAAATGAATTAATTGGAAAAAAATTAACTTCACATGAAAGTAATTTTTACTGAAATCTTACTGTCTTTAAGAAATCAATATAATATTTATATTTTCATAAATGTTGTGATAATTACAATACATAAATCCAAAAGCCATGTACTAGTCTTATAATCACAAAAACAATCCTAAAGTGATTTTCAATTGATTTCATATTTTATTTCAGAAAAAATGTGATGAATAATCAATAGAAGTCTTCAAAGCATAATAATTGTTATATTAAATAGAAAACCTGTAAATAAAGGAAAATTAAAAATTAACTTTAAGGAGAAAAATGAAATGATGTGTAACTTCCCACAAGAAGAGCTTGTCCATGTATTTTCTAAAGAGATGATGATGGATAATTCACCCTGGTATTTAGATTCCATTAGTACTAATGTGACATAACCATTTTATTTCAAAATATTATTTATATAGACTAGATAATTTTTGCTTTGCATCTTTTTCAATTTGATTAAAAATTTTAGGTGTCCATCTAAAAATGTGTGAGATGTTGATAGATTCTCAAAATTATTTTAATATGCACCATATATAAAGGTTTAATAACAGCTGATCTAGCCTTAGTTACCTTTTTCAGACATGTCCCTTTGCTACCGGTCCTTAGGTCCATCTCTACTCCAGTCACACTGAACTTAGATTCCAAAATTGCCATGTATTTCTTTGCCTGCAATGTACTAAGCTTCCCAACTTCACCCTGCCTATCCCTTACCCCCAAATACAAAGATCCTCCTTACCTATCACATTCAGTTTTCAGTTTTCATGTACCAGAGTGAAAATATTATCATCCTGGGCACTGTCCAAGTAGATCAGGTATCTTCTATCTTCTCCCAACAATCCCATGCTTGCCTATTTATTTATTTGACATTTCCAGTAGACGGTCAATAAAGTTCCTGACATAGTTTCTGGAAAAAATGGAAGGTACTCAGTAAGTGTTACTTGAATGAATAACTGATTGACTGACAATAAATGAATGAGTGAATGAATGCACAAATAAATTCCACAGAGATATTTAATAGAGAAATTAAAAACCATAGGATTTAGCCCTCTTATATAAAGCACTTAGTCTATATATTTAAATTATGTCTAAAATACTAGCATTCAAGTCTAGAAATATTTTTTATTATTTTGTTAAATTTTATTAGATTTTTTATTTTTTCTTAGAAATTTTATCATCTGACTTTCATTTTCTCTTCTTTTTCTGTGAAGTGATTAATATTAGGACTGGAAGCTGATATATAAATAAATAAAGGTTATTGTTGGTTATAGGTAAGGTGATTTTTAAATGATTTGCTATACACATGGATGTGTAGTTACATGTAATACTACATATTATGAAATCTTTGGTTAAATTTTATTAACTCAAATGGTTCTGTAGTTCAGAAAATATTAGAATTGGCTCCCTGTGGAAGCAGTATTATTTATCTAATGGTATTTATGATCTGCAATAATAAAGATTGATGGTATTTAAAAGTGCCTTCATTGTTCCTGCTGTGATTAGATGTATTAGTAGAAAATAGTATCAATTTACATTTTATAATTAACAAAACAGAAAAATAAAAAATCAATATAAATGAGCTATAAAGGGCAATTACATATAGATTTTGAAATCAATTAAAATCAACACTCAGCCAATAATATCTGAAAAACTAGCAAAGCAAACTTAGAGATCAATGATAAAACTTTCATGTATATAATTACATGATCAAAATCTTTTCTCTATGTAGAAATAGCATTTAATTCTGTCCTAGCAAAATTACTTCTCAGAACTCCATTGTCATGAAATTATGAATACTTAGTTCTAAGTATTCATAATTTATGAATTTATGAATTTATATGTTCATAAGATTATAAATGTGTGATATTAGGTAAATCAAGCTAGAGCCACATTATCACTAATCTGCTACAATTACTTAAAATTGAATCTACAAGATTATGTTTGACCCATCTGTTAGCTTTGAAAGGTATCCACCCTTTCCAAGTTCCTAAGTAACATGTTGTGTGTTGAAAGGTACATGCTTCCCAGACCCTTCACAGGGATCCCTCCACTTGCTTCTTCCTTCACCCCAATGCAGAGAACATGTTCCTTCCAAAAGAGTGATTTCTAAGGTTTTGTAAGTCACCGGCTCGGTGCCATTCAATATTAAATTCTTTTGTTTGTTTTGGAGTACCTACTTTAAGCAAATCCTGCTGTTGATTTTACCACAAAGTTTCCAAGGAAAAAGTCTGTACCCCACATTCATAGTTAAAGCATATGCTTCCACAAGCACCTGGAGTGAATCAATGCTCAGTCCTTACTGATCAGGGACCCCATGTTCAAAGTCAACACTGCCTGATATCGTTCTACTAGCCACCTTTCAATGTTTCTATAGCACATGGATTGAGGAATATGTATTCCACTTTGGCCCCAAGTATATATGAAATTATGCTTGCTGTTAGTACATTGCTCTTTGATGTAAAGACATTGAAGAACACCTTAGGAAAGAGCCTCTATGGGCAGGAAGAGGACTAATGCTATGACACTGACTTCAGCGTCTTTTCTTGGAGTGTTTTTTAACAAGGTACTTTCTAGTGTTGGAATTTGGAAAAACTCTCTTCCTCTGAAAATGTGATTTGAGATTTATTGCAAAGCCACTGTGATCATGCATCTAACCAAGATTTCCTTTTTAGCTCAGAGTTGGAAATCAGAGCCCAAGTTGTAGATTCCCCCAATAGCAAATGTAAATGTCTTTGTGATATGTATATTTATACCTGTATCTTACTTGGCTGTGCTTCGTATTCTTACATTTTTATTTCCTTTCTCACTATTTCGAATTTATGCTATTTTATTACAAATTACTTTTGGTGTTTTTAAACTGTCAATTTACTTTAGGAACAAGGTGTGATTTAATTAGTGGATTAACAATTTTATAAAGTTATTTTAATGCTTTATATTTCTCACTTGCTAATATATATCCCTGGTGTGGGAGTTTGCGCCAAGCTCAAATTATTTCTGGCATGCCATAAGTTGTAAAACTTCTACTGAAATACATATGTTATACATATTATATATATATATTATGGCATATAGTATAGAGAACAATTAAGATCAAATGTACATATACTCCAACTAGTTATTATAAAATCACAGGGATCCTACCAAGGTTGATCTTATGAAGTGAGAACAAAGCAATTATTTTTGGAGAAGAATGACAGTAGACAACTAAGGTAAGGTCTCACGAAGTGTGTTTTAGTGTGAATAGTGTCAAGGATCTAATTCTCGAACTTAGTGCACAAAGGTGTCTTATTGTATCAAGAAGCAATTGAGTTAAGAGGACAAATTCACCTTAAAATATATCAAAAGACAAACACATTAACCCAAATATAAATGTGTTAGATGTGTATATGTCATACTAATTTAAAATGTACTAACTTAAAAACTTACAAAAGAATTTGGTAATCTTCTCATACTAAAACTAATTGAATGCCTACAATGCATTTCTTTGTATTTTTATCATCACTCCAGATATATAAATTTGACCTTCTTCTTGAGTGTGCTGATTTTAATTCATACAGGCCATAACATAGCCTCCCTGAACACTACGTGTGTATTGTTCTTGGAGCAGCTTGGTTACTAGTAATTATCTTGAGTGATAGAGACTTGTTATGAGTGACAGAAAGCCACTTGGGTTATTTAAATAAAAAAGAGGAAAGGGATAGATATGCTAGTAGGTCTCAGAAAGAAAATGCAACCAGAAATATAATGCTAGCTAGATGCTAGACTAAGCTGGACTAAGACTGGGACCTCATTTCCAAGATTTTCTGAAGAATGGGCTCATTGTCGGAGTTTGGTGATCTCAACTATGGTCAGAGAAGAGTCCTATTGTCCAAACTATAACTATGTGGAAGATAAAAAAAAGGGACAGACATTCTCAATCAGACTGTTAAATTAGAATAATGGATGCCAGGTAATAAGATGCTATGTCTAATATAAATATTTGAGAATCATATGCAAACGGGGGAAACTGAACCTGTAAGAACTCATGCGATTATCAAAGGAGATACACAAATACATATGCAGGTTAATTAATGTGTGATTAGCAATCAATGTAAAACTAAGATGGATCTATAGTGCCTAGGAGTTTTAAAATGAATTTCACTGAGGAGTTACAAATGGTAAAATATATGCACTGTGGGTAAAATTGTAGTATTTCCAGAATCTCTCACCTGGACTTAGTGCATCTCCCTATCAATAGATGTTTCCAAGGTATGGAGAGAAGTAGGCCATTTCCATATCAATAGGTGCTGATAAGGGTGAGTGAGGGCTTATCTGGACCAGAGAGGTTGGGCGGAGTCTCTTCTTCTGCAGCTGGGTCACAAGAGACATGGGTGAGTAGAAGTGGAGGACTGCTTGTAAACAGTAAACAGGTTTCTCCCACTTCATTTCTCCCTTTGACCGATTTCAGTTCAAAGGTAATTGGCCCTGGGCTGATAACAGATCCTCCTTTCCCCAGTTACACCCATTTAAAGTGTAAAAATGAAGTTTTAATGTGATACCTTTTACTACGTGAACATGTCTTTCACCCCAAAAAGTTATCTCTTACATACAGCAAACGTCCTTCAAAACCTGTCCTGAGGCAAATTCTGATCTGCCTTCTTTCATTAAAATTTAGCTTGTTTTTTTTCCTAGACTTTATATAAATACAGTCATATACTGTGCATTCTTTGAGATCGGAATATTTACTCAGTACAGCTTTTGAGATTCATCCATGTTGATGTGTGGCTCAGTAGTTTGATTTTTTATTGTTGAACAGTATCTGTTGTATGGATTCTTTATCCATTCTCCTATTGATTAGTTGTTTCTAGTTTTGAGTTACTATAAACAAAGCTGCTATGTACATTTCTGTAAAGTATTTGTGTGGACATGTCTTTATTTTCCTCGTGTAAATACCTAGGGGTCCTGTGGTGAGAATATGTTTGTTAAATATATAAAAAACTGGTACACTGTTTCACAAAGTGGTTGCACTATTTTTCATCCCATCAGCAAAATAGGAGTATTCTGGTTATTTCACATCCTCATCAATGATTCATATGGTCAGTCTTTGTTTATTTTAGATATTGTGATAAAGGTCTTTGATATTACATTATGATTTTAATTTGCATTTATTTAACAGCTAATATTATTGAACATATTTTAATATGTGTATACTATACATTTTACTTTTTGAAATATCTGTTCAAATATTTTGTTCATTGATTTGTAAAAGTTATTTATATACTAAGGATATATGCCTTTGACAGATATAGTACAGTGAATGTTGTGAATATTGTATAGCTTGTATTTCCATTTTCTTAACAGTATCTTTTAAAGACCAGAGGTTTTTTATTTTGATGAAGTCCAATTCATCATTTTTTGTATAATGATTCATGTTCTGTAAGTCGTATCTAACAAATCATTTCCTATGCATAAGATCACAAATATTTTCTCCTATTATTTTTCTTTCCAGAACAGGGTTTTTCAACTTCAGTATCATTGACATTCTGGATCAGATATTCTAAGTTGGGATTTTCTTTAGACACTGTCAAATATTCATGAGAAGGGGTGAAATTGGACTGTTGAGAATCACTGTTCTAGAAGTTTTATAGTTGTAGCTTTTACACTTAAGTCTGTGATCTATTTTAGGATAATATCTGTTCAATAATAGTTCAAGATAAGGACTAAGGTTTATTTTTTCCATAGTATATACAGTTGTTCTGGCAAAATTTAAAGCATGGAAAAGACTGTCCTTTACCATGAAACTGCTTTGGCACCTCTGTCAAAAAACAACTGATAATATATGTGTGGATCTACTTGTAGATATTTTATTTTGTTCCATTTATTCTAACATTTATCTTTATGCCAATACCGTGCTTACTTTATAATTGTACTTTTATAGTGAGTTGAAATCAGGTAGTAAAATTAAAAAAATTTTTTTCTTTTAAATCACTTGTTCTGTTGTTCTTGCATTTCTATATACATTTTAGAAAGAGATTGTCAATTCAAACTCCCTTCCCTTCAAAAGATCCCTACTGGAATTACGCTTCATGTTGCATTGAACCTGTGGATCAGCCTTGGGAGACTTGTAGTCCCAATTCATGAAAATGGTACATTTTTCCATTTATTAAATACCTTAAAATTTCTTCCCCTGGCAATATTTTGCAGTTTTTATTTATAGGTCTTGTATATATGGTTAAATCAATTTATGATTATTCCATGATTCTACCATTTAAAATTTAATTTTTAATATTTTATGACTAGTATATAGAAACATGATTGTTTTTTGTATACATAATAATTATTATCTCTTTAAACTCACTGATTAGTTCTGTTAACTTTTTATGGATTCCTTAGGATGCTCTATCAGTCTTGTCATATGCAAATTAAAAAATATTTTTTTCTTTTCAGTCTCTATGTCTTCTGGTTCTTTTTCCTGCCTTTTTGTAATGGTTAGGAAGTCTACGGTGTTTAGTTGTTTTTTGACTCAAAGTTAAGTTCCTGAATCCCAGTCTAATTGATTGTTTTAGATTAAAGGAAATGGTCTGATATGGTTTTCCTAGTAATACTCCTTTATGGCCTTCAATAAATAACAGCAGTTTGATATGTGAAGAGGAAAGAACAAATTCCTCTTGTCCTTCATTTCATTCCTATGCACTGTAACAACGAAACAGAATATCTTAAGAAATATATGGCCAGTCTTTTAGGTAGGAGGATAAGGTGTTGAGGCTAAGTACTTAAGGGTGGTGAAATTGCATAGCAGTCTGCTAGGATGTACATGATAAGAGGTGAGAATTTCATTTACCCTGGCTACCCTTGTATCTTTGTGTCTTCAAACAATACTTGGCATAAATGGAAATTCAACTAGTATTTGTGGAATAAAGTGAATGATTATTAGAGATACCTCTGATTCCAACATCATTTAGAAAGGATGGATAGGGATGTCTTCCTAAAATATACAGTCATTATTTCTACACATTTTTTTGTGAACAAATCTGAGGCACTGTAATAAGTAAATGAATTCTTGAAACACTTCCATGACCTCATAGGTGGAAAGAAAATGCAGTTTATATATTCTCTCTGTGCATTATATTTTAAAACTAAAAAAATTATTTAAAATATGAGATGGCATGAGTGTAGAGAATTGATAGAGTGTCTAGGCCAATTATGAAAGGGTTTCAGGGAGACACTAGCTTAGCTGATAAGATAAATTGAAAATGCTGGGTACTAAAGGTCAAACTATTTAGGCAAAAATAATCCCAAAGACATATGTTCCAGGAGGCCTTTGTACAGGACACCACACAGATATGGGAAACTGAAAAGGATGAAGATAAAAGTACTGCCCTAGAGGAAATAAAATGAATAAATGTGTAGAATGAAGAGGAACAAGTCAGAGGAAATATTTTTAACTGTGTGTTAATCTGCTGTTTTATTGGTTGGTGACATGGCAGTATGTAAGAATGCTTTATATTTACATATGGTGTTTTATAATAACTTATTTTGTTTATGTAGATTTGTTATATTAATGCAATGTAGGCCCTTTTGCCACATGATTTCTTTCTGTCTCTTCTACAGAGCATTTGCTCTATTAAAAAAGTTGATAAATTAAACTGTCATTAAAATAACAGATGTGCTATCTTTAATGACTCCCTTCAAAATGTTGACAATTCTTCAAATCTGGTCATAGGTAAATGGGGATATGTTGTGTTTTAATTTTAGTGAATTAAAAGAAGGCTTCAAAATATTTTAAATATGGTTCTCTGCAAGTCTTTCAATCCCACATTTTACAGCTACTTAGGAAGCACCTACTACCTGACAGGCACTATTCTATGAAGTGGAGATGCAGCAGTGGCAAAACAGTCTTTTCTTTAATAAATCTTAAATACTTCCTAGGAAAGCAGATAATAAATGCACAAACATGAAATATACTGTCATATTCTGGAGTGTTAAAAAGAAACATGGAGGAGATAGGGGGAGAGAATGATAAAATCAAGGAAATTCTCTCTAATGAGATGATTTTAGATAGAGTCATGAATCAAATAAAGAAGAAAGTCATGCAAATAAAGAGGCAAGAGAATTCCAGGTAGAGTGAGTAGCAGAGGCAAAGTCCCTGAAGAGGAACATGTTTGATTTGTTTAGAAAAAGCAAAAATCCAGTGCTGCTCAAGGTGCATTAGTGCAAAAGAGGCATAAAATGATACCTGAAAGGTGGCCAAGAGATGGGTCACACAGACCCTTTTGAATTTTGGCATTGACTTTGGGAATAATTTTAAATCAGAGAATATACTAGATGTATTGAATCAGGCATTTGATTTTAATGGCCTTTAAAAAAATAAATAGGCTTTATCATTTTGAGCACTTCAGCCTTACAGAAAAATAGTGGAATGTACACAATTCCCATATACCCCTACTCACCCCACCTCAGACGCAGTTTCCTCTGTTAGTATCTTGCATTAGTGTGGTACGTTGGTTATAATTTGTGAGCCAATGTTGATCAATCATTACTATTAAGTCCATATTTATATTAGGGCTCATTCCTTGTGTTGTACATTCTACATGTTTGAAAAATGTGTAGTCGTATATCCACTGTTTCAGTATCACACAGACTAGTCTGATGACCCTAAGAATCTCCTGTGTTTCACTTATTCATTCCTCCCCCAGATTCCTGGAAATCACTGATCATTTACTGTCTCCAGTTCTGCCTTTTCCAGAATGACATATAATTGCAATTATACAGTATGTAGTCTTTTCAGAATGGTATCTTTCCCTTAGCAATATGCATTTAAGGTTCTCGCATGTCTTTTTGTTGCTTGATTTCTCATTTCTTTTTAAAGCAATATTCCTTTGTTGGAAGGGGTGTACTACAGTTTGTTTACCTCCTTGCTTACTGAAAGACATACTGGCTGCTTCAATTATGAATAAAGTTGCTATAAATATCTGTGTGCACATTTTGTGTGGCCATAAGTTTTCAACTCATTTGAGTAAATATCAAGGAGTACAATTGCTTGAGTTATATTGCTTTTGTAGGGAATTGCCAACTGTCTTGCAAAGCGGCTATACCATTTACATTCCAACCATTATGAGAATTCCTGTTACTTGATCTCCTCACCAGCATTTGGTGGTGTCAGTGTTTTGGATTTTAGACTCTCTAGAATTGTGTCATGCTATCTTGTTTTTATTTGCAACTCCTTCACAACATCTAATGTGATCATCCTTTCATATGCTTATTTGTCATCCATGTATCTTCTTTGTTGAGTTGTCTGTAAAGATCCTTTGCCTATTTCTTCACTGGTTTTTTGTTTACTTATTTTTCTGTCCCGTCCAGCGGGACCTAGTTATTTGTGGGGACGAGGGGGATCCGACCTGAAAGAAAATGGGGGCGAGAGAAGAGCGAAGGCAAGACAGTATTCTGATCAAGCCCTCCAATTTTATTGTAAGACGGGGGTAGATATACACCAGTGTTCAGGGGCAGAGTGGGCCATAGGATACTTGTAAGCAGGGGATTGGCTGCATAGCAGGGATGGCGCAGCGAGTTACATTCTGATTGGTATATGATAATGGGGAAGGAGGGGGAGAAGAGTATCTCTTGGCGCGCGCGGGCTTTCTTGTTGGCGCGCGCGGGCTCGCAGCTAATCTCCAGGAAGTGAAGCAGGAACCTCATGAACTGTGGCCATCTTGTTGTCTTTGTGTGGCTCCCAACATCTCCTCCCTTTCTATTTATTTCAGAAAGGTGGGCCTTAATCGAGTGAGGGAATAGAGGCCTGGCTCCTCCAGCAGGGTAACATTTCGCAAATGCTCTCGGTATCTTTTAGGGAGGAGAGGCAGAGCTGAAAGCCAAATTAATCTTAATATATCAAGGCTTTATGTACATATGGATACCAACCTCTATGCAAGCCAGGCGTATTCTCAGGGAGGACCAGAGAGGTTCTAGGAAGAACCCTCCCTTGCGGTACTTTGTCTCGCACTCATCTCGATGCCCATACCCTCATAGTTAGGGGTATGTCTGGTTCTGGCTGACCAGCATATGGGCCACATTAAGTACGGTGCCAGAATCGATGGTACCATGGTTGAGGCGCCTGTAAAGTTGAGAACTGGAGACCGGGAGCATTGGTTGGTTCGGTGTAAGACTCTTCATCACAGGCTGTAAGTCTGTGATAATGAACAGCAACTGCTGGCTTGACGAGCTGGTCAACCTGCTCTCGAATAAAAACTGTCAGTTTTCTTAAGGCCCAAGGGCCAAGAGACACTAAAAGGAAGAATCCTGCCAAGGGTCCAAGGATGGTGGGGATCAGAGTAGTTAACCAAGGGGTGGCAGAGGTCCAGTTTTTATACCAGGCCTCATCCTTTTCTCTTTGTTTTTGCCTGGCTTCTAGGTTTTTCTTAACTTTATCAATGCTATCTTGCACTAACCCTGTTTTGTCTTTATAGAAGCAACATTCTTCTTTAAGAGCAGCGCAGAGGCCTCCTTCTTTCAGGAAAAGGAGGTCTAACCCTCGGCGATTTTGGAGCACTACCTCAGAGAGAGAGACAACAGATTCTTTCAGGCTGTCTAAACCTTCTTGCAGATTTTGTATGTCTTTATCAATAGCCTGACTAAGAGCATAATATTGTTGTTTAGAAGTAATTATGGAGGCAATGCCTGTTCCAGCCCCAGCTGCTCCTAATCCTAATATTACAGATAAGGTAATGGCGGTTACTGGCTCACGCTTAGTGCGAGTAGAGCCCGAGTAATATGGAAGGAGGTCTTCGGTGGGATGTATGGAAATCTTGGGCATGAGTATGACTAAAACACAATATTCATTGTTAGATATTAGCAAGCGCGGGTTAACAGAGGGCGTTATGCCAAAGGAGCAAGCAAAATAAGTACCGTTGGGCGCGACAAGGAATTCATAGGACAGCGGGGGTGAGAAGGAGCCGTTACAAATGGGTATTAGCTGAGGGGGTAGACGCAAGATGGGGCTATGTATACAGAGGCCTATTCCCGAAAGCTGCGTCAATGTGAGACCCGGAGAGGTCTCTGAAAAACGGGAGGGGTCTGACCAGCGAGTCTTGCTGGAGTCATTGGTAAGTATGAGGTCTGCTGAGGTGTTTACTAAAACTGCTATCCCTTCGTAAAACGGGGGAACGGGGGAGAAACATAACCAGCACTCGCTATATCCAGTGGAGTTAAGGGATTCTGCAGTCACATTAGCCAGGCCTTTAAGGATTTCGCCTGTAGAGGGTAAAACTGGGGGGAGCAAGGCCTGGAAAACAGTACTAGTAGACAGGGGAGAAGGGTTAGAAGGTCTTGGGTCTCTTGCCTTAGGGGCAATAGGGCCAAGGACAACGTGCTTGTTGGCGTTTGGAATGGATCGAATTAATTTGATTTTAAAAGTGAGCCCAGGGTCCTTTCCTGAAACATAAAGCCTTAGCCCCCATTCATGTCCCCTGAGCCATCCATCAATAGGGGCCCTTTTTCCCTTGTCAGTAAAGGCAATGGAGAGCGGTGTACATCGCCCCCTTGTGGATTGGGTGCTTTGACATTCTGGGGTAACAGTTGAGTTAGGCTTGGGATTCCAAGCCCTACTTACAGTTATATAATCCCAGGTGGAGCTAGGCTTCCAACTAGCATCTCCTGTAGTCTCACACCCCCAGGAGTCACAGAAATAGGAGTCTCTATATCCACATTTATAGTTAAGGGCTCGATCTCTATGAGCTCCCGGGCAAACATAAAATTCTGTTTCTCTGAGGTAGGTTCTCCTAGGGGTGTTGTTACACCCAGGAGAGGTGGTAGATTGTCCCTCAGGGTAGGTCTCAGGGGAGGTGGAAAAAGGAAAGTAAATGTCTGGGGTCCCCCAGGCTGCAGAAGCTCCAGCGGCCAAGTCACAGAGGTCAGGGGCAAGAACAGGCCATGGGGGGGAACTTGCTAAGGTAGAAGAACTGAAAACGACGTCTCCTGCTTCACTGGTGACTGTCCAGGTGAAATTGAAAATCTGATGGGTCCAAACGGGGCGAAAGGTCATGACGAGGGTCAATAGTGTACATATCTTCATTTTTGCCTCCTGAAAATAAACAGAAAGGGAAGGCTTCTCAGGGGTTAATATGCCCTGGACTGGAATTATTATTGTTTTTGCCTCTATCTGTGTCTAGAAGTTTAATGAGCCTATCTGGGAGCCATCGGGCATTTTGTGCCTTAGCATCATATATACAAGCATGTCCTTTCCCCCATATGAGCACAGGGTCAGGCCCGTGCCATGTGTTGGTCATCGGATCTCTCCACATAGCCTGTGCATAATTATCTGCCGTGGAGGGATGCCAAAGGCGATCAGCAGCGGTTTTACCCGCGGAGTCATAAGTAAGGAAATTAAGAACAAACAGTGCATGATTTAGGAGTGTCTTTGCATTACCTGTTTTCGGATAGAGTACTTCTCCCCCCGACTGAAGTTTGAATAACATGTTTTTAAGGGTTAAGTGGGCTCTTTCAACAATGCCTTGGCCTTGGGGATTATAGGGAATTCCTGTTATGTGCTTAATACCTAACTGCGCACAGAACTGTTTAAAGCTAGAGCTGGCGTATCCAGGCCCATTGTCAGTTTTTAAGATTTTAGGTGGTGGTAGATATGCCAGGCATGAGAGAACATGGGTAATAACATTTTTAGTTGCCTCTCCCGTTTGCAAGGATGCACATAGGAAACCACTACATGTGTCAATAGACACATGGATATATTTTAATTTACCAAAGGGAGGGTAATGAGTGACATCCATTTGCCATATCTCTCCTGGAACTAACCCCTGGGGGTTGATTCCGTTATGAGGCTCTGGGAGGAGAGTTAGACATCCTTGACATTGCCGAACTATTTGGCGGGCCTGTTCTCGGGTGATTGAAAATTTGAGTCTAAGAGTATGAGCACTGAGATGATGTAGTTCATGAGCCCGTTGGGCTGCAGCCAAGGGTGAGTCTGACGTGACAGAGGCTACTAATTGAGTCGCCAGATCAACTCTGTCATTGCCTTTGGCAAGCGGCCCTGGAAGGCCAGTGTGAGCGCGTATGTGCCCGATGAAAAAAGGGGCATCGCGGTTTAGAATTAATTTTTGCAATTTTGCGAATAGGGGGGAAGCATTTGTAGAGGGACGTATGTAAGGCACTGTCTCTAATAGGGGAACAGAGGTTGCTACATAGGCACTGTCAGTGTAAAGGTTAAAGGGGGCATCTATTAAAAGTTCAAAAACTTTGATTATTGCAGTTAGTTCAACAAGTTGTGCAGAAGAGAGGTCTGTCTGTATTCGAGTAACTTGCCCATTAATACTGAAAGCGGCTATACCGGAGGAGGACCCATCAGAGAACACCATTACGGCCCCAGCAATTGGCGTGGTTTTAGTCCTCTTGGGAAAGACAACTGGGGTCTTTTGAAGGAACTGGACTAATCTGTCTGCAGGGTAATGATTGTCTATTGTCCCCTGGAAGGAGGTGCAGCTAATTGCCCAATCATCATCATGTTGAATAAGCCATTGTAATTGAGATGTATTGTATGGGAGGGTTATAACTTCAGGGTCTCTCCTAAACAACTTGAGAGCTGCCTCTCGGCCTAAACGTAAGAGGGCAGCAACTAATTGAGGATAGGTAGCTAAGACTCTAGGGGGGGAGGCTGGCAAATGAACCCAAAATAGTGGATGGTTTTGCCAAAGGACTCCTGTAGGGGAGAAGGGGGTAGGGAAAATGAGCAGCCACAAACTTAGATGTGGAGAGAAGTAGCTAATGGTCTGTTCAGAAATAGCCCGCTCTACAATGGTTAATGCCCTTTGTGCTTCTGATGAAAGCGAGCGGGGGGAGGAAGGATCAGGGTCTCCACGTAGGACATCAAACAAGGGCTTTAACTCTCCGGTGGTCAGCTTTAAATAAGGCCTGAGCCAGTTGATGTCTCCTAGCAGACGCTGAAAATCATTAAGAGTGTTTAAGGAGCTTCTCTTTAACTGAATTTTTTGAGTGAGGATTTTATTAGAAAATAATTCAAAGCCTAAAAAAAGTTGGGGGGGGTGGACCTGGACTTTTTCTGGGGAAATTTGTAGTCCTCGATCTCGGAGGGCAGTGACTAGCTGTTGACTGGCCGCATAGAGCTGTTGCTGGTCAGGACCGGCAAGAAGAATATCATCTATATAATGGATAATATACAAAGTGGGGAAGAGCAACCTAAAGGGGTCTATAGTCTGGGCTACAAACTTTTGGCAAAGAGTGGGGCTGTTGGCCATTCCTTGTGGGAGAACTCTCCACTGAAACCGGGGAGAAGGCCCTACACAATTGGTAATGGGTAT
This sequence comes from Manis pentadactyla, assembly GCF_030020395.1. Taxonomy (NCBI): domain Eukaryota; kingdom Metazoa; phylum Chordata; class Mammalia; order Pholidota; family Manidae; genus Manis; species Manis pentadactyla. The sequence continues at coordinate 23,670,508 of NC_080037.1, read as the reverse complement.
ACTAAAGGCAAAACGTTTGCAATCATCAGGATGCAAAGGTATGGAGAAAAAGCAATCTTTTAGATCAATTACTAATTTGACATACCCTTTAGGGATGGCTATTGGAGAGGGAATTCCCGGTTGTAATGCGCCCATAGAGACCATAGTCTTATTAACCGCCCTGAGGTCTTGTAGGAGCCTCCACTTGCCTGATTTCTTTTGGATTACAAAGATTGGGGTGTTCCAAGGGGATGTAGAAGGTTCAATATGTCCAGCAGCCAGCTGTTCCTGCACTAACTCTATGGCTGCATTTAATTTTGTAGTGGTAAGGGGCCATTGATCGATCCAGACAGGAACATCACTTTTCCAAGTAATCTTGTCTGCCTGGAGTGCAGGAGGAGCAACGGCCCTTACGAAAAATGTTTTTCAAACCCTAAACCTGAGCGGTCTATCTTAGGCGTGGCCAGTATCGGGTTGGGATCTCCCTGTTTTAGTTTGCCCAACCCCTGACCAGGGAGGTAACCCTGTGAAAGCATCTGCTGTGTTACAACTTCACTAGGGCTACACATGATGACCTTCATTTGAGAAAGGATATCTCTTCCCCAAAGATTTACCGGCAACCCAGGAACTACGAAGGGTTGAATGAATCCGGTATTTCCTTCTTCATCTTCCCAGTTTAATAACTGTGAGCTCTGTAAGGTGTTTCTTGACTGCCCAATTCCTTGTAGATGGGTCAAGGAAGCGTGTAAGGGCCAGCTGGAGGGCCATGAAGCCTGAGATATGACCGTAGAGTCGGCCCCCGAATCTAAAATTCCTTCAAATACTTTTCCTTGGATCTTAAGTTTAAGAGTGGGGCGTTCTTTAGTAATAGCTTGGATCCAATATAAGTCTGAAGAACCTGGGGTAGAGGAGCCTCGCTGCTTATGAATAGCAGGGTGAGATGTACTTAAAGGGAGGGGGAGCGCCTGCGCAAGGCGCTGACCTTTCATAATGCTGACAGGGCACTGGGGGGCACTAGCAAGAATTTTTATTTCTCCAGTATAGTCATTGTCAACTAAGGAAGGGTGGACAATAAGGCCGTTTATTGTGGTGGAAGCTCGCCCTAAAATTAGAAAATAAGTATCTTTGGGAGGTGGGCCATAAATTCCTGTGGAAATAATTGTAATTCCCTCTTCAGGCGTTAATATTGTTGAGGAGGAGGCACAGAGGTCAAGTCCTGCACTCCCGGGTGTGGCCCGATAGAGGGCGGGAGTGCTACAGCTAGGCTGTTCCCCGAGGCCGGCTGAAATGGAATTGGCTGGGGGGCCCGGGGCTGGCCCCTCAGCCCGTTTCCCTGAAAAGGGGGGGTGAAAGGATTTGTGGTACTGTAAAAAGGATTTGTTGGATTGTTACGGCACTCTTTGGCCCAGTGCCGCCCCTTATGGCAGCGAGGGCAAATACCGGGGACTGACCCAACTCTAGGAGGAGGAGCTGTGGTAGGGCATTGGCGAGCGAAATGGCCTGGCTGTCCACATTTAAAGCAGTTACGCATAGGCGGTGCGCCCCTGGGGAAGGAAGGAGGATAAGAAGCCGGGGGAGTTTGAACAGCGGCACCTACAGCTAAAAGGGCTTGGACTTTGGATGTAAAAGGATCGACATCTCTACACATTCTCAGCATTTCATCAAGAGTTTTGTCTCGAGTCTTACCGCGGAGGACGGCTCGACATGCCGAATTGGCGTTTTCATAGGCTAGCTGTTTTACAATCTTATCATTGGCAGCCGCGGAACCAAGGGTCCTTTCGGCGGCCTCTAACAGTCTGCTAACAAATTCGCTATAGTCTTCTTGCGAGCTTTGAGTGATCTTAGTTAGAGGAGTGTTAGCAGTCCCGGAAGCAGGGAGTGATATCCAAGCGCCCAAAGCGGCATCTTTCACTTGAGATAAAAGACCAAGGGGAAGGCGCTGCTGCCTGGTTTCAGAGATATATCTGCCCTGTCCCGTAAGCTTATCAAAAGTCCAGGACGCTGTTGGGGAATGAGGGTCTTTTACATTGGCAGCAGCGATGGTCTGACAGCGGTCAGCAAAATCTGCCTTCCAAGTTAAAAACTGACCACGGGTAAGCACAGCCTGGACTATACGCAGCCATTCACCTGGGAGTAAATGTCCTCCTCGAGACAGCGAATCAAGAACAGAAAGGGTAAAAGGGGCATTGGGGCCATAAGCTTTAACGGCCGCGTTCAGCTCTTTTAAGCTTTTGAAATGGATTTTGTGAAATTCTCTAGGGCCATCAGCAGGCTCGGCCGGCTCTGGCTCAGCCTGCTCCTCTCCCTCACTTTCTATTTCCTGAGCAGCAGGGGCGTCTTCGCCGTCGCTTTCAAGATCGCCCTCCTCCGGGCTATGTGTTGTGGAGGTGGGGCCAGAGCGGGCGGAGGCCCGGGTAAGAACAGGAAAGAGCAGTTTTTTAGGTTGTTTTTTAGGTTTTGTGGCTGTAAGCGGTTTCTTAGAGAGGCCCCTTTGCGAATATAATGCGGGACGAACTGGTTGGGAGACAACTAATTTTTGGAGATGGCAAGTTATTCTTTGTTCTACTATCTGTGCTATTAGGTCTTCAGTGCTGGTAGGGGGGCTAACAGGACCGGGAGCCGGAGGGGGTAGCGGAGGGGCCGACGGGGGCAAAAAGGCCGGGGCGCAAACATTGGGAGGCTGAATAGAGGGAGTGTAAGAGGCTCTTTTCAAAACTGGGGGTGTGTAAGAAGGGGGGTTAAGCGACGGGGCGGCAAGAGGCCAATCTGGGTTGTGATACTTGGCCGCTTCGTCTTCTAGTTCAGCCGCGTCTCTCGGATCTAAAGGCTCGCCATTTTGGCTCTTAGTCACGACTGGAAAAACCTTTTGTGTATCGACAAAGTCCGAATCTCGAGGGAGAGGCGGATAAATGCAACATTTGGGAGGGGTATCATGGAGGGCACCGAGCAAAGATGGTGTCGGGCTAGGGGAGGGGGATTTAGCTGATTTTGGGGCAGGGGGATCACTCGAAAGAGACGATTTTGAGGCCGCCCGAGATAGGGGGCGGAGGCAATATTCTGCCACTGACAAGAGTTGACGTTTATCAGGGTCAGTATTTTCAACAATATCTCTGATAAGACCCCAATAGGAAAATACTGAAACAGGAACAGAGTCAGGGCCGTTTTTGATAAGATAATCATTTAAATCTCTACCTACTTTCTGCCATTTTTTAGGATGAATTTCGGGGCCATTAATGATAAACCACGGACAGACTTCATCAACAAAAATAAAAAACTTTACCAAGTCTTTCTTTTTAACTCGAACTCCTCTCTCCCTAAGTGAACTTTTTAGGTCTCTTATGAAGACCGCTTCTTTACTTAATTTAGTTCCCATTTTCTTGTAAGGCGGCCGGTACTCACCAGGGACGACGACCTCCGTGAGCGGCGAAAGGCGTCTCCTATTGTTTCATCAAGAAGGGGTCTGGCCAGACGATATCTTACTCGGGGGTCCGCCTGCGAAGGATCCGCGCCTCGAGCCCCACGTTGGGCGCCACTTGTCCCGTCCAGCGGGACCTAGTTATTTGTGGGGACGAGGGGGATCCGACCTGAAAGAAAATGGGGGCGAGAGAAGAGCGAAGGCAAGACAGTATTCTGATCAAGCCCTCCAATTTTATTGTAAGACGGGGGTAGATATACACCAGTGTTCAGGGGCAGAGTGGGCCATAGGATACTTGTAAGCAGGGGATTGGCTGCATAGCAGGGATGGCGCAGCGAGTTACATTCTGATTGGTATATGATAATGGGGAAGGAGGGGGAGAAGAGTATCTCTTGGCGCGCGCGGGCTTTCTTGTTGGCGCGCGCGGGCTCGCAGCTAATCTCCAGGAAGTGAAGCAGGAACCTCATGAACTGTGGCCATCTTGTTGTCTTTGTGTGGCTCCCAACATTTTTCAGTTCCAAGAGTTCTTTGTATGCTTTAGATAAAGTTTTTTTTATCAGGTGTATGTTATCCAGATAAGTTTATGTCTAGATTCAATTTTTTCAATAACTGTTAGCAGCTCTGTGTCTAACATGTGGAGAAAGTTTGTCGAATGGGACGAACAAAAGCAGGGAAACCATTCTGGAGGCTTTTGAAGTCATTAGTAAGCCAGACGATTGCTCCAGTGGAGAGCAAAAGTATACCTTGTAGGGTGTTATTATGTTTCAAATATTTGAAGTTGGAATCAATAAGCTTTTTATGGGAGAAACTGTGTGGGGTCTGGGTAATAAGAAAAGTCAAGAAAAATCAAAGCTCTAGGCCTGACCATTTAATTGTAGGATAGTGGGGCCATTTGTCAAAATGGAGAATACTGAGCAAATAATATTTTTTAGTGGGGAGGGCATGTCATAGAAATAAGACAAGTTTTTACATGTCGTATTTGAGGTTTCTGTGTAAGTATCCAATTAAAAATATCAAATATAAAGTTGGCTATATGAATATGGAGCTTAGGAAAGAGGTCAGGGGAAAGTATAAATTTGGGAAATGTCATATGTACGTGGTGTTTGAGGCCTCGAGATTAGCATGAAAGTAACAAGAAAGTGACTGTAGGTATTAAGAAAATGAGATCCTAGAGGCCTGAGGTACATCAGCATTTAGAGTTTAACTGGAAATGGTGAATCCAGAACTAGAGACTGACAGGGCGCTGCCGGAGAACTAAAGGAGAAATAAAAGATGGGGGGTGGGAGGTATATTTCAAGGAGAAGTAAGCAATTGTGTCAAATTCTGTTGAAGAATTGAGAAAAACAAAAACTGAGAACAGGCCACTGTATTTGGCAGCATGGGTGTTGGTGGCGACTTTCACGGGTGAAGAACTGGGAAGATGAGGATGAGTATCTGGTTGGAATAGGTTCGAGGGTGGAGCACGGCAAACGGCCCCTTCCCAGGCTCTTTTAAGGAGTTCTGGTGGGAAGGTGGGATAAAGTATGGGAGCTCTTACGTCATTTATAGTTTTGAAAACAAGCAGCTTACGTCTTACTATAGACAATACACTAAGGGACAAACTAACCCACAAACATAACACACAGGTCACAAGGCTACACAAACCAAGGGGCCGTTCGTAGTGATTGTTTCGGTTCCACAGATCCCAAAGCAGTTTTCAGCTGAGCTCAGGGTTAGAAGAGAGCCTAAGACCTAAAATTAAAATACATCAAGCAGTATTTTTCATTCTTTCTCTCAAAGTTTTCACCCATATATTAGCCTCTGTATCTTCGAATCCTGTTAGGAGACAAAGAGAGTCTGACAAAATAATATCAAGGGAAAAAAAACAAACAAAAAACAGAAGGAAGCTGGAGCAAAAGACTTTTGTTTTGTGTAGGTTTTTTAAAACTCCTCGACTCTGAATAATTTCTAGTTAGAGTCTTTCAACTTTACCAGTTCCAGAGCAAATGCTTTTCCTTCTTGGTCGATGGTGGATGGCGGCACTGAAGGAGCTGTGTGCTTTCTCTAGTGAGTACCACTATAAAAATATGAAATAGTCAAGAACAGAGACCAAATCCTTATTGTTTTCCCAGTGCCTGTTACAGAATTTTATATTCTATTGCCTATAATTTTAACACATTAATTATCATATATACACATTAATTGACTAAAATTCCAACTTTATTTTTTACTAATTTTTTATTATTTCCATTACTTGAAGATGTCCTATATAATTTTTTTTAAATATAGGGGTGTTATTCTAGGAATATACATTATTATCAAGATATTAAGTAAACACACTTTCAAATGTTTTCATACATGAACAATTTGGTTCTGGAGAATTGCTTTCATTGTAGCATCAAAAACTGTTTTCAACAGAAAACAGCACGAAGCCTAGAGATGGGGCAAAATAATCTTGGATTTCTTAAGTCATTGATAGATTCCACTGTTAGTAATACCTACTTTTTGTAAGTATATAATGTATTATCATTTTGACACTATGTTCCAATTTCTAATCTTTGATTCTTTTTTTGAAGTATAGTCAATATAGTTTTATATTAGTTTCAAGTATACAACACAGTGATTCATTACCTACATTATTAAATTCTCATCCCAAATATTTCAGTTACTATCTGTCAACATAAAAAGATGTTACAGAATCATTGGCTATATTCTCCATGCTGTACTACCCCACAGCCACATTGTGACAGAGAATTTTTGTGTCCCTTCATCTCCTCCAGCCTCCCCATCTGTCTGCCCCAACCCCTCCCCCACAGCAACCACCAGTTACTTCTTAGTGTCTGTGAGTCTACTGTTCTTTGGTTCATTTTGTTATGTTTTGTTTTGTTTTTAGATTCCACAAATAAGTGAAATCTATGGTATTTGTCTTTTGCCACCTGGGTTATTTCACTTAGCATAATACCCTCTAGGTCCGTCCGTGTTGTCACAAATGGCAGAATTTCTTTCTTTCTTGTGGCCAAATAATATTCCACTGTGTATATGTATCACCTTTACTTTATGCATTCATCTACTGATGGACACTTTGGTTGCTTCCGTATCTTGGCTATTGTAAATAATTCAGCAATAAACATAGCAGTGCACATATCTTTTTGAATCATGGATTTTATTTTCTTTGGGTAAATTACTAGAAATGGAATTACTGGGTCAAATGGTATTTCTATTTTTAGTTTTTTAGGAACCTCTATACTGCTTTACACAGTGGCTGCATCAGTTTACATTCCCACCAATGGTGCAGGAGGCTTCCCTTTCCTCATCCTCTCCAACACTTTTTATTTTTAGTCTTGTGAAATCTTTGATGTTTTAACTATTATTAAATTTATTCATTTTAAACATATATAGATTCAAATTTACTTATGCCATCAATAATAATAATAGCATAATTTAAATCTCAGTGTTATTTTTTTTCTAATAGTTCCAACTACTTTACCAAATATAAAGAAACACATGTATGTATCACTTAACTACATATTTTTAGTCTGCACGTTGCCAAATGTTGGTATTCATAAATGGAAAATTTTAGTTTTTATTTTTAAATAAAATGCTGTTTCTTAGGTAGCATATTGGAAATATGTATATAAGCCAAATATGCCAAACACACCTATGCACCTACACACATTAGTTTACTAGTTTGCAAATTATTAAGAGATGTCTGTATGTATAGTGATGAATTTAATGGCCTGTTACTTTCATTCTTATTGTATATTTAACTAGTTTTGATCTTGAGTGAAGTACGGAATGAGTTTTTTTCCTATTGATTGGAAGACTTTACATAATATTGGAACAATCTGTTCTGTGAAAGCTTTGTAGACATTGCCCAAAAGCCATCTGTGCCTGATGTTTGCTATGTAGGAGCATTTGCTGTATAGGTTCCTAATAATAGCTTTTATATCTTTGTGTATCTATAGTTATGATCTCTCAATATTGATATTAGTTATATGTACCTTTTTTCTTTTTCTTTTTGTAAATGGCAACAGAAAGAGGTATTATTCAGTAAATGACAATGTAGTTCAGGTTGCATCAGAGATAATGTCTCCTCAAAAGAGGGGTCAGACTGGGTGTGTGCTAAGCATTATTTCCCTTAGGACCATTCGGCATTACCAATAATTTAAATATGATCTTTCACAAAATTGTCAGGTGTTATTAGTGTGTGTTTCCAAGCACACACCAGCACAGTTCTGTCATTTACACATGGAAAGGTTGGCATCCAAGCCTGCATGCATCTACCAAACAAGCCTTTAATGTTTTTTATGTGTTTCTAAATTTTATCGCTATTTCTACTCTGACCCAAGAATTATTTAGAAGTGTGTGGTCTATTTTCCAAACTTTGGTAACTTGCAGGTATTTTTCTGTTATTGATTTGCTGTATCTCTTCTTTGACCTTGGAACATATTCTTTATGATTTCAAGTATTTGAAATTTATTTAATCTTGAATTGTGTCACATATATCAGTCATATACTGCTTTGTAACAAATTATTCCAAAATTTAGTAGCTAAAATAAAATTTGTTATCACACAGTTTCTGTGGGTCAGGAATCTTGGCATGGATTAATTGGGTCTCCTGGTTTGGCATCTTTCAAGGCCGCAGATATTTTAAAGCCCAGATGTGAGAGCTTGCACAAATATTCCAATATTTCTGTATCTTAATTTTATCATCTTTAACTTTACTGATCAAATATTATCAAATGTATGTTTTATTTATCAATTTGGACACATGCTACAAGATTGTCACTGTGCTAACCTTGGGGCTATGCCATTAAATAAAATACCACAGTCACCCACCATTGAGTGAAAATTACAACATATTAAGTAGGATAAGCTTACTGAGAAATGAAAATGAATAACATAATATACCTCAAAAATACTAGTTTTCATCTTCTGACTTACTTATAGATATACCTATAATGCTGAGGGATTTTTAACGTTTCTTGCATTCAAAAAGTCTGAATGCTCTTATTTTTTAACAGTGAATTGTTTTTCCATATAATCAGAGTCAGGATTTGTGAATAGTTGTAGGTGGCTGAAAGTGCAGAAATTCAGAAGACAGAAAACCAATTACTCCCTAAATGGGCAGTATATTCATTTCTATTTCAACAATTTATTTTTAACATTAAATGTTAGTAAATTGTAAAGATGCATGACATTATATGAGGCATAAATTATGTTACATGAAATCTTAGGCTGGAGTTCTGTTTCTAATAATTTACTAAATATATGAGTTTGGCATATCCATTACCTGTTGTCTTCTTGTTAAAATCAATTGTCATATTTTATTCTTTTTGCTATGGTTTATTAGAATGATTTCAACTTTAATATCACTAGATATAAGTGAAGCGACACTTATATAATGAACTTTTAGATTATTTTCAGAACAGGCCTTGCTTCCCTTTTCTTCCTTCATCAACTCCTGTATAGTGTTTACAAATAAATTCATATCTTACCTTCTCTTAAGAATTTCTGTAATTGTTCTGATTCACTATGGTATCTCTGACTTTGGAAATCTGGGACATTTATTTGATACTTCTTTGTGTTATTTCTTGTATTGCTCTATTGCTATGTAAACTTTGAATCAGATTTTCATCGTTCTTTAAGCAAACTGAAACAATGAAAAGTATTCACAGGTCTTTAAGTGTGTGTGTGTGTCCAATTACATACAAATATATAGCACTTGCTTGAATAGAATTTGTTAAGAGATAGAAGACTCAAGGATTTTTCTCCTCTACCAAGTCGTGTGGACACCATCTGGAGTGCTAGCCATATCAAGTGTTCATTCCCTGGTGTGGAAAAATAGCTTCAGAAAAGACAAAGTAGAAAAGACGTACATTAGTTATGTAATAGTGAGCTTTCAACTGAGATACTTCATTTATGCTTAGACAGTAAAAAATAAACAGAGAGCACTGTCATTTGCCAGTAAGCACCCTGCTCGGTCTTACATTTGTCTCCAAAAAGATGAGAAAGTTGTGACTGTTTGTCACCACCTATCCCTGTAGGTTTTGAATTGTGCGGAGTGATTCCTCCCGCTGTCACCTGATGCTTAGTTATATGAATGTTTCATTGTTGACTAGGGGAAAATACGAAACAAGCTCTATATATTCCAGGAACAATAATTCACTAAGAGGAGAGTTTTTGTTTTGGAACAGTGATTTAATACCGTATGTTAATACTTAACATTTGGATATGAAAAGTTGTTACTTGATATCAAGATCTGATAATTAATCACATTTTCCTGCTTTTTCACCTGTAGCATCATTTCCTCTGCTCCCGTCTCAGCTCAAGCTCTGAGCATCTTTCTCGTGCTCTCCTGAGATGGTCTTATAACTGGCCTCCTGCTTCCAGTTGGTTTGGAATCTACCTAAAAAACTGGTCTAATCATTTTACTTCCTTGATAAGTAATTTCAGTAATGCCCTTAACCTGGAGAATTACTTTGAAATTTATTTCAGTGACACTCTCTTCTCCACACATCTATCCCCATGTTTTTTTTCCTTCCCCCTAAGCTCAGCCCATGCTAGATGTGAGTTGATGGCCATCTTCTAAATGTGCAAGATTGTTTTTATATTCCTGTGCCTTTGCTTGGTTTATTTGCATCCTGCAGAGTCTCTCCCCTCCCACCACTAGAGGAGTACATATTTATATTTCAATATTTAGTTTAAGAACCACATCTGTCAAGCTTTTTTCCCATCCATCAGGGTTCCCAGGTAGAAGTGACTGCTTGCCACTTTGTGGCCCCATTGTACTAGGTACACATTTTTATTCACATAATAGTGAAATATATTTATCTATGGACTTGTCTGTTACCCCACTTTGCACAAGTGACTCTTTCAGAACAGGAACTATATATTATCAATATCGAGTGCTTAGCTTTAACATTCATTGCTCAGTTGATGTATCTCATTTACAACTAGAAAGAAAAACAGTCTAAAAAAATTTAAATCACAGAGGCATAGCTCTCAGTAGGAGGAATGAAATTCAGATCTAGGTATACTTTGTTGCAAAACTCATAGTCCTTGAAAATGCTAACATTTAATAGTTTAATGCCTCAGAATACAATTTTGAAAGAGAAAATAATTGTTGAGAAAGTAAAGCAGCACGTCCCTCCTCATTATTATAGTGGTTAGAAAGTGTATCCCTGTACAGCATTTGTGCTCCAAGACTCACCTCTGTTAACAATATGATTGCCAAATCCCAGGGAAAAATGAAGTTCCTGCAGTCAGTCCATGTCCTATGAACAGATGATTTTAAAAAGAACAATGTCTGAAGAGATAATATATTCACTTTACAAAATGATTTTCATCTCTTTTTTTGCCATCAAACTCCCAAAACTTGGACTCTAAAGCATGTTCATCTGCCTACTGGCTCTGCACAGGTCATGCCGAGGACCCACGGAATGCTGCTCCTATCTTATCTTCTACTTTTACTTTATTGCTTTGATCAATTTTGTCCAAGACAGCTTCTCCATTTTTACTCCAATGTTGTTTTGCAATGTGACTTTATCTCCTTCCAACAGAATTGGAGTCTACTGCTCTCCTCTTAAACCTAGACTGGCCTTGTGACTGGGTTTGATCAAAATAATGCAGCAAAGTGACAGTGTGCTGATTTGGGGTCTAGGTCTTAAGAAACCTGTTAGCTTCTGATTTGGATCCATTGTGTAAGAAGCCAATCCCATCTATTGGAGGAGGAGAGGCTTCATGGAAAGGAATTCAAATATCCTGACAGCTAGTACCAATGGCCAGATATGCAGCTGAAGACACTGAGAACTTCTATCCCAAGAGAAGCATTAGCTTAAAGCAGCTAAGTGGGACCAGATGAAACACACAAAAAATCCTAGGCAAATATAAAATTATGATAAACAACAAATTGGTATCTTAAGCTGTAGAGTTTGGAATAGTGTGTTACCCAGCAAAAGATAGCCAGAATAGTTACCTTAGTTTTACACATAATTTTACACATAATACATGGATTAGGGGAAATTGTGAGAAATGCTGTCTTAAAGATGATTTTAAAACGTTAACTTGTTTCCTCTCCTTGTTTTTCCATTCTGTCTTCAGACAACCAAGCCCTTTCTCTTTCCTTTCTCTATTATTAGAGCACCAAAAACTATTTTATATTTTAGTGCAAAGATATTTCCTAGCTTTGGGATGAAGAGTATACTAGAAAAGACTGCAAATGGAGAGTAAGGATGGGTATGACTTCTCCAAGCCTGACTTCCAGGATATAGGTAGACACTTGGATACTACAAATTCCAGATCTGATGACCAAATTGTCTATGAATCAGATGCCACGCTCTTCACCTGATTCGTGTTTGTTTTTTCTCTATTCACTCCCTCACTAGAAATAGGAGAGTCATGTTTTCCTGGCAATCTTTGGTGCTGAGCCTCACAGTGCAATTTCTTTAGTCTTCACGTCAAGAAATGCCCAGTGAGCAACAGGAATCAGCCCACTCAGGAGGGGAGGTGGAGGAAAAGGGAAGAGAACACATTTGTTAACTTTTCATACACATTGTTCCAACCATATTTATTGAAGCTTTACAATGAAAAACACTAAGGCTAAAAAGTAACTTTCTTAGGTGTTACCAACTAGTAAATCTTAAGTTTGAGAATCAAAACAAGTGTTGTGTTCTGAAGGATTGTTAGGACTTTGGGCAGTACAGCAATAACTCAGCCTGAGTTAACGTGTAGCAAAGGAATTCCAGCTACTGAACAGTTACATCAGGACTTGCTTCTATATTCCACCAGTATTTATGTTGGGGTGCATGTAATTATAGCTGATGCTTTTGCATGCTCCTGATTCCCCATTCAGAAGCCAAGCACTCATTTTTACAGCTACCAACAGGGTTGGCTGTGGAGGACTCAGACTTTATAGGTGGCTTGTGTCTCCACATGGCATTGCCTTTGGCTGCAAGAAGCTGCCTCACCCAGGATCACACCCCCATCCCCAAGGGCAGCTCATAAGTGACAGATGATCAGTGCAGAAGAACGAAGGCCCAGTGCCCTTTCCTCTGTTCAGCACAGCTTCCAGGATCATCTGGACTCTCGAGCCCCCTCCGCCACCAACATTGGATTTGAACCTTGTCACATGCACAGATTGCTGACTTTCATCCAGTTTGGAAAATTCTCAGTCATTGCTTTTTGGACTATTTTTTTCCTATTGTCAACCCTGTCTCCCCTCCAAAATTTCTTTCTTTTCTTTTACTTTTTAAGCAGCCTTGTGCATACTTTTTTTCCATATCTTACTGCCAGTTAAATAGTTTCTCCTTGGTTGTGTTTAATGTGTTATTTGTCCCATTCATTGATATTTTAAATAATTATATTTTTTACTTCCAAATTTTTCATTTTTCAAAATATTTGCTGCAATATTTTGCTAGAATAACTTGCTTCATCAACTTTCAATAGCTTTCTTCATTTTAAACTTAGTTAACACAGCAAACTGTGTTAACAGCAATTCTGATGATCACATTATTTTCAGAGAAGAGTTCGGAGATATACCTTCAATGTGTTTTCTAACTCTGTACCATGACTAATAGTTTCTTTTTTTTTTTTTTTTTTATTGAAGGGTAGTTGACAACAGCATTGCATTACATTAGTTTCAGGTGTACAACACAGCGACTCAACATTTATATACATGATATTTCTAGGTACCAGGTATCACCATACCAAGTTGTTACAATATTTTGACTATATTCCTTATGCTATACATTACATCCCGGTTACTTATTTATTCTACAATTGGAAGTGTGTTTATATATATATATATATATTGTGAGGGCATCTCTCATATTTATTGATCAAATAGTTGTTTACCACAACAAATCTCTGTATAGGGGGGTCAGTACTCAATGCACAATCATTAATCCACCCCAAGCCCAATTTTCGTCAGTCTCCAATCTTCTGATGCATAACGAACAAATTCTTACATGGAGTACAAATTCTTACATAGTGAATAAGTTACATGGTGAACAGTGCAAGGGCAGTCATCACAGAAGCTTTCGGTTTTGCTCATGCATTATGAACTATAAACAGTCAGTTCACATATGAATACTCATTTGATTTTTAAACCTGATTTATATGTGGATACCACATTTCTCTATTATTATTTTTAATAAAATGCTGAAGTGGTAGGTAGATACGAGATAAAGGTAGGAAACAGAGTTTAGTGTTGTAAGAGAGCAAATGTAGATGATCAGGTGTGTGCCTGTAGACTATGCGTTAATCCGCGCTAGACGAGGGCAATAAACATCCATGTATGCAGAAGATTTCTCTCAGAACATGAGGGGGGAGGATCTAAGCCTCACCTCTGCTGATCCCCAATTTCTCACCTGATGGCCCCCCTGAGACTGTGCCTGTCTTAGGTTGTCCCTCCCTTGAGGAATCTTACCCGTCTCTGGCTAACCAGTCATCTTCCGGGGCCATACAGGGAAATGTGAAGTTGGTAAGTGAGAGAGAAGCCTTATCGTTTGAAAAGGTTAGCTTTTTACTTCTTTGCATATTTATGCCCTGTGGCTTCTATGCCCAGCATTTGTCTTGAGGTGTCTTTACCACTTGGAAGAATTATGATACTCGGTAAATTCGACATGTGGCACGAGTTCTATTTAAAGGTTGTGATTAGGTAGGAAGAAGAAAAGCTACAGAAGTAGCAGGCAGAAGAAAACCTGGGAAGATTGATTATTTCTTTGACATATCTTCTTGTAGAGTAACTTCAGCATGGATAGGTTTTAAACGACTAATTAAATTGTGCACACACATTAACATAATAGGAATATAGTTACCTAACCAAAGCATACCTGTAATTACCAGCTATCTCCAGTGAAACCAAGAAAACCAGTTAGGCACCTTAGGCATTTGTGAAAACTTATCTATGATATGGTGGATATTGTCCGACTGAACTTAAACAGTCTGAGAGAATTCAGATAAACTAGAACACCCCATTCCTGGGGACTGTTCATATCCCATATGTTCTTTTAACGATAAATAGTCTGTGGTTGTAAGATTTTGGAGTGCTACAATTTGCACTTCTCCTAATTCTTGGTTGAGTTCCAACAGAATAGATCCAGTCCAATTTTTGTTTTACTGTATGCACAGGCCAGCTTAGATATCTCCTTCATCTTTCCCATGGCAAGTCCAGGAACTGGTGGGATGAGTGCATCTACACCTGTGACAGTGTGTGGATCTTTGTTGAAGTTTTTTTTTTTTTTTTTTTTCTGTTCATCTTCTGTCATGAGTCTTCCCGAGAGTGCTGATGTTGGAAGTTCTTTTTCATATCGTATCTTAGTTCATTTTCGGGGTAGCCCAATTAGGCTTTGATCCTCTGTATAAACACAAACAGACCCTTTGCCTACACTTTTATATGTCCTTTATATCATTGTGTAGAACTCATTAGAGGTCACCACATAGGAACTGCATTTTTTTTTTTAATCATTAATCTACACTTACATGACGAATACTTTGTTTACTAGGCTCTCCCCTATACCAGGTCCCCCCTATATACTCCTTTACAGTCACTGTCCATCAGCGTAGCAACCTGTTGTAGAATCACTACTTGTCTTCTCTGTGTTGTACAGCCCTCCCCTTTCTCCCACCCCGCTATGGATGCTAATCTTAATACCCCCCTACTTCTCCCCCCCTTATCCCTCCCTACCCACCCATCCTCCCCAGTCCCTTTCCCTTTGGTACCTGTTAGTCCATTCTTGAGTTCTGTGATTCTGCTGCTGTTTTGTTCCTTCAGTTTTTCCTTTGTTCTTATATTCCACAGATGAGTGAAATCATTTGGTATTTCTCTTTCTCTGCTTGGCTTGTTTCACTGAGCAAAATACCCTCCAGCTCCATCCATGTTGCTGCAAATGGTAGGATTTGCCCTTTTCTTATGGCTGAGTAGTATTCCATTGTGTATATGTACCACTTCTTCTTTATCCATTCATCTATCGATGGACATTTAGGTTGCTTCCAATTCTTGGCTATTGTAAATAGTGCTGCGATAAACATAGGGGTGCACTGATCTTTCTCATACTTGATTGCTGCATTCTTAGGGTAAATTCCTAGGAGTGCAATTCCTGGGTCAAATGATAAGTCTGTTTTGAGCATTTTGATGTACCTCCATACTGCTTTCCACAATGGTTGAACAAGTTTACATTCCCACCAGCAGTGTAGGAGGGTTCCCCTTTCTCCACAGCCTCGCCAACATTTGTTGTTGTTTGTCTTTTGGATGGCAGCCATCCTTACTGGTGTGAGGTGATACCTCATTGTAGTTTTAATTTGCATTTCTCTGATAATTAGCGATGTGGAGCATCTTTTCATGTGTCTGTTGGCCATCTGTATTTCTTTTTTGGAGAACCGTCTGTTCAGTTCCTTTGCCCATTTTTGAATTGGGTTATTTGTTTTTTGTTTGTTGAGGTGTGTGAGCTCTTTATATATTCTGGACGTCAAGCCTTTATCGGATGTGTCATTTTCAAAGATATTCTCCCATACTGTAGGGTTCCTTTTTGTTCTATTGATGGTGTCTTTTGCTGTACAGAAGCTTTTCAGCTTAATATAGTCCCACTTGTTCATTTTTGCTGTTGTTTTCCTTGCCCGGGGAGATATGTTCAAGAAGAGGTCACTCATGTTTATGTCTAAGAGGTTTGTGCCTATGTTTTCTTCCAAGAGTTTAATGGTTTCATGACTTACATTCAGGTCTTTGATCCATTTTGAGTTTACTTTTGTATATGGGGTTAGACGATGGTCCAGTTTCATTCTCCTACATGTAGCTGTCCAGTTTTGCCAGCACCATCTGTTGAAGAGACTGTCATTTCGCCATTGTATGTCCATGGCTCCTTTACCAAATATTAATTGACCATATATGTCTGAGTTAATGTCTGGATTGTCTAGTCTGTTCCATTGGTCTGTGGCTCTGTTCTTGTGCCAGTACCAAATTGTCTTGATTACTATGGCTTTATAATAGAGCTTGAAGTTGGGGAGTGAGATCCCCCCTACTTTATTCTTCTTTCTCAGGATTGCTTTGGCTATTCGGGGTCTTTGGTGGTTCCATATGAATTTTTGAATTATTTGTTCCAGTTCATTGAAGAATGTTGCTGGTAGTTTCATAGGGATTGCATCAAATCTGTATATTGCTTTGGGCAGGATGGCCATTTTGACGATATTAATTCTTCCTAGCCATGAGCATGGGATGCGTTTCCATCTGTTAGTGTCCCCTTTAATTTCTTTTAAGAGTGACTTGTAGTTTTCAGAATATAAGTCTTTCACTTCTTTGGTTAGGTTTACTCCTAGGTATTTTATTTTTTTTGATGCAATTGTGAATGGAGTTGTTTTCCTGATTTCTCTTTCTGTTGGTTCATTGTTGGTATATAGGAAAGCCACAGATTTCTGTGTGTTGATTTTGTATCCTGCAACTTTGCTGTATTCCGATATCAGTTCTAGTAGTTCTGGGGTGGAGTCTTTAGGGTTTTTTATGTACAGTATCATGTCATCTGCAAATAGTGACAGTTTGACTTCTTCTTTGCCAATCTGGATTCCTTGTATTTTTTTGTTTTGTCTGATTGCCGTGGCTAGGACCTCTAGTACAATGTTAAATAACAGTGGGGAGAGTGGGCATCCCTGTCTAGTTCCCGATCTCAGCGGAAATGCTTTCAGCTTCTCGCTATTCAATATAATGTTGGCTGTGGGTTTTTCATAGATGGCCTTTATTATGTTGAGGTACTTGCCCTCTATTCCCATTTTGCTGAGAGTTTTTATCATGAATGGATGTTGAACTTTGTCAAATGCTTTTTCAGCATCTATGGAGATGATCATGTGGTTTTTGTCTTTCTTTTTGTTGATGTGGTGGATGATATTGATGGACTTTCGAATGTTGTGCCATCCTTGCATCCCTGGGATGAATCCCACTTGGTCATGGTGTACGATGGTTTTGATGTATTTTTGAATTCGGTTTGCTAAAATTTTGTTGAGTATTTTTGCGTCTACGTTCATCAGGGATATTGGTCTGTAGTTTTCTTTTTTGGTGGTGTCTTTGCCTGGTTTTGGTTTTAGGGTGATGTTAGCTTCATAGAATGAGTTTGGGAGTATCCCCTCCTCTTCTATTTCTTGGAAAACTTTAAGGAGAATGGGTATTATGTCTTCCCTGTATGTCTGATAAAAATCCGAGGTAAATCCATCTGTCCCGGAGGTTTTGTTCTTTGGTAGTTTTTTGATTACCGCTTCAATTTCGTTGCTGGTAATTGGTCTGTTTAGATTTTCTGTTTCTTTTTGGGTCAGTCTTGGAAGGTTGTATTTTTCTAGGAAGTTGTCCATTTCTCCTAGGTTTCCCAGCTTGTTAGCATATAGGTTTTCATAGTAGTCTCTAATAATTCTTTGTATTTCTGCGGGATCTGTTGTGATTTTTCCTTTCTCATTTCTGATACTGTTGATTTGTGTTGACTCTCTATTCTTCTTAATAAGTCTGGCTAGAGGCTTATCTATTTTGTTTATTTTCTCGAAGAACCAGCTCTTGGTTTCATTGATTTTTGCTATTGTTTTATTCTTCTCAATTTTATTTATTTCTTCTCTGATCTTTATTATGTCCCTCCTTCTGCTGACCTTAGGCCTCATTTGTTCTTCTTTTTCCAATTTTGATAGTTGTGACATTAGACCGTTCATTTGGGATTGCTCTTCCTTTTTTAAATATGCTTGGAGTGCTATATACTTTCCTCTTAAGACTGCTTTTGCTGCGTCCCACAGAAGTTGGGGCTTAGTGTTGTTGTTGTCATTTGTTTCCATATATTGCTGGATCTCCATTTTGATTTGGTCATTGATCCATTGATTATTTAGGAGCGTGTTGTTTAGCCTCCATGTGTTTGTGAGCCTTTTTGCTTTCTTTGAACAGTTTATTTCTAGTTTAATGCCTTTGTGGTCTGAAAAGTTGGTTGGTAGGATTTCAATCTTTTGGAATTTACTGAGGCTCTTTTTGTGTCCTAGTATGTGGTCTATTCTGGAGAATGTTCCATGTGCACTTGAGAAGAACGTGTATCCTGTTGCTTTTGGATGTAGAGTTCTGTAGATGTCTATTAGGTCCATCTGTTCTAGTGTGTTGTTCAGTGCCTCTGTGTCCTTACTTATTTTCTGTCTGGTGGATCTGTCCTTTGGAGTGAGTGGTGTGTTGAAGTCTCCTAGAATGAATGCATTGCATTCTATTTCCTCCTTTAGTTCTGTTAATATTTGTTTCAGGTATGTTGGTGCTCCTGTATTGGGTGCATATATATTTATAATGGTTATATCCTCTTGATGGACTGAGCCCTTTATCATTATGTAATGTCCTTCTTTGTCTTTTGTTACTTTCTTTATTTTGAAGTCTGTTTTGTCTGATACCAGAATTGCAACACCTGCTTTCTTCTCTCTGTTGTTTGCTTGAAATATCTTTTTCCATCCCTTGACTTTAAGTCTGTGCGCGTCTTTGGGTTTGAGGTGAGTCTCTTGTAAGCAGCATATGGATGGATCTTGCTTTTTTATCCATTCTATTACTCTGTGTCTTTTGATTGGTGCATTCAGTCCATTTACATTTAGGGTGATTATTGAAAGGTATGAATTTATTGCCATTGCAGGCTTTAAGTTTGTGGTTACCAAAGGTTTAGGGTTAGCTTCTTTACTGTCTTACTGTCTAACTTAACTCGCTTGTTGAGCTATTATAAACACAATCTGATGATTCTTTATTTCTCTCCCTTCTTATTCCTCCTCCTCCCTTCTTCATATGTTGGGTGTTTTGTTGTGTGCTCTTTTTAGGAGTGCTCCCATCTAGAGCAGTCCCTGTAGGATGCCCTGTAGAGGTGGTTTGTGGGAGGCAAATTCCCTCAACTTTTGCTTGTCTGGGAATTGTTTAGTCCCTCCTTCATATTTAAATGATATTCGTGCTGGATACAGTAGTCTTGGTTCGAGGCCCTTCTGTTTCATTGCATTAATTATATCATGCCATTCTCTTCTGGCCTGTAGGGTTTCTGTTGAGAAGTCTGATGATAGCCTGATGGGTTTTCCTTTGTAGGTAACCTTTTTTTTCTCTCTGGCTGCTTGTAATACTTTGTCCTTGTCTTTGATCTTTGTCATTTTAATTATTATGTGTCTTGGTGTTGCCCTCCTTGGATCCCTTGTCATGGGAGTTCTGTGTACCTCTGTGGTCTGAGAGGCCATTTCTTCCCCTAGTTTGGGGAAATTTTCAGCAATTATTTCTTCAAAGACATTTTCTATCCCCTTTTCTCTCTCTACTTCTTCTGGAATGCCTATGATTCTTATATTATTCCTTTTAGATTGATCACTCAGCTCTCTTAAAATTCTTTCATTCCTGGAGATCCTTTTATCTCTCTCTGCATCAGCTTCTCTGCGTTCCTGTTCTCTGTTTTCTAGTCCATTAATGGTCTCTTGCATCTCGTCCATTCTGTTTTGAAGTCCTTCCAGAGCTTGTTTTATTTCTGAATTCTCCTTCCTTAGTTCTTGCATATTTCTCTGCAAGTCCATCAGCATGGTTATGACTTTTGTTTTGAATTCTTTTTCAGGTAGACTGGCTAAATCTATCTCCCCAGATTCCTTCTCAGGGGAAGATGTAGCAGATGCTGAAGCTGTCTGGGTTAGTCTTGTCTGGATCATATTTTTTTGCCTCTTCATGTTGACAGGTGCTATTGACTGTCAGCTGGGAGGGCCAAACTTTTCACTTGCTACTGGCCTTTCTTTACTGGGACAACTGCGACCCCTAGTGGCTTGTGTTGGGTAATTGCGTGTAGAGTGGGTCTTTGTGTCTTGCCTGGCCGGGAGGGAGAAATTTCCCTTTCTGTGGGCAGAATTTGTCTCAGGCTGCTTCTCTGCTTTCGCAGCGCCCGGTGGGGTAATGGATGGGGGGGCTGCTTGACTGTTTGCCTCCGTGAGGGGTCTCAGAGCTGTTGCCCAGGGGGTTAGTGCACCCGGTTTTCCCTGTAGTTTCCAGCTGCTGTACTGTGACCTGGGTTGTTTCCGTCAAGCTGTTAAGTCCCTGTCCCTTTAAGACTTTCAAAAAGCCCCCGCTTTTCTTTGTCACAGGGGCATCAGCTTCGGCACCCGCTCAGAGGTCTTACTCCCTGTTCCCCCAGTATCCAGGGCCCCCTGGGCATGTACTGTGTCTGCGCTCTGGCCCGGATGGCTGGGGCTGGGTGTTCGGCAGTCCTGGGCTCCGTCTCCCTCCCGCTCTGCCTATTGTTCTCCCGCCGGGAGCTGGGGGGATGGGCGCTCGGGTCCCGCCGGGCCGGGGCTTGTATCTCACCCCTTTCACCAGTCGCTGGGTTCTCGCTGGTGTAGCTGCAGTCTGGCCACTGTCCTGCGTCTTCTGGTCTCTCTTTTAGGGCTAGTTGTGTTTGTTGTATTTTCAAAAGTATATATGTTTTTGGGAGGAGATTCCCACTGTCCTACTCACGCCGCCATGTTGGCTCCGCCTCCTAATAGTTTCTTTATTGATTAACATTTTTAATTGAAACTTTGTTCCTTGAAATATTATCAGTGAGAAATCTTTGAGACTTAAATCCAAAGAAGATGTTCTTTGATTATGTCAAGTGTCTAAGGTAAATTATAACTTGGGATTGCTTTAAAATGAAGTGTTAGTTTTGAGTGCGGATGGGCCATGTGCACAGGCTTATTTCTGATTCCCCGTTCAAAACTGGTGCAAATTTGCAAGGAGCTCTCGGGGAGGACATGTTTTCCTTTTCTAAACATCTTACAGTCAGAGATGGACAGTACATTGCCCTCATTATGTTTATATGGGGGGAGAGAGCAGTTCTGACTCCCCCATTGGATGATCTGTGGTCCTGACTGATGATGAGGACTGTGTGCTGGTCAGCAACCCAGCTCAGCTCTAGGTTTTGTCTCCTGTCACTCACAGAGAACCCAAGATACAAGGCTTATAAACCCATTTACATGTCTGTTTGTCATATCTTTCCTCTCTGCTAGATTATGAGTCTCTTTAAAACAGGTGCCAAGTCTCACTCATTTTATCTTTGAAGGGTCTAGTAACGCAGCATGCATTTAATGTGTGTTCATTGAATTAAAGTAAGTTATATTTCATACAGCTTGACTCTTCAGTGGAGACCTCTTTAACTTTCACCAGGGCAGAGCTTGTTATTCCCTTTTTGGTTCCTATAAAATCATATGTATTTTTCTGCTATAGGATCTTAGATATGTCAATATAATCGTTTATTAAAATGTGTGCTTCTTCCACTGGAGTATGATATTTCTGAAGACAGAAATGTGTCATTTCTTATAATTTTAATCTCCCTTAGCAAGGTGTTTGACACACAATAAAATGCTTCAAACTTATCTATTAAATATATGCATTTTTAAAAAGAGGACAAAGAAGGCTAAGGAAAGAAATCAAAGAGTAAGGTAGATTAATGTAGTCTGACCAGTGCTCCCACATGCATTTCATCATGAAATATTTTTATTACTCTGACTTACATGAAGGCTAACTGTGAAGAGGTTCGGATTTTGGCACACTCCAATTCCTTATCCTCGCTTGGTCAACAAAATATAAACACTTGTCTTACCTATCACTGATAGTTCTAACTAGAAGAGTCAAAGGCCCTATTTGTAAGCTGACCTGAGGGCCTATGCTCAAATTATTTCATTGTTAAAATCTTCTAGATACACCTCTTTCATTTCAGAATGATAATCAGTAAGTGTTACATATTTAAATGACCAAGTCATGAGGTTGAACAGGATTGCTGTTCCTGAAGCATTAGTTGGAGGAAAGAATCCTCCTTATGAGGAGCATGCACATTATGACTGGAAAAGCGTACTTCTGTTGTGTGTGGGCAATTTTATAATTGGGGTTTGTTTGTTACAGCAACCTGATTGTTACAGTACCTTACCTAATGTAACTGGTGACTAATATTTAAAAACCAAAATGGTATGTGTCCCCTGTAAATTCTCCTATGTAGATAGATTTTTCATGGATGCTCAAGTGGCAATAATAAAATAAAATAGATTTTAATTGATAAGACAAAAATAACAGTAAACATATTCAAATAGACTATAACATCGGAGTTTTACTTTTTGAAATATTAATTTTACTGGGGTGATTATGTCTGGAGGGGTAATTTATCTAAAATATAATGAAATATGACAAAATTAATATTTAATCAAAATAAATCCATGTCCTCAGCCTCCTAAATAAGACCTAAGAAAAATGTGATTCTTGAAGCCAATGCTCTCATTTATGATTGATGCTCTTTTTGACAAAAATAAAATAACTCTTGCTAGGCTTTATACTTCCCCATTCCTTTAAGATTAATTTATACACAATGCATGTCAGTTTGAAAGACTAATTCTTTATAAAGGTAATTAACAGAGGAGATTGTTAAACAAGAACTATATTTTAATTGCTTCTGTGTTGTTGCTTAGTTTTTAGTCTGGCGATGAAAAACTCAAATGCTGGATAATGAATGTGTGTTACTAGCATCTAATTCTCAGGTGAATTCAGCTAAAGAGATTGATGTTAATAACTTCCTCTGAAGATTAATTGTCTCAGGATAGATGGATGGGTATGTTCAAAATCTCTTCCTCACTTCCCCATTGCCATTTATGATTGCTCTAAGTTCACATTAAGTTTTGTTACATGCCTGAGGGTGCCGTTTATTAATCAAAGCTTCAACAAAAAGGTCTGAGGTGAGTTTATGCGCATAAAACTAATGTGTGTATGTGTTGTTATTGTTTTTCATATGCTAGATGGGTCCCCCATGTGCATTTGAACTAGTATCCAACATTTTGGAATGTGTTCTATTAGTGACAAGTGAACTAGAAGCCACAATAATGTCACTCTTATCTTTGAAGTCAGCGATCCATTTGAATGTCAGCAAGGGGGACACCAGAAACACGGTGCTCCCTTTAACTAAACATTGCATTTTTCTAATTGTTTCTTAAGACAGTGTTCACTTTTATTTTCTGTATTAAAACTATTATTTATGTTTTTCTTTTCAATATTAAATAATTACAAAAGCTAAAGGTAATAGTACTTTGTAAATATAAACATATCCTATATTAGATTATAAAATTATATTTTCCATTAGGCAGAACTGCATGAGACAGTGCCATCATCAGTGGCACTTGGCCACATATTAAATAAGTATCAAGAGATGAAAAATCAATTACTAGCCATTCCTTGTATTAAAGTCATTCCTTTTATTATTACACAATGATCAATAAAATGAATAATTGCTGGGTTGGGTTAGTACAAAATAGAATTTAAATTTAGTATATAAATATATTTAATTAGATATATGTATACATGTATAAATATCGGTAAGCAATCAAAATGGCCATGGTGATTTAACTGTGATTAAAGCTTTATGATAAGAATTTTAGAGAAGACTCTGAAAAAAATTACTATTTAACATGATGTCAGACAGAAAATAATAAAATAGAATGAACCTGCTAATTGATATTTAATATTACTAATATTGGGCACTCCTTCTGGAAGCTAAATCTATGAGGACTTTTTAAAAATCTCTTAACTTTAAGTGAAAATATATAATAACAAAAGTCAATTTACATTGATATGATGCATATTTAAGATACACGGTATAAAACTATTTATGAAATTATTATGGAAGGTTCATGGTAATAATAAGGATAAGTGCTGTCTCAAAGAATTCTTTTTGAATCTATACCGGAAGGTAAAGAACTGGTAGTCCTTGATAACCCCTCCTTTATTCCAGGCATATTATAGATTTTGTCTCAAAACTGTACTTAAAGTTTACCACCTTCCACTTAATACAGCAATGACCTCACCTCCCACGTTCTCCTTGCCCACCTCTATTTCTGCACAGGAGCTGGAATGACTTTACCAAGAAACAACGTGAGTCACATCATGCTTCTCCATGGCTGAGAGTAATTATAAACCTCACGGTGCTGCAAATCCACACCGGACTCCTGACCAGGTCCGCCCTGGAGGGCCAGGCCCTGGTGACTTCTTCAACTTAATCTTATACCGCATATCATTTGGTTCCCTGACTCTCATTCTTTTTGAAGATTCTGAAATATTCCAAGATATTCACTAACTTTGAATCTCTGCACATGATCTTGGCTCCAGCTTTGCCCCATTTCTCAGATCAGGTCAGCATAAATTTCACTTTCTTAATGGCGCCACTCAGACTGGGTCTCTGCTCTTCTCTATGTGAGCAGCCCTGTTTACTTCTTTCATAGCCTGCCACACTTTATGTTTACTTGTGCCCTGTCTTTCTGTGTGACTTAATTTCAAGTTTTGTAATGGCAGGAAAACCAGCTTCTTTTGACCACACATTCAGCACCAAGCAGTCTTTTTGGCACATAGTTGGTGTGTTATTTATGCTCCTTTAACAAATGAATAAATGATTGAATAAATAATAGGGCCAGTGCTAGAAAATATTAAATAAAGTAAAATAAGTATTGCTATACATTCATTTCAGGAATCTCACAGTTTGTCTATACAAAGGGCTGTGTTACCTGTTGGGAAGTTGCAGTGTATATAATTTGTAATTATATTTCCCAGCCATGTTGCCTTAGACAGAAGTAGTTCAGGGCCTTTCTTTGCTGCTAACAATTTGGAATAAGACTGATAGCTCAGCTTTAGATGATAATATGATATAATAATATTAGAAAATTTAAAAACCACTGGAAATTGCTTCATTTTAAAAGCCACTGCAAATCTGTTGTTCATTGAAAAACAAAACAGTCGATTTTAAAAGATTTTTTGGCGCATTTCTAGCCACAGAAATACTTGAATTAGGAACATTAGAAAAGTATGCTCATCTAGTTAAAAGAATATAGCAATGGTGTATTCTCTTCTACAAAGCTTCTTTCAAAGTTTTCCTACATCAGGTTAAAATACTGATTTCTTAACACATTAAAATTTTCATAAATTAGAAAGTTTTTCTTAAATTTTGTCTGATCCCATTTGCTCTATTTTAAACTGGTTTCTGACTACAAAGAAAAATTAGAAAAAATCCCATTTAAAAATAAATGATAAATTTTGAAAAAAATCACACATATGTATATATTTTAAAACATTTACAAAGTGTCAAGGATAAAAAGGAGAAAACCCCTAGTTTCCCAGTCTCTTTTCTAAAAGGCAACTAGGTTATTTTTACCTTTTCAGAAATATAAGCATATTCAAGGTTTTTACTGTGTTGATAATGATAACATATTAAAGACCAACAGGTTTAGTTCTCAGGAGTTGGGAACGTGTGGGCTTTGAAATATTATAATGTCATCCACTTATTTGATATATGCATAAGGGATACTTAAAGTTTATTTCCTGTTGATGCAAAAATAGAAATACAAAAAGTTCTCTTCATGTTGATAAGCACATTCACCAATATACATGAGTCTTCCAACTTTTAGACAAATTACTTCTCTCACCACAAAGATGTTTAAGAGGAAAAGAAGGAAGCAAACAAATAAAAAATGACAATTTTATAAGTGACAATTGCTATAAATCTATTACACACGTGTATGTGTTCTTTTTGTGGAAATATAAACAAGAATTCAAAGGAGAAATGCAAACACATATTCACGCATAGTTGAGTTGAGTTTTATACTTAAGTGAATGATTAATTTAAATGACAAATTAAAGACCATCTACCATTATGTTTTCTGGGACTGTCAATAGTGTTAAGAGGTCATTCGGTGAAAGTTGGGATAATGAGACATGCAAATGTAGAAGCAGCAGACATTCATTTAGTGCCTGTATGAAAAGTCAGAGGTTGAAATTAAGGAGTTTTGGATAATGTATTTATTTTCCCTCATAAAGCCTACATTCACAGTTCAGTTTAAGCCATTGAGAAATGGTTGTATTTTGTCTAGTTAAGGAAAAACAATGAATCAATTTACTGATAAGTGTGTTACACTATTCCTGGTTATTATACTTATTATTATTATTTTTTTTAGATAATTATTTTTTATTGAAGGGTAGTTGACACACAGTATTACATTACATTAGTTTCAGGTGTACAACATAGTGATTCAACATTTATATACATGACAATTCTAGGTTCCAGCTATCACCCTACCAAGCTGTTACAATATCTTGACTATATTCCTTATGCTATACATTACATCCCGGTTACTTATTTATTATACCATTGGAAGTCTGTACTTTTTTTTTTTTTTTTTGTGAGGGCATCTCTCATATTTATTGATCAAATGGTGGTTAACAACAATAAAATTCTGTATAGGGGAGTCAATGCTCAATGCACAATCATTAATCCACCCCAAGCCTAATTTTCGTCAGTCTCCAATCTTATGAGGCATAACAAACAAGTTCTTACATGGAAAACAAATTCTTACATAGTGAATAAGTTACATAGTGAACAGTACAAGGGCAGTCATCACAGAAACTTTCGGTTTTGCTCATGCATTATGAACTATAAACAGTTCAAATATGAATACTCATTTGATTTTTATACTTGATTTATATGTGGATACCACATTTCTCTCTTTATTATTATTATTTTTAATAAAATGCTGAAGTGGTAGATAGATACAAGATAAAGGTAGAAAACATAGTTTAGTGTTGTAAGGGAGCAAATGTAGATGATCAGGTGTGTGCCTGTAGACTATGTGTTAATCCAAGCTAGACAAGGGCAATAAAACATCCACAGATGCAGAAGATTTCTCTCAAAACAGAGGGGGTGAGGTTCTAAGCCTCCCCTCTGTTGGTCCCCAATTTCTCACCTGATGGCCCACCTGCGACTGTGCCTGTCTTAGGTTGTTCCTCCCTTGAGGAATCTTACCCGTCTCTGGCTAACCAGTCATCTTCCGGGGCCATACAGGGAAATGTTAAGTTGGTAAGTGAGAGAGAAGCCTTATTGTTTGAAATGGTTAGCTTTTTATTTCTTTGCATATTTATGCCCTGTAGCTTCTATGCCCAGCATTTGTCTTGAGGTATCTTTACCACTTGGAAGAATTATGATACTCGGTAAATTTGATATGAGGCACGAATTCTATTTAAGGGTTGTAATTAGGAAGGAAGAAGAAAAGCTATAGAAGTAGCAGGCGGAAGAAAACATGGGAAGATTGACTATTTCTTTGACATATCTTCTTGTAGAGTAACTTCAGCATGTATAGGTTTTAAGCTACTACTTAAATTGTGCACACACATTAACATAATAGGAGTATAGTTACATAACCAAAGCATACCTGTAATTACCAGCCATCTCCAGTGAAACCAAGAAAACCAGTTAGGCACCTTAGGCATTTGTGAAAACTTATCCATGATATGTTGGATATTGTCCAACTGAACTTGAACAGTCTGAGAGAAATCAGACAAATTAAAACAACCCATTCCTGGGGAATGTTCACATCCCATATGTTCTTTTAATAGTAAATAGTCTGTAGTTTTAAGATTTTGGAGTGCTACAATCTGCACTTCTCCTAATTCTTGGTTGAGTTCCAACAGTATAGATCCAGCCAAATTTGTTGTTTTACTGTATGCACAGGCCAGCTTAGATATCTCCTTCTTTATTCCCATGGCAAGTCCAGGAACTGGTGGGATGAATGCATCTACACCTGTGGCAGTGCGTGGATCTTTGTTGGGGTTTTTTGATGATCATCTTCTGGCATGAGTCTTCCAGAGAGTGCTGATGTTGGAAGTTTTTTTCATATCGTATCTTAGTGCATTTTCGGGGTAGCCAAATTAGGCTTTGATCCTCTGTATAAACACAAACAGACCTTTTGTCTACACTTTTATATGCCCTTTATACCCTTGTGTAGAACTCAGTGGAGGTTACCACACAGGAACTGCCCTTTTATTTATTTATTTATTTATTTTGTTTTGTTTTTGGTATCACTAATCTACACTTACATGACGAATATTATGTTTACTAGGCTCTCCCCTATACCAGATCTCCCCTATAAACCCCTTTACAGTCACTGTCCATCAGCATAGCAAAATGTTGTAGAATCACTACTTGCCTTCTCTGTGTTGTACAGCCCTCCCTTTTCTCCTACCCCCCCAAGCATGCTAATCTTAATACCCCCCTACTTCTCAACCCCCCTTATCCCTCCCTACTAACCCGTCCTCCTCAGTCCCTTTCCCTTTGGTACCTGTTAGTCCATTCTTGAGTTCTGTGATTCTGCTGCTGTTTTGTTCCTTCAGTTTTTCCTGTGTTCTTATATTCCACAGATAAGTGAAATCATTTGGTATTTCTCTTTCTCCGCTTGGCTTGTTTCACTGAGCATAATACCCTCCAGCTCCATCCATGTTGCTGCAAATGGTTGGATTTGCCCTTTTCTTAAGGCTGAGTAGTATTCCATTGTGTATATGTACCACTTCTTCTTTATCCATTCATCTATCGATGGACATTTAGGTTGCTTCCAATTCTTGGCTATTGTAAATAGTGCTGCGATAAACATAGGGGTGCACTGATCTTTCTCATACTTGATTGCTGCATTCTTAGGGTAAATTCCTAGGAGTGCAATTCCTGGGTCAAATGGTAGGTCTGTTTTGAGCGTTTTGATGTACCTCCATACTGCTTTCCATAATGGTTAAACTAACTTACATTCCCACCAGCAGTGTAGGAGGGTTCCCCTTTCTCCACAGCCTCGCAAACATTTGTTGTTGTTTGTCTTTTGGATGGCAGCCATCCTTACTGGTGTGAGGTGATACCTCATTGTAGTTTTAATTTGCATTTCTCTGATAATTAGCGATGTGGAGCATCTTTTCATGTGTCTGTTGGCCATCTGTATTTCTTTTCTGGAGAACTGTCTGTTCAGTTCCTCTGCCCATTTTTTAATTGGGTTATGTTTTTTCTTTGTTGAGGTGTGTGAGCTCTTTATATATTCTGGACGTCAAGCGTTTATCGGATGTGTCATTTTCAAATATATTCTCCCATACTGTAGGGTTCCTTTTTGTTCTATTGATGGTGTCTTTTGCTGTACAGAAGATTTTCAGCTTAATATAGTCCCACTTGTTCATTTTTGCTGTTGTTTTCCTTGCCCAGGGAGATATGTTCAAGAGGTCACCCATGTTTATGTCTAAGAGGTTTTTGCCTATGTTTTCTTCCAAGAGTTTAATGGTTTCATGACTTACATTCAGGTCTTTGATCCATTTTGAGTTTACTTTTGTATATGGGGTTAGACAATGGTCCAGTTTCATTCTCCTACATGTAGCTGTCCAGTTTTGCCAGCACCATCTGTTGAAGAGACTGTCATTTCGCCATTGTATGTCCATGGCTCCTTTATCAAATATTAATTGACCATATATGTCTGGGTTAATGTCTGGATTCTCTAGTCTGTTCCATTGGTCTGCGGCTCTGCTCTTGTGCCAGTACCAAATTGTCTTGATTACTATGGCTTTATAGTAGAGCTTGAAGTTGGGGAATGAGATCCCCCCTACTTTATTCTTCTTTCTCAGGATTGCTTTGGCTATTCGGGGTCTTTGGTGTTTCCATATGAATTTTTGAATTATTTGTTCCAGTTCATTGAAGAATGTTGCTGGTAGTTTCATAGGGATTGCATCAAATCTGTATATTGCTTTGGGCAGGATGGCCATTTTGATGATATTAATTCTTCCTAGCCACGAGCATGGGATGAGTTTCCATCTGTTAGTGTCCCCTTTAATTTCTCTTAAGAGTGACTTGTAGTTTTCAGTGTATAGGTCATTCACTTCTTTGGTTAGATTTATTCCTAGGCATTTTATTCTTTTTGATGCAATTGTGCCTGGAATTGTTTTCCTGATTTCTCTTTCTATTGGTTCATTGTTAGTGTATAGGAACGCTACAGATTTCTGTGTGTTGATTTTGTATCCTGCAACTTTGCTGTATTCCGATATCAGTTTTAGTAGTTTTGGGGTGGAGTCTTTAGGGTTTATTATGTACAATACTATGTCATCTGCAGATACTGACAGTTTAACTTCTTCTTTACCAATCTGGATTCCTTGTATTTCTTTGTTTTGTCTGATTGCTGTGGCTAGGACCTCCAGTACTATGTTAAATAACAGTGGGGAGAGTGAGCATCCCTGTCTTGTTCCTGATCGCAGAGGAAAAGCTTTCAGCTACTCGCTGTTCAGTGTGATGTTGGCTGTGGGTTTATCATAGATGGCCTTTATTATGTTGAGGTACTTGCCCTCTATTCCCATTTTGCTGAGAGTTTTTATCATGAATGGATGTTGAACTTTGTCAAATGCTTTTTCAGCATCTATGGAGATGATCGTGTGGTTTTTGTCTTTCTTTTTGTTGATGTGGTGGATGATGTTGATGGACTTTCAAATGTTGTACCATCCTTGCATCCCTGGGATGAATCCCACTTGGTCATGGTGCATGATCCTTTTGATGTATTTTTGAATTCGGTTTGCTAATATTTTGTTGAGTATTTTTGCATCTACGTTCATCAGGGATATTGGTCTGTAGTTTTCTTTTTTGGTGGGGTCTTTGCCTGGTTTTGGTATTAGGGTGATATTAGATTCATAGAATGAGTTTGGGAATATCCCCTCCTCCTCTATTTTTTGGAAAATTTTAAGGAGAATGGGTATAATGTCTTCCCTGTATGTCTGGTAAAATTCCGAGGTAAATCCATCTGGCCCGGGGTTTTGTTCTTTGGTAGTTTTTTGATTACCGCTTCAGTTTCATTGCTGGTAATTGGTCTGTTTAGATTTTCTGTTTCTTTCTGGGTCAATCTTGGAAGGTTGTATTTTTCTGGGAAGTTGTCCATTTCTCCGAGGTTTCCCAGCTTGTTAGCATATAGGTTTTCATAGTATATTCTAATAATTCTTTGTATTTCTCTGGGGTCCATCGTGATTTTTCCTTTCTCGTTTCTGATACTGTTGATTTGTGTTGACTCTCTTTTCTTCTTAGTAAGTCTGGCTAGAGGCTTTTCTATTTTGTTTATTTTCTCGAAGAACCAGCTCTTGGTTTCATTGATTTTTGCTATTGTTTTATTCTTCTCAATTTTATTTATTTCTTCTCTGATCTTTATTATGTCCCTCCTTCTGCTGTCCTTAGGCCTCATCTGTTGTTCTTTTTCCAATTTCGATAATTGTGACATTAGACCATTCATTTGGGATTGTTCTTCCTTTTTTAGATATGCCTGGATTGCTATATACTTTCCTCTTAAGACTGCTTTTGCTGTGTCCCACAGAACTTGGGGCTTAGTGTTGTTGTTGTCATTTGTTTCCATATATTGCTGGATCTCCATTTTGATTTGGTGATTGATCCATTGATTATTTAGGAGCGTGTTGTTAAGCCTCCATGTGTTTGTGAGCCTCTTTGCTTTTTTTTATACAGTTTATTGCTAGTTTTATGCCTTTGTGGTCTGAGAAGTTGGTTGGTAGGATTTCAATCTTTTGGAATTTCTGAGGCTCTTTTTGTGGCCTAGTATGTGGTCAATTCTGGAGAATGTTCCATGTGCACTTGAGAAGAATGTATATCCTGTTGCTTTTGGATGTAGAGTTCTATAGATGTCTATTAGGTCCATCTGCTCTACTGTGTTGTTCAGTGCTTCCGTGTCCTTACTTATTTTCTGCCCGGTGGATCTATCCTTTGGGGTGAGTGGTGTGTTGAAGTCTCCTAGAATGAATGCATTGCAGTCTATATCCCCCTTTAGTTCTGTTAGTATTTGTTTCACATATGCTGGTGCTCCTGTGTTGGGTGCATATATATTTAGAATGGTTATATACTCTTGTTGGACTGAGCTCTTTATCATTATGTAGTGTCCTTCTTTATCTCTTGTTACTTTCTTTGTTTTGAAGTCTATTTTGTCTGATATTAGTACTGCAACCCCTGCTTTCTTCTCGCTGTTGTTTGCTTGAAATATGTTTTTCCATCCCTTGACTTTTAGTCTGTATATGTCTTTGGGTTTGAGGTGAGTTTCTTGTAAGCAGCATATAGATGGGTCTTGCTTTTTTATCCATTCTGTTACTCTGTGTCTTTTGATTGTCGCATTCAGCCCATTAACATTTAGGGTGACTATTGAAAGATATGTACTTATTGCCATTGCAGGCTTTAAATTCGTGGTTACCAAAGGTTTAAGGTTAGCCTCTTTAGTATCTTACTGCCTACCCTAGCTCGCTTATTGAGCTGTTATATACACTGTCTGGAGATTCTTTTCTTCTCTCCCTTCTTGTTCCTCCTCCTCCATTCTTCATATGTTGGGTGTTTTGTGCTGTGCTTTTTCTAGGAGTGCTCCCATCTAGAGCAGTCCCTGTAAGATGTTCTGTAGAGGTGGTTTGTGGAAAGCAAATTCCCTCAGCTTTTGTTTGTCTGGGAATTGTTTAATCCCACCGTCATATTTGAATGATAGTCGTGCTGGATACAGTATCCTTGGTTCAAGGCCCTTCTGTTTCATTGTATTAAATATATCATGCCATTCTCTTCTGGCCTGTAGGGTTTCTGTCGAGAAATCTGATGTTAGCCTGATGGGTTTTCCTTTATAGGTGATCTTTTTCTCTCTAGCTGCCTTTAAAACTCTTTCCTTGTCCTTGATCTTTGCCATTTTAATTATTATATGTCTTGGTGTTGTCCTCCTTGGATCCTTTCTGTTGGGGGGTTCTGTGTATTTCCGTGGTCTGTTCGATTATTTCCTCCCCCAGTTTGGGGAAGTTTTCAGCAATTATTTCTTCTAAGATACTTTCCATCTCTTTTCCTCTCTCTTCTTCTTCTGGAACCCCTATAATACGGATATTGTTCCTTTTGGATTGGTCACACAGTTCTCTTAATATTGTTTCATTCCTGGAGATCCTTTTGTCTCTCTCTATGTCAGCTTCTATGCGTTCCTGTTCTCTGATTTCAATTTCATCAATGGCCTCTTGCATTCTATCCATTCTGCTTATAAACCCTTCCAGAGTTTGTTTCATTTCTGCGATCTCCTTTCTGGCATCTGTGATCTCCCTCCGGACTTCCTCCCATTTCTCTTGCGTATTTCTCTGCATCTCTGTCAGCATGTTTATGATTCTTATTTTGAATTCTTTTTCAGGGAGACTGGTTAGGTCTGTCTCCTTCTCTGGTGTTGTCTCTGTGATCTTTGTCTGCCTGTAGCTTTGCCTTTTCATGGTGATAGGAATAGTCTGCAGAACTGGGACGAGTGATGGCTGGAAGGACTTCCTTTCTTGGTTTGTGGCCCTCCTCTCCTGGGAGAACAGCGACCTCTAGTGGCTTGTGCTGCGCGCAGACAGGGTTTCTGCTTCCTGCCCGGCTGCTATGGAGTTAATCTCCGCTGTTGCTGTGGGCGTGGCCTGGCTCGGGTAGCTGCTCCAAAATGGTGGAGTCGCGTTGGAGCAGGAGCTGCTGGGAGGCTATTTATCTCCGTAAGGGGCCTCCCTGCTCCCTGCAGCCCAGGGTTTGGGGTGCCCAGAGATCCCGGATTCCCTACCTCTGGATTAAGTGACCCGCCCTGCCCCTTTAAGACTTTCATAAAGCACCTGCCAAAACAAAACAACGACCACCAAAAAAAAAAAAAAATTTTTTTTAATTAAAAAAAAAAAAAAAAGTGGCCGCTCGTTTTTCTTTATTCTCCGGTGCCAGCCTCAGGCCTCTGCTCACCGGTCTTGCTGCCCTGTTTCCCTAGTATTGGGGTCCCTATCCCTTTAAGTCTTCCAAAAACTGCTCACCAAAACAAAGCAGAAGAAAAAAAAAAATTGGTCGCGTGCTTTTCTTATGTCCTCTGTCGCCCAGCCTCCAGTGCCCGCTCACTGTTCTTGCTGCCCTGTTTTCCTAGTATCGAGCGCCCTGCACTCTGGCCTGGATGGCGGGGGCTGGGTGTTCGGCAGTCCTGGGCTCCGTCTCCCTCCCGCTCTGCCTGCTCTTCTCCCGCCGGGAGCTGGGGGGAGGGGCGCTCGGCTCCCGCGGGGCCGGGGCTTGTATCTTACCCCCTTCGCGAGGTGCTGGGTTCTCTCAGGTGCGGATGTGGTCTGGATATTGTCTTGTGTCCTCTGGTCTTTATTCTAGGAAGGGTTGTCTTTGTTGTATTTTCATAGATATATGTGGTTTTGGGAGGAGATTTCCGCTGCTCTACTCACGCCGCCATCTTCCGCCCCTCTCTATTATACTTCTTTTGATCATTACAATCTTGAAACTGTTTCATCACACAAACATCTTATCAAAGTAGACTCAAAGGTGTGTATGATGCTTTTGAAATTATTCTAATAGTCAATTTATACATTGACTATCTATCTGAATTAACTTTTCTTTCTTTTAAATACTAATAAGAAAGAGTATGTTCAAAGGCTCCAAATGTATTTAAGTAAAAAATGCTTTCTGTGGAAGAAAAAAGCAATTAAAATACTCTATATTAAAAAAAAAATCAGATTCCTATTTGTGAGACATTGTCTTGCCTGAGGGTTTCAGCTCGGGGCAAGTGCACTATGGATTAAGTAAGACCATGAAATGACAATGGAACGTTCTTGGGGTGAAAGGGTTTATACCTGACTTTGTTCCCCCACCAATGGGTTGAGCAAGCACTAGAATCACGTCTGTATCCAGCACTCTGCAGGTACATAACCCTCCTCCATCTCTGCCTCTATCCAGAGCACTGGGCAGAGCTCCTTATAAAGCGACTCAGTCAGTAATAGCTTATTGCCTATGGTGTGGAAGCAGTAGCCTAGCAGCAGGCCAGTTACATCATCAAGGTTCAGGTGAGGATACCAGCCGCAGGGACCTCAATTTTCCCCACAGGCATTAATACATTTCTATATACTATATCAGAATTTTCCAGTTCTTTTGGAATTTCAACATCTTCCATAAGAATATGGAAACCATTAATCCTCTAAAGATATTAAGATAATGTAATACTCATAGATACATGTGGATAAAATGAGAGTTCTTGTGACCAGGATTCTCACCTGGCTGTGGTTGACTAGCTCACTACACACATGTGAGCAATACGTGGTTATTGGCTCTATATAAAGAGCTCCACCCAGTGCTCTGGGATGCTGCATGGCTGCAAGGCTGCAGGAGGGCTGAGATGAGACTGGAGTGGTGGCAGCACTGAGGACAGAGACTGAGATGGCTGTGGGGGCAGAGAGGCCCAGAGGCAGAGACTGGCTTGCTGCTTGCAGACTTGCTCTGAGTGGACAGGATTCTAGTGACCGACCTGCCACTGTGGGAATAAAGTCGGGTATAAACCCTTTCACCCAAAAATGTTCCACTGTAACGTTTTCAGTCTCTGGGCCTCTGGGCCTCTGTCCTTGGCACTGCCACCACTCCAGCCTCTGTTCTGCTCTCCTGCAGCCTTGCAACCTTGTTGCCCAGAGCGCTGGGCAGAGCTCTTTATATAGAGTCAATAGCAATGTACTGCCCACACGTGTGTAGTGAGCTAGCTGACCACGGCCAGGTGAGAATCCTGGCCACAGGAACTTTCATTTTATCCACACTTTAAATAATGATGTGAAAGCAATGTGAAGAACATTGTTGCAACAGGCGTTTCACTGGGTTTTGGAATTAATCTGAGGTTTAATATTAGCAATGTAAAATTATAAAAACTATTTTAATTAAAATGAGCTTGGGCTGGGGATGAGTGAGAGACTTTAGTATTTGTAAGTGAGTTTATACTGAAGGGGAGGAGGAGACAATAAAGATGGAAATAGGAAGGGATTAAAAACAAGCACCTGGGAGTGGAAAGCAGAAAAGAACTCAATCTATAGCCGGAATGATGCTTGTGGCCTCTTGTTGGTATCTGGATGTGGCTCACATGGCTCAGGAGTGCCTGTTAAAATTTCAGGACAGTCGACATCATATTAGTAGTTTAAAATTGGTCAGAGTAGGAGTACTTACACCATGGGAATTAGAAATCAGTACCGATCAGGTTTGGTGATTCCCCCTCACTGACAGAGTGCCAGTTTTAAAAGTTTCCCAGAACACCACTATTAGAAGGCTTAGTTCATGGAAACATTATAAAATTAGAAAAAGGCATTGGCAATTGCCTTTCTTTTATTGTAAACAAGCCTCAAAACTTTCACCTTTAAAAGCAGCATACTGATGTGTATGTATCAAACATATACCAACACAAGTACTGGGGTCTGCCAGGTGGACTATCTTAACAGCACTCAAATTGATACTTGCTGTTTGGAATTACATTTTTTATGAAAGCATCAGAAGGCAACAGCTACGTCTGTGTGTGTGTGGGTTTTAATGCAGATAAAAGTGAAGAGGGTGTCCTCCGAAAAACCATGTTAGATGACACAAAAACTGGCTCTGTGATAGTGCCAATACTGCAAGTCAGAGCCTAAATAATGTTAATTCAATGCAAGAAAGGGAAACAAATAGTGTATTTCTAAATAAAAATGTTTTGTATAATGTTATTTAAGATAGTTACATATAATTATACTATTATCAGTTGATCTTCTGTTATTTCATCTATGTTGCTGAGTGTTCACATATTCAAAGTGATCAGAAGACTTCTTTTTAGATCTTTAGATTTGGAAAATAAAATATCACATTATTTTCAAGTTTCCTTTATGATTAGGACTGCAGGCAAACATGACAAGAATAAATTGTATTTTTACATCTGATAAAAATTTTTACCAAATGGAAATATAGATTTTGCCAGTTAAAGCATGAAGTTAGACTCTCAAACTTCCTGTACACATGAATACCATATATTGATAATAAACAGATGTCATTAAAAATTATTCATTTTGTTACAGTTTGGGAACTTGGTTATTTGATAGACTATCTGGGAGAAGCAAAATGTGAAAGTTTGAGAACTATGGGTCTAGTTGGCATTTCTGTTTGAAACTTCTTATACCAGAAAAACAAAGATATGTAAATATATTTCTACCAAGCATGTCACTACATATATAATATATGTATACACACATACATGGTTGCAGAGATTGTCTGCATGTAGCATTCACTGGATATTGGCTCAACAAGGCAAATACTTTCTGCAAATTGTTTCAATCATGAAGCATTTAAAATAAAACTCCATTTTGGGTTAGCTTGATTCAATCTGTATTGATAATATCAAATCTATGGGGCAATATAATGAACTCATCTAGACAGTAGTTATAGTGTTTTCTAAATGAATGCCATCAATTTCTTTTCATCAGTGAAATGACCTGAGTTGAGTTGACATCATTCTGTATGTCTCCTTCTGAATATATAAACTGCCATTTAAAACATACTGAGATATAATCAATCAGATCTAATAAGCTGTTTCTTCAACCTTCAGGTTTGTTATCCTCTAGGCAATGTGCAAATATCCAGCTGGCAAAAGGTGGCTGTTTTATTACTAATACTTTTTAGTATTCCAACCACTGTGGACATTTAAAAAGTTATACTTCAGCTGAGATATGCTAACAATATGCCACAGAAGCAGCAAATTTAGTAATGGAAAGTAGAAGTAAGGATAATTTATTCATGAATTTCCTTATAGTTAGCAACTTACATGGATCCACAGAATTCCTCATCCATCTGCAATGAACTTTGTTATGTGCAGGCTCCCCAGTAAGGTGATTCAACAGCCGCTATAGGCCAAAGTAATTTTTTTCCACACCTGTGAATTAACTGAGCAAAATCCGCAAAACTTTTGCTCTCTTTCCTTAACCCTATTAATAAATCCTAAATATCTAGCTCCTTTCTTAGTTTCTTTATAGTCAAACTAGTTCTTTAGAGGTGCTTCTAAAGGACAATCCATCCTCATTCCACGTGTTAAGAAAAATCTCTATAACTAAATTATTTAAGAGGAACCCAAATACTGAAGAACCCATAATATTTAAGAAGCCACTTACATGTGGAATCTGAAAAACTGCACAGAAACAGAGTAGACTTGTGGTTGCCACAGTCCCAGGGCCAAAGGATACCAACTTCTAGTAATAACATAAGTAAGTTCTGGGGACTTAATGTATAGCATGGCAACTGTAGTTAACAATACTGTGTTGTATACTTGAAGGTTGCTAAGAGAGTAAACTTAAAAGTTCTCACTACAAAAAAAAATGGTACCTGTGTGAGGTGAAAGGTGCATTAACTAACTATTGTAATCATTTCACAAAATTTACATATAACAAATCATGTAGTACATCTTAAATTTACACAATATCATTTGTCAATTACATCTCAATAAAGGTAAAAAAAAATGTTTAAATAAAGTTTGAAAAAAATTTTTTAAAAAAGAAGCCACAACCTACAGGTTACTGGTGCTGAAGGTATCAAACCCTACAAATCAACCGAAAAACTTTTCAAATGGTGATTGAACACCACAAATGTGGTCCTGCAAACACCCCTGAACTTAAATGTCTGCTGCAGATCTCTCAAATGTGTAGCCTTTCAAATTCACTGCCCAGTTAGAACCTTTAACATCTTGTTGGCTTCAGATGTATGTTCCTAGAGAAGGGAATTTGTAGGTTTCCTTTTTGACCCCAGAGTGAAATAGGGTTACTTTATGTTCGTATCTTTTCTTATTCTAATTTAGTGCTTGACTTTGTCCATTGTTCAACCTGAAAGTTTTAATTTTGGTAACATATTAACTCTCTATCATCTCTTTCATCTTGATACACATACCAGCTTCAGTACACACACCAGCAGTGAGTCCAATATATATAATATCATCCTTTATCATATATTCCTTTCATTAAAAATCTATTTTTGTTCATTATAATAATGATTTGAAAAGAAAATATTGGGGGAAATACAGATATAAAGAAATAAAAACAAAGTTCACTTAAAGTCATGTGTAGTTTCCTGAAATGTATTTCATAAAAGGGGAATTACTGGTTTAAAGGATATGGGCTATGTACAGTGTTAAAACTGCATCACAAACAAACTGCAGAAAGTATATGAAATTTCAGACTGCCATTCTTAGTGTATGAAAATGAGTACTAATTTATCTTTCACATCGTAAATTAGGTTTTATAAAACCATGTTTACTGTTTTTATTTTTACCTTATGGAATGTGTCTATAGTAGGCTGAGTAATGGCTCCCCAAATATGTCCACATCCTAATCCCCAGAACCTGTAAATATATCATGAAGGGACCTTCAGTGATTACATTAAGGGTCTTGTGATGGGGAGAATGTCCAGGATTATTCTGGTCTAATATATTCACAAATGCTCTTATAAGAGGTAGTCAAGAGGGTCACAAACAGAGAAAGCAATGTGATGATAGAGGCAGAGAGACAAAGGGAAAAGATGTAAGGATGGAAGCAAAGGTCAGAAAAGACAAAAATGGCTTTACAAATGGAGCAAAGGCGTCCAAACCAAGGAATGTGGGCAGAGTTTTGAAAATGATGAAGTCAAGGAAATGAGTTTAGAACATCCAGAAAGGAAAGCAGCACTGTTGACACCTTGATTTCAGCACAGTGAGACAGATTTTGAACTATAAGATTCACTGGTTTAGCAGCTATTTTCTTTTTATTGTGATGAAGACATTACATAAAGTTTACTATCATAACTATTTTTTAGTTTAGTGGTATTATGCACATTCATTTTGCTGTGCAACTATCACCACCATCCGTCCATAATAATCTTTAATTGTAGAGTGTAGTGTTCTGTAATCCATTATTTTGTTGTAAAGGTTTATCATTCTCATGTATTATTATGTTTTTGCATACTACTTCTAGCATCTGAAAAGGAATTTATTTTTTCCATATGGCATGTATTTAATATTTTCCTGTGGGTCTGTGTATTATTTACTTTATATATATAGAAGAAATTATGATATTAGGTGAAGAACGCTCTTTTAAAATCCTTACATATTCCTGGTAAATTACCTTTTCAATATGTAGTAACTTAATTGTTAGTAAAGCTTTTCTTTTTTTGGCCCTAAAGTCTATTTGGGGGTAAATAGATTCTAATTCTCACTTTAAATAACAAAAATCTGAATTAATTTCATTTTTTTCTTTGTATTTATTTATTTTTTATTTCTTGGTCTAATACTATATTCTGTATTTAAAGTGGATTTCCTAAGTGGATATATGATTGATATTTTAG
Organism: Manis pentadactyla; assembly: GCF_030020395.1. Lineage (NCBI taxonomy): Eukaryota > Metazoa > Chordata > Mammalia > Pholidota > Manidae > Manis > Manis pentadactyla. Next base: position 23,630,215 of record NC_080037.1, on the reverse strand, counting down.
GAATATTTCTCACAAATTTTGATATCGTGCCTTTTTATCTCTTTTTTTTTCTCTTCTATATGTCTCTGGCTTAAATAAAACATTTTATTCCTATTTTTTTTGTATGTAAAATTTTACAGTTTTGTCTGGGGAACAAATTTAGCTTTTACTTTTAGGTCTGTCTTCACTTATGCTGAACAGTTTAAGTTTAGTTTTTTAACACTGATCATCCATCACATATTATTTGATTGTGTTGCTTAGTAGTATAGTTCTAACTTGTTCCTTATCCTACAAATTATTATCATTTATTTTTATAATAAGTGTTATGTAGTGCAACCACATATTTAATATTATTCTTTTTTTGACTTTCTTTTTATACTTTATAGTTTTTTCCAGTTTTATTGAGATACAATTGACATATGTTAGTTAATGTATGCCACGTAACAATTTGATATGTATATATGTTGTAAAATTATCACAGTTAAGTTTGGTTAACATTCATTACCTCACATAGTAACATATTTCTTTTCTTGTGATAGGAACATTTAGATCTACTCTCTTAGCAATGTTCAAATATACAATACAGTATTATTAAATAAGTCACCAGAATTGTCTTTAATAAGGTCAATAACAGTGTAATTCAATATTGATTCAATCATGTTGCCCTTAGCCACATGAGCTACTTAGCACTTGAGATATGGCTAGTGGACTGAACAAATAAATTTAATTTAATTTTAACTAATCTAAATTTCAGTAGCTGCATGTTATTAGTGGCTAACTTATTGGACAGTGGCAGTCTACAAATTCTAATTGCTCTCTACTACATTTTTTAGTCATTTTATTGGCCTCTTTTACTTTCCTCAATGTTTAATGTAGTATTCTAATATGCAACAAAACGTCCAGAGCTCTATACTAAAAAACTATATAGCCCCTACTGGATTTTATTATCAACATTTTATTACACTTTCATGTCCAACTGTCCATGTATCAATCCCCTTAATATCAATGCACTTCAAAAGAATCACACATGTCAGTACATTTAGCCATATTATATTTAAAACTAGCATCATCTCAAGAGAGGTGGGGTTATTGTCCCAACAGAGATGGCCTGAATGTTCCTTGAGGAAAGTGGAAACCACATACCTTTCAAATGTGTTTGGATTCTCAGATAATAACTCTTTTTAAACTTGCCATTTTTATTATATAATTCAGATGATTCTGCCTCCTGTACTCCCACCAGGTTAGAGCTAATTTCCTTTAGTATTCTCTTTATTATTGAAATAAAACATTACTATTAATCATAACAAAACAAAAATAAAGTTAAGTAGGACATGTGTTACCTATTTTAACTGGGAAGAAATTGGTGCCCAGAAAGTTCAGATTATATGTCTTAACCCATACAATTAGTGAGTGATTGCCTCTAAGGTGTTTAACTTCAGGACAATACAATAATCCCTCAGCAGTGCTTCTAACTTTTAAGGAAGGGTTTTCTTAATTAAAGTATTAATAATTTTTCATGCAGTGAATAATCATTGACAAAACCATTTCTGTGATAGAACATACTTGAATTTTCAAAAAAAAAAAGGCCCAGATTAAATGTCCATAATGATTATGGGACTTTGTATTTAATTTGTGTTTAAAAATAAAAATTGCAAAATATAATTTATATATGGAAAATATGTTTACCCAGAAAAATAAACATATGTTTTAGTTTGTCTTTATGGAAACATCTCATAATACATGAGATCCACCTGTCATTGCATATTTATTCAGCATTAAAAAATTTGAATCATTCGTATTCTGAAAGTAGCATTATTATATTCTATGATTCAATCATTGTCAACAGATTCCCAGTTTATAATTGCTTAATCACCAATGCAACAGATTATTTGAGGAGCTACATTGCCAAATTTAGTTTGTAATTTTAATTAACTTTTTTGCCTTTCTAATTACATTTGCTGTAGTTATTTTTGATGGTTTAGTACTGACAGAGAGCTAGCTTTGTTGGCAAGACACAATGTTTTTAATGGAAATGATCAGGTTCAGCACGAAAGAGATTGAATGCTTTAAACATTATGAATAGGCTAAAATATTGGGAGTATTTTTAAAAGTTAGGTTTGTGTTATAAAAATCTAGAAAAGGAACTATAAATATTTGCTATCTAAATATGTCAGTTTTATTTCATGTTTGTTGTAAGATTGCATGCATAAAAATTAAGTTCAATGTGCTATTTGGTACCGAGTGAATTATATAAATACAGGCACTTGTTTGTTGTCAAAGGGTAAATTAATATAACTCAGTTTTAAAAATTAAGATTTTATTTACTAATTACTGAGAACATAAACTTATATATGTGTATGTATATATATATATATATATACACACACACACACACACATATTATATATATATATATATATAAAATTTTCCATTTTCTTTTTTTAACCCAGTGTTCTTCTTCAGCCATTTCTTCACTTGTCCCACTTTTTAAAATGTAAAATATTTCAATATTCCTAAGGATTAAGTTCATTCTTTATTTACAATATTTTCTACCTACATATAACCACTGTTTAATAGGGTAAAGGTCTTTTAATGTTTGTTTACTGGCTCAGTTATTCTAAATACTTCCTTGATCCAGTTATTTGAGTTTTTCTATATGCTGCTGAAGGCATTTAATTGAGTGATTTTTTTCTATAGTCAATGTACTTTCTTTTCAGCCCAGTTTCCATATGTATCGTAATAATTTGGGACTTAACCCCAAATTTTTAAATAATTTTCTCTTCTTGGAGATCATCATTTATATAACCTAGCTTTCATTTAATTTTATCAATGACCATATAAGTCCTTTGTTACACCAAATAGCTATGGTGAAAAGATTAAACATAGTATTTGATATAACATACTTTGGTTAAAATGACAAGTCTTTCTTTCTTTGTTCCCAGTAGAAATGACCTTTTGTTCATGTATCACATAGTCCCAGAGGTTGAGGTGGTGACTAGAGACCATTTGTCAGAAACTGAATTTCATCTGCTTTATGGACATTCATATCCCAGATAATATAGAATAAGTTTTCAGAGACATCAGCTTCCCAGGTGCCATTATGTAACACCTATCTACCTGTCCCCCCCATTTGGGATGACATTGTATACTTTCTTTTTCAGTCAAACACTAATCATTTGTACATTGATATTTTTAAAACTTATGGCACTAGACTCATTAGAAGACAATAACAAAGTACCTACTGTCCAATAATGCTCTTACATTTCATAAGATTACCATTGTTTCCTTACAAAGTCATTTTATAATGAATATTGAATAATCCTTCCTGGGTAAGGGTACTAGCCTACTTGTACAATTGTTCATGGGCATGGTATTCCGTTATCTTTTGGAAAATAGCTCCCTCTAGTGCCTCTTTTTGGGTTACTTGTATTTTGCTTCATGAAGACAGGCCTCTAGGAATACTTTGTTATGATATCTCCAGACAAAATAAACTCCTACCATGCCTGCAACATTTTTACTAAAGTGGAGCCAACACCTGTGACACCACCACATATATTGTTGTCATTGCACATTGGTTGAATATGTACAATGTTGAAAACAATCTGAACCCTGAGGTATTGAGTGCTCTATGAGACTGTTAATTGGTACATTAAACATCCAAGTACAGTTCTATCTGAAAGTACCGTAGTGCTTCCCATAACTAACTGTGTGCTTCTGGCAGGGGACAATCTGTAATTGCAGGAATCAAACTTCAGCAAACCAGAGTGATTGCTTTGCTTCAGTAGGGACAGAATCATAATTATTGGAACACATAGTGGTCATCGTCCTCCTGCTTGTGTGTATAGTGGACTTCCTATAGGCTTCTCCTCTTAATGTATCCTTAATCATGCTAACTACCTTTTATTAGTAAGCTTGCTGTACTGTCCCCTCTCCAGTTGGGTATCTTTTTGGCATCAGGCATAGGATAATTGCTAACTTAAGCATCAGAATGATATGATGCCCCATAGTGGTAGGGACAGGTTCAACCCAAATCCAGCAACATGCCACTAATTGTTTTTCAACTGGGCTGTAACATGTATAAGACAGATTCCCCATAGCCAAAGCAATCCTAAGAAGAAAGAACAATCATGCTACAAATCTTCTGTAAAGCAAAGGACACCATCAGCAGAACAAAAAGGCATCCTACAGTATGGGAGAATATATTTGTAAATGACATATCTGACAAGGGGTTAACATCCAAAATATATGAAGAACTCATATGCCTCAATAACCAAAAAGAAATAACCCAAATAAAAAATGGGCAGAGGATATGAACAGACAGTTCTCCAAAGAAGAAATTCAGATGGCCAACAGGCACATGAAAAGATGCTCCACATCTCTCAGTATCAGGGAAATGCAAATTAAAACCACAATGAGACATCACCTCACACCAGTTAGGATGGCCAACATAGAAAAGACTAGGAATAACAAATGCTGGCAAGAATGCGGAGAAAGAGGAACCCTCCTGCACTGTTGGTGGGAATGCAAACTACTTCAATCATTGTAGAAAGCAATATGGAGGTTCCTTAAAAAACTAAAAATAGAAATACCATTTGACCTGAGAATTCCACTCCTAGAAATTTATCCAAAGAAAACAACTTCTCAGATTTAAAAAGACATATGCATCCCCTATGTTTATTGCAGCACATTTACAATAGCCAAGATATGAAAGCAACCTAAGTGTCCATCTGTAGATGAATAGATAAAGAAGATGTGGTACATATACACAATGGAATATTATTCAGCCATAAGAAAGAAACAAATCCTATCATTTGCAACAACACGGATGGAGCTAGAGGGTATTATGCTCAGTGAAATAAGTCAGGCAGAGAAAGACAAATACTGAATGATTTCCCTCTTTTGTGGAGTATAACAACAAAGCAAAACTGAAGGAATAAAATAGCAGCAGACTCACAGACTCCAAGAAGGGACTCATGGTTACCAAAGGGGAGGGGTGGGGAAGGGCAGATGGTGAGAGAGGGAGAAGGGAATTGTGGGGTATTACAATTGGTGCACATGGTCTGTGTGGGGTCACGGGGAACACAGTGTGTAGCTCAGAGAAGACAAATAGGGACTCTGTGGCATCTTACTACACTGATGGACATTGACTGCAATGGGATATGGGGAGGGACTCTATAATAAGGGTGAATGTAATAACTACATTGTTTTCCTTGTGAAACCTTCATAAGAGTGTATATAAATGATACCTTAATAAAAAAAAAAAACAGACAGATTCTCACTCTAGATATGTCCTGACAGTATCAGTGGTGATACTAAAACATGTTTGATATTAAATAATGAACTGTGACAACCTGTGGAAGATCTGCATAACTGAGTAAACCAGTATTTTCCAAATAACCAATGTGTAATACTACAAAATCACTCAGGATTAAAGCTTCATTAAAACTGCAAGATAGACTTACAGGTTTCAAAAAGAATGAGAAGTTCAGTGATACGGTTTCAGAATCTGCATTTCAACTAATTTTTTAGAAGCTACTACTTGTTGGTTGTGCAGTAGATCAGAAGAATATCCACAATTATCTGAAGACTTACATACTCGCTTTTCCCAACAACACATTGGTGTGAAATAGAATTTTACTCTTACATATCAGTCAAAATAATATATAATAGACTGAATACAAAATCATGTAAGAGTCAACCTGTCTTCCATAACCCCAAAGTTAAAGATATTTGCCACCTTTCTCAACCATTTTATTATTCTTGAAAAGTTATTTTTCATTAATTGTTATTTCCTTATTTTTTCTATATTCTGTTTCTGCATTTTAACTGCAACTACAAAAATTCAGAGCATGCCTTTGCTGTTGTGACTGTTGAAGTAAGGTATGTAAAATATCATTAATAACTTCAAGTCCTTCTTGCCAGTTCAGAAATATTAACGGTCATATTTATTTTATTATATTGTGAAAATAACACTTAAATAAGGTATACTTTTGCAAAAAATTCTCAAATGCAGAATACATTATTGACTGTAAGTGCAGTGTTGTACTGCAGATCTCTAGAGCTTATTCATCTTGCTTATCTGAAACCATCTGTTGATTAGTAACTCAAAAAATCAGTGATTTCCCTCCCCCCAATCCCTGCTTCTGGCAACTACCATATTCTACTCTAGTTCCATGAATTTGACTATTTTATATACCTGATGTAAATGGCATTGTGTAGTATTTGTCTTTCTGTAATTGGCTCATTTCAATTAGCATGGTGTCTTCAAGGTTCATCCATGTTGTCACATACTGCTGAATAGTATATTCCTTTTTAAGGCTGAATAGCATTCTATTATATGTATACATTACATTTCCTTTATTCATTCACATTAGGTTGTTTCCAAATATTGAGCATTGTGGATAATGTTGCAATGAACATGGGGATACTAATATCTTGAGATACTGATTTCATCTCCTTCGGATATATACCCATGTGTGGGATTGCTGAATCATGTGGTACTTTTAATTTTTTTGAATAGCCTCATACTGTTTCTGGTAGTGCTTATCCCAGTTTATGCTCTCAACAGTGTAAAGGTGTTTCTTTTTTCTCTTATTGTCACTAACACTTATTATGTCTTGGGTTTTGTTTTTGTTTTTGAGTATAGCTCTCCTGACAGATATGAGGTAACACTGTGGTTTTGATTTGCATTTCCCTAACAATTTAGTGACGATGAGTATTTTTTTTTTTGTATCCCTATTGGCTGTTTGTATGTCATCCTTGGAGAATGTTTATTCAAGTCCTTAGCACATTTTTTAAATTGGGTTATTAAACTGGATATTTTTACTATTGAGTTGTAAGAATTCCTTATATATTTTGGAGATTATACCTTTTCATATATATGATTTGTGAATATTTTCTCCTTTCATAAGTTGTCTTTTTACTCAGTTGATTGTATACTGAGCAGAAGCTTTTTAGTTTGATGTAGTCCTACTTGTTTTTGGTGTCATATTCATAAAATCAATTTTATGACTGCCAAGATCAGTGTCAAGATGTTTTTCCCCATCTTTTCTTCAAGATGTTTTACAGTTTCAGAGTTGATTTTTATGTGTGGTACAAGATGAGGGCCCAATTCATTCTTCTGAGTATAGAAATTCAGCTTTCCTAGCACCGTTTGCTGAGGAGACCGTTATTTTCCCACTGTGTATTCTTGGCATCCTTGTTGAAAATCAGTTTACCATCTGTGCATGGATTCGTTTCTAGCCACTCTACTCTGTTTCACTGGTCGGTTTATCTTTATGATAGCACCATACTGTTTTGATTGTTGTGGTTTGTAAGATAGTATGAAATCCGGAAGTGTGTTACTCCAGTTTTGTTCTTTTTCAAGGCTGATTTGGCTCTTGGTTCCATATGCCATTGAATCTGCAGATTGCTTTGCGCAGTGTGGACATTGGACAATACTAAGTCTTCCAATTCATGAATACAGGAAATCGTTCCATTTGTTTTGTGTATTGTTTAATTTTTCATCCATGTTTTTATATTTTCAGTATAAAAGTCTTTCACTTCCTTAGTTAGATTTATTCCCAAGAATTTTATTCTGCTATTGTAAATAATATTGTTTTCCTAATATCCTTTTCAGATAGTATATTGTTAGCATATAGAAATGCAACTGACTTATGTATGTTGATTTTGTATCCTGCAAGTTTACTGAGTTCATTTATTTAATGGTTTTCTTAAATAGACTCTATGGTTTTCTATAGATAGGATCATATTGTCAGACACAAGGACAATTTTACTTCATTTCTGATTTAGATGTCTTTTTGCTTTTTCTTGCCTAATTGCACTGGCTAGGACTTTCTGGACTATGCGGATTAGAAGTGGTGAGAGTGAGCATCCTTACCTCCTCAGAGGAAAAAATATTAGTTTTTCATAGTTGAGTATGGTATTAGCTGTGAGCTTTTCATAAACAGCTTTTATTATGTTAAGGTAATCTACAATTCCTAGTTTGTTGAGAATTTTTAATCACAAAAGCTTGCTGAATTTCATCACATGCATTTTTCTGTATCTATTGAGGTGATAATATGATTTTTAGCCTCTATTCTGTTAATGTGGTATATCACATTTACTGATTTGTGTATATTGAACCATCTTTGCATCTAAGGGATAAATCCCATGTGGTCATTCTGTATAATCCTTTCTGATGTGCTGTTGGATTTTATTTCCTAATATTTTTTTAAGGATTTTTCACAGGGGTATTGGCTTGTAATATGCTTTTCTTGTATGTGTATGTTTATGGTTTTGGTATCAGGGTAATGCTGGCCCCATAAAATGAGTTTGGGAGTATTTGCTTCTCCAGATTTTCAGAAGAATTTGTGAAGAAATTGGATTAATTCTTCTTTAATGTTTGGTAGAGCTCACTGGTGAGGCCATCCAGTCATGATGTCTTTGTTGGGAGGTTTTTTATTACTGATTCAATCCCATACTAGTTATAGATTTGTTTAGACTTCCTCTTTCTTCATGATTATTCATTGTAGTTGTATATTTCTAGGAACTTATTTATTTCTTCTAGGTTATTCAATTTTTTATTGTCCATAGTAAGGCCTATGATCCTTTTTATTTCTGTGGCATCAGTTGTAATATCTTCTTTCATTTTTCATTTTGAGTCTTCTGTACTTTTTACATAGTCATTATTAATAGTCCTTGAAAGATCCTGGGGCAGTAATATTAGACTAATCTGAATTTGATTTCTGACCCTTGATATTTATTGTGGTGTCTCATTAGTCAAAGTAGGTGGCTCATCTGGGCTTCAGTTGCATCCTCCGTCACATAAGGATAGTAATAGTTTCTTTATGCCATGGTGGGAATTAAATGAGACAATGTAAGTAAATGCACTTAGAACATATCAAAGGTTTCAATATTTCTTCTATTTTAAATGTTTAAAATTAAGAATTTCCCTTTTGGTATTGCTTTTGCTTCATCCTGCACGTTTTGGTATGTTGTGCTTTTGTTTTCATTTGTCACAAGATGTTTTTTAAATCTTTTTTTAAAAATTTCTTCTTTGACCAGTGATTGATCAAGAATGTGTTTTAATTTCCATGTATTTGTGAATTTTCCACTTTTACCTCTGCTGTTGATTTCCAGTTTCATTCTATTATTGTCAACCATACCAAATCATACTTGGTATGATTTCAGTCTTCTTAAAATTGTTAAGACTTATTTTGTGTTTTAACATATGATCTATGCTGGAGAAAGATTTGTGTTCTCTTGACAAGAATGTATGTTTTCCTCCTATATGTGGAATGTTCTATTTATGTCTGTTAGGTCTGTTTGATCCATAATGTTAGTCAAGTCCTGTGTTCTTATTGATCTTCCTTTTGGATGTTCTGTCTGTTATTGAAAGTTGGGTAGGAAGTCTCCTCCTACTACTATATTGCTGGCTATTTTATCCTTTGTTCTGCCAATGTTTGCTTTGTATTTTTAGGTTCTCTGATGTTGGGTTTATATGTATGTGTAAGCAATCTTCCTGGCAGATTGAGCCTTTTATCATAATATAATGCCCTTATCTGTGTCTCTTGTGACAATTTTTTACTTAGTCTGTTTGGTCTGATGTAAGCCCAGTCATCCCTACTCTCTTGTGGTCACCATTTGCATGGAGTATATGCTTTTTCATCCCTTGACTTTCAGTCTTTGTGTGTCCTTAAATCTACAAAGTTTATTTTAGACAGCATGTCGTTTGTCTTGTTTTTTTTTCTTTACTCCATTCAGCTCTCTGTTTTTTCATTGAGGAATTAATCCATTTAAATTTTAATTTTGAGTAATTATTGGTCAGGAAGAATTTACTATTGCCATTTTTTCCCAGTCAGTTTGATAGTTCTTTATTTAGTCATTTCTTCTTTTGCAGTAGTCCTTTGTAGTTCTATTTAGTGTGTATTGATCTGCTTTGACTCCTTTTTCTTTGTGTAACTTCTATTGATTTTTTATATTTTTGGTATGGTTACATTGGGTCTTACATAAAATATCTTATAGTTATAACAATCTATTTTAAGCTGGTAACAACTCAAAGTACAGAGCTTTTGTATACAATGGAACTTAACTCCCCACTCTCCCCACTTTATATTATTGTTTTCACAGTTTATGTTTACTCATATTGTGCATCCTTTAATATTTTTAGTTATTTTTAATCCTTCTTTTAAGTTTTATGCTAGAATTAAAGGTGATTTAGCTATGACCACTGCAGATCTGTGCATGATTTGTTGCCAAAATTGGTATATTTGTGGGGAGCAGGACAGTACTTACTCTACCATCTTATTGACATCACTCCTGAAAAATGCTATTTATTTATGTAACCACACAGAGGGATAAGTAAATTTTAAAATATTTATTAATTACTTTAAAATATTTCAGTTTTAATTTCTAATATCAACAAATGTAATCCACATAAGCAGAAGTTCTTTGGGGCCCTCAGTAACTTTAAGAAAGCAAAGGAGCCTGAAGCTAAAATGGTTGAGAATTCACGGCTTCCTGCAACATTCTTCTTTACATACTGATCATATGAGATTATTGAAAAGACAACTAGTGGGAATCAAAACTCATACCTCAACCAATTGCTTAATCAATGTAATGGTCTCTTATTAGCATCTGGACTTTTGTTTAATGCTTAATACAAGAGGGGCTGGGACAATTCTGGAAGTTTCCATTTATCACAGCCAATTAAAACAAGATGAACTCAATATGTTCATGAAAAGTACAAAGGCAACAAGACTTGGCTACACATAATATCTATAGTGCTATCCATATCAATTATGAAATCAGGTAAAGATTACTGACCTCTAATCTCTTAAGTCACACTTCCAATATTTAATATCACCCTTCCTTTTGTCCCCTCCATCGCAGCATCTCCATGTCCAGATTCATCTTAGAGCATTCTTGGATGCCTTACCTTCTCTCATAGAAATTATTACCTATTGGGCTTCTGTTTTTAATAGCCACTTAACTGCAGTATAGATTAATTACTGCTTCCTGATTATTTTCTTGGCTTCGCAAAACCAAAGTTAAGGTTTCCAAGACTGGGGTCCTCTCCCATCACGGCATGCACAATTTCTATGTCTGTGACATTCAGTGTTTTTCACTGGTATTTGTAAAGCCAGATTAAAGGTATGCATGCGTCAACCACATTCTCACTACAGAGTGCAGTATACCACAGGTAGGTAGGGAAGGAATGAGGCAGTTAACCCTCAGTATAGGTTTGATAAACCTTGACTTTACAGACTACAGAAAATTTACTATTGTACTGTCTGAAGCATCTGTACTTGGAAATTTAAAGTCAGTTGGGGAATAGTTGCCCACACAAATAGTCACCACCTTTTGTGATATCTAAAATGCCTAGCCTAGCCCCCTGATCATTAACTCTAAGAAAACAATTCAACAACGATTTGTCAGGCCTTTGCTGAAATTACTTTTTAAATGTCTAAATTCTTTATCCTCATGTGACTATTGCATACTCTCAGCACTCAGCGTTACTTGATTTTTCAACAGTTATTTACATAGTCTTTTAGTCATCAGTAGCCTTAATTATATTACTGTATGAGTAAAGTATGCTATAGTTACAGGTATTATGGGTAAGAAGGCCTTCAAGTGACAGGAAAAAAGTGTTTTTGAGTTTTTCTTCTGCTACTATCTTCTCCTTTTTGAAGGTCTTTCTTTCACCAGTACTTGCAGCAGCAGGTAGGGAAGGGAATTTTTTCCTCTTTTCCCCTCTGATCTTCATGACTATTATTAATGCACTTTGCCAAACCTCTCAGATTCTAAGTCTCTGTCTCCCATCTTCCACTCATGAGACTTTTCTGTCATAATTAGTCCCAAAGTTTTACCACTTCATATGAACTATGAATAGGCAGCTATCCTGGCATCAGCTCCTCAGTTTATTTTTCCATCTCCCATTTTAACTTGGTAAAACTGTCTGAGTCAGTATGTGTGCACATGAAAGATAAGACATTGCTGCACCAATCTAAGTTAGCACAGAAGCCTGGGTTACCATGACCGACCCATAAAGTAAATTTTTCCTGTCCAATTGCTCAAGCCGAAAGTTTTTGCTGTTCTTAATTTTGCTTTTTCTCAAACCCTCCCAGTTCTGTATTCAAAATATATTGAAAGCAGGATCTGAACAGTCTGATATCTCTTACCATGTCTGCTCTTATTATGCCAATTCAAGCCAGCATGACTTTTTCTGCAACAGCTATTCCTTGACCATTCCTGCTCTCTTTTGAACACAGCAGCCAAGGGTGAATATGACAAATCAGCTCGTATCAACTGCTGCTCAAACTTCCCAACTCCCTCAGAGTAAAAGCCAAAGTTCTGACTGTAACCCGCCTTGCCCCCCATGATTTGGTCTCCCATAATGTCCTTCCTGCACCTCATCTTCTCTGATGACTTGTTTCTATTCTGTGGCAGCCTGGCTGATCTGCTTGTAATGCTTAAGAACCCCCCCCCCAGCATTCACATCCATGCGCACATCCAGCTCAGAACCTTTGAACTTGTTCTTCCATCTCCTGGACTGGTCTTCCCTCATACACACATATGGTTTCTTTACTCTCCACCTCATGTCTCTGTTCATTTGTCTATTAGAAAAATCTCTTCTGAAAATAACTTCTTCGCACTCCGGAGGTTCTTTCGTTCTCCATAGGACTTACCACCATTCGACCATTGCACAGTTACAGATTCACTTGTACGTGAGGTCAGAGATTCAGTTTTCCCTCTCTTACTCTTCTGCAGACACTAAACAAGAGAATAAATATTAAGTCATCAAATATTTTTTGGAAAAAGGAGTGAATGCATGGATGAATGAATGAATAAATAAATGATTTTTAGAAGTAGATACAGACATTATTCACAAACATTGTCTTACATAAACTGAAACACAAATAATACAAGCTTGACTATCTTGCACAAATGTGTTTTTTCAAAAACAAATACAAAATGAAAAATTTCGAACTTCTCTTTATGTAACATTCAGTGCTATGCTAGTATTTATAAATTTGTCAGGCCTGTTAATCTAGATGGAAAAAAAAAAGAACACACACACACACACACACATTAACCATTTAGTAAGTTAACTTGGATTCTTCTCTATTTTTCAAGATAAGCTTTCCTCAAAAAAATCCATTGTATGAAGTACCTATAGAAAAATCTGTAATACATGAACTCGTAAAAAGAAAAAGAAAAACATTAAGAAAATGTATCAATAAAAGTACCAATATTAAAATTGAAACTTCCTGTCTGACAAACACCAATTAATAAGGGGAAAAATTCAAGCCTAGAAGATTTTTTAAAACTTTAGATAATGCTGGAAAAATCTGTATAATAGAAAAATCAAAGCAACCTGTTTCTCAGTAGGGAAATAGATAAACTGGCACTTGTATAACACTGCTAAAAATGAAATTCAGCAAGATGGAAAAAAGAGTGTACATAATCTCAAAATAACAGCTAAAAAAAAGTTACAAAAGCATATGAATGTATGGTACTACTTACGTAGTTTAAAATACAGAACAACAGCATATATCATATAAGCTTGTGTAGGAATGATGCATAATAGTGTAGTTATCTCTAAGAGGGAAAAATTAAGGACTATAGAATGAAGCTTTCATAGTATCCATGTGTGTGTGTGTGTGTGTGTCTTTTCAAAGACAGAAGCAACTACCAGAAATTTTAGTCAATTTTATCTTTCTTGATGAGTATACAGGTGTCTCTTTTTTTTTTTTTAATTTTGGTATCATTAATCTACAATTACATGAAGAACATTATGTTTACTAGGCTCTCCCCTTCACCAAGTCCCACCCTTCACCCATTGTGGAAAGCAGTATGGAGGTTCCTCAAAATGCTCAAAATAGAAATACCATTTGACCCAGGAATTCCACTTCTAGGAATTTACCCTAAGAATACAGGTGTCTCTTTTTGTACTTCTGTCTCTCCCTTCCACCACAACAACTCTGGAACAATCTCACACTTAAAAAAGAATTCAATAAAAATTCTTTCTTTCCTAAACTATTTGAAAGTAATGCTGTCTACCACAAATACTTTAATATTTCCTCAAAACATATTCTTCAATAGAACCATCAGAATAAGAAAAATTGGCATTGATGTATTATCTAATACTTAGACATGAAGCTTTAACAATTCCCAATATTTATTTCCACTCAGAAGAATCTAGTCTAGAATCTCACACTACAATTAATTGTTGTCTTTTAAATTTTCTTCAATTTAAACAATTTCTTCAGCCTTTTCTTTGCCTTCATGACCTTGACACTTCTAATGATTACAGGACAGTTGTTTTGCAGGGTGTGTTGGGGAAATATAATTAAAAACAAAATTTCCTTCCAAAACCAGAAAACCTCTTTACAAAGCTAGAAGAGAAGGAAAATGGTCTGAGTTTTATGATTAAATAAGCATTCAGCCCAGAATGTGATATGATTCACAGGGAATGCACTAAGAGATTGCAAAGACATAAAGAAATCTCACCCTTTGACATAGGCAAGCAGATACAAGCCATTACATTTGTGTTCTCCAGAGTAACAATAACTGGTCCTCAAGTAAGAGGACCTGACAGCACCATTTGTCACACACAGTTCATCCCAAATTCGCTTGGTAGTTGGTAGCATCTGTGTCTGCAAGTAGGTTTTTTATCCAAAAGAAAATAAATTTCTCCATTTTAGGGTAGGTGGTGATTTTGTAACTTGAAAGTTGACACTGAAGTTGGGCTGCTGACTCCCCACAGTGACTGGGAGAAAGGCCTGTATCTTCCTTAACGATTACCTTTCAAGGAGATCCGCCCCAGCTCCTGCAGAAAGTTATTCCTGGGTTTATGTTGCTGACAGGAGTCTGACTTAGCTTTTTCAAAGATTTATATTTCAAAGAGACAGAGAGAACTTACAGAATTTACTTGAGAAAATGTGTAATTCTAAGAAAAAGGAGGTGGGAGAAATCGCTTATTTTCAACAAGGAGAATTTTTTTTTCTATAGATTTGTACTTAGACTTAACAATCCTCACTTTTGTTATAAAATAGTAATACTACAAATTTCCAATGAACTCTGTTGCTTCCGTCTTTCTGTGGGCAAATTTTGGCTGCCCTCTAAATTTACAGCAGGTCTATAGTAAAATACAAAGCAAGACGATTGTCAAAATTAGAACAAAATAACAGAACTACTAAATTTTTAAGAAGACAGTATGGTATTTGCCTTGGAGGAATAAATGTTGAATAAGACATACCAAGGGGTGAATGGTTAAATCAGACTCTTGATAAGCAACACACAAGAACTGTGCTTAGTAACCCATTACTTTTACAAATATGTGTGATGGTTTTATTGTTTGCGTTTTCAAATGACTCTCTAAGCATGCTTGGGTGTTACTTAGGAAGTTTTATCCAATCCAAGCCTAAATAGTGGCTTAACTCTGGAGACTGGTAATCTACATTTTTTTAATGTAGTAGACCTCTCCTAAAAGGCCCAATACATGTTTCCTGAACTTCGGTTAATGTCACAAATACCGTCACATTTATATAATAATTTAAGAATTGTTCTGTCATCATAAATAATTTTTCCCAGATGTAAAATGCAAAGATAACTTATGGAAATCATCTAGTATCAAAGTCTGAAGGTGAGATACCCAATGAAATGTACAGATTAAAATCTAGCGTTTAACATGTACAGGTTTGATTTTATGTCTTGAGGACAAACCTAACTAATGGACCTTATATGTTTTGCCTTTGGTCTAAATCAATAATTATGCTATTACAACAGTCAACTAAACCTCCATGTGATTATCTATGTGTATTGGGAATGCCAAGAACTTGCATCCCAAAGTTAATGGAGTGCCATTAGACCAGTCTTCTGAAATCTCTACCTGTAAATGCCAAATTTCTGTGTCTGTTATATAAATGTTTTTCTTATCTGCATCATCTGCTTAATCAAACTAGTTAGCAAAACATTTTAAGTTAAAGTGAGGCCTTGAGTACCTGGATGCATATTAGTTACTTTTACTTTGTTATTATAAAAAATTTAATGATGGTGGTCCCATCTTTACTCTGTCAATAATCAGATTATTGAATTTTTAAGTCCAGAATCTGTTTGTGCTGGGAGTACAGTTTACAGGTGACCAGAAGTCAGATTATGGGGACTATTACTTGGAGTATGGATAGAAAGAGTAATGTAGCAAGTAAAGGAACTTTTCTAGTGAAATGTGATTCTTAAAGTAGTCGAAATAACTCGTCTGTGACTAAGACAGCAAGAGAGTAAGTCGAAGCTTGCTAGAAAACTTCCTTTCAGTTGAGTTCAGCACTAATGTCAATCACTCTAGAAAACTTAGGTGTCAAGTCCTTTGTGAGAACCACTGCCGAGTTCTCTTCAGGAGCTGCCTTCTTTGGGAAGGACAAATCCAGCTGTCTGTTTGGCTATCACTTTTATGGCTATACAGGTCGTCAGCACTTGAAACTATCTTTCTTAGCATGGGTCAGCCCATTTTCCTGCAGAGCGTTTTCATGTAGATTAAAGTTTCTGGTCAGTTGAGATAGAAGACTTCTTCCAGTAGACATCTGCAGGTCATTTTGACTTTAAGTCTATGGGTTTCTAGGGAAGAGAGAAATCTTTTCAGTATAGAAGATGATTATGAGGGGATTCAGCTAAATTAGTCACAGGAAGTTGTCTCAGTTCCAGAATCTTAGGGCTGCCAAACATGAGTTTAAAGGGAGAGATTCAATTATTGCTTGTAGGGGTGGTTCTAGTGTTTTTCTTTTTTTAAAGCGAAACTAGTGGTAAAGCTCTAAACTATTGTAGCCTGGTGGACTGCTGAATCGCAGTCAGTGACGTGTGGTGGCGGTTGTTTTATTAGTTTGATATATTTTCCCTATCTTTCCAGAGGACTAAGGATGATAGAGTATAATGCTTACAGGAACCCACAAACATCTGTGTATTCCACGGACAACAGAAGAAATGAAAGGATTTCTTCTGTCCTAGTCAATATAGTCTGACATCCTCAAAAAGGGAATTATGTTTATTAATAGTGTCTTTACCACTGTCGAAATGCTCTGTATTTTTTTTTTTTGAGAGGGCATCTCTCATATTTATTGATCAAATGGTTGTTAATAACAATAAAATTCTGTATAGGGCACTCAAAGCACAATCATTAATCCACCCCAAGCCTAATTCTCATCAGTCTCCAATCTTCTGAAGCATAATGAACAAGTTCTTACATGGTGATAAATGTTCTGTATTTTTTAAGAAGGAAAGACTTAAGGCCATTCAGACATCATACACACCATAAGTAGACTAAATCATTTACTTTTTGGAAGGCAGCTATGCTCACCACTATACCACCAACGCCATAAAATCATTTACTTTTTATAGGTACTGGTTTTGTGATATCCAACTGCCACAGGTTACTGTTAAGGTCAGCCAGGGAGCATTTTTGTGCTTACCTTAGAAGTGGCCTGTACAGAATTCTGCTGACAAATAACATATGTCTTTAATGATTTCAACAATTTTATCTTTTGGGTAGGTGTCTTTAAAATCCTCATTTGCTGAATGATTTTGTTGAAGGCCTGACAACACTGACCAAGCAAATAGCAATAGCGGTATAAGAATTCTTACTAGTAATTCCAAATAAGGTAAGTTAGGTAATTCCCATATTCTAATCAAAATGTTTACCCCATTTCATAATCCCCGTGTCTTTTTGTGTGTGAACCATATTTTAAAAATTGAATGAACAGTTCTTACTGTATTAAAAGTAGAGCTTTTAAATTTAGAGTCTGCCATATTTTAACAGAAGATTTTGTAGCTCTGTCAGAAGAGTGGATTACTCATATCTGAGCAGACAGGGGCAAGGCACCTGGTAAATCAGTTATATTTCCATGAGATACTTTGGTTACTATCAAAATAAAAAATCCCCTACTTTTAAAAAATGGCTCTGTTGCTTGACAGATACTAAGTGTATATGTGTGCGTGTGTGTGTGTATTCGTTTTAAGGACATATCAATAATTGCATCTCTGGTAATGACTGGTAACATGTCTCTTTGTGCAGACTTAATTTCAGGCAAAACACAAGTTCCCACAGTTTTGTAAGTCACTGTAACATAAAAGCCTTATATTGTCTGTTGTAATACCAAGTACCTGACTCATTAGAAAACATTGTTAAATGTGAATGTGATCAGACTTATTTATTAATCAGGTCAAGATTTTAAAAATTGAGAATCCCCCAAATTTATGAACAAGTTACAGCCAATTTCAGTTGTTTAAAAGCTTCTTCACATTCTACGGACAAAACCAGGGGATTTGGATAATTGTCATGCAATTATTGTATTAAATGTTTTACCCACTCTGCAAAAGCTGGAATGCATACAGTGTCTACAGTGCTGTACTAGTTCCAAAAATTGTGTATTTCTTTCATTGTTATAAGCCTACTTTATCTGCAAGATAACAGTCTGTGTCTTAAGCTGGCAACTGATACCTTAAATATTTGACCTCAGTTGGGCAGTAATATAATTTGTTCCGTGAAGCCATATGCCCCTGTCAAGTGAAGAATGGCACCGAAGTCAAGGTCCCAGTTTTGCGTTGCTTTTTCATTTCTGAGGCTACCAGCTAATCACATATATATTGAACACTTATAGATTCCTCTGGTAAGAGAAATTTCTCTAATAAGATTTTTTTTTAAATGAAGAGACAAAAATAGTAGGGGAGTCCCCAGACCCTTGAGGAATATTTTGCTTTAAATACTGGAGTCCTTCATAAGCAAAAATAAAAAAGAATGTGAATTGCCCACTGGAGGAACAGGGAGAAGGTAAGAGAGATGAGGGAGAAAGAGAAGGAGGAAGGGAGGGCAGAACATGGATCCCTTCAATTACGGAGAAAAAGCTTTGCAAAGACACTGAAGTCTGAAGAGTGGTAGACTTAGGGGCTTTGGGGTTAATGAGTAACGTGTATTTATTTCTCAAAGATATTCCGTAACTCTGTATAGGTTGACCATCTTTATCAAGTGTAGTTTTCCTTCTTCAGTGGAAGTACTGGAGTATGACAGTATGGGTATTCATTTTAAATTATCTCTTATTTTTCTGATTTGCTTATAAACAGTTTTATTCCTTTTAATTGAGATCTTTGCAAAGATATTGTTTTACACACAGCTCTAGCTTTTATTTACTTATTTATTTACTTATTTTGGTAAGCCTTCTATTTTACACCTTATCTTGCTTTAAGCCAGTATTTTCCCCTAGGGCCCGGAGCCAAGCATCAGTGTGTGTCAGTTGCAGGCACTTTCCCAGGGTGGTTTCAGGATGTCACACTCTGCTAGCCTCCTTTTCTTTCAGAAGGCAAGACTAACCAATTTAGGTCTGCTCTTTTTCCAGGGAGCTCTGGAGACACTCCTAGAAGAAAAAAGATGGTACTTTTCAAGTAGCACAGCAGGTCTTTCCCATATGGGTTTATAAAGAATCAGGAGAAGGTAAGATAATACATTTCTCAGTCAGAGGACCTGTGTGTATGGGAGGGGAGCCTGAAAGAAAAAGAAGTAGAAGAATGGCCCTAAATACCGACAATCTCTATTGGTCTATCACCCAATGGCAAGTGAGAAATTCCAGAGGAAATTGCAGGATAAGTAGCACCAGTATCAGCAGGTCCTGCCTGTGAGATTCCTCACATCGGCCTGTTTTAGGCCATTTGACAATTACTCACCTGGATTTCATGATGCCTCTTTTCCTGTAATTCTTTCATCCTCTGGAGTCTCTTTCGACAATCCATCTTCAGTTCTCCTGGTTTCCTGCAACATTGACGTACAACTTCCGTTCTTCTTTTGCTCTCTTCACAGATTGTCCAGAGTAGAAGGTACTCTCTCTAGTAAAAAGTTCAGAGACCCTAACAAGAAGTTGGAAGTTTTTTCTTTATTCTTTTTCTCTAAATTATCCCCAAACGGAGTAGTTCTTGCTAAGATTTGAATAATAGTCTTTTCTATTATCTTGTCTTTATATGACCCTTTCCTTAACTTGGGTTTGAATAATTGAGAAGAAAGTTATGCAAAGATTGATAAGACTAGAGAGTGATTTTGATCTGTCATTGAATTTTGAGAAAGCCTCAAGAAATCCTGGACATCAGTGGGTGACTCACTTATTGGTCTCCTACAGCTTCTCTCAGCTCACTATTATCAAAGGCTTCAAGCAAGGCTGTTAGTAACCCCTCTTGAAGGGTGGTCTCTAATGCACTTACATCGTCCAAAGTGCTGTGTGTGGAAGGGTGAGCGGAGAGAAGTGGCAGATAGCCGGCTTCCTTGCTGTGCTGATCTTCTGGATCCTGATACGCTTGATGCATCAGAGAAGCAAAGTCTACCTGGTGGAGAATACACAGGAGTCAGCACACATGCATGAGGCTGCAAATGCAAACATGCTGCGGAGTACTTCAGTGAACTCGGAGAACAAGGTGAAGAAGCCTTTCAGTGAGTAACCAGCTGGTGAGAAAGGCATGTGAATTCCTGGGTGTCTGAATGGCATCAGCTTTGCTGGTGATCCAAATAGGTAGACTGGTTTTCCTTGCAGGAAAAAAAGAAAAATGATTTACATGCAGAACTTTGGCTTCCCTCCCATGCTGACACTCACCAGCTCAACACCTTGTTTGTCTGCCCCTTTTCCAGGGCATGGTTTTTCATCCAAGTTCTCCATTATTCCAGGGCCAGTTTGTCACTTCTGTGTTCCTGTTTCTGTGGTGTGGCTGATAAGGATCCCTTGGGGGCAGAATCTGGGCTGAGACATGAAGTGGACTCGGGGTCAGAGCAGGAGGCACACAACCTCATGTCCTCAAACAGAGCAGGTAATTCATCACTAACTGAAGAAGTTGTGCCTCTTTTTTATTTTTTCAGGAAAATCTACTCATGCAGAAACCACTCACCACCTCTCTCCTGTGAGACAATGTAAGGCAGGAAGGGAGAAGGGGAGCCGGGAAAATGGGGGGGAGGGTGCGAGAGGGAAGTGACTTTCATTCTCTCCATTCCTTTTCATATATATATATTTAAATCTTTCCTCCTGGCTCAGAAATCATTTTTAATTCTTCCTTTAGAATGATATTCATCCCATAAATACCAGTAATTCATTTGGTTGGGCTGAGGCCTGTGTAAAAGTCCTAGCAGCTTTGTTAATTTATCAAAATCCAAAGAACTGCCCTTGGGTCATTGCAGGAATGGATTCTCACTTACCCATTACTTAAGGGCCAGAGGAGTATTAACCCTCTGAGAGAAAGACCTGCAGGCAGCATTCCTGGCTTGCCATATTTTCCATCCATAGCATGATCCTGACAGAGCTACGGGGCCTGTAATACCCATGCTTATTCAATAGTAAAATACTGAATTTGGAGAGAGTGTGCCTCTGGCTTATATTCCAAGAGTGCAGAGCTAGAGGGAAAACCATAATTCAGGTTCTCTTACCTGACTGTTGTGTGTCCATAGACTTTCAGCTGGTCAGCGTAGTTCAGGAATTGCCTGGCATCCTGTTTCCTCACCAGATTTGTTGGAGAAATAAAACTAAAAGCAAAATCTTTTGAAACAGAAAACATCTCCACAAAAGGTATAAGGGAAACAAGACATATATTACTGAATGAACATTAAATTAGACTGTGAAGTGCACTGCAGGCAATCCACTAGGAGATTGCAAAGACAGAAGGAAATCATCTCACTTTTCTTTTGCATGCTCAAGCAGATACGACCTGCTACATGCATCTTCTCAAGATAAACAATAACTAGTCCTCAAGTCAGAGGACTTGTCAGCACCGTTTGTCCTACACAGCTCATCCCAAATTCACTCGGCTGTTGGGTGACCATCTGTGTTTGCCACTTGATTTATTTAAAGGAGAAAATTCAACTTCTCACATCTTTATGCCAGGCTGTGGTTTTACATCTTCGAGTGAGGTGCCATCCCCCAGTTAGGCTGCTAGTGCCCCCATCTCAGGTTCTGTGGGATGCTGCCTTCTTTGGCTCTTCCTCGGTGAGGACCTTTCAAGGAAATACTCCCCAGGTGTTTGAAAAGACATACCCGGGTCTCTAAAGCTGGCAACAGGTTTATTTAGCTTTTAAATAGAAATACATTACAAAGAGAAAAAGGACTTATAATTACAAGACTTCTAAAGTAAAAGCTCGGCCAAAAGGGAGGGAGGAGTCTCTTCCCTTATTTTCTTTTTTGATTGGCATCTGCCCTTGTATGTGCCACTCAGTTTGGATGTGTTTAATGTACCCTTATGATCAGATTCAGATTCTGCGTCTTTGGCAGGAATGACATGCAAGGGATTTAGTTTTCTCTTTTCATCGTGCTGGTTGGTCCGTGATTTCATGGTGTCTCATTACTGATGCTGTTCATTTTTGATCATTTGATTAGAGTGTTGTGCCAGACATCTCCATTCTGAAGTTTCTTTCACACCCTCTTTAAAATTAGTAACAATTTTAATTAATTGTGAAGATAGTCTTCATCACACTTTCAATGTGTTTGCATATTTAGGTCAGTAGGGGCTTGTAGTTTTCTGGTTTTTTCTTTAAATAGGATAAAATTTGTTAATTTACCTATTTATTTTTGTGCTCAAATTATTTCTGGTTTGACTAGTAGAAGCCCCTCCAAATTGGCTTGTTTTCTTTCAACATATCCTTGTACTGGTGGTGGACTTCCTTACTTTCTATCAAAAAATGATGTTCCATAGTCATGTTGAACTTTTTCTGTCTGAACCCTGTAATCAGACATTTCTCCAAAGAGATCTGACTTCTTTCAGCAGATAATTGTTCATAGAAACCAGTATTTGGGTTCTAAATGTGTTTGATGCTGTTGGTCTTTCACTGGCCCCTGGCCATTAAATAGGTGCTCCTATGAGGTGTGTGCATGGCAGGGGTGGGGGTGTGTGGTTGTTAGCTTCATTTATTTTTGCATCTAGATATCTATATTGAAGATGATGAATTCACACTATCATCTCCAGTTCTAATGCAATGGCATAGGGTACAGTCTGGTTCTTTCTCTTTCTGTAAAATTTTCTTGTACACTTAGATTTTAAAAACGGATATAATTGACACACAACAGTATATTGGTTTTAAGTGTAAGCATCATGATTTGATACATGTGTATATTGTGAAATGATACAACCACAATACATTTAGCTGATATCCATTACTTCACTAGTTACACATTCTCAGGTGTGATGAGAAATTTAAGATCTACTCTCTTAGCAACTGTAACTCATTTTTTGATAGTGAGAAATCTGTATCCCTTAATCCTTCTATACCTAGTTATGAGGTGAGACCTCTTATATTTAACAAATACACTATCACCATTGCCATGAGCATCAGCCCCCACCCTGCTCCTCCACTGTGTAGGAAGTTCCTCAAGCTGGGAGACCACTGCAAACCCCCCATTTGAACATCCTCAGACCTCTCTCAAGTTCAAAACCATATGCTGGGCTGTCCCTTTGTGTGGGCCCTCCTCCCCCAAATCAGCCTGGTATAGTCTCTTCTTGGAATGCCCTCTGTATGGAGCATTTTACCATTCAACTCAGCCTCCCACTTTTCAAGGCAAAGGAAGTAGAACTTAAATAGAAAGAGAAAGAAAATATTGAAATCTAACTATATATTAAAAGAAACAAACAAACCCAAAACTAGCTCCTGTCATTATCCCTAGGCCAGAAGTCTCCAAGCACTCTCAGAACTCAGCAATTCACTAGAAGGACTCACAAGACTCCACATAACAGTTATATTCATGGCTGTGATTTATTACAGAGAAATATTGTCTGCCAGGGAAGTTCATTACATACTCAGCATCCAGAGTATTTACAGGGGGCTAGTCACATAGGCAGCTTCTGTCTTACACATACAAAAATTCCAGACTCTCAGAAGGAAAGCAGGTGTTCAGCATAAACCATATTGCTTATAAAAACAGTTTAAATGCAGACAGCCACTCTGATCAGTCCTGGGAATGGTGAGAGGGTTTTGAAATCCAGTTTCCAAGATGTTAGCCAAGGGTCAACCTGGCACATGGGCCTTTGAAAGATAGCACTTAAGCCTGCCTGCTAGTTAAACTCTATTTTGCACTATCATAGAATTACACAGTTAAGTGCATAAATCTTAATTGACCTGCTTCATAATTTTACATCTGTCTCATTCATGTCACCACCACTGGATCAAGTTATGGAACATTTTTAGCTCTCTCAAGTGTACGCAGTCTTCAGAATTCTATCACGCTAGATGAGATACAGCTTTTATATTTTGGTCTTCATACAAATGGAATTAGGAGTATGTACTCTCATGTCTTATTTTTTCGTATTTTTTTCACTTATGTGAGCTTCATTTATGTTGTGTACATTGGTACTTTGTTCTCTTACTGATATATATATAGGATCCACGTAGAGCTACTATAATTTATGTACACATGCTACTGTATTTGAGTTAAAAAAAAAGACTTCAAAACTTTTAAGAAGGAAGCTAGTGAGTATATTTGTATAAGTTTTTGTTTGGACATGAGTCTGTTGTTGTTTCATTTTTTTGTTATACACCCAGCTGTGGAATTGTAGGGTCATAAAATATATCCAAACAGCATGGTGTAAATCTAAAGATCATATTTTGTTTTAATTTTTTAAATATCCTAACAAGATTTCTCTTTTCCACATTTGATTTACACAATGTAATTACTCAAAGACTTGGACTACCATCTTGTTCTTTGTTTCCCATTCGTCCTAGCTGCAAGAAATTGCTTCTAATTTTTTCTTTTTAAATTAAATTTAATTTATTTATATTGAAATATATTAGTTTCAAGTATATAACACAGTAGTTCAACAGATACCTATGTTATTAAATCCTCCCCAGTAAGTGGTTACTACCTGTCAACAAGAAAGATGTTACAGAATCATCGACTGTGTTTTCCATGCCATACTGTTTTCCCCATGACCAACTTATATTGTTTGACAATTTTTTACCCCTTTATGCTCCTCACATTCCCTACCACCCCTCAACCTCCCCATGGTAACCACTAGTTGCTTCACAGTGTCTATGAGTATACTGTAATTTTTTCATTTTGTTTTTAGATTCCACCATATGTGAAATCATATGGGATTTGTCTTTCTCTGCCTGGCTTAGTTCACGTAGCACAATACCCTCTAGTCATGTGACCAAAAACATCCTTGTTGAAAATGGCAGGACTTCTTCCCTTTTTATGGCTGAATAATATTCCATTGTGTATATGTAACACATCTTCTTTATCCATTCATCTATAAATGGATACTTAGATTGCTTCCATATCTTGGCTATTGCAAACAGTACAGCAATAAACAAAGGGATGCATATATCTTTTCAAATCAGGGATTTTGTTTTTTTTGGGTAAATTCCTAGAAGTGGCATTACTGGGTCACATGGTATTTCTATTTTTAGTTTTTTTGAGGAACCTCTACACTGCTTTCTGCAGTGGCTGCACCAACTGACATTCCCACAATAGTGTAGGAGGGTTTCCATTTTTCCACATCCTCACCAACACTAGTTATTTCTTGTCTTTGTGAGAGCAGCCATTCTAACTGGTGTGAGGTGGTATTTCATTGTGGTTTTGATTTGCATTTCCCTGATGATTAATGATGTGGAGTATCTTTTCATGTACCAGTTGGCCATCTCTATTTCTTCTTTGGAAAAATGTCTGGTTTATATCCTCTGCCCATTTTTCAATTAGGCTACATGTTTTTTTTTGATGTTGAGGCATATGAGTTCTTTATATATATTGGATGTTAACCCCTTATCAGAAAAATCATTTATGAATATACACTCCCATTTTGTAGGTTGTCTTTTTGTCCTGTTGATGGAGTCCTTTGCAGCACAGAAGCATTTTAGTTTGATGTAGTCCCATTTTTTCATTTTTTATTTTGCTTCCTTTGCCTGAGGAGAATTGTTCAGAAAAAATTGCTCATGCTTATGATCAAGAGATTTTTGCTAGTTTTCTTCTAAAAGTTTTATGATTTCATCTCTTATATTTAGGTCTTTAATCCATTTCAAGTTTACTTTTGTATATAAGTAATCCAGTTTCATTTTTTTGCATATAGCTGTCCAGTTTTCCCAACACAAGTTATTGAAGAGACTGTCTCTTCCCTACTGTATACTTATGACTCCTTTATCATATATTAATTGACCATATATGTATGGGTTACATCTGGACTCTCCATTCTGTTCCATTGATCTATGGTCTGTTCTTATGCTTATACCATACTGGTTTTTATTTTTATTGAAGTATCATTGATATACTATCTCATATTAGTCTCAAGTATACAACACAGTGGTTCAAAAGTTACTCATATAATTAAATACTCATTCCCATTAATACAGTTACTATCTGTCAACTTAGAAAGATGTTACAGAATCATTGATTATATTCTTTATGCTCTACTACTATCACTGTGACCATTTTATAATATGACTGAGAATTTTTGTGCCCCTTTGTACCCATCCACCTCCCCACCCATCTATATCAACCCCATACCCATGGTGTTTTGGTTACTGTAACTTTGTAGCATAGCTTGAAGTCAGGGAATATAATACCCCCAGCTTTGTTCTTTCTCAGGATTGCTTTGACTGTTTGGGCTCTTTCATGGTTCTATATAAATTTTAGGACTATTTGCTCTTGTACATTGAAAAATGCCATTGGCATTTTGATAGAGATCACACTGAATTTGCAAACTGCTTTCAGCAGGAGGGCCATTTAAAAAATATTAATACTTCCTATCCATGAGCATGGAATAGATTTCCATTTATTTATGTTGTCTTTTATTTCTCTCATCAGTGTCTTATAGTTTTCAGAGTACAGATCTTTACTTCTTGATTAGGTTTATTCCTAGGTATTTTATTCTTTTTCATGCAATTGTAAATGGAATTGTTTTCCTGATTTCTCTTTCTGCTAGTTTGTTAGTATATAGAAATGCAACAGATTTCTGTGTATTAAGTTTTTTATTAAAATATCATTGATGTACAATCTTATGGAAGTTTCACATGAACAACAATGTTGTTTCAACATTCACCCATATTATCAAGTTCTCACCATACCTAATACAGTCACTGTATGTCAGTGTAGTAAGGTACTATAGAGTCATGACTTCTCTTCTCCATGCTGTACTGCCTTTCCTGTGACCTACCTATATTGCAATTGTGAATTATAGTGTCCCTTAATCCCCTTCTCCCTCCCTCCCCAACCAACTTCCCCAAATCCCTCTGCTTTGATGACTACTATTCCCTTCTCAGAGTCTGTGAGTCTGCTGCTATTTTGTTCCTTCAGTTTTGCTTTGTTTTTATGCTCCACAAATGAGTGAAGTCATTTGGTACTTGTCTTTCTCCACTTGGCTTATTTCACTGAGCATAATACCCTCTAGCTCCATCCATGTTGTTGTAAATGGAAAGATTTATTTTCTTTTATATGGCTGAATAATATTCTTCCATTGTAGATATGTGCCACTTCTTTATCCATTCATCTATTGATGGACACTTAGGTTATTCCCATATCTTGGCTATTGTATATAGTGCAGCTATAAACATAGGGGTATATATGTCTTTTCAAACCAGGGATCTTGTTTGCTTTGGGTAAATTCCTGAGTAGAATTACTGGGTCAAATGGTATTTCAATTTTTAGTTTTTTAAGGAATCTCCTTATTGCTCTCCTCAATAGTTGAACCAATTTACATTCTCAAAAACAGTGTAGGAGGGTTTCCCCTTTCTCTGCATCCTCACCAGCACTTGTTGTTTCTTGTCTGTTGGATGTTGGCCATCCTAACTGGTGTGAGGTAACATCTCATTGTGGTTTTTATCTCATTTTGCATTTCCCTGATTATTCCAGCGTACCTCACTACACTGACATACAATGACTGTAATAGGGATGGTGAAGACTTGATAATATGGGTGAATGTTGAAACCACATTGTTGTTCATGTGAAACCTTCATAAGATTGTACATCAATGACACTTTAATAAAAAACTTAATACACAGAAATCTGTTGCATTTCTGTATACTAACAACAATCTCATCTCATTTTGCATTTCCCTGATTATTACTGATGTTTAGCATTTTTTCATGTGTCTGTTGGCGATCTGAATTTCTTCTTTGGAGAAGTGTCTGTTCAGATCTGCTGCTCATTTTCTAATAAGGTTATTTGTTTTTTGGGTGTTTAGGTGTGTGAGTTCTTTATATATTTTGGATGTAAACCCCTTGTTGGATAAGTCTTTTACAAATATATTCCCCCATACTGTAGAATGCCTTTCTGCTGATGGTGTTCTTTGCTGTATAGAAGCTTTTTAGTTTGATGTAGTTCCACTTGTTCATTTTTTATCTTGTTCAGGAAGAAGTTGCTCATGTTTATATTCAGGTTATTTTTGCTTATGTTTTCCTCTATTCTATGGTTTCATGACTTATATTCATGTTTTTGATCCACTTTAGGTTTACTTTTGTATATGGAATTGGACAATAATCCAGTTTCATTCTCTTCCATGTAGCTGTCCAGTTTTGCCAACACCAGCTGTTGAAGAGGCTGTCATTTCCTCATTGTATATTCATGGCTCCTTTATCATATATTAAATGGCCATATATATATGGGTTTATATCTGGGATCTCTATTCTGTTCCATTGATCTATGGGTCATTTCTTGTGCCAGTACCAAATTGTGTGATTACTGTGGCTTTGTAGTAGAGCTTGAAGTCAGGGAACCAAATTCCCCCATATTTGTTTTCCTTCTAAGGGTTGCTTTGGCTATTTGTAGTCTTTTGTGGTTCCATATGAATTTTAGAACTATTTGCTCTCGTTCTTTGAAGAATGCTGTTGGTATTTTGATAGGGATTGCATTGAATCTGTGGATTGTTTTAGGCAGGATGGCCATTTTGACAAATTAATTCTTCCTATCCATGGTCAAAGGGCTGTATTTGCATTTATTGGTGCCTTCTTTAATTTCTTTCAAGAGTGTCTTGTAGTTCTCAGGGTATAGGTTTTTCACCTCCTTGGTTAGGTTTATTTCTAGGTATTTTATTCTTTCTGATGCTATTGTGAATGGAATTATTTTCCTGATTTCTCTTTCTGCTAGTTTTTCACTAGTATAGTAATGCCACAGTTTTCTGTGTCTTAATTTTGTATCCTGCAACTTTGCTGAATTCAGTTATTAGTTGTTGTAGTTTTGGAGTAGATTCTTTAGGGCTTTCTCTGTAAAATATTATGTCATCTCCACACAGTGACAGTTTAACTTCTTCCTTACCAATCTGGATGTCTTTTATTTCTTTGTGTTGTCTGATTGCCGTGGCTAGGAGCTCCAGCACAATGTTGAATAAAAGTGAGGAGGGTGGGCATACTTGTCTTGTTCCTGACCTTAGAGGAAAAGTTTACAGCTTTTCACTGTTAAGTATGATGTGAGCTGTGGGTTTGTTGTACATGGCCTTTATTATGTTGAGGTACTTGACCTCTATACACATTTTGTTGAATTTTTATCACAAATGGATGTTAAATTTTCTCAAATTCTTTTTCAGCATCTATGGAGATGATCATGTGATTTTTGTCCTTCTTTTTGTTGATGTGGTGGATGATGTTGATGGATTTTTGAATATTGTAACATCTTTGCATCCCTGGACTAAATCCCACTTGATCATGATGGATGAACTTTTTGATGTTTTTTAATTTGGTTTGCTAATATTTTGTTGAGTATTTTTGCATCTATTTTCATCAGGGATATTGGTCTGCAATTTTCTTTTTTCTTTGGTGTCTTTGCCTGGTTTTGGTATTAGAATGATGCTGGCTTCATAGAATGAGTTTGGAAGTATTCCCTCCTCTTTCACTTTTGAGAAAACTTTAAGGCGGATGGGTATTAGGTCTTCTCTAAATGTTTAATAAAATTCAGCAGTGAAGCAATCTGGTACAGGGATTTGTTTTAGGTAGTTTTTTGATTACCAGCTCATTTTTATTGCTGGTAATTGGTCTGCTCAGATTTTCTGTTTCTTCCTCGGTCCATTTTGGAAGGTTGTATTTTTTCTAGAAATTTGTCCATTTCTCCTAGGTTGTCCAATTTGTTGGTGTATGATTTTTCAGGGTATTCTCAATTCTTTGTATTTCTGTGGTGTCCATTGTGATTTTTCCTTTTCATTTCTGTTTCTGTTTATATGAATACACTCCTTTTTTTCTTGATAAGTCTGGTTGGGGTTTATCTTTTTTGTTTATTTTCTCAAAGAACCAGCTCCTAGTTTCATTGATTCTATTGTTTTATTCTTCTCAATTTTATTTATTTCTACTCTGATCTTTATTATGTCTCTCCTTCTACTTACTTTGGGCCTCATTTGTTCCCCTTTTTCTAGTTTCATTAATTGTGATTTAGACTGTTCATTTGGGATTGTTCTTATTTCTTGAGGTAAGCTTGTATTGCTAAGAAGAATATACTTTCTTCTTAGAACTGCCTTCACTGCATCACACAGGTTTTGGGGTGTTGAATTGTTGTCTTCATTTCTCTCCATATATTGCTTTATTTCTGTTTTTATTTGATCATCAATCCATTGATTATTTAGGAGCATATTGTTAAGATTCCATGTGTTTTGGGGCCTTTTCCTTTTCTTTGTATTATCTATTTCTAATTTCATACCTTTGTGGTCTGAGAAGCTGGTTGGCACAATTTCATTCTTTTTGAATTTATTGAGCCTCTTTTATGGCCTAGTATGTGATCTATTCTGGAAAATGTTCCATTTACACTGAGGACAATCTGTAGCCTGCTGCTTTTGGGAGGAGTGTTCTGTAGAGGTCTGTTAGGTCCAACTGTCCTAATGTGCTGTACAGTGCCTTTGCTTCCTTATTTTCTGTCTGGTTGATCTGTCCTTTGGCATGAGTGGTGTTCTGAAGTCTCCTAAAATGAATGTGGTACATTATATTTCCCCCTTTAATTCTTTTAGTATTTGTTTCACATATTTAGATGCCCCTGTATTGCTTATATTGGTTGTATAGATATTAATAAAGATTACAGCCTTTTGTTGGACTGACCCCTTTATCATTATGTAATATCCTTCTTTGTCTCTATTTACTTTCTTTGTTTTGATATCTATTTGGTCTGATATAAGTACTGCTACTCTTGCTTTCTTTATCCCTATTATTTGCATGAAACATCTTTTTCAATCCCTTCACTTTTTTTCTGTCTGTATCTTTGGGTTTGAAATGAGTCTCTTGTGAGCAGTATATAGATGGACCTTAATTTTTTAACCATTCTGAAACTCTATGTTTTTTGATTGGTGCATTGAGTCCATTTACATTTATGGTGATTATTGATAGTATGTATGTATTGCCACCGTTGGCTTTAGATTTGTGGTTACCAAACATTCAAGGGTAGCTTCCTTACTAACTGTCTAACTTAAATCACTCATCACTCTATTCAAACACAATCTACAAGTTCTTCTTTTTCCTCCTCTTCTTCCTCCTCCACTCTTTATATATTACATATCATATTCTGTTCTCTTTATGTATATTTTGACTAACTTTGGGAATAGTCAATTAAATTTTGTATTTGCTTAGTAATTAATTGGTCTTCTATCTTACTGTGGGTTCGTTTTCTCTGGTGAGAGATATTTAGCCTAAGATATCCTGTAGAAATGGTTTAGTGGTAATGAACTCCCTCAACTTTTGCTTATCTTGAAATTGTTTAATCCCTGCTTCAAATTTAAATAAAAATCTTGCCAGATAGAGTATTCTTGGTCGGAGGCCTTTCTGTTTCATTACATTAAATACATCATGCCACTCCCTTCTGGCCTGTAAGGTTTCTTCTGAGAAGTCTTCTGATAGCCTGATGGAGTTTCCTTTATAAGTAATG
Organism: Manis pentadactyla; assembly: GCF_030020395.1. Taxonomy (NCBI): domain Eukaryota; kingdom Metazoa; phylum Chordata; class Mammalia; order Pholidota; family Manidae; genus Manis; species Manis pentadactyla. Next base: position 23,598,431 of record NC_080037.1, on the reverse strand, counting down.
TTTTCTCTCTCCCTTGCTGCTTTCAGTAGTCTTTCCTTGTCCTTGCTGTTTGTCATTTTAATTATTATATACCTTGGTGTTGTCTTCCTAGGGTTCCTTTTGCTGGGAGATCTTTGTGCTTCTGTTACCTATCTATTTCCTTTGCCAGACTGTGGAAGTTTTCAAAAATTATTTCCTCAAAGATACTTTCTTTGCCCTTTTTCTCTTTCTTCTTCTTCTGGTACCCCTATAATTTGAGTATTGTTCCATTTGTATTGGTCACACAGCTCTCTTATTATTCTTTTATTCCTAGAGATCCTTTTATCTCTCTGTTCCTCAGCTTTGTTTTCCTCTTTTCTAATTTCTATTTCATTTACCATCTCTTCTACTTCATCTAATGTACTTTTAAATCCCTCCATTGTATGTTTCATTTCGGATACTGTATTTTTCAAAAAATGTCTGTCTCTTTGTTGAAGTCCTCCCTAAGATTTTGAATATTTTTCTGTAGCTCTGTGAGCATGTTTATGACTTTTATTTTGAAATATTTACCAAGAAGGTTGGTGATTTTAGTTTCATTAAGCCTTTATTCTGGAGTTTTTTCTTGAATTTTCATTTGGACCAAATTCATCTGTCTCTTCATTTTTTTTTTTTTTTTTAGTGTTTCTTATGGGACAATAAATTTGTGTAGGTGGTGCCCTCTAGTGCCCAGAAGATCAGTTTCTTTTGTGGGAGCCTCAGCTGTTAGTGTGCAGTGGTTGTGGCACCTGTCTGCATTGCTCTTTGTGTTCTGATTTCAGGAGGGCTCTGTGGGCCATCTGTTGATCATGGGAGTGAGGAGAGTACTCTCTGGAGCTGCCATGGGCAGGGATGTCCTACCTCTGGCCTGCCACAATGGCAGGGGCACAGGCTACTGGGACCACTGTCTGCTGGAAGGAAAGAGCACCTGAGGTGGGCTGCACATGTGCTTCTGGCTGTGGGGTTCGTGCTGATGTGGGTAGAGCTGCCCTCTGCCTGGCCTGCTATGGTGGTGGGGTGCTGGTGAACAGGACTGGAACCTGCCAGGAGGAAACACTTATTGGGGCTTATGCTTGTATGCAGCTCCTTGGTTTTTCTAAAATAGGACTGAGGAGCGTAGGGGTTCTCTGCCTGCCTACTTGGGATTAAAATTTGAGTACACTGCTGGCCTGCAAAACACACATCACTGTGAGGAATCCCTGGGAAGTGTTGCAGGTGAGGGGAATGGAGCATCTGGAGTTCCTAAGGGCTCCCAACCTGTTGGGCTGATGGTGGGCTTGGGAGGTGTTGTCCACCTGACCTTTCTCCTAAACAGAGAATACTGTGCAATCCTTGCCCCTCTGGTACCCCTCTCACTGCTGAGAAGTCTTTCAAACTGCCTGCTCTACTTTCTTGCTTGGGGGCTGGTAGAATGTGCCTGTTTTCCACAGGTGGCTGTGATCTCACCTCCCTGAGTGTTCTGCATGTCTCTGCTGCCCAGCTCTGCCTATCACCAGGGTACCATGCAATGTGGCCTTGTGTTCCCAGAGGTCTCCAGGGCCAGATGATCAGGGTCCTGGGCTTTTACTCCCTCTCTGCTCTATTATTCTTCCTCCTGCTTGTGGGCAAGGGTGGCGGAGGGCTTGGGTCCCACCAGATCATAGTTTTATCACTTTACCCATTTCTGTCGGGTCTTCTCTTCTTCCCCAGATGTAGTTGGTCAGCTCTGCAGTCTTCAGTTTGATTTCAGGCCTAGTTGTATTTGCTCTATTTTCGTGTTCTGTTTGATTTTGGGAGGAGTTTTTGTTGTGCCTTCTTACATTGCCATCTTTTTTCTGCTTCACTCTGTGTATTAATTTTGTATCCTGCAACTTTGCTGTATGCAGTTATTAGTTCTGGTAGTTTTTTGGCGGACTTTTTAGGGTTTTCTCTATAAAGCATTATGTCATCTGCAAATAGTGACAGTTTTACTTCTTCCCTACCAATTTGGATGCCTTTTATCTCCTTTTCTTGTCTGATTGTCATGACTAGGATTTACAGTACTGTACTGAATAACAGTGGTGAAAGTGGACATCTTTTTCTTGTTCCTGATCTTAGAGGAAGTTCTTTCAGTTTTTTGCTATTGAGTATGATGCTAGCTGTGGGTTTGTTGTATACAGACTTTATTATTTTGAGGTATATACCTTCTATACCCATTTTTCTGAGAGTTTTATCATGAATTAATGTTGAATTTTATCAAATGCTTTTTCAGCATCTAATAAGATAATCATATGATTTTTATCTTTTTTTGTTAATGTGGTGTTTCATATTGATTGACTTATGAATATTGTACTATTCTTTCATCTCTGGAATAAATCCTACTTGGTTGTTATGGATGATCCTTTTGATGTATTTTTGAATTTGGTTTGCTAATATTTTGTTGAGGATTTTTGCATTATGTATTGGTCTATACTTTTTTTTACAGTATCTCTGTCTGGTTTTTGTATTAGAATGATGCTGGCCTCATAGAATGAGTTTGGAAGTATTCCCTCTCTTACTTTTTAGAATACTTTAAGGATGGGTATTAGCTTTTTTAAATGTTTGGTAGAATTCCGTTCTGAAGCCATCTCATCCCAGACTTTTGTTTGTTGAGAATTTTTTTATTACCAATTCAATTTCATTACTGGTAATTGGTCAGCTCAGATTTTCTGCTTGCTCCTGGGGCAGCTTTTGAAGGTGATACATTTCTAGGAATCTGTTCATTTCTTCTAGGTTGCCTAATGTATTGGCATATAATTTTTCATAGAATTTTCTAATAATTCCTTGTATTTCTGTGGTGTCAGTTGTAACTAGTAAAAACTATAAAACAGATTTTCCTTCTGTGTGTCCTCTCTTTTTTCCTTGGTAAGTCTGGCAAGGAATTTGTTTACTGCTTATTGTTTCTTATTGCTCCTTTCTTTTTTTCTTTTGGGTTAAAGACCAATTATTTTTATTACTCCTATATTAACTTTTTCATTTGTACCCTATCTTAGTGTTCTTAGTTTTGTTTACTACAGATCACTTGTTTCCTGTCAATATTTGCTACCAGGACTTATTAAGGTTGGTCTATTTCAGTTTTTTCTTACTCTTACAGCTTAACTTTCCCCTCCTATGACATGATTCTGTCTTCAGTCTGGCTGAGATTGAACTTCAACTTCTCTAACCACTGGATTACCCTTGAAATCTCTGCTCAGATATTTGGGTTTGTATTCCATGGCCTCTTATCTGTTACCTGCCATCAAATTTCAACTCTTTTGTTAGTCCTTGCTTCTTTAACCATGTGAGACTGATGCTGTGTTTTTTTCTTAATCCCTTTTAGCACTTTGAAAAATGCCTTCAGGGATAAATCCTGAGTGAAATGGGGCTCACCGTTTATGCTTTTCTGCTCTCTAGGAGTACAGCTCTTTGTTGGTTTCTTTCCAATGTTGTGAAAAGTTATTTATGTAATTTGTTCAGCCTTTAGAATTATTTATTGGAAAGCAGGTCCTATGTAAGTTTTTCTGTCATAACCAGAACTGGATAAATTAAAATAATTCCTATTATCTTAATAGACTATTATGGTTTCTTAGTCACATTCAAACCTTGGATCTATGTCAACAGGTGTTTGTGTTTTGTTTTGTATTTACTACTCCATCTCACTGTATATGATTTCTTACTCATGATGCAGGATGCAAAATTAAATGGCAGAAACAGTGTCCAAGAAAAAGTAGGTTTGAGTAACTTTTAATAACAGCCAACATATCAGTGTTCATCAGATGTAATGAATTTGATTATAAAAATGGCAAAGGAACTAAATTTTTTAAATAACCTTTTCAGACCTTGCATATCAAACACTTTTTAAATGGAAAGTTGATGCCCAAAATGTCAAATTACATTTTAAATATTCAAACATTTCACAGGATCTTTAAGTGAATGATTAGATTATTTCTTTGAAAAATATTCACTTAAACTTTACAAGTATTGTCACTGGAAGTAGGACCATGATTTTTAAAAATTCATTAGCATATAATATCTTAAGAATAGTCTTGGGATATGAAGGTCATTGAGAAGTAGCCTAAACATTCCATTTAGTAAATAAGTGATTCCCAGCATTCAGTTTTGTACCTTGCAATCACTGGAGGAAATCTGTTCAATTTTTGAAAGCTCTATGCTATTCAAAAGACTGACCTAAATCGGATTTCCCTATATGGGTCACCTGATAATGCTTATTTTAACTTCTGGGGTCAAGTAAAGTGAATATGCCCTTCTTTTACTTAACAGTTCTTAAAGAATTTTGAAGATATCTACATAGTTATTAACCTTCCTTCATATATGATAAGCAGACCCCCTGTATTTCAATCAGTCTTGATTTACTGGGTTATTTTCGATTATCTTCCTGGCCTTCCTCGTTTGAACATGCCCCCAGTTTTTAGTATTATTTTTTAATGTGATCTGGGTAGCACAGAGAACCCAGATATTTTCTTAGCTATATTTGAAAGTTACTTCTATTAATGGAATCCAATATAATATATTGTAAAGTAGTTACATGATATCACTTATTCATATTAGGCTTCTATTTAGACTATTCAATAATTTTACTTTCACTACTGCTACATTATAAGGACCAAGTGCTTTTTACAAATTTATGTAAGTTTCATCTAGTTATTTTCATCTCATTATTCCATGTTCTGATTGCATTTTAAATCCTAATTCTGTTATTAACATATTTATTATTCTTTCTTCTGTCAAATTCCTGTTGACTGCCAAGATTTTTCTAACAATGTACTTCTAAAAATCATCAGTAAACTTATTGTATAATGTGTTCAGAAAAGAACTAAAGGAAACCCACCAGATTTTTGTTATTACTGTTATTATTAAAATAATAGCATAAGAACTACTATTTATTCAGTTCCCACTCTGTGTTAAGCATTGTGTTTGCACACCCTTCATTCTGTCATGTTCAACAAAAAATACTATGGAGTGACTTCTATATGTGCTGTTGTAGCAAATCTACAAAATGTATCTTTGAATTTTATACATGACTTACTTGAAAGGTGCTTCTCAGCTGACAAATGCAGGAACCAGAATTTGAACCCAGTATTCATTCTCTACAGCTCATGTTTATGTTATTATCTCGAACTGCTTCTCACTAATCAAGAATTTTTTATTCTGATCCCTATCGCCTAGTTGAGTAGATTTCCAACTTTGTACTGGCAACAGGAAGTCCATACATTTGAAAGCCACTGATCTGTGCAGTTTTCCTCCAGGCAACTAAATCATTCTTTCTTAAGGTGTTTTCCATGAACACTTGCCTCCAAGGTGCCTCATTAAAAAGGGATTCTATTTTTTAAAAAATATCAAATGATAAATGAGTGGTCAGTCAACTAATCCTATCCCTTCCCTTATGGGTTCTGAAACAATTGAGAATTAGACACAAGTATTGGCATAGAGACTAAAATATCTGCCTTATAATTGGTAAAACTGTCTTGGAGAACACAGCTTGGTCTCAAAACTGAAATTATGCCTCCTACACTATTAATTCTTAGCACCTACACAATTACAGACGGCTTCCCTTAGTAGAACAGACTTAGTATGGAAAGCTTATTGAGCATGTGAGCCTGGAGTGGATATAATGACACGGTTGGTCCATCCCTACTCTGAGAGAGTTAATGCCGATAAAAGGCTTGGCTATGCTCGCTCAGTACTTTCTTTCTGTACCATCAATTGAATCATTCTTTTGTCAGTGGACAGGAACAAGCAGGTGAGTAGAAGAGGCCTTCAAGTATTTCTCTCCTCTCTTGGAGACTAAAACAGAAGTCTTATAAATATCACCTTTCCTAAAAAGTCATCAGTGTTTCTTTCCTAAGAGTTTGAAAAAGACTCTGTCTTTAAAGTATAAATATATAGTCTTATTTTGTGAAAAGGGCAAAATAATATACAGGTACACTACTTCTGGAAACCATAGATTATGTAGTCCTTCTTTCTATCAGAATATACTGAAATATGCATAAGAGGAACTGAAAGATGGAAAACTTTGTGCTGTTCATTTTGTGTGTACTTGGAACCCCTAGCTATTCCCTCCTGCCCTCTTGTACATGGCCTTAGGTCCTGCCTATTTCTCCCAACTCTGTTAAGACCATCAACCAGCAGCTGCTAATATCTGAGAATAATTCCTTCATTTTCCTAGAATTGTTTGTGACCAGCTCTCCCTAAAACCAGCTTTATTTAATCTGAACTCTTTGGCTAAAATTCCATAAAACCCTTGCCCTTTTCTCTCTGAGGTTAGAATGCTAACACTATTCTGGTAATAATATTGTAAAATAAATGTATCAAATCAACTTTCTGTACCCCTTAAGCTTATGCAATGTTATATGTCAATAACATCTCAATGAAAAACAAACAAAAGAAATAACAAATGCTATTACAAGCTTTATTTTTTTAAATCTGAAAATAAAATGCCACTGAGAATGACACTCACCAACCTCAGAGAGTGGTAAGTCCAGCAAAGGAGAAAGAAAAAAGGAAAATCAGGTTAGTTTTTAACTGTATTAGCTTTTTAAAAATAAAGTGCTACTATGAAAACAATTTCTTATAAAACCCACAATAGATGAGGTTTTGCTATTTTATTCCCCAAATGCTTGAAATATTGCAATGATCAAAACATTTTGGGTATTAAAAAACCCAAAATAAAATACAATTTTCCTAATCTGAAAGAAATGCTATTTTAGGGAATGGATATGATGGCCATTCTCTAATGCATTTTGTGACATTTTTAAAACGCATTTAAAGAAGTTTGTAAGAGTGCTGCATGCCTGATGTGGTGAGAATAGTGTTATTTCTATAAATGAGTGTAATGCCCACTCTGCAATGTATTTAAAAAAGTGTTTAAAAAAACATGTTGAAAGAAATTTCCAAAGAAGAGACATTACAACTGGATATTACAGAAATAGATTGGCATAAAAACACCACATAGACCAGAGGAACAGAATAAAGGGCCTAGAAATAAACCCATGTATGTACGGTCAAATAACATTTAACACAGGAGCCAAAAACACTCACTGAGGAAAGGATAGTCTCTTCAATAAATTGCATCAGGAAAACTGGATATTGAGATGTAAAAGATTGAAATTGAACTCATACAACTCAATAGCTAAAAACAATCCAATTTTTAAAAATTAGCAAGGGAGCTAAATAGACAGTTTTCCAAGAAGACATCTAAATGGCCAAAAGGTACATGAAAATATGATCAATATCATTATCAGGAAAATGCAAATCAAAACCACAGTGAAATATGGACAAAAGGGAACCCTGTGTACTGGGAATGTCACTGCTTCAGCCAGTATAGAAAACAGTATGGAGTTTCTTCAAAAAATTAGAATTTCCATGTGATTCAGAAGCCTCACTTATGGATATTTTTCTTAAAGAAATGGAAATACTGTATCAAAGAAAGATCTGCACCCATGTTCACTGAAGCATTATTCTCACTAGCCAAGACACGGAAACTAAGTGCTTGTTGACTGATGGATGGGTAAGGAACTCAAAGTATGTATATACAGTGGAATGTTATTCTGTCATCAAAGCATATCCTTTCTTTTGTGACAACATAGAGGGATCTTAAGGGCATTGCACTAAGGAAATAAATCAGACAGAGAAAGAAATGTTATGAGATCTCACTCGTATGTGGTATCTTAACCTCATACCCTTAATCTTAAAGTAACAGCCTTCCATAGTGGATTTTGGGAAAGAAACTAGGGGTGAGGAAATGGGGAGATGGTATTTAGGAAAACTTTCCAACAACAAAAATTGTAAAATAAATGTATCAAATCAACTTTCTGTACCCCTTAAGTTTATGCCATGTTATATGTCAATAACATCTCAATGAAAAACAGACAAAAGAATTAACAAATGCTATTACAAGCTTTATATTTTTTTAATCTGAAAATAAAATGCCACTGAGAATGACACTCACCAACCTCAGAGAGTGGTTAAGTCCAGCAAGGGAGAAAGAAAAAAGGAAAATCAGGTTAGTTTTTAACTGTATTAGCTTTTTAAAAATAAAGTGTTACTATGAAAACAATACTCCTTCTTATAAAACCCACAATAGATGAGATTTCACTGTATTATTTCCCTTTTGTAGAGAAACAGGTTCTGGTATCATCCAAAATATGAACTGTTCTTTCCTTCACATGAATTCACTAACAACCAAGATGAAACTATGGCAGACATGTCATTAGGCTTTGGAATGTAATACAATGTTATTTAATACAGGTACCTGCATATGTTCTTATAGTATATAGCAAATTCCAAATTTTTGCACGGGGCTAATATTGTGATTTATTTAACAAATGTCATGTTGCAATTACCATGTACCAGGTACTATTTTTATTATTTTAAAACATTAGCTCATAACAACTCTGTGGAGTAGGTACTACTGGGTATAACTATGGGCAGGTGTATGTGCCCACTTTCCAGATGAGGAATCTGAAGTGAGGTTCATAGAAGTCAAGTATCTCTCCCAACTAGTAAGTGGTAGAGTCAACATCTGAGCCCAGGAGCCCTGGCTCCAGGGGCTGGGCTTTCTACCCCCACTGGCGGCGGCATGCTGTGATCTGGAAGCAAAGGTCCTCTATTTTACTAATGTGTAATCTAACATTATAAGAAAATTGCAAGTAATCAGGTTCCTTCTACAAATAGTATTTTAGTAAATTTCGTATATTAGTTATCAAAAAAGAGAAATAAACTTGCAAATAAGACAAACTAGTTACAGTAAGTCATATGATAGTCGAAAACTACTCTTGTGAAATGCTGCTACTGAAACTTTGGGAAGTCTGTATTTAAAACATGAAAGTGAAAAGTGGTTCCTGTTTGTATTTAGTAGTGAACTTAAAAAATTCAATTTAGCCAGAAAATGTTTATAGGATAATATGACAGCTTTAAACTCTAAAGGAGAAAAGTATCCAAGGACATGCCAATGAAGAAACCTAATTAAAATAACAAAACTATATCTGAAGGAGAAGTAAAGCCAGTCTCCAAGTAAAACATTCCAATATGCTAATTATGCCTTGATGTATGTACAGTGTGCAAATATATCCTTACAAACCAGGATTTCCAAGACAAGTACCAAATAAAACTGTGATTGACTTTGAGCATAAGGGCCACAATGTAGTCTAATTTTCCTCTATAAATTCAAATCAAACTACACGATAGTGTAACATAAGTGAATTTAAATAACATCACTTATGTACAATGCCAAGTACTTTAATGCAGTTTCTGAAAAGTGAAATATTGATCACTTAGTATTGTCAGTTATTACATGTTTTCAGAACGCTGTCAGTAGAGTATATCCTACATTAATGGAAAAGCTGTATTACTGAACTACAAAAACTAATTTTATTTAGTTCATTTATTGTGTCTTTCTCTTCTTTTGGATGTATGTAATTGTGTTCAGTCAGAGGTTTTGACAAAAAAGAGATTTTAAATTATTTGTCCCTGATTATTTTAACCTGTTTGAATGAAAAATACACATTAGGTAAAAAGCTTTAGGTTGATATATTCTCTTTTCCTCTTTTGTAACTGCTTTGTCAATCCACACATCTCTACCTTCAAAAGCTAGTTAGAAACTAGATTAACTAATTTATGTAGGTTTGAAATATAATTATGGCTTAGTGTCTATTTTTTCTAAGAGCATTAGTTTTTGTATGGAAATCGACCACTTCAATGCAAAACAAAAAAAGGATCATGAAACTTAAATGTACACAAAAATCATCTGGAATTAGGCCTTTTATTTCAGTAAACTTTGAACTTTAGCAGGTTATTAGCATACTGGATTTTTGGAAAGCAGAAACTGAAGCATAATTTTTAGCAGCTTATATGAGCTCATAATCTCATTTTAAGTTTAAATCTATCCTAAAATCCAAGATTCATATTCTTGACACATAGTTTAAATGGAATCTACCAACATTTATTGCTTCCAAGTTAGTCTCGACTAAATAAAACTTTTGTGATGCTCATAAATTTTAAATTAAAAAATACTATTTAGAAAATAGTATAGAATATAGAAAAAAGAAAATCTATGCAATTATAACAATAAAATTAGTGCCATTCATTGTATTACTCACATTTTTTTATTTCAAGTAAAACAATAAATTGGATATAAGTGGAAACGACTGCCTTGTCAGTCATCTATTTCTTCACCATTTCCCATGTTCTTCTCTGAAACCTTGAGTACAAAGAACAGATAATCCCAGAGGAGGACAATTATTAGGTAGAATGTATATGACTTAAATAATTACCATTAAATATGGATATACTGACTTTAAAATTACTTCTTGAATTTCAAGAGTAATACCTAACGTGAAATTTTGAAATGTAATAGAGAATTCACCAAAGACAAATGTTTGCATTTGATGTTTCCTGAAATAAACTTTTATACAGATGAAAGATAATATAAAATAAAACTTAAAATGCTGTTTACAACATAAGCAACACTACATAATAAATCCAGGGACTGAATAATATAGCCTTACAAATAGCAGATATAATATCTGCCCTGGAGGGAGATTGGAAGTACTTACAGCAAGGCAAAAGCACACACAAGTAAGTCTTCTCTGTACATATTCATCCCACCAGGTTGGCCTAGAATATTATGAAAAGTTTCTTGTCAAATTATTTATGAAATATAGATATTCCTGCATTTTGGATGGAAATTCAGTCTTATAAGATATTGACAAAATAGCTGATTTTATTGGAGACAAAGTCTACATGGAAAAATAAAACGTTAGAACTGCAACTATTTAAAATTTCATGATTATTAAACATCAGAGTACTATGTGTGTCTGATAGATTTCTTTTAGGTATCTCAGATTTTAATTTGAGAAATAATTAAAAAGAAAAGTCAAATAGTTATATTGGATCATGTTTCTAATTTAATTACCTGCTGGCCAAATTCACATTGAAGTCAAAGAGATGAAAATTAAGAATTTTCCTTCCTTGAGGTTAAAGTTTTCAACCTGAAAGGAAATGCCAAATTGATAAGTGTAGCTAAAAACTATTACTATAACCTCAAATCTATTTAATAAATTATGTAGAAACTGGGCAACATGTTATTAAGAAAGAAATAGAAACAAATGACTCTCAGATGAATTGAATTTTCACGACAAATTATCTTTTGAAAAATAAACATTTAAAAAGTTCAAAGCATTGCGATAAAAATACTTGGTAAGGGATTTATAAATAAATTTTGCTAAGTTGAAAGAAAACAGAGGTAGCCCAACTAGAGATAGATCATAATAACTCACACTTGCATAGTACCTGTGTGCTAATTACTGTTTTAAGCATGTTACATTTAAAGTTGAAACTAAAATATTAGGAGCCATCATTATTGCGATTCTCATTATATAGATCATACAAAGAAGGCACAGAGAGGCTAGGATCCTTGCCCCAGGTCTGACAGCTGCTAAGTGGCTGAGCCATGACATAAACTCAGGGCATCTGGCTCTTAAATCCATGCTTTTACCATATGATATATTGCTTCTAATGACCCAAAAGAAACTGAGCAATGACATTAGTGGTAACAGCACTTATCATGTGAATTGGAGGATAATTAAAACTAAGTAACATTAGTCTAATTCTATATGGCACGTGGTTCGTAAATGCAGCCTCAGACTGCTGCCTACTGTTGCTCTTGAACTAGGTCAAGCAAGAGTTGAGTTTCTTACTTAAGATGAAGTAGCATCTGTGGGGGTTGCATAACTTTTATTTTTAATTATAATTTTGGTACAGCTGGCTTCAGACACAAGACAAGCAGAAATTGTGGGAGGAAGAGTAGAAGGAAGAAGAAAAATGCCATTCTAAGTGCACAAAGTATGACCAATTGATTTTTGAAGACACTGACTTTAAATTTGGCTAGAATTGTGGAACTTCTGGTAAAAAATTGACTAGAAGAGACTAGTCTTCCTTATCGATGAAAAGTACAACCATGAATAGAAATGGAAGGTGGGGTTGAGAGGGAGAAAGAAAAGAGAATTGGCGGCCACTATGATGTGAATTCATTCATGGAGACACTTACCAGGACCCCTACATGCCGGTCTTGGTTTCATGGCATTTGTAGTATAATGTTGAAGCTGTAAGTCACATTATTGAAAGGCTGAATTAAAAAACAGAAAAGCCCTATGGATAACAGACATGAATGGTTCTCTTAGAGCATAAAACAGGCTGATTAGACCTTGTTCGTGAAACCAGGGGAGATATCCCTGAGAAAGTGAGAGCTGAGCAGCTCCCTGCAGAATTTGACAGTAAGTACACGTGTGAAGGCAGGGTATCCATGGAGAGGTGAGAGTGAATTATCTGTCCTGGGATTAGGTAGATGTGATGAGGTTTCAATCACCCCTCTGACTAGATCACAAGAAGTGGGGCATGTCATAGATGAAGTGTGAGATGAAGGGGGTAGGGTCCAGACCCTGCGGAGCTTAGAGACTTCCTTACACATTTTAAGTATTTTCTGGAAGCAATAGGAAGTAATTTAAATCATTCAAAGAAAGTATGGGTGAAGGAGCATGTTTTGTTTTTGGATATTGAGGAAATAGTTCCAGATTACTGTGGTAGAAAGGGAACACATGAAAGAAGTCATGCAGATAGAATTTAGGGGACTAATCCACCTGTTTATGTGGAAGTAGTGTGAGAGAGGAAGAGGAGAGATTAGTATGACATTAAAACATAACGTTGGTTATTCCTACAGCCTGGCTTGTGTGACAAGGTGAATACTGCTGCCGTGCACTGAGATAGACAATGGTGGATTAAGACTAGTTTTCTTTCTTTCTTTTTAACGAATTTTTTACAGAAGAGTGTATTTTGAACATATTGAATATTAAGTGAATATGCTGAATAATTTCTGGAGAGATAAATAAGCAGCTGGATATGCAATTCTGAAAATACAAATATGTAAGTCATCTGCTTATGTCTAAGAAATTGAAGCCATGTGCACAGATGGAAATAATTGGAAGTGATCATGAAGGCAGAGAGGAGCTATGATCTCTGCCTTGAAGAAACCTAATATTCAATATTTGGTTAATATAAGGCAGCAAATGAGACTGAAAAGTTATGAGCAGGGATGTAAGAAGGAAACAACATAAAAACTGTATCATGGAAGCCAAGAAGAGTGTTTCAAACAGGGGAGGGTGGGATGGGTGAGTGGGGAGGGTGAGGGGGATAAGAGGCACAAAATCTGAATCCTAATATAAACTGCTCATGGGGATGGAAATGCAGCATGGAGAATATAGTCAATGGTTCATAACATCTTTCCATGTTGACAGATTGTCACAGTACTAGTGAGAGTGAGGACTCAATAATCTGGGTTACTGTTGAACTACTGTGTTATAAACTGAAAATCAATACAATATTGTATATCAACTATCCATCAATAAAAGTAAATAGATACATAAAACATGGTAACACTAAACATCATATAATCCATGTAATCCTGAGGGTAAGAAAGGTGAGGGTTGCAGCATGGCTACTGATTGTAACATCAAGGAAAACTGATAAGCATCGCAATAAATATATGGAATGATAGATGGAGAATTACATCTAATCTGAGAATGCCAAATGTTTGGAGATAGAGACAGGAGATTCCTTTTATGAGTTTGTTTGTGATAAAGAGGAAAAGAATAGAGCAACAACCAAAAGGTGATCCCCAGTGGAGAAAGCCTGTCTTTGGAAATTAAGGGAAACTCTTATCATGTCAAAAATCCAATGGATCTAGTTGACATTCCAGCAGACCAGACACACTGCAAAGCATCTACAGTTAAAAATAAAAAACTCCTAAATTCATATTTTCTTTATAAAATGGGTGATATTTATATGCATTCATAGTATGCAAAGAAAGAAGGAAACCCTCCTCAGAGGGAAGAGCAAGATTTCCCACATCACCTACAACAGGACCACTGTGAAGGCCTTACAATGCACTACAGGGGGAAAGGTGATACCCTGCCAGTGGCAATGCAAAGCATTACAATTATTTGCATAAAGTTGCTTACTTAGTAAAGTTGATGAACACACCCTGTGACCTAGTATTTCTCCTCCTAGAATTATATGCTAGGAGACATGGATACAAATGTTCCTGGCAATATCATTTATAATAGCAAACAAAACAAAACAAAATCTTGAAATTAATTTGTATTGATAAATTATGGTTTATGCATAGATACATTATGTAGGCGTGTATAATACATATATAATGTAATATTACTGTTACACAGAAATGAAGATGGATGGACTATGACTACTGAACAGTGTTGGACCTAATAAATGTAAAGTTAAGCAAGTTACAGAGGAATATTGTGCAGTATGGTAGATTTCTAAATGATAAAAACATGTAAAACTAATTTATACAATATAAGTAACCACATTTATATATACATATATATATTTATGCAGAAATGAAAATAATTTAGAAATGGGATAATTGTTTCAATTGGTGGGAGTCAGAGATTAATTTTTTTTTGAAATTTTTTTTTTGGTATCATTAATGTACAATTACATGAGCAACATTATGGTTACTAGACTCCCCCTATTATCAAGTCCCCACCACATACCCCACTACAGTCACTGTCCATCAGTGTAGTAAGATGCTATAAAGTCACTACTTGTCTTCTCTGATTTGCTCTGCCTTCGTTCCCACCCCCACATTATGTGTGCTAATTGTAATGCCCGATTTTCCCCCTTATCCTTCCCTTCCCAGCCACCCTCCTCAGTCCCTTTCCCTTTGGAAACTGTTAGTCCATTCTTGGGTTCTGTGATTCTGCTGCTGTTTGGTTCCTTCAGTTTTTGCTTTGTTGTTTTACTCCACATATGAGTGAAATCATTTGATACTTATCTTTCTCCGCCTGGCTTATTTCACTGAGCATAATACTCTTAATTTGATCAAGAAAAGGCCTTTGGAGCTTCAAAGATATTAATAATATTTTATTTCTTATAGTATAATATTTTCATATTTTTTTCTAGGAAAAATTGAACCTTCTCTTTATGAAGTTGTTTAAATTATGCCTACTGATTAAATGCCATAGAGATTGTATTGAAACAATCCACTGAAAAAAATGTGTTTTATGAACTTAAGTGTGACTTTGATTTTTCTGATTAGATATATATAGGAATGATCATAATTGAGTTTTCCCTATTTTGCAATTTCAATGAACTGAGATCTTGTTTGGGGGAAGCCATTCAAATGACTTCACCTATTTTGTTTTGTATATTTCACCTACCAAGAAAACAAAATATATATTTTGGAGAGATTATACACAAACACACCATTCACACATACCACTCACACATATCTATCTACTCAACTACCAGAATATATTAGACTTAAGGATATTTTACTTTGACCAAACCATCTTCCATTTCTTTCCTGCTATTTGAAACATGGCAGTGTGTTGAGAATCAAAGATCTCTGTACTCCTTCCTTTGGATAAAAGCCTAGCTTAGTGCTTTTGTTTATAAGCAGAGAGCAGTAAATATTTTTTAAAATGAAATACTTTAAAAGAAACAAAGTCATTATCAACCTGCTGAATAAGGAAGCAATTCATATTATCCTGGACCACAAAGGTCTTTAGAAACAATGAATAACAAGCCTAATTGCCACTGAAGTCATTATAAAATGCATTAAAATGTTTACTCAGGCTTACTGAACAACAAAATATAATAACAGGTGGATTTATGTACAACAAGGGATTCCAGTTTAAATACAGTATGACTCTCAGCCCCAAATCCATTATGTCCTCTGTGCGCCTTAGAGGTGAGCTTGACAGTTGCCATTTGTAAATTCTACACTCAAAGCCCATTTTTCACAACTGTTGTACATCTGCAAAGGAGATACATGGGGAGCACACTGTGAACAAAGGCCACTTTAATTTAGTGGCTGAGGAAACTCACAAATGGTTTCCTGCCCTGAGGAGGTGGGTGTAATTATAGCAAGGGAGTTACGATTTTTATTTAATATTGCCAGTATTTACTGAAAAGGTTTTTTAGGTTTGAAACTCTGCTAAATTTCATGGACTGACTCAATCCCTTCTCAATTTTAGTATTGCCCTTACTTTACAATCGAAGAAACTGAAGTTAAGAAGGTTTAAGCAACTTGTCCACTTGGTTCCCATGTTACAAGGTTGAGACATGAACCTCCTTCTCTAAATTCAGCACCCACACTCGTAATCATCATGCTGTCCCTTCTTATCACTCAGATATTTCCTTCCATGTCTCCTTCACAGATATGCCTCCTTTGACTATTCAATCTGAAAGTAGCTGTTCTGAGTCATTCTCAGCAATATATCTTTGTATATTCTTCATAGCACTGCCTGTACCTATAATTACCTTGCTCACTTGTGTAATTGTTTATTATCCATCCCCACTTCTCTGTGGCAGGCAAGACCTTATCTATCACATTCAACATTGTATTTGCATTGCTAGGATAATAGTTCCAGTACTATATAAATGAATTCTCTGTATACACTTGTTGAATGAATGAATGAACCATTTGATGCCTATTCACCCTGGATATTTATTAGGTTCAGATCTCACATCATTGGCTGCCTCCATATATTTACACTTAATAACTTCACAGATATTGGCAACATAACATGTCTACAGTAAGCTCATTTCTATCATCTCAGTAAATGAATCTATTATCTTTTTATTTCTCAAGTTTTAATCCTGAGTGCAATATATGTCTCAACTCCTGTAGAGTTTCTCCAGTTTCCTTGTGTCCCCAGGCAATTTATACTACTTAGTATTTGTCACCCACCAAGGTACAGGCAGAGTTACAGGCAGGTGCTTACCATGTCCCCTCAGAACTGCCTTTACCACATGTACCCTCAGTCGGAACTCACTTGCACTGGTCTGTAACCACAGACCCTGCAGGATATCTACCCCCAAAATATATTCAGGGATGAGAGAAGTGTACACAGTATACTCTTTGTGTGTGCGTGCCCTATCCCCAATGGGATTTGGGCTTTCTTCACTCTTATTGCCTTACCCCCATAGCCATCTATTACAGCAGGGGGCCTAGGAAACCACTCAGGATTGCCAAAAATCAGAGAATATTCAGCTACTGTCATAGGGCCCTTTGCACCTCTTCTTTCCATCATAGCCAGTACTTACTCCTGTGCTCTTATTATTTCAACCTCCCCCAGATCTGCTAAAGAACGAGTAGCCTCACATGTGGGTTGCCCTATGTGTTGGGCAAGAATAGTCACTAGGGACCCAAAGAGAGATGGGGAAGCTGTATGCAGCACCAGATTTCTCTTTTCTACAGTGAACAATGTTGGGGCTTTAGGGGTCCATATTACAAAGGCTATTTTTCATGCCCAAGTACTTTAACACCTGCTAAAGCTCTGCATATGTTTCTCAGCTAGTGGGTAAGTATGGTAAATCACCCTGATCAGACCAAACTGCCCTGATGGCTGCTGTCAGCCAATCCAGAAGCCCCTAATTTTCTGAGGTGTGTCGAACACTTTGCAACCAGTGCTGGAGGGAAGAGTGAGTCATCAGGGAAGCCAGTCTACCTATTTCAGAACCCCACATAACAATGTTTCCCACTTCCATACCACAAAAATGCAAAAGTCATATAAGCAGAGGTTTTGAAGTCTTCTGCCAGAACCAGATGCTCATGTCCGGCAGTACATCCTGGGTATGGGTAAGCATGGAGGGCTCCACATAACCTTGGGAGAGGGCTGCTCCCCCCGCCCACCGTGACCCCTCAGTTGTTGCATTTTTATTTTCTTAATTACAACCTGGTGGGCCTTTAATCTGGAACAGGCTGGTGCCTCAGGCAGTGGCCTTGCCCTCAGCCCCACCCCCTCATCCTCTCCTGATATCTCCACTATCATCTCCAGGGCTGAAGGCACAGCTTCTCTCTCCCCCTCCCGAAGGCCTCTTGCAACATGGATTCTCCTGCTGCCTCCTTCACTGCTAACATATCTTCCGGGAGTGTAACCTGTTTTTCAGTAACTGTCTCTCTTTCCTAAGGGCATCCAATAGGTCATCTCCCAGCTCCTCCATGTGACACCAAAGTGTGTTTCTCTCTGTAAGGCTGGAGGCACCAGGGGAAGGGGTGGGCCTGCTGGACAAGCTCAGGCCTCACCAAACAAGGCAAAGAGACCAACAGGTTCTGGTCTGACAACATTCCAGGGTCTGATCAGACAACATTCCAGGAGTTCCTAACTATAGCCCTCCCCCAAGCTAGAAGAGTAGTGGTAATTTTCCAGTACCTGGCTAAAGGCCAATGAGAGACCCCCACGTACCCTAGGTGAGCCAATCCCTGTGCCACTGAATACCTTTGCCATGCCTCCCCCTTCCTTCTTTAAAAACTTGCTGCCGGCCCTGCTGGGCGCGACTTCCCCAGCCTCCATTTACTTAGACTGGTGAACCTTGCCCGGGACTGCGCTCAAATAAACTGCTTGGCCCTTTGTTGCCTCTCGTCACCTGCTTATTTTGGCTAGAATTTATCTTACACTCTCCTCAATGACCTTTTCTAGTATCTTGATAAACAAACATCCCACAATCCCAGCTACCACACGGCCACTCAGGACTTCTAAACAGTCTTCTGTTTCAGGGAGGACTAATCCCACAGCTTCTGGTGTCTCCACCCTTCCCCATTTCTGGGGAGGGGCCCATCCATCTAGGATATGCTTTACCATAGGCCTATTTCCCACTAGGGGCTTCCCAAATGGAAGCCCCACAGAAATGCGGCTCCTAGGTGAAGATGGACCATCCACCACTGCCTGAGGGAACGGTGGGTCATCACCCTCCACCGCAGCAGCCGCTAGGGCCTCCCTGCTATCCACAGGGGTGTTTCTAGGTCACTTCCCACCATCCTTAGGGGCAGCCCACCCAAGCATCACACCCATGAAGATTTTGTGTTCAGAGGTCCTGCCATCTACGACCAGGTGTAATTCTGGGGGGATAATAATGTTCCTAGCCTGGGCAAATAATCTTTGAAGACAAAATCAGTAAAAGGGAGAAATAAAGTGGGAAAACCTGTTTATTGCTTACAAGCAGTCATCTACATCTGCTCATTCATGTCTCTTTTGACCCAGCTGCAAAAGGACCCCACCACACCTCTCCAGTCCAGATATGCCCTTGCTTCCCTTTCCTTGTCATCAGCTATACATGTGGAAATTGATTACTTCTCACCATCCCTTGGCAATACCTAATATGGAGATGCACTAAGGCCAGGTGAGAGATTCTGGAAATACTGCAATTTTACCCTCAATAATATATAAGAAAAATGAAGCTTGTTACTAGAGATAACAGAGGTGAGATTAATATTGATTAAGGTGAGGAGAAGCTATTCTAAGTTTCATTTGAGGTAATTAATCCTCACTTTCACTTCATGCCTTTTAGAATTTAACATTTGAAGTATTCTTATTTTTTCCAAGCAGTTTCTAATTATTAAAAAATTAACATGGACATTTTTGACACTGTTTCCAAAATTTCTTCATTTAACAGTTTTTTCTTGAACTACCTTTGGTGATCTTGTCTTTCTCAGATAGAATATAGCAATCCTTGCAGTATTTTTTAATTATTCCCTCTAGCCAAATCACAAGTGCAATTTATTGCAATTAGAGAATTTGAAGGCAAACCTAGGGACAGGCATAATAAGAGGGAGACTTGACACTTATCCTTATTTTATTTCTGCTTTACTTTTTAATAATAATATGACTTCTCATTTCAATTATAATAAAAACTAATAATGTTTAGATAGAGGTATATTAAAATAGCAAACAATATAAGCTATGACTTTAAATGATACCCTCTTCATTCAACACCTCTTAATTCAATAGTTTACCTTCTAGAGTGTTTTGAATATTGTGCAAATCTAGTCTAGCTTTTAGCAACATAGTTAATTTAAATATAGAATGCCTCTTGAACCCATAAACCATTTTCATTAATGACTTCTAAATAACAGTTATATTAGCAGGCAAACACTTAATTAGTGCTTTTTTTTTTAAAATCAGGCAAGCAATTCTAATACAAACTGGCAAGGCATTTATTTAGGAAGCTACTTACTTTAAATAGTCTCTGACGGTTCCACAGATTTTCTTTTAAGCCTGTGAAATGTACATTAGAGATGAAAAACAAATTTGAATAATTAAAAAATAATTGATTTTCATTGCTTTCCATTTTCAAATTTTAAAAGTTCTATTGTTGATTGTAGAAGTCTAAGAAAATGAAATGCCACAAATTATGGCAAAAACATTTGTCTAAGGAAAGCCAACTTCCCAAAGGTCTAAAAAAATCAGAGTTATTTTAGCAATGATCACAAATTGAGATCTAGCTGTCAGCCTTTTCTTTTAATGAAAGCTGGGCTTGTTGGTATGTTGGTATGTGGGCTCAGTCTCTTAAGGTAGGATTTACAGTATCCAATCCCACAGATTGTTACAAAAACTCAGAATGCCCATAGTTGGTTTTAATGTTTTGAAGCTGTCATTTGAACATGATAGTAGTGTCCTTTAGCCAGTGATTTTTAGTAGCCTGGTAGGATGTGCAATTATACTAGGAATAAGATACTCCAGTTGTATAATTTGTGTTTTTATTAGCATCAGACTAAGCATCTGGTACAATCGTTTCATTGACAGAGGTAGCAGTACTTGACTGACTATATATAATATTTAAAGCTTCTTAAAGACACAAAAGTTTTTACAGACCCACAATAATGTCTACATCTTGAATATTTAATATAGTCTAGCTATGGTATTAAGAGGTTTTTCAGATGTTATTTTATCAAACAGCATTACCAAGAGAAGTTGATGTCATAAAATGAGCTAACTAAGCAAGAATAGTAGATTGACAATATTTATGGTTGCCCATCATCTCTTGAACATTCTTCCAGGTTTTGAATAAATCTTCACTTTATGAGTTTTGTCTTCAAAGGTACAAGTCAGAATTCATCAGCCCAGCCACCCCTGTCACTAACGACGAACTAGTCTTGCTCCTCTAAGCAGATACACCATCATGAGACTTCATTAGAGATGTCTATGTGCAGAAGATGCTGAACATGAATTCTTTCTTTGGGTACAAGCATGTTAGAGATTCTAAAAAGGCAGCAATAGTGGAGCCCCTGGAGTCTATTCCCATGCCTCATTACTGCCAGTGAGGATTTCTCTTGATTGTGTAGATCTTAGAGTATAGATGCATTTTGTTTGTAGGTACATAGCTTCTGGCTAGTTCTTCTCATTTCCCTGAAGATTTTGTGAGCTGCCTATTAATAAATTATTTTCTGCCTGTAATATTCAGAGTGGATTCTGTTGTTTGCAATTAAGAACTTGTATCAAAGTTGCACAAATTTTGCGGGTATCCTTTTTATCAAGATTTCAATATAGGTTTGTCAGACTAAAATCTGTGTGTGTGTGTGTGTTCTTCCTTCTCCAGTTGCCTCAGGTACAAGCTTAGATTATTGATTCAAGATCTTTCTGTTCTAACATAGGCATTTAATGCTATAAGTTTCCCTCAAAGCACTGTTTTCACTAAATTCTGAAGATGTAGTAAGTTGCATTTTTAATTTAGTTCAAAATATTTTTAGTGTTATGACTTTTTGGTGAATTTACTTCTCTGTTATTATGTAACATCTTTTATTCCTGATAATTTTCATTGTTCTGAAGTGTGCTTTGTGTGAAATCAATATAATTACACCAGATTTTTAAAAATTAGTGCTGGGATGGC
The DNA here is from genome assembly GCF_030020395.1 of Manis pentadactyla. Lineage (NCBI taxonomy): Eukaryota > Metazoa > Chordata > Mammalia > Pholidota > Manidae > Manis > Manis pentadactyla. The sequence continues at coordinate 23,576,750 of NC_080037.1, read as the reverse complement.
CTATCTTTTTCCATCCGTTTATTTTTACTCTTCCATATCAGAGTCTTTATATTTAAAGTGGGTGTCTGTTGACATATGCTTAGATTCTTTTTTTATTCCATATCACAATTGTTATCTTTTATTGGCAATTTTAAATGTGATTATTAATATAACTGGATTGATAGGTACCATATTGGTAACTATGTTCTATTAGAGGCAATTTTCTTTATCCCCCTTTTATTCTGCCTTCTGTTTTATAATTGAACATGTTCTAAAATTCCATTTTATCTCCTTTCTTAGCCTATCAATTATATTTCTACTTAAAAGTCTTTTAGTAGTTGCCCTAGAGTTTCCAATATACATTTTTAAACTAATGTAAGCCTAGTTTGAACTAACACTGTATGACTTCATGTGTAGTGTAGTTTATCACAGAGTAATCTCAATTACTCCCTTCATTGCAGTCTTAGAAATGGCACATCTTGTTTCTCAGACCAAAGATGTTGTTATCTGTCTTGACTTTGTTTCTTAGTTTGACACCACTCATCAAACCCATCAATAAATTATTTCAACTCTACCTTCAATAAACTGCCCCAGTCTAGGCATTTTTTAACCTCTATAATGATTACTGGTAATACTTTAAATCGCTTAAGTCGTCGTGGTCTTACACCTGAACTATTTAAAAAACTTACTAATGGGGCTCCAAGGGTCCTTCCTTACCCTGAAAAGGTTATTCTCCAGTCAGCAGTCAAAGCAATTCTGTTAATAAATTAAATAAGGTGACTTCCCTCGTGAGCCCTCCAATGGCTACCTTAGAATCAAAGCCAAAACCCTCAGGGGGTTCTGTGAGACCCTACTTCCTCTGGCTTCCCCTCCAAGCCCGTCTCTGCGTCTTCACTCTCCTGTAGATTCACTGGCTTCTCATGTTGGACTCACTGCACAGCTAGTGAAACTGAAGTTTCTGAGCTCCTCACTTGCATAAGCCCCTTCTGAGGCCCTGGGAAGAGTTCTGACAATATTCCCACATGATTAAAAGGAAGATACTTTAACCACAATTGGTTAAGGCTGTTTTTTTTCATACAAACTTACCCTTTCGCGTATCTGCTCCTGACATGTGACAATGGTGAGACCTCATAACATATTCATATGAGACCATTTTTCTTTACCATCATTAAGGATTCCAGCTATGTCAATGCAGTCTCCAGTAGAAACGTTCCTGGAAATCCATTGCTGAGCTAGACAGCTAATAATAACTTGACTATACTTGGAAGTAACTGTGAAAAAATACATACAGCTGACCCAGGATTGAACTTCATGGACCCACTAATATGCTTTTTTTCAATAAATACATTGGAAATTTTTATGGAGATTTGTGAAAGTTCAATAAAACATTTTCTCTTTCTAACTTTTCTGTAAGAATACAGTACCTAATACATATAACATGCAAAATATGTGTTAAAAGATATTTATGTTATTGGTAAGACTTCCAGTCAATAATAGACTATTAGTTAAGTTTCTGGGGAACCTGAAGTTATATGTGGATTTTCAACTGCATGGGAATCAGCATCCCTAACCCCTGCATTGTTCAAGCGTCAACTGTACACCAGTAAAAGCCTATTCAGGCTCCCTATAGCCAGATTCCAGAAATGTGACAATCACACCAATCAAGCTTTGCAACATGGGACAACGGCATTTTACAAACTCAAAAAAAAAAAAAAGGAATTTTAAAGTTGATAATTCTCTAAATGTAATTGCATAATGTTCTGAAACATTTCACACAAATAAGAGATTATAAGTGACTGATTTATATATATATACATACACAGTGCTTTCTTTTGTAATAAATTATTATAAAAGAACTGAGAGAAAAGATAAAAAGTTATAGCCTCTTAAAGGAAAGAGATAGGAGTAATAAAATCAAATGAAATTATTTTGATATTAAGAAACAAAATGAAAAAAATCGTATTTTACCAAAGCAGTAATTCATTAAAAGAGATACATTTTGAAAAGAAGTAATGAATAGAATTTTAAATTGTTTGGTAATACAATTAATGAATAGGAGAGAATAATTTGAATAGAATGTGGAAAAAATTTTAATTTCACGCTGATTTAACATGAAATGCTGATATTAACAAAGATAACATAAAATTGTTAACATAGCACTATAGTGAGTCCACATCAATGACAAATGATTAATTACTATTGTCAGTTTGGAGTTTTTACAATTACTTTACAGGACAAAATAAAATGCCCTGTGATTTTATAGGTTGTATATAAAAAGAACTTTATAGAAGTTCCCCAAAGTTTACAGTACCCTAAAATATTCACATGACATTTACAATACCTGTATTAAAAACAAAAGACACTATTCTAATCCCTCATAAAGAAAAACAATTTTAATCAACTGTGTTAAAAAAAAAAGAATTCTCTTTCCATTGCTTCTTAAGAAAAATCATTGCCCTATAAGGACGTATTCAACAATATGCAACCAAAATATGTAGAAAAAATAATACAAAAGGCTTTCAATTAATTAAAAATATTATGATTTTATAAAAGAGAATGCTGGGGAGAGAGATACCTGCCCAGGCCCAAAGCCCAGCTAGAGCACTGCACCTGAGTCCTCCAGCGGCCGAACCAAACACCGAAGCCCTCTCACCATCAGCCAAGGCCCCGATGGGCCAGCTCCCAGGCCGAGGGTCACCAGTCCTCCCTGGGCCAACTGAGGACCCACTGTGCACCACGACCGCCCTGGAGTCTGGCACTTTGTCAACAGTCACTGCTCTCAATTCTGGCTGACTTTGGCTAGGCGCTTGTCCCCAGAAACAAAGGACTGGAGGCGCCTACAGCTGCACGCTGGCTGGCCTTGGTGACCAGGCGCCAGAGCGGAGGGAAGGCTCTTTCATCTAGCTTGTCCTGAAATGTCAAGACACTAACTAGGTCACCAGGTAACTTACTCCAAGAGCACCCTCGGAGCAGGTTTATAGGACAGGAGAAGGCCTCCCCAGAACCCAAACTGATTTATAGACTCTGGAGGGGGGTGCTGGCATTTCCTAGACCACCGTCCTGGCTAATCAATATCTGCTCTCCACTCGCTCAGGCAAAGCCAGCCTTTGTAAATAAATGCCAAGCCTAATTAGTTAACATACAAAATCTATCTATCATCTATCTATCTATCTATCTATCTATCTATCTATCTATCTATCTATCTATCTATCTATCTATCTTCTATCTATCCATCTACCTATCTATCTAATGATTTTCTTGGATTGTATATTGTTAGTGCTATTTACCAGTTAACCTCTCTAATTTATTGTGACTTATTTTCTCATTTCAGAAAAATAATGCTTGTTTTTGTAGCTAATTTTACTTTGATATTCTTCACTCTTCTTAATTAAAAAAGTCAAAGTCTCACTCCTTGCTGAACCTTGATTCATTCCAGTTGCTCTCTGCTTGTTGCACCGAGCCTGTCCTCACGGTTCCCAAAGACTGGGGGCTGGCACCCCTCCCAGGAATGCCCTGTAACGACCAAGTCAAGGGGCGACTCTCCCTCCTCCCACCGTCCAGTCACCCTCTCTCCTTTATCCTCACTCACGTTTTTCCCTGACACTCACTCCTGATGAATGGGAAGTCCACGAGCGAGGTCTGCTGTCTGTGTTAATAACAGTGGTAACTATCATCCTAAAACAGTGACTCATTTGTGAGCCATCAGAAAAAGTGAATCTGGAACATAAGAGATTATGTATTATATCTTTTTAAGTACATTTAATATGTCTGTGTTCATATATTAACATATATCCTCTTATACTCTTGTGTCACCACATGTAAAATGAAACTCACAGAATTACAACATAGCAAATTAGTATTTGGCAAAAGCTTTAGATTATCATTAAACAACTACCTATGAAACAACTATTATTCATGAAGCACTTTTATAGGTCTTTATTTAAATATGAACAAAATGTATTTCAATGACCTGTACCCTATATATTTATAGCATGTTATGGGAGACAAAGGCATACACACCCTCCACAAACAATTAACTGTGCATTGCAGTAGAATTAATAAAGTTAGGAGAAGTACAGTAAATTATTTTAATGATTTGGAGAAAAAAGAATTTAGTTTCAACCTCTTGTATCACTTTATTGTACTGATGTGACTTGGAATATTTTTATTCAGCACAGACTTTATTTTTTTAAGAAAGCTGAATTTTATCTAAATGTAGCTCATTTGTTATCACCTATTTCTGGCTGAAGAAGAGTAGGGAGGAGGGACAGTTTTATCAGGGCCAATACTTCCTAAGAACTAACTAAGCCTTCTGGGAAACCAATGTGAGAGGACCACAGTGATTTAAATGTGGAATGGGCAAAATTCTAAATAATATATCTTGGAGTTACAGAATATTTATTAGGAAAAAAATTTCTTTAATATTTTGATAATATGTGAGCTCTGTGAACATTGTGTCTTTATTGATCTTTTTGTTATTGTGTTGATTTATTAAAGTAGGGTTTTGAGTAACTCTATTCTCTGTCCACTTTCTTTTGTAGAATGAAGCCATTTGAAGATACTCAAAATGTTACTGTGCTAGAACTCAGTATCTGCATATATATAATGAAAGTCAGTATGTAGTTATACTTTTATTTTACCTGTTAAAGTAAAATACACAATTTAAATATCCACTCTGTCACTGAGCCACCCTGTGAACTCAGGCAGTTTACTATATATTTCCAAAGAATTATTTTCCTTGTCCACAAATTGAGCTTAATAATTGTACCTTCCTCAAAGGAACGCTGTAAGAAAGATAGCAGGGCACCAATTTGAAGCTCTTAGCATAGACCCTTGAATGTGGCAAGTTGTCAAAATATCAAGACATTATCCGGTGAGCTTTAGTCTTGATATTCCAAAGAGAAGGTCTTGTTTGCCCCTGTCCTTGTGTATTTGTAGGTACATCTCACAGTAAGGAAGTGAAAGTCCTCTTCTCCCGGAATGATCACAACAAGAGTGTCATCAGAGAAAGCAATGCTTTATCTGGATTTTGGACGTTAAATTTTGCATGTAAGAGAGAGACACTGGTGTAGTGTGATTATTGAAAACAGAATACAAGGCTTTAGCTGTATTCTGTTTCTTGAATAAAATGGAGATAGGCATGTATCACTTCATGGAGAATGGAAAGTAACAAATACATTACAGCTCCTGTACCCGTCTTCGAAATCAACTCTCCTGCACCCCCAAACACAACCTCTCTCTCACAGCTTATTTGGGGTGGGGGCATTTAAAAATTTCCTATGGTGTAAAATGTAGGTGACAATGTTAAGTCAAAGACTGAGTTCCTATTTTGTGCTATTTATGCATTTTGTGGGCAACCTGAATAGATCCAGGTCAACACCATCCTGCACATCTGTGAGGCCAGCTGCTGGCTCAGTTGTAATGATCCTGCCTTCCTTGCAGCCCTCTCAAGGGGCATTGACTTTCTATCTTATATCGCTCACTAGCCACAGTCCAGTGGACTTAGAATGGAGCAGAAGTCTATCTTACTTTTCACTACCATGGAAACCAGACATTCAGACATGGAAACCCTATTTCCCTTAAAAATGTGTAGCATAGGAGCTCATGTCATGGCATTATACCACTCACTTGTCCTTGTCTTAAGTATCTATGTGGAAACTTATATCAGCTCCCTCTCCACCCTAGATTTTAAACCCAGTTCACTGTTGTTTTCTCCAACAGTAATCCTCTTTTGAATGATTTCAATATATTCAGGAAAATGGTAATTTCCTGATCAGAGCTATGAGAACATTCTACCTCGGGTACAGGTCATAAGTATGTACTGCTGTAGTAGGATTTTAAAACAATAATAAAACTGAGTAAATTTGGTTCTGTTTGTGGTTATTACCATGTGGCATAATTTTAAAACAATATCAATGATAATACAGTACTCTTAAAAACTCTTTTAATGGGCTACATTCTAATCAATTGTAGTTACTATTAGTTTTAAAATACAATCTTTATTTAGCTTCAAATTAACAAAGTTTTATTAATTTCCTTAATAAATATTTTAGCCCATACAAGATCTAATGAAAAGAACTCCGGGTCTTCTGTAGCTGGCCTCCACACACTGGACTTGGCTATGCGTATGCATTTTAAGAGAAAGTTCATATGGTTTGTAATTGCTGGAAATTGCTTGTGTGTTCCCTGGCACCACAGACGCCAGGGGTTAAAGCAGTCAGTAAGGGTAAATGGAAGTTCAATGAAAGAAAAGTTTAAGTGACTCTGTGGTTTTGGGATTTTTTTGCCTATCATATTTCTATGTTTTCTAATGGTTACTACTTTTAATAATTTTGTTACAGAGAGAGAGAGAGAGGAGTTAGAAATCTTCCAGCTGGTTGTTAAATATGCAAGATGCACTAGTGCTGGATACTCTCCTTTCAGCTTCTTGCCCTCAAAATACTTCTTCATGTAATCTGACTCAGCAGTCTATTCAAGGTATAGCCTGGACATTTTTATTTCCAGTGAGAGCTGCTGTTCATAATTGTACTCTCAAGCATTGACTTCCTAACAATACCTCATATAGTTCATGGCAATTCCTGTTAGTATGATGACTCCATAATATTCCATTCACTTGAATACTATCTACAATCCATTAAGTATCACTTTTACATGACTATTTCCACCTCTAAAAATGTCCCTTATCCATATTTGATTCAAAGTTCCATCATATTCATTCCCTTTTATGTACATGCAATTCTTTGCCTCTCTTTGTCTTTTTTATGCCCTTGTTAAAATCAAATGCTGTTAAATTCAACTCCCCACTTACTCCATGTTTTGCCTTAGACACCTCAACTTGCTAGAGAAATACACTAGGGTGCTCACAATTCTCACTTTACTTATTAACTACTGGTCTCAGCTTTACGACAAATCCCTAGATCACTCACCCTCCTGCTCTGCTAGATGACTTCTACCTTTTCCTCTCTCCACTGGTCTTCAAAATCCCCTCCCCAATCCTCTCAACTACCTACTTTCCTTCTCAATTCACTGAGCAAATTATTGCAATCATATTCTGTAAATAGCCATCTTAACATTTACCTACTTACCCCTGTCTTCATGCACTTTGAGCCCAGTTCTCATACTCTAGATGAGCTGTCTATATTCCTAGCAAGGTCAGTTCCTCTGCCTGTGATCCTATAGCCTCCCTCTTATCTCAGGGGAATTGATCCCACAATTCTCCCATCTCTGTCCTGTATGAAAAGTTGCCCCTATTGAATCATGCCCATTACCATCATACTTATGGATACACCATTTTGGTTTCTATATGAAAAAAAAAAAACACAGTTCTCCCTTGAAACCTGTCTTTTCCTATGGTTAACCATATTACTCTGCCAATGTAACCACAAATCTCCTTTAAAATTTTGTCTATATTTGTATGCTCCAAGTTGTATGTTCTCAGATTTTCTTGAACTCATTCAGTTAGGCTTGGACACCTACCACTTACCAGTGAAATAACTTTCATGATAGTCACTAATTACTTCTGTGTTGCTTTAACTGCTGGTCATTTTCCAGGAAATACCAACTTAAAGGTATTATTTTAAAAGATATATGTACTTGTTAGCTGTCTAAAATGCAAATTATTCTGAAATCTGAAACACATTTTTCTCTAAAAAGTTACAGATGGGCATTGTGTTCCAGTATAAGGATCATATATCTAATATCATACAAAGTCTCCTCTAAGGGAAATTAAGCCCAGAGGGGGGCTTACTTTATTAAAGACTCCTTATTTTCTCATTTTTATCTCTGAAGGTCTGACAATCTACATAAGATGCGATCCTCTTGGGTTTTATCTAGATTCTTCACCCTTTGGACGCTTGTTATCACCCTTATTTTTAGAAGGCAAAACTGAGACCCAAAATTGTGTAACTACTTCAAGATGACAAGATTAAGAAAAAAATGCTTGAGTTAAAAACAAGGTAAAACCTGCTCTGAAGCTAATGGTCTTTTAAATTGCTCAAAACTATTTTTGAAACAATTATGGAAAATCTGCAATAAGAATAAACCACCTTCTCAGTTGGTAAAATGTAGTCTAAAATCTATTAATAAAGTATTTTCAACTAAATTAAGGCCGTCATATGAACATACATTATTTTTAAAAGTCATTATGAATCTCTTCTGTGAACAATGTGAGACCTTTGCCCAGGGGCTGGTGTGTTCTTATGTCCATATACCCAGCACAGAGGGATTTGATAAAACTGTTGCCTAGATGAATGAAAGACATTTGCAATAAAAAAAATATATGATATTGGCCTTATTCCCAAAATTAAAAGAAAAGTCAATCTTTTGTTTTAGTTTAAGCAATTAGTCTGCCTATAATCATGTAACTTCTGGCCTTCTCTTAATTTGCATGTCATCATGATCAGTTAAACAATGTCTGCAATTAATTTGCTTTATTTGGCTCATTCTTTTGAAGGGCTTCGTGACTGATTTATTTATGGCATATTCCATACATTAAAATAAGTACAACCCTGAAATTGCTAATGATTAAAGTAGATGTTTTAAAATATTAGTTTCTTTATAGACACTGCATATTATTTTAATTTCCTAGATAAGTATATAAAAGATTTAGCATAATGCCATTCATATCAATTTATGATAAGTCAAATCAAGAATTAGTTCTAAATTATATTTTTTTATACTTTTCAGAGTAAAATAAATATGTGAAATTAGTCCCCTCTGCTCAGCTTTTACTTTATTATCTGTCTTAGAAATTCGTTTTCCTACTTTACCTATCCATTTACAGTTCTCCTCAATAAACCTTCTGTGGCATTGAGACACTTTATTACAGATACACAACACGACAGTGCACACCAACCAACTTCAAATTTCTAGTTTTACCTTCAGAGAGGGTGATATTATAACAAGCAAATTCAAGAGCCATGAAAAAGTAAGGAAAACAAGTTTATGTCAAAGGAATAAATGGTAGCAATTGAAAATGAGCCACCTGTTTCTCATTAAGCAAACAAGTAATGTGGCATATAATTCAGTGGTTGAAAAATGTATTTTACATCCCAGGATCTCTTTCAATGCTAGAATTTCAGTCTTTTAAAAACGATAGCAAGGGAACAATGTGCCATAACAGTCTCTTACAGGATCTTTAGTGTAATGCAGAGGGATCCTCAAAAATAGAAGTCATTTATCAGGTGATTGCAGACAGTGCTGCTGCTATCTGACTTCTCGTGTTATCAGAGAAGGAATCAATGCAAAAGTAATTAATAAGGGCCATGCCTTCTACATCTCTCCTAGAGGAGTGGTTCTGAAACTTTAGCATGCATCAGAATCACAAGGAAAACCTTGTGATTGTCATTGCCATCCCTAGATTTCTGATTCAATTTGGGGTTGAGCCCGCATTTGTAGCATATCCCCAGGAGGTGCTAATGCTGGTGGTCTAGTGATCACAGTCTCAGAATCACTGTGTTAGGATCACTTAAGGAATAAGGAACACACAGAGGCAATTAGAGAGTTTTTTAAAACTATTATGAAAATTAAATTGATGTATGAACACCCATAACCATACACCTTCAATAATTGCATGTAAGTAGAAAATTTGATTTAAGTCAAATTTTAAGGGGGAGGTATAACACCTAAGTAAATGGGTATCCAAGCTGAGTACCAACTGTTCAATTTATAGCACTAGCTCATAGTGATTTCTACCATAAATATCACATGCAGAACTATTTTGGTGTCCATTTAAAATAATGCTTTACCTACAATACTCTCCTTTCTAACAAAGTCCATCTGAAATCCTAAGGATATTGTGACAGCAAATACGATAATAAAATAATGCTCGTGAATGTGGAGCACACATGCCCATATACATCACACAGAAAGTCACCACACAGAAGTATTGGTGGGAAGACTGGGAATTAGAGCAAGAGGAAAATGCAGATAGTTCTCCCTCATTAGACCTTGATCTCCTGAAAAGCAAAAGCAGTGCTTGCATATTCATACAGCACAATGGCTTCTGTGCATTATGTGATGAAGGAATAGCATTTAGGCTCTTCACAGAAAGTTCCATGGTATCCGTATTTCTGTGCAATAGTGAAGTTGTACATAATTCACTGAGTCTAGAATCTACTCTTGAAAAAATAACTCATTGTAAAATGGCCATCCAGTTGCTGACAGGATAATGGAGGTATTTAATAGTTTCAATTTCATATGCAGTCATATTTTGTTCAGCACATAGAGTGGGCAAGACATACCCAGTGTAGAAAACTAGACAAATTAGCATGTTGAACAGGAAAGCTATTCCTGTTGCATTTTTAATTCAAATTAAAAAAAATTTCTACTGGTAACACACTATTTTCAAATATTAATGTAAATAGTTATTAAAGGTAACATAAACTAGTAAAATGATCTGTGAACAGATGCATAAACAAAGAAATATTTTCTACAAATGGTAATGAAGGTCTTATTTCAGTGACCAGATCTTCACACATTTATAGGATAATAACAGTAATGCAGTGTCCAATAAGATTAGCAGAATTAAAGAAATAAAATCTGAAATAGATGAGGCAATTTTGCTACATTAGACAATCTTTCACTAGCTCTTCGTATTATAGTTGGAGTTCTGAAGTGAGAGATGCCTGCCAATGTATTGAAATCAGTACCTCAGTTTGGTAGAAGTAAGTGCTCCTCTATGTGATGTGTCCTGTCTTAGGTGTATCTTCTCATTATTTATAATTTGTTGTATCAATTAGTGTTCGTTACACAGTTCCTTTAAGGCTTAAACTATACCATTCACTATGCTACATGCTGTGGGTATTCTACATGAACAATAAAACATAATCCATTCAAGCTCAGAGTAGTCATAATCTAGAGCAGAGTTTGCCAAACTACTACCAACCAGAGTCTGAATTTGGCTCAGACCCTTTTCAGATGGCTGGAGAGCCAACAATTTTTCAATATTTTTAATGGTTTGTTAAAACATTTTTAAGAAGAAATATGTAATGTGACAGAGGTGTCACTTATTGCTACAATGGCAATCGTATTACAATAAATAAAATATAACAAATTAACAGGTACATCTTAGATTTACACAATGTTAACATGTCAAATATAATTCAATAAAAAAACGCAACAGGGTTAATATGTGAATTACAAAGTTTAAAATATTGACTACTTGTCCTTTGCTTAAAGTTTGCCAATAGGTGATTTAGAGATATGATTTTTTGAATGATCCATTTTAAAGATCCATCTGAGTATGCAAAAACATTAAAACTTCATGTATATGTATCTGTGCATGTGATCCTACATTTTACATATTTCTGTGTATGCCTCATTTCATGCATAATATATTCACACCAACAGACATTATGTAGTTTTGAGTAAATAAATAAAAATACACTGAATGTGCTGGTTCAACTTATCTTTTACTAAAAGTGATATATATAACCTAACGTATTAGTGGTCCACTCTAATGTGTTGAGCAAAATATGATTGCATATGAAATTGAAACTATTAAAGAGATAAGTTGAATACTTGTGATGAGCTAATAGGAGTGCAGAGAAGGAAGTTATTGAGACCTCTAGTTGTCATTTGGTGAAAATAGCTGTGTAAGTTACAAAGTGATACTGGGGTTCTTGGTTGCGGAGTCCAACAATGAACTTCATGAACAAACAAGGCAGGAGATTTACAGAGAGTTTTTATTCAGTTGGAGAGAGAGAGCGTTATTCAGGATAAGAGAAAACATCGAACTCCCCGCAGGTGCGGGGAGGGGCAAGGTTTCCGTTTGGGGTCTCGGTATCTAGGGTTTTATGCCTGCTGCAGTGGGAGTTTTCTATAGATTCAGCCAGAATGCTAGTTATATTTTAACCTATCTCTGTGAAGCTCTCCTCGATACCCTATTGCGAACTAATGGACCTACATGACTATAAGCAACGAGCTGTTCTGTATCACTGGGTCCCGGTGGGGAATTCATTGTTACATTGTTTCAACCTCAAGCACCCTGTTTTTTTCCACGTTCCTGAAGCCTCAGTAAAACTTGTCCTTTTCCAAGGTGCACGCTGTGCTCTAACTAGGCAGGAATTGCACTCTGCTGCTCCCCTATCTCAAAACGAAGTGATGATTTGTGATATAAAGTAAAATTTATTTCATTAATATTGAAGTGTGAAATATTTTTTACTCTTTTCTTTCAGTTAGATGATTTAATTAAGAGGTCCAAGAAGAAAAGTTGTAAAGAAATACAATATCTCACAATACCAATAGCATGATTAATATTAATCATTAATTAGTTAACATAAATACCTATTGTCTAACTTTGTTTTCTGTAATTAAATTTTGATAGACCTAATATATTCTTCAAAGGGTAATTTTTAACTTTGTATCTTAAACAGTATTTGCTAACAAAAATTGATATAAAACTTCAGGGGGGGATTTAATTTTAAAAAATGTGCATCTCTTCAATACTAAATAGTTTTAATTCCAGAAATTTGCATCTTTAAAGCAAACTTACATATGCACACGTTACCCTAAAAAATTTAAAAAATTGCAAAATGGAATTTTGTACAACATTGGAGTTCTCACACATTATAGTTTGCTTCCTTCCTTCTTTGCTTTATTATGTATAAATATCAGTGACTGAATGCTTGCACATCCATTTTCAGTAACTGTTATTTCCTAACACTTTAAAATATGGCAGTTTTAGGTACTCCATTTATTAATAGTTGAATTGGGTATTGACAATTTATCTTGAACAAAATGAAACTAATTTTAAGTTTTCAAACATTATAAAACCAAATAGAGAAGAGAAACAAAGAAAACATAGTTCTGCTGAATTATTTTTCTTGCATATTCATTATAAGTTCATAACAAGATTCCATATTAGTCATTGTCCCTATGTAGATATGATTATTTTAATTAAAAAATATAGCCCTGAAAAAAATTGTAGGTTTTTATTGTTGAAGCGTTTAAAAAGTTAACACTGAATTGAAAAATAATGCATTTTTTGGAAAAACTGATTAAAATATATGACTACATATGAAAGTATTTATTATGTTTATATTAATTTTCAATAGATAATGAAGTTATTTTAACAGACATGGATAGATATTTTATTTTGTAAAATTATTTTTTGAATATTAGTTTTCAAAAGAAACATTTTATGTCTAAAATTTATCAAAAAATGAACTTCAAGGTATTTAAAGATTGAACTGCATAGTTACTTATGAAAGAGGAAAATTAAGGAAAGAATTACATGCCTCCAAAAATGTTTATCAAATAAGCTATAGAGATAAGCCATCAGAGGTCCAGTTTACCCTACTTTTATTAATGTACTATCAAGAGAGACATCCATATAAGCACAGGCACACACCTATACCCACACATAAAGTTGGTAGCATATCAAATTGAAAAAGTAATTTATCAATGGTTGCTAGGAGTATACTTGCTTTTATTTTCTCCTTTGAACTTTCATATATTTGCAATTTTGTAAATAGTCAGCATCTACTAAATTACCAATCTGCTGATGAAAATTAATAAATGTGCTCTTTTTGGTAGGTTGAGAGGCATTGTATTGGTTTGAAGGCTCTGAAGTTGGACTAGGTTTAAATGCCATTTGTCTGTCTTAGCAACTGAATGACCCTAGGCTAGTTACCCAACTTCTCTGTACTTTGGCATTATTATCTATAAAACAAAGACAATAATAGTAGTTACCTCACAGGATTGCTTTGTAATGATAAAAGTTAGTGTTTAAAGTATACTTAGAATTATGCTTCATATAAAGGAAATAAAACATATTAACTATATTGTGGTTATTATTATTTATGTAGCCATGTTTGTTTTAGGCACTTAAGTCCTCCTTACCCTTTCCTGGACATATTGAGTCTGTTTCTAGGTTTGAAGCTTTACTCATGTTTTATACTGCTTAATTTTACAGATATGTAACCATATTTTTCACAGACTTTGTTTCTAACTCATTGTCTTAGACTTTTTTCTTTTATGTGTATTTCAGTGAGGTCCCACTATATTTTTTTGTGAGAGTAGCAGTTAGGATTAAGCTAAGTATTTAGATCTGGATGAACATTTCTTTGCTTAGTATTGAAATCAATCTCCATAAATCTATCTCAATATCATCTTGACTGTTCTATCACAGTATTATAATAAGCCTAAATTCAGATATCAATTTATCTTGATACCCACATCTGTGTTCAGATATTGCTTTAGATATTATAGTGCACATGTGCTATTTACAGTTAACCAACAGAATGATCCTGCAACATTTTGGTCATTTGTCAAATATGTCTCTTGCTTTCCCAAGGTAAAATTGAGTTTAAATAACACTAAGTCAAACAACCAACAAACAAAATGTATTCTAATTTCTTAGAACCCCTGCAGCCATATGCAAGGGCATGGGGTGCAAACCACGGCCTGTATTCTGTCCTTATGTGTCCCATGTGTTAGCTTGCCAGGCTGCCATAACATATCACAAACCAGGTGGTTTAAAATAATGGAAATTCATCTTCTTCCGGAAGCTGAAGCCTGCTGGTAGGGCCAAGCCCCTTTGAAACCTGTAGAACAACCCTTCCTCGCCTCCTTCCTACTCCTCGTGGTTGGTCAGCAGTCTTTGTCTTTTCTTAGCTTGCAGCTACATAACTCCCACCTGTGTCTTTGTGTTCACTGGCAGTCTTCCTCATTGTCTCTGTGTTCATGTTACATGGCCATTTTATAAGGACACCGGTCATATTGGATTAGGGCCAATGCTACTCCAGTATGACCTATTTTGACTTAACTAATAAAACCAACAATGACCCTGTTTCCAAAAATGTTGGCAGAAATGTTTAGGGTTAGGATTTGAACATAACTTTTTGGGGGAGACACAATTCAAACCATAACAGCCAGCAAAATAACAATGTTTTTTACTTTGTTAAGAATTATAAAATATTACTTTATCTATATTATCCCAAATACATTTTGCACTGAATTCCCGCTTACTAAATGTAGTCCATATTACAAGAATTAATCATTAATAGCCTGGATTCTTGTTTCTGTGTCATTCGTGCTACTGGTGCTTTTTGCATACAGATCTAGCAATTACCTCTGATCGTGCTCTCTCTTCAGTGCGCCTTTGTTCAGCCTACCTGGAATGTCATCTCCTCATCACCAGTTTTCAGAATTATAGTCACAGCTAATACCTAGCTCATTCAGTATGCACATTCCTAGTTTCCTCTAGCATGAAATAATCATCCCCCCAAAATTACAAGTGTTGTTATTTGCATTGCTAATTTTATATGTTCAATGTCTTCTGCTGTTATTACTTGAACAGGTGTTATTACACAAACATTTTGCATTCTGAAAGTGCCTGGCATAATATCTTTCACAAAACAATTTTTCAAAATGTATTTTATTGCTGAGTCATTGAATGATGATGGCAAAATACTGCTTTGAAATATCCAGATAATTGTTTCAGTTCACTATATCACTTGGCACAGGTAGGTAAATCTAAAACTAATGATTAGGGCCAAGATTCCGAAATTAGAATGCATTATGTGATTATAGTTATGTTATAGACAACATAACAAAAGCCTCTTAGAAAAACTGATAACATTTATTTAACCTTATTGTCTTTGTCATGTACGTATTTATTTTGTGTTTATAGTATTGTAATTTGTTAATGTAAGATTTCCTCTCTGAAGATGTAATTGCTTTAAGGGGCTATATGCACAATGCTTTTAAAAATATCATTTTATTCAAAAAATATAAAATTCTATGTAAATATAAAGCTGTAATTGTAAAAGGGATAGGTACTTATAAAATTAGACCCAAATTCTAAGACAGCAAAATTACAGATTAAAATATTAATTAATTCTATATCTTCAAAGATCTTTTATATCTCCTTTTAAAAATAAAAATGATTAGTAGTTGATTCTTTAATCTGTTGCATTATGACACTGCAGCTGAAGAGAAATTAAGGTAAAATTTATAGCAGTGCCATTGAAACTTCACAATTTAATTTTCCTTGGGTACTGCGTTCTCTTCCTCACTATCCATACTTGAAACTTTACCCAATCTGAACAATTTCTGATTATTTCTAAGGTAGCTAACTTCATACCATGCCTCTAAAGGGAGCTATTTACATTTCACAAGCAAAGAAATCAGTTTGCAGGATGTTTCAATATCATGACAGAAAGATTAGTTCAAAAATGAAAAATCCAGACAATCAACCAGCTGTTTCATATACAAAATGCCAAACATCTGGTTCTCCTGACTTTTTTTTCTCACTGACTTGATTGAAACAGCAGGGTTGATTGTGTTGTGTAAATATAGCCTTGGAGCAGGAAAATTAGGGAGTAAAAAATCTTCACTTTATTGTATCCTTTTTAAAATCCCAGATTCAGAGATTCTGAAGCGATAGTGTCAGCTATTTGAACAGACTGACTTCCATTGTTTTCATAGTTGACTCAGTAAGATGTTTATAACAGAACTCTGGAAACTGCAAGATTATTTTAATTACCATAGTTATTAGCATTTCTGTTTTCCAGTTACCTTCAAAACGCGCATTTCCCAAGTCTGAACAAATGAACTCAGGACTGCTTAGATCTTCAATACAATCCCAGTGCCATAAATAAACTGGTCTTATGCCTCAAGAGATGGCCATTTATTAGGTAAATATTGGCACATTACAGTGGATGGTATGAGACCCTGGCTCATTCCCCCATATGAATATGAAGTGTATGTAGTCTGAGGCCATCCAGTCATTCACATTTGCGATAATGCGCCGTTGCCATTGCCGGCTATGCGTTGCTTACACAGCTTAGCTTACCACCGGAGAGAAGCTGGAAACCAGTAAAGCAATAATTGGTACATCCGTAAGCAAAGTCAGCAGGCTTTCAGCTATCAACAGGAAGGAAGGCTGTAGCGGGATGACAGAGTGAAAAACAGCAGACAGAAAGGAGAAGAGGAAAATACCACGAGGAAATGAGAAGTAATAGGAGAGTGGCCTTACACCAAAATCAAGATCATGCTTAGAGGAAATCACAGAAAAGACGTCCTCTGTAAAAATCAGAGTCCATTCAAGCATTTTGTCTACTTAGTAGGGATAGTCTAATTAATTATGCTTTTTTCCAAGTATCTCGTGTGTGTGTATGTTTGTGTGTGTGCATGCATAATGTTAACCCACTGAAATTGAACTGAAAGAGAAAAGTTTAAGTCATATAGTACTTAAAGACATGATCTTCATCAAACAGTGTTTTTAATTACCAAATTATATAGTTATGCTCTGCTCATTAGGATGAAGATGACACATTAAGGAATACAAAACTACAAATACAAATGAAAGGAATGAAGAGAAAGAAAAGAGAGAGAAAGAAATTTAATTCAGTGCTCCCCATACTTTAGAATACATTTTCTCCAGCTTTCCAGCTGTGAAGGCAGCCATTGTTCTCGGGGGAGCTAATTATACTAAGAAACTCGCTTTCCTGGTGGGATATAATAAGCACAGTTCATTCCAGAACTTTACCAGAGTGTGTCAAAGACCCACAACTGTGTGGGGCTGATTCTAGGGGCATTCAGTACGGAGCTCTGTAGCTGCAGCAAACACACACACCATTACTAGGGAGCTGATGGAATAGGACAGAGGCCTCAGGAATGGGAAGTTATGGTGTCCTTAATGCTGAAGTGTAGGAGCCAAAGAGCTAAGGAAGAGGCTGACGGGCTAATGATCCCACCTATGATAAACACTACTTACCATGGAGTCTTGAGCAGACTTCTCTGTCAGCAGGAGCTGTGTGGAGGGGACTGGCGTAGCCATCTGCTCACTATTCTAGTGGCCGTTTTTTTCTACTTGCTTAGTTATTATAAATAGTGACCTAAAAAGCAGTGGAAAGGCAAACATTTGGGAGGGATTTACAAAAAAGCATTAAAGTAGATGCAAAATATAAACAACTTCACAATTTTGCACTTAGTGTTTTGTAGAAGAGTGATCATTTAATCACAGCCTTTACTTTCTTAAATGTTCACCTATTGAGTCTATTTCTGAAAAATGAGACCCTTCAATCCTGGTTTAGGTCTTCATGGTGTCTAACTTTGCATATAACTAAAACAATAAATAATAAAGGCATTTAAATGAATGTTATGGTTGGAGACGTTTGAGTTGCTTCAAGAATGAAACAAGAGATATGAGTTGACACACCTGAATTAGCAATCTATAATTTTACTATAAATTTTTAAACTATTTATATGGTGAATTTGCATTTTGCTTACTTTAGTATTTGGGACAAAATAAATATCAGTGAGTATGGAGAATGTTTATTTTTCTGGCACCACAATGAGAACTTACCAAGAAGAATTTCTGAATACCTAATTCTTTTTTGTGTGATGACTCATACTTCCTTCTTTCTTTACTCCCCCAGAGATTGTCAAAATAGAAGCCTATTTACGCATATTTGCCTCTTTATAATGTAAAGGTTTAAAAATACATTTCTCTAAATATTACTCTGACAAGAAGCAACAGAATTAAAAGACAATCATCCAAAATTTATAACAAATTACTTGTGTCAAGGTCCTAAAATTTCCTTTCAGAAAATGAATTTTGCTGTGCTGAGCAGTGGATATATACAAGATTGCCACCTTAGTTCTACTGAAATAGCCAGGCTCCATGGGAGCTCTCTGAAATTTTCCACTGGCAGTTCCGCGAGTAAGCTTCATAATGACCTTATGGAAATAGCCCTGTTTTCAACACATGCCCCTTGCTTCAGTCAAACGAACCTGACCAGCTGTGACAAACAGCACAGCAGAGTTCTTTTCCACTATCCAATTCAAATCCATTTCATCTCGCTTGGGAGGCAACTGTAATTTAGTGTTAGGATTTATGACATGAAAGCATATGTACGACTCAAAGTTCATGGAATCGATGACAACAGAAATATCCCTACTATGTTTATACAGTAACACTAACTTTTTATAGAATAAAAGTAGTTCTTTTATGGAATCTGGTAAAAAGAAACACCCTGGTATAACTAATAACAAAAAGACCAAGAACAAACGCACATATAAAATTTACTCTTTTAAGGAAATAAAAACAAATCCTTAATGGGATATGGAAAAAGGAGAAACACTCTCTGTAAAACCAGCCAAATAATGGATAAGTTTTGGTTTCCTGATATGGCACTTCTATCAAAATCATGATTCTCTTTGCCCACTTACACTGTAGACCGTGAAGTATAATGTACAATATCACAAAGAATTATACTATAAAATCTCATGAGTATTTTCAGAAATGTCAGACTAAATATACTTTGAAGTGAACTGATGTTATTTAGATTAGTAATTATAGTCACATAGTTTTTGTCATAATTGATTTTATATTTTTGAAAGTTTTATAAAACATGCAAGCACAACTCTAACTTCAACTTTAGGTGAAAATCGGCTCTTTAGGTTGTTTTGATTTGTAACCAACTCAAAAGATTCAGGGGATGTATTGGAACTTGAACTGAACTGAGCCTCATGTAAACTGTAAGATAAATTCTAGCCGAAATAAGCAGGCGAAGAGAGGCAACAAAGGGCCAAGCAGTTTATTTTGAGTGCAATTCCCAGGCGATGTTCCCCAGTCTACGGAATTGGAAGCTGGGGAAATCGCGCCCAGCAGGGCAGGCAGCAAGTTTTTAAAGAAGGCAGGGGGAGGCAGAGCTTAGATTTACAGGGGCGCGAGGATTGGCTCGCCCAAGGCACATTTTTCAGGTTGGGAGGGGGCAGCAGCCGGGGACATTGGCACATCATCAGTGTCCGGCGTGCTCACTTCTCCCTCTGGTGCCTCCAGCCTTACATAAACTTAAGGTCTAAACAGTGATCTTCATTTTCCAGCACTTTTACTGTGATTTTGACAGTTTTCTTATTTATGCAAATTGAATTAACAGTCTTTGGCAATGTACATAGAACATATAAAAATCTAAGAAGACAAATTAACATTTTGTTTGAAAATATATATATCATCTATTTCAAACAAAATATTAATACATATAATATAACATGATATAAGTATATATACTTGTGAAAGGAAAAACAAATATAGAAAATATTTGAAGATCAGAAGTCAGATGAGGAGAACACTAGGCAGAACCCTCCTGTTCTTAAAATGATTTATTTGCAGATCTCTTTTACCTTTACTGGAAAATCCCACCTGACCCCAAATTTAAAGCTAACTTACGGATAAACAACTAGTCAAATATTTTCTTAGGAGATTAGTAAAGGACTTTCTGTTTTGGATGATGCCAACTAGTATTCTGTTTTGCTAAAATCTGCATGCCAGAATGGCTGAAATGCTGTGATTTCCATTCCTGGAATCTTGAGCCCCTATTCTGTGCCCTAAACTCCTAGAAAACCATTTCCCTACTTAATGGCTTCTCAGGCTGTTTTCTCTCCTGTATATCAGCTAGTAAGAAATTCTCTGTTTCTGCTAATCTCCTAATTTAGTTCAACATACATGTTATAAGGAGGAAGAAAAAGAGGAGGCAGTGGGACAAAAGAGAAAGAGAATGAAGTATATAATCAGGTTTTTTAAAAATGTAAAGTGTCTCACTGAAATCCTTAGATGTTGTGTTTATTGAACTTTATGATACTGATAGATCTAAATACAACTCTGTATACATTTATTATTTTTTAGGCCAATATAGAACGTCACCAATCTTCAGTTTGTACCATTTGCCACCTTAGCATCAATTTAAATATTTTATGCTATGTAGGGTTAGAATTCTGTTTATAATACATTTTTTTTTTTTTTTTTTTTTAATAATTATTTTTTATTGAAGGGTAGTTGACACACAGTATTACATTACATGAGTTTCAAGTGTACAACACAGTGGTAGAACATTTATATACATAATTCTAGGTTCCAGCTATCACCCTACCAGGCTGTTACAATATCTTGACTATATTCCTTATGCTATACATTACATCCCGATTACTAATTTATTTTACCATTGGAAGTCTGTCCTTTTTTTTTTTTTTTTTTTTTTTTTTTGTGAGGGCATCTCTCTTATTTATTGATCAAATGGTTGTTAATGACAATAAAATTCTGTATAGGGGAGTCAATGCTCAATGCACAATCATTAATCCACCCCAAGCCTAATTTTTGTCAGTCTCCAATCTTCTGAGGCATAACAAACAAGTTTTTACATGTAGAACAAATTCTTACATAATGAATAAGTTACATAGTGAACAGTACAAGGGCAGTCATCACAGAAACTTTCGGTTTTGCTCATACATTATGAACTATAAACAGTCAGTTCAAATATGAATACTGATTTGGTTTTTATACTTGATTTATATGTGGATACCACATTTCTCTCTTTATTATTATTATTTTTAATAAAATGCTGAAGTGGTAGGTAGATACAAGATAAAGGTAGAAAACATAGTTTAGTGTTGTAAGAGAGCACATGTAGATGATCAGGTGTGTGCCTGTAGACTATGTGTTAATCCAAGCTAGACCAGGGCAATAAAACATCCACGTATGCAGAAGATTTCTCTCAGAACGGGGGGGTGAGGTTCTAAGCCTCACCTCTGTTGATCCCCAATTTCTCACCTGATGGCCCCCCTGCGACTGTGCCTGTCTTAGGTTGTTCCTCCCTTGAGGAATCTTACCCGTCTCTGGCTAACCAGTCATCTTCCGGGGCCATACAGGGAAATGTGAAGTTGGTAAGTGAGAGAGAAGCCTTATTGTTTGAAAAGGTTAGCTTTTTACATCTTTGCATATTTATGCCCTGTGGCTTCTATGCCCAGCATTTGTCTTGAGGTATCTTTACCACTTGGAAGAATTATGATACTCGATAAATTTGATACGAGGCACGAATTCTATTTAAGGGTTGTAATTAGGAAGGAAGAAGAAAAGCTGTAGAAGTAGCAGGCGGAAGAAAACATGGGAAGATTGATTATTTCTTTCGCATATCTTCTTGTAGAGTAACTTCAGCATGTACAGGTTTTAAGCTACTACTTAAATTGCGCACACACATTAACATAATAGGAGTATAGTTACATAACCAAAGCATATCTGTAATTACCAGCCATCTCCAGTGAAACCAAGAAAACCAGTTAGGCACCTTAGGCATTTGTGAAAACTTATCTATGACATGGTGGATATTGTCCAACTGAACTTGAACAGTCTGAGAGAAATCAGACAAATTAAAACAACCCCTTCCTGGGGACTGTTCACATGCCATATGTTCTTTTAACAGTAAATAGTCTGTAGTTGTAAGACTTTGGAGCGCTACAATTTGCACTTCTCCAAATTCTTGGTTGAGTTCCAACAGTATAGATCCAGTCAAATTTGTTGTTTTACTGTATGCACAGGCCAGCTTAGATATCTCCATCCTCATTCCCATGGCAAGTCCAGGAACGGGTGGGATGAGTGCATCTACAGCTGTAGCAGTGCGTGGATCTTTGTTGGGGTTTTTTGATGATCATCTTCTGGCATGAGTCTTCCAGAGAGTGCTGATGTTGGAAGTTCTTTTTCATATCGTATCTTAGTTCATTTTTGGGGTAGCCCAATTAGGCTTTGATCCTCTGTATAAACACAAACAGACCCTTTGCCTACACTTTTATATGCCCTTTATACCCTTGTGTAGAACTCGTTGGAGGTTACCACACAGGAACTGCCCCTTTTTTTTTTTTTTCTTTGTTTTTGGTATCACTAATCTACACTTACATGACGAATATTATGCTTACTAGGCTCTCCCCTATACCAGGTCTCCCCTATAAACCCCTTTACAGTCATTGTCCATCAGCATAGCAAAATGTTGTAGAATCACTACTTGCCTTCTCTGTGTTGTACAGCCCTCCCTTTTCTCCTACCCCCCCTTACATGTTAATCTTAATACACCCCTACTTCTCCCCCCCTTATCCCTCCCTACCCACCCATCCTCCCCAGTCCCTTTCCCTTTGGTACCTGTTAGTCCATTCTTATAATACATTTTTACTTCAGTATTCTCATCTGCAAAATGGAGATACATATTAGTTACTCCACAGTGTGAGGATTAAAAATGAAAACATAGTTTCCAGCACTCAGGATGATTCATGACAAGATATGTTCCTTTGCTCCATTTCTGTCTTCTTTTAACACGTGAATTCTCGAATTTTCCAATTTTCACTGTCAGAGCTGTAATATTTTGCATTATTTGTTTATAATAATTCACTCTGTGCAAAGAATATGAAGGCAACATACAGAGCTGTGTGTGTTGAATTTGTAGTATGGGAGCAGTATAATACTTGGAGAGTATAAGCCAGAGATTCCAGGGCTATACTTATCACTGCAGTCTGACCTATTTGTCCTTCTGACTGATATAGCCCACTACACTCTATTATGCTTCCCAGGGACTTTTAGAACTTTGAAACAGTAAAATTTCTTCCATTATTATGGTATTTAAAGTTATCTAAAACTGACTGAATATCATGTGCCAGACACGGTTCTAAGCCCTCCTCAATTATTTACATCTGCTGTGAAAAGGTCACACTTTGGCCCAGCATCTAATTGGGAACATTTGGCTATGAGAGAATTGACTAAGAACATAAACAAACTATGATTTCTTTTGGATTTTTTTTAAACATTAAATCCACTGGAAGACAAAATAATGGGGAGGGCTTGTGTTTAAATCTGAGTCCTCCTTTTGGTTTAGTTTAAACTCATTTTGATGAATGTTACTAGATAAGTTGGCAGAGAATACCAGATATTTTCTTTTTTTTGGTATAGGTTGCAGTATAGCCTTAAAGTTCATTAATATCCTGTTGAAAGGGCAAGCTCCCAGATTCTATTTTAGCCAAATGAGACCCGGATCCTACCTCAGCCAATTGGAACCCAGATCCTATTTCCCCCAATCAGAGCTTGGTCTCTCTCCCCTCCAGTCAGCAAGAAGTACACCCACCACCCCTAGACCCTGACAATAGACCAAAGCCACGACTCATCACCCCCCAACTACCCCCATGCCCAGCCAATCAGCCAGAGCCACGGCCATCACCCCCCCCAAACCGCCCTGGAAACCCATAAAACCTTTGTTCTGGGGAAAACGCGCTCTCTTTCTCTGGCATCTTGCCATTGCGTTGGTGTAGATGAGAGATTGAGCTCGAGCTAGCTCGAATAAAGGCTCTTTGCTTTTGCATCGGTGTTGGCTCCTTGGAGGTCTTCTGGGATTCACGACTTTGGGCACAACACTGTTCTATTTCAGAGACTTATGAAAGTTAAAGCAGAATAGCCATTCTCACTGCTCCCAGAAGAAAAAATAAAGAAACAGTGGTGGTTATTATAAAGTTCATTTTATGAAGTGGGCAGATTATGACTTGGATAACCTGCCAACCTCTTCCTCTGATGGAACTCTATGTACTGCATGATTTTAAGTTTGATTATTAAGACCAATAGATTAATAGAAAATTAAGCCCTGGAGAATGCCATATTTATTTGTGCGGGGAAGAGAACTTTCTCTCCTCAGATGTTCACATTTATCTATTTTGTAAAATGAAATCCAGGTGTGATTTTGTTCCAAATAAAAGCTTCTTCATGAACACATATATGATGTTGGAACAGAAATGTAAGTATACCATGAAAAAATGTAAACACTTTGAAGTAAATGCAAAATTGAGTAATAGAATGTAAGATGGGGACATAAGGAAAGGTTTCTTTGAGGGTAAAAAATTTAAGCTTGAGAAAGATTTAGTATAATGAAATTGAATAAAGAAATATAAAGAAGAGTGACTTGAATTATATATAAATATGGGAATTATTTGAATAACTGATCAAACATTAAGGAAAATATGAGAATGAACACAGGCACCAAGAATACAAAGTATATTATATGCAAAGTAAGAAAGACAGGGGACAAAGCATAATACTGAGGGAACACAACACTGAAGGAGTATATGGAGAAAAATGGAATTTTGAATAAATGTTCATAAAGTAGGGAGGGAAAAAGGAACCTCAAGCCAGACAAAACATGTCTACACAGATGATTCTCAGTCAGTTCTAACACACACTGCTGGAAGATCAAATGCGGTGAAACCTGAGAAGTGTTCATTGTTATTCACAAATTCTAAGATCATGTGCAACCCTAAGAGAACACCTGGAGCCCATTCGTGGGGTGTGACCCGGGGGTACTACCCTGAGGAATGAAGAACACGTGAAACCAGAGTAATGGAGCACCAAACCACCACCAATAGGTGGGTCTAGGCAGGGCGTTCACAAATTGCAGAGTTGACAGTCCTGGACAAATTAGTCTTGCTACTTACGTTACAGGGCCTCCACCTTTCCTCAGTTCTGAAAGCTTCCTATTTCTTTCCAGGACTTCTCAGTTTTGCATACACAGCTGAAATTTATCTCTGTTGCTTGGAATTAAAAATGACTTTCAGAAGCATGTCTTAACCGGAAGTCTAAGGGAAGAAAAGAAGGATTATGATACTATACTGAGAATTATCAGAGTAATGGAATTTTTTACTTTTCTTTTTAATTATCAAAGGTAATCATGTTTGCATAACACAGAGGATACTGAAGAATTATACTCCCTACGGTGATGCAACAAAGCCTGTGTAAAGCACTGGCAGAAGAATAAAGCCTTAAATGGAGAAGGATTTGTAGCATTGACATTTTAAGCTAGACAACAAAAGACAAGTATAGGCTATGATAGCTAACACAGGTTTTCTGAGTTGGGCAACAGAGAGATCCTAGTGGATAGTCTCATTTTCTGTGTGATGAAGTGAGAGATGGGGTTTGGCTTGAAGAATGATGGAAAGTTTTGAGGAGATTATGTGCAGAAAAAACAAGGAAGAAACAGAAGACAAGTAGTCATACTGCCAAAAAACTTTGAGAGCTTGCAAAAGTTACAAGCCCTAAAAGTAGATTCTATTAACTGCTCTTTCAAAAAAATCTCATGGGATTTCAGTCTGGGCATTTCTGTTCACTAGTGCTTTTTGTTTTTTTAATTTGAATAACACAGTTTCCCTCCCGCTTAAAAATAAGGGAGAAACTCTAAAGTTTCTCAAATTCTGTAACAATGTATCTCTTGATAAACTATTTCAATATAGCTTATTTACTCATTTTTTAAAACAAGGATTAGTGTTTATTCAGACAATAAATATTTCCTTAAACTAATATACACCTAGCAGGGTACATTATCTAAATTTATTCTATGCAAAATACAAGCAAACAGAGATTTTGTTGCAGAATTAAATGAGTGATGCCTGAGGGCTTGAGTTTAGTAGCTTATTCTACCATTGAATCAATATTCAACTTAAGGCAAGGCATTTTCCTGCTTTTGGTAAATTTCCTAATCCATGTAATAGAGTAGTAAGTTTCATTTGCCTTGGGGAATTTCTAAATAATTGCTAACAACCTGTTTATGTAACAATTTTAAATTATAATGTTAATTATCAAGTGGAATGCTTATAGAAGCTAAATTAACCAAAGCCTTCAATAGCCAATAGTAAAAACAATTGATATTTAGGAGAAAAATATAACTGATACTTTTCTCATTTCAGGGTTTTTATAAGGTCATTAAATGAACTACTTGGAAATAATGGCTAAAGATATTAGACCAAATATTTAATATATGAAATAAGAAATATTAAATTCCCCCTAGTCTTATTACCTGAACCATTTCAGTTTAATTAACATGCTTAAAAAAAAATAGTGGGGAGGAGCCAAGATGGCGGCGTGAGTAGGGCAGCAGAAATCTCCTCTCAAAACCATACATATTTTTGAAAATACAACAAATACAACTAAACCTAAAAGAGAGACCAGAAGATAAAATAAAACAGACAGGCTACAGGTACATTTGCAAGAACTCAGCACCTCACGAAGGGGGTAAGATACAAGCCGTGGCCCAGTGGGACCACAGCACACCCCCCTTCCCAGCTCCCTGGTGGAAGGAGAGGAGTCAGAGCGGGGAGCGAGTGGGAGCCCAGGACTGATAAATACCCAGCCCTAGTCATCTGTATTGGAGCACAGACACACAGTGCATGGTGTGCTGGATACTAGGGAAACAGGACAGTAAAATCTGCAAGCGGGGCCCTGCAGCCAGCACCCCTGGGACAAAAGAAAAGCGAGTGCCCTTTGAAAATCTTAAAGGGACAGGAGTCTCACAGCTGGATGGAACCATCCTGGCACACACAGACCAGAAGTGGGAATCCCAGGGAATTCCAGGTGCCCTAACCCCCTGGGCGACAGCACAGCTCTGAAGGCCCTAATGGCAATAAATAGCCTCCCATCAATTCCCCCTCCAGTGAGGCCCCGCAATAGTAGGGGAGCAACCATGGGAGTGGCCGCACCCACAACAACTGCCCAGAGCTTCCTCTGCAGCTGCCCAGGCCAGACCCAGAGGCCCCTCTGGTGCACAGCAACCCAGCACAGACAGAGGAAGCTGGGACAGGGCACAAAAGGTCACTGTTCTCACAGGAGAGCACACCCGGCATGCCTGCCTTTCCCCACGGGGCTCTGGGCTGCCCTGATAGATACCCTGCCGGCAGCGGCTCAGGAAATAAAACTGGAAGTTGCTCCCCATGTGCAGGACATTGTTTTCCCAGCTGACACATGTCCTAACTGCCTACGACCACCTCTATCGCCATGAAAAGGCAGAAGTATTTGATCCAGTCCAGAATCACACAGACATACCCTGAGAGGGAACCTGGGGAGATAGATTTAACCGATCTTCCTGAAAAAGAATTCAAAATAAAGGTTGTAACCATACTGATGGACCTGCAGAGAAATATGCAAGAGCTAAAGGATCAAGTTAGGAAAGAGAATACAGAAATAAAACAATCTCATGAAGGACTTAAGGGTAGAATGGATGAGGTGCAGGAGGCCGTTAATGGAATAGAAATCAGACAACAAGAATACAGAGAAGCTGAGGCAGAGAGAGATAAAGGATCTCCAGGATGAAAGAATATTAAGAGAACTGTGTGACCAATCCAAACAGAACAATATTCACATTATAGGGGTACCAGAAGAAGAAGAGAGAGAAAAAGGGATAGAAAGAGACTTTGAAGAAATAATTGCTGCAAACTTCATCAAGCTGGGGGAGGAAATAGTCTCTCAGACCACAGAGGTACACAGAACTCCATACACAATGGACACAAGGAAGACAACACTAAGACACATAATTAAAATGGCAAAGACCAAGGACAAGGACAGAGTATTAAAGGCAGCCAGAGAGAGAAAAAAGGTCACCTATAAAGGAAAACTCATCAGGCTATCATCAGACTTCTCAACAGAAACCCTACAGGCCAGAAGAGAATGGCATGATATATTTAATGCAATGTAACAGAAGGGCCTTGAACCAAGAATACTGTATCCAGCAGGATTATCATTTAAATATGAAGGAGGGATTAAACAATTTCCAGAACTGCAAAAGTTGAGGGAATTTGCCTTCCACAAATCACCTCTACAGGGTATTTTAGAGGGACTGCTCTAGATGGGAGCACTCCTAAGACTAAATAGATGACACCAGAGAAAATAAAATCACAGCAAAGAAAGCAGACCAACTTAATATTAACTAAAGAAAAAAAAAAAACTACCCAAAAAAGCAGTCAAAGGAAACACAAAAGAGCACAAAATAAAACACCTAACATACAAAGAATGGAGGAGGAGGAATAAGAAGGGAGAGAAATAAAGAATCATCAGACTGTGTTTATAATAGTTCAATAAGCAAGTTAAGATAGACGGTAAGATAGTAAAGAAGCTAACTTTGAACCTTTGGTAACCACGAATTTAAAGGCTGCAATGGCAATAAGTACATATCTTTCAATAATCACCCTAAATGTAAATGGATTGAATGCACAAATAAAATGACACAGAGTAATAGAATGGATAAAAAAGCAAGTCCCATCTATACGCTGCTTACAAGAGACTCACCTCAAACCCAAAGACATGTACAGATTAAAAGTCAAGTGATGGAAAAAGATATTTCATGCAAACAACAAGGAGAAAAAAGCAGGTGTTGCAGTACTAGTATCAGACAAAATATCTTCAAAACAAAGAAAGTAACAAGAGATAAGGGCATTACATAATGATAAAGGGTAAATCCAACAAGAGGATATAACCATTATAAATATATATGCACCCAATACAGGGGCAGCAATATATTTGAAACAAATGCTAACAGAATTAAAAGAGGAAATAGAATGCAATGCATTCATTTTAGGAGACTTCAACACACCACTCACTCCAAAGGACAGATCCACCAGACAGAAAATAAGTAAGGACACAGAAGCACTGAACAACACACTAGAACAGATGGACCTAATAGGCATCTATAGAACTCTACACCCAAAAGCAGCAGGATACACATTCTTCTCAAGTGCACCTGTAACATTCTCCAGAATAGACCACATACTTGACCACAAAAAGAGCCTCAGTAAATTAAAAAAGATTAAAATTTGACCAACCAAATTCTCAGAACACAAAGGTATAAAACTAGAAATACTGTTTATAGTTCATAACGCATGAGCAAAACCGAAAGTTTCTGTGATGACTGCCCTTGTACTGTTCACTATGTAACTTATTCATTATGTAAGAATTTGTTCTCCATGTAAGAACTTGTTCGTTATGCCTCAGAAGATTGGAGACTGATGAAAATTAGGCTTGGGGTGGATTAATGATTGTGCATTGAGCATTGACTCCCCTATACAGAATTTTATTGTCGTTAACAACCATTTGATCAATAAATATGAGAGATGCCCTCACAAAAAAAAAAAAAAAAAAAAAAAAAAGGACAGACTTCCAATGGTAAAATAAATAAGTAACCGGGATGTAATGTATAGCATAAGGAATATAGTCAAGATATTGTAACAGCTTGGTAGGGTGATAGCTGGAACCTAGAATTATGTATATAATTGTTTTATCACTGTGTTGTACACTTGAAAGTAATGTAATGTAATACTGTGCGTCAACTACCCTTCAATAAAAAATAATTATCTAAAAAAAAAAACAAAAACAAAAACTAGAAATAACCTGTACAAAGAAAGCAAAAAGGCCCCCAAACACATGGAGGCTTAATAACATGCTCCTAAATAATCAATGGATCAACGACCAAATTAAAATAGAGATCAAGCAATATATGGAAACAAATGACAACACAAAGCCCCAACTCCTGTGGGATGCAGTGAAAGCAGTTTTAAGTGGAAAGTATATAGCAATCCAGGCATATTTAAAGAAGGAAGAAAAATCCCAAATGAATAGAGTAAAGACACAATTATCGAAATTGGAAAAAGAAAAACAAATGAGGCCTAAGGTCAGCAGAATGAGGGACATAATAAAGATCAGAGAAGAAATAAATAAAATTGAGAAGAATAAAACAATAGAAAAAAATCAATGAAAACAAGAGCTGGTTCTTTGAGAAAATAAACAAAATAGATAAGCCCCTAGACAGACTTACTAAGAGTAAAAGAGAATCTACACACATAAACAGAATCAGAAATGAGAAAGGAAAAATCACGACGGATCCCACAGAAATACAAAGAATTATTAGAGAATACTGCAATAAACTATATGCTAAGAAGCTGGAAAACCCAGAAGAAATGGACAACTTCCTAGAAAAATACAACCTTCCAAGATTGACCAAGGAAGAAACACAAAATCTAAACAGACCAATTACCAGCAACGAAATTGAAGTGGTAATCCAAAAACTACCCAAGAGCAAAACCCCCAGGCCAGATGGATTTACTGAGGAGTTTTATCAGACATACAGAGAAGACATAATACCCATTATCCTTAAAGATTTTCAAAAAATAGAAATAGGAGGGAATACTCCCAAACTCAATTTATGAAGCAAGCATTACCTAATACCAAAACCAGGCAAAGATCCCACCAAAAAAGAAAATTACAGACCAATACCCCTGATGAAAATAGATGCAAAAATACTCAACAAAATATTAGCAAACTGAATTCAAAATACATCAAGAGGATCGTACACCATGACCAAGTGGGGTTCATCCCAGGGATGCAAGGATGGTACAATATTCGAAAAGCCATCAACATCATCCACCACATAAACAAAAAGAACGACAAAAATCGCATGATCATCTCCATAGATGCTGAAAAAGCATTCAACAAAATTCAACATCCATTCAAGATAAAAACTCTCAGCAAAATGGGAATAGAGGGCAAGTACCTCAACATAATAAAGGCCATATATGATAAATCCACAGCCAACATCATACTGAGCAGCAAGAAGCTGAAAGCTTTAATCTAAGATCGGGAACAAGACAGGGATGCCCACTCTCCCCACTGTTATTCAACATAGTACTGGAGGTCCTAGCCATGGCAATTAGACAAAACAAAGAAATACAAGGAATCCAGATTGGTAAAGAAGAAGTCAAACTGTCACTATTTGCAGATGACATGATATTATGTACATCAAAAACCCTAAAGACTCCACTCCAACACTACTAGAACTAATATCGGAATTCAGCAGAGTTGCAGGATAAAAATTAATACACATTAATCTGTTGCTTTCCTATACACTAACAATGAGCCAATAGAAAGAGAAATTAGGCAAACAATTCCATTCACAATTGCATCAAAAAGAATAAAATACCTAGGAATAAACCTAACCGAGGAAGTGAAAGACCTATACCCTGAAAACTATAAGACACTCTTAAGAGAAATTAAAGAGGACACTAACAAATGGAAACTCATCCCATGCTCTTGTCTAGGAAGAATTAATATAGTCAAAATGGCCATCTTGCCCAAAGCAATCTACAGATTCAATGCAATCCCTATCAAATTACCAACACTATTCTTCAACAAACTGGAACAAATAGTTCAAAAATTCATATGGAACCACCAAAGACCCCGAATATCAAAAGCAATCCTGAGAAGGAAGAACAAAGTGGGGGGGTATCTCGCTTCCCAACTTCAAGCTCTACTACGAAGCCACAGTAATCAAGACAATTTGGTACTGGCACAAGAACAGAGCCACAGACCAGTGGAACAGAATAGAGACTCCAGACATTAACCCAAATATATATGGCCAATTAATATATGATAAAGTAGCCATGGACTTACAATGGGAAAATGACAGTCTCTTCAACAGATGGTGCTGGCAAAACTGAACAGCTACATGTAAGAGAATGAAACTGGATCATTGTCTAACCCCATACACAAAAGAAAATTCAAAATGGATCAAAGACCTGAATGTAAGCCATGAAACCATAAAACTCTTAGAAAAAAACATAGGCAAAAATCTCTTGGACATAAACGTAAGTGACTTCTTCATGAACATATCTCCCCAGGCAAGGGAAACAAAAGCAAAAATGAACAAGTGGGACTATATCAAGCTGAAAACCTCTGTACAGCAAAGGTCACCATCAATAGAACAAAGAGGCATCCTACAGTATGGGAGAATATATTCATAAATGACAGATCTGATAAAGGATTGACATCCAAAATATATAAAGAGTTCATGCACCTCAACAAACAGAAATCAAATAAACCAATTAAACAATGGGCAGAGGAGCTGAACAGACAGTTCCAAGAAGAAAGTCAGATGGACAACAGACACATGTAAAGATGCTCCACATCGCTAGTCATCGGAGAAATGCAAATTAAAACCACAATGAGATATCACACCTCACACCAGTAAGGATCACTACCATCCAAAAGAAGAAGAACAACAAATGTTGGTGAGGTTGTGGAGAAAGGGGAACCCTCCTACCCTGCTGGTAGGAATGTAAATTAGTTCAACCATTTTGGAAAGCAGTATGGAGATTTCTCAAAGTGCTCAAAATAGAAATACCATTTGACCCAGGGATTCCACTCCTAGGAATTTACCCTAAGAATGCAGCAGCCCAGTTTGAAAAAGACAGATGCACCCCTATGTTGATCGCAGCACTATTTACAATAGCCAAGAAATGGAAGCAACCTAAGTGTCCCTCAGTAGATGAATGGATAAAGAAGGTGTGGTACATATACACGATGGAATATAATTCAGCCATAAGAAGAAAACAAATCCTACTATTTGCAACAACATGGATGAAGCTAGAAGGTCTTATGCTCAGTGAAATAAGCCAGGGGGAGAAAGACAAGTACCAAATTATTTCACTCATATGTGGAGTATAAGAACAAAGAAAAAACTGAAAGGACAAAACAGCAGCAGAATCACAGAACCCAAGAATGTACTAACAGTTAGTTACCAAAGGGAAAGTGTGTGGGGCAGGATGGGTGGGAAGGGAGGGATAAGGGCGGGGAAAAAGAAAGAGGCATTACGATTAGCATGTATAGTACATGGGGGGCACGGGGAGGGCTGTGCAATACAGAGAAGACAAGTAGGGATTCTACAACATCTTACTACGCTGATAGACAGTGACTGTAATGGGGTTTGTGGGGGGGACTTGGTGATAGGGGGACTCTAGTAAACATAATGTTCCTCATGTAATTGTAGATTAATGATACCAAAAAAAAGAAATTACTAGCAACTATCCATTAAAAAAAAGTCATATTCTCCCCTATGTTTATCGCAGCACTATCTACAGTAGCCAAGGTATGGAAGCAACTTAAGTGTCCATCAGTAGTTGAATGTATAAAGAAGATGTGGTACATATACACAATGGAATCCTATTCAGCTGTAAGAAAGAAACAAATCCTACCATTTGCAACAACATGGATGGAGCTGGAGGGTATTATGCTCAGTCAAATAAGTCAGGCAGTGAAGGACAAATACCAAATGATTTCCCTCTTTTGTGGAGTATAGAAATGAAGCAAAACTGAAGGAACAAAATAGCAGCAGACTCACAGACTCCAAGAAGGGACTAGGGGCTGCCAAGGGGGAGGGGTGGGAGAGGGAGAAGGGTTTGTGGGGTATCATGATTGGTGCACATGGTGTGTGTGTGGGATCACAGGGAAGACAGTGCAGCACAGAAAAGACAAGTAGGGCCTCTCTGGCATCTTACTACACTGATGGGCAGTGACTGCCATGGTGTATGTGGGGGACGTAGTAATGGGTGAATGTAGTAACCACATTTTCTTTTCATGTGAAACCTTCATAAGAATGTATATCAATAATACCTTAATAAAACAAACAAACAAACAAATAAATAAAATAAAAATACTGGTATTTTAATGCCTGATTAAACCTAAAGAATCAGAAAAAGTCACTAATACCTGTGAAGCAGTAAGATATAGAACATTATAACTTAATGATTTTAAAGGGAAAAATGTGATATGATATATTAATGCTTGATTATAAATATTTCCAAACAAACTTAAAATAATTTTATAAATAAGTTTCCTCTTCACTTCCTTGGCACTCAGCTACTAGAAAGCACTGATTTGTTCTTTATTCCTAAAATTTGCCTTTTCCAGAATTTCATTGTAGAGAAAATGAGAGCTCCTGTGGTCAGGATTCTCACCTGGCCCTGGTTGACTAGCTCACTGCACACCTGTGGGCAATACATGGCTGTTGACTCTATAAAAAGAGCTCCACCCAGTGCTCTGGGTATGACATGGTGGCAGTACTGCAAGGCTGCAGGAGAGCAGAGCAGAGGCTGGAGTGGTGGCCACAGCAAGGACAGAGGCCCAGAGGACAGCTGTGCAGATAGAGGGACCGAGAGGCAGAGACTGGCATGCTGCATGCAGACTTGCTCTGAGTGAATGGGGTTTTAGTGACTGACCTGCCACCTGGAAATAAAGTTGAGTATAACCCTTTCACCCCAAGAACTTTTTGCTGTCATTTTCTTTGGTCACATTGAATCCATAGTGAACTTGCCCAGGGCTGAATCCCATTGGCAAGACAATTGGCAAAAGTTGGCAGGGTTCATTGTTGACCAAGGAAAAAGAGAGGATGCCCTTATGGGAGGGGTGCTTCAGCGGGCTGCCCCTGTGAATGGGGGACAGTGGATCGTCCCCCAATGGGTATGTGGTCTAAGCTGGCTTGCCTCCTAGAGGGCTGGGCCCCACCCCAGGACTGGAGGCAGGTGGAGGTGACACCTGAGGCAGTAGGGGTGGCCCTTGGTATAGTAAGTAGGTCTTTTGAGAAGCAGAGTGTCGGGGAGGCAGCGGGGACTGTGGGTTGGCTGCTTCTCACAGTATTAAAAGGGTCTACAGAGGAGACCCAAGAAATGGCGGCATGAGAACACAAGCTGCAAACTTCTGTGGATGACCTGAGGAAGGAGGTGGCCTTGATGTGAGAGGAAGCAACACAAGAGCACCAGCAGCAAGGAGCCATTGGAGACGAGATGGCAGCACTGCCAGGTGTTCTGAAGAAGGAAGAGGCCATCAAGGAAAAAGGTGAACTCCTGAGGGAAGCACAGGTGGAGGTGGCACCAGACGGTCAGCTGCAAAGCATTGAGCTGAAGGTGAGAGACCTTCTGAAGACTGGGCTGGCCTTGTTGCGAGGCACTGTAGCAGAGGAGGCACTTGGGGGAGTGGGGAGAAAGGAGCCATCAGCCCCAGAAATGGAGGAGCTGGGGAAGGATGAAGGGGTGGTGCCTGAGGCACTGGCCCCTCCTGTATTGAAAGCATGCCCAGTGGTTGTGAAGAAAGTAAAGACCCAGCAGCTGAAATTTCCCCAAGAGAGGAGCAGCCCCCTCCCCAGGTCGTGGAGCACTCTATGGTCCGCCCCTGTACTCAGGCTGAGCTGGTGGCTGTGGGACTTGGTGGTGGATGGAATTGTTCTGTCGGGATCAGAGATGGGCAAGCTGTCTTCCCTGACTGTGCAGCCCGCCTTGAGGCAGCGATTACAAAATGCGAGGTGACACGTACAGTAGCTGAAGCAACAAGAACCCAGAAAGTAATAAGACCTGTTACTCAGAGGAGGAATTTGAGGGGCCCTGTGAGCAAGGAGGAGGAATTTGAGGGGCCCTGTGAAGGTTATGAGGACTCAGATGTGGGTTGATTTGATACCGACAGGAGTAGATGGAAGGAAATTAGACGGGAAGCCAAGTAGGATCTTACTGGAGCTATGGCAACAACTGAAACCAGAGCAGCAGTTCCAGCCATTATGACCAAAGAGGCAGAGGTCAGAGACAGAGCCATGAGTCCAGCCTGTGTGTCTGCAGGACTTTTTGCTGGAGAGGCTGGAGAACAATGTTCGAGCTTCCTTGCAGAGGGACCATTGCAGAGGACTAAGGGCCCATAGACTGAGAGGAGAGAATCCTGGAGGGGTGGAGTGTGGATAAAATGAGAGTTCCTGTGGCCAGGATTCTCACCTGGCCCTGGTTGACTAGCTCACTGCACACCTGTGGGCACTACATGGCTGTTGACTCTATATACAGAGCTCTGCCCAGTGCTCTGAGCATAATATGGTGGCAGGGCTGCAAGGCTGCAGGAGAGCAGAGCAGAGGCTGGAGTGGTGACAGTGCCAAGGACAGGCCCAGAGGATGGCTGTTGGACAGAGGGGCCCAGAGGCAGAGACCGGCTTGCTGCATGCAGACTCACTCGGAGTGAATGGGGTTTTAGTGACTGACCTGCCACTTGGAAATAAAGTTGGGTATAACCCTTTCACCCCAAGAATGTTTTGCTATCATTTTCTTTGGTCACTTTGAATCCATAGCAAACTTGTCCAGGGCTGAAACCCATTGGCAAGACATCATACAAAAGAATTCTAAATTTCTGAAATGTATTATTTTCCTTCTCTCTGAAGAACTTCTCTGAACATTTCTTGCAAAGCAGGGCTAATGGTGACAAATTTCCAGAGTTTTTGTTTGAGAAATTCTTTATTTCTCCTTCGTTTTTGAAGGTTAATTTTGCTGTATACAAAGCTCTGCATTGGTGATATTTTTTTCAGTCAACCTATTAAAAATACTTCACTGTAAGGCAAATAGTGACTCTGTGGCATTTTACTACACTGATGGGCAGTGACTGCAATGGGGTATGGGGGGTACACGATAATATGGGTGAATGTAGTAACCACATTGTTTTTTCATGTGAAACCTTCATAAGAGTTTATATCAACAATACCTTAATAAAAAAAATATTCCACTTTAGTCTATTCCTACTTGTATGGTTTCTGATGAGAAGTCCAGTGTAATTCTAATTTTTGTTTTCCTATAAATAAAGTGTTTTCCTGCTGACATAGTCCTCTATCTCCCTGCCTTCTTCTCAAGATTTTCTCTTTGTTTTAGTTTTCTTTAATTTAAATATATATGCTTACATGTTGTTTCTTGGCATTTATGCTACTAGGTGTCTCCGAGCTTTCTAGCTTTGTAGGTTGTTGTCTTTTTTATTTTTAGTTCTAGACCATTATTACTTCAAGTAACTCTCCTCCTTTTTCTCCTTTGCTGCTCATATTTGCACCATACATCTGTTAGACCTTTTATAATTTTCTCTCAGTTCTTAATATTATTCCATTTGTTCATTCATTTTTCCCTTTGCATTTCAAATTTGGAAGTTTCTATTGACCTATCTTCAGGCGATTTTTTCTTGAACATGTCCAGTCTATTGATGAGCCCAATCAAAGGCATTCTTCATTTATGTTACAATGATATTTATTTCTTCTTCGAGTTTCCATCCTTTCACTTATATTATCTATTCTTGCATATCATCTATTTTTTCTCATTACAGTCTTTAATATTTTAACCATAGTTATATAAAACTCCTTATGATTATTCCAAAACCTATGCCATACATGAATCTGGTTCTGATGTTTGCTTTGTCCCAGAAGACTGGTGTTATTTCTTTTTTTTCTTCTTTCTAAGTGCTTTGTAAGTTGTTGTTGAAAGAAAAGAACATGATATACTGGGTAATAGGGACTGAGGATCATAAATATATCTGTGATCTCTATACTTCCTTTCATCTCTCTTGCCAGAACTTTGGACCATATCTTAATATCCCCTGCTAACTTCAGTGCCTGCTTACTCATTTCCTTACACGGTTGCCAGTATTAACTAAATATGAAAGTTTTGAGTCTTACACTACTCTGATTAGAACCATTAAATGTGGATTTCTGCTTATTGTTAAGATGTAGAAAGTTACAAAATGTCATTGCTCACACTCTGTACAAGAGAAGCTGGGTAACCTAAAGGAAGGGAAGAAAGAAAGGAAGGAAGAAAGAAGGAAAGAAACAAATCATAGCTTTAAAAAATCTGTCGAGATTTAGAAACTTAACAAAATTCTAGTAGTAGCACATCTTCTCAGAAGGAAAGTGATCCATAACTGCTTTCATCCTGGTACAGTGAGAGAACAGAAGCTGGTTAACAGATGAACCTTAACAGATGGTGTTAAGGAGATACTAAGAGTAATTTTAAGAAGATTTTTAATGGATGGATGTACATGGCCTTTTATGATGCATTAGAATACCAAAGACCTCCAACCTCAGAGTCTGTCTGCAGTGTTCATCAGCTCTCTCCCTTAGGCCTTCACTGAGCTTTATAGTAAACTAGAAGCTGGAATTGATTCAGGAGAGATAAAACACCCTTTAAGGTATTCTGGGCCTTTATAAAGAGCATGGCAATGACCTTCCATAACGTGGGAGTATGATTGTAATACAGGGAAATGGAAATCAAAGAAGACCTACCCAACAACCCAAAAACCTACAGGCAAGCTGGAAAGAAGAGCAAATGTCCTATAGATTGATAAGCCACAGCTGGGCTAAAAATCATGAGGTATTTCTGAAGTCTTACTGGTATTGAATTACAAATTCTGGAAAAATACTGATCCCATCTTCAAAATATTTGAAACTTTTAATGTACTCACAAGCTTACAGAAGTTTCAGCAAAACCAAGATCCAGTTCAAATATATATTGCATAGATTTAGCTCCCACAAAAGCAGTCTAAGAGAAGAAAGAGTATGCCTTCCTGCATAGGTCAATATTATTTGCATTAATGTACACCAGGGATCACAAACTATTGCTGTGGGCATTTTTAGTATTGCTTGTTAGCTAAGAATTGTTTTTACATAATTACATACTTAGAAAATAAAAAGAATATGAAGTATAAAATTGCATACAATTCAAATTCCAGTGTCTATAAAGTTTTATTTGAAATTCAGCCGCTTGTTTTCATTTGCATATTATCTGTGGCTACCCCTGTTCTAAGGTAGGTGAGTTGAGAAGTAGGGACAGACTATATGACCTATAAAGCCTAAAGTATTTACAATTGGATATGTTACAGGAAAAGTTTTCCAACCACTGGTCTACGCTGTTTTTCAATATATTATGTCTGGTATAAAATTTTTTAAAATTACAAGATATGCTGAGGATTAAGAAAATGTGACTCTTGGTGAAGATGGTAACTGATTGAAATAAAAGTGTACCATGAGACCAAGAAAAGGTCCAGAAGGTCCAGAAGCTGTTTGTACTCCCACCTCTGAGACAGAGACCTGAAAATAACTTTGATTTAGGTGACAAGGTAGACCACCATCAGAAGGTTTCATTAGAGAGAGATGGACATTTTAAAACAGAGAAGCAAAAGGCAGTATCAGAAGTGAAGAATTCATTAGATACACTAAAAGCAGGCTGGAAAGAATAAATGCATTTGATAAAAGGTTAACAGAAATGATCCAAACTGAATCTCAAGTAGGAAAAAACAAATAAATGAGATGAAAGAGCATTTGGTATCTGTGGGACAGTATCAACTAGACTAATAACTGAAGTCTCAGAAGGACAGGAGACAGGGAGAGGAGCTGAAAAAAAATAAAAAGGAAGTCTAACAATTTTTGAAAATTCACAAAAACTTCAACCATCCTCTTCAAGAAACTCAGTGAATTTTTGAAAATTCACAAAAACTTCAACCATCCTCTTCAAGAAACTCAGTGAACCTGAAGCAACATAAACACAAAAAAAGTACACCTGGACATATCATGTTTACACTATTGAGAACAGAGATAAAGAGAAAAATATTAAAAATTGCCAGAGAAAATAGGCATATTACATATTGTAGAACAGGGGTGGGTACACAATGGATAATTTCCAGCAGAAATGATAGCCAGAAGACAAGGGAAAAGAGCCTTTAATGTGTTAAATGGAGAGAAGAAAAAAACCAAAAAATCTGTCAATCTGCAAGTCTACATCTAGTTAGATGAGCAGCCACCAGGCGCGGCAGGAGAGCTTCCTCCTTTGCGCATGCTCTCCACCAGGGCCTGCCTTCCAAACAACCAGGTGACAGCAGGCAGGAGAGCTTTGGAAATACAGTTTTGAGATACCAGCATCTCTGAAACCAAATAGATCACAGAGGAGCAGATCAGGCAAGCAGCTGAAGCTGTTAGCAGCCTCGACCTGCTGAATGAGGAATGATCCATTTTACTTACTCCCCTAATGGGTTTTCTCAGTGTCTGGCGGATGGTAGCCAAAGGACACTTTGTTTTATTGTGCTGTCGCCCTAGCTGCTTTCTGGTTAAAAATTTCCATTTTTGGAGGAGGTGCCTTACTCCAGCTTCTAGTAGTTATATGTATATGGACAGAGTGTGTCTTACCTCGCCTCCAGATTGGGCTAGCCAGGCTTGTAGGCAACAAACGGTAGTGGTCTTAGACATCGAATTTCACTTGATTCCAAGTTGGTTGTTTGCCATCTACGTGAGATCACCATAGGAATATTTCATGAATGCAGGCAAAATTAGTTTATTTTTACTAATGCCATGCTAAATACAAATTCATAAACAGTGTACATGATTTTCATATTTTAAACATAGGACATCAGGACTACATTTTGTTTAAGCCAATAAAATAAATTCATCTCACTTTGAAAAAAGGAGCAGAACAAAACATTTTGATATTGAAGATATTTGTTGAAGTTTCTAAATGTAGTCACTTCTTTTATTTTCTTAATTAAAATGAATTCTATACGCTATTTCAGAAGTTGATCTCAAAGATTTAAAAGTAGAAATCACTGGCCTGTACTATTAATAGGAATGGCAGAGGAGAAGAGTGAAAAAGTTGGTGAGTGAAATCAAATCAAGGACACTTGGGTAAAATAGCCCTAGATCGTTTACAGCCTGCCTCACCTTCAAAGAACCTATGTAATTTTTTTCCTGAAGAAAAGTCGCCATCAAAGTTTAGGATTTAGAGTTTGAAAACTAACCTGGCAGTTTCACATCCTGACTCTCAATATCTCTGTAATAGCAATTTGGGCAGGTGTTAAATCTGACAGGTATTACAAGTACATGCCAGATGTAAGAATATTTTAACACTGTAATCAACAAATTCTTGGAGTTACACAATTATTGTTTTGAAAGCCATTCTTACTAGAACCGTCTTTTTGCAGTTACATAAATTAATTTG
Organism: Manis pentadactyla; assembly: GCF_030020395.1. Lineage (NCBI taxonomy): Eukaryota > Metazoa > Chordata > Mammalia > Pholidota > Manidae > Manis > Manis pentadactyla. The sequence goes on along the minus strand of NC_080037.1, from coordinate 23,535,614 downwards.
TGCTAGGTCCTATTCTAAAAACGTTGTGTAGGTTTATTAAGGTAAACCTGTACAATTTAAGAACCATTTAGTGGCACTGTGGGGGAATAATAATGATCCCTATTTCATAAATCAGTAAAGTGAGATTTACAAAGATCTTTTAGCTTTACTTTAACCTATAATCTATAAGTAGCTGATTTAGATTCAATTATACATTAAAGAAACAGGAAAAAAATTGCAGAATTAGATAGTAAGAAATGATTTTCACTTAAAAATTGAGTTGATTTTCATTTGGATAAGATAAATCTTTTAAAAAATGTTTATCTTACAGAACACAGTGAAAATGGAATACATTGGTTCAGCTCTTCATCTGCCGTTTTCCAGGACTGACCTCTGGAGATGCTTTTGATTTGAAAAACTGGTGATAATAAAACTTCTTTAGTTAACTCAGAGAGTTGTTTGAAAATCAAGTTTTATATTAGACTGGAAAATACAGAACTGTAATTATTTTAAACAGAATTTTTTATTATTTCGGTATAGACACAGCCATTTTTAATTTATCTAAGTAACTTAGACAAAATTTTGACTTTGAGAAATAGAAATATTTTGTTTCACCACCACCCCAAATAATTAGAAACAATCTGGTTAAAAGAAAACATTTCTTTATATTGGGGTCTGCTGTTGAGGCAAAGACTGTGTATTTCCGATCGATCACAAAATAGATATTTATTAGATACATTTAATGATGATTAATTTAATTAAGTTATATTCTTGATTCACATTAGTCACACAGAATAGGAAGTCAAAGTTGTATATTTACTATTAGTTGATTTGCATAATGTTTGAAATAAACTAGATAATTGTAGTTTATGTACCTGAATATTATTTTGCTGCTGAGCCTTTTAACTAAATCATTTATTCTCTTATCTTCCCAAATTCAGTGGTTTGCTTGCTAGGGATTATAGTCAGATATACTTCTTTTTAATGAAAGAAATTATATTTACACATGGGAACAATAAAAGGATGTTAATAACTTCACTTTTATAAATGACAACTTAACAGTTTCAGCTCAATAATATCCTTAAAAATAAAGCAGAAAAATCAGATAGTCATTATTTATAAAAAAATATGAATATTTGAATGAAATAGAAACCATTCATGTGATATTAAAAGTGGGAGGGCTCAATTTTGAGTTTAAACAAAATACAGTACTTTAGCTTTGCACCTCTGTGAAATTAGGAAATTGAGAAGCAACAAATAACGCTATGCAGCTGGTGTATCCCAGCATATATGATCTTTGCAGTGCTGGGTGAAACACGGGGGTACCTTCATTTTGGAACACATCCACCCTGCCCCCTCTGAGTGCTTTCTTGGGTCTGCCTTGGTTGGCCCTCGCCACGTGGTTTTTCCTATGAGCTTCTGTGGGCATCTCCACCATCAAACAAGGAATTGAGACCTTTTCTAACACAATATCATATGTCAATTATATCTCAATAAATTTTTTTTATTGACATTTAAGAATTGAAGCCATTCCCACCAGTGTTCCTCCAGGAGTTCCACTCTAGGCTGGCCAGCATTGTTTTGACTGGTCATTGCTTATTACATATTGTGAATATCATCCTATTAAGATAGATAATTTTGCAGAAGTATATTTACAGGCATCTTCCTGTATTTCTCATGATGAAAATAAAAACAATTTGAAATAGAGATCAAAAGTTTAATTATCAAAGCAAGGTAAAGGCTTGCATTTTCTGAAGAACATGATCTATAGTCCTCCCGCTTCTAGCTATACGGTACATCTCTACATTTTTTTCTCAAAATTAGTCTTAGTTCATTTTAATGTGGAATGAAAAGCAACGAGAAATTATTAGACAAACCATTGGCAAAGTAATCATTTTGATTATATGTACATTTCACAATTCTCTAACAATATTTGTAATAAAACGGTTTAGATACACAAGTATTAAAATTATGTAACATAAAAAATTTATAAATTTTTATAAGACACACTAAAGACAAGCAAAATATTTGCATCACATGTGACAAAAAGAGCATGCCACCAACATAAGAGAATGTATAAAAATTAAGAATAACAAAGCTGAAAAAATGGACACAAATTTTAAGCATTTCTACTTAAAAAACAAAAATATATGATTGATAAATGCATGGAAATTTATTCAATTTACTAGTAATCAAAAGCCTAACAGAATTAATAAACAGTTTGTATGTTTTAAACTGCCAAGCAAATACCAATACTTACAGGGCTATAAAGAAGCCAACTTCTGAAAAATATTCTACTCACTGTTGCTGGAGTAAAAATTAATGCAAGTATTCTAGTGGTGATTATAAGTAAATGTGTAGCATAAATATGTGTAGTAATTTTTGACCAAGCCAAATGACTGCTAGGACCTTATCATAGTGATACATGCAATATACTCTACACGAGAAGTTTAATCATTACACTTATAATTTATTTTATGGAAAATTTGAGAAAATCTAATACACATAGAGGGCTGAGTATATCAATCATAAATATTTATAAAGAATTATTAGCCAGCTGTTAAAATGATTTTGGCACTCCATCTTTAGTTATTTGGAAAGATACCCATTATATATGTTGAATAAAAGTACATCATGCATAGAATGTTCTCATTCTGTAAACACACATACACCCAGTGAGGATCATGTTACTACACTGTAATGTGATTTGGGGTGATATTTATATTTTTTGTTATATTTTTCTGTATTGTTTGAATTTCTCTTTATATTATGTTAACTTACTTGTACAATCAAGAAAAAAGATTACTTTCAATAACAAAACATATCGAGAAAATAAGTTCCTGGATTTACAAGACAGATGATATGAAAATTTCTATCATACTTAAACCAGCACTTCCAAATAAAGTGCCATGAAATAATAAGAACTATACAAAATTTCCTGAGAAAAAGTAATAAAAGATAAAGCTTGTTAGAAAGATTCAATATTTGAAGTGGCAGAACTCAATTAGAAGTGTAAATAGAACCTTTAATCAAAAGGAAATAAGTTTAAAGATCTGGGAATAACCCTTTTATAATCTCCGGAGAATAATAAAAATTCATATAAGAACTTGAGAACTAGGCAAAGAGCCTGGCAAATTGCTTAGAGTGAAAGGAATCAGCTACTTTATCAGTTTTCTCAGTGGAAACAATTATAGGACAGGTTTGGATAGAAAGACAAATCTCATTTGAGTAGAAAGGAAATCATATATATGTAGGCATATATGTATATGCATATCTTGAGAAATGTCTCTGCTTCAGACTTTATCTCAGTCATATATTGTGATGGCAGCACACAGGCTGATGACCATTGTCATTCTGCCCTGCTTTCATCCTGCTGCAGGCAGGCTGGCTGGCTCTCTTTCTGGTACTTGAGCATTTGGATTATTCTTCAATTCCAGTACTTTAGCTATGGCTGCTCCCTCACCCAGGAACCCTGCTGACAAAGCCTGTCTGCCTAGCGCCCACACCTCCTTGGATATCCACGAAAATCTGACCAGCTGAGAAAAGAGCTCCCTGACTCTTGTCTATTACAATTTCCAACCACTTCTCATTAACATCACCTCCATTTTTTCCTTCAGAGTTTTTATCATCGTCTTAAATGATTTAATGATTTAATTTATTTTACATTTATTTTCTCCTTGAAGAAGGATTTAAACTTCAGAAGACATTGAAACTTACTGACTTGTTTATTGTGTTTCTGGCATCGAAAAAAGGGCCTGGTTAAATGAAAGGCACCGATATGTATTCATTGAATGAATGGAATTCTAGACACTGTGAGATTCATTTGAAATGAGCTGTTTAGGCAAAGGCTAGCTAAGTAAGTGACGTATATCCCCTTACCTTTAGAGAGTGTTGAAGCTGGATGGGGAGATATTAACTAAATCTCTAAAGCTGCTCTGGAGTTGATTGTTACCTAGACATCTTAGATAGATGAGGGAAGTCTTCATTAAGAAAATGTTATATGTGTCATATTCAAATTAAAGAAACATAGCCAAGAAACTAAGATGAGCAGAGAGGGGCAAGGACCTAGGCTAAACAAAACAGAGCAATTGACCAAAGGGAAATGAGAACAAGAGAAGGTTGAGTGACAGTTGAGTTAAATTAACGGAGGTAATGTCAGGATGGAAGGGATGGCGGAGATGGAGTACCAGAAAGAATTAGAATGAAAGATGGGAGATGGTTGCTCAGCATGAGATGCTTGTTAAAGGAAGGTTTGCACTTATGATAATGATGACTTAGGAAATTACCAGAAGCATGGGTAAGTGAGTCCGAGAGAAGGGCAAGTTTGTTGGAGGAAAAATTTCAAAAGCATGAGAAGCCAGAGTATTGGAAGGGTTATGAACAGAATGTTTCAATGACTAAATTTTAAGACATGAGTAATGTTAGAGTGACAGCAACCCAGGAGATAAAACTTTCAAGCTACTTGAAAGGGTTGTCTGCGGGTCTGTAAATTACTGTAGAGGGACAACTGTTCCCCATCTCTAGATACACTGCTGTGAGAAAGGTAAAGAAATAAAACAGAAAAGATGTAAGGAGGACCTCACTGGACATAGACCGCGATCGCGAAGGGAAAGTTCAGAGTAGAGTAGAGATTACCGTGTTTTGCCTATAGATGAACATGAGTGATTTTTCTGGACTTGGAAGCTAATGGGATAAAGAGACACCGTTAGGAATGTGGAGAACTCCATGGAAGAGAATTGTTGGAGATGAAGGATGGCCACAAAGTTAATGGCCTTTTAGAGTGACCACAATAACAGGGTCATAGGCAATTATAAGATTTGTTTGGGAAATCTTGAGGTATATAATGGAAAGATGGTAAGTTTATCAGAGAATAATAAGAGGGGATATCAAGGGCCTCCTTTTCACAGTGGTCTATAGAGAAGTGAAAATTTTGCTCTGACCAATTTACACTTAAAATTTTTCTCAGATACATCAAATTGTGAGACAAAGGATATAAAGTAAGAAATATTTTTCTATTGTAAAACCTTCTTCCAATTTTAAAGTACTCCCTGAGTATATTAAAGTATAAATTCAAATCATAGTGCATTCTGGATATATTCATATACAAAGTACACATGCATTTTATAAACAAGCACAAATATAACAAAATGAAGTATCACTTAAAACAACAAAAATATATATTAAAACATATTTTAATAGTTTTATTGAGATATAATTTAGTGATCATACAATTCACCCTTTTGAAGGGTACAATTTAATGGCTTTTTTTACTTAGCATAGTGGTTTCAAGGGTTGTTGATATTGTAACATGTTGGAACTTCACTACCTTTTTACTGCCACATAATAATCCATTATATAGGTATGCCACATATTTATTCTTTATAAGTTGATGGACATCTGACTTTTTTCTTCAATTTGGTTATTGGCTATGAACAATTAATAATATTGCTATGGACATTCAAACACAAATTTTTGTGTCATACAGTTAACTTTATGTTCAACCATTTGAGAAACTCCCAAACTCTTTACCAAAGATACTGAACTCCGCATATGCTTATTATCTTTTTAATTTTTTTATAAATGTCTATTCAGATACTTTAACAATTTCAATTGTTTTATTATTGAGCTGTAATAGTTCTTTATTAATTGAAGTACTATTGACACATAATATTTTATTTTTCAGGTGTCCAATATAGTGATTCAACATTTATATGCATTAAGAAATGATTACCATTAAGTCTACTTAACATTTGACACCAAAGGTTTGCAATGTTATTCTTTATATTCCTATGTTGTACATTACATCCCTGTGTTGTACTTATTTTATAAATGGAAGATTGTATCTCTTAATCCCTTTTACCTATCTCAGCTATTCTTCTCACCTCCCTCCCCTCTGGTTACCATCGGTTTGATCCCTGTGTCTATGAGTTTGTTTCTGTTTTGTTTGCTTGTTCATTTGCTTTGTTTGTTAGATTCCACCTATAAGTGAAATCATACTGTAATCATCTTCCTTTGTATGACTTATTTAATTTAGCATAATATGCTTGACATCCATCCATACTGCTGCAAATGACAAGATTTTATTTTTATTTATTTTTATTTTGGTATCATTAATCTACAGTTACATGTTTACTAGACTCCCCCCTTCAACAAGTCCCCCCCACAAACCCCATTACAGTCACTGCCCATCATGTAGTAAGATGCTGTAAAGTCACTACTTAGCTTCTCTGTGTTGCACAGCCCTCCACGTGCCTCCCCCCACATTATACATGCTAGACAAGATTTTACTTTTAATGACTGATTAATATTTCATTATGTGTGTGCATGTATCTACTTTTTATGGCTGAGTAATATTCCATTTATATACATATACTTAGGTTGTTTCCATATGTTGGCTATTATAAATAATACTGCAATGAATATAGGGTGCAAAAATCTTTTTGAATTAGTGTTCTTATTTTCTTTGGATATATACCCAGAAGAACAATTGCTGGATCATATGGTATTTCTATTTTTAGTGTTTTTAAGAACCTCCATACTGTTTTCCATAGTGGCTACATCAATTTAAATTCCTACCAATAGTACATGAGTGTTCCCTTTTCTCCATATCCTTTTCAACACTTGTTATTTCTAATCTTTTTGATGATATCATCTGACAGATATGAGGTGATATCTAACTATGGTATTGACTTGTATTTCCCTAATGATTAGTGATGTTGATTATCTTTTCATGTGAACTGTTGGACATCTGTATGTCTTCTTTGGAAAAAATGTCTATTTAGGTCTTCTGCCCATTTTTTAATTATATTTTTTAATATTGAGTTGTATGACTTCTTTATATATTTTGGATATACCTTTTTGCAAATATCTTCTCCCATTCAGTAGGTTGCCTTTTCAATTTGTTGATGGATTCCATCACTGTGCAAATGTTTTTGATGCAGTTCCATTTATTTCTGCTTTTGTTGCTCTTGCATGCAGGGACATATCCAAAAAAAAAAAAAATACTGTTAAGGCTAATGTCAAAAACCTCACTGACTATGTTTTCTTCTAGCAGTTTTATGCTTTCATGTTTTACATTGGTGTGTAAGTCTTTAGTCCATTTTGAGTTCATTTTTGTATATGGTATAAGTAAGTGGTCCAGCGTCATTCTTTTGCATGTAGCTGTCCAGCATAATTGTTTATTATATACCCTAGATACCAGTCACTTATCAGATACATGACTTGCAAAAATTTTCCTTCATTTTACGAATGATCTTTTCATTGTCTTCATGGTTTGTTCTGACACAGTCGTTCTAATTTTGATGTTCTGTTTATCCATTTTTTTCATTTGTTTATTGTGCTTTTGGTATAATGTCTAAGGAACTATTCCTGAATTCAAGGACAAGATGATTGACACCTATGATCTTTCTTAGAATTTTGCACTTTTAGTGCTTATATGTAGATTCTTGATTCATTTTCATGTGTGAAATAGAAGTTCAAGTTCATTCTTTTGCATGTGGATACCTAATCTTCCCAGCCCCATTTATTAAAAAGATTATTCTTTCCACAGTTAATTGTTTGGGTGCAAGAAACATGCAGAAAAAAGTGTTTTAAAGTATACATGTCTCAAAGCAAGTTTAAGAAACTTGTAGAGATAATATGAAACTTTACTTAAAACATTAAATACTTCATTATGTGGTACTATACCAAATAAGAGGAAGAGTCGATGTCATGAAGATACCAATCCCCTAAATTATTCTATATGTTCAATGCTATTCTAATCAAATCCAAAAAAATATTGTTTTCAATAAAATTGTCAAGATGTCTTAAAAATATTTTTCAATAGTTTGTCTAACTTTAATGTGGAAGAGGAAGAAAAAGGAAGACGTAAGTCACTTGTAAGAAACTAGAACTAAGAGGAAATAGTTACATTACCAGATATTAATTCTTATTATAAAATTATAGAAACTGATAATATTAGTGTATAAATAGATAGGTGAATAAATGGAACAAAGTACAATAAACAAATATACATGTCCATAGACTCTAACTATATCACAATAGTGACAATTGCATCATTAGGGAACAAAATGACTACTCAAAAAAAAGGTTTACTTAAAGAGATATTCAAAGAATGTTTTATAAATATAAAAATACAAGACATCCTCTTACTGCAAACAAAAATCAATTCTCTGTGGATTAAATACTTCAATGGAAAAGACAGTTTTTAAAAAGTACTAGATGATGATACAGGAGAATATCTAAATGAATTAGAGTTGAGTTGGCTTTGTTAAATAAGATCGTAAAAGTACCAACCTCAAAGGAAGAGAAAGTCAAATTCAAATATATTATATTTTTTAACACCCTTCCAACAAAAGCCACCAAAATAGAATAAAAATAGACAAAATTTCAAGAAATATTTTATCATCTAGAATGATTATTACCAAAGTGATATGAAAAACATTACACATAAATAAGGAAAAGAGAATCAAATATCAAATGGGAGGGGACTATCTATATATAGAACTGTGTGTCTATCCTACTACATGTAGTCTCATTACATTAGAGAAAACTTCTAGGATTGTAAATGTTGCGAGCACATTACCAATGGCACTTTTTGTAGTAGTGAACAAACTGGAAACAAATAGACATCCCTCAACAGGAGACATGTTTTGGTGTAGTCACAGAAGGGGATATCTTACAGCAGCAAAAATGAATTAATTGCAATTGCATGTTGCATTAATGAATCTCTAAAGGAGAATACTGAATGTAAAGGCAAGGTTCTCAAAATTACATACATCATAAAATTATTTTAATGTTTACAGTTTCAAACAAAAGATACATGAATAATAAAACTATCTTCTAAAAGTGGAAGAATGATAAACATGAAAGTCAGGATAGTAGCAACCTAAGAAGGAAATCAGATTAACAGGATGGAAATCAGAAAGGAGCAGAGAAGTACATAGATTTTGCTTTGGCAGATGTAAACATATTATGAAATGTTTTACTTGTTAAGTTACATTTTGCATGCATGAATATTCATGATACTATCATACTGCATTATTTTATATATATATTCAAATATATATATTTATTATCTCTATATTTGTATGTTCATTATTTACTAAAGTTATAATTAGTATTCCTTTTCTTTGTCTCTTGAATAGTCTTTTCTTTCCTCAGTTTGTTTATTGGAGTGGGATCTTGGGGTTATTATGATGATATTCTTTATAATAGTAAAATTGCAACTGTGAAAGTATATATCATTGAAATAGAGCTCACTTATTGGCATGTAAGTTGATTCTAATTTAGTACCAACATAAAAAACAAATTAAATCCTAAAAGTTTATACAATCAGGTGATTTTGAAACATGCATTAATAGGCATGTTTATATTTTTGAAATTCCTATTAGGAGGTATCTATTTGTATAGTTTATTTTCAAATCCTTTGAGTGATCTTGGCTCCATTTCCCTAAAGTCAGAAGTTCTGCTTTACAAAATCTCTGTTAATACCGAATAAATATTTGCCAAATCCTGGTAATATAAACATCATTTAAAACAATTCTGAAGCATTCCTTTAACCCAAGGGAGCTCATATTCATGAATTTCTCCTCAGGATTTTCGAGATAATATCTTTCATATTATTCTTTTCATTAGGAGCTCCCTGGTTTCAGTTCTAGAACAAAATTGCTCTCCTCTTACATGTGGTCCTTTACCTACTTCAGTCCAGAGGAAGTAGAGCCCAGTGGTTAATAATTTTGATATTTATTCAGAGACCCAGGACCATCTGTACAAAAAACAAAAATGCTCAACAACAAAAACAATTAAAAAAATAACAGGATTAGTACACCGAGAATGGATCTTCCAGGTTCCACAGCACTTATCCCTATGTTCTTCAAGAACCAGCTCAACCGTGTCATTGCATCTATGAAATCGGCTCTCAACAAAGTGAATAAGCAATGAACTACTAATAGAAAGGAGAGGGAAAAAACAGAAATGTATGTCAAATTAGGGGGATGAGAATGTAATGCAGGGTTAGAAAATAACAGTTTCTCTGATATACTTTCAAATATGTGTGTGTAATGTGTGTTTATTACCTATAGCTCTATATTTCTGTATTGTTATAAAACAAAAATTTTAATGTATATATACATTATATGTCATACTATATTTTACAAGGTTTGGACCTTTCAAAGCATAAATCAAATCTTGAAATCATAAGACTAAATATCTTGGGAATTATAAAGTCTGTTGTCTGTTTCCCCATTCCCAGAAGGTTCTAGAGTCTGGTACTTTGAAGGAGACAAGTCTCCATATTGATCCAATAGATATCTTTTGGATGCATATGACTTTTAAGGCTTTGAATATGCAGCAGTGACAAAGGCAAGGTCTTGTTTTAGAGCCTGGAGTTTCATAAGATAGAGTTAATTGAATAAAATAATAGATTCTGCTCTCTTCAGAATGCTTTTTAATTCATTATATTTTCTTTTGTAATTGGTGCTTCTGATTAATTTCATCTTCCTAGAATGGGGATACCTGGAATTAATCCTAATATTTTTGCATGTTGCTACTTAGTACAATAGTGGGCTTTTACATGTGATACAACTTGGTGATGTTTTACCTCTTGACCCTTTTTAAAAAATACTTAATATAAACTCTCCTCCATTTCATGGCTTACCATGCACATAGAAATCAAAGTAACCCTTCAATTACAGTCTTTTTCTCTGCTACAGAACATATATATATAAAATATTTACATTTCCTCTCCTTCTTAAAAAAGAAGAAAAGAAATGGCTTTAGTATTGGCTCTTCATTAACTCCCATTAAAATTCACTTTCTATTATTCCCCTTTTGCAAATAATTTTGGACTCTACTATCATAATCTATGAGAGTTTGGATTTGTTCTTGAAGTTCAGCGTTACTCATTTCCAAAAATCTTGTGATAATTACTTCCCTCACTGAATTTTCTCTAATTAGCTCAACTGTTTTTCTTCCCTCTCTCTTTAACCACTATAAATTCATTTTAATTCTCTTACTGTGAATTTATTTGCTGGATTTTGGCTACTTTATATATTACCATTGACTCAAAAAGAAAATAAATTATTTATATGTTCTTTATAAAGCACATCCCAAAAGGAGAGACAGTTTATCTCACTTTCAATCTTTTATAGTCAGAATCTCTGACCTCTGTCCTATCAAAATTCCACTGGAGTCTCTCAGTTAAGTGAGGTATCTTCATAATATACAAATAACTGAAGATTTGGAGTTAGATAGATCTGTGTGGTGAACAGAATGGTCTCTGTGATATCCAACTCCTGGTGTTCATGTACTTGGGTGATCTCCCTCTTTGAATAAAGGTAGGGCCTATATGTTGCTTCTAATCAATAGAATATGGCAACTATGACAATGTGTACATAATTGTTACATCAGTTTAGCACCCATTGTCCCAGGAAATCCTCTTTTGCTTGCTGGCTTTGAGGACGCAAATTGCCACCTGTGCCATCATGGGGCAGATGGAGAGGCCTCCTACCAACATCTAGGAGGAAACTGAAGTATGACTCAAGTAGCCTGAAAGCAACTTAATACTGTTTACACCCACCTGAGTTCAGAAGCATATTCTTTCCCAGTGGAGCCTCAGAGAAAAACAGAACTCCAGTCATCACCTTGGTTCCATTACAGCCTTTTGCACCTGGAAACAGCAGACTCAGCAAAACTGCCCAGACTCCTGCCAAGAATACCTGTGAAATAATAAATATGTGATGCCTTAAGACACTAAGATTGTAGTAATATTGTTACACAGCTCTAGGAATCTACTTCCTGGGTGTAAATTCCAGTTTCATTATTATCTAGCTATATAGTTTTTTGGTCAAAATTAAATTCCTATAAAAGTATCTAGTAATTCTTACTTACTAAATGGAATGAGTGAGATAAGGCATATAGAATTATCTAGTACATTGCATGTCAAATGCTAGATTCTGGATAACTGTTAACAAATTTGTCATTTACCTCTTCTTTTTTTAACTCTTCATTAATATGTGTGCCTTAAAAAAGAACAGGACATGTATCCCAGATGAGTCATATCTGAAAAATCCACGTGACTAATGAAACACAATAGAACTGGTCTTGAAAATTACCTATATTGTCCTGCATATTCTCCATATGATCTGGTGTAAAACCCTGGCAAGGAAAACCACACAGGGCTTACCCAGGAATCTGATGGCCAAATTTAAGATACACAGACGTCTAAAATTATTTATTTTGTTATAATAGTTAATGCATACTAAATATTGTAAAAGGTATCAAGTTTTATTTTGACTGAGGCTGACATAGACTTGTTACATTTTGGACTTTTAAAATTTATTGTCACATTTTTGAAAGCGAATCTGAATAGAGGTGCCCGAAGGACCTAATTTGTTTCTTTTCTTATAAATTCACACTGTAGGTGAATATTTAACTCTTAGCATGCTTATGAGGAAGGTTAGTAGGGGATACAGAAACAATGATAAGACATCTATTCAGAACTAGTTCATCAATTTGGGGAACAATTAAACAACACTTGGGTCTAGTCACTTGACATTTTCCCAAATGCCCATAAGGTAAATTACTAATTCTGATGTTATGAGTCTATCCTTGAATTGCTAGGCTAAAAGTAATTACAGAAGTATGAATTTTTGATACTGAGTATCAGACAATAGAAGGAATATTTTAGATATGACATTAGATGGTTCACAAGAGTAATTGCTTGTATTTAAGCCATTTTTTGTCCCCAAAATCTGGGTGTTGATGTGAAGCTGAACTCATAGTAATGCAGTTCCAAATAAATGCATTGATTATAAAATTATTTTTCTCTTAACTTGTAAATATAGGAATTCATTTTCCTTAGTGATATTTCTATTTTGGAATTGAATCACAGAGTACATTTATTCTAAAATCCCATTATTGAAAGGAAGAAATAAAATTACTCCCCCATCTCAGTTCTGATCTCTGGTAATTATATTATACATTTACAAAATATTTTAAGTTCATTTAAACATTTTTTTAAAGTGGTTAATATTGACTTATGGCAACTGAGAAACATATAGCATAATAAAATCTAATGTAATTTTTTTGTTTTCTAAGTTGGAAAGATGAAAATAAATCTTATTTCATAAATCTATAAGGAAGAAATATTGGTTAGGATTGGTCATAACATGTTGAAATTGTTTTGAGTGGCATGTGACAAATAATTGGTTATGTCTCCCTTTTAGTTTACTGAATGAACATAAAAGACAATCTAATTTTTTTCAACATTCACTGTCTGATGTATTTGGTTGAGTAAATATCTTAGTGTGCATTTTAATGATATTATTCTACAATATAAAACACAAGTTTATTTTATAATATTTATTTCAATTTATAAGGATTCTGTAAAGTTTTATGAATATTACATTATTATAATTATAATTGCATTATAATTATATTATAAACTTAAATTTCTCAAATGCTAAAAGATTACATGTGATTATAAAGTCATCAAAAACTTAAACAATAATTTTATGTTTTTGAATAAATATATTTTTTATGATATAAATTGTATGTACATAGTAATACTAGGGAAAGTTTCAATAAAATTAAACATAGTGTGTACATCTGTACATATACACAAATATTTAGTAATTTTCATAATGAAACATGAATTCTTGAAGAACACAAATGAATGACTCAAGGTATAATGAATAAATAAGTTTGTAGAAAGTGTAGTGTTACACAAGAAAATCACTCGATTTTGCTTTTTCAACTCACTAAATAGTCTTTTTTCATTAATGAAGTAATCAAACATATCCAAGTTATATGGTAATTAAAACAAGGTGACAAGTAATGATAAGAAGATAAGTAATTTTCTTATTGTGGAATTAAGTTCTTTTATAGAAAAGTGCAGATATTTAAAAAAATCTCTTAATTGATGTATGTCTCATGTTTTTGAAATAGCAATATAATATATTCTGAAAGTTATAGAATGTCACCTTCACATTTTCTTTTATGAACACAGTTGGCCAATGCAAGGGTTCGGGAACCAAACCCCCATGAAGTGGAAAATCCACATATAAATTTTGACTCTGCAAAATCTGAACTACTAATAGTCTGTTTTCCGGAAACCTCACTGATAAAAAACAGTTGCTTAATGCATATTTTGCATGTTATATGTATTGTATACTTACAATGTTCTTATATTCTTAAAAAAAAGTAAGAGAAAAGAAAATTTTTTCAAATTGCTGCAAATCTCCAAAAATATTTTCAGTATATTAAAAAATATGCATAGTTAAGTGGACTCTCATAGTTGAACACATTCTTCAAGGGTCAATTGGACAAAGTGCTGGGCTATGGCTTAGTGTGTGTGTATGAAGGGGAGAAGGGTGCTGTTTTTGTTCTTATTTAGAGCCAAAAGTCAAGGAGACATATAAATGTTATCTTGGAAATATAAGTGAAATTAAATATTAAATTCAAAGTGAAATTTATCAACTGATAAAGATGAAATAAGTGAGGACTGAATCAAGTTCACATAAAAGAAAGATGAATTGTAAAGAAATTAGTAAAATACAAAAGAATAATTCATATCTAATCCCAAGTTTTCAAGTCATTTCTGTTAGTAGTTACTAATATAAATTGGAGTTACTCCATAGCACTTCACTATGTTCTCTTCATCTATTGATGTACATTAATTATTTTGGAAAGCAGGGAAACTTCCAGGGATCTTAGAACCAAATAAATTGTAAACTGTTTTTATTTATATTTAAATCTGGAAACCATGAAAGATTTCAATAACTGTGTAAATTATCTTTTTGTTGACTTAAGTATATATCATTAATTTTTAAGATCTCCAGAAATACAGGATCAAATGAATTCCTTTGTTAAGACTAACTACTTGTGATAACAAATTGAAGGTCATTTTAACTCTTTATATAGATATTGTTGAACAAATCATACCTATTTTAATAGCAAAGGATGTTAGGAAGAGAAGATATATCTCTCTTATTTTTTTATTCTATCAAAGCATTATTTTTGACATTTTAGTTACTGATTGATATCCAATATATCATTGATCAACTGGTTAAAAAAATAGTCACTTATTTTTGCTAGAAATCATAGCAGAAAACTGTTTTAATAAAAAACATTAAAAATATAAAATTATTTAAAATGCTGACTTGATAAAGTTTTTTTTAACAATGAAAATGAACATGATATATTTATAAAAATATTAACTGTACTCTTAAGGAGAATGAGAGTACTACAAAGAGGAGCTAGAATGCCATTATTTAGCTCATGAGGTGACAAAAGTTAAATCATGTAAAATCACTAGCTATCAGGACTGTCAACTGTTTCACACATTTTTTCATCAAATTTCTTTATATGACAGGTACATAATTTCATGAAAAAAATGCTATAAATGTTTGATATCTGAAATGCTATGAAAACAACATAAATTTGCCTCCAACTATTAGTATAGAGCATAGCAAGTAACAGTGACTAAAATACAGATATGAATTCTATACATCACTAAAGCAGTGAAGTTTTCAATAAATTTAAGATGTCACTTGTATCAGAGACACCCATTCTGTCTTTTATTGGCATTCTTGACTTTTCTAGAGCACTTTCAGGTGTCATAACAATAAATCTAGAATCTCAAAATATTGTTAGGCAGAAGAGAGTTTGTTAACAAAAATAGTGCTGGGGGAGCATTTTGCTGAAATTTTATTCAGAATATTAGTGTTTTTGTAAATTGCTAAGCTGTTAGTCTTTACATTTATCTATCAATTTCCTTAAGAAAGGTCTATATCCAAGTAATTTATTTCTTTATAATTAATCTGTAATAGTTATCTAGGATTAATTGGATTTCCCCTATAAATCACTCTTTATTATTCACCGTACACTTAGAACAAGGCCCTATATTTGACGCTTGGAAAGGTGGCCACTGACTTCAAGTGGCATGTGTATCCATATAGAAACAGAACATGAAGTTCACAAATATCTACACCAGAAGGAGCAGTGTTACTGTCAAAAGTAAATGAGGTGTGTTATGATATGTTTAATAGTATTTCAGGAGGAAAGGAGGACTTTAATGCACACATGATATAATCAAACAGAACGTAGGTAGACTGGGAGACAAAGGCACCTCTTCTCCAGGAACGAGCATGTGGGTAATCGTGGCTAGGTTCTTAGAGCAGATCAGTAGTTTTCTATCTTCTGGTGGGAGTGGAGGGAAGATAAAAGAGAAAGCAAGAGTAAGATCTTTTCCCTCAAGTGAGTATATTTCATTGTTACATAACAATGAACATTGTTTTCATTGTTATGTAACAATGAGAGGATATATATTATTTAAAAAACTGTTAGAATAATTTTTTGAAGTTAACATTAAAGGGCACAATTTGAAACGGGCATGGAATTAAATGATCAGTTAATTCAGATTCATGATGACAAATGGTGTGTGCAATCTGACCAGGCTCTAATGGTACCGAATGCCAGAGCACCACAAGTAGAGTTTAAGTTGTCAGACCCTCACAGAAAAAACAGATGCTTCATTGGTTTCATAATTTCAGCTTATTGTACGTTGGGAACAATGATAGCTAAAGGCTTTTTATTTATGTTCCCTCTCTGACATCCAAGTAGGGCATTTTTTGCTTATGCAGCAAAAGCACAAAGATGGAATGAAGAAAAATAGCACGCGTTGATCTGCTTGCTCTTGGAACCAAAAATATTTTGCTCTTAGATTTATTATGACTGTAAATTCTACAGGAGTAAATGTTGGCAATATGCCCAGTTAAATATTGGTTGTTCATGTAAAGTTGGAAATAAAAGATTTACATATTTTATACCATATACAATGTGTCCAAATAAATCATTATTTGAAGTAAATTTTGACAAATTTTCATATTTTGCTATGGATATATTCAGTGATTTTTATGTATCTTAACCCTCCGACAGTATGCTACAGGATATATGCAGCAATATATGCGTTTTCAATAGTATAATTTAGTTGGAGTATCAGTGTAATAATACATATAGATATTTCAAAATTTCCTAAGTATTATATAAACATAAATTCATTACCTATATGGATCAATAGAGGCCAAATATACTCTAAGTGGCAATAAAATGACACAGTTGTGTGTACGGGGAGTAAGTATGGGGGGTTAGGAAGGGAGGGAGTCATGAAGAGGTGGTAGAGTGTGCTGGAGAATGAAGACGTCCAGAGAGGGAAGATGTGCGTAGGTTGAGAGAAAAGGAAAATGTATGTATTGGGAGGGAGAATGCTTTTTAGTCCATCATCTTTATTAATTGGAGGCAAAGTGAATAAGGAGCACAAGGAAAAGTTCTGTCATCACATGGTCTTAGTTTAAATACCAGCTAAATATTTTGTAGTATAATATTGAGAAAATTACTTAATCCCTCAAAGTTGTTGTATGTTCATCTGAAAAATAATTATTGGTATTGTTATTAGGCTATTATGTGAACTTGCTCATCGTATATATTGAGATGATTAAAATATAGTTCCTGCCTTTAGAGGGCTTGTAATTAGAATGTAGGCTGAGCATGGGGAGTGTGTTGGTGGGAAGGCAAAGACAAACTTGCCCATGAATGTGACTGGAAATCCCGAATTACTTTTCCTCTTCTCCTCCAGGGATGCAAGGTAATCTTTTAAAATAACTGCAACACAAAAATATTATTTTAAAGTTTCCCCAGAGTCCTATCTTTTACTCTAAGAATAAGGGGCCTGAGTAATTCAGTTTAGCACCAAGAGGGAGAGGAGAGAGGGAGGAGCAGGGGATATGGTGCACGTGTGTGTGTGTGTGTGTGTGTGTGTGTGTGTGTGTGTGTGTGCACACGCTCAGGCACACGTGCATGCATACTTTCTGGTAAAATGAGGAAGACAGCAAGAGAAGGACAAACAGGAGGGGGAAAGACAGGAGAGATGGACTGAGAGAAATAACAGCAATGGCTCAATCCCAGTTTGTACAAATGGCCTAAGAATTCTCTGATAATTAAGTCTAAATTGAATTTTTAAATAGTTTTGTTATTGATATGTAGTTATCCTGAAGACCTTAATTACAGATGAAGACATAAATTGTCCTTTTTAATTCAAACATCATCTGGAGACAAAATTGTATGTCCATTTTTTCCAAGAAAGGTAAACAACTTTTTCTTTTCCGTAAGTTTATGTATTCTATATTCTGCTTCTCTGCACTCACATTCTTGAGAACAAGTTCCAGTTATACTTTGTCTATGTGAATTTGAACTTGCTATGCAGCCCTTTTACTTATTTTTTCCTAAATCCTGAACTTAAAGCTTTTAATGGGTTTGACTGTACTGAAGTTTTAGTCATGAAGAGAAACCACATGGGAAGGAGACCCACCCATCATCTGCTAGTTACAGGTTCCCTACCCTCTCCTCCCACAGCACCAACCTGACTTCTGTGTTCAACTCATTAACTAATTTTAAAAAAATATATTGACACTCTAATTAAGATATTCTTGGGTTACTGTGTTGCAGTGAGGAAGTCATATATTCTGATTGGTTTTGGAAGCAATGAAGAAACGTTTCACAGGCAAAGCTGAGGGAGAAAAAAGCATCACAGAAAGTTTTATGCTACTTCTTAGATGGAAGGTACACACTGTTGTGTAAATTTTACAGGAAGTTGAGTAAAATAAATTCTTCAAATTTAGAATAAAAAATTAAACATTAAAAAGTACATTTTATATCTGTGAGTGTTATCAAAGCATATTGGACAAAAAGTTAAAAATATGACTTCCCTATTAATACAGAATTGGCAAAAATCAAAGAATTTAGTTTATTTATGAATGAGAGTAAACTTCATTCAAAGCTTTATTGTTGTAGCTCTGGGGGAAATGGGGTACCAGTCCCAGAACCATTCCCCTGTGAATCTAGTGAAACCAAAGTAAGGCAAGGGGAAGGGTGGACTGGGATAAATCATTTTTATTACTGACAGATTGTTTGAATTTGCTAACCAGGCTGTGAGATTGGCTGGTTCTCTCTGGCCTCAGCTAGAAATCTCTCCAGCCCAGCAGGCTAGCTCCCCAAGTCCTTTCTCCCCACCCCGCTAACAAAATCTGCTCTGTGCTCCATTCCTCTGCAGCCATGGTGCATTGTTTACTTCCCCGTCCACCCCTTCTGGCAAGAAATCCATGGTTGGGGCTGTGGTGACTGGCACCTGACCAATTCGGTACCAGGAATGAAGGGGAGGAGAGAATGGCTATTTTCTCTCCACCCCGTGCCCCGGATCGACCAGAGGCTCTGAAACATCTATTGGTGTGTAAGTAGATTAAGGCTGGGTGGGAGATTCTGGAAATTCTGCCACTTATCCCACAATTGGCAATGTTTATTTCAAGATCTTTTTTTGTGTAACAGGATAATTGCAGTTCAACCAGAACAGAAATTTTAAAATAAGTTTGCTGAAATAGAGACAAAAACAGTAATATCCTTAAGGTCTTGGAATAACCTCAGAGTTATATTTTCTACCAGAGAGAAATCAACATGTTAAGAATTAACTTTATAGATTCTGTTGATTCACAACCTGGAGAGCTTCCCAGGTGAAATCTGAAACTGGTCCATGTGCATGAACAGCACAGAGAGACTGAAGAAAAATGCAGGCTTGGTGGGCGGTAGGTTTAATAAGCAAGGGAATTTATACACGAGGCTTGTCTTGGGTGCTCAAGATGAGTAGATCTCCACATCTGCCTGCCAAATCTTAGAAGTTTATATAGAGGCTTTAATGGATTCAGTCACTTACACAGCTCAGGTGATCCCAACACCGTCTTACTCTTTCAAGGCTGCATCCTTGACAATGGCCACAGTCTGGGAAGGGTGGGAAGTGTGTACATTCCAAGGACAGGAGAGGAGGGGAGGAGCGTCTGGTTGTCCGGGTGCAGCTTGCAGGGCAGGCGGCTGTCATGTCCTCTCTATTACCAACCCCAACAGCCTCTGAACTCTTAATTAATAGCAGATAGCAAAAACAGGTGTATTTTATCACACAACTTAATAATCCTTTTGTGAGCTTATTAAACAATGACTTGGTGTGACAATGAAAGGTCACATCACCGAACTTGGCTTTATTTTTAATTATTTACTAATTTTTAACAGTGTCTCAATAGTAAATGCAAAAGAAAAGTCTAACTTATTCTTCTATTTCATGTTAATTATTCATGGACTTCTCATTTACATTTGCTAATATTGCTCTTTTTCTTACTGTCGCAATCTTTTAAATACAAAAATATAATCTCAGCAGAAAGAAAAATTAGTAATATTAAAATCATAACTACATGGGCCCAAGGCACAGGACATAATTCAAACTAAGCAATCCGATGAGTAAAATTTTAACATTTTACGCAGTCAATTATTTTGGAATATACATGAGGGAAAATATGTTTAGATTTGGGTTTTCAAGTAACTATAGTTATTCAAAAAAAGTACCAGAAATCTAGGCAAAAATCCAATTATTATTTCTATTTATTGTTGAGTGCCTAACATTTACAAACATGGTGATATATACCAAGATGTACTTTTCAAGAAGAAGACAAGGCAATGGCAACTATTTGAATCCCAGCCAGAACAAGGAGTGTGCATATGTGTATGTGTGTGGGTGTGTGCGTGTGTGTGCGTGTGTGTGTACTTTGTACTTACGCAGCAACATCTTTTCCAGAGAAGATACTTTTTACATTTCCTTAAAGGTTGTAAAATAACTGCAGCAATATCATAAATTAATGATGGCGAATTATGTCCGTGTGTGTGTGTGTGTGTGAAACACATTCTCCATGCAGATTAACTACTACTCACAGAAAGTCAACATGGCTTAACCAAATGTAACCAATCTTGACAGAAGTTATTTTAAAATTGAGGTAAAACTTCATTCAGTAAGATATTCAGACGTTAAGGTACAATTCAGTGAGTATTGGACAAATTCATGCAGCCATGTAATCAACACCTTTATCAAGATAAAGCATATTTTGGTCACCTCAGATGTATCCAAAACAACCTTCCAGACAACATCCGTCTATGGTAGGCAACCACTTTCTGATTTCTATTACCATAGATTAGTTATTGCTATTGTTGAACTTCATCTAATGGAATCAATCATATAGTATGTACTTCCTGTATCTGGTTTCTTTCACTCAGTGTTTCAGAGATTCATTCATTCATATTGCTGTAACTGCCATAGCTCATTACTTGTTTTTTCAGCTGAGTTGTATTCCACTGTATGAACATGCCACAGTTTGTTTATACATTCACTTTTCATAGGCATTATAAATAATGTTGCTATAAATATTTTTATACAATTGCTTTTGTGAATAAATGTTTCATTTTTCTTGAGTAAATACCTAGGTATAGAATTGAGAGGTCATAGTATGTTGCATATTTACTATATAAGAAATTGCCAAAAGTCTCCAAAATAGTTGTACTATTTTCTAGTCTTGCTTGTTAGTGTTTGATGTTAACACTCCTTTTATCTTTATTATAGCAGTGTAAACGGCTACCCAGCTTTGATTTTGATATGGATTTCCCTGATTCTAATGATGTTTGTACCTTTTCATGAGCTTATTGGCAATTTGTATACCTTTATTGATGTTGTTAGGACTATTTCAAATCTGTTGCCCAAATTTTTATTAGGTTGTTATTAATACATAGGAATTATTTAGGTATTTTTTATACAAGTCATTGCAGGTAGTATTTAGATAGATGGTAGATAGTAGATAAACAGAAGTGTTTGATTTTGGTGAAATGAAAGTTATTGAATCTTTCCATTTATTATTAGTTTTTTCTATCATAAGAAACATTTTCATACCCCAAAGTAAAATATAAAATCTCTATGTTTTATATTTTTCTGTCAAAGTTCATGACTTATCCTAAATTAATATTTTTTTATGGTATGAGGTCAAGGGTTTTTTCCCATGTATTTGTCCCATTTAATTACCAACATTTGTTGAAAAAAAGAAAGCCAACTAATGGCGGCTTTGTAAAAAATCCTTTTAATCTATTTCTGCACCAATACTCTGTTCCACAGACTTTTGCCATTCTTTCTTCAATAATACTCTTATGATTACTATAGATTTATTTTTTAAATTTGGACATCTTTGTTTAATTAAAAATTTTTGTATTGAGGTACATACAATAAAATGCACAAATCAGGGTACAGCTTGATGAATTTTGACTTGTTTATAACACTCATGTAACCATTGCCCAGATCAAAATATCAAACATTCTTACTAATTTTTCCCCCTTCCTCTTTTTCACCCATCTCTGCACTCTCTGCTCTATGTGTGTATGAGTCTTCCCTATGAGTCTTTCAGTTTTGTTTGTTTGCATATTTATTTCGCTTTTGGGATTCCACATAAAATAAGTCATATGTACTTGTCTTTGTCTGGCTTATTTCTCTTAACATAGTACCCTCTAGGTCCACTCATGTTGTTATAAATGGCAAGATTCCATTCTTTTTTATGACTAATATCCCATTGTATATACATACCATATCTTTTTATCCATTTATCTATCAATGGACATTTAGGTTGTGTCCATCCTTTGAATATTGTAAATAGTACTGCGATAAACCTAGGAGTGCATATATCTTTTCAGATTAGTGACTTTGTTTTCTTTGGAAAAATTCCCAGAAGTGAAATTGCTGGGTCATATGGTAATTGTATTTTTAGTTCTTTTCAAAAAACTCTATACTGCTTTCCATATTAGTTGCACCAGTTTGCAACCCCACTAGCAATATATGAGGTTTCCCTTTCCTCTACATCCTCACTAATGCTTGTTATTTCTTGTCTTGTTGATAAGATCAATTTTGAGTGGTGTGAGGTGATATGTCATCGTGGTTTTGATGTCCATTTCTTTCATGATTAGTGATGTTGAGCATCTTTTCATGTGCATGGTGGCCATCTATATGTCTTTGGAAAAATGTTCATGTGCTCTGCCCATATTTTAATTGGATTATTTGTATTTTTGGTGTTAAGTCACGTGAGTTCTTTATATATTTTTATTATTAGTCCTTTTCTGGATATATCATTTGCAAATATATTCTCCCATACAGTAAGCTGCCTTTTTCGTACTGTTGATGGTTTCCTTTTCTGTACAGAGCTCTTTAGTTAGATGTAGTCCCACATGTTTACTTTTGCTTTTGTTTCCCTTGCCTGGGAAAACATATCCAGAAAAAATTCATGAATTCTGATGCTCAAAAGCTTACTGTCTATATTTACTTTAACGAGTTTTATGGTTTCAGGTTTCTCATTTTTTTTTATGTGTGATATAACACAGTGATCCAGTTTTATTCTTTTGAATGTCGCTGGTCCAGTTTTCCTAACACAATTTATTGAAGGTACGGTCTTTTCCACATTGTATATTCTTGCCTCTTTTGTCATATATTAATTGACCATGTAGGTGTGCATTTATTTTTGGGCCCTCTATTCTGTTCCTTTGATCTATGTATCTATTCTTATGCCAGTACCATGCTGTCTTGATAACTGTAGCTATGTATAGTTTGAAATCAGGGAGTATGTTCTTCTTTCTCAAGATTGCCTAGAGTATTTTTTTTTTTTTTTTTGGTGTATCTGGTTCCATTCAAAGTTTAGGACTGTTAGCTTTAATTCAGTGAAAAATTCCATTGGTACTTTTTAGGGATGGAACTGAATCTGTAGATTGCTTTGGGCAGTGTGGCCATCTAAAAAGTATTAATTTTTCCTATCCATGAGCATGGAATAGCTTTCCATTTATTTATGTCATCCTCAACAATTTCCCTCACCAACGTCTTACAGTTTTTATAGTACTAGTTTTTCACCTCCTTGGTTAATTTGACTCTAGGTATTTTATTCTTTTTGAACAATTGTAAATGGGATGTCTTTCTTAATTCTCTTTCTTTTAGTTATTATTTATATATAGAAATGCTACATATTTCTATATAATGATTTTGTATCCTGTAACTTTAATGAATTTATTAATTTAATATATTAATTTATTAGAATTTAATTTATTAATTAATAATTTGGGTGGAGTTTTTAGGGTTTTCTAATTTACAGTTCCATGTCATCTATAAATAGTGACAATTTTATGTCTTCCTTACTAATTTGGATGCCTTGTGTAACTTTTTCTTGTGTGATTGCTATAGCTACGACTTCTAGTCCTATGTTGAATAAAAGTGGTGAGAGTGGCATCCTTGTCTTTTTCCAGATCTTAGAGGAAAAGCTTTCAGCCTTTTCCACTAAATAAGATGTTAGCTGTGGGTTTGTTGTACATGGCTTTTATTATGTTGTGGTGTATTCCCTCTATATCTACTTTGTTGAGAGATTTTATCATGAATTGATGCTGAATTTTGTCAAACCCTTTTTGAGTATCTGTTAAAACAACTACATGGTTTTTATCCTTCCTTTTGTTAATGGGGTATATCTCATTGATTGATTTGTGGATATTGAACCATCCTTGTGTCCCTGGAATAAATTCCGCTTGGTTGTAGTAAGAGATCCTTTTAATGCATTTTTGAATTTGGTTTGCAAATATGTTGTTGAGAATTTTCTCATCTATGTTTATCACTGTAATTTTATCATAAACTTTGAAATCGAGTGAGTATGTCTTTCAAATTGTTTAAAGATTGTTTTGGCTCATCTATGCTCATATATGTCTATAAATTTCAGAATTAAGTTGTGAATTTTAAAAATCTTTGGGATATTTAAAAATAATTAATTGGAATCTATAGATCTATCTTTGGGAGGATTTACAATTTTAACAATTTTGAATCTTCTCATATATGAAATAAAAATATCTTTACAACTATTTATATCTTACTTTTTTCTGAGCAAACCATTATAGTTATTAGTGTAGAAATCTTAAGCATCTTTGACTAAATTTATCTTTTCATATTTTATTATACTTGACTCTACAGTAAAGAGTATTTATTTTATTTTCCATATTTTTAGTGCTAGAGTATGCAATTGATACTGTGATTTGAATTTATATCTTACAACCCTTTCTGAATCATTTATTAGGGCATATTAGGAATTTCTTTATAGACAATCATGCCTGCTATAAATGATAGCTCTCTATCTTCCTAACATTTTACTTTTGATTTTTTTCTTGCCTAATTATATTTCTAAGATTTTTAGTATCAGGCATATAAATGCTGAGAAAGGATTCTCTTGCCTTCTCATCTTAAGATGTGAACATTTACTATATCATCTCATTTAATCTAATATAAAGCTATCTAATTCATTCAAAAGGTAACTGTTTAAAACAAAAAAAATGTTTTTGTATTTAGGAGCTTATAACATGGGTAAAAGTGAAATATATAATGCTGATATTACACAGAAGGAGGTTATATGGAATTACTCTGTTTTAAAGTATTCACTTTTTACCTAAGGTAGTAAAATATTGATTCTCGGTGCACTCTGGAAAGTAATAATGCATGTTATAATACCTAGAGCATTACGAAAAGGTATAAGTAGAAAAATAAAGTAAGATGTAAAATTATTCAATTAGTCTAAAAGGAGTCAGGAAAGGAGTCACAAAGAAGACAGGATAAATAGAATTATATTTAACTATATTAACTCTACGTTTTTATAGGTGCTTATTAATTAACAAAGTACCCTTTTATACCTAATTTTCTCAGAATTTTATTTTTATTTTTATCATAATTAGTTTTAAATAGTTATTGAATTTTGTCACTTTTCCATGAATCTATTTAAATAGTTACTTTTTTCTCTTTTATTCAATTACATTAATTGCTAAATTTCATTGATTGATGCTTGATTGTTATACTAACTGTATTCCTGAGATTATCTCCATTTGTTTAAACATATTTTTAATATATTTCCTGATTTGTTTTGCTAATATTATGGGAGGGTTTTTATTTCTAATTTTAAAAGCTTTATTAGCTTACAATTTAATATTCTTGGTAGAGCTTTACCAGCTTCTGGTATCTATGTTAGATGGTTCTCTTAAAATGAGTTGGAAAGTGTTTCCTCTTACAGTAATTCTTCTGCAGAAAACTTTTAATATTGGTGCTAAATGTTTAATAGAATTCAGCAATAAAGCCATCTAAACTTTGGGTTTTTTTTTTGGAATGATTTAAATTGGGAATTTAGTAGATAAATTCTATTTTTATTGCTTTTAACTATCAAATCATATTAAGTAAATTTTGTTGTTTAAAGAGTTTATTTCTTTCATTTGACTTGTCAACATTATTGACATGAGGTTATTCCTAATATCCCTTCATTATACTTTCAAGGGGTGTAGAATTTATAAATATATTGAGTCCTGATGTTTGTAATTTGTGTTCTTTCTCTCTCTCTCACTCTTGCTCTCACTTTCCTGTTCACTAAGTGTTTGGCAATTATAATCAACTTTGGTTTTGCTCATTTCTCCATGGACTTAGTTTTATTGTTTCATTGATTCTCCTTATCTTTATAATTTTGCATTTAATTTTCCCTTATTTTCCTTAGCTTCTTAAATTAGATACTTTGGCCATTCTTTTTATTCTATTTATTTATTATTAAAGTGTCATTAATATACAACCTTAAGTTGGTTTCAAATGTACATTACAGTGGTTCAGCAGTTTCCCCATGATCTGCTTATACTGTGATTGTGAATTATTGTGCCCTTTTTTCCCTTTCCCATCCCCCGCTGCATCTGTCCCAACCCTTTCCCTTTGGTGACCACTAATCACTTCTCAGTGTCTTAATCTACTACTGTTTTGTTCCTTCTGTTCCACTTTGGTTTTATATTCCACAAATAAGTTATATCATATGGTATTTTTCTTTCTCTGCCTGTCTTATTAAACTGAGCATAATATCCTTTAGGTCTATCCATATTGTTGCAAATGGCAGGATTTTCTTTTCATGGCTGAATAATATTCCATTGTATATATGTACCACATCTTTTTTTATCCATTCATCTGTTGATGAACACTTAAGTTGCTTCCATATCTTGGCTACTGCAAATAGTGCAGCGATAAACATAGGGGTTTTCTTTGACTAAATTCCGAGGCGTGGAATTTCTGGGTCAAATGGTATTTCTATTTTTAGCTTTTTGAGGAACCTCCATACTGCTTTCCACAGCAGTTGCACCAATTTACATTCCGACCAACAGTGTAGGAAGGTTCTTATTTCTCCACATCCTCACCAGCATTTGTTGTTTCTTATCTTTTGGATAGTGTCTATTCTAACTGGTGTGAGGTGATATCTCATTGTGGTTTTAATTTGCATTTCCCTGATGGTTAGACATTATTACTTGTTATAGTCAACAATACTTTCCTTAAAGAAACTTTCTAGCCCTTTGTCTTTCTCTTCTCCATCTGATCCCCTTGCTATGTGAATATTGTTTCAGTTGGATTGGTCACATCTCTCTCTTATTCTGTCATTACTAGATATACTTTTTTCTCACTGTTCCTCAGCTTCAGTGTTTTCCTGTTCTCTAATTTCCATTTCATTTACCATGTCCTCTACATGTTCCAATCTATTCTTAAATGCCTCCATTGTAT
Organism: Manis pentadactyla; assembly: GCF_030020395.1. Lineage (NCBI taxonomy): Eukaryota > Metazoa > Chordata > Mammalia > Pholidota > Manidae > Manis > Manis pentadactyla. The sequence continues at coordinate 23,508,145 of NC_080037.1, read as the reverse complement.
GTTTCATTCCAGATACTGTATTCTTCAGTTCTGAGTGGCTCTTTCTCAGGTCTTTTCTCCATTTGTTGAAGGCCTCCCTGATACCTTGAATCCTTTTCTGTAAACCCATGAGCATGTTAATGACTTTTATTTTGAAATCGTTATCAGGAAGACTGGTGATCTCCATTTCATTTTGCCCCCTTTCTGGGGTTCTTTCCTGTAACTTTGGATCATATTTCTCTGCCTACTCATTTTGTCATGATTTCTGTGTTTCTTCCTTTGTATTATATGGCTCTACTATGCTTCCTGGCCTATAGAGTAATAGCTTTATGAAGAAGGCCTCCTATGGTGCCCAGAAGCTCAAGATTCTTTTTCCCTAATGTGTGGTTCTATTTTGTGGGGGCCCTAGCTGCTGGTGTGCAGTGAGTGGGTGTTCTTCTGTCTGTGTTGGCAGTTTGCTTCAGCAGCTTTTGCAATTAGCTCAGGAGACTCCTGTGCTCACTGTGGTGGAGCTACCCTCTACCTGGTCTGCAGTAATGTCAGGGCTGACAGGATAATGGGGAGGGTGGGCTGATGTGTGGCTCTGCCTCAGCTGGGCTGCAGCACAGGGATTGGACACCCACAGGCAGGAAGGAGCTCTTGGGGCTGGCTTCTGCAGACACATCTCCGACTGGGCTGAAACAGAGCCAGGGAAGCTGGGACAGTCTCCTGCTGACTGCCAGATGGCAAAGTCTGATGCTGCTCCCAGCAGTGCTTGCAGGGAGAGGCCTGGGGGCTGCATTGCTAGCAAGGGAGATGGAGCATCTGGGGCTCCTGAGATTTCCTGATCTGTTGGGCCAAGGAAGAGCTTGACTGGTATCCTCCCTGTGCCCTTTCTCCTGAGGAGAGAATTCCATCCAACACTCGCCTCTCTGGGCCCCTTCCCACTGCTGGCAAGTCTTTCAAACTACCACCTCTGCTTTGGGTCTCAGGACTGGCTGAGCATGCCTGTCCTCCACAGTAGCTGGAGTTTCAACCTTCCTGAGTGTTTCACTTGTCTCTCCTGTCCAGCCCCATTAATCACCAGAACCCACTGTAATGTGGGCTCAGATCCCTTGGCAGATCTCCTGGGCCAGATGTGCAGTGCTCCTGGGCTCCTACACCCTTACTGCTCCATTCCTCTTTCTCCTGCCTGTAGGCTGGGGTGAGAGGAGGGCTTGGGTCCCTCCCTCGATTTTGGCTCTGCCAGTTTACCTTTTTCTGTGTGGTTTTCTCTTCTTCTGCAGGTGTGGGTGGTCTGTTTTGCAGTCTTCAGGTCATTTTCAGGTTTAGTTGTATTTGCTGTTTTCTTCTCATATATTTTGGGAGGAGGTTTCAGCCTTGCCTTCCTACTTCGCCATTTTTTCCCAGCATTCCCCTGGTCATTATTTTTAAATCATTCTTTTTTTTGTCATGTAAACATCTAAAACAATTGATATATTGTGTTTTCATTATTATTCAGTTCAAAATATATTCTAAATCGTGCTATTTCTTTTTTGACTTATAGATTATTTAATTTTTTGTTTCTTCATTCCAAATACTTGAGATTTTCCTAGAATCTCATTGTTATTAAATTCTAATTAATTTCACTTGTGCTACAGAACATACTGAGATTTTATGTTATGGTATTTTATATGGCCTGTCATTTGTTTAAGGGAATAGTTTTCCATAAACTTAATTAGTATATATTGGTTAATCATGTTTTTTAGATTTTCTGGATACTTGCTGATTGTTTTATCTATATTCATCTGGTAATACTTGTCTTCAGATGGGAATATTTAGTCAATTCCCATTGGATATGTTTAATCAATATATTTGAGTAAAAAATATCTTTTTTTAGTCAGTTTTTTCCCTATTTTCCAAGCAAATTTATTTTCCTATTTTCCTCTTACCCAATGACCTTGTGGTGTTTGTGTATATCTTATTTCACTTCTCTTTCTACTTGATTAGATTTGTCATAGTTTAAGTTCTTTCAGAGCCAGAATCCTTGAGAGTAGGATATATTAGAGCTTATAAAGGAGGCATAGTTATATAGGATGTAGAAGGCAATACAGGATGTATTAGTAGTTTATGTAGGAGTAGGAAGCAATACAGGAGAGCTAGTAGATAGTGGAAAAATGACATAGGAAGAGAAAAAAAATCAAGATAGGTGAGTTACCACTGGGCATGGTCCTACTGAGGGAAAGTGGGGTTTAGTTCTGGAGGGAACTCTTAGAAACATTGTAGAACTATCTCTGAGTTTTACCACCCAAAAGACAAGAAAACTGGTTTATGTATTCACTAATTTTTTATTGATGAGTGAATAGGATTCTTTAGCCAGAGAAAGACAGATTTGAAGTAACAAACCACTAGTGTGAACAGAAGTTTAATTTCTGGAGGAATTTGATAAGTTACATTCTCTGTTTCTCTTTTTAAGTTACCATAAAAATGGCAGATAGATATTTCATTCACCAGATTCCAAAGTTAATCAATATTTACATCCTTTCAAGAATACGCAATGGCCTTTGAAAACTTTAACACCACACACTATGTGCCAAATTGTATTATTGTTGCCACATACTTTATTTCATTTTAACATCAATAGACATTATTACTCATTATAGTCAATGTTAACCATATTTGTCCCACATTTGCTACCTTCTAAATTCTTTTATCTTTCTTTTAGTTAACTATAAGGGGACCAATTCCTTTCAACTGAAAATATATTTTTTATAATTTTTATTTTAGTATAACTGCCAGTGATGAAATTGCTCACTTTGGTATATTTCTTTTATAAAGGACTCTTCAAAGATTTTTTTTAAATAGTAGATTTCTAGGTTCATTTTCATTTAATAAATCAAAGGTACATTTCCATTTATTCTAGTTTTCATTGTTGAGATAGATAATCCATTGTTAGACTAATTGACCATCCTTTGAAGCTAATCTGTTTTTCCTCTAGTTAATTTTAAGATGTTTTCTTTCTTTTTGTTGTAGGACAATTTCACTATGACCTTGAAATTTTTATATATAGCTTTATACAGAAGTTTTTAATTATGGTATTTGCTGCTGTTTTCCACCCTGATAGATATCAGGTGAGCTTTATGGATCTATGAATTGTATTTCACCAGATCTCAAAAGCATGTTATGGTGATTATCTTTTCAAATATTGTCTCTGCCCAATTCTCTAACATGACATTCAAGTCATAAGGTCTCTTAATATTTCCAAGGTGATACATCCTATTATAAATGATCTTTGCAAAACAGGTAATCAGACTAATCATGGTTCATTTTAACTGCCTTCTTTTAACTATGAATTTTTGACAGTTGTTTTCTTTGCATAGTTCTATTTGCAATAATTGAATTATTATCCTTTTTTCATGATAAATAAGGGAACAACATGGGTATAAAGTTTCCTCATTCCTCCCTCTGTGTACTATTTCATTCTGTCTATGTGTCTATTATAACATATGTAATTTTTGTTCTTAACATATGACTAATACCTATGTCAAAATTCTCCTCTACATATATGCAAAATGATATTAGAGGAAGATCTATCTTTACCTTTTTCTGCATTACTTCAAAATACCCTTAGAGACATAACCAATCGCCATGGCAGTAAACTTAAAATGATGTGCTTTTGCAGCAAACAGGCAGTATCATTAAATATTCTTGCAGCTCTAACTTAAATTTGTACAGAAAATGGCATGTCACTGCTTCTTTACCTTTTTTCCTTTACTCTTCCATGTTCAAACCAATTTGCACACTCAAGTACAGAAATACCAAAACAATGGATAGTGAATTTCTTAGCCATCATTTACATGGACACTGGCATCTCTTTAAGAGCAACCTCCCTTACTCGCAAGCTTAACATTAAAATCTTGAAGGTAGAGAGGGATGTTGGATTTATGTATAGTTAGAATCTATAGAGACTGTGAGTTCTTAATGAGCCAAACATATTATGCTAGGAAAATACATGGAAATCCTCACTTTAAATATAATAATCCATCTAGGCCTCTTCTGAAGGCTGTACTCACATGATTCATCTACATTCTTCAACCAAGCTCAGAAAGATCACTGGGTTTGAGAACAATCTTGTCCCTACCAGGGATCATTTTTCAGGAGAATATTCTTCGTCTTCTGCTTGTGATAGTTTGTTGTTAATCTGCTCTGTCCTTCGGTCTTACTTCCAGATACAAGCTTTTGATTTATTCCAAGGACCAAAATTTATCCCATATTTCTCTGCCAGTCTTATTCTCTGAAGCCTGAGTGCCTGTTTTGATTATCACCTTTGTACACAAGTTCCTGTAGGTTTAAAGATTTTGTTGCTTTTGTTATTCCTACAGATCCAGTGTTTCTTAGAGCACAACTGACTAGCATAAAGTAGACAATTTAGCAAAGTGGACTTAATTTTTCAGGACTGATATGTGTACTGTCCACCACTTAATAAATAACCTGAGAGAATAGAGGATTTTTCAAACTTTCCTATGCTCAGTCCTTGCCTTTTCAGGATATATACTCCTGATGCCCAGTGTGGATCTGCTTCTTTATATTTTGTACACCTAGATTTCACATTTCTTGGCTCTAATATTTTCCCTATTGTGAATTCTGACTAATTATTTTTAGATCTTCCCAATGACAGCCACTTACTTATCACTAATCTCTATAATCTCCAGATTCAGAACCCATGAATACTTCCTCTCATATTTTGGACTCTGATGTTTTGATTTGCTTGTCCCCCTTCCAGGCCCTGCTCCACAGTACTCACAACACCAAAGTAGTCTTTTATAGAGCCAATCTAGGATTTTCTGGTCAGCCTCATCATTTTGTAAGTAATTCTTTAATGAATGGTTGTGTCTGGAGATAAGATATAAATTGGTAAGGAGATTTTGTTCCAAGAAAGAGTCCAGCTTCTTTATTTTGTGCCTGAGAAGACCTCATTTTTCCCTAATGGAGGGTATGAGACTTTGGTGAAATCTAGTTGTAGCTTCCACTAAATTATAACTGAAACACACTAACTATGAGACTATTGTAAAGCACTTGTTTAATTCCTTTAATTCCAGGGACTCAACCAAAATAATGCATATGCATTAGCTCTAGAAATTTACACAGACCTTTCAATCTAGAATACAATGATTTATATGAAAATGTTTATAATTCTTAAAAGCATTTCAGTATTTTTTTAGAACATTATTTTACCTTATTATTAATTTGAATATAATGTTTTTTGTTTTGTGGTAGAGGTTAAATTTTACATATAATTCTGAGTAACCGAATATGTCATATCCTATGTCTAGGTCTGTAAAGTATTCTATATATTTACACAGACACATAGACACACATGAACACAATTTAAATTACTACCAGAAACTGATCTTCACAAAGAAAGAAAGGAAAAAAGAAAGAAAGAGAAACATAGAAGGAAAGAAAGTTTACCACAAACCCTAAGATATTTAAAGATGATATTTGGAATTGACCTTAACTGACTTACTTGTAACTGTTTACTGTACTCTGATTCTCCTCTTAAGTTTATTTTTACTCAACACCCATTATGCAAACCCACAATTTCAGATTGGTGTCAATTAAGTCATGGTGATTTGGAAGCAAAGATTTTTAAAAATTGTAATTTGTTGATTGATGGTATGCTCTTACCTTTTAAACTTTGTAGGACTAGGAGTTAGATCTCTTTGATCTATTTAGAATGTCACTAACCCACTACTAAATTATTCTTAATAAATAGACAATAATTTGGGTAATAAATCTTTTTAAAGGAAAGTTTCATATTGAAAGACAATGATTCAAAGTTTTGCAGTCCACAGGTCAGTCCCAAGGACAAATACTATGGAGAAGAAGAGTTACTTCCTTCCCAGTTCATAAGTTCTGACTTACGAATGAGCGCTTCCCAAACTAGCATTGATTTAAAGCAATTTGTTTTTCCCCAAAGCTTCTTGTTTACTGCCAGCCATCTCTTATACCTGGAAAAAAAAAAGCCTTTCACTTCACACTTTTCTAAGATGGAAAAAAATTTCTAAGGTAATTATATTTAGTAACTAATTATCTTAAGAAAATAACGGTAAAGAACTTGTTCTAGTGTGATAAATTGAAGCAGAATCCTTCATTTATCTTGTAAGGTCACAAAGAGTGAAAAATAATTAATATGCCCATATCAAGTTCTATAAATGGACTTAGTTTGGTAGGGAATTAGATATTTCATATTAATGTATCACAACTGAAAGCATCATGGAGAAATAGAATAAGGGTTCTATAGCCCTCAAACACTTATCCTAAATCTTTTCCATCTCAATAACAATATCTGAAAAGAGAGATTGGCTTTTAAGTATATGATTAAATACTCATTTGAATAAAATAAATGGAAACAAACCACATAGGAATGATGTTTCTTCCTGTTCATATTTGCATCTCCCTCTTGAATTTTACCTTCTTGATAAATCTCAGGAGTGTAACCATAAAAGTAAAATATTGGATCCAATGTACATCTAGGAGAATATCCTCACCCACAGGTCCTTGGACATTTTGCCTAGATTTGGAGACCTTGAGACATTGGTATCTTATATTGAAAATGCCCCTGGTAATACTTGTTATAAAGCTATAGTAGTAGAATAATCCCCCCATATCATCTCAATCCCTGATCTGGATTATTCAGTGATGAACTGTTAAAGTCAAGGTGCCTGTTATCCAGGTACCACGGAGACAGGAATGTGTGAATTTCCTTTCTTCTTGCTGCATTTAGTCCTATTATGCTATCAATATGTCGATCCAAAAGAAATTAAGGGATTGGCTATCATCCAAAAAAGAGGGGGAGGCTTATTCATTTATTCAGTGACTATGTTTTATAATGATGTAGATCATTCTAAAAACAGTTATTATTATTATATTGGTTATTATATAGTTATTATATGGTAAATCAGAGAATTATGTGGATACGGCTGATCTGGATTTTGGGATAGTGTTTGACAAATCTTCCCCCATCTCTTTGGGATAAAGACAAGATGATAACGGAGTTAAGTGCTTGTGTAACCAAACTGCTATCTCCAAGATGTGTTACTTAAGAATATGTGTGTCATTCTGGTAAGAGGATCTCTATCAGTAAGATGTTAACTTGCTTAGTAATTAATGATATATTTTTTTAAAGCAATGACCTTAAAAAGAAAAAAGAAAACAAGAGTAAAATGTTAATCAAATTATTTAGAGAGATGACAAACACTTCAGAAGACCAAGTTAATATCTGAGATGATCTCAATGGCTGGAATATAAATGGCTGCCAGATCTTCAATCTTCACTGAAATGAAAATTGATAAAGGAAGGCACTGTACTAGGCTTTAAAAAAGAGTAAGAACAAAAACATCAACTGGGGAAATAAAAATTAAGGAATTAAAACTTTAATGATTATGTGCAGTTTTTTAAATAGAGCACAAAAGGGAAGTTTTTGAAGTTGTAGAAGGCTCTGCTGTTGATTATGTGACCCAACAATTAGAAATTTTATATTCTTTAGTTTTTTTTTGAGATTCCCCTTCAAGGATTATTAACCTAAACCCTCACTTTTGTAAGTTCTTCTTGAATGAGACTTGAGTTTCTGTTTGTTTAATTTTCTATATATTTAAGACCTTAAGGTTCTGATGCTATTTCTCTGTGGCTGGGGTTTTATGTTTTTTATTGAAGATTTTTATTGGAAATGTTTTATATATTCTTTTTACTGAGTACACAGGGGATTACTTCTGTTTTATTTTTCTACATGTTAGCTTTCATTTTTAAATGAAGTTTAGGATACGGTAGAAGAAAAAGGGAAGTTATGAGAAAGTCCAAAGTCAAAACAGGCTGAATGTCTCATTTTTTTCATAGGTAACATCTCTAAAAAACCTTCATTTACAAAAGAAATCATTCTTTGAAAATTTCCTTCAATCTAGGGTCACTAATTCTATAAAAGCATAGCATTTCTGCTAAAGGGGAAATACTAACTCAAGGATAAAACAACTCAAGTTGAGAAATGCAGAGCTGAACTGACAAAACATTAGGAAGATGTTGAGAATTTTATCTGACTAGAAGCTCAATACAATTTAATGGCAGTGTGATGGGTCTGCCAAAAGGTCTATCATAATTGTCAACATAAGTAAATGTATAGTGTTTATCATAAAGCAAGTGATATATATGTTCTCAAATGTGCTGGTCAGACATCACTTGGAGCATTGGGTAGAAAATTGGAACCTGTAACTTGCAACATAGGTCGACAAGTATCTATTTATCCCATTTTGAACAGGCACTATTTAACTCAAATTATACAGTGGTCCTCCCATCTAGGAATGTGTAAACTAGTGTCTTATACTGAAGAGTGAAGAGATAAGCATTTAGTACCTACGAAGCAGAGTTTGATTCAGTATAAGGGGAAAATAACCCTTCAAACTGTGTTAGATTAATAAGACACCTCACTAATCATATGAATTATAGTTTACATCACGATTATCCATGTAGAATGTTTTAGTGATGTTATAGAGGACAATGAACATACGCAGCTGTTGAGATATAAGTTAAGTAATCTTTAAGTCTTCTTTTATTCCAAGATTCTTTAAGAAAAATATACAAAGAAAATAATGTGTTACAGGATTGAGGAAATGAAAGTCAATATGAAATAGGAAGGCGTTACTGAGCCTGGTGGACTTCTGCTTGTCCTAAGGTTAGGAAGGATTGAAACAGGAAAGCGAGAGGGAAAGGCATTCTTTGAGGGCCAGGCAGCAGAGTACAAGGACGGGGGGAACAGTCCCAGAGGCCACAGAGAGAAGCGATTGTCACTAGAGATGATTTACAAACTTAGTTCGATATTTACTGCAAACACAAACTGACAATTGTGTTCAGATTAACAAAACAGAAATACAATTGAAAAATTTATTGTGCAATCTGGTATGTTTTTTATGTCATTTAGCTTTCTAATATATCCAACAGTATACTTCTTTTCTAATACATAGTTTTGCTTTTTTAACATTCTGGGAACATCTTGTCTTCCCTGTTTCTCATTGCAAATTAGGATGGGAATTCACACGTATTATAATAAACAATATCAGATTGGCGCATTTGGTCAAAATCAGGTAAAACGGATAATTCAATATAATGAGTCTGCCTCTGCTTCTTGACTAGTTTAAATGTTCTAGGAAAATCAATGTCTAGAACAGTTTTAAGATATTTTAATACAACAGTATATTATTTCAAACAACAGTACAGCATAGAAAGCCCACTCATAACAGGTGTGTGCATATATTAATAATATTAGTTTTATTTCTCCCATTTCCTTTTAATTTTGTTCCACTTCTTTGACATTCTAATCATGGGGACTATACAGTAATGCTTGTGGCAATTAAACAAGCCCTTTTCAAAATATATGCATGTCTAAAAGTATATGGTCCATTATAGCAAAGTCTAATAAATAGCACCTTGATAAGGAAATTGTTTATTTGGCAATTTTGAATAAGTGTCTAATCTAAAAAGGGGACAGGAAGTCACTTTATAGATTTAAGAATTTTTAATGAATTCCATCAAGGTTTAATAATATGAAAAGGAAAAAGATGTGCATAATGGCTTTATTTTAAATCCCTCCATTACCAATATTCAGAATACTAAGATAGATGAGGTTGGAAGATATGTGTGATTCTTGTTTCTAGGGAAACTGCTTCACTTTACTTATAAGGGGTATTGGTGTTTCCTACTTTTTTTCTTTTACTTTATTCCAACTCTCACAATAAAATATATTTGGATTTTAGACCCTAAAGAAAAATATAAGTTTTGTGTTGTGTTATCATTTATACTATGCTTTTATCATATTTAAAGGAGTAAAACTTCTAAAAATTCTCGCAAAATGCAAATCTCTAAGAGAAAAAACATAAGTATTTGCCCTGAAAAGAAATGTCTCAAGAGAGGAATTTGATTTATAAAGACTTAGCATACATAATAATTAACATAGCTTTAGAATTTGTAAATGGCCTGCTTTAAAAAAAAATGTAGTGTAGATAAGCATTAGTGTAATTTTGCCATGTGTTTAGAAAAATATGGTTTTCCGTTATTTCAGAAAATAATTTGATTAGAATTAATGATTCAGATTTTAATAGCTTTATTACAACAGTAAAGAAAAACCCAGAAACATTAGGAATTGTAAACAAAGGTAAGATTTTCCACATGCAGATTTGGAGGACTGAGTAACCATCTTTGATTCAACACATATTTATTGATCTTCAGCTATGCACAGAGTAGCTAGTCAGTGGTGATAAAAGAACAAATAAGATTTCCACAGGTATAGCTGTGCATTCATCTTAGTTCCAGATGCCTGTAATTACCCACTTACCTCTCCACTAGGATGTTTAATAGATATTTCAAACGTAATGTATACTAAACATAATTCTTTTTCTCTTGATTTTCCCCAAAGGGAATAATAAAATTTACAGTGTAATGCCAGCATAAAAACTGAACACTTACTATTTATTTGCCTCTTTTCTTTATTCTGATAAAATCTACCAGCAAGTACTGTGGACTGTGCTTCCAAATGTGTCTCAAATTTACATTTTTCTTAGTTTCCATCTTAATTGTCAAAACTAGTACCTATAACCTTCACTAAGAGAGTTGCCATCTAGTCACCATCCAACTTCCACTTTTGTTCTACTGTAAGTCATTGTCTATGGAATACACTGAACTTTTTAAAATATTAATGCCATTTGGTCACTTTCCTGCGTAAAGCTAATCATTGTTTTCCCTTCACTCATCATGATCCTTCCCCAAAGGACTTTGGTTCCTAGGCCCGCTGTGCTTCCCTGAGCGGCAGCCTGCTTTGTCCTTGCTTTATCCTCAGTACAAAATGACGTTCTTATGTATCTTTACTTGGCTGTCACATTTACATCCTTAAAGTCTCAGTTGAAGTATCACTTCTTCAACTATCAAAGAAGCTGTCCCACACCATGCTATCCAACACAGATTCCTAATGAGAAGTCACACTCTAACACAGCAGTTGTTTTCTTAGAACAGTAGTTACTACTATTTGAACACATTTAAAAAAATTTTTTGTTTTGTTTGTTTACCCTTTTTCCTGACTATGTAAGCCCAAGGAAAGAATGGGCTTTGTAAGCTCCTAAGGTACTTTATCTTCTGCACAACGAACTATATATACCACAGTGTAGGGGTCCAACAAATGCTTGTTGAATGAATGACTATAAATGAAAATCTTAAAGGATAGGAAAGAGGTTCTTTACTTTTTTGTTTCCACTGCTATCTTTTGGTTTCTTTCAATAAATGCACATTGATTAAATATTACACTGTAATTAATATTTCAGTTGCTGTGACTGAACAATACAAAAGGAGATGAGCATGCTTATGCCAATGGAGATTACTTTCGAGTAGGTGGAGACAGAAGAAACAAGATAAATAAGCACAAATACACTACAATAGATGTTGGCATAAGTTACTGAGAAAAGTCAAAAGGAGGTAAAAGTTGGAGAACATTAGTGTGGGGTAGCAATTTTTCAAAAAGTGGCCTGGGAAGACTTTATAAGGACGGGGTATTTGAACACAGACTTAAAAGAAGTTGGGGAGCAAGAGGAGAGAAGCGCCTTTCAGGCACAGGGAAAAGCGAGTGGCCAGGCCCTGCGGCAGGGGTGCCCGGCTGTCCGAGGAGGAGCAGGTAAGAGGGATGGCTGCAACCGGAGAGGAAGGAGTTTAGTGAGACATGAGGTCAGGGATGCTACATAGTGGAAAAAGACGTAGAGTAAAGAGTTCTTAAGATGCTTAGGCTATGTGTATGGATTTTCTTTTACTATTCATGGAATGGGAAGCCAATAAAAAGTTTGGAGTAGCACAATGACATGTCTAATTTGTATCTTCACAACTCTAGCAACTGGGGGGAAAAGAGAATAAAGCGTCATAAAGCAAATGTGTGAAGACCAAGAAGTGGCTGTTATAACAACCCAAGTGACATATGATGGTGACTAGGAACACACTGGTGGCAATAGAAGAAATGAGAACTGTTCTGATTTTGAATGTACTTTGAAGAGCAATCCAACAGGTTTGATTGCTCAGTAACTATGAAAGGAAGATAAAAGGCAAAGAAGACCCCAAGATTTTTCTCCTGAGCAGCTGGTAGAATTTCCACTAATGGAGATAGGGATAACTGTGAGAAAACAGGCTTTTGTTTTTATTTACCCCACCCCCTCATCCCCAAATTTAAAGTGATGACATTAAATTTGATGTGCTCACTGTGCATCAGAGTAACAGCGTAGGTGCTGGAATACATGAGCCCAGGTTTCAAAGGAGTCCAGATTAGATACACAAATTTAATTCATCAGCATATTCAGGGTGATTAATGTAATGAGCGGAATGAATTGACTTAGAAAGTGAGTATAAATAGGAAAGAGAGAGGTACAGGGCCGAGCCTTGGAGCAGTCACAATTTTATGAAGGGGAACAAATTTTATGAAGAGATGTTGAAGGAATGGTGGGAAGGGTAGGAGGGAACTCAGTAGAGTTTTAGCTCTGAACAGAAAGTAGTATTTTCAAAGACAAGGCGAGAAAACAATGCCAAGAAAAGAGTGATCTACTGTGTCGGTGCAGCTCATAAATCAGGTGAGGACTGGTGCCTGAGCACTGTATTCTGAAAAGCATAGATTCCCATTTGTTACTTATCGACCTTCCTGCGCACTTCTTTTGAGACCGGGGGGCAATGCAAACAGATAAAGGCCTCCTTGTCTACGGGATATTCCATTCCTGACTGGAAGGTAGTTCTCTTAAAAAATGCACGTTATTAGGAATATAGAAGAATGGGAAACCTGCATAGGAAGGCAGATCAGGCAAATCAGCCCTCGTCGTGAATGTGGAGGCTGATCCTCAGCCAGCTTTTCCTCCTATCTTGCTGTCTAGAAGTCCAGTCCCAGCCATGATGTGTACTATTGAATAGCTAGGAAGAATCCTGTCAGACTTAAAGAAAATTTGTGATTAAAACAATATAATCCATTAAAAAATTTCTCCAAAAATGTGATTTAATTAAACAGAAAGCAAAGGTTCAGGTGATTAATTTTGCCTTTTTGAACTGCCTTTATAGCAGGTTAATTTGGGATTTTAGATTTTTGGGAATTCTACCATATTACAATATCAAAAATATTTTTAAAAATTGCAATACTATCACATGATGGTTTATGGTTCCTGTTTTAGAATCAAAGAGAAGCAGGTTGAAATCTTGTAATTTTTACTTGCGACCTCTATGACTTAAATCAAGGCCTTCAATACTTAGTGCTAAACAAATATTAGCTGAAATATTTTCGAATCAATGTATATCATCTTTCAATTTATTCCTTATTGCTCTTAGAGATAGACAGGATTCTAGTCTGGATGTCTTGAAATGTTTTGTTCAAAATTTGAATGTATTTTGTTATGTTGAAATTTCATGTATCTTATCTTTCATAGCAGGAACTAAGATGCTGTCAAATTATGTGGTGATTAAAATCTAGACACAAAACATCTGTAAAATCAGTAATTCTACATAACATAAGGTCAATATAAACTATTTTACTTTTTTAACACTGACAATTATACATTTATCTTTAAAAATGTATATTTGGTGAACTATAAGTAAGGAAACAAATAGTAAAAGAAAATTTAGTTTATACACATGCTCAGAGGCTGCTAAAGTGTTGAAAATTCTGTGGAGATAGTCAACATGCTGTGATTTTAGCTCAGTCAAAAATATAATAATATGAATTTCACAGGGCCTCTTAACATTATTTTTCTGTGTATGCTATTAAAAACATCTTGCACTGCAACTCTTAAGGGCAACACTAAACTAGATTGTAAATTAATGCTAAGCTTGTGCAAGACAGTTACCTAATGTAATTTCCATCGATGTTGCTTGTACTTACCAAACGATGACTTGCTAGGCCAAGAAAATAAGAAGTGGGATATAAGCCTTCACCCCTGGATCTAAAAGCCAGACAACCTTAAAAATACTCTGAGATGATTCAAGGAATTTGTTCTTTTATAAGTCAATATATAAAACAATATTAGAGTATAAAAATTTAGCAAAATCCTGATAGCAAAAGAGTGATAATTTGTTGTATAAACATGATGAGTGTATATTTACAATGTAATTTATTTATATAATTTTATATTTATATTAGATACCTATTAAAAATCAATAATTTATTATGAGTTGATCCTTTATTTTCTATTGAAATTTATCATATGTTGATCTCATGTTCTGTAACTGACTATATAATGGTATTAAATATTAATATATTTATTACTTATTTTAAAGTTTAAATTTATATTAATAGTGAGCTAAATTAATTTAGAAGTTTTCCTTACATTCATCTGGTGTGTGTGTGTGTGTGTGTGTGTGTGAAAGCATGAGAGAAATGAGAGAAGAAAGCATGTTTTTAAAACTCAGAGTAGTTTAAAAGGTTTATGTGAGAGCCCATACCAATTCTCAAACTCATATATTCTTGGTTTAATTAAGCACACTGTATTCAGGCTTGTTCTGCATTTCTTGTCAGAGTTGAAATTTTATATGAAAGCACAGAAAGGTATTCTCAATAGTCACTGAATTTGTTGTGAAAGGAAAAGTTGAGTATAGTAAGCAGAATTTTAAAAGGTGCCTGAGATTTCTGCTCCATAGTATATAGGCCCTGTGTAATCCCCTTTCTTTTGGCTTAGGGGGCACTTACATGAATATCACAGATGTCACGCCTCTGCTCATACAGCAAAGGGCAAGGAGTTTTTCAGATGTAATTAAGGTCACTAATCCATTGGCTTGGAGTTAATCAAAAGAGAAGTCAACTTGGGTGTCCCTCGCCTTACCGGGCACACTCGTGGAGTCTGGAGGTAGGAGACAATAGACAGCAGATGAGCTTCTGTAGACTCTGAAAACACAGACTGCCACATTCTGAAGAGGCTTACGTGGCAGGGACGAGTGCGCAGCTGCTGGGAGCTGAAGTTGTCAGAACTACAGCTGTAAGAAACTGAATTCTGCCAATAAATACCTGAGTTTGGAGCAATACCTCAAGCTCCAGGAAAGGATGCAGTATGGCAAATATGTTGATTTTTATCCTTGTGAGATTCTGAGCAGAGAACCCCCATTCTTTCTGTCTGGACTCCTCATCCAAAGAAACCGAGAAGGCAAATATATGGTGTTTTAAGCTGCGAAATTTTCAATAATTAGTTAGTGAATAGCAGACTGATAAGTTTAGTGACGGCATCTTGTAATCAAATGATAAAGCTACCTAAACTTTACCTGCTAAAAACTCCCTCAGATTGACAAAAAAAGAGGAAAATAAAGGTTTAATGGTTTCACGGACTGGAAATCATTTTAATAACTCATAGTTTTTATATATGTGCCTCTTACAGTTTCTGTTTGGGTAGTTGAAAGGGAATGTTATATATTCTTAACAACATTTAATCAAAATGTTTTACACACTTTATAATTTTATATGTAGAATTCCTAATGTAAAATAATGTTCTGACTGAAAATAATCCCACAAAACACTTATCTCAATTATAAGATATTAATCGGTGCTTCATATTTTAGAAAAATAGACAAATGAATTTTTTGCAGACATGAACATACCTTTTTTTTCTTCTTGGGAAGAAACAGCATATGTACTGGCTGAGAAGTATAAGAGTTTGTTGAGCATTCAATCACTATGTTAACCTCTTTGTTCCATCAGGTGAAAAAAGGTATTTTTTACAGAATTACTTATATAGAAGGTGGACATTTTCTTAAGGAAAGAGTACAGTTCCCACTAGGATAATTTTGGGTGCTGCAAGTGTTCAACAAAGCTGGTATTATACTTATCTGTGCAAAAGAAAAGATCACAGACCACATCACATTCCAAGCATGATAAATTAGAAATTGTTTTCCAAAGATCTGTGTTAAGAAGGATTCTCAGGCTGCAGATAAGCCCAGAAAGATGGAAAGCTGTGATGCTTTGCATCATCTGCCTAGATATATGAGTAAGAGTATTTGCCATCAGTAACCTAATCACACTACCTGTGTATACTCTTCGTCTTAGTTTCCTATTGCTGCATGACAAATAACCACAAATTATCACTAACTTAATGAGTAAAAAAGAGGTTATTACAATAAGAACCTATATGCAGCAGAGCTACCTAAATATTGTCAAAGATAAAAATAATTGCTTGTCTGTTTCTGATCTTTATTTTACCTTTTTTTTCAGTTTGCAAATCTACTTAAAGCCATAGCTCTTGAGCATTAATGTATATTAATAATGTGCATGTTAAAATGTAGCTGCCTGAGCAACAACTCCAGAGGTTATGAGCTCAGGAGTTGTGTAGTGGAGCCCAGGGTCTATGTTTATTAGTGTCAGCTAGAAGACGGTAATTCATAACAGACACCATGTTAATAAACAAAGAGATATTTTGTAAATACAATGTTCAAATATTTTTAATTTGATAATTATTTTTGCATTTTATTGTCTTATTTTATTAGTATGTTTATTTGTTATACACCTCTTCTAATCATGCCATCTTTAATCCCTTTTACAAAATGTTTCAATTTTTAATTCTTATTCTCAAACTATAATTACATTTATTTTTATAGTCAAGGCTATGAATTTTAGTACCATGTTCATATATTTAGTTATATCCAATCCTTTTCATTTTCATGTTTTTAACACCTTTACTCATTATACTTACTGAATATTATACTTATTGTACTATTGTATCATTTTATTCTTCAGTATAGTTAATGTTGTATCTTTATCAAATTATTCCATGTGACTGTTTTACTTATTTACTTTATTGTTTATCTCCAAGGACATATAATATGAATGAAAAAACAAATCTGTATTTATGTGTGTTTGGGGGAGGGAGCTCACTGGTGTATCTCTAACATACAAATAAGTACCTGAAAAAATAGGTGCATAATAAGTATTCATCAAATAAATGAAAGAGTAAATGAATACACAACAATATTATATTTTCTTTGATCTTATGATCTAATAGAAGTCATTTCATTAAACGTTTTGTATAAATTAACTAATTTAATTTTACAATACTATGAGATGAGTACTACACACTATTATTTACTTTGAGATAGAATGTTGATACAAAGGGGTGTTAAGTAACTTGGTGAAAACTATTCCCTTAGGAAGTGCCACAGGCTTTAAAGCCAGTTGCCTGAGAAAGGCAATAGTTTGTGAGGGTCCATTCTGACACTCATGTGTGACTGATTCAGTGTTTGTTAAAATTTCCTCCCAATTTAAAGTAGTTCTCAGCCATTATATTTCTGCTGTTCAGGACTCAATCAAACGGGTGCAAACTACTCCTAAGCAGACCTGTGTGATTTTTATCCATAGTAGCTCCCAACCAGGCTCAATAATAATTTATACCTATGCCTCACTTGGCCGCATCACTGGATCTTCAGGTGCTCCTCATCACTAGTGAATCTATTTTCCAGTTATTTTCCTTAAGGCTTTATGGACACACTTCAGTGCTGGAGACCTGAGCCACCCAGCCGGAGACTTACCTATTTCAAAGACAGTTAGATCAACTCTTCCAGTGTTAAATAAACTCACTTATGTTTTCCCAAACCCAGAGTAAAATTTCACCGAGATTGAAACCTAGGGCTGGCTTCTCTAATAGCTCAACAGACAGCTGTATTATATATTAATTCTATTATTATTTTATTCTATCTGCTCATTAGCATTCTTACGGTGCATATTCTTAACTTGTTATAAACTCATAACGCTGCTTTAAGTCTTAGAGTATAGCTGAAGTACTCTGCTTCCTGACTGGGCTAGAAAAGTTTAGTGAAGAGTAAGGCACTTCAAAACAACTTTTCTATAGAGACTTTTATTTTTTTTGATCTACCTCAAGTGTGTCAAGGGTATCTGCTCTCTTGAGCTGTTCATACTTGAAAGCCTCTTTTATCCATTTTTTGCATCTGAAAATATGATGTGAGGCAAGTCGTCTAGTTTGAAAAATATGCAGGCAGTAAAACAAACAAACGTGGAAAATGTTAATTTAAAAACATGAGAAACAAAATCAGCAAAGGCAGTCAGTATGCTATTATTGAATCTTACTCAAAATGTTTTCGCTTCCAAAATCTTTAAAAAAAAAACTAAACTTTCATCTGTGTGAGGACCTGGCTTTGGCTAATGGAGCCATAGTGAGGGAAGATTCTGAGACCAACACTTGAGAGCGTGAATTTAGTGAATACCATTGCAATAATTCAGATTTTCAATCATACTTTCTTTTCTTTCTCAGTTTTACAACCCAAGGTTAACTGTACTTCAAAGGCTTTTTGAGCAATTTCAGGAAATCCCTCTCATGTAATACACTTTCCTTGTAAGATAAAAAGTCAAATAATTTTTTGCCCTCACAGTTTCTCAAGGACTTTGAATGGTAGATTTCAAATATTGCAGCATTTTATAATTTTTGTAAACTTTCTTGGTATAATTCTGTCTGATTTAACACTGAAATTGTCAGAATGAATAATGCTAAGTGCTGTAACCAAAGAAAAATTTCCATGACAGAAAAAAATGCAAGTTTATTTCTCACCCACATCATGGTCCAATGCAGATTGCTAGGAGAGCTCGGTTGCATGCAATCAATCAGGGACATTTACTTTTCGACTTCATGGCACTTCCTTCTTCAGTAAATGACTCTCAAGGTTAACAGATAGAAGTCAAGAGAGTTAATACATTGCATAAGTTGATTTTAAGTTAGGCCAGAAATTTTCATATCACTTCTGCCAACATTCCACTGACCAGAACCCAGTGTTATGGTCCCACTTGATAAAAGTAAACTAAGGAATATATTTTAGTTCTGTGTCAATGAAAGAAAAAGGTGACAGGCAGAGGATGGGGAATACTATTCTTTGCCACAGAATACCCGTCTTTCACCAATTATTCACTTATTTTCTTCTCCCCAAATCCAGTACCCTTTTTCTCTCATCAAAGGAGGCAAATCAAAATCCACTCAGTTCCTTCATTCTGCTCAAAGGCCAAGACTCTGGCCATTGCGTTATGATCTACTTTAGGAACAGATAGAGAGTTTATGAACTGTAACAAGTTATCTCTACCAGATTCAACACTTAACACACACACACACACACACACACACACACAAAGAGTAAACAGAAGTGTAACATTCCAAAAGAAGAAAGGAAGAACCAAAAGTGTTATCTAGAACTATTGTGAAATCTCACTGGCCGACCTACCTTGGTGGAGCAGGAATTCCTCGATTAGGCCCTGATTCTTCTCTGTAGAAATTACTTTATTTTTCTTCTTGGTCCCTGATTATATTTTCTGGGAGGTTTGCTTCTACCACCACCCTTGACCCTGCTTGAGGACGTTGTCAGTGCTCCTTGCTTTGGTGATAGTGAGTAATTGCAGAGTGTTTCCTGCCTGAGTGAGTTTGGAGACCTCAAATGGTTTAATATCCAGAATATGCAAATGATTTTTAAATGTAATTGCAATAAAATGCACCTATTTAAGCTACTTTGATGTACCCATGTGGCCAACACCATGGTCAAGATATAAAATAGTCTCTTCACTCCTAGCCAAATATCCTTGTACAAATTTTGAAGCCCCAGTGTATAGTTAGTCCCTGATAGAGTTTTGTTACTACATATTAACATTACTTTTAGAGTTTACCATAAATGGAATCCTGCATAATGTGTTCTTTCACGTCTGGCATCATTCTTACAGCTTTAGCATTCATCTATATTAGTTCCTGCTTGTATCAGTACTTTGTTTCTTTTTGTTTTTGAATTGTTAAGGATAGACTAAAATTGGTTTATAGAAATAGGGATTACTTCCAAGTTTTTACTATAACTAACAAAACTCCCATGAACCTTTGTGTACAAGTCTTTGTACGAATACATATTTTCATAGGGAGGGGCGCTTGGCTGAAGTGCTCAGTCACACATTGTATATATTTCACTTTATTTTAAAAACTTTAAAAGTGGTTATACCATTTTACATTCCTTCCAGAACTGAATAAGCTCCAAATTGCTCGTCTTCCCCAGCAATAATTAATCTTGTTGCATTTTTTAATTTGAGCCATTCTAATTTATATTTGCATTGGAAACTAATTATGCTGAGTATTTCTAATAACTTTATTATCTATTTGACTATCATCTTCTATGAAATTTTTCTTCAAGTCTCATGTCCATTATGGTGTGGGTTTGTTTGTCTTTTACTGAGTTGTGAGATTTTATTATATTATGGCTATCGCTCCTTTATCAGATATATGAATTACAAACATTTTCTCCCATTTGTGGCTTGCCTTTTCATTTCTTAGTGGAGTTTCTAAAAGGGTTAAAGTTTTAAATTTTGATGAAGTCCGAATTATCAGCACATCCTTTTTATCCAGGTTTGTGATTTCGTTGGAAATAAAATTCTCTAAATTAGGCTTCTTATACATTGGATTTTGGTCAGTTCCATGTGCTATATTAACAAAACTGAAGTATTTTCCTACATATTTCTGATTTATTTCTTTAAGTTTACATACCATGCCTCTCTCTCCCTCTTTCCCTACTTCCCTGTTCTTCCCTCCCCACCCCCCTTCTCTCCTGCCTTTCAATGATATTTATCGAGACATTTAAAAGCATTAGGTGGAAAAAAAAAACATGTACTTAAAACTTTGTTAGGAGTTTTTGTTCAATGAAAGCACTTGCTGGATTTTTGTCACTTAAAACCTTTTTCAGGACCTTCAACTGCTCTTTAGATTTTAGAAGCAGCTGGTTTTTCCAACTTCTAGGCTCCAAAATTTCTAGAACTTTCTGTTTCCTATTTCTGCTTGCTAATGATCAATTTGTATTTATAACTATCTTGTCAACATAGGCAATAACAAAGAACATACACAATAACAGTCTGTTTCCCATCTCTTTACCTAGATTTAAATTCCCAGGAGGGATTTGATTTGCCTTCCAAGATATTTCAGGCAACAGTTTTAACAGTGGGCCATTTCAGCCACATAAACTGTTTATCTCCTTTCTTGCTTCCTTCCTCCAAAAGACCAAAATTATAAGACAACTATATTAGGTTTTGGTTTTAGTCAAAACCCAAATCCAAATGAGAACATCTCTGAGTCCTAGCATTCTCTTCAACAAACCAAAATTGCATCTTGTTTTGTTTTTAAAAGAAAATAGCTTTTTTCCTCCAATCTTAGATTTACTTAGACACTAGTTTTTATGTAAAATACTTTGTACTATTTAAGTAATTGATAGATTGTAAGCATTATCAAGCAAAATTCTAAAAGCAGTGAGGATTTAGAGACAGCAGTTCTAGAGAACTCTGTTACGAGAAACAATTGTTTTGAGCTTTCATTGAACTGTTGACCTCCAGGAAGGAATCAGTTATGAACTAAATTGTATGAGCTCATTATAAACCATTCTTCCCCTTTATGATGGTATTTCATTAGGATAGATCTCTTAACATATGGCATAGTATCTAACAGCAATTTGTTGTCATCTGGGTTAGCTGATGACATGGTTTAAGCTGTCTTCAATTATGAGTTGCCAGGACCTAGGTAAATAGTTGCAAACAACTTTTTGCCTGACCCCCTCTAGTGAAATACTTTTTGTTGTTCTGCAAAGCTCCTTTAAACACAGCTATTTAAGTTGAGGGCTTTTTGATCATGTGAATATCCCTATATTTCTAAAGTAGACAAGCTAGAAACTTCCAGCCTCAGTGCATCTGAGCTCAGACGGACAAATGAAGTTCCGCCAGCCAAGTAAATTCACCCAAAGCTGTAATATGGAAATTGGAAATATGGGATAAAGAAGTCACTGCGCCATATCCCTCCTGGAGGGATCCAGTTTTCAAGGACATCTAATTTCGACACGAAGTGTCACAGTAAAAGCCTATGCCACGTACAGACGTCGGTGATGCTTCGTCAAGAACCATTCCTGAATTAAGTCTGATGTATAGCCTGGATCTTACAGCCCCACCAGTACGTCTGGAAGCTTCCTAATAATACTTAATGTTCCTTTTTATGTATTTTATATTTTTGTATTAGTTATATTTTTCTCTCTAACAGAGGGGGTTGCTGTTATTTGCAAGTATTGATTCATTAATAACCCTAAATTTTGTCTTCATTTTCAGTCTATACCACTAACATATAATATTTTCTAACAATTTAATTCATTCAGTTATATAAACATATTTTTTGGAAGCGATTTATCCTCTGATGTTATTCTTTGCCGTTTTAGTCTGGCATGATGAGTGGCACTAGACATGTACTGGAACCAGTATTGCCAAAACTATTTAATGGTAAACTAAAGTATGTCTATAAGAGAAATATACTAAATATCCATTTAAGTATAACTAAAAGTTTGCTGCTTTTATTGTTGTTGACCTCAGATACACAGAACTGATTAGTTATACTCCTTGCTCATAGTTTGCTATCATTATGGGTCCACGTATAACCTCTTTTATTATTTATTTTAATATATGTAATATATGTGTGCTTATGAAATGATAGACAGCTGCAAGTGTACAACCCAATTCAAGTATAAGAAAACTGAAAATCACTTACATCCAAGTATTTCCCCTTCTTGCACTGCCATTTTTCATCCTTCCCTCTGAGATATCCACTATCAAGAATTGTGGGAATATCATTGTCCTGCTTTTGATTCTAATATTTTTATACATATGCTAAAATATAATTTGACTTTTAGAAATTTTTTACACTTTAAAGAAAGTCCTACATTTTTTAAATGAGTAATTTTTCACATATTTTGTTGAGAGTAGTTGTTATTTAGACATTATTTTCCACTGCTTTGTACAGTTCACCACAATATATTACCCATTTTCCTTATTAAGCACATAAGAATTTTTACATAGTTTTAAATTTTAGAAGTTTTAGATATACAAAAACATTGCAAAATAATACAGAGGGTTCCCATATAATTCTACCACCACAATACAGTTTCCATTAGTATTAATGTCTTATATTAGTATAATACTTGTTACTGTTAATGTGACCAATGTCGATACATTATTACTAACTAAAGTCCATACTTTAATTGGAGTTCATGAGTTTTTGCCTAATGTCCTTTTTCTATTCCAGGATCCCACCTGAGATGCCATGTTACTTTTAACTGTCATGTCTTATCTTCTCTTGACTAAAAGTTCTGTAGACTTTCCTCTTGTAGTTGATGACTGAGTTTTGAGTCCTGGTCAAGTATTTTGTAGAATGTCACTCAACTGAGATTTCTCTTACTGTCCTTTTTCTTTTTTTCATAATTAGATAGAGATTATGAGTTTGAGCAAGGAAATCCATGAAGATAAAATGTTTTTGTCACGTCATATCAGTGTACATGATATCAACGTGATAGATTGCTGCTGATGTTACCTTTGTGAACAGAATGAGGTTCTTCAACTTTCTCCCTGATGTTACCTTTTACCTCTCCTTTCTGTACTGTCCTTTTTGGAAGGAAGTCACTCATGCAGCCCACTCTTAAAGAGAGAGAATGTATGTTGCCCCTCTTTGAGGACAGAATATCTAAAGTATTTAGAAATCTCTGCTTAGGGTAATTATTTCTTCTAGATATTATTTATGTATTCAATCATTTATTTACATCAGTATGGATTCATGGATATTTATTTTATAATCTGGGTTATAATCCAGTACTACCTGATGTATTTGTAGCTTAAATCATTCCTGCTTTGGCCATTGGAAGCTTTCTCAATGTTGGCTTCTGCATCCGTTTGACACACTCCTGTGTGTGTTTTTGTTTTGTTTCATTTTCCTTTCTTTTTTTTTTTTCTTGAGCACCTCCATACTTTTAGGTACTACTAAAATACCCAGCTCATTTTACCATTATCACTTTAAGTAATTAATTTTATTTTAGATCAATTAAAAAAAACAAAAATATTTTATTTCTACTTTCATTTATTTGCTGTACCACTTTCTTTAAGAAGATCTGCGTTACTGAACTATACAATTTCCCTTCATCTTGAAGAACTTCTATTAACATTTCCTTCTGGGAAAATTAGTTGGTGATGAATTTGCTGTTCTTTTTTTTAAAACTAAGTTTTCTTTTTCTTTTACTTTTAAAGATAGTTTCACTAAATGTAGAATTCTAGGTTGGTGTTTCTTTTTTTCTTCCAGCATTTTAATATCAAACTTCACTCACTTCTGCTTTTCATGGTTTCTGATAAGAAAGTCATACAATTCTAATCTGAGTTCCACTATAATTAAGGTATTTTATTCTTTCCCCACCCACTCCTGGTTTCTTTCAAGATTTTCTCTTTGTTTTTGTGGTTTTGTTAAGACCACCCTGCAGTGATGGGCTGGATTCATAGCCTAAAATTTGGTTCAGCTGTCAGGACTGTTGACACCACACATACATACCAAGAAAGAGAAAATGTGTTGGTAACATAGTGAGGTTTCCGGAGAAGAGAGAGAGGGCCTGGCCTGAGAGATCAGAGGAAAGAGTGATTGGAGTTTTTGTAGTGACTGCAGGGTGCGGCTGGGTGGAGAGCTCTGACTCATGGGAAGGGGCGTTCAGGCTTTGAATCTACCATGGACACCAAAGGACGGGAACTCGGGCTTTCTCAACTTGCCCCAGCATCGGGCAGGAGGTGAAGGGACAAGGCAAAGCTTAACAGTTGTCAGAGGTCAAATGTAAAAAAAAACATGGCATCAGAGCTTGATTACAGGTGTAAGTATAATACGTAGAGTTGCAGTTTTTGCTGTTTGTTTTTAAATTTATCCTACTTTACATTCTTTAGGCTTCATAGAAATATGGTTTGGCATCTGTCATTAATTTTGAAGTTCTAAGCCATTATTATTTCAAATATTTCTTCTCTTTCTGATATTTCAAATACATGTATGTTAGGCCTTTTGAACCATAGTTCTTACATGCACTGTTTGGCATATTGAATATTGAAATGCCTGAGAGACATTAAAGTGAAGGCAGCTAGCAGGTATAGGCAACGCTGGTTTTGAGCTGCTGGGGAGGGCCTGCAGAGGTCCGAGAATTGTTCGCGGAACGACATTATATGTCAGCAGAAATACTGAGAGCTCACAGCCAGAAAACAAGACTCTTGGACTCAATCTTCTGCAAAACATTCAGCTTCTTGGAATATAAATGAAATACTATCATGGGAGAAAGTGACTGAAGTTAAGGTAACAACATTACTAGTGTGAGATGGTCAAGAACACAGAAGTTAGAGAAAATATCATTTAGGTCTCATTTCAAATATCACATCTTCAAAGACTCTTTTTTGGCCACCTGGCTCCAGTGTGCATTCCTCCACATTTTCCAACAGAGGTTAAGTGTGTCTTTCATCATTTCTCACTGCACTTTGAAAAGCACTAATCACAATCTTATTTTTCCTTATATTTAACATCTGTGTCACTCACTATGCTAAAAATCCCAATGGCATCTGAACATATTTTCCTTATTTATATATATCTTCATTGCTTAGCTAGGGTCTGATACCAAGTAGAGTGTCAACAAGTATATTTCAATGAAGCAATTATCATAGCATATAAATTTATTTTATTTTACTTATTTATTTTTTGAGGGCATATCTCATATTTATTGATCAAATGGTTGTTAACAACAATAAAATTCTGTATAGGAGACTCAATGCACAATAATTAATCAACCCCAAGCCTAATTCTCAACAGTCTCCAATCTTCTGAAGTATAACGAACAAGTTCTTACATGGAGAACAAATTCTTACATAGTGAATAAGTTCTTACATGGTGAAGAGTTCAAGGGCAGTCATCACAGAAACTTTCGGTTTTGATCATGCATTATGAACTATAAACAATCAGGTCAAATATGAATATAAATTTGATTTTTATACTTGATTTATATGTGGATACCACATTTCTCCCTTTATTATTATTATTATTATTATTATTTTTAATAAAATGCTGAAGTGGTAGGTAGATGTAAGATAAAGGTGGAAAACTTAGTTTAGTGCTGTAAGAGAGCAAATGTAGATGATCAGGTGTGTGCCTATAGACTATGTGTTAATCCAAGCTGGACAAGGGCAATAAAAGATTTCTCTCAGAACAGGGGGGGTGAGGTTCTAAGCCTCACCTCTGTTGATCCCCAATTTCTCACCTGATGGCCCCCCTGCGACTGTGCCTGTCTTAGGTTGTTCCTCCCTTGAGGAATCTTACCCGTCTCTGGCTAACCAGTCATCTTCCGGGGCCATACAGGGAAATGTGAAGTTGGTAAGTGAGAGAGAAGCCATATTGTTTGAAAAGGTTAGCTTTTTACTTCTTTGCAGATTTATGCCCTGTGGCTTCTATGCCCAGCATTTGTCTTGAGGTATCTTTACCACTTGGAAGAATTATGATACACGGTAAATTCTATATGAGGCACGAATTCTATTTAAGGGTTGTAATTAGGAAGGAAGAAGAAAAGCTATAGAAGTGGCAGACGGAAGAAAACATGGGAAGATTGATTATTTCTTTGACATATCTTCTTGTAGAGTAATTTAAGCATGTATAGGTTTTAAACTACTAATTAAATTGCACACACACATTAACATAATAGGAATACAGTTACATAACCAAAGCAGATCTATAATTACCAGCCATCTCCAGTGAGGCCAAGAAAACCAGTTAGGCACCTTAGGCATTTGTGAAAATTTATCTATGATATGATGGATATTGTCCAACTGTACTTGAACAGTCTGAGAGAAATCAGACAAATTAAAACAGCCCATTCCTGGGAACTGTTCACATCCCATATGTTCTTTTAACAGTAGATAGTCTGTAGTTGTAAGATTTTGGAGCGCTACAATTTGCACTTCTCCTAATTCTTGGTTGAGTTCCAACAGTATTGATCCAGTCAAATTTGTTGTTTTACTGTATGCACAGGCCAGCTTAGATATCTCCTTCTTCATTCCCATGGCAAGTCCGGGAACCAGTGGGATGAGTGCAGCTACAACTGCAGCATAGCCTGGATCTTTGTTGAGGTTTTTTGATGATCATCTTCTGGTATGAGTCTTCCAGAGAGTGCTGATATTGGAAATTCTTCTTCATATCTTAGTTCATTTTCTGGGTAGCCAAATTAGGCTTTGATCATCTGTATAAACACAAACAGACCCTTTGCCTACACTTTTATATGCCCTTTATACCCTTGTGTACAACTCATTGGAGGTCACCACACAGGAACTGCTTTTTTTTTTTTAAGAGAAAGGAATATTATCAGAAAAGTGTACCTCCATAGCCGATCATCTGACACCCTTTAAGTGATCAAAGTTAAGGATATTTAAAGCATGCATTAATCATTGATTTACAGTTAGTTTTATCCTATCATGGAGTAATCCCCCTTTTCTTTCTTTCTTTCTTTTTTATTCCTTAATTTTTTTTTGTTATCTTTAATCTACACTTACATGAAGAACATTATATTTACTAGGCTTTCCCGTACACCAGATACCTGCTATAAACCCCTTTACAGTCACTGTCCATCAGCATAGCAAAATGTTGTAGAATCACTACTTGTCTTCCCTGTGTTGTACAGCCCTCCCCTTTCTCCCACTCCCCTATGCATGCTGATCTTAATACCTCCCTTCTTCCTTCCCCGCTTATCCCTCCCTACCAACCTGTCCTCCTCAGTCCCATTCCCTTTGGTACCTGTTAGTCCATTCTTGGGTTCTGTGATTCCACTGCTGTTTTGTTCCTTCAGTTTTTCCTTTGTTCTTATACTCCACAGATGAGTGAAATCATTTGGTATTTCTCTTTCTCTGCTTGGCTTATTTCACTGAGCATAATACCCTCCAGCTCCATCCATGTTGCTGCAAATGGTAGGATTTGCCCTCTTCTTATGGCTGA
Organism: Manis pentadactyla; assembly: GCF_030020395.1. Classification (NCBI taxonomy): domain Eukaryota; kingdom Metazoa; phylum Chordata; class Mammalia; order Pholidota; family Manidae; genus Manis; species Manis pentadactyla. The sequence continues at coordinate 23,480,363 of NC_080037.1, read as the reverse complement.
GTAGTATTTCATTGTGAATATGTACAATATCTTCTTTATCCATTCATCTACTGATGGACACTTAGGTTGCTTCCAATTCTTGGCTATTGTAAATAGTGCTGCAATAAACATAGGGGTGTATCTGTCTTTTCCAAAATTGAGTGCTGTGTTCTTAGGTAAATTCCTAGGAGTGCAATTCCTGGGTCAAATGGTAAGTCTGTTTTGAGCATTTTGAGGAACCTCCATACTGCTTTCCACAATGGTTGAACTAGTTTACATTCCCACCAGCAGTGTAGGAGGGTTCCCCTTTCTCCACAGCCTTGCCAACATTTGTTGTTGTTTGTCTTTTGGATGGCAGCCATCCTTACTGGTGTGAGGTGATACCTCATTGTAGTTTTAATTTTCATTTCTCTGATAATTAGTGATGTGGAGCATCTTTTCATGTGTCTGTTGGCCATCTGTATTTCTTTTTTGGAGAACTGTCTGTTCAGTTCCTCTGCCCATTTTTTAATTGCATTATTTGATTTTTGTTTGTTGAGGCATGTGAGCTCTTTATATAGTTTTGACGTCATGCCTTTATCGGATCTGTCATTTACAAATATATTCTCCCATACTGTAGGGTTCCTTTTTGTTCTATTGATGGTGCCTTTGGTGTACAGAAGCTTTTCAGCTTAATATAGTCCCACTTGTTCATTTTTGCTGTTGTTTTCCTTGCCCAGGGAGATATGTTCAAGAAGAGGTCACTTATGTTTATGTCTAGGAGGTTTTTGCCTATGTTTTTTTCCACAAGTTTAATGGTTTCATGGCTTACATTCAGGTCTTTGATCCATTTTGAATTTACTTTTGTATATGGGGTTACACAATGGTCCAGTTTCATTCTCCTACATGTAGTTGTCCAGTTTTGCCAGCACCATCTGTTGAAGAGACTGTCATTTCGCCATTGTATGTCCATGGCTCCTTTTCAAATATTAATTGACCATATATGTCTATGTTAATGTCTGGATTCTCTAGTCTGTTCCACTGGTCTGTGGCTCTGTTCTTGTGCCAGTACCAAATTGTCTTGATTACTATGGCTTTATAGTAGAGCTTGAAATTGGGGAGTGAGATCCCCTCTACTTTATTCTTCTTTCTCAGGATTGCTTTGGCTATTCGTGGTCTTTGGTGTTTCTATATTAATTTTTGAATTATTTGTTCCAGTTCATTGAAGAATGTTGCTGGTAATTTGATAGGGATTGCATCAAATCTGTATGTTGCTTTGGGCAGGGTGGCCATTTTGACGATATTAATTCTTCCTAGCCACGAGCATGGGATGAGTTTTCATTTGTTAGTGTCCCCTTTAATTTCTCTTAAGAGTGACTTGTAGTTTTCAGAGTATAGGTCATTCATTTCTTTGGTTAGATTTATTCCTAGGTATTTTATTCTTTTTGATGCAATTGTGAATGGAATTGTTTTCCTGATTTCTCTTTCTACTGGTTCATTGTTAGTGTATAGGAAAGCTACAGATTTCTGTGTGTTAGTTTTGTATCCTGCAACTTTGCTGTATTCCGATATCAGTTCTAGTAGTTTTGGGGTGGAGTCTTTAGGGTTTTTTATGTATAATATCATGTCATCTGCAAATAGTGACAGTTTAACTTCTTCTTTACCAATCTGGATTCCTTGTATTTCTTTGTTTTGTCTGATTGCCATGGCTAGGACCTCCAGTACTATGCTAAAAAGCAGTGGGGAGAGTGGGCATCCCTGTCTAGTTCCCGATCTCAGAGGAAAAGCTATAAATTTATTTTTGTGAGATAACAGAAAGTGATTTTTTCTGTGTTCAGTTCTTGGCTTTGCCATAAACTGGCTCCACAATCTTGCATGGCTTATTTGACCACTCAAAGACTCAGTGATGTTACTTATATATTAGAAAATTGGCCTGAAGGATTCTTAAGATCATGTATTTCTAAAACATTTTATAATTCTTACAGTTTTCCTTTCTTGTACACTCTCAGGTAAGAGACAACTTTATAAATGCACATCTGCGTTATTAAGCACATTCATCAGGCAAGAGGTGCATGAGGTACTTAAAGTGTACCTGTCATACAAATGTATCCAGCAAGGGCAAGGGGAAGTTAAAATAAACTGGTGATAAACTACAGCTGTGTTTGAAAAATTTATCATTTTCTAGCAGTCTCCTTGCAGAAGCTGATAAATGGCATTGTTTTTGCATTGCAGGCCCTTTCAACATGATAAACTTTTTGAAAGGAACCCAATTCCATGATAAAGAGATTTGGGCAGAAATGAGGAGCGCTGCCTAGTTAGAGTGCTGTGCTGCAGTGCTTGATGAATGAAAAGCAACTCGATTGTGGCAGGGGGCCAGAAAGTAGAAGTATAAATGCACTCGGCTGAATAAAGTGTAGCTGATCTGACATCCTGAGAACACTGGGTGTTCTAATATGGCAAGCAGGTCTTATGAAACCTTAACAAAGCTGTAGATTTGTTTGCTTTATACTTGTAAGGGCATTTACCCACACTGATGTCATCTGGAATAACTTCTGCAGAAAAGCAATCAGTAGATGCTGATGTAAAATAAAAAGAGAGTGAAATTAACACCTTCCTTTCTTCCCTCAATCTGCAAGGTTTTCTAGAGTTCTCTGAATTAAGCTTATAAATTAGAAAGTGGTCTGGAGGGGCTTGCACTGCTGAAGCAAGTAGTAGTGCCTAGGAAGAGAGTCAGGGGGAAAGGCAAGCATTCATTTGCACTTATATACACACACACACACACACACACACACACACATCTCCAGAAAAGTTAAAAATATCTTAGATTTAATTACCTTCATACAATCCTATAATCATCATCCTGATCCCTATCCCCTATTTTTTGTGTGCTTTATCATAATCATAATCATAATCATGACTTTTCTCTGTTAAGACAGCTCTGGTAATTTATATTCATTTGATTTCTGATGTGAGAAAGGTGATTCTCTAGTCATCCCTAAGGATGGAGACAAGTCCCATTGCTAACTGCTTAAAGCTAGGAGTAAAAGGAAAGTGTGTTGGTTCTGTATTTTTTTCCGTTCCATTTATTTGCTATTATGCTATTTCTAGTGGTGGTGTACTTGACATGGATCTGGGAAATGCAGTTCTTAGTTTTGTCTTGTTTTGTTTTGCTTTTTGCTAAATAGAAATCTAATGCTTAACCGTGTGCTTTGCCACACATTGAGCCTTGAGATTCTTGTGGTGCATTTAAGGCAGGAGCTCATCTAAAGGTAGTGACTTTTGAAAGCAACCTACTATGGTTCATTTTTTCCAATAGGAAACTCAGCCAGTTTTGTTAACAAATAATTTGCCTGGAATATTGAAATTGTTTGCTTCAACATGAAGTATATACTAATGAAAGCTATTACTTCTAGGCATGAAATGATAAATAAACAATGTAACAACAAATCAATATTTTACACATAACTATGACTTGGCCAAACTGGGTGAATAGAAATGTGTTTCTTATTAAAAGAAAACAACACTTCTTTATTTCATTTTAAAATAATAGTTACTAATATCCTGGAATAAATGAGATGATAAATCACCATTGGTAATAGAAAGTAAAAAATATTAACAAACAAGTACACAAGAAACAAGGGTAGCATAGAAACAAAGTGTGGGTATCTAGTAATTATTTGTATAATGAATGTTCAAACCCTTGTCTCTTACCATCGACATGCACACCAAAATTTTTTCATTTCCTTAAATCACCTTGAAAAGCATATCTGTTCTCTATAGGAAAATTTCATAGCTTCCAAAACAATGCAAATTATAATAACACCTTGCATGTGTCTTCTGTATTCCTGCTTTATCTAATTTATTGAGTAGATGAATCAGATCATACCTAGCTTATCATTACACTTTATTCACTTGTTTATGTCAGTTTACTTATATGGCAATTTTAAAGTGCAGTTAAATCTCTCCATACAAGAAAAAACAACCTTAAAGTGAAGTAACATTCTAACTCTGTTATGATTCCACCACACCAGCAGCATTTCTGCCTTGCCTATCCTGTTTCCTTTATCTATCAGTGTTCTTCCTAGGATCTTAATAGGTAAATGCCTCATTTCATTCAAAGTTTATCTTAAATACCTTTCTTTGTGAAACCATTCCAAATCCCTTAAGTAAATGTGATCTCTCTATATATCTCTGTTTTTCTTAATATGAACCATATTTTTGTGTCACTTAAGTCTGTTGTATTCTTCAATGATCAAGAAAAAAATAGCATGTATTAAAAATGTATAAATTGATAGAGATGCACACATATATAAATGATGTATGCTTGGCACTGTTTTAAATGCTTTACTCATTCATCTTTACCTATTCATATTAATAAGCTATTATTATCCTAATTTTATGGATGAAAATAAAAAGAGAAAAGATAGGTAACATCCTCCCCAAAAGAAAATATGTAATACATGTATATCTATATATGTATAGCTATTATATATATATTTACCTTCAGAAGATACAGCTACAATAAAATACTTAAAAAGTTAAGTATTTTTTTTGCCCCTTGAATGAAAACTATACATATTTATAATTACATCGGAGTAGCCTATCCCATTATAGTATTTATTCCTGGTAAATAATTCATTTCATTGTTCTGGACCACTCATACACTACCCTGTACCTTAAATTTTTGAATTAATGAAACCCTAGCTTGTGATCATCAATTATAGTCACCTAATAGCATCTAACATATTCACAATTAATTGTGGCTATTAAGGACCACTATCGTAGAGTTGGCTTGAATAGGTAAAATATTTAAGCAAGAGCAGAATACTGTAGAATAGCCTAAATGATGCTACTGTGTCCACTTAACTCAAAGACACCATTCATTTGATAATTTTCAGCTCTCTCTGGGATTATACTCAGTCTTCCATGTCTGTGAGGATAGTGATGGAAAGTGCTTTGTAAGAAATAAGCCCCTGTACATATTTATGTCATTAGCATTGACATTAATTGGTTGGGTTTTCAAATGACCATAGAGTTACTTTGCCAGCAATTTCATAATCATGAAACAAAAAGGCACTTTCCACTACCTATTCTTCAGTTCCAAATTATTTAAATATGAATACGCTCTTAATCTCGGTCCTTACCCTCATTTTTGCTACATGTATCCATAAATAATAGGTTTTAATTTACATGCCCACCTTAAACAATTGATATTGACAAACTTACGAACTATTGGGAAAGGTTTTGAGGACTTACCCAGTACCTGCTTAAAGCAGTACAGTGATTCAGTATAAATATATACTATGTAGCAAATGCTGAGCTGACCTGGAGAGAGCAGAGCTCCAGATGTTGGAGTCCTGGATTAAGACAGAGAGTAAAATAAAAGTAACACTGAAGCCTTAGTCACTTACTGTGATAGTTTAAGCAAAACGAGAAAGCACCAGCTGCCTCAGTGATCCATTTCTGTTTTCCCACAAAACGCAACTAGTGAGGTTCAGAGGTATCAGCACAAATATAGGGATTGTTTTGTGGCTGAGGAAACACCAAACAAAAGATTCCTGTTATTTTATAGATCTGAGGACCTAGAGGAGGTAAAGGGATGTTAGCAGAGAAAAAGTACTGAGTATTGAGTCAGAGTAGAGAAAATTGTCTTTGAACACTTCCTCCCTCCTACATCTTATAAGGAGGTCTCAGCAGAAGTTGATAAGAAGGTCTCTGAATGGGGATGCTTAGACTGGGAATGCAGATGTGCATCAAAGCATGGCTGGCCATGGGGGCCCGAGTCCTTGATGCAACTACCTTCAGGGGTTGTGCACCAAGTATAGTGCAGGGAGGGCAGCTTTCTGCCATGAGGTTTGCCTGATAAAACCTTTTTAATCATCTACAGTTGGTTCTAAAAGATCATACATGGGATTTTCACCAGGACTTGGACTTCTTACTATGGACAGATAGATTTGGGAAACGGATATATATTTCACTTCTACCTAACACAATTTGGGGTTGTGCATGCCATTCATTTCCGTATCTTCCACTGAAGTACTCATTCTGAATTACAACTTCAGCTCTAAACTTTCTTGCTAACACAAGAGCTTCTTTTGCAACTGTTTATTTTACTGACCATATATAATTGGCACTTCAGAGTTAACACCCTTACATTTTTCTGTTTGTCTCTCATGCTGAAGGGTGAAGTCTATCAAATTCAAGGATCATTACCTCCACATTTAGCAACATTCTTGGCTCTTTAGGAATTTAACAGATCTTTAATGAAGGAAAACAGAAGAACTCCCATATCGTCCAGTGGAGAACTTCTCCAGTTTAGTCATGTGAAAGAGTGTTACCAAACTCACCAAGCTTTCCAGTTCATTTCAAATTAAATTGACCAATCTAAAGTGTGTGGGCTTAATAAAAGTTATAAAATATTATTTTGTCAATCTTCAATTTAATTTTTAAAGGAGTAAAGTTTGAATAATATTATCAGTGATACCTGTTTGCCAAATTGAGACACGATTTATTTTACCACTTTATTTCTCCAGCTACTGCCTATTCCTCCCTTCATTTTCACTTGAAAACCACTTCCTCAAAGAGATCTTTCCTTTTCCCCAATCTAACTCAGGAATTACTATTACATTTTATTATAGCAGCCTATATATCTTATACATAATGCTTTTCCAATTATACAATTATAAATGCATTTATGTGATCAATACACTCTTGTGTCTCAAAGTAGACTTCAAAAGGAAGAGATTATGCCATTTTTTCTCACACCCGAGACCATGTTCAAATAAAAAAATACTTATTGAAGGCATGAGTAAATTAATGTTTATTTTAGAATTACCATAGTTTCTAATATTCCTTGATTTTCCCTGGAATGAATATGAATTTGAGTATTTCAGCTTATCTTGTCTGTTACTCTAATCGCTTTTGATAGTCTCTAGTGCAAGACAAAATTGTGTTGAGGAATGTTTGACCCTCAAACCGTTATGTAGAAAGAGGGGTCATAAATGCTGAATTCTGCCTGCAGAACAGAGAACTCCTTGTGATCAAGCTCCCACCCAGATTTAATTCTCAGCTCTCTAGTCCATTTCCAGTAGTTACCGCGGTCGTACGGCCGAGGTAGTTAGGGATCAGTGCTTTCAGGCGTCCTCTCTGCCCGTGTTCAGGTCTGAAGGCTCCTGTACCCTCCCCCTCCAGTTAGTGATGACTCACTTCACAGTATCCTAATATATTACTATATGATATATTGCCTGAAGTGTATTAGATTTTGTTTTATCTTGAAAAATAATTTACAAACTGAAGACATTCTATTTTGGCACCCCATAAAAACCATGCCCTGGAAGAGTTTAACATATTTAACTGCAGTGTCTTACTATGCAGTAGATCATGGAAGGCTGCTATCAAAAGCATGAGCATCTTATCTCACCACATCAGAGCTGTTATGGCATTAGGCAACTATACAAGTATTGGACCTCCTCCAGACTCAAGAGTGATGTGGTTGGGGACAGATAATAAACAAAACAGACTTAGCTTGACCCTGCTGATTTTATTACATGATTCAACATCACACTCAGCCCTTCTAAATTTTCATGCTGTTGCACAAACCACATCTTGAATTTCAATGGGCCTTTTTGACATCTTCCTAGTGTACTTATAACTATATGACTTGAGCAGAAACCAATATGAGTGGGACATCTCCCGATTTCACATGCATGAAGATTGCTAGGAGCAGTTTTGTGTTCTTTCTCTCTGTGGCGTGACCACTGCTCTGTGATCCAGGATTAATCAAGAGTTACTCCCTGCCCCCATTTGGTTATATACCCAGCAGCAATACAACTGACAAAGTGAAAATGCCCTAGACTAGATAATTACCATCTTTTGATGTGTTTCTTCAAGAGACACATATAAGTGAAAGGTAAATAATATTCTTAACAACATACAGAATTCTTCTTTCTTAAAGTCATCATGGTGTTTTTTGTTATCTACTCCAAAAAGTTCCTTAGCAAACCTCTTTAGCTACTGACACTTTTGCTTTGTGTCACTGGTCTTTATAAGAAGGCTCACAGAGAACAACAGCTTCTGTAAGGACACAGTGCTCTTGGGTGAAAATCACAACTTATTTGCAGATATAGTTTGCTGTCAAAACTGTCAAGAAAGAGCAGTAAAAATTAAATTGCACACATCATTTCTGTTGTTTTGAATGTCTTTACCTGATATACTCTAAAGGGATTCCTTTGAAGCAGCAGTTTTTTTCTTTTTTCACAAAAATGTATACTTCTTATCCATATTTTTATTAAAATTCAATTGAATTAAATAATATGCATCATAATTATGTAACTGATAAAACCACCAAGACAACACACATATTTTAAGTTATTAAAAATTCTCACTCTACGTAGTTTGCAGTCATTTTGCAAGCATCATTTCATTAGACCACCACCATCATTTAATGTCTGAAATGTGTTTTTGTAGTGAGATACCACACACCCACTTTAAGATCAAGTCGTTGATATTCTAGCCAGGCATACAGAAACATAATGGAATCAAGCATACTGAGCAGGAAGAGCCTTGGCAGAACTTGGATTTCCCACATTCCCGGAAGTCCAAATGTGGGCATACTGCTGCTGTGCACTGACCCAGGCCGCGGCGGGCTGGACGTGAGAAGCTCAGCTGTCACTGTGCTATGATTGTTCTGGAATTTACAAAAAAATTTATATGTTTCCATTACAGAAATACTTACAATCATTTGGCTCTCCTGTTCCCTCAAACAACTTCAAAATTAGCAAAGACACATCTTCACTTTAGATTAGAAGCTCAAGTCACATCAGTGGCCAAGAGTCCTTTAAAAATATCTTTGTCCTTCAGATTTCTAGTGTTCCCCAAAGCCTATTTTCTTACAAAAATTTTTTCCTAAACATGCTTTTATATTTTTTGATAATTTCTTTTTAATGTTCATGATGGAATAAGAATTGAACTGGATAATTAAGAGTTTACTATGTATCAAGAACGATGAGCTTTGCCTTACCACCCTTTAATCATCTCAACAATCCAAAAGGCAGGCTTTATTCACACCAAACCTAAAAAGAAATGAAAACGGAAAATTTAAGAAAATTTCAGTTTTTAGGCTGCAAATTTCAGTCTTTAGTTCTGTATCATAAATGTAGCAGCAAAGTGTATTCTATCATTCCTATAATGTGAGATATTCATCTGTGTTTTTTTTTAATATCTCACAATCAAGATCTAAAATTTTTCACAGAGAAAATTAATACATCTTTTGTAAGATTAATTACTAGGTACTTGCTTTTTTATGCTATTGTAAATTGTATCTTTTTAGTTACATGTTCTAAAGCTTTGCTGTTTTATTAAAATGCAATTGATGTATGAAGATTAATATTGCAGGTTTTCTTTTTTCTGCATTCCAAGTAGAAATTCTTTAATTTCTTACTTTGCCTTGTCAGAGAGCCTCCAGCAATAGTAAATGCTTATATCAGTATCCCTGCCTTGTTTCTGATTTTAAGGAATGCTTTTTACCCAGTTAGGATGGTGTGTGTAGAATGTTTTCTAATAGGTATAATTTGCCAGGATAAGATGGCTATCTTTTATTCCCAATTTACTTTTTATCAGAATTCATAATAAGTCCTATAAATATTTTCTGTCTCTATCAAGAGGCTCAAGTTAATTTTTAGCCTAACATTTTATTGTCATAAAGTGGCTTAGGTGTTTTCCTACCTTTTATCATTTGTAATGTTGCATTTTTTGTTGACAATTTGTTAAGGATTTTAATATATTTATTAGTAAAATAAATGGATGTGGAAGTATTTTTTTAAATTTTATTTTCCTTATCAAAGCTATGCTGGCATCATAGAATTTACTGGCATATAGACTTCTTTTTCCTATTGTCCTTAGAGTTTAATAAAATTGAGATGATTTTTGCTTGAAGCTAGTAACACCATTGTTGTATAAATATTTTTAAGTTTTTTGTATGTACTTTCTTATTTGTTTCTTTTTTAGTAAGTTAAAAGATTACATAGGATTTCCTAGTTTGCCCTGGTCAGAAAGACTGTGGTTTCTGCCTTGTACAGTTGCTGTTATCTGGCATGTGCCGGCCAACTGCATAAAGCCCCAGGCTAAAATCTGTGAAGAAGACGAAAAACAAAAATATAGGAATTAGTTATCTTCTCCTCTGTGCCATCTTCTGCTTAGGTTTTTGTTGTTATGTACATAATTTTTTTTATTGAGGTCTCATTGATACACAATCTTATATTGGTTTCAAATATACACCACAGTGGTTCAGCAGTTATCTATATTATTAAATCCTCACTCTCTCTAGTTGGAGTTATTATCTGTCAACATAGAAAGATGTTACAGAATCATTGACTATATTCTCTGTACTGTGCTACTAACCCTGTGGCCAAGTTATATTATGACTGAGAATTTTTGTGTCCCTTTATCCCCTCACCGTCCCCAGGCTCCCATCCCACCTCCTCCGCCATGATAACTATTAGTCATTTCTCAGTGTTATGAGTCTATTGCTGTTTTGTTAATTATTTTTATTTGTTTTTACATTCCACAAATAATTTATATCATATGGTATTTGTCTTTATTTACCTGGCTTATTTCACTGAGCATAATATCCTCTAGCTCCATCAATGTTGTTGCCATTGGCAGAATTTTTTTCTTTTTTTCTTTTTGAAGAACATTATGTTTACTAGGCTCTCCCCTACCCCAAATCCCCCCCCACAAACCCCATTACAGTCACTGTCCATCAGCGTAGTAAGATGTTGTAGAATCACTACTTGTCTTCTCTGTGTTGCGCAGCCCTCCCCTTTCCCCCACCCCCAACATTATACATGCTAATCATAATACCCCCTTTTTTCTTCCCCACCCTTATCCCTCCTGACCCTCCCATTCTCCCCAGTCTCTTTCCCTTTGGTAACTGTTAGTCCATTCTTGGGTTTTGTGATTCTGCTGCTGTTTTGTTCCTTCAATTTTTCCTTTGTTCTTATATTCCACAGATGACTGAAATCATTTGGTATTTGTCTTTCTCTGCTTGGCTTATTTCACTGAGCATACCTTCTAGCTCTATCCATGTTGTTGCAAATTGTAGGATTTGTTTTCTTCTAATGGCTAAATAAAATTCCATTGTGTATATGTACTACATCTTCTTTATCCATTCATCTACTGATGGACACTTAGGTTGCTTCCATTTCTTGGCTATTGTAAATAGAGCTGCAATAAACATAGGGGTGCATCTGTCTCTTTCAAACTGGAGTGCTGCATTCTTAGGGTAAATTCCTAGAAGTGGAATTCCTGGGTCAAATGGTAAGTCTATTTTGAGTATTTTGAGAAACCTCCATACTGCTTTCCACAATGGTTGAACTAATTTACATTCCCAACAGCAGTGTAGGAGGGTTCCCCTTTCTCCACAACCTCACCAACACTTGTTGTTGTTTGTCTTTTGGATGGTAGCCATCCTTACAGGTGTGAGGTGATATCCCATTGTGGTTTTAATTTACATTTCTCTGATAACTAGTGATGTAGAGAATCTTTTCATGTGTCTGTTGGCCATCTGAATTTCTTCTTTGGAGAACTGTCTGTTCAGCTCCTCTGCCCATTTTTTATTTGGATTATTTGCTTTTTGTTTGTTGAGGTGTGGGGGCACTTTATATATTTTGGATGTCAACCCTTTATCGGATCTGTCATTTATGAATATATTCTCCCATACTGTAGGGTACCTTTTTGTTCTACTGATGGTGTCCTTTAGCTGCACAGAAGCTTTTCAGCTTGATATAGTCCCACTTGTTCATTTCTGCTTTTGTTTTCCTTACCCGGGGAGATATGTTCATGAAGAAGTCGCTTACATTTATATCAAAGAGATTTTTGCCTATGTTTTTTTCTAAGAGTTTTATGGTTTCGTGACTTACATTCAGGTCTTTGATCCATTTTGAATTTACTATTGTGTATGGGGTTAGACAATGATCCAATTTCATTCTCTTACATGTAGCTGTCCAGTTTTGCCAGCACCATCTGTTGAAGAGATTGTCATTTCCCTACTGTATGTCCATGGCTTCTTTATCGAATATTAATTGACCATATATGTTTGCGTTAATGTCTGGAGTCTCTAATTTGTTCCACTGGTCTGTGGGTCTGTTCTTGTGCCAGTACCAAATTGTCTTGATTACTATGGCTTTGTAGTAGAGCTTGAAGTTGGGGAGTGAGATTTCCCCCCCACACTTTATTTTTCTTTCTCAGGATTGCTTTTGCTATTCGGGGTCTTTGGTGTTTCCATATGAATTTTTGAACTTTTTTTTCCAGTTCATTGAAGAATGTTGTTGGTAATTTGACAGGGATTGATTCAAATCTGCATATTGCTTTGGGCAGGATGGCCATTTTGACGATATTAACTCTTCTTAACCAAGAGCATGGGATGAGTTTCCATTTGTTAGTGTCCTCTTTAATTTCTCTTAAGAGTGTCTTATAGTTTTCAGGGTATAGGTCTTTCACTTCTTTGGTTAGGTTTATTCCTAGGTATTTTATTCTTTTTGATGCAATTGTGAATGGAACCGTTTTCCTGATTTCTCTTTCTATTGGTTCATTGTTAGTGTATAGGAAAGCCACAGATTTCTGTGTGTTAGTTTTGTATCCTGCAACTTTGCTGTATTCCAATATCAGTTCTAGTAGTTTTGGAGTGGAGTCTTTAGGGTTCTTTATGTACAATATCATGTCATTTGCAAGTAGTGACATTTTAACTTCTTCTTTACCAGTCTGGATTTCTTGTATTTTTTTGTTTTCTCTAATTGCCATGGCTAGGACCTCCAGTGCTATGTTAAATAACAGTGGAGAGAGTGGGCATCCCTGTCTAGTTCCTGATCTCAGAGGAAATGCTTTCAGCTTCTCGCTGTTCAATATAATGTTGGCTGTGGGTTTATCATATATGGCCTTTATTATGTTGAGGTACTTGCCCTCTATACACATTTTGTTGAGAGTTTTTATCATGACTGGATGTTGAATTTTATCAAATGCTTTTTCAGCATCTATGGAGATGATCATGTGGTTTTTGTCTTTCTTTTTGTTGATGTGGTGGATGATGTTGATGGATTTTTGAATGTTGTACCATCTTTGCATCCCTGGGATGAATTCCACTTGGTCATGGTGTACGATCCTTTTGATGTATTTTTGAATTCGGTTTGCGAATATTTTGTTGAGTATTTTTGTATTTACGTTCATCAGGGATATTGGTATGTAGTTTTCCTTTTTGGAGGGGTCTTTGCCTGGTTTTGGTATTAGGGTGATGTTGGCTTCACAGAATGAGCTTGGGAGTATTCCCTCATCCTCTACTTTTTGGAAATCTTTAAGGAGAATGGGTACTATGTCTTCTCTCTATGTCCGTTAAAATTCTGAGGTAAACCCATCTGGCCCAGGGTTTTTTTTCCTGGCTAGTTTTTTGATTACCCCTTCAATTTCTTTGCTGGTAATTGGTTTGTTTAGATTCTGTGTTTCTTTCTCGGTCAGTCTTGGAAGGTTTTTTTTTCTAGGAAGTAGTCCATTTCTTCTAGGTTTTCCAGCTTCTTAGTATATAGGTTTTCATAATAGTCTCTAATAATTCTTTGTATTTCTGTTGGGTCCTTTGTGATGTTTCTTTTCTCATTTCTGATTCTGTTGATATGTGTTGATTCTCTTTCTCTCTTAATAAGTCTGACTAGAGGCTTATCTATTTTGTTTATTTTCTCAAAGAACCAGCTCTTGGTTTCATTGATTTTTTGTATTGTTTTATTTTTCTCAATTTTGTTTATTTCTCCTCTGATCTTTATTATGTCCCTCCTTCTGCTGACTTTAGGCCTCATTTGTTCTTCTTTTTCCAATACTGATAATTGTGGCGTTAGACTATTCATTTGGGTTTGTTCTTCCTTCTTTAAATATGCCTGGATTGCCATATACTTTCCTCTTAAGTTTGCTTTCGCTACATCATACAAAATTTGGGGCTGTGTGTTGTTGTTGTCATTTATTTCCATATATTGCAGGGTCTCCATTTTAATTTGGTCATTGATCCATTGACTATTTAGAAGCATGTTGTTAAGCCTCCATGTGTTTGTGAACCTTTTTACTTTCTTGGTACAATTTATTTCTAGTTTTATACCTTTGTGGTCTGAAAAGTTGGTTGGTAGAATTTCAATCTTTTGGAATTTACTGAGGCTCTTTTTGTGGCCTAGTATGTGGTCTATTCTGGAGAATGTTCCATGTGCACTTGAGAAGAATGTGTATCCTGTTGCTTTTGGGTGTAGAGTTCTATAGATATCTATTAGGTCCATCTGTTCTAGTGTGTTTTTCAGTGCCTCTGTGCCTTTACTTATTTTCTGTCTGGTAGATCTGTCCTTTGGAGTGAATGGTGTGTTGAAGTCTCCCAAAATGAATGCATTGCAGTCTATTTCCTCCTTTAGTTCTCTTAGTATTTGTTTCACATATGCTGGTGCTCCTGTATTGGGTGCATATATATTTATAATGGTTATATCCTCTTGTTGAACTAAGCCCTTTATCATTATGTAATGTCCTTCTTTATCTCTTGTTACTTTCTTTGTTTTGAAGTCTATTTTGTCTGATACTGTTACTGCAACACCTGCTTTTTTCTCCCTATTGTTTGCATGAAATATCTTTTTCCATCCCTTGACTTTTAGTCTCTGCATGTCTTTGGGTTTGAGGTGAGTCTCTTGTAAGCAGAATATAGATGGGTCTTGTTATTTTATCCATTCGGTGACTGTATGTCTTTTGATTGGTGCATTCAGTTCATTTACATTTAGGGTGATTATGGATAGCTGTGTATTTATTGTCATTTCAGGCTTTAGATTCGTGGTTACCAAAGGTTCCAGGTTACTTTCCTTACTATCTAAGAGTCTAACTTAACTCACTTAGCATGCTGTTACAAACACAATCTAAAGGTTCTTTTCCTTTTCTCCTCCTTTTTCTCCCTCCTTCATTTTTATATATTAGGTATCAAATTCTGTACTTTTTGTCTATCCCTTGATTGATTTTGGGGATAGTCAATTTAATTTTGCTTTTGCCACGCAATCAGCTGCTCCACCCTCCCTACCATGGTTTTACTACCCCTGGTGACAGCTATCCAACCCTAGGAACACTTCCATCTACAGTAGTCCCTCCAAAATTGACTGCAGAGATGGTTTGTGGGAGGTAAATTCTCTCAGCTTTTGCTTATCTGAAAACTGTTTAATCCTTCCTTCAAATTTAAATGATAATCTTGCCAGATAAAGTAATCTTGGTTCCAGGCCCTCTGCTTCATGGCACTAAATACATCATGACACTCCCTTCTGGCCTGTAAGGTTTCTGCTGAGAAGTCTGATGTTAGCCTGATGGGCTTTCCTTTGTATGTGATCTTATTTCTGCCTCTGGCTGCTTTTAGAAGTCTGTCCTTATCCTTGATCTTTCCCATTTTAATTACTGTGTGTCTTGCTGTTGTCTTCCTTGGGTCCCTTGTGCTTGGGGATCTGTGGATCTCCATTGCCTGAGAGACTATCTCCTTCCCCAAATTGGGGAAATTTTCAGCAACTAACTCCTCAGAGACACTTTCTATCCCTTTCTCTATCTCTTCTTCTTCTGGTATCTCTATAATGCGAATATTGTTCCGCTTGGATTGGTCACACAGTTCTCTCAATATACTTTCATTCTTAGTAATCCTTTCTTCTCTCTGTGCCTCAGCTTCTTTGTATTTCTCTTCTCTAGTTTCTATTTCATTTATTGTGTCCTCCACCATATCCAACCTGCTTTTAATACCCTCCATCATGTTCTTTAACGATTGCATCTCTGACCTGAATTCATTCCTGAGTTCTTGGATGTCTTTCCGTACCTCCATTAGAATGTTAATGATTTTTATTTTGAACTGCCTTTCAGGAAGAGTCACGAGGTCCATGTCATTTAAATCTTTCTTGGGAGTTGTATTAACAATTTTACTCTGGACAAGGTTTCTTTGGTGTTTCATGTTTGTATATGGCGCCCTCTAGTGTCCAGAAACTGTAGTCTCTGGAGCTGCACAGCCCCTGAAGCAATGTCGGGGGTTCACAAGGGAGTGGTACTTGTACCTGGGGAGGAAAGAGCTGTTCCCCGCCTCCCGGCTGCTGTGCCTGTCTCCCCTTCCTGAGCCGGTGGGCCAGTCACACAGGTATGTTTTTGTTCCGGAGCAGCCAGATATGGATCCCTGCTTTCCACAAGTGCCCGGAATCCCAGTCTCCCCAGGAACTCTGCCTGTATTAACTTTCCAACCCGGTAGTCATGCGAGTCTCATGAAAGCACCATGAAATGTAGGTTTGTGCTCCCAGAGCAGATCTCCGGAGGTAGGTATTCAGCAGTCCCAGGCCTTCCACTCCCTCCCTGCTCCATTTCTCTTCCTCCCGCCAGTGCGCTGGGGTGGGGGAGGGGCTCGGGTCCCACGGAGCCACAGCTCTGGTACGTTACCCTGTTCACTGAGATCTGCTCTTTTCTCCAGGTGTGTGCAGTCTGATGCCGTCCTCTTCCCTGTTGCTCTCTCAGGATTAGTTGCTCCAATTAAATTTTCTAATTGTATCCAGTTTTAGGAGGAAGCCTCTGTCTCTTCTCTCATACTTCCATCTTTAATCTATCTCATTTTCTTTTTATGGCTGAATAATTTCTATTGTGTATATGTACCGCCTCTTCTTTATCCATTCATCTATTGTTAGACACTGAAATTACCTCTATATCTTGGCTACTGCAAATAATGTAGTGATGAACATAGGAGTGCATATATTTTCTTGAATCAGGGATTTTGCTTTCTTCTGGAAAGTTCCTGGAAGTGGAATTACTGGGTCTAATGGTATTTCTATTTTTAATTTTTTTGAGGATCCTCCATGCTGTTTTCCACAGTTGTTGCACCAATTCACTTTCCCACCAACAGTGTAGGAGTGAGTGTTCCCTTTTCTCCATATCCTCGCCAGAATTTGTTATTTCTTGTCTTGAGCAGTGGCTGTTCTAACTGGTGTGAGGTGATTCTCACTGTAGTTTTGATTTGCATTTCCCTGATGATTAGTAATGTGGAATATCTTTTCTTGTGCCTGTTGGTCATTCATTTTTCTTCTTTGGAAAGCTGTCTGTTCAGGTTATATACAAGTTTTATACCTGTTTTCTGCAGGGAATTAATCTAGTAGGGCCTTTATTGTTAGGATCTATAATTTCTTGAAACACTTGCTCCTGTTTTTGGTTTCATTGATTTAATTACTGTATTTATTATATTCTTCTTTCCCCTTATGCTATTGTTCTTTTTCTAACTTTTCACTAATTTGTTTTTAACCTTTCATATTTACAGATGCAAGGATGTAGATATAAAACTATGGGAAGCAATCTAGCTTCATTCTACAAATTGTCCTACACAGTTTTCACTTGTTTTTAAAAATGTCATTCAGCACCAAGTATTTAAAAATTCCACCTATAACTTTTCTTTGACCAATAAGTTACTTAGAAACATATTTTAAATTTTAAAATGATAAGAATATTTTTATATTAAAATTTTCTTATTAACTTCGAAGTCAATATTCTCATGATATTTCATCTTTGAACTTACATTCTTTGAAATTAAATCAATTTTATTCCTTATTAACTTCTTACTCTGTATCCTCTACCTTTTCTGTAAAATTTGCACTGACTTGCATTATAGCTCTTATGGGACAATTTCTGTAAATGTTCTATATTTTGAGTGAATCTTATTTTAGGTGTACAAGATTGTGTACACATATATCACAAAATGATTACCACTATTATAGTCTAATTTTGATGGAAAATAATTGATATTCCCTAAGTGTTGGATACATACAGAATTCTTTGTATGTTCATTTATTAGGTTAATCTTTTTTTCCTCTTTATCCTTTCCACCTGTTTGCTCATCCCCCTAACCTCACATTTTAATTGTTTTTGATATTCAAATGTCTCTACATTTGCTGCACTGTTGTCTGATGCCATTCTTTGTATTTGAAAGATCTGTGTTAAAATATCAGACTAACACTCAATTGTCATTTTCTCATGTTCAATTTTTCTTCTTCACATACTCTTGACATATATATATGCCTACAAATGCTAATTCCTTTTGGTGAAAAAAATCTGTTTTCTCTTTGTTATGATTTTCTTTATTCATTAAGGTGTTTACTACAGTAAAATCTATTTACTTTTATTAATTAACCTATACCAGATTTTCTTTGTTTCAAATAGGTAAGATAGAGTTTCTCTGTCATTTTATCTTTAGATTTCTTATTTTTGTTTTATATGTGTATCTTAAAATAGTATATTACTGGATCATTTTAAGCCAATTTGACAACCTATTCATTGGAAAATATGGTTCATTCTTGTATGTTGAAATATTTAGAGTTATTTTAACAAGTTACTTTGTATTTTAATTCTAGTTTTTCTGTATTTCCTTTTATTTTTTGCCTTTAATAAGCTTTTTCTTTTAGAATAGTTCTGTATTTACAGAAAAAGTACAAAACTAGTAAAGTTGTCACATTTGTTGCACATCCAGTTTTCCCTGATATTAATCTTACATAATATGGTACATTGTTACAATTAATGAGCCAATATTAACACATTATTGTTAGCTAAACATTCAGATATCTTCAGTTTTACCTAATTTTCTTTTTTCTATTTGGGGTTCTAGCCAGTCTACCATACTGCATTTAGTCCCCTAGGCTGCTCCTGACTGTGACAGTTTCTTAGGTTTTCTTTTTATTTAATGAAATTGACAGTTTTGAGGAATATTTGTCAGACATTTTAGAGATGTCCTACCACTGGGATTTATCTGATTTTTCTTGTACTTAGACTGAGGTTATGGGTTTGAGAGGAAGATTATGGAGGTAAAGTGCTATTTTCATCGCTACCTCTAATGCAGGGCACATACTCTCAACATGGTGTAACTATTGATATTGACCTTTATCTCCTGGCCAAGGTGGCATTTTCCAGATTTTTCCAGTCCAAAATTATATTTTTTTACCCTTTTCCATAGTGTACTCTATGGAAGGAAGTCACTATGCATAGCCAACACTTAGGAATGGGCAATTATATTCTATCTATATTTCCTATTCATATAATTTTACTTAAGCAACAACAAAGTAGGATATATTTTCCTTTCATCAGGACAAGAAATTTAGGACATGCTGATGTCCCTTGGTCTCACTCATGCTACCACACATGATAGCAATATTTTGTAGAATTTTCTTTGATCTTAACTATTTTTTAAAGTTAAAAAATTTTTAAGTGAATATCATTGATAACCCTGAAATATTAGTCAGCATATTATCCTTTTTCAGGATAAACACTAGGCTTATAAGATAGCCAGGATCTGAGAGTTAGTATCTACCATTTCTAACCTATATATTTTAAAGCCAAAAGAGATCAGCAAACTCAATAAATTATCATTCCATAATTTTTTTGGTTATTTTGTGTTTTCTGTTCTAGAGATAGAATATGGGTGTACTTCTGGAAATAATGGACATACTATTACTCTTTTACCACATATGTGATGCACACAGTATGCCTATAAAAAAATATATATATATCCAACAATTATCTTCCTTTACTTTAGCTGTAAAAATACAAGCAATTGCTAGACATTTTTGTTTCCTTTGCTTTTTCATTACAGCTTTGTTTAAATTCAGTATATCAAATATAGTCACTCAATAGCTTATTTTGCTTAGTTGTCTGACATAAATGTCTCAGAAATTGAGATTTATGGAAATATATAGGTTTTTTATTGTTGGAGAAAATAGACTTTTTCTGTTCCATTCTACATCTACACTGTGACTCAATTTACAATCATTTTAAGGCCTTGTTTATAAACAGAAACAGTTTTCACACTTCAACATTAAGGGGATATATAGTTATTAGACTTCCTGTTCAGAATGTCTATACACATGTGAGCTTCCTACCTGAAAGATATATTATTTTAAAATACATTAAAAATAGGAATCTGAACAAAAATACTTTTAAGTAATTAGTGTCTCTTCAATGGGAAAACCTACCATAAAAAATGTTTAATACATACATTTAGATTCTATAGAGTAAAACATCTTCAATAATTACATAAAATCAGGTCCTCTTATTTTTCCATATTGACTATTAGATACTCTAAATTATCACTTAAGTATAAAATAGTTTTCTAGAGTTGGTAATAAAGGTTATTTGAGTACTTAAAACAGTTATTTTTAATTTTCTGAAAAATGATCTTACAAAACTGGATCATTTCCTTCCCCCCTTTTGAGTCTGTAGCTCACAAACTGCCATATAGATGAACAGCACTAGCAGATACAGGTAAAGAATAAAAAATAAGTCCACAATAGAAATCAAGAACAAATAAGAGAATGCTAACACCATGTTAAGATGAACTGAACTTCTCTTAGAAACTCTAGCAAAAAGGGAAAACACAAAAGCCCAACATTAATAAATAAGAATAATTTTTGAATTTATAATGTACACAGTTCCATGTTTTTATTTTTGCTTCAATTCTCTCTCCCAATTTCTCTCTGCACTTCTCTCTTCCTCTTTCCACCCCTCCCTCCCAATCATTGTTCCCCATAGTTTACATGCACTTACCTTTTAATACTCCCCAAAATTTACCAACTAAAGCAAATATTATTTCATCCCCATTATACAGATAATTTGAGAGATTAAAAAGATGAGTAACTTGTCCAAGTTCACACACCAGATCCTGGGTCTGTGCTTATGCCCACCAATATAAATATTGCCTCCATAATGCATACAAATATTTTGGATAATCCAGTCAACAAATATTGTTTATTGGGTGTCACCTGTGAGACAATTGTTATGCTTAAATTGAATGGGATGAATAAAAAAACAAATTAAACCAATATATGATATAAAAATAAGCACAGCCTACTTGTAATGATATAAAGGAATGGATGAAAACATACCATTGACTGTAGTTGTTGGTAAAACTGTTACTAGATTCTGATCAGATGAGGCTTTTGTGTTGGGCCAGTTTCTACACTGCTAGAGGTAGATAGCTAATATGGTATAATAGGGAAGTAGGCAAATTTTGGAGTCAAGCCTTCTAGTTTCAAATCTTAAGCATGTCACTTACAAGCCAGGTAATTCTGAATATGTATCTTCACCTCTGAAATGGGAAAAATAATCTCTCATGTTTTTGTTATGGAAATTTAGTGAGAAAAAGTACATAAAGTGTTTGGAACAGTATTTGATCCACAGAAAGCATCATGTTAACACATGTTATTATTATTGTGCCATTTCTTAATGGTCTGTGTAAACATGTAAGAATAGGAATATACATAGCTGAGCTTAAGTAGCTAGATACCCAAATACATCTTACTTGCACAATCAATGGTAATGATCCTTTGACAAAATTCCATTGCCAAATGTAATCCTTCAAAGAAATAGAATGCACATTAAGAGCTTATCACAAATTTGTCCATACAGTAGTTATATCTTATGGCAAAATTTCAATTATTCTCATTAAATTTATTTCAACTGAAAAAAAACCCTGTTCACCCATTTCTCTTATCCACCCCTACAACCTATGCCTCTGGTAACCACCTATTTGTTCGTTGTATCTATGAGCTCCTTTTGTTTAACTTTTACTTATTTATTTTTTAGTTCCACATTAGATCATACATTATTTGTATTTCTCTGACTTACTTCATTTAGTATAATGCTCTTGAGGCCCATCCATGTTATCACAAATGGTAAGAACTCATTCTTTCTTAAGGCTGAATAATATTTCATTGCTTACCCACACCAACCCTTCTTTATCTATCCATCCATTGATGCACACTTAGATTGTTTCTGTATCATTGCTATTGTAAATAATGTTGAAATGAACATGGGCGTGCATATATGTTTTTGAACTAGTGTTTTCATTTTCTTCAGGTAAATACCCAGAAATGGAGTTGATGGTACTTTTAGGTTTAACTTTTTGAGGAACCTCTGTACTTTTTTCCATGCGGCTACAATAAATTACATTCTTACCAGGCAGTGCACAGGGGTTCCCTTTTCTCCATGTCCTTGCCAACACTTGTTATT
This sequence comes from Manis pentadactyla, assembly GCF_030020395.1. Lineage (NCBI taxonomy): Eukaryota > Metazoa > Chordata > Mammalia > Pholidota > Manidae > Manis > Manis pentadactyla. The sequence continues at coordinate 23,458,352 of NC_080037.1, read as the reverse complement.
TCTAGTATGTTTGGTAATATATATTATAAAAGGTGGAAGGTGTTATCCCATTGTAGCTCTGATTTGTATATCCCTGATGATTAATGATGTTGAGGATCTTTTCATGTTTCTTTTGGACACCTGCATGTCTTTGTCTATTCAGATCCTCTGCCCATTTTAATTTTTTAAATTAAAAAAAGTTTTTCATTAAAAAATAATTTAAATTGATATATAGTGGGCACAATATATTAAATCAGACTTTTTTTTGCTATTGAGTTGCATGAGTTCTTTATTTAGATATTAACCCCTTTTCAGATATATAACAAGCAAATTTTTCTTCCTATTTAGCATGTTACCTCTTCATTTTGTTGAGTTTCCTTTGCTGTGCAGAAACTTTTCAGGTTGATGTAGTACTACTTGCTTATTTTTGCTTTTGCTTTCAAATTTAAAAACTCATTACCAAGACCCATGTCCACATGTTTACCATATGTTTTCTTCTATGAATTTTATGGTTTCAAGTCTTAACATTCAAAACTAATCTATTTTTGTTAACTTTGTATTGGTATAAGGTTGTGGTCCAGTTTCATTCTTTGCATGTGGCTGTCCAGTTCTCCCAAAACTATTTATCAAAGAGTCTGTCCTTTCCCCATTGTATATTATTAGATCTTTTGTCATAAATTAGTTGAGCATTTATTAGTGACTTTTTTTCTGGGTTCCCTATTCTATTCTATTGATTTATGTGTCTGTTTTTATACCAATACCACACTGTTTTAATTAATATAGCTTTGTAATATAGTTTGACACCTAGAAGCATAATGCCACCAACTTTGTTCTTCTTTCTCAAGATTGCTTTGGCTTTTTAGTGTCTTTATGGTTCCAGAGAAATAATAGGATTACTTCTTCTATTTCTTTGAAACAAGACAGTGGAATTTTGAAAAGGATTGAATTGAATCTATACATTGCTTTGGGTATTAAAGTCATTTTAACAAATTTAATTATTTCAATCCATGAACGTAGACTATCTTTGTATTTATTTTTGTCTTCTTGAATTTCTTTCATTGATAATGTAGTTTTCAGTATGCAGGTCTTCCACTTCTTGGTTAAATTTATTCCTAAATATTTATTCATTGTTTAATTTTGATGCCATGTTAAATGGGATTGTTTCCTTAATTTCTTTTTTTGATAGATCATTATTAGTCTATAGCAATGCAGTAGATTTTCATGTATTTATTTTGCATCCTGTAACATCACTGAATACTTTTATTAGTTCTAACAATTTTTTTATGGAGTCTCTTGAGTTTGGCACATGTAATTTCATACCATCAGCAAATAATGACAGTTTTTTTTTTCCAATTTTTTATCCTTTATTTCTTTCCCTTACTTGATTGCTTTGCTAGGATTTCCAATACTGTGTTGAATAAAAGTGGTAAGAGTTGACATACTTGGTTTGTTCTTGATCTTAGAGGAAACGCTTTCAGCTTTTTGCCATTGAGTATAATGTTAGCTGTGGGCTTATAATATGTGGCCTTATTATGTTGAGGTATTGTTTCTTCTACACTTGCTTTGGTGAGAGTTTTTACCACAAAGGAGGCTGAATTTTGTCCAGTTCTTTTTATATATCCACTGTTATGATCATATGATTTTTATCCTTCATTATGTTTATGTGGTATAACACAAAGATTGATTTGTGGCTATTGAAACTTCTTTGCATCCCTGGTGAAATAAATCCCACTTGATCATGGTGAAGTATATTTTAAATTTATTTTTGAATCTGGTTTGCTAATATTTTGCTGAGGACTTTTGCATTGATGTTCATCAGGGGTATTGGGCTGTAATTCTTTCTTCTTGAAGAGATTCTTGTCTGATTTTGGTATCAGGGCAATGTTTACCTTTTAAAATGAGTTTGAAAGAATTTCATCCTTTCTATATTTTGGAAGAGTTGAAGAGGGTTGGTATTAATTTTTATTTGAATGTTTGGGAGAATTCACCAGTGAACCTGTCTGGTAATGGCCTTTAATTTTTGGGAGGTTTTTTTAAATCACTGATTCAATGTCCTTACCTGTAGACTGTTCAGATTTTATATTTCATCATGATTTATTTTTGGAAGGTTTAAAGTTTCTAGGAGTTTATCCATTTCTTCTAGGTTGTTCAAACTGTTGTCATACAATTGTTCATGGTAGTTTCTTATGATCCTTCATATGACTGGTATTGGTTGTAACATCTCTTTCATTTATGATTTTATTTAACTCTTCTCTTTCTCTCTTCTTATTTTTTCCTGTTGGGTTTGACTAAAGGTTTATCAATTTTCTTTTCAAGGAACCAGCTGTTAATTTAACTGATCTTTCCTATTGTCTTTTATGTCTTTATTTTATTTATTTCTAACCTTTGTCATTTCTTTGTTTTTCTTTTTCTAGTTGCTTAAGGTGTAAAGTTAGGTTGTTTGAGACTCTTCTTGTTTGTTGAGGAAGGCATTTATCACTATAAACCCTCTTAAAACTACTTTTGCCTCATCTCTAAATTTTGGTATGTTTTATTTCCATTTTCGTATGTTTCAAGGTTTTTATTTCTCTTCTTTGACACACTGATTTTCAGTACATGCTGTTTAATCTCCACATATATGTGAATTTTCTAGTTTTCTTCATGTAATTAATTTCTAGTTGTTTATTATTATGGTCAGACTAGATACTTCATATGATTTCAGATGTCTTAAGTTTATTATGACTTTTCTTGTGTCCCAGTGTATGATCTGTCTTGTAAAATTTTGCACATGCACTTGAGAAGAATGTGTATTCTATTGCTTTTTGATGGAATGTTTTGTAAATATCTCTTAAGTCCATTTAGTCTAATGTGTCACTTAAACCCAACATTTCCTTATTGATTTTCTTTCTGGATAAACTATCCATTGATGTAAATTGGATAGTAAAGTCCTTTACTATTATTGTATTGCTAATAGATTTCTCCTTTTAGATCTATTAATATTTATGTTTAGGTACTTCTATATTGGCTGTATAAATATTTACACGTGGTAGATCTTGTTGGATTGACCCCTTTATCATTATGTAATACCCTTCCTTCTTTGTTTTTTATCACAATCTCTGTTTTAAAGTCTCTTTTGTCTTGTGTAACGATAGCTACTCAAGCCTTTGATTTCTATTTGCATGTAATATCTTTTTCCACCCCTTCATTTTCATTCTTTGTGTGTTCTTACATCTAAAGTGAGTATTTTCTAGGCAGTTTATAGATGAATCTTGTTTTTCTTAATCCATTCAGCCAGTCTATATCTTTCAATGGAGAATTTTATCCATTTATACTTAAAATAATTATTGTTACATATGTGCTTGTTGCCACTGTTAATTATTTTCTGGCTGTTTTTGCAGTTCCTTTCTGTTCCTTCCTTTTCCTCTGCTTCTTTTTACTTGTGGTTTGATGACTTTCTGCAGGGATATGCTGATATTCTTTTATCTTTTGCTTTGCAGTTACCATTAGACTTACATATAACCACAGTCATGTTACACTCCCATCTTACTTTTTTGATGTCATATTTTACATTTATCTTGTATATCCTTTAAGTAATTATTGTAAGCTACTTTTTTATTATTATTGTAAGTTATTTTTGCTACCCTTGTCTTTTAGCTTTCAGACTATTCTTATGAGTGGTTAACTCACTGCATTTACTGTATACTTATCTTTCCAGTAAGACTTATTCTTTCATATGTGTTTTTGCTACTAATTAGCACCCTTTCTTTTCAGCTTAAAGTAGTCCCTTTTTAATTTATTATAAATCTGGTTTAGTGGTAACAAACTCCTTTAGCTTTAGCTTTTCTGGAAAACTCTTTATCCATTATTTCTGAATGAGAACTTTGCTGGATAGAGTATTTTTTACTGAAAGTGCCTTTTTTTTTCCCCCAGCACATTGAATATATTGTACTACTCCCTTATGGCCTGCAACATTTCTGCTGATAGTCTTATGGTGGATGGGGTGGGACCAATAGTATAACACGTTGTTTTTTTCTTGCAGTTTTTATATTCTCTCCTTGTCTTTAATTATTAACATTTTGATCATAATATGTATTGAAATTTTGCAGATATGAAGGAGTTAATCTACTATGATTCTAAGAACTCTGAGTTCAATATATTAATTGAAGACTGGAGTGAAAATGAATGATAGTGATACTCAGTTCTGGGTCCTGGTAACAAATATCAGGGCAACAGAAAGAGTTTTGCTTCATGAATTTATGAAGGTTAAATTAATTAAATTTTTTATTCAATGAAAAATGAAATTACTATCAAATGCTGACATAGTATTTTCATGCCTTTTTTTTGTTTGGTCTCTTTTTTGTGTAAATCATTCCAGTGAATCTGAACCACTATATTATCTTGCTCCATAAATTCCTGGATTTGACTTTAGAATAATGATTGTTTTCTTTATGTTATGTTTTTGGTTTGAAAACCTGTTTCAAATATTTTATACTCCTGAGACTGATTCAGGTATTTTATTTTTACTTGTTCCCTAATTCTAAACAAATTTTTTCTTACCCCAGATTGGAAAGCTGATTCTGACTCCTGATTGCTCCTGGTGTGATGACTAATTACTTTGAACTGAATTTAATTAATTGATTTTCCTAATTACTCAGTGTGAACAAACCAAGTTTGAGCTCATAATAAGCCATAAGAAAAATACAATATTAAACTGTTTTCTTCTTGATTTTAAGATTCAAAATTATATGACATTTTTTGCATGGTGATAGAAGTTAGAACTATAAATTATCTAGGTGTCTATCTTGTTCCAGGTATCTAAAAATCAGAGGGCCCAATTATACTATTTGAAACACACATATGTACATAAGAGGGAAATTATACTTTGGTTCACAAATTGAAGCACGCTCCCCAAATTTAACTGGGATAATAGTATGGTTTGTCATAAGTAAGATAATAGAATGATTTATGATTTTTGCATTTATTTATTTTCTGAATCACTTGTATATTTATTTTTAATTTGCATTTCTTATGTTTGACTAATAGAATTAAATTCTTTGGGGTTCAAGTCTGAAATAAAGATGTATGCTGCAAATATTTTAAATATAACTTTATATCTTGAAATTTAGGAAAAGCGAGACCAAAGTAGATTATTCTAATGTTCATACATGGTGTAATTATTTCCCTCAAATGTGTTGAGAATATAGAACATATTCAGTAATCAACCTCAGATACACTTCCTCCCATCCAGGCATCCAATCAGCACACACACTGCTATAATATGATATGTCACCTGGTTTTTAGGTTTGATCTAATCACAATCTGAGTTATGGTTTTCCCCTATTGAAAAAAATAAAAACAACAATAACAAATTAATAACATGATTTGACTTATGTTGATATCTAACTTTATATTTTACCATCAAAATCTTTTCAATTAATTAATTCTTCCACAAATATATTTGTGTACTGAACATATATTGAACTTAATTTTACCATATTTTAAATCATTCATTAAACTTGAAATGAGCTTTCTTCACTCTGTTTCCTAAAATTTTGTTCAGTATTTGAGAATGTACTCAATTGTTATATTCATGTACAGGTAGGAAATTTTATAATGAAAAGTCTTTCTGATTATTTAGTTTTATTAATATAAAATATTCCCACTACAGAAAAAAAGAACTGTTATGTAAAGTGGAGCAAAATTATTTTAAAAGCATTATTGAACCAATAAGAGAAGAAAAGGAAATAGCCAATTTCTCTAGGCAAAAAGGGAGCTTGGAGGAACAGCCAAAGAATCACTCCTCATGGCAATCCCTGGAACTGCTGGCACGATAGCTCTCAGCAGCTCGGTTTCATACCAGAGCAGAGGGACCTCGGGCCAGAACCAGGTGGGAGGTGAACAACAACAAATCTTTATAAATCCTAACACTTGTAAAATGTAATTCAAGGGTAAAATGGAATGGTAAACACAGTCATTGGCCAAGGTGAGAGGGTAAAATTTACATAGTTCTGGATGGAAAAAAAAACACAAGATGTAAAATACAAAATATCACTCCTGTAATTTTTGTGGGAAATGGAAGCTACCTTGTCAACAAATTACCATGAAATTGGTCTTAGGTGGTAATTGCTCTGAATTGTTATGGGAAAATAAATGTAAAACAAATCCTGGAGTTAACTCTTCAGTGGGTGAAGCCACATGGCTCACCAACACAAAAAAACACTCTCCCTGAGGCTATGTCAAAATGAAAAGTAAAATATTGCAAAATATACCAAAAGAAGAGTTTTTATGAGTGAAGCATAGCTAACACCAAAAACATTGGACATAACCCCCACATGTATTTAGATACTAGATAAAACATAAGCATGTTTAAACAGATAAAATATTTTATAAGGTTTTCTTGGTTAAATGTTTTCCTAGGTTAAATAACAGATTTCCTAAGGTTTTCTCTAAAAAGAACACAATAATTAGGATGTGGAACAAATTTGACATTTTCCTTACAACTTTTTGTTAAACAATCACAAACAATAACAACTTTTCCCAAACATTAATAATCATCTCTTAAAATAAGTAATCTCCACAAATTTTGGATATATTTTTACAGTTACAGTTTGTACTTTTTCTTATTTTGTATGTTCCTGTAAAATGCCAATTCAAATATAATTTTATCCTGTTGTTCAAAAATATATGGTTTCTTAATTTTATATATTTAGCAGAAATTATCCTACATTTCCACTGAATATGAAAGAAAGGGAAACAAATAGCATTACATATATTTTTTGGAGTTGGAAGAATATTTTAAACCAAGGAAATTATTGCTTCATGTTAATAGAAACCGCTGATTACACTGGGTGACACATTCTTGATCTTCCTCCTTCATATCCTACTCTGGAAAATATTCAAGGTTACTCTCTAGATCATGAGCTTCAGGGATTTCTGATTTTATGTATCTTTATAATCTGACTTGAATATTGCTCAAAATATTAAAAGTCAGATGTGTTTTGTGTGGGATATTCTCTGTGATAATTGGATCATTCCTTTCTCTTTAGCAAAATTCATTATTACCTCTTGAATACTTTTCACCTTTGTTTCTAGGTTGCTTATTTTTTAATTTAAAAAATCCATTCATCGGTGTTAACATATCACCTTTATCTACGCATAGCATAAATTGGTACAGGATAACAATTTCACTTGCGTTATACTCAGCTTTAACAAAATAGTGACATGAAATTATGAATTATTTTCTTCATCTGATTATTTCAGTCAAACGAAGAGATTGACTGATTTTTAGGCTGGAATGTTTTACAGTCAAGAGTTTGGTCATATGTGCAGTGCATGACTTTGCTCTCTATTTTTTGGATAATTCATGCTATGTTTGAATTTCTAAGTGTAATCAAGCTATTACAAACCAATTTTGAGTATCATGGGAACTCTTCAAAGCAGTAAATATTTTTGTCTTCATTTAACAATTAAAACATCACTCAGAGGTTCAATCCCTGTCTGATGCTTATTTGCCCAATACTTCAGGGGCTGTGCAGTCTCTTTAAGTAAAATTCAATTATCTATGTGGAGAAGAAACAAATATTTCTTATCTCTCTGCCAAAGATGTTACTGATTAGAAGATTACCTGTGGCAAATAACATGCCCAAGGAGAGAATGATAGTCACTGATCCCAGAGCGATAACCCCCAATTCTCTTTGTCATAAATAATCTAATTTAATATCTGAAAGGAAGGAGTGACACACAGCAGCAATTCACCGGAGAATTCTGCTTTATTAGGGAAAGGTGCTGGGTTATACAGGAAGGGGCATGGGGTGATTGTGGTGTTACTTCTACGGGGCTGGTAGCTATTGGCTAGGTGCTGGGATTAGGGGTGTGAGGGGTGATTGGGCTTCAGGTGGCGCCACTGGGAACTGAGGACCCAGAAGAGAAGCAGGAGGTTTGCCATCTTATGGGTGGGGGCCCTTCATTCCCCCCTTTCTCCTCTATGGGGTTGTGGATGTTGCTTTCTCTCTGACTGCTTCCTGCTGAACGGGGGCGGAGAAAGGAGTGAGGGCTTGAGGATTGGGGGGAAAGGGTTGATAGGACTCCCCACAGTAAGGACGAGTAGATGTGGACTTCTTCAGGTTGTAAATCAGTGAAGCTTCCCTGTAACCATAGGTCGAGGACTTGTTGATTCCAATGGTGCCAAGAGGATATGGGTGTCATGAGCCAGGAGTCTGTGGCCATTGTTTCCAGGAACAATTTTCAGCAGAGAGAGCGGTCCATCTCAGCGTGTGGTGAGGAGGGTACGTGAGGGTGAGGGATCTTCTGTGGCCAGAAGCTGATAGTTCCTGAGTAAAAGCTGGTTGAAAGTTTGATTAGAGATTTTTCTGACTTGGGATTTGATGAACTTCATTATACAGGGTAAGAAGAGACAGGAGAGGAGAATGATTATTATAGGGCCTGCAATGGGCCAGAGCCAGGTGAGGAGGGGGTTTGTTAGTATTGAAGAGAATGGGTTGGAATTGGAAGCAGAGTGGAGGCTGGAGGCAAGGTCGGTGAGTTTGGTAATGTCAGTTTCTACAATGCCGGATTCGTTGATGTAATAGCAGCACTCCTCTCGAAGGAAGATGCAGGTGCCGCCCTTCTCGGCTGTAAGCAGATCTAAGGCCTGCCGGTTTTGAAGGGTGACCTTAGCTAGTGAAGTGACCTGTCTTTGGAGAGAGGCCAGGGAATCGGCAGTGGATGTCAGGGCTCCCTCAAATTTGGCGTTGAGATCTTTAATTGCCCATAGAGAGTGACCTAAGGCTCCTCCGGAAAACCCTGCCCCAATGGTTGAGGTGGTCAAAGAGATACCGACCATGATGGGAAGGAAAGCAGCCCTTTTTGTGCGAGAGGGCAAGGGAGGTTGGAGCTCAAGAAATTCTGCCATGCTGTAAAGTGTAAGCAAGCTGTGGGATTAGGGTGACGAGAATGCAGGGTATATTGGAGTTGGGAGGCAGTGAGTTGAAAAGACTGCCATTACACCAAAAGAAGTATCCTGGTTGTGTAAAAGTTTTAGAGTCGGAGGTGGGGGTGTAGATAGAGAGGCAGTGAAGTGCGCTGGAGGGGGGTGGAGTTGGGCCTACACAGTGGTGGATGGTGAGATTATCTGCGTATTCTGGTTCCCATAGGGGTATGTCTACCAGGGGGTGGAGGGGTTGTCCTTCTGCATGGAAGGAGTAGTTGGAAATATTAAGGGGCACGGCGGCCAGCAGTGGGTGCTGTAGTGATGTGCACAAGAAACAATTGGCAGTGTTGAGGGTGTGGTTGGGAAAGATGGTGGTGTCTTGAATGAGCTGTAACCAAGAGGAGGAGGAATTGGAAGAGGGGCGAGGATAAGAAGATGAAGAGGCGCCGTCAAGAGTTGGATAATGATTTTTTTGGAATGTCTGATATCTGATGCAACTTGAGAGATCTGGGAATGAGAGGGAACATACTCTCGAGAGATATGAAGGGCACCGTGGGGGGTCGAGGACCCCCCATAATAAACTGAGGCTGTGACTCTGGCGGCCCATCGAGAGTCCCAGGGATCTGGGATTGATAAGGAGAATGAGCTGTTGGGATATTTTATGAAACGGTTGGAGAAGTAATACTGTGGGTACCGGGAGTTACCCATGTAGTGAATGGCGCAAGACCAGTAGGGACATCCCCCGTAGGTGTCTGGCCATCGCCTGCAATAGGCTTGTCTTTGGTCATAGAGGAAGCAGAGGTAGGGAGAATAAAGGTAGCTGCTAGTGAGCACTTCGGTGGAGGGAGGAAAGTGGAGGTATAAAGGCTCGGAGCAGCCTTTCAGAGGGCGGTCTGATGTGGCAATGAGGGCAGTAATTTTTGTTTGATGCTGTGTGTAAGTCTGTCTGAATTTGAATTGCCATACAAAGGAGGCTGGGGTGGCGGGGAAGACAATAGGAATGAGGAAAAAAAGTGAGAGAGCAGTAAAGGAGGAAAAAATCATGACTCGGGTATGAATGGCAAAGGGGGTGAATGGGAGATGTGGAGTTTCAAGGGATCAGAGGGATGAAGCGTGGTAGAGTTGACAGTGTCTTGGGCTGTATCCGAAGGACTCTGGGTTGTGACTGATGGGTCTCGGGTGTCCAGAGAAGGTGGGTCCGGGGTGTTTGGTTTCAACCTGGAGATATGAATCCAAGGGGTGACAGAGTTATCAGGCAGTGAGAGCTTGGCGGCCGAGGGGGTGCAGAGAATAACTGGGTGTGGACCTTCCCATTTTGGGGTGAGAGAGGGCCGATCCTCTGGTGGCTTATAAAACACTAGTTGGCCGGGCTGTAAGACAGGAGGGTTTTGGGAGGCGGATGGATCAGGAAGGAGCCAATCCTGATATTTCCACAATTTGGTGCGGAGGAGAGAGAGTAGCGGAAGGGCCATATTGGGAGGAATCGGTCCTTTGTGGGAAGGGAGCCCTGGGGGTAGAGTTGGGCGGCCGTACATGATCTCAAAGGATGACAAGAAGTAAGGTTTCTTTGAGAGGGCCTGAATGTGGAGTAGAGCTAAGGGAAGTAGGTGAACCCAGTCAAGGTGTAGTTCTAGAGATAGTTTGGTCAGGATGTCTTTTAGTGTCCTATTGGCTCTTTCTACTTTTACTAAAGCCTGTGGTCGATAAGGATAGTGTAGATGCCAGGGGAGTGAGAGCAACTTGGAGAGGTTTGGAATGATTTGGGCAGTGAACTCAGGGCCGTTATCTGATTGGAGAGAAGTGGGCATCCCGAACCTAGGAAAGATCTGGGTGAGGAGGATAGAGGCAACTGTGGATGCTCGTTTGTTATTGGTGGGGAAAGCCTCCACCCATCCTGAAAATGTATCTACTAACACGAGTAGGTATCTGGTATGCTATACGGGGGGTATGTTAGTGAAGTCTATTTGCCAATCTGCGGCGGGGACATTACCCCATGCTTGATGAGCCGGGAAGGGTCAGGCCTTGAGGGGGTATTAGGGTTAGTGCGTTGGCAAATGGTAAACCTGCGGGTGATCTGGTCAAGTAGGGTTTTGTCTTCAGGAGAGAGAGAAAAAAAGGATTGTAAAAAAATGGATTAAGGATTGGGGCCTAGGATGGAACAGATAATGTAAGAGGCAGAAGTGAGACTCTCTGTCCTGGGAACAGAGGGTGTCTTGTGATAAGGCTAAAACTGCAGGGGCAGACGAATCGCTGTCTGGTGCTTCTTCTGATAGGGCAATCGACCGGGCTACTCTGTCAGCTTTATTGTTACCTCTTGTAATGGGGGGTCGTCCTTTTGATGTGATTTGCTGTGGACTATGCCCAGTCGGTGTGGGAGTTGTGAAGCCTCTAGAAGTTTAGTAATTAAGGATGAATTAGTGATGGGATTTCCTTTTGTGGTGAGGAGGCCTCATTCTTTCCATACTGCCGCGTGAGACAAGAGAATGTGGAATACGTATTTGGAGTCAGTGTACAGTGTGAGAGACATGTCCCAGGCCAGAGTGCAAGCTCTGGTGGCTGCAATGAATTCGGCCTGTTGATTGGTTGTACCGGGGGGTAGGGCTTGTGCCTCGATGACGTCTTTGAGGGAGACTACTGTGTATCCTGCGTAATAGGTGCCCTCATGTTTAAAGGAGGACCCATCAGTAAACCAGATGTGGTCGGAGTGTGAGAGGGCTCCTTCGGAGATCATGGAGTGGCATGGAAGGAAGCTGTGAAGGGCTTCCAGGCAATCATGTGAGGGAGTATGAGGAGAGTAGGGTAGAGGAAGAAGAGTGGCCGGATTTAGGGGCTGGCAGGGGAGGAAAGAAATGTCTGGATTTTGGAGGAAAGAGGACAGTAAGGTCAGGAGTCTGGAGGGAGGGAGAGTCTGTAAACATTTGTAGGTTAAGAGATCCTTTAGGTGATGTGGGGACAGAATGGTAAGGGGTGCCCCAAATGTCAGTTTATGAGCTTCCTTCTGCAGGAGCTGTCCAGCTGCTAATGCCCGTAGGCAGGGGGCCCATCCCTGAACTGTGGGGTCTAATTGCTTGGAAAGATAAGCTACTGGGGCAAAAGATGGGCCATAATGTTGGCCTAGGACTCCTAGAGCTTGACTGGACCTCTCATGAATGTATAATGAGAATGGCTTCGACAAATCAGGAGGATGGAGAGCTGGGGCTTCCACAAGGGCTTGATGGAGCTTAATGAAGGAATGTTGGGGTGAGGAGGATAATGGTTATTCAGGGGGGCCCTTGCTGAGATCATATAGGGGTCTTGCCAACAGGGAGAAGTTAGGGATCCATGCTCTAAAATACCCAGCCAGGCCTAGAAAGGAAAGGATTTCTGTCTTGGTTTTGGGAATGGGCAGGTCAGAGAGGAGTCATTTTCTGTCCAAGGTAATGGACTTTCTTTGTTGAGATAGAAGGAATCCGAGGTAAGTGACAGAAGGGGAAGAGATTTGAGCCTTGACAGGGGATACCCGGTAACCTCTGGAAGCTAGAAGGTTAAGTAGGGAAGCAGTGTCAAATTGAGACTGTTCCCACAAGGGACTGCAGAGTAGAAGATCATCCACATATTGTAATAAGGTGGACTAGGAGTGATCATGATGAAACTGTTTGAGGTCCTGAGCTAGGGCCTGTCCAAAAATATGGGGACTATCTCAGAAGCCTTGTGGCAAAACTGTCCAAGTGAGTTGTTCAGAATGTCTTGTGTATGGGTCCGTCCAGGTGAAGGCGAAAAAATCATGGGAGGAGGGGTCCAGAGGGATAGAAAAAAATGCGTCCCTGAGATCTAGGACTGAGAAGAGGGAGGCTGAGGCAGAGATCTGCGATAAAAGGGTGTATGGATTTGGGACTAAGGGATGGAAAGGGAGGATGGCCATGTTGATGAGGCGAAGGTCTTGGATGAGGTGGAAAGATCCATTGGTTTTTTTAACAGCTAATATGGGGGTATTAAATGGGAAGTGAGTGGGTCTGAGGTAATTTTTGTTTAAAAGATCTTGAATGATGAGTTGGAGACCTATGAGGGCTGAAGTGTTTGGGGGGTATTGGGCCTGACAGATATACTGAGAGGGGTCATGTAATTTGATAGAGGCAGGAGGACATAGAGCCACGGAGGGGCTTGTAATGTCCAAAACTTTCGGATTTACAGGGTATATGAGGGCGGAACTGGAGCTTTCATTGGGTAGGGGGGTTCGTTGGCTATGAGGGCCATCAGAAAGGGAGTACTGGGGGCTGTGGGAGTGGATATAGTTGTGGAAACATGGAGGAGAGAAAGGATGTCCCATCCTAGTAAAGGGATGGGACACTGGGGCATAACCAGGAAGGAGTGGGAGAAAGGTATGGGATTGTCTTGCATTGTGCATAAAAGGGGGGGGTTTAATGGGAAAATCTGTTTACCTCCTACCCCGACTATAGGAGTAATGGCAGGCGTGGTAGGGCCCTGGTATTCCCGCAAGACTGAGAAGGTGGCTCCTGTATCTAGGAGGAAGGAGATGGGGCGACCGTCTACTATTGAAGTAACCCTGGGCTCCTGTTTGGTGATGGAAATGGTCGGGCGAGAAGCCCACGGGCCCCATCAATCCTCTTCTGCCAGCCCCACTACGGCGGGCTTAGGATGGGGGTTGTTCGTCCAGCCTCCCCTTCTGGTGGTTGGGCAATCAGACCCCCAGTGGCCCTTTTTGTGGCATTTGGGGCATGGGGTGGTAGGAGATCTGGGGGAGGGGCATGCCCTTGACCAATGTCCTTCTTTTCCGCACTTGAAACAAGTCCCTGGGGGGGGCTTGTTTGTAGAGGGGCGCCCAGGTTGTGGTTTTATCAGCTGGGCCAACATTTGGAAATTGGCCTGATCAGCCTTTTGTTTATGGCATTCTTTCTCCTCCTCCTGGTTATGGAAGACTTTAAAGGCCACTGTTAGGATCTCAGTCTGTGAGGTAGTGGGGCCCTGTTCTAACTTTTTGAGTTTAGTTTTAATGTTGGGGTAGCTTTGAGTCAGGAAGTATGTCACAAGGGCATGTCTTCCATCCGGCGTTTCTGGATCTAGGCTGGTATACTGTAATAGGGTTTGGGTGAGTCTATCTAGGAATTTGGAGGGAGTTTCTTCCTTTTTTTGAATTATGTCCTGGAGCTTTTGAAAATTGACTATTTTACGAGCTGCCTTTTTCAGACCTGCTATTAAGCAGGAGGTGAAAATATCCCAAGAGCGGAGACCTACAGCGGTGTTATAATCTCAGTGTGGGTCTTATTCAGGGACAGCAGTGGGGCCAGTGGGATAGGTGGGGTCAGTCCTGTGGGTTTCGGTAGCGTGAATTTGGGCGAAGTCCCAAACTCGTCTGCGCTCTTCAGGAAGGAGAGTATTGGCTAGGAGCATGAAAATGTCATGATGTGTGAGGCTGTAAGACTGGAGGGTCCATTGAAACTCCCTGATATAAGTCGTGGGATCAGTGGAAAAGGAGCCAAGGCGTTTTTCAAGTTGGGCTAAATCCCCTAAGGAGAAAGGTACGTGAATTCGCACGATGCCTTCGGGTCCCGCCACCTCTTGGAGGGGGGCGATAATTTGGGGAGGCCCCCAGGATCGAGTCTGAGGGGGACTGAAGAGTTCCAGCCCAGTCTGTGGGGGAGAAACAGATGATGAGGGCAAAGACAGAGGAAGCCCCCGGGACCTAGTTAAAGGGGGGCTGAAAGGCTCAGGCTCAATCCACGGGGGAGGGGCAGGTGAGGGGTCGAAGGTAGAGGAAGTGAGATGGGGAAGGAGATGGTGGGAGAGGAAGGGGGAAGGGCTGTTGTAGGAGAAGTAGGGGAAGGGAGTGGGCGGGAGGCCTCTGCGGGCAGCGTCGGCGGAAGAGGGTGGAGGGGTTGTAGGTGGGGGAGGGGCTGAAGGGGGAAGCCTGTATGGTGGAGGTTCGTCGGCTGGGTCAAAGGTAATGGAAGAGGGACTGGGAGTGTGTGGAGGGGAGGGAGACGGCTTGCAGGCTAGGAGAACTTGGGGCTGGGAACAGGTGGTGCAGAGGCTGGGATTTTGAGCTAGGAGGCGAAAAGCCTTGATCTAGGGAATCTCTTTCCATTTTTTCAGTAGTTAAAGAGATCCCGAGTGATGTTAGGATCACGAGTTCCCCCTGCCGGCCATTGGTTGTGATTGTCTAGGGGGTGTGTCGGCCAATCTTGGGAGCAGTATTTGCGGAGAAGTTTTGGTTTTATATGAGGCGTCAGGGAGAGGGTGGCTAGATGCTTGAGCAGGCATTCAAGAGGTGAGCTTCCAGGGAGGGACGAGGAGGCTCCCATGGCTAAAGGACAGAGAAGGAGACAAACAGGGGAAGATGAACGGAGACCCTCGGACTGGGAGCAGACGGCACGGAGACAAAGGGCATCCCCGGTGATCCTGGGGGGTCTGCAGAAATTCGTATACGAGTCGGTTTCTTAGGAAGTGTGGGTCATCACCCAGACTTCTCTAGGAAGGCAGATGCCGGAGTCCAAGGTACCCAGTACTAGGAGTTTTTGGCAGAAGGAACGGAAGGAGGGGGGGAAGGGAGCGTTCTCATCCGCAAAGGAGTCACCTCGTTTATGGCTGTTGGAGGGGGGCCTGGGGGTCCGCCGCAGCCATGAAGGCCTAAGGTGGGGAGAGTTCCCTCCTCGTCCCCGAGCGTCGGGGCCTTGCCGGACGATCACGGTCAATGGCGCTGCGATAGCTCGGGGAAGAGTGGCCCACCCCGGAGGAGAATTTACCCAAAGGCCAGAGAGGAGTGGTGAGTGTGAGGAGCCAGCGCCGGAAAAAGAGGACGAGGGCAAGCTGCTGCTAGTGTCAGGGGAAGACGGGGCCCAGTTGGGGTGTCCCATCTCCCGGGTTTCGGCACCAATGAAAGGAAGGAGTAACACACAGCAGCAATTCACCGCAGAATTCCGCTTTATTGGGGAAAGGTGCTGGGTTATATAGGAAGGGGCATGGGGTGATTGTGGTGTCACTTCTACGGGGCTGGTGGCTATTGGCTAGGTGCTGGGATTAGGGGGGCGAGGGGTGATTGGGCTTCAGGTGGTGCCGGCAGGAACCGAGGACCCGGAAGAGAAGCAGGAATTTCACCATCTTATGGGTGGGGGCCCTTCAATATCTGCCTGATGCTACCTCCTTTATTTTAACTTTGATATTAAGTTGAACTAATTCAGCACCTAAGTTACTCGCTCCTAGTTTACAGCCTCTCATCACTTTTCTATAAACAAAAAATAATTATATTAAAAAACTCTGTCTTTATATAATTGGTTACATTGCAGATTTTTAGTTACAATACTAATTTTTTTCCACTGCTAAGTGTTAAACAAAAAATATTATCTTTCTAAAAAATATGCATTCTTTACTCTTTCAAAGTAACAATAGTACAAGCCATTTTGGTTTAAATGCTTGGGATGAAAATGTTACCTCTAACTGATCTACAGCTTTCTTTTATTAAATATCTTATAAAGTTCAAGCATATTGTATCAAAACAGTTGGATGTATGAAAGGAAAAGGATGCACTGGTTTAACCAATCCAACAGAAAACAATTACTTTGCAATTTAATAAATTTAAAAATGCATTTGTTTAAAAGAAATGAAGGTGAGAGTGATAGTTATTGTGAGTGTGTATCTGGCAATTATGCTCAGTGTGGAAACGATGATGAACTAGGTAGACAGGCCTCATGAATATTATGAATGGAGTACGACCATCCACTAGAGTCAAGACAGTCAAGCTTTGCCATGTGGCAGATATTTTGTGATCATCTTCTCATGGAAGAATGGTAAATCAGACCCCGAGGCCTCTTCTTAGTAGTTAACAGCATTAAATAGCCAGACAAATGACTTGACTGTATAAGTCTCCTACATTTATGAGATTTGTACAAATGTTTCCAAAATCTTAATACATAAATTACTCATTATTCTAAAATAGTATAGGCTAAGAACTTAATGGATTTAAATCATAGAGGGATTCCTTCTTACAGATAAGCAAAGAAAGTAGTTTCTTCAGATGGAATCTACTCCTGGTGAAGAACCTATGAAGATCATTGAAATGATTTAGAATATTACATAAACTTAGTTGATAAAGTAGTGGAAGGATTTGAGAGGATTGATTCCACTTTTAGAAGAAGTTCTATTGTGGATAAAATGCTCTCAAACAACACTGCATGGTACAGAGAAATTGTTCATGAAAGGAAGAGAATTTATTTATGTAGCAAATGCCATTGTTATTTTAAGAGTTTGCCACAACCACCCCAAACTTTAATAACCACAGCCCTGGTCAGTCAGAAGCCATCAGCATAGAGGCAACACCCTCCATAGCAAAAGGACTCTGACTCACTGACAGGTTAGCTGATGGTTAGCATTTTTTAGCACTGCATATTTTTAAATTAAAGTATGTATGCTGTTTTATTAAATATAATGTTATTGCATATTTAATAGACTACAGTATAATGTAAGCATAACTTTGATATGCACTGGAAAACTAAAAATTCATGTGACTTGGTTTATTGTTATATTCACTTTATTTCAGTAGTCTGAAACTAAACCTGCAATATCTCTGAGGTGTGTGTGTAAATAAAAAAATAATCTTTATCTGAATATTGAAGATAAATTGTGGGTAAAATTGCAATATTTCCAGAATCTCTTGCCTGGCCTTAGTGTCCATATCAATAGGTGTTTCCAAGGGGTGGAAGAAGTAGTCTATCTCCATATCAATAGCTCATTACAAGGGGAACGAGGGCATATCTGGACTGCAGAGGTTGGCTGGGGCCCCTTTGTGCAGCTGGGTCACGAGAGACATGGGTGAGCAGAAGGTGGACCTCTGGTTGTAAACAGTAAATGGATTTCTCCCACTTTATTTCTCCCTTTGACTGATATTGGCTTCAAAGGTAATTTGCCCCAGCCTGGGAAAATACTTTCCCTCCAGAGGTACATCTAGCGTAGTCAGCAGAATCTGTGAACCCTATGTCTGTCTTCATGGGTGCAGCCCTTGTTCAGGCAGCCCCTAGAGATGGTGGGGAGATACCCAGAAACTCCCATGTGGAAGGTGGGTGGGGTTCCCAGTAGCTGCAGTGGTGGAGTGTGCAGCTTTAAATGGGAACTACCTATCCATGGGATTTCCAATTAGGGAGCCCTTAGTGGGGAATCCGTCTAGGGTAAAGCACCTCTTAGATAGGTAGGGACTTCTCCAGAACTGGGGAAGGGTGGAGATACCAGAAGCTGTGGGATTAGCCTTCTGTGAGATAGAAGACTGCTTAGAGGCCCTGAGTGGCTGTGTAGCAGCTGAGATTGTGGCATGTTTGTTTCTCGAGATAGTGGAAAGTATTATAAAGGAGAAAGACTTCTGCAGAAGAGAGACATGCTTCAACATGGCTTGCAGGAGCTGGGTGATGACCTATGGGATACCCTTAAGAAAGAGAGACAGTTTTTGAGAAGACAGGTCATGCTACGTTAGCAGAGAGGGAGGAGGCAGCAAGAGAATTTGCCTTGCAGGAGGCCATGATGGAGGGGAAGGAAGGAGTGCTGCCTTCAGCCCCAGAGATGGTAGAGTAGATGTCAGAGTAGGATGAGGGGGTGTGGCCCAGAGCCTAATTGTTGTCGAGGCCAACGACTGAGGCACCAGCCTCTCCCAAATTAAAGACATACATGGTTGTAATTAAGAAAGTGAAAACAAAACAACCATGGGCTCTTCAGAGGGGAGGAGCTATCCCGTCCCCAGGTTTTGGAGCACTCCATGCTCTGCCCCTATACCCAGGTTGAGCTAGTGGACATGAGCATCCAGTTTTGGCAGAAGCCATTGGCACCTCCACCTATGTGGCTTTGCATATTTGGGATATGGGCATGGAAAACACCGGTATGTCGGGTTCTGAAATGGGTAGACTGGCTTCCATGACAACTCACCCTTCCCTCTGGCAGTGGTTGCAAAGTGCCCATCATACTTCAGGGAATCAGGTGTTTCTGTATTGGCTGACAGCAGCCATCAGGGCAATTTGGCCTAATCAGGGTGATTTACCATATTTACCCACTAGCTAGAAAATGTGTGCAGAGCTCCAGCAGGTGTTATGGGAGCTGGACATGAAAAATGTCATCTATAATATGGACACCCAGAGCCCCAGTGGGGAGTTGTTCAGTGTATGAATTAGAAATCTGGGGCTCCATACAGCTCCACCATCTCTCTTTGGGTCCCTATTGACTATTTTTGCCCTGCTACAGAGGGCAACACGTAAGTGAGGCTAATCATACTTCAGCAGATCTGAAGGAGGTTGAAACAATAAGAGCACTCATGGACATATGAGATATGATTGGAAGGAGAGGTGCAAAGGGCCCGTGAAGGTCTTGAGGACCCAGATGTTGGTTGATTTAGGTGAGGGTGATGAAAGAAAAACTTGATGGGCAGCCCAATAGGATCTTGTTAGAACTGTGGGACTAGTTAAAGCCAGAGCAGCAGTCCCAGCCACTGAGGTCCAGGAATGAAAGCCAGAGGCAAAACCCAATGTCCAGCCTGTGTTCCTACAAACCTTCCTGGGGGACATACTCAGGCTCTGCCTTTGCCCTCACTTCCACAGGAGGATGATTGGGCATCACAGTTTGACTGAGACAGGGGTCAAGGCCCCTACCTTGGGGGACATGGTGAGGACCAGAGTCCACATGTAGAATTAGCAATTCATTGTTCCCCTGTGAATGTACAATATGTCCTGGCATTGATGGACACAGGAGCTGAATGTTCTCTGATTGATGGCAAGTCTGAGCATTTTCCCAGGACCCCTGTTGTGATAGATGGCTATGGGGGTAAGACAATAAGAATGAAGAAAGCCCAAATCCCCCTGGGATAGGGTGTTTATTCCCAAAGGAGTGTACAGCATACATTTCTCCCATCCCTGAATATATTTTTGGGGTCAATATCCTGTAGGGCCTGTGGTTACAGACCACTGCATGTGAGTTCAGATTGAGGGTACATGTGGTAAAGGCAGTTCCGAGGGGACATGCTAAGCACCCACCTGTAGCTCTGTCTGTACCTCAGTGGGTGACAAATACTAAGCAGTATACATCACCTGGGATGCACAAGGAAATTGGAGAAACTCTACAGGAGTTGGAGAAGGTGGGCATTATAAAGCCCACTCATAGTTTTTTTAACTCCATGGGGTGGCCAGTGAAAAAGAGGGACGGTTCTTGACATATGACAATAGATTACAGGGAACTGAACAGTCCCACCCACTTTGCTCTCTGCTGTCCCCTCTATAGCTTCCGTTATGTTCAAGTATTTGAGGTGGAATATAACCAAGCTTATTAATTCTTCATTTCCAGGCCAAATGTGGAGAACAGCTCAGTCCTCTGAGTGAGAAGGTGAAATTGGTTCTAATGAGAGATATTTGGATAAATGACTGCCAAAGAAAGAATATTTGATAAAAGAATCTCACAGCAGGCCAAGGAATAGAGCTTTATAACTCAAGAGAATTATATACAATTTACAATTTTCTATATATATTATGGACAACTATTTTTCAGGAGAAGATTTATGTGAGCTTTGTTGATAAATGGAAAAACTCCAAATATAAGGGATAGCAGTGTATAGATAAATCAGTATTTTGTAAAACTGGAAATTAGTCTAAAATGGCATCCTGATCATTCTTCAGAAGATGTGCAAGAAATACAATAGCATTTTAGCCTTTAAGATTCCCCCTGATCATGACCACAAATCTCAGATATTAATGCAAGTGCAGAAATTGTTAAGGGAAGTTCTTTGGGTGAACATAAAATTACAACCGGCTGGAAATTTAGGAACATAAAAAGGAATGTAGAACATAGGAGAGGGTAAATATGTGTAAAATACATTTGGATTTTTAAAAAATTCTTTACAAGGTAATTGAACCAGCTTTACATAGAATAAGTTCCATTTGGTTGTGGTATATAATTCTTTTTTATACATTGTTGTTGGAGTTGATTTGAAAATAAATATATATATCTTTTTTTAATAATTATTTTTTTATTGAAGGGTATTTGACGCACAGTATTACATTACATTAGTTTCAAGTGTACAACACAGTGGTAGAACATTTATATACATAATTCGAGGTTCCAGCTATCACCCTACCAAGCTGTTACATTATCTTGACTATATTCCTTATGCTATACATTACATCCCGGTTAATTATTTATTTTACCATTGGAAGTCTGTCCTTTTTTTTTTTTTTTTTTTTTTTTTTGTGAGGGCATCTCTCATATTTATTGATCAAATGGTTGTTAACGACAATAAAATTCTGCATAGGGGAGTCAATGCTCAATGCACAATCATTAATCCACCCCAAGCCTAATTTTCGTCAGTCTCCAATCTTCTGAGGCATAACAAACAAGTTCTTACATGGAGAACAAATTCTTACATAATGAATAAGTTACATAGTGAACAGTACAAGGGCAGTCATCACAGAAACTTTCGGTTTTGCTCATGCATTATGAACTCTAAACAGTCAGTTCAAATATGAATACTCATTTGGTTTTTATACTTGATTTATGTGTGGATACTACATTTCTCTCTTTATTATTATTATTTTTAATAAAATGCTGAAGTGGTAGGTAGATACAAGATAAAGGTAGAAAACATAGTTCAGTGTTGTAAGAGAGCAAATGTAGATGATCAGGTGTGTGCCTGTAGACTATGTGTTAATCCAAGCTAGACCAGGGCAATAAAACATCCACGTATGCAGAAGATTTCTCTCAGAACAGGGAGGGTGAGGTTCTAAGCCTCACCTCTGTTGATCCCCAATTTCTCACCTGATGGCCCCCCTGCGACTGTGCCTGTCTTAGGTTGTTCCTCCCTTGAGGAATCTTACCCGTCTCTGGCTAACCAGTCATCTTCCGGGGCCATACAGGGAAATGTGAAGTTGGTAAGTGAGAGAGAAGCCTTATTGTTTGAAAAGGTTAGCTTTTTACATCTTTGCATATTTATGCCCTGTGGCTTCTATGCCCAGCATTTGTCTTGAGGTATCTTTACCACTTGGAAGAATTATGATACTCGATAAATTTGATACGAGGCACGAATTCTATTTAAGGGTTGTAATTAGGAAGGAAGAAGAAAAGCTGTAGAAGTAGCAGGCGGAAGAAAACATGGGAAGATTGATTATTTCTTTGGCATATCTTCTTGTAGAGTACTTCAGCATGAATAGGTTTTAAGCTACTACTTAAATTGTGCACACACATTAACATAATAGGAGTATAGTTACATAACCAAAGCATATCTGTAATTACCAGCCATCTCCAGTGAAACCAAGAAAACCAGTTAGGCACCTTAGGCATTTGTGAAAACTTATCTATGACATGGTGGATATTGTCCAACTGAACTTGAACAGTCTGAGAGAAATCAGACAAATTAAAACAACCCATTCCTGGGGACTGTTCACATGCCATATGTTCTTTTAAAAGTAAATAGTCTGTAGTTGTAAGACTTTGGAGCGCTACAATTTGCACTTCTCCAAATTCTTGGTTGAGTTCCAACACTATAGATCCAGTCAAATTTGTTGTTTTACTGTATGCACAGGCCAGTTTAGATATCTCCTTCCTCATTCCCATGGCAAGTCCAGGAACGGGTGGGATGAGTGCATCTACAGCTGTAGCAGTGCGTGGATCTTTGTTGGGGTTTTTTGATGATCATCTTCTGGCATGAGTCTTCCAGAGAGTACTGATGTTGGAAGTTCTTTTTCATATCATATCTTAGTTCATTTTTGGGGTAGGCCAATTAGGCTTTGATCCTCTGTATAAACACAAACAGTCCCTTTGCCTACACTTTTATATGCCCTTCATACCCTTGTGTAGAACTCGTTGGAGGTTACCACACAGGAACTGCCCTTTTTTTTTCTTTGTTTTTGGTATCACTAATCTACACTTACATGATGAATATTATGCTTACTAGGCTCTCCCCTATACCAGGTCTCCCCTATAAACCCCTTTACAGTCATTGTCCATCAGCATAGCAAAATGTTGTAGAATCACTACTTGCCTTCTCTGTGTTGTACAGCCCTCCCTTTTCTCCTACCCCCCCTTGCATGTTAATCTTAATACCCCCCTACTTCTCCCCCCCTTATCCCTTCCTTCCCACCCATCCTCCCCAGTCCCTTTCCCTTTGGTACCTGTTAGTCCATTCTTGAGTTCTGTGATTCTGCTGCTGTTTTGTTCCTTCAGTTTTTCCTTTGTTCTTATATTCCACAGATAAGTGAAATCATTTGGTATTTCTCTTTCTCTGCTTGGCTTGTTTCACTGAGCATAATACCCTCCAGCTCCATCCATGTTGCTGCAAATGATTGGATTTGCCCTTTTCTTATGGCTGAGTAGTATTCCATTGTGTATATGTACCACATCTTCTTTATCCTTTCATCTATTGATGGACATTTAGGTTGCTTCCAATTCTTGGCTATTGTAAATAGTGCTGCAATAAACATAGGGGTGCATCTGTCTTTCTCAAACTTGATTGCTGCGTTCTTAGGGTAAATTCCTAGGAGTGCAATTCCTGGGTCAAATGGTAAGTCTGTTTTGAGCATTTTGATGTACCTCCATACTGCTTTCCACAATGGTTGAACTAACTTACATTCCCACCAGCAGTGTAGGAGGGTTCCCCTTTCTCCACAGCCTCGCCAACATTTGTTGTTGTTTGTCTTTTGGATGGCAGCCATCCTTACTGGTGTGAGGTGATACCTCATTGTAGTTTTAATTTGCATTTCTCTGATAATTAGCGATGTGGAGCATCTTTTCATGTGTCTGTTGGCCATCTGTATTTCTTTTCTGGAGAACTGTGTGTTCAGTTCCTCTGCCGATTTTTTAATTGGGTTATTTTTTTTTTGTTTGTTGAGGCGCGTGGGCTCCTTATATATTCTGGACGTCAAGCCTTTATCGGATGTGTCATTTTCAAATATATTCTCCCATACTGTAGGTATCCTTCTTGTTCTATTGATGGTGTCTTTTGCTGTACAGAAGCTTTTCAGCTTAATATAGTCCCACTTACTCATTTTTGCTGTTGTTTTCCTTGCCCGGGGAGATATGTTCAAGAAGAGGTCACTCATGTTTATGTCTAAGAGGTTTTTGCCTTTGTTTTCTTCCAAGAGTTTAATGGTTTCATGGCTTACATTCAGGTCTTTGATCCATTTTGAGTTTACTTTTGTATATGGGGTTAGACAATGGTCCAGTTTCATTCTCCTACATGTAGCTGTCCAGTTTTGCCAGCACCACCTGCTGAAGAGACTGTCATTTCGCCATTGTATGTCCATGGCTCCTTTATCAAATATTAATTGACCATATATGTCTGGGTTAATGTCTGGATTCTCTAGTCTGTTCCATTGGTCTGTGGCTCTGCTCTTGTGCCAGTATCAAATTGTCTTGATTACTATGGCTTTATAGTAGAGCTTGAAGTTGGGGAGTGAGATACCCCCTACTTTATTCTTCTTTCTCAGGATTGCTTTGGCTATTCGGGGTCTTTAGTGTTTCCATATGAATTTTTGAATTATTTGTTCCAGTTCATTGAAGAATGTTGCTGGTAGTTTCATAGGGATTGCATCAAATCTGTATATTGCTTTGGGCAGGATGGCCATTTTGACGATATTAATTCTTCCTAGCCACGAGCATGGGATGAGTTTCCATCTGTTAGTGTCCCCTTTAATTTCTCTTAAGAGTGACTTGTAGTTTTCAGAGTATAAGACTTTCACTTCTTTGGTTAGGTTTATTCCTAGGTATTTTATTTTTTTTGATGCAATTGTGAATGGAGTTGTTTTCCTGATTTCTCTTTCTGTTGGTTCATTGTTAGTATACAGGAAAGCCACAGATTTCTGTGTGTTGATTTTGTATCCTGCAACTGCTGTATTCCGATATCAGTTCTAGTTGTTTTGATGTGGAGTCTTTAGGGTTTTTTATGTACAGTATCATGTCATCTGCAAATAGTGACAGTTTAACTTCTTCTTTACCAATCTGGATTCCTTGTAATTCTTTATTTTTGTCTGATTGCCGTGGCTAGGACCTCCAGTACTATGTTAAATAACAGTGGAGAGAGTGGGCATCCCTGTCTAGTTCCTGATCTCACCGGAAATGCTTTCAGCTTCTCGCTGTTCAATATAATGTTGGCTGTGGGTTTATCATAGATGGCCTTTATTATGTTGAGGTACTTGCCCTCTATTCCCATTTTGCTGAGAGTTTTTAACATGAATGGATGTTGAACTTTGTCAAATGCTTTTTCAGCATCTATGGAGATGATCATGTGGTTTTTGTCTTTCTTTTTGTTGATGTGGTGGATGATGTTGATGGACTTTCGAATGTTGTACCATCCTTGCATCCCTGGGATGAATCCCACTTGGTCATGGTGTATGATCCTTTTGATGTATTTTTGAATTCGGTTTGCTAATATTTTGTTGAGTATTTTTGCATCTACGTTCATCAGGGATATTGGTCAGTAGTTTTCTTTTTTGGTGGGGTCTTTGCCTGGTTTTGGTATTAGGGTGATGTTAGCTTCATAGATTGAGTTTGGGAGTATCCCCTCCTCCTCTATTTTTTGGAAAACTCTAAGGAGAATGGGTATTATGTCTTCCCTGTATGTCTGATAAAATTCCGAGGTAAATCCATCTGGCCCGGGAGTTTTGTTCTTTGGTAGTTTTTTGATTACCGCTTCAATTTCGTTGCTGGTAATTGGTCTGTTTAGATTTTCTGTTTCTTCCTGGGTCAATCTTGGAAGGTTATATTTTTCTAGGAAGTTGTCCATTTCTCCTAGGTTTCCCAGCTTGTTAGTATATAGGTTTTCATAGTATTCTCCAATAATTCTTTGCATTTCTGTGGGGTCCGTCATGATTTTTCCTTTCTCATTTCTGATACTGTTGATTTGTGTTGACTCTCTTTTCTTCTTAATAAGTCTGGCTAGAGGCTTATCAATTTTGTTTATTTTCTCAAAGAACCAGCTCTTGGTTTCATTGATTTTTGCTATTGTTTTATTCTTCTCAATTTTATTTATTTCTTCTCTGATCTTTATTATGTCCCTCCTTCTGCTGACCTTAGGCCTCATCTGTTCTTCTTTTTCCAATTTCGATAATTGTGACATTAGACCATTCATTTGGGATTGCTCTTCCTTTTTTAAATATGCTTGGATTGCTATATACTTTCCTCTTAAGACTGCTTTTGCTGCGTCCCACAGAAGTTGGGGCTTAGTGTTGTTGTTGTCATTTGTTTCCATATATTGCTGGATCTCCATTTTGATTTTTTCATTGATCCATTGATTATTTAGGAGCGTGTTGCTAAGCCTCCATGTGTTTGTGAGCCTCTTTGCTTTCTTTGTACAGTTTATTTCTAGTTTTATGCCTTTGTGGTCTGAAAAGTTGGTTGGTAGGATTTCAATCTTTTGGAATTTTCTGAGGCTCTTTTTGTGGCCTAGTATGTGGTCTATTCTGGAGAATGTTCCATGTGCACTTGAGAAGAATGTATATCCCGCTGCTTTTGGATGTAGAGTTCTGTAGATGTCTATTAGGTCCATCTGCTCTACTGTGTTGTTCAGTGCTTCCGTGTCCTTACTTATTTTCTGCCCAGTGGATCTATCCTTTGGGGTGAGTGGTGTGTTGAAGTCTCCTAGAATGAATGCATTGCAGTCTATATCCCCCTTTAGTTCTGTTAGTATTTGTTTCACATATGCTGGTGCTCCTGTGTTGGGTGCATATATATTTAGAATGGTTATATCCTCTTGTTTGACTGAGCCCTTTATCATTACATAGTGTCCTTCTTTATCTCTTGTTACTTTCTTTGTTTTGAAGTCTATTTTGTCTGATATTAGTACTGCAACCCCTGCTTTCTTCTCACTGTTGTTTGCTTGAAATATGTTTTTCCATCCCTTGACTTTTAGTCTGTACATGTCTTTGGGTTTGAGGTGAGTTTCTTGTAAGCAGCATATAGATGGGTCTTGCTTTTTTATCCATTCTGTTACTCTGTGTCTTTTGATTGGTGCATTCAACCCATTAACATTTAGGGTGACTATTGAAAGATATGTACTTATTGCCATTGCAGGCTTTAAATTCGTGGTTACCAAAGGTTCAAGGTTAGCCTCTTTAGTATCTTACTGCCTAACTTAGCTCGCTTATTGAGCTGTTATATACACTATCTGGAGATTCTTTTCTTCTCTCCCTTCTTGTTCCTCCTCCTCAATTCTTCATATGTTGGGTGTTTTGTGCTGTGCTCTTTCTAGGAGTGCTCCCATCTAGAGCAGTCCCTGTAAGATGTTCTGTAGTGGTGGTTTGTGGAAAGCAAATTCCCTCAGCTTTTGTTTGTCTGGGAATTGTTTAATCCCACCGTCATATTTGAATGATAGTCGTGCTGGATACAGTATCCTTGGTTCAAGGCCCTTCTGTTTCATTGTATTAAATATGTCATGCCATTCTCTTCTGGCCTGTAGGGTTTCTGTTGAGAAATCTGACGTTAGCCTGATGGGTTTCCCTTTATAGGTGACCTTTTTCTCTCTAGCTGCCTTTAACACTCTTTTCTTGTCCTTGATCTTTGCCATTTTAATTATTATGTGTCTTGGTGTTGTCCTTCTTGGATCCTTTCTGTTGGGGGTTCTGTGTATTTCCGTGGTCTGTTCGATTACTTCCTCCCCCAATGTGGGGAAGTTTTCAGCAATTATTTCTTCTAAGATACTTTCCATCTCTTTGCCTCTCTCTTCTTCTTCTGGGACCCCTATAATACAGATATTGTTCCTTTTGGATTGGTCACACAGTTCTCTTAACATTGTTTCGTTCCTGGAGATCCTTTTGTCTCTCTCTATGTCAGCTTCTATGCGTTCCTGTTCTCTGATTTCAATTCCATCAATGGCCTCTTGCATCCTAGCCATTCTGCTTATAAACCCTTCCAGAGTTTGTTTCATTTCTGCGATCTCCTTTCTGGCATCTGTGATCTCCTTCCGGACTTCATCCCATTTCTCTTACGTATTTCTCTGCATCTCTGTCAGCATGTTTATGATTCTTATTTTGAATTCTTTGTCAGGAAGACTGGTTAGGTCTGTCTCCTTCTCTGGTGTTGTCTCTGTGATCTTTGTCTGCCTGTAGCTTTGCCTTTTCATGGTGATAGGAATAGTCTGCAGAACTGGGACGAGTGACGGCTGGAAGGACTTCCTTTCTTGTTGGTTTGTGGCCCTCCTCTCCTGGGAGAACAGCGACCTCTAGTGGCTTGTGCTACGCAGCTGCGCGCAGACAGGGTTTCTGCTTCCTGCCTGGCTGCTATGGAGTTAATCTCCGCTGTTGCTGTGGGCATGGCCTGGCTCGGGCAGCTGCTCCAAAATGGTGGAGTCGCGTTGGAGCAGGAGCTGCTGGGAGGCTATTTATCTCCGTAAGGGGCCTCCCTGCTCCCTGCAGCCCAGGGGTTAGGGTGCCCAGAGATCCCGGATTCCCTACCTCTGGATTAAGTGACCCGCCCTGCCCCTTTAAGACTTCCAAAAAGCACCCGCCAAAACAAAACAACGACCAAAAAAAAAAAAAAAAAAAAAAAAAAAGAAAAAAAATTTTTTTTAATTAAAAAAAAAGTATTTTTTAATAAAAAAAAAAAAAAAAAGGGGGGGTGGTCGTTCGTTTTTCTTTATTCTCCGGTGCCAGCCTCAGGCCTCTGCTCACCGGTCTTTCTGCCCTGTTTCCCTAGTATTGGATTCCCTATCCCTTTAAGACTTCCAAAAACGCTCGCCAAAACAAAACAGCAAAAAAGCAAAAAAAAAAAATGGTCGCGCGCTTTTTTTATGCCCTCTGTCGCCCAGCCTCCAGTGCCCGCTCACTGTTCTTGCTGCCCTGTTTTCCTAGTATCGAGCGCCCTGCACTCTGGCCCGGATGGCTGGGGCTGGGTGCTCGGCAGTCCTGGGCTCCGTCTCCCTCCCGCTCTGCCTGCTCTTCTCCCGCCGGGAGCTGGGGGGAGGGGCGCTCGGCTCCCGCCGGGCCGGGGCTTGTATCTCACCCCCTTCACGAGGCGCTGGGTTCTCTCAGGTATGGATGTGGTCTGGATATTGTCCTGTGTCCTCTGGTCTTTATTCTAGGAAGGGTTGTCTTTGTTATATTTTCATAGATATATGTTTTTTTGGGAGGAGATTTCCACTGCTCTACTCACGCCGCCATCTTCTGCCCCTCCCTCTGAAAATATATTTTTGAAGGTTTTTATATCTATGTGCATGAAGATATTGTTCTTTAGTTTCCTTTCTTATAATCTTTATCTAGCTTTGATATGAAGATAATGCTGGCCTCATAGAATGAGTGAGAAAATATTCATTTCTGTTTCTATTTTCTGAAAGATATTGTTATGATAGGTATCATCTATTCTTTAAATTTAGAATTCACCAATGTAACCATATGGCCCTAGTACTTCATTTTTTGGAAGGTTATTACTTACTGATTCAATATCTTTAATAGAAAAATAGCCTACCAGATTACCTATTTGTCCTTATGTATTTGTAGTTTGTGTCTTTCATGGAATGGGACAAGTTCATCTGTTAAATGATTTCATCTGTAATTTGTAGGCATAGAATTACCATAGTATTGTTTTGTTATCCTTTCAATATGTGTAGGACCAGATGTGATGATTCCTTTTTGTTTGTGACATCAGTAATTTGAGTCTTCTTTATTTTTTTCTTGGTTTGTCTGGCTAGAGTTCTATCATTTTTATTAATCTTTTTTAAGAACTAGCTCTTGGTGTTCTTGATTTTTTTCTATTGTTTTAGTGTTTTCAATCCACTGTTTTCTACTTTAATTTTTATTATTCTTCATTTGCTTTGGGCTTAAATTGCTTTTATATTTCTAGTTTTCTGAAGTGTTAGTTTAGATTAGTAATTTTAGATAGTTCTTTTCTGTTATACACATTCCAAATTAAATTGCCTTTAAGCTCTGCTTTTATTGCATCCTACAAATTTTCACAGGTTAAATTGTCATCTTCATTAATTCAATACATTTTCAATATATTTTGATAATTATTTTTAACCCATGAGTTATTTAGGCGCATGTTATTTAATCTCCAAATATTTGGGAATTTTCCAGCCATCTTTCTGTTATACATTCCTAGTTTAATACTATTGTGGATTGAGTACATACTTTATATAATTTCATATTTTAATTCTGTTACTGTATGTTTAACAGCCCAGTGTGATCTATGTTGCTAAAATGTTCCATCTGACCTTGAGAAGAATGTGTTGGGATGAGCTGTTGTTAGACGAAGTATTTTATACATGTCAAATGGTTGTTTAATAGTGCTGTTAACGGTCAACCGTATCCTTTTTGATTATCTGAATGATCTCTCAATTTGATGAAAAGCATCAAAATTTCCAACTATAAGAGAATATTTATCTATTTCTCCATGCAGTTCTATCAGTTTTTGCCTCATGTATTTCCTTAAAATATGTTTTGTCTGAAATTAATATAGCTATTCCATTTTTTTTTAAATTAGTGTCAGCATAGTATATCTGTCCATTTCTTTACTTTTAATCTCTTGGACTTTATATTTAAAGTAGATTTCTTGTTGACAGCATATAGCTTTCTCTTGTTTGTTTTTTAATCCACTCTTACAATATGTCTTTTAACTGGTTTTATTTAGACCATTCTAATTTATAGTGATCACTGATAAAGTTGGATTAATATCTGACATGTTTTAAAATTGTTTTAATTGTGGTAAAATACATGTTACATAAAATTTAACATCTTAACCATCTTAAGTGTACAATTCAGTAGTGTTACATGTATTCACATTGCTGTGCAATCTCCGGAACTTTATTACTGTAGCTCTGGAAGGAAAGGGGGTTCCTCACCTGGGACAAAGTCCCTGTGAATCCAGTGAGACCAGAGTAAGACAAGGGGAAGGACAGGTAGCGTTAAAGGGGTCTATTTCTCACAGCTTGCTTGGGTTTGCTAGCCAGGCCCTGCACCATCCGTCCCCTCTGGCCATGGTACTTCCTTCCCTCCCTGCAGGAACTCCATCGCAGGTCCTGGGTGACGGGTGAGCTCCGCACCAGTTAGGTACCAGGAATGAGGGGAGGAGAGAATGGCCATTTTCTCTCCACCCCTTTCCCCAGATAGACCAGAGGCTCTGCCGTGGTGAACAGTCATTGGTATGCAAATAGATTAAGGTCAGGCGGGAGATTCTGGAAATTCTGGGTGAAACCTTCCATTTATCCCATACTCATCTTGCAACACTGAAACTCTATGCTCATTAAAAGTAACTATTCTTTTTCCCCTCTCCTCCAGGCCCTGGAAACCACCATTCTACTTTCTGTTTCTCTGAATCTGACTGCTCTAGGTATTGCAAATATGTGGAATCATACAGTATTTGTCTTCCTTTGGCTGACTTATCTCCCTTTGTGTAATGTCCTCTGGCTTCATCCATGTTGCAGCACGTGCCCGAATTTCCTTCCTTTTGGGGTCTAATTAATATTCCATTGTATGTATACACCCATTTTCTGTGTATCCATTCATCCATGGAAGGATGCCTCCCTCCACCTCTTGGCTGTTGTGAATAATGCGTCCATGAGGATGGGTGCGCAAATGTCCCTGAGACCCTGCTTTTGACGCTTTGGGATATATACCCAGGCATGGAATTTCTCTGGATCATGTGACAATTTTATTTTTAACTTTTTTGAGGAGCTGCCATACCATTTTCCACAGTGGCTTTACCATTTTAAATTCCCACTGACAGTGCAAAAAGGGTTCTGTTTTTATACAGATTCACCAATACTTGTTATTTTCTATTTTTTAAGGTAGCCATCTTAGTGATTATGAGGCAGTATCTCACAGTTTTGATTTTAGTGTTGATTTGTATTTCCCTGATGATTAGTGATGTTGAATATGTTTATATGTTGGTTGGCCACCTGTATATCCTTTCTGGAGAATGTCTTATCAAGTCCTTTGCTCATGTTTTAACTGGGTCATTTGTGTCTTATTGTTGAGGTTTAGGAATTCTCTTATATTCTGGATATTATTCCTTTAGGTGGTATGTAATTTGAAAATATTTTCTCCTATTCTGTGGGTTCCCCTTTGACTTTGCTTATAGTGCCTTTTAAGGTACAAATGTTTTTCACTCTGTTGAAGTCCAACTTATCTGTTTTTTTCATTTGTTGCTATGCCTTTGGTGTCGTATGTAAGATATCAAAGCAAAATCTAAGGTCTTGAAGCTTTTTCCCTAAGTTTTCCTTTAAAAGTTTTATAGTTTTGGGTCTTACATTTTGGTTGTTGATTTTTTTCAAGTTAATTTTTGCACAGTATAAGGTAAGGATTCAACATTATTCTTCTGCATGTGAATATTTAGTTTTCTCAACATCACTTGTTGATGAGTTTCTACCATGTTTTTAACTGTTTTCATTTCATTTGTTATTTTGTTTCTTCCTCCTCTCTTTTTTCTGTCTTCTCTGGTTTAATTGAGTATTTCATTAAACAATGATTTTATGTCCTCCCTTAGCATATCATTTAGACTCCTCTTAAAAAATTTGTTAGAGGTTACCTTAGAGTTTTAAATATATTTACTTTAATTAATAATATTTTACCTTCAAATAAGCCATTTTTCTTCAAATGTAGTTACAGATATCTTATAATTGTTATCCCAGTACCTCCTTCCCACCCCTTTTGATATTGTGGTCATTCATTTACTTATCCATATTGGATGATCACTCAATACATTGCAACTACATACAATTATCTTTTTGATTAATAAAATTTCTGAAGAACTTTTAAAAAATATTTCTCACAGGGCAGGTCTGCTATGTACTCTCTCAATGTCTTTTTCATTAACATTAAAGATAAGGAATTAAAATGAGGGCTTCCCTCTGATAGATATCCTCCTCCAAAATGCCTACTCTTTTTTCATAGAATATCATTTGCATGATTTAATTTACTGTATAATTGCATATAGTTGCAATGAAGGGTTTGGGGTTACAAAAAATATTATAGGAAAGAAATTCTCAGAATTTCAAGCTGAAAAACCCCTGGAGAATACCTGTAGAGAGTTATTCTCCATTAATTTATACATTATCTCAAAGACTGTATTGCCATGGGAATATTAAAAGTCCTGTACAGAGTCACATGAAAGGAAAAAATGAAAGTCTTCTTTCCTAGCTTAAAGATTGACCCATTACTATACCTATTCCAAAATCCTTATACTTTGTTCTATTCATTTTGCAATAGGCCAAATGTAAAATAAAATCTAAAAAAAACATCTCTAGTAATGAGTAGACGCATAGTTAAAACTAAAAGACAAAAAAATTGTTTAAAAAGGAAATTATTCAAGTGAAATAAAATAGAATTAAAAAATATAAACTACAACCTCAGGAAGGGGAAGGAATGTTAAATGCGCTCAAGGAAAAGATGAAAAAAGTGAATTTTATGGAAACGACCATATGAACGATATAACTATGCTTAACCAAACTACTCTCATATGTTAAGCCATCCAATGAAAGTGTGGGGTTGTGTAAGTATATGGAGTATGATTATTACATATTCTAGATAATTTGTTCATTAATCAATGCAGAGTCCATATATTTACTCATTTTAGATTTTATTTTGTGTTCAAGCAGTGCAATTTTTATTTTAATAAAGCAAATAGAAAACAAAGAAAAAATTATAAAAATGTGCTTAAGATGATTTTTGAGAGCCCAAAAATTATGCTCATAAATGGTGAAAATTGATATACTACTTTTAATTAAATTCCTTATCTTCAAAGAAACATTTTTATTTCAAAAATTGACATATATATATATATATATATATATATATATATATATATATATATATGTATATTTTTGTTTTTTTAACAAAGGAAGTTATTTGCAACAAGTTATTTCCTTCCAGTACATTCCACTTTGGTTCTTTGGAACACAAGGGTTCTATTTAGTGAACTCCTAATGTGCATTAAATGGCCGTGATGGCCAGAGAGTTAATGCCTTTGCAGAAGTGCTGACTTAACTTCCACTGATCAGATTGCTCTGAAGGAATTTAGCTGAATGTGGTCGCAATTATAAACTAAATGGTTCTTAAAGGAATAACTCTTCCATGACAAATGTGTGACAAGTAACTATTCCCACACCTCTCCTCCAGCATATTATGAACCTCCAAACTTCAGCTTGATTTCTCTTCTTGTGCATCCACGGGAGAACAAAGAGCCACATGGTACCATTTAATAGCCTTTCTTAGTGGCCTTACTGCTAATGAAGGGATGTGGAACGAGACATTTCAGAAACAACTGAAAGCTTTTGACCCTTTCATTGCTATTTTATGACCTCTTACTCGAATGGTTCATGAGTTTATTCCCTCTGCTGAAATATGTAGTAGTTGTCCGAGAGATTACAGTTTACATACTTTTGATGACTACGTGAGTCAAGCAAGGGACCAGGACAAGGCCTCTGTAGTGAAAGCATCTTTATCTCCAAAGCCTTTTGCCTACCATGAACCTGCCATTAGTTATTCTTTCACTGAGCAGTTTTCTGCTTCTTACTTTCTTAATATGATGATCACTCCGTGTTGTAGTGAAGTACACAGTTCCATAGTGAAAGATAGACTATGCTTTTACTTTTCTCAATAACAATTTTCTTCCAATGGTTCGGATTTGTGAGAAGTATCTATAGAAATCATGGCAAAGAGTATATGAATTTCAGTTTCTAGTCCCCTCTTTTCCATCCCCTTATAACTATATCAACTTGACCAATAGTAAGTAGGCTAAGAAAAATGCACTATTTCATCAACATTGACAAGTGTTAAAATCCATCTATCTCAACATTAAACATGTTTTAATTTTTTAATATTTTTTAACAAAAAGTCATTTAGAATACTTAAAACTTGTTACGTTTCTTACACTAAAAAAAATATATGTCTAAATTACACCAATTCTTTTTTCTTCTGTAAGTGTAGTGTTTTATAGAATGTGTTTTCCTTTTACAGGTATAGTTATAATTTAAAATAATATTTACATTGGATGATTTTTTGCTACTTAAATTACAGAATAATGTTTTTAAAAATAATATATTTCTATAATCATACAATCCCCACATGTAATTATTGTATAGTATAAATGTCAATCATAATATTATTTCTCCTCTTCTTTCCACTCTCAGTACGTCCCCATTCCCAACAAAGACAATTATCTGTGATTGCCACCACTGATTTCACCCCAATTTTCTTCTTCTATAGCTACTTAGGATGCTCTTTTTAATTCGTTGTATATAACTTATTAAGTTTCTTCCCACAGAATTTCATTTTTGCTAGAGTACTCTTACTATTTCATTACTTTTATATTGTCTGTTTCTTACCTTGATAGCTTATTCTGATTTTGGTAATAGTAGAGATGATCATCTTTTTGACATTTTTTACATTTTTTTTTCACTCAAGTACCTAACATATGCAGAAAAAGTGCACAAAACATAAATTTGCAGCTTAATGGATAATCAAAGAGTGAACACACGTCTGTAACTACCACTCAGGTAAATGCACCAGAAAATTTTTATGTCCTCTGTCAATTATTCTCCTCCCTTTTCCCAAGGCTGAACTCATTATCACCATGTTTTACCTTAAAAACATTTTTATGAACAGAATTATATGTGTTATTTTACATCTTCTTTGACTTGATATTTTGTTTGAGATTAATCTATAAAAACAACCTTGTGTGTCATAGTAGCTGATTCATTTTATGACTAAAAAATATTCCATTGCATCAATGTACCATAAGTATTCTACTATTAACATCTGGGTTGTATCCAGTTTTGAGCTCTTTTGAATAATGCTGCCAATAAACCGTGAGTGCCTACATTGGATGCACAAATGCACGCAGTTCTGTGACACACCCAGCCAGGAGCAAAGGTGCTTTGTTACAGGGTATACATTTGTTCAGCTTTAGTAATAGTGTCAAACAATTTTCCAAATGGCAGTGAACATTCATATTCCCACCAGCTGTGTATGAGAGTTTCTGCCGCTGTATATTCTTTCCAACACTTAGTATTATCACTCTTCTTTTCTTTTCTTTTAAGTTTTTATTTAAATAGATTACACATTGGGAAAACTGTGAACATTTCTAGTGTCAACCTGGGTAATATTAAGAAGCTGCTAAGAGTATGAGGAGTTTAGCCTGGTTAAAATCTAATGTACGATTTTTCAAGCCTGACCATAAGCAACTGCAAAGGCTTTACCTGCAGGTCTCAGGGGAGAGCCCCCCTCACCAGGCCAGGCACACAGACAGGGCATCACAGCCTCTGAAGGAAGGTGAGACCCAAGATCTCAGCTCCTCCTGGCCAGTCATGCATTCACACACTTGTATTCCTAACCCAGGTGTCTTTTGTTTTGTTTTTCCTGGGGGCCTTGGGCAGAGGTCATCTTCAGAGGCCTCCTTATTGGGAGGGATGAGAAACAAGGGAAAATCCAAAAACACTTTTTCCTACTCATGACTCAGTACCCAGTACTTTTCAACACCTATCCAGTTCCCAACACACTCCCTCTAACCTCCTAGTCCATAAAACTGCCAGAGACTTGTTCAGGGGTTCCTCAAGGGTGAGATGAAAACAGTTATCTTCTCTGATCCATCTGACTTTTGACCAACTTTCCCATGGGGGAAAGTGAAACAGGGAATTGGTGCTTTCTCCATTAAACTCTTGCTTATTGCCTCTGAGTAAGTGACTGAAGGTTTAAGTCTTTCATTTTTACCTTGTTGCCTTGATCAGCTACTCTGACACCTGACAGCTCACCTCTCTCTCCCCGCTCAGCTCAGCTCCTGACATTTACCATAAAGATAAAAGGACATCTACATTTTAAAAGTTTCATATGACTGAAATTAATCAAATAAACCAAGTGTATATTGAGCTCAATGAACAGGTCTAAGAATAGCACTTGAGAAAGACAATAACCCAACCATCACCCAGGAAACTTAGGCCTCGGCTACCAGGAAGAACAGAACACGCACAAGGGAGGGAGGACTGCAGGACCTCATCCACAGCTTGGCTCCCAGGGTCTCAGCTACCCTGAGGGCCAGTTGCTGTGGGGGGGCAGATGATCCTCTACCTGACCTCTCACCCAAAGGTCAGCAGTAACCTGACACTGCATCACAAGGCCAAGTCATCCGCCTCACTTCATCTCACCACAGACGTCTCACATCATCACAAGAAGGGTGAGTACAGCACACTAAGGCATTTTGAGAGAGAGAGAAGGGAGCACATTCGTATGACTTTTATTACAGCATACTGTAACAATTGTTTTTTATTGTTATTAATCTCTTACTGTGCCTGATTCACATATTAAACTTTATTATAGGTATGTAGGTATAGGAAAACATAGTATGTATAGGGTTTGGTGCAATCTGCATTTCCAGGCACCCACTGGGGGCCGTGGGAAGTGTCCATGCAGATGGTGGGGACTGCTGTAGGCAAGAAGTTGATAATAAAGGTTTAGAACTTGGTGTTTTGAATACAGGGCTTCTGAACTGGGCTTTGTAAGGGATAACTAAGATTTTACAGATTGTGTAGAAGACAGGCAAGATGTTTTCATCATAAAAGTGCACATACAAAAAAGGGCATAGAAGTGGATAAAGATGGCCTGTTGGAGATTAGCAATAGTCTCAATGGTGACACTTTTATTGCACAAGTGAAGGATGTGGAAAATAAAGCTAAATGTGTAATATTAGGGATGGGATGATGGCATGATGGCAGAGCCTTGAACATTTCTATAAAATAATTAATTTATTTTCTTGTTGACAACATCAAGAATAGAAATTTTGATGACACATTGATATTTATTTGATTAAGGTTTAGGTGACTAAATATCTAATATTCATGTTTAAATCAGATTTTTAAAATTTAGTGTTTATACTGAATGATGAGAAATGAATCTATTTGTTTTGCTTAAGTAGTTTTAAAACAGGCTTCCGTTCTTTTTCCATTATTAATGGAAAAAACATCTTAAATTACTTAATTTATAAGTTAAATCAAGAAATTAAATACTGTTAACAGGATTCTTATATCAGAAAACATTTCTTTTTGTAAAATGTGAATTCCAAAGGTATTTTGGGAAAACACCATGTTACAGCTTAAAACAGGAGCTTTGTTTGATTTGGAATATTGTTGAGATAAATAATATTTCAGTATAGATATTTATTTCTTTTGGATACTGATTTCTTTCTGCAGGTAGAATTTTTCTTCTGCCTTGTATTATAATTGTGTACATATTTCATGTCTTACCCTGGGGTTTTAAGCCAGAAATTGTGAAACTACATAGTTTCCTTCCCTGTCTTTCTTTACTGAAGCTTCTAGTACAAGGTAGCAGATTTGGAGATGCTCGGGATGCTCAGTAATTACAGGTTAGACAATAAGATAATGTAGGAATATGTAAGGGACTGAACTATCCAGTTAGGTCACTGTGTGTTCCTATCAGCTTCACCGTATGAATTTTATACATCATAGATGATCATCTGCAAATAACTCTTAAATATTCAATGTGATAATTCTAATCCTTATTTGTGTTCAAGCCTCTTTCTGTGAGTATCTACTGAAACATATCAGCCAAATAAAATCAAACCAAAGACTAGTTTTGGAGTATGAAACAATATCAAATGTCATCATCTCTTACTTCATGTGACTGCTACTTGATTTGTCTGCAGTTTCCAGTAATGCAGATTATGATTTCATATTTGAAACATACCTTCTTCATTAATCATTTGGTAAACACACAGATTATGTTTAAGGCAATGCTGTTGGTATTGAGGAAGAGAAGGAAAAGAAGAAAAAATAGAAATTTGCTCATGGAGTTTACAAGCTTATGGAGAGTTTAACATTCTCTTTCCTTGGTTTCTTTCAAAGAAAGCTTACCAGGATTAGTCACTTAGCTGAAATGGATTATTTCACATCATTAAGAAATACATACTTTGGGTCATTAATAAAAGATATGTTGTCCTTAACTTATACATATAAATACATGGTACCAATTTAAGTTTTATTTGTGATACTATTTTTAGTCATGTAGGGTTAATTTAATTGGAGAAAAAAATTTCAAATCAGCAAATAAACATGAATTAGCTTCTCTCCTCACCAATAATTACTTAAAAAATATCCTAAATAAGTTTTTCTAAAAAAGTAAAAGCATCTTCAAGATCACTTATGTGAATCAAATCACTTTTCAGATGTAAAATCCTAATATATCTTACCAAGGACCAAGTAAGGGTGCTGACAGGTATGAGATTCAAAAGTTATTTGGAATTTGATGCTCAGAAGGTAATTGCATATGTGTAGAATTCTAAATTGGCTTAGGCGTATCTGTATAGATTCACAGAAAAATTAACATCTTGAAGGTAAACTCACCCTCCTCTATAGATAACCAGAAATATACCTTCTTTAAATCTGATGTTCCCTGACATTCCCTTGCATGAATGTGTTGAAGTCACATAAATCTTTAAGTTATTTATTTTGAACTATTGGATTCTAGGTACTGCTTTAGATTTCATTTTTTTAACTTTAATTTCTTTTTCATCAGAATGTTATTTTCCTAGACAACATATGCATGCATTGCCCTATGGAATTTTTCTCTGAATTTGAATGTTAGGTGCATATTTTTGAACTAATAAAGCAGCTACTAAGAAAAGCATAGCACAAGATGTTTTTCCATTAAGAAAGAATTAAATTCATATTAAGAAACGTCATGGTAAGGGAAGTTTGACATTGTTGGAATTCTTGGTTTTAATTTGAAAACAGTAAAAACAAACAAAAAAAGTACTTTATACTTATAAATGTGGTAGAGTGGGGATTGCCCAAAAAACTAGTGTTAGTATAGTAAGATTGATAAAGATTTTGTCTGGTGGAGGGAAATATTAAAGTGTGTGAGAAATGGAAATTTTTGATGTTTGCTGATAACTTTTAAACCCCAGTATACCTCCCCCTTCCCTCTGTCCCACACACAGAATTGTATTGTGGAGTGCTTTCACGATACATACTCCCATAGATTGAAAGAATCAGTAGTAGGCTGAAGGAGATGTTAGGTTCCAAGTAGTCACCTCAGAGGCCTCAGCCAATCCAGTGGGAAAACTGGGAGCTGTTCCACATTTGACAAAGCAGGCTGGACCTTGATACTCCTCATCAGTACTGGTCTTGCTTGCCTATTTCTCTCCTGTCAGCTGCAGAGGCCAGAAACCTCTCCTGTCCTGGCACATGCTCGCCTCTCCACCTGCCCCTTATGAAAACCTATTTATATGGAGATCCGAGGTGCTCCTGAGCATGGTACAAGACATGGTGTGAGTCAGGTTTCTTCCGTGGTGGGCAACCTCTAGAGGGGCACTCAGCTATGAGATGTCAATCATTGATATTCTCAGCACCTGTGAGAATGAGTGCTTTAGTCCTGAAGGTGGTGAGGGGACGGGTTTCATTAAATCCCACATCATCTGCTATAAACCAAACCACTTGATTTATAATTCCTGTGACGAGTTCCTTCAGAATTCTGGGGGGTCCTCATTTCCTGAAGGGTCTTACCTTCATTTTCATTTATATTTAAACTTCATATACTTTACATTTATACTTTTTTATAGGTATGCTGTAGTTCATAGTACACAATTTTACAAGAATATAATGATGGGACAAAATACAGTCAGTTAACAACACTGCAGCTAGTCTGATGACCCAGCTGATACTCACAGTTGTAATTATCCACAATATATTCTCCATTCTAGTTTTGGATGCTATATCTGCTTAATCTGGTGGCATACCTGGTGGGATGATTCAGACATTTATACCTAAGGTGTCCAAAACTCCATGTGCCAGTTATCAATTTATTGTCTCTCAGCCCTAGTATACTCTTTCGAATATATGCTCAGTGATACACAAAGGAATTCTTTTAAGTATCTGTGCTGTAAAGGAAGCAAGATGACAAACCTTCTTAAGAGAGTGCATTGGAGGGAATCTAAGGAGGAAAAGGGTTTCCTGTGCCTGGTGCTCTCTGTGGGTGGGCGGTGTTGGTATAAAAATGAACAGCCATTGCCCACTGCAACCATGAGCTCTGAATATTGTTCCTTTGCAACCATGTAGCCTTGGCCTGGTAATAAACTTTCTGAAGCCTTCTTGACACAGAACCAAGTCCCCTCAGAATCCACATACTCTGAAGACTTCCTGCCCAGACCAGCACCTGGCACCCTCTCCAAGCCGCCGTCTAGCCTACATGCTTTCAAGGCCTCCTGCTTCCACAAGTACATGGACATCCTTTACGTTAGGCAACAGTGCCTCTGTACTTACAGTATTTCCTCAATGTCAAATTATTAATACTGTATGCTTGAACTTTCCAAATATTTTATTTTATACTTTGCTTGTGTATTATATATTTCAGCTAATTTTGATTCATTAAAATTGTATACTATGAACTACAGCATACCTGTAAAAAAGTATAAATGTAAAGTATATGAAGTTTAAATATAAATGAAATGAGCAGCCATGGTATGACATCCCTCTTCCTCTCGGACATGTGTAACAACAATCCTGACATTTGTGTTAATCATGCCTTAAACAGACTTATATATTTATTGCAAAAATAGTGTATTACTTATATATTTTAAAAATGATGCTAGCTGTTTAGCAAGGAAACTTTAAAAGTTCTAATGGACCAAAACTATGGACACTAGTTTCTCACTCATGAATTCCAAGTGTTTCTGGTTGATGATAACTCTCCTCCAAGCAATTATACGTGGACGCCAGGTTCTCTCCATTTTAGACTCTGCTGTCTTAAAAAATTGATTTTCAATGTCAACATGTTCACTTGTATGAAGGCAAGGAAAGGGAAAGATCAAAGACGATCAAATGTGGCATGCTTGTAAGGGCAGCAATACAAACGGTGCATGTGAGCTTGCTCCAGTTTCATTGGCTACAGCTCAGCCGAACATTCACTCTTTCAAGGAAATCTGAAAAGCAAAGGGAAAGAAGGAGAGAGTGAAGTTCAAAAGATGTCAGCAATCAAATAGTACGAAACTGAGCCAGATGCCTTACTATAACTCCCTCCTGACGTTTGACTGATGGCTGCTGTGTTTTATTTAATTGAATTTGAATGTATTTAAAGAAGCCAATATGTAGTTCTATGAGACCTGCAGCCTGAGGCCAATAAGGAAGATGAATATTATGTAGAATTCCTTGTTCAAGAACCCAGCATTGCATATTCTGAGATGTGAAATGAGTGACTCCATCACTACCAATAATATTGGGGAGAATGAAGTACAAAGGGAGTATGCTATTGAGGCCCTGTGTTATGTTCTTCACGTATGCAGACATCTTACATTGATTTATCTTTTGGATACCTGTGAGGCAAGTGATTCCTGGATTCTCTACCTCACAGGGAGAAATGACCCAATAGTCCATAAAAAAAGTACAGGTGTCACTGATTGTTGTCTGGAGCATCCAGTACTAAGATTTCTGTCTTAAGTTTGGCCAGTTGTGCTTAGTTTTGAATGCTGTCCTTTATCAGGGAAATCCTTGTTTTAAGAGATGAAAATCAGCAGCTCTCTAGCAGTCTTCATCATATGTATGTTGGTGATTCCATCCATAAGTGCACAAACTCCCAT
Source organism: Manis pentadactyla (assembly GCF_030020395.1). Taxonomy (NCBI): domain Eukaryota; kingdom Metazoa; phylum Chordata; class Mammalia; order Pholidota; family Manidae; genus Manis; species Manis pentadactyla. Next base: position 23,415,952 of record NC_080037.1, on the reverse strand, counting down.
TTTTTTACACAATTGATCCTGAGTGGCTACCAGGTAGTGAAATGGTCTGGGAGAGAGGTAACCTACACCAGAACCATGGCACCTGACAAGGCACCGAGGACAGGGGAGGCCACTTTCTCCTGCATGTGAAATATGCCAGAGGGGCCAGGATTGGCTGCATCCTGTGGCAAAGAGGCCTCAGTGGCCGTGCTGAGCTTGTATTGCTTCCATGACCCAAAGCATGATGGGCACCTGAGTCTGAGGGCTATGGTCTCAGGGCCTATGAGATCCTGTAAGGCCAGAGAGCACAGGGTCCCACCAGCAACTGCCATTGTAATGGTGTACAATGCAGGGCCAAGGAGGGCAGTTTCTTGCATAAGAAATTCACGGGTAACGTATGGCCATGATGTGAATATGTAGAGTCTCCAAGAGACATGAGAACAGGTTGCCATGCTTCTCAAGTTTAGTGTCCTCTGAAAGGGCTCTTGTGGGGTATTACTGTTTAGATAAATTCCCGAGCCTCTTGTTGGAGGGCCCATTCAAGGTGGGCCAATTTATAAGTAACAGTGTAAATGAGAAGTATAGTGCTTTCAGAACTCAAAAAAGCCTAAAATTTTGGATCCTGTTTAACATTACGGTTGCTGAGCAGATCAATAGCTATTTCTTGACACTGTCAGCATAGAGCAGCCTTCAGTTTACCAAATGATTTTTTTCTTTCTTTGACCACTGGTCTTGCTTGCCTATTTCTCTTCTGTCAGCTGCAGAGGCCAGAAACCTCTCCTGTCCTGGCACATGCTCGCCTCTCCACCTGCCCCTTATGAAAACCTATTTATATGGAGATAGACTACTTCTCTACACCCCTTGCAAACACCTATTGATATGGAGATGAGGGACTAAGGCCAAGTGAGAGATTCTGGAAATATTGCAATTTCACCCACGAGAACTCATCCACTGTTGGTTTAATTATTTAAACTAGTGCAGAAATTTCTGTGTCATTAAAAATACCACAAATTTTGTGTGTGAATATGTGTGTGTGTGTATTCCTCCTTAGAGTTTTTAAAGCCCTATATTTATTTATATTGCTGTTTTAAAAACTTTGTAAAATGTAGTTATGAAGAGAAAGAGACTGTATTATATTTTCTTGAGATTTTTCTGGAGATACAAATTTGCTTCATGATTGAAATGGTAAATAGATTTATTTGATTGCTAAATAGAAAATCATATTCCCTAAAGATTACGATTTCCAGTTATATGTTCAATCAGCATTTTTGCCTCTTAGAGTGAAACATTTTTGTGCAGTGTTTGTTCAACATCCACACATGGTTCAAGATTTTCAGTCTTAGGCTGTTTTCAAGCACTGAGCCATTAAATAAGAGAAACTGGATGAAGAGGTTTTCAAATCACTGAAAAATGTAAAGAACAAGTCTGTCAATATAAGACAAGAATTTTACAAGAGTAGAATAAACACAGTACAGAGGAATAGTTGTTGATTTTTGAAGAGATGAACAATTCTAGTGAACATAACAATAAAATTATATCCCCATAACCTCATTTTTTTCCATATCACTCTCTACATAGGTGGCTTGACAAAAGCATAGCATTATAGCATAACACTGGGGGAAATTATCACTGTCTGAAATTTGAGGACATTCATGATCTGAACAAATATGTTTATATTTCAAAAATACATTTTTCCTAAAGTAATTTTTAGTAAGCTAAAACTACTCATTATGTTTAACCAGCTCAATATTAGTATATGATTAGAGTCAATGGTCAAGTTATTACAGGTTGAGTTTGTTTTCCTTGGTCTTTGTCCCTGCCACAACGCAGACCTGAAAGGCAGAGACACAGTAGTGAAGCAGAGTGCAAGTTTTACTTGAATACACTCTAAGGGAGGAGAGGGACAGAGTCCAGGAAGACAAAAGGCTCTCAGGAGAGGGTCTATTTATTATGACCTAGCGAGGAGGTGCCTCTTTGAGTGACAGGGTGAGGTCATTTGACTGACAGCCCTAGTTCTACACCCATTCTTCTTGGTGTGCATGTCTTTTCCCAGAATGCACACAGAAAAGCCTATGGGGATGAGGGAGCAAAACCACAATTTTATTTTAATGTGATTATGATGAGGTGTGGTTTGGGCAGGTCTTAGTTCTATTCAGTGTGCCTGCATTGGGACCTGGTGGGACTGGTTTGGCCTGGGCCTGATAGGGAAAAAATTACCTGCCTGCAAAACCTTCAGTGTCTTCATATGGGAACCCCTACTTGGGCAGAGTTTGGGCAATTTTTCCTTGAACCTTATCTTCCCCTTCCCTGGCTGCTCATGTTTATCTTTCTACCTAACAAAAATATATTTATGTTCTCACACATACAAGAATATTTGTAGTATGGCCATAACTCAAAAAAGACAGGATTGCACTATATTTGGTGTTCCATTACACTCAGAATATCTCTGTCATTAGGAAAAATTTAGTGTCTCATCTATTGAGATTCAAGCACCTTTTTCAAAAATTTTATATCCAATGTAACAATATTTTAGATTATTATGAATCCTACTTTGACCAGAATAGCTCAAAAGCAGGTATTATAGTCAATAGCTAAATTAATTTTTCATAGTTTTAAATAAGCTCTCAATCATCATAAAGTAAGTGTTCAAAAACGAAATGAAATTGAATACAGAAATTCTTTGCATATGCACACATACATTTTTTGGCCATTTAAATAAATCAAAATATGTAAATACATTTATAAATAACAGTTACGTCCATTTTAGTTTTCTATATGTGGAAATTGAATCATTTTCATAATAAATCCATTTATAAGTTTAGAGCTTTTTTACTAGCAACTTTGGCATGAAAAAATACATATAATTACTTTTTTGAGATTATAACTTCACCAAAGGAAATGAACAAAATGATATTTTACTAATCAATTATGTAAGTGGGAAATCTGTGAGGGAGAAACATTTTTAAAATACTGAACAAGCTGTGTATAATCCAGGGTATAAAATAACAAATGTCAGATTTCTGTCTCCTAAACAAGGTGGCAAATCATGGCATTTGCCTAAAACTTTTAGCTAATATGATTTAAAAAAGATAGAAAAATTAAGCATGTTAATGGAATAGACTTTTAAATGGAACTTTTCTTCTCTAAATCTTTAGCTGAGGCCCCAAAGCTGAGAATAATAGTGCAACCAATGCATCCTACAAGATTGAGATTCTAGGTGATTTATTTAGGATTTGTAAATTAGGTTTCCCAAATCTATTTCTAACACCAGAACATCACTCAAACCATCCTCCGTGAAGCAGGAGAGCCTAAAAAAATACATTTTTTAATAATTGCTTTGAATCAGTTAGAATTCTCTGTGTCTTCCAGGGTTGGAATTATTATACACAACTGGGTTTAGTGGCCATCAGTGGACTTCCAAATGATCACTTAAAGAACTCAGCATGTGTCCCTGGAGCTGGGGATGCACATTGTTTGTGGCACTGCTCCTCCAAAAAAAGGGAAAGAACAGAAAAATCAGACTGGTTACAGACTGGCTACTGCTTTTAATAGAGGTAAGAGAGACATTTATACATGTTGACAACTTTATTTCCAATTTCCTAAAAGAAAAACTTATTTTTCCAATGTTCTACAGCAAGTGTTACATAATTTAGTTGGCCTTGAATCAATTTGAAAGGACACTATGAGGCAACGTGCCTGAGAGTGTGGCCCTCACAAAGATGATCCGTGTGCATCTATCTGAAGGTAAGCACCGGTGGAGAGAGTATCTGGAATCAAGGAAATTCAAGTCTGGGCCCTCTGTTAGGGAATTTTCTGAAGAAACTTCCATAGTTCTCCCCCTCATTAAGGAAATGAAGCACAGAATATAAATAACCAGATTAAAAGAATATTTGACATGTAAGAATGTATCCTAAAATCTCTATTCCCCTCTCCAACTGCTCCCACTCAGAAGCCATGGCTACTAAATGGAAGGAGAAGTAAAACTCAAAGGTGAGTGGGAATTGCCCATGGCTCCCTGAGCGCTGCAATTTTCTCCTCTGGGTCAGGCCTGAGCCTGACGATGCAACTTTTTAATTTTTTTTAATTTTTATATTTTGGTATCATTAATCTACAATTACACGAGCAACATTATGGTTATTAGACTCCCCCCATCACCAAATCCCACCACATACCCCGTTACAGTCACTGTCCATCAGCACAGTAAGATGCTATAGAATCGTTACTTGTCTTCTCTGTGTTGTACTGCCTTTCCTGTGCCCCCCCACTACATTATGTGTGCTAATTGTAATGTCCCCGTTTCCCCCTTATCCCTCCCTTCCCACCCATCCTCCCCAGTCCCTTTCCCTTTGGTAACTGTTAGTCCATTCTTGGGTTCTGTGATTCTGCTGCTGTTTTGTTCCTTCAGTTTTTGCTTTGTTCTTATACTCCACAGATGAGTGAAATCATTTGATACTTGTCTTTCTCCGCCTGGCTTACTTCACTGAGCATAATACCCTCTAGCTCCATCCATGTTGCTGCAAATGGTAGGATTTGTTTTCTTCTTATGGCTGAATAATATTCCATTGTGTACATGTACCACATCTTCTTTATCCATTCATCTACTGAGGGACACTTAGGTTGCTTCCATATCTTGGCTATTGTGAATAGTGCTGCGATAAACATAGGGGCGCATCTGTCTTTTTCAAACTGGGCTCCTGCATTCTTAGGGTAAATTCCTAGGAGTGGAATTCCTGGGTCAAATGGTATTTCTATTTTGAGTTTTTTGAGGAACCTCCATACTGCTTTCCACAATGGTTGAACTAATTTACATTCCCACCAGCAGTGTAGGGAATGTTCCTCTTTCTCCACAGGCTCATCAACATTTGTTGTTGTTTGTCTTTTGGATGGTGGCCATCCTAACTGGTGTGAGGTGATATCTCATTGTGGTTTTAATTTGACTTTCTCTGATGATTAGCAATGGGGGACATCTTTTCATGTGTCTGTTGGCCATCTGAATTTTTTCTTTGGAGAAGTGTCTGTTCAGCTCCTCTGCCCATTTTTTAATTGGATTATTTACTTTTTGTTTGTTGAGGTGCGTGAGCTCTTTCTATATTTTGGATGTGAACCCTTTACTGGATATGTCATTTATGAATATATTTTCTCATACTATAGGATGCAAGATGTGAATCTTTAAATTGGATAAAAGCTTGATTTTTTTTTAATGTTTATAACTGCTTTATTCATAATAGCCCCAACCAGGAAACAACTCAGTTATACTTCAACAACTGAATAACTAAACAAACAGTAGAACATCGACACCATGAAATACTCCTCAGGAGGAAGAAAGAGGATGATTGATACCTATAAAACTTGGATAGCTCCCAAGGGCTGAATGGAGAAAATAAACTTAAAAGGCTACATACTATATAATTTCATCTATATTACATTCCTGAATTGAAAACATTGTAGAAATAAACAGATTAGTAACAGCCAGTGGCTAAAGTGGAGATGGGAGCAGAAGTAACTCTAAAAAAGCAGGAACATTCTTAAAATGAGTACCTGTGAGAAGAACCTCCATCCACCTAACCTGAAAAAATTCTTAACACTTAACAATCTATGAGGAATCCTTGTGATGGTGGCAGTGCTCTGTGTATTTATTGTAGCAATGTCAATATTTTGGTTGTGATACTGAGCTATAATTTTTCAAGATGTTACCCTTGGAAGAAACTGCGTAGAGGATACATGGGATCTTCCTGTGTTATTTCTTATGCCTGCATATGAATTTACAATTATCTCAAAAGCTTAATGGAAAATGTTTTTGTGTTACGAGGATACAATACATTTAATTAAGAGTTTTTCTGGTTTATACATGTACATATTCAATGGACTATTTTTTTCAGAACAGTTTTAGGTTCACAGCAAAATTAAGTGGAAAGTGAATACTCCTTTCCCCACACATGAGAAACTTCCTCCACTATTAACATCTCCTGCCAGAGTGGTACATTTGTTATAACTAATAAACCTACACTTAAATGCCATAGTCACCCGAAGTCCATAGTTTACATTAGAGTTCAAACTTGGTGTTGTACATTCTATTGGCTTTGACAAATGTAAAATGACATATGATCATATCCTGCAGAACATTTCACTGCCCTGATAACCTGTGATCTTTTAGTTAATCCCACCCTCCCCCTCTAAACCCTGGTGACCACTGATCCTTTACTATCTCCACATTTATGCATTTTTTTCAGAATATCATATAGTTGGAATCATGCATCATATAGTTCTTTTAGACTGGTTTCTTTAAATTAGTAATATGCATTTAATATCCCTCTATGATTTTCCATGACTTGATTGCTCATTTCCTTTTTGTGCTGAATAATATTTTAATGTCTGATACACAACAGTTTATCCTCCATTCACATTTATTATCCTGGCTGCCTCCAACCCTTGGCAAATATAAATAAAGCTGCTATAAACATTCAGGTACAGGTTTTTGTATAGACAAAATATTTAATTCCATTTCCACAAATACCAAGAAGCATAATCGCTGGATCATATGATGAATCATGTTTAATTTTATAAGAAATTGTTGAAGTGGCTTCCAGAGTGGCTATATCATTTTGCATTCCCACCAGCAATTAAGAGTTCCTGTTGCCCCACATCCTTACCAGCATTTTGCATCGTCAGTAAAGTTTGAATTTTTATTAAACTGGACTTAAATGTTACACTTGAAAAATAAGAATGCTCATTAATATTTAAAGGTGAAAAGTGATGATATCTTCCAAAAGCGTCAGAAAAGAAAAGTGGTGGGGGGATCAGAAAAGAAAGATCCACTGAAAAGAAAAGTAAAATCTGTTTGTTTATTGTACTTCATTTCTTTGCCCCCTGCTTGTCCACATTATGAATAGCTCCTTTGAATAGCCTAAGGAATCACCTGTTAGGCATCATAAGAATGTGTAGATTCACTTTGCTGTGTGGAGTAGAATGAGGCAGAACAAAGTTTAGTTGTGAAAGAAAAACACTGCAGAACAGAAAAGTGATTGGTGAGTATAATATGGGACAATTCTCTGAGACAATTCCTTCATCAAGATTCAAGTACCCAGCCACATGTTCTCTCACATTTCTGGACTGCAGTAAGAGCATATTCCAAATATTTTTTAAAAGAAAATATTGGATTATGTAGCAGGTTTTGTGGTCCTATTTTAACTGAGAAAATCTACACACCAAAATAAAAATTTTTAATGACATAGCAAATGTGCTTTGGACTTTAGAAACCAGGAAAAATAGTAATAACAGATGAATGACCAAAAAATGAACAACAACAAAAGATTGTGACTACTGGTTCATTTTTCTTTCCTTTACTATGAACAAATTGCTTTACTATGATTCCTTAAAAAAGCAGCAAAATAATAAATAGTGATGTCCTCCATAAACACAAATTTAGGATTAATTACATATACTTTACTTGCTAGCATATGAATAATGCAAACAGTAGTGCAAAGGGTATAGTTTATTACAAGTTCAACCTAAGGTATTGATGACACTGTTAGCCAGGAGTAGCTAGAGTGCCATCTATTCTGACCATTTTAGGTAATCATTTTCTTTCCACATACTCATCATTGTGCTGCTTTTGAATTGTCGGAATATGCTTCTGAGCCTTATGCTATCCCAGTCAAAGTCCAAGCTATCCCAGTCAAAACTGGTTATTTTTTGTATCAAAGCTAGTTACAAGGGTTATATTAATGGATCTTCTATTACAGTTATCTTTATAAAATATCACCTCTAAAAAAAAAAATCACCTCTCTTTACATGGCTCTGAATATTTCCTAATGAACAAATTTTACTTCTGTGTTTATTAATTCTCTCATTTTCTTTTATGTCATAACTTGTCTCCTGTGGACTTGGAATACTCTGTTTAGCACAGAATCCTACTCTAGCATCTCCTCTATTAAATAATCCTCACTTTATCTTAGATTACCATCTAGTTATCATCCCTTTTTTTCCTACTGTCCTTCAAAACAAGTTATTCAAATGAGTTCTGTATGGCCACCATCTGCACTTTCTTGCTCACCATTCTTTCCCCACGTCATTCCAGCTGGGCTTCGGTGCCCAGAACTCTGCAGTCTCTTCCTGTCACCTGACTGTCCTTCATGTTGCTAAATCCAGTGCTCTGTCATTTTGTTCTTACCATAAAGTCTTAACAGATTTGACAGATTTCACCCTTTCTTCTTTCTTAAAAGCTTTGTTTTGTTTGTGATTCTACTCTTTCCTAGTTCTGTTTCCTTTTCTGGTTTTTCCTCTGCTTCTAACAAATGATGCAATAACCATTCCCCCGTTCCTAAACATCTTTTTATCCCACTATTTCTGATCACAGCAAGAAGTATTGTTTATTTGTTTGAGTCAAAGTCCAGATATAGCAGTGCTTAAAATATTTTTCCCATTTAATCCAGAATTGTATCTATATATGTATATCCTATGATGCTGTATGTATGTTATAAATATATTTTGTTTATGTATGTATATATATATGCCTGCAACATCTGTTCTTCTGTAAAAGTCCAATAGTCATAGTCACAGAGTAAATATATTTTTTGCTTAGTACATGGATGAAGTTTTTATTAAGCAAATTATGCTCACTTAACATAAAAATTTAAATTTATTTTAACTATTTTTAGCTAATTTAACTCCATATGGACTGATATTAGGAATTTATTTTTTAAGTAAAGAAAAACTAAAGTAGAGTGCTTTGCATGACTTGATGCTTTTAAGACATTTTTTCCCTTCATGCATTTGAAACTTGTTTTTTATTTCATCCATGCATATCAGCCATAATAGCCTTGTTCATAAATTATACATTGATACATTTTTCATTTTTCTTATTGCAGTAACTATCGTATAAGGTTTTCAGTAATTTTTTGAGTTATATATTACAAGCTAGGCATTAATTTTGTTTTTAGTTGTCCTAAAAGTATCTTAATCTATCTTATAAGGACAAATTTAATAGCAATATTTTTGAAATTGTTTAATTGCTATTTTATTATTTTGGCTTTTAATTGCTTTGTTTTTTCCAGTTTTATTGAAAAATAATTGGCATACAGCACTCTATAAGTTCAAGGTATACAGAATGATGGTTAATTTACATATGTTGTGAAATGATTAACACAGTAGATTCAGCTGACATCCATCTTCTCATATAGCTACAATAAAAGAAAAGAAGTAAAAAGGAGAAAAATTCTTGTGATGAGAACACTTAGAAATTACTCTCTTACCAGTTTTCATATGTATCCTACAGGAGTGTTACCTGCCGTCATCATATTGCACATTGTACCTGGTAGTTTTTATAGAAGTTTGTGTCTTTTCACACTTCCTCCTTTACCCTTCTCTCTCTTTACCCCTCCTTCACTCCTGCCTCTAGTAAATATAAGTCTGATTTCTTTCTCTACGAGGTTGTTTCTTTTCTTTTTTAAAGATTCCACATATGAGGGAGACCACATAGTATTTGTCTTTCACTAATATTATCCATTGTATTTGTGAATATATGTGTATGTGTATATACATATATATACATATATACACATATACACACACCACAACTTCTTTATGAATATCTATTATAAAAACAGGGGCTTATTAGATCCAAGACATTCTATTACAAACAAAATGATGCATTGAAGTGCGCTTCCACTGTGGTGTTAAACACATTTTAATTGGTATTCAGGCAGAAGAAACCAATTGAAATTCTGAGAGTGCTTTGCTTTTAATAATGAAAAGTAAAGCCACAGGCAGTGTTTAAAAAACACACATAAAGGATAAGAAAATTTAACGGCTTGGTGTGCCAAATGCAATCCCTTGGATGAATGTTCTGAGGTCACTGCTGTGAACAGGATCATTCCTCATTAAAAGCTGCAGGTAGAGCACATGTATTTATAAAGTGTTATGAGGATGTTGGCAAATGATAACTCAAATAAAATCAATTGCTTCCAAATGGTTAAGAAAAGGGGAAACTAAAATAAGCATGTTTACTGTGTTGTTCTGGTAAATGAATGATAATTATAATAATTGTTCAGCATGAATATGTATATACAGAAATTATTTCCTAGGCCAATTTGTTTTGGTGCATTAAAAAAGTTTAATGGCCCCAACATCCCAACACTTCAGTCAATTATACATACAGTATGGAATGACACATTATTAAATAAATCAATTGATATCAGAGATAATTAATTGCATAAAAATTCACCATCAGATAAAACAACCAACACACAAATGAGAACAAACCATAATATAACAACTTCCCCCAAAACTATGTCATTTGGAAAAGGCTCTAAAAAATATAAAGGAATAAAAGGTCACATTTAAAAATGAGTAAAAAATATTTAAGCAGTTCTGTTATGTACAACACCATGTGTGAAAAACAAAACTGAGCAATTTCTGTATAATGAGTACAGTCTAAGTTTCTTCAAAGTGTTGCATCTGTTACAGTGAAATTACATAACTGTTTTGAAAATTCTTGTGACCTTCTACAAAGTAGCAGCCATCCTAGTAATATAATTATGTTGCTAGAGCTTTTCTTTGAATAAGCTATTCCACAGACACAAATCTGTTTTCCTTTCCTTTTTTTCTACTTCCCACTTTCACGTTCCCCCCCCACCCCCCGTCTCCTTCACTTCCTACTCAACATTGTCAAATCTGTCCTCCCGCCCTCTTGACTTCTGGTTTGTGCTTGCTTCCAGCCAATACCAAAAACTACCCAGGTCCTTCCAAAATACTAGTTTACATTTCTACAGTATGAATTTATGTAATTTTTAAAGTTCTTTTTTAGGTGTATAAATTCTACTAGAAATGGTATTTTTCTTATTTCTGATATGGATTTATTGAACCATTGTTCAGCTATTCAATTCCAACTGATTCACATTCCATATATTTTGCATGCATAAAAATATACTGAATAGTTAATAACCACCTACTCTTCTTAACCTGGAAGAGCAAAGTAAATTAATAATGGTGACTGGACTTAAAATTCATGAAGTTGAATTTGAGATGGTTGTGTCATTTGAGATGAGTCTGGATTTTAAAAATTTTGAGGTATCTGGGCATGAATTTAAAAGGGCTCTCAAAATTTATACTGTTATTCCTTAATAACAGAAAGATTTATTCAACATAATGTTTTTCTTCTTTAGCCTGGGAGCCTGAAAGAAAACTGTATTTCCTATTACTCATTTACACATTCACTGATTCACTCAGCAATTACTTATTTGATCTAATCCTATGAGACTGACATGGTCCTAGAAGTTATATAGAAAGGCCATTATATAGAAAGTTATAGAGAAGACCAGACAAAAGAAAAAATGTCATGTTTTTTTTCTTTTATCCCCATCTTTAAATTTTTTTAATCTTACAGAAAAGTTGAAAGAATAATATAATGAACATTCATAAGGCATTTGGTTAATTACACTAGGTGATGGCAGTGCTGCTTTTTCTTTTTCGTTTTCTTCTTGTTTTCTCTCTCTCTCCTCTCATCTTCTGCAGGATCTAATCATCAAGGTTCATTTATTGAGTTTGGTAATTTGATCTGTTCATCTAGATGGGTTCCCCAACCATTTTTTCTTTGTTTCTTTTTCATGACTTTGACATTTTGCAGGAGTCCAAACCAGTTTTCTCGTACGATAATTCAGGTGTCTGTTAGTTTCTCGGTATTAACTTCAGGCTGGTAAGGGTACTCCAGGAATCATGGTGCTTCTGTGTGCGTGTACGAGTGTTACTTCTTTTTCTATTTGCATTTCATTTTTGTCACATTTCTATGGAGGTATATGCAAATTCACAGCTTGTATTTCTTCTGCAAAGACTTTTATGTGGGGATTTGCATAAATTAAATCAGATTTTCTGGGTTGGAAGTGTTTATAGCTCTGGCTGTTGTCCGTGCCTAAGTAGCTTCAAATTTCCCTAGTTATAACCTGGGTTTACAGTTGGGCTAGTTTTTTCAGGGATTTGTATTCAAGTCTAATCTCTGTTGGCTTTGAGTTCCTCACTTGCCTTTTGGTTTTGCCTTTGCACTGCTTCCTAGAAGAATGTATGTAGCTCCAGGGGGAAGGGTGTTCCTGGCCTGGGGCAAGCTCCTTATGAATCTGGGAACCCAAAGTAAGTCAAGACAAAGGGCAGGTTGGGAGAAAGTCTTTTCTTTCTTATGGTCACTAGCCAGGCTCCTGTCTGGATGGTCCCCTCTGGCCTCAGTATATGTTCTCCTCCCCTGCCTGCCACTTCTGGGAAGAACTTCAAGGGTGAGTCCTTGGTGACTGGCAGATGCCAGACCAAATACATTCCAGGACAGAGGAGAGGAAAGAATGGCCATTTTCCCTTCAAACCCTGCCCCAAATTGACCAGAGGCTCTGCAGTGGTAAACACTCACTGATGTGTGAGTGGACTGAGGCTAGGTGGAAGATTCTGAAAATTCTGCCATTTACTGACAACTCACCCTTCAGAATTGTCACCTTACAATATACATGCCCCCAATCTTCCACAATGGACCCTGTATGAGAAAGCTAGAGGACCGCAACCAGGCTAATAACATAGGATCCAGCTGGGTTCAAAGTCCTACTCAAATGAAGCCCATAGCTTTCCCATTCCATAGGAAGCCAGCAGTTGAACCAGTAGGGAGCTCCATGTACACTCAGCAAGCAACAGCTGTGGCTAGGAGGCAGGACCAATCTGCAAAGACTGCAGAAGAAAATAACCTTCAGGGTGATAAGATACATGTTTAATGACACCAGCATAGGCAAACCCTGTCCATCGGGTAGGATGAAGGCAAGAGAGTGGTCCTGTGATAGGACAGTGGCAGGAATGGGGCCCTGTCCTAGTCTAGCATACCAGACCTTCACCCCTTTCCCTGTGGGAGTTATGGATGGGTCAAAATGTAGGGCTATGTGAGGCACATGCACTGGCCATAATGACGAAACAAAACTCCCTCATAAGATACTCTTATGTTCCAACAGTTTTGGGTACACTACCACGATCATTGGAGGCTGTTACTCCAGGAACACACTGGAGGCCAGCTTCCAGGCCTTATCCCCCAAACACCAGAAAGCCAGCCACTGCTGGTCTATGTGTCAAAATGTCCAGGGCCATGTATACTCAACAGAGTCTCTAGGGTTCAGGGAAGTCGGGGCTGGCTGGCAGCTGGATGTTGCTCTGCTGGCCATGTCCTGGCTTCAATAACTCCTCTTTGGTTTGCATGTGCAGTTGTATAGGAGAGGCAGCAATGTGTGTTAGCATGTGCACGGGGACTCAGTGCCCCTTTCTGGGGTTTCTCATTCAAATGCTATAACACTGTCCACAGGTGGATTGACCAGCCCCATAGACTGCTGGTGTCTGATTTCAAGCCAGATTTTAATAAGCCATTATACATCTCTATCATACCTGCTCCAGAAGGTTTATGTGGTACATGAAACTTCTACCTTATCCCTAATTGTTGCACCATTCTTGTAATGCACGTCCCATAGAGTGCGTACCTTGATGGCTCTCAATCACTTGTGGTCAGCCATTGGCTGCAAGGGAAGCTCTAGGCCCATTTTGGTCATTTGCTCGTCTGCACAACATGAAGGAAAAGTAAGCAACAATCCAGTAGTTGTGTTCACACAAATCATGGCATACTGATATCCTTCTAATATGGGCTGAAGCCCAATATAGTCTTTCTGTCACCTGACAAGGGCTATTGGCTCCTTTACTACTGTCCCATGTTGCTGTAGGACTCAGTGTAAGTACCTCTTTGAGCACACAAGGCGCTCCTTCCAGGCTCTGCAGACTTCCTCAAAGGTCAAAGGCAAGCCCCACCAACGGGCTTTGGCCCTTACTGTCTTTTGCCCTACTTGAAACAAACACTGATGTAACCATTGAGCCACATCAGAGGCAGGCTTTCCTTCTAGCCAGTGCACCTGGGCCAATGTGTCTTCTTCATCACTCCCTGGGGGTGCCAAAGGTAAATGGCCAGTCTCATGATATATGGTAAATATTTTAGTCTGACCAGAGACCCATAGGTCTTGCCACAGCTTTTGCCTTAGAAGGGGCCAGTAACCAGTCATCTAGTTGGCCTGGTACCATGTCGGTAGCCACAGGGTCAAGCCCTGTTAGACAACCCAGCTGTCAGTGCAGACAACTATTGGGGAGGGCTCTTGGGGGATCACAAGCCATACTGCCCACAGTGCAGCCCATTGGTTGCTCTTCCCCTCTCCATCCTCCATCCATATTATCTCAGTCTTAGGATGGAAAGCCACAGCCCTCCACTTTGGAGGCTGCCCCTGACTGGAGCCATCTGTATACCAACTGTCTTCAGGTATAGGGGCTCTTCCTTCCTGATAAGGGCCCTCTGTTACTAATGGCTCCAAAGCAAGTTCTTCCTGCTTTCCACTGGCATATGTCACTGGCCCCAGTAAGCGTTCATGTTCTCCACTTAAGGGGCTATGGAGAGAGCACTATGCTGTTGTAAATATGCACCACATTTGGCCAGTGTAGGTGTTTGTGCATTGCCACTCCATGGCCTTTGGGTCCAGTCTCACACCCTACTGCGGTGGGAAAGATGGTTAATATTTTGGTTGGAGCTGTTCAGGAGATGGACTCCAGAGCCAGTAAGGTGTGGTGCATAGCAGTTTAGTGGTTTCTCTATCAAGGTGTACCAGATCTCTGCTCCTTTCCAGAGTTGCAACTAGCATCCAATAATTTTGTGGGTCTGTTCAAGCTGCTGCCAGAGGCCCATCCATAACCATCTTTGGTTACATGAACATCTAGCTCACAGCGTCTTAATGGGTCTATTACACCCAAGACCTGCACAGCCTTGACTGCTTGCTTAGGCAATGCACATGTTTCATATCAGTCCCATCTGATGCCCTTTTGTACCATTTGGTATAAGGGCCTCAGCATTTGTGCCAAGTGCAGGATAAACACTCTCCAGTAGTCAAAAAGACCTAAAAACTCTTGTAATATTGCACAGTTGTAGGGATAGGGAAAGCCTGGACTTTATCTATGACTGCTTCAGGGATAACTTTAGTCTTACCCAATCAGACAACCCCCAATACCTCTATTGAAATATCAGGTCCCTGAACCTTGGTGCTATTCACATCCTGTCCTTTCTCCTGTAGATGTTGCTGTAGTCTAGGTGTTGCACCTTATAAATCTGCAAGAGAATCAGATCTGAGCATAATGTTATCATAATGTTATCAATATAATGACATTTGTAGTTTCTCTCATGCTGCCAAATCCTGGGCTACAGATCTGTGACAAATGGTGGGACTGTGGAGGTGTCCCTGTGGAAGGACAGTGAATGTCCACTGACAGCCTTCTCACATGAAGGCAAACTGTTCCTGACTTTCCTGTGTTATGTCATAGAGAAGAATGAATTAGCAAAGTCCACAACATAATATGTATCTAGTTCATGACTGAAGGTGTCCATAAGGGCTACTATAGAGAGGACAGCAGCATGCAGAAGGGTTGTACCTTTATTCAATTTCCTGTAATCCATGGTCATATACTAGGAGCTGTCCGGATTTTTCACTGGCCACACCAGATAATTAAAAGGACTATGACTGGTCTTAATGATGCCCATCTTCTCCAGCTCCTGTAGAGTTTCTCCAATTTCCTTGTGTCTCCAGGCAATTTATATTGCTTAGTATTTTTCACCCACCAAGGTACAGGCAGAATTACAGGCAGGTGCTTATCATGTCCCTCAGAACTGCCTTTACCACATGTACCCTCAGTCTGAACTCACCTGCAGTGGCCTGTAACCACACCCCCTGAAGGATATCAACCCCCAAAATGTATTCAGGGATGGGAGAAATGTATACACAGTGTACTCCTTTAGGGAAAAATGCCCTATTCCCAATGGGACTTGGGCTTTCTTCACTCTTTTCTCTATAGCCATCTATCAGAGTGGGGGGCCCAGGAAACCACTCAGGATTACCATACATCAGAGAACATTCAGCTCCTGTGTCTACCAGTGCCAGGACACATTTTACATTCACTGGGGATCAACTGATAATTCTACATGTAGCCTCCGGTCCCCACCACGTCTCCCAAAGTGGGGCCTTGATCCCCCTCTCAGTCAGACACAACACCCGATAACCTTCCTGTGGGGGCAGTAGTGGAGGTGGGGTCTGGGTGCTTTCCCCCAGGAAGTCCTGCAGGCAAACAGGAGAGACATGGGGCTTTGCCTCCAGCTTCCATACCTTGGACCTCAGTGGCTGGAACTGCTGCTCTGGCTTTAATGGGTGCCACAGCTCCAGCAAGATTCTATTGTGCTTCCTATCAAGTTTTTTTCACTTCCCCCACCTTTATCAAATTAACCCACATCTGGGTCCTCAACACCTTCACAGGGCCCTTTGTACCTCTCTTTTCAGTCGTAGCCCATACTTCCTTCCATGCTCTTACTGTTTCAACTCTCCCAGATCTGATATAGTATGAGTAACCTCACTTAATGGGTTGCCCTATGTGAGAGGCAAGAATAGTCTCTAGGGACCAAAAGAGGAATGGGAGAGCTGTATGGAGCACCGGACTTCTCATCCCCATAGTGAACAACTTCTTAATGAGGCACTGAGTGTCCATAACATAGACAATATTTTTCACGCCCAACTCCCGTAACACCTGCTGGAGCTCTGCGTATGTTTTCCAGCTAGTGGGTAAGTATGGTAAATCACCCTGATTAGGCCAATCTGCCCTCAGGGCTGCTGTCAGCCAGTACAGAATCACATGATTCCCTGGGGTCTGACTGCACTTTGCAACCTCTGCTGGAGAGAGGGGTGAGTCATCAGGGAAGCCAGTTTAACCATTTGTAACCCAGAAAGAACAATGCTTTCTACTCCTAAGTCCCAAAGACCAAAAAACCACATGGGCAGAGGCTCTGAGGGCTTCTGCTCACACTGGGTGCTCAAGCCCACTAGCTTGGCTTGGGTAAAGGGGCAGAGCCTGGAGGGCTCCACAGCCTTGGTCGTGGGGGGTGCTTCTTTCCCTGAAGAACCTGTGGTTGCTGCGTCTTTATGTTCTTAACTACAACCAGGTGGGCTTTCAGTACTGGAAGGGCTGGTGCCTCAGGCAGTGGCCTCAGGAGCAGTTCTGCCCTCAGGCCCACCTCCTCATCCTCCCCCAGCTCCTCTCCCTGTGACGTCTCCTCTACCATCTCTGGGACTGAAGGCACCACCCCTTCTTCACCCCCCAATGGCCTCTTGCAGCTTTCATTTTTCTACTTTCCCCTCCCATGCCACTAGCTTGTCTCTCAGCAGTGTGACCTCAGTTTTCAGAACTTTTGTTACCTCACATCTCATCTCCCTGTTCTGATACTTACTACTGAAGTTCATATTTCTCCTTAGTAACCTTTTCTAATGCTGCGAAAACAACCACCCACTTTTCTGCCTCAAGGTCTCTCAGTTCCCCTAAGGAGTGCCTTATTTTGGGGAGTGCCAACTCTATTGACTCTGGAGCCCCCATCCTTCCCCAATTCTGGGGAAAGACCCACTCCCCTAGGACACACTTAATCCCAAACAAAATCCCCACTAAGGAATCTTTGGGTGAATCCCCACCACCCATAGGGGGGTCCCCAGGTGTCTCCCCACAACTCCTAAGGGAGTCCAAGATGCTCACCATCTAAAGGAGCATCCCTCCCAAAAATCACTCCAATGAGGACAATTTTGGGTTCACCAGATCCTTCCAGTTCTCTGCTAGATGTAGCTCCATAGGGAAGGTTGTTTCTGGCCTGGGGTGAGTTCCCCTATGAATGAGATGAAACCAAGTTATATCAAGGGAAAGGGTAGGTTGGGAGAAAAACTTTTGTTTGTTACAGTCACTAGCCAGTTTCTCATCTGTCCATCCCCTCCAGCTGGAGCACACAGTTCCTTTCCCTGCCCTCCACTTCTGGGAGGGACTTCAGGGGTGGGCCTTGGTTACTGGAAAATGCCAGACCAATTATGTGCCAGGAACAGAGGGGAAGAGAGAATGGCCATTTTCTCTCCAGCCCTTGCCCTGGATTGACCAGAGGCCCTACAGTGATAAACACCCATTGATATGTAAATGGACTAAGGCTAGATGGCAGATTCTGGAAATTCTACCATTTACTTGACAATGCCTTTTTCAGCTTCCCCAGTGGTATTCTACTGTTATCTTCCTTGAAGATAATTATGTGGTGGTGAACTGGTGAGGTGGGGGCTTCTCTGATAGTCTGATGAAACCTTAATCTTTATAGGTGTTATGAACCTGGATCTCAGAAGCATGTCCTTCACAGTTTGCCTTTCCTCTAGATATAACGCTGACTCTTGTTTTTTCCTAAGAATTAGATTTGGCTCCTTTCCTGGAGAACAGCTAGCCTATCTATCTATCTATCTATCTATCTATCTATCTATCTATCTATCTATCTATCTATCTATCTGTCATCTATCTATCTATATCTATCTATCATCTATCTCTATCATCTATCTCTGTTATCTATTACTTTTTTTAAGTTATTTTCTCTACCAAATACACTGAGTTTCAAGAACTCTCAAGGGATAGTTTCTCTTGTCCTTCCCCCTTTAGACTAAGGCTTTTGTTCTTTGGAGGAATTAATTTAAAGATTTCCTGTAAGAAAATCCTGCCAAGGAATATGAACCTTCCATCCCCCATCTATAGCCTCTGATGCTTCACTGTCTTACTGTACCAAACTTTTACTGACTTCTATGTCATTCCATGATATCTCTTCCAGGTAAGTACATGCGCTGTCTTGTTTCTACCTGCAGGTGAATGCAACACTATTTATTTGAGGTTAGTTATTTGCCCTGCAACTTCAATTCTCTGATGAGTTTAAGAGAAGTTGTTTTCAGTTTTTCCAGGTTTTCATTGTTATAAATGTGGGGACAGAACCCTTTCCTGCTTGCGGCACCTCCGAGCCAGAATTAATTCTTTTAAAACATTACTCTTAACTATGATAGCACAAAATGTGCTTATCACATAATCTGGAACATAGCAGGGCTCAATAATTGTAGATTCCTTTTCCATTTACTTAATTTGGAAGTATTCTGGCCATTTAAAGCTATTAATTATGAGAGTAATAATACCTTGAACTAGTTTTTCTCATAAAAATATTCTGACAAATACTCTTAAGCAAGATGGTAATTGGTAATGTGGTGGGGAAGAGGGATGAATGGAAGTATAGTATTTCATGATTAAATAATTTGAGGAAAAAAATGTTTATACAAATTAAGCGTTTATTTAATAAAATAATTCTCAGATCTATCTAGATATATAGCATTATATATATCATAGGTGGAGGTGTAATACACACACACACATTTAGTTGTTTGTCATAGAATATCCACTAATACTTCTAAAAGTACCTAAAATTTTATAAACTGCTTATGTTTTATTATCAGTTGTTTATGTATATCAGTTAAACTGAAGGAATGAAATCTCTGAGACAAAATTTTGCTAAATGGCACCAAGAGAATTGTATGAAAATACCTGGCTTTAAACATATAGTAGAACAATTAGAAAACACTCATGATTTTGAGAAGCAGCATCCCCTATGGGAACATATATATAGAAGAGAGTTCTTCCTGAAATTTCTAATACCTCAGTTTCTTTAAGAAATAAAAAAAACTGTCCATTGTATAATAACCACTTAAAATTTGTATGCAAAGGAATCTAATGTTTAGAATTGGAAAAGACTTTGTAATAGACACACTTTAATTTCTCTATGCTATTTTTTTCTTGTTTAACCACTTAATATGTGTATTTATTATGCAATATTTTATGCTTTACATTTGGCTCAAATATTTTCACTGAAACCGATTTCATTCTATTTCCAATTAGTATAAGATTTGCAAATTCCACACCCATTTTCCCTGCACAGCTGCATTGGAGGAGTGGATGATATATCATGTTGACTAACATGCAGTCTCTTTCGGACCACTTTGCAAACCAGAGACTCATTAATAAGATAAGCTGCCATTGGACTTGCACTTCAGAGGCACACAATGGGTACTCTTTGTTACTCTGTGAATCAGGTTCATGACATAACTTATGTCTCTGAAGGATGTGTGGAATAAACTAATTCTAACAATTCAATCAATCTGAACCCTTTCTGTAATCAGAGTTGCAGTTTCTCTCTCCTGAGGTTTTCTAAGTCAAATGCAAATAAAAGAACAACAGTATCATCTCTTCCCTAATCAGAAGTGTCACCTCACATCTCATCAGGGTGTTAGTCTCACGCAGTGTTGTAGTTCACTCAGTTTCAGACAATGAGGACTGAAATTTCTAATGCAGAAAGGGAAAATGGAGGTATTTCTAATATGTATAGTTTTGAAAAATTAATATTAATTAACAGACTGAGGTTTTGGTGCATCGAAATATTAGTCGAAGAAATGGAGTTTCAAAATGAGATGGAATTTAATGTTAACCATTTTGCCATTGAACATGAATATCATTACTATTAAAAACATCCATAAACTTCAATATACTTTTGACTAACTTCATTCAATCTTACGCCTTGTTAAAAATATGGGAATATGCTTTTACAGTGTTTCCATATATTACAAAAAATGTTCTGAGAAGAAACACTAATTAGTGAACTCAATTTGTAACTCCTTAGTTTTAATGCACAATTTATAAGAATAAGTGATGTTGAGGAGGAAGAATGTTTTTTCCTCTACCCTTCAAAGTTCTTCTGGCAGGTTAAGAATCAAATTGACAAGAGATAGATTAATAGGAGAAAAAAGAAAAGTTTTATTATGTAAATATGCAGGCCTAATAATGATATGCAGAGAAAAGACCAAGGCAGCAGTTTTTATACATTTCAGAAAAAGAAACAACTCTGACAGGAATTGACGGGACAGAGAAAACTTATGTTTGGGATCTTCAATTAGTAAGGAATTCTAAACAGCATCTGGGCTGGGTTGGTAAATCAGTGAAAAAGTGACAAGGTTAGTTTATGCAGTCTCCATCAGCTCTAAATTCCTTATCTCGGGTAATAAGGATGTCTTCTAGTCTCCAGGTGCAAGAAGGGTACCTTTTACAAGGGGGTTAGGGTCCTAGTTTCATGGGAGAACACAGGAGGGCCAGCGTATCCCTCTTGCTCCTGCTGTTTCTCTAGTTATTCTTTAGAATTACTTAATTCAAAGTAATAAGCCACTGTGGCCCATCTCAGGGCAGGATACCTGCAGCCCCAACAGTAGTGTGGCTCTTGGATGGAAATGGAAGTACAGTTCTAAAAACTTGCCAATGACTTTCTTTTTGTATCATTAATCTGCAAGTACATGAGGAACATTATGTTTACTAGACTCTCCCCTTCACCAAGTCCCCCCCACAAACCCCATTAGAGTCACTGTCCATCAGCGTAGTGAGATGCTATAGAATCACTACTTGTCTTCTCTGTGTTGCACAGCCCTCCCCGTGGCCTCCCCATATTATACATGCTAATCGTAAAGCCCACTTTCTCCCCCACCTGCTCCCTCCCTTCCCACCCATCCTCCCCAGTCCCTTTCCCTTTGGTAACTGTTAGTCCATTCTTGGGTTCTGTGATTCTGCTGCTGTTTTGTTCCTTCAGTTTTTTCTTTGTTCTTATACTCCACGGATGAGTGAAATCATTTGGTTCTTGTCTTTCTCTGCCTGGCTTATTTCACTGAGCATAATACCCTCTAGCTCCATCCATGTTGTTGCAAATGGTAGGATTTGTTTTCTTCTTTTGGCTGAATAATACTCCATTGTGTATATGTACCACCTCCTCTTTATCCATTCATCTACTGATGGACACTTAGGTTGCTTCCATTTCTTGGCTATTGTAAGTAGTGCTGCAATAAACATAGGGGTGCATATGTCTTTTTAAAACTGGGCTGCTGCATTCTTAGGGTAAATTCCTAAAAGTGGAATTCCTGGCTCAAATGGTATTTCTATTTTGAGCTTTTTCAGGAACCTTCATACTGCTTTCCACAATGGTTGAACTAATTTACATTCCCACCAGCAGTGTAGGAGGGTTCCCCTTTCTCCACAACCTTGCCAACATTTCTTGTTGTTTGTCTCTTGGATGGTGGTGATCCTTACTGGTGTGAGGTGGTATCTCATTGCTGTTTTGATTTGCATTTCTCTGATGAAAGGCAATGCGGAGCATCTTTGCGTGTGTCTGTTGGCCACCTGAATTTCTTCTTTGGATAGCTGTCTGTTCAGCTCCTCTGCCCATTTTTTTATTGGATTATTTGCTTTTTGTTTGTTGAGGTGCATGAGCTCTTTATGTATTTTGGATGTCAACCCTTTATTGGATCCGTCATTTATGATATATTCCCCCATGCTGTAGGATGCCTTTTTGTTCTATTGGTGGTATCCTTTGCTGTACAGAAGCTCTTCAGTTTGATATAGTCCCACTTTTTCATTTTTGCTTTTGTTTTCCTCACCTGAGGAGGTATGTTCATGAAGAAGTCACTCATGTTTATGTCCAAGAGATTTTTGCCTATTTTTTTTTTCTAAGAGTTTTATGGTTTCATGACTTACATTCAGGTCTTTGATCCACTTCGAATTTACTTTTGTGTATGGGGTTAGACAATGATCCAGGTACATTCTTTTACATGTAGCTGTTAAGTTTTACCAACACCAGCTGTTGAAGAGGTTGTCATTTCCCCATTGTATGTCCATGGCTCCTTCATCATATATTAATTGACCATAAATGTTGGGTTAATGTCTGGAGTCTCTATTCTGTTCCACAGGTCTGTGGCTCTGTTCTTGTGCCAGTACCAAATTGTCTTGATTACTGTGGCTTTGTAGTAGAGCTTGATATTGGGGAGTGAGATCCCCCCACTTTGTTCTTCCTTCTCAGGATTGCTTTGGCTATTTGGGGTCCTTGGTGGTTCCATATTGCTTTTTGGTATTTTGATAGGGATTGAATTGCATCTGTAGATTGCTT
Source organism: Manis pentadactyla (assembly GCF_030020395.1). NCBI lineage: Eukaryota > Metazoa > Chordata > Mammalia > Pholidota > Manidae > Manis > Manis pentadactyla. Next base: position 23,393,094 of record NC_080037.1, on the reverse strand, counting down.
TAGGCAGGATGGCCATTTTGATAATATGAATTCTTCCTACCCAGGAGCATGGGATGAGTTTCCATTTGTTAGTGTCCTCTTTAATTTCTCTTAAGAGTGTCTTATAGTTTTCAGGGTATAGGTCTTTCACTTCTTTGGTTAGGTTTATTCCTAGGCATTTTATTATTTTTGATGCAATTGTAAATGGAATTGTTTCCCTGATTTCTTTCTGCTATTTCATTGTTAGTGTATAGGAATGCAACAGATTTCTGTGTGTTAATTTTCTATCCTGCAACTTTGCTGAAATCTGATATTAGTTCTAGTAGTTTTGGAGTCTTTAGGGTTTTTTATGTACAATATCATGTCATCTGCAAATAGTGACAATTTGACTTCTTCTTTACCAGTCTGGATTCCTTGTATTTCTTTATTTCATCTGATTGCCGTGGCTAGGACCTCCAGTACTACGTTGAATAACAGTGGTTAGAGTCGTCATCCCTGTCTTGTTCCCAATGTTAGAGGAAAAGCTTTCAGCTTCTTGCTGTTAAGTATGATGTTGGTTGTGGGTTTGTCATACATGACCTTTATTATGTTGAGGTACCTGCCATCTATACCCATTTTGTTGAGAGTTTTTATCATGAATGGTGGTTGATTTTTGTCGAATGCTTTTTCAGCATCTATGGAGATGATCACATGATTTTTGTCCTTCTTATTTATGTGGTGGGTGATGTTTGTGAATTTTTTAATGTTGCACCATCCTTGAATCCCTGAGATGAATCCCACTTTATCATGGTGTATGATCCTCTTGATGTATTTTGAATTCAGTTTGCTAATATTTTCTTGAGTATTTTTGCATCTATGTTCATCAGGGATATTGGTCTGTAGTTTTCTTTTTTGGTGGGGTCTTTGCCTGGTTTTGGTATTAGGTGCTGATTGCTTCATAGAATGAGTTTGGGAGTGTTCCCTCCTCTTCTATTTTTTGGAAGTCATTAAGGAGAATGGGTATTATATTGTCTCTGTATGTCTGGTAAAACTGCAGTAAATTCATCTGGCCCGGGAGTTTTGCTCTTGGGTAGTTTTTTGATTACTGATTCAATTTCATTGCTGGTAATTGGTCTGTTTACATTTTCTCTTTCTTCCTTGGTCAGTCTTGGAAGGTTGTATTTTTCTAGGAAGTTGTCCATTTCTTCGAGGTTTTCCAGCTTGTTAGCATATAGATTTTGATAGTATTCTCTAATAATTCCTTTTATTTCTGTGGGGTCCATCCTGATTTTTCCTTTCTCATTTCTTATTCTGTTGATGTGTGTAGATTCTCTTTTTCTCTTAATAAGTCTGGCTAGGGGCTTATCTATTTTGTTTATTTTCTCAAAGAACCAGCTCTTGGTTTTATTGATTTTTTTCTATTGTTTTATTGTTCTCAATTTTATTTATTTCTTCTCTGATCTTTATTATGTCCCTCCTTCTGCTGACCTTGGGTCTCATTTGTTCTTCTTTATCTAATTTCAATAATTGTGACTTTAGATTATTCATTTGGGATTGTTCTTCCTTCTTTAAATATGCCTGGATTGCTATACACTTTCCTCTTAGAACTGCTTTCGCTGCGTCCCACAGAAGTTGGGGCCTTCTGCTGTTGTTGTCATTTGTGTCCGTATGTTGCTTGATCTCTATTTTAATTTGGTCATTGATCAATTGATTATTTGGCAGCATGTTGTTAAGCCTCCATGTGTTTGGGAGCCTTTTTGGTTTCTTTGTACAATTTATTTCTAGTTTTATACCTTTGTGGTCTGAGAAGTTGGTTGGTAGAATTTCAATGTTTTTTAATTTACTGAGGCTCTTTTTGTGGCCTAGTATGTGGTCTATTCTGGAAAATGTTCCATGTGCACTTGAGAAGAATGTGTGTCCTGCTGCTTTTGGGTGTAGAGTTCTATAGATGTCTATTAGGTCCATCTGTTCTAGTGTGTTGTTCAGTGCCTCTGTGTCCTTACTTATTTTCTGTCTGGTGGATCTGTCCTTTGGAGTGAGTGGTGTGCTGAAGTCTCCTTAAATGAATGCATTGCATTCTATTTCCTCCTTTAATTTTGTTAGTATATGCTTCACATATGTTGGTGCTCCTGTATTGGGTGCATATATATTTATAATGGTTATATCCTCTTATTGGAGTGACTCCCTTATTATTATGTATTGTCCTTCTTTATCTCTTGTTACTTTCTTTGTTTTGAAGTCTATTTTGTCTGATACTAGTACTGCTACACCTGCTTTTTTCTCCCTATTGTTTGCATGAAATATGTTTTTCTATCCCTTGATTTTTAGTCTGTGCATGTCTTTGGGTTTCAGGTGAGTCTCTTGTAAGCAGCATTTAGATGGGTCTTGCTTTTTTATCCATTCTGTTACTCTGTGTCTTTTGATTGGTGCATTCAGCCCATTAACATTTAGGGTGATTATTGAAAGATATGTACTTATTGCAATTGCAGGCTTTAAATTCGTGGTTATCCAAGGTTCAAGGTTAGCTTCTTTACTATGTAACTGTCTAACTTAACTTGCTTATTGAGCTATTATAAACACAGTCTGATGATTCTTTATTCTCTCCCTTCTTCTTCCTCCTCCTCCATTCTTTATATGTTAGGTGTTTTATTCTGTACTCTTTTGTGTTTCCTTTGACTGCTTTTGTGAGTAGTTGATTTTATTTTTTGCCTTTAGTTAGTATTTGGTTGGTCTGGTTTCTTTGCTGTGATTTTATTTTCTCTGGTGACATCTATTTAGCCTTAGGAGTGCTCCCATCTAGAGCAGTTCCTTTAAAATATCCTGTAGAGGTGGTTTGTGGGAGGCAAATTCCCTCAACTTTGCTTGTCTGGGAATTGTTTAATCGTTCCTTCATATTTGAATGATAATCATGCTGGATACAGTATCCTTGGTTCGAGGCCCTTCTGTTTCATTGCATTAAGTATATCATGCCATTCTCTTCTGGCCTGTAAGGTTTCTGTTGAGAAGTGTGATGATAGCCTGATGGGTTTTCCTTTGTAGGTGGCCTTTTTTTCTCTCTTGCTGCCTTTAATACTCTGTCCTTGTCTTTCATTTTTGCCATTTTAATTATTATATGTCTTGGTGTTGTCCTCCTTGGGTCCCTTGTGTTGGGAGGTGTGTGGGCTTCCATCGTCTGAGAGACTCTTTCCTCCCTGAACTTGGGCAAATTTTCAGCAATTATTTCTTCAAGTACACTTTCTATCATTTTCCCCCTCTCTTCTTCTTCTTCTGTTACCCCTATAATGTGGATATTGTTCTGTTTGGATTGGTCACACAGTTCTCTTAATATTCTTTCATTCCTGGAGATGCTTTTATCTCTCTCTGCCTCAGCTTCTCTGTGTTCCTGTTCTCTGATTTCTATTCCATTAACAGCCTCTTGCACCTCATGCAGTCTGCTTTTAAGTCCTTCAAGAAATTGTTTTTTTTCTGTATTCTCCCTCCCAACTTTATCCTTTAGCTCTTGCATATTTCTCTGCAGGTCCATTAGCATGGTTATGGCATTTATTTTGAATTCTTTTTCAGGAAAATTGATTAAATCTATTTCCCCAGGATCCCTCTTGGGGGTTGTCTGTGTTATTCTTGACTGATTCAAATTCTTCTGCCTTTTCATGGTGATAGAGGTAGTCGTGGGCAGTTGGCGCATGTGTTAATTGGCAGAACAAAGTCCCTACATCCCTGCTGGTCACCTTGTCCTCCTTGCTGCCTCTGCAGGTTACCCGTACATGGGGAGCAGCTTCCGGTTTTATTTCATGCCTGGGGCAGCCGTTGGAGCAGCCCAGGTCCCTGTGGGGAGTGTCAGGCATGCCGGGTGTGCTCTCCTGCAAGAACGGTGACCCCTAGTGCCTTTTCTCGGGCAGCTGTGTGCCAACTGGGACTCTGAGTCTGGCCTCGATGGCTGCGGAGGAGGCTCTGGGTGGATGCTGTGGGTGCGGCCACTCACAGGCTGCTCCCCTACTATGGCTGGGCCACGCTGGAGTGTGAATGGACTGGGAGGCTGTTTATTGCCATGAGGGACTTCAGAGCTGTTCCGTTTCCCTTATATCCAGAGCACCATCCAATATGTGTCTGCGCTCCTGGTGCAGATGACTCGGACTGGATATTTAGCAGTCCTGGGTTCCCACTCCCTCCCCGCTCCAACTCCTCTCCTCACGCTGGGGGGCTGGGGGAGGGGCACTCGGGTCCCGCTGGGCGTCTTCTTGTATCTTAACCCCCTTTGTGAGGTGCTGAGTTCTCGCAGATGTAGATGTAGCCTGGCTGTTGTACTGTATCTTCTGGTCTCTCTTTTAGGAATAGTTGTATTTGTTGTATTTTCAAAAATATATATGGTTTTGGGAGATTTCTGCTGCCCTACTCACACTGCCATCTTGGCTTCTCCCCACTGCCAATGACTTTTGAGTAAAACAGTCATACAGGATATAATCCTAATTGTTTAGCTGTGTAAAGTTTGGAAAGACAAATGGCATAATCAATCCTTTGTTTCCTCATGTAGATAGGAGAATTACATGGGTACCTAATTCAAAATATTTTCACAAGTATTTGTTAACTGATTAATGCTGAAAATCATTTATTCCATTCTGGACCATTATTTTATCACTTAGTGTTAACTCTACGACTATTTTGAGTCAACTTTCCTTTCTTCCTTTAAGCTAAGTTCTCCCTTTTGAATGTATTCTTCATGGATAACCTCATTTCACTCACATATCCAGGTTACGTTTTCATTGTCCAGCCAAGTAAAACCATGTTTGTTACTTCCGTTCCAGCATCTGCTGCTCATCAATGGGGCAATTCTAAAGTCACTGAAAATAGCTTGGAGAGCACTCAGTATTGCTGGGAAATCCTCCCCAGATCTCTACTTATTGAACTTTGTTCCCTAAAGAATGGTTCAGGGGCCCTGCTTCTATCCTATATCCATTTCCCCAACTGCCATTTTCTTTCCAAACTATTACAATTTGATGTTGTTTATGTCACTATAAAAAATTATAAATAACACAAAAATGATAAAAATTGACTTTTTGTTGAAGTGTATTTGACATACAATATTATATTGGTTTTAAGTATACAACATAGTACTTCAACAGTTACATACATTATTAAATATTCACTCCAACTAGTGTAGTTGCTGTCAACATAGAAAGACATCACAGAACCATTGAGCATATTCTCTAGGCTGCACTTTCATTCCGGCGAATAATTTACATTATGATTCTGATTTTGCGCCTGTTTATGCCCTTCACCTATTTCAACTACGTACCCTAACCTCTCGCCCATGATAATGGTCAATTTTCTTTCTTTTTTAATCCTGATGAAATTCATGATTGCATCATTTATGAGACTGTTTTGCAACTATTTATTATTTGTCACAGGTTTCCGTGTCAACAGGATGGTTCTTGTCTATGGTCAACTAAAACAAATTTACATGCATTTGCTGTCTAGGCTCCAGGCTCTCTCAAATTTGAACAGTTTTATTGGCTTGATTTGTTCACATTTTGAAAACAGAAGAGGAGGAATGAAGGAAACAAGACCTTTGAGGTCTGGACATAGAATTGCATGCTGTTGTGTTCCTTGCATTCTATTAGTCAAAGCAAGTCACAGACCTATCCCAGATTCAAGTAGGGGAGGATAGAATCTATCCTACATTTGAAGAGCTGCAAAAATTATATTGAAAACAGTTGGGAATATAGGAAGGGAAATAATTGCAGACCCTTTTGCAAGCAGTCTATCATAATGACAATTTCTATGCTCCTTCCTTGGATTTAAGGGCATAATTAACTCCCTTCCTCTTTTAAATTATAGGGCTTTTCTCATTTATGGGGCTCCTCTCCATCTGCCCATCTCTTCAGTTGTGGTGCTTTCTGGGCCATTCCATTTTTTCCTCATGTTCTCACACTACTTTCTCCTTACAGGTTTTCTCATCCACATCCATGCTTTTGAAATCCACTTTTAAGCAGTTATAACTAAAACTATCCTGCAGGCTCAGGAACATATGTCACACTGCATACTCAACATTTTTACTTGGCTATTACTGGCATGTATAAAAACTGAAATTTATAAACTTTAACTGTTCTTTGATAGCGTTAATATATTCTCATTGTATGTTAATGATTAACCAAGTCTTCTAAAATAAAAATGTTGAGATTTTACTTTATTTTCCCTTTCTCATTCCTCATATCCAATTTAAGGATTTCTATTTTAAATTTGTGAGAATACTTTGCAATTGTAATTACAGGAAACAAGCAAAGATAGTTTTATCAATTCTTGGCTAATATGTTTATGGTTGGGCTAATCTTTCATGCTTATTGGTTGAGAAGCCTCGTTAATAGCTTTGTTGTAAATAAAAGTAAGCAGAAAATGGGATTTTAACATTACATCATCTTGCCCCACCTTAAAATTACCTCCCATTCACTCTTCTCAGAAACCTGTGAGTCATCTTTAAAACCTCCTGTATCACATCCCTTACATCCAGTCAATCCAAATTATTAATCTGACCAATCTACCTCCTATACTTTTGACACCCCACTGCTACCACATTCTTCCAAGATATCATTATCAACTCCCTGTATTACTATAAAATAAGTTCATTCTAGCTGGTCTTTGATCATCTGCTTTTATTCCAATCTTAAACCACAGTGAGCCGAAGATTAAAGATAAATCTTGTCATCATGCTCTGTTAAATACTCTTCAGTGACTTGTCACTACTATTAGAATGTTAATAAAGAAAAGCCCCCTAAATTTTTGCAAGTCCTTTGTGATCTGACCACTATATAATTCTGAAACTTCTTTTGGTACTTTTCATTTTTTATGCACTTCAATCATATTCACCATATTTCCTTTACAAGAAGAACCACATTTTTCTCAAAAAGATCTTTGCATTCATTTACTGTTCCTTCACACCTTACTTGCAAACCAGTTTAGGACCCTCCATTTTACATATATATGTGTATTATTTTATATATATGTTATATACATATGTGTATGTGTGTATATATAATATTATATGTATAAAACATATCACACACACACACACACACACACACATATATATACACACACACACACACACACACACACACACATATATTTTTTTCCCAAGTGTTTCCTGTAATTGCATTTATAATTGTCTTCTTTGAGTTTCTTGTTATCTCTGTCTCCCCAGTGTTGGGCACAATCTTCAGCATGTATTATATACCAAATTAACTTGATTGCTGTTGAATAGAAGTATTAGGCAATGATCTCTCAAAAATAAATTTACATATAATTTGCTAGTTGCCATTGGAGGGAAAGCAATTTCTTTTGGTCAATGTCTATTTTCTCTGTAGTTCTTGGACATAATTACTAAACCCTTCCAGCAGGAACAATCATATTTAAATTTTATCCTTGAGGACATAGAGAAATAGAATATCCTACTTTCTGGTATGATGTTCAAAGGATTCGTCATTTTAATGTCATCTTTACATCCACTTTTATTTCAGAAGGCCTCTGGGGCATAACATATTATGTTCCCTTACAGTTTTAGAGTGATCTTAATGCTGTAAAATTTAATTTAATTTAACCTTCCATAAAATTCCAAGTTGATGTTATACAATAGAATCCCTTTTGAGTGGTCAGAAAATATTCTACCTGTTGCTTGTGATATTACTCTAGAAAAAGTGAGGAATGAGGGATCTAAATCCAAATTTCACATCCTTTCAGAAAATTTAGAGCTGGTTATTTTCAGCTGCTCTTCAGCAAGTGTCTTAATTGGGATTCTGTATAAATTCAAGGACATGTATAATCTGGAGGTGTTATTGATATTTCAAGCTTTCTTCAGTTCTTCTCTTCCTCTCTCTCTTTCATTTTTAATAATAAAAGCAGTGACCCTCTTTAAGGCACCACTGCATGACCTGAAATTATCTCGTTTACAGTATATACATTCAAATAAGAAACTTGAAATCAGAATATGTCAATACAAAGTGACAAAGTCAGCTGTGCCACATCAGTATCTTAAAAATATCAGCTTTCTTGCCTGATGTTAGGCTGAATCTTCCTCAGCTGACGGAGCTCAGCCAGCCGCGATGGAGTTTGGGGAACAAAGGTGAAAGAAGGTCAGTTTACCTAAGGTAATAATTAAAATGAGTTCAACCAAAGTGTACTCTTGTCTTTATAAATGTCCAGGGGAATCAGGTCAATATTAGGGATGCATAAACATGTTAAGAATGTTAAAATAAACTTTTTAAAAATTTTGTAGATTAAGAATCATATTTATATTTATATATACATATTAGTTTGATATCTGCTCAAAATCATACTTAATTCTTTATAATTATCACATAATTTATTGTTGCTGTGGGTGTGTAAGTGTGTGTGTGTGTGTCTGTGTTTTTGGGTGTGCATACATGTGCTTGAGACACAAATGAGGGGATTTTAAATTACCATGTTTTTTATTCGTTGTCACCTTCATATGATTTTTTAAAAAAATGACTAATTTCCATAACTAGCTATCTGCCATCACTTAAAATGTCAAAAAGAAGTCTCAAAAGGTCTAAAGTAATACAAAAGGTAATTTCTAAAATCTACATTATCAATGTCAGTATATGTAAATTATGTACTACATCTCAGTTTGTCTAAGTTTCAATAAGTGCTTTAGAAATAATTCATATGACCTTTTAGCTACTCTTTGTAAAAATTATCCTATTAAATGAGTGGAAAAAAATGTGCAAACTAAAAAGGGAAGACCAAGAGAGAAAAAAGGCAAATGAGAATTGGTAATTTAAACTATTTAAATTAAAATGAAACCAATTAGCAAAATGGAGAGCGGTGGAGAGCAGCAAGAATCAGTAGATTTCCACAATTTGAAAATTCATTGAACAGAGAAAATATTGCCATGAAATTATATTAGAGCAATGGTCATATACTTGAAAAATAACTAAAATTTTCTATATCAGTTTTTCAGACACTCAGGGTTAGTTTTGCAACATCAGCTGTACTTCAGTATAATTTGAAATAATTTTTCTATAGAATATCTTTATATAATGTACATATATAATATATATATGTAATGTACAATAAAATATTTTTAGCTATAGGTGGCTCTTATTCTAAATGTGCATATACATATATGTACACACACATCTTTGTATTTCATTTAAGTAGATATTCAGTCCTTCTAGCCTATGATTTAAAAAAATGGTGTCACTTTTTGTAAAACATTTGACCTTTTGGTGGCCCACTGAGGGAGTGGTGCACACAAATTCTTATCATCGTAAGTGAGTATAATGGTACTTATTAATCTTTAATAGGTGAATTTTTCTTACCTTATAAAATGTGAGTAATCCAAAGCCTCTTTGTGTGCAAAAGTTAATGAACCTTTTAAAAGTATCCAGATTATATTCATGTTTTTCAAAGTGTACTTTTATAAGCCTCATAAGACATCTTAGCCCTTAAATTAGCTAACAGCATTAGACGGGCCTTGATCTCACTCACCATTGTATTTCTGTCATTTCTACTCTGTTCACTTTGATCATTCATATGTTCAATCATGTGGCATGAAATTAGTATAGATACACAATAAACACAACTCTCAAGACTCCAATCTTTCTAGGACTTCAGACTAGTTTCCACAACATAGTAACGGGACACACAGCAGAAAACAGGGTGTTGAAATGTTGAGCACTGACTGCTCTAGGGGGGAGCACAGTGCTCGGAGCATAGAGGAGACGGGGAGTGGGGACTGGGGGGTGAAAAAGTTTTCTGGAAGCACTGATGACCCACCTGTAAATGGAGCTTTCTAAGTGAAAACTGGCATATTTTGGGAGTTTTAGAATGATAGGAGAAAAGGAAAATGTGCTCAGCAGAGGAAATAGCATGTTTAAAGAACATGAGGTAGGGAAGCATTTCTTCTTGGAAGAGCTGAAAGGTTAGTAAGCCTGAAGCCCCCTCTAAATGCCTTCATTTCATCCTTATGTCTTGGTAAATTGTGTGTGTGTGTGTGTGTGTGTGTGTGTGTGTGTGTGTGTGTGATGTGCAGCTTCCTTGAATTTTATACAGGTGTGAGTTATTCAGGGATGAGAATCATACTTTCTGTTTCATTATTAATTCTATTTGAATGTAACTTAACACTTAACAAAGGAATTAATTTGGTCATATGAAGCTTCCTGAAAATTCAACCTTACATTTACATTTCAACAGAACTGTGAAAATTGTGCCATTTAGTGTATTTTCAGATGGAACCAAATTACTGAATTATTTGTGATATTGACTATTAAGCCATGGAGCCTCTCTAAGCTAGTTTACTTTGCAATGTGCATGGTCAGAGCATACTTTAAAAATAGAAGCTGCTACAAAAGATAACCAGCCCAGCCAAGCTAAGAAATGAGAAAAGTGCTATTTTCAGTGCTTCTGTTTTACTACGGAATGGAGTTTTGAGAACACCTTGAAAGAGTTGGGGGTGGATTTCAAAATTTCCATGGTCAGCAAAAATCAGTAGCTATTTTCAATATTTGTCTGTAAAGCTAAGGTTATTTTTTTAATTCATAAATTTGGGATTTATTTGATTCATTTGTTATTCTTTCTCCAAAATAAGATGGCATCTGATCTAGTCAAATCAGCTAGTTAGTCACCTTCAGTCTCATTCCTGTGTACTTTCTACTTCTTCATATTGACTACAGCGCTTGTAAGATTCAAATTTTTGTAACAGTCATTAAGAACTTCAGATACATTTAACTAATACTTAAATATAGCTATCACTGCATATTCAATTACAATTTTGGGAATTCATTGGCATTTATTTAACATTACCAAAATCTTATTAAAACAAAATTAAATGCATCATTGGCAACTTTAATTTAAATCTTATTATTATTCTTTATTTAAATTCAAAAAGTGTTACTATAAAGTATCACTGCTTCTATATCCACCCGAGTGTTTAATATTTTGATTTGAATCACTTAATCAAAAATTAATTTCAAGAGAGATGTTCTTGTTAGGGAAAAATCACTAATGGCTTTTAAAGAGTAAAAAAAAATAATATTTTGGCTAATTGGTTTCTTTCTAGTGAAATTTATTCTGTCAAGTAGAAATACTTTAAAATATTAATTTTAGAAAAACGTGACCCTATAACTTTGTGTGATTGCATCAAAGCCTACTATCCTGAAAAGTAAACAAATAATTATGAGAATCCAGGAGTTTTGTACTGTGGAATCCTAATGATTTCCCACTACTAATAGCTTTCACTGAAAAACATGTAACTTACTAAGTAGTTCCTCTAACCAAGTACTTGTATATAGCAAGGTATAAGAGTACTGATCATACACAGGGAGGAAGTAGGATTTTAATGTAATTTAGCTATAGGTGGCTTTTATTCTGAATGTGTGTACTAGATATACAGAATCATTAAGTTTTTTCTTTTGTTGGCTATTGTCACTGAGCTTTCTCAGTGTAGTCTCATAATCAATTATGTTGAATGAATGGATTTTGTAAAACTAGATAAACAAGAAGATTTACCCAGGCTTTAATGGGAAGCAAATAAAATAGCATAATTTGTCTAAATACAGTATTTCCATTGATGGGATTCACATAGAATTAATGTGGGGATGATGCTGTTTCCATGCAGGAGGATTATGTTATGCCAATCTTCCCCAGTCCTAATTGACCATGTAGCTCTTTATTTGCAGATCATTTTATGTTGTTAATGTGGACCTCCCTTTGAGAAATACTGACTACTTACTAAGTAAAAGTGAATAAAAGTGATTCTTACAGTAGTTATGTGATGAATAATTGTCAATTTTCTTTCTGATTCAAGATCTTAACCTACAGCTTTTCTTGCTTAGAGAAAAACACAAGAATTGTTAAAAGGGTAAATTTGTTTAAGGTATATTTTGGATGACTGCCATGCAAATCTTCCACACCCAAACACCTGACCCAACAACTCCTGCAACCATTCTTTTCTTCTCAAAAGATATATGCTTAGTTCAGTTTGGTTCATGGTCATTTCAGAACAAGTGTCTTGTTTGTTACATGGAGAATAAAGCTCTTAGAAAAAGTAGAAAGAAGAAAAGTCCCTGTTAACTTTTTCTCGTATCACTGCAAGCAAAAATGTCATAAATGAACTAAGTTAAACCCCATTCACCACAGAGTACTGACTCTGCTTGGCCTCCACCTGGTGTTTCTTGGCCTATTAAAGTTAGGAACATCTTCCAGGAAGGATGTTCCTTCAAACAGTTCTATTATATGATTGCATGAGAAAAATATTTGCTCTGTTGCCCGAAGATCCATGCTTAAGCAAAATCCTCCATCAGGCCTCTTTCTTTTTCCCCCAGCTTTACTGTGGTATAATTGACAATAAACTTTGTATATATTGAAGGTTTACAACCTAATGACCCAATATGCACAAACATTGTGAGATAGTTACCAGAACCTAGCCAGTCAGCCTGTCCATTGCTTCACACCTTCACCATTTTCCTTTTCCGTCTCTGCCTCCCCTTGCCCTCCCCTACTCCTCCTCCACCCCTTCTTCCTCTCGCTCTCTCTCTCTCCTTCTTTTTTGTGGTGGAACACTCAGGATCTACCCTCTTAGCAAATTTCAAGTATACAATATTATATTGTCAACTGTAGTCACCTGGTTGTACACCAGTTTTCCAAGAATTTATTTACCTTGCATAACTGAAACTTTGTACCCTTTAGCAAACTCTCCCCATTCCCACCTTCCCCTAGGATCCTTGATAATCAATTACCTTCCTACTCTCATTTTTTAATGAGTTTAACTATTTTAGATTTCACGGGTACATAAGATCATACAGAATTTGTTTTTCTGTCATTGGCTTATTTCACTTAGTATAATAGCCTCCAGATTCATCCATGTGGAAAATGGTAGGATTTCCTTCTTTTTTATGGTTGAATCTATCCATTATATACTCAGTGGATATGCCACAATTCTTTATCCACTCATCTATTAATGGACAGTTAGGTTATTTCCTTAACTTAGGTGTTGTGAATAGTCTTGAAATGAACATTGGAGTGCTTTGAGAAATGTCATGAACATAAACTATTTGAGATACTGATTTTATTTCCTTTTGATATATACCCAGAAATAGGATTGCTAGACCATATGGTAGTTCTACTTTTAATTTGTTGAAGAACACTTATGCTTTATTCTACAACTACCACCAATTTATACTCCCACCAATAGTTTACAGTGTTGCCTATTCTCCATGCCCTCACCAATAGTTGTTTTCTCTTGTCTTTTTGATGATAGTCATTCTAACAGATATGAGGGGATATCTTACTGTGGTTTTAATCTGCAGTTTTGTACTGATTAGAGAAATTGAGCACATTTTCATATACCTGTTGGACATTTGTATGCATTATTTTAAGTAACGTCCATTCAGGCACTTTGCCCATTTTAAAATCAAGTTGTTTTCTATTGAGTTGTGTGGTCCCTTGTATAGTTTGGATACTAACCCCTTATCATGTATGTAGTGTGCAAGTATTTTCTCCCTTTCCATGAGTTGCCTTTTCACCCTGTTGATTGTTTCCTTTGCTGTGCAGAAAGTTTTCAGTTTGATGCAACTGGATTTATCTGTTTTCACTTTTGTTGCCTGTGCTTTTGGTGTTATATCTAAGAAATCATTGTCCAGATCAATATTAAGAAGCTTTCACCCTATGTTTTTTCTAGGAGTTTTTTGGCTTAAAGTCTTATGTTTAACTCTGCAACTATTTTGCATTTACTTCTGCATATGGTGTGAGATAAGTGTCCAATTTTATTTTTCTGTATATGATTTATCCAGTTTTCTGAGCATCAATTATTGTAGAGACTATCTTTCCCCAATTTGTTTCTTATCATCCTTGCTGAAGGTCAATTAATTGTAGATGTGTGGATTTATTTCGGTCTCTTTATTCTGTTCCATTGGTCCATACATCTATCTTTATGTCAGTATTATAGTGTTTTGATTACTGTAGCTTTGTAGTAAGTTTTGTTATTAGGGAGACTGATGTCTCACCTTTGTTCTTACTCAAGACTGCTTTGACTATTTGGAGTCTTCTGTAATTTCATACAAATTTTAACTTTTTTTTTCTATTTCTGTAAAGAATGCCATTAGGATTTGATTGGGTTCACATTGTCTCTATAGATCACTTGGGCAATACAGATGTTTTAACAGTTAATTCCAGCTCATGAAGATGGAATGTATTCCCATTTATCTGTGTCTTCTTTAGCTTCCCTCATCAATGTCCCCTTCCCCAGAAGCTCCATGGTGTCACTACTCAGAGGTAATGCAAAAAAAAAATCTCATTTCATAAGAACTTTGCCAGTTTGCCCACCCATTTTTGTCTGTGAAAGTAACATTCTGTCCCTAGCCTTATTAGTTCTTCTTTTTTCTGGGGGTAAATTGAAAGACCAAGATTTGAAATCCATTGTATTTTACAGTATGTATAAGGAGTCATAATGTGGCCAAAATGTCAGCACTCTACTTTGGGGAAAATTATTAATAGATGATTTTACAGCATTAGGGATCTTGTCTATAGTTTTAACTGACTATATTAGGTAAATTTACTGATCTCCCTAAATCCATAAAATATTTTATTGTCTCTATTAAATGACCCTGGGAAGAATTACATATTAAAATTTGTCATTGTGGACTACTGTGACAAATTCCTATTGACTTTAATATGCTATATAATATCCTTCATGTTTAAATATGCTGATAATAGCTTTTAAATATTCTATTTCTGTGCTTTATAGATAGTCAATTTATGTTGGTAATATCATTGCTTTTTTTTTAATTTTGCTCTCTAAAACCAGATGTAGCAACATCTGCTATTGTTTTGTACATATACTAAATGCAATTTGATTTTGAGTATGATTAATTCATTCAACTAACAGACACTGTATTGAATGTTTACTTTTTTGCTGAGTTTTAAGATAATAAAGTATACTTTTATTATTATTATTATAATTAATAAATTAATTACTTTTTTGCCTACAATTTTTCTTACCATTTATTCAGTAGTTACAAAAAGAAAGAAAAGGTATTCCAGATTTTCCACAGGGCATAAGCATTCCTCAATATCAATCCATATATTTGAGTGGAGATATACGTGTGCAACTGGCAATTGTCTTACATCTCTTAACATCTTCTGAACATCTTCATATTTCTTCACAGTGTTCATTCTGCTGTTGTAATCCTAATTTAGAACCAAACAGCTTTTCATCATTCTTCCTGTATGCTGATGAGCAGACATGCACTTTGTTGCTCTCAGTCAAATATACCTGCTTGAGATTAATATTCACAAATGGGCTAAGCGAGGAGATGGCAGTGAGTGTGAGACCCAACATCCTGGTGCTAGCGGCAGGGCGGCTGCAGGTCTGGGGTGGGGGTAGAGATAGCAGCTCTTAATTGGGTCAGAGACAGCTTAGTTTCAGTATTTCCAATAGTGTTAGTACTCCTGTTAGGCTAATTTTGAATTGTAGTTCTGAAAGTGATTTAAAATTGTTAAGCTTCTTACTCATACAAAAACAAACAAAATAGTACTGGTTATTCCCACAAAAGCACATTCTTTTATGTACAAGTAAGAACCCTAACAGATCTAAAGTGACTCAACTAGATGTTCTAAGAGGGGCATTGGACTTGTGCCAAAACTAATCAACGTATTCCATGCCCTTGGCCACAGGCCACATCGAGTGTTCATTAAAGCATTTAACCTCATTAGAGAAAATGAATTTCTATTCTCAGAATTTTGTTCGAACAACTAAAATTTGATTTGATTGCTTCTGTGTTTGCCTGCACAAAGCAGAATTAGAACTGGGTTATTGTCAGCTTGAGGATCATGTTTGTTTGAGAAAAACACAAGCGGGGGTGGTGGTGATGGTGAATCAAATAAAATAGTAGCTTGCTAAAATAATTTGACCCCTTGATGCAATTTTATCTTAAATCAGACGTACACCTAAAATGTTCACTTATGAAAGTCAATATGTTTCTTTTTCTGTTTAGATGGTTTTACACTCGTGTTCTGCCATTTTCAAAAACATTTCTACATATTATGCAGAAGAAGCAGTGCTGTAAAGATGGATATAGAGTTCTCGCTTTGAGCAGTGGGAAAGGCAGAATTTTAGGCGAAGAGCAATACAGTGCCTGCTAGAATAAGGGTGTTTGCAAAAGTCTATAAGGGAAAACACAGCTTCTGCGGGAAACCGACCACAACCAGAAAGATTAGTTATCAAAGAGGATAAATTGCTCTGGAATGAATTGTCAAAAATTAATAGAATAACCAAGATGAGAAGAACAGAAAGATTTTTTCTGGAAAGCCACAACAAAGACTACAAAATTTGTAGAAAAAGAGATTATGTAACAGAAAAATAAAGTTTCAATAATGGAACCCAAATCTTCCTAAGAAGCCCCCCCTACTACCTGTTGTTATTACTTTAATGTAACGATGCGCTTTATGATGCCTACTCACATATCTCTAAAGTCCACTCGGTATTCTCACTGGCTGTTCATGTTTCATGATTAGGTACAAAAACACTAAACCATAACAAAACAGAAGTAAATGCCTGGTCATTTTATGAAAAAGACAATCAAGTAAATCTTGTACATCTCCTCTTGAAATCTAAACAATCATGCTTTCTTTATGTGATGAAACAAACTGTCAAATGTACTTTCAAGACCCAGCTCTCTTCTTTAAAAGATGCAATCATATAATTAATCACCTTGATCATCCCAAAAGATTTTACTATAGTGCTACCACTGGCTCGAACATCTTGACTCTGTAGATGAAGTTTTTCCTTTATTAAAAAATTGTAGTGGCCTCTTAAAGAATTTTATCAGAATAAAAAATCCATTAAGAAGTATGTGGCTTGGAAAACTGTCTTGGTGATAAGCCATGTTCAAGGCATTTTTAAAGAAAGAATCCTCTCAGAATGAATAGAGAATCATTTTTTTAAAAATGATGACAATGATTGTTGCTATCCGAGTACATTTCATGTAGGATTAAAAGGTAATGAAAGGAGACAGTGGTGGTAGACTGGTATTCATCCATGTCCTCGAAAGAGGATGTGTGAAATTTTTTTATTAAAGAATGAAGTATGCAGTAGGAAACTATTAAATTCCAGTTTTATAATATGAAATGAAGTTGAATATAAGAGTTTAAGTGAAAATGCTGAAATATGAATAAGCTATATTCTTGGTAACATTGAGGCAACAGAGAACAAAAGACGGAAAGCTAGAGGGAGAATAGATGAATAAAGGAACTTATTTCCTAAGAACTTTACTCAAGACATAAATCAACTGAAATTCTGATGTCTAATGTGGATAAATAGGACACTAAGATTAGGGATGATGGGATGATTCAGAGAGGTAATATTTGGCAGTATTTTTCATTAGGATATGAATTTTACTGACGAAATGTAAGGTCTGAGAGGAGCAGATTACTTTTCAAAAAACTCCAACCAATGACTTAGATCTAAGAAGTAGGGGGAAAAAAAACAATAAAAATGTGGATTTATAAGGGTTCTTTCTTCTGAGGGATTTAAAGCGCTTTATATGTTGCTGCTTCTCTGTTTTCAAATAGATGATAAAGTACTTAGTTTTACAGGTAAATTAGTACCCTCCAAGCACCTGAGACAGTGTCAGTCATTAGTGACTCACACCCTGAACAACCCTGAGATTATCCAAAGTGAGGAATTTACACAATATTCAAGGACAAAGATTAGGTCGAGTCTGTAAACATCAGCATTACTGAGAGCATATCAAAACAGATCATTTTTGTTGCTCACTTACCATTTCTAAGATATTTACACACCTTAACTCATTGAGTCCTCATGACAGATCATCAGGTAGCTACTAGCGTCACTATTATTTTACAGATGAGGAAGATGAGCACAGATGGGCTAAATAACTTTCCCCATTCATCGTACATGAGAAAGCCAAGATCTGAACTAAATCTCCAGATCTCATGTCCTTAAACATGCTGCCACTCAGCCTCTTCATATATTTTAGATTTGGTCAAATACAGGCATTCAAGACAAGGGCAGAAAAGTGTGGATTTTTCCTTGTTCATATCTCTTCTTAAATTGTAAAGGAAAAAATTTTCCAGGACAGTCTTAATACAATACAGCATAAAAGACTCGCACAGTTTTAAGCCAATCACTCTCAAATGTAAAGCAAAGTGCTCCACAGGACTTCCCCACACCCTGGTTCACCCATGAGTCATGCACTGGGGCTTGACGCAGTGCCACGGTGCTAGTCAGCACCCTTGCGCACCTTCTCAGATTCCCTCACCTTCCAACTCCTTGCTTTCTCATGGTCAATGCTCTCCCCCTTCCTGTCATTCCTCCATTTTCAGATTATCATGAAATACAAGGTCTGACTTCCAGAGCAGCTGCTCAGAAGCCTTATGACAAAATACAGACACATGGAGGCGTTAACTCTCCACGAAGTAAACCGTGATCACAGAAACGAGGTCAGGAAGCTAGAGGAGACTGCTGCCGACAAACTCTCCTTCTTCTCCCTCCGCTGAACTGCTTTGAGGCGAATCCCCCTGGCCAAGTCCTCAAAGGGAAACGGTGCACTTTCTGCAAGAACCGGCCGAGGTGCCCTCGTAGCTTCCTGGGAAACAGCCATCACCATGGGCACAAGATTGAAGAGCTTTTGATCTTTTGATCTTTCACGTGTCCTCTTTTGTTCTCATACTTACCTTCCCCAGTTAGCGCCTCTCCAACAATAACAGTTTAATCTGTGTCTCAGGCTCTGCCTTTAGAGAACAGGGACTAATACAGTCCCAAATTATGTCAACGGAGTTCCAGTTCCATTACCAAGGAAGAAGAGGAGGTGTCTGGTCCAGCAGGCAGAAAAAAGGCCCCCTCAGCTGCTTGAAGTTGGCGAGTGGCAGAGCGCTTCAAACTTCGATTTATTGAACTCCAAATTCTATATTCCTAAACACTTAGCTAAATTGTATCAACATGTAATCATTAAACTTTCTGTTACCGAAATCCCAGGAATAGAAGCATGAAACCATTAGGTTTCCTCTGGGTCCTCTGCGTTCAGAGAGAGAAGAAATGATAGATTACAGGCACCTTTCCCCATGAGACCTCAGCTGCCAATCCTGGTAATTATTCCCAGTCTGAGAGTTTGATGGACACTTCTCTTTCCCTCCTTAGTAGCTATAATTAATGTTCTATTCTGCACCACAATCTCCTGGGATGAAAATCATCTCAATGGTGATGCTTTATTGTTCCAGTTCACCAGGTGTGTCCCCACACAGAGTGGGAAATTGAATTATGTAAAAAGCATGCACTGTAATTTATAGTCTGAAACGATATTATCTATCAAGTACACTCATAGGCAATACCAATAAGAAAAGGATCCTGACGGTGACAGAATTTTATCCCTAACTTCTATTTGATTTTGGACCTGTGATTGTATGTCATTATCTATTTCTATCAACCCTCAGTTAACATTTTCAGACCTGGATGACATCATAGATTTCATTCATTGTTACCATCCCTGTGACTGCCAAGTTGTCAAGGCATGGGAGAGTCAAGTGCGGATGAGTGGGATTCTCAGCGTCAGAGGTGATATCAGTGTAACTCAGACTGTGATTTTATCAGAAGCAGTAGTTTTTTGTATCTAAAACTGAAGAGAATCAATGGATTGATTTGTAGCCAAAGAGAGGCATAAATTGGTGTGGAACAGAGGAGGTGAAAGGGATCCTAGAGGCCAGTGGGGAGGAGCCAGCTGGTCTGGTTTGTAATTTGTCTGCATTTGTACCTGGAGTGGGTTTCACCATTGTCTGATACCACCCAAGTGTAGGGACTCCTGTGGAACTTTCCTCTCCAAACAACCAAAACCTCGTCAAGAATCATGGGACCTATACACTTTTTGAGACTGTGAGACCATTGAGAAGGCAATTTCTACTTGGAGCAGCTCACTTAATCCCTGCTAAATTTCTGTCCTTGAGCAAATTTCACTTTTGCAGGACAATCCACTGGTGATATTTAGCAATCAGCGTGAAAAAGCTTCATCAAATAGTAATGAGAATGGTTAATGTCGACACAGGTGATGTGTGGTGGTCACTGGAAGGTGATAGTGATTCACCCATGGCTTGTTCCCCATTTAGGTGCCTGGCCCTGGTACCAGATGGATCCAGATCATGCCTTGATGCTGACTTTGATACATAGGCATTGCTTATAGCTGTCCATAATTTCCTCCATTAGCATTCTCCAGTCTTGTCTACTGAGATCTCCCAGTTCCAGCTTCCTGGTTTTAGGAGCCTTCTGAATTTTGCATATTCACCTCTTACTCAGTTGTCCTCTTTTCCTCCTGCTCCCGTGAAATTTGTTTGGTGTCCAGAAAGGATGGGTCAGCTTGGATTTTCCATCAGTCTCTTTGCCGTGTTTTGTTAAACATTTACACACTATCCTTCTGTGAAAAAAGTTATTCTCTCAACCATATCTTGCTTTTGCAAAACAAAACAAAACTGACTTTCACAACTTCTAATTCTGATGTAAGATTCAAGAGCCTATTTTGGAAATCCAAACTAAAATACTTACCTTTTTTTCTCATTAAATTCCTACTCTAGCGAGGCTAGCTATCTTCATAATAAGTATCAAAGAAACAAAGATTAATATTTCAAAATGTGTTCAAAATGAATAAGAGTGACAACTTTCCAATATATACATGTATGGAGGGAAAGTTGGCAAAATGGTACCCAAAGTGTCAGAGTTACGATAATTAGAGCAGTAAGGTTAATTTCTGTAGGCTGTTTATTCCTCCCTCTTTCCTCAGCCCCCTACTTTATTACCTGTGTAATATACTAGTAATATTCCTCTACTTCTCCCCAAAATGCCCCCTCACTCTAGCCTCGTCGTCTGACTAACACTTGAGAATTCTTTTTATAGGATGCATTAAATAATTATATCTTTCCTTAGTATATTAGTTGTTATGGTCAATGTATCATGCTAATAGGCAAAAGAATGAAATGATCGCTGTATGGCTTTACAGATGTTAATGGGATGGTATTTTATTTAATGTAGAGTGCTAGCTGAAGGACACATTTTATTTAGTCTTTTCACTTAAATACTCTCAAATAGTCAATGCTAAATTATAAGTTGAGGGACTTGTGGTAAATGAAGTTTGCTTTTTGCTGTGGTGTTATCAACATCTACAATACTGATTACCCAGTGAGCCAATTAACTAAGCATTGTTTTATTTTTTCAATGCTCAGAAATTCATTATGTGGCAAATACTGAGTGTCTTTTAGGGTCATGCCTTGAAAGTGATTTTTGAAAGATTATTACACAGTTATAAATACTATTGATCTGAATCTAAAGAAGCTTTAGATACGTGAGTCAGCGCAGTTTGCCAGACATGCTGCAGATAGAATCCACTCAGTGAGAACTATGAAGATGCAGTTGGTTGAATCCATAATGTTGGAAATTCTACAAAGCAGTTTCTTCAAAAAATAAACATCTTTAAAAGAGGAAGCTATTAGAGATTAAAAATTTTGAAGACATATCAACAAATGCCATAAGTGGACCTTATTTTTTGGGAAGAAATGTTAAAGACATTTAATTAAAAATTAGGAAAAATATATTATTATATGTTTTAAGGAATTACAGTTAATTTTTGTTAGGTATAAAAATGGTACTGTAATTTTTATTTTTAAAAAGTATCTGTTAAAAGGGCACATTGAAGTGCTTATAGGTGAAATGAGATGATATACAGGATATGCTTTTAAATACTCCTGAAAAATGATGTATAAAGGTAAAATGATTAATTACATGTACATGTATATACACACACACAGATGCATAAAAGGATACATAGATAGAAGATAATGAGTTAAATTAAGATCATATTGCTAGGTATATCCAAATGTCATATTTAAAAACTGTGTTTTCTAATAGCAGGTGATCCCAGATGGCATTCTTATAGAAACAAAGGATCACCATGTTCCTTGAAACTCTTAGTATTCATAACCACTATTTCTGACTTAGGGCCACATATAAAAGATGTTTAGCATAGAGAATTTTCTTAGGAAGATAAGTAGAATATAACTTGCAGCTTTGAATACTGAAATAACAAAACTTACATGGTTGATATGATAGATAGAAAAATGTTTAAAACACTGACACTGTGAGAATACTATTCTTTAAAACTTTTTTCTCCTTTACATTTTAGAGTCATCATAATTCAGGTTATGACCAGCTGCACTGAACCTCCAGCCTCAGACTCAATGTCATACCTGAAAATGCTTATGTTTGTTTCTTTTAGTCAAATTTTTGTTTTATGTAAAATTTTTAAATTAAAAGTACTTTTGAATAAAAAACATTAATCTAGTACTATTGGTACACATTTCAATCATCTTGCTTCATAAGAAATTCCAGACTGTGCATTTTAATAATAAAATGAGGTAATTATTGTCTAGAAAAGGCACTTGGATAATTGTCCACCAACCCTTGCACATTAAGTTCAGCTTTACCATGGACTCCCAGCATATTAATACCAATGTTACTCATTCTCGAGTTAGCGTTGAAACTAAACCCTGTTTCAAAATTATGCTTTTAAGTCCACACCCCCTAAATGAAAAGGCCATGTATTTTTTATTATAGTTTCTTATCTTAATTTCTTAAAACTTAATGAGGTTTCTGCTTTGACCCAGGAAAGATTAACTTTAATGAGAATTGAATTCCTGCCTGCTATAAAGAACTAGAAAAAGAAGAGAAAATAAATTAAACAACACTTTTTTTCAAACATTGGGCAATGGGCTCAGTATTGCTGTGATCTATGAGGAAAGGGAAATGAGCTGGGTTCCCCCCATGATGTTCCTAACACACTGGCTGGAGGCAGTTTTCAGGACTCAGTTGAGGGAGGAAGAATCCAAGCGGAAGTTCAAAAGTCCTGAAGAATTATGGAGACAGATCACAGTTTACAGAGGCCGTATATCTGGTTTTGGGGGAAGGGAGCTGCAGAGAGAGCCATCTTTGGAGATGGGCAGAAGGATCTTTCAAATGTCTGCCTGAATATTCATCAGCACATCTGTGGTGGGAAGCTCCACAGGCAAGGGAAAGAATCATCAGAAACCAGCAGGGAAAATTCCCAAAGTTCACATATGGTTTGGAAGAGGTTACATTTTCATCATCTAGAGGGAAGAGGTGTTCTAATACTTGGGGCATCAGGTAATACTCAAAAAGTTATTTTTACTTTATTATTTTTTTCAAAAAATGTGTACAACTGGTATTCTACTTTCCTTAAATACACGAGAAAAATTCACCAATGCTACCATCTGTGATCTGTGCCTGGGGTTTTCTTTTAGGAAAGGTTTTTGGTGTTATTTATTAGAATTTAAGAGACCTTAGTACTGTTCAGGGAATCTAGTTTTTGAGCAAGCTTTGATGATATTAATTTTCCAAGGAATTGGCCCATTTCATCTAAATTGCTGAATTTACTGTGACAAATTGGTTCATAATATTCTCTTACTCACTTAATATCAGTATATTTTGTAGTAAGATTATCTCTCTCATTCCTTATATTAGCAATTTTTGTCTTGTAACATTTTTTCCTCATCAGTCTGGAAAGAATTTTATGAATTTCATTGATTTTTTAGAGAAGTCAGCTTTTTATTTCATTGATTTTCTGTATAATTTTTCTGTTTTCCATTTCATTGATTTTCACATGGATCTCCTCTTAATTGATATCATTTTGGAAATTTTTTTTGAATTTAGAAAAAAGGCTTCAGTAAGAAAAGGATTGTTGCTTTGCACATCTTTAAGGTTTGGGATGTTGTCTTAGTTCCTATTGCTGCCATTACAAATTACCATAATTTTTTTAAATTTTATTATGATATTATTATTCTACAATTACATGAAGGACATTATGTTTACTAGGCTCCCCCCTTCACCAAGTACCCCCCACCTACCCGTTCACAGTCACTGTCCATCAACATAGTAAGATGATATAAAATCACTACTTGGCTTCTCTGTGTTGCACAGCCCTCCCCGTGCCCCCCACACACTATACATGCTAATTGTAATGCCCCCTTTCTTTTTTCCCGCCCTTATCCCTCTCTTCCCACCCACCCTCCCCAGTCCCTTTCCCTTTGGTAACTATTAGTCCATTCTTGGGTTCTGTGCTTCTGCTGCTGTTTTGTTCCTTCAGTTTTCTTTTGTTCTTATACTCCACATATGAGTGAAATCATTTGGTACTTGTCTTTCTCCACCTGGCTTATTTCACTGAGCATAATACCCTCTAGCTCCATCCATGTTGTTGCGAATGGTAGGATTTGTTTTTTTCTTATGGCTGCGTAATATTCCATTGTGTATATGTACCACATCTTCTTTATCCATTCGTCTACTGATGGACACTTAGGTTGCTTCCATT
The DNA here is from genome assembly GCF_030020395.1 of Manis pentadactyla. Lineage (NCBI taxonomy): Eukaryota > Metazoa > Chordata > Mammalia > Pholidota > Manidae > Manis > Manis pentadactyla. The sequence continues at coordinate 23,368,750 of NC_080037.1, read as the reverse complement.
TCTTGGCTATTGTAGATAGTGCAGCGATAAACATTGGGGTGCATCTGTCTTTTTCAAACTGGAGTGCTGCATTCTTGGGGTAAATTCCTAGAAGTGGAATTCCTGGGTCAAATGGTATTTCTATTTTGAGCATTTTGATGAACCTCCATACTGCTTTCCACAATGGTTGAACTAATTTACATTCCCACCAGCAGTGTAGGAGGGTTCCCCTTTCTCCACAGCCTTGCCAACATTATTTGTTGTTTGTCTTTTGGGTGGTAGCCATCCTTACTGGTGTGAGGTGATATCTCATTGTGGTTTAATTTGCATTTATCTGATGACAAGTGATGTGGAGCATCTTTTCATGTGTCTGTTGGCCATCTGAATTTCTTCTTTAGAGAACTGTCTATTCAGCTCCTCTGACCAGTTTTTAATTGGATTATCTGCTTTTTGTTTGTTGAGGTGTGTGAGCTCTTTACATATTTTGGATGTCAACCCTTTGTCGGATCTGTCATTTTCTAATATATTCTCCCATACTGTAGGATACCTTTTTCTTCTATTGATGGTGTCCTTTGCTGTACAGAAGCTTTTCAGTTTGATATAGTCCCATTTGTTCATTTTTGCATTTGTTTCCCTTGCTCGGGGAGATATGTTCAAGAAGAGGTCACTCATGTTTATGTCTAAGAGATTTTTGCCTGTGTTTTTTTCTAAGAGTTTTATGGTTTCATGACTTACATTCAAGTCTTTGATTCTTTTCAAATTTACTTATGTGTATGGGGTTAGACAGTGATCCAGTTTCATTCTCTTACATGTAGCTGTCCAGTTTTGCCAGCACCATCTGTTGAAGAGACTGTCATTTCCTCATTGTATGTCCATGGCCCTTTTATCGAATATTAGTTGACTATATATGTTTTGGTTACTGTTTGGAGTCTCTATTCTGTTCCATTGGTCTGTGGCTCTGTTCTTGTGGAAGTACCAAATTGTCTTGATTACTGTGGCTTTGTAGTAGAGCTTGAAGTTGGGAAGTGAGATCCCCCCTACTTTATTCTTCCTTCTCAGGATTGCTTTAGCTATTCGGGGTCTTTGGTGTCTCCATATGAATTTTTGAACTATTTGTTCCAGTTCATTGAAGAATGCTGTTGGTAGTTTGATAGGGATTGAATTGAATCTGTATATTGCTTTGGGCAGGATGGCTATTTTGACAATATTAATTCTTTCTAGCCAGGAGCATGGGATGAGTTTCCATTTGTTAGTGTCCTCTTTAATTTCTCTTAAGAGTGTCTTATAGTTTTCAGGGTATAGGTCTTTCACTTTGGTTAGGTTTATTCCTAGGTATTTTATTCTTTTTGATGCTATTGTGAATGGAATTGTCTTCCTCATTTCTCTTTCTATTAGTTTATTGTTAGTGTATAGGAAAGCAACAGATTTCTGTGTATTAATTTAGTATACTGCAACTTTGCTGAATTCTGATATTAGTTCTAGTAGTTTCAGAGTGGAGTCTTTAGGGTTTTTTATGTACTATATCATGTCATCTGCAAATAGTGACAATTTAACTTCTTCTTTACCAATCTGGATTCCTTGTATTTCTTTGTTTTGTCTAATTGCCATGGCTAGGACCTCCAGTACTATGTTAAATAACAGTGGGGAGAGTGGGCATCCCTGTCTAGTTCCCAATCGCAGAGGAAAAGCTTTCAGCTTCTCGCTGTTCAGTATGATTTTGGCTGTGGGTTTATCATATATGGCCTTTATTATGTTGAGGTACCTGCCATCTATACCCATTTTGTTGAGAGTTTTTATCATGAATGGATGTTGAATTTTATCGAATGCTTATTCAGCATCTATGGAGACGATCATGTGATTTTTGTCTTTGTTTTTGTTGATGTGGTGGATGATGTTGATGGATTTTCGAATGTTGTACCATCCTTGCATCCCTGGGATGAATCCCACTTGGTCATGGTGTATGATCCTTTTGATGTATTTTTGAATTCAGTTTGCTAATATTTTATTGAGTATTTTTGCATCTACGTTCATCAGGGATATTGATCTGTAGTTTTCTTTTCTGGTGGGGTCTTGCCTGCTTTTGGTATTAGGGTGATGTTAGCTTCATAGAATGAGTTTGGCAGTATTCCCTCCTCTTCCATTTTTTGGAAAACTTTAAGGAGAATGGGTATTATGTCTTCTCTGTATGTCTGATAAAATTCGGAGGTAAATCCATCTGGTCTGGGGGTTTTATTCTTTGGTAGTTTTTGATTACCGCTCCAATTTTGTTGCAGGTAATTGGTCTGTTTAGATTTTCTGTTTCTTTCTGGGTCATTCTTGGAAGGTTGTATTTTTCTAGGAAGTTGTCCATTTCTCCCAGCTTGTTACCATATAGGTTTTTATAGTACTCTCTAATTATTCTTTGTATTTCTGTGGGGTCCGTTGTGATTTTTCCTTTCTCATTTCTGATTCTGTTGATGTGTGTTGACTCTCTTTTTCTCTTAATAAGTCTGGCTAGAGGCTTATCTATTTTGTTTATTTTCTCAAAGAACCAGCTCTTGGTTTCATTGATTTTTGCTATTGTTTTATTCTTCTCAATTTTATTTATTTCTTCTCTGATTTTTATTATGTCCCTCCTTCTGCTGACCTTAGGCCTCATTTGTTTTTCTTTTTCCAATTTTGATAATTGTGACACTAGACCATTCATTTGGGATTGTTCTTCCTTTTTAAATATGTTTGGATTGCTATATACTTTCCTCTTAAGACTGCTTTCGCTGTATCCCACACTAGTTGGGGCTTTGTGTTGTTGTTGACATTTGTTTCCATATATTGCTGGATCTCCATTTTAATTTGGTCATTGATCCATTGATTATTTAGGAGCGTGTTGTTAAGCCTCCATGTGTTTGTGAGCCTTTTTGCTTTCTTGGTACAATTTATTTCTAGTTTTATGCCTTTGTGGTCTGAAAAGTTGGTTGGTAGGATTTCAATCTTTCGGAATTTACTGAGGCTCCTTTTGTGGCCTAGTATGTGGTCTATTCTGGAGAATATTCCATGTGCACTTGAGCAGAATGTGTATCCTGTTGCTTTTGGATGTAGAGTTCTATAGATGTCTATTAGGTCCATCTGTTCTAGTGTGTTGTTTAGTGGCTCTTTGTCCTTACTTATTTTCTGTCTGGTGGATCTGTCCTTTGGAGTGAATGGTGTGTTGAAGTCTCCCAAAATGAATGCATTGCATTCTATTTCCTCCTTTAGTTCTGTTAGTATTTGTTTCACATATGCTGGTGCTCCTGTGTTGGGTGCATATATATTTATAATGGTTATATCCTCTTGTTGGACTGAGTCCTTTATCATTATGTAATGTCCTTCTTTGTCTCATGTTACTTTTTTTGTTTTGAAGTCTATTTTGTCTGATACTATTACTGCAACACCTGCGTTTTTCTCCCTATTGTTTTCATGAAATATCTTTTTCCTTCCCTTGACTTTAAGTCTGTGCATGTCTTTGGGTTTGAGGTGAGTCTCTTGCAGGCAGTATATGGATGGGTCTTGCTTTTTTATCCATTCTGTTACTCTGTATCTTTTGATTGGTGCATTCAGTCCATTTACATTTTGGGTGATTATTTAAAGGTATGAACTTATTGCCATTGCAGGCTTTAAGTTTGTGGTTACCAAAGCTTCAAGGTTAGCTTCTTTACTATCTTACTGTCTAACTTAACTCACTTATTGATTGATTATAAACACAGTCTGATGATTCATTTTTTATCTCCCTTCTTATTCCTCCTCCTCCCTTCTTCATATGTTGGGTGTTTTGTTCTGTGCTCTTTTTAGGAGTGCTCCCATCTAGAGCAGCCCCTGTAAGATGCCCTGCACAGGTGGTTTGTGGGAGGCAAATTCCCTCAACTTTTGCTTGTTTGGGAATTGTTTAATCCTCCTTCATATTTAAGTGATAATCGTGTTGGATACAGTATTCTTGGTTCAAGGCCCTTCTGTTTCCTTACATTAAATGTATCATGCCATTCTCTTCTGGCCTGTAAGGTTTCTGTTGAGAAGTCTGATGATAGACTGATGGGTTTTCCTTTGTAGGTGACCTTTTTTTTCTCTCTGGCTGCCTTTAATACTCTGTCCTTGTCTTTGATCTTTGCCATTTAAATTATTATGTGTCTTGGTGTTGCCCTCCTTGGATCCCTTGTCATGAGAGTTCTGTGAACCTCTGTGGTCTGAGAGGCCATTTCCTCCCCTAGTTTGGGGAAGTTTTAATCAATTATTTCTTCAAAGACACTTTCTATCCCTTTTTCTCTCTCTTCTTCTTCTGGTACCCCTATAATGCGGATATTGTTCCGTTTCGGTTGGTCACACAGTTCTCTTAATATTCTTTCATTCTTGGAGGTCCTTAATCTCTCTCTGCATCAGCTTCTCTGTGTTCCTGTTGTCTAGTCCATTAATGGTCTCTTGCATCTTGTCCATTCTGCTTTGAAGTCCTTCCAGAGATTGTTTTATTTCTGTATTCTCCTTCCTTAGTTCTTGCATATTTCTCTGCAAGTCCATCAGCATGGTTATGGCTTTTGTTTTGAATTCTTTTTCAGAAAGATTGGTTAAATCTATCTCCCCAGTTTCCTTCTCAGGGGAAGATGTAGAAGATGTTAAAGATGTCTGGATCAAATTTTTTTGCCTTTTCATGTTGATAGATGCAGTGGTGAGCTATTGACTGGTCTGTCAGCTGGGAGAGCCAAGAATTTTTCCACTTGCTCCTGGCCTTTCTTTACTGGGACAACTGCGACCCCTAGTGGCTTGTGTTGGGCAATTGCGTGTAGACTGGGTCTCTGTATCTTGCCCAGCTGGTATGGAGGAAGCTCCCTTGCTGTGGGCATGGCCAGCCTCAGGCTGCTGCTCTGCTATGGCGGGGCCCCGCAGGGGTAATGGACCAGGGCTCTTCAGCTGTTTACCTCTGTGAGGGATCTCAGAGCTATTGCCCAGGGGGTTAGTGTGCCCAGAGTTCCCTGGAATTTCCAGTTGCTGGACTGTGACCTGGGATGCTTCCGTCCAGTTGTGGGGTCCCTGTCCCTTTAAGACTTTCAAAAAGCACTCTCTTTTCTTTGTCCCAGGAGCGCCAATTGTGGGACCCGCTCACAGGTCTTACTGTCCTGCTTCCCTAGTTTCCAGCACCCCACGCATGCAGTGTGTCTGCGCTCTGGTGAGGATGGCTGGGGCTGGTTGTTCAGCAGTCCTGGGCTCCCTCCCCCTCCCGCTCCGACTCCTCTCCTCCCGCCGGGAGCTGGGGGGAGGCGCTCGTGTCCCGCCGGGCTGCAGCTTGTATCTTACTCCTTTCACCAGGCGCTGTGTTCTCGCAGGTGTGGATGTAGTCTGGCTGTTGTCCTGTGTCTTCTGGTCTCTCTTTTAGGGATAGTTGTATTTGTTGTATTTTCAAAACTATACATGTTTTTGGGAGGAGATTCCCACTGTCCTACTCACGCCGCCATCTTGGCTCCGCCCCCAAATTACCATAATTTTAGGAGCTTAAACCAACAGGAATTTATTCTCATAATTCTGGAGGCAAGAAGTTTGAACTGAGTTTTGAGGGACTAAAATTGAGGTGTCAGTTGGGCCTTGCTCTTTCCGAAGGCTCTGGGGGAGAATTTATTTTTTGCCTTTTCCAGCTTTTGGTGTTTGCTGGCCTTTGATTTGTGGCCACATCACTCCACTCTCTATCTCCATAGTCATGTTACCTTCTCTTCGTTAGCCTAGTATCCCTGAGCCTCACAAGGATTCTTGTGATAAAAGTTGGGACTCATCAGATAATCCAGGATAGTTTCCCATCTCAAGATCCTTTATTTAATTACATCTGCAAAGTCCCTTCTTATATAGAATTTAATATGACAGTTTACAGAGATTAAGAATTTGCTATTTTTGGAATTGTTACTTAGGTCACCATAGGTGAGAATAGCTGTAGGCTGAATTCCAATAAGTGTAATTGCTAAAATCAAATATTGGCAAATTGTCCTTGAAAAAGTTGCGAACACACAATATTTTTTCATGATTAACCATATATTTGGTCTAGTCTTGGAGTCATGCTTAAAAAGTACTTTACATTCTAAGCAACAAAATATTGTGTACATCTTTTTCTGCTGTTTTTAGAAAATAAATCATAACTTTACCTTCAGCTAACAAATATTGATGTAAAATAAATTTTTGTGTATCTTAACTTGAAGGCATCTTATTTACTGAGAATTTCCCGTTTTATCACTTTTAACTTTTTTATTTATTTTAATGTTATTAGCTTTGATTTCATAATATTAATATCTTAATTTTATTTTTATTTTGAATATTCTTAATTGACGTGTTCAATGCCCATGTTTTTAATTCCTAGGTTCCTAGGTGACTGTGATTTACATATTCCTATTATGTAACTTGAAGCCAGATTATTGTTGCTGTTTTGTTTGTTTTCAAGTGAGGTTTTCAAATGTGTCTTTGACTTGATTTTGCCATCTTATTTTATTTTTTCCTCTAATTAGCATGCTATTTCCTTATCTTCTTCCTCTGTTGCATTGAAAGCATATAGTTTGTTTTTGGCTCTTCTGGTGGTTATGTCCATTATTTTAAATGATATATTGAACACCCTTTTAAACAATGATTGATGTTAGAACAGAAAGAGTATTTTATTGCTTTCCTGAGATGAAACATGAAAAAAGTTAATGAGCTTAGAGACTGATCAACTATCTTTATTCTGTTATGCTCTTTGTGTAATAACCACTTCACAAATTTTCTTATTAATCCTTTCCATTATAGTTCATTATAATTTTATATAGTTGCATTATAAATACAGAATTATTTAGGTGTATGTCTATATTTTCTCTTTCAATGATGGATATCAATATCGGTATGGGAGATTATCTATCAATCTACATACCTTCAACTATCATCTATCTTTCTAAAAGAGGGAAGGAAATAGCTACTTCCTTTCTTACTTCCACACCATTTTCCCCCATGTCCTTTCATTATCTTGATCAGATATTAAATAAAATCCAATCTCTCAGCAGCATCCATACTCTTAAATTCTGGGAGGAGGTTAACTCTTTATTTAAACCTGACTATGAGCCAGGACTTACTATCAGACAGTGAGGCATCAGTTCAAAACAAAACCAAAGGAAATATCAAAGCACCATCAGGAACAACTAACTTAAGGAAAAGGGTGCTAGATAATTTGTTTTACAAATATAAATGATTTCATATTAACTCACTAAAATTGAGGCAGTGATATAAAAACAAACATTTGAAAGAGATATGCACGTCCTTTAACTGAGAAGCCATTTAGTTGTATTACATTTTGGCTTAGTTATTTCAAATATGTTTAGTGATATGACATGAAGTCTGTTGATATGTTTATAAATGTAAACATAACTCCAGAATGCTGGAGGGTATTGCCATTGACTATGCACAGTTGCTTAGAATCCATTAGGCAAAGAGCAAATGGGCTGAGAATGTGAGGTAGAATGACAAAGGAGTACCTTGTGGAGGTGCTGGACGATTGTCTTCTCAATAAGCCACAAATCTGATATCATCTCTAATAAGGATAGTTCTCTGAAGGCAGAACTGGAATTGGAATAAATATTCCAAAATTCCTTCCATTGTAAAGACTTCTTCTGAGATACAAATCATAAAGCATTCGTTATTAAAAATAAATAACATAACTCAAGTACAACTTTAAATACCTGCTAAGTACACACACACAGACAACACACAGGTACATAAAAAATATGTATGCATACAAGTGTATATATGTTTTATGTATATATCTATATTTATAAAAGTAATTAGATATTGGCAAAATAAAATACATTTTATTAAGGTTTATTCTTTTTCTGTTGAAATTATGTTTTTAAATTGTTTGTACTGGGAAAAAGTTTGTGAATCTTCTTAGTTTAGGTATGCAATCAAAACTATTTTTTCTTGGAAATTTTAAGCAACATCTGTTCTTAATTATTGAGCTCTTCTGTAGTTCAAAAGCATCTTTATATATTATTTAACATGGCACTTAGATTCAGAAACTATTTCTTTATATACAGAAATGGCAAGATTCTACCATCAGCTGAGAAGGTAGTCATATTCTGAAGTATTATAAATATAGAAAAGTATGATAACATTATAATATTACCCATTAACTTAAAAAAAAACAAATTGACATTTGTATCCATCTTTGGCCTTTTTTCCCAACCCTCATAATTCCCTACCTTTTCTCTTCATTTTCAGGATGTGTTCTCCTAACAGATCAGTAAATAGGGGGAAAAAAAAGTAATTATACAACTATGTAAACTATGTAAATAAGATATATAAATTATTATATAATTTAAAATATAGAAAATATTATATAAACATAATATGAATTATATAAAATTATATGTGATATATCTTTAATGTATATATAATATGTAAAAATGGTTACAATTATATATACATACATATGTGTGTGTGTATATGTATATATATAAATATATACATATACACACACATATATACATTATTTGAGATTGAGAATTTGATCCTCTCTTTATGTCATTTTTACCCTATTTGTAATACAGCCATTCATTGCATAATTCCAAAAAATATACATCTTCAAATTTTGATATGTGCTATAAAGTAAATCATCACTGGTCTGAATTCATGTGCAAGATCAGAGATGGCTTCTTCAAGGCAGTCAAGGTCTAGCTGAGATCTGAGGATTGAATATGACTGAATTTTATTTCTAATGAATAAGACATTAGTAAGGCCTTGAGGACCTTGGAATATTTGGGGAACTAAAGCAATTTCATAGTAGGTGATGTGCTAATAGGAAGAGGAAAAGAGGGATAATATGCAATTCATATAAAAGATCAAGCTATGTAGAGCATTCAAAGTGCATGTATATGTTTTTGTCTTTATCCCAATCACAATGAAGAATCATTTGAAACATTTTATGGTGGGTATTGGAGGAGGGCTGGATGAAATTATTAATTTACTTATGTTTTGTCTGCAATAGAAAATAGAGTAGAGAAAAATCAGACTAAGCTGCTCTTAAAAAAATCCAAGAAAGAGTGGATGCTCGGTTGGACTAAAGTGTGGTGGTAGAAGGCAGACAGCAGAGGATGGGTTTGAATTTTATTTGGATATAGTGATGGGGCTTCACTGTGGATCAGATGTTTGGCTTGATCAACAAATGGGTACTAGTGCGATTTATCTGCAAAAATTGATCATCTGATTTTCCCCTTTTTTCCTTCATACTACTCCCCAGTTCAAAATCCAGCTGTGGCTGAATTCAATGATCAAATGAACTGTACAGTGCCTGTATAGAGGCAACTGGGTATTAGAGGGAGAAAAATCATAGAGCTATGCTGACTCTTTTGACTTTGTTGTAATTGATGATTACATATGCAAATAGGCATTCAGTACAGGTCAGTAATGGTATTTAATTTCCCATTCAATATCTGAAAATACACTTCCTCTCCAGAATTAAACACACCTTGAAAACCCCAGTTGAGGATCTCCTCTTCAAATAGGTAAGGAAAAGAGGATGCATGTAAACAAATGCACTCATCTTCAACCACCAAATTTTGTTTTCTGCATCTATAAAGATTTTCTGCTTTTCCTCCTATTTTCACAGATGGAAGAAGTGACTTCTCTCTGATCTATAAAAAAAGCAGCCTGTGCAATTATCCAACTATACCATTCTTCTCCTTTCCTATGTATGTCATTTTGCATTTATTTATTACTCTTTCACAACACAAAATTTTTTCATCTTACAAGATCATGTATATTAGCCTACAAAGTGCACCTAGTAACTCTCATCTTTAAAATGGCTGTCCTTTAACTCCACCTTTTCTTCCAATGACTATTTCTCTATTCCCTTTTCTAACAAAGTAACTGAAAATAATTTTCTATACTCATTGTCTTTGTTTTTTCATTTCCCAGTTACGTTTTCCCATTTCCTAAATTACTCATTTCCATTTAGTTCTGAAAGGGTGGCTGTCAGAGTCACCTGTAAACTGTCAGAGCTGAGCCACTCTCTGCCTCCGTTTCACTGTCACCTTTACAATATTTAACACAGTTGACTGCAATCTCTCCTTATAATGCACTTAATCTCTTTGCTACTGTGATAGGCTGAAAAATGACCCCCTCCCAGATAATGCTCACCCCAATCCCAAAATTTGTGAATATGTGAAATCTTAAGGTTGGTAAAAATGGCTTTACTAATGAGATTATGGTAAGGATCCTGAGATGGGCAGATTATCCTGGATTATCTGAGTAGGACCAGTGTAATCATGCAAGTTCTTATGAGAGATATAAGGAGAGTCACAGAGGATGTGACAGCAGACACAGAGGTCAGTGATGCGGGGGCAGGAGTCAATGAATGCAGGAAGCTTCTAGAAGGTCAAAAAAGACAAGGACATAGATTATTCCCTAGACTGCAGGCCTGTCAACCCATTTTACACTTCTGACTTCCAGAAAGGTAAATGAATAAATCTGTGTGACTTTATCCAACTAAATTTATAGTAATATGTTACAGTACCAACAAGAAACTAATATATTTATTATGACACCTAATATTCTAATTTGTCTTTTTTTATCCCACTAGTCAATCTTTCATGCCTTCTTTGCCAGTTCTGCCTCTTGCTCTTGAAATAAATTTTGGGGCACCCCAGAGCTTGTTCTTGAGGTTTTATAGCATTTCAGTGGCTTTAAATACATTCTATGTGCTTATGACTCTCCATCCCTAACCTTTCAGTTGACCTTTACATTTAACTCAAACTGCCTACTTCAAAGTTCTGTTTTATGTCTGCCAGACATATCAAACTCCACATGGTCAATATAGAAATATCTTAATCTTCTTACTCTGTGTAAAAGGCACTATCATCTTTCCAGATACTCAAGAGAATTATCTAGTTATTATCCTATATTCAATCAAAAAGCAAGTATTCTACCAAAATATATCCCAAATCTGTCCATTCTCCACTTCTTCTACCGCTATTTTAGTGCAAACCACAAAAACTCCAAACTTGTTAAATTGCTTTCACTTGACCATTTTTTCTTATTTTCTTTGTAGTCTAATTATCATACAGTAAACCAACAGGGTTTTTTAAATTAAGCTGAGAATGATTTCACTCCTATTAAAAAAAACCCTACAATTTCTTCCCATTTATCTTATAACTAGACCAAATCTTTTCATTAAGGCCTGTAAATTCCTACAAAGTTTCACCACAAGCAGTAAGGTTAGAAATTTGTATCAGAAGTCACTGGAAATGTAGGAATTAATATGAGGGGCTCTTGATGTCTTAATAAAGAATTTCAGCTTTTCGCTGTGTCAAAAATTTAGTTGTTCAAGACCTGAAAAGAACTGATGTTGAATGACTCTAATACTCATGAAAAGAATTAGTGAGTGGAGAAATATTAAGATATGAATCACTGTGGTCCTTGATGGGGAACAGTGTGGCCAGGTGTGGAAGCTCTGAGAAGCCCAGCAAACTAGTCACTTCCTTGTCCTAATATGGCTGCTCAAGTCATATGCTTCTCTTATTTGTACATCTAGAAAGTTACAGTTCAAATAACCGTTAGTGGTAACTAGATGATACATTTATTTTATAAAAGAGGAAACTAAATTCTTAGAGGTTAGGAGACATTCTTCTAGTCATGCACCTAACAGTGAGGATAGGTGTAGTTTCATAATTTATATGCATGTGGATAATTTAGTATATATATATATATATAAAATTATATATATATATATATAATTATATATCTTATTAAAATATATAAGACTCTTATACATCTTTTAGGAGGTTTTTTTCAACATCGTGAGATAACAACAAAGGATTATTTTTACCCATTTTATTATTTTCCTCATTATCAGAAGAGGTAAGTAAAGTCAAGTGTCTTGACTAAGTGACATCAAGCAAACAATAGTAAAGCTAGAATTTAGGTGTGCAGATTATTACTCCTCCTGCTTCTCTACTATTGTGTGACAGTTCAAGGGATACATTGTGCCACCAGACCTTGAACATTGAATGTGATCTCTTCCCAATCTCCTCAACAGACTAAGGAGCCAGAAACATCTCAGGATAGACCCCCTAAGAATTGGAAAGGAGAACTAGGCTCATTAACTTACATTTTACTGTTGTGGAAGCATATTTTGCATTACAATTAAACTCAAATGTCACTACTTTATTTAACATTTTTTTTCTTCAAGCAGGAAATTTAAATGTCTATTAATGATATAATAAAAAAGAACAATTGCTTTTATGTTTAATAAAGTACTGTCTATAATACTTTATTTATATAGTATTATGCTTTCCATTTAAAGCTGTAAGATATAAAATAATTCTCATTTATATTACTATTCCTCAGATAGTCTTTTAGAGAAGAATCCTAGGGAGATTGGAATCCATCCTCAAATCATGAATATCAAGTAGATTCAGTGCAGTAACGCTCAGACCAGTTTCTTCAAACTGGATTGGCAGTAAAATACCTGATTAGCATTGTGGGATTTTTGGAAAGTTTGTTTCTACCTTCTAAGGAAAAAAATGCACATTGTTCATTTATTGAAGAATGATTTATTTAGGAGCAGTTAATCATAGTGGGTTGTAGCATAGATTCCCTGGAAACCTACTTCTGCAATTTTCTAACTGTGAAAGCCTGGACAAGTTAATTAACCTCTCTCTGACTCAGTTTTCTTATCTGTAACCATCCTCAAAGGTCACTGTATTAAATGAGCAGATTCTACAAAACATTTAGCATCAACATATGATTTTGTAAAGCACTCAAAAAGTATATTAATTGTAATTTTTCCCAAAAGAATTAAAAGAGACACAAGGGAGGCATTCCTCTTCTGCTTTCCTACATCCCAAGACCTCTTCTGTTTATTTTTTATCTGTCTCTCCCCTGAACCTTGACAAAAAGGCAAACTGAAAGACTTACAAAAATTGTTCTCAAAGAAACAAGCAAAGGGCACAGAGCTGGAGCAATCTGAACATTCCCAGCACTTATAGACAAGGGAAAGAGCAACGTGATCCGGACAACAAGGAAGCACGCTCTCTTCCTGCTCTATAAAGCTGCAAACATGCTTTGAATCAGGAAACTACCTCGGTTTCTGCTGCTTCTTGATGCTTATCTGTTCAGTTAAGCCTTTAACCTCAGTTTGAGTAACATGAACTATGTTTTTTCTTGACACCCTTCACAAGAATGTAAGTTCACTGAATATAAGTTCACAAAAAGTAGGGATATTGATTATTTTCTTCACTCTTACATCTCCAGTGCCTAGAACACTGGCTAACCTATAGAAGATGCTTACTTTATATTTGTTGAATGAAAGAATAAGTATCTACATTTTTCCAGGAACTGTAGTGTTTAATGGTGATATAATGAACAAGGCTGGTAAAACTTTTCCCCTCAAGGGTCTTACCATCTAGTGTGGCAGGCAGACAAACAGGCAATTGAACGTCTTGGTGGTAAGGGCTACAGCTGGGACCATGTGCTATGAGTGTGTGTGTGAGAGAGAGAGAGATTGTGAAGGGAACTCACTGCCTAGGGATGCTGTCTATTCCCCAAGTTATGTGCCCACAAGAGTGTGGATGCATAGGGGACATCATTTGTAAAACTCCTGTACATACCATATGCACTGTAAGGAGATCTAGAGACCATCAAACCATAAAAGGGATGCAAATAAAAATATACACAGGAAAGGCTAACAAGAAGATGTCACAAACTCTCTGAATGTGAAACGAGGAGTATTCAAAAGAGGAACAAAGGGAAGCATGTTCCAGGCAGATGCAATAATAACATGGCAAATGAGGCTTGTCAGTTTCCTACCATTTAGCAGTGTTAACTTGAAAAAGCAGAGAAGTAGGGAGAGCATGTTTGATAGACTGAAAGCAGTTGAGTGTGACCAGATCATAAAGAATGAGGATGAGAGATGAGGTTGCAGAAGAAGTTTCTAGAAGTTAAAGGTCGTTATATACCATAACAAGTAGTTAGACTTAATCTTAAAGCAGTGCAAAAATGAAAAATAAAAAACCCTGAGAAGTCTTAAACATTAGTGCAGCATTAATGGATGTTTTGCTCTTGAAAACTGATCATGGCTGCAGTACAGAAAATGGATTGTCAGTAGAAAGACCTGAGGCAGAAAGAACAATTAGGAGGTTTGTGAAAAATTCAAGAGATACCGAACATAGGAGTAGAAATTTAAATGAAAGAAAGAGAAGGGGTGGATTTGAGAGCTGATTAGGAGATATAACTGACAAAAGTTTTTAAAAATATTTTTAAACAAAGTAGAAAATACATTTAGCGTCACTTCTTACAACACACATACATACATATATATATGAAAAAATATTGATTTCAGATTATCTTACTATGTATTATCTTGATATTTTCTATTCTATTTAGTTTATTTTTTAAAATATTTTTAGTCATGTATGTTTATTTTAAAACATTAAATAACATTAAGCAAGGGCATGTTTTGGGTTGGCCAGGGGAAAATAGGCTTTAAAAGGCTGAAAACAGTGGATTAGGGTTTTAATAATACCTTCATTTTAGTTGTATAAATGGAAGCTGGACCTCTAAGGAGGAAGTTTCAAATGCTAAAGTAGGTAGTCGCCTCAATCCTGACTGACTACTTCAAGTGCAAGAGCTGACCCCACTCAAGCGCAGGACTCGTCATCCTGTCTGCCCCTGTGCTCACCCCTGACTCAGTGGTCACACCTCTGTTCCTACGAGGACTGCCTTGAAGTACCTTAAGGCCAGGGATTTAGATGTTCCCACAAAGTTTTGTTTAGCCTCTTCTCTTTATTAAAAACGGATTCTAAGGGCAGATAATCTGGACACCTGGCCCTTTATATTTATCTTTCAGAGTATGTAGTACAGAGTAGGTCATTCAGCAGAGGCTTCAAAATTATTGATTAAAATAAATGAATCATTTCTTCACCCTTCTTGTCAACTGTCACTATGTCAATGCATGCAATGTATCATACAATATTAAAATTATATGATGTATGAATTATATATGTACATATGTACATATACAGATTATGTATGTGTGTATATCTACATCAATAACTTATATTAAGTAAGTGCTCCTTTTTTGGTCAGTATAGATTTTAAAATTAAGATTTTAGCCTTTTAGAATTGTTCTAGGTTCACAGAAAAATTGAGAGGAATATACAGAAATTTCCTATTTACTCCCTGCTCCTACACATACCTAGCCTCCCCCATTATTAACATCAGCCACCAGACTGGTACATTTACTATAGTAAATGAATCTATGTTGACACAAAGTTGCCACCCATGTTTTCAACGAGTCCCTACATGTGTAACCAGATCACAACTGACTGTTAATTTCCTGATTGCAGTAATGTTAGAGAATGAGTCTCAATCAATAAGGGATTTCTCTACTTTTCCCCAACCTACCTGACAAAGAAACCTGGGATAAGAACCGTATAATGATACTTCAAGGGTATAAATAATGCAATTCATAATTAAAGATGGCTTAAAGAAAGGAGGTGTTATTTTTTACACAATAACAAATTTAGAGATGGTTCAGTTGTTTAACAATGCAATTATGGACACAGACTTCACCCGTCTTTCTGCTCTACCATCCTTAGTGTGTTGACTCTAGTCATTGTATCTGCTGCCTCATGGTTTCAAGACTACTGCTTCAGTTTCAAACATCCTATCTGCATTCAAATGAGTCCGAGGGATGAAAGGAAAGGTTAATACAAAAATTTACACTTTGATTTTTTCCAGGAAAACAACAGTTTTCTTAGGACACCATCCAGACAGCTTATGTCTGAACTTAGCCAAAATTGGTCACACTTCACTATGCAAAAGGCTGGGAAACTGGGGAACAGCATTGCTCTGCCTAACTTTGATGGTGCTTCTCAACATTAGCAAGGAGGTATTAGAATCATCTGGAGAGCTTTAATGGTACCTATTCCTGGGTTCATTTGTTTAGCTCTTGAGCTAAATTTATCAATGCCTTAAATACAGGTCTTCTTGCAGGATAACCTTTTTGTACATCATACTCCTTGGAACTATGTGACACAGAAATTGCATAATCAAATGGTTGATTTATAATTGATTAATCAGGTGGCTGGATGAGATCCCAGAAATGGACAGGGACCAATTTCTATGGCAGTTACTCAGTGGACTTACCTGGGGAATACATGGTCTTAGGACAATTTTTTTTTTTTATGTAAAGGCATACATAACCATTTACCACATGTTTTTAAATACATACTTAACAAATATTTCTATAACTTGGGAAATGTACATTAGATTAGTTAGATTATTTTTTAAAATCCATCCAGAAATTATGTTCACCCACATTGGAGTGGGAAGGCAACAACTTATCCAAGGCCAGGGATGGGTGGTCACTGAGTTATATACGAGGCAGAAAGTGGGCTTAGGTAAAGCACTATGCCAAACCAACATCTGGAGGTTGGGCAGAGGGAAAGAAGACAGGGAAGAGACCGGTGATCACGAAACAAAACATCCCCAAAGGGGCACAGAGTCAGCAGTTTGCCTGCTGCTGATAGATTAAAAAGGTAGGAGCACTGGGTCGGTCTAGAAAACTGGGTGTCAGTGGGTGATTCACTGTGAAGCAATTACAGTGAAATATTTGAGGATAGAGTCAGAGTGGTTAAATTAATGAGAATTAAGCAAGGAAATGAAAGATGTGGGATTGAAGATAATGTTAGTGTGGCAGCTTGAAGAAAACATGAGTTAGGAGAAATTTTAGTTGTATTTTTTTTTTTTAAGATTTCTTTGCAGCTAAATTTTGTTTTATTTTATTTTTTTATTTTTATTTTTTATTGAAGGGTAGTTGACACACAGTATTACATTAGTTTCAGGTGTACAACACAGTGATTCAACATTTATATACATAATAATTCTAGGTACCAGCCATCACCATACCAAGTTGTTACAATATTTTGACTATATTCCTTATGCTATACATTACATCCCGGTTACTTATTTATTTTACAATTGGAAGTGTGCATTTTTGTTTGTTTGTTTGTGAGGGCATCTCTCATATTTATTGATCAAATGGTTGTTAACAACAATAAAATTCTGTATAGGGGGGTCAATGATCAATGCACAATCATTAATCCACCCCAAGCCTAATTTTCGACAGTCTCCAATCTTCTGAAGCATAATGAACAAGTTCTTACATGGAGAATAAAATCTTACATAGTGAATAAGTTACATGGTGAACAGTACAAGGGCAGTCATCACAGAAACTTTTGGTTTTGCTCATGCATTATGAACTCTAAACAGTCAGTTCAAATATGAATACTCATTCGGTTTTTATACTTGATTTATATGTGGATACCACATTTCTCTCTTTATTATTATTATTTTTAATAAAATGCTGAAGTGGTAGGTAGATAAAAGATAAAGGTAGAAAACATACTTTAGTGTTGTAAGAGAGCAAATGTAGATGATCAGGTGTGTGCCTGTAGACTATGTGTTAATCCAAGCTAGACAAGGGCAATAAAACATCCACGGATGCAGAAGATTTCTCTCAGAACGGGGGGGTGAGGTTCTAAGCCTCACCTCTGTTGATCCCCAATTTCTCACCTGATGGCCCCCCTGCGACTGTGCCTGTCTTAGGTTGTTCCTCCCTTGAGGAATCTTACCCGTCTCTGGCTAACCAGTCATCTTCCGGGGCCATACAGGGAAATGTAAAGTTGGTCAGTGAGAGAGAAGCCTTATTGTTTGAAAAGGTTAGCTTTTTACTTCTTTGCATATTTATGCCCT
The DNA here is from genome assembly GCF_030020395.1 of Manis pentadactyla. NCBI lineage: Eukaryota > Metazoa > Chordata > Mammalia > Pholidota > Manidae > Manis > Manis pentadactyla. The sequence goes on along the minus strand of NC_080037.1, from coordinate 23,351,017 downwards.
GTGGCTTCTATGCCCAGCATTTGTCTTGAGGTATCTTTACCACTTGGAAGAATTATGATACTCGGTAAATTCGATATGAGGCACGAATTCTATTTAAGGGTTGTAATTAGGAAGGAAGAAGAAAAGCTAAAGAAGTAGCAGGCGGAAGAAAACATGGGAAGATTCATTATTTCTTTGACATATCTTCTTGTAGAGTAACTTCAGCATGTATGGGTTTTAAACGACTAATTAAATTGAGCTCACACATTAACATAAAAGGAGTACAGTTACGTAACCAAAGCATACCTGTAATTACCAGCCATCTCCAGTGAAACCAAGAAAACCAGTTAGGCACCTTAGGCATTTGTGAAAACTTATCTATGATATGGTGGATATTGTCCAACTGAACTTGAACAGTCTGAGAAAAATCAGACAAATTAAAACAACCCATTCCTGGGGACTGTTCATATCCCTTATGTTCTTTTAACAGTAAATAGTCTGTGGTTGTAAGATTTTGGAGCGCTACAATTTGCACTTCTCCTAATTCTTGGTTGAGTTCCAAAAGTATAGATCCAGTCCAATTTGTTGTTTTACTGTATGCACAGGCCAGCTTAGATATCTCCTTCTTCATTCCCGTGGCAAGTCCAGGAACTGGTGGGATGAGTGCATCTACAGCTGTAGCAGTGCGTGGATCTTTGTTGGGGTTTTTTGATGATTATATTCTGGCATGAGTCTTCCAGAGAGTGCTGATGTTGGAAGTTCTTTTTCATATCATATCTTAGTTCATTTTCGGGGTAGCCCAATTAGGCTTTGATCCTCTGTATAAACACAAACAGACACTTTGCCTACACTTTTATATGCCCTTTATATTATTGTGTAGAACTCATTGGAGGTCACCACACAGGAACTGCTTTTTCTTTTTTTTCATCATTAATCTACACTTACATGATGAATATTTTGTTTACTAGGCTCTCCCCTATACCAGGTACCCCCATATACCCCTTTACAGTCACTGTCCATCAGCATAGCAAAATGTTGTAGAATCACTACTTGTCTTCTCTGTGTTGTACAGCCCTCCCATTTCTCCCAAACCCCATGCATGCTAATCTTAATACCCCCTTTTTCTCCCACCCCCTTATCCCTCCCTACCCACCCATCCTCCCCAGTCCCTTTCCCTTTGGTACCTTTTAGTCCATTCTTGAGTTCTGTGATTCTGCTGCTGTTTTGTTCCTTCGGTTTTTCCTTTGTTCTTATACTCCACAGATGAGTGAAATCATTTGGTATTTCTCTTTCTCCGCTTGGCTTGTTTCACTGAGCATAATACCCTCCAGCTCCATCCATGTTGCTGCAAATGGTAGGATTTGCGCTTTTCTTATGGCTGAGTAGTATTCCATTGTGTATATGTACCACTTCTTCTTTATCCATTCTTCTATCGATGGAAATTTAGGTTGCTTCAATTCTTGGCTATTGTAAATAGTGCTGCGATAAACATAGGGGTGCATTGGTCTTTCTCCTACTTGATTGCTGCGTTCTTAGGGTAAATTCCTAGGAGTGCAATTCCTGAGACAAATGGTAAGTCTGTTTTGAGCATTTTGATGTACCTCCATACTGCCTTCCACAATGGTTGAACTAACTTACATTCCCACCAGCAGTGTAAGAGGGTTCCCCTTTCTCCACAGTCTTGCCAACCTTTGTTGTTGTTTGTCTTTTAATGGCAACCATCCTTACTGGTGTGAGGTGATACCTCATTGTAGTTTTAATTTGCATTTCTCTGATTATTAGTGATGTGGAGCATCTTTTCATGTGTCTGTTGGCCATCTATTTTTCTCTTTTGGAGAACCGTCTGTTCAGTTCCTCTGCCCATTGTTTAATTGGTTTATTTGTGCTTTGTTTGTTGAGGCGTGTGAGCTCTTTATATATTCTGCACGTCAAGCCTTAATAGGATGTGTCATTTACAAATATATTCTCCCATACTGTAGGGTTCCTTTTTGTTCTATTGATGGTCTTTTGGTGTACAGAAGCTTTTCAGCTTAATATAGTCCCACTTGTTCATTTTTGCTGTTGTTTTCCTTGCCCGGGGAGATATGTTTAAGAGGAGGTCACTCATGTTTATGTCTAAGAGGTTTTTGCCTATGTTTTCTTCCAAGAGTTTAATGGTTTCATGACTTACATTCAGGTCTTTGATCCATTTTGAGTTTACTTTTTTATATGGGCTTAGACAATGGTCCAGTTTCATTCTCCTACATGTAGCTGTCCAGTTTTGACAGCACCATCTGATGAAGAGACTGTCATATCGACATTGTATGTCCATGTCTCCTTTATCAAATATTAGATGACCATATATGTCTGAGTTAATGTCTGGATTGTCTAGTCTGTTCCATTGGTCTGTGGCTCTGTTCTTGTGCCAGTACCAAATTGTCTTGATTACTATGGCTTTATAGTAGAGCTTGAAATTGGGGAGTGAGATCCCCCCTACTTTATTCTTCTTTCTCAGGATTGCTTTGGCTATTCAGGGTCTTTGGTGTTTCCATGTGAATTTTTGAATTATTTGTTAAAGTTCATTGAAGAATGTTGCTGGAAGTTTCATAGGGATTGCATCAAATCTGTATATTGCTTTGGGCTGGATGGCTGTTTTGACGATATTAATTCTTCCTCGCCACGAGCATGGGATAAGTTTCCATCTGTTAGTGTCCCCTTTAATTTCTCTTAAGAGTGACTCGTAGTTTTCAGAGTATAAGTCTTTCACTTCTTTGGTTAGGTTTATTCCTAGGTATTTTTTTTTTTTTTGATGCAATTGTGAATGGAGTTGTTTTCCTAATTTCTCTTTCTGTTGGTTCATTGTTAGTATATAGGAAAGCCACAGATTTCTGTGTGTTGATTTTGTATCCTGCAACTTTGCTGTATTCCGATATCAGTTCTAGTAGTTTTGGGGTGGAGACTTTGGGGTTTTTTATGTACAGTATCATGTCATCTGCAAATAGTGACAGTTTAACTTCTTCTTTACCAATCTGGATTCCTTGTATTTTTTTGTTTTGTCTGATTGCTGTGGGTAGGACCTCCAGTACTATGTTAAATAACAGTGGGGAGAGTGGGCATCCCTGTCTAGTTCCCAATCTCAGAGCAAAAGGTTTCAGCTTCTTGCTGTTCAATATAATGTTGGCTGTGGGTTTTTCATAGATGGCCTTTATTATGTTGAGGTACTTGCCCTCTATTCCCATTTTGCTGAGAGTTTTTATCATGAATTTATGTTGAACTTTGTCAAATGCTTTTTCAGCATCTATGGAGATGATCATGTGGTTTTTGTCTTTCTTTTTGTCTATGTGCTGGATGATGTTGATGGACTTTCAAATGTTGTATCATCCTTTCATCCCTGGGATGAGTCCCACTTGGTCATGGTGTATGATCCTTATGATGTATTTTTGAATTCGGTTTGCTAATATTTTGTTGAGTATTTTTGCAACTACGTTCATCAGGGTTATTGGTCTGTAGTTTTCTTTTTTGGTTGGGTCTTTACCTGGTTTTGGTATTAGGGTGATGTTAGCTTCATAGAATGAGTTTTGGAGTATCCCCTCCTCTTCTATTTCTTGGAAAACTTTAAGGAGAATGGGTTTATGTCTTCCCTGTATGTCTGATGAAATTTCGAGGTAAATCCTTCTGGACCAGGGGTTTTGTTCTTTGGTATTTTTTGATTACCGCTTAATTTCGTTGCTGGTAATTGGTCTGTTTAGATTTTCTGTTTCTTTCTGGGTCAGTCTTGGAAGGTTGTATTTTTCTAGGAAGCTGTCCATTTCTCCTAGGTTTCCCAGTTTGTTAGCATATAGGTTTTCATAATATTCTCTAATAATTCTTTGTATTTCTGTGGGGTCCATCGTGATTTTTCCTTTCTCGTTTCTGATACTGTTGATTTGTGTTGACTCTCTTTTCCTCTTAATAAGTCTGGCTAGAGGCTTACCTATTTTGTTTATTTTCTCAAAGAACCAGCTCTTGGTTTCATTTATTTTAGCTATTGTTTTATTCTTCTCAATTTTATTTATTTCTTCTCTGATCTTTATTATGTCCCTCCTTCTGCTGACCTTAGGCCTCATTTGTTCTTCTTTTTCCAATTTTGATAATTGTGACATTAGACCATTCATTTGGGATTGTTGTTCCTTTTTTAAATATGCTTGGATTGCTATATACCTTCCTCTTAATACTGCTTTTGCTGTGTCCCACAGAAGTTGGGGCTTAGTGTTGTTGTTGTCGTTTATTTCCATATATTGCTGGATCTCCATTTTGATTTGGTCATTGATCCATTGATTATTTAGGAGCGTGTTTTTAAGCCTCCATGTGTTTGTGAGCCTTTTTCTTTCTTTGTACAGTTTATTTCTAGTTTTATGCCTTTGTGGTCTGAAAAATTGGTTGGTAGGATTTCAATCTTTTGGAATTTACTGAGGCTCTTTTTGTGGCCTAGTATGTGGTCTATTCTGGAGAATGTTCCATGTGCACTTGAGAAGAATGTGTATCCTGTTGCTTTTGGATGTAGAGTTCTGTAGATGTCTATTAGGTCCATCTGTTCTAGTGTGTTGTTCAGTGCTTCCGTGTCCTTACTTATTTTCTGTCTGGTGGATCTGTCTTTTGGAGTGAATGGTGTGTTGAAGTCTCCTAGAATGAACGCATTGCATTCTATTTCCTCCTTTAGTTCTGTTAATATTTGTTTCAGGTATGTTGGTGCTCCTGTATTGGGTGCATATATATTTGTAATGGTTATATCCTCTTGATGGACTGAGCCCTTTATCATTATGTAATGTCCTTCTTTGTCTTTTGTTACTTTCATTATTTTGAAGTCTGTTTTATCTGATACCAGAATCGCAACACCTGCTTTCTTCTCTCTGTTGTTTTCTTGAAATATCTTTTTCCATCACTTGACTTCTAGTCTGTTCATGTCTTTGGATTTGAGATGAGTCTCTTGTAAGCAGCATATGGATGGATCTTGCTTTTTTATCCATTCTATTTACTCTGTGTCTTTTGATTCATGCATTCAGTCCATTTACATTTAGGGTGATTATTGAAAGGTATGAACTTATTGCCATTGCAGGTTTTAAGTTTGTGGTTACCAAAGGTTTAGGGTTAGCTTCTTTACTATCTTACTGTCTAACTTAACTCGCTTGTTGAGCTATTATAAACACCGTCTGATGATTCTTTATTTCTCTCCCTTCTTATTCCTCCTCCTCCCTTCTTCATATGTTGGGTGTTTTGTTCTGTGCTCTTTTTAGGAGTGCTCCCATCTAGAGCAGTCCCTGTAGGATGCCCTGTAGAGGTGGTTTGTGGGAGACAAATTCCCTCAACTTTTGCTTGTCTGGGATTTGTTTAATCCCTCCTTCATATTTAAATGATATTCGTGCTGGATACAGTAGTCTTGGTTCGAGGCCCTTCTGTTTCATTGCATTAAGTATATCATGCCATTCTCTTCTGGCCTGTAGGGATTCTGTTGAGAAGTCTGATGATAGCCTGATGGGTTTTCCTTTGTAGGTAACCTTTTTTTTCTCTCTGGCTGCCTTTAATACTTTGTCCTTGTCTTTGATCTTTGCCATTTTAATTATTATGTGTCTTGGTGTTGCCCTCCTTGGATCCCTTTTCATGGGAGTTCTATGTACCTCTGTGGTCTGAGAGGCCATATCTCCCCCCTAGTTTGGGGAAGTTTTCGGCAATTATTTCTTAAAAGACACTTTCTATCCCTTTTTCTCTCTCCTCTTCTTCTGGTACCCCTATAATGCAGATATTGTTCCATTTCAATTGGTCACTCAGCTCTCTTAGAATTCTTTCATTCCTGGAGATCCTTTTATCTCTCTCTGCATCAGCTTCTCTGCGTTCCTGTTCTCTGTTTTCTAGTCCATTAATGGTCTCTTGCATCTCGTCCACTCTGTTTTGAAGTCCTTCCAGAGCTTGTTTTATTTCTGTATTCTCCTTCTTTAGTTCTTGCATATTTCTCTGCAAGTCCATCAGCATGGTTATGACTTTTGTTTTGAATTCTTTTTGAGGAAGACTGGCTAAATCTATCCCCCCAGGTTCCTTCTCAGGGGAAGATGTAGCAGATGCCGAAGCTGTCTGGGTTAGTCTTGTCTGGACCATATTTTTTTACCTTTTCATGTTGACAGGTGCTATTGACTGTCAGCTGGGAGGGCCAAACTTTTCACTTGCTACTGGCCTTTCTTTACTGGGACAACTGCGACCCTTATAGGCTGGGTCTTTGTGTCTTGCCCGGCCGAAGTGTAGGAATTTTCCTTTCTGTGAGTGTGGTTTGCCTTAGGCTATTTCTCTGCTTTTGCAGTGCCCAGAGGGGTAATACACGGGGGTGCTGTTTGGCTGTTTACCTCCATGAGGGGGTCTCAGAGGTGTGCCCAGGGTGTTAGTGCGCCCGGTTTTCCTTGAAATTTCCAGGCACTGGGCTGTGTCCTGTGTTGTTTCTGTCTAGCTGTTATATCCCTGTCCCTTTAAGACTTTCAAAAAGCACTCGCTTTTCTTTGTCACAGTGGCATCAGCTTCAAAACCCGCTCAGAAGTCTTGCTGCCCTATTTCCCTAGTTTCCAGACCTTCATGCATGCACTGTGTCTGCGCTCTGGTGCGGGTGACTGGGGCTGGGTGTTTAGCAGTCCTGGGTTCCCTCTGCCTCCCGCAGGGAGCTGGGGGGAGGGGCCTCAGGTCCCTCTGGGCTGCGGGTTGTATCTTACCCCTTTCACCAGGCGCTGGGCTCTCGCACATGTGTATGTAGTCAGGCTGTTGTCCAGTGTCTTCTGGTCTCTCTTTTAGGATTAGTTGTATTTGTTGTATTTTCAAAAATATATATGTGTTTGCGAGGAGATTCCCACTGTCCTACTCATGTCGCCATGTTGGCTCCACCCTCTAGTTGTATTTTTTTAAGATATGAGATATCAGAGATTGCTGCAGTGATGATAAAAATGTACAAAAATTGAGAAATAGGGTATAAAAACAGGAATGGACAGGCAAAAAAGGGAATAATATGTAAAGTGTAAGGATCCTGAGGAAAGGAAGGTAGAAACCCACATAAGAAGAAAAGAGAAAGTTTGTGCTTATAACCCTTACAAAGGTCTTCTTGCACCATTGGCCTGGGGTTGGTCTTGGGGAATGTGAATTTTAGGAAATTTCTCCCAGAACTGACGAGAGTGACTCTTTGTGCAAACAGTGTGGTTTATGCTGAACACCTGCTTTCCTTCCGGGAGTCTGGGATTCTGAGAGTGCTGCCTATGTGAGCAGGCCCCAGTGAAACCCTTGGCACCAGTACCCGAACAAGCTTCCCTCGTAGACAGCATCTCCCCCACGTCACAGCGCCCTGTTAGGGGAATCAAGTATGTCCCGTGCACCTCGCTGAGAACTGACTCTCCGAAGCTTGTGGTGAGGTTCCTCTGGACTTTGCTCCATTTGCCTTTTTCCTTTGCTAATTTTGCTTTGTATCCTTTCCTCTGTAAAATACAAAAATAATCGTAACCCTGAGTACAAGTATTTGCTGAGAATTGTGAGCCTTTCTAGCACATCACTGAAACTTCAGAGCGGTCTTGGGCATCCCCAGTACACCAGGAGATGGAGAGCCAGGCTGGGTGAGCAGACGAAGCAGGCCTGTTCACTGTAACAGGGGAACAGAGTTTGGGTCAGGATTTGTTATCAGTTTTCATAACAGATGTTTAGTAATACATGTTATTAAAACTGAAACTGTTTTGGATGCCATCTGATGAAAAGGAATGATAAGAAATTTATATTAACATATTAGAAAAAAATGAAGAAGGTTAAAATAATCTGTATAGATTAAGAAATCTAATTAGAAAAATATAAATGGGTTGCTAATTACTCAGTGTCCAGTTGCATTGGATAGCATGAGTTTATAGGAATGTGTGTCTGTGTGCACACACACTTGGGTGTGTGGCCTAATTCAACTACTCTGAGAATCCTGTGTACAGATCAGAGGAATAGTGGTTGAATTATTTCAAGATCAGGGCTCTACTAAGTATTTGCAATGTCATGATGACAGGGACATTTATAAGAGAACAGTTTTATGTGATGAGTGATAAGGTTTTAGCTTTCTAGGAAAGAAAATGAATCCATGAAGTATCTTAGAGTTTTATAGGAATATAGAGAAAAAATCAACTGTTTTCTCAGTTAGGACTAGAGTACACTACTGAAAAATTGCAAGTAAGAAAGGACATAGCTATGAGGAAAATTGAAATGGTGACTATAGTATATAGAATTTTGGTTCGTTCAAAAATAAATCATATCCTAACCCCAGGAACCTGTGAATATACTTTATTTGGAAAAAGGATCCCTGCAGATGCAATTTTAAGGATTTCAAGATGAGATGACGATTTATCCATGTGGGCTGTGAGTTTAATGATAACATTCTTAAAAGAGGTAGACGAGAGAAAATGATGTCCTGTGAAGACAGAGGTGGAGACCGAAGTTAGGCAACATGAGCCAAGAAAGGCCTGGAGTCACCAGGAGCTGTAAAAGACAATGAAGGATCCCCCCTGGGAACTGCAGAGCAGGTACAGCCCTGCCAACACCTTGATTTTGGATGTTTGGTCTCCAGAACTGGGAGAGAAAAATTTCTATTGTTTCAAGTCACCAACTTTATGGTAATTTGTTATAGCTGCCCTAAGAAATTAATACAATGACTGTGGAAAGCATGACTGAATTAGAAGAATGATGTGAAAATCATTACAAAATGAGAAACCAAAGACATGAGACAGGAGGATATTGAATCTATCAGCCATGTGGAGTTAGGTATCTCCTAGAATAAAGACAGGATCTGGAGAATGGGGAAAGGCAAGCAGGGATAATGTGAAATATACCAAATGCAGTTTATAACACAATATAGACAATGGATTTATAATTATAAAATATTATGCAAGTAAACTATGGTATTGGACATATTTTAATGTAATGAAAGTGTAATTATATTAATAATTGCTATTGCTTTATTTCAAATACCTTCTTTCACTTCATTAATTGATGACTACTACCAAACTGCATTCTATTTTACTTTAGATGTCTAAAAACAAACATCAAAGAATTTCAAAATTGGCGTAATTGTTTCTGAAAACAAAGCAAAGCAAAACACACTTCACATGTAGTATACCATGTTACCACTCTCAGTTTCATCTGCTAGAATATTTCAATTGCTGTACTTCAGTCAAGGGAGGTTGGAGAAAATATTGATAATGTGCCCAACATCATAACTTAAATCCTCATATCTACTCTGTTAAGGTTGATATAGCAATTCCTGCTCATACGCAAAAAATTTATTGGCCCTCAGTGCTTCATAGCTAGTCAGTGCTGGGCACTCAGAAATTTAAAGCTAGTTTTGTTGGACTTCCAAGACTGTATTTCTCCCCTCTCACCAGATTTTCTTGAAGCGAGAAAGGAAGATGCAAGTCAGTTTATGCTTCTTCCCATAAAAATGAGAGTTGTCCCTGGGTTTTGTGTAAAATGTCAAACAAGTTATTTAAAATATGAAAGCTGCATTTTTAAACCTAACAAATGCATGGTGGGGTCATTTTGCTTAATTGTTGTGGCATCTTTGAAATATCATATCATTTTAGCACTTTGCCAATCTATAAAATGATGTGATAGTTTTTAACAACTGTTTTATACTTGGCCTTTCAAAGGCTTCATGCTTTATGGTCCATCAGCTCCATAGTGGCAATAAGCACAGATATTTTGTGCATGGCATAAACTGTACTCAGACGCTTTCTTTTCACTTGTATAGGCTCTTTTGGAAAAATAGATAAATACAATCTAATGAATGCTAACTCTAGGAAAATATAATAGTAGTGACGCAATAGAAATAAATGAACAGGATATGTATCTTTTTAACTGATTCAATTTTTTTCTTTATTATAGTCCAGAAGTTATACCAAATTATTCTAATTTCCATGCAAATGTCCAACTCTTTGAAATATAAGCATCTACATGAAAAACCACATAAAATTTTACCCTAAAATAGTGCTAGTTTTGTATTACTATAATTGATGTGTCTTACTTACACCCTGAAAGATGGCCACCATGCATTTGGCATGCTAATCTTCAAAAACTAAATTAAAACAATATTGATTATAATGCAATGAACTAAAAATTGCTTAGAAGCATAGTATCTAGAATTATATAATGGTAATAATAAACAATATGAATAGTAATACCCTAAAATGACAAAGAATATAGATTATAAACATATAACAGATTTCCATCTACCTCAGCCTTCATGATGTTTGATTGTGTCTCGTCAGAAAGGCTGCATGAATTGTTTGGGATTCTTTACCTGCCCCTGTGTCTGGAATGTGCCTGGAAGCAGAAAGTTTCAGTGATTGAGTCCCGCAGAAGCATGATCACGCAGACCTGCCTATTGGCCAATGTTAAAAACAGTTAATACATATGTATAATTCAGATATTTTATAGTTATAATTTTTAAGGTAGAAGGATAAATCCTTTCCCTCTTATTCCATCATGACATCAACCACAGGCTAACATTTTGAAATTGCTTTTTTAACCAATATCATGAGCAAGATATTATTTGTTGATACTTTACCAATTAGAAAATTGATATTCAGCAAGATTAAGAAAATTTCCTAAATTCAAAGTGCTAAGAAGTCCTTAGCTCAAGATTCCAAAAGTGTATGTGTTTTATTTTATGTCCATATGGCTTCCTATTATCTCATCTTATTCATATTTTGATAAGAAAAATAAAGGCAACTCAGAGTAGACATATAGTAGATACAGACATGTGTTGGATGGCTTCAGATATGGGAAGTTTCTCTCTATATTCATTCATAAGTGGGGATGGGAGACAAATGAGACATGGTACTACCAAATATGTTACTTATGGAAAGATCAGTTACAATTGTCTTAGGATAATTTTTAAAGTTATGCTAATAAAGTTAAGTGATTTCAGCCTACTTTAAACATGAAAGTGAAAGCCATAGATTTGACTTTAGAGATAATTATTTCTTCAACTGACCATAGAGACCCATAAGAAAATACCTTTAGTCTTCTAAATTTTACTTAATGAGCAGGGAAGTTGCTCAATGAAGAAATGGTTTGGACAGTTTAAATACCCAAAGGTTAATAAACAGAGTATGACAGCTAACTGCAAGAACTGGAAACAATGAATTAAAGCAGAGTGAAAGATGTTTCTCAATATTGACTAATAAAAGAGCAGTTGTATGTCTTAATCAGGTTCAGCTCATTATAACATAAAAATTCAAACTGAAAATTGTTAGACAAGAGAAATAATGTGTGTGTGTGTGTGTATTTTATCTCACACATATATATTTTATCTCACATAAAATAAACTAGGAGATAGGTAGTCTACAACTGGTATCACAGTCCTACACCATTATCAATGAGCCAGACTTTCTTTTTATTTCATCTTCCTAGTACTAAGCTCCCAACTTCAAGCTTCCATCAAATAGTTTAAGACTACTATTCAGGAACTTCAATCATGATATCCCCATTGCAGGAAGATAACATAATAGCCAACTGAGTTGGTTCACCTTAAACAGCCAGACCCAAACAACACTGCTGCTCACATCTAATTCATCAAAATTTAGTCACATTGCCAAGCTAGCTGCAAAAGAGGGTAGGAAAATGTGATCTTTGTGAAGAACAAACATGAAGCTTGCTAAAATTTGAGGCTGGTATTAAAGAAGATAGGGCCATGGATGTTGGACTACATAAACAGGATTTGCTATATCAATGGCCATTTCATTTACTAAAAGAGCAGTTTTGGAAGAAACAGTATGAATTGAATATGGGTTGTGCTGAGTCAGGCCATGTGCTGTCAGGCCATGTATGCAGCAATTTGAAAGGTATAACTGTAAATGTGGATACGAAGCAGGGCGATGGGAATTATATATTATTTGGACTACATATTTAAAGGTATAACTGTAAATGTGGATACGAAGCAGGGCAATGGGAATTATATATTATTTGGACTACATATTTGGATATCAAGTTAGTTATTTTGTAGAAAGACATACAATGACTAAGGGAGACCAAGACACTTTCATAGGCACGACTAATGTTGAGTGACTTTGAAGTGGTCCTGAACAGGTAAATACATTATTCTCTATCTTGTTTGCAACTGCACACCAGATCTGCTTAACAGTTTTACCTGTATATATTTCAAAAGTTTTCACCCCCCATTGCCTTGTTTGCCTCCCCTGCCACTTTCATTCATTTCACTCCAGTCATGACTGGACACCTTTTTATTTCTTAAACTCTCCAAGCTCACTCCCCAGGAGAGCTCTTGCTCTTGCTTTAACTAGGCTTAAACCTCCCTCAACCCCGTATCTTCATCAACCCCGTACCTTCATCGCTCAATTTCTTAACTCCAGTGTGTCTCTCTCAAGTGTCACCCTTCACATCGTAGTCTTCCATGTTCACCCAATTTAGAATTACAACTGTTCACTACAGTATTGATTATTCTCCTTGCCTGTCTTTTCCCCCCCTCCATAGCATTCATTATCACTTGTCATGCTGTATTTTACTTTTTAATTTGTATAATTTCAATTTTAATTTTGTTTAATGTTAACTATGTTGTTTTATGCACTGCTTTATTCACTGTAATTCCCCATGCCTAGAACATGGTAAGCTCAAGTCAGCTGTTTGATGAGCAGACTAATATGTTCAGCTAATTTCCCAGTCCTATCTTACTAAGAACTGTGATCTCTGAAGAAGTTCTCAAGACTGTTTTGATCCCAACCTGCTCATATAAGGGAGCTAATTTGCCTCAGAAATCCTGGAACTATTTCAGGAGCTGAAGCACTGATATTTGTCTGTGCCCATGGTTCTGTAGGTTTCTCTGTAAGTTAGTAAGCATCAAACAGCTTCCCTTCTTTTGTCAGAGCCTAATTTTGTTAGAAAGAGAAGACATAAATGAGTTATATTACATATCTATGGATATAAGAGCTGATAATGCTCATAGGGGAATATGTTTCCTAGGATATGTCACTATGGAGTCAGAACAAATGTATGATAAAGAAGCAAACTTAAGGCATGTGCAATATGTACCTAATTCCCTATATTAGAAAAACTAGATTTATTTCAGAACTCCCAAGTGTGGCAAGGTTAGACCCTGGTGACTTTTTAGCCTTATCCATATTAATTATCAGTATTCTAGTTTAAGTCACAGGAAAGTATTTTTAAGTACACTTGCCGTCAATCCACTTTAAAAGTTATTTCTAAGAAATGCATCACAACACAAAGACAAATACTTTTATGTTCTCATCTTATTTTTAATGCACAAATACACTAAAATAAATTGTTATATTCACCTTAATCTAGTGGTTATTTTTGGATTTCATAAGTATTTTTAAAATTAATTTTGTTGCCCAGATATTAGAAAAGTTTAACTTGATCATGTTTTTCATATGTATGAGATTTATTTGGATACTGACTTAACTCCTTCTTCTGATTTACTAGCAACTTCAAATACTTTTCTTCAGATTAATTTAATAGTATTCATCATAATATAATCCATCATTATGTGAATGTTCTTTTTTGAGCATTATTATCTTCTGGTTCTGTACAAATGTTACATTTAATTATCACAAGAAACTGCCAATTAGATATTATTAACTCTATTTTAGAGGTGATAAAACTAAAGCTTACAGAAGCTAAATGATGTAACCAAATAACTTTACATAATTCATAAATCACATGTCAGCCTCCAAAGTCTGCATTATATCTTCTCTCCAATTTCTTCAGAAAACACTTGCTTTCTTTGCTCATATATTTGAGCATGAATTTACACTAAAGCTTTAGAGTTTTATTTGTACAACTTCTAGGTACCATTGTGAAAGTGACACTCTAAGACAATTTCATGTTCAAATAATTGTTACACCATTTAGAGTTTTAGCCTAAAAATTAAATATTTTTGCATAATTAAAGAACTGTTTTCTGCCCCATATCTCTAGGTCAGTAAACAGAATAACTTTAGTTTACCATATAGGATAATGACTCATTAATACTGTATTTGTTATGTTCATATTATATATATTTGGGAATATATCTGATCATTCCAACTTTTAGGATGAAATTTTATTGTTGTGGAGTTGATAATGGAAGTGGAGGTATGTATGCATTAATGATAACACAGATAATAGTTGAAATCATTGTTTTTGCTCAAATATAGTTTTGCTTAAATACTGGTTAGCTCAAGTCAGTTTCAGTGAGCTGATTTGGAGATTTTACCACCTAATTTGATGATAGAGTCCCACTAAGCATTTGTGTTCATTTTTATTTTCTCTACAGGATTATAAATATCACACAGCAGTATATGCATACTATGCCTGAATGGTATTTAAACCTTTATGACATGACAAATGTTGGCATAGTTAATGCTATTATACATGTGTGAAATTTTTCTATCTCTTGTAGTAATTATAACACTGAAATACAGTTGATGACCTAGGATTCTTTTTCAAATTTGTATTCTCTAAACAGCTGCCTGGAAAGGCTTCCAAATTTAAGGGCAGCACTGCAGTGATGCTACAACCTTCATTTCTAGATTTCACATCAGGGAAAGTGTCCCCTGGATTATAGTCAAATTTCCTGTCTATTGTAGAAAGGGAAGGGAGGACACAGGCAGAGAAATTTTGAAACATTTAATACCAGGAAGTGGAGATGATTTTATACAGTCAAAGGTGTATCACACTTGGAACAGTTTAATTAGAAACTTGGATAATTTGAATATCCCAAACACAGGCAAGTTAAGATTACATTCAAAGCAAAGACATGGGACAGGTTGGCATTTTCATTCTCCTGCTTTAAGCAAGAAAAAATTCAGTCTAGAGTTCTGACCTCAACATAAACCTCAATATAGAATACAATTCAAATGCTGTCATTTCTTGAAGATTTTCAATTATGTTCAGGTGAGGAGAGGTTAAAGGTTTTCTGCTTGGTGCTCAGTCCCCAAGCATCTCATACTCGTCCTCTCCTGAAAAACAGAAAAGCAAAATGTGACTTTATAAAAGTAGTTGAGGGAGGAGAAAAGGGACAGTTAAGGAGGAAGAGTATGAGAGCGAGAGAGGAAGGGAGAGGGCGCGAGAGAAGGTGCTGCCTCTGGGGAGACACAGGGGGCAGGTGGGGCTTGCAGGAGGAGGGCAGGTAAAGGTAAGTGAGCAGAAGGAAATGGGAGGGGGGGTCTTTAAGGAAGAATAAAAGGAAAAGCAATGAAGAATAAAAAGGTTTTAAAACAGATTATTGGGATAAAAATGGTTTGATATGCGAGTTAAATGAATTAATAACACTTCTATGATTAGGTTTAATAGACAACAACTGGTGCTAAATCAATTAAAATTATATATGATCTCATTAAAAACCTAAAGGCAACAAAATATAGTAAAACATAAGTTCTTTTTATAAAGGGCATTCTCTTTTTTATAAAATTATTTTTCAGTGTTCCATTATCAGTGCCCTCTTCTCTCCCTTTGACCTTCTTATTCCTTAACATACTTGTTTAATTAGCCTGGAGACATTGAAAAGTATATACGGTCCAAGTTACATCTGAGAGGAATGGTTAAGTAATTAGGATACAAACCACCCCCCCGGCAAAATAAACAAAAAATCCAACTAGTATTGACCTCATACGTTGAAATGGACCTAATCTGGTTCAGATAGAAAAGTAGGGCTAATGCTGCATTTAAAAAATTTTCCTTGGTTGGATGTTTCATTGTTTTCCAAGGCTAGTCATGTATTTGGCTTACTGCCCTCTTGTTTGTTATTTTGTTAATTTACAACTGTTATTAAATGCTTTATGAAAAAAATGCCTAAACATTGAGTTGTAGGTGTAACACTAAACTTTCTTCACCAAGTGTCATTGAAATATGTATGACTGAGATAGTTAGGCCTGAGCATCACTTAATCCACAGAGACCACCTATAAACAATGAAAATTCCAAGTGGAAAGGCCATGCTAAGAAATTAACATATTTCATTTTCACCAGGGCCCTTTGCTCTCAGCATTTCTGTTTGCTTAAACTGGAAGCAGCCCTCAAGTAACTATCCCAGGTACCTCTCTGTAATCCTTTGGGCCCATCTTTGAAGATTCCAAAGGTAATGGGAGGTAGGCCTTCTCCTAAAAGGGGGGACGCTGGGGTCCTCTGAGCTATATGAGAGATTCCAGGGAAAGAAAGAAGGACCCATATAGAAAAAAGGTACCAAGAGATATTTTTATTTCTGAATACCTACAAAGACTATTGAGAGAATTCCAGTACAAGAGGCATTCATTGCTGTTCTTGCTCCTGACATGCAGTCTAATGCTTCCTGTGATGAGATTGTTAATGTTCTTCTTTTTGATAAAAAAAGAAGGGACAGACTTGAGTTTTCTATGGAGCTTAGGCATTTTGCAATTGTTTTACTTTAATAGTTTTTTACTACCATAGTTGCTATTGACTCGACTTTAATAGGGAAGTAAGTCCCAGCTACATAAATTAATGTAAAGGAGACCTCTAACTCTGGATTTTATAGCCACCACAAATAAAGTTACTGAGAATAAATGAACTAACATTCTGAGATGATAACTACATATATCTTACCTATAATGCAGATTGAGAAAAAATGTATGTTCTTCATTTTTCCATTTATTAAGTCATTTATTTTATTCAGCAAATTATAGAATGCTTTCCATGTAGAAAACTCTGTGATATGTTCTGGGGATACTGCAGTGAAAAAAAAGACAGTCTCCATCCTCGTAAAACTTAGAGTCTGCTGGATGGCATAGCATTAATAAAAATAAAGCCTGTAACTCGCAGCAGTGGGAAGTGTGAGAAGGAGGGTGCACAGTGCTGGGCCTTCACACCAGGAGATGACATTTGGTCAGGGAGGCAAAGCAAGAGCAACACGCGGCTCAAGTTTTGCAAAATTATTTGATATTAACTGGGCAAAGTGAGAAGATAATAGCATTATGAAAAAAGAAGGAACAGCATGTACAAAAGCTGAAATAAGAACATATGAAATAAGGAAATGGAGGCTGAGATGGAGTGAAACATATGTCAGGTGGGACTGAGTTAGAAAACATGACATTTAAAAAGTGAAGATTCTGGATTGGAACAACAGAGACCAACATAGCTAAGAAGCAGAAAATGAATACAGTTGACCATTGAACAACATGGGCTTGAATTCTGTGAGTCCTCTTATGTGCAGTTTTTTCAATAAATATATCGGGAAAACTTTTTTGAGATTTGCAGTGATTTAAAAAAATATTTTCACTAGCTTGCTTTACTGTAAGAATACAGTATGTAATAAATATAACACACAAACTATGTGTTAATTGACTGTTTATATAATCAGTAAGACTTCTGGTCAACAGTAGGCTCTTAGTAGTAGTTAAGTTTGGGGGAAGTCAAAAGTTTTTAGTGGATTTCAACTGCCTGTGGGGTAATTGCCTCTAGCCTTTGCATTGTTCAAGGGCCAACTGACTACAGAAAGGAAACTGGATAGTTCTTGGTATCAAAATAAGGCAAGGGAAAAGCTCAGAAAGCAAGGAACCTGATCTCAGGTAAAACACAATGAGGGATGCATGCTGAGAACAGCTGATTAGGATTCACCCGTGGCACCACATGTCCTGCCACCTTAAACTACTGCCATTGAGCTTGCAGAGTCACTGCCACTGTAAGACTGTGCGCCCCCACCATGAGAAATGTCTTCTTAGTCCCTGTATCTTTGGTACATGGATTGAACACCTAAGTTGCTGGGCCTAGGCCATAGGCATGTTCTAGAAGCCTAAAGGAAGGAAAAGGCAGTATCTTGTCCTTTTGTGACTTCTGGTGTGAGACAGGGCCCCTTTCCAACACGCTCATACACTGTGGAACTTATAGCAGTGATCAGAAGTTTGGCCATAAAACAAATAAGACAGATAATAAATGTCCTCCACATTTTATCTTTTTGTTCCCCAATAACCAAATTCAGCACTGTTTCCCTCTACATATATTTATATTCTTACCAATATATTGTATACATATTTCATACAAACACAATATGCAACCCAAATTCTTGACATATATTGGGTTCAGCTACAAGTCCTGGAGCTTTAACTATAGATGAACTTTTCACTGGTTTTGTCACAATTATCTTTCAGCATTCTGTAACTAAATTGAATTATTAACCATTGAAATTATACCCTAATCTTCCTAATGATGGAAATGGGAAGGCAATAATAGTATTTGTTATGAATATCATTTTTTCCTCTCCAGGGCTAGTCTTTATTCATCTCTACCGCCTTCTTTGCCCAGGAGGCTGACCTGAAAAGACCACCTCAGTGCAGCCCTTCTCCTTTCTAATTTCCATTGCATTTTGGCAATTAGGAAGCTCAGGCAATACAATGGAGGAAGGAAGCAAAATGAGGTTTGGGTATTTATTCCCAGTTTGCCTCTTTGTATATGTACTTCATCCTGGCTGTATCTTCTAATTGAAAGTTTCTGCATCTCTCAAAGTGGCCTTTTCTAAAAATGTCTCTCCTGCTGGATTCTGGCCATCTTTCTCTCCTGCTGTCCTGGGGTTGAAAACAGCTCCACTGTCACTAGATTCAGATACTTTGCCATCCTTTGTGTGTTTCCTACCCTTGCCCATTTCACTATTAATGGCCATTCATTTAACTCTTCTTGAGTTATCCTAATATGATCAACAATATCCTAATACAATATACTCATATCCCTTTACCCCTGGGACCCAGACTTACATAAAAACACAATAAGGAATAGAATAAAGGTACAACTTGAAGGCTGTTGCTTATATGACTTTCCTTCTGTGCCATCTACTCCAGGATCTCTGCCTTCAACCAGCAATATTTTATCTGGTGGGTAAACATATCCTTAATCATTGAGTAATATGAACCCTTATTACTACCTATTATGGATAGCTGGAGAAGTCTTCTAAGAACATTTACCAAGGGATATACTCTAGGACATTATCTGGTACCAATATGCACATCCTCCTTTGAAATCAGAATAAGTTATCTCAATCACTGTAATTGTCCCCTTTGTCCTTGTTTGACCAGTGGTAAGTAAAAATTGCAAAGACCAGGTGGTGGTCTAAACAACTGTTAAATGAAATCATTGTATATCGTAATGGAAACTTATCTCACTTGGATAATGAAATTTCTGCACCCAAAGCCTGATCCCAAGGCAAGAACATTATTATGTACAATTGCAAGACGTATCATCAGTGTACATTTGATATTGACACCTGCGTCCAACATCATGTATTCCAGATATGTGAAAAATTACACAACATGGGTTACTCATTCAAACTTTCTGTATCTTCCAAAAAGGTGGCTTAAACACATAAGACATTACTTTTAGCCAGCACAAGAACTGAGTCATCAAAAAGCCAGTCAATATTCTATGAAGTCACCTTCATTTTCAGAAAGAGGAATATGCCTAGAACAATATATTTTTTGAGCATCAGATTTTTGTCTTTCTTCTCTTTTGATCAGAAACAATGTTAGTATTGTCAGTAGATGTCAGATGGTAGCAGGCATTCAATAAAAATGGGAATAAAAATACTGGCAAAAATAATGTTTTTTTCAGTAAGAAAAAATAACTTTCTCCTCAATCCATGAAGAAAAGTCTTCAATATTGAGAGGCTGAATGCTATTGTATATTACGGGGGTCTGGAGGCCCCAAATTGGTCATTGCTATTGGAAGGCTGAGAAACAAAGTGGTAGCCGGAGTGAGGCAAAGTCCTTCTTTGAGCCCAAATACATGTTACCTGGTTGCTGTTGCTCTTCTTTTTTTTCATGATCCCATTTGGCAAGTGGACTAGTAGAGAAAAGTGGCTGCAAGGCATCCAGGAAACAGGTAATATTGTCTAATTTTGCTTTAGGAAAAATAGGTTTAGATTTCACTTTTATTCAAATATTCCCACATCTTTCTGGGTCTATCCAGTTATGTTACATCTTACCAAACTTTCTTGTCAATGATTTTCCAAATTTATCTCTTCTAACTCTCTGAATATCATGCCAAACTAATGATTCAGTGCACATTAATTGGTGATTATTCTTGTCTGTGTCATTCTTGCCTTTTTATTTTCTCGAAAAGTGGATAATAACTTCTATTGCTCAAAATCTAACCAAAGTCAGGACTGCCTTATTTCTCTTCTGCACCGTCTTTTAGAACCTCCTAATTTTAGTAGTTTAGCAGGCCATTTCCAGCTGGTTCAACACATCATGATGAGTCTTGGCCATTATGAAAAAAGCAAATTGCAAGTTGTGCTCTGCCTACTGAAAAGAGATGCCATTTCTTAGGACTAAAATAAGAACAGCACATTCTGAATCTGTAGGGGTGCGCGCCATGGGTGCAACCTTAGTTGACATATTTGTAAATATCATTTGTAAACCAGGTAATTTTTTCCCCCTTTCAGTCAATTCAACAAAGGAGACCTATCTTAAGGCCATGGGTATCAATTGGGGGAAAAATATTAGTAAAATATGAGTGGGCATGTAGAGAATTAGAGCCAAAAACTGATTGCAATATTTAACCCAATAATGGATAGTGGCTAGTCATGCTCAGCTAATTTGATTAGATCAGTCAGGTTATACTAAGCTCGTGAAAGAGCTCAGCTTTTTGGTTTTCTGATATCTCATGATCAGGGTTGTATCTTCATAGAGGTCAAGGGTTCCTTCTCTGAAGAAGAGCAGTAACTTGCTCAAGAAGACATAGCTTTGCTACAAACTATAGTGGCTATCTATAGAATCTGCATAGAATTTATAACCACCACACACACTTTAAGTCAAGCATTAGAAGGGTCATAGGAGTCACAGAGAAGTTTTGTGAATACTTCAGTCTGAGCTAAAAAGTAAGACTTCTTGTTTTGGGTCCACTCAAAGCCCCCAGTTGGTGAGTTCACTGGTCAGTGAATTGAAACACAAATCAAAATATTTTTTCCAAAGTCTAGATATCCATTAATTGTATATACATATATTTTTTTGGTGAGTGTAAGAAACAATGACTTGCTGTTTTGTTTGGAGGAAGTATATTTGTACATTTCCAATCACTGCAATCAATAAATTGAGTGATCCTTTTCTGAAAATTTAATTTACATTTTACCTACATATATATTTTTTCAAGCAATCTAGGGTACCTGTTCTCTTTAACTTTTAGGGCATACCAACATGAAGTCATCAAAGTAATAGATAGAAAATATATTCTATAGACATTTCAGTCTTAATATGACCAGTGCTGCAAAACTGATGTTTAAGAGTTGTGAACCTGAACATATACTGCTCTACTGGTCAGGTGAAGGCAAATATCTATTTAAAGGGATAGGAAAACAATTTTCTAGGTCATCATACTGCCTAGGAGATAAAAATCCATGTATTAAATTGTTCCGTAAGAAGAACACTAAGTTATTAAACTTACAATAAATGCCTTTCCCTTCCCCCAAGAACAATCTGTCTCCATGAATCCAATCCAGAAAGTTAAGTGAAAGTAAAGATGAGCACTCCTGTGTCACCAGTATGTATGACAGTAGCACCAACCAATGCGATCTTCCAGGAACACGACACAGTGTTAATCTGATTTGACATTTTGGTCCAAAGAAAGTTGTGTGTTCCAACTGGTGCTCCTTTCATTATAATACTGATATTACAAGTTAGGAAGCCACTGTAAAGTTCATAAAAGAAGCCAAACTAATTGTTTGTACCACATAATCAGGAACTTGGGGAGTAAAAGTGTGTAAATTCAGATTCCTCCTGAGCTTAACATGAAGTATATTTTCATCAAAATGCTATTATCACGGGGCATCTCTGTAAGTCCTGACTCTGACCAGTAAGCTCCAGTGATATTATGGAGATCTAGGGGTTAATGTTAGCCCAGTGTTCAATAGTTCACAAATTATTTATTATTTCATTCTGCTAGTTTGTTACCTTAAATGAGTTGAGCTCTCCTTAAAAAAGAATGGGAGGAAGATTCATTGAGGCTACTTGTAAAATAACTGTAAATTTCTTCTTAAAGAGCGCCTAGCCTCTGTTTTATTAAAGGAATTTAAGGTATGTGAATGGACCTGGGAATTGGATTTGGATGAGAAATGACCGTTACACTTGTCATGCCTCATTCATTATACCTGGATGTGTTCCCTTCTTATGCAAATCTTCGGATGCTCACGAGGCTGCCTCTTGATTCTCCTTAGGAATCCTATGGTCAATTACTCACAATTGGGAGAAGCAAGCTGCCTGCTTTTATTTACTTTTTTTTACTCAAAAAGCGTCTATCTGTAGTTTCATATTCACAACTCTCTTCACTGTTCTGAACTGTTTATGTTCTTCCAGGACCATATTTCTTCTTACCGCCACATCCGTATTTACCTTTACTCCCACCTGGAAGAAAGGGTCACTTTCTCAGTAAGAAGATTCAGTAACGAAGAATGCCCTATGGGGTAGAAACAAGGAACATTCTCTTCTGGTTATAGGTGCTTAGGGTGTGTTTCTTTTAATCACTTCAAATCTGAAATCCCAAGTTTCACATTGTCTTGGTCAAAGTCTCACAAAATTCCTATCCTTCAGAAACTCACAGCTAGTGGAAGGCCATCTTGTGGGGAAGCTGTATGGAAATGGAATCACTGTTTTGTTGTCTGATGAACAAGCATGGGCTCCCTAGTGGCAGAATTTATGATAACAGATGGGAGTTATTGCCTTAATTGCTCTGCACCCTCTAGATCCATCTGTAGTAATCTTTATTCCATTTTCTTCATACCTTTGATATTTTTCATATACCTTTTCTCTAGTATACTTTTTCCTGCATTACCTTTATAGAAGCTAGCATCATATTTGCATGTGTTTCCCAAAATTTGTCTAGTAATCTTGTATGTGGCAAAACAATAAACCCTCTTCAAAACTCTAAACTGGAATGTGGGCATGAAGGGATGTGACAGAGGGGGAAGGAGCCCTAGAAGGAGATTTAACAGTCTGAATTCAAGTTCCAGTTCTTCCTTCTATTACTGTTACCTCACACACATAACTTAATTTCTGATTCTCAGTTTTCTTATTCATATATATGAATAATAATGTATCTTTCGCTGAGCTTTAAATAGGAAATAAATGAGACACTATTTGTGAATGTGCTTTGTAAATTATAAATCATTATAAAATATGATAATATAATTTTGTATAGCACAGATTGATATTTTTTGGTGCCTTGGAGTTTATTAGAAAAGTCTATTTCTGAAAAATAACTATTTTATAATAACCTACTGTTGCTACTAACAAACAAGCTTACCTTGCAGAGACAAATTACCAAAATATCTCAAATGAAAAGACTTCCAAGTTAATGTATTTTATTGATATAATTCTTATCAAAAACACTTCAAATTTAATGTACATTATTGAACTAATTCTTATCTTATATGCTTGACTTTTGAATCCTTAATAATCTTTCATTTTCAGACTAAATATGAGAAGGAATCTTCTGACTGTATGAGAAAGAAAAATGTTCACAAACGAAAGTATGAAACCAATGTTTCTCTTGTATTCCTTTATATTAACTAAATTACCAAAGTTTTGCAAAAATCAGTTATTCCAAAGTGAGCTGTCTTTGCTTTGTAGCTACTTTCTTGTCAAAGTTAGTTTATTTCTGTTCCAATCATTCATACCAAACTGGATAATACATTTGTTCAAGTTAGATATTTTATATTTAAAAAGTATGCTTTATATGATGCTAAACTGAATCTAGAGTAAAATAATCTATGTAATAAAAAACACTTATAGTTCAATTCAGTTTCTATGTTTAATTAACATCATTTTTATTTGAGTATAACCTCAAAAAGAAATAACAAGCACCAGTTGTGTTTGAAAAAAACATTGCTTTAACAATTCAGGCATACATTAGTTATTGAATTTTAAGTATGTATATAAAAACATGAATCCATACACACAAATATAAATTAAAGTATTCAGATATTGGTGAAGAGTCATATGTGTAGTAACATTGTATAACATCATCTATAACAGTAACCACCCCTAACCTCTCTCATTGGTTTAGAAGAAGGGCATTGACTTAGAAACACTAGCAACCAGGACGGAAGTCCAAAGTTGGCTCCTCAGGATTCTCAGCCAATCTTCCTCCTGAGCACTTGGTCAGAAACCATGTCTAATCCAGTTGTTGCACTGTGTGACCCTGGCAACAGGAAATGACATGTGACCCAATTCATACCAATAAGACCCTCCAAAAAGAGGGTCACATGTTGAATAACTAGATCCAATAGCACAAGAGCATGTTCCTTGTCAGAATTATAATTTTGTTATCAGTGACTTTCCTTATTGTTTACAGCTGTTTAATGTGCATTTCCTCTAACTTCAACCAAAGCTTTCCTATATGATATGATTTACAAGAAGTTAATTAAAATATTATGAGTAATATCTTTAAGGATGGAAACAAATATAGACTCAAGAATAAATAACACATAGAAAAATAATTTAAAAAACAATGATTTTTAACACCAAGTTGATATAAAATGAATGAATGAATGAATGCTGAACATTTTTAAAAATCAAGGTTTTAGAAAAAAGTTTAAAAAAGTAGTCTTCAAGTGATAATTAGTTATTCATTTAACATGTTTTAGCATTTATTCTAAGCTGTGCCCAAAAGAACATGGTCCACGTCAAAGGAAATCGTGATCTACTGGGTAACTTAACATTGCAAAGTGTGGTAAGTGTTACTATAAGAAAGGGGCTCAAGGCATTATAGAAGAATAGAGGACTTTCTACCTTCAAGAGGGGGGAAACAGAGTCAGAAAATATATTAAAAGGAGATAATTTGAGTTTAATCAGAAATCACAAAGAACTAAACTGGTTGGACTAATCTCATTAACCCTTCAGATGGACTAGTTGAAGAAAAATATCAAAGACCTTGCAGCATGTGTAGCAACCAGAGTAGTGACATTTGAAATTGGCCAATAGTTTGCTATGACTGGATAGGGTGCTGATGGTGACATAAAGGGAACAGAATCTGGCAGCATAAGGGAGGAGCCACCTCATGAGCAACTTATTACCTTTACCTGAATTTGATAGTATCCCATTGATTGTTCTAAGCAGAAATGGGACCTTAACAGATTTTGTTTTAGAAACTGCGTAATGATGAGCATTTGCTAGTGGGAATAAGGTCTGAGAGGTTAGTTAGGAGACGATCACCATTTTCCACACCATAATAATAAATGTGTGAACTAGGGCAATAACTCAGAGCTCTGGAAAATATTCAGAATTCACCCAAGCTCTCCCTGAATGTGAAACATAAGAAAAAAGGAATTAGAGAAGATAAGGAGATGCTTTATACGATGCAGAAAAGTGGCAGGTTTGTTTCAACATGACACTAAAAGGCAACATTCTAGTTACTGAAGCGGCACCTTTCCCCTCTCCTCTGCTTTGTGTCCCACTACACGAGCTCATGAACTATTCCCCAGTATTCAGTTTCATTTTCTTTTTGTTTTTTTTTATTTTGAAAAGTAACAATTACCTAGTATTCTTAGATATTTGTAGTGTGGGGTTTTCAGGTTGTAATAGTCCAGGCTGACGTATTGCTATAACCCATTCCCTAATTATCCTCCAAATTATTGTAATCTGAGGAGATTCCACAGCTCCAGTGAAACTGGTTTTTGTTAAGGTCAGAGATTATTTCCCATTTAATTAAATCCAATGTATGCTTTTAGAATTTTTGTTATATTTGATTAGTTGGTAACGCTTGAGAGAAGTGACCAGATCTCACTCAAGAGATCTACTCCTGGCTTGGTAGTATTCTCCTCGTCAGGTATCTCTCTTGCCTTGCTGACAGCCATTCTTAGGCTTTCCTGGCCTCTCTTTTCTCTAAATGACTCAGATTCTCAGATCATAGGTACTCATTTCTCTATTTTTTTCCCCCCTCTATCATCATTTGCGAATGATCTCATTCACTTAAATACCATGCATCCTCTTTCGCATGTATAGCTACAGCCAAGATATTTTCACTGAGCTTTTGATATTTCCACTTGGAAAGCTCTCAGACTTCTAAATTTAGCACAATCAAAATCAAAATCTTTTTTTTGTATCTTAGAGTCTAATCTTTCTCTAACTTTCAAGAACTGGAATAAACATCTCCACAGTATTTAATTCAGAAACTTTAGATATGTCTTAAATGTTGTAGTTTTTATCCCCAATATACAGTCAATGTTTTTGGCCAAAAAACTTACCTCAAAACTAGCTATTCTTGCCTATCACCTTTTACTCACTGGACAGCCCCATTAACCTATCTGCTGTTCTTACTTATATGTTTTCTCTCCTGTCATCTTTTTGTACACAAGCTTACCACGGAAATTTGAAAATAAAATGATTCATTATCTATTCACATATTTCTTTTAATGGTTTCCAAAGCATTTGTAATAAAATACAAACTCTCTCAATGAAAAAGAAGTTACTGCATGATCTGTTCCCCCACTTGACATGTTCAGCTTTATGCTGTCTTTTTGTGTCTATGCTTGAGT
The DNA here is from genome assembly GCF_030020395.1 of Manis pentadactyla. Taxonomy (NCBI): domain Eukaryota; kingdom Metazoa; phylum Chordata; class Mammalia; order Pholidota; family Manidae; genus Manis; species Manis pentadactyla. The sequence goes on along the minus strand of NC_080037.1, from coordinate 23,324,552 downwards.
CATCTGTGTTTCCTACCAGATCCAATTGTCTTTCTTACCTCTTGTGTTTTTCAATTCATCTCTCCATGCCTGTAAAAATATCCTTCATCTCTTTATATGATTTCTCTAATTCTTCATGTTTCAACTCATGCATCACTTGTTCAAGTCAACCCAACACAGAAAAATACCACTTTTACTCTCCACCATAGCACCTTGTTATTTTCCCATGACATTATTTACCACTTACAGTCATTGTGTTATGTGCCTCTTTATTTGGTTTATGCCTGTTTACTCCACTGAAATGTCTGGAAGAGAAACAGCCAGATATTTATCTAAAGTGACAAGACAGATTTTATTCTGATCACAGCAGTGAGGGGAAGATGCCAGTATAAACCGAGACTGAGCTCAGTCCACTGAAACAAAGGATGGGAGGCTTTTCAAATGTTGGGGTGTACTAAAGGAGAAGTACCCTGGAACTTGGGTGGGGGAGGAGTGGGTGGGAGGGGGGATGCTGGCCAGCGTGATTAGGCCATATGTACGTGCTGACACACTGAAATTACGCCCTTACTCTGCCGCAGAGACTGTGACGTAGGTGCTCTGTTCTTGATGATTGCATTTCAAGGGATGGCTCCCAGGTCCTTGGGAAAGGCATTTCTGGGTCATAGAAGATTTATATCTCAATGGGGTAGAAAAGGGATTTACAGTTGGGGGTTTTCTGAAGTAAATGCTCTAAGAAACAGAAGGTCAAAAGTCTATAGTCAGGTTTTGGCTGCAGCAAACACTAAATTGTTTTGGAAGTGTTGCACCTTCTCAGGGAGGTGTTTTAGTGGAACTGGGGTCACCCTCAAGATGAGGCCTTGAGCTGATAGCAGTTATGCTAAAGTTTGGCCAAGTTTCTCAGTGGTGTGTGTGTGTGTAGGGGGGAGGGTGATCAGGGGTGATTTGGGGATGTAATCATTTGAACCAAGAGTTTGCAGTTCTCAGCTTTTTTTTTTCTGAGAGAGAGAATGGATTTCTTGCTGACAGAACAACTGCAAATCATCGCATGTAGGTCCCTGAGAAGGGCCCAGCTACGGCCTCCGACCTCTGTGCAATTCAGGAGGGACCAAAGTGCCAGGTGAGGCAACCGAGGAGGCTTAGGAGTGTCCATGCAGCACAACTGTCCTTGGGAGTAACGACACACTTCAGGGACAGAAGCATAACAGTTAGAAGCCTGGTCCCTTGAGGAGTCCCCTAAGCTGTCCAGTAAGTCAAAGAAACCAGTTAAGACATTCAAACTAGTTATTCTCTGGAAGAGTTTAAGTTATGCTGGCTGCTTGTTGGGCATGCACCTGTGCTATGACTATTTCTTTATGACTTATTTACAAATACACAGCACTGGGAACCCACTAGTCCATACACAGCTCCGTGAGATGCCAGTAAGTAGATCAAGGCAAGCATGTTTTATAGTCATTTTGTGAAACTGAACTATTTCATGGTTAGAAAAAATAGTTTTTTCCTAAGGTAGAGATAGCCTCTTTCATTTCTACTGCTAACTTTCCTAGCACTGTTCCAGCGCAGGAGGGGGCTAAAATGATGGTGAGGGGAAAGACGCTGAAACGGATTGCCCTGTAAGCTCAGCCGAGTCAATGGCTTTTTCCAGGACCGATTTAAAGCTGCTCTAATCCAGCAATGGTTTGTCCCGGAGTTTCAGGGCCAGAGGTTCCAAGAAATCTCATGTTCCTGCTTTTCCCTTTGGGAAGTTTGTCCTAGATTGCCATTTGAGGGACAGTATAAGCCATATAACAGGGTCCAGTCTGGCGGGCTGAAAGCACTTTGTATGCTTTATAACTGTATATAAAATAATTTTCCTTGAAATTATAATAGGGCTTGTTACTACCTCTAGTGGTTGTGACTATATTCATTAAACTGATTTCTAGTAAAACACCACATTCTTGGAGTTAAAGAGGCCGCATCATCTTCCCAGTCCTGAACATCATTAAGACATAGTTTAGTATCATTTCAAAGAGGAGATTTATCTGGTTAGGTGTATATAATGCTTCTTGCAAGGACCACATCTAAAAGAGTAAGTGGGGCAATTATTAAGGGATACAAGTTTTAAGGCTGAGAGGGGCAGGTGAGAGCAAACCCAGAAATTGCTCTAGTTTGTCTCATTGGCTGCTTGGTGGACTAAGAGAATGAGAGTATAATGGTCCCAGTAGGGGAGCATGGGGTACAGTGAGCTAAGGTGTGAACAGATGGGTATCATTATAATTTGATAGTAGTTTTAGCAATGTGTAAAACAATGTAAGGACCTTTTGATCTGGGTTCCAGGTTAGTTTTCCAATGGTGGCATTTCCAAAATACCAGATCTCCTATTTATAAATCATGTAAGGACTGATCAGAGTTTCAGGGGAAAGGCAGCCTTGACGTTTCATCGGTTATAGGACTGTATGCATTTCATTAATCTCTGATTCCATCTGTCAGTTAGTTAGATCAGAATCCTCTATTAGCGAGAATGAGTAGAGCATTTCCATGTGTCTTCCTGCAATGATTTCAAAGGGGAATAGTCTGTAAAGAGACGGAAGTGAGGATCTCGGAGTCATAAGGGCCTTGAGTGACACTCACGGCCACTGTAGGTTTAGCTCTTCAAAAGGTCAGCTGGTTTGGTTTGAGGATCTCACTGGCTGTTTTCTACGGTGCCTGATGACTGAGGATGGTAAAGGCAGTGGAGCTTTTGACTAATTCATGTTGTCTTTTGATATCCTGTGTAATTTTGTCAATGAAATGTGGCCCTCAGTCAGTAGACATGGTAGAGGGGATACCCCAAGTGGAGAAAATTTGTTCTAGAAATGTTTTAGCAGCTGATATTGTTGAGGTGTTTCAGCAGGGAAATTCATCCATTTAGAAAGCATGCAAATTAGAGTGGGTATAAATTAGAGATATGTGCATGCTGGAGATTTTGGGGCTACAAAAAAGAAATAATTTTGTCTAAAAGTTGGTTTAAGTCCTCAGTTAAGTGAGTGCCAGGTTCATTGGGTTGGAGGTACTTGGGGGGAAAAGACACTAAGGGGCATAGGCATGAAGTGGGGAGGTGGGGACCTGTGGAAGCAGTGCTTTGAGGAGCACAGTGAATTTAGATACCCTGATTCATGAGAATTCAGCTCTTTTCTTAACAGACTTACTGTTGTACTGTAACCATCAGTTGTACTAAGCTTTAACAGATCCTATGCAAGTATTAAGGGGCTGAGAAGGAGGCATATCATGAGGAAAATTATAAAATCCTTCCTGGTAAAATTTTATGATTCCAAAGAAGGGAAGTGGAATGGAGGTGTTAAAGGTAGAAAACTTTTATTGATGAGAATTGATGAGAACTGTGGTGAAGTTTCCTTCAACTCCAAGAGTCATTTTCCCTCGTGAGTTTAGTGACAGTTGAAAATGTTAGACATTTTCATCCTTGGAGAGTAATCAATAATTTTCTTGTAAGGTGGTGAAGACTTCATGTGTTTTCCCTCCTTTTGAGAGCTAGGCAATCCAGGGTTCGGTGCCCTTTTGCCTTACAATTTTAGCAAGTGTTGAAATCAATGGGAGCCCACAATTCTGGAGCTTTCTGTGGAATAAATAAACTTTCTGATTTTTCTAGCCTTCGGTCTTGCTCGAGAGCAGATATGGGCTGTACCCTGGACTTTTATCTGCAGGAGATGAACAGGGAGTTTAGGGGCTGGAGGCACAGCTGGTTGAAGACATACTGGAGAAGGTTGGGGGGGGAAATCTAGAAGGGGATTATGGGGAGCCTTCACAGTCTGAGTGACGCTTGAGTTATTTTAGTCATTTTTTGGCTTCTTCATACCAGGTAAAGTAAGCAGACTGCTGCACATCCAAGAACTGTGTTCCCTTTTGCTCCAAGGCTCCTCTTAAGTAGACTAGTATGGAGATATCCCAGAATCCCCAGAAGGCAATTGTAGCTCAAGAGGGTCTCTACTAAAGTTTTTGCCAGCAAGAAAGAAAGTGGATTGAATTAGGTTTGTACTGGTGAATAACAAAATATGTAAGAATTTAAGACGTGGGAGTTTCAGTTGACTAAGAAACTTACATGTTCTCAAGTAAAGATAGTTTGGAAACAAAGAAGCCTGGAGGTCTAACCCAGCCTCTGCTCCTAACCAGCACGGAAGCCTGGGCCTCTACCCAGCCTCTGTTCCTAGCAAACAGGGAAGCCTGGGCCTCTAACCCCACTTTTGGAGGATGCTCAGAAACTTAAGAATCAAAATTTGTCCTTATGTTACTTCAACAGATGTCTGTCTGCAACACTGGATTGGGAGTCCAGTTCACCACTGGATACACAAATAAGTAAGCGGACAAAGGTCTTGGAGAGTGCTGAGAGGTCCAGTTGTTAGGTTTTGGAGTCTGGTGGTGGTTCCTCACCAGATCTGAGTCATAGCACCATGAAACTGTCAAAGAGAAACAGAGCTGAGCATTGGTCAAAGGTCACTTAACACATTTCATTTGGACCACTGCAGTAGATGAGAGAAACTCCAGTATGAACTGACGTTTAAATCTTCTAAAACATAGGTGGGAGGCTTATCAACTGCTGGGATGTGCTAAAGAGAAAGTATTGAAGCACATTCTCGATTATCTCATTTCAAAAGGATGGTTCCCAGGTCCTTGAGAAAGACATTTCTGGATTATAGATGATATACATCTCAATGGGTGGACAAAGGATTTACATTTGGAGGTTTTCTAAAATAAATGCTCTGAGAAAAGGAAGGTCGGGGGCTTATAGGTTTTGGTTGGAACAAACAATAAATACTTTTGGCCCCATTGAGCATTCTCATTGAGGATGCTGGAATTGTCCAAGGGATATGATCTTGAACTCAAAAAGCCATGCTAAAGTTTGTTCTCATGGACTGTGTGTGTGTATGGGGAGGAGTGGAGTTGGGGTTGAGGGGTTGGATGGAGTCATTTGTGTCTAAAGTTTGTAGTTTTCATATATAAGCTTCATGATCAGGGACTCATTGTCTCTGTTTTCCTATAGTCAATAGGACTAATTCTTATTCTATTAAGTGAATGAAAGATTAACTGCACTCAACCAAAGGCCCAAGATCCTTAAAATGTGATAGAGTAAACTGCCAAGAGTAGTCTAATATATAATTGTTTTATTTGAAATAAGTTTACTGTTATTATAAAATAATGGTGCTGACATACTTAACAAATTATCCATCTCTACTTTAAATTATCTTTAAAATTAATTATATACTTTTAAGAGGTCATCTTTACATCCTTTGGAATTTGAAGTCTGATGAAAGTATTTTGTTAGTCTGGGCCAGCCAAACAGTAGCCTAGTACCCGTGTGATTCAGGGTGGTGTCATTTTGTTAAGTGGTATCAGTTCTCGTGAGGTGCTGGAAGCTGAGGTCTACCACTTGGACTGTCACTAATGTGCCCGTGTAGGGCCTCAATCAGGACTCTGGTCATCAAGGCTCAGGTGAGCTTCCCTGGAGGGCAGGACTCCAGCATGTTGTCAGGCACTGATGCCCTGAAAGGAATGCTGTCCATGACCCCGTGGGAGAGGACAGTGGAAGCTCTCCATTTCACAGGGTTCCTACATCTGTCCTAGGGGCTTCTTCCCCTGGCCACTTTTAATGGAGCAGCTTTCAGTAAGTTTCTGTGAACCCTGCTGTGAATTACCCAACCTGAGAGTAGTTTTGGGAACCCCTGACTTTGAAGTCAATGTCAGTAGTGAGAGTGGTTTTATACATTCCCAACTACATAATTGGCAGATTCTTGCAGATGTGTATTTAAAAAGAAGGAAACAACAAAAAACTTACTACAAAATTTCTAAATCTGAAAAGGTATTATGTAAAATATAATAAAAACTGATATACCATCAATGTTGAAGACTCCAAGTACTTTTCTCCAACCTCATTTCACTCCTGTGCTGATTTTTTTATAATTCCAGTTCACTAGAATTGCTTGCATAGTTAAATAATACATGGTCTTCTGCATGCGTTTCAGTTTCACATAAAAGATATTATCCTGTGTTTGTTATTTTGAAATCTGATGTTTGTCCTGAAAAGACTACTTTTGAGAGTTATCTATTTACTGTAAGTAATCTTTCATTTATTTTCCCAAAACCAAGACGACATCTTCCTCTTTCCTTGCTCTTAACCATGTCATAACCAAGAAATAAATACCAAATGTTTCAAATTCTTTGAATTCAACAACATAAAGACCATTCTGAGTTCAACAAAAGCTGCTGTTTGTTCTTGCAATCACAATTCTAATATTTAAATAATCTTAGATACTATTAACGATATCAGGAGCAAAAAAAAAATCTTGATGGTAAAAACATAAAAATCATGCTTACTCCTCACAAAGAAAACTCTATGCAAATCCTTATTATCAGAAAAGTAAGTCTTTGTATGAAATTCAGTAGATTTGGTTTCTGCTACTAAAGACACGGATTTTACTGTAGAAATTTATTTTGCACTGGACTAAATCATACATTTAAAACATTATCCTCATACTTCTTAGTTTTAGAATCATACCAATAAATTTTGTCAAGTAACAGAAGTAAAATCAAATGCTACTAATAACTGGGACTATATGTTTTAGAATTGTATGATTGTTCCTTTTGTACTAGTTAGCTTTAACTAGAACTGGAGGTTGAAGTGAAAAGAAGTTTAACCATCTTGTCAAATTATGAAAAGGTGGAATAATTCCTTCTTAACATTTAAGTGTTTCTTCTGAAACACTCAAAACATTGCCCCTACAGGTAACTTGAGGCAACTAATCCTCAAGTTCTCAAGTAGCACGTTAATGATTTAATCTCTATTTCTAAGACTTTTCCTTCATCATTTTGCCTTGTCCATCCCTTATATTGATTAAGTCTTCAGTTTGGTGAATCCAAAACTTCCATTCATTCTACCAGTGGTCACTTTCAGCATGGTCTTAAATGCAGAGTGATTTCATATTAAAAGAAACAGGTTTCAATTCCTCTGGGGAAAAACAGAACGGAATCTCTGCTGGTCCTTTCTACTTTTAACTTTGAGTATATCCTGCAATCACACACACACACACACACACACACACATATATATATATATATATGTATATATGTATGTATGTATAATATATATATACACATATAATATATATATATACACACATATATATACATATATATATGTATTTTTAACATTAGGATATGTTTTCTTATAGCAAATTTAGTCTTGAAGATAAAAGACATTAAAAGATAAATAATATTGTTTGTTATTAGTGAAGCTACTTAAAGAAAAGGAGTCAAATAACAGTGTTATTCCTAGGAGAGTACCATACGAACTGGTTTATTTGCTCAAGCCTCAAGCTAACCATTCTACTGATATACTCAGTTGCAGTTATCACAGTGGAAAAAAACATGATTTGGGCTGCATATTCTTAAGAATGTGTCTGCTTAATGCTTTCTGCCAATCTGTTGAATAAGATTAAATTGGATTCTATTAGAAATAAGAAGGAAAGGGAGGAGAGATTTTTTAAAAAATTGCTTAGTCTCAAGAATAGTTTATTTCCAATATAAAACACTAATAGTGTTCCATATGTGATATATCCTTTAGATTTCATGATAATAAAAGAATAATATTGGGGATAAAAAACACATCTGAATTGAAAAATAAGGCATAATTGTTGGCTCAATTTATCTGTTTTAAATTGAATTTTAATATACGCATTATTACCATTTTATACACTCAATAAAATGTTCAGTTAGTATTCTTAAAAAACTTTGTCAAACTGCTGCCTATGCATGAATTTGATGGTAATAGAACCATTTTAATAATAACCTTAAAAAATCGGAAATGTAAAGGATTCAAAATCATACTCTGAAAATATTAGACTTTCTTTTGTTTCCCCCCTTTCATCTCACTTTTGAAAGAAAAAACCATGAAACAAACCTAAACCACGCTTGGTAGCACATGGAATTAATTGATCTTTAACTGCCCAAACCACATTTAATAATTCAAGTGTCATTTTCAACTTGTGGAGAAGGGAACTAGTTTTCTTTCTAAGAAAGATCCTAAGTATTTCTTAGTACTAATTTTTTTAGAGCAGTTTTAGGTTTACAACAGCATAGAGGGGAAGGTAGAGAGATTTCCCATAGACTCCCTTGCTCCAGACGTGCGTAGCTACCCCCGTTACTGACGTCACTCACTAGAAAGGTAAGTTTTCTATCAAGGATGGACCTACATGAGTACATCACGACCACCCAGGGTCCACAGCTTACTTTTGGGTTCATTCTTGGTATTCTACATTCTGTAGGTTTGGACAAATGTATGATGTATATCCATTATTTTATTACTACCTTTTAATTTATGTTTGTTATAACTTAATTCTTTGCTAGTGTGTTGGCTTATAATGTGTCTTCTTGACTTGGTTGAACTATGTTTCGCTGAAATCTCTTCCTGGTATATTTTTCCATAGCGTGAGTTACATCAAAGATTTCCAAGTGGGCTTCCGTCAGGAAGAAGCAAAGCAGCAGCCATTCTGCAGCTCTCACAACTTAACAAGTGACAGGTAACACTTACTGCTCAGTCACCTTGTGGGTCAGAGGCCATGCCTGCAATTGCTCCAGATTCTCCCAAATTTCCTTCAGTTTCTTTCTCCTGTACCCAATGTGTCTTTTGCCATTGATAAAAGGTGTCAGTTTGTTGTTTAATTTGGTTTTGTTTTACAAATACACATATATCAGGGTTAGAGACAGCTAGATCTAACACAAGTTTCAATCTCTCCTAATTTTAGGTTCTAACTCACACTTATGGGTTCCATATTATCCCTCTTCTCACCTACTTTACAGCCAAATACACGTATATACTCTTACCAATGGCCTGTTCAATGGACTTCAAGTTCTAGCATCAGACTCGAAGACACCCGCACTATTTGGACTGTTTTCCAGTTCTCACAGCTGCATAATGGCAAATCTGTTTTAAGAAATGTGTACCTGTGCTTACATACACACTAGCAGTTTGGTTTCTGTAATTTAACTCAGATAAAACCAGCTTGTATTTTGTCACATATTTTCTCTTAAAGTTGTCAACAAATTTCACACAACAATAAAAAATTATTGGCTACTGCATAGGTCAAGTCAGAGGAGTCTCCTTCACTTCCATCTCTGCTGGGGAAATCAAGCAAAAGGAAAATGAGTTTCAACTGTGGACCACAGGCGGCTCCTAAAAACTGTTTCCTTCCAATTTAATTTGCTGGCCAACTGGAGAAAATGTAACACACTAGCTGTAACCTCACAGGATTGTCATCAAGCATGAATTAACCACATAGTAAATAAATATCAGAGCCTGGGAGTAAATCAGGGTGATAGGTTGACTTTTCTGCCTGAAAATCTTCACTTCTATAGGATTTTTAATACCAAAAAAATGGATTCCTTTTGAGCACCAGAAGTAACAAAATTCGGATGATTGCTCAAAAATTTACTGCATGAAATGAATGACTCCTTCAAGATGCTACTGATAAAAGAAGTTGCAGTAGCTACTGCTCTTTCAGTATTGTGTCCTCCACACTGTTTTCCCATAAGAGACACAGGAGTTTCCACACTTCTTCATGGTTCCAAACTGTTCCAGTTTCTCTTTTGTTGCTTGTTCTTAAACCAGTGCAGAAACTGCCTGCAATCACTGCAGGCAGGGGCATGAGGAAATGGTGGCACGCACTCCCTCCTAACAAGAACAAACTATTTAAAGAAAGTGTAAGGAAGAATAAATGAAAGTTATTCCTTTGTTTGAGTAGTTTGGATTGCTTTTCGCAGTGTTTAATTTTACCTACCAGCAAGTGCGTCCAATTAAAGGAAGGAGCAAGCTACTCTTATTGAGAAAGAATATTTCACACTTTTATCAAAACTGAAATTTGAAGCATGGATGAAAGAATTTTAGAATGATATGCTTAGTGAGAAAGATACCTGATTCTTAAGGAAGTGGTTTATCATGTAATTGAAGGCAATAAAGATACTCCTGGGATCTCTGAGATCAGTTGATTTATTCATGTGGTTGATTCCCCAGATGAAAATGCTTTTGTGCTTCCAAATGCACAAGTGTTTATTTTCACAGGGCTTTGAAATAGTGTGACTGATATTCATCAACTTGCCGTCCTTCTGGGCCATGATGTAATGCATGCAGTACTTGGGCATGCTGCAGAAGAGACTAGCTTGGGTCATTAATTGGATTTCCTATGTCTGGTTTTTCTCACAATGATTTGGGCCATTTGTCCTTGAGATAGCTTGGCCCTTTTGGGCCAGTCGATATGATCTAAATTGCAGTAGTGTATGTTTGCTAGACCATACAGTAGAACACTGGAGGCTGAAGCTGATGAAATTGGACTACAGCTTGCAGCAGAGGATTGTATGGAAGTCAGAGACAGTTTTGGCAGCATATGAAATTTGTAGATAGCCTCCTAGGTCGTCCAAAGTTGCCAGAATGGTCAGCCATCCATCCTTCTCATGAAAATTGAGCTGAGTACTTGTATAGAGTCAGATCTCAGCCTCTTAAAACTAGAGACATTTATAATTGCCTACCACTTTCTGGGCCAGACTCTTGATTATTATTCAAACTCAACATGAAGCATTTTCTCGATGAATCAGAGACAGAACATCTAAATATCACTTTTAAAAAACAGAAAATGGTTGCTCTTTCCATTCAAAAACAGAAGTAAATATCATTAACATATACAGTGGAGAAAGTAACTGTCAGTTTAATTAAAATTCATAAATCATAGGATATATAAAAAATGCAGCAGTCATTTTTTAAGTTACTTTAAAAAAATGATGTTTGAAATGAAAACGTGGATATTCTGGGTCAAATCACATATGTTATAGGTATTATTTAAATTCTACTAGGTATTTATTTTTCATGAAATATTGATGTATTTTAATCTATTTTAAAATATCTCCAATGAGGAAAATGTCAGAATAAATTTATATCATACGTTTTCAAAAAGAGAATAAAAAATCATGTACTAAAATATTTGACAAGACTGGCATACATGGAATTTATAAGAACCATCACCACCAATAATAATATGCAAAACAAAAACTAATACTAATTATACTCTTATAATGTGACAAACACTATCGGGATCATCTCTTTGAATCATTATAACTAAGGATTTGTAGTGCTTACTATTATTATTTCCATTCTGGAGGTATGATCATGCAATTTTTGACTTTCTGAGCCCATATTAGAATTTTAGAGTCTGAACTTTTGTCTTCTACAATATGTTTCTCACTCTAACACTAACCTTAGCTTTAAAGATTTTAACCATTTCTCACCTTGAAATATTGAAAAAGTATGTAAAATTTAGGATTTAGTTTTATAGTTCAGTTAATAATAACTAAGTATATATTACATAGTTATACATAATATCAACAAATTCATATCAAAATATAAAAATAACAGGTCACAACATGTTTATATATATGCCATATAAAATGTTAGCATATAGCAGTTAATGTAATCACATCTATTATTCCCTCTGTCAGTGTAACTGATCTCATGATATGAGAGTCAATTATTCATGATAAGTAGCCAAAAATATTAAAGTCACCACCACAGAGCTGTTTTATTTTAATTATTTTTTAAAATAATACTCACATAAAGGAATATGATGTTTGATATTTCATATTGGACGAGTATGGTTAGATCATATCGCCTGAAACTTGGTAGCTTTCAAATTGTGAAATATGTTAGAGCAGGGATTATATTTTATGTTATAATCCCATTTCTCTAATATGCTAGTGCTTGACTCATACAAATCAAGTCAGTTTTCAGTTTCAGTTCTCTTCTGCAAAAGGAAAGTACTCACAACCTATTAAATAAGATTATTTCAATAATAATTGAAATGTATATGAAAGTATTTAGTTAATTTAATTATATCTCTTCTAATGGCAAACTGGATTTGAGATGAAGTTCTTTAGAACTTGTAAAATAGGATGCAAATGTAAGTATTTTTCTTCGAGTGCTACTTTTCTATTCACCATTTGATTAAAAACAGTAAGAGGTCAGTCAAATATCTGATTAGGGGGAATAAAATAAGTTATTCTGTGATGATACAAAGTAGATACAACTGATAAAAGGCTTATGTTTTACTTGTATTGATTGTAGTATGGAAGGAAATAACTTTAAAAGAAAACAGGAAAGAGTAATTTTATAACTAATGCCTAGGTCTAAAATTGTTTTCTAGATATTTTAATATAGAATATTTATTTAATTAATACCAAGTAAATTTCCCAGATGGCTGGAAAAGCCTCCTATTTATGTGACTCAAATTTGGAGCTGGAAAATTCCACGTTTGTATATGTATGTACATGTGTGCAAGTCTATGTGTGTGCATGCCCCAGCATTTCTCATCTGGGAATCAGCTCCTGGGGACTGATCTTTGATCCTTGCATGTGGCATCCTCCAAATCATAGTCTGTCAAATTCTTCCAATGTTTCAAATTTCTCTAACCCCTGCCACTAGCCAGAGAAAACTTCTATTTTTTCTGTGTTCATGTGATGAGATTGAGCCCACTCAGATTATCTCCCCTTTGCTAAAAATAATATAACCATGGGAATGATACCTCATCATTTATAGATTCCACCCACACACAAAAGGGAGGACAAGGGTCACTGGCAGCCATTCTTATAATTTTGTCTGTTACAGAAATAATTTTTGTATTACCAGATACTCCCATGAAAAGAAGTCTTTATGAAAGTTTTATGAAACCCTGTATTGAAGGAAAATGAATAGTTTATTAGGCTTAAGATTTCTTCTAAAATTCATCAACTTAATTTTTACTTGAAATTAGCTTTTTACTCTTCTTCAAACAAGATAGAAACATATTTCCAGAAATTTCCATAGTATTTAATTTCTGCAAGTCTTATCATTCTCCTCTAGGAAAGCTATGCAATTCTCATATGTTCTTATGAAGTTCTCTTTGGGCTCTTGAAAATGCTTTGTGGCAGACTATAGTTATAATAAATGGTGGGACTTAATGGGTTTTCAGTACAAGTAACAATAATAATAATAAATAATCTTAGCAAAGCACAGCTTGAAAGACTCCATTATTTTAATATACTAGTTTCCATGCTTCATTTCTTCATCTGGACCTTCTTATCTTTACCTCTTTGACTTAAGGGGAGTAAAAAGCTCCCCACTTAACACAAAATTCTGCCTCTCAAGAACCATTTACACTTACTGCTGTTTTGATGTAAGATTCCCTCTGAAAACAGGTTAAACATCCAGTAATTGTTTGAATGTATTGTTGATTATTCTGACATGGAATGAAGAGGACACCAAAGCCATCTCCTTAACAACATCAACATATATAGGCATTATACTAATGGGCCACTGGAGTTTGGTATGACCATGTTGCCCTAATCTTTTTCTACTTTCCCTTCCAATTAGCATAAAATCCTTCATATGTTTTTCCTTTTCTTATACTCCAATTTACTTTTTCACTGAAGTGTAGGAATTGAAATACCTACAATTCACCAAGCACTTTTTGAAGAACTGGAAGTAACTACAGGGGACAAGAAATGCACCTGCTTTCTTGAAACTTGAGTGTCTGTGTCCCAGGAAAGTTTTCTTTCATATGAGTTCCTGAATATATCAAGATATGTCCAGAAATAAGCACTTAAACTCTTTTCCAAATTATATAATTGCCATATATAGTTTTTCAAAAAAACAGGTATTTCAATTTTGATAGTGGTAGGGAACGACTGATACAATTGGCTGAGTGATTTTCCCTTGATCCCCTGATCAGTTGACATTCCATAATTGTCAAGAGGGCACACCACTGGGAGAGAATGTCAGGGATTCTAGGTGTTATGTCTTACATAGAAGACTAAAATAGTATCCTTAAGTTTGATCAATAGTTTCTTGGATATGTTTCCCAGGGGAAGTAAAGTAATAAGGTTGAACTTTATTTTCATTTTGCTATTTTTTGTAGCATTTTGCAAACTTGAAATTATTTACTCATAACTATAGTATATAAATTGTCATTTTGTTCTTTGTAGCATTTTGCAAACTTGAAATTATTTACTTATAATTATTTCTTTATTGCCTCTCTTTCAACCTAGACCTGATTAGACCATTAAACTCCTGGTGTCAGAGGCAAGTCTGTTTTGTTTATCAATGAATATTCCAGACATAGCACATTACCAGGTGAAAGAAAAGTGTTTAATAAATGTGTTGTCTGACAAACTGATTAACTGGGAAAATGCTTACTCCAGAACAATGTGGTAAGACTCAATATAATGCTTTTGAAAGCATTTGATAAAACGTGATTTAATTTTGTGACTCATGTAGGATAAAACATTATAAGTAATAAGTTGTTTAGGGTAATATTCAGTCCCATAAGTAGATGGTATGAAGATGAAATCTCAACAAATTATTCTTTTCCTTGCTTAGTGAATGCCTTTTCAGACCATATGTTTAATACCTAAGAAGATGTACCATTTTGTTGATAATCTATTCAAGAAGAGCCTGTAATTAAAGAAGTTGGAGAGGCTTATACTTGGAGAGGGCCACTCTCATTTTTTCTCTGCACATTTTTCCCAAATTAATCCATTCCAAACTGAAAGAGTTTGTCATATCGATATTCACTATGGAATGTTCATTTTCAAGGACTTTGGAAAAGTTTGTTTTGAAGTCTGGCATTAGGTCAGATTTTGGCATCTTGACTATTTTAATTTGTCTGTGCTCCTTCAAAATTATTCAGCAGATCTTGATGAGAGGTCAAAATTGTTGACCTCAACTGCCTACTTCAAACAAGGACACTTTATCCTTTTACTTGCTTTTGATAGAATTTTCTGCAAACTTAGATACAAATTTCTATTGTATCATCTATAGAACCTCCTGATGATAATTACTATTCAGCTGCAAATTAAAGGATGGTTTTGATCAAAGTAATTATAATTTGGATCACAGCCCAATGATAAAACAGTTCAAAGGATAATTTCTTACTAAGTATGTGGCAGAGGTTTACAAAGTTGATTAAGAAATTGTCAGAACCTGTTTTTCAACCATGAAAAAACTACTGCAATTATGATTACTGATATTATGTGACTTAATACAAGTCTCTAATATAAATATACTTTATAAATTGTGTATCAAATATAAGATAAATTAAATAGGTTTTTATGTTAAGGGAATGTAACAATTTTACCTGTCTAGATATTACAAAAGGTACAGTCACAAGATATTTGCCATAATATGATTTATTTTAGAATTTGTGCCGCTTTAAAAAAAATCCTCTTTTCTCTGAGATTCCATAGCAGCTGGGTTTTGCACCCTTAAAGTCCTTTCATCACATTTCAGTGCCGCCTAGACACTTGTAAAGTTGAACTATTCCATTATTGAAAGCATTACATTGATCATAAATCAATTGTATTCCTGCTGTCTAGCATCATTCTTAATCCAGTGCTCTGCTCTTTCACTGGCGAAAATCATTTTGTATAATCAGCTTTATGTTCTGCTGAACAGGGAGATACTTGTTTGTGTTTCAGGCAACTGCCTATTGGATTGATATTTAAACACAGTGCAATGAATGGAAAACTTGTGTTTTGTGGTAATGCCTTTGATTGTGGTTCACCATTGTGTCATAAATCCATAATTCTAATTCTGTTCTACTCAAAAGAGTCAGTTAACAAATAAATTTCAAAAGAATACTGACTTGTCAGCAAAAATGAATGGGATATTATTTTAATAAAATGAAATGATGAAAGATTATATCACTAATTAAGTTAATTGTTCATTAGCATATGTTATTTACACATTTGTATTTGCTAATATTTTACTCTTTCTCTGAGGTATTCAGTTTCATTCCTCTAACCCTAATCTATAAGAAAATTCTATTAATTTTGAGTCAAAATCTTCAATGCTCTCCCACCACTGTATATTTAAGAAAAAAAATGTGGTATTTGCACAGAGTATTAATATAAAGTCAAGTCCAAAGCTTTCACATAGAATATTTCCTAATGATACTACTACTATTACCAATAATAGCAATTTAGTACCTTTTATCATAAACACTGTAAATTAGAACTTTGCACATTTTCCTCCTCAGTAATGACCTTATGTAATGGAAGGAAATCATGTAATGAATGTGTACAATGACTGATCATTAGGGAAAGGCATCTTAATAAAAAAACCTGTTAAACTACAGGATATTGCCTCTCACGGGAAGTTACACCAGCCTTACTGCTTAAGTCATGTTGAAGTAGCCCCGAGACAAGGAGCACTGGAAGCTGCACGAACGCCCTTCCTTCCTTCTACTATGAATGCCTTTAACTTGCATGTAAGAGAGGCCCTTCCTATATATATTGGCGGGTTTGCTACAACAAACACATGGGTCTTTTATCTCTCCTTTGGAAATATTAACAATTTATGAAAATTTATATAGCAATGGTAATGGTAAAATATGTTAATATATGATTATTTCCTATAGTATGTAATCTTTCAATGAAATAAAAGGAAATTTAAAATTTTTGTTAAAGACATCACACATAGGTATATACATGGCACACATACTATTTTGTTAACTCATCAGTGATAAAAAGAAAAATAATTCAGTATTCCACTTATTACAAAAAAAAAAGACTGATAGCCTAGTAGGACAGACATATTTGGACTCTTATAGCTACAGTTTGGAGAGAAAATTTGTAGGAAAAACAAAACTGAAACCAAAACATAAAAAGCTTTATATTTTTGAGTGTGTGAAAAATTAAGGAAAACTAATAGCACTTAAACACTCCTATCCTTCAGATCTTAATATAATGAGAGTTTAGAAATTTGTCATCTGTTGGGTGAAGATATGTATAGAACAAGCAAGTCACAAAGGACACACTGTTCAATGACTATAAAATGTCAGTTATATAAGTAAGTTCTAGAGATCTACTGTGCAACCCTGAACCTGTGGTTGACAATTCTGTATTACACACTTAAAAATTTGCTGAGACTGTATCTCTTCTTAAGTATTCTTACCACAATAAAGTAAAGAAAGAAAGGCAGGGCAGGGCAGGGGAGTGCTGGTATAGACGTCCCGGTGTTCTGCCAAGTACTCCAGAGCAGAGCTGGGCACTGTGTTCCCGTGGACAGATGCCAACTGCTCCCAACCCATGACCACCCTTTATTTGGGGCTGGTTGAGAATAGTCATGTACAGGTTGCTTGGGCATTAATGAGTCTGACCTAAAGTAGCCACAGTTTACAGCCATTGTGGGGAAACCATCTGTAGGACTTGGCTGACACCATGGGGCCTCTTAGAAGGTGCAGCTATTTCTAGGTGAAGAAAGCCATCTGTGCCCTGGCGTTTGGACACAGCCCTTTCCTTTAGATGTAGAGAAATCAAGCATGACTTCTAGACATAGATTACCTGGTTTAAATCTCAACTCTGTCACTAAAAGCCTGTGTAATTTGGGGCATGTTGCTTAATCTACCTGCACCTCTATTTCCTCAACTATGAAACAGGATAAATATATAAACAAGTGATGAGGATTAAATGAAGTAAAATAGAAGAGACGCTAAAACCATGCATAACACAGAGAATTACTGTTTAAGTGCTAGCTGTTATTGTCACATCACTTTCTACATAGCCACTCTAGAAAAGAGGGTGGACAGACTTGTTGGGTGACATCAGGGCAGTGATGAGGTCCTTGTGTCCTTACAGAGTGGTTCTTTCTCTCGTCAGTGGCTGGAGGTTATATGCTAAGTTGGCATTGTGTCTGATTTTTTAATAAAATTATTATTTGATCATTGTAACACCTTTTACTAGTCACAGAATCTGAGATAAGAAAAAATAAACCCTTGATTTTTTTTAAGTTGTAAATATTTACTTAGTATTTATTTTAATTGAAAGATGTCAAACACTAGAACAAATCTCAGTGTAAAAGTAATCACACTTAACGGTATTAATGAGGCATTACAAATTTTAGTTTAAAGATTTAGCTATAGTTCCATAACATATTAATTTCAGCTCATGATTCACTGTTTCCAAAAAAAAGTTATTAATTGTATGATACAATATAACATTTTGAATTGATACTATACAAAATGTGATCCTATTTTTATAATCAAAGATTGATATCATTAATATTAAGCAATTTATATTCCATTTGTTACTATAATATCTATAAGAATATTTAAGATTGCACATGACATATAACATTGCTTTGTGACTAACCATAATTTTGAAAAATACATTGTAGGTGATATATTCATATGATGGTGTACAAATGATAAACAAAATAATGTTCTATTTCAGTAGGTGAACTCTAAAAGCAGACTGATCTTAAATTACATTTTGAATCTCACATGGAGCTCATTGTTTGGACTGACTCAAAGACATGGCTAAAATTTTAGTTTAAGAGAGGCATGAATCTGTTCTATGTTTTGGGAGTGGTGTAGAGGTTAAAATTATTTCAAGCTCAAAACATTTCAAGAACTTTTCAAATGCTTACCTAAAGCTTTGGTTTAAGCCTGGCAAACTACAATCTACTCTGAGAGAAGAAGTTAAGAATAACTAACAGGAAACTTGGAAAACACTCTAGATCCAGGTCTAAGAAAAAGAAAAGAAAAAGTTGCTAACTTTCAGAACATCTAGATGATACAGAATTCACCAGAGGCAGAGAGATACTATATCATAAGAGGATTGTCATCTACCATTTCCCACTGAAGATGTGAAACTTGTTTTAGACTCAAATGCCAGAAGTTGAGAGAAAAGCCAGAACTGTAATATATTTATTGTTAGTCTATTTCAATGAAGAATACAGGAAGTCACTTCTATTATTACTCTTTGCATGTTATTATTTTATTTTGTTTTTGCACTGCATTACTTTCCTTAACCCAGACAGAAACCAAGTTCACTTCTTGAAATTTTCAAGCTCCCCTAAGTTCCCTATAAAGCTGGATTATAACCTGACAGGCACTCTCTAAACTGCAATAGCATCATCTATGGTACAGTGGGTCCTGGCTTGCTGATATCGTGCCTCAGGTAGTAGTAAGTGAGTGATAATGGTAACAGACAGTAGTTTGAACCCTGAAATACTTGTAAAATACAGGACATAATGGTTATTGTTCTATGAAACTACAGATAATGAATGAGCTCCCCTATAGTTAAATGATTATAGCACTTGAATGTGAGCCCATGAAAGATATTGAACACATCTTGGATCTAGGCCAGTAGAAGTTAATATAATAAGAAAGATTTACAGAGTAAAAGAAACATCTGTCTATTCTGCATCCATTCTTCAACAATATTTTTTGAACATCTACTGGGGAGAATGCGCTATGTTCTTTGAGGCACATAGAGATAAATTAGATGAACATTCTGTTATCTTGGAGCTCACTGGATATAGGCAAGTGAAGTATAATATATAATCAAAGACAAAATTAAAGTGTAAGAGAAAACATTGATATAGATCATGTGCATGTGCAAAGAATAGATTAAAAGACTAAGGCAGTTCAGAGGAAAGAGGCATTACTTTCAGAAGTGAAACAAGAAATAACTTATGGAGCACATGGAATTTGCGGTGGGTTCTCAAGAATATGTAGGGTTTGAATATGAGGAAAAAGAATAATAAGAATTCGAGGACAAAGATGGACAAAGCCTAAAGATGAATAAGACTAGGTTAAAGATGGTGAACATGGCATCCTTAGAAGCACCACAGCATTGTACTGTGCAAAATAAGTTTGTAAAGGCAAAGTGAAGGCAAATACTCAGTATCTGGTTTTTAACATATAACAACACAATGATTAAGCATAAGGTCTTGAAAGAAAGAAAGACCTTGTTTAATTTCTGGCTCTTGCATTTCCTGCTGTTACAAAGTTTGTAGTCAAATTGCTTCTAAGACTCAATTTCCTCATCTGTAAAATACAAGTAGTAAAAGTATCTACTTCATGATTTTGACATTAGGAAATGAAAATATGCAGGACATGTGCTAAGCATATGGTAAATGGTTAATACATATTATAGATAAGTATTTTAATAATGCAGTAAGGAGTTGTTAAATAAGTAATGGTGAGATCAAAGCTGTGCTTCTGAATGAATAGGCCAGTTTTTGAATAAATCATTTAGATAATGAAAAATTGAATGCTGAGAGAAGAAACTGGAGGTAGAGAGTTCAGCAATAAGGTTATTGCTTGTTTCTAGGCAATGACCAGAGCTAGAACAGTGGTGTGAGAAATAAATTGTAAGGGGCATGTGCAAAATATTTAATACATCATTAGCTACCTCATGGATAGGATTTAGCAAATGACATTAGATTCATGATCACTGGGGGCGAAGGATGGTAACATTTTATGTTTAGTGATTCCTGAATAATTTTTCATGAAAAAAAAATACTAAAGGGATAACTTCTCTATTTAAGGATGTGTTAAGTCATGTCACTTTCAATACTGTTTAGATTTATCCATTAACCATTTAGCTTTCTTTGGGATTACCTAAAAGGAAAATTAAAAGATCACCAATACATAAAGTAATATGATATATGAGTCACTAAAATACAATGAGACTAGGGACTTGGAAATTTTCCCCAAATTTAGCCTGCAGGAAACTCTGAGTCATGGTTCCCTCCAGGCTAACTGACCAGATTCATTAGTTAGTTTATCCAAATGACTGAACTTTTTTTGTGAAAGATAGTGCTTGGAAGGCAACATGATATAGTCAGAACTAGAATAACCATGAAACTAGTGTAGCTTATGCTTAAGGGTTTCTCATACTAGCCTCGTCCAAGTCTTGCTAAATATTGTGTGTTTGTAATTTTGAATTATTTTTCTTAATATTCCATAATATGCAGGAACTTTCAAGACTTGGATTCATCCATGGGAATAATCTGTGAGTTCTTAACTTTTATTCATTTTCTAGGTTTCAAATGACTCAAAAGTCTTTTGAGGTTGTAAATAACCCTTTGTGTCCCTGAGCATTTGTCTGTTGAGGAGGTTGTAGACTGTCTCAGGTTTTCTAAGAGGTCTGAAAACAACACCAATATTAAGAATTTTGAAAAAAATATCTGACAGTTGTTATCAGGACAGAGGTGGGCATGAGAAGGAATGAGACAAAGACATTAGAACAGAATATATTTAAAAGGTCCCCAGGTAACTCTAGTGTGCATGCGGATTTGAAACCCATTGATCAAACCATTCTTGAACTGTGTTGGAATGGTTAAAAGGAAGGAGTCAAAATTTTGCAATCAGAAAATCTAATTTTGAATCCTGTGACTGCTTGGGCAAGATATTTAACCCCCAGAGCTTTAATTTCTACATTAATAAAGTTAATATATTGATAATATAAACCATGTTATCTAGGGTAGGTAAAAATAGTAAGTGAGGAGGGAGAACTGGGAGAGAAAAATGGTGCAGTCAGAAAGAGGAAGCTATGGTGCATGAAGTATTATTGGAGTCAAGGTTTCAGGTGATGTGAATGAGGAAGTGAATCTGAAGAAAGAAAGTAAATGATTAGAGATGGTAATTAGAGAAACGGATGTCTGAAGCAGAGATTGCTGAGTGGGTGCAGCCACTGGTGATACCAAGATCTAGGGCACTGACCACAGATGTAGATGACTGAGTTTACACACAGGAGATTTGTGGAGAGTGAAGAGCAATTGAACTAATCTGTCAGGAATTGAAAGATTTTCCAACTGGTTGTTTAAATTGCTGAGAAACTGTCAAAGAAGGAAGAAGGGTGACCCCAGATTATATACAAGGAGAGGTAATCACATTTATTTTTTCCAAGCCAAGAATATTCTTTGGCATTCCCATTTTTAGAAGTGTAATAATAACCTATAAATGAAGTGTTACTTTAAAATGTCATAGTAAGAAACATAAAAAATTAAAGTGCATCATCATGTGAAAGAAAGAAGTTAATGACTTATATTGTTTCATTATTTCACTTTCTCCATCTCCCCAGGCATGGAGTGAATGATTAAGCTGTTACATTAACCTTACTACTAATCAGTAAGGCTAATTTCTAAAGTAATATTATTCAATAAAGTAGAAATGTTAAGGGGATTCATTGTCAATTGGTATAGCTGTCAGATTCTATGTGACACTTTTTCGAGCTCTGTTGAGACTAAAATTCAGCATACTACTGGAATTGCCTCTAACTGCTTAGTTAGTAAAAAAAAAAAGAGAACTCTTGTATAGTCTGGATTTTGTACACTGTAGAAAGAAGACCTTATTTGTCACTCCATTTCTTAGGCCTCTTAATAATGTTTTACTGCTTGGAATTAAAGAAAAAAGAAAAAAATTAAACTGGAATTCTCTCAGGTTGCCAAAGCTTTTGGCTGACACAGCTGGTTCTTGAGGTCTTTTCTGACAAAGCCTATTGCAGAAATGGTTGTTCATCTACCTGACAATCAATACCCTTGCCCTCCTCCAGCAAACTCCCACTTAGGCAGCTAATACAAGGTGTGCAGTTTTCTGAGCTCCCTTTTTCTTAAACTGTCTCGAACTTCAAGAATTTGGAAATGATTTCCTTCGTCTAGCAGTACTTTTCATAGCCCTGCTACCACCCCACTCTGAGCCAAGGAAAGATTTAAAGAAATAAAAATACCTGTTGGCTTTTATACTGTTTAAATTCTCTAGGAGCCACATATCAAATTTTTACTGCTGTGCTATTTAGGACATTTTAATTCTTTAACTGTCCAACTCTGCCTGACATACTTACTTACCTTAGCCAAGAAACTGACCTACTGGGAAAACAATTGTGTATTGAACTCTGTCCCATTTGACAAGTAATAAATGAGATCTTTAAAAGGGAATGACCAATGTTTTCTTGCTGAACATTGTGCAAACAAATAAAGGTTTAAATGCTCTAAGTTTCCAATTTTTTAGGTGAGTGAAATACAGAATTCTTTTTCTTATAAAACTTGAACAATTTCTGAAAACATAACTTAGTACATTGGATCATTTTTGCCTAACTACCCATTGCTAATTATGTATTTGTGTACACATTTTTGTATGAAAACTATCATTTTCATAAAGAGCCTTACATAAAATGCATTTTTATTTGTACATAGTATAAATAAATTATATATTACCTTGACTTATTTGATCTCAAAAATACTAGACAAAATATTACTATTTCTGCTTGTACAGACATGGAAATTGAAATTCAGGGAGATTAAATGATTGATTAGATTGCACAGCACCTCCGGGGTTGAAATCACATTATTCATGCTATTTAACCATTTGCTATTTACACTTTCACATCATGCTGAAAATTCTATCAACATCTCTACAGAGATTCTTCAAATATATAATGTTTATATATTCCTGAAATTTGTATTAACTGGTTAAGGAAATCAGACTTAAATGTACAGATATTGTTTATTTAAATGCATTCTGACATGAAATTTGGCAAATTAAAAAAACTTTTAAATGTGACTCACTTATTCTGAATAATGATGATAAAATTAAAAGCATCACACATGAAAAGTAGTTTTACCAGTGTCGTAAACATGTTTTTCCTTTATCCTCCTTTTTTTAAACAAAACTGATATTATTATATACATATTACACTGTGATTGGAGTTATCTGTGGCATGAAAGAGAATTACATTATACATTTTTATAGTCCTTGTTTCTTAGAGAAGAGAGTATTTCTAAACCACTCTTTAAACATCATGACTTTATTCACTCTGCCTCTAGACATTTAAATAATGTATTCTGTCTTGTTTCAAACATTTATTAATTCTTTAGAAGCTATTTATTTTTGAAATATCAGAGAGTTTAGGAGTTGAGGATGGAGAAATTTTTTTTTAAGTAGGGAGAAGCTACTTTATATACTGTCAAGGAAGGCCTCTTTATAGCTAATATTTAGTAGGTATTTAAGTGAAGAAAGAGAATACATGTAATAATCTAAGGGAGGAGTGTTTTATGCAGAAAAAATATTAAGTAGAAAGGCCCTGAGGTGGGACAATGTGTGGGTATTCAGTGCTTAACCAGGAGGTTACTAGGGCTTTTGGGGCTTGATTAAGGGTGAGGATAGCTAGAGAATGAAACTTCTAAAGGGTATTCAGGAATACGAGTGTGTAATTCACGTTCAAGTTTAATAAAGACTTTGACTTTATTCTAAGTGTGATTAGATGCCATTGGGAAGAACAAGGAAGTAAAATAAACTAATGTTAATTTTTATGCTGTGTGAAGTGACTATACAGGAAGTGACTAAACAAGGGATCCACTTCAGAGGTTGCGGTATTGTTCCGCAAATAGATGAAGTAGCTTTGACTAAGATGGCAGCATTGGGGTTTGTAAGAAGGGGATTGATTAGTTTAGATAAATTTTAAGTCTAAGTGATAACAGAATTGGCTAATGGACTAGATACAGGATGTGAAAAATCAGAGAAAGAAAAAAAAAATGTCCTTTACGTTTTACACCTCAGCAATTAAGTGAACTAATGTTGCTCCATATTGAGATGGAGAGAATCAAACCATTCCTGAACTGTGTTGGAATGGTTAAAAGGAAGGAGTCAAAATTTCACAATCAGAAAAATCTAATTTTGAATCCTGTGCCTGCTTGGGCAAGATATTTAGGTAAGGAGTTAGTTTGCTTGGGGCATGGCTGTGGAAATCAAGAGTTGGATTTTGGGGATACTGTGTTTAAAATACATATAAAGACCCAAGTGGACATGCAAAAGTGACAGTTGGACTTATGAATCTGAAATTTCAGTGGCACATCTGAACGTTTAGAGGTCAAAGAACTTAAAGAGAAAACATAATGGTAGAAAAGCAGAAGGCAGTGAGACAGGCAGAAAATACGGGGTTTCCTAAAAGTCAAGTGAAGAAAATTGTTCAAGATATAAGAAGAAATCAATTGTTTCAAATGCTGCTGAGATTTCAGGAAATGATCATTGAAAATTAACCTTTGAATCTGGCAATATCAAGAGAGTGATGACTTAAAGAGTAGTTTATTTTGAGTAATGTAAAAAAAAGTAAGAAGATTTGGAATGTGATGGGTGTAAGAGAGACGGGACATCAGGAACTGCAGACTGTAAATATAAGTAATTTTTAGAGGAGTTTTGCTATAAAAGGAAGAAGAGAAATGAGGTAGAATTGGAGAGGAAAGTGGAATCATGATTCTCTTTGCTTTATTGGTGCTGATGCTGTTATTATTTCAGATAGAAATTTCAATACATGAGTAGGCTGTTGGGAATTTTCAACTAGAAAGTAAAACAAACAGAAAGAAAAAAAATTGAGGATGCAAGAGATAAACAAATTAATTATAATACCAATTCCTTGAAGAAACAGGTATAAAAAAAAAGATTCTCTTGAGTGTCCTAGTTTTCTTAGACAGTAGCAGAGACTTTACATTAATTTTTAGATGAGAGTAGGCAGAGTACAAATGTAGAGAGGTTTTAGATTTAGAATGGGATCATTAAGAAATTCTCTTCTGATTGCTTCTTACTTCTCAGTCAAATGAACCAGTTGATCAGCTGAAAAAGAGAAGACAGGATAATGTATCAGAGAAGAGAGAAGGTATAAAGTAATATGCACTTAAAATAGAATATAAATCCTTGCTAAAGTCCTTCTGAATTGATTTTACATTCCTAAAATCAGGTTAGTATTTGATCTACTCTCAGCTCGTCTCTCTAACTTCATCTGCATCCATTCTCTACTCCCTTCTCCCACTCTCTATTATCAAATCTAATCTATAAACCCTTAAAAGAATGGCACAGCACACACGGATTCCATCAATGTAAAATAGTTTCCAAGTTCAGAAATATATTGATACAGTTCACCTACATTAATAGGTCAAAGATTAAAATCATGATACTTACTCTCAAGAAATAAACATTATCTTTGACCAAATGTTACTTTCATTTCAAGTTAAAACCTTATTAAATATAAATAATAATTCATTATTATAATTACCCTAGAACTAATAGTCTATGTAATTAGATTACACTAACAAATAAACAAGCAACAATATTAACAGACATATAGTAAAATAATCAACACACTCTTTATGACATAGAAGAATAAAGATGTAGATAACTACTATCTCACTTAAACCTAATAACCATATAAAATAAGTACTCTCTCTTACTGAGTTTGATAGAAGAGACAACTTTTTAAACATGACACAAGTATTGATTAGTCAAGTATGATTTTATTTGAACATCAATGGTCTGAATCCAATTTGGGGCTACTCAAGATGTGAACATGTGAGGGAGATGAAACTTCATAACACCAAATTTGATAGTCTGTATCTTGTTTAAAAGTAAATCTCAGAGGCAGAGCCAACATGGCAGTGTGAGTAGGGCAGTGGGAATCTTCTCTCAAAAACATATATAATTTTGAAAATACAACAAATACAACTAATCCTAAAAGAGAGACCAGAAGACACAGGACAACAGCCAGACTACATCCACATGTGCGAGAAACCAGCACCTGGTGAAAGGGGTAAGATAGAAGCCCCGGCCAGGAGGGACCAGAGCACAACTCATCTCAGCTCCCGGTGAGAGGAGAGGTGTCAGAGCAGGGAGGGAGAGGGAGCCCAGGACTGCTAAACACCCAGCCCCAGCCACTCGGACCAGAGCGCAGACACAGTGCATGCGTGGAGGGCTGGAAACTAGGGAAACAGGGCAGCAAGACCTCTGAGCAGGTTCTGAAGCTGATGCCCCTGTGACAAAGAAAAGCGAGTGCTTTTTGAAAGTCTTAAAGGGACATGGACATAACAGCTGGACAGAAGCAACACAGGTCACAGCTGGAAATTACAGGGAAAACCGGGCACATTAACCCCCTGGGCAACAGCTCGGAGGCCCCTCACAGAGGTAAACAGTCAAACAGCCCCCCGTCCATTACCCCTCCGGGGCGATTCCTCCATACCTGACAGGCAAGACACAAGAACCAGTCTACACGCAATTACCCAACATAAGTAACTAGGGGTCGCAGTTGTCACAGTAAAGAAAGGTGAGTAGCAAGTGAAAAGTTTGGCCCTCCCAGCTGACAGTCAATAGCACCTATAAACATGAAAAGGCAAAAAAATATGATCCAGACAAGATTAACCCAGGCAGCTTCAGCATCTGCTACATCTTCCCCTGAGAAGAAACCTGGGGAGATAGATTTAAACAGACTTCCTGAAAAAGAACTCAAAACAAAATTCATAACCATGCTGAGGGACTTGCAGAGAAATATGCAAGAACTAAGGAAGGAGAATACAGAAATAAAACAAGCTCTGGAAGGACTTCAAAACAGAATGGACAAGATGCAAGAGAACATTAATTGACTAGAAAACAGAGAACAGGAACGCAGAGAAGCTGATGCAGAGAAAGATAAAAGGATCTCCAGGAATGAAAGAATTCTAAGAGAGCTGAGTGACCAATCGAAATGGAACAATATCCACATTATAGGGGTACCAGAAGAAGAAGAGAGAGAAAAAGGGATAGAAAGAGTCTTTGAAGAAATAATTGCTGAAAACTTCCCCAAACAAGGGAAAAAATGGCCTCTCAGACCACAGAGGTACACAGAACTCCCATGACAAGGGATCCAAGGAGGGCAACACCAACACACATAATAATTAAAATGGCAAAGATCAAAGACAAGGACAAAGTATTAAATGCAGCCAGAGAGAAAAAAAGGTTACCTACAAAGGAAAACCCATCAGGCTATCATCAGACTCCTCAACAGAAACACTACAGGCCAGAAGAGAATGGCATGATATACTTAATGCAATGAAACAGAAGGGCCTTGAACCAAGACTACTGTATCCAGCACGAATATCATTTAAATATGAAGGAGGGAGTAAACAATTCCCAGACAAGCAAAAATTGAGGGAATTTGCCTCCCACAAACCACCTCTACCGGGCATCCTACAGGGACTGCTCTAGATGGGAGCACTCCTAGAAAGAGCACAGAACAAAACACCCAACATATGAAGAAGGGAGGAGGAGGAATAAGAAGGGAGAGAAATAAAGAATCATCAGGCCGCGTTTATAATAGCTCGACAAGTGAGTTAAGTTAGACAGTAAGATAGTAAAGAAGCTAACACTGAACCTTTGGTAACCACAAACTTAAAGCCTGCAATGGTAACAGGTACATACCTTTCAATAATCACCTTTCAATACATTTCAATACACTAAATGTAAATGGCTGAATGCACCAATCAAAAGACACAGAGTAATAGAATGGATAAAAAAGCAAGATCCATCCATATGCTGCTAACAAGAGACTCACCTCAAACCCAAAGACATACACAGACTTAAATTCAAGGGATAGAAAAAGATATTTCATGCAAACAACAGAGAGAAAAAAGCAGGGGTTGTGATTCTGGTATCAGACAAAACAGACTTCAAAATAAATAAAGTAACAAAACATAAAGATGGACATTACATAATGATAAAGGGCTCAGTCCAACAAGAGGATATAACCATTATAAATATATATGCACCCAATACAGGAGCACCAGCATATCTGACACAAATACTAACAGAACTAAAGGAGGAAATAGAATGCAATGAATTCATTCTAGGAGACTTCAACACACCACTCACTCCAAAGAACAGATCCACCAGACAAAAAATAAGTAAGGACACAGAGGCACTGAACAACACACCAGAACAGATGGACCTAATAGACATCTACAGAACTCTACATCCAAAAGCAGCAGGATACACATTCTTCTCAAGTGCACATGGAACATACTCCAGAATAGACCACATACTAGGCCACAAAAAGAGCCTCAGTAAATTCCAAAAGATTGAAATCCTACAACCAACTTTTCAGACCACAAAGGCATAAAACTAGAAATAAACTGTACAAAGAAAGCAAAAAGGCTCACAAACACATGGAGGCTTAACAACATGATCCTAAATAATCAATGGCTCAATGACCAAATCAAAATGGAGATCCAGCAATATATGGAAACAAACGACAACAACAACACAAAGCCCCAACTACTGTGGGACACAGCAAAAGCAATCTTAAGAGGAAAGTATATAACAACCCAGGCATATTTGAAAAAGGAAGAACAATCCCAAATGAATGGTCTAATGTCACAACTATCAATATTGGAAAAAGAAGAACAAATGAGGCCTAAGGTCAGCAGAAGGAGGGACATAATAAAGATCAGAGAAGAAATAAATAAAATTGAGAAGAATAAAACAATAGCAAAAATCAATGAAACCATGAGCTGGTTCTTTGAGAAAATAAACAAAATAGATAAGCCTCTAGCCAGACTTATTAAGAGGAAAAGAGAGTCAAAACAAATCAACAGTATCAGAAACGAGAAAGGAAAAGTCACGACGGACCCCGCAGAAATACAAAGAATTATTAGAGACTACTATGAAAACCTATATGCTAACAAGCTGGGAAACCAAGAGAAATGGACAACTTCCTAGAAAAATACAACCTTCCAAGACTGACCCAGAAAGAAACAGAAAATCTAAACAGACCAATTACCAGCAACGAAATTGAAGCGGTAATCAAAAAACTACCAAAGAACAAAACCCCCGGGACAGGTGGATTTACCTCGGAATTTTATCAGACATACAGGGAAGACATAATACCCATTCTCCTTAAAGTTTTCCAAGAAACAGAAGAGGAGGGGATACTCCCAAACTCATTCTCTGAAGCTAACATCACCCTAATACCAAAACAAGGCAAAGACACCACCAAAAAAGAAAACTACAGACCAATATCCCTGATGAACATAGACGCAAAAATACTCAACAAAATTTTAGCAAACTGAATTCAAAAATACATCAAAACGATCGTACACCATGACCAAGGGGGATTCATCCCAGGGATGCAAGGATGGTAAAACATTCGAAAGTCCATCAACATCTTCCACCACATCAACAAAAAGAAAGACAAACACCACATGATCATCTCCATAGATGCTGAAAAAGCATTTGACAAAGTTCAACATCCATTTATGATAAAAACTCTCAGCAAAATGGAAATAGAGGGCAAGTACCTCAACATAATAAAGGCCATTTATGATAAACCCACAGCCAACATTATATTGAACAGCGAGAAGCTGAAAGCATTTCCTCTGAGATCGGGAACTAGACAGGGATTCCCACTCTCCCCACTGTTACTTAACATAGTACTGGAGGTCCTAGCCATGGCAATCAGACAAAACAAAAAAATACAAGAAATCCAGATTGGTAAAGAAGAAGTTAAACTGTCACTATTTGCAGATGACATGATACTGTACGTAAAAAACCCAAAAGACTCCACCCCAGAACTACTAGAACTGATATTGGAATACAGCAAAGTTGCAGGATACAAAATCGACACACAGAAATCTGTGACTTTCCTATACACTAACAATGAACCAACAGAAAGAGAAATCAGGCAAACAACTCCATTCACAATTGCATCAAAAAAAAATAAAATACCTAGGAATAAACCTAACCAAAGAAGTGAAAGACTTATACTCTGAAAACTACAAGTCACTCTTAAGAGAAATTAAAGGGGACACTAACAGATGGAAACTCATCCCATGCTAGTGGCTAGGAAGAATTAATATCGTCAAAACGGCCATCCTGCCCAAATCAATATACAGATTTGATGCAATCCCAATCAAACTACCAGCAACATTCTTCAATGAACTGGAACAAATCAAAAATTCATATGGCAACACCAAAGACCCCGAATAGCCAAAGCAATCCTGAGAAAGAAGAATAAAGTAGGGGTGATCTCACTCCCCAACTTCAAGCTCTACTATAAAGCCATAGTAATCAAGACAATTTGGTACTGGCACAAGAACAGAGCCACAGACCAATGGAACAGACTAGAGAATCCAGACATTAACCCACACATATATGGTCAATTAATATTTGATAAAGGAGCCATGGACATACAATGGCAAAATGACAGTCTCTTCAACAGATGGTGCTGGCAAAACTGGGCAGCTACATGTAGGAGAATGAAACTGGACCATTGTCTAACCCATATACAAAAGTAAATTCACAATGGATTAAAGACCTGAATGTAAGTCATGAAACTCTTGGAAGAAAACATAGGCAAAAACCTCTTAGACATAAACATGAGTGACCTCTTCTTGAACATATCACCCCGGGCAAGGAAAACCACAGCAAATATGAACATGTGGGACTATATTAAGCTGAAAAGCTTCTGTACAGCAAAAGACACCATCAATAGAACAAAAAGGAACCCTACAGTATGGGAGAATATATTTGAAAATGACACATCCGATAAAGGCTTGATGTCCAGAATATAGAAAGAGCTCACACGCCTCAACAAACAAAAAACCAATAACCCAATTAAAAAATGGGCAGAGGAACTGAACAGACAGTTCTCCAAAAAAGAAATACAGATGGCCAACAGACACATGAAAAGATGCTCCACATCGCTAATTATCAGAGAAATGCAAATTAAAACCACAATGAGGTGTCACCTCACACCAGTAAGAATGGCTGCCATCCAAAAGACAAACAACAACAAATGTTGGCGAGGCTGTGGAGAAAGGGGAACCCTCCTACACTGCTGGTGGGAATGTAAATTAGTTAAACCATTGTGGAAAGCAGTATGGAGGTTCATCAAAATGCTCAAAACAGACTTACCATTTGACCCAGGAATTCCACTCCTAGGAATTTACCCCAAGAACACAGCAATCAAGTTTGAGAAAGACAGATGCACCAATATGTTTATCACAGCACTATTCACAATAGCCAAGAATTGGAAGCAACCTAAATGTCCATCAATAGATGAATGGATAAAGAAGATGTGGTACATATACACAATGGAATACTACCCAGCAATAAGAAGTAGGCAAATCCTACTATTTGCAGCAACATGGATGGAGCTGGAGGCTATTATGCTCAGTGAAATAAGGTAAGCGGAGAAAGAGAAATACCAAATGATTTCACTCATCTGTGTAGTTTAAGAACAAAGGAAAAACTGAAGGAACAAATCAGCAGCAGAATCACAGAACCCAAGAATGGACTAACAGGTACCAAAGGGAAAGGAACTGGGGAGGATGGTGGGTAGGGAGGGATAAAGGGAGGAGAAGAAGGGGGGTATTAAGATAAGCATGCATGGAGGGGTGGGAGAAAGGGGAGGGCTGTACAACACAGAGAAGACAAGTAGTGGTGATTTAACAACATTTTGCTATGCTGATGGACAGTGACTGTAAAGGGGTTTATAGGGGGAACCTGTTATAGGGGAGAGCCTAGTAAACATAATATTCATCATGTAAATGTAGATTAATGATAACAAAAAAAAATAAAGAAAAGAAAGGAAAAGGGGATTACTCCCTGATAGGATAAAACTAACTGTAAAGCAACGATTAATGCATGCTTTAAATATCCTTAATTTTTATCCCTTAAAGGGTGTCAGATGATCGGCTATGGAGGTACATTTTTCTGATAATATTCCTTTCTCTTAAAAAAAAAAAAAAAACAGCAGTTCCTGTGTGGTGACCTCCAATGAGTTCTACACAAGGGTATAAAGGGCATATAAAAGTGTAGGCAAAGGGTCTGTTTGTGTTTATACAGAGGATCAAAGCCTAATTTGGCTACCCAGAAAATGAACCAAGATACGATATGAAGAAGAACTTCCAACATCAGCACTCTCGGGAAGACTCATACCAGAAGATGATCATTAGAAAACCTCAACAAAGATCCAGGCGCTGCTATAGCTGTAGATGCACTCTTCCCACCGGTTCCTGGACTTGCCATGGGCGTGAAGAAGGAGATATCTAAGCTGGCCTGTGCATACACTAAAACAACAAATTTGACTGGATCTATACTGTTGGAACTCAACCAAGAATTAAGGGAAGTGCAAGTTGTAGCGCTCCAAAATCTTACAACTGCAGACTATCTACTGTTAAAAGAACATATGGGATGTGAACAGTCCCCAGGAATGGGTTGTTTTAATTTGTCTGATTTCTCTCAGACTGTTCAAGTTCAGTTGGACAATATCCACCATATCATAGATAAGTTTTCACAAATGCCTAAGGTGCCTAACTGGTTTTCTTGGTTTCACTGGAGATGGCTGGTAATTACAGATATGCTTTGGTTATGTAACTATACTCCTATTATGTTAATGTGTGTGTGCAATTTAATTAGTAGTTTAAAACCTATACATGCTGAAGTTACTCTACAAGAAGATATGTCAAAGAAATAATCAATCTTCCCATGTTTTCTTCCGCCTGCTACTTCTATAGCTTTTCTTCTTCCTTCCTAATTACAACCCTTAAATAGAATTCGTGCCTCATATCAAATTTACCGAATATCATAATTCTTCCAAGTGGTAAAGATACCTCAAGACAAAGGCTGGGCATAGAAGCCACAGGGCATAAATCTGCAAAGAAGTAGAAAGCTAACCTTTTCAAACAATAAGGCTTCTCTCTCACTTACCAACTTTACATTTCCCTGTATGGCCCAGAAGATGACTGGTTAGCCAGAGACGGGTAAGATTCCTCAATGGAGGAACAACCTAAGACAGGCACAGTCACAGGGGAGCCATCAGGTGAGAAATTGGGGATCAACGGAGGTGAGGCTTAGAACCTCACCCCCCCTGTTCTGAGAGAAATCTTCTGCATATGTGGATGTTTTATTGCCCTTGTCTAGCTTGGATTAACACATAGTCTACAGGCACACACCTGATCATCTACATTTGCTCTCTTACAACACTAAACTATGTTTTCTACCTTTATCTTTCATCTACCTACCACTTCAGCATTTTATTAAAAATAATAATAATAAAGAGAGAAATGTGGTATCCACATATAAATCAAGTATAAAAATTGAACGAATATTTATATTTGAACTGATTGTTTATAGTTCATAATGCATGATCAAAACCAAAAGTTTCTGTGATGACTGCCCTTGTACTGTTCACCATGTAACTTATTCACTATGTAAGAATTTGTTCTCCATGTCAGAACTTGTTCGTTATGCTTCAGAAGTTTGGAGACTGATGAAAATTAGGCTTGGGGTGGATTAATGATTGTGCATTGAGCATTGAGTCCCCTATACAGAATTTTATTGTTGTCAACAACCATTTGATCAATAAATATGAGAGATGCCCTCTCAAAAACAAAAAGTACAGACTTCCAATTGTAAAATAAATAAGTAACCGAGATGTAATGTACAGCATAAGGAATACAGTCTAAATATTGTAACAACTTTGTATGGTGATAGCTGGTAGCTAGAATTATCATGTATATAAATGTTGAGTCACTGTGTTGTACACCTGAAACTAATGTAATAATATGTTTCAACTACCCTTCAATAAAAAATAATTATCTACAGAAAAACAAAAACAAAAACTGAAAACAGGGACTAAAACAGATACTTGTATGCAAATGCTCATTGCAGGATTATTCACAGCAGCCAAAAGGTGGAAACAGTCCAACTGGCCATCGAGAGGCAAATGTATTCTTCCATTAAGCAGACTCTGATTCAGCCACAAAAAGGACTGAAGCTCTGACACATATTACAACATGGATGAGCCTTGAAAACATTAAGCTAAGTGAAATTAATGAGACACAAAAATACAGATATTGTATGATTTCATTTATATAAAATATCCAGAATCGACAAATTCATAGAGACAGAAAGTCAAATTAGAGATTACCAAGAGCTTAAGGAAGAGGGAAGAAGAGTTATTGCTTAATGGATGCAGAGTTTCTGTCTGAGGCATAGAAACATTTCGGAAACAGCAGTTGAAATTTCCACAACATTATGAATGTAATTAATGTCACTCACTTATACACTTAAAAATGGTTAAAATGAGAATTTTTATTTTATGAATGTTTTACCACAATAAAAAAGTTTAATCACGTAAAAAAAAAAAGTAAATCTGAGTGTAAGTCAAGTTTTCCCAAGCCATGCTAGTTAATGGGCACAAGTCTCATTATGCTTGAGATGATGGTGCAGATTTTACTAGTCATTTGCCCCACCGTGCTGCACAGTCACAGTCTCTGAGAGACCATATCCCAAGTATTTGTTGGGGTCTTTTGTATCACCTGTAAAATCATCCTCTCAGACTGTTCATCGGAATTATAGGCACAGCTTTTGTTCCACACAGAAAAAAAGGGGGCGGTGGTGGTAAGCAGAGTAAGTTTTTGAGACAGCTGAAAATAGATTGGCACATTGCAATAGAAGTTTTTTTTTGAAAATGAACGTAAGGAAAGACTAAGATGTATATAGAAACTTGTAATACATGGGGGAAATAATACCACTCAAACAGCAACGCATTTCACCAAAGCCAAATCTAAGCTAGAAGAAAAAATAAAGGGACAAATGTCAGTCTTATACTTTTCTCTCTGAAATAATTGTGAATATCAGAGAGATCATTGAGTTTTAAACTAATCATAAAATATCCTTTAATTTTATTTCTATATTTATTTGATTCAACTTGTTTAATTTATTCTCACTACTTTATTAAAATTCACTAATACATTTTGAATTTATATTTCAGAGATTCAAAAATGAAGACTAACAGTCACATCCAAAAAAACATTAAATGCATTAGAGATCTGACAGTCTTCCATAACATCACCTTAGTAGTAAGCTGTGTGGCAGTATAATTGGAGAAGCTGAGCAGGACATAGGCGATTGATTCACAGACACCCTGCCTGATTAAAAGTTTGAGCTTTTCTTCAATGTGTTTTCTCTAAGAGGCTCACAAATTTATTCAGAGGAAATGGCTTGTGTTGATTTCTGTCCAGGAGGGGAAATATTATTCCTGGATCTTGAAAGAAACTTCAATTATGATTTGAACTTTAAGGAGATATTTCAATTAAAAAATTTAATCAATACAGATGAGAATTTATTCCAGAAACAATTTAGAACCTTTTATAAAAGGTGCATTATATATATTCTATATTTAAATTAAAATGTTTGTGTTCTTTTTAGTTCTTATTAAATATGAACTTCTGCACTGTCTTGATACAGTTTTCCTACATATGTATGAAATGAATAGTTTTACAGTTAGATTATTGTATAAGCATATAGGGCATTAGTTAAGAAACAAAAGAAACCAAAACAGGCTTTGTTTTTTCTAACACTGCTCTGATCTAATCCTATCTTAAATCTTAAATCATTGCAATGTATACTTTAAATGAACTAAAATATGCAAAATGGCTAATGGTAACCATTTCGACTCCTCTCTAACATTTTAACCTAACGTGTTGTACATAGTTTAGACAACATATTTTTAAATCAGAAAAGCTGTGTTTGTGAGACTGCTCCGATGGTAACACTGTGTGTACAAATACCCAGTGTGTCTACTACGATGTAGAAAAGGAACCCAGAATACTGAAACTCTCTCCTCTCTTGTGGCATCCACTACAGATACAGCTCCACAATCAATGCTGCAGGGCTTTAAAAAGTTATCCAATCATTTTCAAGTCATTTGGGTCATAATATCTTTAAATAGCAACGCCACTTTCCAAATTCTACCGATAGCTCTACGGACTGCACTAACCTAAAGACCTCAATTATTTGGGCAGGAAATCAAGTTCCTCCAGTTCTGTAGGTGCCTTTATTATGTGCAATATAATGGAAACAAATGTGTGCATATTAAACCCATATAGTTGTAATCTCAGCCCTATGACTTTATGTCTTAGGGCAAGTTCACATCTCTGATGTTCAGTTCCCTCTTTTACAATATTGGAGATTATCAGATATGACAGGAACATCATTTTGTGGACTAGGAATGATAACATTAAGTCATTTTACATATTTCCTGAAAATAGTGAATTCTCAATAACAAAAATAATAGGCTTTATTATTACAGGGTTTCTAATATGGCATAGCACAACAGATATTGCCACTTTTACCATCTTTTAAAAAAATAGACAAATAAAGTCTCATTTTATTTCTTAAGCAAATAATTCTAATTTTCAATTGTATGGATATAATGTCTAAAATACAAGATTCTTAGGGCAAAGATCCATATTTTCTTACCTTTTTGATTGCTATCATCAATTACCATTGAAATGAAATTAAATGAAACAAAGTCACATGGAGTAACAACTATTCACCCTCCTTTGAGAATACCACCACAGAGAAAGCTTTGAGCAATCAGTTGATAGATTCCTTCAGTGACACCACAGAATAAGTGGAAAAGGTTGGGTTTTGAAAACAAGTAATAACTCCTAATAAACTAACTATAATTTACATTTTCATATCTTTACCTAAGATTTCTGCAGTTTGGAAAATGTATTTATCCTTGCTAAATATTTATTTAATTAAAAAGGCTGTTAGTAATGTTTATTTCCTAAGTGATTGTTGAGGCTCACATAAAACAGAAAGTGGAAAGTTGCACAACATAAAGTCTGATACATTGTAAACAATGCATATGCACTTGTTAAATTAACGACTTTGCAAAAAAGGTTTTCTTTTTTTAATAAATGGGCTAACAATCAGTAGGCATGTGATCAGTGCTAGGCTTCCCCATTCTTTCCCTATGGTTGGCATGTTCTTAGAGTAGGACCATCTGCAACAAAAAGTCATATTGCTATCAGGTAATAATGAAAGAAAAGTTGAAGTACACGTCACACTGTGTATTCACATCAGAGTTTTTGGAAGTGCAACTTCTGTTTTAATTGAAATCTTGAAAATGGAATCCTGGCCTCAACAAACATGGTAAAGTTAGTTGTGAGAAAATATTGAGATTATCAGTCTTTCAGAAAAAGTCTACTTCTTTCTTTTACCATAGTAATCATGTACCATATGTCCTTGAAACAGATTCTAAGATGATGTAGATCTTAACACTGATTAAAAAACCATTGTTCTTACAGAAGGTAGAAGGTCACTAATCATGACCATAGTAAAGATTAGAGGAAACTTCACCATCTTAAGCAGATATTTACTAGCATTTACTATGTTGCAGGCACTATAGATACATGTGTTAATAAGACCAGCTACTTACTTTCATGGGTTATAAAATTTCTGACTTTTGATCTAGGAGTGGGAGGATGGTAATTATGCTGGGTGTTGCTTATGGCTGTCTTGCCTATATGGTAGGTTAGCATGGCTAGGCTACAAAGCAAATTGGTAATTTATTGCAATCATAAAACTTCCAAGTGCTTATAAATGATAATATCCAGTTACTTTTTAGATGAATTATTCTCCAGAAGAATTCTTATTTTTTAGCTGTCCTTAGGCTTTATTACAAAGCTAATAAAATTTGTTAATTAAAAGATGTGTTGAAAAAATGTGTTTTTTTTATCACAAAGAGTAAGTTCTAACACTATTTAAAATAATAAAACTGCAACTATCCAAATATTAAGTGGATAATAATTCTTACTTAAAGGTTATAAATCTATCAGGCTAGACTTGATTATATTACAGAAAGATTATATTACAGTAATAAGCAACATCAGAATCTTACTATTAATACATCTGTGCTCAAGTAGCATGAATGTTGGTAGGGAAGGCTTTGTGTTCTGTGCTGTCCTTGAAACAGATTCTAAGATGATGTAGATCTTAACACTGATTAAAAAACCATTGTTCTTGCAGAAGGTAGAAAGGGAGATGGAAAATAAATCACAAACTGACTTTTAAATTCGTTCTTCTAGAATTCTCCTATTCCCATTTTATTGGCATATCAAGTTGAGACAGGGACCATGGGTGTAGTCAGAGGAGGGTGAGGGCCTCTGGGAAAAGCAAGGCAGGATAATTACAGTCAAAGCAGTGTAACTACATGCAAGGAAACCCCTACCAAAACTCTTAAACATTAAGATCTAGAGTCATTCTTCAGTGAGATCAGTTAATATTCCCCAGATAAAGGAAAGTAGCCCATATTTTTATTATGTTAATCATTTGTAATCATGTGTAAGATTCACTTTAGCATGCTAAAAGGCCTACGTGCTGTCTTTCCTCCTTCAGACCTGATGAGGTGATTTGCAACCTGGGCAATTAAAAATGGCAAGCAAGCCCTGCCATAAACAGCATAATAAAAGGCAGGAAATATTCCATCTTAAAGATAAAATTGCATTTTAGTACCCAGGAAATTAAGAAGTAAGATGCTCAACTTACTCTAGCAAACAGACATAACTCAGCCCACCTTCAGGGGCTGGGCAGGTGGTCTTGTTTTGTACGCTCCCAGATCAAGATGCCAGTATCTCAGGAAAAAATCAGAGCAGTAAGTTTCTTGTGTTACATTAATTTTAAATATTCAGGGACCACTTAACAAGACCACACCATTAAGCCTTTTATCACATTCCCAAAAATCCTCAACTATCTATAAAACCCCTAGACAATCCACCACTATGGGCTTTCTTGTCCCCTCCTGGCATGAGCCAGGAGCTCTGTCCTCTCACTTTAT
This sequence comes from Manis pentadactyla, assembly GCF_030020395.1. Lineage (NCBI taxonomy): Eukaryota > Metazoa > Chordata > Mammalia > Pholidota > Manidae > Manis > Manis pentadactyla. The sequence continues at coordinate 23,285,318 of NC_080037.1, read as the reverse complement.
CTCTCAATAAAATCCTCTCTCTGGCTCTCCTACCTTGAGTGTTTGCTAAGTTCATTCTTCAACTCTGCAAACAAGAAACCCAGCATCAAAGTCACATAACCCCATCTAACTGCAAGCGGAAAGAGAATACGATTGAATGTCAAAAGGAGAAGAATCAGAAATACTGGCTGGTAGTCTTAATGAATGTCACTGGTTATTTTGCATACACTATCTGCAGACTAAAAATCCTTTCCTGAAAAGAGGCAAATAAGAAAGGCCAAATATAAATTGGGAATGTTTGCAATTATAGCCTTAACAATAGTTTTAACATTCTTGCTGTATAAGAAATGTGACTTTTGATTTCATCAATTTACAATGTTCAAAGTTTCAGAAACATTTCTAATTTATATTTTTAGAAAAATAATTTTGATGGATGCCATAAGAGTATGGTCTTTGCTAAGTGAGTAGAATTTAAGTGTTCACCACCACCCTTCCCCAAAATTACAACTATGTGAGAGAATGGGTGTGTCAGTTAGCTTAACTGTGATGATCATTTCATAATGCACACTTACATGTATACATCATGTACATGAATGTGTATATATAAATATATACACACATATACACACATGCACACATTTATACACACCCACACACACATATTCATCACACTGTAAACCTTATACATATGTACAATTTTTATTTGTCAATTATACCTCCATAAAACTGTGGGAGAAAAAGCATAACCATAAGAAAAATTTAGAAAGGGCATCAACTTTAGAGTTTCTTAACTCAGGCCTTCTAATTATGATCCACTTTTAAGTGGGAAACACCTCTGCTTCTCTCTGGAGGAATTATCATGAATTATATTGGTGAAATATAAAACCCATATTTTTATACCAATATTTAAAGAACCAACCCATAAATTGTGTTGAACAATATTATGTGTTCAGCTGAGAGTTATGTAAGTATTACAATTTTTAAAAAATTGCAAAAATTCTGGTCTCAGGATTAAGTACTATTACTTTCTCAGTGGCTATGAGCTACACTCTTGTTGAATTTGAAAAATTTCGCTTCCTCAAAATTAAAAAATAGTCACTCTGTAACCTACACTGTAGTATCTAAAGATTTACTTGCCTGATTCCTCAGCAACTGACTGTCAACAATACAAATGTTTTAAAGGGAGCTCAACCATATAAATTTTTGTTCCCTGACATCTCTAAAATGTGCTAATTATTTTTCAGTGTTAGGGCCATGACAAATATTTATTTTTCTAAATATAAAATGTATGTTTAGTTATGATCCTTGGTAGTTAACCTAGAAAGCAATCCAAGAAATGAAATAAGACTGTAGCATCATATTTAATGGCTCATATTGGAAATAACACAAAGATCCATTAGTGGGGAATTGTATATCCATTCAATGGAGTATTGTGTAATTCTTTAAAAAAAAGTGTCATAACTTTTTATATACAGACATGGAAAGGTTACCAAGTGTATAGTAAAATTAGTAAAATTAAATCATTTACCAATATAATCTGGCCTCAGGAAAACGATTCTATGACAAGTAAATGTTTTTATTATCCCTATTATACTCTGCTTGTTTACATATTCACAAAGAAAAAAATGGGAAAACATAAAACCAAAGTCTTTGATATTGTTCTTGTGGCCAAAATTGCAAGGATACTTTCTGTTTTACCTATTTGTGACTTGATTTACATGAAAAAACTTTTTTTTGTAATTGAAATGCAAAAGTGCTAAAAATGTAAAAAAAAAAACAATTTAATATACACAGATTATACATATTTTTTAGTTTTAACAGAAGTGCCAGAACAACTTATGGTTTAGTGAATCTTTTATTTAAATGAAACTAAAACAACCCTTCAATTTGAAGTATCTTGGAAAAGTTTTGGCAAATTTACAAAACTGTAATTGATGGCACAATTCATGCTCTTTAGATAAGGGTAGTTTACTTAGGTTTTCCTTGAATTCAAACTCAGAATTTTACATTTACTTTTAATAAACCTGCATTTTTATATTACTGAACAGCAAGGATAATGTAATTGCCACAAAATATAAAAATGCTCAAATGTGTAAAGAACTCATTCTTGATGGTAGTAATAATACTTTCTATTTGTGTAGATTTTAAATTATTAAATTGTTAACACAAGCATTCCTTTGTCCAAATCTTACAACAGTGTCGATCGACTAAAGCAGGGGAAAACTAAATAAAAGCCCAAGGACTAAGATGCTGAGCCTCCAGGAGGACCAGAACACAGGTTTACAGATTTATTCTCTAGTGACTTGTTATATCAAAGAATATAGTATACTTGAAAGCATTTCTGTAATTTATGTCAGGTGTATGTTTTAAGCTTTTACATTTTTATATTTTAATTAGCAATGTCCATGTGCTTTGAAATTATGAATTCCTTTAAAAATATCTGCCATTAGGGGCAGAGCCAAGATGGTAGAGTGAGTAGGACAGTGGGAATCTCCTCCCAAAAACATATATATATTTGAAAATACAACTAATAAAACTAGCCCTAAAAGAGAGACCAGAAGACACAGGACAACAGCCAAATTACATCCACACCTGCTAGAACCCAGCGCCTGGTGAGAGGGGTAAGATACAAGCCGAAGCCAGGCAGGATCTGAGGCCCCTCACCCCAGATCCCGGGAGGAGGAGAGGAGTTGGAGCGGGAGGGAGAGGGAGCCCAGGACTGCTAAACACCCAGCCCCAGCCATCCGGGCCAGAGTGCAGACAAACAGTGCATGCGTGGGGTGCTGGAAACTGGTGAAGCAGGACAGTAAGACCTGTGAGCAGGTCCCACAGCCGGCACTCCTGGGACAAAGAAAAGCAAATGCTTTCTGAAAGTCTTAAAGGGGCAGGGACCCCATGGCTGGATGGAAGCATCCCGGGTTACAGTCCAGTGGCTGGAAATTCAAGGGAACTCCAGGCACACTAAACCACTGGTAAACAGCTCTGAGACCCCTCACAGAGGTAAACAGCCAAACAGCCCCCCATCCATTACCCCACTGGAGCCCTGCCAAAGCAGAGAAGCAGCCAGAGGATGGACACACTCACAGCAAAGGAGCTTCCTCCATGCAAGATACAGAGACCCAGTCTACATGCAATTGCCCAACACAAGTCACTAGGGGTCGCAGTTGTCCCAGTAAAGAAAGGCCAGGAGCAAGTGGAAAGAGTCTTGGCTCTCCCAGCTGACAGACGCGTCAATAGCATGCCACTGCACCTATCAACATGAAAAGGCAAAAAAATTTGATCCAGACAAGACTAACCCAGCCAGCTTCAACATCTTCTACATCTTCCCCTGAGAAGGAACCTCAGGAGATAGATTTAACCAGTTTTCCTGAAAAAGAATTCAAAACAAAAGTCATAACCATGCTGATGGACTTGCATAGAAATATGCAATAACTAAAGAGGGAGAATACAGAAATAAAACAATCTCTGGAAGGACTTCAAAGCAGAATGGACGAGATGCAAAAGACCATTAATGGACTAGAAAACAGAGAACAGGAATGCAGAGAAGCTGATGCAGAGAGAGATAAAAGGATCTCCAGGAATGAAAGAATATTAAGAGAACTGTGTGACCAATTGAAACGGAACAATATATGCATTATAGGGGTACCAGAAAAAGAAGAGAGGGAAAAAGGCACAGAAAGTGTTTTTGAAGAAATAATTGCAGAAAACATCCCCAAACTGGGGAAGGAAATGGCCTCTCAGACCACAGAGGTACACAAAACTCCCATGAAAAGGGATCCAAGGAGGGCAACATCAAGACACATAATAATTAAAATGGCAAAGATCAAAGACAAGGACAAAGTACTAAAGGCAGCCAGAGAGGGAAAAAAGGTCACCTACAAAGGAAAACCCATCAGGCTACCATCAGAATTCTCAACAGAAACCCTACAGGCCAGAAGAGAATGGCATGATATACACAATGCAATGAAACAGAAGGGCCTTGAACCACAATACTGTATCCAGTACAATTATAATTTAAATATGAAGGAGGGATTAAACAATTCCCAGACAAGCAAAAGTTGAGGGAATTTGCTTCCCACAAACCACCTCCACAGGACATCTTACAGGGACTGCTCTAGATGGGAGCACTCCTAAAAAGAGCACAGAAAAAAACACCCAACATATGAAGAAAGGAGGAGGAGGAATAAGAAGGGAGAGAAATAAATCATCAGACCGAGTATATAATAAATCAATAAGCGAGTTAAGATAGACAGTTAGATAGTAAAGAAGTTAAACTTGAACCTTTGGTAACCACAAACTTAAAGCCTGTAATGGCAATATGTACATACCTTTCAATAATCACCCTAAATGTAAATGGACTGAATTCACCAATCAAAAGACACAGAGTAATAGAATGGATAAAAAAGCAAGATCCATCCATATGCTACTTACAAGAGACTCACCTCAAAACCAAAGACATACACAGACTAAAAGTCAAGGGATGAAAAAAAGATATTTCATGCAAACAACAGAGAGAAAAAAGCAGGTGTTGCAATACTAGTATCAGAAAAAATAGACTTCAAAATAAAGAAGGTCACAAAAGATAAAGAAGAACATTACAAAATGATAAAGGGCTCAGTTCAACAAGAGGGTATACCCATTATAAATATATATGTACCCAAAACAGGAGCACCAACATATGTGAAACAAATACTAACAGAATTAAAAGAGGAAATAGAATGCAATGCATTCATTTTGGGAGACTTCCACACACCACTCAATCCAAAGGACAGATACACCAGACAGAAAATAAGTAAGGACACAGAGGCCCTGAACAACACACTACAACAGATAGACCAAATAGACATCTACAGAACTCTACATCCAAAAGCAACAGGATACACATTCTTCTCAAGTGCACATGGAACATTCTCCAGAATAGACCACATACTAGGCCACAAAAAGAGCCTCAGTAAATTCCAAAAGATTGAAATCCTACCAACCAACTTTTCAGACCACAAAGGCATAAAACTAGAAAGAAATTGTACAAAGAAAGCAAAAAGGCTCACAAACACATGGAGGCTTAAGAAAACGCTTCTAAGTAGTCAATGGATCAACGACCAAATTAAAATGGAGATCCAGCAATATATGGAAACAAATGAAAATAACAACACAAAGCCCCAACTACTGTGGGATACAGCAAAAGCAGTCTTAAGAGGAAAGTATATAGCAAACCAGGGATATTTAAATCCAGGAACAATCCCAAATGAATGGTCTAATGTCACAATTATTGAAATTGGAAGAAGAAGAACAAATGAGGCCTAAGGAAAGCAGAATGAGGGACATTATAAAGATCAGAGAAGAAATAAATAAAATTGAGAAGAATAAAACAATAGCAAAAATCAATGAAACTAAGAGCTGGTTCTTCGAGAAAATAAACAAAATAGATAAGCCTCTAGCCAGACTTATTAAGAGGAAAAGAGAGTCAACACACATCAGCAGAATCAGAAATGAGAAAGGAAAAATCACGATGGACCCCACAGAAATACAAAGAATTATTAGAGAGTATTATGAAAACCTATATGCTAACAAGCTGGGAAACCTAGGAGAAATGGACAACTTCCTAGAAAAATACAACCATCCAAGACTGACCCAGAAAGAAACAGAAAATCTAAACAGACCAATTACCAGCAACGAAATTGAAGCAGTAATCAAGAAACTGCAAAAGAAAAAATTCCCCGCGCCAGATGGATTTACCTCCAAATTTTACCAGACATACCGAGTAGATACAATACCCATTCTCCTTAAAGATCTCCAAAAACATAGAAGAGGAAGGAATACTCCCAAAATCATTCTATGAAGCCAACATCTCCTTAATACCAAAACCAGGCAAAGAACCCACCAAAAAAGAAAACTACAGACCAATATCCCTGATGAACATAGATGCAAAAATACTGAATAAAATATTAGCAAACTGAATTCAAAAATACATCAAAAGGATCATACACCTTGACCAAGTGGGATTCATCCCAGGGATGCAAGGATGGTACAACATTCGAAAATCCATCAACATCATCCACCACATCAACAAAAAGAAAGACGAAAATTACATGATCATCTCCATAGATGCTGAAAAAGCATTTGATAAAATTCAACATCCATTCATGATAAAAACTCTCAACAAAATGGGTATAGAAGGCAAGTGCCTCAACATAATAAAGGCCATGTATGAGAAACCCACAGCCAACATCATACTGAACAGCAAGAAGCTGAAAGCTTTTCCTCTGTGATCGGGAACAAGACAGGGATGCCCACTCTCCCCACTGTTATTCACCATAGTAGTGGAGGTCTTAGCCATGGCAATTAGACAAAACAAAGAAATACAAGGAATGCAGATTGGTAAAGAAGAAGTTAAACTGTCAGTATTTGCAGACGACATGATATTGTACATAAAAAACCCTAAAGACTCCACTACAAAACTACTAGAGCTGATACTGGAATTCAGCAAAGTTGTAGGATACAAAATTAACACACAGAAATCTGTGGCTTTCCTATACACTAACAATAAACTAATAGAAAGAGAAAGCAGGAAGACAATTCCATTCAAAATAGCTTCAAAAAGAATAAAATACCTAGGAGTAAACCTAACCAAAGAAGTGAAAGACCTATACCCTGAAAACTATAAGACACTCTTAAGAGAAATTAAAGAGGTCACTAACAAATGGAAACTCATCTCATGCTCCTGGCTAGAAAGAATTAATATTGTCAAAATAGCCATCCTGCCCAAAGCAATATACAGATTTGATGCAATCCCTATCAAACTAACAACAGCATTCTTCAATGAACTGGAACAAATAGTTCAGAAATTCATATGGAGTCACCAAAGACCCCAAATAGCTAAAGCAATCCTGAGAAGGAAGAATAAAGTGGGGCGGATCTCACTCCCCAACTTCAAGCTCTACTACAAACCACAGTAATCAAGACAATTTGGTACTGGCACAAGAACAGAGCCACAGACCAATGGAACAGACTAGAGACTACAAATATTAACCCAAAGATATATGGTCAACTAGTATTCGATAAAGGGGCTATGGACATACAATGGGGAAATGACAGTCTCTTCAACAGATGGTGCTGGCAAAACTGGACAGCTACATGTAAGAGAATGAAACTGGATCACTGTCTAACCCCATACACAAAAGTAAATTTGAAATGGATCTTGAATGTAAGTCATGAAACCATTAAACTCTTAGAAAACAACATAGGCAAAAATCTCTTAGACATAATCATGAGTGACCTCTTCTTGAACATATCTCACCAGACAAGGGTAACAAAAGTAAAAATGAACAAGTGGGACTATATCAAGCTGAAAAGCTTCTGTACAGCAAAGGACACCATCAATAGAACAAAAAGGTATCCTACAGTATGGGAGAATGAATTCATAAATGACAGATCTGATAAAGGGTTGACATCCAAAATATATTAAGAGCTCACACACCTCAACAAACAAAAAGCAAATAATCCAATTAAAAAATGGGCAGAGGACCTGAATAGACAGTTCTTTAAAGAAGAAATTTAGATGGCCAACAGACACATGAAAAGATGCTCCACATCGCTTGTCATCAGACGAATGCAAATTAAAACCACAATGAGAAATTACCTCACACCAGTAAGGATGTCTACCATCCAAAAGACAAACAACAACAAATGTTGGCGAAGTTGTGGAGAAAGGGGAACCTCCTACACTGCTGGTGGGAATGTAAATTAGTTCAACCATTGTGGAAAGCAGTATGGAGGTTCCTCAAAATGCTCAAAATAGAAATGCCATTTGACTCAGGAATTCCACTTCTAGGAATTTACCCTAAGAATGCAGCACTCCAGTTTGTAAAAGACAAATGCACCCCTATGTTTATTGCTGCACTATTTATAATAGCCAAGATATGGAAGCAACCTAAATGTCCCTCAGTAGATGAGTGGATAAAGAAGATGTGGTACATATACACAATGGAATATTACTCAGCCATAAGAATAAAACAGATCCTACCATTCGCAACAACATGGATGGTGCTAGAGGGTATTATGCTCAGTGAAATAAGCCAGGCGGAGAAAGACAAGTACCAAATGATTTCACTCATATGTGAAGTATAAGAACAAAAGAAAACTGAAGGAACAAAATAGCAGCAGAAGCACAGAACCCAAGAATGGACTAATAGTTACCAAAGGGAAAGGGACTGGGGAGGACAGGTGGGAAGGGAGGTATAAGGGCAGGAAAAAAGAAAGGGGGCATTATGATTAGCATGTATAGTGTGGGGGGGGGGCACGGGGAGGGCTGTGCAACACAGAGAAGCCAAGTAGTGATTTTACTTCATCTTACTATGTTGATGGACAGTGACTGTGAACGGGTATGGGGGGAACTTGGTGAAGGGGGTTACCAAGTAAACATAATGCCCTTCATGTAATTGTAGATTAATCATTCCAAAGTAAAATTAATTTAAAAATATATATCTGCTATTAGTTAGCTTTTTATATAACATGGGCAGCATCATGACAACTGGGCAGCCAGCCTGCTTGGGCAGCAGGTTGCTCCCTTAGGCTGCCCTGCAGGCTCAGAGCCCGCAGGCCTCAGCCTGGCTGCAGGGGGCATTGTTCAGCCCACTCCCACTTGTACAGTAACTGTTATTAGAAATTCTTATATAGTATTAACTTTTAAGACATCTTAATCTTCCTGTTATATGGCCAACATAGTTAAAATAAATTCAGGTGAATGAGAGAGAGGGATAGTTAGATGTTAAACAGCATTCATTCTTGCATCAGACACTATTAGAACCATTTCTGAACACCAGACTTTGACCTACATATAGTTATAAAAATGTATAAAATGATATCATATATAATCATCAAGTGATTTTTTTAGAAGTTTAGTTCTGCCACAAGGAGTCTATATTAATCCTCAAATTTAAAAGTACAGTGTGATCTGAGAAAGTTGTAAATAAATGGTGCTGTTGATGATCTAGATGAAGTAAGTCCTTTGATTTCCTGCTGCAATCCAAGCATTCTTCAGAATATTATGAAAGATCTCTATTTGAAGCTAATTTTTAATTTTTGGAATTTTTTCATTCAGTCTTATATTCTAGGTCCTTTATTTCTTTGTAATAACCATCACAAAGAGTGCCATCGGTACTTAGGGTACATGCTATGTAGAGGATACAAAGCTAATCTGTAAAGTCATAAATGATAAAACTCCCAAATTTAAATCATATTTAAAATGTTTTCTCAGAATGATGTTGGTTTCTTTTTGTGCAATTCTAACTGTATGGTTGTGATATATGGTCTCAGTAATTCACAATGTAGAGTGAATTATAGTAATATAGAGTAATTCCATAATATAGAGTGAAATAGTATTGCTAATGTTGTAATATAAATGTTTGGGTATTATGTACTGTTAGAAGATTCTTTCTCAATACATGAAACTCCCAAAGCATTAACCTATTCGATATGCTATAACTACTTCATGTTAAATATGAAGTAGTGTCAGATGCAAAATATAGGCTACATTAGTTCATTGTCTATCTATAATATGTGAAAAATTAATTATACTGTTTTCTGTATTCATTCCTCCCTTCCTTACTTCTACCCCCCTCTCTCTCCCTGCCCACTCCTAATTTATCAGTATTTTAACAAAGCTTTATTGTAGAAAAACATTCTATGAGAAATCATCATAATACATAAATATAAAAAGGTACTATTTTAAGAACACCAACACTGAACAATATTGGTCAACGAAATCCATATCAAAAGAAAAAAACATCTTGGAAAAAGAGAATTGTGAATTTTCATAAGCTAAAAGAAAACTCTTTGTGTTTTTATTCCTGTTATTTTTGGAGAATTTCTCTGAACATATAAATTCAAGGGTGCATAAGAATGAAAGGAGGGATGGGATTAAAGATGGCAGTGTGAAAGGAGAGACAGAGGCTTCCTCCTAAAACTGGATACAATTAGAAAATTTAATTGGCGCAACTAATCCTGAGAGAGCAACAGGAAAGAGGAAGCGTCAGACTTCACACACCTGGAGAAAAGAGCAGACCTCAGCGAACGGAAAACTTACCAGAGCTGTGGCTCTGCAGGACCCGAGCCCCTCCCCTACCCCAGCTCACCTGGGGGAGGAAGAGAAACGGAGCAGGGAGGGAGTGGAAGACCTGGGACTGCTCAATACCTAGCTCCAGAGATCTGCACTGGGAGCACAAACCTATATTTCATGGTGTTTTCATGAGACTCGTGTGACTACCGGGTTGGAAAGTTAATACAGGCAGAGTTCCTGGGGAGACTGGGATTCCGGCTGCTTGTGCAAAGCAGGGATCCATATCTGACTGCTCTGGGACAGAAACATACCTATGTGACCAGCCCAGTGGCTCAGGCAGTGGAGACAGGCACAGCAGCCAGGAGGCGGGGAACAGCTCTTTCCTCCCCTCAGGCACCAGTACTGCTCCCCTGTGACCCCCGACATTGCTTCAGGGGCTCATCAGCTCCAGAATAGAGCTTCTGGACACTAGAGGGCGCCACATACAAACATGAAATGCCAAAGGAACCTTGTCCAGAGTAAAATTTTTAATACAAGTCCCCAGAAAGATTTAAAGGATATGGACCTCGTGACTTTTCCTGAAAGGGAGTTCAAAATAAAAATCATCAACATTCTAATGGAGGTACGGAAAGACATCCAAGAACTCATGAATGAATTCCGGTCAGAGATCCAATCATTGAAGAACACGATGGAGGGTATTAAAAGCAGGTTGGATATGGTGGAGGAGACAATAAATGAAATAGAAACTAGAGAAGAGGAATACAAACAAGCTGAGGCACATAGAGAAAAAAGGATCTCTAAGAATGAAAGAATATTGAGAGAACTGTGTGACCAATCCAAGCAGAACCATATTCGCATTATAGGGATACCAGAAGAAGAAGAGAGAGAAAGGGATAGAAAGTGTCTCTGAGGAGGTAGTTGCTGAAAACTTCCCCAATCTGGGGAAGGACATAGTCTCTCAGGCCATGGAGGTCCACAGATCCCCCTACACAAGGGATCCAAGGAGGACAACAGCAAGACATATAGTAATTAAAAAGGGAAAGATCAAGGATAAGGACAGACTGTTAAAAGCAGCCAGAGACAGAAATAAGATCACATACAAAGGAAAGCCCATCAGGCTAACATCAGACTTCTCAGCAGAAACCTTACAGGTCAGAAGGGAGTGGCATGATGTATTTAATGCCATGAAGCAGAAGGGCCTGGAACCAAGATTACTTTATCCAGCGGGATTATCATTTAAATTTGAAGGGGGGATTAAACAATTTCCAGATAAGCAAAAGCTGAGAGAATTTACCTCCCACAAAGCATTTCTACAGTTTATTCTGGAGGGACTGCTATAGATGGAAGTGTTCCTAGGGTTGGATAGCTGTCACCAGAGGTAGTAAAACCACAGTAAAGAAAGTAGAACAGCTAATTATGAGCAAATGCAAAATTAAATTAATTATCTTCAAAGTAAATCAAGGGATAGACAAAAAGTACAGAATTTGATACCTAATTTATAAAGAATGAAGGAGGAAGAAAAAGGAGGAGAAATGAAAAAGAACCTTTACTTTGTGTTTGTAACAGCATACTAAGTGAGTTAAGTTAAACTCTTAGATAGTAAGGAAAGTAACCTGGAAACTTTCATAACCACGATCTAAAGCCTGAAATGGCAATAAGTACATACCAATTGATAATCACCCTAGATGTAATTGGACTGAAGGCACCAATCAAAAGACATAGAGTCACTGAATGGATAAAAAAACAAGACCCATCTATTTGCTGCTTACAAGAGACTCACCTCAAACCCAAAGACATGCACAGACTAAAAGTCAAGGGATGGAAACAGATATTTCATGCAAACAATAGGAAGAAAAAAGCAAGTGTTGCAGCACTAGTATCAGACAAAATAGACTTCAAAACAAATAAAGTAATAAGAGATAAAAAAGGACATTGCATAATGATAAAGGGCTTAGTCCAACAAGTGGATATAGCCATTATAAATATATATGCACCCAACACAGGAGCACCAGCATATGTGAAACAAATACAAACAGAACTACAGGAGGAAATAGAAAGTAATGGATTCATTTTAGGAGATTTCACCACACCATTCACTCCAAAGGACAGATCCACTGGACAGAACGTAAGTAAGGACACAGAGGCACTGAACAACACACTAGAACAGATGGACCTAATAGACATCAATAGAACTCTACACCCAAAAGCAACAGGATACACATTCTTCTCAAGTGCACATGGAACATTCTCCAGAATAGACCGTATACTAGGCCACAAAAAGAGCCTCAGTAAATTCCAAAAGATTGAAATTCTACCAACCAACTTTTCAGACCACAAAGGTATAAAACTAGAAATAAATTGTACCAAGAAGCAAAAAGGCTCACAAACACATGGAGGCTTAACAACACGCTTCTAAGTAGTCAATGGATCAACAACCAAATTAAAATGGAGATCCAGCAATATATGGAAATAAATGACAACAACAACACAAAGCCCAACTTCTGTGGGACACAGTGAAAGCAGTCTTAAGAGGAAAGTATATAGCAATCCAGGCATATATTAAGAAGGAAGAGCAAACGCAAATGAATAGGTCTAATGTCACAATTATCAAAATTGGAAAAAGAAGAAGAAATGAGGCCTAAAGTCAGCAGAAGGAGGGATATAATAAATATCAGAAAAGAAATAAACAAAATTGAGAAGAATAAAACAATAGAAAAAAATCAATGAATCCAAGAGCTTGTTCTTTGAGAAAATAAACAAAATAGATAAGCCTCTAGCCAGACTTATTAAGAGAAAAAGAGAATCAACACACATCAACAGAATCAGAAACGAGAAAGGAAACATCACGACAGACTCCACAGAAATACAAAGAATTATTAGAGACTACTATGAAAATCTCTATGCTAAGAAGCTGGAAAACCTAGGAGAAATGGACAACTTCCTAGAAAAATACAACCTTCCAAGACTGACCAAGGAAGAAACAGAAAATCTAAACAAACCAATTACCAGCAGAGAAATTGAAGCGGTAATAAAAAATCTACCCAAGGAAGAAAACCCCGGACCAGATGGATTTACCTCGGAATTTTATCAGACACGCAGAGAAGGCATAATACCCATTGTCCTTAAAGTTTTCCAAAAAATAGAAGAGGAGGGAATACTCCCAAGCTCATTCTATGAAGCCAACATCACCCTAATACTGAAAACAGGCAAAGACCCCACCAAAAAAGAAAATTGTAGACCAATATTCCTGATGAACGTAGATGCAAAAATAATCAATAAAATATTAGCAAACTGAATTCAAAAATATATCAAAAGGATCATACACCATGACCAAGTGGGATTCATCCCAGGGATGCAAGGATGGTACAACATTCGAAAATCCATCAACATCATCCACCACATCAACAAAAAGAAAGACAAAAACCACATGATCATCTCCATAGTTGTTGAAAAAGCATTCAATAAAATTCAACGTCCATTCATGATAAAAACTCTCAGCAAAATGGGTATAGAGGGCAAGTACCTCAACATAATAAAGGCCATGTATGAGAAACCCACAGCCAACATCATACTGAACAGCAAGAAGTTGAAAGCTTTTCCTTTGAGATCGGGAAGAAGACAGGGATGCCCACTTTCCCCACTGTTATTCAATATCGTACTGGAGGTCCTAGCCATGACAATAAGACAAAAAAAAGAAATATAAGGCATCCAGACTGGTAAAGTAAAAGTCAAACTGTCACTATTTGCAGATGACATGATGTTGTACATAAAAAACCCTAAAGATGCCACTCCAAAACTACTAGAACTGATATCGGAATACAGCAAAGTTGCAGGATACAAAATTAACACACAGAAATCTTTGGCTTTCCTATACACTATCAATGAACCAATAGAAAGAGAAATCAGGAAAACAATTCCATTCACAATTGCATCAAAAAGAATAAAATACCTAGGAATAAACCTAACCAAAGAAGTGAAAGACCTATACCCTGAAAACTGTAAGACACTCTTAAGAGACACCAGCACATGGAAACTCATCCCATGCTCTTGGCTAGGAAGAATTAATATCATCAAAATGGCCATCCTGCCCAAAGCAATATACAGATTCGATGCAATCGCTATCAAATTACCAGCAACATTCTTCAACAAACTGGAACAAATAATTCAAAAATTCATATGGAAACACCAAAGACCCCTACTAGCCAAAGCAATCCTGAGAAAGAAGAATAAAGTAGGGGGGATATCACTCCCCAACTTCAAGTTCTACTACAAAGCCACAGTAATCAAGACAATCTGGTACTGGCACAAGAACAGAGCCACAGACCAGTGGAACAGATTAGAGACTCCAGACATTAACCCAAACATATATGGTCAATTAATATTTGATAAAGGAGCCATGGACATACAATGGGGAAATGACAGTCTCTTCAACAGATGGTGCTGGCAAATCTGGACAGCTACATGTAAGAGAATGAAACTGGATTACTGTCTAACCCCATACACAAAAGTAAATTCGAAATGGATCAAAGACCTGAATGTAAGTTATGAAACCATAAAACATAGGCAAAAATCTCTTGGACATAAACATGAGCAACTTCTTCATGAACATATCTCCCCAGGCAAGGAAAACAAAACAAAATGAATAAGTGGGATTATATCAAGCTGAAAAGCTTCTATACAGCAAATTACACCATCAATAGAACAAAAAGGCGTTCTACAGTATGGGAGAATATATTCATAAATGACAGATCCGATAAAGGCTTGACATCCAAAATATATTAAGAGCTCATGCACCTCAACAAACAGAAAGCAAATAATCCAATTAAAATATGGGCAGAGGAGGTGAACAAACAGTTCTCCAAAGAAGAAATTCAGATGGCCAACAGTCACATGAAAAGATGCTCCACATCGCTAGTTATCAGAGAAATGCAAATTAAAACCACAATGAGATATTACCTCACACCAGTAAGGGTGACTACCATCCAAAAGACAAACAACAACAAATGTTGGCGATGTTGTAGAGGAAGCAGAACCCTCCTACACTGCTGGTGGGAATGTAAATTAGTTCAACCATTGTGGAAAGCAGTATGGAGGGTCCTCACAATGCTCAAAATAGAAATACCATTTGACCCAGGGATTCCACTCCTAGGAATTTACCCTAAGAATTCAGCACTCCAGTTTGAAAAACACAGATGCACCCCTATGTTTATTGCTGCACTATTTACAATAGCTAAGAAATGGAAGTAACCTAAGTGTCCATCAGTAGATGAATGGATAAAGAAAATATGGTACTTATACACAATGGAATATTATTCAACCATAAGATGAAAACAAATCCTACCATTTGCAACAACATGGATGGAGCTAGAGGGTATTATGCTCAGTGAAATAAGCCAGGCAGAGAAAGACAAGAACCAAATGATTTCACTCATCCGTGGAGTATAAGAACAAAGGAAAAACTGAAGGAACAAAACAGCAGCAGAATCACAGAACCTAAGAATGGACTAACAGGTACCAAAGGGAAAGCGGCTGGGGAGAATGGGAGGGTAGGGAGGGATAAGGGTGGGGAAGAAGAAAGGGGGTATTATGATTAGTATGTATAATGTGGGGGGTGGGGGAAAGGGGAGGGTGTGCAACACAGAGAAGACAAGTAGTGATTCTACAACATTTTATTATGTAGTATGCTGATGGACAGTGTCTGTGAAGGGGTTTGTGGGAAGGACTTGGGGTTGGGGAGAGCCTAGTAAACATAATGTTCTTCATGAAATTGTAGATTAATGATAACAATAGGAAAAACAAAAAAGTAAAAAAAAATGAATGAAAGGAAATATAATGAAAGGAAAATTAACTGAACATTTATAGACCTCAATAAGGGATTTATTTTCAGAAGGGTCAACTGATGAGTTAATTTGCTCAGTCCTAGTAATAATGTGTTAGTGATTTAAGATTCAGTGTCTTCTACTTACTGGAAAATATATGTCAAGGCTAAATAAACCACATTCTGTTCAAATACTCTACTTTCTTTCACTCCTACCAAATAACACTTCTTATGATCCATGCAGGTACTTTTTGGAAGTTTAAAAAAGCATTGTAGAAAGTGTAATTCTCAAATACATATCCTCAGATTTCATGAAATACAAAATGAATGTAAATCATATTAGGATCTTAACAAGTGGAAAATAGTTCTCTTTAGTGTTTAAATATTCTGTTGCCACCTTAAATACTTCTGCGTGAGAACTAAAAAGTGAAATTGACTGGAAGAAATGAAAGTGAAGCTGCCTACTTTATATTCATTGTCTAAACTCTTCTGTGCATATTTTGTAACTTTCCAATCAGTTCTCTGTTCTGAGTTTTGGTCTCAGAACAATTGAGATTTCTTTTCAGAAAGCAAACTTCTTACAAGCTGATTCAATTAGTATGTCATTAAGAATCAGTGTGATAAAATTTTTTGTTATCTTCTTAGACTTCAGGCACATACTTTGTGATATGAAAGTTCCACAAAGTTAACTTAAAGGCAGTATCATGTAATAAC
Organism: Manis pentadactyla; assembly: GCF_030020395.1. Lineage (NCBI taxonomy): Eukaryota > Metazoa > Chordata > Mammalia > Pholidota > Manidae > Manis > Manis pentadactyla. Next base: position 23,268,750 of record NC_080037.1, on the reverse strand, counting down.
AATTAATTGTTAATCATTAATGTTGGAAATAAAACTTGAAAGTGAACTTAGCTTTAGTGAATAATACATTACATGGAATATACATCAGCTTATTCAGAGTAAACAGATTAAGTTAATATCACATGGAGATCTAGAGATATGTCACACTGTGTGTCTTAAAGAGGATTGTGGTACTTTGGAGACTTTTTTCTTTTGTATTTTAAGTTATTGATGAATACACTACAACATGTTGTTATATGTCATATTGGGGCATACAGAAACAGAGAAAGTATATGTTTTGTATTAAGCTATTAAGCATGTTTTGATGACCAAGGTAATTGAATCATAAGATTCACTACATGATTGATTTATATATTTTTTTATTTGATGAATTGCTACTGATACAATTTAGTTCTTCACGGTCCTTTGTGGCTAATCAGTTGAGGATAAAAAAAAAAAGTCTAGTTCTATTGTTTTTTAAACTCATAAGGAAAATAACCAGATAGTATATTAGTAAGGAATTTTCTGGCATCAAGTTAAATAGGAAACAAGTTAAAGTAGCTTTAACAATATGGAAGTTTTACAACCCAAACTGACATTCATGGAGAGAGTGATCCCAGGGAAGATCCAGTCACTGAATCATGGCAGCAGAGAAGACCAGGTTTTCCTATCTTTGCACTGTGTCTTTTGGATATTAGGTTGTCTTCAGTCTTATATTACCAGTGGCCACAAAACATGTACCAGCTCAAAAAACATGACTATTAATTAAAAACAGAGAAAGATAAAACCACTGAGAACAAGAGAACTTTTTTCCAGGAAACTGTCAGCTGACTTAACATGTTATCTGGAAGAATTATATAACACCCATGCAAAAACCAATCACTAGAAAGAAAAAAAGAACATTCTGATTGACTTAAAATAATATCACTTATTCATTCAGATGACACTGCAGTGAGCCTCCCAAAGGAGAAGGGTGGAAAAGGAAACAAAGTCATGCGTACTGTTCTGATTATCTTTGTATTACAGTTTGAAAACTGTAAGTGGGGCACCTCCAGGTTTGTTTGTTTTTTCTAAACATTACTTTGGGTGTTCAAAATTTTTTCGTGGTTCTGTGAAAATACTGTTGGAATTTTGATAGGGATTACATTGGATCTATAGACGGTTTAAGGTAGTAAGAATATTTTTACAATATTAATTCATTTGATCCGTGAATATGGAGTATCTTTCCATTTATTTGTGTTTTTCTCAATTTCTCTCATCAAAGTCTTATAATTTTCAATGTACAGTTCTTTCATCTCTGTGAATAAATTCATTCTAAGTGTTTTTTTCTTACTCTTGTGGTAGGAAGCCAGGGAAGCCAAGGAGACAAAGTTTCTGGTTGAGGCTTCAGGAATGTAGAAGAATCACAAGCTGTTTGGGTGCTTGGGATTGAAACAATGTAACAATGTGTTCCCCCCCGCACAAGGACTCAGTGGTGTGGAACAGTTTATTGATCATAGTCACGGAAGCCCATTAGTTTATAATGTATCCGGGTAACCTTTATAGAGATGGACTGAAATATAACTAGCATCCTGAATACAACTATAGTGACCTAATAGCTCCCACTGCAGTGCTTCCTGGGTGCTGACCCCCGCTAACCTGGTAGTGAGTGTATAAAAGGCATGGCCCTGCTTCCCTCGGGCCTCAGCCTTTGGATAGGAATCTGCTGAGCCAGGGCCGGCACTAATAAATGCTGCTTCTCGCCAAACGTCTTGTTGTCCTGAATCCTTGTTTGTAGTTCCCACGGTTCCTGCAACATTTCCTGGGAGCTCATCCAGAATTCGGAGACAGTGTGTTCACCTCCTTTGCCACCGGGGGACTTCCCCCAGGATGCCCAGAGAGGTGATTTTGCCTGGCGCCAGTGGACAATTGGTCCATAGGGAACTCGCCCCTCCCGACTGATGGGGGATATAACCTGAACGCACAGCAGAACCCAGTGAGATGCGAGAACCAGTGGGGAGCCTTTGCCGACTGACTGGTAAGAACCCAGCTTCAAGGTAGACCCATCTTAAGAGACAGAAGGGGAGCCTGATCACCTCCCAGGGAACACCCAAAAAAACACAATCTGGGGGTGAAACCATGACCCAGGCTGAAAGGGCGGAGGAGGGTGGAAGCAATTGTGGTGAAACTGGTGAATGGTGAATGTGTGAGACGTGGCCTGATTCAGAGCTAGTATGAGTCCTGATCCGCGGTTCCGTGGCAATCCTCATGTGGTTAAGGGCAGCCCTCCTTAGAGGGACCCTGACTGGGAATTATACAATCCCATCAACGCCAAGAGGTGCCTGAAATATCTCTGCGAAGAAAAGGGCCAGACAGACAGATGAAGCACATCTTTCGACCTCATTTCCTCAACCCGAATAATCCTTTGTGTGTGTGTATAGGCAAAGGAGGTATGGGTGGTCAGCAGAGTAAACATACCGCCTTAGAGTGCATGCTTAGGGACTTCAGGAAGGATTTCAAAGATGATTATAGTATCAAGCTTACTCCTGAGAAACTGAGCATATTGTGAAATAGACTGGGTCTCCTTGGGTGGCGGATGGCCATCTGAGGGATCTCTAGATAGCTGATTGGCAAGGTCTTTTGGGTAATCACAGGGAGCCCTGGACACCCATACTAGTTTCCTTATATTGCCTATTGGCAAGATGCTGCCCTGTCTAAGCTCTACTGGCTGAAAGCATGCTTATAAGAGAATTGTAAAATCATCATGGCCCAAGTGGCATCTTCTTCCAAGTGCCCTCCCAGTCCAAAGAAGCCTATCCTTACCAGTGAGCCAGAGGAGACAACCCCACTGTACACCTCTCCACCCATTTACCCACCTTTACGCAACTGCCTCGCCATCGGTCGAGTCCACCGAGGGGTCCCAGGCAGAGGGTGACCTAGATGAGACTGCAGAAGGTACTGCCGTTTGTGCACCATCCCCTCCACCACCAACCCCAGAGCTTCCAGTGCTGACCCCATCAGAGGGGCTGATCTACCTCAGTCAGAGACTCCTGTGGAAACTGCAAGCCAGGAGCTCTGAAGATGCCCCTTCATAAGACACTATATACTATGACCAGGATGGGCATGTTCAAGGGGGTCAACAAGTCTTTATTTACTAGCATTCACTTCTACTAACCTTTTAAATTGGAAGAATCATACTCTACCTTATTCTGATAAACCTCAGGCCATGATTGACTCATTACAATCTATGATCAAGACTCACAAGCCCACCTGGACTGATGTCCACCAAGTCCTCCTAACGTTATTCAATACAGAGGAAAGGCACCAAGTAACCCAGGTGGCCGTAAAGTGGCTAGAAGACCATACCCCAGATGGAACTCTCAGTGCCCGGGCATATGCCCAAACTCAGTTCCCAGAAGAAGACCCCCAATGGGACCCAAATGATGACTGGAACTACCATAAATTAAAATAGTATCAGTAGGCTCTTATAAGTGGAATGAAAAAAGGAGGGAACAAGACCATGAATATGGACAAAACCTCTGAGGTCCTCCAGGGGCCCGAAGAGAGTCCAGTTCTGTCCCACAGGAGGCTGTGTGAGGCCTTAGGGCTTTAAACCCTGTTTGACCCAGAAGCACCAGAAAACCAGCGGATGGATGGTTAATGCTGCCTTTGTCATCAGGCCCAGGGAGACATTAGGTGAAAGTTGCAGAAACTTGAGGGCTTTGCTGGAAAAAATGCAAGTGAGTTGATAGAAGTGGCAACAAAAGTATTTTTAAAATGAGACCAGGAGACCCAATGCGAGGCAGATAGGAAGAAGAAGAAAAAGATCTCCTCGCAGCAGCTCTAGAGGAACGTTTGAAAGGGCCTCAGAAGTCTGCTCATCAGGCAAGGGCTGAGGGGGTTGGGATCGACCTGAGAAACAGCAGCTGGGGAGAAACCAGTGCATCCACTGCTGCCAGGAAGGACATTGGAAAAACAAATGTCCCCAAAAAGGGGGCATCCCAGGCCAGATCCTGAAGCTCAAGGAAGGGGGTAAGTAGTGCAGGGAGGGTACCAGCCCTGGAGACCAGCCCTCAAGGGCCCAGAAGAGGACTTTATCAGCCTTTGCAAAATGGAAGGCTGTGAAAAGGAATAGGACTGACTAGGCTCCATCCTCCTTGGCCCCCAAAGGGGGCCAAATAACAGACTTCATAGTGGACACTGGGGCTGAACACTCAGTTGTTACTCAGCAGGTGACCCCTCTTTCTCAGCGGCAGGAGACCATCGTAGGTGCCACTGGAAACAGGATACGCCGGCCCCTCCTGACACCCTGGTGGTGTGCTTTGGGAGGTCATGAGGTTGTTTGTGAGTTTCTGTACCTACCAGACTGCCCTGTGGCTCTTATGGGGCACGATCTCTTGGGAAACTTCGGGCCTAAATAACTGTGGACTCCAGAGGGTGGGGGTGCTGAAGCAAAGATTTTGACTCTCACAGTTCCCCAGAGAGAAGAGTGGCATCTCTTCAGTTACCCAGACCCCACCTCGGAAATCCTCAAAATGCCCTTCCAGGTTCCCGGAGTCTGGGCAGAAGATGATCATCCCCTGGGGTTGGCCAGAAATGTTCCTCCAGTGATCATAGAACTCAAGCCTGGGGCCAAGCCAGTATGGCAAAAGCAATACTATGTCCCTCCAAAGGCATGGGCAGGCATTCAATGCCACCTGGACAGACTCTTAAAGTATGGAATCCTCTGACCCTGCCAGTGTGTTGGAATACTCCACTTCTACTAGTTCAGAAGCCAGGAACAGAAGATTATCGGCCCATCCAGGACTTGCGTGCAGCAAATCAAGCTACTGTCATTCCTCACCCAGTGGTCCCTAACCCCTACACACTGCTGGGCCGACTCCACCAGGAGCAACTTTCTTCACTTGCCTAGATCTAAAGAATGCCTTCTTCTGTATCTGCCTGGCCCCACAAAGTCAGCCGGTATTTGCCTTCAAATGGGAAAATCCTGAGCTTGGAGAACATGGGCAGTCGACTTGGACCGGACCGTCCCAGGGTTTCAAAAATTCTCCTGGCATATTTGGGTCAGCTCTGGCCTCAGTCTGGAAGGCAGTCCCTGCCGACCAGCTCAGCTGTGCTCTGCTTCAATATGCGGACGACCTTCTCCATGCAGGACCCACTGGGGAGGAACGCCTTAGGGGCCAGAGAGGCTCCTCCACCTACTGTGGGAGGCTGGATATAAGGCGTCAAAGAAGAAGGCCCAAATCTGCTTAGAGAAAGTTGAGTACCTGGGCTTTCACCTCTCAGGTGGACAGAGGCAACTTGGACTAGAAAGGGAACAGACTGAGCAATTCCCACCCCCCGAAACCCAGTGTCAGGTTCAGGAAATTTTAGGTGCCACAGGATTCTGCCAGATGTGGATTCCCAACTTTTCAGTTATGGCAAAACCCCTATATGAAACCACAAAGTTGGGTGAACAGGAGCCACTACTTTGGGAAAAGGAGTAGGAGAGGGTCTTCCAGACCATAAAACAGACTCTTACCAATGCCCCGGCTCTGGGACTCTGGAATCCCTCAAAACCATTTTTCTTGTATGTGCATGAATGATCAGTATTACCCCAATGTTGGGGTCCTGGCACCGGTCAGTGGCGTGTCTACCAAAACAGTTAGACCCTGTGTCTCAAGGATGGCCGCCATGCCTCTGGACTCTGGCTGCCACGGTTCTCCTGGTGGCAGAAACTGACAGGCTGACTCTGGGGCAGGACCTTAGAGAGTGCCACATGCAGTTCTGACCCTGATGGACTGCAAGGGGCAGTACTGGCTCACAAATGCCCTAATGGTCAGAGACCAAGGAATGCTGTATGAAACCCCCACACCCACCTTGAGGTTGTTAGACTCTGAATCCAGCCACCTTCCTGCCAGTTGGTTCTGGGGCCCCAGATCATGATTGCTGGGAAATAATGGATGAGGTTTTCTCCAGTAGGCCAGGTTTATCCGATTAGCCTCTCCCCAACCTGGACGTAGACTACTTCACGGATGGCAGCAGTTATGTCCAACATGGGAGGCATCTGGCCAGTTACTCAGTTGCTACTTTAAATTCCACTATAGGGGTTGAGCTCTCTCCAGCAGGCACCTCTGTCCAAAAGGTGGAACTAATTGCTTTTCTCTGAGCACTGCAGTTGGCAGCAGGAGTTCGAGTGAACATCTACACTGATTCCAAAAACGCCTTTACTACTGTTCGTGTACATGGGGCCCTATACAGAGAGAGAAAGGGCTAATCAACTCAGAAGGAAAAGACATTCAATATGGCAAGGAAATCTTGGAACTGGTAGATGGCATGTGGGCTCTTAAAAAGGTGGCGGTCATACATTGCCAAGGGCACCAGAAGGGAGACACTCTAACCGCTGGAGGGAACTGGGGAGCCGCTAACCTGGGAGGCAAAGCGTGCAGCCTGGGAAAGTGACATGCAACTGGCAATCTTAGGAAGTGCCCTATTTCCGATTCCACTTGCTAACTGGGACCCAATACTTCTCCCAGCATGAAAGGTGTGGTTTGAGACTGAGCCCGGAGAATATCTCACCGGAGGGTGGGGAACGTTAAACAATGGGAAAATAGTTATTCCTGAATCTCTGGCAAGAACACCCATAAAACAGTTTCACAAAGAAACTCATCTGGGTTGGACTTCCTTAGATCCCTCCCTAGACAGGCACTTCTGTGTTCCAAGATCAGCCAGCATTGCTCAGGCTGTGTGCGAGAGATGTGAAGTCTGCGCCTGGAACAACCCGAGACGAAGACCGAGAATGCCCCCACAGGTTCAGAGCACAGGAGGTGCTCCCTCTGAAAACACGATAGTATATTTTACTGAATTAACTTGTGTCCATGGGTGTAGGTGCCTCTTGGTTGTGTGCACCTTCTCCGGGGGTTAGAAGCGTTTCCCAACTGCCCTGAAACTGCCTGGGAGATGACTTGAATCCTCCTGAGCGAAATTATTCCCCATTTTGGGATTCCAATGACTAGAGTCCCACAAAGGACCAGCCTTTGTGGCCAAGATAGAGCAGCTGGTGGCAAGGGAGCTATTATCACCTGGAAACTGCACATGGCATATCGACCCCAAAGTCTGGGGAAAGTAGGGAGAATGAAGCGGACCATAAAAAAGCAACTCAGCAAATTGTGCCAGGAGTCCCACCTCCACTGGAACCAATTACTGTCAGTAGCTCTTTTAAGAATAAGATCCAGCCCCAGTAGGCAGGCAGGGCCATCCCCTCTTGAGATCCTCTACGGTTGCCCCCTCCTCTCATTAAGGGCATTAAAGGAGACCTCAGGGAGTCAGGTAACCTCACTTTAAGGCAACAAATGAAGGCACTAGGCACCACCCTATGTTCCCTAAACCAATGGGTCAGGGAGAGGTTGCAGTTATCCTCACTATGGAGGTTCAGTCTTTTAAGCCAGGAGATTCAGTGTGAGTTAAAGACTGGCATTTACAACCCTTAGAGCCTCTTTGGAGGGGACCTTTTACTGTTATTTTGTCCACCCCTACTGCAGTCAAGGAGGCAGAAGCCCCTCCCTGGATAAGTCACAGTTGACTGAAGCCTGCCACCAGCCAGTGGGAGTGCATTCCTGATGCAGTGTCCCCCTGCAAACTAAGCATCAGGAGACTGGCCCCCAGAAAAACGAATGAGCTGGAGGACGGCAGACCTGCTTTGGTCACTCCAGAAGCTGACCAATCTACGCACGGCAGAAGCTTGAGGAATTGGCAGCTTGAAGATGCATAACCTGTTACTGTTATTAATAAGTGTGGGTACATTACTCCTAAAATCCAGAGGCATCCTGGCAGAAAACTCTTGTGACAAATGTGTACGGGCTACTAAGTCAGGTCCAGGCATTACAAAAGCCTTGCTGTGTCACACTTATTTCTCCGGCCCTCCAGGAACTATCATAGGACAGTGCAGTCACAATAAGACCACTTACTCTGTGTGTCAGCAGGGTGACCAGTACACTTGTTTCCAGCCCCAGTACTCCCAGCTAAAGAGTGGTTAGAGGTCTGGAGACTTCCTGGTGAGACCTTGATTAACCAAACCCAAATTCTTAGCCCCAAACAGCCGGTATCTTTATTCTTTGATGTGTGCCTGGCCATAGGTAGTACATGGTCACCCTCTAGTCTGCCATGTGGGAGCTCACACTGGGGATGAGAAGATCGAGATCGACTTGATGATAAGTGCATGTGTGATGAGTCCTCAGCTTGGTCTGGACATGCTTGTGAATATGAGTGTTGCTGTCCCTATTGGAGTTGTGTATTATGGGCCACCTGACAAAAAAAAGGGTAAAACTGCACTCTTCCAAATGAGTGTTGCCATGCCAGACTGTCAAACAGGACCCTGCAATCCTGTTAACCTCACCACCCTGGATCCAGAGGAACCTAAATGGAGGGCAGGATGCCAGATGGGTACACTTATCTGTGGGCAAGGCACAGAGCCCGGGACCCCTCTTGCTATTCAAGAGGGTCACAGTCTCCCTCTGAGCCTCATCTCATAAGGTCTTTCATTCCTTTTATGAAGAAATAAGTAGTAGTCCTCCCCCCCTTTCCATACAGCGAGAAACCTGTTTCTGGCCCTGGCAGAGGCTATAGCCCAATCTTTAAGCATCTGTTCTTGCTGTATATGTGGGGGAACCAGTATGGGGGGGCATCAGTGGCCTTTGGAAGCTAGAGAATAGATCCCCGGGAGCCATATAATGAGACACTGTACCCCAGTCCTGCTACTGGGGTTTGGATGCTGAAAACCTCAACTGTGGGGAAAAACTGTCTTGCCAGGTGGGGAGGATGGTTTAATGCCTCTGTTGGGAGCCTGACATGCTGGGTCAAAAGTTCTATAATGCATCTGCCCAGGAAACCCAATGGCGGGGATCCCCAAATCACACCAAACCAAGCCCCCACCCCTTGTCTAGCTCTACTCACTTAGACAAGCCTGGGACAATGTTGCTGCAGAAATCAAATGGCAGGCCCCAGGAGGGCTATACTGGATATGTGGAAGGGCCGTCTATACCAAATTACCTCGATTTTGGTGTGGATCTTTTGTACTGGGCACTATCCGCCCCTCATTCTTCTTTCTCCCACTAACCAGGGGAGAACAGCTGGAAGTCCCGTATATGAAAACTGAGGAGGCCAGAGAGAGAGGCATGCCCTACAAATTAGTGACTGAAAGGATGATCAATCACCTGAATGAATAATTCACTATTATGGCCTGGCTACACAGGCGGAGGATGGATCCTGTGGATACCGCACCCCCATCTTCATGTTAAACCATATCATCAGGTTACAGGCTGCAGTTGAAATTATAACCAATGAGACTGCAAAAGCTCTCACTATATTGGCCAAACAACAAACTCAAATATGCAATGCTATCTATCAAAATCACTTAGCCTTAGATTACCTGCTCGCCTCTGAAGGAGGAGTCTGTGGGAAATTAAATCTTAGCAACTGCTGTTTACAAATAAATGATGAAGGGAAAGTTATAGAAGAAATCACCGACAGAATTAGGGAAGTAGCCCACGTCCCAGTTGAAACCTGGAAGGGCTGGAGTCCAAGTAAACTATTTGGAGGCTGGTTCTCGACCTCTGGGGGATTCAAAATCCTGATAAGTAAAATATTGTTACTCTTAGGAATGTGCCTGATCCTTCCTTGTCTCACCTCCTTAGTGCTGCGATCCGTCACTGCACTTATTGAGACTTTTATTGAAAAGACCATATTGAGGCTTCAGGAATGTACAGGAATCACAAGGTGCTTGGTTGGGTGTATAAGATTGAAACAATGTAGCAACGTATCCACCCGACCCACCCAGGGACTCAGTGGTGTGGACCAGCTGTGGATCATAGTCATGGAAGCCCATTAGTTTATAATACAGTATCAGGGTAACCTTTACAGAGATAGATTAAAATATAACTAGCATCCTGAATATACCTATAGTGACCTAATAGCTCCCACTGCAATGGTTCCTGGGTGCTGACTCCCCCTAATCTTGTAGTAAATGCGTAAAAGGCATGGCCCTGCTGTACTTGGGTCTCAGCCTTTGGATAGGAATCCACTGAGCAAGGGCCGGCACTAATAAACAATGCTTCTTGCCAGATGTCTCGGTGCCCAAACTCCTTGTTCATAGTTCCCACGGTTCCTGCAACACTCTATTGTGAATAATATTGTTTTATTTCATTTACAGAGATTTTTTTGTTATTATATAGAAATACAACTGGTTTCTGTATGTTGATCATGTATCCTGCAACTGAATCCATATTACTGAATCCATTCATTAGTTTTAATAGTTTTGGGGTAGAAACATTAGAATTTTCTGTATATAAGATCATATCATCTGTAAACAGAGAGAATCTTACTTTTCCTTTCCTGCTGGATGCATTTACTTTCTTCCTTTCTTTTATTATTATTTTTTTGCCGGATTGCTTTAGCTAAGATTTCCAGTACTATTCCTGGATCTTACAGGAAAAGCTTTCAACTTTGCCACTGAGTATGTTAGCTGTGGGTTTCTCATATATACCTTTATTGTACTGAGGTATATTCCTTCTAAACCCAATTTGTTGAGTGTTTTTAACATAAAAGGATGTTGAATTTCATCAAATACTTTTTCTGAACATAATGAGGTGATCATATGATTTTTATCTCTTATACTATCAATGTGGTATATCACATGTCAATTTGTATATATGGAGCCACCTCTGTATCCCAGGGATATATCCCAATAGATCATGATGCATGATCCTCTTAAGGTGTCACTGAATCCAGTTTACTAAGTTTTTGAGAATTTTTTGCATCAGTAATCACCAGGTATATTGGCTCTAATTTTCTTTTCTTGTAGTGTTCTTATCTGACTTTGATATCAGGATAAGGCTTTGATGGAATTCTCTATATGGTTAGTAGGATCCACATCTATCTGTATCCTGTCTGCCACTCTTCCATCTGCTTTATGCCTCCCAGTTGTGTATCTCGCAACTCAGTATTCTGAATAGGTCAAGAGAGAGAAACCAGCCTCTTGATGGTCTCCTGTACAACTGGGTAAGCCAGGTGCTCACCCACATGCTGTCACTTTCCCCTGCAAGATAAGTCACAGGCCAAGAAGTTCTCTCTTAGCACTGAGCCATGTCAGCTTGGGAGAGGAATGACATGCACAAAGTCGAGCTGTCTCTATCCTCATCTCCAATGTCTCCAGACTCATATTTTTTGGTCCAGTGTGCTGCGAGGACTTCTCTGGTGGACTCCTGAATGTCTCACAGGGTCTCTCATTCACGGTGATTGTCAAGACTGTTCTGAAGAGGCTCTCAGACCATGGTCAAGAGGCACTAGAGTTAGTTCATGGGTGACTGCATGGTCCACAGCCAGTACTGTGGTCTGTTTGCCTATCACTGGTGGGCAAGACTCCTTCTGGGTCCCTTGCATGGGGTGCTGGATCACACAGATCCCATAAAAGCACTTAAGTTCTTGGACAGATGCCAAATTGTTGAAGGGGGATTATCATCGGCAAGGGATGTTTCATTTGGCCATCTTGCTCATGTCATTCCTCCAAGCTTTTTAATTATCCTGTATTTGTAAGTAGTCATGTCATCTACCACAACCTGCTATACTGATCACTAAATAGAGTTTCATTCATCTTCAAAATGGAAATCATACTCAGCTGAACAGTTTGTTCTTTATGTTATCTTTTTGCAAAATATTACCATCACAGCTAGAGGTATGCAACTAGCAATTTCAAAATGCTACTTAGAGAATTTCCAGACTAAATGGGTTTTCAACATAGGTTTTCTAAATTCCAACTTACTTTAGGCAACATTTCATTGCCAATGTTTTTATATTATTCATCTATTTCTATATAACAAATCACTCCAAGACTTCCTGGCTTAAAGTAATGCCTGGGAATCTTTACACAGTATCTCAGGACTGCAAGGGGGCAAGATCAAAAACTATTGTCCTTATTTGGAAGTCAAGAAACTTCAATTACAACAAATTTCTACTATTAAAAGCAAGTAACATGGTCAGCCAAATTTCAGGTGGTAGGAAAATGGACTCGTTCATAGTATCTGCAAGTTCTTTTGTATACAAAGCAAGGAATGAGCTGTCCTACTCCTAGGAAGTTGGAATCAAAACGGTGGTTTTCAGTCTAAACATTCAAATTCTCTCTCTCATTTTTTTTCTATGTTGGTGGATCTTTGTTAGCACTACTCTCAAAATTTAATTAGTTTTATTTCTAACTATTTCCAGACCTATCCTTGTGCCATAGACAGACTGAAAATTATTATTAAAAATTCTAACCTGCTTCAAGATACAATTTCCTCTCTAGCTACTTGATGTAATTCACCATCCTTGGTAAAGACTTATATTTGATCTTTCTTCCTTAGCTATTTTGGTCAACTGACATGATTTACTAGGTGCCATCTTAATTCATTTAGTGGTTTTTAACAAGAGGCTTAACAAGGATTCTTGACAAGAAGCTCAGTTTTAATTAGTCCTTGCCATTTAAAGGTGTTCTCACTTTAATCCTTTTCATATTCATACTGAGAATTGATTGAATCTTTCATTCTAAGTCCTCAAATTCCTTAAATCTTTCTATTCCCTTTAATTCTTGCTTGCAAGCTGGTTAATACTTTTCTGTGTTTACAAGTTTCTTATAGTAACTTTTCAAATGTTATCAATAGTAATTAACTCATGCTACTAACCTTCAGTTTTTCCACCACATTTTTCCAAAATGAGAAACTTATTAGGTAAATTTTTTACAATCGAGTTTATCACTTACAGTAGTTTATCACGTTTCACCATGTATTACATGTGTTGACATTGTTCAAGCCTCCAAAACAGCTTTCTGGCTCTTCATTGAATAAACCAGAAGGGATGACATATACCTTAGAATTTCTGTTATGACAACTGCATTCCTGAATCACTTATCTATGTCTGTCAGAATAGACTGGGTTATGCTGTAGTAAAAAACATGTTAAAAATCTCAGTGACTTATAAGAGTGAAGTTTCTCACTCATGCTACTCTGCTCTTCAAGACCCATGATATAGATATTTTATGATTCCATGACCACAAATGTTTAGAGACAAAAGAACATGAGATATCAAATACTGAACTCTTTATGTTTCTGCCATTAAAGGACACACATCACATTTTAAAATTACATGCGAACATATACTGAAAACTTTACTGCTTATAGTTATAAGGCTGGAGGCACCGGGGGGAGGGGTGAGCATGTCGTATAAGATTAGCCCTCACCAAATAAGGAAAAGGGGCAGCAAAGCCCCCATACCCGGCCTAGTAAGAGAAAGAGAACAACAGATTCAAGCCTGATAAAATCCCCCAAATCCCCGGCTGCTGCCCCCTCCCAACCTGGAAAAGGAGTAGTAACGGTCTAGCCCTTTGTCTACTGTAAGGGCCAATGACACTTGCCTTAGCCTAGCCAATCCTCGTGCCACTGTACACCTATGCTTCCCCTCCCCCTAACTTATTCTTAAACTCACTATCTGCCCTGCTGGGCATGACTTCTCCGGCCTGTGACTAACCAGACTGGCGAACATCGCCCAGGATTGTGCCCTATTAAACTTTTGGCTCCTTTGTTGCCTCTTCACCTGGTCATTTTGGCTTGATTTTACCTTACATCTGGTGCAGAAACCCGGGAAGGAGATAGTGTGTGGGGCTCGGCCAGCCCCAGGTAGCTTCTACCCCTCCTTCCCCGATCCAGGACCTCCGCCTACTCCCAGCACCTTGGATGGCGATTGGTGAGTCCCTCCTTTCCCCTGGTCTGTTTTCCCAGTCCTGTCTCCACCTGGTTTAATTAACTTTGAAATTATAGCTATGTCCAGATTCTCCAGGCATTGTGCCTGTGCTGGTCCCGAGATAGAGGAGACGTCCTCATCTGGGCTCCCAGATCTCCAGGGAAGAGTACGATACTTCCCTGTCTCCTCCTAACCTGAGTGAGTTTGGGATGCTGGGTTCACCAGTTTAGGGGCTCCGGGAAATGGGTAACAGACATGGGGAACCAGTCCTTTAAATTGAAGGCTCAGACCCCTCTGTGGTGTCTCATATCCAATCTGCTGACCCTAGATATAGTGGAGGAGATCCGTAAATGGAAACTGGTCCAACTCTGTTCTCAGACTTGGCCCCAGTATCCTCTGGACAATCAATCTCACTGGCTCCCAGAGGGAACTTTTGATTTTAGCCTCCTCACTGACCTAACTAACTTCTGTCACCAAACTGGGGAGTGGTCTGAAGTCCCATATGTCCAAGTCTTTTGGACATTGCACTCCCACCCTGACCTTTACGTTAAGTGTTTAAAAACCCAGGTTCTCCTGGCCCAATCTCCAGTTAAGGACTGTCAGCCTCTTACTCTGCCCAGTCCTTGCTCCTTTTCAGATCCGCTGGAGGACCTCGGTTGCCCACCTCCCTCAGCCCGAGATCCTCTCCCCCTCTCTCTGCCACCATCTTTAGGTTCTTTGTCCTCACATGTGTCGCTGCCATCTCTAGGTCCTTCATTCTCAGCCATGCCATCTTCCTGCTCCTCTCCTCCTCTGGTGTCCACACCACCCCTCCCCCTCTCCTTCCACCTTCACCCCCAGAACAGGCTTCTCCCACCCTCTGGTTCTGGAAGCCATGACAAGACTCCTCCCAGCACAGACCTGCCTCCTTTCTCTCCCAACCCTACACCCCTCCCCGCACCCACTGTTTCCCATTTGTATCCTCCTCTTCCTGTGTCGCCACCATCTTGTCCTTCACTTCCTGTTCCCACCCCGCCTCCATCTTATGTGCCCGCACCGCCCTTAGCACCAAGTTGGTCTAGCCCTCCAGTCACCAGATCCAAGGCCCAGTGGCTGCCCCAAACAAAGTCCTGACTAGTAGCCCCTCTCTGAGAGGTTGCGGGGGCAGAAGGGGTTGTCCGGGTTCATGCCCCTTTTACCCTAGGGGATTTATTCCAGATTGAGAAATGCCTGGGCTCTTTTTCCTCTAACCCCACAGTTTATCCCAAAGAGTTTGACTACCTAACTCGGGCCTACGAACTTACCTGGCATGATGTACATGTTATCCTAACCTCCACTCTTACCTCTGAGGAATATGACCGTGTTACCTCCACCACCCGACATTGTGCAAACGAGGCACATAACATAGATCAGGCCAGCCAATTGGGATGGAGGCGGTTCCTCTCATGGACCCCCAATGGGACTACAATACCCAAGACGGGGGAACTCCATGGGACTGAATGCTCCAGTATTTACAGGCAGTTATCAATAAGATGGCTCAAAAGGCCATTAATTGTGACAAGCTGAGAGAGATTACTCAGAGACCTGATGAAAACCCAGCCTGTTTTCTTAACTGGCTCACTAAGGCTCTCTCCATACATACCCGCCTAGACCCCAACTCATCAATGGGGTCCACGGTGTTGGCTACTCATTTTATTACCCAGTCAGCCCCAGACATAAGACGTAAGTTAAAAAAGGCAGAGGAGGGGCCCCAGACTCCACTCCGTGACCTGGTAACCATGGCCTTTAAAGTCCTTAATACCCATGATGAAGAACATGACAGGAGGATAGCATGCCTGACCCAAGCCTTCGCAGTGGCCCTATGACCGGCAGAACAGGGTCTTATCACCAAAGACCGGTCTGGAGCTTGTGAGCTTCCGGGATCTTGCTTCTGGTGCATTCAGGAAGGCCACTGGCCAAAGAGATGACCCAACCCAACCAATAAACTGACTAAACCCTGCCCGGTTTACGGTAAGAGAGGTCATTGGAAGGTAGAGTGCCCGGCTTGGGAAGGTCGTCCTCCCATAACAGAATCTCGTGGGAGGCAGGCCCCCCTGAGGGACTCCCCTCCAGACCTGCTGGGCCGACTCAAAGACTAAAGCTGCCTGGACTCGAACACCCCTATCACCCTTGCCAAGCCCAGGGCCATGCTGTGGGTAGCGGGTAAGTCTGCCTCCTTATTTGGTGGACACAGGGTCTACCAACTCTGTTTTAGCTTCCTTTCATGGGTGTTTGCATCCTTCCCAGGTCTCGGTCCTAGGTGTCATGGGAATCCCCTCTAAGCCTCTGGAAACAGGTCCAGTAGCCTGCACGTTTGAGGGCCATCCTCTTACCCACTCATTTCTAGTAATCCAGTCCTGCCCCATCCCTTTGTTAGGGAGGGATCTCCTATCCAAGCTTGGTGCCTCGATCTCTCTGTCACTTAGTCATCCCCAATTGAGTTCACTCACCACCCTAGTCAGTATAAGTTGTGGCTCTGAGACCTCTGCAGACCCTCCTGTACCATCGACCAATGTTAACCCAATGGTCTGGGACACCTCTACTCCTGTCGTGGCAAGCCATCATGCTCCGGTCTTCGTCTGCCTCAAGGACCCATTCTCCTTTCCTTCTAGGCTCCAATTTCCTATTTCCCAAGCCCATCTCAAAGACATCCAATCTATCATTAACCATCTTCTTTCCCACGGGCTTCTGGTACCAACAAATTCTCCCTGTAACACTCCCATCCTTTCAGTCATGAAGCCACCGGGGGACCTACTGGCTCATTCAAGACCTGCAGATAATCAACGAGACTGAAATTCTTCTTCACCCGGTCATCCCAAACCCTTATACTCTCTTGTCTCAGATTCCCCCAGACACCTCCCACTTTACAGTCTTAGACCTTAAGGATGCATTCTTCACCATCCCTCTACACCCTGATTCCCAGTTACTGTTTGCCTTTACCTGGGAGGACCCAGACACCGGCTGAACTAGACAACTGACTTGGACAGTCCTCCCTCAAGGCTTCTGGGACAGTCCTCACCTTTTCAGACAGGCACTGATGGAACATCTGTCCCATGATGATACGGGAGTCAGCACTCTCCTGCAGTATGTCGATGATCTCCTCCTATGTAGCCCCACAAAAGACGCCTCTATTCAAGACACAGCTTCCCTCCTAAACTTCCAGGCTCAGTGGGGATGTAGAGTCTCTCCATATAAAGCTCAGTTATCCACCCCACAAGTTACATACCTTGGAGTGGCCCTAACTCCTTCTTCCAGGGCCCCCATGGTGAACTGAACAGCCTCCATTAGAGCTCTTCTACCACCCACCTCGGGAGCTGAGATCTTGTCGTTTCTCAGACTGGTGAGTTTTTTCCAACACTGGGTCTCTGACTTTGCCTTATTAGCTAAGCCTCTGTAAGCTGCTGCCAAAGAAACGCCCTCTGGGCCACTCACCTCTCCTACAGCAGTGGCCCATGCTTTTGAAGAACTGCGAAATGCCCACCTCTTCTCACTCCCGCTTGTGCTGCCTAACCCTAACAAACCTTTTCTTTTATATACTACAGAAAAGACAGGAATAGCAACTGGGGTGCTGGTCCAGCCAGTAGGACCCAGACACCGACTGGTTGCTTTCCTGTCAAAACAACTAGATCTCACTGCTGAAGGGTGGCAACCCTGCCTTACAGTCCTGACAGCAGCAGAGTGCCTCGCCAAAGCTCTGAAACTAACCCTCCTGCAGGCGATAACTGTATATACTCTTCTCATCATTTACAGGACCTTCTGGGCCACAAATCTTTGGCCTCTCTCAGCCCATCATGAGTGCAGGAATTTCACCTCCTATTTATTGAACACCCCCAGTTAACTTTACAGGTGTCACCACCATTATACCCAACCACCCTCCTTTCTCCCACTGGTTCATCTGCCACGCCCAGCCACTCCTGCACGGAGCTGGTAGAAACCCTTTGACTCCTGTGTGAGGGTCACTAGGACATGCCTCTCATGACCCAGAATTAACTCTGTTCATGGATGGAAGCTCAGTCAGGGATTCATATTGGTGCAGGCAGGCAGCCTATGCAGTAGTTTACTCCTCCTCAGAAGTAGTGGAGGCAGCTACCCTGCCAATGGGGACCACCTCCCAAAAGACAGAACTAGTAGCCCTCACCCGAGCCCTACAGTTGGTGGTGGATCTCAGGGTAACCATTTATACTGACTCAAAGTATACTTTCCTAATCGCACACAGCCATGTGGCGATCTGGAAGGAAAGGGGATTCCTCACTACCCAAAGGACCCTGATTGTAAATGGTAAAACAATTCATCACCTACTCCAGGCCTTACAGGAACCCAAGGAGGTGGCTATTGTTCATTGCCAGGGACACCAGACAGGTACCTACCTGGTCACTAAAGGGAATGCTCTAGCCGATGCTACTGCCCAACAACTAACTTCAGGTCCTGGTTATTCCCCAGTATTGTTTCTCTCTCCCTTTATAACTCTTAATTATTTTAAAGAGGAAAAACAACAACTTTTAGACCAGGGTGGAATGGCTGAACAACAGGGATGCATACATCTTAAGGACAGGATAGCCGTTCCCCAGGCCCAGGCCGGGGAAATCATATCTACAGTTCACCAATTCCTCCATATTGGTCTGGAGGCTACGTACAGGTTTCTCTCCCCTATCTTTACACCACCTGGGCTCCGAAAGACCATTTACCAGGTACATATGGCTTGTACCACCTGTCATCATGTTTCTTCTCAAGGCGCCCTCAAACACCGTGGGGCCCTCCACCACCTGTGGGGAGCTCTACCTGGACAGGATTGGCAGATTGATTTTACCCACATGCCTATACACAAAAAGATCAGATATTTACTGGTCATGGTTGATGTATTTTCAGGTTGGATTGAGGCCTTTCCTACCTGCCTGGAGACTGCATCAGTGGGGGCAAAGACGTTGGTGGAACACATCATCCCTCGTTTTGGCCTCCTACTGTCACTTCAGTCGGACAATGGACCAGCTTTCATCTCAAAGGTCACACAACTGGTGGCTGACTCTCTAAATATCTCCTGGAAACTACATATACCCTATCACCCTCAATCCTCAGGTAAGGTGGAAAGGGCCAATGGCCTTCTCAAGGATCAACTTACCAAACTCTCCTTAGAGGTAAAGACCTCCTGGCCAGACCTACTCCCAATTGCTCTCACCCAATTGCAAGCAGCCCCCAGGGGACCCACCGGACTAAGTGCCTTTGAGTTAATGTATGGTAGACCCTTCCTTCTAAACACAGGCCTGCCTGCAACTCCACCCCCTCTGGCCTCCTACCTACCTTACTTCTCACTCTTAAGACATCTCCTCAGGGAACACACAGACCAGTTCCTGCCTCAACCCACCTCCCCCTCAGATCCAGGAATCACTGAGGTTCTACAGCCGGGAGACGAAGTCCTTCTTAAGGAACTCCAACCTCAGTCACTCCAACCATGGTGGATGGAACCATACATGGCTGCCTGCTATGAACAAGCCTCAGTCTGTCTCTCATCTTCTGGACAACAGTACTGGATGGGGCAAAGCCTAGGTAATCATGCTG